>NC_083352.1:118748550-123748550 GCF_030254825.1 Meriones unguiculatus | reverse complement strand
TGCAGGTAAATGCCCCAGTGGCAGAAGCATTCAGGGTCCATCCTTAGCGTAAACAGCATTCCTACCACCATGTCACACAGTTGAATGTAAAGCTGCAGTTTGAATGAGTTTGTGTCAGCAGAGGGGTTAAGGGGTCAGGACCTAATCTGGGGTAGGTGAGCCTACCACAGACTTGAAAGGCAGACAGGTACTGACTAGATAAAAATGTTCCAGGCAGAGGAACCAGCAAAGCTCCTGTGGTGAGAGGGTGAGAGGGAGAGAGAGAGAGAGAGGGGAGAGAGAGAAGCAGAACAAGGAGATGATGTAACGTGGGGTGGCACCAGTGCAGGGCATGAGAAGCCGTTGGGAGAACTCAAGTAGTAACATGATCAGATTTGTGGTTTGAAAAGCTACCTCTGGCTGCCTGACACAGGAGAGGGTTTGAGAGCAGGCAACCCTGGGAAGTGATTTTGATACTGTTTTGGTGACAGCAGTGAGATGGGTAGAATTATATGCTTTATTTTATTTATTTATTTTGAGATGAGGTTTCTCTGTAGCCCTGGCTGTGCTAGAACTCCATGTAGACAAGACTGGCCCCAAACTCAGAGAGATCTACCTGCCTCTGACTGCTGGGATTAAAGGCCTTATGCCTGGCTGATTACTGCAGGTTCCAGGTCAGCCTGGGCTAGAGTGATTCTGTATTTTAAAACAAACCCCAAAACTAAACTTAGCAAATGAAATACATAGAATTACTACCAGCTTGAAATCACGCAGCTGGCATGTTCTGACAGGATACTGAAAGGAGAGCTTGGCCTGAGGATTCTTTCTCTTTTTTATAATTTTTAACTTTTTCTTTTAGCTTTATTTATTTTACTCTCTGTTTTGCCTGCCTGCCTGCATGTATGTCCACGATGAATGTGCCTGTTAGGGTTGTGAGCCACCATGTATGGTACTAGGACTCAGGTCTTCTGCAAGAGCGGCAAGTATTCTTAACTGCTGAAGCATTTCTCCAGAACCTTGGGATTTTTTTTTTTTTTTAAACAAAGGAACAATAAGAACAAGTCTCAGTCGAATGACAAACCTCAGACCAACCTAACTTAGGGGCTACCCAGTGTTCCTTAAGCTTATCAAGGTTGTGACGAATAAAGACGAGATGCAAAGAAAAGGACACTGGATAGACACCACCAAGTACAACATGGTCCCCTGGGTTGGTCCTCTAAGAGGACATGACTAGAGAAGTTTAGTCCCGGTGAAGGCTCCCATTTAGTTAATGGTAATATCCCAGGCAGGTTCTTAGTTTGGCAAAAGTTCTGTGCAATTTAAGATGTTAACATCACAGGAAAACCAGAATGGAGCATGCAGGATTTCTCTGTGCCATCTCTGCAACCTTCTATGACTCCAAGACAATTCCAGAATAAAAGGTTTATCTAGAGAAAAAAAAAAATCAGCTGTGGTCGCTTTCTGTTTGTCTGTGTCTGCTCTGAAGTTTTGTGTATTTGTTTGCTTTGTTTTGAGACAGGGTCTCTATGTAGCCCCAGCTGTCCTGGAACTCTCTCCAGTCTCTGCTAAAGCTGTATGCCTCTCTACCTGGTTTGTTTTGTTCTGAGACAGAGTCTCTTGAAACCCATGCTGGCCTTGACCTATGTAGGGAGAATCATTTTGAACTTCTGTGCCTGCTTCTTCTTCCCAAATGCTGGGGTTACATGTTTGCCTCATCAAGCATGTTTGATGAGGCATTGGGAATTGAATCCAGGGCTTTTTAAAAAAAAAAAAAATCATTACTTTTTTTTTTTTAATGTGCATTGATGTTTTGCCTGCATGTATGTGTGTGTGAGGGATCCCATGGAATTGGAATTTACAGACAATTGTGACCTGCCATATGGGTGCTGGGAATTGAACCTGGGTCCTCTGAAAGAGCAGTCAAAAGTGCTTTTAACCGCTGAGCCATCTCCAGCCTGAATCCAGGGCTTTTTGCATGCTAAGCAAGCACTTTGTAAGAATGTATAGGAGTTATTCCCAGTGTGTTTAGTTCGTTAGTTCGTTAGTTCGTTAGTTAGTTAGTTAGTTTGAGACAGGGTTTCACTATCTAATCCAAGCTGGCCTAAAACTTACTTTGTAGCCAGCAAGTGGGCAGGAGGATCAAGCTATTGAAGGTCATCCTCATTTGAGAGCAACCTGGTCCACATAAACTACCGTACGTGAGAACAAAAAGGACTTCAAAAACATTCTGGTAGACAAGACATGGTGAAGAATGCTATAATTCCAGCACTCAGAGCAGAAGGGGATCCTTCTAGTTCAAGGCCAGGCTAGTCAAAATAGTGAGTTCCAGGCTGCCTGCCCAAATACACATAGACTTGATTTTAAAAACAAGACAAAACAAAACAGAAAAACTGGTAAAATGTGCCTTTGGCAAATACACATGTAAGACCTGCATTTTCAACTATATTAATTCTGTGTAAGTGAAGTGTAAATAAATATTTGGGGACTCTACTCCATGATGTAAATGCTGACATAGTTAGCAGGGAATGCAATGATGTCAGCATTTCAATTTGAAATAAATTCTAAAAGTAATCCAGGGTGAGTTGGTGAGGTGGCTCAGAGGGTTCTGCTGTCAAGCCTGATGACCTGCGTTTGCCCCCAAAACCCACATGGTGGTAGGAAAGAACTGACTCCTAACAGCTACCCTGTCCACATGTGTGCTGTGGCATGTGCTTGTCGCCCCCCCCAAAAAAAAAACCCACAAAATCAATGTTTTTGTTTTGAAAAGGAGCAGGGCATGTTGTTGAAGCACCTGGGAGGTGCCAAGTCTACGTGAGACTCTGCTGATAAAACAAAGTAGTAAGTAAAATTCCAAAATCGCGTTTGTAACCAAGCAAGTGCTGCACCGTGCTACTACTGGGGTTGCTGTAGTGGGTATGCGGGTGTTCAGTGTGTCAGCATTCACGCAATAGAGAGCGTAGAAAAGGCCCGACCTCATGTGGGCACACAGTCTTGAGTATCCTCAACTCTGGCTGGGTGCCATGGCCACAGGGAGAGGACAGAATGCTAGCCTGGACCTTGGCTCTTCAGAGGAAAGCCTGGGTCTGGGGCTTTCCATTAAGACTGCAAGGAGAGCTAGGCAGTGGTAATCTTCAATCTCAGCGAGGCAGAGGCAGGAAAATCTCTGTTTGAGGCCAGCCTCATCTACAGAGCAAGAACCAGGACAGCTGGGCCACACAGAGAAATCCAGTCTCAAAAAACAAAAACAAACAACAATGGGGGGTGTGGCTCATGATACAGCTCAGTGGAAAGACGATACCTGGGAGTCACCCTGCTCAACAGCTGCAAACCCACGGGCCCCTATGCCTATTCTGAGCAGGAGCAAGCTAGGCAGGGAATAGCAAAAGCACACACAAGTTAGTAACTGACTTCCCATTCCATAGACTTCATTTTCCTCATGTATAAAATGAGGGCAATAAGCTGTAGTTAATTGCCCACCATGGTGGTCTTCCCTAGTTCATACAGGCCCAAACCATGTTTATCCACTCTCAGAGCCCTGAGGCCTGATTTTGGGAGCTCCCCGTCTTGCTGTGACTGACCGCCCAGCCTCTCCCTGATGTTCTACTTCCACACTCCAGACTTTCTATAGGGCTCCTTTTATCCCAAACACAGCCTTTTTTTTTTTTTTTTTCCTTTTTTTGGATAGGGTCTCACTATGTAGCTCTGGCTTAGAACTTGATAGGCAGACCAATTTCCCTTGAACTTACAGAGGTCCACTTACCTCTGCCTCCTGGGTGCTAAGATTAAAGGGATGAACCACCACATCTGGCACCAACACAGGAATATACTGGCAGGGGTGCAGGACGAGGGTCTCCTTTATCTAACTTCCTGGCCGCTGAAAGAGCTCTTGGTTATTTGGGTTTGTTTGTTTTTTTTTTTTTTTTTTTTTTTTAATTTGTTTTGTTTTTCTTCACATTCGAGACAGGGTCTCACTCTGTGGCCCAGGCTGCTCTGGAACTCACTATGTAGCCTAGGCTGGCTGGACTCATTGTGATCTACCGGCTTCAGCTGCCGGGATGCTCCACTTACAGGCCTCTGGAGCACACCTGGTTCCTGAGGTATCTTCAGTGCTGTGCACGCCTGCATGCACTGATGCACCTCTGCCGTTTCCCTCTCCCCGCTGCCCACTTTATCAGCAGCCTCCTGGTAACCCCACAGGTGGCATCTGTTCCACCTCTGGAGCCTTAGGCCTGGTGCAGGGCTCACACTCTGGGTGCATGCATTGGCCTTAGTCTCTGGCATTACCCTCCAGGCATGGCTTGGACTTCATCCCTCATGGCAATCATAAGGGCCCAGGGCTACATGTCTGGTCTGTGGTGGAGTAGGCTCTGAGGTAGACAGGGCCACATTGGACCAAATCAAAACTGAAATGAGACTCAGAACATGCTTCAGCACAGATGTGACAGAAGAGAGCCAGAATAAACATTTTCTAAGTATCCATTCCTGGCCAAACCCTTTAGGAACTTCACAACTCCTGAGGGGCCCATTTATAACCCAGGACAACAAATATTAGCGAAAAGTCAGACTATGTCAGCCCTGCCTGTCCACATCCCCAAATCTGAGCTCTTCTATCACTACACCTATTAGGCTTGGTACCGGCACTGGCCCAGGTTGGCTGACACGCCAGATCCTAACCAATACCCTCTGGGCTGTTCTCCCAGTCTACAGTCTACTCTGCCAGGTTCTTTTTGGAAAAGGCAAAATAAGTTTGAGACTTCAGAGTCGACGGTGTTATCTACCTTGACCAAGCAGCCTCTGGGCTGCAGCCTCCTGGAGACAGAGAAAATCACCTCAGTATGTCGTCTTCTTCTGTTGGAGACACTGACACTCTTGGAGACTTCAACTGCTTGCTACAGCTGGCAAACTGCTGCCTCCTTGGCCACCTGCCTGGAGACTTGGCTAGCAGAAGCCAGAGGAGGCTGGCGGCTGGCTGAGGAGCTGGAGCCTCAGCCCACCTACTCACACGCCCAGACAGACACTGGAAGGGAGGTGGACAATAAACAGAACTTCACCTTCCAACTCTAACAATGAAAAGCATCAGGGAAAGGGGATATGATAGCACAGGCCCTGCAACTGAGAGGTAGGAGGATCAGAAATTCAAGGTCATTCTCAGCCACTTAGTCTGAGCTGTAAGAAAGACTGTCGCCAAAAAAAAAAAAAAAAAAAAAAAGCCAGGGAAATCACAGGTAGGACAGTAGTATGGTGCCAGAATAGCAACTGTTATTTACCTGGCCCTTTTCAATTCTTGTTCAACACCATACTGAGTCCTCACAACCACCTTCTAGGAGAAGAACTCAAGAAGAGTACAGCCTCTCACCAGACTACAGCAACCTCCTCCTCCACACCAGGATTCCAGGCGCAAATCTCTTCCTGGCAGCATACAGTTTGTGGAGTCTGAATCCAGTCACATTTATCCTTAGTGGAAAACTAATGGCTCAGCCGGAACCTCAGCATAATGAGGTCCCCAAGGGCCAACGAGGTTTGACCACTGCAACCCTGAAATGTTCTCATTCTTTGTCGGAAAGCACAGCCAGTGCCATACAGCCACAAGCAGCACATAGCAGCACTCTCTTCTTCTGGTTTCCCCTTCCTCTTTCTCCCCTTGCCTTCTAGAACCCAGCTGGATACTATCTGTTCCTCAGAACTCTATTTAGAAACCACTTCCCCTAAAAAGCATTCACAGCACTGGCTCCCATGCTCCCAGCACTACACTAGCCCCGCCCCACTGCTTTGCCCTGCTTGTTGATTTTTCATTCTCTCCCAGACTGTGGGTTCTGTGGAAGGAGAGCTATGTCTCATTCACCTCAAGGGCTGTAGAGAGCAGTGTGAAGCATGATGAGCTCTCTCATGCAGAACTTACACAAATAGGAGGCTCCCCTTGTGTACAAGCAATGGAAGATCACACATACATACATACATACATACATACATACATATATATATGATACTTTCATCATAACAAACACACACATACATACACACAAACTCTCCATGAGTACATGATACTTGTAAACACATGGAGAAAGACTCAAAAGGCCAAACAAGCAAATGACCCAGTGTAAAAAGATCACATGAGGCCAGCTCACTGTAAACCCTCCTAAAGCATGAGCCACTATTAATTATAGTTTTAAGGTAAGACTCCCTGTGTTCTCTGTTCTTAAATTTATTTAGGGTGACTGGAACACTTTTGCCTTTTTGTTTGTTTGTTTGTTTGTTTGTTTAGAAAAGCCAAATTCATGCAAGTTCTGTGTGTGTGTGTGTGTACATACATCACTGATCAATTTGTTATACCCGTAATTTTAGAATTTGGGAAGCAGAGGCAGGTGGATGAGGAGTGGAGGTAAGGCCGGGTACATGAGACCCTGTCTAAAGATTTAAATGGGAAAGAAAAAAGAGATTGTCTCCTCGTAATTTAGGGCCTGAACACTGCTCTTAGAGTTTGCTGTGTGTATCGAAAGAGCATACTCTTCTTCACGTTTCACATGGCAGCATGTGGTTGATGGCAACAATAGGACCTGCAGTTGTATTACATCCATTTTGGGATTATCACCCAGGAATCTGAGACTAAGAAACTGTAACCTAAACAAGTTAAGTCACCTGCCAAAGGTCACCAGTGAGGAAATTGTAAGAGTACTCAAGCAGTCAACCAGTGGATTTCAACCTTCTCTCTCACACTCAAGCACATACACACACAAGCAAAAATGCCTCAGTAGGTAGTTTACTATTGTCATTTCCTCTTACTGACTCTGAGGCAATGGTAATTACCAAAGGATGTGTACCACATGATGAAAATACCTAATGGCCTCCAAGAGAGGGAACAGAGCCTTAGTCACTGGGATACCTGCTGGGGTAACTAATAATCTACACACATTCATTCTGTAATAGGGTGTGACACTTTCAACATGAACAGAGCAGGACTTTAACAAAACTCAATGCGTCAAGATGTTCTATGCATGCTATATAAATAAAGCTGGTTTTGACACTGATGGTCTGGGTTCTGGGTACCTAATTGGAATCTGTGGCCATTTGGCACACAGAACAGCTCTTATCTGCCTGTACCAGAGAGGAAAGAAGAAAGGCAGAGGAATATACCTCTCCCTGATAGAAAGGTATTCATGAGAACAGGCTGTAGAGTGAGTGTGGGTCCCTGAATGCCTGATATCTCAGTAGAAATGCCAATAGAAAGCAGGACCAGGCTCAGCTGTGAGGACATGAAGGAGCCAGATTTGGACAAAGGGAAGAGGGTGGAGACAGTGCAACTGACCTCGATCAGATGCACAATTTTACTCCACCTTTCTTTTCCTCCCCCATCCTCAGGCTCCCTTTCTGCCCCCTAGCTTTTTTCTTCTCTGAGGCAAGGTCTTGCTATGTTCAGGCTAACCTGACTTCCCTAACAAAGCTCAAGTTGGTTTGGAGCTCGGGACCCTCTGGCATCAGTCTCCCAAATGTTGGGATTATAAACATCAGCCACCACACCCCTTCCCTTCTTGCTTTCCAAGTCTAAAAGGGCCCATTTACCCCTTAGCCCCTCTGGCTTTCTCTAGCCTCTCAAAAGGAAAACCATCTTGTTCTTACTGGACTCCTCCATCGACTATGCACATCTGACCACAAATCACATGGTATTTTCTACAGCTGGCTTTGATTTGTTTGTTTGTTTGTTTATTCATTCATTCATTCAATGAATACTTTTCTAAGCCACTGCTCTGTGACATATAGGCATAAGGTTATTGTGTAATTCAAATGCTGATTTCTATACCCCCCATATCTGGTTGCAATCCTTGTTCTGAGAATCTCCTGTCTCAGCATTGTATAAACAAGTGCTCTGCAATTTTCCCCTGATATATCAATAAAGCAGCTTATAGCCAATCGCTGAGCAGGAGAGGGAATAGGCTGGACTTCCTGCCAGCTAGGGGAGGAGTTAGAGAAGGAAGTAGGGGATTAAGTATAGGCAGAGGTTCAGAGACATCAGGGGAAGGAGCTGGAGCACAAAAAGCCACAAAGTGCAAGTATATCTGGGATTCTGGCAAAGAGGAAGCCAGGTTAGTTTCGAGGGTTAAGAATAGAGTGATAACTGCTCAGTTATTGTAAAGCTTATTAAACAAATATAATAGAGTCTGAACTATTCTAATGCTAGCCAGGGTAAGAGAGAAACTGAGAAACACAATTTCATAAAAATGACGTTAATGTTGGCACTCACTGACCTGGTGGTGGGGCCCCTATAAGGTGAAGGCAAGTAGATCCCTGCCTTCGAGAAGCTCACTGTCTAACAAGGAGGCAGACAGCACGGCTAGGAAGGAAATGGATAGGGAGGCCAAGGAAGAGATAGTTAAGAGCTAGTGAGTTGGCTCAGCAGGTAAAGTGCTTGCTGTGTAAGCCTGGTGACCTGAGTTTAAGCTCCAGAATATGAAAAGACAAAAGAAGATAACCAGCTGTCCTCTGACCTCCACGCACTTGTCATGGCACATATGTATCACACATGTCATATATATATCACATACAATAATAAATAAATAATAATAAATAACAAGGCAGGAGAACTTCATGAGAGGCCTAAGGTGGCACCAAACTTAAAATTCTAAATGTCCCATATCTGCACTCAGTGGATCCACAGGTCCAAGGACAGGGGCAATATACTCTTCCTGGTGAGGGGCTCTTTTCTTTAGTCAACACTCCAGGTTAATAATCGTTTTTGTTTTATTTTACTTTCTTTTAATCTTCTTACATAGACTAGGCTGGGCCTGAAATACTCAAGGCAATCCTCATACTTCAGTCTCCCAAATATTAGAATACAGTTATACGCCACCATACCCAGCTCAGAACAATAAATGAAATGATTATAGTGATAGTCTGGTAAACAAATACTCCCTCCTGATATGTCCTTTTACTGATATGGTGGTGGCAGCAACAACAGCAAAACTCAAGGGCAGCAGGCCTCTAAAGGCATTTACCCAAGGGAGCTCTCTATGGTCAGAGCTTAGACCTACAAAGGCCAAGGACAGGTATGTAGTTGCCTAATAGTCTACCAGCGTAAGGGTCATCTGGACCTCTGCTGACAGTCACAGTCTGAATAGCAACTCGTTAATATCTTCCAAAAACAGAACATCCACATGCCTTCTGATTCGGCAAATCCTACCACTTAAAATCTACCCTAAAAGCATTGCTATATACATATGAACTATGGAAGAATATAAAATACATTTCAAGTAGCAAAACAGAAGCAACCTCAAATCCCAATAGCAAAGGGTTACATGGTCAAATACATCACAGTGCCTCCTACCCAAAAAACTTGATGAAGTCACTGCAAACATTCATCTCAATAGGCTGAGGATATAGCACAGTTGGTAGAGTGCTTGTTAGCATGCATGAAACCTGGGTTCAGTCCCCAGCATGGTGGCACATGCCTGTAATCTCAATATTCAGGAGGCAGATTAAGAAGGATCAAGGTCATCTTCAACTACATAGTAAGTTTGAGACCAGTCATGGCTACATGAAACTGTTTCATTTTTAAATTATTTTTATTATTATTTTATGTATATGAATATTTTGCCTACATGTATATCTATGTACCATGTGCATACTGGTGTCCACATAAACCAGAGAAGGGCATCAGATCCCCTGGAGTTGTAAGCCACCATGTGGGTGCTGGAAATTGAACCCCAGTCTTTTGCAAGAGCAGCTAGTACTCTTAACTGCTGAACCATCTCTCCCATTCCATTTGCTTGGATTTGTTTGTTCTGAGACAAGGTCTTACTATGTAACTCTCAATTAGACCAGGCTGGTTTTGAACTCACAGAGATCTATCTGTCTCTGCTTTCCAAGTGCTGGGATTAAAGGTATGTGCCAATATACCCGTAAGAAAGAAAAAAAAAAAAACTTAAAAATTTTATCTCAAGATGAGTGTTTTATGTAAAAACACCAACTCCAAGAGCAGCTGTAGATTAGGATGTTTTTGACTCACACAAACCAAAAAGTTCTTGCATACATATGTCCTCACAGCTGCCTATAAACGTATAAAGCCTAAAAGACACAAACCAAACTGAATACATGACCAAATGACCAATTTCTATTCTAGGTGGAAAGGGATGGGCCCCAGGCACAACCTCTCCCCCCCTTTCCTTTTCCACCTTTCTTCCTACCTCCTCCCCCTTGGTGGTGTCGGACCGCAAACCCAGGGTCTGAAGAAGACTAGGTGAAGACGAGTGTGGTGGCTCAGACATGTAGTTCCAGCACTTAGGAGGCTAAGACAGAAGGAAGTCCAAGAGCTGGAGGCTAGCACAAGCTATACCATGCTGTAGGCCAGTCCGCAGGCCAGAAGGAGAGACATTTTCTCCAAAAAGGGGTACAGAGAGGCTGAGGAGACAGTTCAGCTGGTAAAGCACAGGAATGAGAACCTGAGTTCAATCCAGTAACTATGTTAAAGAGCTACACCTCTAATCAGAGACCTGGGAAGGCAAAGACAGGAGCCCTGGAGCTTGCTGCATAGCCTATCTAGCCAAGTTCAGAGAGAGACTTTGACTCAAAAAATAAGGTGAAAGGTGACTGAAGAAGACACCCAACATCAACCTCTGGTCTGCCCATCCACAAGGACACATGTACACATGGACACTCCCTTAACACAAAAGCAAAGATGGCTACACAAACACTACACTGAGTACATTCCCAGATCCCAGTAAAGACTTCTATTTGTTTGTTTGCTCATTTGTTTTGAGATGGCTTTACTGGTAGTCCAGAAAAGCCTTGAACTTGTTTAATAGGCAAGCTGGCACTGACTTCCTGATCTTGCTTTCACTGCCTCAGCGCTGTGATTAAAGCCATGTGCTACCACACCCACCCTCAGACCTCCACACTGGGGATTTAGCCTAGGGCTTCAAGCATGCTCCTTAAGCGCATTATTGCTGAGCGACAGTCCTAACCTTGGAACTTTACTTTTCATTCACATTTTCTGTTTTACTTCTTTCCCGTAAAAACAAGAAATTCATTTATTACTAAGGTGATTAAAAATGCATTCAAAATGCTTTTAAAAGGGAAGAAATGAGGGCTGAAAAGATAGATCCTTGGTTAAAAGCCCTGGCTGCTCTCCCAGAAGACTCAGGTTCAATCTAGCACTCTCATGTTGGCTTACAACATCTCTAACTCCAATTATAGGCAAGCCTATGCCCTCTTCTGGCCTCCATGTACACTAGGAACACACATGGCACACATATATACAGAAAGGTAAAACACTCAAACACATAAAAAAAATAAATATAAGAAATTATGGAGCTGGGGCAACACCTCAATCAAAAAGTACTTTCTGTGCAAGCATGAAAACATGTGTTTGATTTCCAGCATTCACATAAAAACCCAGAAACATGGTAGCATATTCTTGTAATCCCAGAGTGGGGAGAGGTAACCGAGAGGATCCATGGAATGTACTGGCTGGCTAGCCTAGCCTGATTTGGTAAGCCCCAAGTCCTAGCAAGAGACTCTTCTCAAAACACAAGGTTAGGGGGCTGGAAAATGGCTAAATAATCAAGAGTGCACTCTGCTCTTGCAGAGAAGCAAAGTTTCAGTCCCAGGAGGTATGTTTGGTGTCTCACAACTACCTGTAGCTCCAGCTATAAGAAATCTGATGCTCTCTTCTGACCTCCTAGAATAGTAAAAAAAAATTTTTTTTTTAACTTTTAAAGGTAAGAAATGATGCCAGGATGTGGCTGTTCTCTGTAGTTCAGTTACCACTATACTTGATCTTCCTGCCTTTGGTCTTCAGCTCAACCCCAATCCCTTTTCCAATAATTAAGTTTTTCTTGCTTTTGATGGCGCCTGATGAATTGCAAACAGCCCCGTGGTATTAAGAAAACTTCCTCTTCTAGAGGCAGCCATAGAAGACAAATCTGTTATCTGGCAAGTCCTATGGTTGCCTCATAAACACTGCCAATTTCATTTCTTGAGCAAAACTAAAGAGTCAAGACAATAGGCTAAGGACTATTTCTGTGGTGCTCACCAACCTCCCCCTGCCGAGGCAGGTCCAAGATCATCACATACAAGCCCCGATGTAGGCAAAAGGAAAGAGTTCTGGTAAACACAAGTGCCATGACAGCCTTTGGGCTATTTCAGATACTACATTGAATCCTGCAGATTTCTGCCCTCATAGGACACAGGTAGAGACGCTACTCATTCACCATCAGAAACTGTCACTAGGGCTGAGACCTCTTTTTGTTGTTCATACAGCAAGTGCTGTTGAACTGGATGTAAATCCTCTAGCAACATCCACACAGGAAACACCAGTCCTATCAACATACTAGAAAAAGCTTAAGCTCCTCTCCGTGACCCCTCCCACAAACTGCCAATCCTGGAGACAAGAACTTCCCTTGGCTTATCCTCTAACACCATTAATCTCTCCAATTATGCTTCCATGCCACTTACTATGCAAGGAAATGCCTGGCTATGCCAATGGCATTAAAGTGATCAACAGTACAACTGACTCTTTGAAGACTTCAGCAATGAGGGCAGAGGCTGACATTAAAGAACATATAGGCTGAATGTGAGAACTCCAAGAAGAATGGGCAACTCCACAGAGGACTTTCCAGACCTCCAGGAAACTACAAGTGTAAGTCTCTGACTTTGTTTTCCTTAGTAAACCAAGATATTCAGAGTGAGACTTGGGAATCCCTTTAAAGACTAAAGTAATAGTTGGGTGGTGATGGTGCACACCTTTAATTGAAGCACTTGGGAGGCAGAGGCAGGGAGATCTGTGTAAGTTCAAGGCCAGCCTAGTCCACAGAGTTGAGTCCCAGGACAAGCAGGGCTACACAGAGAAACCCTGTCTCAAAAAAACAAAAAAAGAATAAAACAGCAGAGACTAAGGATGCAGCTTAGTTGTTAGAATGCTTTCCAAGCAACCAGGAAGCCCTAAAGTCTATCTCCAGCACTGCATAAGTCAGGGATGGTGGAAACTCAGGAGGTGGAGGCAGGAGGATCAGAAGATGAAGGTCATCTTTGACTACACAGTTATTCTGAAGGCAGCCTCGGTGATGAAACACTGCTCTTTTGTTGTTCACCCAACAGCCAATCCATCTTATTCCTGAGCTCCCTGCCTGAGGATTTCTGCTGTCCTCAAAATCCACAGGGCTGTCTGACCCTTCACCAGTTCACACCGTACTCCACCTTGATGTACCTACTGTTAGTGCCACCAAGGCACAACTATGAAAGTGGGGCACCTCAGAAGCAGAGCTTTATCTGAATTTGTTTCTTGGCTCCAAGAGGGAAGAGCTTCAGCCTCTTTACTGTAAGCAATGGGTAACACTATACTCTCTACATCTACTGTAAGGGTTTAGGAAGCAACGCTCAGCCTGGCACCCAATACAGGTTCAGCAGATTCAGTTTCACACTATTATCCTCTATCCCTCCTACCCAAGTGAGCTCAATGACAGAGAAGCAGGTCCCCCTTGCCCTGGCATGCTCAAAACTACAGGATGGGAATCCAGGGCCTCAGGTGACAGCGTGAGACTCAAAATGAACCCCTGATGCTTTGCTACCCTCAGCTCTTACCTGCCCAACATTGAAGGTCAGTGTGATGGCATAAAAGAAATTAGAGTTGGCACTTCCTGCATAAATCCATAGGTGCCACAGGACAGGGAAGAGAAGAGAGCAGACGACAATGATGCAGGTGAGGACGAAGATGTTCCGTAGGACTGCAAAAACAGAGGGTCAGTTAGTCCAACACTCGCTCTCTCACATACTGTATTTGCTGTGATTCACACAGGACAGAGGGCAGCTCAAATGGCTCAAAGGTGGGCATTCCCAGAAATACTGTGTGCTAGGAGGCAAACTGCACATGGGGAGCAAATAGCTCCCCATGCTCATGATGGGAGTCCATATTTGGAGACTTTCCTCCCACTGCAGGATTGCTTGCCAGAAAACTAGCCACAATTAGCAATTCTGTGAATGATTCTAGGTGTAACAGTGAGACCATTTCATGAAGACACTGGTCTCCTACTCTCCAACCCCCGCCCCCACTGGGATAAAACATGTTGTCTTATGGATGAGCAAAGGACATGAACCAGCATTAGAGTTCCACAGTTGCCATAGCCTACAGGGGCCTAAAGCACACTATTTCATATGCTTGTTTTGTTTTGCTTTAAGTGACCCTCATTTACTTTTCCTTAGATGACTTACAAATCTCTCTTCTTCCCAATCCCCCCAAACCAGGGTCTCATGTGGCACAGGCAGGCCTCAAACTAGCTAGACATGACTTTGAACTCCTGATACTCCTGCTACTGCCTCCCAGGTGTTGGGTGCATGCCACAACAAACCACAATTTTATTGATTTGTGTATATGAGGATTTTGTTTGCACAAATGTCTGTGCCTGCGTGTGTGCCTGGTACCCACAGAGGTCAAAAGACAGTGTCAGATTCTCTGAAACTGGGGTTATGGACAGTTGTGATCCACCATGTGGGTCTGGAAATTGAACCTGGATCCTCTGCAAGAACAAGTACTCTTAAGCACTGGGCCATTCCACCGCAAATCTCTTCTTGATGCCCTTCTTTCTTATATGACTCCCTGCTCCAGAAGAATACTGAGGCCCTCTAGCAACGACCTGGAAAGGCAGCCTCCAGTTTAGATTAGAGCACAGACGGTGGCCACACAAAGAGTTGGCTTTAAGGGAAACATGGGTTAAAAATCCTATTCTGTCCAGCACAATGTGATGGCCCATGCCTCTAAATCCATTACACAGGAAATGGAAGTGGCAATGAGTTGTTTGAGGCCAGCTTTGGTTATAAATCCAGGGAAGCATGGGTTACACAGATGCTATCTCAAAACAAAACAACTGCAAAATTCATCTGTTATTAGTTTCTCTAAATTTTAGCTAACTCTAAACTGGGGTTAAAATGTCTGCTAAGTGAATTAAATGAGACATGTAATAGTCAGATAGGGTGGCAAATATCTAGTCTCCCAGAACCTGGGAGGAAAGTTGAGGAGAATGGCTACATAAGAAACTCTCAAATTACAAATCATCAACAGCAAAGGGGTATGTAAAAAAACCTGGGCATGTTTATTACTGTATGAGTTTTCCATTGCTGCTACAGCCAATTCCCATATTAGCACTTTTGAAGATTTATTTACTTATTAGGTATACAGTGTTCTGCCTGCTTAAGAGAAGAGGGCACCAAATCTCATTATAGATGGTTGTGAGCCACCATGTGGTTGCTGGGAATTGAGCTCAGGACTTCTGGAAGAACAGCCAGTGCTTTCAACATCTTAGCTATCTCTCCAGGCCCCATATCAGCCCCCATATTTTAAAAATACAACTTACAGCCTGGCACAGTGGTGCATGCCTGTAATCCCACTACTCAGGGAGGCAGAGGCAGGTAGATCTCTGTGAATTTGATGGCAACCTGGTCTACAAAATGAGTCCAGGACAGCCAAGGCTACACAAAGAAACCCTGTCTCAAACAAAACAAAATAAAAAATACAATTTACCATTACACACTGGGGATCAGGAGTCCAAAATGGGTCTTCTGGGCCACATTCAAGGCCTTCTGGATTCTCTGGGGAAGAATCTACTTGCTTACCCTTTCCAGCTTATAAGCTGAGGGCCTGCACTCCTCAGCTTATAACACCCATTACAGCTTCCAAACCAGCACCAAAGGACCCAAGCCTTCTCAGAGTTTGCCATGCTCACCTCTTCGGCCTCCCTTGTCCACTGCCTTGCTTTTCCCTGTTCTTTGTTTAGTAGACTTTATATGTTAGAGCAGTGTTAGGTTCACAGCAAAGCTGAATAGGAGGCATAGTTGGTCTTCATACTCTGCAGCCTCCAACTTTCTTCTCTGAGAAACCCTTATGATTGTACTATGCTTGCCTAGATAACCCAGGATAAGCTCATTTTACAACCACTAATGTAAAGTCCCTTTTTGCCATACAAGGTTCTGGAAATTATGATGTGGACATTGTTGAGAGCTATGAGAAAAGGAATTATTCTGCCTACCACAGGGTACTCACTTTGTTTTAATTTAATAGGCATCATCTGACAGTAGATGTCACTGTTATTTCTATTTATACTTTCTTATATTTTAAATGTGAATAAATATTACTTTAAATTAAGTAATTCAAACAACATAAAAAAATTATTTCCATTGGGCGTGGTCCCTGGCAGGCCCTTAATGAAGTGTTGTTCCTCCCTCTTCTCTGACCCAGACTCAAAAGAAATCAATTTTCTTTTTCTTTCTTTCTCTCTCTCTCTCTCTCTCTCTCTTTCTTTCTTTCTTTCCTTCCTTTTTCTTTCCCCTAAGATAAGGTATCACTATATAGCCCTGGCTAGCCTGTTTCTGGCTGGGGTCACTGAACAAGGAACTACTTGGGCTACAGACCATTCAAGCTTTATTGTGGCTGAAGCTGAAACAGAGATCTACCTGCCTCTTCCCCTATAGTGCTGGAATTCACTGTGTGTGCCATCATGCCCAGAAAAATTTATTTTCTAAACCAAACTTTTTGAGATTTGCAAAACTCAGACAATCCCAGGTCACTTGTCTTAGTTCTACAACCACTGGGTAGAGACACTGTGCTGGACTCATCCACTAGCAGGGGATTGGATGACAGACAATTCTCTACTCTAGCTACAAAAAACAGGGAACCTCACCAAGATGAACTCAGAGTACCTAGGGTGTGGCACACACAGAGGTTCTGTAAGTTTTCTGAGTGACTGAACTCTTGACAGTCACTAACATGTGACCTAATAGGACTAAGTGGTTTGAAGTCATTTTTAAAGCTAAGTGTTACCAACACATAGTTCACTAATTTTGTTTGCTTATTGAAACAGGGACCCATATAGCCCAGGCTGGCCTTCAACTTGATATGTAGCCTAGGATAGGATAACCTTGAACTCCTGATACTCTTGCCTCCACCTTCCAAATATATAACAACATGCCCAGCTATAGCCCAGTCTTTATAAAAAGGGTAAGTGCCCTTCATTTGTTATTATTGTTTAAAAAGTCGTTTTAGATGGGTGGGGTGGTACACCCCTTTATTTCCAGCACTCTAGAGGCAGAGACAAGTAGATCTCTGAGAGTTTGAGGCAAGCCTAGTCTATACAATGAGTGTACAACAGCCAGAGCTACACAGACACTGTCTCAAAACAACAACAAAAGCATTTTTAAATGGGGGAAAATATTGGTAGCTGATTATTTCATCAGCCAGCAAAATAAAAAGCTGGTAACTTTACCATCTGCTGTTTTTCAAATGTTAGTGGTGTAGGAAATCCTGAAATTTGAACACTAGCCTGGAGGCCTGAAAAGTTTCCTTTTCTGATCTAAATTTTCCATGACTCTTGATGGTCAACACTGACAGGCCAAAGCCCTGAGACCTCCCTGGGAAGTCTGTGTCTCTTCCTGTATCTAGGGAGAAGCCCAGAAAAAGCGATGTTTACAATGAGCATTATTAGATTGATGTTATGAAGAAAGAGAACAAATCTGAACAAATCCACTCTGATGCTAGATTTCATTTCTCAGTGGTTCTTTCTCATCTTCTATAAATCCCACGGCTGAAAAGAGCATATACTATTTCTAGAATAAGAGTTGTAGGGCCTGGTAGCCCAAGTGGTTCCTGGTTCTGCAACCCTGGCCAGAGACAGAGGCTTCAGATGGGGTAACAGGAAAAAGACTTGCGTTCAAAAATGAAAGAGGTCATGAGTGCAGCCTCTGGCTGCAAAGAGACATTTTGATGTGCTTGGAAGACCTTCACCAGCATCCAGCTGGATTCAGGCCAGTGGTGACCTTTGCAGGAACAGGGAACTGCTACTCACTCTTGCTGGCTGGAAGGCTGGCAGATTAAAGCTCTATGCCAGAGCAGATGGAACTGAGGACCTGGGGCACAGGACAGCTTGTTCCAGGCACCAGGAGGTATCAGAGATGACCAGGGCCTACACCCTTCATCAGACCTGCTAGGTCAGATGGAGTCAAGTTCCCCAGACAGTCACTGCGTGGCTTATCCACTCTGTGGCACCACTCTGAAGAACAGGAACTTCTGACAAGGACCTTTCCCTCTCGAGCCTCAGGCATTCAAAATAAAATGTCACCTAACATATCTGGTCTCATCATGAAGGTTACAGAGGGAATTACGGGGCTTCAAAAGCCAAAGACATATTTCTTCTCTTAAATTACATGCTAGATACATAAAGGAACTTAAAGCATAATACTTGTAATTTATTTGAATTTTAATCAACATTTATTTACCTTTACACAATGGTTAAAAAACAAAAACATATAGGACATGTTCAACTCCAGCCCTGTGGTAGCTGGCTCTGCAGCTGGACCACTGCAGGCTGGCACCAACTCTGCCAGCAGGCTGTTCTCTAACACCACAAGTATGCATCTGTCTGACTCATCCTGACCCAAGGCTGCAGAGACCAATGGCTGTGATTCATTTATTTGTTTGTTTTTCGAGCCAGGGTTTCTCAGTGTAGTCCTGGATATCCTGGAACTTGTTCTGTAGATCAGGCTGGCTTCGAACTCAGAGATCCACCTGCCTCAACCTCCTAAGTGCCCAGATTAAAGGTGCATCTAGGACAGGGCCTATTCTATTCTTCCCCACTGGCCCATACAAGAAAACAGGTGAGGTGAGAACTTAATACTGGCAGCTAGTGTTTCAATGGGATATCCTACAATATTAATTATATTCACCTAGGACAAAAGACTTCACAAACATCTACTCAGAGGCCCAAGGCCGAGGCTAAAGACATTTTGTGAGTATAATAACTCATAGATGACAAGTCCCAAACATTAGTAGTCCCTCTACAGTGCAAAGTGTGTCAGCTACTACTCACTCCTTCACGAACTTCAGAAAAGCTGTCTCTATAAACTCCTTGCCAACCAGTCAGTAACAGCCTCTACTTAATAGAGCCTATTAGATCATCCAGGTTTCTGGAAACTAACCCCTCCTTCTCTGCTTCATCATTCCTGTGGCTGTGGGCATAAAATAATATATTTCAAGAGTTTTGTTTTGGTTTTTGTTTTGTTTTTCAAGACAGGATTTCTTTGTGTATCCCTAGCTGTCCTGAAACTAGCTCTGTAGACCAGGCTGACTTTGAACTCACAGATTGTTTCACACATATATATATATGTATATATATAATACACATATGTGTGTATATATATATGTGTATTATATATTATATTATTATATATTAATTATAATACATTTAAATAAGAATTATGATTATATTGATTATACTTGTAAACATAATATAAATGTAGATTTAAGAATTTATATTAAATATATATTTATATGTATTTCAATGCTTCTGACTGCTAAGCTTAAAGCTTTGATAGTGGAAATATGCAGGGGATGCTCCTGGTTAATTATTACTGGTAATAACTGTAGCACTATTAACATATTTTCTTTCTCAAACTTAAAAAATATCCATGAAAAATACATTTACTTTTGAGACAGGTCTCCCTCTGTGGGACTGCCATGACTAAACTCAAATTTGCTATCCTCCTGCCTCAGCCTTTGAAAGTGTTGGGGTTACAGATCCATGCCAGGATGCTCCACTTACTCTCTTCATCTGACAGATGGAGACGAAAGGCTCCCACAACAGCTGCCTGGGAAAGGCAAGCTGTAGACTCAAACTGTAGCCAATCTGTCCACAAACTCAGGTCAGCAATGTGAGATTGCTACACAACGCCTCTGAGAAAGGGCAATACTCTGTGCAGGACAGACAGCAAAGGAAAAACAACCTGCTTCAGAGAGGGAAAGACCAGCGCCTGAAGCCCTACCCTCCCACGCACTGAGGCCTGTCCATACACTCTGATTGCCTCATGATTCACCACTGGGTGATTCTTGTCTGTGAAATGAGGATGTCACAAGCAGAAGATGCTAACTCCTCTTGGTCACCTCAGATTGGTCATCACTCCTCCAGGCCCAGGAGTCACACCTGTCCTGGGCTTGGCCTGCCCACTTAGCTGTTTCCCTTCCCTCTGGGGCCTGCACTTACAGGTCAGTTTCCTACACGCAGCTGCTCAGTTTCACTTCCTGGTTGACACCCAGACAACCCCAAAACAACAACTAACTTCCTCGGAAGCTTGCACTTGGAGTTCATTTCTGACAGCTGGCTGTGTGTCAGTTTCTCTCCCATTGGAAGAAGAGAACCAGGAGGGTAACTAGGCCTATTTCCTTCAAAGAAAGGCTTCAAAAGCCTGTCTACATACATTTGCTGATTCTTTTGTGTAAGGATCCATGTTGGGTACTAGAAACACAGGGGCAGAGGATATCTGCTCTAAGGGAGCCTCCAGAGAGATGGGTAGAATTGAGAGGGGTCTTTGTAGGAAGCAGGAAGTCTAAGGTTCACAGCCTGAGGCTAGAGTTGCACTCGTTCAATAGGAAGCTTGGCCATTGTCCAATAGAAAGACTGGCCATATGTGACTTCCTGCATTTGAATTTAAATGAAGATTTCATTTCTGCTGGCACCACGGCTCATCTCTGTACTCTCAGTATTCGGGAACCTAAGACAGGATGACTGCTTCTAATGATAGGCTACACCGTGAGTTTCAGGCTGGCGGTGGCTACAATCTAAGCTCCGTTTCAAACAAACAAACAACCCAATGGAAAAAATCTGTGCATGGTAGTACACACCTGAATTCCCAGATTTGAGAAGAGGCAGGAGGATCAGGAGTTCAGCTCATCTTCAGCTACAAAGAGAGCTTAAGGCCAGTTTGGGCAATGTGAGACCCTGTTTAAAAAAAAAAAACCAAAAAAACTGGGAGTAGGGGAGAGAAGAAGGAAAAAAATTTAGTCTCTGTATAATATTAGTAACTACTCTACTGGAATACAAATTGGACACAGTCGTCATTACGAAAATCGAGGCTGGAACACACTGGGCAAAGCCCACAGAGCTAGGCTGCAATCAAGTCTTGCTATTTAGCAAACATGTGACCTTGAACAAGTGGCTCTAGCTTTCTGTACCTCAGTTTTCTCATCTACATAAAGGAGATTCTTACCTCAAAGGCTGATGCACAGACAAAATGAACAACAATGGTCAGGTACAAAGTCAAGTACTCTATTAATGGCAGGTTATCTGTATTTCCATCACTGCTTACAGCAACCACGAGGCACACAGGCACATGCGTGCTTCAGGTTGCCTTCTCTTTCTCAGCGCTGCCAGCACAACAGGTGCCTAGTAAATGCGTGTCAATTCCCTTCTCGCAGCTGTCTCACCTAGGAGTTAGATGGACTTGAATCTATCCCCAGTGAAGAGAGTCAGAATACTCACATCTGTAGAGATGGTTCCACACAGGGAAGAAAGCCATGTAGAGGGCCACATCCCCCACAGTTGGATAAGACTTGAAGATAGAGATGACGGCAATCTGAATGAACATGAAGAAGATGGGGTGCTCCCTGAAGCAGCAGGAAAGACAAACAGGCAGAGAGGTTAGGCAGGGGCCAGGCCCACTCTAGAGACTCCTGATCCCACCACATAAGCCAAAAATGCTCCCAGAGGTACTTCAGGCAAAGGCTGCATGGATGGGCCAGGCCACTGTAGTGGAACAAAAAATAAAAAATAAAATAATAATAATAATAATAATAAAATGCAGAGATTAAAAAAAAAAAACTGCCCAGATGTGGCAAGGAAGACCAGACAAACACCAGTAAGCTGGTTTATAGAGACACTGCCCATCAATAGATACCTCCCATCTATACTAGCTTTGGGCCTGCCCCCCAGGAACCAAAGCAAGAAAGCAAATTAAGTTAGCATTCCTTAGCTGGATGGTGGTGGTGAAAACCTTTAATGCCAACACGCAGGAGGCAGAGGCAGCCAGAGAGAATTCCAGGACAGTCACAGCTACACAGAGAAACCCTTGGGGGTGGGGGCATTAGCATCCCTTAGCCTAAATAAATGACTGCTTTGCTAGAGAAATCAGGCAGCCTCTCTCAGTAAAGTCCCCTGTCAGGAAGTGCCTGCTGGCTGATGGCTTGCTTAGTGGCAATATAGTAAGAGAAATATGTAGACCTTTATATGCAGCATTTTCAGTTCTTCAGGCACCAAAATTCATTCTCTCTCTCTCTCTCTCTCTCTCTCTCTCTCTCTCTGTTTTCTGATAATGTCTCACATAGCACAGACTAGCCTCCAACTCACTATATAATTGAGACTAGCCTTGAACTCCTGATCCTTTTGCCTCTACTTCCTAGATACTGGGATTATAGGCAGCTAACATGCCTGTCTCAGAAGTGAATTTTGGGGACTTTGAACTAGTAATGGCTGAAACTGATTTTAAATTAATAAATTGCCATGGCTCCAATCTTCTGAGCCTTTTTTCACGCTGAGTTCTGTGCAAAGTTTCTCCTGCATCATCTCAGACAATCCTCACAGCACCACAACCAGCCCTCCAAGCAGAGATTCCTGTCCCTTGTCCTTCCTAGATAAGGAAGCTGAAGTTCAAAGAAGTGATGGAGCTGTCTGTGTGCAGAGCTCCTAACACATCATGCTCCCCTCCTTGGTGTTTCCGGTCTCACAGCCGAAGTCAGGAGAGGATGGGGGACACAGCTCATCCTACAGTCACTTCTGAGAACAGACCAAGAGCTAAAGGGAAGCCAGTAGGAAGAAGCCAGTTATACAGCCCTCTCAATAGCCCTGACACAAGCATTGGCACTAGATGCTGGCTTGTGAAGGACTTTGCCAGGTCCTCTGAAGCCAGGTGATGGGGGCACCTTTGAACCACCACAAGTGCTCTCCTTAGGAGCTTGGTGTGGCCCAAGGAGATGAGAGCAGATTGTGGAGTCAGACAAGCTCTGCCTGAATCCCACTCCACTGCTTGCCAGCTGTGTGATTCTAGGAGAACTGTCCCCTCTCTCTGAGCAACATTTGCTCAACTATAAAATGGAGTGACGGCAGGAAGATAATACTGGCATCCAAGTTGCTGAGTTTGCTATCTACCCATTTCACAGAGCTGGCAAGTACATGGTAGCTCTTACATTATAGATGGGAACTAACTACACAGAAAGCCACATCTGAGGGAAACTGACCAGATTAAAAAAGTGCTGTGCAGGGGCTGGAGAGATAACTCATCGGTTAAGAGCACTGGCTGTTCTTCCAGGAGTCCCAGGTTCAATTCCCAGCAACCACATGATGTCTCACAACTGTCTAACTCCAGTTCCATGAAATTCGACACCCTCACACAGACATACATCCAGGCAAAACACCAATGCACATCAAATAAAAATGCCTAGCCTCCCAAACATGCCAACTAGAGTCCCTTGGGGATAAATCATAATTGTGCTGCTGATCAAGAACATCAAACCAGACACACTTTTTCCAAAGACATCCTCAGTGTAACTTCTGGTCTTGCCCAAAAGGTGGTCCAAGCACCTCCAGGTGAGAACAGGGGTCCCCAGGGCTCCAAAGGCATCCTCCTCGCAACCTGTACTTGTGTGTGACTCAAAACTGCTGAGCTGACCAAAAAAGCCAGTGCTGCCAGGCACAGTCAGGCCACACAGAGGAGGGGGACAAATAAGCAGTGGATCATCATACTTACTTTAACTTGATGGCTAAAGGGATTGTGTAGAAGAAGACATTGATCTGAAACACGCAGACAAAAAAGAGGCTGAAGTGCTCAAACATCTCTGCAAAGAAGTACCAGAAAAGACCGATGTTTGGAGTGAGATCTGGAACAGAAAGTCTGCAATTAAGAAAACACAGGGGAGAAAAGAGCAGAGTTACAAATGGTTGGCTTTGCTCTGCTTTTAGCTCACTACTGGGTGACCAAGGGTGCTATCATTCCTCTAAAGGTGTAAAGAACTCGCTAGATATCTAGACAACAGATAATTTACAAAAGACAGGGCTGAAGATGCAAACAATAGAAGCTATAATACATACTAATTAAGGACTGGGGATACAGCTCAGTTGATAGAGTGCTTGCCTAGCATGCACAAGTCCTTGGGTTCAATCCCCAGGACTACATTAAGCACAAATGTAAAAGCAGGAGATCAGAAGTTTAAAATAATTCTTGGCTGAATACTGAGTTCAAGGTCAGAATGGGCTACACGAGGGGAAAAAAATAAAACCAAAAACAAGCAAACAAAAACCAGCTACGCTAAAGGAATCTAAAATTAAAAAGGGATCCATCCTAGAAATCAAGAGAGCAGCCCCTCTTTTCCACATTAGGCCAGTTTACAATCAGGAGCTACCCAGTACAGTAAGAGGAAATGGACTTAAGTACACAAAATCTATTTTGGGCATTTGAAAGACCTGCCCAGAGGAACAAGCTCTCTGAACCTGCTGTTCCTCCCAACTCTTGCTCCACAGCCCCATAGCAGGAGCCAGAAAATAGCATGCCCGAACCTGCAACCAAGTTTTCTAAGGGCCCCAGAACCCATCAGCATGTTGTGTGAAAATCCGTAGGGCTACAAGACTCATTTAAAAATTGTGAGTTTATCTGGAAGACTTTTTTCTAGTTAAATCATACAAGAATAGGCTGCTGTACCGGCTCTTCTAAACACGCATGCTGCCTGAGTATATTCTCACACACAAGCAAATATTTGCAATTTTGTTGTTATTTGCTTGTTTTTCCTAGTGCTGAGGATGGAACTCAGGACTTCTAGAATGCAGGAAAGGCACTCTTGCTACTAGACTACATCCTGAGCTCTGTTTCTGTGTGTCTGTGTGTCTGTGTGCGCGCGCACACGCGTGCGTGCGTGCGTGCGTGCGTGCGTGCATGTGCGCGTGCGTGCATGCGCGCGTCTGTGTACATGGTGTTTTGAAACAAGGTCCATGTAATACAGCCCAGGCTGCAATTGAACTTAATATATAGCCAAAGATTACATTCAATCCTGATCCTCCTGCTCCACTTCCCAACTCCTAGGATTACAGGTGCATGCCATCATGCTTGCCTAGATTAAGTCTGTGTCTTCTGACACAGACATTTCTGACACAATGACATTTCCTTTTTTGAATAACGAGAAATAGAACAGAATTTTTGGCACACTGGAAAGAAAGCCAGGAAAATCTATTCACCAGGCATCACAGATGCCTATCCAAGGCAAAACACAAAGAACTCAAAGTGACTAAGCTATTATGCTCAGAACTGACCACAGGGAAACAGTCCAGGGCTGCAGACAAGAGTTCTTCCACTCCTGAGTCCATTCCCAATGTGACATCCTTATCTGCTACCTCCTGGGCTACCTCACACCTGCATAATCAGATGCCCCAGGGGCAGGACCGCAGTCCAGGCATCAGAAGCTCTCAGATATCCTAAATTATGAGGATCCCTGCTGTCAAGCTGCCTGCATAGTTTTCTCCCCCTGACTCTACCATGAGCTTGAAAACCAAATTAGCTTCCGGAAATTCTGAGTGAAGTCTATACTTACATGAAACCGTAGACTGCAGGGATGAAGTCCCAGGAGCTGAGAAGGAAGAAGGAGAGGCAGACTATTACCCCTAGGCTTCCTGCGTACATCATGGCATACTCCCAAGAGAAGATCCAGAAGGCTTTGCTCTTCACTTTCACAGGGATGTACTGCCGCTAGGAGAAAGGCCGGAACAGGACATTTAGGGATACCAAGGACAGCTTATTCATAAAGATCCCTCCTATAAAATCAAGCCATGGCACACAATTTTCTTTTCTTTTCTTTTCTTTTCTTTTCTTTTCTTTTCTTTTCTTTTCTTTTCTTTTCTTTTCTTTTCTTTTGAGACAGGGTTGCTCTGTATAGACCAGGCCATCTTGGAACTTTGCAGACCAGGCTGGCCTTGAACTCAGAGACTTGCCTGCCTCTGTCTCCTGAGTGCCGGGATTAAAGGCATGTGCTGATACCGCCTAATGATGATTCTTTTCTTAAACCACAAAGCATTTTGAAAAAAGTATTAATAATGTATCCTCTTCCAGGACAGCTGGGCGACACAAAGAAGCCCTGTCTTGAAAAAGCAAAAAAAAAAGCATCCTCTGCCTGAGAGCTACTAAAACTATTCCAGCATTTGTCCTGAAGACTTGTACACAAAATACCCATGAGAAGACACTCTCTGCACCAGGAGGAGAGCATGAACTTCAGAGCAACAGGACAATGGCAGATGACATATAAACTGCACTTATATTTCAACATAGCTAAATCTCAAACGTAAGGTTAAAGCAGAAAATTGCCATGTGATCAACAGAAAATGAAAACATTTATGCTTTCTTGAAATTACATCTAACAATATTATGTGTTACTTATATATATGTAGGAATTTAAGCATCAAAGTTTATATCCTTATAGAAGGATATACACTGACTGGCAAGATGACTTGATAACTAAGAGTATTTCCCACCAAGCCTGGACTAAATTGAAGATCTACAAGGTGGAAGAGAGAATCAAGTCCTGACAGTTTTCCTCTGACCACTTCACATGAACTGTAGCATGTATATGCCATCACACACACACACACACAAATAAAATTTTAAATGTAATTTTTCAAAAAATAAAAAGAAATCGGGAGGTGATGGCACACACCTTTAATCCCAGCACTCGGGAGGCAGAGGCAGGCAGATCTCTGAGTTCAAGGCCAGCCTGGTCTATAGAATTTCAGGACAGCCAGGACTATACAGAGAAACCCTGTCTCAAAAACAAACAAACCAACCAAAAAATAAATAAACAAATAAAAAGGATATACACTGAAGTCCTAATAGCTTCACAAAGTAGAAAGAAAAAAAAAAAAAAAACACAGTACATTATAAATTACATTCTAAGCTGGGCAGTGGTATTACAGGCCTTTAATCCCAGCACTTACCTGGGAGGCAGAGGTAGGCAGATCTCTATGAGGCCAGCCTGGTCTACAGAGCGAGTTCCAGACAGCCAAAGCTATACACAGAGAAACCCTGTCTCGAAAACCAAAACAAAACAAAATGAATTCTATTTCTTTAATGTGTGTGGTGGGGCTTTCATGTGCCGTGGTGTGTCTGTGGAATTCAGAGGACAATTTATTGGACTTGTCTCTGGTTTTGCACTACGTAGGTCCCAGAGAACAAACTCAGATTGTTGAGCCTGGCAGCAGGTGCCCTTACCCAGCAAGCCATCTCACTAGTTCTACCTACAATGTTCAATAAATATGTTCAAACCAAATATTAGTCTGACATGGTGGCACATTCCCTTAATCCCAACACTCGGGAGATCCCTGTGAATTTAAGCCAGGGTGGTTTACAGATTGGGTTTCAAGCCAGCCATAGTTACATGTCGAGACCTTGTCCCCATTCTCCCCATAAATAGCAGATATAAAACAAAATGGTAAAAAAAAAAAAAAGTTGTTGTTTGTTTGTTTTCACTTTGGGCCGCTGTTTAAAAATGACTGATGGGGGATGTTAAATTAATATTTCTCTGCCTTTCACATGAAAGAGAAGCTATAAATCAAAGGACAAAGAAGGTATGTCCAGTGGCTCATGCCTGTAGTCTCGGTGCTACTGAGGTTGAGGTAAGAAGATTCCAAGAGTTCAAGACCAGCCTGGGTCACGCAGTGAGACCCTGTCTCAAAAAATAAGTAAAATATTAGGGGGTAAAATCCTGAAGGGAATTAGGCTTGTATAATCTCAAATTATCTTTCTAAAGGCACTAACTCCAAGAAGAACACAGGGAGCCCAAGCCTGACAACTGAAGTTTGACCGCTAAGACCCACGTGGGAGGAGAAAACTGTCCTCAGACCTCTACATGTGCTCTGTGTCACAAATGCACATAAGGACATCACGGAATCTGTGGTAAGGGTACTACACCTGCACGTGTAAGAGCACACCTAAATAAGAAGGAATGTATGCAAAAGCACCACTGAATTTCACAATCAGACTGCTTGGAAGAAGCTTAACACAAAAAAGAGTTGTACTTCCCCTGTCTCAAGTTCTGGCATAGAACTGAGCATGGTGTGGGCTCATACCCATTCATCCCAATACTTGGAAGGCTGAGACAGGGGATTGTTGAGTGTTCAAAGCCTGAGTGGGCTAGAGAGTTCCAGGTCAGCTTAGGCTAGAGTGAGACCCTTTCTCAAAAAATAAAATAAGATAAAAAGTAAAACTATTTACAGATCGCAAAACTATAATTACTTTTAAAATCCAGAATAGGTATCATTATTGTAGTTCCCTTTTATTTTTATTTTTTTTACTTTTATTGTTTATTCCCTTTTTATAAAATATTATTTTCTGTGCAGTGTTCTGCCTGCATGTATGTATGCATACCATGTGCATGTCTGGTGCTTGGCAAGTTGTTAGACCCTCTAGAACTAATTATGGATGGCTGTGAGCCACCATATGGATGCTGGGAACCAAACCTGCCTCTCTCTCAAGGGCTAGGATTTCAGGTGTGCGCCATCATCTCCATCTTCCATTACGGCGTTTTCATATATGTCACTGTTCTTTGTTCTAACTTAGATCTCCACTGCCCTTTCCTGTGTTCCCTGTCCAACTATTTCCCCCAGATAATTCTCCCTTCCATTGTCATATCTATGTATTCTGTTATCTGTGTAAGAGTTCAAAACTGTCACAAAAACAAACAAAAGGAGCTGGAGAGATGGCTCAGAGGTTAAGAGCACTGTCTGCTCTTCAAAAGGTGCTCAGTTCAATTCCCAGCAACCACATGGTGGCTCACAACCATCTATAATGAGATCTGGTGCCCTCTTCTGGTGTGCAGGCATACATGCTGACAGAGCACTGTATACAGAATAAACAAAAATAAACTAAAAGTAAAGTAGGAAAGAACCTGCTCCACCCCAGGGTTCTTTTCTAAGCTTACATCTAGCTATACAGCTCTATTCTTCTTATGTTCATATTTTTTCCCTTAAATGTGCTGTCACTAAGCCACCTGTCATTATCTAAATTAGTGAAATTCAGTTCTTTAGTCTCTCTAGCACTTCTGGGGTTTTTGTTTTTTGAGGGGGGGGAGGTAGAGTTTGAGACAGAGTTCAATGTGTATCCCTGGCTGACATACAAGTTGTGCTGTAGACCAGGCTGGCCTCAAACTTAGAAATCTGCCTATCTCTGCCCCCCAAGTGCTGGGATTAAAGGCGTACAACACCACTGCTCGGCCTCCCTAGCACTTTGCAAGCAAGCGTTCAACAGGCAAATATGACTCGCAATTATGGTACTTTGTGACTGCTGTATTTTGATTACTGTATATTCTCTGACTGATATATTTTGTGTGCGTGTGGTTGTTGAATTGACCAGGTGGGTACAGAACATCCCCATCATCACAAAAAGTTCTACTGGGGCTGAAGAGATGGTTCAGTGGTTAAAAGCACTGGCTGATCTTCCAGGAGACCTGGGTTCAAGTCCCAGCACTCACACGGTGACTCCTAAATGTCTATAACTCCAGTTCCAGGAATCTGATACCCTTTTCTGGCCTTCATGAACACAGCAGGCATGTGGTGCACAGATACATAAGGAGGCAAAACACCCAGACACAGAAAATAAAAGTAAATGTTAACAAAAAAAAAAATTAAATGGTCTTTGAAAAAGAATGATGTTTCATAAAGTAGATATAGGAGTAAATGCCCACAGTCCTCCCTCCTGGAAGGTGGAGGTAGGAGGCAGAAAATAAGCAACAACTAAGTTTCTGTTTGGACCTTATTCTTAGTGACTTATTTAATTCAATGTGTTACTGTTGACATTTGAATGGCAAATGTTTTTTTCCTTACCAAACTTGTATTTATAAATTGTGAATCAAATTCCAGGTACAATTTTATTTTAAAGATAAGTTCCATGGGGAACACAGCCATAAAATGATAAAGCGAGGAAGAATATTTACTGAGTCTATTTATAAAAACTGAAGTTGCATTTAATCTTTCAGGACTGCTCCTGTTACATAGCACAGCATAAGTGAAATTCTTTTCTTTTTTAGGCTCACTCTGTATCCATAGCTGCCTTCTCTATGTAGCCCAGGATGGCTTTTCCGTGTAGTCCAGGCTGGCTTCAAACTTGTGTCAATACTTCTGTCTCAGCATTTTTTTTCATTGTGTTTGAATAGCCTTTCTTTTTAGAAAATTTATTTTATTTTTAATTATATGCACATATGTATGTCGATGTGGGGGTGTTCATATGCAAGTGGAGGTACCCACAGAAGCCAGAGGAGTTTAATCCCTCTGGAGCTAGAGATACAGACAACTGTAAGCCACCAATATGGGTGGTGGGATTCAGGAACTCTGCAAGAGCAGTACATTCCCTTAACTACTGAGCCATCTCTCAGCACCTGAAACACAGTTTTGATTTTTGCTTGTTTCTTTTCAGACAGGATCTCATGTAGCCCAGGCTGGCCCCCAACTCTTGAGGATGACCCTGAACTCATGATCCTCCCACCAAGTATTAAAATTATAGATGTGTGCCACTATACTAGGCTGAGGTCTTGTTATCGATCTGGCTGGCCACAAAATTACAGCAATACTCTTGAATTAGCCTCTCAAGTGTTGAGATTATAGGAATGAACCACTAGGCCTTGCACAATGAAATTCCTTTGCTGCAGCTGCTGGTGGTGGTAGTGGTGATGGTGCTGTGTGTATGTGTTAAGCCAGAGGGCAACCTTGGATGTCATTCAAGGACATTTATTTATTTATTTATTTGTTTATTTATTTATGTGTGAGGGGCAGGTGGTTAGAGGACAACTATCAGGAGTTGGTTCCCTCCTACCGCATGGGGGCCAGGTATCAACTCAGATCATCTGGCTTCTCCTTTACCAGCTGAGCCATCTTCATGGCCCTTGTTTTGTTGTTGATTTTTGAGACAAGGTCTCATGTAACCCAGGCTGGCCTTAAACTCACTATGTAGCCGAGAATGACCTGACACTTCAGGTCCTCTTGCCTCCACCTCCCCAGTCCTGGGATTATAGACATGCTCCATCATACCTGACTGTTTATGCAGCATTAGGAATGAAACGAAGTCCAAGCAATCTACCAACTGTGCTCCATCCTTAGTCCCCAGCCCCAATAATTCTTCTCCTACTAAATCCATCTGTGGTCAATGGGAGACACTTTAGGTTGAATCTTGAGTCCTTTTGGGGTGACTTCAGTAGCTGCTGGTGACTTGTTATCTGGTATCACAACATTCTATGATCACCCTGTGCTGGAATCAACCATTTCTCTAAGAGGCTAATTTCTTTTAATGGGTAAATTACACCAGTAGTGGAATTTTTGGTTTCTTTAAAAACTCAGTCATGTTACATAGCAGGTTTTTGTTTTAATCCCAAGTGTAGGATATGGGACTGCCTTAGTTTATCCACAGCTGATAATTGCTTCATGTGGCACATGGTCTTTGCCAGCTGCTAACAGCATTGCGCGACTCAGAGAGGGCCGTGGTCTTTGCCAGCTGCAGATAGTAGAATTCTGAGGACTCTGGGAAGGTATAAATACAAGAGCCCCAAGAAGATCTTAGGGAACACAGACAGAGGAGGAGGAAGGCTGCTTGTTCGTTTCACTGCTGCCATTTGCCAGATGGTTCGATATCCTGGGAGACCTGTAGATACCCTGACAACTGAGATTGGTATTTTCCCAAAGAACCTGACAACCCTAACCAGCCTGAACTAGCCAAAAAAGGTCTACATTCCCTTCCCCTTCTAACTTTCTTTCTCTCCTACCTAGTGTGGGGGAGTTGGGAGGGAGGTAGAGGCTTTAGGAACCCCAAAATAAAACAGTTTTAAAACAGCACCTACAGGCATCTCGAGATCACATGGGCAGTAAGGACATTCACTGGGTCATCACTGTTCCTAGACTTTTTAGTGAGCACATGCATACACAAACAAAAACGTGTCAAATACCTACAGGGACAGACAGGCAATAGTGTGACAGAGATGAAGCATGGACTATGGTGGAGTTAAGAGGGTATGCTTTATGTGACAGATTCACATAAATATAAGGCTTCATATAAAGGCTTTACCTTCTATCAGTAAAGGGTTTGCCTTGCAAATATAAGGACCTGAGTTTGATTCCCAAAACTTATGCAAATCAATGCTGGGAGTGGTGTATATGCTTGTAATCCCAGCACTGGGGAGGTGGACACAGGAGCATTTCATGGATTCACTGGCTAATCAGCCTAGCCTATTTGGTGAGTTCTAAGCCAGTGACAGATCCTGTCTCAAAACAAACAAACAAACACAATAAATGTGACAGTGCCTGATGAACAATTCACATGGTGCACATGAACTTGCACACAGACACATATATACACATATATAAGAAGCCAGAAATAGAAATTTCTATTATTATTATTTACCATTTATTCACTGTGTATCTCAGTTGTATTCCCCTCCCTCATCTCCTTCTATTCCCGCCCTACTTCCCTCTCCCCTAGTCCACTGATAGGGGAGGTCCTCCTCCCCTACGGTCTGACCTCAACCTATCAGGTCCCATCGGGACTGCCTTGGAACCTCTTCCTCTGTGAGCTGGCTAGGTCACCCCACCAGGAAGAAGTGTTCAAGGAGCAGGCAACTGAGTTCATGTCAGAGACTGTCTCTTCTCCCCTTACTAGGAAACCCACATGGAGACTGAGCTGTCTATGGGCTACATCTGAGCAGGTGGTCTAGGTCCTCTCTATGCAAGGTCTTTAGCTGATGCACCAGTCTCTGCATTAACCCCTGGGCCCAGCTTTTTTGGCTTTGTTGGTCTCCTTGTGGGGCTGTTGTCTCCTCTGGGTCCTTCTATCCTGCCTCCTCTTCCATCAGATGCTCTGTGGTTGGCCAAACTTTGGCTGTGAGTCTCTGCATCTGCTTCAATCCCCTGCTGGGTGGAGTCTTTTAGAGGACATCTGTGGTAGGCTCCCATCCTGTTCCTTCTTTTCTACCACTTCCAGTGTCTATCCTGTTTTCCCTTCTGAATGAGAATTAAGCATTTTTCTCTAGGGTCCTCCTTGTTGTTTAGTTTCTTTAGGTCTGTAGATTTTAGTATGTTTAGCCTATTTTACAGGTCTAGTATCCACTTATAAGTGAGTATATACCATGTGTGTCTTTCTGCTTCTGGGTTACCTCACTCAGGATGATCTTTTCTAGTTCCAATGGAAATTCTTAATGTAAATTTTGAAAATGACAACTTTTTAAATATATTTGTGTGGTATGTGTATGCATGCTTACATCTTGGGGGAGGGGGATCACCTCTGTGCCTGGGGCAGCCAGAGGTGACACTAAAAATCTATCACCCTTCACCTTATATATGACATTCAGGCAGGATCTTTACCTCAGCCCAAGCTCAACTTGGCCAATCTAGCTAGGCAGCTTGTTGCAGAGACTCTCTTCCCCTGTGTCCCAGGTGCTGGGACACGTGGTCTGCTGTGCCCACCCTGAATTTATATGTGTTCTAAGGCTCCAAATTTAAGTCTGCAGAGCCTTGTACATGTTAGGCTAGTGTTTCATCACTGAACTTTAACTCAATTTATTTCTGTCTCCCCAATGCTCTAAAATACTTCCACAGAAACCATTTTCTTCAAGATATGAAAAGGGGAAAAGCCAGTTACCAGAATCAAGTCTTTAAAAGGAGCTGGAACCAAACAATATTCAAACTCCTGGAATCTTAAAACGAAAACCCGGAGAGCCAGGCATGTTGGTCCATGCCCATGATCCCAGCCCTCAGGTCATGAAGACAAGGAGCCTGGCAGCAAACTTCCAGTAGATCGGCCAAACTGGGGAATTGCGGCTTCAAATGAGATACCCTGTCCTAACATGTGCCGTGGGAAGTGACCAATGAGATCATCCAGTACCATCCTCTGGCTTGGACAGACAGACACATCCATGGGCACGTGCCCCTACATACACACTCACCTCCCCCCCACATAAACACAAATATGTGCACATATATACATGAAAAATATTTCATTTTTAAATTAATTTTAAATTTGCATTTCCCACTACTTATGTGTGTGTGTGTGCCTCTGTGACTGTGCACACATGAGTACAGTAGACAACTTTGGTGTTGTTCTTTAGGTATTGCTCACCTTTCTTTGTTTTGGAGACTGGTTCTCTCACTGGCCTGGAGCATAACAAAGGGCTGGAGGAGCTAATCAGTGAGGCAGAGGGATCAGGAGTACAAGTCTTCCTCAGAACATTAGATTATAAATGGGTGTTCAAGACCCACCCTCTACTGCCTATTTATAAAAAGAAGAAAGCTAACAGCCCGATGCCTCATCCCTGGAACATCCCGGAAGCAAAACACACAACACAAAGCTGTTTCTGTTTCTGGAAATGGAGCAGGGCGTAAAAACTCTAAATAAAAGGCCCTTCCTGAAGAAGGTCTGGGAAAGATGCAAAGGCAAATTGTCAGGAAAATGCTGATGGGATTGACTCCTTTGTGAGGCATCACAAAATGACCTATCCTAAGTCACAGAAAAATATGGAAATCACAGGCTTAAATTCTTCAATTCAAAGACAAGAGGTCAGATTGTATTAAAGAAAAAAACCTGAACAGCGCCTACAAAAGAGCCTGGTGTCTGTTACTGTCATTGAAAGAGAACTGGGTCTCAAATCACTCATGGGGGTCCAAGGCTTTAAGAATTCCAAGCAAAATAATCACTTCAGCAGTACATATATTAAAACTGAAATGATACAGACGATTAGCATGTCCCCAATGCAAGGATGACACGAAAATTCGTACTGCATTCTATATTTTTAGTATTCTTCGAAGTCCAAAAACAACATGTAGGAGATGTTTTTAGCGATTTACTTATTATTTTCTGTGCATTGGTTTTTGCCTGCATGCATGTCTTCTCCAATCCCCTGAAACTGAAGTTACAGACAGTGGTGAGCTGCCATGTGGATGCTGGGAATTGAACCCGGGTCCTCTAAAGAGGAACCAGGGCTTGCAACCATTGAGCCATCTCTCCAGCCTCTATGGAGAAGACTTTAATCTCAAAGGAAAAAAAAAAAGTTCCAAGCAAAAAGGAGGAAAGGGGAAAGGATGAAAAAACTTCCTGGACTGTGTCAGGAGGCCTTATAACTCCCACCCCAATCTCCCTCTCCAGAATCATAGCCTCAAGATTTTTATCTGTCCTGCCCCCTCTTTATGTTTGCTTTGTTTTTCTGCTATGCAGCCCATGCTAGCTTGGACCTCTGTCTTTTTTTTTTTTTTTTAATAATTATTTATTTTTATTTGTATATTTGGTGTTTGGTCTACATTTATGTCTGTGTGAGGGAGTCAGGTCCACTGGAACAGAGTTACAGACAGTTGTGAGCTGCCATGTGGGTGCTGGGAATTGAACCTGGGTCCTATGGAAGTGCAACCAATGCTCTTAACCACTGAGCCATCTCACCAGCCCCATAGCCTAGACCTCTTTCTGTAATCAGGCTGGCCCCAAACTCATGACAATCTCCCTGCCTCACTGCTGGAGTTACAAATATGCATCACCATGAAAGGCACAAGCTCAGGTTCTCAGTCATATGCTCGCATCTTGTTTTTCACCGTGGAATCCGGTGCTGGGCATACCAGGGCTCTCCATTTTAGTCTGCCTGCTATCAGATCATAACACTGTAATGTGGAAACTAGGCTCCAAGCCAAGGTCACAGGAAGAGCAGAGTTGGGGGAGGGACCAGATGGGCTCAAACTATCATTTTCATCAGTGACTCACCAGGGAGACAGCTGCAGCATCCCTGCTCTTGATCCTGTGTCTCAGGAGAGAACAAAATATTCGTTGCCTTTGGTTCTGATGAGACCCTAGCTTATCCACTTTGCAGACTCTAGAAACTCTACCAGCAGAAGGTAGGTGGGTTTACCATGCCAAAACAGGAAGTACAAACTAACTTCACAGTTCCTTCCCCTCCTCACTCCTTCTTTTACCAGCTGATGACTATGTCCTTTCCATGACCACATCACTGCCATGTGAAATATTAAGTAACTATATCTATTGATCTCTCATTAGGCTGTTCTAGATACACAATGTGCATTAGCCCTTTCAACAGGTATTACTACCCCATTTAAAAAATTATTAGTATAGTCAGCTGTGGTAGCATAGGCCTGTAGTCCTAGCACTCAGGGAAGCAGAGACAGTTGGAGCTCTGTGAGTTCAAGGCCAGCCTGGTCTACAAAGCAATACAGGACAGTCAAGGCTACACAGAGAAACCATGTCTCAAAAAAACAAAATAAATACATCATCATTATTATTATTTGTGTACACGCATACGCGTGTGCGTGACACATAAGCACGGCATGCCCATGTGTTGGTGTGAGTGTGGAAGCCAGCAGTGAGGTCTCTTCTACTGAGGGCGCAGGGGATCTGACTCAGGCTGTCAGGCCTGTGCGGCAACGCTTTACGGGCTGATCCATCTCGATGTCCTACTATCCTGTTTTGTGACTGAGGAAACAGAAGAAAGCCAGACAAAGACTGTCCCAACCAAGATGTTAAAACAATTTCCTAGTCCCTTTTTTCCTATTCTAAAAATTTTCAAGTATCTAAAAAAGTTGAAATTTATTAACTAGTTTATTTATTTTTGTGTTTCATTTTATACCTAGTTTGAATATTAATACCTTATTTGGGTTCAGGTTTTCTTCCCCCACCCCCCCACCCCTGTTAATGCAAGCCAGTAATACTAGTTACTGAGAAGGCCTGCCTTAAATAGTGAGTACAAAGCCAGCTGAGGCAACTTAGTAGATGGTATTTCAAATTTTTGAAAAGGTAAGAAGAGGGTTGAGGATCTGGTTTAGTGGCAAAGTACTTGACTGGCATGGGTATGGCCCTATGTGCAATTCTCAGTACAAAAACAAGAAAAAAAATCTACTAGATATATATTACTAATAAAGAGGAATAATTTAATCTTTTACCACCATGTACACCAATATGATTCTCTACCACCAAGTTGCTTAGCACGATGACACATGCGCCTTGGCAGGAGTGGAGATGTTAAGTGCCAGTAAACCAGACTCCCCTGGATTTGAATCCCAGCGCTGCCAACTACACACCTTCGGCAAACATTTCTCTTCCCAGAATAGATTTGGATCCATTTGGTCCTGCATGTAGTGCCTAACTTTTGATTTGATGAGTGCTCCTTTTGATGGGGTAGGGACAGCATTAGGGATCAAACCCAGAGCCTTTTGTGAATGCAGACTCTTGTGCTGTACTGCCAACCTACATCCTAAGCTTGAGGTGAACGTTCTTCATAAACTGAAAAAAAAGAGATGGTTGGAAACTCCTAAGTCGGAATGCTTGCGCTCACAGCTCAGTGTTGCCATTTGATGGCTTAGGAGAGTGACTGAGCTTCCCCAAATTCCAGTTTTAATTCATGTGTTTAAGTGAAATCTATTTCATTATCTTTGGCTAACAATATAACCTACCCCATGAAGTGTTTTAAGATTGAAATGCGATGGTGTCTGCAGAGGGCTCCATGTGGGCTGTTCTCCACGCAACAGCCCTTGGTATTCTTCAGTTACTGGAATCTGTAGTGACCACTCATGACATTCTTGCCATTGCAAAGTGGCCTGGGTTCCAAAGTAGGGCAGAGGTCAGCCAGGTGCAATGGTGTAAGGCAGATTGGTATGTCATGGTTCAAAAAAGGATACTATCTACCAGCACTTTCATTAGTGTGAAATCAACAGCTTATTGAAAATAGCAGACACAGTTTAAATTTTGCCATTTTCTTTAATCATTGTAAGAATCTTGCAAGGCAAGTGCTCTAATTAAGATTAAAAACCATAAACAAGCTCAAAGAGGTCTATGTAAATTAGGTGAAACAAAGAAAATGCAGTGTTTAATAGATCCAAAGTCCTTTTTTTTTTTTTTAGTTATTGTTGTTTTTTAGTTTTTCGAGACAGGGTTTCTCTGTGTAGCTCTGGCTGTCCTGGAACTTGGCTCTATAGACCAGGCTGGCCTTGAACTCACAAAAATCTGCCTAACTCTGCCCGTGCAGGGATTAAAGTAAGTGCTGGGATTAAAGGTGTGTATACCGCCCAGATAACTACAAATATTCTAAGTGAACTGTCCCTACACACTTGCAATGACAGACACAATTAAAACTCAGTGACCATTAAGCCTCCTTTGTTTCATATTAGTCTTTGTCTTTTCAAATAGAAGGGAAAGATCTTCAGTTCAAGGCCCAATCCCAGCAACATTTAAAAAAATCTGTTTGGTTTTGGTTTTGTGGTGCTAGGGATTAAACCAGGACCTCATGTGTGCTGGGCAAGCACTAACCACTGAGCTACACCCGTAGCTTGACATGCTGTTGGTGGCCCATACCTCCCGCCTCTGTACCACCCACCTCCTGCTGAAAAGGGACCAGGCCATATACTAACTATCACTTGGGCCCTGGCACCAGCAAGTGCTTACCTGGAGGAGATAAAGAAGTCCAGGGGCAAACAAGGTGATTGGGTACAGAGACTGGTATGTTGCTAAGGCAAGAAAAATAGCACTGAGGAAAACACTGCCTGTGAAAAGAAACAAAGGTGTGGAATATAACCCAACCTTGTCAATCAGGATTTCACTCAACAAGCCCATATCAACACGAAACTACTAACTGCTCAATTACCTGCCAAGTGCTTCCTGATATGCAAGATGCTATGCAAACTCAAACAGAACCAAAGCACTTGGCTTAGTTCCCATGAAAGGAAACCACGGAAGTCAAAATCAACCACCTTTAGCAACCTGCAATGCCATGGACACGTCCCTGAAGGATTTTCCAGAGCCAGAGAGGTTTTTATAAAACCTCAACCCGAAGAGTTACAAACAGATAACATCTATTAATGTCCATGTCTAACGCACCAAGTTACCAAACCTGCAATTCATGATATTCCGAGCTATGAAATCTAGTCCTCTGGATTTCATAACAGCTCATCACTCTGTAGCACCTCTATCTTGAAGCCATGTGGTTTTTCTTTTTCTAAATAAAAGCATATTGTTGATGTTTCTGATTGTTTGGTTGATTTCACCCTGCAGCCTAAGCTGGCATCAACCTTGCAGCAATCTTGTCCAAGTCCTCCAAGCCCTTGCATCCAGCTAAGAGTACACTGTTCCATTGGTAATGAGTCTATCCTCTACACAAGCTGACTGCCATGAAATCATTACGCAGGTAAAGAAAGACTCTGTGATGATGAGAAGACACTTGCAGTGCCTTGAGAAATGAAATTTTAAGGGAGAAAGCTTATGCCTGCAGGCTCAGCTTCTCTTTTAAAAACTTTCAAAAATTAACATGTTTTATTTGTGTTCTAGGAAAGGCATTGATTTTTCATTTTGCTAAAACAACAGCTATTTCCTTTCAGATGTTTTAAGACAACGAGTTACCTTTAAACCAAGGCTGGAGTCAATACAGGTTTCAAAGTGACCTAGAAATCAGCTGAAAATAATGGTTCAAAGCCCATGTCTCCTAATGACTTTGGCTTATAAAACAGTAACATGTTTCCTCTGGTGAGTGTGAGATCAATTCTTTACAAAAAACAACAGGAATCATCTCAATGCTGTTTCACAGAAAGATGAACTCCTCACTCCACTCAATCCAAGAAGTTTACATCTTTCCCAACGTAGCTCCAGGAACACACAGAGATGAGCAGTTAGGTCTTTCACTCATTAACATACTCTGTTTAGTCTCTTTACTTGATGGCAATCTCACCATACCTTCAAGCAGTCTATATACTTGAAACACCATGAGAGGGAAAAAAAGGCCTGGAACATGTGTGAAATGATAGGGGGAAAAAGAGCTTAACGAAGGTGGGAACTACAGTAAGGAAATGCATGTAATTAAAAAAGAAAAAAAAAACTGGGAAGGAAGAGGAACAAGCTAGAGGAGACACAGGATATGGGCGAGGAGAATAAATGAGAATGAAATATAATGACACATATGTATGAAATGCCAGGATGAAACCATTTATTTCATATGTTAATCTTAAAAAAGGACTTTAAAAAAAAAACAAGGAAGAAGACAAAAAGAACACTGAACATTCTATTCTTCACACTAAAAATAATCCTGACGGACAGAAGACAGTAAGTAGGAAGAGGGTAGAGGAAGGAGGAGGTTGGATGTGAACGACAAAGAACAGAATTACTGGAGCAATACTGACCCACTGTACTGATGGGTGACAGACAAGGCGTTCTGGACTTCAGGTACTTGCTAAAACAACTGAGCAAAGACGGGAACAGGCCTAGCCAACTCCTGACACCAAGAGAGGCTTCCTCCCACCCACTGAGCTATAGACTCTGCAATCATAACCAAGTCACCCTGAGCCAGGGATGCACCACCTGTGAGAAAGGTATGTTGTTATAGCTCAAAGCAAAGTAGGCTCAGGATTCCTTGACCTTGCCAAAAAAATATGAATAACAATTTATGGGAAATTGGCTTACAGTGGGGAAATGCTATAGAGAGTTGTTGTTTTTTTTTTCACATGCTTTTCTACATATTTGGTAGTTGGAGAGAAGAAAGACCCATGTATGTGTTGTCAGAGTGGGGAGCCTAAAACACATGACCTTCACCTCACTCTCTGCCCCAGGAGACATCAGAGAGAGAAATAAACACAGTTACCTCCTGCCCTAATTGACTAAGATCAATAATTGCTTGTCTGGAACAGCTGTCTATAAGACCCAAGAGAGAAAAGAAAGGTTAATAGAGGAGTAGAATGAGCCTAGAAATGTCTTAGAAAATGTGCTCTGGGGATCAAGAAAAAGCAGTCTGCCTTCTTTTTAAATAATTAATTACCTACTTAATTGATTTGGCCCTGGATGTCCTGAGCTCACTATGTACACCAGGCTGGCCTTGAACTCATAGCAATCTGTCTTCCTCTGCCTCCTGAGTGCTAAGATTACAGGTATCTGCCACCATGTCCAGTCCTTGAATAGTATCTTAAATAATTTTAATTGTTTTATTAGTACTAAGGATTACAACCCAGAACCTTGCTGGGCAAGTGCTCTACCACTGAGCTACATCCCCAGGGCCTGCATGGACATCTCAGGAAAGAAGTGGCATCAAAGTCCAGCTGAATACTGCAGCTCCACATCCCCCCTTACACCAGTCCCCAAGCCTACAGGTCCACCTCTGAAGTGTGGGTCAGTTCTTGCTCCCATCTGTCACCAGGGTTCAGCAGTCTCTTTCTACTTGGCCCCTCCTTCACAGAAGCACCAAAAGCCTCTTCTGTGTGACTTATCTACAAAGACTTAGCCAGGTGTGGCAGTGCACACCTATAACATCATCACTCCAGAGGCAAGGTAGGAGCATACGTAGCCGAAGGCCATCTTTGGCTTAGCTGAAACTACCCTGGGCTACCTGAGACCCTGTCTCAAAAATCAAAAACAGTCTTTTCCCATTACTGCCATGTCATGTGGCAGCAGAGGCTCAAATGCATTCAGGATGGGACTTCATCCATAACCCACTGCCATGGCCGAACAAGGCATGGCTGCTGGGATTGTTCGTCCTGCTTTACAAGGAGAGGTACTGAGAAACACTGTCATCCAAATGGCCTACCATGTGCATTTCTCAAAGCTGCCAAAGACTTAGACATGTGCCCAGCCCATCTTTGTGCGCTTGCATCCATTTGTGAAAGTCTATGTATGTCAGGTTGGAGGAGGCCGTTTGTGCTAAGCACCACATCTAACTAATTAAATTTGATGACAGCAAGAAACTAGGAAAATGGGTGGGCCTCTGCAGAGTTGATCGAGAGGGAAAACCCCATGAAGTATTTGGTTGCAAAGACTATACCAACAAATTTCAAGGTAAGAATGCCATTAGAGTTCCTCAAATGCAAGAAATAAATAAAGTTGGCTCATTAAGGAAAAAAAAAAAAAAAAAAAAGCCAGACTGATGGCATACACCTTTAATCCCAGCACTTGGGAGGTTGTGGCAGGCAAATCCCTGTGAGTTCAAGAGTTCAAGGCCAGCCTGGAGAAGAGGGGCAGACAGACCAAACTGACTTGAAAGTCCCATCTCAATCGAATTCAGTTCAGACTCCAAGAGTAAGCAAGATCCCCACTCTCTGTCTCATCTCTCTTGCTTGACCCCTTACCACTGGCACACATACCCTGCGTTCCACTTACACCACCCATTCCATAGGTTCTGAAAACAGCAGGCTCTTCTATTCCTGTGTCTGTGCTCAGGCTATTCTTTCTGACTGAGCCCTTTTCCTGTCACCCTTCAGTGGCCTGTGGAACCCAAGCAGAGTTAACAAAAGTAGTTACAGCTAACACGTACTGCTCACTTACTAGGTGACATGCATTTTGTAATGTCTATCTCAGGAATGTGCCAGACTCAAAGAGGCCTTCGGGGAAACATCACAACAGTCTTGGGAAAGAACTCCTTTCAGCTCACTTTCTTGTGACACATTTATTGTGATAAAATCACATATTCTACTCATTTCACAGGTGTAGAAACAAAGGCACTGAAGTAAGGTTAAGCACAGAGCCTAAGGTTGCCCAATTGTCCCCAGTCCATCCTTTTAACTCTTGTTAAGGAGTCTTATCTGGGGGGCTAGGGAAATGGCTCAGAGGTTAAGAATGCTGGCTGTTCTTCCAAAGGTTCTGAGTTCAATCTCCAGCAACCACAGGGTGGCTCACAGCCATCTATAGTGAGATCTGGTGCCTTCTTTTGATGTGCAGGCACACATGCAGGCAGAACGCTGTATAAATAATAAATAAGTAAATCTTAAAACAAACAAACAAACAAAAAAAGGAGACTTATTTGCTGTCTTCTAGTAATGCCAGTTTGCCCTTTCTGCCCTGTCTTGGAATTTCTCAGGGGCAATAAGGCTTTTGTAATTCTGAATCACTTTCACTTTTTGTAGCACACACAATGAATACATAACTGATTAGATGAATAAACATCACATAATACACAGATCCTTTTTAAAATCAAGCACATAGCTGAATGTGTGGCCGACGCCATTAGTATCAGCACTTGGGAGGCAGAGTCCGAGGCCAGCCTGATCTACAGAGTGAGTTCCAGGACAGCCAGGGCTACACAGAAAAACCTTGTCTCAAAAAAACAAAACAAAACAAAACAAAACCCACATACATACACAATAAGGCAAACCAATGTCCTTGAGGAAGAAGCCACAAAGCATTTACAGAGGGCAATGTAACATGAGGAAGGCGTAACACAAATCCACTTTAGAATGGAAAAATCCTGCAGATGAGCAACCGAGAACACAAAATGACAGTCGGCTGGTGTTGGTGCTTTCTAGGACAATGACCAGGTGGCTGGGCGAGAGGGATGGGCTACTGCAGCCAGTGGCTTGGTGTCTGGAGTCAGATGATAAGACAGGCATGGAGGTACTTGGAGGTACAAATATTTAGAAAGAGCTGATAAATTTTAAGGATATCTATAAAAGGTAAAAAGAATGAAGCCGGTATCTAGTTAGAATGATATGTGGTTGGCACAGAGGCAGGGAAGATTAAAAAAAAAGGAAAAGGTGGCCAAATATTTCAGACAAACTGTGCAATAAGCACACACTGCCAGAGTTTGCTGTGTCAAACATATGCTCAGTGTCAGGGAGATGGGTGACTCAGTTCATGTCCTCATGGAGCTCCCAGTAAACAAAACAAAATATAAGAAAGTAAGTGGAAGCAGGCCACGCCCATCAGGGGAAGCTGGCACTGACGCTGAGTTTGGAACAGTGGATGTTGACTAACACAGCATGGCAAAATGGGCAGCCTGGAAGGAGTAACTAGGAGACCAGGCAATGTGAGGAAGGCCTATACTACCAGGAAAGGGAAATGGAGGCTAGAGAGTCCAGGAGTTCAAAGTCAGCCTCACTACATAATGAGTTTAAGTTAGCCCAGACTACTTGAGGTTCTCTATCAAGACAAAACAAACAAAGAAAACAAAAAAGGAAAAGCAAGAGCCTTGGTATAAAGATAAATGAAGCTTTACAAAACAATGAGCACAAGTACCCAGATTAATGGCAAAATGTTACCAGCATCCACAAGAGAAAACTCACTCCCTTTTTTCTTTTTGAGACAGGGTCTTGGATAGCTTAGACTAGCCTTGGGCTTGCAATGTAGTTGAGGATGATCTTGAACTTCTGATCTTCTTGTCTCTACTTTCCAGGTGCTGGGTCCACAGGCCTAGCCCTACCACCTTTAGTCTATGAATTGCTAGAGATTACGTTAGCTAGGCAAGCACTCTATCAACCGTGCTACACTCCAAGGCCAGTTTTTATATATTTTTGTGTGTACACCTGATATACTTCAATAAAAAAGTTTCAATCTACCATCTAAAGTCACAAAAAGCAGGCAAAGGTCAGAAAATGATGGGTTTAGTTCCAAAAATAATTCAAAACAACTATCGTCAGGTCTGCAACTGAAATAATGCCTAACCAGGAAGTACTGTGACAAGAAGACATGAGTTTTACCCCCAAATGATACAACTTACTAGTATTTGCTGGTGCAGCCCACATAAGCAAATCTTCACTTTGGCCTCATCACAGATATTAGGATAAGTTAGCTAGGTGGATATGAGGACTGACTGCTGTATCAGGGAACAACATTACCCAATCAAACTCTGAATGATTTTCAACACTCTGCATGAGGGTGGGAGCCAAAACAAGTCTCTGCAAGAAGGTGCCTCTAGGGATTACACCTTCCTGAGGGCCCCGGGTGGGCGGCACAGCAGCATGACAGAGCAGGAAAGAGACGCAGGAATGAGGCAAACAGGGGACTGGCTCAGGACACGGACTTAGCAAGGGACACACAGAGTCAGAGACTGGGTTGCAGACAGTGACTTGTCCTGGGGCAAGCAGGCAGTGGGACAGACTGGAACACTGGCCAAACTCTCCGAGGTCCCACAGGACTATCCGAAAAGGAAATTGCACCAGCATCTGAGGCAACAGGAGGCAGGGGAGCAGCTCAGGGCAGAGCCCATGTGCTCACATCCCAGCTGTGCTCCTTTAGTAGAGAATGTTGTCTCCAAGCAGGCTAGCCATTCCAGGGACAAAACAACTCTGTCCTGTCAGCGAGCACCCACTCTGTTCCACACAGGACTATGAGCATGCCATAAATCACAGGCCTTTCCATAACTATTACCATCCTCATCTCACAAATCAGGAAATGGATATGAGCCCAGACACTCTCACTCCAGACCCCTCTGTATCACTGCACCACCATCTTGATCTTAGCCTATATCTGAAACATAATAAACAGAGGCCAGTGGGAGGCTTCCTCTCAAGAAGCCAAAGAGTAAATAAAGGTGAATTACACTAGCTTTAGTTTTACTGTTTATGCGATGTAAATATGAAATGTAGAAGCAGGGCTTGAGGAATGTACGACTGATCCTGTTTTACTGAATAAACTATTACTAGGCATTACTAATATACTTGAAGAGTCTAAGTGGTTTAGAGAAATTCAGCTAAGAGAGAATTCTTCAAATATTTCAATAGATTAGGAACACTGTGATAGTCTCTATTTATAGGAGACAGAAATGGAAAACAAACGTCCAGCAACCGGGAGGAGCCAGGGTTCAGAACAATGGAGAGAAATGGAGAGGTAGGTAGGGTGAAGACTTGATTTTTGTTTGGTATACTTAAATTTCTCTTACTTCTAACAAGTGCTTGAACTACTTCTAATTTTTAAAATTAAAATGAAAAGTACAAAGAAAATGACAAGTGTGTGTTTTAGTTTAGAAAGTACACCAGCACACAAAATTTCTGCAGTGCTGGGAATCGAGCCCAGGGATCTGTGCATGATAGGCAAGTGATCTACCGAGTGAGCTATATCCCCAACACTTTATATTACTATAGGATAGGCCCTCAAAAGTAGAATAAGGAAGCCAGGGAAGGTGATGCGTGCCTTTAATTACAACACTCAGGAAGCAGAGGCAGGCAGATCTCTGTGAGTTCAAGGCCAGCCTGGTTTACACAGTGAGTTCCAGGACATTGTCTCAAAAACAAAAAGCTAATAAATTTTTAAAAATAAACATTTTTAAAATATTTATTTGTTCATTATTTATATGTATGTATGTATGTATGCGCATTTTGCCTGTAAGCACATATGTGTACCACATATGTGATTGGTGCCCTTGGAGGTCAGAAAAGGGTGTTGGAAACCTTGAAACTCCGTGAACCACAACCTTGAAAGTTACCATGTGGGTGCTGGGAATTGAACCCAGGTCCTCTGTAAAAGCAACACATGGTCTTAATCACTGAGCCATCTCTCCAGACCCCCAAAATACAAACATTTTAAGACTACTGATAAATGGCCTCCCAAAAGGGTCATACAAATTTATTAAGCCAATTTGCAATGTTCGTAAAGTATTAAACAAAATTGGTGTATAACACTGTAAAAATGGCTATGAATTTATTCAACAGACATTGAGGCACTTAATAAAAAAGCCTCTCAGTGGAACCAAAAACTATAGCTCTAAGATTTTCCTGGAACCTTTTTTCCAGTTTAAAAAAAAGTTATTTGTGTATGTCCACGAGGGGATATGGAAGCCATAGGAGAACTCGTGAGAGCTGTATCTTTCCTTCCATCGCGTGGGTCCTGGGAATCAAATTCAGATTGTCAACTTCGTGGTAGGCTCCTCCACCTGGTGAGCCAACTGGCCAGCTCTTTCTACAGTTTGTTTGTTTTGAAAACAGGCTCTCATGCAACCCAGACTGGCCTCAGACTTCTCACGACATAGGTGAGGATGACCTTGAAGTCCTGACTCTCATGTGTCCACCTCCCAAACCTGGGATTACAGGCATGCGCTACTATAGCTGGCATTACTTTTAAATTTTTGAGACAGGGACTAAGTTAGCTGACGGGCCCTCTGATGCACCATGTAAGCAAAGGCAGGCCTTGAACTTGAGACCCTACTGCCTTTTAAGTGGATCTTTTGGTTTTCCCCAAGACAGGGTTGTTCTGTGTAGCCGTGGCTGTCCTGAACTCAAATTGTAGACTAGGCTGTCCTCAAAATCACAGCAATCCACCTGCCTCTGCCTTAAGTGACATATCAATAATAATAACAACGACAGTCATCATAATAATACACAAAAGTGACATTTTCAGTGCTGGTCATGATGATACTTACCTGTATTCCCAGCTACTTAAGAGGCTGAGCAAGAAGCATCCCTTGAACCCAAAAACTTAAGGCTAACCTGAACAACCTCACAAGACCCCTAATAAGGCTAAAAAATTAGAAGGGTAAATTTCCAAAAGCAAGTGCTCTGGTGGGGTGCAGCATATACCCCTTCTTTTGGTGACCACCGTGTGTCTTGTTAAGGGGCTGCCCATCTGAGCTTAGCCTCTAGAGATAGAGACTGAGGCAGAGAATATTCAGACAGTAAAAATTCTTTATTGGTAAGAACTGTTTCTTGCAAAATGGCCACAACCTTCATAACGAGACAATTCAGGTTATACAACATTGGTATTTTTTTCAGTACTGGAGATTGGCGCTGGGGTCTTTATCCATGCTATACGAACACTCTATCACTAGGCTACATCCCAGGCTATAATTATTATAAATAACCGAATAAATAAAACTAAAATCTTAAAGAAAGAACATCATAAGCAATCTAAAAGAAACAATGTCTTATGAAAAGCTGAGTCATTCTATGTGCCATCCTGTAATACATTTATGTACATTTATGTACACTGTATATAAATGGTTCCATGATACCTGATTTACATGACTATTTCTTGACCCTGCAGATGATTAAGCAATAGTGTTTGAAAATAAGAATTCTTATATTATAGGAATATATTATAAAAATATAAATTTAGCAACAAATTTAAGAAATCATGAGGTAGTAGCACATTGATTCCATTTTTAGAATTGATTGTAAAAAAAAACTGGTTGTGAATGAAAGAAATGAATAAACTTGATAAAGCTAATTTGGTATTATTTAAGCAGCTAAATATTAGGAATAACCTAAATACCAAAAAGCAGAAACAGATTAAAGAATTTCTAAGCTGGGCATGGTGGCTAAAACGCATCTACAATACCAGCACTCGGGAAGCTAAGGTACTCAGAATCAAGTTTGGGCTACGTTGTGAATTTGAAGTCTATCTGGGTTAAATACCAAAACCTTTTCTCAAAAAGGAGGAGTGAAAAGGGGTGACTAAAGAGTCAGCTCAGTGTTTAAAAGCACTTGCTGCTCTTCCAGAGAACCCAAGTTCCATTCCCAGCACACACAACCATCTTTAACTCCAGATCCAAGGATTCACCACTCTCTTCTGAGTACACCCCCCCAAACACAGATATACACAATTAAAACTTAAATCTTAAAAAAGAATCTTCATATATTCATTCACAGGGTGAAATAATACTCAGTAATAACAGACTTGAGCTGGTTGAAGTGGCATATCCCTTTAATCCTAGCACTAGGGAGGCAGGGGCAGATGGAACTCTGTGAGTTTGAAGCCAGGACTACACAGTGAGACTGCCTCAAAGAACTAACAAACTCAGATTAGGTCCTTGAGATGGCTCAGCAGGTACAGCACTTGGCACACAAGTCTGACTGCATGAGTTCAACCCCCAGAGCCCACAGTAGGAAGTTAATTTCTCACCTCAAGTGTGCTGTGGCATGCACACATATGATCACACTCAGACATGTAATCAATACAATTTATAAAAACAAAATAAAACCCAAATTATATCTGGATATAATCACTGTGAACCCCAGCACTCAGAAAACTAGAGAAAGAACTGTAAGTTTGAGGCGAGCCTGGATGGTCCCCTCCCCCATGGGCTCATATGTTTGACTACTTGGTTCCCAGTTGGTGGAACTGTTGGGGAAGGATTAGAAGGTGTGGCCTTGTTGGTTTGGGTGTATCTCTGGGGAGTTTCAGTGTGCCTTTCCAGTGTGCTCTCTGTTTCTATTTATAGGACTGGATGTGAGCTCTCAGCAGCTGGTCCAGCTCCAGGCCTGTTGCCTGCTGCCATGTTCCTGCCATGATGTGAAGGACTCTTATACCTCTGGTACTGCAAGCCTCAAATAAACACTTTTTCTGTAAATTGCCTTGGTAATGCTGTTTTGTCACAGCAATAGAAAAGTAACTAATACAAAAACAAAAACAAAACAGTAGATAAAGTGTCACTGGTATATGTGGGACATGTTACTAGCTAGTTTCCCATCCCTCCCTACGCCAAGGCTTTCTGCCAACCTTACAACGCCTTCCTATAGTGGACACAAAAAATACTTCCCCATGTTTTTGTTGTTGTTTTGTTTTGTTTTCTGCTGTTTTTGTTTTTCAGTTAGGATCTCACTGCCACTCACACTGGCCTAGGACTGCTATTATAGACAAGGCTATCCTTTAATATATAGCAATCCTCCTGCTTCTGACTTCTAGGTGCTAAAATTATAGGCACATGTCACCACAACTGGTCCATGTGTTATGTTTGATCAATGGGAGATTAATATAAATGAAGCAACCAGAAACTTTAAAAAGTCATGCTTGATTGCACTTGATGCTTCCATTCCTGTAAAAAATGTTAGTCCCTGATGCAGGAGGATGACAGACATACAGAGTGAGGCCATACCTAGATTAGCAAACTCCAGATAGCTACTGATGCACAAGTGTTCCACAGTAAAACTGATGAGAAGTCACATCCATATGGATTAGCTGATCTACATGATCAGCTGTGACAAAACACCATGGCCAAGGCAACTGCAAGTAGGAGCTAAATAATTTCTTTGGGGTGGGGGTGGAGGCTCGAGACAGGGTTTCTCTGTACAGCTTTGGCTGTCCTGGACTCGCTTTGTAGCCCAGGCTGGCCTCCAACTCAGGCTGCCTCTGCCTCCCTGAATAAAGGATTTTACTATGGAGTTTTGGCAGTCCTGGAATTCACTATGTAGATCAGCCTGGCCTTGAACTCACAAAGCTCCACCTATCTCTACTTCTCAAGTACTGGAGTATTAAAGACATGTGCCACCACGCCTGGCCAAAACAATACTTTTGTGGCACTAGTTATAATAGTACCCAAAAATCTGAAAGAAGTGTGGGAGAAAACTGGAAATACATAACCCATATGTGACTGGAAGAGACTTTCAGTTAAAATGGCAGCTCGATCACATAGACTATAGTTCATCTCCCCAGAAACCTCATTGAAATAACAGTATATATGTAAAACTAGCATTATACCACCATGAACAGATTATAAGAAAAATACTGGGCTGGAGAGATGGCTCAGCGGTTAAGAGCACTGTCTGCTCTTCCAAAGGTCATGAGTTCAATTCCCAGAAACCACATGGTGGCTCACAAACATCTATAATGAGAACTGATTCCTTCTTCTGACAGAGGTAAATGCAGATAAAACACTCATATACATAAAATAAATAAATCTTTTAAAAAATCAGAGTAAATGATTTGTATGTCACAATTCATGGCGTGATCAAAATGTAGCCTTAAAAAAAAAAAGAAAAGAAAAATACTCTTTTTAAAGCTTTAACCTTTATCTTTATTTTACATGTATGGGTGTTCTGCCTGCATGTACGTCTCCATATCACGTGTATACAGTACCTGTAAAGGCCAGAAAAGACCACTGGGTCCCTTAGGGTTGGAGTTCCAGATGACTGTGAGATATCATGTGGGTGCTGGGAATCCAGCTCAGGTCCTCTAGGGGAGCAGCCAGTGCTCTTAACCGCTGAGCCATCTTTCCAGCCTCCACATTTTCTAAAACTGGGTACAGTGACAAACATCTGTAACTCCAGCACTGGGTAGATAAAGGCATTTTAAGGGCAGTATGGGCTACAAATTGAGTTCTAGGCCAACCTAAGCTTCAAAGTGAGACCCTGTCTCAAAGAAATGAAACAAAAATGTATATTTGGGGACTAGAGACATGGCTCAGCAATTAATGGTGACACACACCTACAATCCCAATGCATGGAAAGCCGAGGCAGCAGACCTCTTAGAGTTTAAGGCCAGCCTGGTCTACATATGGAGTTCCAAGCCATCCAGGGCTACACAGTGAGACCCTGTCTCAAAACAAAACAAGCTCAATGGGTGAAGGCACTTGTAAAATCTGATGACCCAAATTCCATCCCAGAATCCACAAAAACGTAGGAGAGAATTATGCAGAGTTGTCCTGTGCCCTACACATGTGCACCATGGCATGTGTGCACAAACATATCAGGCATACACATAAAAATAGAAAAAATTAAAAACAAAACAGAAACAATCCCAGGAAATATAAGGTGTTGTATAAGAATAATCACATAGAAAAAAACAAAATACTAGGAAGTAAAAGTAATAATAGTTACTACTTTGCACAGCAGTAGACAATATACATGGTGTTATGAAACGTAAGTACTGACCAGATTTATTTATGTACTAGTGCAAGAGATTAAAAGCAAAAGCCTTTTATGTATGCTAAGTATGTACTACCACCAAGCCATACACTCAACCCAATTAATGATCTAATCAAAACTGAAATATAATATAATCAAACAAAGAGGAAGCAGGGACATTGGTACAAAAGTACTATACGAAATATCCATTTAGCTGGGCGCTGTGGCACACTCCTGTAATCCCAGCACTCAGGAAGGCAGAGGCAGAGGTAGGCAGATCTGAGTTTGAGGCCAGCCTGGTCTATACAATGAGTTCAGGACAGCCAAGGTTACACAGAGAAACCCTGTCTTGAAAAACTATAAATAAATAAATAAATAAATAAATAAAGCTCCATTTTTCATGATAGAACAAAATTTAAAATGTCTAAAACTTATCATTCATAAGGTAGCTATATAGTTCAGAAACACAGACGTAAACAAGAGCAAAGTATTGCCCCAATAAAGCTGAACTAGCCAGGAGTGACGGCACAAGCCTATGACGCCAGTACTCAGAAGGGGGAGGCAGGAGGCTTAGTAGCTCATCCTCCAGCAGCCTGACTCACAACAAAGGCCGGCCTTGACATCTTGCACAGCCAGGGCTGACTCTTCCCTGTTTCTGTCCTGCTTCTACAGAAGCTTTGCATGAGACGATAATAAAGCTGACTAGAGCTGCAGAAGACTGACATCCTCATTATAATTCCTTCGGGACTTTTAAAAACAACAGTGATTCTCTGAGTGTCAGGTTTTCAGGACTTTAACTTGTTTCTCTTGGTTTATCTAATTTTTTAATAATATTTTTATATTATTTGTGTGTAATTTAAAAAAAATATATTGGTTTTTGTCTGTTCTTTTGCTGTGTTTGTTTGTGATTTTTGAGATAGGGTTTCTCTGTGTAGACTTGGCTATCCTGGACTCACTTTATAGACCAAGCTGTCCTCAAACTTACAGCAATCTGTCTGCCTCTGATTGTGTTTTTGTTTTTTGTTTTTTTTTTTTTTTGAGACAAGTCCTTGCTATATAGTATAGGCCAGCCTTGAATTTCAGATCCTACTATCTCAACCTCCCAGATGTTGGAATTATGGTACATGTTCTACCACGTCAGCTTGTGCAGCTTAAAATAAATAAATAAATAAATAAATAAGCCAGAACATAAGTGTAATAAAGCCCTGTATATTTTATACTCTCCTTGGGGGCCTTACCTTTTATTGTGGCCAAAATGAAGAAAGCAATGAGGGTGTTGTTGATGGCACAGGTAGACTTGGCAACACAAGACAGGATTGTATAGGGATTTAGGAGATAGCTGTGGAAAACACACATATTTGTCATTAGTAAGCCTGACTAGTGAGTCCTGGCCACCATGCCCATTAAATTAAGTTCACTCATTTACAAAAAGAAGAAAACTTCTCAGAAAATTATCCCACACAGAAGAGGATAAAATGGGACTGGGTGTGAATAAATGAAGGCACTCAACATTATGCTGTAAGACATATGCAAAACTGTCATATTTCTACTTAATAATCACAAAGATCCTATAAACTAGCAAAAACATTCTAATTTTGGTTTTGGTTTTAGAGACAGAGAGAGAGAGAGAGAGAGAGAGAGTGTGTGTGTGTGTGTGTGTGTGTGTTGTATGGTTTTGGTTCTGAGACAGAGTCTCATGTAGCACAAGCTAGCCCTGACCTAGGGATGACCTTGAATTCCTGATCCTCTGGCTTCCTTCTCCTCAGTGCTAGAATCACAGGTATGTTCCACTTGGCCCAGCAACATGACCCTACTTTTGTAGATGAGGAAACTGAGATGCAGTTTTTAAAAAACTTGCCCAAGTTTTTAAAAGCTATTAAATACATTCAAAAACCAGATCTTCCTGGTTCTAAAGCCCTTTTCTACTAAGCCCTCTTCTTGTGAAGCAGTATCCTCTGAACCGGACTCATGAACACAATATCCTCTAAATTCTACAAGCTAGCTGGCACTGAACTTCACAGGACATTTTGACCTCCTATTAGGAAAGAATTAAGCTGGGGTCTTTTGCCCCTAAGGTAGGAAGGAATGGAATCAGAAAATGAATCTGAAGTTTTTGAGTTGGAAAGTCTTACATAGTCAGAATGGATTCTCTTTTTTTCTGTCCTGCTTCTATGAAATATTTGCATCAGCTAAAAGGAGAATAACAAAAATAGTAATAAAGTAAAACCAATCATAATCAAGACCAGGGGAAATACATAAGAAAAGGTAAAGCAAAGCTAAGAAAATCAAAGAGCTACAGCTGTACAATAAGCAGCCTTAATTGGCTGAATTTCCAGCAGGCAAAGGAAGAAAAGCTAGTTACATAATTCTTACTATCAGAAAGGAAAAAACACACCAGCGTCTTAGAAAAGGATTATAATAATTATTTACAAATAAAAACCATAAATCTAATAATACTATCTCCTAGAAACATAAGATTAATAGTTCTAAAACCAAAGGTCTAGGAACTCTTGGAGGTTTGGTGGGTTTTTGTTTTTTTGTTTTTCCCAGCAATCAGACAGACTTGTTACACAACCTTTAAAGAATCGGCTGCTGTTATTATGAAACTACCCTCAGGGGATACAAGAGTCTATAAGGGTTCATTATGTTGCTAAACCTTTGGTCCTATTAAAGTACTTCCCATCAAATTTCTGAAATATGTAGTTGAGAACTGATATACCAAAATTATCTTATAGGAGAAAAAACACAAAACCATTTCTACATAGCGGGTGACACTGAAGAAGCAGCAACCTAGACATCTACCTGGAACCCTGAATAGGAAATTTATACACAGGGCAAAGGCTCCTAAAGAGTATCCTGCTCCCAGGATAGAATCCAAGAATAAATTGGCTTCAAACTCACTATGTAGGTGAAGCTGACCTTGAACCTCTAATCCTCCTATCTCCCCTTCCCAAGTAGTGGGGTTACAGACAAGCCCCACCCCACCCAGATTATTTGGTGCTAGGGACCAAACCCAGGGCATTGTGGTGCTATGCGAACTAACCAAGCTCCATCCTGGCCTCTGGTTTTCCAAAATGGAGTATCACTACATAGCACACATTAGCCCCAAACTCAGCAATCCTCCTTCCTTAGGACTCCTATGGCTGGGATTACAAGCATGTGACACCATGTCCAGCTTCTAATTCTAAAAACTTCTAAGGGCATGTTTTTCCATGAGGAGATTTATGTTTTGTTTAGCACATGTTCCTGCAGACTAGCATGTTACTGATATCTGATTGACTACTAGCTGATTAATTCATTTCTTCTATCTCAGAAACACAAACGAGAATAACCTGAGGGTCACACTCACTGGCAGACCTAGAGTTCCTTCTTAAATCATCAGCTGGTGTCACTCTTCCAAGCTGGTCACCTAGCCCAGATGGGTATTTTATTTCAATTTTCTGAATTATAAGCAGGGAACTAACTCATACATGAAACATAGAGGCTATGTGAAACAGGAGCCACATAAAGACCAAGCTATATTGGATACATCACCACTGAAGAACTACCGCTTTCAGCAACACTGGTTACAGTCAGGTTGGAGCCCAGAGGAGCACGGAGTCAGAAGGCCTTTGTGAAGGGTCTGATTGTGCATGTCCCTGTGTGAGTCTTTGTCTCAACAGAGACAGAATGGCTCTGTCTTTTTTGCTGGCCAAAACCCCAGTTGTGCAAGAGAACTGCAGCAAATAGTTGATGACTAAGACCGCAAACTTCTAAAACTACAACAACATGGGAAAGTCTCATCAGATTTCCCTTGCATTGGTTGGCACTGAGCTCTGATTTGTAAGGGAATACTTACAACAGGGCCACTTTCAGAGGGATGTATCGCATTTCCATGGGGGTTCGAATGAGTTCGGCCACATCTGGGGCATACTGGTCCAGTTCTAGGAGAAGTTTCTGCTTTTTGAACTAGAAGGGGGAGGGTTCACAAGACACAAAACAGATGCTTTGCCACTGCTTTTAGGAAGAAGACAAAAAATCTTTGCCCTGCCCCCCCCACACCCACTGTCTGTCCGAGCCGACTCTCTAGGCCCCACTCATGTTCCTCCACCTAATCCACTCCAAGTTCCAGCACATGAACAGGCAATGCTCCTCATGCTCCCAGAACTCTCCCCTAGGTAACTCCCACACAGCTCAGCTAAGCCCTCACTTCCTGGGAAGGTGTATACCCCTTTAACTGTATACACACATTCAACTATACACACTCTTTCATGGCAGTGCTCACACACTCAGCACTGCCTGGCTCCTCCCTAGAGTATAAGTTCCACAAGGGCTTGGGTTACTTAATTTGCTCTCTGTGTATGCCTAACACTTAGCACAGTAGGCAAACAAAGGAATGAATGTATGGCAAAGCCACTTCTTAGTCATTCTGGGAAGTAACATCAGTGGTGGCTGGGCTTGCAAATTCCATCAGCAAAACATGTTCAAGCAGTTTCAGTGATCTAGATGCAAGGTATCTCAGGTTCCCTTCCTCATTCTTCTATTTCAAAGGTTTGTTTGTTTAGTTTTCCCTTATACTTCCATAGAGGAAGTGTGAAAGAACAATGATCAAGAAAGGGGACTGGTGTGGCTGGAAAGCTAAAGGGTTAGGATGTAGCCATAGGGGGTGGAAGCTCTTTGCTTTCCCTGATGTAGCCCAACAAACTTTGGGTGTGAGTTCCAAAAGGAAAACATAATCGCAGAAAAGGACAGATTAGGCTAATGTTGCTTTTGCCAACATCACCTGGCTACCATCAGTTGGCATTCATATCCCACTAGCGGACAGCTGAAGAGAGGGTGGATGTGAAGTCCCCTCAGCACCACTCATCCAGAACGCTGTGCAAGGACAAAGGTTCAAGTCCTACCAAGGTGAAATGTTTTCAGGCTATAAAATAGGATCCATTTAACAAATGAAGACTTTTGTTTGTTTGTTTTGGTTTTAGAGACAGGGTTTCTCTGTGTATAGCCCTGATTGTCCTGGAACTCTCTTTGTAGACCAGACTGGCCGAGAACTCACAGAGATCCACCTACCTCTGCCTCCCAAGCACTGGGGTCAGAGGCATTCAACAACACTCCCTGACAAATGGAGACTTTTTAAAAATTCTTTGATAACGTCAGAAATGCAAATAATGATATTTTGATCATAGCCACACCCCCATTGCTCTCTTATCTACTTCTCCTGCTATACTCTTTTTTTTTTTTAAGATTTATATATTTATTATTTATACAGTATTTTGCCTTCACGTGTGCCTGCACGCCAGAAGAGGGCACCAGATCTCATTATATATGGTTGTGAGCCACCACATGGTTGGTTGCTGGGAATTGAACTCAGGACCTCTGGATGAGCAGCCAGTGTACTAAGCCATCTCTCCAGCTCCTCCTGCTGTACTCTTTGTCCTAACAGGCCAGTCTCTATTTTCCTTTATGTTTATGGATATTTGGCTGGCATGTGTCTCTGAACTTGGTTTCCCTCCCTAAAGGCCAGAAGAGGGCTTTGGATGCCCAAGAACTGGAGTTTTGAACAGTTGTGAGTTGCCATGTGGGTGCTAGAAATTGAACCTGGGTCCTCTGGAAGAGCAATTAGTGCTCTTAACCAATGAGCCATCTTTCCAGAACCTCTCTATATTCATTTGTGTGTGTGTGAGAGAGCAATCAGTTGGGTTTAATTAGGGTTGCTTGTATGAGCATGGGTAGGAGGCATTCTTTGCTCAACATAGACAACTTGGCAGGGGTGAGAATACTGAAGAAAATTATTAAGCACAAGGTGTGAGCGAACACAACCACTCTTTTTTTCTTCCTTTCTTTTTTTCTTTCTTTCTTTCTTTCCTTCTTTCTTTCAGGTAGGTGTGTGTGTGTATGTGTGTGTGTGGCACTGTATATGTCACCGCATATTAAGAAGAGGTCAGAGGATGACTTTTAGTAAACCTCAGGTCATCAGGCTTGCTGGCAAGTGCCTTTATCCAATGAGCCATCTCAGCAGGCTTACTCAACTTCTTAACATTTTAAAATAGCTGGATCTTTAAGTACATGACTTTTGATTCTTTGCCATAATAAGAAAGTTACCAAATCCCACCACCTTTGTCCTATCCACTAATGACTTACCACAACTTTATTGTAGTCCTGAATTGCAAAATACAGGGCAATAGCAGTGAGGGCATCTGTTATCTGTCAGAAAAAGAGGAGTAATAGAAAACAGAACCCCGTTAGTATAGGATACTGGAATGCTGCCAGACCTGAAGATCTCTGAGATGGTACTGCATTGACTACCTAATACCAGACTCACAGTCAGGCAAGGCCTACTCAGGAACGTATGACAGAAAGTGCCCTAAATTATGATCCACTCAACCTAGAGCAGCAAGTTAAATGTAAATTAACCAGGCATTGTGGTTAACTGAGTTCAAGATCAGCCTAGGTTACACAGTGAGAGTATGTCCCAAACACCCATCCCACAACCCGATGGCACACACACACACACACACACACACAAATGCTAAATGGGAATAATATCCACTGATCTGTAAGCTTCAGGTATGTCAAGCACTTCACACATCGTCAGTCCTCAATAAACAACAGTCATTGTAATTAAGAAGACTTCAGGGTTTCTTATGATATCCTGACCCAGATTTTCAACTCCAGATTAATGGTTCAAGGTGCTCTGCTCAGAACTTGCACTGTCCTCTCAAACTTCAATTTTTGTCCTTGAAAGCCTCTTCAGACCCCTCAGAATCTCTTGGCAGAATTCTTAGGAAACTCAGGATACCCTCCAAACTGGCACAGTCAAAGCCAACCACAGAACCTTGGAGCTAGAAAATTGAAGACTACATAGTCCAGAAACCAAAGAATAAAAAAGCACAACTTATTAGAAGTCCCCGCTTGTTCTTCATACTCCATAATAGTATCCTAAAGCCAGGCTCCAAACTAAAGATAGTAAGTCTTGGCTTTTATTTTCTGAGAAAGTCCAGTTCCTGTTTTTCCTTTCCATTTCTTTCTTATAGACAGGATCTACTGCTATGTAAACAAGGCTGGCATCATATTCATAAAGATCCACCTGCCTCTGACTCCCAAGTGCTAGGATTAAAGGCATGTGCCAGCACACCCAGCTCCTTATTTTCTTAAAAACAGATATAAAATTAAAAGTATATACAGATATTGATTTTCTCTGAAAAGATACTTACCATAAATACCAATTCTGCATAATCAATTAGGAAATGAAAGACGTATATTATTAATGGAGTCTGTAGGAGAAAAACAAAGATGAAAAAAATTAAGTTAAATCTTGATATTAACTATCAGTTTCCAAATTGGGGACAGGGAGAAACTTATTCAGCTAAAAAATATGATCCTTCCTGCAATAGTACACTATACTAATTAAACAATTCAGCATCCTGAGTTATACGGCATCACTGAAACTATCTGTAGAGCATGGTAGAGGAAATAACAAAACTTGATGCCAGTTAGGTATTTGCCTGGCATGCTGGGCTTGGTGGTTCACACCTGAGTAGATACGGTGAGAAGACACATCTGGCCTAGGTATTCGGGGCCAGCCTGAGCACTTCTGCTTACCCCATCTGAAAAGATAAACAAGGGCTAAGGATGTAGCCGTCTGTAGGATGTGTGCTTACGATATACAAAGCCCCAGTGTTGGTCTTCGTACGTAGGACTTAAGTGCAGTGGGCAGGAGGGCAAGGGAATTAAAAGCCCAAAGTCATCTTGGCTGTACAGTACTGATGTGTTTTCTCACCGTATCTGCTCAAGTGTGAACCACCAAGCCCAGCATGCCAGGCAAATACCTAACTAGCATCAAGTTTTGTTATTTCCTCTACTGTTCCATGCCAGCCTGGGCTACATGAGATCCTGTCTAAAAAATAAATGGATGGATGGATGGATGGATGGATGGACACTCCATAGAGGGCCAAGATTGTTAAATGAATGAACTAGGAAATTTTCCTTCCTCTATTCTCTGATAAGTTCGTATAAGAATGTTAAATCTTGCCTTGACAGATGGTGGTGTCGCACTCCTTTAATCCCAGTGCTCAGGAGGCAGAGGCAGGTGGATCTCTGAGTTTAGGGCCAGCCTGGTCTACCAAGCAAATTCTAGGACAGCCAGGGCTACACAGAAAAACCCTGTCTCAAAAAAAAATAAATAAACAAACAAAACAACAACAACAAAGAATGTTACTTCTTCCTGAGACCTAGGGAGAAAGCCACATGGTGATGCTTGCTGCAATCTCAGGATTTAGGCTACAGTAGGATGGAGAGCTCAGGACCAGCCTGGGCTCTACTGCAGAATCCTGTCTCACGGGGAAAAGGTTTTGAGAAAATTCACTCGCTGTGAAACTAATCATGGCCTGAGAGTTTCCCTTTGTTTAATGTTTTTTTAAAGACAAGGTTTCACACAGGCCAAGCACCTTGAACACAATCTGTGACCAATGACAGCTTTACGCTCCCTCACGATGCTCCTGCTTTGGCCTGTCAAGGACTGGGTTATAACAGGTGAATCACCAAGTCTGGCTTCACAAGGCTTTGTTTGTTTTTGTTTTGTTTTGTTTCAGAAACTGAAATTATGGATTCAATTTCTCCCATGTGTTAAACATTATTCTGATTTGCTTTGTTTTATTAATCTAGGTAATATTTTTCTAGACATTTATATAATTTTCATTTTATTAACATAAGTTGTTTACAATATTTTTTGTTTGTTTGAGGCAATACATTTTCCTCTCAATATGGCTTTAGCAGTAACACAAAAGTTGTGGTATGTTGCTTTTTTCCATTATCAATCACTTAAAAATATAAGCCTAAGAGTGGTTAAGAGTGCTTGCGTTCTTACAGAGACCCAGAGTTTGGTTCCCAGCACCAACATCAGGCGGCTCACAACTGCCTATAATTACATTTCCAGAGGATCTGATGCTTCTGGCCTCTGTACACACAGCAAACACATATACACACAATTAGAAACAAATATTTTTTAAGGACAATATACTCTAATTTCCACTACATCTCTTCTTTGAGATGTACTTTAAAATGTACAGACTGGCCCAGAGGTGATGCAGTTCATTGGTAGTGTCATTTGTTATTTATCTGTCCGTTATGTATGAGTCCTGTGCTCAGTCCTTAGTACAAATACAAAAAGGAACTCGGCTTAATTCCAAATATTTGTTATTTTATCTGTTTGCTTGTTTGTTTTGCAAGATAGGGTTTCCGTCCTGTAACTCACTCTGTAGTCCAGGCTGGCCTTGAACTCAAGGATGTTCCTTCCTGTCTCCCGAGTGCTGGAATTAAAGATATACAGCACCATTGCCCCAGCTTGCTATTTATTTTGAAAGTGTTGGAAATCAAACCTTGGACCTTGTAATTGCTAGGCAAACATTCTATCACTGACCCCAGCTCTTCTTTTTATATAACTTATTTGTAGCTTAACTCTACTGTCATCATTGAGAGGATAATACATGATTTTAGTAACTTAATGTGTGTTCTGATTTACTTACGGTTTATCATCTGGTCAGTTTGGACAAGTGCTCCACAAACATTTGAAAACAATGTGCAAACTCAGATTTCTATAAACGCGTCCATAAAACAGTATTCTACATATAATTTATACGGTAGTAATTTCTAAAATTTCTACATACTTATTAATGTTTGAGTCTCTCTGTTCTATCATTGATGGAAAAAGATAGTTTAAAAACATCCCACTAGCTGGAATATAAAGTGAACACACTATAATTAATATATTAAAAATAAAAATTTAATAAATAAATTTTTAAAAAAACTAAAAAAAAAAAAAAATCCCACCAACCTGGGCAGTAGTGGCATATGCCTTTGAACCGAGCACTGGGGAAGCAGAGGTAGGCAGATCTCAATGAATTTGACCAGCCTGGCCTACACAGTGAGTTGCAGGACAGCCAGAGCTATACAGAGAAATTCTGTTTCAAAAACAACCAAGCAAACAAACAAAAATCCCACTATTGGGATTCTTAACTGAGGTGGCTCCTCAGTTAAGAACATTTGTTGCATATGGACCTGGATTTGGATCCCATGCTGGCTCACAACTATTTGAAATTCCAGTTCAAGGAATCTGATGCCCTTTTCTGGCTTCTTCCAATACCAGGGCATATAAGTGGTACATGTGTGCATGTAGGCAAAATGTTCATACCCATGAAAAATAAATAAACACAAGTATACATCCCACTATCGCCAGGCATGGTAGTGTGTACAGGCGGATATGAGTTTCAGGCAACCAAGGGCTACATAGTGAGACCCTGTCCAGACACACACACACACACACACACACACAAAAAAATCCTGCTGGTATAATGTTCTTTTGGAATGTATACAATTTACCCTTGTTCATTGGAATGCTGATTTCTCTCCCCTACTATCTGGTTTCAATTGGACATTGCATTGTGATGCTTATTCTAAGCATCATTTGTCTCAAATTTGTGTAAACATGCCACCATTTGTTCTCTTTGTTCTCTATATTGTCAATTAAAATAACCAGCACATTGCTGAGCAATGGAGAGGATAGGATGGAACATCCTGGTCGGGAAGGGAGGAAGAGGAAGAAGGAGAAGAGAGAATCTGCAGGAGAGGTCTTGGAACCACATGGAGAGATGGACCAGACCTAAGATATGAATAAAAACAAGTATAATGGGTGAAATCTGAATGGTAGGAAACTATGTGAGCTTGGAGGTTTAGGATGGAGTAACTATTGCCCAGCATTGTCTAGGTTAATTAAATAAATCCTAGTCTCTGTGTGGTGATTTGGTTATATAGCTGTTTAGGAATAACCACCGCTTAACTAAAAGATATATCAATAGTAAATATTAATACCCATAACAAAGACCCAATGTAAGAAGTAAATAGACATATTTACTTTGTGTTTTTGTTTGTTTGCTTTTGAAACAGGATCTTATATAGGCCAGGCTAGCCTCAAACTCACTATGTACTGAAATGAACCTGAACTTCTGCTGTTCCTCCAAAGTGCTAGGGTTGCAAGTGTGTGCCACCACTACCAGTTTTACTCAGGGTTATTCATGCATGCCCGACAAGCACTCTACCAAGTAAGCTACATTTCCACTCCTGCTGTGTATCGTCTGAAGCTGCGAGCCGGACACAGCTCTACGTAGAAGACTATCTCCTGGGTAGAGCAATTTTTATATCATTAGAAAATAATCCTCTTCATGCCTAGTAAGGTGGGGGTTTTGCTTTTTTTTTTTTTTTTTCTTTGTTGCGGCTTTGGCTTTAAAATCATCTGATAGTAATAAGCTACATTAACTTTTCAAACTAGTATTTTCATGACACACTCCTTTCTTGCCTTCCTCCTTCCCTCCCTCCCTTTCATCCTTTTACTTTCTGGGTTTAGGAGAACAGGGTCTCATATTGCACAAGCTATCCTCAAACTCACACTAAGTAGCCAAGGATGATGTCGAACTCCTGATCATACTACCTCCACATCCTAAGTGCGAGGATTATAGCTGTGTGCCACCACGCCTGGATTTATGAGTGTTAGGAACCAAACTGAGGGCTTTGTTACTGTAAGCATGTACTCTACTAACCAAGCTACATCCCAAGATCAAGCCTTTTCAACCATTTTACTTTTATAAAAGTAAAGTATACTTTTATTTGAGATGTGCTTTCTTTTCTTTCAGGTGTTTTTGGTGGCAGTAGATAGGTGGTTGCCTGTCTGTTTTTGTTTTTTCTTGGTGCTAAGGATCAAACATGGTAGGTCCATGCTCTACCATTAAGATACCTCCAGGATTTCTCCAGCTCTGAGATGCATGGTGGGGTTTTTTGTTTGTTTGTTTGTTTTTTGTTTTTGTTTGCTTTTATTTTTTATTTTTCCAAGACAGGGTTTCTCTGTATAGCCTTGGCTATTCTGGAACTCACTCTGTAGACCAGGCTGGCCTTGAACTCACAGAGATCCACCTACCTTTGCCTGCTGGAGTGCTGGGATTACAGGCATGTGCAAGACGCACTTCTTTAAGAAGAACATACAATTATTTTTTTTTCTGTGCTTTGTTTGTTTTAGTTTGGTTGGATTTGGTTCTGGACCTTTGTGATATGGTCTAATGTAGCAAAGGCAAACTCAAACTCATTATGTAACCAAGATGACCTTGAATTTCTGACCATGATGCCACCATCTTCCCAGTGCTAGAAAAGAAAGCATATTCTTTTGTGTTTGGAAGTAATGTTCCAGAAAGGGCTGTTAGGCATTATGTCTGTTTGTTCCATTATTTCTCTGTTTAGTTTTTGTCTCGATCTGTCTATTGGTGAAAGAGGTGTGTTAAAGTTTCCTATTATTAACATATGGGGTTCAATGATCGACTTAAGCTTTAGTAATGTTTCTTTGACAAATGCAGATGCCCTTGCGTTTGGGGCATAGATGTTCAGAATTAAGATGTCATCTTGGTCGATTAAGTGCCGAGGTCCAGAAAATATTTTCAACAAAATTTCCCAACTTGGAGAAAGAGATGCCCATAAGTATACAAGAAGCCTACAGGACACCAAATAAAGATTGCACCAGAAAATAAAATCCTCCTGTCACATAATAATCAAAACATTACATGTACAGAACAAAAAAAGAATAGTGAAAGCTACAAAGGAAAAAGGCCAAGTCACAGATAGATGCAGACCTATCAGAATTACACCTGACTTCTCAACAAAGACTATGAAAGCCAGAAGAGCCTGGGCAGATATCTTACAGACACTACAAGCCCACAATGTCAGCCCCGACTACTATATCCAGCAAAACTTTTTAATCACCATAGATGGCGAAAACAAGATATTCCACAACAAAAACAAATTTAAAGGATACCTATCCACAAACCGAGTCCTACAGAAGATACTAGAGGGGAAACTCCAACCCCAGGAGGCAAATCACACCGAGGAAAACACAGGCAATAAATAACCCCACAAGAGCAAAACCAAAAGAGGGGAGGCACTTCCACCACACACACTCTCCCTCCCAGGGCTAGGATTACAGGCTCTGCTCTACGTTTCCTGCTTTGTTATGCTCATTTGAGACAGGATCTCAGGCACTAACAGCCAAGGATAACCTCTGATCTTCGCACCTCCACCTCCTGGGTTACAGGCATGCATTACCACACCAGGTTCACGAGGTACCTGGGACTGTGGACAGGGTGTATGTACCCTAGGCAAGTTCTCTACCAACTGAGCTACATCACCAGCCCTGGTCTCACTATTTTTTTTTAAGATTTAATTTTATTATTTTTATTTATGTGTGTGTATGTGTGTCTAGCTGTCTGTCTGTACCTGCATGCTAGTGCCAGAGGAGGCCAGATGAGGACATCAGATCCGCTGGAGCTGGGTGTATAGGCAGTGGTGAGCTACCTGACAGGAGTGCTAATGTTCAAATTAGGCCCCCTGTAAGACTAGCCAAAGCTTTTAACCACCATGTCATTTTTCCAGCCCCCAAATCTCACTTTGTGAACTTCGCTTTTGAGTTCTAATTTTCTTGGTACTTTCCAATGCCTAAAAACAAACAACATGGTATTTCTTCTTCTTGACAACATAGTTGGCCCACTTCTATAAACTGGCTCACAAGTCCATCAAAATCAGCAAGGAAGTGCATAATTTAGTGTGGCGGCTCAGAAGTATCTATTCCTACTACCTCCTGAATGCATGCAAAAATGTGCTTTATATATAACACTTTAAAAGCGGCTGAGGGCATATGTAGCTGAGAGGGAGAACACTTGTCTAGCATGCACAAAACGCCAAGTGGAAACTCCATTACCAACCCCACCCCCAAAAACGCTAGAGATAGATATTCTGAGCCAGGAATAGTGGTACACACCATAGTCACAGCACTTGAGAAGCTCAGACCAGCCCAGGCTGCACAGTGAGTCCTAGGCCAGCCTAAGCTATGTACGAGGTCCTGGCTCAAGAACAAGGGGTGGGGCAACACTGTAAAGATCACTGACAGGCTTTTTAGTAAGTGAGAACAAGTTGTGGTAGAAAGAAGGGAAGCTTTAAAGTTGGATTTGGATTTAAATCCATAGTTTTACTAACAGGTTACACCTGTATGGCCTTGAGGCAAGCTATTTTCCTCTCTGAGCATTAGTTCCCTCTAATACAAACTGAAGAAATTATCTACTTCAGAAGCTGGAGAGACGGCTCAGCCGTTAAGAACACCAGCTACTCTTCCAGAGATCAGAGATTCAGTTCCCAGAACTCATATAGCCACTAACTGTCTGTAACTCTTCAGGTACTTAGCATGCAAGTGGTTCACAAATATACATGCAGACAAAACACCCATACACACAAAATTTAAAACAAATAAGTCATTTAAAAAATCTATTTCACAGGGCTTAAGGAAAGAGTAAAGGCAGTTATGTGTACAAAGTAATTACTACGATGCCTAGTATAAGCTAAATCTCTGTATGTTGGCTACCCGTGATCAACTTTTTATTTCTTTTTAAAAACAGGCATCAAATGTCTCTTTCAAAGTTCCAAAAGGATTACAACTATCTACTAATGGATTTTATTATTCAAGTATCTTTGTTAGTTTATTAAAAAAAAAACTTGATATTTATATTTCAAGTAGCATGCTTTTGAAATTTGATGCTTCAGACAGTTTAGAAAGACCCCAAATAAGGAAAACATTGGAACAGTTCTCAAAAAGCCTATCAGCAAAATGGATGGCTTCTACAGTTAGCCAGCATGTACGTGGCAGTTTAATTACACAGCAAACTAAAATAAAGAAGCACATATTGAATGTAATCTGTCTTTATGTTGTACATCAATTTGAGTGACCATAAATTTTTCCCTAAGTACTACTTTAATGACACTCTACATATACAAAAAAACTAAAAGTTTTCACTTTCATTAATTTCAAAAATACTTTCTAATTTCCCTTCTGATTTCTTTTTTGATTCATGGGTTATTTAGTTTCCAAAGACCATGGGATTTTCCATATATCTTCCTGATGTTAATTCTTTATTTAATCTTCTTTGGTCAGCAAAAATGAATCTTTAAGTGGCAAATACACTGAGCTCCTTTTATGGACATAACTTAGTCTGTTACAAATGTTCCACATACACTTACAATGTACTTTGATGTTACTGAATGGGGCATTCTTAGGTCAGTCTGGCTGACAACATTGCTCAGATTTTCTTGAGACTGGAGACATGGCTCAGTGATTCATATGCAGAGAACTGAGTTCAACTCAAAGCACTTACATAGTGGTTCACAACCATCCATAACTTCTAGAGGTCCAATGCCTTCTTCTGACCTCTAAGGGCACCAGGCACACAAACAATACACATATATACAGGCAAAACACTCATACACACATTAAGAATAGACCAATCGCAGTGGTGCACACCTGTAATTCTAGCACTTAGGGAGGTAAAGGCAGGTGGAGCTCTGTAAGTTTGAGGGCAGCCTGGTCTACAAAGCAAGTCCAGGAATGCAAACGCTACAAAGAGAAACCCTATCTTGAAAACAAAAAAAGAGATAAATATTTTTTTAAAGAAAACACATTTTCCATAGTCTTGCTAATTTTCCACTTGGTCTATCAACTGTTGACAGAGATACTGAAATCTCTAACTCTAACTAGAGGCTGGCCTCATTTTTATTGGTCTTTTTGTGTGTGTGGGGGGGGTGCATGCCAAAGCACACATTTGGAGGTCACAGGAAAACTTTCATGAGTCAGTTCTCATCTTCCACCTTATTGAGGCAGGATCTCTTCTTGTGTCTGCTGCTATGCGGGTACTCCAGGCTGGCTGGCTCATTAGTCCCAGGTGGTTTTTCTGGCTCTGGCTCTCCACTAACTGTCAAAGTGCTGGGGTTAAAGATGTGTGTGCCACATTTGCCTTTTTACGTGGTTCCCAGAGATCGGTCTCAGGTAGGTCATCAGGCTTGTACAGCTAGCACTTGTCCCCGCTGAGCTGTCTCCCAGCCCAGTCGACCAGTCTTTGCCTACTGTGTTTTAAAGCTGTAATTAGTACACAGAGATCTGCAACTGCTCTTCTTGAAAAACCCATCCTCTCACTCTAATAAAATGAACTTTATCATCCCTGATAAAATTCCTTGCTCTGGAGTCTGTTTTGTGTTCTTACATTTATTTAACATTTATAAGCATAAGAATCTGGGCTCAGTGCTTAAGAATTCGACTTCCAGGACCCAGATTCAATTCCCATCACCCACACAGCTAACAACCATCTGTAACTCCTGTTCCAGAGGACCCAATGCCTTCTTGTGGCCTCTGTGGGAGCTATCGACATCTGGCACATGGACATACATGCAGGCAAGACACTCATAAACATAAAACAAAAATAAACACATCTCAAAAATTCAAGTACATATAAACCTAGCCCATGGGAGGCAGCAGCAAGATGATCAGGAATTCAAAATCATCCCCAGCTACACAGAGGCCAGCCTGAGCTATATGAGATCCTGTCTCAAAAGAAAAAGAAAGTAAAAGGGACAGGGAGAAAGAAAAGAAAGACAGACAGGCAGAGTAACTGACAGACAAGAATTATAAAGCCAGAGTCTGTGTCTTACTTTGGATCCCTGGCAGCTAGCAAGAACTAGCCTTTGGTAAGTACAACTGTTTCTAAAGGGAAGCGAAAGGGAGGAGGAGCTGGGATGAAAATGCAGCCACTAGTGTAGGCATAGGAGCAAGTGATGAAAACGTGCCAGGACCTGTTTGGAGGAGAAAATAAAAATAAGCATAAAGGTAATTTGGGCTTCTGCTTTAAGACAAGGTTTCAGCATGTGGTCCTGGTTGGCCTGCAATTCCAAATATAGTAGAAAAGAGATCCACTTGTCTCTGCCTCCTGAGTGCTGGCATTAAAGGCATGTGCCAGCACACTTGGCAGATTAGAGGTGATTTTAAGAATGTGATACAAAGTAAATAAAGTGTAATTAATAATAATAATAAAAAAATGCGATACAAACAAGCAGTAGTGGTGCATGCCTTTAATCCCAACACTCAGGAGACAGAGGCAGAGGCTGAAGCAGGCAGATTTCTACGGGTTCCAGGACACAGAAAATCCTGTCTCAATAAACAAAAAAACAGACAAATCCAACAACAACAGAAGAATGGAATATGAGCCATGAAAGGATAAAATTCCTTAGGTAATAAAGTAGGAGCTTAAGTTAGTCTAAAGTAATGCTAGATGGTTTTCTGGAGGAGGTAAAATCCAAGCTTGTGTCTCATTAATAGAGCCAAGCACAAAGAAAGGGAAGAATGACTTTCTACAGGGAGACAACAGCCTGAGCAAAGATAGAAAATATGGTACAGCAACACTGAAAGCTTTTCATGCTTTAAGACACACCAGAGGCCCACTTCACACTGGTCCTTGGGGATAGTATGGATATCAAACACATATTCCCAGTAACTGACTTGTATACTTAAGAAAAGGAAGGGAGGTGGGAGGACAGGAAAGAAAAAAGGATCAGAGAGAAACTTGGTAAGAGCTTTGAATGCTCCTTTAAGTATATGGGTTTTAAGCCTGAGATTATTGGCAAATTCAGGTGCCAAGCACAACAGTGACAAACTAAGATTCACATTCTAGAAAAATGTCTCTGGCTCTGCAGAGTAAAGAAAAGTGAACAAGACTGAACCAGGAAAAACTTAACAGGAAAGCTGTCACAGTAATCCAAAAAAGAGGTGACAATGGCCTAAGACAGTAGTTTTACATTTTTGCTGTTTTGGCATTTTGAGATAGTCTTATATAGACCAGGCCTGGGCAGGCTTCAAATTCATGACAGTCCTCTTGCCTTGGCTAAAGCTGGGATTACAGTGGCCATGCCTAGCTTGTTTATGAGCTGGGTGGGTAGCACACCCCTTTAATCCCAGCACTTGGGAGGCAGAGGCAAGTAGATCTCTTGAGTTCAACAGAGAGAGCTGAATTCTCTTGGTCTACAGAGAGAGTTCCAAGAGAGCCAAGCCTACACACAGAAACCTTGTCTCAAAAAATTAAAACCAGAACCAGAAAAAAAAAAAGGAACTAATTTTATAGTTTCAACAACCTTTAGTGGGCTTTCTAGGAAACCAATGTCACAGCTTTCATGGATAAGCATTTCAAAAAACCAATTAGCACACAACTATTCATGGACTGAGAGCTGCTTAAAACTTGCCATTAAAAACAATTATTTCTATAGAAGCCTCAGATGTTTCCCCCAAGCCAGCAAGATGGCTCAGGAAGCAGGCTTGCTGCACATGCCTGACAAGAGTTTGGTCCCCAGAACCCACAGGAAGCTGGCTGTATCTGGAATCTCAGTGTTCCTGGCAAGAGAACCGCCCAGAAGCTTGGCTGGCGTATGGAGACCCTACCTCAAGAACATGAGAGCACCAGCTCCTGAAAGTCGCTCTCACTCCTACAACATTTTAAAATCCTAACGTGGACCATTTTCCCTCTAATTCTACAAAAGGGCTATTCCTATCAAAAAAAGAGCTTTTTAAATGTCTGTACCAAACAGAGCTCAGGCTTTGGTATCCATGACTATAAACTGCTCTCAGTGCCAGAAAAGAAAACACACACTTACTTCATGAAATACTGCTCCAGAGTACGGAGACACTCCTAAATCCAACAGCGAAAGGCCTTCAACCACTGAAAAGGAAGAGATACAAGTTCACTCAGACTTTAGAGACATCAGCAAATGGTCATCACCTACAATGTTAAATTTTTCCTAAGGCCAAGAAATGACTGAGTTTGTCTAATCCCTTTACCTCAGGTCAAGCAAGTGGCTAAAGGTCTTATTTGAAAAAAAAAAAATTTTCAAGACTGTACACATACATGAAATTCTCAAATATATCACATGCACACGTACACACACTTTTCACTGATAAAGAATTCTTTCATACAAAGTGAGCCTTTCCATCATGGGCAATGTTCATTATGAGAAAGTATTCTACAAAACAGTAAACTTCTGAGGTTGGAGAAATGGCTTGCTAATTAAGAGCACACACTGCTCTTGATCCCCGGTTGAATTCCCAGCACCTGCTTGGGCAGCTCTCAACTGCCTCTACACTTGACATGCACATACACATACATACACATAATTTAATATATAAAGTTAAATAAATCCTTTAAAAACCATAAGCTTCTATCTCCTTGTAACCTCCATCAACTCTAAAGCTCCTTTTACCTATATTCTGCCCTATTCCAAAGTACAGTTAACAAAATCAGCAACAGCGTTAAAAAAATGCTGTCCAGGTTAGTAAAACAGACTGTCACTGCCTTGTGCCACCTTACTTCATGAAATACTGTTTAAGTGACATTTGTGTCATTTTTCTAAAGTAATATGAACTTTTTGACTGTGTGCCTTATAGGGGATTTGTGAAGAAGAGAGGACTTTGGTTTTTTTGGGGGGGTTGTTGTTGTTTGTTTGTTCTTTTGCTTTGTTTTTTGGTAGTGATTGTTTGGCTAGGTTTTTATTTTATGGCAGATTATCTACATGTAGTGAAGACTGACAAGCTTGCAATCCCCCTACCTCAACCCCACACCAAAGTATAGAAGCAAGCCATCAAGCCCAGCTAAGATAATACTTTTGTGGCCTGCTAAAATAGTACTTCTGTAGCTTAGTCTAGCCTCAGACTTCCTATGAAGCCAAGAATCATCTTAAACTTTTTAACTCTCCTGCCTCCACCTCCCAAATACTAAGATTACAGGCATGCACCACCAAGTCCAGTTTTGGTTTGAGGGGTTTTGGGTTTGGTTTGGTGCTATGGACTAAACTTGGGAACCTGTACATCCTAGGCAAAAATGCCACTGCTGAGCTATATCATGCACACAAAATAATAATTCTTGGTTTTTCTACAAGGTCTCACTACGTTGCTCTAACTGGCTCACAACTCACAGACTATACAGACCAGGCTGGCCTTGAACTCACAGAGACCCGCCTGCCTCTGCCTCCCTAATGCTGGGATTAAAGGCGTGTGCTACCATGTGTGTCTCAAAATGACATTCTTAAGGTTGATTATCTTAGGAAATAATTGATCAAGTGCCTGACAAAGTATATTCAGTACAGCACTCAGAGTAATAATTTTTTCTTTATTTTCTGTATGTGGGTGTTTTGCCTATGTGTATGTCTGTGCACTGCGTATGTGCCTGATTCTGAGCAGGGCAGAAGAGGGCATCAGATCCTCTGCAACTGAATTACAGATGGTTGTGAGCGAACAAATGGGTGCCAGGAATAGAACCTGGGTCCTCTGGAAGGGCAGCCAGTGTTTTAAACCAAAGAGCCACCTCTCCAGTCCCACTTAATACAACCTTAAAAATAATCCCAACATTGATTAATGGAGATTTATTTAAATATTTATGTATCTGCTGATATGCTAATATACACAAATATACTAACACATATAGTGATATGCTAAGCATTAAAACTATGTTATAAATGGTTGAATAAATAAGTAAGTGGAAGAAAAAAATGCTCTTCTTATACAGAATACTCAGTATCAATTGTAGGAAGAAAGGGCATGGGTTGAAGCATGCAGGAAGATCCGAGCTCAACACCAGGATAAAAAGGGTAAACATAAAGAATGAAAACAGAGCAGGAAGTTATCACTTGGCTGACCCACAGAGTGGTTTTCAAAGGCAACCACCATTAGTGGATTCTGAAGTTAGTGAGAAAAAGTATGAAAAACAAAGTATTTTCAAGGGAAAAGTAATAATTTCATATAGATCTTACATTACCTGCTTTAATCAGGTGATCCATTAAAACACCATCAAAATGTTAGGTATGTAAATTATCAAGTATCTCATGATTCACGGATGTGGTGATAAGAGCACTTCTGTGGTCCTCATGCTAACAATGTGGCACAATAACAAAAACTAACAACAAAAGAACGATATCCTCCACCTAATCCCAGGAAAACATCAGACAACCCAAACTGATAGGCACAACACTGCCCAGTGCTCTTAAGAAGTTAAAGGATGGGTCTCAGATTGATAGTCACTAAGGAGACATAACCACTAGATGCAAAATGAGGTCATGGACTGAAAATCAGGCCAGAAACTGGACGCAACAGAGGAGCTGTACAATTCTTTTTGTTTTGTTTCTCTTGATTTCTAAGACAGGGTTTCTCTGTGTAGCCCTGGCCATCCTGGAACTCGCTCTGTAGACAAGCCTGGCCTCGATCTCAGAAATCCACATGTTTCCTGAGTGCTGGGATTAAAGGCATGCTCCAACCCCACCACCGGCTCAATTCTAATGAAGTATATACACTAACAGTACTGACTGAAGCCACTATATCACAGTAATATCAGGTAAAGTAACAGAAACTTTACATATTTTTACAAGTGTGTGTGTGCATGTGTGTGTGTGTGTGTGTGTGTGTGTGTGTACACCCACTGAGGCCAGAAGAGGTTGTCAAATTTCTTCCAGCTAGAATTACTAGATTTGTAAACAACCTGCTGTAGATGCTGGGATCCAAACTCCAGTATTCAGAACAGTAAGTACTCTTAACTGCTGAACCATCTCTCCACCCACTCTACAACTCTTTTGAAAGTCTAAATATTTCAGAGTTGGCAAAATGGCTCAGGTGATTAGATTACTGCTGCCAAGATTGAAGACCTGAGTTCAATCATCAGATCCTAAAGTAAAAGTTTCCCTGTGACCTCCACAAAGGAGTCATGGCACGTGTGTGCGCGTGTGCACGCACACACACACACACACACACACACACACACACAAATACACATAATAAAATTTTTAAATAAATCAATTATTTCAAAAATAAGTTCACATCAAAAGAGTGCTGGAGGGGCTGATGAGACGGTTCGGCAATTAAGAGTGCCTGTTATTACAACAAAGGACCTGGGTTTTGTTACCAGTACCTACATTGGGCAGCTCACACCTGCTCTTAACTCCAGTTCCAGGAGATCTGACACCCTCTTCTGGCCTCCACCAGCAGCTGCACACATGTGGTACACATATGCAGACTCAGCTACAAATACATAAAATAAGATTTAAAACCTTTTTTTAAAAAAATGCTACATATGTACATTTACTAAAAGAAAGTTGTCTACAAAATGCTAAGAGAATAGGACTGGAGAGATGGCTCAGAGGTTAAGAGCACTGTCTGCTCTTCCAGAGGTTCTGAGTTCAATTCCCAGAAACCACATGGTGGCTCACAACCATCTATACTGAGATCTGATGCCCTCTGCTGGCATGCGAGTGACCTACAGAGAGAGCACTCATTTAAAATAAGCAAATAATAAAAAAAAAAAATGGCTAAGAGAAAAGCAGGCAATAATACAGCATATAAAATATGATACAATTTTATCAAAAATTTTAAATAAATTTTTATTAACATTAAATACACAAAAGAATGGGCCTCATTATGATATTTTATACATATATATTAAGTACTATGATCACACTCAGCTCTAACTTAAAATTTTTTAAATCACTCACTCACTGAATTGAGAGAGAATGAATCTCAAAAGCTGGTTATCATGGAACATGCCTGTAATACCAGTTCTCAGAGACTGAAGCGAGAGGATCTCAAGTCAAGGCCAGCCTGGGCTATACTGTAAGATTCTTTCTCAAAATAAACTAACAAGAGAGAGTAGAGGAGGAAGGGAGAAGGAGGGGGAGAAGAAAAGAAAATAAATACTTGGAAAAAGAAACATTAAAGTATTTTAAACTACATATTCAACCTCAAGAAGGAAACCTAATTAAACAATTTATAGCGGCAAACATTTGTTTAAAAAAAAAAAAACTGTTTATGGGCTGGAGAGATGGCTCAGAGATTAAGAGGACTGCTTGTTCTCCCAGAGGTCCTGAGTTCAATTCCCAGCAACCACATGGTGGTTCATAACCATCTATAATGAAATCTGGTGCCCTCTTCCGGCATTCAGGTGTACATACAGGAAAAACATTGTATACATAATAAAATAAATAAATAAATAAACCTGTTCGTGCAAGACAGTTTTAAGTGGGGCTAGCAATGCACCTTATCAGGTAAGGGCTCTTGTTGCCAAGCCAGATGACCTGAGTTCAATCCTAGGAACCCAGAGAGTAGGACTGACTCTCACACGTTCTAGTTCTAATTATTTTATTCTCATGTGCACTGGTGTATGTCTGGGTGAAGGTGTTGGATCCTCTAGAACTGGAGTTACAGACAGTTGTGACCTACTATGTGGTTGCTGGGAATTGAACCTGGGTCCTCTGGAAGAGCAGCCAGTGCTCTTAATCACTGTACTGTTTCTCCAGCCCCAACACAAGCTGTCTTAACTCTCCAAGTACATGTATGTGCACATGTTTGCGTACATGTGTAAACACACAGTAAATAGATACAGAAATGTTTACAGAAACAACTGCAACTGGTCCTTTATCCTAGGACCAGAACAAAATATCCCTTAAGGAGCAGTGTACAGGTTGTTTAATAGACAGCTATTAAACTCTCACTAGCAGCTTTACTGGAGACCCAAGGAGAGGATTCATTAGCCCGCTTCACAAGACTTCCCTCAACCTAAGCCAAAGGCATCTCACCACAGCAGTAAAAAGCAAGCCTTTGGGGACCAGTATGAAGCTGTCTGGAAACATCAGGTCCCACCATTCCTATTTAATCCAGAGAGGTTTTCAAGTATATTGCTAGAGCACAGACTCCACACCTTTCTCTTCGACATACTTTTGCTAGATACTGTGCATCAGTAAACTTGTTTGAGTATTCTCTGCCAAGAGCCTAGAATGTGGCTCTGCTATCTGGTGATTAAATATAGCATCATATTCCCTGCTAGGCCACAGAGGAGGACTTTGCAGCCAGTCCTGAAGATACCTGATAAACCAGGGTCAGATGAAAGGGGAGGAGGTCCTCCCCCATCAGTGGACTTGGAAAGGGGCAAGGAGGAGATGAGGGAGGGAGGGTGGGATAGAGAGGGAATGAGGGAGGGGATACAGCTGGGATACAAAATTAATAAACTGTAACTAATATTAAAAAAAGAAAAATATAGCAGCATATTATTTCATGGATAACTGAGCTGGGGAAAAGTCAACCTCATGTAAAAACATCATAAAAACACCACTCTTTACTGTAACATTAAAATATTTAAGAAAGACATAAACTCAAAATGTGCTATTGATTTTTAAACTTAACATACACTATAACAGATTTCATTATGAAGAATATTTGACTTGGATGCATTTAGCTTTATTATTAACTCTTTCCATCACTTTTATTATTTTGGTGCACATGTGTGAAACTTTCTTAGGGCCTACAGTGTCTATTTCCATCTTAGCTAGAAAGAGTATCATAATTCTCTTCAGACTCCGGTAATGATTCATTCAATGTTTAAGAGAATAATCTGGTTGACAATGGTGGCTCACACCTGTAATCCTAGCACTCAGAAGGATCAGAAACAAAATTCCAAGTTCTAGGCTGCCTGGTCTATTTATGGAGTACCAGGCCAGCACGGGCTACAGTGAAACTCTGAATCCAAAAATAAAATATCATGGCACTTGGGAGGCAGAGACAGGTGGATCCCTATGAGGTTGAGTCAGCCTGATCTACATGAGTTCCAGGACACCCAGAGTTACACAGTGAGACTCTGTCTCAAAAACAAAACAAAAAAACCGAATCATCAGGGGTACAGCAGAAAGGATGGAGGCTGAAATACTTTTGTAGCTAGACATACATTATACACCTGTAATCTAACACTCTGGGAGGCAGAGGCATTGGGATTTCTGAGTTCAAGGCTACTTTGGAAAAAGAAGTATTTTATAAAACATGCAGTTTTCACTTTTTCTTTTCAAAATGATCTTTTATTACATTTCTTTATTCTCTCTCTCTCTCTCTCTCTCTCTCTGGGGAGGTGAGTGGAGAAGTGAGGGTGTAGGTATAGAGGTCAGAGGATAACTTCAAGGAGTCAATTTTCTCCTTCCACCTTGACCAATCTTAGGTTGTCAGATTTGGTGACAAGCACCTTACCCCACTGAGACATCTCGAGGGCCTCTACTTATTATTTCAAAGGAGCTTTCCTTTCCATGATTACCACCCTGCTGAGGAAGAGCCAGAAACTTCATGGCCACATGAGCCACAGCCATGGCCACATTCTGCCACATATCATCAGTAAGTATAGAAGCACTCAGGATCAATATTGGCAAATATCAACCAAATAAAATGGGAGAGCAGGTAGGAAGCATTACCACTTAAAGAGGAACCAGAGCTTCTGCCCAACTTCCTGCCTCAATAAACTCTGGACATTGGTCAGTGAGCAGACATGGGTAAATGCTGCCAAAGACCAGAGCTGCCATCAGTGACATGGTATGACTGGGCTTCTGCAAAGCTCTGGAGAAGAGAAGCTCCTCAGCAGCTTGCCATCCTGACAAATGCTTAAGAAGAGCTGGGAAAGATTAAAGCTTTCTTTTTGGTAAGCCTGTGCCCTGGTGGCTTGAAGCCATACAAGGAGCTTCATAGACAATAACAATTTTAAAAAGCAAAAGATAAAGTGATAAAACAAGAATATAAAATGAAGGATTTATAAACAAGGACTTTATTAGATCTAAAAAATATTAAAACGTTATATTTATAATGGATGCCTATCCCTGTTTAAAGCAACAACCAAAGAATTAATCAAGCTGCCAGATTCTAACATATATATAAAACAATGTGCCAATACTATAAGGCCAGAAGATTTTCAGCTGTGTTTTTCCTTTGCAGGTGGTGATGGTCAGACAAGTGTCTTATGCAGCCTTAACTGGCTAAAATCAGTTTAACAAAAGCCTGAGAAATAAAAGCAAACACTCAGAATTAGGAAGATAGTTCAGTAGTAGAACCTTTGACTAAGATGGACAAGTACCTAGGTTTGACCTCCAGCACCCCCCCACCAACACACATACACACACAACCTGGGTGTAGTTCCATGTTCTTGGAATCCTAGAGACGGGAAAATCAGGAGCTCAAGGTCATTCTTGGCTACATAGCTAGTAGAGGCTACAGCTAACTAAGCTACAAAGACTTTGTTTCAAGCAAACAACAGTTAGATATTAAAACAAAACTAGATAAAAACCCAAAGAACTAGTAAGATTTCCTTTTTCATGTAGTATTTTCTTTAAAATAAAATTCATGAAGTACAGCAGAGGAGTGACACTGAATATACTCTTCTTTCTTTCTTTTCTTCTTGTTTGAGATGACATCTCGTTACAGAGCCCAAGTAGATCTTAAACTTGTAACCCTCTGTCTGGGCCTCCACAAGTGGGGATTAACAAGTGTGCTCCACCACACCTGTCTGGAATAGTTCTCCCTTCCTTCCTTCCGATTATTATCTATTCCATATTATTAATATTATGGAATAGGGTTGGGTTTGATTGTTTTTTTTCTGTGTTGAGGTAGCACTCAGGACTCCATAATCATAGGCAAGCAATCTACCACTCAACAACACACCCAGACCTAGAGGGAGACTCTCAACTGAGAACCTGCCTCCCCCAGACAGACTTGCAGGCATGTCTGTGAGGTGTTTTCTTAGCACTAACTGACGTCAGATGGCCGAGCCCGCTGTAGGCCTGGGCTGTAAAGGAAATGTAGCAGAAGGCAGGGAAAGCAAGTTGGTAAGCAGCTTTCTTCTATGGTCTCTGCTTTAGTTTCTGCTTCGGGTTCCTGCCTCAGCTTCCCCTAATGCTGTAACCTGTAAACCAAATAAACTCTTTCCTCCCCAGGTTAGTTTTATCATACCAACAAAAAGCAAACCAGTATATCCTGTCTCAGAAAATAAGGTGGAGCCCAATCAAGAAGACATCTAACATCAAATAGCGTCTACACACCACACACACACACACACACACACACACCTGCACACATGCCTGCATAAATAAATAAATACGCCCATATAATAGCCAACCAAAGGATACAAGGCCCTTTATCCAAAGAGCTGGTGACTCAAAAATCTCAAAATGTCATGTAAAACCAGAATGACTTCTACTTCAGTATTTTTGAATGCTTAGCATTTAGAAGTTAATACAACTGCCTGCTTGTTTGTTCGATTCTGAGACAAAGTCTTACTGTGTAGGCCACTCCCAATGAATCTCCTACCTCAGCCTCTAAATGCTAGGATTATAACTATGAGACACACACCAGGCAGTAATGACGCACACCTTTGATCCCAGCACATGTGAGGCAGAGCAGGCTGATCTCTGAGTTCAAGACCAGCCTGGTCTACAGAGTGAGTTCCTGGATAGCTAGGACTACACAGAGAAACTCTCTTGAAAAAAATGGGGGGGAGGAGACAACACTATGAGACACCATGCCTGGCACAATTACCTGCTTTTTATTCTACCCTAGTTAAAGAACTGTGAATACAAGTGATAGTGTGTCCTCTCCTCAGAGTGAAATTAGTAATTATTCTTTGCTAACAAGGTCAAAATGCTGTATGACTATCAACTCTGTCTAGCCTTGATACCGATCCTAAGCTGTAGTGATCTAAACCTCTGAGGATCAGACTAACACACACACACCAAACACTTGTTGTCCTGTCCTCTCTGACTCACCCATTCAGCTCAGCCAGTGTCACACTGTTCTAGTTCCTAAACTCAAGACCTTAGAACTGGTGTTTTGGTTTATTGCACTTTAACATGGATTTTCTCCTTTAGTATTCTGTCTCACAGACAAGACATCACAAAGGAAGTAAACGGCAGAGCCAGAGAAAGACTGGAATCCTCCTTAAGAGTCTAAAAATCATACACATTGTTGCCTCATCACTAAATTCTCCTACCTATTTACCCTGTAAATAACACAACTTGTGCTTTCATTTCTTCCACCTTATTCAATAGTAACTAACCACACACCTGCTCTATCCCAGACACCAAGGAATTCAGGCATAAATAAAACAGTACAAGAAACTCATACTACAGGAAGACCAGAGCTAAGAAAGTAATGTTTTATATAAAGTAAGAAATACTGTTTGTTTATTTTTAACAGTGCCTCACTATGTAACTTTGCTGGTGTCGAATTCTGTAAGGAGCTTAGGCTGGTTTCAAACTTGTGATCCTTCTGCCTCAACCTCCCAGGTGCTGGGATTACAGACCCATGCCACCATGCCCAGGTCAGAGAAAGAGACAGGTGTGTATAAGGTTCTAGAGTGTAGAGGAAGCAGGAGTGTAGAGCCCTGAGCTTCTGATATGCACAGGAAATCAGGAACTAAGTAGCTTCGATTCATTTAACAACAAATTATACACAAAGATACCAAATCCAAGTTCTACCATCTCACACACTTCGAAAAAGAATTACTACTACCACTCACCACCTGTAAACTTGGACAAATTCTTCTCTCCTAATCTTATTTTTCTTATCTCAAAAATGGGAGCATACTATCATCTACCACAAAGAACCATTGTGAGGCTGATCACCATGAATCTGAGTACATCCTGGGCTAAAGAAGAGATCCTGTTTCAAAATCACATAATAAGCAAAGTGTAAGGCTACAGGGGAGACTTCTAGGATGCCAATATTTTTGGGTCAGGTGCTAGCTATCTGTGTGTAGAGATGGTTCATAATTCACTAAGCTCTGTCTGCCCTTACATGTGCTTTAAATATAATGTACCTTAGTTTTTATTTCGTTCAAGGACTTAAACTTGATCTGAACAGATGGTTCAGCAGGTAAGAGCTCCTGATGTGCAAAAAAGACCTGAATTCAAATCCCTAGCACCCATGTCAAAAACAGAACAACAACAAAAAAGTCATAGCCATCGATATGCCTGTAACTCCAGCATTGTAGGAGGGGAGACAAGCAGAAACCCCGGGTCTCCTGACAATAGCCCAGTGGAAATAGCTTTAGGTTCAGAAAGACCCTGTCTCGGGGAATAAAAGTACAGGACACTGACATTCTCCTTTGGGTTCTGAACATACACCACTAGCACGCACAACCCACACAGACAATAATAGTGATTTTTGTTTTGTTTGGTTTTTCGAGACAGAGTTTCTGTGTGTAACAGAGCCCTGGCTGTCCTGGACTTGCTTTGTGGACCAGGCTGGCCTCAAACTCACAGAGATGCGCCTGCCTCTGCCTCTGGAGTGCTGGGATGATTAAAGGCGTGTGCCACCATGCCCCGCTGTAAAAATGATTTTTTTAATTAAATCAAACTGTTGCCCCAACCTAACTCACATCTTTTCTACTCTGGATATTTCACATCCACAAGTATTTTCGGATCCTCTGCAACCTAGAATCACTCTCTCTCTCTCTCTCTCTTTCGCTCTTACTCTTTTCCAAACCCTAGTCTTTCATTCATTCATTCTGGAAAAGGAAAGACAGTTTACTCAGGGAAATTATTATAAAGGCTTGTTCAACTCCTCTGCTAGCCTGTGGCTCCTTCAGCCCAATTTCTGTGTCTTGCTGAAGGGGACAGTATGCAATAAGGTTTGATGAAGAACATGTACATATAGTAAAAAGACAAAAACTATGAAAAACTTCACGGCGAGTCCTAGATTGAGAGGTGACTTGCAAACCCAGATACCGTTCTTGCCAAAGCAGTGGCTCCCTCGTCTCCCCTCACCCTTCCACTATCTGCTACTCAGGGGAATACTGCCTGACAATCCCACTGCCAAAACCTAATACTTCACAAGACCCAATGCACAGAGCACCTTCGGACGTCCATTCACCGGCGGATGCCGCCGCCGGACTCGGGAGAGTGGGACACGCCCCCTCGGATCCCCATCCCTCGGGTAGTGGGGCTCACGCTCCACACCTCCTCCACACCCCATCCTCCGCGCCATAGCTCCGCCCTCAGCTCGCGAAGGACCCCAGACGCGGGTCAGTCTCCTCAGAACAGCACGCTCTTGTCCACCTCCTCCACCTCCAATTCAATTCACTGAGGCTGGGACAGCGCCGTCCGACTTGCTCTAGTCAGTGACCTCACCTCTCTTCCAAGAGCTCAGTGGGGACACCACCTCCACCCTCTCAGAAATGAACTCGGCCAAGCTGGAGCGAAACAAGGCCGCCCTCACGGTCACGGCTACCACAAGCACCAGGGCCAAGGGAGCCGCCATGATAACTGAGGCGGGCGCGCAGGCGGGGAGGGCAAAGGCAATGCGGAAGAGCCTCAAGACTTGCGCGCCACACTGTAGTACCTCCGTCGAGCCAGCGCCGCGGCTGCTGCGGGAGCCCGCCGGCTTAGAGACTACCACTCCCAGGAAGCTTTGCAGCGAGACGACGGAAAGCGGGATGTGTCAGACTTATAGCAAAGGTTTGGACTATGTTTCTATTCACGCTTGAGAACTCAAAAATATTGTGCTTCTTTTACTGAGCTCGTAAGCAAACTTTAAAGCAGTAATTTCTCTCGTGTGCGTATTTTTAATGTTAAAATGTTTGCCTTCATATTTTTAAAGAGTACGACGTGTGTATTTCTTGAACACCAATCATCCTCCGGGCACCCTGTTATGAGGAAAACACTTTGGAGTGGTTAATTATTAGCCCTGCGACCTTCAGCAGGTTATTTAACCGAGCGAAATCAGAGAAGGAACTTGAAGCTAACACCGTGGAAGAACGCGGCCTTTACTGACTTTCTCTTCTGCTCTTGCTCAACCAGCTTTCTTGCACATCGGTACACCTGCCCAGAGATGGTGCCCCCTGGGTCCTCTCACATCACTCAGTTTCAAAATCAAGAAAACTTCTCACAGATCAATCCGATGGAGGCGTTTCTTCAACTGAGGTTTCCTATTTCCAAATGACCCTAAGGTTGTGCGAACCAGGACAGCTACTATGTCATGATGCACCTTCTGCTTTTCTCGGTTCAGGCTGGTTGCTTGAAATCCCTCCAGGTGGATTTCTCTTATAGCTGAGAAATCGGCCAACACTACAAGTCAGGGGTTTGGAGAGCCGGTTGGTAAGCACTGACAGCACACCACTTCATTAGTTAATGTATGAAAAATACTAAGGTGAGTACGTAAAGATTAGCTGCAAGAATTAGCTACACAAGGACATTTTAGATCCTTGAAAAAATGAAACAGTGCACCAGCAGAATAACCAAGATTAACAAAAATATTGAATATTTCAAAATAGGTAGCAGAGTCTTTTGAGTGTTCCTAACACAAGCAATGTCTGAAGTCATGTGCCGGTTACCCTATATTATTACTATACATTGTAAACAAGTTGTCATACTGTATCCCATAAATATGTAAGCTGTCTTAGCTAAAGATTTAAAAAAATATATTTTAAAAAGAGAAAAAGTGCATGATTGAGAATAACCATGGATAAAGGAATGGTAGTCATAGGACAAGCTGGAAAGGGGAGACTGTGGGACAAGCTGACATTTTAAATGAGACCTACAGAGTGAGAAACTATTCATAGCTTCCAGAAAACAGGGCTGAGGAGATGGCTCAGTCGTTAAAGGCTAGACTCACAACCGAAAAGAGGTTCAACAGAGAAACAAGTATGGCCCAAGGGAAGAGAACAGTATTTGTTATGGAAAAAGAAACACAGGAGAGGCAAGCAGGGGCCTCTAGGCTGCAGTTAACAATTTGGAGAGCATTCAAAGTACAAACTATGTGCCATTGAAAAGTTTATATCTTTTTATTTTCAGTTATCTTGGTTTTCGGAGACTGAGACTCGTGCAGCCTAGGCGTAGCCTGGTTCCCTGTATCTGAAGATGTCCTTGAAAACGTGGCTCTACCGTCTCTGCCTCCCTAGCGCTGAGATTACAGGCTTGTGCCACCACACTGGGCCTTTTTTGTTTGTATTTTTGTGTTTTGAGATGGGGTCTTGCCAACTCCCCCCTGGCTGACCTAGCAATCTCTATATTTACATCGAGGTGCCTGCATATCTGCGGCAATCCTCTTTTTGAGGTTTTTGTTTTGTTTGTGTTGGTGACAGAGGGGAGGCTGTGAAGTACACGTGGAGGTGAGAGGCTGCCTCCCAAGCGCTGGGACCAGGGGCATGCCCCACTACATGCAGCCTCCGCTGGAGAATTTTGAAGAGAGCGGTGTCAGGTATTTTCATCTGTGGACTTTTTGAGAGATGGGGGTGTTTCACTTGATGCTAGGGATGAAACTCGGGGCCCTGGAGCTAAACACAGGCACTGCAACTAAACTGACTCACTGTCCAGGTGCACATTTCTAAGAGACCACGTTCCCCTGGCCAGGGGCGTGCCAGACTATAACGTGCTGACAACACTGTACCCTCTTCTTTGGGGAAACTCGAAGAGTTGGTTGAAGAGATACAAATCTTAAGAATTACCTAAGTCAGGCTGGGGAGATGACTCAGTGGTTGAGAGCACAGAAAGCGCTCTTCCAGAGAATCGGAGTTCAGCTCCCAGCACCACATGGCTCACACGTGACTGGAGCTCCAGCGTCAGGGGATGTCATGGCTCTGTGTACGCACCCACACAGAGATAGTAACACACACCCAGAATTAAGAAGAAAACAAATATCCAGGCAATGCTGGTACACACCTTTCGTCCCAGCACTCAGGAGGCAGAGGCAGTCGGATCTCTGAGTTTGAGGCCAGCTCGGTCTATGGTGCAAGACCCAGGACAGCCGGGGCTACACAGAGAAACCCTGTCTAAATAAATAGCAAGCCAAATATTTTTTTTTCTGGTGGTGGGGGGAGGGTTCAACACAGGGTTTTTCTGTGTAACAGCCATGGCTTTCCTGAAACTCACTTTATAGACCAGACTTCCCTCAAACTCATAGAGATCTGCCTACCTCTGCCTGTCAAGTGCTGGGATTAAAGCATGCACCACCAGGCCCAGCAAAACAAATCTTTCAAAAACTAACACAAGTCATAAACAATAGATGGGAGGGAGATCAGGATGTTAGGGGAATGTAAAAGTCAGCTCCGGCTCATTTCTGAAAAGCAGAGAATAATGAGATCATAAAAGAGTAGAGGACACTCGCCTTTGAATCCAGACACTATGACACACTCTTTGACATGAGCTTAGTCAGTCTGTACATTTTTCTTCCTAAAAATATAGATGCTGGTATATGCATATTGCATTATGAAAAGTGGGGCCTAAAGTATCATCAACCCTTGGTAAAGACTGAAAAGATTATAATAGTGAAATGCATAGCACGTATCCAGACACACATCAGACAGCTGTTGTATTGGAAACACCCTCTTTTAACAAATATCTTAAATTTTTATTATTTTACACACGTGGGTGTTTTGCCTGCGTGTGTGTCTGTTGCACCACATGCATGACTTCCTGCAGAGGCCAGAACATGGTGTTGGGTCCCCTGGGAATGGGGTTCCACCCTGTTGAGTTGCCATGTAGGTACTGGGAGTTAAACCTGCTCTTACCTGCTGAGACGTCTCTGTGGCTCCTCGTTACATCACTTTAATAATAATGTGAAAGTTCTTATAGTAAGGATTGCCTCTGGGAAAAACTATGACCAGCCATTATGAAAGGAAGTAAGATCCAAACTAATGGTTCTGAAACACGCTTATCTCACCATTCTTTTTTAAAGGCTTACAAGAACTAAAACTCAGAAGAAAACAAAAGTAGATCTTCGTGACCCCTAATTAAGCATAGGTTTCTTTACTATAACGCCAAATACATAGACAGGAAAAGAAGAAATAAGTTGGACTCTTTCTGGGCTCTTCCTGGGGAGATGAGAACAAATGTCTGTTTATCTATGAGAGAGCACCTACGACAGAAGAAACAGCTCCACCCAAGTCTAGCTTGATGAACCGATGAATTCATAGGGCTTACTGAGAGGCACAGGCATGACCCAGAACAGCTGCCATCACCATAGAGCCCCACTCAGCATGGCAGAACACCCCTTCGGTTAATCTTCACCCTCCATACATGCATCTGGGGGAGGGCTGGGAGACAGGGAGGGAGGGACTGGAATCTCAGGTTAGTCTTTTATGAGGGACTAGCCACATTCTTGACCTCGGAGGTCGCCTGTGAATGACACAGCTGCTCAGATTAGTAGCTATTTTATGCCCTGTGGACAGTGTTCCATGACAGACTTCATCCCAATTAAAAACAGATAACCACAAAAACAAACAAACAAATAAATAAATAAATAAATAAATAAATAAAGACGGCCTGAGGAGGAGAAAATATCTACAAACCATGGATGAGAATTTATCCAAAACATGTAAGGAAAAGTATTTATTTTTATTTTTGTGTATGTGTCTGTGTGAACGTAGCAACATATGAGTGCGGTGCCCACAAAAGCAAGAAGACAGCCCTGGATCCCCTGGCACTAGAGTTACAGGCAGTTGTGGGCTGCCCGATATGGGTGCTGGGAACCAAACTTGGGTCCTTTGGAAGAGCAGCAGGTGCTCTTCTGCTAAACCATCTTCTCCAGCCCCTTAATTTTTTTACATTTATTTCTTTTGAGGGAGGAGGGTCATTCGTATACCATGGCATCCATGTAGAGGCCAAAGGACTTCTGGGAGTCACTTCTCTTCCACCGTGTGAGCAAGAGAATGGCAGGAGACGCCTTTACCCACGGGGCCATCTCACTGGCCTGAGAATATAGAAAGGATTCTCACAACTCAATTATGAAAAGACAAATTCTTTCTTTTTTTCCCCCAACCACGCGTTTATTCCGTTTCTTCCACCTACCAGCAGCCCCTTGTATGAAGTCACCCTGGGCTGACCGCTGTGGATCTGGGCAGTCCTTCAGACATAGGCAAGCTGTCGGGCCACAACTGCTCACACAGAACGAGGGACCTCTGGGTCCTGCTGGGTCTTAGCTGAAAGGGAGACCCTTTGGTCTGGCTGCCTCTACCCATTCTCGAATGAGGGTCGCCTCCAGATTCCGTACCTCCACAACAGATGGGGGATCTCCTGGGTTAGATGCTCTGAGGTCTAGGAGATGTGCTCCGCCATGGATCCGGACAGCAATGACTGACGCACTCACGTTGCTCCGGATCCCACCCCTTGCCCAGGGGTCTAGGTCACCGTTGGAGAAAATGATGTTGCTGGCAGTTTTAAGGTCGCCACCCCAGAAGCTGGTCCGCAGCCAGCCTGACCGGGGCCACACACCCCATGTAGCCAGGCAGTATTGCTGGCGGAGGTCATCAGAGAACAGGAGTTCAGGGAACATGTCAGTCACATTGTTGCTGTCAAAAGTCAGACTGATCTCCGTACAGGCCTGGTAGTCCCAGGCCTTGGCATTAGAGCCAATGCCGCAGCCAGTGGGGTCAGCGCAGCTTTTGTACAGGCGGTAGATGTCGTAACATAGCTCCGTGCGGGAGGAGTTGTAGACGAGCCCCGCCAGAGCTCGCAGACCCTTGATCCTCTGGCCCGCACTCAGCAGCAGTTCGCAGCCTGCCCTTACAGGGTTGGCAGGAAGGTGACCTGCGGAGTCGGTAGGGTATGGGTAGTCCATCATGGCGAGCACAGTAAATGCATTCCGGGCAAACTCATAGAGCTGAGTCAGGTCCTTTGGGCTGGAAGGTGGCTGGCAGGTACCAAAATTCTGGCTGATGGTGTCGTAGGCTCCCTGGAGGAACAGGTCTTTGATTTGGCGGAAGGCGTCCCGCACAGCCTGGGCGCACTTGGGACTCTGGCGGTAGAAGTCGGCTGTGACGTCTTGGAAGAACTGGTAGGAGTTGCCAAGACCCGCAACAGCTAGGACAGGAGCGCTGGCTGCCAGGGCCCCAGCCACCAGGTGGGGATACTTCATCCTCATGTAGGCGCTCAGCATCCCCCCATAACTTCCTCCAAAGGTTATGGTGGGAGCATCCGGGGCCCCGAGATCCTGCCGCAGGGCCTGGAGCAGCACAGCAAAGTCCGCCAGCGCCTGCTCCACAGTGAGCAGTTGTGTAAATCCCTGCCGTGTGGACTGCACACCGAATGGAAGCGATTTCCCGTAGTACCGGTGCTCAGCAAAGACAAGCAGGGCCTTCTGCTGGGCTGCCAGTTCAACCACGAAGCCAGAGGTGTTAGCGAAGGACCAGATGTCCCCCTCATTCCCTGTGTAGAAGAAGATGGGACCTTGGCCCATCTTCCAGAACCTATCTGACACCAGAAACCGCTGGTTGAAGGTTTTGTTGCCGAAACTCTCGAAGTTGAAATGGTCCATGTATTGCTCAAAATAGTTTTCCCGAAAGCCAGGGTCCAGAAATCTGTAAGCCCTGGCCTGGAGGGTGCACAGCCCCAGTGCCAGCAGCAGGACCAGGACCCAGGTGGGGGCCGCATGGTCCACAGAGTGGAAGCTCATGCCTGATTCTGACAAATTCTTAAATGAACCAAGGGTTTCAGCAGACACCGCAGCAGAGAAGACTCACAGATGACCGATGAAGCCCTGAGAAGACACTCAGCCTCACTGGTTACTGGGTGAGGACAAATCAGAGTCACCATGACCTATCACTTCATACTGAGGTGGCTGAAGGAAAAACAAACAAACAAAACAATACCTTCTGGCGAGACAAATGCCTGTATGCGCTGCACGTGGAAACCTAAAATGCAGCCACTTTAAAAAACAGTTCGGCAGTTCCTCAAAATGTTAAGTGTGAGATGGGCATCCGTGTAGTTCAGTGGTGTGTAGCTCCTGCTGTGCATCTGTGAGAAGTAACAAAGTATGTCCACACTTGTGTGGACAACTTACTCATAAAACCAAAGCAGAAATACTGGTAAATTGATAAACAAAAAGGTCCTAGATCTATACAATGGAGCACAGCTGAGCAACAACAACAAAAGTAATAATGATGAAGTGCTGACAGTTGCCACAACATTCAAGAGCCTTGAAAATACTCTGCTACATGAAATAAACCTGACCACAAAACCATTTGTTTTATATAATTCCATTTATATGACATGTTCAGAATGGGCATTGTACAGAAGAAAGGTTAGGACTTGGGGTGGCTTAGAAAGGAGGAAAGGGTATAATTTCTTTTGTTCTCCTCCCTCTTATGGTACTGGGGAGCAAACCAAGAGCTGTCCTGTCACACTGAGCAAGCACTCTGCCACTGAGCTGGATGCCAGCATTATTTTTCTTCTTCCTTCTCTCTTCTTCCTCTTCCTCCACTTCTTCCCCTTCCTCCTTTTCTTCTTCCTTTTTGTCCTCCTCCCTCTCTCCCCCCCCAACTCCTTCTCTGTCTCATTCTACTCCCCCTTCCCCTTTTTTAGACCACTCTGGCCTCAGAGTCACTGTTCAGCCAAAGAGGGCTTGAGCTTTCTTTTTTTTTTTGGGGGGGGGGGCTTGAACTTTCAATTCTTCTGCCAACAGCGCCTGAGTGCTGGGAGTACAGGTGTGAGCTACCATGCCCAGTGTACACTGTGCTGGGGTGGAAGCCAGGACTTCATGCTAAGTGCAGTTTATCAAATGAGCCGTGTTCCTAGTCTCCTTGCCTTCTTTTACACTGTGTGTGTGTGTGTGCGCGTGCGCCTTGCTATATACCCCTGATGAATTGGTATTCACCATGTGGTTCCAACCAGCCTACAACTTGCAGCAATCAGCCTGCTTCAGCCTCCTGAATTTGAGATTACAGCCATAGGATACCATGACAGTTACTTTTAATTTTGAAACAAATTTCCCAGGCTGGCCTTGAACTCTCCATCCTCCTGCCTCAGTCTTCCCAGAAGCTGGGACTACAGACCTTCACCACCAGGTAAGGTAGTACAGCTTCTTTGTGAAGTAACTAAAATATTCTAAAATTAGACTGTAGTGTTGGCTATACTGGTCTTCGAATAGTCTGAAAACCACTGCGGTGAACCAGTTCTTTTCCTCTGCTGTGTGGGTCCCAGGTATTGAACTCATGGTTAGGCTTGGTGCCAGGCCCGTGCCTGCTGAGCCATCTCACTGGCCTAAGAATGTATTTTTTTTATTGTAAACTCCTCCAGTCTTCTCTAAAATATGATTCACTACAGTAAACTGGATCCCTTATTTCTCCAGGAAACTCTGATATTGAAGACTCAAATATCCATACCTTAAAAAAACACCAACCTGAAGGCATACACTCCCAGTAGCCTATGTAACAACAGGACAAAAAGAGGAGTAAATTAGCAAACAGCGCTTACAACGGACCATGTACTGTGAGAGTTCTGTATGTATGTACACTGTATAGCTGCTGCTGGGTCCCCATCACCAAATGAGGAAGCTAAGGCATAAAAGACCTGGTGATTTGCCCAAGTCACGTGGCGTGACAGGTGGCACAACCAGGATGTTCATGTACGTTCTGTTGTGGCTAGTTGCTCTGCCTGAGAAAATGAGAGGAATTTGGTTGCTTTGGGTTAAGGCAGGTCAGGTTGTTTTGTAGTTGTATCTGGAAAGGGAGGGTGTTTAACAGGAAGTGACTCCTCTCCCAAGAAACTGAACATTCCAGATGATAGGTGAGCCACCTAGAGAGCAAGACACCAAGGCTCTGAAACACCAAGTAAAGATCATGAAGCCACATGCCTGGGTTGGTTTTTATTTACTATTTATTGAGCACCAGTCACCGCTAGACACTGCTAGGCGTGATGGAGATAGGATCCTCCTAATACATTTTGTGGATTTAAAAGAACAAACTGATTCTGTTCATCTTCAACATTAAAAAAAAAAAAAAAGCCGTTTGGGAGCACATGGTATTAAAGAATAGACTGGGGAGCCAGACTCAGAAAAACCAGGATTCATGTCAGCAACAGCGCTGGCCCGTTAGCAGAACTATCTAGACGGTCAACTTTTCCATCACTGGATAAGAAAACTTGAATTGTTACTTGACTTATTCACCACTAGAATGAGAAAATGTGTGCCTCTCAGGAGTCACTGCTCTTAGCGACAGTGGGGCTGAGTGGGTTCAGGTTCCATACCTGCCTCTTGGCTATGCACATGGCAGCAAGAGAAAAGGATCTGTGAGGAGTTTCCCACCCTCGCCCTGGAACAGCACCTTCTGAGAGCAGCTGGGTAGAGTCAGCTCACTGAAGATAAATGATGTCTGCTGCCCCATTGGTGGTGGGGCAAACACCAATGATTGTGGTATGAAAGAGAGGCACAACTTAGGAAGACTGGAGTCCACCAGGAAATGCTACTAGATTAACGTGTAAGCAAACAGAATAACTAGGGTTATTGATTAGACTTCAGTGGCTACAGATCGGGAACAGGTATAGGGAAAGATGGAAGATCTGGTTTACAGGTTGGCCAGGCAGAGAGGTAATGGTTTAGCTGGGTCTATAGGATTAGGACTAAAGTGTTGGAAGCGGTGTGCGTGGGGAGGAGAAGTCTGAAGTCACCGTATGTGTTTGCAACTGGGGATTGGAGTATGGGATTGGAGAGTGTTTGGACTGATTGGAGTGATGGGAGCAAGAAGAGAAACTAGAGAAGCAGGTAAGAGTCAGGGGGCCTTTGGGGACCATGATGCTAAGTTGAATTCTTAACCCAGAACAAACAGGAAATCCACTGAAGAGTTTCAAATAGAGTTAGAACACCATCACAAATTAGATTTTTTTTTTTTTAAAACAGGGTCTCACGTAGTCTTGGCTGCCTCAAACACAGATATCCTAGGACTAGAGCTATAGAGATTGGTGAGCGGCTATGTGGCTGCTAGGGATCAAACCTGGGCCCTCTGGAACAAAAGCCAAGGCTCTCAACTGAAGAGCCTTCACTCCAGTCTCTATATAAAAAAAACATTTAGACACAGCAGGCATAGTGGCACACTCAGTACTTAGGGAGGCAGAAGCAGGCAGATCACTGTGAGTTCAAGGTCAGCCTGGTCTACAGAGTGAGTCCAGGACAGCCAGGGCTACACAAAGAGACCCTGTCTTAGGAAAAAAGAAAAAAGTTTAACCACAACTAGAAACTTTATCTTTCCAACTGCCTGATAGCCAGCCGCCATCATAAGTGAGAGAACAACCAGCTAGGAGTCGGTGTTCATGACACTGCAACCACTGACAATTTCATTGGGAAAATAAGACCAATATACAAAGGAGGTCTAAAACCCACATAGAGCTACACATGCACTACTCTACCCCCAGGAAGCAACGTGCCTAGCCAGGCATTACAGAAAGGTAAAGAAAAATTTACATGAAAACATGACATTTGAAGACCACTTTTACTAATGGCAAAGGCAGCTTTCCCAAATTACCAGTGCCTGCTGGCAAGGTGGCTCATGTCTGTAATCCCAGAACTTGGGAGATGAAAGCAAGGAAGATCATCCTGGATTACACATAGAGAGCTTGTCTCAAAACAACAAAAAATTTATAACTCCTTGAATTATGCAAAGAAATCAACCCATAGACTTTCCATATATGCCTGAATGAAAAGGAAAAAAAAAAAACTTCAAGAAATTATCAAAAGAAACATTAGTAACAAATTATTGTCCCAGGTACTCTGGAGGCTGAGGCAGGGGGGTTGCTGGGTTGTAAGGTCAAGCCCACCACTACAGAAGTTAGGGTCGCTTGAAGGAAATAGTGAGCACGATTTTTCAACAGGAAGCAGTGAACTGTAAGAACTTGCAAATAAACAGTACAAACGATAACACAGCAGGGAGGGGACTGTGGGAAGAGGCACCACGTGAAGGAAGATAATCAAAGGGATCCTGGAGCTTGAGGAGAAAGGAGCGCCCTGATGTAGTCTTGGGTATGTGTTGGGAAATTAGAGCCCAGAGAGGAACAGTGCCAGGCTCAGGAACACACAGCAGATCAGTGGCAGCACAAGGCCCATACACCAGGGTCCTGCCGTCAGCCTCCTATAGATAGGAGCAGCCTCCTGTTCCTGGGCCAGGGTCCCTGGCGAGGCTCACTAGAAGGCTCACAACCCCCAACCCAAATGTTATAAGTGTCCCCACCCCGCAATAAAAGAAAAAGAAGGGAGGATCTGGATGTTCATGCTCATGTAATTCCCTAGGTCAGATTTCAGAGACCACACGGCTGCCAATTTCCTTCCTACTCTGTACCCGCAAGTGCCCGAAATTACCAAAGTTTCCCTGTTAGCTAAACAATACTAAGTAACATGTCACTATGCCTAAAGTCCAAAGCTGTAGCTTCACTCCTCTCTCCCAAGCCTCCTCCATTGGAACCTGTCCCTCCCTACGAGCAACCTCCGTGACTATGAACCCAGGCTCTTTGTGTTTTTGCCCCAAATATACACACCCTTCTCTGCTCTGGGAAGGAAGTACATATTCACTGTCTTTGTTTGTTTGTTTGTTTGGTATCCACTCCCCCGGTTTCTCTTCCTAGCAAGACCTTGAATTCCTCAGCCCTCGTTCCCGAAACGGACTTAAATGATTTAAACTAACAAATACATGCTAAGCCCCCACCATCCTGACTGGCTGAGGGGATGAGCATGTGACCCAAATCGGGGCATTCAGAGGCAACAAAACTCAGTTCTGAGAGTGTGGATGAGCCATTTGGGTTTGAGAAGGCACCCAACCCCCAGAGCAGCTGGCAACCTCTCATCAAGCGTATCCGAGCAGGTGAGACAAGGCCAAAGTCTGAATGGTTCCACTAAGACACAGTGAGCCATCTATACATCTAAGCAGCTTGTGACTTGCATGGACAGCAAGAACGTGGCCCCTGTCTTATACACCAAAAGGGTGACACCGAGGCACTGAGATTTAAGCAAGTGTACCGTGAGTTAGCGGGGAGGGGCTCCGTTACCTGGGAGCCAATTCGACGTGGCAGCTGAGCGACGCGTTCTCAGCCACATTCTGAAAATAGGGTGGGCAGGAAACGCCGGAGAGACGACCCAGCCCTTACGAGTACTTCCTGGTGTTCCAAAGGACCAGACTTCGGTTCCCAGCACCTGTCAGGCAGCTCACAACCGCCTGTAACTCCAACTCTGGAGATCTAATACCCTAATGCCCTCCTCTAGTCCTCCTCAGGCACCTGCACTCACATGCACACACACGTGCTCTCACACCTACACATAAGTTAAAACCTGAAAAAAGAAACTACACCTCATTAGACCCTGAGCCGCCACACAATCGTCCCCTGCAGGCCTCCCAGGGGAGTGGGAGGCTCTGGGGAGATGGCTTTTCCTGTCTGACAAGCCTCCTCATGTTCTGGGACAGCTACAAGGCATTCTGCCAAGAGCCAGATGAACTATTCCGGTTCATCTTGGGCCTTCAGAACTTCCAGATTTATCTGGAGTTTTAGTTCCAGAGTCTAACTTTTCTTAAGTCCAAATGTCTGTTAAAAGCCCCAGTTGTAAAATGTAACTGATAAAAAATAAAAATAAAAAAAAAATATATTGTGTTAGTAAAAAAAAAAAAAAAAAAAAAAAAAAAGCCCCAGTTGTTTGTTAAAGAGTTGGTTGTGTGTTCAAAAGATTGTTTTGTTTTTGTTTCCAGCATTTCCGTGTTGTTCTGTAGCAAGGAGTTCTAGATATTGTCAGAAAAGGAAGTCCAGCTCAGTGCTGAGTAAACGGTCCATCGTCACTGTCTGTTTACTTTTTCTCCGTGAGTGTCAAGCTCTGGGAGGGCAGGGACTCAGTTGAGTCATCTCTGGGGACACCAGCCCAAGAGCTGGGACAGAGTAAATGTTGATAATGAGCTTCCTTTGGGATACCGCTAGTGATGGGGCTCTCATGGTCAGTGAGGGACAGCCTGCCTTGCATCCAGAGGCATCCTCTCCGACTCAAGCAGCCACCTGGGTTCTGCAGAAGGAAAACTCTTCAAGTAGTACCCAGCAGTGTCTCAGAAGGATGCACACAGGCCACATCTGGATATAAACCCGAGACACTGACCTACCACTGGCAGAAGTCTCAGATGGCAATTGTTAAATCTGAAATGTGTAGGCCAATTTTATATGTCTGAAGAGACAGTGCTGAATCTATGGGTCACTTGTTTTGTTTTTTTCCAAGACAGGGTTTCTCCGCATAGCCCTGGCTGTCCCTGGACTCGCTTCGTAGACCAGGCTGGTCTTGAACTCAGAGAGATCTGCCTACCTCAGTCTCCCATGTGCTGTGAATACATGTGTGAACCACCATGCTCAGCTACCAATCAGTCTTATATATTAAAAAAATATTTTTTGCATTTATGTTTTGTGTTGGGGCAGGTTTTCTCGTAACTCATGGTGAGTTCGAATTAGCTATGCAGCCGAGGATGACTTTGACCTGAGTTTTGTGCCTTTGGCTCTCCAGTGCTGGGCTCACAGGTATCCGCTGCAGGCGTTGTCACCAGGTCTCTGGTTTTGTGCAGTGCTGGAGGATGAGCCCAGGGTTTGGTACATGTTAAGCCAGCTCTCTACCAACCAAGCTATCTCTTCAGCCCCGTCTCTCACTCTGTTCACAACCGAGATAGTCCCTGGACCATTGTTTGTGGGGGCAAGACAGGGAAAGCCAAATGCTCAACAAGAAGTGACTAAGGAAACAGTTTTCCAGTATGAAACAGAATTTGTTTTTTGCCTTTTGGGGGGTGGGTGGGAAGGTTCATCTTCTTTAATGAGGCAGAGTTGGTGAACAGTATAAATCATAAGGGGGGGGGGAAGAAGGCCAGGAAGGGATGAGGGAGGGGGTTACAATCAGGATTAAAGTGAATAAATTATAAAAAATAAATTAAAATAAAAAGTAAAGTCAAATTATGTGGACAAATATGAATTACAGTGTTTTAATAAGCTGTTGGAGGGAGCCTTCCTTTCCAATGAGACCTGGCTATAGTACATTCATATGATTTATTATACCCGAGTGAAATAAAATGAAGCTGCTCTACGCACTGACAATCAAAAGTATTCAAGACATAAGGGGCTATGAGAAAAGAGTGTGTAGAGCAATGTCTCTATTTGTATGAAGAACAAACAAACAAACAAAAAACACTTGGGAGGCAGAGAGGCAGGCAAATCTCTGAACTTGAAGCCAGCCTTGTCTCCAGAGCAAGTACCAGGACAGCCAGGGCTACACAGAGAAACCCCTCCTTGAAAAACCAACCAACCAAACACACAACAACAAAAAACATACATGAGGACCTAGGGATGTGGCTCAGTTGGTAGAGTGCTTGCCTAGAACACACAAAACCCTGGCTTGGATCCTTAACACTGAATAAAGTGAACATGCTTCGGAGGCCTCTAAACTCAACATTCAAGAAGGGAAAACAAGACCAGAACTTTAAGGTCATCTATGGCTGCAGAGCTCATGACCAGGGCTGGAAAGGCTGCAGAGCTCACGACCAGGGGCCGTGATTAAGAGAGTTTTTTGCTCTTGGATCTGACCTTGGTATCCAGCACCTACGTCTGGCAGCTCACAACTGCCTGTGACTTCAGCTCCAGGGGAATCCAATGTCCCCACTGGCCTCTGGTGAGCCTGCACTCACGTGCACAGGCATGCGCGCATGTGCACGCGTGCACGCATGCATTTGGAAAAAGATAGAAAAATGTCCAATTAAAAATCTTTAAAAAGCAAAAAAATATGACTTGGACTTGTCTTGGTTGAGTTTTACGTTTGTAATTTTAAATTATACAATATTTTATGCGATATATAATAAATTGTTGCAGCTTAAAATCTATTTTAATCAGTAACCAGGAGAGTTCAGGTAGCGACAGAGTGAAGCCAACTCTCCTTCCTGAAGGCTTCATGCTCAAGTTTGTTCCGCCAGCTTTCGCAAGGACGCTGGGCTGAGAGATAGGCACCTGGGCCATTACAGACTTCATTCCAAGCCGCTTTTCTTATCACCTCTCACCCACTTGGCTTCCTGTTACCAGCGTTCTGGGCTGAGGACCAGAGCCAACTGATTATAGGGGTCGTATTTCCAGAGGTCCCATCGACAGAAGGCTGGGGAGATCCAGGCCTGGAAAAATGGGACATTGGGTCTGATTTCTCTGTTCTCCCCAGCCACTCTTTCCCTTGCTCCACCTCCAACTTGTTTCTTTCTGAGTCCGTTCAGGGGAGGTCTCTGAAAGCCCCGCTAGACTAAACGGCTTCTACTCAGCATGTTTTTTTAAAATGCATCTAGACTTGTGGCATGCGTTAGGAGGTCCTTCCTTTTTTTTTTTTTTTTTTTTTTTTTTTTTGCTAAGTAGGAGTCTGTTGCACAAAACACACCACAGTTCTGTCAGCTTTATACACTAGATACTGAGAACATGAAGGGTGACTGAGTTTGAACTCTAGGAAGAGATGGTTGAGAGGCACGGACGGAAGGTTGAAACACCGTTTCCCCTCATCTGGGCTTCACTCTCCTTATCAGTAAACGCAAGGAATCAAATGACTTCTAAATTACTTTCCCGTGCGCACTCAGACTTTTAGGGTGTTCCTCCCAATGAAGGCTCACAGGATGGGGATGGAAGGATGGCTGCAGCAACTGAGAGCACTTTTTGCTCTTACCGAATTCCAGGTTCAGTTCCCAGCATGCACAGCAAGTTCACAATGCTTATGCAAATCTTGTGCCCTCCACAGGCATCAGGCAGACACAAGGTGCACAGATATTCAACCAAAGCACTCACAGACATAAGTAAACCTTAAAAAATTTAAAGTCTCTCAGGCTAAAGCTAGCTTCTATGAATTTAAACTAGATTGAGTTCCTCTAGTGGGAAGGACAACAGAATTCAGAGAACCAGACAGGCTGGCAGACAGTAAGCAAGGTCCAGGATCGACCAGTCAATATTTACACAATACCCAGAAGCCGTGCCCATGGCTTTTTTCCCAAAGCTCCTGGTGGAAGACTCCTATCTGGAATCAAGAGAATCAGACCTGGAGAGTTGTGCGGGAGAGTAGGGGTTCTGGGAGCTTCAGAGCACAGGCTGTGGTAAAACTGTAGAGCTTGGGCTCACACAGAAAGGTGACACCGCAAACAAGGGGAGGGGATATGGATGAGATGGGCCTAGAAAACAGAACCAACCGGGTTTCACAAACATACCAGTGAAACACTCCCTCAAACCAAATGAATTCCACAGTAGGCATTATGACCCACACTGCAGGGCCAGCACTCAGAAGGCATAGGCAGGAGGATTGCTGTAAGTGCAAGGCCAACCTCAAACCAGAACAGGGCAGATGTGATGCACACCTTTAATCTCAGCAGAGGCAGGTGGGTCCCTGCGAGTTCAAGGCCAGCTTGGTCTACTTAACAAGTTCCAGGACAGCCAGGTCCGTATTAATAGAGCCTGTCTTAGAAACAAAGCAAAGTGAATAAATATTCCAGGCCTCCAACACAGATCAGATTTAGTACCTTCAATGCCACATTCAAGAACAGCTGTCCAGAGAGCAAATTGCTGAGAACAAACTAAATGTTTACCTGGAGAGGCAGATAGAAAAGCTTTGCTCTAATGACACTACGGCATAATGAAATGCAGGCAGAACTATACGTATAATTAGCTCCAACTTACATTATTAAACTCATTTATTTTTGTGTGTGTGCATGGGCTTCTGCCTGCACACATGTCTGTGTGTGCCTGGTGCCACAGAGTAGAGGAGGGTGCTGGATCCCCTGAAACTGGAGTTACAGTTGTGAGCTGCCATGTAGGTCCTGGAGCTTGAACCCAGGTCCTTATGCAGAGCATCTAGTGCTCTTAATGTCTCCGGCCCCTGTGTATTATTGAGTTAAAAAAGGTAAAATTCAAGGCAGACCTGGTGGCACTGGACTATGATCCTAGTTTCTCAGGACACTGAAGTAAGAGACTTGAAAGTTCAAAGCCAGCCTAGGCGACTTACAAACCGTCTTCTAAAGAAAAATCATGGCATTGGAGAGACAGTTCAGCAGCTAAGAGCCCGTCTGTTCTTCCAGAGGACCTTAGTTTATTTTGGTCCAGTGTAAACCACACCAGGAGGTTTACTGCTGCCTATAACCCAGCTCCAAGGAATCCAACAGGCCTCCATGGGCTCCCGGCGCGCATGTGGTATATATTTACACAGACAGACATACAAATACAAACAAACCTTTAAGAAGAAATTTCAAAATTTAAAATGTGCGTAGTGCACTACCACTACCGTTTGTGTTTGAAAGGAGGAGGTTTTCTTTTTTTGGTGTTTCGAGACAGGGTTTCCCTCTGTAGCGCTGGGTGCCCTGGAATTCTCTGTCAACCAGGCTGGTCACAAATTCAGAGCTCCGCCCCCCTCTGCCCCTAAGTGCTGGGATTAAAGGAGTGTGCCCCCCCCTTTCCCCCTGGGTGATCATCCGCACAAATTTGTATATGCAGAGGATCTCTCTGCCAGGTCACACAGGGACCTGATGAGTGGGAGAACACTGTCAAGCACCAGAAGCAGAGGCGGGAAAGATACCAGCCCCTTTTGTTCTTTGAGATTTTGAATCACGTGGTGGCCTATTTATTTATTTGGAGGCAGCGTCTCAGAGCACAGAGCACGGGCTGAACTCAAATACACAGCATAGCTGAGGATGACCTTAACTTACAGATCATTCTGCCAGACACATCTCCCAAATGTTGGAGATACAGCTGTGTGCCACCACAGAGGGTCTCCAAAAACCTTGCTTGTTCAACTCAAAGATGTCCGAATATGAGGATAACATCCACCCGCCCCCACCTTGTTGCCTAACACTCCATTTCTCCCACCTCGTAATCACTGGCTTTTTGGGGTTGGGAGGCAGGTTCTTGTGCAGCCCAGAATGCAAACATTCTACTCAGTATGGCAGTGTAGAAGCCAGCCTAGGCTGGAGTAAGACCCTGTCTTAGAAAAGAGGGTACAGGGTTGTGGTGGTGGGAGGCAGAGGCAAGCCAACCTGGTCTATAAAGTCAGTTCCAGGATGGCCAGGGCTACACTGAGAAACCCTGGCTCAAAAAAACCAACCAACCAACCAAACAAACAAACAAAAAACAAAAAAAGGAAGGGCTTTGAAGATGGGTCAGTGGGTGCGGCGGTTTGAATGAGCATGGGCCCCATAGGCTCATATATCTGAATACTTGGTCCCCAGTTGGTGGAACTGTTTGGGAAGGGCGAGGAGGTGTGGCGCTGCTGTTGGAGGGGCTGCACAGGGAGGAGGGCTTTAAGGTTTCAAAAGCCATGCCACGCCCAGTTGGCTCTTTCTGCCTGGAGGCAGGATGTGGGCGCTCAGCTGCTGCTCCGGCACCACCCCCTCTACCTGGTGCCATGCTCCCTGCCATGATGGTCGTGGGCCTTAACTCTCTGAAACCCTTCCGTCTATAAGTTGTCTTGGTCATGGTGTTTTATCACAGCAATAGACAAAAAGGTGTTTTTCACACTCAGGCAGGGCAACCCTGAGTTCAATCTCTAAAACCCACTTAAAAGTGGAAGGGCAAAACCAACTCCACAACTCTGTCCTCTGATCCCCACACGTGCATCATGGCACGTACTTCCCAGATAATTAATGCAAACATACTAACGTTCTGGGTCTCTTCCTAAAGGAAAAGCAGTGCTGATGTGGATAAGGCCTGAGTGGCTTAGACACTTCATTCTTTCTGTCTTGGTCTCTTCAACAGTAAAATAAAATACACTAGTTGCCAAGTCTGTGGCATAGGGGCATAATCTCAGCAGTTTGGTAAAATGAGATTAATTGGAAGGGGGGTTGTACACTGAAGGCTTGCCCTGGCTAGAGAGTGGGTTCAAGGCCAACCTGGGCAGCTTTGGAAGATGTCAATAAGGAAAAAGGAAAAGAGAACATGGGTCAATGGTAAAGTGCCTGCATGAGGCCCTGAGTTCAATCCCCCATATTTCCACCACCAACAAAAAGTTATCTGTGCTTGAGGGTTTCCTGTCTCTATCTTAAAACATGAGTTTGGGGTGGAGGGGGAGAAGTGGGGAGAGATTAGCATGTGCTCATCACAGACTGCTCAGACCTGCTATGTGCATCTAAGGTCCCATGAGGGACACACCCAGGCTGACACATCGCAGCCCTTTAAAATAGAGGCCCCAAGCCAGGTCAGAGTCCTCAGGGCACGGTGAGTGCAAACCCAAGGCCTCTATACATGAACACGAGTGGCTTCCTGGCCTCCGATCCTAATGCCAATAAAACTGGGCAGATGCTCACACTTGGTAATGAGTAGGAATGAGTTTCCTAGGTTAGATGGACATGGGCAGCTGCTAGTCTCATGAGAGTGAACTCATCTATACATTTGCATATCTTCGTGTACATGCACATATGTTCACATACATTCATGTATGTCCACAGGAATGGTGCTTTGTCTGATTGGATGTGAAACTTCAGGGCATAGCCCTAGCATCATATCATTACATTTATTTCTTTAGATTTTTATTTTACATATATAGATGTTTCCTGTGCTTGTATATCTGCATACCATTGTGTGTGTCTGGTACCCGTGGAGGTGAGAAGGGGCCATCATATACCGTGAAACTGGATTACAGACGGTTGCTAGCCATCGGGTGGGTTCTGGGAGTCAAACTTGGGTCCTCTAGAGGAACAACAAGTGCTTTCAACCACTGAACCCTCTCTCCAGCTCTTTTTTATCTACATGTTTATTTTGGCAGTACCGGGGATTGAAGCTACGGCACCATGCACTGGGCCATCTGCTCTACCACTAAGACCCAGCCCCTTTTGATAGTTGCCCGGCCCAGGCTAGAGTCCCAAGTAGACTGGAATTTGGCCTAACAGCTTGAACATTGGGTACAGCCAATATTGGGAGCAGAATCCAGGTCAATTAGGGTACCAGAACGTATGCCAAGAGCCCTATGCTCTAGAATTGGGGAACCAGAACTTTGTGCATCTACCAAGATAAATGTTCCATAGGGAGACTCTTCTGCCAGATACTGTCTGTGGGCTTCAGGCTACAAGGACTAAGCCTTTGATTAGAATTCACTATATGTGGTGTTACAGAAGGACCTGGAGGGGACAGGAGCTCCATAAGAAGACCAACAGAGCCAGCAAATCTGGGACCAGGGGAGGCCTGCAGAGACTAATGCACCAACCAAGGGCCATGCATGGAGAAGACCTAGGCCCCCTGCTCAGATGTAGCTAATGGACAGCTCAGTCTCCATGTGGGTTTCCTAGTAAGGGGAGCAGGGGCTGTCTCTAACATGGACTCTGTTGCTTACTCTTTGATCACTCCCCCCCCTCCCATGGGGGGGTTCTTGCCAGGCCACAGAGGAAGAGGATGCAGGCAGTCCTAATGAGACTTCATAGGCTGAGGTCAGATGGTGGGGTAGGAGGCCTCCTGCTTTCTGAGGACTAGGGGAGGAGGATAGGCTGGGAGGAGAAGAGGAAGGGGGTTACAATCGGGATGTAAAGTGAATAAATTATAAAAAAATAAATTTAAATTAAAAAATAAAAGTAATTTCACAGGAAAAAAGTCCCTATATATCAGATATAGCCTGATTGGACAAATATGTGGACAAAGGCCCTACCCTTGGGATGTCAATCATTCACTTGCTAAGACACTTAAACACACAGGCATCAATACTTGCTTATTTAAAAAATATTTTAAGATTTATTTTTATGTGTCTGGATGTTTTACCTGCACGTATGTCTGTTTATCACATTTACAATGCTGGAGGAGGTCAAAAAGGTTGTTGAATCCTCTGGAACTGGAATTACAGACAGTTGTGAGTTGCTATGTGGTGCCCTCTGGAAGAGCAGCCAGTGCTCTTAACCACTGAGCTCTCTCTCCAGCTCTGCTTGCTTGTTATTTCATAGGGGCTGGAGAGATTGCTGAGTGGTTAAGAGTGCTTTCATCTCTTTTAAAAATGTTTTAAATGAGATGTGTAAAGTATTTTTGTTATTTTAATGCTATATACATGAATACTTTGCTTGCATTGTGTATGGTGTGCACCATATGTCTGCCTGGTGTCGCCAGAGATTAACAAAAAGTCATCAGTTAAGATGGCTGTAAGCTGCCATGTGGGTGCTGAGAGTCAAGCCTGGGGCCTCTGAAAGACCAGTCAGTGCCCTTAACTGCTGAGCCATCTCTTCAGCCAATTTTTGTTTGCTCATTTGTTTGTTTTGAGATAGGGTTTCTCTGTGTAGCTTTGGCTGTCCTGGACTAGCTTTGTAGACCAGGCTGGCCTTGAAGGCACAGAGATCCACTTGCCTCTGCTTCCCTGAGGGCTGGGGTTAAAGGCATGTCCCACCGTGTCCAGCTATCCAGCCATTTTTTAAAATTAGAGAATACACTTAGATGCTTTGTCTGAATATCTGTCTGTACACTAGAAGAGGGTATTATAGCCCCTTTTAGATAGTTATGAGCCACTGTGTTGGTGCTGGGAGTTGAACTCAGGACCCCTGGAAGAACAGCCAGAGCGCTTAACCACTGAGCCACCTCTCCAGCCTCTTCAGCTGGATGTTTTCGTTTTTAATCGGGTCTCTCTCAGTAGAATATGTCAGAAGCATATGTCTTTAATCCCAATGCTCAGGAGGCAGAGGCAGGCGATCATCTGTAAGGCGAGGCAAGCCTAATCTACATAGCAACTTCCAGGCCAGGCAGATCCATATAGTCTCAAAAAACTGACACACACACACACACACACACACAGTGACTCACAATGGAACCCAGGCTGTTCCCAGACACGGAGTAGGTAGGACTACAGGTGCAAGCGACACACTCAGCTACTTATTTGTTGAACAAACAAACAAAGTCATCACTGACACATGGACAAGATCGGCCTCCCCTAAGGAGTACTAGTAAAATTTTGAAGACAGGAAAGAATGTTAGAAAGAAAGGCACGGGGAAGGCAGTCCAGGAAGAGGAGAGAGCTTGAAATCATGGAAGTGAGAGTTTTGAGATGACAAAGGAGTCTTACTAGCACAGGGCACACAGAGAAGAAAGGAGGACGGTGCTGGAGAGAACCCTGTCTCGGTTATGAGTAGCCACGAATGCTGATGGAACTGTGGGGGCTGTGAGAACATAAGGTTTTAGAGCAAACTAGTGGTGTGACCGGAGGGACATGTTCGGGACTAGTTTGTCAGCAAGGAGGTCAAGGGAGGGTTTGGGATTAGTGGGAAGTGGCTGTGCTAGGCAGAGGCTCAGGTTTACACAAATGAGGGCACACTGCAAACTCCAGTGTAAGGAACACAGTGCCAATCGCCTCCCCTCAGGCCTCTGGCTGTTATTTTCTGGCTCTCTCCTCTGCTTGGAAGGGCCCAGTCCTCCCTTACGGCTTTCTGACCAGGCTGGGCAGTGTTCTTGAAATCACCAGAGCACGAAGCTCCGACTTAGCTGCTTCTGGCCAGATGGGCGCCTCTCAGAGCCTCTACACCAGCTCTGTTCTACTTGGAGACCCAGAAGCTCTGGCCTTGGAAATCCCCTGAGTACCTTGCAGGCCACTGCAAGAGCTGGGGCCTGGAGCATGAACTTGGCAGCATCTTGGGGAATGAAGAGTCTGGAAAACTCTTGTCAGCTCTAAGTTTGAATCTTATGGCAGCATGACAGATAAGCTCAGGCCCAGAATGGTAAAGACTCACTTGAAATCACACGGTTGAGGCCGAGGATGGAAGCCAGGTCTCCCTGGAAACTTCGGAATCCTGGAGCTCAGACCCTCCGGTGCACATAGAGTGACCAGAGCCAAGGCCAGTACCTGGGAGTTAAACTCCTGGCCCTGCCACTATCACTTAATTACCTTGGGAAGTTACTTAAGATTCTCCTGGTCCCTTTCTTTAACTACGAAAGGAGGATAATACCTACCTTTTGGGTTTATTGTGAAGATTAAAAAGCAACCCTGTGTTTGGCATATGGCGAGTGCTCACTGTCAACTGGCGGTCCGGCAGAGATAGCAGGTGCCCCTTGGCCTTCCCCTCCCCTCTGGGTCTCCTGCAGCTCAGGCTGTCTTTCAACTCTTAAACCTGTGTCTGCCTAGCAAGTGCTGGGATTACAGGCCAGAGCCTGTAATCTCAGTTTCTCCATATGTAAATCAGAACTAACAATCCCCGTCCTGTCTCTCCTCTGTTCTGTTCCGGTAGCAGCGACGTGGGCTAAATAAGGTGTGTAAACGTTCTAGGCTGAGCTGTCTCCAGGTCAATGTTTATTCAGCTTAGAACAATTTCTTTCCAAGGCCTCCTCTGGCCAAACTTCCCGTCAGCCCCACCAACTCCCCCACACTCGCAGGTGCTCCTTTGTAACTGCCGAAGAGGCAAGGTCCTCTCGAGACCACCGAAAAAAGAGCTGGGAAAATAGAAAACGTGTGGGGATAAGACAGAGGAGAGGGAGCAAGGCAAGAGGGGTAGTGTGGAGAGAGCGGTAAGGGACAAGGCGCGCGGTGTGTGCGTGTGTGTGTGTGTGGGGGGATTGTAAGAGGGACTTACAGATGGCACGCAGCGGGGGTGGGGATATCCTGTACCTAAGATGCAGGCGAAGGGATGTGCGGAGCGCAGGGAGGAGTGAGTGAGCGGGGATGTGTGCACGAAGAGCATCGGGATGGGATTCCTGCGGAAGAATGGGGGGCGGGCGGTGTTCGCCTTCAGCGCGAGGTCTGTGGGTGACGGGGGGCAGGGAACTCGGGCGGTCACCTCCACTCGGCCGGAGGCTCGGAGCGCAGCTCCCGGGGCCGCAGCCACCGGCTGGCAGACCGCGGAGGGGCGGGGAACGAGGCCTCGGCGCCCGCGATTGGCCGCCGCTGCGACGGCCGCTGACGCGAGCGGGCGGGCCCCTTTGTGACGTCACAATCAGCTGTTGGAGCGTTCGGATTTGTGCCGTGAGCCCCGGCGCAGCGGCCGCAGCAGCTCCGGGCGTCCGATCGCGAGCCCCGCCGTCTCCTGGCCGGTCCCCGGTATGCGGCTCCGGCTGTGAGCACCGGCGACCCGGGGACGCCCGGCCGCACAACTACCTCAGCGCACCGGTTGCCGCAGCCGCCCCAGGTGAGTCCCGACCTCGGGGCTGGGGGCTCCGGGCGCCCCAGGACACGCCCTGCGCCCCCCTCTCCGGTTCTTTGTCTGTCTCCGCCGGCGGCAGCAGGAGCTGCGTTCTCGGCTCACTATTGGTCGCCCCAAGCCGGTAGGCCATGACGTCGCTTTATTTGCATATGACATTGAGACGTCACCAAGGCCAGCCCCGCCTTCTAGGCTTGCTTGGGTACATGTCCTCTGGTGACCCGGTGGGCGCTGTGTCGAGGGTTGATTGAGAGACGCTGAAAGGCAAGCGGGGCCTGAGGGGACTCGGCGGTTTCCTGGGCTAATCTAGGGACTAGGGTCGGGCCTCTCATGTGCTCTTTCCCTGCGACCCGAGGAAAGGTCGGATGGCAAAGCTCGGCTTAAGTTGAGAGGGTGGTAGGTGGTGAAGGAGGGTTCAGACTCCTGGTCCTGGAGACAACACCAGATGGTAGCGGATCCCCTCTGTCTTCAGGCTCCGCCCCCCTCAACATAATAACATCCTTTTAATCCCTGACATGTGTGCAGAGCCTTAGTTGATGTCATTTTCAGCCTACAAATACGGAGCGTCTTAAACCCCACTTCACGGAAGAGGAAACTGAGACCCAGAGAGACATAGTTTGTTGGAGATCTCAGCCAAATTAGAGTCACACCCAGCGAGTGACAGGTTCCTTAGCTGTGGGGAAACGCATAGTACAAACTACAAGCTCTATATCCACTTACTGAGGACCCTATCTTGAGGACCAATTAGATGGGGGTGTTTCAGTCTTCCTGACCCTGGACGTTTTCCCAGGAGCTCTCTGAAAACTGGGTCCCTTTCAAGGTCCTAACCTTCTCTGCCTGCTGTCTACCTCAGAACCCAATAAACTGCTGTCTCCCAGCTGTTTTTGACCACAGAAAGGTGAGTCACTAGTTGCCTGCCTCCAGGTGTCTCCAGGGCAGATGTTGTTGAGATGCATTGGGAGTTCCCTCTATTGGCCTCTCATCACCTTGTCAGATCCCAAGCTGCCAGCTAGGAGGAACCAGTACTAGTGATTGCAGAGCTTATGCTGTCTCCCAAGTCTGCTTCCAGGGGTGGGGCAGGGCAGAAGGATGTTTCTTACTTTCCAAGTGAATAGATACAGAGGCTTCTGGAGCCTTCCCAGGCTAGGGTTTGCTCAAGAATGGCTTAGGGCTCAAGTGCTATTCTGGGCACAGCTGCTGTAGTATTAAGGGAATGGTTCTTCCTGGACCAGAGCCAGGAATCTGAGAACCAGGAAGCCAGTAGGCTAGGAAAGAAAACCCAGGAGACTCTCCTAGTGGTCAAGGGAGGGGACAGTCTTAACTGGCTGGTTGCTATCATCTCTCCTGGCTCTCACTGACTTTTGTATGATCTCCATCAGGGAGCTTCTCAGCTAAGCCTCTCTTCCATCACTCAACCTGTCAACAGTTGAAAGGGCTCATTGCAGGGACTGTCCCACAGTGTGAACCTTGGGAAATTGATGCTAAAGCTGGAAGCCAGAATCTCCCCATTGTTGCATGGATAGGCAGAAAGGTGCTGTCTGGGTCAGGGCTTGTGTCCGATTTCCCTATACCCTTTGCATCATTATATTCTTGGTTAGTATCTGTTGAGGCTCTTCTGCATTGCCCCACCACTACTAAGCTGTAGCTTTTTGGATAGATTAATGTTATCACTTTGATGTCTCCATTTCTAAAACAGGGGACTTCTTCCTTGTCCAGGGAAGGGCTTGTCTGAACTCTTGGGTCTCGGCCCAACACTTCCGTTTATCCGTAAGGGCTCTTTGGATCTGCCATCATCATCTGTGCTGTCTCACTAGCCAGGCAACCCAATATTCTTTCTCTTGGCCAGGGATGCTGTCTTTGAAGGAGAGTCTGGGAAAGAGATTTAGAGTAATGGGGAGCACCTGTAGGCACTGGTCCTCATCTGGAAGACACATCTGAGGGTTGCCAATCCCATGGTGAGATTGTCGCACGACCATGAGGTTTATGATTTGTTTCTGGGGGGTTTGTTTGTTTTGGTTTTTTGGAGACAGGGTTTCTCTCTATAGCCCTGGCTGTCCTGAGCTCCCTCTGTAGACCAGGGTGGCCTCGAACTCACAGAGATCTGCTCGCCTTTACCTCCCGAGTGCTGGGATTAAAGGCCTGCACCACCATACCTGGCTCCTGTGAGGTTTCTGTTAGTTAGCACTTTTCAAACCACACAGGGTCCTATAACTTCTTGGTCTCTGGGTTCAAAGACTGCTGCTTAGAAAACTTTGCTGAAATCCAAGATATTTTTTTCCTAGAAAAATATCCCTAGACTATTATAGGCGTAGTTGCTAAGTTAAAAATGCCTAATCTAGAATAAAGTGTAATTAATAAAAGTTAAATAAAAAAATTAAAAAATGCCTAATCTAGACAGTAGTGGACTGTAGTGATTACAGATGCCACTAGCTACCTTTGTTTAAACACCACCTGTATCTTGTACTAGCTATAAAGGCTTTGGGCAGTTATCTTACCTCTCTGAGCCTTGCTTTTATTTATCTCTTTACCAGAACGATAATAGCTATTCTCCCTCCCTCCCACTCTCTTTCGGTTCCCTTTGACAGGATCTCATGCACCCAAGGACTTTATTTATTTATTATTTTTTTAGATAGGGTCCCATGCAGCTCAGACTGGCCTTAACTCACTATGTAGCCAAAGCAGGACTTGAACTCCTGATCCTCTTGCCTCTACCCCCCAAGTACCTTCCAAGATTACAGGCTTGCACCTTCATACCCTGCTCTGATTCTGTGTTTTGTTGTGAGGACTACATCAGGTAAAATAGAAGAAGTTACTTAGGATAGTGCCCGGCACGTGAATGTTAATTAGATGATGGTGGCAGTAAGGGTAGTTTTTTCCATCAATGGAAAATTCCTCTTTACTCTTCAAAGCTTAGGTTGGCTGTTTCATCCTCTAGAGACCTACCCTGGCAAAGCCTGGTCATATATATATATATATATATATATATATATATATATCACTTCTTCCATATTCCCAAAGCAGCCTTTCGTAACAGCAAATTTATTAGCCTGTTGAATGCTCGCTGTGTGCTCAAGCACTGTTCTAAACATGTTATAAGTGCTTAGCTCATTCAACTCTTTCTAGGGTAATACTGTTGTCATTTGACAAATGAGAAAACAAGGACCCAGTAGATTCCTAAATTCATACAGGAAAGCCTGCTGAATGCAGAAAGGCGCACACACCAAGAATCTGCTACCCGTGCTTCTGTGTTTTCACTGTCCTGGTGGCCCGGGCCTGTAGCCATCTGTCCCTAGGCAAGCGAGGGCCAACTTCAGCCTGTGGTTCTAAGGCCTTTCTATGCTTCCCAGGTTTTTGCACTGCCATAGGGCGCCCCCTTGAGGTTGCTTCACCCGCTGACCATGTTCCAGCGCTTCACCAGCCTTTTCTTCAGCACCCCTTCGCCTCCTGAGGACCCCAGCTGCCCCGGGGCCTTTGTCTCAGAGGAGGATGAAGTGGACGGCTGGCTGCTCATCGACCTGCAGGGTGAGGGGAGCTGGGGACTGGCACTCTGTTTCCCTAGCCTGCAGCGTGTCATGAGGACAGGAGGCCTTGCCACATGGAAGGGGAAGGGGGCTGTTTGTTTGGGAATTAAGAATCCCCCTAGGCCTAGTGGGCCTACAAAGTTGAGGCAGTAAGCCCAGAGGTGAGGTAATACAAACCTTCCTCTTCTCTATCTCCTGGCATACACCTGGGTCCCCCTAGGGCAGTGGGTAAGGACCCTGGCCCTCAGGTGCTCTCTGGGCACAACAGACAGGGCAGCAGGTCTAACTAATGATGCCCTTTCTCTCCCCACCCCGTGTCTGCTATGTGTGTGTGTGTCCTACCTTCTCCTCCACACCCTTTAGACAGCTACACAGCTCCCCCCAGCCCTGGGGCTTCTCCTGCTCCGGCGGGCCGCCCTCCTCCCGCACCCTCCTTGATGGACGAGAGCTGGTTTGTTACCCCTCCTGCCTGTTTTACTGCAGAGGGGTCTGGCCTTGGGCCTGCCCGCCTCCAGAGCAACCCCCTGGAGGACCTCCTCATTGAGCATCCCAGCATGTCCGTCTATGTCACCGGCAGCACCATAGTGCTGGAGTCAGCGCCGCCTTCCCCTCACCCTGATGTTGTCTTGCCTGATCAGGACCTCAGCGATGGGTGAGTGGGTTGAGGGTGGAGACCAGAGGCCAGGGGCCAGCAGAGGCATGTTTTTGAGGGCGGGTCAAGGATGGTGCCACCAGGCCCACAGGAGGAAGAGAGGCATGGTCTTGTAGCTAAGGTGGGGGCTTGGGAGCGTCTTGGCTCAGAGGCTTAAGACCGGCGTGAACTAAGGGGCCAGAGCAGAGTGGGGCTTGCATTGATGGAGGTCGGAGCCTTTTCTCTATTCTGTCTAGTTTGCCTGCCCCAGGGGCTTAATCACGCCTGTTACTGTGATTAAGGGGAGCGTTTATGGCCCCTCGGTTGGGTTGGGGCACCGTGTGCTCAGAGACAGGGTGGAGGATGCCAGCTCCTACCTCCTCCCCCCTCTGACAGTTGTACTCTGTCCTCGCAGAGAGCTGGCGCCTGCCCGCCGGGAGCCCAGGGCCCTGCACCGTGCAGCTGCTCCCATGCCCGCGCGCGCTGTGCTGCTGGAGAAGGCCGGCCAGGTGCGGAGGCTGCAGAGGGCCCGGCAGCGGGCGGAGCGCCACACGTTGAGTGCTAAAGTGCTACAGCGGCAGAATCGCGCCCGGGAGAGCCGTTCGCGCCGGCCCAAGCACCAGGGCAGCTTCATTTACCAGCCGTGCCAGCGCCAGTTCAACTACTGAACGTCCCGGCTGCACTTGCCCTTGCCTCTCCTGGTCCCACCAGCCTCCTTTGCGGCAGCCAGTGTGCTGCTCGAGGGGTGTCCAGGGTCCGCCAGCCTTCGTCTGGATACAACCTCCCTCCTCCCTAAGTTTGAGGTGGGACGGTGGCCCTCTATTCCCCAGATTTTCCTGTTTCTGAAATCTTCTAATTCACCTGCTAACCTCTCTCCTCCCAGGTCACCCGCTCCCCCAGCGTCTGGTTCTTCACCGTCACACTTCCCACCCCTAATCTCCCACGCTTCCTTTTCAGACCCCTATTCTTGTCTCTCACATCTTCACTTTTGCCCTCCTCCCCCACCCTGACCCAGCACATTCTCCACTCTTTCTGTTTGTTATTGCTCCCACTCCTGTCCCTTTTTTCATTCCTGGCAATTCCCTTCCAATCCTGACCAGGTACAACCTGCCAGGCCTGGGCCATTGTCCTTACCCTGTAGTCAGGGGTCAGGGTTTTGATTTCAGTCTCCCCCCTTTCCCTGCCCCCTGGGGGGGGGGGGGCTGGGCTCCTTGGAGTTGCTTAGGCCTGGAAAGTTTTAAGTATGTGGAGGAAGACAGTGAGTTGTAAGTTAGATAAGGTGAAGGGAACAGAGGGAAAACAGGCAGCCTAGTGGGAGATGCAGACGGGGACAGATGGACTGAGGAACAGTAGGAAGCAGGGCATCGTGAGAGCTGGCATTGTGCTTGGTCAGAGTTGCTAAGCCCTGGTCTTAGGCCTGAGCCTGGAGCCTGCCCCCATTTCCTTTTCCTATAATCCTACCTTCTAGATTATTTTTTCCCTGAAATCTGTCCCTCTTCAGGAGTAAACCCCACCCCCCCATGAGTTTGGAGTCTGAAGGGCTTGTACCTTGTCACCTTACCTTGACATGCCACCCAAGGGGTAGAAGTTGGGTAAGGCCCCGACATCCTGGCCATCTCTGTTCATATGCCCAAGGTGCTAGAATTAGCTTAGGAGAGATAAACAGGCCAGAGGGTTTTCAGGCAGGGAAAAGGGCAAGAATGCAGAGGGATGATGCTAAGGAGGACACTTTTAGGGAAAAGCCATCCCCAGACTGATAGCTCTGCCTTCATCCTGCTCTGGCCTTATATTTCATACTTTGTTCAATATGGCTGGTTAATAAACACTCCTAGGTAGAGGAGGCCAGGAGCCTCATTATTCCAGTTCCCAAATTTTTCTTACAGAGGTTTAGGACCTTCAAGAGGCTTCCTAATGTCCTCCCACAGGGCTCTTTCTTTTGAGTGCCCTATGGCCCCTCTTCCCTTTCTTAGTTAAATCTGGAGTAAGGAATTCTTAGGTAGGGCACAGGGATGGGGTAGCCAGCTTCTTCCTTCTTGTGGTGGGGCTCAGACACCAGCAACAGCCTCTTGGGATGCCCCAAGTCGTTTCCTATTCTTTCTAGCTACCTTTTTTTTTTTTTTTTTTTTTTTTTTTTAAGTGTGTGCTCTTCCTTTCTCAAAACTGTTAGATTTCCTGTTACATATTAACACAGGTCTTCCTTTCACCTCAACCCCAGGTCTCCAGGCCTCCGAGAGCCGGGCTGGGGTTGGAGAAAACTGCATTCCTATGAGGTTCTGTAAAAGTACCTGCCCTCTCTGATCCTTTCTCACCAGGCTTCGTGTGGGAGGGGAGAGGGTATCCCCAGGATGGGGATAGAGGAGGCCCTGCTAGGGTCTCCTAACCCAATGACAAGCCAAACGGGAACTATAAGCTGATCAAACCCCACACTAGCTTATTAGGGCCCTAGTAGTTGATAGTAGTTGTTCTGACCCAAGTTCTTCAGTTACAACCTAGTACACTTACTCTTCCAGCTGTCCTAAGGTCACTTCGCAGCCAGCTTAGGATCTTCAGCACTTGTAAGAGCTGAAACTCCCTCTTAGCCCTTCTTGTCTATTCCTCACTGCCAGATGGGGCCTAGGCTCAGTCCTGGGCAAGTGCCCGCGATCCCGCTGCTGTGGGAAGTCTGACAGGGCATTTGGCTCAAATCTGAAAAGGCCTCACTCCTGACCTGTACTCTAGAAGCTGCTGTAGTTCTAGATCCCTCCAACCTCTCACCCGACTGGTCGCAAGGCTTATTTTTCTTTTGTACTTTCCTATAGATGCTGTGTCATTTGAGTGTGGCAATATTTTAATTGTGTCTAGATCTCTAAGAAGCAACACTACTCGGTCTTCTGCTAGTCTGACTCCTGAAGCGTCGGACCTTGTCATACTGTATTGACTGTGTATGTGCCTTTCACCTTGAGCATGCTTCAGGATTTTTTTTTTCTTAAACCACAGAACTTGAATACACAAGGGAACCAGAATTCACAAAGTCCTATGCAACCCTAGACAGGAGGAGGTTAGAAGAGTCTGTCTGGACTGATGACTTCAGAGACCCTAGAAAAGTTTGTACCAGTTCGTATTAATGTCAACACTACCAGCACTTTGCCAAAACTAAGGATGTCAGAGGGACCTGTTTTTAGAGTGCGTCCCAATTATATCAAAGGGCAACTTTCAGCTTTCTCCAATAAGTCTGAGTGGTTCTCTTGAGCTGGTGTCGCTTTCTAACCTTTGCCAGTCTAGCCCCAGCAGGGCACTGTGTGTGTGTGAGTGCAGTTTGGTGCTGTTTTGGAGTATGCCTGCTCCCCAGCCTGGAACCCTCTGATCAGCCGGCTGTGACTTGTGTCTTAGGTGCAACAAGGACCCTACTAGAGCTCCTGGGTGGCCTTCAGGACCCAGGCAGCTCTGCGAGGGGACTGAGTGCAGACACCACAGCCTGCGAGTACCTTCTTGCCCTACCACCTAGTTCCAAATGGAACCAACAAGTTGAGTGCATTTCTGTTGGGCGTTTTGTGTTAAGACTGGCTGAAGTGAAAAACCTTTGACCATGTTGTGATGTGTCGACAGACTCAAGGACACAGCCACCTCGACCTGGTCATGTGGCATGCCTGTGTATGTGTGTAACAGGATTCTGAATGTTAGATTGTAATGCTATTCATGTATGGGAGAAAAATAATATAAACAAATAAAAATCTATTTAAAGCACATTAAGCTTCTGCCCACACTGAGCTAAAGTACGAGAAACACTGTAATCTCAAGCGCAGTCAAGGCAGAAGGTATGATTACTAGGCGGGCCTTGGCGCAGGTTGTCATACAAGAAAGGAAGAGGAGAAGTTCACTGGAAAGAGACAATATAGGGTCTGACTCATAAAATATTTTTAGAAGATCCTTGTAAGACACATGTGAAGACACATGAACACAGGAGTGAGAACGGAAGCACAACAGACACTGGCCCATTTCAGTCCCAAGCCCTGGGTTACGGCAAGGACAAAGCTGCCCGGTTAACTGCAGAATCATGCTAATTCAACCTTGCTGGTCAGTCTGAGTGCATCTCCTGAGCGAAGCAGCACAGGCTCAGGTGGGAAATGCTATCTCTGTTGTTGCTGACAGCATCTTGTCTCTAAAAGTCCTGGGTGCCTTTGATGGAAGGCTGGTTCTACTCTCTGAGACAAGGTCTGAGGTAGCACAACCTGGCCTCAAACTCTCTATGCAGCTGAGGATGACCTTGAACTTGTGATTATGCCTTTACATCCCAAGTACAAAGCAAACGAAATTAAACTCACTCTCTCCTCCCCACCCCTCCAGTTTGTTCCTAAACAGATCTGGTTTGTTCAAACCCAAGAATGAGTTGAATGAGCAAGTACATACATTTTCATCAGCTTGCTGGGTGGGCACCTGAGGCGAGACGGCGCCTCTGAGTTACAACAGAACCCCTGTTTACGCATGTATGACCCCCAAGAGAAGCTTGCTCACCCTTCCCAATAACATACTTTTAAGTTCTATGACAAAGACATTTATTTAACACGTTCAATAGTTCACATTGTACAAACCCTTAGATTCTCTTTATTCACTGGTCCATTTCTACAACAAATACAGCAAAAACACTATATAGTAAAATTATTTACATTTCCAAATGACAAGATTGCTTTTTGCCCCGCTACTGCTATTCTCACACAGTACTTCCACAGCACAATACATCATTAGAAGATCTACAAATGCTCACCCTGTACTCTAGGCTGCTTAAGAAATGTGAAACTAATAACATTTATAATGGCATTAGCTCCTTTCAATACATGGCAACATTTTAGAAGCCTTGAACTTCATTTTGCAACACCAAAAGGGCTGCTCCCCGTTACACTTTGAGACAGGTTTCAGGGACTAGGAAAAGGACCGTGTTATTAAAATGACTAACTGTACAGAAATAGATTTAAAAAGTCACAGCTGAAAATTGCTCTTTGTAAAATTCACACACATTTACAAGTATCAAGTCATCTTCCAGCTTGCTTACTTGGATTTTCTACGCTTGGATTGCACCGCACCAGTTATATCTGTTGGGAAAAAGGAAGGACGTGTTTAATGAAGGTAGCAGTGCCCTTTAGGTGTCCACAATGACTAGAGCTGACGAGTGGAGCCTACTGGGCTCTAATTCAGTTTTAAGGGTCACATGATTTGAAAATAGTCAAAGGCCCCGTGTATTAGGGCCTGTCAATTGGGGAAATGTGATGAAGACATTAAGATGGCTCAGTGGGTGAAGGCACTTGCTACCAAACCTGAGTTTAATCCCTGGAATCCACATGGTCCCTGAGCTCCATCTCCAGCACTGCTCCCACACAGTGCATACAGATATGGAAGCCCTTAGAACAGGAAACTCCTTCCCTGAACCTGAGGGTTGCATAGGTGGGAACTGAGTGATTTATGCATGATAACGGTGACATGACAGGGAAAGACTGCTTTAGTTCCTTTAATTCCCCCTAAACATATCAGTATCTCAAGTTACTTTTATCTCAGACAAATCATGTTTATTCAAAACTTCCCAGTCATCTATGGTAGAGGATAGTACTTTTCTATGTCCCTGCCCTAGAATATGTGTGCATGTTCGTGGTGTGGTAATCATTTGCTGAAAACAGCCGAGAGGTCGAAAACAACCTTAAATACCCACCATAAATGCTGCAAACAACGTGACTATTGTTGTTGTATTGGTTGACACTGTGCTGTGATAAGTGCTTTATAGAGTCAGGTGTGGCCAGTGGGAGCCTTTTCTCTAGTAAAACATTGTGAAAGTATTCTGTAAAGAATCCCTTGATCCTTTCCCATGCTGTGTTCCTGTGGTGCTCAATAAATACAGAGCAAAGTCCTTTGTTAGGGACAAGAACAACTATTGGGGCACAGACTCAGACAACAGACAGATGACAGATATGCCAGAGACTCTAGTCAGCAGACACATGGAGAAAAGTGGAGAGCTCAAATCTGAGTGCACTCTTGGTCAAATTAACACAAGAGGAAGTGGCTCCACTTTCACTGCTTATGCAACATTAGCACACTCAGGCACTCTTTGAGGTTATCTTTAATGCATTAACCAGTGCTAATGCAAGTAAACAAGGTACTTATGACAGAAACTGAAGAAAAACTTTTGAAGACTGATGGGAATGGTGAACAGTGTACCTTTATACTATCATGAGATATAAATGTTTGCTTTTGGAAACGGGGTCTCCCTATGTTGTCCAGGCTGACCTAGAACTTGTTCCAGAATCCAGTTCAACCTCAAATGTATGATCATTCTGCCTTAGACTCCTAAGTATTGGGATTACAAGCATGTACCAAAGTACCTGGCTAAAATTTTCCTTTCCTGGTATTATGATACATGCCTTTAATTGCAGCACTTGGGAGGCAGATCTCTGTAAGTCTGAGGCTAGCCAGGTCTATAGGACAAATTTCAGCCAAGTTAGAGGTACATAGTGAAGTCCTGTCTCAAACAACGAACAACAACAACAAAACCGATAAATAACTTTCATTTTATTTCATCAGATTTTGAAATCTCTATCACATCCCCTGGAGAGGTGGGGGATCAACTATGCTAGGCCATAGAGAAAAGTTTTTTCCATTTCTATAAATTGTCTGAAAAGATCAAGTCACTTTTACTTTTTGTGGTACAGTTTGTACTCCCTCCAAATACTATCATTTCGACCACTCACCACAATAATCTAGAAGCAAGTGCTCTATTACTGATCCATACTCCCAGTCATTTTGTTAATTTTAAAACAATTTTATGTGTTTGGATGTTATGACTACATGTATGTCTGTTCACCACATTTTATGCAGTGTCTGTATAGGCCAGAAGAGGGCATTGGGTCCTCTGGGAGCTGCCACATGGGTTCTACAAATGCGAATTTGAGTCTTCTAGAAGAAGAGTCAGTACTCTTAACCCCCAAGCTATCTATCCAGCCCCCATTCAACATTATACATGCCTCCAAGGTGAGTGACACTACCTTTAAGAATTCTGTTTTATCTATATGTAACTGGTAGGCAAGGTCTTACTTCTAGGGGCTCTTTGTGAGGCATTATGACACTCCTGCCAGCAACAGCTGATCAACACATCAGAATCTGTCCTCCCAATGACAGGCATTTTTGTTTGTTTTTTGAGACAGTGTCTTGTAGCCCAGGTTAGCCTCAAGCTTGCTAAGGGTAAACTTAAACTACTAATCATCTTGCCTCTGCCTCCTACATGCTGAGATTCCACACATGTGCCATTATGCCTGTCTTTCCATACTGAAATGTAAGGCCAGTATCTATGAAAATGTAAGGCCAGGGATTTAGCTCATTTGGTAGAGTACTTGCCTTGCATTCTTTAGGCCATGGGCCCTCCCCAACACAGGAGAAGAAAAAAAGAGAAGGAACAGTAGCTTGTACAGGTGGCACATGACATACTCTTAGAACTCTGGAGGCTAAAGTAGAACGATTGCTACAAATTAATCAATAGACTGGGCTACAGAGTGAGATTCTGTCTCAAAACTATCCCTCCTTCCCAAATTACAGACAGTGTTCAACAGAGAAACTTGGTAATGTAAGGCTGAGGTCATAAAAGATAGTTATCAGGGGGCTGGAGAGATGGCTCAGAGGTTAAGAGCACTGTCTGCTCTTCCAGAGGTCATGAGTACAATTCCTAGCAACCACATGGTGGCTCACAACCATCTAAAATGAAATCTGGTGCCCTCTTCTGGTGTGCAGATGTACATGCAAACACACATTGTATCCATAATAAATAAATCTTAAAAAAAAAAAAGATGTTATCAGATGCAGAGATGGAGGCACTAAGCTAGTTCGGAGTTGCAAAGGGGCTGCTGCTCCATCATAGCAGTCTATTTACATTTACATCTTGGTAGTGGAATTGGAGATTTCTCTATATTTTTTCCCTATGAAGATATGAGGGCCTCTACCAAGAAAGAACAGAGAATGTTGGGGTAGCACTTTCAAAAGCATGAAAAGGTTAAGTGCAATTAATGGTGAATGCCTGTAATCTCAGCACTTATGAGGCTAAGAGTCCTCGACAAAGAGTTGACGGCAACATGGCTTCATAAGAAGACCCTGTTACAAAGGGTGGAAAAAGAGTAGACAATATGTAGAAAAAGCGATTTGACGTTTTCAGAAAAGAAGGCTGGGCCACATTCAGGATTTAACTGAAGTGAGTGATCATGAGCTTTCTAATGTAGATATATGTATGTTTTTGAGACAGGACCTCATGTAACTCAGGCTACCTCAAACTCCCTTAAACTCTCATCTCCACCTCACTAGTGCCACAATTAACTACAGGTGTGTGCCACCACGCTTAGGTGCAAACATGAATTTAAAATGAGTCCAACCTAGCATGCTAAGTTCTTTATTCTTCCAGAAGTGTTTACTGCTCTTGTGTACACAAACAGAAACATATACGCTCAAGAACTGACTGAACAACGGATGAAACTAGGAGAAAGCAAAGTGAGCACCCTGACACAACTTGCTGTGTGGAGGACACTATCACATCTTAACTGTTCCTTTGCCCCTCAGATACCCAAGTTCCCCTGCCAACCTTTAGTAGAGCTGGAGGCCGAGGCAGGTCGAGAGGATCGTTTTCGATGTCCATTTTCTACACTCTCAGAAGCCATAGTTGGCTCCTCAGTTCGAGAGTTTCTTCGGCTCGGGGTTTTGGACTTCTCAACTATCTCTTTTGGCTCACTGCTGACAAGAGAAAAGTACAAAGTTTTCCAAGAAGGTTAAGGGCATCAAGACACATAAAAAGGGCCTCTTTAAGTACAGTTTCATTCAGAAGTTGATGAAGTAGTTTTATTCAGAAGCAGTCAGGTCCAGGGATACAGCTCAGTCTATATAGCATGTACAAGGCCTAGGTTTGATCCCCAGCACTGAAAACAAAAACAAAAAACAAGCCCCAGTATTTCTAGATAGAAATGTAATAATGCTACTGAAAATTTAAAAGTCTAGTTTGTTACATTAGAAAAATAAGAAAGCACAATGCTGGCGGTGTTGTGGAAAAGCAAAGAATTACAATAGTTCCTTTAAAAATCCTCACTTGTTTCATGCTTAGTTTGCAGAAATGGTCATCTTACCTTTGTCCAGAGACTATGGCAGCATTTGCCTCAAGTTCTGTAAAATACAAAGGAGAGAATGAGATGTGGAAGCTGTTGTTACGTAAGTCCACAAGGAGAAGCTGGGCGTCTACAGAACCCAGAATGCTGTATTTAGATAACAAATCCAAATACAGGACTCTCACGCTGTGTGGTATGGAGATAAAGTTGGCACTGAGCCAACTTGGTTTGTTAGAGATGTAAGATATGTTCTTGGTCTATTTTTATTTATGTGAAATAATCCTGTTTGGATCTAAATCCAAAGAGACCTAAATCCACATTGTGTGGCTCAGATTTCATCCAGTTAAAAAAGCCTCTTCCTTTCATGTAGAAGAGACTTCATTTTTAAAACAGATGCCTTCCTGCATTCCTTCTAAAGGCAATCACCTTTAAATAGAATAGGGTATCTATTAGAGATTCATTTGCCCCCTGAACAGCATTTTCACTGAAGTTTAGAGAGCAGAGAGCCCTGTTCTGAGATACTGCCCAGACTTTATTAAGTTTATTGAGATACTTCACAGACTCTATCAACCACTGAGCACTGAAACAACTGAAACAATCTGTCTTGCAGGACTGTATCCATGAGATTTTTCTGAGTTTACTAGACACTTCTTTTCGGCACCAGCCCCCAAAACCAAACCAAACCAAACCAAACCAACCCAAAAACCTTCTATTAATGTGCCTCTAGGCAGCTTGACCTTTTCCAAAGGGCTTTCCCTAATACAGCAGACAATCATGTTTCCTGCCTCTGGCCTCCCTGGTCCTGTGCCTGTTTTCCTTTGTAGAGAATCCAGTGCTTCATGCTCAATATCTAAGCTGACTGAAAAAGGACATGGTAATATCTTTGAAGGCAGAGTTACTTGGCTTAATTTTTTTTTAACTTCCACTCTTTCTTTTTTTAAAAAAAGTATTATGGGAGCTTGTGACAGGGTTCTCATTCTGTAGCCCATGCTGCTCTCAAACTCACTATGCAGCCCAGACTTAGCCCCAAACTCATGGCAAGCCTCCTGCCTCAGCCTAAGCGCTGACATACCTGTTGTATTTCATTTCTTATTATCCATGTGCTCATGGGCAAATTATTTGCCTTCTCAGGACTCAATGCCTTCTATGAAAAGTCTGGGTGACTATATTATCTGCTGTAATGTTAACATTAAATTGAAATAATACACGAGAGTTTTAATATATTACCTGGTACTTAATAATAACTCAATATTAACTATTATTTGTTGCTATGGTGTTCACTTTCCACTTTTCATGCAAGGAGGTTGGACCTTCACCGCCTTCAATGCAAAATGCTGGCATCCTTCCTTTTCGTCTTCTGCTTACTGTCCAAAATCTCGTCCATAAAATCTGATACTAACTCTACTTCCTCGCTGGGTCAGCTGGAGCACACAAATTTACCTAATACATGCTCAATCATAAAAATGCACCTGAGCAGTCTAAGGCACTGGATCAAAATAATAAAAATAGTTTAAGTAAAAAGAGGCGCTAACCTTCAAGTGTTTCAAGCCCTAGGCATCCTATTCTAAAGCACAAGTTGCCTGGAACTCTGTAAGTATCCTACTCTGGTCTCATATTAGTAATCCTTCTGCCTCTACCTCCTCAGTGCTGGATGATTGGCAGGTACTCTTTTATTCTTTCTGTTGTTTTCTTTTTTTTTTTTTTGTTCAAGGAAGAGTTTCTCTGTGTAACCCTGGCTGTCCTGGACTTACTTTGTAGATCAGGCTGGCCTTGAACTCACAGAGGTCCACCTGCCTCTGCCTCCTAAGTGCTGACATTAGGCTGTGCACCACCACTGTCTGGCAAGTGTATACATTCAATAAAAGGTTTTACTAAATTTTTAAATTTTTTTGCACGTGTTTATGTGTGCACACGTTAGATGTGTGATGTGCATGAGGGTATCCAAAGAGAAGGCCACAAGAGACAGCAAGATCCCCTGGAGCTGGAGTTACAGGCAGGCAGCTATGAAGCACCAGATGGCGGTGCTGGGAACTGATCTGGTCTTCTGAAAGGCAGCAAGTGCTCTGATCTGCTGAGCCAGCTACTGTCAATGATATTGTTAACTTCCTTTGGGAAGCAGTCATGCCTTCTTTTTTAACCCTTCAACAACCTTGTGTAGCAAAGAAACACTAGAAACACATCCATGATCCTTAACTCTGGTGGTCTGATTTGCAGAGGCAGATGCGCTCCTTGCCATCAAGGTACTTGTGTGTTCAGAGCTGACCCAGCATCTCACAGCAGCTACCTGCTAGATTATAATTGATTCTTCCTTTCAGAAACATCAACCCTAGTGCTAGAGCTATTTACAGCACCTTGCTCATGGGAAGAAACTTAAAATCATCTAGAAATGGCTGGGACGAGTCACCGTGAGCAGAAGATCTCAAACACACCTTTTCATGTATCATGACGACCCAGCTACATTTTGTACATTCATGCCTGCCACCCCAGTAAGCAACCACATGCCAACTAGCTAGCTGCCAGCCGTGGGTAGCAGGGCCATGGAACAGGGAAACAACTCAGCACAGAGATGTTCTTCTTGAGCTCTCTGCTAACACTGCAGACAGGAAAATGAGCTCGCTGAGTGGGAAAAGTAACCTCTGAGTACTGCACAAGTCCTGCCACTCAATTTAAACTGGCGTGGGAACAAGAAAGCCAGCTGCAGACACTTACTAGCATGAGAACACTGATGCCTTCACAGGTACCCACCCACTCTGAGAAGACACTCTCAATGGTACCTTACCTGGTCTGGCAACAGACCCCTGCAGTGCTGTGGCTGGAGTTTCCTTTGGGACTAAAGTCTGTGAAGGGGCTAAGGCAAGAAACAAACAAATAGGTCTTTTACTATTTTCTTCTAACTAAACCAGAAAGCATTAACCAAGTGACTAAGTAATTGCTGAAACACCACATTCATAGAGGGCAGTGCTTGAAGCTGACCTTCAACATGTACGCAATAAATCAAATACTCTAACCCTTAGCAGCCAGGATGACCATTCCAGGCGGCTGCTCCTCTTACAGAGCCGGGAGGGGGATGGCCATGAGAACAACAGTAAGCACTTAGAGCCAATTTCAGGTCATAACACTTTTTGCTTTTTGGTTGGTTTTCAGACAGGATCATTTTAATTTTCTCAGCCTGGTCTTAAAAGTCTTGATCCTCCTGCCTTAGCTTCCACAGTGCTGGGATTACAAGCATGTGTCACCACACCAGGCCTGACCACTGTTTTCTTTAAAAACTAAAAACAATGTCTTCGTAAGCTACCTAGCTACTTTTAGAATGACTGTACCAGTGACCTCAACATTTAAAAAATTCTGTCTTACCCTCTAGAGACTACACACACTCCTTGATTACTGTAACACAGTGTCTGTGCTTTCCTTCAGTATCTAGCAAGAATGATGGGCATAAAACAGACAATAAAAATATACTTAATAAATAAATCAATAAAAACAAATAGCTATAAGAACTTTCTAGGGTCAAGGCAATGTGCCAGCATCCTCAGAGATTTCATTTTTCTTGCATATCAGAAGCTCAGCCTAGTTAGAAGATAAGATAAATAAATTTGGTGTACTACACTATGATGTCACATGGAAAGAGACACATAAAATATAAAGTGCATGGGAGTCAAAAGCAAAAGAATATCCTAGGCTGAAAATGTAAAGGAACACTTAAGGTAGAAATGTCAGAATTAGTCTTTGAAAGACAGAAAGGTCTTAGGCCCTAGAACTAGAATATATAATACACTCTAGGACAGAACCTTTCTGGATTGTACAGTAAAGATTTAAGTCTCAAGTATGCCAGCACTGCCAAGGGTGTGCCCTCTCAACATTTCAGCCTAAAATTCAAGATAAACTGCAACAGTACATTTTGCTTTTTGGTGAAAACTGAATTTTGTAGATTTCTCTCTCTACTTAGTAACCGAAGAATTTATTTTGGATGCTTCTCGGATGAAGCTTAAAACTATACCTTAACATTTAATTTTTAACTTCTGAATTGGTGTCTCACATTTTCAAGATAAAAGCACAGAAGTCCCTTGAAAAAGAATAGATCCAATCACTATAAATAAAGCAGGTGGTCTTAAGTAAAACTGAACCCTAACTACTAGTTCATCTCCCTAAAAGTTAGACTTTTCTCTATTATCATTTCTGATTCAAATAAAAATATTTTTAATTACTTCATCATTATTCTCTTCGTACCAAAGGGAAAAGTTCTCTGAAAGGAAATAGAAATGAGAATATTAAACAGTGGAGAATCTACTTAAGCTACACCAGTTTCTTCTGGTTTAGACAAGGTCTCTTGTAGCTTAGCTTGATCTCAAACTCAGGATGTATCTGTGGACAGCCCTGTTCTTGAGCGTCTCACCTCCTCCCATGTACTGTATGTGTGCACCACCACGCCCAGTTTTCTTTTTAATTCTTATAGTCACCCATGTCAACAAAATTCCACTTGAGACACAGAGGCTGGAACAGCAAAGTCCCTCTCTCAAAAGAACAATGATCTCTTTGCAGGCTTCACCCCTTCCTCTGTCTCTCACACTGAGGTAAGCAGGAGAAAGAAGGGAAGGAACCTTTCCAGAGGCAGTATGCTTGCACTTGATAATCAAGTTCTCTCACTGGGTCCTACATATCCTAGGAGGTAGAATTGCCATCTCCACTTTACAGGTGAAGTACAAGGAACTCACCAGACTGCAACTGGCAACGAGTAGAGCTAAAATTTGAACTCTGATCATAACCTGAAGCTTGTATTCTTTCTGTTCTTCCTCCTAATTGGTAGGCACTCAAAGTATTTTCACTGCATAAATAAAAGAGGCATTATTAGCTGGCTTAGATACCTCAGAGGCCTCCCAGCTATAGGTAGCATAAGACTGACTTGTCTCTGGGAACATGGAGCTTCTCACCATTGAGCTACAAGGACACCTGTGCTCCCAGTGTTAACTACCTCTGCAGTACACAGGAAATAAAGACCTGGAACTAGACGCCCACTAATGGAATTTACTAAGAGACCATGTCTGAAGGAAATGGGCAACAGTATTTGAACCATATTACCATATTTCAGGTCCTGCGCATTACCTCACTGAAATCTTGTAACCATTATTGTCTCCATATTACAGAGGAGGAAATAAAAACTTGCCGCAGTCCATCGAGCTGGCAAATGCTGGGTGTTACCAACTCAAGCCTATCTAACTCTTCCCCACTCAGATCTTCCTTTGCTTTATCACGAAACCTGGCTTTCTGGTGAGCTTTTCTGGAGCAGCCCAAACAGAAAAGTCCCTGAGATAGTATACAATGAGGACATGGCAAAGATAACAAGTAAGTCTTGATTAGGGAGGGGTGTAGAGAGGTCGCTGTTCACACACAAGGGGCCATCCGGACACTTATGAGTACAGGCTCAACAAAGATTAAACATTTCTTAGCTTCAATCCTTTTGCCCGTAAGAAGGAGTAAGACTATGTCACATAACTGGTATAAAGATAATGTGAGACAGTGTGTATGAAAATGCTTTTTAAACTGAGAAACATATATATAATATGAAAATGAAATGTCATCACTTAGAAACCAGGAAAGAACCGTGTTAATGAATATGAATTGAATATGGATTTAAAGGCATATTTTTCAATGTACTTTCAGTACATAAATCTACAACTACTGCCATTTTTCTTCCTTTAAGTAGAAAAGGGCTCATGCTTTCTCTCTTGTGGGATGGGTCAGCAAAAAACTGACATGAGGAGTTGATGCCAAGCTCAGGTACATACCTATGCTGGGTAGAAGCTCTGGATGGGATCCCACCTTCTCCTCCACTAGGCCACCTGCAAGTGGCTCAGATGTTACGCCACCATGATTGCCTTTTGTGGTTGGCGCTGTGGAGATGAGCTCAGAGGGTACCAGTGTGGTCACTATTGAGCGTACACTGGTGGGGAGAGCACCGCCAGGTAAGATGGGTCCAGTTGAGGTGGAACTTGGGCCCATGGGGCTAGAGGTCATTTTTAGTAGAGTGGGTGCTGAGGGTGTTGGGGTTTTACTGTCCAGCTCTGTGGAGTACTGCTCTGTTCCCATGAGCCCAGGAGTTGTGGTGTCTAGCCCTGGGCCTTCAGTCTCTCCATCTGCACCATACTGTTCTTCCCCTTTCTCCAGAGAGCCTGTAACTTTTTTACAAGCCTTGGTCAGCAAAATCTGGCCAATTTTGTCCACTTTTCCTTTGCCCTTGCTGGATGAGACTGGGCTTCGCCGATTGGCAGAGGAGCCTGGACTATTGGTCAAAAGGGGAGAAACTACTGTGGTTGGTTGGGAAGAGGGCAGCGTGTTCTGGTCTGCTGAGGTGTTCATCTGAGGACTGGCCTCATCTGGATTTAGTTCTTTTACTTGCTGGACAGAAGGATTAGGAGCGACGACTGGAGAAGATGTACAAGGAGGGGAAGGCAGCTGAACAGGAGTGGCTCGTGAGCTAAGGACCAATGGCCGACCTGTCTGTATGTTTGGAGCAGGACTACTGGAGGGGGCATTGGGTGTTACAGGAGCTGAAGAAAATTTTATGTTCTGAGGTATGTGTAAAGGTCCAACAACTGCGACGGAGGGAGGCATCAGGCCACTGTTGGTTGTCAGTGGGGTTGTAGGAATTGTGCTTGGCTGTGATCCTTTCATAACCTGAATTATTGAAGATGAATTGATAAAGACAGGTGTAATGAACTGAGGCCGGGCATTAGATTGAGCAGCTGACTGTCCCTCAACTTTGTTACCCACATTGGGCATTGTGACAACTGTAGACATCAGTGCAGACTGCAAGTGAGTTGGCAGGGCTGCTGATGTGTTAGATGAAGTGGTTATGGGGTTAGAAGTAACAAAAACAGTTATTTGGTTTGGGGTCAAGGGAGTAGAAATGGAGGAAGAGCTGACAGGTCTTGACATTACTGGAGGGATGCTTGGTGCAACATTAGAGCTGACCTCACTCAATTCTGGATGCGCAAGGGTTGGACACGGCTCATTAGTGTGAGGTAAGTTTAAGGAATTAGAGGGTTCTTTAGAAGACGGATCCTGCAGTGTGGGAATGACAGATGCTTTTTTGAGGTCCTCTCCTGAAACTACTGGAGGTGCTACTTCCAGATCTGTAAGCCCAGGGGGTTTAATGGTCACATTAGGAGCTCCAGAGTTGTCAAGAAGTTGGCTTAATGATGTTGGTGCTTCTCTCATGGCAGGAGACATCAAATTTTTGTTCTCTTCAACACTGGGGAGTTTGTTAGGATCCAAAGGTTGCCCATCCTTTCTGGATTGATCTTCAGAGACAACCATTTTAGCTTCATGGGTAGGGATTACTTTCAGATCAACGTTTATCTGCTCCTTCCTTCCCTGGGGGTTCTGGCAGTCATTGTCCTGAGGAACATTCAAGCTCTCTTTGTTATCCTCAAGAACAGTCCCCACTGCAGGCACAGGCACAGGCACAGGCACAGGCACAGGCACAGGCACAGTGGGATTCTGGGGATTAAGCCCACTACTGTTAGGAAAGCTTCCAGGCAAGGGGGGATTGGCAAGTGGAGTGGGACCAACCAACACATTTCTAGGCAGCTCCATGTTCTGCAACAGGGTTGTGCTTGTTTGAGAAGCCAGAGTAAGTTTAGGGGCTTTGGAACTTTGCCTTCCAGGACTTGGGGTCGCTTTCCGACTGGACCCAGGACTAGGCCTGCGACTGCTGCTCGGGCTTGCCCGTTTGGTTGTTCCAGGGTTAGACTGTTTTCCAGAATTCACCACCACGGAATCTAATTTATGAGTTTGTGGGGCAGCAAAATTAGGAGGATTATTTATGGTAAGATTTGAAGGTGCCTGCCCAATGGCCTTCAGAGTTGTTGGATTTAAGCCTTGCTGATCAAAGCCCCTGTTTAAATTTGGCCGGGGAGGTAAAGGGATATTAATCTGTGGAGGAAAGAGTCCTGCTATGGAGGCATTGAGTCTTTCTGGTGACAGACTGATTTCTGAAGGCTCTGTGCTGGGAGGGCGGTTGTTGGGTGTCTGAGGATAATAGGGCCTAGGGCTAGCTCTGTTTGGTGTCTTGGGCCTAGATGTCTGGGTTGGAGCAGCCACATTTGGAAAGTGGTGGCCATGGGAGCTAGGCAAGGAATTTACAGGAGGCTGCTGGGGAGTTGCACCTTGAGTTGCTGAAAGAGGAGATGGTCCAGGTTTGGGCCCTGTCAGCATTAATTGATTCTGAGAAACTACTAAATGTGAGGGCATGTTATTTGGGCCTCCTGAAATAGAAGGGACTTCACTGCCACTGGCTTCAGGAAGTGAGGACATCTCTCCTAGTGGTGAGCTAGAAGAGTTCTGTGGGTTCTCCTGGTATACCATTTTCCTTGAATTACTTCCCAAAGGAGTATTCACAGACATTGGCATTCTTTGTTTATCAGGTGATGGTGGCACAGAGGCAGGTCCTTGCAAGCTAACCATGACAGGAACATTGCCACTCTGCTGCATGGGCATTCTCTGGGAGTCTGGATTCAGAGGACCCCGTGGAGGATGGACATTTTGGGAGACTGGAAGCCTAATGGATTTAGGATCTTGCTGCATCATAAGCATCATCATCATTTGTTGCTGCTGCTGCTGCTGCTGCTGCTGCTGAGACTGTGGCTGACTAGGTGGTGGTGGTGGTGGTGGCTGCTGCTGCTGCTGCTGCTGCTGAGGCAGTTGTGGTTGTGGCTGCTGCTGTGGTGGCTGTGGTGGGGGTGCCACATGCTGCATGAGTTGAGGAGGCATCTGCTGTAGTGGCCTCTGTTCAACTGGTTGAGTAGGATAACCTAAAACAAGCCCCCCAAAATCAGGGAAGTTAGATTTTTCAGCAAGAAAATTTTGCTACCTTTTGAGTATAGCTAAGAAGTACTCATAGGTAGCAGACTGTGCAGAAACAGCTCAGGCATGCTGCTCCCAGGACAGCCCCTCATTATTTGACACAAGCAAGGGGGCACACTGCTTAAGGAAGCAAGAAGCAAAGCATTAAGAATATGAAGCCCCTTGGTGTTTAGGCTGCAATTGAAGTACTATTTGTATTAAGACTGTGCTGTGTGTGCACTATGAATGGTTGGGTCTACCAGCTGAACATGAAAAGAGAAAAACTCTATCAAAAGCAAGTGGCTGGTTGCCCAGCCTTTAGGTCTCATGTAGAAATAATCAGTAATTCACTGTTCATATGAAATAACACACTTTTATAAATCACTTTTTCTTGTAGCAGAGGACTTTTCTCAAGACTTGGTTTTGATGCAAACAGCCTTTTTATTCCTTCAGTAAAAGTAAATACGTAATTCTATGATTGAGTTCTTTTAAAGAGGATTTCAGTTACTCTGGTCCATGGTCTCCATTTTATGCTGTATCCTTTGGGCTCCCTCCTCTCAGGAAACCGAATGTACTATACTGCCCCTAGGTGTGCATCAGTTTAATAAATGAGAGTGGTTATTATGGTGAAAATAAAATAAAGTACTCAAGTTTTTACACATATTCATCTCCATGTACCTTCATATACAGAAGTCTTTATTTGGGAAAGTATTTTCTATGAATTCACAATTGAAGAATAAATAATCCAGAAGCATAGACCTCAGGAATAAAAAATAATTTTGGGACAAAACCCTGAGGAACACTGCCTTCTAGATTTGTAGAAGGCATTATCACTTTGTTGTGTTGACTTACTTGAAATTTCTGAACAAACGCCTTTTACAAAAAGCATAAACAGAAAGGAGATTCAAATTAAGCCAAGAATAAAGGTGGTACAGTGTGGGAAAGGGGGCATATGGCAGGGATGTGATTCCACAATTATATTTATTCCACTGTTGCATGAAAAATAATTTGGAAGGTTTCCAGAAGGTATAAGAACACAAATAACTGGCTCTGGCAGCTGGAAGAAATTCTGGATCAAGATTTTCTCAGAGCAGCTACCAAACACTTTGGTCAGACTCTGCACTCAACAGAGTCACTGTCTTCTAGTCAAAGATTTCCATGGTACCAACGAGCAGAATCCAGTTCTGAAGTTATTTTTTATTAGTTTGTTTGTCTTTGGTTTTTGGTGACAGGGTTTCAAGTAGCCCCGATGGCCTTATACTCATTAGGTAGCTGAGGATGAACTTGAACTGCTAACCCTCCTGCCTTCACCCTGCAAATGCTGGGAATATAAGCCAAGTGCACCACCACACACCTGCCTCAGTTTTGAAGATTTTCTTTAAAATCCTTTTGTTTTGTTTTGTTTTGTTTTAGGCCCAAGTAACTTCTTGATAGTTATAAATCTGGCATTCCAACAGGTAAAACACAACAGGTTCTTTTGTAATCTGGGGTTCTTACATTAAGAAAATTGTAATTTCTGAAAAAGTTCATTTGTGTCAGAGCTATAACACAGACACCTTTCACTTTTCAAATGAGTTTCTCAGACAGCACTGTAAATACAAGGACAGTAATAGAGATGACATGGCAGTCTCTCAAAAGCAAGAGCTAAAGGCTCAGCTGTTATAAAGGGTCCAGAAGCTGGAAGAAGCAGACCAAAGGGGCTTAGTGATAAGAAGATAGACTGGGATAGACGGCTGAGAGGGAAAGCCAGATACACACACTGTCCCATAACACAATCAATAACTACATTTATTAATCAAGGGATACAAAGCCTTGGTGCCTTTAGGGGCCAGGCAGGTAGTAAAGAGAGAAGTAGACTGCAGGGCCCTGCAGACACTGCCCAATGAGAGCAATCGCTTATTTCTAAAGTCAGTTAAACTCATGGATTTATTTAGACACCACTAGCAATTCAAATCTGTTAAAGGCCAAATTCAGCCTCAGGTTTCCAGTTTAGTGAAAGGATGCAATAAATGTTTGAAGGAACCCTGGAATCCACACAAGAGTTCAGATATGCCTGAGGGAAGAGGCCTCCTTCCTTCCTGCTCACTATGTCTTCTGAACATACTCACCATGGTCTACAGAGTACCTGGCTTCAACAATGCTGCGGGTGACTCACTAGTGATAACTGTAGTATGCTAAGCAATTGTAATAAATAACATCAAGACTCGACATCAAAGATTTTGAAATATCTAAATCAAAAGCAGATTAAAGATTAGCCCTAAAAAGATTACTTTTATTAATATTCCAAAAAGAAGGTAAAATTACCTAAGAGGAAGAAATACAGCATTAACTCTTTATATTCATAGGAGAGGACTGTGAAACTTTGACTATCATTCTGCAATAGGGTTATAAGTCATTGTTTAGGCCAAGAAAAGAAAAAACAAAACAAAACATAGGTGTAGAGATATACTGTGTTATCTGGTCTTGGTTCCACAATACCTGAATTGGAAAGAACTAATTTGCTATTTTCATAAACCTATATTCTATAACATTTAAAAGAAAACATTTTATAATCAGAGAAGGGGCTTCAATACTATTGACTATTCATTATAAGCTATCAGGCTGATAGTAGTCACATGGGTATTTGTTACTTTTCATGTATTATATTTTAAACAATCACAATAGCTTTTTTATTTAAAAAGTATCTTGTTTTAGATCCTAGTAGTAGTTCTCTGCTTTGCGCAAGTCAGGAAGTAATAAATACAGTTAAGTAGGATACAGTGAATAAATCTCTATAGTATCATATTTTATTCTGATGCCAACTAGAACTATAATGCTGACCAAAAAAGGCACTTCCCATTTAGTCTGATTTGAGGACTGACAGTGATGGCAATTTAGACAGGTGTGCATTTACATGCGTAATTGAAGTTTTGCTTGAAGTATTGACTTCAATGCGGAGGTTGCAATTTAAATTTCTGAAGCAGATTAGTTAGTAGACAAAGCATTATTGTTTCACTGAAGAGAAAGAAGCCTTGCAAAAGTATATACGCAATGCAAAATATATCATTTTAGCTAATATTTTATTACCTGGTGGCCGGTTTGAAAATTCTGGCAGTTTAGGGCCTGTGTTGTCCAAGTTAATTCCTTGTTCTCCAGGTAATGACTGCTGATCAGCCTCCTCTAGGCCAGCTGGACGATTATCTGGGGTGCTAAAACATAAGTAGAACAAACTGGGTAAGTCATATAAAAAAAACATGAGCCTAGCTCAACCTTATACTACTTTAAACAACTATAATGTGTTTATATATCATTCTTATCATCATTTCTATCTTTCTAGTCTGGATACTCAATACTGACATAAGAGTAACCTGGCCATTTCATTACACCTTAAAATTCACTTAATCTTAGCATTGTACTTATCCTCAGTTACTTCTAATTTTTGATACAGTGTTTCCTATAATGATACACCCCTTAGACTATTTAATGAGATCAGGATTTTGAGCTACCAATACTCTGAAGTGCTATTCTATGAAGCCAGCATTTCAGTGAGGTTATTAAATTCAAACTTGGCTCTAGTTGTAAGGTAACCAATAGAGGTGGTACTCAGAGAATAAAGGTGGAGAACACCACAACAAAGTTACTTAACTTTGCTGCAGAACAAGGACTTGTAGATATAACCACTGAATTCTTTTTGTAACTTAGAATTTTAGTGGGAAAAAATGTTCCTGCTGACATCCACACTTTAGGAACCTGAGTGCTTACATTCCTCATTTGGTTTACTTCTTATTCTCTGTTCCATTTACAATTTTATTTATTTATTTATTTTATATATTTGAATGTTCTATCTGCATGTACACCTGCATGGCAAAAAAGGGCATGAGATCCCCATATAGATGGTTGTGAGCCACCATGTGGTTTCTGGGAATTGAACTCATGACCTCTGGAAGAGCAGACAGTGCTCTTAACCTCTGAGCCATCCCTCCAGCCCCCCACCTTTCTTTCCTACCTTAATTTCCCTTTGGTCTGACTATGGTCACCGCCTTTTAGATAGTATGTTGTCCCATTACATTCTATACAGTTTTATAAATCACATAAATTCCTTTAAAAGAATAGCACCACCAGCAGCATAGGGCTGTGGAGATGACTCAGAGGTTATAAGCACTGGTTATTTTTCTAGAAGAGCCAGGTTCAATTCCCAGTACCCCCATGGAGGCTCACAACTGTTCCTATAGATCCAGGAAATTTGACATTCCTTTTTGGCCTCTGGTGGCACCAGACGCACATGCATATGGTGCACAGACACATATGCAGCCACAATGCCCATACACATAAAAAATCTAAAAAAGGAAAACAACAGCAACAAAACCCATCGGCACTTAACAGGTCTTAAGCACAACCAAATCGCTATGCCAATTTGTCCCTTATATAATATCCCACTTAATTCAAATAATAAATTAGGAGTTTGTGGTATCCTTCACTTTAAAATTTTTTACAGCTAAAACAAAGAAACAAAATCCACCAAAATTCAGTTATCTGCTCCAATCCCCTCCTGTCACGGATGAGAAAACAAAGGTCCTAATAGTCTAAGACAGGTTTCACGGTAAGCTAACAGTAGAACTGGAGGTAAGTTACTTTCCCTATAGCCTCCTCTTTCCTAGGGGTCCCAATGCTGTACAAGGTCCTTTTAAAAGTGTATTGAATCAACCATTAAGATTTTTCAGAAGGCTGTTGAAGACAGCAAAAAAATACATACTAATGGCAAACAAGTAACTGCAATTTTATTCCCAAACTATTAAGGGGAATAAAATAATTACTACCATGGAAACATTATTCAGACAAGTGCATGACATCAGGAACTTAACTAAGGACAAGGTATTAAAAAAAAAAAACAAACAAAAAACAAGGTAAAGTTTTTAAGACTGAATTCAGGATAAGACATGTCAGTATACAATGACTGGCTTTTAATATTTAAGGTTCAAGAAGTAGCAGGTTGCTGTAATAGGCTAAAACCAAAGAACATTGTAGAACAGCTTGGATAAAGGCAGCTGGGTTTAGTCTGAACATTTAAACTTATTTAAACAAAGCTCCCTTCCTTATCTGAGCTTTCCATCTACTTCGCCCCATCCACTTTACCCCTTATTTCTGAGGTCTCACTATGTAGCCCAAGTTAGGCTCCTGTCTGGGCTTCCTGAGTGTGTAGCCACCACTCTTGGCCTAGTAATTCATCTCAAACTGTTTTATGTTCATTAGTCACTCATCCCTGTTAATAATGTTTTTGAATTCCAGTTTTATGATTATAGGCTGAATATCCACCTTGAGCATTCAGGAAACATTTAGCCAAAAGTCAGAAGCATAACTTAGTATGTAGTTTCAGGTTATGAGACATAACAATTCCTCTTCATTGTACCTTATAAAAGAGCTCCTCTGGGGAACTTTTACTGAAAGGAAAACTGATTTAAGCTTTTAGGGATGATAAGGATCTTGTAGGAAAAAAAAAAAAAAAGCACACATGCAAAAGAATAAAAATAAAAAAAATTCCCCCATTTGTGAGATGGCAGGGTATCGCCGTGAACAGTTTTCCTTTGCCAGACATAGTCCTCAAGTTCCCGCAGCAGGCAGGACAACCTTGAGGTCTGTGCTGTGTACACTGGCAGTGGGGTATTACTGGTCACTTTTCAGGCTGAGGGACACAACTACCACTGAGACTGCAGAATTAAAAGACCTATCAGCCAAGTAGAAGGTATCGACCTTTTCTGGATCCTTAAACAAATGAAACTAAGAAGAAAAACGTGAATGCTTTCTGGAAACATGAGACTAATTTTCTAGGCATGCTAATGGTTGCAAAAAAGAACTCTATCTTTTAGAGTAAAACTGACATATGTACAAAGGATATATACCTTAAACAAAAAGATAACAGAGAAGAGTACAGATAAAGAAAAGATAAATTATGACTGGTAATTGTTAGGGAATGCCACTTGTACTATCCTAATTCTCCTGCTACCATACCCTGTTAGGATGACAGCTGGTTTATACCCAGCTGTGTATCCTTGTACACGGCAGACAGGAACTCTGCAGAGCCACATTCCCCAGCCCTAATTTTAAATATTAAAACTTTCAGTCAGACTGTGATGGTGCACACCTTTAATCCCAGCACTGAGGAGGCAGAGGCAGGCAAATCTCTGTGAGTTTGAGGTCAGCCTGGTCTACAGAATAAGTTTCAGGGCAGCCAAAGCTACATAGTAAAACCCTGTCTCAACACCCAAACAAACAACAAACAAACCAACCAATCTATCAACAAATGTCTACACATGAATAAACAAGTAATATTTGAGGTAAACTGGTTATAACCTACTTTAGATCTTGCTGACAATTTTTCTTCTTCCGAGGCGGTTTCTTCTTCTTCGGCTTATTTGCATTGGTACTATTTTGTTTATTGTTTACACCAAAATGGCCGGCAGAAATGTCACTTTGCAACAAGTTGACCAACAATGGGCTTGTTAATGTTACATCCTTATTGACTGGAAAGCCTGGATTCTGACCACAAGACATCTGATTTCCATTGGGTGCGCCACTGAATGGTGCATTGAAAGACATCCCATGGCCTGAGAAGTGGTTTCCTGAAGTACTGTTTCCTTGCATGGTCTGCACATGTGGGGGGACCATGTTGGTTTGCTGCATGCTAACATCAGGCATCATCTGAGACAAGCTGACATCATTATTTGCTGTAGTAGCAGGGTCAGTATGCTGCTGAGCCATGTGTGGGCTGGGTCCTGGTGGCCGAAGAACCTGCCCCTGAACCCCCATAACCTGAGATGCACTGTTGTTCACAGGCCCTTGCTGAGGCAGCATCTGTCCTGACATCTGTCCTGTAAATTGCACCATGTTTCCTTGCATGTTTGGAGTTGGTCCCCTCATTATCTGTGCTGGTCCCGGCATGACATTGGATTGGTTCTGAGAGTTAAACTGCTGCTTATTCCCCTGCATCTGATTGGTCATTATTTGCTCCATCATTGGGTTTTGCTGGAGCAAAACTTGCCCCTGAGGCCCCATCATCTGGTTATGTGGTGCCATCATTTGTGGGCCCTGCTGGGGAAGCATCTGCTTGGGTGGGGTCATCCTTTGGGGTGAAGGTCCAAGATTTTGGTTTTGAGGGTTCACCATCATCTGGCCCTGTGGCATAAGCTGGGCCCTTGAAAGGATCATAGGGTTTTGAGGGTTCAAAGCTCCTTGTTGCTGGACCATTTGGCCTTGCGAGGGCACGATCTGTTGGTGCATGCCCATCAGCTGAGATGGTGGGCCCTGCTGCGGCTGGCCTTGCATGTTGCCCAGGGTCACCTGAGGAACCCCAGAACTACCAGCTTGCTGGTTGTTGATGTTGCCATGAATTCCCATGAGGCTGGGTTGCATCATATTTGGTGGCCCATGAGTCACCTGCATCTGGTTTTGAGGAGGACCAGCTCCTTGACCACCTTAAGAAACAAAAACAAAAAACGAAAAATTATCATCATATTATTAAGATACTCAAATTACATATATTTATTACTTAGAAATTATATTCCTTAAAAAGGCACCCATTATGGGCTGGAGAGATGGCTCAGTGGTTAAGAGCACTTCCAGCTCTTCCGAAAGACCCAGGTTCAAATTCCAGCACTCATATGGCAGCTCACAACTGTCTGTAACTCTAGTTACAGGGGATCTGACACTCTCATAAAGACATATATGTGTAGGCAAAACACCAATACACATAAAAATAAACAAATCATTAAATATAAAAAAGAAAAGGTATCCATCATCCATATATCTAATGACTAACATAAATGTACTTTCTACACATAAATGTACTTGATGTAATTTCTGTGAGTTTTTTAAGACTCTAGAGATGTGATACAGGATTGAGGTAACTGCTTACATTTTTCCATGAACATACAGCAGGGAAAACATGTCTTTACTCTCACATACTAACTTAAAGATAACATTAGATAATAAAGTTTACTTTCAGATTAAATAATGCATTATCACTTTTATAACATGGCTTGTAACTACCTTATTGTGAATAAAATTAACAAAAACCCATCATAGGCTTCATAGCTTCATATGAGTAAACAAGAGAAACAAAAATGTACCAGTGTCCTCTAGAAAAAACTCAGGAACACTGAAAAGACATTTTAAAAATGTTTCTTTGAAAAGAAATTATCAGAGACTGTGTGTCTAAATCTGGACGCTGTACTTTAAAGAAGACAGTGTAGAATACTTCCTAAGGACTGGGTACCTACCTCTGCTGAAGTGACCTAAAAATGACGAACTTCTGATCTGGAAGCTGTGGACAGGAGGATGCTAAAGCTGTTGTGATTCTACTCTGTGGCAGTCCCTAGTGGGCCACATGGGACATGCTCTAAGTTCTCGTTAAATCAAAGGTACTGTCTGGCCTTCTGCATTGTTTATTGTTGGGTCCTTGAAATTTTTCTACAGCTACTTTACTTTATCCTCAAACCCTGCTGAGGTGTTAAAGATTGAACCCAGGGCCTTTCATATACCTAGCATGAATTCTATTAAGAGCAACACTCCCAATCTACCTCATCCACTTCAGCTATCTTCTTTTGTTTGTTCTGCTGAGACAGGACACCATTATACAGCAGACTGTTCTGAAACAATATGGTCCAAACTGCCTTTAACTGCATCATGTTTATCTTAAAAGAGTTCTCAACTGGGCATAGTGGCTCATCCTGTAATCCCAGCACCTGGGAGGCTAAGGCAAGGGAACTGTCATAAGTTCAAGGCCAGAACATAATGAGATCCTATCTCAAAACACCAAAAACGGAAGCAAAGAACCTAAGGCCTCCTACCTGCTGGGCAAGCACTCTACTACTGAGCTGTGTGCATCTCGAGCTCATGGGGTTTATTTTGCCCTGTCGTTTTCGGCGTGTGTATGTGCATGTGCACGTCTATGCACCTTAGAATGTGTGTGGTCTGTGCAGGTCTCTGCTTCCCAACCTCTAGGACACAGGTAGCTGCCAACTCACTCAGCTTTTATGTGGCTTCTTAGAATCTAAATTGTGGTTCTCATGCTTCTACAGCAAACTCTTTACTGACTGAACCATGCCTTATCTCTGTATTTTTTAAACTTTAAATAGAAACTAAAAAGTGGCAATCTAATGAAGTTACAAAACCAGTCCATGCTCTAGCTTGAGAGGGATGCATAAACTGTCCACTGTTCACACTATCACAATTTTTTCCTGAATTTTAGGAAGGTTTCTAAACCAGCCTCATCAATCCAAACGTGACCTCCCACACTGTATATGGTATACATGTTGCATATAAAAGTGTACAGCCATCTAAGCAACAATTGTTTATTGAGTATTCAATAACAATAGCGTACTTCCAAAAGTGATTTAGTAGCAATAAAGAGGGTGGATAAGATCTTTGCTCCTTAAGAGTATAGCTGGCAAGAGACAAAATATAAAATAATTTCTTCGGGAAGTAATAAAAGTTAACAGAAAACTTAAACAGTGTAACAGAATAGAAAGTGATAGACCAGAGGAGAACTGCTTTAGAGATAAGAGGACAACTGCTTTAAATAGACTAAACAGAGGAATGAAAACAATAGGTATACATAGAAGTCTTCATTTAAAATTATAAACAGCAGTACCAGGGTGGAAGAACTATCAATTAAAAAAATTATTTTATGTATACAGGTGTTTTGCCTGTACATATGTTTGTATACTCTATGTATGCTTGGTACCTGTGTAAGCTAGGAGAGGGCATCAGAATTGGAGTAAGCCACCATGTGGGTGCTGGGAAACAAACTTGGTCCTCTGAAAAAGTACTAAGTGCTCTTAAACACTGAGCCCTAAGAATTATGAATTTTGTTTTTAAACTTCCTATAAAACATTAATTCACTAACTCAAGAATGCAATTTTGTATTAGCAGATAGGAAAAATCAAATAGCTTGTCCTATTCTCTCATTCTTCAAGAGACACTATGAAGTTTTGTTTGGTTTTGTTTTTGTAGACCAGGCTGGCCTCGAACTCGCAGATATCTGCCTGCCTCGGCCTTCCCCGAGTGCCGGGATTACATGTATGTAGCCCAGCGAACTTTGGATATTTTTTTTTAATTTTTAAAGATTTATTTATTAATTATGCACACAGTCTTCTGTCTGCATGTAGGTTTGCAGGCCAGAAGAGGGCACCAGACCTCGTTACAGATGGTTGTGAGCCACCATGTGGATGCTGGGAATTGAACTCAGGACCTCTGGAAGAACAGCCAGTGCTCTTAACCTCTGAGCCATCTCTCCAGCCCCTGAAGTTTTTATTTATTAAGTAAAAAACTTTCTTCTCCACTCCACCCTTTTTTGAGACAGGGTCTCTCTGTGTAGCCCTGGCTGCCCCGGAACTCACTATGTAAACCAGAGGTGAGATCCTCCCACCTCTGCCTCCTGAGTGCTGAAATTAAAGGCATGTGTACCATGTTAGGCATCTTTTTTTTTTTTAATTTTATTTATGTGTTTGTATCAATGCCAATGTGTGTGAGTGCCCATGGAGCCTGAGGAGGGTATCAGATCCAGAAGCCAGAATTACAGGTAGTTATGAACCAAAGATATGGATGCTGAGAACTGAACATAGGTTCTCTAGAAGAGCAGAAAGCCTTTGAAACAATGAGCCATCTCTCTTATCCCTCATTCTTTATTTCCTTTTTAAAAGATTTATTTATTTTATGTATACGAATGCTCTGTTTTCATGCACATCAGAAGAGGGAATCAGATTCTATTACAAATTACCATGTGGTTGCTGGGAACTGAAAACTCAGGTCCTCTGGAAGAATAGCCAGTGCTCTTAACCACTGAGCCATCTCTCCAACCCCCATTCTTTATTTCTTAAAAATATATATATATATTTATTATTGTATATGGATGTGAGTGATGTGGTGTGTGCATGTGTTATGTATATAGGCAAATATGCCCATTGATAAGGACAGCCAGAACAACCAAACCCTTTAACCTGCTAACTTGCAGGCTATAGAATTTTTCCCATTCTTTAAGCAATTTACAATGAAAGTTGGAGTTCAGAAAAATTTAAACTTAGTCAGTTCAAATGACTTCAATGAGAAAGAGCAAAAAGATTTAGTTCTTAAGCAACCAGAAGAAACCCAGAAACATGAAATATGGGCTTACAAAACTGCTTCAAGGAATACTTACCAGCCAATCCACTCTGTTATTCCCTCTCTAAACTTTATTATATATATTATACGGTTGGTACTGTTTAAATTGGGAAAATGCCACAGTGCATACCTGAATTTAGATATCCAGCATAACTGAAGCTAATACTACTATACAGAGATTTTGAAAGCTGCAGATGTTCAAACATGCCATATACCTATGTACCTGTGAATTATTGTTTCCTTTCCCAGAAATGCCTTTTGCCTGAGCAAGCTCTAACCCAGAGGTCAGCAAGCCATGCCATGGATGTTTTGGAAACAGGATAGGACTTGGAGGACTGTTCCCTCACTAAGCAGACTGAATAGTTGCATTACAGACCAAATGACCTACGCTATTTACTATTTGGCCCTGTATAGAAAGAAATGGAAATGTGTGTATGTGTGTGCATACACAAGACACAAACAAACACATGTGTATGCACACACATGTGCATGAATGTGTGACTTTCTGCTCTAACTGGTTTCCTTTCCTTTGCTAAGTTGTTTCCTGATTCTTGAGAAATTAACTTATTTTCCGCATTTCAGTCATCGTCCCCAAAGATTATCTGTGTGTTTGAGATAAAAGAGAAAGACCAGGACTTGTTAATTTGTATGCATCTATTGTCTTTCAAGGTATTTACCACCTACTCAATGCTCAATACACGTGGCTACATCAAAGTAAACAAACCTGTATGCTGGACATTTTGATTTGCTTGCAGCTGAAGGGCTCCTGAGTTCCCAGGGGTAGCTGCTGTGGTGGAAGGCACCTGACCTTGCATAAAGTTCGGATTGGCCTGTCCTGCTGAGAAGCCAGGTGGGAGGCGTTTAGGCATTCCTTAACAGAAAACAACGAGTAAGGCAGTTACCTAGCAGATCTATACTCTTGCTGAGATATGGGATGAATAAGGAAGGATGAGCTGCATGAAGTTGCCACTGGCTTAGCTCTCTCTGTCACACTGGTAGGATCTTTAATAATAAGGTTGGGAAAGATGGTTAAAAAAATCAACACAATCCCTTACATGAGCACTGTCAAAACAAAAAAGAAATACTAAAAAAATTTACACTTAGAACATGCCAAGGAAAAAATGGCAGTCTGCTCCCTACATGTGATCTGAGGCCATACCACAGCAAGGTTTTCTCTGTAGTACAGTGGACTCCCAATACTTATATACTGTAACACAGGCACCAAAGGGATATGCTAAATTCTCTCATTCAAACAAACGGATATGCAATACTCTAAGAGAAAAAGTTGGTCCCGATTAAGGACACATGGGTAATTTTTTCTTTGAGGGAAATGGATGACAATCTTTGCAGAACAGTCTCCCTCCCTCCAGTGTTGTGCTTGTCTCTTTGGAAGAGACAAGAATTCACAGGAGCTTCAAAGTGAGGCTGTATCAATTTATGCCTTTGTCTCCTAATATTTGCTGCAACTTCGATAGCTACGGTACCAGAAACCATTCGCTGATGTAATCTTACTCAAGTTTACATCCTTTTAGGAGGGCCTAATTTCACAAAACAAGTTTGCAATAAAGAGAATCTCAGATCCACTCGTGTGTACCGCAGGTCCTGATGTGGCCAGATCACCTAGGTGAGCATATCAACTGCTCTATGAAATCAACAATACCTAAAGCTCACTTAAAATTTGTTTATTAGGGCCAAATTTTCAATGCCCTGAAAAACTCTTTGTAGACAAATATCTATTTGTCCTTCCATTAGCAGCAACAAGTCCCCATGTCCATGCATTCATTGTAACTAAATCAGTAATCATGTCTGCAGAAGGGACTACCCAGATTCCACTGATCTAGGGCTAGAAGCCCCAAACAGTCAAGTTTGGAGCACAGATGTTCTCATATTTTCTAAAATGTCTTAGAACTCAAATATTAGAGCCCACATTTCAGCAAAATCAATTGTAAGAGAGTGAAAGGGCTGATGAGCAACTTAATTTCACCAGAAACCATGGGAGCATGCCTTTGCTATGTTGCATTGAAGATGCAAGGGTTTTTTTCTGGGGAGGCAATGGGTGTCTTTTGGTGGGAAATATGCTTATCAGATGACAATTTACTGACACTCTCTACACCTTACTGAAAAGCTCCAAGCACAGTCATGTGCACTAGATCAATGATTAATAAGAATAAATAATAAACATGGAGATGGATAAGTTTTACTGTAATCGTTTTACCTCTCACACATTAAGCTCCATTGCTTTTTCTTCATACAAGAGGCACCTTACAAAATAAATAAATAAATCTCCTTTAGGTATAACTAGTGGAATTCCCTCTCTAAGGAGCAGGCATTGGCATTATAAAACTATAAAAGTAATGATTTTTGAACTTAGTCCCCTCTAATACTTTAGTCAAACTTTAAAAATACCATGCTTACTATTTTACTAACTAGGATTATCAAAATTGGTAAGTAGAAGGGCATTTTCCCCAATAAAATCCTGTACTTATCTTTTCATTTTTGCTCAAGTATATAACCTTAATCCTTCAACAAATGAGAAGTTTAAATTATTAATAAATACATGTTTGGTCTGGACATTTTAATTTACGACTACAAGACTAAACAAAAATAGTCTGAAAAAAAATGAACATCTCTATTTTCATTTTTAATCCAGAGAGCTAGCTTATATTTAACCAGTAAGATGTTATATAGAATACCAAGACAAAAATGCATTAAGTTAACTAAGTTCTATCAAGTGTCATCACTGTATTACAAAACCAAATGATTACATCCTCGTTTTACTCCCTCCACAAACACTAAAAACTGACATTCTTCTCAACTCTATCTCCAGTAAATTTACCAACACAAATAGCTTCAGCGTTCCTCACCTCCTAGGCCTGGATGTAAACTCTGTGGCCCCTGGTTTGGTGGTTGCTGCTGCATCACCATGAAGTTAGGTGGCACATTTCCCTGTTGAACCATAGGATTCCGACCTGGAGAGCTGACAGGCTGCTGAAATCCCTGGGTAAGTGGGTTATTTTGAGGTGGCCTTGGTCCCATCTGCTGCTGAGTTTGGTTAACCGTTGGGGAGGATGCAGGGGATCCCTGCTGGAAGGAGGAGGGTGAGGAGGCAGGAGACTTGTTGGTGAGGTGGGGCTGTTGCAGGGGTGTTGGGACCCTGGAAGGCCCTCCCTGCAAGCTCTTCATCTGAGGAGCTGTGAACTGGCCTGGGTTGTTCATCTGAGGAAAGTTTGTATGGGCTTGTGAAGCTTGTTGGCTGCCGAAGGGATAAGGGGGGGGAGGGTGCGAAGGTGTCTGTACCGTGGCTAAGGCAGGCCTTGCCTGAAGTTGCTGTTGCATTGGGCTAGGCAAGGGAGCCTTCTTCCACCCTTGATTTGCAGTCATTGTGCCCAGAGCGCCCTGGGCTGGCGGAGGCTGCAGGGCTCCAGAAGGCAGCTGGTTCCAGCCTGGAGGAACAGGCACCTGAGTTGGAGCAGTAAACTGTGGTCGAATCCCCTGTGGCTGTTGCTGCTGATGTTGCTGTGGAGGTCTTGTCTGCAACTGTTGTTGCTGCTGCTGCTGCTGCTGCTGCTGCTGTTGCTGCTGCTGCTGCTGCTGCAGCTGGGGAAAATTAGCTGGGTTCATTTGTCTGTTCACAGGAACAGGCTGCATTGGGTGATGTGGTGGAGGTAAAGCTCCTGAGGGATGACTCTGTTGTTGTACATGGAGTCCAGAGAGAAGTGGATCCATTGCATCTGTTTAAAGATTGTGAACAATAACTAACGTATCACAACCCAGATCTTAGCCAACTGGCTTGGATCTGCTGGTACCACTGATATTATCATGTTCATTAGTATCTTCTAAGTACCAACAGCATACCAACAGATATAAAGATGAATCCTGCCTTAAAGATAGCTTATAGCTCATTAGTGCCAAGGAGTACCCAACATAAAATACAGACAACATTTTCAAAATTTTATTCTGGGCAATTACTGTTAAAAAACAACAAAATAAAATAGTCATCTAAGTTTGGGAAATGCTAGACCCAATGATTTCAGACAAGTTTCTTCTTTACTGAAGGAAACACCGTGCTGTCAATGTTAACTTATGAAACATTTACCAAATTCAGATGACTTCAAAATTCTGTCATGATGTATCTTATAGGACTAAGTATGCCAGGGTATATGTGGTGATTTGAATGAAAATGGGCTCTATAGCCTAACAGTGGCCTTGTTGGAGGAAGGGTGTCACGTTCTCTTCCTGCTGCTTGTTGATCCAGATATAGGACTCTCAGTTCCTTCTCCAGCACCACGTCTGCCTGCCTGCTGCTCTGCTTCCTGCCATGATGATAATGGACAAAATCTCAGAACCTATAAGCCAGACCCTATTAAATGCTTTCCTTCAAAAGAGTTGCCATGGTCATAGTGTCTCTTCAGATAGGAACCCTAACTAGACAGCATACTTCTTGGAAATGTTGGAGCACAGCTAATAAAATAACAAGATATTCCGAGAAGAAATGTTGACATTTAGCTGTGAGAATTCATGATAGATCTCGGGGCTGAGCAGTCAGGAATTCAGCCTCAGTGGCTAAATCTCAATGATACCTGTAAGTAGTTCCAACCTCTTAACTCTCAACGACTGGAAGACACTACCTGACTGAGAAGCAGGGCGAGGAGTCCTGGGCTGCAGTTCTGGATTGGGGCCTGGTGCCATCATAGAAGATGACATGTTCCCGCCCTGGGGCATCATAACAGTGGCAGGGCTCGTCATTCTTATTAGTCCTAGAAGAAAAAAAAAAACAAAAACCTAGAATAACATTCTGAAGTTGGCACGTGTGTGTGTGTGTGTGTGTGTGTGTGTGTGTGTGTATAGACAAGATCTTACTCTAATGATCAGACTTGTCTGGAACTCATGGTAATTGCTTCAGGAAAAGCTGAGATTACAGGTGTGAGGCACCATACTCAGCTGACAATTTTTATTTTATTTTATTTTTTTTTATTTCTTTATTTTACATGAGTGCTCTATTTTGCATATACATCTGCATGACAGAAAAGGGCACCGAATCTCATTATAGATGGTTGTGAGCCACCATGTGGTTGCTGGGAATTGAACTCAGAACCTCTGGAAGAGCAGACAGTGCTCTTAACCTCTGAGCCATCTCTCCAGCCCCCGACAATTTTTATTTTTAATGACATGTTTTAGAAATACTATGCTTTGCCTGTGTATGTGTGCACATCACTTATATGCCTGGATTTGTGGAGACCAGAAGTAGTGCTGGATTTCCTGGAACTAGTTATGGATGGCTATGAGCTACTACATGGGTGCTGGACAATGAAGCTGGGCTCTCCACAAGAGCAGGCATTCTCAACTTCTTGATTCATCTCTCTAACCCTTCTGTCTTTGAGACAGGGTCTTGTTTGTTACCTAGTACAGGCTGGCCTCAAACTCATGGCAACATTCCTCCCTTAGCCTCTGGAGTGCTGGGATCACAGTTGTGTACTGCTAACTCTAGTCTCTTTTGTTTTTGTTTGGTTTGGTGTTTTGAGACAGAGTTTCTCTATGTGGTCTTGGCTGACCTGGACTACCTCGAACTCAGAGATCTGCCCGCCTCTGCCTCCCCAAGTGCTGAGATTACAAATGTGCGCCACCACACCCGGCTCTTACAGTCTCTTTTAAATATTAAGAAATAGCTCACATAGTATAATATTTATCCACTAAGAATGTTTCTTTAAACTCTTCATATTTTAAAAATCACTCATAGTTGTCTTTTTCTTAAAAGAATTATTAATTTATTTGTGTCAGGGTCGTGCATTTGCCTAGGCTGGTATCAAACTTACCATGTAGCTGAAAATGACCCAACTCTGAATGCTCCTGTCTCCATTTCTCAAGTGCTCAGCTTACACAAATGCATTACTAGGTTGGGTATTACGCAGTGTTTGGGACTGAACCCAGGCTTTGTACTTCTAGGTAAACCCTCTAGCAGCTGAGCCACCCACCAGCTTAGTTGTTCTTTATAAAGAAATATTTTGGTGTTGCTCCTTAATTATAGTTTTCATTTCGCTTATTGCTGTTCTCTATTATTTTTTTCTTATTTTATTATTATTCTCAATTTCTTTTTATAAAAAAATTGGGTTTTATCTGTTTGTTTGTTTTGAGGCAGGGTCTCATTATGTAGCTTTAGCTGGCCTAGACCTTGCTACATAGACCTGGCTGGCCTCAAACTCACAGCCCGCCTCTGCCCCCTGAGTGCTGGGATTAAATGTGTGCACCACCATTTTTCCCAGTTCTTACGTCAAGCACTTAGCTGGTTAGATTTTGGTTGGTGTTCACCACTGACACCAGAAAACTTTCCTTCCAACTTCCATAATGGATGTATTTCACAAAATTTGACTGTACATAATATCCTCACTACCACACACTAATAAAATGCTGAAGACTTTTCAACTTCCATCATGATTACCTTTTCAAATCATAAGGCATTTATAATATATTTCTAAATTTTTGAAAATATGTGGTATTTTGGTTATATATTATGTTGCCACTTAGGTACATTATGATTAGACATAGAATTGATGGAACATTGTTACATGGTATTTATTAAAACTTGCTTTTGAGGGCTGCAGAGATGGCTCAGAGGTTAAGAGCATGGGCTGCTCTTCCAAATGTTCTGAGTTCAATTCCTAGCAACCACACGGTGGCTCACAACCATCTATAGTGAGATCTGGTGCCCTCTTCTGGCAATGCAGGCATACATGCAGGCAGAATATTGTATAAATAATAAATAAAAACAAATAAAAACCCCTTGCTTTTGAAAACATGGTCAACTCATATAAATATTCCATTTATGCTTGAAAACATTAAGAACTTTGGAATTAGGATTAATAGCTTATATAGATGTTTATTATATAAAGCTTTGAGGGGCTGCAGGATGATAATCTATGTAGCCTTGACTGGCCTTGAACTCAGAGATCCATCTGCTTTCTAAGTGCTAAAATTAAAGGTGTATGCCACCAGGCTGGGCTCTTTTATTAAACATTTATAAAACATTATATAAAACTATGTCATTCAAACTTTTCTGTCCTTATTGATTTTTGTAAGTTTGATTCATCAATTACTAACAGATGTTAAAATCTCCAAAACTCAGTATCTCCATGTAATTTTTATAAATTCAGAGGCCAAGTTGCTAGGTATGTAAAAACCTAGCTATATTCTTGAATTTCTCCTGTTATATACAATGGTCTTTTTCATTTATGTGATTTTTATCATTTATTGTTATTATTTATGGTCTATAGACTAAATAAACTCTAGCCTTTGCATATCCTAGACAAGCACTCTAGTACCAAGCTACATGTGTAACTTTTTACATTCTGAGACAGGGTCTAAATTGCTCCAGCAGGACTTCAGTTTGGTATGCAGTCACTAGACCTTGTGCTTGAGATCCTCCTAAGCAAATACTAAGTAGAGAGAATTACAGCAAGTACCACCGTGCCCAAATTATATCCCTTTTTGTTTTCTTTTCTTTTTTGAGATAGGGTCTCACTATGTATCCCTTGCTGTCCTGGAACTTGCTTTATAGACCAGGCTAACCTCAAACTCAGGGAGACTCACCTGCCTCAGCCTCCCCAGGGCTAGGATTAAAGGCATACACTACCATGACCGGTCTTAACCTTTTCATTTAATTGTCTGATTAAAAAAATTATACCTTTTCTAGCCTGGTGTGGTGGCAGATGCCTGTAATCCCAGCACTTAGGGAAACAAAAAAACAAATTATACTTTTTTTTCGGTTACCATTTACCTGGCTGGCTTAATCTTATTATTCTTTTCAAGACAAGGTTTTGAGACAGGCTGTCCTGGTCTCACTTTGTAGACAAGGCTGGCCTCAATCTCACAGAAATCCAACTGCCTCTGCCCCCCCCCCCAGTACTGGGATTACATTAAAGGCATGTACCAACATACCTGGCCTTAATGTTATTTTTAACTTTGAACCTTATGAGTTTTTATATTTTTACAGTTCTACAAATAGTACACAGCTGTTATTAGTGTTCACAATCCATTTTTATTGCTAATTACTGATATATTCTGATCTATCATTTACTCTATCACTTATATTATTTTTTCTCCCTATGCTATCCTATCCTATTTTCCCTGAACTTTATTGAATTTTTTTCATCATACCTTCCCTTTCTACCATTCTATTACTTGCTTAAAGTTGTACAATCTATTATTTTACTGATATCTTTAAAGTATCAAAAGGCAAACCTGCCTTAGATTGTACCTACAATATCTGACTGTCATTATTATTCAGTAAATCTAATGTTGGTTTTCCTGTGTTTACCAATCATTAGCTCACCATTCCTTTTTAGACCTTATTTCTTCATCTTAGGTACAACTTTCTTCTTCCTAAAATGCATCCTTGAGCAATTCAATTAGCAAAGCTCGGTTAATAGTAAATGCCACACACCCCCCTTTTTGCCCAAGGAGAAACTTCACTGGGCCCATGAGTTCTAGCGTTCTTTCTCTTGCTGTTTTGGTTCCGTATGTTGCCCAGTCCAGTGGGCAACAATGAGACCAGCTGTGTGCCCAGCAGGGGCAGCTCTTTGGAAAGTGGAGGGTTTTCCAATGTGCTGGTGGTTAGAGCCTCCAAAGGGACACTCCACAGGATTTATGGACACACCTTCCCTGTACACATGGCCAGTAGTTCCTCTTGCCTTTTTGTTTCTCTGTGTAGCCTTGGCTGTCCTGAACTCGGACTCACTTTGTAGACCAAGCTGGCCTCTGCCTCACAGAGATCCACTTGTCTCTGTCTCCTTGAGTGCTGGGAATAAAGGTGTGGGCTACCACACCCAGCTTTTTGGAGCTCTTTTAAAAAAACTTGGTAAACCTTATTTTATCCTTCAAGTCTTTTGACTGCTTTTATTATTTCCACTATTTCTTTCTCCTATATTCTGGGTGATTTCTTCAAATTCTCCTTCAAGTCCAACTATTTCTAATTTGCTAAATAAATTATTCATTTGATGCCTTTAAAGTTTTTGTAAGTTCTGTTCCACCTCCAAACATTTATATTCTATTAATAATCCTTTTTCATATGGTTTTTGTAATTTAAAATATACTAATATTCCTATTACCTAAAATTCTGAAAAATGGAAGTTTAACCCTAAAATTCATTAATTTAGTGCAAACTTGTTTATTATAATAAGTTATAACTGAAAGTCCATATGGCCTGGGGAGAATGTGCTCCTCTCAAAGCATCAGTGGATTCATCCATTGAACCACTTACTGTTAATGACAGGTTAGCTGTTCCAGGTCATTTTATTAATATATGTTCAATATTCAAATGATCAGAAGACAACTCTCAAACCTCCAGCCTCCACAGAGCACAGACCAAGAAAGGTAGAAACCTACAAGCTTCCCTGTGTCAAAGTAACTAACACTTTTAGAGCCCACCTTTCACTGCAAAGTCTGGCTTTATAAGGGATTTTTCTTTTTATTCATTCTTCGTGTAGCCTTCCTGGCAACCCAAATCACTTGGCTATTCAGAGTCTCCATAATTTTTTTTTTAATGTTTTGTTCCTTCCTCCCTTTTCTCCTCATCAAAGACACGATCTTGATATGGAGCTCAGACTGGTCTTGACATGGTCTTGACTGCTGGGACTACAGTCTTGTGCTTCAACACCAGTTGTTCATCACTATTTAAATTTTCATATTTAACTTGGATTTTTCTCTGGGAAGTTCTTTTGGTGCTTAAAATCTCAGCTATACATTAAAACTTTTAGGAGTTTTCTAGTTAGAGAAGATAACCAGATAAACAGTTCCATGTTGAAGCCAGATCTACTTCTGTGGAATCCCACCCCATTTTCAAAGATGGTGGTATGGTGGTGCACTTGAAACCCCAACACTCAGAAGATAAAAAAGCAGGAGGATAGTAGCAAGTTAGCCTTGTCTACATAGCAAGTTCTAGTAAGATCTACACAGTGAGGACCTCAATAAAAACAAAACCAACCAACCAATCAAACAAACAAAAGAACACTTTCATGACCCCAAAAATAGATTTCTTGATCATGAGTTTCTTTCTTCCTTTCCTTTCCTTTTTCCTTCCTTCCTTCCTTTTTTCTTTCCTTCCTTCCTTCCCTCCTTCCTTCCTTCCTTCCTTCCTTCCTTCCTTCCTTCCTTCCTTCCTTCCTTCCTTCCTTCCTTCCTTCTTCCCCTCTGTCTTTCTTTCCTTTCCTTTTCTTTTTTAGACAGGGTTTCTCTGTGTTAGCAGCCATAGAACTCACAGAGATTCATCTGCCTCTGCTTCCTGAGTGCCGCTAGCCTCACAATGAGCTTCTTATTCCCAGAAAATTTCTAATACACACTGACTACATGCTCGGTGGTAACATGCATTTCTGGTACTACATGGGAATTTGCTCTGTGGTTCTCAGTGAAGGTAATCCCCAGGGGAAACTGGGTCATATCCAGAGATATCTTTAGTTGGCACAATTAGAAGAAAGAGATGCACAGTGGTAGTACTAACATCTGGTGGGTAAAGTACAAGATGCTACTAAATATACCTCAATGTACAAGCAACTACTCATGGCAAAGAATCACTGGCCCCAGATACCAACAGCCAAGAAACCTTTGATTAAATGATTACTATGGTATCCACACAAGCCTCAGGGTCCTCTAAGGGCATGAAAAAAAAATGGCTATAAATTTAGATTTAGTTGCTTTCTATTGTCAATGCTAAAAGAAGAAAGTAGTGCTGAGATTAATTGATAAATTAAGATGGTCTAGATAATTCTAAAGTTACTTAATACTGTTTCTGAGGAAATATAACATTTCTTTCCCTAGGAAGATTTCTCTACTTAATTTAACCAACTATTAGACTTCATTTGCATCCATTAAGGTTTGGGAAGTTCGTGTAAAGAAATATCTGGAGGTTAAAATGCCATGGAGACTACAAGTCATCACTAATTGATCTGTCCTGGTATTTTGTGTTATAAATGATCACAATTAGTATCCTCCAATAAATACCAATTTAACCTAATTACAACCTAATGTTTCAAAGTTTTCTATGTAATAATGAATTTATAGCACTGTAACACTGGCCAGATACTAGATGTTGCAATCAGTGTGCTGGCAACAGTTTAACAAGTGTCTTAACATTTCAAGACTAGATGGAATCTCTAACATTGTTTCCGGAATACGATTTAAGATGTTTATGGTCACCTATAACCAGAAAATATCAATGCTTGAGGGTAAAAGTTGAAATCAGAACCCAGATTCCCCGACTTTCATGTCAGGTCTGTTTATTTCTTCACTAATTACATGTAAGGCAGTTAGGGTCTTCTGACCTTCACTCATTCAGCAGTGGCAACGGTACCACCTATGATTTCTTATCAAACTGCCCTAACACTTGCTCAGAGCTGTATGGAGACCAGGTCTATACATAAGTTACCTGGTTAGATGTTTTTCATTAATTATATGGCACTTCATATCAATCCAACAGCATAGACTGTGACAGATTTTATAAAACAGATCTTGGGGGCTGTAAATAGAGATGTAGGTCAGCAGTAGACTACTGTGTGGAAGTTAAGAAATGCTTGCTTTATCAGAGTGCTCGCCTACTATCAAGCAGATGCTCCAAAGACTGCAGGTCTCCTCGCCTTATTTATAAAGACAAAGATGAAATATGTTCATTATATTTCAGGGAAAGAAAAGTACATACTAATTGCTTGAAACATAACTTGAATACATGGGCAGTGTAAAAACCTAATTTAAATTCTGTGCCAAATCCTTTAGTTTTTAGTTTTGGTATTTTAAGATAGGATCTCTCTACTGGCTGTTTGAAACTCTGTAGACCAAGCTAGCCTTGAACTCACAGAGATCTCCCGCCTTTGCCTCTGAAGTGGGGTTTAAAGCATGCACTACTATGCCTGGCTATGCCAAGTCCTTGCTTACAGTTCAGAACATCATTTTATAAATGGAGTTACTCTATCTTTCTGCAGTAAGAAAAAACAATGTATTTTACGCGTATGAATGTTTTGACTGTGGGTATGTCTGTACACCAAGTATGTGCCTGTCGAGATCAGAAGAGGGCGTCAGATCCCCTGAAACTCCAGATCCCCTGGAGTTATAGATGACTGTGAGACACCATGTGGTTGCTGGAAATGAAACCCACTAACCTCTACAAGAACAAGTGTACTCGACCACCAAGCTATCCATACAGCCACTCCTGCTGTGTTTTTTTCAAACAGTACCATGGTCGCCAGGGATGAAGCAATAGACTATGTATAGTTTCAGGCTCCTACTCCTCTTCAAGCACAGCAGCTATGCCTTTCTGTTTTATTTGAATAATGACTCCTTAACTTCTAAGGTTTCAATGCCACTAGCACAGTGAAAAAAAAATCATGGAACTGAGAGTGAGGACATCTGGACATAAACCCATTTCTACTTGACTTGGGACAAATCCCACAACTTCGCAGTTTGTGAATCACAGAGTACGGAGTCTAGTCTCTAAAGGAGAAACCCTGGGACTACTAGGAAGGAAGTGAAGCACTTGAACCTTTCTAAGCTCTTCCTCCCACTATGCACATGAGATCATTCTGCCTTAGCCTCTGGAGTGATGAGAAGTGATGAGATAGCAATGATGTCCACCACTTCCAACCAACTCCCTCAAGTTCTAATACACAGAAACACGTTATCCCACATACATGAAGAGTCCACGTGAGACACAGGAACTCTGTGCTTAAAGATCCTCAGACCCAGAGAAAGTTCAACGTGGAAAGCCACATTCTCTACTAATTATTTAGAGTGGAAAACGTATAACTTCTTTTTATTTCTAAGACTTAGCATACGTCTTATCATATACTAAGTACTTAATAAATGTTTACTCTATGACTCAGTGTTCATCAGATTTAAGCCAAAGACTATTCAGACCATAGCCTTACGCTTTGTTACCTTAAACTTCCTGAGAATAACTCATGTCTCATTTTTCTGAGTAAATAAAAGTGGATTTGCTGTACACCTCATCTATATGACAAGACTTAAGAGATTACCTTAAGAAATCAAGCCCCCAAAAGAAAACTGGTAAAATGTCACACAAATGAGTAGAAGAACTCACCTGGACCACTTGCCATGGGAAATCCTGTCTCCATCCTAACAGAATTTCCAGATGCCATGGGTCCATTCATTCTCACATCTTGACTTCGGTTCTGACCCAAAGCTAGGTTGATAGCACCTTCCCCTAAAAATGACAGTAAAGTTTTAAAATAGAAAATAACCAGCGTAAGACACAGATTTATAGTTACATAAGAACTACCTTTTTGTTTTTGAAGAATTATACTATTTACCACTGCAAAAGGGATAGCTAGAATTATAACCCTAACCCTAATCTGGTATTATATAGCTCAGTCTGGCTCTGAACTCATGACTTTCCAGCCTCTACTCCAAAAGGAAACTGGAATCCTAGCCTACATAGCTTGTTCCATCTGAGCAAGCGTGAGGAGACCATAATCAATTCTTACAATCATTAATGCTCAGTGTCACAGAGCTTCAAAGTCTGAACATTTATTTTCTCTTTCTTTCTTTCTTTCTTTCTTTCTTTCTTTCTTTCTTTCTTTCTTTCTTTCTTTCTTTTTTCTTTTTTTTTTTTGAGACAGGGTTTCTCTGTGTAGCCCTCGCTGTCCTGAACTTGCTTTGTAGACCAGGCTGGCCTAGAACTTACAAAGATCTGCCTGTCTTTGCCTCGCTGAGTGCTGGGATTATAGGTATGTGCCACTGCGCCCAGCTCTGAACATTTATTTTAAACTAGCCCACAGATTGTGTGTGGGCAGGGACAGGAAGAAGAGAAGGAAGGAGACAAGAAGAAACTGTCAGAAACTCAAAATTCCTGATTTCCTTCTGGGAGTTTATATTCAGAAGACATAAGATATGAAGTTTAATATGGAGAGAAGGCAGGATGGTATGGGGACACTTATACTTGGATGTAGACTCTATAGTAGCTGTAAAAAAGATCACAAATATTCTTTCAATAGCTGCACTGTAAGAAAGGTTTCCAGGCATTGCAAATATAAGTCAGTCAGCAGAGTCCTGCCTGGTATAAACAAAGCACTGGGCTCTAGTCACAGCACTGCACAAACTTAGTGTGTTAGAACATGCCTGTTATCCCAGCACCTCAGAGTGGGGGGAAGATGAGAAGTTTAAGGTTGTACGTGGCTACATAAAGCATTGGAGGCCTATGGCTACACAAGATCCTATTTCAAAAACAAAAACAAACAAACAAAAAAGAACCCTACAGATTTCTGGTAGAGATGTCAAGTAGTGACAAGTAGAGAAGTCTCTTCTAACTACCTCTGTGCCACAAGGAACAGCATTTGAATAGGTTTTTAATGGGCCATGCTGGGGACTGAGTCCTGGGCATTGAACATGGTAAGCATGTGCTATGCCAATGCATTATATCTTCTGTACTCTTTTTCAAAAGATTTATGTCAGGACTTTTGCCTCCAAATATGTATGTATGTGTACCACATGTATACAATATCCAAAGAAGCCACAAGAGAGTGCTGGATCCCCTAAAACTGAAGTTATGGATGGTTGTGAGCCACTGTGTGGGTGCTGGAAACTGAGCCCAGGTCTTCTGCAAGAGCAGCAGCAAATGTTCTTAGCTGCTGAGCCATATCAAAACTTTATCTGATTTGAGTTTCATCCAGTAGGTAATATTCACTAGGATTGTTTCATGTAACAGATTCTAACAAAACTTAAATCTTACTTGGTCTAATGAAAAACAGCTGTTGTGCCAGGTGTGGTGGTGCACACCTTTAATCCCAGTACTAGAAAGGCAAACACAGGCAGATCTCTGTGAGTTTGAGGCCAGCCTGGTCTACAGAGCTAGTTCCAGGACAGCCAGGGCTACACAGAGAAACCCTGTCTCAAAAAAAAAAAAAAACAAAAAAAACAAACAAACAGAAAACAGCTGCTGAAACAAGTTTCCGAGTGCTTCTTGCACTTGATCCACAATTCTGACTACTACAGTACCTTCCATAGAAGACACTTCCATTTCGTGGCCAGTTAAAAGAGCTAGCCTGTCCCTCTGGTGTTAAAGGACTATATGTTCCAACTCCTTTCATATCTTAGGATCTTGGTTTCCAGTCTGAGGTGAAGTAGGAAGCTAAGAAGGAGATCCCTTCTCCTATCCTGTCATTTAGCTCTCTGTGCAAGTAATTTAACCCAGCCAGAGGACTGACTGGCTGGCCATAGGGCACACCATCCTACCAGTAAAGGAGCAATCTCTTGACAAGCTTTGAGGACCCAAGATGAAAGCCAGAGAGCATGGGTTTTGCAGTTTTTACCACTGGGAAGGAGCTAGCAATAGACTAAACATGCTAAGAAACGTTGAGCAGAAGTTTTTTGTTCCTTTTTGGGTAGGAGGTATCTTTATTTAAGATAGGATCCTACTCTGTAGCCAAGGCTGGCTTTAAATTTGAAGCAATCCTCCTACCTCAGCCTCCTGAGAGCTGGGATCAGAGGTATGAACTACTTCCCAAGCAGAAGAGTTTTTGAAATGACATCAAGTAATGTCACTTCTTGTTTAAAAAAGTGGAGACTAAAGAGACAGCTCAGTTGGTCACATGACTGATTGCTTAGGACCTGAATGATTCTTAGCACCCATTTAAAAAAGCCTGGTATAGCATATGGAATACACCTATAATCCCAACACAGGCGGGGGGGAGACAGGAAGATCACAGGAGTTCAATTCAATGGCCAGTCAACCTGGCCTAATTCGTAAGTCCTAGGTCCAAGTGAAAAACTTTGTCCTAAAACACAAGGTAGGGCTAGTGAGATAGCTCAGAAAGTGCATTTGTTTCCAAGCCTAATGACTTGAATTTGAGCTGCAGGACCCACATGGTAAAGGAAGATGATTGGCTGCCATTGGTTATCTTTTTTTTTTTAAGATTTATTTATTATGTAAACAATGTTCTGCCCCCATGTGTGCCTGAATGACCGAAGAGGGCATCAGACCTCATTATTGATGGCTATGAGCCACCATGTGGTTTCTGGGGATTGAACTCCGAACCTTTGGAAGAGTAGCCAATGCTTTTAACCTCTGAGCCATCTCTCCAGCCCCCATTGGTTATCTTCTGACCTCTACACAAACACACACACACACACACACACATACACACACAACTCAAATAAAATATATAAAAATAATTTTTAGAAAGAAAGTCTTGTATATTTGCCCATAGTTAATGTTTACATGAATCATAGAGTTGTCCTTCTTATTAAGATCATGAGCTCCTTTGAGTAAATAACAGCAAGGAGCATATTTTATTTATAATTATATACCAGGCGGTAAAGCAAAGTACACTACTATATGCTACAGAGATTAATGTGAATCAGGCAATTCGGAAAGACAACAGTGAACAAAACCAGACACGATCCCTTTCCTACCAGAGCTTATTTACAGCGCATGGAGGAATAAACAGTAACCAAATAAATGCCATAAGGGAAGTGTGAGAGGTAAATGACTCGAGAGAAAGGAACTTGCGTAAGGGCACAGCAATAGTCTCTGAATTAGCCAGAGACTTCAGGCTGAAAAAATCAACTTGAAGAGTGGGAATGATAGGAACAGTACTCCACATACAGAAGGCAACTGCAAAAGGTCTGTGAGAAGGGAGAGCTGTGTTCAAAGAACCAAATGAAAACTAAAGAGACTGGAAAACAAAGAGCTGGGGAAGGAAATTAACTAGCATGAGGCTATCAGAGGAAAGCAGACTTCAGACTGTGCAAGCCATGAGGTCATGGTGGAGAATTTGGCCTATATTCTGTGAGCAGCAGCAAGGAGCAGAAGGGCTTTAAGCTAGATGTTATGTATGTATTAGAGTAAGCATATATTTTACATTCAGAGGGTCACTTCAGCAATAAACACAAAGAACTGTTCAGGATTCCCTAATCTGTTAGATGAACAAAGGAAAAATGTTATTCAGTAAAGGAAAACAATTAAAATTAGATATTCTTCAAAAGACAAGTCAGTTCCTTGCAAGGTACAAGCAAAATTCAAATTTTAGACTGAAGGCCAAAAGAGCCAAAGGAATGAAGCTTCAGGCTACAGCAATATCCTCAACCCTCTTTATTCTAAGGTTCTGTAACACAAAGCACAGGATACACAGCTGCCTGAGATTCTCAGACATAATAGCAGAGGAATAGAAAAGACAGCGTCAGATACTATATGGGGTACTGCTGTAACTGTATTTTGGTACAGATGGGCACATGGCAAAGTAAAGGACCTTCAATCTGCACGGAGAGAATCCCCAGATCCCGAAGCTGCTGGTTGTTGCTCTGAGCCAGGATCCGTAACCGCTCCGCTGCTTCTCGGGGGATGTTGAATGTGACTCGCACACTGTTCCAGGGCTCCACTTTTTGTACCTTTAGCTTGCTGGATTCTTGGTCATGAAGGAAAGAGCATAATATTATCAATTTAGTAGCCACTAGAGGATGTGCAACAAAACAAAATTTTGTTTTTAAGTCCACTGAAGCACAAAAAAGCAAGGGAGGAAAACATGCATTTGACAGGACAGCTTACTTTAAGACAGAAAAACATTTGACATTCTGCAATTCTAAAACTGTCACAAACTTCTGGACATAGTTTTAAGATTATACAAAAGCTAACTTATTCTGAAAAAAGTGCATGTCCATATGCAAAGGAGTGAAGTTATACCTGATATAATATGCAAAAATTAGCCAAAATGGAACAAACACTTAAATATAGGCCTAAAACTCTAAGAAGAAAATTTATGACAAACTTTCACCACCTTGGATTTGGCAGTGATTTCTTGAATACAGCAGCAAAGGGACAAGTAGCAAAAGAAAAAAACAAAAACACTGGACTTCTTATTTTTCTGAGACACTGTTTGTCTGTGTAGCCCTGGCTATCCTAGAATATACTCTGTAGACCAGGCTGGCCTCAAACTCACAGAGATCCACATGCCTCAGCCTCCTGAGTGCTGGGATTAAAGACGTGCACCACCACTGCTTGGCCTGAAACACTGGACTTCTTAATGATTTTGTGCATTAAAAAGCACTCTCAAGTGGCTAACTAGCATATCACATTAGGATGGCTATTATAAAAACAGAATATAGCAGATGTTGGCAATGATAAAAGAAAATTGAGGACTGCTATGTACTAAGCCCCTTCCAGCTCTTAAACCAAAAAATAAAAAATAAACAAACAAACAAACAAACAAAAAAAAAAAACAAAACAGGCCACTTGCTCAGGTCAAAGGGTTTAATATACTCCAAAGATTTCAAAAGGGTTAGACAATAGTTAGTACAGGTAAGGAAACCAGGGCCCAGAGAAAGTGATTTACTCAGAAACTTGGGCTACCTAGTTGATGGGAATACACAAATGGAACAAACTGCTAAGAGAACTATTCAGTGAGAAACAAACAAGTAGAATAGAATAATAGAACAGAACAGAACAGAACAGAATAGTATGACATAGCACTTTTATTTCTATGTATGCAGCCCAAAGAACTGAAAGCAGGATATGGAAGAGTGCTTCCACGTTTACAGCAGCATTAGCCACAACAGCTAAAACATGGAAGTAATCCAAGTGGCAGCAACAGATAAAGGTAGGTAAACGTGGTATATACATACATTCTGTGGCATATTTGGTCTGAAATGGGAAGGAAATCCTATCATGTGCTACAATATAGACAAACACTGAGAAAACTATGCTAAATGAAGTAAAGCAGTCATAAAGATACATGATTCTGCCTATATAAGGTAGATAGAGTCAAAATAAAGAAAGGGGGGGATGCTGAGTTAGAGAACTGGCTGCCCTAGGATTGAGGTTCAATTCCCAGCACACAACGGCAATTCACTGGCTCTAGTTCCAGCAGATATGATGCCCTCTTCTGGCCTCCGTGGACTGCATGAATGTGGCGCATTTACATACATACAGGCAAAATACCCATACACGTAAGTAAATCTAATTTTTTAAGTTAAAAAAACACATAAGAAGTACAATGGTGCTTACTAAGGACTAGAGTAGGGAGGGAATGGGGGTTATTATATAATGGGACAAATTTTAATCTTACAAGATAAAAGAGAAATGGCTGCTAGTGATTGTTGCATAATATTAATTGTATTTAATATTATTACAAAATATAATTGTATTTAAGTGTCACTGATCCACATATAAAAATGAGGAAGATGGCAAATTCCACTATGTGTATTTTACAATTAAAGATTTAAAAAGTTAACTAAGATAATAATACTGCTTGTATTTTACATTTTACAGATAAGGAGGTAAATTAAAAAAAAAAAAACAAACTATCTGGCATCCAGGCAAAATAATTTTCCATTTGTTATTAAACCAGATCAACTGAACAGTGTATACCCTTTATTCAATTAATCTTCCTCCCCGCCCCCTCTTGAGACAAGGTTCCTCTGAATACTCTTGGTTGTCCTGGAACTCACTCTGTAGACCAGGTTGGCCTCGAATTCAAAGATCCACCTGCCTCTGCCTCCCAAGTGCTGGGATTAAAGTTGTGAGCCACCACCCGAACTACATCTTTCAATATAAATAAAATGGCTATACAGCACTCAGGAAGGCAGAGTGAGTCACTGTGAGTTCAAGTACAGCCTGGTCTATAAAGCAAGTCCAGGACAGCCAACGCTACACAGAGAAACCGTGTCTCAAAAACAAAAAATTCCTATATGGTCATGTAGGAATATGCATTCTCAAAATCCAGATATCTATGAAGAGAGTTCCTACACAGCACTTAAGCCCCTTCCAGCTCTTAAACCACTAGATACTAAAGACTTAACACGGAATTCACTTGCTCTAATGTTAAACAACCAAAAAATAAAAAACAAACAAACAAACAAACAAACAAACAAAAAAAAAACAGGCCACTTGCTCAGGTCAAAGGGTTTAATATACTCCAAAGATTTCAAAAGGGTTAGACAATAGTTAGTACAGGTAAGGAAACCAGGGCCCAGAGAAAGTGATTTACTCAGAAACTTGGGCTACCTAGTGAAATCAGAGGAGGCATTAAAATCCACTCTAATTTTTTGTTTTGTTTTTTTTTTTTTTTTGAGAGAGGGTTTCTCTGTGTAGCCTTGGCTGTCCTGGACTCAATTTGTTAACCAGGCTGGCCTTGAACTCACAGAGATCTGCCTGCGTCTGCTTCCCAGAGTACTGGGATTACGGGCACGTGCCACCACACCTAGCTTCTGTTCTAAGTTTTAAGCTTAATGCTTTTCCATGGCATTTGGAGACATGTCTCTGAACACTTTGGATCCTGATTCCACAGGATAGAGACATTTAAGTTTCTTCTTAAAATAAATATTACTGGAAACTTATGCATGCTCTACACACACTTCAGATGTGTTTACACTACTTTTAATGTTAATATAGTTGAAAAGTGTTTAATTACGTTACAGTTATACTCTACTAGCAACTTTTAAAACTAGGCAAAGTAGCCTAAACTTGTAATCAGGGTTGCAGGCAGGTAACTATGTCAAAGGCAGCCTGGGCTACATTACTGCTTTAGGGAGAAAATAATTTCCATCATACCCAAGAATAGCCGACAAAATGTTTTTGAATCAAAAATACAATCTGGGCTAGTGAGATGGATCAGTGGGTAAAGTCTGATGACATAAATTTGATTCTTGGCTCCTGCATGGTAGAAGGACACACTTACTATGGTACATACCCACCCACAAATAGAAAATAAGTATAATGTAATAAAGGCTCTAACCTCAGTCTGCAGCAATAAAACCTGACTTTCTAAAACACAAACTAAAAAATAAAATAGATGAGCAGTGGCGGTACACGTCTTTAGTCACAGCATTTGGGAGACAGGGACAGGTGGATCTCTCGAGTTGGAGGCAAGGCTGGACTATAGAGTCAGTTCCTAGACAGCCATGGCTACACAGAGAAACCCTGTGTCGAAACAAAAATAAGTAAGTTCATTAGTTAATTAATTAATATAAAAAGTGATGGTGACAATAACTACAATAATATGGAAGGAGGCAACTTTCAGTTCTATCTTTGCACATAAAATCAGCCTTCCTTCTTACTTTGCAGAAACGACAGTAACCATTAAAGGAAAGGGCAAACTATTCAAAACAGCAACAAGAAGGAAGCAAAAATTAAAGCAATTACCCATGTGTAATAAGTTGGGCACATTTTTTAATATTGCATCCAGTTTCCATTTGAAGTCTTTATCATCTATATTTCCTTTGAAGGCTACAAAAATTGTGGAATCCTCCAAAATAGTATCACTTTTTGTGTCATCATCTTCTAAGCCAGAGTCAAACTCCATCTCTGAATCTCCCATTGTTGATGAACACAAGGAAGTATAGATGTCTTCGAAGTTTGGAAGGTCATCTAAAACCATGATGTATTATTCCAGAAGTATATGCAAAGTGAACAGCAAGAAAACCTGCAAAAAGAAAAGGGGATGCAAAGTATTATAACATTATTATATATTCAACATATTACATCATCATCTGTACTTCTGTAAAATATGTAAATTTATTTACTACATAAAATTTCCTTTCATAATACTATTTGCTACTTTTTTTTTGTAAGACTAGAATATTAGGAGAAATACACAAAGGGTCACAGGGAAATAAAGCTGACTATAACAGTCCACACCTATAATCTCAGCAGGAATGTCACAAGTTTGATCCTAGCATTGGCTGCAGTTAGAATCTTGTCTCAAACAAACAACAGTGTCCAGAAAATCCTTTCTAAAATAACTATACTTACTTTCCAGCTATATTAAAAAATTCTAATAAACATTAGAAGTAAATAAAACTAATAACGATTTTAAGGCTAAAAAAGGCTACTGTTTAGCAGGAGAAAAGACTAAGACTTGAAACTGCCTAACAGTGTAGCTATTTAGCAGCCATTTCAAAGTAGGAACTGAAAGAAAAATAACCTAATTATATACATCATGATCTTAGTAAAACAATAATAAGCCAAATCAAAATAAGTATATGGAAAGTCCTAACAGACCGGTGAGGTGATTAAGCAGTAAATGCAGTGCCTGTGAACTGAGACTGTCTCAGAAAATAAGAGGCTGGTGAGAAGACTTAGCAGGTAACTGCCATTGCTACCAAGCTTGAAGATGAGTTTCATCTTGGGATCTACATGGTGGAAGGAGAGAATCAAACTGCAAATTGTTCTCTAACATACACACACACACACGCATGCACACACACTAAGCCCATTCACACAAACAATAAATAAACATTTAAACATTAAAAAGGTGCTACAGCAGGTGTTAATCAAATGGATTAAAACAAAAATATAAAAGATTAATGAAACAAAGAATTAGTTCAAACCAGGCATGGTGATGCACAGACATAATGTCACCACATGGAAGGTGGCAGCAGGAGGATATCTATCAGAAGTCCAAAATCATTTCTGGCTAAAGAACGTTTAAGGCCAGCCTGGGATACAAGAGACTTAGTCTCAAAAATGTAAGTATACACGTATGTACATACTTACATAGACTAAAAAGGAAATACTACATCTGTGAAATTCAAAGGATCATTAAGGAATATTTTGAAAACTTCTAATAAGTTGTAAAATCTAGAAGGAATGGGTACTTTTTTCAATACATGAATTATCAAAATTGAACCAAGAGGATATAAACTTAAAAAAATAAAATGGTGGGCATACAGTGTGGCCTGGTGATGGTTCAGTGTGAAACGGCACTTGCAGCCAAGCCTGATGACCTAAATGCCCCAAAACTACATGGATGAAAGAGAGAGCCACCTTATACATGCTGTTTCCTTACCTCTATACCTCTTGATGGCATATACACTTACAAACAGAAATAAGATATGGAGGCTGAGAGACATCTCAGCAGTTAAGAGAACATACTGCTCTTACAGAGGACCCGATGTTTTTGAGCTACCATGTGGGTGCTAGGAACTGAACCTAGTTTCTTTGCAAGAATAGCTAGTACTCTTAAATTCTAAGCAATTCTCCAGCCTCATATTCCCCCTTTATTCTTACAGACTTGAATTCTTTGTTGTGTGTTTCCTTTTTTGGGAACTCATTATGTAGACTAGGCCTCAAGCTCATAAAGATGCATCTGCCTCTGCTTCTGGAGTGATGGAATGAAAAGTACATGCATAATATAATAATATAATATAATATAATATAATATAATTAATACAATACAATACAATATAATATAATATAATATAATATAGTGTGTGTTATCTTTTCATTCCTACCTAGTGCTTGAATTCTTTACCAAGAGTGCATTAAAAGTATAGAAACAAGCAAGAAAGAAGTCAAATTACTCCTACTTACAGATATGATCACATACTTAAAAGATCCTAAGAACTTCACCAGAAAACTCTTAGAGGTGGTAAATACTTTCAAGAAGATATTAGGGATACAAAATTAACATAGGAAAACCAGTAGCAGGGCAAGGAGGATGGGTTAGCAGTAAAGTGCTCTTGGAGAGGACTGGAGCTTGGTTATCATGTTAGCTGGTTGATGACCTTGCAAGGGGATCTGATAGTCTCTTCTGGACTCCATGAACACCCACAAACACACATGCAAATAAAAATAAATCTGGTAGGTTCACTATATACTGATAATATGCTGGGAAATAAATCAGAGGAGAGATACCTCAGCAGTTAAGCACTGACTCAAACCCAGGTTCAATTCCCAGAACCTAGACGGAGGCTTTCAACTATCTGTAACCTCATTTCCAGGACATCTGTCATCCTCTTCTGGCCTCTGTGGGAACCACATAATTGTGGTGTACACAGATATATGAAGGCAAAACACACACTACTGGGGGTTGGTCTGGTGCTCCGTGTATTTAGATGCTAAATTTTGGGCCTCAAAATCTGGTTGCAGTTCTAAAGAGGACATTGTCACATACATTAATCAATGCTGTGTAAATTTTGCTCTCAATTATCTCTTGATTAGTCAATAAAGAAACTAGACAGCATATAGTTGGGCAGAAGAGAGGTAGGTGGGGCTTCTGTTATTTGTCTTGAGGTCTCAGGTAGGGACCACAAAGGAAGAAAGAAAAAGAAGGGAAGAAGGAAAGAAGGGGAAATAGAGAAAGGACATGGCTGATCTGACTGAGCAGAAACAGCCCAGGCAGGACCAATATGGAAAGTAGCTCAGGGCACATGGCTGGGAAATAGCATGACTAGCATAGAAGATTAGGATAAATGGAGATCTGCCCAGTTATTGAATCTAAATCTAGTAAGTCTCTGTGTAATTTATTTGAGAGCCAGAGTGGGTGAATAGAAAAAGCCCTCCAAAATATAACCTATCTTTATAGTACACAGTACATATAAAAACAATGAAATTTAAAATAAAAGAAAAACCAAAAAAAGACAGACTTAAAAAACAACCTCTTACATAAAGTTTCACTTACCAAAATGTCTTAATTTTTATCATTTATTCAGGTCATCCTCTAAGTACAAACAAGGTGGCATCCTTAGGATATGTATATCAAAGTAGCAGCCAAATCAGAATTCTTTTAAAAAAAGAAGGAAAAAAAAATGAGAAAGAGAGATAATAAAACTACAGTATTATAAAGAAATTAGATTAAAAATACAAATACTGTAAGGTATAAAGTCACGGAAACTCTAAAGACTTTTAAATCAGAGTTTTCATTAGAAATCTTAAAATATGACCCATCACTTATGTAGAATGTAGAAGCAAAACTCAGGAACCCATACCAGTTTCATGCAAGAACCACAGAACTGGAAACTCTGGCTTTCCAGCGTTCTTCAGCCTTTCATTCCTCACCCTGCCAAATTAAATAGGGAAACTGCCTATAGATATTTAGAGACAACTATTTTTCCTTTTACAAGTTTTTAAAAATTTGTTTATTTCTGTGTATGGGTGCATGTATATATGTGCATCACATGTATGCTTGGTGTCTATGGAAGCCAGAAAAGTTGTTGGAGCCCTTGGAACTAGTTACAGATCGTTGTGAGCCATCATATCAGTGCTGGGAACCAACCCAGGTCCTCTAAAACAGCTGCCAGCTCTTAACAGCTGAGCATCTGTCCAGCCCTACAGAATATTTTCTATTTACATTAAATACAATACTAACAGAATTTCAAATTTTTAAAATATTTTAATTTATTACTTATTACAGTTTATTCACTTGTATCCAGGCTGTGGCCCCCTCCCACATCTCCTCCCAATCCTACCTTCTCTCCCTCCCTCTTCTCTCCCTATACCCCTCCCATAGTCCACTGATAGGGGAGGTCCTCTTCCCGTACTATCTGACTCTAGCCTATCAGATATCATCAGGACTGGCTGCATTGTCTTCCTCTGTGGCCTGGCAAGGCTGCACCTCCCATCCCCCAAGGGAGGTGATTAGAGAGCCTGTCACTGAGTTCATGCCAGAAACAGATCCTGCTCCCCTTACTAGAGAACCCACTTGAAGACTGAGCTGCCATGGGCTACATCTGTGCAGGGGTTCTAGGTTATCTCCATGCATGGTCCTTGGTTGAGGTACCAGTCTTTGCAGGGCCCCAAGGCCCAGTTTTTGTTTGTTTGTTTGTTTTGTTTTTTGTTTTTCTTTTTTTGGCTCTGTTGGTCTCCTTTTGGAGTTCCTGTTCCCTCCAGGTCTTTTTATCTCCCCTTCTTTCATAAAATTCCATGCCCAAAATTCCACTCTGCCCAAAGTTTGGCTATGAGTCTCAGCCTCTGCTTCGATACCTCGATCAGTAGAGTCTCTCAGAGGCCCTTTGTGGTAGGCTCCTGTCCTGTTCTCTGTATTCAAATTTGCTTTTAAGCTCCATAAAGTATAAATGTCTTTCCCCATTTTATTCACAATATCTTGTAGGTTTAATTAAACTTTTATTTAAGTTCTAAAGCATTCTTTATAGCAAACATACAAATGATACATGGAAAATTACTTTGGCATGCTTCAGAAAAATATTCCTATCTTAACAAGATAGTATCAGACTATAATACCTTTAACTTGGGTGTGACAATTTTGTTATTGCCAATACCGATTAAAATCTCTGAAACATTTGGTGGGTACACACATGCATACATGTGTCACCGTGTGCAAAAATGAGAAGACAATTTGTGAGAATCAGCTTTTCTCTTCTACCAGCATGGGAATTGAACTTAGGGTCTTCAGGTCTGGTGGCCAAGTGTCCCTACTCTCAGAAACCATCTTGCCAACTCAATACTGATTTTGTAATCTTGAAATTTTTGATGGATATGTACTAGCAGTTAATAAGCAACAACAACAACAACAAAAAAAACCCTACTGGTTAATTGCCTTTTTAATTCAAGAAAAAGGTACTTTTAAAGTTAGGCCATAAGGTAACCCCAATATATCTAGCACAACACTAGAATACCCCAATACTTCAGTATCAATCACTACAGTGATCAACTCAGAATAAAACCAACAAATGGAAGACATCTACCTTATAGGAACAGCAAAACGTATGGACTCAGGTTAAGAAAAAAAAAATACCAAGCAGAAACGTAAAATTTCTACAAACATATAGGAACCCAAGAATACAGGCAAATTAATGAGGGAGAAAATCATAGTCACAAAATATCTACATGAAGGATGGGGGAAATAAAAATATGACTTAAATAGCTGACTCAAAGTTAGAAAGAAAAGTCATTAGAATGAGCTAATGAACTAAAAGGGAGTAAAGTGAATGCATCAGTTAAATAGAACTCGGTTAGAAAGTAGAAAAAGAACAGATATCGATGGGACGGGACTGCACCCGGCCCTCAGGAGGCAGAAACAAGGGTATAACTAAAGGCCATTCTGGGCTATAAATATATCAAGGCTCTCATTCTCCAGCACTTAAGAAGGGAGAGCGCACTCAGGGCAGGAGGATCAGGAGTTCAAGGCCAAGAAAGTCTGAGGTCTGCATTGCATGAGACATTATCTCAAGTAAATAAAATAAAACAAAAATTCCAAGAAAACAAAAGTAAACAGGTAAATTAATTTTAAGAATATGAAGCACGTTGTCACTCTATAACCATGTCTGACCTAAAATTCTCGGCAATCCTCCTGTCTCAAGTGCTGTGGTTATAGACATGGACTATCATGCCCAGCTCCAACACTTTTATATTGGGAGAATATTTTTTAAAATAGGTAGGTAGCCAGTTAACTTAAAGTAAAGAAGGAAACAATAAACCAGACAGTAGAGGTGCATGCCTTGAGGCCAGCCTAGTCTACAGATTGAGTTCTAGGACAGCTGAGATTAACATAGTGAAACCGTGTTTCAAAAACCCACACCCCTGCCCCCAAAAAGGTGGGGGGAAAGAAAAGTAGAAAATAAAAAGGATTGCTGACAAAGACTACTTTCGCTAAAATTTTGTTCATCATAATATAAATTTCTGTTTTGTTTTGAGACAGGTTTCTCTGTGTAAGCCTTGTCTATCCTGGAATTCACTATGTAGACCAGGCTGGCCTTGAATTCAGAGATCCACCTGCCTCTACCTCCTGAGTACTGGGATTAAAGGCATGAGCCACCACAGCAAGCTACAGTATAAATATTTTTATGTTGGAAGCATAGCATGAAGGTGCTTGTGCCCAAAGATCTCCAGGGAGACCAGGAATGCTAAGCACACAGGACTGTCTTTCCAGTGGGAAAGATGTGAAAGCTGTTCTTCCATACAGAAAACTGGGAACTGAAAGTGATTAAGCCAGTGATCAGCTTTATCTGTTGGGCCAGGCTATTTCAAGCTCCTACAACTAGGACCGGAGATGGCCAATAATCTAAAAGACCTCCAGGTAGGGGCTCCCCAAGCCCCCACAACCAGGACAGAGATACCTACCCAGTAGTCTAAATGACACCAATATTATCTATATTACCATAGGCTCCTCTAAGCTCCCACAACTAGGACCAGACGTGGATAATAGCCCAAATGATCTCTACCCTATCTGTATGACAAAGATGGACCAGACCCTTCCCTAGTCTTTAAACCAGCACAGGTAGCCTATCTCTAGAACCCATCTTCTTTGAAAAAATGACATATACCTGAGTTGAGTTTTGGTATAATTATGTTTCCTTGGCACGCAGGCATTATATTACGACAGGCAAGTTGTTTGTTTGTTTGTTTGTTTGTTTTGTTTTTAGATAATACTGTTTTTAAATTGGAATAAACCACCCGGCACCAGACTCCCCAAAGTCTTGATCCAGGATGATAAAGTCAATCTGAACCAATTTTTCATTCTCACCTCTTGACAGTTTGTTCCCTGCCATGACCACCTGCAAGGTCCCCTTCACCACTAAGCATCATATACAAACTTACTGAAAGACAACATAGTTCTTTAAAGAGTACAGAAGTATAATAGCCTTAGGTTGTTTCAGAGGGCTCATGTTCACATGAAAACCTTTCCATTCTCTGGAAAACTACATTTATTATTTTATGTATATGGGCACACTCATGCCACAGCACTCACATGGAGGGCAGAGGACAACTTCAGAGTCTGTTCTCTCCTTCCACGTCTACATAGGCTCCACTGGCTGAATGCAGATAATCAGACTTGGAAGGAAGTGCCTTTTCTAATGCGCAATCTTGCTAACCCCTCAATTCATTTCATGAAGTAAACATAAATACTTAAGCCAACACAATCTGTAGGCAGAAAGCTACAGATCAATTTTTTAAATATATATTGCTTGGTCTTACACCAATGTGTGAGATTCTAAGTCAATTTTTGTTTTATTTTTTTTATTTATGTGCATTAGTGTGAAGATGTCAGATCCCTTGGAATTAGGGTTACAGACAGTTGTGAGCTGCCATGTGGGTGCTGGGAATTGAACCCCGGTCCTTGGGAAGAACAGACAATGCTCTTAACCACTGAGCCATCTCTCCAGCCCCCTCTAAGTCAAATTTTAAATAGACTTTGGCAGCACTTTAATAATGCATCATGATCAAGTGAAATTTGTTACTGGAGCAAACTCAGAATCAGGAAACAGAGGGAAAATGTTATGTGATCATCTATACTGACATTACACAATGCTGGGCATTGAACCCAGGGTTTTATACATGCATTTTATTTTGCCACTAAGCTATTTCCCTAGCCCTCCTTTTTGCTGTTGGGGTGGGGAGAAAGACACTATTAGGATGGCTATTAAATTATTTAGAGACAGTGTCTCACTATGTAGCCCTGGCTGGCCAAGAACCATTATTTACACCACAGCCTGGCCTCAAATGAACAGATCCACCTGCCTCTGCCTCCCTGTGCTGGGATTAAAGGGGTGTGTCACCATGCCAGCCTAGGCCAGACTGGGCTAGCAATGCATAACTCAGACTGGCTTTCAAGTCTTGATCCTGTTGCCCGGCCTCTAGCATAGCTGGATCGAATGACACCTCATCTGGGTGACTCAACCATTCATTTTGACTTCTACACTTCCAAAAACAAAAACAAAAACAACACAATGCTTTCTCAACCTTACAGAATTTTCTCAACACAAAAGTGAGGTTTAGCATGTAACTCAGTGGCAAAGTACTTGCATATGTAAAGCAACACACACACTATCAACAAATACAAGTTTATTCCATGGAAGAGAATAGGAATGTATTAAAGAACACAGAAATAATGTAAAACTAAAGAAAAGAACAAGCTGGTATTCTTGAAAGCCAAACAAAAGACAGATAATTTAGCAAAGCAGCACAATGCAAAATTAAGATACAGAAAAAAATAGCATTTATTACCCATTAATCGTCAATGGTGGGAAAAGATCTCATTTTTAAAAAATATTTTTAATTTTAATTTTCATTAATTCTACTTTATTCAATTTGAAGATCTCATTTTTTAATAGTGACAAGAAAGTTAAAATCTTTGAGAATTAACTAAAAAGAAAGGTCAAGAGAACCCAAACATACTTATGAAGGGAGCTGGAGAGATAGCTCACTGGTAAGAGTACTTGTTGCCCCTGCAGAGGACTCAGGTTCAATTCCAAGCACTCACAGGGTGGCTTGCAACCATCCGTACTTCTAGTTCCAGGAGATCTGAAGACCTCTTCTGACTTCTTTGGGCACCAGGCACACACATGGTGAGCATATATACATAATACATACATACATACATACTTACACACACACATCCATGCAGACAAATAATTGTATACGCAATTTTTAAAAAATACTTAATGAAGGACATAAAAATTAAAGATATGGATAAAATTATATTTTCATGGGTAAAGATTCATATGTGTCAATTCTTCCTAACTTATAATATTTTGTTTGTTTGTTTTCAAGACAAGGTTTCTCCAGCCCACAGAGGAAGACAATGCAGCCAATCCAGATGAGACCTGTTAGGCTAGGGTCAGAGGGAAGGAGAAGAGGACCTCCCTGATCAGTGGACTTGGGAAGGGGCATGTGAGGAAATGAGGGAGGGAGGGTGGGGTTGGGAAGGGACGAGGGAGTGGGCTACAGCTGGGATACAAAGTGAATAAACTGTAATTAATAAAAAAATATTAAAAAAAGACAAGGTTTCTCTGTGTAGCCTTGGCTGTCCTGGACTTGCTTTGTAGACCAGGCTAGCCTTGAACTCACAGAGATCCACCTGCCTCTGCTCCCAGAGTATTGGGATTACAGGTGTGCACTATGCCTGGCTCCTAATTTATAATTTAATAAGACAACCTGACACTAAAGTTTGTAGGAAAACTCTGAAAAATCAGATTATAGAAAGGGATTCAGCCCTATCAGATTAACGTGTTACTAGGGGTTGGGGAAATGGCTCAGTGGGTGAAAGTGGTTGCTGTGAAAGCATGAGAATTGGAATCCGAATTCCTAGCATCCACAATAAAAAGTGGGTGTGGCCATGTGTGCACTGTAACTCCACACTATGGCGTGGAGACAGGAGGATCACTGTGGCTCTTGCTGACAGTCTGGTTCTAGATTCTAAGAGGCTTTTTCTCAAATGAAAGGTGGAGAGTGACAGAGCAGGATAGCCCAAGTCCTTTCTGGCCTCTAGAAGAAAACAGTTCTATGCGCCACCTTCTAACACCCACATGCAATACACACGCATTAACAAACACTGACACACACATTATATTCTCAATAGTTTGAAACTCTATATTTTAATATTATAAAAGCACAGAAAAAATATTTATAACCTTCAAGAGGGAAAGGTTCTTCTAATGACTCAAAGTCCAAAGCCTTGTAAGACTGATCAAATACAAACAAATAGTTGGACATGGAGGCACACATCTTTAATCCCAGTACTCAGGAGGCAAAGACAGTGGATCTCTGTGAATTCAAGGCCAGCCTGGTTACATCTGTGAGATCGTTTTCAATAATAATAATAACAACAACAATTATATATACATATATGCGTACATATACATATGTGCGTATACATATGTGTGTATGCATATATGTGCACAAGTTCACTGAACAAGAGTTTGTATTGTCTGTATAATGATGAAGCTGCTTGATGATAACACAGAGAAGTAAGTAGCAAAAATTACAGCTACAGGCATTAGACCTTCTGAGATATATAAGGCAGTTTATTGTTGGGAATTCTAAGAGCATCAGAAAGGGTCAAATAATATAATTTGGAGATTTTTATCTATGCTTCTATTCCCTTCCAAAGTCACAGACAACTGAGAAATTGACCTCATCTAGTTAACCTACATTAACCTAACATAAGCTACATAACCTAGATCATTAGTTAACCTACACTCCAAATGCAGCTTTGCCAAAGTGAAATAATGTATATACTGAGCTCAAAATAACTTTTTTAAAAAGTAAAGTTTAGTCAGTGAGATTGCATAGTGGGTAAAGGAGCTTGCTGCCAAGCCTGAGGACTGAGTTCAATCTCCCTGAACATCAGATGACAGAAGGAGAGCACCAGCTCCCTCCTCTAACCTCTACACATACATCATGGCACTCACACATCCACATACATACAATACATATCATAAATGTTTTTTTTTTAATTTAAGTAAAGTTTATGGACTCAGGTATTCTTTCTGGTTTAGTGCTTAAAACACATATGAGGTATTAGGGTCAATTTCCATTACTGCCAAAAAAAATTAAAAGTTGATTTCTGATTAAATTGTTTTAGTTGAAACTAAGTCTTTCCAAAAACAAAACAAGAACAAAAACAAAAAAAAAACTTTTATTCTACAGAATTGACAGACCTGTTTAGGAACTCTCTGACCACTCTCAGAAAAGGTAGTCAATAGGACCCCTCTCCATTTCTCCCAGGACCTGGACAAAAAGGGAAAAGAAAAAAGAGGAAGAAGAGAAACATCAGAAGAAAAGACTAAATAAACCCAGTAAACAGATTCTAAATAAATGTTGATGACTGGCCAAATTCATCTCTCATTATTTGTTTGTATTCTAGAAAGAGTTGTTTGTTTTAAAGCAGACAGCCTCTTAGAACAGTGGTTTTTAGCAAATAAACTTTATTATTACCAAAAATGCTCAATATATTTTCAAAACAGCTACATAACACCTTGTATCTACATGTAAATTCATTTTATAACTCATGATCTTTACAGTTTGTACACTTTTCCTACTATTATACTCAGTATACTTAGACATATTGAGGATAGCCTGGGTTACATAATGTATTCTTGGCTAGCTTGTGAACAACATTGAGACTCTGTCTCTCAAAAGAGAGAAAAGAAGGGAGGACACAGGAGAAGGGAAAGGAAGAGAAGGGGAGAGGAAGAAGGAGGGACGGAGAGAAAGGCAGTGTGTATGCCCAGGGTAGAATCCCTGTCAGATTTTCAGCATGTGCCAGCCTCACAGGTCAATACTTTGTCCCACCTTGCTCATGTTGATAACATCACACATTTTAATTTAGCATTTACTTTATAGTCTATAATAGTTATTTTATAAATGACAACTGTAAAAACTGACAAGGAAACAAATACATAGAAACACAGATGTCCCAAGTTCACAATTGTTCACTTTTACAGCTGCTTTACCATCCATCCCTGAAAATGAAATAAAGCCTATTGCCCATGAAAACATTTCCTAATCTTCATTTTTCAAATGGTAAGATCAGCTGGTGTACATAATCAGAAAATACAGCTTTATTTACTATTTATTTAGACAGAATCTAGCTGTATAGCCCAGGCTATCCTAGAACTCTTAATCTTCCCACCTCAGCTTTCTAAGTGCTAGGGTTACAGGTGTATGCCACCTCATCTGACTTTGACTGCCACTAATATTAACACACAATGTGACATGGAAAGCAAGCTAGGCTGAGCATGCCAGGGAGGTTTTGTCTTGAGTTCTCATTGTGGTCTTCCCATAAAATTGGATGAGTTGGGGCAGGACACAATTTATATGAACCAAAGACTCCTTAAAGTTATATAATGCAAGGGTAGATCACCAGAGCCCTAGTTAAACAGATTTGCAGGTTCCTTTTAGGTCTTAAAACATTCAAGGACTACAAACAAGAAAACTATTTTTCTTTAGTGTGAATGGGTATAGAACTGTGATAACCTTTGTCAAAAATTATCTCAATTCAAAATAAAACTGAAATATACATTTGGGGATTTACTGTAGAAAAAAACTCTACTTTAAAAAAATACACATAAACAGCAGGGCAGTAGTGGCACACACCTTTAATCCCAGCACTTAGAAGGCAGGTGGATCTCTGAGTTCAAGGTGAGTCTGGTCTATAGAGTGAGTTAGTTCCAGGACAGCCACGGCTATACAAGAAAGAAATTATATTGTTTATATTGTTTATATATATAAACAATATGTAAGGCTGTTTGTAATGGGAAAAAATCAGAAATATCCATTGAATACCACATAAACAGAATATGCCATTAATACACTTTAATTAGATATTATTTTATGATTTAGAAAGAAATGTATGATATTCTAAGAGGCAAAAAAAAAAAAAAAATAGAAGTCATAGCTAGGTGTGGTGGGGCCAATATGCAACCCTCACACCTGGGAGGAAGAGGAAAGAGGCTTTTAAGTTTCAGGACATGTTTTTAATTGTTGGATAGTATTCCACTGTGAAAGGTACCACAATTTCTGTACCCACTCCTCAGTTGAGAGACATCTGAATTGTTTTCAGATTCTGGCTATTATGAATAAAGCTGCTATGAACATCACTGAACAAATGTCCTTGTTGTGTACTCGAGCATATTTTGGATATATGCCTAGGAGTGGTATAGCTGGATCTTGAGGTAGTACTATTCCTCATTGTCTGAGAAAGCATCAGATTGATTTCCAAAGTGGTTGTACAAGTTTACATTCCCACCAGCAATGGAGGATGGTTCCCCTTTCTCCACATCCTCTCCAGCATGTGTTGTCACTTGAATCTTTGATCTTAGCTATTCTGATGGGTATAAGTTGAAATCTCAGGGTCATTTTGATTTGCATTTCCCTGATGACTAAGGATGTTGAGAATTTCTTTAAGTGTTTCTCTGCCATTCTATCTTCCTCTATTGAGAATTCTCTGTTTAGCTCTATACCCCATTTTTAAATTGGATTACTTGATTTGCTGCTTTTTAACTTGAGTTCTTTATATATTCTGGATGTTGGCCCTCTGTCAGAGCAAAACTCTTTTGATGTTAATGATGCATCATTTTAATTTGTTTGTTTTTCTGACAGCATCTACTCAGCAATTAAAAACAAGGAAATCATTAAATTTGCAGGCAAAATGGTGAGAACTAGAAAAGATCATCTTGAGTGAGGTATCCCAGAAGCAGAAAGACACACATGGTACATACTCACTTATAAGTGGATTTAGACATATAATATAGGGTAAACACACTAAAATCTGTACACCTAAAGAAGCTACACAAGAAGGAGAACCCTGGGTAAGATGATCAATCCTCACTCAGAAAGGCAAACGGATGAGCATCAGAAGAAGAAGGAAACAGGGAATAGGACAGAAGCCTACCACAGAGGATCTCTGAAAGACTTTCTAAGCAGATGCTGAGACTCATAGCCAAACTTTGGGCAGCTGAACTAGGGCTCAGGTGTGGCCTAGAATAACTTCAAACTTATGGCACTTCTGCTTCATTCTACCAAGGGCTCTGTCTTTCCCTTCCTTTCATGTGCACAGGGCCCTTCAAGATGAACTTTTTCTGAAATGCGGAAACTACTGATGACCTGAAGGTGCTACCTTAAAATGGTAGAAGATGGCTCAGTGGTTAAGCACACTGGCTGCTCTTCCAGAGGCCCTGAGTTCAATTCCCAGCACCACACGGTGGCTCACAACCATCTTTAATGGGATCTGATCCCCTTATGCTTTGCAGGTGTGCATGTAGACACAGTACTCATAAAGCACATAAATCAGAGAGAGAGAGAGAGAGAGAGACAGACAGACAGACAGACAGATAGACAGACACAGACAGAGGGGAGAATGAATCTCATCTGGGGCTTGAGATATGGCTCAGAGGACCTGGGGTTCAATTCTCAGCACCCATATGGCAGCTCACACCTGTCTGTAACTCCAGTTTCAGGGCTTCGGACACTCTCAAACAGACATACATCAAATCAAAACGCCAATGAACATAAAATAAAAATAAATTATAAAAATCAGTTGGTAGAAAAATGCATTTGTACTCATTGTTTTCTCTTTACTGCTCTCTAAACAATACAGTATAACTAATTACATAGTATTCATATGGCATTAGGTATTGTATATCAGGAGATAATTCCAAAAATATAGGAGGATACATACAGGCTAAAGCAAAGGGGACAGCATTTTATACAGGGGACTTGAGCATCTATGAGTTTTGGTATCCAAGAGGATCTGAAATAATTCGTCCACGGATATTGAAGCCCAAACACACTCACTAACTGTGCGTGTCTCTCAGCACCTGTCCAGCAGTCACATTCTCTCACCCCAACACACTTAACTTCATCTCAATGGTTCTGAATGTATCATCTCCACATATACTGACAAGTTACACACAACACAAACTTTTTTCTACTGAAAATTCATATTTTGTTTTCTTGGTGCTAAGGATCCACACCACTAAGGCCCTTGGGCATTTGAAACAACCACTCTAGTCCCAAAGACACTATTTCTTAGGAAACATCCATAACTACTTATTATGTCAATTCATATAATATTGATATGTACTGCTCTTAGCTAATGTTCACAATGAAAAAAACAGTGTCTGAAAACACACTATGTGGGAACTACTTGATTTACCTTACTCTCTTCTCACTATCTAGGCCAGGCTGGGTAGAAGACAGAAATCCTCCTGCCTCAGACTCCTGAGTAGGGATTATAGGCATGTGGCATGGCACCTAACCTCGATTTTTTTTTTAGTCTAGTAAAATGTAGTTTACCTAAAATCTTCCTAAGTTTTGCTGGCATTTGGTGTGAAACAACGGTGCTTTTGAATTTCTTCAAATGCTTAAATGTTTCAAGTGTATATTTTATAGAAAGGCTACAGAGTTACTTTCATAAAATATTAAATAAATATGGAAAAGGAGCTGGTAAGATGCTCAGCAGATAAAGGCGCTTGCTGCCAAGCCCAATGACTTGTTTAATCCCCGGGACCCACACAGTAAAAGGAGAAAACGGACTCTCACAACTGCAAACAAACACAACAAAATGAATTCAGAAAGGGAAGAGACAACCCAATGAACAAATTCCCAAATTTGTAAATGTAAATCTGATTCACAAATTCATCACTATTTCTTCCCTGGAGATCTCTGTTTGATCTTTAAAAAATATAAGTAAATGGGCCCTATGGAATAAATATTCAACAGTATTAGTAAAGAAGCTGGCTAATGAGAACTTTTATTTCCTCTTTGTGCACACTGGGAATGCTGAAGTTAGACACTGATCTATACAGAACATAGACAGCTATTTATAGTGTAAGTGCCCTTGAAATGTGGCGATCATTAGAATAATTAATTGACAAAAGTTAGTATTATTAGTTGATCAGTACTATTCTAAATATTACAGAATAGAAAATCCCTCACAAGTTAATTATGTATTCTGGTTCATATATAAAATACAGCTTATCAAACTGTATGCCTGCCATTACTCCACCAAAGGTTTTATTCCCTTTATGTACTCATCCATATATGCTTCTAGGCAGTTATTAATTTTAAACAATATTTCAAAATTATTTTTAATTACTTTAAATTTTTTAAAAATATTATTATTTATGAGTACGTGTGCATGTCTGAGGAGCTCAGAGGGCTGTCAGATCTCCTGGAAATAGACTTACAGGTAGTTGTGAGCTGCCTGAGGTGGGTGCTGGAAATCAAGCTCAGGTCTTCTGCAAGAACAATATGAACTCTTCCTTGTTGGTCCATTGCTCTAGGCTGAGATTTATTAACTCAGGAAATATTTATTGAGCTCCTAGGTACCCACCGTACATATTTTTTAGAATAAAGTAGAAAAAGATGCAAAATTTAAAAGTAAATAAATATGCAGCACATAGGCATTGGAGCCAAAGGCGGAGAAGGGAGAATATAGAAGCACCCTTGGCCCAGGCTTCAAGAAGCCAATCTAATGAGCGGGGAGGGGTACCAGCTTCCCTTCTCCCTGTGTTGATCCAACACTTCACAAAGGGGCTTCTTTTCCTAACATTTTCATTATGACACTAAAAACTTTTGTTGGCTTCCCACTGTTTAGTCAATCAAGTCAAATTCCCCAGCCTGAAACAAGAAAAAAATAGACCATTCAAAGTCTTCCGTAAACCTGTAATCCCAGAACTCTGAAGAGAGGGCAGGAGTATCTCAAATTCAAAGCTAACCTGGCCTACAGAGATGACTCAAAGCATAAAAACAACAAACACAACCCAAAAGCCTTCCATGGTTCATTACCATACAATGCTCAAGTTAGGAAGACAGGCTTTGCAACTAGACTGCCTGAATGCAAATTTATTATCAATTGTTACCTATATTTCTTGCTAGGTCTATAAAAAGGATTTTAAAAAACCAGAAGCTTCTTCACCAAGTTATTACGAAGATCAAATAAAATACTACTTGTGAAATGCTCAGCACCTGTGGAGCAAACAGCATGCACTGTATGAGCACTCTCACTCCTTCTAAGGTTTTATCTGTCATTATTGCTGCCATTCCATTGTCATTTCAAGGCTTATCTCCAAATACACTAACAACCTGTTTTCCAGGCAAATTGAACTCTCATTTTTATTTGTTGGTGTGTTGGTGTGTGTGTGAAAGAAAAACTTTGTTAAATCAGCTCTCCCCTACTTTAATGCAAGTTCTGGCCTGTATCTACTAAGCTGTCTCACAAGTCCCAAACTAGACTCTTTACTATTCCCTAAGCACATATCACTACACTAATTTTTCATCAGTCTGTAGAATAGTGCATCATCTTCAAGTATTAAGATCTGCACCATCCTTAAGGCTCTACTTCAGCCCCTTAATACATTACAGTCACCACAAAAATTCTGCTGCATTCATCTTGAAATCCTGTCCACTATAGTGTGGAGTTCTAGCCAGTTTGTGGCATACATGGTAGCACCTAATAAAATGTTCAAAGAATGAATTCCTGCTTCCTCTCTTTTGTGGAACTGTTAAGACAACAGCTCCATATCACAAGTAACAAAGACCTCTTTTTTGCAATATTTTGTAAAGCTGGCCAGCAAGTTCTTTATCACCAGTGTGGTAACTTCTAATATAGCACTGAACCCAGAGATAGTAGATACCTAAATATTCACAGAGTTGAACTGAATTTTACCTTATCTTATAAACTGAATTCTCATTTTATTCACTGTGTTCAAGTATCAACCTGCCCATAACCCCATATCTATTTTCAGTCATTGTGACTTTATCCCATTTGCTATTTCTTAGTTTAGGAAACAATTGTAAAAAAGAAAGACTCAGAAAATCAAATGTCTATAGAACTGTAAAACTAAGCTAGAGTACTGAAGACCACAAAGAACTTGAAAATACATTGGCCTACAAGTTTTGCTAAGTTTTTCTATGAAAGAATATGAGCTTAGTGTTGACAGAACCTCCAAGTTTTCAAGACAAGTCAGAAATTTAGGAGTTTGGGTAAAATTTTAAAGACATTAAAAATATTGCATGTGCCAAACAAAATATATTTGCAGGTCAAAGTCAACCACAGCTTGCCAGTTTGTATCCTCTGCTACAGAAATTATTTGCAAAAAGAGTGAGGAATTCCATTCCAATAGAGTTACGGCAGTCCTAAATCCAAGCAATACCTTCCGACCATCTCGCCTAGCTCCCCATCCTTCCGACTTAACCGAGAGCCAAATATATGTAACAACTCAGTGAATTAGAGGGAGTCCCCTCTTTGTGCCAGGTTCTGGGGAATGAGACATGAACAGTGACTATAAATAGCAGCTAACATTTATTGAACATTTTGTAAGTACCAGGCACTGTTCCACATGTCATGTGAATTAATTTAATCCTTTTAGTAACTCTACTAAGTAAGTACTATTATCTTTATTTTAAAGATGAGGAAGTGGAGGCACAAAAGTTATATAAATCTCCCCCAGACCATGCAATTAATAAACAGGAAAGCTGAAATTAGGACCTTAGATTCCATCAAAAAGCTTACAATTTGAAAGCAAATGTTATTCAGTATTTGGTATTGAGGTAAGTAATTATACATGGAAGAAATAATGAAATTGCACCTCACCTCATCCCACACACAAAGTGAACCATAGAGTTAAAAATTAAAGGCAAAAGTTGAGATTCTAAAAGATAATGTACACTGTAACTTAAAAATCTTGGGGGAGGAAAAGATTGATAAAATTGATATTAAGATTCCAAACTATTAGCAACTTTATACAGGTTTATTTTTTCCTATTTTCTTTTTTCATTTATTTATTTATTTATTTTCATTATTAGTTACATTTTTATTAACTCTGTATTCCGGCTGTATCCCGCTCCCTTATTCCTTCCCAATCCCACCTTCCTTCCCTCATCTCCTCCCTGCCCCTTTCCAAGTCCACTGATAGGGAAGGAATACAGGTTTATTTTAATTAATTAATTTAAATACTTTTATGTATATGAGTGTTTTACCTAAACATATGTCTGTGTACCACATGTATGCAGTGCTCATGGAGACCATAAGAGGGCAACTGATGCCCAAGTAGGTGCTGGAAATTAACCTGGATCATGTATAAAAGCACTGAGTGTTCTTACCACTGAGCCATCTCTCCAGCACTCCTTCCCACTTTTTTTTTTTTTTTTTCAGTGCTGAGGATCAAGTCCAAGGCACTGAGCATGCCAGGCAAATTTTGTCATCAAATTATGTATTCTCAACTCTCAGAGTTTTAAAATATATAACAAACTGGAAAATGACATTTATAATACATATACAAAATATATGCATTATGTAGACTTGAGTATGTAAACGAACTTTCTAAAATAATCCAATAGAAAAATATACAATCTAATAGAACAAGCGCCAGTGGGTATAAATTGTGTAAACTACCACAGTTAACTCATCAGCAGAGTCCAAACAGTCAACTTTGCTATCACTGAACAATAAAAAGTATTCAGGGGTCTATGTCATGTTGCAGGTGCACAAAGGAGAATCCAGCCAGAAGAGCAGCGGCAAGATGACAATTCTCCAAGGCATAGAAATTGAGTAGCAAAGTCGAGGTTGAACATCCAATACATCAAAAGTAGATCAAGTGTTAATGAACATTTGCAAAAGAGTATTTCAACTTTGTGAGCTGCTTTAAATTCCCTGTCACAACTGCTCAGTTCTGTCACTGGAAGTACTGACAGCCATGGAAGCCACGTAAACGAGTGTGGTTGTGCTTCCATGAAACTGTTTACAAAAACAGCTGACAAGACATGACCTAAGAGCTAGTTGGTGGACTCTAATGCAGGATGCTGTGATTCCTACACTCTTAGGAATACTTTCTACATCTTACTCCACCTTTTATGTCGACTGACAACCCTAATTTTTCTAACCAAAAACTATACATTGAACAGCCTTGGAATGGTAAAAAACAGAAACAACAACAAAACCCTCTAACTTGTTATCTGTGGCAATTTTCTATTTATCTTTATTTCACTGGAAAAAATGTTTTTGGCAGTCATCATCCAAAGTAGAGTTTTAAAAAATGCTCCTTCATCAATCACAGTATCAGTTATCAACACCTGGAATGTCTAATTCTGCTCAGTATCCACTCTCTGAACTTTAATTTAGGCCCTTATTATTTCTTTCCTTTCTCGTCAGTCTATCCTCCATATCTCAAAAGAACATCTATTTGTGCTGGGAAGGTAGCTCAGTTTGTAAAGTGCTTGTCTTCCAGGCATGAAAACCTGAATTCCATCCCAGAAACCAAATAAAACAAAACAAAACAAAAAACAGGCACATTAGTGCATGCTTGTAATCTCAATGCTGGAGAGGCAGAGGCAGGCAGAATCCTGAGGCTTGCTCGACAGCTAGCCTACCCTACTGGGCAAATTCTAAGCCATCAAGAGATCCCACTAATGGGTGGGTGGGTAGGTAGGCAGGTAGACACATACACATACACACACACACACACACACACACACACACACAGATCGATGGATAGACCAACTTACCAATTGACCAACAGACAGACAGATGAATGCATGCCAAGTTGAACAGTGCCTGAGAAATGACAACAGAGATTGAACTTTGAGTTCTACACGTATCAGGACACATATGTACACACGTGTGCATACACATACAGAGCCAATTATCTCCTAAAAATTAACCCTCATATAATTCCTCTCAAAAATCTTGATTCAGGCTACACTCATCAGTCAAGTCTTTTTAACAGAGTGTGAGTGTTTGTGTGTGTGTGTGTATATACATATGTATGTGTGTACATAGTATCTTGGAAGAAGGCTTGGGTAGTAAAGTGCTTGTCCCACAAGGGCATAAGGACCTGAGTTTGGAAGGCCTTACATAAAGGGAGGGTGCTACAGCGCACATCTGTAACTCATTGCTGGAGGGTAAAGACTGGCAGATCCCTGAGGCTCCTTGGCTAGTCAGCCTAGCTGAACCAATCAGCTCCAGGTTTAGTGAGAGACCCTGTCTCAGAGAATAAAGTGACTCAGTGGGAAAGGCACGAGCTGTCAAGTCTGATGACCCGAGTTCAATCTGGCAGACCCACATAAGTGAAAAAAGAGAAGTGATTCCCACAAGTTGTCCTCAGATTTCCACACATGCCCTTACAATCACTCACAAATACAAATAATAAAGAACAAAAAATAAGATGTCAGGGTAAAAAAATAGTAAGAAGGTAGAGAAGCAGTCAAGTAAGACACCAAAGTCAATCTCTGGTCTCCACATACTGGAATAACTACTATATGAACAGGCGTGTGCGCGCGCGCTCTCACACACACACACACACGCGCTCTCACACACACACACACGCGCGCGCGCACGCACACACACACACACACACACACACGCACACACACACACACACACACACGCAGTGTGTACAGTTCAATATTGCAGTGCTTACCCTGATTGTGCAAGGCCCTGAGTGTGATCCCTACCACCATATTCACAAAAAGTATGTGTACAGATACACCAATACAGACAATTTGTATGCTTAGTAATTACTTTAATGCAATTGGATTTTTTGTAATTCAATGCACTTTATACAATTAAAAATATTATTTTGAATGTTGGGCATGGTGGCACATGCCTGTAATCCCAGCACTCAGGGAGGCAGAGGCAGGCGGACCTCTGTGAGTTCAAGGTCAGCCTTGTCTACAAAGTGAGTCCAGGGCAGGCAATACTACACAGAGAAACCCTGTCTCAACAAACAAACCCCAAATGTATACATCTGTAACTTTGAGAGAGGTCCATGTGCTTCACTAGATGCTACAGGGGCTACCGCATACATAAGATCAGAACTCTGCATTAGAAAGACTCAGAAAAACTGTTACTGAATATACGTGTGATAGTTAAAACCCTCACGACTTCTAGTTAAAAGCCCCTCCTCACCCCTTTTTGCTGGGGATAAAACCAGGGACCTTACGTCACATGCTGGGCAGATACTCCAGCATTTAACTATATCACCAACCACTGAAAGTGTTTTTGTTTTGGTTTGGTTTTTTCCTCCCGAGACAGGGCCTTTACACTATAGCCCAGGCTGCCTTCAAATTTGAAGCAATCTCCTGCCTCAGCCTCCTGTGCACTGAGATTATAAATGTGAGCCACTGCGCCTGGCTTCTAAGTTGTTTTTTTTTTTTTTTTTTTTATGTGGGCTCTGTATTGTCATTCCTTGCATATGCATTTACAATGGACTTCAGGGCCTCCTAGGATATCAAAATCATTATATAAAGTGGCATAGAATTTGCATGTCCCCTTACCTGTAAAACCTAATTCCATATAAATGTCATTTAACCCCAAACAGTTGTTAAGCTGACTACTTTAGAGAATAATAACAAGGGGAAAAAAGTGAATGTTTAGCACAGATGCAATTTTTTTAAAATGAATGTTTTCGATATGTGATTGGTTGAAGCTGTAGATACAAAACTGAGGCACACAAAAAGTCAACTATACATTATTGGCTGATTTATCTCACAGTCCATTTGAACTATGAATTTCTTATAATAACAGAACTTAAATCGAACATAATGGAGAGCCTAGGTCCCTATCATAATTTTTTTTTTCCTTTTCGGCTTTGTTTGCTGTGCAATAAACATCTAGAAGAGGAGAATCTTTTTAAACTCTACAAAGAGGTTCTTTCTTGATGCTTTTTTTTTTTTTGGTACCAATGGAGAAGACCTAGGAAATATCCAATGATTGGTTACATATAGTCCTTTATATCCCACTCAAGCTTTGTACTAACAAACTTGTTCAAACAAAAGTTAATGGCTCTCTAATATATGGTGCCTTTTGACTTAGTAAACTCCTTTGAGGCAATGTGTTGAACAAGGAAGCAGTAGGATGTATCCAGGAGCCCCGTCACCAATATGTTCTAATCTTGGGAAACGTTGGTGCCTTTCTATGTCTCGGGCTAAACAACTACTTGATCTGAAATCATGAGATGATCTCCAGAGCCACTGTAGTTTGTCCATACTCATCCTTCATCATTCTAACTGGTTTCAACAGGATCTTTCAGACGACCTCCTCAGGTGACCCTGCTCTTTAAGTTGGGGCTGTCCCCTTCCAGGAAAGACACTTTGGGTCACCGCCCCCAAACATTCGGGTCCCTCCTTTTAAAGACAACTCCTTAAGTTGATGGAGGTTCTCTCCTTTCCTAACCAGCTCCACTCTGAACCCTTCGCTGTCTGTCCAGCTCCCACATCCAACCCCCACCACCCTTTCTTTCTTCATCAAGTTCTTCCCTTTTCCTGTTGCTTGCCCGGGGCTCACAGGTCCTGAGACCCTTGGAAGTCATAAAGACTGGCCACTCAGCGCCAGGACCTTTCCAGTCCGATTCCCGCGTCAGCACCCAACTCCGATACCCGCGTTCGCAACCCCCTTTCCTAAGCAATCACCCCCTGTGCACGCAAAGAACTACTCCAGCCCTGACAGCCAGGACCCGACACGCAAGTCGCCTCCCCTACCCCTGGGTACTGCTCCGGGGTTCGGAGCACCGCGCACGGCCTAACCCAACTCCACCGCCCGCCGCCCCGCCAGCCCACCAACCCCAACGCGGGTCCCGTTCGCCCCGAGGTCTTTTCTCCGCGCCGCCGGCCCCGACTTCACGCCCCACCGTCCCCGGCGGCCACAGCGCCACCCCGCGCAGCCCCCTCGGCCGCCCTGCACTCTCGCGGCGCCCCGACCCCGCGGCCCGCACCCTCCCCGCCGCCGCCCCGCCGCTCCCGCCCGCGCCCCGCCCGCAGGCCCCGGGCCCGCTCCCCAACATGGCGACGGGGACACGAGCGCGGCGGCGGCGGCGGGTGGGGCGGCTGCGGGCCCGGGCCGCACTCGGGCCGAGCTGCACGGCCGCCCGGCGCCATCTTCGCGCGCCGGGCCCCGGGCGGCGCCTCCTCCCCTCGAAACCAGCCGGGCCGGGCCCCGGACGCCCGGCAGGCCCACCCCTTACGGGCCAGCGTCGCCGTCGCCTCACCTGAGCGCGGCCCCGGCCCTCCCGGGCGGGCCTCGCAGCGCCGGCCCGGGCCGTGCGTGCCCAGCGCCCTCGGCGCGTCCGTCCGCCCGTCCTAGCGTGGGCCCGTCTGTCCGGCCGTCGGCGCCCGGCCGCCCGCAGCCCGACCCGGCAGGGCCTCAGGGAGCCGGTGGGGAGGGGGGGGGGATGGGCCGGACCGGGCCGGGGAGGGAGGGGGAGGGAAGGAGAGAGGGAGGGAGCGCGGCGGGGGCGGGGCGGGCCGGGCCCGAGGGGCGGGGCCCCGTCCACGTGACCGGGCGTCCCCCGGCGCGCAAGGTGGAGCGCGCGAGCTGCGGCGAGCGGGCGAGCTCCGGTGCTGGGTCCGATCTCGGTCTGGTTAGAGGTCCAGCGCTGTCCCAGAGGATGGCTGTGTGCCGGGTAACGTGAACGCTCCGTGCCTCAGGTTGCGCATCCCAACGACGGGGACAGCAGAATGGCCTTGCGCAGGGGAAAGAGGGGAAACTTGGAAATGGGGACTTGGAAAGCGCTTGACACACCGGGCTAGCTTTGACAGTATTAGCTATTAGTCTAATAGCGGTGGCGATAACGATAACCTTTGTTAGTCTCCTATAAATATTTCCCTACTTTGTCCCACCATTACCACCCCAGTACACTCAATAGGCGCTCCCAAAATGTAATTGTTGAGGGTAAGCGGGCCTCTGGCCTCTTCCCTCTTCCCAAAGAAGGGAAGCTGTCCTAGCGATGGGCTGGGTCTGGATTCGCTAAGTCAGTTCTCACCCCTTAGCTTCATGATTTCCTTTACCTCTTTGAATCCCAGCTTCTTCCGCTGTGAGGGGGGGTGGGTAAGGCAGGTGAATAATTCTTCTTCTTCTTCTTCTTCTTCTTCTTCTTCTTCTTCTTCTTCTTCTTCTTCTTCTCCTCCTCCTTCTTCCTCTTCTCGTTTGTTTGTTTGTTGTTTGTTTGAGACAGGGTTTCCTTGTGTAGCCCCGGCTGTCCTCGACTTGCTGTATAGACCAGGCTGACCTCAAACTCACAGAGATCCACCTGCCTCTGCCTTCAGAGTGCAGGGATCTCAGGCGTGTGCCACTGCGCCTGGAGGACACCCAGTTGTATTGTCTCATCTTAGAGGGTGGAGGGGGTCTGAACTCTTTCATTAATACTCCTTGAGCCCACACTACACTTAAACTGGCACGGGAGCCACCTCACACCCCCCAGCGTGCCCCTCTATTCTTTTTCTTGTCAGTAATATTCCTCAGTCAGAAATCTGAGGGTGTTGCTCTCTTACTAAAAATGATTCGACAGAATCTGGATGTGTGTGTGTGTGTGTGAGAGAGAGAGAGAGAGAGAGAGCGCGAGCGAGAGAGAGATGAGAGGAGAAGAGAAGCCAAGGCTGGGGAGAATGACGGCAATGTGAGGGTAATATAAACGTGATATGAGTGTATGAAAATCTCATAATGCAGTCTCTTGTTTTTAAAGATGTATTATTTTTATGTGTATGAGTGTTTTGACTGTGAGTGCATGTGTGCGACTCGTGTACGTATGTGTACCACACGTGTATGCATTCACCACATGTGTGCATGCCTGGTGCTTTTGGAGGTGAGAAGAGGTGTCATGTCTGGGAACTGGAGTTACACTGGGCTGTGAGGTGCCATGTGGATACTGGGAATGGAACCCCGGCGTCTCTGGAAGAGTGGTGGGCTCCTGACTACTGAGCTCTCTCTCCAGCTCCTAAAATCATGTCTTTAAATTAAAACCCCAGGCACGCAAGACAGATTCGTGGGTAAATACACTTGCCTACCAAGCCTGACAACTCAGTTCCATCCCTGGAATCCACACAATGGAAGGAGAGAAATCATTTCCACAGTTGTCCTCTGACCTCTGAGTGTGTGTATGACCGTACACGTGTGCATGCAAACCCACACACTGAATTTTATATACATGTTTTAAGACAGGGTTTCTTCGTGTGGACTTGGCTGTCCTAGAACTTGCTCTGTAAGACCAGGCTGGCCTCACATGCAGAGATCTGCTTGCTTCTGCCTCCCAAGGGCTGGGATTAAAGGCTTGTGCCACCACCACCACCACCACCACCACCACCATCATCACCACCACCACCACCACTGCCCAGCTAAAAATGTTTTTTAAATATTTTACTATATGCGTGAGAGTGTTTTGCCTGTATGTATGTGCGTATACTGGCTGAGTGCCTGGTGCCTGCCAGAAGAGAACATTGGATCCCTTGGATGTATAACCACATGTTTATAAGCCACCATGTGGATGCTGGGAACCAAACCAGCACTCTCCAATGCCATACAGCCAATTTTTTTAATGTAATCAAAATTTTAAATTATTCGATGTCTCTTCATTGCTCTAAAGCTAAAGGACAAACAGATCTCTGCCTGGTGTAGACATTGTATGAGCAGGCTTATTTCAGGGTCCTCTTCCCTTCCCTCTGGTTCCGGGTACATGTCCAGTCCACTGCCTGAAATTCTCTCCCACAGAGAACGTGCACTTCCGGGCCAGACTCGGCCACCTCCTAGGACAGCCCCTGGTCTCTCCCTCCACAGCTTCTCTTAGCAGCATGCCCTGACCAGTTGCTTGCTGTAGATTGTTTATTGTCTTGGCCGCTGGACTGCCCACGTTGTGTTGGCTTCTGTTTCCTCTGTAAACAAATGCACAGCACCCGGCACAGAATGATTGTTAAACAGGCACTTACATGGATCCTGTGTGGTGTTCTAGGTACTAGACTCAAGACCTTAACAAGATGGAGAACCACAGGCAAGCCACAGGATCTCACTAGGTAGCCCAGGCTGGCCTGGGACTCAGAGGTCCGCCTGCCTCTGCCTCCCGAGTGCTGAGATTAAAAGCTTTTTCTTTTTTATTATGGTCTATAACTGTGCAACATAATGGGTTTCGTTATGCGGTTTTCATATGCATATATGTTGTACTTTGATTCTGTTTACTCTGTGATATACTCTCCTGTACACCTTCCTTCCTCTCCCTGGCCCCTTTCCTCTTTCCAAATAGTCCCTCACTTACTTTTGTGTCCTTTCTTTTTTCTTTTTTTAAATCTGAATTCCACAGGTGAGAGAAACCATGCAATATTTGTCTTTCTGAATCTGGCTTATTTTGCTTAACATAATGCTCCTTAGGTTGCAATCATTCGTCAAATGACTTGGTTTCATTCTTCCTATTTTTATTTTTGAATTCATTTTAGCTTTATATGCATGTGCCTGGGGAGAGGGTGTATGTGCCTGTGGGGGGGGGAGTCCCAAAGAACCTAGAAGAGGGCCTCAAATCCTCTAGAGCAGTTGAACTCAGGTCTTCTGAAAGAAAAAGTAGTGCTTTTAACAGCGGTGTCATGTCTCCATTCCTATTTTTATTCCTGTTTTGGGGGATAGAATATTCCTGCCCAGCCTGGAACTTGCTTGCCGCAAACTCACAGAGATCTGGCTACCTCTGCCTCTCAAATACTGGGATTAAAAGTTAACTTCTATATCCAGCTGATCTCATTCTTTTTATGGCTAAATAATATTTAATTATGTATGTACAACAGCTTCTTTATCCACTGATAGGATTCTAGGCTGGTCACATAGGTTGGCTATTGTGAATAATAACGAAGTAAACATGAGTGTGTAAGTATCTCTATTGCATACTTATGCAAACATTTTTACATAAGCAATCTTTTATTTATGTTTACATAAGAATGCTGTAGCCGGATCATATAATAGGCCTTTTATTAATTGTTTGAGCCACATTCATACTATTTTCTATTGTGGCTGGATTAATTTATGTTCTCATTTTTTATTTTATTGTATATAAAAAGTTATCATTTATATACAATAGACTACAAAAATATTGCTCAGGCATCTAATTTTTTTTGTTGTGCTAGAAACTTGAACTCAGGGCCTTGCACATGCTCAACAAATGCTTTCTTACTAAGCTATGTCCCTGGAGCACCTAATAAGTCTTTGACTTTGGTTCCTGGGGCACCACCACTCAGATCAGTCAGGCCAGAAAGTTCCCTTCTGTAGTTCCCTTCCAGAGAAAGTCTGTCCCATCAGAGGTAAGAATTATCTTGATTTCTAGTATTCAACTTATTTTGTCAATTCTTTGGATGTCTTGTAAACAGAATCTTTGTGTTAGCCTAAAAATGTGACACAGCAAAAGGATCACTTTTGTTTATGGTACAATGAATGAACTGCTTGGTTAATCAATCTGCAGTGAAAAGTGATAGATTACTTTGTCCTGCAAAGATGGGAACATGATATCAACCAGCCACATACAGTTAGAGATGACATCATCGTCATCTGTAGTGACATTCTTGAGAATTCTGGAATTTTGGTTTCTGTAATAAACATAGGAATATTATGAGAATGTGCTTTCATTTGTCCCAGGTTTAGGGACGCAGAGCTGCTGCAGATAGCCCAAAACAGCTGCTGTGATTTGCCTCGTGCTCTGGCAGAGGTGTGGTATTGCCAACTGCAGATAATCTCTGTGACTGGGCGAGGTTTGGCCTTCTGGGAACTTTTCAGAGGGTACATAAATTCTAGGGCCCAGAGGGAGGATGTGGTGGTTGCTGGTTGACAGGGAGATTGGCTGTGGTTTGACACTAGGTCAAAGAAAAACAAAAGGAAAGACATTAGGTTTAGGGACTCTCTCTCTCTCTCTCTCTCTCTCCTTTCCCCTCTATCCTTGTTCTCTTCTATCTACTGTTTGGGGACGAAGCAGGGATGGGGGAATGACTTGAATGTAGACCTGTCTCCAAAGAAGATTATACAAATGGCAAATAAACACATGAAAAACATTTGACTTCAGTAATAATTAGGAAAATGTAAATCAAAATCACAATAAAGGACCTGGGTAAACGACTCACAGAAAATGCAAACGTAAGGACAAAGTGTAACATTCCAGCTCTTGTGTAGAAAGCCCAGAGTGATGGTCTGCCCTGCAAAAAGTCAGTTTCCAGCCAGGTGGTGGTGGTGCACACCTTTAACTCTGAGTTCCAGGCCAGCCTGTTCTGCAAAGTGAACCCAAGACAGTTGGAGCTACACAGAGAAACCCAATCTCAAAAACCAAACCAAAACAAAAAAGCTAATTTTGCAGAGTGAGTTCCAGGTTCAGGGAGAAACTGCCTTTAAAAAAATATATAATGCTGGATCATGCACATGCCTTTAATCCCAGTGCTGGGGAGGCAGAGGCAGGTGGGTCTCTGTGAGTTCAAGGCTAGCCTGCTGTAAAAATAGAGTCGAGGACATCCAGGTATGTGTTACACAGGAAAACCCTGTCTCAAAAAAAAAAAAAACCAAAATAAATAATATAGTGATAAAGAAAGAAACCCAACCAGCTTCTACGCACACACACACACACACACACACACACACACACATACACACACATACACACACACGCAAGCATGCACATGTGTGCACTGAGAACCTGGAGCTCTTGCCTAGTGTACATGAAGGGAGCTCTGAGACTGATCCCCAGCACTGCAGGAGCACCTGTGAACCCAGGACTCAGGAGGTGGGGGCAGAAGAATCCAAACTCCAGAGTCATCCTCAGCTGTACAGTAAGTGTGAAGTCAGCCAGGGCTGCATGAGACCCTGTCTCCAAAGGGCAGAGGGAGGCAGAAGATAACAACTATCGGCAAGGACATGGAGGAATTGGGACCCTTATGTGTTACTAGTGGGACTGTAACTGTGGAAAACAGCCTGACAGTTCCTCAGAAAGTTACACGTGGGATTACTACGTGAGCCAGTACTTCCATCCAATTTAATATAGTTAAATCGAAAACATTTCCAGATACCCATGCTTACAGTTGGTTATGACAACCAAAACGTGGAAGCAATTCAAATGTCCACCAACAGATGAAGGATGAGCAGAGTGTAGCTTACGTTGTAAAATATTATTCAGCCCCCGCAAAAAGGAGCTAGGAGGACAGTATGTGCTTAACCTGAACAAAGCCACCAATTCAGTTCCCAAGACCAAAAGGAAAAGGAAAAAAAAATTTTAGTACACACCACAATGTAGCTGAATCTCGATATTAGACTAAGTTGAGATAAGCACAAAAAACAGACACTGTGTGATTCCTCTTATGTGAGGTAGCACAGTCAATTCATAAAGACAGAAAGTAGATTAGCAGTTCCAGAGGCTAGAGGAAGTGGGGTTTAGAAGCCTCTCGTGAGGGCAGGGCTGCAGGGACAGCTGTGGGTGTGCCTAGTGCCGCAGAGCTGTCCACTTACATGTACAACCTACGTAGCCTGGAACGGTTTACAGGCTGCAGTCCAACCAATCCAACACGTGCTAGCTGTGCGCAGAAAGTCCGAGAGTCTAGGCTGGGTGTCTCAGCTGGGCTTCTGTGTAAGCTGGAACCCCAAAGAAGCGGACTCCAATGCCAGTGAGGAAATGGATGTGCTAGCGAGGTGAGGGCAAGCAGGCGGAGAGTGAAACCTTCCTTCTTTGGTGTCCTTACGTAGACTTCCAGCTAGAGGTGTGGCCTAGATTAAACCTGTGTCTTCCCGACGCAAGATCTTAATCACAGGTGTGCCCTTCATTTCTGTTCCATTTCAGTGGAGTTCTGAATGAATTCCATTGAAGTTCATCCCAGACATTGTCAAGGTGACAACTAAGACTAGCCATCACAAATGGTATATTTTACACACACACACACACACACACAGGTCATCATCAATCCCCACTTTTAAGACAGGGTCTCACTGTATAGCCCTAGCTGTTCTGGAACCCACAGAACTTTGCCTACCTCTGCCTTCCAAGCACCAGGATAAAAGGTGTTCACCGCCATGCCTGATACCAACTCAATATTGAATTATTATTATTATTTCAATTATGTGTGTATCGTGGTGTGTGTGTATGTATGGGAGAGAGAGAGAGAGAGAGAGAGAGAGAGAGAGAGAGAGAGCGATGCCCACAGAGGCCAAAAGAGAGGGCATCAAATTGCAGTCATGGGATGTAGGTGCTGGGAATCTAATTCTGGTTCTCTGAAGAGTAGCGTGCATTCCTAACTGCTGAGCAACTTAAATGCAAAAGCTCTCAATGATGTCTGAAAACTGCGCTTTTTAAATTTTATTTTGCACGTATGTATGTATGTTTGTGGGCATGCTTATGCAAAAAGTGTGTGTGTGGAGGTCAGAGGATAACTTTGTGGAGTTGGTTCTCTCCTTCCACCCTGTGGGTTTCAGGGAGCAAACTCAGGTTTGCTTAGCGGCAGGAGCCTTCACCTGCTGAGCCATCTCACCAGTCCCTAGTGTTGTCTCTTTGTTTTGAGAGTCTCATGTAACTCAGACTGGCCTCAAAGTTGCTATAGCTGAGGATGACCTTGAACTTCTGATCCTCCTACATCCTCCTAGTGAGCACTGGGATTACAGACCGGATCCACCATGCCTGGTTTTGATCATTTTTGTTATCCCTCTCCTTAAAGTTCACGGGTTATCAAGGATGTCCAAGGATACGGTGGGGGCGGGGGTCTATAGGAAGTCACGGGGCAGCTGTAGAGGTAACAGGATTTTTGGTCGTAGAAATGCTTCTTGCTTATGGAAAGCCATCATAGGAACAAAAGCAGGCCCTAAGTTGGCTGCTGACAATCCAGGAAGGTGGTTACCAGGTTGGAAGTGAAGCAAAAGCACCCAAGTCATATTCTAGTTCTGCTGCTTCATGTCCGCAGATCCTACCTCCTCATACAGGTGAAGAAACAAGCACCAAAAGGAGATAAATTTTTGTCGCACAGGGTCCAGAGTATTTTCTTTTTTATCTTGAGTTGTGTGGTATGTGTTTGTGAAGATGTGTGCGTTTGTGTGAAGGTTGAAGAAGGGTGTCCTCTCAATTGCTGTCCTCCTTAATTTTAAATTTTACTCATGAGTGTTACATATGGGTGTGGCTGCATGCCTGCCACAGTGTGGATGTGGAAGCCAGAGGGTAACTTTCCAAAGTCATCCTTACACCTTGGGTTCCAGGGATCCAACTCAGGTTGCCAGCCTTCTGAGACAGGTAATTTTAGCCATCTTGCTGGTCATGCCGATCCTATTTTTGGGAGGCCTCTCATTGGACTTGGAGCTCACTGATTTAGCTAGGTTGATTGGCCAGCAAGCTCCAGGGATCCATTCGTCTCTGCTTCCCTAGTGCCAGAATTGCAAGTGCACGCCACCAGGCTCAGCTTTTTAAGAGGGTGCTAGGGAGCCGTGCTCAGGTCTTCATGCTTGCATAGCAAGCACCCTCCCAGCCCTTTGTTTTTAAATCTTCACATGGCTTCTGTTTTGTGTCTCTAATAGACTGTAATCTTCCTGGGGGAATGAATTAATTTCTTAATATTTCAGTTGCTTCATCTGTAAGATGCAGATAACAACGGTTCCAATCTCCCAAGGTTATCAGGAAGTTTAAGTTGTTATTATGTATAAATACTTAGAAGGAAGCTTAGTACAAATGCTTGTAATGGAAGTTTTTGTTTCTTTAAAAACTCAGTTATGCTATGTAAATGTTTTTGTATCAATCCCAAGTATGGGATTTTAGTTTGGGCTTTAGTTTGTCCACAGCTGATAACTGTCTCATGTGGGGTGTGGTCGTTGCCAGCTGTTAACAGCTTGCCTTTTGCTGCTCGGAGAGGGGCATGGTCTAGCGCTCCGAAGATCTAAGTTTGAGAACCCAGAAGAGGTGTGCCATGTGGTGCTGGCATGTGGTGAGTGGCAGTTTAGAGAGACCGGAGACTGATATGACGGCTTGGAGACAAATGGAGACTGTTTGCCGTGGAGATTGGTATAGCCTGAAAAGAACCCCTCAACCCTAAACATCTGGGAGAAGGAAAGTGTCTGCGCCCCCTCTCCCCACTAACATTCTCTCTCCTACCTATGGTTGGGGGGTTGGAAGAGAGAGGCATTAAGGAGCCCCAAATAAAGTAGGGTTTAAAAAACCAAGCGCTACAAATGCTACCAACAGATCAGCTACCACCAACAGGTCAGCTACCACCAACAGAGCAGCTACCACTAACAGATCAGCTGACACTTTGAGAGAGGCTATTTCTTGAAACATTTTGAACAAGAAGAATGGTCCCGTAATAACACTCAGGATTATTCTGGATTCTGACTTAGAGCAAAGAAAAAACAAATCAAAGAACTAGAGATATGAATCAGCGGTTAAGAGCGTGACTGTTCTTGCACAGGAACCGTGTTCATTTCCTAGTACCCATGTTGAATGGCTCACAACTGCTGTAACAATGCCTCTGGCTTTCACAGGTTCATGTGCATACCGCTATACCTTCTATACACATAATTAAAATCTGAAGAAAAGACAAAGCAGATCAACTGTTCTTTGGTATAAATGGTTTGACTAGCATGTATTGAATTCTCATGTTCATATGTGTGTCCAAATGGGCTTAAGATTTGTAGATTGTTAATGAATATCGAACAGAAATTTGAGCTGGTGCCTAACTATAGGCTTTACCCCCACTGACTAGCATTTATGATACTGGAAATTACTCTGCAGACTACAGCGGAGAAACGTAATTACTAACTGAGCTACAAACCTACAGTGGTGCCCTACCTGCAAGATAATACTGGTACAATAATGACACAAACATTGTAGAAGTAACCAACTACTCTCTGATTGAATTCAAGGCCCATCTCATGAAATGGAAACCATGCCTGACACTGCTTGGCTAGCCAAGAACCTGAGACTGGATAGGACACAGACCTATGTGAAAACCAAACATGCCTTCTGTGCTAACGGAATATAGCAACAAAATGACTCCTAATGATATTCTGATATATTCATAGATCAGTGCCTCACTCAGTCATTGCCAGAAAAGCTCACAGTAGATGGGAACTTACACAGAGACCCACAACTTGACAGTGGACAAAGAATGAGAGATATTGGAACCCTCAGAACTAAATGGCATGCTCTAATAGACTGTAATCTTCCCCTCCCCTTCCAGGTCAGGGGCCTGTGTAGAAGAGGAGGTGGAAATATTTTAGGAAGCAGAGGTGATACATGACTCCAAAGAAACAGTGTCCTCCAGATACAACAGGACTAATGCACATATGAACCCACAGAGACTGTGGCAGCACACACAGGGCCAGCACACACAGGGCCAGCACACACAGGGCCAGCACACACAGGGCCAGCACAGGTTCAAGCTTGGCAGGGCCCCAGGATGACAGGGGCCAGTGGAGACAGGCTCCTACCCCTAACCAGGAAGCTATCTGTACTTGGCACTTGCTTGCAAAGGAAAAATTAGTCTTTTAAAATGGAATCTATTAATCACAGTTCAGAGGAGACTCCATTCCAGGAGTAGATGGCCAACACAAAATAAATTGTATAGTATTTTTGTAGGCGTTTTGTTTCATATGGCTTTGAGCTTTTTTTGTTCTTGTTCTTTTTCTTTTTCTTCTTCTTCTTTTTTTTTTTTTTTTTTTTTTGTCTTGTTGGTCTTTTGCTGATATATTTTGCTTTCTTAGCTTGTGTTTTTGTGAGGTTTTTTTTTTTGTGTGTGTGAAGTTTTTGTTTGTTTGGTCTTTTTTTTGAGAGAGAGGGTGTGGATTTGTGTGTGTAGGGAACTGGGAAGGACTGGGAGGCGTTGGGAGAGGGGAAAGGCATCAGAATATATTGTATGAATTTTATTTTATTTTATCAGAAAACAGACAAACAAATGAAGTTAGTACTGTTGCATCAGATTAAAAATAAGATTTGCTGGGTGGTGGTGGCACACACCTTTGATCCCAGAACTTGGGAGGCAGAAGTTGGCAAATCTCTAAGTTTGAGGCTAGCTTGGTCTGCAGAGAGACAGTTCTAGGAAAGCCATAGCTACACAGAAAACCCTGACTCAAAAACAAAACAAACGAATTAAAACCACAACAAAAACAAGTTTGGCTAGGCACAGTGGCACATGCTGTTAAATCCCAGCACTCAGGAGGCAGAGTCAGAGGGTCTCTGTGAGTCTGAGGCCAGCTTGTCTGCAGAGTGAGTTCCAGGACAGCCAGAGCTATGTAGTGAGACCCTGTCTCAAAGCAAAACAAACACACAAACCAAAAGTTTGAATTTGGTATTTAATTAGAAACATATAAGAACTGGTGGTGGCCATCAGCAATAAAGCTACACCTTGTGTGTGGAGGGAAACAGCAAAAACAGACAGGGTCGGAGCATCAACATTCCAGCTTTCAGAGTTCGTCACACAATGGCCAAAGGACAAGGCTGACACGTTTAGTTGGGCTATCACATCTCAGTGGGCACCACTCACAGGCAAACTGCGTAAATTCATTGATATTTGACAGGTAGGTGGCAGTTCAGTGCCTTGTTATACAGACAAATGGAAACAATACTTAGAATAAAATGTATACTATGAATGCTTAACATGGGCAAACTGGCTTATTCTTCAAGAAGAAAGGATTAAAAATGGAAGAATTAGAGTGATAACTAAAGGACTGAAAAAAAAAAAAACAAACTGAACAGCATCAATGACCTCCCCAAAGGCAGGTAATCTTAATATTCAAAGATCTCTTTTCAAAATATTCTGAAATTTTAAAACTAAATTTTATTAAAAGAATTTGTTTTTATTTAACATATATGAGGGTTTTCCTTCATGTATATATTTGGACCTCATGCATGCACTCTTCATGGAGGCCAGAAGAAGGCATCAGATTTCTTGTAATTGGAATTACAGTTATGAGACTTGTGTGGGCACTAGGAACCAAATCCAGGACCTCTGCAAGAGCAGCCTGTGCTCCGAACCCCTGAGCCATCTCTCCAGTTCCCTGAAAGTGTAAATCTTCAGAGAGCAAATAATCCAAAGGCATAAAAGTGTACAAGTCATAAATACGACGAGTCTTCACAAAATACAACATGCATGTCTAATCAGCATCATATCAAGAACTAAGAAACGGGCTGAGAAGACAGTGCAGCGCAAGTGAGGGTGCCTGTTAGTCTGAGCCCCACTTCTGGGGCTACATGGTAGAAAGAAAGGACTGACTTCCACAAATTCCGACCTCCACAAGAGTACGCTAGCACCTGAGTGGACACACACACACACAATGTAGAAGAGAATAATAGAATCAGAAAACAGGACTTGGAAAAATAGTTCAGTGGCAGAGCTCTTATCCAGTACACACAAGGCAGAAGACACTCCGTTTGTTCCCAGCACTGGAAGAACAAAAGACAGGGGCCGGAGAGTTGCCTGGGTGAGCAAGCCTGAGGATCTGAGTTTAAACTTCCAGCATTCAACTTAAACTTGCCGTGACCACACACACATAACCCCAGCACTGGTGGAGGGAACTGATGCAGGAGGATGGCTGGGCCCTTTGGCTGCCACCTTAGTTCCAGATTCATTGAGAAACCCTGTCTCAAAAGAGTAATGTGGAGAGTAATGGAGCAGAACACTTGTTACCCTCCGATGGCCCCTGTGAGACACACACACACACACACACACACACACACACACACACACACACCTTAGCAGAGGCAAGGACAAGGAGGGAGAGGGAGAAGGCAGAAGAGAGAGAGAGAGAGAGAGAGAGAGAGAGAGAGAGAGAGCGTTAACATATGAGTACCATAAAAGCCATCTCAAGCTACCTTCTAGAAATTACTAGGACTCCCCTTAGGGTAAACAGTGTTCTGACTTCTCCACACATTACGTGTCACCAGAGTTAAGCTTTATATACTATAAATGGGATCACACAGAATGCATTCTTTGAATGTGGCTTCTTTTGTTGTGTGTGTGTGTGTGTGTGTGTGTGTGTGTGTGCTTTGAGCTTCATCTATATTGGTGCATATAATTGTTGTTCCATTTCCTTGCTGGGTATCGTTTCACCTTGAGACTACTTTATGGTTTATCTGTTCTGCTGCTGCTGACTGCATTTGAGGTTTCACTTTGAGGGTATTTTTCATTTTGCCGTGTTTTGGCTTTGTTTAAGACAGTGTCTCGCTGTGTATCTCTGGCTGTCCCAGAACTTACTATATAGTCCTGGCTGGGGTCAGACTTACAGAGGTACACCTGCTTTCGCGTCCTAGGAACTGGAAGGATGTCTATCTCACTGTTTGGGGGATAGAATGTCTTGAGCGGGATGCATCTTTTAAAAAGGTTTTGTTGTTGTTGTTGTTACTTTGTTGTGAAACATAGCCTTCTCTGTGTAACTCTGGCTAACCTAGAACTTGTTATGAAAACAAGGCCGGCGTCAAATTCACAGAAATCCACTTGCCTCTGCCTCCTGAGTGCTGGTGTTTCTGTTTGTTTGTTTGTTTTAAATCTGTTTTTATTTTACACATGTTGGTGTTTTGCCTGTACATAGTGTATCACGAGTGTGCAGTACCCGTGGAGGCCCAAAGAGAGCATCAGATTCCCCAGCACCGGGTTGAGGGAGGGGCTGGCGACTAAGCGCAGCTCCTTTGCTAGAGCAGCAGGTGCCCTCAGACGCCCAGTTATCTCTCCAGCTCCAGCTTTGTAAACCGGGTGAGTGGTTGTTCTAGCCACTGTCGACAGTGCAGAAGTATCTGCTACCGTTGGCCTGTCTGCTTCTCCTGCGCGCTCTGTCAGTTTCTGCTTTATGATTTTAAAGGTGTATAACTACAGACGGTGAATTTTAGTCTTTTCTACTCTGTTTCCCTTTCTCATGACACGGCCTTCGCCCACTGAAAACCTTCTCCCCAACAAATCCCTTCCTACTTCCGTGCCTTTTTTGTGTGGGACCCACTGAGTTTAATTAACCTCCCATCGTGCATGGGCAGGGTGGGAGGTTGCTCTCCACTTTTTAAGTTTCTTGTTTCTTATTGGTGTGCAGAGGTTGGGTGTGATACATGCCTGTGAGTGTCCAGCCGTACACATGTTTGTGCAGGGGCTGGAGGAAGACATTCAGTGTCTTCCTCTCTCACACTGAAACAGAACTTCACTGCTCTGGCTGGGCTGTCTGGCCAGTGGGCATCCAGGATCCACCTGTCACTGGCTCCCAGTGCTGGCTTTATGGGTGTATACAGCCATGCCCAACAGTTTGTTGGGTTTTGGGGATTCAGACCCAGGTCCTCATGCCTGCACAGTAAGTGTTCTTACCAACAGAGGCATCCCTCTAGACCTGTCCTTCATAATTTTTTTACTGTTAGTATTGTGTGTGTATGCTTATAATTGTCTGGTGGGTTGATTCTCTTATCAAAATCGTCTTGATCTCGAAGTGACTTTTTGTTTTAAAATCTATTGTGTCAGTTGGTGGTGGTGCATGTCTTTAGTCTCAGCACTCAGAAGGCAGAGGCAGGTGAATTTCTGAGTTTAAGACCAACCAGGTCTACAGAGTGAGTTCCAGGACAGCCAGGGCTACACAGAAAAACCCTGCCTCAAAATAAATAAATAAATAAGTAAGCAAAACAAAACAAACAAATAAAAATCTATTTTATTGAGTCCAATACCTCAGTTCTCTCTCTCCTTCCTCTCTTCCTCTTTTTTCTTTCTTGAGACAGTATTTCATTCTGTAGCCAAGAATGGCCTGGAAATCACCTTGTAGTGAAAGCTGTGTGATTCCCCTTGCCTCAGTCTCTGGAGTGTTGAGATTATAGGTACGCACCACCAAACGTGGCTCTCCTTTAAAAAATTTTTGTGTATGGACGTTTTGCATGTGTATATGTCTGTGGTAATGTCTGGTTCAGGCAGGAGAGCGGGATCCCTGGAACTGGAGTGACAGATGGCTATGAACTACCATGTGGGTGCTGGGAATCCAACCAGTACCCTCTGGAAGAGCAGACAGTGTAAGCACTGAGCCATCTCTCCAGCCTTCCCCTTCTCTCCTTCCCTCCCCCTCTCTGTTTTTCTTTCTTTTTCTTTCTTTCTTTTTTCTTTCTCTTCCTTCCTTCTTCCTTCCTTCCTTCCTTCCTTCCTTCCTTCCTTCTTCTTCTTCTTCTTCTTTCTTTCTTTCTTTCTTTCTTTTCTTTTCTATTTATTTATTTAAAAGAATTTGAGACAAAGCCTCACTTTGTAGCCCTGGCTGGCCCAGAACTTGCAGAGATCTACTTGTTTCTGCTTCTCAAGTGCTGAGATTAAAGGCATGTACCACCATACCAGATTTCTTTTTTTTTTTTTCCATACCAGATTTCTAAGTTTTTTTTAACAGTCTATTTAAATATTTTTCCTCATTCTTTATTTTCAACCTATTTGTATCTTTGAATACAAAGCATGTTTTTTTTTTGTTGTTGTTGTTGTTGTTGTTTTTATGCAGACTGAACAGCTAGATCTTACTTTTATATCTATGCGGTTTCTCAGTCAGGCTGTTTTATCCATCCACACTGTTTTTCAGTGTTGGGGCTTGAACCGAGAACTTCCTGCATGCCAGATGAGTGCTCTACAACAGAGTGACATTCCTGGTCCTATTCCCATTTATTTATAGACTTCCTGAATCTGTTTTGTTTTGTAGAGACAGGGTCTCTCTACAGATCCTTGGCTGTCCTGGAACTCACACTGTAGACCAGACTGACCTTGAATTTGCAGAGATCTGCCTGCTTCTGTCTCCCGAGTGCTGGGATTAAAAGCAAGCACCACTACTATTGTTGATGAATTATTGAGTCTCTAAATGATGTGATTGGCCCAGATTACTTTTTTCCTCTTGTGGAAATATCTCTGAATTACAACAAGACAATTTTTAAGGATAACGCCAGTAAAATTGACTAGTGTAATAATGATCACTTAAACTCTCCTTCCTATTAAGCAAGGGGCTAGAGATCCCTAAGAGCTGACCCAGGCTGGTGGAGTGCTTGCCTAGCATGTACTAAACTCTAAATTTAGTCCCCCGTAACACACAGACCCAGTATGGTAACACATGGCTGTATTTAAGCACTTGGGAGGTAAAGGCAGGAGGACAGAAATGCAAGGGCATCCTCAGCTACACAGTAACTTTGAGGTTGGTCTGAGACCCTTCAAAAAGACAGTAAAGTTGCTGAGTGTGGCTGCACACATCTGTAATCCCAGCACTCAGGGAGGCAGAGGCGAGCAGATCTCTGTGAGCTCTTTATAGCCCTGGCTGTCCTGGAACTAGCTCTGTAGACCAGGCTGGCCTTGAACTCAGAGATCTGTCTGCCTCTGCCTCCTCAGTGCTGGGATTAAAGATATGTGTCACCTCTGCCTGGCCCAGGCTGGCCTTGATATTACAATCCTTCTATCTCAGTCTCCCATGTACTAGGACAGTATTGAACCAGACTTCCTAAGTCATCAGAATCTTAATATTCAAGGACATTAGCTGGATGTGGTGGCTCATGCCTATAATGCAACTTCGCAGGCAGCAATGGCAGAGGGTTGCTGTGAGTTCTAGCAGCTGGGGTGGGGGGTGGCAATGGTGAAAGTATAGTTCCATTTTTACTATTTAAACGTAACCTATAAAAGTGCACGTAAAAGGAAGTTGAAGGAACGTGTGCTAAACTATTGACAGTGTTACTTTTGGAAAGTGAGTTCTTTAGGGGGTAGATCAACTATATATTTCTGAAATATTTGATATCTGAATAATTGCTACATCTGTAACATACACGAGACATACTATAGAGCTTATTGTGACAACACTGCACCTTACTTATCTGTACCACTCATTCCTGTTCGTTCATTTTATATTTAATGATGGTGGAGCCTGAACCCAGGCCTTTGGGCATGCTGGGGGAGGTGCTCTAACCGCTAAGCCACCTCCATGTTTCTCTACTTACTTAATGTACGTCTTGTTAGGGCCGAAGTCAAGCGCCTGAAATACAGTGGATAACAAGATGGACATGCGGCAGTTTGAATGTGAATGACCCCGTGCGCTCATTTGTGTGAATGCTTAGTCTCCAGTTGGTGGAACTCTTTGGGAAGGATTCAGTGTGGCCTTTTTGGAGGAGGTGTGTCACTGGGCCTGGGCAGTTCCCAATGCTCTCTCTGTCTCTTACCTATAAATGGAGATGTGAGCTCTCAGCTGCTGCTCCAGCCCTCTGTTGGTCATCATCATGGACTCTAACCCTCTGAAACCACAAGCCCAATTAAAGTCTCTCTTCTTAAGATGTCTTGGCATGCTCTTTTGTCACAACAATAGAAAATAACTAACACTGCATGTACAAATGACGTTACCTATGAAAAGTACTTGTCATGGGAAATATTGTCCGTAACAAATAGCTTGCCCAGTAGTTGCGAAATTGGTTAAGGACATAAGCTGTAGAGTCAGACATCCTGAGGTTGAACCCCCTGAGGCTGAACCCAAGTTCTTCCATTTAATAGGTAAGAAACTTTGGAAAAGTCGTTTCAACAACTTTTTGCCCATATTCCACCAAAAAGGTGAGAATAGTATTCACACCTGGCTCATGAGGTTTGTGATAAAGAGTAGGTTAGCTTATTCTCATTATTCAAGTTTTGGAAACACAACCGCTGGAACTGATTGGTTCCAGGTTGCTTGGTGTCATGGGCTTCTGAGATAGGGTGATCCAAGGTCTCCCTTCTCACTCCCACTTCCAACCCCATATGTTTCCATTCTTCGCCCATAGCTGGGCATACTTTGACATTCTCTGAGGTTACAGAACTCCTGGGGTTCCTCCCCTGGAGAAAGAGGGTCTCTGGAGAATAAGGCTTCAGGTTTAATTACTGACCCCTCCTTCCTGTCTTGTCTCTGCCTCCTGAACTGCCCAGGTGTGAGCAAGCTCCCCTGCCATAGCTAGGAGCTGTTCTGTCACCATGCTGTCCCTGCCTGACGGACTAGAGCCCCTCTAACTGCAGGCCAGAGTAAGCCTTTTCTCCCTTAAGCTGCATCTTGTCAGGTATTCTGTCAGAGCAATGAGAAAGCAAGTACTACAACAGTTAAACAGAAATCAAGCCAGAGTCGTGGTTAAGCAACATTCTTTCTTTAATTCCCCTTTGCAAATGGAAGCCCCTGAGCTGATACCCACCCCCACCCGTCTGCCTGAGGACCTTCAAATGTGAGGCCCCTGCCTCAACCTGGTGGAAGGGGAGGATTGCCTCTCCCTATCATGGCCAATTTAAAAATAAAATCCTAGTCACTTAAGAAATGGGGCCAGGTACAGGAACAGAGAGCTGGAAGACAGGGCCTAGGTCAGACCAGTCTGAAGGTGTGGGGTTGTGAGACCCTTGAGAAGGGTTTGCAAGCACATCCCTAAGCTCAAGGACAGCATGGCTGAGAGGAGAAGAGACAGACAGACAATCTGACTCCTCAAGGTCCTGCCTGCCTGGTCATGGGCACTGACGTCACCATTACCACCAAAGGCCTCCAGTTGGAGAATTTTCCAGTTACAGGGTTTGCTGAGCATCCCCTCTGGCCCCTGATCTGAGGCATCCATGGGGTCCCCCTGAGACCAAACCTGGGAGAAAGAGGGACTCTGGGAACATGCAAAGGCGGGGAGCAGAGATCCCGCCCACCCCAATGCTCTACAGGATGGTGGCTCCAGCTGCATCTGGGCTCCGAGGGTCCTTCACACCGATGATGAAGTTGTTGGTTCTCCGACTGCCATGGACCCAGGATAAGACATCTACCTTCTCCACATGGTGACCCCTGGCCTCCAGGAACTCGATCTCTTCCTCAGTGAACTCACCTGAAAACCATCCCACAGCACACATGCATTAGATCACTGACTCACAATCAGATCTGAGTCACGGTCTTGGTTGACTCAACAGCAGGAACTGTATGACTTTGCATAAACTGCTTTCCTTCTGTGAGCCTCATTGTCCTTGTGCACACAGTGGGGGGTTACAGGGAACCTACTATATAAACCTCTCGAAGGAATTAAAAGGAGACACTGCTTGAAGCCTTGCATACAGTCAGTGATCAATAGGAAGCAGGCATTCTTGCTCTATTTCGTTTTGCTTGGGGCTTTTGTTTTTTGAGACAGGGTCTTTCTATTATGTAGCCTTGGCTGTCCTGGAACTCACTCTGTAGACCAGGCTGACCTTGAACTCACAGAGATCCACCAGCCTCTGCCTCCCTGAGTGCTGAAATTAAAGGCATGTACCACCACGCCTGGCCACTAGAAAATTTCATATTATTGACTAGCATTAAATAATGACATTAGAAATCTATTTCCTTCGTGGTTCACTTTTTGTCCTTTTGATTATGGGAAGGATCAAGTTTCAGTCTGCTCTCTAACATTTCCTGAACTTCTCAAACAGTGAGAGTGGTCCTCCCGGCCTTCTGTAGATGACACTATCTGACTGTAACCTAAATATATTTGATTTTTAAATAACTATTCGTCGTCTACTTATTGTCAGTGGTGTCACTTTCCTATTCGTGATCATAAGGTTAAATGTTCCAACTGCACTTAGAAAGAAGGGGTGTATCTGCAGAGATTATGCAGAATGATGCAGAGTTTGTGAAATCACAAAGCTGCCAGGTAAATTCTGAAGTGTGGGAGACAGCTGGTCTCCAACACCTTTCTTTTGGGGTCTTTCACAGATTGCTCCTCCTGTCCGGAGAGTCACTTATCATCCCTACGTGTCTAATCCCCACTCCTAATTCAAGCCCCAGCCAGTCGCCGCCTCTGCTGTGAAGCCTCCCAAAGCCATTTGCTGGTAGATTTTTGACAAGTTTATAACCTCCGTGAGCTTCTTTATCTGAAAAATAGTGATGACACGGACAAGGCAAGGACTGTCTCAATCAGTTCTGGATCCTCTTTGAACTAGCAGAGTACACTGTAATAAGAACTACTCAAAAGTGTAACGTTTTCCTATTTATAAAACTAAGCTGTGCCCGAAGTGGAGCTTTTTTAGTTCGGGGCAACTCTGTGTCCTCACCACAAAGCCCTGAGGTTCAGGATTTGGTCCCTGCTCTTCTCTCTGTTCTTACCAGAAACATTAGTCTCTTTTTATTTCTCAAAAACCATGAAGCCCAATCCTGCTCTGAGTTCTCTGCACTCGTTCTCTTAGCGTACAAAGCTCTGCCCCAGTTTTTGACATGGCAGGGGCTTTCTAACTCTTCAGATCTCACCTTAGATGTCACCGCAGAGAAACTTCCCTGTCCCTGTACGTCCCATTATAACACCCTGCTCTGATGCTGTGGCTGAGCTTTTCTCTTGCTATCTTACATTTCCTGATTATTTTTCCCATCTGCCCATAAGTGCAGGACTGCCTCAGAGCTGGCGTGACGCTTGGCACATAGTTGTTCATCATATACTCATGAATGGAAGAAGTTCACACAAAGATACTGTATCTCATTTTATAGAGGAGAAATAAAATCTCAAGAGTTGAGACATGGATTTCCTAACGTCACAAAGTCAGGAAATGCCAAGATGGTCTCAATCCCCAGGTCTTACATTGGTCCTACAAGAATTTGTCAGGGGAAACCCCCAAAACCTTCACAAAAAGGAAGTTAGTGATGGTCGAGGCAGGAGAATCTTGGGAAGAGCCCTTCTCCATCAGTCCCTGTGCCCGTCCTACAGGAACCCGCTGTGTACTCACTGTCCACCTGCAGGAGGTTGGACTGCAGGTCTGGGTGGAGGCGGCCTCGGGCCAGACTGTCACTCAGGTTCCGGTTCAGGGTCAGGACATTCAGTAGAACCTGTGCGCAGGCAAGGAGCAAAAACATCAGAGGTGTTCCAGAAACAATGATTCAAGACTCCATCGCTCTCATCCTTGGCCCAAACCCTTTAGTCTTTAGAAAGCTCACACTAGGTGTATCATCTAAGTCTAGCAACAGCCCTGGAGACAAGTGACCCATGGTAACTGTCCCCATTTTATAGAGAAGGAATCTGAGAGCCAGAGAGAGAATGTGACTACCTTTTAGAGTTTAAGGTAGAGCCTCTACTAACATTAGACTTTTATAATCTAGCCCAGGGCCTCCTTCCCTTCTCTCCCAATAAGGCAGGCTGAAGAGGGTGGTTCAGGGAATAATGTGGGTACTTTCAGCTCAGTGGTTAGACCTGGATAGACTCTGGAAACTCAACTTCCTCTCCAGTGCTACAGCTGAATGAACTTGAGCCAGCTTCTTAACCTCCCTGAGCTTCCCTTTCCTATAAACTCGAAACATCCTTCTTCCCAAAGTTGAGGAAGTTAAAGGAGTTAACATACACACAACACACATTATATCACACACACACACACACACACACACACACACGAATACACACACCTGTATACATACACTCACACACACCTCTCTCTCACACTCACACACACATATTAGATACACATCACACACACCTCTCTCTCTCTCTCACACACACACACACACACCACACTAGCACTTAGTAAGACTGTGATGTTTGCTACTGTAATTCAGTTCACAGACGAGGATATGAAGGCTCAAGAGAGGCTAAGTGATTTCCCCAGCACCACACAGTTGAAGACTGGCAGTATATGCCGAACTCACGGGATTCCAGAGTTAGCTTATCACCTATCAAACTATGAGCCTGGTGTGTGTCGGGTGCTCAAGGCACTCACAGAACAGTCTTAAGGTATCCTTGATAGTAGCAGGACCTTCCTTTCAAAATAAGACCCTACAGGGGTCTATTCAGGGGTCTACAGGTGGTCTATTCAGATACAGAACAGGGGATGAGGGGACTTGAGGCTTATGGAACGCAGGCAGCCAGATGTTAAATTACTTCTTAATTCTACTGGCCTTGCAATGTTCCCTGGAAGTCATGGAGACAGAGCTCTTCAGGGCCCCACTTTTGCTATGAAGCCCAGCACTACACATCTGTACCCAGCATAGGCCCGGCACAATGCAGTAGGCTCTTGATTGCTGGAAGGGGGGAGGGAGGAACAACCCAGAGGTGTGTGGGACATCTGCAGACCAGGTCACAGCATGGCTCCTGACTACAAAAGATCCATAATGGAGTACCTCTCACCTGGGTCAGGCCACTGAGGCCTCGGGCAGCTCCGTTGGCCCCCAGAGCGAGGTAGGTCCCACAGAGTCCTTCTGCTGGTCGGACCACAGTGGGAAGCAGGAAAGAGAGGGGCCGCTTCCCTGGCTGTACCGAGTTCTCCTGTTGCCCGAGGGCAGAGATGAAAAGGGAGATGTGGAGTGGAGCGGTGCAGGGGAAGGAACAGCCTACTACCTATGCCACATTTTCTCTTCTACAGGGTCCACAAGTTTGGCCTGTGGGGATGGCAACAAGGTGCTGTCTGTAAAAGAGGATGTGTTCCAGCAAGACTAGAGTGCTAGGAGCCAATGAAAAGAGGAACCATGCTGGTGTGGATGGGGAGGGAAGATACTGAACCAAGAAAAATGGCAGCGAGAACAGTGACAATGGCAACGGACCGTCTCTATGTCTTTGCCCTATAGGAAGCTTGCAGGGGCAGAAGTGCTGGTCTCCAAGTGGACGGTAATACTTGAGTTCCGCCTCTTGTCCCTCTTTGGTGTCCAGTCACAGCTCTGAGCATCAGCTCTGAGCATCATTAGCCCTGCAATCTTACATCTCCAGTGTCAGACGCAAGACCCTACCAGGCTAGGTGCGGAGTGGTTAGCAGTCCTGTTGGGCCAGGAGAAGTCTAGCATCTGGCTGTTGAGAAGGATCCCAGAGGGAGTGAGGAGGCCACTTCCAAAAGGCCGGTTCAGGGAGCTGGGGGGTAGACATGAGGTTGAGTGAGCCTCGTGGCTGCCTTCGCCTCCACCCAGCCTCTCCTTCCATCCTGCTTGGAATGAAGTCTTGCTGGTTCTAAGTCTGAGCTGACATACCTGACCATGGCCACAATGAAGTCATCAGGGCCCATGACCAGCACCTGGGCAGCTGTGGGAGCCCCATCCAGCTCATAGACAGGCAGGAGAGGGGCAGGGGCTGCCTGAGAGTCACTGATATGGCCCCGGAAGTTGGCAGCCTCCACCTTGCTGAAAGGGGGAGGTAGAAGAATGAGCACACAACACCTGTCATTGCTTCCCACCTTTCTGCGACGCTGTGTGACTGCTTGGCTAAATCTGCCTTCTCCACTGGAACATTAAGCCTTACAGAGGCAGATCACACTGCTAGCACAGAGCAAACACTCAGAAAATAACGACTGAATGGGACCAGTTTATTTAGGTGTTATTCAGAATTAGAGCCAGCCTTTTATTTTACTTAATGTTCCAATCAAGAGGCACAGTTATTTGGCTCTATTCCTTTCTAAGGAAATGTCTGGGCCTGGTAGATTCTCTGCAGATACTTGTTTGGAATAAACAAGCTTGACTGATTTGGCCTAATGTTTGTAGTTTGAAACTAAGGTTCATTAAGAATTTAGTTAGAGAGGGCCCATGAGACGGGGTAGCTCGCTAGAGGTGCTCTCCGCAAGCCTGACCACCTGAGTTCAATCCCCAGAAACCACATAAAGGTAAAGAACTGGCTCCATAAAGTTGACTGACTTGGTCTGACTCCTGACCTCTACACACGCATCATCATAAAAAAGATAAAGTTTTAGAAAAACATTCAGTTGGAATCCAGAGTGTTGGTGTGCGATTGTAATCTCGGCACTTAGGAGGCAGAGGTGGAAGACTTTAAGAGCTAGACTGAACAGGGTTCCAGGCCAGGCCTGGCTATGTCGCCGGATTCTATCCCCAAGGAGGAGGAGGGAAAAGAGGAGAAAGAGGGGGAGGAGGGAGAAAAAGCTGCAGTGTTTTAGTTGAGGAAAGATTTTTGTATATGGGGATTTTTATCTGTTATTAGGGTTGGTTTTTTGTTTGTTTTGTTTTTTTTTCTGTTCATGGCAATCCCTCAATAACTATTTACTGCTGAAACTGTTGCATATGTTTCATGGAAAGGCAGGCATGTTTTAGATCTGAGTTTGCAGGCGGGAAGCCCGGCTGAGGAGTTCTCCATTATCACTGCTAATCACTGTGTGTTGGGTTATTTGTACAGCTCAGGAAATGATAAGTTGGCAAGGGTAACCGAAGGCATTCATTTAGTTTTCAACCAAAAAGGCTGAAGGGCCTCCCAGAGTGAGCTACAGGACTTCGGTGGGTGGGAGAAGCTTGGTTTTCACGCCTCGTCCTCGCTGCTTTGCTGTTCACTAGTTTTCATTGTTCTTCTTTCTGCCCTGTTTTGATAAATGATAATTAACTTTTGATTTTGTTTTTTGAGACACCATCTCTCTTTCTAGCCCTGACAGGCCTGGTGCTCACTGTGTAGACCAGGCTGGCTTTAAAGTCACAGACCTGCCTGCCTCTGCCTCCAGAATTCTGGAGCCCAGCATGATAACTTTTGTTATGGTGTGTGTTTGTACGCGTGCCTCTGAGTGTATGTATATGCATGCGTGCACACTTGTGTGCATGAAGGCACAAGCCTGCCTTTGGTGTACACGTGACAGGATGTGCCTGTGGAGGTTAGAGGACAATCATGGGTGTCTGTCCTCACTCTTCACTTTGTTTGAGGCAGGCCCTCTGCTGTTTTGTCCACTGTATATCCCAGGCTAGCTTCCAGGAATGCTATCTCCATCTCCCACCTTTCTCTTCAGAGGTTACTAGAATTACAGACAGCCATGCCAGGTTTTTATATGGGTTCTGGGGATTCAAACTCAGGTCCCCACTCATGTGCTGAAAGTGAGTTTACCTACTGAGCCCAGCCTCATAGTTTTAAACTGACAGGTACAAATAAATGTATTTCATATGTAGCTGCTCACACTCGAGCTGAGGTTGGCCCGAAACTTACTAGGTAGTCTCTGCTGACCTTGAAATTATGGTAATCCTCCTGCATGCTGGAATTATAGGCATGAGCCAGCAGAATCATGTTTTGAGAGGTGGATACACACAGAGGAATTGTCAAATCTAGCTAACTAACAACTGTGACAGTCTGCAGTTATCATTTTTTGGTAAAAATACCTCTTTATTATTCAAAATTTACTAGCTTGTCATGAACTATAGTCACTATGCTATGCAGGAGACCTCTTGAGTTTATTTCTGCTATCTGCAGCTCTGCATCCCTTTCTCCAAAACCTCCCAATCACCATCTTTTTGCTTTTAAATTACAAGTTGCTTACAATTTAATTCAGAGTGGTGTTTGAGTAACAGTACAAATTTACATTAAGCGTATTTTTGGCTTCTGATTTTCCAGCCAATTAACCCACTCTTACTTTTATGGCCAATTAATAATGATAAATTGCATTTGAAAAAAATAAATAAATTGCATTTGTTGCACATTTGCTGTGTTCCCAGTTAATGTGCTAAATGCTCTTGCTCTTAAAATGTTATCTATTTCCATGTTCTTGTCATCAAAGCCTCACAGAGTGGATATGGTACTGCCAGGCTCCTTGTGGAAACAGACTTAGTGAGTTTAAACTACGTTCCCAGAGTGACAGCTAGCAAATGTTAAAGTGGAGGTCTAACAGAGGCAGCCTCCACGGTATATTTTCACTGCTGTGCTGCTGGCCAAGACAGACCCACTGAAATCCCCGTCACCTCCAGCATTTACAGTACTGAATCCAGGCTTTCCTTTGCTACTCAGTGTGGAGGACAGCTGTGTCCACATAGGTTAAGTGCACGTAAAGCTCATAAGCAGGTGACCAACTTGCTCTGCAGACAGGGAAGGTGATGCAGCCAGAGGGACCCATGTCACACGGAGGTAGGGTCCATCTAGAAGGGACTTGAGACTTGAAGAGCTTTCTGCCCCATCCCTTCTCCCACATGTACCCACATTTCTGCTCTACCCACGTACGGCAGGACAAACCTGAGCATGTCCTCCATGCTCTCAGTGATGGTAGAGTCATAGACAGGATCTCCCAGTCTGCTAGCCAGGGCCAATGCAATCTTCAGGGTCTGAAAACATAGCAGGGTTGTGGGAAAGGCTGCCAGGCCCCTCCTAGCACCCCACTTGGGGAAGCCTCCGAACTCAAAGGTGTTTTAGACCTGCTCCAAGGAGGAACTTCCCCATTGCTAGTGTCCCCAAGTCCAGATGAGATGGAAAAGTGGGCCTTACCTCTGCTACCCAGTGAAGTGCCTGCTCACGGGATACCAGGCTGGTAAGGTTGAAGCCCTCTAGGATGTTGAGAGCACTGATGAGGGCTGGGCCTGTGTGTGGGGGTGGGGGACTGAGAACCAGGTGGCCTGAAAGAATAGGAAATGACCAGATGGCAGGAGAGAGGTCAATTCATCTTCATCTAGCACTTCTCATATGCACATCCCACCATTGCACACAGGGTGCTAGCCCTCATGAGATGAGGAGAGGAACCACTAAGAGAGGCAAAGGGACCCACTGAAGTCTACATGCTGGCCAAAGGCAGAGCCAAACTGGAGTCAGGCACTGGTCTTCTGCCTTCTCTGCCATAGGCGAAAACGAAGACTTAAGAGCTGGGCTGTACTCAGCACACGTACTAAATCTGTTACTTGCTGGGAGCCACATTGCGGGTCACTGGCAAAGCAGGGACAGGCGACCACATGTCTACAGAATCCTGGTTTGCTACAGTGTTCCTTCCGTCCCTCCCACAGTACAGGGACTGTTCAACAGCCCTGATGGTTCCACTCAACCTGAAGCTTCCAGGGAGCAGGAGCCTTCTCTGCCTACTCAGTCGCTCAATGGTCGGACATTAAGAGAGTAACACCAACACTGGAGGCATGGAACACTGACAGTAACCACCAGCCTTGTCTAATCAGAAACGGAGGCATAAGAAGCAACTGGGCCAAGATTAGAGGCTCAAGGTACTGGACTGTGGAGACAACCCAGCCTGGGAAGGGAAAACAAAAAACCCAACATGTATTCGGTGTCCACTGTGGTCAAGGCAACTTCCGCTGCTATCTCATCAAGTGCTCATGGGCACCCTGAGATGTGGACACTATTACTGTCTCCATTTTAAGGAGGGAACCGAGACTCAGAGTGGGAAGCCCACGGCAAGAGGTGCCACTGACAATCACCAAGGCCTCCCTGACTCCAAAGCCACATTCTTTCTTCTACCTCTGGATGAGGAGTCAGGAAGATGGGAGCCTGAGAACATGAACTCAGAGGACGCCTCACCCAGGGTTTGAGGTAACCTGTCCTTCCCAGAGAGGCATGAACATAAGAACCCCCAAAGGGCCTAGACCCCAACATCTTGGGGGTAAGTGGACACAAACTGCACGCATGCCACAGGCTTGGATTTCTAAATTTCTGGTTGGTTTCTGAGTTGCTCCATTCCTAACTAAGTCTCGGCTGTCTTCTACTGTGAGTGAGGGGCAAGTGTGTGATTGCCTTAAGGGATTTATTCTGCCCTTAGATGGACTTTGGTCTGACAAATCCTTAGGAAGCACAGTCAATGAGAAGGGAAGAATACTGAACCCAAATGAAGACAACCTAGGACGTAGCTCAGCAATGGGGAATTCATCCTCCCTGAAGGGCTCAATTCCCAACACTCTAAAAAAACAACCAAATAAATAACAAGCCCCCAAACAACAAGAGGAAAAGCCACATCCAGAGCCCCAAACTTCCAGGTCTCAAAGGCTGGCCAGGTGACCCCCCACATCCTGACCACTTAGGGTAACTGACCCCATGGTTATTTTAGAAGGTGGCTGGCTTTGGCTTATTTCAACAGTTGGCTTCCTGGGGAGCTCATTGCCTCTGTTTATCTCCTGTGACATGGAGAGCAGTTTCCAGGTCACAAAAGATGTAGCCATGTACTGAACAGTTTCTCCTGAGTGGGGACCCTTGGGAGCTGGGGGAGAGGTCACCTCTGTACACTCCACACACAGGCTTCTCCATGAGTGTGCTATAGTTGCTGAAGTCCTCTTCAGTTATGACACCCCCCGCATGCTGAGCCTGGAGGGGAGAGAAGGACCATCCATCACAGTGAGCCCACATGGCCATGACACATGTTCCAATCACAGCCAGACAACCTGTTCACAACTCCGGTCCCCATGTACCCACCACCGTGTCCTTTAGGGATCCCCTCAGCCTAAGGAAAAAGGAGGCAGAGGAAATAACGCATATCTAAGAATCATCAAAACTAGCCAGGCGGTGGAGGCACACATCTTTAACCCCAGCACTTGGGAGGCAGTGGCAAGTGGATCTCTGAGTTAGAGGCCAGCCCGGCCTACAGAGTGAGTTTCAGGACAGCCAAGGTTACACAGAGAAACCCTGTCCCATTAATAATAATAATAATAATAATAATAATAATAATAATAATTTGACATTTAAAGACAATTAAAATGTCTTTAAATTTTAATTTAAAGACAACCAATTAAAGACACTAAGAGCTGGGGGTAGAGCTCAGTGGTGAGTGTTTGTCTAGTATGTGCAAGCCCTAGATTTGAGCCTTAGGATGGCCCTCCTCCCAACAGTAAGGCTAAACCTATGAGCTCTGAATGACCTTGGCAGGACTGACCCTATTAAACATAAGTGAGCACTCTTTCCTGACCAGTGCACCAACCCTGCACAGATCAATGTTCACTCCATTCCAGCATCACACTCATTGACAGTGTTTTAAAAATAATCTTAAATAGTTTTATTCTTTTAAGAATATGGGTATTTGTCTGTAGGTAGGTCTGTGCACTGTGTGCATGCAGTACCCATGAAGGCCAGAAGAGGGCATCATATTCCCTTGGAACTGGAGTTCCAGACAGTTGTAAACCCATTCAGATGCTGGGAAGCAAACCTGGTCCTCTGGAAGAGCAGCTAGTTCTCCTCACTCCTGAGTCATTTCTCTAGCCCCATGCCAATTTGAAATTTGAAAAAATTCTTTTTTTTTCTTTTTTGTATTTTCCAATAAAACTTTTGACTTATCTGCCCCCAGTGAGTTACTCACTGAATTTCTTGGCTAATATATATTCATGTGTCTGGCAGATTAATAAAAAACAGTGACTGGTACAGAGAATGTGCTTCATGGCTGAATGGCACACCTATGTAATCTCCACAGTATGACAGAGGCTTGGAAATGTCCCCGCGGCACAGTACGGTCTGAGTACCTGCTCTTGTGCTTTCCTTTGATAATATTCTCAGTACCCATTATTGCCCTGAACTAGGCCTCTTTGGAGTTAGGGTGCCCTCCTGCATCAGTCTCCTAAGTCAGTTTACCATCAGTTCTTGGAAAATCCCGGACAGAGCAGGGAAGAGTCTAGGCCCAGGGGAACTGAGACCCATGCTGTGTTTGCACCAGGCCCAAGCCCTGCACAGCTAGCACCAGCCCTGAGAAACCCAGCTGCTCCCTCCCAAGCCAGAACACCTCTCCCTGTGTACTCCATGTCACACAGCAGGCGAGGCTTCTTGCCCTTAACAACCACGGGCGACATAGCTACTGCGTTACTTTTGTTTATGACACACAACCAGAAACTACGTAGAGGAGAAAGGAGGAGGACGGCACCTCTGCTACGGTCAAGCGTGCATGCCCCATCTTCCCACTGCCCCACTCACCTCGGCCACCATCTCCAGTGTGAGGTTGCCACCATTGTAGAAGGCGGCTGGACCAGAGAGGCCGAGTATATCCAGCACCTCAGCTAGATCGGGCCGTCGCAGCAGGGAGCCAGGCAAAGGCGGGTGGCCCAACGGCAGGAAAGTCTCCAGGAAGCGGTCAGAGGCATTGGGAGGCAGCTGCTCAGCCAAGGCATGGGCTGGGGGGAGGTTGAGAGGCTGGGTGGGTGGTGCCAAGACTGGACTTGATAGGTGGGGTGGATGAGGGCTAAGTGACCGGCCCTGAGAGCTCTGACTCCCCAGAAGCCTGTCATGGGGAGGAGGGGGCGGTGGGGATACACAGGCTCTTCCCAGATCCTCTTGCTGGAGGCTGCCTCCAGGCCAGAGTGGGATGGGAAGAAATCTGAGGTGCAGACTGGAAAAGAGAACCCCTCTGCTTGGGGCCCGAGTCTCAAAGGCCTCCCACTAGCCTGGCACCTTCCCCCCACCTCCAGCCCCACTGACCTAGATCATGAGTCACGTTGAAGCCATCTTGGGCCACAGCTGCTGCGAAGGCCAGGACTTGGGACCAGGGCAGCCTGAGGGGGCCGGAGAGCAGGGGGTGGAGGATGTCCTGGGGGGAGGAGGAGGGGTCCTGGGGAAAGGGGGGTTCCTGGGAAGGAGAATCCTGGCAAGGGAAGGGGATATTAGGAAGGGGAGTCGGGGAGGAAAGAATCCAGGAGGACAGGGAAAGGCCACCCAAGGAGGAATGTGGGCAGAGACCCCTGGTCCCCAGGGGTGATCTTTACCTGCCATAGAGCTGATGAGCTTCATGTAGCCCTTTCACCATTCCGGGGACCCCCACCAAGAGCCCAGGCTGGGCGAGGCGGGCAGGCGAGGGAGAGAGGAGACCAGGTCACTGGAAGGGGGGGGCTGGGCTGAACTCCGCAGAGCCCCAAGCCAGGAGTGGCTGGCACAGGGGAGAGACATAGGCCAAGTATCCCAGGAGAAGGGCAAGGTTTCCCCAATGGGTACCTCTCCCCCAGCCCTGACTTCTTATATGCAAATGCAGAAGGATCTTTGTCTCCCGTTGTTGACGGATTTCATAAATTAAGCAAGCCCTTTCAAGAGGCAGGGCATAATCGGTCTAGGTAAAATTGGTTCACATTGGGTAATGGGCACTCTTGTGTCTTTTTAAGTGAGGAACAAAGGACCTCAGTTTAGCCAGTTCATCTTCATGCCACCATTGCTTGACCTGTGATAACTCGGGGGTGGGTTTGGTTTTTGCCAGGACACTAAATACCTACTCTCCCAAGTTACTCTGTTTTCCTCCTTTGCTCTCTATAGTGAGTCTGCCTCTAGCATTTCTTCCTCCCAGTATGACACAGCCTGGGAAAGTCATAGTCATCAGGCTTAGGGTGAGAGAGAGGAGTTTGTTTGCTTCGGTTTTGCAAGGAAGGGTTTCTCTGTGTAGCCCAGGCTGGCCTTGAACTCAGGGATCCAGCCTGCCTCTGCCTCCCAAGTGCTGAGATCACAGGTGTGCACCACCCCCCATCCCTGGCTGAGTCAGATGAGTTTTAAGGCAATAACAGAGTGATCTCTCAGGGTACACAAAGGTGGCCTTACACTTTATTCCAGACAGGTGAAACTGCCAGAGAAGTAAGATGCTGCAGTGAGTCAGCTGTTATGAGTCATCCGATTTTTTTTTTTTTTGTTCATTTAACTTTAAATTTTAAAATTACAATTAATGAATGAACTAGTTTGTGTGTGTGAGTATGTGCACAGACCACAATGGGTGTGCATAGATCAGAGGTGAACTTGTGGGAATCTGTCCTCTCTTTCTACTGTGGGTCCTGGAGATCAAACCGGGGTCGTCAGGCTTAGTGACAAATGCCATTACCCTGGCTCATTATTTCACACTGGGGGAGGGTAAGCTGCCTGTCATTACATAGCCTAAGAGCCTTTTGCTCAATGCATTTTACCATCCCATAGTAAATATGTAGCAAATCAATGCTCAGGTTAGCAGAAGGGAATGAAGGCCGACCTCTCCCTCCCCCTGGACCTGCTCTTCTCACCAGGGTCCCCACCTTGGTATCCCAGGATCTCTGCAGAGCCTCTTCCCTGAGGGCCCCTGGTGCGGACTCCCGGAAATCAATTAGGTGGCTCTCGTTTCGCCGGATATCGTGTACCAGCATCACACCCCCACTGGGAAAGACACAGAAGGCAGAAAGCGTTGGGAACCCAGCAACCTTCGGGAAGATTAAAATGCCACTCCCTTAATCCCCTGTTGGAGGCTGAAGGCTGTTGGCCACATTGGGCCAGCTATTGGAGCCCCCTCCCCAGCAGGAATTGAGAAACTCAGCCATCCCACAAAGGGTAAAATCCAGGGGGTAGGGAAGCCAGGTTACTGGAGACTTTAATCCCTGATTAAGAAAAATGCAGAGACTTGGGGAACAGGCCCTCCCTGGCCCAGAGCTGGACTCGGGCCAGCTTCCTGCACCTGCCCACTTACCGTACCCTCCCCTTCCACCAGGCCTGGATTATGTAAGGATAAGCCCTGTGAGGCCAAAAGGGGAATTTCGTTGGTAGAGGCTGGAGGGTTGGGCCTACCAAGAGAATGATTTCAGTCAGCTCGTTCCTTTACTGCGGCATATTTCCATCTGAGGTAGGGGTGGGCAGAGTGAAATGTGTGCAGCCAAGTGACAAATGAAGGAAAGCAGCATAGCTAACTAACCAAGTGGCCGGGGCTACAGCGGAGCGGTCAGCACCCTGATCCACGGTGGGAGGCGCTCTGCTCAGCTTCAGGTAACTGTAGCCACAAGGAAATGTGGGCTTGGGGTGGCCTTTCTAATGAAAACCATCAACATTTTAACAACAGCAAACTTTAAAAAAAAAAAAGTTTTCAATGTGCAAACCAAATCAGCCTAGGTGCTGGGTTTGGCTTTGGAGTGTCCAATTTGTAGCCTTGGTTTTAAGAAGTACAAGTCTTGGGTGTATTTTCTGTGGACAAGGTCCACGGTTTTCATCAAGGATTTGTAAGTCTAAAAGTTGGCGCATCAGTGCCTTAACTGATGCCCCGTTGCTTCCTGAGCACCTCATTTTATACACCACAGAGCTTCTCTCCTGGTGGAAAACCATGAACACCTCTGAACACACCTCCATATCTTCCATATGGTCCGCGGTTCTGACTCAACCAGGGAGAAAAAGGGTGAAACTGGGTATTGAAAGAGAAAAAAAAAAAAAACGCAAGGAGTGTGGGGCCTACCTTTACCTTAAGCTCAGACTGAGAGAAACCTGCAGCCAGGCCCACAGACCACGAGACAAGAAGTAGGCCTGAGGGGACCCAGGCCTCCACCGGGTCCTTACCCAGTTCCTTACCCGCCCAGGCCAGAACTGTGTGGAGCCACAATCCCCAAACACAAGGCCGCCGCCACAGCTGCATCCACGGACGAGCCCTGTTTACTGAGCACCTCCATGCCCAGCGCCGTGCAACGGGAGGCATCCGTCACCACAGCACCCTGCTGGAAAATCTAGGAGCAAGAGAAGGGGGCTAGCAGGGCCCACCACCACCCGCAAGCACCTCCATTAACCCAGAACCTCGGCTTTCCTGTCGTCCGGATTCTCAGAGCCCTTTCCTTCGGGACCGTGCGCTCTAAGTCACCTCTTCCCTTCCCATGTCTTAGCAGCCCTCTCGCCACCCAGCCAGTTACTTCCCATCACCCCCTTCTCTCAGGTTCCCTCTTGCCCATCCGCTCCCCTCACCTGGGGATCCCCGAAGTAGATCTGCATGACCAGCGCCACGGTGACACCCGTGGCGAAAGTGAGGCAGGCGGTGACGATGACCGTGAGCCCGTCCTGGCGGCAGGAGCACTCGGCGGCCGCAGCAGAGAATGGGTCCTTGCGTGTCTCCCGTAGTGGTGACCCGTCCTGGCTGCCCATCTCGGAGGATGAGGAAGGCAGGCGCTGTAGCCGGGCGGACTTCAGGAAGGAGTCCGGGTCTGTGGAGCGGCTGGGTGTGGGTCTGGCAGCCTCCTACCCGGCCCTGCAGCCCAGCCCTCAGGGCGGCAGGGCGGTCCACACTGCTCCCCTCGCCCCGCCCATCACACAAACCGCACCGGCTCCCTCCGTTTTCCTCCACTCCAACACACCTTAGGGCCTGCAGGAAATCAGTCCTCAGGTGGACAAAGACCTTAAACTGGCCGGCTGAAAGGCTGAATTCCCGCCTCTGGCAAATACCCAGCACAAGTTCCCTGAGACTGGTACCCAGGGCGGAGAACAGCCAGGAGTGTGAGGATGTTCAGCCTCCCCCGGAAACCCTTATCCTGTCTTGGCTGGGTACCAGTCTCCAGGACAAGGAGGCAACTACCAAGCATCCTCGCTCCACGCATTCATTCGTTCATTCGTTCAGTAGACAGATGCCTACTATATGTCTGGCCCTGTGCTGGAGCAGCTCACTGCCACCTTTGCAGATGTTCTCAGGCCAATGGAGGAAGAGAAAATGAACAAGGAAGAGAAAATGAACAAGTTGTGGCAGCTGTTTTAAGAAGCACGAGGGGCTGGGGAGCTAACGTACGAGCGCTCGCTCTGCAGGCATGAGGACCCAACTCCTCAGCACCCACCTAAAATAGTGCTCTGACACCATTGTGGGGCAGAGACGGGGGCGGGGGGGGGGGGGTATTGGAAAGCCAGCTCCTCGGCCAATCCAGCCCCAAAGCTTCCGGTTCAGTGAGAGACTGTCAAGGCTGAGAGCAATAAAGGAAGATGCCCAAGGCTCTACTACGATCTCCATATGTGCTCTCATCTGTAAGCACGCACTAACACCCACACACACTCACATGCACAAACACACACACACTCACTCACACACACTCACTCACACACGCACTCACACACACTCACTCACACACGTGCGCGCACACACACAATCACACCAGAGCATGAAATGAAATGTGAAGCGGGAAGGGGGACCGCTTACTAAGAAAATAAGGGAAGAGTCTGGTGAGGAAAGGACTCTTGAGCTGAGAATGAAGGGATAAGAAAGTGCTGCCACCGGCAGAGAACAAGGAGTTTGTGTACAGAGTGTTCCAGGAAGAGAGAGCAGCAGGTTCAAAAGCCCTAATGTAGCAACGAGTTCGGCGGTTGAAAGAAGCCAAGGTCTAGCGGCTCTGGTGCGGCAGCAAAAGAGACAGAAACGAACAGCCAGGGCAGAGGCTGGTCCTGTGGCCATGGAGAACTGGGACCACTCGAGAGCCATAAGACGGTGACACCATCTGTGGTGGTCTGAGTAAGAATGGCCCCCAAAGGCTCATATATTTAAATGCTTAGTCATCAGGGAATGGCCCTGTTTGAAAGGATTAGGTGGTGTGGCCTTGCTGGAGGAAGTGTGTCACTGAGGGTGGGCTTTGCCCATGCCAGGCCCAGTGTCTCTCTTCCTGTTGCCTGTAGACCCAGAGGGAGAGCTCTCGGCTACTTCTCCAGCACCATGTCTGCCTGCCTGCTGCTGCCATGCTCCCAGCCATGAAGATAACGAGTAAAACCTGACACTGTAAGCCAGCCCCAATTAAATGCTTTCTTTTATATGGGTTGCCATGGTCATGGTGTCTCCTCATAGCAATAGAACACTGACTAAGACACCATCTGTTTTGTGTTTTCAAATGATCCCTCTGGCTGCTGTGTGCAGAACAGGAAAATAAGAATGGAGGCGATGGAGAGTTGAACACCACTTATGGACAAGTCACTTCTAGCCCTGGGCCTCGCCCTTCCTCATCCTGACAAGGCAGCGGGATTCCATGTAGTGATGGAGGCACAAGGTCATTTCCTTTTCTGCCCACGTAAACTCCTGTGCACACCTGTAAGTTGGGCACTGTGACACAGAAACGGGGGATCCTGAGAGCTAACTCCTCAGCCAGTCTAGCCAAAAAGGCCAGCTGTTGGTTCAGTGAATTGTCTCAAGGGACGAGGTAGAGGGTGATGGAGGAAAAGCCCAGGTTTTGCTCTGGCCTCCTTGGGCAGCAGTGAAGTGCCCACAGTCCTCTCCTCTGGGTGTTATTATCCTTGAACCCATACCCCAGTGACCAAAAAGTTCTAGATATTTGTGAACAAGGGAATAAGGGGATGACGTGTAACACGGTGAGTTCTTATAAGTTTAAACATTTGAATTATAACATTAAATTTTGACTGTCATATTTTCCATGTTTACTTGATAAAACCTAAGCTCTTTGACTTAGTGCTTAAGGACCTCCATGACTCACACCTCCATCTTTTATGTAAATAAGACACTACATACATCTGGGCAGTGATTGTACATGCCTTTAATCCCAGCACTTGGGGGAGGAGAGGAATAGAAGCAGGCAGATCTCAGAGTTCAATGCCAGCCCTGTCTACAGACAGTGTTCCAGGACAGTCAGGGCTACATCAAAGAAACCCATTCTCAAAAAACCCAAAATAAATAAATAAATGTTTTTAAATCGCATACACAGATAAAATAATGATGTGTGTAAAAATTATTAAAATGCACTTACAGTGGTCTGTTTTAGGAAAAGACACTCTAGATAGGAATTAGGTAAATAAATGTTTTGATTGAAAAGAAATTGTAATAACATTATTATTTACTTTGTGTGTGTGTGTCTGTTTGTGAGACAGGCAGCCCTAGCTGACTTTGAACTTTCTAAGTAGCCCAGGCTGGCCTCCAACTTGAGGCAACCTGCCTGTCTTTGCCTCCTGAGTACTGTGAGTATGGGTGTAAGTATGGGTGTAGGGCCCCATGTCTGACTTATATTCCTTTAAAAAAGTTTTAAATTTATTAGTGTGTGTGTGTGTGTGTGTGTGTGTGTGTGTGTGTCAGACACAGAGAGACAACTAGAGATAAAGACAGAGACATAGAAAGCAGACAGGAAGAGTGTGTGTGATGCAGCACTTCTGATGGTCAGAGACAGTTTTCTGGGGCTGCTTCTCTCCTTTGACCTTGTTAAGGGCACAGCCCCTCTTCTTGTCTCTGCTGCTTTTCAGACCCTGAGCTAGACGGCCGGCAAACTCCCAGACATTCTTCTGTCACCACCTCCTGTCTTAACTGAAGGAGTCTGGAGATGCCAGCTACCACGTCTGGCCTTTTATGGGTTTGCTGGATCGAATTCAAGCCGTCAGGCTTGCATGGCAAGTGCTTCTACCCACTGAGCCACCTCGGCAGCCCTATTCCTTTTTACATGGGCTTCATACATATCATCATGCCTGGCTTTTTTTTTTTTTTTTTTTTTAAGATTTTTCTTTCTCATTTGCTTTCTTTGCCTTCAGTGTGTGTGGAAGTGTGTGTGTGTGTGTGTGTGTGTGTGTGTGTATGTGTGTGTGTGTGTGTATGTGTACAAGTGTACGCACATGCCCACATGAGGAGCTCAGAAGACAACCTGTAGGAGTTTGTTCTCTCCTTCTACCGTATGGATCCTGGTATTAAACTCAGGGTATCAAGCTTGGTGCTTGTTCACTGGCACCATACCCAGGTTTGGGGGGTTTGTCTGTTTGTTTGTTTGTTTGTTTGTTTTAATGTGAGTCTCTGATTGAGCTATCTCTTCAACATTTATATGCCATTAACATTTTTAACATATACATTTTGAAATAAAGAGTAAAATCTGCACAGAGATAAGAACTAGAGGATGACAGGGTGTGGTCGAGCACACCTTTAATCCCAGCATTGGGGAGGTAGAAGCCAGTGGATCTGTGAGTTCAAAGCTAGCCTGCTTTACACACTGAGTTCCAGGTCAGCCAGAGCTTCATAACAGAAAGACTCTGTCTTCAAAATCAGCAAGAAAAAGAATTAGAGGGTGAGACTGGACAACTGGCTCCTTGGCTAAGAGCCTGTGCAGGTCTCGCTGAGACATGAAGTTCAGTTCCCAGCACCTATGCTGGGTGAGTCACAACTGTCTACAACTCCAGTTCCAGGGCACCCACCTCTGGCCTCCGCGGGCACTGTACCCACATGAAGACACCCACACATATACATAACTAAGGATAAAAATAAAATCTTAAAAAAAAAAAAAAAGGCCAGGCATGGTGGCACATGCCTTTAATCCCAGGACTCAGGAGGCAGAGGCAGGCAGATCTCTGCGTTCAAGGCCAGCCTGGTCTACAGAGTGAGTTCCAGAGAAGAGGACTTTTACTTTTTTTTCACTCTTTCATTTTGTTTTTACATTAAGCAAATAACATGTAATTTTCTTCTTACGTCTTTTGCTTTTTAAATTATTTTTATTGTAATTTTATGTGTACATGTGTTTTGCCTGCATGTACATCTGTGCACCATATGTGTGTCTGATGCCCTGTTTTTAACTTTTTATTTTTTACAAAAAAGCTAGATAGGCTGGCTGGAGAGGTGGCCCAGCAGTTCAGAGCACCGACTGCTCTTCTGGAAGTCCTGGCTTGATTTCCAGCACCCACACGGAGGTTCACAAGGGTCTGTAACTCCAGCTCCGGGGAATTCGAAGCCCTCTTTTAGCCTCTTCTATACCTCTTGCATGTGGTGTACACACATGCAGGCAAAAGCACCCGCACACATAAAATAAGAAAACACTTTGAAAAGTTTGTTTTCTTGGGGGTCTCCCTTAGATAGCCATGCTTGCCTCTAAACCTCAACATTATTACCAGCAGTCTGTAAATGAGAATTCATTGAACAAATATGAAATATCCGTTGTGGATTCAAAACCCTCCTAGGACCTTAAAAGTATCAAAAGAAGGGCAGGAAGGGGTTTTGAACTTTTATTTACCTATTGTATGAGGTATGTATGTGTGTTCACAGACATGCATGTTCGTGTATGTAAAAGCATGTTTGGAAGTTGGAGGACAGCCTTGGGCATCGGTTCTGGTTTTCCATATGGCTCAAGACAGTCTCTTGCTTACAGCTGTGTAGACCAGGCTAGCTGCCCCATGTGCTGCTGGGGTCCTGTCTCCATCTCCCCTCTCACTGTGGAAGTGTCATCATGTTTTGCTTTGTGGATGGGTTCTGGAGATTTGAACTAAGGTCCACATGCTAAGGCAGCAAGGGCTTGTGTTTATTCATGCTGATGATACACTAGGTATTTCTACGACCCCCTGAGCCAGGCTCCACTTTCCCCACTTTACAGATAAAGAAACCGAGCTAAGTGGTACCACCAGTCTAAGGCTGTACATGAATACGCGGGAGAAACGGGATTCTGTGTCACTTGGTAGCCTCATTTCTGTTGTCCCATGTGGCAGCTGTTTCCAATCTAATAAGCTAGGTGCGTGCAGTGGCAGACATCTGTGACCCCTGGACCTGGAAAGAAGGGGCAGAAGCATCGGGAGAGCAACTTTGCCTGGGATACAGGAGGGGCCTGGGGAAGCAAACAAGGAAAAAAAAATCCAACCTTACTAGGTAAGTTTACTTTTTATTTCCAGACACTTGCCTATCAATTTGTTTTCTCCAATGAGATAGAATGACTTAAAATGAAGATAATGTGGCCCTAACACAACTAGATTTATTTATGATTATTCAAACAGCATATCAGGTTACCCATTTATTTAGCAAAATTATATACCGAGAAGCAAAATATAAAAAACGGGGGGGGGGGAGACAGGTTCTTGAGTACATACATGACATGCACCCCGCATACACGGAAGGACAATAATCCCATTGCTAAAAGCATAAGTGACATACTGGGAAAGGATTGGTTTGGGACCAGAAGAAAAAATGTTTATGAGAGACAGGCATTGTGGCTCAAACTTGCAATCCCCCCACATCAGGGCTACAACAAGTTTGAGGCCAGTATGGGTTACAATAGTACATTCCAGGATAGGCTCGGCTACACAGTGAATTCCAGTCTAGCCTGAGCTACAGAGTAAGATATTAATCTCAAAAGAAAACGAAAACGAAACAACCAATTAAACAAACAAAAACCCAGCATGCTTTTGGAGAAAGGTAGGCTTAATTTTGATTATCCTGAATTTATGAGACAAAGGAGTTGCTGTCTGAAGGTAACCGTTCAAAATATTTAATTTTCTTTCTCCTCCATGTTTTTCAAAAACAGGTTATAATACATCCTAGGCTGGATGTGAATTCCCTATAGATAGCCTAGGCTGGCCTTGAACTCTCTTACGGGGAGATTTCTGAACTTGGGAGTGACATGACCAGAAGTGCAGAGTGACAAGTGTACTGAGGTGGCAGGAAGTACAGCTAGGAGTCACACAGGAATGACCGGTGAGCAGCTTCGCTGAGAGAGGTGCTGGTGAGCTGGAGTTTGGGAGATTCTCAGGAGGAAGGACATAGAAAAGCAGGTCACATTTTAAAAGTGAGAAGAACGGGGAGAGATCCGAAGGCAGATTCTGGGCATCTGCGTTGGATGCTGACTGAAAGGCAGCGCCACTCACCGAGAAGGGCACCGGACAAAGGGAGTCGTGTGGGGAAGGCATGCGGAGTTCAGCATTGAACGTTGAAGGCTGAGCGTCTGCAGGCCACCCGGAGGCTAATGCCTGGGAGGGAAAGGCTCATGTGGTGTCCATGTGGAAGAAAGGGGACAAAAGTGTTTCCAAGTGGCCACTGGCTAGCACTCTTTGTTCCGGGGCCTGACGTGAGATGCCTGGCACTTGATTCTGGAAAGCTAGCCAGGCACAACCAAGGTCCTGGCAAGGAAGATGGGATAGTGCCGGTAGGTGGCACTACTAGGTTGAGAATGTAGAAGGTCATGCCAGCCTACAAGCCAGGCTAGCCGCACTGAGAGAGGCGCTGTGGCGTCAAGATGCTCACGCTGTTCCGATGACGGCACGGCTCTCCACACAAGTCCTGGGTACCCTGCTGTACACGCTTGTGATAAGGTTTAAGTTCCCATGAGCTCAGGGAACCACAGTCTAGGCTAAATTTCTGAAGTGTTCTACCACTGAGTTATACCTATCCCCTCTCTGTTGAATTGCCATACACATCAGGACACAGCCTACACTGAAATCCCCCAAGGCATTCCCGAGCTTTGGGAACTCCATTCCTTGTCATTATTTCAGCCTGGCGTCTTCTCTTTTTCATCTATTCATTCAACACTTACTTACCGAGTACCCAACACTTTGCTGAGTGTTAGAGAAAAGATTATGAATAATAATAATTAAAAAGCCACAATCCCCGCCCCTAGGCCTTGTAGGCATGTAGTCATTACATCACTGCCCAAATAAATACCTGCAGGCTTTTTATAAAGCAATGGTTTTAACAAGGGGCCAGGAGGAGAAAGGTCAAAGGGTCTGCTCTGTTATTTAAAACAGATGGATATTCTTTGTCCAATTGGAAGAGAAAATTAAGGCCCAGTCCAAGTGCTAGTCTTGCTCTCTGAATAGGAAACTGGGATTAACCAGATGGCTGGTATCAATAAATGACCAGAAGGCTGGTTCCACCAAGACATACTTTCCCCACATTCTCCCTTCTACTGCCAAGGCTTCTCCCCCAAGAAAACTCGTTTTGATGGGCAGCTCTGACATTTGAGGACCCAAAGTCTCCACACCCCATTCCCATTCCCATCCCAGGTAAAGTGTGAGCCAGTCAGGTTGGTGGAAGCCGCTGGTTAGAACCATATGACCAGAAAGTGGGAGAGAATTGCCAGCTGCCAGCCAGGCCAGGAGTGACAACGGCGGAGCCAGACTAGAAAGAGCTGGGCCGGAGAAGCAGCCTCCTCCAGTGCGGAAAGGGGTAAAGCCCAAGTGGAGGCACCACCAGGAGGAAGTCAGAGAGGGAGGCAGAAAATGCTCTAATGCCAGGAAATGACGTTGAAGGAAAGGGGGCAGAGGGATGCAGGATACAGAATGGAGGGGAGTATAGAGCTGGGCCACATGGGTAGGAGAGATAGCACACCGGAAGGAATACTAAGCTCTTGGCCCTCAGCTCTTTCTCTCTCTCAAGTCCTGCTTCCTTCCCTGACCCCCATCTTCTTCAGATTCTGCAGTAAAAATTGGAGACTGCTTCCTGGGGAACAGATCTTGCTGCTGACCAGAAGCTCCTACCGGCCTGACTAACATCCGGGCCAGATAGACATCTCTGGAAGGGGTACGGTAATTCACAGAACAGTAAAGACACTGTAGTCCCCAAGGACTCTGAGAGGTCATGCTGTCCATTCCCTTGTCTCCCAATACCCAGAATTCCCAGACAGAGGGGAATCATATTTTCTATACCCCTCTCTGGACATGGAGAGATAGATTCTCAGCTCTTTTCTGGACTCTCTGCTTCCCACAATCCCTGGCTGTGGTGAAGTTCTCCTTAGAATCTAGACTCATCCCTCCTGCTGCAGTCTCTGGCTTGGTTTCTTCTATCCTGTCCTCTGTGGCTAGAGAGAAGCCTTTACGAGGTGACCACAGCTGTTCTTTAGGCTCTCGCTTCCAGCATCCCTTCCTTCTCAATAGGTTCTTCCTAAAAGGTAATCATAATCCCTCCTACTGCAGTCCTTGCATCCTCTCCCATGTCGCATCCTACGCCTCTAAGGCAAAAATACCCTTCCCCACCAGACACTTAATAGCGCTGAGGGAGAAGGAAAGAGGTCCAGGATGAAGAGGATGAAGGAGATGGGAGACTGGAAGTGGACGCTCCGAACAGGAGGAGGAGGGCAGGGACCCCCACCCCCACCCCCACCCCCCCAAGGCGGGGCGGGGAAGGGGCCAGAGGGCCTCACCGGTATCCGGGTCTCCCAGGAAGGCGTCCTCGTCTTTGCGGCCCCTCAGCGGGGCCGCAGGCGCTGGCTCATCCTCGGGCAGCCGCGGGAAGCTGGTGATGCTCATGTAGTCCACTGGCGAGTAGGCGCCTAGAGCGCTCTCCTGGCTAGCCTCGTTCTCTGCCGCCATCCTCGCCCTAACCCCCAGCAGCGCAGCGCCTGCCGGAAGTGGCTGTGGAGAGGGGGGTGCGAGGGCGGAGGGCGGGGTCTGAGCTCCTGGACAGCCGGGAGGGGGCGCCCCCACCCTCAGCAGTGTCCTAGCCTGACTCGCCCCCGCCTGCCCAAAGTCTCCCGCTTGCAGCCCGCACGCAGGTGCAGGAGGATGGGCGCCCGGAGGGCGGTGGAAGGTGGCCAGGCAGAAGACGCTACTCTGGGCTCCTCATGCAGTCTCTGGCCCTTCCTCTTTCCAGTCTGAATCTCTCTCAGATTCCGTGCGCTGATGGCAAACTCCTCATCGACGCCCGATCTTTCCCTGACCGCTTGCTTCTTGGACCCCAAACTTCTTTGTGGGCACCGAGATTCTCCTCTGATCTCAGACCACTCCCCCAACCCATTTCAGGTTACTTTCCGGACCCTAAGACTTCTCTTTGACTTACAGCCCTGACTTCATCCCACCCCTAGATTCCTTCTAAATCCCCAACCCCTACTTCATCCCGACTGCTCTTTCATCTGCAGACCTCTCTTGAACCTCTCTTTCCATTTCACATCCCTTTCTGCGTCCCCAAATTGATCATGCTTCTCTTCTAAACCCCAACTCCTGGAACTGCCCTGATGTATCGACATGGGAGGTTGGCCACCCCAGCTTTAGGCTCTTCAGAAGCAAACGCTCAGGTTCATTTAGCAGGTCAGAACACGGTCCTTAGTGTTTCTTTGGCATTTTAAAGAGCTCTTGATGTGGTTCTAGCTAAAGTAAAAGAAGTAACTGCAGTGTGGTGGAGCCGTGGAGTGGGATGGGAAGGATGAATGGATAAGATCGGGGGCTTAGCAAGTAAGTCTTGCTAGAGTGCTTGCCTGTTGTCGGGGTTTGACATCCATCATCAGGAGGAGGAAGAAGAAAAAGAGGAAGAGAAAGGAAATGTAAGGATGAGAACACATTTCTGCACGCTAGGTGCTGCCAGGCCCCTCTCTGGAACTTCTCTCCTAGATCGAAGAATCAAAGTCATGAGTGCAAACTTCCGCCGCTCAGTCCACAGGCGGAGAGATAGATAGGGCTGGTGAAGCCTTGTGTACACAGGATCTCTTCCCTTCCCAGCCCCTGGCTCCACGCTCGGGGTGGAGCCGCAGTGCCACTGGTCGACAGCAGGGGGCAGGAGTAGCTAGCGAACAGTTGCAGGAGAAGGGCGGGCGGGTCAGAGCGACGTACTGGAGGTGGGAGTAAGGAGTGATCATCTTCATGTCAATTGGCAAAATTATATGTGCTTTCTGCTTCACATAGAGGTTCTTATATTACTAGTGAGGTCTGTATGGACCACGGTTTCCGTGATTCCCTCCTACTCCATCAGTGAGCATTATCCTCTCCAAATGAGATCCGTGTCTACTCCTTCATTGTATGGTGATGCTCTCCCGTGGCCGCTGACCCTTCTCATCAGGGTTCAGATACCCTTAGTAAAATCTTCACCTCCTTAGTAAAATCTTCACCTTAGTAAAATCTTCAAGTCTGAAATGGGTTGGGGGAGTAGTCTGAGATCAGAGGAGAATCTCGGTGCCCACAAAGAAGTCTGGGGTCCAAGAAGCAAGCGGTCAAAATGAAACCTATGCTTCTTAATTCCGTTAACGCCATCCACGTCCTGAACAGGGCTCTTCCATGGGGTCTGAGACCTCCAGAAAAATCTCTGCCTCCTTAATACAGTTTATGCAATTTCAGTGAAGTGTGTATCCGTTCAGAGGAGTTGATGTCTCCTTGAAAAAGTATCTGTTCCCTCGCTGAGATCCATGACTATTCCACAAGGTTCCTATGTGCTTAGTGGGCGCCCAGACCCTCCCCTCAGGATTGGTAGCTCTGGATCATATATCTGAACAAGAGGAGATTTTTATTTCCACTTTAGTGTGTGCTAAGTTTATAGTCAGTTGGACAAAGATCCCGGTGACAGGCGGGTAGATGGGTCGCAAGGCCTGAGTAGGAGTTGCCTGCTTCAGACCCCAGACTCACTCTTGTACTTAGATATTTAAAGATCCTTGTCTTGACAGTCTGAATTTTTAGATGAGGTGGCCTTTTCTTGGTGATAACTGTAGGTAGGAGAGGGAGGTCTCCTAGGCTTCCTTCTGGGTAAGAGGATAGAGGGAAGCCAGAGGTAAGTAAACCCAATTTGTAGCAGATGGTAGTATACGTAGGTGAGGTAAGGGATGCAAATGATTCCTCTTTATGTTTTTATTATTCTGCACAACCCTTGGTATTTTGCAAGATCTGGCTCCTGTTTGTGTCAGTAAAAACAGACAGCGCAAGAACTCAGATTTGACCCCGAGCTGATCATTATTTGCTCCCTGACTGTGAAATTTCCCTTCCTTTCCCAAATTTACCTTTTGTGAAAAGAGAACTTGTGCTTTTCGGCAAAGATCTGAAGGATCCTCCTGGTTTTCACTTGGAGTCTTGTACTTTATCTCAGGATGGAGATTTATGGAGGCAAAGAGAACGACAGTATGTCCTCAGAGGTGGTAAAGAATCAGGATGACCCGTGTTGGTAAAAAGGGTCATATCCGGGAGCTGTGCCCTCAAGGTTGTGGAAGAGTTTTTCCGCGGGAACGGAAGAGGGGTGTTGTTCGGCTGGAGTGTCATCCAGAAGGAACTGCATGCCGCCTGGCTATCCAGTTCGGTGGAGTGACAGGATTGTGGAATCAGACCACTGTGAATGCTCAACGGATGACACAATGCCTCTCATCAGCCAGCCTTTCCCGTCTCAAGCTGCGCGGCGCCATAACCCAACCCCCACCTGTCACTCCAAGACCCTAACTCGGTCACTCCACAGCCCTGCCTCCTCTCCTGTCACATCCAGCCGGGCTACACCCCATCACTCCACGGGCCCGCCTCCTCGCCTGTCACCTCTGGTCCCGCCCCCTCGCTGTCATTCCAAGGCTCCACCCCTCTCCTGTCATTCCCAGACCATTCCACCGGCTCTCGCCACGGCTACACCCCTTCCGGCAAGTCAGCTCCGCCCCTGCCCCAACTTTCCTCAGCGGTTTTTGCTGACCCCGCCCCTTCACGCACGGCCCTACCCACTATTGGATGCCTGGAGCACGGCCTCTAGCCTCAGGCTCCGCCCTCGCCCGAGGCCCCGCCTCTAGGGTCGACTTGTTTTCCCCGCCCCGGCACCAGCCGCGACCGCAACGGCGGCCAAGGTGCTCGGAACCTGATGCGATGGGGCTTCCCGAGGAGCGGCGCAAGAGCGGCGGCGGGAGCCGGGCTCGCGAGGAGACCGGCGCCGAGGGCCGGGGGCGGCGTTGGTCCCCGCCGCCGGAGGTCCGACGCTCGGCACACGTCCCCTCTCTGCAGCGCTACCGCGAGCTGCACCGGCGTTCTGTGGAGGAGCCACGGGGTGAGGCTGGGCCCGGCGACTCTGGAGGGCGCCAGTGAGCAGAGGAGCGGGACTCCGAGGGGAGTTAGCGAGCTGCCTTGGAAGGGAGGAGGGAGATGGAGGGTCGCTGAGCGGGGTGGGAAGGGGTTCCCAAGAGGTGGTGTTCCGTGAGAAGGAAGGAGCTGTTGAGGCGAAGGTTCCTAGAAGTTGGGGGACTCTCTGGCGACCTGGCGGTTTTGTTAGATGTAGGCTTTCACGAGGAGGAGCGGGGTTCGGTGAGGAGAAATTCCCGTGAGTACGAGAATCCCTGAGGTGAAAGGAAGGGCTCCAGGGAGCAAGGGTGAACCTTGAGAGAAGGAGGCCCTGGGGAGAGAGAACCTTCTTCAGTTCAACAATTGCCTCTCTCAGACCTTTAACGGAGCGCGCTCACCTCGTTTAGAGTACAGTTGAACAAGTTGTTATTGTGTCGAATTTTGTTTTGCTTTTGAAAAAAATAAATTTGGACCTAAGTTCCAGTAATTCAGATTCTAAGAGATAAGCCTACGCCTTTAAAAACGTGTCAGGATAGCTTAGGGAGCAAAACCACATCCTGGCCAGGTCTGGTGGCATATGCCTTTAATCCCAAGCACTGGAGAAGCAGAGGCTGGTGTTTATAAGTTCAAGGCCAGCCTGGTCTGCAGAGGTAGTTCCAAAACAGGCAGGGCTATATAGTGAGACCTTGCCAAAACCAGAAAACAAACAGCTATAAACAGTCATACCCTGGTTGAGAGGCAGCAAGCCGCGTATCACCTTCAGAAAAAAGGCATAAATAACTGTACTGGCAGTCAGATTTAAAAACCTGCATTCAATTTGTTCATCTCCAAGGTAGGAACAGTAACACTAGAATCATAGACCATGAAGACTAAAGTGGGCAATAAAGGGTCCATTATCGAATGTTTGATGCCCAGCAGCCATTAAATAAGCAATGATTTATTTAATAACAATATGAATGAGGCAGATACTAAGCAATGCGAAACAGTATTGAATTAAGTGTGATATGTTCACTGCTTCAAATAATGTCCAACTCTGAGTCCTCAGGTGTCTTTTTTCCCTTCTCTTTCTGTATTTTCTTCCATCATGAATTCCATCTTTTTCCCTGGGGTAAGCTACAATTACTATAGTAATCACTAGTCTATATATCCAGCCTCATACCTTGTATTTCATTTATATTCTGTTCCCAAATTTCACAGGATTATAGACCATTTGTATTTCACACACCTTGATGATATGCTGAACTAAACAAGACTACGAGTGAGATTTACCACCAAACCTGTTTTCTTCCCTGATTATCTTTCTTTCTTTCTTTCCCTTTTGTGCTAATTTTTTATTTCCTGGTAGTGTCAATGGCACTATCCTAAACTGTAAATCTCTTCCATCATCATCTTCTCTGATATCTTTTTATACCTATGAATTATTATTGTTTACTAAGCAGTATTTCATTTTGATTTGATGTGGGTACAACCACATTTTATGGAGAAGGAAACTGAAGCTTCGAGAAACTAACTTACAAAGGGTCATAAAACAAGTCTTCGATGAACTTAAAATAGCTCTCAGATTGACCCTTTCTTCCATTCTCACAGACACTTTAAGAAAGCAGGAAGCCATTTCGTAATTTGTCCTTAGTCTTAACACTTTCACTTGCTCCAGTGGACTTATCTAAATACCATTAGGCCAATACTCTGGGAACACTGCTTTCACACAAAGTAAAAAACTGTGTGTGTGTGTGTGTGTGTGTGTGTGTGTGTGTGTGTGACAGGGTTTTGGTATATAGTCCTGGGTGTTTTTTTTTTTTAATGGCCATTTAGTATTTTATTATATTAAAATTTATATTACTAGTTTTATCAGTTTTTACTTGTTGAGTTTTTAGTTTGTTTGAAGGTGTGTATATGTGTGTAGACTAGAGAACAACCTTGGCTGTCACAGCAAGCCCCAGAGAGCCACCTGTCTCTGCCTCAAGGTACTAGAATGACAAATGAATGCCACTATGCCAGATCCTCATGCTTGTGTGGCAAGCACTTTACAAATTGAACTATTTCTCTAGCCCTGGTTTTATTATTTATAATTTTTTTTTAAATAGTCTAGGTTTCATATAGCCCAGGATGGCCTCAAATTTCCTATTAGCTGAGGCTAACCTTGAACTCCTGATTCTCTGGCTCTACCTTCCAAGTGCTAGGATTACAGGCCTATATCACTGTACCCTTCTCTAGTTTCACTATTGTAGTGTTGCTATAGAAACCTTTTTAGTAATGCCTTCTTTCCATGTTTGGGGTTATTTGCTTGGAATATATATGTATTTCCAAAATCGAGTTAGCAAATAAAGATTCTAAAAAGTTTTACAGCTCTTGCCAGGCATTTCTTACAATGCTGTTAATGTATAAAAGTATCTGATTCTTGAAACAGATCTCATGTAACCAAAGCATAGAATTAACTTTTTTAAATGTTTGCTAGTTTTATAGGTATACAGGAACACTTTTGGTTGGTTTAATTTTTGTTTCCTTAATAGACTGAAAGGTGGCACGGCATGCGATTTAGCTTTCAATTATATTGTCTTGTCCCAATATGCCAGCTTATGTATTAGTTCCTGCTGACACTTTCTTTATGTTCAGTGTGCCAGCCTCTAACACCATAGCAGTCACTTTCATCTGGTTCCAGAGTAAAATACATACCTATCTTTTGAAAAATTAGCAAAAATGTCTCCTCAAGGAAATCAAAACTTGACTTGGTAACCTGTGGAATCTTAGGCGAATTATTAATGTCTCTACGCCTTGATTTTCAAATCCACAAGAAACAAAATAATGCATACCTCTTAGGGATATAGTAAGGACTAAATTAAATAATGCATATAAAAAGCTTTAAGTAACATTGCACACAGGAGCATGTGTGCAAGTAGTTGTAGAAGGGAATGCTCAATAAATATTGTTAAGAGAGACTGAACAGGAAGTAGATGATTATGGAAGACAATATGGGTAAAGAATTGTTTTATTGATTGCCTATTGGTCATTGTGCTAGGTACTGCAATGTATATGATTTAAGTAGGTGGTTAAAAAATGGATTGACACTTTTGTGTGTGTGTGTGTGTGTGTGTGTGTGTGTACTAGAGATAGGGTCTCATATGGGGCATGCTAGCAGGCTTTGACTTTCCTATGTAAAGGGCTCATTTTGAACTGCTAATTCTGCCCCTACCACCCAGGTGCCTGGATCATAATAAGCATGTGCTTATTATGGACCTCTCTGAGTATAGAAGGAACAATCTGAATTAAAATTCGGGGATAGACTATAGAAAGTAACAGATGATCAGAGGAGAGAGCTAATGAGTTCTAGGGCAGGGTGATTGTAACTTGGTCTATGCATATACTAGCATTCCACCCGATGATAAATATGTTAGAGATACTTAGTGATAGTGGACACCTCCTTTTCTTGCAGAGTTCTGGGGAAACATTGCCAAGGAATTTTACTGGAAAACCCCATGCCCTGGCCCATTCCTCCAGTACAACTTTGATGTGACTAAAGGGAAAATATTCACTGAGTGGATGAAAGGAGCAACTACGAACATCTGCTACAATGTGCTGGATCGAAACGTCCATGAGAAAAAACTTGGCGATAAAGTTGCTTTTTACTGGTAAAAATAATTATCGTCTACTGCAGATAAAAAGAAATCTTGTATTTATATAGTGTTTCATAATTCACATCGTGCTTTATTATAAAATCTCATATTTTATACTGTGCCATAATTCACAGTTTGCTTTCTTTTTAAATTTAAAAACCTATTATTAAAGTTAACTGGTTAACGAATGCATTGTGTGTGGGTGGCCTATGAATGTGAAGGTCAGAGGACAACATTCAGGATTTGGTTCTCAGTCACACTGTGACGTGGGTTGTAGGAACTGAAATCAGATCAGCAGGCTTGGGGACAAATGTCTTTTATCTGCTGACATATCTTGCTACCCCCTACCCTAACTCCAGATACTTGGAGACAGAGTCTTACTGAGAAATCCTGGCTGGTCTGGTATTTGCTATGTAGTGAAAACTGGGTTTGAACTTGCAAAAACCGTCCTGCTTCAGCCTCCTAATTACTGGAATTACAATTGTATGCCATCCACCCTGGACTGTCACAGAGTACTTCACATTCCATAAATGTACTTGATGCTTACAGAATCAAGAGTAGAGTAAGAGAAGTGTCATGAGAAGAATAAGCAAAGTGTCATTAATTTGATATTTCAGTAATGAAAAATACATCAAGGAAATTAAATTATTTTCTTCAAACCACATAACTACTGGGTAACAGAGTCAACATAAAGTCAAGTGGCCCTCCTGTTCATGGTTTATGGCTGGAGATGAGGAGAAAGAGTGTACAGGAGAGAACAGGACTATGTTGCTTTTTTCATTCTTGCTTTGGGATAAAAATTGAGTCAGGTTTTGTCCAACTCTATCATTGTTATTATTACCTTTGGTTGAACTAAGTGTTTCAGACTATGTTTATCAGCTTAAGAAATATTGTATTTGGGCTGGAGAGGTGGGTCAGAGGTTAAGAGCACTGGCTGCTCTTCCAGAGGTCCTGAGTTCAATTCCCAGCAACCACAGGGCGGCTCACAACCATCTGTAATGAGATCTAGTGTCCTCTTTTGGCCTTCAGGTGTACACAGTTAAAAGAGCATAATGCTCTTGCAAAGGACCCACAGTCAGTTCCAGAACCAACACTGCAGTTTATAGCTCCAGCTCCAGGGAATCTGATGCCCTCTTGTAGATGCCACAAACACCTGCATGTATATGCGTGTATACACACACACACACACACACTAAAAAACATTGTAAAAAGATAGTGGATACTCAGACTTGTATTAGGTGTTATAATACAGGGGTAGAGAAATGAGAGAAAGTACCAAATGGACAATTGATTTTCAATTATTTTATATTTACAGTAAACTATGAATGGATTACATTTGTTATAATGAAATGAAAATATGCTAGATATATAGTTGCTTACTTTTGTTGAGCCTACTTTAAAATTTTTAAAACTAACTTCAAACCAGTTTTTATAAGAGCAGTGTAGTAAGTGTATTAAGATGACATTTGCTCTTTCTTTTTTTCTTTCTTTTCTTGTGAATATACTTACACTGATACCTCTTCCCTCGCTTTCTCTACTGCTGCTGCTTCTTGTGATACTGGGTACTAAACCTACAACTTTGCACATACTAAGCAACCACTCTACCACTGACCTATACTCCCAGCCCCTTTTTAATTGTCTTTGAAGAAGAGATTGCTTCCTGTTATTACAGATGAGAATTTTAATCTCAAACACCCCTCTGACTTCTCTCTAAAGATAATTTTTAAATTAACTTCAAACCATAGTCTTTATAAGAGCAGTGTAGTAAGTATATTACAATGAGATTTCCTTTCTTTTTTTTTTCTTTTCCTTTCCTCCTCCTCCTCGTCCTTTTTTTGCAATAATGTCTCACATATCTCAGGCTAGACTCAATAACTGTGTAGCCGAGGATGACCATGAAATTCTAATCTTTCTGCCTCTACTTCCCTCTACTGAGTCCTGGGATTATAGACCTGCACCTTCATGGCCAGTTTATGCTGGGGACCTGTGCCTAGTAGACAAGCTTTCTACCAATGGAGCTACATCCCAGCCTTGGCATTTTATTTCATGTACAAACTTTTTATTTTTTTCTGGAATCAGTAATTACCTACCATCTTTTTCTTGTACTTTATACTCAGAATTCTCTAAACTTTCTAACATGTATAGTCCAAGTCTTTCTCTCCCACCACAAGTCTTCTCTTTTAGGGCCTACTTTTTCCTGCTTTTTATTTTGTTTTGTTATGAGACAGGGTTTCTCTGAGTAGCCCTGGCTGTCCTGGAACTCATTCTGTAGACCAGGCTGGCCTTGAACTCACAAAGATCTGCCTGTCTCTGCCTCCCAAGTGCTAGGATTAAAGGTGTGTGCCATCATCACCACCACCTCCTGGCTTCTGCTTTATTTTTTAATTGATTGTTTAAAAAAATAAAATTTTTAGTGATTTTTTTTTTTCTGGCGGTAATAGGCTTTGAACCCAGGGTCTTGTGTTGTCAAGGCGAGCACTCTTCCACAAAGTTTTATCCCCAGCTCTTCCTTGTTTTTTGTTTTGTTTTGTTTTTGTGATAGGGTCTTTGCTATGTAGCCCAGGCTGTTGTGGAACTCATTACAATACCCAGTTTGGTTTCAAACTCAACTGCTTTACTTGTCTCAGCTGCTCAGATACTGAGATTTCAGGACTGAGTCATCATATCTGGCAAGCTTTCTTTTCTTATGTCCTTCTTGGTTTAAATAGTGTCATTTAGATGAATAAACTATTACATACTACATTTGTAGTTCATTTCTTGTATTGGGACATATATATGCACTGAAGTAATCCACAAGGAAAATAGCACTTTTAAGAGTGTATAATAGTTAGGTAAAACAGAAACACCAAGGAAGAATTTGGCCTTTTACTTTGCTTGGCACATAATAAATGTTTATGGAATTATATTATTTTTAGAACTCTGTGTTGGTCAGAGTCTACATAGGTCAACTTCTTTATAGATTAGCAGACCTACCATTAACTAGAAAGGATAAGTGATTTGCCTAAGGGTTTACCTGTTTGAAGATAAAATGGAGACCAATCTCCAGATAGTTTTACTAGTCAATTATACTTTTCTTCAATATGATACTCCCTTATTCAAATAGTCCAGCACTAGACTGTGACCGGTAAGAAGAGAAATTATCCACATTAGTCAAGTGAATTTATTTTCAAATTAAAATTTAAAAACCAGGTAAGATTTGTTAAATCATGTTTAAATGTTCCAGGCACAGGTATGATGGTGTTTATATTCTATTTGAGGAGACCAAATAGATATTTAAAATTGCTTGCTACCAAAAAGTACAAAACAAACAAACAAACAAACAAACAAAAAAACCATAAACAACGGCAACTCAGGAGGTAGGAGCAGAAAGATCAAGGAGTTCACGCCCAGACTTGGCTACATAGAGAGTTTGAAGGCAACCTGGGCTGCCTGAGACCTTATCAAAAACACAAAATAAAAATAGCTTTTTTAAAATTTGTTTTATTTATTTATTTGTTTGTTTTGTTTTGAGATGAGGTTTCTCTGTGTAACAGAGCCCTGGCTGTCCTGGACTCACCTGTAGACCAGGGTGGCCTTGAATCTACAGAGATCTGACTGCCTCTGCCTTCCAAGTACTGGGATTAAAGGTGTGTACCACCACACCTGGCTAAAAATAGCTTTTATATTATGGAGTTGTCAACTGAATAAGATTAAATAGGATAACAAACCCTTGTAGCCAGTGTACTGGCATGGTGAAAGGGCTTAATAGATATTAGTCATTCTGACTGTATTTTTGGATAGTAAAATCACCAAGTCTCCAAACCTTATACATACAAACAACATTAGACAGACTCAGCAGGTGGTATTTATGTATTTATTCACATATGTAAAGTCATAATAATTTTTTTAGAAGAGGCCATAACTTTGAGAGAGTGTGAAGAAGAGATGTGGGAGGGGTTGCAGGAAGGAATGATGTAATTATACTTTAATTTTTAAAAATTACAAAAAATAAAAATAATTTGAATGAGACCAAGTCTCTTTAGAATAAAAGGTTTATGTAAGGAACAATTTATTTATTTAACAAGTACTTGTTGAGAACTTACTATGTACCAAGCCCTGTTCTGAACAGACAAAATTCTTTATGCAGTGCAGAGAGACAGACAACAAACAAACAAAATATGACAAACAGGAGTTGAGGATATAGCTCAGTTAGTCAAGTGCTTTCCTTACAAGGACTTGAGTCCAGTCCTTAGAACACCCACACAAACATAACAGACACATAAACAAATATAGTGATAAGTGCTATATAAAAATGCAGCTCACAAAAAAATGCAGATCACTGGGAAAGGGAATGGCAGTACAGAGTGGGATTGATAAAGGAAGATCCTTTGATAGGGTTACCGCATTTGGGCAGAGATTTGAAGGAAAGGATGCAATATGCTGTGCAGTAAGCGGGGTAGAGAAGAGAAATGTCCCAGATAAATAGACAATGAACAAGTGTGTTCTGGTGCTTGGCGTGTTTGAACACTGTTAAGTTAGCATGGCTCAAGCCGTGCGAGGAGAGGGGCAGGGGAAATACTGAGGCCAGCAGGCTGCTAGACCATTTAGGATCATGAAAACCAATGTAGATCGTGGCTTTTTATGCACGGTGACGTGGGCATGCATAGACGATCTTGAGCAAAGACATGACAGTGACTTGTATTATACTTAGGATCTGTCTTTTAAATTGAGAATAAAAAGTAGAAGCTGTGAGACCAATTACAAGATATTGTAGAAATCTGGGTGAGACATGATGACTTAGGCAGTTGTAAAGGTGGTTAAAAGTGCCCAAAATCTGGATCTATTGTGAGTCAAGAGTCCATGGAATTTGTCTTGGAAGGCTGTCAGCCTGTTGACCTCAACACTTCGTAGGTAGTGAATAAGGCACAGAAATGGGAGATCACTGCTTTTGAGATGATAAAAAGATTCTTATAAAGAAGAATGATAATGGTCACAACTAGATTTAAGAAGGTTAATCTGGAGCTGGGCCAGATGGCACACACCTATAATCCTCACAATTGAGAGGTGGAAGTAGGAGCATCAAGAATTCAAAGCCAGCCTCAGTTACACTGCAAGTTTGAGGCAAGCCTAGCTATTTGAGACTCTGTCTCAAAAGTGAAAAACAGCAACAACAAAATGGGTATGGAAGCAGGAGTGTGAATCTAGAGAACTTTAGAGTTTGTTATTCAGGGTGGAGATGCCTGAAATGGTTGCTGTTAATGGGTAGGCAAATCCAAAGTTGTTGGGCTTTGGTGACTAGGGACCTTTCTTAGAATAAACTAGAGATGGAATTCTAGAACATATGACAAAATAACAGTCATCAACCATTCTTCCCACTTTCTTCTCATAAACTTCATTGCATTTAGCCAAGGCTGGTCTCTAACTTACCATGTAGCCATAAATCAGATCACTTACTATCTCTTAGTGTCCTTTTAACCTACAGCGCTCTTCCAGCCACCTATAAAACATTTCACTCGCTATCTCTCACTGAATAACTATCCTAATAGTTTGTGACCGATTATTATATTATATACAAACACGTAAATCATCACTAATATTTTTACCTACCACACTAAGACAAAGATAGTGACAGAGAAATTACAGGCAAAGCCTTATTTTGGAGGGCAAATTTAATCCCTGTTCAAAGGAGCATGTGCCTTTGAAAGATTATATTAAGCAAGAGAATTGTTAATTCTTTCCTTTTTCTTCTTCTGCTTCAGTTCCACTCATTCTTACCTATAATAGTTTCCTTTCTCTAATGAGCTAAAATGTTATCTTTCCATCCCATTCCCATCAACAGACTGTTCTCTCCTGCCATGTGGGTTCTGGAGATCAAACTCAAGTTGTCAGGCTTGGTGGCACGTGTTCTTATCCAAACAGTCATCTTACTAACACAAGATGGCCTTTGAAAAAGAGCTAATGCTTAATCTAGTCATCCTAGTTTTTATTTGGACTTCTTTTCCTCCCACTTCAATTATAAATGTATTGATTACAACTTCAAAATTCCACATCTAGGGACTTTGCACTCTAATTTCTTTGAACATTTTACTTTAGGATCACCTTTAGAGCTTATGGATTCTCCCTGCTTCTCAAATTCTAACATCTACCCTAAACATTAATGAGTTCAGATCAGATTCATTTCTTAAGTTATCACACTCAAGAAACAGAGCTCTGTAGGATAGGCAATATGGAAGGTAAAAAGAAATGATTGTCTTTCATGGTTTTTGTTAACTGTCCTATAGTTCCTTCTGATAAACCTAGAAATAATCCTGTAAATAAATCAAAACTACAGAGTTACTTTGTAAGGTGTTTTCAGTAATATGTGGCTACTGGAGGAGCCCATTAACATAGACATTAACTTACCTATTTAACTCTTAGTTTTCCCATCTGTTGAGTGGGGATAATAAGAGTTGGTATCACACAGATTGCTGTGTGAAGTCACTAGAATGGTTTTGTAGGAGCACAGATAGAATTCCAGAGCCACATTCCACTGTTTCCTTTCCCATGTTCCTGTGGATTCTGTGATATATGTGCATGGGAACTTGCAGAGCTCATGTGAAAACCTTTGATCTATGGTGGTGTTCTTGTTTTATGGATGATACTGAGAATAATACTGAGAATGTAGACATTCTCTGGTTCCTCACATGATATGGTTTCCTAAATAATCCTTTTATCATTAGGCAGTCTTCTCCAGACATAGCCTAGTTGGCTAAGGTCTCTCATATTCCAGCTGCAGGCTGCCTCACATCACAGTGTTACCATTCTTTGACTTTTCATGTCTGTGATGGTATTAGCTACACAGGCAGCTGTGCCTGACCACTCAGCTTCTTACAACTTTCTGTAATACCTAAGGTTGATTGGTGATTTCTCCTTCGTCTCTTTTCCTTAAAAATAGGGTCTTTGTTGTATAGCCATGACTCACCTGGTACTAAACTCATGGAAAGCCTCCTGCCTCAGCCACCTAAGTACCAAAATTACAGGTATGTGCCACCACTCATGGCTAGAAAATTTTCTACTTATTCTAATAATAAACTATGTTTCCTTTTGCTGTCCTTACGTATTTGATCCCTTATTTTTTTTAAAACATTTCCCTTATTTTCATAACATTTGACAGGTGAGGAACTTGTGTTTCAAACAGAACAAATGGCTTGGCCAGGGTCTTAAAGTAATTATAACATTCTGGACAGGAGGCAATTTACATTCCGTCTTCCAGACACTATGCTTCTACTTAATCAGCCTTTGCTTTTCTGATACTTGATAATTTGTTTATTCAGTAGTTTATTAAGAGGTTTTGGAAATATCAGCTACTATTTATAAAGCTAAAGATAAAATGAAAGCTTAATAAATTAGTATCTTTTCTTTAACTGAAATACACTCACTCAATAATTTTCCATTGACTATGAGCAACATACTAACTTGAGAACAAGCTTAGGGCAATACATAAGGGATCAGCGGAGAGGTACTTTTGTAGTTCAGGAAAAGAGTTGAAATAGTGATAAAGGTAGAAGTCAAAACTGTCAGATTTTATATACTCTGAAGGCAAAGTCAGTAGATATTACAGATGGGCTTTATATATGATATAAGAGAATGAAGTAAAGCTGTATCTCCAAGGAGGGCTGGCAATATGGCTCATCAGGCAATGGTGCTTGCCACCAAGTCTGATTACCTGAGTTTGACCCTCAGAACCTACATTAGAGAATTGACACCCTCAACCTGTCTTCTGATTTCCACATATGCTATGCGATGCATTTGTGTATGCATATATTTAAAAAATAAGTAAATATAAAATATATATTAAAAAATAGTTAATAGTGCCAAGCATGGTGCCAAGCATGGTGTCATGTGTATAAACCCAGCACTCAGAAAGCGATACAGGAGTATTTGGCTGGGCCACACAGAGCTCCTGTGTTTCAATAAAAATAAACAACAACAAAAAGACACATCTCTTAAATTGTTCCCCATTTGTCTTATCAACTGGAAAAAATAGAATTTTCATTATTCTGGATAGATAAGATACTTGGGGGAGAAGTTCTGGAAAAAAAAGACCAGAGCTTTTTTGTCTTATACACAAACATATAAAGCTGTAGTTGTGCCACGTGTTAGAAAGTTGTTGACAGATTCAAGTGTGGATTTGACTTATCAGATTTATATTTTGAGCATATTTAAAAAGATAAGCCCAGCCGGAGGATTTGTAGGTAGAATCCCTAGTTGTTTTGGGATCTTAAACAAGTCATGATATCCTTCTTAGTTTTCTGACCTTCCCAATGGGATAGCAAGTCTTGTGTATCTCAAAAGATTACAAGGGAACCAGGTCTGGTGGCACAGGTCTGCAATCTCAGCTGCTCAGGAGACTTAGGTAGTAGGATTGAGGGTTGAAGGCCTGCTTGTGCTGTAGAATTAATGGTAATAATAATAATAATAATAATAATAATAATAAGGTTAGGGCTATAGCTCAGTGGTAGTGCACTTTTATGTGGGCCCTAGGTTCAGGCTCCAGTACCATCAACAAAACAGAAGAACTACCACAAGGATTAGCTGATGTTTAAGATGAATAAACATACTATGACAATTAGAAAATTATCAAATTTATAGAAAAGTAGCAAATACAATGCAAATAATATTTTCCTGAACAATTTCAGGGTAAGATAAACAAGAACGTTCTCCTGCATAAGACTCTCAAAACAAGGAAATTAATATTCATATATCACTTGCTGTCTCATCCTTGGACTCCGTAGCTGCTTTCTTGAAATTGTTCCAGTAATGTCCTTTATAGCCAGAGGGTTCAGCAATAGAATTATATATAATATATGACTGCTGTGCCTTTTTAGTCTCCTTCCATGTAGACTAGTCCTTCATTCTTGACTCTCATGGTTTTAAAAGGCTATCTTTTCAGTCTTAACAGACCACAAAATATAACCTAAATACTAAACTAAATTTGCTATTTATTTTATACCAATGGTTGAGATGTATTTATGGAAATGTATTCAAACGGTCATAAAGGTCTCTTCTGAGTAACTTTAAAGTCAGCTGTTTAATGTTGAGGATGACTAAATAATTGAATTATTCCTCCAAACAACATAACAACTTAATGGATATTAAGTTAGAGAATCTTAAATATGATATCTAGATTTAGTGAACATCTATCCAAAAATATTCTACTAGCCTCTAGCAGCAGTTTTAAAACTTTTTGATATTTATAGATAAGTTTCAGATACTACAGTAAGTATTTATATGATAAACAAGAAAAATCTGTTTTTTTTACTCGTGGGGCTTACAGAAGTGTCAGCTACAGTCTTGTTGAGGAATGAATTGTGGGATCAATATGAAATAAGGGAACAAAGAAATGTGAAACAGGAAATTATTTCAAGGGAGAATGTCGGGATGGGGAGGGCTTGTCTCCAGGAGAAAATAGCTATATATCTGCTCCCACAACTCTTGGCAAAGCCAAGGACTATTTTTCATTTGTATTTATTTATTTATTTATTTATTTATTCATTTATTCATTTATTGTGTGAGTGTGTGTGTGTGTGTGTGTGTGTGTGTGTGTGTGTGTGTGTTTGTATGAAAGCTGAAGGACAGTTTATGGGAAGCAATTCTTTTTTTCCACCCTGTAGGTTCCAAGAATTGAACTCAGGTTGGCAGGCTTGGAAGCAAGCACCCTTTCCTATTGAGCTATGTCACCATCCATCAAGGACTATTAAAGTTGAAATATGAGATTTTCTTTGCTTGGTTGAGGTTGTGGGTCTTTCAGGAAGTTGTCAAGCAGCTGAAAAGATCATGGTAACTGTGGTCTTGGCCACAGCTTGAAGTTCAGAATAGACGGGAATGTCCTTAACTTCCCACACTGCTTCTAAAGGTTTTCAGGAGAGTGATTCTCCATGTTCGTTTGGGTATACTTTGGTTGGTGCCGTGGAGCAAATAGTCTGGAATTCAAAACCTGGACCTTAGGTATAGGTTTACATTTAACCCCTGTGTGACCTTGGCAAACTCTTCCTCAGAAGTGTTGTAATTTTAAAATGAAATAGTAATACTTGTTTTTGCTGGGGTAGTTGTGAGGATCAGGTTAAGAGTGACCTTTAAAACAGTTAGATACTGTAGTCATGTGAGGAATCAGCTGCACCTGTATCGACTTATTCAACATGTAAGGCAGGTATGGCAGAGCTTTTCTTTGATCTCTGTCAGCTAAGTTATCCTTCTACCCCATGTAAGCAAGTATTCAGTTGCAATATAAATTTCATATTCTGAATCTTCCAGGAATGAGTCCACTGATCCCTGTAGAAATGCAAGAACATTTGGTGACCTGACTACAAATTCTGCTTGTTTCCATCCTCTTCCTTTCTGTATCTATATATTTTCTTTGAAAATGATTTAAAGAATTGCTCCTCTACCACTGGGAAGGAGAAAAGAATCAACAAGTCTAAGACATACATAGATTATCCTTTCTAATATCAGCCTTTTGCCTCTTTCAACTCTCTTTTCCTATCTTATATTTTACAGAGAAAAAATAGTGAGTTTGTGCAGTTTTATATATTGAATGAGGATGAACAGTAAATGTAGGTTTAGTAACTCTATATTCAGATGCAGGGTATCCTGCATTTTTGCATGTAAAAGTAAGCACTTGCCAATTTTGTTAGAAATTCAGGTCTCCATCCTGGCCTATTTATTTATTTTTATTTTATGTGTATAGGTGCTTTGTCTGCATTAAGTATATGTACCACATGTGTAGAATAACTATGGAGGCCAGAAGAGGATTCAGATATCTGGAACTAGAGTTACAGGTGTTTGTGAGCTGCCATTGGGTGCTGTGAATAGAACCTGGGTCCTCAGGAAGAGCAGAAAGTGCTCTTAACTGCTAAGCCATCTCTCTAGCCCTGCCAGCCTATTTAACCAGAATCTCCAGAAAATATAACCTCTGAATCTATTTTTATAAGGTTCTCAAATAGTTGTTATGTGGGGGTAGAGTACCCCTGAAAAACAAGCTTTTCCCCGTTGGGGTTATGGATCAGCCGAGTGTACACATCTAGGCTATGTGAGGCAAAGGGTTCAACTACCTCCATAATAATGTTTAGGATAGGAGAGAAACTGATGTTTTTTAACACATAGGAGAAGAGTGATTGTGAAGGAGGGTGGGGAAAGAGAATTCTTTCTAGATTTCCTGGTAGATCAGTGTTAGGAAAGATTACACACAGAAACTGAGGTACTGAAATTTTAGTCGGAACGTTTCTTGGCTGGGCATTGGTGGTGCCCCAGTTCTAGCTTCAGGAGGCAGAAGCAGCAAGCCTTTGTGAGTTTGAATTCCTTCAGCCACATAGTTCTCAGGGCTTTAACACATTGATTTTCTTCCTCAACCTTCCCTCTGTGGTTCTGGAAACATTTCCCTTAGGAAGAGGCCATGTTGTTTGGGAGGAATGTGTCTTGAACAGATAGACATTTAGAATGTTGAGCTGCAGTGTCTAGTGTGAAGTAAGATTAAATAAAACAAATTTCTGTTTTTTACTCATATTTTGTTTTTCACTCATATTTTGTTTTTACTAGTCATACATGGCTAATGGCTACTATGTTGGATAGCACCACTTTAGAATAATGTAATGTCCTAGGGAACCCCAAGGCCATTACTTCCTATTCTGGTTCCTCAGGGTTCTCATCTCTAAGTAAGAATGGGAGGTCTCAAAAGCTCCATTCTTCTTTAACTTCCTTGGTGATTTGTGATTCAATTTTGGAGATATGCCTCCATCCACCTTTCTTTAGTCTTTTTGCTACAGTTAGAGCAGAAGTACCCAAGGGGAACATTAGGCTGCTAATTTGTCAAATTACGTTGTTTCTGCTTCCTACTCCCTTGGTGGAAGGGGAAAATAACCTGAGGGTATGCTTACATCAGACTTCCTTACATTTGTACAACATTTTATGGGTCATAGAACTCTTTCATGTTATTTATTCATTTTATAGTTTTGAAGGTTTTTAAAAAAGTTTTTGTTTGTTTTGTCTTGTTTTTGTTTTTTTAAGACACAGTTTCTCTGTATAATAGCACTTACTGTCCTGGAACTTGCTTTGTAGACCAGGCTGGTCTCTAACTCACAGAGATCTGCCTGCCTATGCCTCCCAAATGCTGGGATTAAAGGCATGCACCAACATGTCTGTCTTGAAGTACTCTTATTCTGCCAGGCATATAATGGTATGCCTGAAATTATGCAATCCCATAATCCCAGAGGTTGAGGCCAGTTTGGGTTACATAGTGAGACCTGTCTTCAAAAGACCAAGGCTTAGAGTTGTAAATCAGTTCTAGAGCATTTGCCTAACATACAAACAAGGCACTGAGTTTGATCACTATTACTACTAAAAATAAAAAGCTGGAAGGCCTTAAAGTTAATCTTCATAAATATAAATTATATGAGGAGTGTGCAGAATGAAAAGTCCAAGATCAGTGTGGTGGCACACACCTGTAATTCTAGCAGTCGTTGGAGAATTACCAGGACTTTGAGGCACAAGACTTTGTCTCAAACACTAAAACCAAAAATACCAAGGCCACATTCTCTGGAGAATTGTCTAGTACACATAGCTGCTAGAGATATCCTAGGCAAATGGAACAATCCTATTCTTAGCCATAGATTGTATGTTTGGGGGTATCTTAGAAGTTGTATTACTAGCATTATTTAAGCATACTTTGAGAAATACTGGGTTTATTTGGTTTTCATGACAGAATCTGCTTTTTAGTGTTTCTGCAAATCTCAATTCTACATGTTGCTCCCAGAGTTAGAGAGCCCCTAATGGGTCACATTCTATCTTTGGATGCCTCTGATAGGTAGAAAGGTTTTCTTTATATCAAGCTCTCCAAAAAAACCTAACTACTCCACTTATGGTTACATAGTGCTTCCCATAAAAATCTTTCATATTTATTAATTCATTCAGAAAAATAAATTAAGTACCAACAATAAACAAGGTTTTGTGCATGACATTTAACAGTGAACAAAACCAGCTTGGCCTCTACTTTTAGGCCTCTATCACATTAGAAAAACAGCCAATTTTCTTTCCTTTGTTACTAGTTTCAGTGTATGTGTTTCTATGGTGTGTATCTGTTTATGTGTCTAGGTGTGTGTGGAGGCAAGAAGTCGACATTTTGTAACTTTCTCTGTTGCTATCTTATTTTCTGAGACAGGGTCATTCACTAACCCTGGATCTCACCGATTCAGTCAGTTCAGTAAGCCCAGCTGGCCAGCAAGCCCGAATCTTCATTCCTTTGTCCCACCAGCACTGGTCTTTCAGGCACATGCTGCTGCACCAAAATATTTTATTGGGGGCTGAGAATCCAAACTCAGATATTCATGCTTGTGCAAAAAGCATTATACTGACTGAGCCAGTTCCCTAGCCCCCAAACAGTCAATTTTAAAAGTAAATCACAGAAGTATAGTGTGAGAAAAATACAAAGAGTATAAGTAGAATGTTGTGATGATAAAAAATAAAAAGGGATGATGCTATTTAGGATGATTAGAGAAACTCTCAATGGGTAGCTGACATTTAAACTGAGATCTGAAGCATGAGAACAATTCAAAGAACCAAGGAAAGATGTAAATGAGCATAGGGCGGTCTGTACATGAGGCTGGTGTGTTTGGAGCCTTAGAAAGAAGAATGAAAGAACAGCACGAGAAGAAATAGAGAAAGATACAAGGTATAAGAGTTTGTTTTTTCTTCCTGAAAAGAGCGAGGTAGGGGATCATTTTGGAGGCCATTGTGGTCAACAAATGAAAGTGGCTACAGTGACATAAAGACAACAAACACAGGGCTGAGAATGGCTAGGGCACTCCTCACAGCTTCCTGTTTTTCCCAGATAAACATCTAGCTAGTGCTCCTCTCTTAACAGGTTTGACTTCTCAAGTATTTGTTCTTTTTTTTTAATTAAATTTTTATTTTTTAATATTAGTTACCGTTTATTAACTTTGTATCCCAGCTGTATCCTGCTTCCTCATTTCCTCCCAATCCCACCCTCCCTCCCTCATCCTCTCCTTACCCCTTTCCAAGTCCACTGATAAGGGAGGACCTCCTCCCCTTTCATCTGACCCTAGCTTATCAGGTATCTTCAGGCCTGGCTGCACAGTCCTCCTCTGTGGCCTAGCAGGGCTGCTCCTCCCTCGGGTGGTGGTGGGGAGGTCAAAGAGCCAGCCATTGAGTTCATGTCAGAAATAGTCCCTGTTCCCCTTACTAGGGTACCCACTTGGATACTGAGCTACCATGGGCTACATCTGAGCAGGAGTTCTAGGTTATATCCATATGCGGTCCTTGGTGGGAGATACAGTCTCACAAAAGACCCCTGTGCCCAGATATATTTGGTCCTTGTGGCGTTCCAGTCCTCTCCAGGTCATGCTAACTCCCCCTTCTTTCATATGATTACCTGTACTCTGCCGAAGGTTTGGTTATGAGTCTCAGTATCTGCAAGTGTTTGCTCTTTACAACAGCCTGGCTCACTAGGGCAAAATGTTTCCCAAAACAGTTCTATGAAAAAAACTAGTTTTCCCATTTATCTTTTATCAGGAGATAGGGTATTGGAGGATCTTAGTGCATGCTGGGCAAGTACCCAGGCCTACCAACCATCTTCTTTCCAGTCTTTATTTTATGCTTTACTTGTAGTTGTGAAGAATTAAAATCTCAATCTGATGCTTATCTTTGTAGTAGAAAGAGAACATCTCTAGTCTTATCTGTTAATCACTTATCAATCTTCTAATTATTTGACAATGAACTTGAATACCTTAATGTGCTGGCCTTACTTGGAAAGAGGCAGAGATAGAACGTGACTCTTGCCCTCTGGGTGTAATAGGAAAAATAAGACCCATATACATTCAGTACAAGGTTGTGTGTATCATGGAGTTGTGAGACCCCAGGTCTTACAGACTCACAAGGAAAATGAGGTTGAAAGGCACTGGAAGGACAAAAGAATTTTCAGTTCTGGGGGTAGGTGGCGGAAGAGGAACTATAAATGATTTCATGGAAGATATTCATTTTGAAGGGTAGGAGTGTTCGGCCATGAGATAGTCAATGATAGCCTCACTAAAAAGCCAATGTTTCCTGTAATTCTAGCACTTGGAACGCTGAGGTAGGAGGACTGCTGTGAGTTGAGGCCGGCCCAGGCTACAGAGTGAGTTCCACTCCAGCTTGTGTTACAGAGTGTGGTCCAGTCTCAGAATAAGTAAAAGCAGCCAACATTTCGGTAGTGATTCAAGATAAGGAGCAAGCCATGTGACCAACTGGGAAATAGTGCTACAAGTAGAGGACAAGGATTCTGGGATTGAGTGCTTTTGTCACACACTGAGGCAGCCAAGCGTATAAAGCAGAGGGAACAGGAGAGGAAGAAAGAACAAGAATATGTGAGTACAGAAGGGGACTAGATCGGGTAAGAACTAGCAGGCTACTGGAAGGACTGGGACTTTGACTCAAAGCTGTATGATAACCAAACTGAGGGTCTTGAACAAAGAAGTAACACTCCTGACTTCTGCAGTGGTGGTTTTGACAAGAACAACAGAAATAACTGTGAAAACACTATGCATATATGAGTATATATTTACATTTTTAATATTTCTGTATATGGATGTGTAGCTGTGCATGTGCCCAAGGAGATGAAAGAGGTGTTGGCTCCCTGAAGCTGGAGTTCCAAGCAGTTGTGAGCCACCTGAGGTGGGTGCTGGGAATAAAACTTCAGTCCTTTGCAAGAACAATATGTACTCTTAACCACTACGCCGTTTCTCCAGCCTCTAAATATACTTTTAACTAACAGTGGATTAAGTTGGAGGGTGCACAGAAGGGCTAGCTTGGAAAGCCTCTCTGGCGAAGATTCCCTGGAGGAGGAACATGAGACGGACCTAGTGACTGTGCATTCTCTGCCATCCCGCTAACCACATGGCCTTCGTTCGGCTCAAGGGCAACTTCACTCCAGGTCAAGTTCCCCATCAGTGTCTATCAATTAAGTCTCATTAATAGTTCTGTTTTGTTTATAGTGCTCTAAACTTTAAAAAATTAGTTATCAGTACTTAAAAGTTTTTAGATTCTAAACCTTTAAGGAGTGGCACCATTGAGCCATACAACAAAAGTTAACAGGAGCTAAGTACAGGTACTGGATGCCTCCTTTTGCCAAAGCATGTATTGCGCATTCTAGTTGATTCCTCTATTGCTGCCCCTAAACTGAGGCTAAATATAATTCTACATATATTGTTGCTCTCATATAGAAAAGCTATTTCCTGTTTTGGTCAGAATTTTCAGTTATGTAACTTACTTTACTCATTTACCTGGACATGGTTAATTTTTTCCATTGTGTTGAAAGTTGAACCCAGGACCTTGCGTATGCTTGAAAACTGCTCTGCCACTGAGTTACATCTTAAGCCCAGTAGGTGTTAATTTTTGATCTTGCAATTCCCAGGGTGGAAGAAAGAGGTCTGGACTCTGAGTCCTTGTACCTGCTTTTCTGCAAACCACCCTTTGATCCCAATCATTGCTAGTAGTCTCTCCGAACCTCGGAGGTAGACCAAATTAATTGTTCTGTTAAGAGTTCAAAGACTGTAGTGTGCTTTGGATCTTGAAAAGGCCTTCTAACCAGCCAGGGTCCCCAGCCCGGTGTCTGTGACAGAGAAAGAAGACACTGGAATGAGTAATGCACCTATATTAATAATGTATAGCTTGTGCCATGGCCAAGGAGAGGAACACACACTGGGGTGTGTGTGTGTGTGTGTGTGTGTGTGTAAGTGGGTTCAAGTAAGCTGTGAATACACCTGTTCCTAGTCATCATCTATATCAAACCTATTCTCAGTGCTAGAGATATAGCAGTGAACAAGACGAGGGCAGGTCTCTGCTATACTGAGGCTTATATTTCAGTAAAGGACACTAATGATAACGGGCAAGTAAAATAAATGAGATTATTTCAAGTAATGGAAAGTTTTATGAAAAAAATGCAGAATGATTTGATGAAAAGTGTGTAAAAAGGCAAGCTACATTTACATACCCACCTACATGGGTATGTAAATGCACTTTCAGGCAGACCTGTTTGAATTTTGGGTACACATATTTATGCTTATTTGTGTTTGTGTGTGTAGTTTAGTGGCTTTTGTGACTAGATTGTTTCTGTATTAGTATATATAGCTTTATGCAAGCACATATACAAAGGTGAGCTGGTGCGTGGTACACAATGGGGATGCATGCATGAGGACAAACATGTCAGCATTTCAGCTGTAGCTGGAGATGTTTTGAAGTTTCTGTAGCATTTGTCAGTGGGCAGCTTTTCTGCTTCTGGCATTCAGGGCCATTTGCCAGCTTTCTCTCTCCTTGTTCCATCCCATTTTAGTAAGCTTGCTATGCTTGGCTTCTCTCAGCCCTAGGAGGGTTGAAGCCAAGAAGAAGATAGTAACTGACTCATCAAGCCAGAAGCTGGAAAGAAGCTCATAATTTCTTTGTAACTTCTCTCAGTAAGAAAAGGCCTGGCATCCTTGCTCATCCATATCCCTTACGCTGTGAGGAAATAATCCTGACTTGAAATCAGAAGATCTGGGCATCTATTCGTGGCACTGTCACTTATTATTGTGTGACCTTGGCTAGTTCTCTTTCTCTCTAGGTTTCCGTTTCCTCCTTCATAAGTACTCTGGATAGTAAAGAAAGAGAGAGGGCACAGACAGCTTGCTGGAGCTATTATATAGTATTGCAACTGAAAATGGAAGAGGAACATTTTGAGTAGAAGCAATGGCATGGTGAGAAGTGTGGAAGAGGCTGGACAAATGGCTCAGTGGGTAAAAGCATTTGCCACCAAGCCTGATGACCTAGGATCCACATAGTGGAAGCAGGGAACCAACTCCTCCAGACTGTCCCCTGACCTCAACACATATGCCATAGTATGTACCCCTCCAAACAAACAAACAGACAAACAGACAGACAAGTGTAAAGTGGAATTTAAAATGCAGAGGTAGGCATGAGCCTTTGTATAAGAAGAGCCAGAAAGAATACACTTAGAATAAAATGTAAACTTAATGTACACTCCTACAAAGTCCTGCCTGGTTTGGCTGATGCTTGCTCTCATTGCTGATGTTCTTGTTCTCATTCGCTCTTTTGCTCCTGTATTCCAGCCACATTGAGTTCCCTTCTGTTCCATGCTCATGCTGATGACCCTAGTTAAACTTAGTGGGTTACAAAACAAAACAAAATGAAAGTGGAAAGAGAATTTATAGGAAAGTAAGGTGTTGATATTGGTAGGAGGGGTGAGTATGGTCAGAATGTATTTTGTACCTCTATCAAATTGTCAAAGAACAAGTGTGTGTGTGTGTGTGTGTGTGTGTGTGTGTGTGTGTTTAAAGCAGATTCTAGGACTGGTGAGGCGGTGCAGTGGTGAAGAGCACTGGCTGCTCTTCTAGAGAACCAGACGTCAGTTCCCAGCACTCACATGGCAGCTCATAATCTTCTATAACCCCGTTATAGAATCCAATGCCCTCTTCTGACCATGGAGAGCACCAGGCCCTCACAGAGTGTACATATACACACGCATGCAGGCAAAACAGTCATACACATAAATTTTTTAGAAATTATTTTAAAGCAAATTCTAAGCTGGCAAGACAGCTCACTAGGTAAAGGTGTTTGCTTCTAGTCCTGATGATGTAAGTTCAACTCCCCCTGTATCCATCCACATGGTGAAAGGAGAGAACTGATTCTCACAAGTTGTTCTCTGACTTACACATATATGCTATGGTGTGCATGCATGCATGTGTGTGTCTCTCTCTGTATATGCATGCATGCACAAATAAATAAGTGTAAAAAATGAAAAGATTATTCTTGGATTTTGTATTCTGATTCAGTAGGTCTGAGTTGAAGTCTAGGAATCTATATTCAAAGAAATTCCTTAGGTAACTGGGGCACAAGTAATGTGAAGACCCTAACCTAGTTAACAACAATAGAATTTCTTTCCCCACTCACTTCTTCCCATAGTAGCCCAGTCTGGCCCCAAGTTTCTGTTCCTGCTTTAGCCTACTTAGTGCTGGGATTACAGGCATGCACCACCATATCTAGATACCACAGCAGCTTCCTCATGTCTTTTTTGAGAAAGGTGTCAGGTAACCTAGACTGGTCTCTAACACTCTAGCCAAAGATGACTTTGAATGCTTGATCCTCCTGCCTTCACTTCCCAAGTACAGGGAATGACATGATTCCCATCATGCTTGGAATTTTATGGTTGTTTTTTTTTTTTTTTTTTTTTTTCGATTTTTGGTTTTTGTTTTTTTAGACAGGGTCTCACACTATAATCCTGAATGGCCTAGAACTTACTATGGAACCCAGGCTGGCCTTGAACTTGAGGCCACTTTCTACCTTAGTATTCTAGGTTGTGACATTAGGGGAGTGAGTCACTACACAAGGATTTAATTCAGTCTTGATATTTCACAAAAGTCCTATCTTGTTGGACCTGGCAGTATACATCTTTAGTCCCAGTTCTCAGGAGGCAGAGACAGGCAGTGAGGAGTTCCAGGCATGAGACAATATCTCAGCATTAGCAACGACAGCAATGTGCAGCTTTTGTGTTAGGATAAAAGAGAAGGGCTCATCACTTCATTTTGTCAACATAAAAAATAAGACTCACAGATAGACAGTACACTTCTCAGTATCATAAAACTTGCATATAAAATGTCTTGAGACGTCGAAGTGTCTGACCAGTCACCTCAAGATGTGCTATCAGGAGACTGGAGAGGTGGCTGAGCAGTTCAGAGCCCTGGCTGTTCTTGAGGATCTGGGTTCAATCCCTAGCATCCACATGGCAACTCATAATCATGTGTAACTCAAGTGCCAGGAGATCCAAGGCCTTCCTCTAGCCTTGGGTGGCAACAGGCATGCAAGTGGTACACAGGCATGCGTTCAGAGAAAACACTCATACACATACAATTTTAAAACTAATTTAAAAAATTCAGAAAGGTATAGTAAAAATTTCACTGACAGGAGAGTGTCAGGCATTGATATGAGGCAGGTGCAATTTTGTGACTGTTCCTGTCTTATTTATAAGAGAACAAAGCTATGTTCTTTCTGGTGTATCTCAGGGAGGGCAATGAGCCAGGAGAGACCACCAAGATCACATACCGTGAACTTCTGGCCCAAGTGTGTCAGTTCAGCAATGTTCTCCGTAAGCAGGGTGAGTATGGGCTGTGGGAGAGGAACTAGAGGACCTAACCCTGAGATCTGAGGAATTGGTGGGAAAGAGGACAAGAAATGGAACGGATCTGGTAACAGGAACAGAAACAATTAGCTGGGAGGGGCCATCTGAGTGGGAGGGGCCATCTGAGTGGGAGGGAGCAAGGAATAGCAAGAAAGGTCCATGGTCTCCTTTCTTTTTTTTCCTGTAGGCATTCAGAAGGGTGACCGAGTGGCCATCTACATGCCTATGATCTTGGAACTTGTGGTGGCTATGTTGGCATGTGCTCGCCTTGGAGCTTTGCACTCCATTGTGGTAGGAGCTTGGGCTGGAGAAAGGAACCAAGGGTGAGGGACAGGGTTGTGGAGGAGGAAATTGGACCTGGACGGTGAAGGATCATAAATATAGGTCCCAATCAATTATTCAGTATCCTTTGAAACCCTGTTTTGGAGATGCTGAATGTCATGAGAACCTCCCTTTTTTGATCATTCAATCTCTAGGCCTCCCCTCCACCTCAGTTTTTTTTTTTTTTTTTTTTTCCTTTTTTCTTCCCTAGTTTGCAGGCTTCTCCGCAGAGTCTCTCTGTGAAAGGATCTTGGATTCTAGTTGCAGCCTTCTCATTACTACAGGTGACTAATTCTTTCATCCAATCTCCAGATCCTCCTACACCTCAAGTTTGGTCCCCACTCTGCGTGTTGATTTGGGGCTGTCTGGGATGGAGGGTAGGGACTGCTTGCCTGCCTTCTCACCCTATCTCAGCTGACTCTGTCAGTTCAAATCATCTGGAAGAGCCAGAGTCAAGAAGTATTCAGGAAGGGCCCTATGGACATTGGGCCTACTGGGGAGCATGGTGTATACTAAGGCCTGGAATGTTTATTGCTCCCCAAAGATGCCTTCTACAGGGGGGAAAAACTTGTGAATCTGAAGGAGCTGGCTGATGAGTCCTTGGAGAAGTGCCGAGAGAAGTAAGTTTACCGATCTACTGACTACTCACCTGGTTGACGGGATCTTTCTCCAGCTTCCCTTTGCCCTTGCTACATACACCTAGAAGGGCATGGGTGCATCCTGCCAACTTCTTTAGCCAACCAGGCCAGTACTTCAGCCTTTTCTTTTCTCCAGGGGTTTCCCAGTGAAGTGCTGCATTGTGGTCAAACATCTGGGGCGGGCAGAGCTGGGCATGAATGACTCCCCCAGCCAGACTCCCCCAGTTAAGAGGCCGTGTCCAGATGTCCAGGTGAGTCTGACACTACTGCACTCTCTTTTAGGCTCTAATTTCCTCTCCCTTCCTACCCAAGAATTTCCTATTTTTTCCCCTTTGCTTCTTTATCATATTAGTGAGATCTGGGAACAGTTCCAGGAAAGCTTCCTCTAAGAGAGCTAGCTGAGAGCAGGAGATTTTGTCCTTCAATATGGGTGGACCTTTGGTAATTTAGCATGGGAAACTGTGAGGGTTGGTAGGCATAGAAGACCCATAGGGCTTAGGTTTGGGTTTAGATTGGAAATGTTCTGACTGGGGTGACCATACGTACTCATCCTGATTGGCCTGTGACTTGAATGAGTGACATTTGTGGCTTTGGATCCATTACTTCTGCTGAAAGCTGTAGGAAAGTCTCATTGACAGTTTACAGTTCTGAGGGGCATAGGTATGTAGATTCTGGGGTCCAGAAGAATAGAGGATTACGTAGATTATTTGATTGGAAGTGTCTGGGTAGTGTTGGGATTAGAGAGGCTAGTATGAGATGAGGGAGATTGGAGAGCCCAGTCATTATTAGAAATTCTGTACAGAGTAGGGGTTAGGAGAAGAGACGCTGGGGGACTAGTGAAAGGGCAGACTGGGGAGAAAGAAGGCATCTAGGGGTTCAGGGAACATTCACCCTTCCCTCTTTCACCTCTATCTTTGGACCCTGCTCATCAGCCTTTCCATTCCATGGGCTCTTAACAGGGTAAGCTGAAAGAGAAATCCAAGTGCATCCGACCCCAGGTATCCACTTCTTCACTGCCCTTGATCATGTCCCTGTGTGCTTGTCTGTCTGTTCATCTGCTCCCTGTCTGTTTGCTCCAATGAGGTTACTGCCAGAGCTAAGCCTGTTCCTTTTGTTTCTGGGTCCCTTGATATCCATGTCATTCTGAAGGGTTATAGAATCAAATGTCTGTTTCTGCCTCTGTCAACTCACATATAGCAAAGATATTGAAGTTAGCAATAGGCATCAGTTCACTCCTGCTGCATAGATTTTTTTTATTTTTTTATTTATTTTTATTTTTTGTGGGAGACGGGACTAGGTAACCTTTCAGAAAGCATATGCTATGCACTAAGCAGGGCAGGAGGTAGAGCCATGAAAGACAGGAGGCATATGGAGGAGGTACAGGCTCTAATCTTGGGACTTTCCATCAAGTGGGAAGTAAGACCTATATTGCAAAAGGAAAAGAAGCTTTGTATGGGACAGCAGAGAAGGGATTCCTAAATACACTTATATGCAACTTGGAGTTCATAAACCATACATAGCTCTAATATAATTAAGTACTAAATTCATCAACAGTCACACTGTAGGTGGTGCTCAAAGGAGATTAGTATGGAGCAGAGTTCAGAGACCAATATTCAAATAAGTCCTCTCTCCTCTCTGAGCTTCACTTTCAAAAAAAATCAGTAATAAATGATATACAATTAAGCAAAATATAGTTTCCACCCTAAAACAAAATATAAAGGCACTGTTACTGTGAGCTTCACCATCTTCACAGTCTTCCATGGCTGACATCTTCTTTTACTTAATTTTTTATATTAATTATAGTTTATTCATTTTGTATTCAAGCTGTAGCCCCCTCCCTCCTTCCCTCCCAATCCCACCTTCCCTCCTTCATCTCCTCCTATTCCCTTCTCCAAGTCCATGGATAGGGGAGGTCCTCCTCCCCTTCCATCTGACCCTAGCTTATACGTTCTCATCAGAATTGGCTGCATTGTCCTCCTCTGTGGCCTGGCAAGGCTCCTCCATCGGGGGAGGCGGTCAAAGAGCTAGCCACTGAGTTCATGTCAGAGACAGGGCTGACATCTTCTATATGCTAGTACATATAAGCCCTTACTCATGAGTATGGGCACAGACCTGACTTCTAGGAATCTGTTTTCCTTATAAAATTTAGTCAAAGCTGGGTATGGGAATGCGCACCTTTTATTCCAGTACTGGAAAGACAGTAAGGATCTCTGTAAGGATCTCAGCTTCATCTATATAACAGATTCCAGGCCAGTCAGGAAGGAAGGAAACAGAAACCAAATAAAATTTCTTTTAAAAGAGGTAACAAATGTGGTGGTTTAGAATGTAGGCTCTGGAGCCAGACTACCTGGGTTCAAATCCTGTCTCTGCCACCTGCTACAGTGTAAGCTCAAGCAACTGAAGCTCTCTTGTTTCAGTTTCTCTATATAAGGTAAAGAGTAATTGTGCTTATCTCATAGGATTTTATCTATATATATGGTATTTGGCACATAGTAACTACTCAGTATATGTCAGGTGTTATCACTGTTTTAAAAACATCAGACAAACTGTCAATTTCTAGAAGGAAGACCGGGCTAAATAATAAATAAATAAATAAATAAATAAATAAATAAATAAATCCCCAAACAATACAATAAAATTTATTGTAATTCATCCTCAAGCAGCAAAATCCTAGGGTTTTTTTTCTAGAGATGAAATCAGTTACAAAAAAGAAAGAAGGAATGAAAGAAAGAGAGAGAGCAAGAGAGAGAGAGAGAGAAAGAAAGAAAGAAAGAAAGAAAGAAAGAAAGAAAGAAAGAAAGAGAAAATTAAATTAGTCTCACAAAGTTCAGATTTGGTTGTGTGAAAACTGAGTGAAAGCTGTGGACACCTTGACAGACCTCCAGGCTCCTGCTTTATTACAGTCTTCAGAAGAGGGCCGGGTACAGTTGGCAGGCATCCTTTTCAACCACGCCACCTACAAACTCTATCCGCCTCTCACATACCTCATACCTGATAATCTCAGACTGTTCTGGCCCCAGGGCAAGGGCCAACTCCTCAATTTTTATTTTAGAAAACTCAGCCCTTTCCTTCTTTCAAGGCCATGGGCCTTGTAAGTACACATGTAATTCACAAGCAATGTTTGCTTCACTAACAGCTCATTCTGCTTCCGGAAGCACACTATCAGCTCCACAGTTGAGCGCCACACCTTCTCCCTACACACACGGACACCCACAAAGGAAATAGTGTTATAAGATTATAAAAATTCCCTCATTGCCAAACCACAATGTAACTGTGTCTTACCCTATAACAATTCAATGTACCATTTAGAGACCAGCACCACTTATAAAGGATATTGACACAGTTCCACTTAAAAGCGTTAATGCCCTCAGCTCAAACACTCATTTGACAGGAAAAAAGAATCCATGTGACAATGTACATACAAACTTTTATAGATCTTCCATTAAAAGATAGGGTACTTTATGTTTTCTTTCTGGGACAGCTTGTCTGTCTCTCCAACCCCAACCCCTTCCATGCCCCTCTCTAAGACAGGGTTTCACTATATAGCCACACTGACCTGGAACTCACTATAAAGACCAGGCTGCCCTTGAATTCAGCATGCCTCTGCCTCCAGAGTGCTGAGAAATTAAAGTCATATGCCACACTACCAGCCTCTTATTTTTATGACCTCCTCACTTTTAGATAATTTTTATAATGCTTATATTTCAGAAATGTCAAATTCTTTTGAGTAAAGGTCAGGTAATACAGAAAAACAAGAGTGGTCATCTTCTAGTTTATCAAGGTATATGTCTGACACTTTGGTTTTTTTTTTTTAAATAATAATCACAAAACAAGGGTATATGACTGTATATTAAAGAAAGGTATTTATCTAACATTGCTATATGTGCCAGTCAACCAGGGCCATTGAACATCCCAAGAATCTATTGGAAGCAGATGTAATGGCATATACTTGTAATCCCAGCATGCTGGGGCTGGAGAATTGTAGTTGGAGGCAAGCCTAAGACCTTGTCTCAAAGTAAAACCAAAATAATTTACTGACTATGAAAGGGCTTTAAGATAGATGAAAACCCCCAAAATTTCTCACCATCTTAACCTTTTCCCTGGTGTCATTAAACTTAACCCCTAACCTTTCTGACATTAGTTAGTCCCTCTCTACCTGCAACAATCAAAGGCCTGATATTATTAGAAATTTATAAAATCCTGTCAGACCTTTATGGCGAAAGGAACTATCCTTGTTTAAAAAAACAAAAACAAACAACAACAACAACAAAAAAAAAACCCTCAAGGGGCGAGAGAAAAGGCTTAGCATTAAGAGCACTTGCAGCTCATGAGGGGAATGGGGCTCCCAGCACTCACATCACAAGCTCACAGTTGCATATAACTCCAGTTCCAGGAGATCCACAACCTTTCTCTTGCCTTCACAGGCACCTCCTGCACTTACACGGCACACCAACGTCCACTCACGTCTACACACATGAAAAAGAAAAATGACTGACTCTTGTGGCCATATGGCTAAAAGATCTAACTCCAGTATACTTCTTTAGATACCTAGGGAATCCATCTTCATCAACAGAGTTTAGACTAGAAAAACTAGTTTTCAAAGAAGTGATACAGTCATGTAAAGAAAGTAGTTTCAAAAGAGAGATGAGAGAAACTTTGGGATTTATCAAAGGCGATCAAGCTTAGTAGGCTATCCCTTTCCTGAGAGGAATTTACCTTGGTGCTTCTCTACTAACTTGAAACAAAACTTCTTGCTGAATGGAGCCTGTCTCCTCAAGTGGGAGCTGTTGTGGGAAACCCTATTGCTTCTATGAAGACACTAGAGAGAACCTCCAGAATGAGATGGGATCTAAACACAGGAAAAAATTCCCGAACCCAAATCTGTTTGGTTTTCTTGCTATGAACTAACAGAATGAAGTGTTCCCCTCACCTGTAGGCAGTGACTAATTTTGTTTTTCTGACTTGTGTGATTGTCTACATCCCGCTGATGTGCCACAGTCCTGTAGTGTGTGTGTGCATCTGGGCTGTGTGTGCAGTTATTTATCCAACAAAAACATCTTTTGAGTGTCAGACCCAAAACTATGTGCTAAGGCCATGGGGGGAATACAGTTATTCCACCATCCTCTAAGAGGTCCCTGTCTAGTTGGGGGAGATAATAATCAAGAAAACAAAATAACTGGAAATGTGTGTTGTATGGGAAAGAAAGCAGGACGATGAATAACAACGGGTGGGGATGGGAGTTTGTCAGATACCCTTCAGCGGAAGTCTTCTAGGAAGGTGATATTTCAGCTGGGCACTGCAAGATATGAGAGAGCCAGTAGAGTGGCATTCCTCAAAGCAAAGCCAGGTAAGGGGGGTTCTGGGCTAGAGGCAGGACAAGAATGGCAGAGTAAGCCTGTTTTCTCTGCTCCATTGTACCCTTGAAGGGCCACCTTCCTTTCCTGTACCCCTATATGCAGGTGTCAGGTGGGGGTGTCTCCTGCCTCAGTCTTGAACTTTTTACAGTTCATCCCTGCCCACTTTTGTCTTCCTCTTCAGATCTCCTGGAATGAAGGGGTTGACTTGTGGTGGCATGAACTCATGCAACAGGCAGGGGATGAGTTTGAGCCTGAATGGTGTGATGCTGAGGACCCACTCTTCATCTTGTATACCAGTGGCTCCACAGGCAAACCCAAGGTCAGTGTGTGTGTGTGTGTGTAGGGATGAGAAGTGAGTTTCTGAGGAAGTTTGGAATGACCGACAAAAACCATTAGATGAAGTTTTGAGAATGTAAGTGATATGGGTGACTCAGATATACAATCTAAGGATGTAAGTGGTCAGTATATGTTTATGACATCAGAGTATGATAAAGGAGATGGAAGAGAGACAGATGTCAAGAAAGGGCATTGGCGCTGGGTGGTGGTGGCACATCTGTTTAATCCTAGCACTTGGGAGGCAGAGGCAGGCGGATCTCTGAGTTTGAGGCCAGCCTGGTCTACAGAATGAGTTCCAGGAAAGCCAGGGCTCTATTACACAGAGAAACCCTGTCTTAAAACAAAAAAACCAACCAAACAGAAAAAGGACATTGGCAGGGTTAAAATCTTTAAGAAGAATCTCCTTCCAGCTCTGTGCAAGCTCCATTTGTTGGTCAGTAGAGGTGGACACAAAACCCCAACCTGAGTCCCATTCTCCCCACAGGGTGTGGTGCACACAGTTGGAGGCTACATGCTCTATGTGGCTACAACGTTCAAGTATGTGTTTGATTTCCACCCAGAGGATGTATTCTGGTGCACAGCAGACATTGGCTGGATCACTGGTCATTCCTATGTCACCTATGGGCCACTGGCCAATGGTGCCACCAGTGTTTTGGTAAGATGGTAGCTGGGATGTGAACAAAATTCTCCTGGGTGACGAGCTCCCAAAGCTTCTTAGTCTAAAAAATGTAAACTTACACAGGGACCTGCTTCCTGGAGAAAGAGGACTCCTGAGGGGTTGTATGTCCTATTAGAAAGTTTCTTGGCTTGTGTAGTAAGGGGTAAAGACACGGTTGATCAGAAAGGGCAAATACAAACCTGAGGGGATGGTAGGGAATGGAAAGACTATTGGGAAGAGCCAAAAATAACCAGATTTCACTGGGGTCAGTTTGAGGGGATCCCCACGTACCCCGATGAGAGCCGCTTGTGGAGCATTGTGGACAAATACAAGGTGACCAAGTTCTACACGGCACCAACAGCAATCCGGATGCTCATGAAGTTTGGAGATGAACCTGTCACCAAGTGAGACCCCTCCCCATCCGGTATCCCATAGGTACCCTTCAGAACTACGCACTGCCCCTTGTGCAGTTTCTTTCCGTTGTCCCAACTTCTTGGCTCAGAATAGGGGAGGGAGCAAAGGAATGCGAAATGCATGTGTGTTTTGGCTTCTGGTGGTACTCAGAACTTTCTTTTCTTCCACTTTCCTGCCAAAGGCATAGCCGGGCATCCTTGCAGGTCCTGGGCACAGTAGGTGAACCCATCAACCCTGAAGCCTGGCTATGGTACCACCGTGTCGTAGGTTCCCAGCGTTGCCCCATTGTAGACACCTTCTGGCAAACAGAAACAGTGAGTAAGAAACAGTGATTCAGGAGTCTAGGGCTTAGGGACAATGCAGGAAAACTGATACAAACCCCTGATCTCTGACTTCCACAGGGTGGCCATATGCTGACCCCTCTCCCTGGTGCCACACCCATGAAGCCTGGTTCTGCTGTGAGTAAAGTGCTTCTGCTAGTCTAGGACTTGGGCTTGGCAGGGATGGGATTTGGGGCTTCTGGCATATTAGAGAGTAGGGTACTGGACTGAGGGCTATGAGGAGTTTGGGACTCCTTGGGAGATGAGCCACAGTTGCCTCATCATTCTTGGACTGCACCTTTCATTTGCTTTTAGTCTTTCCCATTCTTCGGTGTGGCGCCTGCAATCTTGAATGAGTCTGGGGAAGAGCTGGAAGGGGAAGCTGAAGGCTATCTGGTGAGAACCTGGGATCTTTGGGAAAGGAAAGGGTCTGCTAAGGGTACTGTAACTATTTTCCCTGGTAGTTGCTAAGGACAAATACAGTTGAGAGTTTGTCCTTTGCTGAAAGACACCAATGCAGAGCCTTCCAGATTCTTCTCTGAACCCTTACTTTTTGGCACATAGACTCTTAAGGGCTTTTTAAGTCTATGTTCCAAGAGTCATGATGATAGTTTTTTGAAGCCAGGAAGACTTAGTCCAATTTTTCCTTTAACATCCATTTCTGGAGAAAGGGATCTTTTAGCATGAAGACTAATCATGTAGGCTCTGGAGTCAGCCTGCCCATATTCGGACCCTGACTCTGCCTTCTCTGTCGCCTCAGATAAGCTGCTGTTACCTATTGCTTTTGAATATAGTTTTCTCAATTGTAAAATTGGGTTATAAAATATATAAATAATAGAAGTTATCTCCTACATTTTTTGAAGTCAGATAATCCATACAAGAGGGTTAGCCTGGAACTGAGCTGGTAGTGCTCGTGAACATTAGTTGTTGCAGTTTTCATGGTTAGTACCTGTCAATCCCATCCCATGTCACCCTTTCAAGGTCAGGTTAGTAACAGAGGCATGACTTGAATCTAAGCTTTCTTACTCAACCTAGAATTCTGCTGGCACAGAACTGATCAATTAGAAATTATTTATTCACTCATATAGTGAATATGACTTTTTAAATGACTTGTTTGCATTTAACTGAACCTGCTTTCCTGAGTAATAGCCAAAAGAAACCCACATTTACTAGATGCTTATTACTCCCCGAACATTGTACTAGACAATTTTTACATACTATTAATTTAATCCTTACAATAACTTTAGAATTTATTATTTACAGTTGAGGATCCTGAAGTTCAGAGAAGCAAAGTCACTTACTTGAGGTCATGTAGAATTGGGATTCTGAGCCAGGCTCATCTGTCCTTACTTCTTAGGCATGGCATTTAGGATATTTTCCTTCAGGTTTAGCAAAGCTATGGTTGTCTTCCTGTGAGACAGCCTAGATAATGCAATCAGTATACCTTCTGTGCTTCCCAGGTGTTTAAGCAGCCCTGGCCAGGGATCATGCGCACAGTCTACGGGAACCACACACGTTTTGAGACCACCTACTTTAAGAAGTTCCCTGGCTACTATGTGACAGGAGATGGTGAGCCTCCCTCCAAGACATACCTTCACTTCCCACTTTCAGAAGAGTTGGCGAGGGGTGAAAAACAGACAAAGGAATAGATCCCAATGTCTGTACCTGTCCCAGGAGAGGTACAGGGAAGTCTCTAAGGGCAGGAATGAGAGCTGAAGAAATGGCTGAATGGTTAAGAACACTTATTGCTCTTCCAGAAGTTCCAAGTTTAGGTCCCAGGACCCATGCCATGTGGCTCACAACCTGTAACTCCAGCTCCAGTGACTCTAATGCCCTCTTCTGTCCTTAGTGGGCAGCCACACACAAGTGGATACACTCATACACAGACACACACAGAGAAATGAGTGTTGCAGAAAGATGTCTAGGGAAAGAGGCTCTTCTATTTTACTCTAGTATTGGCAAAGATAGGGCATGTAGAAATGGGTATGACTATGTCATGTTTGGTGTCATGTCTGGTTCCCATTTGTTCACTGTCTACCAGTTTATCCATCCTTCAGTATTTATTGAGTGCCTACTATGACCAGGCACTGATCTGATGAGCACATGGTATATTGACAGTGAATGACACTGTCAAATTCTCTTACCTCATGGGGCTCATTTTTTAGTAAGGAGGGGAAAAATAATAAACCAAGCTTATTATTATAAGTTAGTCATAAGTAGAGATACATGCTATGAAGAAAACAATGAGATAGAAGCCTTCAATGAGAAGGCTCCTCTGAGTGATATTTGAACAGAGGCCTGAGCATTTAAAAGGGATCAAGCAAGTATGGAGAAATCTACAGTAAGAGTATTATAAAGAGTAGATATAACCTTGAAATTCACATGAAATGGACTGAAGCCTGTGAGGCTGGAGTGAAGTAAGCCTGGGGAAGACTATCTCGTTAAGTTATAAAGACAGATAATAGATAATATAGAGCCGTGTAGATGTGGTAAGCAATCTAGATTTTATTCCAAGGACAGAGGAAGCTGGAATGCACTCAGTTGGTAGAGTACTTGCCTCTGTGTGCACAAAATTCTAGAATCTGTTCCCACCACCACATTAAACTGAGCAACAACGCAATCATAGTACTTGGGAGACAGAAGCAGAAGAGTTAGGAATTCAGGGCCAACTTTGATACAAAGTGAATTTGGGCCAGCTTGGGGTACATAAGGCCCTGTCCGAAAGGTGGATGAAGGATGGAGATACAGCTAAGTAGTAACATGTTTGCCTAGTATACCTCAAGTCTTTAGTCTTCAATAAGACACACACATACACACACACACACACACACACACACACACACACACGTGCGCACGCGCAGTGAGGAGCAGCCAGTTAGTAATTGGAAAGAAATTTTGAATGTTCTAAAAAATATAATTGAAATTTGTTATATTATTTATTTATTACAATTATTCAAATTATGCCCAAAGTCGGCAGCTTCAGAAAACACATAGTTTCTTGAGGATCAGGATCTGAGTGTCTTGGTTGGGTGGTTCTCAGTCAGGGTGTCTTATGGGTAAGAATCAAGCTGTTAGCTGTAGCTGTAGTCACTGAAAGGTCTGGCTTATCCTAGAGGGTCTGTTTATATGTGGGTTCACATGGCTTTAGGCAGGATCCTCAGGCAGATGTAAGTGATTGACATGGGTGCTAGGAACCGAACCTTGGTCCTCTGGAAGAATAGGGAGTTTAGGTGGGATCTCTTCATAAGGTTACTCACATGGCATCTGGCTACACCCAGAACAAAAGATCTGGGAGAACAGACTAAAATGGAAGCTAAAATGTCTTCAGTAAGCTCATCTCAGAAGTGACATCTATCATTTCTGCCAAATTCTGCTGGTCACATGAACTATTATAGAAAGAGAAAGAAGGCTAAATAAAGTTATAAATACTAGAAAATGGAGATTGGTGGGGCTATCTTGGAGGCTAGCTGCTAGGGTGAACAAAAGTGGAAGCAGGAAAACTTGTTAAAATATTGCAATAAGCTACTGTAGTAGGTGTGGCAGTTTTACCATGTAAATCGTGTATCCTGCTTTAGGGTACTTAATATGTCGAACATTTCTTCCCAGGCTGCCGGCGGGATCAGGATGGCTATTACTGGATCACTGGCAGGATTGATGACATGCTCAATGTGTCTGGTGAGGGTCCACTATCCCCTCCCATCTCACTAGCTCTTTTCCTTTAGCAATTCCTAGACAAAACCTTTGAAGAGAGCCAGGACAATCCTATTATGAGGCTGTGTGCAGAGTGTGCCACTCAGGCCTAGGCCCAGGTTTTGGAGGAAAAGTATAATGCATGCTAGAATATGACACGATAGAGGAGCTTGGGAGGTCAAGACATGCTTGGAGGCATGCCATTTGACCAGATCAGATCAGCTGTGGGTACAAATGGAGCAAGAGCTGGGGCAAGGAAGGAGAGATTCTCTCATGCACTTCCTTTCTCTTGACAAGGACATCTTCTGAGTACAGCAGAGGTGGAATCAGCACTTGTGGAACATGAGGCTGTTGCAGAGGCAGCTGTGGTGGGCCACCCGCACCCTGTGAAGGGTGAATGCCTCTACTGCTTTGTCACCTTGTGTGATGGCCACACCTTCAGCCCCACCCTCACCGAGGAACTCAAGAAACAGAGTAAGGAGCTTCCTGGGGCAGGAACCGAAGGACTTGCAAGTTGTCGTAGCAAATTACTAACAGCCCCCAGGGGATCCTATGGGGTGACTGCTGCCTCCCTGTTCAGTCTCCATTAGTCTCCCCACTGAGATCATAATAGGTGACTTTTTCAGAAAACTTTTTCTGCGTCACTCCCAGCATCAGTGCTGTAAATGCTTTATCGCATGTAATTCCTAGAATTACCACCACAAAATAGATCCAGTTGTAAAGAAAAGAAACTTCAGGTGCAGAGAAGTTGAACTGCTTGCTCAAGGTTATGCTGCCAGAGGTGGGATTTAAACTCTGGCAGGATCCTAGAGACAAAGTTTCATGAACATGAATTAAAATAAAACAAAGGAGTAAAGAGATACTATGTTAAGAGAGAATGGGGAGCTGTAAACCTCAAAATGACTCTAGACAACTCTGAAGAAGAAACAGCTGGGGAAATAAAGTCATGAGGAAATCTGGCTAAAGGCACTAAAGACATACTTGATAACTTGTTGGTTACAGTTAGAGAAAAGATTGGTCCCATTGCCACACCAGACTACATCCAGAATGCACCTGGCTTGCCTAAAACACGCTCAGGTAAGTTCAAAGTCCTCCAGGGACTGGGATGGCCAAAAGCCCAGTGGTGGCAGGTGTGTGGATAAAAGTTCTTAAAAGGGCTGGGATCAGTGAGCATTGTTACCAAGTAATAAGAGGTGTGTGGGTTACCAGGGAAAATCATGAGGCGAGTACTCCGGAAGATTGCTCAGAATGACCATGACCTGGGGGATACATCCACAGTGGCTGACCCATCCGTCATCAGTCATCTCTTCAGTCACCGCTGCCTGACCACCCAGTGAACAAGACTCTCGTTCAGGATTTCCCTGTGCTTGGCTCTCCAAATTTCTTCCCATCCACCCTGCCCCTACCCAGGAGTACCATCGGCCAGTGCTGGTTAGCACTTTGGCTGAAAATAGGGAGACAGTTTCCTAGACTGCCAGGCAGAAGGGACAGGGCTCAGGTCAACCTCAGAGTGATGTACTCTTAGACTGCAAAGAGGTTTCCAAACCCAGAACAGAGACTTGAATACCATGTTCTCAACCAAAGTTAGCTAGCTATTCAGAATCTAAGTGAGGGCCTAGCTGGAAGTAGGGCGGTAACTCTAATCCTTTCAGCTTTCTCAGAAAGCACCAATTCTTATCTTTGGCCTACACTAGCCTTTAGAAATGACAGTCTGTGAATCTATGAATAATTATCTTTTTTTAATAAATACTTTGTTGTCTCTGTTCTGAGTCTGAATTCCTTGCCAGATGATAGCACTGTTTGCCCATTTATTCTAGAGACTATGCAAGTTTGCTCAGTCTCCAGAGGATTCTCATATCATCTGCTTCATTGAAAAAGTAAGATATGCTGTTCCCAGAGCCAAGGGAGTTAACATTCCTAGTCCTGCACTATGAACAGAATGCTGCCCACGAGGGGCACTCTGAGGTGAAACACTGTTCTTATACTTTCTGTGCTCAAGACCTACTGTTGTAGGAATAAAGTTTATGAGCTCAAGAACATAATTGTTTTTCTTAGGTATTTGTGTGTTCATTAGCTGCTCTGAATGTGTATGGCAAATGGGAAGGGGACTGCTCTTCTTCAGACTGCCCCAGAACCCTTTGGGCAGAACCAGGCAGAGCTCCACTCTGAAGAATGCTGACAAGCAAGTGACTGAAGCCAGTTCACAGACCCTGTCTTGACCCTACAGTCCTCTGGAAGCATTAGCAAGTAACTCAGGATTAGAACTTCAGGGTCTCATGTATAAGATCTGAAACTAGTGGGGGACCCCCCCCACCCCAGTACAGCCCAGTCACCTTTCCTGCATATCCACCTTACATGGGCTGCCTTTCTCCTCTTGGAATAGGAAACAGTGAGTCATTGAATCAGTTGTTTTATTTAGGGCAGAGCTGGGGAAGTCTATGCCTTTCTACCCCCTTCCTCCTGCCACTCAGTGCTATCCCAAGTCAAGGCACTAGGACCTGTGGGAAAGGTTGGTGAGAGGGTGATGAAGATTTGCCAAGTTTATGGCCCTTTGCCTCACAGCAGCTTCCATTCCCACACTCCAAAGATCTGGGACCTCTAGAACTCTGCTAATGGAATCATAGCTTCTCTCAGCCTTCAGACAGAAGTGACATCTATCACTTCAGACAGAAGGCCGAGAGAAGGTACCCAGGACTTTCCCTTCCCTGAAGACCCTGGAGGTCGATGGAAGAAACAAGCTCCCATAAGGTAGGAGAGCCCCTCAGGAGAGTTTAGAGGAATGCCAAGTACAAGGGATAGAAGGTCTCTTGGGTGAAGTCCCGAGTGTGCCCTCACACAGGGTAGGGGTTGTCCAGGACTGCCACTCCTGCTGCCACACCTCCATCTGCATGTTCGGTGGCTTTGGTTCGAAGCAGATGCCCCACGTGCTTGTTCATCACAAGTGTTGTTCCCTGTCTGCAGAAATGGGGTCAGGAGACATAACATTAGGAACCCTGGTCCCTTCTCTGGTCCCAGCTGACTGCCAGAGTGAAAGGGACTACATTTAAGAAATTCTAGGAGTTTAGAATCTGATTTAGAGTTGCATCCTAGCTTGGAAATTATTAGCTCTGAAGAGTCTCAACCTCGCTAAAAATGTCCTTAATTTAAGAAGTTCCTCTTATATTACAGGATGGTCATAAGGATTAAATAAAGTGAGAAAAGCATATAGCATGATTCAGATGCACATTTATGTCTGGGCTATATATTTCCTTTAACTCTGTCAAGGTGCCTGTGGTAGTAATAGGGGTAGGGATCGTGTCACACAAAATGCTGCAAGTGAGGAGAGGGAGTTTGTTGCTAGAGGAAGGCAATGGTGGAAGGTAGGGCAAGCTAGCATTTGCTGTCTTTACACCTTGCCCTGACCTTGAAGTATTTTGCAGCCAGATGCATTAAGGTCTTATTCCTTACAAATTCCAAAGTCCTCTTTTCTTTTCAGTTTTTCTTTTCTATATTTGAAACAGGGTCTCACTATGTTTCTTGGCTCCTCAGGAACTCACTGGCCTCTAACTCATAGAGATCTGCCTGTCTCTGCCTCCCAAGTTCTGGGATAAAAGGCATACACTACTATGCCTGCTTTCTTCTTGATTCCTAGTATTCAAATCCAAATCCGTAAGCCAATCAGGATTTCAAAGCCACTGAACACCTTCCTCTCTAATCTTTCTCTGGAATCCCTATTGGTTTAGAGCTGGACCCGACTTTCATACTCCCTGGAGCCTCCTATTCCTTCTTGTTGACTATCTTTTCTTAATCCTCTCGGTACCACACAGAACTTCCTTTACAGTTGTAAAGCATGTCTCTTTCAGGATTCGCTATGGGCTGGGTACATCTTGGGTCCCTGTCCTTATTTAACAGACATGGAAACAGGTAATAAAGCTGGGAACTGGCAGAGCTGAAACTGAAGCCCACAGCTCATGGCTCCATCCAAGTTTCATTCTATGCTTTCTTGGCTGGCACTCTTGTAGGGAAGTAGTAGGAGCTGCTCCTGACTGGCTTACCTGACATAGACACCAAAAATACCCAGCTCTGAGATGCACTGGACCACTTGGGCAGGGCTTCCAGGCCGTAGAAGGCAGTTCTCAAAAGGCTCAGGTTCAATCTTCTCCATGAGGATGTAGGAGGCTCTCTCCTCACTGTCCTTCAGCTGCTCCAGAGTTTGTACCATTTCCTCTCCATATAGGTTATTACCTGCAATTAAACCTGCAGTCACACAGAGCATATCTGGCTTCTGAGAAGGAGAGGTCACCTTGACAAGAAAGCCCACACCACACTATTCTGCCTGGCTTGCCCCATCTATGGATGCTTCTCCTCAGACACCAGGACTGCTTCCTTCTCTTCTTAAATGCTGGGGTTCTCTGGGCCTGGGGAGATGGCTCAGCCTGTAAAGTGTGTGCTGTGCAAGCACAAAGACTTGTAAAGCTAGGTGTGGGTGTGTTCATCTGTAACACTCTCAGGGCTGGGCAAGTGGAAGGTGGAGATAAGGTGGCTCCCCAGGGCTTGCTGGCTAAGCGCTGGTCTAGTCAGTTGGTGAGTTAGAGGATCAGTGACAGACAATATTTTAAAAAAATAACAAAAACAAAAAACAAAACACAACAAACAAACAAAAAAAAAACGGTGGAGAGCAACAGATGAAGACTGGATGTCAACCTCTGGCACCCACATGTATATACATATGTGAACTTGCATCCACATGGGTACTCACACATATACAAACAAACATGTTGAGATTCTCTACGGCTTCATCTACACTGTGTAAGTTAACTCCCATATTGTTAACTCAGGCTCTTTGTTCTAGATCATAAGCATGTAGCACTCATCCCCCAGTGCAAACTCAGCACAACCATCCGCATGGATATCTATTTTTGCTAGAATTTCTGAACTTGCTCCTTCTAATAGGACTCAGGAATGCCTGAGTTCCCTCTCCCTGTTTCTAACTCAGAAATGTCTCCATCTATGCTCTATATAGTCATAATCCTAGTGTGGGCCTCTACAGGGGTCTTCTTGACAATGTTATCAGCCTTCTTTCCTGGTCTCTGTCACAAATATCTCCTCTCATTCTAGTAAACCTATAAAGGCTGAAGCACTAAGCTTTGCAAGTTTTCATCACTGCTAAACCTACCTGGATCCTGGATAATTCATGTGTCCCTTCCCTGCTTAAAACTTTAATGGCTTCCTACCTAACTCATAAAATACAGTTTGTAACATGTTTGTGTGTGTGTTCACCTACACATACATGTGGATGCAGAGGCCAACATTGAAGTATTTTCCTCAATTCCTCCCACAGGGTCTCTCACTGAACCTGGAGCCCACTATTTCAGTTAGACTGGCTGGCCAGTGAGCCCCAGGATCTGCCTTTTTTCTGCCCTCCATTCCCAAGTCCTAGAGGTATAGATGCTTGCCATCATGTCTGGCTTTTATGTGGGGGGATGGGGATCCAGTGCTTGCAGAGCAAGAACTTTATTGACTAAGCCATCTCCTCAATCCCAAATTTCTTGAAATATTTTCAATGTGCTCTTTAGAGTCAGTCCCCAAAATTCATTCATTCCCAGCCCATATTCCTGTCATCTCCAACTCTAGCCTCACTAGTTTCTCATAACCTCTGAACAATCCAATCCAGGTTTTCATGGCCTACTGCATTTACCTGAATGATCTTTCTTCAGTTTAGAATGATCTTCCCTGCTTCTCACCCCCCACCCCCAACCTGGAATACTACCTGTCCCTTAAGACCCAAGTGGAAAATAAATTCCTGCCCTCCAGGAGTTTCACAGTAAACAGAAATACAGGCATTTCCTTAGACTTCCCAGTATGCACCTATTCCATTTCTCTATAATCTACCTACAGGAAACTCAAACTAAGCTTGTCCAAATTCTTCAGTGTAGGTAATCAGATCCCCTTGTACTCCACAGTGCTTGGTTTCAGGGTGCTGGGATATATGCTTCCTGCTGGGATCTGTGTTTCTTTCTCTTGTAACCACTAAGCCTAAGACTGTACCCACATCAAGAGCCAATAAGCACTGGCAACAGCTCGTAGCCCTTCGCTGAGCAGCTCAACAGAGGAGATCCACCTACCTCCACCCTCTCTCTGGGGCTTCAGCACAAAGTGACTAGGAGCAGCGAGGGCCTCAGCAATGGCCTGGTCCCCTTCTTCACCCTGACAAGAGGCAGAAAGCAGTCACTAGAAATCAGGCTAAGAGGGCAGCTGAGGTCCTGCTGGTCGTACAGAGTGGCATCAGGGGAAGGGGCAGAAGGGGAAACAACCAAAAATTCCTTTAGGCTCGACACTTAAGTTGGACTTGACTCTTAACTTCCTTGTAGCACTAAATAGAACAGGCTTTCAGGACTACAGAAAAGGCCTATTCTCCATAGTGACTTTCCCTGCTTTTCATCCTTATCATCATCGTTGCTGAGGGAGTTTACAATGGGTTTTAGCTCCCAGATTTTAACCTCTGGCTTCAGGGGGTTCTCAGAGCACCAAGGATATGAGTCATAATGCCAGCCATAATGGCCAGCTACACTGCACCCTCCCTAAGACATTAGGGTCCAGGTCTCTGCTATGTGGCCTGTGATAGGAAAAAACACTACATACCATGTCAAGTGAATAGAGGCCCGCAAAGGTAGCTCGAAGGCGGGCCACAACCTCAGGCTGCCCTGGGAGCAGCACCTCCAGCAGGCCCACCCTGCTCAGTTCCTGCTGCACCTTCTTAGTTCCAGCCAGCTGTGTGGCAATGTCCGGACACTTGGCAGCACATGATCTCTCTAGCAGGAGGCGTGCTTCCCAGTTCTGCAGATGCAATAAGACCAAAGAGCCTTTGTTGAATAGGTGCCAGGCACTGTGCCTTTTAATCTTCAAGCTGATTGCCATTACAACATCCTTGTGAAGCAGATACGACCTCTCAGTCTGCAGGACTCTTGCCTTTGGGGAGTTTGTGGTCTAGCCAACTAATACACGTTCAGAATTAAATGGAAAATTACTACATGAAACTCTCTTTAGAGAAGAGGAACAGGGTCTCACTTTGTAGCCCTGTCTGACCTGAAACTTGCCATGTAGACCAGGTTGGTTCTCAAACTCACAGAGATCCGGCCTGCCGCTGCCTCCCAAGTGCTGGGATTAAAGGCATGTACTACCACATCCAGAAAAGATATTTTGTAAGAGTAAAGAAAAATCCTTTCCCCTCCCCCTCTTCCCCTCTCCTCTCCCTTCCTCCTTCCTTTCTCCCCCTTCTCCCCACACTCCACCTATCCTCTTTTAAGACAGAATCTCATTTGGTAGCCAAGTTGGCTTAGAATCCCTAGATAGCCTAGGCTGTCCGCATGCCTCAGCCTTCAGAGTGCTAGATTTGTTCTTTCTTTTCTTTCTTTCTTCCTTTCTCTCTCTCTCTCTCTCTCTCTCTCTCTCTCTCTCTCTCTCTCCAGTCACAGAGATCTACCTGGCTCTGCCTCCCCCAATGCTGGGATTAAAGGTGTGTATCACCACTAAAGGTTGATTTGTCATTTCTTACCAGGATCTGGTTATGTTGTCCAGGCTGGCCTAATGTAATCTTTCTGCCTCAGCTTCCTGCAGGCTGGGATTATTAACATTCACCACCACACTTCACTGGGTGAGGTTTGACTATAAGCTTGACTGTAAGCTTAGCTTTTCACTGGGATCCAGATAAAATCCAACACTTAAAAATCTGGTTAACCATATAACCTTTAGCATTTTATCAAATGAAGTCCTTGCTTAGAGTGCCTACGAGACCCTGTAAGACTGAGTCCCCCCTTTTTTTTTCTCATTTCATGCTGCTGCTCCCAGCTACTCCCCCTAGCTCCTGACTCTCACATTCTAGCCATGCAAGCCTATAATTACTCAAATTTCACTCCTTCTTAAGGATCTTTTATTTACTGTTTTCTTTGCCTGAAAATCTTGGCCTTTTAGCTTTTTCCCATGGATAGCTATATCCTTCTCATCCTCAACTCTTGGTTGGTTCGGTCACCTTTCCCCTCATTATTCTACCTAATATGAGTTTCTCCAAAACCCTCTATCTTTTCATCCTCTTCTGAACAGGATGAAAAGATAGAGGCCAATTACTTTTCAGCTAGGTTTTTCCACCCTCCCCCCCAGCTGGCAGTGGGGTCTTGAGTACAAAGTCAGTCAGAGTTACAAAGATCCGGGACAGCCAGCGCTATAGAATAAGAGCCTCTCTCAATAAGCATAACAAAAAACAAAACTAAATTTTTTTCTATTTTTTTTTTCTTTCTGATATTCATCTCCCTAACTAGACTGTGAATTTACCATAAGAACCAGACCCTTGGTTTTTGCGTTGTTTTCTGTTATATCCCCACAGAAATGCGGTTTCTGACACTTCATAGGTACTGTTATTGTTGCTCAGAGAAGTGAAATGTGAGTAATACCCTGACAATAGGCAGTCTGACGGGTGAAACTCACTGGAGAATGGGTCCTCGGGCAAACAGGATCTTAGGAACAAAGGCCTGCAGGTGGCTAATCACAGGTTGAACAGTCTTATTGTGTTAGGAGCTTAGACTACAAGAGACAGGGAAACCTCAGAGGATCAGGCCCCCAGCTCTGGTCCCCATTCTCTGGCACTGGGTAGAAAGCTGCCCTTGTCTAGACCATGGACACTGTCCACAGCTGGATCAAGGCTGAGGCCTAAAGTGCAAACACCATCCCCACCCAGTGCTGTCCAATGGAGTGGCTGACCTGCTCTTCACCAATCATCTCAGTTCACTGACTAACTGCTGGTCTGACATCCTGGGCAGAGTCATCGAGGCCCAGAACCTCAGACTGGAAAGATGTCTTAGAAAGCAAACCTCAAACACAAGAAGAGTCATCTAACAAGTCACTTGTAGCTGTTGTCCATGGTCTTAGAGTAGCCCGGCTGCTCTCTATAACCACTTTTTTCTTTCCTTTGTTAGCTCACCCTTTCCCCTTCTCAGTTTAAACTGTTCCCCTGACTCCCTGTCCTGAAGCTTGGGTCCATTTTCCCAACACACATTTCTGTCTTCTACAGTCAGCAAGTTTCCAGTACTCTAACTACATCTCTGGACAAAGGAACTTTCCCTGAGCTGCCCTTAGGCAGAGCTGTCCCACATAGAGCTCGACCCTAGAGAACCCCAGGTGAACTATAAATCTCACAGGGGACCCTTCATTTCCAAGTGTAGCTCCCTGCTTTCAGAAGCCGAGACCCAGGAGGGCTGGGAAAGCTATCACAGTCATGACTCGCACCGGCCAGGGTATTTCCTCGCTCCTTTTGTTAAGTATTTCTAAAAGATTTATTATCTCATGTGTACAAGTGCTTTTCTCTGTGCATATATGTGTACTCTGAATGTGCCTGGTACCTGTGAAGGGCAGAAGAGGGCACTGATCTCCTGGAACTGGACTACAGATGGTTGTAAACTGCCATGTGGGTTGAGAACCAAACCTAAGTCTTCTACAAGAGCAGTAAGTGATCTTAACTGCTGAGCCTTTCCCCAGCCCACCTTACTCTCTCTCTCTCTCTCTTTCTAAATCCTTGTAAGCAGGGATTTTTAGCCTCTCTTCCATGCTATAAATGTTAACCTCAGGAGAGAAGAATGTCATATTCAGAATACAATGGCCTGAGAGTCAGAAATCCTGGGAAATTCTTGTGGGGTTTTAGATAAGCCTCTGCTTATATTCTTCTTGTACATAGAATAAGAATCTGTCTCAATAAACATAACAAACCAAAACTCAAAAAATCATTTTCTGCTTTTTCTTTCTGATGTTCAGCTCCCCAACCAGGCTGTGTATTCACCATAAGAACCACGCCCTTGGTTTTTGCCTTGTTTTCTCTTATAACCCCACAGAAATGCAGTTTCTGGTACTTCATAGGTACTCAGTATCTGTTACTGTTGCTCAGTGAGGCTCTGCATGGCTCCAAACTTTAGTTTCCTCATCCATATAATGAGGATAATTATAAGCCTCACAGGACAGTTTTAAGAGTTAAATAAAATGTGTAGAAAGTAATTTCTGAAACTATATGCTAGTTAGCAGGATGAGGCAATAAAATTGCCATGAATGTAAATGAGAACGTGATAAAACAAAACAAAACAACCTTTCTCATTCAAATAAAGGGGAGGGAAAGAAAATGCAAATGGTCAGTGAAACTGGGCATGCTGACTCACGCCTGTACCGTCAGCATCTGGAAGGCTGAGGTAGGAGACTGCCACTCACAGAGTTTCAGGTCAGCCTGGGCTCCAAAGAAGACCCTGCTCCTCCCTACACAAAGAAAAAGCCACAGAAAAGAACAAACAAAGGTGTGTGGGTGACCTGGAACTAGCACACATCAGCTAGGAAGGGCTGGATGTACCATCTCTTCCCAAATCTTCAGATTGGGTAGCTCAAAATTATACTAAAGAAGTCAACAGTACCATAAATTGGGGCTCTTCCTCTTAGAAAGATGTCTGTTAAACATTTGCCAACATATCTCCAGAAAATATGTGAATGGCTAAAACACTACAGACAGATTCCTAATGATTCAGTTCCTAAAGACCTTATAGAGTGAAAGGTTTAAAAAAAAAAAAAAAGCCTGCATGAAGAAAGGCGTTTCCAGCAGCAGCAGTCCCCTGAGAAAGAAGGGAACCATGGTTGTGATGTCTGAGCTGGGTTTCTGTGGAGCTCTAGTAGGTCCTTGGAGGCAGAGAATGGTCTAATAGAAAATACCAACCTGTGGACTATACTGACTGGGCATGTAGCCATCTCGGAAGTAAACCACAGCAACTTCCTGGCCATCCCTGTAACACAGAATAAGAAAAAAAAAAAAAGCTTCTGAATGAAATTATTACTGATGTGTTCAGTGGTTCAGTCTATTTCAGGGTACATCAAGATCTATAAGGTAAGCTGGACAGGGGTTTGCTAGAATTAGTGAAAGCAGACAGAAACCAGTACATGTATTAAAAATAGGTATGCAGCACACAGTGTTTTAGAATATTCTGGATCTAAAGTTATTTCACGAAAGCAAGAAGGGAACAAGAAGGTTAGCATAGGTAAAATCAAAAACACATGTATCCAAATTTTTGAGTGAAAGAATCATATTGCCATAATCAGCAAAACAGAATTGCATTTTGTATTTCTACTGTTTAAAGTAGCAGAAACCAGACTAAACATGTTGGTGGTGAGGATGTGCAAAAACTTGACCCTAGAGTAACTTCTTCCCCTTTCCCCTGGCCTATTTCATATTATCTAGTTTATCTAAAAAGTAAACTAGCTACTTTGTTATGATAACAGCACCGTTTTGAAACATCTGAAGTGGGATTGTGAAACTCCTTGGAGGCCCTTAACTCTTTTGTTACTTTGTTTTTGAGACAGTGCCTCATATAACCCAGGTTGACCTCAAGCTCATTTTGTAACTGAAAATGAAGCAGAACCCCTAATCTTCCTGCCTCCACTTCCCAAGTACTAAGGTTATAAATGTGTACCATCACACCTGACTATATTCTTTTCATTTTAGACAGGGTATCACTATGTAGCTATTTACCTGGAACCTTCTGGAACCTGGAACCAGGCTGGCCTAGAACTCAGAGATCTGCCTGCCTCTGCCTCTGGAGTGCTGAGACAAAAGGCGTGTGGCACCATGCCTAGCCCTGGCTGGGTCTATGTTAGTTGAAGTGTGACCCAAATATGAAATACGTGTTACTAAAACTACAATGTGGTAGCCCATTGGAAAAAAAAATAGGACCTGGCTTAGAAGACAAATCCAGGCTGCAGTACAGATGGGTGAAAATGAGCCTGCCTCCCTGCCTGCCCAGCCCAACTGCTCAGGCCTATCTTGACCAGCCACAAAGAGGGGCAAGAAAACTTTCAGAACCTCAGGGTTCTATATGAAAAACTAGGGTTATCTTTAAGGATGGTGTTCTTATCCAGAGGTCAACAGCTCTACTTTAGAAGCAGAGCATGGCTAGGCATTTCTAAAATTTCCTGGGAGGATGAGATATTTAAAAAATTAGGAGAAAAGAAAACAAGCTATTGTATTCCCAGAAGAAAAGTTCTTTCGTGATAGAAGGTGTCAAGAGAGGTTTTTAACCCAGCTGTCTGGCGGCGCCTTGGGGATACTTACATAAACAGCCTTCGGTTGGGGTCTAGAGAACCCCTTTCAGATACATCCTCAAATCTTCGCCGGATCACGTGGATGCTCCTGGGAAAGAATGGCGAGAATCAGAGATAGTGGGTGTTGTGTTTCAAATGTCTCTCCCGCCTGGGGCCACACTAAAGGTCTCTTCCTCTCCTTACCTGTCTAGCAGCTCGTTCTCTATGGCACGCTGGTCAAATATGTTCCTTTCCTTCTCTTGAGCAATCAGCAGCACCACCGCACTGGAGAAAGAGCACAAGTAAGCAGGGCTGCTGTGGAGCGTCTCCTTCCTGCCACTCCCTTCAGAGTGAGGTAAGAAGCAGCTTCTCAGGTAGTTCTGCTTGTGCGGGCCATGATCACGGCACTTGGGTTCAGGGTGAGGGCAAGAAGGTTGTGAATTTGAAGCCAGTCTGGGCTGCAGAAAGGAGGGACTGAGGAGATGATACACTCACTAAAGTGCTTGCCATGCAAGCATAAGGACCCGAATTCGAGGTCCAGAACCCACTTTATCAAAAAAAAAAAAAAAAAAAAAAAAAAAAAGCCAGCTATGGCAGCATGTCTGTCAGCCCATCACTGGGAGAGCAGAGACAGGAGGATCCCTGGGGCTTGCTGGCAAGGCAGTCTAGCCAAATTGATGAGCTCCAAAATTGATGAGTTCAAAGAGAAACTCTGTCTCAAAAACAAGATGGAAAGAGATTGAAGAAGACACTAGATATTGACCTGGCCTCCACACACATGTACACAAAGGCAGACAGACAGCCTGACAGAGACAGACTATAGCTTCCCTGCAAGAAAAGATGTTGCTTCAACTTGGGATTGCCTGAGGCAACACTATACTTTTTGAAAATAGGAGACATGTGTGGGAGGCATCTCTGTCCTCTAGTGGTAGAGGAGATATTCTAACGGTGTCAAATTTCTTTACAACTTAAAATTTAGATTTAAAACCATCTAACATTACCCACTTTTTTTTTTTTTACCCTATTTACCCTAGAAGATAATATGGTGCATGTGTGAACGGGATTCGGGTGGCGAAGGCGAGAGAACCGGGAGCTTAGACTGGCCCGGGCTACATGAGACACTACCTTAAAACAACAGAGAAACCGAACTCCATGATTCAAGAATCTGTCTGGAGAATAAGCAGGGAGTAACGTTTTACAAATCAACAACAGTGCTGGGGTCAGGTGCAAAGGACTCCAGTGTCAGACTGTAAAGGGTATGATCCCAGAGTGGAGTTCTAACATGAAAACAAAACAAAACAAAACAAAACAAAACAAAAAATAACAACAACAACAACAAAAAAAAAAAAACGCACTAAAGGAAGCTCCATAGAGGCAGCTACAAACAAGGCGTCATCTCTTGGGGCCTCAGCAGCTCTGTGCTGTCCACAAGGCCACATTTGGTCTCAGGGTACTATTGGGATCACTAAGGCTTGCTGGGCCTGTTCCTCTCTTTATCCACAAGCTTATTAAAAAAGCAGGGGCTTACACCAGTTAAGCTATGTTTAGCGTTAAACAGAGGCCCTTCCCCCCTCCCCAACTAGATTCTTAAGGCCAATGTTTTAGTGCCAAACTCCCTTTCTGCTGTAGCTGCTGTTTTGTGCCCATGGCCTCTTGCTTAGACATCCAGAAGTCCAGACTTTGGCTTCGTGTGCTAAGTATGTACTTCTCACCTCCTATATTTGCCTCTTACCTATCTCTGAACCTCTTGTCTAAACTGTGTTCACCTGACTTCTTTCTACTTGGCTAGAAACTCTTCCAGCCTGCCTCAAGAAGACAGATGAGACATTTAAACTGAAAACTGGGGTCACATTAAGCTGGGCCTTCAAAACAGAGTGGAAGTGGTGGTTTCTCAGAAACCATCTTGGCTTGAGAGGCTCAAAGGCCGAAAGCCTGGCTCTTCATCCTGTACCCTCGACCCCTCTGCTCATGGGTAGGTACTGAGGGCAGGGGGTGGGGTAAGATGGCACCTGGCCCAGGATGGCTCGCCTCCAAGAAGTGGCAAAGGAGGAAGCCTGGAGGCTGGAGGTTAAAATGGAATTGCACACTCTGGCTAATGAAGACAGCTTTTCCACTTGCCAAGCAATGGGAGCCAAACTCAGAAAACACTCTGTACCTCCTATTACCTTCAGTTCTGAGAAGTTTGGATTGAGTAGGACTCTGAAAGTTGTCAGTTGGGGAAGCTGAACTGGAAATAGCATGTTGGCTGGGAGAGAGGACCCAACAACCTTAGTCCTGGCTCTGCCAATAACCTGTGGTGTGTCCTTGAACATATCAGTCAATCTTGTTCCCTGAGCCTTAATTGACTCATCTGTGAAATAGAAGTGCTAATCAGATCATATGGCCCAATCTTTTAATATCAATAGTCACCCTTGTTCTACTCATTCTAACCACAGCCCTCTTCTGCTGTTGTTATCTTAAAGGTTTATTTTTATTTATGCATGCATGATTTTGTGGTTATATGCCATGTACATGCAGGTGCCCTCAGAGGCCAGAAAAAGGCATCCAATTCCCTGGAAAAAAAGGGAGGGAGAAAGAAAGGGAGGGAGGGAGAGAAAGAGAGAGTTGGTTACGAGTGACTCTATGAGTGCTGGGAGTCAAACTCAGGTCCCCTGGAAGATCAAGAAGCAGTCTCCCCTCTGGGCACCTCTCCATCCCAGCCCTCTATTCTGGAAGTATTTGTCTTAACTGAAATCATAATTTTACAGATGTTTGTGAGCCACCCACAAGGGAATTGAACCCAGGGCCTTTGCAAGAGTAACAAATGCTCTTCACTGCCGAACCAACTTTCTAGACCCACTGAAATCATAATTTTATAGTCAGGACTGGTGGTACAGGTACATAGCTCTCTACTTGGGAGGCTAAAGCAGAAGGACTGTCATGAGTTCAAGGCCAGTGTAGGCTATGTAACAAGACCCTGTCTCAAAACAGCAAACAAGTCTGGGGATGTAGCTGAGAGACAGAGTACTCTTCTGGCACACACAAGGCCCTAGATTTGACCCTCAGCCTGACAAAAGATTTTTAAAAAACACACAAATTTATAATTTAATTCTCAAGTTTCTTTTCTTAAAAACTTTTTTTTGAGACAGTCTTGCTATGTATTCTTGGTATGAAAATCACTATATCGCTCAGACTGGCCTTGAACTTAAGGCCATCCTCTTATCTCAGCTTCCTGAGTACTTCAAATACTGGTGAGTTTTTTTGATTTTTGAGACAGGATCTTGTTATGTAGCCTTGGCTGGCCTGGAACTTGCTATGTAGACCAGGCTGCCCTAGAACTTATAGAGACCCACCTGTCTTCTGCCTCTTGAGTACTGAGATTAAAGCACTCAAGAAAAAAATTGAGAAAAGAAAAGAGCTGCTAAGATCTTGTGTTTGCTCAGCAGAACCTCACCCACTCTCAGAGCGGGAAAAGCCAGTACCTGCTTAGGGGTCACAGAGCCCTTACCCACCAGCGCCCCCTGGGTGAGTGTTTTCTTCCCACAGTACTCTTGGCCTGGCAGAAGGCTCCCTCTGGAGTGTTGTTCATCAGGTGATTCATTCCCTGACTTCACTTGCTTAAAATGGGACCTGGAGGGGGGTTCTACTTGCCATTCTTCTGTGTGCCCCATTTCTAAATGCCCAGAATTTGAGGCTTCATGCAACTTAGTGGGGCTCAGCAAGCCCAGAAAGGCTCTCTGGGAGGCAACGCTATCACTATTTATGTAGGTTCTACGTAAACTGTGAGTCCTACGACTGCCAGCTCACCATCTGGCTTTGAGCAAGGCGTGTACCTCTCTGACCCTCAGTGTAAAGCAGGAACGCCACCTCAAGGCAAATGTTCTGAGTCCTTGATGGAAACTACTCACACAGGCGGCACCAAGTGCTCACTGGGGCATAACTCAGTTCCTCATGAACACTGAACAGCTGCCGGTAGTGGCCTCTCAACCATCTGGAAGTCACTTACCTAATATCTTCACACATCTGGAACATGGTTGAGAGAGAGGAAGAAAGAAAACACTTCTAAGCAGTTAACACGGACTATAAAATTCCCAGATCAAAACTGGCCTCGTAAGAGGTCCTCACGCTCTTTACATGCTCTTTAGAGCAACCAGGATCCCTGGGTTTCTCTAAATCACAGCAACTGGGGAGGCAAAGGGACAGCAGCAGAGGATTCCTACTTCAAAGGCATGGAGAGCAGTGAAATAACAGCACAGGCGCTTCTAACTCTAGGTGGCACCAGTGCATTCCAGCAAGATGATGACCTCCATGCCACAAGGAAACAGTAAGTGACAGTCAGCATCTCTCATTTTAGAAGGAAACCCAAAACTCCAATAAAATATTTTTGGCATTTAAAGGTGTAAGTTTCTATTCCTAGAAACACCCCTTCACCCCCTAATGATGTCCAGCCAAGGAGAGGCTGCCACACCCATGACTGCTGACCCTAAAGCAGGGCACTACTGTCACCTCTCCACATTCTTACTTAGCTGAGCCATACAGCTCCCAGGCTTTGGCGATCCCCATGGCCAGTCCCTTGCTGGGATTATTGGAGAGGACCTTGGCAGCTTCTTTGGTCTTATTCAGGACATTGAGAATGTGTCTGTTGGAAGAGAGATGGCTGCTCAGTAACTGGATAAACCAGAGTACCCTTCTGCCCTCGCAGACACATATAGGGACATTACTCTGAAACTCAGCCAAGTGCTTAAAAGCTGCTCAGCTGCCATTCCTGGAGGAGCCACTACAGCGGGATGTCCTGAGTCCTCACCTACATGTACTCCCAGAGCAGTCCCAAGACCCTGTGTGGCCACTCCACCCCAACTCAGTCTCTAAGGGAGCAGGAGCCCCTTACCTGGGCCCCCCAGGGCCATAGGGAGCCCTGCTGCAGACTACACAGAATCCCAGTGGCCTGGAGCACCCCAATGCTACTATATGGCCCAGCCCTCAGATGGGAGCTTCTGAACCCCCTGAGCTTTGGACTCTGAGCTGCTTTCCAACATCAGATCACATCAAGACCTTCCTATCGTAGGCCCCTCAAAGGCCTCATCCTCTATGCCTGCAGCATTAATTTCACAGGGAGAGGCAGGGCTAACATGCCAGCAGGTCTCTTCTTTCTCTGACATATAAAGGATCTGACTTCAAGTAGAACACTCCTATGGGGAGAAAACAGGTGTGGAGAACCCACAACTCAGGGACCAGAAAGGCAAAGTCACAGTAGGAGATTCCTGGCTTAGCCAGTGTGACTATTGGCCCACGGAACTCTTCCCCACAAATGTGCTCCGCACTGCCCTAGAAACGCACCGGTGCACGGCTGGAGTCCGGGAGGCCAGGCCCCCAAAGCTGGCAGAGATAGTGTTGATTTCGATCTGTTTCAGGGCTGTGGAGCCATCTGCACTGCACTGGAACATGTAATCTGAGCGATTCAGGCCCAGAAACACAGTCTGTGGAGAAAACCGAAGGCTGAGGACACTGGCCCACGGGCTGACTCTGGAGGTCTAGCCATACTGTACTCTGTAGAGCTGAGGAGGACAGTCTAATATTCCCAAACCCAGAAGGATAATTCTGTCATCCCAGGACTGGTCTCCGATACATGCAGGCCCAGCAGAGACCAGCCAGAGGTAGATTCTATGAGCTCAAGACTGAGGCCAATTCTTCTGGTAAAAACAAAACATCAGAGATAAAAGACAAGTTCCAGACAAAGGAGGGACTAGGAGTCCTTACCTGGGCAATGCCCTCTTTCAGGACTTGCTTGTAGATATCAAAGAGATGGGCAGTATAGTCGTCCTTTTTTATGGTGCTAAAAGAGGAAAGAGAACACTCCCAGGTTCACGGGAGACCCTATAGGCCAAGGAGCCCCACCCACTGACTCCTGTATACTTTCTGGATCTCGAATACCATTCCAACCTAGGAGAAAATGGTGCCTCACAGTCTACCCTAGAGCCAGATGACCTGGATTAAGTCCAAGCTCTGCCACCCATGGTCAGGCAATCCCAGAGAACCCTATCACCTCTCTGTCTTAATTTGCTCAACTGAAGAGGAACATAACTGCTTATAAAATAGCCTTGTGGCAGGAAGTAAATACCACTATGTTTCTTTTTTTTTTTTTTTATTCAAACATCTTCTTGAATAACTGATGGCTGAGAAGTTTTCTGGCTGACCTAAAGATAACTCAAGTCTCCAAAGCTTTTCCTGCATTCTGGTGACCTCCCAAATAAGTCTCCCTCCTCCTCCATGACTTTCCAGGGCAGTTTCTTGTTTGTCTGCAGGTTTTTCAGGCTCAAAGCATATGTTCCAGTTTACTGCCCTACGCCAACCCTTGGAGAAGCATTCCCCATCTGGGTCACCTCTTCCTAGGTGCTCTCACGGCACTGTCTCCTTTACAGAGCCAAATGAGGATGCAGGCTTCACTTTATCATGTGACAACTAATGTCATCTCTCCTGTTTGGCTAGAGACTGCGTCTAAGTGGGCTCATCATCTTAGCCCAGAGTGCCAACATGGCAGGTGATGTGCTAGGGGCTCATCCAGCATGGTTTTCTGGAGCCTTAGAAAGAAGCACCACAAGGAGGAGTCTGTAGGTCATTAACACCACATTTGATGCTTCTCAAGATTCAGGGCAAACTCTGTGCCTCGGCCCACGCCAGGCCTACAGGCTTATCAGGTGTGTGGTGGGGCAGTGTGGGGTAGGCAAGGAGCTTCCAGGCAAGCTCTCTGCCCCTCACCAGCCCTCTCTGGAGGGTGAGTGCTTCCCCTGGGGAAAGAATCTCCAGCTGAGCTTTAGCCTTCAAGAAAAGGATACATGTCCTCTTCTCTGAAGAGGTGACACCTTTCCACTCCAGGTTCTAGGCTGTTCTTTTTCCTTAGGAGCTAGCTATGGTGCTGCTGGTGGTGGTGATGATGGCAGTGGCAGTGGTGTGTGTGTGTGTGTGTGTGTGGGTGTAAAGAGACAGGGAAGGTTAGGTTACTGAGAAAGGCTTTGGAGCAGGTCTCCTACATAATCACATCAAGTGTAAATGGGCTAACTGAAGCTGCCTGTAATGAGCATAAAGCAGGCCCATCCTGAGAAAGAAGGTGGTGGCAGAGGCCATGAATTCATGACCCACTGGACTGATGGCTCCAACTCAATGGCTTTGAACTCTGTATCATTATTATTCCTTCCCACATTCAGCCTGACACCAAGGAGCACATCTGAAGAAAGATCTGGTCCCTAACAAAATAGGTTTCCATCTAAAACTTAATCATAGATACAAAATTGTAGACAAACAGCACATATATAAAGCACCTATATATGCATTTGCTTCTACAGTAAGCAATTTATACTTCATTCCAAAAGGTAGCCAAGAAATCTGACTTGCTTCAGGACCTGAGGTGGGAAGAAAAAGAGACGAAGGAGTGGCTCTCTGTGGTGAGCTATTCAGGGTTGTTTACTGGTATCTTGGGTATGGCTCAGTCTACATTTTATCCTACCCAAAGATATGAGGCTTAGGTGACAAGAAAAGTTCCTTTAAAAAATTTTAAACACATCCTTCTAATGGCCTTTCCTACCCTCTGTTTTCTTCCAAACCAGGCCATTTTCCATAATTCCAAATGGAAACCTTTTAACGAACTTACTTATTTTTATTTTATGTGTATGAATGTTTCACCCATATGTATGTAAGTATATATACTTCATGAAATAGCTGGTGCCCAAGGAGGCCGAAGGGAGTGCTGGATCCCTGTAAGTAAACTTAGGTGAGCTGTGAGCCACCATGTAGGGTCTGGGGACTACACCCTGGTCCTCTGCCGCAGCAAAGGCCCTTAACCACTGAGCCATCTCTCCAGCCCTCCCTCCCCAGTGGAGATTTCTGTAATGAAAAGTGGGGTCACTGATCACAGAATCTCAGTCAACCTCAGACGAAGCAACTAAGGCTCAGAGGAGGACCCTCCTTTCGCCTGTCACACAAAAAGCAGCAGAGCCAGGGTCAGAAGGCAGCTCTTCTCGGTCCTTTCTGCTTTTTATTTCTCTGAGGGGCACCCGTTCCCCACTCCACCAAGTTAACTAACACAGCAACAAGTCATGACTCCCCGGCCTTCCCAGCCCACGCTGTAGCATCCCTGGCCCCGAGGCCTCAGCTCTCAGTACCTAGACAGAGTTCGCTCCAGGAAGGCTGAGTTCTGGCTGACAGCATCCACCAAAATGTTGAAGTCCGTCTGCACAGCATAGGCCTGCTCCAGCAGAGCACTGGGGACTAGTGAGGGGAAGAGCGTGAATGGGGCATAGGTCACCACCTGATGAACGAGAGGGGCAGAGGTAGAGAGCAGCTGTGAGTGGGCTACCTTCCTACAAAGCTGGGCCTACATGCATCGAGCACACGATTCTAGGGCAGCAGTTACTTCAAGAAGGGAGGAGATGAGAAAAAAGTAAGAAAGGGTAATGACAGCTTCCAGATTCTGTGATAACTCTACAGTATTTTCTTTAGGTGAGAGGCAAACAACACAACAAAAACTCCCACACGAATTATCAGGTACTTACTGCATGCCAATCATTGTGCCGAATACTTAAGATGGGCTCGTTATTTAATTCTGTGATGAAGGTGCTATTGTTATTCATACTTAGCACATAAAGGACTTGAGATAGAAGTTAAATAATAGGTCTAAAATATATTCAGCTGCTGTTGTTTGGATTTGAACCAGGATGGTTACTAAAACATTCTAACAGACTCAAACTGCACTCTCACTCCATACCCATACTCCCTTCCTGTGCTTCTTACTGACTGATATTTAAGTCTGTCCCCATGTCAGGAGCTCATACCTCACACCACAAGCCCCTGGCCTTCTAGTTGGGGTACAGGGAAAAGCCTACTGGAAGGGCTGCTGAAGTGAACTGTGGCTCCCTGTATAGAAGTAGTGCCATGCCCTTGTCCTAGTGCTAGAGGTGGTGGCTCAGGTTAACGGGCTGGCATCTAGTTGCACTCTGAGTTCTTTGGACTTTGACATAGTCACGAAATCAAAATATCATCTAGGACAGTTATTCTAAAAGGGAGAGATGGCTTCTGAGATTTCCAACAACAAACAAACTAGAACTTGGGAAATAATAAATAGATCCAGTTACTTGAATTATTTACCCTCTGAGTTAATATCAGTTTGCCATTATGAGTTTATGATGGTAGAACTTTCTTTTTTACTTTTCTTCTTTCCTCCTTTTTCCTTCTTCTTCTGAGACACGGTTTCTCTGTATATGTAACCCTGACCATCCTGGAACTCACTCTGTTGACCAGGCTGGCCTCAAGCTAGAAATCTGCCTGCATCTGCTTCTGAGTGCTGGGATTACAGGCATGTGCCACCATCATCTGGATTAGAACTTTGATTAATATACTTACCTTAAAAAAATATTACCTTGAACTAGAAAATACAAACAATCATACACAATTCAAAGAGCTCTAAATTGCTAGGTGTGGTGGTGCATGCCCCTAATCTCATAACTTGGGAGGCAGAGGCAGGCAGATCTCTGTGATTTTAAGGCCAGCCTGGTCTACAGAGTGAGATCCACTATACCAGGGATATATTTGAGGCAGTAGAGAGACCCTATCTTAGACAGACAGACAGACAGATAGATAGATATTTATACAGATAGACAGACTGGTAGGTAGGTAGTTAGACAATAAAAGAGCTAAGGTATATAGTGAGAAGTGTGTTGTCTTTGGCCTGGGGCACCTAGTCCTTTTCCTGAGACAAATGGTTATTTGTGTCCAATATCTTTATATTGATATACATGTTCACAAATATATTATTTCTTTTTTACACATATAGAAATCTCCTGTCTCAAAAGCTCAGAGCAGGATTGTTGCAGATCCTGTAAAGGATGACCAAACACCCAAAGTGCACAGCTCTAAGACTCGGTAAACTGTCTCTCTCAAATCCCATCCAATACAAAAAATTCCCAGTTTTTCTACCAAGACTTCTCTCTGTCCTGACCCCAGAACTCATGATATATACTTGAATTTAGGATGAATAGCACATAGATGTTCTCTGCTGTCCACAGGCCAAAGGGTGAAACACACAGTCTCTCACTTTTTAGAGAAAACAACAGCACATGTATGACAATAACTCCCTGCTTTGTCATAGGGGGAAACAACAAGAATGGTGAGATGGAGGAGAAGCAATTGAAATTTAGCTGATGCAGTATCTGGAATCTAACTGCTGCCATGTGGGAAAGTATGCCAGAGCTGCCAGACCATCTGGATTTTTTATTTTTAAAAGATAGGGTCTCACATAAGCCAGGCTGGTCTCACTGTAAACTAGGGTGAGCTTGAGCCTCTTTTTAAGCAAATTATATTATTTATTTGTGTGTGTTCTATGGCATGCATGCAGAGATCAAAGGACAATCTCTAGAAATTGCCTTTTTCCTTCTGCCACTACTAGGTTATGGAGTCAAATTCAGGTCCCAATGCTTAGTGGCAAGCCTTTACCCATTGAGCCATCTAGTGGCCCAAACTTGAACTTCTGCTCCCCCTGATTCCACTTTCCAAGTGCTGGGATTACAAGCATGTGCACCACACCCTCCCAGTTTGATTTGTGTAGATAAATTGGGTAACTTTCTATTTTATTATTATTTTTTTGCATGTGTGTACGGTGTATATATTTGTTAGGGTATCTTTTCCTTGATCTCTACCTTTGTTTTTTTGAGACGGGGTCTCTCACTAAACCTAAAACTCATAGATTTGACAGGACTGGCTAGCCAGTGAGCTTCAGAGATCTGCTTGTCTCCCAACCCTGGGGTTACGGGTGCCTATTACTGTGCCAGGTATAGATTCTGGGATCTGAACTCAGGTTCTCATACTTGCTTAGCAGGTACTTCACAAAATGACCCATCTCCCCAGCCCCTACTGTTTTAATGTTGGCTCTGACTTTTTCAAAGAAATGGTGGTATGGAGCTGGAGAGATGGCTCAGTGGTCAAGAGCGCTGGCTGCTCTTGCAGAGGACTTCTGTCCCGCTCCCAACACCCACGTGGAGGCTCACAATCACCTGTAACTACAGTTCCAGGAGACCTGAAACCTCTTTGTCCACTGCAGGTAATGCACATACATACACTTGGGTACACATGCAAACACTGTAAAATAAAATTAAATATTTTAAAATTAAAATGCTGATAGTAATTTTTTTTTTTTGAAAATAAGAAAGGAGGAAGACAACACTAACAAAAATTCAATGATGGCTTGCCTCTGAGGGAGCAGTAGCTGGAGGAGCCTTACCTGCACCGAACATGCTTTTGAACAGGGCTCCTAATGTGTTACCTATTCAAAAATGAACTCACTTCCTAATACTGCAGGTGCCAAATCTTTGGTCCACATGTGGCTGGTCTGCTATGATGGTCTACAGGGTGAAGGTCACAGTACCCTTGGCCAGGTATAAAAGCCCCCTGGCTGCCAACATTATCTGACTACACCCACCGAGGAGCCCTGCCTTTCAGAACAATTTTGGCCCCTGCAATTCTGTCACTTCCCTCCATTTGTCTTCCAAACTCTAGTTTGATTATTGTTCCCCATTTCACCTCTAATCAAAATGAATTACTACTTCTATCAGGTGTCTCAAGAGAGCCAGTAAAGTGGAAATAAGCAGAGCATGGCCTCAGGAGCTAACTCCATGGCATTAGAGTCTGGCTTGGCCAATCTTCCCACGATCTCAGCGACCTCAGTCAAGTTACTTAACTTCTGAGCTGTGATTTCTCCATCTCTGTTGTGATAAAGGGTAAATGACTCAGCAAAGTGCTTAGAATGATGCCAGGCACACGATGAGTAGTCAATAAATGACAGTTCACGCGGCACTGCACACTGCCCGCACCTCCTTGTCCAGGGACACTCCTTAATTTTATTCTCTGGTACATTCTCCAACTAAGCCCTGCGGCCCAAAGGTCAGAGCCTCTGGATGACCCCTAGTCTTCCATGTTAAGGCAGCAGAAGAGGGCAAGGATTAGAACAAAATCAGACACAGAGACAGACAGACAGACAGAGAGGATTGAGCTGTCTTTGTATCTTGATTAGGAATCTCATTGAGGGGGGCAGGGAGATGGCTTAGTGAATAAAAACAAGACAAACAACAACAACAAAACTGGATTTAGTGTGGCACAGATGTGATCCTGTCACTCCCAGGCCTGCCAGCCTGGAATACACAATATAGCAACAGAAAGATGGAATGTGAGAACTGACTTCCAAAAGTCGTCCTCTGACCTAACATGCATACTATGGCACTTGGGAGCCTGCACTCACACATACATACACAAACATATGTACACAGACAAATAATAATAAACATAGTTTTTAAATAAAGAGGGAGCAAAAACACATCTAAAATCTCAGGACTTAGCGGCTGAAGCAGGAGTAGCCTGGGCTACAGAGTGAGACAGTGTCACACACAAAAAAAAAAAAAAGTCTCATTGAGGACTGTGCTGTTTGTAGGCCCCACTAAATCCAAGAAAGACTAAATATTAAACTTTCTCATGAGATCCATTATTAAAGGAAGAAATAAAAGTCTGAACAAGAAAACATTCCATCTTGGATTCTGACAATTTATAAACCTGAAGCTCTTAACCCAAGCAAGACTATTTCCAAAGCCAGAGGCCAAGCTTCCATGGCATTGACCAGCTCTCAGTAATGGCCATTCTCATATACTTGGGCTCAGCAAGCACTTCCTGAGTCTGGACAGTCTACAAGGCCCAGACCTGAGTCACACAGAGACAACAACAACAACAACAACAACAACAAAAATGTGGCTAAGTTGAAGAAAACAGTGCTGGCACCTTTTCAGTAACCAGCCTGGGCAGTGTTAAGGTAAAAGAAAGAAAGAGAGTGAGAGAGAGAGGAGCTAAGGAGGGAAGGAAGGAAGGAAAGAAAGAAGGGAAGGGAAGAGGGTGGGAGGGAGAGAGAGAGGGAGGGAAGGAAAGATGAAAAAAGAAAGATGGGGAAGGGCAGAAAAAAAAAGAGAGAAGCAATCAGAAAAGCTGATGTAGTATATGCCCTTGTATGCAAAGGGAGACAGGGCTGGGTGTGGAGGCATGCATGACAGTGAGCATAACCACCCAAGGGCCTGAGACAGGAGAACAGAGTGTTTGAGGCTGGCGTGGATTACACAGTGAGACTCTGTCTCAGAACAAACAGTAGAGAAACGAAGTATCCAAGTATCCATGTCCTTGGTATCCATGAAGCACCTAAAAGGGTCAGTCAGACACTAGCATAGGCTGCCTTTAGGAGGGTAGGCAGGGAAGGTGGAAGAGAAGTTAACCGGCTTTTGAATTCTGACACAGGAGAATGTTTACTGTATTATTTAGTTGCAAAGTTAACAGATCCAAGATAGTGTTTTTTGTCTGGTTGGTTGTTGTTGTGAGAAAGTATCTCAGTGTGTTGTTAAGCTGGTCTCAACTCATGCTTTCAAGTGATTCTCCTGCAACTGAGCCAGCTAAAAGAGGAGACTTTTGGAGTTTGGATACAGCAGTTCTACACCTATATATCAACCCTAGAGAAACACACAGCTGCCCAAGCATGCATGCTTGATTCCTTGTGCTATCTGCAGACAGAAAATTCCATAAATAGCCATCAGTACAGCAGAGTTAAACTGTGATCCATCCACACTGGGACACTCTACAACAGAATGAAATTGTCTTTACATGTGTAGTTATCATTATATCTGTAAACTAAAATGTGTCAGTGTGCAGCCAGACCTTATGACAGAACAGTGAAAGCCAGCGCTGGGTGATGGGAACACTGAGGGAACTGTGGAGTTCTGCTCTGTCCTGAAACTGTCAGCAGTTTACAGCTATATGGCTAATTCCAAGTGTCACAGAAAAGTTTTATACTGAGGACAGACCCAAATGGACATGTCAGAGCTTCAAATTCTGGGAAAGTATGAAGTTAATTATATTTGGCTAAAATGTAAGTGAGCTGATAATTTAGTCAACCTCTTCTGACTGTGTAACATGTTAATAATTAAAGGAAACCTGGTCACCTTCATAATTTTGATAATAAGTGTAATACCAGATGATAATGTGTGGGCAACAGTAGGTATCTCTAACAAAGTATTTCTCAGAAATGATATGCTAAATTTCTTTTAAAGTAAGTATTTGCAGAACAAAGGCTGCTAGGTTTTAAATTTTGACCAATCAAGCCAGGCATGCTAGTACACACCCTTAATACCAGCTACTTGGGAGGCAGAGGCAAGTGGATCTCTGTGAGTTTGAGGTCAGCCTGGTCTACAAAGTAAGGCCAGGACAGCCAGAGCTACATAGAGAAACCCTGTCTCAAAAAATAAAATAAAAATAAAATTGGCCAATCAAGACTCTAGGCAATAAAAATATGAGCCACCCCTAAATCTGAACAAAATTTTGTCTTTTGGTTGTCTTCATCAGTTTACTTAATAGCCTATAAAATAATTTTAAAATTATAAAATTTATGAATTATAAAATAAAATATGCTAGAGGAGGGTAATGGTGGTGCACACCTTTGATCCCAGCACTCGGGAGGCAGAGGCAGGTAGATCTCTGAGTTTGAGGCCATCCTAGTCTACAGAGGAGTTCCAGGACAGCCAAGGCTACACAGAGAAACTCTGTCTCAAAAAAAACCCAAATATATATGCTGCCTGTCAAAATGACAATTTGATGTACCAACGAGTGTTTAATTTTGCATCATAAAACAGATATATTCAAATAATATTGAGTGCTACCATATATTTACACAAATGTGACAAAGTTATGACATCAGGGGAAAGCATGCCTAAGAGCAAACAGAATAAGTGACTAAGTGAGTACTGAAATTCAGCCTTTACTTTTAAATATTTAATTTGTTATAATTTGCAATAAAAATAAACGAATGTTTTTTTTTTTTTTCAAAAAGATGAAGCTGATCCTCACAGAAAGCTAATTCTTTAGACAGATTGCTAAATTAAAATAAAAAAAAAACACATCATAGAATAGTAAGTGTGGTTCAACTTGGATTTTGTTTTAATTATTGGCTTGTTTTTTGAGATAGGGTTTCACTGTGTAGCCCTGGCTGTCCTCAAACTCAGAGATCCACCTGTCTCTGTTTCAGAAGTGCTGGGATTAAAGGCATGTGCCACCATGACCAGCTCAACTTGGATTTTAAATTACGTGTGTGGGGGGGGTATGCACAGAAACCTAAAGGGGTATATTATCACAAGCCAAGGTAGGCAGGCGATACATGCCTAGGATCTCAGCACTTAGGGGGAAGAAGCGTGAGGAACGCCATGAGTTCAATGCCCTCTTCGTCTACACAGTTAGTTTTAGGCTAGCTAGGGCTCCATGCTGAGACTGTTTCAAAAACAAACCAAAAAGCAACTGCAGAGAAGACAGCATGATTCATGACTTGGGGAGCTTGATATATATGGACTCCCTGGACAGAGCGCTTCTTGGGAAGCTTCTCCTAATTATCCTCCATAGTCAACTATGTAGTCTTACTGTGTCTACCTACTGAAAGAAAGCACATCTTACAGAAATTAAATAGCCGCCTAAATTACATTTCAAACCCCAGATTTCCATTTGATCACTCCAACATGCTGCTTTTTACCTTACATACTTTTAGAAATCAATTTTAGTTCTCGAGTAAAATAAAGGAAAGAGACGCAGTCTTTGGCCCAAAGGCAGTGCCACCATCCTGGAAGCGTGAACCCAAAGGAGCAAGATCAAGCTTACGTCTGAGGAGCTGGGGCTCTGTGAGGACCTCAGCAACACGCCCTCAGCCAGGGCCCGGTCTATGGCCTGCCGTGCCACCTCCTCCAGCTGCTTCTCATCCTGCAAGATGCTCCCCCAGCTGGCGGCCATCTCAACCTGTGACAGAAAGCGGACTTGGTGACAGAAGGCCTGGGGTCTAGCAGCCACTGAAATGTGGCTACCTCTAACACTGTGAGACTGACCATTCCCCTGGACAGGCATTGTGGTAGGGAGCAAACTGCTTCCACTTCCTCCATGCGTACATACAACACAAGTTGACAAAGTGCTTCCATGGCGATCCATCCTCTCTATGGACTCTCAATACAGCAATGTCATAACTCTCGCAGTGAAGCAAAGGCTCAGAGAAGTGAAATGACTGGCCCTAGATAATGGCTGGTCTGGCTGGTGTTCCAGTTCAGGTCTCTGGACTTCTGGTCTAAACCTCTTCAGTGAAGCAAGAGCCACTAATGTCACGTGACTGGGACAAGTCACTTCCCCTCCCAGAACTGCAGACCCCCTAACTGTGAAATAAGTGGGAAGAATAAATCAGCAGCTTCCAAACGTGACCCAATGGTCCGGGTTGCTTGGGGAAAATACATATCACTGAGCTCCACCCCAGCTTATGATTGAACGGGCTCAACAGGAGAGGGGCTGAGGCTGCATTTTTCCAAAATTGTTAATTTCTGTTCTTTAATTTTTTAAATTTATGTACATGCACGTGTATATTTGTTGGAATGGAATGCTTGGTGAAGGTCAGAGGAAAACCTGCAAGTCAGTTCTTGTTTTCCACCATGATCTTGTCTCCAGGATCAAAATGATGTCATCAGCCATTGTGGCAAACACCTCTACCTAATTAGTCATCTCTCTTGGCTCTAATTCCCTTTCTTATTCCAACAACCTGCATCAGTAGATCTCAAACAAATTACGAAGGGGTGGGAGAGGAAACTTTGTGGAATATCATGAAATGCAGATAAGGTCTTTACAGTAAACAGGAACCTTTTCTTGTTTTCGTGGTTTTTGTTGTTGTTTTTTGAGACAAGGTTTCTATGTGTGTAGGTCTGGCTGTCCTAGAACTCACTCTGTAGACCAGGCTGGCCTCGAACTCAGAGATATGTCTGCCTGGTGGTGTTTTGGTTTTGTGTAAATCTGCATACCCAAAGAGGGCAGCAGATTCCCAGTTATGAGCCTCCATGTGGGTGCTGGGAATTGAGCTCAGGACCTTTTAACTGCTGAGCCATCTCTCCAGCCCCCACCAGGAGCCAATTTACTAGCACAAAACAATTACATCTTTGTGTGGACATTTATCACCACAGAAAAGTGTCAAAAATATTTTTAAGAAATCACATTATAACCTGGTGTGGTAGTGCACACCTTTAATCCCAGCGCTCAAGAAAATGAAGCAGGTAGATCTTTGTTAGTTCCAGGCCAACCTGGCCTACATAGTGAGTGGGCTGTACAGAGAAACCCTGTCACAAAACAAAACAAAACAAAACAAAGAAGGAAGGAAGGAAGGAAGGAAGGAAGGAAGGAAGGAAGGAAGGAAGGAAAGAAAGAAGAAAGGAAGGAAGGAAAGCAGAGAAAGAAACCATACTATCAAGGTAGAAATAGCTGAAGCCCAATCCCCAGCCCAAAGTAAAGGAGCCGTCTGACTGGCTGCCAGAGAGGCTGAGAGGTACAGCAACTCACATTTGCTGCTTAATAATTTTGCAGCAGGCTCAGGGTTCAGAGGATCTGGATAAAAATCTAGAAGCATCTGTCACTATTCTTTATTCTACCCTGCTGTCATTTAATTCTAAAAAACAAACATGGCTACCCAGCTCAGTGGTCTTCAGCAAGAGGGTTAGACAGTGCTAGACAACCTCCATCATTTTCAGCTTGTCTCCTCCTCATGAATGAGTGGTTTTAGATCATTCATCCAAGCCTGCCTGCTGGCCTCAGCACAATGCTTTGACAGAATGAGCATGTGATCTCAAGATGGTGCAATAACTGTCCTGCTGGGTGAGTATGGGAGATAACAGTCATGGTAAAGAACAAGATCCTGGAGTCAGACAGACCCGGTCCAGTCTGTAACCTTTACTCCGCTTATATGTAAGAACACTGTGGATAAAGTGAGAAAAAGTAGCCAAGTTCCTCAGCAGATTCAGAACTCTTACCAGTCAGTTTTCTGTGCCTATAGTGAAAGACCTGAATCTGGATAATTTTATAAAAATGGTTAATTATTCAGGAGTGGTGGTGCATTGTCTATGATCCCAGCAGAAGCAGAACCGCTTCTGCAAGTTCAAAGCTACCCTGAGCTATTTATTGGGTGTCATACCACACAGGGCTATGTATAACAAGGTGCTGTCTCAAATATATTTCAACTAAGAAGTTTTATTACTTCTTCTCCCAGTCAGGATCTTGCTATGTCACTGAGGCTGGCCTCCAACTCAGCAATCCTCCACTATCAACCTCCTAAACCACAGTCTCACAGGCATGAGCCACCACACCCAGCTTAATAGTTGACTAATTAAGCTCTCCATTTCGAGGGCACAGTGGTGCTGGCTTTGGTGAGGACTCCCCGGCCATGCTTTCAACGGCAGCCATGTGAGCAGGAAGGAACCAACAGGCTCACTCATAACAACTCACTCCTCCAAGCAGCCTCGCAAGAGCTATCTCAATACCTTCCAAGGGCAGCTTCCTCGATGATCTAGGAACTTGCTGTTTCATAATTTTAAGGCCTCACCTCTTAAGGGTCCCAGCACCACCCAAATCACCCTACCAGGGACCAAGCCCAACACACGAACCCACAGCAGAGTGCTATACACAGGAACTTGTTTCGGCAGCACCCGCTTAACGAGCTGTGGGAGACTTGTTAGATATCATATAGCAACCTGGTAACAGTCAGAATAAAAACCCACGGCTCCAACAATAGAGCAACTGGACCCCCCAGTCCCTGTCTACACTCTGAATTCCAGTAGCGGTCTGTTGCTGGGCTTTTGCTTAGCCGACAACACTGCTAATGCCAGGCCCTTGGCTAGATACTAGCAAACAAAAAGACAACACATCAAAAATAATTACTACGGATGGGCATGGTGGCACAGGTCTGTAATTCCAGCACTCAGGAGGTTGGAGGCAAGAGAACCATGAGCTCGAGGCCAGTCTAGGCTACACAGCCAGACTCTGTATCGATGAGGAGGAGGAAGAGGAGGAGGAAGGTGATGATGATGCAAAGGCTCAGCTGGTAAAGTACATGAAAACCTGATCTTCAGCACCCATAAAAGATGCCCACAGAAGTGCGGTACTCTTCTGGAATCCCAGTGCTGGGAGGTGGTGACAGCTGGACCTCTGGAGCTTGCTGGTCAGGGAATGTGAGTGAGCTCCAAGCTCAGCAAGGTCCTGTCTTCAAAACCTAAGGTAGATGGCTATGGAGGTGGCTCGGCAGTTAGAGCTCAGATGCCCAGAGCCCACATAAATGCTGGCCAGGGAGGCGGTGGACTATAAACCCCGAACTTGAGGGCCAGAGACAGAGATAAATGGAGAGTGATCAGGGAAGACATCTGATACTCAGGTCCCACCTGTACATACAAATGCACCCTCACTGACAGGCACATCTGAATCTCACACACACACACACACACACACACACTCCAAAATAAGGTGAACACCACTGAGGGAAACAGAATGCTGATCTTGGGCATCCATGCATACACATTCACACAGACACTATAAAATAATAATGATGATAACAATATAACAACAATTAGAAAGCTGCCAACTGGGCACCTTGTTTTCCTGTCTGTAGATTTAACCGTTCTGTGACTTGTTTTGATGATGACACTCAAGTTCATATTTTCCCAGCAGGTACTTTCCTGAGTTTCAATCTAGAATGTTCACCTGCCCCCTGGGATACTCCCCCCTCTGATCATTCGCTCCCTGGCATCCAAGCCTTCCGCGCTCTTTTCTCCTACATGCCATCTCTCCCAGTCCTGTGGATTCTGCTGACGAAATGCAGCACGTTGAATTCCTCCATGTCTGCCTGCACTGATCTAGCCGAGCACTGGCCAAGCCCTCCTCTTCCCTGGGCACTAAGTAGTAAAGGCGTCCTAAGTCACTGAGCCTCTGTCCCACTTCAGGTCTTGGCTCGAAGGCTCTCCCACTGAGCTCCATCTCCAGCCGCTGTGTTCCTTTCGAACACTCCTCCCAACTCCTGATCGAGTTTTGGAAGCCATCCCCGGGCATCCCTGCCCAGGTTTGTACCTCTACCATAAAAATGGCATTTGCCTCGATATTTCTCTGCTAGTTCTAGAACCTAGTAGTCAATGAAGGTTAAATAAGTGATGAATGAGTCACGAAAAACTTTTAAACGCCCACAAAGAAATCCGGTAGGACTTTAATACCCTGGGCGAGGCCAGTGCGGGCTCAGGGCCTCGGGCTATAACACGGCCGCTGGCCCAGGCTTGTCCCCAGGATGTGCCCTTTTCGCTCCTCGTCCCTCGACAAAGTTTAGTCTTGATCTCTGCCAGTTTTCGATGATGGCTTTTTTTATTTCTCCTGTAACCCAGCTGGGAGCCGGCGATCTGGAAATCTACGCTCAGCACGCTCAGCCCAACCCCCTCACGGGACCCAAGTTTCCCGGGGCGGCCGCGGTCCCAGGTACGCGTCTGCCCGCCCGGCGCGTTCCAACCGCTCTCAGACCCCTCCCTCACAGCTCTCCTCCCGAGGAAACTTGACCCTCGCCAGCCGCCGTCGCCGAGCCCCGACCTACTCGTTCGTCGTCCAGCTGCTCGCCAAGCTCAAACTCCTCACGCCGTTACCCAGGCTCAGGGGGCGGGGCCTCGGTAGGAGCCAGCGCGCCTGCGCAGACCGCCCCGCGGAGCTTAGAGACGAGGGGAGGGAAGGCGCCCGGTGTCTGCGGACCTGGACGGCGGCCGGGAAGGGGCACTTGGGGAGAGGGATGCGTCGGTGCCCTGGAAGCAGGCCTTGGGAAGTAGGGACGGGGTCCTGTAGGCTTAGTTCCCAGAGAGTCAGAGCTAGTGACGTCCTGGGGAGCGGGTGGGAGGCACCAAACGCCGAAGAGGCCTTCGGAACGAACCTGGGACCGCTGCCAGAGCAAGCTCTTAACCGCCCTCTCTCCGGCCCCATGAGTTTTTAATATGCAAGTTCATGACTCTCTTCCCGCTACACAGACCCCCTCATCCCTCGGCTACCCACAGTAATTTAACTTTTTTTCCCCTAGATTGTGAGAGGTTTGTTCAAAATATGAGTCACCTGGTAAAATCTTTTTCTTGAATAAAAGGTTTCTGACCAAACCCTGGGAATAGTTATGACTATTCCCCAAACTCCTAACTGGTTTGGTGTAAATAAAAGGTGAGCCCTAAAGTGTGGGGCAGAGTGTTAAAATAGCTGCGGGGGGGGGGGAGGCGGGGGAGCCGAGAGATAGCTCAGAGGTTAAGAGCATTGGCTGTTCTTCCAAAGGTCCTGAGTTCAATTCCCAGCAACCACATGGTGGGTCACAACCGTCTATAATGAGATCTAGTGCTGCTCCCTGCTGCCCCGCAGGCACAATTGCACGCAGAATATTGTAAAAATAATAAGTAAGTCTTAAAAAAAAAAAAAAAAAAGTGGCCTCTGCAAGAAACCTTGAGGCTGGGGCTGGGTTTTAGCAGAGAAAAGCCCCAGGTTTGTATGTTAGTTGTGGGCAGATGTGGGTGAGAGTTCAGATGTGAGACAGCGAGGCTGAGGCAAACCATGGTTGTGGAGCTAAAGAAAAGGGGATGTCAAATTGAAGATTTAGGAGGAGAATGTCCATTGACTGTAAATCAGTGGCCCAACCCATGGACCAAAATCCTCACTCTCCAGATAAAATCATCTGTCCAGTCTAGGACAGATAGCCCTCCACACTTCTTGTATGAAAGGGGCAGCGTTAGCAGATAGGTGGTCTGGTTATTGCCAGACAGCCTTTGCTGTCTTGACACCTTTTTCTTGTTCTTCTGTACCTGACCAGGTAGGAAGCAGCAGCCCTGAGTGACAGACAACGGTCACTATATTAACCAGAGACAAAGGAAGCCATTTCTAATATATAATGAAATTACAATAAGCAGGGAGTGCTGGCTTGGGCCTCTAATTCCAGCCCTCGGGAGCCAGAGACAGGCGGATCTCAGTGAGGTCTAGCCCAGCCTGGTTTACATAGTGAGGTTCAGGACAGCCAGAGTTAGATGGTATCACCTTGTCTCAAAAACTGAAACAAACAAAACTGAAATTATAGTAAAAACAAGAGCACCAGGCCTCTCTGTACAGGCTCTTCTAAGATGGATCAGCAATGATATATCTGGTGATGAGGGGTAAAATTTGGGGAGGACTCTAGAGATCTTTAGTTGGGTCTCTTCACATAGTCATAGGTAAAGCACATATGGCAATTGAGCCTAACTGTTCAAAGTGGTGTGGTGTATAGAGAGGGGCCGGAGGACCGAGCTTCCCGCTCCTCTCTTTGGATGATTTATTTCTAAGTCCTGGCATGACTGGCTCCTTGTCACTCAGATGTTTACCCCACCCTGTCAGCCTGTCATGTGAACGAGTTTTCTTCATAGCAGTTATTAGCATCTGACGTTACTTCCTAAATGTAAATTCCGTCAGCATGCCAGTATCTGCCTTGTCCACAACCCCCTGAAATGTCCAGGAAAGGAAAAGACAAAAAAGTAACTTTTCAACAACAGAGCAGGTTTAATCTGAGAAAATATCCAAAGCTTTGGAAGGGAGATCCTGAGATCAAGAGGTCAGAGGGGCTCACTGTTCACTTACAGATTAGAAAGGGGAGAAGGAGGTGGAGGCGGTTATAAGCTTCCCCTTTTTTGGCTCAAGATTGCCATTACCAGGGGCCACTGGGGAGTGCCAGTAAAGGAATGTCAGGAAAGCATAAATATCTCCCAGGGTCTGTTAACTGAGGGTCAGCAGGTCAGGCGGGACAGCAAGAATCTTGGAATACAGGTTGTTTTAGTTCTGGAGACGCACAGTACTCTAGTTTCTGGAATTACCACCATTTAGCCAAAATGGAGGAACATTACAGAATAATCCTAACAAATTCCAGACCTGTGTGTGGGTCGTGACCCCAGAGAGCTTGCAAATCAGATATTTACATTGAAGTTCCTAACAGTAGTGAAATTACAGTGAGGACGTAGCAATGAAGATAATTTTATGGTTGGGGGGTCATCACAAGATGAACTGTATAAAAGAGTCATAGCATCAGGAAGGTTGAGGACCCTGCCCCAGACCCCGGAATGGTGCCTGGCATTACGATCTTCAGTATTTGGTAGATGATTGAAATAGCCTGGGAGGGAGGAAAGGTGGTTGCTGTCATTAGTGAAAACTTTACCTCAGGCCCTTTACACAACTTAACCTTCTTTAATCCTCACACACCCTTTCAAGGTAAACATTTCCATTAGGTGGTTTGTGTCTTTAGGGCTGAGGCTAAACTCAGCTCAATTGGCAGAATATTTACTGGCATGCAGGAAGCCCTCGGTTTAATAACCAGCACCACATGCATCAGGCATGTTGGTGGACACCTGTAGTCCTATCACTTGATAAGTAGAGGCAGGAAGATTAAAGAGTTCAAGACTACCCTAGGCTACAGAAGACCCTGTCTCAAAAAAAAAAAAAAAATCTAGTCATTGGATGAAGACTTCTATGTCTACCGTGTGGAGAAATTAAAAGATCTAAGACCAACAAAGCCATATGGAGGCTTACGTGTATCACGGTGGTAGAGTGGTTGCTTAGCATGTGTGAGGGTCGGGGTTTGATCCCCACATCCCCCTCCAAAAGGATTAACAAGGCTCCCGTTTCCTTCCTCCGTGCACACTTTAAGAGCTGGCCACAGCAGTAGACTAGAGTGGGAGGATCATGGAGCCATCTGGCCTGTAGATAGATTGCATCTCCAAACAAAAATCCGGGATGAGCAAATTTGCCCAGGGCCTTTCTGGCCCCATGCCCTTGCTCTTCATGTAGTAGACACCTGAGAACCTGCTGAAGATTCTGCAGAGGGAGACAAAGATGCAAGGAACCTTTGGTATCCAAGATCTGTTTCCAAATCCTGACTCCAAAACCCAGCTCTGTGACTAGAGCAAGTCCTCTGGCCTCAGTGAATCCCACAGCCTGACCTCCAAGGTGGAGCCTGTTTTTCCTTCCTAGTGACAGCTCTTTATTGCATTGGTCACAAGTGCTAGGAGCTTGGCTAGTTCCTTCCTAACACAACTGTTGCTATGAGTCCAGTAGTGTCAGGGTCTCCATTTTTACAGCTGGGGCAGTGGAGGCCTAAAGAGGTTTCCTGGTTTGCCAGAGGTCACACAGCTGTCACTCTTAGCCATTGGCCTTCTCCCTTCCCTTTGGTCGAGATCAGGCTTCTCGGTGCTGACTGTTAAATCCCTTGTGACTGTGTTGAAGGGTTAGTGGGAATGCTTGAATAAGAATTAGGCAGAAAAAGACAAGCAAGGGTGCCCTCAACTTTGTGCTCTGTTTGCCCCTGAGGGCCTCGCTCCAAGCCTCTGCTGGCTTTCTGGAGAGTGAGGTTGAGATAAGGTCCCATGTACCTAACTCCTGCCTCTACTTCCCCAAGTGCTGGGATTACAGACATGTACCACCACACCATACTCAGCTTTGGTCTGGCCTTTGACCAGGGCACCTCCCGCTGTCCCAGGGTCTGCAGGGCCTATGGCTGAGGTCTCTTTTTAGCCATGACATCACCCCACCTGGCACTATGGTTTATGAGGCTATCTAACTCTCCACCTGGCTGGGGGCCACTTGGTCAGCTATTCAGAGTGAAATCCCTCTGCCTTCCAGCCTCCAGCTCGGGCCTGGCCCAGACTTGCTACTCAGGAAATGCCTGTGGAATCAAAATGGGACTCTTGCATGTGTTGAGGATTTGCTGTGTGCCAGACCAATCCCTGACACTTTATATGCGCGCTCACACTCCTGCAGTAATCCTGGGAGGGAGACGTTATTGTCCTTATTTTACTAAGAAGAATGGAGAAGCTAGAGTCTGGTGTAGGCCCACTCGCAGTTGCTGTTAGGACCAGAAAGGATTCTCAACCTGTGGGTCATGACCCCTTTGGGGAGCATCCATGACTGTTTCACAGGCATTGCTGAAGATCATTGGAAAACACCAATATTTGTATGACAATTCATAACAGTAGCAAAATTACAGTTATGAAATAGCAATGAAAATAATTTTATGGTTGTGGGTCACCACAACACGAGGAACTGTATCAAAGGGTCACTGTATTAAAAACTTAAAAAGCCAGGTGTGGTGGCGCACTCCTGTAATCCCAGCATTCTGGGAGGCAGAGGCACGCAGATGCTGTGAGTTCGAGGCCAGCCTAGTCCACAAGTGAGTCCAGGACAGCCAAGGCTACACAAAGAAACCTGTCTCGAAAAAAAAAAAAAAAGTCACCACATCAGGAAAGTTGAGAACCACTGCCCTAGGACACGTGCTCTCTGAACTAGGGGCTGCTACTTCTCCGTTTGTTTGTTGTTTGAGACAGTGTTTCTCTGAGTAGCCCTGGATGTCCTGAAACTCATTCTGTAGACCAGGGTGGCCTCAAACTCAGAGATCCTCCTCTGCCTCCTGAGTGCTGGGATTGTACGTGTGTGCCATCAGTTCCTGGAGAGGGGGCTTCTAAGCCCCAGGATCCTCAGAGACCAATCACAAATTCTGGTCCAGCTCTTATTTCATTTATGAGCAAAGAAAATCCCAGAGAAGAGAGAAGACTGGGCCTGTGAGAAGGCTCCTCAAGATAAGGCTTTCCTCACCAAGAGCGAAGATCTGAGTTCAATCCCCAGGCCCCACCTGGTGGAAAGAGAACTGACTCTCATGAGTTATCCTCTGACCTCCACAAGTGTGTGTACTGTGACTCCTGGATGTGCACAATACACACAACTAAATAAATGCAGTAAAACTTTAAAGCCATATGTGGTGGCACATGCCTGTAATCCCAGCACCCAGGGAGGCAGAGGCAGGCAGATTGCTGTGAGTTCGAGGCCAGCCTGGTCTACAAATTGAGTCCAGGGCATCCAAGGCTACACGGAGAAACCCTGTCTCAGAAAACAAAACCAAATTTTTTAAAGAAATTAACTTTGTTTATGATTTTCTTATTCTGAACATTTCATAAGATTGGAGTCACATCACTGTGGTCTTTCCCTCAGCAGCCTAGAACAGAGCTTCGGGCTGGAGAGATGACTCAGGGCTAAGAGCACTGGTTGCTCTTGCAGAAGATCCTGTTCCATTCCCCAAGCAAAAGAGGCCACTAACTCCACTTTCAGAAAACCCTACACCCTCTTTGGGCCTGTCAGACACCAGGTGCCTACCATACGTGCATACGTGCAGGCAACATGATTGAATACTCACGTTTATAGAGAGCCCATTTTGTTCATTCGTTTAAGGCAGTTGAGCTATTTTCCCTTTGTAAACAGCTTTCCCCCTGAAGACAAGGTCTCATTATGCAGCCTTGGCTAGCCTGGAATTCACTACAGTCCAGGCCAGCCTCAGACTCAGAGATCGGCCTGCTTTCCCTTCCCCTGGGAGTAAAGGCGTGTGCCACCCACCTTACCCGTTTTCACTTTTTTGTTTTTCTGAATGTTGCCACCGTCCATATACATGCCTGTGTGAGCATTACATTTTATAGTCCATGTGAGGAGCTGCTGAGGAGATGAATTGCTGAGTTATCTTAACTATAAGCTAAGTCCTTTTTAGGAACTGCCATCCATTTTCCAAAATGGCAGTAATGTAGGAGTTCTGGTTTTTACACCTTTATTAGTATTTGTCTGTCTGATAATAGTCAGATCAGTGAAGTATCTCATTTTGTTTGTTTGTTTGTTTGTTTGTTTTGTCACATAGCTCAGAGGGCTGGCCTTCAACTCTATGTTGTTAAGGAAAGGTGGCCATGAACTCTTGATCTTCCTGCCTCCATCTCCCAAGTGTTGAGACTGCAGCTTTGCATACCATATCTACTTAAAAATAGACAAAAGATGGAACTGGAGAGGTGCCTCAGTGAACTAGGAGCCTGTGCTGATCTTCCAAACGATCTGAGTTGGGTTCTCAGCACCCACATGGGTCAGCTCACATCCATCTGTAACTCCGGTTCCTGTGGCTCTGATGCCATTTTCTGGCCTCTGCACTCATGTGCGAAATATTTGAATAGATACTTTGAGAAGATAAATGCCAATGAGCAAGCACTCTCCATCATTAATAACTAGAAGAAGCTAATCAAAATCAAAGGAGAAAATAGTGGTGAGGTTCTGGGTTTGTTTCTCTAAAATGAGATATTGTTTAAAGAGAAACTTGCCCCAGCTACAGTGGCTCACACATGGGAAGCAGGAGCATTCCCATGAATTCTGGACTACAAAACAGCAAAGGGTATGCTGGGAAGATGACTTAGAGGGTGAAGTGCTGACTATGCGAAGGTGAGGCCCTGAGACTCCCCAGCACCCCATAAAGCCAGGAATAGGAGCATCTGCAGTCCCAGGGCTCCTAAGGCAGCCTAGAAGACAGACACAGAAGAATTCCAGGAAGCTCAAGAGCGAGCTAGCCTAGTCCCTTCCAACACCAGGTAGGAGAGGAAGAAGGTTAGTGAGGAGAGGTGGCGTAGTTCTCCTTAGCTACTTTCTAGTGTTTAGGGACATAGTTCCTTGGGGCAAGTCCAGTCTTCATTGCAGGATATCTCTAATTCTTGTCAAACTGCGGCAACAGCAACCAGGGGCAGCAGGAGGGAGGAGCAGCAGGAGGGAGGAGCAGCATTCTTCTTTCCTGGAGTCCCCTAGCACTCTGGGCTCAGGCATATTCCCTCTCAGCATCCTCAGGATTAAATTATCTGCAGCTTGCAAAGAGCCCCTCTCAGAGCCTGCATGGGACAAATAGTTTGTTGCTGTGGACAACCTGAATCAGTCCCACACCCCACACCTGGGAATAAAACAAAAACATGTTTACAATACTATAACTGAGTTTTTAAAGACATGAAAACTACTACAGTTCTGCTTTGAGTGTTGTCTTTAATAGTTTTATTTTTATTTTTGAGAATAGTTTGTTGTTTTTTGTTTGGTTGGTTGATTAGTTGGTTGTTTTTTCAAGACAGGGATTCTCAGTGTAGCCTTGGCTGTACTGGAACTCACTCTGTAGACCAGGCTGGCCTTGAATTCACAGAGATCAGTCTGCCTTTCACTCCTGAGAGCTGGGACTTACAGGCTTGTATCGGCTTGCCTGATTTGAGAATAGTTTTTGCTGTGTAATCCAGACTGTCCTTACAGTTGCAATCCTCCCGCCCGATCCTGGGTGGTGTGGTTACTGGCATGGACCACCATGCCCCCTTTGACCATTACATCTAAGAAAACATTACTGAATCTAAGATCCCTATGAGTTCACCTGGGTTTTCTTCTAAGAGTTTCATTGTTTTAGGTTTTAGGATTAAGTCTCTGACTTATTCATTTAGTTTAATTTTTTAATACCAGAAGTCCTATACATTTCAGTAGATGTTTCTAACCAAAATATAGCACTATTTTTCTCATGGGATTTAGACTTTATAAGGTAATGTATTACATGTTTTCAATTGCAGCTTGCTTTTCTCATTCAGTGTTCTGTCTGGAAAGCCATTCATTTTAAAAAGGTCACTATGGCTCATTCATTTTCACTGCTCTGTGGGTTTCATTGTGTTAAAAAAAATACCATGTTTTAGAAATGAAGGCTCACACCCATAATCCTGGTCCTAGAAGCTGAAGCAGGAGAATTGCTACAACTCTGAGTCCTGCCTGGTTTGCCAAGTGAGTTTGATGCCTGTTTTGTCTACCCTTTGAGATCCTGTCTCAAAAATAAATAGGTGTGGTGGGCATATCCATTTAATCCCAGCACTCGGGAGGCAGAGGCAGGCGCACTTCTGTGAATTGGAGGCCAGCGTGGCATACGTAGCAAGTTCTAAGACAGTGATGATGATGATGATGATGATGATGATGATGAAACATGCCCACTTTCTGTCTCATTCTGTGAGTGCTACTTAGAGCTTTCTATTACAAATGGAACAAAGTCTTGCTACACAGTGCCTCCGTATGAGTTAAAGGTACAGAGCCAACTCAGCTTTAGTAGATAACACGACTTTGTTTTCTCTCTACTGTGTTTTTACTGAGTTTCAGTTCTGGTAATATATCTGCCTGATCCTTGTTCTCCATCCCCACCCTCATAATGGCTAATGTTGCTTGTCAACTTGGCACACCTGGGGAGAGAGTGCAGTAGCTAAAGAACTGCCTCCATCAGAAGGCCTGTGGGCATGTCTATGGGGCATTTTCTTGATTGCTAATTGTTCCATTTCACGACGGATAGTGCCATCCCTAGGCAGGTGGGCCTGGCTATCTCAGAAAGGTAGTTGAACTTGAGCCTGGAAGGGGGCCAGTTAGCAGGTCTCTGTGGTCTCTAATTCAGTTCCTGCCTTGGCTTCCCTTGATGGTGGACTGTGTGCTAGCTAGTCTCATCTCAACTCAATGCAGGCTAGAGCCACTGCAGAGGAAGGAGCCTCAGTTAAGAGACTGCCTCCATGAAGCCAGGCGGTAGGCAAGCCTGGGGAGCATGGAGGGCCAGCCCATCGTGTGTGTGGTGCTCCATGTTACAAGAAAGCAGGAAGAGCAAGCATGTGGGCAGCACTCCTCCATGGCCTCTGCCTCAGTCCTGCCTCCAGGTTCTTGCTGTTTGCACTCCTGCCTTGGTTTCCCTCCGTGGACTGTGAGATAGGTAAGCCAATTAAGCTCTTTTCAAGTTGCTTTTGGTCAGTGTTTACCACAGCAACAGAGAAGCAAACCAGGACACAGAGAGTCAGAACTGTCCATTGTTTATTATTATTATTTTTTTTTCTAATCTACTGTTTGAGAAGTGACAGCTCAGTTTGGCTTCCCAGATTAATGGCTGTTTTCCACTATACCTTCATGGTTAGTTACATAGCTGCTTGGAAGCCTATGAAGGAAAGAGCACTTTCCTCTGCTGTGGCTGGAGCTTAGCAGGGCTCCGTATTTAGACTCTGTTGGCCATGCAGAGGGAGACTGTGGAGCTAGGGAACATTAACGAAGGTGATGACTCTAAGGAGAGGGCTGTTGTCACCTTGAACCCAGTGGTGGAAGGGAGAGAGCCACAGAGACTATGAAACCAAAGAGATGCCTAAGGCGCCCACAGTCCCCAGCATGACCTTTCCTTTCTCGTGACCTCTGCAATGGTGAATTATGTGCTTTCCTCGCTTATTCTCCTGAAATGGAGACAGTAGAAACAAGAAAAGTAATTATCTATCGCACGCCAGATACTTATTATGAGCAATGAATTGGCACTGTGTTTGTCCTTTTTAAAAGGTGTGTGTTATCTTATTTAATTTCTTAGGGAACAGCTGCTGTCTCAGAGACAGGGTAATTGGGGTTTACTCACAGCCAGCCAGACTCCAGCGTGTATTGTTAGCCTGGCTCAAAAGAACAAAGAGGAAGCTTGCCCAGGCTGGGGTGAGAGAAGCAAGGGTCAAGATCTTATTTGCTGGCTCTAGAGCAGCCGGGGGTATCGAGAGGCCTCGGAGAGTGTGGTTCTTGGGAGTAGCTGCTCCACTCGGCCATTCGGCATGGATCCGCCTGCCCCAAGGTCTGAAGACTGTCCCGATCTTCTAGGGAAGATGTGGTGAGCAAGCCCAGCGACAAATATAATAAATAAAATTTTGGGTATGTGCCGGGTGTGGTGGTGCACACCTTTAATTCCAGCACTTAGAAGTGGATCTCCTGAGTTCCAGGCCTAGGATTAACAGTGAGACACCAAATAAGCAAAAAAAAAAGTCACTAGGAAAGTCTAAGTAAGTTGATCATATCTCATATAAGTATTAATCTCTCCATTTTTTTTTTTTTGGGGTGGGGTGTTGAAGTAGTGTCTCAAGCTGTTCTGGAATTCACAGTGTTGTGTGTGATGATGATGGCTTCATAGCCAAGCTCTTGCCTCAGTTTCCTAAGTGCTAGGATTACAGGCATGAACAACCACAACCAGCATTCTGTATTTTTTTTTTTTTAACAATTGTGTATTATTATACAAGAATAAAATAACAAATGAATTAAGAAATATAATCTGGCAGGGACTGTAGTTCAGGGGTTAATGGCTTGGCCACCACATTCAAGGCCCTGGGTTCAATCCCCAATACTACAAAAAGTATTAAAAACAGAAGAAGACAGTTAATCCATGAAAACTCCAAGGGCTAGGCTTGGGGGCCTCCTGCCCTTGAGCTGATGAAGTCCATCTTCACAGGGATGTGGGGCTGAGGGAGGGTCACCCTCTGCATACTCGGGGTAGTACGACAGCACCATCAGCCAAGGCTCTCAGTTTTACCTCCAGAGTCTTCTCAGTTCCCAAACTTCCTGGTCATGACCCCAGAGCAAGGGCAGGGACGAAGCTTGCCACCCCTCCACTCCAGCTTGGTCTCCATTCTCCCTCCACCAGATGGGGCTAAGTCTTCCTTCCTGGGAAGCCCCACGTCATTAATTGTTAACTCTATCTTGGACTCGCCTCCCTCACCAATTCCAGGAGACTTGGGTGTGAGGTACTGGATAGTGTGGACGCCTTGAATTAAGTGTGCAGCTGACAGAACGGTGCCTGGAAGGACGCCTCATTTGTGGCAGAGTAACCCTTGCAGATACTCAGATTAAAAGGAAGTGTTGCTTGCTGTGCAAGAGCGGCTGCTGCTGTCGGCATGCTGGCTCCAGGACACACACAGGCCCTTTGCATAGACTAATTCACTATGCATAACAACTTGGCACATATAAAGTTATGCCCACTTTGCAGTGGTAAATTTCCACTCTAAATTTAGGCTCTAAGAAGAGACCTGTGAAGGACACATGGGAAGTTCTGCCATTTCTTCCCCAAACCTATTACTGGTTTCTTACTCCTCTACGCTAGCTCCTCAATCCCCTCTAATGCTGTTGCTGCTCTTCCTTCATCCCAGAATCTCTGGCTCACCCATGTCCATAGCCCTTAATTCCTATTCTTAACATGGTTTGGAGCCCAGTGCTGGCCAAGCTATATAGATTAGTGTATCCTGGGGATATATCTACAGTTCTTTAGCTCTTATCACTTCCAGCTGCTGGGCAAGGGGACTGATGAGGGACCTACCAGCCAGGCCATCTGAGATGTCCGAGTGTTTGGGACTAGAGCAGTTTAAGAGGGTAGAGCCCGCAAGATGAACATACCTGGCAGGGAGGTCAGCTGCACAAGGGCTGGGCCTCTTGAGAACGGGTAGTTCCCAGGATTGGGCCTGTCAGGCTGGAAGCTGATAGGAGCAGCAGCAACTGCTGGCTTTATCTAGTTTCTAAGAATAGTCTGAGGTAAAGATCAGAGGCTGGGGCCAGGGAAGAGAACAGGGGCCTCTGTCTCCCTGTCCATCCCTGCTGCTTGGAACGGAGGCCGGGCTCCTCCCTCAGGCTTATTCTTTGCTCCAGGAAGGTTGCAAACGGATGTACTTGTGCACCTCTGGGCTGGAGGAAAAGGTGCTCCCAGGGTTCAGACCCAGGTTGGCTGGTGTGTGGCTAGAGACAGTGCAGGGTCTGGTCTGCCCCCAGCCGTCCTCCCACATCATAAGGCCTTTATTCACTGATTACATACTTTAAACACACACTGATTACAAATTCAGAAAGAAATAAAAAGGCAATAAATCAGTTCCTCTCCCTGTCCCCACTGACTGCGCTCATCAGCACCCTGAGACACTCACAGGTAAACCCATGGACACAAACCTCCCTGATACACACAGCCCCTTTCTGTCTGTACTTTCTTTTTTCCAGTGCTGGGATGGAGCCTAGGCCCCGCGCATGCCAAGCAGGCACTCTCCCACTGTGCATCTCCCCAGCTCCTCACTTTTCTTGATGCTCTGTCTTAGACATAGTAATAACCCGAGTCTCCACTAGTACTAAATACCAGTCTCAGCGCTTCAGAGGCTTCAACTCTGTGCTCAGGATGGATGGCGTAGCCACTCTGCTCTCAGTTACAGGCTTAAGTGACTTCTCGAGAGACAGGCTTTGAACCCAAGGTGTTCTTCCTCTTAAGTTTGAGTCAGACCCCTCTGCTGCAAGCCTTCTCTTCTCTTAAGAGCCAAGGTAAAAAGTATATTACCAGGTGCCCAGCTGCGGGATATAGTAGAGATAAAAAAGACTGGTCTCGCCTTATATAGTGGCACACGCCTGTAATCCCAGCACTCGGGGAGGTAGAGGCAGGCAGAGCTCTGTGAGTTTGAGGCCAGCCTTGTCTACAAAGTGAATCCAGGACAGCCAGAGCCACACAGAGAAACCCTGTCTCAAAAAAAAAAAAAAAAAAAAAAGTCTCTGCCCTTGTGGGACTGGCAGGCCAGCACTCCTAAGTGCCTGTTGGCTGAGGCTAGAGAGGGGAACTCACATGTCTTACATCATCTTAAGTCTGCCGTTCAGACATGCCGTTTGTTCCCTTACCCAAGAGTCTTCCAGCTCTCCAGTCTTGGGGCTCAAGTGAATGATGGAATGTGGGGGCCCAGACAGAGGTAGCCGCCTCTGAGGTCACCCTGTAGCCCTGGGGAGCCGTATCTCATTCCCTCTAGGATGCACTCGGCAGGCCTGGTGGAGGTGTCTGTAATCCAGGACCAGCCATTGTTTGAAGTTGGGAACAATTGAAGGGCAAGAGAGCTATAGATAGATCCACAGCTGCTGTCACCTGTCCCAGCCTGGGCCCAGGGCCCAGGCATTGTCTACACTGAGCCACTCTTCCAGTGAGGGCCCCTGGGGTGGGTGGAACAGGTTCAGCTGAGCTTTGAGGGAGGCAGAGGCAACGGCCAGGAGAAGGAATGCCCTCAGAGGGCAGAGAGGACAGGTAACATGGAAAGACCAAGACCCTTGAGAGATACTGAGGACTCCCACCCACTGTCCAAAGCAGTTGGATTGGAGCCGAGAGCATGCTATGAAGACACTTCGGAACTAGGCAAAGGTTGAACTTGCATGTGAGCAGATCAGAACCTGGAACAGACCTAGCACCAGTTAGAGACCCTTAGCACCACGCAGGTCTTGTGGGATGCCTGTACATGCACTTTTGCTTTCTTTAAAAAAATTGTTTTAACTGGGGTGACCACATCCCAGAATTCTTAATAGGGCAATTTGAAGGATCCTCATAAATGCTCTGAGAGGCATTCTTCAGTAGACCCTAGGGTCTCTAGAAGTTTGAGGTTATACTGCAGGGTGATAGCATCACAAAGACCTGCCTCTCCCTCTGTGCCTCAGTTTCCCTGATGTTAGTGAGAGCTGATTTGTACAACCACTAAAGAGTCCCTTCGTCCTATGATGCTGGCAGGACATTACCCCTCGTGTGCCTCCGCTCCCTCCTCTTGTGGCAGATGAGGCCACAGTCCCTGTAAGTAGTCCTTTATGGGGATGGGGGACAGCTGGTTCCCCACTTCCTCCCCCCAGTAACCTTTGAGCCATAAATCCATGCTGAGGCATCTCTTCTCCGGATAAACAGCCTTGATGCTCTCTGGCTGCCCTCATCCTATTTTCTGCTCAGAGCCTCAGAGCTGGGGCCCACTCGAGCCCTCAGCAGCTGCCCAGGGCCCCATGAGGAGGACAAACCTGGGACAAGCAGGGGCCCACCCACCCCCGGGGTGCCAGGGTGGCGGGCCCCCTTGGGGCCTCACCACCTTGCATGTGGACCATTATGGCAGCCTCCTCCTGAACGCGTCTTCCTGCCACCAGCGGGCCTCGCCCCTTCAGTCCATCCTCCACACCAGCTGCCGCAGGGATCTGATGAACACATAAATCTGACCTCACTGTCAGATCCCCTTGCTCAAGGCTCTTTGATGAAGAAATAAATAAAAACGCCTTTGATGGTGCCCCAACTCATACAGGAAAAGCTCTAAATCCCAATGTTGCTTTTGAAGTTCTCCACAGTCCTGTCCCAATGACTAGGTCCATCCTTGCCCCTCTTTACACCCTGGGGCCTAGCCTCAGCCCATGCAGTTGCTCAGGCTGGGTCTTCATTCTCTTCTCCTGGGACTGTGGGCTCATGGCACCTGTCTCCATACCTCCCTCGTGCCCACCCACGCATGCACGTGCCTTCAACAGTCCCAGTCGCATCTGCTTTTACCTGGGTGATCACAGCAAACTCCTCCCTGTTCCCAGTCTGTCAGCATGACAGCCACAATGGCCATTCTTAAACTTTAGGTCACTTACATTCCTGCCCTAAAAAGTCCCCATTGCTCTTGAATCAAACCCGTATCCCTTCCGAGTGTTTCAAGATTCTGGACAATCTGGTCTTCTTTCTACCCTCTGCTATTCCCTAGTAAAACTTTTCCTAACACACATAGTTGGTTTTTTTTTTTTCCTAACCACACCCAGTGTTGTGGGGTACACTGGTGACAGAGGTGTTTGGAGCTCATGTCCTAAAATCCTGGAGTCTAGCCTCCTGAAATTGGAGCAGACTTCAGCCATAGTTGAAAGTGCTGAGCCCTAATACAGGCTCACTTTCTTCCACCCATCTTCAGTTACGGGCTGGCTCTGCACTTAGGAACCCCTCCTTGTGTACACATCTTTGCTCCCTTTTTCTTTCTCTACCCACAGGTCTACTCCCACATCCTAAATGCTGGAGTTTAAACACAGGGCCCCAGATTTGCCAGAGACGTGTTGTATGATAAAGTTGTTTCTCCAAGTTTCTGATGGTTCTCCTTTGAGGCTGCCCAAGTCCAACAAGCTCTCTCTGCTTCTGACAGCATCTGAAAGCAGCACCTCAGGCCCTTGCAAATTGCAAACTTCATTGGATTTCTCAGGACATGGGTTTCCTTGTTGGTTTGTTATTCTGAGCTGGATGCTCATCTTAGCAGGGAGATGTGCCCCAGAGAGGGAAAGTGAACCTAGGATATGTCTAGGCCTGTATTCTGCGTTTATTGCAAAGCACTTAACTATACATTGAGCAGGTAACTAGAATTTTATCCACAATGTATTTTTGGCATAGACTATGGTTATTGAAGGTTCTGATTTCTTTAGGTTAATTCGGTCACTCTGTAATGGGGCAAAAAGCCCTGCATTCTGAGCACCTTTCAGCAGTAAAAATTTGTATGTACAGTCTATACTTTTATGATTGTGCATGCGTGCATGCATTCCTGCATGTGTGGGTACCCCGGCCTGTGCGTGTGTAGAGGCCTAAGGAGGGCATCAGGTGTCCTGCTCTAGCGCTGTTGACTTTATTCTTTTGAGTCAGGGTCTCTCACTGAACCTGGAGCAGGCAGATGGCCAGCAAGCCGAGCTGTCCTCCTGCTTCCTTCCCATGGGGATAGGTGTGCACATGGCCAAGCCCAAGTTTTTACAGGAGTCTGGGATCTGAACTCAGATCCCCAGGCTTGTGCAGCAAGTGTTCTTACCCACCAAGCCATCTGTCCAGTCCTTACTCTCCACATTCCCTACACAATGTTCAAACTCAGCCCTCGGCCTCTGACCTTGCACAGAGAGGAAAACTCTTATCACTTGAACTGTTAAATTTGGTTTGTTTGCCTGGTAGCTTTCTTGTGAGTTTCTCTCCTGGACAGTCTTTCTGAACGGAGCTGGAAATGCAGCCTGACTCCTTCCCTTAGAGTTCCTTTCTAGTGGCAGAAGGCAAGTGAGAAACAACCTACCTCCACAAAGAGCATGAAATGACCTTGTTCTCACAAAGAAGTCTAGAGGAGGAGGACTAGTGACGTAAGATCCCAGACATAAAGATTCTGAAAGCAGACAAAGCTAAGCAGAGATGTTAAAGAGTTGGGATTATATTGCCTCAGGGGAGAAGGGTTTGTACTTCTGTCAGGCACTATCAAATTTGGCAATAAGGTTTAAAATATATATAGTATATGTGTACATACATTTAAAATGTACAGCTTTGATTCATAAGGTAAACACAGCTGTGTGACCTCCAGATGTTTCAGCATCTGGAGCAGTGGAGCATTCTAGATGCTTCTCCTGGGCCAGCCTTCCACTTCTGTCCCCAAGCTTAGTTCTGCCTGCTCTGAACGCATATGTGGTGACGGCGTATGAATTTACCTCTGTATATTTTGTTTGGCAAAACTACATATCTGGAATGGATTGCCTATTGGCAGAGAGGATTCTCCTCCTGGTGTCTGCTTGGAACGCCCTAGGTCTGTACCCAGTGTCCAGTGTGCTTGGATCATCTGATCCTATAATTCTCAAATCCTGCAAAGTCACCAAGCCCTGAATGAATTAATGGGCAGAAGAAGTGTCCTGACACATTCTAGAGTCCTATCAGATAGACTGAGTCGTAAGCACCCCCTTCTTCATGAGAATGGGTACAAGAATTTGTCTTTCTGCAAATTACTAATGTCAAAAATATGGAGGAGCTCCTAAGCTCCAAACTTCTATATCTTCTTCCTTCTTATTACTGTCTGGTCCCAGCTCTGGTTTTCTCTCTTCCTCTTCCTTTCATATTTAGTGTCTCAAGCTTGTCAGGTGCACAATTTTCACTCAGCTACATCCCCAGCCCACTTTCTGTCTATTGTTTTTTAATTTTGAGATGGGGGGGGGTCTTGCTCAATTACCTAAGACTAGCTTGAACTTGGCTTCTTCCTGCCTCGGCATTTTGAGTGTTAGGTCTCAAACTAAGGGCAAATGGCTAAGTGAGGTGTGTCATCTCAGCCATTTGGCCTGAGTTTCTTTGAGACCTAACACTGAGCACCAGGGGTTACAGGTGTCCACCGGGCCCAGCTTTGTGTGGGTTTTCTTCATGTTGGATTTCCCTTTGGAGAGTCTGAGACGCGGAGATAGGGGCTGAGGGGACAGTGTCCTGGTGCTGCCGAGGGAAGTGTATCTTTTCAGTGCTATCTCTGCAATTGCTGACCTCTGAGAAGTGGCTGGGGCTTTCTTTTTCTGGGCTTCATTCTTCCCAGGTTCATGAAGGGAACTGAAATAGATGGTCACAGAGGGCATTCTATGGCTCCCTTCCCTGGAAGTGTAGGTCTTTTTTTTCTGCATGTATGAGATTCTCTGTGACTCAGTTTCCACTCCTGAGTGCCTCGCTGCCTTATCCTGTCCCTGTCACTGAATCCCAGCTTCCTGACTGAATGACTGTCCCTCTCCGCCTTTGTGATCCCCTGACAATGGGAGGTAAAAATAGCCCAGAGGCTGAGCTAGAGGAGATAAAAGGGAATTTGCCTTTTGTGTCCTGTGGCCAGGCTGGGGGGGCTGTGACACGTGGAGATTGCTGACATAGTTCTCCTTTTCTGACCTTGACAACAGCAATAAAAGGGTAGCATAGCTCCCTGCCCTCACCGTGGTGCCAAGGTGGGTGACCAGGACTGAGGGTGGGTGGTCAGGGCTGAGGGTGGGTGGTCAGGGCTGAGGGTGGTTTGGTCAGGGCTGAGGGTGGTTTGGTCAGGGCTGCGGGTGGGTGAGCCTAGGTCCTCAGTACTTACAGCAGTACTTACGTCTGGAGGTGCTCACTTGCAGGCTCACCCAGGGGGTCACCACTATCAAGCCTTGTGGGTTAGAGGATCCTGACCCCTGAGTTTCCTGTCTTTGTCATCTTCCAGTGCCTGCTGCCTAGAACTATCTGAATCGCCACCCAGCTTTTCAGGTCCTCCTCCTCTACCTCGCATCACCATGATGGATATGAGCGAACTTGGAGAATCGGCCTGCTACCTCCGCCAGGGCTACCAAGAGTTGATGAAGGTGCACACTGTCCCGTGGGATGGTGAGTGAGAGCAGAGAGGGACAGCAGCCATGGAGAAGCCCGATGGACTCTCCATGGAGTCAAGAGGGCAGACGTTCTTTTTGATACCACGGGGATGCTATGGCCTGACGCCTGGGTCTTTCCCTCAGTGTCTGGGTGCCAGAGGCTAAAACTGCAGGAGCCATGTGAAGATGACTGTGTGACCACAGTGAGGCTTAGTCTGCCCCTCTGTAAGATGGGACAATGTCAGCTTTCTCTTGAATGCTCAGGCTGGGACCCAGGGCCTCAGAGATGAGACTGATGTGTGCAGTTGGCCTCCGTGTCCACAAAACCTGTGCTGCACTTATTTTTAGTGCTTTCCGTGGAGCCAAAGCCACTGTTTATCAGGGACAGGAATAAAGACTACTATTTATGACTTATGGCTCATAGTACAATAATAACATAGGTGATGAGTGCCTGAGGCTTATTATGTGCCTGGCCCAGAGCCGATGACTCTCTGTGTTTCTTCTCAATAACCTGGGCAGGTGGGGACCAAATTGGAGCCAGATTCAGTGGTGTGCAACATCTGGAGTTGTGCACAGCACTGTGCTCAAAATGTAATGTGCCTAGCTAGACCTGGCGGCATACATCTCTGCCATCAGTGCCCAGGAGGCAGAGGTAGGCGGGTCTCAGTGCCTGGAGGCCAGGCCTACAAAGTGAGAACCTGTCTCAAAAGAAAGGAGAGGTGTCTCAGCTTGGTTGGACATTCTGCTGTTGTTATCTTAATTGTTTTCCTTTGTTTAAAAATTTAGCATGTGGAGAAGAGGATTTCCTTAGGTCATTTTAACTTTAAAAATAAATAGATTAGGTAGGTAGATAGATAGATAGATAGATAGATAGATAGATAGATAGATAGATAGATAAGGGAGCGTGGGCTGGAGCCTTGTTATGTGAATAGTTCCGACCAAGGCTCTCCGAAGCTCTGTGGTGAGCTAGCCAGTCAGGAATGAGCACAGGGCACAGGGCGCTTCTCCTGAACAGCTGTGTCCAAGCCTTCAGGGAAATGGGGAAGCCGCAACCCACCTGAGAGTTAGGAGCCCAACACTGAAGGGGCGCCCCACCTGGGACTTCAGGAGGCCTCATGCTCTTTGCGTTTGAGGAAACAGGCCCACTGAGCATGAAGGCTCCCTCCCGGGAGCTGAAACCCGGTGTGCAGTGTAGACTGGTATTCCAGATGTTTGTTTGTTTGTTTGTTTTTCGAGACAGGGTTTCTCTGTGTAGCCCTGGCTGTCCTGGACTCGCTTTGTAGACTAGGCTGGACTCAAACTCAGATATCCACCTGCCTCTGCCTCCTGAGTGCTGAGATCACAGGTGTGCACCACAGAGTCCTGCTTCATTGGAGAGCTTTGGGGGCCATCCCAGCCCCGCCCTAGGTTTGGATGAGACATCACTGGAACTCCGATGTTCTGGCAGAAGGGCTCTCGGCGAGGAGTAGGGGTGTGTGTGTGTGCGCGAGACACTGCTTTGGCATAGGAACCCCACTGGACACTCGGAGTCCCTCTCAAAGACTGATTTCTTTGCAACCCAGGCAAGAAAAGGGTCTGGGTGCCTGACGAACAAGATGCCTATGTGGAGGCGGAGGTCAAGACTGAGGCTGCCGGAGGCAGAGTCACTGTGGAGACCAAAGACCAGAAGGTTGGGCTCCGGCTTCCTTGAGATGGCCCTCCGACCCCGGGTGCATCTTCTGGCCAGCTGTAGCCACAGTGCAGGAAGCGGGGTGGGGCATGGGAGTGTGTGGGTAGGAGGGAGCGGCAAGGTCAGCTGGCCCATCTCTGTTCCTCACAATATGATGCCTCTCTTTGGAAGGTGCTGACGGTGCGCGAAACAGAGATGCAACCCATGAACCCACCTCGCTTTGACTTGTTGGAGGACATGGCCATGATGACGCACCTCAACGAGGCTGCGGTGCTGCACAACTTGCGCCAGCGATATGCTCGCTGGATGATCTACGTGAGTCCTGGGCAGGGGACAGGAGACAGTAGGCGGAGCCACCAAAGTGCCAGGACAGCGGTGGGCGGAGCCGCCAGTGGAGACTAAGGGAAGGATCAGGGCCCAGAAGGAAAGGTGTCAGGAGAGCTGGGCTGGAAACAAGCTCTGGGGCTGAAGGGGCAGAACTGTATAGTGGCAGAGGAGAGGGCTGGGGGAACAACCCTAGGTGACTGAGGGGACGGCCTAGCGCTGACTTGGTAATGTCTAGGGTCTTGGAGAGGCGGAGCCAAGGCCTTGTGTGGGGCCCGGCTGCCTACTTGGCACCTCTGAAGGTTCAGCAAAAGGCTGCTGGGTCATTTGTTAAAGGGGCACGAGCTGGAGCAGGAGGGCAGGGCATGGCGTGGCAGGAGGCTCTTGAGTATAGCAGGGGTCACGATGGGCCTGGGAATGGCGACTTCGATATATCTCTTTCCTCCCCTTCAAAACTCCGTGAACTCTTCTCAGACATACTCGGGCCTCTTCTGTGTCACCATTAACCCGTACAAATGGCTCCCGGTCTACACAGCTTCTGTGGTGGCTGCCTACAAGGGCAAGCGTCGCTCGGAGGCCCCGCCTCATATATATTCTGTGGCGGACAACGCCTACAACGACATGCTCCGCAGTAAGAGACTACCTCAGCCCCCTCAGCCCCCTCACCCCTCAGCCCCCTCCTCAGCCCCCCAGCCCCTCCTAACCCCCCTCAGCCCCCCTCAGCCTCCTCTTCAGCCCCCTTCTCAGCCTCTCCTCAGCCCCCCAGCCCCTCCTCACCCCCCTCAGTCCCCTCTTCAGCTCCCTCAGCCCCCCTCAGCCCCCCCCTTAGCCCCCTCAGCCCCCTCCTCAGCCCCCACAGCCCCAGGGCGGCCTCCGGCTAGGAGCCCTGCCCTGCCCTTCAGCACTGCCCTCCTCTGGCACTGCCCTCTTCTGGCACTGCCCTCCTCTGGCACTGCCCTCACTATTCTGCCTCTTTAGAAGTCCTACTTGATCTTTCCCACTGGGACTTTGGGTGGTGGCCACCATGCCTGTGCCAAAGATGAGCCAGGTGGTCCACCGCTGGTTAGCCCCTCACCCTGGATGACACATTTACTCTCTCCCCTTCCTCTAGACCGAGAGAACCAGTCCATGCTGATCACGTGAGTATGGTGTGGCAAATGCTGGCATGTGGTAGTGGTGGTGGGGGTGGCTTAGAGTTGGAAGCAGAGTGCTTAGTCCTGGGCCTTCACTTCCTGCAGCCAGTGTCCCCCTGCCCTCATTTGTGTTTCGGGGAGTGGGTAGAAAGCAGATATTTAAACATGGGAGCACCCGCAAGCTCCTGGCTGCGTCTCTGCAGAGCTGGGACTCTCCCCCCTCCATTCCCTGGAGGCTGTGTATAGCTCCTTTTCCCTTCCCTCCCTTCTCATTTCTGTATCTCAGGCCTCCTCCCTCCTTAGCCTTCATGGGAAAGTGATCCATTTCATGTGTATCGGACTCATGCCCAGTCAGGCCAACACATGCAAACACACCCATGCACGCCTGTGAGCGCACACACAGCTTCAGCCTGGTTATTAAGAACAAGCTGGATTCAGGCACTCACATTCCCATTTCTCGCTCTGTGCCTGTGGCCTCTGAACCTCACCAATGCAAACAGAACAATTTAACCTGCCACACAAAATTAGTGCGTTTAACCTTGCACAGAGCACAGGCAGGTCCAGAACTTCCGAGGCCCATTTTCTTATCCATAAGATGCTCATGGTCCGGCCTCTGGGGTCTTCCGATGGAGGTAGGGAGCCTGGCCTAGTACCACGAGCTAAGTTAGTACTCAGTAGGTTGTGGCGCATTGGTGCCGTTATCCCATGGAGTGCTCTGTACCTGGGAGTCTGGATCTGGGGATACGGAGTAGGGATACGGAGTAGAGATAGCAGGGGAGGGTTGAGGTTGGGGGGCTGGGGGAATTAGAGAGACAAACGAGCATTGGTGACTCATGTTTGTGTTGCCCAAGCGGAGAGTCGGGGGCCGGTAAGACGGTTAACACCAAGCGGGTCATTCAGTACTTTGCCATCGTCGCTGCCCTGGGAGACGGGCCGGGCAAGAAGGCAGTAAGATTTGCCCACTTGGGCACCAATCCCCACTGCTCCCCATTGTTTTGTTCTTTTTTCTTTCTTTCTTTTTCTTTTTAAAATTGCAACCTCCCAGAGTACCCAGCCCTGCCTGAGCCTCCTGCCTTGGTGTGAGAGACTCTGGCCTGAGCAAGGCTTGACCAGAAAACCTGTGGCCACCTCCTCGACTGTGTTAGGCCTGCACCTGGCCTACCTTCCCCTCCACCGCACAGGCCGGAGCCACATTGTTGCTCCTGGACATGTTTGTGTGTGTGACATTTCCACTGGGACCTGCAGGCTGCTTTTACCTGGAAGTGATTGTTTTTCTTGAACTGCGTTCATGGAGGGCGCTGTTACCCTCTGCCACCTAAAGGCTCATCCACAGAGGGTGATTACCCAGAGCGGAGGACTCTGGGAATTCTTGACGGTAGCACAGCCTGTGGTTTTGATTACGATCTTTTTGAAACTTCTTAAACACTGGAGGCATAGGATTTTTTGTTGTTTTTAATGTGAACTACTAGCCTGTCCCTGGCCCACAGGCCAGCTGTCAAGGTTTCTGTGGCTTCCCCTGGCTCCACACATCTTGACTGATATGACCGGTCCTTTCTGCAGCCCAGGTGTCCTCCGCACAACCCGCACTCCTGGTCCTGTTGAGCCTTGCTTTATTCTGGGGCGAATTTCTCTTTCTTTTCTTTCTTTCTTTTTTCTTCTTTTAAAATTCTTGCTATGTTTTCTTTCTCCTTTTTTTTTCCTTCCTTTTGTTCCCTCCCTTCTCCCTTTCCTCATTTGATTGTTTTGGTTTTGGGATTTTGTTTGTTTTGGTTTTTGGTTGCAGCCATTGTTGTTTTGTTTTTGCTGTTGACTTTTTGATATTCTTTCTTCCCTTCCTCCCCCACCATGTTCTCCAAACCCTAAAAGGCCTTTGAGGAGACCGCAGAAAAATGGGGTGACCCTATAACGGGAAAAAATGACACGGCCCAAAGCTGACATGAACACAACTGGAAGGGCTGGGACAGGGGAGTACCTGCATAGGAAGGGGCTCGGAGCCTGAGTCAGGACAGAGGGGTCAGCCAAAGGTCACCCACAAGATTTGGGGACTTAAAAGCTGCACTGCCTCCCTCCCCTGAGCTCAAATATGACCAGAGAGCATCTTGAACAAAAGCAGTGGGTGTGAGTTATACAGGGAGGGCAGGCCCCTTCCTGTCTCTTCCCAGAATGTGTCTCAGGTCAATAAATGAACGAATGGCCACAAGGTCCCCACTGGCATGTTAGCCATCCCGGCACCCATTCTTTTCCTTCTCCCCTTCCTAGGAGCTTGGCATTTGGGTAGGGGTGGGGTGGGATGGGGAACAAATGGAAACACGGAGGGAAGGATGCTTGAGGTGACCCCCAGGACGTGGACTTGCTGTGTGTCCCTGCGCAGATCAGCTCCCTGCTCTGACATATGTGGCCATCAGGGCTGTGCTGGGTATAGTCCACACACCATGCTGAAGACACAGCTACCGTAGTACGGAGACGTTTGTGAAAGTGCCACCAGCGAGGTTAGGGTAGGAAGTGGAGTTGAAAGAAGAATCCACAGTCTCAGCCATCAGGGAGGTCTTCACGGAGGAGGAGGAGCTTTGGCAGGCCCCTGTGTGGACATGGACAGTGAAGAGATCCCTGAGCAGCCAGAGACAGGCTTGGGCTGAGTACAGAGGAGACCTGGTGGCACCCCCTGCCTCAAGCCCTTGCTTCCCCTGTATAGCATCTCCCAGCTAATGGCCTCAGGAGAGCAAGGTGTCCAGAGTCGGCAAGGGGAGAATGCCACATTTAACATTACTAAATATTTGGGTGACTAACATACTATCCCACTGTCCCGATGCCCAACCCTTACCCAGAAAGACTTCACACCCTCTGACATGTTCCTTCTCTCTCCAGCAATTTCTGGCAACAAAGACCGGGGTAAGTATAGGGCCAGCTGTGGGGCAGACACTTACGGGGTCCTGGGGATGCCCACTTCTCCTTACAACCAGAGATTCCATGGGCTGCCCTGGCCCCTCCTTCCTGCTGCCACCAGGGCACCCTGGAGGATCAAATCATCGAGGCTAACCCTGCCATGGAGGCTTTTGGCAATGCCAAGACTCTGAGGAATGACAACTCCTCTCGCTTTGTGAGTGGGCAGTCGGGGGATGTGTTGCTGTGGGTGGGGAGGGGTCGGCAGTCGGGGAGGCCCTGGTGGTGGGAACCCTCAACATGCATGTCCCTCGGCTGCAGGGCAAGTTCATCCGCATCCACTTCGGTCCCTCCGGGAAGCTGGCCTCTGCCGACATTGACAGCTGTGAGTGCGGGAGAGGGCAGGCAGTGTGGGAGGAGGGGCAGAGGCTGAGCCGAGCCAATCCTCCTGCCTCTGTCTGCTCTGGCCATTTCTCTCCATCCCCAACCAGTTCCCGCTTGAGTCTAACCTCACCCATCACACTGGCCTCCTAGTCTTTACTTTCCTGCTTCGCCTGTAGCCCGAAGTTGATCATATCCTGTCCTTGCTTCAGAAGCTCCTCTTGGGAGCTAGGGAGAGGGCTCATGAGTAAGGAACTTGCTGTGCAAGTGCAAGGACTGGAGTTCAGGTCCGCAGAACCCGTGTGAATGCCAAGTGGGGGTGGTGCCCGCTTGTATTCCCAGCCCTTGGGAGGCCGAGGCAGGGAGCCTTAGAGCAACAGCTTCATCGGAGCGCTGGGTCCAGCTGAGAGACCTGTGTCTCCACACAGAAGGTTGACAGTGTCCTCTGCAGAGGCAGACACAGTCACACACAGTGACACAGATAACAGCGGGAAGGCGCTTTCTGGTGTAGGCCGGCCCTTGCCCACAGGCACCTCCACACGTGCCCCGCCTCTCGTAGCTGCCATGCCCCATCCCTGCCCTGCTGCGGTCTTTGCTCCGGGAAGGCAGAGACAGAGGCTAGTCCTCCTTTCCCACAGATCTCCTGGAAAAGTCCCGAGTGATCTTCCAGCTGCCTGGTGAGCGTGGTTACCACGTGTACTACCAGATCCTCTCGGGGAAGAAGCCGGAGCTGCAGGGTGAGGGCCTGGATGGGGGCTCGGAACCCAAAAGACTGCCTGGGCCCCCTCAGGCCAGGCCTGGGATGGGGGTTCACCCTCTCTGGAGAGGTGTGGGACACCTCCACTCCCCTAGAGACTCACAGCCTGTTTGTGCCCTGCACACTTCTTCCTGCTGCTGCTTCTTGTCACTAAGCCCTCTTTTATTTTTTGTGTATTTATTTTTGGTGGTGGTGGTTGTTGGGGAAGGGGGGGTGACGGTGGCAGTGGTAGCAGTGTGCATGCGTGCGTGTGTGCGTGCGCGTGTTCCTGTGTTAGGGAACAGGCCTCTAAGCTCCATTGCCCTGCCATCCTGAGACTAGAAGCCCACCCAGCACCGAGGGAACCCCAGTAGTAATCTATATCCACTTTCACTTTCGCAAGCCTTTTGAAGGCAAAGTATGGTCCTCCTTTTGTCCCAGTGTCCAACTCAGAATCTGGGCTAGAGGGATGACCATGAGCAGTGGTCCAAAGGTGAGGGAGACCTCTGGACGGAAAAGCATTCCCCAGAGAACCCCAGAAAGAGATTCATGAACTTACAAATGAAAAGGGCTGGGCCTGGTGGCATGCGCTTTCATCCCAGCGATCAAGAAGTAGGGCAGGCAGATCTCTGTGAGTTCGGAGCCAGCCTGGCTCTAGTAACAGTGCAGCCAGGGCTATGGAGAGAGACCTTGTCTAGACAAAAGGAATAAATATGATAATAACTATGTTAATAAATGAAAGTTTGAAAGAGCTAAGTACAACTCAATAATAGAGATAACTTGTCTAGGAGACAAAGTCCTGAGTTCCATCCCCAGCCACACACATACAACACACACAACTATAAAAAAAGAAGCAGCCAGGTGGCCATGCCTGTAATTCTAGTACTGAGGAGCTGAGACAGGAGAATCTTGAATTTATGTCAGCTTGGGCTACACAGAACATGTCTTAGAAGACTAAATATATAAAAATAAATAACAAATCAAAAGCCACATGTGTGGATGACAGGGCCCAGAAGCTCAGGTTCCAGGGAAGCCCAAGCGGTCTTGTTCACAGAGATGCCCCAAGGCCGGTGGTGGGACTGGAGAGGGAAGGCAGCCTGAGAACGCGGCCTCCCTGTCCACAGACATGCTGCTCCTGTCCATGAACCCCTACGACTACCATTTCTGCAGCCAGGGGGTCACCACGGTGGATAACATGGATGATGGGGAGGAGCTCATCGCCACTGACGTATGCTCGGTGGGGGGTCGGGAGTGGGGCGTGGGAGGTGGTACCATGCTGGGCTTCATGGTGTGTGTGGTGGGTGTGTGGTGTGGTGTGAGAGTGTGAACAAGTGGGCTGGGTAGGAACCAGGAAATGTCATCAGTGGGGTGGCCAAGGACCCACCCTCCTCTGAACCTGCCTTGTTCCTCCCACCTCAGCACGCCATGGATATCCTGGGCTTCAGCGTGGAGGAGAAGTGTGCCTGCTATAAGATCGTGGGTGCCCTCCTGCACTTTGGCAACATGAAGTTCAAACAGAAGCAGAGAGAGGAACAGGCCGAGGCAGACGGCACTGAGAGTGAGGACCTCTAATTCCAGCCTGGCAGGCCTTTACCCTGGACACCTTGTTCTGTGCATGCTCACAGCCCATAACCTTTGACCTCAGTGTTCTCCGTCCCTGTCTGAGCTCTGGACTTTCCTGAAGGTGACGATGTGCAGGCCCAATTCTTCCCAACCTTCCTTTTCTAGCCTCAGGCTGTGATAACAGACCCTTCCCCTAAATGCCCAATTGCTGACCTTCCCCACATCCAAGCCATGTTGCCCGCCAGGTGCTGACAAGGCTGCCTACCTGATGGGGGTCAGCAGTGGGGACCTCCTCAAAGGTCTGCTGCACCCCCGGGTCCGTGTAGGAAACGAGTATGTGACCAAGGGCCAGAGCGTGGAGCAGGTGAGGACCCTCAGACTAAGGCTCGCCCCGGAACAACTGAGGCAGGCCCCCAACGCTGCCTCCCTGCATCCACAGGTGGTGTTTGCTGTGGGGGCCCTGGCCAAGGCCACCTATGACCGACTGTTCCGGTGGCTGGTGTCTCGAATCAATCAGACCCTGGACACGAAGCTGCCCCGACAGTTCTTCATTGGGGTCCTGGACATCGCTGGCTTCGAGATCTTTGAGGTAAGGACAGCTCTCAACCTAGGCACTGTCCCCTCTGAGGCAGAGGCCGAGGGGTGGGTGTGGGGGACACAGCCCTGCTTCCCGCACCCCCCACCCCCATCCGCAAGGAGCTGCTGACGGGGCCGCTGCCTCTGACAGTTCAACAGCTTCGAGCAGCTGTGCATCAACTTCACCAACGAGAAGCTGCAGCAGTTCTTCAATCAGCACATGTTCGTGCTGGAGCAGGAGGAGTACAAGCGGGAGGGCATCGATTGGGTCTTCATCGACTTCGGCCTGGACCTGCAGCCCTGCATCGACCTCATCGAGAAGGTCAGGCCTAGGGTGGGGACCCTGCCAGAAGCAGCCTGTGTGTGTGTGTGTGTATGTGTGTGTGTGTGTGTGTGTGCGCGCAGGCCTGTGTCAGCTGTATATCCGTGTGGATGAGTGTGTGGCTGTGCACATGGGTGGGAATGGACACACGTGGGTAGGTGAGTAGGGGCATGAGTGATGTAAGGATGATATGCATCCAGGATTGCGGGCAGCTCGGCCATTCTCCAGTCCCTGTGCAGAACTGACCCGAGCACTATGCTCACTGGACTGTGACACACTGCATCTGCTTCGCCGCTGCACAAAGGGTGGAAAATGAAACTGGCCACACTGGACAGGGGGGAGGGATTCCCCCTGAGCCTCCCACAGCCTGAGCCTTGGCCTTGAGCTAATTCACTCCAGATGCTTTACCCCAGGCATGTTCGTTCCTTTTTTAAAATCATTAGATGTATTTATTTGCTTTGTGTGTTACTGTGTTGGTAAACTGTGGCATCGTGGGGGCAGAGGACAGTTCAGGAGTCATTTTTCTCCCTCAGCCACATGAGTCCTGGGGATAGAACTCAGATTGCCATGTTTGGTGACATGTGTCTTTTCCTGCTGAACCATCTTGACAGCTCAGCACATACGTTCTTTATAGACCCAGACCCGGTCTGTAGTATGTTTTCCCTCTGAACATGCATTTTCAATGCCGTGAAGAAGTCAGACTAGGCCATGCAGCAGGTGACTGTCAGATAGTCTCTGGCTGTTGGGCATTTAGGTGGTTGATTTTTGGTTTTTTGTTTTGTATTGTTTTTGTCTGTTAAATAAGCATTGAAGTGAATACTTTTCTATTCAGTTAAGAAATGAAGGTGTGGGGGCTGGAGAGATGGCTCAGTAGTTAAGAGCACTTGCTGCTCTTGGAAAAGATCTGGTCAGTTCCAAGCACCTACACTAGGCATCTCGTGTAACCCCAGGTCCAAGGGATCCAATTCCCTCTGGCCTCCATGGGCACTTAAACTTAGGCACACACATAACATACATACAAACAAACAGATAGTTATTAAAAAGAAAAACCATAGGGATCCCTATTTCTAATGAGTGTGGGGACCACGATGCAGACTTACTGGCCTTAAAAAAACAACAAACTTAGTGTGCACACATGAGCTGTGGATCTTAGTTCATAGAACACAAGGACGCCAAATCTGCACACACAGGCAGGACGGGGATTGAAAGTCAACCCAGTCCTCCCTCCTGGAAGGTGGGTCTGCACGTGTCCCGGGCTCTCCTGCAGATGGCTGGGTTATGGGTGTGAATCGGCTCCCAGAAGGAGTTTAGTCTGGAGACAGAGGGTCTAAGAGCCTTGCCAGCATGCCCTGGCCCTTCAATCTTGCTACCTGTCCCCAGCCTCTGGGCATTCTATCCATCCTGGAGGAGGAGTGCATGTTCCCCAAGGCTTCGGATGCCAGCTTCAGGGCCAAGCTCTATGACAACCACTCTGGGAAGTCACCTAACTTCCAGCAGCCTCGCCCAGACAAGAAACGCAAGTACCAGGCTCACTTCGAGGTGGTCCACTACGCAGGCGTGGTAGGTGCCCGCTGGGGCTCCACACTCCACCACTGTCCCCCGTCCCTCCTCAGGCTCACCACCCGGGCTCACCACTTTTCTTTTTAGGTACCTTATAGCATCGTGGGCTGGTTGGAGAAAAACAAGGATCCCCTCAATGAGACGGTGGTCCCCATCTTCCAAAAGTCACAGAACAGACTCTTGGCCACCCTGTATGAGAACTATGCAGGCTCTTGCTCCAGTGAGTACGGAGGGACAAGCTGGCCATCCCCGGGAGCCACAGAGCAATGCTCTCTGCGGTGCTCAGTTCTCATTATCTCTCCTAGCTGAGCCCCCCAAGTCTGGGGTGAAAGAGAAGCGCAAGAAGGCAGCAGCATTTCAGACGGTGTCTCAGCTCCACAAGGTGAGGTCCCAGGGCCCCAGCAGCCTTGGCCCTGCAGGCCGCCCTGCCCTCTCTGCTCCCTGCTGTCCCTGTGTCTTGGGCGGGCAGCTGTTAAGACTTGCAGTGATGTTTAGCTCCTCTCCATGTGAACATCACAGCAAGTCTGTGCTGCTGCCTGCCTCCACGCTGCCTGGGCAGGGCTGGGGGGAGGGAGGAGCCGCGGGAGGGGGCGGTGGGAGGTGTGTGTGAAGACTTTGGTGGGGGGTGGGACGGGGCAGGTGTCACAAGGAGGATTTGGGTCCCTCTGCCCAGCCCCCTCTGATCCTTATCCACTGTGACATCCAAATCTGGTTCCCTGCCCCTCCCGTGCCTTCTCCCTGCTCTCCCCACTCCAGGAGAACCTGAACAAGCTCATGACCAACCTGCGGGCCACTCAGCCCCACTTCGTCCGGTGCATTGTCCCCAACGAGAACAAGACTCCAGGTAGTGTCCCTGGGTGGCCAGGATGGGGGAGACAGAAGCTTCTAAGACCCTCACCTTGCAGGGTTGCTCGGTCTCAAAGTAAGACCAGTGTGGGGACCTAAAGGCACATCCTCAGACTTCTAACTTCCTTCTCCCACTCCCACCACGCCCAGGGGTCATGGATTCCTTCCTGGTGCTACACCAGCTACGCTGCAACGGGGTCCTGGAAGGGATCCGGATCTGCCGCCAAGGGTTCCCCAACAGGCTGCTGTACGCAGACTTCAGGCAGCGGTGGGTGCTGGCTGCCTCAGCCTCCTCCTCCTGCTCTTAGAGCCTGAGGGGTGGGAGGGACATGCTAGAGCCCAAGGGACAAAGAGAGGTTCCTGAGGAGGAGGCGCTCTGGCCAGGGAAAGGGGTTTAAGGGGATAAGGTAGGAGTGGGATTGGATTTAGTATTCCGGAGCTCAGGTGAGCAGCCAGAGAGTCTGCAGATTTGAGAACTAAGTGTGGGGTTGTGTGGACTGGGCCTGGAGGACTGCCTGACAGGTAAAGAATGCACCTGACTCCCTTCCCCCTTCCCGGCTCCCTTCCTGCTTCCCCTGGTGGTAGCTGTTTGCTAAGCTACAAGGAAGTGTCCTCAGTTTCTTCCCTTTCTACAAGTATCAGGAGCGGCCACCTGCTGTCCACATTAGATGTATACACAGATACTGTACGAGTGGGCGTGGCTACGCACAGAGCTTGTGAGTTTGTCTTTATGTTATCATCAACCAAGGAGATGGTTCCCCATCTCGGAAGACTCTGAAGGCACGAGTCCGCACCGCCCCCATCTGTTGTTCTAAAGCAGGGTGTTGCTGTGTAGCTCAGGCTAACCTCAAACTCTCAACACTCCTGGGTGTGGTATCTCATACCAATAATCCCAGTACTGAGCAGGCTGGGGCAGGAGGGTCACCAAGGGTTTGAGGCCAGCCTGGCTACAAAGTGAGTTCAAGGGCAGCATTTCAAACACAAAAACCAAAACTAAATGAGGAAATAAATTTAAAAAGCTGGGCAGGGTGGTGCACACTCCTTGTCCCGGTGCTGAGGAGCCAGGAGCTCTGAGGTTCTAGGCCCGCCTAGAGCAGTCTAATTGCTGAGCTCCTGGTGATGGGAGACCCTGTCTCAAAGGAGACAGACTGAATTCTTGAGGATAGCCTGAGGCTGTCTCCTGGCCTGTGTGTGTGTGTGGCACACACAGAGAGACTTAAAACCATACAAGCAGCTTTGTGTGAGTCCAGCTCCAAGGCCTTTGGCACCCCCCTCTGGTCTCCATGAGTCCATACCTGCAGGCAATTAAAAATAACTTTCCGCCTCAGGCTCCTGAATTCTGAGAGTCCAGGCACATGCCAGCACATTGCTGTTGTTTCTGATTGTAAAACAGCCAGTAGCCCAGTGACCCACACTCCTTGTTTGGCGAGTTCCCCCTAGTGAAGGCGCCTTTCCTATCTCTGGGACTTTCTCTACCCTGCAGTGGCCACTGCCACACCTGTACACGTGTGTGAATGTCTATGTAAGTGGACATGACAGGAATCCTTGCTCCTTTTCAATAGAGTCTCAAATGTTTCTTAAATGGGTGAGATGCTACAGTCCACCACTTCTGTTTTTGCCTTTAAGAAATTATAAAAGTAGCGCATGCTTGTTACAAAAACCACATCCCTTTACAAACTCACTAAATTGCACTGAAGCCACCAAGCCCAACCTGAGACAGGATCAGGCCGGGCAACCGAGCTGGCCTCAAGGATCTTCCCACTTCTGCCTCCCTAGTGCTGGGGTTTCGGGTGTATGCCACACACCTTGCCCCTGTGCTGAGGTTTGTACAGAATGTTCTGTGTCCCCCAGCATGGCAACACCTTTCCTCTGCCACCTTGTACAGCATATGTCCATTTGGAACCTCACCTCTCAGAGGTCAGGCAATCATGATTCTCTTTCTACAGCTCCTGGCTTCCCATCGTCAGTGGCCTGTCCTGTCCATGGCAGCGTCTCCTTTATCTCCTAGGTACCGGATCCTGAACCCCAGTGCCATCCCAGATGACACCTTTGTGGACAGCAGGAAGGCCACAGAGAAGCTCCTGGGCTCCCTGGACATCGACCACACTCAGTATCAGTTTGGCCACACCAAGGTCAGGCTGGACTGGAGTTAGGACTGAGCCTGGGTCCGTGTGCTCACCCTGGACCGAGGTCCCACTCTGGCTGCCCCCGCCCATAGGTGTTCTTCAAGGCTGGACTTCTGGGCACCCTGGAGGAGCTCCGCGACCAGCGCCTGGCCAAGGTGTTGACGCTGCTGCAGGCGCGCAGCCGGGGCCGCCTCATGCGCCTGGAGTACCAGCGCATGCTCGGAGGAAGGTAGCTGTGGGGTGGGGGGTGGGGTGCAGGTGTGATCGCCGTCCCAAGCCTCCCCAGCCCTGCCATACTGCCTCGGTTGCCCCCGATGGCTGGTCGGGGTGAGGTTCTGTGTCCTGTCACCCCAACCTCCATTTTTATCACCTGAAAATCGGGGTGAGGGCCAGAGTGATGGCTCAGCTGCTGCCGTGCCTGATGACCTAAGTTCAATCCCGAGGGCCCACACGGTAGAAAGGGAGAACCGACCTCCACGTGTGAGTTGTGGTACATGTATACACACACACTAAAAAGAACGTGTTTTTAAAATTTGGGGTGAGAGCGGCCTCTGCCCTTCTGCATGTCCAGAGCGTGGCCTGGACACTTTCTTGGTTAAAGTAGAAAGCGGCCCTCTCAAGTGGGTACCATAGAGGAGGGCCCGAGTCAAACATTGTAAGCACGGGGCCTGCTAGCTTAGCTGTCTTCAGACACTTGCGCAGGCCCCGTGGACATCTGGAGGGCACGGACTTTGCCTTGGAGGTGGGCCACTCCTCCAGACTCGCCTACCCCGAGGGCTGCTAGGACCACTACACAGAGAGAGGCCAAAGCACCCTGAAAGGGCAGGGCCTGCCGCCTCACAAGAGCTGTCCTTCCCTAGGGACGCCCTGTTTACCATCCAGTGGAACATCCGGGCCTTCAATGCCGTCAAGAACTGGTCTTGGATGAAGCTCTTCTTCAAGATGAAGCCGCTGCTGCGCTCAGCACAGGCGGAAGAGGAGCTGGCCGCGCTGCGGGCAGAGCTGCGGGGGCTTCGGGGGGCTCTGGCTGCTGCTGAGGCCAAGCGGCAGGAGCTGGAGGAGACTCACGTCAGCGTCACTCAGGAGAAGAACGACCTGGCCCTGCAGTTGCAGGCAGTGAGTGGGACAAGGGCTGGGCAGGTTGTGGCCAGCACAGCTGGGGGCGGGGAGGCCTCTGGGCACTTGGGCCTTCTGTGTTGTCCTTCTACTCTGGAAGGACCAGGAGATGAGGCCTTGGAGGCTCAGTGTCTACCCAGCCTTCCCCGAAGGCCTTGAGCGTCCACATGTCCTAAAGCTGCTGGGGAGCCCCAGCGCCCCCAGCCTTGATCTCCCTGAACTATACCCTTGCTCCCTTCTCTGGTTCAGGGACACGGGACCCTGAGGCAGGTAACAGGGTGATACCCAGAGGACAGGGGTCAAACTCTGGAAACTCCCCAGCATAGGTTTTGAATGTCACTTGGATGCTGGCCTCAGGCTGAGGCCTGGGGAATCTACGGCCATGACAGCTGTAAAATGCTCCTTTTAATATTGGGGTTATGAGGCAGGCCCGGCAGAGGCCCCTGCAGTAGTCCCGGAGCCCAGTAGAGTGTAGGTGCTTGGACTCCTCGTCTATCAAATTGAACTGCCAATATGAGCCTCACTGGAGTTGACTTTATTTTTTTGTTTCTTAAAAGACTCATTATTTAATGTAGGTGAATATACACCAGCAGAGGGCAGATCTCACTACTGATGGTCGTGAGCCACCATGTGGTTGCTGGGAATTGAACTCAGGACCTCTGGAAGAGCAGCCAGTGCTCTTAACTGCTGCCCTGGAGTTGACTTTGCACGGACAAAGGGCCTTTCTTTCCCAGGGCTGAGCCTTCAGACGCTGGCTCTCCCTGAACCGCCCACCCCCCATGTCCTCAGGAGCAGGACAACCTAGCGGACGCGGAAGAGCGCTGCCACTTGCTGATCAAATCCAAGGTGCAGCTTGAGGCGAAGGTGAAGGAGCTGAATGAGCGGCTGGAAGATGAGGAGGAAGTGAACGCTGACCTGGCCGCGCGCAGGCGCAAGCTGGAGGACGAATGCACGGAGCTCAAGAAGGACATAGATGACCTGGAGCTGACACTGGCCAAGGCCGAGAAGGAGAAACAAGCCACTGAGAACAAGGTGTGGGAAGGGCCTGAGCTGGGGACCAGTTTTGGTGTTGGGTGGCAACAAGGGCCCCTTCCGGCTCTCCTGGGCCCCTGTTCTGTAGCGTGAGGCAGGTCACTGCCTCTTGAGAGCCTCAGTTTTCGCCTCTGTCAGGTGGGGGCACCAGCACTTCTCATTAGGGTGACTGAGGATTTGGGTGTAACTGGCCTTTGCTAAGCATACACTACAAGTATACACAGTAGGTGCTTAGTAAAGCAATTACCACCTGTCCTGACTGCAAGCTTGCCGCAGGGGGCGCTAGGACACGGCTCATGGACCCCGTGTTGATACTGTAAATGGTGCCACCCACTGGTCTCCTCCTCCGGGCCAGGCACTATGCCCGGCTGTGAAGCTTCACCCATGACTCCTTCACATCGCGAGGAGGAGATAAACCCCTTAGGCGGGACGGTGGAGGCTCAGTCTCCTGAGCTGGAGGGGGTGGCTGCTCAGACCGCCTGTGGGGAGGGTCGGCCCCACCGTGAACCGGGCCTTGGCACAGGTGAAGAACCTGACGGAGGAGATGGCTGCCTTGGATGAGTCCGTGGTCCGCCTGACCAAGGAGAAGAAGGCATTGCAGGAGGCTCACCAGCAGGCTCTGGGCGACCTGCAGGCTGAGGAGGACCGCGTGAGCGCGCTGGCCAAGGCCAAGATCCGGCTGGAGCAGCAAGTGGAGGACGTGAGTTGGGTGCCCTGGGGGACTGCCAGGGTGGTGACACTGACGCTGAGGCTGAGCGCCCTCTGCCCCACAGCTGGAGTGCTCCCTGGAGCAAGAGAAGAAGCTGCGCATGGACACGGAACGCGCCAAGCGCAAACTCGAGGGAGACCTGAAGCTGACCCAGGAGATGGTGACGGACACGGCCCAGGACAAGCAGCAGCTGGAGGAGAAGTTGAAGAAGTAGGTGTGGGGTCTAAGATGGGCTCTCTGCCCTTCTGAGTCCTCGCGGCCCCGTTGGGGAAGACGCTGGGGCAGGGGTCAGGTCCTGCCCTCGCTGGGCCAGGGCTGAGGACGGCAGACATGCAGCGCTGGGGCCCGTAGTTCCTCCCGGAGGGAGGCGGGCGGGTGGGCGGCAGGTAGGGCCACCGCTGGCTCCTCCCGCCCGGCACTCCAGGAAGGATTCCGAGCTGAGCCAGCTGAGCCTGCGGGTGGAGGACGAGCAGCTCCTGGGCGTCCAGCTGCAGAAGAAGATCAAGGAGCTACAGGTGAGGCCGGGGGCCGCGGGGGCCGCGCTGGGCCAGCAGGCCTGGCTCTGCGGCTCAGGGCGTCGGTGCCGTGTGCCCAGGCTCGGGCGGAGGAGCTGGAGGAGGAGCTGGAGGCGGAGCGAGCGGCCCGGGCCCGCGTGGAGAAGCAGCGGGCGGAGGCCGCGCGCGAGCTGGAGGAGCTGAGCGAGAGGCTGGAGGAGGCGGGCGGCGCGTCGGCCGGCCAGCGGGAGGGCTGCCGCAAGCGCGAGGCCGAGCTGGGCCGCCTGCGGCGGGAGCTGGAGGAGGCCGTCCTGAGGCACGAGGCCACCGTGGCCGCCCTGCGCCGCAAGCAGGCGGAGAGCGCGGCGGAGCTGGGCGAGCAGGTGGACAGCCTGCAGCGCATCCGGCAGAAGCTGGAGAAGGAGAAGAGCGAGCTGCGCATGGAGGTGGACGACCTGGGTGCCAGCGTGGAGACTCTGGCCCGAGGCAAGGTGCGCCCCCTTCCGGCCTGCAGCCAGTCAGACTCCGCGCGGACCGACCCTCTCCAGCTCTGGCCGCTTCTCGCCAATACTCCGCAAGAGCAGGGACCTCCTGACCCCGCACACCTACCCTGGCCTCGAACCCCCCGCTCCCCATCAGTCCTGACCTCTAACCCCGACTGCCCAGCTTCATGCCCTGGCTCCATGTTGTTCTGATTCAACCCAACCCTCAGCCCTACACGCAATAGAAGTGTGGCCTCCACTCTGGACCTCAGCCCTAACACCGTTCTTGTCCTGAACCCCAGCACCCAACTTTGACACCCCTCCCCCCCTCAAATCCTGCCACCTGTTCGCAGCCGAGTCCAGATCCAGTACCTACTACCTGACTCACGGACCTCGGGCTGGGCCTCGAGGCCGCCAGTCTGTGGCCACAGTAGGAGCCTGGACCTCGAAGCTCGTTTCCACCCCCGCTCTCACACCCAGTGCCCCGTCCCAGTCCCTTGGGTGCACACAAACCTGTCTTACCTGACCCCGGCTTCCAGGCCAGTGCAGAAAAGCTGTGCCGGACCTACGAGGATCAGCTGAGCGAGGCCAAGAACAAGGCCGAGGAGCTGCAGCGACAGCTGGCGGACGCCAGCACGCAGCGGGGGCGGCTGCAGACGGAGAACGGTGAGGCCCTTTAGCCGGGCCGTGCCAGGGAGGGTGGAGGCGGTGCCCCCCGACCGGCCGACTGGACCCCTGGCCCTTCCCCGCAGGGGAGCTGGGCCGCCTGCTGGAGGAGAAGGAGTCTATGATCAGCCAGCTGAGCCGCGGCAAGACCTCGGCGGCTCAGAGTCTGGAGGAACTTCGGAGGCAGCTGGAGGAGGAGAGCAAGGTGGATTGATTGGCACTGGCCGCTGCGTGGCACACAGGTGGCCGCTGGGGCCATTAGCTGCGCCTGATGCTGAGGCCACTGCTGTCCCCGCAGGCCAAGGGCGCGCTGGCTCACGCAGTGCAGGCTCTGCGGCACGACTGTGACCTGCTCCGAGAGCAGCATGAGGAAGAGTCGGAGGCTCAGGCTGAGCTGCAGCGGCTGCTGTCCAAAGCCAACGCCGAGGTGGCCCAGTGGAGGAGCAAGTACGAGGCAGACGCCATCCAAAGGACGGAGGAGCTGGAGGAGGCCAAGTGCGTAGCGACCATAGCGTGACCCAGGAGAGATTCGGGTGGTGGGGATCTGGGGTCCTTTCTTCAGGCCCTGCCCGTCCGTGATCCAGGAAGAAGCTGGCCCTGAGGCTGCAGGAGGCAGAAGAAGGCGTGGAGGCCGCAAATGCCAAATGCTCCTCCCTGGAGAAGGCCAAGCTGCGGCTGCAGACGGAGTCGGAGGACGTGAGCCTGGAGCTGGAGCGGGCCACCTCGGCCGCTGCCGCCCTGGATAAGAAGCAGCGGCACCTGGAGCGGGCCCTGGAGGAGCGCAGGCGGCAGGAGGAGGAGACGCAGCGCGAACTTGAGGCTGCGCAGAGGGAGGCGCGGGCTCTGGGCACGGAGCTCTTTCGGCTGCGGCACAGCCACGAGGAGGCGCTCGAGGCCCTGGAGACGCTCAAGCGCGAGAACAAGAATCTGCAGGGTAGGACCTGGGTCCAGGGCGCTTGAGGGGCGCCTCGGAGCTGGAGTGGAGGAAGTGACCTGCTGAGTCCTCAGTGCTCTGTCACCCCGCAGAGGAGATCAGTGACCTCACAGACCAGGTCGGCCTCAGTGGGAAGAGCATCCAGGAACTGGAGAAAGCCAAGAAGGCACTGGAAGGGGAGAAGAGCGAGCTGCAGGCCGCACTGGAGGAGGCCGAGGTCAGGGCCGGCCGCCGGGGTGGGTGGACTCTGCTCCGTGGCTCCCGGCCTCTCACACCCTCATTCGCATCCCTAGGGGACCCTGGAGCTGGAAGAGACCAAAACTCTGCGGATCCAGCTGGAGTTGTCCCAGGTCAAGGCAGAAGTGGACCGGAAGCTGGCGGAGAAGGACGAGGAGTGCACCAACCTGAGGTCTCCGCCAAGCAGCCTTGCTATGCCTACGGCGGCACACGGGCAGGAAGAGCTGCTCTGCCCCGGCAGTCTAAAGGACGCTCAGGGCCAGGGCTCAGCCCATGTCCCTCTGGGCTTCTAGTGAAAAAACAAAAAAACTTGCTGTTCTTGGCAAGTCGCAAGGGGCTTTAAAACACAGGAGCAATTCGCTTGTTTCTCAGATGGGTTCCCATCTCCATGCCACAGGCACTGCCCGACCTGCTCCTCTCCTGTAGGCCAAGCTTGCCCTCATGCCACCTTCTCACAGGCGCAACCACCAGCGGGCCGTGGAGTCCCTGCAGGCCTCCCTGGATGCCGAGACGAGGGCCCGCAACGAAGCGCTGCGGCTCAAGAAGAAGATGGAGGGGGACCTCAATGAGCTGGAGCTACAGCTGGGCCACGCCACCCGCCAGGTCATGGAGGCACAGGCAGCCACGAGGCTGCTGCAGGCCCAGCTCAAGGAGGAGCAGGCGGGCCGCGACGAGGAGCAGCGGATAGCGGCCGAGCTCCGCGAGCAGGGGCAGGCGCTGGAGCGCAGGGCGGCTCTGCTGGCGGCCGAGCTGGAGGAGCTGCGGGCCGCCCTGGAGCAGGGCGAGCGCAGCCGACGGCTGGCCGAGCAGGAGCTGCTGGAGGCCACCGAGCGCCTCAACCTACTGCACTCACAGGTGCGCGTGGGCCAAAGATGTGGCCAAGGACGGGGGCGGGGCCCTGCTGGCCAGCTGAGGCTCTGCCCCCCTCAGAACACAGGCCTCCTGAACCAGAAAAAGAAGCTGGAGGTGGACCTGGCCCAGCTGAGTGGGGAGGTGGAGGAGGCCGCGCAGGAGAGGCGGGAAGCCGAAGAGAAGGCCAAAAAGGCCATCACCGATGTGAGGCTGGGCCAAGGGCGGGGATGAGCGGGTCCAGCGCCCAAAGGGACTACCTTTGCCCCTCGCCACCATGCTATTTCCTCCTCCTCGACAGGCAGCTATGATGGCTGAGGAGCTGAAAAAGGAGCAGGACACCAGCGCACACCTGGAGCGGATGAAGAAGACGCTGGAGCAGACGGTGCGGGAGCTGCAGGCGCGCCTCGAGGAGGCGGAGCAGGCCGCCCTCCGGGGTGGCAAGAAGCAAGTGCAGAAGCTGGAGGCCAAGGTGAGCGCAACCCGAAATCCGTCCTTCCCCTGGGGCTGAGGCTAGGGCTGGCCCAGCCAGCAGGCCACCCTCCAACCGTCCCCAGGTGCGGGAGCTGGAGGCAGAGCTTGATGCGGAGCAGAAGAAACACGCCGAGGCCCTCAAGGGCGTGCGCAAGCACGAGCGCCGTGTCAAGGAGCTTGCCTACCAGGTGGGTGACGGGGTCCCCGGCAGGAGGCCGCACTGGAGCAAAGCCAGCCCGGGCAAGCCCTCAGCTCCCCTGTGCTTGCCCAGACGGAGGAGGACAGGAAGAACCTGGCTCGCATGCAGGACCTGGTGGACAAGCTACAGAGCAAGGTCAAGAGCTACAAGCGTCAGTTCGAGGAGGCGGTGAGCACACTGGGCCCAGGCTTGTGTTCAGGACGCCCGAGGCGAGCCGCTTTCAACCTCCGGGCTTGTGGCCAGGGAGGTATCGGCAGCGGTGCACTAAGGGTGGCTCCATGTCCTCTCAACCCGGGGACTCCTATGCCCAGAGCTTGGTCACTTAGACCTTTAGAAGGGACTAAAAGTGAAAGCTGCTTTCCTCAGCCCAGGCCTGGCACCGCCGGATTCAGGGCAGGTGACACACAGGCACCTCTTGAAGAAAGGTCTCCATTTCTTTTTCCCTGTGTGGGTACCAGTAAGGGGAAGAGTGGAGGGAGGACCAGGGGAAGCCAGCTGCCTTCTGGGAGTGGGGGCAGGGTGGCCCTTTAGTCACCAATGGCCCTGCACGTGCCTCTAGGAGCAGCAGGCCAGCACCAACCTGGCTAAGTACCGCAAGGCCCAGCACGAGCTAGACGATGCTGAGGAGCGGGCAGACATGGCAGAGACCCAGGCTAACAAGCTGCGGGCAAGGACCAGGGATGCCCTGGGCCCCAAGGTGAGGCAGCCTCTGTGCTGTGTGTGTGCTGAAGTCGCGGAGACACAAGTGCTGCAGTGTAGTCTCGTTCTCCTATCTAGCACAAGGAGTGACAGACACACTACCCCAGGCTCTGAAGAGGAGTATCCAGTGTGATCCTGTTGTCTCTTCCCATCTGCCACTCCACCCTCCCTGAGCCCTGGAACCCCGAATAAACACCATGTCTGCATGAACAGCCACTGTCCTTATTTCTTGGGGCTAGGAGAGCTGGGAACAGAATCTCATGGACAAAGTCAGGTCCACATCAGTCTTTAAAATAAAGTTCTTTAATAGTCTCCATTTAATTGGTTTATTTGCTGTTAATAAACTGGCAACACAGGAGGAGCTAAGGGTGAGCTCCCGGCCAGGCTCCTGTGTCTGGGCTCAGGCAGGCACAGGCGCTCCATGCCCCAAGGGATGGAGAGAAAAGGACCCCACTTCTGGGGACCCTTCAGGATGAACACAGTGGCCAGTGAGCAAAGAACCAGAGGAGCTAAAGGAAGACAAGGGAGGTCAGGAGGGAGGAGAGATGGGCAGACCTGGGGGAAGGCAGCGTTCTCCAGTACCCACCCCTGGCCAGGACTCGGGAGCCTCTCTGCCTGGGCCCCGAGGCCAGGGAAGCTTGGCTCACAGGAGTCTGCATCTTCTTCTCCATTGTGGGACTGATGGGAGACGCTCACACAGAGACAGCGTCCCATGTTCCCTCTCTCTGGCAGGCCAGGGCTCCAGGGTCTCGAGGGAAGGGTGGGCATGGTGCCATTGTCCTTACTCTGGGGACAGTGAGGAAACAAGCTCCCCAGCGACCCGGGTCCTTAGACCCAGGAGACAAGAGCTTCTAGGATGTTCCTTCCACTGAGCCTGTACCTGAAGACCGGGGGTAGACAGAGCAGTGGGGAGGCAAGAGAGGGACAGGGACGGGCAGAGAGCGTGGCGTGTGCACTCGCGCTCACCCACACCTGTCCTGGCCCAGCAGCTTCTCCAAGCCTGGCTCAAGGTTACTCCTCAGTGAAGTCTCTGTCTATGTCCATGTAGGGCTCCTCAATGTAGCTGACCAGGGCAGAAGGCGACTGGCGGTCTGGGTTCAACAAGATGGACACCGTCTCCTTCCAGTATGAAAAGCTGATGCAGGAGCTCTGAGTGAAGAGAGAGGGGGGTTGGGGGTGTGCGGAGGACTTGGACCAAGACTGGTGTCACACAGGGACTTGGCAGGGCAACCGTGAGCAGCCTGCCCACACTCCGTAACCCGACTGGCTCTCGGAGCGGTCTTGGGCTCACATGGCACTCTCTTCCCACTGTCACTACGGGCTGGGGCACTCACATTCTCCAGGCAGGTGCTGTCCTTGTCCTTGTGCAGGTAATGCTGCTGCCAAAAGCGTAGCAGGTTGTGGAAGTTGTTGAGCAGGAATCCGGGGTACTTCTTGCTGTGCTCCATGCGCTGCAGCAGCCGCAGGTACAGCGGCAGCCGCTCTTTCCGCCGGGCCAGCATCAGGATCACCAGGCTGGTGTTGAGGCAGCTGACGTTCTCCTGCAAGGTCAAAGGCAGCTGGACTAGGTGCAAGTCAGCAGCCTCAGGATGCCAGTGAGCCTGGACAGCCACTGGGCACAGAGAAGGGTATTCTAGGCCAGCCCAGAGGCCCGGCACAATCCATGGGCACTTTCCTGTTCCGCCTGCCACCAGTCACACTGACTATAACATTGATCCTCGTCTACATCTTGGTTCAGATATGACTTCTTCCAGAAGCCTCATACCCTGCTGGGGCTGGGTGCATAAGCTAGGTGCAGGCATTTCACTGAAGAATTGCACGGCTGCACGAGGACATGAACTTCAGAAGCAAGAGTCTCAGTTTACCTCGTCCACCAAGTGTCCCTGGCCCCACGGCTTGCAATGAAAGACTCACTGCTCAGAGGTACTAGTGTGAATCTCATCTTAGAAAAGCGCACGTGAGGCTGAGAGGAGGGAAGACCGCTCGTCGGGAAAGGAGTTGGGACAGTCTAGTTCCACAGCCCAGTGTAGACGGAAGGTAGGGGACAAGGTACACAGGAGGACATTGGCCTGCAGTCAGAAAAATGCAGTGCCAATCCCACCTCTGCCCCAACTGACCCCACAACCTCAGGAGACTTGACATCTGGTCTTAGCGTCCCTGTAAACCGGGGCACTGAGCAACACCCTACGAAGAGCAATTCTTTCTAGCGAGAAGGGAGAAATACAGCCATGCTGGGCTCCAGCCTACCCTCCCTGACTGCTCACTGCCGGGACATCTCACCTGGGTTAGTGTCTGCACATGGATGATATTGATGAGGCGGAAGAGGAAGGACATCTGCGTGGGCACCTGGGAAATGTAGGCGAGCAGGCGGCACTCGGACAGGACCTCAGCCACTGCAGAGGGAGACAGCGCTGCAGCAGGTGCGCAGTGGCAGGCCGCTCAAGCCACTGCCTAAGTCCGTTTTGCTCCCGACTCTGCAGCTGCTGCTCTCTCAACTCACCACCAAAACAACTATGTTAGGGGCTGGAGAGATGCTCAGCAGTGACTGCTCGCTGCTCTTCACAGGACCTGCCAGGGCGGCTCACACCCATCTGCAACGCCAGCTCCGGCTTCCCCTACCCCTGCATTTACATGCACATACCCACACACAGACACACAATTCAAATTTATAGACAACCACAGCAAGCCAATGTTTTAAAAGCTGCAACAACCGATCAGTCTCTAACTGGTCATCAGGCTAGAGCAAACCTCATAGATTTCCCTCGGAAAGCGGCCCCTCCTGCCGCTCCCGCCCAGCCTGGCAGCAGCTCCCGCTCCGACACACGCTCCTTCTCAGACAGCAAGCCCAGGGAGACGGCCCACTGGGCGAAGGGCTGCTGCACAAACATGAGGGATAGGGCTTGGATCACCAGAACCCAGGCTAAAACCCAGAGCGGGGCTCAGACAGGCAGATCCCTGAAGCTCATTGGCTGGCCAGCCTAGCCGAATCCATGAGCTCCAAGTTCAGTGGGAAGGAAACTGTTCAAAAATTAAAGGTGGAAAAAAGAGACCCTGATATCAACCTCTGGACTCCACATGTGTACAAATCCACACATACATAAACCACACACAAACAGACAAAAAGTCAAATGCAAACCACTTTCCAGAGCTCCTAACAAGACTGGTTTGCCATGGCTCTCACACAGGTCTGTGTCCACTGCTGTAGTCAGGGTGCAAAGGACACTGAGCAAATGACCTCCCCTACTATTGAAAAAGCACTCAATAACTAATTACACTAAAGTGTATGTGACCAATCTCCTAAAATAGACCCTTCAGAGAAACAGGAGGTAGATGGCCTAGTTATCCATGCTTTTTGCTACCAATTACAGTGATGAGAAATAGTGTCCTTTTTAGAAGTGTTCATACATTTGTGAGAATCTGCTTGGTACCACAGACCTCCTAGGGAAACAAAGCATATATGTACACCTAATTCTTGGTGAGGTCTGACACTCCCACCACAGCCGCACACTGCAGTCCTGCACAGGAAAGGAGAATGAAGGGACGCTGCACACTCTAAGCGCTCAGCCCAGAGGGTGGCTTTTCCCTTGTTAAGATGTTCCACGTGTTCATTAAATGAAGCGGATCAGGGGAGAAGCTGACAGCTGGGCAAGGGGGCCAAGACCACCCTCTTGACCCAAGGCACACAGATATGAGCACAAGTAATTCAGCAATTCCTGGCTGGAGACCAGAGGTCTGGCAGTTGTACTGCACCCATTAGCTTTGGCACCCTGGCCGCCTCACCTTTCATGTCAACCTGGTTTTCAAATCGGTCCAGTGACAGGGTGACACAGCGCACCAGCATGTTGGAGTCCACCAGTGAGCTGTTGATCTGTTTCAGGAACACCTGGAACTGGAGCAGAGATGGTGCTCACTGGCAGAGCTGCTGGCCGGGGCCAGGAGGGGCAGCTGCAGCCAGGCAGCAGACAGGACACAGAGCACCTGCTCGCCCTGCTGGGCTGAATGATCTGTAACAGCCAAATTCTCATCCCAATAGTCTGGCTCGAAGCCTGACAGAATAGGTATAGTGAATGCTTGCTGAAAACTGCTCTCCGGATTCCAGACTCTTCCAAATGTGTGACCACACCTGAAGACAGGCAGGCCAAGGCCCACAGAAAACTGGCACCACAGCAAACAAGATGAGGCCCCAGGCAAGCCTTACCTTTGCGTCAGTGTTGATGTATTTATTGAATCTCTTGAATGCGTCGACATTGAACTTCATCAGCTCTCCCAGAAGGTCAAAGTAGCTCTGGAGCACATCCCTCGACTTGCACTCGCTGTCCACGATGCAGTATAAGATGTGCTAGTGTGAGCAGGGGACGGGGTGAGGGTGTGTATGGGTCTACCACTCAGCCTGGCTGGAGCTCAGACGACCCACTTGCTTCAAGCAAGCAACCAGGTGGATAGAACCTGCACCTGGGAGGACACTGGTGGCTCCAGAGAAAGAGCAAGGTGACCGACCTTAGCAGGGCACTAGGTGGGCAGGCCTGCTGGAATGGGTGGGCATGCAGTGCTCTTTTTCCCCAAGATGAAGCCTCCAACTCGCTTCGCAGCCACTTACATAGCCACAGTTCACTGTCTCCAGATCTAGTGAGGGCTGCGGCCTAAGCACTAGGTCTCTTAGGGAAATGAAGGACAGAGTTCAAGGACAGAGGTGCACGCACTCTGACCCATGGGCTGTCTTTGCGCTTATCGATGAAACTCTTTAAAACATACACAAATCAATAAATGCTTTCAAAGGCCTTGCTGGGTAACTTGCTATTCTACATTCCCGCACCACAACCTGAGCCTCTCAGTCATCCTTCAGTGCCTACAGGGAGTCCATGGCTGGCACCCAGGGCCAACACTGGAGCGATGTGCACTAGGAACCACACCTGGCCTGCTCCTGACCGTCTGCTTAGTGCTCAGGACGAGAAGTCAGTTGGAGGGGCTAAGGAGGATGACCACCCCAGTTCCTCCGCCATATACCTCCAGAAGACCTCGCTTCAGCAGGAACATCTGGTCTGCATAGGAGGTTGTCCCTCGGAGGAAGCTTTCCACAGCCCGGGCTTGCCAAAACCTGCAACCAAAAAGTTGACCCCTGGCCCAGGTAGCTCCGGCTGCCGTCCCCCTGGTACAGGCTCAATTCTCCCAGGGTTGCAGTTGCTGCAGCCAAGTATCTAATGTTTGCTCAACATTTTCCTGTCCCGGGCCCCAGCCCTAGGTCTTGGGTGTAGAGCAGTGAGCAAGAAAATCACTATTCTCATATCTTCTCAGCTTAGGAGAAAACAGTCTAGCGTGTGGCTGCACCAGAAAGAACGGGTTTGTATGGACTCGAAGAGTGACCTCTGGAAAGTTCCCTGTGAAAACACTCTAGGCTTCCCACTCAGAAGACTGGAAGGCCATGGACTGGGGAGGCAGGGCTGTGTGGCCAGCAGCAGGGCATGAGTGGAGAAGCCCCTGAGCTCGCGCATGTCGAGCTGGTCTAGAGAACTGACAGCCCCTGAGCAGCCCAGAGGCTCAGCTGAGCTGACAGGGACCCCATAGGGACAGAGCCTTGCACCCAGGCCTGCTAGAATGCTCCTGTCCAAGATGGCTAGGGGCTCTGCAGTCTCCTCCTCAGTGCCTCGCCACCTAGCAAATGGCTCCTGGAACAGTCCTGGCTCTATTTCTTCCCATGCTGCACTGAGGCAGGTTTCTTCCTTTTCATGTGTATTTCCCACAACCCCTGGTGATGTCACAGGCAGAGCCTGGATCTATTTGTGTCCCACCTCTATAGTGCCAGCGTGATGACTGCTCAGTCACCCCCTGGCATGCCTTGCTGGTATGACAAGGAAACATACACTCACCAGCTGAGAACCACGAAGCCAGTGGCAGTGAGGCTAGCTTCCCCCAACAGTGACCAGTCTTAAGGAGTAGCTGCTGGACACTAAGCCATCGGGGAGCCCCTCAGATGTGCACCTGCCCGTAGACTCACCTGAATGAAGACTCTGCTGGCTCCTTCTTCATGACCTGCAGCAGCCGCGTTAGTAAGCCCCTCTTGCCATCACACACCAAACTCCTGAAATCAAGGGGACAGAGCATAGGTGACACATCTGAATGGCTGGTAAGTGTTGCAGGATATTTGATTCCATTGTGAACCCCAAAACTGTGAACTTTAAACCCTGTTTATTGCTTGGCTGATACCTAGCACACACCTTTAATCCAAGAGCTCCCTATATACCGGATCTAATAAAGTTAGCCCTACATCAAGAGGCGGAGCTAGAAACCAAATGATAGGGATTAAAGAGAAGGGACTTTGAGTTGAGGGATAGTTAAGACAGTGTGGAGAAGCAGCAGAGATTTTAGCTCAAGCTCTGGCTTTAGCTTAGGCTTCGGCTCCTCAGCTCCCTTGCTTTTTGGACTTTGAACTAGCAAGCCTTTGGCCTTGGGTTTTTTGGCCTTTTCCTCCTGGGCTGTCAGTTGTACTAGTAAGCCTTTTGGTTTTTCTCCATCCAGACCTGAGCTGAGAAGGAAGGTCAGCTGGGTGCTTTCTCTGCCACTCTGAGCTAGCAGATTTTCACCCAGCAGCATCTGGCTCCTGAGTCCTTATTGGAAAAATAGAACGGCTGGGATTTTCATCATTGTTTGTAACAACAGATAGGGGCTACCGATAGGGCTCAGTTCTTGTGCTGGTGTAGATGGAAAAAAGAACAGGACATGTCTCTGAGACTGTAAGCATGCTCTCTTGCTCCACCTTGTGCCAGGACCTCAGAGACTGTGCAGCCAGCAATGAAATAAACAAATGTATGTCTATTGCATCTTAGGCCAGCTTTCCCTCCTCAGACCTGCTGGCAAGAGGGAAAGGCACATCCAGGGCCAGATGGGGCTCAGAACTGCTAGAAGAAGGGCCATTTACATCACAAGTGGGTTTAATCCAGGCCACAGCAAAGTATACCAGATAGAACAAAGTCTGTGCCAACAGGGCAGGGCCCACAGTTCTTTCTTTCTCCTGCCCCCAGGGTCAGTTCCAGTTGAGCTGTGGGCTTCCAGGCCTCAGCTTCCTGTCTATGAGGCAAAGGCAGTAAGTAGGAAAATGATTAGGCCTGTCCTGGTGGCAGGTGCCTGGGCCCTTCAACTCTCTCTTCACACAGTAGCTCCACTTCCATCCCCTGTAGACACTGGAGCAGCCCTGTGTCCATCTTATCAGGAAGAAGCTGGGGAGCTATGGCTCTGGTTGCTGGATATGGTCCACACTTCACAAGCTCCCAGGAGCCGGGCATGCCACTGTGTTCTTCCCAAGACGAAGCAGATGCAGGGGAGGGTGAAGGTCTGCTTCGGCTTAGCCTGCTCGGCACAGCTGCCACTGGGCAGGAAATGAGGGTATCAGCAAAGGGGCCATTTGCATGGGACATGGTGCAGGGACAGAGCACGGCTGACCTTTGGCAAGGGGCCACTTGAGATCTCTTTCATCTACATTAGAGAGGAAGATGATGATGACCCTTCCTTCTGAGGGCTGCTGTGATGTTCCGTTAGGAAATACAGGAGATGTATCTAGCACAAAGTCGGTGGGGTGTGGTAGCTACATGTGAGAAAGGGCGAGCATGCACACCTGTGTGTGCCCTCCTGTGAGCCCTGTAGCCACAGCTGACCCCCACCAGGATCACCTGTCAGTGTTGAGGACAGCTTCCACCTCGGGGATGTTGGCTTTCAGAGAGATGGCACTGAGTTCATTGAGCTCCTGATTGTTGAGCAGCAGGTACTTGTTCCTGAAACAAACAGGTTCAAAGGGTAAAGGGCAGCACTGGGGCCGCTGAGCAGCACTGCAGGAAGCTCTGCCTTTGCACGCGCCTGCGGGAAGGAACAGCTGAGAATCTACTGGCACTTCTTCACTTGCTTGTCACTCACTCACAAGCCCTTCCTTCCCTCGGCACCTCCAGGTCTCCATGTTGCACACTGAGCATTCCTATGTGACTTCTCAGAGTCACATAAGCAGAGGCCTGCCCAACTATGACATGATCTCTCCTCTTCCATCCAGCTTGTCATTATGGGGCTGTGCAGCACAGAAGCAGCATCCTCAGCTGTTTCTCACAGGAAGGGAACCCTCGCACAGCTCCTTGAGTGATTTCCAGAATAGGGCTTGGACCCTGTTGCTATTGGAAATGCTTCCCCTAACTCTCACACTTCAGCGTGTGACTCTAGGGAGTGAACACGACTCAGAGGCCCTGCGCAGCCAGGCCACCTCTGTAGCCACAACAAACTGAGCAGCCCACAGCTATCACACCATCTGGCCACTCCGGTTTTCATGACTACACCGTGACTTTCTTGCAGGGGCTTCTGGCTACAACATTCACTCATGCTGCCTCTCCATCCCATTTAGGCCTTTGCTCACAAACTCCTTGTGCAATCAAGAATCACTGAGTACTGGCCAGCCAGTCAGGAAACCTGCCAACTGCCCTGTCATAGAATGTTCTTTTACTCCAACCAAGTACCACGAATGGAGATAACCTAGAACCCCTGCACAGATGTAGGCCATGGCAGTTCAGTGTCCAAGTGGGTTTCATAGTAATGGGAACAGGGACTGTCTCTGACATGAACTGACTGGCCTGCTCTTTGATCACTTCCCCCTGAAAGAGGAGCAGCCTTACCAGGCCACAGAGGAAGACAGTGCAGCTACTCCTGATGAGACCTGATAGACTAGGATCAGAAGGAAGGAAAAGAAGACCTCCCCTATCAGTGGACTTGGGGAGGGGCATGCATAGAGAAGGGGGAGGAAAGGAAGGGTTGGGAGGGGAGGGGGGAGAGAGCTACAGGGGGGATACAAAGTGAATAAAGTATAATTAATAAAAAATTTAAAAAAAAAAGAATTATGTTCTTTTGTTCCCAAATATGCTATTTGTCTTCAGGCATTCTTTTTACTGCTGGCCTTCTCTAACAGCATACTTCCTTTCCCAAATGTTCCCTTTACGACAGCAGGGGCCACAGCACTTCCACTGAGCCAGGTACAAAGAAGTGCTGACTTGAGAGTTTGATGAAAGCTAGGAACAGGGACACACACACACACACACACACACACACACACACACACACAAAGACAAAGAAAGTAAGTGTAATTCTGTTGCCTACTGATGTCTTCAGCCATAGATGCTGTTATAAAACAGAATCACAAAAGAAGAGACAGAGGCCCCTGGACTACACTGTCCTCAGGCATATGCTATTTATTAGCTTGTACAATATTCCATTTTTTAAATCAACACTTAAGAATCAGCTTAACCTCCAGAACTCTGAGAAAACCAAAAGGACAAACTCCCCATTGTTAACAATTCCTCTGCGCCTTCCATGCTTTCATGGAAGCCTTCCTTTCTCACATTCTTTGGGGTCCTGGAAAAACAAAGCAAAAAGCCATGTACCACTGCGTCCACTTCTTTGTACACACATTAGGACACCAAGGTCCTGACCCTAATGCTAAGCCCAGGGATCACCTGTTTCCTCTCCTGCGTTCTTTCCTTTATAATGGACAATCATTTTCTGGTACATTCTCCACTAAATGCTTAAACATTAAAAATCAGAGAGTGGAATATCTCAAAAAATGGGGAGAGGAAGTCAGGGGCTCCCTGAGGCTCAGCTGCCTGTCCCTGGAGAAATGTGTTACTCCATGAGCAATGACGAGCAGCCACTTTTGTCCTTTCAGGTGGCTGTAAAGGTTTAGGAAAAACCTAGATGGAAGGAAGGACAGTCAGACTCTAAGACTGAGGACACTGGGAGGCTGCCACCAGCCTCTACAGACTCCTGAGTCAAGTCAGAGAGGAGAAGGGAGGAGGGACCTGCCAGACACACATACTTACTCATGGTGGTCACTGAAACTCTGGAGAAGTCTCAAAAACTGGATCTTCAAGGTAATGTCCTGGAACACAGAGTAAAGCTACATTAGTCATGGCACTTCTAAATTAAACAAGGCTGGGCTATGTGACATCCCTGTCTTGCTACATTGCTTCTTTTGAGACCCTGTCCTCAAGCACATGGGGGTTTTCCTTTAGTTGAAAAGTCAGACCTTCAAAGCTGACCAGTGTCAAGGTAAACTAATGCAGATCTTTTCTGCTAACAACATCTTAGCATATCAGATTTAAAAAAAAAAAAAAAAAAAATCACAAGTTCCTGTACATGTGAGGCTAGTTTTGAAGCTAGAAAAAGAAACATAGGACTTGGAAAGGTTTGGTCCAGAGAGCCAGGCAAAGGTGTGCAGAAGCTGAGGGAGTGACTGAGGTGAGAGGCCTCATCACAACACAGCTAGGGCTCCTGCACCCTGCAGGGAGCAGAAGAGCCAGTCCGTAAGCCAGACAGCTGGACAAGAAGCCGGGCCTGCCTAGGGCTGGCTGGTGGGAACCTCGCAGGAGAAAGAAGAAATCTGAACCGAGTGGCAGGCCAAGAAATGAAGTATAGAAACTGGCTCTTACAGCATGAGCAAGTGTCCAGGGCAAGGCTGCACAGGTTCCAGAACGGCCACCTCCCAAACATCACAAAATGAAGGCCATGCCACCCGAGGGAGGAACGACCCAAACACAAGCGCTGGCAGCACAGGAGCGTCTCCAAGGGCCAGAAGAAAGGTGACAAGCCACCAAAGAGAAAATACAAAGGAAAACCAGAAGATGCAGTGTGTTTACACACTGAACAAAGACCAAGGGGCTCCTGATAGATGTTTTCTACAAATATAAACTACACTCATTTTAAATTTCTAATTCAAATGGACAGATTGAAAAGCAGTCTGATAAGGCTAAAGATAATGACAAAGTAGGAGGCAGGGCACTAGGAAAGTCCCAGAATGCAGGTTCAAGAAGCCAGGGCACCAGGTCCTGGTAGCACTTCAGGTCTTTCATGCCAGTGGTGTGGGAAGGCACTGCTCTGAGGCCCAGAGGCACATGACCCTCCTAGTCCAAGAAAACAAGCTCAGAGATTCTGTGACTCAGGTTCTCCTGAAAAGGAGGTGGCACAAAACACTTCAGATTCTCAGTTCGATACCATACTAGGTCCTCTGAGATACAGGGGGAGGTGAGTTCTCAGCCTAAAATCTGCTCTCTTCTCCAAGAATGAGATCCTCAGGGTCAGCAGAAACTCTTAGAAAGACTAACTCTAGGCAGCCCCCACCCAGTGTGCTCCAGGCTCTTGCTTACCGGGCTACAGTCACAGTTCTGGTTGTGACCATGCAGCACAAGGGCAGATGCTGAATGCTTCCTCCAAATCAGTTTGTCAAACAAATTATTGAGTCCTGGGATCAACTTGAACTCGGCAATCATCCTGTGGACCTGTGGAGGGTAGGAAGGGAGAAATACTGAGACCAGTGTGTGCACAAGATCAGCACGACCTCTCCTCAATACAGCCATCTTTAGGATGAAGAAAGCAATTGCCTAAAGGGAGTGCTGCCATTTAAAGACAGGCTCCACAGGTCCTCTACCCTGACTACACAGCAAAACATCCTTATAATGTTGTGTGTGTGTGCACATGCTTGTACACACACACACACACACACACACACACACACACACACACACACGCTTGCACGCAAAATTTTGTGCTGGTACTCTCAGAAGCTAGAAAAGGAAATCAAATCCTCTGGAGATGCTGTTCTAGGCTGGCCTGCAACGCACTATGAGGAGTGAGCCATCTGACTTGGCTTAGATGTTTTTAAGAGCTGGAGAGATGACCCAGTTAAAAGCAGGGGTTAAAAGCACTGGCTGCTCCTCCAGAGGACCTGGGTTTGATGGCCTATACCTACACAGCTATTTACAACCTTCTGTAACTCCAGTCCCAGGGATCGTCACCCTCTTCTGGCATGTGAGGGCACAACAAACACAATGTACAGACACACAGTAAGGTAACCCCCCCTTAAGGTAACAAATACACACAGAGGGAGGGAGGGAGGGAGGGGAAGAAAGAAAAGAAGGAAGGAAGGAAGGAAGGAAGGAAGGAAGGAAGGAAGGAAGGAAGGAAGGAAGGAAGGAAGGAAGGGTGGTTTCCTTTGCTGGGCTAGAGAGAGTGCTGCCGAGCGAAGGCCGGTGGAGGAATGCCTGGCACCCCCCAGGTTATGTGGCACGTGCCATCTTCTCCCCCAGCCTGAGGCTGGGGAAGACCCACCTGGTTCCGCTGACGTCCCATGAGCAGCACACAGAGGACATACAACACTTCCAGTTTGTACATGATCTCATGCATAATCTTCATTGACTGGGGCAGCTGGGTCCGCGCTGAGGTTTGCGGCAGCCCATTCTCCTCGGAGGCACCTAGGGGAGGGAACACAGTGGAGGCTGGTATAGCCCCCATGTGATGGGTGAGGAAACCTGCTCTACCCACAAGCCTGCTGTGAAGAGACTGGACCCGACTCAAGCCAGGACACCTCCTCACACCCTCAGGGGCAAAACCAGTTTAGAAACCTAGGGAAAGGCCTCTGCAGCTCCATACTTTCCAATGTCAAGTAAAGCCCTCCAACTCAGCCAACACAGTCACCTCCCGCTCGCACTGCTTGTCACCAATCAGACAGATGTCTGACAGCGAATTGTGGAGCCCACTCTTCAGGACTCCAGGGGCCGAGTGTCTGGTACGGCCACACACTGCTCACAGCATGAAGGCCCCTTTCACAACATCCCTCCCTTTAGGTAATCCCTCCCATTCACTTTACCACTCACTGGACACGAGCCAGTGTAATTTGCCTAGCATGTGTGAGACCCTGTGTTTGGGGCCCAGTAGTGACTAAAAGAGTAATTAATTAAATGGAAAAAAAAGAAAGAAAAGAAAAGAAAAGAAAAGAAAGAAAGAAAGAAAGAAAAAAAGAAAGAAAGAAAGAAAGAAAGAAGAACCCGTGGCTGGAAAATGGCTCAGCAGTTAAGAAAGCTACTCATTGCTCTTTTAGGGGGCCTAAATTTGACTCCCAGAGGTCCAGAGCCCTCTTCCAGCTTCCACGGGCATCCACTTACACTCACACTGACATCAACATGCACATGAATTAAAAAACAAAACAAAACATATCAAGAACACCTATAAATGAATTAAAAAACTCATTTCAAAATACAGAGAGGAATCCAAACAAACATTTCTCCAAACAGGAAAAATGGCCAAACACACATGAAAAGCTGTTCAACAGTGTTGGCCATTAAAAAGTACAAATCAAACCTCCAAAGTAACACTTTATGCTCAAGTCCCTTATTACATAGCTGGTTTGCAACCCCATCCTGCTCTGTGGGTTGGTCTTTCCAGTTTCTTGGTGATGTTTTAGGGAGTTTAATTTACCTATGACTAATCTGCTTGCCGTGCTTCAGAAGCCACTTCTGTGAAAACACCATAAAGTCTAGTCAGGAACTTTCTCTTCCATTTTTTTGTCCTTTGTGTGCTTCCCAAAGGCACCTGCATCCCTGTCAGAAGCCTAACATTGACATCAGAGACATGAGAACTGTCTCCAGGGTCTCTAGAACAACCTGTACAGTAACAGACTACACATATCCCCAAGGAGGCTGCTGCGTGCAGCCCACCACCAGGCCCTACGAGGGAAGGAGCCTGGACCTCTTAACTGACAGCAGAAGGCAGTTAAAAAAAAATATTTATATCTATACTCATAAGATATTAGTCTGTAATTTTCTTTTCTTATGGTTTTTGTATAAGGTAAAACTCATCTCAAGAAAGAGTTAAGAAGTGTCTGCTTTATGGAACAGCTTATGAAGCATCAGTGTGACTTTTTCTTAAATGTTTGGCAGAAATCACCAGTGAAACCATGTGGTATAGGGTTCTTATTTTGAGCAGTTTTTGTATTCTTATTCAATCTATTCATTACACAAATTCAATTTTTTTTATTCCTTCCTTTTATGAGGCAAAGGGGGACTTATTAAGCTGTCAACAGCATCTTGGTGTAGGCCCACCATAAGGAAGACTCTCATTCCTCCACAGAAAGGAGATCATCAACGTCTGCAGGGGGCCCAGAAAACACCTCCCATCAGGCACCTGTACAAAGTACCTTGACTGTGTTCAGACTCCTCGCTGGCCACTCGCATCAGGGCGTCCAGCACCAGTGCGTTGTCCAGCCACGTGTACCACTCCTCCAGTTCCTGAAGGAAGCTGGCTGTGCCCGTTGACTCTGACACCTTTCTAGTGGCCAGTTTGCAAAGCCGCTCCACGAAGCCAGGGATACCAAGAAGGGCGGCTGCGAGGAAAGAGAAGAGACTCACAGAACAGCTCCACAACCTGATGGCTCCTCTGTTCCTTCTGTGGTTGTTTTCTTCTGTTGAGACAGTCTCTGAGGCTAGGCTGGCCTTGAACTTCTGGCCCTTGGCTTCCAAGGATTATGTGCTACCACATCCAGCTAGGAAAGGCTCTACTGTGACGGCAGCTAGAGCTGGCCTTTTAAAACAAAATAGCCAGGGTCTGGACAGCTGACTCAGAGGATCTGACAGTTCGTTCTTTCAGAGAACCTGGGTTCAATTCCCAGAACCACACAGCAGCCCTCAACTCCAGTTCCAGGGGATATGAGACACCCTCTCTGGCCTCCTTGGGTACCAGGTACTCACGTGGTGCACAGGCATACATGCAGGCAAAACACTCATCTACATAAATTAAAAAAAATAAGTATCCAGGAGTGGTGGTGCAAGCTTTTAATCCCAGCACTCTGGAGGAAGAGGCAGGAGAACCTCTGTCAGTTTGAGAGCAGCCTGGCCTACAAAGCAAGTTCCAGCACAGTCAGGACTACTGACTGTCTTGAAAAACAAAAAAATAAACAATAAACAAATAAACAAGCCAAAATAAAATAGCAACAACTTCAGAAATAAGTTAATTTTCAGATGTACAGGGAAACTGACTCTAAGTGGGGATATAAATCAAAATAACTTTATGCTTTTAATGTGTGTATTTGAGTTAAAGGCTCATTTTTGGCAATTTTTTCATTAAGAAGATATCCATTTATATAAACAAAAATATCTGTATTAAAGGGATGGAGAGAGACAGCTCAGTTAGTAAAGTGTGTGACAAACACGAAGATCTGAGCTCCACCCCCAGCACCCATGTAAGCAGTCAGCCCTCAGTGTCAGACTAGCCTAACTGGCAAGCCCCAGGTCTGTCTTAGGGTTTCTATTTCTGGATGAACACCACGACCAAAAGCAACTTGGGAGAAATGGTTTATTTCATCTTAGACTTCCAGGTTAGCAGTCCATGGCAAAGTCAGGAAAGGAATTCAAGAAGGACAGGAGCCTGAAGGCAGGAACTGAAGCGGAGACCATGGAAGAGTGTTGTTCCTGGCTTGCTCAGCATCTTTCTTACACTACCTAGGACGCAGGCCCAGTGGTAGCACCACCCACACTGTTCTGGGCCATTCTCTGTCAACTAGTAATCAAGAAAATGCCCCAACGGACTTGCCTACAGGTAGTACAATAGAGGAATTTTCTCAATTGATGTTCCTCTTCCCATGTGACCAAAGCTGAGAGATTTTTGCCTCAAAAATCAAGGTAGGCAGCCACTCAAGAACAACAGCTGAGGATGATGCCTGGCAACCCCCCCCCCACCTGCATAAAGACATTCAATGATGTTCTTTTTGGAGTGGAACAAATATGGAGAACATTAAATGTCTATCAATGGCAAATCAATCACGTACGCTAAATCCATATAGAAAATAACAGACTCGAAAAATGATGACACACATTTTTATATAGTTCCTCAAAAAAGGAGAAAAATATAAATTGTTACACAGTATTGGGTTAAGCTCACTTTTTGTTGTTGTTCAAAAATTTAAAGAACAGATGCAGGGCTGGGGTATGGTTTGGTATTACTGAGCATGCGTAGGCTGCATTAGACCCTGTGCTTAATCCTTAGTACCAGAACAAACAAGAATGAAAGCAGAGCAGGGCAGTGGCACACTTGTAATCCCAGCACTTGGGAAACAGGGGCAGGTGCATCTCTGTGAGTTGGAGGCCAGCCTGATCTACAAAGCTACACAGAGAAGCCCTGTCTAGAAAAAGCAAGCAAGCAAGCAAGCAAGCAAACAAAAACAAAAACAAACAAACCCATACACCCTAAGTGATTATAACGGCTACGTATGAACAAGATAGTACTTCTCCAAACACTGGGTGTGGTGGAGAGGGAGATGGCTCAGTGGTTAAGAATGTTTGCTGTTCTTCCAGAGAACTCAAGTTCAATTCCCAGCACCTACACCGAAGCCTATAACTCCAGGTCTAGGGAATCTGATACCCTTTTCTGGCTTTTGGGAGGACCCGCACATACATGGCATATAGAACACAACACACATTAAAAAAATAAAATCTTAAACTCCAGGTGTAGAACTTGGAGAAATGAAGCTAGAACTGAGATGAGTCTTTCTCCCTAGTACTTGGAGTGCCAGAAGGTGCTATTCAAGCTGCTGGGAGGGAATTGCCACCAAAATTCTCACTTGACTGTGGAACCTGTATGCCATACTACTGACTAGCCAGCAAAAGCACCGATGGGTGTATAAGGGCCAAGTTAATGGAGGCGTGGCCATTGCTTTCTACCAGAGCGGCGCCTGCTCCACAGAAGGGACCTTATATTTGGTACTGTAAGCCTTGTCAAAACCCAGCAGCCTAGTGGGGGAGGCTACTGCTGCTGTCAGCTTCGGTCAGAGAAGCTCCCTTTCGCAGTATGCACTGGTTAAGTGCAGAAATTCTTATTAGTCAAATGCTGAGAGCAAAAGATGTCCAACTGCTATACCATAAACTGGCATCACTGTTACACCCTTCAGGGCTTAGAGGAAGGGGTAGACAGAATATAAGAGTGAGAGGGAGGAGTGAGGAAATGGACTGCTATTTTATGTATGTCACTGCTGCTCTATCCTTGATCTCACAGAAATTCTGTTTACTAGAACAAGAGCTACTCACACTGGTCTGCAAACACCCTGCCACGGGGCGGAGAAAGGCCCCATTCTCCTTCAGGACTTCTAGGCAGATAACAACAGCAAAAAAGGAGGGGTTCATTAGCTCCTACCCTACCTGAGTATCTAGAGGCAACTAATCGTCACTGAGGAAGAGGCAGTTTCTTAGTGGTATAACCGTTGGCAAGAGACCAAGCTCCTGCAAGTAAACCCACTTCCAGGATGCTATAAAAAACAAAGTGAAGCAAAGCAAAACACCCTAATAAAATGCAAAGTCTCTCTCTCTCTCAGGCATCCAGGCATGTTTGTACACACGCATGCAAGCACACATGCACGCATGTTTATTATCTGCCAGGTGCCCTAGTTACTTAGCTACTCAGGAGAATGAGGCAGAAAAGATCAAATGGGCAAAGGAGTATGAGGCAAACCTGGGCAGCAGAGCACAACTATCTCAAAATAAAAAAGTCATCTTGTAGAATACTGAAATATATGAGCTTTGTCTCAAAATAATCCGAAAGTATTAGGGGTGCAACCCAGTTGAGAGCAAATGTTAAGCATGCATGAGGCTCTAGATTCAACCCCGTCACTAATACCCCAGCTTTTCACCTCAAAAAACAAAGCTGAGGCAAAGCAGGGATTTAATGGAGCAGAGACAAACAGTACAAGCCAGCCTGTGCTGAGAGTCACCGAAACTGGGTGCTAAGGAAACAGGGATTACAGGTGTGTCTATGTTCCCAAATGCGAAGTTTCCTGTAATGGAAGGTTTTAAAGGAAAATTCAAAAGAATACATTAAAGAAAATCACTTTTTAAAGTGTGTGTGTGTGTGTGTGTGTGTGTGTGTGTGTGTGTGTGTACTCCATGCATGCCTGATGCTCACAGATGCTAGAAGGCGGCACTAGATCCCCTGGAACTACAGTGGGTCCTGGGAACTAAATCCAGGTCCTCTGGAAGAGCAGCCAGTGCTCTTCACCACTGAGCCATCTCTCCAGCCCCTGAAGGTAACTTCTTTAAAAATAAAGTATTTCTGATTGCTATTAATAACACAATAGTAACAAAGAGGCTTCCTCCCCCCCTCCTTTTTTTTCTTTTTTTTCAAGACAGGGTTTCTCTGTGTAGCTTTGGCTGTCCTAGACTCACTTCGTATACCAGTGGCTGGCCTTGAACTTACAGAGATCCCTCTGCCTCTGCCTCCCCAAGTGCTAGGATGAAAGGGGTGCAGCACACCTAGCAACAAGCTTTTTAAGAGTATCACAAATTTAATACCCATACAGTTTAGCAAATAATTCTAGCTCCTTTTCATACTCCATAAAAGTGTTTGCGTTCATTTAAAAAATAAAAATAAAAAGAACTAGTTAAAAGTAGATTGAGTTTAGTGGTAGACTGCTCAGCTCAATCTTCAATAACACACACACACACACACCCCAATACAGTGAGGTTCCTCAAAAATGTAAACAGAAACTCACACCCCCCTGGCCCAGCAATCTCATTCTCAGGCACATACCCAGAAGAACTGACAGACTGACAAGCCATGCACATGCACATGTTCACAGCAGCAGCCTGAAGAGCATCTGAAGAGGGGAGCAGCCCAGATGCTCCATGACTGATTAAAGGGCAAACTGTGCTAGACAGATGTCGTGAACATTATCCAGACACACAAAGGAATGAAATACTGACACGCCACAATGCCAGTAACCTCAGAAAACACCGTGGCAACTGAAAGAAACCATGAACAAAAGGTCACACATTAAATGCTCCTGTTGGTATCTGTATTCAAGATAAAGACACAGGGGCAGAAAACATGCTGGAGGTTGGCAGGAGTCTAGAGAAAGGGTAAACCAGGACTAACTGTTTATTGTACACAGCATTTCATTCTGGAGAGGTGAAAACGTCCCGAACTCAGCAAAGGTAATATTGTGCAACTTGTGAATACATTAAATGCCACTCAAGAGTGGTTAGTTTTATGTCATGTGAGTGTGATGGCTGATTTAATGTCAGCTGGCCACAACTGAGAATCACCCGAGGAACCGTCCGGGTTGTCTAACGGCCATGAGAAGGCCGGCGCACTTTCCAGCAGCAGCTGGATTTAGGAGAGCGCAGCAGAAGGAAGATCTTCCCTTCCTCTCCACATCGAGGTGATTTGCCCCATTGCTGCCACCAGGTCCTTCAGAGAGAACTGAACCAGTGTTTCCAGGCTGTTCACTGACAGAGGGCCAGAGGCTCTCCAAGAACCCACCAGGCCTTTGGTTTGAGATTGGGACTGATGAGGTGCCCAGCCTCTCAAGCCGAACAGCTACCAAGTTCTCAGCCTCTCCAGTGAGACACAGCCCTGTGGGACTCTGCTGAGGCACCAGGCTCAAGGCCTGAGCCACTGCCCTGTTCTCAGCCTTTAGACACTAGACGGCTGCTGGTGCTATTTCAACATAAGCCAATTTAACGAAATACATATATTCCTATCTATTCTGTTTCTCCCGGGAACCCTAATACAGTGACCTTTATCTTAATGTCAAACAACTATAGGGAGAAAAAATGTTGTTTGTGTTTGTTTGTTTTGTTTTGAACTTCTCAGCTTGGCTGAGTATCAAGCAATGCAAAAATGGCCTGCCCTGGGGAAGGTGCAAGTACAGCAAGGGACAAGACTATCAATTTTATTGCAGGGCTAATCCACCAAAGCATAAAATTCAAATACCCACACTACTGTATTATTCATGTGTGTTATTATCTGTAAAAACAATGACCTGAGATCAACCAATTTTGTAGCAACAAGATATCAGTTAAATAAATTATGCTTATACCCTGGGATATTATCTACTTAAAAATGACACTGTGTCTAACTCTATATGTACAGGAATGAAATTCTTGGCAAAGTAAACTTAATTCTAAACAGACAGGTGGAACAGAATAGTGCCTACTGTATACTTCCATTTGCACAGATTAGGAAGTCTATTTCTTTCTCTCCTGATGCCATGGGGATGAGCGTGTATGCTATCTCTGGAGGGAGACTGGCAATCAATTATCATAGGAAAGGAACAAAAACACCATTTATATCAGCTGGTCCCTTCATACTGTTTGGAACAATAAAAAATAAAAAACGCTGATTAAAAATTACTTTTAAATTTTTTCTTTTCAAGGCAGGGTCTCATGTATCCCAGACTGGCCTCGAACTCACTGTGCAGCTGAGAATGACCTTGAGCTTCTTGGATCCTCCTGCCTCTATTTCCCAAGTGCTGCCACCAGTCCAGTTTATGCAGTGCTGGGGACCAACCTAAGGCATGCAAGGCAAGCATCCTACCGACCAAGGCCCAGTTCCATCTGGGTGTTACTTAAAAAAAAAAAATCAAATCATACTTGAAAACATCCAACCTAGATTTCTGTTTATCTTTCTTATAGAATATATAGCTTTACTGTTTTTAGAATTTTTTAGTATTATTTTTATTGGTATAATTGTGTATACATGGTGTATGTGTGTGAGAACACTGTGACAGTGAAGGCTAGAGGCTTCAGATTCCTCTGGAGTTGGAGTTACAGGCAGCACACAGCTGCCTGTTATGGGTGCTGGGAACCAAACTTGGGTCTTCTGCAAAAGTTGTATGAGCTCTTAACCACTAAGCTATCTCTCAAGCCTCTAAATTTTTAATAAAAATTACATTTTACTTATTTGGGGTGGTAGCGGCGGCATGTCAGAGCAGACTCGTGCCGGGCAGAGGGTCACCGGCAGTAGTTGGTTCTCTCCTACCATGCGGCTCCCAGGGACTGAACTCTGGTGCCTTTACCTGAGCCACCTTGACAGCTCAGCTTTTCTTCAGGATGGTTCGGAAGAACCATTCTTTTGCATCCCTGTACACTGATCATGCTGCATCTGTGACATGCCTAGAACTCAAGGTCATGGAACCCTAACTTCTTACTCAGATTTCTGAGCTTTTAATCATTTCCTGAAAAGACAGGAAATCTATAGATTCTCTTCAAAAAAAAAAAAAGAAAAAAAAAAAGGCCTATCCAGCAACTTACATATAACCTTAGGGATCGCTCCCGAGGACTCACACAGCCCCTGTAACTCTCACAGCTTGTTAAGCAGCTACCACAACTTGCTGTTTAGTATTAGACTAGGTGAAAACCACAACACCCATGTCAAGATGCAGTGACATCAAGGGGCCAGAGGAAGGTGTCAGATTCCCCAGGACTGGAATTACAGATATCTGTGAGCCATCATGTGGGCGCTGGGAATGAAACCCAGGTCTTCTGAAAGAACAGCCTGTGCTCTTAACAGCTAAGCTGCCTCTCCAGCCCATAGAGTTTATGTTAGCTTGGAGTGTCTGACTAAAGAGAGACATATGTGGGTCTGGGAGAAGGAACAGGAATTATGGTCAGAGGTAGAAGCTGTAAGACTGTACATAAACTCCAGCTGGTGAGATGGCTCCGCACTAAAACCACTCACCACCAAGTCTGACGATCTGGCTTTGATCCCTGAGACCCACATAATGGAAGGAGAAAACCGACTCCTAGTTCTTCTCTGACTTTCACACACATGCTATGGCCCATGTGTATATATTTATATGGGCACATGAACACACACAGAGACAGAGAGACAAGACAAAGAGAGAGATGGAGGGAAAGGAAGAGGGAGAGACAGAGGCAGAGAGAGGGAGAGATAGAGGCAGAGAGAGGGAAAGACAGAGGGAGAGGAAGAGGGAGAGACAGAGGCAGAGAGAGAGAGTGGGAGAGACAGAGGTAGAGAGAGGGAGAGACTGAGGGAGAGGGAGAGAATAAATGTAATTCTGGCTTACAGAACCCTTGTCCCCAATAGACACTGAGTAAGTTCCTGTGCTACAATAGTTAAATTTCATCCTCTCAGCTACAGGCACTGCTTCAAGATTATCTAATAGATTAGCCACACAAAGAAGTCAAGTGAAATAGCTATTTTTTTCAACACCCCAAATCAAAGTGAAGTGGCCATGGAGTTATGAATCAGTCAGAAGGCAGCTAGCCAGATTAGCGTAGTCCTCGAGGGTGATGGATAACTTAAGTTTACATGCACCAGCCAAATGGCTACAAAACAAAGCACTATTTCCAAAGGATTGTGAGGATGCTACCTTGGGATGGCAGTGATTTTCTACATCTTTGTTATTTTAATACTGTGGTGTTTTGTGTATGTGTGTGTGTGTGTGTGCGCGCGCGCGCGCGCGTGCGCAACAGCTTAATTTGTAATACCTAGCTGTGAACCTTCAACAACTAACTTTAAAGATGTAAAAGTGATTAAACTGAATCACCTATATTCTTCCACCCAGCTCAGGGCAGAATCAACATAACAGCTTTGCTGCTACTAAAAAGAGATCCATCAGATAAGTTCAGGCATGGCAGCACAGGCCTAAAATCTCAGCTAGTGGGGTTAGAGAGATGGCTCAGCAGTTATGAACACTGGCTGCTTTTTCCAGAGGACCAGTGTTCAATTCCCAGTTCCCAGCATGGAACTGGAATTTTCACAAACATCTGAAACTCCAGTCCAAAGGGATCTGAAAGACACCCTCTTCTGGTCTCTGCAGGCACCAGGCACACACATGTTACACAGACATACATGTAGGCAAACACTCACACATAAAATAAAATAAAAATAATTTTTAAAAAAATCCCAGCTACTTAGGTAGCTGAACTAGACACCAGCCTAGACTCATAGTGAGTTCAAGGCTACCTTGAGCAAACTTAAAGAGACCTTTTCTCAAAAGGAAGGAGGGATTGCTCATTCATCATATGCTTGTTTAGTATACACAAAGCACTAAGTTCAATCCCCTACGCCACTAAAAAGACAGCTATTGGAGTAGATTAGGATAGTGTGAGTTTTTCTTACTAACTCAAATGCAGCGCTCTCAATCCAGCAGCCTATGAAGCACACTGTAAGAAGTCCCAGCAAAATGCCAACCACTTCCTAGCAGGTGCCACTCGGCAGTTCTCTGTTGCCTTCACTTTCTGTATGTATACGACATGTAAGTACACCAATGTGTGCTCTGGTTCACCTTCCCTGTCTTACAGAACAGTATCCCATCCTTTACCCTCTCACCCCCACCTACCTCCACTGCCAGGGGCTGAACCCGGAGCCTGTGCTAAGCCAGCACCCTCCACTACTGAGCTGCAGTCCTGGCCCTCCATTTCCCTTTTTATAATGGATATATTTCATAGATTTTTTTTTTTCCTAGAGCAGTCTAAAGCAGTATCTCTATCACTTTTCATCATACAAACACTCCATAATTAAGTTGCCTCTCACTGGTGAACATCTGAGCTGTTCCTGGTCTTCTGTTATCACAATGCTGCAATGAAAGAACATGGCACACACCATGTCTAGAAGAAACTTAAAAGGTTAAACCATGTGCAATTGTAATCCTGATTAAACACTGAGCTTTTAAACTTCTGGACCCTTAAAAAACCTGCTTAAGGCTACTGAGCTCTGTCCTGAAACATACAAGCAGACGACACAGCAAACTCACATCCTCCGAGTAGGCCCAGAAGCCCTAACACACTCATTGCCTACAGACACTTGAGTCAGGTGGGTTAAGAAGAGTCTCAGTTACAATCTGGAAATGTGGAGAACTCTTTACCTTGGTTGATTTCAGCTGCAGAAGGCCCCAAACTCAAGCTCTTCTTCTGCTGAGCATTTTTGGCAAGAAGCGTGTGTTTGTCATCATTCCCTGTGTCCATCTCTGAAATGGTGACAGCCAGAATCCGGCAGAAGTTAGCAAGCTGCTGCTGATCGAAATTGGACACTAAGGAACTCAGATTGGGAACTTCATCTAGCCGAATCATTTCCTATAGAAGACACAAAGAAACAATCCCCATGCTCAATTCCTCCAGAAACTGCATTATTCTCCTGCATTCCTCCCAGGTGGGCTCGGCAGGGAGACAACCTGGGTTCAAATCCCAGGTCTGCCGACCTCAGTTAAGTTCTGGAACTCTCCTCTTTCCTTGCTAGTAACAGAATGGGATTCGCTTATCTCAGGGTGGAGGTCACAGTAACCTGTAGGCACAACTGTTCCCACTATTTACCTTTGTTCTGGCAGCACATTTTGCCCTAAAGTCCCATTCAAGTTTAAATCATAAACCACTATTCTCCTATAGATTTTTTTTTGAGATGGGGCTATGCAGCGCAGGCTGCCCTCTAACTATGTGGCTGAGGGTTAGCTTGCGTCCTGACTCTCCAGTGCTGGGATTACAGGCGTGCACCATTCTGCACGGTTTACCTGGGTCCAATCCGGAGCTCTGCACAAGCCACGAAAACTCTTTACTAGCTACTTCCTAGATCAACTTTTAAAAGAAAGAGGACTTTTCCAACAAAGCCAAAGGCCGCTGTAAAGTCCTACAGTTACAGTCCCCTTTCCCTCCCAGAAGGAAGCGTTATTTTGAACTCGTGTTTACTGTTCCCAGGTAGTTTTCAGTCCTCATGAATACTTAACATGGTTGGGCATGTGATGTCAACATACTAGACCTTACTGCAATTCTACACAGACCTCTGAGAAGCAGCTTGAGCTCGATCATTTCTCATGGCTTCACCACATGGTGTTTCCCTCTCCTCTGGCCCTTGGGTGAACTGTACTAACGACAACTGAACGTTGCAGTGAGCAACCCTTTCATTTCTGTACATGCACGCGGTAGAGAATTTCTCTTCCTGACTTTATCAGGCATTTCCAAAGTTTTAAAATTAATGTTTACTCTAACTTTTAACAGATGCTGATTGAAACTGGACATTAAGGAACTGTACGGCATGTAAAGGAATGCTCCTTCTTTCCTGAGCTGGACTTCAGCCTCACCACAGGTTCCTACAGGAGAACTAGGCTCTTAGAGTGCTGCTGCTGGTTGGGGGCCGTGAAAGATCTTAGGAAATTAGGGGATTCTGCTGGAAGGTGGTTCTCCCAGGACTCCTGGGTAACTTGTGGGAGAAAGCTATGAAACCCTGAATTTGGTTCTACCAAATTCTCTGTGGCTCTCTCACACTCCCTGCTGTTAACTGTCATGAGGCAACACAGCCACTGAGGCTGTGCTGTCTGAACGAGGAAGCCCAGAACTGTAAGGCAAATAAACTTCACTTTCTTCCTAAGGAGCCCATGCCAAGGGATTTTTTTTTTTTTTTTTTTTTTTTAAATAACAGAACCTGACTAATGCTTTAACATTTTCTTAAAGGAGCAGCAGCGGCATTCTGGCTGGGAGAGATGGCTCAATGGTTAAGAGCACTGGTTACTCTCCCAGAGAACCCAGATTCAACCACCAGCAGCCACATGGCAGCTCACAACTGTCTGTAACTCCAGCTCCAGGGGATCGAACCCCTTCTTCTGTTCCCTGCAAGCACTGCATGCAGGTGGTATATGGACATATATGCAGGCAAAACATCCATACACATAAAATAAACGTACAAAAATGCTTTTATAGTCTCATGTTTCTCCTTCCCTCAAATCTGTGTGTGCTCCGTGAGCTTTCCTGGTTTTAAACCACCACACAGTCTACCGAGAGCACCTGCTTCCTCTCACCCACCAACCCACTTAACTTCCGCTAGACTGGGCATTTTCCTATCACTGCACAGAAACTTGTCATTACTTGTCCTGCCTCTATTTCCCAGTGAACCTGACACAACTTCAAGAGAGATAGGCCTTCAGAGCCCTAAGGCACAGCACCTAGGAGCAAGGAGCTTCGTAACTGTGCACTAAATAAGCAAATAAGCACGCTGAAGGAGGAGGGTGGGGGTGTGTGAAGGAGGAAGCATTTGGGAGTAGCTGTCTGTCCTCAGTACGCACTGATGTCAGCTATTCTGTTGTCATTAGACACTTTCAGCTCTGGCAATCCCTCAGTCCTCTAACTCAAAGTGTACGACACTCGGCCTCTCCATTATCTAACCCTGTCCAACTCAGGGTGTGGGTCCAAAATCAGGTCCCGCTGCCCCATGCCCACTTTTCATTACTGTTGTTTGTGAGACGGGGTATCCCACTGCAACTTAGGCTGGTTTAAAACCCATGATGCAGCCTAGGGTGGGCTTAGACCTCCAGTAATCCCCCTGCCTCAACCACTCTAGTGCCAGAACAGGTTACACTACACTCGGCTTCACTAATTTTTTTAACTTTAACATTTGATACATCTTATAAACCATGATGAGCTTTATCACTGGGTGCGTCTTCCTTACAGTAGTCCTCTGCCTCTGTCAGGTGCCCACTGCTATGAACTGTTTATTGCTTTAATCATTACAAAGTTTTATTTTTTAATTTTATGAAAATGACATGCAGCCTACAGTGCTCTGCCGCTGACTTTCATCAACTGTCACTTCCCTACTCAGCTGTGCTTTTGCCCGCAGTACTAGTTATATCTAATGCTTTATTATATTCCAGTGTGTGAAAAGACACGGGTCACAGGCTTGCCTTTAAGTTTTCTGCTCTAAAGTAGCGACACTCTAAGTATTCTTACTTGATGCCCAGAGAAAAGCTTTTCTAGAGCAGTAGCTGCTAAGAAAATTCTGAGTGACCAGTGAAACCTGTTTTCCTTCACAACCTAATAGATATGGGGGGTGAGGGGAGCAGGGAAGAGTATCTTCCAAAAACAGCCTCACAGAACACACTTGGGTCTGTTCCCTCAAGCTGAAAGACAGACCTTTTGGGTTTACTCTAGTGTCCTCGTTTCTTTCTTTCTTTAACATGTGTATGTGCACGTGTTCACATGTGTGCAAGTGTGTAGGTGCATGTGATGGCCAAAGGCTGAGCCAGGTGTCTTCTTGGATCTCGATCTATCTTGTTGACTGAAGCATGGAGCTTGCCCAGGATCCCTTGTGTATGCCTTCTAGCAGGCAGGATTACATATGGGCCAGCCTGACCACTTGGTTTTTATGTGGGGATCCAAAATTACACAGCAAGTGCTTTAACCACCAAGCCATCCCCCCAGCCTCCAGTGTTTTCCATTCCTTTAAAACAGTGTTCTAGCCAGGCAGTGGTGTACACACCTTTAATACTAGCACTCGGGGGGCAGGGGCAAGTGGATCTCTGAGTTCAAGGCCAGCCTGGTCTAGAGTGACTTCCAGGACAGCCAGGGCTACACAGAGAAATCCTGTCTTGAAAAAAACAAAACAAAACAAAACCTCCCTTTTCTAATTACATTTTATTTAATTATATGTGTGTGCATATGTAAATAGGTATACATATGTATGTATGAATGTGTGCACATGTGTGTAAATGTATGTGGTATGTGTATATATGTACAGGCGGGTATACATGTGTGCATACTTACATGGTGAGCATGCTTATATGTGTATGTGGGTGTACATGAGTGTTTATATGTTGTGTGTGTATATGCATTGGTGGGTGTGTGCCACAGCACAAAAGGAAGTCAGAGGTCAAGTCACAGTTGTTGGCTCTCTCCTTCCACTATGTTTCCTAGAGCATGAACTCGGGCCGTTGGCTTGAGGTGCCTATACCCGCCAGGCCCTCTGTCAGCTGCATGCTTTCATTTCTGAGAATCATTTCCCTACAAGCATGTGGAGACACAGATCACATTCAGCCCACCCACAGGAAAACACAAAGCTCCACCCTTGGGGCAGTGCTTCTAAGGCGCTGGGCACACGGCATGTACACATTCAAGTACAAGATCAAAAAACAGACAAGTATGTTCTGCTGAAAATACCCGCTCTCTCCTCACACAGTGTAAGATCTGCATTTCCCGACTGTCAGTGAGGCCAAACATCTGTTTATGGCTCACCTACTTCTCCTTTGTGAAATGCCTATCCAGCTCTCTGCTCATTTGTTAACCAGGCGAGCTGTCTTTTTATCCTGATTTATAGGAATTTTTGATGAATTCTGAATATTAATCCTTTCTTTGAATGAGTCACAGGTTCCTTTCCCGCTTTATTGTTGCATGCAACACCACGGCAGCTACAATAGCAGTAGAGCCTATCACCAATCTGGGCAACACAGACAGGAATGAGACGGCCTGAGGAACCAGGGGGGCAAAGTTGGGAAGGGGCCATCACTCCTCCTCCTCCGAGCCTGCCAGGGAGCATGTGGCTCCTGCACCAACAGCCATACTCACACACTGGCGCGAGCACACAATCCTTGGAAAATAACAAAGGCATTTTATCAAAGAGCACAAAGGGACTGTCTGGGGCCTGCGCACATCGGGAGTGTGCTCCCGCAGACAACGGGACATTGTGTGGCTTCTGTCTGGGTGAAAACAGAAGTGAGATCAGCATACGTGGCACAGATCACATTCAGCCCACCCGTGGAGAACCTCCTCGCTACAACAGCAACCCTCAGGAGGCTACGCAGCGATGAGAAGACATCTGCCCACCAGCAATCAACAGGGAGATGTGGCGAGGGCCGAGGAAGTGAACTCCAGGCCCTAGCAGGCATATATCACAATTCTCACACAGTGCATGTGGATGTATTTTTGGAAGTCTATGAATTTCTGATGAAAAAGCTTTAATGTTTTCATCTTTTTGTTGCTGTGTTTTGAGACAAACTATTACTCTTGCCCCATACCCACAAACATAACACTTGCCTACAATGTGCAAGACCCTAAGTACAATCTCTAGTACCATTATTTTAAAAAATGGGCAGTGATGGTGCACACATTTTGTCCCAGCACTCAGGAGGCAGAGGCAGGCGGATTTCTGAGTTTGAGGCCAGCCTGGTCTACAGAGGCGGGCAGATCTCTGAGTTCAAGACCAGCCTGGTCTACTGAGTGAGTTCCAGGACAGCCAGGGCTACAAAAAGAAACCTATCTTGTAAAACAACAATAACAAACACTAGTGAAAAAAGGCTTCACATTAGTTCAAACACAGAAAGCTGGTTTATGAGTAGTCACCAGTGCATACAACAGCAAAAGAAAGGTAAAAAGAACTTGTTCCATTAAAGTTAATGAGGAGCAATTTTATCTTAACAATTATAATCAATATCTAAAATGCCATTAAGTTCACCAAATCAATGTGAAGTTTTGTGTTTCATACTGTTTGACTTCAATTTATATATGTATTTATGTTTCATAGCCAGAAAGACCCACTGGCATAAAAAGTACAACCTAATTTTATATGTGAACCTATCATCTATCTAGAAACAAAGAATTTACCAGGAGGGTATTGAAGAGCTTCTCTGAAAGAGGTCCTGTCCAGTCGTTAACCAGGCTCAACAATGCAGTACCTGAGACGCCCTCCCACAGCAGAGCACAGCTTACCTTTTTAACACCCAGAATGTCTTCGATGAGAGTTGCTGTTTGTAAGAACGTCTTCTTACTCGTCATCAGTGTAAACAGGAAGATCACAAAATCATTCTTTTCTGCCAAACGCTTTGTTACTCCTTCCGTCTGTCACAGGGAGAGAGGAGAAAAGGCAGAATAGCTTGTGACCATAAGCACTATAACAGATGCAGAAAGCAATCCTGTCTTGTAAAACTAGCATGAGCCAAGGTAGGAAGTCATGGGTACTGTGGGGAATGTGTGTAAAAGGACTCCTAGCCCTCAGACCACACAACAGGGAGCCTCCTTTGGAGCTAGGAATGAGAAAAAAAGCAGGAGGCATGGAACAGTTTCGGCTGGCTTCTCATTTCGTCACTGAACATGGTCATCTCAAACATCTGGAAGGATTCAGGGAGAGTGCAGTAAGCACTGCCTGAACAGTGAGCCTCTCACTCAGCCACTGTCCTGGAGTAACCCACAGGGTTCAGGTCTCCTTTGCTATCAACTCACTCTTCTGGCTGACACTCCAACAGGCGCACAGTGCTGTCAGGGACAATCTCGACACCTCAGGTCGGGTCAGACTGACCCTCGCTGTCAACACTAACGCACACGGGAGGGTCCCTACTCCGACCACTCTGCTCTCCCCTCGGAGAGAACACTGCCCAAAGAGTCCCTGTCTGTCAGTGCAGTCCAGAACACAGCAAAGATGAGTGTCTGCTAGCAGAGGCACATAAATCAAGTATGCTTTGCCTACATTACGGGCTATGCCATCAGAAAAATAATGTAGCTATTCTTTTTGCCTTTTGCGGAATAAAAAAGCTTGTCATGAAATGCGTCTACACAAAGCAGCATACAAAAGTCTGAAGTTACTGTAGAAGATTGCTGGTAGTCGTTTAATCTGGTTAACGGAATCACATGACGTAAGCGCTGGTCCTATCTCTAGTTGCCATTTTCTTAAGGGGCAGCAACATGATGGACAAAGGCAGCTGCCACCAGACTCAACGACCTGAATTTGATCCTTGGACCCAAGTGATGGAAGGTGAGACTCACTCCTCAACAAGCTATTCTCCAAGTCCCACACACAAACATATACTCACATAAGTGTGTGTGTGTGTGTGTGTGTAATATGCTGTGTTAGTTATAAATTATTGTCCAAGATGGGAGCAGGCAAGCCTAACACCTCATCAAGATGATGCCTTCCCTGTGAACCGTCCCTAGCCCACTCTACACACACACTCGTTTCCTCCTCTGAAGCCTCAAAGCATCTGGCCTACACCCGTCCCTGTGCACCACGGGCGACCCCGATCGCTGACATAGCGCAGGTACTCTAGTCTTCACTGTTGCACCTCTCCTAAAACATAGGCAGTACTTAGAGCTAGACTGACAAACAAGGAATAATGAAGAAAACAAAACTAGCTAGCAAATACCCTCAAGTCAGGTTTAAGAGTCTGGCTCTTAAACCAGTGAGTGGGTACCACGCTAAGAGAACTTTACAGTCAGTGAGGTAAATGTGTCAATCAAATTTAATTTTCCTACGGAAGAGCTTGGTAAAAATGTGCTGAGCCTGTCACTGACCTAGAATTCACCAAGTAATGTAGGCTGTCTGGCCAGCGGGCCCTGTATCCATCCACCTGCCTCTGCCCCCTCAGCACTGTGATTACAGGCAGGTACCACCCCTCTGCTCTGCTACATGGCATCAAACTGGGCTCCTCATGCTGCACTTCAGCAGACGAGCCAGCTCTATCACCTTATTCTTTAAAACTAAACTTTGCTAGAATGTCTCTGCTTAATATTAGGTCACAATTTAAGACACTCCTATAAGGAACTCAACAATCAGGAGCCACTCTCTTCTATGCTCTTTGTTTTTATAAAATATTACTGAACTTTAGCTGCAAAAACAGTTGAGCATTCTTGACAATTAGCCTTCTGCCTACAGAGCTGCCTCTGCTTTTCTGTGCTATGCTCTAACAGCACAGCTGCTGAGCACCTGAAAGCAGATTGTCCAACTGATCATACCTTAGGTGTGACGCTCACACTGGATTCTCAAAGCTTGGTACAAAACAAGTAAAATATCTTAAAAACTGTATTGACTGGAGTGATAATATTCTTCCTAGATTTGTTAAATACAATAATTATCAAAATAATTACCTTTCCTATTTCAAAAAAGGCGCTCTAAGGGAATGTACAATAATGGACACGGCCTGCATTATGATCCGTGCACGGCAGGCAACCGAGGCGGAGGCCGACGTGCGAGGGTGCTCCAGCAGCTAGCCATCTGTGCTGGCCGCTAAGAGCCTAGAGCCCGCTGCAGTACACATGTGTTTACAATCTGTATTCTCTGTCAATTATGTGCTCACCTTTCTTTCATCCTTTTCTTTCTTATCTACTTCTCATTTTGTGGTCTCAGCAGTGTTCACCTGAAGTCTTCTTTAGAATGAGACAGAATTAAATGTTTCTTTGCTTCCATGACAGAAGTTCAGAGCACTTAGCGTGTTCTGCTGTGTACTGTGACAAGTTTATCCTAAGTTCCTAAAGCCAGCGCTTTGCCTTTAAAACCAGACATTTACACACTGCTTACAAAATGCAGCCACACCTGTGATCTCACTGCGCTCTCCCAACCCTGTGATGTCAGTTTGATTGTAAACACTGTGGACCAGCTCAGGAAGCTGTCTAAGCCAAAGGCCAGGGCACAAAATCTGCTTCCCACAGTGAGTGCTCAGCTCTTTCTTTCTGCCAGATTATTTCCTTTATTCACCACTCTTCTGGCAAGGTTGCCCTCACAGACTATCAATGTATGGGCAGGACTTGTGGCTTTTGTTTTCCAGTAAGTAAAATGAAGGAACAGGCAGAATGGAGTTAGAGATTATCTTAAAGGACAAAGGACATTCTGCCAAACCTAGTCACCTTTCAACAAGTAGTGGTCAGTGTAAAAGAAACTTTTATTTGCTTGGTTTTAGTGTTGTCTCGGAGGTTTACTGCCTCCTTCTGCTAACCTAGGCTTAGTCCTGGAAGCTTCTAGCCTCCGTATAATCTAACCTAGGCCTAGAATGTTTTCAGCCTCTGAGACTTACTGCTTAATAAGCTCACCCTTTCTTGTTCTTTCTGAGCTTTGTGCTGGCTGGTTCAACTCAAGCTGTTCTGGCTCAAACTCCTCTCCAAGCAGACTTATTCAAGCTGGCTTTCTCTCAGCCTCTGAATTGTTCTGCTTGGCCTCAAACTATCTCCAGCAATTTGCTCTAATCTCCTGGCTCCTTCTCATTCTCTGGCTCATTCAGTTTTCACCTGAGTTCTCTCTCTCTGCAACCGTCTTTCTATTACTGTCCCAGTAAAAACTGCTTCTTCTCTTTCCTGTGAAAGTTGGGCGTAATCTACTCTGTCAAATCTTTCTCTGATTTGTCAGTGTTTTTGCCACTCAATTAGACATCACTTTCAAAACATGGGTGCTTCCTTCTATAAACTAACTTTACCTTCATTGTTTGGAATTAAAGGCATGTACCACCATGCCTGCGTTTAAGCTTTTCTTTACCTGAAACTTGCTCTATATCAGGCTGGCCTTGAACTCATATCTGCTTGCCTCCGTCTCCTGGATTAAAGGCATGTTTGTATTCCAGCTTGATCACACAGACCTGGAAGACCTTTGGATGTGATCTCTTGCTGGAACAGCCACTTTCTGAATTAACATTCCTCTATAGGTCAGTCTCTGCTTGGGCACCTGTGTGTGTGAGAGGGGGGTAGTGGTGGTGCTGGCTACAGAGCTCAGGGCCTGTTCAGGAAGCTTTGGGTCTTATTAAGTGCTATAAAATTATGCTCCTCTATTATTTCTACCTGCTGGCCCTGATTCTCAGGCACACAGAAAATAAGGTCAATTAATTCCCTTAAAATCTGAAGACAGTTCTCACATCTGCACCCCACTCAAACCTTCCTGTCTCAGCACTGAAGATGAAGGAGGAGAGAATTGGGGCCACAGTGGCAGGAGTACTCACACAGACACAGGTATTATACAGGATGCTCAAGCAGTCCTTCGACATCTCATCACTTACTGAAAGGGAAGGAGCAGCATTATTTTTCTCATAGAAAACAGTGCGACATGAGCACACTTCTGGAACATATGAGACGCTCTAGCGGGGCATGTGTAGTGTGCCTTCAGCCCCAGCATGGGAGGCACGCACTGCACAGACGCAAAGATGCACAGCTTTAGGTGAACACTCAAGCTCCCCGCTATACCGCAGTGCCACCAGGAAAAGACTCAAGCTGTATTTTCAGAAGCAGAATTACTAGAATCCAGGACGTAAGAATCCCGGCCATTCCTCTTCTATATTCTCATTTTAAGTTCTACTGGCAGAAAATAAGGCTATCACTTCTGCCTCATACTTACCAACTGGGGGCTTAGGTTTTGCTCTTGTTACAGTTATTTATATTAAGAAAGTGGCTTTCTATATAATGTCTGAGATACTGTGGATTCCAATAAAGGACTCGCTGTCTATGATCAGATCAAGAAGAACTTACTATTATGCCCCCTCCCAAACCCAGAGATGATAAAACTGAGGATGAGCTATAATGGAAGTTTTGGTTCCTTTAAAACTCAGTTATGTTATGTAAATATGTTTTTGTTTTAATCCCAAGTGTGGGATTTTAGTCTGGCCTTTAGTTTGTCCTCCCGCAGGGACTGGTCTTTACCAACTGGTAACGGCCCTCATGAAGCATGGAGAGGGGTGTGGTCTGGGACTCTTGAGGGATAGAAATGGGAGCCCAGAAACGGAAGGTGTGGCAATTTGGTGTGGTGGCTTGGAGGACAAGATGGAGAGAAATGATTCAACGCAGGGGCTTGGAGGAGACTGCTTGCTGAGCTTACTGTTGCTGGAGATTGGTATAGCCCCAAAAGAACCCATCAACCCTAAACAGCTGGGAGAAGTAAAGAGGTCTGCACCCCATCTCCCCATTAACCTTCTCTACCTTACCCACAGTAAAGGGCTGCAGAAATCAAGTTAGAGGTTAAATACTTCAAATAAAATAGCATTTAAAAATGAGTTCAACAATGAGCCACGGAGGATTGCCGTATCTGGTGTGGCACTTATTTTTAAAAATGGTTTCTATTCTCTTCCTCACTGTTGTAAGCTCTAATATCTAGAATTCCCTCAGAATCCCAATGAGCGGCCCTGTCAGACTAGCCTGACCAGACAGATGGGCTGCTCACACTTCTGACTATGCAGGTATGTGGTGTCCCTCATTACTACTTCTCACCCTATTTTGCTTATTGATTTAATGAATTCAGAGTAGCGTGGATTAAAATCATTTCAGTAAGTTAAAAATCTTCCATTTCCAAAGGGAGTTAGACTCATGTGTCCATCAAGAATTTGCTCACTACTCATTTTAATTGAGTTACAAGCAAAAGAGAAAGAAGAGTCCCACTCTTCATGGTGCCTACGAAATCTACTGGGAGGGGAAGAAACCAAGAGAGACCAACAAGCCATTTAAAAGCAGTTCTCAACCTGTGCGCCGTGACCCTTTGAGGATCAAATGACCCGTTCAGATATCCTGCACATCAGGTATTTAAATTACAATTCCTATCAGAAGCAGAATTTACAGTTATGAAGTAGCAACAAGAATAATTTTATGGTTGGCATTATGACAACATAAGGAAGTGGGGGTTGCAACACTGGGAAGGTTGAGAACCACTACATTAAGAGATGCTATTTTCTGTCAGAGTATAAAACCAAGAAACTCAAAATGAGTACGAGAAACAGCAACACAAGCCTGCAATCCCAGGACTTAAAAGGTAGAGACAGGAGGGTCAGGAGATTAAGGTCATCCTCAGGCATAAAGAGAGTTCAAGGCCAGCCTAGCCCCACCAAAAAAAGAATAGGAATTCTCTTAACTGCTACCGTATACACTAAGGGGGCCTTACACAGCTGTATATCCTGTTAATGTAGGTGCAAATTTAAAATGTGTATACATACTGTAACACATACGATGTTAATAGAAGTGATGTTTAGCTTTTAAAGATGGTGTACCTTTCTTTAAGGTAGAGTTTTTAAAAATTAAATATCGAAACCTAAAAAAAGAGTGCCCACCCCTAATATAAGTTATAAAAATAAAAGAACGAGTATCACCCAGCTTAAAAAAATTATGTATTATGCAAGCACTGACCTTTTGCCATATATGTCTATGGCAATGACTGACTTTTTTTTCTTTTCACTCATTTATTTATGTGGAGACAGGGTCTCTATGTAGCTCTGGATGTCCTGGAACTGGCTACATAGACTAGGCTTGCCTCTGCCTTGGAGTGCTGGGATTAGAGGAATTGCACCACCTCAACACTACTGAACTTTTCACAAGAGCATACATCTCCTTTATAACAAAAATCTGATGGACTGAGAAGCTGTTCAAACAAAATGATCTTAACATATATCTTTCCTTTCTCTACACATAACAGATAACTACATATGTAACACAAAATTTTCCCAAGAAAAGCTAGATCAAGTAAAAAAAACACAAGATACAATTTTGTTTGTTTGTTTTTAGACAGGGTTTCTCTGTGTAGCCCTGGCTGTCCTGGACTAGTGTGGCTCCGAATTCACTGGGATCCACAGTGAATCCACAGCTCTGCCCCCTGAGTGCGTGAACTAACAGCGTGAGACACCATGCCTGGCTGATGCGACTCTTTTAAACCAGTGGTTTTCTTTCTTTTTTCTTTAAAGATACCAAATCTTCATTTCTAGCAAATACAAATTAATACAGAGTGTCGCTCAGCTTGGGATGGACAGAGCAACCTACAGCTGACCGGAAGGTATATTCTCATGTCTCAAAAAAGAGCAGCTCCTGCCAATGGCCACCACATTGGCACACTGGGAATAGGACGAGCACCTAACACCCATACTTACTTTTTAGTTTCTGTCCCCGGATAGAGATTGTAGGCCTCATAAGAATTTCTACAAGAAGCTGAAACAAAACAAATAATATATAAATATTCAAAATTAATTCAAAGCACAACTCACAAAACCATCTTTACTATGAACACGTGTGGTCTAAGGAGCTGTTACAAACACGTGTGGTCTAAGGAGCTGTCACAAACCCTATTGTTCTAGGAGGCAGGAAGTAAGGTTCAATGGCTAAGTCCATCTATTTAAAGACATTCGCCATAAACAGGTGTTTAGCTTTATCATGATAAAGTACCAGGTTACAACTGTTACAACTTCCAAGTACCAGGGTTACAACTGTTCACCTTTAGCCCACTTTCTACTCAAATATATTAAAGTACTTTAAAGGAATCTATGTAATAATAAAATAGTTAATCCATGAATTTAAAGACATTCATCATAAATAGGTATTTAACTTTTTTCTGTTTTTCAAATCAAGTTAGAAACACTTTTGGAAAAGAACCAAAGTGCTCTTCTAGCCCTTTCCAGCTACATACTAGTACTAGACAGCATATCCAAGACACCTAGAGCCGAGTGGGAGAAAAAGGTCCCATAGCATTTTCATAAGTTTTTTTCTTCTTCTCATTGTGTTTAAAGCCAACAGGTAGCCTATAAGACAGGACAGATCAGCCGAAGAACCTAAGAAAGCCTTTGCTCATCTCAAACCAGCAACAAATCTTTAAAACCAAATCCATTCTCGGGATTGCTCATGCTATGAGTGAATCCAACATCCAGAACTGATGGGAGGGGCTTTACGGCCAGGGACAGTGGCTGACAAAATGAAGACTCTAAGCAACCCTGCACCAGACTGCCATTTCTGGAGACTCACATGGCTCGGCTTCCTGCACACCTATATTTAAGGCTAACTTCACTGGTAAGAGACAAGAAAGAAAGGACATAGGACTTGGGTGAACAACAGAAGGTGCTCTGTAGGCAGCTTTTCCGCTTTGTGCAACAGATTGGTAGGCTATGCTCTACCTACACCCAGCCTCAGCCCTCTTGGAGCACACTAAGAAAGCTTAAAAATGGATTAATGGGGGGGAGGGGGGCACAGGTGGCCTAGCAAATCTATGGGACTCAGAGGACAACTTGTGGTGGTCAGCTCTTTTCTACTGTGTGGGTTCTAGGGATCAGCCAATGCTTTTCAGAAGAGACCACAATCCCCTGAGTTCTTGAGATGTAAAATGCCTAACTGCAGCAAGTATGTTACCTAAAATAAGCTCAGAGAATACAAGTCTAGGTCAATGAATAAGAGGCCTTAAATGCCAAGTGCGGCTCTACCTGGCCCTCAGACACTTTTCATCTGACCCGTCCTGAGATTACAGCTGCTCCTGCTAAGTGGATTCTGGGGACTCAAATTCAGGCCTTCAGCCTTCTAGGACAAGTGCCTTTACCCAATGAACCATCTCCCAACCCTCTGATGTACATTTCTCTATTTTTTGCTTTTGTTCTTTCAATGTTTATGAGTAGTCTGCCTGCATGTATACTGCATACATGCAATGCTCATCAAGGGCAAAAGAGGCATTGGAACCCCTGGAACCAGAGTTAGAGATGGTTGTGAGCCACAGGCAGGTGGCAGGAATGGAACGTGAGTAGTCTCCACGAGTAGTCAGTGAGCACAAGCTCCGAACTAGTTCTTCAGCTTCTCCTATACACACTTTTTAATAAGCATTTTAGAGGTAAAGGGTCTGAGCAAGGAAATGCTACAGGATCACAAAAACTAGTTAAGAGAGGGAATGCTGATCAACAATGAAGGGAAGCAGGGCTGGGGGGAGGTGTGTTAGTGGTAGAGCTCTTGCCTGCAAATGCAAGGTTGTGGTTCTATCAGGACAGAAGGAAACAGGCTGAGAATCCCAAGGCCAGGCACGATAAAGACTAACACTCAGTCTTTACAGTGGCAATAAGTGCCACTGTAGCCGGGTCTGGTGGCATAGGTCTATCACCATAGCTATATGGGAGTCACAAGGATTGAGAATTCAAGGCCTACTTAGGATACAGAGTCAGTACCAGGCCAATCTGAGCAACCTAATGAAACACTGTCTCAGGGAGGGGCACTAAAAATAAAAATCAGTGATTCAAGGCCATACTTGGCTACATAGCAAGATGGAGCTAGTCTGGGCAATTGGGGACCTTGTCTCAAAAAATCCAAAAAAAAAAAAAAAAAAATCCAAAATAAAGGAAACCTTTTTCTCCATCCCCCAACAAAGAACCCAGGTTTGGTTCCCAGCACCCACACACCTCAAAATCATCTGTAACTCCAGTTCCAAGAGGTCAGAAACAATACTATGGCCACAACAGGTACCAGACACCCATATACGGTGGCTTATGTAGGCATTCACAAACACACATAAACCTTAATGAATTAATAAGTAAATGAATGGGATGATAACCAAATAAAAGAAATAAAACAGCTATTAACAGACTATTGATAGAAAAGGAATATTTACAAACACATGAAAATATCTAATCTCACCCACAAAAGAATACAAATTTTAAAAACTATCGAGAAAATACATAAAGAATTTACATCTTAATAAAAAGAGGAAACCCTATTTGAAAATGGGACAGGAGAGATGGACAGTCCTTTAAGGAGAAGCAAACAATAAGCTCCTGAGAGATGTCAGTGTTAGTGACCATCAAATGCAAACTCAAGTCACAATGAAGCTTTTCACTGTCAGTGGAATGGGGTAATGGAATTGACAAATGATCAAAGGATTGGTAAAAACAAAGAGAATCAGAATGTTTAGCACACAGCTGAAAGGAGTATGAAATGGTGCAACCTCTGTGGAAGGCAATCAGCCAGCTCCCTCAATTACGCCAGTTACCACGTGACGCAGCAATTTCACTCCTGGGTATACACCCAACAGAGAAAAGCATGTGTCCAGAGAAACTTGCTCAAGAGTGTTCATAGGCAGTAGTCTTCCTTACAGTCAGCTGCCTATCAACAGACATAGATAATACACAAAATGTGCTACACGTCCAGACAGGGCATTATCATTTGGCTACACAAAAGGAATATGAACACATGCTTCAACATGGATGAACCCTGAAAGCACTATGCCATGTCAAAGACGCCAATCACAAAAGGCCATGTCTTACATACTCCATGTACAGGAAATATCCAGAATAGCAACTACAGAGTCAGAAGAGAGATTAGTGGTTGCCAGATGTAGGAGGGTGATGACAGGGAGTCACAGCTGATGCACAGAGGTTCTTTGGGCATGATGAAACTGTTTTGGCTGTGGTGGCGCCTCTGCATACAATAAGCTCTATACACTACACTCAACTTAGTCAAGAAGTCAAGAAACAATGAACCGCACACTTTACGTGGGTGAACTGTGTGGCATGTGAGCCATATCTCAACAAACCTGGCAAAAAACCTGTAAAGAAATGTGGCTTGTTTTGTTTTGTTTTCTTTTCTTTTATCTGCTTAGTAAAGACTTAATATACAGGGGAACGAACTTCTCGGTGCTGGTATGGTATTTATTTGCATAGTAGGACAAGGGAATTTACTTTGTGGGAATTATCAGTGTGCTCTTCGACTAGACTTTTATAACCGAGTCCACAGAAACAAACATCCACAGGGAATGGGCAGATGGCGAAGCAATGAAGACACTTGCTGCTCTTGCAGAGGACCCAGGCTGGATCCTTAGCACCCACACGGCAGCTCACAACCATCTTCAACTCCAGTTCTTAGATCTTCCACCCTCTTCTGGCTTCTACAGACAACTACACACACACGGTGCAATAAACTCTTGAAGATACACATACTACCTCATAATATATATAAATGGAAATAAATCCTTAAAAATATTCAGAATGGAGAAATGATGTAATTACATTATAATTTCAAAAATAAAAAAAAAATTTTAAATTTAAAAAAATTTTATTTCATCTGCATTAGTGTTTTGCCTTTGTGTATGCCTGTGTGAGGGGGTCAATCCTTTGGAACTGGAGATACATACAGTTGTAAGTTGCCATGTAGGTGCTGGGAATTAAACCCAGGTCCTCTGGAAAAGCCAGTACTCTTTAAACATGGAGCCATCTCTCCAGCACACAAGAAGTAATTTTATACAATACACACATATATACAGCATGATGGTATGGGTAAAAATATACTCTCATATTTTGTTCCTGGGATTTAAGTTGATAAAAATTGGTATAAACTGCGGGTTAATAAATAAAAGAGATATATACTTTGACTCCAAAAGTCTGTAAAAACCCTTTTGCAACCTTGTTTGTAACAAGTGCGCCCATGTACATACACACACAGACAGACAGACAGACAGACACACACACACACATACACAAAATGTGGAAAAACTAAACGTTCAACTGGGGTCTAAGCAAATAAATCATGGTACAACTACACCAGGAGTACTAACTGGATATTTAAAGACAGCAGATTTAGGTGTAGAGAAATGAAAAGGTAGCACTTAGCAAGTTATATGGAAAAAAGCAGAGTAGAAGCAAATATACTGGACACATGCCCTGCCAGTGCATGTAGGGGAAAAGAAACTAAGCGGAGCTGGGAGCATTTGCCTACGCACATTCATGTAAACACAGAGCATCTCTGGGACACACTAAAAATCAGTGGTCACAACAGCTTTCAAGGAAGAGACACCAGGAGACACACTTTTGACTTTGTACATTTTAAAAAGTGCTTATATTAGCACATCAAATAGAGTCTTCCAAAGCAAACACTATCGTGATTCGACATTAGAAAACACCATGGACCCAGACCAAAGAGACACTCAGTGGGGTAAGGCACAAGCCACCAAGCCGGAGGACCTGGGCTCAATCTGTAAGACCCACATGGTGGAAGAACAGAATTACAAGAAGGTGCATGGGCACGCGCGCACACTGCAGGCACACACACACACACACAAATGTAAAATAAATTTATTTTAAAAAAATTAAAAGTTGAGCCAGGCAATAGTGCCATGCACCTTTCACATTGGCACTAGGGAGATAGAGGCAGGCAGATCTCTGTGGGTTCGAGGCCAGGCTGGATTACACAATGAGTTCCAAGATAGCCAGAGGTACATTAATGAGACCCTGTCTTGAAAAACCAAAATAAATAAATGAATAATAACAAATTTAAAAGTTAAGATCAGAAATATTTGCTATGAAATCTGAAATTCTTCCTGCTTGTTTTAAATTCTCAATGACTTTAGCACTAAACAGCTACTTACATCAACACCTCCAAACAAGTCAAAAATATATGTATTTGGATATGTAGATTCTTGAGTAAGCTTCCTCTCTTCAGTTACAAATGCCATAGCCTCCATGGAGAGAAGAGGAGAAATCTCCTGGTTCAGAAAAAAATACGTAAGAGTCAGACACCATTTTTAGAATTTAACAGACCAGACACTAAAATATGCATTTTAGTTACAAAATGTGGAGCCCCTCCTCCACAGCACAAAGATAGCCCCCAATGAAGTCTTTGGGAGTCTTGGAGTCCTTGTTCCATGGAATGTCGTGTGACTGATTTTGATGAATAGAATGTGAGAAGTGGCCCTGCACACAGAAACACAGCCTTACAAAGGCAGAGCTGGCTTTTGCTACTGTAGAGCCTTACCCCCAGGCTGGGAAAGGCCCAGCAGCTACCTGGGGAAGGCTAGGGTGTGTACCCTTAGCTGACTTCCAGCAGCAACCTGCCAGGGCACCAGTGAGGCATTTTAGACATTCCAAATATCTTCAGACCGTACAAGAAACACCACAGGAAGCAGAACTTCTGGTTTAATGAGAACTGCTGAGAGAAGATGGCGGTGCTACCTGAAATTACTAGGTTTTGCAGGAAACAACTGGTTCTACAACCATAACCAAACCTCTGCTGGACTGCGACCTCCTGAAGGGAGTCCTCAGTGACCTCTCCAAGCCACAGGCATTCTGATGGTCAGCTTTCTGATGGTCGTCCATGGCCACCCAAAGGAATCTCTTAAGTCATTGGTGACATTTAGCACTTTACTTTGTAACTATTTACAAACCGAGGGTTTTCTCCCCTAGACTAAGTTGGTGTTCCTTGCAGACAAGCTCAGACAGATACTTCTGTGTGTCCCTCCTCTAAATCTAAGGCAGAGGTGGGACTCAGAGGCCGGCACGGTGCTGGCCTCCCAGACTAAGGAAGCATTGCTTCAGCAGCTGCCCACAACAACACACACCTTGACCGGCTGGGGAATGGAATAACTAGTGATTATTTTCTTCTTTCAGCGTTTCTGAACTTCTCCCATGTTCTACAGCTCATACAAAACCTGGCTATTCTTTTAAAGGTCAACAGTTTGGGGCATGTGGAGCCCCTGAGCCTTTCTATGGCCTCTGTGCATTATTTACCTTGAGAATGTTTTGGCACTCAGTGAAGTCACTGTGGAGGTGGCTGGTGGCGTACAGCTTAAGTAGCAACTGAGGAATTCCACTCCATTTGGACAATTTGTCCCTCTCGGTCAAAAAGGTCTCGGTGAACTGTGAATAAAAAAATAAAAACAAAGGAACCTTTTACTGGTGAGAAAGAAGTTTTGGCAAAAGAGGGGAACTGACTCCCAAACAGCCAGGGAGACAAGTTAGAGGTGCTCTGAAGAATTCTTCAGTGATTGCTTCTAAAACTGCAGCCTAAGGCCCTGCTCCTGACACAGCACCACTCTGAATCTACTCCCTGCCAGCCTCCTGCTTTCCCCAGCGCACTCTCCAATTTCAGCTGTGTTCTCTGTACGTGATCTCCTCTGCCCAGAGGCTTTCTCCTGGGCTTTTCTGTCTGAAAAGCTGTTTTCCTTCAAACACAGGGCAATGAGGGCCAACAAGATGACTCAGTGGGTAAGGCTGCTTGCTACACTAGTCTGATAACCTGACTGATTCCTAGAACCCACATAAAGGGGAGGAAGGGACTTATTAACACCACATACCATCCCGACTCCCACATGCACACCACAGCATGGCGTGCACACACACAGGGGCACACACACACACACACACACTTAATAACATATGTAAAAATGTAAAGAAACTTTTATTAAAATTTTAATTTATTTATTTTATGTGTATGGGTGTTGTGCCTGCGTGTAGGTCTGTGCATGGAGCTCATGCAGACCAGAAGAGGGTGTCTAGGGTTCCCTAGAGCTAGAGTTACAAATAGCTGTGAGTTGCTAGGATTTTAAAAGACCTTTTAAAAATCTTAAGCTGCACAGTGAGTTCCAGGTCAGCTTGGGCTGTAGAGACTCTGCCTCAAAACAAAGTGATAGAGAGAGAGAGACAGACAGACAGACAGACAGATGCAAAGAACATTTCCTATTTTTACAGAGGACCCAAGTTGGGTTCCCAGCACACACATAAGGCAGCTTACAAGCACAAATAACTCCAGTCACAGGAATCTAACACCCTCTTCCGGTCTCCACTGGCACCCCACATGCATGGCAAACATTCACATAGACACACACTTCATTCAACTGCAGAGTTCTTAGTACAAGGACTGAGTAAATAAATGTCTGAAGGCATCAACAAGAGCAACAGCACAATGACAGAACATGAGTAGATTATGAAGAGTCACAAACACTTTACCATTACAAAGAATAGATAGAAAATTTTTGTGGTTCAATCAAATCAAAAGCATCTTTCTATGGTTTACATGGAACAAACAGACTTTTACGGAGGTTTATCTGAACATGCAAACCCTGTGATGATGGACAAATCTCACAATTCTTCCTACACTTGTGTCTATATTATAGATTATAGCAAGAGGGGTGACAGGCAGCGCTCAGAAGAATGCGTTGTCTTAGGGTGAAACATAGGAGCGTACTACTTCTTACAACAAAAATGTCTGCACAGCAGCAATTTTGTAGTGTTTAAGCTCAAAATCAATGCAAGCTGAAAACAATTGTAAAAACCTCTTTCTTTTCCGTAAGAAGCAAAGCAAGCACGCACAGCTATGAGACCCTGCAGAAGCTATTCCTACAGAGTAACACCTGTGCCCTACAGCACTACAGAGTTCTAAACAGTGTGACAAATGGGAACTAACAAGCCACGACCTACCATGTGAAACTGGGGAAATACTCAAGCCCAACAAAATAAAACAGGGCAGCAGAAATAAAAGAAATTAAAGCAGAAAACTCCACAAACATCAACAATACTAAAAGTTTCAAGACTTTCTGAAAAGGTCAATTAACAGATATACTTTTAATGACTGGCTAAGATTACTAAATTCAGGAATGACTGAGGGAATATTACTACCAACCTGACTAGAGCAAAGAGATTACAGTGGAGCACTGAAAATGACCACATGCCAACACACTAGATACGCAAAAGGAAACGACAGGAGCACACAAGCTGTGAACTGACAAGAGTGGCAAGCAGACCTGTCACACCGAGAAGCTGAAATAGTAATGTCTCACACAGCGACAACCAAGCTCCAAAGAAAAATCCAAGTCCAGACTGAAGGCTTCATGTGATCAACCATTTAAAGGAGAATTAACACACTCATTCCCACAAAATAGGTGAGGCCAGTATTCTAGGAACTAATCTAGACAAATACACAAGAAAACTACAATCTCTCTTAACAACACAAATGCAAAAACCTCGCATCACATACAAAAAAAGCAAAGACTTATCTGGAAAGCAGAGATACTGCAACACCCAACTATTACATTCATACAGAAAACCAACAGCCTACAGGACACCCTCAGGATATGCCAAAAGACACAGATGAAAAAGGGCAACAGCCAAACACATTTTCATGATTAATACTTAACACTCTGCACAGACTAGAAGCAAAATGGAACTTTCTCAACCAGCTAACAGTATTTACAAAGAGTCTAAAACTAATACCATGTTAACTAATGTTTTCCTACTAAAATCAAGAAGAAAAAAGACTCAAAGATATCCACTCTTACCAATTCCATTTTGACAATGTACTAGAAACATGAATGTGAACAATTAGGCAAGAAGAAATAAGAACTTTGAATTGGAAATATGGAATACTCAATCTATAGATAACATCATTCTGATTATCAATTACATTTAAAGTAGCATTAAAACTAAGATGTTGGCCCAGTGTGGTGGTGCACGCCCTTAACTCTCAGTTCCAGGCAAGCCTGGTCTACAAAGTGAGTCCAAGACAGCCAGGGCTCTGTTACACAAAGAAATTCTTTCTCAATAAAGAGAGAAAGAAAAGGAGGGAGGGAGGGAGGGAGAGAGGGAAGGAGTGAAGGAGGGAAGGAGGGAGGGAGGAGGGAGGGAGGGAGGGAGGAAGGGAAGGAGGGAAGGAGGAGGGAGGGAGGGAGGGAGGAAGGAAGGGAAGGAGGGAAGGAGGAAGGAAGGAAGGAAGGAAGGAAGGAAGGAAGGAAGGAGGGAGTTTAAGAATAAATTTAACAAAAGCAGTACAAGATTTATACAAGAGAACTAGACACTGTTTTTTTTTCTCCATAATTTTATTTTTCTCATTAGTTACATTTTGTTAATTCTAGACACTGTTAAAAGATATTAAAGGACACTGAGGACACCAAAGCAGGAGGATCTAAAGTTCAAGGCCAAGCTGAGATATTAAGTGAGAACTTGTAAACAAAACAAAACAACAACAACAAAAAAAAAAATCAGGAAAAAAATCATGAAAGATAGCTCATGTTCAAAGACAGGACTTTACTGAGTTGGCAGTGCTTTCCACACTACTTATTATCACTAAAACAATACCCTTTACGTTGTTGATTTGATGTAATTCTTATCAAAGCCCAGCTGTCATCATTGTAGAAACTGATAATTTACTACTGACTCTCATATAGGAATGCCAGGGACCCAGAGCAGTCAAAACAGTCCTGAAGTTAAAAGAATCTTAGTTCCTGAATTGCTGACTTGTTAGTTCATGACAAGTCCACATTAATCAAGACTGCATTAGCAGACTGGGCATAAAGACAGCTATCCTAGACCCGTGGAATAGCAATGAGAGTCCCCAATGGTCAAGCAGTTTTTGTTTTGTTTGTTTTTGGAGTTACTTGTTTTTGTTAGGTTTGTGAGACAGAGTTTAACTGTGTAGTCCTGACTGGCTTGGAACTCACTATGGAGAACAGTTTGACCTCAAACTCACTGCCATCTCCTCCCCCTGAGTGCTGGGATTTAAAGACATATGCCACCACGTCCTGAGGTTAACTGATTTTTTGACAAGACTGTCAAAACCATAGCACAGTTTCTCAGCAAAAGACTCCTTTATAATATTTTTAATTTAAAAATTTAATATATTTTTAATTGACTTAAAATGAGTAAAGAGCTTGAAGGATGAGGGCAGCTGGTAAATGCTTGCAAGTATGAACATGAGTTCAGTCTCCAGAACCTACTTTAAAAAAAAAAAAAAAAAAAAAAAGGAAAGCTACTGTGGTAGGCACACTTGTAATCCAAGGGCTGAGGAGCTGAAGACAGGAGGATTCCCAGGGGCTGACTGGTTGGCTAGACTGACCTACTCAGAAAATTACAGGTCAGTGAGAGACCCTGTCTCCAAAACCAAGGAGGACAGCATCTGAGAAACACCACCTGAGAGTGTCTTCTCATCTATAAACACATATGTCAACTGTACCTGCACAATATACACAGTACACGTATGCATGTGTTAACACACACACATGCACACATACACATATATATGTACATGTACACACACCCACACACATGCCAGAAGAGAAAAAAATGTTACATTAGGCATACTGTCTGAAGCCACACAGCAAAAACAGGGTCAAATACTGAAAGCACAGCGAAGGGGTTTTAAAAAAAATTACACCAACTGGCAACACTGAATTCAGTGAGGTTTTTCCTTCAAAAGTAAAGGAAAAATATGAATTTTCTCAGATGAAACTTGACTTATCCTGACAGAAATATGACAGCCAGCTCTTCAGAAACAAGGAAACTGATAATGGTGAGAAACGGTGTTAGCTGAGCATCTATGTGGTTACCTGTCTCTAATGTATCACCTGTACATTATACAAGACAGGGCTGATGATGAAACAAATGAACAGAAAGTTGCTTTCTTTTTCAAGGAATCCAAACTGCAAATAATAGCAACAATTATTAGGTGGTCATAGCATGTGGGGAAATGAACCAAAGGACAGCAATCTTGTAAGGGTAGAGAGGGAGCTGGGATATAGTTCCACCCACAAACACTGCCTGACTGTAATGAGTGCTCCAAACTCCAGGGCAAACAATAAAAATAAACTACTATTTAACACCACATACACCCCTTTTGAAGCCCAGGTTAGCCTCAAACTAGCAGCAATCCTCTTGCCTCAGCCTCTGGAATGCTGGGATTACAGATATAAGCACACAACCAGCTAAAAGTGACTTTAAAGAAGTATGGCTGGATGAGGATAGATCCTCATACCCCATGTCTGCTTTCTTGATTATCTTCTTTAGGTGTATAGATTTCATTTTGTTTATCCTATCTTTTAGGTCTATATAAGCAAGTATATTCCATGTTTGTCTTTCTCCTTCTGGGATACTTCACTCAGAATGATCTTTTCTAGATCCCACCATTTGCCTGCAAATTTCATGATTTCCTCCTTTTTGATTGCTGAGTAGTATTCCATTGTGTAGAAATACCACAATTTCTGTATCCATTCCTCCGTTGATGGACCTCTGGGTTGTTTCCAGGTTCTGGCTATTACAAATAAAGCTGCTACAAACATGGTTGAGCAAATGTCCTCATTGTGTACTTGAGCAAATTTTGGGTATATGCCTAACAGTGGTAGAGCTGTATGACAGGAGTCTACCGCAGAAAGCATCTGAAAGACTCTACCTAGCAGTGCTCCAAAATAGATACTAAGACTCACAACCAAACCTTCGGCAGAGTGCAGGGAATCATATGAAAGAAGGGGAGTTTGAAGTGGAAAGGATAGGAGCTCCACAAGGACCAAACGTATCTGGGCACAGGGTCTTTTCTGAGATGGACACTCAACCAAAGTCCATGAGAGGATAAAACCTAGAACCTCTGCTCGGATGTGACCCATGATAGCTCAGTAATCAATTGGTTTCCCATAGTAAGGGGAACAAGGACTATTTCTAACATGAACTCAATGACTGGCTCTTTGACCTCCCCACCTCCCAAGGGAGGAGCAGTACTGTTAGCACACAGAGGAGGACTTTGCAGCCAGTCCGGAAAATACTTGACAAAAGCAAGTCATATGAAAGGGGAGGAGGTCCTCCCCTATTAGTGGACTTGGAAAGGGGCAGGGAGGAGATGAGGGAGGGAGGGTGGGATTGGGGAGGGAATGAGGGATACAGCTGGGATACAGAATTAACAAAATGTAACTAATGAGAAAAATAAAATTATGGAAAAAAAGAATAAATAAACAAATAAATAAATAAATAAAAAGAAGTATGGCTGGGGCCTCAGTAAACTCCTGCCGTCACAAGCTGAGGACCCGAGTTCCTGTCCCTGGTGCCCACTGAAGAGCCGGGCACAGCAGCACACATTCTATCCCAGCACTGCAGCTCAGTGGTCCCCAGACTACTGAAGAGATGAGTACCAGGTGAGTCAGAGCCCGTCACAAAAACAAAACAAAACAGACCAGAGATCAAACTTTGGTCTCCACACACTCATGCCCACACACACTTTACTAAAAGAGGCATCAGTGAAATCACATAAATGCTCAACTAGTCCACAGAAGAATAAAAAAAAAAAAAATGGGGAGGTTAAAACACACACACACACACACACACACACTCTCTCTGAAGCTGCACAGTGGCAGAAGTACCCTGTTATGTCACTAACCACCGTACAAGTCTATGCATGGTCAAATGCACCAATGACTGCATAGAACTAGAAACAGTATCAATTTAAAGTCTGAGCAAAATATAGTAATATACATGTCAGTAGACTAGAAAAGAAAAAAGCCATCTCTATGCTGTCTATGAAAAACCCGCTTTAGTGACTAGAGAGATGGCTCATGGATAAGTGCCTCTACCACTCTCGCAGAAGACCCAAGTTCAATTCCCCACACCAACATCAGGCAGTGTACAACCACCAGCAACCAGAGCGATCCAATGACTCTGGCTTCCTCAGGTGCCTGCTTCATATGCACACACAGACAGACTTACACACATCCTCATTATTAAAATAATAAAATACATATTTCAAAACCACTTCAGATATGGCTTTATGTAGCCATTCAAAGTATAGGGACTTATGTGGTAGCACACTGTAAAACCATTACTCTGGAGTGGAGACAGAAAGGTCAGAAGTTCAAGGCCAGCCTCAGTTATCTGGTGAGTTCAATGCTATCCAGGGATACATGAGACCCTGTTACAAACAAACAAACAGGGGTCTAGAGAGAACATTCATGGACAGCACTTACTGCTTTTCTAGAGGACCTAGGTTTGGTTCCCAGCACGCATAATGGTAGTTACCATCGGTAACTACTGTTCCAGAAGTTCCAGGGGATCTGATGCCCTCTTCTGACTTCCATGGGCACATTCCACACATGTGGCTTACATATATACATAGATATATATATATGCAAGTAAAACACTCATAAATAAGATAGATTTTTAAAGGCATGGAGAAAGATAAATCTTGTTAACACCAAAAACAAACAAACAAAAAAACTTAAGGAGCTGTATGAATTTCAGAATGTTCAGAATGTTGGCAGATGCTTTTTAGCACTGTGTACTCAGGTGCTGATTTCTGTGCCCAGAGATGTGGTTGCAGTCCAGACATGGACATTGTCATTATTAATGAACAATCTCCTGTCTTAATGTCATGTAAAAATTGTTCTCTATCATCTCTGATTGGTTAATAAAGAGCTGGACAGCCAATAGCTGGGCAAGAGAGTTGAGGCAGGACTTGCGATCCCATGAGGGGGGTCCCAGGTGGAGGAGAGAGAGAGCAAGAGAAGGTCAAGGAGAAGGCCACCAAGAGAGAGTCATCTTGAGGACACAGAGGGAGCAGGAGGGAGGCAGGGCAAGTCTAGATGGCAGATAATGGGGCACATGGCTGGGAAATAGTCCAGACCAGTGTAGATGAGGATCTGCCCAGCTATAGTGCTTAAAGCTTGTTAATAAATTTAATAGGTCTCCATGTCATAATTTAAGAGTTGGAGCAGGCATAGAATAAAACTTATAAAAGAGCAGCACCAACAGATGAATGGATTCGAAATATGGCTGATAACTGGTTCTTTCATATGATCTAACTCTAATAGGACAAGTGAGCTCTAAAGGTTTTGAGATAATCCAAATTGTCAAATGCCTTAATTGTGGTAAGCAGGGTGATTTCAAAAGGAATTGTAAGCAGAACCAAGCTAATTCTAAACGACAGCCTGAGACTTCAGGAATATGCAAAAGATGCAGCAAAAGCCGGCACCGGACTAATGAATGTAGATCAACAAGGGACAGAGCAACCCTTTGTCGGGAAACGCCCAGGGGTCCTCTCACAGGCCCCACTATCAAATTCAAATCAGCCCTCTCAGGTCAGCAGCAGAAAAACCCATCCACAGAACAATTAAGCAACTTCTCTGAAGATACACATTAAAAACTCAGATATCAAAGTCAGAGCAACTTCAACAGCTAAAACAAAAACCTAGAAGGGACCAGAAAACAAGTATTTTGTCAAACTTCTATAGATGATCAGGGGCCAAACTAAAGGTATTTATAAATAATACTGAAATTGAAGAAATGGCAGACACTGGTGCAGATGTAACAATAATTTTGCTAAAATCTTGGCCTCTTTAGGAAGTAAATATTCAATTTCAAAAGGTTGAAACTTTATCCCAGGTATAACAAAGTATAAAATGGCTTAAATGTACAAGGCCAGAAGGTCAATTAAAGCCTATATAGCTGACATAGCTATAAGTTTGTGGGAAGAGATCTCATGCAACAATGGAAAGCATGGAGGAGCATCCCTCCAGTTTCACTGATATACCATAAAAACAGGAGATGCTCCTGATAAAGACATTAAACAATGTCTTTATAAAAGACATTGTTATCAAAGACAGTTACAGACTGTCCAGGCTGTCCGCAAGCAGACTGCAGCACAGGCTGACTCTTCAACTTTACACTGGGGAGCTGCTGCTGCAAGAACACCGCTTGCTTTACCACAAAATGGTACCTAACCTGTTTGGGCAGAACAAGGGCCTATGACAAAAGAAAAGTTACATGTGTTAGAACAGCTAGTCCAAGAGCAGCTGGAGGCTCAGTATGTCGAAGAATCCACCAGCCCATGGAATTCTCTTACATTTGTCACTGAAAAGAAATCTGGCAAATGGAGGATGTTGACAGCAATTAATGAGATCATTCACCCAATGAGTTCTCTCTTTCTTTTAAAGTTATTTATTTTTATTTCACATGCGCTGGTGTTATGCTTGTATGTGTGTCTGTGTGAGGGAGTCAAATCCCCTGGAACTGGAGTTACAGACAGTTGTGAGCTGCCATGTGGGTGCTGGGAATTGAACCTGGATCCTCTGGAAGAGTGGCCAATGCTCTTACCAATGGGCCGCCTCTCTACACCTGGAATCTCACTGCTGTCTTTGTTAACTAAAGCAAGGCCTTTTATAAAAACTGATTTAAATGTTTAGTTTTTTCACCATACCCTTGCATGAACAAGATAGAGAAAAATTTGCCTTTACAGTGTTTACTTATAATAACTCTAAACCAGTTCAAAGTTTCCACTGAAAGGTCTTGCCACAAGGGATGTTGAACAGTCCTACCCTATATCAATATTTTGCAGCCATTAGAAATAATTCATAAGCAATTTCCTCAATCCACAATTTACCATCATATGAATGATGTTTTGCTGGCTGATTCAAATGAAGATACCTTAGGAAAATATTTGATGAAATAAAGAGAATTTTACCTTGCTGGGAATTATAAAGTGCTCCTGAAAATATACAAAGAGGAGATTCTATTAATTATCTAGGATATAAGATAGGTCTGCAGAAAATTTGGCCATAGAAGGTACAAATCAGGAAAGACCAATTAAGAACTCTTAATGATTTTCGAAAATTGTTGGGAGATACTAATTGGCTAAGGCACACAATTAGATTAACTACTCAAGAGCTAAATAATTTATTTCAAACCTTACAAGGTGATAAGAATGTAAATAATCCAAGAAAATTATCAGCAGAGACTAAGAAAGAATTGGCTCTGGTAGAGAAGAAATTACAGACGCACATGTGGACCTTCTATTCATTCTCCTATGGGAATTCTTACGCAGAGAAAAAAAAATGTATCTTAGAATGGATATTTTTAGCACACAGAGTAAAAAATTAAAGCCCTATGTAGAAAAGTTTTCCAAATTGATTCTAAAAGAAAAAATGAGAATTCATCAATTAGCAGGAATAGTCCCAGAAGAAATTGTGGCATCTTTTACGAATGCTGAAATTGCCTCATTATGGGCAGAGAATGAACACTGGCAAAGACATGCAGTAATTTTTTTTTGGAAGAAATTTACAGCAAATACCCCAAAAGCAAGTGACTTTAGTTTATAAAAAGAATTAATTGGCTTCTTCCTCATATAGTAAAAGGGATACTGATTTCTGGAGCCCCTATATTCTATACTGTTACGGACTTGGTTTATGATATATGTAAATATGCTTTTGTTATAATCCCAACTGGGGGAATTTTAGTTTGTCCACACCTGTTAATTGTCTGGTACAGAGCTTGGTCTTTGCCAGCTGGAATTAGTTGAATTTTGAGGACTCTGAAGGGTATAAATATAGCCCAGAGGAAGAAGATGCAGTGGCTTGGTGAAGACCGAGGACTGCTTGCTGCTGGTTCGTCCTGCTGCTGTTTGCTGTTTACTGGTTACCTGGTCTTTAGGATTTTCCGATAATGGATATTGATATTGCCCCCAAAAGAATCCTACAACCCTAGCCATCCGGAAGAAGTAAAGAGGGCTACATCCCTTTTCCCTTATAACATTCTTTTTCCCCTACCTGAGGTGGGGGGGGGAGTTGGAAGAGAGGTATAAGCTTTAAGGGATCTCCAAATAAAGTATCATTTGAAAACCTAGCACCTATACTATACTGATGCAAATAAATCAGAAAAGGCAGGTTATAAGTCAGAAAGAAAAACACACACACACACACACACACAAGCAAAATGGCTCAGAGCCCTTATGATTCAATTTAAAAATCAAAGCTGTTTGCCATTCTCATGGTATTACATGATCTTCCTGAATCTCATATTATAGTTACTGACTCTCAATATGCAGAAACAGTTATTTTGCATATAGGAACTGCTGAACTTATTGATAATTCAGAATTAACTTCACTATTTATTCAGAAGTAGAAATCATCCATTGTATACAACACATATCAGATCCCACATGGGTCTACCAGGCCCTCTAGCACAAGGTAATAATGAAACTGATCAGCTATTAGCAGGAAATGTGCTAGAAGCTTCAGAATTTCATAGGAAACACCATGTTAACAGCAAAAATTTAAGTAAAATTCTTCTATCACTTGGCAAAAAAACAAGGAAATTACACGGAAATGTCCTACTTGTTCTTTGTATAACTAAATTCCATTACCTGCAGGAAGTAACCCTAAAGGTACCCAAAGAAATTAAATTTGGCAAATGGATGTGATTCATTTTGCAGAGTTTGGAAAATTATACTACAGACCCATATGTAGAATTAAGGGGCAGCTCCTTTAAGTTCTGAAAAGGCTGTTCTGTAATTCCACATTCATTACAAGTTGTGGCTGTTATGGGGATATCCATACAAATTAAAACTGACAATGCTCCAGCATCTTCTCTAATAAAATGAAACAATGTTTGCATGTTACAACATAAAACATATTACAAGTATACCACACAATCCTACAGGACAAGCAGTTGTAGAGCTCTGATCACACTTGAAAGGAGATGCTTACCAAACAGAGCGGTAATAAAGACCCCAAGATAGATCATATAATGCTTTTTCAATTTTAAATGTTTTCAATGCTAATGAGTAAAAAACTATAGCTGCTGAGAGTCACTGGATCATAGAAAAAACTGCTGAACTAAATCAACCTGTTTTTTTAATGATGTGTTAACTTCAGAATGGAAGGAAGGAGATGTGTTGCTTTGGGGGGAGATGTTTTTGCCTTTGTCTCAACAGGAGAAGAAAAGCTATGGATTTCTTCAAAATGAATAGAGATTAGATTTGACTAGAGGAGACCTCCTAAAGTTCTAGGCTGCACACATGAAGGAAGAAACCAAGCAGAACTACAAATAGGAAAAGTAAATACTGATCCCTCTATATGGGAATAGCTCTGAGACTGGCTAAGACAAGACAGTGTCCTCAGGACTTATGTCATCCTTTCCTATGGCATAGATGAAAATTTATATTACAGTTTGGTTATAGAAACTGACTTATAAAGAAGGACAGATGTAGGGCTAGACAGATGGCTCAGTGGTTAAGAGCACTGACTGCCTTTCCAGAGAATCCAGGTTCAATTCCCAGCACCCACATGGCAGCTCACCAACTGTCTGTACTCCTGTTTCAGGGGATCTGGCACCCTCACACAGACATACATGCAGTCAAACACCAACGTACATAAAATAAAAATAAAAAAGTTTTTAATTAGAAAAAGAAAGACAAATGCCTTTCACCTGTTCAAAGAGCAGAACATAATCTTTAGCTGAACTGTGCACACTGCATATTCTATACATGTGTTAATGTAAAAATATATATGACCTTTAAAAGTCGATATGTTTACAGAGCACAAGGATCAGACACCAAAGAAGACAAGTATCTCAGATGATTCAGACCCACAAACTGCTTCAATAGCTGTTTCCTCAAAAAATCTACATCCAGAAAAAACTTCTATATGGCTGGCTAGATCATCCAACATCAAAGACTGTTCCAGCCAGGATTTCAGTTAGGCCCTGCACTTTTCCATCTTAAAGAGACTGGACAGCAAATGATAGAGCTAGCTCTCCCAGGAGCTGGCCACTATCCCAATGTTATTAGGGACCCCAAAGGAAAACAATGCCCTAAGACACAGAAAGCAATTTTAGGAGAATGACACCCCATTCCTAAAAAGTGGGGTGGGTGGATTTTGGTTATTTGATGGGTGGTGAATATTTGTTGTAGATTAAGGGGGGTTGTTAATGGTCTTGGTCAGGGAGAAAACAAATTAAAGGTGGTAAGATTTAGGGATGTCTTTTCCTTTCCTCTATCCTTTCCTATCCAATGCTAAGGGAAGGGGGAGCAGAGAGAAGGGATGAAAAGAAAAAAGAGTGATATAGGAATGATAAGATAAAAGGGTATATTATTAAATCTGCTTTTAAACTAAAAATCAGTTAATAAGCCAAAAAAATTTACACTGGTATGGATCCTTGTATACTGATACAAATTCAAGGTTGTTTTTGTTACAATATACTGTATATATGTTTGAAGTCTTGTTTAAGGTATTGTACCTATGCAACTCATTTAAAAATATAATATGAAGTTCTAGTCCTTGTAAGCTGCTATTACAAATTGTTTAAAATAATTTTAAAAGGCAAATTAGTATTCAGTCAATCAAACTTATGGTCATGTTAGGTATTAGTTAAACACAAAATAAGACTTAGCCCTTGTAGATGTTTTTAAAGTTAATCAGGTTGTAAATGACTAGAAACAAATGTTTACCTATTCAGATATTCTATAAATAGATGGTCTTCAGAAAGCTCAGAGATCTACAGAATATGGCATTTAAAGATAACATTTTTTTGGAAGTGAGACATGTCAGATCCTGGCAGCCACCCCTCAGGCTACTTCAAAGATGATGGACATCAAAGAACCTCCATATGGAATTTGCTTCAAATGTGCCAAGCTAGCCACTGGGCAATAAACTGTCCTTGCCTCAAAGACAGACAGCATGCTGTCCAAACTGGAAGCAGCAAAGTCAACCGCTGAGCTTTGCCTAGACAAGGTAAGCAGTCTTCATAATTCCTGCGTCAAAAACTTCTGCCATATACTGGGTCAGAAGGCTGAAGGTGATACCTAATGATGCTGACAAATCGTGGGTTGACTGTCCAGGCAGCCAGCTCTCTGTCACTTCTATAGTTTTGGAAGCTGCTTGCTCTGCACTTCCTGTCTATTCAAGTAATACTTATCCTTCTCAGGTCTCTGATAGGGCTGAAGACTAGATAATTATAGTCTCACATATAAGCTTAAGTTTTCTAGGATAAAAAATGTTTTTATATCTAAGTAAACGTTTTTTGGTTGATAAATGCAAGTTATGATAGAAGTTGATTTAAGTACAAAACTGTGAACTCACCAAGACCGGACAGATTATAGGGTACTTCCTCCAAGATAGCCAAATACAAATGGACTGAACATTGTGAATGTAATTCTTACCTGATAGTTTTCATAATTGTTCTTATTGTATTTAATTTATTATTATAAGAGAAAGATTGCTTTATTGGACTGGAGGATGTTTTTGTGCACTGTGTACTCAGGTGCTGATTTCTGTACCCAGAGATATGGTTGCAGTCCAGACATGGGCATTGTCATTATTAATGAACAATTTCCTGTCTCAATGTCATGTAAAAATTGTTCTCTATCATCTCTGATTGGTTAATAAAGAGCTGGACAGCCAATAGCTGGGCAAGAGAGTTGAGGCAGGACTTGCGATCCCATGAGGGGGGTCCCAGGTGGAGGAGAGAGAGAGCAAGAGAAGGTCAAGGAGAAGGCCACCAAGAGAGAGTCATCTTGAGGACACAGAGGGAGCAGGAGGGAGGCAGGGCAAGTCTAGATGGCAGATAATGGGGCATATGGCTGGGAAATAGCCCAGACCAGTGTAGATGAGGATCTGCCCAGCTATACTACTTAAAGCTTGTTAATAAATTTAAAAATCTTATTTAATAAATTCATTGATTAATCCAATTAAATTTAAATGCATGAAAAAATAATCAGTGTCAGTAGTCATCGGAGAAAAAGCAATCAAGTCTACAATAAGCTACACCACACCATCCAGGACCATATAATCACAAAGACAGAAATAAGAGTGTTTGGGACTGTCTGGGGAAACTGAAACTGTCTTTAATTCCGGGTAAAAATGAAAAATGGCACAGCCACGGTTTAGCAAGTGCTGGAAAGTTCAACACACAGCCAGGAAGAGTAAAATGTGACTCTAACTCCAGCACTTGGAAGGCTTAGGCAGGAGGACAGTCACATAGAGTTAAGGCCTACCATAAGCTACTTAGCAAGACTGCTTCAAAACTCCAAAGCCTGTGGACATACCTGAGTGGTACAACTTACCTTGGTGTGTACAAAGCCCTGAGAGAGCTCACCAACATCACACACACACTACAGAATTGTCATATGACCCAGAAATTCTCTTCTTAGGCAAATGTCCACAAATTCTTGCACACAAAGTTTACAACACCAAAAGAAGGCACAAGTGGAAAATTGAGTGCCCACCAACTGGTGAACAGACAAATAAAATACAGGCCATCCATATGATAGAATATTATTTGCCAAGTAGTGATACATATAACAGATAAATCTTAAGGCTTATTCTAAATCAAAGAAACCAGTCACAAAAGACCACATATTATTTGATTCTATTTAATATAAAAATATTCACAACAAGCCAATCCACAGAGATAGAAAATAATTAAGACTAGCTGCCACCAAGGGCTAGAGATGGTGACAGGAAAGTAGCTGCTAAAGGTACAGGGTTGGCTTGGGTTTCCTTTTGAGCTTGTAACCCAGCCTCACCACAAACTCTCTCCCTAGCTGAGGATGGCCTTGAACTCTTGGCTTTCCTGCTCTCACCTTCCCAGTTCTGGGATTAGAGGCATGCTATGCTTCCTCTAGGCCGTAATCAGGTTCTTTCTTTGTGTTGCTGTGTTTGTTTGTTTGTTTTGTCTTCTGAAGAAATATTCAAAAATTGGTTGTGGTAACTGTAGCTCTGTATAAACAGCTACTTACTTGCATACTTAAATGGGGTGTGTGCAGTAAGTCAATCAACACTTCAACAAAGCTGTTATGAAAACTAAATAAATAATGGACATAACTGAACTTTTAAAGTGACAGGAATGGCCTAAAACTATTTTGGTGATAGTTGCATAATTTCTAAATAGATTTTTTTACATTCATTATCTTATTTTTATGTGTATAAGTGTTTTTCTGCATGTCCGTGCACCACATATGTGTCCGCAAAAGTCTGCAGAAGGCTTCAGATCCCTTGGAACTGGAGTTATTACGTACAAATGGCTATAAACTGCCATGTGGGTGTTGGGAACTGAGCCCACCTCCTGAACCCCGAGTGCCCTTAACCCCTGAGCCATCTCTCCAGTTTCATAATCTGCTAAAAAACAAAACAAAACAAAACTCACAAACAAACAAACAAACAAAAAACCCCACTGAAATAAAAACTTACAACTAGTAATTCCTTTTTTTTTTTTTTTTTTTTTTTGAGACAGTATCTAGTGAAGCCCAAATTCCTGATCCCCCTACTTCTACCTCCCAAATACTGGGATTACAATCATGAGTAAATTTGATTCTTTTCTTGTTTGCTTTACGTCTCAATAAAATTTTAATTTAAAAGAAACATTAAAGACTGGGGAGATAGCTCAGTCCATAAAGCTCTTATCTTGCAAACTGAGGATCTGAGTCAGGTCCCTAGCACTCACCCACATGAACAGCAGGACCGGTGCAGCAGACCTGTAGCCCCAGCAACGGCAGAGTGAGAAGTTCACCGGCCAGCCTGGCTATGTGGTGAAGAGCAAGGCACTGAGAGCAGTCCACATCAGACAGAGAAGGCCTCTGAGGACTGACACCCAAGGTTGGCCTCTGACTTGAATATTCACACTATGCATTCACACACCTGCACCCACCCCCACAAACGAAGGCACATGCATGTACACAGACATACAAACACATAAAAATTATGGAACACAATAAAGAACACAGAACCAATATGACATCTGAAAAGCAAGTTTCATATTAAGTAAATATAATTAAATCCTCAAATGTCAATTAGCAACATATTAAAATTTAAAAACAAAGTATATTATGCTGCCTACCAGAGAAACATTTAAGAACGGCTGAATGTAACAGACTGGACAATAATACAAAATGGAAAAGCACACTGGAAGAAAGGTGGTGGAACTTATCAGCAAAAAACTCAAAGTAAAAACCACTACCAGAGGAGCCATCAGCTGGTAATCCCTGCCCTTACAATGCTGAGGCGAGAGGACTGTCATGACTTCTAGGCTAGCAGAGGCGGCATGGCAAAATGTTTCACAAATAAGTAAATAAAGAAGAACACGTGCAGATATAAGTACCTTATGAATATAAATGTGCCAGTCTCAATGGGACACATATCTAAATGCTAAGGCAAATCCATACCACTTCAGATGATAGTCAGAATCTTTAAGCCCTTGAGAGCACGCAGAGATTCTCAAACAGGAAACCCACTTACACGACAGAAAGAACTAGATACAACTAAGCATTCATGCTCACCAAGAGACCTTTTTGTTGTTGAGGTGGTTGGTCTCACTATGTAGCTGACCTGGAACTATGTAGACCAGGTTGGCCTTGAACTCAAATAGATCTTTCTGCCTCTGTCTCCTCTATGTCTAGCTCATCAAAAGATCTTTAGAGATTAAAAAATAGTCATAGGAGGGAAAATATCTATAGAGAACATCACTTTAAAGGTGTATCTATCCGGCTGGATGTGGAGGCACATGCCTTTAATCCCAGCACTCAGAGACAGATGGATCTCTCTGAGTTTGAGGCTAGCCTGCTTACATATGGAATTCCAGGCTAGCCAGGGATATAGTGAAAGCCTATTTTAAAAAGCGGGGAGGAGTGTATATCCAGCAAAATGTCAAAAATGTCTAGTTAGATAAAGATGAAAACAGGGCCTGGAGAGATGGCTCAGTGATTACGAGCATTGGTGACCTTCCCGAGGACTCAGGTTCAATTCCTACCACCCACATGGTGGCTCACAATAACCTGTAACACCTGTTCCAAGGGATCTGATGCCCTCTTCTGAGGTCCTCAGGTACCAGGTATGCTCATGGTACATACATATAGACAGACAAAATACCCACACACATAAAATAATTTTTTAAAGAATATAATAATAATAACAACAATAGTAACATAAATGTACAAACTATTTGAACAGACAATTCACAAAAGGGAGTGTCCAAAAATTGGCAATAAGCATCTGAAAGGGAGTTTAGCTTCATTAACTCACCATAAAGTAAACCCATAGTGACTACAGCACTGAACACCTGAGAGGGAAAAACCCAAAACTCTAAAATTAAAGACTGACACAACACTACAGGTTAGCAAGAACATGAACCTGACAGACACTGCTGCTGAGAACGGAAATCAGTACAAGCTCTTGAGGACTCCGGTGGTGGACACTGATGCAACCCTGTGCCTGGCCTACACCCCGGCGATTCTCGGCACACGGCCTCCAGGCCGTACACACACACACTAAGGACATGAGCACGTGTTCAAATCAGCAGGATTCATAATAGCCCCCAAACTGGAAGGATCCACTTTATTTCTCAAAGTTAATTGTGGTCCATTAATAGAATAACAGGCTAAAACAAAGATTAATGGACTATAGCTTTGCCATCTACAGGAATGAGTCTAAAAACAAAATGTGATTTAAAACAATGTATTTCTCAAAGACAAGAAAAAATATTCTTTAAAATCTAAAAGAAAATAACTTGCAACTCAGAATTAGACCTGACACAAAAGTATCACAGTAAAAGCTATTTTCGAATATACAAAGATGAAAAAAACTACCTTTTACATGCTCTTTCCTGGAGTCTACTACAGAATGTGTTCCCAGGAAAGGTAGATACATATTTAGAAATAAGGTCTAAAACACAGAAAAGTCAGTAAAAAAAAAAAAAAAAAAAAAAAAAAACCCACAGTAAGATGCCCTGAATTTGATGAAGGGAAGTTCCAAGAATCCAGCTGCAAAGACACCAATACAAACTCCAGTGAGGAAAAGGAGGCTGGAAAACTTAAAAAGCCAAATGAAAGATAAAGTTTTAGAATTTGGGGTCAAATTATACAAACAGAGAAAGCAGAGCAAACACAAAAGATGCAATTTATAAGAGAGAGAGAATCAGGAGGCTTCACGTGATAGATGACATGTCTTTAGGCAGCGCCAGCGTTTGAATGTAAAATGTACCTGCAGGCCCAGGCTTAAGCTACTTTTCTGGAAGATTGTGGAGCCTGTGGGACCGTGACCTACACAGCACAAATGGACATTAGGGGCAGCTCTTGGACGGTAACATCCAAGCTGGTTGCAGCCAGAGCACTCTGCATCCTGTCTGCACCATGGACTCCCTCGCATGTCGCCCCTTCCATGGTGGACCATGCCTTCAAGGCCAGAGCCAAAATAAAACCAGCCTCTCTTCAGCTGCCTCCGCGAGGTGTCACCCACAGTGATGAATGATGTTAACAGCATACACATGTGTGACTCCAGAAGGAAAAAGTAGGAGGAGAGATAAGTGATCAGGAAAAGGAGCTGCCATCTCTAAGAAGACTTTCCATTCAAACTGCAGTGGTGATCACATGACTACAGACATCTGGCTAACCCTATAGAATGATACACTAAAAATGTTTCTCAATGGAATAAACACATGTTCAGCACATGTGAGGCCTGAGTTTAATCTCCAGTACGAAAAAGAGAAAAGTGAATTTTACCCATATATAAATGTATGGCATTTATACATCAATAAAAACAACATGAAAAGGACTACTTTCAACATCAAGGAAAAATGTATTAAGCCAGTAACTGTTAGACATCCATGGCTCTGAAATAAACAGTAATTATATTAGTAGTAGAATGTAACTAATTTATACCAACAACCAAAACTGTGATACTAGGAGAATGGTAGAGACAAGTAAGTGACATATAGATTCTAATCTTTAACACGAAGAAGAAAATAGATACCAAATTGAAAAGTCAAGAAAGAGCTTTATAAACAAGTTAGTTAGAAAAACTGGCTCTCTGGCTTCCTGGGCCCTTCTCTTGTGAAAGTCATAGTTACACCATAACAATGACTGCCCTGGGAGAATGGAAGTCAGAGCAAAGAGTGGAGTAGAGTGTTGTGTTGTCTGCAATGAGCCTCATGACACCCACAGACCCAGCCACCGTCCAAACACCCCACTTCAGAATTTTACTACTTATACATTGGTTTACAAGACACTTACTTAAAATAACATGTAAAGCCAGGCACAGTAGCTTATGCCTATAATTAATCCTCGCACTCTGGAGGTCAAAGACAGGAGGCATGCCATTGAATTAGAGGCCATCTGGGGCCAACACAGTAAGATCTGGGCCAGCCTGGGCTACAGAGAGAGAGAGAGAGATCCTGCCTCAAAATAAAATAAATAAAAATAATTTCCACTTTGCTTTCCTTGCAGTAGCTGAGGCCTATGATGAAAGAGCCACCATCCAGGCAGCTTCACAGCTGAGTTACTGGCAGGTGTCATACAGGGTTTTCTTTTCAAGCACTTGTGGTTTGACAGTTACAGCCGTGATAATCTCATGTTCCCTAAGCTGTCAGCCTGTTTAGTCAATGTGACATTTCCAGACAGTCACAGTTTTCACTGTCTGTCTTTACTGCCTTCCTTTTTAAATAATTAAAAAGCTGATTTCTGTGAAAGCAAATATATACCCTTTTTGTTTAGTCCTAAGCATAAGCTAGCTAATATCTTAAAATAGCAAAGTGCAAGCAAACAGACATTCAGAGGGTTATTAGTAAAGATTAAATGTCTTGTTAGGAGCCCAGTGGCGGTGGCACACACCTTTAATCCTAGCACTTGGGAGGCAGAAGCAGGTGGATCTCTATAAGCTCTAGACCAGCCTGGTCTACAGAGAGAGCTCCAGAAAGCCAAGGCTACACAGAGAAACCCTGTCTCAAAAAACAAAACAAAACACCAAACTTGTTACAGTAGTCTGATAACAAATATTAACCCCTAAATACTTGTATCCTTTGCACTGGTGTTTGTGTGGTTTCAACACAAGTAGTGGTGTGTCTTAGGATTTGTGGGTACAAATGCTACCTGCTGAAATTAATAGTATTTATGTATTTCTGAGACTTTACTTATCCAAGAGGATCTTTCCACCTCTCTTTCTCCCTCTCTTCCCTTCTCTCTCTCTCCCCCACACATGCAGGAGGGGTTATAGTTTTTCAGTCAGGAGCTCTCTATGTAATCCTGGTTGGCCTGGAACTCACTCACTATGTAGACCAATCTGGCCTTTGAGTAGTCCCCTGCCTTTGCCTCCCAGGTGCTGGAGTTAGCAGCTACAACACGACCACACCTGGTTTCCAAGGTTTACTCAGTATCAAACTGCCCTTACCAGGAATGAGGAGTTTTTTGTTTGTTTGTTTGTTTGTTTTTTAACTTAAATCACTAAATTTTAAACCCTAATTAGAATAAGACTAAAACAAACAGAACCTACAGAAAAAAGAAAAAAAAAACATTAAAGTATGGAGGGAGGTGTGGGAGACAGATTGCCTAGCATGTGCCAGGCCCCAAGTTTGACTCCTAGCAACAGGCAGAAATGGAGAGAGGGAGAAAGGATCTAAAGAAAAAAAGTAGAAAGTAAAAACAGGAGAAGTCTAGAGTGACCACAAAAGATGTAAAAGCAGCACTTGAGAAACAGAAGAGATCCTGTATCCCAGACTACCAAATTGCCAAGGTACAGAGTATCTGAGGGTGAAAGCCCATGATGCGTACAGGTACAAAGTTCTACTGCCCACATCTTACCCAGTCTATTTCTCCCCTCAACTCTATTGGCCTTGCCACCGCCGTCACACAGCAAGCAGATCTGACTCTACTGAAATGGAAAGCAGCTGGGGAGCTTCAAGCAGAAGATTAAGACCCAATTTGCTTTGAGGATCAAATGGGCAGGTGAAAATGAAGGCATCAATAAACTGCAAAGTATCTAGACATATTTATTACCATAGAGGAGAGACGAACGGTCGGGAAGAGAAGGCAAATGAATGCCCAAGTAGGACTAGCCCATTTTAAATCCTGCGACCTACGGTCTTCTTCCAGACTGCCCTTGTGTCCCACTTAGGGAAGGGAGAAGAGTGGGGGAAGACAGGATTTGGTGGAAGAGGATCTCAAAATTCTGGTTTTCTACATATTAAATTTGAGTTACCCACTAGTTATCTACATGAAGATTCAGAGCAGATGGTTGACAATACCCACCTCGTGGAGCTAAAGAGTCAGAAATGGAAATATAGACTTAAGAGCCATCAGAATATCGAGTATTTGTAAAAATAACAAAAGTTAACCTTTCTGCATACACATTATACTTCAGCTACTATTTTCAATGTTTTCTTGTAAAAACTCATTTTTCCTCACCATAATCTTAAGAGGTTAGATCCTGGGATGATCTCTATTTTACAGATAAAGAAAGAGATATTAAGTAACTTTCCCAAAGACATAAAGCAAGTTTGTACTTTCCTAGCCAGGTTTCAAATCACAGACGACCAGACTCTGGAACTCTTTGAAGCCATGGACTAACTGGAGAGTGACTATGGACAGACACAGACTGAGGATTCAGTATTCCAATTCAAACAGTTTCCTGCTCCTTCCTATCAAGTCCTGGCATGGTTTCAGGCTCTACAGATACAAAGAAAAATAAGACAGCTCTCAAAAGGTCCAGTCTAATTACTGCTAGCTGAGAGCAACTGTCTATCAAACAATCAGTATTTGACACACTGGTTAAACTTTCTAGACTTATTGTTTCACCTGACTGTCATAACAACTTTATGGAATAGATGTCATGACTGCCATTTTAGAAATAATGAAACTGAGATTTAAAGAGATTGATTTAGCCTAGGGGCACTGGCTAAAAAAAAGGTCAGAACTAGGATTCAATTCAGAGCCATCTTACTTCAAAATCCATCTTTTCTAAGGAAATTCTACCATTATTCAGTGTAAGAATAGTAAACACTACAGAATCCTACAGTGTCAAACAGTTGTGATCAAGATAAACTTTTATGTATTTTTTTTAAAGGTATTTTAGGCAGGTGGTGCTCTGGTTACTGTCCTGCCTGCTGCCCCTTACAGTGCACTTTATAAATCTGTTTTCTTTCCCAGCCTACCACCCCCTCAAAAAGTTTTTCAAAAACTTGGCACTTTCCTACTGTGCCATATGCCGTAACCAGTATGTGTCCTGTGCTATGGAAATATGGGTGAGCAAATAATTAATTCTGCAAAGCAGGAGAGGGGAGAGGGAGAACATAACAAGGGAGGGGGGAACCTGAAAAACTCTATTAAGAAAGGAAACTACAAAATGTGAAGGTCTCCACTTCATTGTCACTATTAATTTGGAAGACAGGAGTTCGAATTCAACCTCTGAAATAGCTCCCTCACCTGAACAAATACCAAAGAAATATGTAATTACAGGCTAAGAAGGAAGTTCGATGGAAACAAACTTTGGACATCGACAGTAATAGTGGGTACCACAATGAACATCTCAAAAAGGCTCCAAGAATATTCCAGTAGCCTTCTAATCTAGTTTCTTAGCACTCCTAGCATTTCAGCATTGGAAACAAACTATGTTCCTAAACTGCCTCATTCAGCATGTTAAAAATTTCCATGGCTCACTGTGCTTAGTGATTATCTGGAAGGGTGTTTAGAATCACTCTACCTAACCTTTCTACACCTCAATTTCCTCATCTGTGGTGAGATGAATTCGACACATGACTCAAAATATTGAAGACTCCTGAGCGTGGTGGAATACATCTGTAATCCCAGCACTAAGAGCCCAGAGGCAGAAGATGGCCACAAGTTCAAGGCCAGCCTAGTCTACATAATGAGTTTTAGGTCAGCCAGATCTACATAGTGAGAGCCTGTCTCAAACATAAACTTACTTTCAAAAAACCATAAACATCTTGCACATTGATTGATCCAAAATATGTGATCAATAAAGGTTAGTCAGGCCCCTTTCTGCCTGTCCCTACATACTCAGCTCAGTGAGGTGTTCTGGCTTCAAAAACAGAGGAAGTACTTCTCAGATCTTAAGGCAGATGCAGAGGAATGCAGTGAAGAAAAGAGTGCTCATCTACAGTTTCTGTAGGAAGACACAGCTAACCAAAAGTGTCCCTTCATCTGTAACTCTCCACAAAGACAGACCCTATCACCTTTATATCACCTTTTCAGTCGAGCAACATTCAAATGGCTCAAAATTAACCTTAAATATGTCATAGTATATTGAGAAAAATCTCACACCCATTCTCTCATCCATTCACCTAATTCTCATCCCTCTCCCAACAACACTTATAAGTTCCTTGTGTATTCATCAAACCCATTTGCAAAACTATCTTTAAACTAAGCTAATGTGTTTTTGTCGTTTGGTTTGGTTTTTCGAGACAGGGATTCTCTATGTAATAGCCCTGACCTCCCTGGACTTGCTTTGTTGACCAGGCTGGCCTCAAACTCACAAAGATCCACCTGCCTCCGGCTTCCCCGGCACTGGAATTACAGGTGTGCACCTCTGCACCTGGCTTAAGCTAATATTTTCAAAGTAAGTTCTGGGACCACCTGGGAGAATGAGGAAAAAATGAGATGGGTCATCCATCTTGCTTTATCCTAGGCAGTGCCCTACACACACATACATGTACACACACGTACACACACACACCACGCATGTACAGGGCACCAATTGGTGTATTGATAAGCTAAGCATTAAATATAACAGTACCTAATTACCCTTCCACCCTTGTGTGCACCTGAAATACACTAACACTTGACACAACCATCTCCTATGAATCTGACAATAACCTTAAAAGGTAAGTTAAATGAGGAAACTAAGGTACTGAAAGGTAATTTGCCCAAGCAAGAAAAAGACCAGGGCTTTGAACTCGGGCTTAACTAAAGTTCTTCCCCCAAAGCAGGTCGCCCTACACTGGCAAAACAGTCTCTGGACCCGTTGGAGCTCAGCCCAATGTGGGAGACAGGCGTAAAAAGGGCAGACAACAAAGAAATATGCAATTACCGGTTAAGAAATATAATGCAACCAAAAACGACTGGGGGATCTGACAGAATAACAATGGGGGCCTACTTCAGAAGAGGAGGAGGAACGTTAAGGCCTCTTTGAGAAGAGGACATTTATGATAGGCTTGGGAACCGTTTGAGGGGGGCTGCTGTGAGGAGGACCCCGTCCTGCTCACAAGGGGCAGACGCGAGACCAGTAGAGGATGAAGCCAACTCGCCAAGGTCCCCAGACGTGCAGACGTGGCGCTGGGAAATGAGGATCTAGAAACTCGGCCCAGGGCTTATACGTGCCACCGATACCCCAGGCAGCTCGACCCCACTCGGCACAGACATGCAGGCCTCCGGACCGGCCGCTGCCCACGGTCCCACCGCGGCTGACAGCGTCCGGCAGGCACACGGGGCAGCTCCGCGGCCGGCCCCGGGGGATCTGGCCGGTCCCGCAGCGGCCTGGAAAGGCCTCTCTCCCGGCCCCTGGCCAGCTCCAGACTAGCCCGCCCCGCCCCGCCCCTCCCGGCCGGCCTCGTACCTGCACCGCCCGGACCAGGCCCCGGCCCGTGATCTGGCCCTGCCGCAGCTGCAGCAGGATGTTACCGGGCCGCGGCCGGCCGCCCCAGCCACCCCACGCCGCCGCTGTAGCTGCCGACCGTCTCCCCCGGCTGGACCCAGCTCCAGCCGCTGCCGGAGCAGCCGCCATGTCTCCTCGTCCGACAAACAGGAAGCGAGTGGCCCCGGAGCCGCGTCGATTTCTACGGGACGGCGGAGGACTCTCCATACCGCCCCCAGTGGACTGACGCGAAGATGCAGGCCGCGTGGCAGGGGCTGTGCGCGCCCCGAGCCCTTATGGGAACTGTAGTCTTCCCCGAGGCCGGGCAGGTGGCACAGATGCTGTTTCCAAGACCATCTTTTCCCCCACGTCCTACTTCCAGCATTTCTACGAGGTTGCTGTAGGTGGAAGACCAGTCGCTGCCTGCACGTGCTCTCAAATTTCTCCTTTCTTGGGGAATGATGCAGCCCTTTGGCCAGCGATATCCTAGACCCTAGGCCAGAGTTGTCTCTGATTTCTGTCTCCTTTCTACGAATGACTTGTGCCAAGTCGCTGTACTTCACCCCGCCCCTCATTTAATATTTAGTCACTGGGAGCGGTTCGGTCTACTAATATTTTATTATAATTAACAAATTCGTTTTGTGTAAATAATACATGAATGACCATCCATGAGCTATTGCTCCTTTGAAGAAAATGGTGGAAAATATTTCACGAATTACAAAACTGTGTTAGGACTAATAAGTTTATAGATGTCAATAAATAGTTTCTCAGGGAGGAAGCTGCACTCCTCACCCTGGAACAGGTAGTTGAGGTGGAGAGTGTGAGCAGAACAGTGACAGACCCTGCCGTTTTCTCTTCTAGGAGGCGGTCTTTTAACACAAAGGAGAGTTGAGTGTGATGAAGTAGGGTGTCATGGAGTTGGCTATAATCTGTTGCCCAAACCAGAATTCCTTATAAAGACTGAAATGATGTAATAAATAATTACACTGGCACAACAGCAGACATTTATGGCACTGCCAAGACAAACCGGACTGTGGTTGCCATCTTCATGCCCACTTAGGTGTGGTTCTCACTCACCTCCAGCAATCGCTGCTAGTCTGGTTTAAAGCAGTAAAATGGGGTCCAAGACCTGAGTCAGTGGATAGAGGCGCTGGCTGCCAAACTGAGGAGCTGAGTTCCGTCTCCTTCCCGTATTGGTGGAAGGAAGGAAATGGCTCCTCCAAATTGTCCTCTAATTTCTCTCTGTGTCTCTTTCTTTCACACACACACATTAAATGTATTTTTTAAAGTTAAGAAAAATTTTATTGAAAGAGAGCAAGGAGAGGTATATGGAGGGCTTAGAGGGAGAAAGGGAAGAAAAATGATACATAATAATCTAAAAAAGTAAAAAAAAATACTTTTTAAAAAGAAGAAAAACTTAATAAAAATAAAATAAAAGCTATAAAACTGCATTTTTTTCAGTGAAATATGCCATCGTGAAATTTGTATGAGCCAAATAAAGTCCTGTGTGCTTGTGTTGCTGGGGAAAAAAATCAGAACAGGAAGTTTATCCTATGGTGAAGGACATTTCCTTTTAGATTTATACTTAAATCTGAAATTCATCTTAAAACTATCAAAGCTGAATATAAGAAAATCAAAGCGTATCTCTAAAACCAGATTGTGGTGACTGGGGTGCACCTGTATGGATTCACACACACAAATCACTGCATTGTACATTCAAAATGGGTAGAGTGTGAAATATAAACTGTATGTTCACAAAGCTGTTAAAAGTTCAAAATGTAAAATGGCAGCATCAAATTAAGATAATCCTTTTTATGATTTGGGGGAAGAAATATCTTCTTAAGTATAAAATCCAGGACCATGATTAGAAGATAAATAAAATCACACACACATTACATAAATGTTAAAAATTAATAGATGAGCAGAAACAGGCAAAAAAATAAATAAATAAAAATAAAAGTAGAAAAAATAAGTCTCCTCAGTTTTCCCTAGAGTGGAATGCTGAAGATGAGAAGGAAGTACAATCATTTCTATTTCCTGAGACGTGATCACCCCTTACGTAGGAAACTGAAGGTTTCCACACACAAACAGAACCAACGAACAACTTCAGCAAAGTCTGAACAATGCAAAACCACACATAAAAAGCTGGGCAAATGGGGCTGCAGAATGACAGTTCGGATGTTAAAAAAGCATACTGCTCTCGTCTGGGATCGGTGTTCGGTTCCCAGCGCCTATCCTGCGAGGCTCACTCCAGCTTCAGGGGAACTTACCCGATGCCCTCTTGTGGACTCCACAGGCATCTACCTGCACTTCCGTGAACATCCCCCTGAATACACAAACACACTTAAAAGGTAATAAAGATAAATCTCTTTTAAAAGCCTTCACCTCGAATTCAGTCCTTATGGATACCATAACACTGGGAAATAAGGAGAGTGTTTCCAGAAACCTGTGTGATGGCCGAAAGAATGCACTTTAGTTTCCCTGACCGCCGCGTCCAACAGCTTCTCACCACCAGAGGGCGCAGCATCCTTCCGCTGAGGGGTCTGTTGATGTGAATGTGGGCTAACACACACACCAAAACAGACACAGACAAATGAAAACTCTCAGCTTGACTAATTTTTTGCAGTAAGACCAGTGGTGTAACCTGATGTGACGCTGTCATTTCTAGAATATTGCCTCCCTTAAATTAGCTACCGAGATCATCTCAATTAGGCAGAGTTTTCTAGGGCAATTTTTTTTAATCATGGGGAAGTTATAATCAAAGAAAAAAAATCACATTATATTCAGGCCATCGTAAGAAGTCCATGCAATCACGCAACATCTTGTGATATAATTTTGAACACTGTTTTCACAGATTGTTTCTAGTGTATAACTTCTCAATGATTTGACTTGTTTATTTTTTAGAGGCATATATATAGAGAGAGACAGAGAGAGGGAGAGAGAGAGGAGATTAGGGAACAACGGGGGTGGCGTCCTGTTCTCTTCTTTTCCCTGTGGGCTCTGGGTACTGAACTCAGGTGTGTGGTGGGAAGCGCCTTCACCCATAGAGTTACCTCACTGGCCGGCAACTTGTTATTTTAAACATTTATTATCACCTACGGGCAAGGTGCAGTTGCAGGCACTAGGAATGGTGTGCTAAATAAATGAAAGTCCCCGCTCTCACAGGACTGATGCTCACTCCCTCTAAACCCCCCAAAGGGCAGTTACCATTGGCCACTTCATTCTCACCACCTTTCACTTTTTCCCCTCAGCTCTTTTGGAGGGAAACTTTTCAAATCTACAGAAAGGTTGAAAAATAATATCACAAGCACCCATATGTACTTTGCTTATACCCTCCCATTAACATGTTTTATATATATATATCTATGTACCCTCCTACACAGACAGAGATATATGACACGCGTCCATGTATTCTCATAGGTAGATGAATATTTATTGAGGAAGTTCATTTTATTAAACCTTTGACTTTCTTTTTCTTGTGCATGTATGTGAGTCTGGGCATACACACGTCAAGGTTTGTGTGTCAAGGTCAGAGGAGAACTTACTTTTCTCCCTCTGGTGTGAACCCTGGGGACTGAACTCACGTCATCAGACTTGGCACAAGGCTCCTTTACCCTCTGAGCCATCTTGCTGGCCCAAACCATTTCCTTTTTGCTAAGCCATTTAAAGAAAACCATAGATACGCGAAGATTTCACCTCAACATTTCAGTGTTTTTCTCTTCAGAACAAAGACATGCTCCAATAATTAGGAAAAAACATCGTATTCAAGAAGTGAATGTGGACAGACATCTATAATTCTGGGATTCAGGAGGCTAGGCCAAAGCTACACAGTGGAATCCATTCTGAACACAGTGAAAACTACCCAGCGAGGGTGACAACTGAGCCCCTGGACTGGGTGTAAGGTAAAAAGTCTGAGCTCACTTCTGGGTTTTGAAAACCCACCCATCCCTGGGCTAGCTCCAAGCTCAGGATTTGAAATCCGGTCAGTCTCTACCCTGGAAAACTCCACCCCCGAGGAACCCTATAGAAGGCCTGCCTCCACTCAGTTTCCTGCTGTTTCTCACCAGAGCGGAGGCAGCCACCCTTGTGTGTCTTTCCCAACAAACCTCTTGTGTGAGGTTTGTTGTGCAATGACTCTTGGTATTCCTAGGCTCCTGGCTGCCAGGATACCTTTCCCATCAGAGCTGCAACACTTCCACCGGGACTAAGTCTGATGAAAGGTTAATGACCTTAGGTGGACTGAGGAACTCCAGACAGACAGACCTGCAGGACCTTCTGACTCATATACCAAACCCTGCTATCCACCACGCAGAGACTGAAGAGGGCCTGACCCACAGATGGAGTCTTCCATCCCCAAGTCCCCTGCAGCGCTGAGTAAAGGACAATCCACGTGTGCAGATGCCCATCGCTTTCTCCTCTCGTCACCTCCATCAATCCCAGCTGACGCCTGAGTGTCAGTCAGTGGCCTATATATGAAAACGCTTTTTCTCTTTTCCGATTTTTTATTCCAGTTTCACACGTGTCTTTAACGACTTTTAGTTGTTTTCACCTTCTTTTCCTCTCTCATCTCCCTACTCTCTGGTGAAAACTTCCTTCTTCCCAGGAAGCCCTCCTCCTATCTTCATGTCTTCTTTTGGTGTGTGACCCATTGAGCTTAATTAGAGCTGCTTCCAAGAGTGTGATGGCAGTTTATCAGCACATGAGTAATATATCAATACCTATTCCATGGGATATAAAAGGCCTTGGTGTCTGGCTCCTAGATAGCATGAATTTTCAAGATTTGTCTATATTGTAGCATTTTTAGGACCCTTTTCACTTAGGGGTTGAACCAGCAGTCCCGACCACGTTGTTTTGGGGCCTTTGTCCTCTCTCCCTCATCCTGCTGTCTTCACTGCTTCTTTCTTCATGTTTCCAGTTCAGCCCACCTTAATGGAAGTAGGCAAGTGAATATAGGAAAGCCTCAAGACAACCCAATCTCTTCAACAAATTGGAATTGTGCGATTTCTTTTTTTTCTATCAAAGGTGGTTAGTCCCACAAGGGCACATATTGCCTGAAACTCCCCTCTGCTCTGATTACCCAGTTGTGTCAAACAGTAAAGTTGAGTTCTCACGAATGGGATGAGACAGTGTTAGAGATGAAAGAGGTCGCCTTGGCCAGCATGATCCCAAGCGCTGTTTGGGTTCTGGTGCACCCTTTTTGCAAAAAGAAATTGCCAGGTTACTTTTGTGCTGTGTATTCCTTTGCGGGAGCTGGAGAGTTGACTCAGCGGTGAAGAGCACCTGCTGCTCTTGCAGAGGACCTAGATTCGATCCCCGGAGACCACGTGGTGGGTCACCCCTACAATTCCAGTCCTCCGGGATCTGATGCCCTCTGCTGGTCTCTGTGGACACCATGCACATATGTGGTACACAGACACATAGGCAGGCAAAACACCCATACACATAAAGTAAAGACAAATGGCAAGTGGGGAGTAAAAGAGGGAGCAACGACGGGAGGGTGGGAAAGAACATCAGAAGACACTGTAGAAATATATTGCTACAACACACAGACGAGCTCTGCTTTGTCTCTCATTCAATGAAATACAAATTTATAACAATTAGGAGGTTGAACATGAGCTGCGCATTTGAAAGTCTTAGGGAACAGTCGCTCATATTTGTAGTTATGTTTTGGCAATGCATTCTGAATTATTTTTTGAGACAGGGGCTCATCATGGAGCTTAGGCTAGTCTCAAATTCATGATGCCCCTGAATACTGAGTTTATACATGTCTGCCATGTTCACCTCCAGAGATACTCTCACTTTGGATTCTACATATTTTGTGGAAATGAGTAAGGTTGTTTGTAAGCCCACCAGCTTTTTATTTATTCATTCATTTACTCATTTGTGCACATGCCTGTGTGTGTGAGTGCATGAGTATGTGCTGTCTGTGGAAGCCCAAGGAGGCTGTCAGGTGTGCTGCTCTCACTCTCTGCCTTACTTTTTTGACAGGGTTTCTCACCAAATCTGGGGCAAGGCGGCAGTCAGCAAGTCCCAGGGAACCTCCATCTCCACTGTATGATGCTGGGATTAAGGCTGTATGTGGCTACACCCGTGTTTTTGAGTGCTGGGATTCGAACCCATGTCCTCATGCTTGTGCAGCAGAGTTCTTACCCACAGAGCCATCTCTCCAGCCCCAAGTCTACCATCTCTGAAGCTAAATCTGTTGAAGCTGAGTGAAAAGCACAAGGGGACCGCCATTTTGTTCTACTTTTCCCGATGTGAAAATCCGCCTCTACTAGAAGACCTTCCCAGACCACCCTGCCTAAAGGTTGCTTAGTTTTCCCTATTACCAACACATTTTCTTTCATCCTTCCTTTCTTTCCTTCTCATTCTTTTTTGGTGTGTGTGTGTGTGTGTGTGTGTGTGTGTGTGTGTGAATGTATGTGTTGATTCCAGAGGATGATAGTCAATGTCTTCCTCATTTGCTTTCCATCTTACTTTTTGAGAGGCTCTCTCACTGATTCAGCTAGACTGGCTGACCACTGAGCTCCAGGGACCCACCTGCCTCTCCCCTCACATCCCTTCCAACGCCAGACACTGCTGTGGCGGGCTTTTCTGTGGGTGCTCGGGATCTGAACTCATGCAGCAAACGCTTTACCAACTGAACCTCTCCCGGTGCCGGTGGCTCTGCTCGTCACGGAGCTTACACTACTGTCACTTTACAGACTCACCAGTGTATTTCTCTCCACCAGAATCTGGTTCCCACAAGAACGAAGCCTGTTTTCTTTTTTTTTGCTGACTCTCTGGGGTCATGGCTGGCACCCAAAGGTGCTTAATCAACCTCTATTGCCGGGAAGGACTCACGGGCAAAGGAGGCAGTGAAAAGTTGAAAGCACATGTTGGAAAAACCAACAAAGAAATGCTGGAAACATTACCTTCCCCAAAGGTGCCAGAAAAGGAAGAGAGATACAGCTTTATCTGCGGGGCTCTGGGGCGCACCACAGTGCTTCTCCTCTTATCAACTGGCCGAGAAAAATAAACAAGATTCATTATTGTTCAGCACAAATCTTTTCTTTTTTTAGTGAAATTTCACCAAGAGTCCAACATGAAAAACTTGATAGCCAAAAGCAGATTTATTATTGTAGCTCAGTCTCAAAAAAATAAAAATTTACCCAGTGGTTACGAGGGATCCAGGAAAACCTGGCCGAGCAGTGCCAGCTTAGAAGTGAAGGGCCGGCTAGGGCAGCTGAGAAGGGGGGCTCTCTGCTTGGCAGGCTGCTTTCCCTTTGGCTGGTCCCGGCTGGCAGGTGAGGAGCGTGTGCCTGGCCCTGCAGGGGGCTCCCAGGGCCCCGAAGGCACTGTCTTCCTCTGAGCTCTTGACTTGCTCTGCCTGAGAGAGTAGAGCTCCCTCACCAAGTCCTCCACTTCCCACCGCTCTTCCTTCAGCCTCCGGCAACAGTGCAAGGCAGCAGGGTCAATGGGGTGAGCTTCTGTGTTGAAGATGTAGCCCCCAGCTCCTAGGACGCACTCCCCATGGGGGGTCATCACAGAGTCAAAGGCGGAGCCGTTGTTGTGGATGAAGTTGTTCGGGTGAAACAGAAGGTAGAGGTATTTCACAGTCTCGGCCAGGAAGAACGACTCCATGCGGTTGTCAAGCTTGTGATCCCGGAGGTCCTTGATCTGTCACATGATGGAGGAAGGAGTCAGAGCAGCAACATGGTTTGGGAGTAAGGGTCAGGCAGCCCCCTTTAGGAACTGCTCTGCACTAAACAGCTCAGGGCTTTTGCGTGAATCACTTCTTGCAGACTTCACTCTTTCCAAGCCACCAGCACCTCTCACCTGAATCACGACAAACCAGGCTTCCTGCTTCCATCCATTATGGGCCTTCCCTGTCACTTCCCTTCTCCTCACTCTCTGGGACATGTCATTTCCCACAGGCTGGAAACCCGAGCATGTCAGCTCCTTCAGGATCTAGCCTCTGCCCTCTCTGCCCTCATTTCTTTCTGCTTGGATCCTTTTCTTGCAGCTCCCGCCACAAAGCACATTGTCACCTGAGGGTCTTTGTGAATGTTTTTGAACACAGATCTAAGAAAGTGAGGGAGCCACAGAAGAGGCTGATGGGGAAACAAAAAAGTATCTCTGCCCCTGTTCCTCTGATAAGGCCTCTCCGAAGTCCCTGCACTCTGCTGTGGTCTCTCTACCCTTCAGCAGTCATTCTATCGCCTGTTCACATTGATACAAACTGGTAGATGGCAGGCATAGATGGATGTAACTTCTGTGCGACATAGAATGTGCAACCCGGGAGTTAATATTATTAAAGGCTGGAAGAAAAGAATTTCTGTTTGCCAACAGAGAGGTTTCAAGGGCAACTGGGACTACTTGGCAAACTGCAACCAATGAAACCTGTGTAGCTTATAAATTTATTATTAAATAAATCCTGACATTGGGGAAAAACATCAGTGTGTCCATCTGTTTCTGACACAGTGCTCACGACAAACAAGCACACAATATTCTTGACCCTTCCTTGATGAGCATTAGGTTCTCACTATTGTGAATAACAAGTAGGGGTCAGCTGTAGAAAAAATTAAATGTTCACAGGCCGAGATGAGGAGTATAATTTACTAAAAATGCTTACTTTTAGCTTCTTAGATTTGCCAATACATTTAAGGAAAATTAATTCTCAATGGACATTTAGCTTGCACAATACTGTGACTCAACTATGGACTCAATCAAAGACCAAGTCAGATTTTCTTTGTTTGACAAGGATTAAGGGCTGTTCCCATCATGCACCTTGGGAGGCCTCCAGAAGACCTCCTTTTCACGGAAATGAGCTTTGCTTTCCCAGTGGACTTGTTGCTTTGGTTTTTCAGAGACCTGAACACACTGGAAGCCAAAACAAACTGCTGCTTTTTTATCCCATATCATTGCAGGTCTTCTCTATCAAAACATGAGTCTAGGAAATGTAGCCCAGTGGCCTAGGTTAAAAAGAAAAAAAAAAGGACCTATCTGTACTTATAAAATATTGTCGCATTACAAAATTTTGCAAAAGTTTTCTTGTTTTGTTTTGGATTCCACACCCCAACACAAACTCTTATAGACTCTCAGGAAATCCCCAGCATATTTTCTTCTACATCTGTTTTATGTGTATACAGCGTCTGTCTGTACCTTGCCTGTTGGGTCCTCTAAGGATGTCAGCTGTCTCGTGGAGCAGCTAGTGTGGTATTTCTAAGGCACAAATCAGACCATGGTACTGCTCTGTTGTGGATCCTACCAAAGTTCTCAGCCCAAGCCAACCCAAATCCTACTCTCTCCTGTGCCTACAAAGGCCCTACAATGATCCACCTTTGCCTTTGTGAGCTCTCCTCCCTAACGTTGCTCCTTACTCACTCTCCTCCACTCCAGCCACACTGGCTTGCTTTCTGTCTCCCTGTCACATTTTCCTTATTTTTCCAACTAAAATGTAAGTTCATGGGAACAAGGGTCTTGGTCTGTTTGTGTCTCTAACCGATGGCCCAGAAGAGTGTCTGGCATATGAAAGCCACACAGTAAACACCTGAGGGAACAGAATTGCTTATTAAGGTGCCATGCTTGAATACAGGGCTACCGGACTCTAGATTTCCTCCCTTAAAATTTATTTTAAAAACCCTCAGACAAAACTTTCTACAAACCTCACTTTGAAAAGCATATACTCTGCCAGAAGAGAACTACCGATGCAGGCAGAGGTAAACCAAGGGCTTGGGGTCTAATCCACTTTGGTAGCTAGGTCCCCGCCATTTGTAAAACTCCATTTTGGTTGAACTGTGATAATTCCAGTGACTACAATGACTTGGTTTCTTGAAGTAAATGGTTACTTTACACTTCTGACTGCCCCAAGGACCCCACGTAATGGCCCCCAGGAAAGATGTTATCTGTCACCTAATGCTCTTTAACTGCTTACCCCTAGCAACCAGAAACTACAGGCCAAAGAGAAACTTTCAGCCTCCTTCCATGGCCCCTCCTTTGTGTCCTATAACTACACCAGCTTATAAGAGGGCACTGGGCTCTAATTCTTACAGGTTCCTTCTGCAATTTTTTTTTCCCCAAACGAAGCCTGTGTTGTCTTGGGTCATTCTGCCCTTGCTTGTCTTTCCTCCTTGCTGACCTTTCACACTTCCACCAGACACATGGCCTTCAGCAAGCTTCTCTGTTCATAAGTTTACAACCACTCCCCTCTGACGTTAAGGCTCCAGCATTGCCAAACCACCGATAGGGCTTTTGAGTGCTAAGAGGTGACACTTCCAATTTCCCAGGTCCCTGAAACACTTACCGTTGCAAATCCGCACTCCACCTTGCTGATTTTCTCAATGGACTCCACAGCATCTCTCCCGAGTTCTAAGAGAGTGGGGTCCCCCGTGGCACGGTAGAGGTACATTGCACTCTCGATGAGCTCTGTGAAGCCAAGCAGACCTTCTCAATGGCTGAGCAGGCGTGGCATGCGGCCCGCTCAGGGAAGGCAACAGAGGTCTCCGCCCCTCCATACCTGGTCTGCAGAGCCCCCGTGGAGAGATTCATGCCATAGCTTTTGGGACTACTTGGCAAAATGCAATCAATGAAACCAATGCAGCTTATGAATTCTGACACTGTGGAAAGACTAAATGTGTCCATGCATGGTTTTCTGAGTCAAGATGCACAAATCCAGAAGCTCAGCCAGGCTCTGGGCCAGAGAAGGTGGTAGAGGTTGTGACCTGATCTTCAATGTCTGTTCCCTCCCTGACTCTGTCAGCAGTGCTCCCGGCTTTCCGACAGGGAAGCAGTACCAGCAGCGATGTGATAAGAACACCACAGAATACAGTTCTGTGAAGGGGCTTTTGCTTAACATGTGTAAGGCCCTGGGTGCAATTCCCAGCACCACAGAAAAAGAAAAAAAAAAATTAATTATAACAAGTTAGCTGGGCATGGTGTCACACAGCTAAAACGCCAGCACTTGGGAAATGATGGCATGAGGACCAGGAGTTCTAAATCCCCCTCACCAGTACAGTGAGATCAAGGCTAGCCTGAGCTACGCGAAACTCTGGAAGGTGCTCCAGATGCTCTGAAGAGTCCCATTCTCCACAGCTGGACTGTGATGTTCGGCCAGGGGCCCTTCCTAAGCTGGATAGTGGTCAACAGGAGTGGACCCAGGTGAGGCTATTTGCCATTAAAATATATAAATATAGGTACATATATGTTTATTGCTTTTAAACACATGAATAATTGTTATGAGAAAAACGGTTTTCTGCTGTCAATAGACTCAGTGGGCAGAAATGAAAGCTCCTCTTTCTTTCCTTTTCTTTTCTTACTTTCATTCTTTTTGCACTGTGTAGCCCTGGCTGTCCTAACTTTGTACACCAGGCTGGCCTCGAACTCACCAGCCTCTGCCTTCCCAGTGCTGGGATTAAAGGTATGCACCACCACGCCCAGTTCATTGTTTTCTACTTTAGCACCTACCTCTTCTCAAATGAAAGAACTCTTCCCTACCCCAACATTTCCTCTAATCTTCTCCTTTCCTGGCTCTCCCCTCTGATGCAAATTCTAGCTGTCATTCACTCACGCATCGCCACACAGTCATTTCTAAAATGCTGGGGGCACAGCCAGAGCCATGCACATGCTAGGCACACCATCTACTGCTGAACTGTGTTCCAGCTTCAGCTACTCTTAGTTTAGAGAACAAGTCTCTGCCTGTCTCCTCAGATCTCCTGACCCTTCCTCCCCTCATCCCACGGTCCTCTAAACAAGTGCTGATCCAAGCGTCACTTTCTAGGGTGCATTCCAGGGCAGATGAACACGCACAGAAGAGGCAGTGCTCTCCTGGGAGGCCTCCCTCTTCTGCCAGCAGCTGGCTGGGTCAAGGCCAACTTGTTCTCTTTTTCACACATGGGCCTAGTGTGTGAGCCTGTGCTGTTATGTCACCCTGGTCAACTCTTAAGCAGGCAGTAAAGGCCTTTAGAGGACTGCAGGCTGGGTTCTGTAACTGCCATCAAAGACTAACACCAGAGACCCATGCACTGGCCAGCCTAGCCACAGACAGCCCCACCTGCATTTGCTTGGAGGAAGGAGCGGTAGCTGGACACTGCACTCCTACAACTCCTGGTGGCAATGTGCATTTCCACCTAACACCTTCCTGCCAGTCGGTCCTAAACACAGAGCAGGTTGCTTCCGTAAGCAGTGAGCTCCCTGTCAATGGTGACTAGGCCGAGACTAGAAAACCACTGGAGCCAATGACTGTAGGAAGACTTCAGCTAGAAGACCTCCCAGAAGCCTCCGTGCTGAAATTGCATCTGAAACTCTTGATATGTCCTTCAAATTCTTCAGTCTTATTTTACTTCCTCATAATGATAACTATGACTGAGTCTTCCTAAGGACTTTCTTTCTTTCTTTAGAAAGAAATTATATATTTTTAAAAATATTTTAATTCTATGTGCATTGGTGTTTCACCCGCATGTATGTCTGTATGAGCGTGTAGGATCCCCCATAACTGGAGTTACAGTTATGAGCTGCCATGTAAGTGGTAGAAATTGAACCCAGATCCTCTAGAAGAGCAGCCTGTGTTCTTAACCACTGAGCCATCTTTCCAGCTCCCTCAAGAGTTTTCTTTAATTAAAAGAAGGAGGAGAAGGAGGAGGAGAAGGAGAAGAAGAAAGGGAAGGAGAGGAAGAAGGAGATGGAGGAGGAAGAGGAGGAGGAGGAGGAGGGGAAGAAGAAGAGGAAGAAGAAGAAGAAGAAGAAGAAGAAGAAGAAGAAGAGGAGGAGGAGGAGGAGGAGGAGGAGGAGGAGGAGGAGGAGGAGGAGGAGGAGGAGGAGGAGGAGGAGAAGGAGGAGGAGGAAAGAGGAGAAACAGCAGCAGCCACGAGAACACCAGGAATCACAGTGCGTCCAGAGTGTGGGCATGTGATCACTCACCCCTCCACGAGCACAGAGCCCCCACATGTGACCATTCACCCCTCCACAAGCACAGAGCCCCCACATGTGACCACTCACCCCTCCATGAGCACCACAGTGCTCATCTTCCCTCCCTCAAGTCCTACATTCCCTGGGGTAAGGGAGGAAAGGAATGGGCAGAGAACACAGAAGGCCAGTCTTGTGGCTCCAAGAGAATTCAGGTGGCAAGGGAGAACGTGCAGACAGTACTGTGCCCAGACAACCATGTGACCTGACCTACGCTAGGCCATGTGGCCACCTGCTGACTAAGCTCGGCCTGTCTCCCTAGCCCTTCCTTCCTCAGTTTTCTACTTCCCTGCAATGAATCAGAGAACATCAGAGCTGGCAAAGGACTTAAGGCGGTGTCCAGTCTGTGGTCGTCTCCTTGATTCTGAACTGCCAAGGACGAGGGGATGAGACTCGGTGGCCTAAGGCCCAGGGTAGAAATGTACTTTACATAACCCACTGACAGAGTGGCCCGCAGTTCATGATGTGCTGCTGGCAGAAGTCCCGCACTCAGCCTGCCTGGCATCTCTTTTTCCTCATTTCTCCAAGTTTGAAAGAGCACTGGACTTAGATAGGAGACCTGGGTTCTGGTCCCAGCTCCTGCACTTACAGCCTTGGGCAAGCCACTTCAACCTCAGAACTCAGTTTCCATCTCTAGGAAGAAAGCCACCAAGAGCCATCAGAGAAGACAGAAAAGCATCCTGGGAGAGCATGTCTGAAGGGCTAGGGTGTGCAGAGCCAGAGCTCGGAGGTGGGCCATGGACCAAAGACCCTGCTTACCCGGGCGAAGTGGGTAGCCTTCTCGCTTCTCCACTGTGTATCCCTGAGGAATGTTGTAGAATTCTGGCAGTCCCCCAAACTGCTTCCATACAGTGTAGTAGTTGAGGAAGGTCCTCATGGCATTGTCAATATCCCCAATAAGGCTCTGTGGGGGGGAAAATGGACATCAGGTCAGCAGACTCAGGCACAGAGTCCACAGGTAAAACCTCACAAATCAATCAGTCTCTAGGCAAAGACAATGCAAAGCCTTGGAAGCTGAAAGTGCTGATGTCATTCCTGAGGTTGACCACTGACTCTGCAGCCCTGAGCCACACAGCAAACCTCTTGGGGCCTTGTCTATAAGACACAAAAACTCAACACCTATCTCTGGACCTCCATGGTCAGTGTCTGCTACTACCAATTTTTTTATTTTGGAGAGCTGATCCAAAGTTCTAAGAAGAAAGGAAAGACTGACTATGCTAAGACTCAGGCGGATCCCACACCTCCAACACACAGCCATGCTCACTAGTGGCCTTTATAACCTTTCCAAGTTTCTTTATGTAGACATAAGGAAATGAGAGTGCTGATTTCCTACACTATGAACAGCCTTTCACACGTTATTCCATGCTTTCTTTATCCGTTCAATACTGTATCTTGGTTTTCTTCCATGTACACAGAGAGGACACAACCGTTTATAGACAGCTGCACAGTATTTGACACCTAGACTGAAGTTAATGCATTTTATAACTAATCATTTAGTTTATTTCCAGTCTTTCACCATTTGCTAAAACAAGGATGCAATAAATGCTGTCTATATATCACTTCAAGCATATGAAAATGTAGACAAATCTCCAGAAATAGAATTTGTGGGTCAGAGGATATGTGTTACTGTTAAGTCTATTAAAAGGATCCTTTTTTTCCTTCCTTCTTTCCTCCTCCTCCTCTTTCTTCCTTTCTTTCTCTCTCTCTCCCCCTCTCTCTTTCTCTTTTCTCCTTTTCTTTCTTTCAGACAGGATCTTAACACATGACTCTGTCTGCCCTGGAACTTGCTAGGTAGACCAGGCTGGTCTTGAACTCACAGAGATCCACTTACCTCTGTCTCACAAGCGCTGGAATTAAAGGTATGTGCCACCATGGCCAGGTCAGGTCACTTACCTGTTTTTTTAATTTTTACTTAAGAATTAAAAACATTTCATTATCACTCCTAGTGTTTTACTGTAGTGCAACAGCAATCTTTATGTTTTCGTGTTTCCTTGCCTCTGTGTGTTTGTGTGGTGCATGTGTGTGTATATGCACAAAGGGAAGCTGTCCATTCTCACAGACTTTTAAATGTCTTTCTCTTAACACTTGGGAGGTAGAGACAGGGGGATCAGAAGTTCAAGGTCATCTTCCATTACATGGTGAATTTAAGGCTAGCCTGGGATGTATGAGGTCCTGTCTCAAAACAAAACAAAAGGCAACAAAAGGTCACAAAAATATTTTGACACATGAAATATTTTGGTATAGGCAAGGGTAGATTAGATGAGCTCTAAGGTCCTTTCTAACTATAATTCTACCAGACTATATCAGGAGAAAATAATCAGGACAGTGGGCAGAGCAGGCCACTGTGTCAAGGAGAGACCTTGAAACAAATGCCCCATAAAGCAGCTGTTGCCACTGGCTGTTCCTCTGCAGTCTGGAGCAACGCTGCCCATTGCTGCAGGTGGCACTCCACCCACAGACAACCGGGAGCTCAGCTCCTTCCTGCTCGCTTTGGAGCACTGGATTAGGTGGAATCATGTACGGTGTAGCTTGCTTTAGTTCCTTTTTCCACACACTGCCCAGGGTATTCAAGCAACTAAAGTTCCCTATTGGATACACTAGGATAAGCTTGCTTGTATTATCATACCACAGAAAAATGACCACTCTCTTTGGCAAGTCCTACCTGAAGACCAGGCCAGTAGGCCTCCAAGGACTGGAAGACTGGCATGGACACGGTCCCCTTGTACATCTGCACCCAGAGGTACCAGTCATCAAAGTGGGTGTAATTCCGAATGGCTTTGTTGTACTCTGCACCACGGGAGATGAGATAATGGACACAGGTTACTGAAGAGACAGACAAGCCTTGACCACAGAAGCGTGCACTTATACTATGCCTAACCTTGAAGCAGACGAGGACACACTGATGGACGCACACTAGAAAGGAACATGGATTCAAAATGCCAGGTTCAAATTCTAGCTCTTCCTTTTCCACACACTAGCTATGAGCCTCGGGCTTGTTACATGTTAAACTGTGAAGGTAATGTTATATACCTGTGGGGTTAGCCAGTTATTTATTTATTCAGCAAGTAGCACCTAACTAGATATTCAGTTAACAGCAAGACAAAACCTCTCCCACATGGAGCTGACATGTCAGTGAGAAGCTGAGCTGACATCTCTCCTCTAGGATGTGAGTCCAGGAGGACTTCAGCTTTGTGTACACTGCAGAATCCCCACCACTAGGACAGTGCATAATAAATACACATGATGGATATTATCTGGATGAACCAAAGGCAGACACAACTTCATAAGCTATGTCAAAAGAATGTAGGAAGAATTAAACAACCATGCTCAGAGCTTGCTGCAGGGTTTGGTATGTCAATGTTACCCAATAAACATGCGCCAAATAAATCAACAGTGGCTGTAATAAGCATTACTGTGTGCTTGACAAGCCTGCATGACAATTATTACTAGTATCCAGTAGCCTGAAATGTAAACGTGACCTACTGCATATAAAAAACTGGGAGAAACTGAAAATGAGTAAAGGCACAGGACAGATGCCAAAGGCTCTGTACTCCGAGGAGAAACATGCTGCTTCTTAGGCAGGACATGTAAAGTGAGCTCTGACAAAAGGATGAAAGGTGGACACATGAAGACAGGACATGAAGACACACCAGGACAAACCCTGCAACATGGCCAAGAGGTAAGGAGTCCAGACCACAGTCAGAGAAAGCAGTACTTAGGCGCTCCTAGGGGTACAGCAGGGTCCTCCAAGACTAAAACCTTCCATTCTGGAGGGAAACTCATTAAGACACGGGATGTTAGAAAACAAGTGAGCCAGCAAGGATGGTAAAGGGGAGGTAAAGCAATGGAGAAGCTCAGAAAGCTCCAGAAGTAAACAACTCTGAGGCTTTAGGAAGTCCCCGAAATCAACCAGATACACTGCGCCCCTCCCTCAGCAAGAATGTATAAGCTGCAAGGGCTGCTTAGAGATTTTCTCTGGCAAGCTGAGCCTCCCGGAAGAGGCTGAGACCAACGCCGAGCCACCTGGAGGAACTAGAGAGCTGCCTAACAGAAGCAGAGATCAGCCAAGCTTCCCGGCGAGGCTCTCTCTGTTGAGCTGCCTGCAGGCTGTGCAGGGTGCTCCAGGCTTCCCACTTTGTGAGCTGTCGCCCATGCTCAAGTGGGCAAGCAGCTCTCTCTGGTCATGTCTACACCTGTACAGACCCCTCACTTATTTCCATAAGTAACCCCAATAAAACTCCCTGGCTCACCAAGTTGGATCTTGGTGGTAGCCGTACTTCAGTCTGTCACTGGCTCCCTATCTGGGATGAGCAGATCTTTGTTCACGTCTCCCCAGTAATAGTCACACAACAGAGGCATAGGTGGGAAGATAAAAGAGTTTAAGGTTATCCTTGGCTACACAGAATTTGACACAAGCCTGAGACCCTGACTCAAAACCATAAATAAATAAACAAACAAACAAAAACAAACAGAACAAAATCTAAGCCAAAGAAAGGCATACAACAGAAAAGAACATACGAGGAGGTACCGTTGGCATCCAGAGCCTCCGGTGGCGCTGAATGCAGAACGGGTGGATTCTGTGGGCACTGAGCAGAGACAACTGACAGATGCAATAAAGCATAATCAACAGGAAAGTCATATAAAAAGCCCCCTTACCCTGCCCCTTTTACCTAGAAACATGGCCATGAGCTTCTTATCCTGAAGAAGAATGGCTCCTTTCACCAGGTACTCAAAATAGGAGTCCACACCAGCCCCGATGCCTGCGTCCTGGGCCACCCATTTGCCAGTGAGCACATCGATGTGATTGCCAACCTAAAGAGAAACACACTAGCTAAGAAGGACCCAGGGCCCAGGAAGGACCTACCCAGCGTTCTAACTGGGATGCCAGGCAGGCATCACAGTGCTTCCTTACGACATGCAGGCTGTGAGGAGGGCACGAGGCTGCCCCACAGCCATGCTTCCTGCACCCCTGGGCTGTGCAGACAGCTCATGATCATTTAAAAGGACTTATTTAGTGTACCTGACAGAATGAAAATGAGAAAGAATGACCTAAAGTATTCACTCTTGCTTAGAAAGACTGTAGGTGGGGGTGAGAACTTGTTTCTAGAATCTGTCTCTGACTCAGGGAATGAATCTGTGATTCCAGAATCTACGAATCCAGGAAAGCTGGGCGTGAAGCTCAGCTGCAGAGGGTCTGCCTCGCATTCTTGAGGCCCTGGTTCAATCCCGTGTCAAAAAGCCAAAAGCAGAACAGTGCTCTCGTTCTCACTCTCTCTTGTCTCTCTCCTATCTCTCCTATCTTTCTTTCTCTCTCCCTCTCTCTCTCTGCCCCACTCCCTCTCTGGAAAGATACTGGAAGCTGACAGAGAAATTGCTTCTAAGGAAAGGAACTGGACAGCTGGGGCACTAGGATCAGAGGAGACTCTGCCAGTGTCACTGGGTACATTTTGTGTATGCTTTGGTTTTTTTAATTCCCATGACTTCAGAGCCTTTTAGAAGTAAATGTTAAAAGAGTTTTTCATGTAACCTGGATTCTCCCGGAAGCTTCACTTCAGCTGGCTGGCAATCAACTGAAAGAACACAGCTAAGCGTACTGTGTTAGTTCAGGGCCCTCATCAAGGAAGACTGAAAGAAGTTAATTTGGAAGGTGAGTTCCTGGAAATACCAATATGAAAGGAAGGGGCAAATGAAACAGGCAAGGGGAAGCAACCCATCAGGGTGCGTGATCAGGCAGGTTTCTACTGGAGGCTGCTGAAGGCAAACCCGCTGGGATCTGGAAGCTGCTGCAGAAGATGTCCCTCAGAGCGAGCTCACCACAGACTCAATAGTGCCAGTCACTGGTGGACAACTGCTCAGGGGACCTGGGATTTCCAGCAAAAGCAAAGCAGAGTAGTCTCCAGGCAAAAGGACATGGGTGTCAACAGGCCAGGGTGCACAGGAATGATAAAGGAGAGAGGGCACCACCCAAGTTCACCACAGTTCCAAGGCTGGAGCAGCACCGGCCTACACTGGACTGAGGATGCTACCATGGGCCTCTAGAGTGGCATCTAAAGGGATTTTCTGAATTCTCAGAAAAACTCCATTCTCTGAGCTGACAGCACCAAACTTTACATAAAATCACTTTCAAACACAGGCACTGTAGTGATTCAGTGTCGTTCCTAATACATTACCATCACTGCTGGAGCATCTGAGGACCAGAGAAGTTGCACAACCTTGAAGCAGGGCCAGTGCTTGAATCTAGCACTGAACTGAATCCAGTGTCACCATCCTGACTGCTTTGGATCAACTACTGTTAGTGTCACTATCTCAGCCCTTTTCAGACTTGAAATCAGCTTTAAGGATTTGCTGGCCCAGAATGTGTTAAATTTCCATTTATTAATAGGAACTGAAGGGAAAATGAAGCCCTAGGGTCAAATATGCTTGGGAAAGAGATTCCTTTACCACTGACTACACTTAATATTTTTTATTCTGTTCAAGTTCTTCATGACTCTAAAAAAAGAAAAAGCAAAAAATAAAATAACCCCCCATACCATATGCAAGAATCCCCTAATTTACTGTTCTGAAATTTTTTTTCATAGAACAGCTACTCAACATCTCTCAGTACTGGTGTTCTGTGAAACAATTTCGCAATGTCAATAGTCACTCAGGGGCCAGGTGAAGTGATAATCTATGGTCAGTGAGTCAGGGGTGTGAAGCATATGACTCCTTCGGGAACTAAGAAAGGCTTAAGGCGTGACATAACCCTGCTCCCTCCAAGGATGAGGCATCTGCCTCTCTCCCTCCGGTGCTAGCGGGTTTTATGTCAGCTTGACACAGCTAGCGTCACTGGAAGACAGAACCTCAATTGAGAAAATGTCCCAGCGACTGGCCGTGAGCAAGCCTGTGACACATCTTGCCTGATGGAGAAGGGCTGACTCTCTGTGAGGCTGCAGCCCCTGGGCTGGTGGTCCTGGGTGCTCTAAGAAAGCCAGCTGAGCAAGCCAGGCAGCAGCCCTCACAGCCCTATCAGTTACTGCCTCCAGCTTCCTTCCTTGAATACTTGCTCTGATTTCCCTGGGTGATGGACTACAGGATGAACTAAACCCTTTTCTGCCCATGTTGATGCTTTATCACAGGAACAGAAACCCTAACTAAGACACCTTAGTGTAAGATGTAAACGGAGGCTCGGATACTTTGGGTATCCTGGGCCACTCCTACAATCCCTGTAAGATTCCCTTGGCTGAACTCTAACTCATTCCTTAGACCTCTGTGTCTCATAAGTGGGGGGCAACACAGAGGCTTTGACTTACACAGGAAAGGCAACAGCTGACCTACCAGCCCAATATCTGACCGGCTCTCCCAGAGGCGCATCAGGGCCACCCTGGCCACATCTTCAAACACAGGGTCACCAGTGAGGCTGCTCAGGGTGGCAAATTCCACAATGAAGGTCCCGATCCCCGCTGTACAGGTAACAGGAGTCTCTCCAGGGTTCACGCCACGAAGCAGGTTCACAGTTCCATAGGGCATGCCCGTGGGGGTCTGAAATGCTAAACCGGCAGAAATTTATGGCTCCAGGCAGAAGGAGAGAGAGATGGGTGGTTTGATGCTAGAGCCCAGGCTTCCGGCCTCAGTTAGCACTTCTTTCTGTCTTTCTTGGGTAACTGTTTGTGTCTCTAAGCCGGAGGAAGAGGTGTGTCTCACTGCAGGCCTCTTAACCCAGGTCCCTGAACCACCTAACCCAGACGCTGTCAAACGCTGAGCGATGTAACCTTGGGCTCCCACTGTGAAAAGGAGACCTGGAAAGAGCTGAGTTCCCAGCTGCCACCCTCCACACCTCACATTAGCTACCAAAACTTTTTATTTCATTTTATTATTTCATTTTCACACTCTGCCTTCCAAAGCCAGGCAGGTAACTGAATGTGAAGCGGCAAGGCTTTGGCTTTAGGCAGCGGTGGGGCCACACGGGAAGTTACTCATGGACTCTCCGCAAATGAAACACACTGGTAGGGGAGTCAATTTTAGAGCCTTGACTCAAATAAAAAGTTCAGGGACAAGATTATTTTTAAAATAAAATCTAAAAATGGGATGCAAACTAAACTACTGATACAACACAACCCCCTACTTACAGGTAGGGAAGAGCCTGCCTGCAGCAAGTGACTCAGCTAAAGGTCACACAGGAGACTCACTCAGGGAGGGAATTGGAAATGCCTGCCCTGACCCCACCCCTTTAAACGCAGCCCAGGGCTCTGCCCATCTACCCCAAATCCAGGGAAAAGCTTGACAATGAGCCCAAGACAGAGATTTCCTCTCCAGCTCCAAAGACCAACAATGGCAGAGCAGTCTTCATGTCACCAAACTGTGAACTAAGTTGTCAAAACTTGTAAGTGCTACAAGCTCCAGACACTTTGTCTGCTGGAGGAATGAGACCTCTGTTCTGGCACAGGACAGGCGGGGAGAAAGAGTCACAGACAAGAAAGGCTCAAAGGAATATTTTAGGGACAGGCAGCAGGTACTAAAGGAAGGCTGTAAGAATGACAGAGGCGATTTACTAGTGCTGGCTTTCTAATTAACCAACATGAACTTTAGAGTATGTATATTACTCCGTGTAAATAAATTTTAAATGAGAAGGGGCAACAAGGCAGGTTTTTCCAGAGATGAATCACACAGGACATGTTTATGAGGAGGCTGTGAGCCATGGGCTGTGAGACCTGAACCCAGCTCACCCTCCTGCCTTGGCCTTCCCCAGGGCTGAGAGGCAAATGATGCATTTGAGAGACAAATAAGTGAGATGGCCAAGGAGCTAGCAGAATACACACAGTGGCAGTCATGTGTTCGGGTGTGAACATCCCTAGACTTCTACCACACCCAGAAAGGAACACAGCGTCCAGCTGACGTTGCCTACCCCAGCGTTGATGGCCCCACTGGACAAAAACAGTGAGGCTTGGCTTGTAGTCCTGAACATGGCTTGACCACAGAAACCAATCCCTCATCTGGTTTGCCAAGCATCTTCTCCTGTCTAACCCCAGCTTAGCCTTCCAAAAGGCACATCTAGTAGGTAAGAATTATGAATGGCAGAGAAACTGAGCCATGGAGCAGGACAGTGACATAGTCAAGACGCTGGGTGGCAGAGGAAAACTTAGAACCAGAAGCCACAGCTCCTAATGCTCAGACCAAAGCCATTGCCTGGGGCCCTTTTATTCCAGTAGCATACAGCCTGCGAGGGTGCAAGAGGCCTCACTCAAAATAAATGCAAGGACCGTGAACCAGTAAAACTTGCTTTTCGCCTGCATCTGCGAACAGTAGTAACTCCAGCTTAGCCATCCTGGGCCAACACCCTCAGAAGACCCTTAAAATGCTTAGGACTCTCCTGATTTCTACAGTAAGAACTCTCCTGATTTCTATTGTAAAAGGTTTCCACAGGGGCAGAAATAAAGATGAGGTTAAAAAAAAAAAATCAGGGAAAAACATCTCAGCATTGCCATTCTTACCTCCAGCAGGAGAAGTAGGATTAGAGCCAGATGTGCACCCCTGTCAGCCCAGCACTTGGGAGACAGAGGCAGGACTGTCACAGCTCAAGGTAAACCCTGTCTATATAGTATGTTACAGGCCAGCCAGAGCTACACAGTGTGAGCTCATCTCAAAGGAAGAGGGGAAAAGAGAGAAAAGAAGAGGAGGAAAGGGGCTGGAGAGATGGCTCAGCAGTTAAGAGCACCAGCACCGTCTGCTCATCCAGAGTTCCTGAGTTCAACTCCCAGCAACCACATGGTAGCTCACAACCATCTATAGTGAGATCTGGCGCCCTCTTCTGGTGGCAGGTATATATGCAAGCAGAGCACCATATACATAATAAATATATGTTTTTAAAAAAAAAAGGGGGAGAAAGAAGAACCAACTGGGCTTTGTATCGCTGTCATGTCTGTGTGTTCCCACCCCCCACCCCCAATCTCTGCCTGTCTCTTACCTGGGAGGAGTTTTCGGGCTGCTTCCTCTGCCATTCTGAGGAGAGGTCCAGAACAAGGCCATCCAGGTTCTACTTCCACACCAGCCTTCTTTGACAGGAGATGAGCAGAAAGGAGTCCTCCTACCACTGAAGATGGCACAAAACACCAGTGTCAGGGTCCTGGCCCAGTTTTTCTCTTGTGTAAACTAGTACTAACCCCTGTTGGAGTGCCTCACTATGAAGAAGCTAATGAAAAAGCCATCCCTACCCAGGCAGAGTGACATACACCTCTAATCCCAGTGCCTGGGAAGCAGAGGCAGAGGCCAGCCTGGACCATATCATGATAATAACTTGAAAAAAAAAAAACAACACAATTCTATTGGGTTTCATAGTGACAAAAGGAGCTACGGAAGCTGGAGAAAAGTATCAATGGACTTATACAGCAGAGGACCCTGAATGCTAAAATACTGACCTTTCCACCAAGATATGTCCACTGGAACAATAGTGGCATGACTGTTACAGAGCGACCAGCTACTTTCTGATTATGTCTGAGGCTCGCTCCACAGGAGGGAATTTATGTCCTGGTGATGTAAACCTGATCAAAAGCCCATGGTGAGGAAGGTCACAGGCTCCTCAGGGGAAGTTATTACCGTAGGGTTACTGAACAGACACGTTAGCACACTGCCTTCTAGATATTTATTTTTATACCAACAGATTAGTGCTGCAAAAAGGAGCTTCTCTGTAAGTAGTCAGTATTGTAGCATTCCACCTGTTCTCAGTGCAGGGACCAGAATTTATAACTGGTCAAAATGCTGAGAATAAGTGACAACTGAGGGCTCAGCTCTCAGCAGAACACTGCTATTAACCCACGTCCTCAAGGCTCAGGGAATATCTCAGAAGAGATGGCAGAACGACTCTAAGAGGCAGAGGACGGAGAGGAATGCTCTGAACCGGCCATGGCCATGGCAACTGCACTCATGAACTCACAAGAGCAATGGTTACCTGCAAAAGATCAGGCTAGCAAGCATTCCAGCATGAGGCTCCATGTCTAGCTGAGGAGCCATTGGTAACTGAGGGCTATTAGGGGCTAGGGGGTCACTTTCTTTGGGGGTTACGCTGCTGACAGGTCGTCCATGCTCCAGTGGTGGCCCACACACCCACGCACAGGCAGCATTAACTGGATATGAAGGCTGGAGGAGGAAGTGGGGGGGGGTCTGGAAGGAGTGAAGAAGGATTTGAGCTGGATATGACCAAGGTACATCATACATATCTATGAAATTATCAGGGAGGACATGGCTAAAAGGGCTGTCAAGATAGCGCAGTGAGTTAAGGTACCTGCTGCCAAGTTTGACGACCTGACTTCTATCCCCAGGACCCATGTGGTGGAAGGAAAGAATTAATTCTCCCAAGTTGTTCTCTGACCTCTACACACGTCACTGTGCATTCACTCATATCCAGACAGCAAATAAGTAAACGTAATACAACTTAAAAAAATAAAGTAAAATACTCTATGGAGCGGCTCTCATCCTTCCTAGTGCTGCGACCCTTTAATACAGTTCGTGTGGTGGTGACCCCCAACCATAAAATTATTTTTGTTGCTACCTCAAAAGTGTAATTTTCTACTGTTATGAATCACAGCGTAAATATCTATGCTTTCTGACGGTTTTAGGCGACCCCCATGAAAGGGTCATTCGACCCCAAAGGGGTTGCAATCCCACAGGTTGACAACCACTGTTCTATAACAAGCAAAAGAGGTCACCCCTTAATCCAGCCCATTGACAGCATTAACACAGCGTCTCCCTGGTGGGTCACAAGACAATGAGCACCCTTTGAGGCCCCAGCACAGACCAAGATCTGGGCGCTGCGGACCCCTCTGCAGACATGGATTTTAGTTTCAGAGAAGCAAGGTGACTTGCCCTGTGACCTGTCACCTATTTGACGGCCCACAGGATAGTCCGTCCGAGTCTAAAGCTCTGCTCACTTCAGTCTGTCACTCTCCTGTCGGCTTTTGCATGTCAGGGGATGAGGAAGCGGCTTGTCGTTTCCTCCATCTTACTTCTTATTTTGATTCATCACTCAATATTCAGGGCGTATAAAATAGACAGGATTCTGCAGCTGGAAACAAGGCTAACCAGACATCAGGCAGTGCCCTCTGACAAAAATAACCTGTAACCTTGAGCTTTGGTTTCCCCTTCTTCCTGGCTAAAAGGAACTGAGACGAAGACAGGACTAGGACAAACAAGTCACCTGATGAAAGGTCCCTGCAGGACGTGAGTCCTAAAAGAATTATCTACTCTATAGAATAAAGAATGGATTACGAATGGACCGTGTGGGTACCTCTACAAGCAAACATTAGGAAAATCACATGCTTCAAACCTTGGTACCAGTTAAAAGTAAAGAGGGTTATGTGAGAGCCAGAATTACAGTTTAAGTTTTAAATACTGTGCATAAGAGATCCATGAAACAAAAATCCTTCTAACCTGAAAGCCCCTTGCCCAAGGACAGGTACTTCTGGAAGTACTGGAGGCTACTGTTTATGGGAGATAAGCCATGTGTTTCCACTCCCCTAAACACGTTTGTTTGACTCAACTGTACAGGCTGTGTGTGATTACATGTAGGTGAGGGGTATGAAGGCAGGAAGTACGTCAGGATATACATATATGCTTGACCCTGACTGGAGCTGATGGGAAATATGGTATCCTTATGGCTTTGTCTTTATAAGCCTCTGAAAAATGTGACTTGTCACCATTTTCCAGAAATCCTGGAAAGGTCTTGGCCAGAGTGCATCATCCTGAGCAGTATTTAATTAAAGCTTGCTTCAAATTTGGCTCAAAACTGTACAACTGGTCTTTCTCAGGTTTAACAGTTAGGGAACAAAATCCCCTCAGAGTCAGTGACTACAACCAGAAACTCAAATTTTAGAGTCTGAATTCACATGAACTGAATGGTGCAGAAAACCTCAAATGAAAAGGGGCTTTGCAGAAATCTGAACGGCTCAGGATTTGCAGTGCTAGAGATCAAACCCAAGAGCCTATCCTATTTGACCCGTGCTGCTCCACACTAAGCTACCTCCCTAGCATAAAGAGGGCTTTGTAGGTGGTACCTTGAGTCACATGGCAGAAATCAACAACAATGTATCTGGGGGGAAAAAAAAAGCCACATTCTATCCAGGCCTCTAAAAATCCAACTGGTGACATTTAGGAAATGAGCCTATAGTAAATAATACAAATTAGGATTTTTTTTTAAATCACAGAAAAGCTTGTGGAAACAAAGCTTTATGAGTAACAGCAGAAGTAGCAGACCGAAGTGCTCTGCCACTTCAGATGCAGATTCCGTTCCCAGAGAACGGAAAATAATGATGAGACACTTAAAGACATGAAAGAGATTGGATAGAGAGAGAAGTAGCCAAAAACACCAAAAAAAAAGAACACGCATATTTATAAAAATATAATAAATGTAAGTGAAAATTACATGATTTACTGGTACATAAAATATACCTGAAGACTTAGTAGATTTGAAGATGGCCGAAAGGTTATCTAAAATGCAACATGAAGATACAAAATGTTCCTTAGATACAAGAGCAACTCAGGGGGCAAAGTAGAATTCTAGTTGGGAATAAAATAAAAAATTGATAGATACATAGAGAGAGACAGACAGACAGACAGACAGGAAAGGAAAAAATTGGGGGGGAAGGAAGGATCCGAACTTTCTCAACTAAGGAAACAAGAACATATAGACCCAAGAATCCCAAGCAAGAAAAGAAGAAACCCACAATGATAGACGCTAAAATACATACTGCAAACGCATATGCTGCAAACCATCAAATAAATAAATAAATAAAAGAGCCCCTTCCCTCCACTTCTGAGGCTGTCCTCCAGGGAACAATGGGTGACGGCTGCATCCTGTTCACTGGGTTATCTTCTCATGGTCATGGCCATTTAAATTTTTCCAAAATGACAGCATTTTAAAAGGACAAGTATAATGAGAATAAAAAAACAAAAACAGATTTATCTACAAAGAAATAACTATGAGAATGACAGGCTATTTCTTAACAACAAAATTAAACTAGAAGACAGTGGACATTTTTCTTTGATAGACCAAGTAAGAGAAAATAATCATTAACAGAGGCTATACATGCAGAAATAACATCTCCCAAGACCGAAGGCAGTGAGACAAAGATGTTTTTGTGTAAACAAAACCTGAGATACTTTACCAAGGACATAGCCATACAAAGGAAAATTTTAAAGCATTTTAGCAAAAGGATGGATCACACATAGTAAGGCCTGAGACAAAGTCTCAAAAGATAGTAACAGGGCTGGGACATTGGCTCAGTCTATAAAGTGCTTGCTCTGGAAGTTTGAAGACCTGAATCCCATCCTTAACACTCAGGTGAAAAAAGTGAGTATGAAGGTTCACACTTGTCATCCCAGTGCTGGGGAAGCAGAGGCAGGGGAATCCCTGGGGCACGCTGGCTCGTCAGACTAGCATAGTCAGCAAGTCTCAGGTCCCAGGAAGAGATCGTGTCTCAGAGAACAAGGTGAACAGCTCCTGAGGAATAACACAGGGAGCTGACTGGCTGCACACACGCATGCTCACTTGCACAAGCACACACGCTTACAGAGGTGCAAAACTCGTAAGTAACCCTGAACTTCAACTGTGAAGAACTAGCTGTGCACCTCTAAGTGTGTGTGTCAAGATGTCCACTGAGTCGCGTCTTTCATAGGAGGACAGAGACTGTTCACCACTTCTAGACTTGTAAGTTTTTTGTTTTATTTGTTAAGGAAACTATTTTGGAAGACACGGTGCATGAGTTCAAGATTAATAAAAGGAAATGGGAGCTGGGTGCACTGGCTCTCGCCTGTGATCCTGGCACTCAGCAGGCTGAGGAATAAGGATGGCTTGGACTTTGAGGCCAGCTGGTCCTATGTGAGTGAGTTGTAATCCAGCCTTGGCAATAGCAAGAGACCATGTCTCAAAAAAAAAAACAAACCAGCAACAATAAAAAACCTAGCAGGGTGTGGTGGTACATGCCTTTAAACCAAGCACTAGGGAGGCAGAGGAGGGCAGATAGTTGAGTTTGAGGTCAGCCTGGTCTACTCAGCCAGTTACTGGACAGCCAGAGTTACATAGTGTGACTATGTCTCAGAAAGCAAAAAAATAATTATAGATCTTAGCACCTGAGCTGTTGATGTTCTGTTCAGGAAGTTGTCTCCTATGCCAGTGAGTTCGAGACTCTTCCCCACTTTTTCTTCTAACAGGTTTAGTGTATCTGGTTTATGTTGAGGTTTTTGATCCACTTGGACTTGAGTTTTGTGCAGCGATAAATATGGATCTATTTGCATTTTTCAACATATAGACATTCAGTTAGACCAGCATCATTTGTTGAAGATGCTGTCTTTTTCCACTGTATGATTTTGGCTCCTTTGTCAAAAATCAGGTGTGCATAGGTGTGTGGGTTTATTTCTGGGTCTTCAATTCCATTCCATCAATCAACCAACCTGTTTCTATGTCAGTTCCATGCAGTTTTTTATTACTATTGCTGTGTAGGAGAGCTTGAGGTCAGGTATGGAGCTACCTCCAGAATTTGTAATAGCCAGAAACTGGAAACAGCCTAGATATCCCTCAACCGAAGAATGGATTAAAAAAAAAAAAAAAAAAACTGTGGTACATTTACACAATGAAATACTATTCAGCCGTTAAAATCAAAGAAATCATAAAATTTGCAGGCAAATGGATGGAACTAGAAAAGATCATCCTGAGTGAGGTAACCTATAACCAGAAAGACACACATGGTATACACACTTATAAGTTGATTTTAGTCATATAGTGCAGAATAGACATACTACAATGCCCAGACCCCAAAAAGATAAGTCCAATGGGCATCTTAGGCTTCATGTTGGCCCACTAGTTAGGGCAGTGAGGGATATCGCTCACATGGACTCTGTTGCCTGCTTTTTGATCACTTTCCCCTGATGGGACTTTACTACCAGGCCGCAGGGAAGGAAGACAAATTCAGTGCTCATGTGAAAAGATGAGCTGGGGTGTCTGGGTAGGGGGCTCAGGGGAGAATCGATAGAGGAGGGAGGGTGGGACTGTGAGAAGAGGGAGGGGCCTATAACAGAGACGTAAATTGAATTAATTACTAATAATAAAGCAAAAAAAAATCAAATAACATTTCCATCATCCCACAAAGTTCCACCAGCTAACAACAGCCTCCAAGAAGGCAGTTAAACCTTTCTTGTGCAAACATCCAGTGAAAATGTTATCTACTCCAGAAGGCAGCAGCGCTGTCAGTCACTAGTTTAGATCCAGTGCGCTGCAAGATGACTCCTGAAGACCTCATCTGCCATTCTGGTTGTCAGAGACAACTCCAGTCTCCTCTCCCACAGGCGCTCAGAGGTGGCCCTCACCTCGGATGTTGGTTTCAAACACAGAGGCATTCACGTCGATGTCGAAGTCCACGTTGTCCTGGAGGACCTCTACCACTCTTTGGAATTCAGAGGTATTCCCCAAAATCTGGAATGAGAGAGAACCCTGACCACATGGTTCCCCTGAGCATGGGGGCAGTCCAGATGCTGGGGTGACCCCAGCAACCACGAGGAAACTCAATCTGAGCAACTTCCTGGTACCCATTTAAATGGGTCCCCTATAAACAAAGTGGGGATCAGTAGTGGACCTCAACTGTTTGTGCCTCACTTGTCCTTTCCGCCTTGTAGGAAATGATACCAGTTGCTTCCCAGCCTTTTTTTATCCCAAAGCCTCCTGCCACAGAGACCAAGAGCCCTGAGGCTAACCTTCTCAGCTCCCTTTGCTGTCAGAGGTCACTATGATCCTGGAGAAGTACATTAGACACAGCTATGGGAACAAATCTTTCCTAACAACAGACACAGGTGACATGGCTTTTACTCGGCTCCTGCTTTTCCACCTTGAAAGACATGATTTCTGGAACACTGGCAGCTATGTTTCACCATGGGGTACAAAGCATGGGAATAAAAGCCTAATGATGGGAGACTAGGAAGCTGCAAAGAGCCTAAGTCTGATAGCATAGTTGAGTAGCTGACTCATCGCTGGAAAAAAAAAATGACCTCTTGGCTTCCTTTTCTTTTCCTTTTTGAAAAATTAATTTATTTTGTGGGTCTGAGTATTTTGCCTCCACATAAGTATACCACATTCATTTCTGGTGCTCCTCGAAGTCAGAAGGATGTGTGTACTGAGGAGGGGAGGGTTGGATCTCCTCACACTGGAGGTAAGACAGCTCTGAGCCACCATGTGGGCAGGTCCCTGCAAGAACGGAAGTGCTCTTAACCACTGAGCCATCTCTTCAGCCCCAGACTGTATGCGTAAAAGATGAGTCTGCCTTTTCACTCAGCTTTGTGGTTCTTCTCCACTTGAGGGTGATGAGGACTGAACTGCATGTGTAAGGCAAGAATTCTATCAATTAAGCCATATCCCCTCCTTTCTTTACTTGGGAAAATAAATGTTTAAATCAGCAGCCATCTATGTGCACATCTACATATGTGTTGTATATGATATGCATACATGGAAGGAGTGAGGGTATAGGAAAGAGAGAAGAAAGGGAGGAGAGAAAGAGAATAAGCTTGTTTGTTTGTTTGAGATATTCTCAAACAACCCAGGCTGGCCTCAAACTCACAACATAAGGCCAAGAATGGCCTTGGACTGCTGCTGTTCCTGACTCCAAGTGCTGAGGCTACAGCTGTGTGTCACCATGCCTAGCTTGATACACAATATGCCCCCCCACCCCCGCTAACATCACCCCAATTTCCCATGAATACTCTTGCTCTCACAGTCACTCCTGTAATTCCGGAGAGGGTGACCTCATGACCTCAGCTGTGGAGTGGGCACCTCGCTGGGACCAGCCACAATACCATAGCCCTTCACCAAGGGAAACTGGGAATATATCTGTGGCCTGAACCTGGTCAATAAAGACTTAGTCCGTGGATTAATGGGAAAGTGTGATTGTTTGAACATACTGTTTGTTGAACTGGGAGTAATCCGAAGGGCAAGCAGCTGAGCTACCTTTTATAGACTCTGAGAAGCCAGCAGTCACAAAGGCAGAGCTAAAGGTGGAAGGAGACTCACTGACGTCATCTGTCTGTCTGGATCAGGTCTGAGGCCAGCCTTCATCTAGACTTTTTAGTTATCTGATTCAGTAACTTTTTCTTCTGGTCTAAGTCAGTTGAACTGAGCTCTGCAATTTGCAACCCAAACAATTCCTGACTCAAGCTTGTCTAGGACCTGGAGCCGGCCTGCCTTCTGTCCTATCTCTCTGTTCACCTTCCTCTAGCCTACCTTCATCTGTAGGAAAACTGTGTCCATTCTTCTCCAGTATCCTGTTTCCTCTGACAGAAGTTAGTTCCTCCTACGTCTTCCACTTATAAACCCAATCCACCAATGGGGACTGCACTTGGTCTAGGATGCCCCTGCTTCTTTCTTCAACCTTTTCTTCATTTAAAAACTCCTAAGAGCTCTATCCATACTACTATCAGGGTCTCTGTTTCTTCCCACATTAAAATAAAACAAACAAAACGAAACAAGACCCATCTCAGTGGCAGAGGCACCATTCGTTCTTGCATTTCCCCAGAGTGCCAGACACACAGCTCAGGAAGCAATTACTTGACAAATGTTTGTTGAGTGAGGACATAAATCCTTCTTTACATGGCAGTCAGTGATCTCCAAGCAGACATTTCATCACTTCCTGTCTTGTGCTTAAGAAATGCCACTGGCTCCCTTATGCTCTCCACTACAACGTAGTGAAGAAGAGCCGGGGGCCTCCAGATTCCACCTATGCCCTGGCGGTTGCCTGTTCCCTCCTCTCTCTCCCACCCAGCAACGCTGGCCTCCCTTCCTTTCATTGCGCTTGCTTCACTCTGCTGCCACAAAGCCTTTGCACTACCGGCCTAACATCCTCCTGCCATCCCTCTCCCAGTTACCACAGCCTCTCCTTCAAATTCCAACTCCAGTTTCATATCACTGCCCCAGAAAGCTTCTCCCAACGTCCTCAGTCTAGGTCAGATGGTTTTTCTGGTTGTTTGTTGATTTCACGGCAGTTTCTTTTGTATAACCCTGGCTGTCCTGGAACTCACTCCACAGAGCAGGCCAGCCTTGAACTCAGAACTCAGACATCCACCTGCCTCTACCTCTTCCTTCTGAATGCTGGGATTACAGGTGTGCACCACCGATCTGGCACCAGATCATTTTTTGTTCGGACCTTTCCAACACAAAGCTCTGATTTTGTGATTCTCATCTCTTACGGCTATTCTTTGATTCTGGTGCTAACATCTCAAACTCCAGACAAGCAGGGGTCATTTCTGCTTAAACTCACAATTTTGACTCCAAAGTTTAGCACCAATAAACATGATGAATAGATTAAAAACATACAAATTAACATTAAACGAAAAAGTATAAGCCAAACCATAGCTATGTAGCGTTCACAGTCACATAAAATATTATAGATGTACAAAAATGAGGAGCGGCCAGGCATGGTGGTAAATCTTTAAAATCTCAGCACTTGGGAGGCTGAGGCAAAAGGATTGCCTGGTTTGAGGTCTGCCTGGCTAAACAATAAAACCCTAGGTAAGGGTATGCAGGACAAAAGACAATCAAGGATTAGAGTCACATAAAATTAACTTTAAGTCCAAGTTCTGTTTTAATCTTTCTAAGCATCACATTTCTCAGCTATAGGAAGGAATAAAATAATAAACGCAGGAGGTTGGTGGGAAGATTGAACAGGATAGTGCATACGTTGTCATGTATGAAGTAAGCATGCCGAGCTGTGTGGTAGTCTAAGTAGCACATTTTGAGACGCTATGGAAACCTTATCACGTGGTCCTAGCTGTAGGAAGCAAGTCACTGGGGGGCGGAAAACACATGACTTTGGGGGGGATCTTGTCCCTGGCCCTTCCTGTCTCCTTATCTCTGTTTCCTATTTACTGTGAAGCGAAGAAGCATCTCTGCCACATTACTGGCTAAGCACATGGGGCTAGGCAACCTCTGAAACTGTGAGCCAAAATAAATTCTTCCTCCTTTTAAACTGTTCTCTCATGTGGTCATAGCAATGATAAAAACTGACGAATGGAACCTGCAAAGAACTTAGCACATGACACAGTGACTGGTTTTGCTATTATGTTATTGTCACTGCACATGGCTACTAGAATATAAGCTTGTGAAAAGGATGATGTCAAAGTCTCTGGACCTTTCAAGGTCTTCTGCAAATATCTGCTCAATGAATGAACCTGCATGTGTTGGTTTTCTCTTGGAACTTGGTTTTCTCACCTATGCAGCTGGGTAACCTGAGCCTGGTAGCTCAGAATCATGAGATGAAAGGCTTAGGGGAGGAATTTACTTTTTGCCCACAGACAGGCTAGCAAAAGAGGAAGGATGTCGATCAGACAGTGACAGAGAGGAAAAGAAACAGATGGGAACTTACCAGCAAGGTATCCAGGGCATCAATCAGTGTCAGGGAAAAACTGTAAAGAGACAAAGTCCCAGTCGCTTCATAAGAACATCCAACACCAGATGCACAACTGCCCACATCAGATTCTCCCAAAACTAAGTGACGCACAACAGAGGAACCAGAGGGGAAATCAGAGCCCCCTGACTTCCTGATGTCGCTCCACTGTAATTAACATACCACCTATGTTTTCTGGCTTTCTGCCCTGCTACACAGGGGGAGCACAAAACTGGAGCATGTTCACAGTTGGAGAATTCTCGAAACTGTTTTAGTCATAACATCAAAAAGCTAGACATTATCAGCTGCTCACAAGCTGAAGAGTGATGAACAAACTATGACACAAACAAGTGCAAATATATGACATTATCAAGGTTAGCGGGAGCTCTACGTCCTAATGAGAAGACCGTGCTTGTGAATGAAAAACGCCGCGCAGGAAGGGAGCCACAGAGCACGTTCTCGTCTGCATTTCAATAAATAAATAAAGAGCCACACTAGGGGCTGGACGGATGGCTTAGTGGTTAAGAGCGCTTACTGCTCTTGCAGAGGACCTAGGTTTGATTCCCAGCAGCACCATGGGGTTCACAACTGCTGGCAACTTCATTTGCAGGGACTCTAGCCAGAAGCCTCTAGAGGCTCCTGCATGCCTATGGTGCACCAAATTCATGCAAAGCAAACACACACACACCATTAATAAAATCTAAAAAGCCAAACTGACAGAATGCATGCGTGTTGCTGTTAGGGCCAGTAACATCAGGGGGATAATTTATAGGGCACACTTGGGAACTTTTTAGGATAAAGAAGTATTCTATAGGCTAGCGATCACTATACATTAAAAATGGGGTATTTTATTACATGGAAATAATAGGTTAATTTTTTTTTTTTTTACAAAGATACACAGTAGCCAAGTTTGGTATATGCCTGCAATGCCAGCACTGGTGAGGCTAATACAGAAGGACTGAGAGTTTAAAACCAGTCTGGGCTACATAGCAAGATCCTGTCTCAATAAATAATACACATACGCACATCTGTGTGATCATGTAAACTGAGAATATGCTAGAATAATATACAGAACAGGTTGCAGTGCCGAGTTTTAAGGAATGAGATAGTTTGCGAGCATGATTCTGACCTGCCTCAATCAGCCATTTGTTTTTGCATTTACTTCTTGTTCCAACTAAAAATTAAAAACTGGCACAAGTTCTTAGTTTACTTGTATGGTCTTTGGTATCAGAGAGCATGCTATCATTTATAAATATTTGTAAAACGAGGATAAGTCAGTGATAGTGAACACCTGCAATCCCAACACCGGAGTTCAAGGTCATTCTCAGCTATATAGTGGGCTTGAGGGCAGCCTGGGCTATGGGGAACCTATTTCAAAAAAGAAAAATCAACAAAAAAAGCAAAACAACAACCACAACTCGGGATTAGAGCTCTAATGTCAGTTTTGGCTGACACAATGATTCTTTGCTCAGCTGGTTTTCTATTCCAGTGAAAATGAAAAAATGATATGATAACACAAGATAGGAGTGACATAAAACAATGGTATGGAGATCGAGGGGAATACTTTTCAGTCATACAGAGTACACCACTACAAAAGATGCGAAGTTTGGGGAGAGTAATATCCCCTCCTGGACCTGTGTGACCACCTATAAAATGAAGGAGTTGCGTTTTCTAACTCTTGGGAGGCTTTTTTTGTTTGTTCGTTTGTCTTGTTCTGTTTTTCAAAATATGTTGTGACTCCAGAAATGTCCCCAAGTCCTCATCTGTGGTGTCTGTTCCTGCTGAGGGTAAGCCCCGAGGTCTAGCCAGCCAACTTAATCCAAGACTTTTTTTTGCACAGTGAAAACTGTATAGATTCTGACAGGGGTGGTTTGGATTGAGGGGAAGGGGTTGAAATCAGCCTAGGCGGGAAACTTCCCGGAATCGGTGAGACCATGAAGCCACCAGCCCTCCTAAGACCCCGGCCAACCCTCTCAGCCCTCAAGCCCGCTCTACCTGCCCCAGGTGTCGTGCCCATCACAGGTGAGAGGTCTCAGCTCATCGTAGGGAAAGGCATTTTCCAGGTAACTGTCGTAGGCGTGGTAGAACATGGCCTTGACTCGCTCCCTGGTGCGAGGGATGAGAAATAAGGTAGGGGGCCAGAACCCAAAACCAGGCGGGAGAAAGGACCAGATACAGAACGGAGAGTGGGAACCACCAAATGATTTCTGCCGAGGGCCCAGCAGCGGGACCAGAGCACGTCAGGGTTGGGGTCCTGGGGCGGAGGGAAGGGAAGGGGCCCGGTGGGTGCTTGCCAGTCCCCAGCCGCGGGGAGCAGGAGCCTGGCCCCGTTCACCTGTAGTGGGCGGGGTCGGGCGCGGTGCCGTCGGGGCCTGGCGCACCATGGTGCAAGGGCAGCAGCACGCATACGAGGCCGAGCGGGATGAGCAGACGGAAAGGCATAGAGCTCGTGTCCTGTCAGTGCCGCCACGGCAGCTGCAGCCACCGCCACCGGCTCATCCTCCGAGCCGCGCCTGGTTCTTCCGGGGATACGCACCACAACGCCTGCGCGTTGGGCAATGAGCCACTCACTTCCTGACTACAAGGCCCAGGATGCAATGGGCAGTGGAGCCCAGGCGAAAGAAGCATCTCGGGATATCTACTCTACACAGGGGAGTTCAACGTGTCTTAAGGACAGTGGCTGCTGTGGCTGCTGTTAGTGATGTTTTCACAATCCCGGTTTCCGTTCTTTGAGCCCTTACTGTCTAGCAAAGCGTTAGGGAGCACTTTACAGGAGCTGTCTAGTTTATTTTTTTTCCCAAATACCTTTTTAAGAAGGGACCAGCAGGGACTCAAGATTTGAACAGATGTCTATGTAAAGATGGGTGAAAAATGTTCAGCTTTGACCATTAGTAGACACAGGGTTTCCCAAACCACTTCCCTAATTGCGTAAGTAAACTCTAGAATTATTTTCCCAAAGCCGTCACTCTTAAGATTTCTAGAAATCCCTATTGTTCTAGGAATTCATACATTCATGGGGTTCAGGATGGCATGAAATCATAGCCCCTTAAGTCTCTAAATCTACCCAGAACTTTGTTCCAATACCCTGGACCATCTCAGTGGCTGCAGTCCCTTTAGTACCCCGAGAGAGAATGAAGACCCCGGCACTATTTCTTTGAAAACACCTGGGCCAGTTTTTGCGCTTTCTTTCTTGCTAGGTCCTAGACTTTATCAGCGCATTGGCGACAGCAACACTCATCTCTTGGGTTAGTGCAATGAGCTATAGAGATGACCCTGGATTTGAAGTTAGATCCAGATTCATTACAACTCTGCCATTTACATTTGCCTGTAATACCGGCAGAGTGAGCACCGAGTAACTAGGATTTTGGTTTTTGTTTGTTTGTTTGTTTGTTTGTTTGTTTTAACATTCCTTAGGGGGCAGATAGAAGGAAAACTATAGCAAACTGAGTCCTGGATAAGAGCACAGGGATGTATGAGTTTCCCAAATTACTGTAACACATTGTTACCTACTTGGGAGCTTAAAGTAAGAGAAATGTATTCTCCCATTTCTGGAGTCCAGAAGCCTGAAGTCAGTTTCACTGAGCCTAAACCAACCTTTTGAAGAGTCACCCTCCCTCCTGATGCTTCTGAGGAGAGCTTGTTTGTCCTCATTAGGGTTTCTACCATTGTGACAGAATGCCATAATTAAAAGCAACATGGGGAGGAAAAGCCTTCTCTCGTCACACTTCACTGAGGGAAGCCAAGGCAGGAACTCAAACTGGAGCTGATGCAGAAGCCATGGAGGGATGCTGCTCGCTGGCTTGCAACTTGTGGCTTGCTGTGTCTGCTTTCTTACAGGACTCAGGACCACCAGCCCAGGAATGACACCATCTGCAATGGGCTGGGCCCTTCCCCTATCAATCACTAATTCAGAAAATGTCCTATAGACTACAGAAGTATTTTCTCCATTGAGGTACCCTCCTATCTGATGACTACAACTTGTGTAAAATTGACGTAAAACTAGCCAGCACACTGCCTCTTGCTTCTCCAGATTCTCCTGATGGTTAGAATCCCTCAACTTATAACTGTCATTCCAGTCTATGCTTCTGTCTTCACGTTCTTCTGTCTTCTGTCCTCTTTAAGTACCACACCTCCCTCTGCATCTCCATCATAAAACCTTTTAATTACATTTAGGACACACCATGAAAATATTGGAGAATCTTCCATTTCAAGATCCTTAATGACAGCCGGGCATGGTGGCGCACGCCTGGAATCCCAGCACTGGGGAGGCAGAAGCAAGCGGATTTCTGTGAGTTTGAGGCCAGTCTGGTCTACAAAGCAAGTCTGGGACAGCCAAGGCTACACAGAGAAACTATGTCTTGAAAAACAAAAACAGAAAAAGCAAAACAAAACACAGAGGATCCTTAGTGGCACCTTCAAAGACTCTCTCCAAATAAGGTAACACAGGTTCCAGGGACAATGACATGGATGTTAGAGGGACACTTTTTTTTTTTTTAAGATTTATTTATTATGTATGCAGTGCTCTGTCTACATGTACACCTGCACGCCAGAAGAGGGCACCAGGCCTCATTAGAAATGATTGTGAGCCACCACCTGGTTGCTGGGAGTTGAACTCAGGCCCTTTGGAAGAGCAGTCAGTGTTCTTAACCTCTGAGCCATCTCTCCAGCCCCCTGGAGGGACACTTTTTAAGTTAGCATAGGCACTAAGTATTTTTCAGTCATAAGCCTTTCTTTCTTATGAAAATCAACTTAGACTAAATATCCTTTTCCCTGTTATAAGCCCTATAGCTTAGCTTTTTTGTGTCCTATTTAGAACTCTAGGGTATATGAAATATTTGCAAGGAAGATGGGACAAGGCTGCCTGGATTTGATAATTATGTTGGTGCACTTTAAAAAAAAAAACTTTTATTTACATTTGTTATATCTCTTTCTCCCTGCTCCTCCCCAATCCCTTCCAACAGGCCATCACCAGATAGGAGCGAGAAAGGGTTAGTGGGACAGGAGGCGAAGATCTTTCTGCTCATTAGGGTCATCGGGTTCCTTCAGCCAGTACAATCCTTGTTTCAGGAGATCTCCAAATTCTTGTCTCGCTGCATCAACAACAGGAGCCATAGCAGGGAAACAGCAGCAGCCTTGCTCTTTCTTGGGGCTACTCTACACGCTCCCGGCTCTGGCATTTATTCTCTCTCCAGAGTCTCCGGATTTAAACTATTTATAGCTGGCAAAAAGCTCCTCTCAGAGCCCAAACGAGGCAAATAGTTTGCTGCTGTGGACAATCTGAATCAGCTTCATATCCCACACCTGGGATTAAAACAAAACCATGTTTATGTCCATAACAATAGCATGTATCTCTAAGAACAAGACAGAAATGGTCAAGGTTCTTATATTCTTTTCTTATTTTGATAAAAACATAGCTTTTCAACATTCATAGAATGAATAAAGATTTACATTTTTAGAAATCTTTTGTTAATGGCATATTTACCTTTATTCTATGTACATTGGTGTTCTGCCTGTCTGCATGTCTATGTGATGATGTCAGACCCCCAGGAACTAAAGTTACAGACAGGTATGTGCTGCCATGTGGGTGCTGGGAATTGAACTCGGCTCCTTTGGAAGAGCAGCCAGTGTTCCTAAATGCTGAGCCAACTCTCCAGCTCCCATTTTTGCAATGCTTTCGTGATTGATTTCACAGTTCTCTGATGAGGTGGGAGAATAATTTTTTTTTACCTCCTAAAAGGGATTAGAGCTCTTCTTTCCCTCACTCTGTTTATGATATTATGATCTGTTTCGGGAGGGTGTGGTCCAGTGAAATGACAAACTACAGTATTTACATGTAAAGAGACTCACAGTGGCTCACTTAACTGCCCTAAGCCTCAATTTCCAGATTTTAAAAGCAGAAATTGACAAGGCAAGAGATGTCTTCAGATTAAATATGATAATGGAGGTGAAAAGTCCCAGGATAAATGACTTGTTTGTATGTTTCTCTGTGTGTTGGGGGGAACTGTTGTTCTGTTTTGTTTAGGACACGGTTTCTCTGTGTAGCTTTGACTGTCCTGAAACTCCATTTGAAAACCAGGCTGGCCTCGAACTCACAGATCCACCTGCCTCTACCTCTTGTGGGATTAAAGGTGTGCATGCCACTGACACCCCCCCACACACACAGCCTATACGTTGTTTTTAATAGATGTTAATTCTTTTCTCTGTCTTCCTGTGGGATGGCTGCTCATTTTGTATTCACTCCTGATAGTGCTAGGGGGTCACAGGCAGTAACTCAAGAGTCTGAGGCTTAGTGCTGAGCACAAAACCACCATTACAAAACAATCCAGCCACCACGGCCCTTTGCCTTGTGGACCTTGCAGTTTTGTTGGGAAGGAAAGATGTTTGCTGGTGAGTACTTGGAGTACAGGGCAGACGCACCTTCCTGTGGGTAGAGTTTGGAAGGTACGTTGATCATAGTAGTACCCAGGAGCCATGACCTTGGACTGGGTATTAAGTAGAGTGAGCCCCGCATTGATAATTAGTAGGGCTTGGTTCTGTTCCTGGTTTAGCCACTGCCTTGTGTGATCTTGGATAAGTCACTTTCCCTTTGAAGGACTCAGTTTCCATATCTGGAAAGCAAATGAATGAGACTACCTCTCAGTATAAAAACAAAACAAAACAACAACAATAACAACAACAACAACAAAAACAGTAACAAATCACTCAGAGTTATTTATTGCAAGACAAACAAAATAAGAAAACAGAAAACAATCATCGACTACAGAGGTCCCCTCAGCAACGTTCATGAAGCAAAACACAACCGGGACAACATGCCAACCAGAATGAACCATTTGCCAACTGGAGGAAGAGAAGTAGGATGAGGGGTAGCAGAAGAAGCAGGGAGAGGTAAAGGAGGAGGGAGAAATGGCTAAACGTGTCGGCAGAAGTATCTGTACAGTGATTTACGTGTTACAGATACACTGTTTTATTAAGACCTGCTATGTGTCAATGCCATTAATCCTAACCACAACCAGCCAAAAGTGCTGTTATCACCATCTCAGATTTTTAAAAATACAAACACAACTTTTAAAAGATTTATTTTATGTGTGTGCGCGCATGTGTGCGTGTGGATGTGTGCATGTGGCCATGGAGGCCAGAAGAAGGCATTAGCTCCCCTACAGCTGGGATTACAAGCAATCACAAACCAAACTCAGGTCCGCTGCAAATGCAGAATGTGCCCTTAACCACTGATCCCTGTTTCCAGCTCCTGGAAGCACAAATTTTAAAATTCAAAGAGAAGTTTAGGTAAGCAACCATGTCTCATGCTAAATAGGCATCAGAGCCAAAATCTGTAGGCAGGCAGTTCACTTTTTACCATACTGTTGAGAGTAATGAGAATTAAAAAGCAGCAGTCTGGGGCTGGAGAGATGGCTTAGTGGTTAAGAGCACTGTCTGTTCTTCCTAATATTGGACCTGGGTTCAATTCCCAGCACCCACACAGCAGCCCATAACTGTCTGTAATGCCAGTTCCAAGGGATCTGACATCATCTGACATAAAATAAAAGTTAAATAAAACTTTTTTTTTTTTTTTAAAGCAGCAGTCTGGTCAGCTTCTACAGCATTTGATACAATTCCAGGCCCAGCATTCCCTTCCCTTTTGTAGAAAAGCCAGAAAATGAAGTTCAGCCCTAGAGGTTGGAAGTTAGATCCCTTTGGCCCTTTTGCTGGACTTTTAGCTGAGGAATCCCTTTTCCAGGACCTGAAGGTCAAGAGGTTTTATTTCTCTCAACTCCCAAGACAGAGTGTGACCACTACATGCTCCCAGACTGCCAAGAAATAACTATTTTGTTCCTGGGAAGCTCTCCATCTGCTGCCTTGTAGAAATGCGTGCATTTCCCCTGTGCCCAGAATATCCAAAAACTGGATTAGTGATTCCCTGGCCACAGCCCTAGACATGTTTTCCTAATGCTCTGTTCCATGTGAACTCAGACTTATTAACAAATCCACAATCAAGCTGCAGTGTTTTTTATTGTTGGGGTGGGGTGGGGTTTTCTGTTGTTATCTTGGGCTTTTTGTTTTGAGACAGGATTTCTCTGTGTAGCCTTGTCTGTCCTAGATTCACTTTGTAAACCAGACTGGCCTCGAACTCACAGAAATCCGCCTGCCTCTGCGGCCCCATGTGCTGGGATTACGGGTGTGCCCCACTGAGCCCGCTGAGCTGAAGTCTTAAAAACAGTTAAAACGCTATGACCTGTTATAAACATTTATCAGCTTTTGGGAATGGGTGTTGAACCTGGGGTCTTGAGCATGCTGGGCAAGCATCCTACCCTGAGTTGTATCCTCAGCCCTACAATGTCTTGTTTTGTTTCGTTTATTTAAAGGGGAGTAAGTAAATGTAAAATGACTGAACAAAATTGCAGGACTTTCCATGGTATATCTACTGCCATTGTAAAGATCCAATTCGTTAAAAAAGGAAATCTGTTCTTACTGAGCAAAAGGTGGGTGTGTGGAGAAGGTGTTTTGGTGACGTCCAAAGCAGATACTTTCTCTGCCCGTTTGATGGTTTGATGATGCACCAAGCCCCATGCCACACCAAGCGGAGCAGGGGAGACAATGACTTTTCCCCTTCAGCTTTCCTGCTTTGTGGCTCCAGATCATGCCACTACTTATTTGTGCGAGAACAGGAGAAATTTTTGTAGAAGATAAAAAGAGTCTAATAAAATGCTAATTTTTCAAACAAAAGCTTGAGCCTTATGATGACAACTTCTAGGTGTCTTGCGAGTCAAACTAAGTAATGTTAAAAACAATGACACAGAGCTTGTTACTAAGGGAAGAAGATGACTGTGAGACTTTTTCATGTGTTTGGGCATAGGAGTACACACCTTTATTTTTATTTTATGTGTAGGGATGTTTTGCCTGCATGTGTGTCTGCGCACCACATGTGTACAGTGTCCATGGAGGCCAAAAAAGGGCATCAAATCCCCCAGAATTAGAGGTATAGATGGTTATGAGCTGCCATATGGGTCTCTAACCTGGGTCTTCTGGGAGAGCAGCCAGTGCTCTTAACTCCAGGCCATCTCTCCAGCCCTGCGTGTGACATTTTGATGTCATGATAAATCATTGGCCAGCAAATCTACTTAAGAGTTTTCTGAAGCCGGGTGTGGTGACATTTGCTTGCAATCCTAGCACTCAGGAGGCTGAGGCAAGAAAACTGAGGGTTTAACCTGCCTGAGATACCTATTGAGACCCTGCCCAAAAACAACGACAAAAAGACTAACAGGGCAGTCATATATCCCTGAAAAGAATGTACTTTTGATTCACCAAGAGAGCCTGTGTGGCATACAATTCCAAAAACTGACAAGGTCCAAAAATGTCCTCTCATGTCTCATACAGAAGAGAATCCTAAAGTCTGTGGTTGTGTTATGCTGGGCTCATTTAACCATCCTGCATTTTATTTAGCACTCCTACTTCCATATTTTTATCTTTTATTGACTATCTAAAAACTGTTTTTTATATTCTGTTTTAAGTTGGATTTGTCATCTTCCTGCTCCCTTCATTTATGAGTTAAATGAACTTGTGACCCATGCTTACTGTCTATTTTTATAAGAATGACATTGTTAATATGCCAAGGACTACCCTTGACACAAAGTACCAGACCCTGTGCTCAATAACCGACCCCTCTGAGACAGTTTCTAACTTATCTTATTCATATGGGTGTTTTTGTCTGATGTGTGTTGGCACCAAGGGTGTGCAGGCCAGAAGAAGGCTTGGATTCCCTGGGACTGAGTTACAGATGGTTGTGAGGCACCGTGTGAATGCCGGGAGTAGAGCCCAGGTCCTCTGGAAGAACAATCAGTGTTCTTAACCTCTGAGCCGTCTCTCCAGCCCTGAGCTAGGTTCTATTTTATCCTCACTTTTCAGATAAGAAATCAGAGACTCGGGAAGATGAATAATGCTTTTAGGAGCAAGAGATTGGCTAATCACATTTTTTCAATTCTTCCCTAGAAATCTTATTTGCTCTTTGACTTAGAAAACACCTCTTGAGCACTTACTGTGGACCTGGTACTCTGCCAGCCCGGTGATACAGACACAGCCTCTGCCCTCTTGCAGAGGTATTTTGGTATAGAAGATAGATGCATTTTTTTTTTTTAATGGCATGTAAGAGGGTTAAAAGAGAAAGTCTGGGTTTCTGAGAAGGAAGCAACTGATTTACAGAAATGACATGTACCCAGAAAGAGCTTTTCTTTTTTTTTCCTACTCTGTGAAGTTTTTGCCTTTTTAATATCAGGATTGTGTGGGGGGAGAAATGACGTGTATGAAGGTCAGAGGATAACTTTGGGGAGTGGATTCTCGGGCTTGCACAGAAGCAACTTTATGCACGGAGCCACTTCGCCGGCCTTACGAGGTCCTTCTGGAAGTCTCCCCTGCAATTCTTCCCGCTCCAACGGTCTTCAGCATCCCACTTCGCTTTTCCTCTCCCGGTAACTGAACAGGCCTGGAGCTGCGTCCCCCCCCCCCCACGTGCTGTCTGGTTGGGCTGGCGATGCTAACTCAGGCTTGACGTCCCAGAAAGGGCTTTTCAAACCAAAGGAAAAAACTGGTGCAATGGCTCTAGACAGCAAGAAGCCTAATCGCTCCCAAAGACAGAGTGGTCGCCTCGCTGGAAGCCAGCTGGTAACGGGGTAAGCAGTGAGAAACAAAGCTGGAAAGATGAGGAGGACTAGATGAAACAAACTTTTCTAAAGACCATTGAGCAAGGGATCTTGGACTTTGTTCTAAGCATTACCAACGGGTTTTCAAGAAGCAGAGAAGAGAACGGGGAGGGGGGAGGAGGCTAGGAAGAGGTGGTACATGGCTGCAATCCCAGCACATGAAAGATGGAGGCAAGAGGATCAGGAGTTCAAGTTAAAAGGGGCTGGGGATAAAAGTGCTGCCATGCATGACAACCTGAGTTCTGTCCCCACCTCTCACGGTAGGAGGACCTGACTCCCAAAAGTTGTCCTCTGACCTCCACAGGTACATTGTTCTAATCAAGTTCCTTTCTAAAATATGAGGTGTGGTGGCAGGTACCTGTAATCCTAGCACAGAGGTGACTTGGGGGAGGGGAAGGAGGACAGAGGCAGGGGAATTCCTGGGCTTCTGGGAATTCCAATTGTCTTTGGCAAACTCCAGGCCAATAACAAATCCTGTCTCCAAAAACTCTAGATAGCATTCCTGAAGAACAATGGCCAAGGCTGTCCTCTGGCCTCCTCCATGAACTGGCATGGACACACACACAAACATGAGAGCAGAGCGGGGCAGAGATACCTCACCAGGCTGGGCTACATGAGGGTCTGTCTTTTAAAAGATGTTGGGTAGAGGTATAACTGGCATTTGCTACTTTCTGGATTATTTTTTTCTTCCAGCCTCTCCACTCCTTTTCTTCCACCCTTTCAACCCCCTAACACTAGATAAGAGAGGGGAAAAATGATGAAATTGAAAGGAACTGATGTCATTATTAGACTACTTTCTGCTGATTAGAGGCAGCGAGCTTCTGGGGCAAGTTTGATCTTTGTTGTCAGGATATCTTTTTCTCCTCCTCCTCTTCTTCTTCACAGCCCACCATGCCTCTCAGAGCCCTAATATTTATCTACCCTCTGAAAAGCGCCCAAAATTCCAAATGTCGCACAATCACAGAAACTTCTCTGCAGCTGTCAAAATCACACTCCTGCTAAGTGTGTAAGGCAAATCACAGTCACCTGCTGTGAAGTGGCCCCATATCCCCACACCTGGGATTAAAATGAAAACATTTTCCCATAACATTTTTGTGGGTTTTTTTAAAATAAACCTAAATTACAAAATTCTCACTACAGGATGATAGCTGGCACACACAAGGAATCCCAGCACTCAGGGAAGCAAAGGCAGGAGGAAGGGAAGCTCAAGGCCAGCCTGAGCTGCACATCAAGAGGCTGTCTCAAAAAAAAAAAAAAAAAGGGTGAGAGCTAGAAAGATGGTTCAGTATTTAAGAGGATGAGAGTTCACTTTCCAGCACCTACACCAGGCAGCTCGTAACCTCATTTAATTCTAGGAGCAGGGTATCTGGAACCCTCTTAGGGCACCTGCAGACAAGGGGCATACACAGAGAGAGAGACATATACACAAGTAAAATACATATTTAAGATACAAGTAAATGAGAAGCAAAAAAAATCAAGCCAGGCAGGGTGTCACGTGCCTGCAATTCCTGCACTGGGGAGGCTGAGGGAGGAGACTGTCAAGAGTTAGAGGCCAGCTCAGGACCCAGTCCTGAAGAAGTAGTGGGGAACTAGCTCAGGGAAAAGGTTTGCACACAAGCACGAGGACCTGAGTTCAATCCCCGGCAGCCACGTGAAAGCCAGGTGTGGTGGCTGTGTCTGGAACCTCAGCACTGGGGGTTGGGGGAAGGTAGAGACAGAGAGAGCCAAGAGCTTGCTGGTTGGTCATCCCAGCAGATGAGTGAACTCCAGTTCAGTAAGAGACCCTGTCTCAAAAAACAGGGTTGAAAGTGATAGAGGAAAATGTCCAGTGTTGGCCTCTGCCCTCCACACACACTGCCACAGGCAGGAGCATCTGAATATGTTTACGCAACACACACACACACAAAGAAAGAGAAGAAAGAAATCAGCAGCATAAAACTTACAAAGGAGGAAGTACGTCATTATCACCTTCTAGTGCTGTGACTATCCACCAAGTCCAAGTGAAATATCAGACTAAATAAAAGTTCATTAAGGTTGCTAGATGCAAAGTTAATCTAACAAAACCGTCAGGGTTTCTGTGAGAAGTGAGCAGTCAGAATAGGAGATTTTTCCTCAAATGCTGCTTTCCATCACATTTACTTCTCTCGGGTTCGAGGCAGAAGGATCACTGGGTCCGAGAGTTTGAGACCAACCTGGCCACACAGCAAGGCCCTATCTCAAATAATTAACATGACCTGAAGAATCGGCTCCGGGGCGGAGAGCACTCACTCCCCTGTAGAGGGGACCTGTGTTCAGTTCCCAGCACCCACGTGGTGGCTCACAACCTTCTGTAGTTTTAGTTATCTACCCACACACACTGGCACAGAGACACGGCCAGACACAGGACTAAAAATAATTCTTAAAAAAAAAAAAAAGGAAACCATTTCCTAGCCTGAAGTCTCCTACTTATCCCCCAAACTGTACAGCTTTGTCTTTCACCTTCAATGGACACACTGAAGCGGAGTTGTGTCAAGACTGGTCTCTTATCTGGTCACGGTGGGGTATGCCCAGCGGCTGACACCCAGCAAACAAAACCAGGTGATCGCAGCTGGAGGCCATCCATGTTGAGATGAAACAAAAGAAAACGGCCCTTTGCCCACCACCACTCACCCCTCGTCAGCTTTTCCTTGCAGATCTACCTTGACGTGGCTGGCTGACTTTGAGTCCCTGTCTGCTCTACGCTGGGACCCTTCTCTCTGTGAACCAGTGGCCTCTCCACCAGTATAGGTGTGGGCTTAGTCTTCATGGCTTAGGGCCACTTTGTGTTTCAAGAGCATCTTGGCCGCTTTTCAGATTGGTACATTAAGTTGGGAGTCATTTTATCAGGCTGATGCGCTTTCGACGGTATTACATCTATGTGTATGTTAGATGGATTCGGGGAGAATACCTATCTTCACAAAATTAAGCCATCCAATCACACGGCACTCTTTCTCTCTCCCTGTCTCTCTCTGTCTCTACAATTTTTGCCATCTCTCAGAGTTCTATAATTTTATTTCTAAAACCTTCCACCTTATCCATACTTTGTTAGATTATCCCTTAAATGAGCACGTTTTTCTTGTATTTGTTTATTAAATACGTACTTATTTTAAACGTTAGCCCCTACATGAGTTCGTGAGCAATGAGCTAGTCAGGGACATAAAGTTAGGGCCTCTGAGCTATCTAAAAATATGACTAAAGAGAGAGAAAAGATAACCTGTGTGCGCTCCGTTCAGGAAACCAGGGGGAGTGAGTTCAGCGGGAAGGAATCAACAGAAAGATAAGGCTGGAGAGCATGGTGGGAGTCACACCAACGCCAGGCTGCCAGTCGCTGGGGCTGGCAGAGCTGGGGTTAGCCTGACCTCGGGCCTCTGCTCATGTGTCCCAAGTGCCCTCCGCTGAAGTGTGTTGGGACTGATGCCTACATGGAACATACTGACTAAGACTTCCATCTATTTCTCTGCCTTCCCCTCAGGAAATCACGGCCCATTCACATCTCCCCTCCACTCTTCCCAAGCCACGAGGTCCCCCTGGCTGCCTGCGAAGCCCAGCTCCCCTCTTGGCTCCCCCACCTGCTCAGTTCTCCAGTGTGTGGGCATGCAGGATCCTCCACGGACCGGGAGGGCACATGCAGAGCCCAGCTCGCCTGGTTTGCCGGGCCATTCGGCTACCCCAGCAGGTCTGCTCGCTGTCCAGCCTCCGTGTCCTCATCTGTAAAATGGGAGCTGCCTGCTGCTTCTCCAGGTTTTTTTTTTTGGGGGGGGAGGAGGGCGCGTCTAGTGAAAATCAAGCACAGGTGCTCCCCTCACTCAACAAGTGGTTCCCAGTCCCGGGGAGGGGAGGTGGGGGTGGGCACTCTCTCTACAGGCCACACTCTGGCTGTGGAGTTGAGCCAGGTTGGGTGGGGTTTACCTTCAGGTCACAGGGAGCGGGGAGTGGATCCTCTGAATTGTGGCTGGGCACACAGCCAGGCCTGGCAGGGGTCCTCCTCACCCACCCACGGGGGTGGGGGTGGGGGATGCTGCACCAGCGCTGGCCCCAGCCAGTTTCCTGTTTCCCTTATCTTTCCCCAGCATGTGCTCTCCCTGGTGAGAACCACCACCATTTGCTTCCTTCACTTCCCTTTGTTCATTAAGATCCTTATTTTTCAGATTCCTGTCAAATCTGGCTGCTGGCCCAGAGCCCACCATGGTGTGTGAGTTTTCGGGCCCTCGGCTCCAATGACAGCATTTTGGGGGTTAGCTGGAAAACTTCCTAATGGATTCTCTCAGCTCACCAGCCTTTTGACCCCCAGCATTATTCCACTGTGTCCTACTCAGCCCCAAGCGCTCATCCCCCGTGGGTTCAAATTCTTCTTGCACACTACCAGCCAAGTGGCATGAGCTTCTGCAGGTTCCCGGGCTCACTTTCCCGAGCTTCAGTTGTCCTGTCTGTAAAGTAGGGATGATAAGCTTGGGTTCCCCAGAGGAAGTGAGCACAGGCCCACAGTATAAATCGGAAACATACGTTAAACACTCAGAGGCATGCGTTCAGAAATGTGCCGGTGGGAGCTGACTGAAATCTTCTGCAGGGGTAGGGCTCAGTTGGGAAAGCTGAACTTCAAAAGAAAAATGAATAAAGGAGATAGACGGCATTCCCAAGGCGGACGCATATGCACACATGTGCATGCACTCACAGACAAGTGCATGCACCCCCACATACCCATATAAACATATACACATGCACTCATATGGAGATTAATCAACTTTGGCATCATAAAAAAAAAAGAAGTTCCAATGATAATTTTTTGCTGTGTAACCTGAGGTAAGTCATGTAACTTCTCTGAACCTGATCCTTTTAGTAAAATGCTATTGTTGAGGAAGCCTGACTCACAGAGCTGGCATTTGGATAGGATTATTTATGAAAAAAGTGGCCAGCAATAAACACTAGCAAGCTTACTACTGTTGACCCGCTGTCTCAGTCCCAGGGCTCGGGGTGTAAGGATGGTGCTTGGCAAATAGCTATCGCTGCTACCACCCGTGTCTAAGACAGGGCCTGTGTCATCGGTACTGGGGAAGAGACGCCTCCAGATGAGCCCCAGTTGCTTAGGTCAAGGCAGGGGAGATCTCGGGGACATGAGAGGGGAGAGAAACTCCTCATCCAGTTATCGGTTGAAGCATCTTACCAACAGAAGAGCAAGAGCTGAGGCAACTCAACAGCTACTCAAGGCCTTTCTCCCTTCCCAGCTGTAAGCCTGCAGTTTTCCCAGGAAGCACACCAGAAACCCGTTCACAGGGAGGAGGCATGTACTGAACAGCTCATGCATCGCTGGTGGCTCCCGGCGTTACCTTCTCAGAGTCCAGCTCCATCAGAAACACCCCCAAAGCCAAATGTGCTCTCCTAGCCTTCCGGCCCAAAGCACTTCTCCAGCCCTTCAATGGCCAAAAAAGCCAAAGCAAGAGACCCACAGGCTCATCAGGAATCAGAGAAATGTAAAGTCAAACCAAACTGAAATGCTGTTTTGCACCACCTACCTGGCGCTACCAAGGATTTGGAGTGTGGAACTTACACACCACAGGAAATGTAAAGTAGCACCCATCTCTGTGAAAAGATTTTGGCAGCACCTACCCTAATTGAAACCCGTGTAGCCTGTGACTCAGCAAATCCACGCCCAGATTTGTAGCTACACGCCAACGCTCCCATCTCTACACACGGAAGTGTGAACAGGACACGCGGTTTCTAACTTGCCGGTAAATGGGTAAGCATGAGCGTCAGGATGGGGGCGATGGCTCAGTCAGCCTGGCCACCTAAAGTCAGGACTCCCGCATCCACACAAAAAGCCCAGCACGGCAGGCGAACCTGCAATCCCGCCACTGGAGAAGCAGAGACAGGAGGATCCGTGGGGCTCGCTGGCCAGGCAGTCAGTAGGCTCCAGGCTCAGTGAGCAGACCCTGCCTCAGAAAATACAACAAAAAGCCGGGGAGTGCTCAGCCGTTCAGAGCCCCAGAACCCAGTAAGCAGGGCGCACTTGTCATTCTAGCCTCTGAAGGTAGAGACAGAGGACCCCCAGAGCAAGCTGGCTCGTGAGACTAGCCTTATTCAAGCTCTGGATCTGAAAATAAATAAATTTAGCAGTGGGGAGGCTGTGCATACCTGATCAGTTCTCTCCTTCCGCCAGGTGGGCCCTAGGAGCAAACTCGGGTGGCCAGGCTTGCTGCCAAAGGTCTCAACCCGCTGAGCCATCTCGCTGGCCTCAAGCTCTAGGTGACTGAGTGACCCTGGCACAAAGAATGAGGTGGAAGGATGGTCAAATAAGATTCCTGACTCCAGCTTTGGGCTTCTGCATACATGTGCACGTATGTATCCTTTCACACATATGGTCACACATACGTACCCACATACATGTGAACATGAATGCACATACGTACACAGACATACACACATGAAAAGAAGAAGAAAAAAGAGCAAGACAGAGAGCAACTAAGGAAGACACAACCATTTACCTCTGGCTTCCACACGTATGTGCGTGCATGCTCACAGAAACACACACACATACGAACAAACACCAACATGTGAAGCCTAATACCAAATGATGGATAAGTAGTGATGTGCTCTTTTTGGATCTATTTATTTTGCTTTACATGTATGTGTTTTGCCTGCATGTGGGCCTTTGCACCCTGTGCATACCTGGTGCCCTTGGCGGTCAGAAGAGAACTCCAGGAATTGGAGTTGCCTCGGCGAGCTGCTGTGTGGGTCCACACAACCCCGGGCCACCTGGAAGGGCAGCTCCCCAGCCAGCTTTCCAGCCCCCCGCGTGAGTGCACTATTAACGGAACGTGTTAGAGCTGCGGCGGTGACTGCGCCTACACAGAGCAAGTGAGAGAAGCAGGATGCAGAGAACGAACGCATGTCAGTGTCATTTCCACAAAGTAGAAGACCCCGCGAGAGCCGGATCCTGAGGCAGGAGGACACTCGCTTTTGATGGAGATCCTGAGGTGGGAAGACACACCTTTAGCCTGAGCCACACCTTTTTCTGGAAGTGTACGTAGGACTTGGAAGAAGGAAGTTTTCACTCTGCCTGCTTACCCTCACCTCGCTAGCACATCCATTCCCTCCCTGGCATTGGTGCCTACTTCTTTAGGATCCTAGCATACACAGAAGCCCAGCTGAGACACCCAGCCTCATGGGACTGAGCAGCTGCTATGTTCTTGGACTTTGCATTCACAGCCCGCCGCTGTTGGATTGGTTGGACTGTAGCCTGTAAGTCATTCCAATAAATTCCCTTTATACATACTTAGATGTGTGTATATGTTAATTCCATAAATCCTATATATGTATTGTATAGAATTCATTCCATAACTTCTGTGATTCTAGAGAACCCTAGCCCACTAATACACCACCATATCATTAAGGATGCATTCATATATGCTATAAGCATATAGAAATGCAAAGAAGTGGAAAGAGCCAACTTTCGTCTTCCTTTGATGTTATTAATTCAGGAGTCAACTCGGGGAAAGAACTATAACCTCGGATGATGTAGTTTCGGTGACATTTGTAATGTGGTAGTGATAAACGGGTTTAGAATGTAATTCTACAAACATGGAGTAGTAATTCTTCAAAGACAACACAGTTCGTGATCATTTTTTAAAAATTCAAGACAGTGCAACTGGTTACAATTTAAATCGTTCTGCTTTAAAGCCCCAGTCATCCATCCAGCGCAAGGTGATGAGCTGTGAGGTCTGAAACAACAGGGAGGAGAGCCTGGGAGTGCTCACAAAGCTGAGCTCGGGGAGTCCGTAACCACACTTTTTCCCAGATCCCACTGGGACACCGAGAAGGATATGAAGTAAAATGTTAAACCTTCTCTATTAGCACTTAACCCAATCGTGTTCCCCAAAGGCAACCCTGAGCCACACCAGCTCCAGACGTTCTCCTGTGCATTTGAACAGACAGACAGACACACACAGAATTAGGAGATAGGAGGACTGAATTATAAACGTATAACCTGGACAGCACTACTTCTTAAAGTAAATACAACATGGGATGTGCTATCTGTATTTGGTCCACAGTTCCTGCTGCCCCATCAGTGACTCATTGAGCTTTCAGTGACACTCTCTCTGTTCTGCTGCCTTTTCCCACACCTCAAGCTATTCTAGTATAGGAGGTGGGAAATATATGATCATATTCTAGATATAAAATTGACCATTTGAAACAGTTATATTTGTAAAAGGCAAAATTGTTTGCAAAGTAGTAACAAATGTTTTCACAAGATTTCCCACTCCTCTCTGCAGTCTCATTCTCTCTCTATCTGTCTGTCTGTCTGTCTGTCTGTCTCTCTTCCCCCCTCCTCCCCTCTCTCATCTTCCTTCTCCTGCTCTCCCCGGAAATAAGCCATTGCTCTACCTAATGCACAGCCTTCCAGATTCACTGGTTCCCCGCACAGAAGCAGGCGTGCTCAGTTGTGTAGCTGGCAGATGAACCGACAGCTGAGCTGCAGGCAGTGATCTCTAACGCACTCCTGAGCTGGGCACACATCGTCACAACCTCTTTCTGTCGCTCCTGTAGCTGGTGTTTACGTGTGATGAGCACCGCTGGGTCAGCATAGACAGATGGACAGTCGCTCTGTTCCCAAGGTGCTTGCACTTTGGTGGGAAATTCAGACAACAAATATGTAAATAAGACCAAGTGAGTCAAAGCAGTATGAAAATGAAGTGGGGGTTTGAGAGGGAAGTTTTTCTGTTTTTGTTTTCACTCCTGAGTAGTATTTCACTGTGAGGACTTTCCTAATTTGGGAAACTGACTTTAAACCAATCTACTTGCTTCCTAACCTAAGATCTGCATTTCATACTGTTGCCCAAAACCCACACACCATCAACACACAAATAGATAAAGACAATGTGGTCCATAAGCACTGTGGAACTCTATTTAGCCAAAAGGGGGAAGTTAAATTGTAACATTTCAAGAAAACAAAAGAAACTGCAGGTCATCTTGTTAAGTGAAGTAATTAGATTCAAAAGACAAATAGTGCATGTTTTCCCTATGTGGAACCTAGGGGTGTGTGTGTGTGTGTGTACGGGTCTATGTGCACATGAGCTAACATTTAAAGTATGGGGTGGGGGGGAAGATGGCTCAGAGGTTAAGAGCACTGGCTATTTTTCCAGAGGTCCTGAGTTCAATTCCCAGCAACCACAAGGTGGCTCAAAACAGAGCATTCATATACATTAAATATTTTTTTTTTTTTTAGTATAAAGAGTATAAAAGTGATGGGCAATGGAAGGAGACCTGAGAGAGGAGGGCAAGGAAGAGAGAAGAGGAGGAGGACGTCTGAGAACACAGTATAATGACGTGAATGTTTGAAAATGCCATAATGAAAAAAAGAAAAAGAAAAGAAAATGCCATAATGAAACCCACTGCTGTGCACGGTAATTAAAAAATGCCTAAGAGGCAGCGGCAGCTGGATCTCTGTGAGTTTGAGGACAGCCTGATATACATTGTGAGACTCTGTTTTGTTGTTGTTGTTTTTTAAAGACAATGCACAAACCAAAACGCCCTATTTTTCAGGGAGACCACATATTTCAGGAAATTTTGCCTACTAAGGACGATGAGCCAAATTTGTTACTCTGTTCTACTCCATTTTTAAAACATACTAATTGTGATGTCATTGTCCTCCAAATGACTCTGTTTGGTGCTGAGATTTATCTGGTTCATAAATCTCTGCTCCACACTATGAGCTCCTTCATACTCCCTGTGACTATTTCCCAGCACCAGACCCCCGACTGTGTAATTCCTACGCACTTAAACTTCTGATAAAATATAGGCAGTTATCCTGGAAAGCTAAATTCCAACCCTGGATCTGCCGTCATCACGTCACGCAAACTTTGGGCAAGTCCCCTGCACCTCCTAGGACCTCAGTAACCTTAACGATCTCTACGTTAAATAGAGATCGGAAACATCGAAAGCGGGCGCCCCACCCCCTGACTCAGCGGAGACCGGACTTCTCACCGAGCCCTTCTCCCCCCCCCCCCCCCCTTTTCCGCTCCTCCTCAAGCCTCGGAAGCAGCAGCCGGGAAGGGCACAGGCAGGTCTAGGTAGGAGGGCCCAAGGCTGGGAGGGGCCGAGGCGAGCCGGCCCCCTAGTAGGAGAGAGAAGTAACACTTTAAAAGCCGGACCTTCTCTTCCTCCACCCATCGCCTGGTGTCTTTCCATCCAAGCTCTGCTCCCGCCCCTCCAGGGCAGCCTCCTTTCTCTTTCCTCGTCTGCAGCCTGCGGAGCCCGTGCCCGGCCCAGGTAGGACCCAGAACTTCAGCTCCAGGATGTTGACGAAGTTGCTGCCGCTGCTGCTGCTGCTGCCTGGCTGCGCCCTTTGTAACCAGAAGGACTCAGATGGTGAGTTAGGGACCCGGCTCCTCCCCGGGCTGTTCCGGGGACTTTGACGGCACTGTGGGACGGTTGAGCCCACAGCGTGGTGTCTGCAGCTGCTGGGATCTCTCTAGAGCGCACGCTGGGTCCTGGGCATCAGTTTGTGTTCCCGAGATAAGGTGAGGAAGTCCAAGTTAACTCGCTGGTGTGGGTTTGGGGGAGGATGGTGGGCCGGACCTGTAGAGAGTGAGAATGAGGTAAAGAGGCAGGCAGAGCGGTGTCGGTCTGGGGAAGATAGGAAGAGAAAGGGAAGGCACTAGGAGACCTGAGGCAAGTTGGAGGGTTGAGATGGGGAGGCAGGGAAGGAGGAGAAAGACCGGGAGTGTCCCTGGTGAGGTGGGGCAGGGCCAGAAGATCAGGCTGCTGGAAGCTCTTAAAACCGAAAAGGGAGTTCTCACCAGACACTGCCGTGCCCAGCCTCCCCAATTCCTATAGCTTCAGAGTCGTGTTCAGAGTGCTTACTGTATTTGATACATGCATTGACTCCTTTATCCACCATGGACCGCAGCGTTACCACACTGACCTTACAGAGGGGAAACTGGGATCACAGAGCAGTTGAGGATAGTTACTACGGTTACACACACCGGCATATCCGCACTTGCAAACACAGAAAACAACTTCTCAGACACAGCCACAGCGTGAGAAGTGTGTGTGTGTGGGGGGGAGGTGGTTGTTGGTTTGCAATGCCTTATTCATTCAGCCATTCTCCTGGCGACAACACTAGGTTGGGTACTGAAGGCAGGGATGATTAAACCGAGTTCCACAGCCTGGGAGGAGTCCAGCACAGCCCCCTTTGTGTTTGGACACAAACGGTAGGAATCCCACGAAATCGGTGCTGACGCAAAATGCTCTGCCCACACCCAAGTGAAGAGGAGGGGAGAGAGGAGGCAGCGGGAAAGCACTCCAAGGAGAAGGCAGCAGAGCTGGGTCCTGAAACATGGATAGAAATGTGCCAGGCAGGACAAGGGCAGGAGAGCATTGGCTCATCCCCCAATGGCCAGAAGTCAGCGTGAGGAACTCCAAGCCATTTGATAAAACCAAACACCGAGATTCACCAGAAAATGCAGCTGGGGCCAGGTCCACTGACCGGGGGTCTCAGACTGGGACCAGGCTCTGAGGTCTCAGACTGCGGACAGGTGTTCCGTGGAGAGACCAAGACTCCAGACCGAGGCAGCTACCAGTATTCAACTCTTGGCTTGCTTCACCATCCTGGCCTCAGATCCCATACGCAGGGGTTAATAACAGTAGCCACCATGTTAAGGCATTAGGAGGAAGGCACACATAAGTTAATAATGTGTATAAAACAGTGCCTGGGGCCTAACAAGCACTTCACGGGCATTAGCTATTATTACTGGGGAGGGGTAGGGTATGTCCCTGGAGGGCTTTAAGGGTTTGGGGTCAGATGGAGACCCATAAGAAGGATGAGACTAGGCCCGATGTGATGCCCCAGCACTTTAATGGCAGAACTGGAGAGTCAGAGACGAAGCGGATCCCCAAGCTGGAGGCCATCCTGGTCTACAAAACCGGCTCCAGGAGAGCCCTGCCAAACCAAACCAAAACCAAAGGGTGAAACTGAAAAATAAGTATCCTGTGGTACCCCACAGGACGACAGTGGCCCAGAAGAGAGGCTACAGGGGCTGGACATGTGAAGGAGGAGGGAAAAAGCACAGAGGGATGCCTTTTCCAACTGCAGGCCTCAGTTTCCTCATCTGTAAAGCAAAGATAATAATCCCCGCTCTTTCCTGGCAAGGCTGTTGTGAGCATCAAATGGGGGAGGGGGGCAGGCCCACGAGCGCTTTATGGGATTGAGAAGTGGGCGGCAGGCCTCGGCGGAAGGGCTTATTATCCCTGGCTGCCAGCTACCCCTTTCCTCGCTGGCGGTCCTGACGCTCCGACTCTGCCCCCAGGTTCCCAAAGCCTGCACATGATCCAGATCTCCTACTTCCAAGACCCCAATCACGTGAGGCATCAGGGCAACGCCACGCTGGGGAAACTCCTGACACACACGCTGGAAGGCCAGACAAACAACATCACCATCCTCCAGCTGCAACCCTGGCAGGATCCGGAAAGCTGGGCGCGCACAGAAAGTGGCCTGCAGCTCTACCTGGCCCAGTTCCAGAGCCTGGTGCAGCTGGTGACCCGCGAGCGCAGGAGCAGCGTGGTCTGTGAGTCGGAGCTGTGGGGGGGGGGGGGGGTAGTTGGATGATGACTGAAGGGGCTTGTGGCGGAGCTTTGGCGCTAAGGCTGAGTTCTAGACCTCAGGATCTTTGGGCGGGGAGAGGGAGAGTGGGCGTGGTCTTTGGGGTGGGGCTTCTCTGAGGCGCCCTACCCTTGGAGATTGCTCTCTGGGAGAAAAGCAGATGTCCTAATTGTAAGAAACCTCTATGTAATCGATAGAGTTTACCAGATACTTGTCGGGCCGGCGTGACCTCCTGGAGTAGATTTTCTAAGGGGACCCTGTCCCTGATCCATCCTGGCCTCCAAAGTTTTACTGAGGATTCTGCCAACTTCTTTCCTTCATACTCCCCTGCCCTCTTCACGCAGCCCGCAGCCCGAAGCGCTTTGCCCTCAGCCTCCGACCACCTCTTCTCATAGATGTTGGAGGGTCCACCCTCAGCTCTCGAAACCCCCTATTCCTCTCAAAGACCCAGTGTCTTGCCTGGGAAGCCAGCACTTCCTTTCATGGCCCTTCTCTGCTTCTTTCTCCCCTAGTCCCCCTTCTTCTTCACGGCTCCTCTTGACTCAAGCTCCAATAGTCTAACCCCGGCGCTTTCCAGACGGACCCTCCCTTGTGTCCTCAAGCCCCCAGTCTCTTCTCCCCTCCACGTTCCCTCTGCGCCTGGTGAACACCCCCTCCCCAAACCCCCCACCTCGGGCGAGCTCAGAACTGACCCTCCTCCTCGCCACAGATCCTCTCACCATCAGCTGCTCGCTGGGCTGCGAGCTGCCTGCCTCCGAGGGCGCTGAGGCCCACGTCTTCTTCGATGTGGCTGTGAATGGGAGCGCCTTCGTAAGTTTCCAGCCAAAGGCCGCCCTGTGGGTGGCAGGCTCCCAGGAGCCCTCTCCAGCAACCAACTTCACCCTGAAGCAGCTCAACGCCTACAATCGGACTCGGTTCGAACTGCTGGAGTTTCTTCAGGACACCTGTGTGGAGTACCTAGAGAACCATACCACCACGCAAAACATGAAAGGTCTGTCTGAGGGGATTCTGGCCCTGCCTGTGTGTTGGGGACCGGGTGGCTTCCATGCAGATGGATGGACGTGAGGCATCCCTTGAGCAACGCAAGGAGGGGGCCTCAGCCGGGGAGAGGGTGCCTGCACAGAGCTTAAGTCATTGGGTGACTTCCTTTTGAAAGTATAGATGCTTTGGGCTTTGACCCTAACTTCAGACTCCTTGGGAGTATGCTCTTAAACTCACTCTCTGCCTGTTCTGCAGGGAGTCAAACAGGGCGCTCTTACACCTCACTGGTCCTGGGCATCCTGATGGGCTGTTTCATAATCGCTGGTGTGGCCGTGGGCATCTTCCTGTGCACAGGTGGACGGCGTTGCTGATTACTCTCCAGCCGCCTCGGAGGGAAGGGCTGGACTGGTGGGGGCTGATGGGGAAGGTGGCAAACAGACTCCCCCCCCCCGGGACACCGATTCTGAGGGGGGTTACAGCACGCAAGGAAGGGTGTAGACAGAGTAACTGGTTTTTGAAGGACTTGAGGATGCGCATGGTATAGCTACTCTGAGAAGTGGGTCCTCGTCTGTGGAAATCAGCTGATAGAGCTGGGGGACCTTGGGCGGAGGTCTCTGACCTCCCTGCAAAGGCAGAGTCACTGGAGGCATTCAGAACATCTAACTAAATAAAATGAGTAGTCTGTAACCAAAACAGAATAAGACCACTAGGTGTGTCCACCTTGGGAAGGGCACTGGTATGATAGGGAAGAGAGAACCAGAGAAATGTCACAGTTGTAAGATCAAACAACAGGGGAGCAGTGAGTTAATAATTAAATATTATGTTTCTTATTTATGTAAAAGGTGTAATTATGTCCTCTATTTTATTAAAACTTCTGAAAAAATAGCCTATGCCCTTTGTTCTCTTTCCTCGTCTGTCAATCGCTCAGTAACCAACAGCATTGTTGCCTCTCTATGAAGTATTCAGAGATCACCAGTAAGCTGTCATTGTCACCATCATCCTCTGTAATGTGTGAGCTGGAAAATCTTTACGCTGCCTTCTGAGACACGGTGATTCACACAAAATATTCTGGAACTCTTTCAACCCTTTGCTACATTCACCTTGAAGATATGCTACCTTCCTTAAAATGCCTTTTTTTTTTTTTTCCTGCCATGTACTGACTTATAATGGTTTCTGTGGGAAAGCAATACAATTTAATATTTAAGAGCATGAGTTGGGGCTCTCATGAGAGAGCCCCAATAGGTAAGAGAGCTTGCTGCTCCTACAGGAGACAGGAGTTGGATTCCCAGCACCCACGATATCAGTGATTTACAACTGCCTGCAACTTCAGTTCTGAGGGATCTGGCGCCGTCTTCTGGCCTCCTGCAGCATGAGCAGCACACACACATAGACACACTAAATGTTTTAATGTTTAAGAACTTTTGTTTTGTTTTGTTTTGTTTTTCCAGACAGGGTTTTTCTGTGCAGCTCTGGCTGTGCTGGAACTCACTCTGTAGACCAGGTTGGCCTCGAACTCAGGAACTCAGAAATCTGCCTGCCTCTGCCTCCCAGGTCCTGGGACTAAAGGCGTGTGCCACCACCCAAACTTTAAGAACATTTTTAAAATCAGAATTTACTCTGAAAAATCGTGGAGCCAGGCATTTAGCTTCTCCAAATCTTTCTTTCTTCCTTCACAAAAGAAATAGCAAAATATTAAAAAAGGATGTAACAAAGATATCTACCTCAAGCAGACACTGTGGGTATTAAATAAAGTAAGACAATAGATGTATGGTCCTCGAACACAGCAGAGGCTACTGCTCCAAACCCTACATTTGTACTAATTTTTTCCCAGGGTACCAATTCACAAAGGCTAGGCAGGCTCCTGGCGCTGAGCACCTTCCCAGCCCTGAACTGGCTTCGTTTATGTTGGTTTATTTGTCTGTCTTAGATAGGGTTTCACTATGTAGGAAGGCCAGGCTGACCTTGAACCTGTGATCCTCCTCCATCAGCCCCCGCCCCCAATTATGTATTACAAGCATGCCCATTACACCCAAATCCCCTGGACATGGGTTCTATCTTAATATCTTGAGGGTATTCAAAGTCACCATATGAGAACTCTAAATTTATTACCTTTTTTCCTCTCTCCTATTATTTAGTATCTGTTAATAGGTAAAAGAAATACGTCCACATAGTATCAATGGAGAGACCTCAGTGGTAAGCTTACTTATTCTTCTTTATTTCCACCTAAAAAATACAAAATCTATAGGGTCCATTCTCTGTTTCCTGCCTCTCATCTGCCTCTGTAGGAGGCACAGAGGCGGGCTGCTTAGTTCAGCCTTCAGAGAGACATGCAGGTAGGGGGTGGGGAGTAGAGCCAGCAGGAGGACTCTGGCTACTTGAGTTCTCTCACCTTCTCTCAGAGAGCAGTCCAGCACAAGGGCATGCCTGTCCCATGACTGGCCTCCTCCTGTGACTGGGCACAGCAGAGGTATAAACACTCAGCCATGCCCAGTTACTCCAGAGCTCCCTGACAGGTTGTTTGGGCCTGTGTGGGATCTACAGCGAAGTTTAACTTTTTCTTCCACTTGATCCTGCTTCTTCCTCCAGGAATCGTCCTGCCTCTCCAACTCTCAGCATCTGCTTCCAGAAAACTCAAAATCCAACACACATGTACCTGTGCCCTTCCTTCCTCCATACTCGAAAGCCTCCCACCTCCGCTTTCTCCAAATGAGAAATAGCCAGATGTTTTTTCGTTTGGTTTGGTTTGGTTTTTCGAGACTGGGTTTCTCTGTGTAACAGAGCCCTGGCTGTCCTGAACTTGCTTTGTAGACAAAGCTGACCTTGAACTCATAGAGATCCACCTGCCTCTGCCTCTTGAGTGCCGGGACTAAAGGTATGCACCACCACACCCAACCCCATCCACAGTCTTTTCTGATGAGACCATGGCAATAGTTTCCTCCTAGGTTTTCCTTGTTTAAAATTTTTCCTTGTTCTAATGACTCTTCTACATAGCAATTAAAAAAAAATCCAAAGATTTGAAAAGTCATTTTTGTTTGCTTGTCTTTTAATTTCCCATTCTTCCTGAATAGGACACACACACACACACACTGCCCAGTCACATACTCACTACTGTCTAGCAGGTGTTGGTGAGAATGGTCCTCATTCCAGTTGTGGTGTCCTTAATTAGCTCACTTGATTGTGGCTGTGCCGCTGATCACTAGCTCTGTTTCCTGAGCTTGATTCACTGTCATCATTATCAATTTATTTACTCACCTGGTGAATGTCCATACATAGATCTGATGCTCAGTGCATCAGAAGACACAAAATTATTAACGCCTGGTTCTTCTCAAGGAAGAAAAGACATATACAAATAAGCCCAACCCAAGGCAGGGTGTCCTAAGGGAGCGAAGGTTCTGGGAAGGCACAGACATATGAATGCTGCTGTGATTTACAGTCCTGGGTATCGTTTATATGCTGTTTATAATTCTTAGAGCTCTTTAATGTGGGTTTGTCATTTAATACTCAGCGGGAACTCCCAAGATACGTATTCTCAGGTGACAAGAGGGCTCAGCAGGCCTGCCACAAGTGCTATCCGCTTTGGAAATTACATAAAAGGAGGAAGGAGAGACCCGACTTTACCAAGTTGTCTTTTGGCTTTCACACATGCGCCACGGTCCACCTATGCTCTCTCACACACACTGTGCCTACACAATAATAATATTTCAAAAAGATCACATTGTTCTTCTTTGGAAACATGCTGCCAACAATAAGAAAGTGTGTGTGGCAGAACAGGGTTCAAAGCCACGACCTTGTGTCCTGAGGTTTATGCTTTCCTTCATCTCCTAAAACCCAGGGAATCAGGGCAAGCTCTAGAGGAGGGAAGGAGACCTGTGTGTTCATATCCACAGACATATGCATAACTAAAAATAAAGTGAATCCTGAAAAAGAAGAAGAACCTGCTGGAGAGGTGGCTCGGCAGTTAGGAGCACAGGCTGAGTTCCTGTGCTCCTAAGTTCAATTCCCAGCACCCACATGGTGGCTGACAACCATCTATAATGAGATCTGGTGCCCCCTTGGGGCACATGGGTGTACATGTGGACAGAGCACTCAGATACATAAAATAAATAAGTAGGTGAAGAAGAAAGAAGAGTCAAAGGGTTTTGCTGGAAGTGGAAACTCACACCTTTATCCCCAGCATTCCAGAGGCCGCAGCAGGCTCTCTGTGAGTTCGAGTCCAGCCTGATATACATAGCAAGTCCCAGACCAGCCATAGCTGCATAGAGACACCTCGTCTCCAAAGGAAAATGGAACAAAGGATTTGAGCAGTCACTTCTTCCCCCCCAAAAAAATTACACACTCCAACACCCCAGTGGCTGATAAGCACATGAAAAGACACTCAGTGTCATTGCTTATTGGGAAAAGGCAAATCAAATCTATGTCATGTAACTTGATACCACCAATAATAGCTATAATTTTAAAGTAGCCATGTCAGTATGGATGTAAGAAAGATTGGAAGCCACATACCTTCCTAGTAAGACATAAAATATTACCGCCCACTTTACATTTGTGTTTGGCGTACACGCCTTTGATCTCAGCAGAGGCAGGAGGATCTCTATGAGTTTGAGGCCAGCTTGGTCTACATAGTGAGATCCAGGATAGGCAGGATTATATAGACAGACAGTTCTTCAAAAAAAAAGTACATGGCTGGGCTACATAGAAAGAATCTGTCTCAGGAGAAAAAAAAAAGTTAAATATATACTTATTACATGACTCAGCAACTTCGCTCTTTGTATTTACCCAAGAGAATTCAAAAATTAAAGCTACATGAATAGTTATGAATAAATGCCACAGTACCGTTGTTCATATTAGCTATAAGACAAAAGCAATGCAGACTACTGCTGTTACATCCTGCTATGGATGTGCCTAGAATCTAGGTTGTAGATGTAATAAGATTATTTTGCAGGTGTCTTGATTCATTTTCTGTTGCTATAGCAATATCTCGGAGGCTGGCTCTTATTATAAGGAAAAGAGGTTTACTTAGCCACAATTCATGAGGCCCAAAGTCCCAAATTCAGCAGCCTCATCCATGTGTGCACCTTCAGGTAAGGAAGGTCCTTCTGACTGTGTCATGACATGGTAGATGGCGTTACGTGGCAGGACTGTGTGCCACAGCGATCTCCCGGAGAGAGCAGAAGCTAGAGATGGGGAAAGACCACGCTTTCATAACTGCTGCTCTCACAGGAACTAACCCACTTCTGTACAGCCTAACACGCTCCATGACACTGGCACGGATCCCTTCCCATGAATGCCATAGCCAGGTCACCTCCTCCCACTGGAGGTTTCCTTATCTTTTAATACCATGGAGGCAGAAACTAAGTTGTAACATAAGTATTGGCAAATGATTGGCAAATAGGCTTCCCAGAGCCTTTGGGCCCATATCCAGAAGCAGAAGATAGAGGATCAGAACCGAGACAAGTCCTTTTGGTGGCTCAGGAAGAAAGCTTGTTCCCTCACTTCCTTGAGTCTCCACGGGAGGAGGGTGACTGGAAACCCAGCTGACACTCCTGAGCCGCTTTCATGGCTGTGTGGCCGTGACCCAGTCAGTCCTGCCGTGGGAAGGAGCTGTGGTGTCTGAGATATCTCGCCTGCTCTCATCAGCCAGCATTCTAGTCCCTAACTCCAGACAGCTGAAGTGTGGGCAAATTCTTAAGGGTCCCTGATGTTCCATCCGTCTTTAGAGAATGACCTCAGGATGTTTGCCCTAGGTCTGAGCCCTGGCACTGAACTCCTGGAAGCCTGATTGGAGTTTACATGAGAAATAAACAGATCTGAAACATGGGTAAACAAGTGACTCCCAAGAGCATTCTAAAAACCTCCTTCTGGGTGGCCTAGTCCATAGTCCCCAACCCACTGGACATCAAACATGAGTGTCTTCATTATTTGCATCCTGCCGGGTAAACTAAGGTCTAAGTCTCTATACCCAGTTTTTCTTTTCTTTTCCTTCTTCCTCTCTCTCTCTCTCTTCTTTCTTTTTTTTTTTTTTTTTTTCATAAAAACCAGGATCTCACTATGTAGCTCTGGCTGGCTTGTCATTTGCTCTGTAGGCTCTGTAGACCAGGCTGGCCTCACACTCAGAGATCCACCTGCCTCTGCCTCCTGAGTGCTGGGATTAAATGTGTGCCACCACACCTGACCTGTCTCCCACATCTCCAATTTGTTGGTGGGGTCTGTTTCATGCTAAACGCCCTGCTAACAGCTAACGGGGAAGGCAGAAATGGGTGAAACAGGATCCCCGTGGAAGCCCTCCTAGGCTAGGGGGAGAAGTCCACAGAACAACAGGGATGCAAAGCGGTTATAGCTGCCTTCCCAGGGCAAAGAATCCCAGGAAGCCACACAGCCCAGAAACCTCATCAGGGCTTGACGGAAATGATTTTCACAGTGGAAGAAGGGGGACCCATTGTCTTCCTCATCTCTGTCTAGCACAAGAGTCCAGTGCACATTTGTTGAATGAATGAGTAGATGTTGAACTGACAGAACAGCACCAAGGGAAAGAGAACAGAAGAGCTAGGGAGGCAGCTCAGTGAGTATACACCTGCTACACAAGTGTAAGGGCCTGAGTTTGAATCCTCAGAACCTGGGTAAAGCTAGGCACGAGAGCGTGCATCTGGAAGCCGAGTGCTCCTACAGGGAGATGGGGAGTGTGGAGAGAAGAGACTCTTCAGAAGCGCGTAGGCCAGCGAACCTAGTGTGCACAGCTGCGGCGGCGGCAACATCCCAGACAGCACCTCACGCTTGACGAAAGGCGAGGACCAGTACCAGGCATAGTCCTTCGACCTCCACTCTAGTGCAGGGTGCATGCACATCCTCATTCACAGACAGACATACATCACACACATGGGAAGATAAAGATGAGGGAAAGATGGAGTGGAGGGAGAAGAGGGGAAGGAGGAGGAGGAGGGCAAGAAGGAGAAGGAGGGCAAGGAGGAAGAGGAGGGGAAGGAGGAGGAGGAGGGCAAGGAGGACAAGGAGGACAAGGAGGAAGAGGAGGGGAAGGAGGAAAAGGAGGGAAAGGAGGAGGAGGAGGGGAAGGAGGAAGAGGAGGGGAAGGAGGAGGAGGAGGGGAAGGAAGAAGAGGAGGGGAAGGAGGAGGAGGAGAGTAAGGAGGAGGAGGAGGGGAAGGAGGAGGAGGACAGTTCCCCTACAGTGGAAATGTCTAGTGTGGCTGCCCGGGCTACAGGCTGTGCTGAAGGCGGAAGTAACCACGCTAAGAATGCTACTGTGCTAAGGGGCTACACGAAATTCCACCGCTGACAGCCACTTCCTCCTCTAGGCAATGATGTCTTTATTCATCTTTGTTTCCATAGTTCCTGGGATAGTGCCAGAGGTTTAGAAGCTAGCCAACGAACCCTGGATGAGTGGGTGAACTGAAAGTTTTTGAGAAAGAAGATATTCCTCTCAATCAGTATTATCCCTCACTTATTTTACTGTATTTGAGACAGCATACCCAGGCTGGCCTTGAACCCATAGAAATACACCTGCCTTTGCCTCCTGAGTTCTGAGATTAACCTAATTTCTCACTTATGTCAATAATTTATAGTCACAGAAATACTTTTCTTCCAGTATCTCATTTAAATCTTTATTGCTATGGCCAGCAAGTTTGTGAGGATCGAAGGGCAGGGCTCAGCCTCATTCCCGAAGCTACGGTTACTCTCAGTTCTCAGAAGGTGTTTTTCCCACTCCGATCCAGCGTCGAGGGATCGAAACTCCATTTCCATCGCTCTCCTTGCGCAACTGGCACATTGTTGAGAGTCTACAGGGCTCCAGGACTCCCAGTAGTGGCTTCCTCTACTCCAGCCTTCCTCGGGGTTTCCACACATCCCCAGATAGAGGAAATCTGTGCCAGGCAGTGGAGGCACACTCCTTTAATCCCAGGACTCAGGAGGCAGGGACAAGCAGAAAACTCTCTGTGAGCTTGGGGCCAGCCTGGTCTACAGAGCCAATTCCTGGATAGCCAGGGCTACACAGAAAGACCATGTCTGAAAACAACAACAACAAAAAAGATAAAATTTGCAGATGCATTGCGTCTTACTTCGTGGCAAACCAGAGCCTGAGGGCCTCACATTCCACATAGCACAGATTTTTTTTTTTTTTTTTTTTTTTTTTTTTTTTGGACAGGGTCTCATTTTGTAACCTTGGCTAGCCCGGAACTTACTGGTTTACTATGTAAACCAGGCTGGACTCAAACTTGAACTCACAGAAATCCACCTGCCTCTGCCTCTGCCTCTTGAGTGCTGGAACACTTCTGTTCTTCTCCACAGCTACTGACTTTTATTTTTTCTTTCACAACTTTGCAACCCTTTCCCAGAAGCACAAAACCCTTCATTTCCTCAACTCTCATTTTTCGATATGTGTGTTCCTCTGTGCAAAACAAAAGTTAATTTCCTTAAATCTGCCTCTTGTGTCTTATGTCATGAACTTGCAAGTAAATCAGTTTGGGGAATTCACACGGCCTGCAGTACTTGGAGAATGAACAGTGGGGGTGGGGAGCAAGCAGAATTAAAAGTTAGCTTAATGTCATCTTCCGGCACAGCAATTCAGTACTGTAACTGGCTACTTCACACAAGATTAAACATAGGCAAATACTTCAAGTCCTGACCTCTGGAAAGGCATCCCCACATATTTCTGGAGCTTTCCAGTTCACAAACTCTCATTAGGTCTGACATCCTTCAGGCCTTCAGGATTCTTTATTGCCTGAAGCATTTCAGGAACCTTCAGAATCCATCAATTTATTATTTAAAAAAAAAATGTGTGAAAGCCGGGTATGGTGATCCATACCTTTATTCCCAGCAGCACTCACTCGTAGGGCGGAGGCTATCCAATTTCTGTGAGTTCAAGGCCAGCTTGGTCTACATAGCAAGTTCTGGGCCAGCAGGGCTATACAATGAGACCCTGTCTCAAAAAAGAAAGAAAAAGGAATATCCTTTTCATTCCAAGCAGGTGGTCTCTCGGGGGGGGGGGTGAGATAAGCATGTATTTTTCTCTATTAATGATCAATACTTTTTTAAAGTAGAAAAATGAAAAAAATCAAGGAGGAAATTTTAAAATTTCCCAGAATCAAGTGAAAATGAAAGCACAGTTTACCGGAACTTTTGGGGTCCAGTTAAGGTCATTCTAGGAGGAGCGCCTGAAACTGTGAGCGAGAGCTTATATCAAACAACTGAAGAGATCGCAAGTAAGCAATGTGATGGTCCTAAAGGTCTCTGGAAAACCAAAGAGCAGTAGATGGCAAGAAATAATAAAATTGGGGTGAAGTCTATTAAGCGGAGAACAAAAGATCAATCATAGAATTAATCAAGCAAGAAAAACAAAATCAGGACATTTACAGGAGAATGAAAATGTAGATCATTATGTTAAGTGGAATAAACCAGACTCAAAACTACAAATTCTTCATGGTTTTCCCATGGGCAGAACCTAGATTTAAGGGGATAGAGAGAGCGAGAACTAAAAAGGGGACTGGGGAGGCTGGAGGCATGGCTTGGAGTTTTTTTCTGCATTTCTTCCTGCCCAGGACCTGGGTTTGGTTTTCAGCTCACATACTATGGCTGACAACTATCTATAATTCCAGTTTCGGATGATCAGACCCCCTCTTCCAGCCTTCACTGGCACTGCTCACACACAGTACACAGATGTACATGCAAGCAAGACACCCACATACATAAAATTAAGATACACAAATCTCTCAAGGGGGGGATGAGAGGGCAGTGGAATACATATGACTTGGAAGCAGAAGGGGGGAACAACTGGAGAAGGAGGAAGGAGACCAGCAGGAGGGACAAGGGACAAGGGGGAGAGGGACTAATGGGAACAGAGCAGGATGACTTACGGAGTACGGAAAATGCCATAGTCGAGCCCATCGCTTCGTGTGCCAACTTTAAAAGTTATTTTTAATAAAGGGCCAAAAAAAAACCCATTACGCCAAGGGAAAGAAGCCGAGGTTCAAGTTCTACTCTGCGTCATTCTATGACATGCTGGGAAGGGCAGTGCTAGCGAGGCTAGCTGGGTGTGGCCAGGGCATAAGGGGAGAGAGAGGGAGGCTTGGATTCAGGCGATGGGGGATGTTTTTGGAGAGTGACCTTCTCTGTACTGCGTGGTTACGCAGTCCTAGCGTCTTTGTCAGTATCACACTGCATTCCGCAAACAGAAGCTTCAGTTGATGTGAATTAACAAGCTGTCTCTTAATATCAGGAGGAAACAACCTTTTCCCGGTGTTGCGGGTGGAGAATTCTTTTTTAGTATAACTTTAGGACTGCTTTCACCGCTGTTAGCTAGTCCTTTCCGCGTCACTGTTAGCTGGTCCCTTCCTGGCCTCCCTCGGGACCTGAAGTCTCAACTGTTGTCCTTTATCCTGTCTGCTTTGGTTACCCCTTCTCTCTGGGAACGGTCCGGCTCCCACTCCATTGGGAATATAAGAAAATATACTTTGACATTAGTGCAACCAGGATGTCAGGGGCCGGCGTTGAACAGGCCTCTGAGGGGCCAGGACTCAGCACAGTGGAGGAGTGATGGGAGAAAAGGGAAAGGCAGGCCTAGAGAAGTGTGGGACAGGACACTGGAGGCTGCCGCAGAAGAGGGCGGTGATCAGGGAACGGGAGGAACTTGTGACAAGAACACTGGGCTGGCCTCACAGCTGGCTCCGGCCTGGCTCTGGGCGTGGGCCACTAATTTTCCACTCTTCCTGATCCGTCCAGTCCATAACTCACACCAGGCTCACAGTCCTCTAGCCCACATCCTCTAACTGACGCTGCTGCCACTGTCTCCTTGCGCAGCACGGCAGCCCCTCCATAGCTCTGTGTCTCCACTGATGCAGGGGAAGGAGAATTTGTCTTCTCTTTGGTTTGTCCAAAAGTCACCCTTTGACTGCAGCCTGGAACCCTTCCATCGCTTATGCTTTGCTGCCCCCTACTGGAATCCTAGCACGGACACCAAAGGACACACTACAGTTCTTACAGCGGGCAGCCTGCAGGGTGGTACAAACGGTTCGGAAACGGCCTGCGCAGTGGAAGAGATGGAACCACACAAACGACTCGTTGATTAATTACAGTTAGATGGTTTCTATGAAGGTCCAAGGTACAGAACAGTGTACGGAGCCTAGGCCAGAAGTTCAGGGAGTCTTGCATGAAGTGGAACGCACAGGAGGGGGGAGGGGGACCTGAGGCGGTATCAAGGGTGCTGCAGAGCTCCCGACGTGAGCATGACAGATGGAATCCTGTCCCTAAGGGCGCTCAGGAGGAGAGGAGATTTTGAATGACAAGAACAAGGGCTTGGCTTCCTCTCTTGCGGTTTGGAAATTCCACGAGAGAGGAAACATAGCTACGGGCTAAGGGAGCGGCTGAGCGGAGGGGCTCGAGGAAGCAGATGGAGAGCTACATGGGAGCCAGTGGGAGTCGAACTGGCGAGCTGTTGTGTGTGCAGAAAGAGCACGGATGCTATTTAAAACTGTGGCAATGGATGGACTCACAGACTAGGCAGCGAGCTTCTAAGCATCCTGAGGAATCTCTGTGTTTTCAGTGGAGAGACAGAACTAGAAAAAAAAAGCGGGGGGAACTGGAGGAAGGGCCCAGAGAGGTAAGGAGGAACACGTGACAAACAGCTTTAAACAATGGGGGGCAGGCGAGATGGCTCAGCAGCCGAAGGTGCTCGCTGCCAAACCTGAGGACCGGAGTTCAAGCCACGTGGTGGAAGGAGAGAACCGACTTCCCACAAGTTGTCCTCTGACCTCGCCATCCGTGCTTTGATCTGTTCACATGCACAATTAAGTAACTAAATATTTAGAAGCTTAGAAAAGCCGAAGGATTATTGAGACTGACTTGTGAAAAAGTTCAAGGTCAGCTTACCAAAGTAAGTCACAAGGAAGTTCTCTCTTCACAGGCACATAATGAGCCGTGTGGGAAAAGATGGTGGTTTGAATGGCCCTCAGGGGTCTGGGCCAGCCTCATGAGCTTGTGGTCTTTCACTGGTGTCCTACACTGTTTAAATGTTCTGTTTTTACCATCTTCAAATTCTTAGTGTTTGAACTTACTTTGTAGCCAACAATGGCCATTCTCTTGCCCGCCCCATCCCAAATGCTGAGATTGCAGTACGTGTGTGTGTGTGTGTGTGTGTGTGTGTGCGTGCGTGCTGAGACACTGTTTCTCTGTGTAGCCTTGGCTGCCCTGGAACTTACTCTGTAGACCAGGCTGGCCTCCAACTCAGAGATCCTCCTGCCTCTGCCTCCTGAGTGCTGGGATTACAGGCATATATTTTAACAAGAGGCCCTGAGTTCTCATTGGGCCTTGTAAATTATGTACTGGGTCCTGCATGGAGACAATGGTAAGGCAGAGACTGGGGCATGATGACCCCTGCCTGCAATCCTAGCACGCTAGAAGCTGAAGCATGAGGGTTGCAAGTTCAAGATTCTGCCTCAAACAAACAAAGAAAAAAGTTCTATTTGTATTTTTCAACTAATTGAGGATATATGTCTAAGCAAGATAGTCAAAGACCCATCTAGGCTAATTGAGACCCTATTTCAAGAAGAAGGAAGAAACCCCTGTAATGCCAGCACTCAGAGAGACAGAGGCAGGTGGGTCGCTGTGAGTTTGAGGCCAGCCTGGTCTACAGAGTGAGTTCTAGGACAGTCAGGGCTACACAGAGAAATCCTATCTTGAAAAACCAAAGAAAAAGAAGAAGAGGAGCAGGAAGAGTAGGAAAGAAATAATGACTAAATTCATTCATGAACTAAAGACACAAAACAGTTGACAGTGGGGCTGGAGAGATGGCTCAGTGGTTAAGTGCAGTAGTTGCTCTTCCAGAGGTCCTGAGTTTGAGTCCCAGCACCCACATGGTGGCTCACAGCCATCTTTGACTGTAGTTTGAGAGGATCTGATGCCCTCTTCTGGTCCCCTCAGGCACTGCACACATGTGGTGCACATATGTAAAATGAAGGCACATAAAATAAAAATGAATCAATCTTCTTCTTTTTAAGTTGTCAGTGAAAATTCTCCCTCTCATCCTGTCCTCTCGCTGTATAGCTCCCTGGAAGGAAGCCATTATAGTAATAAACTCAAGGAGCACCTTTCCATATTCTATCTTCACACAAGCAGCAAAACTACTGTCTCGTCCATCGAGAGCATCCTGTGGTGTGAACACACAGGATTCTGCACCCTGGTTTTCTTCCATTCAGTGCTGCACTTTTGGAGCCGTAAGTAGCCGGAGGCTGAGGCAGGAGGATAAAACCTGCAAGGCATTCTGGGCTGCTGTTAGAGTTTGCTTTTTACAGCTGTGATAGACATGGGGAGGAAAGAGTTTATCTGGCTTGCAATTCTGATTACAGTCAGTCATGAAGGGAAGTCAGGGCAGGAGCTCAAGTCAGGAACCAAGAGGCAGAAGCAGCGGCCAAGGAGAAGGGCTGCTGACTGACTCTCTCTCCATGGCTTGCTCAGTCTACTTTATTATACCACCCAGGACATTGGCCCAGGGATGGCACTCTCCCCAGTTTCCTGGCTCTTCCCCATCCATCACTGATCAAGAAAACGCCCTACAGCCCGATGCCCACCCCAACCGGATGCAGGCTTTTTCTGAGATCACACAACTGCTTAGGGTGGTATGTCTGCAGACTGGAGATGTTTCCTTAACTTAGGCTTCCACTTCCCAGATGACGCCAGCCTGTGTCCAGATGACAAAAAAAAAAAAAAAAAAAAAAAAAAAAAACAAACAAACAAACAAAAAAAAACCCAACAGGCTGCACAGGAAGTCAACAACAACAAAAACAAAGCACTTCCTCACTTTAAAGTGGGCACACGGTGCCCCATTGTGTGCGCTCTGCTTGGCTGATGGTTTTCAAGGAAAAACTAAGCACACATTACCTCCTGCCAGATGGGGCTAGCTCTGTAAGCAGAGGTGGAAGGCTGAAGCTGGAGATTGGGGGAGGGAGGAAGGAGTGTCTTCTCACCTTGCACATTAATCCTTTCCTTTCCCCAAGCCTTTGCCCTCCACGTTCTGTCAATTAAAAATTCTCAATCTTTGGCTGCTCACAACTCTTAGACACGGGGTCATGATTGCTTGTGTGTCACATGGAAACGAGTTTTTGAAATGTTATTTGCATATACAGCCTCATCTCAAAAGCTACTTTCTTTCGGTAAATTTTCTTTGATCGCCTTGATTTTTCCTCAGCCAGAATGACCTCCCCGAGGCCTCGGAAGTTCTGGTGTCCTGAGCTGTGATTATCTGTCCTGGTCCTGGCCCTTTTACCTGGAGAGTGTCTCACTCATCCTGTTTCCTTTCACAGAGCAGCTGTGTCCCTGACTTGGGGGTCACAGCCTGTGTTCCAGCAAGCCAAGTTCAGTCACCCATAAAAAGCAGCTAATGCAGGCTAGTGTGGAAAAGGGAAAAAAAATCCTGGGATAAATAGTTGTAATGGCTGCAGGGACCCTCCAGTGTTTCTCTTCTCTCTTTTGCTTTTGGAGGCAGACACCCCAAAATATGCCTTTTAATCCCATCATGTTTGTCATATTGTTACCAGATTTGGGGTCATAGCCTGTACCTCAACAAGCCAGATTTGGCTACCTGTCCCCAATAAGACAACTAAAAAGCCAAATTAATAGGAACACAAAAAAAACAAACAAACAAACAAACAGTGCTCAATACGGCCACATTGGAAAGATGGGAAGACTTGGGGGGACATGCTGGATCTCTATGCCCCCCCTCCTATTAATTTGGTTGTTTTAATTAGCTCCTTGAGGACAGGTGGCCAGGCCAGACTTGCAGGGGCACAGGCTGTGACCCAAAGCCTGGTATCGGCTGCTTAAAACTGTTTACAGAAATTCGGAAATACTAATGAATGAACAAAGGAGCAAGGGTTGAGGGCGTGAGCTTTGGCGTCAGACACTTGGCTTCACAGCAGTGTTTGTTCTTCAGATCTGTCATGGAATAAGTCACTTCCCTCTTGCCCTCTCTTTACAATCCAGCACACAGTAGGGGTGTGGGGTTGAGTGACAGTGTAGACAGTGCATCACCTGGCACACTAACACACTGAGCCCTCTTTAGCCTGTAGCTCCTACAACAGGAATTCAAAGGCAGGAAGAGGCAGGTGGAAAAAGCTTCCTGAGCTGGGCCAACGTCAGACTAACCTTCATTTGTTTCCTTTCAGATCCCTAGTAAGAACTGCACTTTTGTGGCTGGAGAGATGGCGCAGCAGTTAAGAGCACTGGCTGCTCTTGCAGAGAATCTGGGCTCGGCTCTTAGCATCCAGGTGAAGTGGTTCACAACCATCTGTGACTCCAGTTCCAGAGGATCTGACGCCCTCTTCTGGCCTCCGTGGGCATGAGGAATGGCCCTGGTGCAGATACATGTAGGCAAAACACTTATACGTGTAAAACAAACTTTTAAAAAGTCACAATAAAATACCTTGATTATTTCTGTCTCTCTCCCCTTTTCTCTCTTCTTCCTTTTTTATTTCTCTCCACACTTCCTTCCCTCCTCCCTACATCTTCCCCTCCCTGATCCCTCTCTGTCTTCATTTTAAAACTCACTGAGCATGGGCAATATAAGAAAATTGCCTCTCCCTAACCCAGCAGCCACCAAATGCCAATAGCTCCTCAGCTAGAGGTGGGGCTCCTGACCCAGGATTTTTTTTCCCGTGGTTTTCTCATTTTGGCTGATCCTTCTTAGCACCTTTAGAAACCCTCTCTGGTTTCTTGCTTTCTAACAACAGGACTTGTTCACTCTAACTTTTTCCCTCTCCGGATGCGCTTACTCCCTAAGTCACTTCCTCCGGACCCTTCGCGCTAAAGTGTTTTTATTTTGAGACTCTCCAAGTCATATTCCACTCGACTCCTCTCTTGAACTGTTACCTGTAGAGAAGGAGGCCGTGTGCACATCCACTTGAGTATTTAATAGCTGCCTCGTTCTCCACACGCCCCAGACGAGGCTCTTGATATTTCAGCTCAAGCTGTTCAAGGAATCTTCTTTGTGTCAAATAGTGGCAGCTACATTGCCATTGCCGGGGTCAGTTTTCTGAATGTGACTCTTCTCTCACAGCCCATATCCAAAGCTTTGTCAACCCTGCTTTCAAGAACCCGGCTGCGTCTCACTGTTGCCACAAGGATCCTGATCCAAGACCTTGCCGTCTTGTGCCTGGATTGCTGCGATGGCCAGCTCGCTGGCTCTTCTGCTTACAGCCTTCCCTGCCTTTCTTGGCTCGGTGAAACCAGTTGTTCAGACCCAAGTCAGAGTTGTCTCTTTAATTCTCAGAAACTTCTGGCAGGGAAATCTGCCTAGGACCCCACCCTTCTCCTCCTCCAACCTCTGACAAGGTCACTCACACTGGCTTGATGGCTTCTCTCCTCAGGACATCTCCACTTGCTATCCAGGCTGCCTGAGTCTCTCCTCCATGCCTCATTCCTTTGTTCTTTCAGAAACACACACACACACACACACACATATGTGCACAGACACAAAATCTTCATATTCTCCTTACAAAGGTCTTCTCCAGTCACCCTATCTATAATTCCACATAAGGCATAACACAGACACACACAGACACACACACACAGACACACACACACACACACAGACACACACCCCAAATTTCAGGTCCCAGCTCCCCATTTTTTTTTCAACAATGACTCCTATCTAAATACTTACTGTAATGGTTTTTCCTGTTGTCTGTCACCTCTATTTTAATTCATGTTCTACGAAAAGTAAGGGGTTGTTTTGTTTGGTGCTCACTTTCATCACGTTTCTGGGGGGTGGAGCACACACATGTCACAGTGTGTGTGTGGAGGTCAGAGGACAACTCATAGCAGGCAGTTGTCTCCTTCCATCTGTAGGTCCCAGGGATCAGCCTCAGCTCGTCAGGCTTGGCCGCAGGGACCTTGACCCACTGAGCCATCTTGTCGCTCCCAAAGCAGAATTTTATCTGGTTTGTTCACTGCCGTGTCGTGTCACAAGACTATTCACCGCAAAGTCAGCATTTAATAAATATTCACGGAACTAAGAAAATCTTTTTTTAACTTATGTCTCTCCTCTACTTAGAACAGGGTTCTTAAACTTTCTGGTCTCAAGGACCCCTTTACACTCTGAAAAAGCATTGAGAACCCTAGTAGGTTTCTGTTATATACAGTGTACGTGTGTGTGTGTGTGTGTGTGTGTGTGTGTGTGTGTGATTATCTGAGGAATTAAAACTAAAAATTTTTGTTTGTTTGTTTTTTGAGACAGGGTTTCCTTGTGTAGCCCTGGCTGTCCTGGACTCACTCTGTAGACCAGGCTGGCCTTGAACTCAGAGGTCCTCCTCCCTCTGCCTCGGGGAGTGCTGGGATGCCAGCCATGCACCGCCAAGCCCGGCTAAAACTGAGAAAATTTTAAGCGTGCATATCGATTCGTTTAAGATGATAATATGGGGCTGCGAGGCTAGCTCAGCAGTGGAGCGTTTACCCAGCCTGCAAGGCCCTGGACCTAATTGCTAGCACCACAAAATCGGTGTGTAAACGAACACCCAAACAACAATAGCCTCCCAAGTGAAGGGTGGTGAGAAGACCGCGTTAGCCACATTTTACACTGTTGAAAACTCCTACCACAACACACTGCTCTCTTCTCTCTCAGGGCAGCCATTGTGTTAGCCTCCTGCTTTCTGTATTAGCGCCTATCTCCTCAGCTGTCTTCCTCCAGACAGCTGCCTACCCAAATCATCTTCACATTCCCAGCTGTGCACGCAGTGTCTGGGAGACAAACGCAGTAAAATAAGTGCATGTGGAGTGAAGAAATAAAAGGGCAGGGAAGGGAACAGGGGTCTCCTTTCCCTAGAATGACTCTCCTACAGACACGGTATTTCTTCATAAGTGGTCGATATGATATGATCAGGCACATCACAGATAGGTGGACACGTATGGAAATCTCATCATAAAATCATATTTTGTACAATAAGTAAGTTTGTTTAAGTTGGGCATGACGGCACACACCTTTACTCTCAGGCACTTGGGAGGCAGAGGCAGGCAGATCTCTGAGTTCAAGACCAGCCTGGTCTACATAGTGAGTTCCAATTCCAGGTCAGCCAGGGCTACATAGTGAGACCCTGTCTAAACGTGTGTGTGTGCGTGTGCGTGTGTGTGTGTGTGTGTGTGTGTGTGTGTATCAGCCCAGACATAGAGCTCAGTGAGCAGCATGTTTGCCTAACAAGCACAAAGCCCTGGGTTCTACCCCCAGCACTACATGAACCTGGTACGGTAGTGCACCCCTGTAATCCTGAGGAAATGAAGGTCATCCTAACTATAGAGTGGAATTGAGGCCAGTCTGGGCTACATGTGACACTGGCTCTAAATAAAAATTAGCAATTTCAGTTGTTTTTCCTAGCCCTTGGTCAGTTGACCGTATGGCTCAGAAGGCGAATCTGAGCCGCCATCCAATCTTTCATACAGTGTTGGGGCGGGGCACGGCGCGCTGGCTTCAGGTTACAAGGAAGTGACACAAGGAGGTGAAGCCACTTGCCCTGGGGCACACTGAAATGGCCCACCAGGCCAGGGCCTGGATCCAGGTATCCCACGTGAAATGAAGTACCTTCCCTATTTGCCCCATGCCCGCTGTGGTTGTGAAAGGCTGGGAAGCCAAGCTCTCCAGGGAGTACACGGGAGATTTTTCTGAAGCCGTCTAAGCCACCTCTGACTTCCGCACAGACCTCAGTTCCTCGGGCTAATAAGACCATCTTAGGAATTCCTGATGTGCATCCACTTGCTCTTTTTTTTTTTCCTTCTCTTCTAATTTAAGACTTAACTCTGTTTTAAATCATTTGGCTGTTCCTGTGTGTGTGTGTGCACGAGAGTACAGGTGCCCAAAGAAGCCAGAGGGATCCCCCGAGAGCTGGTATTACAGGCGTTTGGGAGCCACCCAATAGAAAGGCTGGAAGCTACTGAGCCTGCATCCATTTGTTATTAGTGGCTTTCCCCCCACCGCCATCCACATCCTCTGTCCCTCCATCACCGCAGAACTCTCAGTTCTGAATCATCAGGAGCAGTTCATGGGCATTTGGCCTTAACCATGAGGAGGCTCAGTCTTTCCTTCCCTGAACGCTTCATTTTCTCCCGGAGCACAAGCCTTCCCAAACCTTCCCGCTACAGGCAACTTGGTATCTCTCTTCAGTATTTCTGCATCTCTGTATTACTTACACAACCTTGTTTTTTTTCCCCCTCTATCTCCTCCCTAGAGACTGTCAACCGTTCCTCTCCCTTAGAAACCCTCCTCCCTCTCCCATGACTCTTCCCAATCCTGATGTTCAGCTCTTTGGGAGGGTGGGTATGTACTGTGTATATGTGGGGGCGGGGAGGCTGTGCTTGCTCATAAGGGCACCTTGGCTGTCAGAGGTTAGCAATCACATTGCTATTTTATGTATGTATTTACTGAGACAGGGCCACTCACTATAGCTCACCATTTCAGCTAGACTGGCTGACCAGTGGGGCCCTGGGATCGACCTTTCTCTGTGCTCCACACCCCCAGCGCTCAGGTCACAGACACCCAACTGGCATTTTACATGGGCGAGACGGATCTGAACCCAGGTCTCACGCTTGTATGACAAGCACTTTATCTACTGAGCCATTGTCCTGGCCTTAGCCCTGTTTCAGCCTTTTTTTCAGCTCCAGACTCTTTTGTAGGCTCTTCTGGAAGTCTCCAGATGGGGCCCTTGGCCTTTTGCTCTTCTCTGCTCCCCTCTTTTAGCTTCCCCAAACCTGCTCATTCCCAGGCCTATTTCAGTGACCAAGCTGTAGCCTCCAGTTTCCAAACGTCTAACTCCAGACTCCTTGTCACCTACCCCAAGCTAGCCCTCCCCATGAGGACTCCAGATGCCCCCATTCACCTTCTACATTGGCCATCACCCCACACACCTTCTCCCCTCCTCCTCTCATGCCATCCTAGCAAACAAAACGTGTTTTGAGGCCAGACTGCTCAGCTGCACACTTATGAATCATGTATGTTTGGCAAACTTATTCAGAGCCTCCTCTTTACCCTAAATTGGTTTACAGTAACAACCTGTTTCACAGGGCTTGTCAAGGAGGAGGTATGGCTCAGCGGAGTGCTTAGCCCAGAGCCTGGCAGGCGGTGGGCATTCAACGAACAGTAGCTGTTGGGATCCGAGTGTCCTTTTTTTGGAGACTGTTAAAGTTCTCTCCCAGTCTTCCCGGCATCCTTTGCTTTGGGAGGAGACTAACATGAAACACTTATTAAACGCCAAAGAGCATCTGTATACAGTAGTAAGGGCACCGGGTTATGAAAGTGAGATGAGCCAGGGCTTGGACACAGGTCTGACCCTAATGTCTGTGGCTGCTCCATACCTCCAAACTGCCAGACAGCCACAGTTAACACTTTACCCTGCTCAAGACAACCTGCACTCACCATCCGCACAGAGGCAGAACCAGATTAACAGTCCCAGCACTCCGCACATTCACCGTTTTTCTCAGTTCCTAGCACGGGTGCTCCACAGAAACTGCCCCAGCCCCGCCATGCTCACCCTCCGCTCCTCCCTCGTTTAATTCCAGCCTTTCCTTGGGGCCTTGCTGGAGCCCTACCTCCTCCCCCTGAGCCTGGACCCCTACAATCCTTTCTGATGCTTGGTGGGTAGGTGATATCCCGGTTTTCTGGGTGCTTGCGTTTTCTTACTAGGTAGAACCTTCTACATCTTGGCCCGTGGGCTTTCCTTTTGGTTTTAGTAGCCCCAGTAGCCAGGGCACTAAGGACAGAAGGTTCTTCCATCAATGCGGGACATTTACGGGGTGGGCAATCACTCTCTCTCTCTGAGGGGTAAAGGAGCAAGTTTCCCAGGGCTGCCCCCCACCCCCATGGAAGCACTGCCCACGTCTGTTCTTTCTGCGTCTCCGCATCACCCCTCAGGGAAGCCCCTGAGACTCCTTCCCCGAGGCCAAGCGCTTCTAGGCTCACTCTCTTCCAACCCAGGCTGTTTCCCAGGCCCCCCTTCCTCCAGCGTCGCTCCTCAGCCCCTCTCCCGCCAGGGCCAGCCTGGGGCTGCGGACCCCGGGCCCTGCCTGCCGCCCCGGGGCCGGCGTTATCCCTCTGGCCTCTTCGCCCTCTCCCGGGGTTGCCCTCTTTGCACCCGGCGCCTCGGGCGAGCGCCTCCCGCGCGCCCCGGCGCCGCCGCCGCCGCCCGCGGGTCCCGCTCGGGCGCTGCCCCCGCGCCCCCGGCCGCCCCTCGCCAGCCCTCGGCGGGGCGGGGCGCGCGGAGGCGGGGGCGCGCGGCGGCCGAGGCGGCGGCGGCGGCGGCGGCGGAGGCAGGCGGGCCAGGCGCGCGTCCGCGGCGCCGTGACTCGGCGGCTCCGCAGCGGCTGCAGCGGGAGGACCCGGCCGGAGCCGCCGCCGCCGCCGCCATCGCAGCCGGGCGGCCGGGCCCCCGCCGCCGGGATGCCGAGGAGCCGGGGCGGCCGCGCTGCGCCGGGCCGGGCCGCGCGCTGGAGCGCCTGGCGGGCCCCGGGGCGGCTGCTGCCGCTGCTGCCCGCGCTCTGCTGCCTCGCGGCGGCGGCGGCGGGGGCCGGGGAGCCGGCCGGGGCGGACGCGCCCTTCGCCGGGCAGGTGGGCAGGCGCGCGGGCCCGGGGCCGGGCGCGGGGCGGGGGGCCCCGGCGCGGGGTCGGCGCTCGGGTCGGGCGGGGCCCGCGGGCCGGGCTCGGTTCAGCACCGTGGACAGGGGCGGCGGGCGGGGGCGGAGCGGAGGGTCGGGAGGGCCGCGGTGGCGGCTGGGCGCGTGGCCTGCAAGGCTGTGCGTGCGGGAAGCCGTACGGCGCCGCGGAGTAAATAGTAAGCGCAGCCAGCGCGTCGTGGGCTGGGGAAGAAGGAGTCGGGGCTGTTGGGGCTGGGGAGGGGGAGGGAAGAGGGCGAGGAAGGACCCACTCGCCGGCTTGGTAGCTCAGGGACCGTCGGCTTGGATTCGATCCGCGTGGCCCCGCCGGGCAGAGCTGAGGCCACTCGACAGTGGGGGTGGGTGGGTGGGTGGTGCAAGAAGGCACATTTCGGCCCGATGCAGGAAGTTTGTGTAACAATCGGAGGTGCTCAGCCAGCCCGGGAGGCGGCGAGCTGCTCACCACTGGGCAAGTGGGAGCTCCTGGAGGGGACTGGATGCATGCATGCATAATGCCTGCATGGATACATGCATGATAACAGCCGTGCACTATGGGCCAGGCTTGGCGCTGTGTTTGATAGGAATTAGTTCGGTTAATCCCAGCATGTATTCTGTGGGCTAGCTGGAGCACCTGTCCCCATTTTACAGATGGGGGCAGAGACCCGGAGAACTTAAGGAATTTGCCCAAGGTCACAGAGCTAGTGGGTTTGACCCTCGTCTCTTCATGTTTAAGCGGGGACACTATATCACATGGGGTCAGGGGCAGCTGTGCCCTTTCCCCTGCTCTCTCCCGACCTAGAAGCCTGCAATTCTAATAAACGGTGCTGAGGTAGTGTTGACGTTGATGGGGGAAATTAGTGATTGCGTGAATTGTCCTGAGAAGTGTGTTGGATAAGTACACAGGCTGTTTGGGAGAATCTGCCGGAACAGCAGTTTTTCTAACTGGACAAGAATCTCAAGGGATCATAAATTCTTCGAAAATTCCTGCTAATTTGTGTTCATATGTGGAAAATGTATATATATATATATTTTTTTTTTTTCTCGGAGGAAGACTCTAAATTTCTTTAGCCTGTCCAAAGTCAATATGTTTTAAAATAAAAGGGAGGCAGCGAGTAGGAAAGAATCCTTTGCCCAGCCGATACCCACCCTTTTGCGCGCTCATGATTGTTACCTGGCTTTCAATGAAAACTTTCTCTAGTTTGTTTGTGGTTTCAGCTCTGTCCCACACCAAAGTGATGTGACTCATGTCTTCCCACCCTAGCAAAAGCAGGCTCTCCCAGGCTTCCTGAGTGTGTGCAGGTGAGGGGAGCCCTGGGTTTACGGTGTGTGGGCTCTCGACTCACGTTGGCCCCTGATGGCCTTGATACTTTGGTCTGTCTCTTTGTGGGAGCTCTCAACATCTCTGAGCTGAAGGATCTCAGCCTAGAGACCTTTTGTGCCTGTGGTACTTTGCACATTTAGAGGACACAGTTTGCTTAGACGTGTCAGGCTTTGAAGAGAAGGTCATGTTTACTCTGCTTCCCCTTCCTGGCCTTCCACCTCTCACACCCTTCATGACTCCAAACCTAAGTTTTCCCATCATGACGGGCCACCTCCACAAGAGTCACATTTGTCCTGGGTTAGTTTTTGTTGTTCTCTGTGGCTATCTAGAGGAGTTCATTTTCAACCTGACCACTGTCTCCAGATGTGGAGTTCCTTCACAGAGAAGGGATAATTTCTTCTTTGGTTCTCCGGTCCTGTGCTGTTGGCAGGGATCCTTTCCTAGCTGTCCTGATCCAAGCATATTAGGCCGCAGCCTTTGGGAAACAACCCACAGAACAGCCCGCTCCCTTTCACGGGTCAAAACCGATAGTCAGGAACACAACACCTTGTGTGTGGATTATTTTTATCTGACTGCCTTGGCTTACATTTCTCCACATTGACATCCGACTGTGTCATTTTGCTCTCCCCCTTCTCCCACCCTGCCCCCACCCCTGGCATAGCATTTCCATACCTGAATGGGTTTAATATGAGCTGCGGTCTGGAGATTTTATTTTTTTCTCTTTGCTCTACTTTTTCTGGATCACTTATAAAAAATTAAGTCAGACAGGTGCCAGCATGGTCTCTCGGGGGCCCCTTGCACTCCTCACCCCTTCCATTCAGAGAAGGGACTGGCTGTTCCCATCTGGCCTTTCCTATCTCTAAGTGCATTCTCAGGCTTTGATGAAAGCATGACCATCCCAATCCATTTAATATATCTAATATGCTATCCAAAAGTTTTAGAAATTATTGAGACAGCACCTAATTGTCCCTTCCTGAGCACCGGTGGGTGACAGCACTGAAACTTTATCATTGCTTTCCAGCCCACAGATACTGTTGCTCCTCTTTCTGTCTTGAGGTCCCCAGAGGTCCCTGCCTCCCCATTAGCAGGCCCACTGTTCATAGATAATGCATCCTGACTCCAGATAAGCCTGCCTCTCATTTATCCTAAGACAGGCCGCCAGGACTCCCTGGACATGGTCATGTGTTGCTCACTGCTGCATGTCCACCCATTGGTCAGGAAGCTTTCCTTTTGGTGCTGGCCCAAACCTTCCTCTCTTGGAAATCCCCCCCCCCTTCTCCCTCATCATTTATTCCTCTCAGGAGAACACTTAGAGGCAGCCCCAGTCAGTGTGTCATTTAATTTTTGAAAACACACATTGTTTGGGAAGGAAAAGGTTGTGGATTTGGGGCAAGTTTTTTTTCCCACCAAAATCTAACCCAGTCCCAAACCTTATATACTCATCATTAAGTTCTTATGTTCTTTATTTCCAAGGGTTATGCTCACCTGAAATAAGCATTTACAGGCATATCAGCTTCTAAAACCCTTCTTAGGGAGTGGGGGATGGCTCATATGGTAAAGTGAGACCCGGGTTCAATCCTTAGCACCCATGTTAAAATCCTGGGGCAGCACCCAATGCTGGGAGGAGAAAACAGGGTCCCCGGGGCTTGCTGGCTAGCTAGCCTATCCTAATAGTTGAGCCCCAAGTTCCAGTGAGAGATTCTGCCTCAAAGGAAAAAAACCAACCAACCAACCAGACAAACAAACAAAAACCCAAAGACAAGATAGATGGCTCATGAGAAACAACCCCTGAGCTTGCTCTGTGGCTTCCACATGCACACACATGCACGCACACACACACACACACACACACACACACACAAATAAAGACCTTCCTAGACAATGCCTTGTCTGGGCTTCCTTCCCTGGAACTGGGGCTCACTCCTCTAGTTGTAAGCAGCTGCTTCACAATTCACCTTTGGGTTCTTTCCTAACTCCTTCTGTAGGATGCCATCCAATGTCGGTGATAGGCAGGGAAGAGGGCTTGAGAGGTAGCCATCACCATAGCAATCGCAAAGTGAACACAAAGCAGCACTTCACAGTTATTTCTCCAATTGTCTTGAATGAGGTGTCCACAGGCACAAACCTTGATTGCCAATGATTCAAACCAGAACTCGTCCCTGGCCTCCTGACTTCTAAATTGGAAGTGGTTTTTGTTTTGTTTTGTTTTGTTTTGTTGGTGGGGGGGGAGCTCTATCTTTGGCTTTTGATTTCCTATCTCTGGTCTTTCATTACCAAGATTAAAAAAAAAAAGTATCCAGTCTTTTGCTTTCTTGAGCGCTTTTGTATTTTGTATGTGGGGTGAAGGAGGGATGCTACCAAGTCTCCAGTTGGCTTCTCGCCTTTGGTTTATTTAAAGCCCCCCTTTTTCTTAGTACTAGTTTATGTCCTTCTTAGGTATAGCTTGATTTTGAAGAAAATCAGAGTAGACAAAGATAAGCTGTGAGCCCAGGCCACGTGGGTAACAAGAGTATGGCTCTGAGACTCAGGGTGTAATGGACTGGTTTTGAGTGATGTGTTCTGAGCAGATGGAGAGCGTTCTCTGATTTGCACCTCTGCAATCAAGGAGGTGAAGAGCCCTGGATGAGGCTGAGCCAGAGACAGGCCTATTAAGACGCACTGACAAATTCCCAAGTCCCCAATTATTCTGGTATCATCGTAGCCTCCGGCACATCCCACTCTTGTCTGGGGAGAAAGAGCCTATTAGAAGTTCTCCCTGCTAGCTGGGTATGGTGGCGCAGGTCTGTGATCTAAGCACTCAGGAGGCAGAGGCGGGTGGATCACTGTGAGTTCGAGGCCAGCCTGGTCTACAAAGGCTACACAGAGAAACCCTATCTCAAAAACAAACAAACAAAAAACAACTAACAGCCCCTGGTTGTGTAAGGCGTTTTGAACTTTCCAGACACTGTCATGTGTATGTGGTCCTGGCAATGGCCTCATGAAGTAGCCAAAGAAGCTGTACCGACTTTGTGGATGAGTAAACAGCGGCTCAGAGAGATGACAGGCTTCCTCGTCAGCTTCTCCAGGGACCCACCCACAGCTAATAAACAGCGAGGTGGAGACCAGAGCTGGCTTCTCTGTCCTTGTGCTCAGCGCTTTCCCCTCTGGGTTCCTGGGGCCGCCATTTTCCATGCCAGGGCTTGAAAGGTGATAGCATTAGTAAATTATACTGATGGATGTAAATCCTAATTGTATGAAGAGACTCGTGTTGGGAATTGCTTAGCCTTGCAGGGAATATGGAATCGTGTGAACTCCCAGGTGAGGAAACAGACTGAAATCGCCATCCCCTCAGTGCCCGGCACAGTATGACACCTAAATGATAAAAACTTTTAATCTTCCTCTCTGTGTTCCCCCAAAGGATTCTTTGCTACCCAAGTGCTCAGGACTTCTCTTGAAGAATACGCGTCATTAGTCAGGGTTTCTGTCGCTGCAGTGAAACACCAGGGCCACAGAGCAGGTTGGGGAAGAAAGGGTTTGTTTGACTCACACTCCCAGAGCCTAGTCCATCATTGGAGGAAGTCAGGCCAGGAACGCAAACAGGCAGGACCCTGGAGGCAGAATGATGTGGAGGCCATGGAGGGGTGCTGCTTCCTGTCTTGCTTCACATGACTTACTCTACAGGACCCAGGCCCACCAGCCCAGGGACAGCAAGCACCGCCCACCGTGAGCGGGGGCCCTCCCCCATTGATCACTAACTGGGAAAATGCCTGACAGCTGGATCTCATGGAGGCATTTCCTCGACTGAGGCCCCTTCCTCTCCAATGACTCTTGCTTGTGTCAAGTTGACACACAAAACCAGCCATGACACATGTATACACTAAGGAATATTTTTTCTTCTTTTTTGATTTTATTTATGTATTTGTTTGTCTGTTTATGTATTTATTTGTTGGGAAAGGGCTTTGCTGTGGAGCTCAGACTCACCTTGAATGCTCAGTGATGACACTGCCTCAGCTTCCCCAATGCTGGATTATACTCTCATTAGTACTAGAGGCAAAGATAAGGTGTAGGCAAGCCCTAAGGAGGGAGAGCACGAGTTAGTTCTGCTGAGGTTGGGTCAGTGAGTGGATGCTTAAGAGAAAACAGCAACCGAGATGGATCTCAGACAGAGGAAAGGGATGGAGAATGGTGGGCCAGCAATCCAGGCAGGGAAAGCGGGGAACCATAGCTCCTCCTGAGTCAGTGGCGTGTCTCGGAAATACTGGATAATTGGATCTATCTGGGGCATTGAGTTACTTGTTTCCAGTAAGAGTGTGGATGGAAAGGGGCTGGAAAGGGAAGCTGTGAGCAGACTGTAAGCTTGGCCTTCGCCCAGAGGCTAAGGGCCTCATTGACAGAATCCCAGCAGAGAAGAGGCCTGTTCAGAGCATTGTGAGGAGGCTGAGGGACCTGGCCGCACTCACCCCGATCTGCCCTGAGTGCTGCTTGTAGCTCAGGCTGTTTTAAGCTTTCTTAACAGGGCTTAGGCCTGAGTGCTCGTGGTAGGGAATGCACGTGGATAAAGGTATGGCCTCTGGTCCTGCCCCCACCCTCACTGAGGGGCCTGCCTTTCAATTTCTTTATTTTGCAGTGCTGGAGCTCAGATCCAGGCCTCATGCTTGCTGCTATTAGCGCCATGCCCCGAGCTACACCGCAGCCCCTTCCCAGAGGCTTCAGAACCAATCATTTAGTTTCTCTGGGCTCCAGGATTTATTTCACTCAAGTTCTCATAAGTTTTACAGCACCAACTCGTTTTAAAAACCAACTTTGACCTATGCTTTAATAATATGTTTGGCAATAGCCAAGTCCCGGGTGTAAGTAAATATATATATATGTATTTGGCTTGAATATCTGCGTGCCTGTGAGTGTACACATAGATAACATTTTACAAAAGGTTATGCACACAGGCTAACAAAAACAGACATGGTTACTCCACTTTTACTGCCAGTGAATACTTTTAAGCTCAGTCCTGCACCACAAACATTTGGGTGTCCCCCAAACAGGACTGTTCTTTCCCCTTTCTTTCTCCCCATCTGCCTCATTTCAGTGACCAACCCCAGCCGGTCCCCACGCCGAGTGCTTGGTTACCAAATTCCCTGCTCTACACCACTGTCTTAGACTAAACTTCTGTCTCTTATCCAACTTTAAAACCTTTCCACCTGAGCTGAAAGGTTGCATAGACTCTTCCTCAAAAAAAAAAAAAAAAAATCTATGTGAGATCTGTGTATAAAGCCGACACACAGTCCCATGTCCAGTGCCTATGAGTGTGCACAGACCCTTATGTGTGCATAGACCAGGCATGGCGTCACATACCTGTAATCCTGCCTCGGGAGGGGGAGGCAGGAGGATCAAGATGCTCTAGATCATGTTCATGTAGTGTGAGGCTAGCCTGGAGTACAGGATCCCCTCCCCCGTGGGTCCCCCCACACACACACACAGAGAACAGATAGAAAGAGAAAGACATTAGAAATAGTAAGAATGAATAAACAAGCCTTTTGAATAGACATTAGAAAGTCCAGCCAGTACCTCACAAAGTATAGCCTGTCTCACGCTGTCTGTGAACAAAGTAGTGCACAGCTGTCTTCCCTGTCGACCTCCTGCCCATGGACTTGCAGCAAGACGTGAGTGGTAGATATGGAGACAGTAAACACGTCACGGCAGACTGGATGATGATTACCTGATGTTGGTTTTTATTATTTTTACGTACTTTCTGAATGCTTAAAAATCTTCGGTAGTAAAATTTTAATGCACTCCAATTAGACTGTCTTGCTCCCACCTCTTCCTGCTTAAATGGCTTTTAGGACAAAGACTATTACTAAACCATTACTAATTTTTCAAAAGACGTTTTTATGTTCATTTTGTATGTGTGTGTGTGGGGGGTGTTTTGCCGGCATGGATGTCTGCAGTTTCCTCGGAAGCCAGAAGAGGGCATTATATTCCCTGGGGCTGGAGTGACAGACTGTTGGGAGCATCTGTGGGTGCTGGAAATTGAATCTGGGTCCTCTGAAAGACTAGCTAGTGCTTTAACCACTGAGCCATCTCTCCAGCCCCAACTGCTACCAACTTTTATTATGGAAAATTTTCAAACACGCACAAAAGTAGAAAGGACGGTCTGGCGGGCCCCTCGCTGCCAGCAGCCGCTGCCAGGAGGCCTGTAAGGCCCTAAGCTGAGCGCTTCCCACTCTCCAACTTCCGTTTTCCCACCCACTCTCTTCATTGGTTGCTAGACTCCAACCACCATGGCCCACTTTCCACTTTCCTAGACTACAAACTCCTTCCCTTTAAGAAACTGAATGAAATCATCTTTTTTTCCTGAAATGTTCCCTTTTTTTAGTTTTCACCCGTTTGTTCACAGGTCTCCTCTGAGATGTTATGTACTTGGGAAGGCCATCCCTGACATCACAGCCATTCTCTTTGATATGCACTTCCATGGCACCTTGTCCTGGCCTTCCGTTCCACTTGTCACAATGAGGTGTTTAATACTTCCGAATCTCCCTCCCACACCAGGCTGTGAGCTCCCAAGCAAGACTTTGGTGGGGATGACAGGCATGTGGAGCCTTGCCGGTGCCCCAGTGTGAGACAGACTCTCCCTAAGGGATGTGGCGATGCCACTGGGCGCACCGAGGAAGGCCACTAAGCCTGGGACAGATTGCCTCCCCCACGGGGTAGGATGCAAGGTGTACCTGAAGGATATACCTAATAGTTCAGCAAGACAAGGCCAGAACACAAATGAATGTGGGCTTCCATCATGAAAACGAGGCTTGGTCTGCAGGATGTGCTCAGGCAACATGGCAGCTCAACAGCGCTAGAGTGTGGAGGAGTTTGGAAGAAGAGTAAGGAAGACCAGGTCTCCTTCCTCCTCAGAGTGAATGAGAGTGAACGCCTCTGGCCTTGGTCAGAGGTCTTCCCAGAATTAAAAAACGGACATCCCAGTGCTGACCCAAAACCCCAAGTGCATCACCTCCCCAGGCCTGGTGATTGCCTGGCTTGTGGTGGCCTCCTGGGAGCGAGCCAAGGACATTGTGTAGGGCTCCTGGGAATTCCCGCTCGTGCACTCACCGCCCACTCAGGAGCGACGGCAGCCAACAGGCAGCGCTGTATCATCAAGGTGTTCGTCAAGGCTCAGCTGGGCGTTGTGGGCGGCTCTGGGGTCCCTTTTTAGACTGGCTGGAGCTGATGAAGAAAAGAGAGAGGGAGAGAGAGAGAGAGAGAGAGAAACAGCTTTTGGAAGCAACATAGAACTAGGGTGGGGGTGTAGCATGACAGAAAGAACCCTCTTTGGGGGCAGGAGGCTCCATTTCTGACTCTGCAATTTCAAAGAAGTGGTTTCTCCTCCCTGCATTTTCATTCTTCACTTCTGTAAAGCATGCACGTGGAATTACATGATCTTTTAAGTGTTCCCGAGCAGTGCATTTCTCGCACCCTTGAATGGTTGGTTATGTATTCAGTAGGAAGTTTTTAAAAAGTAGTTCTGACACAGGGGGGCCGGCAGCAAGGGCCCTCAGTTACAAGGCTAGAGGAGGAAGGTTTTCATGGGACAGGAATTCAGGGGGACTGACCCAATGACCAAGCTGATGCTGGAGAAGTCCCCAGAGAGACAGGACAGCAGCAGCGGTCCAGGTTGGTAGTTACTGTATTACAGAGTGTAGGCAAAAGAATACAGTGACAGCACTGTGTGTAAAATCAAAGCCTTTCTGTTGTTTGTGTACTAGTTTTCTAATGTTGCCACAACAGATTGCCACAAATTTAGTTAATTAAAATAATGTAGCTAGGGGCTGGGGAGATGGCTCAGCAATATAAAAAGCACTGTCTGCTCCTCCAGAGGTCCTGAGTTCAATTCCTAGCAACCACATGGTGGCTCACAACCATCTGTACTGGAATCTGATGCCCTCCTCTGGCATGCAAGCACACATGTAGACAGAACACGCATATATTAAATAGATAGATAGATACATAGATAGGTGGGCAGACAGACAGACAGACGGACAGACAGGTGGACATAGATAGAAAGGTAGGTAGGTAGGTGGATGGATGGATAGATAGATAGATAGATAGATAGATAGATAGATAGATAGATAGATAGATTCAATGATTTTTTAAAAATCCAGCTCTTGGCCAGGCATGGTATCACAGGCCTTTAATCCCAGCATTTGGGAAGCAGAGTCAGACTGTGAGTCTGATGTCAGCCTGGTTTACACAGCAAGTTCCAAGGCAGCCAGAACTACATAGTGAGACTTTGTCTCAATAGTTGCAATAATAATTATAAAGCTAATCCTATAGCTCAGTTGTTCAGTGCACACAAGGCATTTAGTTGAATTGGATTCCCAGCACCACACACACAAACACACACACACACACACACACAAAATCTGAAAATCACAAGTCCAAAATGGGTTTTATAGGACTAAAGTCAAGGTGCAGGCATGGTGCCTTCTGCAGGCTCTGGGAGAGTCATGCCTCTCGGCTTCCTGGTACTGCTCTGACCTCCTAGCTTGGGACTCTACTTCTCTCATCACATCTTCGACCCTGACCTTCTTCCTCCCTCCTCTAAGGATCCTTGTGATCCCACATCCTTCTTCTTGGTTTGGTGCCCCAGTGATAATCTCCCCGATGGAAGGGACAGTCTCTTTCGACACGAGACATTCCCAGGCTTTGGGGATTTGGATGTGGACATCTTCAAAGACCATCCTTACCTAATTCTTCATGTCCCTGAGGCTCCCTAACAATCCTTTTCTCATCCTCTGGTACCAGATGAGGAACCTGATGCACAGAGTGTCTGAAGGTGCTCAGCTAAATTGGGTGATGTTTTGTATGTGGCAGTGTGTAGGTCCTGAAAGAACTGTCTTCAGTTAGGACCCTCCCAGCCACCAGTGTAAAGAGAACTGGTGTACCTCTCTGGAGGAGGCTTCCTAAGATCTGTAGTCTCTTGTGTGCTAGGGACAGGCTCTGCCACTGCACCAGCCCCCAGCCCTCCTCAGTACTCCTGAATTAGTATTCACACGGCCCACACTAAGTTCTCTTATTCAAATGGCTGGGGCCTTTCCTGACCACGTTCTATAAAACAGCTGTCCTAGAATTCCTAGCTCTTTGGCCTGTGTTACTTTTCACCTCTCTTACTATTGGTTCTCCCACTAGATGACACCTGGAAAGTGGTTGGGGTGGTTTGCTCTGTCACAGATCTCCAGAGCCTGGCCCATAGTAAGTAGCTCAATAAATACCCGTGGGACTGCTCGGAGGGCTCAGCAGGTAAGAGCACTTGCCGATTGTGCAGAGAGCCCAGGTTAGGTTCCCAGCATCCCCATGGTGGCTCACCTATACCCCAGTTCCATGGGATTCAACACCCCTCTGTGAGCTCCTGCACACATGTGACACACATACATACACACTCGGGCACACACAGACACACGCCTAAAGTAAGTATTTAAATTCTAAAAGATAAAAAAAACAACAACAACAACAAAGCACGAAATACTGGTTGAATGAATGGGCAGAAGCAAGCGGTTTGGGAGGCAGTACTAGTCCTTTTTTAATAAAAGCTACCTGAGGAGGAAAGGGTTTGTTTCACACTCTGATCACTGTCCATCAGGAAGGTGAGGCCTGGAGCCTGGAGTCAGGAACGGAGTACTGACTGGGGTCGTTCTCCCCCACAGCTTGCTCAGCCTGCTTTCTCATCCCACTCACGGCCTACCAGAGGTGGCATCACCTTCAGCGTGCTGGCCCTCCCACATCAGACAGTAGTCAAGAAAACACCCCGCAGACCTCCTTACCCTAGCCTGACGCAGGCAATTCCTCAACTGAAGTTCTCTCTTCTCGGATGACTCTGGCTTGTGTCAAGTCAACCAAAAACCAAACGGTACAGGGGCCCCAACACAGCACTAAGCACTGAGCACTGCGGGAGTGAGATGCAAAGTCCCAGGACAGGGAGAGGCGGCCTGACCTCGAGGAAAGCCTAAATCCTGCCACTCACTCGATCCGTGACTGCATAATCGTTAATCTGTGTAAACCTCGGCTCTCTCATCCGCAGTGGGGAATCACCGTTCCTCCCTTGTGAGCGGCAGCCTACCGAGTGCTGAGCCCAGTGCCAGAGCGTAGTAGGCACTCTGGTCACCCTTGTAAGTAGGTCACCTCTGACTGCCCAGAAGTTATTTCTTCTAGAGTCAAGATCTGCGTCCAGCCATCTCTCATTGCAGGAGGGTCCCCGTTTTGCTTGCTTTCCTTCGGGGAGTTCCGACTTGTCTCCTTTACTCATAGACAAATCTCCTGGGATTCGACTTGAAACGCTCTTCATGTTGAAGCCTGTGCTTTGTCCATGATGCTCACATCATGTAAGAGGTCAGAGGTCAAGTTAGGGTAGTATTCCTCAGGAGCCACTTTGTGTTTTGTTTTGTTTCCTATTTTCACTTTTTATTTATTTTATTTATTTATCTTTGCTTTATGAGAACTTTTTATTATCATTTATTACAATTTCTTCAATTTGTATCCCAGCTGTGGCCCCCTCCCTCATCTCCTCCCAATCCCACTCTCCCTCCCTCTTCTCCCCCTATGCCCCTCCTCTAGTCCACTGATAGGGAAGGTCCTCTTCCCCTACTATCTGACTCTAGCCTATCAGGTCTCATCAGGACTGGCTACATTGTCTTCTTCTCTGGCCTGGTAAGGCTGCCCTCCTCAGGGGGAGGTGATCAAAGAGCCAGTCACTGAGTTCATGTCAGAGACAGTCCCTGTTCCCATTACTAGGGAACCCACGTGGACACTGAGCTGCCATGGGCTACATCTGTGCAGGGGTTCTAGGTTATCTCCATGCATGGTCCTTGGTTGGAGTATCACTCACAGAAAAGACCCCTGTGCCCAGATATTTTGGTTATGTTGCTCTCCTTTTGGAGCTCTTGTCCCCTCCAGGTCTTTCTATCTCCCCTTCTTTCATAAAATTCCATGCACTCTGCCTAAAGTTTGGCTATGAGTCTCAGCCTCTGCTTCGATACCTCAATCAGTAGTCTCTCAGAGGCCCTCTGTGGTAGGCTCCTGTCCTGTTCCCTGTCTTCTCCTGCTTCCACAGCCTTGTGTTTTGAGATAGGCTTTCTCTCTAGCCTGGAGCATGCCAATTAGACTAGGCTGGTTGGTCACAAAGCCCTGGAGCCCTGCCTGTGTCTGCCTCCCGGTGCTGGACTAGGAGGTCATCCCACACCCACCATTTGCACTGGGGTTCTAGGAATCCAACTCCAGCCCCCTGTTTGCCCTTTACTGACTGAGTGCCCTGTCACTCCAGACCCCAGACTCTTTGATCGAAGTCTTAGGTTCTCCCTTCCTCATTCCAACCCAGATTTCCAAATCAGACACCATATTGTCTGCTCCTCCTTGATAGACTTCAGCACTAGTCTTTCTGATGATGCCAGCAGGCACTTCACTCCTGATGAGGTGCTTCACCATCCTCCAACTCTTTTCTTCAGCTGGACCATCTGAATAGATGCGATGCTCTCTGATGCCCCAGGGACCATCTGGTGTAACTGGACCAGCCTCTCTCCCCTCCCCAGGCCATCTTGGTACGCTCCTTGGCCTCTCCAGGTATCTTCTCTTTCCACCCCTCCCCCACTGCTACTTCTGACCTCACCACCGCCTCTGCTGTCTGCCACTCTCCTCTCTCATTGTAGGGCCACTTTTTTTTCTCTCTCTCTCCTTATCCTCTGCTCTTCTTTCCTTGCCATTCATTGCTCAGCTCTGGCTCCCTGGGGACTGAAATCCCACCCTGTGGCCAGCAGACCAGTCAGACTGTTCTGTCTATCATCTCCACGTCTTTGGTTCAGCCCAGCTATTTCAGTCTGCTGTACCTGTAACTTTTCTCACTTTCCTCTGGGTTTCACACCTCTTTTGGCACTTGGAAGGTGTCAGACATCTTAGAGTTAGTTAACTGCTGTCAAGGTTAGACTTCTGACGTGGCTGGTGATTGATTAATGGGTCAAAGGTATAAAAAGATGGAAGGTAAGTCATTTAAGATGGAAGGAGGCTTGCTTCTTTTGGTGGGATTTATCTTTTTGTTTCATTTTGTTTGTTTAGATAGCGGACCCCATTGCCTCATCAATCAGGGAAAGCTGAAGCACAACTGATAAATTTCAGAAAATATTTTTCTCCCCTTACTAGATACCAGGATTTCTGCTGAGTGTCTTCATGTACATCACTTAGTAAGCCTTCTCAAGAACAGTTGTTCTTTCATTTACTCATTCATGAACTTGGTGACTATTGAATCAGATGCTGTGCTAAATACTGTAGCAGGTTTAAAAAAAAAATGACAGCCTCTATTCCCCAGGAACTCAGCCTAGTTGGAGAAGGCAGGTACAGTCAGTCTGTGGATGGGTGTGATGCACTGTTATGACATTTAGCTATGTGCACAGAGTGCTTCAGGAACAAAGAGGACCACATAGCCCTACCAGGGGTCTCTAAGGAAAGCTTAATGAAAGTGGGGACGTCTGAGGTAGCCCTTGAAGGATCAGCGGAAGTTTGCTACCATGTATCAAGAGAATGGGGTTTGTAGCTATCAGGAAGGGCAATGTTCCGGAGTTGCTGTGTCTTGGTTGTGATCAGGGGCTTCTTCCTAGAGAAGTCTGAGGAGCAAATGAGTGGCAGTTGGTAAGCAGAGGGTGCGGGAGTTTACTAGTCCCTGATCCGAGCTCCTCAGCAGAGAGAACACAGTCCAGGGACTTAATGCTTTGCTGCAGGACTTAACCTGGAAATAAACACTAGAGAATACAGGTGTGTGACTCACCTGCTTCCTAGACACTCTGTCAGTATTTGAGGTCTGTGGCTGGGCTTTGGCCAAAGGTCAAGTCCCAAGAGGCTCTATTGCAGGATGACCACCTTGAGAACAGATCATTATATGCCTCCTCTCTCCATGTCCCTCCTTCCAACCTCATCACCTGCCCTCACCCAAAGTTCTAGTCATTTTTACATATTTCATAGAATATGCTGCCCATACCTGCTAGACAGTTCAGATCTCATTTCCACCTGGATGTCTTCCACGACCCCACCTTTCCCTTCACCCCTCCACCCCCTGTGCACAAGACACCCTCTTTTCTACATAGAATGGTCTCCATACCTGTTCTATATTTTCATCACAGGTTCCCTTGTCAGTTTGTGGGTTCCTGATTCATCATTGTACCCCGCAAACCTTGCACAGTGCCTAGCATGTAGTAAGGGTGTGCTAGTGTTCGTTGGATGAAACATGAACAACTAAAGTATGTCCAACTCTGTCCTAGACACTGGGCATGTAGAAATGGGGGGAGCCTTCCCATGAGGAGCTTAGAATCTGGGGGAGAGTGAAATGTAATGACTGGAGCCCAATATTATAAGATCCATAATCTCTAAATAGGGGGCTTAGAGAGCAGTGAGGAGAGAAGAAAATCACTTAGCCTGGGAAGTCTTCCAGGGGTAGTAATTTATGGATTGAACATTAAAATATGAAAGGTTTTTGCCAAACTAAGAATGCTCGGCAGAGAGAAACGTATGTGCAGAGGCATAAAGAGAATCAGTGTTGGGGGACTGTGAGCACTGACACTCCGCAGCGTCACTCTGAAGGGAAAACATGTTTTAGACACCGGAGACGAGATGAGTAAGGCTGTCGCTCTTTTGCAGGTGTTCCAAGACTATTATTCTGGCAATTTGGCTTTTAATCAGTTTTATCACAAGGCGGTGAAGATGTTAGAGTCACCTTTGGTGAAAAATAAAGACTATAAACTTATTTATAGTCTCTCGCAGCTGCCTTCTAAAAGTGGTTCGATTTGGCTTACATTAAGGGGCATGTTCACAATAGATCTGTTTGTATAGAAACAAAACCCAAAAGCTTTGGGGCTAAGGATTTACCTCTGCTGGTCAAGCACTTGCCTAGCGTGCATGAAGCTTTGGGTTTGATCCGAGAACAGCAGAAAAGCTGGGCACGGCAGCACATGCCTATACGCTAGCACACCTTGGAGATAGGAGGATCAGAAAGTTCAAAGTCATGCTTGACTACACAGCAAGCCCAAAGCCAGCCTGGCGTACACAGGAATGGTGTCTTTCCCTGCAATCACTCATCAGCCTCCAGGGTGAGCCTCTGAAGGTGGGCAGAGAATAGGCTTTTCTGGCTGCAAGCCTGGCATTTGGGGATGTTCCTGACTCATTAAGAACTGGATGTTTTGCTCGTTTTCCAGTAGATGATATGGGACTCCTCAGCTCTTTTACTTTGATGTGCTTTGGTCTCATTGCTCCTCTGAGCTTCTTCTTCACCTAAACTTCTTTTAGTCTCTTGCCCTTTTTATAGACATACCCATCCTCCACACACACACACACACACACACACACACACACACACACACACGCTGCTAACATCAACCCAGACCTTCAGGAAGTTGATAGGACCGGGACAAAGCACTGACAACCCTTCACCTGAATCTCCAACTGTTAGCTTTTTACTTCATTTACTTCATCTAGCTATCTCTTTCTCTCAAAATACATTTATGCATGTATTTCAGAGCCCATTAAGCACCAGTTGCAGACAGCACACGTTCTTATGTAAGCCTTCAATGTGTATTTCTGAAAAGCAAGAAATTCTCTTACATAATAGACTTTTCTATGTGTTTGCTATTTATCTATATATGAGGACTATGCTGCTCTGCTTATTTGTGTTTATAATGGGTTGCTTTGCGGGGGGACGGTTGACAATGAAGAATATATATATTCTCCTGCTGGCAGATGCGGTGCAGTGTGGTGCTGCATCAGATTGACTGTAGGCATAATGCGTTTTAGCAGAGAAGGTTTCCACGGGCTCTTCTGCTTCAGTGAATTAGCTGCCCCTGTGCTCTCACATGGCCGGCTTGCGTCAGGGGGGTGCACCGGATCCACGAATTAAAAGGGCAGGGGAAAGCTCTAAATATGAAGTTGACAGCCAGGGAGTGGGCCAATCAGAGTGAGGCTCTCTGGAGATTAACTTGACCATGCCTGCAGGGTGGGGGCGGAGAGGAAGAAGTCAGAACGTGTGGGTCCACAAATCCTCTGGGTAAAATGATGCCTAGTTTTAAGGGTAAATCCCTGCCACATAGAATGGAGCTTCTCCAGCGTGACGCCTCGTCTTCTTTCACACATCTTTCAGAACTGGTTGAAATCATATGGCTACCTGCTTCCCCATGAGTCACGGGCCTCTGCGCTGCATTCAGGGAAGGCCTTCCAGTCAGCTGTCTCTACCATGCAGCAGTTCTACGGGATCCCAGTCACCGGTGTGTTGGATCAGACAACAATCGAGTAAGGTTTGCTTAGGGCACGATGCCTTTGAGCGCTCTGGACTCTGTTCACATTTGTCACAGTCATACCATGCCCATCCGTCTTCCCTAAACTCCTGCTCTGCCATCTTGGGAGATGATACCGGACAGTGCCCTCTCATGGTTCTGGTTCTGCTTCATCACACACACACACACACACACACACATTTTAACTTTATGCTGTGTGACCGGAGACAAGACATGTAACCCTTCTGGGCCTCAGTTTCTTTATCTGTACAGTGAGGGAATGTGTTACAGAAGGTCCCTCTAGTCTCGTGTGGTTCCAACAAGTAAGAGCTCTGTAAGCCGCCCTCTGGGGCAGCCTCAGATGTGTGTGCAGAGAACTGTGATACAGACAACTGTTCGGCGATCACAGGATGGCAGTTCTTGGCCCACTCTGCCCATTTACCAAACTCCTGCTGGGTGCCTGCATGTGCCAGGCACTGTGCATAGCCCCAGCCTCCTACTCAGCGCTGTTTTGTGAAAAACACAGTCATCTGGCCGCGCTGTCCTAGGGCTCAGAAACACGCGTACCCCCGGGAGATGCTGAAAAGCAGTAACAGGAATCCAGCCTCGAGCATGGTTCGCATCACTCAGGGGCAGCGCCAAGAGGGCAGAGAGAAGAGGGTCACAGCCAGCCTAGCAGAAGTGGCCAGAGACATCACGGCAGCGGAAGGGGCGTGGCCAGCAGGGTCAGCTGCTGAGAGGTGGCTGAAAGGCATGGCTGGGCCCAGGAGAAAGGGGGAAACAAAGTCTGGGGAGATGAAGGGAGAGACACGAGCCCGGACATGACAAGTGTCAAGTGTCAGTAAGCTTTTGAGAAGCCCGAGAATAAAGGGAAGAGGAAGAAATGGGTAGTAGCCAAAAAAAAAAAAAAAAAAAAAAAAAAGACGACGTTTTTATTTGTTTATCATGGGAGGAAGTTGGGCCAGCGGTATGGCTCATTGGGTAAGGGGCCTGCTGCACCAACCCAACCACTCGTTAGATCCCCAGAATCCGTGTGGAGTTGGTTCTCGCCCTCCATGTTTACATGTGTGTTCTCCCATGTGCACATACAGACACACACACAAAGGGAGAGAGAGAAACAGGGTGCTAGAGAGATGGTTCGGCATTTAAGAGCACTTAGTGCTCTTGCGGTAAGACCCAGGCTCAATTCCCAGTGCCCGCATGGCGGCTCTCAAGCTCCCGTGACCCTAGTTCCAGGGTCCAGTACGTTCTTCTGACTTCTGAGGTCCCCTGCCCCGCCGCACAAGCATGCGCTCCAGCGCACACAGACCCACAGAAAAACAAGACAAGCCTGGTGTAGGGGCACACACCTTTGAGCCCAGCACTCTGGGAGGCTGAGGCAGGCAGATAGCTGTGAGTTTGAGTTTGAGGCCAGCCTGATCCACAAAGCAAATTCAGGACAGCCAAGGCTACACAGAGAAGCCCTATTTCGAAAAACCAAAATAAATAAATAAATAAATAATAGATAAATAAATACATAAATAAATAAAACATTTAAAATACAAATAAAGAGAAATTTTAGAAGATGAGAGTAGAATAATGACATTTTGGTTAGGTTTGGTTTGACTTTGCTTTGTTTCAGACAGGATCTGTCTACATAGCCCGACCCAGGCTGTCCTGGAACTCATGCTGTAGGCCAAGCTATCCTCGAAATCACAGAGATCCTCCTGCCTCCACCTTCCAAGTACTGGAACTAAGGGTATATGGCACCTCTATACCTGGCCTTTTTTTTTTCCTTTTTCTTTTTTTTTAAGAAATATCCATGGGCTGATAAAATGGGCCTAAAAACTGCTTGCCACACAACCTAATGACCTCAGCCCATCCCCTACGTCCCACAGAGAAAGGAAAGAACCATCCCCTGAAAGTTGTTCTCTGACCTTGTGTGCGCACACACACAACAACATAATATAAATACTATATTATATAATAGTAAATATAGATAAGTTTAAAAAATTAAAAACTAAAAAGAAAATATCCATGAAAAGCATTCAAACTGTTTCAGGAGACGCACTCCGGCCAGGGAAGGCATAGAAAGAGCAGAAAGAGCAGAAGTGAGTTTCCCAAGGGGGAGATGGGAGCCCACGTGAGGGCGGAAGCAGATGGCAGGGCTGGTTGAGGACACGGGAGAGCTGGCAGAAGGCAGAATGGGGAAGGCTCACAACTGAGGCTGGAGAATCATTTCATCTCTCAGACAAGTCGCTCTGGATGGTCTGTGGCAGACGCGGCCTGTTTATTTGCAAAGGAGAATGTTGGGCTTGGCCTTCGGTCCATTATTCTAAGCTGGAAAACTCAAAAACCTGGTGATCCATTCTTGTAGCCAAACGTTTCCCAGTTCTTCCTTTTCTGGGCGGTACTGCGAAATTCTGAGACCGTGTGTCCTCGGAGGCTGGGAGCGGAATCCTTGGTCCTTGGCCTCGTGGGCGCGCGGCTTGTCGATGGAGCCTCCTCCCCAGGCTGATGCTATTTTGAGGCTTTTGTGCAGGCTTCGCGGCAGTGCATCCTGGGCCGAGGGCACTGGTGACTCTGCTGAGGCTCCACCTGGCCTCGGATTTTCTCTGTTCCAGAAAGCCTCAGGCCTGCTGGACGGGGTTCAAACCAGGCAGGTGGATGGGAAAAGAGACAAAGGGAAGGCGCCGAGGAAAGAGGGAGCGTTGCCTGCCGCAGTCCTGCCCACTTCTCTCTTAAGAACTTGGGAGCACTGTTCTGGACACACAGAAAGGAAAAGGCTGTTCACACATAGTCCAGGACCGGAGATGGGGAGGGTTCAGAGGGTTTCACCTCAGCTCTGTGATCTTGGGCAACCGCTGCCTGTCACTGGGGCCCATCTCCTGCCATAAGGCTCTGAGGGCCCGCTCGGCCTTGCAGTAGCAGAGATGGCTCCTGCCCCTCTTTCTAGCATGTGTTACTGAAAGGAGGCTTGCTTCACAATTGCAAGTACTATTTTTGAGTGTTTACCTTGGGAAATGTCACACGTTTGTTCCTTCACTCATTCATCCAGCCACACAGCCCCTCTAGCTCAGTTTTGAGCTAAGCACTGAGAGGGAAAAAAACCAAAAAAACAAAAGCCTCAGTTTTTCTTTACCAAACTGCACTGATAGTCCACCAAGTCAGTGAAGCTGGGCTCCTGCCTCACTGACTTCTGTCTTCCAAATGACCCGATCCCCAAAACACGTGTCAAGGCAGGAAAGAACAGACTCCATTCTTCATCCTCTGGCCTCCAGATGTGTGGCATTGCACACAGGCCATTGCACACAGCGCTCCGAAACACATCATGCACGCACAATAATAATAAACAAATAATTTAAAATTTTAAAATAAAAATTCTAAAAGCAATCCAGGTGTGGTCGTGCCTGCTTGTAAAGCTAGCACATAGGAGACAGGGGCAGAGGAGCCCTTGGGTTTGAAGCCAGCCTGAGCTACCTAGCATGAGCCCATCTCCAATCAAAGAATTCTCAGGGAGCATGAATGCATGGGATCGGCAGGTGTTTGCACGGACGTGTGTGCTCTTGCTGTCATGTCACTACATCACTGCTCTGAGGGAGTAGAACATGCCAAGTGAGTAAGACCTGGCTTGCTCCCTCTAGGGGCTTTTCCTATGCGGTTAAAAAGGCCTGTCTTCTTCCCCCATTGCCAATGGCAACTGCTTTTAACAGCTGTGAATGAAGTCAGACGTTTTCCCTTCCAGGAATGCCAAGCTAGAGTTCGCTGCGTCGGTTGTTAGGCCAGTGGCAGAAGCATAAAACGCAGGACGGCCTGGCCCTGGTCAGTTGTGGCTCTTTAAGTCTCTTATCTGGGCCCTTCTCAAATCCCCAGTGATGTCCCAGGCTTGTTCCCTGATGTGCCTTGACTTGAAAATAAATAAGTTTATCAAGATTTACTAAGCTCCATGCACTAGACTAGCTTTTTTTCCTTGTCCTCAAAGAATCTGCCATTATTAGGAGCAACACATTAACATTTAAAAGCACAATATAAATTATTTGGTGATGCCGGGTGCAGTGGCACACGATTGTAATCCCAGCACTCAGGGAGGCAGAGGCAGACTGGTCTCTGTGAGTTCAAGGTCAGCCTGGTCTACAGAGTGATTGCAGGACAGCCAAGGCTACACAGGGAAACAGTCTTGAAAAACAAAAACAAAAAAAACAACCCCCCCCAAAAAAAACACAATATAATTAGTAAGTGCTACAGAAAAGTATATTCTGTCCTATATCTGTTCAGAGACCTCTTCTGAGTCAGGGTTTCACTATGTGGACTAGACTGGCCTGGGACTTTTGATCATCCTGCCTAGGCCTCCCAAGTCCTGGTTTTACAGATCTGTACCTGGATATTTAGCCACTTCTTAACAATTGTAATGAAAGGGCCACTGTCTTTCATGCTCTTCTGTTGTAGTGTTGAAGAGTCGTGATTCATTCATTTCTCCAGTCTGTTGTCAGTTGAGAAATACTGATTGACCCCTTTCTATGTATGGCACTGTGCCAGCTCATAGAATATAGGCCTGAGGATATAGGCAACTGTCCTGTCCTCAGGCAGCTCAGAATCTCGTGAGAAAAAAATGAAGAGTAAACAAGAAAGCAGGCGCATACATTCGAGGAGTGATCATCGCTGTGAGGAAACATTAGGCAAGATACTCAGTGTTGGGATCAGGTTGCCGTAGATCAGTCCGTCGGGAGGCTCTCTCCAAAGAGCAGGGACCTTAATGGAGTAAAGGAACAAAGGCGAAGACTCCAGAGCAGGAACGGTTGGTTACCATACTCAGAGAACAGCGAGGCACCACTGTGGCTGGCTGTCTTCCTGAAGAAGGAAGAGTAGGAGGTGATGGACGCACAGACAGGGGCTGGACAACATGGTAACTGTAGACTGAGCTGGGTGTTAGTATTTCATTGCAGTTATGACACCGACGAGGAAACCGAGGTTCTTGTTCATTTGATGCCCTGCCTGGGGCCCTCACTTGGTGGAACTCGAATTTACCAGTGTCTGCTGACTCCACTCTCTTAAGTGTTTCTTAAACTCAAGTGTTTCTCCTTGGGAGTGAATGAATTCGTGAACCAGTCAGGCTATCAAATTCTTTCTGAGGCATGCAGAGCCAGGATCTCGGAGCCTAAGCTGAGACTATGCACTGCCATTCATTCTGGGGTTGGGGACTGGACGGTGCCTTCCTAGAGTGCTTAGTAACCACGGTGTGTGTGTGTGTGTGCGTGTGTGTGTGTGTGTGTGTGTGTGTGTGTGTGTGTGCGTGTGCGTGCTCGCATGCCTTCTCTCTGCCCAGGTGGATGAAGAAACCTCGATGTGGCGTCCCTGATCACCCCCACTTGAGCAGGAGGCGGAGAAACAAGCGCTATGCCCTCACTGGACAGAAGTGGAGGCAGAAACATATCACCTACAGGTGCTGTGGGCCCCTCTTTCACTCCCTGTTTCTGACCCCCATGCTCACTGTTTTTCCTGCCCAAGTTCTGAGGTTCATGTGGTGGGTATTTCTTGGGAAAGGGCAGAATCAGGACAAAGGCCAGGCATGTGGACATCAGGACCAGGTGCTGAGAACCTGTGGTCTCCCCGGGTGACCACGGCTTCAGGTTTCCTGGCTTACCTGGTCCTTTGGGCCTCTTCAGGTGTGTTCTGTCTAGATGCCTGCAGCTTTTAGTTACTGGACACGGGTAGGAATTGTTCAGTCAGGCTCTGCTGTGTAAAGGCTGCGACAGCGATCACTCTGTTGGTGCTCTAAAGCCACCGGCTTCTGCTGGATTCCCAGCGTCAGCCTGACAGACTTCAGCCAAGACGCTCCACGCAGTCTCGGCTGTTTCTTTTTTTTTTTTTTTTCAGTGTGCTCCCAGGACCCTACTGTAGGTTTATTTATAGAACAAATAGGGAAAGGCATTATTCATCCAAGGGGAGATCAGGGGGTTCTTCCTCATCAGAGTCAAACTCAGCATTTTCATCTTTTATCCATCGACCTTGTCCATCTGGGACCCATCCAGAGCTTCGGAGGGTGAGGTAATGGTTCAGGACTCGGCGTTTTGCGGGGCTCATGGGTGCAGAAGGCAGGACAGCTGCTGACTCTTTGGCGTTCGATCCTGTCTTAGGCTCGGTTTCCCTGTTGATGTCTGAACTCTGGAGTCCAGCCTCTAGGGCTGGCGAAGGAGAACTGGAGACAGAGACAGCAGGTGCTTCTGGTCTGTGCTTTCTCCGGCAGCAACTGTTATAGTGTGGAGCTCTGTGCAGAGCACTCTGGGTGATTAGTCGAGTCTGGGTTAGCAAAGGAGCCTCAGCTTTGCTCTCTGTCTTCAATTCATTCTGCGGTCTTAGATTTTGTTCTGTTCCTTTGCCTGACTGCTTTTTGCCATAGAAAAGCTTCAAACTGGACAGATGTTTCTTGCCCGCACGGTGGGCAGTCAGCATGGCAAGGGTGTCTAGTACTGGTCGATGGGGGCAGATGGCACAGGCAAAGCGTCCATCCCGCAGCATCAGCGCTTCATCCTCTGGGATGTAACTAGCCAGCAAGTCACCAACTCTTCGTTTTTTGAGCACATTGAGCTGACTCCAGTCGTCTCCTTCCCTCTTGAAAGACATCGCGACTAAGAGACCCAGAAATGATAAACTCTCCTACGCCCACTTCACTGCTCCTTTAGGCCACCCTCGGCTGTTTCTTAAGGAGAGTAAGGGATGAAGACGTGGGTCACAGACAGTATCGTTCCTTGCCTGGGAAAGACAGGGCAGAGCGGATTCTATCCCCAAGTCCCCACACTGACTGAGATAAGAAGAGCAGGGACAGACAGCACTGTTTACAGAGGGCTTGGGCAAGGACCAAGCTAGGAGAGGCTCCAGTAAGTTCACAATTCTGATCCTATCTCAGATGGAGTCCCTGCGTACGTAAGAGGACCCAAGACAGAGATTATTGGGTTAAAATGAGGCTTTTCTTACTGACAAAATGTAGAGGTCAAAATAGGATTTCTTTTTCTTAAAAAGAGAAGGAAACAAGAGAAATCTAGGTTAGAAGACCCTTGGGTCTCCCAAAGACGAAAAACAGATCAAGAGAAGGGGAAAGAACTTTCCAACCCAGTTCTAACCTTACCTTCCATTACCTAACCTCTCTAGCCCTCTGCTTCCTTCCCATGGAATGGGTAAGGTGACCCATGCCCCAGGCATCCATGGGCAGAGTGTTCATAAGCAGTGATGTTCCATTGTGGAGAACTGTGCACCGCAGATACAGTTACCTTAAAGAGAGAGGGCGAAGTCAGGCATTTCATTAGGTCATGTGCTGCCCCACAGTAGTGGCTCACAGACCAGCAATATCCCCCTCTCCACTCAGATACCTCCGCACTATTTGAGTGTGTTTGTGACTTTTACAGACTTTTAGGTACTGGGAGAGAAAGAGTTGAACTTAGCAGATTCTATCAGTTTTTTTGCTATGCATTGGATTGAACCCCTTATGCAACACAAGCCTTGTCAGGAATAAAAACTGATGAAAACCAAGCTAGCCCGACTGAGGCAGGGGGAGGGCCCAATGCTCTTCCTAGTTAGCATATCTTCAGCCCCCAGGACATCTCCGTAGGATTCTGGGACTCAAATGTGAAGATCGCTGGGCCAGAATGCTCTAAAAATCCTTTTTAGCTCCCCCAGTCTCTGATTCTGTGTTTCTTTCTAATGACCCTTCTCTCTCTCTCTCTCTCACCAGCATTCACAACTATACCCCAAAGGTGGGTGAGCTGGACACACGGAAAGCTATTCGTCAGGCTTTCGATGTGTGGCAGAAGGTAACCCCGCTGACCTTTGAAGAGGTACCGTACTATGAGATCAAAAGTGACCGGAAGGACGCAGACATCATGATCTTCTTTGCTTCTGGTTTCCATGGTGACAGCTCCCCATTTGATGGGGAAGGGGGATTCCTAGCCCATGCCTACTTTCCTGGCCCAGGGATTGGAGGAGACACTCACTTTGATTCAGATGAGCCCTGGACGCTAGGAAATGCCAACCATGATGGTAAGGACATGAGGGGGGTGTGGGGGTGAGAGGGGAGGTGCTGGGCTGTTCAGCTTTCAGGGAAAGATTCATGGAGGATACATTGGCAGAACACCATTGACCTGCTTTCCAGAGCTCCTTGTCTAAGAACTAAGGACCAAGAAAACGAGAACTGTGGCCTCTGATAATATTGGACACTTGATCCACCAGGACGAGGGCCACGAAGTTGGGGGAGACCATCTAGGAGCTGGTCTAATTGGTCAGGCAGGAAAGTACTATAAACAAGATGATGTCTTAGAGGCTGAAGAAGCAGGTTAGGAGGCATTAAAGTAGGACTGGAGATCTGAAAGGGCTGGGTCCCTGCCCCAAAGTGCTCCAAGCCATGGTGTAGCATTCTAGCATCCTCAAATAACTTGCCCTGTACCCCTGGGAGTCTGTGGGTATCAGGAAACAGCAGTCAGTATGGGGCAGTGACAGCTCTCGTCATTAGAGAGATGGTTCATACGCGCTCACAAGACACTCACACAGCAAATGGCAAAGGATACAGTGTTCTACCCACTTACCATTTTTTATCACAGCCATCTACTGTGTGTTTCTTGTGTCGGTGTGCAATTGCCACAGCTCTCGTGTGGAGACCAGAAAACAGCCTGGAGATCAGTTTTCTCCCTCTGTTGTGTGGGTCTCAGGAATCAGACTCAGGTGCTCGTGCCCGGCGGCAGGAACCTTTCCCTAGAGCCACTGGCCCAACAGTCTACTCACTACATTTAGTTAGTTACGATTTGTGGGATAAGCATGTACTAGAGAGAGGCCAGAGGACAACTTGTGGGAGTCCTTTCTAGGATATGAACGTGGGTCAGCAGGCTTGGTAGCAAGTGTCCACTGAGCCATCGTGCCAACTCAAATCCATTTTTAAGATGAAGAGGTCAGGGCTCAACTGGCATAACTGGTAGGTGGCAGTGCTGGAGCTCAAACCCTACTTCAACAGTGCCCTGTCTGAGGGCTAAGATGGCGCTCACCTGGCAGAGCCTAGCATTCATAAAGCCCCAGGTTCAGTTCCCAGTAAGGAGTGGTGAAACACACCTGTAACCCCAGCACACCGAAAGCGGACACAAGGGGACACATTAGGTCATCTCTAAGTTCTCTTCCAGTGCTGCTGTGACATGGGACAAGGTCCCGCAAAGACCAAGGGGTACCTGAACATTTAATTAATTAGCAATTGATTAAGGGGGGGCAGGCGGAGTCCGCCCTCTAAAGTCTGGAGTCAGGTAACCCTGCCACAAGGCAGACCCTGCTGAAGGCTGCAGCATGGGTGCCAGGAAAATGCAACGGGATTCAGGAGGAAGAGGAGACAGAGGGTTCAGCCGTTAGATTATAACAGATAGCAATTAGTGGCTATGTTAAGGTCCTAGGGTCCATACCAGTGCCCTCCACACATCATGCCATAAGTAGGCACTGTCATCCCCATTTTACAGATAGGCAAACAAAGGCACAGAGAAACATTATTTGGTCTGAGGCCCCAGAATTAGTGAGTAGTTAAACAAGGCTTTGAATTTGGATTTTACAGCCGCTATGCTGAGCTTCCATAGATCTCAAACTACAGGGCCCATGAGAATCACCTAGAAACTTAAGAATGCAGAGTCCAGACTTGAGAGACATCTCTGTCCTTGAAGTTTCCTTGCCCAGCCCAATGGTGAGAACCACCAACAGTCTTAGAAACATGAAATCCTGTCCCTGGAGATCCTGATCCATCAGCTGGACCAAGTTTGGGAAAGAGAAGACATCTTTTTCTGCCTTAGCGTAGCTTATGGGGACAGGCAGGCTCTTCCTGGTCCCTTCCCTCAGAAGCCACCCCTCGTGTAGGTAGGTGGGCTGCTCCATTGAGAACACTGCAAACCACTGTAGAAGTTAGGGGCTTGCTCCTCTCAGCATCTGTCCAACGCTGGTCTAGGAGATGGCCGGGCCCAGGTGCAGCCCACACCGTGAAGAGACTGTTCAATTTCTTTGTCCTCCTCCCTCTTCAGATTTTTGTTCTGTTTCCTGTGAAGCTCCATTTCCTCTGTCTTGGCGTCATTTTTCCCATGTCCTGGATGACTTTCCTGGCCTCTTCTTTATCTTATTTTTATTTTTGGGGTGGTGTCAACAAATGACTGGGATGACTGATAAGGCGTCAGGAAACAAAAGCTATCGTTTTTAGGGCCTATTATGTGCAGGCTGGGAAGGTCTTAGTCCTAGCTGTGGTGAACACAACTAAATTTCCAAAGGGTTCGTTCCCTACAGAGGTTCAAATGCCTCTGCCTCCCTTTCTGCCAAGCCCTAGGGTCTCCTCAGTCATGCCCACTCCTTGCTTTAAAGAGCTCACTGGGCTCAGCTTCCACCCCAAGAGCCCCAGCTTGTGTGACAAGTGGAGAGGACATAGAACCTGTGGGCGGACGCCATCGCAGCAGCCCTCCTGCCCCATCATGCCATGTTTGATGAACTGCCCCCAGTTCTGATAGAAATTCCAAGAGAGCCGATGTCAGGGCTGAACCAGTTCCCCCTTAGAAGCACAGCCTTGGATCCCTGGCGAGCACGGCCCCGAGACAGGTTTCAGAGAGGAAAGGAACCACAGTTTACTGAGCACCTGGATAATATGGCATTTGATTTCCACACAGACTCAAAGAGGGAGGGAATACGATCTCCTGGGAACTGTGCTCTGACTATTGGCTTTCTTCTTTCATTCTGGAGCATTCTCAAGCTCTCTAAAGGGAGGAGACTGAGGGGGTCCCTTGGATAACCCATCGTCTGCTTCAGTGATCAACACTGTTTCTCCTATTTACCTCCCCTTCTACTTTTATTTTGGGACTGAGGATTTTTGGTTGTGGGTTGGGTTTTTTAATTTTATCTTTATTATATGTGTCTGAGTGTTTTGCCAACATCTAAGTATACCAGAAGAGGGTGTGAGATCCCCTGGAATTGGAGTTATAGATGGTTGTGAGCTGCCATGTGGGTGCTGGGAAATGAACCCTGGTCCTCTACAAGAGCAACAAGTGCTCTTAACCACTGAGCCATCTTTCCAGTCCCATGGCTGTTGTATTTTAAAGAAAGTCCCAGGTATATTACCTATGACTACCTTAGTGTGTAATGCTAACAAAGGCCTAATTTTACATAAGCACAAAATCGTTATCAAGCTCAACAGAGTTAACAGCTTCTGAAAACTCTAATGCCCAGAGCACTGGCAAAGTGTTTGCCATGAACCATGAAGACCCGAGTTTGATTCCAGAACTGTGTCAAAAAGCCAAGTATGGTGTTACATGCTTGATCCCAGCACTGGAGAGTGAAGAGACAGGGCATCCCTGGGGATTTCCTGGCTAAGCAGCCCAGCGTAGCCAGGCAGCAAACAATCCAATCAAAACACAAGATGCATCAATGCCCAAGGTTGACTTTTGGCCTCAGACACACACACACACACACACACACACACACGTAAACTCACATACAAACATACATGCACATCTTCTAATACCCAGTGGCTGTCTCCCCAGCCACCTGAGAAGTGTCTTTTACAGCTGTTGGCTTGAATCAAAATCCTCATCACACATGGCTCTTTTAAAGTCTTGTGATTTAAAGTACGTCCTGCCCCACATTTCCCTGCCTTGTATGGAAGAAACTGTGCTGAGTTACTCATTCGACCTGATGAGGCTTGGGGTCACCTTTAACCTGTCTCTCTCCTCCTGATCCCTGAGTACTGCAGTGTAGAGCAGGCCTGACTAGACTTAGGTCCACTTTTTGGGTAGGATCTTTCCTTAGTGGTATCGGTACATTCTGTTCACTCCCTCAGGAGACGTGTATGGTTCAAGCTGTCCCATTTAACAATGAGGAAGACAGAAAGAGAGACAGACAGGAAGGACAGAAGAGAGAGGTAGCCTATATCTGAACCTAACCTTCCTGAATCGCAAGCCTCACTGTCCCAGAATTTAAAAGACTTCCTAGATTCACATCTAAATTCTAGCACTCAAGAGGACGAGGCAGAAAGACTGTTAAAGTTCTGAGACCAGGCAGGGCAACATAGCAAGTTCCAGGCCAGCGGGGGGTACAGAGACCTGTCTAGGGAGGGGGAAAAGAGGGAGGGTGAAACAGGGAAGATGGCTCAGTGTGTAAAGTGCTTGCTGTGCAAGCATGAGGACCTGAGCCTGGATCTCTAGCACCCACGTAATAGCCAGCTGTGGCAGTGTGCATCTGTAACCCCAAGCTGGGGGACAGAAACGGGCAGATGCTATGGGCTCCCTGGGCAGCCGGGCTACCAAAGCAGCAAGCACTGGTTTTGCTGAGAGATCCTGTTTCAAAACAAATAAATGTAAAGGTGGAGGGCATTAGAGAATTCTGGACATCAATCTCTGGTCTCTGCACGCATGCCCCAATGGGTAAGCATGCCTGCATACATGCATACAGCACGGGTGCACACGTGCTCGCGCACGCGCACACACACACACACACACACACACACACACACACGGCCCCCCAGGGTGCCACTGAATTGTGCATGTGGTTCTCATCCCCCCCCCCCAGGCTACTGAAGTATACAAAAGAGCAAGCTAGTCCACCACACCTTAAAGCCATTTTTATTGAACTTCCTCTGCCCCCATTTCTTACAAATGAGTCAACCAGTGAAGTCAGCAGGTGCCCACTCAGTTCTGCCGGGAGGGGACCCGGCCCTCCGTGTTCCTTCCTAGAGGAAGGTGACGAGGCAGGAAGAGCATTCACGGCCATACCCTTCTGCACAGGACAAAGCCTTTCTACACTTAGCTCACTAGCCCCGGCCCACCATGGGCACGGAGGGGCGCTAGGGATTATCATCTCCGGTTTACAGATGACGGATTGAAGCTCTGCTGGGTGTTGGGGAAAAATCACACCGCTGGAAGGCGGCAGAGCCAGATGTGAAAGCGACACGCCCCGTCTTTAACAGCATCCCCAGAGCTCTGTGCAGGTGGCCCACGGACAGCACTTGGAAAAAGACTGTACTGGGTTGCTGTCACCTTACCATGTCAGGCAACTTTGAGTCATTTTCTGGGGCTAACATCCCCAAGATGCACAGTCTTGGGGCAGAACGTGTAATTAATGAGGGTTGGACAGTGGCCAGTGCCTAAAGCTGCCTGAGATCGAGATGCTGGCAGCGGGAGAGGGCAGCATTCTCGGCCAGCCGGGAGAGCCAGGCTGGCTCTCTGGGATATGGGCACTGGGGTGAACTTTAAAGGAAGGAGGATATTCTAGTGGAGGGGGCAGTACTGGTGAGAAGGCAGAGGTGAAGGGAAATGCCTTGGGGTAGGTGCTATCACAGTCAGGAGGCTGGGCATCCCCATGAGGACATCCATGCTAAAAGAGGCGCCGTCCACTAGAGTAGCCAAGCAAACTGTCACGCTACAAGACCCAGACGCAGAGCGCACACAACTGGGGATACTGGTCTTCTCACACAGCTCAACAGTGGTAATGAGTAATGGTTCTTCTGTGCCAAGGCCTGGTGTGGGCACTTTGTTCACCTTGGCTCATTAATCCTTGTCCCTGTTCTTATGAGGAAGGCAGCCATGATTCTCTTCGCTGCAGACAAAGGGATCAGAAAACACCACAGCGCCAGGACATGGCAGAGCTGCAGAAGCCATATTCTGAGCACTCTGCTTCCTGCCTCCCAGCCTTTGGGGAGTGAAGAGCCTGAGAGCCTCCTCTCCATAAGGCACTAGGCTCTTCTCCATAGCTGACCATTCCCCCCTTCACTCTGTGTTCCCTTACAAGCTCAGCCCTCCCCTCTCCTTCCCCCTCCTGCCCAAAGCTCTCCTGGGTCTGTGTGTTAGGATGCTGGCTTCCCACCTCTTCTCTTCCTTTTGGTCCTGGAAAGAAACCCACAGGTCTCTTTCCTTCAAGGGACTTCACTGTTCACAGAACTGGACAGGAGCCAAAGACAATGGCGGAGAGTACCCAGGGGTTCCTGGCTCCCTGCTGAGGTCCCCGTAGATGATCCCAAGGAGAGGCCTGGTCAGGAGAAAGGCCCTGGACAGCGTGTCCAGGTGGATCAGCAAGCCAGGAGCAGGGCCAGGCCAGGCCGCAGGACGCCGAGCTGCCTTCTGCCAGCTCCAGAAGCCACCTTTGCTTGGAGTGGAACTAAACGATGAGCTCACTGCTTCCCGCTGCTGAAGGGACCAGGACCTGAGGAAGGAGCTGGGGGCAGCCTGGCTCTCTCCTGTCAGCCTGCCCTTCTCAGCAGAAGGCCAGCCCAGGCTTCTGGCCAACGTTGCGGTCATCCTGCCCATCCCCCACTCCTCTCCGTTGATCAAGGGGTGGCTTCATGGTGACACTTGGTGTCAAGGGACAGTCAGCCTAGGTCTGGCCTGTACAGTTCTTCTCTTTTTAACCGAGGCCTTACTCAGAAAGGCCAGACAACTCCCACCCTCATCTGACCCTCCAGGGACCTGATCGGCTGGCTGGCAGCTCTGCCAGGGATACTAGAGCCAGAGTAGGCAGTAACGCTTCTGAGTCCTGGTGGACTTCGAGGTGGTGGGAAGGGACTGAGTGGGGAGAGACGGGAAAGGTCTCTGGGGTGAACAAATGCCAAAGACTGAGCGGGGGCCCATAGCTGAGAAGAGTCGGAACTATGGATACAATGCCCTGTCCAATTCCTTGGTCCTAGCATTTCTTTCCAATACTATGGTTACTTAATCTCTACAAATTGGCCCTGCCCTACCCAAGAGAAATTGATGGTAGCTAGCTTTAAGCGAATCTGGTGGTTGACACCCCGCCAACCTCTCTGGGCTTGTTCTAGTCCAGCTCACATCTTTTGTGCTGTAGCAACAGAGAAGCCTTCCCAGCTATGCTGTGCATTTAACCCCCGTGAGCCATTCGGGCCTCAGCAACCAACGAGGCAGGTCCGGGTTCTCCTTTCTACAAATGAGCACGTTGAGGTTCGGGTGTTGGCCCGCGTTCAGAAAGCTTGCCGGTGTGGCACAGAAAATGAGGATAGCCTGTCCCATCTCAGGGGGGCTCAAAACCCTCACAGCGCACTGCCCCTGGGTCCCGCTTTCAGCACCAGGATTGGGTTCCCACCTGTTCTTGACGCCTCACCTCAACACCAGGCCTCCTGAAGACAACTACCAATCAGAAACCCCAAGGATTTTCTCCTCTTGTCTTGCTACAGCTTCCTTGATTCTGCCCATCGGTACCCCCCCCCCCGTTACCTGCGCCCCACCCTCTGAACTGGTCCTACTGGTCTACCTGCCTCAGGCCTCCTTTGCCTCTAATCCTCCCTCCAGTGGCAACCGGGTGACTTCATCATCCCACCTCCCCTCCTGCTATCCCTGACCCCCACACCTCCCCATGGCCAAGAACCTGATCCAAATTCCTTTGTAGGGCATCACGGAGCCCTGCTTGCCAGCCTGGCTGACCTCATCTCTCCCCGGCCCTCGCCTTGTACTTTGTTCTAGAGCCAAGTGGAATGAACTGCTCATCCCTGGGCCTGCCTTGCAGCAGTCCCTCTGCCAGGAATGCCACTCCACCCTCTTCCTCCAAGCCCCGAGTCTATTCTTCAGACCAGTTCTTACCTTTCAAGACTCGGCTTAAGCCTTGCCCTGATGGCCCCCTCCCTGAGCATCTTCCTCCAATCCAAATGGGACTTAGTAGCACAGACATGCAGTCCCAGCTACTTGGAGGCCGAGGCAGGACTGCAGTTCGAGACCTCAAAAGAAAAAGAAAAAGAGGTCTGGGGATATTGCTCAGTGGTATATGCAAGGCCCAAAGGTTTGATCCTTAATACTGTAAAAAATAAAGTTCTCACCCTTTCTACATCTGTTAGAATACCTGAGGGCCTGGACGCTGTGTAGCCGTTGCAACTTCTGCACGTACCCCTTTGCACCAAGAGGGGTATAGGCAAAGGCTGTGTTTGAGTTCTCTGTATCCCCAGCACATCCCCAGCAGAAGGGAAGGGGCCAGGGATATGCTAGGTGCTTGATCTACTAAGTAAGGGACTGACTGACTAACACCAAATGGGTGCCCTGGGCACCTCCTATGTCCCTCTCTGCAGGCAATGACCTTTTCCTGGTGGCTGTGCATGAACTGGGCCATGCACTGGGCCTGGAGCACTCCAATGACCCCAGTGCCATCATGGCGCCCTTCTACCAATACATGGAGACGCACAACTTCAAGCTGCCCCAGGATGATCTCCAGGGCATCCAGAAGATTTACGGTGTGTGCCGCAGGGGAGAGGGGGGCCGCTATTGTGAGAATGGCGTGGCAGGTTGGGGGCTCGGAGCTCTTCCGGTTGTCAGCGCTGCTGCTGTGTCTCCGTTCTGACTTTTATGAAGTCCTCTAGCACACGGGGAAACTACAGGAGGGGGGCTTGAACTGGGACTGGGAAGGGCAAAGTGAGGTGAGGCCCACTCACTCCCTCTTTCCTACCCATTTCCACCTACCTTCCTGTCACGTCCTGTCCTCCATTACCTGCCTCCACCAGAAAGGGATCGGGACCGCTCCTGGGCACCTCTAACCTAGGCGAGTCATACATCTGCCTGAGTGATGGTGGCGAGTATTATAGCCAGAGCTGTGATCTTAGGGCAAATGAGAAGCCAGCCTGCTGTCCTAACAAGATATGAAAGGCCTACCATGGGTCATGCTGGTGCGGAGGTTCTAGTCAGGTTCGTTGAAACAGGAAGACCAGTTCATCTGAGCGAATGCTGGTCAACAAAGCATGGGAGCAGGGCTTCCTCTGGAGGAGGCGCAGCAACCAAAGCCCTGCACCACAACAGGTGAAGCAGCAGGAGGCAGGGTGGGCAGGCATCCTTCCAAAGGTGGGATGGCCAGGATCTACTGTCAGATCAGATTTGGGGATGAGGGGGAAGAAGGAACAGGTCACGATAACACCACGAGTTCTGTCTTTGCTATGGGTGCAGCTCAGCTGGTAAAGTGCTCGCCTAGCACACACGAAGCCTTACGTTGGATCCCAGACCCACATACGTAGCAGCATACACCTTTAATCCCAGCCTTCTAAAGGTAGAGTCAGGAGGATCAGAACCTCAGATTCATCCCTTTGCTACATAAGGAGTTTGAGGCCAGCCAGTGACATGAGACCCTGTCTTAAAAAAATAAAAATAAAAATAAAGCATGGGGCGGGAGTGCTCCGGACTTTGTAATTGTAGAATGGTATTTCTCAGTCTGCAGCCCACAGTCCGGCTGGATATTCACTTGGGGTCTTTAGGGCACAACACATAGCTACTAGTTATAAACAGCTATTGAAGTATGTGATGGTGGTGGTGGGAGAGGAGGAGGAGACGGCATTGGAGGTGCACGCCTCCCAGCACTTGGGAGGCAGAGGCAGGAGGATCTCTGAGCTTGAGGCTAACCTAGTCTACAGAGTGAGTTTCAGAACAGCCAGAGCTGCCACACAGAAAAACCAGGTCTTGAAAAACAAAAGAATTTTATATTTATAATATTTACACTGAAGTTTCAGCTCCTCGACCACTAAGAACTAGTGACTTGCTTTAACTACTCAATAGCCACCTGCACATGTGGCCAGAGGCAACTGTACTGACAGTACAAACAGAGAGCATTTCTATCGCCACAGAATGCCACAGGACAGCTCAGAGGGTCTCTAGAACCAGGAACTCAGATAAGCCCCTTAGAGCAATGACTCTCAACTAGGTTGTCCTTGGGAATCATCTTATGGATCTTATATAAAAAAACACTGACACCTAGCCCTCACCCCAAACATTTGAGTGAGTCCATCTGGGGAGCTTTCTGAAGATCTGGAGTTGTAAAATTCTCCTAGGTGAGCCTCATGAGCTGCCTAAGTTGAGAGGGGAGGAAGAAAAGAGACTCTACAATATCCAGTCTTTGAGTAGGGCGGACACCCCTAGCAATGGAGGTTAATAGAGAAGAAAAACCAGGAGTGCAGAGCCCTGGAAAAGGAGGAACGTGGTTCAAGGCAGATGATTCCAGAATCTTGGTATCAGTGGGCTTCACCTGAGACCTTGAAGACATTCAGTCTGGCTCCAGCTCTGGCCCTCTGAGTCACAACCTGCATTACCAAGATTCCTGAGATGATTCATTCGGTCAACAAAGTTTGAGTTGATAACTGTTGGATTCCAAAATACAGAGGTCACCGGTGATCTTGGCACGTTGGGTGGAAAATGGAGCTGAAGCCATGTGGAAGTTGGCACAAGTGTGAGAGTGGTCAGAAGTTAGAATCCAGCCTGTGTGAAGGAGAGCAGCAAAAGAGGGTGTGGGACACTGGCCCTAAGGTTTTTGTCTGAAGAAGGGGGAAGATACCAGGCTTGGGGATGAGAAAATGAAGGTCCCCATCTGGTGGATGTCTCCATCTGTTTTCTCAAAGCCTGGGAAGTTAAGTCAGGGAGAAGGGAGAGGGGACAGGAAGTTAGAGGGACGGACTGGACTTGGAGCTGCCTATTGCAGTGCTAGGGCAATGGTAGATGACAGAAGGGAAGCTCTGGGCTGTCCCTAAGACCCAACCCCTCTCTCCAGGACCCCCAGCTGAGCCTCTGGAGCCCACAAGGCCTCTTCCTACACTCCCGGTCCGCAGGATCCATTCACCGTCTGAGAGGAAACATGAGCGGCAGCCCAGGCCCCCTCGGCCACCTCTGGGGGACCGACCGTCCACTCCAGGTGCCAAACCCAACATATGCGATGGCAACTTCAACACGGTGGCCCTCTTCCGGGGCGAGATGTTTGTGTTTAAGGTATGGATAGTGGATCTGTGCCGCCCAGAGCGTCCCTTTCCCCATCATGGAGCCGGGCAAGCTCCTACTCTGTAATAAGGCCACTGCGGGGCCTGGATAGGAGCTAGTGGAGTGGCCAGGACCCAGAGTCTCTACTGGCACTGACAAGTCAGCTTAGTTCTACAAGGTGACAGGGGAAGACTGGTGAACTGACAGCTCCCAAGGAGCCAAGTGTGGAGGAAAATGCTGGCGATGGGGGTGAGGTGGGGTGGGGTCTGTGACCTTGGACAAGTCACCTTCCTTTCTCAGACCTCAGCTATCCAACCTGAGGGAGTCATTCCTCTGGCAAAGGCTGTGTGTGAAGATCCATGGCTATGAAGATGCAGAGCAGTGGCTGGTCCGGGGTGACAGGGTCTGCAGCTCCTCCTGCCAGAGCAAGAGTGATGGGCACAGGCCAGGCTGCATTGTGTTACCTGCCCTGTGTCAAGGGCTGGCTGAGCATGGTGCAGAGCAGCCTAAGTATCCGTGGGGAAGCAGACCCTGAGAGGGAGCTGGAATGAATGGTTAAGGAGTACCTTTAGAATCAACAGTGGCAGGCGGGAGGTGCAGGAAGCCCATCAAGACAGGGAGAAGCTGAAGGGACATACATCTGGTGCCGAAGCAGCCCCTTATGGGAAGTGCTGGAGCCAGGATGGCCCATCAGAGTCCTTCCATGTTGGATGCAAAATGAAACTGAAGCCATCACCAAAGAGCTGAAGGCTGCCTGCTGGTACATCCCAGCCACTAGGAAAATATCCATCACCAAATGGGAGCCGGACAACAGGTCTCTATGACACTGGGTGGCAGAGGAAGGCTACCCATTTTCCTCCCTAAGGTCTCCCCAGTTTTGCCTCCCAATAAGCGACTGGCTTTGGCATGTCCCTTGGCTTCCTAGACTGTACATGTATCAGACTGACTTGACAGCTGTGCAAGTCAGAAAAAAAACTATGTTAAAAACTGGACCAGAAAGCGCTTTGTAAAAACCCTTTTAAAATGCTGGAGCGATGCCTCAGTGGTTAAAGAGCACTTAACCGCTCTCGCAGAGGACCCGAGTTCAGTTCCCAGTACCCATGTGGTGACTCCCAAGTGCTTCAAACCAGTTCCAGAGAATCCAACGCCCTCTTCTGATGCCTGCAGGCTCACACCTGACTTACATGCATGCATTCAGGCACACACCCATACACACAAAGGAATTTTTAAAACATTCTAGGTTGTACTACCTTCTGAGTCATGTTTCTACGGTAGCACTGGCATTTCCTCCCAATCAAGGGTTCACAGGCAAGTGTGGGTTTTAGCATCCTCTTTAGCATGCTGGGGTTCCCACCAGGCCTGGGCCAAGCCCTACAGTTATCTGTAACTTTCTGCTGCCCTCCCGTGGCCACTCTGAACCTTGGCAGCCTCCCTGGAGCCTTTCCACACCTCTCCCACACCCATCTGCTGGGCGTCTCAGAGTCTTGGGCAGCAGGAGGCTTAAATGAAGAGTTACATCCTGTCTTTTAGGAGTTGGAGGCAGCAGATGGATGGACTCTATGGGAGGTTGGGAGGCTGAGCCCCAGGGCTGGTGCTGGGTTGTTGGGCCTGAGCCCTGGGGCTGAGATCACTGAAATCAGAGGCAGACCTGCCACCTGCCTCTCCTCCCTCTCTCCCCCACAGGATCGCTGGTTCTGGCGCCTGCGCAATAACCGGGTGCAGGAGGGCTACCCCATGCAGATTGAGCAGTTCTGGAAGGGCCTGCCCGCCCGCATAGATGCAGCCTACGAAAGGGCTGATGGAAGATTTGTCTTCTTCAAAGGTAACTTGGGCATGTCCGTGGCCTTTTTGAGGCTTCCTTTTTCCTGTCTAAACCAGAAGAGGGGGGTAGGAGACGGACGCCCTCCATGGGCACTGCTGACACTGACTCCTGAAGGGTCAGAGCCCTGCAGAAAGGAAATATGCCATCTGGGAAAACCAAGCTGCGGAAGTGCCCACGTTGCTGGGGTAAAAAACTCTATCCACACCGGGTACAGGGTAAGACAAGGCAGACCGCCCAGCACTCCAAGAGGTCATCCTCTCAGTTCTGAAAGAGCTCAGACAGAGCAGGCCACAGGATAGAGAGGGGGAGAGGGGCGAAGGAGGCTGACATGCCCAGCCGGGGCCAGCTGTGCTCCGAGTTGTTTCACTCTGGTGACCCTGACTCGGTCCTGCCTAAGCTGGGTAAAATACAGTGAAATGCAAGGCAGGCATTCAGGGAACAGAACAACATGGCCGAATGGGGAGTGAAGGAGTATGGGAGACACTCAGAGGGCTCAGAAGCTCACCCCACATCCACTGAGGCCCCAGCATGGAAAGCTAGAAGTCGTATGAGGGCAGTTCCTGAGGAGTTGTGGTTCTGGGCCAGGATTTGGCCTGGACCTGTCAGGCCAAGGCCGGAAACTCACGGCAGGTTTCTGGGTAACACAGAACCATGGGAGAGGTGGTGTGCAGTAAGGCAGGGAGGGTATTTCAAAGAGTGTCACCCACAAGGCCCATGCAGAGAGCAGGGGACCTCTGTGAAAAGCCTGGGGCCTCATGACTGGCTAAGTACAGAGAGGAAGGGAAGGGGCTCAGAGATGAGGCTGGCACTTCTCTTAGGGATGCTGGGAGGTAGGAAGGGGATGAAAGCTGAAAATGGAGCCCTTCCAGTAGGGACAAGGAGCTCTGAAAACCTGATTCTGAGCAGCCAGGGACCACGGGAGAGCACAGGATGTAAAGGGGTGGGGCTCTACCCTCAGGGTTAGGTGTACCAGAGCAGAGGGAAGAGTAGGAGGATCTGAGAGCCCTGAGTGATGTAAAGATGCAAAGTGTGGACGGAGTCCTGAGTGATGCGTGTTGTTTGACATGAGCCAGCCACAACAAGGACTAAGGAAACGGGGAAACTGACAACCTTCTCCCTATGGGTCAGGCTTAGAGTTGGCAAAGCCTTGTTGTGACCCAAGTGCAAATGCTTATGAACGGTTGACCAGTGAGTGCAGAAAACTAGTAATGGCACCTTCCTGCATCCAGAGGCTGCTCACCCACAGCAGCTAGCTCCTCCCCTGTTCTGAAGATGATGCACATGCTGAGGTTCTGGCTCATTACGGTAACAAACGTGGTTCCATCAGAACCCACAGCCCACCCGACCCCAGCTGTGGGAAGCAGTAGCGTGTGGTATCAGAGGGGTGGCCCAGATCACCAAAAATGAAAGAGGATCAAGACACGTGGGTAGCTAAGTATGTCGGCTACACCTGTAATCCCAGCACTTGGGAAGCAGAGGCAGGAGGATCACTGAAAGTCTGAGGCCAGTCTGGTCTAACGTAATGAATTCCAGGTTAGCCAGGGATTAAAAAAAAAAAAAACAAGTCTCAAAATGGAACATGGAAACAAAGATAGTGGGGACAAGAGGGCCTGCATGGCATGGAACACATTGCTCAAAAATCTATGATTGGCTTTTTGCTCTTTATGACCGAAGACGGACAAGTGGGACCTCACGCCAGCGCTGAGTGGCTCCTGAAGGCTGAGTCTGCACTCCCTTTCCTGCAGGTGACAAGTATTGGGTATTCAAAGAAGTGACGGTGGAACCTGGGTACCCCCACAGCTTGGGAGAGTTGGGAAGCTGCCTGCCCCGTGAAGGAATCGACACGGCTCTGCGTTGGGAACCTGTGGGCAAAACCTACTTTTTCAAAGGCGAACGGTATTGGCGCTACAGTGAGGAGCGGCGAGCCACAGACCCTGGCTACCCCAAGCCCATCACCGTGTGGAAGGGCATTCCGCAGGCTCCACAAGGGGCCTTCATCAGCAAGGAAGGATGTATGTAAGGGCCAAGCTGAGGTGGGAATGGGGAGTTAGCTTTATGTGTTTCTCGGGGCCTAGACATATTCTCTGGGTATCTAGATTTGAGTGATGTAACTTGCCAGCAGACAACTGCTCCAAATGGACAGTGCTCACATAGTGACTTGCCTTGCAGTGATGGGTATGGGTGGTTCAAAGGTGCTTTCTCATGGGTTTTGAAGGCTAGATTGGCAATCCCCACTTTGTGCCATCAGGTCTCCCTACCAGCTTAGAAGCTTCTCAGGGGAGGCTCAGGCTTTCCCAAGTCCAGGGCAAGCATCCATGACTGCCTATTGATCTGGCTAAAAGTATTTGACCAGGGCTGGCTGGGGTCACAGACACTCTCTACCTCTCTCTATAGCAGTGGGCAAGTCATGGAACTTTTCTCCTTCTGCTATCCATGAAATAGGAATGATCCCAGCACTTACCTTTGGGCTGGGCGATAAAAGATTAATAGAAAGCACTTAGCATAATGCCCAATTCGTGGTCTACGCTATGTCAAAGTTTTAGCCACCCTCCTCATCATCTCATTAGCATTTCAGTTTGGGTAAAAATGACAGGAGTCAGTCCTTCGATGCTTGGTAATTACGGAGAGCCAGCTTGTGTGGGAGGGCTCAAGACAGAAGCAGTGAATAAGACTTGCATGGTCCTTAGTCCAGTAACAGAAAATAAGGCTGCAACAAAAGCTAAACTAGAAATAAGGCAGAGGACACCACTGTTTAGTGTCTTTAAAATGTGATCCTTTATACACGTGGTCTCCCTCTTTGGGGAGCCTCAGAGACAGGTGACATCAAAGACCTCGACCAATGAAAGTCCTGGGGAGCCAGCCAATGAGGGGAGTCTAAGTGAGCCGCTTTGCTGTCAGCAGATTGCCTGGGTTGCTAAGGCTGTTGCTGGGAGCCTTAAGGGAGCTGCCCAGGGAGCAATTGGCAGAGCTTCCTGGCCTACCTCCTGCCTCCTTTCCTTCTAGTCATCAAAGCCACTAGAAGGGTCCTTAAAAAAATTGTATCTGTGTTGCAGAGTGATATATGCCAAGCCTAGAAACTCCCCACCCCCCAAAAAAAATCTGTAACTGTGGAGCTATGGTGTCTGCAGCTCAACTCCCATTGGCTTGGGGAGAGAGCTCCACTGAGATCCTAGAGCTATGGAGACTGCACAGTGCAAACGTCTGACCTGACCCTTATAGGAAGCCTGGGGCAGTGTGACAGAGCTGTTTCCCGACTAAGAACGATCCAGCCCGGGCAGCGTAAATTACTGCATTGCCAGCTCCACTCAAAATCCCTTGCTGTTTCCCCAGCACCTCTGAACTAACAAGTGGGGCACCCCACATCCTGGGGGACCCTCTCTGCTGTGTTGGTTACTGAGCAATCGGTAGAGCGCTGCACTCACCCAATCCAGGGGGCCACCCTCCACCACCTATGGTGCCAATTTGAGCTCCTGTCTTGCACACTGCTGCAGCACCCCAGGTCCCTATTAGTCCAGAGCAGGTGCTAGGAGCATCTTGGGAGTGGTGGTGCCTGAGTCCTTCCCATTTCCGCAGATTACACCTACTTCTACAAAGGTCGGGACTACTGGAAGTTTGACAACCAGAAACTGAGCGTGGAGCCAGGCTACCCACGCAACATCCTGCGCGACTGGATGGGCTGCAAGCAGAAGGAGGTAGAGCGGCGAAAGGAGCGGAGGCTGCCCCAGGACGACGTGGACATCATGGTGACCATCGATGACGCACCGGGTTCCGTGAATGCTGTGGCTGTGGTTGTCCCCTGCACCCTGTCCCTCTGCCTCCTGGTGCTGCTCTACACTATCTTCCAGTTCAAGAACAAGGCGGGTCCTCAGCCCGTCACCTACTATAAGCGGCCAGTCCAGGAGTGGGTATGAGCAGCCCAGAGCCCTCTCTGTCTACTCAGTCTGGCCAGCCAGGCCCTTCCTCACCAGGGTCTGAGGGGCAGCTCTAGCCACTGCCCACCGGGGCCAGCAGGGCCCTAGGCCAGGTTCATGTGTAGCTGAAGTGGTGGGTGCATTGGTCTAGGCTGAGTGTGGGGCAGGGAGTGATGGTGGCTGTGTCCCGGGGCTGGGTAGCTGGCACCCAGCTGCCAGCCTTCTGTCCTGGGTACACCACTCTCTACTCAAGGGAATAGGCCAGGCCCCGTCGTGAGGCAAGGATCGTGCCAGGAGGTGCCCCTGAGGTCACTGCATCCCGCAGTGTCTGCAAGGTACTGCAGCTCCAGTCCTGGCTGGGACCCAGTCCTCTGAGGCAAGCCAGCACTAGCTCTCAACCCCGCCCCCACCCCCCACCCCAAGATGCCACCAATCCCAGTCCCTCTGCCAACACCTGCTGGTCAGATGTCCCCTCGCCCCTACCCACTATCCTCCAAGGCTACTGTGCCCCTGCTGCCAGCACAGTGGGCAAAGGCCTAGGTTTCCCCTGCTAGCCAATAGCAGATTCCTCAGGAAACCTGCTCTGCTTGTCAGGTCTCCTCTGAGACCCAGGACTTAGGGTCACATGCTGCAGGCAAGGCTGTGGCCCAGCTGGATCTCACAAAGACCCAGCTGTCATGTCGTGAATATTTAAATGTCCTGTCACTACTGTTTAAAGTCCCATTTTGCAAAGTCTACTTGAGGCTTTAGGTCAACTAGAGGTGACTGTCTTGGTGACGAGGCCAGTGTGGTGGCCCTTCCCCAGGCACTAAGGACCATGGTGCTGCAAAGGCCACGCTAGCATCCTGAGAGTAGCGGTTGCCCTGTTCAGGAGGTTCAACAGCTTGGGCAGGAGCTGACCCTGGTTCTGGAGGCAGATCCAAGTTTGTGACCATCTTCTACTCCCCTTCTGTTAATGTCCCCACCCTGCTCCAGCCTGTCTTTTGTGCCCTGGGGGCTCAGCCTGACTGGCTAGGTAAAGCAGAGATGGCTCTACCACTGTCATAGCCTCAGAGTAAGGGACCAGGGAAGTCACATCCCCAGTGACCCTAAGGCAACTCAATTTCTCAGCCTGGAGGCCACGTTTGCACTCCTCCCTTGACCCTGGCACCCCAGCTCACTTGGCCCATCTTCCTGCACTGCTCCTAGGAAAAGGGTACCTCACGCTGGTAGCAGCCCTGAGCTTAGGAGTTTCCCCTCACCCCTACCCCATCCCACATTATTATGATTTATCCCAAGGCCCTTTATATCTGACAGGAGTTCCCAGGCCTTGGCACGGTTGCTCCAGCCTGGCAACCATGCTTGTCACTAGGCAAGATCAGTGGATGCAGTGATGCTCGCTGGCTCTCTGCCAAGCCCCCATTGGTAAGAGGCAGCTGTCGGGGTGCTAGTGGGTCGTCAAGACACCAACCCTGGCCTCCGAGCCTACACAGGCCATGGCCCTGCCCTGTGGCCTCTGGGATTTGGGTCAGCTTGCCCTGTAGCACAGGCAGGGACTCTTGCTGCCCTGGGAGCTGTTGAGTAAATCTCTTGTCCCAGAAACATCTGGGTCCACTGTATCCCATCATCACCATCCCGTTTTTTCTCATTTCGGCCAAGGGCAGGCTCCCTGGGGCAGGCAGGGAACAGCTGCAGAGATTTAGTGATTCATAGGTTTGTACAGTGTTTTATACTTTGCAAAGCACTTTGTTAGCTCACGCCTGCCCACTCACATGAAAGCCCTGTAGGCCGAGGCTGAGGGGAAGGCTCACCTTGTCCTCAGACGAAGCACAGGTCTTGGTATCTGCCCCTGCCATCCCGTAGCCCTGGCTGTGGGCCCTTCTAGTCCTCTCTTCCAGGCCTCTCTCCCCATCTCCCAGGCCCTCTCCTCAGGTTGGTGCTCTCACTTCCTGAAAGCTCTAGGCCCCGCAGGCTCCCTGCTGGCTCCTGGTACTCCAAGGCCAGTTGAGAGAGGGCAGGAGATGGAGGCAGGCAGCCTAGGCTGTGGATGGGAGGGATGCAGGGCCGGGCCCAGAGGGACTCAGCCTAGAGGCTTCCAATCTTGGACTCTTCTGCCTGCTGTCATCTGTTTGTCCATCACCCAGGTCAGAGCAGTCAGAGGGGCAAAGCATCGGGGCTTCCAGAGCTCAGTTTCCCCTCAACCTGGGTGACATCACAGCATTTCAGTGTCGGTCACATTTTAAACTGATCAGCCTTTGTACAATGTTTTTTAAATCATTTCTAAATAAAACAGAAATACAGTGTCTTTTCCCTGGGGTGTGGGAACAAACATCAGGCTTTGGGGAGAAAAGGGTGCTTTGGGGGTACAATTCTGTCGTTGCCTCCTGAATCTTCTAGCCAAGTAATCAGATGTCCTCCCTCAGTGTGGGAGGGTCACTGCGGCAAAGCTTCTCTGGAGACAGGGCCTTGGCCCGGGCCACCTGCAGCAGCTCAGTTATAGCGAGGGGAAAACCAGTAGTTGAACCATCAGAATCCTGCCAGGCCTTGCCTGGTCTCGGCTCTTCAGGTTCGGGAAGGCTGCCCCAGCAGAGCTGGAAAGGGTCATGGGACTGAGCTGGTTTAGGGGCTGGCGAGGAAGGGAACAAGTCTGAGGTTGGGGAACAGTCCTCTGAGGCCCTGTGGGACTTTCGGGCTCCACAATCTTTCTAGAATCTCTGTCCAGAGTGAGGGAGTTCGACAGGAAATCATGGGGTGGAGGCCAGGCCAGGGAGGGCAGAGGCCAGGGGTAGCCGGGTTAGTACCAGGACGTGCAGGCGATAAGAAAGCGCACGTCGTCCAGCGGCCCCCACGGGCCAGGTTCGGGCTGAGGCTGCTGCGGGCCCTGCGGCGCCGGAGGCTGGGGCTGCGCGGGCTCCGGACCATCCTGGCCGCCACTGAGGAGAGCGCCCATGGTCTGTAACACAAGTCCATCAGGTACAAGGCAAAAGCAGGCACCCCACCCACCGCCACTACCACTCCACCCAGCCCTCACCTCCGGCAGCAAAGCGAAAGTGGATCCGCAGCGGAAGCCGAGCCAGTCGGGTGGTCAGGGAGGAGCAGCGTTATGACGCAGACAAACACGAAAGATGGCTCCGCACGCGAGGGGCGGGCCCAGTGAGCACGGGAAAGGGCGGTGACTGGCCAGCCACGCCCAGGGCCCCAGGCTCCGCCACACACACACCCAGGGCCAATCACAGTAGGCCGCCAGGCCTCCAAGGTAGCTACCCCATTTCCTCAAGGTCAGTGGGGGGCCAGAATGCACTTAAGCTGTGTACCCGTGACCTCACAAGGTGCTGGCCCAGGGGGGAAGGGCAGCGATTCTCATTGTGAAGCCACAGGCAGAAGCTGAGTTAAAATGGAAACCCAGAGGCCAACATGACTTCCTTTTGTTCATCTCTTTTCTTGTTTGAGGTTTAGGGTCTCACTATGTATCCCTTCCTGCCTGTCCTACAACTTGCTGAATAGCCAGGCTGGCCCCAAACTAGAGATCCACTCTGCCTCTGGGATCAGAGGTGTACACCACCACACCCTGCCGGCCTCCCAGCTCCTGGAGGGAAACCCTGCATATCAACCTCACCCAAGTCCACTTCAGGGACCCAGGAAGGGCTGGGGAAGCTGCTGCAAACTGAGGATGCCCACAATCAACACACTGAGGACGGTGGGAGGCAGTCCTTTAATGGGGTGGGACACAAGACAGCAGAACTTTCATCCAAGCCTCATGAACTGAAAGCCAGCATGACACGGCAGGCTTTTCAGCAACAATAGTCAAGAGATGGCACAGGTGACGAAGGGTTGGGCACTCAACCATTCAGCTCTAGTGAGCTCTCTGCCATGCCCTGCTGCCAGCATCTGGTACAGACTAGCTCAGGCATGGAGTATGAGCCAAAGTCCAGAGGCAGGAGCCCACACGACAGCACAGGTGACTCATGTGAGGCTGCAGAGAGAAAAGTGAACTATCAGTAGTTGCTCTGCAGGGTGCAGCCCCACCCCAGACCGTTTCAGTTCAGTCCTTGAAGACCCACACTTGGAACCCAAACCCCACAGTCCCCACCAAGCTTCCAGATCTGACTATATTCTGTATTATCAAGGTCTAGCCTAAAACTCTCCCATGTTTGAAAAATAAAACCAATTCTTTCCTCATTCAAGTGGGCCGCCTTTCTCCAATTTACTCAGTTACTGATCATAAAGTTGAACCTCAGAACTTAAGTACGAGCAAGGAAGATCAGTGAGAACAGGATGTGCCAAGACCAAGCCTCTCAGAGGCCAGGCTGAGGCCAAAACTTTGGCCTCCCTTTCCAGAACTCTCTATTGCTGCTGATATAAAAGGCCACAAACACTAGGGTGGAAAACAGAGTGCTCTGTAAGGGCTGCGTGAAACCACTCATACTGGAGGTGGCATGAAAGTGATGTGCTCACAGTGTGTGAGATCATGTACAGAGGCTGAGGCAATTACTTCCCCAACTTGTATTCTGAGCAGGGTCTCTCACCGAACCTGGGGTTCACTAATTCTGCTAGACTGACCTGTCAGTGAGCTCCTAGCCCCGGTGTTCCAGACACCTGCCACGGAGCCCAGCTTTTATGTGGGTGCTGGGAATCCTCAACTGCATCAGGTCCTCACTGTGGGTGCAGCAAGCACTTTACCCAGCACAGCATCTCCCCATGACAATCTGCTGTCCTCACTGTGCAGTCTTATAAGCTCCTAAAACATGTCCAATAACTAAAGAACACCGACTAACAAATCTTCCCTTCCTTTTCAATATCCTTTCCTTCTCTGTCTGACAGCATAGGCAAGCCACCAAGAACACACTGACCAGTGACTAGAAGTTGTGCTTAACTCTAATAGTTTCTATAATTCACAACAGTTTGTTAGTCTTTTGATAGGTATCAATTATTAGGTTATAAGAAATTTCTTTTCAGTTGTTACTAGGAAGTTTTTCTTTAATGAATTTAATGGTTGGCACTGTCTCCTTACAAAATTCCAACTTCCAAAAAGACAGGGCATGTTTTGATAATCACATTAATACTGTCTGGCACAAAAAAACGCTGTTGAGTAACTTCTTAGACTGGGTGGCGCTCAAGAGAATAGCATTTGCCTAGAATGCATAAACTCAATTGTTCTGACAGCAACATTAGTCAGGGTGAGTATGAAAATATCCTCATCAAAATTTCTCAAACATACGCACACAGCCAGGTGTGGTGGCACAAGCCTCTACTCAGAGCACACTGCCAGCCTAGGTCACATGACATTGTTTCAAGGAACCAGACAGAGTTGGACTGTCCTCCACCCACAATAAGGACCTCTGAGAGATTACACTTAAGAATCTATACATACAAGCAACCCAACATCCACTAACACGCAAAATCTCAGGCTAGCAGTCAAAGCTTCCTGATATGGGAATTTAAAGTCCTCAGCACTCTTAGAAAACTTTTATCCTTCACACACTCAGCATTTTCCCATCTCTCTGTCAGTGTTGAGGTTCTTCCTCACTTTTTTCCATATTTAAACAACTCCTTATCCTCTGATGCAGACTATGTCAGTCATGAAACTTCTATAACCCCAGAAAAATTTTCACCAGCTTCATAAGCTGTCCATATGTGGACAATTAAGGAACCACGTGTTTCTCCTTTAACAGCTAAAAGGTATCTATAGTAACTGTACCTCCCATGTGCACTGTGAACCCTAGATGCAGGATACGGAACTACACTCCCTGATTATGCCCAGTGCAGCCTTATCTACGGGCATCAGTGCAAACAAATGCAAAGATAAAGGGACAGCGCTTCCTCGGTAACAAAGGATCTGTTACTTGGCACTTGCTCTACTCTTTGGTTTCTACCCTCATAGAGTTGTCTGTGTTACTTGGGCATGGCATGCCTTAAGAAAGGTCTATGGCAGGCCGAGAGAGGGAAAAACAACTCAGCATCAGCTCCTGCTATTCTTCCAGGTAAGAGTCAAAAGTCTCAAACCTCCCAAGTGAGGAGAGTGAGCAACTAGGCCCAGCTTGGTTTTTTAATCCATAAAAGTCTAGAGCAGTGGCTGTCAACCTTCCTAATGCTGTGACACCCTTTACACTTCCTCATGTTGTGGTGACCCCCGGCCATAAATTTATTTTCATTGGTACTTCATTCCTGTAGTTTTGTTGTTATGAATTATAATGTAACTATGATATGCAGGATATCTGATATTTGACCCTGTGAATGGGGTCTCAACTCACAGGTTGAGAACCGGTGGTCTAGACCATAATTTTGATACAAAACCCACCTGGAACCTGTTTAAGAACACCCTTAGCAATCTGGGGTCTCCTCAGTGATTGAGGAGTTTTTCCACCTTCCCTAGCAAACATCTCCTTTTATCTCAAGTCTCAGGCCACTAGCTGGAGACAGTGGACACACAAACATGGTCAGACGGATCACAGGAAAGGTCCGCCCAGAGAGCTCAGTGTCAAGGAAGATGTCAAGTAACATTTGTGGCTCTAAGCCAGTATGCACATTCAATCTCACACTTGGGGAAAACCTCCCAGTACAAACACAACATGGCTCTTGTTCAAAGACACACGTTCTTCCTTCAAAGGCAAAAGTGCGCCAGGCATGGTGATGTACGCCTTTTACCCCAGCACTCAGGAGGCAGAGGTAGGAGAATCTCGAGCTCAAGACCAGCCTGGTCTACAGAGAGTTCCAGGACAGCCAGGGAGAAACAGAAACGTCCTGTCTCGAAAAATAAACAACAAAAGGGCAAAGTTACCTGTCGATGAGGGAATCCCGCATGCTGGTGGCAATGGTACTAGGCTTGGCTTCATTTAGCTTGAAGACGCTTTCCACCACTGACAGCTCTGTACTGGTTGTGTCCAGACCACAGAAAGCACACCAATCGTTCACTACCATCCCAGCAGCAATCACCTCGCTGCCTCGATTCACAGTGCCTGCCTGCAGACAAGTTATGGTACCAAAAGCAAATTCTTGAGGACTCTTGCCCCAAAGTCTGTTCCATGTCTCGAACAGGGGAAGGTAATGACCCAGATTCCCAGGACCTGGCAAGAGGGACTGACTCTACAGACATGGGTCAGAAGGCAGGAATGCTTACCACAAGGGGAACCTGAAGAAGTGAGGACAGCTCATCCTGGTCTTCGATTGAAGTTTTAGGGTGTACCAGACCTCCCTGATTACTGAAGACACAGTAGCTTCCTACTAACACCTGGTCGGCAACTGTCTGTCTGAAGACTTCCACTTTGAGTACATCAGCCAGGATTTCTTCTGTCTCCTGTTGGCCAAAGGAACTGTGTCCAGGATCCAGAACATGTAGGCCAGATATCCAGGGACTCTCTAACCATCAACCACCCAGACATGGCTTCCTGATCGCTTCTGATTACGTATCTGCACACAGAAGCCTCTCTAAACAAGACACAGGTATGAGGCTAAGAGTCTAGGCCTGGCCTGGAGCACCTAAAACCTGGGCAAGACCTGAAAAACATGAGCCTTGGTTCCATGTCACCTTATTCACTAATACACACCCAAGTTCAACTATCAACCACCATGTCCCATGGCCCAGGACCAAAAGGCCAATCTCCCCAATCCTAAAGGATTGGTTTTCTCCCCTGCTTGATACTGACACACAAAGGCCTACTACTGCTATGAAAGTAAAAAACTGGAGTACCCAAGAACACAAGTGAAACCCCTAACTCCTGCCTTGCGGCAATGACAGCTAAGCACTGGCTAAGTTAGTCCTGTAACTATCACACTAAGCTGCCACCTCACCCTGTCCAAGTCTGGGTGGACCAAGGCCACATAGTCATTGCAGGTGGTGACATTGCCAAGGGCCGAGAGCCGCTCCTCCACCCGCCGTATCTGCACTGAGTCCGGAAGGCTGTTGCGGATGTGCTGCAGCTCCTGGTCGGTGGTGTTATTGGGCACCAGTAGCCCATGCCTGTTCCCTGGAGAACAAAACAAAGCGTGATAAAGATAAACCATGAGTACAGTTGAGGCACTCTAGGATTCTTCCCATTCTAGCCCCATTAGTTTTCCCAGGAGATCTCTAAGCTGAAACCCCAGCCCTTCAACCTACAGATCCGTATATGAACCGTGGGTCCCTGAACAGGCCTGACAGCTGGGAATCTATCCCACCACACACCATCTACCTCATTATTACCAACTAGGGGTAGGGAGAGTTCAGACTAGTAGGAAGGCCCTTGGCATTAGTGACACATTTTTGCTAACACTATACACCTACCTAAGCAGCAAAAAGTTTTTGAAGGCCATCAATATCATGTGTTAGCAATAACACACAGAACCACTAAAACGCCATGCTGTCAGGAGTACACAGCGGCCATCCACTCCAGATAATTACTGGGAGCATCTGCTACACCACATCGCCACATGCCCTGTGACTATCCCATTCCATTCACAGGCATTACGTGTCCAAGAGAAATATGTATGTATGTTCATATTTATACAGTAACACTATTCTTAAGACACCAAACCAAACAAGGTTGTCTAAATACTCACTATCATTAGAATGATGTATTTATACAAAGCATTCAACAACATGAAGGAACAAACTACATTATCACAACTACAACTAAACTTCTGCCTAGCCTTAGGAGGCAGTTTTCAACTTCTGAACCTTAAGTTATTTTCATTAAAACAGACCAAAATCTCCCATATTATGTCAGCATTTGTTTCATATCCTAAGGACACGGTTAAAGATCAGGATGTTTTAATACCAGAGATCAGAATAAATAAGAATCTAGGTGGAGTCATGCTTAACACTTTAAAAATCCTTTTTTTTTTTTTTTTAGGTAAATACATAAAGGCCTCATAACCTCAACATGCAGAAACAAGAAACAAAGAGTGGCAGCAGTGGTCCACAGTGCTACATTAAAGGACTGCTTAGCATGATGGTTCACACCCACTAATCCCAAAACTTGGGAGGTAGATGGAGGAGTATCAGGAGTTCTAGGTCATTCCTGACTGCAGAAACAATATGGCTGAGGCTACGGAGGGGGGCACAGACACAGACCTGAAAGTCTGAGGCCACCAACAGTGCTTACAGGTCAAAGTGCAAGGATGCCGCTCAAGAATTTGGTTTTAGAGAGTATGAGACCTGGGACCTTAGTTATTTCACTGAAGGACAAATTGATGCTCAAAAGCAAGAAGCAACTTGTCCATAATCACAGGCAGGAAAGAAATGAGATTTAAATCCTCCTCCACCCCAGGAGTGGAACCTGGTGAGTCACCTTAGTTCCTGAGTGTCAGTTTCCTCAATCGTCAAACTGGGACAATCCCTACTTTCCAGTATCGCTGTGAAGGTAAAATGAGATCAAGAATGAAAGCACTTAACGCTCTTTGGCTATGACTATTCTCAAGAAGTCTGTGCTAGAGTGTTCTTGATCCGCAGTTAGACTGAGTCCCACCCACCCCTGACAGATTCCGGAGTCCACCGAGACTGAAAGCCTGGGAATCCCCGGATCCCCGGGGGTGCGCTCCAGGAGTTAAGGGGTCACACAGTGCTTCGAGGCTCCGCTCGTCCCTCGGCGTCTTCCATCTGCCTTACCCACACACATGCGCCCGATGATTCGGCAGCCGGCGATGGATGCGTGCACCACAGGAATGGTTTCGGAGAGTTCGCCCTCGAACACACTGTAGCAACAGGGATTCGCTGGTTACTGGGGTTCCTCACGCTCACTGACCTCTCGACCCCCGGCATCCCTTCCCTTCCCGCCGCCACAGGACCAAAATCTCTCGTTTCACCTGTAGAAGTTCTCTGATCCTCCGATGGCCACTAGGCAGTAGGTGTTGGTGAGTTTGGCAAAACAACCGACCTCACAGTTGTTCTCGAACGACGCTCTGACCGCCATGAGAGAAGCCTGGGGGCTGCACGACCGCGGGTTCCGGGCCGACAGATCTGCTCAGGAGCCGGGTCGACCCACCTCGCCTCCTCAGACTCCGCCCTCTCGAGCCCTTCAGACCTCGGGTTGCGCCCACGGGGTCCCTGCAGGCTCTCCTGTCCCAAACCCTCCCGCCGCGTGGCCCGGAACCGAGCGTCGCCGCCCAGCGTCCCAGCAGCTCACCGAGGGACTCCGATCTCCACACGCTGCAACTTCTCCCCTAACTAGCTTTCCGTTTCCGCCTCCTCCCAGTCGGGCTTCCGGGAGCGCCCCGGAGCCCGGCCGGGCATGCGTCCACTCTAGCCCCACCCTTTGGGAGGACTCTATGGTTGCTAGCTTGCTGATGGTTTCGTTTGGCTGCATCCGACCCCGCCTCCTGCACGTTTTCTCGTTTTCGGCTGTTGGTTTCGCTGCCCATTGGGTCTTTTTAGAAGGAATAATCAACCAGACCTGAGTCTGGGCAAATAATCAACCAGGTGTGGTTGAGGGACGCAGGAACCGGTGTTGTCTGGCCGAAGATGGTCGATGAGGAGGGCTGAGTAAGGCCAAAAAAAGGGCAGGTTTGAGAACAGGGGTGAGCCCAGCCCAGCCGTGCAGACGGGAATGCGAATCTGGAGCAGAGGCTAGAGTCAAGGGCTGAGGATTGAATTTTGGGGCAGGGATCACCCAAAGTGTGTCCGATAGGTCAAAACGAGACCAGAACAGAGGTTTGAGGACGAGAACCATAGGAAAACAGGCTAAAAAAGAGGAGGGGGGTAAGTGTGTGAAGCTGGGTGTTAGGGAGAGATTGGAGAAGGCTTAGGGTGGGCAAATATGAGAGGGCTGACTTGCTTCTCACGCACAGTGTATCACCCCCTCAGCAGCTGCCATCTGCTCTGGGGATAGTGGCGAGGCCCGTTTTTACGGACAGAATAAATTTGGCTCACCTGTTGTAGAATATACAAAAGCCGCCAGGGTGTCTCAGAATGCCACAGTGAAGGTGGACGGAGCTGAAAACCATTTAACCTCAGACCCTCCTTATGCCGTCCATTCCTCTCCAAGGAACCCTGTTCATCTGAAAGGGGCCTGAAAACTGCCTTTCCACCAGCTCCATCAAGCAGTCCCTTCACTTAGAACATACGGGATTGCTACTGGGTCTGAGCATAAAGGCCTTTATTGATTTGTACCATGCACAGTGGTACGTTCAGGACAAAGGCCCGTGACCAGCCAAAGCCTGAGCTTCAGGAGACATTCAGCAAGGTGACTTGTGTATTTGCGTCCAGCTGTCCATTCATTCACTGCGTACCTTCTCCAGTCCACCCCTGACCTGCTCATTAAGCCTTCTCTCCGTCTGCCTTACTCTAGCAAGAATTCTAACTCTCTCCTCCATCTGGTAGGCCTGTCTTAAAGTCATCCTCTCTCTGATAGACTTCCTGATCACTCCACCATCTTCCATGACCCTCTCTGTCCCTAGTACACGTCTCAATTGATACAGCTCTGTCTTTGTTCTCCATGGTTTATGCATTTAAGCTGCAGCCCTCAGGATCTGCATCTCAGTAACCTTTTGGCTCTATGGCATGGTCAGGGCAGGGCTGTGAGCACAGCTTTGGGTGAGCAGAGTTAGGATGGAGGCGTGTGGACACCATAAACCTCAAGGCGGTTCTGTGGTGTGTGCTGGATGTGTGTATTTTATGGCCATTCATTTAAGCAGAGAAGATCGATTTTGTAGCTGCAACTAAAGTTGTTTGAGTGAATCACAGAGCTATGCGCACTCACTGTGTGCACCTACGGGTGTGCCTAGTCACTGTGTGTACTGCACAGGCGTTTGAGGCACCCTCGTAGTGTCTGTATAATATGTACGAGGGAACACAGGAACTGCAGATACTGTGTGTTGTGTCTGTGCAAACAAGGTATTTTGAGCCAGAGAACACCAGCCTGGCAGAGCTTCCTACCCGGTCATTTACTTGGATCCGCCTCCAAATTCACTATCCAAACTCTGGACTTCAGCTCCCATACTTATAAAATGGGAGGGATATCTTCTGGTCAATTTGGCCTCTGCGACTGAAGTGAGGTGACAAAAGGAACATCATCATTTGGCAGGCGTCACAGTAAGACACACATCCTGGTGCTGCCACGGTAGGCCTACCACCGTCGGAAGTGGGCTTATAGTGAATGTGGCTGCCCTGCCAAGTACAAGCGGAAGTATAGCTGGAGTGCCAAGGCTAAGAGACAAAATGTTACCGGGACCGGATGGATGAGGCGCCTAAATTTATCCATCACAGATTCCGTGAAGGAACAACACCCAAGAGGGCAGCTGTTGAAGCATCCCGTTCATCTTCAGGATTTCAGCCAGCCATAAAATAAATGTTCTGATTTCAAAGACTTTTTAAAACAGGAAGAATAATGAAGAATAATACTTAATATAACTATATGCCAACAAGAGGTCCATCTAGAGAAGATGGAGAATGAGAATAACTGGTATGAAGTGTCCACCCCAATGACATATAGAAAACACTCAGTAACTCTAGGTTCTGTTTGTATCTCTCTCTGCGTATGTGTGTGTATAAAAGAGTATCTAGCCTGTGCTGCTAGATGCCTCCCTTTTTAGGCAGCACCCCAGCTTCAACCCCTCATGCTCCAGTCTGAAAGCTGAGCACGTCAACTCTGGACAGAGGGAGGCCTTGTCCCTGCTCGGAGCAGGGCTAGGACTCAAAGCGACTTCGGAGCTGCTTGAATTTGGACTTGTTGTACTTAGTGATGAGGTCCAGTTTGCTGTGGCCTAAAGTCAGCCGTTTCTCAGGTGCAAACAGGTCATTGCTACTACCATTTTGATGGCCACTGATGGGAGCTGCCATGAGGCCCGGCTCAGGTCTGGGCCTGGGACCCTGTAAGTGATGATATTTGGTGATGAGGTCCAGTTTGCTGTGGCCCAGAGTCAGGCGCTTCTCATCTGCAGAGCCAGCTCCCACCATGGGAACTGGGCTTGGTTCTGGGGGACCACTGGGCCCAGGCCCCTCACTCCTGAATGGCCCAAACTTGGTGATGAGGTCCAGCTGACTGTGGCCCAGGGTCTGACGCCGTTCATCTAGACTCTCCTTGCCAAGCCTGGCTGAAGAACTGGCATCAGGAGTTATTTTAGAGGCCTGGGCCTTGGGGTTTTGTGGCAGGAGGTCCATTTGGCCATGGCTCTGGTTTAGGGACAGTTTCCTGTCCTCTAGACCCAGATCACCAGGTCTGAGGGACCCTGACTCAGGGGCCCCATGACCTTGGGACAGGAGATCCAGCTGGCTGTAACTGTGGCTCAGGGACAATCTCCTGTCATCTAGAGCCTGCTCGCCACGCTGAAGGGAATCTGAGTTGGCGGGTACTCTAGAGCTGGGGCCTCCTGCTTCTGCTTTAGGGAAGGGGACAAGGCGATCCAGGTGATCGTGGCTCTGGCTCAGAGATGCCTTCTTCTCTTTCACCGTCTCCAGAGCTGTGCCAGTTACCCAGCGGCCTCGTGGCAGGCTAGGCTCTTGGCTTGCTAGGAACCCATTCTCTGGGAGCTGGGACAGGGCTGGGACCCCCCTAGTAAGGTGGAGGAGAGGGCGGGAACATGGGAGCAAAGGTGACCCCACTGTCAGGGTCAAGGGACTGGCACTGCTGTGGTTGAGGGCAGGAGAGGACTGGGACCATGGAGATGCCCCCAGCTTGCTTAGGTTGGCCCTGTAGGGTCCAGGAGAGGAGATATGGTTAGGATCTGAAAGCTGACGGTACAGGGATGGCTGGCCACCAACTTCGTGGTGGGCAGGACCTGGGGATGAGGAACTTATACCCATGTCACTACAGCCACCACCTCCCGGTAGAGCGAGATAGGAAGAACGGCCCAGAAGAGGTGAGTGCTTGATGCTGCTGAGGCTGTTACAGGAGGGCGAGGAGCCTGTAGCGCTCGGAAGTCCGGGTCCAAAGGCCAGGGTCACAGGGGGAGGCCGAGGTACCCGGGGAAGCAGTGGATCCTCATTGCCGCAGAAGCCATCCACAGGCTGCGACTCTGCGTACAGGCATCGGAACTCCCGATCAAAGTCTTCCACGATGTGGCCCCTCAGCTGCAGGACCATGCTGGTGTGGGCCTGGCTGCAAAGCCACGTGAAGCTGGGGGCAGAGGGCCGGGGTCAGGGGTCAAGGCACTCAGTCCAAGGCCCAGCACGTCTCACCACTAGTCCTTCTATTTCCTGTGCTGTAGTTACTTTCTATGCCGAGGCATGGAGTAGAGCCACTCCCACCTAGCCCTTTGCCCTGCATGGGGCCTCACACAGAAGAAAACTAAAGCAGTCAGGCCTGGGGTGCCCTTCTTGGATCACGGCCCAGCCCAGGCCCCTCTCTCCCTTTCGTCTCCTCACCTGTAACTGCCCGCCACCACCTGCTCACAGTCAATGATGACAAACTTCTCCAGGGCCTGCCCCGTGAACCGGCGGCCTGCCTTGCTGCAGTACGTGTCTCCACATGTGCTCCGCACACGCATGTTCTGGGCCAAGAGTAGAGGGAGGTTGGTGGGAAGGGTGACCTTAGGAAAGTGGGGCTCAGGGCTGGAGAGATGGCTCAGCGGTTAGAGCACACTTTCAGAGGACTTGAGTTCTATTCCCAACCCTTTCTGGGACTGTAACTCCTATAACTCCAGCACCAGGGCCATCTGATGCCTCTGGCCTTCATGAGCCCCTGCACTCACATACATATACCATAATTTAAAATAATAAAAAGAAGTTGAAAAAAAAAAGAAAGTATCATTCAAGCCATGTCTGTGACCCAAGGGGTGTCTGGTCTCACACGGCTCAAGAAACCATGTGCCCAGTTCCCTCTGATGCCCTAATGCTCGCTGGCCGCCGACTGTCCGTCCTGCCCTCCCATTTCCCTCCTCTTCCCATGTGTGGAGCTCTCGGCCCATACTGACCACCAGATGACCCCCGTTGAGGTCCATCTTATGGCACATCTCCAGGAAGTACTTCAGGTGCTCCTGAGCCAGAAGGAGGTAGACGGGCACGCCACGCCGGCTGGAGGCCTCCATGAGGTCACACAGCAGTTCCATGTCAGTGAATATGTCCATCACCACAGCCACCACCTGAAAGAGGAAGGAGAGCTCAGCCCCAGGAAGTATGGGGTTGAAGGCCAGGATGCAACACAACACTGGAATCAGATGCTAGTGTGTGTGTGTGTGTGTGTGTGTGTGTGTGTGTGCGCGTGTGCGTGTGCGTGCGCGCGCGCGTGCGTGTGTGTGTGTGTGTGTGTGTGTGTGTGTGTGTGTGTATTTAAGATAGGATGTCAACATCCAAGCTGGCTTTGAGCTCACTCCTGTCTCAGCTCCCTGATTTGGGATTACAGGCATGTGCCACCATGCCTGCCTTAGCCTAGCGTTCTTAGCTGGCCACAGGGAGGATCCTGAGCCACTGGCTGTTTGAAAGTCTTTGAAGACAGTGTTGTAGTGGAAAGTTTTGGTCTCTTCAAAAACACAGTTATGTTATGTAAACATGTTTTTGTTTTGATCCCAGGTGTGGGATGTGGGACTGATGGTCCACAGCAGCAGACTATTTGCCCCATGAGGGCTGGGGGGGAAGGGGAGGCTCTTTGCCAGCTGCAGATAGTTTAGTTCTGAGGACGCTGAGAGGGAATAAATGACAGAGCCCAGAGAGAGAGAGGGGCTCTGAGAAAAAGGGCTGCTGGTGCTTCCTCCTGCTGCTCCTGGTTGCTGTTGATGCACTTTGACAAGACAAACTTGAAGATATCCTGAAACGAAGATTGGACTTGCTCCAAAGAACTCCAAGACCCTAACCAGCAGGAAGTAGCTACAGAGAACTCTGCCCCCTCTCCCCACTAACCTTCTTTTTCTGCTGCCTGGTGTTGGAAAGGATTGGGGTGAAGAGAGAAAGAGGCATAAGAAACACAAATAAGGGTCTAAAGAAATGGCTCAGTGGTTAAGAGCACTGTCTGCTCTTCCTAAAGGACCTGAGTTCAATTCCCAGCACCCACATGGCAGCTCAAAACTGTCTCCAATTCCATGGAGTCTGACACCTTCATACCAATGCACAAAGAATAAAATTAAATAAACTATTTAAAAAAAGAAACATAAATAAAATAGTTTTTTTTAAGTATGCCAACACAGTGTCTGGTAACAGATACCCAAACATGTCTCTAGCTCAACTATGAGTCTGAAACTGGACTCTTTGGAGACTCAGAGAAGGCAGGAGTCAGAAGCAGACCCCAGTTTCCAGGCTCGTCTCCCATATTCCTCATTGGCGCCAGCTCTGCCCTGGCCCCTAGCACTGTCTGTCTGAGGCTCCCGCTCAAGGGAGAAAAAGCTGCAATGCAGTCCTGGGGATTTCCATGTCTTTTGAAGCTGAGGAGGTCTGGTGTTATAGCTTATATTCACGACCTCCTTTTCTTCCGCCTGTGTGAAGTGGAGCCAAGCTCCCCACTCAGTTGAGGGCTGTGGCTTGCAGTTCCAACATACAGGGTATTTCTCACAGCTCCTACTTCCCAGTGTGTGTGTGTGTCGACTTGAGAGTCTTCTGTCCTACGAAGGGCCTGGGAGCAGGAGGGACAGAGACCACCACTGAAGCTTGGAGCCAAAAGGAAGTGGGTTCAAATCCACATTCCTCCACTTCCTAGAAGTGAAGTCTTGGGCTCACCTAAGGAGCCTCAACTTCCTTGTTTGCTAAATGGAATACACCCCATAGTTACAAGGGATAATGTAAAAATGCTGGTCTGGACACACAACAGAAGCTCAATAACCGCGCCTTTCCCTTTCCAGCTGCCTTCTTAGCAAATGGAGCACACTGGGCTGTGGAGAAGGGAAGCACATCCAGGTCACTCTGAGTGAGTGGCTGCTCTGCCCAGTAAGCATGACGCTTAGCCCGGGGGGCAGAAAGGTCTAATTGGAGGTGAGCAGGCAGGGCACTAGGGATGCTGTAGTGTGCGGCACAGGTCTGGCCAGTGGGAGGGGGGCATGAAAGATCAAAGGGGGCCAGTGATGACAGCAGCAACAAGCTCCTAATTACCCAGTGCTCAGTGCCAATCAAGGGCAGTCCTCCTGTGCCTAGGGCAAAGGCAAGCTTGCCAGCCAGGCCATGGGGGAACTGGTGAGACCTTGGCTCTTGTCTCTGCAGGAGTCTGCCCCTAGCTCAAACCCTGCCAGGGGCTTTCATATCTCTTCCCCCATCTGAGCAGGAGCCAGGGCTCCACCAGGGAAGCAATACCGCCATGAGGCTGGAGGCTTCCCGGGTGGGACTACCCTTTCTAATGTCCCCAAGCCCAGCAGCTTCTACTCTTCAGTCATCTTTCACGCCAACCTAAAAGCTTAGCCCATGCCAAAACCCACGTGCCAGTGCCCACCATCCTACTCCAGGCCCAGTGACTGATGTAGCGCAGGGGTTCCATACGCAGCTGGGGCTGAGCTGAGCCGTGCCAGGGTCAGAGCCAGAGGCCTCAGAGCCAGAGGCCGCCCTCGCTCCCAAACCCAGACAAGCTCTGCAGGCAAGTTCCCTCTCTGGCCTCAGCTTCTTCCTTTTAAGTTTGCAGCTCATATACTTGCCGAGGTTGACTAGGCTGGAAAGAGAGTCTGGTGGTTAAGAACAAGCCCTGGCTGCTGTTGCAGAGGACCTGGGTTCAAATCCCAGCACACATGGTAATTCACAGCAGTCTGTAATTCTAGTTCCAGGGCATTCGACACCCTCCTCTAGCCTCCACTGACGCCTTGCATGCACACCATGCACATATGTGAAAGGCAGGCAAAACACCCACACACATAAAATAAAAATAAATCTTAAAAAAATATTTTTTTGATACTCTGATGAGAGCGATAGATTCCCTCCCAAGAAAGATCAGGTAAGGACTCCTTCCCATAATTCCACAGGCACTTCCAGGGGTGAAGTACCAGAGCCCCGTGACCCGTGCTACGCTTAGTTAATGTTCATGCCTGCCAAAGGGATGTCAAGGAAAATAAAGCACACGCCCATCCTCTAGCAGCTGGGCACCTAACAGAGGGCAGAGACTCTAGTCCCAGTTCCCCGCTTAAGCTTCTTCATGGCTCCAACTGGTCCCCTTCCCCCTGCGAGCCCACATCTGTGCCCACATCTGTGAAATGGCTGACGTGGTAAGGCCCTTACCGTCTGGGCCTGGCTGAAGAGGAATCGCAGCAGGTCCTTGATGCTCTTGCCCTTGTCCCGCTGGAAGTGAACCACGGCCTGGGTGGGGCCGAACCCTGTGGCCTGCGGCACTTCGGGCCAGCCCAGGTCCAGATCTGGGGGGTCTAAGTCAGAAACCATGGGGAAGTAGGTGCCTGAGGTAACCTCGGAGAGCATGCTGAGGCGGTCCTGCCCTAAGGTCTCTGACCCCTGGGACTCGCTGAGCTCGGGAGCCCCACGCACGTGGCTGATCATGTAGTTCACGTCCAGGGCACTCAGGAAGGGCAGCTCCCGCTCTTCAGAGATGACGTGAAGGTAGGCAGCCTCACCCCGCTCCAGGAGGGCGTCTGTCGCCAGCCTTGCAGCCTCGCTGTGCTGGAGCACCAGGGGGGCGCTCTCCCTCCACCAGGGCCGCTTCAGCTCCTCCACCCGGCTCCGCAGGGGTCCGGCCATGCCCCGAGTCCCTCCAGGCGCTACACCGCAGAATGTATGCGTCCACCTCGGGCCCTCTCCACCCGAGGCCCCATGGCTGGCACCACCGTCGGCTGCTACAGGAGGAGGACACCGCCTCCAGCTTGCCGGCCCCGCGGTGTGTGGCAGGGCCCGCAAACCGTTGCCACCCTAAGTCTGAACCATGCCCCGCCCCATTGCCCCTGGACTGGGAACCTGTCGGGTCAGCCCCACCTGTCTGTCTGCTGTTGAGACTCGCCTGCTCAGGGAAGTGGCAGTGCCAGGCCCTTAGCGAATGCTGCTGGCTCTTCTCCAGGCCCTCCCTACAGGGGAACACCGCCACAGGCCTGCAACCCTGACCCTTTAGCAACCTGCAGAGGCTAGGTCACACATGTGTGCGTGCGCTTGCTACTCTCTCTCTCTCTTTCTCTCTGACACACACACACAGGGCTGGGCGGGGATCTTCAGGGACACACACATCCACATACATACAGACCGTGGTACATGAATGACCCAACACACACAAAACAGATCTGACAACTGACCCAGGCACACACAGGTTCACACACGAATTTTGATCAAATACATGTACTCGAACCCAACACTAATATACAGACTGGCCATGAGCCCCAAACATACCACCTCAGGTAGAGTGTATGCCCTGGTCCACAGACATGTCTGACCTCCCCAGGAGGGCAGAACGGCATACGAACTGCCAGGAACATTTGTCTCCCACCTGAACCCCCTGCCCATGACCATGTGTTCACAGCATCCACAGTGCAATTCTGAGCCCATCCTCCAAGGACCTGGACTAGGAGTCACTCTGATCCCCAATAATAGCCAGAAAGTGTTAAAATGCACATCTTCCATGCTGGATGTGCCAGAATGAGGCTCTGGCGGAGTAAATATGCTGTTTTTTATTCCTCCACCCCACCCCACCCCATACACACACAGGGTTTCTGTGTAGCCTTGGCTATCCTGAACTCACTTTGTAGACCAGGTTGGCCTCGAACTCACAGAGATCCACCTTCATCTGCCTCCCAAGTACATGTGCCACCACCGCCCAGCTCATTAATAATATTTTTGATTAGCATATATTCACTGTACATGGACCTATTTATTTGTTCATTATTCACTTTACATCCTGGTTGTAGCCCCATCTCTCCTCGACTCCCAGTCTCCCCTCCTCCCCTTCTCTCTATTCCTCAGAAAAGGGGAGCCCCCTTCCATCTTCCCCAGCTCATCAAGTTGCACCAGGACTGACAATGTCCTCTTTCCCTGTTGTCTGGCAAGGCAGTCCCACCAGGGGGAGTGATCAGGAAAGCTGGCGGGAGAGTCCCTGTCAGGCGCACTCCCCGCTGTCCTTACTTGAGGACCCACGTGAAGCCTAAGCTGCCCATCAGCTACATTTTGTAGGGGTCTAGGTCCAGTCCATGCATGGTCCTTGCTTGAGTACTGGGTTTTTTTAAAGACATTTTCGCTTAAGTTGGAGCATACCTTTTTCGTTAAGGCAAAGTCTTGGGGCGGGAGAGCTGGCTCAGCGGTTAAGAACACGTGTTACTCTGGCAGAGGCCCTGGGTCGTGCGGTGGCTCACACGCACCCCCAGTTCCAGGAGCTCTAACACCCTCTCATGATCTCTGTGGGAGCCAAGCACACACGATACACATACACATACAAATGATGACAAAACACATTAAAAAAAAAAAAAAAAAGACAGTCTCATGTAGCCCAGGCTAGCTTTGAAGTCACTCTGTAGCCGAGGATGACCACAGACTTCTGGTCTTCCTGCCTCCACCCTGCCAGCACTGGGATTACAGCTGGTGTCACCCTGCGCAGTTCACCAGTGCTGAGGTTCTAACCCAGGGCTTCCGCCCGCTGAACCCATTGGCAACCATGGGGGAGCCAATAGTTATCACCCCCTGCAGAGGGGGGAGAGATGATGATGAGGGTCTGGGAAATCAGGAGCCCCTGAAGCCTCGCGCTAGCTGCCCTGTCCAGTGCGACTGAAGTTAGTTCATCTGCTCTGGGAGCACAGGCTCTTCTCAAAGGAAGCCCAGGGTGGAGGGGCATGGCTGGGCAGGGTGGGCAGGAGATGAGACAGAGAGGTGAGGGCCCAGGGCATAGGTGAGCCACTGACTAGACCTGAAATGCTTCGTTTCATCCCAGGGGCAGGGCCAGAAACCAGAGCACCGGGTCTTCTAAGGGGCCCTTCCCTCGGGGGGCTGGTGAGAAGCCAGGTAAACAAAGTCAGGCTGTGGGAGGGTGATGAGCTGTGGGGGCAGCAAGAGTAACAGAGCCGTCATTAGCACCTTATCTCTGGACTTGTTGGAGGGAGAACCAGGGCTCCCAGAGGCAGGCAGGCGGGCAGGCAGGCGGGCAGGCAGGCGGGTGGACTGCCGAGTTCACTGTGTTTATCTCCCGCACGGATTTTTAGTGCTGGATTTTGTTTACTCCCTTTAAAAGTTATTTACTTACTTACTATGTGCGCTTGTGTTTTCACGTGTGTGTGTGCTCTCACGTGTTCATGTGCACACCGTAGAACTGGCGTGAAGGCCAGAGGACAACTTTCAGGAGCTGGCTCTCCCCTTCTACCGTGTGGATCCTGGCCATTGAGGTCAGGTCGTCGGGGTTGGCAGCAGGCACCTTTACCTGCTGAGCCATCTCAGCGCCCTTGTTTACTTTGTTGTTGTTGGTGGTGGTGGTTTTGGTTTTTTCGGGACAGGGTTTCTCTGTGTAGCCCTGGCAGCTCTGAAACTCATTCTGTAGACCAGGCTGGCCTCAAACTCACAGAGATCCACCTGCCCCTGCCTCCGGAGTGCTGGGATTAGAGGTGTGCCCCCCCAGCCTGTCTACTACTTTTACTATGGTAGAAATATACATAGAATTCACCCTTTCGTCAGTGTTCTTCAGGGGCATTAAGCGGACCCACCGCTATATCCATCTCAGAGCTTATCATCTTGAAAACCAAAGACTATCCACAGACCCACTCTTCCTATTTCTCCCTCTCCACCATGCCCCCTGCAGCTGCCACGCTACTTTCAGTCCATAAACTGTCTCAGGGACCGCTTTTAGGAGAACCGTGCTGCATTTGCCTCCCGTGATCAGCTTTTCGCTTAGCATAACGCCTTTTTTCATCCATGTTGTAGCATGCGCGCTGAATGTCTCATTACGTGTGTGTAGTGTGTGATGGATAATTTGGTTGTTTACACCTTTGGTCTTTTATAATCGTACCACTTGAACAACATGGGACCATAAACTTTGCTCAGGGCTGTTTGTTATATTTTGGCTTTTTGAAACAAGTAGCCCTGGCTGGCCTCAAACTTTGTATCTGAGCATGACCTTCCATTCTTGATGCTCCCCAAGTTCTGGGATTGCTGGCATGCATCACCATGACTGGCTACATTCTATTTTTGTAAGATAAAATGAATAAATAAAGAAATAAATATAAATAAATAAAACCTACTGAATGCTGGCAATTGTGTCTCGTTCAAATGACTATTTGCATACCTAGGCAGAACTGTGCCTGTGCACTGTTCATGACTGCGTGTGTGCACACTGTGATATCTGTGGGCTTGTTTGTCTCCAGGTATTTGCCTGAAAGCTGCATGCTGGTGTATCTGCCTACTGTGCTTGTCTGTGCGAAGATCTGGTTGGTTACTGAGTGTCCAGGTAAGTGACATAGCCCTTCACTCCAATTTTGGACAATGTGGGTTTTTGGTGGTGGTGGTAGTGTGTGTGTGTGTGTGTGTGTGTGTGTGTAGCTTAATGCAAAGGGCAAGGGTGAAAAGGTGAGGTGAAAGGCAAAGGGTCCCAGGAATCCCTGACATGCCGATGATAATAGGGTGTCCATCAAACCTAGGTCCACAAGGGTGTAAGCAGGTGCTCCTCCCTTTGGCCTGAGTGGATAAAGGGCAATGAGAGGGTAAACAGGAGGATACTGGCCTTGGGGCTGGACTCTGAGCTCCTGGCCTAGGGTGATGGGAGCCACTTGACACACCAAAGCTCAGCCCGTGGCTGCAGTATGTGTGGCACAGGCCCCTTAATGACTGTTATTAAGAGGAAGGAGAATATTTTCCTGTCCAGGGGGAGTGTCCGGCGCCTTCCTGGCAACACTTGGCCTTCCTGGGGGCCATTTAGTCTTGTCTGTCATCTGTCTCAAGCTGAGTGGCGCCTGGGCAGGTGCCTGTCATGTAGGGGCGGGACAGAGGCTGGCTCTCGTCTTCCAATCCCCGGCTGTTCGCATTGCTACACAGCATTGCCGTGGCATTTCTGGGTCAGGGGAGACATGATTCTGGAGGAGGGGTAGTCGAGAGCTGGAGAGGCAGGGGGAACAATGGGAAAGAGACCTGGAGGGCTACCTCAAAAACAAATAAATATGCTCTCAGCCAGTGCAGAATGGCAAGCAGGGCATTCCAGGCTGGAGGAAGACGGCCAGGAGGCCCTGGCAGGAAGGTGGGGTCTGAGGAGCCTAGCAAGGGACTGAAGGAAAGTCCCCAGAGCCACACCATGAAGGACCCTCTGGGCCTTGCCGAAGAGGATGGGAGATTTGAGAGGCAAATCTGAGGAGGCTTAGGAAGCCCCCAGTGTGTAAGAGTGGCCGGAAGCAGCTCAGTTGAGTGTGACTCCCTCACCGAGGGTTGCGTGGGTCTCCAGAAGGTCACTGGTTTTCCAACTGTCTCATCCTAAATCTCCCAGATGCTGAGAGCTTGGGTTAGACTACCAGGAGCCATGACTGTGGGACCTGACTGCGGCACCGAACTGAGTCAGGTCCCCTGGCTGAAACAATGGGTCTGCCTCGTAGTAGGCGAGGCCACCTTCTGAGTCACAGGGGCCTCGTCTGACGAGGCCAGTGGCACAGCCTCACTGGAGGGTTGTGAGGAGTAGATCCGTGGCAACTGCCTAACAGAGAGGCCACAGCCTATACCTGCTGGATTTCAGAGCTTCTCCAGCCATGGGAGGACAGGAGTTGGATGTAGGTATGAATAGAGATGAGGCAGGAACCAGAAGATTTCCTTCTAGTCAGTCTTTTGTGGACCCAAGACTGGCCTTGAAGGTCAAGATGGCTGTGAGCAATGGCAAAGTGTGGCTGGTGGGTCCTGCCAGTGCCTTTAGGGTCTGGTCTGACATAGGAGGCAAGATCATCCCTTCCTCTGCCATATGTGTAAGGGTATCCACATACCTCCCCAGCATGCTGGACATTTTTTTTCTCTGAAAAGTGACTGTGATAAGTTAAGGGCTCATCTTAATCAGCCACATACCCCTACCAACCTCTGGCCCCATCTGTCCATCTGATCCCATAAAATGATCCCATACAATCCCACTCATGTTTCCATAAGAGGAAGGAGGGGATTCCCACTCCACTCTGTGGGAGGAGACATCTGAGAGGGCTGTCCTTGCTCAGCAACCTCATGGCCTTGTCCCTTCTTCCCAGGGAAGAGAAATAGCTTGTCTGATGATGGCTTGGGAAGGATCTGGGCTCAGGCTCTTTTGGATTCATTCTCGCATTCGTCTCCTCTCTCTTCCTCCTCGTTTTCCACCTACCCTGCCTTAGGGAAAGTTAGCATGTTCTATAGATACCTACTCAGCATAAACTCACAAAGGAACCTTGCCTCAGCAACGAGGAACTCTGTCCTGTCACAGATGGTTGGCTCTGAAGGAATAGGAGGAGGTTTATCTGGTGCTTGTTGGCGAGACTCGGAAAGCTGCTGTTTTTATGTTCATCTGTCTGCTGTCTTATTTCTCAGTCCATTCTGAACTTGAGAGAAGAAAGAAACATTATCCACTGAGCCTTTGAGCCCCGTGTTGCTGACGGCAGTCACCTCTCTCTGCCCACCTCTTTCCTTTCCCCTCAATCCAGTCTCCCCAGTGTGGATTCAGTGTCTACTTTCAGCTAGTACTGGGGCAGGGGGTTCCCAAAGATGACTAAGATCTTGTGTCTGCCCTGGAAAAGCTCAAAGATGGGTGAGGAAGATAGACTCGTAAATAATTATAAACCGTGGATTAAAGCAAGTTAGAAACCAGGTGCTTGGGGCTTAGTGTCCATGGCCCATGCTGGAGCTTTAGAGAAACCAGTCTCCCCGGGACTTTTCTCCTCATCCCCCACCCCCCTCCACAGTCTGGAAAGGTGCTTTGGATCTGGGCAGATTGTGGGTCCTAGGCTCACCAGCCGTGGCTCAGGGGGTCTCCAGAAAGCCTTTGCTGGGTGGTCAGTATAAGAGGCGGCGTGATTAGGAGGTCTGATCTACCCCTTTCTAAGACCAAAAGCCGTGGTTTGAATAGGCAAGGTGGGATGGGCATAGTGGGGGTGGGGAGGCCGGCAGTGGGCAGGGGAGCTCCTCCCAGTGAAGAACTGAAACCAGCTGCAGCTGTCCCATTTCTTCCCAGAAACCCGCTGGCTCCCTTTCCAGACTGCTTCTTCCAGATGGTGAATAAACCTTCTTCGAGACTTCTCTCTCCAGGAATCCCTTGTCTCCCATCTGTCCTTGCAATCTTTGGTCCTAGGAAAGGATTCAAGGGGACTGGGGAGATTGTCTCAGTGGTCAAGAGGACTGGCAGGTCTTGCAGAGGTCCTGAGTTCAATTCCCAGCAATCACATGGGGGCTCACACCTCTCTGTAACGGGATCTGATTCCCCCTTCTGGTGTGCATGAAGACAAAGCACTCATGTATGTAAAACCCATGAATCAATAAATTTAAAAAGGGAGAGGGTTCAACCTGGGTATGGTGGCATGCCCTTAACCGCAGCACTTGGGAGGCAAAAGCAGGCAGATCTCTGTGAGTTTGAGGCCAGCCTGATCTACATAACAAATCCCAAGCCATCCTGGGCGACTCGTTGAAACCCTGCTGGAAAAGGGTGATAGGGGTGGGCTGAAGCAATGGCTTAATGATTAAGAGCAGTGGCTGCTCGTCCAGAGGACTCAGACTAAGGGCAGTCATGGATGCTCACAACCATCTGAAACTCCAGTTCCAGGAGATCCAACACCTTTTTCTGGTTCAGGCACCAAGCACACACATGGTACACAGACATACATAGACAAAAGACCCCTACCATGACTCTCCCTCTTCACAGCTGTCCGAGGGCCTCGCTGAACCATAGTCAGTGAGCCTCGGACCCAGAATGTGCCCAGAATTCACCTTGAACTCATATACACATAAAAACAAATAAACTTCTTTTGTAGGGGAGGCATCAGAAAGGGTTCTTCCCAGCTTGCCAGGGCCAGGTCTTGTTCTCAAAGCCAGACTTCCATCCTTGAGAAGAACTGACAACACAAGAGTCCTTAACAGTCAAGGAAAATCCTTTCTGTTCAACTAAGCGCTATTTCTCCTCAGCTCACATCTCCAGAGACTCAAAATGATGTTCCTCTGTGCTGCTGCCCCTCGCAGTCTGTATTCTCTCAACAAGCAATCATGGTCCTAGCAAACTCTGGAGCCCTCAAGCCTCCCCAGCATGCTCTCTGGCCCCTGACCTTCTAGAAGCTCTCCCCATACCCTCAGCTTCCTCTGAGGAAGCTTCCATGCCCATTCTTGCTCTCCTGAGAGCCGCCACCTCCCCATGCCACCGTACCCCTGGGAACTCCTTCCCTTTCATGATTACACGTCCTCTCTATAACCAAGACAGACTCATCAACCTCATCTTTTTGAGACAGGATCTCACTGTGTAGACCAGGCTGGCCTCAAACCCATAGAGATCAGGCTGCCTCTGCCTCCCGAGTGCTGTGATTAAAGGCGTGGGCCACCACACCTGACAGTCCCACTCATTAAGGTCTTCTAGCCCTGTCTCCCCCAGGGCATTGCCGCCGCTCGCTGCTGGAGTCTGGCTCCCACCATCCTGGATCTTCAGATACCCCCAAGTGCGTGAAGGTGGAGTCCAGATGACGCCACTGTCCAGTCTGCTATGACACCACTGTCCAGTCTGTCACAGCGTCACCTCCCACAGTGGGTGCTTTTCGCTCAGTGGACCATTTCCTTACCACACAACCGGGTGGTAGTCCCTGCCACAGCACACTCAGAGCATGATAATTATCATGTGGCTAAAACTCAACCAGAGAAGGCCTTTCCAGCTTGTCTGTTGCCAGAGCGCAGCAGCGAGGCTTCCTAAGAGCGGGGGATTTTCTATTTCTTCAGTACATTGAGCAGCTCTGGCACTGATTCAGGTGAGCGTTCTCTGAATGCTCTCTCCTGCCAGTGTCCTTTGCTTTCCAGAAGCTCTCTACCACTCCTAGGACCAGAGCCTAGGTGGGTAGACCTCCTTTTTGGCTAAGCTCACGCGTCCTGGTCCCATCCTGCCTCTCTGCTCCTGTCAAGCTACAATCCTTACTGAGAAAGTGGGGTACAGGGCAACTCACTGCTGCCAATCAGACTCTCCCAGGCATCCCTCCACGCCCCCTTCTCTGCACCTTTCTTTCCCTTGGCAGCAGAGGTCATGGGTCCACTAGAGACTTAGGAACTTCCTGTCCCATGCCTTTACCTGAGCAGCCCTTCACTTCCTGGTTGCCCTTTTTTTTTTTTCTGCCCCACCTTGGCTTTTCTGATTTCTAACTCCCTTGTATTTCCCAGTTGTGTATATGCACATACAAGCTCATGAGGCTCAAATGCTTTAACTTTTAAATAGGATGTGTGTGTGTTTTCTGGGTGAGTGGATGGCATGTGTGTAAGTACTCTCACAGGCCAGAAGATGGCATCAAGTTTCCTACAGCTGCCTATGTAGATGCTAGGAAGCAAACTTGAGTCCTCTGAAAGAGCAGCAAGTGCTCTCAACTAACGTGGCGTCTCTCTAGCCCCTTCTGTGTGTCTGTGTGTGATTTCTGTTAGACAAGATTTCTCTATACAGCCGTGGAACCGGAACATTTTATGCTGGACCTAAAGGAACTGCACCACCATGCCGAGGCCTGCCTTAATTGCAGCACAAATGCCGCTTCACCTGGAGCTCTCCGGAACTAAGGAAGCTGGAGTGTCAGTCACAGGAGCCTGAGGCGGGAGAAACGCGACCTTTCCAAGCTCCTATTTCCCTCAGCGGTAGCGTGAACTGACGCCTCTCAGAGCGGCCAGTGTGCTTTGAGTGAGATAGTAGGTGACAGATGTGTCTGCCACAGAGCAGAAACTAAATTTTATCGTCCACGTCGTTGATCAGCGCCTCTCGTCCGAAAACCTCTGAGGAAAACGCTGTCTTCCGATGCACCAGCAGATGCTTTCGCCTGACAGAGGGATCGCACAGCCTTCAGGTGGCCTCTCCCCCATCTTCGGCTGTGGGGAAAGTCCTGGCTACGTTGTACACCCAGCTGCGGATCTCCACGCTGAGGGAGGCAGCGTGGCTTAGGTACTGGGTTTAGGGCTGGGTCCTGCAGTCTCATGGTATGTGGTCGTGCCATCTTGGGTAATTCTCCAGGCTTCCTGAGCCTTAAGGCCCTCTACTCTTGGGGAGTGAAAATGCTGAGGACGCCGCCAATCCCTCTGGACTGGTGGGGAGGCCCTTACAGCTTTCATCATCAAAAACCAAAAGCCAAACAAAACACCTGAGTGCTGATGATTAGCAGTCCAGGCTCTTTTTCTCTGTCGGTGGGAAACGGCATGGGCTTGTGACGTGACTAAGGCTGGCTGTCCTCCAATCCTCCTGCCTCAACCTCCCAAATACTTGGTAGGGTTTCTTCTTTCTTTCTTTTCTTGTTTTTGGAGACAGGGTTTCTCTGTGTAGCCCTGGCTGTCCTGGACTCACTCTGCAGACCAGGCTGGCCTTGAACTCACAGAGATCCGCCTGCCTCGGCCGAGTGCTGGGATTACAGGCATGTGCCAACTTGCCTGGCTGGCAGGGTTTCTTTTTAAAGCAAGGTTTCGTACAGGTATGTAGTGCGTCTTGGCTATTCTCACCCACTACTCTCTCACTCCCCTGCTCTTCCCGCTGAACCTTCTCTCTAACAAGTGCCTCTTCTACTTTCATGTCTTTGGCTTCTTTGGGATCCAGTGAGTTTAATTAGTGTTACTTGCATGAGCCTGGGCGTGGGGATATTTACCAGGGCACAGGCAACTTCTGGTGGCTATACCACTGCCAAAAATGCTCCTCTTCCCCATAAACCACAGCTTCTCAGGAGGGGGCTGGGCCTGCAGGGCCCCTCCTCCATCCGGGATGGGATGTTGCTGCATCCCATCTTGTTCCAGTGGCCACAGATGCTGTGAGCCCCTGAGTGCCAAGGCCAGGCCATGTCTAGAAGACAGCATTTAACAGCACCCTGTCCCGAGCCCCCAGCCTCTCTACTAGTTCTGCCCCTCTTCCATGATAGTCCCTGAGCTTTGAGAACTGAAACATCATCCCACTAAAAAAACTTAATTTTATGTGCATGCGTACTACATACAAGCCTGGGGCCTGCAGGGGCCAGAGAGGCATTGGATCCCCTGGAACTGTGAGCCGCCATTAGTGCTGAGAATCAAACCCAGGTCCTCTGGAAGAGCAGTCAGTGCTCCTAATCCCTGAGCCCCCAGATGTTCCATTTGAGACATTACTCAAGCCACTTCCTCCGCATTTTGACCAGTTATGAGCCACTGCATTAACCAGCACTCACTGCTGCGAACAGCAACTTCTCTGACCAAGGCTGAGCGCAACACTAGTCTATGGGTGTGAGTATTCAGAGGGCAGTTTGACAGCACGTCCACTTAGGAAAACAACAGTGGGCTTTTGACCAGGTTTACAGAACCAGGCATGAATGCGTCTCAGATCCAGCCAGAAAGCAGACATGGCACTCCTGCCCATCCTGCCTCGCATCTGGGTAAGAACACTGCCTTTCCTCCCCTGCCAGCCTGTGTGGCATCTTCTACACGACGAAAACTAGCCAGCAGGAAGGCAGCTCCAACTTGATTTCTCTCGTCTTGCAACTCAAGTGTGTGGTGTCTTCATTCTAGTTTTACTGGATAACCCAGAGCAACAGCAATCGCCTGTATTGTCTTGGAGGCCTCTGGGTAGGATTTCAAGTGTAATTGTTTTCCCTCTCTCCTTGTAATACTTGCATTTTGTATTTCAAACTTTGCTTTGCTTCACAATTCCCTTTCTTTCTTTCGTTCATTTATTTTTAAAAAACATTGTGTGTCAGGGGCTCACCTATGCTATGGAGGGTGGAGGACAGAAGACAACTTGAGGGCCTCAGTTCTTTCCCACCGCGTGGGCCCCAGAAATCTAAGTGAGGTCACTGGGTTCAGCAGCAAGTCATCTTTACCCACTGAAGTGCCTCGATGGCCCTTTCTTTTATTGAGGTAGGGTCTCACGCTATAACTCAAGCTGGCCTCGAGGCAATTGTGCCTCAGCCATACCGAGTTTTTTGTTTTGTTTTAATAACTGTGTCTCTTAACTTATTCTGCCCCCTTCTGGGAGTATACCAAAAGTGACAAAAATCATTCCTGAAGAGCTGTCAGTCTTCCCAGGGACAGGAAATGCCTTCCACTAATTTTGTGTGACATGTCCCCTGGCCCCATGCCCTGTTTTTAAAATGGCTTTTGGGTTTGGAGCTGGTTGACGTTGAAGCATCGCTGCTGAGTACGCTGGCCCAGCCGGGGCTTGCACCGATGGGGCTCAGCTGTCCACCCACTCTCGCTCATTCACCCAGGTGTGCACAGACACTGCAGGACAGTGCACGCGAGAGATCTCCCAATGCAGCCGCCACTCTCCACGGCTGCAGCCAGCCCTGCAGCATGGAAGGAGGACGTTAACGAAAACATCACCTCAGTGTCTTTAGAGAGGCCATTACAGGAGCAGCATGGAAAGCCTGCTGGAGCCGGGGGGGGGGGGGAGGGCAGGGGCGAGGAGGTGGTACTCGGGGGTTAGGATCCCCTTAGTGAGCACCAGGAGGAATGAGGTAGAGGAAACAGTGTGCTCCGGGAAGAGATGGATGACAGGCCTGGACAGTCAGGCTGAACGAAGGGGGAGCCCACCGGAGAGCCCACGGCCTATAAAGTACCTGAGTTTTGTCTTGAAGATGTGGTTGTGGTGTGGCAACTGGCAACGGCCACGAATAAGGATCCAGAGACTCACAGCAGGGCTCTGTGTTAAGAGCTGCTGAACCCTAATCCTGAATCCTGTGGATACAAGCTCTGCAAGCAGAGGCCGCTTTCTGCTTCGGGATTCAGCATGAACACAGAGCCTACGAGAGGTGGGCAAGGGTACCATGGTGGGCCCAGATGACCTTTAAAGTTGCTAGCAAATTCGAGGCTCCAGGACACTAAAGCCCAGTAGCTAGGCTGGGCTCTGTGGCTGGGGAGCTGCCCTGGGCAGCAATGGGTTAATGCTCAAATGACTTTTATATATGAATTAATGTGCAGAGTTAGGAGCCAAAATCTGTTCCATTAATTTTTCCATCCATTCCAGGAGCAGTTAGGTACACACAGTAAAGTTTATTTTGGTGCATGGCATACTTCACTCCATTAAAAATAAATTAATCAGCAAATTCCTGCCTGGCTCGCCTCTGGTTTATGTAAATAGTGCCCAGATGTAATGAGTTACAAGGTGCTATTATCTCACACTCACAGAGGACGCTTCACCCCAGAGCCCCGCTTGCAACAAAAGCATCTTAAATAAACCAAGAGGGCGGCTTGATTTGTAATGTTTTCACAGAAGTGGCGTATACCTCACAGTATAGAGTTTCTTTATATGACTCATTTTATAGCAAGTTCAATGAAGGAAGCTGGAGGGGGGAGACGGGTCCCACCCCTTTCCTCAATTTCAGAAAACCTTCCAAGAGATGACCCAAACTCTCAGAGAGGAGAGAAGAGGCCCCTCAAGTGCCCCTTAAAGCACATGCTTTACACAGCGGGGAGCGGGCAGCAGCTGGCCTATGGCGGGTGCTTGGGGTGGTACCAACAGGCCAGGAAGAATATACTCTTTGCCACACTATCTCATGTAAAGGGAGGCTGAGAGAGCAGAGACACAGTGTGTTCCTTCCCCAGTTCACTCTGGGTGACAAAGGGACTTTTGTTCTTTCTAAATGACTTAGGATGTACAAGCCCCTTGATCCTCAGAGACCTCCCGAGTCCCAGAGAACATGCCCACAGACCGTGCTTTGCCCAGGCAGTGACTCCTCTCTGTGACCTGGAGACAGGAGAGCAGAGAGTCCCTGACCTACCTCTCTCGCCGCCTCTAACTGAGCTGGAGTTAATTCTTGAGCTTGGCGCATCCTGCCTCTCACCTACATTTCCCTTCTTTTCTTCTGGTTTTTCGAGACAGGGTCTCTCTGTGTAGCCCTGGCTGTCCTAGAACTTACTCCGTAGATCAGGCTGTCCTCAAACTCAGAGATCTGCCTGTGTCTGCCTCCCAAGCGCTTAGATTAAAGACATGTGCCATCACACCCGGCTTTACCTATGTTTCTAAAAGATCCTGGAACAAAGAAGAACCATGGCAGAAAACGTCTCTTTTTAATGGCTACTTGAACCGCATGGCTCACAGCTGGGGGATAGTATATGGTCACCGTCTTGACTTAGAAGCATTATAAGCTGCTTCCAGGGACAGGGGCCCCTGATGAGGGCACCCCTTTCTAACCTACCCATCCCTTTCTCAGCCTTCGCAAAGAGCTCTCAGTCACGCGTGTTGCTGGAGGGACTTGGGAAGTGTGCTTGGGGCTTCTCTTGAAGGAGGGGACATGTCAGAAGAGCGAGAGGACCTCCCAGCAGCACCCCCACCGGATCAGTCTCCTGGGATCAGGAAGAAGAAACTCAACACAAACGGGCCGAGTATTCAACAGGTGCTGTTCAAAAGTCAATTCAGACCACCTTCTTCAGGGTCCCGGGACAAATAGGCACTTCTTCCTTGGAGGATTCCTCAAAACCAGCCAGCCAACCGTCCAGAGGGACCAGTCTCTCAAAGACCCTCGTCATTGTAAGTAGGAGCATGGGGCTTCAAGATGCTTTGTGGATTCTTCTCCACCAGAGGGCGCCATCTCACTTCCCCTGTCAGAAGCAGGTCCTCGCCGTTCATGGAGTCCAGGTATTGCATCTGCAAGTAGAGAGAGCAAGTGGACAGAGTGGATAGGGGCTCACGTGACTGGGGAAGGCACAGCCTCCCTGGGGAGAGGACAGGGTCGCAGGTGGTCCAGTGGTGACCTGGCTGTCCAACTCCAAGATTACTGCCTTAGCGAGACTCAGAGAAACACTACCTTGGGTGGTGGTTCTCAACCTGGGGACTGCGACCCCTTTGCAGTCAAGTGACCCCTTCACAGGGGTTGCAAATCAGATTTCCTGCACCCAGTGCAGGTGAGGAAGATTTAACCCCTGCTACACCCTCATTACAAAGTTCTTGCAGGCCAAGAAGTTAGAACATGTGATTTCCAGAAGTCACCCTGTCTACTCTCCCCTTCCCTGGTGGCACTGGTGGCCAGCTTTGAACCTATGTCCCCTTGTCTGAGAGCAGCTGGAAATGTGTATCTCATGGGGCACGGGGGAGAGCAAACAGCAAGGCGTACCCTTCAGCGGGCCCAGTCTGCCCGGCCCCACAGGGCAGGCTCCCTCACGGGAGAGGGAGAGAGACCGTGAGGGCTTCTTCACCTTACAGCCCAGATCGTCCCCTCCTCAAAGAGCTCACTGCTCCTTTGTGTTGTATTTCATGATGACCTTGAACTTCGCCCCAGCCTCTCACCTCAGAAGTCCAGCTTTGCCGGAGAAGCAGGGCAAGCACACCATAGCCAGCGCCTCTTCAGCTCCCCTGCTTCTCCCCCAGATGCCATTATTTTGACTACCTCCTGGGTCGATTAACTTCAACATGACTGTGGATTGGTCACCAAACAGTAGTGGACGTGCAGCACCAAAGGTTGCTCAGGGCCCACCTTCCTGGGCTGCCCTGACACCCAGTCAGAACAAGCCTTTCCCGGGTCTTCCCCAGCACCCTCCTGAACACGGTCGCACTATGGACTGACTGACTGACTCCAGGCCTGCTGGGTACCTGTCTGGCTCCTTGAGGGTGGGACTGAGTCCCTAATCTCTGCTCTCAGTCAGGCCTGACGCAGCAGCACTCTAAGGCAGGACAGAACTGCCTTAGAGTCTCCATCAAAAGCTCCTTGCTCTTGCCTACATCCCATGGGGCCAAATTCGACTTCTCCCAAGGACATCAGTTATGGCAAACTCTTCTTTTTGGCCCCTGGCGAGGTCCTAGCTATGCCTTGTCATGGCCTTTGGCACAAGTCCACCAGGACAGAAGGAAAAATTGGGCAGGTCTCTCAAAAAACAATGTTTGCTTTGCCAATTTCAACTCCTGTCTGAGGGTGAGGCTCTCTAGCCGCAGGGCCTCCCCCCTGGCCCTGGCCCATCTGAAGAAGTCAGATAGCAGTCCGGACTTCTGGAGTTCCCTACCATCTGGCTATCAACAGCTTCAGCATGTCAGCTTTTCAGCAGGCAACTAGCCAGTCCTATCAGCCCTGTCTGCTCTAGAGCTGGGATCTGGCCTTCCCTTTCCTGGTGGTTGGAGGCCAGCACGGCCATGGAGGTGAACTCAAGGATCACTATGGCATGATAGCCCTTCAGCCTCGGGGGCCAAGGGCATGAAGCAAAGGTGTGACTCAGAGACAGCTCAAGCTGGTGAGCTGTCAGCAGCAGCTGTGGTGGCCTCCAGTGGTTAAATGATTCACTCCGCTTGGGGTCTGAGGCCAGTCGTGTAGGGTGAACCACTGGGGGACCCGGGAAAAGCCTCCATGCTCCACCTAAGGATGAGTGAATCTATTCATTCGGAAGGCATGTGCTTCCCACCCAAGCAGGATCTGGGGCAGGAGATAGGGATTAACTCCACTCAGGCTGGGGAAAGGACTACTTTGCTCAAGTAGTCCTTCCCAAAGAGCTCCCAGGGAGCCCTGAAAAGCCAGAGGGGGAGGGCCTCACACGGGACCCTGCTTGACTGAGAGGAGCAGCCAGGGGGAGAACTGGAGGTGTACTTGTTAGGTGTTGCTGGAAGCCTGGCCCTGCTGGAAGTCAGGAGCAGAGGAGCCACATGAGTACAAAATGGGCACACTGAGTGTCACCATGCCTCGTGCCCCATCTTCCAGGACTGAGGGCGTATTTAGCACAGCACCCAGACCCCCAGACCCAGCAGTAATGAAACAGTGAGTAACCACAGCTTTCTGAAAGCAGAACGCTCTTCCCTTCCTCTCCGCCTCCATCCTCAGATCCTTGGCCTAGTTCATAGCTGGACATGTAACATGCTCATTCTTTGTTGTTGTTTTGTTTTTTTTCAAGATAGCAACAGTCTTGAAAAGACAAGATTCGATGAACTCTATGTAGACCAGGCTGGCCGGGAGGCCTGCTGCCTCTGCCTCCCAAGTGCCAGGATTAAAGGTGTGCACCACTAGGATAAAGTCCAGATGCGGGAAGGGGAAGGGGAAGGGGGGGAGAGGAAGGGGGGAGGGGAAGGAGAAGGGGAGGGAAGAAGGGGAAGGGAAGAAGAAGAAGGGAAAAGGAAGGGAAGAAGAAAGGAAAGGGAAGGGAAGAGGAAAGGAAAGGTAAAAGGAAAGAAAAAAGGAAAGGTAAAAGGAAAGGAAAAAGGAAAGGAAAGGTAAAAGGAAAGGAAAAGAAAAGGAAAGGTAAAAGGAAAGGAAAAAGGAAAGGAAAGGAAAAGAAAGGAAAGAAGAAGGAAAACGATTCCTCTTTATCAGTGCTTGCTGCTTATGTGATTGGGTCAGAAGCCTTTGAACTCCTCCTGATAAGTAGGCCTCTTACGACCCACGAAGACCGTGACTCCATAGTGTGACTCAAGAAAACTCAAATGCTGCCTCATTTGAGGGCGACAGTGCTAACCTGTTTCCTCACATATTCCACCAGCAATTCAAGCTGTCGAGGGTCTTCACATTTCTGGTTGAAGAAGGTTCTCCAGAGGGCAGCAGCTAGCCCACGGTCATCTGAAAGGATCCCCTGGAACACAGAACAGGAAGTGCCTTGAGGAGCCACCACACAAAAGCTGGGATATTTGAACAGGAGACCAAAGAAAGGATTCAGAAGGAGCGAGAAGGCAATGGAAGAGCTTATGAGAACATCTGGCCCAAACTTTTTTGGAAGGGAGTTGTTGTTGGGACAGGATTTCATTGTGCAGCTCTGGCTGGCCTGAAACTCACTATGTAGCCCAGGCTAGAACTCACAAACTGCCTCTGCCTCCGAGTGCTTCTTTAAAAGTAAATTTTATGTGCATGAGGGTTTGGCCTGCAAGTGCACCATGTGTGTGCCTGGTACCTTCAGAGACCAGAAGAAGGTGTCAGATTCCCTGGAACTGGAGTTATGGGTGGTGGTGGGCCATCATGTGGGTACTGGATCCTCTGGAGGAGCAGCCAGTACTCGTAACCACTGAGCCACCTCTCCAGCCCCCAACGCTTCTCTTTACACAGAAGAACGTGGGACGCCAAGGGTCAAGGCACTGGCTAAAATAATGCAGAGCTGGCACTCAGGTTTGACAGACCCTTCCAGGTATGGTCCGTTTGCCTCTAGCACACTGAGCTTGGCCTAGACAATGAACGTCTGCAAAGCCCAGCAAGGGTGGCACAGGAGCCATACTTCTGCTGCTATTCACAAGGTGTGGGCTAGAAGCATTGCAAGTCCATGTTTGCCTGGGCGTGGGGATGGGTGTGGACTGCTCCTGCTTGTTTGGTCCAAGGTCACACACCTGCAAGGTAGCTGGCTCTTTAGGAAAGGGAATTAGGTACCTTGCCTTCACTGTTATCCATCTGGCCATGACCAGCCCATGACATTCCCTGAAGAGAGGAACAGGCTGTTTAGTAGGATTGCCATGGCCACAGGAGGCCATGCTCAGAGCCTGTCTATGTGCCCAATACTGCCTCTCCTGGCTCTGGGAATCCTGTTTGGAAGCCCAGATATTATAGAGGCCAATTATAGCCATTTTCTAGCTCAGACCTCTAGGGCAGGGAGGATGAAGGCAACAGAAGGGAAAGGCCCTGAGAAGTGTTTCTGTCTTTGTACCAAAATGGGACATGGAACCCAAGTGCTGCCTTGGACTCAGAAAGCTGGACTTAGCCTGAGTTCAGTTTCAATGGTTGCGGCTAAACCTGAGTCTTTAGCTTCTTGGATACTCAAAGTGCGGAAAACATTTGCTCTAGAATGGGTGTGGTGGTTCATGCCTATAACCTCAGGACTTGAGCAGGAGGTAAAAGAAAATACTTGCTCTACCTATAGCATTCTCGAATTACCAAGATGAGGTAATGTGGCCCGGGGGTGTGGCTCAGCAGAGTGCTTGCTTAGTATCTTCAAAGCTCTGGATTCAGTTCCTAGCACCTCCACACAAGAGAGCAAAGGCTTTTATAAATAATTACGTTTACTGATGTTGCAGCCATGTGGGTTTGGGTGTGCACATGCCACAGAGAGCATGTGAAGGTCAGAGGACAACTTGCAAGGTTTGGTTCTCTCCTTTCACCAGGTGGGTCCCTGGGCTTTGGCTCGGCTCATAAGGCTTGGTGGTAACTTTAACTGAATGAGCTCTCTCCAGCACAGTTTTTGGATGTTTTTTACAGGGTCACCCAAGGCTGCCCTCAAGCTCTCTATGTAGCCAAGGGGGGCCTTGATCTCCTGACCCTTTGCCTACACCTCCCAAGTGCAAAAATTGCAGGCATGTGCCATTGTACCCGGCTGCAAAGCCATTTAAAAAGTTAAATATGTTGGGTACAATAAATAAGAGCATGCTTTAATTAGCAGCTGATATACCCGAGACAACCGTAGGATCTGGGAGCCAAACCACCTAAGTTCAGTGCTGGTGGCAATGTTGCCTCTGAGAGGCCCTTGGCCCCTCTGGAACCTCTGGTCTGAGTCAGCTAAGCCTGAAAACTCCTATCCCACAGAGTTGTAAGCATTAAGAGACAATGTCCAGGAGAGGCTTTCTATGTAGTAAAAAGCCTTACAAAGACACAGGGGCGCTTAGTTCATGTTATATAGTGGACTTGCCTCATGGGCCCTGTGGTGTGGGCGGCAGACCAGCTTGTCAAAGAGGTTCCGCCTATAGCGTGGGGAGTTAACAGACAGGTGGGAAAACATTCCACCTGCCCAAGATGCTGTCTGTTAAACCCTCACAGCTCCACAGCTCAAGACTGTCCTGGTGTGATGGCTGAGCTGGGGAAATCCGCTTCTTCTAACAATGGCAATGGTGGCCAAAGACAAGCTCAGACACATCCTCCTCCTGCAAGCTATCTGCTAACACATCAGGCTGCCTGTGTGTGAAGTGCCCTGGGCACAGGCGGGATGCTGTTGGCTGAGACCCACTTATGTGACATGGGAAGGGGGTGGGTGGGAGTGTCACAGGGGCTTGCTGCAATCAGGGATCCCTGAAGCAGGGGGAGGTGGCTGGGACAGTGCAAATCCATACACGGGGGTCCTGAGCAGTTAGACGGAAAGGGGGGATACAGGACATGTCAGTCCTGCTAATAGCCTGTTCCAGACTTTGCCAGCCAGTATCTAATGACTGCCTACAGCACAGCATAGGCATCATTACTCCCACCTGAAAGATAAGTACTGAGGCTCAGGGGTTATCAAGGTAACCGGTGTGGAAAGAGGAACCTCCCTGCACCACTGAGGTCAGGGATGGGGCCTGCCTAGCCATCATACAGCGCTGGCACAGGGTACTAGTGTGTGAAAATGACAGACGCCAGCACCAAGCCCAGCTGCAGCTTGCCAGTAACCCAGTGAAAACAAGCGGGAGCCTCACCAAATGTGCAAGTTTGAAAGTCAGGCAGCAGATGAGGCAAGAGATACTCAGGGCCCAGCTTCGAGGTGCAGGATTAATTTCCCACAATCTAACAGGGTATCTGCTGTTTACCTCATGACATAAAGAAGGCCTTCTTCAGAAAATTAGGGTGTCTGGTTTAGAGGAACAGATAGAAAGCTACGGCACTGTCCTGGACCCGTGGCTGCCACTATGCGCTTAGCCTATGCAGGTCTCTGTGAATTCAAAGCCAGGCAGGTCTACAGAGTGAGTTCCAGGAGAGCCAGAACTACACTGAGAAACCCTGCCTTGAAAAACCAAAGCCAACAAACAAAGCTGCAGAGATGGCTCAGTGCAGAGCACTTGCTGCACTTGCAGATAGGGGTTGGTTCCCAGCACCTATACTGTGGCTTAGAGCCATCTGTGAGTCTAGCCCCAGGGCATCTGGTGCCCTCTCCCGGCCTCCACTGTTTACAGGCATGAACATGGTATACACAAACACGTGCAGGCAGGCAGACAAGGAAGGAAAGGAGGGAGGGAGGGAGAGAAGGAAGGAAGGAAGAAGGAAGGGAAGAAGGGAGGGGGAGGGAGGGAGGGAGAGAAGGAGGGAGGGAGGGAGGAGTAAGTGGGGAGTATGTGGAGAGCTGTAGCACATCCTAACCACGAGGGGAAAATGCATGAAACACAGAGAGTCCTTCCAGGTAACATGCTGACCCTTCCTGGCTACTGACTTCAGCACTCCAGGTCCAGGAGAGTGTTTATCAGTCTCGGCATTAGCACAGGGCTTCGAGGTCAAAGGCCTCCCTTGGAGGACAGGCAATGAGATGAAGATAGACAGGGCTTGTGACAATACAACAGTTCACAGAAGGCCTGTGATACTGGGAAGCATCTGAACTTAACAAAGCAGAAAGCCAGGGAGGGAAGCAGGAGCCACACAGGGAAGGGCTCGCCGCAGAGCGGTTCTGTCCTCCACAGTAGCCTTTGGCACACGACTACTGAACAGCAGCGGGACCAAGAGTATGGGGATGTGTAGTTTATTTAATGAGATCAAAACAGTAACAGATAGCTGGACTGGGACAAGTTGAGAATCTTTTGATTATAGAATGTTCTGAAAAATGGCTGTCCACCCATACCAGTTGGGTAACGCGTTCCTGACACTGAAATTTCTAGAAAGTACCTCAGGTAATTAGCATATTTCCCAAGCTTTCCTGTTCATGCCACCTGGGTGCTTGCTGAAGCACCAGCTAACAAGAAGAAATTGTAGGAGAGGGAATGGAAGATGGGTTTAATCGAAACATTATATGCATGCATGAAATCCTGAAAAGGAGAAGGGGGAAAAGCCTCCAATGGACTTGAGACATAGCTAATTTGGCAGAGAGCGTGCCTAGCATAGAGCCCTGGGTTCAATCCCTAACATGAATAAATCAGTGATAGAACATGCCAGCTCAGAGAAAAGGCATGTGCCACCACGCTCAGCTTCATTCTGCTCAGGAACTCAAACCCAGGGCTTTGTGAATTCTTAGGCAAGTAATTTACCAACTGAGCCACACCCAGCCCCCCTCCCCTCCTCACTGCAAGCCAAACACTGTATCAGTCATCAGAAACACACTGGGCACTGTCGCTTCCGGGGGGAAAAAAAATCTACCCTAGCCAGGTGACAGGCAGTTAATGCTAGCAAGTGTTGTAAGCACCCAGGGCAGGTGGAATGAGCTAAGCCTGGGGAAGGGTAGGGACCCTTTCCCAGGAGGAGTGGTGCTTGCAGTAAGTCAGGAGTTAACTGCAAAACGAGTTTAAAAAAGCACATCATTTATCAAGAAAAAATAAGGTATGATGAACGCAGCAAGTATGTATACAGGAGTTCATTACACCATCTTTTTAACGTCTCTACACACTTGGAATTTCCATGATAAAGTTGGAGGGCTGGGAAATGACAGGGATACAACATGGATGAACCTGGAGACACCCTACTAGGTGAAACAAGCCACTAAGAAGAGCAAACGCTATGCGATTCTACCCACACGAGGTCTTAGCGTAATTCATAGAGACAGAAAGTAAACTGGTGGTTTCCGGGAGCTGGGAGGAAGAGGAAATGGGGAAGTGGTGTTCAGTGGGACAGAGTTCCAGTCTGAGACTGTGAACACTCAACAGGAATGGCTCTCGGAATAAGGTGCTCTGCAGGTAAGTGTGCAGGTGTGACTGCATAAAAGCGAGGAACTGCTGTCTACACACAGGTCAATAGGAAGGAGACCCAACTCTGACGGCTTCTCCTCGGGGCTGGACAGAAATAGGGTCTTTGTACTCAAGCAGGTACATACTCAGTTGTGTGAACTTTAAAATGAGTATATGCAGCAAGTGTGGTGGCGCACATCTCTAATCCCAGCCCTCAGGAGGCAGAGGCAGGTAGATCTGAGTTAGAGGCCAGCCTGGTCTACAGAGCGAGTTTCAGGATAGCCAGGGCTACACAGAGAAACCCTGTCTGGAAAAAACTAAATCAAATGAGCATGTGGAGGGCTGAGGAGATGACTCAACGGCTTAGTGCATTTGCTGCTCTTGCACAGGAACTGGATTCAATTCCCATGATGGCTCAGATTTGTCCTAACTCCAGTTACAGGGGACCCACTGCCCCCTCTGACCTCCACGGGTACCAGGCACTCATGAGGCATACATACATACATACATAAAAAGTTCATACACATGAGCACGTGCTGCTTTAAAATGAAAAATAAAACAGTACACATTATGTCCCACAGACCATGTCATTACATATGAGTGTCTTGCTTTCTCTGGGGAGACCTGGGGCCACGGCAGTATATGATACACTTTTGTGCCCCCATCCAGTACCCATCAGGCACTCAATGCCAACTAGCTGAATATTTGACCAAATTATACAGTGCTCTCTTTCCCAAGCATTTGATGAAGGTGAAGAAATAAATACTAAGCAATAATGGCAAGTAGAGAGCACGGTCCTCAAAGCTTCCTCTGAATGCCCTCTTCAAAGGACCTATTAGAAGCTGGACAGATGGCTCAGTGGCCACAGGCACACAGTGCTCTTTTTTTTTTTTTAATATTTATTTATTATTTATACAACATTCTGCCTGCACACCAGATCTTACTATAGATGGTTATGAGCCACCATGTGTTTGCTAGGAATTGAACTCAGGACCTTTGGAAGAACAGCCAGTGCTCTTGACCTCTGAGCCGTCTCTCCAGCCCCACACGGCGCACTAACAGAGGATCAAGTCAGTGACTCACAACTGCCTGTAACTTCAGCCCCAGCGGATCGATGCCCTTTCCTGGCCTCCGAAGGCACTGACATGCACCCTCACACACACGTGCCAGACACTCCCACAGACACATACACAGAAATGTAAAGAATCTTTATAAAGGAAGGAAGAGGAATGGAAGAGAAGGGAGCTGCAGGCCTTTGTGGCAGGAGGCTACTGCAGCCAGCTTAAGGCTTGGCAAATGATCTTACCTCGTCATACCCCAAGATTGACGCATAGAAATTGTTTGTCATGAAGGCCATGTTCTTCTTTAGGATATAGGAATTGACCTACAAAAACAAGAGTATGAGAGTAAGGAAAAGCATGTCACAGGCTGCTAAAACAGAGAGCCAGGAACTCAGTCTAAACTGGCAGTCCATTTCCAATCCCCTTGGCTATCAGGATCCTCCACAATGAAAATGCCACTTCTTTTAGATTTTGGTTCAAATTTCATTCATCTTAATGGATGGGTCCTCACCTGCATGCCTGGTTTGGTGAACACAAATGTTCTGATGAACACAACACATCAGAAACTGTCTGATTACAGGGGAGGACAGCCTAGTGGGGGGAGGCTGTGAAAACTACTCCAAGGTGCGGTATAATCCCTATGCTGCACCTTAGCACCCCTGTAAGGTTTTCTAATCACACCTACAATCCCCAGCACTCAGAGGATCCAAAGTTCAAGGTCATAATGAGTTTGAGGCCAGCCTGGGCTACATGAGACCATGTCTCAAAGACAAACAAAAGGGCCACTGAGATGGTTTGGCAGGCAAAGGTGCTTGCTGCCAAGCCTGAGAACTGGAGTTTGGTCCCCAGAGCCCATATGATAGAAGGAGAAAAATGGCACCTGCAAGGTGTTCTCCAACCCCCACACGAGTGCATGCACACATACACACAAATAAATAAGTGTAACTTAAATTATGATCTTCCTATGTCTGTCTGTGTGTGCACCATGCGTGTACAGTGCCCAGCAAGGCCAGAACAGAGCACTGAATCCCCTGAAACTGGAATCACGGGCAATTGTGAGTCACCATTTGGGTCTTAACCACTGAGTCACCTCTCCAGCTCTAGCAATTAAACGTTTGTCTTATTTTTAGATAGGGGCTCTCTATGTAACTCTGGCTAGCCCAATAGATGAGGCTGGCCTCATCTCACAGAGCGCTGCCTGCCTCTGTTTCCCAGGTGCTGGGATTAATCATGTGCATTCAGATCTTTCAAACACCAGGTCTGGAAGTTCTTAGTGAAACAAAACAAAATTACTGCCACCCAATGGCTCAAATCCTATTACAAATGTGCAAATACAAGTGAATTTTAGTGCAAATGGCCTCATGTTGGAGGGCTGAGGAAGACTGTATTAGGACACATGTAAGTGGCCCTGAGAGGGGCTACAGAGCTGGCCCAGGAGACAGGAGTGAACACAGATGAGACTCAAGTTTGGCTCCCAGCAACCCTGTGGAGTCAGGCGGCTCACAGCTGCCTGTACCTCCCGTCTTAAGCATATTTGATACACCTGATCTCTGCAGACACCGACCCTCATGTGCACATGCCCCCCCCCACAGCGGAAACAAGGTGTGCAGGGGGAGGGGATAGAAAAGGAGTATTAGGGGGCCGCAGTCAGGTGACAAGGCAGGAACACTGCCCCTCCATGGTAGGGAATGTCTCAAGGGCTGCCGGGATGAGCTGACAGGGAAAGGCAGAGAGGGTGAAGAGCAGCGGGACGGCATGTGAGATGCTGAGCAGGGAGGAGGGGACACGGAGATATCATTGGGTATGCTAAGGGACTGTTGTAGAAATGCAATTCCCGAGAGGCTCATGAGATGTGGATTAAACTCCTCATACAGCTGCAGTTCGGGGTGTAGTTCACTGAATGTCTTCAAGAGGTGAAACTTGGATGCCAGGTGGTAGTCTACTTCGGGGCCATGTGCTGTTCTTCTGTGGGATCCTGGCAGAGCGCCCATCACGATACAACATGGCCTAGAGACTGTTACTTAACCTGACAAGTTTAAGAACTGCCAAACATCCTTTAGAACCTCACATGGAGACTAAGAGTCCTGCTTAACAATCCTTTCCACGCCCACACTGTTTCCTCTAACCCACCAGAACCCAGATAAAGATACGCTGCAGTCACCCAGATCTGACTGCCTGAGAGACCGAGGAACGGACGGGATGTGACCTGATGCTGATAAAACTGAGACCACCACCAATTCAAGGCCGATGCTCCTTCTATCCCTCAGGACCTTGCACTTCCAGAAAATTCACTTTGGATCACAAAAATAGTCACTTTCTTATCTCTGGGATGCAACACCTGAAAGAAGTTACCCGAGGGAGGAAGCACTGATTTTGGCTCACACTGCTGAGAGGACATGGTCCATAGAGCAATGGAAGATGTGGCTGTGGGTACACGGCAGGGATGGGGAGGGGCTGCCTGTTCACATCTTGGTGGATCAGGAAGCAGAAAGCTTGGACCAGAAATGAGGTCAGTATAATCCTGAAAGCCTGTCCCCTGCAACACACAGAGAAGGTCCCACGGCCTTCCTCACAGTTCCATCACCTGGAAGCTAAGCGCTCAAACACAGGAGCCTAGCGGGGGACGCTTTACATTCAAACTATGACATAATAAATCAAAGACTGATTTTTATCCTAGTGTTCATAACTGGTCTCTGGAGGTCAGAAGAGGCAGAATGATTTGGGTTTTAGACTCAGAAAACCTGGATTCAAATCATAGCTCTGGTATATATTTTGGATGTGGTCTTGAGCAAGCCAACCTCTCTGAGGCTGTTTTGTCTTTTAAATGCCCTGAACACAAGAACTGTTTTCAAGAGCACATGAGTTCGTTTGCATTCATTCACTAGGTTAACACCATACCCTGGAAGTCTTGGTAAACGGCAGCGAACTCTGCAAACACAAGGAACTGTGAGTAAGACCTGGTTTGTTTATACAAAACTAAAACTAAAACCAGCTCCGGTGCTTTACAGTCATGGACAATTTTCAAAAGTGAAGAGAGAATTGTGAAGTCTGGGGCTGGAAAATATGAGATTGCTGGTAGCTGGGAGTGGAAGCCATGACCTTTCCTACCCACCTTCGAGCCAGGCCACATTAGCCACTGCTCCTTGGTGCCCGCGGAGTTCTGTGTGTCCTTCTCCCCCAAGTACACAGTATGGTTGGAGTTGCTCATGTGCCTGTCTCTCCCCCCAGTCTGTGAGCCTCTCAAGCTTGGGTCACAGGAAGCAAGACTGAGTCATTTTGGCACCCAAACACCTGGCCCGGGACTAAGACAGACATGTTGATAATGAACCCTTAAGGTCACCACTCAGGGCTGGTGACAGAGCTCAGGTCTGACTACTTGCCCAGCAAGTATGAAGCCCTGGGTTCAGTACCCCAAACAAACAAGCAAGCAAATAAGCAAGCACAGGGGCCACTCACAGCAAGCTCTCACCAATGACAAGTTATTTTGTTTTGTTTTTGCTGAAAAAACACCTTCCAGGGTTCTGTAATTCCACAAATATATACTACGATATCTCTGCTGCTTCATCCGATGTGCTATGATGGAGGAGCCAGGGACAAAGGCCAGAATAAGCATTCATTGCTTCTATCACAGGAGGATGAGAAGAAACCCACTAATGTTCTTTCTTACCTACGTACTGGGTGCTCTCCTAACTGTGCAGGACGACCAGAGCCAAAAAAGCACGTCAGGGGTGCCCAGCATTAAGGCAAGGCACCGCTCCTAGGAAAACATTTACCGAGCCTGCTTGGTCGGCAGTTAGCTTCCAGCCTGCATCATGCCAACTAGCTCCGAAGCTGGAAGGGCCTTCAGGGATCACCTGGCCCAGTGACCCTGAGGGAGGGAAGGAATGGTGAAAGGAGAGCTCAAATGTGGGAAGAGACAGGCCTCAGGTCACACAACAAGCTACCATGAGAGCAGGATCGCAGACTCCACTCCCCCTCTGAAGCCATTTATCTGCTGGAGGGCCAGGTAGGCCTATATGGAGCATGCTGCCTGTGAACACACAGGTCCCCGGCAGAAGATGGTGCTGGGCTGTCTGCTTATTAAAATCTTATCCTGGCCATAATGCTTTGCTTTTTATAAAAACCCATACATACTGAGCCACCACATGGGAAAGGTTCCCTTTATATCAGTTACTCATATTTTCCCATTTATTTAAGCTATTAAAATTCATGCAGATATTTTATAAGCCATCAGGATTCGATGACTGCTATTACTGAATGTTTAATAATAAACTAAACAGAAGAAATCAGAGGGTTAAATGATGACTGCAATTCCTGTAATGACTTAATTAAATTTTTATTGAGTACATAAACTATGATGTCACCTCTAGCCAACCAAGGCTCTGCTTTCGCAGCATGTCACAGGGTGGGAGCACTCAATAGGAGGCTAGGCTAAATGAGCAGCAGGTCTCTGCTGAAATGGGGGAGGGAGCAAGGCTCATGTAACACACTCAATAAATTATCCGTTCATTTTTAAACAAAGTCCATGAGTTATAATATATTTGCCATGCACTTTTTATGGCATAATAAAAATGTTACCTTAAGGATTACTTAACACATACTACAAATGTTATAGCAGAGGCAGGCACAAGGGGCAAAGAAAACAAACATGAACAGGCCAGGGACGGGTCCTGGAGTTTATGTCCCGGGGGAACAGCTCAGTATATTAAAAGGGGAATGCAAAAAACAGGGGGTGCAAGTGTTCAGGGTTACTAATCAGCAGATTAATGAATGAGACGGCCAACAGGGAACACAAGCAAAAAGGGCTCTCGCAAGGCACAAGTTTAATTAATGGGAGTATTCTCAAGGAGGGCCATGGGCTTTAAAGAGATGCCAGTTCATTTGAGGCCAGTTCAACGCCCCTGTCCCCTTCTCACTGCTGCAGCCCTTAAAGATGTTTATGTGACTGCTTAACACTGGACTGGACTGTGGCGCAGACTGAAGGAGATCATGGTTTAACCTCCGAGAGCACGGAAAGGGGCTTCATGATTTTCCTAGGCCATTTTCCTGACCTCATTCCCTTTTGTCTCCCCACGTTCATTATAGGGCTTGGTCAGAGTCAACTCCACCGTTTTCCACGGCCGTGCCATGCTCTCCTGTTCTCACCCACACTAGCAGGAGATCTTCTTGTCTTTACTAGTGGAAGGGACACTGGTCCCTTCTCATCTTCAAAGACCTAGAATCCAAAGTACTTGCCCCCAAGCCTACATATGCTCTGAGTGATTCAAAGCCGGCCACATAACCAAGTGCTAAACTAGCTCAATTAACACGTCCTACAGAACACTGAGAGGGTGCCATCTTATCTCCATGTCTTAAAATTCCAGTTTTGCTAGTTGAGAGCAAGAGAAGATGCCAGGCACGGTGGCACATGCCTTGTAATCCCAGCATCTGAGAGGCCAAAGAATCGGAAGGGCAAGGTCAGTTTTAGTCTACAAAAGGAGTTTGAGGCCAGTCAGATGGTTCAGATGGCTGGGCTTGGAAATTTCAATCATTTATCCAGTGGACCAGGCATTCAAATACAACATTGAAAAGCAGCTCATGAGAGACATTAAGATCTTGAGTCAACCAAACGTCAGCTTAATATACTTAAGGTCAGGACACACACACCTTGGAAGCTTTAGATTGTATCTTGTTTGGTGAGTTTCATCCAAACAAAGGTGTCAACACCTGTAACAGAGTAACCCAGAGTTCAAAAGGAAGTGGTTGTGAGGGCTTCTATTTAAAATCTGTACTGATGATGTCTGTGACAGGAAACAATGATTACCTATTTAATTTGATGTGATAATGTTTTGTGTTTAGGTCTTCTTTACGTCTTACAGTTAGAACTCTGTCCACTAGTGGCACATGCAACCAAACTCCCACTTACACATGAAGAATCACACAAACGTAAAGCAAAAGTTGCTCATTTCTGTGCTTTGGAAATAGGGGGAAACCAGAAACAACTCAGAATTATCAGAGAAACTGTCACAAGAACAAGACAAGATTTGACAAGGTCAAGGCAGAGTCATTTGCAAAATAAACAAGTAATGGATGGAAGAGAGGGTTGACTAAGCACAGACCAGAGTCTAGCGCAGACCTCAAATCACAAAACAGGAAGCCAGAGGAAGGTGAGTGAGGCTGCTGCCACAGGCTTGTAATCCAAGTACTGCAGGAAGGTGAGGCAAAGATGAGGCAGGAGGATCAGAAATTTAAGGGTTGCCTGTGCTACAGAGTGAGTTCAAGGCTACCCTGAGGAACTTGATTGTCACCAAATAAAACATAGGCCAGGGCTGTAGCTCAGTGGAGCCCTGGGTTCAATACCCAGCCATACATACACACACACACACACACACACACACACACACGCCAACAAACCAAAACAAAAAAACCCTCACTTTTGATGGTCACTCTTCACTGTCACTTGCCTGGACTTATAATCACCTAGCAGTTTCTAGGTGAGTTACACTAAGGAGGGAAGACCCTTGCTCTGTGTGCATATGTGGGTAGATGCCTACATGTGTGGGTGGGCGGGCGTATGCACCACCACAGGCTTCGGCCCTAAAAGGAGAACGCCAGTTGAGCACCACCACTCAGCACTCTTCTTCCTGCTGCAGGAGCACAGACTAGTCAGGCACCTGGCTCCGGCGGCCACACCTTCCTCACCTTCTTTACTTGCTAAATTACTTTTGTTGGGTGTTATCACAGCAAAAATAAAAGTAACATTATACTCCCCAAAACCAGAACTGTGGCAAGATAACCACATTAGATATATTTAAAAAAAAGAATTACATACAAAGGTAAAAACGTATTAACAGAGGCCTGAGAGGTGGCTCAGAGGTGAAGAGCTCTGGCTGCTCTTTCAGAGGACCTGAAGAGGATCCCAGCTCTAACTGTCTGCTAACTCCGATCTCAGGGGATCAGATGCGCTCCTTTGGCCTCCACAGGCACCAGGCACACACAGGTATACACGCAGGCAAAATACTCACACACATGAAATACTAATGTAGTAATTATGATAAAGAAAGTGTTGCACTGAGTTAAAGTATATTTTTATTTGTTTTTATCATCATCATTATTTTATCTTACCATCTTAAGAATGAATTTTATGGAAAAAAAGAGAAGTATCAGTGAAGAACAGATAGGTCACAGAGGTTGAGACTGACACAATCACACGACCAACAGACTCATGCAGAAGCTATTTCACAGACTAGCAGGGCGCGTCCCTCATCAAACTTAAAGGACCAAGAGACTCATTTATTCCAGTCCTATCTGAGGTGATGTTCTTTCCTCCTCTCTCCACCTTTCCTTATGCCAAGGATCTACTTTGCTTTCAAAGTAAGTTGCAACACTGTAGATCCGGAAACCCTGGCCCCTCCCTGAGATGGGCACATAGGCCAAGCTGGTTCACCAAATTCTTGTCTGTCTGTCTCGCTCATTGTTTTGTTTTGTTTCAAGACAGGGTTTCTCTGTGTAGCCCCTGGATGTCCTTGGACTCGCTCTTATAGACCAGGCTGGTCTCGAACTCACAGAGACCCACCTGCCTCTGCTTCCTGAGTGCTGGGATTAAAGGCGTGTGCCACCACTGCCCAGCCAAATTCTTGTTTCTAAGAACAAAAATAAAACTCCACTACAGTTGGGTGACCCTAGAGTTGCCAGGAGTCTTTCCTTCCGTGGCCTGTTGTTAGGACTCCCCTTTCCACTCTGTGAGCCTTCACTACCTTCCAGGGAACCTGCTTAGAGGAGCTGTGGCTGGTGCTCTGTTGCTCACAGTGTTCAAAGCAGATGATCAAGCATTTGTTGAATGCTTACAAAGTACCACAACCTGAATTAAAACCTTCCAGTGCGTTACTCTTCAATCATGAGGATAATACAAAAGACAGTGTTACCGTCCGCATGTTACAGGGTGCCCCCTCTTGTTTCTGGGGAGCTTTCCAAGTCTCCCTTGCTTGCTGCTTTTCCTCACTGTGGGTCTTCTGTTTCCTCCGGGAGCACTCACAAGTCCAACACACACTGCATCGGACGGTGCTCCCCTTGGAGGCAGACAGTGCACAAGGAAGCTGGCCTGGCAGTGTTTTCCCATAATCCGTCTCGAAGCAGTGCTTGCACACACCTTTCCACTTCCAGGAAGCTCCCTGAGAATGAGGGCAAGGCCGCAGCTGCTCCCGCGCTCTGCAGACAGCTCCATTCTGGAGGAGACCCAGCTTCTGTCCTCACACGGGCCCCACACCTGTCTCAAGCCAGCGTCTTCGTCGAACAAGTCTCAAGGGCGCCTCCTCCATCACTGCACTTGCGGGGCTGCTGCAGGAGCTCTCGACAGAAACCCGGGGTCCAAAGCAGAGCTTCTGACCAGGGAGAGCTCTCACAGCTGCTGGCGAGTCACACAAGAGGACAGCCTGCTACTCTGCGGTGTTATCAGTTACCCTTTCACCTCCGCTACGAAATGACACAAAACCTCCCCAGGCTGCGCTTGTTCCTCCGTCAGGCCTGAAGAATGGCCTTATGCCCTGCTTGTAAGCACTAGGGCAAAAATGTCTTGGTCAGGCTTGTGGTGTTCTGCTGTGAAATACAAAATTTGGAAACTAAAAACAGTTTATTGTGGGGGGGGGTCACTACTTCCCAATAATCAACATAGAACCAACGAGCAAGACAACGACCTGAAGTAGGAACAAAAGATAATTCCATTCATTCCTGTACAGACAGATGGCTGGCAATGTACATGGTGGCAATGGAGGGGGAAAAAAAGGCTAAAGAGATGACTCTGAAGTTAAAGAGCGCTGGCTGCTCTTCCATAGGTCCTGAGTTCAATTCCCAGCAACTACACAGTGACTCACAACCATCTATAATGAGATCTGGTGCCCTCTTCTGACCTGCAGGTGTACACGCAGGCAGGATACTGTAGATTAGATAGATAGATAGATAGATAGATAGATAGATAGATAGATAGATCTCTAAAAAAATAAGGCTTAAGTGTTTCAGAGAGAAGGCGTCCCTCATATTGGACAGGTATGTTCAGACAGAAAGGGTGGTATGAGCAAAGCCAGAGAGGACAAGTGCTATCATTTCAGAGGAAGATATAGACCAGGCTGGCCTCAAGCTCAGCGAGCCTCCTGTCTCTGCCTCTTGAGGGCTGGGGTTTTAGAGGCATGTGTGATCATATTCAGCTTCAGAGCAAAGTTTGTAACAACCACAACAAAAACTAAACAATCCTCTGGTGGGGGCTAGTAAGATGGCCCAGAGGTTAAAAGCACTTGCCACCAAGCGCAATGACCTGTTTTCAATCCCAGGGACCCACACGGGAGAAGGAGAAAACTGACTCTCACAAGTTGTATTCTGACTTTCACATGTGCCATGATGCATGTGGGGTGTGTGTGTGTGTGTGTGTGTGTGTGTGTAAACCACATATCATAGTGGGCAGAAGCAGAAAGGCCTGTAAATGGCCCTGAAGACAAGGACGCTGCATGAACACAATTATTTTCTAGCAGTATGGAGGAGAGAGTTGGGCAAAGGACCAGAGGCAGAAATCACAAAGGAGGCTGTATAATAGTCCAGGTGAGAGTGAAGAAGGAACTCAGTCAATGGAGGCTGAAACAGAGACAAAGGAACGCACGGAAGAGAGACGTACAGCTGGTGCAGGGGCACAAGCCTATAATCTGAGCACTTAGCAGTACCTAGAATTCAAAGTCAGCCCCTGTCACAGAACGAGCTCAAGGCCAGCCTGGGCTACGAGAGCCCCTCCTCAAAGGGGGAGGGTCTGTGCCGTATAGTGCAGGGTCACGGCATCAGGCTCTCAGTCAATCAATGGAGGAAGGGTGAGAGCATAACCTGCACAGAAGGAGGCCTCACTGAAGAAAAGCAGGAGACAAGAACGATGGAAGCAGCAACCAAACTCAAGCACACACTGACGACTTCCTAACGCTGGCAGCACCAAGCGTACACAACTTGCTGGGTTTCAGCGATCACTGTGCCCTTAACGTCTTCTATGCTGTGCTAATGGGAAATCTTACTTGGATAAGATGTAATGTGAGCAAGATGTGTATTTAGCTGGAGCCCGCGGGCGTCTCCGGGGACAGGGGTGCAGCGGGCACAGCTTTAGGAGCCCCAGTTTCACTTTCGGTACCTCGTTCCCTGCAAGTCACAGCTGCCATTTATCTAGTCCTCTGTATTCTACCCACGGCCACGAGACCTGATGATGGCCAGCGGGGAAACGAGGGCACTCATGGGTTTCTGGAGACACTTACGGACTCCTAACTGTCCCTGGGGCTGGCCTCATGACCACATTTATGAATGTAAAGAGCTATAGGCATAACTTTACTTTTTAAATGATTTTTATCAAACACGGGAAGACAGGTGAAAAACCACAAGATGCTTGTTCCTCATCAAAATTAGCCACTTCAAAAACACAAACATGGTCCAACAGGTAAAAACAGTTAATCACAAACTTAGTGAATGCTTAACTATGAAAGCCAAGGTACTGGATCCTGGAGCCAAAGCAACACAGAGGGCCTACGGCAATGCTGAGGTCACTGGCCCCAGTTCTTGTCCCATTCAGCACTCCTCATACAGATCCTTGACGTCTGCATAGCTCTGTTTGCTTAGAGGAGCTACTATCTCTGTCATACTAAAAGGGCCGTACTGTGTCATCCTTTTCAGGTAGTCAAGTGGGGCTGTCCCCAACGAAGAGTTACACAATTTAACTGGTGACTCCACCTGACTCCACCAGACTAAACAGTAAAGCAGACATTTCCACTGGCCACAGGATGCTTCTTTCACCACTGTGTCCTTGCTGCTTACTGTTTGGAGTTAAAAATTTCCAAGTGACCAACCCAAAGGTAATGTGAGGAAGAGGTCATTCCCCAGTGCACAAGTGAGGAGACAAAGGTCCAGGGAGCTCAAGCGACATGCCCAATTATCACAGCCCAATTGTTTGTGAGTGACAAGGTCTCACTGCTTTGTTCAAGAACTCCTTCCTGGGCTTGGGTGGTGCTCTGGCCTCCAGCCTCTTCAACTGGGTACAGTGTTCTTTTAAGGCTCAGAGAGACTTCCCATTCAGTTGATTTCTTACAGAATCCTATCGAAAGTACCCTGGGAAAGGCTGAACTAGACTAAGTGTACAAATAAGCTCACTCCCACCCAGAGTGATGGAGGAACATGCTTTGGATGTCTTTAAAATGGAGCTGCCACTTGATCTGTGAGATTCAAGAATGGGTCCCTTTCTAAAGAGTCTTGTTAAATATCTTATATATTTATTGATTTCTCATTGTATGAATGTTTTGCCTGTATGTCTTGTTCGCCAAGCGTGTGTGGAGGTCAGAAGAGGGCACCAGACTCTTTGGAACAGGAGTTGCAGTGACTGTGAGCCACTGTATGGGTGTTGGAAATCAAACCCAGGTCCTCTGCAAGAGCAGCCAATGCTCTTAACCTCTGAGCCATCTCTCCAGTACCCTATGTTTTTTGTTTTTTTTTTAAAGTAAAATGTTCTTTAAAGATATTTTATCCAATGTCTTGCTTGGCAAAATGCTGTATATGATAAGGAAGTTTCTTTGGTGATCTGTATTTAAACAACGAAGAAACTGCACTGTTACCTAAGCAAAGCTTAATTCCCAGTAGCCATTTCCCCACCTCGACAGTCTAGAAACAATCACTGCAGGCTTCAGTTTTCTATCAACACTATGCCTAACTGCCTTTTCTCATATTACAGCATATTAACACGTAAGCAAAAATGCTTAACAATAAATAATAAAAGAATCATCTACCTCCCAGTGATGCTTAAAGGGCCTCATATGTGACCTCACTTGACATTCACAATACACAAGGCAGAATAGCACTGCTATCTCCATTTTAGGAGTGGGAAACTGAAGCGCAAGAGATTATGCACCTTGACCTCTGCCACATGGCCGGAGGCCAGCAGCAGCGTTTGAGCACAAACAGTTTGGCTTGTGCCATAGCTCGGTCAAGCACTGAGGAAGTTTCAAACTCACTCACCAGGAGGGGAGGGCTTGTCCTTCCCTGTTCCAGCTTAACACTCGCCCCATCCTCCTCCATTCACTCTCTGCCCACCCTAGGACAGCTTCTCCAGGAAGCCTGCCGCAGAAGCAAAACAAAACAGCAGGTGAGCTCGTATCTTTCTTGTTTATCTATTTAGTTTGGAACTGAACCCAGGAAGAGATCCATTCATCTTCTTGGCTTTAAAAAAGCTTGTAAACTGTGTAAGTCACTTCTCCCTGAAGCACTTTCAGCTGACAGTATTTAGGGATTAGCATGTGGTAAGGAACGGACAAAGATGTTCCTTCAAGACATAAATGAAACAATTTTTTTTTACATGTTTTTGAGACAGGGTCTCATATAAACAGGCTGATCTGGAATTCAACATGTAGTGGAGAATGACTTGGAATTCCTGATCCTCTTGCCTCCATCTCCCAAATGATGGCTGGCATTAGAGGCATTGGTCACCACGTCAGCTGTGTGGGAGAATCCTCATACCCTGAGTGAAAAATGAAGGCAGGCTAGGGGGGCAGCAAGTAAGAGCACGGGCCACTACAGGGGGCAATGGCAGCTGCCTTATTTCTCTCTTCCTTAATTACTCTCCATCTTGTGTTTTTGTTCTGCTTTATTTGTTTGTCTTGTTTCATTTTTGAGGCAGGGTCTCTCAGTTACTGACTGGCCACACTGGCTGGACAGCAGACCTCACAGATCCTCTGCCTCTTCCTTCCTGGTATTAGGATCACAGAGACTTGCTGATGTGCCCGGCTTTTTCTCTGGATGCTGGGGGTTTAAACTTGTATGACAAGCACTTTACTGACTGATCCATGCTCCCAGGCCAAATGAATGCTTCCTGGTGGCATAGGGCATCTGGAACAGAGAGGGATGGTGTATAAGAAGCCAAAGCCTCCCAATAATGGCAGGCCCCTGCAGGTACCAAGCTGGATGAGACAGAGCAAGGGCAGCCTTCCTTTTCTCTAGTGAGAGGCTTCCTTTGGCAAGCCACTCAGTTTGGGACCTAAAGCAAGAAGGACAATTGAAAGCTCCTATTTCTAAAAGAGAAAATAGAAAGCTCTGCATATCTACTCAAGATGCCAAAGACAATGGCTTATTTGAAATCCAGAGAACCTCAGCAAAGGGCACAGGACAGGGTTGAAAAGGATATACAGAAAGCCACTGAATACTCAGGAGGAATCATCTTTTATCCCCTGCCCTAGCCATTCACAAGCTCATGGCCCAGAAAAGGGGCGACAGATAGTTTACACCTTTTATTATTCTGATAGAAACGTCTCTCCCGGGAGCAGGCAGGGGTCAAAAGTCCAGCACCAAAACTATATATCTTTATAAGTCATGAGCAAAAAAAGCATTACAGCAGACAGTTATTAAAAAAAAAAAAAAGCCACAGTGAACAGCCGAGTAGGAGGTGTTAGAAAACTCACTCCAAATAATTTATTCACCGAGAACCACGAAGGGCTTTCCCAAGAACAGCAAAAACACCATTAATTTCCCCAGGACCCTCCCTTTCAAAGGGCTCCAAACACCACACATTTCGTATTAAATTGTCCTCAAAGGCTCCAAAATAAGAGGTTATTATTTCCCCAAGTATAAATGTAGAAACTAAAGCATTTGTGCCCACCGTGCTAGGCCCAAGCCATGCTAAGGGAGTGAGCCGAGCGCATCTAGGTGATGTGCCCATCCAGGCCTTCTGACAGAATTACGAAGACTACAAACACTGCCTCCATCCCCCACAAAGTGAAGGACAGGGTCTCTGTCCTTCAGAACCCCAGAGTCCAGTGGCGAACGGCAGATGCGCACACCTTCCCCTTTTGTTCGTGTGGACTACTGACAAGGCCCATATACAGCCTGGAGAGCTCCCGTTTACCAGGGCCTAAGATGTTCTAAGCACTAAGCACAGTACTAAGATATACCGTTTAAGTCACTCAGCAATGTGTGACTAATAAAAGAAGGAATGAAGGCAAGAAGAGGTAAATAAAGAGATTGCCAAGGGTCACCTGGGGCAGTGACATAATTAGGACTCAGATCCTTCTTGCCATGGAAGTCAAGGAGCTGCAAGGTGCCTGGAAGCTCGCCTCCGGGCTTTTCAGCACCCATTGTCTACACCACAGACAGACAGACAGCACGCGCACATAGACGCTTTGTTGGTGATTCCTGAAGAAGGCCACAGCCTGGTGGCGGCGCTGTAGAACTTGCCTAACAGCTATAAGCTCTGTCTATTTTGCAAAAGCTCTATTCTGGAAGCCAAGGAAGAAAACTCGAGACTTAGAGGAAAGAGAGCAGCAGGCCACAGTCCCTGAGCCAGAAAGACTACCGAAAGCCATGGCCAGTCATGGAGACTGCCTGAGTCCTAATAAAGGCAGATGGAGGAGGAAGAAGGCCCTCCATACTGTGAGAGCAAGTTGGACCTGGAGCTAAGGAAGCCTAGCTGGCTAGGCCCCAGCCACACTAATGCTTCTCCTCGATTTAACTCCTAATGCCCTTCTATAATTGTTTTAAAATCTTACTCTCAACCTAAGAAAATAGGAACTAAAGCCTTTGGTGGACCCAGCCCATTGTCACACAGCAGCTTGTTATGTAATCAATCTTAGGAGGAATTCACGTAGCCACGGACATACACGGTCCATTCGTTTGCTCTATTATTACCTCCACTGTATATATGAGGGCTGAAAGGCAGAGGTTTTGAGATGGTCAGGTCTGGCCTGTGACTCTAGTGGCCACAATAAATGCTTTGCTCCTTTTCCTTAGTTCACTTCAGTTATAAGTCATGGATGCATTCAAGGCTCCCCTGAGCTCATCTGTGGGGAGAGATAAACGGGACGGCAAGGTCTGCAAACCACCTGGCAAACAGTCTGGCCCCTACATCACACACACGCACACACACACATACACACACACGCGCGCGCGCGCGCCATTTCTCTCGCCAGCAGGAAGAGGGTGAATGGCTCTCCAGAGCCCTGCTGCCCCTCCGACACCACACAGCTGTTGCCTCCAGTGAAGTACTGCAAGAGTTAAAACATTTTTGTGCCAATATTTTAAGAGTGCAGAAGGTTCCAAATTACATGTAAAATAAACAATGCCAGACTGTGAAAACTCTTGGCTGCAACGTTCTCTGATGTTAACAAGAGTTTCTTTATTACTGTAACCTTTCAGAAGTGAATAAAAATTATTTCTCTGCCCTAGTTTTGCCCTCCAGTAAAAGTGAAGAGAACAGTGACCATGGAAAGAGCTGTACAATGACCCCTCCTGAAGGCTGGGGGCTGGGAAGGGGGCAGCAGAAAACAAAGCCTTCCATATATATTTCTTTTTCAAAGTAAAAAAAAAAAAAAAAGTCTCCCCCCCCCCTTTTTTTGAGAGTGTGTATGCATGTGAAGGTCAGAGGACAACCTGCAGGCACAGGCTCTCCCCTTCCACCATGTGGGATCCAGGGACAGAACTCAGGTCGTTAAGCCTGGTAGCAAGTGCCTTTACCCAACGGCACCAGCCCACCAGCCTGGTCTTCATATGCATTTCTAATCAGATGTTAAAATTTTAGTTTGGGCTGTGGTTCTCATATTATACAATGTCAGACTGCTGGCATCCGTACATAACTAAAACACTTAGAGACACGAGAGAGCATCTGGGGAAGCCCAAACCAAGCTAATCGTATGAAGAAAACTGCGATCTAACCAAGACTCCTCAGGTATTCAGTGGATTTCCTTACTCAGAAACTGCGTCTGTCTGAAGCACTGTAAGTTTGAGGCCAGTCTGGTCTACACAGAGAGTTCTAGATTAGCCAGGAATACAGAAAGAGACCCTGTCTCAAGACAAACAACAAAACCCAAAACAAGGAAGCGGGTTTGTGTGTGGTCAGTACTCAGGACAAAATAGAGTATTTTGCAGACCCTTGAGTCAATGAATCTGTAAACATCAGACACGCAGAAGGATCAAAATAGAGCTAAAAGGAACCCAGGTTCACCACCACGGGAAAAGGAATAGGCTCTCAAATGAAGTCAAACATTGCAGCCATCCTAAAGGTCATCTGCCCCGAGCTCTTCTCTTCTGGCATTCTCAGCCATTTCAACATTATAATTTCTCAATATTATAATTATGTTTTTACTCTGTTAGACTAAGAAGTCTTTGTCATCCTTGTATCTGTAGTAGCTGGAAGCTAGCAGGTCACAATAAGATAGATAGATAGATAGATAGATAGATAGATAGATAGTTGGATAGACAGATAAAATTTTGTGCCTGATGAACTGCTGTTATTTAAAAAGAAAAAAAAAAAAAACAAACAAAAACCAACAGACACAAGCTCTGGAACTTAACACAAGGTGGTGTTTTAGTCTTCTCAGTTGCAGAATACTGAGTCTGGAAAAGAACGTGGAGATTGGTTAGCTCACCTCTCAGAGACTTGACTCACTCAGCTGCACCCGGAGAGTGTCCAGGCTAGCTAGAGCTCCTTCCTTTACACCGCCCACTCATACTACTCCTTCATTAGCCTGAAATGGTATAACTGTTCATTTGCCGGTAGGATGAGAAATGTGATTAAAACTGCATACCGTAAGAATGTTACTTCAAAAAACAAAACCAAAAAAAAAAAAAAAAAGAGAGAGAGAAAGTTGCAGAAATGGCTCAAAAGTAAAGAATGCGTGCGTACTGCTCTAAGACCAGAGTTTGATTCCCAGGACCCATGTCTAGCAACTCACAAACATCTGTAACTCCAACTCCAGGAGGATCTGGTACCTTCTTCCGGCCTCAAATGTACATACACACAGACATGTAATTAAAGACAAAAACAATCTATAAACAAACAGACTATGGAGAGCACCCTAGGAATTAGAATCACTTGATACAACAATATCGGGGTCCCACTAAAGCTGGCAGACACCACTGAACACAGTGAATCCCAAGAGAGAAAACACTTAATCCAAATGTCCAACGTATAATACAATGTGAACAGGCCATTCGGAAAGAGAGAGAGAAAATAAGCATGCTACAACATAAACAGGCCTTGAAAAGATGTTCAACAAAAAGAGCCAAACACCAAAGGCTAAATATTACGTTATTTTGGTGATTCAATCTCAGAATAGGTAGGTAAACCCAAAGAGATGGTAAGGGGGTAGAGAAGTGAAGAGAGAGCAGGGGTTCTTTCTGAGGTGATGGGAATGTTCTGGGATTAGACAGTATGTTACTGGGATCAAACTTCAGGTCATCAGGTTTAGTGGCTAAGGCATCTCATCAGCCAAAACAAAACCCCACCACATTTAAAATGTAGATCATTGGAAGAATTGTATCCTTTTTTTTACTTAATGAAAAAGTGGAATTTCTCATCCTAGGAGCTACCAACCTAATTGGAGGAGCCAGGAGCACTGAACCGAGGTGTGTAAGGACCAGCTGCTCCAGTTCCACAAGACATGAGCTCTGGAAGTCAGAGGAAGAAGTAAACGGTAGCAGTTATCTTGATGCCAACACTAGACCTATAGCTCTATGCTGACCTTTTCAGGAAGCACAAAGCAGTGATCAGAGCAGGGCTGGGGTGGGAAGCTTATGTAAAAACTGCAGCGCCTGGGAGGCTGATGGAGACCTTGGAGACTAAGTTTGGGAAGTTTTAGGGTTTTCATGCATACTTGGTTAAGTTACCTACATGAATAACAGTCTTCCAGAAGACACCTGCATTCTCGATCATGGAATCTGAGAATGTTACTTCATACAGAAAATAAATGAATAGATAAATTTGTAGACATGTTTATGACTCTTTTGTTTGTTTTACCAGATAGTGTTTCTCTGTGTAGCGTTGGCTGTCCTGGAACTCACTCTGTAGACCAGTCTGGCCTTGAACTCAAAGAGTTCCACCTGCTTCTGCCTCTCTGAGTGCTGGGATAAAAGGTGTGCACCACCATCGCCTGACTTACCATTAAGATTTTTAAGATGTGGAAGTCAGTTAAAATATCTGGAAGGGCCCTGAATGCATCCTCTATAGCCTTACAAGAGAGGGGATGAGGGAGATGTGAACTAGAGAAAAGAGACCAGCAGGGGCAGACACAAGTCAAGGAATGTTGGCAGCCATCAGAGGCCAGAAGGGTAAGGAATAGACTCCCCCGCAGAGCCACCAGAAAGAACAGAGGTTTACCATTTTGATCTTGGTTCAGGGAAATTAATTATTTCCTGTAGGGTCTAGATCTAGAACTATGAGAGAAAAAATTTCTGTTGTTTCAGGCCACCAAGTTTGTGATAATAAAAGCTATAGCTGCTATCGGAAATAAATAACTAGCCTCCCTGGTCTCTGGTTTCCTCATCTGTACTGTGAGGGTGCAGCGCTATCTGACCGACAGACAGATGGTCATAAGATGGCAAAAGGCGTGGTAAAGTGCAGGTGAAGAGAAAGCTCTGACTGAGTGTGGCTGTTCCCAGGGCACACATTCTCAATCATTACGTGGCGCTGCTGTGTGCCCACAGCAGGCAGGGACAGCTCTGAGAACTGAGAACCAGACAGCCTGGGCTCCCCAGTCACTTCTGATTTATACTCCTCTCTCTGTCTCCCCATTAGGTAACAAACAGGGTCACACTGGTTCTGAAACAGGAGGGTTTCTTTAAACAAAACGACAACCAAAATTATACAACCCTGCAGTGTCCTATATTACTCTTCTATTACTGTGACAAAACAGTGACCAAAGCAAATTATACAGGAATTTAGGCTTATGGTTCCAGAGGGTTCGAGTCCATGACGGCAGGGCGACAGGCGGCAGGCGTGGCGGCTGGAGTGACACACAAGCTGAGGGTTTACATCCTGAAATGCAAAGAGGAAGCAGAAGGAGCAAACCTGGAACAGCAGGTGGCTTTGGAACCTCAAAGACATTGTGACACACTTTCTCCAGCCAGGCCACACCTCCTAAACCTACCCAAAAAGTGCCACCAACCAGTAAGTCTCATTCAAACCGATGGAGGCCCCATGCACAGAGTGGACTGATCCAGCTGATTTTGTTTGTGTTTGTTTTGCTTTGTTTTTTGAGAGAGGGTTTACTTGTGTAGCCCTTGCTGTCCTAGAACTTGCTCTGTAGACTAAGCTGGCTCTGTAGACTAAGACTGAGCTCCCAGAGATCAGCCTGCCTCTTCCTCCTGAGTGCTGGGATTACAGGCCTGTGTCTCTCCCAGCTAATCGAGCTGATTCTTAACAAATCCCCTGAAGCTGAAGCTTCAGGTGTGGGAACAGAAACCTGAGACTTTGACCAGTTAGCCCAGGTTGGAGTCTAAGATTCCCGCAACATCCAACAGGTTTAGCATCCAAGCACATACTGAAATAGCCTTGGGACAAACTTCTTTTCCTAAGGAGGAAGGATCTGAAAAGGTGACCATGAGGCACAGGGTACAGACTAGTTTTTAACTTTTCAACTACACAGAACAAGAAATCTGAAACACAGCGGGAACAGGAAGAGGTGGTCCCCTTATCCAGCAAGCTGGCCCCATTTTAATTTATCTTAATCTCACTTTCTGCCTCTCCACCAGACCTCTCCCCCTCATGCCCTCCTCTAGAAACACATCTAGGTGTCTCTTGAACTCATTTATTGGCTTTGCCATGGGCAGCATAATACTGCCTTTGTTAGTCTCCTGGCCAGCCTCTCGAGCCGATGTTCAGCCTCCCTGTTCTGCTCCTCTTAAAAAAAAAACATAACTGAGGAGTTGCTGAAAAATAATTGTAAGATCAACTGAGGCAAATTCACATGATGTGGAGCCATCAAATTCTAAGTGCTGGGAAAGAACAAAGGCATATCATGTTGATCCCTGGCATCCACACTGTCTTTTCTCCCCTTAACCTCTATTAGTTCTGGGCAGGAAGCCTCTGCTGAGCTGGATTTGAAATTCCAAATAAAAGGGGACGTCAGGCTTGAGTCTGTCTAAGAGACAGGTATTTCCAGATTCAAGGCAAGCCACTCTCTAGGTCTTTGGTAACAAGACAGATGAGGAGGTGGGATTTGGGGGATGGTATCTGGGAATCCTCAAAGTAGGAATGCCACAGCTGTGGGCCTCATGATAACGTGTTCCAACTGTACGTTCTGGGGCAAGGCACTGAACATTACTGAACCTCAGTTTCCTTGACACAGAAATGGGAAGGGTATTTAAGCAACAATAAACACACTCCTTGTGGATTGAAAAATCAGAGTTAAAGAATCTCCCAGGCTCTCACTCTCCAGTCTAACAGCCTGAGGCTCATTTTCCCTATAAAGCAGATTCAGAGTATAACCACAGAAACCATGAGGCCGGGCAGGGAGAGAATAATGAATCTTTTGTTGTTGATGGTGGTGGTAAGGAGAAGAGCCACAGAACATGAACCCAGGTATGATCAGAGAAGACTATTACCCAGAAGATAATGATACAACCAAGTGCCTATGCTCATCCAACAGAAGCGAGCACTCCCGACACCAGAGACCCTCGTGCCTAGAACACCAGGGACACCAGCATCCTTAGTCCATGCAATTTGAATGACTGGCATACATCAATTAGGACACACCATAGAATGTTCTAGCTCAAAAATCTGTACAGAGGGCGCTAGAGAGATGGTTCAGCAGATTAAGACCACTGGCTGCTCCTGCGGAGTTCCTAGGTTCAGTTCCCAGCATCTACACAGAGGCTCACAACCAAGTGCAACTCCAGGTCCAGATCTGAAGTCCTGTTTTGGCCACTCAGGCACCAGGCACAAACATGCTGTTCAGGCACACATACAGGTAAAATATATACAAAATAAATTATTAAAACTTTTCTTTTTTAAAGATCTGTACAGGGACCAGTCTGTAAAGATCTGTAGAGATGGCTCAGTAAAATGCTTGTCATCCAAGCAAAGGGACCTGAGTTCAGATCCCCAGCACCTACAGTTAACAAGTTAGGTTTAAACACCCCCCCTTTTGTTAAATCATTTGATAAGCTGTAGCTATCAAAACATTCTAGGGGATCTAGGAAGGGGGGGGATTATGTAAATCTATTTTAATTTTTAAAAACTGAAAATAAAAATGTAAGCATTTTAATATTTTAGAAACATCTAAACAGTTCAATGTTTTATTTTTAAAAAGACAGCACTCAGAAAGCAGAGGCAGGAGGATTTCTCTGAGTTTGAAGCCAGCCTGGTCTACACAGCAAGTTCTAAGATAGCCAGGGCAACATAGTGAGGGGAAAAAAAAAAAAGAAAGAAAGAAAAGAAAAAAAAAAAACCACATTGGCTTATATGCCTACATAAGGTTCTATACACACTGCCAAGATTTAACTCCTCTGTGCGATGAAAGCACCCCGAGGTTTCTAGCATGAGAGGACCATGATCAGATGCAGGACTTAGAAAGAAGGCCTCTGGCAATCATATGGTAGGAGGGCTGCCTGGAATGGGAACAGCCAAGAATTCCTTCAGAAGTGACTTGCAATTAAGCAGAGATGATGCCTGAAGTGAGGCAATGGATCAGTGAGAGTAAGACGGGGAGATATGTGAAGCATGTAACCAACAAGCCAAGTAGACACAGAGACCGAGGCAGTCGGGGATGACTAAGAATTCAGCTTAGGAGGCTCAGTTAATGGTGGTGACATCAGCAGTGAGACAGGAAGGATGGTTCACGGAGCTGTTTGTCCTCCGACTCCCGACAGTGAGACTTATTTGGAAGGAGCACTGGCAGCTCCCGAAAGGTGAGCTGGAGAATGACTCTGGCTAGCTGTCACTCACCTCTCAGCATGTTGTAACTAGGGAGCAGGGGATAGCAAATGAAACCAGGCAGAAGAAACAAGGATTGGAGGGGAAGCCTGGCCCCTTGGAAGGAGAGCTGAGCTAGGAGCTTCAGAGGAACACCAAAGGAGGGGTACCTGCGGAGTATGAGCTTGCAGACAAGCACCGCCCCCCGCCCCCAGGTGCTGGGGTGAATGTGTCTATCATGGCCTCCATATGGAGATAACTGTGGACGGCTTCTCTTCGTCCATCTCATGGGTCCCGGGGTTAGAATTCAAGTTGTGTGGCTTGGCACCAAGTACCCTCACTTGCTGAGCCGTCCATCTTCTCACTGGCCCCCAGCAAGGCCTTTGAAAACTAGAATAAGGCCACTGTTCCTTTACAGAAATTCTAGGAAGTAGGGCATCCAACTAAATAAATGTAATCTAAAAGAAAATTATTGCGATGAATTGAAAACAACAAAAGGAGCAAATCCAGGTTTGGTTTGGTTTTTTACCCTCTTGGTGGATAAATGTTTGCTGAATGCCTATTCAGAGCTCCATTTCTGATGCTTTAGAAATACTAAGACCTCAGGAAACCCACAATCTGTACCGAAGGTAAAAATGGCACTGGAGACAAATGGCCAACCACATAGGGAGTTTCATGCTGCAATTCATTTCAAATACAGAAAGGCTGAGCAATCTTCTCTCAAGGACTCCTGGTAAAATGAGGTGGGTCCAGGCAAGTCTGGCGGTATCTGCTGCCACAGAGGCTGAGGCAGGGGGATCAAAGTAGAAGGTCTAACCAGGCAACTTAGTAAGACCCTGCTCTAAAAACAAAAAGAAAAAGGAAGGCTGAGGACCTGGATGAATGACAGACTCACCCAGCATGCCCACGGATCCCCAGCACTGGGGGTTGGGGTGAGGTGAGGTGGGGGCCATGAATCAGAGAGCCACTCAGAAGGACAATCGACTGAGCATCAAACTAGAATTCTGGGTTCTGGGTGCCGGTGCCAAGTCAGCTAGCAAACTGCCCGAAAACCCACTTGAATGCTCCCTTAGACACTCTATGGACAGAGGGAGTATCTCTAGTGGTAGGTAGGTACTATCTGTGAAACAGCTCAAAATTGTGGGCCAATCCCCAGCCTTCTAAGAATGTAGCCCTGAGGCTAAAGAGATGGCTCAGCAGTTAAAAGTGTCTCTGCCCTTCTAAAGGAGCTGAGTTCAGTTCCCAGCATCATGTCAGGAGCGCACAACCACCTGTTACTGTAGTTTTAGTAACACACACACATACACACAAACACTTTTAAAATCTAAAAATTTATCTTTCTCCTAATAACTTAGTTTTATTCTAATAATTAGTTTTCCTAATAACTGAGTATCCAATTCTAATAGCTCAGGCCATTTAAAAACCTTCAAGGGAGCTACTGATATCTAAGAACAAATATATATTTTTATCTTCGTGGCCTCTAGCCCAAAAGGTTTCTTTATTTACACTCACACTTTCATATTTATGATTATAAAAGCTATCTTTAAAACAGTTCTTACCTTTGATGCCGAGTTTTAATGCTGACCTTGAGATGCAAAGCACAGGACAGTAAACTGGGAGTTTAAGGTTTTCCCTTTATTTTAAGTACTAGAGGTTATGCGTAAATCCACATGAATGCCAGGCAAGCACTCTAGCACAGAATTGCATCCCTAGCCCTCTCTGGAAATCTTTATAGGGAGGAAGAGCATGGGGGAAGGGCTATTTGAGACTCGCCTTTGCTAATATCCAAATCCCACTTCTGAAACATAAAATGGCCTGTTATAAGCGAGGGTTTAAAACTCAATCAATTCCAATAGGAAACAGAAACATAAAAACTGACCGTAGGGGACTGGTAAGGTGGCTCAGCAGGAAGAGCGCTTGCTGCCAGAGGACCTGGGTCGGTTCCTCATGAGCCACAAGGTAGGAGAGCTGAGTCCTGGAGGTTCTGCTCTGACCACCACACACATACGGTGGCACGTGCACACCTGTACCACATGCACAGGCGCTCACACAAATCAATGTAATTTCTAAAAACTGACAGCAGAGGAAATCAATTTTCCTCCCAATATTGAAAACTAACCCAGCAGGCGAATGTCCTCATAATGAAAAGGTGTCTCCTTACCCCACTTTCCCCAACACCTGCCCCAGCTTCCAGAACTGGCTTTTTCAGAGAGTCACTAGTTAGCCAAGAGGCTAAGCACTCTGGAGATTACAAAGAGAGATACATATGGCCCTGACTCTAAGGAATTCATCTAGAAGATAGTCCACCATGACATAAGAGAGAAAGAGTAAAAACCCAAAGACGGCTACATAAATTATTACGGCACTTACAGCGACGGGGAAGTGGATTGGTCCCAGGTTGGCAAGGGCAATGGGGGTGAAGTATGAGGACAACCTAGGTGTACACACTGAATGAGGAAAAGACCCAAGACAGGAACAGCAAGGAGGGATGAGCATGTGAAGCAAGAATGGCACGTGAACCTCGCCGAGTGCTTAGTAAATGCCAGGCATGTGTGCTAGAAGCTTCATGTGCTTAAGCCTCAAGAAGCATTGTGGGAAATGAGCTGGGCACTGACATAGACTACAGAGTGTGACAAGGGAGGATATTGCAAGGCACAACACTGGGTCTGACAAACAAGGCAGAGGTCCACCAGAGAGCTGGGTTTGTGCCAGGGCTCTCTACCAGCTCCTCTGCACCGTCTCATCAAGCCGCTCTGATGCAGAGTAGGGACCAGGAAGCGACAGGAGGTTTGCTCTAACTCTGGAATACCACTGGCAAGAAGCCATCTATCTGAAGTCTCACTGAGGTGACCTGCGTGTAGGAGCCACTGATGAGAATAAATTGTAATTCCTTAACTACAGCCCATCCCCACCCTTTCCACCTTGGCTCAGAAAGCTGAAACCTGCTCATTGTGAGCCCTAAGGTGGAGATGTCTGGCTGCGCAGAATTGACAGGAAGTCCTTTCACCAGCCTAAGGTTACCATTAACACTCCCAGCCACTGCCTTGAGCTAATTCTTGTTTGTTTTTGAAGTTTGGTTGAAATGTCACAAATGGAAAAATTAAGTAAAGCACCCAGTTAGCCCCAAGACTGGACACACCTGGTGCAAACCCAGCAAAAGAAACTTACTTCATTAGCAGGAGAGGCAGGGTGAAATTTACATCTGAAATCCGCCTGCAGCAGGAGAAAGTGCTGAGGCCAAAGGGCTGTCTGTTTTTACAGCTGTGTCAGGGCCCAGTTCAACTCCTACCAACACTCAGGAGTGTGGCAAGGGCCCAAGGAAAAATGGTCTCCAACCTCTTCAGCTGCAGCTCAGCTCACAAAGGTTTTTAAGAACCAGTTAATGAAATAAAACAAGACCAGATGAGGTGATATAATGAACTTTATTTCCACAGCTAATTTATATGTTTAAATCCCAAATATTGGCTTTTTTTTTCTTTTAAAAAGTCAGAACACTAAAATTATTGATGTGATTTTTGTAACCTCAAATTTAGCAGTTGCTTTTTGTACTGGCCTCACCAATGACACATGAGTCTGTGCCATGTGCTACAACAGTTGGGCTTCTGAGAAGCTGATGAAAAGCAAAGTTTCCCTCTTGCATGAGACCAGAACTCAAATGCCAAATGAGCCCTTGATAGGAATTCAAGTTTCAAAGGAATTCTTGATTAAAATTTCTGATTCGTCATCAGTTTGCAAGAGGCGCTTTGGGCTCTGGATCTTTGCCACACCCACCCACTCAAAGTAATGGCTTCTAAGAATTCTTTGGCATGAGAAAACCCACCACAACACTGACTGGTTTTATAATTTTACTTTTTCTACAACTTTTCATACAGAGGTATACCTGGGACGCCAAATAATGCAGAAAGATTTGCAAATTACCACCTTTAGATCTGGGTTTTTTCAAAGCTGAAGAGAAACTTGGCGGCCACATAGCTAGCAGCTGGACTTGCTTCCGTGTCAACCGAAGCACAGGCAATGCCTGCCCATTGTGGGACAGCCGGGCCAGACCCTCCTTCCACCCACTGCTCTCCTCAAGTCCCATGTACCTCTGCTGCAAGCATGTGCTAACAGGCTGAGAGCGCCTTGCCTTTCCTATAGAAAAGGTGTCTGTCTATATCATCAAGTTAGGAGGAGGATTTTGTGTCAAATACAACAAAAAGCAAGGACAGTAAGGACCCGATTCTTCTAAATTGCTATTTTAAAAACACTGTCATTCATTTATGGTTTGTAACGAAGCCTGCAGCTTGGGCATTTCTCTGCATGAAGGGAATATGGGAACCAATAGTAGGAGAGTCACTAACATCATGCCATTTAAAGTATGGTTGCCACCTCCCCCATTCTACCAACACAGGCATAACGTAGAAACATGCTAGAAAAGTAGATGCTCACAGTGAGTTCAAGGTCAATCTAGGTTACATGAGATCCTGTGAAAGAATGAGGTCGGGGAGAGGAAAAACTCAGAGGACCGAGGCTGTGGCTAAGCTGGTAGGGTGCTTGTCCAGCCAAATTCATTCCCAGCACGACATAAAACAAGGGATGGTGGCACACCCACAATCTCGCATTTTGGAGGTAGAGGCAAGAGACTCAGAAGTTTAAGGTCATTCTGGTTTACATAGTGAGTTCAAGGCCAGCCTGGACTACACTGCAAAAGAGACACAGAGGGAGGTAGAGCCAAAGAAAGAGGAAGGCAGAAGGAAAGGAAAGAGAGGGAGGGAGAGAAAGTAGATTCCCTGGCCCTGGTCAGACACTTGCTGGCTCTCATCTGCTCTTTCTCAAGATCCTGGATGAACTGTATAGAGGCCTGTACTCCTCTATAAGGTGGCACACTATCTACAACAGTCCAAATGGACAAACAGAGGGAAAACTAAATTCCAGTCAAGGATGATTTACCTAAGAAGTTACCTTAAAACAATATACCAACATGGTGGTGACACCCTTGGTCCCAGTACTTGGGAGCTCTGTGACTGTGGCGCCAGCCTGGTCTACATGGTGCGTTCTAGGTCAGCCGGAGCCATATAATAACACCCCATCTCACACCAACCACCCAACCAATGGAATATACCAAAGGCTAAAGTTTAATGGATCATTCAATTCATTCTGTTTATCCATTTGACCATTTGATGTTACTACGTAACCAAAAAAAAAAAAAGAAGAAGACGGTTTCCTGCTTTCACAGAGCTTACAATGGAGTAGGGGGAGATGACACAGGGGGCATCAGAGAAGGCCCAAGTGTTGACTGCTATTGTAGATGGAAGAGAAAATCTGTGGGAGAGGGTGTGATGAGAAAATTCCTGTGGTCGAGAAGCCAGCAATTTCTGGATGATTAGGCCATTTGGGATAGGACAGCTGTGGCTCACATGCTCTAGCAGCCCCTCCGCCAGCAGGGCTCCGTCAACAGATAAGCAAAACAGGTTCATCTAATGAGGAGCCGCTAACGCAATGCCTGGCGGTCAGCATGGGCTCTGGCTGGCCAAAGGCTATTCCTGGCCATCATCAGTAGGCTGATCTGAGATGCCAGCACCAGCCGAAGTCCAATGTGTGTCGCCACAGAGTCGAGCAGTAAGCACTTGAAGACTTAGAAAACCCGGCCGTATGAGCTGCTCGGTCTGCTGACCTCCCCCTGCCGTGCAAAGAAAGCCAGCGGGCATGGCGGTGGGAGGAAGGAAACAAGAGGCAAAGAGGACAGTTATAAAAGGAGCTCAGGAAGGGGGCAGAGAGATGGCTCAGAGGTTAAGGGCATCACTTGCTCTTGAAGAGGATCTGGGTTCAGTTCCAGCACCCACAGGGTGGCTCCCAAGGGGAGGGGAGGGATCAAACACCCTCTTCTGACCACTTTGAGCTCCTGCATATATGTGGCACACATCCACTCAGGAACACACACACACAAACACACACAGATCTCAACCATGACTTTAAGGCAGACGGTATGACAGCAGGTACAACTGATGTTTCATTTTCTTAGAATGAACAGAAATGTGAATGGCATGATGTTCCACTGAATATCATGCAAATGTCCATAAAGATACCTAAAGGCAAACCCAGGTTTACAGTGCCTCCATCACAACGGTTCCTCCAAAGACATGAGACACCCTCCACTCAGGTTCCCAAGTTCAGGAAACCATCACCTATGTGCATAGCATAAGTCTCAAAGACTGCAATTTTATACAAAGTACATGGCATTAACAGACAACGGAGTGTGTGAAAATGGGCACAATAGTAAAAGTCCGCCATGACTGAATACCCACTCAGCACGATTAGACCTCCAAAACATAATGTGAGTGTGTCAAAGTACACAAAGAATGAGATCATTTCATGTATAAAAAACACACACACATGCATAAAACCCAGTACTACATATTTTCTATAGCTAGCAGAGTCATTTTATACACACACAGCAAACTCATATGCACAGTCAGGTGCACACACTCGCACGCTCCCTATTCTTCTTTCTTGAATTTACTACCATATTGATTTTCAATGGATATTTCACCAAAATCCTCTAGGTTCCTTAGTTACTGAGGACCACAGGCCCCTACCACTATCTAACTTAGAGAGTGGGGCATGATGGTGATGCCTATAAGCCTAGCACTTAGAAGCAGAGGCAGGAGAATCAGTTCAGTAAGGTACATGAGTCCATGTCTCCAAAAACAACAAACAAAAAGACAACCAAAGAATTAACTTAAAAGGGGAACTAATTACTATCAAAGGCAGCGTCCTTAACCTAGATTACTATCCGGTTCCCCACTCCACCTTGCGCATCACCAGACTTCTATCTCCTTCTGTATACAAGATGTCCTCATACCAACAAACCACAATAATGTGCACAAGCCCATAAAGCATCCGTGGTATGTCAGGCTTCCAAGAGGCAAAAACCCTGACTATAGCTGAACTGACTCTTTGATGTTAGACAGCATTTCACAGAGACCCAAAGGCAGCGCTGTTCTAAAGTGGAAAGCCCCCAGCCTCAGGGCAGACATTCCTTATCACGGTTGTCCAGGACCAGCACCTGGAGTCGAACACTTACCCCCATGACTCTGCCTCGCTGCTCCACATCTTCCCACATGAAATGAACTATGACCCGGCACATGTACTTTCCAGTCCGGCCTTCCTGCTTCATTCGGACTAGACACATCCTGAGTGGAAGGGAAACGGATTTTCTATGAGTTCATTTTCTATGAGTTCACACAATTCACTAAAGGGTGATTTTAGCACAGCACACTGAGACAAAAACCCGGCAGTGACCTTATTGTCTTTAATATCTTTAATATCAGCTATAACACAGACCCTGTAAAAAAAAAGTCCATCTCAAGTGTGCAGTCTGAAAAAGGCCTGCATATTATATATGATAATGTAAGCTACTTGTGGGCACTGAGCACTTTAAATGTGGCTAGTCCAAGGATTTCGAAGATATAGTAAGACACAAAATCACATATTTTTATATTGCTATCAGATTGAAATATTATTTCATATAAGTTTAAAGAAAATGAGTTACTGAATTACTCTCATGGGCTGGGACATGACACAGAAGGTGAGAGCACGGAGATAGAACCCCAGCACCCACATAACAAGACACGCGTGGCTGGGCATGCCTGTAACTGTAACATCGGTGCCAGAGACAATGCGCTCCAGAGATCTCCCTGCTCATCCAGCTTAGCCCACACTGTGAGCTTCGCTGCAGAGCGACAGAAGAAACATACCGCCTGTCTCTGGCTCCATGTACGTGAGTACATGTAGCAGAACATTCATGTGCATATCCGCCCAACCCACTCCCCACATTAAGATACTGGCATTCGGGGCTAGAGAGATGGCTCAGTGTTTAAGAGCGCTGTCTGCTCTTCCAAAGGACCCGGGTTCAATTCCCAGCACCTACATGGCAGCTCACAACGGTCTGTAACTCCAGTTCCAAGAGATCTGACACTTTCACACTGATGCACATAAATAAATAAATAAATAAATAAATAAATAAATAAAGATACTAGCCAAAAAAAAAAAAACAAAAAAATACTAGAATTCTTTGCAATACCACCTTCAATTCTTTGGACTTTAAAAATATAATTAGAAATGTAGAAAAATTTCAATTACATTTGTGGCATGTATTCTTAATTCTCTTGGCTAATATTTCTTCAGCATACAGACACGGAGAATACTACGATTACATTTTTATAATTATCAAATTGTTCTCCCACTAGATGTAAATGCTACTGAAGGCAAAGAACAAGTTTGTTTTTGTCTGTTTGTTGATTTTTGTTTGTTTGTTTGTTTGTTTGTTTTGAGACAGGGTCTCAGTGTAAGCTACATGACCCAACCATGAACCAAACATTTCTTCAGTCTGTCTCAATGGGCTACACATCATAAGAATCTGAACAGGGAAAACACAAGGTCCTGTACTTGGGTCCAGTGGAAAAAACTCCAGGGGTCCAGGATACATGAATCACAACTACCTATGTAAGAAAGCCTTAAAAAAAAAAAAAAAGCCAAAGGTAATAGAACATGCTCAATGCAAGTCAAGAGAATAATGATCCTGATCCCAAATTAATGTGCTTTTAGGTAGTGAAGTATGTCCTTAGTGCGCAAAGCGAGGCTCTAAATCTGCCTGGATCAGCGGCATTTACTGATTCTAATTTTGAACATCATATCTGAAGAGACAAAAGGTTAAATCATACTAAGAGTAAGTTCTGTCTTATTGCACAGTAGTAAGACTATAGTTAATAGTAACGTAATTTATTTGCAAATGGCTCAAAGAGAGGGTTTTGAATATTCTCACACCACAAAAATAATATGAGATGAGGGGTGTGCTAATGACTCTCGCTTGATTGTAACACAATGTACATGTGAGTCAAAATATTATATAATCTGTAAGTATGCAGGATGGGCCAATTAAAAATAAAATTTAAATTAAGAGAAAAGGAGAAGAGAAAAGATCCGAGACCAGGCGTCAAAGCGGCTCAGCAGGTAAAGCACTTGCCACTGCATCCTAAGGACCTGAGGCAGAGCACACACACACACACACACAAGTAAATAAACAAGTGTTTACAGAGAGGCAGCACCAGAAGATATCTAACCTGGAGAAAAACAAGAGAGTGGTCATGAGTTTGTCAATCTAAATGTTAAAATCAAAACCATAGGCTGAGCCATACAAAGAGAAAGATTTGCTGAACAAAAGTAAAAACTGTCCAGCAGGGAAGTATCCAAAGATTTAAGTCATAAAATGGACAACTTCAAAATGTAGAAAACTAGCTTGTTCATGTAAGAATAATTGTTTGGTGAACACACAGCTCTTTAAATTATTGTTTAAAGATTTTCTTTATTTTTAATTATGTGCATAAGTGTGTGTGTGTGTGTGTGTGTGTGTGTACAGATATATGCACACGAGTTCACGTGCCCTTGGAGGTCAGAGGCATTGGATCCCCTGAGTTACAGGCAGTTGTGAGCAGCCCAAGTTGAGAGCTGGGAGCCAAATTCAGATCCTCTGTAAAAGCAGCATCTACTGTCAACCACTGAGCCATCTCTATAGACCCTGAGTGTGAAGCTTTCGGACCAAAGGTTCACTACTGATCTCAAGGGGATTTGTTGCTATTTTCATCCTAATTTTTAACATATGAATCCAGTTAGTGCCTCAGATATAAGACTTGGAGACAATAATGAAACAGGCTGTGAAAAGAGACTGGACTACATACAGCATATGAGAAAGAACTGATTTCAAAGTAGAAGCGCATAAGAGAAAGTTCAACAGGACTTTTTAAATAAGTTAATCAAATTGTTCTTGTCTGCCTCTCACCTGAAAAGACACAATGTGTTTTGATGCCTGAGTGTCATAGGAGGCCAATTCATCAACAGCAACAGTGAGGTAATGGAATTCTTCATTTATTTGAAAATTCTGTAGTCTGTTAATACACCTGCCCACTGAGGTTTAAAAGGCACAGATTTTTTTTTTTCAGACCATAAACTTTCTTAACTATATCAACATGAGGTGAGGTGAGGTGTTTGGAGTTTCACAGCACAGCTTGTTCAATAGCCATTATAAGACAACAGTCAACTCAATGGGCACCTGGGCTAAAAAGGTAATATAAAATGAAGGAACTCTCAAGCTGGCTGACAATCTACCCAATGAATGTAAACTATGTGTAGGTCTGAGGTTGAATGGGTAGGCATTGCACTGATGGCAAAGACATGAGTCTAGCTTTTAAGCCATGTGTGTCCTAAGAGAAACAAGGCACATACAAACAACAGAAAACGGCTGGTGGGATGCCTCTGTGAGAAAGGGCACTTGCTACAAAGCCTGACTCCCTGGAATCAACATGGTAGAAGGAGAGAATTGACTCCCAAGAGCTGTCCTCTGACCTACCCACGCACACCATGGCACATATTGGCACGTGTGTACATACACACACAAATAGATACACGTAAAACAAAGGAAGGTAGTATCTTGAGAAAAAATGTGCAGTAGAGTCTGAAAGATTACTCTGTGATAAATGGGGCCTGAGAAAGCTGGATGGGAAAGGGAACACCCGGGTCTTAGAAGGATGTGCTGAAGTGAAAACAGAACAAAAAGTAAAAGGCTTCCCAACTGACAGAACATAGGGCCAAGGAAGAAGTCGGCATGCGATTCCTCAATTTGTGACAGGGCAGGGCATAAGAAGCAGGGAAGCAAAGCCAGAAGTCACAAGTGCTTTAAATGTCACGCTAAGAAAGTCTGGACTCTGTGCGCCACGCGGACGCCGGTGAGAAGAGATGTGGTGAGCCTGGCATGCTGGCACGCAGAGCACACGGGTGACTGAGAAGCTAGCCCTCCCGGCCTCAGCCCTGCTGCTAAATACCAAGGCCACCAAGGCTGGGAAGTGACAACCTGGAGGAATTCTTTCTTTTACGGAGCCAAGGTCGTTGTCTGGAAATACATGACTGCCTTTTGAGAGAAAGGTGAACAGCTATAAACCTCTAGCGAGCGTTGGAGCACCTACAAGTTTAGGAAATGTGGACTGAAGGCTATCAACAAAAGAAGTTCAAACTACTCCCAAAGCATTGCGCCAAATCAGTTCAGTAGATACGCGGGACCAATGCAAAGCACTGTACAATATAAAACCCTACAGTGAGTCTCTCCTTAGAAAACCAAGTCAAGAATAGGTTTTTCCTCTTAGTGTATGTCCTGAAGGCTCCTGTGGTCTGTCAGGAAAATGTAAAATTCTGATGCACAGAACTCACCAACCACCAGCACTAACTAAAAGCTCATTCATCACGGATGTGAATCAAAGTCTAAGAAGCTAGGACAGAATAAAGGTCCCAGCGTAAAGAACTTTCGACTTATTCTTAAAAAAAGAAAAAGAAAAAGAAAAAAAAAAAAGGTGAAGGCCAGCCCACCTGGTGAAACAGGCAGCTGCCTGGATGTCCACCCAGCAGCTGCAGGGCAGCTCCTAAACACCCTACCCTGAAGCTCACCCCATGCAGCTCTCCTTTCTCCCCTGCTCAGTAACTGCTCTGAACAGATAATTAAGAATGAAAAACAAGCTCCTTCCCAAGCAGTCTTCTCCCTGCAGTTCCTCAGAGCCCTTCCACATAATCCATCCACATAATCCATCCACATACAAGCTCCAGTCTCAAAGTCTCCCTTTCTGCACATGGTGGCAGCTTTTCCCTTCTTCACATGGTAACGTCCACACACACTATTCTGACACTGGATGCAGGGAGGAGAATCCCTGGACACCCGCTGGCCCTCCAGCCTAGCCCTTGCCACACAACAACTAAGGGACTCCACCTTCAACAAGATGAAAGTGAAGACCAACACCCAAGGCTGCCCTTTGACCTCTACACAGATGCTGTGAAATGTACACACACACACACACATACACACACACACACACACACACCCCAAAACCAACCAACCAAATGAACAAACAAAAACTGCAAGCAATTAAGAGTAATGCCTGACCTAGGCAGAATTCAGCTTATCTGGTAACTTTTCACATTCTAAAAATGATTAAGAAAAAAATTAAATAGCAAAAGAAAGCAAACGCTGTAATGAACAGCGGTCGGCACCACACACTAAGCCCCGGCTAAGTACCGTAGAGACATTTCTTTCTTTTTCCCCTTGGTGCTGCAGCTCACACTGTAGTCCCAGTACTCAAAGAGGCTGGGGAGGACCTCCATTAGTGCACATTCGGAGCCCTCCTGAACTACGTAGTGAGTTCCAGACCAGCCTGGCAGACGCATGAGACTTGACACACACAGACAGACAGACAGACACTGACACACACACAAACATACACACATACACGGCATACTCATGGTGCACAGACATATATGTAAGCAAAACATCCATACACTTAAAGCGAAAATAATTTTCAAAAGATTTTTAAGAAAGAAAACAAAACAAAACAAAAAAACCCCACCATGTCTAGAGCATAATCCACCAAAGTTACAAACCTAGGGTCCACACTGAGACCTGCACCTAGAATTAATTGTACTGAAGTTTGTTGCTTATGGTGCCCAGAACAAACCCTCCACAATCTGTTGGCTCTGGTTTCTTTTTCTTTCTCTCTTTCTTTAATCCTCACAGGGCATACCTTAAGTTTTAAAACTAGCATCATATTAGAAAAAGCATTATTGAGGGATTGGCGAGACAGCTCAATGGGTTAGTAACACTGTCCACTCTCGCATAAGACCGGAGTTCGATTCTCAGCACCCACTTAGTGGCTCACAGTCATCTCGAACTCCAGTTCCAAGGATCCAGTGTCCTCTTCTGACCTCTGAGGGTACCAGACATGTATGCTGGCAACATACTTATAACATAAAATAAACCTTATACAGTTTTGTTTTTTTTTTTTAAAGATGGGGAGGGATGGTGATGCACACCTTTAATCCCAGCACTCAGGAGGGAGAGGCAGGTGGATCTCTGAGTTCAAAGCCAGCCTGGTCTACAGAGTGAGTTCCAGGACAGCCAGGGCTACACTGAGAAATCTTGTCTTACAAACCAAAATGAAGAAAAAGAAAAAAGAAAAAGCATATTGAGGGACAGAAGCGATGGCTCAGTGGTTAAGAGTATAATCTTCTTCTTTATTTTTGACAGGGTTGTACAGCTCAGGCTAGTCTTGAACTCTTTGATCCTCCTGCTTCTACTTTCCACAGGGCTGGGATTACAGCCCTGTACCACCACACCCAAATCTTAGGTTAAATGCTGAAAAGGGCTCCTCGGGGAGGAAAGGTTTACAGGCTAAAACAAAAATTACTCCTATGCATGCAAAGTAAATATTAAAAAGAAAGCAATAATAAAAGTTCTTATATTAATCAGTCACTTGTTTAACAAGGCTTATGAGCACCTACTGTGCAAGCAGGTTGATCTGTGAGCTGCACTGCTCTACAGCACTGCCACATGCCCCTCCCACAGTTGCTGATGTTCTTAAACCCGCAATTTATTATTGAGGTTTTAAGCCTCAGCACTATCCCTGTCTCTCAGTGATTCCAGTAGCTCATAAATAATGCTGATCTCTTTTACATATAAGGCAAATAACACAGCCAGCAAAGTAAAGAAAAAAAGAAGTGCTCAAGCCCTCATCTGACGGCTCTCCACTCTCTGTAAAAGGCCAGCCCAGAGACAGCGAAAGAGCAAAAGCTCACTGAACAGGAATCTCTGATGAAGGACTAAAGACACTGACTGCCTCGTGGCTGGTAAATTCTCCTACCGAAGACTTGATGCCTCTTCTATTGCAGAACCCATCACCTTCCTCTATTTACACCTTCCTCTATACACAGAAAATCAACACGCCTAAGCAAGCTAAGGTTGCTCAGTAGAGAAGAGCGAAACACAGCTTCAGCCTTCCCCAAGCCAGGGTCTCTCACATTATCCTCCTGTTCACTGAGGGCTCAGCACACAGCCTCGTCCTGTGAAGACAACAACCCTGTCTGCACAGTCAAAAGCAACAGCCGAGGCCAAGGAAAGGCCATGACTCTTCTCAGTACTGACCAAGAGGGCAGAATCCTTGTGATTCCTAACGCTGACCTCCTGCCACATTTTGGCAGCTCTGACATCCTGTCTCACTCAGCCACGTTTAGGATTTGGCCTTGTTCGACCACATCAGCTGCTGTTGAGGGAATCTGACTCAGAATTCTGTGATCAGTGGGCATGTGAGCAGGTCTGTCACTGACAGAATTAAAGGAATCTCAGGTGGGATTTTTAGAGAGCTTGTTCACTTTATCATCAGCCAGGGCCAACATGGCCACCCTCAAGCCCCTTAGTTTGCTAATGAGTGGTCTATTTTTTGGTGAGCTGGCACACTGACTCCTTCCCAGGGCCATATACATGGCTATTTCTACCTAGTTTCCTAAACTTCCTCCCTGTGACATCTAAGCTTTCTAGGGGGGAGCATGGGGGCCACCAGACATGCCTGTGGCAAAAGAAAGCAGGGCAAAATGCTTCCTGAAACCATCTCACCTGATGTGAACCACCGCTAAGCTACATATGGCTTACAGCCAGATCCACTATACAGCCAGATCCATAAGATCAAGGTCTTAGCTGGCAAGTACCAAGGCACTAAAGGTCATGCATGCTGATAAAACACTGCTGCGTGGGCCTTTGGTTTGAACAAAACAAAGCAACACAACAACCTACACACGTGGGTGTGTACACAGAGCCTCGGCCGGGGGGAGGAGAAAGAAGCTGCGCACACAGCCAAGGCACAGACCTGCAGATCTCTAGACACCATAGACAGCAGGTCTGCAGCTGCTGGAATCCAGCAGGAGCCTGGATGCCCTACAGCTCCATCGAAACTGCAAGGGTGGTTTTACAGAGCCCCTGGCGATGCTGCCAATGCCTGTCAGGGCAGTTGTCTGGCTGGACTGGGACGGGGAGAGTGTGCCTCGCAAGCCCTTTCTTACCCATGCTCTGCTTCCTCCTCTTCTTTACAAGAGTCTGAGCTGGCTTCTCTAATGCTCATTCTCCATCTTTCTTTGGCATGTGAAACTTCGGTATGTGTTACTCCTGTCCTAACAGCTCAGGACCACCCTCTAGCACTGGACCACAGAAGGCCATGACTGCTGTCCGTAAGCACCTGCCATTTCCAGGGCTTTCCAGGACACAGACAGTGAATGCACGAAAAGCTGCTCTCACCGTAAAGCTGGTGGTCAGAAGCTCATTTATATAGCTACGCATATTCAGAGAAGGAGACCCCTGTTCCCTTGGTCACCAAGAAGGGCCACTAAAGCATTAAGAGTCCACTCCTGATGAGACCTGATAGCTAGGGTCAGATGGAAGAGGAGGAGGACCTCTATCGGTAGACTTGGGGAGGGGCATAGGGCGAAGAGGAAGGGAGGGTGGGACTGGAAAGAGATGACAGAGGGAGCCACAGCCAGGATACAAAGTGAATAAACTATAATAAATAATAAATTAATTTTTTTAAAAAAGAGAATAAAGTAAGCAAAGGCTTTAAAAAAACAAGCAACAACAACAAAAAAGAGCCCATCACCTGTGGGACCAGGCAAACACTCTGGAAAGTCTACCGTGAGGATACTTTGGCTTACTAGGGTCTGTCTTATCTGGCTTTGTTGGGTGGAGATTGTGACTGCTTCCTAAGTCTCCTTGCTGCCCTGACTCCTCTCTGAGTTGCCACTCCAGGAGGTGTTTCCATTCGTATTCCTCCAGTGTCTCTGCCTACCATACTAGAAATCGGAGTTTGGCTGCCCCTCAGTTTACACTCTTGGATGTCAAGGCTGAGAGACCAGGATTAAATGAACCTAACTTTTCTACAGACCTGGGATAGCTCCATCCCTCTGTGATGATTTTACCCCTTAGGAGAGGGAGTTCCCAGTTCTCAGAAGATCACTGTACAACTGGGCCCAAAACTACTCCTCTGGTGACCCTTTGACTACATTCCCCCACAAACCTGCCCCAAACACTTGAGCCTGCTGGGCTGCCCTCAAATATGCCATGTCATCTAGAGTCTTTCCCTCCTGCTGTGCCGGAGCAGAAAGTGCCCCCTCTCCTTACCCTTCATGATACCCACTCCCTACGCTACCTCCACTCCTGCCACTCAAGTCAGTCTGCCTTTGTGCTTCCACAGGATCTCTACAGGCTTTGAGCCAAGCGTCTCATTACTATCTCTTACAGACAACCGTACTCAGGGCCCATTTTCCACAAGTTTCTTGAATGTGTGTGTACCGTTTCACAGCCTTCTCTCCATCACCCCATGGTTCCCAAACACACAGTAAGTCCTTGACAAGGATTTGCTGATTAAAAAAAAAAAAAAAAGAGCTGCTAAGACATTCTACCAAAACCTATAAAGATCACGAGAATTAAGAGCGAGGAAGAGGCTGGAGAAGACAAAGAACAGATCACCTCCCTCTTCTGCCTAACTGGTGGCAGTACACCCATCCCTCTAAGCTTCAGCAAGAGACTCGGCAGACGCAGTCTGGAAAGTTTACAGAAATACAAGTAATTTCAAGGCTCTCTCAGCTCTTAGTCAGGTATTGACCTTGGGATGTGGTCACAGGGATTATATATTTTATTTTGCCATCCACTCCCTCTACCACTCCGATACCTCTAGCTATATGAGCAATAAAGAGCCTTTCATACTGGCTCTGAATATTATCTTTGAGCTCCTCTGGGAACAGGTCAGCCTTCTCTCAACCCACCTACCTTTCCAATGAGTAATTCTACCATCCAGTCCTCAGCTCTTAAAAAAGTACTTTTCTTCTCAATGTATCCAGTTTCCCTCACTGCACTCTCTCCTTAACCTCCACGATGGATACCAAAGGCAGACACTGTGCCTACTCAGCAGCCTGACAAGAAGCCATAGTGTCTATCTCAGAGAACTAGCCGAGTTAGGAATGGTTTCAACTGTTGTAACATCCTTATCAATCCTATAAGCACATGCGCGTGCGCACGCGCGCACACCCACACCCACACACACACCCACATTCTTGAGCTTAGCAATACTGTGTCTAACTGGCCGCTTTGGTATCTTATCTCCTTCACTAGGCTGAGCTGCTTGAGAACCAGCCCCAGTTCCCAGCAAAGTGCCCAGGACACAGTGCCACTATGATCTATAAATTGTTGGTTTAGAAGGTTCAAAAAATATATATCCATCAAACAAACTGCCCCTTTGGGCTACTTGGCCAAACTCTGTGATGATGTGAGTTTGGAAGAGGCACTTCAGAGGCAATCAGAACCAAAATATCTTTACACAGTAGCCAGGCCTGTGATGCCATGCTTGGCTAGAGACAGTCTCAAACAAGGGTCCTTTGACAGCCATCCATCCCCCACGGTCCTTGGGAGCATTCACTATGGTCAGCGTAGTGAACCCAGGTCTCCAGGGTTATTTTCCCAAGATCCAGCAGCTCCCCGACCCCACTGCAGTGACTCTATATCCCCTGTGACCTTTAATGCTGGGTAACAGATAAAAAATAGATTTTTTTTCTTTTTTCTTTTTTTTGGCTACTTCACATCTGAAGAAAAAGCATACTGTTTAAGGTGTTAAATATTTTCACGCGCACAACTCTGACTTGTCTCTAACCTGTGTGCATACTCAGAGGCACAGGCATAAATGTCAGTGGTATAATTTGTTATAGGTTTCTGATGACCAGCGATGAAAATGACCACGGATTCTCACAATTCAAACCACTTTTACGTAAATGTGAACTTTCCTAAAACAGCCAAGGGAGAGAATTTTCCATCCAGCCTCAGAGTCTCTCAGAGAGAGTGATAGCATTATTCATGGGGATAGGTGCTCTTTGAAAGAAAAATATTACAAATATTAGTTTCTTTCTGGGTTTATGCTTTGACCTTTAATAAAAATGTGCTCCAAGGTACCAGTCATGAAAATAAGAGACAGGTTTTCATGCTTGAACAAGCGCCACTTATATAATCAGACCTGAGAGGAGAGCTGTGCCTTACAGTACACACACATGCGTTTGGTACCTCACCTAGAATGGATCACTTACCAGACATGAAGCAGGGTTATAAGAAACCAGGAGTTGAATGTATCAGGCATCTGGCACCCTAGAAAATAACAATAAGCGTAAATCCGTGAAGGGGGAAAGGAAGCATACTGGCTTGCAACCACTGCCAGAATCTGTTCAACCAAAATATAAGTATTCTGATTACACTATCGTAGAAAAGATCAGCAGAAACCCAGTGTGAGAGGCTGGGCTGGAGCATGGATGCAGACAACCAGCCTTCCAGGGCCATCCCTGCTTCCACTGTAGCGTTGGGCAAACTGCTTCTTCCCCGAGTCTCACGTTCCTCATTTTCCATAATGTCACAGAGATGACCTCTTACATTCCTTCCATCTTCATGAGGTTCAGTGCTGTCGCCCTTTCTGGGCTTGAAGTCTGAAAAGCTAAGCAAATACCTCCCAGCTCCCCTTAACCATCAGCCACTGTGATCCCGCGAGCCCTGGTAAAAAGGGTAAGCCGCCTGGTCTCCTTTTCCAAGTTTTAAAGACAATCCAATGCGACATGGCCATGAGTGAGCTGAATGATTTACCTGAATGACAAGCAGGGGGAAAAAGTGGAACTCTTAGGAGCTACAGCTGAACAGGAAAGTGGACTGCAGCCAATGAAGGCCAGTCTTTAGCCCCAGGGAGAGCAGTGGACAGGGCCTCTTGGTTTCAGGTCCTCCAAGTTAGGCCTCAGTTCAGACATCAAGACTCTGAATTCTCACATTTCTGAGAACCCCCTCTGGTTGCCTGAGGGATTGCCACTACACATATCCTCCTTATTACCTGATATGGGGGAAAGCTTTACAAGGAACAAGAAGGACGAATAAGAGAAAATTAGTGGGCAGTGTGAGCCCTGACCTAGAATTCCTGCACACACATCCGGTGATCCTGTGAGGAAGGGGAAGGACTGAAAATTCCAAGGTAGCCTGGGCTAAATAAAGTATGTTTCCCCCCTCCAAAACAAAAACAACAAACAAACAAACAAAAGTATCCTGTGCCAATCAGCATCCAGTGAGGTGACAGTTTCCAAGAGTCACTAGGAGTGAGAACACAGGGCAGGACCCTGAAGGTGGGAACTCCAGCCAGCGCTAACAGGTCCTCACTCACCCATCGTGACTGGGTGTGTAACATGCCAGACAGAATAAGCGCTTCACAGCCTCAGTTCACCGAATCTGTCCAGCACCCCTAGTGGGTGGGTGCACCGGTGAGGAAGTTGATAGTGGAATCAAGACAAGTGCTCAAGGCTGCAGAGCACAAAAGCAGGAAATGAGACAGCTGGGAGTCTATGTGCGGAGTCTACGTGAGACTTCCCTGAGTCTATGTGCAGTGTGCATGCGGACTGCTACCCAAGCACTTCCTAATGCTAAGATGTGGGGAAAGGGCCACACTCCACACAGTACACCGTTAACCATCTTAAAGTGTTTCCCTCAATCCTTACTGTAACCCAGGAGAGAAGGACTATAATCCAACTTCAGAGGTAAGAAAACAGAGTCAAAGCTAACTAACTGTGGGCAGCCACCATGTTAAGCTAGTGGCAATGCTGGGGTTTGAATCCAAGTCTGTCACAAAGACACCAAAACCCTCGGGTGAGCTTACTGGGTGGTGCCCAGCAGCTGTCAAGTGGACTTCCTCTCTGAGCCCAGCAGGAGTGAGCTGGAGGCTGGCCTGACCAGCCGTCCAGCTATTAAGACACATGCCATCTGAGAACGGGCCAGGCGCCCTCCGCCTAGAACAAGAATAGCCCTGAGAAGCTCTCAAGCTGGGATCTCAAGTTGGGTCTTTTTTTTTTTTTGGATGTTTTCTTGGAAGTGTGTCTTTCAATCTGGAGAATGAGAGCTGGCTGCTTCTACAGGACAATCTGTCCAACAGCTACTTGTACATCACAGCTTCCCAGCAGCCTCCAGGAGCCTGTCCAGTTTCCTCAGATGGGGAAATTGGTTCTTGGGCTGGAAAGCACAGACAGACACACAGACAGACAGGTCAGCAGCTGGCCCTGGGTCACAGTTCTCCCTTCTAGGGGTCAGCTCGGGGCTGATGAGAAAAGAGCTGGCACATGAGTAAGTTCCTGTGCCTGTGGAGGTCAGAACGGAAACCCACATGGTAAACCTCAAAAATATCAAACCAACAAGTGAATGTTGACTATGAGTAAAACAAAAATATGATTGTTAGCTCAACAAAATGTGTTCACATACTTCGGGGCTAACCCCGGCGACACTCAACCGTGATCACACTGCTTCAATATACCCGGAGCTTATTTTATTCTGAGGCTAGACTCTTTCTTGACACAAAGTTCAGAAAAATTAAATAATTCCATTACTAGCTGGGTGGTGGCAGCACATGCCTTTAATCCCAGCAACTTGGGAGGCAGAGGCAGACAGATCTCTGTAAAGTCAAGGCCAGCCTGGTCTACAAAGTAAGTCCAGGACAGCAAGGGCTCTGTTACACAGAGAAACCCTCTCTCGAAAAACAAAATAATAATACTAACAATAATTCCATTATTGTCACTGGACAGTGATATTACACTTTTTAATATGAAATCTAAACCCTGTTACTTTTTGTTGGTGGTGGTGGTGGTTTTTCGAGACAGGGTTTCTCTGTGTAGTCTTGGCTGTCCTGGACTGGATTTGCAGAGCAGGCTGACCTCAGGCTCACAGGAATCCACCTGCCTCTGCCCCCCCCCCCCCCCCGGAGTTCTGGGATCAAAGGCATGCGCCACCGCGCTCAGTGTAGACCCTCCTATTTCTGATAAAGCTAGGGGAAGTTTCTTCTAGGAGGCCCAGGTTTCCTTTCTCTACAGGTTGATCAACAACAGGGAAAAGGCCTATAAAATGCTAATTGGCTACCTCTGCTCCAAAACACCAGGAGCAAACTGCGTAACGGCAGATGTGTTCACGTGACAGGCAGGATCTTGTCAGGGCATCCCATAAATAATAGCTGGCAAAGTGTCTGGGCACTAAGGTGCACGGAGCTCAGACCGGAGCATTAAACACTTTGACTCTGACTGTGGTACCTTAGGGAGGACTGGCCAACAAGCTGACGGGCACAACATCCTATGACCCAACAACTCGCTCACACACAGTCTTCAAAAAATGACAATCAACATCACTTCAGCTGGGGAGAATGACCCTTGCCAGATGCCCCAGGCTCTCTGCCCTCAGGACAATGTAATCAAGCCCTACATCAAAGAACCTAAATGAGCATGGCCACTTTAAAGGTATCGTCTTAGGAAGCAATATATAATTTCCTTATTTTATTCCAACATCCTCTAAACTCCTTAGACTCCAAACCACAAGAGTCAGTCTCATTAGTCTGCAGATTTTTTAAAAAATCTTTTGCCTCTAGATGGTACTTTCCAAACCCATTCTCTTTGTTCACTAGCCACACTTTGGAATTCCTTTGGTTTGATTTTAAAATGTGAACCTAGCCAAAAAAAGAAAAGAAAAGAAAAAGGTGAAGGGCCACAGCAGAGCAAATAAATCTGCCATAGGTTGAGCTGTTTGTAACAGGACTTCCCTGGGTAGTCCTGGCTAGCCTGGAACTCAGTATGTAGAGCAGGTTTACCCTAGGTTCATGGCGATCCTCATGCCTCTGTGCTCTGAGTATGGGGATTACAAGTATGTGCCACAATGCCTACTTATGTTATAGTTTCTGTGTTGTTTTGTTTTCAAACAGGATGTCTCTATGCAGGACTGGCTATACAGAACAGGCCCAAACCCAGAGAAATCTGCCTGTCTCGGCCTCCCAAGTGCCACCATGTCCATCCTATGCCATAGGTTTTAATAGTCAATGCCTAATTAAGTCTTTAAAAACCTGAAGGGAGAGTGTGATCACCAGAAAACTCCTTGCCACTTTTACTGACGGGCAAAGGCAGGGGGAAACCCACCAAGACACACACCATTGTGTGTGGACATCAGTTTCCAATACTAACACAACATCTCACAAAGGGGGAATCTCATCAAAATAAAGCAATTATTAAGCCACATTACAGTGTCTAGCTGTGGTTGAATTCATTCACAGGCAGCATGTTACAGTGGGAAAATCCCTGAGGTTTAAGCCAGACAACACAGGTGCAAGGCTTGGCCAGGCAATCCCGGGCAAGTCACGGAGCCTCTTTAAGCCTCAACTATTTCTAAACACACAAAAAATAAACAATAATACAAGCACTTACTATCCCACAAGATTGTGAAACTTCTAAAGGGACAAACATGAAAGCAAATAAATGTGAGCTATTAATATACAATTGCAACCTTCAGAAACTTTTCTTAAGTTGGTAATCTGTAAGCTATGAACTGAAATATGAATATTAACTATCTATGTAATAACTGTCTTTTATTTGATACTATAATATTAATACAAATTCAAGCATCTTTGGTAAGGGGCTGGACAGATGCCTCAGTAGTTAAGAGCACTGGCTGCTCTTGCAGAAAGCCCAGGTTTGGCTCCCAGCATGCCATGGCAGCTCACAAGTGTCTGTAACTGCAGTTCCAGGGTTTCCAATGCTCTCTTCGGGCCTCTGTGAGCACTGCATACATGTGGTGACCATATACACAGGCAGATTAAACATTCAAATATGTAAACTAAAATTTAAAAAAAAAGAGTAACCTTCAATAACAAGAAGTGAAAACAAGTAAGCATTCGTCTAAGATAATTATAGTAAGTATGAATAGTTAACTGAATCAAGTGTTAAATATCTGACAATAAACTTTTGTGTATGTGTGGTGTGTATGTGTGTGACACATACATATGACTTTGGAGTTCACCCTTGCATATGCATGCAGACTCCAGAGGAGAAGATGAGTGTCTTCCCCTAAGGCTCTCTGCCTTACGCTGGTAAGACAGGGAGCGCTCACCATCTTGGCTGACCAGCAAGCTCCCAGGATCCACTAGTTGTCATTCCCCTTCCCCCAATGTTGGGGTTACAGGCATATGTGGATCTGTGTTCTTACATGGCTCAAGGGACTTGACCTGAATGGGGGTAATGAGGTCATGAAAAAAAAGACAAACATATGGACACATGGACACAGACAGAAATGCTAGGTCAGGTGGAGGAGATCTTATAGAGAAAGCATAATACCCCAGAAGCTCAGAGTGTTTATTATATAGCTATAAGCAGAGTTGGAGGAGCAGAGCAGAGGTAGAGTTTAAGGTGCACTGATGGCTCAAGCAGCCAAGGGCGGCCATCCCAGTAGGCACGGTCTCTGTACCGGAGCAGTCATCAAGCTGTACATTTCTGCAGGGAGAAAGCTACAGTGGACATTTCCTACACACAGTGAACACCTGCGCTCGGACCCTGGAGGACAGCTCTGCCATCCCTCTGAGCCTCATCCTAAGAGGCTTTGCAATTTTCCCATGGGTCTGGGGCTATCCTTAACATGGCTGTGTCCATGTCAATCACACATTCTCACTCAGAACTTCCCTCACTCATTCAAACTCGGGTCCTTATGCTTGCACTGGAAGTGCTCTTATGCCCTGAACTATCTCTCTAGCCTTGAGGATAATGTTTCTATGAAGAAAAGATAAGGTGGGAGTTTGGAGCCAGTGGGAGAGCTCAGCAAAGCTCTCATGTGTGAGATCCCCAGAACTGCAAACACAAACACAAAGCGATATGTTGGGTTTGTTGGGTTTTTGTTTTTTTTTTAAGATTACTATTATTTTTCTATGTATGGATGTTCTGCCTGCCATGTATGTGTATCACATGTATGCTGTGCCTACAGAAGCCTGAAGAGGGCATCAGAGCCTCTGGAATTGGAGTTACAGATAATTGTGTGTTGACATGTGGGTGCTGGGAACCAAACTTAGGTCTTCTGGAGGAGCAGCAAGTGCTCTTAATTTATGAGCCATCTCACCAGCTCCACATACGCTGTTTTGTTCTGCTTTTGTCTTTTAATGTTACTTTCTAAATGAAAAGTATGCTAACAAAAAAAATCAAGTAAACTAAAAAAATTAAAATGTCAGGGGAAATGTACATGGATGTCAGAAACTACTTAAGGAAAAAAAAACACAACTCGGTATTTTCTTTCTCATGTGAAGGAGGTATAGTTTCTCATTGTGGACTAATTTCTTGTATAATAAGAAGCAGTTTAGGACAGGCAAGATGGACCAGGAGGTAAAGGTGTTGGCTGCCAACCCTAACAACCTGAGTATGATCCTCAGAATCCACATGGTAGACAAAAACCAGCCTTTTTGTTTTTGTTTTTCTTTTGGTTTTTGGTTTTTCAAGACAGGGTTTCTCTGTGTAGTCTGGGCTGTCCTGGACTCACTTTGTAGATCAGGCTGGTCTCAAACTCAAAGAGATTTGCCTGCCTCTGCCTCCCTGAATGCTGGGATTCCAGGTGTGCGCCACCATGCCCAGCTGAGAACCAACTTTTATAAGTTGTCCTCTGACCCCTACATGGACCCTATGGTATATATGCTGATATACATGTACATGCTGGCACACACACATGTACACACACACACACGTGTGATTTTTTTTAAAAAAGAAATTTTTAAAAACTGCTTGTTTATAAGGAAATAGGGAAATTGTCTTTCCTGATGAACAAGAAAATAGAAAGTTTAAAAAAGATAGCATTATGACTTAGTATTGTATTTTAAGTCCCTAATATTAATCTGCTGAAATAGCGAAGTAACCAAAACAACTGATATTTGAGATTTAAACAATAAACAGACTTATTAGGCAACCAAAACTGCATCTAGTGCTTTTTGTTAACTTAATTATGTACAGATACTTGTTGCCAGAGTAGAGTACCAGCTGCAGGAAGTTGACAGGAACCTGGCTCTTTGTGGGTGTGACTTCTACTGTGAGAGCAGAGCACAGATTCCCTTCTAAAGCAGTGGCTCTCAACTTGTAAGTCGCAACCCCTCCAGGGTCAAACAACCCTTCACAGGGGTCACCTAAGACCATTAAAAAAAAAACAGATATCTACACTATGATTCATAAGTGTAGCAAAATTACAGTTATGAAGTAGCAACAAAATAATTTTATGGCTGGGGTCACCACAACATGAGAAACTGTATTACAGGCCTACAGCATTAGGAAGGTTGAGAAACAGTGATCTAAAGTCTGTGGACACAGAAATGGCTCCAATTTCCCAATGCCGTTACAAATACGTATTTTAGTTAACTATGTTAATAATTACAGCTAAGAACATCAAAATGCATCCTATAAAAACTGCTAATAGTGACCTAAGCCAGTAAAATTTTCCTGGAAAGCAATTTATCAATGGGATGTAAGTGATAAAATTATATAAGCATTTGGGACCAATAGCCCTCTAATTAAAAGAAGAATCATGAAATTTATTTCAGACTTAACTAAAACAATCAAAAACTAGAAACAAAACGAGAAGCGACTGACAAAAAGTCCAATCAAGCGGGGCATGGTGGCACATGCATTAGTACACGGCTTGCGAGCAGAGGCAGGTAGATTTCTGTGTGTTTGAGGCCAGCCCGACATACAGAGTTAGTTCCAAGATAGCCAAAACTACACAGAGGAAACCTGCCTCAAAAAGAACAAAAAAGGGTGGCACTTGCCTGTGATCCCAACACTCAGGGAGGCAGAGGATGGTGGATCTCTGTGAGTTTGAGGCCAGCCTAGTCTACAAAGCGAGTCCAGGACGACTAAGACTATACAGAGAAATCCTGTCTTGAACCCACCCCCCCAAAAAAAAAGTCCATATCAAATGCTAAGGGCAGGCACGGTGGCATTGGGAGGCAGAGGCAGTAGGATCAGGAGTTCAAGGTCACCCACAGCAAGTTCTAAGAGAAAATACCTCAAAAAAAAAAAAAAATAGAAAAAGGAAAAACAAAAAAGGGCTAGGGAGGTGACTCAGCCTGTGAGTGCTTGCCATGCCACTTGATCCCTAGAACCCATGTAAGGTGCCAGGCATGGTGGCCTGTGCTTGCACACCCAGTAATGGGGCGGCAGAGACAGGCATTGAGAGTGGGCTAACCGGGAGGGAGGGTGAGTTGGGAGGGGAGGAGGAAGGGGGCTACAGCTGGGATACAAAGTGAATAAACTGTAATTTAAAAAAAAAAAAAGGAGGCTAACTGGTGAGTTCCAGGCCAGTGAAGGACCCTGCTCAAAGGAGGAAGCCAGTCCTTCTGAAAATGATACCAAGGTGGACCTCTGGCCTAAACAAACACATACAACATGTTTAAAGCAAGTGTTTTAGCACAAAACAAATGTTTTAAAAAACAAACAAGGGGTTGGGGATTTAGCTCAGTGGTAGGCTTGCTAGGTAAGCGCAAGGCCCTGGGTTCGGTCCTCAGCTCTGGGGGGGAAAAAAAGACAAAATAACAAAAAACAAACAAACAAACAAAAAACTTAAAACCCACAGCTACGTAACAGTAGATGAACAGTAGATCATTCCTTTCAGAACAATCAAGAGTCACTTACTCAGAAAGAATTCCTCAAAGTCAGTTTTCTCCACACAGCTCGTGTACATGCGTAGGGCTGCGATCTTAATCTTCTAGACAGAAAAAATAAAACCAAACTCAAGACATGACCGAGAGGATGTTCTAGTGTCATTAGCTACGGGCTGCAGACCTCATATTTCTTGAGCTGGAAGAAGGTACAAACCTGTGGGCAATTTATTTATTTATTTATTTCTGTAGCCCATGTTGTCTGGGACCTGGTTTAGTTCAGCTAGCCTTAAACTCTCCGTTTTAACTCCACCTTTAAAAATAAAATTAAAAAGAATGTAAACCCTGGAAATTCTTTCCTCCTTCCTCAGAGGCCCTACTAATTATTAGTCTATGACTGGGGGAGGGTGACATGTCTTTTCTGCAGACTCACAGAACCTGTGTGTACAAACAAAATTCTCTAATAAACACACAGTACTTTTCACTATGCTTCAAAGTGTTAAGTATGAAGTGCTTAGTGTACAGTATTAAATTTCTGAGGGGGCTGGTTCACCAGTTAAGAGCACTCACTGCTCTTGCAAAGGACCAGCACCCACATGGGGGGGTGACAATCTTCCGACACCCTCTTCTGGCCTCCACAGACAACATGCACTCATGTGATACACATACATACATATACACAAGCAAAGCATTCATACACAAAAAAATAATTCCCTAGGACCCTAATGAGGTGTTTTGCACTAAGCTCTGTACTAACACACTTCAATTCATGTATGTGTACTGTATCGTAAGACCAACTCTAAAAATCAAAGATCAGTTCTTAAAGAGCCGAGTTGGTCCGAAGAACAAGCCAGTAACACATGAATAGGCGAATCGGCGATTCTCAAAGTTGAAGAAAACAGCGCGGCAACAAAGGACGTGTACAAGTTTCTTTCTCTCTTCAAATGACAGGGCGAGCTCAACACAGTGGCCCGTGACCCTCATCTCGCCACTCAAAGCGTTCAAGGTCTAGTCCACAGAGCAAGTTTCAGGCCAGTCATGACTACAGTACAAGACCCTATCTCAAAAACAAAACAAACAAACAAACTTTAAAGGGGGCGGGAGGGGTGGCTCAGCAGTTAAGAGCACTGGCTGCTCCTACACAGGACCGGGGTTCGGTTCCCAGCACCCACAGGGTGGCTTACAACTTAAGTAACTTAAGTTTCGAGGGATCCAAGGCCATCTTCCGGCCTCCACAAACATCAGGCATGCAAGTGGTGCAAAGACACAGGCACACACATGTGCAGGTAAAATACTTACACACGTGGTAAAAACAAATAACTGAAACAAAAGGAAACAGGAAACAAGCAGGTGTGGTGGCTCACACCTCTAAGTCCAGCACTTGGGGGCTAAGATGGATCAAAAGTTCGTCTCAACTACACGTGAGTCTATCTCCAAAACAAATTAAGTAAAAACACATAGAAACAGACAGACCCCATCAAGAGTTAAGGAGTATAACACATCACAGTACAAGAGATTTATGCAAAAATGCAAAGTTGAACCCAACACTGGCAAATCGGTGTGGTTCACTGAAGAAGGGATGAGGGAGAAAGTGCTCCTCTCAATCTTCACCCACAGCTATGGTTCAGCTCTGAGGAGGCAGAGGTAGGCAGATCTGAGTCTGAGGCCAGCCTGGTCAACATAGTGAGATCCAGGACAGGTGGGGCTACAAAGTAAGACCCTAGCTCAACAAACAAACAAACAAACAAAAACCAAAAACTCTAGGATTTGAGTAAGTTTAGCCATGGAACAAAGTGGATTTAAGAAAGCTTCGGGCTACACCATCACCAGCCTAATGACAACCTTATCCTGATAACTTTGACTCCAGCAGGCCTTCTCTTATCCTGGAGAGAAAACTTCAGGTTCATTCAACACTGAATACCAAACTGAGTTCCAGCCATGGATCTGAACGGTATGGTTGAAGGATAAACAAGATGGACAAAAACTCCTGCCCTGGTTCAGTGGATAGCCCAGGTTAACTATAGACAAATTTATAACTTTAACTAAATTCTTGCCACCAGCCCCCAGTGCTTGTAGCTCCCTTCAGATCCTTCTACATAAACTCCTCTTGGTCGTAATCACTCTGCCCAGGAAAGGCAGACTTGTCTCCAAGGCCCCGGGCTTCAAATCCATCCACGGAAAAGCACCCATTACAAGTAAGGACTACTCGGCCAGAAAACACCCATTTAAAAGCGTTCACTACAAATAGTGACTCCTGACCAGGTTCCAGCAGCTTCGTGCAGTGCTCACTCATTGGTAAGCAGGGACATTTTAGCGTTCTCTTTGCTTTTCCGGTAGCAAAGCCAAGCCTTTATTCTTGGGTAAGCCATTTTCCTGGACAAAGCTCTAAAGCAAGTCTCTGAGGACCATCACACAGGGACTGGAAATAACAACTGGAAAGAACCTCTTTGGGAACCATGCATTAATGTGAGTGAAGGAAGGAAGCAGACTAAATTTCCACTCAGTCAATACAAGCTGTTCCGGTCCTTGGATGACATCATGTTTACTTCACTCTCACTTGGGAGAGCTCTCCATGCCACTTGTCGATGACAGGAACACCCTGGACTGCTCTCCCACGTGCTGGGATATGCGTACTCTCCTACACAATGGGAAGTGAATGGGAAAACTGCACTGTGCTAACGGCTGTGTGAGAGCTGCACAGGGATTTGTTTTGATTTTATGTTTGTCAGTTGAGAAGGCTGGAGAGATGGCTCAGAGGTTAAGTACATTGGGTGTTCTTCCAAGGGTCCTGAGTTCAATTCCCTGCAACCACATGGTGGCTCACAACCATCTCTCGTGAGATCTGGTTCCCTCTTCTGGCTTGTAAGCTCACATGCAGACAGAACACTGTACAAATAATAAATAAATAAATCTTTATTTTGGTCAGTTGAACCTCCTGTTTGCTGGAATTTAAAAACATTCTTAATTCATGGTCAACAATCTGGGCCCCTGTTCAAACAAGAACAACCTTGTTAAGCTACCTGGCCTACTGGAGGGCTTTCACTATCCAGTACTCTGAGCACCTCAGATAACATCTCTTCATTCGTGTGTCGTTCATTTGTCCCTCAATACTAAGAGAACTCACAATGCCTTCTCTTTTCTATACTAAGCCTTGCTTTTCTTTCAATTACGCTTTTTTCTTTTTTAGGGGGTGGTGGCTAGTGTTTTACTATGTCCCCCTGGCTGACTTAAAGCTAGCTAATACAGACCAGGCAGAGCTCAAATTCACAGGGATCTGCCTGTCTCTGCCACCCAAGTACTAGGATTAAAGGCCAGTGCCACCAGTTTTCTTCAACCATTCTTTAGTTCTTACATGATACTGCTATGCAAAAATTAGGAGGGAAAGTGGTTATTTCAGAGCTGGGCATGGTGGTGCACATCTATAATTACTTCCAACACTTGAGGCTCAGAAGTGTGCAAATCTTTGTGAATTTGCACCCAATTAGGGCTACAAGGAGAAACCCTGTCTCAAACAAAACAATCAAACAAAGAGAGGAAAAACATTATTTCAGGATACTCAAATAAATAAAGGAAAAGCTACATTTAAAACCTTAAATAAGTCTCCATGTGGGTCTCCTAGGAAGGGGACCAGGGGCTGTCTCTGACATTGACTCTGGTGAATGCTCCTTGATCACCTCCCACCGGGTGAGTCAGCCTTGCCAAGCCACAGAGAAAGAGGACACAGGCAGTCTTGAAGAGACCTGATAGTCTGTGGCCAGTTGGTAAAGGAGAGGGGCTCCCCTTTTCTGAAGACTAGGGGAGCAGCGAGGGGGAAGGAGAGTGGGAGGGGAGAAGACAAGGGAGGGGGCTACGATCAGGATGTAAAGTAATTTTTTTTAAATTTTATATTTGGCTAGGGACACTGTTCTATGGTAGACTAATTGACTAAGAAAGATCCCAAGTTAGATCCTAGCAGCAATAAAGTCTAAATATGAGTCTAGAGGAAACTATACATGAAAACAGTAGAGAAAAATATAGAGAAAAGGTAGGTCATAAGCATCAATACACAAACACTTTGCTCTCTAACCAAATACATATGAAAATACAAACAAGGAATCTTGCCCATACAAGTATCTGGCCACAAATTCTGAGTTAACAGAACTGCAAAGAGCCTACCTATAAGCCTTTTGAAATGGAAAGTCATAAATATTATTCTGTAATATCTTGATGCGACAAATTTTAAAATGAAGGCTATAAAAATTGTCACATAATAAAATATTTTTAAATGCAAACATTTATTTGAGGTCACAAAAGGAATCAAGAAAAATCAGAGGCTAACCTCAGCTATAAAAGTGAGAATTTTCCCACTGGTCTCATCATCCTTCAAATATGGCCAATTTGCCCTCTAGAATCACTTAAAACAAACAAACAAACCCCATAAGACTAGACAAAGTTTATAGAAGCAACCAGGTAGAACCCAATCACTAAGACATGAATAAATAAGTTACTCTTCCCATCTATTCTTTCTTTGCTTCCATTTCATTCTTCTTTTTTTTTTGGTGGTGGGAGAGGGGGCCGGTGGACCGGACAGCACATGCCTTTCATCCCAGCCTTTGGGAGGCAGAGGGAGGTAGATCTCTGTATAAGGCCATCCTGTGTAGAACTCGAAGAGATCCATTTATTTCTATTTTTTAAGTTTTATATGACAAATGGCATAGCCACAACTTCTTCTGAAGTAGAGGGAAGAACCAGCAAGCCAGCTCAGAAAATAAAGGTGCTTGCCACCAACTTGATAACCTAAGTTCAACCCCCAGGGTCACATGGTGGAAGGAGAGAACAGAGCCCCTTATGTCCTCCACCCATTCTCCATCGAATGCACACACCTACACACACACAACTAAACATAATTTCAAAAGTTATAAGTAGGCCGGGGGTGGTAGTATACACTTTTACAAAACCTTTAATCCCAGCACTGGAGAGGCAGAGGCAGGCAGATCTCCAAATTTGAGGCCAGCCTGGTCTACAGAGTGAGTTCCAGGACAGCCAAGGCTACACAAAGAAACCTCTGTCTCAAAGAACCCAAACCAAGTCAAAATGAAGAAAAACAAAAATAAAAAATAAAAATAACACACAGAGGAAAAGCTGTGCATGATAGTTTACACCTGTAATCCCAACACTTGGGAGGCTGAGACAGAAGACTGTTATGAGTTCTAGGATAGCCTGGCCTATAGTATGAGGCCACGTCTCAAAAGAAACAAACAAACAAACACTAAAATTTAAAACAAGGATAAAAGGTCTGGTTAGTAATCAAATATAACAACAATTTATCAACTGTCAAGAATTTTAAACCAGGTGTGGGGGCACACAGCTTTAATCCCAGCACTTGGGAGTTTAAGGACAGCCTGGTTCCAGGACAGCCAGGCAGCAAAGAGAAATCCTGTCACAAAAAAATAAAATAAAATAAAATAAAGAAGTCTGCATGTATAAAACGTTGATGAAAACAATTACTTCCTTGATGACTCAGAAGCAACTGCAGGTCTCTAAGAATATCACTGTCACTGAGTATCTGTGGCCTCTCCATATCTGAGAGCCGCCATCGACAAAGCACACAGTCATTGCTGACGTCACTGAGCATCTGTGGCCTCTCCATATCTGAGAGCCGCCATTGACAAAGCATGCAGCCGTTGCTGACTTCTCAGAACTTGTCAACAGGCATTGCAGACAAAGCCTGTACCTGCTGCCATGAGAACTGCTGGGAAAATGAACTAACCAGAAAGCAAAAGTAGCCAGGTAGAGGGTGTTGCATCTGTAATTCAAGAGGGAAAGTATGCGGGCAGGGAGGAAGATCAGAAGTTCAAGACCAGCCTTGACTATGCTTGAGTTCCACAGTCCACAATGAAAGCTTGTTCAAGGAAACAAAAACCAGAAGAAGCCAAAAGCTACATTCTAACACTGGAAATTCAACTTGACTCCTTTCCTTTAAAAGAGTTGTGTCTGGCCAGGCATGGTGGCACACTTCTTTAATCCCAGGCCTGGGAAGGCAAAGACACAGCTCTGTGAGTTCAAGGCCAGCCTTATTTACAAGCAAGTTCCATTCTTGCCAACCCCACAGAGTGAGACCCTGTCTCAAGTAACCAAAAAAACCAAAGGTGTATCTGGCACCTTCCTTGGTGGTTTTGAGGAGTTACAGTACTTCCTAGAAAAGCTTCCCCGATGCCTTGAATTAGCTTGTGCTGATTTATAACTTTCGAGTTATTGAGTTAAGTCTAGCTTTTCAGCAACCCTGGAAGGAATTAAAAGACACTCTTCCATAATGACACAGGAAAATGGTCATTGTGGGTGAGGCCATGACTGGACTAAGAGACCGGTTCATTGCTGTGCTGGGAGGACCTTCATTCATACAGTACCTTCTGTATAACAGATAATGTGGTGCAAGGCCAAGCGTTGACTAGAAATGACCAGCTAGCTAGGAAATAGACCTTTACACTATGTTTTTTTTTTAATTATTTATTTTTGTTTTGTGTGCATTGGTGGTTTGCCTGCATGTACGTCTGTGAAAGGGTGTCGGATCCCCCGGAACTAGAGTTATTGACAGTTGTTAGCTGTCAAGTGGGTGCTAGGAATTAAACCCACGTCCTCTGGAAAAACAGCAAGTGCTGTTAGCCACTGAGCCATCTCACCAGCCCCCGTAAGATGTATTATAGTAAGTCACAAGATCAATTTTTCATAAGTTGCTTATTTATAAAATTTTAAAGACAATCACTGGAATGGCCTGTTAGAAATCAATGGTGAAAACAAGTCCTTCAGAGAGCAATGCCTCCTGGCCTGAAAAGTTCCACCTCACCACCCTACCAGCACCTGGAGACAAGTGCAAAGAATCAGGCTGAAGGAGTAGCATGGTCTTATCTACCTCATAAACCTAAATGGAGACTGGAGGGATTTGTTCTGAGGAAATTCTCAAAATAATGGGTGAGTTTCACAGCCCAGAAGCTTTAAGACAAATCTATGAGCAACAGAAAGGACTCAGACCCAGAGGAATATAAAACACTTTACCCATTTACTATATTTCAAAGGTCCAGTGAATCCCATGGCTTCTATTATCTTCGTGAAGGGACCAACCTTCTCTTCAACAGGCTTCGGGAAATCTTGGGGAGCAGAAAGCTTCTTAGCCAAAGAGAAAGAAATCAAAATTAGTTACAAGAAGTTTTCTAAACAGAATGCTTTTATTTATTCACTCTGAGGATATTTTTATTGCTTAGATTTCTTTTCACTTTGAGTTCTTTTCTGTCTGACCTCTTGATTTCTTTTTTAATGATTTTTGGGGACTTGGTTGTTTGTTTGCTTTGAGTGTTCTGTTCTGTTTTACTGCAGTGCTGGGGGGTCAAACCCAGGGCTTCACAAATGCCGGGGCAAGTGCTCTTTCATGGAGTCAGACTCAGAGCCCTCCAGTAGGCGTGCAAACACATCTGAAATGGTATCTAACAGACATCCTTCATAATACAGAGCAAGACATACCCACCTCAACAGCCATGTGCCTGTGATCCCAAGATTGGGAAAGAACAGCCTTGTGGTATTAAGAGTAAACATGCCACGGGAAAGAGATGACTCAGTGGCTAACAGCACTGACTGCTCTTCCAGAGGACTTGGGTTCAATTCCAGCACCCCATAGCAGCTAGCAACTGTCTATACCTCTAGTTCTGGGGGATATGATGCCTTCTTTGGCCTCTGAGGACACCAGGCACACACACAGTGTGCAAGCCTATGCACAGGCAAAACATTCATTACGCATTAAATAAGATAAAAGGAAAAAGGAGGGGAGAAAGAGAAATGGAAGGGAAGGCACAGGATGGGGAGAAGGGGTGAGTGGAAGGGGCTGGGAAAAATCCAGGAAGAGAAGAGAAAGGAGGGAAAAAAAATCCTAGAAAACCCTATTCAAACACCTCTACAAAGAAAGGTAGATTAGTCACCCGGTAAGAAAATCTTGCAAGGTTACATATCACTGTTTTTAACTTGTACAAAATCCATAAAAAACTGTTTACCTCCAAAGCACTGTCTAGACAAGGGCCTAGAGTGAAAACCTCAGGGTACAAACTCAGAAGCCGTGGGTTCACATATTCAGGTGGTCTGTCTTACCGTCCTCTGTGAGCCCGGAAAGCCCCGGATGTCACCACCTGTGCTCACCCAAGCGGTCTACTGCGGAGCACACACTCACCCTCCTCGCAGTGTGGTATTTTCTATTCTGCAGAGTGTCCACTCCAGCGGTCTGCTCTGATCCCGCACAGAAGTGCGCCTGATTCACCTGGGGCCGCTGCAGGGTAAACAGGAATGTCAGCGACACGGGATATGACTCAGCAACGTTAACCCAACTGCGTTTAGCCCAGCTTCTGGTGAAGCATAAGGTGCACGGCAGGTGCTCAATAAATGTCTACTAAATCTGTGATGCAGGATGTGATGGCTCACACCTGCAGTCTCTGGAAGGCTGGGACAGGAGGATTGCTATGAGTTCAATACCAGCCCAGAGAATACTGTAAGACTGTCCCAAAAAAAACAAAATTAAAAATAATAATAATTCTTGAAGAAATAAAAGGATTCAGCCCTAGAAATACAAATTAAATGTGAGTCAAATCTGAGAAATAAAATTATAAGAAAGAGAACCATAATAGGTTTCCATATGGATGCTAACACCATGCCATGCATGGGAGAAGGAACATCAGTTTTAATTTTAAAACCTGTTTCTGCCAGTAGGAGGATCTCTGTGAGTTAGAGCCCAGTCTGGTCTACAGAGTGAGCTCCAGGAGAGCCAGGGCTACACAAAGAAACCCTGTCTCAAAAGACCAAAATGAACAAACAAACAAACTTGGGGCTGGAGAGATGGCTCATCAGTTAAGAGAACTGGTTGCTCTTCCAGGGGACCCAGGTTCAATTCCCAGAACCCACATGGTAGCTCCCAACTGTCTGTGAGTTCCAGAAAATCAGACACCCTCCCAAAGACATACATGCAGAGAAAACACCATAAAACAAAATAAATTTAATTTAAAAATAAAACAAGAAACAATCCCTGCTTCTGCCACTTAAAATCTCAGTGCAGTTTGGTTATAGTGAGGCCTGAATAGGAAAAGTATGGAAAGTGCATCTCACAAAACAGGCATGCAATAAGCAAATGAAGTCGCAGTTACCACCGGATCACAGTGCCTTCCCTTCATAGTCAAGCTGCCTTTGACAACAGTGTGGCAATACACAACCAATTACAGTCTTGTGCCAGGGCTAGGCTAAATGCTTTACATAGATTTTCTTCTTTAATCCACCCTACAACTCTATTCGGTTGGTACTGTTATAATCAAGAATACAGTTTGGAAAATAAATTTCCAAAGAGAAAATTATACATAAGCACTACAAGAGTGAAAGTAGAAATATCTATTAAGAGACAGTAAACGAAGGTACAATCACTTGCAAAATTAGATAATTAAGGATCAAACCCAGGGCATTGTGCTTGTAGGGCAACCATTCTGCCGCTGGATCAAATTTTCAAAACTGGAGATAGATAGGTAGGTAGATAGATAGATAGATAGATAGATAGATAGATAGATAGAATCGAGGTCTTGCAATGCTGCCCGCCCTATGCTACAACATCCCATTGTTATTTTGCTTTATTTTTTATTTATCTATTTTTAGAAAGAGTCTCATATGAACCAGACTAGCCTCAAACTCACAAGGTAGCTGCAGCTGGCCTCTTCCTACCTCTGCTTCCCAAGTGCTGATGACAGTATTTTGCTGCTGTTCTTCTTGAGGCAGGGCCTCCCTGTGTACCTCTGGATGTCCTGGGCTTGAATTGACAGAGATCACCTGTCTCTGCCTGTGTCTCCCGGGTGCTGGGATTGAAGACATAGACCACCACACCTGGCTATAGTGTTATTTTTAATATGGTTTTAGGTTCACAGCAAAACTGAGCAGGAAGCACAGGGTCCCATATACATTTTCCTCCTTTTCTACACACACTCTCTCCCACTGTCAGCACCGCACCGTACAGTGGTACTTTATGACAATGACCTACTTTGACTATCCATCCGCTCAAAATCCACACTTCCTACTAACGATTAACATGAAAAACACAACATTGTTTCATTTTAAGTAAAATTACAAGCAAAATCATGAATGTATGTGGGTAAGCCTAAAAAGCAACACACAGAAATGAAAGGGTTATTTGATCAAATTGGAATTGTGGGTAGCAGACAAGGAATGTAACTCAGTAGTAGAACATTTTGCCTAACATGGGCAAGGCCTTGGATGTGATCTCCTGTACCACAAGGGGGAGGACAGTGGTGGGAAAGGAGAGAAGGGAAGAATGAATTACGGGTAAGTTTGGAAATTCAATGTCCAGATTCCCAGTATGTCTTAATTGCCTTTACAATTAAAAGGGGGTTGGGGAGGTGGGAGCAGAGCATGGTGGCACACGTCTTTATTCCCAGCACTCAGGAGGCAGAGAGGCAGGTGGATCTCTGAGTTTGAGGCCAGCCTAGTCTACATACACAGCAAGTTCAGCCAGGACACTGCCTCAAGAAAAAAGGGGGTGGGGTGAGGGGTGGGGAGGGAATAGAGGGTTAATCCTTCAATTCTGGTTTATTCCAAAAAGAGGAGTGATAAATAGAATTAACAATGATATTCCTGTTTCATCTTAATAAAGAAAAAATAGTTTCTCATTGTGGACTAGTACTATTTGTATTTCTTTCCAAACAAGGATATTAAAAGATTAGTCAGAACTCCTCTGCAGTCCCAGAGACACTTATGCTTTAATTCTCAAGTACCAAGCAGGCTTTGTGAAATACAGACTAAACACAGAACACCTCCCATGACATCACATACATCAGTGTAATGGCCCATCTAGAACACAAAGCCCTTACACTGCCTCAAAGAATGCGGCCGGTGTAGCCTGAGCAAGTGCTGGGCTTCTCTCTGTTAGCATGAGGCTAGACATTCTTCTCCGTCCCCAGAGCTTCACAGTGGTCAGTGGACTGACTCCTACCTTCTTCACTGAACTGCTGAGGAGTCTGTGGACCAATGCCTTCCTACTGGCCTGAAGATCCACACACACGCATTTACCTTTTGGACCACCCTTCCTGCCTTCGCTCTCTTCAAAAAAGACTCTGGAAGACCTCAGTGTTTTATCTTTCAAACTGAAGAGACATTAATGAACAAAATAATGGAACACTACTACTTTTTTTTTTTTTTTTTTTTTTTTTTTTTTTTCCCAAAGAGGCCTTCTCAGCCAGGCAGTGGTGGCACAGGCCTTTAACCCTAGCACTCAGGAGGCAGAGGCAGGCAGACCTCTGAATTCAAGGCCAGCCTGGTCTACAGAGTAAGTTCCAGGACAGCCAGGGCTCCATGGTGAGACCCTATCTCATAGATAGAAAGAAAAAAAGAAAGACAGACAGACAGATAGAACAAGGGAATGAAAGAATGAAAAGAATGTAAGATTTCATGCAACAGGAGAGCAGGAAGGCTCAGCTGGCAGAGGCCCTTGCACAAGCCTGGCAACCTGAGTTCAATCCAAATCCCACAAGGTGGCAAGAGTGAACTCCTGACAGCCGTCCTGACTTTCCCATGAGAACTACGGTACGTGTCCACCTGCACTCACACACACATAATAAAATAAGTGAAAGCTGAAAAACAATTTCACACTTATGTTCCAAAAAGCTTGAGGACCGAGGATGCTTGGCTGGCGTGCAGCCAGCCCTGAGCTCCATCCTCAGCAGAGATGGAGGCAGGCCCACCAGCAGTTCAAGGTCATCCTCACCAATGTGAACTCAAGAACAGTCTGGGACACACGAGTCAACAAATAATAAATAAAACAACAACATCTAAGAGGTCTTGGAAGCTTGGGGGGCAGTGGGGCAGCAGGGCAGCGGCAGGCTCACGCATCTCTTGACTGCTGTGGGTACGTGTGTGGTGTGTCTCACAGGTCGGCAGAACTGTAAGCTCCACCAGGGAGCAGCCCACTTGCACTCCTTTTATTCTCTGCCCCAGTGCTCAACACCATTCTGGGCATGGAATCAGTACTCAATAAAAACTAGGTAGATTTTTTTCTTCTACTTTGTTCAAAGAGAAGGACAACCTGGAGAAGGTCCAAAAAAGAACCACAGAATGATCAAAGGGAGGAATAAAAGGTCCTAGTGGAAAGGTTAAAATGAACTGAAGTTGTTTAGCTTGGAGGAAAGGCAACTGAAGAATTAAGGAGTAACTTGGAATAACACTGGGGCTGGAAGAGGCTACGGAGGTCTCCCGGTCCAACTTTTTCACATCATAGATGAGGAAACTGAAAACCAAGGGAGAGGCTGCAATGTGGTGAAGTTAGGTTAGGTAATTTTTATTTCTTAATTTTTGCTTTGTAGTGTGAGTGAAATTTACTCAAACAGCATGAGCTTAAATAGTAACAAAAATAGCAATTACAAAGCTGGGTGTGGTATCACACACCTCTAATCCCAGCACTGCAGAGGCAGAGACAGGCGGAGCTCTGAGTTGAAGGTTAGGCTGGTCTATAAAGAAAGAGCCTGTCTCAATAAATAAATCCTCAGTCAATAACGGCAGGACTAACAGAAAGAGGAAATCCACTCCAGGCAATGCCGCTGTAATGATTGCTGGAGCCAAGAATCAGCAAGAGAATTATTACATAATCTAGCAATCCAATTTGGACATACATCCAAAAGCATGGTCAAACAGAAATTTTTTTACGCACCCGTGTTCACTATAACATTACTCACAACAACAAGAGGTATAGAAACAATCCAAACATCCAATGAATCCCACTGATAAACAAAATACAGTATATAAAGAAACATGAGGCCAGCCTGCACAAGAAGAAATCCTGTTCCATACTATAGTATGAATGAACCTTAAAAAAAAAAAAACTTAAGCTAAGTAAAATAAGTGAGCCAAATACTACATGACTACACTTACATGTGACTATTAGGGTGCTCAAACTCCCTGTTAAAAATATGGAAACATTATGCTGGGCATGGTAGCATATCCCTTTGATCCCAGTCCCCGGAGGTAGAGACAGGCAGATCTGTGAATTCAAGGCCCGCCTGGTCGACACAGCTAGATCTTGGACAGCCAGGACTATACAGAGAAAGGCCATCTCGAAGAAAGAAAAAAGAAAAAAAGAAAAAAAAGAAAGAAAGAAAAAATAATGCTAAGAAAAGAAAATTAAGTCTATAATGCCAAAAAGAAGTATATAAGAAATTTGTATAATAAAGACTATCTAAACAGCATGAGTAACATCTGTTCTAGTATGTGAAAAGGCACCAGAATATATAACATGTTTATTTGGCATTTGTTAAGGTGCTTAGCTATTTCCTTTTTTTTTAGTGCTAGAGACTGAACCCAGTCCCTCAGGCATGTAAGAAACCGAGCTATATGACAGCCCTGTCAGTGTACTTATGGGAAAAATTAATATGCACACATTTCCATAAAGAATGGAAGAGGCCCAGCAGAGATGAAAATGTTGACATTTTCAGATTTGAAGTAACAGGTGATTTTTATTTCCTTTATTACTAAAGTATTATATGACTAAGCCAGGTAGTAGTGGCATACACCTTTAACTCCAGCACTCAGGAGGCAGACAGGTGGATCCCTGAGTTAGAGGCCAGCCAGCCTGGTCTACAGAAAAACCCTACCTTGAAAAACAAAAACAAAATTAAAATTAAAAAAAAAAGTGCTATATGACTGACAAAATAATTAAGAAACTAAAACCCTTTAAAAAGCCTAAGGTTCAAGACATCATAATAATCCCTGTGGTCAATGTAACTAAGGCCTTAAATAATCATCTTGGATTTTATGTTCGTAAAGAAAAGGGAATATTTTGTTGCCCAAAGAAAAGTAGCACAAAGTAATTTCAAACAGAAAACTGAAAAGCTAGCTCTAGGATGAATACCTGGAAAAAGTCCCTAACAGTAAAAACCATCAGACTGTAACGTGGTATCCTGGGCTAGGCTCCGCTGCTGGCTATTTCGGAGCAACGCCCTGGACACCGTACTCACAGAACCTCCCTTGAAGGAAGCGCAGAGGCGCAGAGTGGTCTGCGGCTTCTGCGGCTTCTGCAGCCCACAGTGCGGTGTGCACAGGAATAATGAGGTTTCGTACCAGCCAAAAGAACAAACTTTACCTGAGACGTGCTGGCCGGAGCCCTGCCCCACTGCCTCTGGGTAGGGGACGCTGATACCAGCTGGCTGCATACCGGAACCCACTGGGAGATGCTAGCCTGGTTCCTCTGGAAGAAGAAAAATATTGTCAGGAATCAGAGTCCACATGTAGAGAGCAGGGTGTGCCAGTGACTCTGTGAAACAGTAAGAATTACGTATGTGGCTGGGGCGGTAGGGCACGCCTTTAATCCCTGCATTTCGGAGACACAAGTGGTGGACCTCTGTGAGTTCAAGGCCAGCCTGGGCTATACAGTGAGGGCTACACAGTGAGACCTTGTTTCAAAGGGAGAAGAAATACATATTTAGCCTTCAAGTCTGGCTCTTGGCAAGAGTTCCTAAACCTCCTGGAATTCGGACTTGAGTGTTCTGTCCTTCGTTAACAGCCACTTTCAGACATCCAAGTTATGCTAATAACTGAGGACAGAGGTCTGGTTGGGTAAAGGAACCAACCACTTAAACCTCACGTTGCCAGAGAGCCACTGAATAACCGAGGTGTGTCACCCTACTCATACAAAGAAATACACGAGTATCAACAACCTCCCAAGGTCACAAGGTTAATCAGCGGCAGCTCTGGGATCAGCACTGGAACCCAGGTAGCCACCGCAGGATCCCACACACATCTAAGAGATCAGAAAAAGAACACATTATCTCAAAGGTCCTCTAGTTCTAATACTGGAGGCAGAACCAGTAGGAGAGCTCTGAACCAATGAAAATAGCATAATGGGGAGGGGGGCACTGGACAGACGGCTCAGCGGTGAAGAGCATTCACTGGTGTCAAAGATCTGGGGGTTGACTCCCAGCACACACATGATGGCTCACAGCAGTCTGTAACTCCAGTTCCAGGAGAGTCAATGCTCTCTTCTGGCCTCTGAGGGCACCTGTGTTCACCCATGTACGTACACACGAGTATTCAAAAAAAAAAAAAAAATCATGCCAAACCACTGGGAATGGCACAATGACTTGCTGGCATGCCTCCCGATTCCCCGGACCCACGTGGTGGAAGGAGAGCCAACTCCTGGAGGTCATCCTCTGACCTCCGGACCGTGGTGTACATGGGCACATGTATGTGCAGACACATACATACATACATACATACATACACAAAACACGGTCTAGAGCCACCTAGACCTTTTTATTTGTTTATTAAAAAAAATTAAATTAAAACAGCTTACTGAGGGCCAGCAAGATGGCTCAATGGGTAGAGAGATGACCAGAGTTTGATCCTCAGATCCCACCAGGTGGCAGGAGAGAACCAACTCTCAAGACCAGACACACATTTGCTGTACCACATGTCTCTACTCATACACATACACACACATACACACACACACACACACACACGTAAAAGGAGTCAGAAAGGGTTGAGTCTACTCTTGGCTTCTCTAGTCATAAACTACATGAAATAGAAAAATCTATGAGGTCTGGTTGCCTCTTCTACAGATTAAAGATTAAGTCCAGTGGCCCTGACTGCACCTTGTATTATGAAGCGAAACCCAATCCCCATTTCCTCGAAGGCAGGAGAGTCAGGTGAGCTGGAGAAAGGCATTAGAATCTTAAATCTTCAGGTGCTTTTCTTTTTTTTGTGTGTTCCATGAGCTTTGGATGATGTATGTTTCTAATACATCTCTGATAAACATCTCTGATCACGTCTCTTACAGGGAGGCTGAGGCAGAAGGATCACAAGTTCCAGGAAAGCCTGAGCTACACACAGAGACCCATTTCAGACAAAATAGGAATAAAAATGTTTTATTTCAACTAAGGTTTGGTCTGTTGAAATGGTTTCCAAATGAGAGATGCAAGTTTGGGTTTCTTTGTAAACTCGGTTATGTTATGTAAATATGTTTTTGTTTAAATCCCAAGTGTGGGATTTTAGTTGGGCTATAGTCCACACCTATTAATTGTCTAGTGTGGGGCAAGATTTCTGCCAGCTGGTAAGAGCCTGGCACATGCCTTTGGCATGGAGAGGGGCATGGTCTGGGGCTCTGAGGATATAAATTGAGAGCCAGGAAAAAGAAGAGGTGGCATGAGGTGCTGGTGCGTGGCCACTAGCAGTTTGGAAAGAACAGAGAGAGAGAGAGAGAGACGGTGTGGTGGTTTGGAGAATACAGAGAAACACTTCAGGACTCGGTGTCTTGAAGGAGATTTGCCGGTTGCTGTTGAGGAGATTGGTAGAGCTCTAAATGAACCCCTCAACCCTAAACAGCTGGGAGAAGTAAAGGGGTCTGGCGCCCCTCTACCCACTAACCTTCTCTCTCCTACCTAGGGTTGGGGGGTTGGAAAGGAGGTTGCGGCCTAAGTTTTTAAAACAAGCGCACAGAGATGTCTACTGGTGTTTTGTTTTATTAAAACTGATGATTTGGGGGCTGGGGAGATGCTTCATCAGTGAAGAGTACCAGCTGCTCTCCCAGAGAACCCAGGTTTGATTCCCAGCACCTACCTTGTGGCTCATGACCATCCATAATTTAGCCCCAGGGGATCTAGTGCTCTCTTCTGGCCTCTGTGGGCACCGGGCACACACATGGTATACATACACACACCTATGTCTGTGCGCACACACGAAGGCAAAACACGCATAAACCCAACATCAAATAAATTTTTTAAAAAATGATAAATTTACTAGAGTCATTCAGCATAAGGGATCATTTCCTAAAAATATTAATACAGGTTAAGACAAAATTCCTCGAGTCAGGGTCTAGAGGGGAAACAGGAGGGAGTCACAAGTACAGATAATGCAATGTAGACTGGAATACAGTCTGACCAGTGCTGTGCCATACATGAGGCCCTGGGTTCCATCCCAGCACCAAATAAATCTAGCGTGCTAATGCATCCCAGTAAAGCTAGAACCTAGAAGGAGGCAGGAGGATCAGAAATCCAAGGTCATTCTCAGTTCTTTTTGGTTTGGTTGGGTTTCTGGTGTTTGTTTGTTTTTTCAAGACAACGTTTCTCTGTGTAGCTCTGGTTGTCCTGGACTCTCTTTGTAGAACAGGCTGGTCTCAAACTCACAGAGATCCAACTGCCTCTGCCTCCCAAGTACTGGGATTAAACGCATGGACACTACCTCCTAACTTTAGGTTTCAAATTTTTAGCTTAAAAGAGAAAAATAAAGCCAGGCATGTAATCCCAGCACTGTGGGAGGCAGAGACAGTCTGATCTCTTGAGTTTGAGGCCAGCCTGGTCTACAGAGTGAGTCCAGGACAACCAAAACTACACAGAGAAAATCTGTCTTGAAAACCAAAAAAAAAAAAAAAAAAAAAAAAAAAAAGGGCTGGAGAGATGGCTCAGAGGTTAAGAACATTGGCTGCTCTTCCAGAGGTCCTGAGTTCAATTCCCAGCAACTACATGGTGGCTCACAACCATCTATAATGAGATCTAGTGCCCTCTCCTGGTGTTGGCAGGCACACATGCAGATAATAATAATAAGTAAATTCAAAGAAATTAAAAAAAAAGAAAATTATAAATCTGTTGACATACATATGGAAAGCTATAGAGAAGCATAGTTCTTATAGCTCTAAAATCATGTTGGTATCAACTCAAACAAAATTGTAATAAATTAGGGTGCTAATTATATCTCCAGTATAATCACAGAAATTACCCTCTTCTATCCTACCTCCAAATATTGAAAAACCTTTTACCATGGGCTAGGTCTTATATAGCTGAATGCCAATGTATCTGCCTGTTATGGCAAAGCATTTGTTTGGTTTTTTGTTTTTTGGGGGGTTGGTTTGTTTGTTTGTTTTTGGAGATAGGGCTTCTCTATGTAGCCTTGGAGGTCCTGGAACTCACTCTGTAGACCATGCTGGCCTTGAACTCTGCCTCTGACTCCCATTAGCTAGGCATGCACCTCTGCCTGCAAACTACTTGAGACTGTTAACAAAAAAAAAAAAAAAAAAGTCAGGTCAGACATAATGGTCTTTAATCCCAGCAATTGAAAGGCAGAGGCAGACAAATCTCTGTAACTTTGAGGCCAATCTGGCATAGATAGTCAGTTCCAGGACAGCCAGGGCTGTGGAGAGATACCCCTTCTCAAAAAAATAAATAAATAAAAATAAAAAGCAGACAGGAGGATCAATGCAAGTTCAAGACCAGCCAGAGCTACAAAGTGGAACCTCACCTCACACCCAAAAAAGCAAAGAGCTTGGTCATTTCTCTAAAGATATATAAATGACCAATTTAGAAGCTCAACATCACTAGTCACAAGGGAAATGCAAATTGTATTGTTTCACACCCATTAGAATAACTCTTATCCAAAAACAAAACAAACACTAAGCTGCAGAAAAACTAATTTTTTTGCACATTGGTGGTAGAAATATAAAACAGCTCTTCAACTGTCCAGTTCCCAGCATCTACGCCGCGCAGCTCATGACCACTTGTAACTCCAGCTCTGTGATTCCACTCATGCACCCCGGAGGATCACAGCTGTCTGCAACTCCCATCCCAGGGGACTGAACACTTTCTTCTGGCCCTCACAGGGAACAGGCACACATACAATGCACAGCCATGCACGCAGGCCAAACACCAATAAGCAAAAAGTAAAAGACAGAAAAAAGGCCAGGCATGGTAGCACGTGTCGATAATCCCAGACCTTAGGAGGAAGGGGCAGGAAGAACAGGAGTTCAACGCCAGCCTGGGCAACATGAGACCCTATCTCATAAAAATAAAAAACATGAGAGCTGGAGAGATGGTGGTTAAGAACACCAGCTGAAGCTGGGCCTGGTGGCACACATCTGTAATCCCAGCACTCGGGAGGCAGAGGCAGGCGGATCTCTGTAAATTTGAGGCCAGACTGATCTACAAAGTGAATTCCTGGCCTACACAGAGGAACTCTGTCTCAAAAAAACAAAATTAATTAGTTAATTATGAACCTTAACTATGGGATGTAATCCTGTACAAAGCCCTGGGTTCCATTTCTCCCACCACATAAACCAGACATAGTGGTGCACTCCTGTAGTCCCAGCACTGAAGAGGTGAAGGAGAATCAAAGTTCAAGTCCAGCCTGGGATACTTGAGACACTGTCTCAAAAGAGAAAGAAGAAATCATTATCATCACAGAAATAAAGCTTTCATTATTCACTGTCTGACCAAACCTAACAATTCACTGATTTTTAAAAATCTGGGGTCAGATTTTCTTCCTTCCCTCCTTCTTTTTTTTTTTTTAGACAGGGTTTTTATGTAGCTTTGCTGACCTGAAACTCACCCTGTAGCCTGTAAACCAGGCTAGCCTTGAACTCAGGAATCCCAGTTATTTATGTGTGTGGGTGTGCACATGCCTGGGCACACATGCCACATTGAATATGGAGGTTCAACAGCAACCTGCGGGAGTTCTCTGCTCCCTTGTGAATCCTTGGGATAAAATTCAGGTCTTCTGGCTGCCTTTTCCCAGGGAGCTGTCGCTGGGAACTCTGGGAAAGTCTCTATAGCTTCATCAAGTTCTGTTACAATGTATAAGATGACCTCAGGGTTCCTATCCAGTCAGGCATTTTGTACAGTAAGATAAACAGGAAATAGAAAAACAGGCTCAATTACTAGAGAGTAAATGGGAGGTGGTTTTTATGGACACTACCAGCAAAGAAGAAATGAACCGGTAATACTCCTTAGGAACAAGAAATTTAAGAGCTGTTCGCTAATCTCCAAGGCAAAAGGGGGTGGTCAGGCCTCTAGCCCAATAATTTGTCTTCTAGTTCCCCAAAGTATCTACCTTAGAAAATAATTTAGAGCTCAGCATAAAATTCCTTACCTAGCATGCATGAGGGCCTGGATTTAACCCTTACTACACACACACACACACACACACACACACACACACACACGGTCGCACATGTGCGCACATAAATAATTTACAACAGGGCAGTGGCCATTTCCTCAGCCATCCTCAGATCTTAATTCCACTTCTGCCTTAGCATCTGTAATTCACTTCAGCAACTGAACCCTTTGGGCAACAAGAACAGGCCTCAAACAAAACTTCCTGAGCGGCACTTGGGGCTTTCCGCGCTTTGTTAAAGTGGCAAGGAACATAAGTTAGTGAGTCACATATAAAATGACCAAACACATGTAAAATACATATAACAGTGCCCTTGACCAAGCTCCGCAAATACCTGACTACAATTACAAACTGTCCCACCCCTTCGTGACTAGACACCAGATCCCCTGTCACTGTCATTTTCTTAACCATCCCTAGAAGTCGGAGTGACTCTCGAGGCCATTTAAGGCCAAATCTCAGGAGGGACATGGACAGAGCTACCCTGAGGGACTACAGAGAGTGTAGAAATCTTCGCACCTTCATCTATCCATTCATTCCTTCACGCCTTCAACAACTGTTAGGTTTTGCCAAATGCTATGCTGGGCAAAGTCAAAGCCGTTTCTCCTGAAGCTTTGCTCTGATGACTTCTGTATGTCACCGAACTAGACAAGTAAAAAATCATGTAAAATCTCTAAAACAAACTAAAAGAACCTCAGAAGCCAAAGGGACTGCAAGAAGACAAATGTCCTCAGTTTTGACATGGACCTGGGACTCCCTTACTCAAGGTCACCCTTGTGACAGACATGAACTAGAACCCCCTCCCCACTCAGCGCTCCCGACTCCAGTCAGTGACCCACGTGCTCTCCTCCCAAGGAGCGATCCTCATCACCTAAAGATGCGAGGTCACTACCTTCTAAAAAGGTGGAGGAGCCAAGGCCAAATGAGGGGGAGGGAGAAGTGGGAGGCTGCCTCAGTTTCCCTGCGGAAAGGAGACCACGCAACCGAGCTACCGCACAGGCTCCCCAACTTATCCCCCGCTCCTCCCGCCCCGCCCTCTCCAAGCCCAAACTGAAGACGCGCGTGCGTGTATAGAAAAGTATCCCTGCACTCACAAGGACTCGCACCAGCAACGCCATGTTCCTCCACAATCATTTCCGGGTGAAGGGTGGGCTTCCGGAATCCCGAGCGTCACCACCCCCTCAGGACGCCGTCCTCTCCTCCGAGGTAGCCGGGCTCGGGCGGCGCGGGCGTAGAGGTCGCGCTGCGAACCCGCGGTTTTCCTGCCGTGGATCTGAAGGGGGTTCGGGGCGCGCGGCTCCTCGCCGGTCTTCCGTCCCCGGCTGCGCGTCACAAGGGCTCGCGTTCTCCCCGCACACCGCCGCCTGGAGCCGGCCCCTCACACCCCCCTCAGCCTTCGGCAGCCCCGCGGCAGCCATTCCTTCCCTGACCCCGCCCTCAGCCCACGGGACGGGAAGGTACAAGGCGGTTAAAACGGAGCCCGAGCAGTCTGACAGCCGTGGACCGCGGTCTCGGAAAGCCAGGAGGTTGCCACGGGCTGACCCGACGCCTGGCCCAGGAGGAGCCCGTGGCTTGTGGTTGGCTAGTTGATGAGAGCATCTTGAATGCTGATAGCAAAGAATGAATGAATGAACAGCCGGACGTGGTGGCGCACGCACTCCCGCAGGCAGAGGCAGGTGGATCTCTGTGAGTTTGAAGCAGCCTGGTCCACAAAGGGAGTTCCAGGACAGCCAGGGCTACACAGAGAAACCCTGTCTTGAAAATAAAAAGTAATTGAGGAGAAGGAAGGATGAGAGGAGTTCCCTGTGGGGATGGGAGAATGGATGGTCTTGGCTGAAGAACCAAGAGAAGTAGGAAAGGGAAGACATTGCAGTTTCAGGGACTGACCAGGAGCCAAGAGCTAGCGGTTGAAGCACTTCCGGTCCACCCAGTCAATAAAGACGCACTGAGTATTAATCAGTTATGTATCCAGCATACCAACACCAGAAAGGTGTTGGTAACTCTGTGGAACTCGTGAGCTGGTGGAACAAGTATGGGTAGACAACTCGTGAAAAAAATAAAAACTTATGTGAAAGAACCAATAAATAATGAATACAAATAGTATGGGCAAGGACTTGGCCAGTTTGGCCAGATAAAACCTAACTGAGGGACAGGCATGTAAGACAGGATCCAAAGTGTTCTCTCTCTCTGTCTCTTGCTTTCTCGCTCTGTGTGTGTGTTGTGAACAAAATCTGATGTAGCCCAGGCTGACCTCAGGCGCTATGTAGCTGAGGCTGGCCTTCAAGTCCTCATCCTCCCTGCCTCCATCTCCTCCCAAATGCTGGGATTACAAACCTCTGACACTAATTCCCTGTCTCTCAATTTTGTTTGGTTATTTTGAGCAGGTCTTACTATGTAGCTGTGGCTAGCCTGGGACTCACTGAGAATCAACTACCTCTGCTTCCCAACTGCCAGCAAATCTGGCAAAATTCTGTGTATTTTTCAAGTTTGTAGTTTAAAAATGTTTACATGTAGAATGACTAAATTAAGCTTGTGACAGGCAAGACAGTGCATCTTGTATCCTCCATCTTGTATTCTTGCTGAGGCCATTTCAGTTTGACTAGAACTTGATTTCCTTGATGAAGAATACTGTGGAAAGTTACCCAGCTCTATCTTAGGACCCCAAGGTCAAGATACCGTAGCTAATCTCTTTTAGCTTCCGTTAAACTGCCTCTGTGCAAACCTCCTCCCCCAGCTAACTGCTTATCTTAGCTTTTGTTAAATTCTTGCTTATGTGAAGCCTAGGACATGATTTCTGCTTTAAAAAAAGACCCATGCTCTGACCACTCAGTGCTATACTTAGGATCTAAATATCTGAGTGTAATCCTGGCTGAGTGGAATAAAGATTTTCAATTGCCAATAAATTGTGTCTAAGTTTTCATCTATGGTGGGCTTCCCATAACAGGCTAATTAGCATATATGTTCATGTGTTGAAAAAATACTCTTTAAGTGGTATATTAAAAAATATATTATTCAAAAAGTAAAACACTCCAGGCAATGGCAGCACATACCTTTAATCTCAGCACTCAGGAGGCAGAGGCAGGCAGATCCCTGAGTTTGACCAGCCTGCTCTACATAGTGAGTTCCAGGGTAGCCAGGGCTACACACAGAAAATGCCTCAAAAAAAAAAAAAAGAAGGGTATGTATATATACAAAGTGTGTGTATATATATATATATGTGTGTGTGTGGGTAGGTGGGTGTGGAGAAAGAACACTTATTAACTATAGTCACTAAAATGTAGTAGGTCTCTTGAATTTATTCCTCCTTTCTAACTAAAATTTTGTGTCCTTTGACCAACATCTCAACCTCCCCCTAAACTGCTGATAGCCACCATTTGCTGTTCACCTCTGAGTTGAAAAGTTTTAGGTGATGAATTTGTGTGCCTGACTGACTTAACAGTGCCCTCCAGCTCCGTGCGTACTGTCCCAATAGACAGAATTTTCCTCTTTTTGTCTGGCTGAACAGTATGTAAACATTTTCTTTCTCCATCAGTTGATGGATGCTTACATTATTGACTTTATGTGTTGGTGATTGTGATTAATGCTGTATGAACATGTGAATACTGATTTTATTACCTATAGATAGATGGCCTGTAGTAGATTACCTAATTCTGCGTTTAAGTGTTTGTGGGGTTTTCCCCCTGTCTCAGTGTCTAATCTAATTTATATTTCTACCTACAGTATTGCAAGTGTTTCCTTTTCTTCACTTCCTCAACACTGGTTATAATGTCCAGCCTCACGGATGTGATGTCTTACTGTGCTTTCAATTTGCACTTCCCTGCTTACTAATGATGAAGTATTTTTTTCCTTATGCCTACAGGTCAATTATATCTCTTTTTGGGAGAAAATATCAATGCACATGAAATAAAAATTTAAATTAAAAAAAAAAGAAAAAGGTTGAAGAAATATTACCCAGACCAATTGCAGGGAATTTTTATCCAGTAGATTTTAAGTTTCAGGTCTAATGTTTTAAGTCTTCAATAAGCTTTTCTTGTATTGAAACAGGTCTCACTCTGTGTGGATAAGCCAGGTTCCAAACGTACAGACTTGTCTGGCCCCGCCTCCTGAATGCTGAAGTCACCAGTTTTGAGTTGATTTTTGTACGTGATGTAAAGCACACTGGCATCATTATGTGGGCTTCAGGGACAAAACCTGGGTTGTTAGGATTGCACAATGCATTCTTTTTATGCACTAAAGCATCTTTCTTGCCTCGCCATAGTTTTTTATTTGTGGTTTGAGACAGGGTCTCTCTCTCTCTGTAGTCATGCCTGTCATAGAACTGTCTATGTGGACCAAGCTGGCCTCACAATCACAGAGATCCTCTTGCTTTTGCTTCCCGAGTACTGGAATTAAAGGTGTGGGCCAACACACAGAGCTTTCACGGTGTGGTTTTTTGGTTCTTGTCTTTATTTATTTGTTTATTTTTGTTTTTCCAGGCAGGGTTTCTCTGTGTAGCTCTGGCTGCCCTGGAATTCACTTTGTAGATAAGGCTGGCCTTGAACTCAGAGATCTGCCTGCCTCTGCCTCCTGAGTAGCTGGGCTACAAACATGCAACCGTGCCCGGCTTTAAGTTAAAAGGCTTAGGGATGAAGTATTTGCTTTCTCCACTCGGTAATTTGTTTGTTTGTTCATATGGCCTCTCTGCTAGTGTTCTCCTTCAACCTCCGTGTCATGCAACCCTCAACAAGCCCTTTCTACTTCCTTGTCTCCCTGAGGTTGCTCTACTTCCAGTTCCAGTTTCCCAAGTCATATACAAGCTCTTCATGGCCGTAGAGGATCAGTACCTTACCTCAACATGCTCATAATCCCAGCCCCAAGGAAGCCATCAGGCTTGCTCTGAGTTCAAGGTCTGTCTGGACCAGTGCAGTTTGAAATCTTGTCTCAACACAAACACCAGGGGACAGACTAATACTCTCAAGGCACATTATATATTTTTACTAAAATGTCTTTATGAAACCCATGTGCATTGAACAGACACCAATAAATTTTTTTCAGAAGTAATTCATGGTCTTAAAAAAAATAAAAGCAGCCAGGAGGTGGTAGCAAAAGCCTTTAATCCCAGCACTCAGGAGGCAGAAGCAAGTGGATCTCTCTGAGTTTAAGGCCAGCTTAGTCTACAGAGTGAGTTCCAGTACAGTCAGAGCTACATCTCAAAGAAGAGGAAGAAGAAGGAAGAGGAGAAGGAGAGAAGGAGAAGAGAGGAGGAAGAGGAAGAAGAGAAGAAAGAAAAAAGCATTCCAGAGTCTCCCTAGGGAACAGTATCGTCCTACAGAATGAAAGTTATAGCAGCTACGTCGTAGGGTCAGCTGTGAGAACTGAGGATGAAGGGATGTAGTACTGCCCCTGTCCCATGCAGCAACAATTGTCTTTGCATGTCTCGGTGCACTGTTCTAGCCTCTGGAACGACATGTTCTGACTGCATCTCTTCTACTGACAGAAGTCCTGAAGTCCCCAGTGTCTCCTCACGCTGCTCTTCTCCTCCTACCCCGTCTTTATAGCTCTAGTCTCTCCAGCTCAGTCCCTTAAGACAGTATCTCTAGGCCTCTCACTATCGCATCTTCTGTGGCGATGCCTTTAGTCCCAGCACTCGGGGGGCAGATCTCTGTGACTTTGAGGCCAGCCTTACTATGTAGACTTCGAGGTCTACATAGTAAGTTCAAGGACAGCCAGAGCTACACAGAGAGACCCTGTCTCTTTTTTTTTTTTTTTAAACCTATGAAACTTTCATTTTTTATGAGAAATATCCAATAACATTTCTATTGTTTTGGCCTTTTTATGCAAACATATCTAGGAAAGACTGTTTCCCATCAGACTTCCTGATACCCCAGCTTTAAAAATCTTTATGCCCCTCCTCTTCTGCAATGTTCTTGAGCCATAGAAACAAAAGTGAGACCCTGTCTCTTAAAAGTCAGAAAATCTCTAAAACAAATCCAGCTGTGATGATATATAACGAACACTGTTTTCCTTTTTTTTTTTTTTTTTATTTATTTTTGCAGTGTTGGGGTTTAACCCCGGAGTCATGTCATGCACAGGCTAGGCTTTTACATCTCTGAACCATGACCTGTCATCCCAGTCCTGAAGCTCCTACTTGTATTAGCATTCAGGCAGCCATGTTTTACTACATTAACTCTACAAGCTTCACAACCACCTACAATGCCATTTCCTTTCAATCTGAAGTTGGTGAAGCCACAATTTTCTTTATATCCTAGACACTTAGTTATGGAGGTAGTTTCATGGATATAAATGAATAAGTTTTTTCTTTCCTGTTCTATTTCATCTACTCTCATCCAGCCTCCCTTGTCCCAACACACTTTAGGTTCCTTGTTTTCTTTTCCATTTATGTGTGAACCTTGAGATCATTGTAAGTATGAAATGTTCCATAAAGTGCTAATACAAGAACCGGGCACATGACAAGCCCTTGGTAAACATTTTCAGTGCCTCTGACTTCATTATCCCAACACTCCAACAGTACAGTGTCTGTGCCTGACTAGACCTTCAAATAACTATTCATTAATCAATGAATGGATGACTAGATCAAAAATTAATGAAATGGATCTGGACATGGTGGCACACGCCTGTAATCCCAGCACTCTGAAAGGCAGAGGCAGACAAGTTTCTGTGAGTTCGAGGCCAGCCTGCTCTACAAAGTGAGTCTAGGACAGCAAAGGCTACAGAGAGAAACCCTGTCTCGAAAAACAAAGTAAAAAACAAACAAAAAATGGTGAATAAGTACCCTTGTATGCTGAATCTAAGGACTTATAATTTTTCAAAATTCATATATCTTTATGTCATGTGTGTGTTTCCTCTTATGTATGTATATGCACCACATGTATGTTACCACATGTATGGATGGTACCCATAGAGACCACAGAAGGGTGTTGACTCCTCTGGAAATGGAGTTACAGATGGTTGTGGGCTGCTGCATGGGACCTGGGAGCCAAACAGGCCTTCTGAAAGAGCAGCAAGTACTTTCAATAGCTGAGTCATCTCTCAAGCCCCCGACTTATAACTTTTGTATTACACCTTTTTTTACAGATTGGGAAACTGAGGCTTGGAGAGGCTGAATAAATTGGCCTGCACCACGTAGCTGGACAGTGGTAGAACCAGGGTTGGAACGCCCTAATTCCCATTCATGTGACTAGCCCTGCTGTGCTCCAGCACAGGAGAGCCAGCTGAGTTGGAATGAAGGCTGTAAGGCTTGCTGAGGTTGTCTGTCCCAGTCCTGGGCAAGCTGTTTCTCCTGTTGTGACCCTGGGACACAGGATGTGGAAAGGGCCCGGCGATGCCGAGCGCAGTGCTGGAAGCCTCCCTTCTTTCCTCCCCTCTGGGCCTCTCATGTTTCCTGCCCTAAACTCTGCTCTGCTATTTTTCCCAAGGAACTAACAGCATGGTGTGTCCCTAAGGAGACAATTTTGGGGCCAGGGAGCCAAGCCAGGGAGGTGACTCCATTGCTGGCCAAGACAGGGGTCAGTGGACTCAAGGCTCGGAAGAGTGGGTATAAGAATGGGGAGATCTGCAGATGTGTGCTGGCCACTTTGCCACTCCCCTGGGTATCAGCTTCCTATCTACAACAGAAGTCAATGGTCCTCTTAGGATCTGGGACGTGGTGGTGAACACCTTTAATCTGCACCAGGGAGGCAGAGGCAGGCAGATCTCTGTGAGATCACCGCCATCCTGAGCTACAGAATGAGTGGCAGGATAGCCAGAGCTTCACCATGAGGACCACACACATGCACAAACAGTCCTTATACTTCCTGCTTAGGTCAATTTAAGGCAAAATAGTTAACATTCACTGAGTGCTATCTTTGTGCCACTTACTCTCCTGGCCTGAGTGTCTTTCCTATCCTCACAGCTGGCTTTGGCCCCCTTTTCTTTTTTCTTTTTCTTCATTCATTCCTTTCCTTCTTCCCTTTCTCAAATGAGGAACCAAGATGGACATGGCGATACATACCTACAATCCCTAAAAGCCAAGGACCAGCCTACAACATAGGTCGTTGTAGGGCAGCTGGCTGCATGGCAGTGTCTGTCTTTTGTTCAAGGCCTGTAACTTGTTTTTAAGATTTATTTTTGTTTGTGTGTTTGTGTGTGTGTGTGTGTGTGTGTGTGTGTGTGCTCCCATACTCGTGTGTGTATTCACACCTGTGTGCAAGTACCCACAGAGGAGGGGGCTTTGGATCCCCTGGAGCTGGAATCACAGGTGGGTTATTAGCCCCCGATGTGGGTGCTGGGAACTGAACTCAAGTCCTCTGGCAAGGGCAGCAATTGCTCTAAACCACTGAGTCATCTCTGCAGCCCCCAAGGCTTACAACTGACAGAAGAAGACAAAACTGAAGCTTGAAGCTGCACAACCTTTTGAACCCTTCAGAGCGGGGCAACTATGGAATGGAGAGTGTAAACAGAAAGCCTGAATTGTCTGTGTGTGTATGTGTGCGCTTGAGCATCCAGGCGCACATGTACCTTTGTGTGTGCATATGTGTGCTGTGTGTATTCACGCACAGGCCACGGGTTGATAATGTCTGGTATCTTCCTTGGTTACTCTCCATCTTATGCTTGAGGCAGGGTCTCTCACTGAACCCGGAGCTCAGTGATTTCTCTAGGCAGACTGGTCAGCGAGCTCCAGGGATCTGCCTCTGCCTACCTCGCTCTGGGATGGAAGACAGGTGCTGCTGTGCTCTGGATTTTATTCAGGTGCTGGGGATGAAAACTCGGGTCTTCACGCTTGTATGGTAAGTATTTTACCAAACGAGCCCTCTCCAGTAAGCCTTTTGAGCACTAATGCAGTACACAAGTGCACAACACCCTGTGGCTGCAGCCAGATGTGGTGCTGGGGGAGAGAATTCTCCAAGGATGCCATGGCCCCGATCTGAAGGTTGGGAGGGAAGGGCTCTTGCCACTCTCCGTGGTCAGATCAGACCTTAGAGTTGGGTGAAGGGGAGAAAAAAAAGTTCCAGGGCAGGTTGGTGTGGGAAAGAAAGCTGTTGGGGTGTCCAGCCAGAGCTGTGACCATTCTCTCACAGCCTAGCCCTTCAGCAGGAAGAGTTCTGTGACTCAAGTGATGTCTTGCTGGAGCGAAGGCTGGGAGAACTGTCCAAGAAACAAGAGCCACATGGCCCAGGAAATAGGTACCCAGGGCAGCCAGCACCACCTGCGACCCTTTCGTGCTGCCCACGGGTTTTCTAGCCACCTCGCTCCTACACTGCTCTCCCTCTAACCGCAGTTGTCTCCTTGGCCTTGCCAGGGCCTTCCTCCGGGCTCCTTCCCTCTCACACACCAGGCCTCTGTCTGCTGTGGCAGCTCTTTTGTTTACTTCCAGAGCTCCCAGGCTCACGACTAGCCAAACACAACGAAGCCTAGCCAGAGAGAACTCAGTTCCAGACTCAGCCTGGCTCCTCTGGGACAGGTAATGGCCTCCATACCAAGGAGACAGCTTAAAAGGAAGCTGCCACTGCCCTGGGCTCTTGCTTCAGGTCCTGACAACCCAAAGGGAAAGGACACAAGACCTGCCCATTGTTCGGCAGGGATCCCTACTCTTGAGACAGCTTTGGCGGGGAGCCTTGGGAATCAAAGACCCAGCTGGAGAGAGGTGGGGAAAATTTTGAGGCCCTCTGGGTGGGAACCAGCGACTTGGACTTCTCCTGGTCCTTGAGTCTCTCTTTAGCCAGGTAGAGTCTGGCCTTGAGCCACATAGCCCTCACCCCCCACTCTGAGATCCAGGTGGCTAAGTTTCCCCATCAGAGAGGACTGTCCTCTCCAAAAGTCATGCCCTCCACCTCTCCAAAGATTCTAGCTAAGAAAAGGAAGTGAGCATTTACTGTGGGCCAAGTTCCGAGCGGGAAGCCCTGTGAGGATGTGCCTGGCATTTTCTGTCTGCCTGAGGTCAGCAGGGAGATCAATGATTTTGTGTGTAATTACGTACTTATATAATGTGAAATGTAAAAGGGGGGGGCTCCGCCTCTGCCTCCAAGCTGAGCGAACAGTGAAGCGCTGTCTTCACACAGCGTCAGAGAGCAGTGGGGTCCCAGGCCAGACCATGCCCCATCCTGCGAGGAACAGTGGCCAGTGGCAGAAACGAGACACCACCACAGGGAGTCGGACAGCCTTGGCAGCCAGATGCCTCCATGGAAAAAAGTAGAGGGCCCTTTAAATGAGGCCCAGTGGACTCTGTGATTGAGAGTGGGGAACGGGATTGGGCAGATGCTGGCGAATGAAGTAGAGACGATTTTTTAAAAAATCAAGCCTCCCCAGCACCCCCCCCCCCCCGCCCAAGGCTTCATTTTGGAGACAGTGAGCTTGATTAAGGAATGTAAAACTCTAGCTCTTTGCTAGGCCCCAATGGAGTAGAAGGAGCTGGGGACCAATGCGCCTTTGGAAGGATCAGGAATGGGGTTAGAGGTGAGCCCTGGCCCTGACCAGATGTATGTACTCTCTGCCCCATTCTGCTTCAGTTCCCAGGAGTCGGGGGTGAAGTCCAAGCCTGGGAAACAGTTTATACCTGAGGCAACCTACCTTCACTCTCAGGGGTAGCAATTCCTCTAAAGGCCGGGGTCCCCTGGAGTAAAGAAGAAATCTGCCACAATTTTAGGCATGAAGATTCAGCTTTTTATCTCATCCATGTACATTTTAATCTAACAGTCTAATAGGCTCGTACTCTTCACCCCTGCCCAAGTCCTTTCCCCTTCTTGCCCAGCCCCGGCAATGAACATCTCATCTGCCCTAGGGGCGGGAAGTCACCAGGCACAAAGGTGATTCAGAGAGGGTATGGCACTTGCGGCTCTCCCAGGAAGCGCTTGCCTTACAGCTCCAGCTTCTCTGCAGAGTCTGGAAACTGAGGACGCCCAGACAGGAGAGAAGGCACCTCTGCTGCTCTGGGCCTCAGTCCCACTGAGAGTCTCTTCCTCGGGCAGGGATCTTCAGGCGGAGCACCCTTTGGCCCAGCTCACCCCCAGAGAGCAAGGCTGCTGAAACCCTGCCCTGCAGGCTGCCGGGATATTGCAGACGCGGCTTCCCAACCCCTCTGTGATTCCAGGAGCGGACGGAGGGGTTCTCTCTGGACGGCCCACCCCGGAAGACAGAGGGCGGGCGCTGCTACCTGCAGCCGCAGGATTCCACGACCATGTCCTCGTACTGTTTGTATACCACATTGTTGGCCGAGTCGATGAAGAGGATGCTGATGGGACTCAGCCGCGTGGGCACACAGCAGGTGGGGGGTGTGGACTCCGGGTCCATGGAGTTCATGAGGGTCTGGATCACCGCGTGGTTGGTGGGCTCCAGGTGGGAGCGCAGGGGGAACTCGCACAGCCCCTCGCAGTGGAAGGCCTCGTACTCCAGGGGCGCGATGATCCAGTCGTCCCAGCCCATGTCCTTGAAGTTGACGTGCAAGGCCTTGCGACTGCAGCGAGCCTTGAGGTTCTTGCTGGGTCGCTTGCCCTGGCGGTTGGCCAGGGGGGCCCGCCGTTTCCGCCGCTGGCTGAACAGGTATTCGTACACAGTCTTGTCATCCTGGCCAGAGCGGGCCTTAATCTCATTAAAGAACAGGTCCCGCTTCTTGGTACGCCCAAACACCAGGAACAGGGCCTTCTCGTGGACCTGCCGGGCAGCCCGCTCAAAGCCCAGGCCACGGAGGTCCACGGCCCGGCCCCGTTCCCAGGCCTCCAGCTCCAGGCACAGCTGCGCCGAGTTCTTAAAACTTCGGAAGAGTTTCCAGATGTCGAACACCACCCAGCCAGACCCGTCCAGGCCTGGCACGGGGCGCACATCCAGCAGGGCTGCCGGCTGCCGGCCGCTGGGGCAGCTGGACAGCTTCAGCTGGGCGGCCCGCCCGCTGCCGGGGACCGCCGGCGCGGCCACGTCCGAGGGCTTCCTCCGGAAGATCCGCAGTTCAGCCCCCAGCAGCCCATCCTTCTCCAGGGCACTGATGTCAAACACGTACCTCTGCTTCCTGACCACAGGGCCGCGGTCATCTAGAGAAAACAGCCAGGAGTTAATCCCTGTCACTTCACCAAGACAGCCTCCCACCTCTGGGCCTCCAGAGAGGACCCAGCTCTCTCCCACTCGAGAGAGAATTCTCCAACCTCTTCCCCCCGCGCTACGGCCGAAGCCAACACCCAAACCGAGAGCCCTTTTCCAAATGGAGGTAGGCGTGTGGCGTGCCGCGGTGCTTGAGTAGAAATATGTATCATTAGAGTCGTTAGCCTTAGAGCTGCTTTCTACCAGTGCCCACCCCAGCCGCGAGCCAGCAGGATGGTCTCCCGCAAGTCAGGCAGGCGGTGCGCACGTTTAAATCACCCACTTTTCCCAAGGAGGACCCTGGAGCGCCGAGTCAATTAGAGGACTCATTCAGTGTCATCCAGCTAGGGGGAAACAGAAAGAGAACTGCAGCCTGGAACTTTAAGACTCCATTCTGAGCTTCTTCCCTCTTAAAGAGCTTAGTGCTCTTGTTACGGCAGGGCACAGATGCGGAGTAAACTGAGGCAGGCCACGCAGCAGATTCAGAGCAAAGCGGGTCTGCAACTCAGCTTCCCCAGTCCCCAGCGTAACGGTTTTGCGAACATGAGTGTTGTGTGTGTGTGTGTTGGGTTCGTGAGTGTATAGAAGGTAATGTAGATGCTATTGGCATCTGTAAGCACAGTTGGGCTTATGTGAATACTTGAAATATAATGCCATATAGATGTGTGCATGTATGTGATTTATTCACCATGTGTATAAACTATAAAGCTGTGTATGTGTGTGTGTGTGTGTGTGTGTGTGTGTGTAAGCTCAGTGGTATCTCTGAATCAGCATGCCCTCCTTCCTAAATGCCAATATGCCATTAGGGAACATTCAAATATTGCTCTAGAAGGTAACTAATTAGGCCTTTAAACTCTCCATCTCCCCCTCCCTAAGCTCCCTTAGTGCTGGGGGGGACAGGAGGACTTATTTTATGAGCCCTAGAGGGGTCACAGCTTTCCCTGGCTGGGCAGGCAGCCAGGCCACCTCCCCCACCTCTGCCAGACCTGCTGCCTCTGGACCTCCCCCACCCCTGTCCTTCCCCCACCGACCAGCTCTAATGAGGAGCCTCTCCCACTTTCTGGCCCCTCCCCCACCCTGCCAGCCAAAGTCCCAAGACTCAGAACCAGAGCTGCGAGAAACTTCACCGGCTGCCAGCTCGCAGCCCAACTATCTCCGCGCTGTGGAGACCCTGAGACTCAGAAGGGAAGGGATTTGCTGGGGACACAGCAAGTGGAGAGGAACGGCCCTTATCACTGGGTGGGCAGAGCTCCGGAGAAGCAAGGAGGACAAGAACTCTCCTGGGTTGCTGACGAAAACGGCACGTGTTAGGCTAGGACACAAGGTGTTCCCATCCAAAAACGCTCTCACCGCACCCAGCCCAACACCCACGTAGTACACACATAGGCAGAGAGACCCCCGGAGGGAAGGGGCGTTCTCCAGTCACAGTGTGAGTTAGACCCTAGGTCAGCTGCCTCCTCTGTCTTCACATAATCTGCCCCTTTGCCCCCTATCTGAGGGCAAAGTTGCAGAACCACGGGGACCTAAAGTTTCTTTCTCTCTGCTATATGAGAAAAACCTGGAACTTAGAAACCTCAGCCAACCCACACAAGGCACAGAGCATGACCCAGTAATCAAGAGCGGGCCTTGGAGTCTAGTATCTGGCTGGCAGGTCATGGCTCCTCTCTGCTCTTTAGTGCCCAATTCTGCACCTTGCAGAAGTTGGCCCTGGTGGTACCTACATGCCCCTAGGACTGGATCTGGTATCTGTGAGATAAACCCCAGATTCCCACCCTAAGCTGAAGCATACACTCTCCCCCAGCTGCGTCCGCCAGGATTTTAGAACTCCTGAGTCTCTGCAAATGCCCCACCTGGGTCCCTGCCACCCCACCCCACCCCCTCACCTTGCCCTTTGTCAATGAAGCTGGTGATGGTGTTGGCCAGGCCAGCCTCCAACTTCATGCTGCTGTTGCCTCCCTTTCTGTCAGCATCGGACAGCGTCCTGTACAGCGAGAGCATGTATTCGTGGGGTGTGATGGGGGGTGGGCGGAACGGCTCCTTGGGCTCTCGAGGGGTCCCAGGCTCCCTGGTCTTCTTCAGCAGGAAGGAGCTGGGGGCAGATCCTGCCTTTGAGGATGCTTTGCCCCCAGGAAGCTGTCCTTTTGGGGTTACAGTCCGGGCTGCAGTCTGCCTAGCCTGGGGAGGGGGTCCTGGCTTGGTTTCAGAGCCACCGGATCTGGGGGGCATCTTTCTGGGTTCATCCTTCTTGGCCTGTGTCTGCCCAGAGCTTCCCTTTGCCCTGGCATTGGTGGCCCCCACACCATAGCTGTGACCCCCTGGCCTAAAGATATTCCGGGCCAGAGGTGGCCTCTCCTTGGCCTCGGCTTTGGCTAACCCTGGCCTGGCTCCTGGGGGTCTCTGGCCTAAGTCAGGGGCACCCAACACAGTGCAGATGAATTCCAGGTCCAGCCAAGCCAGGTGCCAAAGCAAAAAAGTGAGGAGTTTGGGGAGTCTCATCCTCTGGCCAGCCGCTGAATGACACCACAGAGAAAGGCAGCAGCAGCAGCGAAGGTGTCTCTGGCTTGGCAGGAAAAACCATGAAAGGAGCGGGTCTTCAGAAGAAGCGGTGGCAGCAGCAGCAGCAGCAGCGGCAGGCAGGGCTTTCTCCTCAGTCTGAGCGTCTTGAAGTCCGCCGGGCGTGTGTCTGTATCCAGTCCCATAGTGGAAACGCTCCCGTGTCCAGACGTGCACCGTCTCCAGTCAGCAGCTGAAAATAACTCGTTCTTGAAAGGAGAAAGCCGACCGCCCCCTTTCTCCCGCACAACTGACTGAGGGCTTGAAGGAGGCTTGTATAAGGCTGAGGGATTTTTCCAAGAAGGAAGAATGGCGTAATGCTGCCTGTGCGCTCCAGTTTTTTTTCCCCTCTAATTTTGAATCCTTTCCAGTGAAAATACTTACACACACACACACACACACACACACACAGACACAAACCTGCAGGTGCTCAGAAAAAATCTTTTACAAACCTGAACTCAGGAATTGGAAACGGAATTCCAACCCAAACCAATTTAATTACTCTCTGATGTCATGCTGTCTAAATTCATTTAAGTGCGATATATTTATGTGAAAAAAAAAATCACCGCTGCCCTTTGGAGGCCATGGCTCACGGGGGCTCTTGGCTCCGAGCCCCATAGAGGGACGTGGGCTTGGAGGGGCCCCTCATCCCAGAACAGACTCAGGGGTCTTCACCTCCTGGAGCAGCCCACCCCACCATCCTGAGCAGAGATGTTGAAGAACTAGTGCAGAGATGTGCGGGAACTAAACACGCGAACGCGAGCGAGCTAGGTTGTCAGTGAAGTCCTTGGAGTGTCTGTAAAGCAGTTCCAATCCCTCTGTCTAGTCTGGGACCTGGGGTGTGTGTGTGTGTGTGCTGGCCCGGTATGTGTGTATTGAGGGCAGCACAGATGGCAGCATTTACCCAGTTTCTTTTATTATAATAAACTTGTGACCCAGAAACAGAAGAAGAAAATCAGTGCCCACTATACCACCCCCACCAAATGCCATTGGCTAAGCACTGCCATCCTGTAGCCCCCTTGGCTGGAAACAGGTCCAGGGTGTGTGTACTCAGTAAATACCCAGGCAAAGACTTTTCTTAGAAGAAATTGGCTGAAGCCAGAGGCAGTGGCCCCAGCCTAAGGCAACAGCGACCCCTGCAGGGGGTTGGAAGAGCAAGTTCTCATAGGCTGCTAGTAGCTGGTGAAGAAATCTAAATTCCTGTTCAACTCAAGAGTGCGCCTCTCCCTCTGCCTCTTCTAATTCTTCTCCTTTAGAAAAAATCTCATGGAACCCATGCTGGCTTCAAATTCACTGTGTACCTGAAGCTGGCCTTGAACTCCTGACTGGGCCCAGGTTATCACCTAGCTTCCAGGGTTTTGGATATGGGGTGGAGAGGAGGGGGGGAGGGGGATGGGGAGAGGAGGAGAAGGAGGAGGAGGAGGAGGAGGAGGAGGAGGAGGGAGCAGCTAGCTTCACATAGCCCTCTCATGCACTGAGTGGTGATGATGGGGACAGAACCCCAGGCCTCCTTCAAACATAACAGGCAAATACTCTGCCGCTGAGCTCCACCCCAGCTCAAACACGCTTCCTTTCCTTTCCTTGAGACAGAGTCTCCTGTAGGGAAAGCTGGCCTTGGACTTGCAGTGTAGCTGAGGCTGCCCTTGAAGTCCTGATCCTCCTGCCTCCACCTCCTTGGTTACAGAGTGGGATTACAGAACTGGACCACCTACTCCAGCCTTCCTCATTAATCCTCTTCTCTTAGAGCTGACCTAACAGATCCATTCATATGCTAAAGTTGGCTTCTAGAAACTCTCTGCTGGAGTCCTCTGAGTGGTTAGCACGCGCAAAGCCCTCACCAAGACAACACCAAACAAAGTCCTCACTCTGGATAGCTAGGTGGCTGCAAGCCTTTTCTCCCTTCTTCTTTAAATTATTTGCTTTGTTTATGTGTATGTGAGGAAAGAGGGTGCCAGAGGAGACCAGAAAAGGACATCAGGTCCCCCGGAGCTGTGAGCCTCGCTGCTGAGGGTGCTGGGAGCAGAATTCTTTCCTTCCCAAGAGCAGCAAGTACTCTTTTTTTCCTGTTGCTCCTAGGTTCACTGGCTCAGGCACTCCACCCTTCACTGATAGCTCCTAGGTCTGAAGAGGCCTACTTCAAAGGGCCAAGGCACAGCCCTCTTCTCCTCCGGGGCTTTTGAGGACAGCATGAGGTCATCCAGGCCCACCACTCCTGTCTTTGCTTCTGACTTGTCTCCTTTCACAGTCCTCTCTGGCATCTTCCTTCTGTGGTCTCTGCATCCTGTCCTCCTCACCCTTTGACCTCCTACAGTTCCCTCAGAACTGCCTTCTTGGCTTCCAGGATCTCTCCAACCCAACCCTCCCTCTACCTAAAGCCTTCCCATTGAACGAGAGCTGACCCGTGTGCCAGCTGCAGCACAAAGCACCTTTACTCCCCAGAGAAGTCACGAAGCTGCCAAACAGCCCCCACACGCTCTCTGTGCTTCTTCCTGCTCTCAGAGTTCAAATCTACCCAGCCTCAGTCCCCACCTCCAATGCGAGTCGGTTTTTGCCAGCCTGTGTGCTTTTCTCCATAGCTTTATTATAACTGGATTCCTTATGCGTATCATAATTATGTACGTATCTGTCTATCCCATTAGATTATAACTACACTGTACCATATTTGTCTTTCAAATATTATTCCCAGGGCTTGGCATGGAGCCCAGCACATAGCAGACTCTCCGAGTATGTTGTATGAATGACTCTCAAACTGGCCCTTTTAAAGAAACACCATCATTTTCTTTATTGTCATTTCTGTTTTAAAATTAGAGTAAATAATGGGTTTCATCATGTTATTTTCATACGTGCATATTATTATGCTTTGGTTGAATTCACTCCCTTATCACCTCCCCCTACCCAGACCCCTTTTTCCATCCATGCATCCTTTCTACTTTCCTGTTATATATAAATATATATGTAACATATAAAATACATAAAAATATATGTTTAAATACACGACGTCTGCACATGAAAGGGAATAATGTGATGTTTGCGCTGTCACCTTTGTTAGCTTCTGCTTCCCTTGTCTCTCCACTGGTTCCTTCATTCTTCCAGCAGTCACCAGTTCCCCCTTCTCCTTTCAGGCCATATATATACACACACATATATATGTATATGTATGTATATGTATATCTATATGTGTAATCTAGATGGTATACAAGAGAAAGCATGTGTTATTTGTCTTACTGAGTCCGAAAAGCCATCATTTTGAACATAACCTGCCTTTTCTACTAGACTTCGAGTTTCTAAAAGGGAGAGACACTATCTTGCTACTGAATATTTTGTAATCTCTATCCACCAAATAAACAAGGTTATGAACGAGCCAACACAGATTTCCAATACAGTTTACTAAAGACTGATGTCCCTGCAGACAGATTTGAGGCACGGTGGTGCCGCTTTTTACACATTATGTGATTGTGGAGAGCCTTCCAACCGTCCTGAAACTCTAAACAGGGTTAATGACACAGAGAGCTTTTGTGGGTATTCCGTGGAGTAAATTATTAGAAACCCGAAAAGACAGCGAGGTAGCTCGATGGTAAAGGTTGCCTGTTACCAAGCCTGAAAACCGGGGGCTTGATCCCCAAATCCCATGTGATAGGAGAGAACAGAACCAACTCTCACAAGACACCCTCTGACCGCCCTACCTCCCAGCCCCTCACCTCTCTGAGCACAGGTACACATACACACAAAATAAATAAGATGTGATTTTTATTTGTGTATTAATTATTTTATTTTATTTTTCCAAAACAGGGTTTCTCTGTGTAGCCCCAGGTGTTGTGGAACTCACTCTGTAGATCAGGCTGCCCTTGAACTTAAAGATCTGCCTGCCTCTGCCTGCTGGGATTAAAGGTGAGCACCACCACTGCCCAGCAAAAGGGGATTTTTTTAAAAAACTTCTGCCAAATGTTAAAAACATCTACCACTTCTGAGGACCCTTTCTCCATCAGACACTGGCCTTTGTCTTTCATTACTTTTTCTTTTTTGAGGGGGGTGGTCTTTTGTTTCTTTGTGTAGCCCTGGCTGTCCTGGAACTTACTCTGTAGACCAGGCTGGCTTGAACTCACAGAGATCTGCCTGACTCTGCCTTCCAAGTGCTGGCATTAAAGGTGTGAGCCACCACCACAGGCTTGTATTTCACCACTCTTAAAGTCTTACTTCACAGCCATGCCCCACTCTGAACAACCTTCTGCCGAAGGTACTTTTAAGCTTTCTTCCCCCATTTTACATGTAAATAAATTTTAAACATTTAAATTGGGGGCTGGAGAGATGGCTCAGAAGTTAAGAACACTCGCTGTTCTTCCAAAGGTCCTGAGTTCAATTCCTAGCAACCACATGGTGGCTCACAACCATCTATAGTGAGATCTGGCAGCAAGCTATATAAATAAATACATAAATCTTAAAAAAAAAATCCTAAACATTTAAATTAATTTTAAAAATCATGTATTTGTATTTGTGTGTGTGTGTGTGTGTGCGTGCGTGCGTGCGTGCGTGCGTGCGTGCGTGTGTGTGTGTGTGTGTACGTGTGCGTTGGGTGCCCTTGGAGACCAGAAGAGGTCCCTGGATCCCTGGTGCTGAGAACTGAATTCAAGTTCTCTCCTAAAGCAGTAGGTGCTCTTAACTGCCGAGCCATTTCTCCAGCCCAACTTAAAAGCTTATTTATTGCTATCACATATGTGCGTGCTCGGGCACACGAGCCTCACCACACAAGCGCAGATCAGAGAACAACTCCGTGGAGTCTCTTCTCTCCTTCCGCCTTTCCTTGGGTCCCAGAGACTGAACTTAGGTCAGGCTTTACGGCCAGTGCCTTTCTTCACCCGCCAAGCTCTCTCACTGCCTCCAGTTACTTTTGAAACACAGTTTCTGCTTCAATTTTTGTTATTGTTGTTTATTATGTTTTTGAGACAGAGTTTCTCTGAATAGCCTGGCGGTCCTGGAACTCACCCTGTAGACCAGGCTGGCCTCAGACTCAGAGATCCACCTGCCTCTACCTCCCGAGTGCTGGGATTAAACGGGTGCGCAGCCACCACTGTCACCGCCGCCGCCACCACCACCAAGAAAACGCAAACTCTTGATTCTCCTGCCGCTACTCCCTGCATGCGGGATTGCAGGTATGCAGTGACACACATAGCCTTTTCCAGTTGATTTTAAATTACACCTAAGAATTTTATTTCTCTCTCTCTCCTTTCCATTTTTTATTCTTTCTTTCATCCTTCCTTTCTCTTTTCTTTTGAGAGCAGGTCTCACCAAGTAGCTCTGGCTGTCCTGGAACTCACTATGTTGACCAAGCTGGCCTTGAACTAAGTTGCACCTGTCTCTGCCTCTTGAGCACCAAGATCAAAGGTGTGTGCCACTCTGCCTGGCTTAAAACTGTATTTCTATTTGTATGTAGTGGTACAGAGGTCAGAGGAGAACCTAAAGAAGGTGCTTCTTGCCTTCCACCACCTGGATCTCCAGGCTCAAACCCAGATCACCAGGTTGGCAGCTCCTTCTCCACTGAGCCATCTCAATGACCATTTCCAACATATTATACCAAGGATCTTGCTCTAGATGTGATCAAAAGTGATAAGGTGGTGTAGTGGGGACATTAGGGAATTCTAGCTTTCAGCCAAGGACTCACCCAGTGGTCTAGATTTTGAGGACTTGGAGGAATCTCAGACAAGGTCTATTGTCTGAGGACCAGGAGACTCCCAGGAATTGGGTAGGAGCAAGGAAAGAGACTCCGCATTTGGATGGAAAGCCCTCTCCAGGGAGGAGCCCAGAGTTCCTGCCTGGCTCCTACTATAAAGGTGACTAATCACTTTGGTCCCCTCTGGTAATTGCAACCAGATGCTGCTGCTGGCTGCGTCTCAGTCCCGACATGTTTAATTACTGGGACACAGAGTCTCTGGGTCCCCTGTGGCTCCTCCCCTCCCCCATTCCTGTCAGCAATATTAATGTCAAACCTAAGTTAGAGGATGGGAGCCTTGGGAAGCCACTGGCATGGAAATAATCTCTGCAGGCCCTTCCACTATGTAAAGCCTTTAACTTCTTTAAATGTTTCCCCCTCCATTATCTCATTGGCACCTCACAAAACATCCTTATAAAGCCAGTAAGCCGAAGTATTACTAGACAAGCCAAGAGTGAACCGAAGAATAACAATCCCTTGTTTGACTCAAGCACTTAGGAAGTTTCAAAGACATTTCCCGTTCCTTGTGTCCCCTCAAGCCTCCTGAGATCTTAGGTCAGATGATCACAGCACAGTGGCTGAGAGGCAGACTCAGAGACAGAACAGCAGCTTTCATCCCAGCTGTACTGCTCACCAGCGGACTGGCCTTGTGTATTCATTCACTTATTTGCTTAATTATGAACACTGGCTGTATAGCAGTGGACAAGACAGTGCAGTCTGTTCAAATTCTGAAAGAGGCAAATAAATGCACAATTTGAGGGAATTCTAGGTGCTGTGTAGGAAACAAAACAGTCAAGAAAGTGCCTGCTCCAGCAAAGAGCGCTTCGCTGAAGGGCGGCATTTCAGCAGAGACCTGAGATGCAGAGAGGCGCACACTAAGGTCTGGGAAGCTGACCCTTCCAGGTAGAGGCCACAGCAAAGGCCCAAAGATAGGAATGTGCTCGGCTTGAGTGAGAAATCCAGAAAAGTTGGTGTTGCTTAAGCAGAGGGAGGCCAAGTCAGTGTCAGAGCCCTATCTGTGTCTTCATGTGCCATGAACACCGACTTCAGTTTGTTTTATATGAAAGATGTTTATTAGATGGAGATGAAGAGAGAGAGAGAAGGGAGAGCAGGACATGATGGGGTGGGAAGAAGGGGTGCCCCAGTAGAGAAAGAGGAGAGGGCCAAGAGGGCAAGATGGGGAGCAAGAGGCAAGAGAGAAGAGGCCAAGAGAGAAGAGAAAGCAAGAGCAAAAAAGCCCGAGTTCAGTTTTATTTGTAGCACACAGGAGAGTCAAATGGAGGATTTTAGGCCGATGAGATTTCATATAATGACTAATATGAAACTACCAGCCTTCTGATAAATCCCAGGGCCTTGATTCACCTTGTAATCCCATTAAATTATTTAATCTCTCCGTGTCTTAGTTCAATAACATTATATGCCAAAAATAATAATAAAATCTTTTGGGGACTGTCAAAAGGGCTCAGCAGTTAAGAATGAGTATTGTTCTCCCAGAAAAGCCAAGTTCAGTTCCCAGCAACCACATGCCGTGGCTGCCAAGTACCTATAACTTCAGCTCCAGAGGTTCTGACATGCTCTTTTTGACTCCTCGGGCACCTGCATTTACACACGGGCACACCCACATTAAGACATGAACATATACACATAATTATAAGAAAATACATATTTTTGAAAAATCAAGTGTGGCTGGATGTGCTGGTGTATGCCTTTAATCCGACCACTCAGGAGTCAGAGGCAAGTGGATCTCTGAGTTCAAGACCAGCCTGGCTTAAAGAGTGATTTCCAGGACAGCCAGGACTACGCCGGGAAACCCTGTCTAGAAAAAACCAAAAACCAAACCAAACCAAGGAGGAAAAAAGAAAGAAGTGTAGCAAATAGTATGAGGTATGAGGCGCATACCTGTAACGTCAGCACTTATGTCACCAGTGGTCAGAATCTGGCCAGGTGCTTTTAGGGTCTTGGCTGATCTGGAGCTTGTTATGTGGACCAGGCTAGCCCAAATCCACAGCGATTTGTCTGACTCTGTTTCCTGAGGGCTGGGATTGAAGTTACATATTCCCATACCCTGTGGTTCTTAGTCTCTTATTCAAGGCAAGCACAGAAGGAAACTATTCAAAGCAAAGCAATAGAATGGGTCAAATACAGTGACAACGGTGGCAGCTGGGGGACACTGGGATCGTTTAGTGCTTGCTAAAAGCACTTGCCGGGAAAGCCTGGTGACTTGAGTTTGACCCCCAGGGCCTGCACAAAGGTGGAAGGAAGAACTGGCTCCATAAAAATTGTTCCCTGTCCTCCGTGAGGGCACCGTAACACCTGAGCCCCTCCCCCATCGTATACACATATATGCATAAATTACTGAAAGCCAGTGCATAGCAAGCTATATAATACCTTGTCTCAAAAAAGTAAAGAAACAGGGGCAAGAGAGATGGCTCAGTGATGAAGAACACATACAGCTAGCTCTTCCAGAGGACCTGAATTCTATTCCTAACAAGGACACCTGCCTGTTAACGACTTCTCCACGGTATCTGGTGCCCTCTTCTGGCGATGAGGAGCACTGCATGCCAGTAGCACGGTGTACTCACATGTACTACTCACACACACCCTAAACAAAGAAAACCAAAAGGAAGGAAAGAAGGAAGGAAGGAAGGGAGGGAGGGAGGGAGGGAGGGAAGGAAGAGGGACAGAGGGAAAGTGGGAGGGAGGGACAGAGGAAGGAGAGAGGGAGGAAGGAAGGAAGGAAGGAAGGAAGGAAGGAAGGAAGGAAGGAAAAGCAAATTACCCTGGCATGGCTGTGTAAGGCAGAAGGATCACATGTTAGACTATATAGTTGACACATTATTTCCTTAAAAGAGAGAAAATCCAACTCTTCCCACCCACTCCATGCTCTCACCTGGAAACTTTCTTGCCATTTATTTTGTTTGAGAAAGGCGCACCACTTTTCATATGAGAACCCTAGAAGAAACAAACAAACAAAAATACCAAGAATCCTAGTAGACGGTCAACAAGATGGCTCAGTGGGTAAAGGCACTTGTCACCAAGCCCAACAACCCAAGTTAAATCCCTGAGGCCTACATAAGAGGCCATAACTCCTGGAAACTGTCAATATTAATGTGACAACAGCAACAAAAACAATAAAGTCAAACAAACTCCAAGAACCCTAGTTAATAGTAATGGTCAAGAAGTTTAAACAGAGCATCTCACCTTGAAACTTCACAAATATAATTTACAAAAAAAAAAAAAAAAAAAGACTGTAGAATAATAAGCAAGGTTGGGGTACAATCTCCCTATTTGTTTTTTGTTTGTTTGTTTGTTGTGTGTGTGTCCCAGGCTGGCCTCCAAGTCACAGCTGGTCTTGAACAGTTTATCATGCTGCCCTTACTGCTGGGATTATAGATCCATGCTCAGCTTCTTGCTTTACTTGAGCCCAGAAACCTCAGATCCTTGCTGGATCTTGCAATCCTACTTTCCATTCCTACCATCCTCCTTCCATTCTTACCTTCCTCCATCTAAACTCTGAAAGTCCTCAGGTTTGGGATAGGAGAGGAACACTGAGACAGACTGTCCTTTTGGGGTAAGAAATGTAATAAAAGAGTTATCAACACCATGGACAGACAGCAGCATAGCAAGGGCTCTGAGCAGACCTCGGGCCCACTGGGCAGTCAGAGTCCCTTCTTATGGATCTCAGAGGAAAGGGGAAAGTTTCATAGCAGGTGCTGGCAGCTGGGCTGTCCACGATACCGGGTGGCGTGGGAAGGAAGGGATGTGCCATGCTGAGGAGGTAGGGAAGTAAGGAGGAGGACACTAGTTGACTTGTATCCATGATATAGGTCACGGCATTTGTCTCCACCACGTGCCCTGGAATCCCAATCTGCGAACTTCTTTGGGGAGGTGAGAATGGTACCGGTCATACTCCTGAAATCAGAGCACCTGGTAGGTCTACTTACAGACTCACAGATTCTCCAGTAGGATGGAGACAGAGCACTGTATGGTCTGGGATTCTAATGATTCAGTCTCCCGATCCAGGCATGGTGACACAAGCCTGTGATTCCAGCACTCAAGAGCTGAGGCAGAAGGATCACGAGTTTAAGATCAGCTTGCACTATATACCAAGACTCTTGTCTAAAAAGAAATAAGACAAATGGGCTGGTGAGATGGCTCAGTGGGTAAAAGTGCATCCCTTGGCACGGTGACTTAAGTTCGGTCTCTGGGACCCAAAGCTGGACGCAGTGGCTAGCATATGCAATCTAGCACTCCTGTAGAAAGAGAAAAGGTAGATACAGGAGGATCACTGAGAAGCTCCCAGGCCAGCAAGCCTGCATCAGGAGAGCAGCGGAAGCTAGAGAGGCTGTCTCAGCAAGGAGAATGAGAAAATGACCTGAAAGGCTGGACTCTGTCCTCCAAACAAGTGCCATAAAACGTACATGCTTCCACTCCTGCGCACACGCATGCACAAACAAAATTAAATACACAGACAAATAAAGTCTGTCTTCCCCTTTGCATATAAGAACCCTAGTAGAAACAAACAAACAAAAATACCAAGAATCTTTGTAGAAGGCCAAAAAGATGGCTCAGTGGGTAAAGGCATTTGTCGCCAAGCCCAATGACCTGAGTTAAGTCCCTGAGAGCACATAACAGAAGAAAACCAAGGCCTGAAAACTGTCAATAAATAAATGAAACAACAACAGAAAACAACAACCAAAGCAAAACAACTCCAAACGCCAAGAACCCTAGTTACTACATAACAGTTAAAAAGTCCAAGAACTTTATAACAGAGCATCTCACCTTGAAGCTTCACACATATAATTTACAAAAAAACAAACAAACATGTTGTAGAAGAGTATGCAAGGTTGGGGTGTATGTGCCATATTGTCCCTACATTAAAGGTTCAGCTTAGGAAGTAAAGAAAGAAGCATAGTTTACCTGGAAGGTAGCGGGATTGGTTCTCTTTTAGCTCATCCATTTCTTTCCTCTTTTTTCCTCCTCCACATCTGGCTACTGCGACTCTGTGTTCAGTTTAATTTTTTCCTATAGGCATTAGGATCTCCAAATTACAAATATTTATTTGTTGTCCCAAATGTTCCTTGCCTTTTGCAGGATGCCCAAAAGCTGCTGTACCCACTGTGTGCCTGGACAATCTCTAGGGGACAATGTCACCCACTCTTCCACATCAGAAACTCCACTTTCTGCTTTGGTCCAGGTAGTTCCCAGTGGTAGAATCTCCAACTGGTTGCCAACACTTTGTGTTATTATCTGATAGTAGGACATAACAATTGTCCAACAAATGCTTGCTTCGGTAGATGGACAAATTAGTACAGACAAGAATGGCTCCCCTCCTCCTTTACAAAGGTTAATGATTACTGTTGGGTTTTGACTTACTGCTTCTTTGGCCTCTTTTGTTGGTGTATTTTGGTAATCTGAAACCTATGTCCACTCCCTAAGTCTGCTGGCAGCATGCTGATGGATTTTCTGTTTTAATTTTTGAGACAGGGTCTTGTATAGCCCACCTGTCAAATGCTGGGGTTACAGGCCTGTCCACCAGGCCCAGTTCTCCCAGACCCAGGATTTCCCGAGTGCTAGGCAAGCCGCTGCCAACTGAGCCACACCCCAAGGCCCTGCTGATGGATTTTTATCCCAGCAGCTTTTTAAACCAAGGATGACTGGACTTAACGCAGTTCAAAGAACACTTACTCAACACTTGTCAAGACTATAACATGAAACATTCAGAATAACTCACTCTCATAACTTCATGAAACTTAAATTTCAGAGAGGAAAAGTATGAAAAATAATAAGTCAGGAAATAAAAGATAGAACTGCTATGAAAACAAACAAACAAAACCATGAATGGGAAACATGAACTGTGATGAGAAACATGAGGTAAGTTTTGCTTTTCAAAAAGTTTGTTTTGTTTGGTTTTTTGTTTTTGTTTTTTTTTCCAAAAAGTATTTTGCTTCCGGGAGGTGTGGCACTTGCCTTCAATCCCAGCACTCCATCGGCCTCCCGAATGCTAGGACTAAAGGTGTGCCCCCGGCTGACTGGTTCTCCTGTGTTCACACAACCATTTTTTAGCTCACTCAGTACTTGCTGGGTTATCTGTTTTGTGCCAAGCCTTGTACTGGGTGCTAGTGTTAGGCTCAGCAAGAGCCTAAATATAAAAAGGTATGAAGAGAACTCAGGAAACTAATCATCCATCGATGCAAAAACGCAAGAGACTCACTCTTCTTAACCATTGCAATGGGGTCACCCCTGCTGATCAGCTAGGAGTGGCACCCGGAGACAAAGAGCTTAGGTTTTTAAAAGACACAAGGCGGGAATCTCCTGGGGTTGACTTCTTGGCAAGTTAGGATTGGATGAAGTGTCTAACTTTTAAAATAATTGGTTAGTTCTGGTCACCCTTAGGTCCAGTCAGCCCTGTTGTAAATATCTGATCTTCAAGTCAGTTTGGAATTTCCTGCCATCCACAGTTAAATGTGGGGGGGTGATTAACTCATTCCATGTCTGTTCTGAGGAGTGGGGGTTACAGGCTTTGGATCAAAGGTCAGAAGAAGGATTGGGGCCATTTGGCCCAGTTTCCAAACAAAGCCCATCTCACCGGCGCCAGCTGGTGATTTTTTTCTCCATTTAGTAGAGATCTCTGCTTGTTCTCTTCCTTATCTCTGCCCTCACAGATGGCTAATGTCAGGAACTTTTACATTCCTCCATTCTCTGGAGAAGCACTAAGAGGCTTTAATTAACATGGGCCTAAAACTTGCAAATATAAGTTATAAGGCAATTAAAAGAAACATAGATTACAAAGTTAGTCTGATTCTTTCACTAGAGTCAGGTATGCTCAAGAAGTGCTCTATATCCTCCAGGAGCTCAGTCTCGTGTCGGTGTAACCAGTGTAACGCCAGTCGTGCAAAAGCATCTTGGGTATTTGCAAATTCCTGGTTTAACCCTTGGGGTATTGAGTCTTCAGGGATGGTATCTAAGTGTACACTTAGAAGTTCCATTTGTTTGTCCTCTGTCTCTACTAACTGGCAATGAGACAAATGAAATTTCAACTCTAAGAAGAAAACGTTAATAATGTATGTACAACATCGTGAACATAACTCCCTGTTCCCGGCGGAATGCAGTGGCGTCGAGGTAGTCATTACTGAACAAACTGTTGCCTTCCTGGCTGCATTTAAGCCAGTCAAGCAAAGCAGTACTGTGTAAAGGCTTATGGAGTACCGAGCATTCCAAACGACGCCAAGTCGTTTGTGGATGTTGTCTTCCCTGAGGCTGCGTGGAGGATCAGGAAAGATGGAAAGCTGAGACCATGAAGTATTTGTTCGCCTAGATTTAATTGCAACTAGACCCTTTCACGCAGTCACAACGCTCGACTTCATTGGTGGGACAGTGCGCAGGTGTACCTAGCCCTCAGTTTTGCGCGTGCGCACTATTGAAATCTGAAGCCACGGGCGGAAGGCTGAGGGCGAGCGTTTCTTCTGCCCCTCAGAACGTTCAGCGCTAGAATTCAGAGACTGTGGCTGTCTCGACTTTTGGAGAGCGACCGTGTGTCTCACTATTAACCCCCCTTCCCTCTCGGGCCTCCCTAGTAAGTTGGCTGCCAGTACCTAACATGGCGGGAGGCGCGCCCCCGCGCCGGGCTCGGCTGGGCGGCCTCCACGAAAGGGCGGGAGTTTGGGGGGCGGGGCCTGGCCGCCGGACGGAGGGCCTCCCCGGGCCTGGCCTGCGGGCTGTTGCCGGCGCGGCGGTCGGCGAGGAGCGCTTCGGAGACGCGCGGTGGTGAGGTGGGGCTGGGGCAGGCGGGAGGTGCCCCGTAACGGTCCGGGGGCCCAGAGCCCGGGCGCCCGCGGCGATCTCGCCCGGGCTTCCCGTTCCCGGGACCCGGATCGCGGCTGGGACCCGTCCCGGGGGTGCGGGCCTGGCTGCCGCAGCCGCCGCTCCGGAGACCTTCCACCCGGTGCCCCACAGCCGTAGCCCGGGGCTGACGGCGGAAGACGCTGCGCTCCGTGCGTCTCGGAGCTCTGCAGCTCCCTGCGCCCCTACGGCTCTGCACGTGACCTGTCCCTGAGCGTTCAGCCCCCGCCGGCTGCTCCACGGTCAGAACTCTCACTCTTCGGGATCCAGCTCGAAGATCGCTTCTTCAAAACCTTCCCCGGAGGCCTGCTCCAAGGCTTAGCTGATCTTGATTCTTGGCTTTTGCCATCTCTGCCCAAGTCAGTGGTCTGCCCCTCTTTCATGTTCTCAGCTCGTTAGAAGTCGTGCCTTTTTTTCAACTCTATGGCCACTGGTTATTAGTAGTAAGTAATAAAATTACTGAGTAGTCAGTTGAAAGATGACAGCTCTGCTAAGCGCATTACCTGCAAAGGCCCCTTTAATTCACGCAGCGATCTATGTCGTGGGTTCCATATTTCACATTTTATGCACCAAGAAACAAGCACTGATAAATCAAGTTCCACAATGAGCTGGAATCCCCATGTATATAATGGCTTAACTAGATTGCCTTTGAGATGCTATGTATGCATTAGCCTGTAAGGTATGGAGGTCGGGGTTACAATTCACATTTTACTAAAAGGATTTTTTTGGGTTTTTTTGTAATGGAAATCGAACTCAGGATCTTATGCATGCTAGCCAGTGTTATGCTACTGAACCAATCTCAAGCCCTGGTTTTTATCTTTTATTTTTTTGAGACAAGGTCTTACCAGTTTACCAACTTGATGTCCTCTTGTCTTGACCTCCTAACGCCTGTTAAGTCCAGGCCAGGTTCCTGAAAAGGCTTATAAAAGAGAATTGATGTTACCAGATCCATAGCTTTCTTAACAAAAATCAAGGCCAGAGCCCAGTGTAGTGGCGCATGCTTTTATTAAGCCCAGCGCCTGGGAGACAGAGGCACTCACATCACTCACTGTAAGTTCGAGGACAGCCTGGTCTACAAAGTGAGTCCAGGACAGCCAAGGCTACACAGAGAAACCCTGTCTCAAACAAACAAACAAACAAATAAAAAAATCGAGCCCAGATCTTGGTTGTCCTACTGGAACATCTATACTGTGTTCCTCTAGGAACGGTCTACCTTATTGTGCTCCTTCACTCCAAAAAGGTCAGAAAGCTTCAGCTATGGGCATTATTATTCCATGACCATTAGGAAATGCTCCACAGCGCTGTGACTTTATAGCTTCTGACTTAGGCATCTAATGAATGGTGACATGAATGCAGGTGTCAGAAGCCTTAGAGTATCTAGACCTGTAGAGAGGAATTTTAATCCAGCAACATAGATGCTCTGGCAAAGGAATCACTCCAAAGACTTAGATCTATGTGATTGGCTGGAATACAGACATGCCCTTAGTATACGCCTTTAATCCCAAACATTGTAGGTCAAGCTTAGTTTTTAGAAGGAAGCAGCCGTATTTGAAAGTGCTGTCTAACTGAGAGGCAGGCAAAATGACGAACCAGAGAGATGAAAGAACAGTGTATGCCCAGCTTTCAGGAGAATAGACGAAAGAGAGGTGACTTAAGAAAGAGCAGCACACACAGAGAGAAATGAGGCAGTTTTACTGGCTCAATTGTACAGACAGGTTGCAGAAGGAGCGAGAGCTAGACACAGGTGAAGACTAAAGGAGCCAGAGAATGAAAAGAAGCCAGAAGATTAGAACAAATTGCTAGAGTTGGTTTGAAGCCAACCAGAACAATTCAGACGGAAGTGAGAGGAACCAGTTTGAATCAGTCAGCTTGGTGAGGAGTTTGAGCCAGAATGACTGAGTTGAACCAGCCAGCCAGAGCTCAGTAAGAACAAGAAAGGGTGAGCTTATTCAGAGGCTGAAAATATTCTAAGCCTAGATTAGATTATACACAGGCTAGAAGTTTCCAGGACTAAGTGTTAGATAGCAGACAGAAGCAGTAAGCTTCCGAGATGACAATTATATCAGGTCAATAAAAGTTACTTTTACATACATAGTGAGTTCAAGGCTTCCCAGGGCTATACAGTGAGAAAATTCCATCAGGGGAAAAAAAAGATACTTAAGACACTTGTACAGACCTGCGTTAGAGGCAGTTAGCTGCACAGAGTGGCTGATGAGAACTGAATTTGGGTGCCCTACAAGATCAGTATGGCCTCAAACTCAGAGAGTCATCTGCTTCTGTCTCCCGGGTATTGGGCCACGGTGCCCTGCTGCCACTCTTTGAATCCTAGTTTTCTTTCTTTCATTTTTTAAGGGTTTTATTTATCTTTATGTTAAATGTATGAGTGCTTTGCCTACATGTATGTGCATGCACCATCTGTGTGCCTGGTGCCATGAGAAGTTAGAAGAGGCCCTTGAATCCTCTGGGACAGATGGCTATAGGTCACCGAGTTTGGTGCTGAGGACTAAGCCCAGGCCTTCTGCAAAAGCAACAGCTACTCCTAAGCCGGAGCCCCGAATCTTAATTTTCTTGATTGTGAAATGAGGACAGCAATCTTAATACCTCTAAGGTGGTTTTCTCTGTGATAGTGGAGGTTGCAGCTGATTGTCGTCAGAGTGAAACACTGCGCGTTGTGCACGTTCTTATGTTTGCTCTGTGAATGGTTATGGAACTGCCGACATTTTGTAAAGCTGTGTTGGTGATCGTAAGGATCACGTTACTTAATGTTGTACACCAATCAATCAGCTCCCATGGGCACTTCACACACAGGTCTGTTAGGAACTGGGGATGCAATATTTACTCGTTATGTTAGCTGGTGTGTGCCTGCGTACGTGTGCACGCACTCATGTCTGCCCATTAAGGCAGAAACTTGGAAGGTAGATCATCACAAGTTCTAGGCCAGCCAGAGCCACAGAAGCAAGACACTGTCTCAAACAGACAAAATACACATAATACTTAGAGACAGGCTTGGTAAGTAGAAATAACAATGCTCATGTCTAGGAGCGGTGGTACTTTACATGGTACAACAGTTGATCAGAAACCTGGGTAGGGAGCAAATCACGTGGATAACAAGAGAGTGTCTCTTGCTGTATTCTAAGCACACGTGAGGGAGGCTGCGTATGTGGCTGGAGGAGTGGGAGCAAAGGGGAGATGAGTGAGAAAGAGGATTAACTCATTTGGCTAAGGCGGGTCAGTTAGGACGCTGGGTGATTATAAAGCTTTTCTTTAGCTTCAGTTGGCTGTTATCTGGGGTGTGTGGGTTTTGTGTTTTTCAGTCTCTATGAGCCCAGGCTGCCTTCAGGTTTACCATGTAGCCCGTGGAAGAATCTAATTTGTAACCATCCTTTGCCTCAGCCTCCCTAGTGCCAGGATTTTAGGCCCCCTATGCCTGGCTGTTTATGTTTGTTTGTCCCTTTGAATTTTATGTGTGCATATGTGTGTGTGCAAGTGTATGGGGCAGTTCTCAGGCTGGGGTTAGAGAAGGACTTTCACGAGGCCGTCTTCCCCTTGCAGTCTAGGTTCTGTGTGTTGATCTCAGGTCATCAGGGCGGCTCAAGCCCTGTTAGCCCTGAGCCACCTCAACAGCCTTGTTTTGTATTTTATTATTTCAGTTTATTTGCTTTACATCCCATGGGTACCCCTCCCTCCTCTCCTCTCCCCATTCCCTTCTCCCTTTTCCCCCTAGAAAAGGGGAGCCTTCCCTCCCCCCATATCAACCTTCCCCAGCTCATCAAGTCACATCAAGGCTGAGCATGTCTTCATCCCCTGAGGCCAGGCAAGGCAGCCCTGCCAGGGGGAAGTGATCCAAAAGCAGGCAATAGAGTCCATGTTAGAAACAGCGCCCCCTCCACTCGACAGACGCCCCGTACGAAGACTAAGCTGCCCATCAGTCACATGTGTGCAGGGAACATAGGTCCAGATCATGCATGCTCCTCAGCTGATGTCTCCATCTCTGAAAGCTCCCATGGGACTGGGTTCGTTGTCCCTGTTGGTCTTCTTGTAGGGTTCCTGACCCCTCCAGGTCCTTTCCTTTTCCCCCCAACACTTCCACAGGACCCCCGGAGCTCCGTCCCATGCTTGACTGCAAATCCCAGCGTCTATCTTGCTCTGCTGCTGGCTGAAGCCCCCCAGACAACAGTCAAGTTAGGCTCGTGTCTGAAAGCAAAGCAGAGCATCATTATTAGTGTCAGGGGCTGGCTCTACTGTGGGGTGGGTCTCGTGTGGGGACAGTTACTGGCTGGACTTTCCTCCACTTGATTCCCTCATTATGCCTGCCCTTCTTGTAGGCAGGGTCCTGATTTTTATTTCAGAAGGATCCTGTAACTGTTCTGTTGAGGAAACAAAGCAGAATTTAGGAAGTATCCCTAGCACCTAGGAGCTTTGGCAGCAGTCCAGTTGTGTTACCATACAGGGAATTATTCCAAGTTTTGTATTGAACAGCAGTTGTTTATCTCACACATTCTCTCTGGATCAGAACTTTGGAGCAGATCAGCTGGTGTTTCTGGCTTAGGAGGCACAGGCAAGGCCAGCAGTGATCTGCAGCTTTCCACCCGGGGCCGGAAGATCTGCTTCTCAGATGCCCCGCTCACAAGGCTGTTGGCAGAAGGCCCCAGTGCTTTCTCCTGGGCCTCCTCAGGAACTGTGTGTCCTCAGGGCAGAGCAGGTATTTCTTCAGAGAGGTTGATCAGCAAGAGACCTTGTCTCCAAGGCATTTCTACATACACATTTTTAAAGATTCCTTTCATAAGCCGGGTGTGATGGTGCCTGTTGGCAGGCAGAGGCCGGTAAATCTTTGTGAGTTTGAGGCCAGCCTGGTCTACAAATTGAGTTCAGGACAATTACACAGAGAAACCCTGTCTCACCAAAAAAAAAAAAAAAAGGAGTGAGAGAGATTTATTTCATTATGTTATGTGTATGGATGTTTTGCCTGCATGAGTGTTTGTGCACCACATTTGTGTCCTCAGAGGTACTGTCTGGGTACTGAGAACCAAACACTGATCCTCTGCAAGAGTAGCAAGTGTTTTAACTGCTGAGTCAACTCTTTAGCCCTAGTCGTTTCTACTTTATTCCAACTTACACTCAAAAAGAAAATTCAGTTTCACTTTTTGTAACCAGGCTAACCTTGAACTTGCTATGTAGCTGAAAATGACTTTAAACTCCTAATTCTTCTGCCTTGATCTTCTGAGTGCCCAGGCTGTAGGCCTATGCCACCATGATCAAATTATGCTCAGTTTAATTTTTGGTGGTAGTTTGGTGGGGGATTTTTGTTTGTTTGTTTTCTTTTTGTTGTTTTATGTGTATGGTGTGTGTGCAAATTTGTATCCAGGTTTACTTTTGAGCAGAAATCAAGATCTCCCTTGATCTCTTTCCACATTATATTTTCAATCAGGGTCTTGAACTTGAACCCAGAACTCACAAGTTTGGCTGGTGGAGGTAGTCATCCATGTTACCTAGGAAATGAGGGTATGGAAGAGATTCAAGGTCAAACCCTGGGGCCCTCAGACCTCAGATGCTGGAGAGGCAGGAGACCTCTCTGCTCATTGCCTCATGGGTTGGTAGGTAGGCTGCTTATTCAGAAGAGCCAAGAAATGTGTATTTGCATGTGCATTTTATCAGTCACAAATGCTGGCATCTATTTTTGAATTCTTAAAATTTTATGGGATGGGTGGCATGTGCCAGTAATTACAACACTCAGGAGGTAGAGGCTGGAGAATCAGGTGTTCAATGTCATCCTTAGCTACATAGCAAGTTCTGTGACAGCCTGGGCTGTAGGAAACCCTATCCCAAAAAAGAAAGAAGAAAAAAAGAAAGAGCCTGCAGGCCACAAATTTGTGACCACTGGACTGCCAGGAATAGGGCCCACACACGTTTCTTCAGTATGCATCACTGACAATTTACTGATGATTGAGCTGGATTAGATAGAGATAGCGCTTGCCCTTGAGGCACACACACATCGGTAGTAAAAACAGACAGAGGCTGATGGCAAAACGTAATGTAGACATTAGAACGTGTTTTTGGTTTGGTTTGGTTTTGGAGACAGGGGCCTCGAACTCACAGACATCTGCCTGCCTCCGCCTCCCTGAGTGCTGGGATTACAGGTGTGCGCCACCGTACCTGGCTTTGAACATCTATTTTTAAAAAGATATAGGTGAATATATAGATGAGCAAGAGACTGTGTGAGTGTGGGCATGTGAGCATGTGTAGCTGTAAAAACGAACCCTTCAAGACCTCATCTCAGCGGACAGGATAGGAGGTAGACTGAGCCATGCTGTAGATCATATTGTGATAGATGAAAATGATTTGGAGTTCTAGGAACTTCTGTTTGTGCACACGCAGCATTGTATATAATTGTGCCTTTGCTTCTGCCAAGCTGACGGCCCCTTCCTCTTCCCTGCACAGACTGCTGTGAGTCAGTGTGCTGGATAGGGATGCGGTGGCAAAGCAGGGCAGCTTAGTTCCACGCAGAGTCCCGAAGGCACACTGGGAAGCAGGAGTGCCGTGGTGGTGCTCATCTTTGCTCCTTTTAGAGGTCAGAGCCCTCCCTAGTCTTTTAAAGTTCTCAAGAGGGGACGGGAGAGTTGGCTCCTTGGTTTAAGAGCACTGGCTGTTCCTGCAGAGGTCACAGGTTCAGTTCCCAGCACCCACATGGTAGCTCACAACCACCTATAACTCCAGTTCCTGGGTTTTGATGTTCTTTTTGGCCTCTTTGTCCGAGCACACACATGATCCATATACGTGCGTACTGGCAAACTACTTATATACATAAAAAATAAATATTAAAAAAGAAAGTCGGGGGAGGCTAGAGAGATGGCTCAGAAGTTAAGAGCACTGGCTGCTCTTCCAGAGGTCCTGACTTCAACCACATGGTGGCTCACAACCATCTATAATGAGATCTGGTGCCCTCTTCTGGTGTGAATGTGTGCATGCAGACAAAACGTTGTATACGTAAGAAATAAATCTTAAAAAAAAGAAAAAGAAAAAGAAAGGCTGAGGAGTCCTGTAATAAAGAAACCTATTTAGTTCGTCCAGCCCAGATTCACTCCCCTTAAATGTTAGCTGAGTAATTTTGGGAAACCTAGCGTTTTCAGTTTTGTTATATGTTTTGGTCCCCAGCTCAAGAGGAGTTCCAAGACACATAGAACAATGGTTAGATGCCCTGCTGCAAGCGACCTGTAGCTACGTAGGAACTGTGGGCTTGCTCTTTGATGCTCCCATGGAGGCAGGAAGCCCCGGGTTGAACATGAAGCCCCAGGCACTGCAGCTAGCGCTGGAGGAGCAGGTGCTGGCGCTGCAGCAGCAGATGGCGGAGAACCAGGCTGCCTCTTGGTGGAAGCTGAAGAACTCCCAAGAGGCCCAGAAGAGACAAGCAACCCTTGTGAGGAAGCTGCAGGCCAAGGTGAGGCAGATGCCCCTCTGGGGAAGGGAAAAGAGAGAAACCCCCAGAGTTGGGTGCTAGAGTGGGCTAAGGGCTGGAGGAGGGAGAGGCCATGTTGGACCAAATGGCCAGGTGAGGATGCCCAAGACATTCCAACTTCCAGCCATAGCCTCTCCTTTGATGGTCACTATTCCACAGAGTATGGGTTCTGTGCCTTCCAACTGTGATATTCGCAATAGTTAGCTTAGTTGCCTGTGTTTGTTCTCTTACTCTAGAGCAGTGGGTCTCAACCTCCCTAATGCTGTGACCCTTTAACACAGTTCCTTAGGTTTTGGTGACCCCCCCACCATAAAATTATTTTCATTGCTACTTCATAACTATAATCTTGCTACTGTTATAAATTGTAGTGTAAATATCTGTGTTTTCTCCGTGGTTGGAGACAACCTCTATAAAACAGTTGTTCAACACTGCCCCTCCCATCCTCAGGGGTAGTGATCCATAGGTTGAGAACCACTAGTCTAGAACTAACCAGTCTAGAGACCTGGTTTTATCTCTCCAGTTCACAAGGCATATAGAAAGTGTGTGTGTGTGTGTGTGTGTGTGTGTGTGTGTTCAGGTGCACGTAAAATTGTGTGAATAAGGAGGCCAGAGGTCAATCTTGAGTATCGTCTATCTCCACCTTATTTTTAAAATTTTATTTTGTCTATTTGTGTGCATATGTCTGTGTAAGTGTAGGCCATGTATATGGCCTCCTCACAGGGCAGCTGGAGGTACAGGCAGTTGTGAGTTGTGACATGGGTGTTGGGTGCTGGGAACTGAATTTGGGTCCTCTGGAAGAACAGCAAGGTTTTAAGCACTGTCTATCTCTTCAGCCTCCAACATGCTGTTTTTTGAGCCAGGGTCTCTCACTGAACTGGAGTTCACAGATTTGGTGAGGTTGGCTAGCCAGGGATCCCCAGGGATCTGCCACCCTGCCTCTTCAGGCCTGGGATGGTGGCTTTTTATGTGGGTGCTGGGGATCTGAACTTGGGTCTCGATGCTTGCACAGTAAGCATTTTACTCTTTTTTAAATTTTTTTCTGGACAGAGTTTCCCTGTGTAGCCCTGGCTGTCTTGGAACTCTGTAGACCAGGTTGGCTTCCTGAATTCTGGGATTAAAGGCGTGTGCCGCTGCCACCACCACCAGGCACATCTTCCTGACCAAGCCCCCTGGGAAACACTGATTTTTTAAAAAAAATCTTTGGGTGTGTTAAGTGTGAGAGTGCAAGCATTGCCCGTCCTGGCATTGCCTTCCGCCCTGTTTTGAGATAGGGTCTCTTTATGTTTGCCACATTGTTTTCAGGTGAGCTGGCCAGGGAGTTTCGGGGGTTTCTCCCGTCTCTGCTTCCCATCTTGCCATGGGAGTGCTGGACTGTAGACACAAGCTACCACATCTGGCTTTACCTGTTCTGGGAATCTGCATTCAGGGCCTAATGCTTGCACAGCAGGTGCGTTCCTGCTGAGCCATCTCCCCAGAAAGTATTCTTTAAACACCCAGATGGAAACTCTTACATGCCGTGGCCTTACTTCACCATTGCCACCTGCTTCCCATGGTCACAGCAGATTTGCCCAAGATTGCTGGAGCCTCTGTTGGTGTTGTTCATATGAGCTGTAGCTGAGCTCAGGGCCTGCTCTCTTTGCTTTAGGTTTTACAGTACCGGAGCTGGTGCCAAGAGCTGGAGAAGCGGCTAGAAGCCACCGGAGTAAGTGAGACTGAGTTCTGGACTTCCCCTGAGCCCTCAGAATACACTTGTTTGGCTCTGTATTCGGCCAAGGGAGGTTGGGCCTATATAGGATGTCTGGTAGGAGTCCGTCTGTCTTCAGCTCAAAGAGCTTTATTAATAAGGTCTTGTAGAGAGCCTTGGCCTGAGAGACTCCAACCCATGGCTTTCCACAGATAAATGCAGGGGACTTGGTGTAGTAGGATGGACATGTGGAATTAGAGGGAAAGTTCATTTTTCATCCAGCAGGTGTCAGTGTTTGCTTCAGGATGACACTGAGCACCTTCTTGCAGGCCAGGGCTCCCCTAGGCGGTTTGTACTGTTACATCACTTCATTTGCAAACTCTGAGCAGAATGACAGTCACTGTCATTTTTTTGAGGCCTGTTGATGATGAGTGACTTCCCAAAGCCCCAAGTGAAGGATGCAGCTTCTGCATTCTGCGGATGGCATTGCTGCCGTTTAGGAGAGGTGACAGGTTCATTTTTTGGAAGGAGGAGTGCAGTGGATTTGCTTCCACAACAGTGACTGAGAAAAGAAGCAAACTGCTCCCAAGAGAAAGAACAAAAAAGAAAGTGGGCCGCTGGTGCAGGAGGCATCAGGGAACTGTCCTGAGTGATGTTTTGTGGGCATTATAAGGCCTGTGTCTGTCTCAGCAGGGCCTGATCCCTCAGCGGTGGGAAAGTGTAGAGGAGCCAAACCTGGAACAGCTGCTGATCCGGTTGGAGGAGGAGCAGCAGAGGTGATGGACCCAGCTTTCCTGACCCGAGGGATTATCCAGTGGGAAGAAAGGCTGATGGGAAACTTCTGTTCCAAAAGTGAACTTGTCAGGGGAAAGTGCTGGGCATGGTGGTTCATGTGTGTCACCTAAGGCAAGCAGAAAGCAAAGAGGGAGGGAGGGATGGAGAGAGGGAGGGAGCAACCTCTTGGGGATCTTGTGTCCCAAGGGCAAACAAGATTCTAGTCCTCTAATTCTCGTGATGGAAAATTCTGCTCACTGTCTTGCTCCCAAGAGGTCAAAGGGTGAAAACAGACCTTTACTTTGCACTTGCTCTTACCGGTCCCCAGCGCAGGTGTGAGAGTCTAGTGGAGGTGAACACAGAGCTTCGGCTACACATGGAGAAAGCCGATGTGGTGAATAAAGCCCTTCAGGAAGATGTAGAAAAATTGACAGTGGACTGGAGTCGGGCCCGGGACGAGTTAATGAGGAAGGAGAGCCAGTGGCGGATGGAGCAGGAGGTATGGAGAACAAGAGTGGGATGTGCACCCTGAGTGCTGTTCTAGTCAGGGCTGGGAAGGGTTAACTTTTGGACCTGGGTGGAAACTGATCTGTCACTGTCCCTGCCTCTGAGAAGCCCTGCCTCAGCTGACAGCTGTGCTTGTTTCAGCTTTCTGCCTAGTCCAGGCTTTGCTGTCAGGTAGCATAACACTCAACTCTTGCAAAAGTGACTAGCTTAGGTTTCAGGTGGGTCTGAAGATTTACTGTCTGCCTTCTGGGGGGCTGCATAGCTCCATGTTGAGAAGGTAGCTTCTGGATTGAATGGGGGAGAGCGAGTGGTTATGGGTCCTGGGAAACTTTCCAGTCTCTGCTAAAAAGAACAAATGTTTCCTGAACCTTTGCTGGGTTCCAGTCTGGGTGATTTGCATGTGTCAGATCACCAAGTCTCCTGTCTGTAGCAATAACTCCCATTCAGTAAGCAGCTACTGCATATCCTTTTCTGATCCAGCCAAGCAGAAGGCCACTTTTCACCCAGGGCCCCTTGACCTCTTGAACCTCATTACCAACTTTATTAAAGCCCTTAGTATAACCTGAATATAGACCCCATTCATACGCTATCTCCTTGAAGTCCTCCCTTCAACCCCCACCCAGCAGTCATGAGGATTCCAAGACTCCTGTGTTGGTACAGAGTCCCCTGCCCTTGGGTATGACTTGTGTTTCTGAACACACAGTTCTTCAAGGGCTATTTGAGAGGTGAACATGGTCGTCTTCTTAATCTGTGGCGAGAGGTGGTGACCTTCCGACGTCACTTCCTGAAAATGAAGTCAGCTACTGACAGGTAAGCTTGGGGATAAGAGGAGAGGTTAGCCCCTGCTGATTCTGAACGTAAGGCAACTTTGTAGAAGAGGAATGGAGGATGGTGGGAGTGGCTAGGAGGGAGATTGGCTGTTACTGGATACTGATTTTCTCAGACCTGCCCCTTAGGCTTCTTGGGCCTATGGCCAAGCTCTCTTCCTTGGTTGCTTGGAGTCTTCACTCTTCCTTCCTGTGCTCAGAGATCTGACAGAGCTAAAGGCTGAACACGCGAGGCTTTCAGGGTCCCTGCTGACCTGCTGTCTGCGCTTGACGGTGAGAGCACAGTGTCGGGAATCCAGTGGATCTGGGAGAACGGATGAGAGGGAGCCAGCCCAGCTGCTGCTGCTGGTAGCTAAGACCCAGGCACTGGAGAAGGAGGCTCATGAGAAGACCCAGGAGTTACTACAGCTGAAGAGTCAAGGGGATCTGGAGAAGGCAGAGCTCCAGGATCGGTGAGGTGACACGTGGACCCAGGAGGACTGTACTGAGGGAAAGCTGACTCCCCTAGAGAGTTGTGAGTGGGCAGAAGAGATGTCAAAAACACCCTCTCCATGAGAGGGAAAGGAAATGTGCCATTTGGATTTAGTGTCTCAGGTGGAGTCTGTCACTGTCCTCCAGCTACCTTGCAACTCTGTCTCTTTCCTGGTGGTTTGTGATGCTAGCTGTTCTCTGTCAACAGCTGTGTCCTCGTAGCCATACTCTTTCTTACTTACATGTTCCTGTATGCCAGCCTTAGCCTGAAATGCCTTCCTTCTCTCCCTATGCCTTGCCCTTAAGGTAGAGTTCACGTGTCACTTCCTCTGTGACTTCTCTGCTTCAATAGCCTGTAGTCCTATGAGTTTTTCCACCTGCTCATACAGCACTAATCTTATTGTATCTCATTAATTACTTTGTTTCTTTGTATCCCTTTGGGCAGGAGCAGGTTAGGTTTATTTGTTTTTGTTGTGCTGGGGATTGAACTCAGGGCCTTGCATATGCTAGTCAAACATTCTGCCCTTGAGCTCTCCCCATGCTTTGGCTGTTTTAATTTTTGGATTATAATGAAACAGGATTTTTAAAATAATAAGAATGGAAGATATGAGCAGAATCCCACTGATTATCAGGGCAAAATCTATGTCACGACTAGGGCTCTGTCTTACCTATTTATTGGTGCTGTACATAAGTTGGGGACTGTTTATTTTCTTTTTGCCTTTGGAGACATTAAGAACAAAGATCCTGTGTTAGTAAGTTGTGTCTAGTGTTTTGAATCTTATCTCTTATACAATAGGTAATTATTTGTTGAATGCTATAATAATAATTAAATATAATACAGTGATTTGGGCTGCTAGAGGTGACTCATAATAAAGTTATTTAGGCTTGAAATTTTCATTTAGCCAAGTGTGGCATTCATCACTTTTAATCTCAGCTCTTTGTAGTTATAGGCAGGTGGATCTCTGTGAGTTCAAGGTCAACCTGTTCTACACAGCAAGTTCTAGGCCAGACAGGGGCCATGTAATAAGAGCTTTCCTCAAAAATAAATACATAGAGAATTTCAGGCATGCTTGAGTTAAATAGATGCTGCCCCCCCAAAAAGGAAAAAGGAAAGAAAGCCATGCATGTAATGCTAGGCACAAAGCTTTGAGATATGCTGTTCAATGGATGTTGGTGATTTTGCTGGATATAGTAGTTATGTTGTCTCCCAAGTCACCTGTCCTTTTTCCCTATCAGAGTCAAATCTTGGGCTGGAGGGACCTTGGGACTCTGCCCTGTGACGATTCTGATGTTCTTATTGGCTTCAGGGTGCTTGACTTCACAATCAAGCGAGGCCTGAAGGGTCTGGGCCAGGGCTTTCCTTCAGCTCTCAGGCCCTCAAACCCGCGTTCCAGTCTTGAGATGTGGTAAATCCCTGCATGTGTCTGAGTGGCTTTTGGCTTCCCCCCACCAGATCAAGATTATAGAATCACGTGGTACTCAGGGAGTACAAAGCAATGGGCATGCCCAAAGGATTCTGGGGTCTGCGGTGAGAGTGCCCATGTTGGGGGCTGAGGTGTGCTGTTGTGTGGCTCTGTCCACGTCCTTGGGCCGCCCAGGTGACAGTGCTGTGCTTTTCTCCTTAGAGTGACAGAGCTCTCTGCTCTGCTGAGCCAGTCTCAGAAGCAAAATGAAGATTATGAAAAGATGGTAAAGGCTCTGAGAGAAACGATGGAGATCCTGGTATGTGGTCCTCTGTGTTGCTAAGGAGCTAAGAGTGGGGTGACAGATTCCTTGTTCTTTGTGGACAAGTAGTGAATGGTGCTGGTTGAATGGTCCTTGATGAAATTCTCCAAAGCTGAAAAATAAAGTTTGGTTGAATCTGAAAATTAGTTAACTCATTCATTTACCCGTTTAATAAAATACTAATAACTGTCCACTATCCTGACTATATTCCTGGAAAAAGTACAATGAGCTATATTTGAAATGTGTCCTTATCAGAATGAGGTGACTCATATGTGAATTTGAGGCCAGTGTGAGCTACATGGAACCCTAAAAAAAACTAAAGGATAGGAATGAGCAAGCGGTCAGGGAAGGGGTCTGTGGAGAGATTCAAAACCAAGTCACTTGGAGACTGCTGAGGAGTGTGGCAGTGTTTAGCTTGCAGCGGAGTGGATATAAGGAAGAATGCTGCTCCTTCACGTCTCTGCAAGTCGAGTTGATAAGTTATAGATAAGGTAATAGGTTTTGACTCAAGCTGGAGCTCTGCACTTGAACAGTGTGTCTTGTGGAGGAGTGAGGTTGTACTCCCTAACTTAAATATCTGCCAAGGGTGTTGCAGAAGTAATTCTCTAAGATGGATGTTAGAACCCCTGGCTTGATTACATGTTTTGTCTCAACACATTTTCTGGTCACTGACTTGGTAATTCCTGAATCCCTGTCCACTCTATACCCATAATTGCATCTATGTTGGAGTCCACCGGAAAGCAGACTTGTTTGTGCCCCTTTAATTTTTTCTTGTCAGGGATTTGCCAATGCAAACATCCATTAGGGCTCAAGTAACTTAAAAGGAGTGAAGTTGGATTGCAAAGAATTGTGGGTTTCCAGGGCTGTCATAGTATTCACTGCTAATAGAACAAGAATGGTGTTCTAGGCAGTCATGGGACTTCACATCATTTATTCTGCGCTTTCTCTTGCCATACTACGTGTTTTCAGACTCCTCCGGGAAGTGTGGTTGACAGAAAACACAGAATATGTCTTTGACTGATTTGGGGACAAGAAGGATGAATTTTCTTCTGAGATTTTGGCTTTTGGTCTCTATTTTGTTTTTAATCAGGAGACGAATCACGCAGAGCTAATAGAACATGAGGCGTCTCTCAGCAGGAATGCGCAAGAGGAGAAGCTGTCTTTGCAGCACGTGATCCAGGCTATAACCCAGGCCCTGGTAAGGCCCTTGTCCTGTGACTGGGCAGTGCCCCCACTCCTCCATTTCCCCTCGGCCACCATGGTTTCTAGACCGAGGTTTGGGCTGAGGGTCATGTAAGAAGTTCTCGTAGTGTACGTGAACTTATTGGAACCCTGAGGTGTCGGTAGACATTCATGTCCTGGCACTGTAGCGGACTGGTCCTCTAACTTGTTGCCTGTTATGGTCTTAGACCATAGGCTGAATTCTGCCTTTGTCATTGCAATAGAATTTTCCTCCCTTCTCCCCACTCACTTATGGCCCCAGAGAGATCCTAGCCTTATTGCTAACTCTACACTTAAATCTCCAAACATGAGGAGGTGATGTGTTCAGTCATTTTTTCCTCTTTAGGTTCCCTTCCCTGCCCCTGCCCCCCTACCCCCCTGCCCCCCTGCCCCTGCCCCCTGCCCCTGCCCCAGGGGAAGGACCTGTGAAGGAAGCTTTCAGTTTCCTCTGCTCTTAGTGCAAGTCTCTCAGTGACACTGGGTTGTATTTCAGGCCTCAGTGGAAGAAGAGGACACTATGACCCAAAGCTTGGGTCATGAGAGCTCATTGCAGTTGGACTGTAGTGACTTTTCCCAGTTTGATCCCCAGGACCCAGACAAGGCTCTTACTCTGGTGCACTCAGTGCTGACTCGGAGACAGCAGGCTGTGCAGGTAAGAACCCCCAGAACTGCTCCTCAGCCTCAGGAATGGAGCCCCAGGCACACCTGGATTATCAGTCTGGATTATCCCTTTCAGCTGGCCAGTCAGAGGATTCAGTTGGCACCCCAAATACACATTAATTTCTCTGTTTGCCAGTGGCTTACACAGTGGGCAGCTTACACAGTGTGGCTTACACAAGCGCCAGTTGCATGCATGTCACTTTTAAATGCCAATAAGCAGAGTCCGGGGAGAATGTAAATGTTCCCAACTCCAAGAGTCCTTTATTGTCCCCTCATGCCACTACAGCTGAAAGTGATAGACTCCAAGACATGGAACCCAGTAAATGTGGTCCTTTGACATCTCAGTTGGCCACATTTCTGTTCTCAGCTGACTTGTTACATTTGCTCCCAGTTCCCTTGCCTTGGAGTCATTCCTTTGCTTTTTGGCTTTTTGCTCATCATCTTGTTTCTGTTGCTCTCCTTCCACAGGACCTCAGGCAGCAACTCGCAGGCTGCCAGGAGGCTATGAGCTTCTTGCAGCAGCAGCACGATCAGTGGGAGGAAGAGGGCAAATCCCTGAGAGAGAGGCTACAAAAGCTCACTGGAGAGCGGGATGCTCTGGAGGGGCAGACTGTGGACCTTCAGGGAGAGGTGGACTCTCTCAGCAAGTGAGTGAACAGGCTGCTTATCCCTCCCTTCCATGTTTGTTTTGTTGTTGTTGTTGTTGTTGTCTTTTTAAAGAAGGCAAAGCCTTCACAAATATATTTTGCTACGTGTCTAGTTTTAATTGCAGTTTTCAGGGCTGGGAGCCAAACCCAGAACCTTTGGCTTGTTAGGAAAGCACTCTTACGGCTGAGCTACATGCTCAGGTCCCCAGTGTCTGGTTTAGTCCTCACTTAGCCACTTACCTATCACTGTCCTGTTTTTGATTGACTCTTCCTGCTATCCCTGGGCTCATGGATGCTTAAGGCTGCTATGGTTTTTGTTGTTTCCTGTGGGAAAACCCTTTGGGTTGGAGTCTTTAAGATCATGTAATAAATGGTCTCCTGCTTGAAAAAGTATTATATAGATACTTTATATAATACTTACATAATAGATATTATATAGTATTGTATAGATATCGGATGTTGAAAAGAAACAAGCTCTGTCGCCTTTTTCCACTTGGACCTTTGGTCCCCGGGTCCGCTCATCTCTGATTTCATTTCAGGGAGCGAGAGCTGCTGCAGAGGGCCAGGGGAGAGCTGCAGCAGCAGCTGGAAGTGCTGGAGCAGGAAGCATGGCGACTGCGAAGGGTGAATACGGAGCTGCAGCTGCAGGGCGATTCTGCCCAGGGGGAGAAGCAGGAGCAGCAGGAGGAGCTGCACTTGGCTGTCCGAGAGAGGGAGCGCCTGTAAGTGCAACCAGGCCTCTCCTCACCAGGGCCTGGCCTTCGTCGTGTCCACACCTTCCCCCACTTTCTCTCTTAGAAATGGAAAGCCTAAAGCCCGCACACAGTGGGTTCACATTAGCTCACTGCTTCTTCCTTTGCATAAAGGTGAGTTCAGAAAATTCTACTAGAGCAGTGGCTCTCAGCCTTCCTAACACTGCAGCCCTTTGCTACAGCTCCTCATGCTGTGGTGACCCCAACCACAACATCACTTCATTGCTACTTCATAACCAATGCTGCGACTGTTAGGAATTGTGACATAACTATCTGATGTTCAGGATATCTAGGTGACCCCAAAGGGGTCATGGCCCACAGGTTGAGAACCACTGATGTGGACATTGCTGAGCCCCTACAGTAATGAGGGACTGTGAGGGCTACAAAAATGAGGCAGATGCTGACCATGCTCTCAAGGAGCTTGAAATCTAATGAGAAGTCAGACAAGGAAACAGCTGTGACATGACGCTGAAAGAAGTGTGGCCTGCCTAGAGTTGAAGCTTGGTGTTTTGGAAGCATAGGAGCAACAGTTAATTATTGAGAATCAAGGATAACTTTATGGAGGAAGGGATAGGCTTTGATGGGGCTTCGATCTGTTTTAGTTTGTAGAAAAAAGGACCAAGGGGACAGAATAGCAAAAAGGAAGGAAGAGTTTTATTGTGTCCTCAGAGTTAGCTGCCTGCAAAAAGATGAAACCACTGGGAATTGATGGGGAATTCCCTGGTCAGGAGAGGAAATCCAAGGTCAGTGCCCCCACTAATCTGTAACCTCTACTAGACAATGCTGCCTAGGGAAGGGACTGTAGAGCACAACAAAGGCATGGTGTAGATTTGGCTTTGCCATCACCACAGATATGTCTCTTGGCAAAGTGGACATGATAATTGAAGAGTTATTGAAAAGGTGGGGCAGGACTTCATAAAATGCTAGCATAGGGCTATCGAAACGGCTCAAAGACACCCTGCTATCTTAGAGCTCAGCGTGAGTTCAATCCTCTCGTGGGTTGTCCTCTGACTTCCACACATGTATTGTGCTTCTCTCTCCAAACACAAATGCCTTTAATCCCAGCACTCTGGGAGACAGAGTCAGGCGGATTCCTGTAAGTTCAAGGCCAGCCTGGTCTACAGAGTGAGTCCAGGACAGCCAAGACTACACAGAGAAACCCTGTCTTGAAAACAGCAACAAAAAAGATAGGGTTTCTCTGCATGCCAGTGGCTGTCGTGGAACTCACTCTGTAGACCAGGCTGGCCTCGAACTCAGAGATCTGCCTGCCTCTGCCCCCTGAGTGCTGAGCTAAAAGGTGTGTACACCACTGCCCACCTTGAACTCACTTTTTAATGCAAACAGAGAGCCTGGAAGCAAGTTCTTTCATTGGTATATTCCCCTACTCATTCCTTGCACCTACTAAACAGTGGAGGCTTGAGGAAGCCTGAGCGTCTGCCAGAGGGTAGGGCCATGCCTTGTGTCCCGCAATGAGGCGAAGGGCAGACAGTCCACACAGATACATGTGTGTTTAAAATTTGATCTGTCTGACTCAATAATGTAATTAGGTAAGTCAAAAGCCAAAGCTATTGAAAAAGATGCCAGGGTATATTGGTTCACACCTTTAATGCCGACACTCGGGAGACCGAGGTGAGAAGGCTGCTGTGAGCTCAAAGCTGGCCTAGGCTGCAGAGTAGACCCCGCTTCAGTAACCAAAACAACAGCAGCAAAACCCTCCTATTTAAAAGGTGCACACAGGGAAGGCTCCCCACATTTTTTTCTTTCTCTGTTCCGTTTTCCTTCCTTCCGTTGGTAACCATTTCAGTTAATTTTTTTTTTTTTATCTTTCCAGTCTGCTTCATGCAGATATTCTGCTTTCTTTTTTCTTTCACTTTTTTTTTTTGCATGAAAGGCAGTTCACTAACATACTGTTATGGACTCTGCTTTTTCCACTTTTTCTGTCTTAGAGAGCTTCCCTTATTAGTTTTTAGAAACTAATTCCACTTTTTTTTTTTGCATAGAAAAAGAAATTATATTCCTGTCTCCAGCTGGAATGTGGCCACACCCAAAAACTTCCCCTAGCTCCATCTCCTTCTCTTCTTAGTCAGGAGATGCTGGTGGGCTTGGAAGCCAAGCAGTCAGAATCACTAAGTGAGCTGATCAAGCTCCGAGAAGCCCTGGAGTCAAGTCGCCTGGAAGGAGAGTTACTGAAGCAAGAGCAGGTGGAGGTGACTGCAGCCTTGGCCAGGGTATGTTGGCCTTCTCACTTGTTCGGAAAGTTGTGCTCCCAGGAAAGGGGCTTGAATCACTACTGTGCTTCTGGGTCCTCCTTCAATGCCCTCTGCATTGAAGTTCAGTGAGTTTTCTAAAGTGCAAATCCGGTTGTTAGTCTTAAACCCATCTAGAGGGCTGGAGATGGCTCAGTAGTTAAGAGTGCATACTGCTCTTGAAGAGGACCCCAGTTCACCTCCCAGCACCCACATCAGGTGGCACACAACTGCCTGTAACTCCAGGGGAATGTGACATCCTCTTCTGGACTTCTTGGGCACTGTACATTTAGTATTCATTTATGAGAAAAGAGACAAAGACACACACACATATACACATGACTTAAAATTATAAATGTTAAGCTGGGAGCATTGGCGCACACCTGTAATCCCAGCACTCTGGGAGGCAGAGGCAGGCAGATCACTGTGAGTTCAAGACCAGCTTAGTCTACAAAGCAAATTCAAGACAGACAAGGGTACACAGAGAAACCCTGTCTTGAAAAAAAACAAAACAATATATGTGTTTTAAAATAAATATATATAATATAAATATGTATTATATATATATTTTAATGTAATGGCTTTTCAGCTCTGGAACCACATTCAGCACCCTTTGCCATCTGCCTCAAACTGTTTCTGGCCTGCCCTTCCCAAGCTCTCCCTCACTCCAGGTATCTTTTGCTCTTGCCACAAGGAATCAGCTGTATTCTCAGGTCATCTTCCTTCATGATGCTGACACATGGCATACACTTTCTTCTCCCCTTGACTCCCAAGAACTATCTCTGTCAGTATTCCACTGTCAGCTCTCTCCCAAGCATTTGAATTGATGCCTTCTTTGAGTTTTTCGGTTGCACTGACAGTTTCTGTAGTGTCGTGACAATTGTAATTGTTTGCAAGTCTCTCTGTGTGTCTATGCTGTGAGCACCTGTCCCATACATGAATGAGTGAATGGAAACTTGTTTAGAATGCAAGGGAAGAGATAGAGTGATATTTTACAAATAAAAAAGCAGGTATTGGGAGTGTGTACAAATTACTGTTCCAGGAAAACTCAAAGCAGGAAACTTTACCTTTTTTTTTTTTTTTTTAAGGCAGAACAGTCCATTTCAGATCTGTCAGGTTCTGAGAACAACCTGAAGGCAGAGGTAGCTGATCTTCGAGCTGCAACTGTCAAGCTTGGGGCCTTAAATGAGGCTTTGGCTTTAGATAAAGTTGGGCTGAACCAGCAGCTTCTCCAGGTGAGCAAAGATGTGATTCCCAGGACAGGGCTGGTCCATATCTGAGGGTTAGCCGTTTGTGGGCAAAGCCGATGCTTTAATAGGGAGTCCTCAGTGGATAGGCAAAGGCAGGTCCACTCCCAGCTGTAGCTGAATGAGCAAGAGAGACGTTACAATGTAAAGGAGAGCAAAGGGTTAGCCCTAAGCACTGTAATTCCCCTCCCGTGGACCTGCAGCAAAACCTATGAGCTATAGATACATCAGGACTAGGGAAGGGCCCAGGTTCCTGGGAGCCAAACTAAGTGTTTCATCTTATGGGGTGAGGCAGATCTGCTGAAAAGCCCAAGTACCCCCAAAATCATTTCTGTTGGTTAAAAATTCAACCTGTCGTTTTAGTAGGAAAAACTTGTAGATGCCCTGACACCCAGAAACGTCTCTACTTCATTATTCAGGATATTTTGTCTGTTTTGCCTTGATTTTTTGAGACAGTGTTTCATGCTGCCAAGGCTGTCCTCCTGATCCTAGATCACCTCCCAAGTGCTGGGGTGCAGGCATGCACCACCACCTGGTGGTGTTCTGAACCCTTTGAAAGCAAGAGCCTGCCTTTTTATCTCTACCCAACATCAGGCTCACCTAGTGCGAGAGTACAGGCTCCAGGTCACATGAGCGGAGCGCCCCCTTCTCCTGAAAGCAGCCCTGTGTTCAGCTGTAGGTGGGTTTCAGTGGCAGCACTTGAGAAGCTCGTGGGAACTCCAGCTGGTTACCTTGGCTGCCCTGCACTCCCTTCTCTTTCTGGCCAGCAGCTGGAGCAGGAGAACCAGGCCCTGTGCAGCAGAGCGGAGGCGGCAGAGCAGCTGAGAAGTGCTTTGCAGGTGGACCTGGCAGAGGCAGAGACGAGCAGGGAAGCCTTGTGGGAAAAGAAAACTTACCTGGAGGCTCAGCTGCACAGGGCAGAGCAGACTGGCGCTGAGCTACAGGCAGAACTGAAGGGCGTCCGAGAAGAGAAGGACGAACTTAAAGAGAAATTAAGTGAGGTGAGAGGACAAATTACTAGTGTCGCTTGCAGTGTGTTACATGCTCATTGTGAGCAGAAAAGACTCAGAATGCAAAAGTCTTACTGCTCAGGAGTAACTTAGTGTAAGTGACGTTTCTCTTCCTGCTGCTTCAAAGAGTTTCTATTGGAGTCTTCACTGACTCCCCACTTCCTAGTCCTCTGTGTTCCTCCTGTACTCTCTGCTAGCACTTCATACTTAGTTCAAACACCTACAATTTTCCTGCTGAGACTATTTTTTGTATATCCTTTTTTAAAAAAGCCTTCCTTCCTTCCTTCCTTCCTTCCTTCCTTCCTTCCTTCCTTCCTTCCTTCCTTCCTTCCTTTCTCCCTTTATTCATTTATTTACTTATTTATTTATTTTGGACTTTTGAGAGAGTCTAACTTTGCAGCCTTAAGTGGCCTGGACTTCACTCTGTAGACTAGGCTGTCCTCAGACTTTACCATGCTCCTCCTATCTCTGCCTCCTGAGTGCTGAGATTATAGCCACTGCCTACAGTATCTTTCTGTCTGTTTGCTTTTTGAAAGGGCATCACTCACAGTTTAAGGGGATGTGGTTAGTCATAGTGGAGAGCGCGTGGCAGCAGATGTCTCTGGTGGCCTGATCACATCTTAGCCCCCAGGAGGCAGAAAGGGGAGTGCGCTATTCCTCTGAACTTCTTCCTGTTGTCCTTTTTATTGAATCTGAGACTCCAGCTCATGAGATGGTGCTGTCACAATCAGGTGCTTTTCCCTCCTCCCTAAAACCTCCCCAGAAACATCCTCATAGACACCCAGAGGGCTGCCTCCTGCATGATTCTAAATCACCAAGTTGACAATGAACTTAATCATGACAGTCATGCTTTCCTACCAAACCTCTCATTGCCTAATGCTTAAACATAACCCATTCTTAGAGGCCCTTCTCAGGTTATTAGCCACTTTCTTGGTGTATACATGGGTCCTGCTGTCCAGCACAGTGTCTTGGTCATAGGAGAGCATTCTTTCTGGCCTGGGGGACTCTTGATTGATTGAGGAAATAAATAAACGGTAGGTATTCCTGAGTCAGCAATGCTCAGAGCTCACAGTGCTGAGTTCATGATCTCTAAAGAGTCATTGGCCCTGACTTGATGGTAGTAGCCCTGGCATTCTGCCTTACCTGGTAGTTCATCCATTTCTCTCCCTCAGGCACATCACCAGCAAGAAACAGCTGCAGCTCAACTAGAGCAGCTGTGTCAGGATGCAGAACGACAGGAAGAAACACTTGCTAGAGCAGTCCAGGAGAAGGAGGCCCTTGTTCGGGAGAAGGCAGCTCTCGAGGTGCGCCTGCAGGCTGTGGAGCGGGGCCGACAGGACCTTGCCGAACAAGTTCTGGGCCTCAGGTAGGGTCCACACTTAGTTCAGCCAAGCACAGAGAGCTTTGCAAGGCCAAGGGTAGCTAAGCTAAGGTCTCTAAGTGCATGCATTCTGAATGAGTTGTAGACATGAAATTGCCCCATAACTTCTCTGAGTAGCCTGTACTTAGAACCCAGGCCCTCTTAAGAAAGGGAAGTAACGGCCTTGACGGGTTAGAACTCTTCCTGATTCCTAAACCTTATAGGTCAGCCAAGGAACAACTGGAGAGCAATCTGTTTGAGGCCCAGCAGCAAAATTCCATGATAGAGGTCACCAAGGGGCAGCTGGAGGTCCAAATTCAAACTATTACCCAAGCCAAAGAAGTAATTCAAGGTGAGAGGCCATCTGGAATGGGGCGCACTGTATTCCTTGGAGATGTTAACAGCCAAGAAGGCAGTGGGAAGCTTTCATGAGCTGGGGCCTCTGGGATGAAAGTTGCTCATGAGGTGGTGGGCAGGGAGAGTATTACTAAAGGAGTGGGGCACAAGCTCAGAGACCACCTTGCCTGACATCCTAGGGGAGGTGAAATGCCTGAAGCTGGAACTGGATGCTGAGAGGAGCTGGGCAGAGCAAGAGCGGGATGCAGTTGCCAGGCAGCTAGCCCAAGCTGAACAAGAAGGGAAAGCAGCTCTGGGGCGACAGAAGGTGGCCCATGAGGAGGAGGTGAACAGGCTCCAAGAGAAATGGGTAGGTGGTATGTGTGGCTGGGATAGGAGAGGCAGGCATGGCCTCCCTTCCAGGAGTCTGGCTCCTACTGCCGCTTGGTCCATTATTGTTGCTAGAAGATGGGAATTTGATCACCAAGGTATGAAATCCAGTTTAATGATCATCAATCCCAGAATGCCTGTCTCTGTTTCTACTTTGTTATTTAAGACAAGGTATCTCTTTGTAGCCTAGTGGGCTTCAGACTCCAACAGCTTATAGCTCCTGGAATAGTGTGACTTCTGTATTTATAAGCTGGTATGTTTTGCTTGTTTACTTGCTTAGTGTTTATAAATAATTAAGCCCTGGCAGAGCGAAACTATAATCTCGGCATTCAGGAGTAGGCTTGTGAGTTCAAGGCTACAAATATGTTACAAAGGGAAAAACCTTTCTCAAAATGCAAAGAGACTTCCAGGCATGATGGCACATGCCTTTTTTTTCTTTAATGATTTATTCTTATTTTATGTGCATTAGTGTTTTGCCCGCATGTTTGTCTGCATGACGGTGTCAGATCCCCTGGAACTGGAGCTACAGACAGTTGTGAGCTGCCACGTGGGTGCTAGGAATTGAACCCCGGTCCTCTGGAAGAGTAGCCAGTGCTCTTAACCACTGAGCCAGCTCCCAGCACATGCCTGTTAATCCCTACACTTGGGAAGCAGAGGCAGACAGGTCTCTATGAGCTTGAAGCCAGCCTGGTTTACAGAGAAAGTTCTAGGACAGCCAGGAGTATACAGAGAAACTTTGGGGCGGCGGGGGGACAGGATTGTTTCTTCTGCCTTCTAACTACTTAATTAAATTTTTTGTCTCTATTTTTATTTTAGACACAGGTAGATTTATTTTATGCTATTTTTATGACTTTATGTCCATGAGAAACCTACAGTAGCTACACTCCTAAAGAAAAGTATGGCACTTGCATGGACAAGGGCTTAATATCTAATGTCGGTCTGACTAAGGCAGATACAGGTGCTTATAGAACAGAGCATGTGTACATCCCGTAAAACACTTTTCTAAGCCAGGCATGGTGGTGCGCCTGCCTTTAATTCCAACACTTTGTAAGCAGAGGCAAGTGGATCTCTGTGAGTTCAATGCCAACCTCTATTTAGTGGTCGTAAAGCTGATTCAGCAGCTGCTTTTGCTTTCTGAGCCATCTTGCTGGCCCAGAATGTAACACTTTTAATAGTAAAATATTTTGCTTATAGTCTAACTAGCAGTAATAGACTATTACTTCCTGTTTGACATTACAGAATTACCTCTCTGGGGGCCATACATTCATATGGAGCAAACCGCTTAATTTTTGTTTCAGATTCATTTGTTTGTATTCAAAATGTTAAGATTCTATTTACAAAGCTTTTCCTTGTTTTGTTTGTTTGTTTGTTTGTTTTGTTTTTTTCAAAATGTTTGTTTTGTTTTTTAAGACAAGGTTTCTCTGTGCCCCTGCTGTCCTGGAACTCACTCTGTAGACCAGTCAGTCTGGCCTCACACTCAGAGATCCACCTGCCTCTGCTTCCCAAGTGCTGGGATTAAAGGTGTGTACCACTATGCCCAGTTTGTACACTTTTTTTTTTTTTTTTTAATAAATCTCACTTAACTCTTAAATTCTAGTAAGACAGATGAGGCAGGGATTGTTAACCCTCCCTTGAGAAATGATTCAGCAGGCTTAGAGCTGTGCCCAAGTCACAGTGAAGCAGTGGAGAGATTGGAATTCCAGCCAAGCTCTCCTGCCTCTTCTGCTCACTCAATGGTTTAATGGTGTGGTTTCCTTCATATGGTCAGGAGAAAGAGCGCTCCTTGCTTCAGCAGGAGCTGGATAAGACCTTGGAGACTCTAGAAAGGGAGAGGACAGAGCTGGAAATGAAACTGAGGGAGCAACAGGCAGAAACTGAAGCTATCCGTGCACAGAGGGAAGAGGACCGAGCTCAGGCTGACAGCGCCCTGTACCACGTAAGCAGCCTGGAGTATGAGACCCCCATGAGCTTTGATTCCCCAGTCTTTTTCCACTTACTTTTCCATTCCAAAGAGCTAGGCTCAGAGGCTTCCTGAAGAGAGTGTAGCTGCTTTGCCGCTTGTGAGTGGGCTAATATGCAGTTAGCTGCAAGCAGGCAGTATGTCATACTTCCTGAGGGAGGGCCAACACTTACCACATCCTGTCAGCTTGCAAACCAGTGGCAATCTTTGCACTTCCTGGTTCTAAGAAATGGTCTAGACTTTCCTTTGCCCTCAGCCCCTCATCCTATTTGTTGGAAGTACTTTGAGCAGGTGTAATGGCTTCCCGGGTGAGCGTGACAACCCAGAGCTATGAAGCCCTTGCCCTTCCTGCCCTAACACAGATGCAGCTAGAGACAGAGAAGGAGAGAGTGTCCCTCCTGGAGACACTGTTGCAGACCCAGAAGGAACTGGCAGATGCCAGTCAACAGCTGGAAAGGCTGAGGCAAGACATGAAGACTCAGAAGTTAAAGGAACAGGTATGGAGGGTGTTCCTTCTGCTTCCACCTCCTCAGGGCAGGGATTACAGCTGTGGACGGAACACCTAGTTTTATGTATTGTTCGGGACTGAACCTCAGAGCTTCGCGGATGCTAGGAGGCAGCAGTTTTTAGTTATTGCTAAGTTGCATTTACTTCTTCTGTGTACATGCATGTGCACATGGCCTGTGAGAGTCAACCTGTGGGAGTTGGTTTTTCCTTTCAACCATATAGGACCCTGGAATTGACCAGGTCATCACACTTGGCAGCAAGCACCTTCCCTGAGGATAATGTTTGAAGGACATGTTAGGCATAGGATTTCACTGTCATCGGTCCCTGCAACAGACAGAAAGAGGCTTAGGAAACTGAAGGACAAAAGGAGGTGTGTGGCTCTAGTGTGATAAACTCAGGGTTGAGTGCAGGAGATAGGGGCAAGGGTGAAGAGCCATACAAGGAGCTTGGGGGTTTGTTTGAGGCCTGTGGAAACCTGGTGAATGCTATTTTAAGAGGAGGGGAAACACATGATTTTTTTTTTAAAGATTCACTTATTTTTATGTTGCATCTATGAACGTTTGGCTTGCCTGTGTTTATATACATCGTGTGCGTGCCTGGTATCTGGAGAGGCCAGCAGAGGCATTACAGACCATTGTGAACCACCATGTGGGTGCTGGGAACTGAACCTGGGTATTCTGCGAGAGCAAAGAGCAGCAAGCTCTCTTAACTGCCAACCATTTCTCCAGCCCCCATGATGTATGATTTTATGTATCTAAATATTTATTTTTTAATTATTGTTATTATCTTTTTGTGGTTCTGGGGATCAAACCTGGAGCCTTGTACATTTTAGGCAAAAATTCAAATACTAAATTAGCATGGCAGCCTAGAATTTTTGTTTGTTTGTTTGTTTGTTTTTTGAGGTAGGGACTCTATTTTGTAGTTCCTACCTGCATTTGCCACTGTAGAGCTGGGATTAAAGGTGTGTGCCGCCATGCCCGGCCAGGGTATCTTTTTAATGCAGTACTTGACCAAGTGGAGCTGTTTGCATGTGTATATGCAATCAGGTAGAAGCCGGGACATGCTCAGGAGGCTGTTAGGTGGTCTCGCTAATGTACTAACTCTTGGACTTGTCCAGAAAGGTTGCCCGAGTCCATGCAGTCATGTGGAAGGAGGGGAAATAGGGTCTGAGGATAAAGGGGGAAGCAGCCAATTACTGCTTCAGCTTTTTCAAAAGAAACAGGAGCTAGCCCTTGTGGAAGCTTTTCTGTACTCACTGATTTCTCTTCCTCTGTAGGAAACCACAGGCATGCTGCAGAGTCAGCTTCGGGGGGCACAGCAGGAGCTGAAGGAGGCAGCCCAGCAACACAGGGACGAGCTTGATGCCTTCCAGAAGGACAAGACAGACCTGCAGAAGCAGGTCCCTCCTTTCTACCTGCCCCACAGCCCTTGAAGTACAGCCAGGCCTTCCTCCTCCCTTCTGCAGACAAGGCATCCTGCTTCATGAGCTCAGAAGGACAGGGAGAGGCCACAGAAACACGAGCTGAGCTGAAGGGTACTCAGAGCTGAGAATGTGCGTCTCAGAGTTCTGGGATTGTATTATTAGCCCTTCTTCTCCACAGAGTCTACCAATGGCCACTTGAAAACATTGGGAAGACACTGTACTGTGAAAGCACAGACTTTTTCTTGTTCTCTAAATAATATATAACAACTGTTCACGTGGAATTTACATTAGGTACTGTTTACATTGGATCAGTTTTGTTAATATGAGATGATTTAAAGTGAATGTGAATAGGTTATATTCAAATACTGTATAATTTAATCTCAGCACTTAAGAGGTTTAGGCTGGAGGACTTGATTTTGAAGTCAACTAAGCTGCAGAGTGGGATTCTGTCTTTAAAACAAGAACAGGCTGGGAAGATGGCGTGGCTGATAAAGTACCTGCCGCACATTCATAAGGGTCTGAATTCAGAATTCCAGTCCCCACAGGAAAAGCTAAGGCCAGTAATACTAGGGCTGAAGAGCCAGAGGCAGGAGGATCCCTGGAGTTCACTGGTCAGCTAGTCTTGTTAAAGGTAAACACTGGGTTTAGGGAGAAAAAGACCCTGGCTCAAAAAAAAGAGGAAAAAAACAAGTAGAGAATGATAGAGGAGGACATGTATCAACCTGTGACCTACATATGCACACACGTTTGCACTTACATATGCACACACACAAACATATGTACACCATATATACATGAAAAAATACAACTTGCGGCTTATAAAAGCATCTGCAAATTTTGATAGCCAGTGAGATGTGTTCTGGGCTGTGACAGCTGTCACCTGTTTGTCTGGAGTCATCATAAGCTGACTTAGGCAAGCCATTTGCGGTTGTTTTCCTGCCCTCACCTAAATCTCATGTCCATATACCAGATGCTTTTTCTTCTCAGAGTGTGTGTCTGTGTGTGTGGTCACTGTGGTCTTGCCCATCACTCGACCTTTTGGGATAACTGTACTCAGTTAATTAAGATTTTTGTTTGTGTCTGACTTTATGTAGCATTTGTAAGGCTTTGAAGCAGTAATTAGCAATAAATGGTTTCCCCCTTTATCCTCAGACCCTATTTCCCCTCCTTCCACATGACTGCATGGACTCAGCCAACCTTTTTGGACAAGCCCAAAAGTTAGTAAATTAGCTCTATGTATACGTGCACACACTTGTTAAGTAAGACAGTTCAGAATCCAGGCTGGAGAGATGGCTCAGCAGTACATTAAAGACAGAAAGAAAGAAAAAGAAGATAGCTCAGAATCAGCTCTTATAAATTGCTGAGCTGACCTCCACAAACATGTCACGGCATGCAGTCAAGTGTGTATACATTCACATAAATGGATAAACTAGTAAATGTAAAAAAGAAAACAAAATAGCATAGCGACTAGTGAAACCCAGAACTGTGGAGGCAGCCACTGACCAGCACAGCTGACAGGAGCCTAACGCCCTAGGCTAGCAGCACCTTCCCACTTGGGCCCCTGGGCTTTGCCCTCTCAGCCTCATGCTCTTCACTTCCAGGTAGAGGACTTGAAGTCTCAGCTGATAACCCAGGATGACTCCCAGAGGATGGTGAAACAAGAGATTCAAGAGAAAGTGAAGGAGGCTCAAGAATGTAGCCGGATTCAGAAGGAACTGGAGAAAGAGAAAGCCAGGTAGGCTAGACAGCCAGAGGGGTGGCTCTTGCCTTCTCCACAGCAGTCACCATGGCATTGACTGTCCTGTGAGTGGTTGCCTCAGCTTTCATGGGTCAGTCTGGGGTATATATGTAGCCCTCTGGAGTGGACATGGCCTGTGCTTCACATCTTATACTTAATTCATTGTGTAAGTACTTAGAGAAGACCATTCGTACACCATTTCCTTATGGCAATAGAAGTTATATTCTGTGTGGAATTTTTTTTTCTGTGTGGAAATTTTTAATCAATTCCTTAAAACATTACAGATTATTACACATGCTGTAGAAGCGAGAGAGAGAGAGAGAGAGAGAGAGAGAGTAGGGAAAGTCTCTCCCGGAAAGTTGCCTTTGAATGGAATGCTAAGCTGAGTGAGAAAACCTGTCTGGAAAAACCATAAAGGAATGAATGAATAAACAAATAAAAGAAATAAACTGAACGCTAGGGTTAAGTATGCTTGCTGCCAAGCCTGCCAACCTGAGTTCCATCTCCAGGAGCCACATGATGGAGAGAACCCACCCCTGAAGATTGTCCTCTGACCTCCACATGCCCCCTCCACACACAGGAAATAAAATAAACTGAATGCTGAAAGATGAAGTGGAACCATCCATGCAAAGGACAGGAGTTCTGTTCAGTGAGAGATTTCATGCTCAGAAGCCCTGAGGCAGATGGAAGCATGCAGTGTGTGGTGATGCCCAGAGTGTGGGGTTCACACTGCTGTTAGCTGTTGTTTGCTAAAGCCCATACCAAGGAGCTTCTGGTTACACTCAGTAGGAATCTGCAAGGATTTCAAGTAAGGAAATCAACATAATCTAGTGTCTGCTGTGTCAGAAGGGCTATGACCTGAAGCACCTGAGCATGAGCCCTTCAGAAAGGGGAGCAGCATACACTCAGTGTCCTAGGAGTGTGAGAAGGGATGGTTCTAGTGACCCTGAGTCCTAAAGACAGGTTAGGAGGCTGGTGGAGGTGTCCAGATGAGAGGTAGCAAGACTGGGCTGTGGTAAGTCATAGGGAAAGGAAGAAGAGGGGGTTACGCCTCAACTGTAGTGATAGAGTGGATGTGGGTAGGATGAAGGGGGAATGGAAATAGTCCTGGCTTCCATACTGTGACACTCTAGCTGAAGGAGCCTTTCACAGAGCCAGGGGACAGTGAGAGATGATTGGGTGTAAAACTGAGGGCACAGGGACAAGAAATTTGGATATAGTGAATTTGAAATGTGTGTGTGTGTGTGTGTGTGTGTGTGTGTGTGTGTGTGTGTGTAATTTATCAGAGAAGAATAAATTTGAGCTGAAATGAGTCCTCATATGTATGAAATCCCTAAAAGTGTTAGTAGGTGTTCAGTAATAGTAGTTTTTACTGTGACCCTATAGTCACCATTATTGTTTGTTTTAATACAATGTTCTGATTCGTCAGGTGAGGCATACTATCTCATTCCCCAAGAGGGTGACCCACCTCTCTGACCTGTTTTCAGCCTGGCTCTGTCACTGGTGGAAAAGGAAGAAAGAATCCTTGTTTTACAAGAAGCTGACTCTGCTAGACAGCAGGAGTTGGGCTCCTTGCGGCAGGACGTACAGGAGGCCCAGGAGGGGCAGAGAGAGCTCAGTCTACAGGTACACCCATTATACCTGAGCCCCACTCTCTGTTGAGGCTGCTCTTACATGGGCTAGTTAATTGTTTTCGTCCTAAGAATGGGATAGGTTGGGACCTCAGCATCCCTGGTAGTAGGGGAAACCCAGGGCTGGGCAGCCAGAGGCTTGGGGACCTGTCCCAGGGATGAAAACGTCCCCCAGACATCCTGAACAGAGTGTTCAAAGAGTGGCCGTATGGGCCCGATTCATGAAGTCACCTGTAAATATGCAGTATCCGGTTGGCAAAGTGCAGCAGGGGAACTTGGAAGCCATCAAGAAACACCTCAGATCAGAAACACCAGCAAGTGGACCTTACTACTCAATTGGCTTATGCTGAGACCCAGACCTGAGCCTGGAGGAGAGATGGAGTTAGGAAGGAGAGTTAGACAGTGTCAGGGCTGTGGGTCTGCCTACTAGTCTTCATGAAGTTTGACTAGGTTCATGTCAGGGTTCAGGTTAGAGTTCTAATCACAGCAGGAGCTGGCAAATCCACCTGCCTGGGCAGCAGGGTCAGGGCCTGTTAGTGTAGCCTGGTCCCCTGTTGGTCACCTCCCGTTGTCAGAACAACTCATTTCAGGACCCTTGCTCAAGGAGTCTCCTTGCTCCTGGCAGGTGGAACTACTGAGGCAGGAGGTGAAGGAGAAGGAGGCTGACTTCGTGGCCCAGGAAGCACAGCTGCTGAGGGAGCTGGAGGCCTCACGGATCACCGAGCAGCAGCTTAGAGCTTCCTTGTGGTCCCAGGAGGCCAAGGCAACCCAGCTGCAGCTGCAGCTGCGCAACACCGAGAGCCAGCTAGAGTTACTGGCCGCAGAACAGCAGCCGGAGAAGCAGGCCCAGGCCCAGCTGGCTAGCCTCCACTCTGTTCTGCAGCAGGCCCTGGGGTCTGCATGTGAGAGCCGACCTGAGCTGACAGGCGGGGGCGACTCTGCTCCCACCCGATGGGACCCTGAGCCAGGTGAGGACACCAGATGAGAGCTAAGTCTTTTGGGCCAAGGCTGGGGGCGAAGGGAAGGGACTGTAGTTCCTCTTGTGAAATGGCAGCAAGGTTAAGACCACAGACACTGCAGGTCACAGTTTGAACACCAGTCTGTCAACTTGCTTTTTCTTGACTATAAAAGGAAAGTCCTACCTTAGAATTTTTCTAAGGAGATTACAAACATAAAGAGCCAGGCCAAATGTGGGGCTCCTGCCTGTAACCCCAGCACTCAGGCACTGTAGGATACTCCACCAGACCAAGCTACAAGTGAGATGCTGGGCATAATGGTACCTGCTTGAAGTGGGAGCTGGAGCAGGAGAATGAGTGCACAGCCATCCTCAAGTGCATAGTAAATTCCAGGCCAGCCTGAACTACATAAATCCTGTCTTTTAAAAAATAAAAACAGGGCTGGAGAGATGGCTCAGAGCTTAAGAGTACTGCCTGCTCTTTCAGAGGGCGTGAGTTCAATTCCCAGCAACCACATGGTGGCTCATAACCATCTCTAATGAAATCTGGTGCCCTCTTCTGGCATTCAGGTGTACATGCAGGCAGAACATTTTATACACAATAAAATAAATAAATATTAAAAATAATAAAGATAAGCAGCCAGTGATGGCGCACGCCTGTAATCCCAGCACTCTCGAGGCAGAGGCAGGTGGATCTCTTTGAGTTCGAGGCCAGCCTGGTCTATAGAGTGAGTTCCAGGACAGCCAGGGCCACACAGAGAGACCCTGTTTTGAAAAACCATAAAAAAATAAATTGAAGAAGATAAAAAATTTTGCAGCTTGTACGTGAAAGCATAGCAGCCTGCAGCCAGCATTATCCAATAGGAAGTGTATGGATGAAGCACAGAAGGATCCCTTGGAGGAGGGGAGCTGGTGGGAACATCAAGGCTCTGTCTTGGGGGAACACCTGCTGCTTACTGCGGCAGCCAGGTGAGAAGACTTTTCCTCCTCAGACCAGAACGGAGCTAGGAGACTCTTCAAAAGAGGGTCCCTCCTGACGGCGCTGTCAGCTGAGGCTGTGGGACTGGCTCTCCAGAAGCTTCATAGAGACCTGTGGAAGGCCCAGCAGACCCGGGTATGTTCTCTGCCCTCCCTTCTCTCGCCTTCCTCTGCGGTGCTGAAAACAGACTGGGGACATGGAGGAAGAGGGTCAAGGGATACTCCTCCTGAGCTCTGCCTGTTGTTCTCCTGTATCGCTTACTGTCCTGCAAACAAAACTAAAGCATTTGGATTTCCTGGGCCTGGTTTTCACTTGAAAAGTAGGGCAGCTAATGCTCCCCTTCCTCTGCCACCCCCACCATCACCCACCACTCCACACCCCATTGCTGTGACGAGGAGTCTTGAAGGAGTGCTGTGAACTGGAAACCCTTCATTACAACATAGGGGTTTGGTTTTGTTATTCCCTCTCATTCAAGAATGTGTTCTTAGTACTGAGTCCTCCCAGGAAAGTCAGATTAGCTGGGGGCATGGACATTTGAAGTACTGTTTACAAGAACATTCTAAGCTTAAGACTAAGGTAGTTCCACCTCATTCTGCACCTGCCAGTCAGTACTGAGGGCTGCCAGCGCAGTAGCCACTCAGCTGGTGATGCCGAAAGGTAAGGATCCAGCCTGTCTTCAAGAAGCCCTTCTATGGTGAAGCCCGAGCTGCGCTCTGTTAGTGGAACTGACAGAAGTGACTGGTTCAGACACAGCGAGAGCCCTGCTGGAACTGGGCAGTGTCAGGAGGAGGAGGCGACTGTGGTCTGAACTGGGCGTAGGCTTTTGTGAGCTCAGGAGGCTGAGGCAGGAGGATTGAGAATATGAGACCAGCCTAAGTTATATACTGAGACCATGTTTTCCCCTCTCCCAAACCTACCCCCCCGACTCCCCAGGAAAATAAATGTGAGGATTTGGGCAGATACCAGGTGTGGGGCCTTGAATGTCTGTAGTCCAGGGCTTGGGAGGGGGAGGCAGGGTAGTGATGAGTTGAAGACCAGCCTAGGTATTTGAGGTTGGCTGAGGCTGTAGGACTGGCTCTCCAGTATACGGTCAGCCTGGGGTGCATGAGACTGTCTGAAATACAAACGTGCCACGGACTGGCCCAAGTGGGATGAGTTTGCCAGGGACCTTCCAGGGGGCGTATTTCCAGAAAAATCATATCCCCCGCCCTGTAGCTTATACTACTATGGCGACACTGGCGTGGGTGTAGCATCTCCCCCTTTCTTGTTTTTAAGACGCAATTTAAACAAATCTCGCTCTACAGTGCGGATGGAGCGGAGCAGTAATTTAAAAAGACAAGGAAACAGGAGCACAACCAATAAAAATAATAAAATTAGGGCTCCTATCATCACTAAATAATGAATCCAATTCAAAGGATTTAAATTTCTAATTTCTGACTCTAAATCAGAAGCTAAAGAACTCAAACTTGCTTTATCCAAATGAGCCTTGCTAATAGCTGCTATATTCTTTTGCAAACTATCTAAATTATGAGTAATATCCATATCTTTTTAAACTCCTTGTAAATGATTTTTTACCTTTTTTATTGGTCAGAAGCATTGTATGGTAAAGGCGTAACACAATTATATGAGAAGGCAGCATGGCATCGAGTTTCCATCCTCGTCCTAATATTAACCATATCTTGTCCCAAGACTAAATTACTTACTCCAAAGCATTTATCTTTAAATTTTAACTTTTTATCTATATGAATAGAAGGAAACCCATTAAGGGTCCCAAAATTGAGGGAAGGAGGATGGTGAACCAAGGAGAGGTTAAAAACCAATTATAAAACCAACTTTTTTTTTTTTTTAAGCCATATTGTCCCCTACTATCCAATTATAATCTGTATAAAAGCAGCATTTCTTCTTAAGGGCAGCACATAAGCAGTCATCTTGACTGGAGGGATCTTCTTTGACATTATCATCATTGTCAGGAGAAAACTCCTCATCTACTTGTTGCATCAGGTACTCCAGTAGCCATTAAGTTGTATTCTTTTTCCTCCCGTGAAAGAAACACAGACAGCTCCTCGTTCCCATATGAGTATAGGGTCGGGTCTATGTCATTAATTTATTAAAGGATTTTTTTAAATTTTACTTTAGCAAAAGTTTTTTTGGCTTTTATATGCCAAAATCTATTTGCTGTAAATTTACCATGTTTATCCAAATTTTTTAGAAAATTTAGGTGTCTAGGGGAGTGGTTCCCCCTTTTTTGTTTTTTGTAGATAAATTTTAATTATTTAGTGGGCATGCTCTAGCATGCCTTGTCCTAGAGGATAGCAAGGTATTTTAATTATATGAGAAACTTCTTAAAACTGTTGATAAATCTTTTAAAAGATTTGTAAATATATTTTTTTACTCCATTGTCAGTTTTAAATTGTTTAGGTACTTTTAGAACATTAAAAGCCTATAGCCAATGAGCAATAACATTTTTTGCAATTTCTCCTGGTTGAGGAGTGGCAAAAAATGAATCCAGAATAGGTATTAATGTAAATATGTATATATTTTAATTTTTTAAATTTAGGATATGAGCAATATTTATTTGTTAAATCTGATTTGGAACCAGTCCTTTAGGACTGACTCCCAAATGAGAAACGGGCTGAAATTGAGGATAAGTACTGCAGGCCTCAACTTTACTATGTATTTATTTTTTAGTCAGCCCAAAATATTAAGATTTAACTTATAGTCTCTATCCTAGAAAGGAAAGAGCTATATATGTGTATTATCTGTTTAAAAATTATTTATTAAAACTTTAAAACATAGTTAATATTATAAATAACTCTGCTATTTGTATAGATATGTTAGACACTGAAATAGGCATTTTTTATAAGCAACATCAGATCTCATTATAGATGGTTTTGAGCCACCATGTAGTTGCTAAGGATTGAACTCAGGACCTTTGGATGAGCAGCCAGTAATCCAACGGCTGAGCCATCATTAGCTCTCTCTGTGACTCTGTCATAATAAGCTTATATATGTTAAAATATTACATTTATTAAATCTCTGGCAAGTCTGAGAGCCAGTATATTTATTAAAACTTTGTTTACCTTTATTGTTTGTTTTAAACTGCATCCTATAAAATAGGATGTTATAATTTTTAATTTTAGCATATTTTTTAGATGTATGTTTTAGAACCATCCACATAATAAAATATAGTACAAAACAATTTTAAACTGTATGAATTATTTTAGCCATACCAAACCTATTAGCCAGAATTTTTCCCCTTAAAAGAGCATAAGAAAACATTTTGTAATAAAGAACCATCAGCCTTTTAAATGAAGTACAACATACTTTATAGTTTTTGTTTTTTTTTTTTAAATTATACTTACCCTTTGGCTTTTTATGCATACATAAACCTTTTGTAACATCTTATGTACCTTTAGGTTTTTAGGGTTTTTGTTTTTGCTTTTTGTTTTTTGATGGTTTAACCAAACATTTTTGCTTTAGACAAGCTATTTATTTTTTTAATATCTCTTGTTTATTTATTTTTTTAAACAACAAAAAAACTCCCATCAAAATTTTTTTTTAATTTTTTAAAGGGTTTGGAAACTGCTTTAAGTTTTTTGTTAGACTGCCCATGAATTATTGCTTAAAATACTTAGTAAGTCTTAAAATGCTTTATAGAATTTAACTCTAATGGTCCAGAACCAAACTTAGAGGTGCTAATTTAAACTGTCTCATGTCCAAAAATATTAATATCGTCAGTCAGATTTTAAAATATCGTCAATTGAAGTCCAGAGATAAAGATATACACACATAAAGACACAACACAAAAATCCAACATTTCCCCTTGGAATAACCAGAATACCCAGATTAGGGGAGGAATTAAGGGCTCCTCTTTTAGAAACTGGGGCGTCCCCCAGATAGATTGGAAACTCTCCAAGTTTTTTAGACCTCGCAAGCAAAACAAAATCAAAGATCAAAAACAAATAGCCAGCATATAAAAACAAAACACAGAGACAAAGACAAAATAACCGCGGTACTGCTTTTTAAACATATATACAGAGCATAACCATAATTTTAAAAGTCAGAACTAGAAAAACTCAGAATTTATCAGTGGACACAATTTAATTTTTAAAACTAGAAGTGGCTCCATCCCTCTGGTTTGTGAGAGCTGGCTGAAGCTGACACTGGCTGAAGCCAGTGGGAGGGGGTGTGGTAAATTGCTGCTCCAACTGCCCTGCTGGCAGTGGCAGGTCTCAGGCCGATAATTAACCCCTCCATGCCATGAGGTAAAGTCCCTAGGACAGAGGTGGAGATTAGGGATACTCCATCCCATGATAAGGGGATTGTATCTTTATTTACTGAGAAGTCCAGACCAGCACCTCCTGGAGTGGCTCTAGGCAAATCATGGATAGTAAATTTTGGAGCTTTAGGATTGAGTAAATTTCCCAGTTTTACACTTTTTGTCCTCTCTTTCTGCTTTGGGGCTGAGAAGCTGTCTTTGATCTAGTTTTTTGTTTTGTTTTTTGACTTTTTTTTCTTTTTTTCCTGTTAGAGCAGTTTTATTTTTGTGGAACTTGGATTTATATTTATTTTTTCAATGTTTTCCCTTTTTACACCAGGGACAGATACCAGGAGTAGGACCTTTTTTTTTTACCTCTCCTGTTTATCTTCTCTTGGACATATCTTTTGTATATGCCCCGTCCTTCCACATTTAAAACATGTGGGCTTGGAGGAGTCTCTTTTTTTCTCCTCCATAAGTTTTCTTAACATTGGCGCTGAACGTCTGACCCTTCCTGACTCCAGCATATGTCATGTCTTGCACAACTGCTGGTGAGGCATCCATACAAGCCTGCTTTGACTCAGATTGCCCCATGTTTGATTACTTGTCTATAACTGACCTCCTTGTCAGCGGACCTGTAGTATCCTGACGAGAGCCTTACTGTGCCTTGATAAAAGAAAAGAAAGAGAAGAGAAAGTTACCTGTCCCAGGTCCCTGTTCGGGCGCCACCTGCCACGGACCAGCCCAGTCGGGCTCCCGTCATCCGAGGGAGAACAAGGCTTTAGACAGGAAGACACGGTTTCGGCGAAGAATTGACAGACAGAGACACCTTGATGGTTTTGACTCTGCTGCAACTTTACTGAAATTAAGCTAGTATTTTTATAATGTTTCACAAAAGGCACCTTAAAATTGGCATACTTCCCAGAACATTCAGACTTTTACCAAGAATACAAAGTTTACATTTTAACTCAAAATGCAGTCAAACATAAAGCAGTACCTACAAGTAATCTTGGCCTAAAAACTTTTTGATCAGAGCAAACAAAGGAAAAGAAACCTCAAATATAGTTTCATTATTGCTAACCAGTGAAGAGGAAAGTCAGAAGCTAAGTCAGATGCCTGCCAAAGTCCCTCTCTATATCAAAATTTAACTACACCTTTGTTAACCCTCCTCCCATATGTCCTGCCCAAGATTTATGATCTTCCTTAGAAACAAGGCACTGAAGGGAGGGGGAAACTCCCGCCAGCTGCACCTCTCATGCTATTATTTCTTAAGAAGGAGCCTATTATTATTTTACTATTCTTAATGCCTATTAATACTAAATCTAATTTATTAATTTTCTTAAACTTATTATTTTTATTAAAGCCTTTAACAATCTACTAATAATAAATTTCTGTATAAAGTTAGTTGTGCTGTTTTAGGTGTCACAGAGAAAGAGCAAAGAATTCATTATTCCAGCCCCAGAGCCACAACTGAAGAAGCGTAGAAATCTCAAAACACGTAGAAATCTCAAAACACGTCTCTTTTCCAAGTGGGATGAGTTTGCCAGGGACCTTCCAGGGGGCGTATTTCCGGAGAAATCATATCCCCCGCCCTGTAGCTTATGCTACTATGGCAACACTGGCGTGGGTGTAGCACAAACGCATAGGTTCGAGGGGCTTCCCAGCGACCACCAGGTTCACCCCCTTCAGGGAACTAGATGCATGAGGGTTGGGAGCAGAGCTTCTCAACCTGTGGATTTCGATGCCTTTGAGGGGTCAAATGACCTTTTCACGGGGGTCATCTAAGACCATTGGAAAACACAGACATTTACGTTATGATTCATAACAGCAAAATTGCAGTTATGAATTAGCAACAAAAATAATTTTAGGGTTGGGGGGTCACCACAGCATGAGGAAAAGGGTGTAAAGGGTTGTGGCATTAGGAAGGTTGAGAACTGCTGGTTTAGACTAGGGTCATAATGGCAGAGACTACAGAGTAAGGACAGGGTCTGAGCTCCTGTGGGATAACTTTGCACAAAGCTCCAGCTCCGCTCCACCCTTCCTTTCCCAGGATGACCTAAGGGACCAGATCCAGAAGCTGGCCCAGCGCCTGGTGGACACGGAGGCCCAGAAGAGCCAGGTCCACTCGGAGCTGCAGGACCTACAGAGAGAGCTCGCACAGAGCCAAGAAGGTGAGGAGCTCAGGTGAGCGGGGAGGCTGAATGGAGGCAAACGTGGCCAAACGATCAGAGAGCAGCTAAGCCTGTAAGGGGCGGGGCCTCTTGAAATTTTTTCCCACTTTGCTTGGCTTTTGTGGGTCATCCTGGAGGAAGAAGTTAGAAGGAACAGATTTGGAAAACTGATAGTTGTTTTCTGGGCTGCTCTTAGTCTCTTCAGGGAGTTTTTGTTTTTGTTTTTAAAATAATTAATAATATTTTATGTGCATTAGTGTGAAGGTGTCAGATGCTTTGGAATTGGGGTTACAGACAGTTGTGAGCTGTGTGTGGGTGCTGGGAATTGAACTCAAAGTCCTTTGGAAGAGCAGACAGTGCTCTTAACCACTGAGCCATCTCTCCAGTCCTGTTTGTTTTTTAGTATTTTTTTTATTATTTCATGTTTTACAATTTATTCATTTTATATCCCAATTGTAGCCCCCTCCCTCAACTCATCCCGGTCTCGCCCTCCTATCCACTTCCCCTAGTCCACTGAAAAGGAGAGTTCTCCCCTGCCATCTGCTTTTAGTTTATCAAGTCTCATCGGGACTGCCTGGATCCTCTTCCTCTGTGGCCTGGCAAGGCTGCATCACCAGGGAGGGAAGTGATCAAAGAACAGCCCCTGCCCCCTTACTCGGGAGCCCACATGGAGAATGAGCTGCCTATCAGCTACATCTGAGCAGGGAGTCTAGGTCTTTTCCATGCATGGTCCTTGGTTGGTGCATCAGTCTCTGCAGGACCCCCTGGGCTCAGATTATTTAATTTATTTACCTGCCCTTGATTCAGCTTTGGTAGGTGGAATTGATCAAGAAAATTGTCCATTTCATTTAGATTTTTCAAATTTTGTGGCATATAGGCTTTTGAAGTAAGACCTAACGTAAGATTGTTTGCATTTCCTCGGTATCTGTTGTTATGTCCCCCTTTTCATTTCTGATTTTGCTGATTTGGATAGTGTGTCTCTGCCTTTTAGTTGGTTTTCCTAAGGGTTTGTCTATTTTGTTGATTTTTCTCAAAGAAACAGCTTTTGGTTTCATTGATTCTTAGACTTGTTCTCTTTGTTTCTAGTTTATTGATTTTCAGCCCTGAGTTTGATTATTTCCAGCTGTCTGCTCCTCTTGGGCGTGTCTGCTTTTTTTTTCTAGGGCTTTCAGGTGTGTGGTTAAGTTGCTTGTATGAGATGTTTCCAATTTCTTTATGAAGGCACTTAGTGCTGTGAGCTTTCCTCTTAGCACTACTTTCAATGTGTCCCATAAGTTTGGGTAAGTTGTGCCTTCATTTTCATTAAATTCTAGAAGATCTTTAATTTCTTTATTTCTTCCCTGACTCAGCTGTCACTGAGTAGAGAGTTGTTCAGTTTCCGTGTGTGTAGGCTTTTTGTTATTTTTGTTGTTGTTGATGTCCAGCTTTAGTCCATGGTGGTTTGATAGGATACAAGGGATTATTTCAATCTTCTTGTGTCTGTTGAGGCTTGGTTTGTGACCAACTATATGAGTTATTTTGGAGAAAGTTCCATGTGTTGCTGAGAAGAAGGTAAGTTCTTTTGTGTTTGTGTAAAAAGTTCTGTAGATATGTTTTTAAAAATGCATTTATTTAGGGTGAGTGTGTGTGCTGCACATATGCACCACAGCGCACATGGAGGTCAGAGGACAGTTTGTGGAAATCAGGTGGCTTTTGTTTTTTTGTTTGTTTGTTTTTGTTTTTGTTTTTTAAGCACAAAATCCTAGCAACCCTAGGCCAGAACTATCAGAACATAAATTATCATTTACCCATGATTTTTATCATTTCCCATTATACCCTCAAAATTAGCCTTTGAGGACAGAAGGATTATAAACTTACTGTGAGAAAGGCCACGAAGGGGAATGAGGAAGAAGATACTGTCATGTACCTCTGCCAAAAGCTTAGGGGGTGGTGACCACTTGAAAACGTAAGGAGCCTCTAGATTGCTCCCTTTCTTCTGCTGCAGCAGGAAAAGGCCAGCTTGGGTGGGTTGGAGCCTTAAAGGCGTTTGAAGGTTCCGTGAGATCCGCACAAAGAGCTGGCTCTGGGGCGTCTTCAGATTTCAGGGCTTCTGGGCCTCCTGCAAACTCATAATTTGGGGGCACAGGGACCCTGCTGTCAGCTAGCTCTCATCTGGAGAGCTGATCTGGGGAGCTTGGGTGATCAGGATGAGCAAGTGTTAGGATGATGATTAGCAGGCTGGGCTGGGCCAGGGCTGGCAGCAGACACAGTTGTGAGGCTGGAAGCAGCTGCTGGCAGGTGGATGGCCCAGGGCACTAGCTGTAATTCTGTCCTCCTTGGCCTGGTTCCCCTTTGATTCTGACCCCTCTCCTCCACCTGCCTCTGCCTGCACCTGTGCTCTCCCACCTGTGACCATGCACCTGACTCCCAATATCTCTGTTCTTTTCAAAGAGAAGTCCAGGTGGGAAGGGAAACAGAACTCCCTGGAGTCTGAGCTAAAGGACTTGCATGAGACTGTGGCATCCTTGCAGAGTCGCCTGCAGCAGGCAGAGATGCAGAAAATGGAAGCTCAGGTAAAGTGCTGGTCTGGGAAAGGTGCCTCAGGAGTGCTGCTTAGAGTTCAGGCCCACCTTGGCCTGTGCTCATACATGGCTTCCTTCAGCGAGTCCCACGGTTCTCCTGGCTCTTCCACATTCCCGTTTTTAAGGTCATACTGTTGTTCCTTCATCTGCAAGATCAGGGTCTAGAATGTCTCTTTTCACCAGGCTATATCCCTGGACACAGAGCAGCTTTGGAAGATGGTAGGGACATGCTTGTATAGGATCACCTTAAGTGAAATAAATCACTTCTTCCATCCTTGTTAAGGCCTGGTCATTGCTGGTGCCATAAAATAAGAGTGATAGTATCCAGAAAATAATCTTGACTGGGTGATGGTGGTGCATGCCTTTAATCCCAGCACTTGGAAGGCAGAGGCATTCAGACCTGAGTTTGGTGGTGGCGTGGTTGCCTGGTCTACAGAGCAAGTTCCAGAACAGCCAGGGCTACATCGAGAAACCCTGTCTTGTAAAAGAAACAAACAAAAAACGAAATAGTCTTAAGGTGCTTTGCCTCTTGTTCCCAGAATGATCGAGAGTTGCTTCAGGCATCTAAGGAGAAGCTGTCGGCCCAGGTTGAACATCTACAGTCATGTGTTGCAGAAGCTCAGGCTCAGGCAAGTGCAGCCGGTGTCCTGGAAGAAGATCTGCGAACAGCTCGCTCTGCACTGAAACTGAAAAATGAGGAGATAGAGAGTGAGCGGGAGAGAGCCCAGGCTTTGCAAGAGCAGAGCGAGCTGAAGATGGCTCAGGGGAAAGCTTTGCAGGAGAATCTAGCCCTGCTGACCCAGACCCTGTCTAACAGAGAACGGGAGGTAGAGACGTTGCAGGCTGAGGTTCAGGAACTAGAGAAGCAGCGGGAAATGCAGAAGGCTGCTCTGGAGCTGCTCTCCCTGGACCTGAAGAAGAGGAGTCAAGAGATAGACTTGCAACAAGAACAGATTGAGGAGCTGGAGAAGTGCAGGTCCGTCTTAGAGCACCTGCCCATGGCCGTCCAGGAGCGGGAGCAGAGGCTGAGTGTGCAGCGGGACCAGATCAGAGAACTGGAGAAAGAGCAAGAGGCCCAGAGGGGTGTCTTGGAGCATCAGCTTCTGGAGCTTGAGAAGAAGGCTCAAGTGATTGAGTCCCAGAGGGGACAGATTCAGGATCTGAAAAAGCAGCTGGTGACGCTGGAATGCGTGGCCCTGGAACTGGAGGAAAGCCATCACAAAGTGGAGGGCCAGCAGCAGGTGATCACAGAGCTGGAAGGCCAGAGGGAAATGCAGAGGATGGCCCTAACCCACCTCACACTGGACCTGGAAGAAAGGAGCCAGGAGCTGCAGGCACAAAGCAGCCAGCTCCATGAGCTGGAGAACCACCGCACGCGGCTGGCAAGAGAGCTGCAGGAGAGGGATCAGGAGGTGAAGTCTCAGCACCAGCAGATTGACGAGCTGCAGAAGCAGAAGGAGCAGCTGACTCAGGACCTGGAGAGGAAAGGCCAGGAGCTGATGCTGCAGAAGGAGAGGATTCAGGTTCTGGAAGATCAGAGGATGCTTCAGACCAAGATCCTAGAGGAGGACCTGGAGCAGATCAAGCATTCCTTGAGAGAACGCGGCCCGGAGCTGGCCTCTCAGCGGCAGCTGGTGCATGAGCGGGCCGACGATGGAAAGAGCCCAAGTAAAGCCCAGCGTGGGAGCCTGGAACACCTGAAGCTGATCCTGCGTGATAAGGAGAAGGAGGTAGAATGCCAGCAGGAGCGTATCCAGGAACTACAGGAGCACACGGACCAGCTGGAACAGCAGCTCCAGGGCCTACACAGGAAAGTGGACGAGACCAGTCTGCTCCTGACCCATCGAGAACAGGAGGCCGAAGCCCTGCAGCAGCACCTCCAGGAAGCCAAGGAACAAGGGGAGCTGAAAGAGCAGGCGCTTCGGGGTCAGCTGGAGGAGGCCAAGAGAGCTCTGGCCCAGAGGGACCAAGAACTAGAGGCCCTTCGGCAAGAACAGCAGCTAGCCAGGAGCCAGGAGGAAAGCATGAGGCAAAAGACAAGTGCTCTACAGGCCGCTCTGGAGCAAGCTCATGTGACGCTGAAGGACCAGCAGGGGGAGCTGGAAGAACACCAGGGCCAGATGCAACGGCTTCAGGAAGAGCTAGCAGTGGAGGGCCGGCAGGTGCGGGCCCTGGAGGAGGTGTTGGGAGACCTAAGGGCTGAGTCCCTGGAGCAGGAGAAGGCAGTGCTGGCCCTTCAACAACGGTGTGCTGAACAGGTACAGGAACATGAGGCAGAAGCCAGGACCCTGCAGGACAGCTGGCTACAGGCCCAGGCCACACTCACAGAACAAGAACAAGAGCTAGCGGCTCTTCGAGCAGAAAACCAGTATTCCCGCCAACAGGAGGAGGCTGCATGGGGCCGGGCAGAGGCTCTGCAGGAGGCCCTCAGCAAAGCCCAGGCTGCCCTGCAGGAGAAAGAGCAGAGTCTGCTTGAGCAGGCTGAGTTGAGCTGCGCTCTGGAGGCCAGCACTACCACCTTGAAAGCTACGCTGGACACTTGCCAGGCACAAGCCAGCCAGCTGAAGGAGGCCCTGAGAATTCGAGACAGTGAGATCCAGGCCCAGGCTCTCCGACACCAGGAGCTTATGCAGCAGCTCCAGCAGGAACTTTCCCAGAAGGAAGAAGAACTGAGGCAGCAGGAGGAGCAAAGGCAGCTACTGAAGAAGGCTGTGGCCCAGAGGAGTCAAGAAAATGAGATTCAAAAGAAGCAAAGTCTGGAGCGAGAGAGAGAAGAGGAGAAAAGGGGCTTTCTTGAGAGCCTACGGGAGCTGCGGCTGACTGTAGCCCAAAAGGAAGAAGAGATTTTGATGCTGAGGGAGGCCCGGCACAGGCAGGATCTGGAATCCTCTTCCTCAAGCCGCAGAGGCTTCCCAGCGGAAAAGCCATCTCCACAACCGTCCCCAGTGCAACAGGAATTGGAGCGCTTGCAGAATGCTCTGAGGCAGACAGAGGCCAGGGAAATCGAATGGAGGGAGAAGGCTCAGGACTTGGCACTGTGTCTGGCCGAGAGCAAGGCCAACATCAGGAGTCTGGAGGAGGCCAACAGGTTCCTAAAAGCCTCTGTCCTCGAGCAGGAATCAGAACAAGAAAGACTGCAGGTGAGTCACTTCGTCGGGGAGGGAGGAGGGGGAACGGAGTTCATTAGGTGAGCTCAAAGGCTTACCTGCCTGTGGTACCTCAAAGTGAGAAGGCAGAGGTGGTGAGCCCCTCCTTACCTCAGAGGCAGCGGAGCAGATGAGCACCTGTAATGAGCGTGGTCCATGCCTGATAGAGTGTGCTCCGAGCATGCTGCAGGGGCACTCCCAACTCCCTGAGGTGGGTAACGGGTGGCTTCCTGGGAAACATGCCGCTTAAGGTTAGGTCGGAAGGGACTTGGTAGAGATGGCAAGGTGCAGTGCGGGTAGGGGTTTCTTGGGGAAGAGCAGAGGAAACATAAGTAAGGGACAGGGGGAAGACCAGAGGTTCAAGTCACCTGGGACATAGTGGGTGCTGGCAAGAGAACAGAGGACAGCAGTAGCCATGGCATTCAGGACTTCTAAGGACAGAGTCACTACTAGTGGGAAGTAGATGGAAGATTTAGGGCAAGTTCGGAAAGCTGCCCGGGACAGCATGTGGAGTGACGGTGGGCTTGGGAATGCCAAAGGGGGCTGACAGAAGTCCAGGGACGGGGCGGCAAGAAAGGACAAAGGCACTACCAGGGTTTATGCCCCCTGAGATAAAGAGAAGCAGGGTTGAGGAAGGCGAGCTTGGTTTGGAAGTGGAGCGAGGCCCCTGGGGGACACACAGGGACCAGTCCTGCCAGCCGCTCAGTGAAGGACCTGTGGGTGAAGAATGGGATGCTCCGTTAGAGCTCTGGTAGGAAGCATGGTAGAGCTCCAGTCAGCAGGTTGATCATAGAAAATGTTTCTTAACCTATGGGTCGTGGCCCCTGTAGGGTTGAAATAACCCTTTCACAGTGGTCACCTAAAACCATTGGAAATATCAGATATTTACATTATGATTCGTAACAGCAGCAAAATTACAGTTAAGAAGTAGTAGTGGAAGTAATTGTAGGGTGGGGGTCACCACAGCATGAAGACCTGTATTACAGGGACATAGCATCAGGAAGGCTGAGAACACTGATTAAAGGACTCGGGGTGAAATGTTTGTCTTGAGGTCTCGCCTTGGTTGTCCTCACACCCCAGCACCAAGCCCACGTCTCCAGACTGACAGCAGAATGGGCCGTGGAGAGAGCTGGCTTACTGCTGAACATAGACAGTGTTTCTTTCTCCAAGACAAACTTAATCCAGTTGTCTAAGGAAACTGATTCTGTGTTTTGATCTGTTGAACCCAGAGCAAAAGAATCCATTCTCTCACCTCAGACAACTGCTGGGAACTGACCTCTGAGGACTCCCAGAGCTCTGCCCTGCTAAAAGGGCAGTATGTGGAGAAGGAATTGCACTGACAAATTTTGGAGTTGGGTTCCTGGATTTGAACTAGGTTCTGTAATTTCCTGGCTGTGCCATGCCTGAGCCCTCCCTTTTCAAACCTGCAATTCTGATGAACGTGTAGGGAATGGGGTTGCAGGGTTGCAGTGAGGCTGTATGCACCAAGCACCTTTTAACTCTTGAGAGGAGTGTGTGTTCTGTGGCACATGTGCGAGGTCACGATTGGTTCTCTGCATTCGCTATGTGGGTTCCCAGGACCCACAGAATGCAGATCGTCAGACTCGGTGACAAGCGTCTTCACCCACCAAGCCATTTTTCTGGCCTTGGAACTCATGGATCTGGGTGAGAGGATACTTCCTGCCCTGCTCTTTCAACAGCACAATGAGGCTCAGAGACACTTTGCATACTCCTTATCCCCAGACACTACACAAGCATCTTCTACAGGCAGTCCTTGGTGGTGCCAGTGCTTTTGTTTTTGGTTTTTCGAGACAGGGCTTCTCTGCGTAGCCCAGGCTGTAGCCAGGCTGTCCTCTGCCTCTCAAGTGCTGGGACTAATGGCATGCACCACTGCTTCCTGGCTGTTGTTAGTGTATGTGCATGTCTGAGTGTGTGCCATGTGTGTGCAGGTCTCAAGGAGGCCTGAAGAGGGCGTTGGATTCCCTGGAGCTGGAGTTAGAGGCAGCTATGAGCCGTGCCATGTGGGTGCTGGGAACCAAATTCAGGTCCTCTGGAAAAGCAGCAAGCTCTCTTTACCACATAGTACTTTACATATTCTAAACATTTTTACATGCCATGTTTCATTGTTCTCATTTTTGCACTGCCTTCAAAGAAATAACTGATAAGATGTTCATTTTATTGTTGAAAAATGGCAGAGACCTCAGCTTCTCCAGAGCCAGACTTCTGGATGGGGTGAGCTAATTCTGACAGTCTGACTAGGGCTCAGGGTTAGAGCATTTGGCCCTTCCTTTCCCTGTGAGCCTGTCACACACACACACACACACACTGACAGATCTGTCTGCCTTCTTAAGCATGGCTTGCTTATGAAGAAGGCAGAGGATGACACAATTTTGGACATGAGTTTGGCATAGTGTGAGTCTTCTCCCTTGCTCTATGCCCTAGGAGGAGTTGGCACTCAGCAGACAGGCTCTGGAAGAGCAGCAGTCACATGGCCCACACTCAACCAGCAGAGCAGACCAGGAGCCCAAAGCTGGACAGGACACAGAGCCTGGAGAGGTGAGATGTGCCTGGGGGCACGGGAGGAGCCCTGTCAGCAGCTTCTTCCCCTCTTTTGGGAATGGGTCTCCGAACCCAAACTGCCAGATTGGTCCCTTGCCTTCCTGTCTTCTCCCTGTCTGTAGGGCTGCCCAGATGAGCATCATGGGTCTCCCATGCAGGTAGTGGAAGCTGAGCCTAGTTCTGGAGCAGAAGAGAGGGAACGATGGAAACGAAGGATTGAAAGTCTGCAGCAAGCAGTGGCGCAGCTGGAAGTTGAACAGAGCGCTCTGCAGCACGACAACAAACAGCTGCGGAGCGTCTTGGTTCGGGTCAGCAACTTTTGCAGTCTCCCTCTGGGGCCCGGTGGGCCTGCGTCTCCACTTTTTTATTAAATTACAGCCATGCTTTTGGGTGCTTGCCTGCCACACCAGGGAGTGGAGTAGTTGTGACAGGGCTGGAATAGCCCACAGAGCCCCCCTGCTTCCAAGGCCTGAGAGCTGGCCTGCCTCCACTGTGCCAGGGGCACTTCCTTGCATTCCACCATATGCCCTCCCCAGCCCAGGACTCTTACTTCCTGTGGCTTCTAGCTCTCTCCACTCACCCCTGCTCGTGTGATTTCTCACTTGCATATTGGCAGGTGGAGAACCAGCGGAGGAGGCTGAAGAAGGACTTAATGTGTGCAACCGGGTCAGGGTCACTGGAGACCGAAGAAGCTATGACTTCATTCTTCCCACAACAGGTTTGCCTATTTTTCTCACCTGCCTCTTCTTCCCTCCCCCTTCACCTCACCTTACCTCAACCCTCTGTAGTGCATAGCCCAAGGCACTCAGATTCCGAGCCAACCACCCTGACTGGTCTAGAGAGCCCCTCCTGGCTTGATTCTGCCCTAGACTAGCCTTGCCTCAGGGGGAGGTCCGACATCAGTAGGTGAGAGTGTTGTCAGCGATAGTGGGCTTGCATTGTTAGGGGTTCGGATCCACTCCCCAGACAAGTGCCTCAGGCTCACCTCGGGTCAGCCAGAACCCCTGGCGCCCAGGAGTTATGTTGTACTCACCAGAGTTAGGGTTCTTGACAGCTCCTGGCACAGACGTTCTCCTGGTCCCGAATATCTCCAGCTTCACCCCATTTCCCATAATGACTGTTTCCCAAGGGCAGACACTGTCTTCCCCTGTGTATCTTTGGCTTGTAGCCCAAGGCTGCCATAGAACAGATCCATCATGAACCCTTACGTTAAATAAAAATGGGTTTCTCACAAAGGTTGTTGCCCACTGTGCTTCTGTGGGCCCTCCTGGGACTCCCCTAGCCCTGAAACTATGCCCATTGAGCCTCAGTCTGAGTTCAGGTACTTCTGGTCCTCAAGACGTTGCCTAGCCCACCCCCAGAAGTGGGAGGAGGAGTTCAGCACTGCCTTCTCAGCAGATAGAACCCCTAGAATCCAAGGTGGCCATGGAGCAGAGGTAAGGTGCTGAGGAGACTCCAGAGCAGGACAGCCCGGTCTAACAGGATCCATATCTGTTTTCTGCAGGATGGAAGAGGCCAGAGACGTTTCGCGTTTTGCGTTCATGCGGTTGAACTTCAGAAAGAGGTATGTTCTGGAAGGATCCGTGTTCTATTTCCTCCCACTGTGCTCAGGCAACAAGGCTTAGTGCTCGCTATGTGCTTGGCCCTGTGTGTTTGCATCCAGAGAGGAGATGTAGCTTTGGCATTCAGAAAACTTTCATCTCCGCAAGAGGCAAATGGTGCTTCCGATGAAAGGGAGAGGAGCAGAAGGGTCTAGAACAGAATGGAGCGAGAAGCGCTGGCAGGCATCTGCTTTGGCTGCAGGCAGGCAGTGCTTTCGACAGCACCTGGGGCAGAGGGACCCAGACACAGCCCCACCAAGGTGCTGCACTCAGGGCGACTACACCAGCGCCACCCTCCTCCTCCCAGTGTTGAGATGTTTATGATTTGATATCTAAGCCTCTTTCGGAAATCAGTAGTTACATTGGCAGGGCTGGCTCTCACACTTTGGCTGCTGCTTTTTATTTTGTTTAAAAAGCAGTCCTGATTGAGTCTGAGGCAGGAGAGGCCCGGGGACTTTCTTTTTCCTAGTGTCCCCCTCAGATCTGCTCTCCACCACCTCTTACTGCACCTAGTCTGGGCAGTCCTGGTGCTCATCACTTTGCAGTCTGCTCGTCTCACTGCTCCCATCTGAGGGATGGTACGTTTGGCTATGTGTTAGAGCCCAGGGAAGGAGCTGTGAATACTGATGGCTGGGCTGCTCGCCACTCTAGTTAAGCTGTGAAAAATAAAAGGTATCAGGCTAATAATGTTTATTATGTGCTCTATAGTTATTACGGCAGTATTATCTAACACGCTATCACAGTCAATAAAAGACACCTGTTAGATTTTAGATTTGCCTTGGGCTGGGCAGGTAATTCTGCTCTCCTAGGAGTCCTTCCTCCTAGCCCATGTGGTTCTTTTTCTATCCCATGGCAGCTCTTTCCTTTCTCTCCCACCTTCCTCCTCCTTCCCCAAAGCCCTTGAACCTTAGCTCTGCCCACTTCACCTTTGCCCTGCCCAGGTGTAGGAAGTTTTAGCCAGTTAGGAGGCAAGATAACGCAAACATGATTTTGGGGTGCATGAGGGACTTTTACCATGATTGTTCTATGTCTTGTCAGGAGTGTGGTTATGCATAGGCATATCCGTTATCAAAATCATCAAAATTAAAACTCTGGGCATTTTATCACATGTAAGTTTCTCTTGAGTAAATTTGAGCTGGAGAGATGGCTCATCAGTTAAGACCTCTTGCGGCTCTCGCAGAGGACTCAGGTTCAGTTTGCATCACCCACATGATGGCTCACAACAAACCACACTCCAGTTCCAGGGGATCCAATGTCCTCCTCTGACCTCTGTGGGTACCAGGCACACACATATAGGCAAAACAGTCATACAGCTTCTTAAATCTTTTAAACAGTAAAAAAAAAAGAAAAAAAAATTATTGCTGCTTGTAGCTCCTCATGTGTCACCTGTTGTCCTAGATTCATTGATAAACACCCTGACAAAAGCACAGCTTCAGGTCCCAGTCCATCAGAGCAGGGAAATCAAGGCTGCAGGACCTTGGAGCAGCCGAGAGAGCGTTAATGCATGCATGACTGCTGCTCCGCTCACTGCAGTCCAGGACCCAAAGCCAAGGAGCCGCCACACGAGCCGAGTCTGCACCTTGCTTATGTCGACAAGACGATCCCACGCAGACATGCCCACAGGGCACCTGACAGTCTCTCACGGAGCTTCTTGCCAAGGATTCTGGACTGCGTTGACAGTTAAACCAGCCGTCCTAATTGTGAAGCTAGCATTGAGAATCACTGGATTTGGAGTCCATAAAGCCCTTCTCTTTAACCTTAGAACCCAATTCTGAGACTCCTATGTAGCAGAGTTGATTCCAGTGTGAAGCCACAAGAGCACATAGCAGGAGGGCCAGGACAGCTCCAGAGCCTCAACTATCCTTCTTGGTTTTCCTTTCTCCCAGGTATCCCGGCTGCGAGCCCAGCTGGCCTTGGAGCAGCAGCAGAGGGAGGACTACATCGCGCGATCCGTGCAGACCAGCCGTGAACTCGCAAGCCTGCACCACAGCCTGTCCCACTCCCTCCTCACAGTGGCCCAGGCCCCCGAGGCCACTGTTCTGGAGGCTGAGACTCGAAAGCTGGATGAGTCCCTGACTCAGAGTCTGACATCCACAGGGCCAGGCCTGCCACATCCCAGTCCAGACACTTACTCAGAATGACCCCAGGTAGCAGCCATAGCCGGGGAGAGCACAGGCAAGCCAGGTGGCACACCTCAGACTGCGGGGGAGGGAGGTCATAGCCCCCAGTTACAGGTTCGCCAACGGCAAGGAGTTAGCTGTTACCCAACCTGGGAGGCCCAGGTCAGCTGACAGTCCCAGGAATGGAAACGGTACCCCTCTAGGCCGGACACGGTCTCAGGTCACATGAAATGAGGCAAATCACATTTGCTTGCTAACCTACTATTACCCAAGAAGTGCCTTGCCCTGACTACAGGGTACCTGCTGTCTTTCCCCCCGATGGAGCAGCCACAGTCTACACTAAGCCTGAAGACCCAGCTGGCATCAGCAGCACGCAGGTATTCTGTCCTGGGCAGAATCATCCTGCATGCATCAAATACAGGCAGTGTCCACTGCCTATTTGTCTTCAGTGTCTCCCTTACCCTCCCTTACCTTCCCTTTCAATAATAAATACAGGTTTTTATACTAGTCCTCAGCTGCTGTCTGCACTGATGGGCCGAAGGAGAACATAAAGGGAATTAAGGGAGATTCCCGGACTCCTGTATGGTGGCATGAATGTACGAACACTGCGCTATCTAACTGGGGAGGTGGTGGCGCACACCTTTAATTCCAGCACTCAGAAGGCGGAGGCAGGTGGATCTCTGTGAGGCAAGGAGCTGGTCTATCTGTGGCAAAGGACGGGGCCAAGGTCAGAGGCTGGATTCCAGCAAGTCTTAGCTGTAACTTTCTTTACTTGAATCAAGCTCCTCGACCTTTGTCCAAAGTCAGTCTTGATTTGAGAAGTCCATCTGGCTTTGTTCCCCATAACACGTGGTTGTCTGCCTGAATATCCCTATGTGTCCTCCCTGGGCACATCAACTGGCAGTGACTGACCACTAAGTGCAGCCATGTGTGAAGCCAGTCAGCATACAAGTCCAAACCTGTCACTTACTGGTAGCTGTAGACTAGAGCTCACGGGCCTAGGACCACTGTTAGTGCCCCACTTTTTTCTTTTTTTAGTTCAGAGGGATAGAACCTAAGACACCAGGGAGGCTAAGCAGCAGTTCTGCCGCCAAGCCTTGTTCACTATCCCCTAAAGCAGTGTTCTACACTTGATCTGAGCCTGCTGGTCATGTACCTGTGAACTTTGCTTTCCAACAGGTCTTTCACATGTGTGTGCATGTCCATATATATACACACACACATGAGCGCATACATTGCATGTATCAGCATCCCATTTTCATCTTTTAGTATGCACTTTTTTCCAGTTCCCTGTACTGAAGAGCCCCCACTGTAAGAAATTCGTGTAAGAAATACGATAAACAAATGCATTTTTTTTGGGGGGGGTTACTTATAGAGTAGAAAAGACCTAAAGACAGCTACAGAACCAAAATCCCACTTCTCGGTGGGTGACACTCACAAATGCTGGAAACACAGATCACTGCACAGCTTGTGGGCAGCCACCAGTTGGAGAGCTTTTTTCCAGGCAGTTCACCTGGTCTCTGCTGCTTTCTAGGCAGCTGGAAATGTCTGCAGTGACCCCCTGCAGGCCTCATTGCGAGTGAGGGGTCTAGTGAAACTGCTCAGTGTCTGGGACATCCTGAAGCTTTTGAGTTGTTTACTTGGGGGTTTTCCCTGTCAGATTGACTTTTCACCTCCCTTTTGTTTGTTTGTTTTTAAAGATTTATTACATATACAGTGTGTGTTTGCATGTACACCTGCATGCCAGAAGAGGGCACCAGATTTCATTTTAGATGGTTGTGAGCCACCATGTGGTTGCTGGGAACTGAACTCATGACCTCTGGAGGAGCAGCCAGTGCTCTTAACCTCTGAGCCATCTCTCCAGCCCCATGTTTTGTTTTTTTAAGACAGGGTTTCTCAGGTGTCTTTTCTGAGACTGATACTCCAACCAAGGACCATGCAAGAACCCCTGCACAGATGTAGCCCCTGGCAGCTCAGCCTCCAAGTAGGTATCCTAGTAAGGGGAGCAGGGGCTGTCTCTGACATGAACTCAGTGGCTGGCTTTTTGATCACCACTCCCTGAGGCGAGGGGCAGCCTTACCAGGCCACAGAGGAAGACAATGCAGACAACCCTGATGAGACCTAAGAGGCTAGGATCAGAGGGAAGAGGAGGAGGACCTCCCCTATCAGTGGACTTGGGGAAGGGTATGTGAGGAGATAAGGGAAGGAGGGTGGGATTGGGAAGGGATGAGGGAGGGGGTTACAGCTGAGATACAAAGTGAATAAACTGTAATTTATTTAAAAAAAAAAAAAAAAGTCAGGGCTTCTCTGTGTAGCCCTGGCTGTCCTAGAACTCGCTCTGTAGACCAGGCTGGCCTGAACTCAGATTTGCCTGCCTCCTGACTGCTGGGATTGAGGGTGTGCACCACCACTGCTTGCTCCCTCTGGTGTCTTAAGGTGCTTTCCTCCAAAATGAAAGGTTTTGTCTTGTAGGAAAATGCCACACAACACTGGGCAAGGACATGCACACCTGTAATGCCACCTCTCAGAAGGCTAAGACAGGAACATCATAAGATCAAGGTCAGCCTGGGCCTGCATTGCACAGTTCTGCCCAAGAAAAACAGATGATAGCTAGATACATGGATGGATGGCAGCCAGACGGACATAATCATTACCCCTGAGATCCGACCTTCCTCCCCAGATACTGTGCCTGGTAAGAGAACCAGACGGAGATTTTATTCAGTGCTAGACTGATCTCACACCATTTTCTTTTCATCTTCACCCATGAATATCTTCACATTATGTGGCTGTTGTCCTAAAACTCCAGCATTCAGGCCTCAGCCAGTTGTCCCTTGTGAATGGTGGCCCTGTCTTCGCCCTTTAGCTGAAAAGCAACTTCCATATCTGTTTCTCTAGTCCATGCGCACAGGTGTTTCTGGGGCCTTTGGTCTGATCCCATTCTGTTGGTAATAGGACCACTTTCTCTGCTGTTCTGATCCAAATCCCAGAGAGGGTGACCTAGCGTAAGAGAGGGATGTACATGTCAGCAGGCTGAATCCTGTCCTTTAGCCCACGTTCCCTCTCGCAGCAATGACAGGCCGTTTCTAGGGCTGGGAGAGAATGGAGCTGCTCTTCTCTGGGGAAGACAGACTCAGCATGGTATGATGACACTCACAGACTCACCCCGGCCCTCAAAAAGATCCCTCATATGCTCTGAGCAGGGGATTCCAGACAGAGGGAAGGGCCTGGGAAAAGGCAAAGGGAAGCTGCACAATGGCCGGGCACTCCTTTAATCCCAGCATGTGGGAGGAGAGGCAGGAGGACCTCTGTAAGTTCGAGGCCAGCCTGATCCATAGAGTGGGTTCCAGGACAGCAAGGGCTATACAGAGAAACTCTGTCTCAAAAAACAAAAAAGAAAAGGCAAAAGGCAGTGGGAGTATCAGGGAACTGCAGAATGGTAGAAAGATGACTCGTCGGTGAAGAGCATTTGTTGCTGTACACCCACACAGTGGCTCTGAACCATCCATAACTCCATTGCCAAGTAATCAGACCCCTCTTCCGACCTCTGAGGGCATCAGGCATGGACACGGTAAATGCACACAATCCACTCAAACTCATACACACAAAATAATTGTTAAAAAGATAATGCACCGCCTGGAGAGATGGTTCAGAGGTTAAGAGCACTGGCTATTCTCCCTTATAGTGGTCCTGAGTTCAATTCCCAGCAAACACATGGAGGCTCACAACCATCTATAGTGAGATCTGGTGCCCTCTTCTGGACTGCAGGCATACACACAGGCAGAATATTATATAAATAATAAATAAATTAATTTTTTAAAAAAGATAATGTACTGAATAGGAGAGCAGAAGGCAGGGAGAAGCGAGGAATGGATGTAGACAGAACTTTGGCCTTGTGCTGAAGCCATCAGGCATGCAATGAGTTCATGCCGACCATGCAGACAAAACTGTAAATTCCGGTATTGCCCACTCACCCTGGTTAGCCAGCTAGTTGCCTGTATTAGTTATACCTGGGCTAGCCTGAGTCCCACAGCAAGTGAGAGCCACATCCTCTCCTTGTCTTTACTATCTCATGCCTCTAGGAAATCAGACCATCTTCCAAACTCTATGGAAGAACTGGAGGTGGTGAGATTCTAGAAAGCCGAGACCTGAAAAAACCCCTTGGGTGCCCCTAGAGAGGCAGCAAGACTCCCCAGCATTCCTCCCATCTTCCCAGGAGAGCCCCATGGTCTAGCCATTACCTTGTCCCTCCAGGCACTAGATCAGACAGCTGCAGTAACCACTGTTGCCTCCAGTAGCCCTGGTGACTCTCATTCCTGGGACAGGTGAAGGGTCCTGTGGTTTGGTTCCTCAATTCTGCCTCAGAGCTGTGGGCAAAAGCCTAATTCATCCTGGTAACAATGGCAGAAACTGAAGGACCCTGGGGCAAGCCTGATCTGGGCCCTACCACCTTCTCGGCACCCACCTGATAACCATGTAGAATCGGTTGGTATTACTGAGGCCAGAGTTCCCTAGGATGGCACAGGGCACACAGTGAAAATCAAAATGGTGTAGGAGGGGCCTGGAAATAACTTCTGATGTCTTCTTCCACACTTTCCCAAGCTCGCTCACAGAGCTGATGCCCTGGAAACAGCACAGAGAGGAGGCGGGGTCTGGCACCAGCCCTCAGTTCTGGGGGCCAGCAGGGGAGGCCAGGGCCGAGGTAGAAAAGGGGGCATGCACACCGCAGCCATGAGAAGGGGTCTGGGCTAGGATGTGGGAGGACTAAGCGTGGGGACCAACGTGAATGGGGCAGGGCTCCACTGACCACTGACCAGCCACCAGAGAGCGTTGGTTCTCCTCAAGTACCCCATGGTCTTCTCATAACAAGCTTCAATCCAGTTCCATCCTCCAACTGCGTGGCGGCAGGTGGAGCAGTTGGGGGTCCTTGGAGGGCAGCCATGCTCCCCAAATTTGAAGCACAGCCAGTTACAGTGTTGTGGAACCATGTATGTCCATTCCTGCTGGGGTGCCGATTCGTGGGCCAGATCCAAGTAGGGAGCCACCAGACACAAGACAAGCCCCCAGAGGACCCAGCAGGGCTTCATGTCTGCGCAGACGATGGCTTACGCAGCAGCCGGCAGACGGCTCCTCCACCTGAAAGCACACGGGGCTGAGGCCACAGACAGTACCAGCATCCCTTCATGCTGGCCTCCACAGCTCCTCGGTCTTCCAGCTTCAACCCTTCCCTCCTGTCCATTTCCTTACCCCAGGGAAGATTCTGACTGGGCCTAGGTGAAGATGCTAGGACAGACAGAGAGCATAAGTTTTCTCTTGAGTGCTCCCTGTAGAAGGAAAGATTGGCTGTCAGTGCCATCCCAGTCAGATTCAAGAGCTCATCACAAAGTCCACGTTGTGACCGCTGTCCGGTACTCTGCCCAGAGAAAGTCACCAGGCTCTTTCTCTGATACCCAAAGGTAAGACCAGGGGCACACACTGTCCTCCATTCTGTCTTCACTTAGATGTCTGAGATCTCGCACCTGAACAAGCCTGACTGAACCTGTGGTTTTGCTGAGAGGCCAAGTCTTCCAAGGCGGTTCTGTCAGTAAATGACCACACCATCCCGACTGTTCTGCTTTTGTTGTAATCCTCCAAAATTCTTACTCTCTCCTTTAAAAAAGTTTTAAAATCAACACACAAAGTATTGGATATCATTATGATAGCTGGGCGCGGTGGTACACGCCTGTAATCCCAGCACTCAGGGAGGCAGAGGCAGGCAGATCTCTGTGAGTTTGAGGCCAGCCTGGTCTACAAAGTGAGTCCAGGACAGCCAAGGCTACACAGAGAAACCCTGTCTTTTTTTTTTTTTTTTAAGATTTATTTTTTATTATGTATACAATGTTGTAACTGCATGTACAGCTAAAGAGGCCAGAAGAGGGCACCAGATCTCATTATAGATGGTTATGAGCCACCATATGGCTGCTGGGAATTGAACGCATGCCCTCTGGAAGAGCAGCCAGTGCTCCTAACCTCTGAGCCATCTCTCTAGCCCCAAAACCCTGTCTTGAAAAAAAAATAGATATAATTACAAACCTTTTTCTTTTTTTTTTTTTTCTAGATGTATGTTATGGTACCTCTCTGCAGCCCCTAATAATAATACACATATACATGTATTTATGCACTATTATGGTATGAAAAACCCCTGGCAAAGGAAGCAACTGGAGAAATCTTTTTAAATTGTTACATTCAGAGTGTCTGTGCATGTGGGGGGGGGGGGGCATATATGTTATGGTGTCTGTGTGTGATGGTCTCAGGACAACCATGTAGAATCGTCAGCTTAGTAACAAGCACATCTAACCACTGAGTCATCTCACTAGCTCTGCAGAATGGTTTCAAAATAGCTGCTACTACTGATGTAAAACAAAAGCAAGAGACCGCAAGCACTCTCCACTCAAAACCAGCATGCTGAACCTGATTTCCATTAGAATGTAGTTGTTCTTCACACTAAAACAGCCGACACCCAGATTTGATCCATATATGTAAATACACATAAAACAAAAACAATGTGTTTCAGCTTCTAGACAAGAATGCTAAATTCGCCTCTATTTATTAAAAACCAGTTGCAGCCTGACATGGTGGTGTAGCCTTTAAAACCAGCACTTGAGAGGCAGCAGCAGGCAGATCCCTGTGAGCCTGAAGCCTGCCTGCTTTACATATGGAGTTTCAGGCCATAGCTACATCCTGTTTCCAAAAATGACAATTTAAAAGCACTTACACAGGTCAGTGAAATGGCTCACTGGTAAAAGCCTTCCCCACACTGGCTGATGACCTGAGTTTGATCCTGCAACTTGAAGAGATGATTTGTCCTCACCCACGGTCTGCAGCTTGCTTACTTCTATCTCCAGGAAGTTTCTGGGCAGCTGGTGGATGTCATCCTGGTGCTGTGGCTTGTGGATCAGGTGGACCCAATATGGACCACAAAGGTTTATGTGCATGGGTGTGTTGCCTGTATGTAGGTATACCATGTTTGTGCAGTACCTATATGGGCCAGAAGAGGGTGTCAGATTCCTCGGAACTGCAGTTACCCATAGTTGGGGGCCACTATGTGGAAACCAATCCCTGGGCCCTGGAAGAGCAGCCACACTCTTAACTACTGAGTCATCTCCCAGGCCCCATCTTTTTTAAATGCAGGTTCTGAGGATCAGTCTCAATCAACAAGTTTTGTATTCCATTTTTTTTTTTTTTTTCCTGGAGTGAAACCTGACAATATACTTTTACAGAATTGACCGTTATATGTGGACATTTAGTTTGGCTTCAGGGTTTTGCCTCTGAGCAATCTCATGAACTCATGCATAAGTCTTTGCCACCTGGTACAACTTTTGTTTGCTCTGAGATGGGTTCTCAAAACCCAGGTTGGCCTTGAACTGCCTTTGAAATTTTGATCATCCTGCCTCTACCCCCCAAGTGTAGGATTACAAGTATTACCCTGACTGATCTTCATTTCAGGTTTTTGTTTGTTTCATTAAAAAAAAAGAAGAAAGAAAAAAAGAAAAGGTCTCCCTACATAGCCCACATTAACCTCAAACTTGAAACCATCCTCATTCAACCACTGCAACTTGCCCAGTAAAAAAAACTTGAAAATACAAAACCTAACCAAACCTTATCCGTAGGAGAGTTGTGCAATGCTCAGAGAGAATTGCTGACCAAAGTGCCAAGAACAAATGACTGGTGAATACCCAGCCATAAATGGGACTCTAAGATTCTCTGCACAAAGTCTCCATACTGGGCTAGTCGGCAGCTGAGGACTGATATGCAGATAACAGTTGAGGGAGAAGCAGAAAGGTTTCTGTAAGTGGCGAGTCACAGGAACACACACACACACACACAAATGACATGAAAGAAGAAAAGTGAAGGGGATTAATGGGAGAGGAAGGAGGCCAAAGGAGGGTAAGTAACTGGGCCTACTGTGTTTAAGAGAAACACATGGAAATGTATATGAAACCCATTACTGTGGATAATCAGCATATGCTAATAAAAACATTGAAGAGCTAGGTGTGGCGATGCACACCTTTCATTCCAGCTCCTAGGAAGCAGAGGCAAGCAGATATCTACAATTAAAGGCCAGCCAGGGCTACACAGTGGGACACTGTCTAAAATAAAACATAAAACAACTTTTTTTTTTTCGAGACAGGCTTTCTCTGTGTAGCCTTGGATGTCCTAGAGTTGGACTTGCTTTGTAGACCAGGCTGGCCTTGAACTCACAGAGATCTGCCTGCCTCTGCCTCCCTACCCAGCTGCAAAACAAACTTTTAAAAACTCTTTAGGTTGAAGGGAAAACATTCAGCATTGTGGGTATGTAACCACTCAGCAGCATAAAATAGAGTCCTAAAGTGAAATTTTTACCTGAAGCAGGATTTCTAAATCAAAGCCCTTAAGCTTGGGAATTGGGAAAGCGCTCAGCATGGTTAGGAGTGCTTGCTGCTCTTTCAGACGTCCCTGGTTCATTTCCCAGAACACACATTGGGTGGCTCACAACTGCCTCTAAGTCCAGTTCTAGGGGATCCAATACCCCTCTGCTCTCATCTGGCACACATTAACACACGTAGATACACATACACATGAAAATAAGTAAATAAGGGGCTGGAGAGATGGCTCAGAGGTTAAGAGCACTGGCTGTTCTTCTAAATGTCCTGAGTTCAATTCCCAGCAACCACAGGGTGGCTCATAACCATCTATGGTGAGATCTGGCGCCCTCTTCTGGGGTGCAGGTGTACAGGGAGAATACTGTATAAATAATAAAGAAGTAAATCTTTTTTAAAATGAGTAAATAAATGAATAAATTTTAAAACACAAACCTTCCATGACATGCCAGGAGGTGGAGGCAGGAGGTGTCCCGGAGTTCCGGGCTAGCCTGGGCAGCATAATGAGACCCTGTCTCAAGCAAAACTCCTGAGCATTGTGTTTACGCGTTACAGCTGTATTAAGCCTAGTGCTCCTCTACAGCCAGCGGGCTACAACAGAAAGCAAATAAAGATTTGCTTAATCTTCACACTAGCCTCGGCCTGGAGGTGAACCGCCCGTGTTTTATGAAATGATTTCAGTTAATCCAGAAAGCCCTGGGAAACGGAGTGAAGAACCCAGGGCACTTTGGGGTCCAGAAGAACTGGGTTCCACTATTGATCAATTTGAGCTTGGAAAAAAAAAGGAAGTTAACACCCATTTCTTTTAAAAATTATATATATATATATATATAAATTTGTATGTGTGGCCACTGGCATGCCACGGTATTCGTGTGGAGGTCAGGGGACATTTTGCAAGAATCAGTTCTCTTCTTCCACCGTGTGGGCTCTGGGGCTCGAACTGCCTGCCAGTGATTACTGACTTCCAGCATCACAGATGCCTTACCCACATTAGAAACTCCTCGGAACCACTTTAGGACTGTCTGATGAGGGCAGCGGGGACCGATTATTTGCACTTGGAATCAATTCTAGTTAACGCTCCCGCGGCTCCAGGCTGGGGCATGCTGGAAGCTCTGTTCTAAAGAGGACCTACAGGGCAAGGAGAAGAGCTCACCGCAGGGGCTGTCACTCCGCACTCAAGCACCGCCCTCTCCGCTCCCGGCCCGCCCCCTCGGGCACCACCCAATCCGCGCTAGGGGGCGTGACAATGTCCGCAAGCCAGTCAACCTTTGAGAAGGTGAGGGGTGGAGCCTGCGTACGCACTACCACGTCTGCGCAAACTGCTAGGGGCGTGGCCCCGGCTCCAGGCCGGAAACGAGAGGCTGGAGGGGCGGGCCGGCTGGTGTCCCTATTCCGGCCGGTCCCCATGGAGGCGCTGGGGAAGCTGAAGAAGTTCGATGCCTACCCTAAGACTCTGGAGGACTTCCGGGTCAAGACCTGCGGGGGCGCCACGGGTAAGGTCCCGGCGCGGGTGGGGTTGCGGGGAGAGCGGGGTCCACGCGTTTGGCCCGCGCTCCCGGACTCTTCCTGGCCTGCTAGAGGCTGGGGGGTGGGACACAGGCCATTCCAAGTCTCGCTCCCGCCCTGCAGTGACCATCGTCAGTGGCCTTCTCATGCTCCTGCTGTTTCTGTCCGAATTGCAGTATTATCTCACCACCGAGGTAAGGGGCGTGGCCTAGATCGTGGGTGGGGCTTGGCATTCTATGGGTGAGACCCTTAAAGGTGGGAAAAGGAAGGAGGGCCAAACCTGACTGAGGTAGTCTCCTTTCAGGTGCATCCTGAGCTCTACGTGGACAAGTCTCGGGGGGATAAACTGAAGATCAACATCGATGTTCTTTTTCCACACATGCCTTGTGCCTGTGAGTACCTGGTTGTGGGTGGGAGTTGGACTCCTGGGGGTACCAAGGAGACTTGGTGGACTGAGATTTACACCTCTGGCCTTAGGTCCAGGAGCAGATACTAGGTCAACCTCATTTCCCTAGTCTAGTTCTTCCTCCAGATAGACCTTTCCCATCAAGGCCCAGCTCTCCAGGTCCCCAGAGTCATGGTGTCTTAGCTGTCTCTGTTTCCAGACTTGAGCATCGATGCCATGGATGTGGCTGGGGAACAACAGCTGGACGTGGAGCACAACCTGTTCAAGAAACGACTAGACAAGGATGGCATCCCCGTGAGCTCAGAGGCTGAACGGCATGGTAACCAAGGGAGGGGCCGGGTGTCCCATCCCAGAGCTGGACAGACTCACACTGCCTTCCGGAAGTGGGCTATTGCAGGCTCAGTGACGTATTAGACAGAAGAGGTCAGCCAGCTTGCCTAGGGTTCTCCAGCTGTTAGGAGTCAAGAGTGTGTTGAATCCATGCTTCTAGTATTGGCACATTGAGTGGAATGCCTTAGGGGCTGGAGAGACGGCTCAGCAGTTTAAATAACACTTCACTTGGTTATCATGTCCTCAAGCTTGAGCGTGGCTGAAGTACTTTCCCCCTCTGCAGTGTAAGCGTTCCGAGGTGAAGAGTTAAAGTTCCCAGCAGAATTGCCTGGGCTCAGATCTAGCAGTCTTGCGGTCTGTGGACATCAGCTAAAGCAGTGGTAAACAGTAGCACCCATGCCCGAGACGAAGGACCCAGTACAACGCTTTGACGTTGTGATGGTCTGAGAGCACAGCCATACAGTCTTTTCACTCTTCACTTTCGGGAGAGGATTCAGTAAGTTCTTCAAGATGCCCAGTGCTTGGTTAGGAAACAGTCTTCATGTTTCCACAGCTGTAGGCTTTATAGTATTCTGAGTGAGTTTAAAGTAGGCTAGACTAAGCTGTGGTGTTCAGGATCTTAGATGTAGTGAGTGCATTTTCTCAGGATACGGTCATTTATCCATGTGTAACATCTGTAATACATAGTCAGTAATACACCGGATATAAGTAATGTGTGTAAAAGACCTGCTATAGAGTGCCCACTTTCCAGACAGGGTCTCCCTATGTATGTAACTCTTGACTGTCCTAGAACGCACAGATCTTCCTGCCTTTGTCTCCCAAGCGCTAGGATCAAAGGCGTGCGCCACTACTCCCAGCTCAGACCCAGTCTTTTCTTTCTTTTCAATTATTTAGTTAGTTTTATTTTATGTGCATTGATGTTTTGCCTGCATGTGTCTGTGTGAGGGTTTCAGATTCCCTGGATCCCCTTCACTGGAGTTACAGGTAGTTGTGAGCCACCATGTGGGTGTTGGGAATTGAACCAGGGTCCTCTGGAAGAGCAGCCAGTGCTCTTAACCACTGAGCCATCTCTCCAGCCCCTCAGACCTGTTTGCTTAGAGTCTTATATGGATGAAGTAAGACTCTGAAGGTACCTGTACAAACGGATACTTAGGACTTTTTAGTGCTTAGTTTTCTTATTAGTGCTTAGTATATGTAAGGGCTCACCACCTGACCGTCATATCTGTTGTATAAATATTAGCTTCGGTTTTTCCCAACCCAGTGACCAAGGGACTTGTGTGGGAGAGGGCAAGAGCTGTAGATGTCACCTTTTTTGCTTCATGCTGTGCTTTTGTCTCTGCTCTTCTCTTAGTGCTTGGGAAGGTTGAGGTGACAGTGTTTGACCCGGACTCCCTGGACCCCAATCGCTGCGAGAGCTGCTACGGTGCTGAATCAGACGATATCAAGTGAGCCAGTCCCTGGGACGTGGGGCAGGGTTTTCGTCAGGCTGCAATTGCAGGGGAAGATGGGACTAAGGGCTTAGAGGGGGCAGGGTGTGTGGCTCGTCACTGGTCCTGCTGCAGGTGGTGACAGTTCGTAAGCAGGAGAGAAGCAGTTAAAGGCTCTCTGGAGTCCAGCTGCCAGGCTCCAGTCCTTGTCTTCAGCCTGAGCCACGCACGTCACCTTGCTGTGTCTATAAATAAGGAGGGATAGCAACACCCTCCTTGCAGAAGTCACCAAGGGATTAAGTGTGTGTTGTGCGTAAAGCCCCGAAGTACAAGACCAAAGGTGCAGTGTTACACCCCCTTATGTGCTAACTGCTGTGTGGCTTCACCAGCCCTGACCCCTGAGAGTGTGACTCAACAGGTCTAGGAAGATTTAGTTTTTAGGGGAAAAAAAGAGGTGACTTGGGAGAAGTAAGGCTGGTGTTACGGTTCAGTGCCAGATAGGCCCAAGGCCCTGTGGAACACACACACAGAAATAATAGTAATACCTGTAGCCTCAAGTCACTTTTACGTGCGCCGTATCGTGTGGCCGTCACTGTCTTCTCCAGCAGGCAGAACTGCTTGGGCTCTCTTCCCGGGCACCGTGGCCTCCCTCAGCCCTTCGTCCGTCCGCTACAGGTGCTGTAACAGCTGCGAAGATGTGCGGGAAGCCTACCGCCGCCGGGGCTGGGCCTTCAAGAACCCAGACACTATCGAGCAGTGCCGGCGAGAGGGCTTCAGCCAGAAGATGCAGGAGCAGAAGAACGAAGGCTGCCAGGTGTACGGCTTCTTGGAGGTCAACAAGGTACCAGGCAGGAAGGAGGCGAGAAAGCTGGGCTGAGCCCCGGCTGGAGAACTCCGCAGTGGGAGTGGAGAGTAAGAGGAACTGTCTCCCACAGGTGGCTGGGAACTTCCACTTCGCCCCCGGGAAAAGCTTCCAGCAGTCTCATGTGCATGGTGAGTGACCTGGGGCCAGCCGGGGGTCTTTAGCCCTTGGATTCCCTCTTGGCAGGTTGGCGTGTCCCTCGGTAGGCCAGAGTACTTTACCTTTGAGCCAGAGTTAGGAGAGCGGTGTAGCACAGTCATAAAGAGCACGGGGTGGTGCTCGCCTAGCGTGCAGGAAGCCCTGGCTCTGATCCCCAGCCCGTGTGGGGCAGGACCTAGGGAGGATTATAACACGGAGCCTGGTTTCAGTGCTGCTTTGTTTAGTGCTAGCCACGCTAGCCCACCAAATCAGACGTGTGAGGCTTTGGGCTTGGGGCAACGCTCGATTTGAACTCAGATTCTGTGCCCTTGGCTATGTTTATGCATGTATTCACTAGATATTTAGTATCACCTACTTAGCATCATTCGTTAGTGTAGATATAAGCATACGGCAGTCAGTCAAGTCCCTGAATATTAAAGACAGCTAGGCATGGTCCACATGCCTGTAATCCCAGCACTTGGAAGGCAGAGACAGATGGAGCAGTTCAAGGTCATTCTTACTGATGTAGCACATTTGAGACTAGTTTTAGCTAGCTCAACACTCCCCTGACACTCATGCAGAGAGAGAGAGAGAGAGAGAGAGAGAGAGAGAAAGAAAATGAAACAAACAGGCATATGGCGTGCATGATATATCTTCTATTATTAAGTAATGAGGCAGAGCCAGGGATGGTGGTGCTCGCTTTTTATTTGGTTGTTTTGTTTTTCAAGACAGTTTCTCTGTGCAGTCCTGCTTGTCCTGGAACTCCTGTAGATCAGGCTGACCTCGAACTCCCAGAGCTCTTCCTACCTCTGCCTACCAAGCACTGGGGGTAAAGGAGTGCACCACCCCCATCTGGCTTAAAATTTTATTTCTGTATGTATTTTTTAACATATCAGTGCTCTTGTCTGCATGGATGTCTGTATGCCAGAAGAGAGCATCAAACTCCAATATAGGTAGTTGTGAGCCACCATGTGGTTGTTGGGAATTGAACTCAGGACCTCTAGAAAAGCAGCCAGTGCTCTTAACCACTAAGCCATCTTTCCAGCCCCAGTGCTCAATTTTAATTACAACAGTTGGGAGGCAGAGACAGGCAGATCTCTGAGTTCAAGACCAGCGTGGTCTACATGGTTATTTTAGGCTATCCAGTACTACATAATGAGATCCTGTCTCTAAGTGAATAAATAACAAAAACAATAATGTGAACAGCAACAAAGGCTCTAGAATAAGGATGGTAGACAGACAGTGTGTCTGCTCTTTTAGTCAAGGTGGCTTAGGAAGGACTGTATAGGGTTAGATTTTTACAAAGACCTGAGAAAAGTGAGGCAGCCAGCAATGTTGGTGCCCTGGGGAGCATAGCAAGTAGAAAGAACCAAAAATCTAGACCCTAAAGGCCTGAGTGTGCTTGGCAAATAGCAGGGACAGTAAGAAGATGCCTAGACCAGGGTGAGTAGAAGAGCATGGTTGACTGCAAGGTGAGGGAGGACAGCTGCACGGGCAAGAGGGACTGTGTGTAAGAAAGCAGGGGGGCTTGCAGAGTGGGAGCTGGCTGCGCCTTTAAAAGGCAAGGTCAGGCATGGTGGCGCAGCCCTTTGACCCTAACACTCAGAAGGCGGAGGCAGGGTCTTCTGTGCCGAGGTCCAGGCCAGCCTGTGCTGCAGAAAGAAGCCTTCTCTCACCTCAGCCCCAACACACACACAATTAAAATACATGGTAACCAGCCCCTCGTGGTGCGGGCGGAAGGCTGGAGGCAGAGAGGGCAGAATATGAGTGGTCAGTGAGGGGGTCTGCAGAGAGCAGTCCTGACAAAGATGGCGGACCAGGGCTCAGAGCGGCGGAGGAGCAGTTAGATAGGTTAACAGGAGAGCTGAGAAGAGGCTGACGGATGGGACAGAGAAAGACAGGAGTCCGGGACAACTTCAGGTTCTGCCCCCTAATAGTGGGGCGGTTGGAAATAGCATTTAGGAGACCTGAGGAGGACGCATTGGAGTTGTTTGAAGGTGTGGTACACAGCAGATACTCAGCCTCTGATGCTCTCAGACCAGGAGGGTTCTCATTTCCTGGGGATGCCAAGTAAGCATTTACCTTGACTTGAGGGAGAGAAACTAGCCAGGAGACACAGATGTTGAGCCTCCCATGGATTTAGAGCTCTCCCTGCAGGAAACATGGGTTAGAGAAGAGGAACGCAAAGGGATGAGCACCGCATTAGAGGTTGGCAGTCCCTGGGACTGTAGAGGCGACTATACGTGGCTAGTGGGCCGAGGTGCTTCTGGACACCGAGCAAAAGCAGAGTGTGGGATGTTAGTATGCTGGCCATGGGGGGCCCTGACAGAACATGGCTGTGACTAGGAAATGTGGGAGAGTGTTCTAAGATTGTGTTAGAGCACAGGAGCTTGAAATTGAAACAGTGGACGGGTGTCATCACTGCCATGGTCAAGCTTTAGAGCAACAGAGCTGATGGCTGGAGAGTGGAGGAGACCAGGGAGGAAAGAAGCATGTCCAGGAACTGGCGCGCAGGCCGTCGGAAGGCTCATGTGCAGGCGAAAAGTCACCGCTAACAGCGTCAGGATGCTACTGGCCATCACCCTGTGAAGAGGGCAGAAGTGACGCTGGAGATGAGAGCAACAGTGTGGCGGGCAGGCCTAGAGAAGACAGCTAGGGCCTGGGCGTGTGGACAGGCCTGCTGTGGCAGTCAGAGCACACTCAGGCAGAGGTGCCGGAAGAGGTGGCAGGGCGCCTCCAGCTGCTGCTGCAGCATAGAAAGCGAGGTCATTAGCCGACGGCTGAGGAGAGGGGGATTGAGGTGGTGCGGATTTGCGAGGAGCAGTGGGCATCTGTGGGTTCTGGGACAGTGGGTGAAAGTGAGAACACCTGTGGGTGTTCTGGGGTTTGGGGTTGCTCTGTGCTCTGCAGACAAGGGAGTCCAAAGATCAGAGGTCGGCCATGGGGGGGTGAGGGCCCCAGGTTTGGGGTAGGAGTGGACGTCAGTGAGGAAGCAGCAGAGGCAACAGACTGCCGCAGGCCTTCAGTTGCTGGCAAAGGATGGTTGGATTTGGGTACTGGAGGAAGGGACACGTGGAGGTTAGCAAGCAGGTGGCCGGAGCTTGGGGCACTTGTGGTTGAAACTAGAGCTGGGTATAGCTACTGCTCATGTCAAACTAGGGAATGACCGACAGCTGGGGGTCCGGGAGTGGGAGAGAGGAGCAGAGAGGGGCCCTCCCTGGAACTGGGAGGGTAGGGTGTGGGAAGGCGCATGTACCTTGACTGTGGAACTCACCAGACACTGTGCTCAGCTGCCATCAAGGATGAACAGTCCTGGGGGTACCTGGTGATATTTCATGAGTGCACAAGTAGGGGCGCCTTGATCTGTGTCAGAACTGAGGACTGAGAGTGGATCAGGGGATGGTGAGCTGAAAATGGCAGTAAGGCACTGAAAGGACCTTTCTCTTGGCCACAGGTATGGGAGACCAAATAGTAATGGAGGGGATAGAATGGGGCTGGTGCCAGAAGACAAAGCCAGGTTGTGGAGGGCGCAGAAGAGTGACTGGCCTAGGTAGAGGCCGGTGTCACTGCTACCTGATGGGGCGTGAGTCAGGGATGAGTTAGGCTCACCCTGGGAGGGGGCTGCTACCAGGTAAGAGGAGCCTAGGGAGTGAGCAGGACCTGGTAGCATGAGCCACTCAGAGTAAGGTGAGCAGGCATGGGGTCCTGTACAGTAGCCATGGAGGTCTGTTAGTCTGTGTGTGCACTGAGGGAAGACAAGGGGAGCAGGTAGGTGGCCTGGGGGGCCCCCATAGCTCTGGAGTCCTGCACCCCTTTCCTCTGGAGGAGGCCGAGTAAGGGGATTCTGCTGAAACCATAGGAAGGTACCAGTGTGTCCTTGTGTAAAGCTGTTGGCTCCAGGCCTTGCAGACACTCGGGAGGTGGAGCTGCGATCACAGCAGCATGTCTGCTCCTCTGCTTGTGTCCCCCTCGTCATGAACCCCAGGACAACTGACTCTAAGTACGAGGATGCTCATACATAGAGCTGCGGTGCCTATGGCCGGAGGACTCTGCCATGGAGTCCTCACAGGGCTTGTTTGTTTCTGAGACAGGGTTTCTCTGTGTAGCCCTGGCTGTCCTGGACTTGCTTTGTAGACCAGGCTGGCCTCGGCTCACAAAGATCCACCTGCCTCTGCCTCTTGAGTGCTGGCATTAAAGGCGTGCTCTTCCACCTCCCTACTCTCAGAGAACTTTTCAGCATCCTTGTTGATTGCAGGGTGAAGTATGTGGTGTAGTATCTTGTAAAGCTGACCAGGTGTTGTCCCTCTTAGATCTTCCTGGTCCTTAGGACAGGCCTCCTGAAGAGGGCAACGTGGTCCATGCGCTCTGCCCAGGGTCACACAGCTGGGAGGTGGTTTTGAGGCTCTAGGTCCTTGGTTCTTAGGCTGGCTACTTTTGTGCTTAAGCCCACCTCTGGGCCTCTTTGGTCCCAGAAAAGGCCTGTTAGCTGGGGCTAGACCCTTGTGCTGAAGCAGAAATATTAGCCCTCCGTCCTACCATGGATCTTACTTCATAGATCTCACTGTGAAGCTCTGAATCTCTGTTCTCTTCCTCCTCTCTCCTTCCCTCCCCCATGCTGCAGTACACGCTGTGGAGAGTAAGTGGTCCTGCCCCCAGGGAGGCCAAGCCCCCACTTCTGAGGCACCTTGCCCTCCTGGAATGGGGGAGGTTTGGATGGGTCTGGGATGGGTCTTTGAGGTGGGGGTTCTTCGAAGCAGGGCAGTTGGGATTAGAAGATAGTATGAAGGGAACCCATGGGATCCCTTTGGGGAATGTCTAGGGCGGAAGCACAGGAGTCCCTGCTCACACCATGGTCCAGTGACTTACCATTAACTCCAGTTAGTGGGTTTGTTTCCTGAGATAAAAGCCTGGCCTGGAGTCGATGCCTGGAGCTCCCTCTGTCAGCGGAGAAGGATCTGTGTTCTTGCCCACCCACAGTGAGAGTGTGAAGCCTCACCCGGTTCCAGGGCAGGCCCTGGCCAGCTGTCTATAAGCAGGGCCAGAGGAACCAGGCTGAGGGTGACTGGGGGTCCAAGGAGAGTTAGGTGTGTCATACCCCACAGTGGAGGACAGCCTGGGAAAGCCTGAGGAGCCAGGAACCTGGTCCTGCCTCCCTGATGACTCTTTCTTCTTCTCTCCTAGTTCATGACTTGCAGAGCTTTGGCCTTGACAATGTACGTACGGTGGAACCCATGGAGGGAGGGTAGTATGGAGACCGGGCTACCCATGTCTGACGTGGGGAGCACAAGAAACCACTTTCCACCGTTCTGGTGGTGCTCCAGACCGAGGGCAGAGACGTGGCTGAATAGGTGCACCCTCAAGAGAAGGGACCTCAGAGCAAAGCCAGGAGGGAGTATGACACTTCTAGGAAGCCACCATGACAAATCTAGATGGCCAAGGCTGACAAAGTTGGCAGGGCCAAAGCACACGGGACCCAGAGGCCACACTGAGGAATCTGCTCTTTCCGTTCGGAGCAGAGGGCAGTTGTCTGCTCACCTTAATAAGGCGGGTGACATAGATTGGCATTTCTAAGTATCCCTCAAGAAAGCTGGCAAAAAGCTTAGTCCTTCATCTCCGGTGTCGGGCAAGACCAGCATCTCCTGTGAAGTCCATGGCTATTTGAATCTATACCTTAGACCCTGGAGTTCCAGGAACTGTGGACTGAGAAGGGAGCCCTGAGTGAAAACAGAAGATGCTGGGCTTCCGTTAAAGCCATAGCCTCTCCAATGCAGGTTCCCTGCCTTCATGCCTCCCTTTTCCCACCTGCACAGACAGGCCGGGCATCCCTCTGCTACTCTAGATAGTGTGGGGTGGATAGGCTGCTGTCAGGCCTCAGGCAGGCACCACTGTTGCTTGCAGATCAACATGACCCACTACATCAAGCACCTGTCATTCGGGGAGGACTATCCAGGCATTGTGAACCCCCTGGACCACACCAACGTCACTGCACCCCAAGGTACCAACCATCCCTTCTACCTTCCCCTTCTACCTTCCCAATCCTGCCTGGCACCCACGCCCTGTGCTTGCTTCTCCTCACAGCCTCTATGATGTTCCAGTACTTTGTGAAGGTGGTACCCACGGTGTACATGAAGGTGGATGGGGAGGTGAGTTGGAGTACAGGCGACAAGCACCAACCGGCTGCCAAGCTGTTGAAGGCCTTCGTGTGGTTCCTTCAGCTCTCACTTCCCTATGATGGATGCAAGGCTGAGGCCCAAAGGGAGATCTGCCCTCACCACAGACACAGACGTGACACTCTGTGCTCTTCCTGCTTCTCGGACTCCAGATAGTCCGTGGGTGCTGACCCTCACTGTCTCTTGTTGACTGGGGTTAGCCAAGCATCCCTGGGCCTGCCCTGTTCTGTGGGGTGTAGAGCGCCTGTCTATGGAGTGGGGACAAGGGGTCGAGCAGCAAGGGAGGGAGTCCCAGCCTTAGGGTGCCACCTGCAAGAAGAGTTTCTTCTTGTCCCTGGACATCTAGTGAGAGTATTGGCCAGATGAATCAGGGACTGATAAACTAAACAGTGGTGACTAGTAGGGAAAACAGGATGGTCAGAGGGGTCTGGGTGGTCCTCAGGCCTTCCAGTGCTAGTTACCAACATGGATCCTTGTTCTGTCCCTTCATATAGCCGCAGCCTCACAGGGGGCTGCAGGTTATGAACCTTGCTCTGCCTCTGGCTCCCTCCCTGCCGCAGGTGCTAAGGACAAACCAGTTCTCTGTGACCAGGCATGAGAAGGTTGCTAACGGGCTGCTGGGTGACCAGGGCCTGCCAGGAGTCTTCGTGCTCTACGAGCTCTCGCCCATGATGGTGAAGCTGACGGAGAAACACAGGTGAGGGCGTGGAGCGGGAGGAGCCAGGGCTCTGGCCTATGAGCACAGGGTGCCTACTGAGCCTGCTGTGCGCCTGCAGGTCCTTCACTCACTTCCTGACCGGTGTGTGCGCCATCATCGGAGGCATGTTTACAGGTAAGGGGATCCCGCGTGCCCCAGGCTTCCCAGCGCAGTGGCTCTGAGGACATCCTCAGCAGTGCCCTGGGCTTTGGCTGGGGAAAGGGCCAAGGAGAATGCTAGCCCAGCCAGTTAGGCGGCAAGGCAGGGCTCCGCATGTGCCAGTGCTAGCCGTGGTCTCTCTCCCAGTGGCCGGCCTCATCGACTCTCTCATCTACCACTCCGCTCGAGCCATCCAGAAGAAAATTGATCTAGGGAAGACAACGTAGTTCGCTCCTTCCCCATCACTCTTGCTTCCCTCTTCCCCTGTGATTATATCCCCCAGCCTCTTTACCCCATACTCCTCACCTTGTCAGAGTCGGCCCCAGCCTTGGGTGATAAATATGAATTGTGATAGTAATGGCTGGTCTCAGTGTGATTCTTGGGATCCGGCTGAAACCTGGGAGCAGCCCCTTCTCTTAGCCACGTATTAAATAAAGGCCATTGTGACTGACAGGCCAGGACGAGCCCTTCAGGAGTCACACATTTGTAGACTCTGTTCAGTGTGGTTTTATTTACACCAGACTGATACCTGCTGCACAGCCATGTCTGTAGCCTCTTCTGTGACGAGACAGACAGAACTTTCTAGGGCAAGTATCTTGGAAGCACCATGGCTTGTGGAGCTCCTGACTCCAGTGTCACAGAGCAGAGTCCAGGCTGGAACTTGTTACTTCTGCAGTGCCGGGCAGCCAAAGCAGAGGCTGCTTTCCACAGCCTGGACTCAAGTCATGTGGTTCTCACTACCAAGCCTGAGTGTCTCCGCAGAGAGAAAATTTATAGGCCGTTGCAGACTCCTAAATGGAGGCAAAACTGAAGAGGAAGGCGGCCATTTTGGAGCACAGCCAGCACAGGACCCTTTGCTGAGGACTTAACCAGGGCTTCTCATTAAAGCCCTTATCTGTGGTAGAAACTCATGGCCAGAGGCCTCAGCCCTCCACAGCCCAGGGAACCAGGGAGCAGGCAGCAGTCAGTAACTCAGATCCTAAGACCATGGCAGGGAAGCAAAGTGAGTGATGACCTCAAAGTCTCTGGAGGGTGCCTGAAGTCCAGGTGATTCCACCACTGTGAGTTGTGACCAGTAGTCCTTAGAAGTCGGGGGTGATGGCCCTTTGGTCACTTGAGGACCTTGTTAACCTGTGGTAACCCACCCATCCTCGGCTTCTCTGGTTTGGGAGGAAGGTTGATCTGCCCCATGCTCTGGGAAGGTCACGATCTGACTGTCTCAGCCAGCAGCCACAGCAAGTCAGGCCCCTCTGGAGGAGGGAGAGGCGGGGCTGCACAGTGGCCCGCCAGTCCCAGGGGAGACCCTGCCTGCCATAGCTGCCCTCCTGGGGCAGCTAAGCCAGCAGCCAGCAGCAGCCAGTGACAGTTCAACCCTGCAACAAACTACCTGAAGCCAGCCAACCAAATGGATAAATTCCCTTTTGGCTTAAGCCAGTTTGGGCTGAGTTTTGTTTTTTCCAGGCATCCTAGCTCTTGAGGTTGGTAAAATATTAGTGAAACAAAGTGGTTAGATGTCATGGAAGGAAGGGCCATAGCAAATTAGGAGCGAGAGACCCAGCCACTGGCAGGAATGGAAAGCAGGCTTCTGGGGTGGCGGAGTGAGAGGTGACGCAGTCCACTCAGACTTCAGGCTTGTTTTCTGGGCTGGCACGTGGGCAGTCTTCCCGCCCTGTGCATTCTAGCAGATTCCCAGCCCCTGAGGCTACCGGGCACCTTTGCCCTGCACCACCTACAAAAATGGGCCCGCACATAACCCCAGCCCCGGTCTGTGATCGTTTACCGAACCCGAGTTCTGAGCCCTCCCGACACACACTGGAAGGAAGTGCCTCCAGAGCAGGTGTGAAAGGTTGGCACCCTGAGGTGTGTCCCTGCTCGCTTGGATTAGTGTTTGTGGATGGGGTTGAAGATGACCTCGCTGATCTGTCCAGGGATGGTGTACAAGACGAGGAGGAGGAAGATGGTGATGAGAGCCAGCAGCAGCAGCAGCACCAGGATGCGCCAGTACCGGCGCCAGATGAAGAAGACAAAGGTCTTCAGGGGGTTCACAAACCAGTTGAAGGAGGTTTTGGGGCGGCTGTTGGAGAAGGGTGGCGTCACAGTGACCAGCAGCCCCCTGCCAGTGGCCCCACCTCCCTAAGCTCGGGCTACTTACTTGGGTTTCTCCAAAGGCTCTGGCTCCTTTCTCCCCTTCCCAACTGGCCGCTTCTCTGCCTCCTCCACAGTCAGCAGTTCAAACTCTGCCTCAACTTTTCCCTAGAAGGAGATGCGGGGCAGTGAGTGGGCACCGTCCAGCCCTGAGCAGGCCTTGGTCATTACACGCTACGCACCGTGAGGATGTAGACGCTGCCGCCAGCGTCTGTGAACTCCCGGTCCTCCAGCCGTCCCTTCCTCCTCCTCCTCTTCCGCTTCTTGCCAGCCTGAGCCTCTCTGGCCTCCCGCTCCACGTCGTCCACTTCCCTTATCTTCACCACCGGCCACCAGCCCCGCAGTCGATGGCAGCGAAACAGATTGCACCTTGGCCCTGCCCCATCGAGGGCTAGCCGAACAGAACAGTGCTCCGGGCCCCGGGCCCCCCTCACCATGTCGGGTAGCTGCAGCTCCAGGGATCCTGTGAGAACAGAATCGGGAGGTTAGGGTGAGGGTTTGGGAGGCAGCACCCGGGGTTGCCAAGACCACAGCCTAGCGGCCAGCATGTCAGTTAGCCAACCAGAGGTCCAGGCTCAGGCTGCCAAGCAAGGATCAAAGGCCACAACGGGAGGCCAGAGTGACAGGGGAGGACTGAGGTTGGAAAGGAGGTTGCTACAGCAAGATCCCTGAACACTGTGATTAAGTAGAAAGCAAAGTTGAAGCATGGGATCTGACTCAAAGTTGAGTAAGGGCAGGAACAAGGAACAAAGAAAAGGTGGCAGCAAGGAAAGTGAGGACAAATCGTGTGTGAGCTTGAAGTTAGTAGAAGCCAAGTACCAAGAAAGTCGTTGGCAGAGATTCGGTCGTAGTCCCAGACCTGCAGGACCAGCACAGCGGGCTGCCGGAACTCCGCCTCCTCCAGGGCGAAGGGCCCAGGCTTGCGCCGGACGCTCACCTCCCGCTCCGTGGGCAGGTAGTCAAAGCGGAACACGAAGCGCCAGTTGAAGTTGCCCTCACCGGTCAAGGAGTTGAAGTGGACATCTGTCTCCTGTCTGTCATGCTCCAGCCCCTTTACCCAGCTGGGTGAGGGAAGGGAGACAGCCCAGGGCAAGATGGGCATCAGGGGCCACAGCCAGAGCTCAGCTCCTCCCTCAGCTCTCGGCACACAGAGGGCCTGGACAGAGGGTCCCCGTCTGCAGCTTCCCGGCTCGGCCTCCGGGGCCTACCTTTTCACATAGATGTCACTTGACATCTCCCCAGTGAGTGGATTCACGTCATCCAGAACCACATCGTCCGTGTTCCAGATGACAACTCTGAGCTCATAGCTGGGGAAGCAGTAGATTCAGACTTAAGGGTCTCTGGTTTGACTAGCCAGCAGCTCTTAAGCTGGGGAGGCAGCGCACAGGCCTGTAACCTCAGCACTCCAGAGGTGTGAACAGGAGCATCCAGAGCTCAAGTTCATCCCCGAGGCTACATGAGACCCTGTCCCCAAACCACAACAGCCAAAAAACATTTCATCTGTGTTTGGTTGGTAGATAGACTGCTTGCCTAGCATGCATGAGGCCCTGGGCTCAATCTCTAGTACGTACAGCAAGGTGTGGTGGTACATGCCTGTAATCCCAGCAGTGAAGAAGGATTAAGACAGTTCAAAGGCCATCCACAGCTGCATCCCTAGTTCAAGGCCAGCTGGGGCTACGTGAGACCTTGTCTCCAAAGACAAGAAAAAGGGAGCTCTGGGAACAGAAAGGAGCTGGGTCAGGTATCACCGACCACTTCCCACCACATCAATGGCAGCACCAGGAGTGTCCTCCAACCCAGGCCAGTACACTGAGGTTCTGTGTCCTATACATTTGGAGTCAAGAGCCTGAAACTTTTGAGCGGTTCTCTATCCATCAGCTGCGGAGTTAGAGCTGCAGCAAGCCGTATGATGGGGTATAGAAAAGGGTGAGTAGAAAAGACAGCCAGAGATATAAGAGATGACCATGGCTGTTGTGGGGTTGCCCGGCTCTCTTCGTCCCTTTATTGATCCTCTCTCTGATTCTGTTTTGTCGAGACAGGGCCTGATGTAGCCCAGGCTAGCCTTGAGCTCTCTATGAAACTGAGGCTGACCTTTGAACTCCTGTTCCTCCTGCTCTGCCTCCTGAGGTCAAGGATATATTACCATGCCCATTATCCCTCTGCCCAGCCACATCGCCAATCTATGTGGTTCTAGTGGACAGGCATCTACAGGACTCCAGGCTGGGGAGGACCACCCCAAACTAGCCAATCCGTGGTATCAGAGCTCCTACCCACAGTGACAGAACATCTAGGCCAGCCAGAGGGAAGTGGCTCTGGGCTTTCACTCTGATAGGAAGAGGCCTTTATTTCCACTCAAGAGGCCTGGCTGATAAGGGATGAGGTACTCTCAGAAGCTACCTCGTTCCTAGGCTCTTGGAAGGCCTGGAGAAATGACTTGGCGCCTAAGAGCACTTGTTGCTCTCCCAAAGGACTCAAATTCAGTTTCCAGCAACCACAGTGTGGTTCACGGTTTCCTGCAGCTCCAGTTTCTGGAGATCTGATTCCCTCTTCTGGCCTCTGCAGGCCCCAAGCATGCATATAATACACAGACATACATGCAGGACAAAGACCAATACACATATAAAAATAAAAAAAGCTCCCTGAGAGGGATACCAGGACTAGCGGAGCCGGGGGGTGGAGTGAGACCCTCACAGAGCTGCACTCAGGCCAGCCCAGGCAAGAGCAGCGTTCACTTGAGGGCATTTGGACCCTTTACAGACTCAGTGCTCGTGGCTTATGGGGAGGTGAAGGTAATTCACCTCCCCACAAGCCTCAGTCAGAAAACTTGGCCTGATTCAACAAGGGCTCAGATTTCCAGAGGAGAGGTGCCAAAATTCTCTCACCTGATCGGCTGCCGAGGTTTGATGTCCACGGGGGGTGGGGCAGGCACATCACTGGGGAAGATGTCAATCCACATATGAAGGGATCCCTAAGAGCACAAAACCATGCTGCAGGGTCTTGCTTTCTCTACAGTCTTGAATCCCGTGGCTGCCCTGTCCCCAGTGGGGAGCAGAGGAGGGTCAAGGGCAGGAATTGCTGAGTAGACTTTGGGTATTAGAATGAAGATAGAGTCTGAAGTGAGGGTCCCAAGGTCAAGGCCAAGACTGGCTTCAGGATGACAATCCAGAGTGAGAAAATTGAGATCAAAAGTAGGATGCAGTGTTCTTGAGGCCCAGACAACTAACACGGAGGTCAGGTTGGGAGCCCCAGGTCTAAAAGCTCGTTGCCTCAGGGATCCTGTAGAACCAGAATCAGGGATGGGGTATACAGCCCAGTACAGAGATTCAAGACCCCAAGCCTAGGGTGGGAAGGTTACTGACACCAGGCGCCAGGCTCAGTGGTAGCAGTGTGAGGGCAGAGGGCTTGGGGAGAGAGTCCAGTCAGGTGGGAGTCTCGATGAGACGTGGGAGGGCTGAGGGCCCTCACCTGCAGCAGCCCTGGACTGCGGGGGTGGTACAGGGGCCGCATTTCCACGTGCTCAGGTACCAGCTGGATCCCAAATCCTGGCATCTCCTGCCAACGCCGCAGCACAAGCAATGCTTGGGCCTCTTCCGAAGCCTCACATGTCACCCTGCCATCTGTAGCAAGAGGGAGTGGGCTTGGATTCACGGCATTCTTCCCGCCCTCCCATCCTTCGAAGCAGCTCTCAGCTGAGGCAGGAGGATCTCCAAGAGTTTGAGGCCAGATTGGTCTACTTGGTTCCAGGACAGCCAGGGCTACGTAGAGACCTCCTCAACAGCTGCCCTCACCACCTAACCCTCTCCCCACAAAAGAACAAACCAAACCAAACAAACAAAAACTATGGCCTGTGTAGAAGAATGTTAATTCAGAACATGACTGCTCTGGCAAGAGATCACATCCAAAGTCTTTCTAGGTCTGTGTGATCAGCTGGAATACAAACACACCTTCAATCCAGGAGACAGAGGCAAGCAGATATGAGTTCAAGACCAGCCTGGTATCGAGCAAGTTTCAGGTAAAGAAAAGCTTAGGTCCAGGTGTGATAGCACATACCTTGAATCCCAAACAAGGTAAAGATAGTTTGTGGAAGGAAGCACCTGTGTTTGAAAGTGATGTCTAATTGAGTGGCGGAAATAGAGATGAATCAGAGAAAGACTTGGCAATAGAAGGGAGAGGGAAAAGACGCTCTTTAAGAGGCAATGTGAGGGGAGGGAGAGAGGAGGAAGCTTTACCTGGAGAGCTTTACAGAGAGATGTTGAATGAGAGAACAAGCTAGACACAGGAAAAGACAGAATGAGCAAGGGAATAAGAAGGAGCCAAAAGATTAGAGCAGATTGCTAGACTTAGTTTGAGGCCAAGCAAAGCAATTCAGGGGCCATAAGAGAAGCCAGAGTGACTAAATCAGCTGGGAGAGGAGTTTGAGCCGGAACAGCTGAGTTGAACCAGCTCAGGAAGAACAAGAAAGGGTGAGCTTATTAAGCAGTAAGTCCTAGAAGCTGAAAACATTCTAGATCTAGATTAGATGGTACGGAGGCTAGAAGCCTCAAGGACTAGGCCTAGATTAACAGAAGGAGGCAGTGAGCTCCAAGACAACACTTGTAACAGGAATATAAAAGTTCCTCAGGCCTATAGCCTGGGAGACCAAGTCTACCCCTTAGAAAAAGCAGGGGTGGGGAAGCTGCTGCTGTAACTACTGACTGAAGACTAAGGAGCCAGCCAGGAACTTGCCTCACACCTTGTTTAAGAGACCAGACTACTAGCCACGTGACTGTAGAAAGCTCTGGACCCTATGCTCTGACGGCTCTACCTAAAGTCATTCTCTCCCAACATCCAGGAACCATGCTGTGCTGTTGCTCAGCCAAACTCACAAACATCCCTGTGCCTGCAACAGTGGGCTCTACTGATATGGCCTGTGTCTTGGTCTGCCCCCTCATACTCCCTGTGGCCGTCCAGCAGAAACGGTCAGGTACCTGAAGGCAGGGTCTCAGACGGTGTCAGAAAGACTCTACTGCCCACTTTGACAGCCCCAACTCTGTATTCAGGGACAGGAAGGCCACAGCGCTGGCACAGCCCTGCCAGGATCTGTGAGGGCCGGAACACATCGCGCCAGGCATTGTACCCATCCCTGCAGGCAGAAGAGAACAGTGCATCGGCTAGGGCCGTTTGTGGGCACAACGGGACACAAAGAGTGATGAGGAAATGAGGCTCAATGAGGTCAAATGACTTATTAGTGCCCAAATCCCAGGACCCAAGCTCAAGTCTTGGCCAGTGAGCTAGGATGTCTTGCTAGAGAGTGGGAGAAGGTCCCCTTCTGTAAGACCTATAGTTAACAATGGGGCTGTAATAAGGACTGTGACAGGTAAAGGGCTTGTTGCATAATCACAAGGCTCTGAGTTCAAATCCCCAGAGCCCACATAAAAGTCAAGATGTAACCCAAGTGTCCGTAATCCTAGTGCTACAGGAGATGAAAGTAGAGACAGGATACTGGAAGTTTATGAGCCAGGTAGACTGGCTCAAAACAGTGAGGAGACCCTGCCCCAAACAAGATGGAAGGAGAAGACCAATACCCATGTCCGTCCTCAGACTGTCACAAGTATGTTGCTGAACATATGTGCTCAGATTCTCACACATGAATGTACTCACACAAACACATTCAGAACATACTAAGATTAAGAGTGATTTAAATGGCAGTGTGAGCTGGAAAGCGCTTGTTTTGAGAACGGCTCCTCATTGCCCTGCCGGACTCACACGTCATACTGGGAGGCCAGCCCACAGTTGGCTCTGTGGTGGCTGTAGAATCGGTTTTCCAGGTCAATGTGGGTCTCCCCAATGAGGTCATCTGAACCCACAAGGTCATGGTCGAATACCGCCACAGTCAGCTCTGGCTCGGCCGGGAGAGACACACTCAGCTCCAGGACCCTGGCCAGGAAGGAAAAGTGGCTAAGGCCAGCTCCACACCCTCAGAAGGGACCTGGGGTGGTAGTGTCCACCCCACCCGCCTAGGTCAGAGCCTGTGTGGCTCTGGATGCCGCTACTCCCAAGCCCAGGGCCCAGCCTCACTCTCCAAAGACGGGGTTGAGCTGCTTGGGGATGTAGCGCTCCTTAGTGTCCCGCTGCTCCTTGCCAGCGCTCACCACCACGTACGGGTCTGCCTTGCCATTGGGGTCCGCAGGAGCCAGGTTGGTAGCCTGGATTTGGGGGAATCCGGATCCAGTGGAGTCAGGGGACAGATGATCCTTGAAGCACGAGCCCTTGTTGGGCTAGATCTTGGGATTTTATACGGTGCTGAAGGTCAAACCCGGGGCCTCCTCCATGCTAGCCAAGGACCCCATCAACTGAGCCCCACATCACAGCCCGGCTCTCCTTCATTACATTGTAAGTGATCAATCCTCACAGCCCATTTGCAGTACGAGGTAGGTTTAGAACCCACTGCACTGGAGAAAGGCAGGTAATGGGTGGCACTGGGTCCCTGTCTTCCCAACCAGAAGTTGAGGCCCGAATTTGGCGGGGCAGAGAAATGTGATTAGGGACAGAAAACTGTTTTGTGCCAAACTGGCAGGTCAGTCATTTTTTGCCTTTTGTCCAGGTTAGCACTTGGCTTCTGAACTGAAAATAAATCGGTCTTGCCTTTGCTACACTGAGTCTCCAAGACTTCCCGCCCCCCCCCCCCCCCAGACAGGTTTTCTCTGTGTAGCCTTGGCTGTTCTGGACTTAGTTTGTAGTCCAGGCTGGTCTCAAAGTCACAGCAATCCACCTGCTTCTGCCTCTCTGAGTGCTGGGATTAAAGGCCTAGTCAGGACCTCCATTAAGAAATGCAGATCAGCTGGAGAGATGGCTCAGAGGTTAAGAGCACTGCCTGCTCTTCCATAGGTCCTGAGTTCAATTTCCACCACATGGTGACTCACAACATCTATAATAAGATCTGGTGCCCTCTTCTGGCATTCAGGTGTACCTGCAGACAGAACATGCCTGCCTAGCAAGCACTTCACCTACGAAGCCCCTATTCAGTCCCACAGAGCCCGGGCTGCCCTCAAGCTTGCTTTTTGTCTAAGGATGACTTTGAACTCCTGACCTTCTTTGCCTTCACCTCTTGAGTGCTGGGATTACAGGCATGTCTACACCTGGTCTGTGTGATTCTGGGGATTAAAGCCAGGGCTTTTAAGTACAGCATCTACCCTGGTGACAGAGACAGAGGGGCCAGAGCAACCTGCTGCTCCCCAAGCCTCCCTTAAGGGAATTCCAAGGTCACGCCAGTCCTTCATGGCAGCCACAGCAACCGAAGGAACTTCAGGGTATTTGATCAAAAGCTGTTCTGGAACTGAGTCTTCAGCTCCCCTAGCCCCAGACCAGGACATGGATAAGTCCTGCCACAAGGCAGGCTTGTGAGGGAGAGGTCTAAGCATGCCTAGGATTTTGTCCTAAGCCCTGAAGTTGCTGGCCTCTGTGATCTCTGAGGAGCCTTCCAGAGCCTTTGTTCTACAGACATCATGCTGCTGTCTTTGCTGCCATGGGATGTGCTAGGGCCTGGGGACTCTCACCTTCACTATATACACTCTGACCAGAAGCTTGATGGGCCGGTTCTGGGGGATCCCCCTGGAGATCTGAGGTTCAGAGAAGGATGCAGCCTCTGACTCAGGGTAAATGAGGAAGGACCCCTGAGGTGGGGGAGACAGAAAAAGGCTTGGTAAGAAAGGTGGTTTTTTTGTTCTTAAAGTACATTAGATTTGCTGATTTTGCTTTACGTGTGAGTGTTTTGCCTGCACACATGCCTATGCTCATGTGTGAGTGTAGTTCCCAAGGAGGTCAGAGGAGGGTGCCAGATCTCTTGGAACTGGAATTCGGGATGGTTGTGAACCACACTGTGGTACTGAGAATGGGACCCAGGTCCTCTGCAAGAGTAGTCAGTGTTCTTAACTGCTGAGCCACCTCTCCAGCCTGTGAGAAGCTTTCTGAGCCCTTTTCTGTCTCCCTTTCTTCCCCAAGTGTACCTTGAACTTGCCCACAAAGTGTCCAGAAGTGTCCTGTCCATCTCCATCCTGGCTGCCCTGCCCTCTGTGCAGGGGAAACACACTCAACCAGTCCTCAAAGTGGTTAAACTCATCCTCCAGGGAGCCATTGTAGATCTGAAAGGCGAGGGGTTTCCGTGACGACTCTGCACCCCAAATTCAAGAGACTCACTTCTCCCCAGCACCACATCACCTTCAGGGTGGCAATTGCTTTTTTCCGAGGCACAGGGCCTTTGATGTCAGTCTCCCCCTGCTCCGGAGCCTCCCTGTCCGTAGAACTGAGGTGGGTCCCATCTGGAAACAGCAGAAATAGCTCAGGTAGGAAATATGGGGGTGGGGTGGGTGGACAAGTGGAGCAGGAGCAGAAGCCGGAACTCTCACCTGGATCCCCAGTGTCTTCCATATCATCCTCGTTGAAGCTGGGCTGAAATCAGAAGGCAGGTCATGGATCCCTCCCCACACCCCTTCCTGGCCCACCCCATCGCAGCTGCCTGGCCACTTCTTTTTAGAGGTTGCCTTTATTATCTGGTCCTGCGCTGTTGAACTCGGCCACTACCTCCCACACATGGTCACCGAGTCTTTGAGATGAGGTCAGCCTGCACTGAGAGAGGCCGTGAGTAGACTTACTATGAGAATGTAAAATGGCTTATCACTAACTTCTGTGGTGATTACTGCTTGACATGACGATTTGTACATGTTATATTAATAAAACATTATTAAAATTAATCTCATTTTCCCCTTTTACTTTAATAACAATTAAAATTAAAAACATCTTTTGAGCTGGTCACGGTGACTCACGCCTTTAATCCCAGCACTCAAAAGGTAGAGACAGGTGGAAGTTTGAGGCCAGCCTGATCTAAAGAGTGAGTTCCAGGACAGTCAAGGCTACACAGAGACCCTGTCTCGCAGAAAAAAAGTATAAGAAAATTTCTAAGAGTCTCCTGTTGGTCTGAGCTGGATTTGAACTCCTGATCCTCTTCTTGTCACCTCTCAGGTGCTCACTGGGCAGGTGTGTGTCACCATACCCAAGCCTCTTAAGAGTTAAAATTCTGCAGCTCATGGTTGTCTTGCTGAAACTGGTTGCTCTGTGTATCCCTGCCAGGCCTGAACTTGTTATGTAGACCAGGTTGGCCTCGAACTTGCAGGGATGGAGGGCTGGGTTTATTTAATGTGCACCACCACACTGGGCACGTGTTCTGCTTTTATCAGACAACTGAGTGGTAGCCAGCAGGAGTACTGAAGTTCCACTACAACGACTGAGGTGAAGAGGAGGAAGGATGTCTGCAGCAAGGCGTTCTGGGGCACACAGGGATTATCGGACAAGCCCCTCCTTGCCTTCCATCCCCAGCGCCCGCCCCGGGCTCCGCACACCTGCCCCTGGAGCTCCTGCAGCGAGGCATAGTACTTGGACCACCAGTCCATCTCTTCCGGCTCCGGGATGTCCTCCTCCAGCTCAGGGCCTGGGCCCAGGAGCCCTAAGGTGAGCTTCTTTAGAGGGGCCTGAGGCAGAGCAGACCTTGTTACTCTCAGACACCACCACCACAAACCCCGACATCGCCCTCAAGTTAGAACACCCATCACCTTCAGGAGCCGGTGGGATATTCCTGCTTCAGCCATGACGGGGTCCAGAGACTTCTCTCCTGGGAGGAGTACGGAAGGGATGCCATGAGTTTAGGCTGGTAGAAACCAGACTCCAGGTGCCACTGGAGCCAGCTCTACCAGGATCCAGAGGGGCTTCTAGCTATGGCCCTTGCGGAGAGGACGCCCAACCTTGAGGCCCCTTTGGCACCAGGTCTGTCTCCTCCTCTGTTTCCTCTTCCTCAGGGGGATCCTCGTGGCTCTGGAGTGTGAATCTGAGCATGTGGTGGACAGTATGGGAACCCACAAGGACAGTTCGGCCAAAGGCCCGGCGCTCAATCACCAGGATGCTCAGTGGGGGCTGTAGGTAGGGCTGTTCTGGCAAGTCCTAGAGACAAGGAAGCGGGAAGTGACCCCAAGTCCTGGGGAAGGAAGGAGTCACAGAGCAGGCGGGGAACAGCCATTCTGGGATTCCATCTGCCACACTTTCAGCCCCTTGAGTCATTCTAGCCTTCTGATCTGTGCCCCAGCTAAAGAAGGGACACAGCCTGGCCTTGACACACTGCACCAAGTGTACCGACACAGCCCATACAAAGGAGCTTTGGCACCTACAAAGTGCTACGGGAAACACAGGTTAGTGTTGCTCTCCGGTACAGGATGAATGCCCACCCTGAAAATGCAGAGTCTGAACCGTTAAAATGTATATGGACTGTTGGTATAATGTTCTTTTGAAATGTGTACACCTTACCCTTGTTCATTCAAATGCTGATTTCCTCCCCCCTCCACTCTCCGGTTTCAATCCGGATATTGCATTGTGATACTTATTCTAAGCATTACCTGTCTCAACTTTTTGTAAACATCCAAATTAAAACAACCAGCAACAAGGTTGTTTTATTTTGAGTAAGGTTGAGTAATAGAGAAGAAGGAGTAGACCGGAGAGGGGAGGAGCCAGGGACGGGGTGGGTGGTGCGGGGGGGGGGGGGGACGACTAAGTAAGCAGAGCTGGAGAACAGATCTTAGAACGACATGGAGAATGAACCAGATCTAAGATTTCACAAGAAACAAGTATAATGGGTAAAATCTAAATGTTAGGAAACTATGAGGGATTGAGGTTTAAGAGGGAGTAACTATTGCCCAGCATTGTGTTCTAGGTTAATTAAATAAATTCCAGTGTCTGTGTGGTGATTTGGATATACAGCTGTTTAGGATTAACAGCAAGCTTTACCAGAAGATATATCAATAGCATATATTAATAGTCACTTACAACAATGGACTTTGACCAAGAGATCCCCTAACCATCCCTGGTACCCAAGAGGAAAAGGTCAATTATTACATGGTCTCTGGTTTCACTTATTATGTACAAAGAGGGGAAGAAAGAGAGTATACTGGAGAATAGCATCAACATTTCCCTGGAATTAAATTATTCTTAATTTTTTAGAAGTTTTAAATAAGATGCTATGTAGCCAGGCAGTAGTGGCACGTCTTTAATCCCAGCTCTCGGGAGGCAGAGGTAGGTGGGACTCTGAGTTTGAGGCCAGCGTAGTCTACAGGGCAAGTTTCCAGACAGTCAGGGCTACAAAGAGAAACCCTATCTCAGAACAAACAAAAATGCCATGTAGCCCTGGCTGGCCTGGAACTTGCTATGTAGACAACGATAGCCTCAAAGTTGCCATGATTCTCTTGCTGCTGCCTCCTAAATTCTGGGGTTATGGAAATATGCCACCACGTCTTACAAATGAGTAAATACCAGAGCTGGCTGTGGTGGCACATGCCTTTATTCCCATCTTGGGAGGCAGAGGCAGGCAGATCTCTAGATCTCTGTGACGTTGGGGCCAGTCTGTCCTACATAATGATTCCAGGATAGCCAGTTACATAGTGAGACCCTGTCTCAAAACAAACGAAAATGAGTAATACTCTGCAATAAGTATTCGTGGTTGTGACATTTTGTCCATTGGATACAAGCCAGAATTGCCTGGGAATAGAGTCTCCATTGGGGATTGTCCATATCAGGTTGTGGGAGGCGTTTTTCTGACAACATTAATTGTAAACCAGGCAGATCCAACCCACGTTAGAAGACACCATTCCCCCAGGCAGGGGACCCTAGACTGTGTAGGCCTAGAAACCATGCTGAGCACTGTATGGATGGATGGGTTCCCTCTCTTGACTGTGGGTGTGATGTGACAAGCTAACTCAAGCTCCAGACACTTCCTTGAACCCCCCAGGCCTTGAACTCAGAACCACCTCTGCCTCGGAAACGCTGGGATTGAAGGCGTGTGCCACCTCACCCAGATGAAATACTCTTTAGATTTAAACACATATATAGGCTGAAGGCTGAGGATATGGCTCGGCTGTAGACTGCATAGCATGTTTGAGGCCCTCAGTTCCATATCCAGCATCACAAAAATAAACAACACATTAAAAAGACACACATGCATTGGAAGAACTAGGAGATAATCAGGCAAACAGTAATTGAAAGCTGGAGAAGTTATACCATTGGGTAAGATAGACTGAGGAGAAACATTACTAGAGACAAAGAGGGTCATTCTGCACTGGTAAATGGGTTAATTCATCAGGAAGCTAAAACAACTGTAAACAAACACACCTAATTATACAAACAATCCACCTAACTCAAAACACAGTAAATAAAAAGTGATGGATGAGGATGGGGATGGCTGAGCGGTATTTAGCATGTGCAGGTCACATGGTCCAATACACAACACTAAAAAAGAAAAGTGGGAAGGAGTTCTCCAAGATGGCGGTGCCCGTGCACACAGTGTCTGGGTAGCAGGAGGTTAATCTCAGTCACTTTGAGGCAAACATGAGTCAAAACGCCTATATCGGGCTGGAGAGATGGCTCAGTGGTTAAGAGCACTGACTGCTCTTCCCGAGGACCAGGGTTCAATTCCCAGCACCTACATGGTGTCCCACGACTGTCTGTTAACTCCTGTACCAGGGGATGCGATACCCTCACATAAACATACACGCAGGCAAAACTCCAATGCACATAAAATGAAAAATAAATAAATTAACAGAAAAAAGAAAGAAAACGCCTATATCTCTGTATCTGTGTTTCCCAGTGAATGCTGGGACTATCCACCTTCCCGAGGAGGGCTCCTGGGCTTCAGGTCCACCCAGCCTCTGGCCTCCAGCTCTAACCACCTTCCTTAGGAGAGCTGCTGGGACCCCAGAGACACACAGTCCCAGCCTTGGCAAGTGCTGGGCCTATCCACCTTTCTGAGGATGGCTCCCAGGCTCCAGGATCAAGCAGCCTCCTGTCCACTACTCTACCCACCTTCCCGAGAAGACCAGCTGCATCTCAGGATCATCCAGGTGAGACCTCCACACCCCAACCCCTGCCTGTGTGTCCAGCGGGGACACAGCCAGCGGAGGAGAGCTGCCAGCTATTCTCTGAGATCCAGCCTCTGGCCCAGACCCTACCCACCATCCCCAGGAAGGTTGCTGGACTCCAGAAACAACCAGCCAATGCCAGGGACAGCCAGATGGCCACAGGCAGGTCTAAGAATGCACTCAACAAGAGCCAGGGCAACATAGCACTACCAGAACCCAGGTATCTTACTGTAGCAAGCTCTGCATATCCTAACACAGCTGAAACACAACAAAATGGCCTTAAATCTATTCTTATGAAGATGATAGAGGGGCTGGAGAGATGGCTCAACTGTTATAAATGAGAATGATGGAGGCCTTTCACAAGCAAATGAATAAATGCCTTAAAGAAATACAAGAAAATACAATCAAGAAGATAGAGGCCTTCAAAAAGAAAATTAATAAATACCTTGAAGAAATGCAGAAAAAAAAATAAAGGAAATGAATAAAACAGTTTAAGACCTGAAAATGGAAATAGGAATAACAAAGAAAACACAAATGGAGAGAATCCTGGAGATGGAAAACTCAGGAAAGAGAACGGGAACTACAGACATAAGCATCACCAACAGAATGCAAGAGGTGGAGGAGACAATCTCAGGTGTGAAGATACAACTGAAGAAATCAGTGTATCTGTCAAAGAAAATGTTAAACTTAAAGAATTCCTGATCACAAAACATCTAAGAAATCACGGACACTATGAAAATATGAAACATGAAAACATGAAACCTAAGAATAAGAATAGAAGAAAGAGAAGATTCCCAATTCCAAGGACCAGAAAATATTTTCAACAAAATCATAGAAGAAAATTTCCCCAACCTAAAGAAAAAGATATCTATAAATATGCAAGAGGCTTACAGAATACCAAGTAAATCAGACCAGAAAGGAAAATCCTTGTGCCACATAATTAAAACATTAGATGTACAGAACAAAGAAGGAGTATTAAAAGCTACAAGGGAAAAATACCAAGTAACACATATAGGCAGACCTGTCAGAATCACACACTTCCCAGAGACTCTGAAAGCCAGAAGGCTATGGGCAGGATGTCTTGCAGACCGTAAGAGACTACATACCAACCCAGACTACCCAGCAGAAATTCTCTCTCTCTTGGTCTTTTGGTTTTTCAAGACAGGGTTTCTCTGTGTAGCCTTGGCTGTCCTGGACTCCCTTTGCAGACCAGGCTGGCCTCAAACTCCCAGAGGTCCGCCTTCCTCTACCTCCCAGAGTGCTGAGATTACAGGCGTGCGCCACCATACCTGGCGCTAGCAAAACTTTCAATTACCGTAGACAAATAAAACAATATATTACATGACAAAAAACAAACTTCAACAGTTTATGTCCAGATCCAGCCCAGTGGAAGATACTAGAAGGAAAACTCCAAGCTAAGGAGGTTGACTACAACCAAGAAAACACAGGGAATAAGTAACTCCAGTGCAGCAAGATGAAAGGAGAAGTACACACGCTACCACCAACATTGTCAAAGTAACAGAAACTAGCAATCATTGCTTATTAACCTCTCTCAATATCGGTGCACTCAATTCCCCAATAAAAAGACACGGGCTAACAGAATGGATCTGAAAACAGGATCCATCATTCTGCATTGAAGAACACACCTCAGGCTGGAGAGACGGCTCAGCAGTTAAGAGCACTGTCTGCTCTTCTAGAGGTCCAGAGTTCAATTCCCAGCAACTGCATGGTGGCTCACAGCCATCTATACTCTCTGCTTCCCTTTTCTGACATGCAGGTGCACACATAGATAGAACACCCATATACATAAAATAAACAAATAAAAGCTTAAAAAAAAAAAAAGAAAAGAAACATACCTCAGCAACAAAGATAGACATTACCTCAGAGTAAAGGGCTGGATAAAGGGTTTCCAAGCAAAATGACTCAAGAAGCAAGCTGGAGTAGCCATCCTAACTAATAAAATAGATTTTCAACCACAATTAATCAAAAGAGATGGGGAAGGACACTTCATTCTTATCAAAGGAAAAATCCACCAAGATGATATTTCAATTCTGAACATCTATGCCCCAAATACAAGGGCACCCACATTGTAAAAGAAACATTACTAAAGCTTAAATCACACATAGACTCACACATATTAGTAGGGGAGACTTCAACACCCCACTCTCACTAATGGACAGGCCATCGAGACAGAAACTAAACAGGGAGATAATGAAACTAACACATCCACAGAATACTTCACCCAAAACACAAAAGAATTTTCCTTCTTCTCAGCACCTCACAGAACCTTCTCCATAACTGAACATATAGTTGGTCACAAAGCAAGTCTCAACAGATTAAAAAAAAAAAAAAAAAGAAATGGCCCCTTGTGTTTTAAAGATGGACGTCAGCAACAACAAAACAACAGAAAGCCTAATGGAAAGTAAATAACTCTCTACTCAATGACCACTGGGTCTGGGAATAAATAAAAAAAATTAAAGACTTCCTAAATTTCAATGCAAATGAAGACACAACACACTCAGACTTATGGGACACATTGAAAGCAGAGCTAAGAGGAAAGTTCATAGCACTGAGAGTCTTCATAAAGAAATGGGAGAGATCTCATACTAGCAACTTAACAGCACACCTGAAAGCTCTAGAACAAAAAGAAGCAAGCACACCCAAGAAGAGTAGATGCCAGGGAATAATCAAACTCAGGGCTGAAATCAATCAACTAGAAACAGAGAGAACAATACAAAGGACCAATGAAACAAAAGCTGGTTCTTTGAGAAAACCAACAAGATAGACAAAGCCTTAGTCAAACTAACTAAATGGCAGAGACGCAATATCCAACTTAACAAAATCAGAAACGAAAAGGGGGACTGCCTATTCTATCTGAATCTCTTCAGTATGGTACTTGAAGTCCTAGCTAGAGCAAAAAGACAACTAAAGGAGATCAAGGGAATACACATTGGAAAGGAAGAGGTCAAAGTACCGCTATTCACACATATAATAGTATACAGGAGGAGGAGGAGGAGGACACAAAACAACAAATGGCCAACAAAAAGTATACGTGTGTGTGTGTGTGTGTGTGTGTGTGTGTGTGTGTGTGTGTGTGTACCGCATACATGCAGTACGCACAGAGGCCAGAAGAGGGCCCTGGATCTCTAGAACTGGAGTCATGCGCAGTTGTGGGTTACCACGTGGGTGCTGGGAATTGAACATGGGTCCTTTTCACGAGCAGCCAGTGTCTTAACTGGTGAGTCATTTCTGCAGCCTCACAGCAAATATTTTTAAAAGTGTTCAACATCCTTAGCCGATAAGGAAATGTAAATTAAAATTACTTTGAAATTTCCATCTCACCCCAGTCAGAATGGCTATTGTTAAGAAAACACAGAATGGACCAGAGAGGTGGGTGAGCAGGTAAAAGTGCTTTGTGCCAAGCCTGATGACCTGAATTCAATCCCTGAGGTCCATGAGGTGGAAGGAAGAACTGACTCCCACAGGTTGTCCTCTGATTTCCACATGTGGCCACTGTGTGCATGCACTGTACACACATGAGAACACAAACACAATAATTTTGAAATGTAATAAATTTGTTTAAAATTGGGCTATAGTGGCACACACCTTTAATCCCAGCACTCAGGAAGCAGAGGCAGACAGATCTCCAACTTTGAGGAAAGCCTGGTCTGTAGTGCAAGTTCCAGGACAACTAGGGCTACACAGAAAAACCCTGTCTCAAACAAAACAAAACAAAACAAACAAACAAACAAAAAATGCTGGCAAGGATGTGGGGAAAGAGAAATCCTTATTTAATGCTGGTAGAGTATAAATGGGTGCAGCCTCCATGGAAGGTAGTATGGAAATTTCTGAAAGAGCCGTAAAGTGCTGGCAAGATTGCCGAGAGGGTAACATACCCGCTACACAAGTCTGGTGACCCTGGTTTGATCCTGGAAACTAATGTAAAGATGGAAAGAGAAAACTGACTTCTCAGAGGTGACCTCTGACCTCCACATGAGGGAAGGGGAGGGGAGGAAAATACCTTAGACCTCCCCCTGAGGGGAGGAGAGAAGAAGGGCAGGGAGGAGAAGGGAGGGGAGGAAAGGCAAAGACTGCTTTGGACCTGAGCTGGGGCTCACAACTGTAATCCCAGTATTCAAGAGGCTAAGGATCGGAGTTCCAGGCCAGCCTGGGCTGCACAGCGGGACCCTGGCTCAAACAAGGAATAAGTAAAAAAAGGGAATAGAAAAACTGAATCTCATAGATGAATGATTAGCCTGTACGTGATAGCAGCCCATCCAGGCACATAGGAAGCAGACAGATCTTTATGAGTTTCAGGCAGCCAGCGCTACCTCGTCTCAACATGAAATAAACAAAATCAAAAGGACAAATGATTTGATGAGACCCGAAATTGTGTTGGCAGAAACTGACCCCGCCAAATCCATTCAACCGTAATTGAAACTAAGCAGGGGTGAGAGTGGGAGCGGCTCAGGGGCGGGGTATGGGTCTCCTGTGTTAGGCTTTGGCCTGAGGGCTCCAGCAACGCCCCCCAAATCATTAAATCATCTATGAAGCCTCTGTAGTGTTTTTTTGTTTTGTTTTGTTTTGTTTTGTTTTTTTTTGCTTTGTTTTCTCATTCTCTGTATTTCAGAGCCTGGATAGCTTCTCTAGTGTTGATCCCTCGGGACCCTGGCCAACGCCTTCATTTACCACAGCCAAGAGGATGCCACCAATCTAGATTAATCTAGAGGTCATGGAACCACTACCATGTTGCGCCCACTCCCAGTTTTATAAGTTTTGTCAGAATACAGTTATCTTCATTTCTACATCGTCTTTTCCTGTTTTCATCTACAGTACCAAAGTTGAAGAGATGCAGGTAAGAGCCTAAAATATTATCTGGCCTTTGATGGAGAATGCTGCTCCTGAGTCAACCTAGCATAGCCAGCTGGAATTCACTGCCCTCTGCCTCCTCCACTCCTCCATCAACAGCATGTGTCCTGGCCCACTCCCACCACTGTCACACCCTGGACATGCTCTGTGCCCACTCTCACCACTGTCACATGCTGGACAAGCTCCGTGAAGTTAGGATTCTCGCGGTAGCTGGCCAGAACTTCAGACTCCACACGTCTGCCGGCCACTTCCAGAACAACCTGGGGCTTTTCCACCTCAAACAGGTGGACACGACCCAGGCCTCGAAGACCCCAGAACAGCACCTAAGGTCAGGAAGAGGGAGGCTCAGGGGCTACGGCTGACATGAGGGGAAGTGAGGAGGCTTCTGGTGCTTGGCTCTACCTCAACACGGAACTCCCTGAGCACAGGGCGCACACTAGGAGGCAGGGACAGGTGTCCAGAGATGGGCTCGACCAGGGAAGCCAGATCCTGGGGCTCCACATCACTAGGCACTGAGGGCTACGAGAAAAAACAAATCAGAATTCACACCAAAGCACAGAAAGCCTGGGCTCGGAGAAGAGCCATGGGTTTCTGTGAGGTACAGGTGCAGGGGGACCAGACAGAGCTGGATTCAAAGGCGGGACTTCCCAGAAAGCAGTGGGAGCCTGAAATTTGGGACAGGATAACCCCAGGCTGAAAGCAGTCTAGGTTCCCTAGGTGTTGCATCCTGGGTCCATCAGGAATCCTGGGGTCAGGGTGCCAAGGAGGTAACCCCGGGGGAGACTTGCAGCCAGCATTCTCTGGGGCGAGAGACTAGATGGTTATCCTTGGGGTACCCTGAGATGGGAGGCCTGACCGCTAAGCTGGAAAGACAGGTTAAATCTAACCTCAAGGCGGCCACTGTAGTCCAGTTCAATCAGTTCAAAGGTGGCAATGACTTCTCCAGCGCCCTGTGGTCCCTTCCTCAGGGGGAAGAACTGCAGCTCAGGGCGCTGATATGGGTCCTCTATCAGCTTTACTCTTGGGGCTGCAAACGCCCTGCCCAGGAACACAGCAGGGCCCTGTGAGAGACAAAGCAGTGAGGAGATAAGAGAGATATAGCTAGGGCTGGAGAAATGGCTCAGCGGTTAAGAGCACCGACTGATCTTCTAGAGGATCTGGGTTCCCAGCACCCACATGGCAGCTCACAACTGTCTGTACTCCTGTTCCTGGGGATCCGGCACCCTCACACAGACATACATGCAGTCAAACACCAATGTCCATAAAATTAAAAATAAATATTTTTTTTAAGGATATAGCCAGCTGTGGCGGCTACATCTTTCAACCCACTCCTTAGAAGACAGAGATGGTGGCCTCTATGATTCCAGGCCAGCCATGACTATACAGCGAGACCCTGCTCCCACAACCCAAAAAATGCAGGGAGGGAGTGGCGGAGGATCCTCTCAGAAGCGAAAGGGGAGGCATCAAGGCTGGGGAGGGGAGAGGAAGCCGGGATGGGGAGGAAGAGACACACTCACAAACTTATTGTGGTCAAAGACATTAATGGCCACTAGGGGAGGCTCCTCCCGCAGGTGTTCCCGCCTGCCATCCACAATCAGCTGGTCAAACACCAAGAGTTCATCCCACAAGGGACTCAGTGTCTGCTCCAAGACCTTGGGAACCATGCAGAGAAAGGGGCAAAGGCAGATGTCAGAAAGGAGCTCCCTCACTGGCCAGGTTGGCAGTCAAAGTGATACTTAACTGTCACCAAAGGCATGGGTGTGCATCTCAGGTGTCTCCCTAGGGGCCTTATGGTCTGACTCTCTCTCTCTCTTCCAAGATAGGGTTTCTCTGGGTAGCCCTGGCTGTCCTGGACTTCCTTTGTAGACCAGGCTGGCCTCGAACTCATGGAAATCTGCCTGCCTCCACCCCCCCAGTGCTGGGACTAAAGGTGTGGGCCACTATCACCTGACTGCCATTCTCTTAGCGTAGCCCTAGAGTCAAGAAGCAGTGGCTCTCCATTCTACACTGCCCGAGTCAGACCAGAGTCCTTCCTAGTACACTGTCCTGAAAACTCAAAGTGGGAAGAGAAACTTAGGGCACCTTGTGCCCTGCTCCCCTCTGACTATGTCCCAGTCTGGCCCTCACCCGTGTGGTCCGGCACTGGGTAGAGATAAGGACATGTGCAAAGGGGTCCGAGAGGCCACTGTCATCTGCTGCCAACACGCCTCGGGCCTGGTACAGGTGCGCCCGCAGCTGGAAGTAGCTAAAGTCTGGGATGAGGACAGGGAAGGAGCCATGCTTGCTTAGGAGACCACTGGGATTCCCTGGCTCAGGAACCCCCAACTCAGGGCAAACAGCAAGGTGGGGCTGACCCCTGACCCCGAACTCACCATCCCGGTGTAGGCTGTGGGGCAGCCCAGCCGACGGCTCAGGCAGAAGATCTGGGGGCAGCTCAGAGGTGCAGGCCTTGGCTTGCTTGCCCAGCCCCAGCCACAGGAAGAGCTCCAGCTTGGCACAGACCTCCCCAGGGGCTGCCCCAGGTGCCTGTGTGTGAAGGAGGCACACTGGAGGCCCCCTGCCCCAAATCTCTCTGCCGAAGAGAGGCGGTACCCAAGCTTCCCCGTGCAGGAGGCAGCCCCTCTGCTCCCACTTCCTTCTGCATCCTTCTGCATCCTTCTGCATGCACTCTATCCCATCCACCTACACTGCCCTGCCTTTGTCAGTTCCTGTGTCCACAGCCCTAACCCCAAGTCTATGATCTGCCTCCCTTTGCTCCCTCCATCCTCAACACATTTACACTATCTGTCCTTTACCCCAAGGGTCACATTAAAAACCTGTTTTGGTGGGGGCTGCAGAGATGGCTCACAGGCTAAGAGCACTGACTGCTCTTCCCAGGGTCCTGAGTTCAATTCCCAGCAACCACATGGTGGCTCACAACCATCTAGAATAAAAACCTGTTTTGGTGCCTTTTCCAGGGACAGCTCATTTGGAAATTTTCTGCCTGTAAATCAGCTCTGCTCTCAAGAATGATCGCTCTCCTCCCTTATCACCCTGCCTGCGTGCCGGGGCCACGGTAGGTTCAGGGCAGAAAGTGTGCTCTTGACCTCACTCCCAAGCTGACCTGGACAAAGCCACAACCCCCCTTTGGCTTTTTGGACAGTTGAAAACTTCAGGGAGCTCTGGTGTCCTGTCCTGTGTGTGGCCCTCACCCCGCTCTCCCCAGCCCCGCCTCACTGTGAGCAGCAGAGTCTGGATCCTCCCGCAGTCTCGGCCTCGTTCCTCCTCAACCACGGAGAACAGCACGTCCTGTGCAGGGATGCGGGCATAGGCCACACGGCGCTGGCCGCTGAACATCCAGACCAGCACGTCCGGGAGGGGTGGCTGTGGCTGCAAGGGGAGGGCAGGGTTGCCTGGAGTCTGGACCTGAGACCACCTCATCCCTGAAGCTTAAGCTGTGCGGACAGTCCAAGTGCCCTGACTCTTTCTGAACCCCTGCTTCTGTGGCCACGAGGCCCTGACCTCTCCTCCGGGACGCAGCATAGGGCGTCTCAGGCTCAGAATCCAGCTTGCAGTCTTCACGCGGCGCACAGCCCTCTGCCCTCACCATTTTTAAGTCCACAGTGCAATGGTGTTAGGCCCATTGGCAGCTGTGCTGGCAGCCATGTGTCTCCAGAACCTTTCCTATCTTACAAAACAGAACTTCACCAAACCCTAACTCCCATTTCCACCTGAGGGCCGGTTCCCAAGAACCACAAAAAGCAAAATAACAGAACCCTTCAAAGCAACAAAGCTAGGAACGGAGAGCTGCCTCAGTGAGTACAAGCACTTGCTGCTCTTACAGAGGACCTGGATTTGGGTCCCGGTGCCCATGTGGTGGCTCACAATCATCTGTGACTCCAGCTCCAGGGGACCTGATGCCTCTTCCGCCTACAGATGCCAGGCATCAACCCAGTGCAAAAACATACATGCAGACAAAGAATCCATACACAGAAAATAAATAAACCTTAAAAAAAATAAAAGAAAAAAATGAAGCCAGGTATGGTGGCATATGCCTTTAGCCCGTGGGAGCCATAGGCAGGCGAATCTCCAAGTTCAAGGCCAGCCTGTTCTACAGATAAGTTCCAGGTCAGCCTGGGCTTCAAGAAACACTGCCTCAAAAACAAATAAATAAACAAACAAAACAATGAAACTAGATAGGATGTATATTTATGTCATAATTTGATAAAGGAGGATTTCATTAAAAATTTAAAGACAGGATAGAAATGTGATTTAGTGGTAAAACACATGATTATCGTAGTCAAGGTACACAAAAAAAAAGGAAGGAAAGAAAAAAGGGAGGAAGGAAAAGAAGAAGGGAGGGAGAAGAGGAAGGAAGGGAAGGAAAGAGAGGAAGAGGGGAAGGGAGAGCTAGGAAGGAAGATTATTATTATTTTTTAAGATTTATTTATTATGTGAACAATGTTCTGACTGCATGTACACCTGCATGCCAGTAGAGGGCACCAGATCTCATTATAGATGGTTGTGAGCCACCATGTGGTTGCTGGGAATTGAAATCAGGACCTTTGGAAGAGCAGCCAGTGCTCTTAACCTCTGAGCCATCTCCTCAGCCCCCAGGAAGGAAGATTATTAATTTTGCTCTAAGAGTCAATTTAATGGCATTTCTACCCAGCTCCTTCCAGTGCTGACTTCCACCTGCCCAAGCCTCCTGTTTCTGGGCATTTGTGCATGCCTGGCATCCATCCTCTCTCACACACCAAACTCCAACTATCAAATACGCTTGAGTTTCAGCTACTGTTTAGCCAGCTGTGCCACAATGGCTGGACCATTAGCTTCCACTGTGTGCACGGACCCCTCCCCCAAGGCTGTTGGCAGAATCACACTAGAGAGCGGGAGCGGGTCCTTAGTGTAGAAAGTGTCCCCAAAAGCATGAGCTTTCCTCACACATCCCAGTCAGCCCATGGCCAGTCACCTGTCCTTCCAAACAGATCCTGAAGTGATCTCCGGATCCCTGCTGAGCCCTAGCCTTCCTCACCCCTAACTGCACCGACAGAATCATGCAGCACAAGGATGCCATCCAAAGGACAACAGTTGCATCCACCCAGAGGTCTCTGGAAGGGTCCAGAACTTAGGGGGGAAAGCATGCAGAGTAAGAAGGTGTGGTAGGAACGGTCACCTCCCCAGACAGGAAGCGCAGTTTTGCCAGGAGCTTCTTGGCCAGCGCCACCTTCCTCTGCAGAGTGTTCTGCCTCAGGCCTCGCAGAAGCTGCAACCCTTGCTTTGCCATCAGATTCTGGAAGGGCAGGAGGAGACCATGAGGAGGAGGACTCAGCTAGGCACCCGCCTCCCTCCCTTCCCCGCCGCGTACCAGGCTGTGCGTCAGCAGCTTCCCTCGGCGTCGGTCCAGGGCGTTGGGTCGGGTCATCACCCTGCGCTCAGCACCCTGGCAGAACTGTCTGCAGAGGGAGTCAAGGCTGAGGACAGGACCCTGGAACGGTTCCCCTCAGGAAGGTCACGGGACCCTGGAATGGCTCCCCTCAGGAAGGCCGCCTACTTCCTGACCCCGACAGTCCTTCCTCAGAGAGCCATGCCCAAACACATGAACTGCAGCCTGGTTTGAATTTGAGCCCTACAGTCACCAATATTTAACATCTCCCGCCCTGGCTACCTCAGTTACGGCCCAGGGCCCAGCAGCCTGACTGCCCTCTGCATGCTAGTTAGAAACGCCAGCCCCACCCCAGGCCTACAGCATTAAGGCCTGCTTGTTTACACTCTGGGAGTCTGTACCCACACCAGGACAGGGAGGAAGGCTTGCTCCAGTCTGCGCCAGCCTGACTGGAAGACTTCTCCTTGAGGCAGTACATGACAACTTTAATCCCAGCACTTGGGGGGCAGAGGAAGGTGATCTCTCTGGGTCTGAGATCAGCCTGGTCTGCACGGGGAGTTCTAGGACAGCCAGGGCAACAAAGCGAGACCTTGTCGGGGGTGGGTGGGGGGGGTGGGGATATAACACAGCCAAACCAACTAGATTTCTAGTGATACCTCTGCCCATCAAAGAGTCGCAGCTGAGACCCTCAGGGGAAAGGCTGCTGGAGGCCAAGCCTAACGATGGATGTGAGAGCCCATGTGACAGGAGAGAGCCGGCTCCTGCAAACCGCTCTAACTTCATGCTCTGAGTACGCGCACATGCACGGCACATACACACAGTTAAAAATTAAATCTCTCTCAAAATTGCAGTTTAATGTTATTAAGGAATGTTTTTAAAAACACATAGAAATGAAGCTGGTTGGTGGTGGTGCACACCTTTAATCCCAGCACTTGGGAGGCAGAGGTAGGCGGTTCTCTGTGAGTTCAGGCCCAGAGTGAGTTCTAGGTCATCCAGGACTACACAGAGAAAGCTTGTCTTAAAAAACAGAAACCAACCAACGAACCTATATAGAAGTCAAATGTTACCTTAATCTATCAGCAAATTTACAGTTTTTTCCTTAAACCCAGAACCAGGATTGGTGCAAGACTCAGAGCAGATGTTTAGCATGTATGAGGCTGAGTTTAATGCCCAGCACATGCATGCACACACTAACAGGCAGAATCTCACCACTTCACCTTCCCCCAGGACCACCCAGTCTAAGTCTGTCACCTGGATTAAGGCATTCACCTCCTCACTGCACTGGCTGCTGTTCTGTCACCCCATAAAACATCCTCAAAAGCACCCGGAATGCTGCCGACACCTTTCTATTTCTCTCCACTGCACTTGCTTCTTATCTAAGAGTAAAACATAAAACTCTAAAAATGGCCTAAAAGTTCCTGCACTTCTGGTTCCTTCTCTCCATCCTCATCAAACGTGCCTCACCCCATCAAGGACAACCTTGTGTCACACTGGCCTTTTTGCTCCTCTGTAAATTATGTAGAGGACAAAAAATCCTTGTGCCCACAGATGAGCACTGGAGAAGCCAGGACAAGTTAGGCACACAGCTGACCTCTTCAATGGGATGAGACCCTTAGCTGGTTCCTCTGGAATGCTGGGAGTGGGTATAGCTTACAGCCTGGTGATCCTCTGCTGCCTGATGAGGCAGGCTTTGCCTTTCTATCCCAGAATTTACATTTTAGTTATCCCAGACCCTTTCTCCCTAAAACCCATTACTTGAGCATTCCTTCTAGGCCATAAAACCCAACCTTTTAAGTGATTCACATGTACAACAGCCTGAGTGACTTCCATGTTATCTTTAGGGCCAGGCCAGTCCTGACTGCCACAGTGGATGTTAACCTCAGTCAAGCTCCCTCAACCCTTCTTTTGGGCCCTATCTCTGAGCCAACAGTGCCCAGTCTTCTGAAAGCAGCCAGATGCACTTTGTAAAAATTCTCAGTGTCAACACGTCCACCTGGGACTTAGTTCTTATCAGAAAACCATTTTTTTCCCCAAAAATTGTGCTGTGCTTAAAATATGGCTAAAATAAACGATTTGGGTCAGCACCAGCATCTAAAATTTGGAGTGAACCAAGTTTCTTTTTTGTCTCTTCGAGGATCATACCACACCCATTACCCCCCACACACACAGCTATCCAGTGAGACCGTATCTCAGAGGGAGGGGACAGCAAAAGGAGTGAGCAGGCCATGCAGGAAGAAGGCTGGGAGTGTTGTGGAAGTCAGCAGCAGAGTATTTCCAGAAGGTGTGAGCTCTACTGTGTCCCCTGGCACTAAAGGTACAGACAAGACGTGAGTATCCACAGCCCACGACTCCAGTGCTTCTGTCCTGGGCTCGCAGCTGAGTCTCTGCAGGTGTTCAAATCTCTCTCTCCTCACTCTAGGGGATCTTGTCCAGCCTCGTCCACATAATGGTAAATCTGCATTTCCAGCAAACGATCATCCCCAGAATCCAGTCTGTGCTGCGCTTCCCTGCTAGATACATGTCCACTCTCAAGGCTGGCTAACAGAAGCAAGCCTCCAGCCCCCTTCCTATTTTCCACAGCTTAGCTAACAGTGCCGTCTACAGGCAGCCGGTGGTGGCTGATGTGGATCTGCAACTTGATAGGTTCCACAGCTGCCAAGGAAGCGAGCCCTCAGGCATGTGTGAGAGGTTTTCTAGATTGGGTTAATTTATTTGGGAAGACCAGGACTGTGTGTGGCACCATCTCATGGGCCGAGGTTCTGGACTGAATCAAACGGAGGAAGTGGGCTGAGCCCCAGGCATTTGTCACTCCCTGCTTCCTGAGTGTAGACACACTGTGGGCAGCTGTGTCCTGCTCTTGCTGAAGGGCTTTCCCTGCTGTATAGGACTGTAACCCCTATAACTGTAAACCAAAACAAATTCTTCCTTCCTTGAGTCAGTTTTGTAACAGATACAGTATCAAAAATCTTGGGGGTCATTTGGGACTTTACACATTTTTCTCCTTTTCTCCGTCTAACTAGGTTGTGGTAACAATAGCCAGCTGCAAATTTTCTCTTGAATTCACTCCCCTGGCCTTTTGTTGTTATTTTGTTTGGTGAGACAGGGCTTCTCTGTGTATCCCTGGCTGTTCTGGAATTCATTTGGTGGAGCAGGCTGGCCTCACACTCACAGAGATACACCAGCCTTTAAAGGTATATGCCACCGCTGCCCAGACTTCTATCTACCTACCTACCTACCTGTCTATTTATAGGCTTTTGATTTTAGCTGTTCTCAAGCTGAGGTTGACCTTGAACTTCTGATCCTCCTGCCTCTGCCTCCCAAGGGCTGGGATTACAAGAATGCACCACCATGCCTGGATCCTACGGTGATGGAGATCGAACCCAGGGCTTTGCACGAGCTAGGCAAGCACTTTTTCGAGTGAGTTGTGCCCACAGCCCTTGAATCCATTCACCCATCTCCTGTCACCTAAACTATTACAAAGCCTTGTTTGCTAGTCCTGTCTTCTCTCTCACACCATCTCTCACCTACTCGTCCTTTCTAAAGTTATAAATTAGAACTCCACGACCTTCAGTGGCTCTCCCCTGTTACCCAGAGAAGAAACCACGACTATTACAATGACACAGGGAGTGCCCCAAGGGTTTGCAGAATAAAGAGAAAACTCTTGAGAAAAGCACCCTTTCAAAAGAAAGGGTATTAGGTGCCTGGAGCAGGGTATCAAATCGTGGCCATGAAAGATGGAAACAACCAGAACTTGTTCATGTGGTTAGAGCAACGACTGGAGACTGAGAAAGGACCAGTTAAGGATGCAGGAGCGATACAGAAGACAGCGGAGCTACTTAGGCAGGGGGTCAAAGGAGGTGAAGTCGGTATCACAGAGGTGCTGCCTGGGGAGCTGTGCTTCCTCCTTGCATCAGGAACAAGAACCAGCAAGCAGATGCAGAAGCTGCCTAGGTACACACTGGCTGGAGGAGGCCAGGTTTGCTGGCTGGTATTATGTGTCAGCTTGACACAGCTACACTCATCAGAGAGGAGGGGCCTCAGTTGAGGCAATGCTGCCATGAGACCCAGCTGTAAGGCTTTTCTCAATTAGTGATCAAGGAGGGAGGGGGAGGGCCCAGCCCACTGTGGGTGGGACCTCCCTGGGCTGATGGTCCTGAGTTCTGTTGAAAAGAGCAGGTGGAGCAAGCCAGTAACCAGCACTCCTGCTCGGCCTGGGCGTCAGCTCCTGCCTCCCAGATCCCACCCTGTTTGATCCCTGCCCTCACTTCCTCCAGTGATGAACTGTGCTGTGGAAGTGTAGGCTGAATAAAGCCTTTCCTCCCCAGCTTGCTTTTGACCACAGTGTTTTGTTCCAGCAACAGAAACCCTGGCTAAACAGGGTCTTACTTTCCTTCTGAAACAGGAGGGAAGGGAAGCCTCATAAGCGTGTAGGAGCCCGACAGCCCGTGGTCTCTACTGTGCTCTCTTGATACAGAAACCTCTCATCCTCACTCCTCCATAGGTGCTGGACAAATGCAGCTTGAGACTACCCTTGGTCTAGACAGCCTGAGTCTCTCTCGCATCCTGAAACTGGCCAGCGATGGGGAGCTGCACGGGCTGACGCTCGGCTCACCTGCTCCCAGCCACCAGCTCCTCCAGAGTCTGCTTGAGTCGCGTGCAGGCGCCCAGCGCCGACCTGCGCTGCATCTTCTCGACCTCCTGCAGGCCCTGGTCCTGTGTGGGCTCCAGGAAAGGTCAGTCTTGAAGCTCCCTGACCCATACCCCACCCGTTCACACCACTCTGGCGGCCCTTCTTTGCCCTCACCGGATTCTGGTTCTAATTCTCTGGCTTCCTTCTGGCTCCACTCCATCAATCACTGCACCAACCCCATTCCCACACCCTTGTTCTCCTCAGTTTGCCTAGAAACTTCGAGCTTGCCCACCATTTCCTGGCCCTGCACCAGCAAGGTGTCAGCTCCACCCCATCAGCCTCTACTTTGGAGCGCCTTCAAGAGCTTCAGTCTCCCACGTCCCGTGGCTGAGCCTTCCCCTCGGGGGCGCCACCTTGCTCTCACCAGCCTCTCGGCTACTTTGCACACACTGTTGCTGCTGTAAAGGCGCCAAGTGTAATCCTCCCAGCGGCTCCACACATGTAGACAGGGCTTTCGGTGGCGCAGAGGCAAGCAGAGGTATGGCCTGGGCCAGAGAGAAGGGGCGAGGGTTTGGGGGCGCCCTGAGTGCTCTGGGACCTCTCTCTGAACCCTCCTCCAAGTCGCCCGGGTCACTTACCCACTGCCATCCACAGGCTCAGGCCACTGAGCAGGCGTCCCCAGCAACTCCTCCTCCTCCTGCCCCGACCCTCTGTCCTCAGAGGCCAGGAGAGGCTGTGCTTCCAGCGTGTTGCCCTCGGGTCCCCCGTCAGCCCTTGACCCTCCGCCCAACTGCTCCTCCCGGCGGCCTGCAGGACCTGCACCCCAGAGCATCAGGCTAAGGGTCAGGTATTTCCCTCCCCACCCCCTCCCTGGGTAGAAGCAGAACCCACCCGTCTCCCTGAAGTCAACACCCTTCCTGGGGCCGCATGTCTGAAAGAAGGGACCGCTCTCAAACCCACGGCCTTCGGGGCTCATCTGGGCCACATACCAATGGAAATCTCCAAGCTGATGGGCTTCTTGGCCAGTGAAGGGTCAATCATGGTGGCTTCAAAGAGCACCCCAAAAAGCAGGAAATCTTCGCAGGGTGCCAGGGCGTTCTAGGGAAGAGAGTGAGGGTGGGGTCAACTCGCGCCCAGGAGCAGTCTATTCTCTGCTTGGTCACCACGCCTGCAGAAAGGCATCCAAAGGAAGGCCCAGAGGCCCTGGGAGCCTTACCTCCCTAGCACCTGGTAGCTCCCCCACGGGTCCAGGACACTGATCTCTGGCCCACCCCCTCTACATACAGCCCATTCACACACGCCATTGTATCACACACACTGGACTCTTCCTCCAAGTCCCCAAACTGGAAACAGCCACATGAGGTCTAGCTTGGAAAGGGATTTACAGGCCCCAGAGCTGAGGGCAGCTCCAGCCCCCACCTCTGGCAGAGGCAGTAGCTCCTCCACCTCCACGTCCATTGCGCTGGGCATCTCAGGCGCATCCGCACTGGCTCCCGCATCCACAGGCTGCAGAACAGCCCCTGGGGGCTGACCCTGCCTGCTCTTCTTTTTCTTCTTCTTCTTTCCAGTGAGCCGCGACAATCCGGACCCCTGCGTGGTCTGGGGAGACTTAGGGTCAACTCTGCCTTCGAACACCTCCGTGGACACGGCTACCAGAAGTCGGCCCCGGAACCAAATGCCTTCCCCAAGGCCTTCGTTGAGACTCTGAAGACCATCCCGAAGCCTGCCAGTGGGGAGCGAGCCATAGAGGGGCATCCAGGCCGGACCAAAAGTGGGGTGAAAGCCCGCTGTGGGGGGACAAGAACAGGATTTGGAGGGGCACACAGGACAAACGGGTGCTGCTCTGCACTGTTTGCCACTGGATCCTCCGGTGCTAGCGATGGGGAAGGGAAGCCACCAGGCCTGTGACAACAGGAGAGGACAGAGGACCTCTCTGGGCATTGGGGAGCGGCTAAGGTTAGGGTGAAAGCGCTGCCTTCTGCGGGATGGCCGTGCTCCCTAGGCCACCTGTGTTCCAAGAACGGGCTTTGCTCTGAGGACTCATGTGAGCCAAGGTGGAGACACGCTCACCCGCACGACCCGAGTTCGAGATCTGCCTCAGGTCCAGCACGTGCGTGGCGACCGGCAGGTCCGTGAGCGGCGCGTCGTCTCGCAGCTGCAGGTGAAGGGCCCGCGTGAGCGGCGGGAAGAGCTCCACGAAGCTCAGCTGCTCGTTCCACTCAGGAGCCGCCTCCTCTCCACGCACGGAAGTCTCACCCTGGAGCGGGGGCGGGGCGGGGCGGGTCCCAAAAGATGGCTATTCCATCCAGGTGCTGCGGGATAGCAGCCTGGCGACCTGAGTTTGACCTCCCTCCTAGGGTGCTCCTAGCCTTCCACACCCGTGCTGTGGCTCTCAGGGAAGGCGCGCACACGTACACAAAATAAATAAAAGCTGGAGAGATGGCCCAGCGGTTAAGGTCGGGAGCGAGCACTGCTCTTCCAGAGGGCGAGTGTGGTTCCCAGGCCACAGCCACCTACAACTCCAGCTGCAAGGGTCCTGACGCCCTCTTCAGGCCTCTGTGGGCACCGGCACTCACGTGCACATAACCCACACAGATATTTATGCATACACATAATTAAGAATAACAATAGCTGTAATTAATAACATTAAAATAAAATATTTATAAACACACACACACAAGAATAAAACTAGCCAGGCGCTGAGGCGCATGCCTATCTGTAACCCTGCCAAGTGGATCTCCAAGTTCCAAGCCAGGGAGGGCTACACAGCAAAACCTTGTCTCAAAATGAGTGAAGATGTCTTTGATAAATAAGTAATTTTTCAAAGCCCTGAGCCGCACCTCAGGGAACGGGAGGGACTTACCTGCTGCCCGAGGAAGCTCACCCGCACGTAGGGGTCCAGGAGGACGTGCTGGTCGTGAAGGGCGCGGGCCAGACTACCCAGGAGCCCGGTTCGCACCGCGGGGAGCCCCTCGGCGCGGTACACGCGCACGCGCAGGCGTGCCCAGGGCCTCTCAGCCCGCACCCCGCGGGGCAGGAGGAGATTCCTAGGCGTAGAGCTGAGGTCTGAGCGCTCTGCTCCCCCAGGCGACGCAGTCCTCCGACCCCGCCTCACCCCCAACTCACTTCTCTATGTCCGAACCGGTCCCTGGGCACGGGGGCGGTGGCGGGAGGGGCAGGTCCCCGCGCGCCCTCACGGACAGGGTGATCTTGACGAAGCCCTTAGTCCCGGCGCGGGTGTCGCGGGGATCGTGTAGAGGAGCCCATTTTTGATGGAAGTGGCCATCTGAGGACAGAGGGGCAGGACAGGGTTCCATGGAGTTGCCTCGGGACGCTGGGCAATGGCTGGGGTTGGCCCAGGGAGAAGGTGGGAGAAAGGACAGCGCAGGCAACTGCCCGGGGCCGTTTCCGGAGTCTGTGTTGGAGCAAGTGAGCTTCAGCGAGAGGAGGGTTCAATACCTGGCTGGTCTAAGGCCATGCCCAGGTCCATCCTGAAGGTGCCTATCCTGGTAGCCATGAACGGGAGCGTCTGCGAGTGGAAAGCCTGGGGGAGAAGTGTCAGTCCTGGCGCTTTGGCACCTCCCCCCCTTCCCCTCTTTAAGTCGCACTCCGTAGCCCTGGCTGGGCCTTGAACTCGTGGCGATCTCCCTGCCTCAGCCACCAAACGCCCAGGTGGACATCCCCCCTTTCCCGACATGCACCCTCTTTCCCACTTACAGTGATCTCCAGCAGCAAGTCTTGGAGGTGGAGCCGAGTCTCGTGAAATTCGAACAAGAAGTACTGGGTTGTGAGGGGTGAGAACAAGGAGACATTAGGCGTGGAAGCCTCGTTCAGCTTGCCCCGAATTCTTGCATAGAGAATGTGGTCCCTTTCCTAAAAGGTGCCAGCACTCTGCGCTCTCTCCAGGGGTGACTCCTCTGGCCTGGACCAGGTCTCTCAGGCTCTGCCCTCTTCCTTGGCACCCTCACCTCATTGTAGAAGGGGCAATTGGTTCCACGCTGCGTGGCTGTCACTCGGCGCTGATCCCCCACACGCACGGCCACATAGGGGCTGATATTGACTCCCACCAGCTTCTGGGCCTCAAGCACTGTGACTCCCACCTAGATAAGGGATGCAACAAAAAGAGAGAGAAGGGAGGGAGAGAGGGAGGGAGGGAGGGAAAGAAAGAGAAAGAGAGAGAAGGAAAGAGAGAGAGAAAGAGAGAAAGAGAGAGAGAGGAAGAGAGAAAGAGAAAGAGAGAAGAAAAGAAAGAGAGAGAGAGAAAGAAAGAAAGAAAGAAAGAAAGAAAGAAAGAAAGAAAGAAAAGAAAGAAAAAGGAAAGAAAAGTGAGAAGGGCCTGGGTAAGGGGAGACCAGTGAGATTCCCGAGATTCCGAGAGGGTTAGGAATAGGCCTGACAGTCATACCTGGAAGTCCTGGGCCTTGCACGCCTTGAAGGGGTCCCCTCGGGGCAGGCCCAGGGCACGGCTGTAGAGAAGCACGGGGTCAGCTTGCTTCGCCCTCCCCGCCCACCACACCTAAGGCCCGCCTGGTGCTGGGATGCAGACTTTGCCCTACAAACTTTTGGAGTCAAGTCCTTTCAGACTGCCTGGGGCCCTACCTGCATCTCACACCTACATCGAGTCTGACTCACTCTTGGAGCTCTGAACCCGTTAGTTTGCTCACCAAACAAAGGTGACTGAGACCTGCCTCATGCCGATATAAACAGATAAAACCTGTCCTAACCAATGTTTTTTTTTTTGTTTTTTGTTTTGTTTTTTTTTTTTTTAACAAACTAGTGTGAACCACTTTGAACATGACAGGGTGTGTGCCGGTAAGTGAATGACCACTGATAGCAGAGTCTCCATCCGGTGCCTGTGCCCTTGTACATCAGGAAGGCTGACTCAGTGACAGGGCGGCAGAGCAGGAACAGGTACCTTTTGAGGGGGCTGAACACCACCCCAGAAATCTCCACGTCGGGCTCGTCCTCCAGCCCCAGCTCCAGCTCCAGCTCGCTCTCTTCATCATCCTGTGCTCCCAGGCTTCGAGCTAGCCTTCGGCCCAGAGCCACTGCCCGATGCTCCAGCCGGGCCTCCTCGCCAGGCCTGAGCGAGTTGGTGGCCAAAGGTCATGCTTAGGACCTACTGCCTGTTGCTGGGAAACCTTTGTCTTTGATTATTTTAGGATTGACCGCTGAACCTTCAGATTGACCCCACTTATCCCAGGACTGTCTTTTTTGTTTTGTTTTCCAAGACAGGGGTTTCTTTGTGCAAGAGCCCTGGATGTCCTGCAATTTACTTTGTAGACCAGACTGGACTCAAACTCACAGATATCTGCGTGCTTCTGCCTTCTGAGTGCTGGGATTAAAGGCGTGTGATACCACGTCCAGTTTAGGACTAACTCTTTTATTTATTTTATTATGTATACAATATTCTGCATGCAGGCCAGGAGAGGGCGCCAGATCTCACTATACATGGCTGTGAGCCACCCTGTGGTTGCTGGGAACTGAACTCAGGACCTCTGGAAGAGCAGCCAGTGCTTTTAACCTGGGAGCCATCTCTCCAGCCCCCTGGGCTAACTCTTAATCTGGAGATCATTCTATTTTCAAAACCTAGTCCTGCTGTAAGGATTGACCTCTGACCTTCTAATTCACTCATTCAAATCTCAGAGCCTGGAACTAACTCATGCCACCTGCTCCGAACCCCGGTATTGACTCCAGTGGCTCCCAATCACCCCGGCATACTTACTCCATCTCCTGGAAGCCCACATTGGGGATAATCAACTCTGAGCTGGGAGGGAAGAGAGAGAGGGGGAGAACTGACTGTGGAAGGTGACCTGGTGAGAACACACTCCAGGGTCCCTGTACCCCGCTGACCCCCAATGGAGGTGAATGTGATTTTTCTCTCTTCAGGCCTCGAGTGGGTTACTAAAGGATTACCTGTCTCGAATGGGTGTCCCAAAGTCCTCCTCTGCCCAGGTTCCAGCAGCTCCGTCAGGGGGCTGATACTTTAGGTCAAGTTCCACCTGGATCTGAAACCAGATACAGTACCCATCGGTCCCCTCAAACTGACATGGGCTAAAAGAGTACCAAGACAAACACCTTACATGCCATCTGTAAATACAGACCCTCCGGGCCTATGTCTGTAGCAGCGTGTTCCTCTCTGATTACGATAATATTTACACCCTCGGTCTTCTGCGTTTGGTAACTGCCAGAAGAGGCCAAGGCAGCTTTCTGTAATGAGGGGACTCCTGGCAAGTCGGCCACACTCCAACACAGACCCCATTCCCAAAAGCAGTCGGGCGACGCAAACGGAACTTTTGTCAGGTGTTAGAGTTTATGTGGAACTGCTATGTATTCAAATGTTACTGTCCTATGAGCAAATTCTTAGGTATCCCAAATGATGTTGTGTTAACTTTGCCTCCTAAGTTATCCCTGATGGATGATAAAAGTTGCCGACAGCCTGTAGTTGGACAGACAGAGACATGGACGACAGGACTTCCTGAAGGAGGGAAAAAGAAACTCTGGGAGGAAGAAAGAGGAAGGGTTTTTCGGCAGGAGATGTGAGAGGAGACAGATGTGACTACAGGCCTGGAAGGTTTATCTAGTCACATGGCTGGATGGGACTAGGTGGTCCAGCTAACTTAGATGAGCTAACTGAGAGTCTGCCCAGGTTTTTTGAGACAGGGTTTCTCTGTGTAACAGAGCCCTGGCGGTTCTGGACTCGCTTTGTAGACCAGGCTGGTCTCAAACTCACAAAGATCCACCTGCTTTTCCTCCCTGGTATTAAAGGCACATGCCACCATGCCTGCCTAATAAACCTTAAACAAAAAAATGTTTAAGATAATTTTTTTAGAGAAAGGGGTTGGTAGAGAAATTTTAATTCAGAACATGGCTACTCTGGCAAGAGATCACATCCAAAGATCTTCTAGGTCTGTGTGATCTGGCTGGAATAGAGACATGCCTTTAATCCCAGGAGACAGAGGCAAGCAGATCTCAGAATTCAAGGCCAGCCTGGAATAGAGCAAGTTTCAAGTAAAGAACTTAGGCCCTGGCCTGGTGGTACATGCCTGCTCCCTGACCACTTTTCCAGGTCCAGCTCCTTCTAGGCTTCTGTCCTGCTCTACAGACAGCCTCCCTCCTACTTAGCACCTATAACCTTTGGTTGTAAACTCAAGCACAGTCGTAGTTTCCTCAGGGAAACTCTGCGGACCTCTCCGGTGTAGGTCACAAACTGGTTATACACTTTCACAGCCCCGTACTGGCCTTCTGTAACTCACCATGACAAACTTTTACTTTCCTGGATGCTTGCTTAATGTTTGACCCCCTTGTTCTGCTAGTGAGCTTCAACAAAGCAAATCTTTACCTGGTTTTGTCCACCACTGAATGCCCCTTGCTCAACATCATCCTTGAATTATTTATTCATTCATTTATTTTGTTTTTCGAGGTAGGATTCCTCTGTGTAGCCTTAGCTGTCTTGGACTCACTTTATAGACAAGGCTGGCCTCGAACTCAGAGAGATCTGCCTGCTTCTGCCTCCCTGAGTGCTGGGATTACAAGCATGCACCACCAGGCTCAGCTATCATCCTTAAACTTAGTCAACGATTAATTAAAAAAAGAAAAGAAAAGGAAAGGAAAGAAAAGAAAAGAAAAGAAAAGAAAAGAAAAGAAAAAAACTCAGCCAGAAGTCTAACTCTCCGTTATGTAAATGAGGAAACAGCTTACAGATGCTGAATAACTTTCAAGTACCCCGACTGGAAGTTGCAGGTCTAAGATTTGAAGCCAGATCCATCCTTTCTAAGGATGTCCCACCTTCTATGAGATACCAGGGAAACCCAGCCATCATTGTCTCCCGGAAGAGAAGAAGGGAGCCTATCCAAGGAGGAACAGTATAGGCACCATATCCCTGGGCCTCAGAATGAGCCTGCTTCGGGCCCATGCAGACCTCGGGCTGGGGCTGCGAGAAAGGGAGCCTAAGGTGCTGGCGGCCGGGTGTCTGCCTCGGGTTTCCCTCTCAGGTAACCGGAACCCTTTGTCCGCAGGAGTCTCTGGCTGGTAGCACTTACCGAGGACGCGCGGAGTCTCTCATCCACCAGAGCTTCCCGCAGCACTAAATGGCCGGCACCCTGCAGCTGCTGCAGGGAAATCTCCAGGGTCCCCAGCGGCCTGGAAGAATGGCGTGGAGCAGAAGAGTGAGGTGGGCAGACAGCGGCAGGCCATTCCCTGGCTTCCTCCGCTCTACTCACCTGGGGCTGAACACGCGGCTACAGTTGACCACCTCCACAAAGAGACTCTCTCCAGCCAGTGGGGACCCATAGTGGGGCCAGCGGAACAGCTGGAACAGGAAGACTCATGATACCAGGTCTGGGCCGACGCTCACACCAAATCCAAAGTCTATCCCCAAAGTCCAAACGGGAGGCTCCCTCCAGAGCTGATCTCCCAAGCACACGAGGCAGCCCTCCCACATGGAGCTGACCTCAGCGCAGGCCTGATGTGGGACTCACTGCCAGTCAAGAACTAATCCTGCTACTTTCAAGACTAACATCTCAAACCAGGTCTGGACTCTGCAACCGGAGACTCACACCATTTCTGGAGACCATATTCCCCAAGCCTAGGAATGAGTCCTTCTGCCCCAGGATGGACCTGGAAAGGAAAATGCTGACTTCTCTCCAGCCAGGAACCAGCTATACTGACCTCACCAACGTCTGCTTCTCGACCACAGTGGATCTTCCTTGTTTTCTGAGTAAAGCCTGCTCAGAGAAATGAAACTAGTGTTTATCAGCCCCTACACACTGACAAAATCATTTGCCTCCCCCAACCTTGGCCCACTGTCTAGTTCCCCCCACACAAACACTTAAAGAGAAGTAGAAGACAGAGAAAGAGTAGAAGCCAGGGACTAGGGAGACGGGCCAGGATTTAAGGTGGAGGTTTAGGGAATGAAGAATGCGGAGCTCCCCGATCCTAAAACTCCTTAGCCCATCCGTGCAAGTCTTACCTCGAAAGCAGAGCCTCACTTGCCGGTCGTGGATGCCAGGCAGCCCTGTTAGGTGTCTCACACACACAGTCAGAGCCATGGTGCAGTGCCACTGGCTCTTGGTCTCCTGCTTGCCCTTCTGCCCACCCGGGCTGTCTGTGACTCACTGGACTCACCCAGCAGGTTCAGCAATCCCTTCCCTTTAGTCAAACACAGTGGGCAGGCCTGGAGGTCACGAGTAGGGAAGGATGGAGGCCCGAGAGGAGGGGGCCAGCACAGAGCTCTGCAGGGTGGCAAAGCACTTCAGCCTTGATCTCACCTTTGTAGGATGAAGGTGGGATACAGGAGGGATGGAGAAGTCAGGACTTCAGTTTGGTCCCTGCTAGCCTGTGAGGCCTCAAGGGCATTGCCTTGGCTTTTCTTCTTATCTCCATGATAAAACACCATGGCCAAAAGCAACTTAGGGAGCTGTCTTAGGGTTACTATTGTTCTGATGAACTTGTGGAAGAAAGGGCTGACCTCACACCTCCATAGCAAAGAGCAGGAACTCAAGCAGGGCAGAAAGCCGAGGCAGAAGCTGACACAGAGGCCATCCTCAGCCTTTTTTTTTAATATATAGAACCAAAGACCACCAGCCCAGGGGAGTTCCCAACCACACTGGGCTGTGTCTTCCCCATCACTCACTCACTAAGAAGATGCCCCTCAGGCCTGCCTACAGCCTGATCTGATGGAGGCTTTTTCCTCAATTGAGGGTTTTCCCTCTCAGATGATGTCAGCTTGTTTCAAGTTGACATAAAAGTAGTCAGAACAGCCAGGCAGTGCTCGCGCACACCTTAGTCTCAGCACTCGAGAGGCAGGTGGATCTCTGTGAGTTCCAGGGCAGCCTGGTCTACAGAGTGAATTCTAGGGCAGCCAAGGCTGTATGGAGAAACCATGTCTTGAAAAACCAAAAATAAAAAAATAATTCCACTTATAGTGTTAGTTTCGAGGAGGTGGTGTATACCTTTATCCCAGCTCTAGGGAGGCAGAGACAGGCAGATGTCTGAGTTTGAGGCTAGCCTGGTCTACAGAGCCAGCTCTAGGACAGACAAGACTACACAGAGAGACCTAGTCTTGAAAAACCAAAAATGAAAAAAAAGAAAAAAATTTCAGTCTCTTTTAAAATTAAAATATCAGTTTGTAAAAACCCAGTCTCTATAAAACTCCAAAATCTCTTTAAAAATTCAAGGTCTCTCAACTGTGGGCTTCCGTAAAATAAAAAGTAAGTTACACACTTTCTCACTCCTAGAAGGGAGAAGCAGGGCACAGTCAATCTGAACAAAACAAAGTCACACTTGTAGGACTCACAATCTTCTGGGCTTTTTTAAAGGGCTTGCCACAGCACACAGCATGCCTCGCAGGCTCAGGCGGGCCCACTGCATGACTGCTTCTGTCCGTGGTGGTCACCCCATGGTGCTGGTGCCTCCAAAATGCAGGGGTCTCCCACTGCAACTGGGCTGCATTTTCACCAAAAGCCTCTCCTAGGTTCTTTTCATAGTGCCAAGCCTCAGTTTCTCTCTTTGACCTCTTCAATCGCTACTGAGCCTGTACCTTCACCAGTGACTTTTTCTGGTCTCTCACAGTGCTAAGCCTCCGTTTATTCTCCATGACCCCTTAAGCCTTCAAAGCTAGTACCACCTGAGAGACTCTTTCAAATAACCAAGTTCAGCTGTCAGCATGAGGTAAACTAGGCCTCAATGAAACACAGCTTCTGTGTGTTGACCCTGAGGAAACACTCCCCAGATTTCACCTCAGTGATGATGGACTCACTGATGATTCAGTCACCAAGAATTTCTCAGCTGGACATGACCAGCGTTGGTGGTCACAGGAAAGCACAGGTTTCATATTAGAGATTTTGGTCTCTTCTTAATCACAGCCAATTCTTCAGCCCCCGCTGACCAGAAACCACAGAGTCCTCATTCAAAATATGCAATAGGGGGCTGGAGAGTTGGCTCAGAGGTTAAGAGCACTGGCTGCTCTTCCAGAGGTCCTGAGTTCAATTCCCAGCAACCACATGATGGCTCACAACCATCTATAATGAGATCTGATGCCTCTTTTGGCATGTAGGTGTACATACAGACAGAACATTGTATATATAATAAACAAATAAATCTTTAAAATATATATATGCAACAGCCCCAAATGGCGTCTTAAAGTGTCTCTCAAACTTCCCTCTGGAACTTCAGGCCTCAATCATCTGTATGTCAACATTCTTGTCTTCCAAGGCTCTACCGAACTGCTCACCAATCTTTCAACACCCAATGGCTTTTCTAGCCCAGAATTCCAAAGTTCTTCCACAATCTTTCAAAAAAACACACGATCAGGTCTGTCACAGCAATATCCCAGTCCCTCATACCAATTTCCGCCTTAGTTAGGGTAAACTACTGCTGTTAGGAAACACCTTGACCGAAAGCAACAAGGGGAGGAAAGGGTTTATTTGGCTAGTCACACAGTCCATTGAGGAGAGCCAAGGCAGAAACCCAAACTGGGTGGGAATCTGGAGTCGGGAGCTGATGCAGAGGCCATGGAGGAGTGTTGCTTCCTGACTTGCTCAGCCTACCTTAAAAAAAAACATTGAACCTAGGTCCACCAGCCAAGGGGTGTTCTTACCCACCATGGGCTGGTCCCTCATCTCCAGCAATCATCAGAAGATGCCCTACACGTTTGCCCACACCCGGGTCTTACAGAGGCGTCTTCTCAGTTAAGGTTCCTGCCTCTCATGGGACTTCACTCAGGGCAAATTGACATGAAGCTAGACAGACAGGAGGTAAGGGTTTATTTGGCTTACTAGTAACAGTTCAGTGTCAGGGGAAGCTAAGGCAGGAACTGAAGCAGACACCACGGAGGACCACTGTGCTTGTCACTTCTGGCTTGCTAGGTTTATTTTCTTATATACCCCACGACCACCTTCCCAGAGATGGCACTAACCACAGAATATGGGGTCCTTCCAAATCAATTATTTATTTAAATAATTTATTCACTTTACACCCTGATTGTAGCCCCCTCCTTAAGTCTCTTCTCAGTCCCACCCTCCCTCCCTCATTCCCCCATCCTGCTCCCCTATTTCTCAGAAAAGGGGAGCCCTTCTCCCCTACCATCTGACCCCAGCCTATCAAGTCTCATCAGGACTGCCTGCATCCTCTTTTTCTATGGCCTGGCAAGGCCACACTGCCAGGGGGATGTGAACAAAGAGCAGACAACAGAGTCCATGTTAGAGGCTGCCCCTGCTCCCCTTACAAAGGGACCTACATGGAGACTGAGCTGCCTGTTGGCTACATCTGAGAAGGGTTCTAGGGCCTCTCCATACACAGTCCTTGGTTGGTGCATCAGTCTTCCAAATCAATTATTAATCAAGAAAATGCCCCACAAGCTTGCTTATAGGCCAATCTCTTTGGGACACTTTCTCAACTGAGGTTCCCTCCTCTTGAGATGACCCTAGGTCATGTCAGGTTGACATAAATAAATACATACTTTTCCTTTCTGAGACAGAGTTTCTCTGTGCAATCATGGCTAACCTGGAACTCACTATATAGATCAGGCTACTCTCAAACTTGGAGATCCACCTGCTCTGCCTCCTTATTGCTAGAATTAAAGGCATGAGCCACCACCACGTCTGCCTCTAACCTTTCCCGGTGCCCACCTCCAGATATAACACACAATAGACCCTGAAAACATTGGCTGGGGCCAAGCATGGTGGCACACATTTCTAATTCCAATAGCTGGGAGGCTGAAGCAGGAGGATCTCTAGCTCAAGGTCAGTTTGCTAGACTCAAAACAAACAATACGCAGTCCAGATAAACAGGCAGGAGTGAAAGATGGACTCCTTTAGGGTGCTGCAAGCATTCCCCATGTTTGTTGAACTGAAGATAGCTGAGTTCTTCCCCGGCCTACAGATGGTAGCTGTACTTTGTGCTTCCTAACCAGAAGCCAGAAGTCCTTAACTTACTGTACCAGGACTCTAGTGAAGCTGTAAATGAGCTGCAAGCCTTTCAACTAGACTAAAACTTAAGCACATGTGCGTTTTCCTGTATATAAATGTCTTACCTAGATGTTAAAGATTTTTTGTAGCTCCCGTTTTTTAAACTCTATTTGGGGTGTTTAGGCTTCACCCTCTCTTCCAACCTGCCAGTCCTACATAGGAGAGAGAAGGTTGGTGGGGAGGGAGGGACCCTTTACTTCTCCCGGCTGTTTAGGGTCGAGGGGTTCTTTCAGGGCTATACCAATCCCAGTCAACAGCAAATGCCGGCAGTCAGTAGTCTTCCTCAAGCCGCTGCGGCCCAAATGTTTCTCTCTGCCTGTCTGCTCCAAAGCACCACCAGCAGTTTCTACGGTCTCTCCAAGCTGCTACACGCCACACGCCAACACCAAACGCCACCACTTTCTCGTTCTGGGCTTTCAGTTTATCTCCTCAGAGCCCTAGACCATGCCCCTCTCCATGCCACACGTGGAAAGCCGTCACCAGCTGGCAAAAACCATGCCCCACATGAGACAATCAACAAGTGTGGACAAACTAGAGCCCAACTAAAATCCCACACTTGGGGTTAAAACAAAAGCATAACATAACTGAGTTTACAAAGAAACCAAAACTTCCATTACAATTTGTTTTTATTATTTTTTTGTTGATGTGTATGTGTGCGGGTTCTGATCCCCTGGAGCTGGAGTTACAGGCAGTTGGGAACTGTCTGTCCGTGAATACTGAGAACCAAACTCTCGTCCTCTGGAAGAGCAGCACGCCTCATGGAGAGAACATAATGAGCTCCATTTGTCTCCATTTCAGGACCAGGCCTGACTTTAAAAGAAGAGCCACCAGTCCCAGGAATTAGGCCATAGGTCACCAATTCCAGGAACGAGACCAGAAAATCCCTTACCCAAGACAGCCTGGAGATAACCACAAGCATGGGAAAATATCTTATCCCAGGATGGGGCATCTATGCTGGGCAGCCTCATCTCATCCTGTAGTTAAACATTCATGGCACATGAATGCAGCCCACCGACCACCTGAAAGCCAATGAGGAATCAACGCTTGCAACTTCCCCGGCACCCAGCGATGAGGTTTTAGATTACCTAACCCTTGCTAGGATACCCCTAGTTTCCTATTAAAAGGCTTGTGCGCCTTTATCTAGGGTCACCATTTTGTAAAATGGTTTGACCCCTGCATGTAGGTTTTTGGGACATAAACCATTCTTGCCAATTGCATAGGTGAGCGGTGGTCTCCAAGCAGTGATTTCAGACTTAACGCTCACCCCTGAGCCGTGTATTCCAGCCACCCAGTTTTTAATTTTTAAAGTACATTCATTTGTTTGTTTGAGGTTCATTTTTGAGGGTGCCTGCAATGTCACAGGACACGGACATGAAAAGACAGCTTGCAGGGGTGAGTCCTCGGTTTCCACCATCTAGGTCCTGGGAACCAGACTCTGGTGGCCAGCCAGATTTCTCAGCAAGCCTTTTCTTGCTGATCCACCTCCCCTGCCCCAAATATCCCTTTCCTTTTCTTTTGTTCTTGTTTATTAGTTTCTTGAGACAGTGTTTCTCTGGGTAGCCCTGGCTGTCTTGGAACTCGCTCTATAGAACAGGCTGGCCTCGAACTCACAGAGATCCATCTGCCTCTGCCTCTTGAGTGCTGGGATTATCCGTGTGTGCCACCACCACCTGGAATCAGTTATTTCTTTTAATTTCAGTCCTTTAGGCAGAACTTTTGGAGTGTTCTCACAAGCAGAGAAATACAGCTGAGGTTAGGTGAAGCAGATTTGTTCAGTCTCTCGGAAGTATAATAGACTCCGGAATAACAGAGCCCAAAACAATGCAACACAGTTACTTACACAGTAGAAGAGTTACAAGCCTGGGGATCTCTGAGGAAGGTGGGCAGAGGCACTTGACTGAAGAGGAAGTCTGTGAAATGGGATCTGAAGACAGAAGCTGGGACCAGAGACCTGCATTCAGGCACTGGGGAGGGATGGTTTGTCCTGAGACTTGTGATTTGTTCGGCTTGGCTAAAGTGCAAGGAATGTACAGGGCAGCAATAACAGATAAAACTGGACCAGCAGGAGAACTGAGTCTTGTTACACGATTCCTCCTTGTGTCAGCTTTTCCTTCTCAATATTGGCATTACATTGGACTGCAGATGTAGCTCAGTTTATAGAATTCTTGCCTAGCATGCAGAAGGCCATAGGTTTAGTCCCCAAGCACCCTATAAATTAGGCATAGTGAATGACTATATTCCCAGAACATAGGAGATGAAGGTAGGAGGATCAAGGCCATTGCTAGTTACACAGTGAGTGTGAGGCAAATTTGGGCTACAGGAGACCCTGTTTCTAAAACCTAAAAACCACACAAAACAAAACAAACAAACAAACAAAAAACAAACCTCCACATCTGATAAGGTAAGGATGCTTTTAACTTATTTTTTTGAAAATTTTATGTGATGTTTATATAATTTCTAACACCCCTCTCCCTTCAACTCCTCCCATGTTCCCCCACTCCCTCTCATTCATGACTTCTGTGATTGTACTGCACACACTCACCCATGCACACATGCAAACATGCATACATACATACTTAAAAACAGACACATATGCACACACGAGCAGATGCACACATGAATACTTGCATGCAATCTCAAAGACACATACATCCTACTGAGCCCATTTATGTATGTTAGGTACACATGCTTGGGTTGGCCCCTTGGGATAACCTATCAGTATGTTTGTCTCTGGAGCAAAATGGATTCTCCCTCCCTCCGCAGCCATTGTTTGCCACTAGCTCTTCATCCAGAGGCAGAGCCATCCAGGCTGGCATGTCTGGTAGGCCTTGTTTAGGTGACCGTATTGTTGAGATTTCATGGATGAAGCGTCTCCAGCTCTTAGGATCCTCCAGCTCCTTCTTCCCAATGTTTCCTAAGGTGTTTGTGGTCACCCTGTAGATGTGGGAGGGTCATGTGACCACCAGGGCCAGCAGAGTGTCCATGTGGAGGAGGCAAGAAGGAAGTCTCGTTCAACATGACTCAGCAGTCAATGCTAATTCAAATTTAGTCTGACACAGGGAAGTTTATTTTAGGCATATTTTTTGTTGTTGGTTTTTCAAGGCAGGGTTTCTCTGTGTGTAGCTCTGGCTGTCCTGGAATTTGCTCTGTAGACCAAGTTGGCCTCGAACTCAGAGGCCTGCTTCTGTCTCCCAGCTGCTCAGCTCCTGCTTAATACCTACTGCTTCCTAAATACTAAATATCTAGGTTCTGGAAGATACAGAAGTGAACAAACTGAACAACAACAAAAATTCCCATCCTCCTCCTTAATGTCTGATAAGCATAATGAAATGCCTGTAATCCCAGAGCTTGGGATACTGGGTCAGGATTATCCTGATTTGGGATGATCTTGGGGTACACATCCCGTACCAGGCCAGCAAAAGATTCATAGCAAAACTTCGTGTCCAAAATACATAAAGGACTGGGGATATGGAGCAGTCAATAAAGTGTTTGCTATGAAGCCTGAGGACCCAAGTGCAGATACCCAGCTCTCTGGTCAAGTCTAGGCCAGAGCTCAGGTGGCGTCAATCCCAACTCCGAAAGGGTGGAGACAGCAGAATGCCTTTGGATTGGCTGGTCAGCTCTCTGGCCAAACGTGGAAGAGGCTCTCGAGAGGCTCTCAGGAGGCGAAGCGCAGGGACTGAGATGGCCCAGTGGACAAACTGCCTGAGCCGGGGTGCGATGGTACATGCCTGTCCTCGAAGCTCTGGGGGAGCATACACAGGCGGAGCCTCGCAGGCCCTAGCTCTGCAGCCTCAAGCTGTTTGTCGCCACTCCTTGGGCAAGCCTCCAATCTCCCAAAATATTTACATTATGATTCAGGGCAGTGGCAAAGCTAGTCACAAAAGGGCAACGGAAAGAATTTTGTGGCTGGGGTCACCACAACATGGGGAACTGGATTAAAGACTGGCACCGTGGCCTGGCTGAACGTAAGAGAGACCCTAACTCAAGGACAAAGGTGGGGAGCGACAGAAGACACACACACGCAGCCGTAAACAAGGTCAGGAAGAAAACAGGAGCGTGCCTGGCTGCCGCTGACGTCACGGGTTCTGTGACGCGGCTCCTCTGTGACGGCAACAGCAGCGGGAGGGTCGCAGAAGCCCGGGCTGAGCGGGCCGCGCCGCCCGGGGCTCAGGCAGGGTCCGACCCGGCGGCGGCGCGAGGCAGCTGAGGGAGGGCCTAGGGCTTTGGCTGCGGCGACTTCGGCTTCCCAGGGGGCAGCCCCAGGTCAGGATGCGGCGGAGCCCCCGCCCAGGCTCGGCCGCATCCTCTCACAAGCACACACCCAACTTCTTCAGCGAGAACAGCAATAGTTCCCACAGCGCGACTTCGGGGGACAGCAATGGGCTCCGGTCCGCTGGGCCGGAGCTCGGGGAGCCCGAGGGCAGAAGGGCCCGGGGCTCGAGCTGTGGTGAGCCCGCCATAAGCCCAGGAGTGCCCGGAGGAGACACATGGGCAGGAAGCTCTCGGCCGAAGCCTGCGCCTCGGAGCCACACTAGGCCGACCGCCTGTGGCGCGGCAACCGTGAGGGGCGGGGCCTCGGGTGCGGGCGGGGTCGAGCCCGGGGGCGAGAGGGCGGGGCGGGCTCGCGGGGCGGGGCCCGGCGCGGACCTAGGTGCAGTTTGGTCCTCGCGCCTGAGGGGGGCGCGCTCATCACGAGTCCCTGAGGGGCGGGGCTCGGTGCCATGGCTGGTCCCGGGAGGGGGCGGAGGAAACCCAGTGCCCGGGCGTGGGTGAGGAGGCGCCACCGCGCTGGCGTGACTGGCAGCCTGGACCCGTGCCCGGCCGCACAGGCAGCCAGGCTGGAGCGGGTTCTTCCGCTGAGTGAGCCTCTCCTGCCCCGGGTCTTGGGGGTGCGCAGGGAGAGTGGCATGGGGGTGCGGCAGGACCGAGGCCTGTCTGAGAGGCCGCCCAGCTGTTTGGCAGCTGGCTCAGGAGCCTGCGCCCGGGCCCCGGGGGAAGAGAGGGCCTGCGGTGCACAACACCTCAATGGAGCCCTGGGCTCCCGCAGAACCGGCTGGATCTCCTGTAGTCCTGGAGGAACAACTCAGCCTTCTCCCGACCCTGGATCTGAGGCAGGAGATGCCTCCCGCGCGGGTGTCCAAGAGTTTCCTGAGTACGAGCCAGGCCAGCCCCATCCCCTCTGACCTGGCACTCGGAACCCCAGTTCTGCTCGAGCCTGGGGTCGAGAATCCAGCCCGGATCCCCTTTGACCTCTGCTCTCGGAACCCCAATTCTCCTGCCCGAGCCCATGAGTCCCAGTGTGCAGCCTCAGCCCACCCTCGCCTTCTGAGCCCCAGGCCTGCCCCCCCCCAGCCCTTCTTAACCTGTACCACCTCACCCTCATGGCTTGCCCTCTCTTGAGCTGCTTCTCCCGTCCCCAGGCCTCCTCTTTCAGGTGCTGAGCGTGTTGTTATCCGTGGCAGGAGACGTGCTGGTCTGTGTGTACAGGTCAGAGGGGAGGGGCGGGTCCCGGGGAAGGGTAGCTGGGCTTGGCCCCTCCAAGGCTTGAGCTGATTCAGATCTGGTTGGGTTGTGTTCCCGGGAACTTGGTGGTGGTGGGTCTAGGACCTTGGGGTAGAGGCTAGGGTGGATCAGGGCCGGTGGGCATCAGCATCCACCCCGGTTCCTTAGGGAGGTCTGCTCCATCCGCTTCCTATTCACTGCTGTGTCGCTCCTGAGCATCTTTCTGGCAGGTGAGGAGCATCGATTCCCTGGGATCCCAGCTCTGCTTCCCCATGTCTGTGACCTCAGCCCACTCCTAGTGACCCCCACCTGGTCTCCCACAGTCCTCCTGTAGCCCCAGACCGTCCCCCAACCCCTTTGCTCTCCTCCCTGATCCTGTTACACCAGAGGATGCCCTTCCCCTCTTTCTCCAGCACTCTGGTGGGGGCTCCTGTACCTGGTCCCTCCTTTGGAGAATGTGAGTTGGGGAGACCCTGTCCCCAGGTGGGGTGGAGGCTGTGTGGGGCCTGGGCTGCCGGGATGGGACAATGTGGGGAGCACTGAATCCCAGAGGCCAGCCAAGAATGGTAGGGAAAGGGGAGGAATTCCCAAACAGGGAGGCCCTCTGAGTCTAGCTGCAGGTGCTGACGTCGGAGAAGGGTGCTGATTTTTCCCTTCCTCAACAGGAACCTAAGGACATGCTGACTCTAAGGTAAACGAGAGGATCTGGGGTGGGACTGGGCAGCTCTGAGAGTGCATCCGCCTGTGGGGGCCTTCTGGAATGAGCGCCCTGGGACAGGTGGCTAACCCATGCTGCTTACCTCCGCCTGCAGCCAGTACCACCAGCGTGTGCATTCTCAGGGCCAGCAACTGCAGCACCTCCAGGCAGAACTGGACAAACTCCACAAGGAGGTGTCCAGCGTTCGAGCAGTCCACAGTGAGGTAAGTCCCCACCCAGGGGCTCGGGGGGCCTAGCTACGTTCACTCAGCGGCTGTACTTTGGAATGGCCACATCCTGGGTCCTGAGACAAATCCTCAGCCCAGATACCTACTACGGGAAATCTTTCTCAAGGCTCTGAGCTTGACTTACTTGAAGCAGCCTGTAAGCTAGCCTGCAACCCTCCTGGTCTACCCTCTGTCTCGTTAGAGAGTGGCCAAGCTCGTGTTCCAGAGGCTGAATGAGGACTTTGTGCGGAAACCTGACTATGCACTGAGCTCTGTGGGTAAGACGCAGATGTGTGGAAGGATTGGAGCCGGCCGTAGACAACCATTCTACCTCATTGACGAGAAGCCCCAGGAGCCCTGAAAGAGGTGTGTGCCTGTTCTAGGAGCCTCCATCGACCTGGAGAAGACATCCAGTGACTATGAGGACACCAACACCGCCTACTTCTGGAATCGCTTGAGCTTCTGGAACTATGCCCGCCCACCCTCAGTCATACTGGAGGTAGGCCTGGACCCAGAGTGCTCGGGGATAGTACCAACGAGCCAAGGACAAGAATCAACTTGTCCTTGAGGGAGGACTGGAGCCGAGGTCAGTTTGGCCTCAGGAGGTGCCCCACGGGAGGCAGCGTCTTGTATGGTGTGGGAAGGCTCCCGTCAGGCCAAGGATGGGGTTAAAGTGGGAAGAACTGTTAAGTGCTGGGGACTCAGCATGGCCTCCTCTGGCGAGGCAAGAAGCAGGGCAGAAGGCAGAGCTCTGGGCTGAGCAGGGTCTTGCTGTGCAGCTCGGGTGCCCTCTTCTTAATACTGTCTGGTCTCCCTGGTTTGTCATGCGTTCTGCCCAAACATGCAGCCAGATGTGTTCCCTGGAAACTGCTGGGCCTTCGAAGGTGACCAGGGCCAGGTGGTAATCCGACTGCCAGGCCACGTGCAGCTAAGCGACATCACCCTGCAGCACCCTCCACCCACCGTGGCGCACACTGGAGGAGCCAGCAGCGCACCCCGGGACTTTGCCGTCTTTGTGAGTGGGGCTGAGGCCAGAAGGTGGGGAATTTTTGTTAGAAAACCCTAGGGCGGTGTTTGTCATTGTGATCATCTGTAAACTGGACACACTTCCACCTGACTGATAGGCTGCCATAGGTTGTAACCGTATCCAGATCTTAGGAATGGCTTGCCAAACTCTATACATGTTATTTCATTGCATCTGCAAAACCCATGAAGTACTGCTGTCTCTTCCCATCTGAAGAGGGACCATAGTGCTCTAAAAGAAGCGATTATAAGCTGAGTCACATTACTTTTTAATTTTTAAAAAATATATGAGTGTTTTTTGCCTGTATGTATAGTATGTGCACCATCTGCATGCCTAGTGCCCAGGAAGTCAGAAGAGGGTGTTGGGTTCTCCGGAATCCAACAGTTGTGAGCCACCATGTGGGTTCTGGGAACCCAACCTGGGTCCTTGCAAGAACCATCTTTCCAGCCCTGCCAACAACCTTCTATCAGCCTGTTTTGCTTGCTTAAGACAGGGTCACTGTGTGTAGCTCAGGTTGACTTTAAACTCACAGTCCCGGCCGAGCACCCTGGTGCTGGGACATCCTGCCTAGTACTGGTTCTTCAAGCCTCCATTCCACACTCCATCTCCTACCGTGGGAACATGAACCAGAACACAGGCAGTTCCTGAACACACATCCTCAACGGTCGTCTCTCCCGCTGCACCCTGTGCCTCACTGTTCCTTCATATACTTCGCCCACCAGGGACTCCAGGTTGATGACAAGACTGAAGTGTTCTTGGGAAAATTCATCTTTGATGTGCAGAAATCTGAAATTCAGACTTTCCACTTAGAGGTGTGTTTCTCTCTGGGGTGAGAGTGCCGAGATGTCGGGGCAGTGAGTATTGACGGAGGGCATTCTTGAGGGAGCAGTTATTGGCATGATCCGTTTGTCTCCCCAGAATGACCCCCCAGCTGCCTTCCCCAAGGTGAAGATTCAGATCCTAAGCAACTGGGGCCATCCACGTTTCACATGCTTATATCGAGTCCGTGCGCATGGTGTGCGGACCTCAGAGTGGGCAGAGGACAATGCCACAGGGGTCACTGGGGGGGCCCAGTAAAAATGCAGATGGTTGGAGTAAATTGAGGTTTGTGCTAACGAAAACTGCATCAGTGCTGGGAAGTCATCCTTTGGGGAAAGCTCCCGCTGCCTTGTGGCATGGCAGTATGGCAGAAGATGCCTTTCAACACCTCTCCCCGTTTCCTGGAAAAGCACAGGGAAACAGTAGCAGCCGCTGATGTTCACAGGGTCTCCCATATGCCAGAGAAGGTTCTGTGGACATTCTACACTGTAAATGACACAACTTGATCCTCAGAGAAGGAAACCGCTCAGGCAAGACACTCACTTCAGTCACACAACTTGTGGAAAGTAACATCAGAGTGGCCGTCCTCAAGAGGCCTTCCCTTTCAGCTGGAGAACTACCAGGCAACCGAAGCCCCCAGTTCCTGGAAATGACCTCAGTTCCTGCTACGTAGAGAGACAGGAAACTCTCTGGCAAACACTGAAAAGCTAAGATCTGGAAAACGCTAGGAAACATTTTGATTCAAAGCTGACTCAGGCTTGGTAGACCCCATGAAGCTGGTTATTCCTAGGGCCTTAGGTGTAGGTCACCTGTTCCACCAGATCTAAGCATCTTCACTGCAATGGTAAAAGAACTGGTGGGCGGGAAGTGCCAACAGGCAGTCAGATAATTTGAGTTCCTAAGGGTGATAAAGAGCCTAAGCATGAGCAGAGAGATCGCATGGCCACACAGAAAAATGCTGTCTCGAAAACAAAACAAAATATTCACCAGCTAAATTTAGAGCTGGTAAGACGTCCCAGCAGGTAAAAGCTACCAAACCTGACAACTAGAATTTGATCCCTGAGAGCCACATGGTGAAATGAGAGAGACAACTTTGCAAAGTTGTCCTCTGACCTCCACGTGCCGTGGCACTTACACACAAAATAACTTAGGTATAGTTAAAAAAATAAAAATAAAAATCAAGGGTCATTAAGATGACTCAGGTGGGCTTAAAGGGGCTTGCCACCAAGTCTTAGGACCCGAGTTCAATCTCAGGGACATACACAATAGATAGCCAAGACCCACAAGATTGTCTTTTGACCTCCGTGTGAACCAGGCAGGGTACATACGCACATACACATACAAAATAAATGTATTGGGAACGAATTAAAACTAAGGTTAAAAATAGAACCAGGGCTTGGGTATAGTGCTGTACAGGGGCCCTTCAGTCCAGCACTCAAGAGGCAGCGGTAGGAAGTCTGTGAGGTTGAGGGCAGAAGAGTCAGCACTATTCAGAGCAAAGGCTGGTCGTGGCGGTGCACACCTTCAATCCCAGCACATGGGAGGCAAAGGCAGGTAGAGCTCTGAGGTCTAGCCCAGCCTGGTCCACTATTGTCTCTAAAAAACAAAGAACTAACCAAACAACAAAAAACTAAAACTAAGGCTGGCAGAGCACAAGTTTGCCTAGTCTGTAAGTGGCCATGGTATCCTGGGGCTGCAGAGATGGCTCAGTGGTTAAGAGCCCTGGCTGCTCTTGCAGAGGACCTAGGTTCAATTCCCAGTACTCACGTGGTAGCTAACTGTGTGTAACTCCAGTTCCGGGAGATCTAACACCTTCACATATAATGCAAGCAACATGCCAATGCACAAAAAATATAAACCATTTAAAAAAAAAGAAAGTAAGTGTTCTGGTTTCAGTTCTCAGGACACATACAAGGCAGTTTAACCACAGGAAGCAAACTCTTTTGAGATTCATCTAAGGCTGGCCTAGAACTCATTAAGTAGCCCAGGTTGGTAGAGTTCAAGGCGGCACTCCTACCTCAGGTACTGTAGTGCTGGCATTGCAGATGGGAGCCACCTTGATTGGCTTCCACGCACACTTTTGGTACATAAGTACATACCATTGCTAGAGTGAAGACCAGACAACTTTGTGGAGTTTAATTTTCCTTCCACCTTTACGTGGACCCTACAACTAGAACTCGGCTTGTTCAGCTTCTATGGCAAGCACTTTTCCCAGTGGGCAATCTTGCAAGGCCCTCTTTGTTTTTGAAACAGGGTCTTATGTAGCCCAGGCTATTTTCAAACTGTGTAGTGGAAGATGTCTTTGAACTCTAGAAGTCCTAAATATGTTCTGAGATAAGCACAATCCCCAGCACCAAACACAAAACAAATGCAGTCACTGAAATAAAATTTATTATTGATATATGGATACATTTTAAAGAGCAGTTTAGCATATATAAAAATAAATTTGCATAGAGTATAAAACATGAAACAGTAACAGCTGAGGAGGAAATTTTTCAACACATTGGAAGAATAAAGACTCTGACACATAGAGCCCATGAACAGGCTCCTGAGAAACAAGTTCATGTATGAAATGGTATCTAACCTATATAAGGAAAAAAATGAAACTAAAATTGAGATTTGGTGAAGGTGACCATGGTTAACAAATGGGATGAGTGAGACCATAAGTTTATAGAGAAGGCACCTGTAATAACTGCTAACATTTTATCCTCTATGATCTACTTTTCCCACAGTGAGGAACTAATTCCTCAAAAACGTGTGTAAGCAGAATAAAACAAATCTCTGTAATTTAAGGAAATTACTAAACTCTGGTATATTCTTACAAAAGAATATAGACTTGAAAAGGGGAGAAGGCAGTAAGTTTTGATGGATAAGGCATCCCAAATAATTGCAAAGCACATGTGATAACAGTTGTTTTATCTGACCTGAAACAGTGTAACAAGTCTACCTCGGACTCACAGCAATCCTCCTGCCTCAGACTTTTGAGTATTGGGATTACAGCCATGAGCCACCCATCTTTGTTCCCATTATTATATAATACTGATATTTAAAACAATGTGTTATTAGAATAGAAAACGTTATAAAACACCTCTCTGCCTCCTGGGAGCTGGGGTTCAAATTGTGCTGCACCATGCCTGACCAGCAGGCTGAGTGTGAAGGATTAATTTTGCACTTAGGAGCTCTCCTTCCTCAAAGAAAAACCTGTTTTACTAAACTAGGACTACATAGAGCACTTTAGTACTGCATAAGCGCTGAGTGCACTGTGGTTCCAGCTACTGCCTAAGGTGGACCTCTTAAGTCCATAGAGTCTGCAGGCAGCCTTGGCAATGTGGTTAAGATGTGTCCCTCCTAGAAAGGTTTCCCTATATGTGTTTAATTTTCCTTCCACCTTTACGTGGACCCTACAACTAGAACTCGGCTTGTTCAGCTTCTATGGCAAGCACTTTTCCCAGTGGGCAATCTTGCAAGGCCCTCTTTGTTTTTGAAACAGGGTCTTATGTAGCCCAGGCTATTTTCAAACTGTGTAGTGGAAGATGTCTTTGAACTCTAGAAGTCCTAAATATGTTCTGAGATAATAACTGAGATAATATCAGATAATAACTGATAAAAACTGTTCTGAGATAATAATAATATAAGCAGCAGCTGGCACAGTGGGTCCAGTGGGAAGAGGGGGTAGGAAGACCAGGAATTCAATTCATCCTACACAATGCAGGGCCAGCCTGAGCTACGAGATTTTATGTCAAAAAAGCATGTAAAATCAGGACTGCCAACCAGGCATGGCATAGCACATGTCTGTAATTCCAGCATCTATGAGGTTGAGGCAGGATAGTAAATTGCAGGCCAGCCTGGGCTACACAAGTGTTCCCACAAAACCAAGGAACAGGGCTAGTACAAAGAGTCTAACACCCCTCCCTCTGCTCTGAAACATGTCAGTCTCAGGCCTCTGCTACCTCTTCTGGGGCAGCACCTTCCATCTTGTTCATGTTCCCAGCTCGGCCGCCCCAGGAGAAAGTGACAACCACGTGCTTGCTTTATGCTTCCTGTTTTCACTCAAGTTCAATGTCAACAAACTTATCAAAATAGAAGCATGGCTATCTATACCAGTCTACAACCCTGAGGAAGGGGGTGGTCTTTCCTGAAGGAGAGGGTGCAGGGACAGGCATGTCAAAGAGCAGCAGTAGCTGAAGCACATCTAAAAGTATCAAATATGAAGTGGATAGAATGTTTAGGGTTGGTCCATGCCCAGAGGCTTGTGTAGCTGAAGGTGAAGACTGACCATGGCCTACTCTCCAAGGGAGCCTAAGCCTGGGGGGCCTGCGCAGGGCCCTTGTTTGGGGCTGGAGGTGCCTTTAATGGGGCCCAACCTTGGGCTCTGAAGTAGGACACCAGCTGAGTGGGCACCTCTGCAAGTACAGTCTGTGCCAGGGTTTCCCGGGGAGCCTGTCAAGAGAAGAAAGGCACCGGCCGTGAGGGCCTGTACAGCCTCTACACCTTACCCAAAATTCACCCTTTTCCAGACCTTGGTTAAAAGGTTTTATCTACTGTCCCTCCGCCCCACTCCCATCACACCTCCCACTCACATTCTGAAATCGTCGGTAAGGTACAAACTGCACTATGTCCCGGGCAGCTGCTTCTCCAGCACGTGTACGGAGAGGGCCACCATCAGCATCCAGCTGTTCCATGATCTCAAAGTCGGCGCCACCAACGCCCACAATGATCACCGACATGGGCAGCTTTGAGGCTTGCACCACAGCTTCACATGTGGCCTCCACATCTGTCACAGCGCCATCAGTCAAAATCAACAGCACGAAGTATTGCTAGAGACAAATGCATTATTGAGGCAGACCGTCTTTCCCAGACCCCTCCCCAAAACCCAGGTACGCATTGCCGCTGATGAGGTGCTGGTCATTACACGGTCCCTCAGTTCCTCAGTGCCACAGCTACCCACAGCTCTTACCGAGGCTGTCTTCTGCTGTGCGGCCTGGGCTGCAAACCTGGCCACGTGGTTGATGATGGGTGCAAAATTGGTGGGGCCGTAGAGACGAACTTGGGGCAGTGCCAGGCGGTAGGCATCTACAATACCCTGGATGCCTACATGGAAAAGGAGAAAATACTGTAAAGTTGTAGACCTTAGACCACATGGGATTAAGCTATCCATCTTAGCCCAGAAGGTTTGGAAAACCCAGAAGTGTTTCACCATCGTCACTCAGGACACCCAACAAATGAAACTCATGGACAGACAGTAGGACTTGCTATAAATATCCTGAATTAAAAGACAGATTAAGAGTTCTCTTCTGAGCTGGGGAAATAGCTTAGCTTGTTTATCTTAGTACTTTGGAAACTGAAGCAAGAGGATTGCTGTATCAAGACAGCCTGGCATACACAGTACCACAGATTTATTCTGCATATAGTGTTGTGCCTGCATGTACACCTGCACACCAGAAGAGGGCAGCAGATCTCATTGTAGATGGTTGTGAGCCCCCATGTGGTTGCTGGGAATTGAACTCAGGACCTCTGGAAGAGCAGCCAGTGCTCTTAACCTCTGAGCCATCTCTCCAGTCCCACAGTACCACTGTAAAAGGAGGTAAGGCCAGCGGGGTGGCTCAGCAGGTAAAGGTACTTGGCCCAAGTCCAGCGACCTAAGTTCCATCCATAGAATCACATAAGGCTAGAGGGAAGGAACAGACCCCACAAGGCAAACCCCACCTTGCCTTGGCCTCCCAAAGGCTGGGCTTGGCCTGGGTCACAAGTTCAAGGCTAGCCTACAAAGTTCTAGGTCATCCCAGCAGAGCACACAGAGACTGCACAAGAAGGGAAGAAAGCCTGGCAAACTAAGAAGACCAAGAATTTATCTAAATTTAGATTTAAATATATGTATGTAATATATGTAATGCAATAAAGGGGGACTGTACGGGGACAGAAAAGGTCTCAGAGAGGGCCCCATCAGATAAGGTGATGAGCTGTGATCTGCAATCAGAGGCAGGTGGATCCCTGTGAGTTTGAAGCCAGCCTGGTGTACAAGTTTAGTCCAGGACAGCCAAGGCTACATAGAGAAACCCTGTTTTGAAAAAATATATATATTTTATAATTATATATAAAATTTTTACTCATTTATATATAAATAAGTAAATATAAAGATAAGGTAGAGGGGTATGTGACATGAAGCAGATCAGGGTATTTTGGGGAAGGGGACCAGCAGCAATGTGGATGAGGGAGTCTAGAGGTGAAATAAGGAAAGCGTATAGTGCCGTACATGTGTGCAAATAGAACAGGCCTATCATCTCAACAGGTTCAGACAGGAAGTTCTGCAGTTGGAGACTAGTGTGAGCTAAAGAACCTGACTAAAAAAAAAAAAGCCAGAATAAAATCATTATGCTATGCTGGGTGTGACGGCACATGCCTTTAATCCCAGCACTGGTAAGGCAGAGGCAGGTGGATAGTGTGTGAGGCCAGCCTGGTCTACAAAGTAAGTCCAGAACAGCCAAGGCTACACAGAGAAACCGTGTCTTGAAAAACAAAACAAAACAATCATAATGCTAACCACAAATTAATGAAAGTAGTAAGGTGCTGGGGTCCAAGTCTGTGGTAAAGCAAACTACCTAGCACACACCGGGGCCTTGGTTCAATCCCCAGTAACACAGAATCAGTTAACAAGAGAATGTCCTTGATTTTAGGAAACACAGTTGAAGGAAAAGGCTATGTGAATGATACTGGGTACAAAGTTGATGGAGACCAACCTCTCAACATTATCAAATCCTTCAGGAAAAAGGACTTAAAAAAACAAAAACAAAAAGCCAGTGACAGCTGTTGTCAGGGCCACCAAGCCTGACTACCCAAGTTCATCCCTGGGGACCACATGGTAAAAGGGGAGGACTTCCAGAAGGTCTTGCCGGAATGCATACCAACACGTACACAATGAATGCAGGTAGCCTATCTTATTAAAAATGTCACACTCACATAAACCGCCTGACCCTGTAGCTCCAATGATTCTAGAATTTTTAAGACTATTGTAACTTTTCTCTATGTCCAATGTTTTGTTTTGAGACTATAAAGTCTGCGCTATCCTTGAACTCTATTCTCCTGCCTCCACTTCAAGTTCTAGGATTACACTGGCTTCTAAATATGATTTTACATCAAAATACAAAGTGAAAAGAAAGTTTCAAAGTTGAGGCCAAGTCCTTGTGTGGCTGCTCACATCGGCACTCTTAACACTTCTGTGGCTGAGGCAGAAAGGATTATTGGTGTTTAAGGCCAATTTTGGTTAAACAGTGAGTTCTAGAACAGTCTGGGCAAGAGTGAGATCTCATCTAAAATAATAAGAGCTGGAGAAAAGTGGTTAAAGCCTGCTCTTTTAGAGGACCTGTTCCTCCAGAGGACCTGAGTTTGATTCCCAGCACTGACATCAGGTGGCTCATAACCAACCACCTGTAACTCCAACTCCAGATTTGATACCTCTGGTCTCTCTGGCACCTGTACTCATATTCACATACCAACACACAGACACATACGCAGATTAAAAAGAATAGAAATAAACAAGTCAGGCGAGATCAGGTCAGGTCAAAGTTGTCATTTTAACTTGGTGTCAAGAGAAGTACCGGGAAGGGACAAATCCTGGGCTTTTAGACAAGCTTGGGAAGCGCTCTCTCTCTCTCTCACACTCACACACACACACACACACCAGCTCACACTGTGCTTGGAGTGTGCTTACTCACTATGTGTAAAGCTCTGGATTCTATCATTAGCATAGCAAAATCAACAATGGCCCAGCTATCCCTTTTCCACGTTTTCTTTTGAGACCAAGTTGCCCAGGCAGGCCTTGAACTTTTGGTTTCTTTCCCTCCTAATGGTCTGTGATTAATCATCAGTGCATGAAAGCTCACTGCTCAGGGGTGGAGGAGCTCCACACTGAAGAGTGGGGATTTACCTGCACAGTACGGATTACTGGGACTGAAGTTCAAGGCAAACTCGTGTGAGACCTGAGAGTAAGATGAAAATGAATGAGCCAGGTGTGGGTTGCAAACCTCTAATATTAGCACACAGAAGAGACCAAGACTAGAGGACTCCAAGTTTAAACCTAGCCTGAGTTACAGAGTGAGAGCTATTTCAAATGCTCGGCACAGTGGTGCCCATTTTTAATGCCAGCACAGAGGGGCATTAGGATCTCTGTACACTTAAGCCATCCTCAACCAACAAACAAAAACAGAAAAAAATGAGATCCTTCCTACTTTTCCTCTCTTTGAGCCTCCTGAATCTCACAATACCCACCTTCTTCCCCCAACCCAGACAGGGTCTTGGTGACCAGGCTGGTCTTGAACTAAGAGATCTGCTTGTTGCTGCTTCCCAAGTGCTGGGATAAAAGACATGAGTCACAACACTCAGCAAAGATTTGATTTTATTTTTGTTGCTCTTGTTCTGAAACAGGGTCTCACTATGTAGCTCTGGCTGATCTAAACTCACTATGTAGACCCCAAAGAGATCAGAAAAATGCATTGGATTCCCTCTGGAGCAGGAGTTATGGGTGGCTAACTGTCCTATGTGGGTGCTGGGAACTGAACTTTGGCAGTTTAGAAGAACAACTGCTAAGCCGTCTGTGCAGGCTCACCTCCAGCCCTTTCTGTGCCAGGAAAAAGGGCACCTTTGGAGCTCATGTGTAGTTCAGTAGAGTGCATGTTAAGGCCCTGGTTCAAGCCCTAAAACTACACAATCAAGATAAGGGCATTCTGCTATACACCAGGATTCCAACAGGAGCTATTTAGGCCTGAGCTTACTGTACACATGCTGGCAACGACGGACCCCTGTACCTCTCCTGGAAGCTGGGTGCCAAGCAGGAACTTTACCACAGACTCGGGAGTTAGGATCCTGATACCAAAAATGAAAAGACAGGGACTGAAGAGAATTTACCTGCCAACTGGGGGGTACCTGGGCCCCAAATCCAAATGCTGGAAACAGCTTGTCTCTGTGGGAGGACAAGAAATTGTAAAACAGTGGAGAGAGGATGAGTCTGGAGGCTGAAATGTATATAGGGAATGGCCTGAACCTGGAACTCACGAGTCATAGTCTTGAACCACGCTGCCCACGCTCCACAGTGCTGTCAGGTACTCGTTGACTCCGTTAGGGCTCAGGTAATGCAGGGAGTCGGGTGAGGATGGGTCGCCATTGGAGCCGGTGAAGTCCACACCCACCTGGGAAGAGACCAAGAATGGAGGTGAAGGCTTCCTTAGCCTAAGGCCTTGTTCACCTGCTCCCTGGAAGGCAACTTACAGTAAAGTTGATCTGGCAGCCTCCCATCACATAGTCCAAGAAGGAGTACTCTGTCTCCACCTGCAGGTCAAACCAGGATTAAGCCTTCTGCGGCCCATAGGGGGTAGCATCATGGAACCCAAAGCTCAGAACCTCGAGCCTGGGCCACAGGGGCTACCACCATCTTACCCGGCAAGTCTTGACACAGACAGTTCCAGAGTTCTTGTAGCTTTTCTTTTTCTGTTGCTTCTCAGGGTGGATACATTCAAACTCAGCCTGGTGGAAAGAGAGTTTAGGGTAGGAAAGTGCTACAGCATCGGCCCATGACCTAGGCTGCCATTTCCAGCCTCCCCTCTGGGCAGCAGCCTTCTAGGCCCACTAACTAGCCATAGCCAGCTTACCGGGACAGCCTGCAGCTGGGCCAAGGTAGTATGGAAGATACCGATGAGATCATGTGACCCATCACTGTCATAGTCCGAGCAGCGAACCTGAGGGAGGGAGGGTGTGTGTAAGGGGGGAGGCATGGCAGGCAAGAGGTCTCTTCCCAGGATTCCCTCCCTTGATCCGCCTGTTAAGGAGGTAAGCTCACCTGGATGGGTGTGCTGGGGTCCCCCCCGCAGAAGTGCTGAAGAGAGACTGAGAAGCGCTTCCAGGTAGGATTTAGGTTGTTCTTGATTACCTGGGGTTGGGGGTGGGGGTGAAGGGTAGTGACCTCTGGCTGGAACCATAAAGATCTCCCACCCTCTAGCAGTCTTTCTTCCTCCATTCCCAAACTTGCTAATCACAAACCCTGCAAATTCTCTCCCATGGAAACGCAACCAGTGCCAGAAGTCACACCTCAGTTCTGTATGTCAGGTGCCACTTCCCATCACCTTGGCGGAAGAACTCCAAGAAGGGATCAGATTTTCCTAGGAAGTCCTGCCAATGCCAAAGAGACCCCGGTTGTAGGACTCAGGAAGACAGCCACAGTGTCAGCCCTCTGTCCCTTTACTTCTTGGATCCCCAGGCCTCCTTCCAGACAAACCTTCTTATCTAGGTTCCTAGCTCCCACCTCCATGGTTACAACACGACTGTCCTTTAACTCATGGGCTGAAACCTAGACAGGCAGAGAAGACTGGATCACCTTGGGAATCCTTTACTGCACCAACTGCTTCCCCGCCAGGGTTTATTCCTTACTGTAATGGTTCCCCGCCCGGCAGGCTTCCCAGGCTTCAGCATCAAGGGTAGAGTCAGCGTCTGGCTGGACACAATCTGGGGAAAGCGAGGTGGGAGAGGGTCAGCATCCGGCTCAGCCGGTGTCCTGCTTGACCGGCACATCGAAGCTGCAGGAAGGTTACTTAACAGCGCACCTCTTCACCCTCGACCCTCTGTACCTGACCCAGAGAACATTCAGCTCCTCCTAGGAAATCATCATCCCCCAGCTCTGGGGTCTTGTTGTCTATGTCATAGATTCCAAAGCGTAGCTTCTGGACAGTTTCAAAGTGGTATTCCACCTGCAGAGTCCTGGAGAACGCAGGGTTCGAGCAGTTCCGGACTCGCTCGGTCCGGGAAAGCTGTGGCAAGAGGTCACTAAGCATCAGTTACAACACCCCCACCCCACATATACTCCTCCCCCCCCTTCAAGGCCCATCTCACCTCAGCCCAGGTGCCCCCTCCCACATCCTGTAAAAGGACGCAGAGTGGGTCAGATTTGGAGCCGATGTCCTTGTCAATGAGATGCTCACAGGAAATGGACAGCTGAACCAAGGTCACACAGTGGGCCATCTGTGGGGAAAAGAGCTGGATCAGGCTTCAGGGCCTCTCCATCTTCCACTAACTATAGTTTCCAGCCTGGGAAAGCTGCATGCATCACACAGGCAGCCTCAACACTCCTGAACCCTAAGTGAGCTCAATAGCACAGGATGTAGTTGTGACAACAAATTCTGGCTCCAAATTAATCCTTAACCTGAAAGTGGCCTAACCCTCAGCGATGCTGTCCAGACCTGGGACTCTAGCCTTAGCCACTGCAGGGGATAATCAGTCTTACTCGATTACTTACTGCCCACCCCAAGGGCAGTCACTCCTCCCAACAGCCCCTTCTGATAACAATCCCATCCAAACTCTGGAGCCTACACCTTGCAGGTTGGGATCCACCCCATCCGCCGAGTCTTCTCATCAGTTGCTCGTCTACTCCTCACGTTTCCAGTCATGACCCAATCTAAGCCACTCTTCACGTTGCCTAGAAACAGCACCCGTCTCTTCAGCTGGTCTCTTAGCTTGTGCCATCCCCACTTCCACTTATCTGCACCCCAACCGGCTATTAAAACAGCAACCAAACTTTTCCTGGCAGATATTCATGCCTGGCATGGTGGCACAGCCTGGACCACAGCACACAGGAGGCAGAAGCGGGACTTCTGTAATCTGCAGGGCCGTCCCGAGTTCCAGTCTACCCACGGCACAAAGTGAAATCCGGTGTCAAAAACAAGAGAAAATGCACGGTAGCTCACACCTGTGGTTCTAGCTCTGGGAGGCCAAACAGCAGGGACAAGAGTTCAGGGACAGCCTAGGTTACATGAGACCTGACTCAAAAGCAAACAAAAAGGCTTGAGAAATGGCTCAGCAGTTGAGCATAGGACCCGAGTTCAACTCCCACACCTACGCTGGCTAGCTCACAGCTGCCTACAACTCCAGCTCCAGGGGGAATCCCAGGGCCTCTGGCCCATTCATTTAGTCCACAGACACATACATATTAAAAACAAAAATCAGGGCTAGAGAGATGGCTCAGAGGTTGAGAGCACTGGCTGCTCTTCCAGAGATCATGAGTTCAGTTCCCAGCAACCACATGGTGCCTCACAACCATCTATAGTGAGATCTGGTTTCCTCTTCTAGCATGCAGGTGTACATGTAGGCAGAATACTGTACACATAATAAATAAATAAATCTTTAAAACAAACAAACAAACCGTCAACAAAAGGTCTCCAATGTCACACTCTGAACCATCATTGGTAGCAAATATACAAGCTGCACAATGGTCTGAGGTATGGTCTGAAAGTCCTTCTAACCTTTCTCCTGTTGTTCTCTTATATGCTCACTTTGGCCTTTGTCATTTCCAAGCCCGCTGGATTCCTATTCCAAAGTCCTGCAGTCACAGGGTGCTCTTTGTTTCCATCACCCACCTGACTGTCCCCTCTCTGCTAAGGTTCTTTTTCACCATCACATCTGTTTATGTAGGGGAAGTCCTGTCTGCCGCTCCAAGGTTTCAACCCTACCCCCACAGATGCCACGGCTTTCACACCGGTATCTAACTTACTACACATTAGTTACACAGTTTCTAGCACAGGATGGAAACTCTGTGTGTGAAGGAGAGTTTATCCCAAGTACCCAGATATGCATGTTACAGAAAACCCAAAAGGTCATCTCCAGGCCCGACTCTCAGAATGACTGGCCCCTTGTTCCCAAATTCAAGCAGCAACAAATGTCTCCTATTCACCTATTTCCTCAGTCAGAAACAATTCCAATGTTGGGAACTGAAACTAGAGCGTCTGCAAATCAGACAACCAGCTGCCACTGGACTTCACCCCCAGCTCTAGTCTTCCGCCCAGAACACAGTACCCACATTATGCCCTTAGAGCCACAACACTTGAGCTCCGGCTCAGATCAATGATGAAAACCCCACTACTCTTTGAAAGTCCTTAGCCAAACTAAGCCAAACGTGTGTATTCCCACTCCCAGCCAGTAGGCCTCCTGCTTCCCCAGGCTTCATATTCCATCTGGCCACGAGAGATCTGGGGCTGGAAGGAGTCAACAACCCTAACTGAACTCTGATGAGTGGGCCAGTGGTCAAAGGTTGCTCCTGCAGGAGGCCTGCAGGCCCCCAACCTTCCCGCTGGCTCCCTTAGAGGTCCACCACAGCTCCCGCAAATAAAGGCCAAAATTCCACGTTTGTCACCTCATGTTCTCTGAGGATGTTTGATACTCACTTCACTATTGCTTTAACAACAAAGAACCCACCCCCCCACAAAAAAAAACAAAAAAAAAAAAAAACAAAAAAAAAACCAGCCGCTCAAGGTAGCTAGAATGTGCATCACCTAATTGGGGCTGGGTTCACTACCAAACACACCAAGGGATGCTTAACAGGTAGAGCCATGTGTCTGCATCACGTTACTCAGGTAAGTGTGTAAGCAACAGCCCTGAACACACACGCCATGATATACACTGGAAAAGAGAAGCGTGTCAACATTGTTCAGAGGTTCTGTACTGCCCCCTTATCATTCTGAGGTAGGGTCCCATGTAACCCAGGCTGACCTTCAATTCTGGATCATCCTACCTTCCTCCCTTCGGGCTGGGATTAGACATGCATCACCATGCCTGGGCTATTATAGTCTATACACCCCTGAATTGTGTTCAGTGTTATACATTTGAAGGCTCTTGTTGGCTTCCTACCCAAGCCCAATCCACACCTTAAGTATCCACTATTCTGAGCCCAATCCTTTCTCTCTAGTTTAAGAGCCTTCAAGCCATTATATTCCTTGCCCTCAGGTCTTCAGTACTGCCTCACCTAGCCAACTTCCACAGTCTAATTAAAAACCCTGTAACTGCCCAGTGGCCCTTAGACAACATCAAACCCATTAGCAAGCTACTCATTCTTCTCCACAGGGAGCATTTCCACAGAGCTGAGTGATGTGGTCAGCCCTGCACCCTCTACTCCAATTATATGGCCTTGCCTTTCTTATTCTGCCAGTCCTTAGTTCCTAGAGAGGGAGGATGTGAGGGCCAATATCCTATGCAGCAAATACCCTTTCCGAGGCTCTGGTCTGACACAATTGCTCTTAAGAATTCTGGCCCAGTGGGATTCCATTGTCTTTGGAAAACTGTAGTGGTTCCCTTATCAATTTTATTGCAACTACATGACCATCTCTGTGTTTATTAGCTAAATGAAGAGCAGATCATGACAATTCTCTGTTTAAAACTTTGGGATAGTTTCCCAATACATTCAATATAAAATCCTAGGACTGGGGGCTGGAGAGATGCCTCAGAGGTTAAGAGCACAGACTGCTCTTCCAGAGGTCCTAAGCTCAATTCACAGCAACCACGTGGTGGCTCACAACCATCTGTAATGAGATCTGGTGCCCTGTTCTGGCGTGCAGGCACACAGGCAGGCAGAACAATGGATATATAATAAATTTAAAAATTAAAAGTAAAATCCTAAGTCTGAGAGCTTAAGAGATGGCTTGGTGGGTTAAGAAGCCCATTCTGTGTTTCCAGGGATCAGAGTTCAGTTCCCAGCTCACACAGGCACCTGTGACTCCAGCTCCAAGGAATCCAATGCCCTCTTCTGGTATCCACAGGCACTTTGATCACATGCGCAAACCCAGGCACAGACATACACAAGTGCACAAAATTAAACATAAAACATGACAAACAAAAAAACACCAAAGTTCTGTGACTGGTAAGATAGAAGAGAGGGTGGGGGTGCCACCACACCTGAATTTGAATCCTGGGATCCGAAGAATGGAAGGAGGCCTGCAAATTATCTGATGTTCATTGGACCCCACGGCAGACGCGTCTCAACACCCCAATGCTAAATACAACTGAAAAAATTAAAACTCCAATCCAATCCATAGTTCTTTCAACCGTCTATAAAATGTAACCCATGTGTAAATGGCCATCTAGCCACCCAAGTGTGTTCCCACCAGGCTGTCCTTCCTGACCCACACACACAGCATCATTTCCATTCTCCATCCTTTGGCCTGTGTATCATATGCCTTCTCCCACGGACAGCAAGCTGTGTGAGAGCAGGAACCCTGCTTACAATAGACACTCAGTAAATGCCAGTGTTGAGCTAACGCTGAAACTGCAACAGCAGGATCCTCTCTCCCTTCTCTTCTATTTAACTGCGGGCTCCTTAGAACTAGTACTATCTCTTTATATGTCCAGTACTAGCACTCAGTGCATGAAGCTGGCACTCCTAAGTCCAGGCCTTTTCACATGAATTCATGTACAGCAATTAAGTTTCCCTATACTGCTCTTTTAACCAAGCTATGAAATTTTAACGCAGAGGGCCAAGATGCAACTCAGTTGAGTGTCTGCCTAGTGTACACATAGCCCTGGATTCAACCTCCAACACTAAAAATAAACTAAAGCAAAAACCAAACCATAAGACAAGATTTCAACATAAGACGCTTACAATTCCGTAATAATCAGAACCAATTCAAATAGGCAAAAGACTCATAGACACTTCTTAAAACATGAATAACAGGCTAATGACATGATCAATAGCATAAGTGACTAGAGAAATGAAAAACAAAACTACCACAAGATAGTTACAAACCCACCCGTGAGTGGTTAAATATGAGAACAACAAGGCCAAATGTTGGCAAAGTATAGAAGATTCCTAAGAATTGGTAAAAAGCATTATACGTACCACCTCGGAAAACAGCCTGGCAAAATATATACCAAATATATACCTAACCAAGATTTTGCAGATTTTAATCTAAAAAAGTATAAATAAGACATTATGTCCACCAGGCTTTGTAAAGAATGCTCACAGCAACCTAAAACTTGAAATGCTCCTAGTGTCTATCACCAAAATAGACAGTTATGTTTATAGAAAACCGATCAAGACAAACCAGATTAACACCTGAAATCTGCACAAATTTCAAGAATAAAATGTATTGTTCTATGTGTTAGTTTTACAATAGGCAAAACTACTCTGGTGTCATTACTCCCCCAGGGAGAAGTGGGTACTGACTGAGAAAGGCAAGAAAACGCTAGGAGAGAATGGGTAAACTCTTCACCATGGTAGAACCCCGGGTCACAGAGGGTCTGTGCACCGAATTCCACTGTGTGCAAAATAGCATACAGGGCTCAAGTTGGCCTGGCTTCTCTTCTGAATGTCAGGGCTTCCTGTGCAACCAAGGTTTCCTGTTTTTGTTTTCTCTTCTCACAGATCTGCCCTCTTTTCTTTCTTTTTGGAACCTTACTGTCTAGAAAACACACACACCTTAATTTGCAGTTTTCACTGGGTACTGGGAATCATGTCTACAATCCCAGCATTTAAGGGGTAGAGGCTGAAGGAGCAGGAGCTCATGGCCAGCTTAGGCTGCTGCTAAGGATCAAACTCAGAGCCTTGTGCATGCTTTGCAAGTACTCTCATCTCTGAGCGACTTCCCCAGCCCTTGCTTGGCCTTGCCATGACTTATGGAGCAGACCTGGCCGGTCTTATCTCAAGTGCTGGGATCACAGCTGAAAACTACTATAGTTCCCTACAATTTCCTACTTTTTGAGCCAAGTTTTCTTTAAATAACCAATAATCTATGATATTATAAATTCTTCGAGTCTTCTTTAAAATCTACTTCTAAGTCGGATATCCCTGCTTGGAAATCCAAAATTCTATCTCCTGGTGCACTTCTGACCAACTTATTCCTCCTAAACAGCTACATGCCACTTATTTTCAGATGGGTTAGGCTGACCTCCTGCCATATGCGTCAGAGTGCTGGGATTGTAGCCCTTGGCCCCATGTCCTGTCAACAGCTACACACTTTACCGAGGCTCAGTTTTCATGGAGTGGTATCATCACCCCTCCAGGCTTTCACTTCAACCTCCTTCAACATCACAGTGAGGTGAATCAGTAAGAGAAAATCAGAAGCCTTATCATTTAAGAAGTCTGGCTTATGCTTACTAGATCTTTGGGTATAGAATAATTCCTGTTCAATCAATTATAAGCCAAGGATCTTTAGAAATTATTCAAATCTAGACCTGGCCGAATACTAATCATTCTGGCATTTCATCTTTGCATTTGCAGGTGGAAACATCTAGAAGGCAGAGATCAACCTTTTTTACCTAGTTAATGGTCCCTTTTTGGGGCAGCGGCGGGTGTGTGTGTCTCATTCCCTTCTACTTTGTTACTCTCCTCTATCCCAACAGCCAACCTTGGAGCTTTCTAAGGCCTGAACCATGGCAGAGTAAAGTTATACACCCTCTCTTAAAGCAGAGACTCACAGCATAGCTGGGCACACATTGCCGTGAACATTCGCTGTCCCAGTTGACACAGGACTGAAGGTCTGAGTCAGCCCTCAGCTAACACAATGAAGTGTGTGTCTCAAACAGAAACTTCCATAGTAAAATGGGATGGAGTCGTTGGCTAGCCTGCATTCTGGAGCCCCGGGTGGAGGAGAGGTAGGGTTTGGCTGTAACGGTTAAATGTGGACTAGAACACAAACATATGAATTCCTAAGTCCTCCTTAGAACTTTGATTCTTGAGACAGGATCTCACCATGTGGCCCTGGCTGGCCTGCAACTTGCTATATGGCTTGGACAGACCTCAAACTTTCGGAGAGCTACTTGCTTGGCCTACCAAGGGTATGTGCCCTCTTGCCTCGCCTAGAACTTCCTGGATTACAGTTAAACTCTTCTATCAGTCTCCTGGAGCAAACACCAAGTATGGACTTCCCAACAGTGACCAGGCCCCAGACACTGCTCCTCCTTCTTCCTAGCCATCAAATGCTACTGCACCAGATGCTGTCCAGGCTATAAAATTTGGGCAAAACGATTCCGCCTCAGATTCCTCAGATGTAAAGGGGATATGACCTAGTTCTGAAGTAGTGTGTGCAAGTCCCTTAGGCACCCAGGATCTGTGCCGGGGATGTCAGCGTGTTGACCATCACTGTCCCTCAAACATCACACAAGCTGCCCCTTTCAAGCCCCAACACTGCAGCACTCAACTTCTTTGGAGGTTTTATTTAATCTACAATGAACACTTATATTCTTCCCATGTTTCTCCATCTCCTTGCCTATTGAAAAACTTTTTGCAGCAGGGTCTCATGTAGCTCACAATGGCCTCCATCTTGAAAGCCAAAGTTGTTCCCTATTTTTCTGCCCCTATCTCCCAAATTATAGGTCACAAACTCTGCTAGTACATCCCAGGCTAATATACCACAGACCTACATACAATGGAAACTTGAGTAAAGCAGGCCATCATCGTCCTGAACCAGACTTTTCAGAACTTAAAGGACTGTGTGAGCAGGTAGCATCGCTGCAAGCCTTCCTTGTTTCCTGGGAGAAAGGTTACCAGCAATCTTTCTCCTTAATAGGGACTCTCCTCCCTAATAGAAGTTATGTGCCCTTCACTTTCTATGATGTCCTCCCCCACCCTGGCATCAGCAGGCTCTGACTGCTCTTCATAAAGCCAAGAACAGATTTCATTTTCCCCTAGTGGGTTTAGTTGCATCTAACTCAGTGCCATTTGGCATGAAGTTCACTGGTCAGTCCTTTAGCTCAGGAATCCCTCTACCTCCCTTTATCTACCCATGGTCATGGTACAGAAGTGGCAGAAGCTACACGTAGGTCAGTCTCGAGTAGCAGCATCATTCCTTCAGACAACTCAGTCATGCTCACACCTGTTGTTGCCTACCTTGGCAAGATGGAGCAGCTCACAGATGCTGGATCGAGTCTTGGAGGCCAATCAGGAAATCCTCCAGAGGCTCCCAATTGAAGCACCGCCACCCACTGAATACCCCGTCCCCCCAAATCGGAAAACACCATGCCCACCAACACCACTTTTCTTCCCTTCTCATTTCCACAAGGGATATGGAGAAGGCAGTCTGCTTTCCTATTCCTGCATCTCCCTCCAACTTGAGGATTCTCCAAATTTAAATCAGCTCCAAAGACATTTCTCACAGGTCACAAACTGAACCAAATCATTTCCTTTTTGAGACAGTACAGCAGGCTGGTCTATTATTCCAGATCCTTTTGCCTCAGTCTCCCAAGTGCTGTTATTAAAGGTACTGCCTCAGCATGCCCAAGTCCAAGTTCCTACTGCAAAGTGACACTCTTTATTCATACATGGTTCAGGACTAGTTAACGCATGCACATAAAATTTAAACAATGACATTTCTTTAGAACCGTGTACTTCTAAGAACCGGCAATACTACAAAGCCTAAAGCGTGCCTATCGGAAACCTAAAATACAGCAGTTCCCCACGTTGTGGGAATGGTTAGAGAAGTGTGAAAGCCACACGTCCAATTCCAGCATCCCTGACGACTGTCCCCAGCCAAATACATCTACCTGTATCTGACCCTTCACAGACAAGAACAAAGACCAAAGAAGGAAGCTCGAACTATCCCGGCATGGGAGTTCCTCTCCACTGACCACATCCTGTCTGAAACTTCATCTGCCCACCTTGTAAGTCCTACCTCCAATCAGTGCCTGAGGACATGCTGGTAAACAGAAATCATGGAGCACTGAGGCTCATCCCTAGTAGATTGGGGATCCATCAAATATCCACTGCTGGTGACGTCAGTCTCACGGACTCCCCTCAGATCATGGAGAAGCAGGTAACACTTGCTCCCTATAATGTAGTATTCTGGCATCCATGAAAATTGTAGCTGTGCAGACTCTCACCTCCTATTTGTAATCCCAACACTGAGGAAGATTACTGTTTATAAGGCCAGCCTGGACCACAGTAAATTTTAAAACCTCTATTCGATTAGTACTAGCAATACAACCTTGGGCAAGCTAGTGACCTTTTCTTTGCTTAGACTTCCCTATCAATGAAACTGTAGTAGCGATGGCCACTCTAGAGGTGACCAATAGCAGGCCCTTTTTGGTGGGATGCCTTGTGTCTATGCCATTCTCGATCAGTGTTCACAAGTGAATAAATGTGCCTTTGGGTGTCGGTGTACTATTCTGCTCCCTGTGCTCTTGGGACACTTAGGATCTAAACTAAATGGCAGGATAGGAACAGGGTATGACAGAAAACAGTGAGTGGCAATGGTGTGGCTTCTATTTTAGCACACTGAAGAGAGGGGAGGTCAACAAAGCAGCTAAGTCAAAAGCACTTAAGTGCCATGTACTTAGTTTCTCTTCGGGACCCAAACTCATAGATTTCCAAAAGAAGTTGAATAGCTGGGATCATAGAACCATAAACACTTACCACCGGACAGGATAATCTGAATCCTTTTACAGAACAGAGACCATGGGACACATTAGCCATATGTCACAAGAACTGATGGAACCAAAGGGGACTTAGCAGTCCCATTCTGTCACACCCTGTAGTCTAGTCCAGTATTAGATCTAGGTAGTCACTAAGACAATCCCCTAATTCTACCATATGGCCTCCTCCATGGCTTACACTATAGCCTTATACACAGATGCCAAAAAGCATACACATACCAGAGCACCCTTATCACTGGAATGGACGACTTGCTGGACACCACACTTGCAGGATTTAATGACAGGGGTAATTTTTAAACACAAATAATATTTGTATGGTAAAATTCACCTCAGAAAGTTACTTAGAGCAGCTACCTTCAAGGGTGGTCATTTCTGCTCCCAGCCTACCCTGCTACAATAGACATATGAGATGCCTGCCACTTGTGGGGAATGTGAGGCCATACCAGGCCATCTTCTGAGCACCAGGGCAAGGGCACTGTCAAAACCGTCGCCTCCCCCGTGTACACGCAAGCTGACAGCACAGCAGACCAGAGCCTTTGTTCACAACCCATGTTTCCATACTCCTCACTGGAATAACTCACTTGGTTGCGATAGGTAGAGGATCTTACAGATTACCCTCCCAAACGTCTGGAAAACTAATAAAAGTTCAAGAAGGAAACCACAGCATAGCCTCAAACTGTTTTCAGAGATGTTAACTGTCTGAATGAAAACCTTTACTCATATCTTGAGGTATACTCGATTCAAACTATAACTAAGCATTTACACATATGATTTAGGAATCTCATCTCTTAAGAGCCTTTCTGTGTGCCTTCCCAGCATCAAGTCCTGTTGTGCTCAGTACACAAGACTTCCCAAAAATGTATTAGCATGGCATATTGCTATGGCCAAGCTATAGTTACACGAAAATGTTAAGTATATAAAGACCAACAGAAATTGGGCCCCATCACTGAAGGAGCAGAGTGGTGTATACACTGTACCAAAAGCCCCTGGAGCAAGTTTGGGGCTAACAGGGTCCCTATTTGCAACCTGACAGGCAGATCATAAGGGAGGCAGGCCTAACTCAAGAGCCCCTAACTCAAGAGTGGAGCGACACAAGGGAATGTGCAGCAACAGGCTGGGATGTTAAAGATCACTTAAGCAGCTCGATTCCTTCATTTCTTCTTTCCCCTCGAGACAAGGTCTCTGTGTGGCCCTTGGCAGGCTTGAAGTCACCATGTAGAGCAGGCTGATCCAGGGTGCTGGGCTTAGAAGGATGTACCACAACATCCAGCCTTTCTTAGGTGTGAAGCAGGTAACGGCTAGTGTGCAGAGCACAGCATGGTTACTGTCTGACAGGAATCACATGGAACTACGTTAGCAGCAAGAGCTCTAAGTGAATGGCCTCTAGTAGTCAGGAGCTGTTTTAGGACTCATCACCCTGCTTCCCAGCAGATTCACTATGTGAGAGGGCAAAAGGAGAAAATTGGTGGTGGCTGCAGCGACTGAAACATCATAGAGCTGGCAGATACATCTGTATTATGTTCTTCCTTCCAAAATGAAATACCAGGCTGCCAGATTAGGGAGAGGGAAGTAACTGTTCCAAGGCCACAATCTAGAGGTGTCAAAATCAATAATCTATGCCATTCACCTCTCTACAACTATTTGTTGAATTTCACATCCTAACCATTAACATTTCATTGGGGGAGGTCCCGGGGGCTAGACAAAAATCAAGGACTGTGGTTAATAAGATTTGCTCCCCCAGTACACAGCCTCAGTGCTTCTGAAGTGTCCTGTACTCGGGGCTGGAATGTTTACAGCAGGGTCATCTCCCCTGAACTGTTCCGCAGCAGAGTGCTAGGTACAAAAGACAGCCCCCTGCACTGGTTGCCACTGTTACTTATGTTGATCAGAAAAGGAACCGCACTTACTTTAAGGTTGCTTTCAGAACAACACACTAAGGATTAACATTTACTAGGACATGAACCTGCTTATGTCACTGGACAAAGGCTTTCTCGCAGAACTGTCCCTACTGCAAATGTGCTACCACAGTACTCTTCAAACTATTTTATAGTAAAGTAAGCCTTCGAGATCTACCAGGTTTTATACTAAAAACAAAGAATTTCCAATGATCCTAATAGTGATGGATATACATGTGACAAACTTTGTGTAAAATGCTAGAGTGGGAAAACATCAAATTACAGAAGTGATCTCTTCTGGTCCACTCTTTCAGATCAGATGTAAAGGGCATATTGTATACAGGGCGGGGAGCAGGAGTGTGAGAGAAACAGATTCCACTCATTTTGCAAATGCTTGCTCAACACTGGTCAGTTTTTTTTTAAGAAGACTCAGACAAGGTGGTCTATGTCTGCTGCCCAGTTAACTCCAAAAGCCAATGTGGGAAGAGTGCATAAAACTAATTCTGAGTTAGCCTGGGCAATATAATGAGACCCTAGCTGTGTAATAAAAAAATAAAAATAGCATTTGGTTGTAGGAAAGTCACCAATCGCAGCAACGCTAACCCATCCTTTAAAGAATAAACCAGCAGTCTATGAAAACTTCGTTTACTTATTTTCATTAAGCTGAAAAAATGTGAAAGGAACAAACCCCAGAACCCGATGTCAAAAAGCAGTTTTGGCTCCCTGTTTTCTTCCCATAACACAGGAGCACAAGCTTCAGTGCGTGAGATTAAGAACCTACTCTTAATTCTGTCTACCCTTCCAAACAGGATTTGAAAAGGAGAGTTCACAGACCCCTTGGAGACACCTGAGGAGGAGGCGTATCTGGTCCTCAAGTTCTTTCCAAATCCACATAACGAAGCCGTTAGCTAGCAAAGCACACATAATAAATTAAATTCTGAAAACAAAGATATCACAGATTTGACCTAGCATCAAGCTTCCTCCCTGCCGTCAAGGCATCCTCTTCTTTCCACACTTCAGCATTAGAAAACAATAAGCAACAATTGTTACCTCTAAGATCACCAAATCCACATTTCCAAAGGCACAAAATATTTTCATGAGTTAAAAGCAGAACCCCCAAAATGTGGTATTACAGCTCAAAGAAGTACTTCTGTGCAGTTAAAGCGTTAGAGCATCAGCCTTTATTTTGTGACAAGTTTATTGAACAGTATCCAAGACTTCTTTATAAACAAAAAAAAAAAAAAAAAAAGAAAAAAATGCTAAATGATGCCAAAGTATAGATGCTGGCAATGTTGTGGTCACACTGTCAACAGCCCTTTGGCTGTGCTTGATTTCAAAAGTTTGGACTACAGAACTGCCAATAAAACAGCTGAGGTAAAATAATTTACACATGGCAATTGTGTGAGTGGGAAAAGTACTCAAAGTGATCACCACCAGAAACTCTCCCCCCAAAATGTATTCATTTTACACGTTCTTCGCTCATTTTTCCAGCGCTTTTAAACTAAGTGCATTTTATTTTTACACACTTGACCCATACTTGTACAATCACAGAATCCAGCGAAATGTGAGGTTGAGTAGCTTTCGTTCCCTCATTTTTGTGCAAGGTGACCATACCACCTAAAACCGTGTGCTCCGTTTGCTTACTGCCATTTATGACACTCCTAGGTTTTCATCAAGCGGGGCAAGACTGACCTTAGCTAACTAAGTATTACTGTCTGTAAGTTTGACATTTCCTAATGCAGCTTTAATTGTCAAAGCTTTGACAACTTAGAATACAAGTCAGAAACTACATTTCACTTAACACTGTTGCATTAAAACAAAACCCACAACAGCCACTAATTGTACATCCAGACTAGTACAGAAAACACCTCCAAATTATGCTTGAACTAATCTGTCACTGAAGTTTAAAAACTTTACAAATATGCTTATTTATAAAATACATTTATAGGTTTCTCTAATCCTTTAAAACCAGAGAAAATAAACACCAATAAAAACTCAGGAGAAAACAAATTAAATCTAATGAAAGATTCTCTTCCATAAATGGCAAAGTTACCGAAAGCAGACAATAAAATTTACACATGAAATTGAGAATACCTTGATAGTGTTTACAAACACACTTTGAGCAAAGCTTTACAAAGCCTTCATATCATACAAATGAAAAATATGTAAATTTAAATCTATACCAAACCTAGTTCTGGAGAAAATTTGTCTGAGGAGAGGTATGAATAATTTCACAGAACACATTTTCATGGTTATTAAAACAAAAACAAAAACTGAAACTTCAGTGCCCCAAACAAGGTAAGACAATGTACTTAGCGGTCCGGACTGTCTCAGACATACGAACTGAGCTCCAGAGCAGAGCCTTTAATTACATTTCACGAGCACTGCTGTGATTAAAGGGAATTCGGAACACAATTCTCTCTCATTTCAACACCAACACTATTTTCTTAATTTATTTAATGAACAGTGAGATCCAGGATTTTCCTTTTGGCATTTACCTAAGATGTAGAAATAACAAAATAGTTGCAATTGAGTGTGTGAAATATTTAATAAGCGTGTACGAACATATAAACAAATAAATTGTGCGAAAGGAAAAGAGATTTCCACCTTCCAACAACCATTTTTTTCTCAAATATAGTCAGCTTCCAATGGGGAAAAGAACCTGCAGTTGAAATACGATGCCCCAGAAGTTCTGAAGTGTTCACTGTCTTTGAAATGAGAAGCATTTTACTCAACAAAAACATCGTATGTAAACATACTGCTTTTTGAGGCAGTATCTATCTGTCAAGCAAACTGTGAGTTATCAAGTGATTCACGAGGCAGCCACTTCTTTTCAAAGCCTGCACAATCCTTCTCCTAAACAAAAACCCGATACTGTCAATCCTCCAAGACTACAGTAGTGAACACACGAGACTGTTGCCACCCTTAACTCTAAAGTTACACGACAGAACTGTATTCAGTGTTCCACTGGCTCAGAACACAAGACACTAAGTAAACATGTATTTGTATATGCATATATATGTAAATATGTGTATACATACATACATATATATACAAATGCTTCTTTTAAAAGTAAATGCAGACTTATAAATAATGTTGGTGTTTCAAACCAAAGTCATGTAAAAGATAAAATTTATTTCCCATTATTATCCGTCAATCTGCAATTCTGCATGTTATGTTAATGTGAAACAGCTTTCAAGCACTTTAGATAAAGAAACAAACCCTAGATAGAGCTTTAAGTGTCAGTGAACAAGATGTGTCCTTTACGGAAAGGACATTTAACCAACCAAAGTCTGTGATTCCCCTACCATAATGCCCTGATTGCCAAGCAGAAAGAGTATGAAAAAGCAAGAAGTGATCTCAATTCTCTCCTGAACTTACACTCTGCATAAAGAATTTTTGTGAACAGGCTCATGATCGAACAACTACGCCAAAAAGCCTCCAAATTAACAGAATTAAACACACATCAACCTATGGTCCAACTTAGGCTCTTTCATTCTACAAATACCACTGCTAACAAAACTACCAATTTCAACTTCAGCTTTAAATTCCGCGATAGAATGCTCTTTCTTATGGACTCCTTTGTTCCAAAATTTCACCTAAATTGGGACAAAGCAATTTGCTAGATTAGTCCATCACAGTAAAGGACTTCAAATCAAACATCTAAACACTGATTACTGAAGTGGGTTCTGGTTTTCATTGCCATCCCAACACTATGAACAAATTTTAAACTTACTAAACTAAGTAAAACTTGGCGATCAAACCAAAAAAGGTCAGTAGAGTACTCCATAGTTTATTTTTATGGTAAAAGTCATTCCACACAATCCTAAGTGTGACATTAGAAATCTAAGTTCAGGGTTATAGAGCACAAACTAAGTGTGGAGTTTTGATATTAGAAATTAATTAAAAACCAACAAAATAGTTGTACTTATTACAAGTGAGTCAATTAGGTAAATAAAGCGGCAACATCTGAAGCAGGACTGTCTATACAGCCAGACCCCTCAAGAAGCAATAAAGGTACATACAATGAATCCGGATACAGAGACTTTATTCAATTTTAAAAGAAAATGAAGGTTTCAGACAAAGCTTTGACCCTATAACAAAGCAGTATGTCCAACTGTAAATCAGATGGTAAAAGCAGACACTTTCTATTGTCAGCAGCTGGCACAGCACCGCCCCGAGCTCTACTCACACTTCTATTTTCGTCATCCCATGTGGTATAAAAGAAAACCAATCTAGATTCCTTGATAAGTTTTATACGATCATCGTGTTTTATTACAATGGTCTCTACCAGTATGCCAAAATTATTGTGTTCTCTCCAGATAGCTTTACTGTAACAAATTGCAATGTTTATTCTGTGAGTTGTAAACAGCCAACCAATGCTCTGTTATAGAAACCAATCTATCTGCAATTGAAACAATCCACAGGTTCTAACCTGGAAATACTAGGAAAACAATCTGGATGCATTAATCACAGCAACATGAAGATATTCCCTCTAAAGAACTGATATGAACGGCTACCCTAAAACGAGTTTTACCTTTCTTGAACCTATAGGCCTATCATTTAAGTCAATGACAGCAGCTGTGGCTTCATCCCGAGATTCAAAGGCCACCATGGCTTCACCTGTAGGCATACCTTTTTCATTGTATTTTAAACATACTGAACCTGGGATTACTTGATAACCATAAAAGAAATCTAAAATTTCATCAATAGATACAGTAAAGGGCATGTTCTGCACCTTAATTATTGTAGGTCCTGGTTTTCCAGAGCTAGCTCCAAAACCAGGGGGACCCCCAATATGAATTGGACCAGGCCCAGGCCCAGGCCCAAAGGCTGGAGGCCCACTCAAATGCCCAGGAACACTTCCAAGACCAGGAGGTCCATTTCCAAAACCAGGAGGAGCACTTAAACTACCTGGGCCATTTCCAAAATTCTGAGGAATCCCCCCAAATCCTGATGGCCCACTTAAATTATTTGGTGTACCTCCAAAACCTGGAACTTCCAGTCCTAGGCCAGGCAAACCACTGTTTCCAACTGAAGGCATAACAGGTCTAACGTCACCAAAGGCACCCCCTAATCCTGGAGGAGGGAGTGGTGGCCCAAAGGCATTAGGTCCACCGAAATTACCAGGGAAGTTAAATGGTGGCCCATTATTGGCCTCCTTCGATCCTACAGTCAAGAAGACATGCTCTTCTCCTCCTGCACTGGGGATGCCAGTACCAGATATTGCAGGACCAGGTATTGCAGGACCGGGCATTGCAGGACCAGGCATTGCAGGACCGGGCATTGCGGGACCAGGCATTGCAGGCCCGGGTATTGCAGGCCCGGGTATTGCCGGCCCGGGTATTGCCGGACCGGGCATTGCGGGACCAGGTATTCCGGCACTGGGCATTCCAGGGCCAGGCATTCCAGGGCCAGGCATCCCGGCACCTGGCATCCCAGCAGTAGGCATTCCAGCAGCAGGCATACCCGCACTAGGCATTCCAGTACCTGGCATCCCGGCACCAGGTATCCCACCACCAGGTATTCCGGCAGTGGGAATTCCAGAAGCAGGCACCCCTGCACTAGGTAACACTGGTACTGCAGGATTACCTGGAACAGCCATCTTTAAGCCCTTTTTCCCTTGGGCTGGAGGATTTTTCTCAATCTCTCGCATATCTTCTAGAGTAACTATATGAACAAAAGCTTCTCTCCCATTAAGTTTTTTACGGTGTAAGTGTTCAGATTTACGTGCATCGTCTTCAGTTTTAAACTGAACCAATGCCTGCCCTAGACCTTGCCCATTGTTATCAACAAGAACATGTACAGCATTCTCATCTACCGGGATTCCTTCTAGGAACTGAAGGATGTCCATCTTGGTAATGCTAAATGGAATGTTTGTTATATGAGCACAAGTTTTGGCAGAACTGACATCCCCCTCTGGATTTAACACCATTTCCCTCTGGTCATAGCTGAAGTTCTGAAGTCGTTTTCGAATCATATCTATCTTTTCTAGCATACCTTTCTTAGTAATTGGATGCACTTGAATAAAGCGATTGCCCATGTATTGTTTATGACGGCAGAGAGCAGCCTTATAGTCAGCATCATTCCTGAATTCAACAAAGCCTTCACCAGTTGCCTTCCCATTGGGTCCATAGGCTATATAAATACTATCTTCCACAATATCCAACTTCTTGAAAAAATCAATGACATGTTTGTTTTCTGCTTCAAATGGTAGCCCTTTTAAGTAAACACAAAAACCAGCCTCATGTGGTGATCTTGATCGCGACCTCTTCTGCCCACTGGGCGATTTTGACCTTGGAAGTGTCTGTGGAGGGGGATGGGCTTGTCCAGAAGGCCCCATACTTTGCTTAAAAGTGATATGACCTCCAGCAGCTACCCACTGTCTCTCTGTGGCAGGACTGACTTCCACATAGCGTTGAATCATCAGCATTCTGTTCCGTTTTAAAGCTTCAAATGTATCTTGAGGGGAGAGAAACTTAACCAATCCATTCCCATTATTTCGACCTACATGATCTTTTAACAAATGCACTGCATCAACACGGAGCCCATGGAAAAACTCTCTGACGTCATTTTCCATTGCAGAAAAGGGCATTCCATGCACACTCACATACAGGTCATCAGGGTTGATGGGAAGAGACTTCACGCTGCTTTGAGAGTTCATCTGGATTGGGTTAACAGGATTTAATGGACCCAGAAACACTGGGTTCAGATTACTGTTCAGACTCATGGGTGCTCCAGAGCCATTCATTCCAGTAGGCAGAGGTGTCACAGGTGGTGGATTCAAGGGTGGCATGTTTGACATGGGTGGCAGTGGGGTCATCGGTGGCACAGAAGGGACTGGGGGGATGGGAGGAACAGGTGGCACAGGAGGCAATGTTGGTACCGGAGGAGGAACTGGTATTGGGGGAATGGATGGCAGCGGTGGCAAAGACGGCATCGCCGGGATCGGAGGAATTGGTGGTGGTGGGACTGTGTTCATTGGAGAAGCCGTGCTCGGAATGGTTGAGCTGAATGTTGGACTCCCAAAAGAAGTCCCCATACTTGGAGCAGCAGTTCCTACGCTGGCTGTGGAAAATGTCTGTATGTTTTTGTTGCTCTCATGAACAGAAGTAGTAGTAGCAGTAACTACACTTGGCGAAGGATTATTAAAGTTGGGTACTGTGGCTGGTAACGTTACCCTGCTGCTCATCCCTGAGCTAGGCGGTGGTCCTGATCTACTAGCATTTGCTGGTGGTATATCTAAGTTGGCAGTTTCAAAACGCCTACGACTCAGTTCAATCATATTCTGCATTTCTGTTTTACTACTCAATAATAGCGTTACTTTTGACCCTTTAATTGTACCACCTGTGCGCATCATACCAAGCCTTGCATCTTCATCAGTGGCAAAAACGATGAAAGCCTCACCCAGTTCACCCCCTACAATATGCACGCCCCCATCAGGGATGGTCAATCCAGAGAAGAAGTGGCGAATGTCCATGGTCCCCGCCACAATTGGGAGACCTTGCAAACGGATGACCACAGCCATGCTGAGCTGAAACCACACACACCTGCAGATGAGAAAAGGCAACGGCCATGTCAGACTCCTTTTTATTACACCAAGATTTTAGTCACAAGAATGACCAGCTACCATATTATCCCACAAACATTCCCTCAAGCTATCACAATGTTTTTTTTTTTTATTTAAATAATTCAAAGATCTAAACAATTTCAACTTCCAAAGGCTTTCTTTTTGGAAATAGGTATGAAGAGATTAAGTCTAAGACTCAAAAGATTCTGGGAAAACTACACGACAGTAATTCACCATAAACAAGATTGCTAAATCTTCAGTGACAGTAAAAAGAAATGCGCAAAAATTCATAGGAGGGTATCATACAAAGGATACATGAAAATTAATATTTAAAACTGATTTAGCATCCTCCTTATAAACTTTCTAATTTCATAATTATCAGAGTAATACCTTTTAAGGCTCAATCTTAAAAGCAGAAAAAACAGAAAACTGGAATGTTTGTGGATTAGAAATATCTGAAGTAGGTTTATATCTTAAATACTAGTACTGTCGGACTAGCATTCAAACACTGACCCTGAGTTCAATCCTTAGCACCAGAAATCTCAAATGATAAGATTCCGTATTTTATAGTAAAACTTTCAGCATGTTTTATAGCTTTATTCGAAACAAACACACCCCCTGGAGCTGTGCAGATGATTCTTTAGGTATGAATACTTGCTGTATGTACAACTGTTAAGAACATGAGCTGCATCCCCACAGGAGTATGAGTGCACACATCTGAAACCTTAGCTGGAAGGCCCAGCTCTCAGCCTACTTCCAACTACAGTGAGAGGGATTCTCACTCTCAAGGGAATAAGACACAGAATGATAGAGGACCTAACATCCTCTTCCAGCCTTTGCCTGTACATACAGGCTTATACACACCAGTATGCGCACACATGCAGGCACACAACACATACACTAAATAGAATAGCAAAAATGAAAGTTAACTTATATTTCTCACCGTAAGCCTACCCACCATGGCTATTTAACCAAAACTCTGGTCTAAAGACTACCAAATCTTGCTTTAAAAAAAGACAAGTAGGGCCAGGCATGGTGAAATAGCCTTTTGTTCCAGCACTTTTTCCATGAGTCTGAAGACATTCTGCTCTACGTAGAGTTCCAGGCCAGTGAGGGACTCATAAGTGAGACTCAGTGTCTCAAAGAAACAAATCAACAAAACAGGGTTTAGGGGTACGTTTGTCTAGCACCGACAAAGCTCTAGGATCCATCTTCAATACTACATAACCTCAGTATGGTAGGGGATGCCAATTATCCCAGTATGAGAGGTTGAGCCAGGAAGATTGTTACTTTTTTTTAAAGACTGATTTATTTATTATGCATACAATGTTCTGCCTGCATGTATACCTGCATGCCAGAAGATGGTACCAAATCTCATTATAGATGGTTATGATGTATAGATGGTTATGTGTTTGCTAGGAACTAAACTCAGGACCCCTGGAAGAGCAGCCAGTAGAAGCACTTGTAACCTCTTAACCCAGAGGCAGAAGGATCTTGAATTCAAGACCAACACTACAAATTATACAGATTAATGTATAATTAAGTATTAAGACTTCTGACCCAACTTAACTCCTGTTGAATCTCTGGTTGCTTACTATCTCCTTATACAGCAAAACCCGTCTCAAAAAAACTAAAGGGGGGAAGGAAAGGAGGGCTCAGTGAGATGGCTTAGGTTGCAGCCAATACTGAAGACTTGAGTTCCATCCCTAGGATATACATTGAAGAAAGAAAATCAACTCACTGCTGCGTTGCATCAACTGCTGGTAAATGGCTCAGCAGTTAAGAGTGCCACTGCTCTTGCAAAGAACTGTGTTTGGGACCCAGCACCCTCAACAGCTCACAACACCTCTAACTCAGTTCTAGGAGGTCTGATGCCCTCTTCTGTCCTAAATGGATAAGAACACATGTATGTGTTCATATATGTGCAGTACACATATGTATGTAAATCTTTAATAATAAAAACAGTAACAATAGAGCAGCACTTGGGAGGCGAGGCAGATGAATCTGGCTGGTGACATTTACCTTTAATTCCAGCACCCAGGAGGCAGAGCCAAGCAGAGACCTGTGAGTCTGAGACCAGCCTAGTCTACAGTGATTTTCAGGTCAGCTAGAGTTATATAGTGAGATACTGTCTCAAAACACAAAAAGTAGCAGCAATATGGGCTGGAAATGTAGCTTAGTTGCTGGAGTGCTTGAATGGCACCTATGAGGCTTTGAGTTCAATCCCAGCACCTCAAAAACAAGGCGTGGAAGCATATACCTGTTAATCCTAGTTTTTAGAAAGTTAGACACAGGATGATCAGTTCAAAGTCATCCTTAGCTACACAAGCTGTTTAAGCCCAGCCTGAAACACATTAAACTGTCTCAAAAATAGTAAGTCCTAAAGAGATGGTTCACTGGTTAAGATCACTTTTTTTTTTTTTCTTCCCCCAGGGGACCCAGGTTAAATTCCCACTATCCAGGGCTGGAGAGATGGCTCAGGTTAAGAGCATTGGCAGGCTGTTCTTCCAAAGGTTGAGTTCAATTCCCAGCAACCACATGGTGGCCCATAACTACCTATAATGAGATCTGATGCCCTCTTCTGGCATGCAGGTGTACATGCAGGCAGAATACTGTATAAATAAGTAAATCTTTAAAAAATAAAGAAAAAGAAAAAAAGTTCCCAGGATCCATGTAGTGGCTCACAACCACCTGTAACTCCAGTTCTAGGGGTTCCAACACCTTCTTCCTGGCCATGCCACATACATACACATACATGTAGCAACCACTTATACACATGAAATTAAAAATACAATTTTAAGCTGGGTATGGTGGCATACACCTGTAATCCCAGCACTCAGGGAGGCAGAGGCAGGTAGATCTCTGTGAGTTCAAGGCCAGCCTAGTCTGCAAAGTGAGTCCAGGACAGCCAAGGCTACACAGAGAAATCCTGTCTTGAAAAACAAAAAATAAAATAAATAGGGGGCTGGAGAGATAGCTCAGTGGTTAAGAGCGTCTGCTCTTCCAGAGATCCTGAGTTCAATTCCCACCAAGCACATGGTGGCTCACAACCATCTATAATGAGATCTGGTGCCCTTCTTCTGGCATGAAGGTGCACATGCAGATAGAACACTCATATACATAAAATAAATACATTAAATTATTTTTTTCCTTTTTGGTTTTTCCAGACAGGGTTTCTCTGTGTAGCCCTGGCTGTCCTGGACCAGGGTGGCCTCAAACTCACAGCAATCAGCTTGCCTCTACCCACCAAGTGCTGGGATTAAAGGTATGCACTACCACCCCAATCTCATTTAATTATTTTTAGAGAAACCTTAAAGAAGTTTCTCCCCAGTTGAATTTGATTTCAAGATTTCCATCCATTCATTCATTGATTAATTTTTATTTGGTTGTTGTTCCTGTTGCCACTGTAACTGGCAGCATTACCATTTCAATTTTAATTGCTTCTATGACTTTTGTAAAAGAATGGGAATTAAAATTTGGAGATTGGAAAAATGGTAATTTTAAACTAATGTGATCAAGTTCTAAATATAAGCCTATTAAACTGGTTGAGGGGAATTTTAATTAGTTGAGATCTTGTTTAATAATTTCTCAAATAAGAATATTAGAAGAGAGGACTGGAGATATGGCTCAGAGGTTAAGAGCACTGGCTGTTCTAAGGTCCTGAGTTCAATTCCCAGCAACCACATGGTGGCTCATAACCATCTATAATGAGATATGGTGCCCTCTTCTGGCCTGTAGGCACACATGCAGGCAGAATACTGTACAAATAAATAATAAATAAATCTTAGAGAGAGAGAACATTAGAAGGGACAAGGTTTCCTGCTATAAGCACTAAGACTTATTCAAATCAATGAGAAATTCTTCAATGTCAAATACTGTATGAACCTTAATTTAATAGAATAGAATCAAATTAGATTACAATGTTGTAAATACTATATTTAAAATAGAAATACAATGTTTGGTTTTCATAGTTTCTTTTTTTTTCTTCTTCTCTGTTTCTCCATTCAAACACCCCTATCTTTTGCTTGTTTGTTTATTCTGAAATATGGTCTTACAATGTAGCTCTGGAAGGCCTGGAACTCCTGAAGGAGAGCAGGTTGCCCTCCAACTCAGAGATCCATCTGCCTGTCTCTACCTCCTAAGTACTGGGATTAAAAGGTATGTACCACCACCACTCCTGGTTATGTTCTATTTTAAAACTTTTTGAGCACGCAAAAACAAAAAACTAGTAAAAACAAAACCTACCTCACTACTAACCTGAAGAAATTTCATAAATAACATAATCAAATTATATATTTACAATCACATTTTATTTGTAAACAGTTAAGAGCCACTATCTTTGTATTTTAGGACACAAGCGAAACCAACAAATTGAATGATGGCAAATTCTGTACAGTTAACATTTTTACTCGTTTGTTGGTTTCTCCTCTTTGAGTAAGCAAGCATGTCATCCTTACTTGAGACAGGCTCTCATGGAGTTTTATGCTACTCTTAAACTGGCTATGTAGCCAGATGACCCTCAACTTGTGATCCTCCTGCCTTTACCTCCCTCTAGTGCTGGAATGTGCTGCTGAGAATTGCACTACGGCTTTGTGCTTGCTGAGCAAACCCTACCAACTGACTTCATAGTTCTCACACAATTATATACAAAGATAAAAGCAATCTTCAAATTTATCCAAAAATGATGGACAAGCAAATAGAAATTATTTTATAAGACCATCATAAGAAAACGGGGGTAGGGTGGGTGGGTCAAGCTTTTTTTAGGTATGGACTGCAAGAGTTAAGAAGGCTGCTAAGATGGCTCAGGTAGTAAAAACCTGAGTTTGATCCCAGGTATCCACATGGTAGAAAGACTCCTGAAAGCTTCCCTCATGACCTCCACAGTTTGTCACTGAGTTCCAGTGCAGGCAAACACGCAAACAAACACAGAGAGAGAGAGAGAGAGAAAAAAAAAAAAGAACAGCACCAATAGACTTTTTCTATTTTCTACTTAGCCAGCAATATGAAAGTTTAACAGTACATTTCCAAATAACTGAGTCAAATTCATATTCCTTAATGAATCTGAAACACGTTTATATGCAAATCACGATAGCATAATAGTCACCTTCAAAAAAATGTTTCATCACTTTCTCAGAGTTTAGTAATATCATAGGTATGCCAGGACCTCAAAATCTAAGAAAAAGATACTTTAGTTTGTAATTAAAGAATAGGATAAGAACTTAAAAGAAGACAGATTAAACACAAATGACAGTCACATGAGTTTCTAAACCATATTGTTAAGAAATTTACCAAATCAGTACAAGGTAACCACAAAACTATCCAATAATTAATAACCGGCCTAAGATTGCCAGCTATGAAAGGGCTGGAGGATCAAGCCAAGCAGAGTACAAGATTTACTCCTAAATCCATCTGAAGACCAAACGTCCAAAGACCAAATTTTTGAGAAATATAAAGTAACATTTGCTATTCTACTACTAAGTACCTGCTTGAAAGCAAATCTTAATCTATCTTGGGTCTGGCTTGTTCCCATCAACAAAAGGTTAAACTCAACTGCTAATGTGTGAAATTTGCACTGTACAAACTATTACATACCATCTACACCTGTATTTCTGGGGGCTATAAATAACCACACCAAGAAGCGCTGCAATCTATCACCCACCTATACAATGCTATGGGGAGGGCGCACAAGCTTACTACCTAACAATAAGAACTGAGCCATGTAAATAAAACAACTGGGGGAAACTACTACTCATCCACCCTCATCCCTCAGACACACTTCTCAGTAAACACACACATAAACACAGACACACACACACAGACTTATCCCCATTTTCATACTTCTTAATAAGGTATCTCATTGTATTCTATACAAAATCTCTTACCTTGTAAAACAAGAGATGTATTTTCTTAAGTAGTAGAGGCCAAGTCAATCCTGTGGGCAACCAATTAAAACCAACTTTTAGACTGCAACAGAGAATAAACGGAGGCAAAAATCAATGCAGGAAACAAAACAACACGCATAGGCCACACTGAACTGAACATTGCGAAGGAGAGTCTGAAACCAGCAGAGTACTTCATAAGAATGTATAGCTTTGCTTTGTTTTTTAAGGAAAGAGATACCAAAATCTTAAACATATTCTTATTTTGATACTGCTTTCAAGTCTGAGAACCATTCTATCAAGAGTACGCCGTCGGGTATTTTTACTAAGAAAATGACATAAAATAGCCAAAACCTAAATTTAAACACAGTACTAAAGTGCGGCTTCAAAGGTTAATTCCCTTAATGCTTATACAATCAGAAAATTCCATGAACGCCTATTAACATGTGCACCTCAACTTATTTTCCAAAGTTCTCACCAAACTTCCGATGAAAAGCAAAAATTCATACAATTGCTGGACAACTGTCACCATCTCCAATTCCTCAGTTAGCACTGTAATTACTCTTTCAAATATATTACCTCTGTGTCAAATTATCACAGGTCACAAAACACAACTGAAATGCAAGTTCCATCTCTAAACAGTAATTCCACCGGTATTTAACATATTAAGAAAGATTTCTTTGCACATAATTCCAAAAAACTTGTTTGAAAACTTATCTAAAGCACAACTGTAACCCCAACATTCCAAAGGCAGGAGCTGAAATACCACTACTGGTAAGTCTAGGACTAACCTGCACTACATACTGAGTTCTAAGTCCAACCTAGGTCAACAACAAATTCTTGTCTCAAAATAAAGTATTTTTCCAGCAAATGTTGTAAGTACATAATGACACTTTCCAAAGCACGAACAAGGTAATTGGATACTTATCTTTCAGGGTAATTTCTTCCAAACTAGCGAAGTTATTAACAATTAATCAGCAATACAGACAACCAAATGATTAACTGTATTATTTCTGCATGTAGAGGTTTTTGCCCATATTTTAAAGTGAGGACTGGTGTCACAGACAGTTAGCCACCATGCGGGTGCTGAGAATCAAACCCAGATCCTCTAGAAGAGCAGCCAATGTTCTCAACTGCTGAGCCCTCTCTTCAGCCCCCAACAGTGTTTAAAAAGTCACTTTAAAATAGAATAGCTGGGTGTGGGGCGAATGCGTCTGATCCCAATGCTCAGGAAGCAGATGCAGATGGATCTGTGAGTTTCAGGCCAGCTTGGTCTACAGAGTGAGTCCAGAGTAGCCAGGGCTCTGTTACACAAAAAAACCCAATCTCAAAAAATAAATATATTTTTAACCTTTTTGGGGGGGAGGAGGGTATAAGCAGTCCCAGACTGAGTGTAAGCCTAACAAATCTTAGGCAAACAAACCCTCTACCACTGAGGTCTATCCTCAGCTCAATACTGCCTTTTTAATTTACTGTATGTACGTGTGCGTGGAGATGTATGCATGCTACAGAATACATGTAGAGGTCAAAGGACGACTCTGAAAAGTTGGTTCTTACCCTCTACTATGGGGGTCCCAAGGTAAGAACTCAGGTCAGACTTGGCACCAAGTAAAGTGATCTTATCAGCCTTATTATTTTACTTTTTAAATTAGGCTGGTAATCTTCCTGGCTCAAATACACTAGCTGTTCATTGTGTTTTGGAGATAAGTTTCAGGCAGCCTAACCTAGTCTCAAACTCAGCATGTAGCTGAGGCTGGCCTTTACTGATCCTCCTGTCTCCTGTCAAGTTTTAGGTTAAGGTACATGGTAAGTACCATGGAGGGCCACTGAAAGGTTTCATTTGTTTTGGGAGGTCTCACGCTATAGCCTATGGTGCCATGATTGGCACGCTACACCATTTTAAAAAGTGATTTAAAGAAAAAAAAAAAAAAAAAGCGGTGTGCTTGTGGAAGACAAGAGGAGAAACTTGAGGTTTTCAGTAAGTGCCTTCCACCTTGAGAAAGGGCTTCTCCCATTCCCCACCCAGAATACAAAAGGCCAGCTGATCTGTGAACCTCCCAGGATTCTGTCTCTACCACCCGTCTCCCTGTTAAGGGCTGTATTGGGACTTCTTTACATAGACAGACTCTGGAGATCCTCATGCTCCATTCAAACACTGTCCCAGACAACCTGTCATTTTTAAAATCAGAGAATGAGAAAAAAGCTGCTACTCCCTGGTACTAAGATTAGCAGCAGGGGGTGGAGAGATGACTCAGCAGTTAAGAGCACTGTTTGCTCTCCCAGAGGTCCTGAGTTCAATTCCCAGCAACCACATGGTGGCTCACAGCCATCTATACTGGGATCTGATGCGCTCTTCTGTCATGCAGGCATACGTGCAAATAGAGTGTTCATGTGTATAAATAAATCTTAAAAAAAAAAAAAAAGATTAGCAGCAGAACTACTTATCTGAATGATTCTCATTGTTAATCTTCTTTGAGATCAAGTAAGCCACAGTAATATTTTTATCACCAAAAAGTAAAACAAATTTTAAAAATCCTCAACTTGTCTAAGAAACAAAAATGGTCTAACAACTTAAAATATTATACAAAGTGTGTTTTGCAACAAAAAAACAAGCTTTTAAAATAAAGCCCAGAGCACTACATTAATCTTTAGCATGAACACGTTTGCCAACTATTATTGTGTAGTACATGTATATGACACCTGTGTATGCACAAGTGCCATTATAGCACTCAGTGGAGGCAAGGACAACTCTGTGAAGCTGAAACTTTCCTTCAACCATTATGTGGGGGCTCCAGAGAGCCCTCACAAAAACTCAGGTCACCAGACTTGCCTTTACCTTCTGGACAACCTGGTCAGCTGTTTCCTTTAATTCTCCATTTAATTACATTTATTTATTTAGTATATTTGTGTGCCACAGAAATATATGTATGTACAGAAATCAGAGGACAACTTTTGTGACTCAGTTCTCCTTCCATTATGTGGGTTCTAGAGACTGAAATGGGGTGGTCTTGATGGCAAGTGCCTTTACTCTAAACTGAACCATCTCACAGGCTCTAAACTCTTCATTTAAAAGCTGTCTTTAAGCTGGGCATGGCGGCACACCTTTACCCAGCACTTGGGAGACTAAGGCAGGCAGATCTGAGTCTGAGGCCAGCCTGGTCTATAAAATGAATCCCAGGTGAGCCTGAGCCACACAGAGAAACCCTATCTTGGGGAAAAAAACAAAACAAAACAAAAAACAACAAACCCAAAATAAAAAAAAAAAACAACCCACAAAAAACCCCTAAAAGCTGTATCTAGCAGTTTCTATAACCAGTCACAAAGGAAAGTTTGAAGTTTGCTTCAAAAAAAGCAACAAAAACAATTATAGCAACACTTCTCTCCTAGGGTCAGCCCTAGGAGCTAAGAACCAGGGTAATTTTCTAGTTAATTTTTGTGCTAAACATCTGGCACCTACTGGAGATTCTAATTCAAAAGGTCTGACATAGGAGGGGTGTAGTATTTTATTCCTGTAACCAAGGTGCTTCAGGAGGCAGGAAGACCCTGGGTTCAAAGCCAGGACTAACTACATAGTGCATTCAAGTCCAGCCAAGATATGAGACTGGTCTCCCCTCCCCCGCCCGAAAAAACCCCCAAAAAACAAAGTACAAACAAACCATAATATGGACCTAGGGCATGTATCCCACATATTAGACAACTGAGGCTTTTTTTTCCCTCTCAGACACAAGAAAATATCCCACATCCATCCTGAGGAGGGCAAATTTAGGTCCACCAGTGATGTTCATAGGATAATCCCTGTATCTACAAGTTCTAAGAAAGAAACAATAAGGAAAATTCTTACTACATTAAGGATGTTGAAAGCCCAGCTGATCTTGGCAAATATGAAGTTCAATTTTTGTGTTCAACTTACAGTACAGAATCAATCTACACACAAGAAGTATCATTAGAAGCATCCCCATACCAAGGAAGATTATCAAGGCTAAATACCAGAAACTTTTTTCCTTACCACAGCTCTTCCTTCACAAGCAAAACAAACGGACACTGGAAACTGCAGCACTTTTTGCTAAAATCCCCACTTTTTAAAGACCAGTAATTTTTATCAGTTCAAAATAAAAAATTGTATTATTTAATATGTACGGATGTTCTTCCTACATGTATACACTTCTACATGCACACACTACTATCAGAGGGCAGAAAGAAGGTGTCCTTATCCCCTGAAACTGATATTATGGATGGCTGTGGGCTGCCATTAAGTTCTGGGAATTGAACCCTGGCCTGCTGGAAAAGTAGCCAGTGCTGTTAATTGCTGAGCCATCTCTCCAGGCCCAAGATCACAAATAACTGAGCTAGTACTGTTTTCCAGGAGCCTGCTTATTCCTATGTGCCAAAATGTCAACTAGTGCCTAACAGAACACAGGATCCCAACTTTAAAAATCTACCCCACTCACCTGAAGCTCTTGTGAACTTTGGCTGAACATGATTGAAATAATTCTATATAAAATAAAACAAAAAAAAACAAAAGCAAGCAAACAAACAGAAATGGGTTGGGGTGGGGATGGTGCAGGCCCTGAATCCCAGCATTTGTATCTCTGAGCTCAAGGCCAGCCTGCTCTACAGGGTGAGTTTCAGGACTGCCAGGGTTACATGGAGAAATAAAAACAGAAAGTATTAAGCCATATTATGGTGGTACACACCTTTAATCCCAAAGCTTGGAGGCAGAGGCAGGAGGCTCTCTGGAGTTTGAGGCCAGCCTTGTTCCATACTAGCCAGGACCAGACAATGAAACCCTGAATGAGACCCTGCAGCCAAGGGGGGGTGGGGAGGGGGAGGTACTGTAGCTAGACATGGTGCACACACAAAGCCAGCTCTTAGGACGCAGAGGGAGAAAGAAGGGTTAAGAGTTTAAGGTTGGTCTGGACTATAGACTCTGTCTCATAAACATACATATTTCATCTATATAAAAAGTAGAGGTCTTCCTGAATAAACTGCATTGGGAAAAAAAAAAAAGTACAGGTCAAGCAAGGAGAAAACTGGCCATTGATCCACTGATACAGTTCACAAGACCTAAAACAATAAGCTTGCTTGTTTAGTGTATTTTCCACTTAATTTCCTAACAGATGTTGCTTCACCACAACAGAAACCAGATACAAACATAAATTTTAAGTATTTGCATAATACAAACAGATAAACTTTATTTACTAGCTGTTCCAATTATTTGAAACTTTAACATACAATGTCCAACAACAAACCTTTTCATTTACAAAGAAAAGGTACAAACTAAAACTCCACTCTTCATCTGACAATAAACACCAAGAAGTGAATTTTCATTTTGTTCCGTCATCGGTCTTTACTTGACAGGGTAAAGCAGAGCTACAGACTTAAGATTCAAAAGAAACAAAAATCCCAGCAACCCCTTAAACGTTCACCTCAGAGAACAGACACAAGGCCTCTATTATATAAATGGGCACAATATTAGCAATGTACTGACATCACCAAAGAAATCATGAAACCACAGCTTCATCCCCTTGATTTTGTCCCCCATCACCAAATAAAACAGGTTTCCGATCCTGGGACCATACTCATGAACTCATTTCTGACACTGATAAAATGCACAGTACTGAATGTTCATGTTAACTTCTCATTTAGTACTCAGAGGCAGCAAATCACAACATTCGTAAGTAAGATGGTCCTCCTGACAAAAATATTTCATATTCTTATCATTGATACCAACAAAAATATCCTTTTTATTCCTCTATACTTTAAAACAAAAAAATATTTGTAGCCTAACTAAGCACATATACTTTCACTATGGTTTTTAGTCTTAAAAGCTGGCTTTAAGCCAGGAGCAGAATAACAGAATAACGCCACCCTGATCTACAAAGACAGTTCAGGACAGCCAAGGCTACACAATGAAACCCTGACTTGAAAAACAAACAACGGTCTGGTAGGATGGCTCAGAGGTTAAGAGCCCTGGCTGCTCTTCCAGAGGTCCTGAATTCAATTCCCAGCAAATACATGGTAGCTCACAACCATAGATAGTAGATCTGGTTCTGTCATGCCAGTGTACATGCAGACAGAACATTGTATAATAAATAAATAAATAAATAAATCTTAAAGAAAAACAAGAAATGCTGGCTTTAACCTTAAGTCTTGGCAAAACAAAGGGTACGTAGGTGGTTAATTGATATTTTTCTGTGTAGTCTACCTACAACTCTTAGTAAGCATCCATTTTAATGAGTATTTACTAAGAATATGTAGAATAGGGGGCTATAATAGAGAGATTAGCTCAGTGGTTAAGAGCAATGGCTGCTCTTCCAGAGGACCCAGGTTCAATTCCCAGTACCCACATGGCAGCTCATAAACAGCCTGTAACTCCTGGTGGAAGGGGTCTGACACCCTCACACAGACAAACATGCAGTCAAAACACCAACGTACATAAAATAAAAATAATTTAAAAAAAGAATATGTAGAATAGAGGGCTGGAGAGACTGCTAAGTGAATAAGATGGCCGTTCTTCCTGAGGATCCATATTCAATTCTCAGCACCAACATGGCAACTCACAAGCACCTGTAACTCCAGTTCCAGGGGATCTGACCACTTTTTCCTGGAGTCTAAGGGCAGCAGGCACGAATATATCAAAAAAAAAAAGAAAAAAAAAGTTGTAGGCTGGGTATTAGATTTTAAAGTGGACTCTGCATTTTAGGGAAAGATTCCTAAAAGAATACATTGTGTAACTCATTACGAACAACAAATTATTTCAGAAGAAATAATCTGTTCAAACTAAATATGGTCAGCCAACTCTTCTCCTAGGGAATCCAGAGGCTTAACAGTTCAAAGCCGCCTAAGCTACAAGATTCCATCTCCAATGAGGAACAAAAGCAAGCAAACCTCTACCAATCAAGCAGTGGAGCGGCTCCCTGCAAACTGGAGTCAGACTACCAATACTGACACCAGAATCATCAGGCCCACAGTATAAAGATTAAATGAAGTGTTAACAACTAAAATTAGTACTAAGAAGTCCAAAACTTTCCATGTGCAATCAGAATGTTCAACACGTCACAGAGAGTAACAGAAGCCTGAAGTACATTGCTAGTAGCCTGAACTGTAACCACGGTGTTTCTACAGCTTCACACATTCCCCTGGCAGATTTGAACGGAAAATAAAATTATGCATTACAATCCAGTGAGCAACATTTAACTAAGCACGTGATATAAAAATGTAACATTTGATAAACTAACCAATACATAAGCACAGCCTTGTGAACTCACCTAAACAGAAACATTTCCTTCAAAAATATTATGTGAACAGTTCTTCCACAATCACTTTCCACCAAAACCAAAAATCTCCATCACATCAAAAGTAACAAATCTGAAAAACATGTACATCAGTTTTATACTTCTATTAATTTTTAAATAAAGGTTTTTATAAGATTTTTTTTTTCCAAGTGCAAATGCTCTTTAACACTTTTAACAGTATACAGCGGTTAACAGATCCCGGACAGTTTTTGTTTAGAAGACTGAAGTTCGCCAAAAATTACATTTCAAACTATCCAAGAAGCTCTGAGAGCACACTCACAGTCTCTCCCTTCAGTTGCCAACCTAGTTTTTCTCCCACCAGGTTATATAGACTGGCACCAACTTAATCTGAAAGTAACACGATGAAATGGTTCCTGCCGATGGCAAACACTCAGACATCTGTGAATCTAGGAGCCCAGACGGCCCTAGGACCCAGAATACTCCTGCAACACAGCCTGTAATTCTCTAGATACACAATCCACCAGAATGAATGAAATCTTTCGCTCTCAATTAACCCTGAGTAGACCACGTGAGACTCCTTCGAATTTTTCACCATGAGACACACACACACACACACCTGACTCCACTAGATTACTAACGGGCACCCAAACCAGCTACATAGGTCCATAACCCATCACTAACCTGTGGATCCCTACAGGCCTTCCCTTCCGTTTCGCGCGGCGGCGAACTAGCGCCGCCAACCTTCAGACAGCACAGCTATCTAACGCACCCACCCTACTTCCTCCCGGTAGCTCCTCCCGAAAGGTGCCATCCGCGGCCCCTTCCCTATTCGGGCCTGCCATCCTCGCTACGGTTCTCCGAGCTCTCACCTCCCCCTACCTACGGGGCGGCTCCAGACTGCCTACACCCCCCAGGCAAGGCCCATCCCCAGCGCTGGAGCCGGGGAGCACCTCGCTACGAGCCCCCGCCGGAGCCGGGGGCTGCCGGGGCCGGGCCGCCCAGAACGACTTGCTCCCGCCCCCGGGCCCAGGTGCCTCCCTAGTGTGGCTCCCCTTGGCTGGTCACGGGCCATGGGACCTCCTCACTTCGGGGTCGGGGGTGTGAGTGAAGGCCCCGGCCCCACGTACGAAGAGGCCTTCCCCGCTCTGCGTGCGGGATCCGGAACCCACCCTGCCCCGGTGGCTCGCAGGCCGCGGGGCCCCCGATGGCCGCTGCCCGCCGCGGGACCACCGGGGCGTCCCCGCCACGGCCTCGCCTCCACTTCGGCACGCAGGCCCCGCCTCTCGCGTCCTCGGAGGCCGCGGAGGGTGAAGCGGCGCCCCAGGACCCCCGCAGCCCCGCCGCGACCCTTTGTGTGGGGCGCTCGCGGCCGCGGGCTCCAAGGCCTGGGAAGGCCCCGCCCCGAGGCACCGAGGAGGCGGCTCGAGCCCCGCACAGCCCCGCCCGTTCCGGGGCTGCGGGAGTCTTACCGGGGAGAGCTTGCGCGGCACCAGAACCCAGACCCGAGTTACCCCCCGCGCGAGAGCCTCAGCCCCGTGGCCGGCAGCCCCAGCCCGAACGGCTTCCCGGAGCCCACCGCGGCCAACACCTCCGCTGCCGCTTCACAAAATGGCCGCCCGCCCGCTCGGCCGCTCGGCGTTCCGGAGGGGGCGGGGCGGCACTGCGACGTCACCCGGCGGGACACGCAGGCGCGCCGAGGCCCTAAGGTGGGGCGAAACCTCCCGTTGCAGGTGAGTCTGCAAGCCGGGTGTTTAAAGCCCGGTTCGCGGCGTCTGCTCCCAGACCGAGCCTCGCGCTCATGTCCGAAGGTTCTCTCGAAGGACTTCTGTGCGGGCTGCTCTGGTTCTTTGCGCCCCCGGGAAAGGCGCGATATGGTGCCTACGGTGCAGAGCTGGCTGGAGGACTAAACGGACCACGGAGCAAAAGCTCGGTCCTCTTTATGACTATTGCAAATACTCGGCCTTGGGACCGGAGAGACGGCTCAGGGGCTAGGAGCTCGAAATGCCCCTCCGGAGGACTGGAATTCAGTGAGCTGCGTGTCGAATGGCTCACAACGAACTACCTGAACGCCAGCAGCAGATCTGACGCCCTCCTCTGACCTCTTGAGGGCATCTACGCTCACTCAGAGACATTAATAAAAATAAAATAAATCTAAAAGGAGGCAAAAAAAAATTTTTTTCAATCTGGCCTGGAGAGATGGCTCAACCGTTAAGAACACTGGCTGCTCTTGCAGAGGTCTTGAATTCAATTCCCAGCAACCCCAGGATGGCTCGCAAACATCTGTAATGGAATCTGATTCCTTTTTCCGGTGTGCCTGAAGACGGAGCTCTTGTTTACATAAAAATTTCAACCTACCTTGGTGGACCACAAAATCCCCAGTTTGTGTGTCTGCTTGTGTGTGTTGGCGGGGGATAAGGTAGTTATGGTGGATAGAGCATTTAATGCCAGCACATGAGAGGCCTGAGGGAGGTAGATCTCTGTAAATTCGAGGACACCCTAGTCTTCAAAGCTAGTGCGGGGGCTTCACAGTAAGATTTTCCCCAGAGATGAAGTAGTAGCCATTGGACACACGCTTGCCTAGCATGCATGAAGCTCCAGGTTGGACCCAGACAACAAATAACCAGATGCAGGGATGCTCACCTGTAACTCCATCACTCAGGAGCTGGGGCAGGAAAATTCAGAGCCCAAGAGAGGCTTCAGTAGGTAATGGAAGGAGAACGCAGAGCCTGAGATCGGGTAAGAGGCTCCAGTCGGTAATGGCTCCTGCTACAAGGGCTGATGACCACAGTTTAAACTCCAGGAACCACGTGGTGGGAGAAACTCCCACTAGCTTTCCTCTGACTGCCACACACGTGTCCACACACAAACCAAGTAAAAACTTATTACTTTTTTTTTTCATGCTTGTCCTCTGTCACACAGGAAATGTGTGGCCATCCTAATCCTGGGCCACTTGAGACTTTGTCTCAAAACAAATGAAAATGAATGAAATTTCAGGTCAAGAAGCTTCGTTTACCTTAGTATATGCATAAAGTACACCTTAATATTATCTTGTTACAGGAAAAAAAAAAACAATTCTCAGATTAGTTTGGTCCTCATCAACCCTCACCATTCCCTTCTTCCTAACTGTACCCTGTATCTTTTTCCTTTTTTTGAGGGGTGGGGGTGGGGTGCAGCAGAGTGTTGTATTGTTTTGACACAGGGTCTCGGGCAATTCAGGCTGTCCTTGAATTTCTGGTTCTTTTGCCTCCAACTAAGTATTGGGATAAAGCCTGTACCACCGCATCCAACTTTGTACTTTGTGTCTCTTCTTTTAAAACTGGGTCTAGAACTCCAGGCTTGCACACGCTAAACAGGTAAGTACTGTGCCACTGAGCTCTAGTCTCAGCACTGCACGCGGCATGTTAGCGAGAGTCTGTCAGCAATCTAATCTAAATCAGAAAGGGAAGCATCAACTTACTAACAAAATCGGAGCCTAAATTCTCACAACCCCAACAGCTTTTAGGGAAAATGTTCCCTGACAGGGAAACTGATATAATATCTGCATTATAAAACCAAACCTAGGAGGTAGAGAGGCAGGAGGATTTCTGAGTTCGAGGACAGTCTGGTCTACAGCAAGAGTTCCAGGACATCCAGGGCCACACAGAGAAAATTTGTCTCAAAAAAAACCCCAAAAACTAATAATAATGTTATTATAAATAAAATCAAACCTACATATTACATATACACATGTATATCTTTGTGTTTATATCAAACACCACTCAGAGAGGCAGAGGCCTGGACTACACAGCAAGTTCCAGGCCAGTCAGGCTTATATAGAAAATCTACCATTTACATATACTTGTGTGTTTTGTTTTCCTGGGTTTTCAAGACAGGGTTTCTCTGTGTAGCCCTGGCTGTCCAGGAACTCACTTTGTAGACCAGGCTGGCCTCAAGCTCAGAGATCCGCTGGCCTCTGCCTCTTGAGTGCTGGGATAAACAACAGGCACCACCACTGCCTGGCTCTGCCCTATGTTTTCTGACAAGGTCTCTCAGTGATGTTCACTAAGGAGCTTGCCAGTGTGGCTCAGTTGGCTGCTCTGGAAGATGCAGGAATCCTGTTGTTTCCTTCTCCTGAGCACTGGGGTGGAAGGCTCAAGCCACCACACTGGCTTTTTTACTTAGGTTCTTGTTGTGGTATATAAATATTTATTATTGAGTTATCTTTTAGTTAAGCGGCGGTTATTCCTAAACCAGCTGTATACCCAAATCACCACACAGACACTAGGATTTATTTAATTAGCCTAGAGCACAATGCCGGGCAATAGTTACTCCATCCTAAACCTCCAAAACTGCATGGTTTCCTACCATTCAGATTCACCCACTATACTTGCTTTTAGTGATATCGTAGGTCCGGTTCATCTCTCCACGTGGTTCCAAGACCTCTCCTCCAGGCTCTCCTCCTCCCTCTCCCCTGCTTCATTCCTCTTCCTCCCACTCTGGACCAGGATATCCCACCCTATCCTCTCCATTGCTCAGCAATGTGGCTGGTTGTTTTAATTGACAATTGAGAGAACAAATGGTGGCGTGTTTACACAAACTTGAGACAGGTGATGCTTAGAATAAACATCAAAATGCAATGTCTGGATTGAAACCAGGTAGTGGGGGGGAGAGAAATCAGCATTTGAGTGAACAAGGGTAAATTGTATACGTTCCAAAACAACATTATACCAGCAGGTTCTGGGAATTGAACTCATGTCATCAAGCTTATGGGACAAGACCAAGTGGAGAACTGTTGCAACTTGGAGGACGCGGGAGTCTACAGAGCCAGAGCCCTTATAAAACACAGAAGAGAGTTGGGGAATGCTCTGTTAATAAAGGGTTTGTTTTACGCACATGAAAACATATACAGGAATGTTAATTCAGAGCACGGTTGCTCTGGCCAGAGATCTCATCCAAAGACCTAGGTTTGTGTGATCAGGCTGGAATACAAGCACACCTTTAATCTGTTATGCCAGGATCACGGGACCCTCAGAGACCACCAGGAAACGACTCCATGCAAGAGCAAGAGAGCTTTATTATGAGAGCAATCAAACTCGGGACCCAAGTCTCACGGATGCAGCAGTAGAGAAGTGGGACCCCAAGCCACGAGTGAGCATGGGGTTTCCATGACAGCAAGCGAGGGGGTTCATGCCTTAACATTACAGGATTGGGTAAAAGCCATAGGGGCAAGGTGATCTACACAATCACAACTGTCATTCTTCTAAACTACATCTGGAACGTTGGGGAGAATTTTCCCAACCAATTCTCATTAATTATTGCCAGGGAGATTGTCTCTATTTTCTATCAAGTATTTATTCTGTGATATTTCCTGGAGGCTGTTGCTATGAGAGTTACCTTTGTTTTCTGCCAAGTGCATATTCTGTGATATTTTCTGGTACCTGAGTTCAGCTTCCGGTCAAGATGGCTCCTCATTTCAAAATGGAGTCACCCAAGCTAACTTAAACTCTTCAAATCCAGGAGATAGAAGCAGGCAGATGGAAGTTCAGGGCCAGCCTGTAACACAGGGAAACCTGGTCTCAAAAAAAAAAAAAAATTGTAGAAGGAAGCATTCATGTTTGAAAGTGATATCTGAGTGACAGAAAAGGTGACAAATCAGAGAAAAACTTGACAGAGTAGGATAACCCAACTCTCACAAGAAGAGAGAGAGAAAAAGGAAGCTTCTTAAAGGGGCAATGAAGAAAGCGAAAGGAGGCAGCTTCACTAGGACATTAATAGAGAGATGGTTGCAGACAGAAAACAAGCTGGACTCAGGTGAAGACTGAATGAACTGGAGAACGACAAGGAGCCAGGAGAATTGAACAGATTGCTGGAGTTAGTTTGAGGCCAAGCAAAGCAATTTGAGGCCAAGAGAAAAGCCAATTGAATTCTGGGAGAGAAGTTTGAGCCAGACAGCTTGAGTTGAACCAGCCATTTCAGAGCTCAGTAAGAATAAGAAATGGTGAGCTTATGCAGTAGTAAGTCTCAGAGGCTGAAAGCATTCTAAGCCTATATTAGATTGTATGGAGGCTAGAAACTTGCAGGAAAAGGCCTAGGGTAGTGGAAGGAGGCAGTAAGCCTCCTTGAAACAGGAGAATAAAAGTACTTTAAATAAAACATGAGTTGAGGGCTGGAGAGATGGCTCAGAGGTTAAGAGCACTGAATGTTCTTCCAAAGGTCCTGAGTTCAATTCCCAGCAATCACATGGTAGCTCATAACCATCTATAGTGAGATCTTCTGGCCTGCAGGTACACATGCAGGCAGAATACTGTATAAATAATAAATAAAAATTAAAAACAAAACAGAAAAACATGAGTTGAGCACTGGCAGTGGTGGCACACTCCTGTACTCCCAGCACTCAAGGAGGCAGAGGCAGCTGAATCTTTGTGAGTTCGAAGCCAGCCTGGTCTACAAAGTGAGTTCAGGACAGCCAAGTATTACACAAAGAAATCCTGTCTCAAACAAAACAAAACACATGAGTTGAATCCTGTGCAAGTAAGTTCTGAAGCAAATGCTCTCCAAAGGAAGCCTACCAGGACCAGGCATGCTAGTACACCCCCCCCCCTTTTCTTAATAATGAAATAAACATTAAAACAAATATATACTTACACGGCATTCTGCCTGTATACCAGATCTCACTATAGATGGTTGTGAGCCACCATGTGGTTGCTGGGAATTGAACTCAGGACCTTTGGAAAAGCAGCCAGTGCTCTTAACCTCTGAGCCATCCCTCCAGCCCTGAAAGAAACAATTTTTTAAAAACTATTTATTATATCTTATGTTCTTTGGTGTTTTGCCTGCCTGTATGTATGAGCCAGGGACAATTCCAGACAGTTGTGAGCTACCATGTGGGTGCTGGGAACTAAGCTCAGGTCCTCTGAAAAAGTAGTCAATGCTCTTAACCACTGAGCCAGCTCTCCAGTCCCTGTGGTGCCCACCTTTAATCACAGAGAGAAAGAAATAGTGAACCAGAGCAAGTGAGATGGCGTAGCAGGTTAAAAACAAAAACAAAACAAAAAACACTAGCGATAAAGCCTGATGACCTGAGTTCAACCCCAAAAAGTCATGTAAAAGCAGAACTGACTCTAGGAAGCTGTTCTTTGACCTCCACATGTGAACCATACATACATGTGAGCCATACACATACTCTCTCACACTCACACACATACCCAACATTTATTTTAAAAGGTTAAAGCTGTGGGTGTTTTTTATTTGTTTGTTTTTGCTTTTTGAAACAGGGGCTCACTGTGTAGCCCTGGCTGGCCGGGAACTCACTTTTTAGACCAGGCTGGGTTTGAACCCCCTGAGATCTGCCTGCTTCTGCTGCCCAAGTATGGGTATTAAAGACCTGTGCCACCACATCCAGCTGGCTTTGTTGCTGTTGTTTTGGGACAGGTATCATTACATAGTTCTGCCTGGCTCAGAACTTGTAATGTAGACTAGGTTGGCACTGAACTCAGATTGCCAGCCTCTGCCTCCTGAGTGCTGCAATTAACAGTCATACACTCATGTCCCATTTAAAATAATTTAAGATTATTAATAATAATCTTAAATAAAACGACTTTTTTTTGTCTGTTTGCAGGACTGGATACTGAATTCAGAGCCCAAAGTTGCTCCACAATTGGGGTATATCCCTAACCTTTAAAAGTTTAATTTGTTTGATTGCTTTGAGACAGGTCTCTGTATTAGGCATAATTCTCTAACTGAACAGAATTGATAGAATAACTATGCATATCTTGAAAGGGATTGATGAGCGTGGTTCACAGACTGTGGTCCAGGTGACAGAGGCCGCTAGCAGAGTTGAACAGCTCCTGAGTGGGGAGTGAGGATTGAAAGAAAGGAACACACCACACTCAGGATCCGTTTGAGTGGGCCGGTGGCCTTAGAACCTGAAACACCTGGTTTATTCTATAATCCCTTTTCTTTAGTCAGAGCAAAGCACCTGGATACAAGGAAGCAGTTCCTGGAAAGGTCAAACTCGTTTACCTGGACCACCTGTGTGTGTGATCCTCACACAAACAAAAGGAAGTGAACTTGGCAAAACAGCCTGCTTATCTCCATCTCCAGGTGAAGGCCAGGGTGAAAACATGTTATTTGCTGAAAACTCAGTAACAAAGCAGCCTGACAAACAAGTAGCTCTCCACATCTAGGTGGTCCAATGATGGCTGTTTTCCTGAAAGGCCAAGAATCCACGAGTTGTTCAGTCCATGAAACTGAATGTCTTAGCAGTCTCAGTCTGGTGCAAGAGACCTTAGTCCCAGAGAAGCCATAGAAAGCTTGGTCTCTGGTCTACATTGGAATCCCTCAGAAGGAGGTTGTAATACCAGGGAAGAAATGCCTCAGCAACAGGACAGATGAACTTGCTCAAGTGAGGGCAAGCACACAAAAAGCAAGAGCTTCCTTCTTCCATATCCTTTTACAAAGGGCTGCCACCAAGTACTGTGGCCAGATTTACAGTGGGTTTTCACACCTGGAGTGCCCAGTTGCTTGGGTTTTAGTTGATTCAAGATGCAGTCGGGTTGACAACCAAAATTGGCCTCCACATTATTGTTTATCCCAGACTTGCATGCTTTTCACTGTGAGCATGTCCTTGAATTTATACCCTAACTCTGAAATGCTAGGATACAAAACCCACCATTTTCCTCGGGGCTGAAGATTAAGCTCAGGGCTTCATACATGAAACGGAAGCACTCTACTAAAAGAGCTATATCCGTAACCATAAAGATAGATATTCTTGGGGCTTGAGAGATGGCTCAGGGGTTAAGAGCACTAGCTGCTTTTCAAAAGGCCCCAGGATTAATTCCCAGCAAATGTCTGTAATCCCAATCCCAGAGTGCCCAACGCTTTCACACAGATACTCAGGCAAAACATCAATGTATGTAAAATAAAAAGAAAAATAATTATTTGAAACAAAACAAGCTCCTCCTCCAAAAAATACGATATTCTTAGGGGCTGGAGCGGCAGCTCCATGGGCAGAGGACTTATTACTCTTTCCAGAACTATCTTGGTAGCTCACAACCACCTAACTCCAGTCCCAGAGAATTCAAGCCTCTCTTTGCCCCCAAGGGCACATGGTACACACATTAATGCACACACATAGTTACTTACAGGTAGACACTAATATACATAATATAATTTTTAAAAAATAGCTGGGTGGTGGTGGCACATGCCTATACTCCCATAACTCCACAGCCAGAGGCAGATGGATCTCCAAGTTCAAGGCCAGGCTGGTCTATAGAGTGAGTTCCAGACAGCCAAGGCTACACAGAGAAAGCCTGACTTGGAAAACAAACAAAGAAACAAACAAACAAAACATTTTATATTTCAGATGGCTTAGCAGCTTAAAATACTGGCTGCTCTTCCAGGGGACAAAAGTTTGATTCCTACCACCCACACTGAGCAACTCACAGGAGTTGTTGGGTTTTTTTGTTTGTTTGTTTTTCCAGACAACATTTCTCTGTATATGTAGCCCTCTTCTGAAACTCACTCTGTAGACCAGGCTGCCCACCTGCTTCTGCCTCTTGAGTGCTGGGATTAAAGGCATGCACCATCACCACCTAGCTAGAAACCGTTTTTTAAGAGAGTCTCTGTACATAGCACAATAATCTCTATGTCAAACAGAATGGCCTCAGTCTCACAAAGATCTACCTGCCTCTGCCTCGTAAACTCTGGGATTAAATGCATGTGCTACCACATCCAGACTGACTACTCACTTTTTCAAAATGAGCCAATTTGGGAAGACAATAAACGGGGGGGGGGGGGGAGGGAGTCAGCTGGCTGGCTAACTGTACTGAACAAACAGCAGACAGTAAGTGACCTTTGTTTGTTCGAATCTTTGTTGAGAATCTTCATTTTTTTTGTTTTGTTTTGTTTTGTTTTTTGAGACAGGGTTTCTCTGTGTAGCCCTGGCTGTCCTGGATCACAATCTGTAGACCAGCCTGGCCTTGAACTCAGATACACCTGTCTCTACCTCCAAAGTGCTGGGATTAAATGTGTAACTGGGAATTTTAAGATCACGGTGATGATTGCCTAGGGTCTTGTTCATGGCAGAGCTTAAGTAACAAAACAGCAATGTGGAGTCCTGAATGTGAAAATAGACACACAGTCACACACTTAGGGAGGGCACACAAGGAAAGCTAGGACTTGCTCCAAGGATAGGTTTGGTTATCAGCCCCATGCGGCCACAGCCGGGGAGAGTGGCTCCACCATTACAAATGGGTCTGTTGTGTGAGAGATCTTCTGAATGTGTTCATAGAGACATGTCATGCAGTCAAGATGAGTGGAACCAGAGCTGCCTCGTCAAAGCAGAGTGGCCCTCATTCAAGTTTGCATCCATCTAAACGTTACTAAGATATAAGGGAGGATATTTTATTTTGTTATTTTATTTTATTATATTGAGACAGGGTCTCACTATGTAGCTCTGGCTGCCCTGGAGCTCACTATGTAGACCAGGCCAGCCTCTAACTCATACTGCCTCTGCCTCCCTCATACTGGGATTAAAGGCATGTCTGATTAAACCCAATTATGAGACTTTTTTTAAATTTATGCTACAGTATCCACCATCTCAATCAAAAATTACAATATACTCATCTGCATGATCCATAACTATGTTCCTGGTCTACTCTGTAGCAGCTGATCAGAATCACCATTAGTGTTGGGTGTGGGCTGAGGCTTGTTTATTGATGCTGGTTACTGCCTGGGTACACCTATCCTTGTATCCGACCTGATTGGTTGATTAAACGGCCTATACCTGGGCAGGGCAGAATGGGGTAGGCGTGGCTAAGGACAGGAGAATCATGGGAAAGAGGTGGACGGAAAGGGGGGAAGGGCGCCATTAATGGCTAGACCAAGATGGGATAGCTTGGAGGAGAAATCATGTGGGCTGGGAGAAAGGACGCCAGTAATGGTGTGAAAAAGCCCTGATGAAGAACAAGCAAGTCTTTTGGGATTATGGATGGAAGGTAGATCAGATGAGGATGATTAAAGCGGATGGCGTGGGATGGGGGCTGGGAGGTGGAGGGTGAAGTGATTGAGATAGAGTAGGTAGAAATATCTTCCCGGCTGAAGGTAGTAAGGCGATTATAAAATCTGTGTCTTGTTATTTGTGATAGCAGGTCAAATAATAACACCACAGTAACTATAGGGCTAATAATAAATATTATACAGCCTAACACTCATTTTTATTTACACACTTATATTTTATTTATACAACACCACACCTTTCGACTTTCCAAGAAAGAGAATATTTTGCTGGTGTCAGCAGGATGAGTACAGTTCTCCAGCAATGTTGTTTGTTTCACAGCATTTTTCTTTGCTGATGGCTGCTAAATTAATTTTTTGTTTTCCTCCTTGGTGACATTAGTGATTCTAATTTCAGTTTCACATTTGTTTTTCTCTTGTTTTTCCCTCTTGTAACACTGGCAAAAAGCCAGGCATGGTGGCGCCAGCACTCAGGGAAGCAAAGGCAGGCAGATCTCTGTGAGTTGTAGACCAGACTGGCCTGGAAGTTCAGGATAACCAGGGCTGTTACACAGAGAAACCCTGCCTCAAAACAAAACAAAACACACACAAAACCCCAAACCAAACCACTGGCAAAGGATCCAGAAATTATGACAAAAAAAAAAAAAAAGTGAGCTAAAAATTTAATTTCTGCAAAAAAAAAAAAAATATTTTTTCATGCAACCTACTCTAGTTTTTAGTTTTGTTTTGAGACAGGGTTTCTATGTGTAGACCAGGCTGGCCCAGAACTCACAGAGATCTGCCTACCTTTGCCTCCCGTGCTGGCACCAAAGGTGTGCGCCACCACACCTGGCTATCAAATCCCTCCTCCGGATTTCAGTGAGCTTCCCATCTTCACAGTTCTCCATACTGTTTTCATAGCGCGGTCACGTGTATTACAGTTCCTGTTTATTTCTGACTTTCTCTCTCTCTCGTATGACAGCTCATCAAGGGCACTGTGCCCTTTCTGGTCCTATTAACCAGTGCATCCCCCAAAACCACAATAAAATGTGTGCCCTGGAAATCCTCTAAATTGTTGGAGGAAAAGATTAGTAAGTGAACCTAGGTATCTATGGAAGGCAGTGTGAGGAAGTCTCCAGGGTTTCTAAATGCATTTCTTCTCCTTCAGACTCTCATAAACTCACAGAAGAAGGGGGGGAGGGACAGGAATTTATTTCTCCAGTCTTCAATCAACAGATTTTAAGGAAATAAACAAGTTACTAGAATAATACATGGCATCATATGGATATTTCTACTTTCATTAAATCAAAAGAAAGAAAGGAAGATGAGAACACAAAAGAAACAAGCCTTTAATGACACCTGCTGTTTTGGCTGAAGTCAGTATAAAGAGATGTCTTTTGAAGCAACAAAAATAGTAAAATAAAGTGTGTTTATGCTTGTTGCTAACTGTGCCAGTCCAGCTGAGCTGCAAGAGTGAAGATTCAACTGATCCTGCAGAGGCAGTCTTTGAACCTCCAGCCTTCTTCCAGTTCCTTCATCTCCCTACAGGAAGTATGCCTAGTGGCAGCAGCACAGCAGTGCCTGCAGGCCCTCAGATAAGAACGTCCACACACTATACAGTACAGAAGAGTTCCTGAGGAGGCCAGGAAAGATTCTTCCTTGAATTTCTCACTTGAAAATGTTCTGTGGTGAGGTCAACCGGGCTATTCCAAGTCTTCTTTGTCCATGGACCACACGCTGCAGGTAACAAGGCTGCTGGCTGTACATGGATCGGTGAGGCAGGAATGGCCAGGCCAGCACAAAGTCACAGGCCCACTCTTCTAATGTTGGGTCCACTTGATGCTCTTGAGGTCAATGCCATCCTGCACCATCTCCCAGAGAGGACTGCCAAAGAGAAGAGGCACCGAGGGAGGAGGCTTAGATAGGAAGCAGTAGCCTACACTGCCTCTCAGGCCCCAAAAATGATTTGCCTCTTTCTATCCTGTTGCTCCTCTGACTTTTGCCCTGGTGAACCCCAATACAAGAGATGAACAAGCCTTTCCCAGCTTCTGTAAGTCCAGGTCAATCCCAGCCTCTTCCTAACTTCCAAAATCAGGAATACCATCTATGGCTTTAACCCCAAAGGATGTCTGAGATCTCAGGCCTGAGCATCCCTTTTGTACAAGAAATGCTACAGAGAAGACTGTGGGTAATGATCTTAGACCAGATTTGCTTTGATGGTGGTGGGAATGATGGCTATGAGAATTGTTTGCTTTGGCCTCTGAAGATGAAGCCCAGAGCCTCACACACTAGGCATTCTCCTCTGCTGAGCTACAGCCATACACTCAACTACTGAATTCTGTGGCTTCTATTTCCCCAATGTTGTTGAATCCTATCCTTTGTTTTTGTTTCTGAGGAAAGGTCTTACTCACAGTCTTTTTGGGGCAGGCTGAGAGCTACAATGTCAGGCATGGACCTGAATCCTGGTTTTGGCCTTGTGCTTACTTAGGCAGACATTCTACCACCGAGCTTTTAACCTCAGCCTTCCCTTGATTTTTGTAGGGCTTGGGATCAAACCCAGGGCTTTTCTGTTTTTGTTTGTTTGTTTTTTTAAAGATTTATTTATTTATTATTTACACAGTGTTCTGCCTGCACACCAGAAGAGGGCACCAGATCTCATTATAGATGGCTGTGAGGCACCATATGGTTGCTGGGAATGGAACTCAGGACCTCTGGAAGAGCAGCCAGTGCTCTTAACCTCTGAGCCATCTCTCCAGCCCTCCCAGGGCCTTTCCTAATGCTAGGCAAGCAACCTCTATGCTATTACAAAAACCTAGTTTTTAAAAAACATTCTGAAAAACAAGAAGCTAAGGAGGCCTACGTTCTTGCTCTGTGGAATCCTGAGTCCTACAGGCTCTTTAAACTTGGGCTCTGGCAATGTGAATACAGAGCCTACGGACAAGACGGCAGTGAGCAGTACAACTCCTCCCGAGGAGTCTGCACGCAGCAGCGCATACCTCATTTCTCGAAGACGCTTCACATGGTAAATGCACTTCTCCACAGTGTAGTCCACTTCCTCTTCTGTTGTGAAGCGGCCAATGCCAAACCTGAGGTAACACAGAAGATCTCTATACCTGGCAGCAGGTTCGGTTTGTTTTCTTGACTAATACTCACTGAGGACCTACTATCTCAATCCTAAAGAGAGGGCTGGGAGTGTAGTTCAGTTGGTAGGGTTCTTGCTTAGCATGCACGAAGTCCTGGGTTCAACTACTGACTGTACAAACGGCATGGTGGCACATGTCTGAGATCGCAGCAGAGGAGTGGAGGCAGAACAAGCTGGGTCACTCGTGGGTACAGAGTGAGCTAGAGAGACACCAACGGGGGCTACATGAAAGCTCCTGGCTCAAGGAAAGAATAAAAAAGGAAGAGCACAGCCCTACTCTTCTAGGTAAAAGTTCTTAGAACATAGCTTGTGGATCAGAATCAACTGAGAAGTCTCCTACGCCTACTCCAGATCTGGTAGGCAGGGGGTCTGAGTAGAAGACTCAGACATCTTTATCTCCATCAGGATTCGAGAAGTGGGTAGAGAGATGGCCCAGCGGTGAAGAACACTGGTGGTTCTTCTAAAGGCCCCAGTTTTAATTCCCAGCACCCACATGGCAGCTCAAAACTTTCTGTTCTAGGAACTCCTACACCCTCATGCAGACAAAACACCAACATATAAAAAAGTCGAAAAAATAAAAGATTCAAAAAGGGGGCAGGGACACAGCTCAGCAGGAAGAGTGCTTGCCTAGATGTATGACTCCCCCAAAACTGCAGGAGGCATAGTGAACACACACCTGTAATCTCAGCACTCCAGAGCTGGAGGTATGAGGACAGAATTCAAGGCCAGTCTGGGTTCCTGACAAGATGTTACCTTAACAAATCAGGAATACAGCTGGGCATGATGGTGCACACCTTTGATTCCAGCACTCAGGAGGCAGAGCTAAGCGGATCTCTGTGAGTTTGAGGACAGCCTGGTCTACAAAGTAAATCCAGGACAGCGTGGGCTACACAGAGAAACCCCGTCTCAATCCCCCCCCTTTTTTTAAACAAACAAACCCAAAACACCAGGAATATACACCCATTCCTATGCACATCCACTCGCTCACTCTCTCTCTCTCTGCACCGGAGTTCACTGACCTGATGGAGGAGTGTGCTAAATCTTCATCAGCACCAATCGCTCTAAGGACATAAGAGGGCTCCAGTGATGCAGAAGTACAGGCACTAAGGATGAAGACATAAGCCTTTTAGTGCACAGGATACATCCAGGGTCATCCCTCCCAGTGCCCTAGAATCACAGCATACATCCAGGGTCATCCCTCCCAGTGCCCTAGAATCACAGCATAGGGACAAAAGAGATATGGCCAGGAAATGTGCTGGGGCCTGGTGATGCCCTGTACAGCCTAGGACTAAATCCAGCCTTTCTGGTCCCTATAGTAGATAGCGTGGACGCTGTCAAAGACTGAGAGAGCATGACGGCCCATGCACTGGCACTGACAGAAGAGCCAGAGAACCTCCTGTATCCAGGGCAGAAAACACAATGTGTTACCCTGGAGGACAGATAAACCTTGGTGGCTGACAACTGCTAGCTCAACCCTTCGAAGGACACATACATCTTCATCCAGGGGTGGTGGTGCACAACTTTATTCCCAGCCCTGGGGAGGCAGAGGCAGGAGGATCTCTCTTAGTTTGAGGATAGCCTGGTCTACACAGAGCATTTCAGGATAGCCAGGGCTACATACAGATATCCTGTCTTAAAATAAAACAAAAAAAGATACCTGCATCTTCTAGGACCTAAAAGTCACCAGCTGCTCTCTAAGAGAGACCTGTTAGAATGGTGACATGGCCTGTGGCCACCAGCAGAAGAGCAGCTCTACCACGCTGGCAGCCCCACCAGGAAGCTGCAGGGCATGTACGGCCGTTAACAGCCAAGCTAACTGCTGCTCCCACAGTGCCTGCCTCCCTGGTGCAACTCACCTCCCTGACGACAAGGCCACATCCTTGAGGGCCATCAGCAGACTCTCCCCTTCCACATACGCAAAGGACAGGTTGATACAGCCTGAAAAAGAGAACATTCTACATTGGCGCTCTGGGTCTCAGTGTCTGCCAAATGGAGGCTCAAAGCTGGAGGCAGAGCTCAGGGGCACACAGCACGCCCGGCGTGGAAGAGGCGAGCAGAGCCACAAAGTATTTTTCAAAAACAGAAACAGCATGGTAGGGGTGAGGAGGGGACCGGGTGGCTCGGCAGGTATAGCCCTCGCTGCACACGCCTAAGTTCCATCTGAGACCCGTGTAAGAGTGGAAGGAGGGAACGGACTCCACGAAGCTGTCCTCTGACCGCCATAAGTGCACTGTGGAAGGCATGCTCCAGCCCCACATCATAAAAGCCGCGCCTCAAAGAAAACCAAAGAGGGAAGGACAGACGTAGATTGAGAGCGCACGTCCGTACCGGGGTAGTGCTGTGTAGGGTCGCCGTTCATCACCACATCCGGAAGGCTCTTCATTATCTTCCGTGTCAGCCGCTCTGCTAACCGGGAGATCCGCTTATGGTCGTACTAAGGAGTGGGCAGGGAGAACTAAGTACAGGGACCAGCCACCGGCTCGGGCAACGCATTCCAGAAACCCTTCTTCTCTACCCAGGCGTGACTAGGTACCGCACAAGCCCTTCCTGTCCTGTGTGTGGAGCCCACTGGATCTCCAGCACTGGGTGCTGTGCCTGGTGTATAAAAGGTGCTCAGTAGCTGAAGAAAGTTTAGCAACCTAGAGAAGAATGGATTGGCAACTACAAGTAGGACATATATGTGGTTTAATTGCCTCACAAGGGGCCGCAGGACCAAACAAAGCAGGCTTTTATTTCATTGAGTGTGTGTGTGTGTGTGTGTGCGTGCGCGCGCGCGCACACACACACACACGTGAGAGTTTTACATTCACTTACTGAACCCAGACTTGTACATCCTAGGCAAGTACTCTGCTACTAACCCAGCCCTTTACTTTTTGTTTTGATCCAGGGTTTTGCTGTGTAGCCCAGGCTGGCCTTGATCTGAAACTTCTCCTGTCTTAGCCTTTAAGCACTCAAAGACGGGGTGTTCTGAGACCTCCTCTTCCCGCAGCATCAGATGGCTGGGCGGGGTGGGCTGCTGAGAGGGAGCTGTTCTCCCAGACACCTACCTCCATCTCTTGTTGTGCCAACTCACACGCAGCTCCCAGCCCCACCACCAAGGGTGTGGGCACTGTCCCCGACCGCATACCCCGCTCCTGCCCGCCTCCACTCTGCAGGGCCTCCACACGTACCCGGGGTCTCCGGCGGACATAGATAGCGCCAACCCCTAGAGGAAGAAATGTTGTTACAGAAAAGAAAAGAAACTCAGATAAAACAAAATATTACTTTCTTTTTTGATAATGTTTTTAAAGATTTATTAATTTATTATGTATACAGTATTCTGCCTGCACACCAGAAGAGGGCACTAGATCTCATTATAGATGGTTCTGAGCCACCATGAGGTTGATGGGAATTGAACCCAGGACCTCTGGAAGAACAGCCAGCAGAACCATTCTTTCCTAACCTCTGAGCCATCTCTCCAGCCTCCCAAAATGTTACTTTCTAAAGAAATTAAAATACAGATGATGTACACCTGTAATCCCAGCACTCAGGGAGGCAGAGGCAGGCAGAATGTTGTGTGTTCAAGGTAAGCCAGGTCTACAAAGCAAGTCCAGTCAGCCAAGGCTATGCAGAGAAACCCTGTCTCGAAAAACAAAACCAAAACAAAACAAATTGAAATACTATTTCAAGTTTTATAGTTAATTTTTTCTAGATTAAAAAAAATGGAACATGGAAACTGATTACTTTGCAAGCTTATTTAAAGTATTCAACAAAGTTACATATACAGCAGGTATAATATATAATATGACCAAAATTATTTCAAGCAGCTCCCTATGCATGAATGAAATGACATCACACCGGTTGGAGAGATGGCTCAGGGGTTAAGAGTAATGTCTGCTCTTCCAGAGACTACCTTTTGAATTCCCAGCAAACTTGACCATCTATACTGGGATCAGATGCCCTCTTCTGGCGTGCAGGTGTACATGCAGACAGAACATTGTATACATAAGAAATAAATCTTTAAAAATAAAAACATATATACATATTTGAAAAAATGACATCACATACGGATTATTCTTAAGGGAATTAGAAACCCACTGGAGAGAAGGCACATACTGCTCTTGAAAAGGACCTGTGTTTGGCTCCCAGAAGCCACAGCATAGAGCTTACAATTGCCTGTAACTCCAGCTCACAGAGGTTCCATACCCTGCCCTCTTCACAGGCACCTGCATTTACTTTTGTAAAACCCCATCTACAACCATATAACAACAACAACAACAACAACAACAACAATAGATAATCACACAAAAAAAATAAGGCTCAAAGAGCCGAGGGTGGTGGCACATGCCTGGAATCCCAGCCCTGTGGGAGGCAGATTTCTGTGAGTTTGGGGCCAGCTGAGTTCAGGGCCTGCCTGGTCTACAAAGTGAATCCAGGACAGCCAAGGCTATACAGAGAAACCCAGTCTCAAAAAACAAAACAAAACAAAAAGCAAGAACAGAACATATATAATTTGGGTAAAAAGGGGTGGCGGGATAGTGCAAGTGTCCTTAAATAGAACAGCTGTAAAAACACTTCGGCACGGCACAGCAGACATGTCTAGAAGGAGGCCAGCAACCTCAAAATCAGGCGGGCAATGTCTCAAGACCCTGATGAGGACTGACCAGGGAAAAGCAGAGATCCCAATCAGGTCACATTGTAGGGTACAAATTGGGGTCTGCAAGAATGGCTCACAACCCTTAATTACAACCTGTGGGAACCCTCTGCAGCCAGCATGGTGGGACAGACAGAAATATCAGCCTTCTCTAGTGAAATCTGTTCTCTTCTTTGCTTTTACTCATGTCTCATGTCTGGTGAAACCTGAATTAACAGAACGCTGTTTTCCTCAGCCAAATTAATATCTATATCCCTTTCAAGGACATTGTGAAGGGATCAAGGAAGAAGGCCAGCTATGTACAAAGCAGCTGTTTGGATCTACAAAGAGGCAAGTGTTTTTGGCTATTGATGAATGACACTTCCATATTCCAGGCCACTCTGAATGTCCAACCAATCAGTCAAAGTGATTGTGATGAGCATCTGTCAAAGGGTTTGCTGAGACGTTCACAGAAGAGGCAGGGAATGGTACCTTTAGGGCCATAGATTTTGTGACCGCTGATGCTCATGAGATCAATTTTCATGTCGTTGACATCAAGTGGGATTTTCCCAACAGCTTGGGCTGCATCAGTATGGAAGTATACCTTTCTGGAACTGCAAATCTGCCCTGAGGATGACAGAGAGGAAGACCCAGAACACAGTGGAAGTAAGCTGGCAAAGTCTTGCAAAATACCACTAATGAGCTAAGTGACGATTAACACATATATAAGTCCTCTCCTACTCCATGCCTTTCCACCTTCCCCTCTCCCCTCCCTCTCCAGCTCCCTGCCAACTCCCAGCCCCTCTATTTGCCAATGAGGGGCAAAACACCAAACTGCAAATGATATTTTGATGCCAAGTTTCTTTGTACCACCTAATGAACCCTGGACTTTGGGAATGTGATATCACCTTTTAAATACATTTTTAAAAGAAGAAAAGATCAACAGATGTTTTTGCTAATTTGCATAGGGATTACAAGGTGACATCTAGATGGAGAAAAAGAACTTGTTTTTCCTTTTTTATTCTGAGACAGGGTTTCTCTGTGTAGTCCTGACTGTCCTGGACTCAATTTTGTAGACCAGGCTGCCTCTGCCTCCCTGAGCACTGGGAAAAGCTGTGCACCACTGCGCCAGGCTGATAAAGAACATCTGGAAGAGTAATGCATATATGGCTTTTCCTTATTGTTTTGTTGTCATTTTGGGCAAAAACATAAATAAATTGAAAAGCAATAATAACAACAGCAACACATAAAAACATAAAGGGCACTCAACCCTAAATTCTAAATATTCAAATATTAGTCACCTAGAGTACAGGTCGGCAAGGCACATAGCTCTTTCCCTTGGTGCACTTGGCTGCTGTGTTAGAGCTCTTACCTCCCCCTTACATAGACCCAGGAGTGGAAAGGATCAGGGTTTACTACACTCACCTATTTCTGCAATTGGCTGCTTCACTCCAATCTCATTGTTCACAGTCATAACGGAGACCAGGCTGGTGTCTGGCTGGATGGCAGCCTCTAGTTCCTAAAAATGCAGCAGTAAGGGGTCTATATGATGCCAAGAGAAAACTGTCTAAGTAAGAAAGCAGACAACCTTAAGTCTAGAAAAGGGGCCTTTCACTATAACCCTATCTGAACACTGAAATATTAAATATAGGGGTTTAGAGTGTAGCTCAGCTCAGTGCTTGCCTCCCATGTGTGAGGCATGGAGTTCAATCCCTAGTATTACCAGTTAAAAACAAACAATAACTGACAACACAAGAAACTACAGACATGGCTCAGTGGTTATGAGCACTGACTGTTCTTCCAGAGAACCCATGTTCAATTCCTAGCACACCATGGAGGATCACAGCTGTCTGCAACTCCCGCCCCAGGGGACTGAACACTTTCCTTTTTTTTTTTTTAAATGTTTATTTATTTACTATGCATACAATGCTCTGTCCTTCATGTACACCTGCATGCCAGAAGAGGGCACCAGATCTCATTATAGATGGTTATGAGCCACCATGTGGTTGCTGGGAATTGAACTCAAGACCTTCGGGAAGAGCAGCCAGTGCTCTTAACCTCTGAGTCATCTCTCCAGCCCGACTGAACACTTTCTTCTGGCCTTCACAGGCACCAAGGACACATACAGTGCACAGACATGCACGCAAGTCAAACACCCATACGCAAAAAGTAAAAGACAGATAAAAGGCCAGGCATGGTAGCATGTGTCGATAATCCCAGATTGTAGGAAGTAGGGACAGGAAGAACAGGAGTTCAATGCCAGCCTGGGCAACATGAGACCCTATCTCATAAAAATAAAAAACAAAGTGGCTGGAGAGATGGCTCAGTGTTAAGAGTACTGCCTGCTCTTCCAGAGGTCCTGAGTTGAATTCCCAGCACCCACATAGTGGCTCATAACCATCTATAATGGGATCTGATTCTCTTTTCTGTCATGCAGACATACATGCAAATAGAATACTCATTTACATAAATAAATAAATCTTAAAAAAAAAAATATGGGCTGAAGAGATGGCCCAGTGGTTAACCGCAATTGTTGCTGTTGTAGGAGACCTGACTTAGATTAACAACACTCACACTCATAACCACCTGTAACGCCCAGGCACACATAAAATAAATCTAGAAAAAGAAAGAAAAGTTTGTTGGGTAGGTATTATAGCCTATAATACCAGTACTTATTATACTGGTATAATAGCAGTTATAGTACTGGTATAATACTATAATACCAGTTCTTAATAGGTTGAGGCGGGAGAATCAGGAGGTCAAGTTCATTCATGGCTACATGCCACTTGAGGCCAGCTGAGATTCATGAAACACTGTTTCAAAAACAAAACAACAACAACAAAAACAAATCCTGATTTCAAGCTGCTCCAAAGCTATAGAAATAACAGCAGTGTAGACAAGACAAGAAAACAGACATGGAAACAGAACAGAAATGTACACACAAGCCTTTTCTTTCAGACAGGATCTCACTCTGAAGGCCAGGCTAGCCCGAGACTTTGTTGATCCTCTTGCTTGAGCCTCCAGAGTGCTGTGTTTCACAGTGAATTGTCCCACATTTAGCCTATGCTAATGTGTTTGCTTTTGCAGCTCTGGAGATCAAGCCTACAGCCTTGTGTATGCTCTGTAAGAATGCTACCACTGAGCTACACCAATTCCCATGCTTCCTTTATAGAGTGATGAGAAACATCACTGCAGGGAAGAAAGCGGCTAGAGCTCTTCTGTGGTGTGAGTCCCTGACATCCTATGCTCATGCCCAGTGGGTCTCACGCAAACCAGGATCACCAAAGAAGCCGAGAGGCAAGTCTTCCATGGAGAAGAACGGAGCATGCAAAGGACATGATCTTTTCTGACAGGTCTGTTTCCTTTCTGCTCCACCCAAAGCTAGAGAGACAGACTTACAGGACCTCTCCAGCTTGTCCTATGCTGGCCCGAGAGCCTGGTGGCGCTCCTACCTTCAGGTTAATGATGCCACTCTTCTGCACTGGGAGGTAAGTGACCCGAAAGCCCTCAGCCTCCAGTGAGCGGCACGAGTCCAGCACACACTTATGTTCCGTCTGGGTAGTGACCAAGTGCTTTTTCCTTGAACTGTAGAACCTGGCCACTCCCTAAAAATCGATAACAAAAGAAAAGAATAACATACTTGGAGGTAGCAATGGCATGAATCCTACTTATAAACAGTCTTTCTGTGAATGTATGCCACGGGTGTGCTAAAGACATTCTATGTCACAGACCAGATCCCCACTCGTGTGTATGACACTTTTAACATCAGGAGAAATTATAAAGACAGGTTAAGAAGAACTGAAATGCCCATAACCTCAAATGCTGTAATAAATTAAGAAGTGATAACACTTATATTATTAAAAAGACAAACAAACAGCTCCACAAGGAGAGCAACAGAACAAAAAATCTGGGCACAGGGGTCTTTTCTGAGACTGATACTCCAACCAAGGACCATGCATGGAGATAACCTAGAACCCCTGCACAGATGTAGCACATGGCAGCCCAGTTCCATGTGGTTTCCCTAGTAATGGGAACAGGGACTGTCTCTGACATGAACTCAGTGGCTGGCTCTTTGATCACCTCCCCCTGAGGGTGGAGCAGCCTTACCAGGCCACAGAGGAAGACAATGCAGCCAGTCCTGATGAGACCTGATAGGCTAGGGTCAGAGGTAAGGGTAGAAGAACCTCCCCTATCATTGGATTTGGGGAGGGGTGTAGGAAAAGGTGAGAGAGAGTGGGTGGGACTAGGAGGAGACAGGAGACGAGGGACAGGGCTACAGTGGGGATACAAAGTGAATAAACTGCAATTAATAATTTTAAAAAAGACAAACAAACAAAACATACCCAGGTATAGCCCACATGCCTATGTTCTCAGCACTCAGAGGCATCTGCAAGAAGACACCTACAAACTGAGACCATCTTATGGTCTACATAATAAGTTGCAGGCCACTCAGGGCTACTTAGTGACACCTTGTTTCCAAACAAGCAAAGGAACAAAAGGAACAGAGGAGGAAAATAAGAAGGAAATAAGCATAGCTGAGTACAATAGTTTGTGGTCCTTACTACTTTGGAGACTGAAGAGGAAGGATCATTTAACTCTTAAGTTTGAAACTAACCTGAGGAACATAGTGATATTGTCTCAAAAAAAAAAAAAAAAAAAAGATGAAAGATGAAATGAGAGCTGGAGAGATAGCTCACATACATGAGGACCTCGTGGAGCTGGAGAGCTGGCTCATCAGTTCACAGCACTTACTACTCTTACAGAGAACCTGTAAGCCTGCAAGACGACTCAGTCGGCAAAGACACTTGTCTGATGCCTTGAATTTGATACTCAGAACCCTAAGTAAAGGTGGAAGGAGATTTCAGATTCCACAAAGCTGTCTGCTGACTCCCTACATAGTTTTGTTTTTGGTTTTTTTTTCCTTAAGGCAGAGGAAGAAACAGGGAGAAGTGCATAGCTGGAAAAAAAAAATCTGAGTTCAAACAATAGAGGAGCAGGAATCTCTAAACCCAAGGCGTGTCTGGTTCCCTTGTGTTTCATTCTGTCCTTCACTTTCCCAAATGGCCCTCACGGGCTAAGGCGTGCTCCACTACACAGTACCCTCACCCCCTTACCTTAATTGCTATGTTGTTGGATTCAGTAGCTCCACTAGTGAAAATGATCTCTCGAGGATCAGCTCCAATCAGGGATGCAACTTGCTGCAAGCCAAGAGCCAAAGATATATAATGTCAGTCACTGGATAGCAATGGAGCTACAGATACAGCTAGGATAGAGTTCTGTACCACGAGAAGCTCCACTGCATTCTACCAAGCAACTGCCTACAGAGAAGTTCTGTGCCTATGAGGTCTGACCAGAGCTAAAAACGGAACCAACTGTTACGGCTCAGATACTCTATCCCTTTTCCACTCTCAGACAGGCCAACAAGAATGTCAAATGTGGGTTGGAGAGATGGCTCGGAGGTTAAGAGCACTGGCTGCTCTCCCAGAGGTCCTGAGTTAAATTCCCAGCAACCACATGGTGGCTCACAACCATCTATAGTGAATCTGATGCTCTCTTCTAGTATGCAGATACATTCAGACAGAACAATGTATACATAATAAATAAATAAATCTAAAAAAAAAAAAGAATGTCAACTGGGAGCTGGGCATGGTGGCATAACACCTTTAATCCCAGCACTTGGGACGCAGAGGCAGGTGGATCTCTGTGAGTCTGAGGCCAGCTTAGTCTACAAAGAGTTCCAGGACAGCCAGGGATGTTACATAGAGAAACCCTGTCTTGAAAAAAACAAAATATGATAATGATAACAACAATAATAAATATTGTTAAAAGTAGCTCAGTTGGTAGAGTGCTTGCTAATATTTATGAATCCCTGGGTTTGATTTTCAGCACTTCACAAACCATGGAAGGTTGTGATGCACACCTGAAATTAAAAGCACTCAGAGGCTGAGGTGAGACAGCTACCATGAGTTTGAGGCCAGTCTGGGATACACTGTGAGTTCCAAGCCACCTTAGATGAAAACGTGAAGCTGGCCTCAAACAACTAAATAGGGGCCAGTGAGATGGATCAGTGGATAAAGGCACTTGCTGTAAAAGCTGACGACCCAGGGTTCTTTCCCTGAGACCCATATGGTAGGGGAAAGACTGCTTCAAGCTGTCCTCTGACCTCCACACTGCATACTTTGGTACATATGTATACATGTACATGAACGTGCGAAAACACACATGCATGCATGCACATACACAAATGCACACACACTGGTAATTCTAAAAAAATATTTTTGCTGGGAGTGGCAGGGCACATCTTTAATCCCAGCACTCTATAAGCAGAAACAGATGGATCTCTGAGATTCAAGGCCAGCTTGGTCTACAGGTGGAGTTCTAGGACAGTCAGGCCTGTTACACAAAGAAATCCTGTCTTGAAAAACGAAAAAAAAAATAATCAGGTAAGGAACTGTAAAGATGGCACAGTGGTTAAGAGCACTAGCTGCTCTTGCAGAGAACCCAGTTCTAGTTCCTAGCATCCACATGGAGGCTCACAACCATCCTCAACTTCCACTTCCAAGGAATCTGAGGGCCTCTTCGGGCCTCTGCAGGCACTTAGCACATACATGCATGTACACACATACAGAAAGATACACACACACACACACACAAAATTTCCATATGCACAAAATATTTTTTTAAGATTTATTTATTTATTATGTATGCAATGTTCCGTCTGCATGCCAAAAGAGGGCACCAGATCTTATTTCAAATGGTTATGAGCGACCATGTGGAAGATGGGAACTAAAAACTTCAGGACCTCTGGATGAGCAGACAGTGCTCTTAACCTCTGAGCCATCTCTCCAGGCCCCATAAAATACTTATTAATGACAAGTTTTGTTTAAAATTTTTTTTTTTTTACATTTTTCCATTTATCTTTGGTTAGCAGACTTCCATGCCACAACATGTGGATTTTGGGTTTCAAAATTCAGTTATTTAGGTTAAGCTATCCAAGGTATCCCACTGACCCAAGAAATACATTTTTAAAACGTGTTTACTGAACTCTTACTATGTGCTTTTTGAGCTACCTGTAAGTGTTAACTTTTACCAGCATGGTCTCATTTACCCAAAAATCTTATAGAGCATGAACTCTTTCGCTTTCTACTTGATAGTTAAGTTTAAGGCTTAGAGAAATGGTACTTTACCTAGGGAATGTGGGAACTAACTAAACACCTGTAGTGAAACTCCAGAGCTACTTTCTGAATCTCTTCTAGACTAACTACCACTCCCCCCGACCCCATAGGCCACTGAAGCTGACTTCCAAACTTCTCAGGGTCATTTATGCTAACCTGGCGAGCATGTTCCATGGCTGCCTCACTCTCCCAGCCATACACATGAGTCCGAGAATGTGGGTTCCCGTAGTAGTTGACAAGGTAAGGGAGCATGGCATCAAGCACCCTGGGATCCTGAACACAAGAGAACACATCAGTCTCTCTGAGCCCATTATCACCTCAGAACCTGCTCCATCCGCTGATGACGGCACACCTTGCTAGGTGTACTGCCAGCATTTCAGATGCCGCCTGCTTTCTCCCACCCCCTCAGAGAGTGACCACTGAGTAAGGTGGGATAAGTAACCTGGGATGTCTCCACTTCAATACCAACTTAAATCACAATGTTCCACCATTCACTCACCTAGTGTGCAAACACTGTCTTTGATATTTTCTTATTTATAAAAAGATAGGGTTTTATGTAGTTCAATCTGCCCTTAAATTTATAACCCTGCTGGGTATAGTGATACATGCTTTTAATCCCAGTATTTGGAGGTAGAGGCAGCCAGATCTCTGAGTTGGAGACCAGCCTGGTCTACAGAGGGAGTTCTGGACAGCCAGGGTTACATAAAGAAACCCTGTCTTAAAACATTCCCCACTGTGCCCCCCAAAACATCCATGTAATCCTCCTGAAAACAACTCTATCTTGTCCTTTTCTTTCTTTTTTTAAAAAACGATTTATTTTATTTTCTTTTATGTGCATTAGTGTGAAGGTGTCAGAGCGCTTGGAATCAGCATTACAGACAGTTGTGAGCTGCCATATTTTAAGACATGTTTAAGACCCTGCCTTTTTAAGACAGGGTCTCTAGCTTAAGATACCCTCAAACATACATCTTAGCTGAAAATGATCTTAAACTTTTGATCCCAATCCTCCTGCCTCTATCTCCCCAATACTTTAGAGTTGTGTGGAATTAGAGTCATATACCACCATGCCTCGCTTTTACGCAGTGCTAGAATCCAAACCAAAGGCTTTGTGCACGCTGGGCAAGGGCTCTATCATCTGTATTTGCATCCCTCACAGTCCTGTTCTTACACCTGTTCTTACAGGTGGTTCCATTGCTGCAACAAAATGATTTACAAAGAATGTGACTTCCCAGTGTGGTAGCATAACCCCAGCACTCAAAAGGAAGAGGCAATAGGATCTCTGTAAGTTCAAGTCCAGCCTAATCGACATAGGTAGTTCAAGGTTGAGTCAGGACTGAACAGTGAGACCCTGTCTTAAAAAAAAAAAAAAAAAGTCAAAGTGCTGAGACTTGATGTAGTTAGGCAAATATCCTTCTGATCACAAGGATGAAAAGCTGTATTAATAATGGAATGAGGGCATAGCTAGCATTATGATATGTGCTTAGCACCGGCATACTAGGTTTTTGCAGTTTTAAAAACCAGCGTCTCTGACTGAAGAGATATAGCTCAGTGGTTAACAGCAGTGACTGCCTTTTTAGAGGACCCAGTTTCAATTTACATGGCAACTCATGAGGGGCTATATAACTCCAATTCCAGGGGATCCAATGCCTTCTTCTGGCCTCCACAGGCACGGCATGCATGTGGTGTACAGCAAACATTCAGGAAACACTTGTAAGATGAAAGTAAATAAAGGAACAGGATCTCATGCATCCCTGGCTAGCCTCGAACTGACACGGTAGATAAGAATGACCTTAATATTCTGATCTTCCTGACTCCACCTAGTATTGCATTACAGGGATTAAATTTTATATGGCTCTGGGGATTGAACTCAGGGCTTCCTGCACGACCAACTGAGCCACTTGAGCCACACACCTAGCCCCAATAACTATTATTATTGAAATGTTTATCAAGTGCTGGACTGCTATGTCTTTCTGCTCATTTAACACATGGCCAAACTCACACAGGTACTACATGGTTGTCCTGCTAATTCCAGAGCCCATGGACTCGTTTCTGTATTTTTTTGTTTGTTTGTTTTGTTTTTTAAATTTTTACGTAGGTTTGATATGCTTGTTTCTGTGGGGTTTTTTTTTGTTTGTTTTTAATTTTTACGTAGGTTTGAAACTCCCTATGTGGTCCACACTGCCCTTGAGCTTGCTCAAACTCTCCATGTCATAATGTTCCCCTCCAAGATCTGAGCATTTACTATTAGCTATAATACCTTACTGGAAGTGATTTGACCAAGGTCAATATCTAAAACAGTAAAGCCTTTTCTGGTGAATTAAATTCTAAGACTGGTGATACCTGGCTCCTTTTTCTAGAACATTCAATGTTTTTCAATTGTACAGAAATCTAGCCTACCGTTCGGATTTGTCCTTAAGATTTGTCTTCTAGAAAGAGCCTGGGAAGGGGGGAAGCTCCCTCTTCGTCCTTACCAGAGGAGTTGTAGCCTGCACATCCATATACAGAGGTCGCAGCACCGCCTCTCCCTCTGAGGGAACAGCCGAATGGGGAGCATGATCTACAACTGCCAACAGAGCAGAGTGGAAAAGTGAGAAATGATGCAACCATGGACGCACGGCACACAAGAAAACAGACGGACAAAGCTTCTTCGAGGTGAATTTAAGCAGGGCTGAGGTCAAATGTCAAAGGACAACAACAACACGCAGTAAAAGGCAACGAGTAAAGTAATAGTGACAGGGTTCCCTGAAGGGACGGTGGCAGTAACGGGGAGCAATGTTCAAACTATCTAGCAGAGAGTGGGATGGACTGTGAAAAACAAAACCACTTAGAAGAAAAGTGAAAAGCGCAGGTTCCTTCAAAGGCTCATGGCCGGAGGAGCTCTGACTAGCATTTTTGAGATGCAGATTGTCCAGTAGATTTCTGAAGGATGGGACCCCGTGCTCAGGGGACGTGCGTGGCAGGACGGAAGGGCCATCCTAAGAAAATGTGAGACCAAGCTTAGAGTCTGGGGGACGCAACGCGGCGGGCAGGCTCCGCAACAAAACACTGCGCAGCAAGCAGCACCGACCCGTGGGGCTCGCGCAGCCGGGAAGGGTGAGAGCGAAAGGAAAGGGAGCGTACCGCGCAGGCGCAGCCCCCGGGTGGGCGCCGTGGACCTCGGACAGGCCACCGCGGCAGCCGCCGCCGCCGCCCGCCTCCAAGCGGCTCGCAGCAGCATGTTCCGAGCGGCAGAGCCCACCATCCGCAGCGCTTGCAAGTCCTCAGCCCATGCTCCCGGAAGTGCCTGCCCTGCGCTCCGGAAGCGATCCCGCGGGCCGCGAGCGCCCTCCGCGTAGCCTTGGGTCTGAGACGTAGAGCTGAGCGACCGCGGCCGCGAACGAGGTGAGGTGGGGCCCGACCGTGCGGGGCGTCGCGCGTGCGGGGACCGTCACCGCGAGGAGGGTGGTGGAGCCGTGCTGCGGGCCGGCTTCTGTCCCGGGCTCCGCGGAAGCCTCTTGTGGGCCCTCGGCCGACGCCACTGCTGGCGGCTGGGGCCTCACTGTCGTGGCCCTCTCACCCCAGATGCCGGTGGCCGTGGGTCCCTACGGGCAGTCCCAGCCCAGCTGCTTCGACCGCGTGAAGATGGGCTTCGTCATGGGTTGCGCCGTGGGCATGGCGGCCGGGGCGCTGTTCGGCACGTTCTCCTGTCTCAGGTGAGCCGCGCGGGCGGGACTTCCTGGCTTCCACTCCAAAGCCCACTCAGTTGAGGCTGGAAGCGCAGTTCTAGGGATGTAAGCTCCTGAGTCAAAATGGCTTTCCGACTCCTTTGTACAGTGACTTTAGGCAAGTTGGAGGCTAGTTTCTTCGACTGTAGACGAGGGCAGTGCACTCACCTCCACTTTTCGAAGAACCAGTCATGTTAGTATGTTTACATATGATCTGGCACATAGGAAATGCTCAGTAGGTTGTTGCATGGCATTTTAACCTCCAGCTGTGTGTGACTAAGCTTTTTGAGCCGTTTTGCTATCGTGAGAATTAGGTGTAGAGATAAAGCCGATAAACTTAATTCTAACTTAAACTTAGTCAGATGTTCTACCTCTGAGATACACTGTGCTATTCCAAAGGTCACCACCACATTTGGATACTTATTACTGTTAATCCACCATTAGTTAATGTCTTGCTAGTGGCGGTAGAACACGGCTTCGGTTTACAAACTCGGCAACTACACTATTTTATTTAGTTATTTCCCCCCCGCCCCAAGACAAGGTTTTTCACTTTTAACATCCCTGACTGTCCTGGAACTCTGTAGGTAGACCAGGCTAGCCTCAAAATCAGAGCTCTGCCTGCCTCTTGCCTCCCAAGTGCTGAGAAAAACGGCATGCGCTACCAGGACCCTGCTGCAGAGCTTGTTATTTTAACCTAGGTTAAACTTCAGTAACAACAAAAATCATCTAGAAGACAAATGTCTTACTGGATAACGTATGCCATAGAGGCACAGTCATGACTGCCTACGTACTTCATACTGTATCTACAAGCACTCATAATGTCCTAGAGCGCCTGGAGAGAGATTTTTCTTATCGTACCGAATCCAGACACAGGGCAGGATGGCGAATTCCTGTAATCCCAGCAGTCTGGAAGACAGAGGCAGGCCTGTGAGTCCAGGACAGCGAAGGGTACACAGAGAAACCCTGCCTTGAAACAAAACCCAAAGAATGACATATAAGATAAAGGGATGGTCAAGATGTTAATGCTTAACCTGTTTCAACACTGATTACAAAGGGGAAGTTAGTTCAAATCTCTTTATGTTTTATTCCCAACGGCCCCTTCTTGCTTTCCCCAGGATCGGAATGCGGGGTCGGGAGCTGATGGGCGGCATTGGGAAAACCATGATGCAGAGTGGCGGCACGTTTGGCACATTCATGGCCATCGGAATGGGCATAAGATGCTAATCAGGGCCCTGATTGCCTACTACATGTATACTTCCCCATCCATTTCGACACTTGTACAATAATAAAGGTTTTTCTTCTCATTACGTTGGTTGTTACTCCAATGACATAGCATTGAAAATGTTAAACTATAAGGCTAAAGAGGTTAAGTCCCAGTAACCACATGGTGACTCAACATTCTGTAACTCCAGTGCCAACAGCCTTAAGCAATCTTTTGACATCTGCAAGCAACATACAGGCACATTGCTAATACATGCAAGAATACCATTGTCTCTAGCCAGGTTAACAAGTGGGACAAAATTTCAGTGAGCACTCTGGATATGGGGCCAGCCACTGCTATATTAGACCTGCTCAAAAATTTTTTTAAAGAAGAAAATTTAGGGGGCTGGAGAGATGGCTCAAGAGTTTAAGAGAACTGGCTGTTCTTCCAAAGGTCCTGAGTTCAACTCCAAGCAACCACATGGTGGCTCACAACCATCTTTAGTGAGATCTGGTGCCCTCTTCTGGTCTGCAGGCACACATGCAGTCTGAATATTGTATAAATAATACATCTTTAAAAAAAATTTTTTTTTTAAACAGAACTGGATGCTTGTTGATCAAAAAAGTGAACAATTTATACAAGATCACATATAGTCAAGAGTCATTTTCACAAGAAAACTGTTTCCTGAGGTTGTCTTTACAATTTCAGACTGATTTATCAGATATGGGAACCATTTGAAAGTTTTCTCAGCTGACCTAACCAGTCCCAACATTGGGCACTGTAATCAGGTAGACTGCTCTACAATGAGGCAAGTATCCAGACCTAACTGGACTCAAGATTTCCTGTTATGCATTATCCTTCAACTTGAATATAAAAACGACACTTCAATATGCTTTTCTTAACAGGTTATTCAAGACTGACTTGCCTACCCCCCCCCTTATCTAGGAGCTGGGATGTGTTGGCAAACTTAAAACACCAGTGAGATCATGCTTCAGACAGTCATTCGCTATAGAACAGTGAAAGGTCCTAAACATAATTCTAAGGTTGACTCAACCTTTAAAAGCAATGATGTGAAAGGTTAAGTAGTGTACTGGAATCCATATTTCCTATTTTGACAATTTAATGAAAATAAAAATGGCTGGGAAGAGAGCTCAGTAGGTAATAGTACTTGTTGCTCAGACTGGGTTCAGTTCCCAGCACCCATGCACTCTGTGGTTCACAACCATCTATAACCACATTTCAAGAGCACCTCCACAAATACTGAGCATGCATGGGATACAAAACCTATTTGCAGGCAAAATCTTCATACATAAATAATTTAACTTTATATGAACAGGAATAGGTCAGAAAAGGTAACCCTCTGAGATTGAGGACTGCCTGGTCTACAAAACAAGTTTCAGGATAGTCAAGATTACAGAGACCTAATCTCAAAACACATTATGGGATACAGCTCAAGACCATCACAAAACCGAAATCTTTGTGCAGCACTTAGAAATCAATCTAATAGGATTGAAATAATAAAAAAGGAAAACATTTCCTGAAGTAGTACTAGTGTACTCTGGAGATCAAAATAAAATCCTTCCCACTGCCAAGCATGTGTTTAATGGCAAACTGAAGAGGCAAATGCAGGTGAATCTACAAGGGAATTATAGACAGGGCTACAGAGACAAATTGTCTCAAACCCTTCCCAGCATTTTGCCAGAATACCTAAACATATGATAAACAAATGCAGTATAATGTGAGGGCATTTCCAAGGGCAGCTTGTTTTGACAGAAAGGACTATGCCTTGGTGGTTGTAGACACCAAACACTGGATGTAACTTAAGGTGGAAAAAAGAAGTCACTCACTGAAAATATGAAAGTACTACAAGAATGAAGGAAGGTTATACTAGGCTATGTGTGTTTACACCAATACCTAACCTCAGCACCCCACAGGCTGAGGCATTTAACATGTTTAGTTTGTGGTTAACCTGAACTACACTGCCTACACTAACTTGAAAACCACAACAAAAACTAATTAACTATGGAAAGCCTCTGCTTAACTTTTACAATCAAAACATTAGAAAAACGAAAATTTTCTTGTGACCTTTTTCAGAGAAGTTTATTTGAGTGGTTCTTACAAAGATTGTTGCAATATGAAAGTCATTTGTTTGATAGAAATATCAAGCTGTCTTGTCAAACACACTGAAGTAACCCAAAAATATATTTCAGAGCTCACAGAGCTTAAAAAGAGCAAAGATTATATGCAACCAGACAAAACCTATTTCTGCATTTCCTATCTCTTGCCCAGACTGCTTTGCTTGAACTCTTACATCAGCCATCTTAAGGAAATGCAGGGATCATTTTGTTTGGAATCTCAAGACACACTAAAACACACATTATTTACAAAGAAACTTTTACAGATACATTAATTGAAAAGTTACCATCAAGAAATAGAATTTTGAAATCCCCTTCTTGCCAAATGATCAAGGTAAGACGCTAAACAGCCCTTTAGCTGCCTAGACTTTCCATACACTAAAAGGGTATTCCAGAAACCTTTGATGAACCATGAGCCAAATACATGAATGTGAAATCTAACTGCTGTGTAAAAAGTTAGGCTTCTGAAACATTAAAACATTATCTGTCTGCCTTTATACAGAAAGCACATTTGTTCCCCTAGAGCTATTCTATATATCCTTAACGTAATTTTCTACATGGACATTTAAAACGGCAGAACAAGAGAACAGCTTTGAATAAAGTAGGATTTGCTAGTTAGGGAGAATGAGCACACTGCATTCCTGTTAACATTTTTATTTTTCAAGATAACAGGAGTTGTATACAAATGACAGTAGACCCTTGCCTCTTTATTTTTATCTAAATAAAAGATAACTCAAGATGAATTCTCAAGAAAAAAAAAGCTATATACATAGGGACTATATCTTCCTTCATCGTCTACTTGGAACCAGTAGTTGTGTTGCTGTCATAGAATCAGGAAAGAGGTTGTGGTAAGTTGGAAGAGGTACATAGGCTGCTGTTATCATTTTACCTGTTGAAAAAAAAAGAAAAAAAAAGCTGAGTAAGCCATTTTTACTTAATGCTAATCATGTTCAACATAAAATTTTTGTAGAAGTCACTCACCAGCAAACCACCTGCCATGCAATGCATTGACAGCAGCAATAGCTGCAGCAATTGATGGGCACTTCACATAAACATTGCCCTAAAGTGCAAAAAGGAAAAAGAAAAAAAAAAAAAAAGCTGTTGTAAGTGAATTTTCACAAGTATATACAAGATGTTTTCAGAAACTTATTCTGTGTATTCTGTGATCAAATCACGAATGTTTTTGAAACCCTGATCTATATTTCTTTTAGAATCCCCCTCTTTTTACTTTCAATTCAAGAGTAAGAAGCTGTAACAGTTATTAGGAAACCACTGCAAATTAGCTGAACTATATAACACCTCATCAAATTTTCACTATTTTGAACTTGCCTCTGTTTTGGAGGGTGTATTTAGCTACCACATTGAAATTGCTTTCTATTGTAACCACTAAACAAGCATAATGGTGCATTCCTATATTAAGTCCCAGCACATGGGAGAGTATGTCAAAAAGAGCTACAAAGTCATGCAAGGGTTATATAAAACAATGCACTAAAAATAAAAAAGGAAAACCATAAGAAATTTAGTAACCACCATATACACTAATTGTGTGAAGAGTAAGATACATAACAGAATTTATCCTGAAACTGTTTACTTGAAAATAAAAAATGTGCACACAGCTTTAATCCCAGCACTCTTGAAGACAGAAGCAGGCAGATCTCTGTGAGTTCAAGAACAGACTTGCCTGCTTTACAGAGCAAGTTCCAGGATAGCCAGGGCTGTTACACAGATAAACCCTGTCTTGAAAAACAAAAATCCAAAATACCTGAGCTGAATTCTTGTCAACATAAATATGAATTACGCCTCCGTGTTTATTACATTCTTCAATCACATCATCCTTAATCTCTGTATCCCATCCAACTTCTTCTTCTCTGTAAGAAAGTAGCAAAAATGATGAAATTACATTCAAGTAGTGAAAGTACTAAGTACATTATTATTTGTATGTGTATGAGCTCGCATGCTGACCTCACATGAAGCAGTTCATGGCAAGCACTTTTAGACGCCTATATATTCTTTAAATTTAAAACCTTAAATGGTATAGAGGATAAGAAAGGTGTACAAAATATTCCATTAAAATTAACAACATTTTCTTTCTTCACAGAGGATTTTTCTGTGTAACCCTGACTGTCCTGGACTCCCATTATTGACTAAGCTGGCCTTGAACTCACAGAGATCCACCTACCTCTACCTCCCTGAATGCTGGAATTCAAGAAACATTAAAATTTAAAAAACTCAAAATCCAGAGGCTAGGATATATATATAGCTCAATTGGTAAAACTGATGCTGTCAAAATTCAATAAACAGAATTATACTAAGCAATCAGGTAAAAAGACTGGTATGGAGGTACCCTTTTATCATCTTCATGAGAAGGCAGAAAGGCCTTTCAACCTGCTGACCATCCTTAGCACACATATAAACAGCCAGTGCTAGCCAGTAATTGCATAAGATAAAAAAATTTTAAAAAATTCTAATATTTAAATGATAAAAAGAAATTTCCAAAAGAAAATGTAGTGCACAGATATAAACGGAGGGCAGCCCAGAAGACAGGTTTACAGCCTGCATGGACCATACTTACTTACTGATCACAAAGTTACCCCTGATAAATAAGACCTTGTAATAGTAAAAACTGGTATAACTGAAGGGCATGAGGTACCCTACGTATAAATACCAGTATAGGAAAAATAAAATCATAATAAGAAATTGGATGGATTAGATGGGTAGTACCCAGGGTCAGTCTCCAGCACCCATTGTCCTTAGTTCCAAGGGACAGTTCCAAGGGATCTGATGCCCTCTTGTGACCTTCCTGGACACTGATGTGATACACTATATACATACATGAAGGCAAGAAGACATTCTCAGCACAAACAAACAAACAAACAAACACCAGGAATAAAGAAGTGGTGGTAAGAGACATGATAGAAACATACTTACGTTTGAGGGTTAAACATGTTAGAAAGTTGGAAACACTGTGTTGCAAGTGGTTGAACAGATGCAGCTGCAGCTAAAGCTGAGGCTAAAAAAAGAAGAAGAAAAATTAGTTTCATTGAAAATATGTAAACATCCCTGGACAATTAACTAAACTCAACCCTACCTAACAGTGGTGGAGATATTGTACAAATCACCTTCTTTAACATGACATATAACAGGTGCACACGTTACCATGATAGAATAGTTAAGCCAAGCAGGCCTGCCTTAAATCATCCTTAGCTTACCTTATAATAGGCAACATAATGTATAAATACTCAAGATTTAGAAAATGAGAATAGGAAATAATGCACATACGTCTCATACAGCTGTAAATATATCTCTCTAAAAATTTCAGAAGCTGCAGTGCGAGCTTAGCTGTTGGAGTGTTTGTCTAGCAATATATGAAACCCTGTCTTCTATAAAGACCTTCTATTTTAAAAAGGGGCAAAGTTGTACACTCTTTTAACACCAGAACTTCAGAGATAGAGTTAGGAGCACCTAAGATTTCTGGGTAAGCCTGGGGTACAAAGTGAGTTCTAGGACAGCCGGGAGTATACAGAATGATCAGATCTCAAAATGAAAATGGGAAAAAAAATCAAAACAAAAATACACCTATCAGGGTTTGAAGACACACTAAATCTATTAAAAACACCACCAACCAACCAAAAATCAAAAACCCTCCATACAAATCATCCCATAAATGAAATGGGAAGAGATTAATTTTATACTGCAATGATAGGAATGATTATAAATGCAGTTATTAGAAGTGCAAACACCCTTCTCTTTTTCTTTGTTTTGCCAGAAACATATAGTTATGTTGTTTTTTAAAGATATGTAACCACCCTGAGTGGTGGTGCATGTCTTTAATCCCAGCACTCAGGAAGCAAGGACCTGTAACACAGAGAAACCCTTTCTCGAAAAACCAAAATAGTAAATATGTGCAGATTTTTTTTTAAAGATGTGCGTATGAGTAAGTATTGAGAACAACACAGGTAACTATGCAGCCCGTGAAATTTTATTTCTATCATATATATACAGTTACCTGCTGCCCTCAGAGGCCATGAGAGTATGTTTAATACCCCAACATTTGCCATATACTATTTTGAGCTATCATATGGATGCTGAGAAACAAACCTAGGTCTTGAAGCAAGCGGCTCACATTCTCTGATCCAAAGAGAAATCTCTCACCTTTCTTTTCAACTCATGAACTGTACTATGATTAACTTTAAAAGACAGGGAAAAGTGTCCAAAAATAATAATAAAAGAAACATTTTAAATGATTTCTATGAGCAAAACACAATGCAAAAAAAGAGAAACAAAAGCTTACCTATGCTATGAATATAAAAATCTGAAAATACTGGACACTGCTATAGTGAACCTTAAAGCATACATGTCCATACTTGAACATTTTTCCATGTTAGATGCTGCAAAGGATTCTATTTGGTGTTCTTTAGATTTGGGTTTTCTGTGATTAAGACAGGGTCTGATGTCACTCCAATTTTCACAGAATTACAAAAAGATGATATTATCAGCTGTTACATAACTCACCGTAATCATATTATCTGACCAAATCCCATTGCAATGTATAACAACAAACAGCTATGGATAAAATAATACATTAAGAAATAAAATACAGAGCCAGGTATGGTGGTGCACCTGTAATCCCAGCACTTCAGAAGGCAGAGGCTGTTGGACCTCGGTGAGTTCGAGGCCAATCTGGTGTACAAAGGGAGTAAAGGACAGCCAAGTCTACACAGAGAAACCCTGTCTCGAAACAACAACAAAAAAGAAATCAAAGCCAAATGGTGGTAGCACATGCCTTTAATATCAGCAATCTAGAGGCAAAGGCAGATGTATCTCTATGAGCTCAAAGCCAGCCTGGTCCACAGAGCAAGCTCCAAAACAGCCAGGGCTGTACAGAGAAACCTCAGAATAAAAATATAAATATAAATAAATAAAAATTCTGGTAGAATTACAAATGCTTTTCCTTCTGAGAATTAAGAAGCCTTATATTTCCTTCTATGAATAAGTATGTATTACTTGGCAGAGTCTAAGTCCCAGCAAGCTAACTTACAAATCTAGGGTAGAACTACTTAAGAAACACAACATAAATACATCTTAAAAAAAAATACTATCATCAACCCAAAATATATAAATAAAAAGGCTCAGCATCTAGGAGGCAAAGAAAAGCAGACCAGCCTGCACTACATAGTTCCAGGACAGTCAAAGCTACACAGTGGAATGCTGTCTCAAAACAAAAACAAGTATGCATAACTAAAAAGTTAAGAAAAAGGAGCAACTACTGACTATGAATACTACACATAAAGCAAATTACAATAGGATTATTCTAGCTAATGAGTAATAGTCTTCTAATTACCACTCTTGATAAAACTGCTAATCATTAAAAAGTACTACAAACGTGGAATTCTTAAACATAAAATACATTTAATTCCCATCTAAAATTAGTATGTCAAAATTGCTGATATGAAATCATAGACAGTAGGCCATGATTTCAAGTCTTGGCCAGATACTACATGCCAATACAAACCAATCAGCATAACATTATCAAATTCACTGGACACAGAATTCTAAACTTAAGTAACTTTTGGATAATGATTTATTCATGTACTTTATGTATTATGAGAGCTATCTTCATACACATCAGTAGATGGAATCAGATTCCATTACAGATGGTTGTAAGCCACCTCATGGTTGTTGGGAATTAAACTAAGGACTTCTGAAAAGGCAGCCAGTGCTTTTAACACGTGGGGGGCAGCTCTCCAGCCCTTAAGTAATCTTAAGACCAGGCACTTTTCATATTCTAGGTCTGGTATGGTAAAATACTGAGAATATTTCACTGTCTTTGATGTAAACTTTATAGGTAGATAAAAGCATGACAGAAATCCAGAACAGATTTCTCGGTCTTGCCTTTTTTTTTTAATTAATTAATTAATTATGTATGTATGTATGTGTGCAATGTTCTGCTTGCATGTACACCTGCATGCCAGAAGAAGGCACAACATCTCATTATAGATGTTCGTGAGCCACCATGTGGTTGCTGGGAATTGAACTCAGGACTTCTGGAGGAGTGGTCAGTGCTCCTAACCTCTGAGCCATCACTCCATCTCTGGGTCTTGCTTTTTTTAAGTGTCAAGGACAAAACACTAGCATGCTAGGCCAGCCCTCTACCAGGGTATCAAACAACTAAAGCTAAAACTGAAAAAAAATTTCAAGCAATATACAACAAAAATAACCACAAGCAATTTTATCTTCTTTGAATATTAATTCATTGTTACATTTAACTAGCTCAAAATAATGGCAAACTCTATCCAAAGCACAGATTATACCCCTGTATATTTAGTTATATTTCAAAGACAAAAAGATGAAAAATATAAGTAACTCACCTTCGGTCTGTTGGGAAAGTCGTGTTTGCAAATCTATAACAAAAGAGAATTCTACAGCTCAGTGCAGGAACAATGAAGAGCCTCAACTAACAGGGTAAATGTCAGGAAAGCATTAATAAAAGAGGACTTCAACAGCAGGGTTTAGTAAGATAAACTTAGTAAAATCTGGCAGCAAAACCTCCTTCCCCATTCCTCATTGATAAGGCTTTGGGGCCTATTGTTCCCTCTTATACAAAAAAATTACTCACTTTTCCTATTCCTAGCACATCCCTTCCCTATCATACATGCTGTTACACTGATACTACAGCTAGAAATGGGAAATGGGGAAAAGGGAGCAAACCAGTCAGAAAATATATTTAAATACCCTGATTGAGAATTCAATTCCAAGTACTTGAGTAATAAAATTTTATAATGGTAGTAAAAATTCAGTATTTCTGGTTATTTTAAAACTGTAAGACCATGTTCACTAACTGACAATTTAGCATTAAACAGAAAAACACTATTCCAATGCCTTGGAACTTATTTTTTAAGAGCTTCTTAGATTCAACCTTGTCAATGATTTCTATAAGGAGATTGACAATTTGATCAATGTTAACATTCTCACCTCCTGTGAAAATTAGTGTTTCTATACAGGAAAGCATATTAAACAAATCTTACATGTAAATAAAATTTGCAAGGGCTGGCTGGGAAATAAATTCAAGCACCTATTAGGTGTGCTCCAAGCCTTTTATCCCAACAATTATAGGGTAGAGACAGGCAGCACTCTGAATTGAGGACAGCCTGATTGATATAAGAAATTTCAGTACAGCCAGGTTTACATCATTGTGAATCCTTGTCCCAAACAAATAAAAAACAAAATCTAATATTGCTTTAAAGCTATCATAGCTAATATAACACTGAAGTTCAATTCGGGAAAGGAAAAGACAATAAAAAATATTAAGAAAATCTAAACCACTATTGAATCTCGGCATAATAAAGTACCTCACCTCAAAATAAGAAAATGCAATTAAAAGACAGAGATAATCTTCCCTCCAGTGAATATTCTATTTATATGTACACAGGGTGATTGTTCCTGGAAACAAGTCAGTGTAACAAGTGTTCATAATGCCTTCAGGGACCAGAAAAAGGCACCAGATCCCTGGAATAGCAGTTACAGATAGCTGAGAGAATGTTAGGTGGGTGCCTGAAATAGAACCTGGAATCCGCGGAAGAGTAGCTATTGCTCTTAACCCTTAATACCATCATTACAGCCCCTACACCTAAAAGTTCTAGTAATAACCAGCATGACCAATCACCCAAATCTACCTATAAACCCCAGGCTGGCTTTGAACCCATTACCCTACAAACACATACTAATGGCAAACCTAACTTTAGTGATATGGATTGATTATAGGAGTGAGAGACCTTGTCTAAACTAACACTATTATCCCTCCTTTAAAAGTAGGAAATAAATGTTTTCTCACCTCTCTCTAGTATGATGGTCAACCTGTGGGTAACTACCACGTGGGAGAGTTGAATGACCTTTCACAGGTCTCACCTAAAGCTACCCTGCAGGTATTTATAACATGATTCCTAATTTTATGATCAGCAGTCACCACAACACGGGGAACTGTATTAAAGGGTAGGAACGTTGAAAGGTTGAAAGCCACTGCTCTAGTGGAATGAATACCTACAACATGACTGAGCTTTTTTTTTTCAACATGAAAATGTGGCCTTGAAAAAAGGAAACATATTAAATACTCCTATATTTCTGGAAACAAGGACTCTCTACACATATCCCTGGCTATCATAGAGTTCACTATACAGACCAGGCTATCTCTGCCTCAAAAGAATTATTTTAACTCTAAATTTACAGCTTTTGAAGACAGGGTTTCTTTGTATGTAGCCCTGGTAGTCCTAAAACTCTCTCGTTAGACTATGCTGGACTCAAAACTCACTGAGCTCCGCCTGCCTCTGTCTCTCAAGTGCTGGGCTTAAAGGCATGAACCTATTGATCAGCCTTTTATTTTTTAAGATTTATTATGTGTACAGTGTTCTGCCTACATATACATCTGCATGCCAGAATAGGAAAACGATGGTTGTGAGCCAACATGTGGTTGCTGGGAATTGAACTCAGGACCTCTAGATGCTCTAGAATCAAGGCCAGCTCTCTTGACCTCTGAGCCATTTCTCCATCCCCAGCCTATTACTTTTTTTAAATTTATTTATTATGTATACAGTGTTCTGCCTACATACAACACCTGCACACCAGAAGAGGGTACCAAACCTTATTATAGATGGTTTTGAGCCACCATGTGGTTGCTGGTAATCCAACTCAGGACCTTTGGAAGAGGAGCCAGTGCTCTTCACCTCTGAGCCATTTCTCCAGCCCTACTTTTTAAACAATAAAAGTTTATCTTTATTTCTATTTTGTTATCAATGAGTATATGCTGTGTATATGTGTATCCCCTGGAACTAGAGTAAAAGTGAATTGAACTGCTGTCCCTTGAGCTGGCTAGAAACCGAAGGGAAACAATTAGATGCAATCACACCCAGCTGCTTAGCATCTTAACATCAGTACTCTAGAGTGTTTTTGAAATGAGGTCACTTCAATTACAGAAAGCAGGACTGTGTGACTACTGATTCACAAAAATTTTAAACCACATACTGAGATTTCAAGGTCAGGAATATGGTTTAATAAAAATCAGGGTCTTTCTTAATTTTAGATGTGTAACAATGTGAAGACAAAGGGCCGTTCCAAAATTAATTTTAAATATGTGCATAGGCATGTATTATAGGAGTGTATCTGAACCAACCTACAGTCAAACAGTAAGAATCACTTGGAATGGGACTTAAATGAAGATGCTGGGAATTGAGAGAAGGGTGAAGAGTAATCTCAAGTCTCACTCCTACATCTTAATAGCAATATAAAAATGTTTTAGCATATGCAAAACATGTGCAAAGGAACAGCTCTCTGGCACATTTGGATTATTAATAATCTAAAGTGTAACAAGGTGTTGATTTCCAAAGAGCATAGAACAGAAATTGGCATACTTGTATCAGTAAGAATTTCTGGACATCTGTGGTAAAAAACATTAATGTTTAAAAACAGGGGCTCATTTTGTAGCCCCGAATCATGGTAATGGTTCCTGATATCCGCAATGTTGGTATCACAAAGTCCTCACTATTATGTCTGGCTAAAATATCTCATTTACTGTATACTGTTCTACCCATGACATCTCAAAAATGAGACATTAGCTTAGCTGCTGGATTAATGACTATTTAGTTTCTGTTTGTGTTAGCCTTTTGTCTACATGTATGTCTATGCTTGTGTACACTGTGGCCTCAAGTGTCAGAAGAAACAGATGTGCTGGTACTGGAGTCATCAGATGTTTCTGAGCACAGAGTCGAAGAACCTATAACTGGGCAAATTTAGAGCTCTTTGTTATGTTGCTTTGTCAAGGTTCCTTACCATAGAAACAGGGGAGGGGGATCTAAATAAGCAGCTTTCTCTGTATTACTAGTAATGTAACTGTTAAAACAAAACTTAATTCTAATTATTCTGGGAACATTAACAGTAATGACTCAAACTATACTTGAGACAATGCTATAGTGTCACAGGCAATTACACACTAAGCCATACTTATTTTCAATCCTTAAGATGATAGAAGTACTTAATGAATTGAATTCTCAGTTAGTCCTTTGAAATGCAAAAAGAATTTGGCATATTTTCGAATTAGGTGAAAAAACAATGATTTCAAATTAGAAAAGATTCAATTCCTACCTGCCACAGCGCCAAATGCCAAAGAGCCACTCATTTGTAAAGCTTGCTGTGCTGCTGGTGGTATCTGCAAACCAGTTCCTGTGAAAGAATTTCTTCAAGTTATTATGTTAACACCAGAGAAACCAAACTTTGGGGAACTACACTATGTGGTCAACTCACAAATGCCAGGAAAACAATTCCACACTAAGACATTCCTAGCTCCAAAGGTGATAACCTGCACTCTTTGTTACCCTCATATTAGCACAATAAAACTTACTCCCCTCAAAGTGGTGCTCTGGCCTCCAACCCATGTTATGGGATTAGTACACCCTCAAAATAAGAGTAATTACATTTGTAAGCCAATGTAAGTAATCACAAGTCATTTCTTTTTTTATTTTTTCCTTATTAATTACACTTTATTCACTTTGTATCCCTCCAGCATACCATAAGCAGTAAGGTCAATAAAATATACAATGTACTCCTATAAATAAAAATTAACTCCCAACTAACACAATGTGTTTTCTATTTGGTACTTTTCAAGCTACGTTTCCTTTTCCCCACTCTATCCATGTTAAATCAGTAACTACTGAAAACTTACCCTCTGCAAGTCTCGCCATTAACTGCAGGCGACCAGTTGTTCCTAAGTCAATCCCCGTCCTTTCTAATTCATCGCTGTCCAAAAACGAGCTAGCACTAGAAGCATCAGTTCGTTCGGTAACATGACCAACTTTCATTGGCCTCCCGGCTAGTTCAAATCCATTAAGCTGCTCCAAAGCCTTTTTGGCACATTCTGAGTCAGAAAACTAAAAGTCAACAGGAATTTGATTAATTTGCATCTATGACTACAGTGAAAAAGTACCTCCATAAATCTTTTACCAATCAAGTATAAAAACTCTAATAAATAATGTAAATGTAAAATTAAGACTATAAATTTTGCAAATGATGATAAAAGATAGTTTACCAAAAAATGAATTATCAAAACCCAGTTTCACTATGTTACATTTCAAAATTCACTATTTAGAGCAAGCTGTCCTTGGGAATCCAACTACTTCAACATCCCAACTGCTGGGATTAAAAGTGTGACAACATGGCTGGAAACCTAGCTGAATTTATAAAAGAATCTTACGTGCCCAGATTGGAAAAGGACAGTAACCTAAAAACTTAACAGAAGCCCCCACACTAAATGTAACAAATTTCTTTTTTCTTTCCAGTCCTTTTCACAGTCCTACATTATCATCACACCACCTCTTATGAACAACATTAATCAAGCTTCCTTTTCTTTCCATATAAATGTTTCAGGGGTCTGGAGATATGGCTCAGTGGTTAAGAGTACTTGCCACAGAAGGCTAGAGATGGCTCAGAGGTTAAGAGAACTGTCTGCCCTTCCAGAGGTTGAGTTCAATTCCCAGCAATGCCCCTCGATAGTCATCAAGCCCAGGTTGCCCTTTGACTGTAAATCTTCACTATAATGTATGGAGGCTCACAACCATCTGAGATCTGATGCCCTCTTCTGTTGTGCAAGCGCACATGCAGGCAGAGCACTGTATTCATAATAATAATAATTAAAGAGAAAGAAAAAAAAAAGGAGTACTTGCTACTCTTTCAAAGGACCTGAGTTTAGTCCCTAGGATCCACCCTTAGTAATTCCAATTCCAACTGTAATTCCAATTCCAGATTATCTAATGCACTCTCCTACCTCCGGGGAAAGCTGTACATATGTGGCATACAACAATACACATACAAATAAACAAACACATAAATAAATTTATTTAAATGAAAAAAAGTGTCCAGGAATGATGGCACATCATCTTTAACTCCAGTTATCTGGGGGGTAGAAGTCTTTCCTGTCTGAGGTAAATAATTAAATCTTGTTGTAGGAGTGGGTATGGGAAGCCTTGACATCCTCTCCTCCAACTTCTGAGTGGTAAGATCAGAATATTGCTACAACTGTCTCATGAAAAAAAAAAAAAAAAAAAACACTACTAATTAGAATTTATAACCCTAACTCTTTTTGAGATGCAGAAAGATACAACTCTACCCAAGTACCCAAGTATATTGGCCTGGATTAGCAACCCCAGTAAACTCAAGAAGACCAGGAATTCAAAGCCATATAAAATACAAAATGAGCTGAAGGAGCCAGGTCTAATGGGACACATTTTTAACCCCAGTTCTCAGTAGGATAAAAATCTACCTGAGTTCAAGGCCAGCCTGGAATGTACAAGGAGTTCCAGGGCTACACAGGCACAGACAAACCCTGTCCCAAAAATAAATAAGCAAGCAAGCAAATAAATAAGTAGTTCATAGCCTGGACTAAGAATCTGTCTCAGAAGACAAAAAAACACAGGAAAATATTTTAACATGAAAAACCATATAATCTATAACAAATAAACAAAAGCCAAACCCAACATTAATGTTACTGAGTACAAAGTTAAAATGCTCCCAATTACATTCTTTTTGTTAGTCTCTCATTTGATTTTATTTCCTCTCTTCAACTATGTGATAAACTATTTTCCTTTTAACCGGTGGGTCTGTAAACAAAGGCTTATCCATCCCATTTACATGTAAAGCAGATAGATGCCACTTCTTAAAATAATTGCACCATTGACCCTCATCAGTCATCAAACCCAAGTCACCCTTTGACTGTAAATCTTCACTATAATGTATAGCTATTTTACTGAATCCTAATCCAAACTTTTAACTTTTTTATGGCTTACATGATTGTTTTCCATGTTTTTCACATATAAACATTTCCTGACCAAAATATAACATATTGTGAAATCTTATGTATGTATTCATAGATGGTCTGATGGAGCACAGCGTTAATCCTGGCACTTGGGAAGCCAAGGCAGACAGATCTTTGTATTCTAACCCAGCCTGGTCTCCATAGCAAGTTCCAAGCCAGACAAAGCAACACAGTGAATCTCTGGTGCCACAAATAAACATCTACTCCAGGTGCCTAATGCCACAAACAGGTAAGATAGATGATTTTAGCTATTCCAGGGACTTTAAACAGCGTAATGTGTGGTACCATCATAACTTATCTGAAAAACTCCAAGTATAAATTTGAATTATATCCCCAAATTACTAAGAAACAGAGACAAAAACAAAGACAAGAGTAATGAGAGCAGCAAGTGGCACATGACTAGTAAAGCTTATTGAGAAGCTGCATTTGGTGCCAAAAACAGAAAGAAGTAGTTTGTGATGGCAGATAGGTTTACAATAATCAAGCTGGCACTTCATAAACTCTCTAGTGCTTTAACTACATAACTGGGTACATGACACCTGTAATATCAAGGCAATCATGGATGTGGCTGTTAATTCTGCCAGGTATAGTAACTTAAGCTTTAATTCTCGGACCAAATGCTAATATAGTAGGATCACATGACTTGAAAAGTAAGAATTTTCATAGATCTTCATTTTAAACAGTAAGAATGTGCATAAGGAGCCTGGTAAGGCAGTGTGTGTGCCTTTAGTCCTAGCACTGAGGAGCAAATGTTAGTTTGATACCAGCCCAACCTCCATGGAGAGTTACAATAGGCAGAGTTACACTGAGAGAAAATGTCAAAAGTATTTGCATACTCCACTGGCAGTAGGATGTGATAGGGCTAGACTCTACGGACCCCACCACTCACTAGCACATACCAAAATGGACACAGCACAAAGAATTAAAATACATTTTAAAGAAATATAGCTGTCTGTAAATCAAATCACTTGAAAACACCAATTCATTCCCAACAATCCATAAGCAACACACAAGAATTGCTTGATGTAATAGATGACAATTACTTACTGTAATGAATCCATATCCCTTAGATCGACCTGTTTCACTATCCATCATTAGCTGAATACTCTCAATCTAAAATTTAAAGGCATTAAGTTAGACAAAATTACCCCTTGAGATAGTCTTAAAAAAATTAAATGTGCTTTACCCTCATCGCCCATTACAATTTTTCTTTACAAGCCAGGCATGGTAGCACAAGCCTTTAATCCAAGCACTTGATAGGCAGAGACAGATAGCTAGCTTTCTTTGACTTAAAGGCTGGCCTGGTCTGCAAAGTGTTCCAGGACATTCAGGACAGCACAGAGAAACCCTTTCTCAAAAAACTCAACCCAAACAAACAAGAATTCCCACAAATAAAATTTTGTGAAGGCCAACACTTTTTTTTTTTAAGGATTTCCCACACTGGCAAAAAAAATCCAAGCTTGCAAGTCAGAAAAAACAACAACAACAACAAAAAAAGGACTAAATTTACCCTTCCAAAAGGCTCAAAGATCCCCCGAAGCATATCTTCAGTTATGTTAAAGTGTAACGAGCCCACATAGAGCCGCATAGGTCCAGCACTTCCCTTTTGTAAATTGTTTGCCATTGCAGCAGCTCTGTTTTTTTCTGCCTATAAAGGAAAAAAAAAAAAAAAAAAACCAAATCCAACACTAATATAAACCAAAGTTCAAAACGCACAGAACAAAATAATTTACAGAATGCATTTGGTTTAGACAAAGTGAAATTGACTTATGCATAAAAAAGTTCTGTAAGGTGCTCTTTCTTTATTATGTCTCCAACATTCTGCCTGCACACCAGATTACTACACAAGGTTGTGAGCCACCATGTGGTTGCTGGGAATTGAACTCAGGACCTTCAGGATGAACAGCAAAGTGTTCCTAATCTCTGAGCCATCTCTCTAGCCCCTGTAAGATTTTCAAAGGAAGAATGGTGCTGAGAGATGTATAACATACTGGATGTCATTAAGGGCATTAAATTGCAATATTAAAGTTGAGATGTGCATGTTATGCAAACACTCTACCATTGAGCAAGAGATCCTCTGACCCTACGTTCTGCACTAAAAAGGTGATGTCAAAGGTTGCATTTTACCATTTTAATAAGGTTTAAAGTACATGGTAGTTATATAAAAAATACATACTTTATTTCATACCTCAGTGAAATAAACAATAAAGCAAAACTAAACCATAGTAACTTGCCTTGTGCTTTCGAGATAAATACAAAGGCTGTTTCCTGAGTATTTGTAAACATATTTAGTACTCATTAAAAGACATACCCAAATATAAGTTGATACTTACAAGCCATTAACTTAGTAAAAAAGGGTATAAGAGAATAACATAACCAAAACATTTACCCAAGTAAATCGTTGCTATTTTGCCTACATAAAAGCCATCTTTTTTTTTTTTTTTTTTAAATTTGTGAGGTGTTTTGCCTCTCTTGTGAGAAGAGGCCCAAAAGCAGCAGTCTCCTAAAAGCAGACTTAACTGCAGAGGCATCTCTAAATCCTAGTAACAAGACCCTACTTTGCTAAATTGTCAACCTACACTCTGCTAATTGCTATGTACACATTGGTACAAAACCACTGACTAGTACTACTCTACAAGCCTTATAAATCACACTGATTTACTTTTAACCAATAATTAATTCTCTGAACCAATTTTATAATTAGGTCTGTTAGATAATGAGTCCAGGCTGCCTCACACTGACGGCAATCTGCCTGCCTAACCCTATGTGCTGACACTGCCCTATGTGCTGCAGTATCTGGCTCAATAACTATATTAAGAAGTTACCTGTGATGCCTGTACTATAATTGGCACTCCTAAAACTCGTTGGCCAGTTAATCCGATTGCTAGAGGCACAGAACTAACATCAACAAATTCCACATAAGCAATTCCTTTGGAACGTCTTGAATTTCTATCAGAAATCATCCTCACATCTCGAACCTAAAATTAAAAAAAATATATAACAGTTACTATTCCGCAGTGAAATAGTCCAGAACAAACTACACATATAATTATTTCAACACATAAAAAACTTTTTATCAGATGTCATTCGCAATACATGTTTCTGTGGCTTAGACTTCACTGGGTAAGCTTGGCTGGCCTTAAAATCACATAAATCTGTATACCTCTGCCTCGACTATGTCAGTCAGAAATGTCAGTCAGAAATCAGGGTGATGGCACATGTCTTTAATAGAGCACGAATAAGGCAGAAGAAGGTGGATTTCAGCGTGAGGGCAGGATGTACTACACAGTGAGATTCAAAATCATTAATACTCAGGCATGGTGGCACATGCCTTCAGTGACAGCACTCAGGAGGCAAAGAACAGCCAGAGCTACACAGAGATACTTTGTCTTAAAAAAAAGAAAGAGATGGACAAAACATCAAAACCAACCACAAAAATCCCCATTAATAAAGATAGGATTTCAGCATTTAGCCCCAACCTATGTTCAACTAGGATTACATCATCCACCCAAGACTTGCTCCTAAAATAACAGATAATTTATTGGGCTGTCTTTGAGGAAAAGTATTACACTGTGTAAGTTACAGGACAACTTTAGTCAGTCTGTTCTCTATTTCACCATGGACTAGAGAGATGAAACCCAAAATTATCAGCCTTCCGTTTAAAGCAGCCTAGGACAACCATGTCTGGTTTTTGTTTTTCTGACAAGCAGCACTCCTGCCTAACTTAACTCAGGAGTATCAGGGTGGTTTTCGTTTTTGAAGACAGGGTTTCTCTGTGTAGCTGTGGCTGTACTGGAACTCAGTCTGTAAGCGGGCTGGGCTAGAAGTCAGAAACCCTCCTACTTCTGCTTCCCTGAGTAGTTCTGGGATTAAAGTTGGCACCACCATACCCGGCTCCAATTATTTTTTAATTTTTATATTTATTCTCTTTATTTTTTACCTTTTTTGTAGGTTTTTGTTGTTGTTTTTTCAAGAAAGGTTTCTCTGTGTAGTCCTGAATGTCCTAGATGCTCATCTGTAGACCATGTTAGCATCAAATTCTGCCTGCCTCTATTTCCCAAGTGCTGAGCCACCACTGCCTGCCTGTTCCCCTTTTATGAAGTGTGCAAAACTGCCTATTATGGTTATCCTTGGTTCCATTCCAAAAATATGAAGTTATTGCTAATGAGACAAGCAGGAAATATGGAAACAGGACTAGGAGGAATGCAGCTGGAACTGACCTGGAAGCCTCTTCCCTGAGGACTAGCTCTCAGTGTACTGGAAGGTGCTTAAACAAGCTGCCAATGGAGAAAAGCAATCAATAGTCCTACCCTGCAGTGTTACCTACAAAACACAATGCTCATCAACAGGAAGACTGCCCAAAAAGTGCAATGTGGCACTTTTCTATTGAGGATTAACCAACAAACAGCTGTCTAGTTGAACTCATACCTGACTGAAGAACAGAGAATAATCCCTAACTGTACTGTAACTTACTAAATCTCCATGTCTGTTGAGACCATGGACCACAGAATATAACACTGCCATTTTCCTAAACCATTCTAACTTCAAACCACATTTTAATTATCTTTATACCAACCAGCAGGGGTAGCTATCCTCCTCACCTCACATCAAAGCAGTTTTCTGCAGCACATAAGACCATTTCAGAAAGCAACCCGTGGTCAAAGTGAGAACTGCATAATTAGGTCAACACAGCCAACTGGCTGTTACATCTGCAACATACGCCTACCCAAGGAGGAGACCATAATGAAAAGGTGTCATAAGAAACTGTAGGAGCTGGATGACCTCCTGAAACTATCTTCTGTGTATCACTCAGGAAACATCAACAGCAAACCAAAGTAGGCAGAGAACATAATCAGTCTTCTCCTGATGAGGACCAGCTAGTTTTCTAAAACTATGTCATCAGCCTAGAATACACACAGCGACCACTAAATGGACACACACACATATGCAAACACTCACATTTAATAATATAATTAAAGTGAAAACAAAGTAAGGATAGTACAATGTTCTATTTATTACAATAAATACACTCACTTTTTTGAGGACATTTTGTTGTTTTTTTCCCCCAAAAGAAAAGGTTTTCTGTGCATCTCTGGCTGTCCCGGAACCTTCTTTCTAGACCAGGCTTTGCCTCAAACTAAGATCCACCTGGCTGTGGCCTGAGATTAAAGTCATCTGTTAAGACCTGCCTGACTACACAGCTCCTGTGTAGCTCTGGATATCCTTGAATTCAGAGATGGACCTTGTGTTGAAATTTAAGGTGCTGTGTCTCCATGACCAAATACATTGCCAATAACTAAAATCACGTCTACCAGCTTGCAGTCTTTAAATGTGAGCAGTTACCTTTCCTACTGTAGAGAAAAACTCTTCCAAATCCCTTGGTCGAATTCGTGCTGCCAGCTGCATGCAGAAAACTGTCCTCGCATCCCTTTCCTCAGGAGTTAGATTATCAATAGGTTCCCTAACAGGAGAAAAAACACAGAATTAACTTTGCAACTTTTTTTAAATTTGGGTACAGGGTCTAATGTAGCATACATACTTGGCCACAACCCCCACCCCATTTTTGTTTTTTTCAGAGACAAGGTTTCTCTGTGTAGCTCTGGCTATCCTGTAACTCACTCTGTACACCAGGCTGACATCAAATTCACAGCGGCCCACCTTCCTATTCCATCCCAAGGACTGGGATTAAGGTATCTGCCAACAAAGTCTGGCACAAACTCATAAAACAAGGATGTTCATGAACATTTGTTAAATATTCTTACATAAATGGCACATCTAAGGTAGGTTCCCATGTGTATACAAGTGTACTAATTTCATACAGGAGCCAATAAAGACCAGATCCTTAAAACCTAAGTTACAAATAACTCTGAGCTACCATGTAGGTGCTGGGAATTGAACCCAGGAATTGTACAATTAATGAGGATGCAGAACAACAAATTTTTATACCTTGAGGCATGTAAATTTACATATTTTCAAAATTTGTGCACTGCTTGGGATTGAAGCCAACATCTGACACGTTAGGCAAATAATTTACACTGAGGTTTGTCTCCAGCCCTAAAATAATTTTTAAAATACACTTGAGCAAAACTATAAACAGAGAGATAGTCAGTTTTTAAGGAAAAACATTAATTTTAAAAATTATTTTCATGTAGTTGTCACTTTTTTAAGTAGTTTTGCATAGATTTTATATCTATTATCAAATGACCACAAAAAAAAAAATCAAAGCCTGTCTTCTGATAGTTTTTCTGCTAGTCATACTAAATCAGTTTCAATAGCATAAAATTACTGTCCCTTAAATACTAAAGTTGCATTATCTCCATATTAAAAAGCCAGTAAGAAGCTAAATGACAGAAATAAAAATGCCAAAATCTGTGTAATGAATGTCACAAATAATCAAGAAAACAAATTTAAAACTGCAAATTATCAATGTCAGAATGAAACCCATGTTCCTCTGGTATATAAAATGAAAGAAGCAAAAAATTGCTTTATCTGTGTATTCTACTCCAGCAATCTTCTTAAGTACAAGAATTACAACTGTATTGGCATTTTTTAAATGACTAAAACTAATACACAGAGCCAACAGCCCAAGCCACCATACAGAGAAACCCTGTCTTAAAAACAAAAACATCCCAGCACTAGGGAAGCAAGGGTAGGTAGATCTCTAATTTGAGGCCACACTGGTTTATAAAGTGAGATCTCACTGCTACACAAAAAAAACCTGCCTGGAAAAAATAAAATATAATGTTTTAACTGTTAAATGAGATCAACTTTAACAAAAAATAGTTAAAAAAAAAACCATACATAAACAGATGTAACTGCAAACACTCAAGAGAAAATAGTAAATCAATACAAATTTTAGGCTTAATTTTTTTTCTTGTTTTTGACAGTTTCTGTTTAGCTAAGGTTGTCCTGGAATTTGTAGACCAGGATGGCCTTGAACTCAAATGATACTCTTGCCTCTTCCTCTATAAGGGTGGTATGGAAACACTGCCCAAAACTTTTATTATTTTAATGTTTTCTTTTGAAGACAGGATATCACCATACAGCCCTTGCAGATCTGCTGGTTAGTAGCTGTCACCAGCGTGGAGGTGAACCTTGTAAGTACTAGGATTAAAGGTTTAAGTTACTGTACTTCAGAAAAACTATTTTCTCTATTATCATTACATTTTATAAATCTTAGTAATATCAGCCTAAACAGCTAGAAAGATAGGTTAGCAATTATGGACATGTACTGCTTTTCCATCGAACCCAATTTCAGGTAACAGTGCCATGTTGTGTGGCTCATACCAGCTACAACTCTAGTTCCAAGGCCTTGGTTTTCATACATCTTGCCTCTTTTTCATACATCTTGCCTCCTTAAGACACTGGAACTCACATGAATACATAATCTTAAAATAGTAAAATTGAAGGCTGGAGATGGCTCTCTGCTCTAACCAAGGGCCCGGGTTTAACTCCCAGCACGCACATAGCAGCTCACAGCTGTGTAACTCCAGTCCCAAGTGGTTTGACACCCTTACACCACCACTGCTCATAAAAATAAAAACTAAGTAAAAATTTTTTTACAGTAAAATCTGTGCTGGGCCTTGGAGCACACACCTTTCATCCCAGCATTCAGAAGGCAGAGGTAGGAGATCTCTTTGAGATCTAAGACAGCCAAAGCCATGAGCATGGTTGCACACACCTTCATCCCAGCACTAGAGTGGCACAGGCAGGTGGAGTTGAAGGTCTGGTGTACATAAAATGTTCCAAGTGAGCTACAGCTACAAAGGGATAGCCTGCCTTAAAAAACAAATTAATCAATGAAAATAAATTTAAAATATTCCCCTTGAAGTGAGCCAAGTTAGTGATGCATGCTACCATATGACAAAATGTGCTTTGAAGAAAAATGATAAATTATATAGTCTTGAAACTTACTGAGGAAGGAATTCAAGAAATCTTCAAGAACAGAAATAAACATTCAATTCATTAAGACTAATAAGTTAAAATGCACTTTCTCGTGCAACAATGCCAAACAGTAAAACTTGTGATTGTTGTCTAATTTTACCACAAGAGATTTAAATGTTATTACTAATTCCATATAAAATGATGCCTAAAGCGAAGCTAATGATGCTACCAAAATTCTGCTCATGTAACACAAAAGATGTATCTGTACTTTCAGATTAAGAATAGAACTATTGAAAGTTCATAAGCCTTGTTTTAAATACTCAACAGAAAGTGAAATAATGTGATCATTATCATTAGATAAATTGAGGAAGTAGGTTTTTGTTTGCAGAACTTCACAGAACAAATTTAAAGGGGGAGAAAAAAAGACCAACAGCTACCTCACAGGGCTCTTGTCTTTCCTGAATGGACTTTTGCTTCGGGAACGTCTTCTGCTGCAAGGTTAAAGTTTCACAAGTTACCCAAACAGGTTCTATCACATTAGTTCCTCAAAATACAATTTAAACAATTCAGAAGTATGTTTAAAAACCTTAATTTGATGCTATGAGGCAACCCAATCTTTCCTCGGATGGCACTGTTAAATTTTGGTCCGGAGCTAAAAAGAAAACACAAAATTACACTAGTTACAGGGTTAGGGTCTTGCTAAGATCAAGATCATGGGCTCTCCAGCAAGTCTAACATTGTTTAGAGAAAACAAAATAACTTAGAAAAATCCTAACTTTATCTCAGACCTGTAGCCCTTGTATTTTTCTATCCTGGACCAGGTTAGAGGTGCCAAGAACAAAATTACAGCCTCAAATTTTTTTCGATTCTAAAAAATCCATCACATCTTTTAATTTAGCATTTCAATCATAATGATGAACATATGAACAAGTCTTTAAAAACACAAAGGGTAAAAACAAAGGCCTCTGCCCTCTCACCCCAGCATCAGCTTACTATAAAGTACTTTCTTGACAGAAAAAATGTACTTACATTACATAAATATTTGCTGTTCTTTTTGACACAATATCTTATGACAAGTCTCAGTGAACTCATTATGTAGCAAAGAATGACTCCTGTTCCTGCTCCCTCCAACTCAGGTGTGACAGAATTTCAGTGTTGAATTACAAGCCTGCAGCCACCTTAGTCATCTCTTTTTAGCCATCTTTTCTTCTCCCTAACCCCTTACAGACAGAGAATAGCCCTACCCTTCCTGGAACTCACTATAAAGTAGGCTGGCCTCAAAGATTTCAGTGTACTGCAATTAAAGGCATGTAGCACCACACCCACTGGACTCTTTTATTTTTTCTTTTTAACACAGGTGCTCACAATGTAGTCTTAGCTAGCATGGAACTCCAAAAAGTCCTGTCTCTGTAGTGCTAGAATTAAATGTGTGCCATTATGCCCAACTCCCACACAGTAAGCACATTTAATGTACTATGTACTATTTGTTATGGAACAGAATATATAAAAGATGTAAAACTAATTCACTCAGCAAAAAAGGGGGAATTTTATGATTCAAAACAATTTTCACTACTGGAATAGACCTGTTCCCCATTGCCCAATACTAATATTGCAATAATAAAGAGGGTTTGTATAATAACTCCCTCATAATACAATTTTTGTACCTCTTAAAAGGTAAAACTGACTTACAAGATTCATAAGATATGTCCCTTAGTGTTCAATCATACTCAATTAAGGGTCATATTATAGACCCTTAATTAGGCTCAGTAAAATGAAGAAATGAAAGGTGCTTTTCTCAACATTTGTAATAAGTATTTTAAAAATACTGTATCAACTTATAACGAAGCAGTTAAGTAAAATTCTTCTGTCCTTTCTAATTCAATTTTGAAACTCCTTTTGTTGTTGATGTTGAGATAGGGTACATATGCCTGACTTGGCATACAATTCACTTTGTAGATCAAATGAGCAGTGATCCTCCTCTGCCTCAATAACCCCCAATAGTAACAGAATTACTGGACGGATTAATACTCATGTAAATATATATAATTTAACAACCTACTTTCTTTCTCCTCTGTTAAGAATACAAAACAGTATTTGAGAGAGGGTGTAACTTCATATCCCTGGAAACACACCAACAAAAACCAGGTTGGCCTTGCATTCACAAATATTTGCCTCTACTGGTCCTCATTAGGTTTCTCCCTTATAACAACAGCCCAGTTATAACCTCCACAAAGTTTAATTTAAACCCAACACAATTTAAACATACTAGGAGAGGCAGACAAAAATAGTAAATCCATTCTCAACAAATAGTATTTTTAAAGATAGATGTCCCTTATTTAGTTCACCCTTGTGAGACAATTAACAATCTTAAAAGAATGTACATCTTGAGAAAATGAACAAAAAATTTATAATATATAATTCAGAATTAAGTAAGAGCATTGTGGTTCCATTATCAGCATGCAAAGTCTGTAATATAAGCAACCAGAAGGAACCTAGAAACACGAGGGCATCCACACTCAAGGAAAACTATATTCATAAATAAAAAAATCCCAAATCCAAACTCAAATACCTTCAGTTAATACCAGTACCTCACAAACTGTACTGAGTATTTTGTTGACAGTCACTATTCAATATTTAGTTTATATGCAAGTTTATTCCTTAACAAATGCTTAGACGATGATAAAGATGACTATAAACATCAATTCTTTACTACTTAAATTTTAAAAAGTAAATGAACCACTACCTATGTAGCACCCCAAGTTCAGTTCCCAGCATCCACACATATGAAGGGCACAAAAGCCTCCTGTAACTCCAACTGGGTGGGGGAAAGGCCCATGCTTTTGCTTACACTAAAACCTGCACCCACTACAACTGGCACCACCTAAGCATAAGTATGCTTAAATGTGGTTTACAAAGGTACACTTAGTGAAGAATTAAGGGCTTTGTTAATAAGAATCAAGGAAGGATTGTGCTTGTTTCATTTCTTTTCAAAGCTGTTAATACAGGCTATTAAAATAAAAAAAAAATTTTTTAATCTTTCAAGACAGGCTTTCTGTGTAAGCCTTAGCTGTCCTTAAACTCAGGAGAAGCAACTGCCTCTGCCTCCTGAGTGCTGGGACTAAAGGTGTGAGCCATCATAATCCCAGACAGGTGAATTTTTTTGAACAACTACAATGAACTAATTCTAAGCATGCCTAAATAATACATGGAAATTCTTATAACTTAAACTACAAAGCACTGTTATTTTACTTTAAAACCTTAAATACAAGAGTATTGTGCATAACAACTGAGCACACAACTTGATAAAGATTTCAGCTAGCAAGAGACAAGACTTTATTAACTGATTTATCAACCTGTACTTTACACTTCATACACTTTAGGCTTTCTCTATTATAAACTCAAGTGCTTTGTTTTAATTTAAACTAGAATGCAATTTCTAGCTGGTCAGAGAAAAACCTGCTAAGTCTAGTAGATCCTAAAGTTAATTTATCAGTCCACACACTGTTAAATCTGTTTAAAATAACACATTTTAAATCTGTTATTGAAAAACAAAATCTCAATTCATTTTCCTGCAGATAAACTGGTATCTAAACATGTGTAACAAAAATCCTGATGACAGTTACATACTAGGGACTTCTGTAGCGGCCTCGGAATCTTCTATCTCGACTCCGTGAGCGGCTTCGTCTCCTCTCTTTGCTTCTACTCCGTTTCCGTTCCCGGCTTTTGCTCTTTTTTCTTTCTCTATCTCTACTTCGTTTCCGTTCCTTACTTTTGCTTCTCTTTCGCTCATGACTACGACTTCTGCTTTTGCTTTTTTTTCTCCTGAGGAAGGAAAAAGAAATGTACTATTACCATGCTGGATTAAATACCAACCAATATATACTTCCTTTTATGGTCAAATATTTATCCTTTTGTAAATGTATTTCTACCACTGTACAATGGTACAAAATTATACTTTAGGAAAAACAATTCCTAGGTATGGTACTTAACATCCAATCTTTTGCTTCATATTAACTGAAGATAGTCAAAAGACTTGACAGACAGGATTAAGAGGAAAAATTTGCAATGATCTTCTGAGGCAGCTACAGCTTGAAACAGGACTTGCCGGTAAGTAGAAAACCAAGCATGAACTTTAAAAAAAAATGTAACTGGCATTCACACAACAGACCAATTAGCATTACTATAATCTACAGCTAGAGCAATGAAAGTTACATTATGTTCACATTCAGAAAAAAAATAGTTAATTGTCACATAAAAATTTTCCATTAACAATTTAGTTCAAATTAATTTTCATACATTGTATATCACATGTAAGAATATTCTGTTCTTCAAAACAACATATACATAGCATGTGGTTTTCTTAGGCAAAATTACAAGAAATAATAAAGGAAACTAAGAATGCAGTAAAATTCACTTTGACAACCTGAGATTTTACTGTGACCATTTACAAGCATTCAACTTAAAACTGTAATGAAATTAAAAATGCCCGTTGAAAGCTAGTTTATACAAGCTTGTGGGAAGTAATTAATACAACCTGACCTTCCTTTCATAGTAAAAAAAGCCAGTTATCTTTCCATTCATTTCTGTGTTCCTCACGGTATTTCACCCACTGGTTTAATGATTAAACCTTGAAATCTGTACCTGTCATCACCCAAATTAGAGGTGCCTTCAGATATTTCAACATAAAGTGAAAGACATTTTAAAATAAATTTATTCCACCAAAATGTGGAATAAGTGGTTTGAAGTCTGAACATTTTGACAACTCTACATCATCAGGAAAATGAATGAGCTATTTAATCTGTATCAAAGCAAAGTTAGCACAAGAACAACTGAGATGTGCCTCAGAGAACCTGTAAACAGGTCATCTTAGAGTGCATTGAAAATAGAAAATGAAGACACCCACCTTCTGGAATCTTGAAACCCACACTCCAATCACAAGGAGATGTAGAGCTTTCCAAGGAGGCAGAAACTTTGTCTAAAATTTCAAGATAATCCACCTGACTGTCAGAAATATGCTAGGTAGCACATGACAGAAAATTAGGCTACACTCATATAGAAGTCAAAGCAACTCCAATGCTCAGGAAGGACAACAATTAACATTCCAACCTCAATGTTTCAAACCCTGACACTATTTCTTAGGGCTAATGAAGTCTGAGATTGGGGGGAAAAAGAATTGAGATGGCTAAAACCCTAACTCCTAGCTATATTAATTCAAATTAGGGGACAAGATAAAAATTAATTGTTCCCCAGGAAAAAAAAAAAAGTTATGTTCCTGCTCTTCTCAACGATGGCCCATAGCAGAACTAATCCTATATACCTCTCACAGGTACTGATCTTATTCTGCCAAATTAGTTTAAAAACAAACAAACAAAAACTGGGTTCATTTTAACTTAATTTCTTGCTAGACTTTTCATAAGCAAATCCCCACCCACATCTGAAGGCAACCCAAGATAGGTAAATAGACAACATGCTAAAATATCTGAAAATACAACCGTCCAGTCTAAAGATTGTTGTAGAAACCACGATAATTTTCCAGAACAAATTCCAGTGTTAGAGAACATTTTCAACTAGAGAAATGGTTATAAATTCCATCCTAATAGTCAAATCCTGTTACAACTTAAATGGGACTTTCCCAAGTCTTTAGTGGCAGTGGAATTTTGTACTGAACATCATTGAAGTAATGGTCCACTGGGCCTTTGGACTTTTTGGTTATATGGCCTCTGCTGTAAAGGTGTTTTGCTATAACTGGATTTGACCTCTTCCATGTAAGAAGATCTAAATTTTAAATGCAAAGTATTCTGGAAAATAAGAAAAAAAATAGAAAAGTCATTTATTCCAAGATTTGATAATCCAAACCACAGTAGCCAATATATTTTAACTGTATCCTTTTCTAAATGACTCTTTAAAGACTAACAAAATGAAGTTGGATTTGAGACTGCAAATCTGGTTACAGTAACAAATACTTCCATGAGGGTACTTAAGAGCTTATTGGAGGCCTTGACAAACTCAGAGTTGTAACTCTTCAGAAAACAGGCTAATAGGTTGATTCCTTTACTACCAGGATATAATACACTATGTTGCAACCAAGTTAGTTTTTTAAACAAAAGCATTTATATGCTTAGCTAACTTTGTCAGAGTGCAGTTTCTTATTTTTATTACCTTATCAGCAATAGTTATTTCCAACATTCAATGACTTTGAATTCAAATTTTAGCATGAACCACACAAAATAAATAACATCTACCTCAGATTAGCAAATTATCTTAAAACAAGAGCAACTATTTGTTTTATGTTTCATCTACCCGAGTTTTGTGCTACACTATGTTCAGTTACTTTTAATGGCATTTTCCTTCAAATCACCGGATAAAAACTTTGTGACTATATTAGGCAATCACCTAATATAAATCAGCTGTAACTAAAGAAATATTTTGAAAGTCTTCCCATAAAACACTGTATGTTAAAATTACCCAACCGACTATAGGAGATAGTAGCTTTATTTAACGCACACTATCTCTCATGGAACACATAATGCTCAAATTCCTCATAAGAGCTTGGTGATCTTAAGTTTAAATACAGTTAAAAGAGTACAACCTGAAGATGATAGTGGGAAGTGGCATTAGAGAATAGTACATTTGCATTCAAGCTTATCCTCTTTTCCCACTTAAGAAAAAAAATCTTTTTACTAAGTCACTAGTAACAGCAACATTTTACTAAGTCACTGTGACATCTAAAGTAATTTTTGTAAACTGTAGATACCTATAGGCTTTCAGTACAAAATTATAAAACTGAAATTATAGGAAACTGTTACTTTGACAAAGGTTAAAAATGCATCCTATGATCGTGGTCAAAGGATTTCCTGTACCCACTTTTGACTACTAAAAAACTATTAGTGATTCCCACCTAAACTTGTGTAAAAAATTTTCCTGCAAATTAAATGTTTCTTCCCTCTTACCATCATTTTTTATTTTACACGTTCTCACTACAAAATATAGAACTGAATTCATGATCATCATGCCTCAACCTTTTGTTTTGTTTGATACAAGGTTTCCTTTGCTATCCTGAAATTCACTCTGTAGACCAGGCTGACCTGGCATTTACAGAGATCCACCTCGCTCTGCCTCCCAAGTGCTGGGATTAAAGGCATAAGCCACCATCACTGAACTTCTGTCACAGCTTATAAGTGAGAGAATTATAAACCTGAACAGCCAACCCACATATTTAAAATTACTTCATTACTACCACCTTAACATTATAAAACCTTGGCATATAAAACCTAAGTAACCTACAACAACTTTTTCGATCTATTTCATGATTATATCAAGCTACCTAACTAACAAAGGTGTTATGAAGATGACTGAAGTAGTTATTATGAGGCACTCTGAGCTCTTAGGAGGAAAAGGGCCAAAAAGAGTCAAAAAAGTGGCTAATTGTCAGTTTACATTCTGTATTATGGGGCCATGATACAACAAAATATTTTTAACGCTCATTATATGTGAAGAATCACTAATCTGGGAGCTGAATGGTAATTTGACAGTATCAGATACCCTGTAAACTGGGTCCTGTTTAAAGTGTTACTATACCTTTTTGTACACTATTTTGTACTATGTCTGTAGCATGAAGTTCTTATTTCAGGGTTATTCATCTAACTCAAATATATTACATATTCTTAATGGTCTCCTTAGATACACTGGAGATAAAAAGGCCCAAGAAAATAAAGAAAAAAAATCTCACTAAAAATTACTAAGTATGCTCTTTCATTACTACCAAAAAGGCCTTTAAGCAGCAGCAAGGAACAGAAATAACTCATAGCTGATTCCTCTAAAGAATGAAGATAAACAGTACTTGCCATGGCAAGTATTTTTTTCCTAATGTATTGTCTTCTAACTAATAGTCTCATCACATCTCCAAAAATTAAACCAAAGTTTCCAAATTTACAACATTATAGAACTCAAGAGAATCGTGGAAGATTTGGAGGGCAGCGTCCAGAAGGTCTCTGAAACCATATCCTTAAGTCTGCACCAGAAAGGCCACAGCTTTATATCCTGAAGGACTTTCTCATCCCAAAGAGTTGTGACAAGTTTCTTAAGAAGTGAAGAAAAACCATATTTTGATGCTCTCGCCACAAGAACAGATTTCTACAAGAAGTTTAGCACCCACCCTCCCAGGTTCCTTGCTCAGACTTACTTTTTGCTACGTTCTTCATGGCCGTTAGCACTGCTCAACTTGTTCTCATCCTAAGCAAGGTTGATAGAAGAACATCATGAGGACGAAGTGGTAATATTTCAAGTTGTCAAAGGGTAAAGGGAATAGGAATAAGAAAATACAAGACAATTTTAAAACTAATTACTTATTTAGTTTTACATGGAAGGCTATAAAAAAATTTAGATGGTATACGTTTAACCACTTTGTTGCTAATAATTAAGTCATGAAGAAACAAAAATTAAAATATTTCCACATTAACATGTTATATTTTACTTTCTTACATTGTTTAGATATTAAAGAAGTTATCCGGAATTACAATGTTGAAGTGGTTAAATATTTCTATGAAACATGAAGTCATTGAGTTTTATTCCATGAGCTATTGTCCCTTTTGTCGGTACCATGGCTCTATTTCTGCCTAAGCCCCAAGTGGCCATGCTAGCAGCCAGCCACTATCCATTTCCTGTGACCGATGCCATTCCTGAGATCTTCGCCCATTTCCGTTGGAGGGTTGGGACTGTAAGAGCTTGATGCCACCTCTGTCACACATCTCGCCCTGAAGCAAACAGGGATTCACACTGCTTTAGTAATGTTGACTCCCAAGAACCCAAGAAAAGTTAATTAATAATCCACCAGTCCAGCCTAAACATTTCCTACTTCCATACCTGTTTACATGGAATTACATCCACGTTAAACTTAGACAAGAAACATTAAAACAGAAAGTATGTCTTCAAGAGTCTAGTATTACAAAATTACACTATTTAAAGCTATCAGAATTCATCCAAAAGGCACCACATGGTCGTGCTACACTCCAAGACAAATGTATTATTTTAAAGGGTTTAAGCGCAATGTTTATTTCAAAGTTTGAGCACATCAGCTACAGTAGTATATCTGCTAAATTACAAGGCCTAAGGTTTGTGACACCAGTGATAATGCATGCATACTGCTATTTTCACCGCCAACTGGTGAAAGAATGAAGAGTGTTTACTGTGATACTGAAATGGGTCAGATTGTATTACTAGCCAAAATAATTCCTTTGTAGTTTTTAGTGTGAAATACTATGGCAGGGCCTAATTAAATACAAAATACTATGGAGAACAGTAAAACAGTCTTCAAGTGACTCTAAGCTGTGATACTGCCTCTTGCCTTTTTTTGTTTTGTTTTGTTTTGCTAGTTTCTATTCAGGGATCCAAGAATTTTAGTAATTATTAACTGAAAAGCAGATCAACACCTGCCTGTTTTAAGGTTTACTATCACCAGTCTTTTATCTATTTATATAAAAATAAAATTTAAATCTCACCCATTCCTTTAAAGACTTGTAAGATTTACTTGCCAGAGACTGGTTATGATTTATTATTCTTGGACCCCTGCTATTTTCCCAAACCACTACATTCACCTTTTTGCTATACCAAACTGGAGCTGGTAATTCTTAGTTGAGTCATTTTACCTAGGGGACCACGGTACAGCGATAAGTCACTCAATTACTACCTTATGATTGACAGTTCACACTGGAATCAAAGGTGAATTCATGGGAGTAGAGGTGAGATATCGTTAGGCAAGTCTACAAAGAGAGATAGATGGGCATTTATTCATCACGCTGAAGTGAAACTACTGCACAATATTATTACATCAATAGCATATATTTACTTTTCTAAGTTACACGTAATGCATCTCTGATAAGATAATCAAGAGGGCTCCGGGAAGGTTAGTTTACAATTCAGCAGTAGTTTCGTGAATAATGCTAAATTAAGAAGTATATTAAAGCTCACTGGCATGTTTTTCTCACCTTCTTGTAAGGGGCCTCAAGCATTGCTTCAATATCAATATCGTCTGCCATTTTCTCTACACGCCTACGGAAGAAGACAGTGCTGTAAGTAAACAACTTCCACTTCGAGTAAAAAAAATAATAATTTCCTCCCCCTACAAAACTTAAACGTTGAGAAAAGCCCTTAGAAAGCCCTACAACGACTGTAACTGCGCGATGCACCTCACACAGGCTTCACCAAATCTCAAAAGGCTTCTTTCGTCAAACACACGAGCAGAAAAACAAAAACAACAAAAAAAAAAAACAAAAAACCCCAACCTCGGCTCGCGAAAAGCCGCCGCGGAGCCGCTGAAAACGCAGCTGAGGCTCCGAGGCAGGGCGCTTCCTTCCGCACAAAACCCGCGCTGCCATCTTGGCGGCAGAGGGGAACTCCCTCTGCTGGGAGGGCTTGTGTACCCAGGCAGCCGTCGGCAGGCGCCATGTTGGGAGGTCGCGACCAGCCCGGCCTCGGAAGGGCAGAGCCGCCCGCGGCCCCCGCGGAGGGCCGTGCGGCCGCCGGCGTCGCCCCCTCGGTGCCCTTGGCGCAAACGAAGGGCACGGCCGCGAAGACGAGGCCGCCGTGGCCGCGAGGCGCCCTCCCCCGCCGCGGGCCGATAAAAGCCCCCCGGAGCCTCGGCACCTCGCCCACCCGGGCTCGGAAGGGCCGCCCACAGCAGTCCGCCACGGCCCGTACCTGTGCCGGCTTTCGCGCGCCTGTGCTCGACTCGGGAGTTCGGCTGCCGCCGCCGCCGCCGCTGCTGTGGCTACTGTTAAACCCCTAGGCCCAGGCCGCGGTACTGCCCAACCCGAATATCGGGCCCCGAGGGCGTCTAGGCCCAAGCGAATCTAAAAGACACAATGGGATTAAAGGAGCCCGCGCCGGAGAGCAGGGCAGCGGCTTCGGCAGCTCAGGATCCACCCCTGCGACAGCGTCGGCTAGCTCCCCGAAATGGCGGCCGCTGCTCCTCCGTACTCACATTCACCAACACACATACACACACAAACACTCGGGGTCTCCCGGAGCCTCCGCACGGGCTCTCGCGAGAAACTGCCCGATGTTCCAGACCGGGGAAGAGCGAAGTATCGCGAGATCTCGGTGAGGCACTGGCGGCCGTGGCCCAATCTCATGCAATGATTGCGCCACAGTCGATCCCATCCCCCTCTCCTTCCCCCGGTTCCGAAAGGCTTCTCGGACTCGCCTATTAGCGACGCGTCGAAATCTCGCGAGGCCGCGTGGTCTCCAAGGCGAAGACAGTTGGTGCGCTGGCTGTCAATCTTTGGAAGAATGCCTTGCTGAGTGGATCTCTGCTGTCATCCCCGCCGGCGGCGTCTCCTCGCTGAGCGTGAAGGTTTCCCCTTCGCTCATAGCCGACCGCCCACGACACCCGCCCTCCCACCCAGATGGCTGTCAAGGTCGCCATAAGGCAACCTATTATAGTACATATGGCTGTAGGGTAAGACATTCGGTTCCAGGCTCACGATGGTGAAGACACATGCAGACGAGAATGAGCTGTACACAGGGGAATGGGATGGAATAAAAAGTGCCATTTCCTTGTCATTTCGTGTCACCGGTTAGATGCGGCCCGGACGGTGAAGCTTCGAAACCCCCTTGAAAAGTGGAGAACTGAATTTAGTCGGGTCATTTATCGGGGTTGTTAGTTACTTTAAAAGTACCCCCGTGTTTTGGCTATCTACGTGGAAATTTACCGTGTGTTTATTTTCGTTGGGTTTTTTTTGTTTGCGTTTTGTGGATGGGGGGGGCTGGTTAGTACTGTGGCAGAGCAGCTGAGCTATCGTTGGAAGATCTTTATTCCTTTCATATAAAATGTTTTTGAAATAAAATTAAATATCAAACCAGTCTTGAAACCTATCAACGGCTCAATGATTGAGGGTACAAAAGATTTGAAATATGACACCTTAGCTGGTTTAGGTGCTCCAACACTGTGTGACCTTGGGCAAGTAAATTAAGCCCTCAGCATATATTCCATTTATTCCTCTTAAGGGGGAAATATTATAATTAATTGCAAGGATAAGCTTGACACTGACCAAGACTGCAGATGTTCACTGATGTCCCGGTGAACTTTCCATGAAATGAATGAAGGCTCATTGGGAGTAGGATGAAGATAAGCAATATGGTGATTGAAATGCTGGGAAATATTGCTTGACTAGCACTCCTGGTAGAGCATGTTTATGATTCCAGCACTCAGAAAACACAGGCAGGGGGATCTCTGTGAGCCTAGTCTGTATGGGGAGTTCCAGGCCAGCCAGAACTACATAGTGAGACCCTACCTCAGAAAATAAATAAATCATAAAAAAATTAAGAGGACATATAACCATTATGAGGATTCTCTCTTGGCTGTGATAGACTGCCTGAGATCCCTAATAATTTCTGGATGAAAGATTACGCTTCCTAGCTTCTGTTGTTTCTGCCCCCTGAGGGGCCACACCCCATCTTCTGCCTCTATAGGCATTTTGACTGGAGGTTGAGAAGTGACAGAGATGACCCCTAACCCTGAATAAACATTTGTCTTGCCTAAGGTCCAACCAAGCCCATCTCTCTGTCTTCTACCTCTCTACAGCTGCCCTTAAGTAACAATTCTGTCCTTGGCTGGCAAGTCAAGGACAACCTGTGCCACATAGTGAAAGCCTGTCAAAAAAAGGGGGAGTGGGGATCCACAAAGTGGTGATATACATACGCCTTTGATCCCAGCACTCAGAGAGGCAGTTCTCTGTGAGGCCAGCCTGGTCTACAAAGCAAGTCCAAGATAGCCAGAGCTACTCAGAAACAACAAAAACCAAAATAATAATAATAATAATGTTTTGTGGGGACTAAAGAGAAAGTAGTTGAGAGCGCTGACTGCTTTTGCAAAGGACTAGGATATGATTCCCAGTACTCACATGGCAGCACAAACTTCAATGGAACATACTCAATTCTGATCTCCACAGGCATCCGACAGGCAGGTGGTGCACAAACTATATGCAAGGAAAACACATGGACATTCAAAAATATATAAAAAATAATTTGTTCCCAAAAAGTTGAGGGTGGGAGGAGGAGAAATGGCTCAGGGTTCAAGACACTTAACCATGGACTTCCAAAGGTCCACAGTCAATTTATAGTACCCACATGGTGGCTCACAATAGTTTGTAACTCCAGTTCCAGAGGATCCAATACCTTCAAGACACAGACATACATGCAAGCAAAACATCAATGCATGTGAAATAAATCGCTAAAAAATAACAAAGCTGAAAGTGAGGCTGGCATAGTGGCACACCCCTTTAATCCAAGCACTCCAGAGGCAGAGGCAGGTGGATCTCTGTGAGTTCAAGGCCAGTCTGATCTACAGATTGAGTCCAGGACAGCCAAGATTATAGAGAAACCCTGTCTAAAGAAAGAGAAAAAAAAAAAAAAAAAAAAAAGAAAGAAAAGTTATAAATCAGTCATGGTGGATCTCTGAATTCGAGGCCAGCCTGGTCTATAGAACTTGCACGAGGCTCCAGGTTTAATCCTAGGAACCCAATAAAACCAGGTGCAAGCCTAGATCTCAGCATTCTAGAGATGGAAGCAGGAGGATCCAGAGTTAAAGGTCATTCTGATTAACGCAGTTTGATGCCAACCTGGGCTACTGAGACAGGTAAGAAGACCCCGTCTCAGAAAAAGATAAAAGTGTGTGTGGAGGGGGACGGAAGGGAATTTAAGGGCCACGTAACAATCGCTTAAGTTCCTTACATTGTTTTATCAAGTTCAAAATGATGGTGCATGCCTTTATTCCCAGCGCTGGGGAGACAGAGGAAGGCTGATCTGCATGAATTCCAGGCTAGCCTGATCTAAATTTCAAGTTCCAGTCCAGCTTGAGCTACATAATAAAATTCTTTCTCAAAAAAAAAAAAAAAAGTCATTCACCAATTTACCAGCCATGAACTAGAGAAAATGGTAAGTCTCTGAACAAACAGCTATAGAAAATATAAACATCTCATTACATTGCTTTTATTTTGGTGGTTTATCTTTTTGAATTTTTTGTTGTTGTTACTTTGTATTTCTTTGTATGTGTTGATTTCTTGCTGTTTGGTAACAAAGTCTGAGTCTGCAGGCCAGATTTGCCTCAGATACTTGGCATCTTCCTGTCTTAGACCATTTAGTGATGAGAGTATATGCCACCTAGTGTCACCATAATACACATTCTGAGTGGTAGGTAAGCCTGCTGTCCTAGCACTTGGAAAAACAATGGTCTCCGTGTGAGCATGGCCCTGCTACATTGTGAGTTCCAGGCCACCTTGGCCTTGTTGGGGAAATGATAGGGAAGAGAAACACAGGAGGGTGTGTAGCAAACCCTCATAACCAGCACTTGGCAGTCATCAGCTGTATGAGAAATTGGAAGCCAGCCTGTACCACCAGTGAAACTTTTCAAAAGATCCAAGAGGCTGGAGATGGCTGGCGCGGCAGTTGGGATCATCTTGCTGTTCTTGCAGAGCATACAGATGTTCTGTCCCTGTGGGGGCTCACCCCCATGGGTAGACACGCATGTGGTGAACATACATGGAGGAAAAATACTCATCAAAAATTTAAAGGGGGGCCACTGGAAAGGTAGATCAGCAGCAAGGATCATGTGTTGCTCTTCCAGAGAACTTCAGGATCAATTCCCAGCACCCACACACTGGCTAACAGCCATCCTAACTCCAGTTCTCAGGAAGCACAACACCCTTTTCCGGCCACTATGGGGACAGGAATTGTTTCTCATGAGCTTCCCGTCCCCCCTGAGGGAGGAGCAGCCTTGCTAGGCCACAGATAAGGACATTGCAACCATCCTGAAGATACCTGATAAGCTAGGGCCAGACAAAGGGAGAGGAGGACACACCCTCTCAGTGGACTCAGAAGGGGGCAGGGAGGAGATGAGGGACTGAGGGGAGGATTGGGAGGGAAAGAGGGAGTGGGCTACAGCTGAGATACAAGTGAATGTATAAAATTATTTAAAAATAAAAAAATATTAATATTAAAAAATATTTTTTCATGTATCTCTTCCTGTATTGGAACTCACTCTGTTGACCATGCTGGCCTCCAACTCACAGGGATGTGCCTGCCTCTGCCTCCTGAGTGCTGGGCTTGAGGACTTTCACCCCTGCATTCAGCTTAGTTTTGGTGTTTAATTTCTTTTATGTTTAATGTGTACGGGTGTATTTCCTGCCTGTAAGTCTGTACACTACACTTCTGGCCCATAGTGGCCAGAAAAGGGTATTGTGCTCCCTGAGAACTGGGGCTACCGATGCTGTTAGCCAGCAGGTGGGTGCTGGAAACTGATCCTGGGGTTCTCTGGAAGAGCATCACATGATCCTTGCGGCTGAACTGCCTCTGTTTCCCTGAGTGCTGAGATTACAGGCAGGCACCACTACACCTGGCTCTGATCTGTCTGAGTGCAGGCGTGCATGTGTGTGTGTGTGTGTTTATTTTGTTTTAGGTTCTTTATTTTCCCTCTTTTTTAAGATTTATCTTATTTTTATGTGTATGGACAGTTTGCTTTTATGTATATCTGTGTACCCCACGTGTGCCTGGTGCCCAGTGAGGCATCAGATTCCTTGGGACTGAAGTTAAAGACGGGGGAGCTAGGAATGAACCATTTTTCCAGCTCTGTTTTTGTTTTGTTTTGTTTTAATTTTTACGACAGGGTCTTGCTTTGTACATATTCACGTCTGGAATTCTATGTAGACCAGTCTGACTTCAAATTCCCAGAAAAGCACCTGCCTGTACCTCCCAAGGGTTGGAACTGAAGGTGTGTATCACCACCACTCTAAACCCCAGAAGAACAAAGAAATAGTATCTCAGAGGACCAGAGTTGCTCATTGTCCAGTTTATTTTATTATTGCGGCTATTACAATTTTATTTATTTTGTGTGAGTGCGTATGTGGACACTTATGTGTCAGCCACAGGATACCTGTAGGTGTCAAGTATCTTCTTCTTCCACCATATTTGTCCTTGGGAAGGAACTCAAGTCTTATACCCTTTGATTTTCGGGTTTGGGGGTTTTGTCGTTGTTTTGTTTTTGTAGGTTAGTTTGTTTTTTGTGTGTGTCTGGTTTGTTTGTTTGTTTGTTTGTCTGTTTGTTTTGCTCACAGACACTGTGAGGGGCCCAAGCAGCAGTACTTCATGGGATGCTGCAGGCCTGAATCTCTGTTGCCCATTAATGTTCCCACAGTAGCTTAGATCCTGTTTCTCAGAACGTGAAACTATGGTCCATATAACTCAATAACCTCCCAGAAAATCAGAAACAATAATTTAGTAGCTGCCTTGAAAAGTCCCCCAACTACAGAACTAATCAAATTATAGGTTGGTTAGAAATTTTTGCTTAGCTAGTCAAATTGATATTGTTTCCTGGGCACTTTTGGTTAGCACTCTTTGCTACCTGGGCATTGAGAGACCAAAAGATAAGCAGCAATTGTTAACACTATGTAGAGTAGGCACGGTATAGCAGTAAGTTCCCTGAGGGGAGAGCTACCTCGCTGCATTCTTTCCCGCCTTCCCGGTTCCGGGTGGGTACGGGACTCGACTCACAATCTGCCTTCCCGCCTTCCCTGTTCTGGGTAAGTGACTTAACTACGGCTTTGTTCAAACCACCCAATCAGACCCCTGTAACTATGCTTCTCGCTTCTGTAACCGCACCTCCTGCTCCTGAGCCCTATAAAAACCCGTCACCCCAACCGAGAGGCGCGCAAGTCCTCCGATAGGCTTGGTCGCCCTGGGTACCCGTGTATCAAAATAAACCTCTTGCGGCTTGCATCTGAAGGCTGGTCTCGCTGTTCCTTGGGAAGCGGGGTCTCCGGCTCATGGGAGTCTTTCAGGCATACCTTGTTACTTGGCCACTCCATGACGCAGCCCCTCTCCCCTAGATCCGCACCAGTGAATCAGTTTATCACAAGATTGACTTGTCTAAACACAAGCCATTCATGTACTTGCCAAGGTGGAAAATCCCATCCTTGCTCAAACCATAATAAAAACCCAGCTTTGCAGCTACTGCACTGCATTGGATGGTGGGGAGCCAGAGCTTTAGCCCAAAATAAAGGCTCTTTGTTCTTGCATAGGTGATCAGTCTCCTGGTGGTCTTCGGGGTCTTTTCCAGATCTGGTCATAACAAGTGTTTCTCTGTGTAGCTCTGGCTATCCTGGAACTCCCTCTATGGAACAGTCCAGCTTCAAATTCATTGAGCTCCAGCTACCTATGCCTCCTGCTGCTGGATTTAAAGGCATGCACCACCACACCCAGAGACCATTTGTTTGTTTGTTTTGTTTTTTGACCTTGAGAGAACACTTGTGGTTACAAGGTCTAGCTGCTGGAGTAGCAGTTCTTCCCAAATCAATGGACACAATGAACCTTTAAAATTTTCTCCTTTCATTGGTTAATGCCTCTTGCCAGCTGATAATCAAGAATTTCAGTACAGCAAAATTTGTTGTGAAGATTGCCAACACAGAACAATATAATTTTCAAATAATGGCAAAAGAGCAACAAACCATGCATGCTTAAGGCCTAAGCACACATGCATTGAAGTGTGGCCTTAATCCTTTCCCAGATAATCTCTGAGACTCTCACAAACTAGAGTAAATATTTCTTTTCCTCTTTATTGACTTGACACACTCTATTGGTCTTCTTGTGGAGTTTGGGCTTCTCTATCCTTCCCCCAATGCTTCCACAACATTCCAAGATCTCTGTCTGATGCTAGATTAAACATTAATCACAGCCTCCTCCATCCTTTCCTCCCAGTCCCACCCTCCTACTCTCTTCCCCCTGTTGGGTGCAGGGTGAAAGCCAAGAAAACTCCAGAGACAGAAGCTTAAAATGCAAGCTTTATTTCCTGCCTCCACAGAGAGGCAGCCAGTTTGGGATCTGAATCAAACCATGTCCCCAAAGGAAAACTGTACAACATTTTTAAAGGATGGAAACAGGAGTGGCAGGGGCTGCTGTATTGACCAATCATGAATTGACACAAGGGGTTGAGCAAGGAAGTAAAAGTGTGTGACTGGGCCTTTCCAGGTCACCTGGTTTCAGGATCCTCCACTCAGCTTTTTTATTTTTATTGTTTAAGATTTAAAAAAAAAAATTATATTAATTACAGTTTATTCATTTTATATCCCAGCTTTAGCCTCATTTCCTCCCAAATCTCCCATGCTCCTCTCCTAGTCCACTGATAGGGGAGGTCCTCCTCTACCCTAGCCTATCAGATCAAATCCCTACTTGCTGCATTGTCTTCCTCTGTGGTCTGGTAAGGCTGCTCCCACCTCAGGGGGAGGGAGGTGATCAAAGAGCCAGCCCCTGAGTTCAGGTCAGAGACAGTTCCTGTTCCCCTTACTAGGGTACCCACTTGGAGACTGAGCTGCCACGGGCTACATCTATTCAGGGGTTCTAGGTTATCTCCATGTATGGTTTTTGATTGGAGTATCAGTCTCAGAAAAGACCTCTGGGCCCAGATATTTTGGTTCTGTTGCTCTACTTGTGGAGCTCCTGTCTCCCTCCAGGTCTTTCTATCTCCCCCTTCATTCATAAGATTCCCTGAACTCTGCCCAAAGTTTGGTTATGAGCCTTACCATCTGCTTTGATACGCTGCTGGGTAGAGTCTTTCAGAGGCCTTCTGTGGTAGGCTCCTGTCCTGTTTCCTGTTTTCTCCCTCTTTTGATTTCCATCCTGTTTGCCTTTCTGAGTGAGGATTGATTTATTTATTATTTTATACTACAGTCTGCCTGCACACCAGAAATCACTATAGATGGTTATGAGCCACCATGTGGTTGCTGGGAATTGAACTCAGGACCTTTGGAAGAACAGCAAGAGTTCTTAACCTCTGAGCCACCTCTCCAGCCCCTCAACTCATCTTTTTGCAGTCATGTCATCTCTTGGACTTTGGTCTGAAATTTAGAATGATAGGGGAACAAAGCACTGGGCAAGCTTTAAGTCAGGACAGGCAACACATTTAGGACCTGTGTGCCTTAGTTAGATACCGGATAATGGCAACTTACCTCTTTACATCCTCTACTGATTAACAGACAAATGTGAAACACCTGAAGAAGCAGGATAGGGGTTCTGAGGCCTGGGAATATGAACTCAGTTTTGACCCTGCCAGCAAGGTGGAACTTGTTCCTGAGATGGCTGGACCCAGAAAACTCTCTCTTAACGCCTCCTCCCCTTCTCCTTCTCAGAGAAGGGAGACCCCCCCATCATGTGCTATCCCACCCACCATTTCATGTCATGTCAGGACTAAGCACATCCTCTCCCACTAAATTTGTGCACTAAGTGTGTGCTTGGTGCCCTCAGAGGCCTGGAGAGATCAATAGATCCCTTGGAACTGGAGTTACAGAGACAACTGAGTGCTGGGAGTTCCCAAATCCCCATGTTCTCTGCCAGTGCTTTTTGTTTGTTTGTTTTGTTTCAAGACAGGGTTTCTCTATGTAGCCTTGACTGTCCAGAGCTCACTTTGTAGATCAAGCTGGCCTTGAACTCATAGAGATCTGTCTACCTCTGCCTCCCTGAGTGCTGGGATTACAGGCATGCTACCATGTCCAGCTATTCTTCCAGATCTCTCTCTTTTTTTTTTTAAGATTTATTTATTTCATGTATATGAGTGTTCTAACTGCATTTACACCTGCCAGAAGAGGGAATCAGTTTACATTATAGATGGTTGTGAGCCACTATGTGATTGCTGGGAATTGAACTCATGACCTTTGGAAGAGCAGACAATGCTCTTCACTATTGAGCCAACTCTACAATCCCAAGTAAAATTTTTTGCTGTTTTTTGTTTGTTTGTTTGTTTTGTTTTTCAAGACAGAATTTCTTGGTGTAGCCCTGGTTGCCTTGGAACTAACTCTATAGATCTGTAGACCAGGCTGGCCTTGAATTCACAGAGATTTGCCTGCCTTTGCTTCCCTAGTGCTAGGATTAAAGCCATTCACCACCACCACCAAGTAAATTTGATCTTAAGAAAAGTTAGCTGGGTAGCAGTGGTGAACAACCTTAATTCCAGCACTCAGGAGGCAGAGACAGGCAGATCTCTTTGAGTTTGAAGCCAGCCTGATCTACAGAGTGAGTTCCAGGAGAACCAGGGGCACACAGAAAAACCCTGTCTTCAAAAAAATGAAAGAAAGAAAGAGAGAGAGAAAGAAAGAAGATCCTGGGCAATGGTTTCAAATGGTTTTTATCCCAGCACTTGGGAGGCAGAGGCAAGTAGATCTCTGTGAGTTTAAGGCAAGCCTGTCTATAGTGCAAGTTCCAGGACAGCCAAGGCTACAAAGGGAAGCAAAGAAATTTTGTCTCAAAAAACAAAATAAATAGATGGATAGATAGATAGATAGATAGACAGATAGAAAGGAAATGAAAAGAAAATATTTAGAAAGCTGGGCTGAGCTGGGTATTTTGGCACATGCCTGTGGTCTCAGCACTCTGGGAGGCAGGCAGATCTATGTGAGTTCAAGGCCAACCTGGTCTACAAAGAGAGTCTAGGACATCCAAGACTACCACATAGAGAAACCCTGTCTCAACTCCCCCCCCCAAAAAAAAATGGAAAGCTGGGTCTGGTGGCCCATGCTGTTAATTCCAGTACCCAGGAAGCAGAGGCAGGTAAGTCTTTCTTCTCCTTTTTTTTGAGACAGGGTTTCTCTGTGTAGTCTTGGCTGTCCTGGACTTGCTTTGTAGACCAGGCTGGCCTTGAATTCATATAGATCTGCCTGTCTCTGCTTCCCAGAGTGCTGGGATTATGAGTGTGCCACTGTGCCCAGCTTGGCAGGTGAGTGTTTTTTTTTTTTTTTTTTTTTTTTTGTGAGTTTGCTCTGTATAGTAAGGCCTAGGATGGCCAGAGCTACATAATAAAGAGATCCTGTCTCAAAAAACAAAAGAAAAGAAAAACAACAACAACAAGCTAGGGGCTGAAGAGATATGTACCCAAACACATTAAGTAAAAATAAATCTCAAAAAAAAAAAAAAAAGTAGAAAGAAAGGAAGAAAAGAAAAGGAAAGGAAAGCATTAAGAATGACCATCAGAGCCAGGCAGGAAGGCAGGCGCATGTGCACCTGTGACCCCAGCACTTGGGGAGGCAGAGGCAGGCAGATCATCATGGGCTGGAGAGGTGGCTCAGTGTTTAAGATGTCTGGCTGCTCTTCCAGATGGATGTGGGTTCATATTCCCAGCACCCACACGGCAGCTCACAACTGTCTGTAACTCCAGTTCCAGGAGTTCCAACACCCTCACACAGACACACCTGTTGGCAAAACACCAATGCACAGAAAATAAAAATAAATCATAAAAAAAGAGAGTGATCATCTTAGCCAGGTGTTACTGGTGCAAGGCTTTAGAGCCAGCACTTGGGAGGCAGGGGCAGGAGGGCCCTGTGAGGCAAGTGTGGTCTACAAAATTCTAGTAAGGCCATACAGTGAAACCTTGTCTCCAAACAGACACACAAATAAATAGAACGATCATCATTAGTGGAATTTTTATTTATTTATTTATTTAGTTAGTTAGTTTTTTGAGACAGGGTTTCTCTGTGTAGTTTTGGCTCTCCTAAACTTGCTTTTAGATCAGGTTGGCCTGAAACTCCCAGTGAGTGTGGCCTGCCTCTGCCTCTGGAGTGCTGGGATTACAAGCATGAGTCACCTCACTTGGGCACATTAGTGGAATTCTTTATTGCAGCATTGTTAAGTAACATTAATGGCCTTTCTTTGCTACCTTTTCTTTTAATACCTATTTTTTTTCTGTTTGTTTGCTTTGAGACTTTTTTTCTCTACACAGTTCTGGATGTCCTAAAACTCATCAAGCCAGCCTCAAACCCACAGCCAGCCTCAAACCTTGCCTCTACCTCCCAGGTGCTGGGATTAAAGGTGTGCACCACCACGCCAGGCTCTTTGTTTTCTGTTTTTTCAAAACAAGGTTTTTCTGTGGAGCCTTGTTTTGTTTTTAGAAACAGGGTTTTTCTATGTAGCCCTGGCTGTCCTAGGACTCTATCTGTAGACTAGGCTGGCCTCAAACTCAAGAGATCCACCTGCCTCTGTCTTCTGAGAGCTGAGATCAAAGGCATGTGCCACCACTGTCTGGCCATTGAGTGCTAATATTACGAGAAATTAAAGATGTGTGTTACTAGGGTGCTGGAGAAATGGCTCAGAGGATAAGAGCACTGATTGCTCTCCCCAAAGGTCCTGAGTTCAATTCCCAGCAACCACATGGTGGCTCACAACCATCTAAACATGAAATCTGGTTCCCTCTTCTGGCGTGCAGGTGTATATGCTAACACACATTGCATAAGTAATAAATAAATAAATCTTTAAAAAAAAAAGATGTGTGTTACTAGCTGGTCATGGTAAAAAAAAAATCTGTGTATGAATGTTTGCTTGCATGCATGTGCATCCCGGGGATGCAGCTGGAGTTTAAATGGTTCTGAGTCAACCATGTGGGTGCTAAGAACTGGCTCCTCTGCAAGAGCAGCAAGTGCTCTTCAGCACTGAGCCATCTCTCCAACCCCCCTTTTTGGTTGCTTGTTTGTTTGAGACAGGGTGTCTCTGTGTAGCTTTGGCTGTTCTGAACTCACTTTGTAGACTAGGTTAGCTTTGATCCTCCTGCCTCTGCCTCCCAGAGTGCTAGGATTACAGGTTTGTACCTGGCACTTCTTTTTCTTTTATTGCCATCAAGCCTTGTTTTGTTGTATTGTTTCATTTTGTTTTTTTGTTTTATTTTTATGCATATGGCTGTCTAGCCTGCATGTATGTCTGTACATCATACACATGCCTGCTCTCTTCAGAGGGCAAAATAGGACATTGGATTCCTGGGTGCTGGAATTACATTTGGGAGCCTTCAACTGGGTTCTGGAAATAGAACTCAGGTTCTCTGGAAGAGCAGCAGCCAGTGCACTGAACCTTCTCTCCTGGCTCATGTGGGGTTTTTGTTTTTTGTTTTTGTTTGTTTGGTTGGTTTTTTTGAGACAGGATCTCCCAATGTAGCTATGGTTGGCCTAGAACTCACTTCATAGATGAGACTGGCTTTGAACACAGCTCTGCTTGACTCTGTCTCCCTAGTGCTGGGATTAAAGGCCCTATAATACTGCACTCTGCCTTAGGGCATAGTTCATGCTCTTAAAATGGTCTGAGGTATTCTCTTCTTAGAGCTAGGACAGGAATGTTTTCTTCCTCCTTCTGCTCCTGTCCTTATAATCAAGTGCTGAAAATATGCTATTCTTCTTATTTCTCCTCACGTAGGGAGTCCTTAAGGCCTGAAGAGCTCAAAGCCAACCTGGAAAGACTTCAGGGTTGGGCAGGTGCTGTGGTGCAGAGGTTCTGGAAGCCCTAGTTGCTCGGTTTGTGGTTATGACTTCCTGAGTTCTCACACTGTCTGATTGCAGAGCTCTGTTGGGTGTTGGGGCTATAATCATGCCTCTGAGAGCTAAGGAGCTTGCTTTTTTATTTTGATTCTCCCCCTATTTTTAATGACAAACTCCTTTGTAAATGTCCTGAGGTTATGTATTAAGGTTTGCCAAGCCAAGATTGAGAAAGGTCAGGTTTCTAATTTAGTATCTTTTTGCTTGTTTGTTTTATTTGTTGTTTTGTTTTGTTTCCTGATACAGGGGTTCTCTGTGTAGCCTTCGCTGGTTCTGAAACTTGTTCTGTAGTCCAGGCTGACCTTGAACTGAAATATCTGCCTGCCTCTTTCTAGTGCTGGGATTAAGAGTGTGATATCATGCCTGCTTCTATTTAGTATCTCTTGTTTTATCTTTATTATTTTTAAATCTATGGGATTAAGAGTGTGATATCATGCCCAGCTTCTAACTTAGTATCTTGTGTTTGGTCTTTATTATTTTTAAATCTATCTATCTGCCTGTCTGTCTATCTATCTATCGATCAGTTTTCATTCAGAGTTTCATTATATAACTACCTGGCCTGGAACAGGCTATGTATATCAGGCTGACCTAAGTCCTTTCCGAGTGTTAGGATTAAATGAATTAGTTACCACACCCAGCTTGTTTGTCTTTTGCAGATACCTTACATATGGAATACTCAGAGTCAAGCAGGAAAACAAAAGGTCCTTTGTGTAGTAATATGCCGGTTCTGGGAAGACAGTTCAATGCTTCTCTTCCTGAGTTCAGTTCTCAAGTTCAGTTCTCAACACCCACATGGGTCTGATGCCATCTGCAACCCCACTTCCAGGGCATCTGAAACCCTCTTCTGGCCCCAACTGACACAGAATGCACAAGGTGCCAGACATACCCACAGGCAAAAGATCAATGGACATTAAATCAAAATAAATCTTTTTTAAAAATTTAAGAATTTGTAATTTATGTTTATCTCATATCCCTAGTTGGGTGATGATAGTGATTATTACTATGTGTTGTATGGTGTGTGATTGCTGGTGCCAGGCCTGCATTTAGAAGACAGAGTGTGTTCTCTCCTTTCACTGAGAGTTCTGGGATCAAACCCAAGTCAACAGGCTCTCAAGACAAGACCTTTTAACCACCGAACCATCTTACCTTTAGTTTGTTGTAAGAGTCTCATTGTGGGTGCTGGAGAGATGGCTCAGAGGATAAGAGCACTGATTGCTCTTCCCAAAGGTCCTGAGTTCAATTCCCAGCAACCACATGGTGGCTCACAACCATCTAAACATGAAATCTGGTTCCCTCTTCTGGCGTGCAGGTGTACATGCTAACACACATTGCATAAGTAATAAATAAATAAATCTTTTAAATCCTTTAAAAAAAAAAAGAGTCTCATTGTATAGTTGAGGCGGGCCTGGAATTCATCAACATGGCCAATATGGGTTATGTCCACCTTTCCCACCCCCTCAAATAACAAAAATAATCGAAGTCTAACTCTAAGGATCTTTGGAGCTGTGTGCCTGGTCAGGTCTTTCTGCTGTCACACCCCCCTCCTGCATTTGAAAGAATGTCTATGGGGCAGACCGTTCCCTTCTTCCCTGGTGGCCTGCCCTCACCACATGACCTGAAATTGGCTGGCTGATCCACAGTGGCTGCTGGTCAACAATTTGCTCAGAGACAAAGAGTGAATCCCAGTGCTGCTAATAGCTGAAGCTGCTGCTTCTGGCTGTGTGACCTTGTGCCTCCTTGTTTTCTAAGCCTGCTCTCCTGTTGCTGTTCAGGGCTTCTAATAGCCATCTAATAAAGCTCATTTTTGCTTATAATTGCAACAGTGTCAATGCTTGTAGTTACAACAACAACAAAAACCAACTAACCAAACAAACAAAAAACACCAGGGATATGTGAGGTCATTTCCAAACAAGGTTTCTCTGTGTAGCCCTGGCTATCTTGGGTCACTGGTTGAGAACCACTGACTTAGACAGCTGGGTGAGGTGGTCCAGAACTTCAATCCAACCCTTAGGAGGCTGAGGGAGGGTGATTCCCATTAATTCAAGGCCAACTTGGGCCACACAGCAAGACTTAGGCTGGTTAGAGCCACACAGAAATACCTCCTTTCAAAAACATAAACTAAACCAAAAAAAAAGTAGAATGAAACAGATCCATTTGCATACAAGGGGCCCATGGCTGTAATGGCAAGACTGGGCTGGTGGAGGAGTTTTAGGTTCTTTACAATATGTAGTTCAGGGTTAACTTGGGCTACATGAGACCTTGTCCCAAAACAGGCTGGAGAGAAGTTGGCTCAGTGCTTAAGGGTACCTTTTGCTCTTGTAAAGGACCAGGGTTTGTTAAGAGAGTTTTTTGGGTCCAGCCAACTCAGGAACAAGTTCCACCTTGCTGGCAGGGTCAAAACTGAGTTCAATTCCCAGGCCTCAGAACCCCTATCCTGCTTCTTCAGGTGTTTCATGTTTATCTGTTAATCAGTAGAGGATGTAAAGAGGTAAGTTGCCATTATCCAGTATCTATATTAAGGCACACAGGTCCTAAATGTGTTGCCTGTCCTGACTTAAAGCTTGCCCAGTGCTTTGTTCCCCTATCATTCTAAATTCCAGACCAAAGTCCAAGAGAGGACATGACTGCAAAAAGATGCGTTGAGGGATCCTGAAACCAGGTGACCTGGAAAGGCCCAGTCATCCATATTTACCTCCTTGCTCAACCCCTCGTGTCAAATTATAACTGGTCAATACAACAGCTCTCTCCATTCCCCTTCACTTTGTGTTTCCATCCTTTAAAAATGTTGTACCATCTCCCTTCAGGGACATGGTTCAGATCCTGAACTGGCGGCCTCCCTGTGGATATAGGAAATAAAGCTTTCATTTTAACTTTCTGTCTTTGAAGTGAGTTTTCTCAGCTTCTACCCTAAACTCAACAGGTTCAGTGATCAGCACTCATATGGTGGCTCACAATCATCTGTAACTCCAGTTCTAGGGGATCTCACACCTGTTTCCAGCCTCTGTGGGCACCAGTGGCACGATGGTGTACATACATACATGTAAGCAAAATATTCAATCACATAAAACAAAAACAAGTAGTCAGCCTTGGAGCTGCATGCTTTCAATCCCAGCACTTGGGAGGCAGAGGCAGGCAGATCTCTGAGTTCAAGGCCAGTGTGGTTTACAAATGAGTTTCCCTACAGCCATGGCTATACAGAAAACCTTGTCTTGGAAAAATGAAAACAAACAAAAAGAAAGTATTAGCCTGCCTGACTACAATGGTGTTCAGGGTCCCAGGATAGCCCTAACACTTTCTCGGGGTAAGTTATTAAGCACAAAATCCATACTGGGTTGACATACTTCAGTTAACTAGTACAGTTAAGCCCAAAGGAGAAGTACAGAATTCAAAAAGCAACATTAGTACATTTAGAGACTTTTCCAGAACTATGAACATTGATGGATTAGGTCTTTGTTTTAGTTTTTGCTGCTGGTAGTGTTTAGGTGCTGAGTTTTATGGCATGAATGGTACTTCCATCATGGAATAAGTTGTGCTAAGGTCAGGAGGCCTGATGTAATACTGCCTGGAGGCAGAAAAGTCTTCAAAGTATACTCTCAATTAAACCACAGCTCTAGCATTCTGCATAAGAAACCATCCATATTAGGTTGAGATACTGTGAGGAACTTACCTACCTTCTCCCTCAAAAGCAAAGCACTAGGATGATAGACTTTGCTCAGGTGATTTTGCAATACGGTGTCAAAAAAACTCATTAACAGGGCATAGTGCTGCGTACCATTAATCCTAGCACTCTGGAGGCCCAGGCAGACCAATCTCTGGAAGCTGGAGTTCCAGCCTAGCTTAGACCATAGACAGCAAGACCCCCTCACAGAGCAAAACAGAACATCTCCATTCAGGGCCTGGGAAGATCCGTCAGCGGTTAGGAGTATTGGTTCCTGCAGAGGATCCAGTTGGGTTCCAGCTCCCACGCTGCAGGTTACAACTATCCCAGTTCCAAGGGATCAGATTCTGTCTGCTGACCTCTGCGTGCACCAGGCACTCACTGTGCACATTCAGACATGAAGGCAAATATTCAGACCCCCTCCCCAATAAGATAATATAAAACAACAAAACAAATCCATGCTGGCCGTGAGGCATGTGTTTAATTCCAGGACTCTGGAGGGAGGCAAGTGGGTCTCTGTGAGGTCCCAGACCAGCCTTTGAGTTCCAGGCCAGCCAGGAGAGCCTAACTCAAAACAAAGAATTGACATAAAAACAAAACCAAAACCAAACCTAGGCTGTATCAAAACACAAACAAGCAAAACAACAACAAATCTTTAGTTTCTGTTTCTATTGCATGTTCTTTTTTGGTTGGTTTGCTTTTTTGGTTTCTTTTTATTTTTCTGTTAAATTTTTTCTTTGTTTGTTTGTTTGTTTAATTATTTATTATGTATACAATGTCTGCATGTACACATCCATGCCAGAAGAGGGCACCAGATCTCAGTATAGATGGTTGTGAGCCACTATGTGGTTGCTAGGAATTGAACTCAGGACCTTTAGGAAGAGCAGCCAAGTGCTCTTAATATCTGAGCCATCTCTCCAGCCTTTTTTGGAAACAAAGTTTCTCTACATAACTCTGGCTGTCCTGAACTCCTTTGTAGATCAGGCTGGCCTTGAACTCACACAGATCCACCTGCCTCTGCCTCCCAAGTGCTGGGAGTAAAAGTGTGTACCACCTCACCCAGATGGATTTTGTTTCTCAGAACTGTACTTCATTTTAAAAATTTTTAAAAATTGATTAGAATTGTATTTCTTGCACTCAAGTCTCCATGGACCATTTCTACTTTGTGTAGCTTCTCTGTTCTTGTCAAAGCTTATAAAAAATTCACACTGGGACTTGTTTATTATTTATTTAGGCACTGGGGCTTAAATCCAGGTTCTCCTGTATGCCAGGATTGTGCTCTACATTTCGCTATATTTCCAGCTCTGTTTTTAAAATTTTTAAATTGTTTTAATGGTTGGGAAGATGGCTGAGCCTGTAAAGGCACTCACCACTCAGTCTGAAAACCTGAGTTCAATCTCTAGGACCCTAATGGCGAAAGGAAAAAACTGACACACACAAAGTCTTCTGACCCCCACATAGAGGTAGGGTTTGTTCTCCCTCTTTTACATGCCTTTCAAAGTTAAAATGTTGTGTGTGTGTGTGCATATGTGTCATGGTGTTCCTGTGAGGGCCTGGTAAACTGGAATCAGACCTCTCCTTTCAATTTTATATGGGTTCTGGGCTCAAACTCAGGTCACTAGCTTTTTAGGGTACCTGCCCTTTGTCTTAGGGTTTCTGCTGCTGTGATAAAATACCATGACCGAAAAGCAAGTTGGGGAAGAAAGTGTTTATTTGGCTTACACTTCCATATTGGGGTTCATTGTTGAAGGAAGTCAGCACCAGGACCCAAGTCGGCTAGGCTCAGTGATTCACGCCTTTAATCCCAGCACTCGGGAGGCACAGGGTGGAGGCACCCTATAAATGGAGTCCGTGACAGCAGAAACTGTGTCTCAGAAACAAACAAACCCAAGCAGGACTGGAACCTGGAGGCATGAACTGATTCAAAAGCCATAGAAGGACGCTGCTCACTGGCTAATTCCTCAGGGCTCGATCGTTTTTATTTATTTTATTTTATGTGTGTTAGTGTGAAGGTGTCAGATCCTGCACCGGCCTTACAGAAAGTTGTGAGCTTCTATGTGGGTGCTGGGAATTGAACCAGGGTCCATTTAGAAGAGCAAACAGTGCTCTTATCTGCTAAGCCATCTCTCTAGCCCTAGTCTGCTTTCTTGTAGAACCCACCAGCTTGGAGATGGCATACCTACCAAGGGCTGGACTCTCCCCCATTGATCACTAACTGAGAAAATCCCTTACAACAGTTTTTTTTTTTTTTTTTTTAAATTTGAGACAGGGTTTCTGTGTAGCCTTGGTTGTCCAGTACTCCCTTTGTAGATTTTGTAGATCAGGCTGGCCTCGAACTCACAGAGATCTGCTTGCCTCAGCCTCCCCCAGTGCTGAGATTACAGGCATGGGCCTGTACTTGCTCTCCAGAGCAAGTCCAGGACAGCCAGGGCTTGTTACACATAGGAACCATGACTTGGGAAAAAAAAAAATCAGAGTTTGAGGACAGCCTGGTCTACAGAATGAGTTCCAGGATAGCCAGGGCTACACAGAGAAACCAGTGTCTGAAAAGAAAAGAAAAGAGAAGAGAAGCGAAGCAAAGCAAAGCAAAGCAAAGCAAAGCAAAGAAAAGCAAAGAAAAGAAAAGAAAACTTGGGTGTGATTGGGCATGCCTTTAATTCCAGCATTCAGGGAGGCAGAAGGCAGAAGCTGTAAGCTGGAAGCCAGCCGGGTCTACAAAGTGAGTCTAGGACAGCTAAAGCTACACAGAGAAACCCTGTCTCAAAAAATAAAATAAAATAAATAACAATGGATAAAGATAAATAAAATTAAAAACAAAAAGAAAAAAGTAAAGAAAAAAAACACCAGCTTTATAAAAAAAATAGTAACAGTTAGGTAAGCATGACTGCACATGACTGAAACATATAAGGAGACTCAAATATATAAACAAACTAAAGCAATAAATAGCTTTTTTTTTTTTTTTTGAGACAGGGTTTCTCTGTGTAGCCTTGGCTTTCCTGGACTGGCATTGTAGGCTAGGCTGGCCTCAAACTCACAGAGATCTGCCTGCTTCTGTCTCTCTGAGTGCTGGTATTAAAGGCGTGTGCCACTGTGACATGTACAATAGCCTTCTCAAAGGCCTAGAGGCTAAAAAGAACTATAGGAAATGACAGAAGGGCTGGAAAAATGGCTCAGAGGTTAAGAGAACTGGCTGTTGCTCTTCCAGGGGGTCTGGGTTCAAACCCCAGTACCCACATGACAGCTCACAAACAGCTGTAACTTCATTCCCAAGGGACCCAGTGCCCTCTTCTGCCTCTGCAGGCATTATGCATGCTTGTGGTACAGATATCCACATACACACAAACAAAAATGTCAGTGAATTATTTTGTAGTATCTTTTCTAAGCTGGGTGTGGTGATGCACATCTTTGCATACCTTTGATTCCAGCACTCAGAGGCAGAGGCAGTTGGATCTCTGAGTTCCAGGACAACAGAACTACATAGAGAAATCTTGTCCCGAAAAACCTAAATAAATAAATAAATAAATAATGACTTAGTTGTGTTGGATCCTTGGCATCACAGGATGGACAGAACTTGTATTCTGATTTACACACACTAAATTAAAATAAACAAATAAATGTGGTAAGTGATAGGGTCTCTATGTAGCCTTAGCTGGCCTGGAACACACTATGTTGAACTGTCTGGCCTCAAACCCATAGAAATCTACCTGCCTCTGCCTCTAGAGTATTGATATTAAAGGCCTGTGTCACCACACCCAGCCAATTAAAGAAAATTAAAAAAAAAAGAAAATGACAGAAAAGCTCAGGGCATGGCTGCTCATGAATGCAATCCCAGCAACTAGAAGGCCAAAGGAGGACAAGCATTTGAGTTTGAGGGAATCCTGGGCTACAGAGGGAGTCCAGGATAGCCAAGGTTACACAGAGAAACCCTGTCTGGAATAACCAAAAACAAAACAAAACAAAACAAAACCAAACCAAAGAAAGAAAGAAAGAGCTAGGCCAGGGTAGTGTTGTGTGAAGCCTGCAGTAAAGAACTCCTCAGAACAAAAACAAAATGTCTCCAGAGCCAGGTTCATGAAAACAGTGTGTGTGGAATGTTTGGAATGTGGCAATTCTCAGAGCTGGTTTCTTTTGGTCTGTATCAGACCTAGCATCCTGATAAGCAGATAAAAACGTCTGAATTGTGGGCTGGAGAGATGGCTCAGAGGTTGAGAGCACTGGCTGCTCTTCCAGAGGTCCTGACTTCAATTCCTAGCAACTGTGTGGTGGCTCACAACCATCTTTAATGAGATCCGGCACCCTCTTCTGGTATGTAGCTATATGTGCAGACAGAATACTGTATACATAATAAATAAATAGTTTAAAAAAACCCTTTGAATTGTATAGTTACAATACCCTATTTTTCACCCACAGAATGCCACCAGATAATAGCCAAGCCCTACAGTTGAGGTTACTCCATCTTAAGGAAACTACTTAAATGTTTCTACTAATGGTTTTTGTTTGTTTGTTTGGTTTTTGTTTTGACTTTTTGGAGACAAGGTTCTCTACATAGGCTGTCCTTGAATTTACTAGGTAGAGCACGCTGATCTTGAACTCAGAGATCTGCTTGTCCTGCTGGGATTAGGGGCACCACTACATCTGCCCTCTACTAATGTATTTTTTGTTTGCTGTTTTTCTAAACAGGGTTTCTCTGTGTAGCCCTGGCTGTCCTGGACTTGTTTTATAGACCAGGCTGGCCTTGAACTCTCAGAGATCCACTTGCCTCTGCCTCCCAGAGAGTACTAATGTATTTTTTTTTTTTTTTAAATGCTTTGGTTTATAGCATTCTTTGTTCCGTTACTATGAAACTACTTCCATGAAGTACGGTCATTCACATCTGTGTTTTTCCAGGGTGTGATCACTCACACTTTGATTCCATAAAGGATCTCTTAATCCCTTTGGTTTGAGAGCTGTATTTCTGCGTGGACGACCTTTAATCTCAGTATGCTAGGGAGAGATGGGGATAGTGACTTCAAGACTAACCTTGTCTACGTATCGCGTTCCAGAGTAGCCAAGACTACTTACTGAGGCTGTTTCAAACAAGACCCACAAGGCCAGGTGCGTAGCGGCACAGCCTTTAATCCCAGCACTGAGGAGGCAGAGGCAGGCTGATATTTGTGATCTACAGACGGAGATCAAGGACAGCCAGGGCTGCACAGAGAAACTCTGTCTCAAAAACAAAACAAAAACAACCTCCAAACCCTCAACACGCTCCACCCCCGCCGACGGCAGAGAGTGTGGTTAGGTAAGCAATAAGCAGAGAAAGCAGATGAATAGATTGATTGACGGGTTAAGTAGTGTAGAGACGTGATGACATTAGACTTATAATTTAAGAAGCGCAAGTTTGGTTGCTTCCAGTGTCAAATCAAGTCATGATCGTCCCTGTAAATAGCAATTTTAGCACCTCTCGTTGGCACTTGCTAAGTCCCACTGGGAAAACCTCTCTTTTGTTGGTGGCTGCATCTCGGACCTTGGTCCCTGGAGACAAAATACGGTTTTGTTTTGTTTTGTTTTTTTCTTTTTTTCCTCAGCAGCCGTTGGACTTCTTTTTCAAGGGACTAGAGCAAAAAAGAGGTGAGAAGGCTCAGGGAGGACAGAGCACACAGCACAGACGGGGTGTGAGAAAGACGGGTGACATAATCGAGCTTGAAGAGTTCGCTCTTTCTCTGGAGAGGGGGACAAGCCGTTTCGAAAAGCCCTCGCGTGTGAAGAACGGACTGGAAGACGGGAAGCGATGAGCAAGACCGCGGTGTGCGCGGAGAGTGGTGGCGGGGCGCCGAGGGGAATCGGTGACTTGCGGGCGCGCCCGGGAGGCGAACTAAGCCGCCCTACGGGCAGCGCGCACACCCGGGCTTCCAGTGACCTCAGCGGTCGCGGGTGAGTGCGGACTCGGCGTTCCCGCGGCAGGGCGGTGGGCGTGGCCTGCTCGCGCTGTCGTCCGGGCGACCGGGCGGGGCGGGGCCCGGGGCGGGGCCGCCGCGTCACTCGGAGGTGGCGATGGTGCGTGTTGGTGGGGGGGCGGGGGATACGCTGGGCGCGTCCCCGGGGTCACGTGGTGCGCAGCGCGCACAGTCCTTCTGTCGGTTGGTCTGGAGCGGCGCAGCAGGAGCGGGGCCGTGAGGTGAGCTCGTGGCGTGGCGCGGCGACGCGAAGCCAGCTGGTTGGGGCCGTGGCGGGGGCAGGCCCCGTGCCGCGCGCGCGCCGTGCGGGCGGGACCGGGGACGGACGCCCGGGCCGCTGCGGGACCCTGGCTCAGTCCCGTTCCCCGTCTGGCCCCCGGATCACCCTGCCCGGGAGGGAGGCCCGGGGACCGCTGCTGAGAGCGTGGCGGGCATAGGAGCGCCGCCCAATCACTGCGGCTACCAGCGGGAGTGACGGCCGCCCCGGCCAATCAGCGTGGCCCGAGGGGGCTGGGCCGCGAGGTGCGGGCCCGGGGCGCGGAGCGGGCCAGTGGGGGTGGGGAAGGGTGCCGGGGCTGCACCCCCAGCGCGGCCCGCGTGATGGGGCGCAGTCTGCACTGTTGCCCCTGCCGCGGGAGCGCGTCCTCGTGTAGTGCCTTTCTCACCCTGCTCTGGGAAGCACACCCTTTCCTTAAGACCCTGTATATGGGAGTGTCCCCTTTCTCTCTAGTTTGGAAAATCTGGGCGTCGCTCCCCTTCTTTAAGCTCTAGTCTTGGGGGATTTTTCTCTCAATTTCTAACCCGTCCCTAAGAACGAATTGAAGACGTACTCCCTATTCTTTGCTCCCCCACAGCGAGGAGACACTCCCATATTCAAACCTAATTAACAGTTCTCCCTTTTCGGTTTTGGGTTCAGTCCGTTGATAGATAGGTTCCTCGGGAGTCAAGTCATTAACCAAAGTTTGGACTACTTTGTTACATCCCCCAGCTCAGAGCAGGGTCCGTTCCAGGCCCCAGGTCTGGTATGCTTTCACAAGTTAGTGAATTGGGGGTCAGTTCTTTTTCTTAGTCCTTGAGTCTTGGGTGCGCACCCCTTTCAAGTTTCCCGTCCAAATCCCCATGCTTGCGGCACAGTTAGCTTCCAATTTCCCCTCTGAGGGGATCGATTCGCTGACTTGTCCTTAAGTCTGTCCTTGGGGTTGCACTTTTTCATTTGTCCTCCAAGCTAACTTGTTTCTTGGGGGAGTCTCTCATTTCCTATCTCCGAGTGTGTTTGCTGGCTGTGTCCCTTCAAGGTTTGAGATGCATCTCTCAGCAGGAAACATATCACCCTGGGGGTGCAGTACGTGCTTCTGGGCACACCTTTCTCCTGAATCCTCCCACTCCTAGATTCAGTCTAACTCGAGCATCCCCCGCCCACTCATTTTTCCACCTTTTCCTTTTTTGTAACTGAAAATAAATATTTATTTCGTCTGTGCCATGACGGCTTGCAGTAAGTTATTCATCTGCGTCCACTTTGTGGGTCCTAGGGATCAAACTCAGGTGGTCATTCCTGGCTGCAAGTGCTGAGCCATCTAGCTAGCCAGTCCTTTTTTGAGACCAGTTCTTCCTTTGTAGCTATCCCTGGAGCTTACTATCCAATCCTGGCTGGCTTTGAAGTTATGGTCCTCCTGCTTTGGTGCCCTGAGTTGCTGAGGTTACAGATACTCCTTCTTATCCCTTCCTCTTTCTCTCTCTCTCTCTCTCTCTCTCCTTCCTTCCTTCCTTCCTTCCTTCCTTCTCTCTCTCTTTCTTTTTCTCTCCTTCTCTCTCTCTTACTTTCTTTCAGCTTTTCTGCCATTCAAGATTTTTGGTCTAACGTTTTGTTCAGTCTTTGGAACCACATTCCTCTTACATGTTCTCTCAGGCACTTTCGTGTGCCTCTTTGGTTTTCCTTCCTCTGTTGGGTGCTTATCTGCAAAACACTTTCTGTCTGTGGCCTCCTTTTATTTTTTTCAGGGCAGTTCTTATAGTGCCCGCCCCCGCTTCTCTTCCCTGGCAGGATCCCCTTCCATGGACATGGCTTTCATTTGTTTGTTGTGAGGCATTCTCTCATGTGGTATTTCAGGTTATCCTGGTACTCAGTAGGTAGCCCAGGTTGGCTTCAAACCCATGGGGATCCTCCTGCCTCAGCTAGGGTTACAGGCAAGAACTACCATGCCTAGCTCACATGGCTTTTTGTGTGTAGTTTATCTTTCTGTAAACAGGAATTCTCTGCTGCTTCACTGTCCAGGTGTTTTTCTGGTCTCTGGTTCCTGTTGGACGGTGTTGCTCAGTGATCATAACACTTCTCCTCTTTCTGCCTCTGTTGGAGGTGGTGACCACAAGGCCAGGGCTCCCTGACTTGTTCTGGAGTTAAAATGGAAAAGAATCTCCTTGTAATTTTTGGTTATTCTTGGAACTCCGATCCTCTGCTGTGTTACTTTCTGTAAGTTTCTGGTGAAGCCTTCAACGGTTTTTGTAGGTCTGATCCCAGCAATTGAGGCAGGAGGGTTATTGCAAATTTGAGGGCTGCCTGGTCCACATAATGAGTTCTAGGCCAGCTAGGGATACATAGCAAGGCCCTGTTTCAAACCAGCACTCTGCTTAGGTAGTTGTGTTCCTCCCCACACATCCTGCTTCTCCTGCTTTTCCTTTTTCCCTTTTCTTTATTTTTTTCTTTCTCCTCTCTCTCTCTTTCTGAGACAGGGTTTCTCTCTATAGCCCTGGCTGTCCTGAAACTTGACCTGTAGACCAGGCTGGCCTCAAACTCACAGAGATCTGCCTGCCTCTGCCTCCTGAGTGCTGGGATTACAGGTGTGTGCCACCACCATCATAGTCACCACCAGCCCCTCCACTTTCACCGCCATCACCACCAGCACTGCCTGGCCTGGCAACTCTTTTTTTTTTTTTTTAATCCTTCCTGTTCTGGGTGAGGGTTTTAAGAGATCTTTTCTAGTAATGTATGTCTTCTAGCCCATAAGTTACCTTCCATTAATTCTCTTTATCAAGAAGTCACTTGGCTGAGGGATGCAACTCAGTGATGAAGTAATTGCCCAGCATGTGTAGGGTTCCTGGGTTTGATCCTCAGCATGAAAAAGAGTTGCAGCTGGGTGGTGGTGCCGCAGGCCTTCAATCCCAGCACTCAGGAGGCAAAGGCAGGCCAGCCTGGTCTACAGAGGAACTTCCAGGACAGTCAGGGCTCCACAGAGAAACCCTCTCTCAAAAAACCAGCAAAAACCCCTAAACAAACAAGCAAGCCAACAGTTAGGTCTACAAGCACCTAGGTTATCTCGTCTCTTAGGAGCCTACCTCCCTAGGTTCTCCATCCTAAAATTTCTCCTTCCTTCTTCAGATTTTTGCAGGGGTGTCTCAGCCTTGAGCCCTTGATTCATTTCTCCACAGCTGGAGTTGCAAATGCTTAGGGGATAGTGACTCCTGATTTTTCTTCCTTTTGGGAAGTCCTTGAATGTGCAGCTTCGGGAGGCATGAGGCAGCGGGGAAGGAGTTTGGATCTGGGAAGCTGTAGTGGTGGGACAGGGCAGGAATACAGCATTTCAAGACCAAGTCCTGCCAGGCACCTGCTTCTTAGGGATGCTGGGGGATTTAATGGTACCCCTGGGAGCCTGTATGAGTTAATGGGGCTTGTGGGGAGGTGCTCCAAACACAGTGTGAAAACTGGAATAAAATTGTCCATTATTGTGTTTTTGGAACAGTTAAGCTGCTTCTCACTTTTTGTTCACCAGAGTCTTAGAACTTAGTTGTGTTATTTCAGAAAGGGAAATAAATCCTGTGTTCATTATTAGTAAGTACTACATTTCTTAAAAAAAAAAAAAAAAAGGTCTGTCTGAGTAGTACCTAATAAAATATGGTCTGTGAAGTGAATAGGTACTTTGTCTCTTTATTGGCCGTTTCTGCTTCATCTCTATAGTGTTGTAAGTACTCTCTTGAAGAGCCCTACCCTTTTGCTTCTCATCCTGGAATGTGCATTCACATTTCTGGCCTGTCTTGTTAAAATGCTCACTCTGATTGGGTAGGTGGAAGATGAGGTTTGAGTTTCCGGGTGGTGTTACAATTAAGGAACTACACACTGGGTAGCTAGATTTTTATATACAGTTGAACAGTGCTCAGTGAAAACAGAAAACTAATTGTTAACCAAATGCTGGACTATTGTTTTCTGTTTTCCCTTTGTTCAGACCCCCCTCTTTCCCTACACTCCCCCCTCCTCTGGTTTTCAAGACAGGGTTTCTCTGTACCTTTTGCTGACCTGGAACTCATGCTGTAAACCAGGTTGGCTTCAGGGATCTTTGCCTTTGGAATGATGGGATTAAAGGCATGTTGCTACCATTCTGGCCAGACAAACAAAAGTTGTACAAATCCATTTTTCTCAGACGGATCTTCAGTTATCTCTGTAGCCCAGGCTAGGTTTGAAGGTAAACCTCTTGTGCTTCCCTTAAGCACTCAACCCTGGGATTACAGATTTATACCACCACGGGATCCCCTGGAACTGAATTACAGCTAGCTGTGAGTCACTTTGTGGGTGCTGGGAATTGAACTGGGGTCCTCTGAAAGAGCAGCCAGTACTCTTAACCCATGAGCCATTTCTCCAGCCTCACTCCCTCCCCTTACCTTATGTTCTGGTACTAAGGACAGTTTCCACTGTTTCTGGCTAGCATTTCTTTATTTATTTATTTAGATTTATTTCTTTATTATTTATACAGCTTTCTGCCTGCATGCCAGAAGATGGCACTAGATCTCAGTATAGATGGTTATGAGCCACGATGTGCTTGCTGGGAATTGAACTCAGGACCTTAGGAAGAACAGCCAGTGTTCTTAACCTCTGAGCCATCTTTCCAGCCCATAGCCTTTAGTTTTTTTAACCATCTACAAAATTTACTGGTTTATCTGTACACTGTACACATTTAATTGCTTAAATATATGTTGCTTAAATGTGAATTTTTTTTTTTTTGTCCTGGGGTACTGAGGTTCGAGCCAGCGTTTTGTACAGTAAAGACAAGCGCTCCTGAGCCACTGTACCCCAAGCTCTGATAGATAAATTTGACCTAGTCATTCTAGTAAGAACTGCATAGCCAGCTTGTTCCTGACTGTGAGAAGAGAGGCAAGACACCCCATCAAGCCACCAGCACTGCTAGAGTTCTTTTTGGTTTTCTGGTTCTTCAGATGGACCTGAGAAAGGACAGGTACTTGTCTTGAACGGAAGCTGCTGGTTCATCTGCAAAGGCTTCCGAAGGCAGTCCTGGTGAGCTGGTGTCAGTCGTTGATGAGGTCTGTAATACTCTCTCGTGTTCTAGGGGATATTCTTTCCTTTATATATATGGATATATGTTTCTGAAGGTCATTTTTTATTCTTTATGTACAAAGACTATCACGATCAGTTTCACTGGGTAGACAGCCTTGAATAATCCATTCAAGTTCTCTTAGTCCAACTTAATGAAGCCTATGATCTTCTCTGACTGCCGGAAACACTGATGGCACACGTTCAGCGTGGCTGTTAGAGCAGACCTGGCAGGAGGGAGAACCCTGGCTGAGCTGCGGGTGACCCATCTTGACAGCCAAGGAGGAAAACGGCTCATATATATATATATATATATATATTTAATTTTATTTTTTATTTATTTTTTATTATTAATTACACTTTATTCACTTTGTATCCCCCCATAAGCTCCTTTATATTTTTTAAGCTAGGTTCTCTTATGTAGCCTAGACTGGCCTTGAACTCCTGATCCCTCTGCCTCTACCTCCCAAGTGCTGGGTTCTATGCATGTGCTACTTAAGCTGAGCTCTCAGTGGGTTTTTCCATTCTGAATCTCTTAAATCGTTTGTATCTGTTTCCCTGTTAGCTTTCATGGCAGTTTTCCAATGTGATCCTATTCCCAGCTCTGATCAGGACGAACCTGAATGACTAGACTGTTTTCTGCCCCTGATCTTCCCTCAGCCCCTCCCCTCCTCACACGAATGTCAGATTATCTTCAATGACAGATTTGATCTGGATCTGGCAGCTGTCCCAGCTCTTACGCGCATGTGTAACCTCAGGCAAATCACTTTATGCTCTTAGGGCCTCCTTCTCCCCAGCCGAACTCTGAGCAGTTGATTATTTCAAGGCCCAACCCTCATGGAATCTGTAGGGACCTTGTTTAGAAACCCAGTTGATTTCAAGAGAGCCTAGTCTGATTTCCTTCACATGCTTCAGTGGGCAGACTGCCAGTGGTTTCCTTGTCCAAGTCACTTTTGCTGGCACTGCCTCCTTTCTAGCCAAACAGCCAACTTGTCTTCGCACCCAGTGTCAACATTCTTCTGCCTTTATGTACTCTGTCAGCTGTGGGCTGTATTTCATTCAGAACTACTGGAAGTTCTCAGAGAAGTCTGACTTGAGTTCTGCATCCAGTGTTAGTTGCCTCTATATCACTAAGAGGGAAGCTGTTTTTTAGGCTGTATTTTGCATATAACTATTTACTTGTAAATGTTTTTAGACAGTGTATATTTTAAGTGTTTTTCCTCCACCCCCGGCCTTTTATTATTAGTAGTATTTGTGTGTGTATGTGAGATGTGGGCAGTTTTGGAAGTCAAGGTTCTTACACTTAGCCACCACCCCACCTTTTTTTTGAGACAAGGTTTCTCTGTGTATCAATCCACCCTCCCCCACCCCACCCTCAGCCCAGTCCACCCCCAGCCCCTGCTGAGGGGTGTACCACCACTCCCAGCTTTCATGTATTCATTTGTTTATTTTGAGACAGGCTTTTTAAATAAAGATTTTATTTGTTTATTTTTGTGTATATGAATGCTCTATCTGCATGTGGGGAAAGTTAAGGGTATAGATGGCTGTGAGCCACCAAATGGTTGCTGGGAATTGAACTCAGGACCTCTGAAGAGCAGACAGTGCTCTTAACCTCTGAGCCATCCCTCCAGCTCCCCTACCCCCCAACACAAAGTTTTACTATGTAGACAAGGACCAGGCTGACCTCAGACTCAGAGATCTGCCTCATCTTACTTGTTCATTCCCTCTCCTCTGCCCCAATTGGTTTTGAAACAGCGGCTCTCTATGTAGCTCTGGTTGGCCTGGAACTTGCTATATAAGACCAAGTTGGCCTGGAACTCAAGGAGATCTGCCTGTCTCCACCTCTTGAGTGCTGTGACAAAAGACATGAGAATCTAGCTCCAGCTCCACCTTTTAAAAACAAATTTATTTTTTTCTTTATTTTTTTTTCCACTTTATTCTTTATTTTTCCATCTTAATTAAAAAACAGCTTTTGTTTGGCCTTCATGTATGTGTGCTTCATGCGTGCAGTGCCCTGTGAGGCCAGAAGAGGGCATTGGATTCCCTGGAACTGGAGTTAACAGATAGTTGTGAGCTGTCATGTGGGTGCAGGATTGAACCTGGGTTCTTTGGAAGAACAGCCAGTGCATTAACTGCTGAGCTGTAGCTCCAGCTCCTTCCATCTTATGAGACAGGGTTTCTCATTGAACCCAGCTCTCTCCATTTTGGTTGGATTTGTAGGCCAGAGAGCCCCTGGGATCCACCTGTCTTTCCTGCTGTGCTGGGGTTGGGTTATAGGTGAGAACTGCCAAACTGGGCTTTTAAATGGGTATTAGGGTCTAACCTCAGGTCTTTCTGCCTGTACAGCAAGCATTTTTATCTACTGAACAGTCTCCCCAGTCCCCTTCTTTTCCTTTTGAGGCAGGATCTCCCTGTGCAGATCAGGTTGGCCCTGTTTACCTCCTGAGTGCTGGGATTGCAGGCATGTACCATCATGCATGGGTCCCTCCCTCCTCCCTGACCCCACATTTCCCCCCCTTTTAATTAGCAAGACAGGTAGCATTTTAAAGATGAAAGGCAATTTGCAGCCAGATGGAGTGGAGTATTAAAGCTTAGAATTCCAGCGCTTGGGCAGTGGAACACAGGTGAACTAAGAGTTCAGAGTTCTTCCTTGGCTCCTTAGTGAGGTCAGCCTAGGTTAGGGGAGACTGTCTCAAACAACATAAAAAGCAGTTTGCTTAGCTTTAAAACTTGGGGGTCAGTGGGCAGACTTAAATCCCAGTATTTGGGAGGCAGAGGCCTGTGGATCTCTGAGTTCAAGCCCAGCCTGGTCTACCGAGTGAGTTCCAGGCCAGCCAAAGCTACACAGAGAAACCCTGTCTTGAAAAACCAAAACCCAAAAACAAACAAAAGACGTGGAGTGAGTGAAATATAATGCTTTTAGCTGCCTTACTCTACAATTTCTTAATCTGTATGAATCAGCTATTTGGTAATTTCTTCCTAGATTTTATGTATGCATGTGTGTATTTTGAGACAGGCTCTCACTGTCTAGCTTTGGCTGGCCTGGATCAAGCTGTCCTCTAACTTAGAGAGATCTATCAGTCCCTGCCTCCTAAGTGCTGGGAGCACAGCCCATTTTCCTGAATTTTAATGGTGCTTAAGACTGTATGTGTAAACTTTGAAAACATATCCTAAGTGAAGACACCATTTAAAAACTGGACTGGAGAGAGGGCTCAGCAGTCAAGAGCACTGGCTGCTCTTCCTGAGGTCTTGAGTTCAATTCCCAGCACCCACATGGTAGCTCACAGCCATCTATAGTGGGATCTGATGTTCTCTCCTGTCATGAAAGATATGTATGCAAATAGAGTACTCATACACATAAAATACATAAATCTCAAAAAAAAGTTACAGTTGGGCAGTGGTGGCTCATGCCTTTAATCCCAGCACTTGGGAGGCACAGGCAGGTGGATCTCTGAGATCAAGGCCAGCCTGGTCTACAGAGTGAGTTCCAGGACAGCCAGAGCTACACAGAGAAGCAAACAAACAAAAAGGTTAAAAAAAAGAAAAAGAAAAACAACAAAAAACTACCCAGAGCGGACACATGTGTAATCCCATTGCCCCAAATAGAGAGGTAGAGTGTGGGACTGTCCAACTTTCTGACATTGCAATATGACATAGTCATCTGTAGGTGTGTTGTTGGGCCATATTCATAGCAGCTGGCCTGTGGACTACACAGGTTGGATGTGTCTGATAGAGTTTGAGTCTAGCCTGGTCTATACATCAAGACTCTGCCTCTAAAAGAAGAGAAAACAGGGCCTGGTAAGGTTGCTCAGCAGGTAAGAGTGAGATTGAGGCCAGTCTATGGCAGCTTGGAAAACAGAACCAAAGTAAACGCATAAATAAATAATAACATTTTAAATTAAAAAAACAACATTTCAGTGAGAGAGTACTTGCATAGAATGAGACATCCCAGGGCTTAAGCCCCAGGATCACACACACACACACACACACACACACACACACACACACACGTTCCCCATATTACTTCCCAAGAGAGTGTGGTCAATCAGATCACCTGTATCTTTGAGTACTGGTTTCCAGACCGATCAGCAACAGTTACCAGGACATTCCCAAGCAACTCATTTAGGGCTAGCTGGGAGGTGGCGCCACATGCCTTTGATTTTAGGGTCTGGGGACATCCACCTGTCTCTCTGTCTTCAAGTGTGGGGACTAGTGGGATGTGCCACCATGTTCAGGCCTCTCCTTTTTTTAAATTAAAAAAAATTTGTTTTTGTTTGTTTTCAAAACAGGGTTTTTCTGTGTAACCCTGGCTGTCCTGGAACTCACTCTGTAGACCAGGCTGGCCTTGAACTCAGAGATTTGCCTGCCTCTGTTTCCCAAGTGCTGGGGTTAAAGATGTGCATTAGCACTGCCCTGTTTGTTTTTTTATTTTATGTGTACGGTTGTGTTACCTGCATGTATGTCTCTGCACCATGTGCATGCAGTGCCCAGGGAGGCCAGAAGAGAGTGGTGGATCCCCTGGAACTGGAGTTATAGGAAGCTGTGAGTAGCCATGTCGGTGCTCAGACTTGAACTCGTGTCCTCTGAAAGACTACTGGCTGCTATCTCTCCAGCCATTTCTTTTTTTCTTATTAAGATGAATTTTGCTGTGTAACTCTGGTTGCTGTGTAGTCGTCTTGCCTCAGCCTTCAAAGTACTGGGGTTGCAGGTATGTAGCTCTTAGTCTCTATTTTGATAGGTCACGAGCTTAGAGAAAGGGAGAGGTGCTGCCTTTGGGCGGCTTTCTCAGAAACCGCCCCTGTTGGTAACAGTGAGGTAACCTAATCAAAGCCTTTAGGTGGAATAATGTTAACAGCTTTGTTGGATCATTGCCTGGGTCTCTCCAGTTGGACCTTGGCTATTTGGCCAAGTAATGGAACTAGTGAGTTTTCAGAAATCTTGTAAAAATTTGAGTCTAGTATTAGTCACCAAGTGAAAAAAGATAGTTGTGGAAAGGGAGGTGATGCTTGAGTCAGTGGTCTTTGGGGTAGACAGCAGAGGTGCTGTTTGGGGAAGTTAAAATGGAACCTTTATTTCCTGGAGGAGCAATCAGGCCAGTTCTAGGTATCTTAGGTGAGGGCATTTTGACCTCTGTCCTAGTAGAAGCCCGTGAGGTCTTAAGTCTCTTTCCTCTAAGAAAAAGGTCTAGATTCTTACTAAAACAAATCAGATTATGGGAAATACTTTGGTATGTTAAATACAGTGACATGAATGTATTAAATTTTGAAAAAAAAAAGTTCTAGATCTTTAATCCCACCACACCTTTAATCCTAGCACTCAGGAGGCAGGAACATCTCTGAGTTTGAAGCTAGTTGCATGCCAGCCAGGGCTGTATACTGAGACCCTGTCTTTTTGTTGTTGTTTTGTTTTTTGTTTTCTGAATTTTTTTTTTTTTTTTTTTGGCACAGGGTTTCTCTCTGTGGCCTTGGCTATCCTGGACTTTGTAGGCAACACTGTCTTAAAAATGAGAGAGAGAGAGAAAATATATCTATAACTAGCTGGATTGACTTGCTTTTCTTGCTTCTGTAGGTACACAGATACTGAAATACCTAGGTTTAAGTTTGGGTATTTAATTCCTGATGCCCCTCCCAGGAGCTGGGGTTACAGACATCTGCCACCATACCTGACCCTTCATTTTCAGAAAACAGCAGTATATCCTGAAGACCGTTTTTGAGGGGTTTGATTTTTGTTTTTTTGAGACAGGACCTTACTAGTCCAAGCTAGTTTCAGATTTGCTGTAGCCGAGGATGACATTAAACTCCTAATCCTGCCTCTACCTCCTAAGTGGTTGGATCATTGGCATATACTACCAAGCTCTGCCATTAGGCCTTTTTAATTTTTAATGGAAAATTTTGAATCGTTACATTTATTTGTGTATGTGGAAGGGCACTCATGACATAGCTTGGGTGTGGAGGGTCAGATAGCATTCTTTCTTTTTGCCATGTGGGTCTCTGGGTTGGACCTGGGTCCTGGACAAGCAGCCAGTACCCTTAACTGCTGAGTCATCTTTCCGGCCCCTAAGGCCTGATATTTTTAGATACACTATTGTATGTAGCCTAGGTATGCCGCCTTACTTTTTTTCCTGCTGCTGCTTTTGGGTCCAGAGGAGCTCAAAGGCTTAAACAAACAAATATGTACACACACATAGCGTCAACACCGTTAGACACATGTATAGTGTGTTTTGATCATATCCGCCCTGCCTCTACCCCTACATATTCCCCTCCTGGTTTCATCTTTTTTTTTTTTTTTTTTGAACTAACTCACAATAAGTTCCACCCTTATTTGCATGGGTATATGACCATCCATGGTAGCATGGGCACACCCCTAGAGAAAAGTGACTTTCCCTCTTCTAGTAGCCATGAACTGCCCACAACCCCTCAGCTAAGGATAGGAATTCCTGAGTCCCCTGTCTGAGCTAGGGTTCTGCTGGCTTCACCGTGTGCATACAGGTCTCCTGCAAGTAACCAGAGCTGCTGTGGCTTCATGTGTGCAACAGCCGTGTCCTGTCCAGAGGACAGCAGTGCTCATCAGCCCTCCCCCTCTGGCTCTTATTCTTTCTGCCCCTTCTTCCGAGATGTTCCGTGAGGGGAGGGGAGGTTGCTAAAGATGACCCATGTAGGGCTAAGCACTCACTGGCACTGACTCTCCACGCTTTGATCAGTTCTGAGTCCCTGAGTTAAACGATGCTCAGAAAAACTTGAGAACAGTGCAGATCTGTGGGTATAAACATCTAGGAGCTGAACAAGAAATAGTAGGTTCCCCAGGGCCTATAACCACCCCTGCAATGGGTTTTTACCTGTTTTCCAATATTAAAAGGCCTCGTGTATAAAAGCAATATAGATATAGTTTCTTGAAGCCTGCTTCTCAAGATCTCAGCTCTTCTGCCTAACCAGGAGCCATAGCTAAGTTTTGGCCTTTTCCTCCCTTGTAGGAGGTTGGTCACTGTTGCCTGTTTCTCTACATTGTTGGGAATAAAATATTTGTTTAGGATTTTGTATGTGTCAAACTTAACAGATGTTCACTATTTCCTGGAATTACTAGTTAAGGAAGGTCAGGGATAAAAGTTAATATTTAAAGCATAAGAGAATTAGTTGTCTATTAAATAACATATTTTTAATATTCTATAAATACCAAAAAGGCTGTTTTTCAGGAAACACCTAGTTTAGCTGTATTTTCCTAGATTTTCAGAAGGAACACACAGGTTATGGTTGCTTATGCCCATAATCCCAATACTTCGGAGGCTGAGGCAGGAGGATTGCTTTTAGAGCTAATCTGGGCTACAGAATGAAACTGTCTTAATAAAAGGAAGGGGGGGTTATACAAAACTCACTCCAAATCCATTGGCACACGCCTATAATCCCAGCATTTGGGAGGCCAGAGGCAGGTGACCTTGAACCCATATATGTCTGTGAGTTCAGGGCCAGCCAGGACCACATAGTGAGCCCTGTCTGGAAAGAACAAAACTCCCCCCCAAACAAATAAACAAACAAACAAAACAAAACCCAAGCCTCACTCCAGACCAATAGTCTATAGAGCCTCTAGACAATGTGAGGGCTTGGAAGCCCCTAGGGTCTGAGAGAAGGACTTAAAATTTTTGTCAGACTCCAGGGACAAAATAATGGCCTGTCTGCAGGTGCTATACTCCTTAGGTTTTGCCATCCTCCCTGCATCCCCAAGGGGTATTAATAGTTCATTTTCTAGCTTTTTGGGGTTTTAGCACAACGAAGTCCAGTTTCCTAGTGAGAAATCTAAGGCCACTGCTTGTGAGATGCTGGGGTGCCCATCCAGAGTTCCTCACCTTCTGGGAGAGTTCCCCTAAAGCCAGGACCAAGCCGTGCCTGAGCAGCTCACACTTCATGGGAGGATACAGAGCTGATACCCTGTTGGAGGTACTGTTGGCTGTGCCCAGGCCACGTGGGGGAAGCAGTTTTTCTGCAAAGGTCTTAGAGGTTGGCACCACAAGCAGTGGGTTGGTTTGGCTAAGGACAGTAAGAGCAACAGCGCCGATGGCGTGTTGTGCGCCAGGCTCTCGGAAACGCCTGTGTGAAGGTGTGCAGTAGGTGCCGTTACTCCATGTTATAGGGGAGGAGTCTGAGGCTCAGGGACTAAGTGACTTGCTGAACATTTTGTGATCCCAACTTGGGCCACCCTACCACAGTCTTGGCTCATAATTGCTTAGACAGACTTCCCTGTTACTTCCCTGTTACTCCATGTTTGGCTTGGCAGTGCAGTTTTTGTAGTTTTGTTTGTTTGTTTTTAAAAATGATTTATTTATTATTTATTTATACAACATTTTACTTGCATGTGTGCCTGCACGCCAGAACAGGGCACCAGATCTCATTATAGATGGTTGTGAGCCAACATGTGTTTGCTGGAGATTGAACTTGGGACCTTTGGAAGAACAGCCAGCCAATACTCTTAACCTCTGAGCCATCTCTCCAGCCCTGTTTGTTTCTTAAGACAGGGTCTCTCTGTGTAGCCTTGGCTGTCCTGGAACTCACTCTGTGGACCAGGCTGGCTTCAGACTCAGATCTGCCATCTTTGCCTCCTGGGTGCTGGCATTAAAGACATGCGCCACCGCTACCACCCAGATAGCAGTGGAGTTAACTGGAGTCAGACTACCTAAGTTCAGTTCCTTGTTCTCCTGTGGCCCAGAATGGCCTGCAGATACTGTCCCTGTGTACACAAAGCTGGCCTTGAAGCTCCAGCCTCCACCTTCCAAGCTGTGGGGTTATGGCTGTGTCGCACCATGCCCTCCCTGCTTGTGTGTGTGCGTGTTTGTGCGTGTGTTTCTGTAGAGGCTGCGGGTTTACTAGTGGCTGTCTTCCTTTCTCTCTCTATCTTCTTTTTTCATTCATTCATTTATTTCCCAAGACAGGGTTTCTCTGTGTAGCCTTGGCTGTCCTGGACTCACTTTGTAAACCAGGCTGGCCTCAAACTCCCAGAGATCCACCTGCTTCTGCTCCAAGTGCTGGGATTACAGGTGTGTGCCACCATGCTTGGTTTTTCTAATTTTATTTTATTATTTTTATGTTTATTTATTTTCCCAAACAGAAAATCGGTACTTAGGTGTCAGTTACTGAGGCAATATTGATTTGGGTCAGGAGGGCGTGCCTGGAGGCTTGCTCTTCTGGTGAGAGTTTGGTCCTGAGGTTAGAGGGAGGGCTTGGGTTAGGATGGAGCCCAGCTGGGAGGGCCTGCTCCAAACTTGTGCTTGGTGATGCATGTGTGTAATCGCAGCCCTCAGGAGGTAGAGGCAAAGTAGCAGCCCAGTGGTGGCGGCACATGCACTCAGGAGGCAGAGGCAGCCAGATCTCTGTGACTTTGAGTTCCCAGCCAGCCTGGTCTACAGAGCAAGTTCCAGGACCGCCAGGACTGTTACACAGAAACACCCACCCACCCACCCACACTCCAAAAAAAAAAAAAAAAAAAAAAAGAAAGAAAGAAAGCAGTGTTTCACTGTGTAGCTCAGGTTACCTCAAACTTGGAGCAACCCTCTTGTGTCAGGGTATACACTTACTTTATTATTGTGTGTGTGTGTGTGTGTGGTGAATGGGGTGGTTTGGGGTGGGCTCTGTGTGTGCGTGTGCGTGTTTGCGCGCACACTATGATACCTGTGTGGTGATCAGAAGACAACTTTTGTAGTTCCAGTTGTTTCCTTCCATCTTTAGGTAGATTCTAAGAATAGAATTCAGGCTGTCAGGCTTGCGTTATCCATCAAGTGTCTTTACCCATTGGGCTAACACAAAGTATTTTAGAAATCATTTTAAAACTCTTTGGCCAGGGCTGGAGAGATAGTCCAGTGGGTAAGGGCACTTATTACTTTTGCAGAGGGCTTGGTCATGTTATAGCAACAATTTCAGAGGGCTCATAATCATTGGTAAATCTAGATCCAGGGTATCTCATCCCTCTGTGGGCACTGCATATATGTTATGGTACACACACACATACAGGCAAAATACTCATATATGTAAAAGAAAAAGCTTATATAAAAAACGCTCACAACTTACATAAACAACATTCTTGGGGGCTGGAGAGATGGTTCAGTGGTTTGGCTGCTCTTGCAGAGGTTTGGGTTCAACTCCCAGTGCCCACATGGCAGATCACAACTATCTGAAATTCCAGCTCCAGGGGAGATCTGACACCCTCTTCTAGCTTCCGTAGGCACTTTTTTTTGGTTTCTGCAGGGACCAGGTATGCACATGGTGCACAGACATACATGCAGGCAAAATACCCATGCATATGGAACAGATTTTTGTAAATAGTTCATTTAATCTTTTTAGTTTTATGTGCATTAGGGTAAAGGTGTCAGATCCACTACAGATAGTTGTGAGCTGCCATGTGGGTGCTAGGAATTGAACCTGGGTCCTTTGGAAGAGCAGACGGCACTCTTAACCACTGAGCCATCTCTCCAGCCCCACAGATTTTTAAAAAACCTTCACAAAACCAAACCAAATTCTCCTTTTCTTGTCTTTGTCTTTCCTGTTGTCTGTTCTCTAGCTTGTCCAGTCTTGCTTGAAACCTCTTGTTGGGATTAATTCCAGATGTGTTTGCAGCACAGACTTGCTGTGTAGTGGAGGATGTTCTTGAACCTCTGTCTCCACCCCTAGGCTTGCTTCACAGAGGCTGGCATTTATTCTATCTTTGTAAGGCTCTGGGAATTGCATTCATGGCCCCTGCATGCTAAAGCTGCACCCTATGCCTGAGCCATGTCCCCAGTCACGTGCTAGACATTTTAATAGACTTTAGGACCCTCACAGAACCCAAGATAGAGGACATTATGCCCGTATGCTAACAGGAAGAAAGGACTGAAGAGGTAGCACAATTTCTGCGCAGGAGTTGTGCCGGCTTTAATCCCAGCTCTTGGGAGGCAGAGGAAGGCAGTTCACAAAGTGAGTTCCAGGCCAGCCAGGGCTGCACAGTAAGACTCTGCCTAAGAAAAAGCTGAGCAACTATGGGATCAGCTCCTTACTGTGAGTGTCCTAGAATGTCCTTAGTTTTCCTTTGTTCCTTATCTTTAAAAGGAAGCTTCTCTGTTGTGGAGACTCCCACATCTCAACTTCTGATCTCCCCACAGATACCAGAGCGCACAGGCCCTCACATGTGCATATGCACAAAATAAATAAAAATTAATAAAACGGTTCAAATGAAATAATGTTCTGCTGTTCCTGAATGTGAGCATTATTTCTAGATTTCTCTAGAATGGAATGTGAGAGGCTTTTGGTTTCTGGTCACAAATGATTTCTTTGTAGTTAGGCTGTAGTCTTCAGATGGAAATGACAAGAGTCCAAGATTCTAACAGCTTCACAGCATGAGATTTAAAGGATGGCCAGGCTAGAGCTGGAGCCCCGGGCAGTGTTCTACTTTCCTTACCGGACCAAATTGGCCCTGGTCTTTTATGAAAAGTACTTCTTGTTATAATGATGTGGCAATGCTGATGCCGCAGTTGAAAGGTTCAGTGGTTTTATCCTTCTCTTCTTAGATGTTGCCTCTATCTGAGGGCGTGAAGATAAGCACAGTGTGCTTCTGGGGGTAATCCTGTTACTTTTCATAACGGGGAGTTCTTGTACTTGGATAGTTTTCAGATTCATGTTGATTTTTAGTTATGGGTGTGTGTGTGTGTAGATTTCCATAGAGGCCAGATTCCTTGAAGCCGGAGATACAGACTGCTGTGAGCTGCCCAGTGTAGGTGCTGGGAACTGAACTCAAATCCTCTGGAAGGGCAGAAAGTGCTCTTGGCCATTGAGCCATCTCCCCAGCTCTGCCTTGTGTAATTTTTTTTTTTTTTTTGAGACAAGGTTTCTTTGTGTAACCCTGGCTGTCCTAGACTTGCTTTGTAGACCAGGTTGGCCTCAAATGCACAGAGATCTGCCTGCCTCTGCCCCCCTACTGCTGGGGTTAAAGGGCATGTACCAGCCACTCCCAGGGCCTTGGATAGTCTTATATATGATCTTGTATGAGCTCCCGAGTAGTCACCTTTTCTGCACTGCACTTATGTCTCATTTTAGCATTATGGGAACAAAAAATTTAGTCTTAATTACATCTCCTGGTTTTGAAGGTCTGGTAACACAGTGTAAGTATAAAATTAAAAAAAAAAATTTAAGTGTTTATATGGAGGTCAGAGGAAAGCTTGTGGAAGTTTGTTCTACAGTGTGAGTTTTAGGGACTGAACTCAGGTCTCCAGGCTTAGTAGCAAGTTTACCTACAGAGCCATCTTTGCAGTCCACAAATTAAAGAAATTCTTGAGTTCGGGACAGCCAGAGTTACCTTTGAAAAACAAAGGGGAAAAATTGTATATAGTCCTAGTCGTGATGGCTCAATGCCTGTAATCGCAGCATTGGAGAGACTTGAGGCAGAAGGATTGCTGTGAGTTTTGAGACCAGTTTGGGCTATGTAGTGAGACCTTGTTTCTGAAAGTCTGAAATTGCTGTTTGATTTGTATTTCCTTTAACTTACGGTGCTTATGTGGGCATAAACCACATTTTTACTGGACCTTTGTGTCTCCCCTGCCAGTCACTGTGATCAGCCAGCTCTTGTATTTTGTCCATTTTTAGCAAGCCTTCATTATCTTTCCATCCTTGTTCATATTCAGTCTTTGTTAATAAAGGGAGCTAATGAGCCACAGTTTCTTTCCCCCTTTGAAATTTGCACCAGTGTATAGCATACTCTTGTTGCGTTGACTCGGGCCATTTCCACAGCACTTTGTCAAGAGGATAAACTAGGCTCCCTGGCTCCTGGGCCAGTGGCTTCTTGAGAGAGTTGGAATATAAGGAGTATTTTGAAGTGCTGCCACCATCTTGACAGTAGAATCCTACAGATTGTATTAGGTATTTTTTTCTTGAAATTTCCTGTGTTCGTAGAACACATCATATTGAATATATGTTCTTTTCCTCTTTATAACTAAGGATATTTGAAGATTACCAGGTTTGGAAGAACAGATAAATTAAAATTATTTGTAATTTAAAACTAAATGTAAAAATTGTGTATGTGTGTGTTTTGTTTTGTTTTTGAGACAGTGTAACCTTGGCTGTTCTGGACTTTGTAGAGCAGGCTGGCCTGGAACTCACAGCGATCCGCCCACCTCTGTCTCCCCAGTACTGGATTATAGGCGTGAGCTGCCTGCCTGGCTTATTCTTAGTATTTTTTAAATAATGTTCCGTTGTTTTGGAGACAGGCTCGTACTCTGTGGCCTGGCTGGCCTGGAGCCCTCTGTGGTGTCAGGGCGGCCTTGCACTCGGATCTTCGCTTTTCCAGTGCCAAGGATTGTGCTTGCTGGCGTGCACCACCATGCTTGTCTTTAACAGACACTACTTCTGCACGAACTAACTCCGAATATTGTTATTCCGGTAGAAAGATACTAGTTTAAACATTTTTTATTTTCTGTTAAATTTTTTTTTTAATTTTATTTTTTTCTTATTTTCTGTTAAAATTTTTGTTGTGTTTTGAGTCAGGATTTCTCTGTGCAGCTGTGGCTGTCTTGGAACTCTGTAGACCAGGCTGCCCTCAAACTCAGAGATCCACCTGCCTCTGCCTCCTGAGTGCTGGGATTAAAGGCGTGTGCCACCACTGCCTGGCCTGTTAAAATTTTGTTTACATTATTTTATTTTGTATTTTATATGTGTTTCTGTATGTATATGCCTCTACACAGATGTGAATGTCAGAGGACAACTTTTGGGATGTGTTCTCCCCTCTCACCATCTGGGTGGGAGCTCATGTCCTCAGGCCTTACTCTCTGAGCCATCTCAGCACCTTTAAAGATTGAAATTTAATTTAATATTTTTTGAGGTAGGACTTACTCTGTGGTCCTGGTTAACCTGGAAGCTGATGTGTAGACCTGGTGGGCCTGGTGTTCACAAAGATCCCTTGGCTCTGCCTCCCTAGTGCTGGGGTCATAGGTGTTTACATTACCACCCAGGTCCCTGTCAGCTCAGCACCAGGGGCACTGTTCTTAGGAGCCGTCTTCATTCATCAGTTCCCTGCTTCATGCCTACATTGTTATTTATTTATTTTCCTTGGAGACAGGGTCTCCCGATGTAGTTTTGGTTAGCATTAAACTTTCAGTGGTTCTCCTGCCTCTGCCTTCCATGTTCTTTGATTACAGGTGTGTGTCACCACACCAGGCTTGGTTTCCTGCTGTCTTTTGCCATGCTGAAACTTGAACACAGGACCTGTGTATGCTGGGCAAGTTCTGTCTCACAGAGCTGAGTCCTCAGCACTTCTTTTAGCCAAGTCTGGCTGGGAGCTGGAACTTGAGATGTAGCTTAGGGTAACCTTGAACTCTCTTATTGTATTCTTCTTGAGACAGAATAAATCAGTCTCTGTGTAACTCTGGCTAGCTGAAATTCACAGATTCAGCCTTCCTCTACCTCTGGAGTGTTGGTAGACTCAACCCATATAGACCAGGCTAACCTCATAGTCTTTTGTGTTCCTTTTCTGCCTCAGCTTCTTAACAACTAGGATTGTAGGTGTTTTCCAGAATGCCTTGCTGGACTGTATTTAGGATCTTGTATTGTTATGCCCAAGTCTCACAGACTCCAAAGACCACCAAGGAGCCAATTCTGATACAAACACAGTAGGGTCTTTTTATTACAAGCTCAAGTGCCCAGACCCTCACTGATGTAGCGGTTGAGAGCAGAGCCCTGAGCTCAGGGGGTGGAGGGTGACTTATAGGTCCCAGTCCCTCCCAGCACGTCCAAAGCAGGGGAATTCCAGCCTGTCAAGCTTCTATTGGTTAAAACACAAAAGGGGATGTTGCATTTTAAAACGATTGGCTAAGGGAAGGCACCAAAACCATAAATGGTTCTGGCTTTCTTTGTTCTTTCTGTGATGGTGGTGGGGACATCTGGTCTTGGGTTTCAGTTGGATCCTGTCCTGTGCTGATTGGCTGTTGCTAGGGGAGAGGGGCAGGCCATTTTTCCTGGCAACAGCATCTCCAGTGAGTGGAAAGGAATTCAGCAAGGTGGGTTCCTCCCCTGTAGCTTCAGGGACATGTCTTGATGTGCCTGGCCTTTGTTCAGGCTTGTGCTTTAAACTTTAATCCAGTAACCAAAAACCCAATTTTTAGTTCTTTGGTCTCTCAGTATCTGCTAGGCAGGTGCTTTACTGCTGTGTTGCATGTATTGAGGTGTACATGCAGCTCTAGAACTTTCTGTTCCTGTTTCTTTGTTCTTTTTAAGGTAAGATCTCATGTAGCTAAGGCTGGCTTCAAACTCCCCAGGTACGAGGGTAGCCGGGAACTTTTCTAGGCAGAAAGGGCAGATAGAGTTTATTTCTGCTTTGTCTGCATGTATGTCTGTGTACCATGTTTACACTTGGCTCCTGCAGAGGCCAGAACAGGGTGTTGGATTCTCGGAAACCTCAGTTTCAGAAGGTGTAAATTGAATTATGGGTGCTGGAAATTAAGCCCAGGTCCTCTGAAAGAGCAGCCAATGTCCTTAACCACTGAGCCATCTGTCTAGCCTCGAAAGGGAACAGATTTATTAAAGAAAAGTAAGGGACTCTCTTGAGAGTGAAAGGTTAACAACGGATGAATACCGTTTTCTGGTTCCCTGCCTCTACTTGTTTAGATTATAGGGATGGCCACCATGCTTGGCTATAGCTCGAATTTGCTACTTTGTGGGTTCTTTCTTTCAACCTTCTCCACCCTTTTCTTCTTCCCTTTAAACCCCCAACACTAGATTTGAGAGAATAAGGATAAAGAGGAATGGAAAGATATCCCTGAATAAAGTCAGGGGGTTGGCAGCGAGGCATTGTTATAGTTAGACTACTACTTACTGATTAGGGGTATTAAGCTTGGGGCAAGTTTGATCTTCGCCGTCAGGATACCTAATTTCTACTTGTTGTTTCTTCTTTGCATAAGACTACTTAACACGCTCAAAACCAAACAGCAACCAACCACCAACATCAACACACTAGGGCTCTAGCATTTATATACACTCTGAAAAGTTCCCAGAATCCCAAATGTCTGTCTGCAGTTGGCAAAATCACACCCTTGCCATAGCACGAGGCAAATCATAGTCAGCTGCTGCAAAGCAGCCCCATATCCCCACACCTGAGAGAAAAATTAATTTTTTTAAATTTTTATTTTTATTTTTTTTCAAGACAGTTTTTCTGTATAGCCTTGGCTGTCCTGGACTAACTTTGTAGACAGGTTTGGCCTTGTACTCACAAGATCCACTTGCTTCTGCCCCCCAGAGTGCTGGGATCACAGGCCTGCGCCACCACACCTGGCTATTTTTTTTTTTTAAGAAACCAAAATTAAAAAAAGAAACGAAAATTACAAAAATTCTCAGTACACTTGGCTTCATTCTATGCTAGGGAGTCAGCACAGGGCCTCGTGCTCCCTGCGCAAGCACTCTGCCAACTGAGCAATGTCCTACAACCAGCTATTGTCGACTCTTTCAAAGGGGGGTCGGTTGCTAGCAGTATGTCTCTCTCAGATGGCTGGTAACTGAGGCTGACCTTGAATTGCTGCTAGACCAGCCTCCTAAGTGCTGGGATTACAGGTTCCTGCCATTATACCTGACTTGTGTTCTCGCCTTTTGTCCTCTGGCTGTCAATACTTTGAACGTCTTTCTTTTGTTGTTGTTGTTGTTTCTGCTTTGTTGTTGGCATCAACCCCGTGGACATTCAGGGATCCTCTTGCCTCAGCCTCCCAAGTAACTGGCACTACAGGTCCATGCCACCATTCTTGGCTTCCTTTTGAACGCTTAACTTTTATAGTAATTGCAGCTTGAACTGACTTTGGTTTATTGGCTCCATTTTAATCTGAAAGCTTCTTGAGGGTAAGAACTGTGTGTCTGAGTCTTGACCAAATAGTCTCTGAACAAATATTTGTTGAACGGGTCAGTGAGTGATTGAACTTAATCAGGAGAGCAGCTGTTTTTGGAGCTCTGAGGGGTGTATTTCATAGTGAGCCCTTGGTAAGGCTTGCTTGAGGGCCCTCCACATTTTCAGAACTCAAAGTCAATCAATGAGTGATGCTAGTGGGGACAACCCGATAGGAGGGGAGGCAGCAGACAGGACGCTGACAGGGTCATGGAGCTGGGTGTTTTCCGTGATGCCTGCTTGTTTTTTAATGTGTAGTGGTGATGCTACACGCTGGGCAGACTTTCCCAAGTTTCATAAATATTTAATTGGCTTTTTCAGGAGAATAAAAGCAGCCCGTTGATGACTGAAAATGACAAAGCATCCACCTAACAGACGAGGAATCAGCTTTGAAGTGGGAGCCCAGTTGGAAGCTCGGGACCGTTTAAAAAACTGGTACTTTTATATATTTTCTTTCCTGCTAAGTAAAGCGCTTTAGGAAGGGAGTCTCACCGGCCCTGATAGGGTGGTGATGCTGAGGTGTTTCCTGGCTTCTCCAGGCTTGGAAGATGCAGGGAAACTTAAGTTTCGGAGACAGAACTGCCTTTTCTCTTTGGCACAGGGATCCCTGGGTCGCACTTGTTCTCTTTTCCTGTTTGATGAAGGAGTTATGGGAAAGCAGAATAGGAGTTGCCATGGGAAGTAAAGCTTTCTCACTCTAGGCTGCTTGTGTGAAAGAAGAGTTGTCACAGCCCCTCCCCTCGCTTTCTGGGTGTGGTGTGGGATGGCTGAGAATTGTTATTACACGGGATCTCCCTTTGGGGCAGTTAGATTGAGAAGCTGACGGTTCTCACCTTGTTGCTGAATTTTTGTGACAAGATGGCTGGTAACTGAGGCTGACCTTGAATTGCTGCTAGACCAGCCTCCTAAGTGCTGGGATTACAGGTTCCTGCCATTACGCCTGACTTGTGTTCTCGCCTTTTGTCCTCTGGCTGTCGATACTTTGAACGATCCTGGAAATGTGGTCACGGTAATGTTGGCGCGAGGGGTTTATTGTGAGAATCATATTGAATATTTGGAGCGCAGTCTTCAAAACTAAACATCACTAAATGTGGTGGCACACACCTGTTCTCTCAGCAGCCGGAGGCTTAGTAGGAAGTTTCCTGAGAGCAGGATCGTAGCCTGAGCATAGTGAGTTCCAGACCGGCGTAGACTAACCCTAAAAAACAAACTAGCCAGTAGAGGTTCAGGTTCAGCTGGTAGGGTGTTTGTCTAGCATGTATGAAGCGGGTGTGAGTTCCATCACTGGATAAAGCAGTGTTTGGAGAGATGGAGGCTGGTATATCAGAGGTTCAAGGTTGTCCTACCTGCTACATAGTGCACTTGAGGCCAGCTGTGGATCTGTGACACCCTGCCTAAAAGGAAGAAGAAGAAGAAAAAAAAAAAAAGAAAAGAAAAGAAAAACAAAACAGTTACCACACTCCTTGTAATTAAGGACATCCTGGAATTTGGTTATTTCTTCAAAATGCAGTTAGAGGTTTCAGAACACAAACCTTTCGAGTTTTCCTAAGGAAAAGCTTAGCCCTTGTGATAATTATTTCAAAGTAGACTGATTTCTGGGGTGGAGGGAGAGGGCTAGGAAATGACTTGGGCAGAAAAGTGTTTGTGCTATTAGAAATAAAGACGCTGGGACTAGGGAGTGAGTTTGGTGATAGAATGCTGTCTGGCATGCTTGAGGCCCTGGGTTCAGTTTCTAGCACTTCAGAAATAAAGAAAATGTAGTTTGGTTGTCTTTGTACTGGTCATGGACAGAATTGCTGATAGTGAATACTTTTTAGGTTTGCTTTATCTGTAATTACTTGTTATATTGGTTTCTACTCTTGTGTATTTTTTTTTTTGTGTGTGTGTGTGGCAGTATATGCATGTATGTACATGTTTTCAAGTACATTTGCCTGTTTGTGCCTATATGGTAGTCATTTGCCTGTGTATGAATGTAGAAGTCAGCATAAAATGGATTTCTCCGTCACTGTCCATTTTAGTTTTTCAGTCACTCACTGACCTTGGAACTTGCTCTTTTGACTCGACTGCTCGCCAGGGAGGCACCATGATCTGCCTGTCTCTTTCTCCTCCTGAAACAGTGGGCACTGCTTTTACAGGAATGCCAGGGATTCAAACTCGGGTTCTCGTGTTTGCATAGCCCTTTTCCAGCTCTGTCAGCTGGACAGAAGCTCCTCCTTCCCCTCCTGGCCACCAAGGGGAGACTGGTGGAGATTGAACCCAAGACTGCGCATGTTAGACAGTTGCTCTTTCTACACCCCCAGCCTGCATTTCTGTTTTAGTTTGCTTTCTAGTGCTGTGATAAGCACCACGACCAAACACAGCTCAGGAAGGAAGGGTCTGGGTCAGAGTTTATCTCTGAGGGAACTCAAGGCAGCAACAACCTAAGGCAGGAACCTGGAATCAGGAACTGAAGGAAGTAGGGATCGTGGAGGGGTGCTGCTTACTGGCTGGCTCCTAGAGAATCCCGCGTTTATTATATACCCTAGGACAACGAGCCCAGGGGTGGCATGGCCACAGTGGGCAGGATCTTCCCACAGCAATTGTTAATCAAGAAAATGCCCTTCCACACTTGCCTGCGGGCCAGTCTGATGGGGGCATTTTCTCAACTGAGGTTCCTCTTTCCAGATGACTCAGTCTGCGCCAAGAAACTAACCAGTACAATTTTTAAAATTATTTTTATTATTCTCACGTGTGTGTCTGCGTTTAGGTCTGTGCACATGTGCGCATTTGTGAGGTCAGAGGACAACTTGTGAGACTCTCCTTTTACTGTGGGTCCGAGGCTCAGCTCAGGTTACGCAGGGTGTGTAACATGTGCCTTTGCACACGGCACCATCTTGTCGGCTCTTTCTGACACTCTTGTGTGCTTGGTCTGAGATGGGGTTTCTCCCTGCGGCCCTGGCTGTTCTGCAGACAAGCTGGCCGGAACTCAGAGATCCCCCTCCTCAGCCTCCCCAATGCTGGCATTAAAGGTGTTAGCCACTGCTCCCAGCTTCCACTTTTTTAATGCACATTGGTGTTTTACCTGCATGTATGGCTGGGTGAGGGTGTCAGATCCCCTGGAACTGCAGTTAGAGACAGTTGTGAGATGCCATGTAGGTGCTGGGAATTGAACCCAGGTCCTTTAGAAGATCAGCTAGTGCTCTTAACCTCTGAACCAGCCCCGGTTTTGAAAATTCATTTTTTTTTTTTAAAGGCTGCTCTTACTGGATATGATAGGACAAGCCTGTATTTCTGGCACTTAGGCTAAGGCAGGAAGATCATCAGTAACTTTTATTTTAATTCCTTTTTTAAAGATTTATTTATTTATTTATTTAAAAAAGGTTTGCTTATCGTTTATTTAATATTCTGCCTGCATGTGGGCCAACACACTAGAAGAGGGCACCAGATCTTATAGATGGTTATGAGCCACCATGTGTTTGCTGGGACTTGAACTCAGGACCATTTAGGGAGAATAGCCAGTGTTCTTAGCCTCTGAATCGTCTCTCCAGCTCCCATCTGTAGTTTAAAGCTATCCTGAGCAACCTGATATCTTATCTTGATAAACAAATAACCCCAGGTATAAATGTTACTGTAAGAGAATCAAAGAATCAAAGGAGGATTTTTTTTTTTTTTTTTTGGACAGGGTCTGGAGTTCATGGAGATCTGCCTGCTGCTGCCTCCCAAGTGCTGGGATTGAAGGTGTGCCACCACCACCTGGCTCAATCAGACTTTTTTTTTTCCTGGTTTTTCCAGACCAGGTTTCTCTGTGTAACCCTGACTGGCCTGGACTTACTTTGTAGACCAGGCTGGTCTCAAACTCACAGAGATCCACCTGCCTCTGTCTCCCTAGTGCACATTTTTGTTTTTAATTTGGGGAAAAAAAAAATCAAACCACAGGTAAATTAATTATAAAATAATTTCCTTATCAATCAGAATCAGTAAATATATTTTTGTTCAATTTGCTGAAAAAAGTTTTTTTGAACTGTGGTATTATCTTTTTGCATCAGCCTTTTGTATTCTGGGATTTGTTACTTTAAAAATATGTTTATTTGGGCTGGAGAGATGGCTCAGAGGTTAAGAGCCATCTAAAGGTCCTGAGTTCAATTCCCAGCAACCACATGGTGGCTCATTAACCATCTATAATGATATCTGGTACCTCTTCTGGCATGCAGGCAGAACACTATATATAATATATATGTCTTAAAAATATAAATATTTATTTAAAAGTATTGTGTATGAGTTTTTTTTTTTTTTTGCTTGCATCTCTGTTTGTGTACCATATATGTGCGTGGTACCCACAGAGGTCAGAAGAGGGAGTGGGATCCCCTGGAATTGGAGTTACAGAGAGTTGTAAACCACATGACAGTGTTGGGAGGCCCCAGGCCCTCTAAAAGAACAAGCCAGCTCTTCTCTTTATGTATATATGTATGCTTGAATGTATATGCACAACACAGGTGTGCAGGGGCGCATGGAGGCTACAAGAAGTGTTTTAAGGCCAGGTGGTGGCAAATGCCTTAGATCCCAGAGGCAGGCAGATCTCTGTGAGTTCAAGGCCAGCCTGGTCTACAGACTGAGTTCCAGGACAGCCAGGGTTACACAGAGATAACCTATCTCAAAAAATAAAATACAACAACACCAAAAATAAAACAGAAGAGGGATTGTGTCCCCTTGAACTGGAGGTAGAGAGAGTAGAGCTGCCTGTGCTGGGAAATGAATCTGGTTTCCTCATCAGAAGTAAGTGCTCCTAACCATTGAGTAATCTCTCTACCTCAGGATTTGTTATTTTGAGACACAGGCCGACTTTGTAGTTCTTGGCGGCCTGGACCTGTGTCCTCCTGCCTCCAGACTCTCGAGCACTGTGATTATAGGTTAATTTACTACAATCCTACCTTTTAATTTCTTTTTTCTCCCTCCTGTTTCCTTTTTTATTACATTTTAAATTTGATTATTATTGTAAGCGTGTACATGCACATGTGTGTCATGGGGTATGTAGAAATTTGTTGTCAGTTCTCTCATTTCATCTAGATTTTTACTTTTTCTTTCTTCTTTCTGCTTATTTATCTATCTATCTATCTATCTATTTATTTATTTATTTATTTATTTATTTATTTATTTATTTTTTTCAAGACAGGGTTTCTCTGTGTAGCCCTGGCTGTCCTGGATCTGCTTTATAGACCAGGCTGGCCTCGAACTCACAGAGATCTGCCTGGCTGGCCTTGAACTTCTGATTTTCGTGTTTCCATCTCCTAAATGCTGGGATTATAAGCATGCCATCATGCCCAGTATATGTCTAAGTCTAACCTGGAGGTTTGTGCATACTAGACAGGCACTTTTCCAACTGAGCTAATCCCTATTCTTATTTCTTCTTACTCTTCTTCTTCCTCCCTCTCCTCCTCTTCTTAACTGAGCTAATCCCTAGTTTCATTTATCATCATCATCAATTAGTAGTTTTTTTTCTTAAGACAGGGTTTCTGTGGAGCTCTGGCTGTTCTGGAACTCACTCTGTAGACCAGGTTGGCCTTGGACTCAGAGATCTGCCTGCCTCTCCCTCTTGGAGTGCTGGGATTAAAGGAGCCTGCCACCACTGCCTGGCCCCAGTCCCATTTGTTTGTTTTTAATTTAGCAACTTTATACCAGGCAGTGAATACAGTGTTCTCCTGCTGGCTTTGGGAAGTGTCTAGACAGGGGCTGGAGTGGTCTTTTAGTGGACTCTGTTCTGCTGTGTGTTAACAGACCACATAAGGCCTCAGAACAGGGCAGGCTGGAGCCAGGAGGAAAGCTTCATTGAACACTGGGGCACAAGCAGAGTCTAAGGCGTGGGGTAGGAGGGGTGGCAACGGGTTGTTCCTGGTCTGGGTTGCTTAGGTTCCTTGGGTGCAGGTGACTACCCAAAGTCTGAGTCCTTGCGTCATGCCCAAATACGTTTACTGTCTTGATTTTCCTTCCAAATGTCAACAGCAAATCAATAGACCAGCCTGTGGCTTACCACAACTGTTTAAAACCCCTGTCTGGTACAGGAAGAAATGGCTGTAGCTTACAGCCAGGTGCTCTGGATTCAGCTCTAAAATGCTCTCATGACTAGCTGAGTTTTCTTGATTAAATTGCTTTATCTCCCTAGCTTCAAGTTCCATATAGGCAGAGTGAGGAAATATAGTTGATTGTTCCATAGATTAGAGAGTCATGGCCTAGCATCTGATGACATATTGTCAAGGAAATACAATCATAATTATTGTTGTTTCCTTGAGACAGGGTCTTGCACTATAATATAAGCCAGCCTCCAACTCACTGTGATTCTCCTGCCTCCGGCAGTGTGGTCATGTTTTTTTGTTGCTGTTTTTGAAATCAGGTCTCACTGTTGCTCTGGCTGTCCTGGAACTTACAGATCTGCCTGTCTGTGCCCACCAAGGGCTGGCATTAAAGGCGTGTGCCACCTTATACAGCCGTTTATTATTATTGTTACCATCATCAGCATTTCATCAAATTTTCATTTACCTTATGTGCATACACATGTGTAGGGAGGTCAGAGGACAGTTTGTAGGAGTCATTTCTCACCTGCCACCATGTGAGTTTCAGTATTGAATTTAGGTTTTCAGGCTCAGTGCTAAATGTGATCAGCACTGTAGGTTAGATTTCTACTTCTTGACATCTGTGCAAGAATGTACGCTGACTGTTCACTGGCCTGAACATTTGTTTGCTTAGATCATTGCTTTCCAATGCTTTGGTGTGCGGTGAGCATCATCCCAGCAGTGCTGCTGCCAGCACTCCGTTGAGACGCAATGTGCCCAAAGACTTAAGGCTCACCTCTTCATTAGCTGTCTCCTTGTCAGTCTTCTCTTTTCAGTCCTTGAGCCATTTCTTCTTGTTTGGGAAGGGGGCTTGTTTTGTTGTTTTGAGACAGGGTTTCTCTGTATAGCCCTGGCTGTCCTGGAACTCACTCTGTAGAGCAGGCTGGCCTTGAGCTCACAGAGATCTGTCTGCCTCTGCCTCCCGAGTACTAGGATTAAAGTTGTGTACCACTACTGCCAGGCTGGGGCAGAGGAGGTGACTCTTAAATAAGTTTTGTTTGCTTGTTTGTTTGTTTGTTTCTCCTTTCTCCCTATGCTACTCAGGCTGGTCACTTCCCTGGCTCAGTTTCCCACGTGCTGGGATTACTGTTATGAACCACATACCTCAACAACTTGACTACTTTTGACAAATATATTCTTGGCGCACTTGTACTTCATTTCCTCAGGAAAAATTCAAAACACCTAAGCTACTCTGGAGGCTGAGCTTGGAGTTGGAAGTTCAAAACCATCCTAGGCTACAGATTGGCTGTTTAGCAAGACCCCTTTCTCAGAAAACAACAGTAATCACCAAATGAAAAGAAGCCAGAAGAGGGCTCAACAGTACTGATCTTACCTAAAATGCCAGAGCCCTTGGTTTAATCCCCAGTACAGAAGTAGATAAATAAAGCAAGAGTGTGATTGGACAACATTACAAATTTACTTTAAACTTGTTTGCTTGTTTTTTGAGACAGGGACTCAATATATAGCCTTGGCTGTCCTGGAATTCATAGGATCTGCTTGCCTATGTCTCTTGAGTGCAGGGAGTAAACCCACATTTCATAAGTAAGCCAGGGAGACAGAGCAGAGGACCAGCAGCTGGTTCATGACAACGTACTTCATCTTAAGATCTCTGTTTTAGGATTAAGGCTTGTGGAACGTCATTATTATGCCAGTTGAAACTGTCCGGTGTGGGGAATATGACTGTTAACCATCCTAGTCTTGGTTTCTTAGAGCCCACCTGGGGACCTGAAGCTTGACTGGGAGTGGTATTTGATATTTAGGTCAGGCTTCTGGAGCCTTGTGTAGCAGCTTGGGCTAAAACAATGGCTCCTGTAGCTTTTGTTTAGCAGACCATTTTGGCAGAGTAGATAGGGAGCTCTCAAGATAAACTTACCAACCGAAGCACCCCCTCTCCCAGAACTTGCTCATACTCCTCTTTTCACTCGGTCACTGCTTGCTAGCAGGCAGCCGGCAGGCAGCCACCCGGCAGCCAGGAAGAGTTGTGCTGAGAATTTGATAGGGGTGTTTTCAAGTCGCCTGCAGGTAAACTGTGTTTTGTTCACCAAAGCCCCACTGTGGAGTCTATGGCCTTAGCCCAGAGAGAAAGCAAACCTTTTCCCCTACTGCTGGAGACTGAATGCAGGATCTCATGTCCGCCAGAGAGGCTCTGCCACTGAGCCATCCCCCGGTTCATACTGTTTCTAATATTGCAGAGTTAGATAGCTTATTTACAATAAATTTTCTCCGAAAGCTAAGGGGTTGTTTGCTGTTTTAATTTTTTTTTTTTACTACTACATTTATTTGTGTGCGTGATATGTGTGTGCGCATGTGTGAAGGCGGGCTACAGTGCACATTGGAGGTTAGAGAACAGCTTGCGGAGTTTTTCTTACTTCTACCGTATGTGTTTTGGGACCCAAACTCCGGTGTTAGGCTTGGCAGCAGGTGCCCGCAGCCCACCATGTCACTCACCGCCCTGATCCTTAGAGATGAGGAAAGGGGCTGGAGAGGTAGCTCACTGGTTACTAGTGCTTGCTGCTTCTCCAGAGGATCTGAGTTTGGTTCCCAGCCTACACTTCGAGTGGCTCACAACTGCTTTTAACTCCAGTTCAAGTGGATCTAACACTCTTCTAGCTTCTGAGGGCATCTGCACCTAAGTGACACACACTCATACAAACGCATATGCATGCAATAGACAAGGATCACAGAGGTGAAAATTTCTCTCCCAAATTATAGAATAAGTAGCAGGGCTAGGATTTGAACCTCTGTTGGTCTGACTCCAAAGGCAAACTATGCTTCCAAATGCATTCCTCTGCCTGCCATGATTTTTTGGATACGCTGCTATTTGCACAGGAAGAAAAAAGGTAGGAGGTGTAAAAGAGTTAACTTTTGATTCTCTCTCTTGTTTTTCTTTTCTTTGTTTTTTTTGGGGGCAGGGCTTCTCTGTGCAGCTCTGGCTGTCCTGGAGCTCAAGCTGTAGACCAGGCTGGCCTTGAACTCCTGGCACCTGCCTCTGCCTCCCAAGTGCTGGGGTGAAAGGCGCACACTACCTCAGCCACCAGCACCTTAATCCTGTTTCCTGTCTGTGACAGCATGTGGAGAGCAGGTAGAGCGGCAGGGTGGATGGACGCTTTCTGTTGGCAGTCTTGGATTAGTCTGTGCGTGTTTTTATGCAGAGGCCCTTGTCTCAGTGTGCTGTGTGCTAGACAAACAGCAGTGGCTATAGCGTACTCGAAGGTTTGCTCTGACGAGCATGAGCCTATTATCCCGGTGGTTTTGCATGGGCTGTCTCATTTAGTTCTCCTCAGAAATGCTCGTCTGTACGCTGCAGACGTGTAGCTCAGTGGTAGAGCACATGCCCAGAGCATCCAGGCCTGGTTTCAATCTCTAGCATTAAAATAAAAGCATAACTACAATAAAGGCCTATGGAGACGCAGAGGGCAAAATGACTCTGAAGACACAAGCTTTATTATTGGTCCGAGGCTCACTTAACCCTGCTTGTCCTCAGTGCTTTGAGGGCTTCACACAGATTTATGTGTAAATCACACAGGAGAGAGTTGTTTTCAGAATTTAAGGTCCTGATGGGCATGGTATCACTCACCTTTAATCTAACAGAAGCAGCTAGATCTCTGTGAGTTTGAGGCCAGCTTAGACTACACAGTGAGTTCAGGACAGGCGGGGTTACAAAGAGAAATCCTGTCTCAAAAAAACAAACAAAAATTTACAGTCCCGAAGAAGTAATACAGTTGGGATTTTTTTGGGGAGGAGGGGAGGCCAGGAACAAAGGAAAAACTGGCCTCAATGTCATTGAGATCCTTCTGCCTCTGCCTCCCAGCTACTGGGATTAAAGGAATGCACCACCACATCTGGCTTGGAGTTTATAAAATACTTGCAATCCTAATACTCAAGAGTCCTGGCCTACATAATGAGACCTTGTCTCAAACAAAACAATGCGTGACGAACAGCTAGTGAGTAGAGGTGTGGATCAGTGACAGAACACGAGAAGCCAGGGTTCCGTGGCCTGCAGTGGAAAGAAACAACAGATACTCAGCTGGATGTTGTGGTTCACTCCTGCAGCCCCAGTGTTGGGCCGGGAGGACTGTTGGAAGGCCACCGCCAGCATAGGTTACACAGTAATTTCTAGACCAGCTAACAAAATCCTGTGTGAAGAAACAACGCAAACCAAAAGCAGTTCTAATTTTGGAGTGAGGGCTTCTGGGCACAAGTCTCATTCAGAGGGTAATTCTGCCCACCCTGTTCACTCCCAGGCTTGTGCAGATGAACTGGCTAAGATGACAGGCTTTGGTTTCCCGGTCAGATGCCGGGTGGATGGAATAGAAAGTGCTTGTTCTGCGTGTTGCTCCCGCCTCTTCCTGTCATCTGGCAGCAGTGTACCATCTGTCCCAAGCAGCAGGCTGGCAGGCCCTGTTCTCGCAGTGAGCACAATGAGGTGGCTTCTCTGCTGCCTTCCTGCTCCTTCTGCCACATTCTCCCGACTGTATTTGTAGTTAAGCACTCGTAGTTTCTCTTTCATGTACAAATAATTAAAAAAAAAATCTGATTTTTTTTTTATTTTGTGTGTGTGCATGTGTCCATGTGAGTGTGCATGGTATCACAGTGTGCATATGGAAGTCAGAACAGATTGCTGATGACTTTGAGTAGTCTGCTGTCTCCTACCATGTTGGAATGGGGTCTCTCTTGTTTCTGACATTCTGTGAGCTCCAGGCTAGCTGGGCTGAGAGCTATGGGCAGTTCTGCCTCAGCCTCCAACCTCACCACAGAATTGCTGGGTTTACACATATGTCCTATCATATCTGGCATTTTTGACCTGGGTTCCAGGGATCAAACTCAAATATTCAGGTTTGTTGTGGCAAGAACCATCCCATCTACCATTTGGTTTCTTCCTCTTTCTTCCTTTCTCTTTCTCTTTCTCTCTCTCTCTTTTCTTTCTTTCTTTCTTTCTTTCTTTCTTTCTTTCTTTCTTTCTTTCTTTCTTTCTCCTTCCTTCCTTCCTTCCTTCCTTCCTTCCTTCCTCTCTCTTTCTTTCATGTTTTTTATTTTATGTGCATGTGTGTTTTTCCTGCATTTCTGTTTGTGCCTACTGCTCATAGAGGCCAGAAGAAGGAATAGGAATTGGAATTACAGAAAGTTATGAGCTACCTTGTGGGTTCTGAAAATTGAACCTGGGTCCTGGAAGAGCAGCTAATGCTCTTAAACATTGAAGCATCTCTCTAGCCCCTGCTTTCTTTTTCATTAGTATTCTTTCCACTGATCATGTTTGGGTGTGTGGTTTATACCTCTTGTGAAAAACAGGGTCTTGCCAGGCAGTGGTGGTGCACACCTTTAATCTTAACACTTGGGAGACAGAGCAGGTGGACCTCTTGAGTTCCAGAGTGAGTTCTAGGACAGCCAGGGCTACAGAGAAACCCTGTCTTGAAAAACAAACAAAACAGTTAAGAAAGAAAGAAAGGGTCTTACTATGTGGCTAAGGTTGGTCTTCAATTAAAATTGTAGTCCTTTTAGTTCCTCAAATCCTATAATTGCAGATGTATACTATGTCATGCCTGGCTTCTCTTCAGCTTTATTTTTTTAACTTTTTGTTTTGTTTTGTTTTGTTTTAATTATGTGACTGTGTATGCATGTTAAGTGCAGGTGCCTAAAGGCCAGAAACATCGGATTCCCTGGAGCTGGAGTTGTACATAGATGGTGCTGGCAACCAAACTCTAGCTCTCTGGAAGCGCAGTATGTGCTCCTTACTGCTGAGCCATCTTTCTGTCTTCCCCCACCTTTTTTTTTTTTTTTTTAAGAAGGTGAATTAATATTTCTATTTGTTCATTGCTTGCATTGAAGTATTCTTCAGTGACATCCTTCCCTTGAGGCTATGCCACAGTCCTTAACCACTTCATAGCTGCAACCAACGACCTCCCGTTGCTTCCCCTCTGGCTCAGTTTTGCACAGGCTTGCCCAGTTGTCTAGTTTCTTGTTTTTGTCAGTCCTAGTTAGTTTATTTGGGGCTCAGAACAAAGGGCCTCCCCATGATTACATAATGTAAGCTCATCACAGATGGGTGCAAGCACACAAGGGTGGACTGGGCGCTTGTCCAAGGCCTGGCAGCCTTGTGAATTCACACATCTGGTAGCCATCCTCCCTCTTCAGCCCTGGTACTGGCGTAGGAGAGAAGCTGAGTCTTGAACACAGCTAAACCTATGCTTCTCTGTGACTTGGCGATGGCAAGCTTCTCTTCCTTCCTTTCTCTCCCTCCTTCCTCCCTTTTCCTTTTTGTTTTCTCTCTTTCTTTCTAATTTTTATTTTTTCTTGAGACAGGGTTTCTCTGTGTAGCCTTGGCTGTCCTGGACTTGCTCTGTAGACCATCTGGTAGCCTCAAACTCAGAGAGATTTATCTGCCTCTACCTTCCATTTTAAAGGTGTATGCCTCCAACACCTTGCTTTTCGTCATTTCTTTTACTGTTTCATTTACTTATTTATTTTACAGTAATTTTTCTTTTCTAAAAATTTTGTGTATGGTATGGAAAGATGGCTCAGCAGTTAAGAGCACTCTGTGCTCTTCCAGAGGGCCTGACTTCAGTTCCCAGTGCCCATATGATGGCTCACAACCATCTATACTAGGATCTGATGCCCTCTTCTGGCCTGCAGGTGTACATGCAGCTAGAACATTATATACATTAAAAAAAAAATCTTAAAAAAGTTTTTTTTATATGTTTGTATTTTTCTCCTTGACTTTGCTTATGTTTCTTTATTAATACATGCATTTTTGCATGCCATCTGTGTGCCTTGTGCATGTGTGTATATCACATGCATATGTTTGTGTATTTGTATGTGTTTGTCCTTACATGTGTATGAGAGCAGAGTGAAGGTAGGTTTATTATGAAAAAGTGAGGGAGATCTCTGCAGGGTGGGAGGGGCTCCAAGGAAGGAATATAGTATTTTCTGTGTTTCCTACAAATATAGACATATATACATATACGAATATATACATGCTGTGGAATGAAGACACAGCACACAGCCCTGATAAAGTTCAGGGAGAGGGCCAGTAATTGGTGTTGGCCTTGATGGCCAACTGTTGTTACCATCTGTTCTTCTGACTCCTGTCTTTGCCAGTTGCTCACACTTATTCACTGATTTACTCTGTGCCAAGTCTAAATCTAAAGCTTGCCTGCAGCACTTCACAGTGCTCTGAGGTGGCTACTTTTACCATGCCTGTTTTATATCTGAGGCAACAGGCCGAAGCAGGTGACCAAGCTGTGTAAAGTTAGAGTTGGTAAGTGCTAAGTCTGGGCTGTGTTCTTACTTGTGTGTATTGAGGGTCTCATGTAATCTAGCCTGGATTTAAACTTCTCATGTAGCAAAGGATGCCTCCTGATCTTCCTGCATTCACTTCCTAAGTGCTGGATTGTAGGTCTGAGCCATCATGTTCTATTTGAATTTGGGATTTGAATGTGGGTGGTTTCAGCTGGCCACAGTGGTGCACATTTATAATCCTAGTATTAAAGAGACAGGCAGGAGCGTTGCTGGTAGTTCAAAGCCAGCTGTGCTACAGAGTGAGTAAGACCTTGCCTCAAAAAGTGAGAGTGCTGGAGGTCTAGCCCACTGAGGACTGGACATGGAGAACAACATTAACAGCAATGTGTAGTCTAGCTTCTGAAGCATGTGAGTGGTGCGGTTATTTTTTTATTATTAAAAATACTTTATTTTATTTATTTTTGGTTTTTGGTTTTTCGGGACAGGGTAGCCTTGGCTGTCCTGGACTTGCTTTGTAAACTAGGGTGGCCTCAAACTCACAGAGATCCTCTTGCCTCTGTCTCTCCCAAGTGCTAGGATTACAGGTGTGCACCTGGCTTATATTTTATTTTTATCAGTGTATATGTGTGCTAGGTGCAGTGCTCTAGGAGAATGCTGGCTCTAGAACTGGAGTTGCAGGTGGTTGTGCTGGGAACCAAACTCTGGTTTTCTGCAAGAGCAGGGAGTGTGCTTTATACTGAGCCATCTCTCCAGCCCTGTTTTGTTTTGTTTTTGAGATAGTCTTGCTAGGTAGGCCTGGCACTTCCCTTGTATCCCAGGGTGTTTCAGACTACAGTAATCCTTCTGCCCTCCTGCTGGGTTCTTGATGTACATTATTCTTTAGGTAGGCGCCTACCTCATTGCTGTGTGGGTTGAACCCAGGGCATTGAGTGTGCTAGACTGGGCTCCGTTGATGAGCTATGCCCCCAGCCCCTGGGGTATGGCTTTAATCCTATGCCAAGTCCTGTACCTGGAGCAGAGAGCAAAGTCCCTGCAATTAATTATGTTGTGAAAAGATACTGCATTCTGTACAAAGTTCTTAGAGAAACTCAGAAAAGCAGTTAATTTCTTAGGAGGGTTTTCAGCAGCTTCACAGGGATTACATTTGAAGTCAGGTTGTTCAGTTACTGCCAGATTCTGAGCTCGGTGGTGACTGGGCCAGGGCAGTCTTCAGAGGCTGACATTCCAGTGAGGGGAGCAGAGGACAGAGGACAACGTCAGCGGGATGGTTTTTATTTTAGATTAGCATTTACCAGAGGAAGCCCACAGAGACGAAGTGCCATTGTCTTCCCTGTGCTGATGTCTTTGTCATCTGCAGGGTTTCTCCACTATGAAGTTTTCCCAGTTCCTTCACATCTTATAAAGAACTTCCTTTGGCTTACAATGAAAGAGTGGAAAGTTATGATCCATCCATCCATCCATCCATCCATCCATCCAAGTATTTGCATGTGTGCATGTCAGAAGCCAATTTTTCAGTCATTTCTTTCCTTCCTCTTTCATGTCAGTTCCAGGAACTGAACTTAAGTCATAAAGCAAGTGCTTTTACTCTCTGATCCTTCTTTTCTGCCCTGGTTTACTTCTTTGAGATAGAGGACTATTTACAAAAGTTATTTGCTGCTTTGCTTGCTTGCTTGTGGGTCTCACTCAGTACTAGGCTCATCTTGAACTCTCTGCCTACTCCATTCAGCCTCCCAGTGCTGGGATTGTAGGTATGTGTCGCTGCGCTCAGCTCTTTTTATTTAGTTTTGTCTGTCTGAACTGTGTTTTTTATTGTACACCTTGTGTTGAAATCTAGTATTACCTTGTTTTCTCATTCACATTGTATCCTGGCAGTTTTCAGTTAGCTTCTGTTGCCTTTTGACATGCTCTCTCATTTTTTGTGCGTATCTTGATTTGTGTGTTTAATAGTTCCTTATTTCTCCTGGGCCAGAGGGTTATCACAGACTCATCTTGTAGATTTTCTTTCCCAGTCCCAGAATCACCCATTTCTCTAAGTCAGAAATGAAGATCTGAGGATTTTTGGTTGTGGTTATTGTTTTTTCTGAGATAGGCTCTCACCATATGGCCCCACCTGCCCTGGGACTGGATATGTACACCAGGCTGGCCTTGAACTCACAAGATACCTACATGCCTCTACCTTCCCAGAGCTGAGATGTAGATCTGTGCTGCTGTACTTGGCTTCTGTGTGAGCACTGGGAAGCTGAGCTTAGGCCCTTGCCTGCATGGCAGTCTGATTGAGTCATCTCCTAGCCTGATCAAATGTTTTTGTTAATAAGTTTCACATCATTTTACAGATGGAAGGCACTGGATAAAGAGTTTGTTGTTAATTTGTTTAGGTCAGGGTCTTCTGCAGCTGGTGCTTGCCTTGAACTCACTTTACTCCTGCCTCAGCCTCTTGAGTGTTGGCGTTGCAATTGTGACCATCCACATTCTGTTCAAATAGGCTTTTTATATATATTTTTTATTTACCACTCCCCATCTGCCTTTTGACAGTCTCATGTAGTCTAGGCTAGCCTTCAGTAGGCTTGGTTGCAAAAGATGGCCTCAAACTTCTGATCCTCCTGCCTTCACCTCCCAAGTGTTAGAGTTACAGGCAATCTGCCATTGTGCTTGGCTCTTAAAAAAATTCTTTTTGCATATGCGTGCAGATCAGAGGAAAACTTGCCAGAAGCAATATTTTTCTTCTACTGTCTGGGCATGTGAGAACTAACTCAGGTCATCAAGCTTGGCAGCAAACTTTCTCTCCCTGAGCAATCTTGCTGGTCCATGCTTGGCTGTTTTTGTGTGATTTTAAAAGTCTCTGCTGAGCTAGGTAGGTGTCCACCTGTAGCCACAGTGTTTGGGGAGGCTGAGGAGAAAGGATTATAATTTAAAGGGCAGCTTGGACTATGCATGACAAGATTGTCAGGTGAGGGGTTATTTAGAGAGGACTTTACTGCAGAGTGCACACATATTTAAATAAGGCCTGATGACCTTTCACATACATACCCCTCTGTGTACCACCCAAACAAGCTCATGATGATATTGGACCCCTCAGAAGACTGCTTGTCCCCTCACTGACTTGCATAGCTCCTTCCTCCCCAGAAGGAGGCCTTGTTTGCAGCCCTTCATTTCAAGTGAGTCCGGGCAGCACCAGGCTTATTAACTGTTTTCTGGGTATGTTTGGAATCCTGATTGCAGGAGCTGAGGGTATTTTTTTAAAGACTTATTTATTTGATGTGTGTGAGTGCTTTGCATGTATGTTTGTGTACCACATGTGTGCCTGGTGTCCTCAGGTCCAAAGAGGGCAGTGGATTCCCTAGAATAGGAGTTATGGGTGGTTGTAAGTAAACAAGTGCCCTTAACTGCTCAGCCATCTCTCTAGCCCCTGAATGGGATTTTTAAAGAAGTGAGACAGGATGGGATGGTTTCCAGGATATGAGAGCAAGGGCTGGAGGTGGCAGAAAGACATCAGCAGAAGTATTTTAGAATACTTGAAACTTTGTAAGAGTACAGACAGAGCGAAGCAAGAATGGTGGGAGAGGGGACTGGAAGGGGAGGTTTAAGCAGAAAAGAGATGTGTTTGGACGCCTGGCGGGAGCAGACAACTGATACTCTGTCAGTTTCAGCATTTACTGAGGGTTGCTGGCCAAGGCCTCTGATGGGAAGGGCTCAGGGGTTGCTGCACTCTGCTGAGCATGGCTGCTGAAAGGAAAGATGCATTCAAGATCAAGATGCTTCCTGAGTGAAACTGTCAGGTGTTGATTAGTGGAGGTGGTAAAGGAGTAAGAATGGCTGTCATCAAAACCAGTAGAATTTTCCTAAAGTTTAGTAGCTGCCCCCTCCTTCCTTCCTTCCTTCCTTCCTTCCTTCCTTCCTTCCTTCCTTCCTAAATATATCTTCCATCCTCATTCTCTCTCCAGAAAAGTGTTGCTTTTGTGCATACAAGTCTCTGGCTTCTGCTGTGTGCTCTGAGCCAGGAGCAGAGGCACACTGTGGCTCCTGAGGCACAGCGAGCTGCTGTATGTTTGCAGAAAGGCTATCTATATAAGGAACAGTCTGGAAGCAGCCTGCATGCATCCCCAAAGCCAGGGCAAAATACAGGCAAATTCTGGGCTAGCTGCTAGGTAAACCGCTAGGTAGCTATGAGAAAGGCTGTCTGTGGATGGTCAAAGGACAGACAGACTTCTAGTGATGTGTCACTACAAGGGTACATGCATGTGAGCTCAGATCAAGAGCAGAGGTCTCTTCCATGGGTCTGCACGAGTTAGAGGCTGATTTTGATAACCCTTTTTTTGTTTGTTTTTGTTTTTTGAGACAGGGTTTCTCTGTGTAGCCTTGGCTATCCTAGACTCACTTTGTAGACCAGGCTGGCCTGTAACTCACAGGGATTTGCCTGCTCTGCCTCCCTGAGTGCTGAGATTATAGGTGTGTGCCACCACGCACGGCTGCTTGGCTATACCTCTTGTTGTTCACTGAGTTATTCTCCCCCACCCCCCAGTGTAAAATGGATGTAGTGATGGTAATGGTTCCTAAGCCCTTGTTGGGTTGTGGTAAAGATCATGTGAGGTTCTTTATTGCCTGGTCCTTTGTAAATCCTGTAGTAAGCCATACATGTGTATGCTTTTGTGTTTTAGACAAAGTCTCAATATATATTCTTGGCTGGTCAGGGACTCACTCTATAGACCAGGCTGGCCTCAAATTCTGCCTCTCTAGTGTTGGGACTAAAGTCATTCACTACCACAGTGAGCTGTGTTGTTGTTTTTGTTGTTATATTTAAAAATTAGTTGTGTGTTTGTAGAGGACAACTTGTAAGTGTGAATTTTCTCCTTCTACCATGTGGGTTTCAGGGATTGAACTCAGGTGTCAAGGTTGGTGGTGAGTAATCATCTTAATGGTCTTTGTTTCTTTGGTTTTTGAAAGAGATCCAATTTCACTTGCTCTGTAGTCCAGGCTAGTCTCAAAATCTGGGGAATCTTTTTTTGTCACAGCCTCACTAGTGCTAGGATCATAAGCATGCACCACCACACTCAGTTTACACATGAGTTATTAATAGTTCATAATTCCTGTTTACTCCAGGAACTAGAAACTGGTGACTGTTGGCCAGTTGGAATAGGTCCCAATATTTTTGGTTTTCTGCCGTGGCAGCACTGGGGATGGTGCCCAAGGTGTTACACGTGCTAACCTGTGCCCGCTGGACCACACCCCGGGCTCTGGAATAAGCATTCAGAAGGAAATTCCTCCCCTTTTAGGTCCTTTATTTTACTCACAATCTTGCTGCTTTGTTTGGGTTTCTAGTTGGGAAAGGGGTAGAGAATGGGGGAGTGGGCAGGACCGGGTCCCTTGCCCATCATTGCCAGTTGCTCTAATGTGAGCAGGAGGCTTATGGGTAGTAGGTGTTTTATTTTACTCAGAAGGGCAAGCCTGAGCAACAAACCCTACTTCCTATGGCTTGCCGGCCCATAGAATGAACAAGTCAACATTGTATCCCCGAATTAGACCTGGTTGCTTCTGGCCCTCTGGACAGCCTTTCCCAGTACTTGGCAGGAGCTTTGGGTCCTTTCAGCCCTCCTTTTTCCTTGATGAACCAGGTATGTTGGTTTATTCAGCTGCAGTCAGAAATGTTTCTCAAACTGGAAAACCCCAGGTCTGAGCCTCTACTTTTAGAAAACCACAGGAGTCTGCAAATGCTACTTTGTTAGTTCTTAATTACATTGTAACAAGTTTTCTTAGAGTTTAGTGGTTTGAGGTTTGAAACAAGGTTAAACATTTATTATCCTCCCAAGTTTCTGTGGGTCAGAATTCAGGAGCAGCCTACTTGGGAGGTTCGGGTTCAGGTGTGCAATTTAAAGTGGCTTATTCATAGAGTTGGCTCTTTGGTGTGAGTTCCTGAGGGGATGCTTTGATTCCCCATCAATAGGCCTTTCCATAGGAATTAAGCTTTTTTACAGTGTAGCACCTGGTTATGCTCCCCTTTCCTGTGATGGGGACCCAAGAGCATAAGGGAAAAGCCGCAGCGCTGTGTATACTAAAGTTCATGTAACTTGCTGGGTGGTGGCCTATGCCTGTAGTCTTCGTGCTCAGGGGCCAGAGGCAGGAGGGTAGTCTGATCAGTTCTAGCTGGCCTACACAACAAGACCCCCCCTCATAGCCAATACCACCCTGCCCCCCAAAGTAAATAAGTGGATGATTGTCCTTCCAATATTTAGATTTTAGGGGTTAACTCAGGTTTTCAGACTTGGCAGCAAGTGCTTTTACCAGTTGAGCTATTTCATCAGCCCAAGGTTACTGTTTTAACCATTTAAAGCATTTATTTTATGGTGAAAAATATGTTTAGATTAGGTAGCGTAAGGCACCTTGCTGGGGAGGTGGAAGTTATCTCAGCTGTAAATCGACATATAACAACTATGCAGAACTTTTACTTCTTTTCTGTGTATGGGTGTTTTGCCTGCATATGTGTGCCTGGAGCCTGTAGAGTCCATCAGATCCCCAGGAACTGGTGTTACAGAGAAGATTGTGAGCTGCCAGGTGGGCTGAGAGTTGACCCTGGGTCCTTTGCAAAGCATCACCGGTGCTCTTAACTGCTGAGTATCCAGCACCGACAGTACTTTTGTGTGAGCCAGCTTCGGAAGTCTCACAGCATTCCTCCTGCCACGTTCAAGCGAGGGTAATGAGGACCACCTGTGAAGGCAGGAGTGTGCACCTTTTCACAGGTCCTGTTTCCTCTGCAGTGAAGGTGTTGGCATGTTCAGAGGACGCCTGTGCTCTTTGTAGTTTCTGGTCTTGATGATTCATCTATAGTCTGTGCTGAATATTGGCTCAAGGTCAGAATTAGAACTGGTACAGATGAGTGGCCACCTAGGCTTGAGTGCTGTCCAGGGCTGGCTGTTCCTGTCCACCTGACTTTGAGTTCAGTTACCTTCCTGCCCCTGGAGCCTCAGGAAATAGGGCACTCTCATTGAAAGTCCACTGCACACATGCTGTTATCAGAGGCTATGTCTCAGAACTATGCTTGCTTTGAAGAAAGCTTATTCTCTCTCACACACACACATAATAGTTGTGCATGTGGGAAGGATTGTGGAATCTTACTAAGCTTGATTCCTACGATTGAGGATTACATTATCTTAGAAGTGGGGTTAATGCCGGCGGCTGTTTCACCTTTTCAGTGTTCTTTAAGAGTCTGCTCTGCTGTGCATGTTTGCCAAGTCCTTGCGTCTCACAGAAGGGAGTGTCTTCATGCTTTAAAAGTTAAATGAGGGTAAAGGTTAAAAACAAAGTTTTGACTGTCTTAACCCTGCAGACATTTTGAAGTCATTGGGAGGACTGTTGGAAAGAAATTACACATGCAGGTTAATTGCGGGCTATCTTTTAGTAGTTCTTGAGTATGTGGTGGTGATCTAGCATCTTGACCTTTTTATGTCCTTGTTTTTCTGTTCTTCCTTCTCTCTTTCTCGTTTTCTTTCACCTCCCCTCTCTCATTACCCCTCTCCCTCTCTCTCTTTTCCCTTCTAAATTTTATAGCCCAGGCTGAGGTAAGCAGTGGCAGTTTCCTGCTTCTGCTTCCTGACAGCTGGGGTTGCAAGTATGAGCCACTGTGTCAGGTTGTCAGTTTTTTTCCTGTCACACATTTATGGCACTGAGTTAGGAAGTTTTGATAAAGATGGTCCAGATTTCATAAAGCACACGAGCCCCCTGGAAACCTTTTAGGCCAGCATCCCCTGGGTCAGGGACTGCTTTTTTAAAACATTCATTGTGAATGCATGGAGGTCAGAGGACAGCTTGCTTTTCTCCTTCCCTCATGTGATCCAGCTCAGCTTGTCAGGCTTGGCCATAGGTGCCATTGTCTGCTGGCCACCATCTTGCTGGCTCAGTACTGTTTGGGAAACTCTCATCTAGGGCCTCGCTGCCCATTGGTTAGGTTCAGGCAGAGTTGCTGCTTCCTGAATTTCCCTGTTGTCTTCTTCCTTCTGTACTCTGATTAACCCAACTGTATTCTCTCCCAGAAACAGTCCTCAGCCCTACTCTGTCTGTTTTTTAAATTGTGTCTTTCCTGAGATAAGGTGTCTACCTCAGGCTAACCTCAGACTCACTATTTAACTGAAGATAAGCTTGAACATGATTTGGCCACCTCTGCTCCCTGACTGCCGAGATTATAGATGTGTGCCACAGTGCCCAGTTTCCGAAGCCCTAATGACAACAGAGAACTTCTGCCATCTTTCAGAGTTGAGGTCGAGCACCCCCTCTTTTGAAGAGGCATCTTGGTTTCTTCTCTTCCTCACCCACCCCACTTCCCTGCCTTTTGCTTCTCTGGATCCTACCCTAATTACAGAATCTTCTGCTGTTGGAAGTGTCAGTGTTTCTGGTACTCCTATCTGGAGACACAGGCTTATTGAGAGTTCCAGGCTGACCAGGGCTATTAGGAGTACTGAGCTCCCAGATTTGATTTCCAGCACCCACATGATGGATGATGGCTCAGAACATCTCCAGTGCTGAGATTACAGATGCATGCTACAATACCAGCTTTTTTTTTTTTTTTTTTTTTTTTTGGTGTGCGGAGTCCAGCATCTGACTGTATAGCTCCAGGCTGGCCTACAGTTCTTGGTCTTCGGCCTCATGAGTGCTAGCAGGGGTGTGCCGCTTGGTTTCTCTGGGTATTTTAGCCAGAAAACGATTTAACACAGGGAACCAGGCACTTAGAAAACAGTAAAGGATTGGAGTTGGGAGACTCAAGGATGCTGTCTGTGGAGTACCAAAGTTTGAGGGGCTCTCAGTGGAGCCTTGGCAGCTAGGATGTCATTATTGCCATTGCCACCCACACCACTGCTCCTTAACACTGACATAGCAGCTGCTACTGAAGAGCAGCAGCAGCCACTTCCAGGAACTCCTCAGTGCTCTGAGGTCAAAGGCCAAGCTATTCAATCAGGAGCTGCATTGTAACAGACTCTAGGGATTTACATGTGAATGGTTGGTGTGGTCACTAAACTGTGGGTCTCTGTCATTTTAGTTGCTTATGGGAAGGAAATGAGGGAATGTTGTTTGTTTTCCCAATTCTCAGTGTAGAAAGGATGGACTAGAGACTGAAAGAGCTGAGCTGGTCATGCTCTGCTTCCTTCCAGATATTTTGTACATATTCATCTTCCTTTAAAAAGAGGTAGTAGCGGGGTGTAGTGCCACATGCCTTGCATCCCAATGCTCTAGTAGAGGCAGGTAGTCTAGCCAGGGCTACATCGTTATGTCCTGCCTCAAAAACAAACAACAAAACAAAAACATAAACGAATGAACAAAAACTTCAAATATACAAGTAATAGGGCCTGTGAGATGGCCTAGCAAGTCAGGGCACATGCCATCAAGCTTGCCAGCCTGAGTCCTGTTCCTGGGACCCACACACCAGAAAGAGAATTACTTCCCAAAAGTTGTGCTCTGATTTCATGCTGAATGATGTGGTATACTGTACACACAATTCACAAGATGCAATAAAGAATTAAACATGTCATATAATAGCTCACCCTACGTGGCTTCTGGGGATGGGATTGGGATTGTCAGTCTGTGGCAACAGCTTTTACCCACAGAGCCAGATCAAGACTTTTATTGTTTGTTTTGTTTGTATATTTACTTTTGCGACAGGGTCTCTAGTCCAGGTTGGCCAGGGATTCATGGCGCTTTCTCCTGCTTCAGCCTGTTAGGTTCTTGAATCCAAGTCTATTATCTTCTATAATTTATTTGACCCAGTTACACAGCATCACAAATTGTTAGGGGTTTTGTTTTTGTTTTTCTCTTTTGAGACAGTATTCATGAAGCCCAGTTGGTCGGGCCTCAAATTTGCCCCAGGACTGTTTTCAAAATGGTAGGACTTCGGTGCTGGAGAGATGGCTCAGCAGTTAAGAGCACTGGCTGTTTTTCCAGGGGAGCTGTGCTTGATTTCTTAGCACCCACATGGTAACTTAGAACCATCTGTAACTCCAGTTTCAGGGGATCTCACTCCTCTGGACCTCTGTGGGCCACAACAGACACACAAGTGGTACATAGACACAATGTAGGCAAAACAGTCATTCAAATAATTAAATCTTTAAAAACAAATAAGAAAAATAAAAACAACAAAATGGTAGGTCTTAAATACTTTGGTATTATGTTCTATTGGAAGAGGCCTACGTATTTTGAGCAGTCACTAATACTTCCCTTTTTTCTGACTCAGGTATCCAGCTCACATTGAAGACATTGACTACGAAGAAGGGAAAGTTCTCATCCATTTCAAGCGTTGGAACCATCGTTACGATGAGTGGTTTTGCTGGGACAGTCCTTATCTACGCCCTTTAGAGAAAATACAGCTGAGGAAAGAGGGTTTACATGAAGAAGATGGATCTTCTGTGAGTAGCAGATCAGTGGAGTTCTGTAATGAATGAGGCTTGTCAGTTGTAGGCAGCAGTGTCTAGCCTTTGATCTTCAGTGGGCACGTCAGTACCCACCGATGAACAGTCGTTGTCTTGGCTTGTGGGGGTGATGCTGAGGGCTCTATGGAACAGGGCTCCTTAAGAGGCCAGTTTTCACTTGTTTGAGGCAGTTGATGTAATAGCTCATAAACTAGCTGTTTTGAGATTCCATCCTTATCAATAGGATATTATGTCTCTTTTCTAGAGACCACTGTTTTCCTAGTGTTCAAAATACTACTGAGTACATAGTAGGCTTCCAGGAAGTATTTGTATAATAAGCCAGGTGTGGTGGCTCATCCTGTGGTGGTTCTTGGGAGGCCAAGGTTCATGGATTGCTTTGAGTTTGAAGCCAGCCTGGGCAACAAAGTAAGACCTTGTCTTAAACACCCTTACCACCATCTCTCCCATGCCAGGAATGACGATACATGCATCTAATCCCAAGTCTGAGGATGTAGAGGAAGAGGAGGATCAAGAGATCAAAAGCTGAATAACCAAACCAAACCAAAACAGTGGAGCTGTTCTCAGTGCTTAAGAGGCAGAGGCAGGATATCAGCTTTGTTTACACAGGAGGCCAGCCAGAGCTACATAATGAGACCAATCTTAAAACCAACAATAAACCAAAATATCATCCCACCAAATTGTTGAATAATGAATGAATGGTTGAAATCTAGACCCACTGTGTCTAGAACATTGCATACTAGATAAGGGAGCTTTGACAATCATTTGCTGTGCTGATTTTCATTTATTAAGCAGTCATTTTATATATGGATCCTTAGCTTGTTTTGCTTTTGTTTTTGAAACAGGGTTTTTCTGCTTAACAAGAGCCTTGGCTGTTCTGGACTCTCTTTGTAGACCAGGCTGACCTTGAACTCACAGAGATCGATCTGCCTCTGCTTCTGGGACCAAAGGCATACGCACCACGCTTGCCTTTACACAAAGTCTTATAAGCCCTGGAGAATTTGACTTGATTGGACCATTTTCACTTTTCTGAATTTCATCATTGTGGTTGGAGTTTTAATTGCCTTCAGAATGACACACAAACCTTTACTTTTGTTTAAAACAGACACTGAGCCCTTGCTCTGGGATCTGACTCAGCCTGCGTTCTTGTTTCCATTTAACCTTACTGAGGAACTTGGATTCTGGCAGGCCTCTTTGTTTTGCTTCCTCCCTCCACCCCCTTCTAGTTTAGGGTTGTTCAATATTGTTGCATTTGATCAGTCTGTGCTCGTTCTATAGAATTTATGAATGCAAACTGTGTGCTGAGAAAACAGCATGAAATATGAAGGGTGCATGGGTGCCTCCCTTGGTCAGGGACCCAGCAGTAGTGTGGGTGGCATGAAATGCCATGAAGGCTGCTTCCCTGAAGATGAAGTAGCCTCATTTCTTCCAGCTCCTAAACTAGGTATGTTCTCAGGTGGCCCTGGACACCTAGGTTCCCTTTCATTATGAATACCAGATAAGAGAAGGTTGTCTCGGGACTGACTGTCCCGTGCCTTCCCAGACTTCCCTGGCTTAGGGACCCATATGCCTTAGCCTTTTTATTTGTTTGTTTGTTTTGTTTTGTTCTTTGGTTGTTTGAGACAGGGTCTCACTGTGTAGCCCTGACACTCCTGGAACTCATTATGTAGTCTCAAACTCATAGAGATCCTCCTGCTTCTATTTTTCAAGTGCCTGGATTAAAGGTGTGTGTAGTCATGCCTAGCTACTTTTTTAAGATTTATTTTATTTTATGTGTATGGATGTTTTGCCTGCGTGTGTGTGTGTGTATTTGGTACTTTTGGAGGCCAGAAGATGGTATCAGATCTCCTGGAACTGCAATTATAGATGGTTGTGAGCTACCATATGGGTGCTTGGAACCAAACTCGGATCCTCTGCAAGAGCAGTAAGTGCTCTTAAGCCATTTCTCCAGCCTCAGACTTCTTATTTTTTTGGCTTCCTGTGCTGAACATAAGAATCATCTTGCATCTTAATAGCCCATTCCAATCCACTCTCATTGGTCTGTTTTTATTATAAATATATATGTGTTTATATGTTTGTATATGAGTATGTGTTTGCCTGCATGTATGCATATGTACTGTGTGTGTGCTTTGTGAATAAAAGAGGCCAAAAGAGAGTGTTGGATCCTTTGGAAATAAGAGCTTCCGTGTGGGTGTTGGTACGTGAATTCCATTCCTCTGCAACAGCAGCAAGTTCTCGTAACTGCTAAGCCATCCCTCCAGACCCCAGCTTAATTATTATTATTATTTTTAATTTAAAATGATGTTTATTTTTATGTGCATGATGCACATGTGCAGAAAACTTGCAAGGGTTGGTTTTTTCTACCATGTGGGTCCTGATCGTAGTGCCTGACCCATTTTTTTCTTATTAATTATTATTTTATTTATTCATTTGTGTGTGTACGTATACGTGTGTGTGTGTGTGTGTGTGTGTGTATGCGCACTTAGGCCACAGCATGTCAGAGAAAAACTTGTAGGAGTTGTCCCTTGTTCTAGTATGTGTGCCCCAGGGATTGAGCTCAGGTTGTCAGGCCTAGCAGCGGTTGCCCTCACCCACGGAGCCATCTTGCCGGCCTTTGTTCATTTTTGAGGAAGAATCTTCCTGTGTGGCCAAGGCTGACTCAAACTCTTGATCCTTCTGCCTTAGTGTCCTGAGTGCTAGGATTACTGATTCTCAGCCCCATACCAGCCCCCCCTTACTCCTCATGAGCATCCCCGATGCTTTTATGAATTGTGCTATAATATGCACCCTATGAAATTCAGTTGGTAACTGAATGTTTACTTTTTTTTCTTAATAGGAATTTCAAATAAACGAGCAAGTGCTTGCTTGTTGGTCTGACTGTCGATTCTATCCAGCCAAAGTCACTGCTGTGAACAAGGATGGTAAGGTGTTACAGCTGCAGTTTCCACTCTTGCTATAGGGAAATTGTACAGTATGAGAACTTGATAGTGTATCAGTGTTTATCGCCTAGTAATATTTTTTTCCAGCTAATATGTCTGGCACTAGGGGGAGATTATAAATGGCTAGAAAGCTAGATATGAAGGAGGGGTTTACTGTAGTTTCAATCCCCAGGAGAGGAGGGGGAGATTAATTTTTATTACTAAATTTCAGTCATTATTTCATTGAGTGATTCTGCTGACAAGTCTGTGGGTTCTTTCTGTCCTAGTATTTTGGTGAAATAAATACTATTTTTTAGTTTTCTTTATTTGTTAACAGCTTACAAATTAAGTAAATATTAACAAATATTTGAAAAAATGCTTTGTGGATACAAGGTGATTTAGGGTGACAGTTGAGATGCTGGGAGGCAGAGCCACAGTGTGGTTGCCTAGCAGTTTTGAACTTGTGGGAAAACAGGGCAGGGGATTTGATCCAAAAAGTTGCCTTCTTTCAAGTTCATGGGCATGGTATGGGGGGGGGTTCACAGCATCAGAAGGGGCTGTGGGTCCGTGTGATGTTTTTCCTTAGCATATTCTAGCAGATGTCTGGGGTCTTTGGAAGATGTTGTGGGCAGTCAGGTCTTGTGTGTCAGGTCAAGGGCTGAGGATGTAGTTCAATAATAAAGCACTAGCCTAGCATGCATGGGCCATGGACCACTCCAAAGCACTGCAAAGGAAAGGAATAACAAATCAAAACAAAACAGAAAATAGCAACCAACATCTGTCTTTGTTGTTGTTGTTGTTTTGAAACAGAATCTCACTATGAAACCTTGGCTGGCCTAGAACTCATAGAGATCCCCATTTGCTTCTGTCTCCTGTACTGGGATTAAAGTTATGCATACTGCAGCTGGCCCATGAATTTATTTAGCTGTTTATTCATTACTTTGCCAAGTGTTGGGATGAATAAGTTTTGTCAGAGAATGTTTGCCATTATCTAAAGGAACCTCCAATGTGAGGTTCCATCTTTTGAGCTATCTAAGCGATTACTGATTTTCAGTTCACGTGACATCCTTTTGGATAGTTCCATTTTCCCCTAAATTATGTTATCTATAAGCCTGTGTTCCAAATAACATCTGATTAGTGATTTTCACATATACCTTATTAACAAACGGCTTGTTTGTGGGGGAAGCTCACATGTTGAACCATGGCAGGTCCTCTTAGAAATAGACATAGTTAGGTTAGGGTGCATTCTGCCCCTCCAGATTCTTCTTTTCAAGATGTCTTTCTTCGTTTACCGGTTTTTGTATCTGAGAGCTCTTCAGGTTCATAAACGGCCTGAAAAGCTATAGGGTGGTCAGTGCTGGTCAAGTCCTGTCCTTCCTCCAGTAAGAGTTACTGCAGGTGCTCCTTTGCAGAACATCATCTGTCCTTCAGCTGGGATAAAAATTTGGCGGGGTATCGTGGTTACTCCTTAAATAACAGCAGCAGTTAGCAGGAACCATCTTTGTGTCCCGTGAGGGTTAGAGTGACCGGGATCAGATGCAAAGGGCCAAGGGAGGGGCAGATGTGGAAGAGGATTTTAGGAGTTTTGTGTGGAGGCAAGAGATCTCTTAGCGTGGTGGCTTCATAGAGGTCACTGAAGTCTCAGGAACTAACAGCTTACATCTAGTATTTGCAGAAAACAACCAAAAAACCTAGTGAGGTAGAATGACACCATTGTTTAGTGGGCCCAGAGGACATAGTACAAGAGCAGGACAGTGTAGACAAATGCTAATAAGGGGAGAAGGGCATGGGTATGGGGTGGGTGTGAAATTTTTGGAAGTTATTATTTAAGGAGTAAACATCATTGGCTATATTATTAGCTGTAGCTAATTAACTGTTTTAAACAGCTTTTAAGCTGGGCCAACTGCAGTTGGGCATGGTGGCACATGCCTTTAATTCAACACTTGGGAGCCTAGACTAGAATTCAAGGATACCAAATTTGCAATCTCCTGGGCTATACAATGAGACTCTGTCTCAGGAGAAAGCACAGCGCAACAAGGTGGCACACCCCTGTAATCCCAGCACTCAGGGAGATAGAGGCAGGCAGATCTCTGAGTTTGAGGCCAGCCTACAAATCAAGTCCAGGACAGCTAATACTACACAGAGAAAGAAACCCTGTCTTGAAAAAACCAAACCAAAACAAAACCAAAGCAACAAAACAGTACAACACAACAAATCAAATTAAACAGTAATGACAAAATAACTGGTGTAATTAAAGTATTACAAATTCAAAAAACAAATTCTTTCAGTTGTTTTCTCATGAGCTATATTATAGGAAGGACAGTCTTGAGGCCGTGGGCTCCTGAAATGGTCACTGGCCGTCCTGGTAGATTGCTTCCATCTGCTTCATTTACTTACCTGAAGGATGGGGAGACTGAGTGGGGATTTCTGCTGAGGCCTGTTTATATTGTGGTACCCACCTTGCTGCTTCTTAAGACTGGTTGATTGCAAGAAGGTGAGAGGATATAGAATGGGCTAAATCTTGACATGAGAGGTTAGTGGACACTCTGAGAAAGTTGACCTTTGTGGAAGCTCAGCTCTGCACCTAGCTTATGAGAGAAGATGGTGAGCTCTGTCACTCCACTGGTTCTTAGGTGCTGTATTTGGGGTTAGCTTTTATTCTTAGGGCTTCCCACTTCATGCTGCTTCTTTCTAGGACTTGTGGGCTTGGTTGCTAATGTGCTCAGCTTGCTTGTCTTGTTTTGTTTTGAGACCAGCTCTGCCTCTGTGACCTGTAGTACTTGTCCTGCCTCAGCCTCCCCAGTGCTGGGATTACAGGTATATGCCATCTTGCCCCTGCCCCACCCCTTCCTGTGTTCTTCTCTCTCTTTGGTTTTTTGGCATTGGGGATTAAATAAGCCCAAGGCTTCGTGTGTGCCAGGACACTGCTCTACCACTGAGCTATATTCCAAGCCCTTGACTTCCTTTTCCTTTTTATCCTCAATTTCACCACCTGCCTCAGTTGGTTGTTTTGGTAGCCACATGGGCACTGTGAAGAGGTGGCACTGTGCTGGCAGGGTGCCCTTTGATTTCCTCTGTCCAGTCTGCTAGGAGGAAGTGGAACCCAGTGAACGACAGCTGTGCATTCCTCTTTAGTTTAACTCCCTTCGAGTTTTCCTGATGCTGAGTGTTGGCTGAGCAGCCTTATGAGGACTGTGGGCAGAGTGGGAGAGCAGCAGCCACTGTCATAGGGAGTCTGACATGATTAATCAGCAGTAAACAACTACTCAGGAATTTCTTAGGGAAATTGGTCAACACTGGAAAATAGGGAGAGAGTAGTCCTTGTCATCAATGATAGGTCTGAGGTCTTTGTTGTTGTTTGAGGTAGACTCCTGTAGCCCAGGCTGGCACTGAACTCACTGTGTAGTCGAGGATGCACTTGGCCCGGTGCCACAGCTCCAGAGTGTCAGCATTATAAAATCCTGTTTCCCGCCTGGTTTTTGTTTTGTTTGTTTGTTTGTTTGTTTAATTAAGATTTCATTCCGTACTCCTGGCTACCCTGTTCTCACTGTGCAGCCAAGGCTGACCTTGAGCTCATAGCAATCCTCCTGTATCAGTTTCCCAAGTACTGAGAGTACAGATACAGGGCACCATGCTGAACGCTTTATTGTTTGTGTTTTTTAGCAGTGGAAAAAGAGTCTTATTTAGTATGAAGCAGGCATAATTGGTAGCCATGTTAGACCCCCAACCCCAGTTTATGTAGGAATAAAAGAGAGGATTTTGTGTTCATAAAGTCTGTGTGTGTGTGTGTGTCACATCAACTTTGCTGAGTTGAACTGGGCTTTTGTCTGGAGCTCTTTGAGTCATCTTTCAAACATTTTTCCCCCTGCGGTTAGTTGGGCCAGGTTGCTAAGGCTGTCCTTGACTTTTTGGACTTAAGTAATCCTTCTGCCTCAGACTTCCCAGAAGTTGCATTACCAGTGTGTACTGCCATGCCCACCAGCTCCATTTTTATTTGAAGAATCAGAGCCACATGGCTCCCCGCTCTCCAGGCTTTCTCACTGAGGAACCTGCAAGTGGGCAGCATTTGCACCAAGATAGGTTTCTTCCTGTTGCCCACATTGGCCTGGAACTTGCTGTGTAGCCTTGAACCTGCAGTGGTCTTTGTGTTGCTGCTTCCTAAATACTGGGGTTGAGGGTGACTGCACTGAGCAAGTCTTCTTCCTAATTAAACACATATTTCTAGGTCACGTGCTCCCCTTTCCTCCTTTTCAGTCTATTTTGGGCCAGTGCCTGGAGCTTGTGTTTATTACAGTAAATGCTGTTGAAATGATCTTCTCAGGTCTCTGCAGAAGCAGTTTTTTTTTTTGTTTTTTTTTTTTTGTTTGTTTTCATGCTGTAACTGAGCCTACATTTGGAGTCTGGGAAGGCTGGTACCTTGTGAACAGCTTTGCACAGAGGGAAGTAAAGGGAAGGCTTAATGTCCATGCTTGCAGGATCTGACCTTGTTCTCATTGTATTGTCAGTGGAGGTTAATTTACTCTTCTTTCAGAGTGACTTGCCAGGTGGTGAAAAATAGAGCCACTTTCTTATGTTTCTCTATGACAGGCTCTGTGCTAAATAATTTCCACACTTTGTTGCTTTTAAAACCGAGTCTCACTGTATAGCCTGGGTTGGCCTAGGCCTCATGCCTTTCTTGCTTTGCCTCCCCAAGTGCTGGGTCTGTGCCACTATACTTGCTGGGATCATATCACTAATTTTCACACAGATTAGAGAGGCTGCTACCACCAAATTCCTCTTCATTTCATAGGTGAGAAATTAAGCTCAGGGAGAAAATGGACATAGATGGACACAAAGAACATAGAGCTGAGGTTTGGGGTCTGCATGCTCTAGAGTGCTGGAACTGCATCCCAGCAGGGTTTCCCTGGAAGGTCCCTGTTGTCCATTGTGCCTCCATGTTCACTGATCCTATGCCAAGCAGGATGTCAATTGTGCCAATGTTTCTTTGTTTTTAATGGAGTCATTGTATAGCTCTATCCTGCCTGGAGCTTCCTATGTAAGGTCAGGTTGGCCTTGAACTCACATTTAGAAGGCCTCTGCCTTCTAAATGCTGGGATTAAAGGTATGTGCTTCCATGCCTGGCTTTGCCCAATCTCTTGACTTGACTACATGACATTCATCTGCATAGCTCACCCTAGAGTTTAAAAAATAATAATCTTGGACTGGAGAGGTTAAGAGCACTGTCTGCTCTTCCAGAGGTCCTGAGTTCAATTCCCAGCAACCACATGGTGGCTCACAACCATCTAAAATGAAATCTGGTGCTCTCTTCTGGCCTGTAGGTGTACAGGCAAATACATATTGTATACATAATAAATAAATAAATCTTTTAAAAAAAATCTCCTGATGTCTTAAGTGGGTTTTTATTTTATTGTTGCTATCTATCCTTGGCTACATGCTGTTGTGTGTTGTGAATTGGATATGCCTGGTATATCCAAAGGTGCTTTGGCCTTTTAGTACCTAGCTAGTAGTGTCTTGGGAGCCCTGACTCAGGGACAGGCCTTGGTTGTTGGCCCTGTGAAATGGTTATGAGTCATTTGCTGTTTTTGATCAGGACTCATTTGAGCAGTTAGAAGTCTGAGAGGGAAGCCAGGCTTGGTTGTATAGGCCTATAATACCAGCTACCCTAGAAACTGAGGCAGGAGGTTCATAGTTCATGGCCTGCCTGGGCTACAGAATGAATTCAAGGCTAGCTTGGAAAGAATATAATAGATATACAAGACTAGTGAAAACAAAGCAAATTTTAACACACAGTTCCACAGAAAGGGCCACCAGCATAAAGAAAAGGCAAACATGGCTGGTGTGCTGAATTTGTGTAAGACAGTGGTTTTCAAAGTCCCCGAGTGCTAGAAATTCCAGTCTTCTCTCCTAGGCCAGGACTTGTTCCCTTCCCAATTTCCCATCTTATTTGTTTAGGTCATACAGCCTTATTTATTGAATGATTTGGGGCTTGAGACTACCCCATTTTCTGATCACAACCTCAATCATATAGCACCAAACTGTAACTTTCCAACACTAAATTCTGAGACAGGGAGAGCCTGGCACCTCCTGCTTTTCTGTAACCAGTGAGCTATAAGCATGCCTCCTACTGAAAGTGGACATACAATAACGATTTATCTTCCACAGTGGGCAACCTAGAGAGACTATGTCAAAGAGTAAAGAGAAGGTTGGATATACAGCTCCGTCTGGTTGGGTGGTTTAGGAAATGCTCTACGGCAGAAAGCAAGGCTTGGGGAGTAGTGCCTTGCTGTCATATGCATGCCTGTGTTCAGATGCTTTGGTGGTAGTTGTTTTTAGACCAGCTGGTCTTGAACTCATAATCTTCCAGTCTCCCCACCTCCTGAGTTCACTTGGTGGAAAACCATGAGCTTTTTGGTTTTGTTTCGACTGAACTCACTACGTAGCTAGCTCTGGCTAGCCTGAGATTTAGCCCCAGAGGGCCAGGCCTTCCTTTGTAGTTTTTCTGTCAGATTAGAGGTGATAGGGCAGGCCATGCTTTTTCTTTTTCTTGTTATTGGGGTTGGAATTCAGCCTTCTGAATCCTGGGTATGTGCTGTACCCCTGAGCTATATTCTCAGCCAAGGATGCATTTATTTTTTATTTTTGTCACATATTTACATGTTGCTTGTCAGATGTGATTTGTGGACAGCAGAACACAGAGCCCCCTGGAGCTGGTTACTACAAGGAATTGTGAGCCACTTGATGGGGGTGTTGGGAACCTAACTCAGATTTTGTTTCTTTTTTATTTTTTAAGTAAGATTTATTTATTTATTCATCATATATACAGTGTTCTGTCTGTATGTACGCCTGCATGCTAAAAAAGGGCACCAGATCTCATAGATGGTTGTGAGCCATCATGTGGTTGCTGGGAATTGAACTCAGGACCTTTAGGAAGAGCAACCAGTGCTCTTAACCTCTGGGCCATCTCTCCAGCCCCTAAATCAGACTTTCTAGAGGAGCATTGTTTGTTCTTAATCACTCTTCAGCCACAGGGGAGAATGCTCTTCTGAGTTATAATAGAGTCTTGAAAGTAGACTTGGGCCTTCCTGCAGAGTTGGGGTTAGGCTGTTGCCATGCCTTCTTCCCTCCAGTGTGTTTGATTGGCTGTGTTTAGTGTGAGCAATGGAGGATGTTTCAAGCTGGTGGCTTACAGTCCTCTGGATGTCAAGGGGAGATATTGTTATTTAGTAGTGGGGCCTCCAACCCTTTAGCCAGAGTTTGGCTCATTGCATAGTGGCCAGTTGGTGTTCTGGGTCTGTGGTTTGGATTTGGTCACTGGGGCTTGGGCAATGAGCAGTAGGAAAAGAACTGGTTGGCAGGCAGGTTTGGGTTCTAATCCCAGCTCTTTTCAGTGGTTGTTTGTTTGTTTTTTTGTTTTGTTTTGTTTTGTTTTGTTGAAAGTTTTTTTTTTTTATAATTTATTTTTATTTTATGTGCACTGGTATTTAGCCAGCATGTGTGTCTGTGTGAGGGTGTCAGATCTTGGAGTTACAGACAGTTGTGAGCTGCCATGTGGGTGCTGGGAATTGAACTCAGGTCCTCTGGAAGAGCAGTCAGTGCTCTTAACCACTGAGCCATCTCTGTAGCCCCGGTTGGTTGTTTTTGAGACACATTCTTATACAAGATGTCTGGCTGGACTTGACAGTCTTCTGAATGCTAAGCTTTAGGCATGAGGCATTACTCTTAGCTTTAAGTTCTGTCTTAAATTTAATGTGGAACTTGAGGAAACTCTCATGTAAGGCTTCTACCATCCGGATGAGTTAACTTCAAAATGAACATTGAACAGCTGAAAATGGTGGTCCATTCTTCTACTACTTTTCGAGCTTGAAAATGCCTCTAAAGATGGCTCTCCACCCCCTTTTCCCTGCCCACTCTGTTTTGAGTCTTTCTCTACACTGCATCCCAGTCTGATCTAGCACTCAAGGCAGTCCTCCTCTCCCAGCTCCTCAAGTGTAGGCACATGTCATCCTGTCTGACCACTGGCTTTTTGGGGGGTGGGTGAGTGGGGGTTTGGTTTTTTTCAAGACAGGGTTTCTCTGTGTAGCTCTCACTGTCCTGGAACTCACTCTGTGCTGCTACACCACCACCGCCTAGCTTCCTTGTTTTCTTTTTAAAATGTAACTGGATTCCTTTGTTAACAGCATAGTCCTGGGTGGCTTGCCAATACCTAAGTGTTTAAGACTGAAGGAAAGGGCTGGAGAGATGGCTTAGCACTTAAGAACACTGGTTGCTTTTCTACGAGACCTGGGTTTGATTCCTAGTATCCACATGGTGGCTCACAAGTGTTTGTAGTTTCAGGGTATCCAATGCCCTCTTCTGCTCTCTGTGGACACCAGACACACACGTGGTACATAGATGTACATACAAACACCACACACATAAATTGAATTAAAAATATTACGGGAGAGGTTGGTCTTGATGCTGTCTTCCCTCAGCTTTATCTGTAGGTAGCCAGAGATGCATTGTACCAGGCTGCTTGAGAAGGCTTTGTTTACTTTTGTATTTGATATATGTGTGTCTGTATATGCCCTCCCCTCCCCCTCCATCTTGCTCACCACCTCACCTTTTGAGATAAGGCTTTGTACTGAACCTAAAAATTGTTGATTTGCCTACAGGAGCTGGCTAGCAAGTGCCAAGGACCCTTCGGGCTCCACCTTCTGTGTGCTGGCATTGTAGGCTGCTGGGGTTGGTCTTTTTCACATTATGCTAGGTTCCTTAATTGCACTCTCTTCCTAGCCCTTGAGAAGTCTTCAGAAGCTGGATATTGTGTCGTTGCTTGTCCATAATCCCAACATTGATCAGGCTGAGGTGAGAGAATCATGAGTTTGAGGCCAACCTCAGCTACCTGGTAACTTTAAGGCCTTCTTGGGCTTCAGAGTAAGATCCAAACAACAACAAACAAACAAGAAAACCCAACTCAACCCCACAAAAATAAAACACACACAACAACAGCAACAACAAAGAAACAGAAGGAGGGCTGGAGAGGAGAGATGCCGTGGTGGTTAATGCACTGGCTACTCTCTCTCTCTCTCTCTCTCTCTCTTTGTTTTTTGTTTGTTTGTTTGTTTGTTTGGAGACGGGGTTTCTCTGTGTAACCTTGGCTGTCCTGGACTCACTTTGTAGAGCAGGCTAACCTAAAACTCACAGAGATCTGCATGCCTCTGCCTTTCCATGAGTGCTGGGATTAAAGGTGTGTGCTTACTAAGGACCCCACTCCCACGTGGTGGCTCACAACCATCTGTAACTCCAGTTCCAGGGGACCTGAGGTCCTTTTCTGGCCACTGCACACATACAGGATACACAGACAGATATGCAGGCAAAACACCCATACACATAAAATAGAAATAAAGGTAAATAATTAAAAATAAATTAATCTTAAAGACCCATAGAAACAGAAGCATCTGCTTAGCATTTTGTAGCAGTGTCTGCTGTTGCTCTTTGGTTAGTTATTACCCTCATGCTAGGCAGGGAAAGACGGGAGCCTAAACTTTTGCTGTCACAACCCCTAAAAAAACTCATCACTAAGCCACCTGTGTAGAGACTAGTTATGATTCTTCTCCTTTATCGTAGCCTGAATTAACTGCTGCTCTCCTACTTGGCCAAGCCTGCCTATGTGTTCTGCTAGGTTCCTAGCCAGTTGCCTTCTGTGCTGGTGATACTTGTTTTATAATGGCCAGGACTAAAGGTGCAGGATAGCTGCCAGTTGCCTTCATTGGCGGTTCTCAGGTTTATGTCATCAGAACCACCTGAAGGACTTGCTAAACCCCACTCGCTCCTGGCCTCCAGGGGTTCTCAATCCATGTCTCCCGAGATGGAGGCTGGTGAATTGCACTTCTTAGGAGTTTCTGTCCTGCTGGTATGGCAGCTTTGGGCACTGGGCTGTTGTGTGCTGTGTGAGGATGAAGTTGAGGCATGTTCTCTGATCTGGAAGAGCCCTTCATTGACTCATTGCCTTTCTCCCAATAGCTGTCAGTGTGAATTTCTGCAGGTGGCAAATGAGGATTCAGAAGGCCAGAGTAGGGGGAACTGGCCAGTAGCTGGGAAGCTAGGAAGCCTTTACTGAACTGTTCTGTGGTTGGTCGTGTGAGCTGGCTGCCTGAGGCTCACTGGGTGGTACATTTTAGGTAGAAAAGTCTTCTGTTACAGTTTGGAGATGGGTGTGTGGTCTATGCTTGTAATCCCAGCACTCAGGAGGTTGAGGCGCTAGCTGTGAGAGCAAGCCATCTCTTCTTACACAGTGTGCACCAGCTACATGGAGTTCTGTGATGAGACCCCGTCTCAAAAACAAAACAAAACAGCTGTGAGTAAGAGCAGCAGTATTTTCAACTACATAATCTAAAAATTGTTACAGGTGTCAGTGGGTAAGTAGTGAGTTACTCAGAGCTGTGGGGATTTGATGGATTGAGAGGCAGGCTTGGAAAATAATTGAGGTCCATATCACCATCTTTTCCTTCTACCTCATAGGGGTTTTATTTGTTGGGAAATGGGTGCTGGCACCCGAGCCGTGTGAACCATTGATTTATGATGTGATTGCTAGCAGCTCAGTGGATAAGAGTGACTGTGTTCTTATTCTAAATCCCCAAGAGATGAGGGGAGGCAGAACATGGATTGCTTCTAAGATGTAAAAATTAGAAAACTTTGGTTTTGATGCAGCTGATAAGGATTTTTGTAGTTGGATGTTCTTACCCATTGGGAAGGTAAGATTTGAGGGGTTGGGGTGTAGCCCAGTGGTAGAGCATGGCTTTTGCATGTACAAGGCCAGTCTTAACCATCACGAAATCCACAACAGTCCCCCCGCCCCCATTACATGGGTTTCTAGTTTTAATTTTTTTTACTGGCAGCATTTAGTATTTTGACCAAGATAGATTTTAAGGTTTGCACAACCTCTAAAAAACATGATTACTGCCTGTCAAGACAGAAAATAAAAATTAAAGAATAAATTGTAAATGTTATCAAAGAATTAGTAAGTCTTCATTTTTCTCAATTCTTAATACTTTTTTTTTTACCTTTTTTTTTTGGTTCAAATTCAGTGCACATAATTCTTATTTTAGTGAAACAGCATAAAAAATTTAAAGTGAATTTTGAATTGTATAGATGAAAAGCAAACCAATCTTGACCAATAAATGAAGGAAGCCAAATTTGCCTTGTGTGTGCTAAGAAGTGAACTTAGGGTCATGTGCATACTAAATACATGCTTTACCACTGTGCCTAATCCACCTGCAGTGTGATTCTTAAACTTTTTTTTTTTAAACACACATTGTGTTTGGAGCTCCTTTGTCTGTATTCTTTAAAAGTTGCTGCTTTCATGATACAGCAAGTTAAAATCATGATATCTTCTTGAATTTTAGGTACTTACACTGTGAAATTTTATGATGGAGTAGTTCAAACTGTCAAACATATTCATGTCAAAGCTTTTTCCAAAGATCAGGTGAGAAATGTGGTTTTGTGCTTTGTGTTCTGAACTATGCTAACACTGTACTTTTGTTTTTTCAAATAAAGACATTACATGTGTTTCTGTTGACAAGTCTTTATTTCCTCCATCTGGTAGTTTTACCAGAGAGTAAGAACACAAGTTTTCAGAAGTTGTAAATATTTGTGTACCTTGTTCTTTCCTTTAAAACAGATTCTCCTCTTTCGCAGTGCTGAGTACAGTCCCACTGTTTGTTTCTGTTTTCCTCATCCTTTTTCAAGTGTCTTGACTGCTGTCTCTTTTCTCTGCTTCCTGCACCCTCACCCAACACAGGGAGCTTGTTGAGGACCTGAGGACTTGAGCTCACCTTCTTCTTGTCTAGCTGTGTCTTGACATGACTTAGGGCCGTGCCATGGTAGCTTACAGCTTGCCCCTGCCGTGCACTTGGCAGCCATGTCAGCCAGATGGACCTAGTTTGAAATGGAGTGTTGTGAGGACCCATTCGCCCTGCCTGAGCATAGAGCCAGGAGATCTGCTCCTGGAAGGACAGCCCCAGAGCTTTGAGCCTTCTAGAAATACTTTCTTTTTCTTTTTCTTTTTTTTTAAGATTTATTTCTTTATTTTACATATGAGTACTCTATTTGCATGTACATCTGCATGACAGTAGAGGGCACCAGATCTTATTATAGATGGTTGTGAGCCACCATGTGGTTGCTGGGAATTGAACTCAGGACCTCTGGAAGAGCAGACAGTGCTCCAGCCCCTAGAAATACTTTCTTTATGAGTTCTTCCCCTTTCATCTCTTTCCTTATCATGTTTTAATCACAACAAGGTTTGTATATTAGTGTCTTGGGGGGCTGTTTTAAATTCTGATAGTTACTGACGATACAGCTAAAGTAGGTTAGCCAAAGGTTTTAGTCCTGAGACACCCTCAATGGTCCCTCCCCTTAGGGCAGAAGTTGACAAGACTGGCCATGCTGTGTGTGACCTGTTGGGTTTTTCTTATGAATATCAAGTGCTTCTACTTGACACTGATTTCCCCAGATTCTGTAAACAGAGGGCAGGAGACCTTTCAAGGCACCTCACAGACCTTTTTTGCCTTTGCCGGTTTTCCCCTAGACAGCACTGAGAAAACGCTGAAGCTTTGCTAAGATGTTTGATGCTTGCTTGCATTTTGCCTGCTTCTTGGGCATTTAAGAAGCCACACCTGTCCTTAATGTGTTATTTTGGCTGTAAAAAATTGGCATTTTTGTTAAGTTTTGTGGAATGAACTGATACAGATGAAAGAACTGAAATATGAGCTTGCATGGAATTGGTAGATAGGATAGATCCTGAGGCTTCTCAGCTCCTGATAACAGAAGTTCAACTTAAGAAAAATTGTATTTTGGGACAGTCTCACTGTGGCCTACACTTTTCTCTAACTTATAGTGACTTCCTCCTTCACCTCCTCAATGCTAGGAATACAGCTGTGAGTCATGAATCCCATAGAGTTTAACTGTTTACTCAATAAATTGAACGTGGCCTGGAGGTAGAGCCCTACCAAGGAAAGATTTATGGCTGATTACCTTCTCAGTTCCCAGCTGCCTCTGAGTGTCTCACCTTACCTCTGTCCCAGCAGGCCACCAAGACAGACCCTTAGCTCCAAGATTTTCTGAGTTTATAAAAAGAATGCTTGCTTGTTGTAGAAAATCTGGAAAGTACTCAGAAGCAAAAGGAAAGCAAAACTGGCCCATTCGAACAAAGGGCTTCTGCTTGTTTGTATTTGATACTTTGTGTCTGTCCTGCTGGGTTTTTGGTTTTGTTTTTGTTGTTGTTGTGAACATGTGTGTGTCATTTCCAAAACTGAGTTAAGTGCATGTTATTGTCTATAGATTGTTCTTTTTCTTAACAATTTAACATTCCCCAAAGTTCCTTTGTCCTCTAAAGTTGCAACTTTTTGGTAGCTCTGCAGTGTTCTGTAGTATGGGTGTAATCATCTCTTGGTAGTCTGTTTCCAAGTGTGCCTCAGTGTATTTTTATCCAGCTGTGATGTCTGATTATTCTATTAGCAAATTCCATTTCTAGGAATTCAGTTTGGTTCAGAAGTAGGAACTTTCAAGCCTTTTGATCTGAACTGACATCACCCCCTTCCGGAGGGTGATACTACATACTTTTGCTAATTGTTCTTCTCATTGCCGATTGTTCTCAGTGTGGCTCTTTTTCAGAATCATATTGGGACTAAGGAAAAAAAAAGTCTCACTGTTTATAATTTTTCCTTACGGGACAAATTTTTCTTTGGCTGCTGATCATTTAAACATTCCTTTCCTGCTTCTGGAAAAATCAGTGTGCCTAGAATGTGTGAGCTAGGGATCCCGTGCGAAAATATTATGGAGATAGGTTTATGCTCTTTTCTTGAGATCTTAGAAGAGTGTTTCCTATGTAAATAAATTTAACTGTAGTCTTAAAAATTCTAACTTTCAGAGTTGACTGTATTAAGAGACAGCCACACTAGGACACAAGATTTTCCGATAAATTTTAAAGTCATCTAGTCACAAATTAGAAGCAAGAGTGCTTTTTCAGTGGAGAAAACATCTAACAGCTCAGGACCTCAGGAGGTGGTTCGCCGGAGTGAGCACAGCCGTTAGCAGGAGAGGACACTGACATTGTTGGTCTGGCTTAGGCATTCTGAACAGGGTTCTGTTAAGCCTCTAGTTACCAGTTTGGTTTTCTTCTACATAAAACTGGGCATCAGTGTGCACTGGACCTCTGAAAAGCCCTGGATAAGAAGGTTAGCTCGCTTGTGTCAGAAACACTGCTTTCAGTCCAGGGTTCTGCTAGTTGGTGTCCTTTTAACTGGTCATGTGGCTCCTCCTACAGTAAGGGAGATTGCAGAGTCTCAGGAGGATTGAGACGGGCAATTGTGTGTAAACTCAAAGCTCAGACACTCTCCTGGTGCAGTGCATCGTGTGACCGGCCTCTGTCCTCTTAGTGTCTTCGTTGTCTTCATAAGTGTGCAAGCAAACTCCTGATTTTGTGTTTGCAAGTAATCACAAAGTGTTTCATCGCTATTTTGCTCATTTTAGAATATTGTGGGTAATGCTAGGCCTAAAGAGACAGATCACAAAAGTCTTTCATCATCTCCCGAGAAACGAGAGAAGTTTAAAGAACAGAGAAAAGCCACAGTCTACGTGAAAAAAGACAAAGCAGAAAAGGCCTTAAAGACAGAAAAGCGTCCCAAACAGCCTGACAAAGAAGGAAAGCTGATCTGCTCAGAGAAGGGCAAAGTGTCAGAGAAAAGCCTTCCCAAGAACGAGAAGGAAGATAAGGAGAACATTTCAGAGAACGACAGGGAGTACTCCGGGGACGGCCAGGTGGAGAAGAAGCCTGAAAATGACCTTGTGAAGAGCCCACAAGAGAGCCTGAAGGAGCCAAAAAGAAAACGAGGCAGACCCCCTTCCATAGCTCCTACTGGTGAGTTTCCCAAGCGGGCTCTGCAATGGGTGATGCCAGTGTTCTTCCGTGGCCTTTTTGGTTCTTTATACCTTCTGTACTTCAGTCCTTCGTGTTTGTGACTTGCTTATGACCTGAAAACCAATCATGCCTGTGGATCTGAATTTTGGTGAGGTGTGTCCAGGTGGCCATGTTGGGAGTGTGGCCATGACTGAGCTGGGGTGGAAACCTCATCTTCCATGAAAGAGCCACATACCCTCAGTCTGACGAAATAACATCCTAATGGGCAGACAGAGGAGAAGACGGAGAGCTAAGGGGCAGAGGCTGGAGGTGCTGGCAGGACACGCCGAGCCTGTTTGAGGCCATGGGCTCAGGCCCTAGCACCAAAGACACACACATAAACATGAGCCTCTGAGGGAGGCAGAGCTAGGGAGCAAAGGGCACATTTGGAAATTGGTCTCTTGGCAGACATCATAGCTCACACCTGTGACACTAACACTTGGGAAGCAGAGCAGGATCATTAGTTCAAGAGTAGCCTGGGCTTCATGGTGATGAGACCCTGCCTCAAAAACGACATTGAGCTTTTAAAAGATGTTTATTGATGGGCAAATTCCAGTCTAAATAATAAGACAATTTGGTTCATTAAGCTAGTAAGAGTGTAGATTTAGGGAATAATACCCAATTATTTAAAGAAAATGTAAACTCTGAGGTGGGGGATAGAAATGAGTCCAAGGCTAGTTTGGACTACATAGTGAGTTCAATGTCAGCCTGTGTTAGAATGAAATATTGCCTCAAAAAGCCAAGCCCCTCCCCCCCCAAAAAAAGAAAGAAAGTTTAAGCTTGGAATTCTTTTAAAATAACCAAGGATGAAACAAGTTTTGATATTTTTATTTTGTTTGTTTTGTTTTGTTTTTTTGCTAAGCCAAACACTCATTCTTCAGATGATTTGGTAGCTCTGGATAGAACCTGCCCAAGACTGAATGCTTTTGTGGTCTTTAGACTTTCTTCTTTGCATATTCTCTGCATGAACATTAAAAAACTGTGAACCTCTTCCCATTTTCAAGCAACATCTATAATTTGGTTTGGGTATCTTTTTTTGTTATTGTTGTTGCTTGTAGTTGGTCTGGGAGCTGATCCCATAGTCTTGCCATGATAAGTGTGTGCTTACCACTGAGCTACATCCCTAGCCACAATCTCTTTTATTTTCATTCAAGTTTTTGTTTGTTTGTTTGTTTTTGGTGTTTTGAGATAGGGTTTTTCTGTGTAGCTCTCGCTGTCTTGGACTCCCTTTGTAGACCAGGCTGGCTTCAAACTCACAGAGATCCACCTGCCTCTGTCTTCCAGGGTGCTGATATTACAGGCATGTGCCACTACATCCAGCTTTTTTCATACAAGTTTAAAAAGTCTCAGTAGATAATTTAAAATGTCAAATTTGACATAAAATATATTTTGTCAAAACTAGAATAACAGCCCATTCATTGATTTCTAGTTGAAAACATCTACATTAAGTGACTTCATTCAGACAAATGGATAAAGTAGTTCTCATGAACATCCTTCTCAAATCTGAGATCGGTTTTATAGGAAACCAAATAATAGCCTTACTTATCTTCAGGTGAAATAGGTGCCTCCTCTTTTAAAAACCAAACCAAACCAAACCAAACAAACAAAAAACTGAAAAACCACCACCAACAAAAAAGGCTGAGTAACGTGCTTGTTGCCTGATAACCTGAGATTGGCTGTCCAGAACCCACATAAGGGCCAGACACTGTAGTGCTTGTCTGCAGTCCTAATTGCCCATCCCAGGGTGTGGCATCAGAAACAGGAGGTCCACTGGAGGCTTGTGTGCCAGCTTGTCATAGACAATAAAGGATGGCAAGGGAGACCCTGTGTCAAGGTGTAAGGAAGGACCAACTCCCTGGATTTTCTCCTGACCTCTGGAGACACTTGCTCTGCAATATGCAGGCACCTACATTCACTCATTCACTGACCCATATTACACACACGCGCGCGCGCACACACACACACACACAGAGTAAAAGTGTTCCTTGCCTTCTTGGTTTTTTGAGACAGGATCTCTCTGCGTAGCCCTGGCTGTCCTGGAACCAGGCAGGACAGCTAAGTAGGCCAGGTTGCCCTCGGCCTGCCTCGAGTGCTGGATTAAAGATATGCACCACCACTACCAGCTCTCCTTTTTCCTTTTTCTGTTTTTTTTTTTTTATTGGCCGTGCTGGAGAGCAAACCCAGGGACTTCTGCATGCCAAGCAAGGGCCAGGCCTGCCGCTGAGCCATACCCACAGCCCTCTCCCAGTATATATTTTTATATTGATTACATGTTGAAATATTTTTTGGTGGATTACTTTAAATAAAATATATATTTAAACTTAGTTTCTTTTTAAAATTTTCTTAATATGATTACTTAAAAATTTAGTGACATGTGGCTTATATTTGTTGCTCTCGTTGTATTTCTGCTGGACAGCACTGTCCTTTAAATTTACTTGCTGTCTTGACTGCCTTGTGGGAAAGAATTAAGCACCAGTGCCCAAGGCCTGCGTGACCCCTACTGAGTGACCTCTGCATTGAGAATGGTATTCGCAGCATATTCTTCTGAGGGAAATTGAGAAACCCCCCCCCCTGTGCCTTGTGTCCAGCTGAAGATGAAGAACGAGTTGGGACAATGTAGAGGTTGGAAGTGTTCCTGGTAGTGTACTGTGTTCAGACAGGGAGTGAGCAAGGGGCAGCTTTTCCCCTGTGCTGGAGAAAAGCACAGGGTTTGCTCACAACAGGGAAATGCCCTCCAACCACACTACAGCTCTAGACCCTGAAGCTGGTGTTCTGTTGAAAGTTGGAGAAGAGCAGTTATGCAGGGAGAAAAAAAGAAATGGAAAATGTGAACTAGTAGAAATCAGACTGGTCTTCATCTTAGCTTAGCTGCAGCTTGCAGCCTTTGTGTACTGAGGCATCTGTTCCCTGGTGACAGGCTCTTCCATGCAGCCATCCATAGCTTCACTCCTGCTTTCATTTATTGCTTCTGTAAGGGTGTGATTGCACACCAGGTAGAGCATAGTTAGAGAGAAAGGGTGTTTCCCAAGTTTCCTGTTCACCCTGCTGAGGCTCTGTAAGGACAGTTGCCTGTGCTCCTCCCTGCTCAGCACCTGTATGGAGACAATGGGCTTGAGCTTGTTAATGAGCTTGCCATATGAGGTGTGTGGGGAGCACTGAAGCAGTTGCCTCTGTGTAGGCCCTTTGTTTCTATGTGGTCTCAAAAGGAAAAGAGGCTTATTTGCTGCTGCATACATACACAGTTCAGGCTCCTTAAGAAATCTAGGAACATGGGTTCATTGGCCTGGTGAAGCCCTGAGCTCCCTGCACAGATCTGATTGGGAACAGAATCTGAGCTATATAGAGCAGATTGTTTGTGTTGATGCTTAGCTTGGAATATGTATTCCACCACATGGATAGAATAATGTTGGTATGTTGGGAAGATTGAATATAGCAAGAGCCAAGAATGGCTTTGCCCCCTCTGAGCTCTGCTCTGCTTCTCCTTCTGCCTCTGACATGGCCACACAAAAGCTGCTATCTTATATGGTTTCTTTCCTCTTTTTCCTTCCATTTCTTTCCTATCCTCTTTTTCATGTTCCTATCCCTCTTCTCTCTTCTTTTGTCTCTCCTTAGATCCCTTAGTTCTGCCTTCCTTCCAGGTTCCCTAATCTTGTCTCTTTTTGGATTTCCATCTTTCAGATTTGGGGAGAACTTATTCTTTAGGCTTAAAAATAGACAATGAAGTACTCTCCAGGGTCTTAGTGCCTGCTGATTTAGCATGCCTGGGGCACAGTTGGAAGTAGGCCCCTGACATTTGGTTGGCTTTCATTTAGAGTTTCAAAACAACAAACAAAAACCAAGATGCTTAAAACCAGGTAGACACTGAAAATAGTTATCAAGCCCTAATCTGTGACACACATTTTAAGAATGAGCCTGCATGGTGCATTTTATAAGTACTGGTTAGGTCGGGGTTTGTTTAGTTTTAGTTCTGTTCTTTTTCTGGACTGGTCAGCAAATTTTAAAAAGACTTGATGCTTCAAAGTGAATAAATGGTAATTAATAAAAAATTAATTAATTTTAAAAAGATTTAATGCTCAAAATGCCTGAAGGAGTTAGACACAGTGGTACAAACCTGTAATCCTAGACTTTCGAGGTGTGGGGCGGAGGTGGCTGCATAGAGTTCAAGGCCATCTAGACTATGTGAGACCCTGTTCCTTTCTAGTCCCCTCCCTGAGACTGCAGGAGTCTTACTTGGTAGTGACTGCCCGTAACCCCAGAACTCAGTGTATAGAGGCAAGAAGATCATCAGCTTAAAGTCATTCCCTGCTGTGTATGTAGTTTGAGACCAGCTTGGGCTCACTATATTGTCTAATTTTTTCTCTCCCCTAAACCAAAAACGACGACAGGAGCATGTTCAGCAGTGCATGCTGCAGTCTCGTCTACTTCAGAGACTGAGGCAGCATTACAAATCCTCCACTACCTGGGTAACTTAGCAAGACACTGGCCCTCCTCTGTCCCCTGCCAGCAGACTTTTATGCTGTCTACGCACCTTCATGTTTGAAGAGGTCGGGCTGTGGAGTGTAATCTTTTAAAGAGAAGGCGCAGCAGCACCATGTCCTAGGCATGACCACAAAAAGATACAGGAAGCCAGTCTGCAGAGCACCACCATCTTCCCAGGGAAGCAGTTTCTCACCATTTCATTGTCTTGTCTTCTACCCTAAGTATAAATGTTCATTTTACAGAGTTTAATAATGTAGTTTGTTTTGTTGGTTTTTTTTTTTTTTTGGTCTATTTTTATGTTTTGTGTTAGTCTTAATGTGTCTGATATCTTCTTTCTCTGTATATAAAGATACAGAATTAGGCACTGAGAAGTGATGAATTTTGTGTGCTTTGTGTATATTACAGCTGTGGATTCAAACTCTCAAACTTTGCAACCAATAACATTGGAATTGAGAAGACGGAAAATATCAAAAGGAAGTGACATCCCATTAAAGCGTCCCCGGCTTGACAAAACTTCATGTGAGTTCTCCAATTTATGTATATGTGGCTAGAATTTGGTAAATTATTTGAGTCAGCCTTTGCATCTGTCTGTCACCTGTTTCTTACAAGCACTAATGACTGTCTCTGAGTACATGAACCAATTTGAGTGGAATGTGGCTGAGTCAGTAGTTTCTGCTAGAAACAATGAGGACTGTATTTGTGATGGGCTCGGTGATAGTATATCTACTTCCATAAAGTATACTTGATTTGGATTCCAGAAATATGTAGCCTAGTAAGGGTGGATTGATTGCCTCTAGGGAGAAAAACTGTAGTCAGGCATGATGGCACACAGCCTCTGCTCCAACACTAGGGAGGCAGAGGGAGGCTGATCTCTGAGTTTGAGGACAGCTAGGGCTACATAGAGAGACCATGTCTGAAAAAACAAAGAGAACATTAGAAATACAATTTTTTGGCTAGAAAACATGTTGGCCTTAAAAAAGGATTTTCAGTGGCTTTAAATAAGGTTCTCATAAGCCACGGCTGACTTTGGAAGTCAGCATATAGTCTTTTATGTTGGAAGCTCCCAAGTAGAGCTGTGGTCAAGATTGACACATCTCAGTGTCTGCTTTCTTGACATTTGGTTGTAAGCTGTCTCTAGCCCAGACTAACACATAACAAGGTCATAACAAGGTTAGATTCTGTTCTAGCAGAGGTTTTGTTTTACTACAAGCTAGGAAAGGAGCTCAGTCTGCCATTCCAGAAGTCTCTGGAGGAAAGCCCTGGAAGTGGAAGCTCAGAAGTCTGCATTAGTGGAAGTCTTTCTTTTGTTGGTCTCTGAGTATAGCTCTATTAATGGTTTACAGCCCAAGAACAGTCGAAAAACCGCTCTGCAAATATTGACAAAGACTTCTCTAGGAGACGGTCCTCCAGGCTGTCCACTAACGGGGCCCATGAGAGCCTAGATCCCGATTCAGTTGTACCTGATCTGGCTCACACAGTTGATACGAATCCTCTACAAGACAAGTCACCCAGTGCCAAGGAACCTCCCGAAGGTAAGTCAGTGTCTATTTTGGAATTATTTGATCAGCCTAGTGCCTGTCTGCTAAGAACCAATTTAGATTCTTCATGTTGGCTTCTGTGTTAGATTGTATGGAAGACACACACACACACACACACACACACACACACACACACACACCCATATATCAAATGTTACTATATATATTATAAATATAGTGTGTAGGGCTGGAGAGATGGCCTAGTGGCACATGTTTTTTAAGAAGAGCCAGTTTCAATTCCTAGCACCCAGTTTAGGCGGCCTATAACTGACTGTAACTCCTGTTCTAAGGGGAGCTGACACAGCCTCTGCAGATACTGCATGCATGTGGTGCACAGATGTCTTGCCGGTAAAACACTCATACACACTTGGGCATGGTTGTGCACACGTTTAATTTCAGCACTGTGGAGGCAGGAGGCAATCATATCTTTAAGAGTTCCAGGCCAGCCAAGGCTACAAACAAACAAACAAACAAAGCCCACCAATACTAATACACACTAAATACAACTGAATGTAATAATGTATACGTGTGTATACATGCAGGGGCTCGCAGGGTCCAGAAGAGGTGGCCAGGTTCCCTGGAGCAGAAGTTACAGGTGGTGTGGGCGGCCCAGTGTGAGTGCTGGGAACTGAACTCAGTCCCTGTGCACCAGCAGTAGAGCCCTTAACTACGAAACCATTTCTCCAGTGCCCCCAGGTTGTTCTGAAACCCAGCTCTGCACGGTGCCGTCGTGCTTGATGGCATGTTGTTCTTCCCAGAGGGTCTGGATCATTTGTGGTGGTTTTGCTTATTGTCCCATGCTGTGTTAGACAGGAGGCACATGGTTTCTTTCTTTCTTTAAAAAAACTTACATTTTATTTATTTTTTGCATGTATGTATACACATGTGCCATGCCACTTATGGCCAGAAGATAGCTTGTGGACTCTGTTCTCTGCTGAGTGGCACTGGGGACTGCAGGCTGTCCCCAGTGAAGCATCTTGCCAGCCTTTTTTTTTTTTTTTTTTTTTTTTTGAGACAGGCTCTCACTAAATAGCTCTAACTGTCCTGGAGCTCACTATGTAGTCAGGTGAGTTTTGACCTCAAAGAGATTCACCTGCCTCTGCCTTTCAAGTGCTGGGATTAAAGGCGTGTGCTAGCAATCTTGGTCTTTTTCTTTTGGTTTCTACCCTGCCTCCCTCCTTCCCTCCCTTCATGATTTTTGTTCATTTGTTCTTTTAATGTGTCTAGATGTGTCTGTTCCAGTGCCTACAGAAGGGCATTGGAAGCCCTAGATTTGGAGTTACAGGTAGTTTTGAGCTGCCTAACATGGGAGCTGGGAAGTGCATGGTCTGACTGCTGAGCCATCCCTCCATCCCACTGACGTGTTTTCTGACGTGTTGTCCTCTAAGGTGTCTCTGGCTTTTTAGTCTGTTCTGGAACTCTTGATCTCCTGATTGTATACATATGTGTTTCACAAGCATTCTTTATTTCTTTCTCTAGGTCAGTTGACATCTCCATTGGAAACTGGCCAGGTCTCATCTGCATTAACTTGCCACCCCTTTGGGGATGGGCTGGGGGCTGCGGGCTTGGAGTTGAACTGCAAGTCAATGGGAGAGAACACTGTGAAGACAGAAGCTGCGTCTCCTCTTCCTGAGGCTCAGGAGGTTCCAGCTGTTGAAGGTGTGTCTTTAGAACTGAATCATGCTTTATGCTTGTGCTTTTATTTTGACTGTATGGCTTTTAAGAGATGCTTTTCCAGGTGGGTGAAGTGGCAGAGGCAGATGGATCTCTGAGTTCAAGGCCAGCCTGGTCTACAAAGAGTCCAGGACAGCCAGGTACACCAGTTTCACAGAGAAACTCTGTCTTGGAAAAGGGGGGCAGGGATTGCTTTTCCAAAAATGTTTTTCTGTCTTTTATTAACAATATTTAAAGGCCTCCATACCTGTAGTCTTTCCATTGGAGAGGTAGAGATAGAAGCGTCATCACAAGTTCAAAGCCAGCCTTATTTCTGTAGAGGTTTCTAGGCTAGCCAGAGTATCACAGTGAGGCTCTTGTCAGAAGAAAAAGAAATAAACAAATGGAAAATCCTGATTTTTGCGTGTGTGTGTGTGTGTGTGTGTGTGTGTGTGTGTATGTGTATGTGTATGTGTGATGTATGTTTCAGATAGGGTTTCTTTTCTCTATGTAGTCTTGGCTGTCCTGGAACTTACTATGTAGACCAGGCTAGCCCTGAACTCAGAGATCTGCCTGCCTCTGCTTTTCTAGTACTGAGATTAGAGGTGTGCACCACCACTCTGGCCCCGATTTTTTTATTTAATGTTATACTTAGTTCATTTCTGATTTTGTTACTATATTCCCTTTTGGTAAATTTGGCTGAGAACTTAGAAATTTTATTGATCAGTTCAAAGAAGTAACCTGTTTAGTGTCTCTACTGTTTTGTCTCTAAAAGATTTCTCCTAACTTTCTAGAATTCCCCTCCTGCCCTCAGAGAGGGTTTCTTTGTGTAGATTTGCCTGTCCTAGATTTGTCTTTGTGGCCTGGTGTGCACCCCCACACCCCGCTGACTTTCTATAGTCTTACAGTTTTAACTGTCATTTTTTTTCTCTGTGTGTGTGTTGCCCTTCTATTCATTTAATCAGTAGATATTACATGCACATTCCAGACCTTATTCTAAACTGTCTTATTCGTGAATGCTCTGCATGTAACACGATGCAGACTTTGTGGGTCCTAGATTAGTAGCACTGACCTACATAGTCTTGATGGCTGGTTGTCTGTTTTAAAATGAACAGAAAGATACTTGTCACCGGCATGTTAGAGCTAACAAGTGTTGCACCGTTAACTAGTGTAGCATAACAGCTACAGGAGTTCTAGCTTTCAGAAACAGGTTTTTTTTATACTATTGCTTGTTTGAGACAGGGCCTACCTTGCACTTTCTTAAACTCACAGCAGTTTTTCCATCTCAGTCTGTGTGTGCTGGGATTGCAAGTATAAACCTCCATACATGGTTCTGTTTTCTTGAGCAGTCTTAGATGTATAATCATTTTACTTTGCAATGTTGTGTCTATAGCCCGCAGTATCACCAACCACATTTATCTATTGTTCTGTCCAACAGAATGGATTATCAAAATGTAGACTCTGGAACTCCATGTGTGCCTGCTATGGAGGAACTGAACACAGAACTCACTCTCTGAGCCCTTCCTGTGTGCTAAAGAGTTCTGGCTGTTCAGTTACAGTCATGCGTGACATACTCAATCTTAGTGTTCTTAATTGCCTCTGGGAGAGAGCTGGTGTTTAGGCAGGATGGAAGAAGGGTCTTGGAAGGTGGATAGCAAGTAGGCATTTAGAGGTGGAGGCAAAACTGTGTAGCTCATGAGAACATCAGTTATGTGCTTTCTGACATGGTTGCAGGCTTTCTAAAGTAGGTTAAGGATGAACAAGGAAGTTGCTGTCAGTCTTCGGGCCATTTGCTTTGAGAACTTTGTGGAGGAAAATCTTGACTTTCAAGAAGCAGCTCAGGCAAAATTAGCCCCTCCTAGGGGCTAATTTTGATCCCCAATCCTGCCCTTTTGCGCTGTGTTTGTCCCACCTGTTAACTGCTAGCTGCTAAGGGCGCAAGGGAAAGAGAGCAGAGTTGCTGCATTGAGGAACTGGGTACAGTGAGTGCCGGCCTACTTACTTTCCAGGTACTTGTCAGTGTGTCCATCTGAAAGGGCAGCATGCAAGAGGTGATCAGGACTTGCGGGGCGGGGCTTTGGAATTCTGTAGCTAAAGGGGAGAAATGTGTTGTCCTAGAAGCAGAGGATTGTCCCTGGGGTTTGTTTTGGAACAAGGGCTTTGTGGGAAATACAGACGATACAGAAAGATTACTGGGAAGAAGACTGCTGAAGACTCATGAGCCAGGAATGCAGTCATTATATAACCGAGCAGGAAATGGGCTAGGTTGTCAGCAAAACAGCTGCAGGGAACAGGGGCAGCCCAGTCACGGGTAGTGAGTGTTCTCCAGGCCACTGCCTTGGTGTTCCTAAACGCAGATGGAGTCACATGAGAGAAATCAGGGTGAAAACCTCCTAGGCAGCAGTTGGAGTTGGCACAGACAGCATCAAGTCAGGAGAAGGCCGAAGCCCAGCCCAGGCGCTCGGGCAGCACTGCCATCTTGTGGAGTAGATGTTCTGCGCTTCCTCTTGGTTTGCGGGAATTTACACTCTGGGGGAGACCAGACCCACGGAGGTCGGGGGCAACATCGTGGATCACTTCTCTCCTTCTTCCTTTTCTCTGTTTTGGGAATCAAAATCACATTGTCAGGCAAAAGTCTCATTTGAAATTTTCTCAGGCCTGTGAAAATGTTGTAAGTACTGCCAGGCGCTGTGGCACAAGCCTGTATCCCAGAACTCGGAGAGACAGAGGCTCAAACTTTTTGAGTTTTAGGCCAGTCTGGTCTACAAAGTGAGTCCAGGACAGCCAGGACTACACAGAGAAACCCTGTCTCAAAAAAACAAAAACAAAAAAAGAAAGAAAGTGTAACTGTAGTACAAAGAAGAGGAACATGGTGACTCACATCGTAATGCCTACACTTTGGGAGGCTAAGGCTGGAGTCTGTGGTTACTCTGGGTTACCCAGTGAGTTAAGGTCAGTCTAGGCTGCACAGTTGGTTCAAGGGGCATTGAGTGAAACCCTCTCTCAGCATCAATCAAAGTTAGTTGATAGCATTTCCATAACTGTTCTCTTCTGTGGGAATGTGCTGAAGCAGCACCCTGTAGGACAAGAGGAAGTGGGGCTTTAGAGCTAAACATGGTTTGCCCTTCCCTGGCCTGCCCGTGCTTTCTGTATATTTGGGGCGTGTGTGTGCTCACAGGCTCGAGTGCCCCCATGCGTGTTTTAAGCCTTCCTGTATTAGCCCCCAACGAGCCACAAACTCACCATCCCCCTGCTGGTACTGGGATTACAAACAGGTGTTGCCATACCCAAGTCACCGTAGTCTCTGCTCTTAATTGTTTCTAAAGTTGACAGGGAAAACTCCAATGTCCCTTTATGAATTTTAATTCTTTTTGAGGCAGACTCTCTTATCCTAGAGTGGCCTGGAACTTGCTGTGCAGGTGAAGACATCTCTGACTCCTGACCCCCCTGTCTCCTTTGTCGGCCACCAGGCTCCGGGTTCTCAGTGCCAAGTTAGCCTGAAGGCTTTGTGTAAAACAGCTAGCCATTTATTTATTTTTGTTAGACAGGGTCTTACTCTGCAGTCCCAGTTGCCCTCAAGCTTACAGCAAACCTCCTGCCTCAGTCTCTTTAAGTGCTGGGATTATAGGCTTGAGCCATTAAACCTGGCTCTTTAATTGTCTTCTTATTTTTCGTTGTTGTTTTCAGTTGCAAGCATAAACGGGGTCATTCAACATGTAGTGACAGCTTGCCATTTTCATCTTGCACTGTAGCTAGGGATTAAACAGATTAGTAAATGCAGCCCTGCTTCATTCTTTGCCCTTTTTCCTTATTTTTGGATGGGCTCTTGTGTGGCCCAGCTTGGCCTCCAGGTCCCTGTGCACATGAGGGTGGGCTCCTGATCCCACTAGCTCTAACTCCAAGGTGCTAGCATTACAGTCCTATGCCACTGTGTGTAGGCTCACTTCCTGGCCCCATTCTCATCCCCATCTGTACTGCTGGGGAGGGAACTAGAGCCTCACACATGCTAGGCAAGTTTTCTCCTATCCTATTGATTCTATTTAATGGTTGCTTAGAATTACATGATACAGGCCTGGGATATAGGCCCCATGTAGAGTGCTTGCTTAGCTTGGAGGAAGCCTGGGTTCAAACCTCAGAGCCACATAAACCAGGTATGGTAATACATACCTGTCATTCAGGCACTCAGGAGGATCAAAAAGAAGTGCATGGCCAGTCTGGCCTTTATGAGACTATGTCTCATAAAGAAAAAGTTACGTGATGGTGGTGCACTCCTTAATCCCCAGTGCTTGAGAGACAGAGGCAGGCAGATCTCAGAGTTCAAGGCCAGCCTGATTTACAGAGCAAGTTCCAGGGCTACACAGAAACCCTGTCTCAAAACCAGAAATAAATAAATTAAATTTTAAAAAGGTACATAGTGCAGATTTCCTATAATTTAACTGATAAATTTATGGACATTTGAATTTATCATTTTAATATTTGGCTAGTATTAGGAATTGAAATCTGTTTGGATCCTCTTGGATTGTTTTTCATTGCTTCAGCGTGGAGCAAGTTATTCTTTCACAAATCTGTTAAAAATACTTTATTATGGTATTACCTCACAGAACATGTCAAAAGGTGCAAATGCACAGGGCTGCATGCTTTCTTGGCTGATAGAGATCCCAGCTGTGTTAGGTCTTGGCGCTGAGGCAACACCTGACAGTGAGAAGTGGCTTCTTCCATCTGCTGGAGAACTGGTAGGTAACAGGATCCAGCAGCAGATGCTAGGCGCCAGAGACAAGGTACAGCATGTAGTCATTGTGCCAGCAGTAGATGGCACTGTGATCCCTGCCGGAGAGGGCCAGCTGGAGCCCTCCCACATGCTGAATGATTGGGTCTGGATGGAAGTGAAGACTTGGCTGAGCCAGGAAAGAGTGGCAGGGAGGGGCACGGGATGAGCGGAGGTGTGAGCTGTGAGAGCACGGAGCAGTCACGGGGGCCAGGTGTTGTTAGCTGGGGCAGAAGCTGAAGGGGGCAGGTGTTGGGAAACAAGATGGTGGGGAGGGCCCGCCATCAGACTAGTCTGAGAATCACGAGTGTCGTCTACCTGAGGTTTTGAGACTTTGGCAGTGGGCCTACAAAAAGAGATTAAAGTAGGTCGAGCATTTTCACCGTTTTTTAATATGTGTATTGTGCTTGTATTTGTGTGTGTATCACGTTCATGCCTGGTGTCCTTGAAGGCCAGAAGAGAACTTCAGAGCTCCTTGAAATGGGGTTACAGACTGTTGTGAGCGACTACTTGGATACTGAGAATTGAACTCGGGACCCTGGAAGAAAGCAGCCAGAACTCTTCACTGTTAAGCCATTGTTCAGCCCCTAAAATAGACTTTTACGGTGAACATAGTTGAATGGCTGGGTGTCGGGTATAGTTCAATCATGCATAAAACATGAGATTCAAAACTCTTTAACACTGTAGCAGCAAAATGAAACAATAAAAATACCAACCTAATTTATAAGGCTTTTTAGAAGTATGAGATAGTATCTATCTATTAGAAAAGGAAAAGCCCAGGTGTATATGATTATAGCAGTACTAGCTTCCATCGAGCTGAAAGTGCTAGTAGCCAGGAAGCCCTGTCTCTCTCCCCAGAGACAAAGATGAGCCAGAGCCCGATTCCTCTGCATCAAGGAGGGAGTTCAGATGGCCCTGGTTCTCCGTGACATCACTTACACATATATAGGTATATTTCATTTTATTGAGTTCTTTTCCAACTGAATCCCTTCCAACACCTGGTAGGAAGGTTAGAGGGGATGGGGCATAGGTCTCTTTAGACTTCTTTCTGCTGATTAGGGTTGTTGGGTTCCTTAGGGCAAATCCAGTCTTCATAGTCAGGATATCTCCAACTTCTCATTGAACTGCAACAACAGCCACTTTATTCTTCAGGTTGCTGCTGTCCCTCTCTTGTCTCTGGCATTTATACTGTCTCCAGACTCCCCAGAGTTAAACTACCTGCAGCTGGCAAAGATGGTGCCCCTGCTAGTGCACGAGGCAAATCATAATCACCTGCTCTGAAGTAACCTCTTATCCCCCACCTGGGATTATCCCCCACCTGGGATTAAACCAAAAGCATGGTTCCATAACTGGGTCTTTAAAGAAACCAGAAATTTCACTACACACATACACCTAATCTCTCTCTAGGAAACAAGGCCACTGATCCCACTCTGCATGCTCTATTACACTGTAATAGTATCACTCCAAACACAAAGGCTTCGAACATTTCTATTTTCTCATAGTCTGTGGGTGACTTAGTCAGGGATTATGCAGGACTGGCCTCCCATCTGGAAACTTTTTGAGGAGGACCTCAGTCTTTAGTCCCTGGAAGGTGACGAGGACTAAAAGCCTCTGTTTTGCTGGCACTTCTGCTCATCTGTGCTGTTAACCAGCAGAGAAGAGTCGCCTGCTAGGACGTAAGCCTCACCAACAGGAGCTATGCCCCTTGTGCCACATTGTGCTAGAGACGACTCAGGGATGCCACTCAAATGTGAGGGGTGGAATGGAGAAATTATACAAGGAGGTGACCTCTAGGTTCATTGGAAGCCCAGTTAATAGACACTAGGAGTTGAAGATTGACGTTTCCGTTGCCCATCTTTTGAGGTTTACTCCTGCACAGACTCTGCTCTGTTACACTGCCGTCCTTGAAGAGAGCTCTTGGTTTGGCTGGCTAGGGGCTTTGTCTTCGTGACACCTGGCAGTTTCTTTTCCCTAGGGAGTTTCCTTGCCCACCTGAGCCTGTCTGATCCTGGCACTATCATCTCTCAGAGGCACCTAGGTGCCAGGCTTGCTTGTCTTGGCAGTACTGCTGTCTTGCCTTCTACTCAAACAGAAAGAAGAATCAGGAATTTTGATTTGGGGACAGTTTTTCCTGCTTTACTGACCTTGACTTTTCAGAAGCTTGCTGGAGTGGTAGACTGTCCTGTGTGTCCCGATTTAGCAGAGTCAGACCAACCTTGGAATCTGTTTATAAGTAAGGAGATGAATGATTAGGAGATTGGTAGTCTATAAAGATGAAATTGCGTTGGCTCAGGAAACTTATCAAGTATAAAATGGTTCATTAATGTTGGCCTGAAGGCTGTTGTGAGGGCTTCCCTTACCTACTGGACTGCTCTTTCATTGGCTTAGCAGTTAAGAGCACTCACTGCTCTTGCAGAGGTGCCAGACTCCACTGCCAGCCTTGCATGGTGGTTCATAGCCATCTGTAACTATAACTCCGGTTCCAGAGGATCCAACCCCTTCTGCTGGCCCCTGTGGGTACCAAACATGAACATGCTATACATGAATCATGCAGGCAGCGTGCACACACACACACACACACACACACACACACACACACACACACACATTTTAGAGTGAGGCATGCTAGCACGTGCCTTTAATCCCTGTACTCAGAAGACAGAGACAGGTGGGTTTGAGGTCACCCTGGCATAGCAAGTTTCAGAACAGCTTGGACTACATAGAGAGAAAGAGTCCCAACTCCTTCCAAAAAATTTTCACTGTCCCAATAAAAGATGCTCCTAAAGGGGGTAATGATTCTGCTGCTTCAACACACGAGGAGTTTTGTGCTTTATCTTGGATTTCACATGTTTAAAAGTCCATAGGCAAAACTGAGGGCTTTACAAAGTAAGCTCTCCCAGCCAGGATGTGCAAGAGGTAACTGAGAAACTGTTCACATTTGGTTGATGATTGTAGCAGCTTTCTCCATTCAATTTTAGAGATCCAAGAACCTGCTTTTGGAGGTGTATTTTATGTTGGAAAAACATCTTCCATTTATTGATCTCCTGCTTTGTACACAGGTTATCTTTAACTCTCCAACTCTTTGGAATTAATGGCTTTGTCACTTTTATAGGCAAGAAACTGAAGAACCAGGTTGACTTCGGCAGCTTAGACGTGTAGCTAAAGTGCCGACCTGGCCTGAGTCTCCGGGGAGGATGCAGGGTGGCAGGGCTGGCTCCTTCTGCTTATTATTCAGGTTCATTCCAGAAAAGCTGCTCATTAGTACAAAATAATCCTGTAGAATACTACCAGCCCATATTTACTGTGCACTTACATGCTAAGCACTTTCTAAAACACTCTTGGCATGTAATTCATTCAGTTCTTGTAACTCAGTGACGTCGCTGCCTTTATGATCTCCCCAGTCTGCACTCGAGCAAACCGAGGGAGTAAGTCGGGGATCCAGGGCTTAAAACAGGCCATTCGGCTCTGAAGCCCATAGCCCATCTCTGGGCCACTGCTGCTTGCCTTATGTGGTTTGTCTAGTATGTATAAGTATGCAGTTTTGTTTGTTTGTTTTGTTTTAGACTGGGCCTCCTGCATCCCAGACTGACCTTGAACTCCATATGTAGCTGAGACTAACTTTGACTTTCTAATTATTCTCCTGCCTTATGTCTTTAGTGCTAGAGTTAGAAGTATGTGCCATCTGGGGTTATGCAGTACTAGAGGGCTTTGTGCATGCTAGGTAAGCACTCTGCCAGCCAAGTTACCACATGACCCCTTGTTTTATTGTGATTTGTTGTTGGGGGCAAGGTCTCACTATATCCAGGTAGCCTGGAACTTGGTGTTTTTCCCAGGTTGGCCTCACACTCTCAGCCCTCCTACCTCAGCCACTTCAGTGCTAGGATTACTGACATACTACCAATACCTGGCTGGGTTCACTTTTTGACTAGTGAGAATGGGGATTCTTTGTGAAATTAGCCCACATTGAAATTACTGTTATTGTTGGTGGGGGGGTGTGCCTGTGTGCAGTGCCCACAGAGGCCAGAAGAGGATGTTAGGTTCCCGGGAACTAGAGTTACAGGTGGTTTGGCACTGAAGCCCAGGCCTAATATGGGTGTTGGGAACTGAACCCGGGGGTCCTCTGCAGGGACATTTCATGCCCTTTACCACTGAGCTATCTCTCCAGCTCATAGATTTTAATTAAAAAATGTTACTATTTTGGTAGTCAGCTTTCCCATTACAAGCAAGTGGATCACAGCCTAGGTCTTCAAATAAACTTCAGGAATGTTGGGTCTCAGCTGGGCATGCACGCCTGTAATCCCAGCACTCAGGAAGGCAGAGGCAGGTGGATCACTGTGAGGCCAGCCTGATCTGCAAAGCTAGTCAAAGACAGCCAAGGCTACACAAAGAAACTCTGTCTCGAGAAAACAAAACAAACAAACAAGAATGTTGGGCCTCATCATGCCTGTACTTGACCTCCTGTCATCTGCAGGTAGTTGCTGGCAGTCTGTGATGCACTTTGACCTTAACTTTGTTCATGCAGTAGTAGTTGGAGTTGTCTGTGGCGATTGTTGAAAAATTATGGAAGGAAATTGGAAGTAGCCAATATTTAACCTTTAGAAACCTACAGAAATGGGAGTTACCTTAATTAATATTTAAGAGTACTGACTACTCTTCCAGAGGACCTGGGTTTAATTCCCAGAATTTATATGGTAGCTCACAGCTATCTATAACTTTAGTTCCAGGGTACCTAACACAAACATACATGCCAGCAAAACAGCCATACACATAAAATAAAATTAAATAATGAAAATAACTATGTAATGAGAGGTTTTTGTTGTTCAACCTAATAGATCCAAGAGGAAGAAATTCCAGAGAACCTGGGGTGTGTATGTGTGTTTGTGCATGAGTGCACACCTGTGCTGGAAGAAACCTTTTTGTTTTGAGTCGAGACCGGTTCTCTCTGTAGCCCAGGCTGACCTTGTGCTCACAGATCCACTGTCATTGAGGCTGGAGCTGCTGCTGCTTTAATTTTTTTTTTTTTTAAATACGGAATTTTAGTGCTGGTATGGTGGCTCTTGTCTATAATCGCAGCATTCTGGACCCTGACACAGGATGAGTTCAAGGCCAGTCTGGGTTACATGGTGAGACCAGAGATTTGAATTTTGTATTCTCCACTGATGTCCTTTTCTGGAGTTCTGTATCTGAACAGCATGTATCCCATCTCACTTCAAGGTACCTTCCCTCTTACCTGTTGCTTATTTGGGATCTTTTCTGTCTCTTAGCATGGAAAGAAAATGTGTTGAAGGCCCTCTGATTTGGCATGTGTCTATGCTGTAGTTTTATTGAAGCTCATTGCATAACTCAGAGATATCTAATCCAATGAAGATTTTGAAATGTACCGTTTGACTTAGACTGACTTTAAATATTTGTTTAAATATTTGATGGTATTTGCAACAGTTATTTACCAGCGATTTAGCATGTGATCTGTTTCTTTTTTCTTTGTTTTCTTTTCTGTTCTTTTTTAGTTTTTTGAGACAGGGGTTTCTCTGTTTAATGTTGACAGTCCTGGAGTTTGCTCTGTAGAACAGGCTGGCCTCAGACTCAGAAAGATCCTCCTGCCTTCGCCTGCCAGGTGCTGGGATTAAAGGTGGGCACCACTACTGCCCAGTTGTGTGACCTGTTTCTCATGGAAAGTGTGTCATTGCATTAAGGGAAACTTTACATTCCCCCAGAAAGATCCCTTAAGGATGCTTTGTAGTGTTGAGGGTAAAAGGTAATTGTTCTTACTAGGCTGAAAGAACTGTGAAGGGGGACCTTTAATAAACAGTATCTTTTTTTCCTCTGAAGAAAACACTCATCTGTATATTTTTATGTATGTGAATGTTTTGCCTGCATATTTATTTGTACAGCACATGCATGCAGTGTCCAAGGAATGCAGAAGAGAGTGTTAAATCACCTGAGACTGGCATTACAGATAGTTGTGAGCCACCATGTGGGTGCTGGGATTTGCACCTGATCTTCTGCAAGTGTAGCTCAGGCTGGCCTTGAACTCGAGACCTTTTTGCTTCTGTCTCCTGCGTGCTCGAATAACAGGTGTTCAAGCTATTGAGCGGAGTTCTGAGGCACATGGAGACCTTGTGGCAGCTTACTCCATCATGCTGCCTTATAGTATGCTACCCTCTGCTGGTTTGAATCTGGGAGGCTCGGAGTGCTTTGAGTTTGCTCCCCGAGTGATCCTCACATCCTCTCGTCCACCTGCTTGGTTGCTGTGTGTGTTTGTTTTCTTAAATCAGTACATGCGGCATTTTAAGCTTAGTTAACTCAAAGCTCTGCACAAATATTTAGTTTTCATAAGGAGCTCACTGGCTCTGTTCATACAGACTGGTAAAGAATGGTGGTGAATCTGAATCTGGTCTAGCTTGTGAGCCACAATGCCAGCTTGCCATCTCATTTTCTTTAGCGGTTCCCCCAGTTCTGCCCCAAAGTCTGAAACCCTGAGAACATAAGGCTGTTTCAGATAGATGTGTCACTCTCCTTTTTTAATACTGAACCAAGGTTGTTTCCTGGAAGTTGGGTTTCTTCTCTGGAAACAGTGCTTTGGGAGAGAGGTAGCATTGTGTCTTGATGTCATGGGCAGCACTCTGCCACTCAGCCACTTTCCCCGGTTGCCTCCTGACACATAGTCCATAAAGCCAGCACAAACCCAGAGCTCCTCACATTTGTGTTTTGTTTTGTTTTCCACAGTTCCAAATGCTTTGAAGAAAGCGGCTGACTTCGTGAAATTGAATGTACCAGCTGTGGACCTAGACCACAAGTTTCGATGCAAGGTTGTGGACTGTTTGAAATTTTTCCGAAAGGCTAAACTGCTGCACTATCATATGAAGTATTTCCATGGGATGGAGAAGTCACCAGAGCCAGAGGATAGCCCAGGAGTGAGGCCTGTGCAGACTCGGGGCTCTGCAGTGCCAGACAAGGCCAGCCAGGAGAGCTTGACCAGGAAGCGGACCTCTGCCAGCTCTCCGAGTGAGTGTTGGTTCTGTGGTGTGCTCGGGGAGGGCTGAGACATTTCTTAGATGGAAAGCTGCAGTGGGTTGATTGGTCCAGTTGAAATCAGCACTCAGGAGGCAAAGGCAGCCTTGTCTACACAGAGTGAGCTCCAGGACAGTTTAGCGCTACACAGAGAAACTCTGTCTCGAAAAATCAAGAGAGAGAGAAAGAGAGAGATGGAGAAAGTGAGGAGAGAGAGAGAGAGAGAAAGAAGACAGTTTTAAGGGTTGGGGATGTAACTCATTCCCAGAGTGCTTGCATAAAGCCCTGTGTTCAATCCTCAGGACTGCCAGGAAAACATCCGTTTTCAGGGTGAGGGATTGCGAGACAGCACATAGTTCAAGTCTATCAGTGTAACTCAAATGTCACCCCCTGTCACTACAGTGTGACAGGCAAAGTGTGACAAGGGTGTGGCAAACTCCTTGACCTGAAGGCTGTCCAGTGTTGTGACCCTGTAACGTGGTGCCGCTGCCTGCAGATGTGCTGGGTGCATGCAAAGCTGTCCTGGGAGGCTGTGGGAAGGAACAAGTTGGACATCTGCTGCATGTTTCACAGTAGTGGAAGGGTAGACAGACCCTGGGGACACACTGTCTACTTACGTAGCAGAGATAAACTGAAGGGAGAAGCCTGTGCTACTGGGGAAAAGGGGGGTGGATCGAACATTGTCTGTGTCCGTTTATACTTTTCATGTTTCAGACTTCTAGACGATAGATTCCAGTTTGTTTGTTTGTTTGTTTGTTTGTTTTTCCGACAAAGCTTTTTTTTTTTTTTTTTTTTTTGCTTTTTCTCTTTTATTTATTATCCGACAAAGTTTTATAGTGTAGCCTAGCTGGCCTTGAACTTCATTTATTAATTTAAATTTTTTATATGTCTATTTATTTATTTGAGAGACAGGATCTCAGTGTGTAGCTCTGGTTGGCCTGCAGCTTGCTATGTAGGCCAGGCTATCTTTGCGTCTGTTTTCTGAATGTCAACAAACTTTCCTATAAAGGACCAGATAACACTTCAGCTTTGCCGACTCTAAGTCACTCTTGTCACTGCTCAGCTTGAAGCAGGAGAACAGATGAGACATACAGTGAGTGAGGGCTGCACATTTCACCCAGACTCATTCACAGTCGTGGGCAGCAACTCAGACCCAAAGGCCAGGGGATGGGGAATGAACGGTCTTGCTAGCAGCCCACCCTGCATCCTCCAGACACTCCAGGGCTGTGTGTTAGTTTTTTGCCTAGCCATACTAAGAATATTAAGAAAAGAAGATTCCAGAACTAAGAACAAAATCTTAAATAAAAATTTTGAACTTGTGTTTAATTCTAGCTGCAAAAGAGAAGGAAAAGAATAAAGAGAAGAAATTCAAAGAACTTGTGAGAGTGAAGCCAAAGAAGAAAAAGAAAAAGAAAAAGAAAACCAAACCTGGTAATTTTCCATGGAGGGCTTCCCTACTTAAGAAAGACCAGCAGGCCTTTCCTAGGGCTTGTGGCCGCAGCCTGGCATGGGCCCTAGAAAAGGGTGTGGTCTGAGGGAGAACATTCAACCAACTCTTTTTTTTTTTTTTTTTAAAGACATGGTTTTTCTGTATAGCCTTGGCTGTCCTGGCCTTGAACTCACAGAGATCTACCTGCCTCTGCTTCCCTGAGTTCTGGGATTACAGGTGTGCACCACCAAATCTAGCTATTCAGCCAACTCCTAATGAGATTTTGTTTATTATTATTATTATTATTGCATGTACATTTATGATATGTGTAAGTGACAGCATTCACGTACCACTGTGCATGTGCTGTAGTACCTGTGGAGGTCAGAGGACAACTTTCAGGAACTAATTCTCTCCTCCCACTGTGGGTTCCAGGGATTGAATGCAGGTCATCAAAGTTTCGTGGCAAGTTTATTTTCCCACTGAGGGGTCTTGCTGGCCCCTGAACCAAGCTGCGGAAGGCTTGACTGGCCTTTATAAATGCCTTCCCGCTTGTTGCATCGGCCAGTGTGTCCTGTCGCAGGGAAGTACAGGGATGTGCACAGGGATAGCTTTCTACATAAGTAACCTTTTTACCCCCTTGAGTTTTTTGAGACATTGTCATACTCTTGCTCAGGCTGGCCTAGAACTCACTCTTAGCTCATGCTGCTCTCAGACTCACAATCCTTTAGCTTCAGCATCCCAAACACGGAGATTACAGGCCTGTACATGATCTTCATGGTTTACTTGCATAACTATCAAATACCCAATTCTCAAGAAAAGCTTTAAATCTTTTTTTAAATATGTTGTACACCTACACATCAGAAGAGGGCACCAGATGTCATTATAGATGGTTGTGAGCCACCATGTGGTTGCTGGGAATTGAACTCAGGACCTCTGGAAGAGCAGCCAGTGCTCTTAACCTCTGAACCATTTCTCCAACTCATAAAGGCTTTTATTCTTGAAGTGTGTGCTTCTACCCCAACAACAGTGTTTAAGAAAATCTCCGCTACAACTTTGGGAGCTAATGAGATGCCGTGGTTTTTTTCTCAGTTTCTTTTCTAGCTTACAAAAGCCATTTTATGAGGAAAGGAGGGTGTTTGGTGGGGGCTGAGGAGCAGGTGCTCTCAGAGGTAACTGTCCGTCAGCTCTCTCTCTGGTGTGCCGCACCCAGGCCTTGGAGCTCTTTGAAATCAAAGGCTGTTATTGGATGGGGTTGCTTCTGCGATGCCTGATGGTGCCTGGGAATGCTCATTTATGTCTGATGCTGTTTTTGTAGAATATCCCTGCAGTGAGGACATCAGTGACACCTCCCAGGAACCCTCTCCACCCAAAACATTTGCTGTCAGCAGATGTGGGTCCTCACACAAGCCTGGGGTCCATATGAGCCCACAGCTCCATGGTTCAGATAATGGAAACCACAAAGGGAAATTGAAAGCATGTGGTAAGAGGGTCACTCTCACTGATCACCTTCAAAAGTATGTGGTATACAACCAGTGGATGTGGTGGAGAGTCAGTACCTGTGCTTATAGGTAGTCAGGCCCCAAGGTCTAGCCTTATCTCTGCAGTTGACCCTGCCTCTTTCCCTACTGTGTGCAGAGTTCTAAAGGTGGCTGTGGACAGAGATGGCTATAAGCCAGGTCCTGGCAGGTTGGGGACAGCTAGGGAGCATTTTAGAGTCCTTATGGTGATGGTGTATTTAGTTCATGATGTGGCCAGTCTTCTGACAGTGAGCTCAGTAGTGCTGGGGCCCTTCGTGGTCCCTCAGTGAAATGAGGACATGTACTTCAGCCCTGGTCAGGCAGCAGGCATCATTTGCACTGTTGTAATAATGTGCCCTGAGCACTGCTGTGTCTCCAGGCCTGAGGAAGTACCTGGGGAGTGGGGCTGGGGGAGTGAGGCTTCCATAGATGTTATCTGTGAGCTTAGAGCGCTGACCATTGGCGTCCCTTTCCTTCCAGAGGATGATAATTTGAGCGAGTCCTCTTCCGAGAGTTTTCTTTGGAGTGATGAGGAATGTGGTCAAGATGTTGATGTGACCACCAACCCAGATGAGGAGCTCGAAGGTGACGGCCGCTATGACTTTGAGGTGGTCCGTTGCATCTGTGAGGTGCAGGAGGAAAATGACTTCATGATCCAGGCAAGTAGAGCTTCCAGACACAGGTTACAGGAAGGCAGACTGATGCTTGAAGAGAATGTGAGGCCACATGAGTCATGTGAGCGGCCCCTGTGTGCAGAGCAGGAGACCAAGCTTGCTGTCTGGTTCAACTTTCTGGGAACTCTAGGCTGCTGAAAATAGCCCATTAGCAGAATGAGAAAGAAATGACAAGGCCAAAGCAGAAGGCCTTGCCTGTGGGCACACAGTGAGGAGAGGACACTGGGGACTCAGACTGTGGAGAGGCTCATCTTCCTCAGCCCTGGTAGCCTGAAGAAATGGAAGTTGGTTTTATAGTTTGTGTGCCTCCATTACACGTGGGTGTGTGGGTGCGCATGTGTGCAGGCAGCGCATCTCTGGGTGGGTTGTATCTACTAGGAAGAACAGGCTCGGCCCCTTTTGTTTGATTTATATGCATGGCATCAGATTTTGAAGTTGATTTAATGTTCGTAGTTGAATTTGTCTTTTATGCTTTTAGCTGATGGGTGTTTTGTTTTTTTTTTTTAGGGTAGAGTCTCTGTCTTAGTTACTTTTCTGTTGCTGTGATAAATTATCCTCACAAAGCAACTTAAGGGAGAAATTACCTGGGCCACAGTTCTAGAGGGGATTATAGGATACAGCATGGCCGGTGGCAGGAGGGTGAAGCCAGCTCATCAATTGCATCAACAGTCAGGAAGAAGAGTGGAACTAATTAACACTGAATGCTGTGCTGGGCTTACTTTCTCTACTCTTGAAAGTTTAGCATCCCCTGCCCAGGGAACGGTGCCACCTGCAGTAGGACAGTCTTCCACTCCACCTACCCAAGATAATTCTGAGTAGACAGACCCACAACCCCTTAGTGAGAGACTCTTGAGGTAATTCTAAATTCAAGCTAATGAGACTAACCACAGTCTCGCTTTGCAGCTCCGTTTGTTCTCATATTGCCGTATTGTTTCTGCTCACATTGAAGTCACATGCTGCCACACTGTGATGTCTTTGCTTCCTAAGAGTAGACGACCTTTGTTGTTTCTTCTAGGACTTCGTAGGTTTAGCTGCTTAGGTTTTTTGTTTGTTTTTGTTTCTTTTTTATTTTAAGACAGGGTTTCTCTAGTGTAGCCTTGGCTGTCCTGGAGCTCTCTTTGAAGACCGGGCTGGCCTTGAACTCATAGAGATCCACCTGCCTCTGCCTCCTAGAGGATTACAGGTGTGTGCCTCCAGGCCCAGCAAGATTTAGTGTTTCGTTTGTTTTTTTAAGACCCTTTTATATATATATTTGTTTGTTTGGTTTGGGTTCTTTGTGTATCCATGACTGTCCTGGAACTTTCCCTATATACCACGTTGGCCTCGAACTCACAGAGATCCTCCTGCCTCTGCCTCCTGAGTGCTGGGTTTAAAGGCTTGTGCCATCATGAATGGCCCTTATGCGTGTTTCGTTCTGCAAATTTATTTTGGTGTGGAGTGAGGGCTGTGACTTCCTAGTTTACTGGCATTGTGCTCCCTTTTTGAAATGCCTTTCTCTGTGCATTTGGGTCTCTTTCTGGATTCTCTCCTTTTCAGTGAAGCAGAGACAGAAGAACATAGCAATTCTCTATGATTATGCCCTTAAAATATTTGTAAATACCTGGCAGGGCTTTCCTCGTTCTTCTTTGTATGTGTTTTCTGACTGCTGACTTGAGAGTTCTGCTTAGTTTCAGCGTTACCAACTTCCTCATTTGTTGGAGCCACTATATTTTATCAGCCCAAGTAGAGGTAGAGTCTTCAGGGTAGTGACTCGTGTCCAAGAATTAGCTTCAGTGACTTTGGCCCCTGTATTCCTCAGATGGTTTTTAGGATTTTCTCAGAGTTCTTGCATAGCTGTGATGTTCATCCTTAGCTGCCCTGTGGGTTGTTCTCATTCATTTTATGGGCACAGCACACTCCACTCTTCCACTTTACTTATGTGCATGTATTTCTGAGGTTAAACACAGGAACAGAGCTGTCACTTGGGATTTTGAAGCTTGGTTCTATTTCTTTCATTTTTGGTGAATGCTAGTTCTCATAACACAGTCATTGGTGAAAGGACTTTGTTTTGTATTTTGGGACAGGGTTTCCCTCTGTAACCCTAGCTGGCCTGGAACTTGAGGACATCTTGCCTCAAGGGAAGGCAGTGGAGTGTGGAAGGCTTTGCAGGAATCTTTGCATTGGCTCGTTCTGTCTCACATGTGCCACTGATTACCTGAGCGACATTTGGCAAGTTTTAGAATAAATGCAAAGAGCTAGTACAACTCTAGGAGGCCGAAGGGACTTGGCTTGCCCGTTGATGATAGAAGCTCACTGTGAAGCTGTGTGCTGAGTTTGCAGTGGGAGGCTGAGCATGTGGCCCATGATTCCTAACAGACAGCCCGTGGTGTGGGCAGGAACACACCATCTGCGCACAGGGAAGCCGAAGCCAGGGTTGAGACCTGGAACTATACAAAGTAGCGCAGGTAATGTGGGCCTGAGGCGTAATTGAAACTTACCGTTTGTTGGCCACAGTAAGGTGTCCTTTCTCTAAGAGTATGGACAGGTTTTGTTAACCCTGACAAAGTGTGCAGGAAGTAGAAGCTGTGAGGTAGGAGAGGCAGCAGTCACTGGAAGCAGTACTATCGGTTGATGTAGAGTTTTGTTTTGTGTTTGTTTTTGAGACAGGTTCTAAAGTATCCCAGACTGGCTTTGGTCTCACTGTGTTACTGATGCTGGCCTTGAACTTATCTCCATATCTTTACCTCCCAAGTGCTGGGATCGCAGGCATGCTCTACCACACCTGACAATCTAAATGTTCTTTATGTGTTGTGGCCTGTTCCAGAGCTGATAGCCTCACATGGCACTTCTGTTATGGCTCCAGGGACTAACGGACTAAGGACTTTTTAACTTAATTGTACACTTATGTGTAAGCATCCATGTGTTCAGTGGTGGCCTTGCTGGGTCACCGTGTGGGTACAGCTCCATGGGGGGAGTCAGTGGGGAGTGCGCCCTCCTGAGTCCTCTCCCCCTCACTCCTGGTCAGTGGGCCCTGCTCCTAGGTTCTCCTGCATTCTAAGTTTTGTTGCTTCTTTAATTCTCACAGTGTGAAGAGTGCCAGTGCTGGCAGCACGGGGTCTGCATGGGATTGCTGGAAGAAAACGTGCCTGAAAAATACACGTGTTACATTTGCCAAGACCCTCCAGGTAGAGGCTTCTGAGCTGGGATGCGAGCAGTGTGTAGCCTCTTCCTTAGCGCGCAGCGTGTGCTTGTGATGTGTTTCTTTGCTAATGGCTAGGTGACTCTTCTCACCTTTGTTACAAATGCCTGGTGGCCAGTTCCTAACCCTATCAGCAAGAGAATGTGTATAAGATGTTTACCTACAAAAGGCCTGAGCTGGAGCTAGAACATTTCTTGAAATGTAGTGAAAACTACACTTGTTACTGAGAAGCACAAAGTGGCACAGCAGTCTAGAACTTCATGGGTCTGACTGAAATTCCATCCAGTGTTGAGTGCTCCGTGGATTAGCCTGTCGTTCTCGCTCAGGGCCTTGCAGATCTCTTGTTCCAGTTTCAGCAGTGAGACACTTCCTTCCCTGGGAGCCCTGGCATGGCCATGTGGCTCTGTTCATGCCATTTCAGGGATGTTAGCAGGCATAGTGCCCTCCATTGTGTCGGTGCCCTGGAGGGAAAGAGCCAAGGCATGGCTGTGTGGAGCTTGTAACCACCCTAAGCAGTGCCTTGCTCAGTTCCTTAGCAGGATCGGTTGGTTACATGGCTAATAGGTTGTCCTTGGCTCTTGGCTGTCCCTGGACATGTCCACCATGTCTAGCCTATTTCAGGGTTTTCACAGTGACTGAAGAGTGACAGGGTCCTGTTGCAGGTGCTATCTTCTGAGCTTTGGGAGCAGGAAGTGCTGCAGAGTCCCTGAGCTTACGTTTTCTGTCCTTTCTAAGGAGACTTGTAATGGGCAGGGCCCTGGAGCCATCCAGGCCAGGGCTCCAGAGAAGGGAAAGAGTTCAGGTGGAGAAAGAGATTTGTGTGTGTGTGTGTGTGTGTGTGTATTCCTAAAACTCAGAAAAACCATTATAAGGGTGGGATGAGGAGAGCAGGAAGGATGTGAGTCCTGTGGGCCTTAATTGTTAGAGTTAGGGATTTGGGTTTTCCTTCTGTGAGGAGTCAAAGCTGTGGAAGGTTTGGAGTGGAAGAAGGAAGGATATGACTTAAATGTGAAGAGATAATCCAGCCGGCCATGGTGGTGTGTATCTGTATCCCAGAACCCACCAAACAGAAGCAGGAGGAACAGGAGTTCAAAGCCAGTCTAAGTTACATAGGCAGTTTGAGGACAGTCTGAGCCACATGAGACCCTGTCTCGAAAAAGGGGGAAGAGGGTGCAAAGAAAGTTGGGTGGCTGGGATGGGGAGGGAGGGAAGGAAGATAATAGGAAGGAGGAGAAAATGAATCGCTAGAATCCTTGCTCTAGTTCCTCCGTGGAAGGGACTGTGCCTTATTCCTGGGTTGTCTCCAACACAAGTGCTAAGTATATATGAACAAAACAAACACATTAATCAGTCCTGGAAACTCATGGTGATTGGACCTGTGATGGGGTAGCCTGGGTTTCTGTCAGGCCAAGTTTGATCCTCTTTTAACGTCACCACTTTAGGTCAGAGGCCTGGCTTCAAGTACTGGTATGACAAGGAGTGGTTGAGCCGGGGACATATGCATGGCCTGGCATTCCTAGAAGAGAACTATTCCCATCAGAATGCTAAGAAGATTGTGGCCACCCATCAGCTTCTTGGTGATGTTCAGAGAGTGATTGAGGTTCTTCATGGCTTGCAGCTCAAAATGAGCATCTTGCAGTAAGTGTGGTGCCTGCAGCTTTGGGTGGGAATTTACTTTGGCTCTCGGTTGAGAGAAAAGAAAGTGGAAGACCACAAAGACTGTTAAGTTTGAGACCTGTACCAAAAATTCTGTTGCTGTTGCTGAGCACGTGCTCAGGGGTACAGTATTTGCCTACAGTGAGTAGGTCTCTGGAGGATGGTATCCTCCTCGCTACAGTTGCTCTGCCCTCAAGCCACCACTTACAATCGTCCTTTTCTCTTCATCTGTATTCTTTCTCTTCCTTTTCATGATCAAAAGTTGTAAGAGAAGTTCTGCATAGTTAAGAAATGAAGGTTGGGGCGGTGAGGTGGCTCAGTGGATACAGGCGCTGGCAGCCAACACTGGTGAGCTGGCTTTAAACCCTGGCTTAACGTGTTAGAAGGAAAGGGCTAGCCTTCAAGTTGTTCTTTGACCTCCACACATATGTCTTGGGCAGTGGTAGGTAGGTAGGTAGATAGATAGATAGATAGATAGATAGATAGATAGATAGATAGATAGATAGATACGTGTAGTTTTTAAAAATAATTTTTAATGTAAAACTTTGCTGTAGGAGAGATGGCTCGGGGTACTTACAGCTCTTGCAAAGGACACAGTTTGTATAGCCCACCACTGCCAGTAGCTCCGCTCCAGGCCTTCTCCCAACCCCTCAGTTTTTATATTGAATGCATTCACATGCACACCCTGGGCACAGGCATATAATTAAAAGATAGAGTAAATCTTAAAAATATAGATATAGGTGAGGGCTCAGAAGTTACGTATTATGCTTACGTAGTGTGCTCAAAAGCCTGGGCTCGTTTCTGAACACGTGTACAGACACATGCATGCACACACACACACACACCACACACACATACACAGTAACAAATACACGAAATTTCAGTGTACCTGTTCCCACTGAGAACAGTATACTGTGATGTTTTTGTCCTCTTTCCAGGGGACGGTGACGTTCTTCCCTGTGCTCTGTGCACACACTCAAGTGGTCCTCCTACATCAGATGCGCAGAGGAGGTTGTGCTGTTGATGGGCATCTCCATCCTTTACTGACCCTGACCACTTTTTTCTTTGAAATGGTGAAAATTAAAGACATAAAAAAATTTTTAAGAAATGTTATGATTAATGGCCATACATACTTATTCATCCCCAGCACCATTGCAGTTTGGTAAGTGATGGTTTGCTAATTAGCAGTGCTGTTGCATGTCAGGGTTATTGTGCCAGTTGATTGAGTCAAATAAAGCCACATTTTGGTTTTTACTGCATTTATTTATGTGTGCGTGTGCCACCAACATATGTGTGGGAGTTAGAAGAACAATTTTTGGTAGTTGGATCTCTTCTACCATGTGGCTCTGGGTATCAAACTCAGGTTATCAGGCTTGATGTCAGGCATCTTTACCTGCTGAGCCATCTTCCCAGACCCTGTTAGCCACATTTGAAGAATACTTTCACACATCAATGTTTTCACTGACTCTCGAAAGTCAGAGCTGGTAGTTTCCAAAGGAGGAAGCCAGGAGGAGCCTGAGTGAGGTCAGAAGCCAAGTCCAGTCCCCCACCCGCACCAGTCCCCAAGCTTTGGGAGCCTAGGGAAGTGACCTCCTAAGAGGCCGAGGGCTTAAGCCGGCTGTGCTATGTGGGTCAATATTCCAGGTAGAGGCCACTCTCACCCATGGGAGCATGTTTATAAGTCGAGGAGCTTTGCAGTGGTGCCAGCTACCCTCAGTTTTCACCATTTGCCTTTCCCACAGAAGCAGGGAGCATCCTGATCTGCAACTGTGGTGCCAGCCCTGGAAACAGCATTCAGGAGAGGGGAGAGCACATTCCAGACACATCCACATCACGGATGCCAGGAGCAAGGACGAGTCCCCAAGCTATAGAACTTTGAACGGGGCAGTGGAGAAGCCATTGTCCCTGCCCAGGTCTGTGGAGGAGTCCTATATCACCAGCGAGCACTGCTACCAGAAGCCCCGCGCCTATTACCCTGCTGTGGAGCAGAAGCTGGTAGTGGAGACTAGAGGCTCTGCCCTTGATGACGCCGTCAGCCCCCTCTGTGAAAATGGTGACGATTCTCTCTCCCCTCGCTTAGGCTGGCCCCTCGACCAAGACAGGAGCAGAGGGGACAGCGACCCCAAGCCCAGCTCCCCAAAGGTAAGTGGCCTGCCTGTACTTACTCTTTACTTAGTGGCTGAGTGCTTGTAAGTTCTCCTCCATTCTAACCATTCTGTGAAAGATACTACTTTTTGGGGGAAGGAGGGGTAGTGGGTTTTGTTTTTGGCTTCTCTGTATAGCCCTGGCTGTCCTAGACTCACTTTGTAGACCAGGCTGGCCTCAAACTCATAGAGATCCTTCTGCCTCTGTCTCCTGAGTGCTGGGATTACAGGCGTGTACCACCGCGCACAGATTTGGAAGACCCTTTCAATTACTTACTACAACACTTCTTAATAGAAGTATTTAAAATTTCTCATCAGAAAGTTTTTTATTTTATTTTATTTATTTATGTATGAGTGCTTTGTCTGCATGTACTCATGCAGGCCAGAAGAGGGCATCAGATCTCACTGAAGATGGTTGTTAACTACCATGTAGTTGATGGGAATTGAACAATGGTCCTCTGGAAGAGCAGCCACTGCTCTTAACTACTGAGCCATATCTCCATCAGAAAGTTTCTGATTTTTTTTTTGTTTTGTTTTTGTTTTTGTTTTCTCCCCTGTTAAGATGGGTACAGAGTCATGAGACCCACTGTAGCTAAAGGTCGTCAGTTCCAGGAAATCCAGGGGTGTGAACATGGGATCAGAAGGTATATTAAGCAGAGAAGTTGATTCAAGCTTGTAGAAAAATAGAACTAAGCAAAAATTGTTTTTTCTTTAGCATTTACAACATAATTGCTCCTAGGTGCTGATTATTAGCATGAACATAGTCCAGTGTGTTGTTAGATGTAATGTTTTCAACAAAACTGTATGTTGTTTTTTTCCTAGCCCTGTCATGTGATGAGTTAGTTTCATTGAAGTTCTTGCTCCTTTGAGCACTTTCCCCAGGAGCCAGCCTTGTTACTCAGTTTTTTGTCATGTTTAAGTCACTGTTCTGAGCCCCGTCTCATGCCTGTGTCACTCTCTGTGAGTGCCGCTGTGCCTGTCTTCCCCAAGTGAGGCGTTGCGTGGTCCCACACTGTCGCCCTGGCCGCCCTTACTTTCCTAGACTTGAGCCTGTGGCCTGGCATCAGCAGCGTAAATGCACCAGCGTGTATTGCCAAAAGGGGACATCCCAACTTTCAACCTATATATACCCTTGCCAATGTCTAAGCAAGTCTGGCCAGGGTGGTAAGGACAGCCTGTTTGTGGCAGATCACTTCCAAGCGTAGGTTCAGCCACTTTGGTTGTGGTTGTGGTTGTGGTTGTCAGACCCATAAAAGCTTTCAGGATATTGTTTTGGGCACAGGAAGTCCTAAATGTTACCCAAGTAAATGGATACAAGTTTGAGATCCCAGACTGTATAGTAAAAGGCTAGCAGCCCTGTGCACTAGACAGGTTTTTAAAGGAAACACGGTGTAAAATCTGGAAGTTCTTATCCTCATCAAGGCCGCCTCTTGGTAAGCTGACTGGACACTGGTGCTTTAATCCCATCCTCATGAAGCCTCAGAAAACCACATCCATGCTGCTGATAGGGGAAGTAACTCAGCAAGCGACCGCACGTTCACCAAGAGACAGCCAAGACTCGCTAAGCATGACTAATGCCCCAACCTTTCTTGGCACTCACCCTGCTTTAGGCAGCCCTTTGGGTCTGAGAGGTCTGCTTCAGGCCAGGCTAGCCAGAGGAAGGAGGCCGGATTTTCTGAGCTGGCAGGTGCTGTCCTGAGGCCATGGCATTGGAACTTTAGTCACTGTGGGGAGGCGGTAGGAGGATGGGGAGCAGCAGCTGCTTTGTCAGAGGATTCTACGCTGCTGGCCAGGGAGAAGGCAGTACCTGTCTCCGCTCCGTGACTCACTGTCATTGCACGCGCAGGTGAGGGAGTACATTTCCAAGAAGGTCCTACCAGAAGAAGCCCCTGCTCGGAAGCTGCTGGACAGAGGTGGAGAAGGGCTGGTGAGCTCACAGCACCAGTGGCAGTTTAACCTGCTGACACACGTGGAGTCCCTTCAGGATGAAGTAACGCATCGGATGGACTCCATTGAGAAGGAGCTGGATGGTAGGTTCCTTTCTTGGCATCACTCTTGAACTTCGCTTTGCATCTGCTGCCTTCTGAAGTCCACAGCCTGGCTGTCAAGGGAAAGCTGTCTTCTGGCCTCTTCAGCCACATTCTGTCTAGTTCTCCCCTCAATGAGGACAAGCCTGACTTTGAATATTTATTAGGCACTTGGGACATCAGAGGTAACAGGGGTCTTGCTTCACTTGTCCTTTTCCTTCTGCGGTAGTCACTATGCAGGGCTAGAGTACTCAGTGCTAGACCACACACTTAGCTTGAGAGGGAGGCACCTTCAGTCTCAGCACCACAAAATTAAGAAAGCCGTGTTCACAGAGGAGCTGGAGTTGGCTTGTTGGAAATGATCTGAGCACATTAAGTTCTGAGGGAAACTTGAAGGACTCGCTTTAAACTCTACTTTATTTAGGGTATTTAGGCCTTAACTTCCTTCCTATCAACCCCCACAGCCCTAGGTAGGAGAGAGAAGGTTAGGGGGGAGAGAGGGCCCCGTTACTTCTCCTAGCTGTTTAGGATCAAGGTTTTTTTTTTTTTAGGGCTATACCAACCTCCGTCAACAGCAAACACAGCCAGCAGTCTCGTCCAAGGTTCTGCGTTTCTCTGCATCTGTCTGTCTGCTCCAAATTGCCACCTCTCTGGTCCCCCCAAACTGCTACACAGAACACACCAATACCTCACATCATGCCACACTTTCTATTTCTGGGCTCTCAACTTACATCCTCCGAGTCCTAGACCGTGTCCCACACGAGACAATTAATAGGTGTGGACAAACTATAGCCCAGCTAAAATCCCACACTTGGGATTAAAACAAAAACAGATTTACATACTGAATTTACAAAGAAACCAAAACTTCCATTACAGAAATTTAAGTTTTTTTGCAGGGGGTTTAAGCAGTGGCTCAGTGGTTAAGAGCACTGGCTCTTCTTCAGAGGACCTGGATTCGATTCCAGCACCCACATGGACATGGCAGCTCATAATTAACTGTAATTCTAGTTCCAGTGGATCTAACACCCTCACACAGACATACATGTAGGCAAAACCAAAATAAATCTTAAGAAAAACTTTCAGTGTGTCGGAGTGTGAGCACAACTTTGTGCCACAGCCTGGATGTGGCGGTTAGTCCACATTATACTGGCTTGTGGCAGGATCTCTTGTTCATCACTACCATAAGCACATTTCTCTGTCGGTTCTTTCAAGCTACCGATTTGTGATTGGTAATTAAAAGCTGCCACATTTGGCTTTATGTATTCTGGTTATCCAAACTACAGTCCTTAAGCTGGTGTGACAAGTGTGTTACCCACGGAGCCATCTTCCCGGCTTAGGGGATTAACCTGTGCTTTAAAAAAAAAATATATATATATATATATTTTGTTTTGTTTTGTTTTGTTTTGTTTTGTTTTTGAGCTAGGATCTCATTATGTAGTCCTAGCTGGTCCGGAGTTCACTGTAGACCAAACTGCCCCCGAGGGCTAAGAGTAAAGGTGTACTCCTCCATGCCCAGCCTTTTTAAAATGTGTATTCTGGGGATCAAATTCAGGTCCTCACAAGGCAAGCATTTTACTGGCTGAGCTATCACTTCTAATTTGAGGCTTTGAATTAAAAAAAAAAAAAAAGATTGTTTACTTATTACTGATTATTTGTTTTAATTGTAACAGCCTAGAGAGATGCTCAGAGAGTGAAAGTTTCTTCCTCCATGTCCCCATCCCTGAAATCTACCTGCTGGAAGGAAAGAACAGAGCCCCACAAGATCCTCTCATCTCCATGTAGGCACACAAAATAAATAAAATACAATTAAAATGTTTTATTAGACCCAATTTGTAAATACTATGTTTTAGGATTCTGTGAATTATAGTCCAGCTATGAAGCCTGAAACTGAGACTATATAAAGCTCATACATTAAATTACTCCAAGAAAAATGCCGCCTTATACAAGCTTCAGTCATGAGGCGTGGTCAGAACATTCTTTTTGGTTTTATGAGACCGGGTTTCTCTGTGTAATAGCCCTGGCTGTCCTGGAACTCTCTTTGTAATCCAGACTGGCCTCAGACTCAGGAGACCCCACCTGTCCCAGTCTCCTGAGTGCTGGATTAAAGTTGTACATACCACGCCAGGCTCACACTTAACTTCTCAGGGGGAAAAAATAAGTGTATTTTGTGCTGCTGATAAGTATGTATCAGGAATTAATATGAAACCAATCAGAATTGACAGTGATTTAAAAAAAGGAAAATCCAGATCTTCTCTGTGTCTAAAGACACTTCATTTTTCTGGCAGCCCATGGAGCTCTATTGGCAACATGGGAAAGCTCTGTCTTCAGAGCCTTCTGCCTCTGCTGGGGCACAATAGCATTGTGTGGCTAGTTAACATAATTAAAGTGAATACAATTCAAATGGGTCTCTTAGCTGCTCAGCAGCTCCTCGGCCAATGCATTGAAGGGGACAAACATTAATCATTCTGTCACTAAGTAGGACTTGTTCAGGGCAGCACTGTCCTGAAGCATCTAGATTGTCATTGCTGTAACTGATTAGCTAACAGAAACAACTTGAGGGGAAATTTGCTTAAGTAGTTTATAATTAATAATCCAGTCCGTGGTTGCTTGGTCTTGTCCTGGTGGCCGGGGAGGCAGCTGTCTCTATCATGGCAGCCGGGCTAGGAGAGGAAGGGGTGGAGGCATAATTGTCAACAGCACACCCCTAGCAACCTCCTCCTTCCCAGATAGCACCACAGGCTGGGGGCCAAGCATTCACCGCAAGCCCATGGGGGATAGATCACAGGCAAACCTTAACATTAGAGCTCTGTGCCGTGTGGAGCAATGCTTTGTGGGGTGCTAGTATGGAGGCAGCCTGGGTTGCAGTGGCTCAGGCTGAGGTTGTTATAAGTCAAGTTTGGAGCATTCACTGCAGCTTCTTTCTTCTCCCTGCAGTGCTGGAGAGCTGGCTGGACTACACTGGGGAGCTGGAGCCCCCAGAGCCACTGGCCAGGCTTCCACAGCTCAAGCATTGCATCAAGCAGCTGCTGACTGACCTGGGCAAGGTGCAGCAGATTGCCCTCTGCTGCTCAACATGAAACTGGGCACCCAAGACATTTGGAGCACAATCCCGGCTTGTCTGCCAGGGGAGCTTCGCGTATTTAAGTAAATAAACTTAGCATGCTGAATGCACGGGACTCTGACTGACTTCAGGGATTTGGCAGGAGTGTGATGGACATTGGGACAAAGAGACCATTTTGGCTGCTGGAGGACAGGGCACTCTTGATCTGGAAGCCAACCACGAAGGCAGCGCAGTCTTAGAATCCCCTTCTGTGCACAGTTGAACGAAGCGAGTCTTTGCACATCTTCACTTGGAATCGCGCCACTGATGATAAGCAAAATGAGAGCCAAAAAAATCTAGTTGGAAACAGTTGTAAATTCAATTTGCAGTTTATTTAATTGATTTTTGGGTCAGGTTGAGACATGTGCCAGCCCTTCCGGTTTCTCTGCCTGGTGGCGTGCGGGCAGCAGGCACCGCTTTCATCTTTCATCGTCACTGGAACGTTGGGACTTCACTGTGCTGTGCAGTTTGGAAGGAGCAGGGCCCTGATGCACTGCTTCAAGACTTTGCTTTCTCAGCATGGTTTCACAGCGCCAGGGACAAGGCTGTATGTTTTACTCAGAGTCGGCTGGGCTGTGCCTTCGGCAACCAAGCGGAAAATGCTGAAGGAGGAACTAGAATCTTGATGTACTGAGAATCTACAAGGAATTCCAGAAAGAAGCAGGCAGGGTCTAGAACCCAAAGGACAGCATTTTTTTTTTTTTTTTTTTTTTTTTTTACCCACTTATTAATTTCAATAGCTTCCCTGTTCTATTTAAAGTTAAGGGGGAAAAAGTTTCCCAAAAATTTTGAACTCTTCTACTGTAAAGATTTGTTACAAAGAACGTGGGAATTACCTTACTTTATGTCGTCATCAGCGAACTTGAGGTCTGTGTGCCGCTTTCCTCCTTCCTGGAGGCTAGTGTCGTTGCCATACTTCAACACGTGAATGTCCTGTCTGTGTTTCTTTGTGAGATGAAGGTGATTATGCTGCTTAAGGTCCAGGTACAACCTGTTTGTACCTTTGGAGAGATATTTGTGTTATTTCGCAGATTCTGGTTCCATGTGTCATTGCTATATGTTGTTTGGTTTTTACCTTACTAGGCAAAGTTTGAAAGGTTCCATGCTTTGAGAACTTAATTTTTACCAGTTTTTGCATCACTAAAGGCAAACGTTGAAGTACATTTATCCATCAACACCCGCAGGTTTGTCATCAGTTTTGGAATCTGTAATACTCTAGGCCACAAATCTTTACTATGTAAACATCAAGGAGCCAGTGTCGGTAGCAACAGCAGCATCTCCAGCTGCCTTGGGAAGGTTAAGCTGTAGGCCCAACGGGTCACTGTGGAAGTTTCAGGGAATGAGTGCCCTGTCTAGTGATTTGTTCACCATCTGATATAAAATCAGCCACAGGGCAAGCGTGAGTTCTGGCATAGCTTAGGAACTGTGTGAAACATAATTAAGCCAACACAGTCCCTTACAAAAGGCTGTTTTCCCACTGCTCGCATTGATATTTCTTTCGTGGGAAGAAATGCTCAAGTCTACATGACGTCTGTGTTCTGGATAATTTATCATATAGTAGCTGCATTTTGAGACTTGTATGATGATTGTCTGAAAGGGGAAGAAACAAGATAATTATAGCTACCGCTGTGCAAGGTACGATGATTGTTATAGTAGATACTGATTTGGGACCTATTGAGATGGCTCAGTTGATAGAGGTGCTTGTCACCCAGCCTCCTGACCCGAGTTTAGTCCCCAGGACGGACATAGCAGGTTGTCCTCTGACACACATACACACATACAATAACGGCTTTTAAATTAAGGTTTTTCTTTTATGTAACTACTCTTGCGTATGACATCTGGGGAAGCTCTAACTTTGAAGGCAATCAATTTTGTGTCCTGTTCAACAATGGAAGCAGAAACTGAATTATCCTAATTCTGCCACTTGGTCATTACTGGGTTGATCATTTAGGTTTTGTGAAGGAAGTAACCTGGTTTCATCGTGACTTTTTGTTTTGGGGAAGCAAAGTAGACCCCCTCACCCCCACATTCTGATAACCTCAGTTCTTCCCTAACTTAAAGCCATGTTGAGGGGCTCCACTCCCAGTTCCTGGGTCAAAGTGAATTCAGCCCTAAGTTGGAGCACTGGAATCTGTTATTTGCAAACAATGCTGATACCATTTAGAAAGCTGTGCACTACCTAAGTTCTGTCTGTTAAAAAACTGTCCACCTATAGAAAGTCACCCTAACAAAGGAGTTCTGGTTTGATCAGTCATTCTTGAGCATGTACGCAAGGTGGATCCTGGCTGAGCCAACACTGCACTGTGGATGTGTATCTGTGTTTACGCCATAGACAGGAGGCACTGTATATAAGTGTTGCTCTCAAGCAGTATCTGCAGAACATGAAAACTCTGTGTCTGGAAAAAATAAAACAGGTTCTTGTTGCTACGTGTCAGTCACATATTACTGAAGCATAAAAGGTTTTTTTAGTTTGAAGGCAAGGTCTTACTATATGTGCCTGACTGGCCTAGAACTCTCAGAAATCTCCTGCCTCTGCCTCAAGTGCTAGTGTTAAGATCCTATGCACCACACCCGGTTGTTTTTTTATACAGTCTTGCAATGTAGTCCAGGCTGGCCTTGAACTTGTCATGTAACCCAACGTTGAGCTTCAAACTTTGCCTCAGCGGTTAATAGCACTGGCTGCTCTTCCAGAGGTCCTGAGTTCAATTCCCAGCAACCACATGGTGGCTCACACACAAACTTGCAATCTTCCTGTCTTGGTTTCCTGAGTGCACCACCATAAGAATCGAATGCTTTACATTGCTTTTAAAATATGTACTATAGCCAGGCAGTGGAGGCACATACCTTTAATTCCAGCACTGAGGAGGCAGAGAGGCAGGTGGATCTCTTAAGTTTGAGACCAGACTGGTCTACAAAGTATGTCTATATGTATTATATAGTCATTATCTTTTTGTTTTGTTTTTCCAGACAAGGTTTCTCTGTGTAGACCAGGCTGGCCTCTAACTAGATCCACCTGCCTCTGGCTGCCCCAAGTGCTGGGATTGAAAGGCATGCACCACCACTGCCCAGCTAGAATCATTATCATGTTTTTGTTTTGAGACAGGGTTTCTCCATGTAGCCTTGGCTGTCCTGGGCTAACTTTGTAGAACCTCAAACTCCCAGAGCTTCACCTTTCTCTGCCTCCCCAAGTGCTGAGGTTACAGGTGTGCACCACCACGCCTGACTATAAGAAACTGGAGGCATCAGCTCTTCGTGGTGTACATTCTGTCATGGCCATAACCTTAAGAGTTCATGAACCCTATCTTACACAGATGATCAGCATATGTATATTGAGCCAAAGTTGAAGGCACAGAGACAGACGCCAGGCCTTCTTCTCCCTTTTAGTTACAGGACACTGTATACTCAGGGTTTTGTATCTAGGTAACAATGAATGTGAAAGTAAAAGTCGTGAATATGAGGAGTGGGAGCGTGGAGGGGCCAAAAGAAGTGGAAATACGCCTCAAAAACATCCAGTTCCCTAAAGAGTTACCCAGGGGGCCTGGAAAGGTTAGAGCACTGTCCTTCCAGAGGTCCTGCGTTCAATTCCCAGCAACGATGTGGTGGTCCACAACCATCTATAATGTGATCTGGTGTGCAGGCACACGTGCCGGCAGAACACTGTATACATAATAAATCTTTAAAAAAAAAAAGAAAGTCAAATGTGAAAAAATCTTTTTTTTTTTTTTTAAGCTAGGTAATCGTTAAAAGCCACAGAGCAGAGATTATCTGCAGCAATATTACGGGAAAAACAATGTACTGTCCAGATGTATTGACTCCAATTACTGATTTTTAAGCCACCAAACAGAAAGTGAAGTGAGAGGGTTCATTTAGAAAATTTTCTTGGTAACAGCAGTTTTGTTGCTTGATTTCGTTTTGGTTTTGAGAGGGTCTTTCTACACAGCCCTGGCTGGTCTCAAACGCACAGAGATCTTCCTGCCTCTGCTCAAAGTATGAGCCGCGATATTTAACTAAATGAACATTTAATAGGCCCAGTTATCTTACTGCTTAGTTCGCTTGATGCGGAGGGCAGCATGGGACTCCGACAGCAGCAGCAACCAGCGTCAACGTGGCCTTTTGCAAAACAAAGCTCAGGAGGCCTAGATCTAGAAAAATCAAGGTGAGAAGAGAATTCAAGCCTAAGGGCACAGCCCCTCGCATCCCCACTGGCCCAGGAATAGCAAATAAAGGCCTTGCTCCCAGAATCCTCTGGGTATCAAACGGAAAGAAGCTCGAAAAACAAGTCCGACAAATAAAGGACGAACGAAAGACGCAGCAGACACAGAGGCTGACCAAATTCAACTTTCATTAACTCGGGGCTGGGTATCAGTCCAGGGAGGCCCGCGCTCCGCCGCTCAGCCAGTGATGCGCACGTCCGCGCGGCGCCGCAGCCGCCGAGCCCGGGCCGCCTCGGGCAGGATGGCCTGCAGCTGCTCCTGCACCAACATCTCCACGATCTGCTCCTTGGTGCGGATGTCGGGCCGCAGCCACTGGCGGGACAGCTCCCGCAGCTGCCGGAAGGCTTCCCGGGGCCCCGCCGCGTCCTGGTAGCGGAACTGCCGGAAGCGCTGGCGAAAGGTCTCGGGGCCCGGCCGAGAGGGGCCTGGCCTCGGGGCGGCATCGGCCCGCGGCACCACGTTCAGGGCGGCCGGCGCGCCGGGGAGCTCCGGGGCCGAGCGGCTCGCGTGGTCGGGCTCGGGTTCCTCGGGTTCCGCACAGCCGCCCGCCTCCTCCCGCTCGGGCGGCTCCTCAGTGTTCCGCTCCTCCAAGCTGGGCTCCGGCGCCGCCATGACTACGGCTCGCGGCGTCACCCTTTGTCCCGCAACCGCGGGCCGGCTGCACGTCTGCGCGGAGACAGAGGGAAGAGAGACCCGCTGCAGGGCAGAGCCCGCGCAGCCCCGGAGGGACGCGGGCTCAGGAGAGGGCGCGGGCGGGCCGACCTTACCTCCACCGGCGAAGCTCCCCGGCAGCCGGAAATGGGTGACGCTTCGGCCCCCGGGAGCCCGGAAGCCGCGCCCTCTCTCTGTCGCGGGAAGTGTGGCCGGGGGAGGGTCTTGTTACCTCTAGATTTAAGCCCTCCGGAGAGTCCGACCGGCAGCTTCCTTAAGAAACCCTTCCTCCTGGAGCTGCTACAGAGTGGGGAGGCAGACAACGAGGTGGTCTGGGAGACGGGATCCGAGTCGGAATCTGATTCCAGCTTGGCGAGTGAAGAGGCGCAGAAGGAGGAGGCTGAGGAGGAGGAGGCTAAGGAGGAGGAGGCTGAGGAGGAGATACCGGCGGTGGCGGCGCGCCCCCTACCGCAGGTGACTTGCTCCTGCTAGGGCAGATGCTGACAGTCCTGGGTAAATGAGGGTGGTGGCTGGCCCGGGGCCGGTCGGATGACTGGGCGGGGACGGCGGGACAGACTACTTTAAGAAAGACCCTTCAAGCCTGTAATCCTAGGTCTAGAGGCCACCCCTGGGCTACAAAGTGAGCCGGAAATCTGAACACACACACACACACACAGAACCTCTCCCCGGCTTACGTGCAATAGAACTCACTTTATGTTGTGGATGATAAAATATTTGGGCAAGATACTTAAGACGTTTCTGGCACAAAACAAATGCTCAAGGGTTCTTTGTCATTCTTTTTGCTTGTCCTCGAAAACCAAGAGGAAATGGTTCTGTGGGCACTACCTTTTTAAAGATTAATAAGTGGACTGTAATTAACGATGGCTATTAGCTACGTATGTTTACTGAACCTTTGAAATGTAAAAACCCCAAAATTGAGATGTATTACGATGTAGAGTACACATGCGTCTGTGTAGGAAAAGAAAGAGGGTTTATGTTTATTACATGTCAGTATGTTATTTTGTATATATGGGGTCAAATAAACTATGTTATTAAATTTTACCTGTGTCTTTTTATTTTTAAATCACAGCCGCTATGAAAATTTGAATTACACGTACAGGTTATAATATATTTTCACTGAACTGCTGCTGTCTACAGTGTTGGAATCAGGCCGTGTGGTAGCATTTTCTTTGCAGGGCTTCTTTGACCTAGGGCCCCCAGCAGTAAACAGTACCTACCTCACAGTTGGTCTGGGAAAGACGAGGCTTTAAAAAGTGTTTTCAGAACTAGGGAGATGGCTCATTTGGCAAGTGTGCATGCTGTGCAAGCATGAGGGCCTGAATCTCCCCTGCAGCCACGTAAAAAACCATGCTTGGCTGAGCTTACCTATATCCTTAGTGTTTGGGGCCCATAGGCAGGTAGATCATAAGAGCTGTTGGGTTAACCTAGCCGATGTGCAATAAGGAGAGCAATAGGGTAACACCTTCCTCTGGCCTCCTCACACACCTGTACATTCACATGAATGCATCACACACACACATTTTCATTACATACATTGCCTGCAGCTTCTGAGCTACAGTTTTTGCTTTGTTTGTTTAGAGACAGCGTTTCTCTGTGTAGCCTTGGCTGTTGGACTCACTGTAGACCAGGATGGCCTTGATCTCACAGTGATCCTCCTGCCTCTGCCTCCAGTGTGCTAGAATTAAAGACATGCCCCCCCCCCAGCCAGTTTTCTTATGTAGAAAATAAAAAGTCTGGATGTAAGAACTTGAGTGAAAAAGAAAAAAGGAAAGAACATAGTCCTAGGTATGGTGGGAGAGTCTAGGGGGAACCAGACCCTGAGCTGTGTGAGGAGAGAGAGGAGGGAAGGGAGAGGGGAGGTAGGTGCTGGAGTAGGCAAGCCCAAAGGCACAAAAGGGTCAGGTAACCAGAATGGCTGCTGGGAGAAAGGCAGCCCAGCCACCAAGCTGTAGAGTTCAGTGTAGGGGTTGGGGTATGCAAGCCAGGAGGACCCTGTAACGGGACTGAGGGATGCTGGGAGAACTTGGTGGCCAGTTTCACTTTGATGTGTTAGATAGCCACCTCAATCATTTGTCCCTGGATTTGAGACTTAACAGAACTAACCTCATTGAAATTTCTGTGAAAATTCAGAGAGATGATGTCACCAAAGTGTAATCTCTGACAGCCTCTGGCAGTTGGTGTAGTCTGTTTTGAAAGCTTGCTCACAAATAAGTTTTGTATCTCCACTTTCTGGAAACGAAACTGAGCCTCAGAAAGGGACAGAGGTCCTGTCTTAGTTAGGGTTTCTATAGCTGAGACAAAACGCCATGGCCAAAAATCGAGTTAGGGAGGAAAGGATTTATTACACTTCCGCACTGCTATTCGCCACCAAAGGAAGTCAGGACAGGCAGGACTCCGGAGGCAGGAGCTGATGCAGAGGCCACAGATGCTTACTGGCTGGCTCCTCCAGCTTTCTTACAGAACCCAGGAACAACAGCCCGGGCATGGCACCACCCACAATGGGCGGGGCCCTCCCCCACTGATCACTAATTGAGAAAATGCCTCAGTGGCTCTCATGGAGGCATTTCTTCAACTGAGGTTCTTTCCTCTCTGAAGACTCTGGTGTCAAACTGACAAAACCAGTCATTTTGGGCCCCACATGGTAGGTTGTCAGTGATCTTTGCTGGCCCTTTGAGTTCTCTGCAGGGATGGTATAACAACCATGTAACAAACAACCATCAGAAGGAATCCCTAAGGATAAAATAGTCTTGCCCCTCCTTGGAGGTATAAAAGGTGGATGACCTCAGTGTTTTTTAGTTGCTGCCCTGTAAGCTTGGAAGACTTCATGTGCCAATCTGGACTTGAAACCTTTTCTTGCTGGGGACTGGAAATCTGTATCTCTGCCAGTCACCAGTTGATCAGATAGCTCATCTCTGCTCCCTATTCTGAGAAATAGAATGGTATTTGTATTTACTGTTGCTTAAGTTGTTTTTCTCTTTTCAAAAGTGGAAAAATAGGGGTTTCATGTTAGCTAGACCTGGCACTTCAAATTCTCTTCTGCCTGGTTTGCTGACTTTACTACTTGGTATAAACAAGTCTCATCCCTGTGGTAACGGGCAGGGTTCAGTACCAAAGCAGCCCAGCAAACTGTCTCAGGGAAGAAGGGTCACGAGTGGGTTTGCTGGGGAAGAAAAAACAAATTTTCTGGGGCTAGAGAGATGGCTGGTTAAGGGGGTTGGCATGGGTGGCACACCTTTAGTCCCAGCACTGGAGAGGCAGAGACAGGCAGATCTCTTGAGTCCAGCCTGGTCACAGAGCAAGTTCCAGGGCAGCCAGAGGTACACAGAGAAACCCTGTCTCAAGCAAGCAAACAAAACAGAGCGCATGCTGTGGCTGGTTTGGTGGCATAGTCCTTTAATCCCAGGACTTGTCAGGCAGGTTGATCTCTTTGAGTCTGAGACTAGCCTGGCCTACTTACCAAGTTCTAGGCCAGCCAGAGCTATATGGTGAAACCTACTTCCCACCTCACCCAGAAAAGAGAATGCATACTGTTTTCAGTTTTCAGCTCCCATGTCGGGTAGCTCGCAGCCACCTGTAACTTCAGTTCTGGGGGATCTAATGTCTCTGGCTGCTGCCAGCACCTGTCCTCAGCACTTGTGCACAAATGAACCCACTCTCTCTCTCTCACAAACACAAACACACACACTTAAAATTAAAAAAAAAAAAAAGACACAAAGTTAGAGGTGGATCTGGAAGAAGTTACTGGCAGGAATCAGGTAGATATGATCAAAAATGCTGTATAATTGTATGAAATTATTAAAGACTAGGAGGGAGGGGGCATGAGGGGCGGGACTGGGAGGAGAGGAGGGAGGGGTCTAGGATCAGGCTGCAAAGAGCTTAAATTAATAAATAAATGAAAAAAAAAAACACCAAAGACTAAAATATAGTGAAAAACGAACTTTTCTAGAAGGTATTGCCTATACAAAGTCATATGGTGAACAAAACCAAAACTTACAAATTGCAGGTTAGGTAGGGAAGTGGGTAGGATCTGGAGAAAGGCTGAAAAGTGAAGTTGGAAAGTTGGCAAAAACAAAACGTTCCTTGTTTAGAATTTAGACCTTTTTCCTCTTGGGAAGGGATGTCTGGGAATCATGGGATTTGAATCTCTACTCCATTGTTTTAATGCACAGTGGACTCATGGGCTATTAGAGATGGAAGGAGGGACCTTAGAGATCCCATGGATCATGGAATGTAAGAAAGGTGGGGGAATGAGAAACTGAATTGAAAAACATTAAATTCATTTCTAAAGCCTTTATGATTTAGTCAGCATAGAGTCTGGGAAATTATCTCTTCCTAAAAAATGTGCATATAGTTCATATAATTTCAGGTAATTTCTATGTATTCTAGGATCCATCCGGAGGCTCAGATTAAATATTATATATATTATATAAATGCATGTGTAATCCTATTTTTCTGAATCTTGCAGGCTGAGAAGACATGTCCCCCAAAGATGAAAAGTTGGAAGACTCTCAAAAACTTAGTAAGTGGTTCCATGAGAAGAGAAATTTTTAGAATGCTATTCCAACGTTGTTAGCATATTAGCCTTTTTGTTATAATTAGATTTAGATTGTTCTTAGAAAGGAATCGTAAATCATTAATATTTTTTTAGCTTCCAACACAAGCCCCAAATCTCAGTAAACCTTCCATAAATATTGATGAAATGAAAAACAAGCATGGATCCCATTCCATTCCTGTGAAGGAAGAGTTGAGCATAATTCTCTGGCTTTTCCAGAGCTTTCCAAGTGTTTGGATTAGTGTCCTAGTTAGCACCATCAACTCAATACAGCCTATAGTTATCTGAAAAAAAAATCTCAATTGAGTGTCTTGTCAGGTTGGTCTGTGGGCATGTCTGTTCTGAAGGTTTTAATTTATGCAGAAGGGCCTAGCCCACTTGGGGTGGTTCCATTTCCTGGACAGGTGGTTCTGCACCATATAAGAAAGTTAGCCGAGGGGCTGGAGAGATGACTCAGCAGTTAAGAGCAGGTACTGTTCTTCCAGAGAACCCAAGCTCAAGTCCCAGGGCCTAAGTAATATATAATGTGACTTATGGCCACATGGAATTCCAGCTCCATGGGGATCCAATCCCTTTGACCTCAGTGGGCACCTGCACTCATCCCCCTCCCACAGATACACACACACATGCACATAACTAAAAATAATAAATATAACCTAAAAAAAGAAAAGTCAGCTCAGCATGGACCAGAGACTGAACCAGCAGACAGCATTCGTCCGTGGTTCCTGCCTTGAGTTCCTACTCTGACTTCCCTCACTAACGGACTGTGTCACCCATAAGTGTAAGCCAGATCAACCCTTTCCTTCCCACATTGCTTTTGGTAAGAGCATTTTCACACAGCGGCAGAATGAAACCTGAACAGATAGCATGGTAGAGGCCGTGGAAAGGAAGCCTGGAACTCTTTTTTTTTTTTCCTTTAACTTGTCTTTACTCGCTGGACATGGTAACACACCTACAGTCCTATCCCTCCAGAGGCTGAGGGAGAGGTATTGAGTGGAGAGTTTGAGACCAACCTGAGCTACATAGTGAGACCCTGTCTCAAAAAGAGGCAGCAATGAAGTACTTATTTGGAAATAAACATGTATTCGTAGAAAGCTGCAAAAGCAGGAGAGAAATTGTAGTCTTTTTAAAATTTGTGCAGCATTTTTTAAATGCATTGAATTTTTTTTCATGTGCATTGATGTGAGGGAGTCAGATCCCCTGGAACTGGAGTTGCAGACGGTTGTGAGCTACCATGTGGGTGCTGGGAATTGAACCCAGGTCCTCTGGAAGAGCAGCCAGTGCTCTTAAGCACTGAGCCATCTCTTCAGCACTGAGAATATTTTTGTTTTGGTTTAGTTTTTGGTTTTTTGAAACGGGGTTTCTCTGAGTAGCCTTGGCTGTCCTGGACTTGCTTTGTAGACCAGGCTGGCTTCGAACTCAGAGATCCACCTGCGTCTGCCTCCCTGAGTGCTGGGGTTACAGGTGTGCGCCACTATGCCCAGCGGTTCTTTTCTTTTTCTTCCTTTTTATTTTTTTATTTTTGGGGGGGGCAGGTTTCTGTGCACTGCCTGGACTGCTTTGTAGACCAGGCTGGCCTCAGACTCTGCCTGCTCGAGGGCTGGGATTACAGGCGTGAGCCACCACACCCTGCTTGTTCTCTTATTTTTGAGGGCTTTGTTTTATTTATTTTAATTCAGTTTTTTTTAATGTAGTAAGATAATACATAACATAAATGTTACCATTCTAGTTATTTGCCAAGCCAGTCTCAAGCTTACCCGGCTAGTCTTGAACTCAATATCATTTTTCCTCAGCCTCCTGGCTTATATAGGCCTGTTGCCATTTCTGGCACTGTTTTTTGTTTAGTTTTGTTTTGTGACAGGGTTTCTCTGTGTAGCCATAGCAGTCCTGGAACTCACGCTGTAGACCAGGCTGGCCTCGAACTCAATCGCTCACCTGCCTCTGCTTCTCAAGCGCTGAGATTGAAAGTGTGTGCCACCAGTGCCAGCTGTTTATTTTGGGGCCTAGGGTCTTCGTTTGTAGCCCAGGCCGGTCTCAAGATGGAGGGTCTCCTGATCTGCCTCTTCACTGGCCATTTTGATTATTGGTTATTTTTAGAAAGAGTCCCATGTTTCCCGTGCTTGGCCTCAAGACTTCTTTTGTAGTCAAGAAAGACCTTGCACTCCTGCCCCTACTGCCCTCAGCCCCGGGGAGGGCCGGGGTTACCCGGAAACTGTTTTTAGTATCCAGTTCTGTGGCTTTCAATTTACTCACTTTACAGAGCACCGGCTGTGGTCCATCCAGCTCGCAAGCTCCCTTCTTTTTCTAACCTAAAGCAAACTTTGCCCATTAAACGCTAAATCCCCGTCTCAGGGTTTTATTGCTGTGAAGAGACACCCATGACCACAAGTCTTATAAAGAAAAACGTTTAATCGGGGCTGGCTCACAGTTTCAGAGGTTTAGTCCATTATCATCACGGTAGGCAGCGGGCAAACGTGGTGCCGGGGGCAAAGCTGGGAGTTCTCCATCTGCACAGGCAGCAGGAAGTGAGCTGGTTTCAGCTTCCACCCCTCAAATGCGGCCATACCTACTCCAACAACACCCTACCTCCTGCTAGGGTCACTCCCTGTGATCTTTCTTTTAGGATTTCTCTGTGTCGCCTTGGTTGTCCTGGACTCGATTTATAGACCAGGACAAACTCACAGCCATCCTCCTGCCTCTGCTTCCCAGAGCGCTGGGATCGCAGGTGTGCGCCACCGAACCCGGCTTACTCCCTACGGCCTAAGCATTTAAACACAGAAGGGGAGCCACTTCTAGTCAAATTGTCACAGTCCCCATTCGTCTATGAACTTAGACATATGTATGTATATGCTTACACATATTCCATTCTCTTGAATTTTGCAGCTTAAGGTTTCGACATTCAGAAAGAAGGCGAATTGGGAAGAAATGAGAAACATAGTAAGTGGTTCCGTTTCCATGACTGGTTCACGTGTAGTGGTTCTGCATTTGGTGTGGGCGCGGATTCCGAGTGGGGTCCTGGCCCTGGGCTTCTGGACGGAGGACCGGGCTTCCGTTTCTCTCAGGGACAGCTCGAGTGCCTTAGTGTGAGGCCCGGGTGCGCTCAGCCTGGGTGTGGAAAAGGTTTTCCACAGAGTGTTACAGTTGGGCTCTTTCGGCATGAGCTCGCCTGTGACCATGGAAGCTTGGGCGGTCCAAAGCCTGCGGGGATACCAGTATTACAGCTCTTGGTCAAGCTGCTGTGTGCCAAGGCCCATGCCTGGTCAGGTTGCAGGCAAGACCTAGTGAGGCCTAGTGAGGCCCTGGTCTGGTGGGCCAGAGGGCAGGCCGGTGTGACATGACCGGGGGAAGGCTAAAGGACAAATCTCAGATGGTCTTGAAGTGAGAAAGCACGAACCTGCAAACCTTTTATCCCCTGAAATCAAGGGCAATGGAAACCCTGGCGTCAAAGGGTCAGGGGTACCGGCCTATCACGAGAAGGAAAATACAGGCCTTAATTATTCTATGGGGGCAGGGGGAGGTCGTGGGATCATCGAGTACAATTGAAGGCTGGGTAGGACGTTTCTAGGAATTCCTACAACAGTTTTCTTACCAGGGAAGAGTCTAGCCTATAATCTGTCCTGAGGGCTATGTGACCTCCTTACTTACACGATCTGGAATTACCCAGTTGGGGGTGGGGGTGGGGAATAGAACCCCCACTGAGAAAAGGGAGTCTATCTTGGTAGACTGAGCCCAAATAATCCGGAGATGACCTTCAACCTTATCCAGCAGAGCCCCACAGGTCCTGAACATATTGGTTACTTCTTCCCTTTGGCTACTGTGGATAAAATTGCTGTGATTTTGGTATTTGAATTTCCATTTTCAGTCGATTTAAGTACGTGCCCAGAAATAAAATTTCTGGGTCAGATAGTAATTCTGTATTTAACTTTGTGAGAATCAGTCATACCCTTCTTTTGACATTCTCTCACCGGCAATGTTCAAGATTTTCAAGAGTGCCAGTTTTTCTAGGTTTGCGTTAACTTGTGTTATTATTAAGATGGTTGGTTTGTTTGTTTTTTAAGTCCTGGCTAGCCTGGAGCTCACTCTGTGGAACAGGATGGCCTTGAACTCTTACCTTCTGAGTGCTAGGTTCTCAGAGAGTGTGCTGGCAGGCCCCACGCTATTCTGTTTCTTTGAGAACAGGGTCTCTTATAGCTAAGTCTAGCTTTGAGCTCACTATGTAGCCAAGGCTGTCCTTGAACTCACTGTCCGGCCTCCATCTCCAGAGCACCCAGCTCACCCACTTGCTGTTTAGTTGGTGTTGGGAGTGGGCATGGGATTCGTGCATGTTCTTGACCCCTGAGCCATCTGTAAGGCTGCCTGCTTATTGTTGTTGCCGTTATTTGAAACAAGATCTTACTATGTAACTCTGGCTGGCCTGGAACTCACAGGAATCCGCCTGCCTCTCAAGTGCACAGCAAGGTTTTGTTTTGTTTTTTTCAGACAGGGTTTCTATGTGTAGCCTTGGCTGTCTTGGACTTACTTTGTAGACCAGGATGGCCTTGAACTCACAGAGATCCTCCTGCTTCTGCCGCCCCAAGTGCTGGGATTAAAAGCATGTGACACCACTACCCACTGTATCTTTTTATTTAATATGAGCCAAAATTTATATTTCTTTTCTTTTTTCTTTTTCTTTTTTTTTTTTTTTTTTTTTTTTTTTTGCATTAGAGGAACTCTTCAGTGGCATCCTTGAACTGAGATTCTTTGCCATCGTCCTTAACCACTACACAGCTGCAACCAGCCCCCTTGGGAGGGGTTGTCCTCTTTGTCAGTTTGGCAGAGGCCTGCCTATTCCCCTAGTTTCTTGCCGGCATAGACTTTAATTAGTCTGCTATGGTGCTCAGCACAAAAGGCCTCCACCACCTTGACACACACGGACTCACCACAGCAGGACTGCATGCACACTAAGAACAGCTTGGTGTATGTCTAAGGCTTTGGCATTTCCATGTATGAGGCCACTGGGGAGGGGGCAGCTTTTCTCTTGTAAGGTAATATGAGCACCATTCCAGCTCCAGCTTCCTGGCCTTCCTCTGCCATAGCTGTGGGCTCCTGGCAAGCCCAGTTCTTGGCACACTGGAATCTCTGCCTGTCTCACAGCAGGAGGAGGAAAGCTATGGGTTTTTTTTTTTTTTTTTTTTTTTTTGTGTGTGTGTGTGTGTGTGTATTTGAGACAGGGTTTCTCTGTGTAGCCCTGGCTGTCCTTGAACTCACTCTATAAACCAGGCTGGCCTCAAACTCAGAGATCTGTCTGCCTCTGCCTCCCGAGAGAGCGCTGGGACTAAAGATGTGCACCACCACCCAGCTTGAAAAGCTCCGTTTTATTTTTTGATGTCTGGATGGGCTGAACTGGTCCAGAGTGTTTAGTTTAGGCTGGGCTGTGTTCATAATTCTTTCAGTCATTAATAAATCTTTTAGAGAGGAGTTGTTTTATTTATTTTTAAATTTTTATTATTTTAGGTGTTATGGGTGTTTTGCCTGCATGTATGTCTGTGTACAAGAGTTCCTGGTGCTTGTGGAGGCCAGAGTAGAGCTTCAGACCCCTGACACTGGAGTTACAGTTGTGAGCTGCCATGTGGATGCTGAGAACTGACCAACGTTCCTCTAACAAGAACAGGAAAAAAACAGCAAATGTTCCAAACCACAAAGCCATCTCTTCAGCCCCATTACTAAATCTTGTAGTTGGTAAACTAGTGTAAATTCAGTGTCCTAGGTACTTCAAAACTCTTTGCTGGGCAGGACAGATAGCTCAGGAGTTAAGAGCATGAACTATTCTTACAGAGGACCCTGCTCAGTTCCCAGAACCTATATCAAGGGTCTAAGAACTACCTGCAACTACAGCTCAGTAGAATCCAGTGCCCTCTTCTGGACCCCATAGCACCTAAACTCAAGTGTTCTTACCCACCTCTATCACATACCTTTAAAGATAAATCTTTAGCTGAGTGGTGCTGGTGCACACCTTTGATCCCAGCACTTGGGAAGCAGAGGCAAGTGAATCTTTGTGAGTAGAGGCCAGTCTGGTTACAGAGTGAGTTTTAGGCCAGTCAAGGCTACACAGAGACACCCCGTCTTGGAAAAAAAAATCTTTAAAAAATGTTTTTATCTTTCTTTCCTTTCAGTTACTTCTATTTTAGGCAAGTCTCATGCATTTTAGTATTTTTTAATTAATTGATTTATGTATACAGACAATTTGCCTGCCTGTATGTCTGTACACCATGTAAATACTCGGAGGCCAGAAGAGGTCATTTGATCACCTTGAACTGGAGTTGCAAGTGGTTCTGAAGTACTGTGTAGAACAGTGGGCTTTTCCACCATGCCCCAGTTTCTGGAATAATAACTCTGGGACTTTATTATTTGTGGACAAATGCCTACGCCATAGCTTTGGCTCCTTTCCTGACTTGCTCATAACTTATTTTACCCATTTATTCTATTCTGGGTGAGCCACGTGGCTGGTTACCTCTCCTCGGTTTCATGCGTCCATCTTCCTCAGAGTCCAGAGCAAATTTCCCACTGACTCTGTCCCAGAGTTCATCGCTCTCTTCTGCAACTCCCACCTCCTATTTCCTGCCTCAACTAATAGGCCATCAGCTTTTTTTTTTTTTTTTAAGATTAATATATTATGTTTGCATTGTTCTGCCTGCATGTACATGGTTATGCCAGCAGAGGGCACAAGCTCTCGCTATAGATGATCATGAGCCACCACGTGGTTGCTGCGGATTGAACTCAGGATGTTTCGGAAGAGCAGTCAGTGCTCTTAACCTCTGAGCCATCTCTCTAGCCCGGCCATCAGCTTTCTATTGACAGGTGATGCTTCCGTCCAGTACACAAGAAAATCTCTCTACAACCGTGGGGGCGGGATATAGAACCTGGATGATGTAGAACAGCCAGTGCTCTTGACTACTGAGCCATCTGTCTACCCCTCTTAGTGTGGGAGCGGGTGTGTGTGTGTGTGTGTGTGTGTGTGTGTGTGTGTAGGTGTGTGCATGTGTGTGGGTGTGTGTGAAGGACCAAGCTAAATGCTGGGTGTCCATCTTGTCCTTGTTGTTTTAAAGATTTATTTTTATCTTGTGGGTATGGGTGTTTTGTCTGAATGTATTTCTGTGCAGAGGCCAGAAAAGGGCATAAGATCTGCTGGCTCTGGCTCTGTAGATGGCTTCTACCATGTGGGTGCTGTACAGGAAGAGAAGCCAGGTTCTCTGAAAGAGTACTTGGTGGTCCTAATCAGTGAGCTGTCTCTTCACTCACCTACGTGAGTGGTGAGTGGTTTCTTGAGACAGGGTCTCCCGTTGTCCTGGAGCTCACTACAGAGGCTAAACTAGGTTGATGGACCAGCAGAACTTGAGGATATTACCTGTCTCTGCCTGGGCCTGCTGAAGCTGCTGTCCTGCGCCACCCCTGGCCGTCTCTGTGGGCGTGGCAAGTCTCCTTGGTTGTGGGAAGCACTTGGCTGACTGACTCCCTGAATGAGCACTTGGCTTTATTCCAAATGCCACAAAAAAAGAAGAAAGAAAAGCAAAGAATCCACACCTTACATCTCGCCTCTCCTCCACTCCCATGCTTGCCGGCTACAGCATTTCTTGGCGCCCCTTCATGTTTTCCTTCTGCAGGTCGGGAATGGAAACCCAGAACCTTATCCACTTGAAGCAGGCTGTCTCGGAGCGTGTGGCCTCCCAGGGCTCCTGTCAGTCTTTCTGTTCACATCCAGCTCCTGCTTTTGCTCTCTGCAGTCCTGTCTTTTGTTGTCAGCAAGGCTGGTTTAATCCCATCTCCTCCGTGCACCTCATCTGTGTACTACTGTGTCTTAGCGCTGGTCTTTGATCTCTTGTTTTAAGATGTGCCGAGCCTTTGAGGGTTTGTGGTTGTTATTCATCATTAGCATCTGTTTCATATTTATTATTTCTTTTCTCTTTATTTTGTATCTCTCACCTGACATTTCTCTTTCATGTTTCTTGCCTCCTTCTGCTTTTTTCACTCATTCTTTTTTTTTTAACCATAACTGCTCTTTTTATATTTTTGTGTATGTGTGCAAGCCTGTATGAAGATATAGTTACCATGCATGTGTAGATCTGTCCACAGAGGCCAGAAGAGGGTTGTGGGATTCCCTGGAACTAGAGTTACGGGTTGTGAGTCACCGTGTGGGTCCTGGGAACCGAACCCAGGTTTTCTGCACGAGCAGCCAGCGCCTCTGTGTGTGCAGGGGTCTCTGCAGTCCTACTGTGACTGCCGCAGATGTGACAGTTCCAGACAAAGAAGGCTGTAGGAGCAGTACAGAGCGGTTTCGTATTCTTCACCTGGTTTTCCCAGTAGTATTCTCCTTCATAATACGGTCCGTCAGAACCAGGAAGCATGTTTAGTCCACAGACCGTATTCTTGTGATTCTTAGTTCTCTGTGCACTAGTGTGTATACATGTGCCTGGTGTGTGTGCATGTACCGTGTGCGTCGGGGCCACGCCTCTAGCTCTCCAGGCTTTTGTTATGGCTGTCTTCACTTCATTCCGCATCCTTTATTTTCTCTAGTGGTTGGGGGTTTGCTGCAGATACACCTGGAAAGAAAGAATAGCGTAAGCTTGTGAGAGCGGCAATCCCAGTCTTTCACTAAGAATCTCGATGCCAAAACAACTGAGGTAATGGTTGTCAGCACAGAGTATAGTTCCCTAGCAGCTTGTGGAACTGTATTGCTGCCTTTTTCTTCTCTGCTTTTAGGACTTTACCAAAGTCCTTTCAGCATTTGATCTAGGCATTTGATCTAGGCAGTTGGTTGGATTCCCTGATTTGACATGACTTCTGGGACAAAGCCATGGGCCTATTCCCTAATGTCCCTTAAGTCTCAGAGAATCCCTGGTCTGAAGTGAAGTGTTGAATGTCCTTACCTACAGTTGGAATCCTTTTTGTTTGTTTGTTTTTTAAAGATTTATTTATTATGTATGCAATGTTCTGTCTGCACATACACCTGCATGCCAGAAGAGGGCACCAGATCTCATTATAGATGGTTGTGAGCCACCATGTGGTAGCAGGGAATTGAAGTCAGGACCTCTGGAAGAGCAGCCAGTGCTCTTAACCTCTGAGCCATCTCTCCAGCCCCTCCTTTTACTTTCTTTAAGATGGTCAATGACTCTGGAAGTAATTTAGGCACTTTGAGCCCAGTGTCATTATATATAGGGTTGGGTTTAATGTCCCTCACGGGGGTTGCAAGGATAATGCTTATAAAAGGTCAATGAATATAAGGTAGATTCCGATATTCTACCGTCGCCTTTTCTTCCCTCCAGAATTTTTGCCTGTGACATAAGAAGATTCTCAGAATAAGGTTCTCTTGGAACCAGGCCTCCAGCGGCTGTTGGCAGAGCACTAGGAGTAAGGAGTAGCTATTGCCTTACCATTGAGGAAGGCTGTTTGTTTCTGCTTTAATTCATAGAGGAAGGTTTGTTGTCCTCCCTGTGAAAGGCAAAGGGCCCAGTTATGCCAATTTCCAAGTTAGGATTCTTGAGAAGGAGGATATGTCATACCCGGCATTTCCTGCAGGCGGAAGAGGTTTGGCAAGGGGATGGGGACGGGGCGGGGCGGGGCGGGGCATAGCAGTTAAGTGCACTGTGTGTTCTCCCAGAGGTCCTGAGTTCAATTCCCAGCACCCACTCGGTGGCTCACAACCATCTATAATGAGATCTGGTGCCCTCTTGTGGCCTGCAGGTGTACATGCAGATAGAGCACACAAATGAATCTTAAAAATAAAATAAAATAATTAAGGAAAGAAGAGGTGAGAGGGTCATGGGTTGTGGAAGGGAATTCCTGAGCAGGTGGCTTAAAGGGGCAGGCATTGAGGAAGGACACTGCAGTTGTGGGAGAGGCCTCAGTGGATGGCCACCTCTTGGAAACACAACTGGACAGAAAAGGAAGCTCCAGGCAGCCTCACACCCCAGTTATGATCCCCGCTCTAAAGCCTTCTTCCCCTGGGTGAGCTCTGAGATCACGTTCTTACCCATTTTGTTCTGGAACAGAGAGGAAAAAAAGGGGGCAGGAAGGCAGGGCAGCAAAGGACAGTAAGAGTCACGGTGAGCCGTAGACCCTGGAGCCGTGCTGCTTGGGTTGATGAACTCCACCTACCAGTCAGGTGACCCTAGGCAGGGTGCTGGGTCTGCTGTCTTGCTTTCCTCCTCTGTAAAGAACCATGATGTTAGCCTCTACGTGAATTCTCTGCTGAGGGGAGGTGAGAAAAGGATAATTCCTGATGATAGAAACTGAAACTCAGTAATCATTAACATTGCTAATGAAGTGCTTTAAACATTATTTCTTTTATTTTTGAGGTTATAATTATGTCGTTTCTTCCTTATTTTTCTCCCTTCAAGTCCTCCCACCTAGCCCTCCTTGGCCTCTTTCAAATTCATGGCCAGTTTTTTCCTGATTGCTTTCAATTCCCAGGGCCCACATGGCAGCTCACACCTGCCTATAGCTGTTGTTTGCTCTCTCTTGTCCATGCAGACAAGACCTCTATGAACATAAAATACCTAAACAAAATAAATCTTCAAATGAATTTAAAAAGTAAAAAGCATTAAAAATTGCCATTGTGTGTGTGTGCGCACACGTACATGCGTGTTCCTGTGGAGGGAGAAAGGCATGTGTCACGGAGTGTAGTAGTCAGAGGACGACTTTATGGAGTTTCCCTCCTTACACCTTACGGGGCCTCCCAGAGCTGGACTCAGAACCAGGCTCTCTGGCAAAGCACCTCTATGTTAACCCAACTCTCTGGCCCAGAGACTGCTTATTTTTATGAGCATTAAAAATAACTCTGGTCTATGAAGTGAGTCCAGGAAAGCCAAGGCTACACAGCGAAACCCTGTCTCAAACAAACAAAAACAAAGAAACCACAAAAAAAAAAAAAAAGACATTAGCAATGGTGGTGGTGGGTGCACACCTTTAAGCCCAGCACTCAGGAGGCAGAGGCAGGGATCTCAAGTTTGAGATTAGCCTGGTCTACAGAGCAAGTTCCAGGATAGCCAAGGCTAGACAGAGAAACCCTATCTAGAAAAAAACAAAACAAAACAATAAAGAGCCAGGCATGATGGTGCACACCTTTAATCCCTGCGCTCATGAGGCAGAGGCAGAGGCAGATAGCTGTGAATTGGAGGCCCAGCCTAGCCTACATATAAATAAATAAATAAATAAGACATTATTCTGTATAACCACAGTACTGTTATAATAGTAAGAGATGTTAAAATACGCTCAGGGAGCACAGTGCTTGCCTGGAACACGTGAGACCCTGGGTGAGGTCCTCAGAACCACACAAACTGGGGTTGGTGGCACACACCTGTAATCCAAGCACTCAGGAGATAGAGGTAGGAGGACTAGAAGTTCAGGGTCTAACCTGGGCTCCATGGAACCCTGCTGAGAAAATTAAATACATAAAGGAAGAAAATGCTAAATTGACTAGGATCATGTACAATATATTCTTATTTTCTTCATTTGTCTCTTAAATGTCTTTTCATAGTTGTTACTACTGTTTATTTTTGTCTTTGAGATAGGCTGGCCTAGAACTCCTAGTGGAGTGGAGGATGACCTTGAACTCTTCATCCTCCTGTGTCTGCCTTCCAAGTGTTGGGATTACAGATACATGCCATCAGGTCCTGTTTTATATGACACTAGGTTCCGGGGATAAACCCAGGGCTGGGTATATGCTGGGCAAGCCCAACTAGGCTCTATCCGCAGCCCTTGAGTGCCTCATTGCTTTAAAAATTCTGTATGTATGTGGCAGAGGGCGTGTAGGTGTGGAAAGATGGCTCAGCGGGTAAGAACGCTGACTGCTCTCCTAGAAGACTCTTGGCACCCCTAGGACAGCTCACAACCATCTGTAATTCCAGTCCCTGCACTCTCTTCTGGCCTCTGAGGGCCCCAGGCACGCGCGTGCACGCGTGCACACAACCAAATAAAACACCCGAAAACATAAAATAAATAATTTTATGTGTGTGTGTGTGTGTGTGTGTGTGTGTGTGTGTGTAGGCTGGGTGTGATATTGCTAGCCTTAATCCTAGCATTTGAGAGGTAGAGGCAGGTGGACCTCCCTATGTTTGAGGAAAGCAAGTTCTAGGACATTTGGGTCTACCCAATGAGACCAATTCTTTTTTTTTTTTTTAATAATTTATTTTATGTGCATTAATGTGAAGGTGTCAGATCCTTCGGAACTGGGGTTACAGATAGTTGTTGGCTGCCATGTGGATGCTGGGAACTGAACCCGGGACCTTTGGAAGAGCAGACAGTGCTCTTAACCACTGAGCCATCTCTCCAGCCCCAAGACCAATTCTTTTTTTTTTTTAAATGTGTATTGGGGTGGTTGTGCTTGTGTGTACATGTATGCAGAGGTCAGAGGTCAACCCCTAAGGTCTTGTTCCTGAAGCACTGGCCTGGGTGGGCCACGCTGGCTGGTCACTCAGGCCCCGGACCTGCCCAGCCACCCCTCCTCTGCACTGGCGTCACCAGCAGGTATCACCACACCCAGCTTTTTTATACAGGTGCTGGGGGCCGAGCCTCAGGCTTGGGTGGGAAGCTCGTTACCGCCTGTCTCCCCACTCCTTCTGTCCTTTGCCATCATGGCTCAATTAACGTCTCTTGAATCTTTTCTTCTAACTTTTGGAATCTAGAACGTGCCCCGTTCCTTGTTTTCCTCAGGAGATTGGCTTTTTGAAGACGTGATAGGACGTTTAGACTGTTCTATGTTCTGGGATGTTCCCCTCGGTCCTGCATGTTTGCTTGGCTGGTTAGAAAGTGTGTGTCCTGACTCCCAAATTCAGTTTGGCATGGGTGGCCTGTTTGTCCTCAGTCCAGTTCCACAGCCCCAGAACACGACAGGTGGCTCATCTGGAGTTAGATACCAGCTTTCTGGTATTGGTGTGACACACCTGCAGGTCCCAGGTGTCAAATTCACGTCCTCTGGGTTTGCCATCAAGTGCCTTTCCTCACTGGGCCAGCCGTCTTGATGGCACCAAATCACTACAATCTAATGGCTTAAAATAATACAGGCGTGTTAGCCTTCTAATACAACTTCTAGGTTTTCCTGGGCTAAAATCATGGTGTTGGAATTGGGGATACAGCTCAGTGATAGAGTCCTTACCTAGCGTAGGCGAGGCTGTGAATTTAATCAGTAAATAAACAGGCAAATAAGCACCACATTCATAACTCAATAACAAAGTAAGAATCCGTGTTAGCAGCCCTGCTTTCCTTTGCCAGGCGCTGGAGAATCCCATCTTGTCCGCCTCTGCTTCTAGAGCCATTTCTTCTCTTGTGACTTTTTCCTCCAAGTTCGAATCTAGCAGTGTTGGATCTTTTTTACTCTATCCCCTCAGATCTGTCTGATTCACCTCTGCCCCAACACACACCCACGCACACCCCCCCCCCCCCAGAGTTACTTGTGTTCTGTATTTTTTTCCATAAAAGTAAGAACAAATAGTTTACTGGAAAAGGTTTTGGCACTTGGCTCCTGGTGGGAGAATGCCCTGAGTGTCGCCTACATCCAACCCAGGCCAGTTTAAAGCTACCAACAAAATATCAACTGGTTTCCAAACTTCAATGGTAGAGTTCATGTCTAGCATGCTCAAGGCCCTAGACTCAATCTCTAGCACCCCAAAATCCAGCACCCCAACCTTCTGCGCACCAACCCTCCTCCCAAAGCAAAACTTCAGTATGTTTCATCTCGATCCGTCCTACCCTGTTTAGGGCTGCCCAGCTTGAGAGCAGATGACTTCCATTGACCTGGCTCCCTCTGTGTCCACAGGGGCTGTACCGTCTCACCATGAACATCATCCTGATGATTCGAGTGTGTAAGATGTTCCGCCAAGGCCTCCGGGGATTCCGAGAGTATCAGATCATCGAGCCGGTTCACAGGAAGCGTCCTACCTTCTCGTTTTGGGATGTGAGTAGCCCAGCTTTGACAGGCCTGCTGGGATCTAATGGGTGCAGCGCGTCTCCCAGCCCTCGCTCAAAGCCGACCGTGGGCGAAGACAAGGGAAAGCGGATGTGCGGCATCCAACCCTCGCCTCTGTTCTTCCCAGCCTTTCCCTGGGTAGGAGGTGACACCATCAGGCAAAAGGCTGTCCAAGACGAAACCCTGAACTGGACAACCTTTCCTGGTCTTTCCTGGCAGTGCTGGCTAAGGCTGGCCTGTGGTGCGGGACGGTGGCAGGCCTCAGGTGGTTTGCCCTTAGGGCAGAACAGAGAGTAGGGGAGGATAGCGGAGCTCTTGCCCACACTCGCCTTCCGGAGTTTGCTGCTCCTCCTCCTCAGGGAAGCCGAGGTCAGTCATGCTCTGCTCACACATGTCCATGTGGGGGAAACACCAGGGGTGAGGGCGGCATTCTACACCTTCCAACTGTAATCCCAAGAGCCTGAAGGAATCAGGCGGCCACAACAGAACCAGTTTTTTTTTTTCTGTTTTAAGCTTGTGTATACTGTTTTCTTTCCTATCTTCACTAAAAAGAAGAGGACATTTCCAGGGCCCTGTTTGCTCTGATGATTCCGTTTTCAAGATGAAGAAGATTCCAGCTTAAAATATCTTATCTCAACAGTAAATCACAAGCTCTTTTTGTCTTGGAGAGAGCAGTTGGTTGGCCAGTCTTGTGTTTGTATTGCTGTGGGATACCAGGCAACTTGCAGAAGAATTTATCTGAGGCTTAGGTTAGACTGCATGGCCATCCTGGCAGGGAGCATTGCAGCAAGCAGACAGGCATAGTGCTGGAGCAGTAGCTGATCCTTAAGTAGAATGCAGAGACCTAGCCCTGGAAATCACAGGAGTCTCTCTAAGACCCCAGTGACACACCTCCTGCAACAAGGCCACACCTTCCAGCCCTTCCCAAACAGTTCCACCAACTGGGGACCAAGTATTCACATATACAGGCCTCTGAGGGCATCCTCATTCCAACTACTGCCTTCGTGGTTCTGTTCCTTTTTTCCATTTCCCCAAAGATATCTTTACTGGTGTTCACGGTATCTCCACCCAACCCCAGGCTCAGTATTTTCCCACCTCGGTGTGTAGACCAGCCCTGCTCATTGTCATCTTGGTATATGAGTGATTAGACCCAACCCTCTGCCTTCTGCATCTAACACCTTATTCCGGGAGATTTCCCAGCCAGGCTCGGTGGCACACGCCTGTAATCAGCCACTCAGTGAGGCAGAGGCAGGTGGATCTCTGTGAGTTTGAGGCCGTCCTGGTCTACAAAGCAAGTCCAGGACAGCCAAGGCCGCACAGAGAAAGCCTGTCTCAAACCTCCTCCCCCCTCAATAAAAAAAGAGAATTCCTAGAATGGTTTCTGAAGGATGGAGGCTGAAGAGAGGGACAGTGGGGGATAAGACAGTAGACTTCTCTGCCCTTTTTTAAAATTGTATTTTTTTATGAATTACAGTTTATTCACTTTGTAATCACAGCTGTAGCCCCCTCCATCATCCCCTCTCAATCCCACCCTTCCTCCCTCATCTTCTCCCATGACCCTCCCCAAGTTCACTGATAGGAGAGGTCCTCCTCCCCTTCCACCTGACCCTAGCTTATCAGGTCTCATCAGAACTGACTGCATTGTCTTCCTCTGTGGCCTTTTAAGGCTGCTCCCCTCAGGAGGAGGTGATCAAAGAGCCAGCCACTGAGTTCATGTCAGAGACAGTCCCTGTTCCCCTTACTAGGGAACCCACTTGGAGACTGAGCTGCTATGGGCTACATCTGTGCAGGGGTTCTAGGTTATCTCTGTGCATGGTCTTTGTTTGGAGTATCAGTCTCAGAAAAGATCCCTGGGCCCAGATTTTTTGGTTCTGTTGCTCTCCTTGTGGAGCTCCTGTCCCTCTAGGTCTTTCTATCTCCTGTGTCTTTCATAAGATTCGCTGCACTCTGCCCAAAGTTTGGCTATGAGTCTCAGCATCCGCTTTGATACCCTGCTGGGTAGTCTTTCAGAGGCCCTCTGTGCTAGGCTCCTGTCCTGTTCCGTTTTCTCCCTCTTCCGATGTCAGTCCTGTGTTTGCCTTTCTGAGTGAGGATTGATCATCTTATCCAGGGTCCTCCTTCTTGCTTAGCTTCTTTAGGTGTACAGATTTTAGTATGTTTATCTTATATGTCTAATATATACCATGTGTATGTATTATATGAGTATATGAGTATATAACGTGTGTGTCTTTCTGATTCTGGGATACCTCACTCAGGATGATCTTTTTTAGTTTCCACCATTTGCCTACAAATTTCATTATTTCCTTGTTTTTAATTGCTGGGTAGTATTCCATTGTGTAAAAGTACCACAACTTCTGTATCCATTCCACAGCTGAGGGACATCTGGATTGTTTCCAGATTCTGGTTATTACAATAAAGCTGCTACAAACATGGTTGAGCAAATGCCCTTGTTGTATTCTTGAGCATATTTTGGGTAAATGCCTAGGAGTGGTATAGCTGGATCTTGAGGAAGCGCTATTCTTAATTGTCTGAGAAAGTGCCAGATTGATTTCCAAAGTGGTTGCTTTTTTTTTTTTTTTTTTAAGACAGCAGTCTAATTAGTAAGTTAAGCTTTAGCAAGAGGTGGAAGCAGTGTGCTGGCTGCAGAGGCAGGACACACCTTTCCTAGAGACATTCTAATGAACTTATTCTCTGGCAGTGCCGGTCAAAGCCGACGGGTCTTCAGCTGGGCCCTGAGATTAGAACACAACCATAACCGTGGGACTTGGCTTTGCTTTCCAGAAGGATGTCCTGCTTCTCAGGGTGGCGGCAGGAAAGAGTGGGGCTGACCCATGGGTTCGAGTGAGGGGTGACATCAGGAGTCTGTGAAGTCAAACTGTACCACCATGCCCAGTTAGCGTGGCCTCCAGCAGAGAAGAGGCTTTGCCACAGTGACTATACAGGGCCACGTGGCTGTCGACCGGAGACCCGGGCTGGAACTCAGGGCTGGTGGAGAGAGCCAGAGACTAGTCTTCTGTGGAGGGTATGAGTCTGTATTTCTGAGCACCTCTCTTCCCTTGTGAGCTCCTCTTGAATTGAAAAATGAGGCGATGGGGTGAAGGCAATGTTGTGACAACTTCTCCTGGGGAGATGAAGACAAGTATCTACTCCAGAGTAGCAACAGCAGAACAGTTCTACTCAGTGGTGGGTGGGTGAACCACTGAGTTTATTGGGCATTTTTTTTAAGTTTGTTGATTCACTGCATATATGTCTGTGAGAGTGTCAGATTTTGGAGTTACAGTTGTGAGCTGTCACGTGGATGCTGGGAACCGAACCCGGGTCTATCTAGCAGAGCAGTCGGTGCTCCAAACCATTGAGCCATCTCTTCAGCCCTATTGGGCTTTCTTATAGAAGCACGGCTGAGGAGTTCTATAGAAGCATGGGCATATACACCTCTCAACAATCACGTCACTGAAAGCCCTACCCCAGCACGGATGACAGCTCCGTCACAGCTGGATAGGTGGAATTCTGCCCTGGTCACCCTTCACAGTCTCTCTGCTCCCATACCCTGGACATCACCTGGAGGTGGAGCAGAGCACTTCCAGCTGGCAGCAGGCGGGGAGCTGAACTCTCAGGTGATGTCTAAACTCCTCCTCGCCATCTCTCTCTCCGCGAGGGACCCCCACAGGCCCCATCTTGAGGGTCTCTGGTGAGTAGTCACAGCTGCTCTCGTGGAGGTGGAAATGGCTGCCATGCTTGGAGGACAGCATTTCACAACAGGCAAGGGATCAAACGTGCTCCGGGGAAACATCTGAGGCCTTCTCTGGAGAATGGGCTCCTTGATTGGTTTTCTTCTACATTGCCTCTTCCTACTCGTTCTCTTCCCTTTGTGTCCTACCTTAATCTTGCAGGAGACGGGGTTGGGTTAGTTCACTTCTGAGGTCTCTTGTCTTCTTCCTGGTACGCTCTAGCTTGGCCACTTTTTATGTGGCTGCTGCGGGGATAGGGAGGGGAGGGCCTCCCTAGCACTTGCTGACAGGGAAGCCTGCTGAGGAGATAAGGGGTCTGAGGTGAGGAAAGGGAGGAATGCACCAGACAGTGGTCAGGGGAGTCTTACAGCTCTGACTGACTGGTGATCAGGTGCTTTTTTATTTACAAAGGTTTCACAGAACAGATAGACGAATGATTATCCAAGAAGTACAGATTGTGTTTGATTTTTCATTACATGTCCAGGGTTACAAGTTCAGTCACAATTAGAAAATATAAAAACAACTGATTTTTTTTATTTATTATCAGCCCTATAACTCCAGTTTAAATAATCTAAAGAATGTCTCCTCCAAAGCAAACACATTTATTATATGACAGCCTGCTTTTAGGCTGAGAGTATTTGCAGTTTTAAAGCATTTCAGAAAATATCTTAACTGGTCTTTTTATGAATAGCAAGTATTAGTACCTAGCTCATTTTACTATATTGTTTTATCATCTATGCTATAAAGTAGAAGAAGTTTATTTTAGTGAATCTGTCTTATTTACTGAATGTTATTTCTGCAGGATATACCCTGTATGACCCCCTGTCTTTAAGCTACATATTCAGAGAGCTCTGAGTGTATTTTAAAAGGAGGCCTTGAATCTGTAACCTATTCTGCTGGCCAGAGTTTGTCAATTGTCTCTGTTCTCCTTGCCCCAATTATATTGTTTGAGTTTGCTCAGGGGTAGATATTCCAAGAAGCTTCCTGGAATAATGGCCTCATTTAGGAATTTCCAGCTTATTAATGCTTATCTATGTTTAATGATCTCCAGGCATAAGGAAGACTTCCAAATAGGGCCGGATAAAGTTATATTTAGGGCTGGAGAGATGGCTCAGAGGTTAAGAGCACTGGCTGTTCTTGCAAAGGTCCTGAGTTCAATTCCCAGCAACCACATAGTGGCTCACAACCATCTATAGTGCGATCTGGTGCCCTTTTCTGGTGTGTATGGCAGAACACTGTATAAACAATAAATAAATACATAAATAAAAAAAAATAAAGTTATGTTTAGAACTTTCCTAAAAAACAAGACTCACCATATAATTTTCTCAGAAAAAGACATAAAATGAACCATAATGCAGAAAGTCCTCAAAAATGCAACATGCAGAGACCAAAACACAAAAGCGAGAGGCAGAGTAACAGTGATTGCAACACTCAGCTCAGCTTTGCTGGAACGTTACCAAACAGCTGTGCTGGCTGCATGACTCTGGAGTTTTCAGTGGATGTGGCTGTGCCAGCTGGCCCTTAGGCAAACTCATCCAGTGTGGGGCTTGATAAAACCAATTTTGCCATATTGACTAAATGGAGTGCCAGGACGAAGATGTCCCATGTTTGACTCACTTCAGAAAGTTAACAAAGCTTGACTTCACCTGACCCGCCCCACTCCACTTCTGTGCCATCCAGTATTTTCACTTTTCCCCCTCTTCCTTTTCTCCCTTATTCCTCTCTCTCCCTACTGCCATTTCTTTCTCTCTACCATGTACCTCCACCTTCATAATACGTCGATTCCGATGTAAGACAGAGGCGGGGTGAGCAGATCACCAAGATGCCATCTGGATGGAGGTTCCCCATGGCTTCCTGTCTGCAATAGTGGCTCAGGTAGATAGAAGGGCTTCTGATGCAGGCCTCCAGGGGCAGTTTTACTGACTCTCTTTTCTCTGCCTCCTTTTTTGCAGAAGAAGAAGCAAGTTCGCATCACATTTAATACCCTGGAATTCACTGCAGAGGAGGTGTGTGGAGCACTGACTTTTCCGTGTGTGGGGGTTGGGGTGGGTCTGCCCTTCTGTCTGCTTCAGCCTGGAAGAAGTACTAGACATAGCTGGTTTTAGGTCAGGTTCTGCCAGCACTAGTGACACTTTGAAGTAGCCACTCTGTTCTGATTGCAGTGATCCTGTGCCCTGGCCCTAGCATACCAATTGTTACCGCTGTTTAACTGAGAAGAGCTGATCTGGGAGAGTTTCTGGGCTTGGAATTCTGGGAAAACAGCAGAAAGCAAAACAGAGGACATGAGAGGCCCAGCCAGAGAACACAGCCAGGTGGTGGGGAAGCCCGTGGCCTGTTTGTGAATTCTGGTTTGGCCCTGAGCTCTCTGAGGGATGCAGGCATTCCTGTCTCCTTGTGTTGGATGTTCTTTAAGTGGTAGTCCCACTCTGACAAGGGAAGGGCTTTGGGCTATGTGATGAGGTCTCTCAACTCAAGCATAATTAATTACCTTCCTCTTATCTAACCTCCAAGTGCTGGATATTAAATAAAAATTTAATATCCAGTGTTAAAGTTAAAGGAACCTATTTATAGGAATCAGTCACATTCTCACTGGTTCAGACCTGACGTGACCCTGTCTCTAGTGGCCGTTCGGGCTCTTCTCTGAGGAAAGAAGGAGAACAGAACTTCATAACTGTACTAGAGCTCCCTGTGCCTGTTCCATGCTCCACCCCCGCTCCTTTGGAGGTGTGGGTCCTCTTACTTGGCTCTCCAAGACACAGTCTGATTTCTCATGTGCCCTCATTGGTGAAGCATTGTGAAGGAAGTCTTCTGAATTCCGTGTTTCTTCCAGTTTTTTTCACATCAGCGGATGCCCAACGCTAGGCATGGAAGGGCTCCAAAAATTTACCCTGATTCCCCTCCATCCCCTGGAGAAGCCAGGGACCTGTCTAAGCACCACAGAATTCCAGAACCGAGGGCCCTTCTGTGCATATCAGTTGAGATATTCGGAAGGAATACCCTCACTGGTTGGCTGGGCCTGTGGAGAGTTGCAGTCCATTGAGTTGGGCCTCAGTGATCTCTAAACAGAAGAGCACGTTAGCTTTGACAAGGACAGCTCTCCCCAGTGAGGGAAGGACAGCCCCATACCCTGCCTTGGCAGGTGGCAGAGCTATCCGTTTCCTGAGTTTCTTCATCTACCAGTGGGAATGATTCTTGGGCGGGCGAAACTGTGGTGAAGCTGTGGTGAGACAGGTGTGCAAGATGCTCGCTCTGACGGTTGGCACACAACCTTCCGTCCATGGTAGCCTGTGTGTAGAACAGGCTACACACAGGCAAGACTGTGGAGAGCTGCCAGCGAGAATCCTCTGGCCGTGTCTCCCCAGGGTCACTTCCCTCCGAGGGTCATTCATATCACGCGGAAGAAGCCATCCTGGAGGACAGAACAGGAGATCCAAGCCCTCTGCAACGTTCTTCAGGTTCTAGATTGCTACCGCAACTACGCACAGTCCCTGCAGCTGCTCCTGGCCAAGGTCATGCGCTTTGAAAGGTCAGTGAGAGGCCCAGTGCCCGACTCCCAGCCCAGGGTGGGACTAGGCAGGAAGAACCTCCAAGGGGAAAGATGTGGCGGATCACCGGAGTGCTCCCTGGTAGGGGCAGCACCACAGCTTAGTCACTTACTGAGAGTCCTTGCACTACAGTCATGAAATCTGAAAGGATCTGAGAGGCTTCCGAACCCACCTAGCCCAACTCACATACTTTTCAGGTGCAGAAGCCAGGGTCGGCGAGGGAAAACATTCATCCTAGCCACTGTGTCTCAGTCCATTTTCTGTGGCTACTAGTGCTGTAGTTGGGGTATTTAGGTTTTATCTTATATATTTAAAACATTAGTCTTTACCGCTCTGTTAAAGAGCTCTTAACATACACTATCACGGAACTATCTTGTACTGGAGATGTCATGGAGGTCATATGGAAATACAGCTTGAAAAGCCACCTCAGTGGCATCCTAGCAGATTGAGGTTAGACCCAATTTGAGAATCCAGGGTGTAAAATCGCTGTAGATTTGTGCTTTGGTGACCTTCCTCGGGGCCACATGCACCGCTATCTATAGATCTAGACTCCTTTTGACTGACACATGGTCCTTTTTGACAAGGGCAGGATGTTCCCTGGGCAAGATGGCGTGGCCATGAGTTTCCTAGAGAAGATAGTATCAGATGGTTTGATGAGTGAAATGCTAGCCTCCAAGCCTGACTCCCGAAGTTCAATCCCCTGAACCTATGTGCTGAAGGAGAGGCAATCCCACAAGCTGTCCTCTTCCTCTGGCCTCCACACAAACACACAGCAATGAGGTGGTCATAAAATTAACTTAAAGAGTAGTGGATTTGACAATGGACATGGAGACCAGGGCATTTCAGGTAGAGAACTATTTGCTTTGTTCAAGTCCAGGTGATGAGCAGTTTTTTCTGTAAAGATTCCATAACGGAAGAACAAGAATGAGAGAGACAGGGAGACAGAGGAAAGGAAGGAAGGAAGGAAAAATGAAAGAAAGAAGAAAGAGAAAGAAAAGAAAGGCAAGCTGACAGAGTGGTGTCAGGGAGGAAAAAGAAAACTATGGAGCAAGCAGATAATGCCACATCTGTCCTAGTGTGACTCTCAGCAAGTCAGTTAACCTTCTGAGCCTTGGAGTTTTCATTAGTGAAATAATGATAATGTTGATCGTATCAAGACAGAGCGATCTGGGGGAAGATTAAGCAAAGAGATGGTCACTAAAGGCCCCTACTAATTGCCATCCATTCCTGGCACTAGGAATTAGCATTTTAGACTGAAGTTTTCAGCTATAGAGAAAACGCAGCCCCAGGGAAGGCCTTGAAGCTTTGCTGATTTAACAGGACAGTGGCCGCAGGACCCCATCTGGGAACTGAATATAGGCCTTACATACATGCACTCAGTCTCTGAAGAACACTCCCAGGCTTCCCCCCCCCCCATATTTTGTTTTGTTTTGTTTTGTTTTGAGGCAGGGTTTTACTAAGTTTTCCTGGATGGCCTCAAACTCATTCTGTAGCCCAGGCTAGTCCTGAACTAGAGGTCTTGCCTTAGCTTTTCAGCTGATCTGCAGGCCTGTACCCATAGGCCCAGCCTCCCTTCCCATAGTGCTACAATGGTTGCCATAGCTCCTAATGGCTACCTCCAGTCTGACTGCAGTGGGACGGATTATCCTGTGGGTCAGCCTTAGCATTTTTCTTCTTCTTTTTTTTTTCTTCCTTCCTTCCTTCAATTCCTTTCATTGGATTAACTTTGCCTAAAATCATCAGTGAGGTCTGGGTTTAAGAACTGTTAATGAGGGATGGACAGATAGCTCAGTGGTTAAGAGCATTGTCTGCACTTCCAAACGTTCTAAGTTCAATTCCCAGCAACCACATGGTGGTTCATAACCATCTATAATGAGATCTGGTGCCCTCTTCTGCTGTGGAGGCACACATGCAGGCCGAGTACTGTATGAATAATAAATAAATCTAAAAAAACAAACAAAAAAAAAACTGTTAATGAAGTTGGTAGCGCACACCTGTAATCCCAGCACTTGGAAAAAAGCAAGAGGCAGGTGTAGCTCTGTGAGTTCGAGACCATCCTGGTCTACGAAGTGAGTCTAGGCTCTCTGTGTCAGCTTCTCTCTCTCTCTCTGTGTCCTAGGCACCCCTTTCTCTACCCCCCCCCCCTTCCCTCATGGCTCACTCACTGTCTCTACCTCTTCAGGGCCTCCCTTTTTCTCCAATAAAAATCCTTCACACCAGAAAACAAACAAGCCAAACGAAGTGAGTCTAGGACAGCCAAGGCGACCCAGAGAAACTGTCTCGAAAACAAACAAAAAAAAAAAACAACAAAGAACTATTAATGAATCCTATTAGCGCTAGGATTGAATGTCTGAGCCCTAAGCGGAGTACAGATCTACTAGAGAGGATGCCTAGGTGTGTCCCGTGTAGTTCACAGACAGAAATGGAGCTTCAGCCTGCTCAGACTCACACAGCCACGTGCAGGACCGGGACTCGGTAATGTGACTCTAAAGCCGGTGCTTATCCTTGGTCAGTTTCTCTACATTGTCTTGGCCTGCTGCCCGCCGAGCACTCACGGGTGCTCAAACACCAGCGAGCCAGACCGAAGCAGCGGCTGCTTCCAGGGAGCCTCCGCCTAACTGAGGCAGGATGCTGGCCGGGTGTGAGTTGAGAACGGGATGGGCCGTTCTGAAGTCTCCAAGGCTGTGCCTTCCTGTCCCAGAGCAGGCAGGCAGCTGAGTCCGGAGCCCTTCTTAATTAGAGGTCGCCCTCCGTGACCTCTCCCAGGTTTGGCCGGAGGCGCGTGATCGTGAAGAAGGGGCAGAGGGGCAACAGCTTTTACTTCATCTATCTGGGCACGGTCGCCGTGACTGAGGATGAAGATGGGAGCAGTGCCTTCCTGGACCCTCATCCGACGCTGCTGCACAAGGGTGGCTGTTTCGGGGTAAGTGGGGACGCTCACTCCTTGGGCTTGGGGTGGGGGTGGGGAGGGGGTGGCAGGACTCCTGCTCCAACCTCTTACCCAGGCCCTGCCTGCCTTGTCACTGGCCCCTGTGGGCCCCGGGGCCCTTAGCGGTCAAGTGAGTTGGACCACAATGACCTCTCCACCCGACACTTAGGGAGTGCATTCACCGTTTCACCCCCATAGACGCAGGGATGCCCTAGACTCCACCAGTGTCCTCGATAAAGCGTGTGCGGGGAGAAATGGGATTAGGGAGGGGTGGGGGGCGGATTTCTAGAGGGCCAGAGGCGGGGAAGATGGGTGCAGGACTGCGTGTGGCCTCACCTTTGCCCTTGTCCCGAATTTCCCCACCAGGAAATGGGCCTTTTGAGTACAACAGTAAGGAGGGCCACCGTGGTCTGCATGGAGGAAACAGAGTTCCTGGTTGTAGACCGGGAGGATTTCCTTGCAAATAAACTGGATGATGAAATTCAGAAGGAAAATCATTATCGGTACAACTTTTTTAGGTAACTCCACCTCGTTCAATATCCTTTCCTCTTCCCCTGCTTGGCTTTTACCCTTGACTGGAAACGTACTAGCGTTTGCTGTTGGCCTTGGGAGCTCTGACATACATACCCATCCCTAGCCAACTTCTCTATCTAGCGGAATAGGAAACATTGCCTTCATATCAGCTCCAATATCCCTTTCTTGTGGAATAGTAAAATTAAATGAGAGCAGCTGACATAGAATGAGCACTTGTTGGGCCAGGCAGGGTGCTAAGCGCTTCGCATTCATGTCACGTCTAGACTCCTACTCAGTCCTGTGAGGCTGGATTTGATTTTTGTTTCCTTAGTGTGTAAATGAGTGTACCAAGCCTCAGGATGATGACATACCATGTCTAATTAAATTATAACAAGGCCCTGGTGATACACACCTTTAATCCTAGCACTTGGGAGGCAAAGGCAGGCAGATCTCTGAGAGTTTAAGGCCAGCCTGGTCTACAGAGTGAGCTCCAGGACAGCCAAGGTTACACAGAGAAACCCTGCCTTGAAAAAAACAAACCAAACTCAACCAAGGTCTCAATGTTCTATTTCATTTATGTACCCCATTGGTCATCACCCCAAAATAGATAGGGTGGCCTATCTACTATTCTCTTGCGCCTTGGGTTCCTTAAAATTCCTAACCATGGGACTGGAGAGATGGCTCAATGATTGGGAGCACTGTCTGCTCTTCCAAAGGACCTGGGTTCAATTCCCAGCACCCACATGGCAGCTCACAACTGTCTATACCACCAATTCCAAGGGATCTGATACCTTCACACTGATGCACATAAAATAAAGTTAAATAAATTATTTAAAAACTCCTAACCATACTGACTTTCCATTGTGTAGTAATTCTTTTTTGTTGTTTTTGTTTTCGAGACAAGGTTTCTTGACTGTCCTGGACTCACTTTGTAGCCCAGGCTGGCCTTGAACTTGCAGAGATCCACCTGCCCCTGCCTCCCTGAGTGCTGGGATCACAGGTGTGCGCCACCAAGCCTGGCTTGTAGTAATTCCTTTGGTAGTTTGCATGCCATATCTGACAGTCACGTGCTGACAAGAACCAGATCTGACCTTTCCACCACTGTCATCCTCCTGTTACCATTGTGCCAAGTACACGTGATGCTCATCCAATAAATGCTGACTAAATGAAGCTGTGCGGGATGGAGGCATCTAACCCCTGTGGCTGGGCCTGGGAGGTAGCGTCACCACCAAGGGGATAAAGCCTAGAAAAGGCAGGGACCCTGAGCGGAGTGGAAACTGTGGGAAAATGGGTCTGACATCCAACCCTAGCTCTTAGGCTTACTAAAAGAAAAATTACACTGACTGATTAAATCTCGTAGCAGTAGCGCTTATCTGAACAAAGCAAATAAAAATAAAAACAACAGGAGACTCATGTAGGTCCCAGAGTGAAAGCAAATTCTGAGGATCCCAGCCAGCAACATGATCAAATGCAATATGGAACATGGAGGAGAATTTGATGGCTACAGCCTAGAGAGTGGTGTGTTATGGTTTAGCTGGTTTGCACAGTTTAGCAAGCTGATTCTGGAGGACCTTTACCAGCCACAGCCCGTTGCTGGGACTGTATCAGTTTTTTTTTCTGAGCCGGGGACATACCCCTTTCCCCCACCAAATCCACAGCCTCATGTTCTAAGATAACTCAGTGTAGCGCCTCAGCTCTCGGCTTTGGTCTCTTGCTTCATAATATGGGCATGATTAGAGCCCTCTCCCCAGGCTGTCAGGATAGAGGGCAGGGCCCGATGTATGGTACACAGTAGGTGCTCTTCTGGGGATGCTCCTCCTCATCCTTCTTTCTAGACACCCCTCTGACGTCAGAGCATGGACCCTGTTCCCATGTCTTGCTCATGGGAAATGAACTCAGCGTGTCTGATGCCTGAGTGAGCTTGAGGTAACCATCTCAGTCAGCCTGAATCCGTAGAGTTTTGAGCCCATAACGTGTTAGAGCTGAGGAAAAGCCATCATTGTTAGCAGGCCATGGAGTCACCACCCAGAGGTAGTTCGTGACTCATGGTACATGAGGTCAGGGGAAGAGATGCTCTTTGGAGGGGGCCTTTATACAACTCCGAAACAACTCCAGACGTCTTCCCTCTCCTCAGGCTCAGATCTAAGTGTTGTCCACAGGCCAGAGGCCGCTAGAGGTTTGTATAAGCTTGGAGACCTAAGGTAGGGCAGGAGTCCTTGGTTGGGAAGCAGGTAGCCAGCAAGCTGAAGTAAGAAACTGCCTGAGGGAGTAAGGAACTGTTTCTTGGGATGGGACAAGCCTGCAGAGCCAGAGTTGTAAGATGTACCAGACACAGAGTTTGGAAGGCCCTTGGATAGAGGAGTGGAGTGAGAAGAGCTAGGTACTGTCTGTCTCAGTGCAGAATTGTATGAGTGGCCACAGGGAGAGGCCCCCCGGGTAAAGATGAACGCCACAGACTGGGTGAGGTGACAGAGTGTGACACGGTAAAATTTCTCACCCAGGCATTTTCTTAAGAGTCAAAGAACAAGGCCCCTTTCTGGAAAGTTCAAATATTGGGTGACAAGTTCTAATAGGCTTGCTTCCCTCTTCCCCAGGAAGTTGGATCTGTTCCAGTCTTGGTCTGATGACAAACTCTGGAAGCTGGTGGCCTTGGGGAGGCTAGAGAGGTTCTCCTATGGACAGTTGGTGTCAAAAGACTTTGTGGATTCGTCGTTTATCACATTTATCTGTCAGGTGAGAGAGTCTGATTGGGGAGCAAAACTGGGAAGAAGAGACCTACCCCTGGCCAGGCCTATCCCACAATCTGCATCTCTTAGCCTCTCCTGACATGCCACGCACTGGCCTCACGCCTGCCGCAAAGCACGGCTCACCTCAGTGGGCTGCTGTGAGTTTCGGAATGTGCAGTGTGCTCCTGTTATTTGGAGGTAGGGATGGGCGTGCATTTCGAAGGTCGGGCACTATGTAGGACCTAACTCTACGGGCTACATCGCTACATTCAGATTTATAAGTTAAGCACAGGAAGAGATTCATGGAGCTGTTCCTTACCTTTCACGTGGTGATGGAAGACAAAATTTAAAGAAAACCGTCCAGAGGGGTGTGGTGGCCCATGCCTTTGATCCCAGCTCTAGGGAGGCAGAGGCAGGAGGATCACTGTGAGTTCCAGGCCAGCCTGATCTACAAAGTCCAGGACAGCCAAGGCTACACCAAGAAACCCTGTCTCAATAAACAAAAACAACAACAATAACAAAAGGACTATGGGACTGGAGATATGGCTCAGTGGTTAAGAGAACTTACTGCTCTTCCGAAGGTCCTGAGGTCCTGAGTTCAATTCCCAGCACCCACATGGCAGCTCATGGTAACTGTCTGATGCCACCATCTGGTATGCAGATGTACATGCAGACAAAGTACCCATATATATAACATAAATAAGTAAATAAATATTTTTTAAAAGAAAATACTTAAAAAAAAAAAGAAAGAAAGCACTCTCTGACCCTTCTTTGGCATATTTGCATAAAAAAATCAGTTTTTGTGTCTTGGAGCCACTGTTAAGTACATGAAGTTACTGGCCAGTGAGCACTGTGGCACTCTGACAGTTGAGTTGGTGACCGCCTCACAGGCAGGTAGCACATGCATGAATACACCGATCATGGTTCCTGTCCCAGGCAAGGCAGAGTAGGACTGTGGGAAATAGACTGGAGGTACTCAGAAGGCCACACAATTCCAAACTCACAACTTGTGTATTTCTGAAGCTTTCTATTTCATATTCTTAGGCTAGGGCTGGAGAGATGGCTCAGCCGTTAAGGGTCAGGCTCACAACCAAAAAATACTCTTAGAACTGTGGGGAACTGTAACTTGCTTATGTTTCACAGTTTGGGTCTCACTTTGACCTCACAGTAACCTCCCAAAAGCTGGGAGGGCCCTCATTCTCATTTTACAGAAGAGTAAACTGAGGCACAGGACTACGGAATGGCTGTCCAAGATCACAAGGGCTGGGGCGGGAAGCATGGTTCAATTTGGGTCTAGCTGACTCCAAAGCTGTTCTGGAGACCCGGGATTGGAGTTGCCCTGCCAGCTCCTCAGGCTGTGAGTCCCCAAAGCTATCTGGTGCATTCTGGCCGAGGTTCTGCTGGTCCGGGGTGTGAACGAACACACAGGTTGGGAGGGCGCGCTTTCTCTGCAGCTTCCACTGGATCTGGAGCGCTGTCCAGGTTGTCAGTGCCAAGTGCCAATCGGTAAGGGATTTCCAGGGACTCGAGAGGGTTGCTGCGAAGCTGGTGTCTTTAAAGGAACCTCCCGAAGGAGGTGAGGGGAAGACCGGCCTCAAACATTGAACCCGTAGATCCAAGGAGTGCATAAGCTTGCCGGGACTGGCTTGAACGGACCTGCCATCCTATGAATTGCTAACCCAGTACTTCTTTTGTCATTTACCTGCTAACCTGGCGTCTACAGACAGTTAGAACACTCACGTAGGAGACATGGGATAACAGCTGGAGCTCTTTCGGATTCATTCAGCTCCTGCAAGCAAGTCCAGAAGCCTTCAGTCAGAAGCAGAGCCGAGCTGGTCTAAGCCGCTTTGTGGAACCGCCAGTAGCACGTCGGCTCTTCCTGTCCGAGCCTCGAACAGTCCCACAGCTTGAAACAAATGCGTCTGTCCTCAGCCAGGAGGAAACCGAAGGGAATGGTCTCTCTGCAGGGTGGGGGCCCAAGCACCTGGCTCAGAGGGACGCTCACTGTAGCCTGTCCTGCAGGGGCTTTGGAGCAGGAAAGGACGTGGGTGAAAGTTCATCTCAATGGGGAATAGAAAATCAGATGGGGGCTGGGGAGATGGCTCAGTGGTTAAGAGCACTGACTGCTCCTCCAGAGGGCCCCAGGGTTCAATTCCCAGCACCTACATGGCAGCTCACAAAGGTTTGTAACTCTAGTTCTAGGGAATCCGACACAAACATACATGCACTCAAACACCAAAAAATAAATTGTTTTTATAAAAGAAAATCTGGACAGGGAAAGGTGAAAAGAAAAGCCTTTTCTAATGACCTATGACCTGAATATAATGAAACTTCAAAGAGGTTACTGCAAGTTAGAAGTGTAAAGGGACCTGCCATTGCCACTTACACACACACACACACCACACACACACACACACACACACACACACACACACAAGAACCGCTATTCAGCCGGGGGGCAGTGGCGCAGGCCTGTGATCCCAGCGCTCTGGGAGGCCGAGGCAGGCAGATCACCACGAGTTTGAGGCTGGCCTGGTCTACAAAATCCAGGACAGCCAAGGCTACACAGAGAAACCTGTTATTCACCATCCGCCCCTCCAAGCTGCAGCAATGAGGTTAACTACAGACAGATTTGGGAAAGGAACTCCAGAAAACATTTCCATTCCATTGTGACGTCACAGACATCAAATGGAAGTGAACAGTAGCTCCTCCCACCCATGGAGTGATTAAGAAGAGGGTGGGACAGGACACTTAATCAGTATTGATTGGATAAGGACTATGTCAAGTGCCTGCTGTAAGCCAGGCAGTCAATGGTTCGGGAGACGCAGTGGGAAAAGGAGGCCTAAGCTTGACAGGCTGGAATGTCTGAGCGAGGAAGAGGAAACAAAGGAACTAGGTGTTTCGGACACCCAGAGGAGGAGGCTCAACCAGGAAATCCTGTGCTCGGCAAGATCTTTCTGCCTAAATCTAAAATGACTGCTCCCTCCAGAAACCTGGGGCTATGGTGTTATAAGAAGGAAGAATTAAACATAAAAATGACCTCGGGGCCTGAGAAATGGCTGAGGGAGTAAAGGCTTGCCACCGCGCCTGATGATCTGACTTCAATCCCTGGGGTCATCACGATGGAAGGGGAGACCCAGCTCCTGAAAGAGGTTCTCTGACCTCCACATCGGAGCTGTGGCAGGTGCCCCTCTCCAGAGAACCTACGCCATGGACCAGCAGGTGAGAAAGCTGCAGGAGGTCTCAGTTAATTGACCATGGTTCGTGTGAGGGTGGTCAAACAATCGGTGGCCTGTGCGAGGTCTAGTAAACCAGGGAAACTGTCAGCTTCATTTGTCAAATCCTGGTTGGTCTGTAGAGATGGGTTGGTGAGGAGTGCAGACAGCTCCAACAAGCGTGGCTGAGAATGGGCAGGGCATGTGGAATTTCTTGTAAGTGTGGATATTTTATTCTGTACAGGCGGTTTCAACACCCCCTATTTTTGCCGTGCTGGGGATTGAACTCAGGCCCTTGCACAGAATAGGCTAGAGATCTGTCGCTGACAAACATTCCTTTTTAAAAGCTAGTTTGTGTTAATTGTACATTTTCATACGTCAGCCATTGTTTTATTTTGGAGTCAGGGTTTCCATATGTCACCCAAGGTGGCCTTGAACTCTACCTCTCCAGTGCTGAGAATATATGTGCCCCAGACCTGGCCTGACACACTCTTTATGACATTTATGTACATGAACATGTCAATGTTTCCTCCGTTGTTAAGCTTATCAGTGCCACTAGAGGGAGCCTTGTTCTTCCTGGCCAGGCCTGGGGGGAAAAGGGATCAAGTCTGGCTAAGGTGGAGCAAAAAGAGATTTATCTCAGTAGGTAACAGATTTGTGCCTGAAGTACATATGCCTGATACTCAGGCCAAGGAGGAGGCCACTCCCACAGCCAGTGTGAGGAATCAAGTGGACACCTGGCACTTCCCAGACTCTGCCTCCTTAAGGGCATCTATCAGTGGGACCCAAGGAGCCCCAGGCCCTTTGCTGCCAGGAGTGGAATTGAAGTGATTGGCTTCCAGCCTCTGCTCAGAAGGGACGGGATTAAACTTCCTGCCCGCTGCCTCAGGCTCTGGAGCACCGGGAATACAGGACCACCCACCCGCCCCACCATGGTCCAGGAGAATGGCTTTTGTTCTCTTTTTACCCCCATTTTTCTTCTGTAACACAGGACCACTGACCTCAAAAAAGGCTTCAGTAAGAGTCATTTTAATAATCAAAATAGGTTTGTTTTTTTTTTTAAAGAAGGTGAGAGATGGAACGTGGGCTAGAAGGATGGTTCAGCAGTTAAGAGCATGTACTGTTCTTGCAAAGGATCTGTTGGGGCTCCCAGCACCCGCATAGGATGGCTCCCAGCCACCTAAAACTCCTCCAAGGGGTCTGATAGACCCTTCGAGCCCCAGTCGGCAACTGCATTCTCTCCCTCTCTCTCACCTAAACATTCGAAGGGGTACAATTAAAAATATTGAGATAAGTCTTTAAAAAATATATATATATTTTTTTCTTTTTTGGTTTTCTGAGAAAGGGCCTCTCTGTGTATCCCTGTCTGTCTGGAACTCACTCTGTAGTCCAGGCTGGCCTTGAGCTCACAGAGATCCACCTGCCTCTGCCTCCCGAGAGCTGGGATCAAAGGCACCACCACAGCTTTTCTTTTTTTAAGGGAATTGTATTTTCTTTTAATTTTAATATTTTTTTGTGTATATGAGCACTCTGTCTGCGTGTACACCTGCCCGCCAGAAGAGGGCATCAGATCACATTACAGATGGTTGTGAGCCACCGTGTGGCTGCTGGGAAGTGAAATCCGGAGCTCTGGGAGAGCAGCCTGTGCTCCTAACCCTATCTCCACTCCCACGCCACCACGGTACATTATAAAAGGGAAATTCCTGTCTCTCCCTAAAGTTTGGTTCACTGCAAAACCTGCATGGGAATAAGTGCGTGCCCCGGGTGACGCTGCAGGAGAGCTGGAACCTCTGAGGAAGTCATGCAAAGTAGCAGTGTGGCCGCAGGTAGGGTGCCCTGGGCCAGCAGGAAGTTAGGTTTGTTCCTCGTAGTGTGCTGCTGAGGTCTAGACTTTCCTGTCGAGGCTTGTGTAAGAATTAAGAGCACTGGCTGTTCTTCCAAAGGTCTCGAGTTCAATTCCCAGCAACCACATGATGGCTCACAACCATCTATAATGAGATCTGGTGCCCTCTTCTGGCGTGCAGGCATATGTGCAGGCACAATGCTGTATAGATGATAAATCATTACATCTTAAAAAAAAAAAAGAATTCTCATCTGTGGCTCCGAGAATTCAGAACAGGCAACAGCACTTCAGATCCTGTGTGTCCTCTCACTGTAGCTGAGGCGCCCCTCCTCTTCCGAAGGGACCACTCTGTTTTCTCACTTTTATTTGCTGTGTAGCTGGCTCTGTGCCTGTTCAGACTTCCTTAGTATCCTGGCTCCTGTGCTTCCTGCCGCTGGAGACCAAAGCCGGCAGCCAGCAGCTGATTTCTCCTGAGCGAGGTTGGGGAATAGGATTCCCACTGGTATCTCAACCGCAGTTAATGGCCATAATGGATCCATTCTGAGCCACGTGGGGGGCACATGGTTGGACCACTTTCTGCAAGAATCAGATGCAATAAAAGGCCCGTGAGAGACTTTTCCAAGAGGAATCATTGTTTCTCTGGCATCTGCATTTTGTGGACGAGAAGAATTTGTTGGGTGACCGTTGAATAAAGCCCCAAGGACAGTGCCTGGCATACAGCAAGGGCCTATTATATGTCGATCCCCTTGCCAACAGTAGCCCGTCTTTTAGCTCAACCCTTCTGTGTCTCTTAGCATTCCTACTGAGAAGGGTAAGGCTTCTGAGGCTGGAAAGACAGCGCAGCGGTTAAGAGCACTGGCTGCTCTTGCAGAGGTCGTGAGTTCAGTTCCCAGCACCGGTATCAGGCAGCTCATAACTGTAACTCCAGTTCCAAGGGATCCAGTGACATTGGTTATATATACACGATATGGTCTAGTTTACCTGCATGCCTGTGCAGAGGTAGATAAGCACACACACACACACACAAATAAATGTAAAAGTGCTTCTTGAAGTGCAGCTTTTGCAGTAGAATTTCCAATCTGAACTATTTCTCTTGATGAATTCTATCCCTGTTAGCCATCACCAAATTAACATAATGAAATCTTCCAGCTTCCAGAAGACAGCTTTGTACCGTTTCTCAGGCAAAAGTTCCCCCAACACACTGCTATTACAGTATAACCACCGGCTACTTTTGAGATTTATTTTTGTGTTTGAGTGTTTTGTCTGCATGTGTGCCGTGCCTTTGGAGGCCATAAGAGGGCGTTGGAGCCCCTGGAACTGGAGTTATAGATGGACGTAAGCTGCCACGAAGGTGCTGGAAATTGAACGCAGGTCCTCCTGAAATGCAGTCTGTCTTCTTAATCTTTGAGGTATCTTTCCAGTCCCACCACAGAGTACCTTCACCAGCCTCTGCACCTCATGTAAATGGAAAAATATGAGTACATATGGCTGATATATTTTACTCGACTGCATGTTGAAGAGACAGAGACAGAGGGAGCCTTTGGGCACCCTCTTCAGGGAGTCTAATGAATCTGAGAGCTCCAAGCTCAGTGGGAGACCCTATCATAAAAATAATAAGGTAGAGAATGATTGAGCAAGATGTTGAAGCCATTCTTTGGTCTACACATACACACACACACACACACACACACGTACACACACTAACAAGTACACACATACAAATAATAGCAATAGCATAGAATAATGTGATGTATACCTGGGGTTTCTTTTTGCTTGCTTGCCTTTTGAGACAAGATTTTTCCATGTAGCTCTGGCTACCTTAGAATATGCTATGTAGACTAGGCTGCCCTCGAACTTACAGAGACCGCCTGCCTCTGCCTGCTAAGTGCTGGGATTAAAGGCATGTGCCGCAGTCCCCTCCTCTTCTCTTTCCCTTGCTTCTCTCTTTTATTTTTATCATTTATTTTTTTCGAGGCAGGATTTCTCTGTGTGGCCTTGGCTGCCCTGGTCTTGAACTCACAGAGATCTGCCTATCTCTGCCCCGCAAGTGCTGGGATCAAAGGCCGCCATGGCCCGGTTTTCTCCTCTACTCTTGCCTTTGCTATAATACATATTTTCACCTCCTGAAGTTGGCTAAGAGGTGAGCTTCATCCATCAGACTCACTTTTCTTATGAACCTAGGTGATTTTTTTAAAGTGGTTTGTTTTGTTTTGTTTTGTAAGCACACCATGTGTGTGCCTTGTCTCTCCAGAAGCCAGAAGAGGGCATCGGATTCCTTAGAACTGGAGTTACAGCTGGTTGTGAGCTGCAGTGTAGGTACTGAGCCTATCTGGAAGAGCAGCCAGAGCTCTTAACCACTGAGCCATCTCTCCAGCCCCTTGGGTGATCATTTCCAAGATCAGAAATTAACTGCAAAATAACTCTAAAAGTCAGGGAGTGTCAGTATCGACAGGATGTGTGACCTGCGTTCATAGCAACACCAGCTTCTCATCACATCCTTTTGTCTGTGTCAGTGCTGAGCTTAGTTTTTATGCTTCTTCCAAGTGTCTGGATTTTTACTCAGAGATAACATCCTTTTCAAGGAAAACGAATTGAACGACGTGCATTGAACACGTAGAACAAAATGGGGCCAGGTCAGGTGGCTACAAAGCTTGCCTTCGAAGCGTGGACTGGCTGGAGTGTCCAGGTCTAACCCTTTGCTTTTGTCCCTTGATGTGTCCAGGGCAACTGTGAAATCCTGCGGCTCTTGGACCTTCAGACCTCGTGTACCTACTACAAGTGGATTTGGGAGCAGCTGGAGCTGTTGGACCACAAACCTCTGAGAGTTCACCTCAATGGTGAGTCGCGTGGCTATATCTGGCAGCTGACGGCACAGCTGTCAGGGGAAAGAGACATCCCCTGGGCTCCGTCCCGGTTCCAGGCCCCAGTCCATAGAGTTGTGGACATCTTCTGTGCCTCGATCCTCCTTTTCTACCAACGCTGAGAACTTGCTCTTTGGTCCTGCCTGCTGGCCAGACTGCTCTCAGCTGCTCGTGCCTCACACACACCTACTCCTGTCTTTCCCCAGTTCCCTTCTGCTTCTCACATCTTAGATGAAGCATCTTTATTCAAAGAATTCTCCCAGACTTCTGATGCTGAAGCAGCATTTCCACCTCAGCTCTCATTATATCCCATCGGCACCTGCTGAATCTGTCTTCGGCTATGTCTGTCCCGCTGAAGTCACAGAGTGAATGTGAAATGGCTATTAAATAGATGTCTCCCCAGAATTTAAGCTCCAAGATCCTAGACATCTTGTGTATATTCAGAGCAACTGACAAAAAAACATGCATATCTTTGCTACCGTGGATGGTTTTAGGTATGTCCTGAGATATGATTGTGTATTCTCTGGCGCCTATCTACTTTCATATATGTGCCATGAGTAGCTGCTATTATTCACTGAATTCTGCATAAACTCGGTAGTTTGGCTGTTTATACACAAGTGTAAGTCATATAAAGGAGAGATTAGTCATGGGTCTCTCGAGTACCAGAAGTTATGATATGAATCCCTGCATATGCTTAGAAAGGGGACCTATTAGAATGACCTAAGACTGTAGTTCAGCTAGTCCAGCAATGGCTGCCCATGAACATAAGGTCCAAGAATCCAGTAGCTGCTTAGTCCCCAAGGCTGGATGTCTCAGTTGCTCTTCAATGTATTCTGGAATCCCAAAGAAGTAGGCTCCAGTGCCTGTGAAGGAAGGGACTTGCTGTCAAGGTGAGAGCAAGCAAGCACAGAGCAAAAGCTTCCCTTTTCCATGTCCTTTTATAGGCTTCCAGGAGAAGGCGTGGCCCAGGTTAGAGGTGGGTTTTTCCAGCTCAAAAGATCTGGATTAAAGTATTCCTACTTCAAAGATTTGGATTAGAAGTGGATCTTCTGATGGGTGATGGTAGCACACCCCTCCAATCCCAGCAGCAGACAGATCTCTGTGAGTTCGAGGCCAGCCTGGAACAGAGTTAGTTCCAGGACTGCCAGGGCTATACAGAGAAACTCTGTCTTGAAAAACAAAACAAAACCAGCCAACCAGCCAACCAAACAACCAACCGAACAGAAAAGAGCCTAGGCTCAGCCTGCGGGGCCCTGTGTAACACTCGACAAATGGCTGTCTCCTGGTGCATCAGTGTCCTTGGGTCCTGTAAAATGTAGACTGTGTTCACTACAGCAGAGAAATTTGGCTATTAAACAATGAATATACAAAACTCACAGACCCCTTCCTAGATGCGTGCATACATGGTAGACACTTGTCACCCTTATTGCAAGAGGACAGGCAGGCTAGAAGGGAGGTCAGTTCACAGATCAGCTACCCCCAGTGCCAATCTAGATATGGGCTGTGTTGCACAAATTTGGATATGCTCTGTTTCTATTATGGTCCAGTTCAAAATACTTTTAAATTTCTCTTTTGATGTCTCCTTTGACCCGCTGAATATTAATCAGGGTGTTGTTATTTAGTTTCCAAAGATTTGGGGACCGTCCAGCTATCTTTCTGTTTATTTCTATGATGAAATATTCAGTACAGTCTGAATCCTCTCAAATGTGTTGAAACTTGTCCTATGGCCCAGAAAGCAATCTATCTTGGTAAATGCTCCATTTGCATTTGAAAAGAATATGCTATCGTTTGGTGCGGCGTGCCGTGAATGTTAGTCAGCTGGGCTGGCCCTGTTAGATCAGGTGGTCTCCATCCTCCCTGATTCACCTATCTGCTCTCTCGGCTGTCAGTGCAGAGCCGGGAAAAATCTCCAACTACCATTTTCTTCTTCTCCCCCTCCTCCTCCAACTCCCCTCTGTATCTTATGGAAACAGGAAATTGACCTCTTCAAGACAGGGAGGTGAACTTTATTTTCTGAGGAGCTAGACACTGAACCCCAGACTGCACAGGTCAGGCAGGCGCTCTACCGTGAGCTATGTTCTCAGCCTAAAATGAACTTCTTTGTCTCTGGTAGCATTCTTTACTTAAAATCTGCTTTTCTCTGATACTATTTAATTTAGTTTTCTTTGATTACTACTACTTTGATATTTCTCTATCCGTGTGTGTGTGTGTGTGTGTGTGTGTGTGTGTGTGTGTGTCTGCACCATGGGACATCCAAGATCACTACAAAGTGAGTTCAGGATAGTCAGGGCTACAGAGAGAAACCCTGTTTCCATAACCCCTGGATGTGTTTAACTTAAAAAAAGAGAGAGAGATTTATTTACTTGCCTTCATGCGTGTATATGTACTATGTGTGTGAGGTCCCCTGGAACTGGAGTTACAGATAGTTGTGAGCCACCTTGTGGGTGCTGGGACTCAAACCCAGATCACCTTGAAGAGCAACAAGTGCCCTTCACTGCTGAGCCACCTCTCCAGCCCCATTTGTACTTTTCTTTCTGGCCAATGGAGTCTTTCAGGAATGGTGCTCATGAACTCTAGTTTGTGTTCATCATGGAAAGCCTTTCTTCCTCCTTATTGTTATTGACTTTCAGAACCCGAAATAGAGACCCCTGCCTGTACCTCCCTAGTGTAGGAAGATTAAAGGTGGGAGCCATTAAGTCTGGCCCACCCTGTTTTCTGAGGCAGTGTCTCTCTCTAGGGTACAGGGCTTGCTGAGTAGGCTGGGCTGTGGCCCGCAAGCCCTGAGGATCTGTCTGTCTTTCTCTTTCCATTGCCGGGATATTAAGTGCAAGGAACCATGACCAACTACTTACACGGGCACTGGGGATCAAACTCAGAGCTTTGTGCATGCTAGGCAAGCACTCTGCCAGCTGAGCTACATCTCCAGCCCCAAATGTGATCTGCTACTAGAGAGAAGAGCTTTGAATTAAATGGGACAGAATTCAAATTAAGCATTAATGTTTTAGAAGGTAACCTAAATTCTCTGCTTTATCTCATCTCCCCTAGATGATGATGTAGATGTCATGATCTAATACAGATCTAATACAGGACAGTTTGTGGATGCTGCCTTCCTCCTCCTCATTGGCTCTGTAGCCTTGGCTAGCCTAGAAGGCCGGCCTCCAACTCATAGAGCTCACCACCTCTGCCTCCCAAGTGCTAGGATTAGAGCACACCCACACCTCTTTTTTTTCTCTCCTCCATGCACCAGACAGCTCAGGCAGGTCTCTCTCATGTTCTCCCACCATCTTCACACTGCTCAAGGCCCATTGTTGTTTTTTTCTGTGCTTTCTCTTAATAGAAATGTCTCCTAAGGAGAGATTTAAGGAATTCCAGATCAAATCATATCCACTACAAGACTTCAGCTATTTGAAACTTATCCGTCTCCAGAAAGCCAGAGAGCAACAGGGGAAAACCTTCCACGAGACTATCAGCACCTCAGAAACCAGTCTCCCAAAGCTGCTGGGCCCAAAGGTCAAGTAAGCCGAGCTCATTGCCGATAGGAGGGTCTGGTGTGGGTGTAAAGGACGCTGCGGAAGGGGTAGAGGGGTCAGCCCTAGACGGATGGGTGTTGGGGAAGTCAGGGGTGTCCTGAGTTGGTACCCAGGACCTGCATTCATCGTGGCTACTTGAGGGCATCAGCCATTTTTTTCCTCATGGCACAGTAACACGTCTAAAGATGAAAAGGTGGGAAGGATCTCCTGGCTATGTCGTTCTGTGTTCGTGTTGCTGGGCCCTTCTAACTCAGCTTCAGGAGACTGCCTGCCTAGGGGAGCAAACTCTAGTTACACAGATTATCCAGCTCAGATTGAAGTCAGCCCAACTCAGGCTCAAATCCTGGTTTGCACTTGCTTTGGCTCTGTGTTCCTGGTCAAGGAATCTGGCTTCTCTAAGCCTAAGAGTCTCAGGGTCATTGTAGACCAGTGGTTACATGAAATATTAATAAATCATACTTAATGCTGACAGAATGTTTAATGCCTAGCATTAAGTTATATAATTAATCTCCACCATATCCCTAAAGGCGCTGCGGTCGTCGCTCTCATGTTTTCAATGGAGAAAATCAAGGTTCACCAAAGGGTGAAGTTGCTTGTTCAAGGTCACATAGGTAGGAAAAGCGAAGATTCAAGCCTGAGAAGCTGGTCAGACATCTGCCTTTTATCTCATACTGAGTCTCACAAATGACATGTGACAGAGTCATGAGACCTGTGCTTCGGCCTTGAGGACCCAAGGAGCAGAGAAAGTCCACAGCTGGGTCTGCAGGAGCATAGCCCACCTCCCCGGCCCACCTCCCTGTCCCATTTGAAAGTCAAGTATCATATCAAAGTGTGATGGTACATACCTTTGATCCCAGCACTTGAGAGGCAGAGGCGGGTGGATCTCTGTGAGTTTGAGGCCAGTGTGGTCTATATAGTGAGTTCTAAGACAGCCAGGGCTACACAGAGAAACCTTGTCTCAAAACGCACATGCACACAAAACCCAAACAACAACAAAAAAATGGGGCTAGAGAAGATGGCTCAGTGGTTAAGAGCACTGGCTGTTCTTCCAAAGGACCTGGGTTCATATCCCAGCACTGACATGGCAGTTCACAACTGTCTGTGACTCCAGCTCCAGGGAGTCTGATACCCTCACACAGACATACATGGATTCAAAACACCAATGCACAGAAAATAAAAAGACATGACTCATTTAAGAGAAAAAAAAAAAGTGAACGAGACAGGGACTGCTGGGTACCCACCCACCTTGCACTCCTCTCGGAGAGGCAGGAATGAGGCCATCTTGTGTATAAGCCGAGCGGCAGCTATACCCAGCTGACAATGGTTTCCCATCCTCTAATCTAAACTATCTAGCCCCTCTCTTCCTGGTGCTACAGACAGAAAACAAGGACAGTACCACAGTACCGTCTGTGGGAAATTGACCCAGCTTGAACTGAGCCCAGGGTCAGCGGGTTGACCAGGGAAACCCATCTTTATAAACAGAGAGGCCACCTCCGCCCACCCTCCCTGTTAAAGATCCCCAACCTCCACTGCGTCCAGGGTGCACAGGGCCTCATCTTTGGGCAGTTGTTGGGTTGTTGGGAATCCCTTTCCCATTGGCATTTTGGATTAAATAGACCCGAGTTCCAGCTATGCAGCCTGGACTTTATGCCTGGATGTCTTATCCACCAGGCTGGCTCGGCTGCACAGGGTCACCTGCTCTTTAGGAAGTAGTCACTAAAAGGTCCCTCATTCCTTTCTCTCCCTGTCCAGTCTCTCCTATACATCTTTAATCCCGGAGGGCAGCAGTCAGCTCGCTCATTAAGGTTTGATTTTGAGTTTTCTCACCTCCTTGGGAGGTGTGACTTCTCCAGGAGAGCACTCACCCACAGTCAGGCGAGCGCTGAGTACTTGGGGCCCAATGAGCTGGCTGTTTTACGGACCAGTTCTAACAAGCTGTCGCATTTCAGATCTAAGTATGGTCGTTCAGTCAAATGTTCCATGGTCAACACCAAATTTGGTGAGCTCCCCAAGGATGCCGTGGTGGGGGTCTACATGAAGGTCCACTCCGTGCAGGAGGAAGATATTGTGGTGAGTGTAACGGGAGCTCTCTTCAGTCTGGCGCACAGCACGGGAGGGCTGGAAACGGTATCTAGGAAAGGCTTAGCAACACATCTTTCTATATTTGGTGATATAAGAAATAGTGTTGGGCTGTGGATGGCTCAGGGGGTGAAAGCGCCTGTAGCTCAAGCCTGACAGCCTGACTCAGGTCCCTGGAACCCACAGTAGGAAAGAACTGACCCCTGAAAGCTGCACGAACACCCTGAATTTGAGCCAGAGCCCATGTGAGAAAGCTGGGTGTAGTGGCTCTGGGGGTACAGAGATAGGTGCATCCTTGTTGAGCAAACTCCAGGCCAAAGAGACCTTGTCTCCAAAAACAAGGTATTCATCCGGCTCCCGAGAAGTGTCACCTAAGACTGAGCCGGAGCTCACACCCATGCACACACAGGCGCTTACACCTCTACTCAGGAAGAGTAGTGTACCGGTACTTTGTATACTCCTGCCTTCCTAGATGTCTTCATCTGGGAGATACAAATAAAAATGTTTATGAAAGAGTCTGGTGAGGTGCACATGTCTATGATCCTAGCACTGAAACAAGCTGATTGTGAATTTGAGGCAATCCCAGGCTGCACAGGGAGACCCTGTCTTCTAAGCAAATTTGTAGGTGAGGCTCAGGGGTACAGCGCTCATCTGTGGGGCCCTGGGTTCTATCCTCAGCATTGCAGTGAGGGATGGGGGTTGGGGAAGAGACAGACAGAGTAGGGGAGGGAGCGAGGGAGGAAGTTGGAAGTTGGCTCATTCCTTGAAAGCTCTTAGCACTCTTGCAGAGGGCCTGGGTTCACGTCCGGCATTGCCATGGCAGCTTCCAGCCACCTTTAACCCCAGACCCAGGGGGTCCCTCCTCTACCTCTGTGGGCATCTATACTTACACACACTTAGGCACACACACATAGACAGTAAACAAACAAACAATAATAAGTCTATTTTTATAAGATGAGAAAGGGGAGAAAGAAAGGAAAATTTATTCATGGAAGTGCTGGACCTCCTCTAGAACAATGGAGAGGTGGAAGGCGAGGGTGTAGGCTGTTTCTACTCTTGTTCAGTGGGCTTGCGCTACAGGCCTGCAATCCCAGGCCACCTTCTCATATTTTATGTAGGTCTAAACATTAGACCATTGAAAAGCCTCACCCAGGGTGATGGCACACACCCTCAATCCCGGCTCTCAGCGGCAGAGGCAGCAGGATCTTTGAATTCCAGGACAGCTAGGGCTGCACAGAAAAACCGTGTCTCAAACAAACGAACAAACTAACTGGAGTCATGGAGGAGTGAGTTTGGCCCTGAGTTGACCCCATGAGACTGGTCCTGAGAAATTGAGCAGGACCTGTTTAAAACAAACGAACAAGCAGGCTGGAGAGATGACTCAGCAGTTAAGGGCCTTGTTACTCTTGAAGAGGGCCTGGCTTTGATTCCCACATGATGACTCATAACCAGGTTCAGGGGAATCCAGTGGGGGCCCTTGGGCACAGTCACGAATGTGGAGGCAAAACGCTCATACTCATTAAATAAAGATAAGTAAATGAGTAAGCAGATAAATAAATAAGCACAAAAAAGATGTCTGAGGTGTAGCTCTGGCAGAGCTCTTATGTGCCTGAGATCCTGGGTGAATCCCCCAGTGCTAAGGAAGGAAACTTGACAGGCTGAGAAGAACCCAAATATGGCTGTCTACAAAAACAATGCCAAAGGATCAAAAACACTACTAAAACTGCCCGGTGATTCTAGGATTCAAAGTGGCTGTCGTAAGTCACCTGCTTGGGGGCAGGTGAGATGGCTCACGGGATAAAGGTAGTGGTGGTTTAGGTTTTTGTTGTTGCTTTTAGAAGCGAGACTTGTAGGCGTGATGATGGATTGGTGTTGAAGACATCATTATGGTTTCAGGTTTAGCTCAAATATACCTAGAGGCTTAGATGGAGAGATGGGTCAACAGTTAGAGCATGCAGAGGACCTGAGTTTGGTTCCCAGCACCACTGGGTGATCCGAGACCATCTGTAACTCCAACCCAGCGGGATCTAATGCCCCCTTCTGGGTTCCATGGGCACCTGCATACGTGTGGCATTCACTCACACAGACACACAAATAAAAAAATAGTAAGTCCTTAGAGGTTGGAGAGATGGCTCAGCAGTCAGGAGGACTGCTGCTCTTGCAGATCATCTGAGTTTGATTCCGAGAACTTTTATGAGTGGCTCACAGCTTCAAGGGATCTAACACCCTCTCCTGGACTCTTCAGGCTACTACACCCACGAAGGCACACACCACCACACATGTACACAAAGTTAAAAAGAAAATAAAGATACATCTTCAAGTCAGATGCAGCCAGGCATTGTTACTATGCCTGTAGTCAGCGGGACCTGGAGATTGAGGCAGGCTGGTCATGAGTTTGAAGCCAGCTTAGACTGTGTAGGGAGACCCTGTCCCAGGAACAAACAGCAACAACTGAACAATAGAAAAAAAAATCCCTAAAAAGCAGCAAAACAAACACTCAGGGAAGCGAAACTGATTAGTTTCCGTTTGTACTGATGCATCAGGATTGGTTCATACACCACAACAAGGCTGTTGGGCCTACTGTCCTGCATAAGACCTTAATTTAACGTTGGGTTTTGTGGAAACTTTTCCACATCTTCTCATATTTTCTGTAAATCTAAAAGATGTTCCAAAAATTAGACCATTGAAAACCTAACCCAAACTGAACAGTGGCGGCGCACGCCTTCAATCCCAGCAGGTGGATCTCTGAGTTCAAGGCCAGCCTGGTCTGCATAGTGAGTTCAAGGATACCTAGGACTACACAGAGAAATCCTGTCTCAAAAACCACGAAAAGAAAGGAAGAAAAACCTAACCCAGTCACGGAGGAGTGAATATGGCCCTGAACCCCATAGAACAGCGTGGACCTGATAGAGGTAGAGCCCTCTTGGAAGGTTTCACCAAGGGTCTGGAAACCTGCTCTATCACCAGGTCCCTTCTGCTGTGCCTCAGTTAGGATGCCTTCAAAGTCAACCTAGCACCCCTTTCCCCATGTCACCACAGTTGTAAATGCACTTTCCGACTGAGCTGAGTGTCAGGGTGCCTGGGTCCCCAGGATCCTCTTGGGAAGTTCTTCCTTTTGTTTAGTAAAAATGGTAACTTGTCCCATCCATCCAGAGTGGAACAGAATTCCATTCCCTTGCCACGGATGGCCTGAGATATTTAAGGAACGCCATTCGGTTCTCATTCAGCATGTCTGTAGCCAGGCCCAGGGCCAAGGCTCCTTCAGTTATCTATCTCCCTTCTCAGGCAGAGGATCTTCCTCTCCAATCCTTCCAACACCCCAACACCAGGTAGGAGAAAGAAGGTGGTTAGTGGGGAGAAGGGGCATAGTTTTCTATCTGGTTAGGGCTGTCAGGTTCCTTGGGGGAAGTCCAGGCTTCATCACAGGATGTCTCTGACTTCTTCTCTTCAAACTGCATCAGCAGCAACTGGGAGCAGCAGGGGTGGACAGCAGCAGCCCTCGTCTCTCTCAGGGACCCCCAACACTCTGGGATCTGGCCTCTTTTCCCTCTCAGAGTCCTCAGAATTAAACTATCTGCAGGTGGCAAAGAGCCCCTCTCAGAGCCTGCACGAGGCAAATAGTCTGCTGCTGTGGACCATCTGAATCAGCCCACATCCCACACCTGGGATCAAAACAAAAAACATGTTTACATCCACAAACCCCACCCCAGTGCTAGAGTGCCCAGGAAACAGCAGAGGGCGGACTGGAATGCGGGCCCAGATTGTGAATCACGGTGTATAGGAGAACTAGCTTCCCCGGGGAGCAAGCCAGGGAGTCTTTTCATGTTCCTCTCTATCTGTGGGGCACTGAGCACATCACTTTACCTCTCCGGATCTGTGGCTTCATCATGAAGTGTAGAAATTCCCCAAGGCCGGTTGCCGCCTCTAACATGTGACTCCATGTACATACATGGTCATTCAGCAGATTCCTGCATGTGTGCCCTGTTCTAAGAACAGCATGAGGTGCCAGGGTGGGCAAGGAGACCAACCCAGCTCCTGCCCCCTGCACCACATGACCCAGTAAGGGGCAAATGATGAACAGACAAGCTACAAATATGGAAATAATTGAACATTGTGGTTGCACATGGACGGGAAAGCAGACGGGTAGGGGGAGGCTTCTTACATGGGGTGGTTGAGGAGAGACCAGAGTTGTCTGAGATGGTGATAGTTCTACTGAGACTGTTCCAGACAGAAGGGCAGGAAGTAGGCAGGGACTAGAAAGGAGGGCAGGGTGGCTTGAAACAGCACACCCAAGGTGAGGGGTATGGTGTGTGTAGTAAGGCCAGGTTGTGGAGGGCTGGGCAGGGGTGAGATAGCCCAGGCCTTGGCAACAGAAACGAGGGGCCTTGGGAGCAGTTTAAGGGGTCTAATTAAAATAAATAAATAAATGACCTTGACGTGACTTATTGTGACTCAGGTGTGGACAGGCGGTGCTAGAACACAGTCAGGACAATGCTGTCCCTGCCAGAGGTTCCTGGGACACTTTGGTCCCTTCCGGCTCGGGCTCAGTCACTTTGTGTCTTATTACGCTGGACAAGTCCCTTAGCCTCAGTTTCTTCATGTTGTGTTGGCAAAAAAAGCATGGACTCTTCAGACAAAGCAGGGTTAACTCTTAGGTTTGTTGTTGGGGCTGTGTGACAGTAGCCACAGGAACTTCCCCTGTGAACTGAGGACACCCACGGGAGCCACGTCAGGGCTTATTTATGAAGCTTAAACAAATACCCACCCTTGGAAGGAAGGAGGAAGACTGGGGTTTAGGGGCTGCTCAGTAAGCATCAGCTGGTGCCACCACCAACGTTGTCAAGGCTGTGATTATATGATGCAGGACTGTGGGCAAGCAGATTCCTTTTTCTGAGCGAAGATTCCCAAGAGCAGAGGATACCACATGAGCTGCAGCGAAGAGAAAAAATGCTCTTAAGGTCCATGGGCATAGAGGAAGCCCTATGGGAAAGGAGACTGGGGATGGCCGGAAAAGGAAAGGCCTAGAAGATTAGTCTTTCTTTTTTGAGTCTTAGAAGAGAAAAATGGGCTTACTCAGCAGAGAGAAATGTTCAGGGGCTAGGCACCGAGGCATTAGGCCCGTTCTAGTGCTCAGCAGGCTGAGGCAGAAGGACCTCAGACCCAGACAAGCCTGGGCACTAGAGCAAGACTCCATCTCAGAATGAAAGGGCAGATTTGAGATTGGACATCGGGCAAGTTCAAACACTGTGGTGGGAGGGACCCTGAGAGCGGAGGAGGAGAAGTGGACAGGTCCCACTCTTCCCAGGGCTGGTTATTGTGCCGGTGGGTAGTGGGTGGAGGCCTGGGTAGTGGGTGGAGCCCTGTGCTGCCCCTCCTTACCCACAAAGACCCCCGGAGAGACTCCCCTCCCATCATGATTCCCATCTAGAAAGTCTGGATCGTGGGTCTGGCTGGTCTCTGAGGCTTTGCTTTCTATAACTTCTCCCTAGGGCCTTCACCAGGCCTTTCTCCCAGAAATCCAGCGTGATCTTCGGCCCTTCGTCCTTTTGAGCTTGGGAACAGAGTTGATACGGGTGAGAAAAGAAAAATTTTATGAGTTGGTTGATGAGGAGACGAAAGAAAAGATAATAAAGATGGACGTGGATTTTCCCAGGTTAGTGCTGAAAATGGACACAGATTTTTCAGATCGAGCGAACAAGGTTTTCCCATCAGCAAGATGTCGAGAAGGGGAAGGGGGAGGGAAAGAGAGGATGTGTGTGGTGTGAGTGTGTGTGAGTGTGTGAGCACTTGCACCCCCAAATGTGTTAGAAATGATGCTGATATGGATGAAGTGGGTTATCTGCTCAAGCCGCACAGTTTCTGAGGCTACTTTGAGCGCTACGTTTCAAGAGCTAGCTTCAAAACCGTCCCTCCCCTTTGCGTGAGCTATCTGCTCGTGAATTTGTCTTTATGAGACCAAAATATGGGGAAATGACATACATTTTGTGGGTAGCCCTCATATCCACAATAGAACAAGGGCAGGCGCCCACACCTGTCACTCTGAAGGGACAGCACAGCAAATGGTGCTGCAATCGCGTGAATAAAACGTTACTTCCTGTTGGAGCTGGAGAGGAGGCTCAGTGGTTGAGAGCACTTACAGAGGACCCAGGTTTCTTTTCTAGCACCTGCTTATTTGTTCAGTGACTAGCTAACTCCAGTTCCAAAGGATCCGAGGCCCTCTTCAGGCCTCTGCGGTCACCAGGCGTGTACACGTCACACACACACCTACATAATATAAATACATTTCTTTTTTTTTTTTAAGAGAAATTGACTAGCTAGGTACTTCTATTGGTGTAGGATCCAGGCAGTGTTAGGTCTCTAAGAAACCCGGGACAACAGGGACTGTTTATGACAAAATCTCAATGGCTGGCTCTTTGACCTCCCCCGAGCCCCCACCCTCACTCCGAGGGAGGAGCAGCCTTGCTAGGCCACCGAGGAGGACATTGCTGCCAGTCCTGAAGAGACCTGATAAGCTAGGGTCAGGTGGAAGGGGAGGAGGACCTCACCTATCAGTGGTCTTGGAAAGAGGTAGGGAGGAGATGAGGGAGGGAGGGTGGGATTGGGAGGGAAAGAGGGAGAGGGCTACAGCTGGGATACAAAGTGAATAAACTGTAACTAATATAAAAAAAATAAAAAATTTAATTAAAAAAAAAAAAACCCTGGACAATTAGCTGAGGTGTCTGTTAACATCACATCCATGCTGGCTAGTTCTCCCAGCAGCGCTCAGCACCTGTGGCTCCTCCCAGCGCTTTCCACCCCACTCCCTACCCTGAACCTCCCTCTCCCAGGGCTGGGCTCACACTTCCCCACCCCTAGCCTCTCAACTAAAACTAAAAACGAAGGAAGCTGATTGCCCTCATCCCATTGTAGTCTCTGTTGACACTTCCCCAAAGCTAATGACTGATAGCTATATTATGGGTTGTTTTTTTTTTTTTTTTTCTGATAGGGTCTTGCTATGTAGCTCAGGCTGTCCTAGAACTTGCTGTGTAGATCAGGCTGGCCTCAAATCCATCCTCTTCCTGTGTCTCGCGTGCTGAGATTACTGCTGGGCGCCATGAGCAGCTCTCCAGTAGCCTTACTTACTTTTACTATTCTCAATTTATTTTTATTGTGTGTGTGTCTGTGTGTTCATGACACGTATGTGTGGGTACACATGTGCCATGGAGCTTGTGTGGAGGTCAGAGGGCAGCTTTGTGAAGTCAGTTCTCTCCTGCCTTTACATGACAGGAGAATCAAATACTTTTACCCACTGAGCCATCTTCCTGGCCTAGTTTTTGTTTTGCCTTTTTGAGACCAGTTCTTATTGTGTAGCCCAGGCTACTCTCAAATTCACTATGTAGCCCAGGGTAGCCTCGAATTCACAGTGATCTCCTCCTGTGCCTGCTTTAGAAGTACTGGGATTACAGGCACACAGGACTGTCCCTGTTTTAGCCGTGTTATTTTAAGATGTGGAACAAAAGTTAACTTCAATTCACTTTATTGCATTCAATATATCAAAAGTATTATTAAAAAAAAATTATCCATCTGAAAAGTAATAGTCCGTATTTCTCTGTGGCTGTGAGTCTAATTCATACTGGCCACATTTTAGGTTCATGATAGCCCACTTGTGGCTCCTGGCTACGCGGGAAGGCAGCACAGGTTTTAAGCACTGAGTGGGCAGATGAAGGAGGTGGAGGGCCGTGGGGAGGAGCCGGGGTGCAGATGGTGTGTTTAGGGTTTGGAAGGGGCAGTGGAAGCATCCTTTAGTGGAGATGGAGGCCGTGGCCGGGAGGGGCCCCGACAGCAGCGTCTGTGCTTGCCCTTCAGCGATGAGGAGCTGTGCCAGCGGTTCCTGAGCGAGAACAGTTGGAATGTCTTCCGGAAGGATCTGCTGGAGTTGCTGGTGGAGCCCCTCAACAAGCAACCTCTCATCCCGGACCAGGCCAGGAAGAAAGAGATCTACAGCCCTAAGTCCTTGAGCTTAGATTTATGTAACCTCAAAAAGAGGGGGAAATCGCGCTACCCTGTGTTCCTGGCGCCCCAGAAATACCTTCCCCCCTTGAGGATCGTCCAAACTATCTCAGCACCCCGACACAGACTGCAAGAGCTCCTGCCACAGTATAAAAACGCGGGGGTCCTTGTTTAGAAGCAATAAAGTACATTGAAAGCAGCTGCTGTTCGCTTTGTCACCCCCGGGGAGCTGCAGGCTCGGGGAGGAGGAGAGGCCCGAGGACTTGGCCAGGAAACAGGCAGGCACGGTCTCCCTTGACACTTGTGGGCAGGAATGGATGTCCAGGAGGCCCGGGTCGTGTCTGTTACTGGGGAACCAGTGTGACCATTCCCTGCCTGCATGGAGCCCTTTTACCCCATCAGGAGATGCCATGCCAGGAACCGATGCTGGCCGACTGTTGCCAGTCCGCACACTGTGTTAGAAAAATCCAGAAACCTGATGTTTTAGGTTATTTTATTTTTTAGCATGAGCAGCTGGCGTCCTGTGAGAGCAGAGGCCCCTGGAGACAAGCCGGCAGCAGAGGCGGAGTTCAGGAACACCCCTTGGCTCCTCTGGTGCTCCTTATTTTGGGGCACCTGTCCCCATCCAGCCTCAACAGCGCCAACTGAGCAACAGGCCACCTCTCCACACGCGCACCTCCGAGGCCCGGAAGCTGCCACGAGCATCCGGGAGCCCTCTCGCACCCCGTAGCTATGGCCACTCACACTCACCTACAACCAGCAGCGAAAGGCCTGGGTTCTGGGCTTTGAGTCAGGCGCCCTGGGGCCCCCTTGAGTACCACGGAGCCAGTCTGGTGCCTGCATGTCTCCCCAGCAGTGCACCGAGGAAGTTGCCAAGATCCGTGGGTTGCATAGACACGGAATTGACTACAGTTTTAAAAGATACGTTCAACAGTAGAAGTTTTGACGTTAAAAACCCTTTTCCTGTGCACTAAACAGGAAGAATAGGATTTTTATTTTCCTCCGAAAAAGTAGGTGTTACAGAGAAATAGTGGACTTAAGGGTTTTGACTTCCTTGGTGTCGAGAGAGTCAAGATCTCAGGGACATGGAAGCAGGGTGAGGTGGCATGTACCTGTAATCCTTGCACTGGGGAGGAGGGGCAGGAGGGGCAGGAGGGGCCTGGTTAATTTTATTGTCAACCTGACATACCCAGGCAGAGGGAACCTCAGCTGAAGAATTGCCGTGATTGAACTGGCCTGTGGTCACGTCTGTGGGACATTTTCTTGATTGTTAACTGATGTATGGGCCCCAGCCCATGCCGGGTATTGCCATCCCTGGGCCTGTGGGCCTGGGCTGCATGAGAAGGGTAGTTGATCATAAGCCTGGAACCAGCATCTCTCCATGATCTCTGCTTCAGTGCCTGCTTCTGGGTGTGCCTGGATGATGTGCTATAACCTGTAAGCCAAATAATCCCTTTATTTCCTCGAGTTGCTTTCAGTCATGGTGCTTACCACAGCAATAGAAACCAAAACAGGACAGGAAGTTCACGGACCTCCACAGCTACACAGGGACTTGGAGGACAGCCTGGACTACATGTGAGCCCATGTCAATAGGAAAGACCGAATGAGGAGGCCGAGCCAGCAGCAGCCCTGCAAAGCCGGCTGTGTCCCACAGAGACCAGGTACCACTGTCTGGGGGCCTAGGAGAGTGGGGTGCCTCGCCAGGGGTCTATTTGTGTGGAGGGCGGCAGCTCCAAAATGCTGTAGACGCCGTCATTGACGGGAGGTGAGCCTCTGGGGGCAGTTGCTCTGAGGCAGCTTAAGAGGGGCATGAGACCATCGGTGTTCTCTGGGCGAGGGCTCTGTAGGGGTACATGCTTCAGGCTGTGTATGTCCTGTGCTCCCTGTCGCATGAGTCAGCTCCACCTCAGGGAAGTGACGGTAGGAAATACAGAAACAGTCAGGCATGACTGGTGAATACAAACTCGGTGGTAGTTCCCACCTGACCATAGTTTGCCGATTTCTGCTCTACTGGGGACCTTGAAGGTTCTTGAACAGATGTAACTTGGCCAGAGAAAAGAAGGGCTGAGCACTCACAGGGACACCATCTTGCTGAGTATCGACTGCGGGATCCAGTGACCCGCTGGGTCCTGCCAGCTCTAGCCCTTTGGGCTGTTGAGGTGATGTGTGTATATCTAAGAAGGTAAAGTTTTTGTTCATCAGGAAATTTGGGTCCCACTTCTTGGGAAGTGAGAGAAAAAGCTTCCAGAATGTTCTTCCGAGTGTTCTCTGTGACAATGCTGGGAAAATAAATAAATAAGGACTCAAAGCTGTATGTGGTAGCACATGCTTCAATCCCCAAACTCCAGAGGCCTCACTGGACAGTATAGAGACCCCGCCTCAAAAACCAAAGTGAGGAGAAGAGAGGCAAGGGGAAAGGTGGGAAGGAGGAGGGTAAAGAGGAGAGAGAGGAAATGTTATGGAAGAGAGGGAGAAGCTGGAAGAGAACCCTGGGATAAGGGCCCTGAGCGGGGAGAGACCGCAGGGTGGCCTTTGGGAACTCACAGGGAGCACAACACAGTTCTCTGAGGCCCCAGTGCGGCGACAGGGGTTGAGAGTGAGGAAATCTGTGGAGGCGTCCTCTTCACAGACAACAGGGAGCACTGCTCCTGTGAACTCGGGGACCAGGCATGCGCGGCTGGGGGCTGGGCGGTATGAGCCTTCTGCGCTGGCTGGCCTGGAGGTTGTTAGCACCATTTAGCCATGATCCGTGTCACTGGAGACGGCTCCCCCCACCAGTGGATCAGGCATCAGAGCTGGGCCGCACAATCAGCTGGGCCATCAGTAAAGGATTCGGGGTACAAGGGGCCAAGTTGGCATTTCTTCCCACCCCACCCTCTTCCCTAGTAACCTGACTGATGGCAACACTGAGGGGCAGGCTGGCAGGAGAGAGCAGAAGTGTCATTCACTTGTTGGTAGACACAGGGAGAGGGTGACGTTTAAAAGTTGGTGAGCAGGAGCCAGGGACAGTCAGCGGGGACAACCCTAAGCAGAGGGCTGCAGGGGTCAGCAATCACGGAGGAGGACAAATCAGGACTACTTTGGGAGAGTTCGTTCATTAGGCAGATATGAGGCAAGTGTTAGCAAGAGACGATGGTTTAACGCTGCAGAGACCTTAACTGCAGACCGGCGGATGGGTCTGGAGTTCTGGGAAGCCCACGGTCCTATTCTTGAGAAAGGAAAGGTTCTGGGTCTGGTAGAATATGACTGTTCTCAAGAGGCCCGGGCAGGAGGTTCAGCACAAGTTTGAGGCCAGCCTGGGCTACAAAGAAAATCCAGGCCAACAAGGATCACACGAGGAGACCATGCCTCAAAAATAAACAAAAGGCAAACACCCAGAGAAGAGCCTGGGCTTAGCACAAGTGTGTGTGCTACTGTGCAGAGGTGTTCAAAACATCCCAGGTTGACTTGTAACAAAAAGCAACTTATTTAGTTCATGGTTTTCTTTTCTATGTATTTCTTAGTTATTTACTTATTTTGAGACAGGGTTTCTCTGTGTGTAGCAGTCCTGGCTGTTCTGGAGTCACTTCGTAGACCAGACTGGCGTGGAACTCACAGAGATCCTCTTGCCTCTGCCTCTTGAGTGCTGGGATTAAAGGCATGTGCCACCACCACCCCCTAGTTCTTGGTTTTCAAAGCTGGAAATCAAAGTAGCATGCTGTCAGCTCTGGTGAGGTCCCCCTGGCTGCTCAGGTGACAGATGACAATCCCAGCAGTGGGAACCCCAGAGGAGGTCACATGGTGAGACAAGAAGGTGGAGACAGGACAGACCAGGCTCACGCTTTTTTCAGAGGTTAATCTTGGAAGAACTACCAGGGCTCCCAAAAGTTACCTTAGTGCCAGGTGTGATGGCATACACCTTTGCTGGATCTCTGTGAGTTCCAAGCCAGTCTGGTCCAAATAACAAGTTCTAGGTCAGCCAGGGCTATATTGTGGCCCAAATGATCCAGAAGCCTCCCACATGGCCTTATTTCTTGATTTTTTTTTTTGTTTGTTTGTTTTTTTTTTTTTTTGTTTGAGGCGGCTTGGGCTGGAAACTCTCTGTGAGCCAAGGTTATGGCCTTTGATTTGGCTTTTTGCCTTCTCCCCTGAGTGCTGGGACAACAGGTCTGTGTTAGCATGTTTAGTTGCAGGCCGTGCTAGGGGCTAACGTGGGGCTGTGGGATAGGCAGGAACCCTACCACCGAGCTACAGCCCCAATCCACAGGCCCCGCCTGACTCTTAGCGTTGCCACACACGCACCCAAGGGGACATACTCAGACTACACCACAGCGAAAGGCTGACACTCCCCCTGAAAGCATTTCCTAGCTATTAACCTGTAGGTCCTAAGCCCTTGGTTAGAGAGAGCGCCTGAGGCCCGAGAAGGCAAAAAGCCCTGTCTCACCCTGCCTGCTAGGTGGCTGATCCAGGCAGTCTGTGTGCCTTCCCCACACCCCGCCCACTCGTGGTTAGTCAGCTTGTGAGTGTGCGCACTGTTGTACCACCGCTACTCATCTATCCCCAGCCAGCCACCTGTTTTCCAGGGAGACATCCTGTGTACCCAGCCTTGAGGCTGTACCAGAGAGAACATTCTCGCCCCCTGCCACGATTCCCCATATGTAAGAAGGCACGCCCAGCCAAAAATAGAGCCCCTTGCAGCGAAAGCTTCCACTGTTTGGGGCAAATGGAAAACCCCACATGAGAAACAAACATAGGGAGCACCGCCAGAGTTTATTATAGGAAGAGTTCTAAGCGCCCATCTTGGGGTTGGAAGCAAACACATTTGGTAAATCTCTAGTTCTTGTGCAGGGTGGGTGGGGGAAAATTCAACCTTCCAGTTCTGGGAACCCTAAGGGGTGAGATGGAGGGTGGCATTCCTGGGGACCAGGCCACTTTGCCCTGGTGCCTCACTGCTGTTCGGGATGTCAAGGCTGAGGTCATTAGGAACGACTTCAGTGCAGGCCTGTCACTGGGACTGTGGGTTGACCACAGTTTCTAGTGGCTGAAGAGTGGGACCAAAGCTGGAAGAGAGGTATTCAAGGTGGCCGCAAGGGCTGTGGCCTTTGGGAACTGACATTGAGGAGGCGGGGGACCTAGAGGCAGTGAGGGGTGGCAGTCAGAATTATGTGACTAATTTCTAGGGTTCATTCATCTCCTCTGTCAAGTTTGACTCCTCTCTCTTGTGCTACTTTGCTTTTTGTTGCTGTGCTAAGACTCTCTGATCAACATCAGCTTGGAAAGGGTTCATCTTAGCTTACTGGCCCATTGTCAAGGGAAGCCGGGGCCACAGCTAGAGGCAGGAACTAAAGCAGAGGCCATGGGGGAACACTGCTTACTGGCTTGCTCAGCTTTGCTTTTATATATCACAGGCCCACCTGCCCAGAAATGACTTTGCTCACAGTGGGCTGGGCCCTTCTACATCAATTAGCAATTAAGAACATACCCCCCAGCCAGGCAGTGATGGCACACAACTTTATCCCAGCACTTGGGAAGCAGAGGCAGGTGGATCTCTGAGTTCAAGGCCATCCAGTTTACAGAGTGAGTTTCAGGATAGCCAGGACTATACCGAGAAACCCTGTCTAGAAAAACCAAACCAAAATCATACCCCATAGATATGGCCACAGGCCAATCTGACGGAGGCAGCTCTTCAGTTGAGCCCCCCTTCCCAGGGGACTCTAGGCTTGTGTCAAATTGACAGCTGAAGCTAACTGTGACATTTTCCTGCCCACACTTACATTCTTAACCTATTTCTCTCTACTAAGAATCAAGATGAAAACAGCCTGAGAATCAAGCAGCCTGAGGGTGGGTCACACACTCAAATTGTCTTGATTTAACCACTGTCTTGTATTATGTTAGCCAATCTCCTTTTCTTGGGAAATACTATATTCTTTGACCTATTTTTAAATTATTTAGAAAAACATACCATACTTTGAAGAAATATAAATAGTAACAATTGGGGGACTGAAAAGATGGTTCAGTGGTTAAGGCGACTGCGTGAGGATCAGCATTTAGAGGCAGAGACCTGGCCACAGCAGGAGGGCATGGCTGCCTGCCTCCAATTGCAGCCTGGGAAGGCAGAGACTGGGGGTCCCCATATGGGAAAAGCTCTGGGTTTGATTGAGACTGCCTGCCTCAGTAAGAGGGGAAAATGGAACATGATTCCAATATCAGCCTTGGGGCCTCTATATGCACAGCACTTCCTGTTCATGTCATGCCGGCATCTATGCATGCGTACACACGCACACAGCACACATCTTGCACACGTACATATACACATAATACACACAGGAAAATGGAAAGGAAAAATAACAATTGGCAAATCTGGGTAAAAGGTGTTCAGGAGTCCTTTGAACCATGCTTGTAGTCCAAAAGCTATTTTAAATTGTAAATGAAAAACCACATAAAATTCACCATCTTAACTATATATGTGTACATGTCTATTTTACATATATTTAAAACAAGATCTTACTATGTAGCTCAGGTTGGCCTCCAGTTCAGGAGTCTCCTGCCTCAGCCTCCCATTTGCTGGGATGATAGGCCTGGGCCCCCACACCCGGGGTCCTCTTAATGGTTTTAAGTATACTTGGGCATTAAGTACATTCAATCCCCTCAAACAAAACAAAACAACAAAACCCAAACAAAATCCAAACAGCAAAAATACTGTTATGGTGAATATACACCCTTATATGATTGTCTAGACTCATGAGCTGGAATGCGCAGCAGCAAGCTCCATCCCTAACATAAGGCATGAACTCTGGTGTAGAGGACTTATCCCCTGTGAAAATGTCCCATGTGATGAGGGGTGCTGATGGTGGGTGCGGTGTTTTGAATGAAAATGGCCGATTGGTCACAGTGCACCATGCCTGTCTGTAATCTCAGCACTCTGGGAGGCAGAGGCAGGTGGATTGGTAGGCTTTGGGGTTTCAGAGGCCCAAGCCAGGCCCATTGGCACTCTCTCCTGCTGCTGCCTGTGGATCTGGAGGTAGAACTCTTCAGCTCCTTCTCTAGCACCATGGCGGGAAGCATGGCGACGTGCCTCCCGCCATGACAATAACGGATTAAACCTCTGCGTAGTCAACTCACCCCAGTTAAATGTTCTCATTTACAAGAGTTGCCACGGTCATGGTGTTTCTTCACAGCAACAGAACCCTAAGACAGAAGTTGGTACCAGGAGTGGGGAACTGCTGCGCCAGGCCTGACCATGCTTTTGTTTGGAAGAATATGAACTTTGGGATTTTGGGGTTAGGAAAGGAGTTCAATGCTTCAAGCAGGGCTTAATGTGCCATCCTACTAGGAACATGGAAGACAGCGGTGCTGAGGGTGATTTCAACTGTGGGTGCCTGGCTCAAGAGGTTTCAGAGGAGAAAGATTTAAGCATGTGGCCTAGAGACCATTCTTATGATATTTTGGTAAGGAATGGAAAGGAGCAAGCTGAGTAAATGTACAGTTTATAGAGAAGAGGGGCACCAGGAAGTGTAAACAGATGAAGACAAAGCTTGATGCTAATTGGAATAATGGGATTGGTGATGTCAGAGCAAGACCCCACCCAGTTAAGCTTCCAATTTATGAAAAGGAATGAAAGAGAGGTGAAAAGGAATTAAAGGAAAGTTTAGGGCCAGCCTTGGTGGTGCTCACCTTCACTCTCAGTACTCCTATGGCATTGACATGCAGATCTCTGGGTTCGAGGCGAGACTAGTCCATAGAGCGAGCTCCAGGACAGCCAAATTTAAACAGTCAAAAGAAGCATCAAAAAAAAAAGAAAGCTAGCTACTCTAAATATAGTTGAACAAGGAGACCAGCCACGTTAAGCTGGTCCAAATTCTGCTTGGCAGCTTCAGCCATGTGGTTCTGGCCTTAGGGTCAAGGAAAGGGTTGTGGAATCTCCCTCCACAACTAAGGAAAGCCACTGAGGCCAAGCTGTGTGGCAGGGGTGTCCCTGCCTGGAGACCTAGAGAGGCCATTGTGTGACGCTATGAAGGTAAAGACTGGATTGCCTGGGAGACCCAAAGATGTTGGAGATGCCAGAGCCATGAGAGACCTGCTGAGGAAAGCTGCTGGCAGGGAGTGGGAAGCAGCCCAAGAGACAAGTGTGCTGCAGTCAACAGAGCTGAAAGGAGTGGAGATCTGAATAGCACTTCGACAGCAGACATGGAGATGCAGAGTTTGGAATTTGCCCAGCTGGGTTTTGGTGTTGCTGTGGTCCAATGTTTCCTTACTATGCTTCCTGTCCTCCATTTTGGAACAGTAATATATATTCTGTATCATTATATGTTAGAAGCATGTGATCTGCTTTTTTATTTTGATTTTTATGGGGCATTGCAGTTAAGAGATTGCAGTGAGTCTCAGGAGAGGCTTTGGACTTAAACAGTGTTGAGGCTGCTCGATCATGAGGACTTTTGAAGTTGGACTGAGTGCCCTTTGCACTGTGATATGGCTACAAGCCTATGGGGGCCAGGGAATGGAGTGTGGTGGTTTGAATGAAAAGGACCCCATAGGATCACTCCCCCATAGGGAGTGACACTATTGGGAGGTGTGGCCTTGTTGGAGGAAGTGTGTCACTGGTAGGGGAAGGCTTTGGGGTTTCAGAAGCTCAAGCCAGGCTCAGTGGCTCACTCTCTCTTCCTGCTGCCTTCAGGTAGAACTCTGAGTTCCTCCTTCAGCGCCATGTCTGCCTGTGCACAACCATGCTTCCCACCATGATGATAATGGACTAAACATCCGAAACTGCAGGCCAGTCCCAGTTAACTGTTTTCCTTTACAAGAGTGATGTGGCCATTGTGTCTCTTCACAGCAGTAAAACCCTCAGACATGGGGAAGCTGAGGCAAGGGCATGGAACATACGGTACATCTCTATACCTTCCACTCAGTCTTGCTGTGAACTAAAAACGTTTTTTTTTTTTTTTTTTTTTTAAAGAAAAAACAAAACAAGATATTTGGTAACTAAGTAGATAAATAGGTCCTGTAATTATGAAATAGAAATGTCCATAAACAAAAATGGTTCTTGGCAAGAATTTTTCTGAGGTCTAGAGAGATGGCTCAGAGTTTAAGAGCACTTGACGCTTCTCCAGAGAACCAGGTTTGATCCCTGCACCCTCGTTGGGGGGCTCACCCATTTGGAACTCCAGCTCCAGGGGTTCTGATGCTGTCTTCTGGCCTCCCCAGGCGTCTGCACACACGTGCTGCACATAAATCCATCTGTCACAGCTTTGCTTTCTCCTGTGTGACATTTCTCAGTCTCCTTTTACATGCCCATGTTCCCAATACTTTTATAGATTACAGGGCAGTGTTTTGTAGAATGTCCTTTGATTTAGGTTTCGATGGAGCTCTTCTGTGATTAGCGTCTGCATTTGAGGGGTAGGAAAAATGTGGCACTGTGTGCTGTCCCTGTCCCTCCCGCTGTGGCCACCATGCCATGCTCCTGCTGCCTATTGAATTCAGGCCTCACCCATGCTAGACAAGCACTGTGCATGGGTCAGCTACATTCGGAGTTCTTTTCAGTTTTCATACTGAGACAAGGTTAACTAGGCTGGCCTCAAACTTGCAAAATTATTATCTTAGCCTCTTGGGCAACTGGATTGGAGGCCTGTGCTGTCATTCCTGCTATCTTGTTCTTTTATTGGTCCCTAGGTAACAAAGGCTTTCAGTCTTCTCTCTGCCAGTGATATTAATTTAACAGATTAAGTGATTGTCCCTGATGTAAAGTCACTCTTTTTTATAAAAAAAAAAAAAAAAAAAAAGTATTTTTATTGTTAAAAAAAAAAAAAAAAAGCCATGTGACATAATTTGGGCCTGCAATTTTGAATTGTTATGGTGTGGTGGTGTGAAGCACATTCATGTTGTGCAAAAGAACCCCAAAATTTTATCTTGAAGATGTAGAGGTTCATCCTCATCACATGTACAGACATGCATGCAGGCAAAACGCTTAAAAATAATTGAAACGGAAGTTTTGGTTTCTTTGTACACTCAGTTATGTTATGTAAATATGTTTTTGTTTTAATTTCAAGTGTGGGATTTTAGTTTGGGCTTTAGTTTGTCTGTAGCTAATTGTCTTGTGGGAGTTGTGGCCTTTGCCAGCTGTTAACATCAGCCTGCTTCCGGTGGCATGGAGAGGGGTGTGGTCTAGGACTCTGAGGGATATAAATATGGGAGCCTGGAGAGAGAAAGTGTGACTTTCAGTGTTGGCGTGTGACCTGTAGCAGTTTGGAGTGACAAGAGATGGATGGATGGAGATAAGTGTTTCAACACAGCAGCTGGGAGGAGACGGCCTGCTGTGTTTGCAGCTGACAGAGATTGGCATAGCCCCAGGGGAACCTATGGACACTAAACAACCGGAAGAAATAAAAGGGTCTGCGCCCCCTCTCCCCACTAACCTTTCCTCTCCTACCTAGTGTTGGGGGATTGGGAGAGGCTTTAAGGAACCCCAAACAAAGTAGACTACAGGCTACAGGCACTGGAGAGATGGCTCCAGAAGTTAAGAGTACTGACTGCTCTTCCAGAGGACCGGAGTTCAATTCCCAGCACCCACGTGGCAGCTCACAACTGCCTGTAACGCTTGTTCCAGGGGATCTGACACCCTCACACAAACATGTGGGCAAAACACCAATGTACATGAAGTTAAAAAAAGAAAGAAGAAACAGCACTACAAATAATAGACTCAAAAAGACAAAAATATTAGATTGCACTTTCTCAGGTGAGGGTCATCTGGCCACAACATCCATCACCAGAGCTGGCTCGGCTGATTGGCTCCATGTGTTTCCCCCTAAAATGACATACTTGGATGAGGAACTGGCCTTTAGTCCAGGGTGTACGAGCAGCTTCAGTGCCCTGCTAGGATCCCGCAAACAAGCTCTCAGTCACAGATTCGGTCAGTGGAAGCCACTTCCAACAGGCTTCCATGTCGTTTTGGTGTGTTCCCATCATCCTGTAAGAGATGTGGGGATGGTCTTGTACTTGGATGGTGTAGGCCTGGAATTACCCTTTTTTCCAGGACCACAGACTCTTTAGAAAAGAATGATCCTTAGGAAGCTTGGTCCTAGCTTCGGCAATTGAAGAAAGATGGCTTTGGAAGGCTTGGCATTACCTGGAAAGGCAAACCAAATTTATCCTTCAGACCCCAGGTGGATACCTGGTACTTGGCTGCCCCAGGCTAGAGATTCAAAAAGTATGTACCATGATGAAGTTTAGGTTAGCCATCCAGCACCTGTGTCACAGGGGCACCAGCAGGTTAGAGCTACGCGCACAGAAAGCTGGGAGTCAACTGCAAGGGCCTGTTTGTCCCCAGGTTCCCAGAGAACCCCGAGAAGCACCTCCCCCACATATCAAAGTGCCCACACTCAGATACTCCTTGAACCTGGTCTGGGGTGAGTGGTGCTGCAGCTGACCCTGCCCAAGCTTCTGGTCTGGCTAGTGACATGGAAACTTCCTGTGTGCAGTATCCTGCCTCTTCAGTGGGTGCCTATACCAGCACGCTGCACAAAGCAACAATCCAAAAAGCTGCGTTCCCAGCAGCTGTGAGCAGACACCACCTGAGTCCCTGCTCCCCTGCCAGGAAACCTGCTGTACCGTATGGCCGCAGTGCAACTTAAAGGTGGCTTTGAGTACAACTGGCACACGTGGGTTCCAAATGCAAGAGGTGGAGGTAAGGACTGCTAGGGCACACTGTGGGTGTCAAGTTTTTACATTCGAGTCTGCAGAAGCTGAAATTTCACATTGACTTGTCCAGGGAAGGAAAGCAACACCTGACAGGTCATGGAAGATGAGAGATCTCAGCTACCTCAGCCCATCAGCAGTGAACATTGTTTCCATTGGCTATGCTCTTTATTACACAAGCAGTAGAGACTCCACGTTAAGCTTTTAAAAGAACCTTTTATTTTTTAATATGTGCATTACAGGAAGCAAAACACAAGAATCCAAGAGCTAAATCACCCGGTCACAAGCAGCTCAGCTCAGTGTGGTCCTAGATCCTGCAAGCGTACATACACTTAGGTAATTAAGATTATACAGGAAGTACCATGCTTTCCCCCCCCCATCGTGACTGTTCACCAGCTAAAAACCCCACGCTACATGAGCATTTTGATAACCAAGAATGCAGCATGCCATCTCAATCTGTCAGACAAAATTGTAATCCTGGCTTCCTTGGCTACAAAAAAGTCACAGGCGACAAAAATGGCAGCAGGCCTTTAGATAGATGCACTCGCGAGGTTACAATTCAATTCTGCATTCCCTCAGTGCTCAGCTTACAAGAAAACAAAGCAACAGACCGCACTCAGTTCAGCATTCCTAGTTCATCATCAGATCTACATATTAACATGTGAGGAAGAGGCGTTCCCCCATCAATACATGTATTCCTATGGAGCAGCTCTCAGGATGCCAGTCTCAACACAGCACTGCAGCTCTCGCCCTGTGAGCCTCCCTCTGCCCTCCAGTCAGCCTAGCAACAGGAATTAACTCACACTCTCCAGACATGGCTTAACAATTCTGTGTTCAAGAGGAACTTTTTCTGTCAATTCTACCGTACTTTTAACCATGTGCTCTCCTTTAGGATACTTACAATAAACACAAGCATTTTACCAGAAATGCACATATGGACCCCTAGGTTCAGCTGCAAACCAGTCCTCTGGATGTGGTAAGAGGATTAACAAAGGCCACGCCCAGAAGACAGCCTGCCCAAAAGGCTAGCAGGGTGTTTAGAGTGTTTTGCTACTTCTGACATCCTTTGGGCCCTGGGACCTACCCCGTAATACCTGGCAACATTAGCTGAAATGCACACCTAAGCAATGGCTAGCCGACCTGGCCAACAGGAACTGCGCCTTTTTCTGAGCACTGTTCTCTCCCCCGCCCCCCCCCCCCACCACAGCATCTGCTCAAAGACCAAGTTCCCCAGTGTGACCATTCCTATGAAATAACAAAACTCCTTAAAGGTGAAGTTAGCCTCTATTTTCATGTTGTGCATTCTGTACATGTATGAACTAGTGCAGGTGAGCACGTGTGCCACTGCATCCATGTCAATCAGTTTTCTCCTATCATGTGGATCCTGGAGCTCAAACCCAGGTCACCAGCTTGGTGGCACACACCTTTACTGAGCCACCCTACCAGTCCATTCTGCACATTTTCTCACTGCTTTGAGACAGAGCCTATGTAGCCCTGGCTGGCCTGGCACTCAGATCCACCTTCCTCAGCCTAGAACTAAAGCCATACATTACGAAAGTCTATCATGTACTTAAAAGTGTTAAGGACTACATGCTTCCAACAAGTACTCTATTTCCCCAGTACGGAGCAGTGAATAAACTGCACACAGGACAAAGGCTTAGTCAGAAACGCTTCTGAACAGCAACGTTCTGCTCTAGATTCTCTTCCATTTCTCTCATGTCTTTGTGGGAATATTAACAATTTCAGTTCCTGTGTTTGTTTTTTCGAGACAGGGTTTCTCTGTGTAGCCTTGTCTGACCTAAGTTTTGTTTTGTTTTTTCCTACAAACTTTAACACAATTTAAAAACATGTCTTTTCACTAACTTTGTTCCACATCAGCAGCCTCTTCGTCTAGGAAGACCAGGTGCTGCATACTTGGACTTGTCTGTTTTTTTGTATACACTATACACTGCAGAATAAGACGCACAGATATAAGGAGCAATGGCTAATCTTGCATTACCAAATTGACATTAGTATTAGGCCCTTCATACATTTCTTTCTTCCTCCCTCCCAAACGAGCGCAAGACTGTATTGCTCAGAGGCGGTTTATCGTTCTATTTTCAAGAGACAGCACTTCACTATGAGTGTAACAGAGAACAACCTACAACATGGATTATTTACTATGTCTACCTTTAACATACTTTGTGCACTTCTAAACACCTAGGAGGACTAGATGTTTCAGATGAGGACATACTATGTCCCCTATATACATAGTAGTAGTGTTAAACACACACACACACACACACACACACACACACACACGCACGCACGCACGCATACGTAACATTGGTTAGATCTCAAAGTGTCTTCTGGTGAGAGCATTCTGGTGTCCAGTCTCCTTTTCTTCAACCCTTCTCCTGCATCACGTGACACAGGCGCCTGCAACTTGGATGATACACTCTTACAACTCTTCAGAAGACAAAGTTGCTATGAATTTTAACACAAGAGTATACAGAATGTGTGAGTTTACTCACTCCTGTCATATATTGGCAACCTTTTTAATAACTAGAGACTGTATATCAGAGGACTCTGTCCAGTATGTACAATATATACAGATCAGCAAAGTTAAATGAGATGCATAGCGTACAGGGTGGTGGGTAAGCTGAACCTGTCTAGCACACTAATGGACTCTTGCAGTTTCTTCCCGCCCTCCTCCTCAAGCCACTGAACAAGTACAGCTGGCAACTGTGCTCAGAGGTGGGCTAACAATTCTATTTCCAAACACAGTATTTCTCTAAGTTAAAAAAACTATTTACACAAAATACTATTATTCTACTACTTCTACCTTTAAATATATCAAGCACTTCCAAATATCTAGGTATTTCATGTTAAGAACTTATAACATGGCACTTGTAATTAAAACTGTATGCAAAGCAATGGTTATTATCGGAGATATCTTCTAAATATAACCATTTGGGCTTTGACCCACTTTCTTCCCTTCTCTCTACCATCAAACCAGTAGACAAATATAGGTATATGTGATGCTTAGAAATAGCTGAACAAATTCCTATCCCCAAGTCATTTACAGAATAATCTTTTCTATGAATTTTAACACTGGACACTATGTGCTAATTTTACTAGTCTGTCATACACTGGCAATCTCTTTTAACATCTAGGGTCTAGATGGTGAAAATTTTAGACATATTTGTCCATTATATAGAGTATACACACAGCAAAACAAAATGAAATATATAGAAATGGCATCTGACAAGGTCCCGTATAAACACGCTGCTACATGACCTTTGCCGATACCTCCCAGCACCTCCTCCAAATCACCGCTCAGAGGGCTCATAGTTCCACTCCCAAAAGATAGCGCTTCACAAATTTTAGCAAAAAGATATTTACAAAGTGATCTTCACTACCTCTACATTTAACATACGTTGGGCACTTCTAAACATCTAGGTAGACCAGATGTTTCAGGTAAGGACTGTTGTCCACCAGGTACACAGCAGTCCAGTAAACGGCACACATGGAACAAGAGTTAAGTAAAAAAAGTTAACACAAAAAAGTACAAAACGTTTTGTTCTACTAACTCTACTTTGTCATACACTGGCAACCTCTTTAACATCTAGGGTGACTAGATGCTGTAAATTGGGTCTCCTTTGCCCTTTATATATACTATGTACAGAGCAAAGTCAAACAAAATGGGAAATGCTACATTTTCCACACAGAGAGCACAGTGGCTTAGAGCTCTGCATTTCCTTTTTCTGGGAACCAGGGCACAAACACAATGTGGTCAACTAAGGAGAGGTTTAGCTAATTCCTCCCCAAACAATATTTCAAAAGAATCCTAACAAAAAACCGTATTTACATAATGTTTTACTACTACTTATAAAATATGTCAGGCACTTCAGAGCATCTAGAAAGACATTTCCAAAAAAAAAAAAAAATACTTGGCATTTCAAACACAAACACAGGGTGTGGTAAGAAAGGAAGAATAAAATGCATATACAATACAATAGTTAGAATTAAAAAAAAAAAAAAAGTCTTCACGAGACCAATCTGGCTCCGGACCTCTTCCTCCTCCTGCTGGGTCCTCTAACCTACTGAACAAGGCCGAGTGTCGCTCCTGTGGTTTTGGTAGAGGCGACCTAAACAATTCCATTTCAAAGTCATTCAAAGTCACTTCTGGAAGACACGTCTACAATTTTATTTATTTTTCTCAAGATGACTGGATGACTGGATGCACACGTGATTTCCTCACTCTACTTTACCCTGTGCCGGCAATCTGTACAGCAGGATGTCCAGATTTAGCCAAAGGTCTCTGTGAAAGGGTCGGGGGAAGGTTGAGAGCAGCTTTTTTATATTATATACACGGGCCTTCTCCGGCGGCGGGTAATCTTCCCGAGCGTCTCCCACAGGCCGCCTGCGGCTGTCGCATCCCGGCTTCTCTCGGGGGGAGGAGGACCCCGCGGCCCTACGATCGAGGCTTCCTCCCGCCGCTCTGCGGGTCTCCGCTCACCTTCCTCCGGGCCGCCGAGGCCTCCGTTCGCCCGGGTCTGAGGGCTCGTTTGCGGGGCGGTGCCCTCCCGGCGACGGCCGGGCGTTCCTGATGCTCCTGCGCAAACCGCCGAGCCAGGCTGCCGAGGGCCCGAAGGGCCGGCCCTGCTCTTCGGGTGGCCGCCGTTCTTCCCGCCATGCCACCCCGAGACGTCCGCGCAGGCCCGGCTGGGGCTTCCACCTGAGGCTTCCCGATGGAGTCAGGAGGCCGCCGCCATCGTGGCGCTTCCTGTAGCGGGGAAACGGTCGCCGCAGGATGGCGGCTCGGCCGGCTCAGTGGCTGCTCCGAGGCCTTGGACTCCCGGCGTCCCCAGGACGGAGACTGAGGCTACTCCCGGGCCCCCCGGCTCACCCGGCATAGGCCGGAGGCCTTGGGGGGCCCGGGGAGAGGAGGCCGCAGTCCGCACCTCGCCGCGTTCTCTGCCGGAACTGACTTGGCAGTTCTCCTCGCCCAGACAGGCGCAGCACCGGAAGTCCCTGCAAATAACACCGGAGATCTACGGTTCCTCAACTGCAAGGTTCCGGCCAGGGCGGGGTGTCTTTTGCAACCCTACTGGAATATGACGGTGAAGCGAGCAAAATGGGAGACTTTTTGTTCTAATTCTTTTGTAGAGACCAGAGGGTGGGGTGGAGGGTGGGAGGGAGAGCAGAGGCCAAAAGTGAAAAAGAAAAAGCCCACACTAGCAGACACAGCAATTTGGGATGCATTATATAATAATTATAGCCAAACTCCAAATCGCCTGAGGCACTTCTCTAGAAATAGCTGTTCTCACTAGAAATGGTGTTATAAACTAATTACCTAGTAAGGGAGTGAACAGCCTGCCTCTCATCTATTAAAATACAATCCCATAGTATTGTTCCAAGAGGCTTGGAAAGTGTCACGACCTCCCCAACATCAGCCCTCCCACACTGTTTCTGTTCAGTGTGTGTGTGTGTGTGTGTGTGTGTGTGTGTGTGTGTGTGTGTGTGAAAGAGAGAGAGAGACAGACAGACAGAGACACCGAGTTTTGGTTTAGATCCCCAGGAACTGGAATTACAGACAGTTGTGAGCTGTCATGTCCATGATGTTCCTGGGTCCTCTAGAAGAGTGGCCAGCGCTCTTAACTGCTGAGCCATTTCTCAAGCTCAATGGGCAAAGTCTTGAAGGAGGCAAGGAACAACCAGTCAAGGCTGGCCTTGAGCTCACTGAGATCCACATGTAGGCCTCTCCAAGCTGGGCTTGTGCTACCACACCCAGCAGTAGCTGGTTTGTTTGTTTGCTTCCCCCCCCCACACTTCCAGGTAGGGTTTCTTTCTGTATCCTTATCTGTCCCTGACTTGCTTTTTATACCAGGTAGGCCTCGAACTCAGAGTGCTGCCTGCCTCTGCCTCCCTGAGTGCTGGGATCACAGATGTGGGCCACCACACGAGGCTCCAGCAGTAGTTCTTACACAGATGAATTCACTGGGCACACACTCTGGGTCAGGCACTTTAATAACTGAAGACTTTATTTCTGTTGTCTCATTTAATTTGCACAGCAGATCTGTAGAGTAGGTTGCTTTATTCTTTTCTTGCAGATAGGAGCTATGTAATCTGCCTAGTTCTCAGGAGAAGCCAGGAGTCTAATCAAGTCACCTGACTCCTCAGCTCCCTGAAGCATTACAGAAGATTTCAAGGTCTGAGCAGAAACTCACAGCTCAGACTGGAAGCAGACAAGCTAATGAAAGCCTTTGAAGGGCTCTCTGTCTTGGACCAGGGTAGAGAGTCTGGGATGCAGAATTCTGCTCAACTGGGAAGCAGGTTACTGGGCTAAATGTAAACGATGCAGTACAATTCTGAGCATCCTTGAGGCAGGCTGCATGGGTCCAGAGACTAGACAAGACTCCGAGTTCAAGGGTGAGCCTAGTCTGGCCACCCTGTCCTTCTGGCTGTTTTCACACTTAAGGCTGAACAAAAATAATGAGCATCGCTCACACTTCTCCTTGGGAGCCATCACATGTCAGCCCCGTGACATGTAGCAGTGTTTATCAGGGCAAAAGCTCTAAGCTCATTAGCAGGAAAGAGTGCTGAGCTTCAAGCCACCCACACACTTGCCAGAGAAACAAACAGAGCAGCAGCCCCCCTTCCCTGGGCCTAGGCAGGCAGTACCTACCTCATCAACAGCCATGTGCCTCTGCACCAGGCAGATGTGATTGGCAGCAGGGCCCTGGAAGCCAGTTGTGTGGAGGTGTGTGCCAACACCCTGATCAAAATCCTCACTGGATCATGGCTTGAATTCAGGGTCTATTCTGTTCTAGTCTAGGATTTCTCAAGCTTCATCTCAAACCAGCTTAACAATGTCTTCCATGCCTGTGTGTACAATGTCTCTTTAGGCTGCTGTAAGAAAATATCAACTGTGTGGCTTATAAACAGTGAGATTTGGCAAGGCATGGTGGCATATAATTTAATGCCAGCATTCAGGAGGCAGAGACAGGCAGAGCTCTGTGGGTGCTGGACCAGCTTTGTCTACACAGAGAGTTCTAGGACGTTGTCTCAAAACAAAACAAAAACACCCACACAACAATAGAAGCACAGTTCTCACAGTTCTAGAGGCTGGATGTCTGGTAACAAGGGAGCAGCAGATTTGGTGTCTTGTGAGGACTTGATTCCCGGATCACACACGGGAGTCTTCCAGCCTGTCTCACATGATAGGAGAGGTCAGGGACCTCTGTTGGGTCCCCCCAATAAGGACGTTGATCCCACTCACGAAGGTTCTCTTCAGGACCCAATTTCCTCTCAACTGCTCTTCCCTAAGCTCTTCAGAAGGGCGTGGTAGCATTTGGACATGCTGATTTGTAAGGATCCTGGTACCAGCCTGTACTTAGAATCCCTCTGTCCTTGTGGAGTCACCCGATCTCCCTTAGAGGTCCTGAGTTCAATTCCCAGCAACCACATGGTGGTCCACAACCATCTATACTGGGATCTGATACCCTCTTCTGGCATCAGGTGTGCCTGCAAATAGAGCACTACTCTCATAATAAATAAATAAATCTTAAAAAAGAAAAAAAAAAGAATGGTAAGAGAGGGCTGGGTGTGGTGGTGTATGCCTTTAATCATAGCACTTGGGAGGGCAGAGGCAGTTGGATCTTGGTGGGTTCAAGGCTAGCCTGGTCTACAAAGTGAGTCCCAGACAGCCAGGGCTCTTAAATGGCCCCAAAGAGGAGAACCAGGTGTCTTTGGACAGCCACTGTTTAGCCTACCACAACCTGGCTGAATGAAATTGAGGAGTCTCCTGTCAGTAAACCTCCTCTGTATTTATTTTACTCTTATTTATTTACTTACTTACTCATTTATTTAATTTTGGTTTTTTAAGACAGGGTTTCTCTGTGTAACAGCCCTGGATGCCCTGGACTTGCTCTGTAGATCAGGCTGACCTTGAATTCACAGAGATCCGACTGTCTCTGCTTCCCGAGGTTGGGACTGATATAAAATAGAGAACTGCCACAGCTGGCTGTATGTTTTGAATAACAATCATGGTCTGACATTTAAAACCTATTCTTTCTGGCTCTAACAGAGTCATCTTGGTGTGTCCCCTGGGACACAAGTCACACTTGGCCAACAGTTGATGCCAGAGGTTGGGGTATGGCTCAGAGGCAAGTGCTGATCTCAGACCAGGCCCTGGGCTCATCAGCAGTGAGAATGATCGTGGGTTTGGGAAAAGAAGACAGCTCTGAGGGGTCAGAGGGTCTAAATTTTAAATGTGGCTCCAATACAAACAAGCTTGTGACCTTGGCTAAGCCACTATATCCCTTTAAGGGCCTTTCTTCATCTGTCTGAGAGGGACACAAGCCCTTCCTCAGAGGAATGCTCTCAGAATCCCTGTAGCCTGTATGGCAGATGCTCAACAGGCCTTCAGTCAGCATTTTTTCTTTCCCCTCCATTTATAGACTATGCTTCACTTCCCATGTTTTCCACAGACAGAAATGTTTGATCAACATAAAATTTCACACTGTGAGATGAAATCTTCCTTCTGTATAGTGGAAACCAGACTCTGTGTTAACTGACTTAGTCAGCACTGCCTAACTAGAGGGCTAGAGACAGTGGGTGAGTGAGGACACGACACAGACACATTTATTTATTTGTTTGTTTGTTTATAGATAAGGCCTCAGAACGTACCCTTAGCTAGCCTGAAGTGGCTCTGTAGACACAGGCTGGCCTCAAACTCAGAGATCCACGCACCCCTCACACCTGGAACAGATAGTCCTTTAGACAGAACAAGTGTGCTTGTCTGACCCTTAACTCAGTTTCATGACCTCATGACCTTTGTAGGCATCTTAGTTTATGACGGTGTGTTCCTGAATCACTGGTTCACACTGCTAGAACTTGATCACAGAGGTTCGAACCTGAAGCCATATTCCTGGGTTCCTTCCTGACAGTGTACTTAACCAGCTTTCAGTGGCCCCTGACCTTGGAACCTTGCAAGATAGATTCATAATTTGCCCCTTGTAGGCACTATTTTTAAACTCTACCTTATTTCGGTTCTTTTTCTCTTCTCCACCTCAATCCCTTCCAACACCCCAACACCAGGTAGGAGAGAAAGAAGGTTAGTGGGGAGCAGGGACAGAGTTCTCTATAGCTACTTCCTTCTGGTTGGGGTCGTTGGGTTCTTTGGGACAAGTCCAATCTTCATTTCAGGGTATCTCCAGTTTCTCCTCTTCAAACTGCAGCAACAGCAACCAGGAGCAGCAGGAGGGCAGAGCAGCATTCTTTCCTGGAGTACCCTAACACTCTGGGCTCTGGCATTTATTCCCTCTCAGTGTCTTCAGGGTCAAACTATCTGCAGCTGGCAAAGAGCCCCTCTCAAAGCCCACAAAGTAGCCAATAGTTTGCTGCTGTGGACAGTCTGAATCAGTCCCACATCCCATACCTGGGATCAAAACAAAAAGATGTTTACATAACATAACTGCGTTTTTGAAAGAACCAAAACTCCCCGATTTAACCTGAATAAATTGTTTTGTTTTTTTCCCTTTCTGGAGTCAGGGATCAAACCCAGGGCCTTGTGTGTGCTGGGCACAGTGCTCTACCACTGAGCTACAGCCCTAGCCCCTCAGTTCTCAATTCTAACATTCTTATAAGACGCTCTTGAGGCAAAGGCATGCACAGGACTCAACGGAGGGCTGGGTTTTCTGAAGCAGAGCAAAGAGAGCTGCTGATGGAGATGATGGTACTGTGTGCTATGGCCTTCAGAGGGCTCATAATAAAAAGGTAGAGTTTTTTTTTTTTTAACTTTATGTTGCCTGTGACAGTCTCTAGTCTAAGGCGATTCTCCATCCTTCCAGCAGCTGGGACTATACCACTACATCCAGCAGAATTTGGTTAAGGACTCACATGTCAACATATGAAGGATTAGATTATCCTTGCATCCCATTTTGGCTCAGGAACCTCAGGGCAGCTGACCTTGTGCAAGCCATGAGACCCCTCTGTGCTTGATTTCCTCGTCTGTAAAGAGAGTCATCACAGGAGCAGTGTTGAGGCTCAGATCAAATACGGTAGCCCGCTTTCATCTCAGGCTTGACACTCGGCCTTGTCATCACTGAGCCCAGCGCGCCCTAATCACATCACTTCGTGAGCAGTTCCTGTGGACATGCCCTCACTGTCTGGAGAAATCTGATTGCTCCTTGCAGGGTCATGGTATGCGTCTGGGGGTCGGGAGTGTCTGCGTTCCTGTCCTTCTTGTCGAACACGGCCATTCCAATCGTTCCCACGAGGGTAGAGATGAAAAAGTAGCAACCCAGCAGTGGTAGACTGCTCTGCTCAGCCTTCCGCCGCCGCTGCTGCGACCGCGGCCGCTGCTGCTCCTCAGTGTTCCATCTTTAGGCTCTGGTGGTTCGGGGGCCAGGGAAGAGAATCCTGAACCAACTAGCCCAAGCAAGAGTAGAGAAGCCTGGTACAGCTGCAGGCTGGGATCTGGCCCCAGCTGCCATGGCAACACTAGAAGGCTGCTGGGAAGGCACTGTCTTCAGGCCCGGCAGGACTGGGGCCCCGCCCTTTTCCAGCCGAGGCTCCGCCCAGAACCCAAAGGACCTGAAACCTCGCTCTTGACTGGATACAACCGGACTGACCGCCTCCAGCTGACCGGCCAAAGGTGCGGTCGTTGCCTGATGATTCGAGTGTGTCTGGCTGTCCGACTGAACACTGATTTCATGGGTGCCTGACAGACCAAGACGGTTTGCTCTGTCCGTCTTACCACAGTTGACTGACTGCCCTTACCTGGCTGATGGCATCTCTCCTGACAGGAGGCTTTTGTCTGAGGTGACCTAACTGCGGCTGACCAAGCAGAGCCTACCCATGCTTGACAAGCTGCATCTGACTGGCGTCAGCCACCTGTGTCTGCCTGGTGGCAGTTTACCGATTGAGGCCATCTATGCCCGCGGCCTGAGCCACGCCCACCTCAGCTTTATGGGATCCGGTGGGCTGGCCTAGACCACACCTGGATCCGAATGCCTTCTCTGGCTCCAGAACTAGATCAGGCTATCCCCTTGAGCCTCTCCACAACACTGGGATGGGTCAGCTGACCAGCCCCTCAGCCCAGTTGGCATGGTTGTTAATTCTGCCTACCCCTGAATGTACGTATACCTGATGGACAGGGCATTCTGTGTGACTGGGTCTGCCTGATGTACCTCCCTGGCCACCTGTGTCTGACCCAGCTTGATTCACTGACACCTGCCTGAAGGCCAAGATGGCTGACCACTTGGCTGATGTCCCATCTGTCCCTCAGGCCATAGCCATTTGGTAAGCAACAGTCCAGTCCAACTCTCTGGTCAGCTACATCGGGTTGAGTGAGCCCATGAAATTCTTCTCCATGACTCATGATACCTTTCACCATAGATGTCCATAATGACTTCTGAGTGTTGTTTGTGCAGGGTCTGGAACCTGAGCATTTTCAACTATAAGACTTGGCCTTAGGGGACCCAGAGCAGGTGCCCCAACAGGGAAGGGGGCTTAGGAAAAGCCTGAGGTAGAGCAGTATCGGGAGTAGGAGTAGAGGCCAGGTGAGAGGCAGCGGGAGGAAACAGCAGGGCTGGGGAAGGGACTACAGAGCCTCCGATCTCCTACCTTAGGAATCTAATTCTGTATAAAAGTCAGAATCCAGCAGAGTTGGCTTGGTGTGTGAGTGCTGCCAGTAAGCATGTGACCTTGTGCCTTTTGTTCCTTCAGATTTGTGGGAAATCTCTGTTTTTCTGCTTTGGTGAAGGGGCATCTGCAGATCTCCCAAACTTAAATCTTCCCCGTCATGTTTGCTCAAGACTGCCAGGCTGGTCCCAAGGAAAGGCTTCGTCTCTGGAAGAAAGCTCTCTGCTGTAAAAGGGGAGGAAGTACTGGCTAGAGAGGTTTAAGTAAGTGTATTGATTGCATGGGTATGCTATGAATTATATCCATCGCTGTTAATGTTAATAAAACGAGAGCATTGGACAACCGATCTCAGCGGAACTCTAGGCTGGTAAGATGTTGTCTCTCCATTAATAACGGGGCTTGGCTGCCTCATTGACTTCATTATAAGTCAAAGGAGTGATGGGAGGAAATGAACAGCGTCTCTCTAAGGGCTCTCAGAGCATGAATTTGGGTCTCAGCCATCGTGGGCAGTGGGCTTTCCCAGGGGGCTAGGAAAAAAGGCAGCAACAAATTGGATGGAACACTTCGTACCTCATTTGTTTTTACATTCATTCTGAAAGTATTTATTAAGTATCACATACTGTCTATTTGGAGTATAGGCTATGGGCTCCAGGAAGCCTTTCCTGTGTGTCTCAACTCTGGTCCCATCAAGGCTACGTGCAGAATACCAGCCATTTGCTTTCTGACCTAAGTGAACAGTTAGAGTGAGAGAGATCTTAGGGAGTGAAGCTATCCAAAGTGGGCTTTGTAGTACCAGGGTCATCTAGGAACTAGTTGAGATGCAGTTTCATGCACCCTGCAACAGATGACAGAAATCCTCAGGTCTGGCTGCGGTCCTCCCGGGGACGCCACCATATGGGAAACACTGGTAGAATGATAGAGTTTGTCAACTCTGCTTTCAGAGTTCCCAGAATGCCTCTCTTGGGAAGTTCTACCCTACCACACGGGAGCTATGTGACTTTGACCTATCTAGTCGTGGAGTCTTTTTATGGCTTGATTCTCCTTATTTGTGCAATTTGCATAATTATGATTGCTTTAAACTATTGAATTAAGTAATATAAAGAACTTAGCATGTAATTTCTATTCTGGGATTGTATCCTGGAGACATCTTCCTGCATATGCTGAATAACGAATGCCCAATAACATATTGTCTATAATAGAAAAGAAACACCCTACATATCCAACAGTAGAGGTGGCACACACTCAGGAGGCAGAGGCAGGCGATCTCTGTGAGTTCAGCACAGCCAAGGCTTCACACCCCTTTAATCCCAGCTCTCAGGTGGGCGGATCTCTGAGTTTGGGGCCAACTTGTCTGCAGAGTGAGTTCCAGGACAGCCAGGGCTACACAGAGAAACCTTGACTTGAAAAATCAAAAACCAACAACAAAAGAATACTTAGCACTGTGCCTGGCAGGGCCAGGGGTAGCGGTGCTGGCTTTCACACAGTTCAGGACAGATGAGTGCATGCAGAACAGCCCAGAGTTCCTGGGGATGCAACTGCCCTCCCAGCCTCCCTACCTCTTCCTTCACCTGATGTGATCTATGGGTTTTAACATCAGAGACAGAAAGGGCTTTAAGATTCTCTAGTGTAGTCTTTTTATTTTTTTCTTTTTGAGACAGGTTTTCTCTGTGTAATAGCCCTAGCTGTCGTGGACTTACTTGGTAGACCAGGCTGGCCTCAAACTCACAGAGATGTGCCTGCCTCTGCCTCCCTGGTGCCGGGATAAAAGGCATGCGCTACCACGCCCTAAGGTTTCCATGGGTGCTGAGCGTTTCCCAGTCTTGAACACTCTCTGTTTTTAAAGATGAAGAAGCCAAGCCTCAGAGAGAAGGCATAGAAGGCTTTCTAGAGGAGCAGAGGTCAGTCTGGAGCTCTTTCAGGGCATCTTACTGTCTCTAAAACTCTGCCTTCACCCCAATGGTTGCTTTGCCCGGGACCCCTCAACTTGGCTCAGACTAGTTGTGGTTTAATTCCCAACCAAACTTTGCAGACTGACTTCCTCTCCTTCCCTAGGCCAATTCTCTACTGTAACCAGAGGGGTGTGGTCTCTGACCGGAAGTGTCCCTGGCTCTCCAAGACTGTGTCTCACCTGTGCATCCTGCCTGAGATACCTTCCTTCTTCTCATGCATTTATGGAGACTAAGCTTAAGTCCCACTCTCCTCAAGAAGTATTCCCTGATTTCTGCAGCTCACAAAACTCCTTCCCATCTCTGAACTAACACAACACGTTCTTGTAAAACGCTTGCATTTGACAAGGACGGTAGGATGGTGCCTTGAGCAATGGCAAGCGCCAGGCAGAGCCGGCTCCTTATCTCCGGCTCTCCCTCTCTGCAGCTCTAAAATCATGCTGATGTCCACAGCCATCCTTGCTGTCCCTGGGATATCTCTGAGTGGCCTGCAGCGGGGAGCTGGTCTGCAGAAACGGCTGGGCCTGTTCCTTCCCTGATGTTTACCTGGCCCAGAGGCCTGGCCTGGTGAAACCCAGCCCTGTTGCTGAGCACCTTGGGAGGCCTCCTTCCAGAGTCTCTCTGTGCTCAGACAGTGGCCCTTTGTGGAGGAGAAGAGTGGACTGAAAGAGGAAACCTTTCCCTCCCCCTGCCTCCAGCAGCCCTCGGCAGCAGCCCTGGACCATCCTGTGCCTGGGTGGCCTCTGCTTCAAGTTGGAGGCTGGCAGGGTGAGGCAGGGCCTCCATGTAGCCAGGTAGGCAAGGAGGATGAGGAGGGGTCCCACAAGGATGGCCTCTTCAACCAAAGCCTATGCTAACTCTCCACAGGCAGTACACTCACTAAAGCCTTTCCTAAGACGACTTCCCCCTACAGGCCAGAGGGACACTTTCATCATCCCTCCCAGAGCCGCAGAGGCTCCCGGGCCTCTGGCTAGGATAGAATGTTATGCTTTGTCTCTTTTATCCAAACCTGAGGGATTCCTATACTCAGTAAAGAGATGGCGAATCTCAACACCACGGAAGGCCAAACCAGGCATGGTGGGAGTCAGAGAAGAAGGGAGACAAGAGTACCAGAAGAACAGGACGGCAGTGTAATAGTGAATGAATATCCCTCAGCCAGGTGTGCTGGCACACCTGCAATCTGATCCTGTCGCTTGGCAGGTGAAGGCAGAAGTATTGTGAGTTTGGGGCTGGCCTGCATCCCATGATGGTAAGCATATTAACCCCCCCTCCCCCAGAGAGCCAGGGAGATGGCCTAGAGAGTAAGATCACCTGCTGAGCAATCCTAGCCTCCGGAGTCCGGATCTTCAGAACCCATGTGAAAAGTCAGATGTGCCAGCACACGTCTCCGACCCTGCTGTTCCTACAGTGAGATAAGACACAGACAGCAGAATCCCTCAGAGCTGTCCTGGAGTAGCTACTGAAGGAGCAGAAACAAGAGAGACCCTGCTTCAAAGCAAAGCGAAAGGGCAAAACTGCCCCCCCAAGGGTGTTCTCTGCCTTTGAGTAGTCACATACCCACATACCATACACATCGCATAGACACACACATACAGCAACAAGAGCCCACGAACAAACAATGAAATCAAGCAAGAAGATGCAGTAGGGGGCATGGATTCCAGTCCCTGCTGAGACACTCTCTGGATGACATTAGCCAGTGGCTTCCCTTTTCTCTGCCTCAGTTTCTCAGTGCAGAGTTACAGAGGTAGGATAGATGACCATCCAGCTTTTTTCGCCCTCCTGATTTCCCCCCTGAGTCTTTGATCACTGAGGACGGGAGGAGCGGGTGGGCTGGCAGCAGATGACTGGCAGGCTCACTGTGGATGCTCCGGGGATCCGCCACAGTCGCTAGGCAGCCTCTGCTCGTTGCTGGGGTCCCCTCCCCCCTCAGCGCTCCCCTTGCTACCTTTCCAACCCACTCTGAGGGCTTCTTGTAATGAGGTCTAGGTGCTGTTGGATTTAGATTTGTCTTATTCTATTTTTTGTTTTCACAGAGAGGGATTCTGAAGGACTATGGGTGTCACTGACAGGTCCCTGGTGGAGTGGGGAAAGGAATGTGGGATGGAAGAGGAGGAGCTTAGAGAAGAAAGAAAGGAATGGGGAACAGGGAGAGGGAGGGGTGAGGATGAAAGTCCTAAAGAGCCAAGTGTTTTGGTCATAGAATTTAGGAGGCAGAGGCAGGATGATTAGGAATCTAAGGCCAGCCTTGGCTACCGACAGGTTTCAGGCTAGCCTGAGCTAAACAAAATTCTGTATCAGAAGCGAGAGGGTCTGGGGGCTGAGGAGATGCCCCAGTTGGTAAAAGCAGGAGTCTTGCAAGTCTGAGGATCTGAGTCTGACCCCAGGACACGAGTGAAAAAGCCAGGTGCAGTACGTGTTGATTTTCCCAGCACGGGGAGGCTGACAAGAGCTTCCTGGGGGCACAGCGGCTTAGATTCCTTGGTGTGCTCTCAGCTCATGAGCACGACAGACCCTGTCTCAAAAAAGGGGGTGGGGAGTCCCTGGGGAACAGTACCTGAAGGCCTCTGGCCTCCAAACACACGTACACTTGCGTGCACTCACACACACACACACGACACACACGACACACACGACACACACGCACACACGGTTAAAGAGAAGGAGAAGGCCTGGATGGAAGACAGAAATGTGGGAGCACACACATGGCTGTTCCAGGTCTATCAACACTTGAGTTTGGCTGGAGGTTAGTGTGTAGAAAAGACTGCAAGCAGACTGTGTGTAGGAGGTCTGGAAAGCATGTCTGACAATTTCAAATCTTTTTTTAAATCCCCAGACAGGGTTTTTCTTTGTGTGGCCTTGGCTGTCCTGGACTCAATCTGTAGACCAGGCTGGCCTTGAACTCACAGAGATCCGCCTGCCTCTGCCTCTCCTGCTGCAGGGATTACAGTCTTGTGCCGCCACACCAGGCTTCAGATCTTATTATTTCATTTTCTTCCGTTCAAACCCAATGATCAAACTTGGTAGAGCCCAGAGGAGCATTTTTATCCATCCCATCATTCAACTAGGCGTGGTGCCCGCCCAGCTCTACACCCAAGAGCAGAACAGAGTCTGCGCCTACGAGGCAGTCCAGGCAGTCGGTAACGCCAAGTGCTTGGAGGAAGCCCCTGCTGGGACCATGGCTCAGAGAAGGTAAAGGAGAAGGTTCCCCAAGACAGGTCTCTACAGGATTATAGGGGAGCTGGGCCTGGTGACTCACACCTTTAACCCCAGCAGTTGGGAGGACAGGCAGGTGGATCTCTGTGATGTTCAGGCCAGCCAGGGCTACATAGGGAGACCCTGCCTCAAACAACAACCACCCCAAGAATTATAGGAGATGAGAGGAAACTAGAACAGGTTCTCTGTTATTTTAGCCAGAAAAGCTCAGGTGGACATTGTGATGGGGTCGGTCTCAGTCACCTGAGCAAGTCCCAGCGGCCTGGAGGAGGACTTGCTAGAATTCACGGGGTTCTGGGTGTGAGTGAGAACAGGGTTCCCAAAGAGAAGCGGGATCCTTATTTAGAAAGAAAGAAAGAAAGAAAGAAAGAAAGAAAGAAAGAAAGAAAGAAAGAAAGAAATTTACCTTTTTTTTTGTATTTTAGGCAGAACTTTTAAAGGATCTCCCTATTCTTATTTTACACATGTGGGCATTTTGCTTGTGTGTGTATGTGTATCATGTGTGTGCGGTACCACAGAGGAGAGGAGGGTCCCTGGAGCTGGAGTTACAGATGGTTGTAAGCCGTTGTGTGGATGCTGGGAACTGAACCCAGGTCCTCTGCAAGAACAGTAAGTGTGCTTACCTGCTGAGCCACCTCTCCAACCCTACCCTTTCTTTTTATTGGTGACAGGGGTCCAGCTCAGGGCTCAGACACTGACCGCATACTATACAGAGTCCATACCCAGCCTTAAAAAGGGAAATTATCTTTTCCTCTTCTATATTTTAAGTTGGTGCTAAGGATCAGACCAGGGCTTCATATACAGTAGTCAAGTACTCTGCCTCTGAACCCCGAACCAGGCTGGAGGAAAAGATACAGCGATAGATGCTCCGGTCGGCCCCGAGGGAACAAGGAAGTTAAAGATACTTTAAGAGTAATGGGAGCCGAGGGCCGGGCTAGAACATTTGCATGAAGCCCTGGATTTGATGCCTAGTGCCACACACATGCAAACACACACACACACACACACACACACACACACACACACACACACACACACAGTGAGAGAAGTTAACAGATATGGAGGTGTGCCACAGAAAGCCTCAAGCCCCGAGCGATGGATTTGGGATTTTCTCTTGAATTCGAAAGGCTCCTGACCAGAACTGTGCTGTGCCAAGAGATAGAATGGACAGGAGATTTTCTGTTTGCTTGCTCATTTGTTTTTGGTAGTGCTGGGGACCGAACCCAGGGCCCCACAGGCCCTAGCATGTGTCCTTGCAGTGAGCTCTAGCTCCCCTACACCCGAGTTTCAAATCTAGGAGCAGAAGTGCTGTGTCAGTGAACTCTATCCCCTCGCATGGAGACTGCCTCGGGTCTATGACTAGTGAGTTGGAAGGGCTTACTGACCGCTCACATTTCTACTCACGTAAACTTCTTGTTCACAGGCTTTGCCCACTTGCTTGGTGTCAATTCTTAGGAACTCTGCACATTTTAGAGTCTTGTGCTCTGTAGGGCAAAAGCACTGGTGCAATTTCCTCCCCGTCAGTGGTTCGTCCTTTCGCTTCACATGATCTTTTGACGCATAGAATTCTGTGTTTACTCTAGCTGACTGTGCAGGTCAAGCAAATGAAAGGCAATGTGGTTGTGCTTGCGTGTGCGCATGCACACAGGCTCACCTGCCACAGTACACGTGTGGCGATGACTGCAGGAGTCAGTTCTGCTTCTGCCGTAGGGGGCCCGGGGATGGGACGGGGCTCTGAAGGCCAAGCACTGTTACCTGTGAAGCCATCTTGATGGTCCAACTACATAGTTCTTTAGGTCTCATGCACTGACTAATATAATGTGTCGATTTGGCTGCATCGTGGGGGGCCCAAATATTTGGTCTAACACACATGTACATGTGAGGCTGTTTCTGGATAAAGATGACAGGGTCTGGTGGTTGAATAAAGCCCTCCCCTGAACAGAATAGAAAGTGGCATACGGGACAATTCTTTCTCTCTTCTGCTTCCCTTTGGCTTGAACTGAAATTTGCACAACTGAATCTTTTGGTTCTGATGTTTTGGACCCATGCTGGGTCTAAGCCATTAGCTCTCCCTGTGTGCAGCTTTCTGGCTGCAGATGTTTGGACACTGCAGCTTAAGTAATTGTCTGTGTCAACTTTTTCTCCTCCCTCCCTTTGTGGTTCATTGATATAAGCTCTCACTCCATAGCTCATCCTGGTCTGGACCTTGCTATGTAGCACATTGTTGGCATCAAGTTTCTAATCTTCCTATCAAGTGCTGGAAGTGTGGACACGTTTCTTAACCACACCTCATAGGAAATAATTACTTTTTTTAATTGAAAAAAATAATTATTTGCTCATCTTTATGTCCTAAAGGTAACTTTTGTTACTTAAAAACGTCTTGTTTTATTTTTAATTACGTGTGTATATCTCTGTTAACAAATGCATGCTTGTGTGTGCAGTTGCCTGCAAAGTCCGGAAAAGGGTGTTGGTACCCCCTTTGGCCTCATGAGGGTGTTGGGAGCTGAACTTGGGTCTGCCACAAGCACAGTATATACTCAGCTATCGGGCAGTCCTCTAGCCCCAATTTTCCTGTTACTTCTAAAAAGTTTAAAGTTTTACTCTCCAAATTTAGGTCTTTAATACCAGTGAAAGTTATGTTCATGCTGTAAGGCAGAGATCCAGTTTCATTTTTTTTTTTCCAAATGAATAACCAATTGTTCAAGATTATTTTTAAAATAATCCATCTGTACTAGTTTTTCAGGGCTGACATAACAAATTAGTACCAACTTGGTGGCTTAGAACAACTGAAATTTATTTTCCCACAGTCCAGGAGGTCAGAGGTCAAGGTATCGGGGTGTCCATTCTTTGAGTGACTCTGAGGAATAAACACCCCATGGCTCTCTCCTGGTTTCTGGTGGTGGCCACCATCTTGGCATTCCTTGGCCTGACTGTGGACATATCTGTTGAATGTGGCCTCATCTTCACATTGTCTTCTGAGTGTCTTCATCATGTGCCCTCTTTTCTGCTTAGAGGACTAGTTTTTGCATGTAGTCTTTTGAGGTCCGCCCTAAAATCCAGGATGTTTTATTTGTTTTTATTGTGGGTTTTGAGACAGTGAGAAACAGTCTCATTAAGCAGGCAAACTGGCCTCTAATGGCTGTCCCCCTGCCTCTGCCTACTGTGTGCTGTGATATGCCCACACTGCCACACTCAGATTAGGGCATGCGATTCATGAAATCCTTGACTAACTGCACCTATGAAGCCCCTCTTTCAGTTTGGTTTTTGGAGGGCTCCCTTTGTAGCCCAGGCTGGCCTCGAACTCACAGAGATCCACCTACCTTTGCCTCCCAAGTGCTGGCCTCACTATTTTTGCTCTATCCTCCCAAGTACTGAGATTGAAATCGTGAATCACTATGCCCAACTTGGACCCTTATTTCCAAATAAGTTAATAGTTTTTCTTTCAAGGAGGACACAGATTTGCAGGTGGCAGTGCTCAGCACATCGTCACACCTTTTACTGCTTTTTTACAAATACCATTTCTGCCCTTCATCAAACTTTGTGGGGGAGGATATTTCTTTAATTTGTGTGTGTGTGTATGTGTGTGTATGTGTGTGTGTGTTTGTGTGTACGTACACACTTGTGTACGAGCACATACACGGAGCTCAGAGGACAGTTTTCAAGAGAGCTGTCTCTCCTTTCACCTTGCAGGGGCAGGGTCTCTCTGGTAGTTTCTGCCAGTCTATCCTCTGGGCTAGCTGTGGCCTCCCAGCTAGCTTCCAAGTCTTCTGAGTGTAATGGAAATTTTGGGTTTTTTTTTTTTTTTTTTTTTTTTGTAAATTCAGTTATGTAAGTGTGCTTTTGTTTTACTCCCAAGTGTGGGATTTTCGTTGGGTTATAGTTTGTCCACACTTGTTAATTGTCTCTTGTGGGGTGTGGCTTTTGTCAGCTGGTAAGGGCATGCCGAGTGCAGCAGGGAGAGGGGCGTGGTCTAGGGCTCTGAGGAGATAAATTGAGAAGCAGCAGCATGTGATGTTGGCATGTGGCAGTTTGGAGAGACCAGAGAGATGGATGGTGTGACGGTCTGGAGCAGAGAGAAGTGATTTGGGGCGCAGTGACTTGGATGAGACAGCTGGCTGCGTTTACTGTTGATGGGGATTGGTATAGAGCCCTAAAAGAACCCCCTTGACTCTAAAGTGCAGGGAGAAGTAAAGGAGTCCTCTCTCCCCCTCTCTTTCTTAGGTAGGGTTGGGGGATTGAGGCCTATACACCCCAAATAAAGTAGACTTTAAAAAAGTAAGGGCTTCATCCGGGCTAGCTGCTGAGTCTTCTGGGCTAGCTGGACCTCAACCTTCCAAATGATCCTTGGGAGTGCCGAGACTACCCATGAGCCACCATGTGTGTCTTTTCGTGTGTTCTCAAGACAGAACTCAGGTGTCAGTCTTGTGCAGGCAGGAGTTTGCTGCAGAGCCGTCTTGCCCCTGCCCTGTTCTATGTTTTGGATAAAGTCTGTCTTACCGTGGAGCCCGGGTGGGCCTCGACCTCCCATTCTGCCTGCATTGGCCTCCTTGATGTTGGGATTGCGGCCGGAGTGCTCGTTCTGTGACGCGAAGTGCTGCTGAAAGGGCTATACATTTTTCATGTGCTTAATCTTCTTCAATACGTGCAGCAATACTTCAAGGCAGATACTTCTGAAACCACCCACTCCGCCAGCGCATGCACCTGTCAGCACTAGCCAGCTTCTGATATGATAACAAACATCCCCAAACCTTCAGTGGCTTCCAACACAGTCTTCTTCTTTGAATCCACAGCAACAGCAGCAGGGGGAGGCAGCTGCGGGTCATCTTTAGCTGTCTGCTGTGTGTCTTTTCGCTTCTGGATGCAAACATCAGCACAGTTCCTACATAAGATGCTGTTCCACTGGCGGAAAGGATTAAGATAAGATTTCAGACTCAACCACGCGCTGCCCTTCAGCTCTCCAGTTCATTTTCCACTGGCCAAAGCAATTCTGTGGTCAGCCTTGACGTGGGCTGGGGAAGTGCACGCCTGCCGGACAGTGCTCAGGTCACATGGCGATCTTCTCACTGGCAGAGAGGAGGGGCTGGTGATAAAGAGCAGCACTTGGACCGCAGGGGGAAGGAAGCAGGTCAAACAGCTGGGGAGTCGCAGAGCGTGGATGCGAACTCAGTCTCCAAACGCCACACTGTGCACGGGGTCTCCTCTGGCCCCTGGGTGGAATTTGCATACACGGAAGATGCAAAGGTGCACTGGTACAGCCTCTTCCCTTTCGTTTGGGCTGAACTTACTCTTCAAGGCACCAGTCTGTTCTCAGTTCTTTCGAGAGAATTATTACCATGCGCTACACAGCTCTTTGTAAATATACAGTCAGCCCCTCATATTGGGGGGGGGGGAGGGTCCTGCACCTGCAGAGTCAACCAACCAATAACTAGAAATCTTAGAAAAAGGGAGCTAGAAAGATGGCTTAAAGGTGAAGAACACTTGTCGCTCTTGCAGAGGACCTAGGTTCAATCCCCAGCGCCCTCACGGTGTCTCACAAACATTTGTAACTCCAGTTTCAGGGCATCTGACGCCCTCTTCTGAATGCCATGGCCACCAAGCACACACATGCTATACATGTAGGCAAAACACTCTTACACATTAGAAAGATATAAAACAAAGTTAAGTTACTTTAAAAAAAAATTTGGAAAAAGAGAATTGCATCTTATGGATTGTGCTGATTTTTTTTTCTTGTTATTCCCCAAGCAGCATGGTGTAACAATTGTCTACACAGCCTTTACAGTGTGTTGAGTGTTTTAATAACCTTGAAGTCATATGTGTATGGGTTATGCCCATACTACCTCACTTTACATAAAGGACTCGCACATTCACCACTTTGGTGCCCACAGGAAGGTTGCCTAGACTCAAACCACAATGGACCCTAAAGCAGTGTTTCTCAACCTGTGGGTTGTGATTCTTTTAGGGGTCAAGTGACCTTTTCACAGGGGTCACGGGTCACCTAAGACCATCAGAAAGCACAGAGGTTTACACTGCATTTTCTAACAGTAGCAAAATTACAGGTAGCAACAAAGTAATGCTATGGTTGGGGCTCACCACGGCACAGGACTGTATTAAGGGCCACAGCATTAGGACGTTTGATTGCTGCTGCCCTAGAGGACATCAGTGTTCGTTTGATCTTTCTCTGACCTCCTCAGAAGGACAGGGGCACAGCCTTCTTTGTCATGGGTGCCCTCTGCCCAGAATGGCTTTTGGTGGGATGAAGGGAGAGCGAGGCACACGCTGCAACCGGCTCATTCTCCGGAGGATGACAACACTTGTCCTATTTCCCACCTCTCTAAACGGAGCTTAGCACCTTGTGCTTAGGTGACTCTGACAGGTCAGGGCCACATGACTTGGCCTGTGAGCCTTCAGCACTGTCACCGCTGGGCCCTGGGCATGTGATGCTGGGGAAGGAAATAGCTTTCACCTTCCAGAAGTCCTTCCCTTCCCCCAGGAAGAAGGCAGAAAGTCCTTCCCTTAGGTGGGCTGAGTAGTTTCCTTCAAGGAGGAAGGGGGGGAGAAGCAAGGGGGGGGGGGTCCCTGGAAGTGCAGAATCAAGAGCTGAGAAAAGGGACGAGCACACACACGCCCCCTCCCCCCCCCCAGGAAAGCTTGCTTAACTCATCCAAATGGCTGAACTGAACATCTGAGCATCCGCGTCCCCTGCTGAGAACTGGACATCTTAGTGGTCTTGCTCTTCTCTCTAGTTAGTGGTGAAACACAGCATAAAATGCCTTGCAACCACAAGACCCTGAGCTGAAGTCTCCCTGACAGACCAAGCAGCTGCAGGAAGAGTTGGAATTTCTACGAGCCACGCCACGAAGTCCTCCTCTATAAAATGGAGATAATAATTAGAGCTAGCTCCCAGGATGAGAAAATTATGTAGGTGCCTAGCATGTACCAAGAGCTGAATAATGTTGGTTGTTTCCAAACAAGATAATCCTGCTGACTATGTAAGGAAAAACCCAGAAAAGGGTTCATTGGTGAAAAGAGGTGGGCAGGTCTGGAGTGCAGTTTAGTGGGAGATTGTGTGTGTAAGACCCGAGGGTTCAGTCCCCAGAAACGAAAGAAAAACAGAGGGACAGAGTCAAACTTCTCAGAACTGGTTGATTCATTTAGCCAAGTAAGGGGTGTGGCTCAAAGGAATGAGGAAACTGTCCCAGAGGTGACCCGGCACATAGCACAATTTTCCCTTAAAGATCTGGGGGTGGAGGGTAATGTTCCCTGACCCTTCCAAAAGCTCAGAGGCCCTTGTTCCTCATCTCAATGCTACTTTTGTCATCTCCTTGTCTCTTCTCTGGCCTCCCCACCGAGCCCAGTCACCAAATCCTATTGCTGCTTCTTTTATAATGATAACAACCCTGTGGAGACAAGTGATACTTTGAAAGTTATACAGACTTTCTTATACACTATGCCAGTAAGCTTTCACTCCCATTCAAACAAGTTAGGAGGGGCCTGGAGATCACTCTGCATGCCACTCGTGGAAATACTGGAATCTATGGGGGAGAAGGTGGTCCCCACAGGCAAGCAATAAACCCATGGCAGAGGCAAGATTAGAACCTAGGGGTCCTAGCTCAAGTCCAGGTCTCCTTTCAAGTCTCACCCGCCCTTGGGCTTCTATTTTCGGATTTCTTGGGCCACTGCAGTCTTCCCACCTGGTGGGAATGTGTCCTGGCAAGGCCATAGTGCCCCCATCAGAGTGTATGGGACTGACAGGTGATCAGCTGGCCTCCATCAGGGCAGCACAGATCACTACAGCCCTGATCCTGACTTTTCCTCCTGTTAGAACCGGGCTTGTTTCTAACAACCTGGAGGGGTCCTCTCCTGGTTCTTGGCTCTGCCTCTCAGTGAAGATGTGGTGGTCATGATCTCTCTGTGATTAGGTATTGGCCGGAAGTTGTTCATAGTGGCCTATTCCAATTTGGGGTAGGTCTAAACATTAGAGAGGGCTTTTGTTTATTTGTTTTTCTTTATTTATACAGCATCGTGCCTGCATGTGTGCCTGCGCACCAGAAGAGGGCGCCAGAGTTCACTATGGATGGTTGTGAGCCACGATGGGGTCGCTGGGAATTGAACTCAGGACCTTTGGAAGAACAGCCAGCCAGTGCTCTTAACCTCTGAGCCATCTCTCCAGCCTCTCTAGAAAGTTCTTTATGTTGAGCTGGACTCAGCCTCCTGGATGAATGTCTACCCATGAGAGCTAAATGTGATTCCTTCAAAATCATCCAACCATAAAATTTGTAATCAGTGTTTCCCATGAGCCAGGTCTTGGGACTAGGGGCTGAGGGGAACCCACAGAGCTGCTCCCCATGGAACAGCAGAGGAGCCCTAGGGGTTCCTGTACACAGATGGTTTCCTCTTGCTCAGTAGACACAAACGCAGTACAGGAACCGATCACATCCCCTTTTTGGGTGGCAGCTTGCAGATGTCTGGAGATGGGCACCACACCCTTCCCCAGGTCACTTGCGCACACATCGTATCACGAGGTGCCCAGCTCCTCAGCATTCTGGTCTCCTCCTCTAGACGGGCCCCTGTGCGCCTCTCCCAGATGCGGGGCCCAGAGCTGAGTCCTGTGCTCCAGCCAGGATCCCTCTAGGGCAACAGGCGAAGCTGCTTTTACCTCTGGTGTTGGCTGATAAAGTGTATTCACACACACACACACACACACACACACACTGCATTATCGGGCCCAGGGTCAAGTTAAAGTCTTGACGTGATTTTCATGGAAACTGCTGTTAATCTAGATTCTTCTATAGCACATCTTGTGCATGTTGATTCCATGGAGACACTCTCTCTCCCTACCCCCTCCACATACACACACACACACACACACAATGTGGCTGTGGCTAGCAGCTACAGACAGCATCCAGAGTTCTCTCAGGCGGCTCCGGTTTAGACCTCAGGACAGGACTTTTTACACTTATTCTGGGCAGCAGCTCATTCTGTTCCAGCTCAGTCTTCAAGCCTGCTGAGCTGGGGGAAACCTATTCTGGTTTCCGCAGTGCTCTGCTTCTCTCTCTCTGTCTCTCTCTGTCTCTCTCTGTCTCTCTCCTGACAGCAGCAGATCTGATAACACTGATAGCACTGATAACAACCTCTCTCCCCAGAGCACAGGGCATTAGGACCACACCCATCAAATAGTTCTTTCCTAAGTTAGGTCTCTGAATCAGGGTCTGTGCTTGGCACCAGGAAATTACAGGGGGACAATAAATAAATCCATAAACGGAGTCCTGCTGTGGTGGGTGCTAACTCTGGGAGGTCAATTACCTTCACCTCACATTCAGGGCTGGCCCTATGGTTAAATGGGGGGGTTCACAATCAACTTCCAGGATCCTGGCCGGGGTGCAGTGACTGTGTATGAACTTCTAACCCCCGCTGTAACGGCAGAGATTAAATGAGTTAATGCAAGTGCTGCTCTCAGGACAGCGTCTGGAAGCAAGCTGTTGGTCCCCACGATTAACTTAACCTGCATCCTGGACTTTCCTCCGTGCTAAGGAGGAACGCTGGGTGGGCGCTGCGGAGTCCTGTGTTAGGGCCTTGGTTTCCTTTCTTAGTTTATCAGTGCCCTTGCGGGTCCACCCCAGGCCTCCTCTTCTGGGTTTATCTAGTCAGCTGTTCGGATTCTGATCTGCTCCTTGCATCCTACACTGGAGCGTTGAGGGTGGGGAGGAGCCAGCATGGCCTTGGCTTTGACTCGGTGCTATACCTGGGCCCCTTAGGTGGATCACAGCTACCACTCACCATATGGTTAGGGCCAAGTGAGGCAAGAAGGCCCTAACATTTAGGAGGAGTCTCCTGCCCTGTTGTCACCCATGTCCAGACTTGCAGTAAAATCCCCCGCAAGTTCTTACATTCACTTCTTCCTCATTTCTTCCCATCAGAGTCTAACAAAGGAGGCTCAATGTTCCTGGCCTTTCCGAGGTCGGCCTCTTGCCGTGGGAACATAAGCTCGGGTTCTCCATCTCTATACTGGGGCACTGAGGGACGCCCTACCTTCTCAGGATGCTCTTCTAGGTCCGATGTTTTTGGTTAGTTTGCCCCTTTCCTATGCTTGGCTTTAAGTGTGTGTTCAAAGCAGGACCTTCGGCAGGAGCCAGAAAAAGTCCAGGGCAGACACGATCCTAATTCAAAGAAACGCTTTACTTTGGGCATGCTTGGGTCTGTGGGTCCCGGGGTCCCCGGACCAGGGGCTAGGCCCCTGCTAAGCTCCCAGAGAGGGCAAAGGGGCTTCCACCTGAGGCGGGCTGGAAAGAGCTGCAGGGCTCTTCGAACAATAGGAGGGAAACTGGAGGTTGGTGGGCGTCGGCCAGGTCCCCGCTGGAGGCAGAGGAGGCCAGTGGTGCCGCCGGCCCACCGGGCTAGCCCAGGCTAACAGCTGGTCACAGCCGAGAAGCAACGGCCTCGGGGCCCGCGGCGATCCTCTGGGTACGGCCGAGCCCACGGGCCTGGGGACGTGGAGGAAGAGGAGGCTGCGCGTGGAGTCTCCCCCTCGCGGTCCCTCCTCGCGGGCCTCCGGGCTCCGCCGAGGCTCAGGTGGACGCCTGGCCCACGTGGGGAGGAGAGCGGCGCGGGCTGGCAGGGCGCACGCCCCTCCGAGCCGCCCTCCCGGCTGCTGGGCTCCGGGGCCAGCGGCTAGCGCTCCCGCCGCTTTGCACGCCCTCTGGACGCTGCCTGGCCCGGCTCGCCACGGCCTCCTCCTCCTCCTCCTCCTCCTCCTCCTCCTAGGGAGCCGCCGGGGCGGGGCAGAGGGGGAGAGGGGGTGTGTGGAGCGGGAGGGGAGGGAGGGGAGGGGAGGGGAGGGAGGGGAGGGGAGGAGAGGGGGCCGAGCGCCGTGGGAGGGAGCGGAGGAGCGAGCGAGGCGCGGGGCACTTCTGCGCAGCTCCTGAGCGCCTCGGAGCCGCCTGGACCGAAAGACAGACAGACAGACAGACAGACACACGGCTCCCGGAAGCCGTGCCCCCGCCGCCAGGCTCGCAGGGCGCCGAGACCGTCCGGAGCCTCGCGTGCCGGAGGACGCGCGTGGCCGGAGCCGCGAGCCTCGATCCCCGTCCCTGCGGGTACGTGTGCGCGCGGGCTCCACGTCTCCCGGTGTGCGCTGGATGTGAACGCGCCCGGGTCTGTGGGTCTTTTCGAGTGGATGCTCGGCGTCGTGCGCGCGTGTGCATCCGAGGAAGGGGCCGGTCGGTGCGCTGATCTGGGTGAGGGTCGGCGCGCGTGTCTGCGTGTGCCTGTCCGCGGAGGTGCCTGGAAGAGGGTGTGTCCCAGTGTGGAGCCGTGTGTGCCTCTGGAGGAGGGTGTGTGCCTGCGCGGATGGCTTCGCTCGCGGCTGAAGCGATGGCGGGTGTGTGCGCGTGTGCGTGTGTGTGTTTCGCTGTGTGCACGCCAGCCGGTGTGACTCCCCGCGTGTGCGCGTGTGAGCCCCCGCGTAGCCCCTGTGTGCGTGTGCTCGGCTTTGTCTCCGCACTGCCAGGAGGAGGGGGTGGGGGCGGCGGCCGAGGCGCTGGCGTCGCCCGGAGCCCGGCCCCGGCCGGGGAAGTGGGCGGCGGCGGCGGCGGGGGCGCCCTCGCCCAGCCGAGGCTCCCTGCCGGCAGGTGGGCAGCCACACCCGGGGTTCGCCCTGCTGACAGCCGAGCCTGCCTCCCCGCGGAGCTGGGCGGAGGAGGGCGTGGCCTGCCTGAATCCCGGGAGTGTGAGTGTGAGGGGTGGGTGTGTGCGGGCGTGGGTGTGGGGTGCTGGGAGAACCCGGCGGCTTCCGAGTGGAGTGGGGACCGTCACCGGGGCCAGATGCAGCCCAGCTTGGCCCGCGGCGCTCCCACCTTCACCCTCAGCCCCAGCCTAGGTACCCTAAAAGGACGAGTAAGACCAAGCACTGTCTTAAAGGGCCAGCGCCCCGCTCCAAGGAATCCCCTTCCCGGGAGGCCTCTGTACTTTGAGAGATGTGTGTCTGTACCGTGTATTGGGCACCGCATGCATGTCTAGTCCTTGTGCCATGTGTGCGTTCTCCCTGTCTATTTCTTGTGCATGTAGCTGCATGTGCACATTTTACTGAGGAACAGGAAATAAGATATCTCTGGATGTACATGGACTTCTGTTTTGATAAGTTCTGGTGTGTTTGTTTTCCTGTGTGTGTAGCTGTTGTGTATGGGGGAGCCTGCTTGTGGAGCAGCAAGAGGAGGGCCATTTTGCTGCTAACTGGAAGAGCAGAGAGCCCCCCCCCCATTTGAAAAACGAGGTGAAAAGGAAGTCCAGTTCGGGGATTTAGTCGCTGGCCTTGCGGGCTTTTAGGTGGGTGGACTGGATCTAGAGAGGCTGAGGCTCCCACAGAGGGAAGGGAAGAGGACAGGCAAGCAAGCTCCAACCTTCTGGCTCTTCTCCCTAACTTCACTGCTCTTGGCTGCTTGGCTTGTGTACAGGGATAAGTGTGCAGGATTTGGAGTAGAAAGGGAGGGAGCTGGGTGTGTAAAGGGGGGACAAGTGGATAGTGATAGAATGGGGGTGAAGCTGGGGTTCTTATCTTTCCCTGAATACACACTTCAGGAGAGGTGCTGGGTTCCAGGGGTCTTTTTTTTTTTTTTTTTTTCCAACAACCAAACTCATCTGTGTTTAATATTTATTAAGCTTCTTTTCTCCTAAGGACTTTGACCTTCCTGTACCTCAGACTCTCTGGTTAGATGGTGAGGGAGCTCAGTGTTGGTTCTTTGAGGCTGGACTTTGTTTTTTGTTTTGTTTTGTTTTTGTAAATATTTATTTGGTTTTATTTTATATGCATTAGTGTAAATGAGTCAGAGCACTTGGAATCAGCATTAATAGACGGTTATGAGCTGCCATGTGGGTGCTGGGAATTGAACTTGGGTCCTTTGGAAGAGCAGACAGTGCTCTTAACCACTGAGACATCTCTCCAGCCCTGTTTTTTGTTTTTTTGGGACAGGGTTTCTCTGTGTAGCCCTAGCTGTCCTGGAACTCCTCTAGTAGACCAGGCTCTGGGCACTGGGATTAAAGGTGTGCACCACTGTGCCCTGCGAACTCACTGTTCTTAAACTTTTTTTTTCCTTACATTTTATATGTATTTGTGTGTGGCAGAATGGGGGGGGACAAAGGTCAGAGGATAACTTTCAAGAGTCCATTCTCTCCTGTGTGGTGGGCATCGGGAATTGAACTCAGGTCATCAGGCCTGGTAGGAAATGCCTTCACCCGCTGAGACATCTTGCTAGCCAGGAATTCACCCTTCTTGCCCCCAGAGATGCTGGCTATCCTCCCTACTCACCATCTGCCACTTCCCAGAGCCCAGAGCACCAGCCCTGGTGTGGTCAGCTTGCCATCTGCAGCAAGGTTACCAGTTTATTAGCAATGCAAATTTGTCGCCTCCTGGTAGACCTACACCGTACAAAAATAAGCAATCTATGTTTTAACAAATGCAAATTATTCTGACCTGTTCCGCAGCCCTCGAGAGGAGGCAGGAACTTCTAGGTTGAAACAAGGGAAATCCCTTCCTTCTTTCAGTCTGCCCTACATGTACCTGAAGTAGACCCAAAAGCCTCCATTACTAGGTAGGGGTTCTGGCTCCAGGCCCCAGGTCTCCTTGTGATCTTAGACAAATAACTCCTTTGCTGACCAAAGGAAAGATCTCACCCTGTAGCTTCCTCCCATGGCTCATTTTCTCCAACCTTACCTTGACTTACAAGAAGGCGGATACAGTCTAGTCCTTGTCCACGTGACTCTGGGACCTGCTGCCTCAGACTTCAGTGTAACAGTGTGGGAGGAGACAGGACTTTGCCACCTCCCTAGGTTAGGGGACTATTTGCCTTTAAACATTCTTGGCGCTCCTGTCTCTCATAGGACTTTGTGTAGTTATACCTGAACTTGTTTGATTGTCTCTCTCAACTACACTGTAAATGCCACCTGGTCAGGGACTTGCTTGTTCATCTTCCTAGTGTCCCACATGGTGTCCGGCTTTTGATTTGTGTTCCATAAGCCTGTCGCACGAATTAATGTCTAAAATAGGGGATGAGGCTAAATGACACCCTTTCTTAAGTCCCTCCCTAAGCTTTCTCGCCGTACTTCTATCCAAGCAGGACGTGGATTGTTTTCAGGCAGGTTCTGTCTTCTTTCCCACTCCTGGCTGTAGACGTGAGCTCTCACTGTGTGGCCCCAGTTGGGATGGCTCTGCCTGGAAGGCAGGGGAACGCTCTTGGGAGACACAGCCTTGCTTCTGTTCTGTGTCCTCCTGAAACAGGATCCCATGAGAGTGTGCAGAGGATGAGAGTGAATGAGGAACCTAAAGACTCGGGGTGTGGCTGGACACACCACTTTTCCTCCTTTGCATATTTCTTCTTCCATCCAATGACGGTGTTGGGGTGTGTAGTAGGCCCTCTTGATCCAGTGGGGATTTAGTCCAAGACTCCCTAGGAGATGTCTAAAAGTGAATAGTACTGAATTGCATACATACCATATCTTTTTTCCCCCTCCATAACCAATCACACCTCCCCACCCTGTGCAGTGTCCTCGTATATATATATTATATATATATATAATTTTTTTTCACATTGAGCTGAGAACTTTCATCTTTTCACTTACAGGAAGTGCTTTTGTGGCTACTCTGGTATATCTCCATCACTATTGTTAGCCACCAGGGCCATTATTGTGTAAAGTAAGGGTTGAGAGCATGCATCGGGATTCCAGTGCAACAGCTGGTCTGAAAACTGAGGTGACTAACTCGTAGGTAGTAGATACAGGATAGACACATTGGGCAAGGAATGATTGTGTCTCTCTTTTTTTGGGGGGTACAGGGGGTTGAGACAGGGTTTCTCTGTGTAGCCATGTCTGTTCTAGACCTTGCTCTGTAGACCAGGCTGGCCTCGAACTCACAGAGATCCGCCTGCCTCTGCCTCCCAAGTGCTCAGATTAAAGGCGTGTGCCACCACTGTCCTGCATGACTCATATCTTATGAAGATCAGAGCAAGGGAAAATGGCTTTGCCACGCTACTCAGAACAGTCCACACCTTAAAATGTATGGATTGTGATTTTTTTTGGGGGGGGATTATACATTTAATATTTCCAACCCATAGCTGATAATTGAATCAGATAAGGACAGACCCTTAACGGGTGCTGGTGCTGTGCCCGAGCCATTGAGGCAAAGAGCCATTGAGGCTTTGCCGGTGACTTCGGTCATCTCTTCCTTCTTGTCTTTCCACCTGTAGAACGGGCCGATAGGAGTCTCTGTTCACAGGGCTGCTTTGAGAGTTAAACGAGACAACACATATGGGGCGTTCAGCGCAACGTGGGCACAGATTACACATTTGGTAAATGTTAGCTGTTATTACTCTTCCGGCTACTGCACAGTTTGGTTCGGCTTGCTTGAATGCCTTTGTGCTGGGCCCTGGGCCTGCACAAAGAGAGAGGAGCACAGCAAGGTTCACGGCCTGGGTGTGGCAGCACATACAAGGATGCCCTCGCACGAAGACGCTGAGGCATGGTGGGGAGGTGTGACTGGTCATGGAGGCTTTAGAGAGGAAAAGGGGGTGTTTGGGTTAGATATAGTCTTGTTGGACCGGTATGTGCCAAGGCAATGTGGCTTATTATCCCAAAGAGTTTCATGTGATTGAAGCAAAAGCTGGTGAGTGGCCTCAGAGCTGGGGGAGGCAGAAGGGCTCTGTTCCTGTGGAAGAGCTTCACCTAGTCTTGCTGGTTGGTGGCTGGGACTAGGGAGAAGTAAGCAAAGCAGGAAGGGTTGGATTTGCATTTCAAAACAGCTCCCCAGGTGGTGGGAACTGCTGGCTTAGATAGAGGGGGAGGCTTAAGGACCTGGATAGAGACAGGTCTGGATAAACATCATCAGCTGTGTGCGTGTGCCCGCGCATGTGTGTCTGAATGCGTGTGTGCCTGTAGGAGCCCGGAAGTCAAGTGGCTCAGGGAGTGGACTGATCTCTCTCGGCCTTTGAGATGTCTTAACTCCACAGCTGCTTGGAGAGTGGGAGTCCATAAAATAGAGCTCTAGATCCTGGGTCTGCGTCTGTGTGTCCTGAGGCCACAGCTTGGGGGGGGGGGCAAATTCTCGCTGTTCAGGAAGCCTGATGTTCCCTGTCAGCCAGGCGGTACCTTCTTTTCCAGAACTCTGCTCCCCACTGGCTTCAGGAGGAAGCCAGCAGTTGTGGCCTTGACTTGCTGGCCTGGTCTCCTCCTGTAGTCACCACGTGACTTTCTCCCTGTCATCATGTGACGGCTTCCCTGTCATCATGTGATTTTCTCCCTGCCATCATGTGACTTTCTCCCTGTCTTTGGTGGCTTTCTTTTAAGGAGCCTGAATCCTCTCTGTTCTCATTTAAATTTGACTGATTACGTCTGCAAAGACCCTATTTCCAAATACGGTCTTATTCTGAGGTTCTGCTTAGGCGAGGTGGGAAGGGTGGGTGTCACTACTCAACCCACTCTAGACAGAAGACAGGAAAGAGCATAGCCTCAGAGTCCTCAGGCTCAGATCGAACTTAGGCTCTGAACAGAGTGGCCATGAGCCGTAGCGGGGTGGGGTGGGGGGTGGGGTCAGTTTCCTCAGCTATGAGCTGGGGACAACAGTCCCTGTGACTGTCACAGTGATGAGACTGGCCAGGATGGAGCTGTGGACAGTACTCGGTTACTACTTCCTCTGGGGGCTCTCCCCATCTCTACACTGAGTAGCCGGAAGTTACTTAACCCTGCTACATTTTCAGACGTGAAGAATCATCTTCTAGAGTCTAGAATGGGTCTAGAATCTAGACCAATCCTGCCAGATCCCAAATCCCGGGAGATAATGAGAGAGCTCTTTGTGAATCGCTTAAGGGTTTGTTGCTGTAATTTTTTAATTATAACCTTCATCATCATAATAACCCCTGGCCATTGCCACATCCGCAGCACCTCAGCAGAGCCCAGCCCACTCTTCTCCCAGGGAGGGCTTGCCTCTTCTCCCTCACATAGAGGCTTTGCACAAAGTATTACCAAGCTCAGAGCTGGGGAATCCGTGGACACAAAGCCTGTTGCTGCTCATTAGCTTGGGAAGGGGAACTTAAGCTAAGATAGACGTGACACCCCAGAGCTGTCAGTGACAACTGACATACCTTATCTGGGCCAATTGTGGCGGCACACCCCTTTAATCCCAGCACTCAGGGAGGCAAGGGTAGGTGGATCTCCATGAGTTTGAGGCCAGCCTGGTCTACAGAGTGAGTTCCAGGACAGCCACAAGAAACCTTGTGTCAAAAGACAAACAACAAGAACAACAAAAATGTCATCTGTGGCTCCTGAACCATGTGTTTTCCCCAGTTGCCACTTCCCTCCCCGAATCATGAGTTTAGGGCCTGTAGATGCCTAAAGAGGGTACTGTACAAGTCCTAGAGAGAGGTGAGTATTCAGCTTGGAGGGTCAGCAGCCAGAAAGAGGCCCCAGGGCTGAAGAGATGGCTCAGTGTGAGAGTGCTTGCTGGACTTTTGGAGTGCCCAGGCTCAGTTCCCAGCAGCCACACCGAGACTCATAACTGTAACTCCAGTTCCAGTTCCAGGGGACCCACTGCCCTCTTCTGGCTTCACTGGCCACCAGGCACACACACGGTATGCACAGATGCCTGCAGGCATACGCTCATACACACTTAAAAAGAAAAGAAAGAGGTCTGTGGGGGCTGGGTGAGAAAGCAGTTCCTGTGTGGCTGACCAGGCAGGTTGTTCAGTTCCCAGCCTGGCAGTGGCCACTCTGTGTGCTCCAGCGGGAGAGGAGGAAGCTGCCCTGGGCAGCAGTGTAGGGAGGCAGCTCCCGGAGGTAACTGAAGGCTTCAGCACCAGGCCTGTGCTTCCCTGCAGGCTGAGTTCTTGTAGTCCTGGCCTTAGGGAGGATCTGGGAATGGGTGAGAGGAAGAGGGTTATCCTAGCTTGGCAGCTTCCAATAAAACATCTTTTCCCAAGCTGGGGAGCTCTGCCTCATACTTCCCACTTCCTCCTCCTCCGCTGGGGTTTCTCGAACTCTCTCCATTTTGCCTTTCTATGCCGTCCCTCTCCACCCTCTCTTGAGATTATAGGTCTAAAGATAAAGTCTGCAGAGCCACTTCAGGCGACTGATTTGGGGTTACCTGGAATTAGAAAGCCTAGGGTTGTCATAGGCTCATTGCGGAGACTTAGAAATCTCTGCTGTCACTTATCGGCTTCTTCTTCGCATCAGGTGCTATGCTAAGCGCTTCCTGAGACTTCTGTCTTTTAATCCTTGCCACTCACTACCCAGGGACACAGACTCCAATCCCTGTCACATCAGAGGAGGCTAAATAATATGCCCAGCCTACCCAGTGCTCAGCCAGCAAGAAGCCCAGCCGGGGTTTAAATCTTGATCTAGCCAAAGCCCACAGGTACTTTCGATTCTTTCTTGGGGCCTGTGAGGACATTTAGGAGGTTTGTTCGAATCCTAAGAACAAACTCTTCACTCTGAGCACTGGGACTCCAAGCCTGTGCTTTGCCACAGTGTCAGGGGCTACAGGCCTTAGGCTGGCCACATGTAGCGTTCCTGGCTGTCCTGGAACTTGTTCTGTAGACCAGGCTGGCGTTGAACTCAGAACTTAGACATGCGCCTGCCTCTCCCTCTTGAGTCCAGGACTAAAGGTGTGCGTCATCACCAGCCGATCTGTTTATTTTTGAGACAGGGCCTCACTATGTGGCCTTGGCTGTCCTGGAACTTGCTACTAGGCTGGCGTCACAGTCAGAGAGACCCTCCTGCCTCTGCCTTTTGAGTGCTGAGATGAAGAACATGGACCACCATACCTGGCCTCCTTTACCTTTTTCTTTTTTTTCCTAGTTATCTTCCCACTGACCACTTTAATTCCTCAGAAATGATATTGAGTCTTCCAGTTAAAGAACTTATTGTCTGCAGGTCAGTTGTCTGTAGAAGGGGCTTGGGGATCCCCTGGCTGGCTTAATGATGGCTGGAACTCTGGAGGAAGTGGGCTGAGAAGCAGAGGCCAGAGCCGGGAGCCCCAGGGTCCTCTGGGGTAGAAGAGGGACAGCCGAGTGCTGGGACAGAGCATTCTTGTTCCAAGTACAACTCAGAAGTCCAGACTCCCAAACAGGCCGGGCTGTTGACCTCAGAGTATCACCTTAGACACTGGGCAGCTATGGTCTCATGGGGAGACCACCCCACCCTTGCCCATTGACTATCAGCTGAGTAGCCTGGCCCAGCTCAGACACCCTACCTGAGACCTTGACCAAGGAGCTTTGCTGGTTTATCCCTTCCAGGATTCACATCAGAGAACTTACTTGGCAGCAGGCACATAAGGAGTGTGCACTGTCCCCAGGAGAGGATCCATGTGCACTCTCTAAGTCTCTGTGTCACCCAGGAAAGTTTAGGATCGCCTCTTCAGTACTGTTTCTGTTGTTGTTGTGTTTTGAGTCAGGGTTTCTCTGTGCAGCTCTGCCTGTCCTAGAACTCACTCTGTACACCAAGCTGACCTCGAACTCAGAGGTCCACCTGCCTCTGCTTCCCGAGTCCTGGGCTCAAAGGCGTGTGCCACCACCACCTGGCTTATTTGTTTGTTTTTAAGACAGGATCTCACTCTTAGCCCAGGCTGTCCTGGAACTCAGCATTTCTCCTGGCTCAGCCTCCCAGGTGTTAGGACAACAGGTGTGAGCCACCATGCTTTAACTTCAGGACTCTTGTGGAGTCAGAACTAAGGTCCAGAGAAGGGTCAACAGGTAGCTAACGGCGGGACCATGTAGAGAGAGTGTTTCTACCTAGTGTCTTGGGTGCACTGCTGACTAGTTTTGCTATGAAGGCCCCTTCGTCTGTCTGGGCTCAGTTTTCCCTTGTAAGGTGGGGGTGCAGCTTTGATCTGAGGTGCTGGAAGTTGAGTCTCCTGCTGCCCCATCTGTCTTCTCTGCTCATCTCCTTTTGTGCCTCTGTGTCACCTGCCTCAGCCTATGCTCAGTGTCCCTATCTCCTGGGAATGGACAGAGCCTGGATTCAGGTTCCTCCTGTCCCCTCCCACGTGTCAAAGCACATGCCTGGGCCCGCAGGTCCCCGCTCACTCTCTCCCACTCACCACAAGTGCAGCAGGTGCCCGTGAGTCTGGGGAAGTTCAAGGTGGTTTCTCTTCAGGGCTCTCTGCATAGCTGGACGCGTGCCAAGCGGAGGGCAAGGAAAACTCCTTTCCGGAGGCTCACGGGGTGTGCCCAGCACTCAGCTGTATCATACTTTGCCCTTGCTCCTCTGTTACTCCCTGCCAAGAATGACAGGCTTGCCTGTCAAAATCCTGTATGTCTTTTTCAAGGCTCTGCTCACACGCCAGCCTCCAGCCCACAAGGCCTCACGGGCTCTCCTCCACCCCAAGGTGAGATCCCCCCTGCCTCCTCTACACTCCCGTGGTGCCTTATCTGTTCCTTTCTGGGGCAAGTGCTGCTGGGTCTCAGCTTTATCTGAGAGACATCTGGTCTCTTTCACTACTGAGGAGTCTCATGTCTCATTCTTTGCTCCCCAGCCCCCTGCACGGGGCTGTGCATGGAGCAGGTGTATAATCCAGGCCTAGAAGTTTTATTGGCTGAGCCTCCAGCCTTGAGCCGGGCCAGTTTCTTTGGAACCCCTGTGGCCCACATCAGTCACTGGCAGGCCACAGCTTCTCACACAGCTCCCCCTTTATTTGTAGGTTGGAGAGAGGCCAAGCAGGGCAATAGCTAAGAACTTAACTTCCACTCCCGATGCTGCCATTTGCTGGCTGTGTGACTTTGGGCAAATCTTGAGTCTCGATTTTCTCAGGTTGAAACGAAGGGCTCTGGCTGGGTGTGGGAGTGCGCGCCTATAATGCCAGCACTTGTCAGCCAGCACTTGTCAGACGAGGCAGGGGTTTGTGATCTTGACGCCAACAGGGATTGTATAGAAATTCCATCTTGGTGTCCCCCTCCCCAAACAAACAAACGAAACAAAGCCAACAAACCAATCCAAAGAGGTAGGAACGGGGGCTTGGAGATAGAACGGCAGCTCTATGTAAGGTGTCTGGAAAGCACTGTGGAGAATAAATGACCAACACACGGGCGTAACCCGTTACTTTTAAATTAGTGATTATCATCTTTATTGCTTCAGCAAATAAAGGCTTTTTCTCATGGCCAGAGTGAAAGATTGAAGTCTTTACACAAGTTCTGAGGTCTCTCAGGGTCTTTGGTCATGTAAGGGCGGGAAAGCTCTAGCACAAGGAGCCAGCCTCTAACAGAGACCCAATGCTGCTGAGTGAGGAAAACAGTGGGCTGCAGGGAACAGAGGAGCCTCTAAGCTGGAAGGGCAGGAAGTGGGAAAGAGGGGCTTCCTGTACAGCGTGGGCTTCTGAGGTCAGGGTGGGGCACATGTTTATATGCAAGAAAGCGCGGAGTGAAAACACACAGCCCCAGTCTCCATGTGGAGGGGCTCAGGAGGAGGGCGGGTGGCAAGCTTCATTTTGCCAAGAATAATAGTACTGCAGGACTGATGGCGCTTGATGCCACTACTGAGAGCAAGGGCTGGGGGCTGGGGGCTGGGAGGGGGGTTTTTGTTGGGCAACGGGGAGCCAGTGAAGGTTGCTCAGCAGAAGCAGCCATAGATGTTTAGGTTTTCTCTATGCCGGCTGGTGCTAGGCACTGAGGTGGTCTTCAGCTCCAGGCCTTTGTGGAGCTGCCTGTGTACCTGGCCAAGGTCAAGATTTGAACCCTGTTCTGTCCAAATTTAAAGTGAAAAGTGACCCCAGAAACAGCAGGATCTCTAAAGATGAGAGAACCAGCAGCAGAAAAGATCCGCCCTCCTAACCCCGCCATTAGACAGATGGGAAACAGAGGCCCACCGCCCGAGAGCCTCATGAGAGCCGGCCCCTGAGTCTGTGGAGGGATGTGGATGTAGGTCTGTGTTAGGGGTTGGGAGGAGGGTGAGGTGGGTGCCAGGAATCCAAGGAGAATTGGAAATGCTGATCCTGTGTCAGGCTGGGAGCCATCTGTCTCCAGGGGTACGGAATCCAGGTGAGTGGGATGTGTGGGCTGGAGCCTTCATCATTCCAGCCTTCTCTCCGGAAAGGGAGAAAGGGCTGGATGGGTGGGAGCAGGAGGCATGTGGAGATGTGGGGGATGTCAGGGGGTGGGCCTTAGGTGAGGAGGCTGTTGCCAAGCAGCCAGAGATGGGGAACACAGCTGAGCCAGCTAGCACCGTGGGCCTGGGCCTGTCCAGCAGGTGCTGTGGTGGGACTTCACCTCTGGTAATTATAAGAAGTCAGGGCTCCCAAGGTCATGATGGGAAGACTAGATCAGGGATGGCCTTCAGGGTTGGGGACTTCAGAACCATTTCTCTAGTGTGTCCCCAGCGGCCGCCGGTAGGATTTGTGATACCCAAGGGGTGACGGAATATTCAGCCCAAGACATCCCTTCCTTCCCCTTCTTCTGCCAGTCTGCCCACCCAGCCAGGCCTGTTTTAGTCCAGGTTACCTCCACTCTTCATTTGCTTATTAGAAAGATTTATTGATTGACCAATCTTATTAGAAAGATTTATTGATTGCATCAGGCCTTGCCTCTGACGTCATGGAGGAATACACACCAGCAGGCACAGCCCCCTCCCTCTTCTCAGCCCCCTGACTTCTTTCCAAGTTCCCTTAGCGTCAGGTAAGACTTTTTGCTGGATTTACTTTCTGCTGAACTGAAAACCAATCGGAGTTAATTGTTAAACCTAATGGCAGCTGAGTTTCACCCCGCTGGGCTGGCTGGAGGGGGCTGTGCTGGCCTTGTTCTCCTGGAGAGGGGTGGAGCCACCCAGGCTTTTCTGGCCTGTGCCTGCTACCTCTTCCCCACTGTGAGGCCTGTCTCTGGGGACTACTCCTTCCCAAGGGGGCAGCCTGCCAGTTGGACCTTTCCCCCTGCCTCCAGCGGAGGTAAGCCTGGGAGGTAAGTATGAGCCCTGGCCCTGGTCCAAGGGCTTGCACCTGAGCACTCTTGGGAAGGAGGGTGCCTAGCCCAGGGGACCCACCCAGAATGCAGGAAGTCAGTGTACTGAGCTGGTTTTGTCACCTGCTGTGCATTGGCGAGGGGAGACAGGGAGGTCACAGTGGCCTAAACCCTCTGTGCTATAGCCTGTCACTGAGTGCTGCCTTGTGGTGCCTTTCTCCTGCTCATCTCCCCCTGTAGCCTCCTCACCTCCCCCTCTAGCCTTTCTTGTTCTAGGCCCTTCCTCCCCTCTGCACTGGAGGAGCAGGCCTCCAGGAGAAGAGGACAGAGACTTATTTCTTCTCTAGAAGTGGAGCCTGGGGCAGGGCTAGGCTCAAACTGCTAGGTCGTCAGGCCCTGTCAACACCGGTGACTGCTCTCTGAGCTACATTGTCATTCTCTGACCTCTGGTCCCTCGATCACCAACATTGTGGATATAACAGACACCAGAGGTGGGCCTTAACCTCAGGCTCAGCTGGGGCTGTGAAGTGAGGGACACCATTCCATTCCCATGCAGCTGTGCGTCTGAGGCTTAGTTAGCACTGGGCCAGAGCCCTGGAGGTCACCACCTTACACCCCGAGGACCTGCTCTAGGGTGCTAGCTCCAACAGAAGCTATTAGTGACATGTGGCTAGCGAGGCCAAGGAACTGAATTTTAAACTCTGTTAACTATTTAATTTTATTTATCAATTAAGCATTTTTAAAGCAGTATCTATTCAGTTGTAGACAAACTTCTCCGAACATTTGGGAAATCAGGTTTGTGAATGTAGTCTCTCAATTTTAAAAGCTAAATATTTGAAAACACACACTGGATTTATAAGATTTAGCATAAGAAAAGGAAGATCTAAGTAGTACATATTGATTACATTTTGAAATTTACACGTTGGGTTAAAGGGCTTATAATTAATGAATTTCACCTATTTATCCTTTCTTAAAATGTGGCTAATTAATTTTTTATATCTCGTGTATAGATTGCATTATACTTTTAATTAATGTGTCTCTAGTCTTTCTTTGTTTTTTCTTTGTATAGCTTTGGCTGTCCTGGACTCACTTAGTAGACCAGGCTGGCCCCGAACTCACGGTGACCCGCCTGCCTCTCTCTCCCTGAGTGCCAGGATTACAACAGCTGTGCACTGCAATTCTCAGCTGTGTCTCTAGTCTTAGTTTGGGTTTCCATTGCTGTGATGAAACAGTAGGACCAAAAAGGCAACTTGGAGAGGAAAGGGTTTATTTGACTTACATTTCCATATCACTTGCTGTTTGTCATGGGAGAAAGTGAGGACAGGAACTCAAACAGGCAGAAACCTGGAGGCAGGAGCTGATGTAGAGTCCATGGAGGGGTGCTGCTTACTGGCTTGCTCCCCATGGCTTGTCCAGCCTGCTTTCTTACAGAACCCAGAACCACCAGCCCAGGGATAGCCCCACCCACAGTGAGCCGGGCCCTTCCCCATCAATCACTAATTATGGAAATACCCTACAGACTTGCCTGTAACTCCATCTAATGGAGGCATTTTCTTAGTTGAGCTTCCTTTCTTTCAGATAGCTCTAGCTTGTGTCAAGTTGACATAAAGCTAGCCAGCACATCTCTCTCTTCTCTTGCCTCAGGCTCCTCAGTAGCTTCGTGATGGCAAGCCAGGCACCTGTCACTGTGCCTGCCTTACATCATCTCTCTACTGGACAATGTTGATATAGCCAGTGTGGAGTTGGACACATTCCAATAACAATATAAATCTCTGTAAAGGCCAGTTACTTGAGGAGACTTGGGGAGACAGAGCAGGCTGATATTCCTTGCCTCACCTCCAACCCTGAATGCCTTTTGGTGAGATACTACCATGGATAATCCCGTAGCCTCCAGGGTAACATTGCTTCTCATTCTGGCCGTGACACTTGCTCTGTGTGACTTTTGGGTACTTTACTCTGCTGAGGCTTATTCTGTCATCTGTCAATGAGGCTGATGGCCTTTGAGAAGTGATCCCAGGAAGCATCCAGCATAGTTGGCATATGCTTGATTCTGATTGACAGTGGCTCCTGCTGCCACTGAGCGTGAGGATATTGCTGCCAGTGCTACATCCGCTACTTGGGTTTGGTTGTGCCACTTGCTTGGCTGAGGAATGGACCAGAGGGAAGCATGGGAGCTGGGATGGGGAGCTGGGGTTGCTTTGTGTGATACCTCAATCAGTGGCTTGCCTTTGGGAGGACCCTTTTGGATCCCCCTTTATGGCATGATCAGTAAAGATAAGTTCCCGTTTTGCAGATGAGGAAGTAGAGGCCTACCCAAGGAAATTTCCTAGCTACACAGACAGCACAAGTGCAGGACTTCCCAGCCCTGTTTTAGTGATGTCAGAGCCAGCGTTAGGAGGGCATCTTTCCTTGAGGCTGTTATAGGAGACAGGAGCAGGTAAGGAGTGGCCTTATTAGTCTCCTGTAACAGAAAAGGGTTATTCTAGTCTGCTTTCTATTGCTATGATAAAAACCATGACCACAAGCAACTTGGGGAGCAAAGGATTTGTTTGGCTTATACACCAGGTCACAGTTCATACCTGAGTGAAGAAGTTAGGGCAGAAACTCAAGGCAGGAACTGAAGCGGAAATCATGGAGGAATGCTGCTTACTGGCTTGCTCAGCCAGCTTTCTTATACAACCCAGGACCACGTGTCCAGGGGTGGCCACTCCCACAGTGGATCAGGCCCCTCCCCATCAATTATTAATCAAGAAAAGCCCCCCACAGACTCGCCTACAGGGCCCCTAGGATGGAGACAATTTCTTAATTGACATTCCTTTCTCCCAGGATTCTAGCTTGTATCAGGCTGACAAAAAGCCAACCAGCACCGTGTCTTTTTGTTTGTTTGTTTGTTTTTGTGTGTCTCTGTGTGTGTGCATATTCGTGTGCATGTTTGTGTGTTTGCATATATTGGGAGGTCAGAGGATGGTCTATGGTGGTATCCCACAGGTGCTATCCTCTCCTTGCCTCCCAGCCCCCAGCCCCCCGGCCAGGGGCTCTTTATATACCCTCGGTTGTCCTGTACCCTGCTTTGTAGAACAGGCTGGTCTTGAACTTGCAGTGCTCTTCCCGCCTCTGCCTCTGGAATGTGGTGGTGTGAGGCTGGCACCCTCCCTCCTGGCCCTGAGAGAGTCCCGACACTGTTTAGTGTAGCTGTGTCATGGTGGAGCTGGAGACACAGAGGAGGAAGGGAACAGGGAGGGGAGAGTGGATATGTGGGAAGGTCAGGCCGGGATCACAGCAAGATGGTGGACAGTTGGTGCCTCTGTTTATTTAGATCCAGCCCTCTGCTCACCCCTGGCAGGACTGTGGCCTCCTCTCCCGTCTAGTCCCCAGAGAGGGCGTCTAAGAAAGAAGCTTTTGTTCCACCAGCAACTTCTGTTTTTCTTAAGGTAGCTGCACATGAAGGAGCTCTGGGGCGCATGCGCAGGTGGGTGCCCTGGGGTGTGTGGCATGCAGCACACACAGCCACAGCTGCCTGACATCATTCCTCTCCATTCCAAGCCCTGAAACCGGAGCTTCTCTGCAGCCATCTACCTTCTGGATAGCACAGAGGACCACAGTCTTTCTCACCAAGGAGGTCTGGTCAAATCCCTGTGAAAATTTTTCCTGTGAATAATTTAGGCAGGTCATTTGGAATTTCTTTAGCCTCACTTTCCCTATCCAAAAAAGCAGCATAAAATAACGTACAGACAACCTAGTATTTTAGAACCTGGGTCCAAGCTCTGTGCGGTAGGGCACGCCTTCAGTCTTAATGTTGTGGAGGAAGAGACAGGTGACTATCTATGAGTTCAAGGCCAGCCTGGCCTACACAGTGAGTGTCCGGCTAGCCAGGGCTGCCTAGAGCCTCTATCTCAGAAGGAGGAGGAGCAGAAGAGGAAGAGCAGGAGAAAGAAGAGGAAGAAGAGGAAAGGATGATGATGATGATGAAGAGAAGAGGAAGAGGAGGAGAAGATGACAATGATGACAACCTGCAGCCTAGTGGCTCTTGGCAGTCTTAGCTCTGCCACTCCCTACTTAGCCTCAGTGTGCCACTTCACTCTCTGGAGCTCAGGATTCTCATGTGTGTACAATCTCGTTCTCCCTGTGGGCCCTCTCTAGAGGCTCCCCATAGGATCGTCTCCTCCAATCCCCTGTTGGTTCGGGAAGCTGCCGCTGCAGATCATACATTCCTAGATCAGGAAGGGAAGTGACTTGCCAGGCCACAGAACTCCAGAGCCCACATTCAGATACCACTGTGTGATTTCCTCCTGTCCACCTGATCACCATGGTCCTTATGGCACAGAAACATGGAGACTGGTGCTTCGGAGTTCATGAGCCTGAGGACTCAAGTCTTTCCTTCTACACCGCCAGGCCAGGTCTGCAATGGAGGGCAAAGAAGACACAAATGGGCTTAAAACCTGGTAAGGGTGGTATACCAGAACAGAGTACTAGTGTTAGAAAGACCTTAAGAGATGCCTAAAGTCCATCTACATTTCTGTCACAGATGGGGAGACTGAGGCAGAACAGTCAGGGGGAGACAGTGATGGCTGTGCTTTTCCCAGGGTGCTGGAAACTACTGGAATGATGTGAAGGAAGGTCCTGTGAAGAGGGGTCTTGCTGCCCCTCTGCCTCTCCCCAGTACACTGTGAAGTCTATGGATCCCTCCTTTAAGTGTCTTCTGAGCCCACTCACTTTGCCCCTCTGAGGCTGTTCCAGCACAGGCTCCTCCCTCCTCGTTAATTCTCCTGTGGCTGTTCTTGAGTTCTTTCCAGTCCCTTCTCCAGCCGGTGGCTTCCCATCGCTCTGAGAAGGGAGGCTCATTCTCTGCCTTAGTCTCCACGCCCTGCAGATTCCCTACCTGCCCTCTGGCTTTCTGTTTGCTCTCTGGCCTTTCTGTGTAACAGGTTCAGTGACTTCCCAGATTCCCTGGGCCATCCCGTGCCAGCCCCACATGCTGAAGAGGCTAACATAACCCTCTCTTCTCATTCCAGGTGCCTAGCTGAGGACGTCCTCCCTGGGGAGCCGCTGCGCCGAGGCAGAGGAGGGGTGAGTTCCCCCCCCCCGCCGCTGTTCCCTGCTTCAGCCGAGGGTGGACCCAGAGGTTCTTGATTGCTCTGTCACTGCTGGGACAGCATGAGGGTTTGTCTGGCTGGCAAAGGGGGCAGTGCTGAGGCTGTCCCTGTGGAGGAAGGTGTTCCTTCACTAAGCACTCTGATGATACGAGCTGGCACATTTGCCCACTAGGGATGGAGACCTCAGACTGGAAGCCAGATCTAGCTAGTCTGCAGGATGCGAGCCCTTGCTTTCTTTCACTCAGCTGCTCTTGGATGTAGATTGTAGATTAGGCAAGTCAGAGTGTGGCTCCCCTCTGCCTCACCACCGAATGCAACAGAGCCTCCGTGGTCCAGGCAGGTGCTGGGGTCAGGATGAATGACATTTGTTAAACTTCCTGGTAGGAATTTTTTTTTTTTTTTTTTTTTTACTTTTCTTTTTCTTTTTTTTTTTTTTTTAAGACAAGTTTTTAAGGGAACTATTCATTGAAAATAAACCTCAAAGAATTTCAACATACAAAATAGCTAAGCGGGTTGTAGCCCCTGTCGAAGTTCAGGTAAGGCTAGAGATTATTAGTTGGCTAATTCCTTAGGCCAGGGAATACCGCAGACCTTTCTTTGGCTCAGCTAGGCACAGTAACACATGTCACTGTAATCCTAGCATGAAGGAGGCTGAGGGAATGTTGCAGTCCAACACAGACTACACAGGAAGGCTTCTACTGACCAAAACAAAACACCACGGGCTCACAGCAGGGTGAGCAAGGTCTCAGGGCGGGCAAACTCCAGTGACCTACATTGATTTAGAAATTGCAAAGTCACATGTGTATGTCAGTGTTGGGGTTGTTAGGCAGGCCTACCCAGGGTTAACGTTATTCTAGAATCTTCTGGTTTAGTTTTGCATAGATGTGAGGGGTGTGTGTGTGTGAGAGAATGCGGGCAGGGGCTGTGGGGGAGGGGTGTGGGGGAGGGGCTGGCGGTGGTGGTGAGCCAAGCTGGGGCAGGTAGAATGAATGGCTAACAGAGCTGGAGTGTGTTATCCCTGAGTGGTGGGGGCAGGGGTGGCTTTAGCTCCATGTAAGAGGAGCGATTTGGCTCCTTCCTGCCAGCGCTCGGGCCCCACGGAGATCTCTGGGCAGGAAGCGCTGGGAACAAGGAATTCTCTGTCCGTGGCCAGGGAGCAGCCAGGATTAGGAGTTCCCGGGAGGGGCCTGCCCAGCAGTTCCCTGACATTTGGGCAAGCTCCTGTGTGCGTGGACAGGGAGGTGGAGGCGCAGTAAGGGGAGGCAGAGACCTGGGTCAGGCATTTATTCCTCACCTTCCTCAAGCCCTCCCAGGACAGGCTCGGAGGCAAGCGACTCTGTGGGACTCAGGGCGGATAGAGAAGAGACTGTAGGTATTGGCCACCATCTGGATACCGAGGGAACCAGAGTCGGTTTTCACAGGCAGCCTGCTGCAGTAGAGGCCGCTGGCCCCCAAGTGAAGTCCCACGTTACTAGATGTAGTATCTCACTAAATTACACCAGCCGCTCAGCAGAGGAGGCAAGAGGAGATGCCGTGTTATTGCCCCATTTGCCAAAGGAGAGCTGCTCGTTCAGGATCGCAGGGCCGAGAAACAGCAAAGCTGTTGTTTTAAGTTCTTATCCTCTGGATTTCAAGAGGCCTCTGCTGAAATGACTGTCGTCCCTGTGTCCTCCAGGTGGGGATGAAGGTGTGCAGCTGTCACTGTGACACCGTGTGCAAAGTGAGAGGGACTGGGCAGGGCACAATGGGAGTTCAGAGGAGAGAGATGAGCACGGTAGGGAGGAGGGGACCTTCTGTCCGTCCATTTGAATGGAGCTGGGGTCTGAATGTTCTATTCCAGTAGGGCTCTCCATAAGCAGGAAATGCCTGAACAGTGACAGGGAAGGGAGAAGCAGGGGTCATTCGGTTTCCCCAGGACTGGAGAGCTGTGGGCAAAAGTGGTGGCCAGCTGGGTTTTCAGCCTCCGCTGAAGGTGTCGTGTCCTTCCATTTTGTTTTATTCAGTGGAGATAGCCAGTTGCTTTTCTCCCTCCAGGTATGAGGAGGCCGGCCCCATCTGAGTGGCAGACCCTCAGGACATGCTCAGTAGTAGGCATTGCTCCCATTGGCGAGGGATGGAGGGAGAAAACCACCTCTGGTCGGTCGTCCAGGGTTCAGAGCTCTGAGAGCCAGGCTGGCTTCTGCCAGCCTTGCTGGAGAGAGGGCTGTCTAGCCCCACTCTGGACTGTAGCTGAAGCTGTATCACTGACCCTGGGAGAGGACAGATAGATGGATAATGCCTCTAGAGGCCTGGGCTTAGTCCCTGGAGTGTCTCTGGGATGGAGGAAAACTGAGGGATGATTCTGCTCTTAGTGACAGTCACACTTACCAAGAGGGACTTATAGCACGCTGGGTCATTATTGCCCCGTTTTACAGACAGAGACCATGAAGCTCAAAAGAAGGCAATGGCATGTCTTTGTCACACAGAAGGTGGCTGTGTCATTGTCTTCTGAAGGAGCGACAGACACTGGTATGGAAGCCTGCCCTTCCCTCCCCTGCCTTTTCCAGTTCTTCATCAGCCTCCTCATTCCAGCTGCCCAGACTGCTCCCCCGTCTCTCCCATGCACTGATAGGTTGCCCCTTGACTTACTGGCTGCCTGGAAAAGCCCTGGGCTCAGGAATGTTTCCCAGATAAGGCTCAGATAGCCAGCATTCCTTTTGTGACTCCATGTCTCTGGAGTCCTGGGTCTCTCTGATACATCTCTGGCTCACATCAAGACTAGAATGGAAGTATCTTAGATTTTCTACAAAAGGGTTTTAGTCGTGTCCCCCCCCCCCCACTACACGCACACACACACACACACTTTGGTTTTCCTCCGTAGTCCTGGAGTACAGGACAGGAAAGAAGTGTTTTGTTTTGCTTTGCTTGTTCTGTTTTGTTTTAGGACAGGGTCTCCTGGCTAGCCCAGGCTGGACTTGAGTGCACCATAAAGCTCAGGATGACCTTGAACTTCCAACCCTCCTCTGTTTACCCTTTGAGTGCTGGGATTTCAGTCACACACCGCCATACCTGAATTATGCGGTGCTGGGGATATACATGTCAAGGAAGTGGTGCTGAGCCATATCCCTAACCCGGATTGTGCCCTTGTGTGGATGGATTGACTGAGGCCCAGAGAAGGTGAATGACTTCTTCAGGGACACACATTCCACGGGGTAGAGCCAGACCCCAGTGCACGGGAATCCAGCTCTTTCTTCCCATTGCCTGGTGCTGACAGCTCTGGCTTAGTCCCTGGAGTGTCTCTGGGATGGAGGAAAACTGAGGGATGATTCTGCTCTTAGTGACAGTCACACTTACCAAGAGGGACTTATAGCACGCTGGGTCATTATTGCCCCGTTTTACAGACAGAGACCATGAAGCTCAAAAGAAGGCAATGACATGTCTTTGTCACACAGAAGGTGGCTGTGTCATTGTCTTCTGAAGGAGCGACAGACACTGGTATTCTCTCAGTGTCTGTCTTCTGGGGTATTCTCTCAGCGTCTCCCCACTGCTTAGCTGAACAAGAGTGACTGTCCATTTGATGGGGGTTGGGGAAGTTCCTTCTGTGAGATGCAAGGAGCATGGGTTCCAGCCTGCTATCCAAGGAGCAGATGGGGAAACTGAGGCCAGGATCAGTGCAGTTGCTGCCGTTGTGTAGCGAGAGAGGCACAGCTGGGAACAGGCTGGGCCGGGGCTGATGGGAGTGGGCTTTTTTCCCCAGGGAAGCCCAAGACTCGGTCTCTGTGAGTGGAAGTGGGTATCCCTGAGATGGTATATGTTGGTTGTTTACTGTGTGCTCCATTTTGGTCCTGGAGAAATTCTGCTGAGGTGCTTTGGGGTTTTCCAGAACTTTTACAAACCTGGTATGAACCACCTGATATGAACCAAAACCAGAGGTTTGGGCTTCTGAGCGCGCTAGGGACCCTTGCTGAGCAATACTGGGGTTACTGGGGATGTCTGAGGGACTCTAAATCCACTCAAAGCCTTTAAGTTATGTGCTTTAAAGTGATACGCTTTTTGGCAGGCGAGTGACCTCTCTCTTGAAAAGGAATAACTGGGGGTGTTAGAGAGACGGCTCAGCACTAAAGGGTGTTGCTGCTCTTGAGTAGGACCCATCACCTACACGGTGGCTCACAACCATCCATAACTCCGGTTCCAGGGGGTTCGATGCCTTCTGGCTTTTGAGGGCACCAGGCACGCATGCAGTGTACATGCAGGCATGCCAGCGAAATACTCACACACACCAAATAAACATCGATCTTTTTAAAATAAAGAATAGCCTGGATTAGGGCATACCCCACACGTTAGGGCTCAGCAGATTTGTTGAATACATGCATTAATGAGCATCGTGTCTTAGAAAGCACATCTGTTTGTTCCTCACAGCAGCCTTGAGAAAAGGTAGGGCAAGAAGAATGGTCCCCATTTAACAGGTAAAGAAATGGAGGCCAGGGAAGATGAAATGGCTCATCTGGAGCAATTGAATTTGAGTTTTATAGAGTTGGCATAGATATTTTTTTTCCACCTACCATTTAACCTTTGCCTCACTAAGGCTTGGCTGAGTCCTTTTTGTATAATTTGCACAGCCACTGGGGATGTGCCATTTAACATGAACAACCATCTCTCTCTCTTTTTTTTTTTCCAGTAGTCTAGAGACTCTGACAAACAGCAGAGATAATGGGATCAGTGCTGGGAGGTGTACACAGGGACTGTGGGTACCGGAGCCTGGAGAGAGTGAGGTAACTCCTGACAGCTAACTGGGCCTTGAAGGGTAAAAACATAGCCACGTGGCTGGGCTGGTGGGCAGTGGACTGGCCGCACATTGTTAATGCAAGGACGTGCTTCTGCCTCAGCGGTGGGTTACAGCTGAACTTGTGCTTCGTCTAGACTCAGGCCTGCATGGAGAACATGACTCCGCTCCTGTGCGTTTCCGTGAGATGCTTTTTTTCCCCCTTCTGTGCCTTGATCTGACCATCTGTGAAACAGCCAGTGATGGTCCTTCCTTCACGGAGAACACGGGCAACTGTGCTTGATACTGTGCCTGGTGCAGAGGAGGTGATTCATACCACTGTGTAGCTGAAACCGTGATGAGGATTGATAATTAGATACTGGGGTCAGCTGGGGCCAGCGAGGCCAGTGATGGTTGTGCTACTACTGTTGGTAATTTCTATGTGCTTGGCACTTTGCAGACCATGTGGGCACATCCATCACTGTATATGCCCTTCGGAATACTTCCGGAGGCTGCAGCATCTCCGCTGTATGGTCGGCTGGTGACCCCTCATGGTTTTAGCTCGGGTCTCCCTGCTTTGAAGACTGTCGGGGTGCTGAGGGACCTGCCTGTGAGAGCGCCGTAGCAACTCACAGTGGGCTGGTTTTTACTTTGTGAATGTTGGAGAGCATGTTAGCATAGGGTCAGAGGCGCACACAGGCATGTGAGGTCAGTGAGGTTGGGGCAACTGTCTCGCAGGCTTTGGGCCTGAGGAATTTGGGAGCTCTGAGCCCACAGGGTCTCTGTTTATTCCATAACTAGACAGCTCTCAACACCTAGATTCAAATTCTCTTTTTTTTCTTATCTATTTCCTGCTTTCCCGCTCCCAACCCCATAGTGGTTGTGCCTAGAAAAGGGCAGTCTCTGGTTGCAGGTTGCCCCTTGGCTGAGCTTTGATTAAGTCGCACATTCCTTGAGTTCTTGCCACACACCAATGTCCTGGGTGCCGGAGTGCCGGAAATGAGAGCCGTGAGTAAACACATGCTGGATTTATGTCCCCAGGATTCGAGTGTTGGCATCATAGCTCTGGGTGCTGGTTTTAGGGCAGGGCTTTTGGGGGTGAAGGCTCCTCCCTGGTGAATGGCATGCCTGCCTGCTCTTATGAAAGATCCTGGGGAGCCTGCTTGCCCTTCTGTCATGTGGGGACATGCTGGGAGGTGCCGGCTGTGTACCAGAAAGTGAGTCCTTAGCAGACACGACATGTGCTGCCACCTTGATCTTAGGCATTCTAGCCTTCGGAAGTGTGCGAGCGAAGCCAGCTGCTGATGGTATTTTTGTATAGCAGCAACCCTCAGAGACTGGCAGTACCTGGCTGGTAAGATGAATCGAGCTTTCTGCCGGGCTCTGGCAGTTCCCGGGGGAGAGTGAGGAAGGGGTCCCTTGCTATGAAGAGTGATTTTGAGTATGGAAAGATGCCTCTCCTCTGAAAGCTGGTGTGTCCTGGGAAGTCAGTCTTACGCTGTGGCGCCGCCTCTGCCGAGGTCTTGTTTTGTGATCTTGGTCTGATCCATACTTGTTTCTGGTCTTCTTCCCATTTTCCATATGAGGATTTGGGTTGAGATAGGAGATAGTCCCTAGAGTCTGTGAGACACATTTCCTCATAGGAGCCCAGCCCAGCCTAAAAGGCTTTCTTGCCTAGCAGGGGCTTCTTGGTCCCCCAGGGCCTGTGGGTGGTTTTTGTCATTTTACCACCTTCCCCACCTTCTGTCTTATTTCTCAGCCCAGCCTCTGGTTTCTTGGTCAAGCGAGACAGTAGGCTGACTGTCCAAGCAGGAGGGGAGGGGCCTGGAGGGCGGTCCTGATGCAGAGCATTCCAGTGATAGAAAGTTCAGCCCCAGCACCTCCCCTGACCCTAGGCAGTGCAGGGACCTGTGGCCTGGGCTGACAGGTCAGGAGGAGCCTCTTTGAGACCTTCCAGTCCCGGATTCCTGCTGTGTGCTGCCCAGCCTGCTCCCAGATCTGGGCTCAGCAGGGCACCGGGACTGGTTTGGCAGGTTTCACCACACCTGTGAGCAACTGGAGGCTGGCGCTGGGGCAGGCCAGGCCAGAGGAAGCTGTGCTGCCCTGCCCTTGACCCCCAACTCCCTTCCCCCACCCTCAAATCCAACCTTCCCTCAGCTACCTTCTCCACCTGGGCTGGGCACTTCCTCGGCCTGACACCAGGTAAGTCTAGTCCTTTAATGGACATCAGTCTCTTTAGCTTTGGCCTCAGTGATCTCCAAGCATGCTGCGCTCTTCTAACCAGAGCTTTGCCACGTCCCTCTGCTCTTCGATAAGCCGTGCAATATGGAAGGACCCAGGTTCCCAATGGGAAAGCAAAGGCCTCGACTCTCGATTGCTTCCTGCAGATGGTAGGATCCTGCTAATGTCCCAGTATTTAGTGTCTTTGGGAAGCAGCTTCTTCCTGTACTGTGGCCCTCTCAAAACAGGAGAGAAGTTGTGTGTGCAGGGGTGGGAGGGCTTTCCCTAGACCCCTCCCCTGCCCTCTTCCCCAGCTCATAATTGCCAGGAGCCAGGAACATCTCTATGGGTGCCTGCTCCTGATCTACAGCCAACCCAGCCGCCGGTTCAAGGGTAGGGAGGGACAGCCCATCGCTGCTGCAGCCCCACTGTGTGGCTGAAGTAAGCTGAGTCCCCTCGACTTACTATAGGTTGGAAGAAGGAATAGGAATTAGAAGATACTTCTGGCCTGGGGTGAGGAGGCAGGTAGAGAGAGAGGAGGAGATGGAAGCTCTCCCCTGTGCTGGCACCATCAGTTACTCTGCGTGCGTTGCACACTGACTCCTGTCCATGTGGTGACCAAAGGGAAGCTTTGTAAAACACAAACCTGGCCACTTCGTGGTCTCTTTTGTTCTTAGAATAAAGTCTAAACTTCCCAGGGAGGCGCCAGGGAAAGAGAGCTTTCCCTACCCTCCCACCAGTGTTTCTCCCCATTGGTAGCTTTATCGTACCACAGGAGCCTTCTCTCTGTTTATTTAGCAAATTCCTACCTCGGGACCTTTATGTAGGTTGTTCCCTTAGAATTCTTTCTCTGGCTCCTCATAGCCTTGGGTCCTAAAATTTTAAATCTCAGTTTACTTAATTTCCCCATCCCACCCACCCCACCCTGCTTTCTCTCTTTGCCTCCGTCCCATTTTTGAGATAGGATCTTGCTATGTAGCTCAAGTTAGCCTCAAATGCATGCCCCTCCTGCTCAGACTTGGGGTTACAGACATAAGCCTCCAGGCCCAGTTTTATCTCCACATCTCCCTCCCTTGCTCATCACAATTTGAGGTTACTTTTTTTTTCTTTTTTAATATTTCATGTCCATTCTTAACTCTACACTGCACAACACAAGGTAGGCAGTAAGTATCTGATGGAGGGAATGAGAGAGTTCTAGTTGGTGCCTGGCCTACAGCATCATTTAGTAGGTGCTTGTGAAATGGTGGCTGTTCGAGGGAATTAACGTGAGAACAAGTTTAATACCCACTTGTGCATGGGGTCAGGGTGCGGGGTCAACTGTAGTTGGAAAGCTGAGCCAGCGTTGGCTCCTTGTGGTCCCTGATGCCCAGCTGTGGCTTAGGTTATCCGAGGGACAGTGCCCAGAAATCACTGCTGATGGGGCTAGAGAGAGGGCTCAGCCGTTACAAGCACTGGCTGTTCTTCCAGAGGACCCAGGTTCAGTTTCCAGCATCCATGTGGCAGCCCACAACCATCCGTAACTCCAACTCCAGGAATCTGATGCCTTCTTGTGACTCCTGTGGGCACCAGGACATGCGTGTTGGCAAAATACTCATGCCTATAAAATAAAAGATGAATCTTAAAAGAAAGAAATCATTGTTGGCCATTAAGCTAACTGCACAGCTCTCTCACTCGCTTTAAAATATCAATTTATGCATTTTAGGTTTATGAGTAGTCTATTTGCGCAGATGCCTGCCTGACAGAAGAGGGCATCAGACAGAAGAGGGCATCAGATCCCATTATAGATTGCTTTGCGCCACCATGTGGACACTGGGAATTGAACTTGGGACCTTTGGAAGAGCAGACCTCTGAGCTGTCTGTCTCTCCAGGCCCCTGGACAACTCTCTTGAAAGCCTAGGCGCAGCCACTGTATTTAGGGGGGGTCATGCTGTGCTATGGTGTGGGCTGGATAAAGGCAAATCTAGAGAGGAACAGGCTAGACCCTCACTGATGTAGCTTTGCCAGCCCAGGAGGAGAATTCAGTGGAGCACATGCTGTCCTCTCTGGTTCCATTAGCCCCTGAAGTGTTCTTAGGGGCAGGGGATAAGGTGGCTGAGAGCTTGATGCTTTGGTTAGGGTTATAGGGTTATATTCCCCACCCCCTCGATGGCCTGTGTGGCATATGCTGGGTTTATTCACAGCTCCAGTTTTGTGTCTTTGTTTGTAAACAGGTTGGCGCTGGTGTGGGTAGATGTTGGAGAGGAAATGCAGGTGAGGCCAAGCAGAGAAGTGGCCTTTACTGTGCTCAGTCGGGGCAAGCTGGGATCTTTCATCCAGCACTGGCCCATTCAGAAAAGGCCTTCCGGGTTGGGGAATGGTGGGGGTGGGGAGTGGCTGGAGAGTATTTTTGTTAGAGTTACCATTGCTGTGAGGAGACACCATGACTTGGGGAGGGATGAGTTTATTTCACTCACAGTTCCATGTAACAGTTCATCATCAAAAGCAGTGAGGGCAGGAACCCAAACAGGGCAGGAACCTGCAGGCAGGGGCTGATGCTGAGGCCGTGGAGGGGTGCTGCTTACTGGCTTGCTCCCCATGGCTTGCTCAGCCTGCTCTCTTATAGAACCCAGGACCACCAGCCCAGGGATGGCACCACCCACAAGGGCTAGGTCCTTCCCCATCCATCACCAAGAAAAATGCCTCACAGCTGGATCTCCTGGAGGCATTTTCTCAGTTGAGGAGTCCTTCCTTCAGATAACTCCAGCTAGTGTCAAGCTGACATAAAACTAGCCAGGACAGAGAGGTAATCATGGGTACAAAGAAGAAAGTGAGTGAAGGGCTTAAACAGGATGAGGTTTTAGAACAGCTGAGCTTGTGAGACATGCAGGGGGGGTGAAAGAAGGAAAGGGCAATAGTAGAGGGGCAGTATCCTCTCTCTGTGTCCATTCTGGACCAGGAGCTGAGACTGGGAGGGAGCTCCTTCCCGTTAGGCTGGGAACGAGGGGAACAGCTCTCAGCAGGTGATGGTGGGGTGGATCGGCTGAACGTGGCTGAAGGCAGGAGCTACAGTGGCTCAGTGGGAGGTGGTTGGTAATGGGTAACCTCATGTGGAAAAGAAGAGACAGTTTAAGGAGTGTGTGAGGTAGAATGGATGAGCAAGGGGCCCAGCTATGTGGAGGAAGGGAGGAAGCCCGGGGATGGGGAACTGCCGGGCTCCCCGTGGCCAGCTGGAGCGGTTGTGGCGAGAGTCCGGACAGGCCATGGGTCCTGATGTCTGGTCTGACTTTCCCGGTTGATGAGCTGTTTCTTGATAAACCCTGTTGTTCTCTTTTTGTAGCCAATGATTTCTTTTTTAATTTAATTTTCTTTTTGTTATTTTATGGGTATGGTTGTTTTGCCTGTGTGTATGTCTGTGTACTATGTGCATGCCTGGTGCCAGGGAGGCCCAAAGAGGGTGTTGGATCCACTGAAACCAGAATTGCAGGGCGTTGTGAGCTGCCATGTGGATGAGCATGTAGGGCTCTTAACCTCTGAGCCATTGCTCTCCTGTTTGTTTTGTTGTTGTTGTTTTGTTTTGAGACCTGGTCTACGGTAGCCTGGGTTGGCCTTGACATTTCTGGGAAGCCAAAGTGACCTTGAACTCCTCATCCTGCAACCTCCACCCCCCAGTTTTCCAGGCGTGGGCCACCCTGCTTGGCTTTGTTCTGGCTCTTGATGTGGAAAACCCTTCCAAAATCCCTGAGTGATTGATTCCTCCTCTGGAGTCAAGAGAGCCCTCCATGGAGACATTACACATGGCCTAGAGATCTGGCAAGGGGAGGAATGGCTATTTGGCTTGCAGGTGGCAGTGCTGGGTCTCTATTTGGAAAGGTGTTCGTGTTTTTTTTTTTTTTTTCCAGAGTCCATCAGTTTTCTTCAAAGTGTGTAGAGGCAATTCCATTTAGCAGAATGCTTTGTGTGTTCCAGAGCTCTGGATGGAGCTGGGCAACTTTTCAAAGGTGGTGTGAGGCAGGAATCTGCCCGCTTCCTTTTGTGCTATCTGTCTGTCTGTCTGTCTGTCTATCTATCTATCTATCTATCTATCAATCAATGTTTGAGACAGGGTTTCTCTCTGTAGCCCTGGCTGTGTTGGAACTCACTCTGTAGACCATGCTGGTCTTGAACTAGAGATCTGCCTGCCTCTGCCTTTGGAGTACTGGGATTGGAGTTAAAAGCATGCACCACCCACCAGGTTTCCTTTTGCTTTTTGAGTAGTGTGGGCTAGCAACCCTAGGTTGCAAATGTTTCCAGCTAATTTCCCTTCAAAAACAACCAGATGGGGGTTGGGGCACAAGGAAAAGGGGAGGGAACTTGCTCAGATCCAGGCAGGACTCAGCACTGCCTTGGGGAAGAAGGCTCAAGAGATGCACTGAGGGACAGCCACAGAGGCAGACCCACTTTAAGGCACTACCGCAAAGGCACAGCTTAGTTGTCAGTGAAGGACTGATGAAGACTCACCCCTGTCCTGAGACTCATAGGCCCATCCGCCCCTTCCTCCCCTCTGGAGATGGGCCCGGAGGCTCAACTGGAGTTCAGGAGTTAGAACAGAAAGGGCCGATCTTGTCCCGCTGCTAAGGCCAGGAGAGGAGATCCCCTCTGGGTGGAATCCAGTCCTCATCCCTCCTCCTGCTGCTCCAGTGTTAAGGAGAGCCTTTTGTGTGCGTTGCCAGGGAACCAAAGTTTCTTCCTCTCTCAGAGCCCTGATTGGCTGCCGGCGGAGCTTGAGCATTGATGAATGGAAGGGTATTCCTTCTGCCCCACCTTGCCCAGAGTGAGAGAGGCTGGGGTCCCCACGAAGTGCTGTGTGGGTCTGGGCTCTCTTTGTTCCTGCGCGCGTTCGTTTTCTTTCTTCTCCAGGAAGCATTTCTCATCTGGTTCCAGGAAAACCAACCCAAAAGTTGATGGGTCTGTCTTCTAACCCTGATGCTTCTATTCGCTTCCTCTTGGTCTCCAGAAGGTCCCATTTACCCCCTGGGTCTCAGTTTCCCTTCTTATAAAGATGAAAACATTGTGATAAGAAGCCTTTGGTCCTTCTAGCTCCCTCTTCCCCAGCCAAACAGCTCAGAGTCTCTCTTCTCTGACTTTCCATGAGGCAGACACTCCCTCAACCGGCCTCTTTCAAGGCTCTTGTCCGACTGTTATATTGGTTCCCCTGTGAGATGCAGGTCGGAATGTAAAGCTAGGAGTGGTGGCATGTACCTGTCATCCCAGCACGGGAGAGGCAGAGGCAAGCGGATGGTGTTAAGGTCTAGCTTGGGCTTCATAGTGAGACCCTGTCTAAAAATTCCAGGGGTTGGGGTTGTAACTCAGTGGTAGGATTCCAGCTCTGAGCTTGATCTTGAGCATTGCAAAATGAATGAATGAGTGAATGAATGAATGAGTGAATGAGACTACAGCTCCACACACAGGAGAAATAAGAGCACCCATCAGGGTTGTCATTGAGGCTGACAAGATGGCAGCTCCAAATGCCTTTTTCTGGTGTCTCTTCTGGCAAAGGCAAGGAGAGGAGGAAGTCTAGACTGGGAAGCAGGCCTCAGCTGTGAACCTGTGATGCCCCATGGCTGGGCTCAGATGCTGCTCATTCCTGGAAGTGTCAAAGAGCAGACAGAGGAAGACATTGCCTCGTGTTGACGGCGTCTGAGGTGGGGGAGGCCGGTGCTGGAGCTGATTTTTGTATCACACTTTTAGATCCCTGGGGACTTTCTTAAGCGTTCCACAGCTGCACTGAAAGAGGAGTAAAGTGACGACACTGAGCTTCCTGTTGGCAAATGGGCAGCCTATTGGTCACTGGCCGTGTCTTGGCCCAGCTTAGCTCACTCCCACAGGCCGGGCTGGAGGGTGACCTGCACATTCAGGCTGTGGTATTCAGTACACAAAGTCAGCTGTCCTAAAATGGGCTTAATGGGGGGCATCTGGGAGTGACTCAGCCCTGTTTCTTCTTGACTCACCAGATTGAGGGTCAAAGGTGGCTGCAGAGGTCATTGGCCTTCAGAGCGTGGTTTGGGGTTGGACTCTGTAGCCCAGCCTCCCACCACCTCTGGGCCTGCAGCAGCTGGGACTTAGCTACCGGCCATCTCACAGGTAGTGGGCAGCAGCATCGGGAGGCTGAAATCGGGCAGGGTGGAGGACCTTGCTCTTGGGCTGAGGTTTGGTAGTGGGAAGGGTGGGGGAAGGGGGCGGGAGGAGAGGGGGAAGAGAAAAGAAGGGAGTCTGGAACGGGTGGGCGGAAGCTGAGTACGTGCAGTGGGGAGGTCCCTCTGGGTGCGTTATGTAGCTTCCATCGAGGGCAGAGCCTCATGTCTCAGTGAGGCTGAGGGGCGGGCCAGGGAGTGAGTGTGGGTTTGTGTGGTGTTGGCTGCTCCCTAGGGGAACAGAGATGACATGATTATTTTGGAGATGTTAGCAAGTTTCGTGTGCAGCCAGGTCTGTTTGCCTGGGGTGGGCATGGGCAGCTGGGTGTGGCCGTCTACCCAGTTGCCGCTTGTTTGCTTGTCTGTCTGGAGACACGATTTCTCTGTGTAGGGCTTGCTGGCTTGGAAGTCATACTTTAGGCCAGGCTGGACTCCTATTCACAGAGATCCGACTGCCTCTGCCTCCCAAGTGCTGGGATTAAAGGTGTGTGCCACCACCACCTGGCAGCTTGGCTTGTGTGGTTGTAAACGCCACTCCTGGACTCCATGCTGGTCATGGGGGGGGCACTTTCTCAGTCTCCTGAGCGAGGAATGGAGAGGACGTTGGTGCCTTCCTGGCATCTGGTGGGAGCAGTGGCCCGCTCACACTTCCTCTGCAGCACCCCCTCACTTGGGCTCCAGAACACGGCATCCATCTTTTTGGCCTCCTCTGGCTCTCCCTGCACCCCTCTGCACCCCTCCGGCCTTCTCCTTGATTTCTGCTCCTCTTCTTTCCTCATCTGCCCAGTGTTGGGGCTCCTAGGGCCCCTGCTGCTGTATTTGCTGTTTTTCTAATATCTAGTGAAAGTAATAACACAGAATTGAGATTTCAGAGACCAGGAGGAGGAGGAAAATTACTCCTGAGTGTTGTTGGGAGTTTGGTGTATTTCTTCCCAACTCTTTCTTTTCTGGCTCCTCACGGAGCTGTAATCCCATCTGTGCTGTTCTGTCGTTGGCACTCCAGGACTCTGAGATCTTTCTGTGTCATTACTGAGTGTGCCATTGGCATACAGTGGATATCTCCCTTTCCGTGAGGGTGAGTCATCTCGCAGGGTCCCACAGAGGTTTTCTGGATGCAGCAACCTATGGTGACCCTAAGAAAGGAAGGAGCTGGTGTGTGACTTCTAGTCCTTTGTTCCTGGTGCAGCCCTTCCCACACCCCATTTGGTTATGGGGAGAGTGAGTCTCAGCTGCAAAGTAATGAGAGGGTCACGACCAGGAAGTAAAGGTTTACACAAGCCTCTGTCTTCTGCCCAGAGCCGTCACCTTCTCTTGGGCTCTGTCCCCAGTGGTAGCTCTTTAGGCTAGGAAGTTTGATCAGGCCTGTTGGTTTCCTAGTGCTGCTGCAGCTATGGTCTTCATGTCAGGGTGGCCTCAGATTTTATTTAGGATGTCCTTGAACTTCTGACCCTCCTGTCTCTCAGGATGTTGGATCACAGGCATATAGCACTCGCAGTTTATGTTGTGCTGGGGAATCGAACTCGGGGCTTCACAGATGCTAAGCAAGCACTCTCCCAGCACTCGACACCCTCCCTGCCCTTCCAAGTTACCACACACTTAAATCCTTGCAGTTCTGGGGTTTTGTAAATCTGCATAGTTAGTCCTGTGAGGCAGGGGCTAAGGTTCTGGCAGGGCTGCCGGGGGACGGCACCTTGTCCTGTCATCTTCTGCAGGCTGCCCCCATTCCTTGACTGCCTCCTTCCGACTCAGCAATGGCTTCCCTCCAGCTCCTGCTTCTGCCATCACATCTTTGCCTCTCCTGTCTTCCTCTTCCACCACAAGGTCCCTGTGTTTACACTGGCCCCACGGAAAATCCCTGATCACCCTCCGTCTCAGACTCTCACTGAATCATATGTGGAAAGTCTCTTTTGGGTGTGAGGTAATGCCCACAGATTCTGGGTGTGAGGGCATGGATGCCTTTGGGTGAGCCTTTCTTCTCCCTGCCACAGCTGCTGATACCAGGGTCTCCTCTGATCCCCCAGATCCTGCCTGGATTTTTGTACCATCAGCCTCCAAGATGGAGGGAGAACTCCTGACTGGAAAGGAACATGAGATGATTCCATGAGGAACTGGGGAGACGGCTCGGTTGGTGAAGTGCTTATTGTACGAGAATGAAGCCTGACCTCAGATCCCCAGTGCCCCCTAAAAACTGAAGTGCCAGTGTTCATCTTTAGTCCCATCACCAGGGAGGCAGACAGGCAGACAGGGAGGCCACCCTCTCTGAATCGACAAGGTCTGGGTTCAGTGGCCAACCCTGTCTCAAAAAGTAATGTGGAGAGATCTCAAGAGAAGCACTCAGTGCCGACCGGACCTCTGGCTTCCGCACCTATAGGCACACATGTGCGCACACCCACACCAACACGCTCCGATATTCTCACACAGAGAGAGTGCCTCTCCATGCTAAGGTGCCTGACAGGACACATGCTCCTGTGACAGTGTGGCAGAGGTGTTCGATATCACCCGTGTCTTTTAGGGGAGGGCCTCTGGCCAGGCACAGGGAGACGACTGTGGCCTCCTCCACCAGCACTTCATTGCTGTGTGTGTGTCTGTGTGATCCCATCTGCGACAGCACGTCGGTGCTCTTGGGATGGCCAAGGAGTGACACTTTTAAAAAGGCCTTTTCTGCTCTTGTTCTAAGGAAAATAATTACACAAGTGACTAATTTTATCCCTAATCCCATAATTACTTTATTATGTAGCTGGTGAGAGGGCTCTGAGCTGTGCCTGTGGCGCCACTCTGGCTGCTGGCCCAGTTGGCCTGGACCTACAGCAACGGAGCCCCGCCCTGCTTGTGGGACCAGCCTATCAGAGGGAAGGATGCAGGAATTCTGCTTGGGTAGGGCCAGCTATATTGTCATATACATGTGGGCAGGTCTCTCGGTCCCTAAAGTCTTTACTTTTTTTCAACCTCACCCCCAGACAGGGTTTCTCTGTGTAGCCCCAGCTGTCCTGGAACTCACGCTGTAGACCAGGCTGGCTTCTAACTCAGAGATCCACTGGTGTCTGCCTCTCAAGTGCTGGGATTAAAGGTACTGCCTGGCTTTTAACCCTTTCTTTAAGGCTACTTCCCAGAATTATTAGGCCTGCCGGGGGGTTATTAAGCTCTTGACCGTGATCTCATAAAACAGTAAGGATGATTTGAGAAACTGGACGTCCCTGCAGATAAGGAAGTCGAGTGGCTCGGGTTTCAGGTTGTGCAACGTGCGTCTCCCTTTGTCTTTGGGTTTTTAAAACAGGGTCTCACTGTGTAGCCCTGGCTGGTCAGGAACTTGCTGTGTAGACAAGGCTAGCCTGGAAATCACAGAGATCCATATGCCCTTTGGGACTTAAGGCATGAGTCACTACCCCCGGGTGTGTCTCAGTATTATTGTGGTCTCACTTTTCTTGGTTCTCTCTCATTCTGTCTTTGGCTTTTAGTCTTTTCTTCTTGTTCATATTTCTCTATGTAGCTCTAAGTTTTTCTTTAAATTGTAGCAAAATATACATATCCTAAAATTTGCCATCTTTCTTTGTGCGTGTGTGCGAGTGCATGCGAGTGCATGCGTGTACATGTGCTCATGGACTGTATCTTATATGTGCGAGTATTTGGGGCACATGTCCATGTGCACTGATGTGGGGGCCAAAGCAGGACATTGGGTGTGTCCGCTGTCACTCTCTGCCTTTTTCACTGACCCTGAAGCTTGCTCGTTCAGCTAGGCTGACTGGTGAGTGGGTTGTTGGGGCTGTCCTGTCTTTGCCCTTGAAGTGGGAGTCGCAGGCATCCATGCCTGGCTTTAAAAAATGGGTGCTGGAAACTCAAGTTCAGGTCCTCACGCTTGCAAAGCGAGAGTTTTTACCCATTAAGCCAGCTCCTTAGACCCTCATTCTTAACTGTACAGTTGAAGAGTGTTAAGGATGTTCTCATCGTGTCCCCGACACTACCATCCGTCCATGTCTATCGCCTTTAAAAATAAAACATTATTATTATTATTTATTGTTATTGTGTGTGTGTGTCTGTGTGTGAGAGTGCACCCACGGCATGCTGGGAAGCCATAGGACGACTTTTGAGGGTTGGTTCTCTTCTTCTACATTGGGATCTGGGGATCACATTCAGGCCACCAGGTAGGAGTCTCTTCTTACTTGCTGAGTCTTCTTGTGGGCTCTTCAGAACCTCTTTTATTTAAGATTTATTTATTTATCTATTATGTATACAATGTCTGCATATACACCTGCACACCAGTAGAGGGCACCAGATTTCATTACAGATGGTTGCGAGCCGCCATGTGGTTGCTGGAAGTTGAACTCAGGACCTCTGGAAGAACTGCCAGTGCTCTTTACCTCTGAGCCATCTCCCCAGCCCTCTTCAGAACTTCTTTATCTTGAGAAACTGAAGCTCTATTCATTAAACAATAGCTCACCATTCCCCGCGTCTCCCAGAATGTGGCAGCCGCCACTCCATTTTCTGCCTGTATGAATTTGATAGAAACCTCCCATACATGGAATCACACAGCGCTTGTCTTTTCATGAATAGCTTGTTTCACTTAGCAAACTGTTCTTAAGGGTCACTCGTGTTCCTTTCTGAGGCAGAATAATGCTTCATTGTGTGTGTCACATTTTGTTATCAATAGACTTTTTTTCTTACCTCTTGGCTATTGTGAATAACTCAGCTTCAGCAGCACAGGTCTGTGGAACTGTCTTGTTGATGCTGTTTTCACCTCTTTTGGACTTATACTCAGAGGTGCATATTTGGTGTGGGCACATGCATGTTCGTGTGTGTGTGTGTGTGTGTGTGTGTGTGTGTAGGTCAGAGAATAACCTTGGGCATTTTCTTTCTCTCTCTCTCTCTCTCTCTCTCTCTCTCTCGGGTCTCTCATTGCTCTGGGACTTTACTGAATAGGCTAGCCTAGCTGACAAGTGAGCTTCCAAGGATCCACCTGTCGCCCTCCATCTCATACTAACTGGGATTAGAGCATGTGCCACCCCACCCAGCTTTTCATGTAGGTTCGAGGGATCCAAAATCAGATCCTCATACTTTTTTTTTTTTTTTTTCAAGACAAGGTTTCTCTGTATAGCCTTGGCTGTCCTAGACTCATTTTGTAGACCAGGCTGCCCTCAAACTCACTGAGCTCCACCTGCCTCCACCTTCTTGAGTGCTGGGATTACAGGCGTGTGCCCGGCTAGATTCTCATACTTTTAAGGCAAATGGTTCACTGACTGAGCTATCTCCCGCTCCATTAGAGCTTTGTATATATATGGGGTCTCATTCTATCTCTGTATCAAGTGTATAATAGATAAAATAAGCCCCAATTTATAGCTGACAAAGGCTCAGAGAAGTTGGTTACTTGCTCAGAGCCGAGCAGCTAGGAGGCCTTGAGGCAGAGTGGAGAGCTGGCTGCTGCCCAAGGCCTGCTTTTAACCGTGTGGCCTGCTGCCTCCCTGCGGCCTCAGCTCCACCTGTCTGGGCAATTTTCTGCCTTGGTAGTGCTGTTTCCCCGTCCTGCTCACATTTCCACCATTTTCCTGCCTCGCCTATATTCACGCTCCCTGGAAACCCTGCACTACTTGTGTGAAAGCTCTTTGACTGCCAGGAAGGTTTTGTGCGGTGGAGACAGAGCAAGGCCTATAATTTGCTTTCTAATCATAGGCCTCCGGATTCATAGTGGCTGCTGGGATCTCCTTCTGCATCATGTGGCAACCAGCTTGTGGCTCCTCAGAGAGCCAGCCCCAAGCCCTCTTCTCAGGCAGGTTCACTCTACTCCCAAAAAGAGTCGGGGAGAGGCCACCCTGCCTCTTCGGGGTTCCCCTAGCTCCCAGATTTCCTGGCAGCAGCATCAAATTTTCTCCAGAAAATTCTATAGAAATATTTCATGACACTTGCCCTTCTCTGACTTTCAGTGTTTGGATGATTTTGTAGATTTCGTTCATATGAGCTAGCCTTAAAATTTCCATGTTCGCTGCCATCTTCCTGTCATTTTATTTTTCTTTTTATTGTGGAGAATTTGAAATCTGTAGGGTAACAGAGAGAACAGCATGAGTTTCGGGAAGCCACCACGCACCGCCCTTCTAGCCAACGGCATGGAAGATGGGCTTGCCTGCATTCGTAGCTCACTCAGTAGATGCTCCTTAAATACACACGTAGGCTAAGCCTTACCCTCTGAGTCTCGTTTTCCCAGCACTCACTATGAGGCGAGGACCAGCTGCTCTTCAAAGAGATCCAGCAGCCAGAGCATGCACGCCGGTGTCAGACATGGTGGTTCAGGTTCGCTTGCTGCCATTTGTTAGCTGGGTATCTTCAGCTGAGTTATTAATCGATTTTATTGGCCGTCAGGTGTAGAACTAGAAGTGATTCCTTCTTGGATGTGGTTGTGAACGTTACGTAAAGATCAAGTAGCCGTCCAGGTTTGGTTTAGTTTGGGACTAGGCTTCCTGTGCCACGGACTGGAACTTCCTGTGTAGTCAAGGATGTCCCTGAGCTTCTGATCCTCCTGCCTCTACCTTCTAAACTGTGGGATTATAAGTATGCATACCACGCCCAGTTTATGTGGTGCTAGGATTGAACCCAGGGCTTCAGCGTGGTAGGCAAGCTCTCTGCCAACTGAGCTATTCCATCCCTCGCTAATACAGCTTTTAAAGGTTTTGTTGTTGTTATTGATGTTTGTTTGTGTTTGGTGTGTGTGTGTGTGTGTTTCTAGGGATCAAACCCAAGATCTTGCACTACTGGACAAGCACTCTAACACTGGTCTATTGTCACTAATGTTTCCTTATTATTGTTTTGACTATTAAATATTCTGGTGGGAAGAATCCATGTTTTTTAAGAGTACAAAAATAAAATGGAATCTATTAGAATTGAAGCCCCAGGATTTGGCTCCTTTTTCTGTCCCAGTCAGCAGATAGTCTGAGGCTCAGGAAAAGGTCACCACAGCCAGAGCCAGTGCCCCAAATGTGGAGGCTGGGAGCAGGCCCAGAGTGGGGTCCATGCAGGCCGGCTCTACCTACTTGCTTCCCTCCTGCCTGCCCCATGTGGGCACAGTGACCCCCCAAGGAGAGGAGCAAGCCAGTAGTCCCCTCCCCGGGTGAGACAGGCCCAGCTGGAAGAGCCCAGAGGTGGAGAGAGTGGCAACACTGCAGGGTATCTTGTTGCTAGGAGACCTGAGGAGGCAGCAGGACCCATTGCCAGAGGTGGGAGGGAATGATGATGGGTTGATGTGGGGATGCAGGGCACGTGGCCCCAGATGGGCTTCTGTAGGGTTCTGGGAGGAGATGGTGGTGCAGCCACTGGGATCCTTGCCAGGAGGAGAGGAGGGGGTTGGAGCAGAGACTCTGGAGAACTGGACTCGTTCTGTGGACCATGGTTTAGCACAAGCCGTTCATTTCTCCTACTTCTTGTATGTCAAAAGCAGACCAGCGTTGGCACCCTGATCCATTGTGTGACTGTAGCAAGTTACATGGCTGCTAAGCTCGCTGGGCCCCATTCCGCTTCTTCATCTGCAGGATGGGCTCCATTCCACGATGCGATTTCAAATGTGCCCTACAGGGAGGAAGAGTGAGCGCAGATGTGGCTTCGCTGCCACACCAGCGTTTCTTGTAATTGCTTTTTTCCTTTGCTGTAGAATGAAGGAACTGGCCTCCCTCTGACTGTGCTAGATTCACGGGCAGGGAGCGCCGGAGGGGACTTCCACTGTGGGGCCTGTGTCAGCAGATGATAGAGACCTGCTGGGGGTGAGGGGTGGGGCTCCCAATTAGTAAGACTCCAGGGAGTGGCTGAGAAGGGCAGCAAAGTTCAAAAGCAGAGGGGGATGGAACGGGGAGCTCTGTCAAGATGCCGGGAAGGACTCTGAATAGTTCCGGCCAGAAGCTGTGAGTGTGAGTAGCCAGAGATGAGGGGGAGGTTTCACTGATTGCTGTTTCTCTAATATAAATAATATGCATCCACAGGTCCACCGCAAAATAAGCAAAACAAAGCTCAGACAAGCAAAAAGAAATGATCCCATTGGGTTGAAAAAAAAAACCTGGTAATATTAAAAAATTCTATCATTTAAAGCATTGAGTGCCAGGTGGTGCTGGCACTTGCCCTTGATCTCAGCACTCAGGAGGCAGAGGCAGGTAAATCTCTGTGAGCTCAAGGCTGGCCAGGTCTACAGAGAGAGTTCCAGTACAGCCTGGGCTACATAGAGAGACCCTGTCTCAGGAAACAAACCAAACCAAACAAACAAACAAACAAAGGCGAGAGGACCTGAACTTGCTCCTAGAGCCATGCTTAAAAAAAAAAAAATGCTGGTTGTGGTGACACACCCTTGTAATCCCAGCTCTGGAGATCCAGAGATCGGGGCTTGCCAGCCAAACAAGCCAATCTATTTAAGGAGGCCCAGGCCCCTGAGGGACTTGGTCTCCACGTGCACATGTGGACAGCCATGCATACATGTATACATATTTTTTTTCCAAAAAAGATTTGTGTGTGTGCGTATGCGTGCATGTATGTACACCTATGGAGGCCAGAACAGGGCTTCAGATCCTCTAGAATGGAGTTACCAGTGGTTGTGAGCTGCCTGATACGGGTGCTAGGGACCAAACACAGGTCCTCTGGAAGAACAGCACCCACTCTAACCACTGAGCTGCCTCTCCAGCCTAAGATGATTTCTAAGTTGAACATAAGGGTTCAGGTTTGCAATCGCTGTTTTCGGGCAGCCAGGGCAGGAAAGCTGCAAGCTGGAAGCTGCCCTGGGCTACAGAGTATGATCCCGCCTTAAAAAATTATGTTTTTTCTATACATACACATGTTCTGTGGCATTTGGATTTTTGACTGTGTTTTAAATATGATTACGTAGCAACATGTAGATCTTCATTATTTTGTGTGTGTATGTGATATGTGCATGTTCTGTGTGCATGTGTGGGTTGATATATACGCATGTATGTGTGCATAGGGAGGCTGGAGGTTGGTATTGTTTGTCTTTTTCAATTTCTTTATTGTTTGAGACACCGTGTCTCCACTGAATCCGGAGTGCTTCAGTTGGCCATACTAGCTGGCCGGCAAATTCTGGGACTCTGCTGTCTCTGCTTCCCAGTGCCTTGACAGTGTCCAAATCGGTATAGTTTCCTAATGCTCAGACCATAGTGGCATGGTGGGTGGAAAGGGGTGAGGCGACAACAGCCACCTTTAAGGGACCCCTGGCTGGCCTGGCAGGGCTGAATAGGTTTCGTTGCCAGGGTTAACCTGCGAAGTTGGTCTGTGCTGGCTCCCACTGGTCAAGGCAGATTGTGCTGGTCTGTTGGTCCATGTCTGGCTTGGTCCAATCTACTCCTCACGCTGGGCAGCCTTCTTCCTGCTGTGACCGTGGGCTTAGCGCTGGCACGGTCAGTAATCCAGAATCTAGAAGTCGGCGTGGCTCCCTGGCCAGGTTTTCAGACTAGAGCGTTCGCATAGCGGGTAGTGATCCATGGGAGCTGTGGTGGCAGTTGTAGCTCTGACAGTAGAGCTGCCCTATGTCCTGTCGCTCGTCCTCTGAAAATAATTCTTGCCTTTTCCAAGTGATTGTACTACCAGATGTCTGAAGGTAGAGCCGTGGCTCGGTTACTGGAGGCAGGGTGGGGCGGCCACTGAGAGCCTCCTTATTGGCTGGCCTCTGAGCCAAGGATTTGGAGTGGGGTGGGGATGAGAGGCAAGCCGAGCTCTGCTCCTTCTGCTCTGCAGAGCTAGGGGCACTCTGTCTCCTCCGGAAGCAGCAGAGGGGATGAGGTGTGTTTCAGGACAGTGTACTTACCCTTCATTGAGAGAGCCGGGGGAACGCTGGAGATGCGGTGGCTGGGTTAGGTCAGGTTCTGGGAGTGAAACCAGCAGTGACCCAGTCCACAACAGTATTCTGCCAAAGCCCGTTTCAAGTCTCTCCCGGTGGAGTCTTTGCTGCAGGGTGGTAAAGATTTGCACATGGGCTATAGAATGTGATCCCTTCTATATATTTTGTTTATATGTATAAACAAAATCAGAAAGATATGTATCTTTCCAATGTGTACATGCATAGAAAGGTTTTTTTTTTTAATTAGATAGGAACACACACACACAGAGAGAGAGAGAGAGAGAGAGAGAGAGAGAGAGAGAGAGAGAGGACTTACCACTGTTGATTAGAGACTACCGAGGCCAATGTTTCTAATTATTCATGGACCCGGGTCCACGATCTATGCATGGGCTTCAAGAAGTCTCTTAGACAGAGAAACCCTGTCTCAAAAACAAACAAAACAAGAAGAAGTCTTGTTACCTCAGCTTACAGTAAGGATACCAGTATCACGCCTGCCTGCCGGCATGCCGTGTGCACTGTGCATTTCCCAGGAGATGTGTGCTCCTTCACGCTGCTGCTCTGGTGTAGGGGGGCAGACCAAATGCTTGCTCTTTTATTTATGCATTTGTTTTTTTGTTTTCTTTGTTTCTCTGTGTAGCCCTGGCTGTCCTAGAACTCATTCTGTAAGCCACGCTGCCCTTGAGCTCACAGAGATCCTCCTGCCTCTGCCTCCCAAGCCCTGGGCTAAAAAGTGTGCGCCACCACGCCCAGCTGCCGCCGCCTCCTCTTCTTTTTCTTTCTTCCTCTGCTCTTTTTTTTTTTTTTTTTTTGAGACAGGGTCTTAGTCTGTAGCCCAGGCTGGCCTAAACTCACTATCCTCCTGTCTCTGCCTTCCAAGTACTGTTCATTGAACACTTGCTTTAGTTGTACCTCTGTCTCTCTCTCCTGAGACAGGGTCTCACTCTGTAGCTCTGGCTGTCCTGAAGCTCACTCTATAGACCAGGCTGTCCTTGAACTCACAGAGCTCCTCCTGTCTCTGCTTCCCATGTGCCACTGGCTTAATTGGACATTTTTAAAGATGTGATATGTTATCTCTGTTAATCCTTACAATAACCTCATAGAGTTGTCACAAGGAAACTGAGGCACCAAAGAGATTAGTCACTCCTACTGTATGGCTGAGGTGGGACATGAAGCCAGGTCCTCTGACTCCAGAGGCCAACGTGGCTTTGGCGCTGTGCTGCAGACCTCAAATTCTACATTCATCCTAACAGCAGGAGAGCTGCCAAGGGACAGTCCTGAGCCGGCTTCTGATTCAGTAGGTCTGTGTGGAGTCTGAGGACCCCACGCCTGTGAGTCCCAGGTGGTCCCACTGCTGCAGGGACAACAGCTGGCCAACCGCTGCCCCTCTGCTAACGGACAGGAAGAAACAAGGGGAGGGAAAGGACACGATCCTTTTATTCCCTGTGTTTGTGTGCGTGTGTGCATGTGTGTGTGTGCGTTCACGGGCACATTCATGTCATCACATACATGTGGAGGTCAGAGGGCAACCTCATGTTTTGCTTCTCACCTTCTACTTCATTTGAGGAAAAAGTCTCTTTTCGCTGCAGGGTTTCCAGGCTAACTGCCCCTCGAGCTCTGGGGATTCCCTTGTCTTTCCGCCCCCCGGCAGGTGCACTCTGGCATAACAGAAGTGCACACTACTTCAGTTACAGGAATCCATGCCACTGTGCCTAGCTTCCGCTGGGGTCTGGGGCTCGGAACTCAGGGTGTCAGGCTTGTAGGGCCAGCTCTTTCAGCCCATCGGCTCTCACCCTTCTCACCTGAGACGCGCATTTTGATCTCAGCTGGACTAGTGTAATGCTGCGCCCTGGCTCCCAACCTCTGCTACCCTGTCCCCATTCCTCTCCCAGGCACACACTAGCTCTCTTATCCTTCATCTTCTCCACGTCCCGTCACCAGGCAGTAGAAGTTGCTGCAACGATCAACTGGTTTAAATCTTCAGAGTCCACTCTGATAACCACTGAGTGAATTTTACATTTTGTTTCATTTTCTTTCATTTAAATATAGGTCACATGTGGCTAGTTGCTAGACAGGGCAGGAAACCACTTGGAATGTCATTCAAGGCTGTGACTGGCACCATCTGCCTTTCCAGTCCCAGGCTCAATGCTCAGCATCCCAGGTGCCAAACCACACGTGCCCAGTTACTTACACTTCCCCTGTCCTTCCCCATCACGCCTGTTTTTATTCTAGCTTTTAGACCAGATTGTTCCTCAGCCTTGCCTTCAGTGCTTAGTCCAAGTGCCACCTCTTCCTCAAAGCCTCTGACACCCGCTTTTCTCCAATTTGTTTCCCCTCCAAATTCCCCCGGCACCATCCTTTCCTTTGCACCTTTCCTGATTTCTGCATTCTACTGCAATTGGCTGGTGTCCCTATTTTATTTTCTACTGAACTGTGAGCTTTGAGATCATGTGACCATTTCCTATAGCAAGCTCTTTCTTCCTACCACGAGTCCCTTCCAAGTATACAGAGGAGCTAGATAAATGCCACAGGCTTGCACTGGTGCACTGGGAAAGCAAAGATGAGAATGTGTCTTTTCCATCCCCAAGCTGCTCAAGCTCCTACCAGTCTGATCCCTGCCCAGAGAACCATGGAAGCCAGTGGTTATTTTGGGCAGGGAGATAAAAGTCACAGAGGACCCTGTTGGCCAGGCGAGTCCAAACAGGAGCCGTTGAAGCAGAAGGCTGTATTTACACACAGGCATCTTCTCTACCCAGCCTGGCTTGGTACAAGTAGACAGGAACACCCAGACTTCCGCTGCCTGGCTACCTTCTAAAGCTGGGATTAAGCGGTGTTGCAGCGGCTGGTCTGGCCGTCTGGTCTCTGCAGATGGATGGATGAGGAGAAGGTTGCAAAGACTGCAAAGCAGTGCCAGCCAGTGCAAATGGAGTATTGGCTGGGTAGTGCCAGGGTGGAGACGGGGAGGAAATCACATGTTTGTAAGCAGAGCAATGGGCAGCAGGTGGATTTGTATTTGGCCTGGCTTGATGGTTCATGAGGTTTTCAGATTCAGCTCTCATTTGAATGGCTGGAAAGAAACAAAGAGACATCCTGCTATTTTGAGACCCTGAGAGTAGTTCACACCACCAAAATCTCCAGCTCATAGAAAAACATTTTTTTCAAAAAATTTTCTTTCATAGCCAGGTGCAGTGGCACAAGTCTGTAATCCCAGCAGAGGGAGGCAGAGACAGGAGTATCTCTGTGAGTTTGAGGCTAGCCTGGTCTACAAAGTGTGTCCAGGACAGCCAAGGCTACACAGAGAAACCCTGTCTTGAAAAAAAAATGTTTTTTTCTTTCTTAGGTCAGGCATGGTGGTTCATGCCTTTAATCCCAGTACGTGAGAGACAGAGGCAGGAGGATCTCTGAGAGTTCTCCAGCCTGGTCTATACAGTGAGTTTCAGGACAGACAGAGCTACAATCTGAGATCCTGTCTCAAAAAACAAAACAAAACAAAAACCCACCTTTCTCCAGCTGAGGAGATAGTTTGAAGATAGAAGTTAAAGGTGCAGGACCTGTGTGTTTTGGTTTTTTTCTTCTAAATAAGTCAGGCACTGTGGCCCCTCCTTCTACTCTCAGTGCTAAGGAGCAAGAGACAGGCAGATCCCTGCAGCTGTGACATCCTGCTGCAAAAACAAACGAGGTAGACAGCATCTTCAGAAGGGCAGCCCAGGCTGTCCTTTAGCTGTCACACACTCCTGCACATACCTGCAGGCACACATGTGAGCGTACACACGCACACAGCACACTATAAAATGTTTAGATATTTGTGTACATATGTATATAGAAAAACCACAACAAATGTACATAAGAGCATCACAAATTGACACGTGCTTTGGTAATTGTCCCTTGACAAGACCTGAAACACCTCAGTATGTCTGTGTTCCGGCACATGAGTGCAGGGTCACCAGGGGACGAAGCCAAGCTCTGGAGCTGAATCTTGGTTTCCCTACCTATTATCAAAGGAAACGCTGGACTGGTGACTCCAGTTTCATCCCCTGTAAAATCAAAGCAGATATGTAATTCCTACTTTACAGGGTAGTGAGAGATTTAAGATGGAAAATGTAGGCAAATTGCTAGGCACCAGGCCAGCTTGTAGCTGGGGATTCTAACGCTCTGCAAAGATGCTGCTGATTGATAGTGATGCTACAGCCTCTTTTTCCACACCGGGGACCATGGGCGCACAGACAGCTCTTCTGCTATCGCCTCCCTTCTCCCAGATCTGTGTGATGCTCCCTGAGATCTCCTCTGACTGCAGGGAACCTGTGATGCCACAACAGTGAAACCTCAGCTGACAGTTCCAGCTCCTGATGGCTGGCTGGGTGGCAGTCTGTACCCAGTGAGAATGTGGATGCATTTTTTATATTCAGGCCCCAGAGCATGGCTCCTAGACTCCTAAAGGAAGGGCACATTTCCCAGGCAGTGGCTGGAAACATGGGGACCCCAGAAGGTGAAATCAGGCAGCAGCATTCATCCTCAGGGGTGTCCTGACATCCCGGTGGACTCCTGGCTCCCCTGACCTCTGGGGTAGAGGTGACAATATTGTGCATACCCTCGTGGTTTGAAAGATGCAAGGCGGCTTCTCTCCTAAAGCTGTAATATATTAGAGCCTTCTGCAAGTCGCACAACCCATAGCCACTGGGCAGAGTACCGGGAGGAAGGGGAAAGGCCGATGTTGGTGTCTAGCCTTAGGGGGTTGTATCAGAGAGGAGGGAAGGAGGAAGGACTTCCTGGACGATGGCTAGAAGAATGACCATAGGAAAGCGAAAGTTCATCCCGACAGAGGAAAAAGCATGTGTGAAAGCAAGCCCATGTGTCGGAGCTACCGTTCCTTGGGGACCCAAAACCACCAGTCTGACAGCAAATCACGTGGGTTCTGAGACCAAGGCTGAGGCACAAGGAGGTCAGGCTGGCAAAGGTCTCCAGAGTCAGACTGAAGTAAGTTCTTTCATCAGAGAACGGGGTGCTGCCGACGACCCTTCTCTGGGGAGGTGAGCAGAGCCTGCCCCTCGCTGTTCTCCTGGAGAGCAGCAACCAGTCAGCTGTCCACACCATGGGGATGTCCAGCTCTGGCCGGGGCTTGGCTGTGGGCGAGCTTCCTGCCTGTGAGGAGAGGCAGTGTTATGTCACAGCCCCTCACTGACAATGGATCCTGGATTCAGGAGTGGAGATAGGAGGAGACAGGGGTGTGATAAGCAGAGGTGTGCAAGGCTGGGCAGAGCAGGGACGGAGGAAGCAGAGAGGGGGTGCAGGAGACACGGGCAGGGTGGTTCTTCTTGGAGAGAATGCAACCTGGAGGATTTGTGGACTTGGGAGAAAGCAAGGGTACTGCAGGGGTAACTGAGGGGGTCTTACCTGAGCTGCCAGGCCTCCTTGGTGGATAATGTCATGTGATCCTGCAGCAGTGCTAAGAGGGAGTGCCCATAGTACCCCCAGGCCCAGGCAGGTCACGGCACGAGCAAAGCCACGGAGCTCCTGCACTGAAGAGTGCTCCTGCCTTGGACCAGCCCTTCACAGGGGTAACTTGGCCCTTCCACCATGCTGTCTTAGCCATCGACTTAGCTATAGCACTATAGTGCCCTATAGTCATGGCCTACCATGCAGCTTTGGGGCATCCGCACGGTCTACACCAGACTATGGGAGCGTACGCTTCGCAATCTAGGCCAAGGTTCAGGGGGAGGTGAGACCCTTGGGGACTGCCGTTTGTGGAGGCTTCCTAGTGAAGTGGAGGGGAAAGGCAGTGGGAAGCAGCTCGCAGGGGAGGGTCCCTGCCTCGTGCACATGCTGTGGCTCATCCAATGCTGCCATCTCCTTTCCGCTTGGACCCAGCTGCCCTGTGGTGCCTTCGGGAGAGTGCCAGCAGCGAGGGAGAGCAGCCTTGCCAGGCAGAGCTTCCCAAGCCTGTGGGACAAGCTGCTTTGGAAAGTTTGGCCCCACTAGCTTCCTCCCTCTGTCCTGGCTCTCAGCTGCCTGGGGCTTAGCCCAGCCCACCCAGGTCCTGCTGCCCTCTGGGGCCAGACCCGGATGTCTTGCAGATCTCTTGCCCTGAAATGCCCTCGTTGTGTGACCTCTGTTTTAATCTAGTGTGTCTTGGCTGCCCCCTCCTCCAAGATACCTTTTCTCCAGGGTCTCCCTTAGGACTTCAGGGTACCTAAGTCCATACTGACCAAAAGAAACACAGGGCAAGCCACATGTGCAAATCATACATGAAATTAAGAAGACAAAAAAGCATGCTTTTAGTCCCAGCACTTGAGAAGCTGAGGTGGGAGGATCCCTTGGGTTCAGGAGTTCAAGTCCAGACCACTGGGCAGCATAGCAAAACTTTGTGTCCGAACCCCTGATGTATTCCATGTGTACTTACATGTGTATACACCTACATGTATCTGTGCACATACTACATACACACAAAACTGGGGCTGCGTTTGTAGCTTAGGGGTAGAGTGTCACACACACACACACACACACACACACACACCAAATGAAATCATTCAAGTGAGATCTCATTGAATCTGATACATCTATAAATTTTAATTAATTATTTTGTCAAGACAGTAGCCCAGGCTACTCTCGAACTCCTGATTCTCCTGCCTTTGTTTCTCAACGGCTGGGACTCCACACCAAGACAACTGGTCTTATATGAAGACAAGGGATCATTGAGATATATAATAGTCCTCTTTAATTTTAGTAGCCAGATTCCAAAATTCCCCGTCTATCTTACATTTACGGCATGTTTTCATCTGTACATTTCAGGAACTTGATAGCCGCCTGTGGCTGGCGGGTCCCTGTCAATTAGCACAGACCTGTCAATTAGCAATGGGGAGCCTGTGAGGGCTGAGGCCCAGGGTTTGGCGTCAGATGGCTCTGGCGGTCACAGTCTGGCCCTGCAATACATTGGTTAGCGGGGAGATCTTTTTCAAGTCCTCCAGCCTCAGTCACTTCAGCAGTAAAAGGGATTAGTAATTCCAGGGCCAGAGCATTGTTTCAGGGCTTAAGCTCATGAATGTGTGTCTAGCGCCAGGCTCAGGGGATGTATTCAGCAAGGGGCAGCCAGGTTACTCTCTGGGGCCCTCCATTGTCCTGGCCAGTGTCGTCCTCACCCACTGGGCCCATTGTGAATTCAGGGTCACACGCCCCAGTTCTTCCTTCTCTGGCATCCAAAGGTTGCCTCAGTATTGGCATCACTGCTTTACTGAAGTAAAGATGTGGGTCTCAGCACCAAGACTATCCCAATCCCTGCATTCCTGCCCCTCCCCTCATTCCTCCATTCCATTCCTCCACCAGGTGCCCTGGGGGATGGACTCCTTAGACCCCTGACTACCTGAGGGTAACTTTGTCAAGTTCTGCTTTGCTTGGGGCTTCAGTTCCTCCTCTGAAGGTCAGAGGGTGTTGGAAGAGTCCTGTCTGTAATTTGGTGGAGTCTCTGACTCCCCATCGCTGCACCCTCCCTCCCCCCCCACCACCCAGGGTCTTGGAGGCCAGGGGCTGACACTGTGCTCTGTCTTCCCCAGTGCCCTGGCTTTCTCCAGTCTTAGACTTTTACACTTAAAGTCCCCTAGCTGTTAAAAGTGAAGAGGAAAGACTTCCTCCTCCTCCTCCTTAGGAAGAGGATCCTGCCCTCTCTCTCCTGTGAGCCCTCTGCTGAGGTCTCCTCACAGCACCCCAGTGACAGACAGGCACTTAGGCTCAGAGAGGTCACACAAGTCTTGCAAGTAAAATGGAAGGGGAGACGAAACCAGGGCGGGAAGCAGACTAATTCACGTTTAAAAACTTGGTGTGGGTGGGCTCTCTTTTCTCATCAGGGTCCCTGACCTTTTTCTATGGCGTCGAATCCCAGGCCTCAATTTCCCTGTTTGGGGAATGGAAGCAGAAAAGTAACAGGGTGATGATTCAATGATGCCTGCAGAACCATGCATTCTTTAGAGTCCCCATGATGCCTCTTGTTCTTAATTTCTCCGGAGAAATTATGTGAGCAAAGTGGAAGGGATGTGGTCCAGAGAGCCTGCATTACTGTGTAGAGTGACCTTGGCCAAATCCCTCATCTCCCTGGGTCTTGGCTGCTTACTTGTAAACTGGGGGGAGGGATGATATTAACTCAAATGATGCTGTGAAATCCAGCACTTTGCAAACTGGAGAGTGCTAATAATAGAACTAGAAGATAATCACAGAAAAGAATGATAAAAAAAAAAACCCGTAGAAATAGAATGAAACATTCTAGAAGCAGCCCAGCTTTCGGTGTGTTGCCTCTGGCCGGAAGTGAATTGGGCCCTGTGGGTACGAATCTAAAATGGAGTCTGGGAACATCCTGCTTTGGTCCTGAAGTGACCTGGGTTTTCCTGGGAAAGTGAGAGGCTCCATGTGGCCAAGGAGGCTGGGAATCAGGCTCTGCCCCAGGGGAGGAATGGGGGTTGACGTTGTTGTCTGGGGAAGGGAGAGGAGGTGTCTGGGAAAGAGTTAAACTGTCAGGAATGGGGAGGGCCTTGGCTAGGCAGCCTTAGGAGCTTGTGGTTGAGAAAGTAGAAGAGGAAGAGTTAGCTGGGAAGCCAAATGCCTGGAGGTAGGCAGTGGAGGGGGCCCTCTCCTCCACCGTGCCCACAGAGCAGCATGCTCCTCTGATGTCACTCCCGAGCTTGGCAGGTTGTTCCAGTCATTAAGTTGAATAAACATGGAACTCAAATAGTACATACTCTTGAGAGTCAGTGATTTGCTCAGAGGCCGCGCTCCTAAGGGCCTGTGCCGGGCTCCCTGGATAAGGGATGCCAGGAGATAAGGCCTGGGAGGAGGCCTTTCCCACTTGGCTTGAGCTGATCTGTTTCCCACCTCTTGTGTAGAGACGGGTGTGCTAGTGTCATCCTGCTCTTGCCCACTCGTGAGTCTAGTGGACAGCAGGCGGCAGCAAGGCCCTGGGAGCGGACTATCCAGGCACCGGTGAAGGGACTTGTTTACACCAAAGAGAAGGCGGAGCTTGTTGGTGGAGCAAAGGGTAGAGCTGTTACTATGGCTTCCCTAGGGCTGGGAGGGGGCACAGCCTGTTGGGAGTTAGTGTTACCTGAAGCGGGGCGCTCGGGTGTGTGTGTGTGTGTGTGTGTGACAAGCTGAGCAGAGATGGCACCTCCCACCTCCCAGCCCCCAGAGGATAAAACTGACACAATTTCAGGGGGGCGCCTGATGACAGAGGGCTCAGATCACATCTGGGAGGCCTCGCGGTTTCCACTACTATGGCCCAGGCCATTGCCTTGCACATAGTAGGTATACAAGATGAATGAAAGAATGAAAGAAGGGCTGAGCGTGGGAGGGGGCTGATGGTGATGTTTGGAGGGAGGGTCCCATGGATGCGGTGTGTGAGTTGCTGCCATCTCTCCCAGGCTTTCCCCACACACAGGGACCCAGAGACAGGTTAAGTCCAAATCTAATCCTTTCTTTCATGGTTTAGAAACTGAAGCCCGGAGCACAGCAGCGGCTTGCCAAGAGTGCTTGCCCAACCAGTAGCCGAACACGACTGGAACCCAGGCCCTCTGTTTTCCAAAGTGCTCTTTCGCTGCCAGAGGCTTGGATAAGAGGGAGGTGAACTGGTGGAACTGGCTTTTTGAGTTGTAACCGCGCCGCTGAATGGGAGGAGCACGGTTTAGCTTGGCTTTGAGCCCTGACCTCTGTGGCCCCTTCCTAGAACCAGAACCGGGCCGCACACACCACCGCGTGTCCTTATAGATAGTAAAAATCGCTACACAGGTCCAACCCCTACAGGATTCCTTCGCTGTTATATTACTGTCATGGTCACCAAGGCACATAGGTACTGGGGAGCATACCCCCTCCCCCCCGGGGACACTCAGTCCGAGATTATTTCCAGAAGGCAGTTGCCATGTGGATTCCCCCGTGGGAGAGGAACGCTACGTCCCAAGCGGGCTCTGCCCCGCGCTGAGCTGCAGGGGAGTGAAAGGGATCTGCAGGGGAGTGAAGGGGATCCGACTCTGTGGGATGGGAGGCCCACAGAGGCTGAGTCACCTCTTCTGAGTCAGGGATCCTCCTCCTTCCCCCTCCCCCTCCCTCTCTCCCTGAGCCCCCCCTAGGGCTCGGCCCAGAGAGCCCGCGAGCAGGCGAGCGAGCGAGCGAGGAGGCCGGCTGGCCAGGGCCTGGGAGGAGAAGGCCACCTCGTCCCTCGGTGGACCGCGGGTGGCGGGGAGGAAAGGGCGGGGGAGGCAGCCGAGGAGGCGGAGGCAGGGGCTGGGCGCCGCCAGCGAGGAGGCAGGCCCGGGGCCGCCCCTGGGCTGGGCGCGGAGGCCGCGGCGGGGGCGGGCCGCACGGCGGGCGCCAGGCCCGGGGCTGTGGGCACGGTGCCCAGCCCCCGGCGCACGCCGACCGCCGCGGCCGCCACCGCCGCCGCCGCTGCTGCTGCAGTCGGCATCCATCAGCGGGCGGGGGTGTCGCCGAACAGGCTGCTCCGCAGAGCCTGCCCGCGCCGCCCCGCCCCGCGGCCTGCGGGCCGGGAGGAGCCGAGGGGACCGGCCCTCGCCCAGCCGGCCCGAGATGGGGACCCCCAGACCCAGGTAGGCACGTGGGGACCGGTGATCAGATGGCATGGGGACCCGGGAGTGCTGCATCCAGACCCAGACTCCAGCCCTGGGGGAGGACAGGGGTTGAGATGAGGAGCTGAGTCTGAACTGCTGAAGGCGGTTGGTCCCTTTGGCCAGTGTGGGGGGGATCTTTGCTGGTCCCCTCACCCCCGCAGCTTTCTCCGTGCCAGGAGTCAGAGGTGTCGGCTGGCACCTTCATGTAGAATGAGCCACTACTGGGTGATGGGCTCACAGAGATGGCCCACTCTATTCTGAAAGACCCCAGTTGCTTCCTTTGGTGGCCCAGGGCTCTCTGGTTTTCTTCTCTAGGCTAAGGATGCTGCAGAACAATATCTTGGCTAGAGGTTGGCTGCTTGGACAGCTCCTAGCACCATCCTCATCTCACTTGCACTGGCTCCCCATCTCTCCTCCATTCCCTCCCTGAGCTGGGTCTAGGACCTCTGAGAATTCGGACTGGCATTGTCCTGGCCTGTACTTGTATCTCCTAATCAGAGGTAGACGGCTTGTGTGTCTTAGTTGTGCTGGAACCTTCACACTTGCAGAGGTCAGTTCCCCAAGAGGCTGGGGTCTTGGGGACCGGTAGAGGGGTGTAGGTGACTCCAGCCACTATGGTATTTATTGGGTGCTGAAGCCACTGACTGGCCAGAGCATCCAAGGGTTTGGAAAGGCTAAACAAGCATCCGGAAAATATTCTGGAGCTGCTGCCTCCCTCCCTCCTGCCAGTCATGGTTCTTGCTTCTTGCTTCCCCCAGAGCTGTGCGATGCATTGGTAGGGGGAGAGCAGTAACCACGTGTTCCTATCATCACTCTGGATTGGCATGTCACCTCCCCTGCACCCCAAGGTGGGTGTGGATGGAGGACCTCTCTGGGCTGTGCAGGGTCCAGCCGAGTCTCCGAGAGCCTCAGAAGCCTTCCAGAATCACAGCAGTTGGATGGTGGCCCCAGAGTCTCCTGTCCCAGGCTAGGGTGTGTGGAGTAGAAGTGCTGGGTGCCTGCCACCCGGCCATGACTCCAGGTGGAGCTTGTGGCAGGGGCAGCCTGTACCAGCTTCTTCTCAGTCAGGGTGGCCCAGAGAGGCGCTGCGAGTCATGGGGCCAGCTTTCGATGGCCAGCCTGAGGTCCCGAGGGCCAGAGACTGATGCACAGAATTTATGGCTTGCAGAACACAGTCTCTAGGATTTGGAGAACCCCTGCAAGCAGTCCTGGAGGAGAAGCCCCGGGGAGTGCTTTGCTCCCGTTAAGAAGCATCCCCCAGGCCTTGTGGCAGTGCTATGGGCCCAGCTCTGTGAGCTTCTTGAAAGGTTCTTTTGGTATGCCCCCCTCCCCCCACCATGAGAATGAGGCTGGGCCCTGTGGGTAAAGGTCTAGAGAGGAGGACTGACTTGTCCAAGGTCGCACGGCTCCTGAGAGCTAGCGCCAGTGTGTTCAGAACTTGACACTTTTTGATTAAGGATTCTTCCTTACCCAAATGCTGCTTCCTGGCTGCTGTGGCTGTTGTTCCATATATAGCACTCTGCCAGGGGGTGTGCATTGCAGGCTGGAGGCCGGGGCTGCCTTTTCGGAGGGCCCTCACATTGCCACCCAGCTCTTCCCTCAGGAGGTGAACCATGAAGACCAGGTCACAAAGGGCCCTGGATCCTCTTGGAGTATCCAGAATGAGAAGGACTCTGGGGGTCCAGAGATATTCTGAGCCTGAGCTGCCAGGGGGCAATAGAAAAGGTCTCTTGACTAGACTAGCTATGGTGGGAAGGGCCTGTGAGCCGCGGCCTCACACTTCTGTCTAGACTTCTCTGCAATCTTTATTAAAGGGAGATGATCATTTCAGCCTGGAGCAATACTACTGACTGTACCATCAGAGAGATGGTATTTATTGAGCACTTAATGTGTGCCATGGCCGTGATAAGTGCTCTGCATCCTCTCCCAGCAACACTGTTAGATAATATTATTACATGCTTTGACAGATGAATGGAGGCTCGGAGAGATTTCCTGCCAGAGGTCACACAGCCAGCAAGTGTGGGACTGTAGGAGTCCAGAGCCTCTCCCTCTACCATGACCTTATACCTTGGTCAGTGTCTGAGAACACCTGGTTGGTGTCCAGTAGAACTCGGTAATTAGCTGATAGACCAGGGCTGGTCCGGATAGAGAGGTCTGTGTGCTGACTCTGGCAGTCCAGCAAGGAAGGGAAGTTTGTAGAATCAAAGAGGTCTGAGTGGGAGGGGTTAGCGCTGGCCTGCTGGCTGGCTGGCCCTGCCGTTGCCCCCTGCTACATTTGGTAGGGCTCCAGTAACCAGAAGCCGCACACAGGGAAGGCAGAAGCACGAGCTGGGACAATATCCCTGTCGGCAGGGACCTGTGCCTGGCTGGGGGTGGCAGCAAGCTGGCCCTGCTTTTTTCGTAGAAAGGAGACTTGTGGGTAAGAATAGCATCAGCTAACATTTATTGAGCTCTTACTACATGCCAGGAACTATTTTCATGTCTTACGTGTACAACTCCTACATTCTTCACAAAACCCTGTGAGGTAGCAATTTTTCTTTTCCCCGTCTTATAGGCCACGTTGTAGGCTTAGTGGAGGAAGCTAAGAGGTGTGGGGAGGCAGGGGAGGTCAGAACCGAGTTCCAGAACTTATATAGATCATGTTTAGTTTTGCTCACTTGGAAGCGGTCGTCAAACCAAATTCCGAAGGCTGAGGCAAGAGAATTGCCACGAGTTTGAGGCTGGCTGGGGATGCAGAATGAGCTCCTAGCCAGCCAGCATTAAGTCACAAAGTGAGATTCTGCCACCAAAAAATGAACAAAAGGAAGGGACCAGCGAGGTGCTTGCTGCACAAGCCTGATGACCTGGGTTCAATCCACAGTAGCGGGGAGACATGGCTCCTGAAAGCTGTCCTTTGACTGCCATGCATGTGCCATGGCACACACACACACAAATGTCCACATACACATGCACACACACACACAATAATAATGATAATAAATAAAAATTTAAAAGTTTGGAGAGATGGCTCAGTGATTAACAGTGTTTTCTGCTCTTGCAAAGGACCAGCGTTCATTCTCAGCACCCACATTGGGTATTGCTGTCTATAACGTCATCGGTAGGGGACCTGACTTCCTCTTCTGGCCTCTGAGGGCATGTGTGCATCACACACACACACACACACCCCTCTAAAAATCTGAGCAAGCCCTGGATGACAGAGCCATCTTGGCCCCAGTGTAAGAGTACACTATAGTGTCTGCCTATTTTGATGCTTCAACAAGAGCTGGGCCCTTACTAATGCCAGGTAAGAGTTTGAACGTTGGTGTGGGAGGGAAATGGATGCCTTTGAATAAGAGCAGGTGATGCCGTGTGTAGGAGACAGAGTCCAGGGAAGGCCCAAGGAGCTGAGAGGTGACTCAGAAAGCCAGCTTGTGCTCCCAGCAAGCTTTCAGATCCACTCTGCTTGGTACCAGCTCTATGGCCTAGGGAATGTCGCTTTGCCGGCTTGGGGTCTCCATTTGTAAAATGTGGCTGTGGGGACCTCATGGTGGTTATTACATAAAGCTGGCGCGTCATGGCAACTCTATAAGGATTTCTCCTCTCTCCCTTCTGTCTCTTAAATGTCAGGCTGAGGTATTTGGGCTGGATGTGAGCCTGGAGGTTCTGGGGACCTTTGAAAGGATTTGGCCTGCGGAGGAGTGTGGCAGGACTGTGTTTGGTGAAGGTCTCTGGCAGGTGTGTGGCCCACAGAGAAGGGCCAGACTTTGACCTTGCAGAGAAGCTTCCTTTTGGAGATTTGGGCTGGCATGGCATGTGGCTTGCCAGGTTGAAGGAGGAACGGTGTGGGGGTGGGGAGAGCCATGGGGAATTCAGTTTGAGGCTTGGTGAGATGGAGAAGGGCTGGTCTCCTGTCAATCATTCCATGGGTTGGGCAGCGTCTTATTTGAGCATCTGTTTTTTTTTTTTTTTTTTTGTTTTGTTTTTTTGTTTTTTTCTTTTTCTTTTCTTTTGAATGAATTCCTCTGGATAAATCTCCATCAGAGCTCATCTATAATAGCAGCAAATTGGGACTAAATGTCCAACAATAGGAAGATGATTGAGAACGTTTTGGAACATCCACTGGATAAAATAATTGGCAGTGGTGAGCAGCCGCTGAACTGCTCCTCTCAGAGCTCAGAGCTGGGAGCTGCTGAGCCCTTGCACCCTTCATGTATGTTGTGCTGATGACCTCCCAGTGCCAGAGCTGCCATCCTTCCTTCCTTCCTGCGCATGAAAGGCTGAAGGCCTGCCCCTGTCAGCCCGGAGGGTGGGATTCCTGTCTTTTTTCTTGCTGTGTCATTGGCATGTTGTTGCTCTGCCATCAGAAATCCTTGACTGGTGGAAAAGTGAAGAGGGGAAATGATTTGTTCAAGGTCATGTGATTTTTAAACTTTATTTTTAGTTAATTAAAAAAAAAAAAGACTTGCTTTTGTTTTATGTGTCTGGGTGTTTTGCCTGCATGTATATCTGTGCACCTCATGCATGCCTAGTGCTCACAGAGACCAGAGGAGGACATCAGGGGCCAGGGGACTGGAGTTACAGGTGGCTGTGAGCCGCCTCGTGGGGGCTGGGCATTAAATCCTGCTCCTCTGGAAGAGCAGCCAGTGCTCTTAACCACTGGGTCATCTTTGGGGCTGTCATTTGTTTGTTTATTTCTAACTGTGTGTGCACGTGTCTGTGTGCATACATGCTTGCACATATGTACATGCATACATGAGGTCAGATGATAACCTTTGAGAATTGGTTCTTCCCACCATGTTCTGGGAATTGGGTCAGGTGGTCAGGCCTGGAGGAAGCGCCCTTGCTCGCTGAGCTCTCTCAGCAGTCCAGTTATGCAGGTTGTAAGGTCCAGCAGTCACCACATTCTTCTCAGTCTCTGTGCTCCTCGACTGATGTGGAGTTACGTCCCTGTAAACCCATTGTTACTAGAAAATAGATCCTATGTCGAGAATGCACTAATACACTGAGCTTCCAGTCGAGCAGCACAGCATAGCGAGGGCGCAGGCCGTTCCCCTTCAACAAAGGGTGACGTGGAGCGGACTCACTGTTGCTCTGCCCAGCATCCCCGGAGGTACCCTATGGCACATTCTAGCTCCTGGGAGGTCAAAATTCAAAGTACGGTTTTACTAAATGCACATTGTTTTCATAAGGCCAAAAAGAAAATGAGGACAATCGGTACTACTCTAGTGCTGAGGGTAGTTCTGACTGGAGTGCTGAGGGGAGGACTGACTGGAGTACTGACGGGAGTACTGAGGGGAATACTGACTGGAGTACTGAGGGCAGTACTGAGGGGAGGAGAGTCGAAGACATTATATGAGAACTTGGGCCTCTGACCGAGCAGAGCTGAAGTCTTATTTCTATTGGGGTTGGGGAATCAGTGAATCTCTTTTAAGACTGTTTTGTCGCCTTTAATGTGGAAAGTCCACCTGCCTGCTCCTGAGATTGTTAGAGCACAGTCGTTAAGGCGTATAAAGTCTTAGACGTTAGCTAGTTCATAGCGAACACCGTGGTGAGGAGGTCATCGCGTATTGCTGATATTATCGATGTTGAAAGGGAAAACCCCACAAAACTCACCAACTTCCAGATGACAGTGCTGTAAAACTGGTTGGATTATTAGAGACTCAGATTGAAGTCCAATGGAAATGGAACCTGACAAGTACAATGAGAAGTAAATAAGATTGATCCAAACAAATCTCCCTCCCCCAACCCCGCCACACAGGGTTTCTCTGTGTAGTCCTGGCTGGCTTGGAACTCACTCTGTATACGAGGCTGGCCTCAAATTCAGATACGCCTGCCTCTGTCTCCTGCGTGCTGGGATCAAAAGGCATGTGCCACATCGCCCAAACAAATCTTTCTTTAATGTTATATTGTTTTTCTCACTCTGTCTGTCTCGTGTGTGTGTGTGTGTGTGTGTGTGTGTGTGTGTGTGTGAATGTATATATGTGTGATTTGTTTGAGGGCAGAAACACAAATGTCACAGGAGTAGAGGTCAAAGGCCAGTTTACAGGACATGGTTCTCAACTCCCACCTTGCTTTGAGGCAGGATCTCTCTTCCTTCTTCTGCTTTCCTTGTGGACTTCCAGGAGATTCTTTATCTCTTCCCTTCACCTCATAGCAGTATTGGGATTACAGATTCGAGCTGCCATGCCTGCCTTTTTACATGAGTTCTGTGGCAAGCGCTTTTCCAGCACCTGAGAGGGTTTGCTGCGTTAACAAATTCAGTCTAATTTTACCTTTATCTTCACATGCGCTCCGTGGACTGAACTTAGCTGTCAGGCTTGCAGATGCTTTCAGTAACTGAGCTCACCTCCTGGTTGCTTGGTTCAGTTACAGAGTGGTCCAGAGAGGTGGCTCAGCTCTGTAAGCATGACTGTCCTAAGCCTGGTGACTTTGATTTCCAGGAGGCACACGGTGGGAGTTCAGTGAAAACCAGTTCTGAAAATTACCCCCTGATTTTCACGTGTGTGCCATGACAGGACACACACACCCACACACTCTCACACATATATACAAATAAATAAGTAAATATATTTTTTGAAAAGCTATTTTAAAAAATCGGAGTAATTCCAAAGCATGTTCTCATCTTCTCCACCAAAATCCTACGCTTCAGGGGAAGCTAGTCCCAGTGCAAATCCTGCCAGCATATTTTCTAGGTCAGGATAGGGTGATGAACAAGATTCCTGTTTTATAATTTACATTTTAATTTGACTATTTATTGTTATTTTTTCCATGTGCATGAGTAAAATGTGTCTCACAGGTTTTCATATCTGAGGACATAGCTTAGTGGCGGGTGCTTGCCTAACCTGGGTTCAGTCCTCAGACCCACAAGGGAAATAATCCCAATAGGCACGAAATGCTTTTGTGATAATGGATGAATCCTAGCTGATCTGTCCAGCCTCCTGTTAATGGGCTTTGGAAGTTGTTCTTAGTTTTACCCTCTTCGCAACAATACTTCCAAGAGAACTCTGCTGGCGTTGAAGCAATCTCTAAGAATCAAGTGGAGAGAAAAAAGGAGAAGCTGGGAGGCCATGAGTTTCCCTTGAAGGTCTGTTGCTTTTCTCTCTGCTGTCATTCTCAAAGAGGGGAGGTGTCCAGGAGACCCCGTCTTTCTCTTCTCTAGTGTGCCCCTCCCCTGCAACGCCCTCAGCTTCTCTCCAGGGCTGGGAGCTTTCCTGTTGGATCTTGCGGCAGCTTTTGTGCTCTCGGTCCTTGGACAGGTTTTTATCTTCTCTGGGCTGTTTGTCCGTCTGTGTGGTGGGGATATCTTTCTGATCATAACCACCGCCGACACCAGCAGGGCAAGCTGGGGCCATGTGGGCTCTAGATTGCTTTGTTCTCACTGAACGCCTTTGGCATATGGGTGTTAGTCCCATGTGAGTCCCTGCTCACACTGCCTTCCAGAGAGCCTAAACAGTGTGTCCAAGGTCACCTGGCCTGTGGAGTTGTGGGCTCGGCTCTGGCTTCGTCTTCAGAGCTGCCGTTGTCTGTGGCCCCCTCAACCAACCACCTCTGAGGTCCAAGAAAAATAATAATCCTGAAAGAATAGTCTGGTGGGGCATGGAGACAGTCTCAGCTCTCGGGACAGCGGAGGCAGGGAGATCTGAAGGTCAAGGACAGTCCCAGCTTCATCCTGAGACCTTGACTCAGACAGACAAGTCAACAAAATGAAAACAAGAGTCTTTTAAATTGTGAAGTGCTCTGCATGAGTGTGTGGGAATTGATACTACTGTGATTATTTCCACGTCCGGGGCAGCAGCAGTTTTGGCTACGTGGTTTACAGCAAGTTAGAGGTCATGGGTTGTACAGGATTGAGAGAAAGAGAACTGGGCTTTGGGCCAGTGGACCTGGGTCCAGTCCTGGCTGTATTCACACTGACTAGCTGTGTGACCTTGGTCTGACCCAGCCGGGGGAGTGAGCCCTGCACCCCGAATGGCCTTGCACAGTTCGCACGGATGAGGTATGGGCCTGAGAGGCTTTCCGACTGACAAAGGAGGTCTTGCTGCCTCCTGCAGTAGTTAGTGTGGGCCAAGCAGGAGGCATCTCTCCTCTCTGATGTCCTTACTCTGCAAATCGAGGCTGTCATGTTGCCCACAAGGAGCCCTCGGTCTTGGCTCCTTGATAGCCTGAAAGCCAGTGCTGGTAGGTGGTGGCCTGGTTGTGTTGCTTGATTTTATTTAATGCCGTTCTTATGGGTACCACAGGCCTTTGACAAACTGCCATCTCCCAGCACCACGTCGAGACCCGAGCACCCACCCTAAGGATACCTGGAGGCTCGGATCCTTTTAGACCATGTGGGCCTGGCTCAGACAGACAGAGAGCAGAGCCTGCACCCTCCCCTCGTTTCCTTCACATCCATTCAGTGTGACTGTTCTCAGCCTTGGGGAAATCCCTGTGGGATGGGGCACCGCTGCCAGAAGAAAGAGAAAGCCTCCCTAGGTGTGCCCTTCTGATGCTTTCTTTTTTGACTCCTCACGCAGTACACATTCATAGTGGGGAAAATAGAAGCATACAGGCAAAAGCTAAAAGTCCCGCATTTTCTTCTCCAAGGCAATGAGCATTCACATGTTGGCCTTTGAACAAAGGTGAAGATGTCAAACCTCTCTGGAGCACTAACTGTGGGGCTTGAGTTACCAAGTGCTTTATTGGAGCCTAGCACCATTTTACAAATGGAGAAACTGAGGCACTGTGGAGGGGCTTTGGAGACTCGCTGAAGGAGTCTTGCTATATCACCTAAACTGTGGAGACCGTGCTTCCTCTTCCCAGCTCTCAACCCCCAGCCCCGCAGGCCACCAGTTCTGCCCCTGTCCCACCCCCGCCCACCCCGAGCAGGAGCCAGACTACGGCTTGAAGCAGAACGCCACCAAATGCTTCTGCTAAGGACCGGCCGGTGCACAGGAGAGGAAAGTTAAGGGAACCCACAGGCTTTGGGGCCTCCACACCAGTAAGGACAGATACAGGTTTCCCTCCCCAGCCCAGCTGAGACAAAGGAGGGGACAGGGCTGGAGCAGGACAGGGAGCTTAGGAGCTTTCAGTACTCGCCACAGTGACCGAACCCGGCGAAGGCAGCTTACCCACTGTATCTCTCCTTCTGCCTTCCTGCCAAACCCGCCAGAATTTGCAGGCCTGGGAGCCTGAGGGGCAGCTCAGTGGGCTAGCCTCCCACTTCACGCATACATAGTGTGGATATGGAAGTACAAATGGGGACACCAGTCCAGGAGGATTGTGGCCAGCCTGTGTGAGAGATGTGTCCCCTTGACCTCCCCAAAAGAAAGAAGCCTTGGTAACTAGTTGTTGAAACCATCTACCTGGAATCATTTCTTGGTATTTTAGTTGTCTCTTGACTCTCTGACCCCCTTTCTTGAAGCCTTCCTCCTTTCCCAACTCTCTTCCTACCTCCCTTGCTTTCTTCCTCTCCCTCTTTCTCCCCTCTTCCTACTGCTGCTTCTACTCCTGAATCAGAGTTCCCTGCGACACTTGGGCAAAAGTCTTGGGTATCATCAGTGTCCAGGATTTAGAAGAGACAGCCTCACCATCTGGGGGCAGGGGGCTGACCTGACACATAGGGTCCTTGCAGCTCTGTAATCTTTTATTGTCATGGTGTTGCTCCAATGTGGGAGGCACATAAGGAAACAGAGAGGAAGTGACTTGCTGGGAGGGTCCTCAGATAGGGAGCAGCAACACTGAAATAAAAAGCAGTGGTCCGGGTTCTAAACAGGGCTCTTCCCAGGGGATTTGCTTCTCAGTCTTGAGAAGTCTGCCTTTGGCCAGCTTCGCTCCCCCCGGGGCGGGGGTGGGGGATATCAGCGTCCATTGAGCTCCCCCAGCTCGAGGACGCTGAAATGCTGTACCTGTTCGGTGGGAAGGCCTTTGACATCATAGCGATCTGGCCCAGAGTTATTATGTCCTTGTGAAAATCAGTTTCTTGGCAGCTGTGGGCTCTCATCAGTGCGGTAAAGAGAATAGTGGCAGGAGGCTGGATAAAAAGTCCTGTGATTCAGGTCTGATAAATCAGAGGAGAGGCTGCCTGGCTAGGAGCCATGAAGGCTCCTGAGGTGAATGCGGCCCAGGGATTCTGGCACTGAAACTAGCGATGTAATCTTGGGTGAGTTACTTAACTTTTCTGCCTCCTTTTTCCCACTTGGAGAACGGAGGTCGTAAGAGTACCTGTTACAGGATATTGCAAGGACTAACTGTGCAGAGGCCAGAAATCAGTGCCTGGCACACAGCAAGCTCTGAAGGTTTACTTTGCACAATATTAATTTTTCTTGGAGTTTTGTTTTGAGGCAGTCTCACTCCACACAGCCTTGGCTGGGGGTGTTTAGTGGCTTCACATCCTCCTGGGTCCTGAGATTACAGGCACAAGTCACCACACGGGGCTCTGTTTGGTTTTGAGGTTGCCCAGGCTGGTCTTGAACCATATACCTCGTTCAAACTGTATAGTTATTTATCAAAAATTGCACGAAGGCCTGGCAATAATGATGAGTGAGACAGAGATCTTTATGGAGTCCGTATTCTAGAGGAGAAATAGAAATAAGAAAATCAATCAATAAATGTAATGTGATGTCTCAAGGGGAAAAAAAAAACCTGCCAGAAAAGCAGACAACAAAAGTATTTAAAATGACACAAACGTAAACAAGTTAGCATGCTGTGACAGTTGAAAGTCAGGGAGAGAGAGAGAGACCCATTTTGGATAGGGTAGTGTAGAAGTTGAAAGGTGTCATGCCAGGAGAGGGGACTGTCACTCGGCCATGAGCAGTCCCAGAGATGTCTGGGACAAAAGCCCAGAGGTAGGGACAAGCCTGCATAGCTGAAGCTCAGACAGAGACTGGAAGGACAGGCTGACAGAAGAGGAGGCGGAGTTGTGTGGCAGGGGTGGGAGTGGGTGCTGAAAAGATGGGCAGGGCCACAGGTGGGCGCCTACAGTTTGGTGAGGAGGGCGTGTCTAATCCTGAGGAGAAGCCAGTAGAGCTGTTTCAGGTTTTGTTTGTTGAATAGGGGCTCACTCTGTTGCCCAAGCTGGCCTTGAACTAACATCCTCCTGCCTCAGCCTGTGGAGGGCTTGGAGTAGAGGCTTGTGCTATAACACTGGAGGTTTTAATGAGGGCATTCAACACACTGCAAAGATTCCTATGACTGCTCTTGGAGAATAAAATCCCAAGGATAACTTGAGGGAGACCATGGATTAAGCAGGTTTGGACCTGGGCAGTAGCTAGGGGGATTGAGAAAACGAACAAATGTGATGACTGGCCTTGAAGAGGCTGACTCACGCTAACCCCACTTAGAAGGTTAACCAGATGCCAGCTGATTCATCTTAAAGAGGTGGTACAGCTGCCAGGCCAAGAGGACATTGCCTTGGCTGAGGGGACATCTCCCTGCAGGCTGTCCAAATGGAAAGCTTGGGGTGTGTGAAGGCTGCTTAGGGGCTCTGCAATGTTGCAGAGCCCCAGCTGCTAGCATCCTGCTGAGCCAGCCCTAGCCCAGGCCACAGAGGCCTCTCCAGACAGTAATGGTATGGGCACTGTTAGCATTCACATTCTGGCTGACCTTTCTCTTTTCTAATCCTGTGCCTCTGCCCCTCATGTGTTGGGTGTCACCAGTCTGGCCCTGCTGGCTGGCCTTTGTCTTCTGGGGCCTTCTCTTTCCGCCTCTCTCCTAGGTGGACATGCCTGCACTCGGGTTCTGGGTGTTCACTGCTGTGCCATGAGGGGTCTGTGAATGATGGGAAGTCGTTAGCCTGGGCCTGGCCACACTGGTGCTCCGTGATAGAAGGCCTGTCCTTCTGCCCTAGTCTCTGATGCTCCTGAATCTTGCAGGACTGCCTGCCTGACCCTGGTTGCAATTCTTCTCTCTGGTCAGCCAGCCCCTCCTGCCAGGCAGCCTGGAGGCTTCGTTCATGTTGCATGTTTCTTGAGGTGTCAGAGCGTCAGGGACTGGCCCTTGGCTCATCTGATGACTCAGCTCAAGTGCCCTCCTCACTTCCTCCTCTCTACGTGCTTCAACTCCACTCCCACCCCCTACCCTAGAAGCCTGCTTTGGGAGCCAAGACAACATTCTGGATCAGCAGGTTCCCAGACTCTTGTGCAAGGCTAAAACATACCCTGGAGGATCTAAATTCCTTCCAGGCGTCCCCTGGGACAGCATGGTCCTCTCACTGCAGTGGGCTCCATGGGAACCAGCATATGCTTCCCCTAAAGCTCCCTCACGGTGCCCAGTTGGCCTGGCCACACAGCAGCTCTCCCAGTTTGTGCCATCCTGAGCAAGAGCCATGTGCACAAGACACGGCCCTGCTGTGTCAGAAGCCACGGCTCAGTTCTTGGCTCCCTTTCTGTGGCCTAGTGAGTGGCAATGCTGTCATCCTTAGGCTTGTGAAAGAAAGATTCTTACTGTAAATTGTTTTCAGTGTTTATTTCTATTTAATAAAATGTAAAAATAAGCTTAAACAGGATTTATTGATCTTCTTCTCATCCTGTTATCCAAAGCCACGGACATCTGAAAAAAATTTTTTTTAATCTCTTTGTTTTATGCATGTGGATTTATTTATTTATTTAATCATTTGAGGCCATATCTTGCTATGTGCTCACTATGTAATGCAGGCTAGCCTCAAACTCATAGTAATCCTGCCACAGCCTCCTGAGTGCCAGGATTCCAGCCATGGGCTTTCACACCCAGCTAACCTCAAGTTTTAAGGCAATCACTTAAAGATCTGGGTCCTCACAGAGCAGCAGGTGTGGTGGTGCATACCTTTAGGTTCCAGCACCTGGGAGGCAGAGGCAGGTTGGTCTCTGTGGCTTCAAGGCCAGCCTGTCTACACAGCAAGTTTTGGGATAACCAGATGTAGGAGATGGGGGAGTGGTGGGCAGAGAAGGAGAAGGAAAGAAAAAGAGGGAAATCCGGGCATGGTGAAGCAGGAGGAGGAGGGTCAGCTCCGTCATCGAGAGCACAGGGGCATGGTGACAAGTCCTTGAAGTCCCAGCTGCCTGGGAGGATGGGGGAGGAAGATGGCCCAAGGCCAGGTATTTGACACCAGCCTGGCCCTGAACAAGCGACAGTTAAATAGAAGGAAAATGTTAGCCTGCTCTGCCATGCGGAGAGAACACAGCTGAACCTGCTGCGATGTCCCTCATAGATGCCCTTTGACCTAGGATATTATACCTTGACCATCCTGCTCTAGGCTGAAAACAAATGCATGCTTTATTGTCCCCATTTTATTGACAATATAGTATAGACAACCAGGGCTTCGCATAGAGACACAGTGGAAGACCAGAACTAGAAGTAAGAACCCGTTATTCTGAGGGGACACCAGAGGACAGTGGCCTGTGCTCTTGAGCATGTTCGTTTTTAGACTTAGGAACTACCAGGAAACTCAGGGAGGGAGGAGTAAACCAGCCCAATGTGGCGTTGGAGGTTGCTGTAGTATTTAGGAAGAAATAACAACTGTGAAAAGAATTGTATTGAAGTTTAATATCCCTAGAAAATGGTGTACCAAGTTTTCAAATAGAAAAAAAAAAAAAAAAACAAACCTCTGTATCTTAATAACTCTGTCTGTACAATATACAGTCTAGGTAATTTTAATCTGCAGTTTTGAAACACATCCACCAAAGGAAATATATGCTGCTCACAGATGAAGAAATGAAGACGACATGATGATGGGAACAAGAATAAATGGTTGATCTATCTGGAGAACAGAGTTCAGGAGCAGGGTATTTTCATGGAAGGCACATGGGGCTTTTCTTTGTTTTTGGTGACCTAAGAGATGCTGGCCTGTCCTTGTCTTTTCTTCCATGGGTCCATTCTTATCAGCACGACAACTAGTACTCTTCAGTTCTAGCTTCCAGGAGATGCGATCCTTGACCCTGGGAGGGAGAACACACGAACACAGCGCAGTGGTGAAAGCGAGGGGAGAAGCCAGCGGCAGACCAGCACGGAGGAAGCTTGACAGAGATGCGCAGGGAAAAGAATGTTCCACAGGGTTGTAAAAGCTTGCATTTGTTTTTTTGGGGAGGTGGCTGACAAAGGCTTCCTGGAAGAGGGAGAGAGGTTAAGCCACGCATTCAGGAAAGGATGTGGACGAAACAGCACGCTGGAGGAAGCAGGGTCACGAACCGCCACGTGTGTCTCGGAGCGCCGCACTCCCCTTGTTTACCTTGTGCGGGAGTGTTATGTAAGGAGGTGGTTGAAGATTCATGAGCAGCGCTGAGACGAATGTGACGAGAAGGACCAAATCAAGGAGTTTGAAATTTTAATGCAGGAAATGATGAGCTGTCAAGTTTGAGCTGGAAGGTGGGGATGGGACTGACAGAAACGATTCTAGGCAAGCTAAATAAAGTGTTTGTGTTCCTGGGCTGAGGCTTTGAATACTGGCTGGTCCTTCTTCTTCTTCCTCTTCTTCTTCCTCTTCTTCTTCCTCTTCTTCTTCTTCTTCTTCTTCTTCTTCTTCTTCTTCTTCTTCTTCTTCTTCTTCTTCTTCTTCTTCTGGGTCGAGGGGTCCTCAGCATTTACTTACCTAGACATTTCTTTATTTTTACTGTTTTTATTAGCATGTCTCGTTTACATAATGACAGGCTTTCTCATTTCACATTGTCGTAAGGATCTGTGTGTTTGCTAGGATGGGGTCATGGGTATAGATCGCCGACACCATGCCCTTTCGCTCAAATGCTTCCCATGATTTTCTGTTTACTCTCCGAGAAGCTAAGCCAGTATCCATGTATGCAGACCCCTGGCCGTGGCCTCCCTCTCCCTCCTGGGTGTCCAGCCTGGGCCTGGGCTGTTTCTCCTTTGAGGAGGTTATGTTGGGCTCTTGCTGGAGGTAGTTTGAGCGCCTGATGTTCAGATCTAGAGATCTAGAGGGCAGGCAGAAAACTAAGGGGCACTGTTTGAGGAGGTGACTGTCGCTCAGGCCTCACCTGTGACAAGAGTAGGGTAGTGGCTTCTCAGAAAGCGCCCGGCTCTTTCAGTCTATGGCTACCAGAAGCTCTGCAGGAAAAATTTGGGATACTCACTGAAGATTGTTTTCTTGGCTATTTCCAGGAATGGTCAGGTAGGGGGAAGTTCCAAGAGTCTAGGCTGAAGCCACAGGGAGGACCCTAGAAGGGGAAGAGTGATATACCCAAGGGGCTGCCTGGACACAGGGGCATTTGGATTCTGCTTGTCGCAAAATGTATCTACATAAGTTTTTTAATTTTTAAGATGATTTTAGATATCTATTTTGTTATTTATGTGTATTTGCCCTGTGGGTGTGCTGGGGACAGTGGAAGCCCTAAGAGGGAGTCAGATAGTGTGCCCCAACCCATAGCTGGAATTCCAGGCAGGTGCTGGGAATTGAACTTAGGTCCTTTGGAAGGACGGCAGGTACCACTGAGCTCTCTCTCTCTCTTTGGCTTTTCTAAATGAAAAATTATTTTGAAGAGTTCTCGCCTATTGACCCTGCCTGACATGAGGCCTGGACATCCTCCCCGCATAGGCTGAGGGAAGGTCCCGGGCTCGGCAGACAAGACTCGGTTTGACCCTGTGTGGGCTGGGAACTCCAACAGAGCATCTGTTGCGTGCAGAGCTCACACAAGGGGTGGTGTGTCTTTAGGTAACTGGCTTGAAGTTGTCTCCTGTTCCCTAAGGTCAGGGTAAGGGCTGGAAGAGAGCCTGCTGAGCGGAGTGAAGCTGGGTGACCATTTCTCCTTCCTCCATGTCTGGCTGCTCAACAGCAGCGCTGGAAACACGCACACCTCCTGTTTGTGCTGCCTGCTTCCGCTCATGGGCACTGCCACGTGGGCCCTGTGGGTGGAGGACCCCTGGGACCCCTTCATGGCCCTGGGCCCGCCTGTAGCCTGCCTAGTGCTGTTTGTTTTGGGCTAGCCCAGTGCCCGTGGGAATGCAGAGAGGTACCACAGACCAAACAGGAAGGGCCGTGTGTTTGCCTGGCATATGGGGGGCCCTGGGCTCCACAAATTTGAATAAGTCAACAAATTGTTTTGTTTTGTTCGGTGTGGCTTGGTTTTGGATTTTTGAGATAGGTCTCCTTTTGTAGCCTAGGCTGGCCTCAGACTTGTGGTAATCCTCCTGCCTTCTCTGGTAACATAGACACCGTGTGTGGCACAGATGGAGAAGTGGGAGTCCTGGAGCATGTGCGTGGATCAGAGTGTCCAGGATGCCTGTCTGCCTGAGGCCTGTCCTGCTGGATGGCTAAGGAGAGGTTCCCACCACGTGTGGCTCTTTCTTATGTCCTAGGATACAATGAACGTAGAGGAAGATCCTAGACCAAAGAATGATGGTTCCTATCCACTTCTCATGCTCTGGTTGTGGTTGGGAATGGATGCTTTTGCCTTTAAAAACAGAACAAACTTACAAGTGAATACACTTACTGCAAACACCCAGGTGTTGAATGTGATGGAATATCCTGTAATCCCATCACTGGGGAGGCTGGGGTGGAGGGATCAGGAGCTCAAGGACTCGCCTGTTGAGGTGGCTGAGCGGATAAAAGTGCTTGTAGCACAAGCCTGAAGACTTGAGTTGGATCCCCAGAGCCCAGCGTGGAAGACAGAACCAAGTTCTGAAAAGCTGTCCTCTGCCTTCCACACACGTGTGCACACACTCAACAACAATAATAAAAATTGTTAACTAGTTCAGTGCCGGTGTGGACTGCACAGCCCGGGCTGTGTGGTGAGATCTTATCTCAAAGCAAAAAGATCCAAGTAATTTCAAAGTGTCTAGATTATAAATGGAGCTTTCCTTCTCAACCCTCCCATCCCTGTCGGTCCTTTCATTTTCCTAACTTCTGTGAACAGTGGCAAATGTCCTCTATGATCCCCTACAAAATGAATAAGACATGAAGCCTCACTGTGAAGGTCACTGTCTTTAGGATCTGGCTAATTCCAGCAGAATAGCTGAACAGCAGGTCTGCAGTTTTCTCTGGCATTTCATTTAACGTTCAGAGGGGAAACTGTTAAGAACGTCCTGTCCTAGAGAGGTCCCCCTAAGTCCCCCAGTTTGTGGGTGAGTCCCAGAGAGGGGAGGTGATTCACTCGTGGCAGATAGCCTGAGCCCTGCTACCCTGAGCGTTTATGTCATGGGCATCAGGCAGTGTTTCCTCCTAGTGTCTACCTGTTTTGATCCGTGGGACCCCATCTTGACAACATCCTGTGAACCCGGGGCGGGTGTGTGTGTGTGTGTGTGTGTGTGTGTGTGTGTGTGTGTTACTGCAGCCTGGGAAGTGAAGGGAGTTGCCTAAACTCTTGCTCACAGGTCTGAAATCCAGGGCTTTCTTAGCTTGCGTTCAGTGTGTCCTGCATTAACTGAGGTGTCCCAGGTGCAGTGGAGAGTCAGCCTGGCCCAGGCCTTGCTGTGCAGAGCTAAGTGCCCCAGAGAGACCCTCCTCCTCCACAGAAAGGGTCTAGCTCCCTGGCCTGGACTTCTATGCCACTGGACACAGAGGGCAGGAGGCCTGAGATTTCCTCACATTCTCACTTTCCCTCTGACCCTAACCCCTTCCTTCTCTCTGGTTCTTTGTCCGTTTGTCTCCATCTGTTCCTCACCGCGTGCGTGCGGTTCCTGCCCTCCTGTCACATTATCATCTTTCTTCCTCTGTCACATGCTCGCCTCCATTCCAATGCAGGCGTGCTGGTCACCATGACAACAGAGACTGGCCCTGATTCTGAGGTAAAGAAGGCTCAGGAGGAGACTCCACAGCAGCCTGAGGCTGCCGCAGCTGTGACCACCCCAGTGACCCCTGCAGGCCACAGCCACCCAGAGACCAATTCCAATGAGAAGCTTCTGCCCCAGCAGGACACGAGGCCTGCCGAACAGGTGTGTACTAGGGCCTGGGACATCCCTCTTCCCACCCCACTAGCCCTCTGGGTCCTGTTCTTAGTTAAGGCCCTAGAATTTCCTCAGCTGGAAAGGAAGAAGGGTTCAGGTGCCTTCATGACGTGTCGAATGCTGAACTCAGGGCTGGGGCGTGCTGGCCATTTTATATCTAATTCCCCCATCCTGAGAGGAGCGGTGACAGCTCCCCTGTTTCATGCTGAGAGGATCTGCATCTCAGCGCTGTGAACCCCATTTCCCAGAGTCACAAACAAAAGCCAAAGGTGGAGGTGAGGCCCAGAACTGATTCCAGATACGGTCCTTCCAACGGCAGTCTCCTGTGTTCTCACTCAGGTTTGGCAAACCCAGTGCCAAACCCTGACAAAACTCATGCCCTGACCGAAGGACTCACTGAGCCCTCCCTAACTCATAGCAGGCACAGCCCGGCAAGGACGTGGCTGTACTCATGGAGGGAGCCAGCCCTTCCCTCCATGACGATCACCTTGTGCTAGGCCCAGTGACGGGTAAGACGGGAGAGAGCAGACAGATGTCCGATGACTCACGCACTATTCTAGGGAGAGGGGCAGGCAGCACGGTGGTGAGTTCAGTTCCCCGGGCTGCTCCTGGCCACGGAGGCCGCCCATGGCAGCAGAAGCCTGCAGGAAGACAGACCCCTCAGCTTACATGAAGACATCAAATCTCTACCCCCACACCATGACGGTCTTCTCTTCTCTTCTCTTCTCTTCTCTTCTCTTCTCTTCTCTTCTCTTCTCTTCTCTTCTCTTCTCTTCTCTTCTCGCTTTTCAAGACAGGGTTTCTCTGTGTAGCCTTGGCTGTCCTGGACTCACTTTGTAGACCAGGCTGGCCTCGAACTCACAATGATCCACCTGCCTCTGCATCCTAAGTGCTGGGATTAAAGGTGTGTACCACCACGCCTGGCTGCTCCTTGCTGTTTCAAGTTCAATGATGTCTTTCCCTGGTTGGCCCCACAGAGCCTAGACATGGAGGATAAGGACTACAGTGAGGCCGATGGCCTGTCGGAGAGGACCACCCCCAGTAAGGCTCAGAAGTCACCCCAGAAGATCGCCAAGAAGTTCAAGAGCGCCATCTGCCGAGTCACTCTGCTTGATGCCTCTGAGTACGAGTGTGAGGTGGAGGTAGGGAGCACGTCATACGCCCCACCCCGAGCTGGCTGGCCTCAGCGCCAGGCTAGCTCCTGTGGGTCCCGAGTCCAAGCCAAACCAGGGCAGGACCAACTGTGATGTCCGGAGGGATGGCTTGGCCTGGCACTCCCTTGTCCAGTTGGTGACATCGGGGTCCAGAAAGGGTCATTACTTTGGCAAACCAAATTAAGACAGCACAGACTGGCACTGGGAGGTGTCAGGGGGGCTGTACCTTGGTAAGAATGTCACCTGATACGCAGGTCTGACCGCAAAAGGATAGTCCCACTGTGGTTCCAAATTCCACGCTATCCTGCGACGCCCCCACCCCTGGCTTGGCCTTGCATCTTTTGAGGGGGATCATCTCTTTTTCACCTCCCAAGCCTTAGGACTTTGGTTTTCAGCTTCTTCTCTTGGTTCCTGTTAAGCAGAAATCTCCAGCCTTGTCCCAAGCAGGTCCATAGTCTAGGAAGACCCTGGCAGCACTTGTGAGAGAGATTTAGGTTGAGGTGGACATATAGACTTGGAGAGTGGAGCCAGCGGCTGAGGTCCTGCCCAGCCCTGAGGCTTGTGGGGGCTCTTTGTTTGTCCATTGGAACCTGGATCAGCTCCCAGCCCCACCAGCGGGTCCCCAGCCTCACAGTACTTCTTCTGTCTCCCTCAGAAGCACGGCCGGGGCCAGGTGCTGTTTGACCTGGTCTGTGAGCACCTCAACCTCCTGGAGAAGGACTACTTCGGCCTGACTTTCTGCGATGCTGACAGCCAGAAGGTACCCCGCTGGGGGCCGGCCATGGCGGGTGGGCAGGGGGTTTCTATATACCCATCACATCTGGCTTTCCCCAGACCTTCAGTGGGTACCCTCTGCTCCTCCAGCAGCAGCCCTAACCCCTCCCAGGTCTCTGGCCTGGCTCCCTGCCTCTAGCCTTTTCTAAGGTACTCCCAGTGGATAGCTAGAGAGCCGTGGCATAGCCGTGTGGGGTCCCCTGGAACCAATGCCTCCTCCCACCCTGGTTGGGGGGCTGCCTGACCTTCCTAGCTAGACTGTGCCATCTCAGGGCAATGCCAGCCCTGATACCATGTCCAAACCCTGCTGGGAATCCAGGCCTCATTCCCTAGGGCCAAGTAAGTGGATCCAGGCAAGAATGTCCCCTCTGAGAGGCTGTGCTGGCCTCTTCCATAGAGCTGTGTCTCCCATCCCACTCTTTCCACTCCTCCTCCTAAGGGACAAATCTTCGATTTTCTTCCAGAATTGGCTGGACCCCTCCAAGGAAATCAAGAAGCAGATCCGGAGTGAGTGTTTGCTTGTGGTCCGGGTGTGTGGATGGGCGGGCAGGGCCGGGCTCCAGCGCCCCCACCTACTTTGGACTGCTCCCGGTACTCCTCTGCCATGGCAGGTCTTAGAGAAGGTGGAGTAAGAATGATGTTGACATTATTTTAGAGGTCACAAGCCTGAGGCCCAGGGAGTAGAAATGACAGCTCAGAGCCACACAGCAAGTTAGTGAAGTAACTGCAAATGCATTCAGGAAATCAGCTCTGCAGACTTACCTGGGAAAAGGGGGCCAACAGATGAGCTGGAAACAGCTAGCCTCCTGATCAGGGATGATATAGTACCAACAACCTTTAGCTCAGGTCCAGAGAGCGGCAGCTACTTAACACAAGGTCACAGAGCCAAGTGCTGGCTGAGCCCTGGCTTTCGTCTTGTTCTTGTTTCAATGCCTGGGGAGGAGGCAGATGAGCAGGTCGGCCACCTGTCTTTTCTGGCCCAGAGAGAAGAAGCATGCTGGGAGGGATGAGGAAGCTCTCAGATAGTGGAAGGAGGAGGTGGGTAGCCTCAGCAAAGGGGCCAGCAGTCGGTGGAGACCTGGGTCCCGGAGGCATCTCTGCTGGTCCCCTTGCTGGGAAGCTGTAGTTAAGTATGTTGCCATGACAGCAGGCAGCTGGCCCAGGGAAGCCAGCTGCCTCTGCAGGAGGGGGCTCGAGGAGATTTGCCTGTAGGTTCCTGACAGTTGGAGACAAAGCGGCAGGCACACTGGCAAAGCACCCTTCTGTGGGTCAGCAGGGTTTTAGGTCTGAATTTTAGGCTGTCTTCTTGTAGTGCCAGCCCTGCCGGGAGGCTGGCCTTCCATGCTTTGAAAGAACTGGAACAGATACAGTCAGCCAAGTGTGTAGCGTTGAATAAAGATCAGTAGCCTGGAAAAGAGAGGCAGCCAGGCCCAATGACCAGGCCCTAGGGTCACTTCCAGAGCAAGCCTGGACACCCTGCTCCCCTCTTGACACATGGACTGTGACAAGCTCAAGCCATGGCCTTCAGACCTTGTAGCCTTGATCCTTAGGAAGTGCCTTCTCTAGGGGACCGGAGAGTTGGCTCAAGAGGTACAGTGCTTGTACCTAAGCACGAGGATCCAAGTTCAGATTCCCAGCACAGAGGTAAAGCCAGTAGGGCAGAACACCCTTGCAAGAGGTGAATTCTAGGGGCCTGCTGTCCAGCCAGTCTGGTCTCCCTGGTGTGCTCCATGTTCAATGGGAAACGAGTCTCAGAAAATTAGGTGAAGGTGGGTGAGCCAGCACTCATGTGATGTGGGAGAGAAGAAGGCATGTTGGGGTGCCAGGGGGAGTGGGGATGGATATGAGCACGATGCATTGTACACATGTGTGAGACTGTCAAGAACAGGTAGCGCTGCAGAGGTGGCTCAGTAGTTAAAAGCACTTGCTGCTCTTGCGGAGGACCTGGGTTGGTTTCCAGTGCCCATCAGCTGCGACTCCCCTTCCAGGGGCAATCTGATTCCCTCTTCTGGCCTCTTTAGTCACCCGAATGCACATGGTGCGCTAAATACACAGGTGAAACTCTTAACATGTGTAAAATAAAAATAAGGTTAACGAAGAAATCTTTTTTTTTTTTTTTTTTCTAAGACAGGGTTTCTCTGTTTTGCCCTGGATGTCCTGATCTCACTTTGTAGAGCAGGCTGGCCTCAAATGCAGAGATCTACCTGCCTCTGCCTCCCAGAGTGCTGGGATTATAGGTGTGCACCACTGCACCCAGTTAAATAGATAAAACTTCAATAATAATAATAATAATAATAATAATAAGATAGAGAGCATGAGAGGAAGACACCCACATCAACCCCTGGCCTGCACACACACACTCATACACCTCTCCTCTATTAGAGCTTTGCCTCTGTCCCAGTCTCTGAAATGCCCACCTGTTCATCCCAGCCCTGTCCTTTGGGACCCCAAGGGAATAGTTTTGCCTCCTTTCTGTTGGTCACATCCGCTCACCCTTGGTGGTGGCTTCATGAGCCCTCATATCCTGGGCTTCTGTGATGGTTTCCTCTTCCTTCAAGCCGTGCTGCGGGCCACCTGAGACACCTTGGGCAGAGCCTCTGAGTCTCTACTTCTTGGCGAGGGCACTAGCTACCCGTGCCTCGTGAGGTAGGAGTAACAGGAAAGTGACATATTTAGGCATCGCCAGACACGGTGGCTGTTTTCTAGACACAGTGCTTGAATACGACTGCTAGCTCAATTCCCCATTCTTGTGTCTCATAACTGCTCCATGCCTCCATTTCCTCACTGTAAAGTGGGGTCGTGATAACACAGCTTTGGGGTTCTGTGAAGATATAATGACATATATATATATATATATATATATATATATATATATATATATATATGACGAAGCAGCGCCTGCTCCGGCTTTGAGCAATGTTTGTTGTCACTGCTGTCCTTCCTGAGACAGGGCCTGTCCCTGGAGGCCTTTTCTAAGGAGTCTTTGTGATTCAGAACCTGGGCTCCAGGTCGAGGGACCGGAGTTTAGGAACCTGCTCTCTGTTAGCATTTAGCTGATCGCTCCTTAAAATCTTCGTCCGTGGGAAGGAAACTCAGGTAGGGAAGGTAGCTCGCTGGCACAGTACTTGACCAGCATGCTCAAGGCCCTGGGTTTGATCCTGAGTGCTGCAAAAACAGAAACAAAAACAACAAACAAATAAACAAAAACTCTAACAAAACACAGCAACAAAATTAACCAACCAACCAATCAACAAAAACCTCACTCTCAGGATGATTATGAAACCTAAATTCCTATGCTTGTGGGAAGAGCTGGTCACCTCTGTTACCTGGGCCTCCAAGTTCTCATCTGCTAATTGTGTTTTAGTGAAGCAATTTGGTGCATTCGTGTGGCACACAGAGTTACTTCCTTTTTATCTTCTTTCCCATTGGAGTTTGTCCTTTCACCGTGGGTTCCAGGGATTGAACTCAGGTCAGCAAGCTTGTACGGCAGGCACTTTTCCCCGTTGAGCCACCTCGCTGTCCTACTCACAAGACTGTTAGCCTGAGCCTCAGTTGCCTTATCTGTCAAATGGGAATGATGTTCCAGGAGAGGGAAAAGTATGGGAGATTGCTCCTGCTCACTGGCTCACGCATCTGGGACAGTCCCTAGGTTGACAAGGCCTCTCTGACCTCTCCTGCCTTTTCCTCTTAGGCAGCCCCTGGAATTTTGCCTTCACAGTCAAGTTCTACCCTCCTGACCCAGCCCAGCTGACAGAAGACATCACAAGGTGAGGACTGTGAAGACAGGGAGAGAGGTGCTAGTCCCGTGGAACTGTCAATGGGGAGGGGCATGCTGGTCCTGGGAGGCAAAGGCTGTGTATTTCGGGAGTAGCAAATGCAGATGCCTTTCCCAGCCAGACCATCTCAAGAAAGTAGAGAATCTGAGGAAAACAGGACCCCGAGGCAGAGGTCAGTGGGAGGTGACCTTAACCTCAGAGGTGTGGAGGGGTCCCCTCCCACTGGGTCCTTTTCTTTCTTTTTTCCTTCATTGGGGTACTAAGGATTGGACCTAGGGCCTTGTGTATGCTAGACAAACTCTCTACACCTCCAGCCTGTTTATTCAAATAGTTAATACTTACTTTTTATTTTAATAAAATAACAAATTGTTTATTTAATATCATTTGATTAATATTTATGTCTGTGTGAGGGTATGCCGTGTGTACAGGTACCTGTAGAGGCCAGCAGGGGACGTCAGATCTCCTGGATCTAGCGTTTCAGGCCGTTGTGAACCACCCTGCATGGGTTGTGGGAACAGAGCATGGTCCTCTGGAAGAGCAATGTGTGTTCTTAACCTCCAAGGCATCGCCCCAGAGCCACTTTTTAAGAAAATTTGAGACAGTCTCATAAGCTTCCTGGGCTAGCCTTGAACTTCTGATCCTCTTGCCTCTACCTCCTTAGTCTGAAGCTACAGGCCTATACCACACGGCCTGGGTGTCAGGTCCATTTTTAATGCCTGATACCCATTGTAGACAATATATCAAGTTCAAGATGCTGCCTCTGGCCTTGGGAGAGGCGACAGAAGTTTCTGAAATAGAGCAGGTCCCAGGCCTTGGCTTCATTAGCCCCACTCTGAGCCCTGAGATCAGCCTGGGGCCAAGGTGACAGCAGCCATATTCTAATCCAGAGCTTTAGGCCAGCATATCCACCACAGTGTGTCCTCTTCTGTGCCAGACCCTGGGCATCAGGCTTCCAGGGACTCCAGGAGGAAGGTTAGCCCTGTCCAGCACAGATGGTTCCAGAAGGTAGGGCTGTAGGAACAGCTGATTTAGTCAGAAATAGCGAGGCCCAAAATAAACTGGTCAAAATGACAAATTGATTGAAATGAAGGATGGGCCAGAGCGTTGGCAATGATTTTTGAATCTTTAGACTCTTGAACAAAATGTCACAGGCCCATGCTGGACCCCAGTGATGTGTGAAAAGCTGCAGATTCTGACCCTGCGTGCACACTGAGGTTGCACGTGACCGTTAACATGGCTCTGGTTATGACTTTAAAATGATGTCACAGAACACTAAAAATTCTACTAAGTCAAAGTCAGTTTTAAGGAAGAAACTTGGGAAGTCAAGGAGAAAGTTGGCAAAACACAGCAGAAAAGGGCAAGGAGACAGCCCTGGCGGAAGATGAAGCTGCCCATGCCTCACCTCAGTGACCAGTCCCTGCATAAGTGGCAGCAAAACGGCTCAAATGGCAACATCCAGCTGAGGCTGTAAGCAGCAAAAAGTCACAGCCTGGGGGCTGGGAATGCTTCTTTAGACCAGTTTGGTTTTTAAACATTTTACTTAGGGCTAGAGACAAAAGAAAATTTGGGGAAAGGGCCAACAAGATGGCTCAGTGGGTAAAGGTACTTGCCACTAAGCCTGACAACCTGAGCCCAATCCCCAGGACCCAGGTGTTGGAAGGCGAAAATCTGCCTGCAAAACTGTCCTCTGACCTCTGCACACTGTGACACTTTCCTCCTTACTCTCTCTCTTTCTGGGCTGTGGGGTATGGTACAGACGTTAAAGTCCATGTGGAGATTTGTGAGTGTCGACATGGAGACCTCTCTTAAGTTATGTCACTGGAATCAGACATAGCATTTGCATATTAAAACAGCCTTCAGTTAAAGCCATGTGCATTTCTGTGTTTATGGGGGAGAAATGCCCAGAACATCATGTGATTAACTGGCGGCCCCAGAGAGGGACCTGGGAATGGCTGTCAAGTAGAAACTCAGAAACACTGCTAAAGTTTTTTCTTTTCCATCTGAGAGTATTTTTTTTTTTTAAACAAAATCTCAATTGTTCAATTTTACCAATAAAGACTCGGGAGCCAGATGCTGCAGTGAAATCCTGCTAGCTCAGAGAAGAAGAGAAAGCACCCAGCTGGCCTTCCTCCTCAGTTGACATCCCAAAAAAAAGGAGGAAGCTCTCTCTCTCTCTACACCATCTCAAAAAAACCCTCAAAGTAATGTCCCTCCCTTCTATTTCCTGTGTGTCTCTCTATCCATCCCCCACGTAAGGAGGAGTAAGGCCTTCCTCTTACTCTCTCTGTTTTTTCCCCACGTTCACTCGCTGTCAGCTGGTTGGTTGCTCCACTTCATGACCTAGGATTGATTTGATTTAATGTTGTTTACAATATTCAAATAAAAAGCTCTTGTACTAAAGGTATGTGCTAGGGCTAGGCCAAACCACAACTAGAAACAGGTTTTTCCGGTACATCAGACAATCTCGAGGTTCACCGTGTGAACAAATATCCTGCAACAGAGCATATGTTGACTTGCAAGGCAGGGGAGGCAGCACATTCGGTAGAGTGCTTGCTTGGCGTAGAGGGAGCTCGGGGTTCTAGCAAAGCCGGGTGTGGTGATACGGGCTTATCATCCCATCACCTGGGTGGTGGCTGAGTCTGAGGCCAGGGTGAGTTCTACAGTGATACCCTGTCAAAAAGAAAACACAGAGGGCTGGAGAGATGGCTCAGAGGTTGAAAGCACTGGCTGCTCTTCCAGAGGTCCTGAGTTCAATTCCCATCAACCACATGGTGGCTCACAACCATCTATATGCAATCTGGTGCCCTCTTCTGGCCTGCAGGTGTACATGCAGACAGAACATTGAATACATAATAAATAAATACATCTTAAAAAAAAAAAGAAAACACAAAATATTAGATTTCATAATGAAAGCTTCATAAGAGCCAGGCATAGTGGTATATGCCTATAATTGCAGCATTCATAAGGCTGAGGCAGGAGGATTCATCTTCAAAAATAGCCTGGGTTATATAAAGACCAGCCTAAGTTACGTAGTGAGACCTTGTCTCAAAACCAACTAACTGAGCTAGAGAGATGATTCAGTGGGTAAAGTTCTTGTAAGAAAGTGTGTGGAATTGAGTTAGGATCCCCAGAGCATATGTAAAAGGACAGATTGGTAATACATGTCTGTAATCCCAGGGCTCCTGTGGTAAGATGGCAGGTGGACACAGGAGGGGCCTCAGAAGGTCCAGGGCCAGCTCTCTTGCTGTGCACAGCAGTGGACAACAAAAGGAGAGCGTGCCTTCAGCAGGGTGATAGGCAGGAGCAACTGGGGCTGGAGAGATGGCTCAGTGGTTAAGAGCCCTTGTGGCTCTTGCGGAAGACCCAGGTTCAATTGCCAGTACCCACATGGTGGCTCACAGCCATCCATAACTCCAGAGTCAAGGGACCTGATGTCCTCTTCAGACATCCACAGGCACCCAGCACACACGTTGTACACATACCTGCATTCAGGCAAACACTCATCCACAAACAATAAAGTAAACGACATCTAGAAATTGTCCTCTGAGCTGGGAAGTGTGGTGGCACACGCCTTTAATCCCAACACCCAGGAGGCAGAGGCAGGCTGTGAGTTCAAGGCCAACCTGGTCTACAGAGTGAGTTCCAGGACAGCCAGGGCTATGACACAGAGAGACCCTGTTTTGAAACACCAAAATATTAAAAAAAATAAAAAATACTTCCACACGCACATGGTGCTATGTGTTCGCTTGCACACGCATCTTACACACGATCATGAATGTATACAGAAAACAAACCAATCAACAAAACACAACTCATTTTTCTCCCAACGGCCAAACCAGTAGTAGGCCTATTGAACTTGGAAATGCATTGTAAATCTCATAAATTCTCTTTAAAAAAAAAAAAAACTCTTCACACTCGGAAACGAACAAAAATGCTGGAAGTCACATGTCGTGTCTCAAAACCTGCTCAGCCATGAAATGCCAGTGCCTAGGGTGCCGTCCTCTGCTGATTTTGTTTGGTTCCAGTAGCCCAGCTGTCAAGGTCTGGAGGTGTAGACCCATGACCACGTCTTTCCCCGTCTCCAGGTACTACCTGTGCCTGCAGCTGAGGGCAGACATCATCACAGGCCGCCTGCCTTGCTCCTTCGTCACGCATGCGCTGCTGGGCTCCTACGCCGTGCAGGCCGAGCTGGGCGACTATGATGCAGAGGAGCACGTGGGCAACTATGTCAGTGAACTCCGCTTCGCCCCAAACCAGACCCGGGAGCTGGAGGAGAGGATCATGGAGCTGCACAAGACGTACAGGTGAGCGAGCCTGGCCCCGACGGCCGCGGCGCTCACAGGTTGAAGGGCTAGGCCGTGGATGCTGCGGGTGCCCCAGGACAGGACAACCGGGGCCGTCTGTGTAAGGGGGGCGCTTGGATCTCAACTTCTTGAGTTCCTGGGTGGGTAGCATTCCCCGTCCTGAGCCTCTGGGGATCCCAGAGATAATCATGCCGGCACAGCTCTGGGTAAGGGTCCCGATGCGGAGCTTTTGGTGAATATTCAAAAGCTTAAATTCAGATGTCTACAGGGCTGTGGCCCTCTCATCCAGGGGATGCCGGTCCAGCAGCTCGCTTCCCTGCGCTTTGGTGTTCATCTCTTCAGCATGGCACCGGTCACCACGCCCCGTGACGCCCTTAAGGAGGTGGCACAGCAGATACCAAAGACCCGCTGTGTGTGGGCTGAGTGTCGCTGTCCGTCACTTGGGGCATTTGTGCTATTCATCGCATGCTTTATTCAGTTGTTGATTGCATATTTGTCGAGTTGTTGATTGCGCACTTTGTTCTGGAGTTAGAAGAAAATTGGCCAGATGTGTGATTTGCCGGCTCGCGGCTGAACCTCGGCAAGCCCCGCTTTCACCTATAAATACACAGCTTGAGATGAGGAGCGGCGAGCAGCCGTTGGTATTTAGGACCGCAGAATTTCTCGTGTGGGAGCTCAGGCTTCCTTGGGTTGCAGACGTTGAGTGCCTGTAACACCCCCAAGCTACCTCGCCAACCGCAGCCGCCATTTCTCAGTGCCTGCTCTGTAGAGAATACTACCTACCCTGGATCAAAACGAGCCCTAGGCTCCTTTGCAGCTCAAGTGCTTTGGGCTCCAAACTCAAGTTGTTAAGGGGATGTTCTAAAGGAGGCAGTGCCACACCTACAGGAAAGACTGGTGATATCTCATCCCTATGCATGGGTGCGTGTGTGTGTGTGTGTGTGTGTGTGTGTGTGTGTGTGTGTGTGTGTGGGCTGTGTCTTGAGAGGGCAATCATGACCAGATGTGATGAGTTCATCTTTGGGGATGAGCCTGCTAGTGTGATGGATGCTGGGTCAAAGATGGCAAATAAATGTTGTCAGAGATTTGCACACCAACATCACTGGGTTTGTACTGACTACATGGAATGGCGCAGAGAAGGACACAGGTCGTCATGGCCACCTGGACATGGGGGGAGGGTGCCCTGCCTGACATCTGCTTTTCATGCCTGTCCTAGATGGCAAGGTGCCCTGGGGATTTGTGAGAGTCGTAGTAATTCATAGAAGGACAGATCAATATGAGCCTGATTGGTGCCAGTGGCAATCACCATAACTCTTTGAACTTAAAGCACTTTGACATCCGGCATCCGTCAATCCCACGCAGATGCTCCTAGGTGGGCAGAGGAAATGGAGGCCAGAGGATGTAAGAGACAGATTTGCTTTTGAAACCCAGCTCTGGAGATACATTGCCTAGCGTTGAATCCAAACACTGGTGTTGGTTAATAACGGGGTGCCCTTCAGCAAGCTGGTGAACCTCCGCCAGCCCTGGCTGCCTTTCGGAGCAGCTGTATAGAGGCCAAGCGGCCCACAGTATGTAGCACCATGATGATCTTTGCAGCCTGAGCTCCCTGGCAGCCGCAGCAAAGATGACACTTGAGTCTAAGAAAGGTGTCTGAGTACATCTTTCTTAAGGGACGTTAAGTGGTATCTGACACTAGATTGTCTTCTGAGGGTGGTGACGAGGAGCCCTTGGGCAATTCTAGTGAATGCTGTCTTCTTCCATGGTCACTCTCCCAGTCAGGAGAGGCAGGGTGCATAAACTTCATGCCTAATTTGGCAGAAACGGAGACAAACATCCTGACTCCCGGTCTAGCCCTTGTCTGCTTCCTGGATGAAACAGACTGGACCTGAGTGTTGCAGAGGACGGGGCTGGAGAACTGACATAGAGGGATGCCCAGTCCTGTCATGAGGGCAGAGGGAAGGGTCTCGGGCCAGGCTCAGACACCATCCTTCTGGAAGGCCCAGTTCTGATGGTGACACCTGCAGCCAGTTGGATGCAGCCCAGGCCTTTGCCACGCCCTCAACTATCATTTTCTATCCTCAGGGGCATGACCCCAGGCGAGGCAGAGATCCACTTCCTGGAGAATGCCAAGAAGCTGTCTATGTATGGAGTTGATCTGCACCATGCTAAGGTACCACAAAGCCCTTCACCTTAGGTAGTTCCTGGGGATCCATAGCCCCTCCGGCCCCCCGGGACTCCTCCGTGTGGAGCGGAGTGGTGGCGGGGGCTCCAGAACCCCCACTCCGTGCTGTCTCCTTGCGCAGGACTCCGAGGCCATAGACATCATGCTGGGCGTCTGTGCCAACGGCCTGCTCATATACCGAGACCGCCTGAGGATCAACCGTTTTGCCTGGCCCAAGATTCTCAAGATCTCCTATAAGAGGAGTAACTTCTACATCAAGATCCGGCCTGGGGAGGTGAGCCTGGCCCAAAGCCTGTCTCTTTACTCAGTCCACACTCCGGGGTTGACTGGCCCGAACAGAGTAGACCCCAGCAGCTGGCCTGGGGGTTCCCAACCCAGGAAACATGAACAAGGTTCTGGGGCTCATAGAAGCTGGGTCTCCCCCTCCCTGCCTCTCTTTATAGACTTTGAACCCTGGACTTGTACCTTTGTATTGTGTGTGTGTGTGTGTGTGTGTGTGTGTGTGTGTGTGTGTGTGTGTATGGACACACATGCTGTGGTTCACATGTGGAGGCCAGAGGTCAGGTCCTGTGGACATTTTGCTGTAGTCACTTTTCTCATCCCACCATGTTGGTCTTGGGGATTGACCTCAGGTAATCAGGAAAGATTGGCAAGTGCCTTTTCTGCTGAGCCATCTTGCCAGCCCTGGACATATGCCTTCACGGAACATGTGAGCGTGGATACTCAACGCATATACTTCACAAGCAAACATAGAATGACAGTGACATGGACTCAGAAGAGTCAACGCCTGTCAGTTTGCGTGCACAGATTTGCCTGTGTGCGGTAGCCCACTGTGTCTGCACACCGAGATACACTCAGGCGTGATGGCATGTGTCCCCAGAGGCGTGCACCCACACCTCTTACCCTCTAACTGCACGGTCCCCTCGAAAGCCCTTTTGATCCTACTGCTAGACTGTCTGTGACCTGCCTGGCGCTCCTCACCACTGTGCCAGCTAGTGATCTGCCCCCCACATCTCTGTGTGGCCCCTTTTATCCATCCCCCTGCCTCTGCCCCTGAGTCAGATCCCGCCAACCACCGCCATCTCTGGCACCCACACCAGCCTGCCAGAACTGTAACAAGATACCTGATGCCGTCTGCGTAGAGAGAAGGAAGGTTTGCTCACAGCTCGGGAAGGGTACTTGTGTCTGACTAGCCCGTGGCTTTGGGCTCATGGAGAAGCAGCACATGTGTCAGGAGGCCACGAAAGGGTAGAGCGGCCGTGCCATGGTCAAGGCACAAAGCATACAAAGACACCAGCATGTGATGGCACACTGCAGGGTCCTAAAAACCCAGTCAGCCCACTTAATGGCTTCTCCCGCCTTCCAGGTGCACCTCACCGGGGACTAAGTACTTAGCACCTTCACCTGTGGGGCTATGGAAGGTCCTGCTGTAATGTGACCCCAGCCTTTCCGCCTTAGTACAAAGCCCATGTGTCTGGAGAGCAGCCCTTCCTCTGGCAGCTCACCCCAAGGGTGCCCAGCAGGTCTTTACTTCTCCATGGCTCTCAGCCATGTCCTCACTGAGCTTAGTGTGTGTGTGTGTGTGTGTGTGTGTGTGTGTGTGTTCATGAGCATTGTGGTTGTACATGAGTGTGGGTGTGGATGTGACTATGTGTATGGGTGTACATGACTGTGTGTGGTTGTACATGAGGTGCGAGGTTGGTGCTGGGAATCTTGCCTCATCCTCGGTTGTTCTCCCACCTTGTCCAGTGAGGCAGGGCCTCTGCACTGAAGCCGGGGCTCAGCCTTGCTGGCTAATCAGGCTGCTCTGGGACACTCCGTCTTCCCCTTCCGGGGCCTGCCACACTCACCTGCCTTTTAGGTAGGGTCTGGGGACTTGAACTCAGGCCCTCAGGCTGCGGGGCAAGCATTTCCCCACAGAGCCTTCTCCCTGGCCCAATTTAATCGTTTTGAGACCTCCTGCTCCCTCTGGTGTCTCCAGTGTCCAGCACTGGACCTGTCTGAGGGAAGGGCCCAGTCCACCCTGCTTACACGCAGGGACAGGCGGGAGTGACGCCTGCCTGAGGAGAGGGCAGGCAGGTGGGCTGCTGGCCAGTGTGACACAGGCCCCACCTCTAACCCACCCTTCCTGGCCTCCCAGTACGAGCAGTTTGAGAGCACCATCGGCTTCAAGCTCCCGAACCACCGCTCGGCCAAGCGGCTGTGGAAGGTGTGCATCGAGCACCACACATTCTTCCGGTGAGGAACGAGGGGCGAGAGGCGAGAGGTTCGGGGGGCAGGAAGAGGAGTCGCACGGAGGAAGCCCCACCTCTCCCTCCAGTCCCCTCTGTGAAGGATTGTAGGTGGTGGGATGGACAGCCTCCTTGGGTCTGACCCTGGGCCTGGCCATGCAGGTCCGATCCCTCCTCATCTCCATTACTCTGTTGTAGGCTGGTGTCCCCAGAGCCCCCACCCAAGGGCTTTCTGGTGATGGGCTCTAAGTTCCGGTACAGCGGGAGGACCCAGGCACAGACCCGCCAAGCCAGCGCCCTCATCGACCGGCCCGCGCCCTTCTTTGAACGTTCCTCCAGCAAGCGCTACACCATGTCCCGAAGCCTGGATGGAGGTATGGGCCACACTGGAGCTGGGGTAGGGAGTAGCCCTTAGGGGAACAACAGTGTGAACGGGGCAGGGCCTACAGAACACACCAGGGTAGTTCTGGTGGACACTCCCAAGCTCGTTTGCACCAGACATGGTGATCCTCCCAGCGATGTGACTCATACTCCCAGGACTTCCCTGGCTTATGACCTTGTGGGGTCCCAGGTCCTCCCGATCTGGTTTTCTGGGCCTTTGCCCAAGAAGCTCTGCAGTGCACAGGTTGGCATTTTGCCAGGAGAGTGAGATCCTGTGGTTTACAGGAAGGCAGGAGGATCTGGCCCTGTCCCTTTCCTATAGGCCCCATTCCTAAGACAGAGCTAAATGGGACCTAGATTAAAGGGGAGGTGGTGACAGAGGGTGGCCCAGAGCTGGGGACCTTGTCAGGGAACAGAAGCCTGGACTCTAGTCCTGAAGGCCACACTTCTTGTTTTGACATCCCGGAAGGACACCTGTGGGACCTTCTCCTCTGGAAGCCTCTGTCAAATGGAGGCAGGAATTCCGAGGCTGGCCTCCAACACAGAGCAATGCAAACCAAGCCATGCAGGAGTTGTCACTTTTCAGAGGGAAATAGCCCTGCCACTTCATCATGACGGGAAAACCAGCATCTCTTTAATGGGGGCCAACCCCAAGCATAACACATGTGCTCTGGTTGTCTTCATGAACTTGTTTTCCCAGCCTTTTTCCTATTAAGATTGGGTCTGCAACAGTTTGGGTTGTACCCAGGGCTTGGTGCAGTCTCTAAGCCCTTCTATTCAGAAAAAGTATTTCAGAGTTGTGGCAAGAAAGATGGACGTTTGAGTTCTCGTTAATTTATAGAGCTTACCATTTGTAAGCTCCTGCTGTCACGAGTGAAAGCTCATCTCTCAATATTGCTAGATAATGATCTGTTGGGAAAAGGACCACAACCCAAGCAGTAATGTTTGCTTGGCCGGCACTGATGGAAGGCTCAGTCCAGGCCAGACACTGTCCTAAGTACTTCTATGTTAGTTTATTTGGTCCTCACCTCATTTTTCTGGCATAGATACTACTTACAGATGAGGAAACTGAGGCCCAGAGGGATGGCATAACTTCTCCACTGTCACACAGCCGGGAAGGGTTAGGCTGGGGAGGCAGCCCCTGTGGACTCTAGCCCAGGGCTGGGAAGCAGCTCTGGGGCTCTGCAGCCGTGGGCCAGGGTAAGCAGTGGGTCGCCGTTGCTGGCTAGGTAGTGGCTGGGCTGGCTTCCCGACTGTGCTGGGTCCTTGCCTCACACAGTCACTTTGCCACCTCTGCCCACCTTAGCGGAGTTCTCCCGCCCTGCCTCAGTCAGTGAGAACCACGATGCAGGGCCTGACGGGGACAAGCGGGAAGACGATGCTGAGTCAGGGGGACGTCGATCGGAGGCCGAAGAGGGAGAGGTCAGGACGCCCACCAAGATCAAGGAGCTAAAGGTAGGGGCCACCTACGTTGCCATGGACTCTTTTCCCCGGGGGCCCAGGAAGGTGGCCTGAGGCTTAGCCCTGAATGCCACATGTCCTAATTGTATGCAGGCACCCTGGCTATGGGCACACCATAGACGCACCTTGGCCTTGGGCTGTACTTCACACCTGGGCATGCAGAATAGGGTTGGGGGTGAAGGTGTGCATGCTGCCCCTTTTGCCCAGGTTCCCTGGGTCCTGGGTGCTTACCTCCTGCGAGACTCAGACACTCTCTTACTTAGCTCCCTGTCTCCCCTGTAACTCGAGTCTGGCTCTCCTCTCCTCCCCTGAGCGTGACCAGGTCAATAAAGGCCTCAGTGTGGAGGATAGATGTGTCCTTTCCCGAAGCCCCAGCTCACTCTGTACACACCCCCAGTCTATCCAAGTATGTGCCCCTACAGGTACGCCCAGCCCAGCCTCACACATATTCAATTTCAGACCGCCACACCTCAGCCTTAGACTCATGCACAGACATGATGATAGCGTGTTCACATGCACTGGCCTGCCACACACAAGCAGGCCTTTCCTGCCATGTAGTTCTGTCATGGGAACACGGGCCCCCTAAGCCCACTCTCACTGCTGCAAGCAGCAGGAAACCCCAGATACCCCCCCCCTCCCACCTGTGAGTATAGCTCTGCCCACTTGGCCTCTAGTCCCCTGGCCCGTCCTTTGCCTTCCTGGGATAGCTAACAGCTTCCTGCCCCCTCCTTCCTCCAACTACCTCTTTACCTTATGGGCAGCCTAGTAGCTTTCCTGGCTTGTACCACATGGCAGGGTGGGCGAGAGTGCACGGGGCTACCTTGCTGGATCAGGCTGGTTGCGGTGCCTCTAATCTGTTTGTCCTACTGACCCTGCTGGTTCCTTTCCCTCCTGCCATATCCCGCCAGCCGGAGCAGGAAACCACGCCAAGACACAAACAGGAGGTACTGCATGGACCCATCCCTCCCGAGACAGCCATTCGGTTCCCCAGTTCATCTGTCACCATCTCATTCTATCCTGGGCTCATGTCCCTGGCACCACATCACCTTCAGCTTCATTTCTGCTCATCTTCCATTATCTTCCTTTCTGGTCACTGCCCTTCCCATTAAGCTCATGTCTTCAGCTCCCAGATCCGATTCTGGAACCATCCATGTGCCCTACCCACTACCCAATGCCACTCTTGGCTGGGCCTGGTAATCTGTGTTTGCCTCCCCTCCCCCTCCCCTACTTGCAACCACCTGTGCTTCCAGTTCTGCGCTTCCATTTAGCTCCTCTGTCCTCTCCCCACCTCCCCTTCCTTCATCTCCTCCCCCTCACACTGTTGGGCCACACCTCCATCTCTCCTGGCAACCAGCTGTGAGGGTGGGGCCTGGGTGGGAAGGAGGGGCCCTCAGCATATCCTCATCTCCTCAGTCTTCAGTCTCACCTCTCCCCGTTGGCGGCTGATGCCTCCCTGGAAACCTCCTCACCTTCTCTCCTCTCATTTCCTCTTCTCTGCTTCCATCAGCTTCTGCCTCCCACCCTCGCTTCTTCCCTCTCACAGTGTCCAGCTCTCTCTGGACTCTTCAGGACAAGACAGGTGGTTTGTTCTTGGGCTGCTGAAAGCAGGCCGTAGTCAGGGCCCAGCCGTGGCATCCTATGATGTGCGCTTCAGCCCAGCTTGGCCACTGACCTGGGGTCTTAGAAAGGTTCCTGCAGCCCTGATCTCCCTCTACATGACAGGGCATGCAGAGTCCCTGTGACCCCAACTATCCCTGCCGTGTTCTTATTCAGGCCTTGATACTCACACTTGGTTTCTCCAAGGCCTTTAAGCTCCAGGGATCCCAGGATCCAACTACTCTCTAGCTTTCGGGAGCACAACTCACCCACAGGACCAGCAGGCCCACTGGGGATCATCTTGGGTTCAGACTCACTCACCATTGAGGCCTGTTCTCAGCGTCTGTGAGAAGTCCACTGAGCCTGTCCTCTCAGATAGATAATGTCTGCGGTCAACTTAGCCTGGGAGGGAGGCCTGAGGTGCAAGCAGGCGCCTGGGGAGAAAGCAGAAGCCTCCGTGGGAAGGTTTGAGAGCAATTCCTAGATGGCATAGGTGAGTCCAGGGGAGGATTCTAGCCTCATCCAAGGGCAAGCTGATCTTTCAGGTGGCTCCCTCAAAGAGCCCAGTAGGTAGTTTCCGGGCCAGCAGCCTACTCTTTCTGCCCTAGAAGCAGGTAAATGACTAGCACAGCCAGCTCTCTGTGCTCACGCTCCTGGGCCCAGGCAGAAGGCTCCATCTGTAACACTGGCATGGGCTCACATGGCATAGATTAATGAGGGACCTGCCTGGGACTCCAGCTCTACCTGGCTTATTCTTGTGCTAGGCCTTGAAGCTCACCTCTCTTACTCCAGTCTCAAATTTCTTGCCCATATGAACTTCACTTCCACCTTCCACCCCAGCGTCCTGGTTTCTCTGACGCTGTCTGACTTTCTGTCCCCTTAGAGAATCAGTACTCAGGAGGCATCTGGAAGGTTCTGGGTGATGGAGAAGGCAGTGGCCCATGGCAGAGAAGGATGCATGGTCTTTCCCTGCTCCTGAGTACGGGAACAGGGCCCATTTTTCTGAATGATCCAGTTTAGGCATATCTTTGTCCCAGGCCTCCATGGGGCCTGAGCAGTTGGATGGGGGCTCAGAAGAGCCTAGTCTGAACACGCTGTTAAGTACAGTGGTCTGAGTCTTGACCAGAGTAGGATCCAGGATTCAAGGGGGCTCTGGGAAGCCAGCCAGTGCACCAGTGTGGCTCAGTGAACAGACTTCTCACCCTGGTCCGCCTGACATGCTGGGTCTAGACCCTGAACAGGAAAGTCATCTGTGTGCCTGACTCCATCTGGGCTGAGCCCAGCAGGGACCCACCCAGGTCTGAGGGTTAGAGTGGAGTTGCATGTTCTGGGGTGAGGGAGGCAAGAGAGAAGAGGAGGTGATATCATTAGAATGTATTCTTTGTCACCCAGGTGCCCCATGCCCTGGTCAGCTCACCTCTTGGAGTTCATTGTCCTCGCTTCCTTGGCTCCTTGGGCTGTTTTGAGGGAGACAGCATTGCGATGGGTGGTGGAGGATGGTGACGCCATCCTTCCGGTGTCTTCTCCGCCTGCGTGGAGCAGTTTCCCTCACACTCTGCCCTCTCCTCCCATGCCTAGTTCTTGGACAAGCCAGAGGACGTCCTGTTGAAGCACCAGGCCAGCATCAACGAGCTCAAGAGGACCCTGAAGGAGCCCAACAGCAAACTGATCCACCGGGATCGAGACTGGGAGCGGGAGCGCAGGCTGCCCTCGTCACCCGCCTCCCCCTCCCCTAAGGGCACCCCCGAGAAAGCCAGTGAGGTAGGTGTCATGCTGAAGCCCCTGACAGAACCTTGGGTAGAGTACAGGGAGGGACGTGGGGTTACATATATATTTATCCTCCGCATAAAAATGTGTCCCTTGTTGCCTGTAGGTGGGTGGGATAGAGAGGCAGGTTGGGCTAAGAGAGTCAAATACACTAACTACTCTGTCCTAGGGGCCATCTTAAAACATGAAAAACTTAAAAAAACTCCTGGCAGCTTAGTGTAACCGCCTTCAGTCAGGCAAAGAAAAGCGGGGAAAGGGTGCTTGTTAGAAACTCAGGTTCCCACTGCATCAGCTGTTGGCCAGGAGAGCCCTGGAACCAGCCTTTCAAACAAGCCCCCTAGGCAAGTCTCTTGCATACTCAACTTTAAGAATCCTAGAAGCCCTACCCAGGAGCCAGACCCTTTGGGCCCTACGTGAAAGTACAGGGAGAACATGGTCCCTCCTGGAAGGAGTCTCAGAGTTCACCAAAGTGGGAAGTCCACTGTGTGAAGCTGACTGCTCCCGAGGCTTTCCCGATAGGACCCCACGTGTCCTGCCTTCCAGGGTGGAAATGGTGGGGGTATTTTCTCAACTGAAAAAGATGAAGATAGGATTTGGGGAAATCCCGTATTTACACTCCCAAGCTATTATATTTAGCACTTGCTGAATCTTGGCAAGATTTACCCCAGTTTCCATTTAAGCATTTTCTCTTTTGAGCTGCTGCTCACCGGTCACCAGACTGTGGTCCAGACTTAGGCTCCTGGTTCCATCCCCGGTCAGCTGGAGGACGCTTGGAGCTTGTTACTCCAGCTCGCTGAGGCCCTGTTACATGGAGATGTTGACAGGGATTTTATAAAGGCCAGATGAGATAATGCCTGGAGAGGGACCACGGGGCCACCATGCTGTCTGATTAGGAAAACTTGGTGTTCCTTATGGAGTCCCAGGACTCTGCCTTGTAGAACTCCAAATCAGAGCTAGGAAGGGCCCTGGGAACCCTCTCTGTTCAAAGGCTGCCTTTTACTGAGACCCAGAAAGACAAAGAATGACTCAGCATGATAGCTGCGTTTGTGTGTCCCACAGCATTGTGCTTGTCATTGATTCACAGCCGACTTGAGGCAAGAGCCAGTCATGTGCAGGCCAGGTTTTGGCCTGGGTGCAATTGAAGTGTGATGCAAAAGCTGCCCAGAGAGCTAGATGTCAGAAAGGATGGATAGATGAATGCTGGAGAGCTGGGACCAGAATTGGGGGTGTGCCCCACCTGCTGGTGGCAACTGGAACTTCCGGCAGAGGGACCTTGTTAAAGATGGAGGCTGTTCCAGCCTTCCGGCTGCCACCTCCGTAGCCCTGAAACCTGCAGTCACCGCTCCTGGGAACAACAGGAGCCCACCACAGAGTTATGGGCCATTTAGAACTGATTCTTAGGCCCCTTGGCATTTATGGGTTCTTGAAGATTTGCAAAACAGGGAGGAACCATAGACAAGAAGTTGACTCTGTTCTCAGGTGAGTGAAGTTACCTCTGTGAACCTCACTGCAAAGCCCTCTTAAAGGGGGCAGAATGCCATCCCATTGGGAGGTCATTGTAAACGCCAGCTAGAGCTGTGACGGTGGAAACTCGTCCTCAGGAAGTGTTGACAGTTCTGGGGCCACTGCTGAAGGTGACCGGAATCCCTGGGCTGATGCGGCTCTGAGGAGGAGCCTGCCAGGGCACACCACCCAGAGCTCCTGGAACCACCTCAAAGCTTGTCGGGTCCCACCCAGGCCAAGGGCAAAGCAGCAGGAACTTGAACCATCCCCACTGGGCAAAGCCAGGTTTTAGTTTGAAAGACAATTGTGCGTGGGGGCGGGGGAATGTACACAAGTCAGACGTTGATACTGGGTGTCTTCCTCACTCAGCCTCTACCTTTTTATTATATTTTTACTTATTTGTATCTGTATATGGTGTGTGTGTGTGTGTGTGTGTGTGTGTGTGTGTGCGCGCGCGCGCGCGCGCGCGCACACAGCTTTTAAGAGCCTCTCCTTCCTCCATGTGAGCCCTGGGGATTGAACTCGGGTTTTCAGGCTTGGCGAGCAGGCCCTTCCACCCACTGAGCCATCTCGCCAGCCCCTCTACCGCACTTTTTGAAACAAGCCTCTCACTGACCTTGGAGCTCACTGACACAGCTGGTCAGGCCGGCCAGTGAGCTACACCTCCCCAGAGGTGGATCGCGTATGTATGCTGCAGCGAAGGGCTTTTTCCCACGGGCGCTGAACCCAAACCCTCATGCCTGACAAGAATCTTACTAATTATGGCACCTCCTCAGCTTCTCTAGGACAGCTTTTAAAAGATAATGACTGTGACCCCAGCTACGGGTTCAAACCACAGTCTAAGCCCACGACACCTCGGGAAGGCCGGAAGTCAGAGTCTAAATGGTGGGATGCCGAACTGCCTCAGAATGTTAGTGGGCTGGAGGGACAGGCTGGAAGCCACAGGACTGCCTGGTAGCTGACCACAGCTGTCCCTCTCTGTCTCCCCTCAGAGTGGCCCCTCCCTGGCTGAATTAGGCGCTAACATGATAATGTGGGGCTTACAAATCTGGACTGTTTACAGACGATGTGTCTCTCCTGCTCTCTCTCTCTCCTTTTGTGTTTCTCTCTCCTTTCTCCCTCTCTCCCTTTCCTCTGGCCCTGGGCCTCCCCTGCAGGCCCAGAGGAGCCAGGACACTTCTCAGCAGGACTTGGTACCTGGAACAGCAGCAGGCTTGGAAGTGTTCACTCAGAAAAGCCTGGCAGCATCTCCTGAGGTTACTGTCTTTACTCCCCCACACCCCTCCTCCTGGGCCTCCAGCCCTCCCTGACCACCCTGTTAGAGCTTAAGACAGCCCTTTCCCTATGGTGAGGGGAACAGGCCAGACTGCCATAGAGCGGAGAACAGAGGTGGCCCATGTTGCCCCCATGTTATAAATGGCAAGTGTCCCCATCCCAGGGATCCATGAAGGGCCAGCCTCTTCCTCATCTGTTAGGACAAGATGGCAGCTGTGCCCGGAAGACAGAAGAACTCATTGCCTCTAGCTCTAATGGAGGCAAAGACATGACCCTTTCTGGAGGCAGGCTCTGACCTTAACCTTGGGGTTAGGTGTCTTAGTCCCTGCCCTGAGATCTTGTCTCTGTTTAGAAGCCTGACCAGAGTCTATGGATTAGGACACGGCATTACCTCCCGCCCTTCTTCCAGCCATCTAAACTTATCTGCAACATTGGTCTCCGTCTCCAGGAAGGCAAAAAGTAGATGCCTTCCTTCCAAAAGCATCCTCAAGTTTGTGGTGAGGCAAGCCTTCTAAGTGAGGGGGCATTGTTTCTGGGTCCAAAAGAGCATCAGGTCCAGGGTTCTTGGGGTTTCCCATGGCCATGTGTGGCTGCTGGGGATGGATCCCCATGTTCCCTTTCTCAGCTGAGATTTCACAGTCTGTTGGAGTTGGAAGTCAACTAACTGGCAGGGATCATCCTCCATCTACCCTCTGTGGCCCTCCTATCAGTGTTCTCTCCTGAGGGCATTGAGACAGGAGTCAGCAGCATCCCAGCGTTAGGGGCATGGAGATGTCCTGGCGTCTGGAGATGCCCTTAGAAACCAGGATGGCACCCGTGTGGGGAGTGAGCCACATGTGCACGGCCTGGCACACCGGCCTTACTGCTCTGCAATCAACAGGATTATTCATTCCTTCTTCCTAGCCTCTTCCCTTTTCACTTCCTTCGTCTTAATTCTCCTTCCACAAGGTCTTTCTATGTTGCCCTGGCTGGACTCAAATCTGTGTTCCTCCTGCCTTGGCTGCCCAGGGGCTGGGCGTGAAGTTTTCAAATTGGCAGAAGTCTGTCCTAATCTCGCCACCTGGTGGCCATGCCCTGCTCTGCAGCCTCCCTGAGGCCACCCTTCAGGAGGTTAAACAGCTCTTCTCTGCACCTCTTTCAAGAGCTTCTCCCAGGATGTGGGTTCTAGAGAGCCCCCTTCCTGGACCCTCTCTGACCCCAAAAGCAATCGAGGGTTTCAGGTGGGGCCTGAAGAGCCAGGAGCCAGCAGAGCTGCCCGCTGGAGTTTCTTCTCGTCTGACATGAAGCAGAGCTGTATTCCTTCTTCCACTTCCGTGGCTGGAGCAGAGGCAGCTCCACCAGATGGCAGGAGGCACTCTCAGCAGGGCCCTGGAGAACCAGGGACTCAGGGGAGGGAATGGCATGAGCGCTGACCTATCTGTTGACACCCTAATGTTGCCTCATCCTGTGACTCGGGCCAGATGTGCCTTACCAGTGCACCGGTGCCAGCCAGATTGTTCTTTTCTTCTTTTTGTAAATCACGCCCCTCCCCCCCATCCTTACCTGTGACTTCTTAGCAGCAGAACCCTTGTTTCTTCCATCACCACTGCTGTGTGATCTTCTGCAGATCCTGTTATTAGGAGCCTTGGTTTCCCCCCTCTGAAACAAGGTTGCCAAGTGGAGTAAATTTAATTATGTAGACGAGGGGCTGGCACCGCTTGGCATCTAATAACTAAACATGACCATGTGTTTCCCTTCTCTGCCTCTAGAATTTTTCTGGTCTGTGCCAGCTTCCACCCCATACACTATTGCTCATCTATCCTGTTTGCTAGTTGTAACTGGAGTGGGAATATTCCAGAAGGGGCCTCTTTGGCCAGCCTTGACCATCATCACTAGGGTGGTACTGTTAGATGCTGGAATGGAAGCAGCTGATAGAACTTGCCTCCCAAGGAGGTGATCAGGGCTGGCAGAACACGCTTCTCTGAATTCTCAGGTCTAGGCACCTGAAACAGCATCTCGGAGAGCCGTGCCACACTGTACCTGGACCTCCCCTTCCTTAATCTCTTTTCTTCAGGCAAGGCTCTCTTAATGAGGTCAGATGCCCTGACCTGGGGGAAAGGGTTTGCAGTGCTCTCTTGATCCTTCCAGCTCCTTCAGAGCTTATGGGCTGGGCGGACTCATCAAGTCACAGCCTGAAAAGGAGCCATATTTCTGAAAGGCCTTTCGGGCACATCTCACACATATCATAGAGGCAGTCTTGGGAGGGTGGAAAGGTTTTTAAACCTCAAAGAACTCAGAGTCAGGTCTTGGGTTCTAGGCTCCGTGACTAGGTGGTCCAGTTGTTTTCCTCCCCTAGGCCTAGACTTGGAAGTTGATTTGCACATGTGCATCTTAAAGACACTGAGTGAAGATGGAGACTTCAAAGAAGGGAGGAATCTTCGGGTTGTGGGGCCCTTCAGACTGCAACTTCCCCAGGGCTGCTCAGAGTTTGCAGTATGTGTTTTTTAGAAGGACTTCCAGTGAGATTTTGTGGGGAGAAAGTATACTCTTGGGCCCAAGAGTAAAATTGCAATGCTTGAGGCTTTGGTAATGACTGTGACCTCTAAGCTGGGGGGAATGGCTGGAGGCTAATCCTGTAAAGTCTGACGGTGTCACGCTCTGTTCCTTTGGCTCTCCAGTGCTTCAGTCTGGGCTCCTTTCCTTCTGTGGAATGATCTGTCTGGTCAGTTCTCTTCTACTTCCCATAGTTTTTTGTTGGAATTCTCCAGGAATTGGTCTTAAAATCATTTCTTTTGGGCTGAAACCCTGGACTGTTCAAGCTGTTTACGCCATTGCTGCAACCGGTGCCTTTTCTCGACCTCAGTTTTTCCCTGGAGGGAGATGATTCTGATGTCTTTGGAGTTCTTTTGCCTCAGTATATCCAGAGATTCCTTGAGCTATAAGTGCCTTCCCCATTGACAGTGGGAAGCATCCAGTTACAGGAGGAAAAGGCCTAGCCCATGTGTGGATCTCCCATTTCCCGTTGCTCCCGGGGAGGGCTGGAGACCCCATCTCACTCTATCAGGTTGGAATCAGTGCTTAACGATAATGATGGTGGGCTTTGTCACCCCTTTCTGACCCTGGCCAGTCCCGGGACACACAGTCCCAGTGTCAAACCCTTTGGTGGTATGGGCGATGGGTCCCTTCTTACAGAGGCAAGAGGCCATCCCTTCAAGTGCCTGCTATTTCATATTAAATCTTCTTGCTCCAATTGAAACACAGGGCTCAGAGCATTGGGTATTTGTAGAAAGAGTGTACACTAGGCCAGGAGAACTTGGCCTCCTGCCAGTGGCCACCACACAACAGGAAGAAAGGGAGGCGAACCTCGCAGAGATCCTTGCTGATGGCAGACTCTCCAAGGTAGACATTCTGGTGGACAAGTTCAAAGTTGAAGTGGCCACAGAAGAAACAGTGGGAGCCAGAAGAACAAGCACTCAACAGCAAGGGGAAATGGTGGCAAGTCCAGAAGCCTTTGAGACAACAAGAGAGGAAGGCCCGTGCATCGAAGGAGGTCCCAGAGAGGCTACTCAAGCTACAGCCTACACACCAACAGACAAGCTTCTGGAGGGCGCCAAGCTCACCATCAGGAACCACCGCCTCTCAGATGGTCAGCTAGAGAGCCAGGCAGAGCTGAGCAAGGGGCTGGAGGCGCTCCAAACTCGGGGAAGACCTGTGGCTGCAGGGGTTGGGCCAGTGCTGGGAGAGGTCCTCTCTCCTGCATCGGACAAGGGAGGACTCCAGTCCTTCCTGTTGGACCCAGCCCAGTCAGAAGCCAGAGCTGACTCAAGCGATGAGACTGACACCTCCTTCGCAGAGAGGAGCTTCTATCTAAACTATGAAGAGAGAGACTCGGAAGACCAAGTCCTCCCCTCACCCTCGGAGGACAGTGGAGAGCACCTGGGTGCCCCTCCTGGAGACGGGAGCTGGCTGGAGCCGGCAGGGGGCCACGCAGAGCCCTGGGAACTGAAGTCCTCACACCTGAGGGGTTCTGTCCCAGGCTCCAGCCAGAATAAAAATGAAAGCCATGTGGCTTCCTCAGAGGAAGAAGCCTGGTCCTCCAGGGACCGTGGAAGACCTGATGAGCTGCAGGGAGCTGCTGTGGGGCGGGCTTTGGCCGAGGGCTGGGAAGAAGCCCAACCAAGGCTGGAAGGAGAGCTGACCTCCCTGATGGACAGGGTGGCTGGAGATGAGGAGACCCCCACGGGTGTAGATTGGCTGGGAAAGACTGAGAAAAGTCCCCCAGCGAGTTGGAAGAAGCAGCCATCCGCTGGAGGAGGAGGGGTGCGCCTAGATGCCCAGGCCTGCGCCCTGCTGAGGACCATCCCTCCTCACATTAGGAAGCCAGCCAGGCCAGACCAAAGCAGCTTCCCGCCCAGAGAGAAAGAAGCAGTTTCTGCTGAAGAACCTGACAGAGAGGGCAGGAAGGCTGTCACGCCCCTGCCAGCCTCCTCTGGTCACACCAGGAGTCTGGCCTCCGGGGAGGATACTTCTCTAAGTTCAGTCCCTCCTGGGTCAGGGGAGCCTTCGGAGGTCAGGGATCCTTTTGGTGATCAATTCCCTGTGGTTCTCAGATACATCCATCTTCCTGAGGAGAGCCCGATGCCGAAGGACACACGGGGTGAACGCAGAGCACCTCCCGTTGCCAGCAGGAAGCCCAGAGTTGTCCCTGAAGGAACCGAGGGCCCTGCGCTCCTGGGGTCGGTGTTTCCTTCAGGAAAGCAAAAGGAGACTTCTCTCCAGGAAAGGGACCAAGGGGGTCCCCAGGAAGATATTAGCAAGACCTCTGTGGCTAACAAAATTCGGATATTTGAGACCCATGGAGCTGAGACTTGCCGAGCCAGTCAGGGTGAAATGAGGGCCCTTCCACAGGAGCTGCCTTCAGAGGTGTCCCCGGGACAGGTAGAACAACAGCAAGACAAGCGTCTAGACCTGGGCTTTGTCCAACTCCAGCCCCCGGGGGACCTGGCCAGCCCCAAAGTTGCCCATTCTTCTCTCATGCCTCTGGCTACCCAGCAGTACGGGGAGGGCACCTCTGCTCCCTCCCACCAGGAAGGATGCGCAGAACCAGAGCTCCTGTCCCCTGATTCAGGCTGTGAAACCACGCTGGAAGAAGCTACTGGGGTAACTGGCCACGTGAGCCCCCGCCCCCACCAAGTCCCCATGTGTGGAGGCTGACCGCATGCTCCGTAGCTTCTTAGAAGCATGCTCCGGCGGCCCCTCGTCATTCCTGCAACGATGCTGCTTGTTCATCCCTGGAAGGTCTTCTCCTACACGGCCCTGAGATAACCCAGGCTGAGAGATGGGGCCATCTGCTTAGCCTTTATTAGCCTGTTAGCTCCCCCAGCCTTTGCTGCGACCTTTTGTCCGGAGGGCCCCACGGTGGCCACACAGAAGGGGCTACCACTAGCAGCAAATCACATTCTTGCTTTGCCTTGCTCCTCCCACCTGCTAGACTCCTCCCCATCTTGCTTGGCTTATCCAGAGATCTTCATCCTTTCCCGGTCCCTGGTACCCTACCTGCTGGAAGCCGACAGCCCAGAGGTTTCCTACTTTCTGCTTCCCTCTCCAGTTCCTTTCTGCCTCCATAAGACTAACTGTCTTCTCTAATCCAGAACAAATCCGGAGATGCGGCCAGGGAAGAGAAGAGCTTCTTCAGCCACTTAGCACCAAACACCCCTGGGAAGGGGGGGCGTCTGAGATTCGCCAGCCCTCTGGGCCCTCAGGTCTCTGCAGTCCCTCTGTGCCCGATGACTTGGTCATCTTCATCCACTTGGGATGCATCCTTCCCTAGATTCCCACCTGCTCTAGCAGCAACCCCTACCCCGTGGCTGCTCACACTCTGGCTTGTCTGGAATGTGATCCTCACACCTCTCAACCTTCCAGAACCTGGCCACGTGGAGGCTGGTTAACAAGACAATCTCTGAAGCATACTGAAATGAGTTCTTTCAAAATGCTGTGTGGGTGTTATATTGGTCTTTTAAACAACAACAAACAAACAAACAAAAATCACAAACTAAGCGCCCTGACAGGCCAGTTGAGAGGTATGTATTTAGGACAGAGTTTGCTGGTGCTCTGTGGGCGTTCCCTTGGCCTGCTGTTGTCAATTACACTGATGGGGCCAGAACTTCCTCTCCGTGGTTGCCATAGAGTTCAAGGTGGCACTGGTGTGGCTCCCCAGGAAGCTGGGGTCCAGAGGGCCTCGGTCAGTATTTCTCCTCTCCCTGGTTGATGCTGCCCTCCCCCTGGGGGCTCAGTGCAATTGACAGACTGCTGGCTTCCTGTGTTCCTCAAGCTCCGCGGGCTCTCTGCCTCCTCTCCCGGGTTCCCCTGACTCCCTGGCGTCCTTCCTCAGTTTGCCTCTCAATGCCGCCTGCACGGATGGGCCTGTGGTCCAGGCCTCCATCCCTGCCTTTCGCACAATGCCGCTTCTGGTAGGCTTTTGGATCATAGCCTTGGAGAGGGGGCCTCCTTTCCAGAACTCGCTGGAAGGATGCTAGCTATGTAGTTGCCTTGCTGTCCATTTGAGACCCTCCAAAGGAGAAGTTCTTGTTTTCATTTTGGTTTGTGTCAGAGTCCAGGGAAACCTTTCTGTGGCGTGGGTTTTTTTGTTTTTGTTTTTGTTTTGTTTTGTTTTGTTTTTCATTTCCTGACGTGTTCTTCCATTTAAGAACATCCTCAAAACCTTGAGATTTCTTCTGACATTTACCATCATGACCTCTCTCTCTCCCCCTACCCCAATCCCCATTCCCCTGCTTTTGTCTGGCCATAGAGAGCAGGGCTGAGGGAGGGCTCGGAGGAAAAAGTCAAACCACCACGTCCGCGTGCCCCAGAGAGTGACACGGGAGATGAGGACCAGGACCAGGAGAGGGATGCAGTGTTCTTGAAGGACAACCACCTGGCCATTGAACGCAAATGCTCCAGCATAACAGTCAGCTCCACGTCCAGCCTGGAGGCTGAGGTGGACTTCACGGTCATTGGTGACTACCACGGGGGCGCCTTTGAAGACTTCTCCCGAAGCCTCCCTGAGCTCGACCGTGACAAAAGTGACTCTGAGACAGAGGGCCTGGTGTTCTCCCGGGATCTCAAGGGGCCCTCCAGCCAAGAGGATGAGTCTGGGGGCATCGAGGATAGCCCGGATCGAGGGGCCTGCTCCACCCCAGAAATGCCCCAGTTTGAGGTACAGTGGAGCTTCATGGAGATCCAGTCTGACTGGCACTGCATGTTCAGAGGGCCCGGGGCCACGTGTAAGAAGAGTGGCCATCAGCTGCAGCCCGAAGCTCTGTCTGGTGTTGCATGACTGCCCCTCCCAGATCAGCATGGTCCTGCAACCGCATGTTTGCTGTGTTGGTCCACCCCTAACGCGTGCTCCATGGTGTCCTAACCTCTGACCCCATCGCTTGCTGAGATCAAGCGATGGATGCCAGTCCTACTGACTCCTCGGCTCCCTGCCTGTGTTGCATGGCACCTGTAGAGAGCATGCGTCTCTGGACTCTTGAGTCTTCCACAGCTGGCCTGAAACCTCAGGGGTTTCTCCTGATGCAGGCCGAGATGATTTGGCCTGTAGAAGAGGCAGTTATTTAAACCTCTCAGGCCTTGGCATGTCAGTGGACACTCCAGAAGGGAAGACACAGCCTTTGGGGTGGATGCAGCCCCAGCCCTGGGCTTCTCTGCCTTGTGGCTCGCTCGGTAGAGCTGCAGAGAGGATTCTCAGCGACTCATTCTTGCCCTTCACCTCTGGCTGACCCCTCCCCTCCCCCAGGCAGTTATTACCAGCTTATTCTTCCTGGGTTCTTACTCCACACTGTACCCTCTGGGTGGAAGGCTGGCCCTCCCTTTCCGCGCCTTCCCGTGATCCCGGACAGAACTCATACATCCTTTCTACATGCTTTTCTGGTCACCTGGGTGACAGTACTGTCCCCTCCACATCCTGCCCTGCCCTGCTGTGCTTTTGGCTCTAACATTCCCCAACACAGTCAGGACAGTGGCAGGTAGCTTTGCCCTCCTCCCACCAGGTGTCGGCTCTTCTAAGGCTGAGGCACACCCGGCACCAAGGGATGAGTAATTGAATGAGTGGCTAGATGGCAGGATTCTGGGAGAATCCCTCCTTTCTCGCTCTTCCTTCCAACTCCTGACAAGCTAGAATCCGTTCATCAAACCTGCAGTGTGTATAGCCTAGAACTAGGCCTGAGAGGACTCAAATGAGACCAATGATTTAGCCTGGGACTCCTAGAATACAGTTGGGAAGCTGATGACCCTGGGCCATATCCAACCAACTGAAATGTTTTCTCTGGCTTTAATTTAAAAATCACGACATTGTATTTTCCTATATCATTAAAAAACAAAACAAACAAGAAAACCCAATAAAAACAACCAAGCAGCCAAGCCACAATAAAAGGCAAATCCGAGTGGAATCCCACATGCTTTTTATTTCTCTTGGCCAGCAAGGCCCCTCCCCTGTTCACATCTGATGCTCAGCCCCTGGGTGTTTCCGTGTGTTCTTACTCTGAGCAGCAGTTTACGTGAAGTGGCTAAAACATATAGGTAATAATGTGTGTAAGGAAAACACTGAGCATTGAGTTTAACCGTCCCTTTAGTACAGCCTCAAAAGACACGCAGCCCCTGCGGCCTGGGGTCAGACCCCACTCGTGCTGGTGGAGGCCTTGGCTCTCCCGTTTCTCGGTGACACGACTTATGTCTTCACACTTCTCCGGGAAGTTGGCCAACCATGGGGGTGGAGGAAAGCTTACTCCTCCTGCGTCCCAGTTGCCTGTGAACAGGAGCTGTGTCCGGGTTTGAGTTCTCACGTGTTCCTTTCATGTCCCTGTAGTCTGTGAAAGCAGAAACCATGACCGTCAGCAGCCTGGCAATCAGAAAGAAGATCGAGCCAGAGGCCATGCTGCAGAGCAGAGTCTCCGCTGCAGACAGTACCCAGGTAACCTGTACCTTCATTGTGGCCTGGCACAGGGGCAGGGGGGCACGGGAGGGTAGGGCTCTCACTGGAATGACCAAGCCCTTTGGTCAACCTTTTCTTCCCTGATCCTCCCTGAGGTCTGAGGGGGGATGGGGAAAGAGCATGCTTCTTACAGCCTAAATTTCTCCCTCTGTCAGTGGGGGTGACCCTGCCTCCTCCATCCTCCTGGGAGTGTTCAGTGCTCATGGGCTAGCAGATCAGGGCCATGGCTTTCAGGCTGCTTGACAGGTGTGGAGAGGTTCTTCCAGGGCAGCTTAGGAGAGAGGAGAAGTCTCAATCACTGTTTGGTCAGAAGAGCTCACCTGGGTAATTTTTTATGCATGGAGATTCCACACTAGATTGGCAAGATGAGCAAACCAAGCTGTAATGACTAAGGAGTGTCTGTTAGCGAGGTGGAGCTCGCTTGCACTCTGGAGGAAGCTGGTCTGCCTGGACACACAGCTTAGCAGACATACCCCACAGGTGCCCTCTGTGGGGCGTCAGCCTTGAAAATGTGTAAGTCTGCCTTTATGGACCTGAGCGACTGCCCCCTGGTTCTTCCTGCCCAGAGGGCAACAGCACTCAGTCACTTCTCCTCATGAGCAAAGGGACTTTGTAGCTTCTCCTCAGCTACAAAGGGCAGATTGATTTGGTCAGCGGTAGAGCCTTTACCCTAGATTCCAGCCCCAGCACGAACAACCCGGAATATGACAGAAAATCACACAGACAAATGTAATTTCCAGAAATGTTTTTCTCCTGCTTTTCCGGCCGGGCAGCGGCTACACAGCTGCTGATACCACTCCAGAGTCCTGAGCTGGGTCATCTCGGACAAGCCACTGCCTTCTCTGGCTTGCCTTGCTTTAGGAACTTTTGTTTTTAATGCAAAGCATAAAGAAACCAAAATGATCCTGAATCCCATAACCTGGCAACTCTTGTCATCAAAACATCAAAATGTCCAGTTATGAAATCCAAAAGACTTATGGCGTTATTCTTATGCCATCTCCTGGAAAAAGAAATAGGCCAACACAGATGTTCACATCTGTTTACACTTAAAGCTATTAGATAAGTGACTGTTGACTTTTACAGTGTACCCTTTTGCTCTCAAGCAGTTTAGAACTTACTCATTTGCACTCTGTGTCTCCGTCTTGTCCCTTCTCTCTCAGTCTCTGTGTCTCTGTCTATCTCTGTTTCACCCTCTCCCCACCCCTCTGTCTCTCTCTCCCTCCCTTCATAGGATAGGGCTCTTGTCAGGTATTCCAGCCGGGCCTCAAATTTAACGCAAAGCTGAGGATGACCTTGAACTTCCTCCTGCTTCTGCCTTCCATGTGCTGGGATAGCAGGTTGCAGCAGCAAACCCAGTTGCTGTTGTCTAATGGGGGCGGGGACCTGAGTTTCATGCGTGCTAAGCAAGCACTCTCCCATGCAGCACGCCCAGCTCTGTGGCCACAGTTCTTAGTCCACATAGGAAGCCTGTCTGCATTTGTGTTTCCGTCTCCCATCACTGGACCTGTGATGGTTTCCGTCTTTCCCACTAGTCAGTGCCGCGGGAAAGTTTCCTTGTTCATATTTCTTGGTGAACTTTTTTTAAAGTGCCGATTTCATTGTAGTTATGGTTCCCATTGCTGTGATAAAAGAACATGATCGAAAGTAACTTCAGGAGGAAAGGGTTTATGTCAGCTTACAACTCTGATCCATCACTGAGGGAAGTCAGGTCCAGAGCTCCAGCCGGGAACCTGGAGACAGGAACTGAAGCAGAGGTCATGGAGGAACCTTGCTTGCCCGTTGTTCTTCATGGCTTATTCAGCCTGCCTTCTTTTTCTTTTCTTTTCTTTGCTTTGCTTTTCTTTCCTTTTTTCTTTCTTTTCCTTTTGTTCTTCTTTTTTTCAAACACAGGGTTTCTCTGTGTAGCCATTGCTGTCGTGGGACTAACTCTAGGACTAACTCTGTGGTTTTGAACTTACAGAGATCTGCCTGCTTCTGCCTACTCAGTGCCACCCAGCTTCAGCCCACTTTCTTATGCCATCCAGGACCGTCTGCCCAGGGATGGCACCATCTCCAGTGACTGGGCCTCCCACAGCAGTCATTAATCAAGAGAGTGCCTGACAGACTTGCCTACAGGCCAGTCTTGTGGAGGCATTTTTTGTTTTGTTTTTGCTTTGTTTTGTTTTCCAATTTAGAGTCCCTCTTTCCAAATTTCAGCTTGTGTCAAATTGACATAAAACTAGCCAACACAGAGCTGGACAATGGTAATGCACGCCTTTAATCCCAGCACTCGGAAAGCAGAGGCAGGCTGATCTCTCTGAGTTCGAGGCCAGCCTGGTTTACAGAGTGAGTTCGAGGACAACCAGGGCTACACAGAGAAACCCTGTCTGGAAAAAAAAAAAAACCCAACCAAATAAACAAACAAACAAAAACCCAACAAACATGACATCAGAGACCAACTTTCTGTGGACTGCGAAGTCAGAGCTTAGGTAGAATTCGTCAGCTTGCATGGTTGCTCTTTCTTTGTCCAGTAGAGTGGTTGAAACGAAGTCTGTAGGAGCCTCAGGGCCCCTCTGCAGTGCTCTGCGAGCACCCTCAGTGTGTGCCCAATCACCCGCTCACGCAGCCTGTCACTTTGTAATGGGAATGACAGATGCTGCGGGTCTGTGTAGTCCGGTCACCTCTAATGCCCCCTCCTCTGCCTCACAGGTTGATGGGGGTGCCCCCGTGGGGAAAGACTTCATGACTGCTCCCCCCTGCATCACCACAGAGACCATCTCGACCACCATGGTAAGTGGAAGCCAGGAAGCCTCCCTCTCTGACCCGCCCCTCACTCCCCCTCAATTCCCAACAGCCAGAACTTGGCAGCTGCTTCAGAAGTCCTCAGCCGCCCTCATGGCAGGGAGACAGGTGACCAGATTCCTGGTGTCCGGTACCTTGGCTGCTCTCTTAAATGTTGTCAGGCTTTGGTTCTCCAAATTGAGTACTGTAGGGAGTGGAGCCCCTGGGGCCCCTGAGTGGAGTCTCTGTTATCTGGGCCATCCCAGGAGTGCAGGAAGAGAGGGAGGGTAGAACCGTCTGATTCTTGGCATGCAGGAATCTTGCATTTCCAAGTGACCCTTACCTGCCCTAATGCCTCCATCCCACCCCTATCCTGCAGTCAACAAATCCAAACCTGCAGTGTTGCAGACAGCTTTCTCTCCACGGCCAGTAGATGGCAGCAATGAACCTGAGTTGGACACTCAGGGCTTTATTTATTGTTGTTTTTGTCTTTGTTTTTTAGACACCCTCTAAGGGACCTTGTGGATTTTGCTATTTATTTGCTGTCTGACCAGTAAAGAAAAGTCCTTGGCGTCGAGTGTCCTTGTCTATAAAATAGGAGTCAGCCTCATTCTGTGTGGCTCACAGCTTTTTTTAATTTTGTTTTGTTTTGTTTTGTTTTGTTTTTTTTGAGATAGGGTTTCTCTGTATAGCTTTGGCTGACCTGGACTCCCTTTGTAGACCAGGCCGGACTCTAGCTCACAGGGATCCGCCTGCCTCTGCCTCTGCCTGATATTAAAGGCGTGCGCCACCATGCCCGGCTGGCTCACAGCTTCTTGCAAGACTCCAGAGCAGTGGTTCTCAATCTTCCTGATACTGTGACCCTTTAATACAGCTCCTCATGCTGTGTGACCCCCCCATAAAATTATTTCATGGTTACTTTATCACTATAATTTTCTACTGTTGTGAATCGTAAAGCAACGGCTATGCAGGGTTTGCTGTGCTAGCTCTGTGGGGCTGGAACCCGCAGGCTGAGAGCTGCTGCTCAGGAGCTTTAACAGTGAAAGAGAGCAAACAGCATTCAGCACGTAGGTTGTCGTGTCAGGCAGCGTCCTGAGAAACTCGGCCTTCGGGTTAGCTATAGTTATCCACTGTTCTTTCTTTTACATCCTTCACAAACAAGACAACCTAGGTTCAGGAGGGTAAAGGGACAAACCCAAGGTCACATGACCAATTCACATGGTTAGCCTCAGGTGTTCTGACACCAGGAGTTCCACTTTCATGTCAGTCTCTCTGCTCCTCCCCTGTCCTGACCTGTGTGAACATCAGCTCTGTGGATCTGGGGCTACAGAATGTAGCAATGCCTGATCTGGATAGTTTTTGAGGTATTGAGAGTTGTTTTTGAATGACTTCCCTTGTCCAAACCCCTGACCTAAATCTGAGAAGATAATTTCATGAAGTCAGGTGCCTCAGCAGGTGGGTTTTAAGTAAACAGACCCCAGGGTAGTAACCTAGCCCGGTTCCTGATGGCATGGGGCACGTTTCCCTGATCACTCAGTTCTTTCTCTCGCTCCAAATTATTACTCTGAGGCATTGAGATCCATGTAAGGCTAAACTTAAATTTGTCTTTATGGTGAGTAGAGTGCAATTTCATTCATTTCCTCATCCATCCATCCATCCATTCATTTGTTCCGAAAACATTGACGAGCCTCTGCCTAGCACAGGGAGACAGCAATGCAGAAGCTACCCTGCCCACTAGGATCCATTTGTTCAATTGTCATCACCAGTGCCTGTCATGTATGAAGCTCTTGGGCACACAGTGATGAGCAAGGCCCACCTCCTCCCTTCCTGGCTGGACGACCTTGGGCAAGTCATCGGAACCTCTCCAAGCCCTCATTTCCACATCTGTAAAGTGGAGTGGGATCCTCGAGGGGTCCTGTGGGAAGGAATAAGAACCCTGTGCAGAGCCCCTGAAACAATGCCTGACCCTAGCGTCTCCAGAAGTCAGCTGCTGCTGTCTCTTTCCTGCCCTCATGAAGCAGTGCAGCAAAGTTACCCTAGGGACCACTGGAAGGAAGCCATGAGTGAGTGACACCTCTGCTAAGGGGATGGCGGGAAGGCGTCACCTGGGCAGGGACAGTGGGCCTGTAAGGGAAGGATAGAGTGAGGCGTGGCCTTCCGGAAAGGCTTGCAGGCGGTGAGAGCAGGTGTGAGGACAGGGATGTGAAGAAACACATGTGGCTGGCAGATGTGCACAGGAGGGGAAGGGGCTGCAAAGACATGTTTCCCGTGCCATGTCAGGTGGTTTAAACTTCGTTCCGGAGACAACAGGGGAATGGTGCTTTTAGAGCAGAAGCGCGTCATTGGCTGCGTGTGTCTGTTAAATTACCAGCATGTGTGGAGTTTGGCCTTTCCTTGCTCTCTCCCTCGCTCCTTCCTGCCTCTTTTCTTCCTTTAATAAATGTTTATTGAACACCCACGATGTCTGAAGTGCTATGCCAGGCACTGTGAATCGGGCACTGGAGGAAACAGTGTCTCTACTCTAGGGCCCACGTGAGGACAGAAAGGGAAGGTGGGAACCTGTCTACAGGGCTGGGGTCTAGCTGAAGAACTGCCGGGGTTCAAGAAGGCAGGTGAGGCAGAGAGCGGGGGGCAGGAGGACTAGGAAGTCTAGGAGCACGAAAGTACAGTATTTGGTCAGTGGGTGCATGTTCAGGAGACAGAGCAGAGGGGCCGAGGGCGGTGTTTACTAGCCAGGGGCTCTTACGGTGTCACCTCAGGTACCTGTGAAAAAAGGCACATTCCCCACCCTGTTCAAAAAGCCTAATTCAGAATCCCCGGGATCCTGGCAGTCTGTGTTCACAAGCCTTCCATCACCCTCCAGGTGGTGCCCGGCAGTGTAGCGTGAGCGGAGGGTTAAGCTTGTATGTTGGGATCCAGCAGCCAGCCCCACTGCTGAACTGACCGGAATGAGGTGGACGTATGGGGTGTTTCCAGGGAAAGGCTCAGAAGACAATTGGTTTTGAAGATTTGGGGTTCAAGAAAGATCTGGGACAACACAGGTAGAGGCAGGGAGGCTGCCCTGGGTACCTGAGGGTGGACAGAGGGGAGCCCCGAGGAACGATCGTGGGCTTGCCTTGCTCAGGGAGAGGAACTGTGCTTCCTTGAGTTGGGAGGTAGACATGGCTACGGATGCAGGGAAAGGGAAGAGGCTAGACTTTGAACAACCTGTACCCCACTTAGTGGCTCCTGTCTTCACTGCAAAGATGGAGGTAAGCTTTGGACACTGGCCTCAGTGACAAGAGGGAAGACAGAGAATAAGAGACTTTATGTGAGCACAGTCTGAGTGACAGAAGGATTCAAAGAGACGTTGGCCGTTCCCTAAGCCAGAGAGAGAAAACACAGCTACAAATGGCCTTTGCAGTCTGGAATCCAAGATGCTGCAAGGAATGTGCCTCTTGATGGTGTGCTGAGTGACCTGGCCAGTGACAGGTGAGGCAGAGGCAAGGGCGGAGCAGAAGGGTCTGCTTCAGCAGGAAGTCAGTGGTCCGGGTCCTTGCCATGCACAGACCAAGACCTCGGTCCATTTGTCTGAGACCCGAATAACAAAGGCAAGCTGCAGACTGCAGGAATGAAACAATAGAAACTTAGTGTCCTTTGGCCAGATACCTTACACCAAGGACAATTCCAGGGAGATCTAGCAGTTAGAATCCAGGAGAAGACCAGGGGAGCTGGCTCAAGAGGGACAATTCCAAGGGCAGAGTGCTGGCACAGGCCACGAGCACCTAGCAGCACTGCAGCTGTCCAGCTCAGGAGTCAACAGTCTTGCCTGGAGACTTGAGCAAGCCACATATTCTAGGTTCCCCTCCCGTGTATCCTCTATAGAACAGGACTGCTACCGAGGCTTGGCTCAGTGGTTTGGAAGGGTGAATGAAATCTTGAGGATGCACATACCTAATGTATATCCTAGGGGTACCAGGCAGTACTCACGTGACCCATCCACTCACGTTCTTTCACTTACCGGCAGCTTTTGGTTTACAAAACCCCTTTACCTGTGTTCTTCTCACAAGAGCTCCACGGGAATAGGCAAAGATCCTTTCTTTCGCAGACAAGTAGGGAGGAAGTGGCCCTGCCTCAAGGTGCACAGAAGGTCCAGAACAAGAGCCTGGGCATCCTAACTCCCTTCAGTGCTTCTAGAGAGCAAGGCTGTATCTTGTGCACTATGACTTCCCAAATAGCAGGGATTTAGTAATCTCTGTTGAGTGAGTGTGTGAGCAAGTGTGCAAGCATGGGGACTGAGTAAGTGGGGGGTGAATGCCTCAGCTCTCTGCCTCTGTGTTACTTCTCAACCCTCTGGGGACGCTAACCACACGGTCACACGCCCTGCCTAGCCTGGAGGCCTCTTGACCTGAGACCTGGCCATCTGAGCACTATTGTCTCCCCAGGAGAACAGTCTCAAGTCCGGGAAGGGGGCAGCTGCCATGATCCCAGGCCCACAGACGGTGGCCACGGAAATCCGTTCTCTTTCACCGGTAAGTAGGCAGGGCCAGCTCAGGCTAGGGGACTTAGAGCTGAGGACGAGGGCACACAGCCCCCAGGAAGTGCAGCAAGGGGCTCAGGACCATTTGCAGATGCCCAAGGTGCCCGTCAGTGCCTCCCCATGTAACCAAAGAGTTGGCATCAGGGCTGGGGGTAAACGGGACACACACATGCGCACGCAGACACGGACACACACATAGCTACATCACTGTATAGAGGAGGAAGACCAGGGAGCGAGGAGTCCACAGGCTTTGATTCCAGGCTGGGTTGTGTTGGTGGCTGTCCCAGCAGGAACCCCGAGTCTGTCACTGAGAGATCAGTTCCGGTGCTTTGATTCTGTTTGCGGTTCTCTGGTCTAGTCCAGCGAGAGCATGTTCCTGTCTGTGACAGGATGAGAGCCCAGTGGGTGGGGTGGGCGTGGGGCTCTGTCTCCTCCCTGGACGAATCTGTCCATTCTTCTGGGAGGCTTAGAGTCTAGGGTGGTGTTAGGACTGTGGGCCTTAGGGATTTCAAGACCTAAGAGTTATAGATCCCTGGACTTGGAAAGGTTTTGACATTCTTGTCTAAGAATGAATGGTTCCGAGCATCTTGGCTTCCATGCTTCACCTTCATGGGGGCCCTGCTTATTTCTGGGAAAGTTTCCCTAGCCCTGCCTGCCCCTTCAGAGCCCAGCGCCCTGACCTGACCCTGGGGTGGGGGTGGTTGTATTCTGCAGATCATCGGGAAAGATGTCCTCACCAGCACGTACGGCGCCACTGCGGAAACCCTCTCCACCTCCACCACCACCCATGTCACCAAAGTGAGTAGAAGCAGGTTCCCGGGCCCCAGCGGGCTGCAGGTGGGAAGGTCATCTCCAGGGCTGAGCCTTGGCTCCCCGTTTTCTAAGGCACAGAGGGGACCTTGGCCAGTTCTCAAGTGCGTTGTCCCGTGCTCCTGCTGTCCGAGGAGTAGGCCTTGCACACAGCATTGGCAGATGGTCCTCCGAAGTCATGATGAACACTGATGTTTGCGTTTTACTGGCCTTGAGAGCCAGGCGAATCCAGAAGAGTGACAAGCAGCAAGCTCCCCAAACTTAGGAAGTGTCATTTGGGGAAAAAAAAATTGTTATTTGCTAAGCCTGGTAACGTAGGCCTTGAATCCCAGCTGCTTAGGAAGTTCTTGTAGGACTGAACGTTCAGGCCAGCTAAGCTAAGGCAACTTAGTGGGACCCTGTTTCAAGATTAAAAGTAAAGAGGGCTGGAGATACCTCTCAGTGGTATATAGTCCTGGCCTGGCAAGGCCCCTAGGCTTAATCCCTATCAATCCCTAAACACTGTCCTTCCTGTCCACTGCCCAAATCGAGAGAGAGAGAAAAGCAGTGTTCTCCCTGCAGATCACCTGAGGGTGAAGGAGCCAGGAGGGATGCTAGCAAGGGTCGGAGGCAGACACTGTGTGTTTACTTTGCTAAGCAAATGCTAGTGAGCCTGAACCTTACTGGACTCCCCCCCACCCCACCCCCCAATGGCTGGAGGTGATGTAAGTGAGACGTGTTTGTAGGAAACAAGAAAGTAGTGTGAAGTTCGGGGGCTTGGAAATTAGGTTGCACCTGGGGCAAGGCAATAGAGAATACGGGGGCAGATGAGGTAGGCACCAGCCACTGGGGATGATTTGACCGTGGAGGATCTTAGTCTAAGGGAAACAGGAGCTCTGGAGGAAATTTCTGACATAGGTAGTGAATCAGTGGAAACAGGCTAGCTGGAGCTGGGACTGGGCTGAGTCTGTCTGTTGTACACAAGGTGCTGTGTTCGATCCCCAGCAATGCAAAGAAAGAAAGGAGGTGCAGGGGAGTAGAGGGAGGAGAGTTCTAGAGTGCTTGATAAGAACTGAGGCCTGGGCTGAGGGCTTGGGCCAGGTGGGAGCTAGAGACAGAAGAGCACAGGCCACAGGAGGGAGGCATTCCTGGAGGAGGGGTTAATCAGCTGTGACAGCCAAGGAATTGAAAAAGGCTGCAATCTGGGAGGCTGCAACAAGTTCCCAGCTGAGTGGCCAGGGAAATCAGGAGGGACCCAGCCACGGCTGGAAGGTTGAGGAGCCAAGCAAAGCACAGGTGTCGAGCTGAGGGTCCAGCTGAGCCACCTAAGGGAGAGTGCCATCGGTAGCACTGTCCCTTTGTCTACACTCTGCAGGGCCCTGCCTGCAACTTTGTAGCTTTGGCACCTTGACACGTTTCCCAAGTAGCAACCTCTCAAAAGACATGAGAGAGCAGCGCCGAGTTTCCTGCTGGCTTTATGGGAACGCCTTACATGGCTCACCCCGCAGTGAATATAGCTCAGAAAACGCTTCTCTGCTCTTTACCGCTTGAGGCTTTCTGTTCACCCTTGCTCACCTCCAGCTATGATTTCCTTCGGTCACATCCTTCTTGAATATGCCAAACAGTTAGGCCCTGCCCCATCCTCTACTTCCAAGCCTCATTCCCTGAGAGAACGGTAGAGGTGATAAATTCTCTTTGTTGGATTGTTCTGAGTCATATGAGGTAGAACCTTGTCACCATTCACATTTCATTCATGTGTTCATCCAACTACAGATCTACATCCAGGTCAGACTGGGAAAGATACTGGGTGAGGAGGGGATACCAAGGTGGTCAAAATACAAGCCTCGTTCTCCAGAGCTCGAAGCCTGGAGAGGTGTGCAGGACCCGCGCACGTAGCTCAGCTCCATGCAGAGGCCCAAGACCATGAGAGACACAGAGTCAGCATTTGGGGAGGGCCAGACAGGAGGCCTTGCAACTCTGCCAGCCAAGGAGTAGCGTCTGAGCTGGGTGTGGGACACATAAATGGGACAGTTTGGTAGCTGGGAGGGGGGTGGGGTAACAATCCTGCAGGAGCTGCAGTCCGAAGTCCCCAAACCAGAAAAGGGCCATGCTGAGGAGCCCAGGAAAGGCATGATCTGCTGTCACCCAGCCTCCTCAGTTGACTGAGGCTGAGGTGTGTAGGCCTCCTGTCTCAGCAGACCTAAGAGGGGCCTCACCTTTCTTTCCCCTGCCCTCTGCTTCTCTCTCTCTGCAGACTGTGAAGGGAGGGTTTTCTGAGACAAGGATTGAGAAGCGAATCATCATTACTGGGGATGAAGATGTCGATCAAGACCAGGTATGGGGCTAGGAAACAGTATTCCCAGGGCACAGCCTGGTATCCAGTCCCTCTTATAATGGGTGGCCTGTGGACGACTACCCTTCTGGGCAGAGAAGGCGTCCATTCCTTGCTGACCCCATTCAGGTAAGAAGCCCCCAAGAAGGGACATTGGACGGGGACTGTGAGATTCACACTCTAGCCGCTTTCTCTAACTCTTTAACCTGGCCCCTCCTGGGTCTCAGTTTCCCCAGCTGTGCAATAGGGACAGGTTCTCTCATAGTCACTATTCCTGGTGCCTCACTACGCTGTTCTGCCCACCAGGCCCTGGCTTTGGCCATCAAGGAAGCCAAACTGCAGCACCCAGACATGCTGGTAACCAAAGCTGTTGTCTACAGAGAAACAGACCCATCCCCAGAGGAGAGGGACAAAAAGCCACAGGTAAGGCCCCGGGGCTCAGCAGTGTGGGGGGAGGAGGAGGAGGAGGAAGCAGTATCGATCCTTGGAGGGTCATTTCCACTGACAGCCTGGGTAGCATGATCGGTAGCACAGCTGTGACCCTCACCTACTTGGCTTGTGTCTCCAAGGAGAGAGACAGAGGCCCCACTCCAGACCAAGGGAAGGAGGAAGAGAAGATGCCGTCTCAGTTTCTTTAGCATTTAAGACCCCAAGTCCAGAAAAGCAAGTCCACAAGGGGCAAGGAAAGGGTGCCGAGGATTGGCAGGGAGGGGAGCTGATGTAAATGGAGGCACAGACCAGTCTGGGTACCACATTTCCATCCCGAGTCACTCTCTCCATCACGCTGATGCGATATTGCTAAGGGGATGTGATGTCCGTAGTCTTTGACCATCTGCTTTGCTTGCTTACAAACCCGGGACTTCTCAGGCCCTCCAGGGCCAGATTCCCAGAAACGCTACCATCTTTCTTTGTCATTGAAGGCCTTCAAGGTCTCCAGTAGTGCAGTGTGGGGACATGTCAGGCTTCTTGCAGCCTACACTGTGGAGGGGGTTCTTCTGCCTCTCTGGAAGCTCGCTGAATTTTATCAGACATAGAAGACAAAAATCTCAGCTATGTGATTCCATTCACTGGAAGTGAATAGCAGGCAAAATTTCTATCCCATTGGGAAGAAAAGCAGAATAGCATTACCCCTAGGATGTGACAGTGAAGAGAGACAAGGAAACTTTCGAGGGAATGTTTCCAACTGGGTGGGCTACATGAAGATACGCATAGATCAACTTTTTTTCAGTGCTGGGGATTTAGCCTGACCTACTGCAGCTGCTTAACATGAGTGAGACCAGGCTCTCTCCTCAGCACCACTCCCGAAAGGCAAGCTCTTGCTGCCCTTACGTCTGTGCACTGTATACAGCTCATACATTACACTACAGCAGGAACAAACCACCTCAAAGGCCCCACAGATAGTAGTTGTTTGCCTCTTTGCCTTTTCTTGAATTGTTTTTTAGAGGGGTACAAGAATGCTTCTCTTTCTTTGAGTGCCACCTTCTTAGAGGGAAAGTACTGACATGTTTTTCTGACATGTGAAAGAATGCTGACCTGTGATCTGGATTGGTCTCATCCAAAAGAACTTGTGTAATGGTGGCAGTGTTTGTTCTGTGCAGTCCAATATGGCAGTCACTGGCAAATATGGCTGTTAGGCACTTGAAATGGCTCAGTCACGATGAGATGTGCTTTAGGGTAAATACATGTAGGATTTCAAAGATTTAGTGTGAAAATGTCAGCTATCTCGGGAATTTTAATATTTATCAAATGAAAAGGGATATACTGACTTAAGTAATGTGATTAATAAACGGGGGTTGTTTGTTTGTTTGTTTCATTTCATTGAGAAAAGGTTTCTCTGTGTAGCCCTCACTGTCCTGGGATTTACTTTGTAGACCAGGCTAGCCTCAAACTCAGAGATCCGCCTGCCTCTGCCTCCCAAGCAGTGAGATTAAGGACCATGCCTGGCTTCCGTTTTGTTTTCGTTGGAGGCAGGTTCTCATATAGCCTAGGTTTCTTTCCCTTGAACTTACTTTGTAGCCAAGGATGACCTTGAACTCCTAATCCTCCTGCCTATACCTCTCTAGCAATGGGATTTCAGGCACCACCTCTCCCAATACGATGTTGTGCTGGAAATCAAGCTCAGAACTTGCTGCACTAGGCAAGCGTTCTGCTAACTGCTGCATTCCTAGGCCCCTTTGTTATTTAGGGCAGTGGGGATCAATCCCAGGACTTGGCATACAGCAGCAAGTGTTCTGCCACACGCCCAGGCCCCCACATATGTCATTAACATGAACTTCATGTGTGTCTTGGTCACTTCTACTGCTGTGAAGAGATACCATGACCAAGGCAACTGTTATGAAAGAAAACATTTAAATGGGGGCTTGTTTACAGTCTCAGAGCTTAGTCCATTATCATCATGGTGAGGAGCATGGCACTAGGCATGGTGGGCATGGTGGGCATGGTGATGGAGGAAGAGTTGAGAGCTACATCTTGATGCCCAGGCAGCAGGCTGAAAGAGAGAGAGAGACAGAGACACAGAGAGACAGATAGAGTCAGAGACAGCAACACAGAATGATGGAGAGAGACTGGGCCCAGTGTGGGCTTTCGAAACCTAAAAGCCCACCCACCCAACTTCCTCTAACAAGGCCACATCTCCTAATCCTCGAATAGCCCTTTCAAACAATTTCACTCCCTCGTGATTAAGAATTCAAATATATGAGCCTGTGGGGGCCATTCGTATTCAAACCACCACACACACACATTTGCTCTTTATTAAGTTAAAATTTGGGATTTAAGTGTTGGGGAAGCAGCTCAGTTTGTAAAGCGTTGTGAGGACCTGAGTTTGAGCCCCAGAACTCACTTGTAGAAAGCTGGGTTCTGTGGTGCACACTTGCAATGCCAGTGCCGGGAGCTGGAGCCAGAGACCTGCCTGTCAGCCAGCTTGATCTGCTTGGTGGGCTCCAGGCTGGTGAGAGACCCTGCCTCACACAAACAAATGAAAACTAACGAACACAGGTAAACCGCAGCACTCAAAGCTGACCTCCAGCTCACGCGTGTGCATGCATTCCCAGGTACCTCCTACACGGGATTTAAATTTGGAAAACTAAAACTTTCTATTTGTCTGGAAAAGTTGAGAAAAACAGAAATATCTGAGACTTTTAGTAGCGATATTGAGAGCAAGTACTTTCTAGGAAAGTAAATTTCACGCAGTGCTCACAGTCTGTTTCCATTGTATATGCTGAAGGAGAGTAAGCTGGCCACAGTAAAACCTTAACTCAGACTTCCATGCAAACTGTCGTCACCTGGTTTTTCCTCTTTTCTCTGAATCTCAGCGTGGTGGCGGGTAAGTCACTGGTCATGCTAGCACAGAGTTGGTGACATCCCCTGGGGAAGCTGCCTTGGATGGTCTGCTCTGGAACGGCTGGGTGAACCTGGAACCCCTACTTCATGAGGATTACTATTTAGTTATACATCGGTCCTTGTGAAGGCCCCAGTAGCCAGATGTAGGGGCCATGACATCCTGGTGGGATTCCAGAGGCTTGGCCCTATGGCCCTGCCACTGACCAGTGGGTCAGTTTCTTCTCTGGGGCAGGGCAGGGGTCTCAGTTCCAGTATTTGCTGAGTGAAGAGCTGGAGCAAGCACCTTTCCAGTGTATTCCTTTGTGTGCTTTTCTGGGTGTCTGTGTTTGTTCCCTCCGTCACCTCCATCCTCTCACTCTTCACTGTGTTTCCCCCAGAGGCTGTTTGCCACTGGAGCCCCAGGCTCTCTGACTTTCCCTTTCCTCTTCTCCCGGCCTCCATGTCTGCCCCGCCCTGCCGCGTGCTTGTGGTCTTTGACATCAGCCCGCTGCTCCTGCTGCTTCATTCCCTCCTCTTCAGTTCTTCACTGAATGCTGTTCTCCCCAGGAACACTGGTATACCCCTGTTTTCTCTTCCAGCTCATTCTGTAGAGATCCACTTTATGTTCTGGGGAGCCACAAGTCTTTCTTGCCTTCTCTTTCCACACGCTTTGCTAGACAGGGTCATGCCCAGTGATTCTGGGGAGAAGTCTTTTCTGAATTAAAAAAAAAAAACAAACCCAAAAACAAATAAAGCCTTTGCTTCCTTTTTTTCATAATTTTTTAATATAATTTATAATTTTTAATTTATAATTTTTTAATATAATTTATTTTAATATAATTTATTTAACTTTATTTTATGTGCATTAATGTGAAGGTGTCAGATCCCTTAGAATTGGTTGTACAGACAGTTGTGCGCTGCCATGTGGGTGCTGGGAATTGAACCCAGGTTCATTTTGAAGAGCAGACAGTGCTCTTAACCACTGAGCCATCTCTCCAGCCCCAAGCCTTTGCTTTTTTTTTTTTTTTTTAAAGATTTATTTATTATTTATACATTATTCTGCCTGCATGTACACCTATATGCCAGAAGAGGGCACCAGATCTCATTATAGATGGCTGTGAGCCACCATGTGGTTGCTGGGAATTGAACTCAGGACCTTTGGTAGAACAGCCAGTGTTCTTAACCTCTGAGCCATCTCTCCAGCCCCAAGCCTTTACTTCTTAAGGTGCTTGAAAAACACTGACTTAATGGAGAGCTGCATCTTGGTACCCCACCCCTCCCCCCAAGAACTCCAGAGTCCTACAGACCCGATTTCAAATTTCAGGCCTTCCTTTATCCCTTCCTACCTTTTTTGGTGGCAAGTCTTGTTATATAGCCCAGGCTGCCCTTGATCTCAATATATTCCCTGCTGGCCTTCCTAAGTGCCGGGATTCCAGGCCAGGACCATCACACCTGGCTTCAGGTTCTCCCTTCCCTCAGCTCTGAGACCTTACCAAGCGATTCCTGCGTCCTGTGTTTTCTTACCAGTATTGGCTCCCCCATTGCTGTTATTCATGGGGTACTTACGCCGTGGCGAGTGACATTACTATCTGCTCATTCATTCGACAGATGCTTAGAGACCTTAACAGGCTTGCTCATAGCTGCAGTGCTGGGAACAGGATAAACTGACTAGAGGCAGCCTGATGTGGTCGACTCCAGAGCCACATGTGTTCCTTCCATGCTGACTTCCCATAGTCTTTGTCTCATGGAGATTATACAGATACGGTAATTACCATAGTGGCTGGCACACAGTGAGCCTTCCAAATCAGGTAGGCCAGTCACTACTGTGGGTCACGGTAAGCCATCAACTGCTGTCCTAATCTAAGAAGAATGAATTGAGCAGAGTACTGTTTGGGCCCTTCCTGGCCTCTCCCCCTCTGAGAGGATCTGTCTCCAAACACTGCCATCGAGAGGACAGCACTCACTTGGCTGTGTTTTTGAGCAGTTGCCACTGAGATAGCAAAGATAGGTAACGGATAGCTCTTGCTATCGGGGAAATCAGGGCAAGGGCTTCAGTGAAGCAAGCGTAGCAACAAGGCGCGTGTCCGGCCCTCCAGGTGTGAGGCCCCCTCTGTGGTATGCTTCTACCTGCGTAAGGCAGGTCCCGGCTAACAGAGAGATTGATGGAGGCTTAGAGAGGCTGAGACATTTGCCCACAGCCACAGAGCAGACAGGCCAGGAAGCACAGAGTCCACACTTCCATAGGTAAACCTAGAGTTTAGTTGGACTGCAGGCTCTGGTGGGTTTTTGTTTTGTTCTTCTTTAAGCACCGCTGTCTGTAGTTTAATCTCCAGGCCACAGCAGGCCCATGGGGAATAACTGGGAAAAGCAAAGGAGAAGCCAGACAACCTGCAGCCTGGGTGAAACAGCTGCAGAACTGAGAGGAGCGAGGGAGGAAAAGGAAAATGATGGGGACCATAGCGCCTTCACGTTAGAGGACCACTTAAAAGATTTTCAGTAAAAGGTGCTGCCTCCTCAGGAGCAAACAAGCAAACACACGGACTCTAGAGTCAGGTGCACGTGGGTCATTCCTTAGCTACCACAAGCGAGCTGTGTGGCCTTGGATGAGTTTTTCTCTGGGCTGCAATGCAGGGCAAAAGGTAGCTAGAACAGCTTGCCACGTGTCTAAAGTCCCTAATTTCCCTTCTCTTCCTTCCTTTGTACCTGCCACCCCCTTCCCCTGCCTCTGGCACCCAGGAATCCTGACCTCCGTGAAGAGATGCTGGCGTGTCTGGTCCAACCCAAGCCAGAGAACCATTAAGAAGGGGCCTTCATTCTGGATTCTCCGACAGCACCAACATCCCAGCTGCGACGTACTGTCACTGAGGAGAGACTGGGAAGGGAAAGCATATATATATATAGATATATATAGATATAGATATATATACAGGAACCACCGCGTCCTCGCACTGCTGCTGGGGCTGGCGGAGCAGTCAGCTGATGGCGACAACTAACATCTGCAACAACCTTCATTTCCTTTGCAGACAAATTGAATTGGTGGGAATTTTCCCCCCCCCGGGAAAATATATAACAATCGTAATCTCTCGCTCCCTCACCTCCACCTCCTGCAAACTACAAAAGCAGACCGCGATGATTGTAGACACCCTCTTGAAGCCCAGCTGGGCACACTCCAGGATGGACGAGCACCCTCTTTGTTCTCCAGCCTCTCTTGCTCCCTCTACTGCAAAGGAAAGAGAAAAAACATAAAAGATCTTGTAGCCAAGCAAGAGAAGTCACAGCAGCAAGACATGCACAGGCAACTGGTTTCCAAGAAAGAGAGAATGGAAGCCTCCCCCATGGGAAGGAGAAGGAGGGACACTCCATGTTGTTTTCTGGGTCTTGATACTGGGCTTAGAAATTCACTCTGTTCTTCTGCCTCCCAGCCACGCCCTCGGCGTGTACTCATCTTGTCTCCATTTTCTGTCTCAGCTCCCTCTTGCCTCTCTCCCCGACCCTCCTCTTCTGTGTCCTGGTCCTGCTGAGGGCCACTGCAGATGACCCTCATCGGAAACAAAAGAGACTACAGGAGCAAAAGGAAGCTGTGGGAAGGGAAGTAGACATTGTATGTTTCCGGCTTCTCATGACGGAGGTGCAGCTCGTAGGAGATTGTATGACTGTGATTTTAAGTTATGTATATTACATGTAACAGGAAACAAATATTAAAATAAACTGTGCTGGTAAGTATGCAGCTGACATTTCCAAGCTACAATTACCTGACTGTGATTTGGTGTATCCCAAGGTTCCTAGATCTTGCCAAACTGGCCCAGCCGAGGACACTAGACTCTGGGTGGGGCCGGCTCCCAGTATTGCTGACAGATTCAGTGTAGTGAAACTGTGTGTGGTGTTTGTAACTGGGTGATCGGTGGGGAGAGTGGGGGACCCTCCATAGAGAGGTGAGGGTTCGGCCAGAAGGAAGCAACACAGATGTAGTCCCGAATATGCCAGGCCAAGATGCCTTCTCCCCCAGCAGTAGCTGTCAGGGCCTGGTCTGTGCTCAGGACTCCTGCTGCTGAGGTCCCATAGGTCAGTCCTCCTACCTCCAGGGGGCTTGCCTTGGTTTTCAGTCCTCTCTTTCTGTTTTGCTACTTACTACCAGGGTCCTTGTTTTGGTTTGTGTTCCACCACGTCTTGCCCTGCTCTTCACCGCCTCATCACAATCAGTTCTTTCTCTTGAGGGAGGTGGTGCCCTGGTTGGGGTAGAAAGCAGCGACTCTCACTTGGTTTTCTGAAATGCCCAGCCAGTCTTCCCCCTGTGCCTCTTTCATCCTGTGAGTCATTCTCTTCTTCCCGAGCTAAAGTAGCCATGACAAAGAGGCCATGGACAGAGGGAGGGCCGTGATAGGCCCACACCGCACTTCTGCAGGCCTCACCTGTCCTAGAATGATAGCAGGTATAAGGAAGTGCCCCCTACTGGCTCTATCTGCACTAGACCCTGGCTTGCAAGACCTCGGTCGGTAGTATCCAGGCTCAGAAATGGCCTTGAGATAACAGGAGCCCTTGGAGAAGACCCTGCCACAAGCTTGCTGTTGCAGTCTGGCACATGCAGGCTTCTGGCTTGCTTGCTATGTCCCTCCCTTTCTGAGTGAAAATATACCACAGCAATCTCATTCCTTGTCCTAGTCCTGCCAAGGCAGTTCCTACATTCATTCACCAGATGTTTATGATGGCCGGTTTGTGCCTGGCTCTGTTTCAGCATGGAAGGGGAAACATGCAAGGAGAGGGGGGACGTGGGAAACTAGTGGACGAGCCTAGCTCTAGCAGAGCTGGCTCATTTCAGAACACTTCTCCATATCCTCCACCTTATTAGACACTAAGGAGAAATGTCTTGTCGGAGGGCCCAGACTAGATGTGCTCTCTTGGTTTGCTTATTAGTTACAATATACACCCTACCTACTTACAGGTGCTGGTCTGATACAGGTCAAGAGGCTAGAGTAGCTCTTGTCTCTGTGGCAGCTGAGAAGACAGCCAAGCTGTTAGATAGCAGAGTCAGCCATATACGCCCGGTGCAGGCTTGTGGGCCCACACCACTCCAGTGGCAGCGCCTTGTCTCTGCTCCAGGATCTTTGGCCATTCTTGATGGAGAAGCCACAGAACCTCCTTCCTGCCCTTTATAGCACGCAAGTCCTCTCTGCTTCTGAGCCCAGAGCAGGAATAGCTCTATCCCCTCGGAATCAGTCTCAGGCCTCATCTGTCTTTGCAGGAACTCTTCCGGCCTGCACACACTGGGCATACATACCTCAGAGGGAGGATCTTTGTTTGGAGAGTTGTGCCTGCCCTGCACATGGGCTACAGGGCAAGGGTGACGTGACCCAGCTTAGCTTGTGGGACGTTAGGGTTTGGGGAGACACCTGCTCCATGGATGTTCTGACCTTTTTTTTTTCTTCCCAGAGAGGCAGTCAGCACCCTGCCCGGGGAGGAGGGGACTAAAATCTAGGGCACTCTTTGCTCCCCATCCTCCTCTCCATAGAGAATAAGGACGTTGTCTTGTCTGACTTCAACCTACTTTTTCTTTTTGCTTTTGTGTGTGTGTGTCATCTTCTCTGTGGTACCTCTCCATCCAGGGGCCAGGTAACAGTGTGAGAAAAGCCTCAATGAGCAGTCAAGGTTCTGGGTGGCCATCTCCTTGCAGCTCCTAACTCACCACGTGACAGTGGGCTACCCCATCCCATTTAACTAAGCGAGCAGGGCAAACTCGTTACACAATGAGGCTTTATCTCTGCGTCTCATGCACCCCTCCCCCCCTTTCCCCTCTACTTTTGCTTTCTGTGAATCTTTCCACGTGAGGGTATAGGAAGTGCCAGGACCTGTTTCAGTTTCTGAATCCTGCAAGCACATACCAAGACTGGCCTGAAATTGCATGAGCGACATCACTCTAAATATATCTATATTTTTTTCAAAAGCACCTTACCAACCAACTGCAATGCTGTCCTGTTCCTTTTTACTCACTCCCCTCTCTCCTCTCCTGTCCCCACGCTCCCCCACCTCAGTGCTCCGTGCTGTATGCGTGTGCTCTCTGTTCTTGTATACTCAATAAAAGTGAAATAAATGTGTTTGATGCTGAACCACGGACTCCCTCAGCCTCCCTTATCTCCCACTGTCTCTCCTCTCTGACCTTAGCTGCTGGTACAAGCTCATATAGAACTGGAGTGGAGACACCTAACGTAGAACACTTTGTTGTTGTTGTTGTTGGTTTTGTTTTTGAGATAGGATCTCACCATATAGCCCCAGCCAGGAACGCAAAAGAGACCCACCAGCCTCTACCTCCTTAGTGCTGAGATTAAAGGCATGCACCAAGCCAAGCTCTAATGTAGAACAATTTAAATCAACAAATGTCTGGAGTTCCCACGGTGGCCCAGGACTTGCCTTAGGCTCCCTGGTCAAAGGCTGTCAGTCCAGTGGAGAAAACAGTGAGACAGGAAAAACTGGTTAGAGAGATCAGCAATTGGAAGGAGACACACTGAGGAAGGGGGTTCACTGAAGGAGATCACTTTAACAAGGTGGCTGAAGTTGAGGGTGTCACTCAGTGGTAGAGTTCCTGCCTAGCATGTGTGAACCCCAACGCCACAAAGGGAAAAACTGGTTGGACAGTGAAAGACCTCCCTAAAGAGGTAACTTTTTTTTTAAAGATTTATTTATTGTGTATATAGTGTTCTGCTTGCATGTGTGCCTGCAGACCAGCAGAGGGCACCAGATCTTATTATGGATGGTTATGAGCCATCATATGGTTGGTGGGAATTGGACTCAGGCACTCTGGAAGAGCAAGCAGTGTTTTTAACCTCTGAGCCATATCTCTCTCCCTAAAGAGGTGATTTTTTTGATCTGAATAAAGAGATCAAGTAAGATGAAAAACTTCAATGAGAACTTTCTAGGCAGAGGGGACAGTAAGTATCTGGGTCTCAAGTATCTGAAGGAGGGAGGTACAGTATAGTCCATCTTTCTGAAAGAAGACCACCCCCCACCATGGGAGCCAAGTGATTGTTGTGCACAGCAATCCTGGCAGGTGCTCCTACTACCCATCCCATTAGCGACTTACTTTTCCCTAAAGTAAGTCACTTTGAAAATAATTAAGAAAGGAAATCAGGGAACTGGTGAGATGGCTCATCAGGTCATGTAAAAGCACTTGCCACCAAGCCTGACAACCTAAGTTCAATCCCCAGGACCCACATGGTGGAAGGAGAGATCTGAGTCCTGCGAGTTGGCCTCTGATCTTTCCATGCACATCATGGCACACAAGCTGCCTTTCACACACACACACACACACACACACACACACACACACACACACACACGTGCGCGCGCAGTCAAGCACTGAAATAAAGCAATGAGTAAAGGTTGAAATTAAAATCATAATCTATATAAATTCTACATTTCTTCCTTAGGTCATCTGAGGAGCACATTCTACATTTTCTATTATATCCTGTCAAGAAAAATCACCCCAGGTCACCTTTCTTTACCACTCCAAATCTCAGAAAACAAGTCTCCCCTCCACACACACATATTTATTTTTCGAAGTCGGTCATCTTGTGCATACCATCCCCCCAATTTTTAAAACTTACATCCTGAACATTTTCTCCACCATTTCAGCTACTAAGTATTAACTGCTTTTCTCTGCAAAGCCCCCTAAGAGATGAATTGTGAAACTGTGGGTGGCACAGATTGGTGTGTTCAGCTGTCACTGGGGAAGATGACAGACAAGGAACACCAGCACAGGGATCAGAGCCCCAGGTAGATCATGTTTTGCATCCAATTTCTGTGCTCTCTGGGTTTGTAGCCTCTCTGTAAACCTCAGTTTTCTCTTTTTGTAGATTAAGAATACTAATTACCAAATTTTTATTCCCATATTGGGTCATTTTTCTCTAAGAATTGTAGCACCAGTAAGAAGACTAAGGACACATCTAGCAGCACGGGAGACTTAGTCATGGTTAACAGAAATGAGAGATAAACTCAGATCAACCCCTTGACCTGCAGGGGTTAGAGAGATGCAGGTATAGTGCAAAAGAAGTGAGGCTAGTAAAGGGGGTGGAGATACCCCTGATTTTTCCAGGAATGCTGGAGTTTTCCAGGAATTTGGGAACTACTTTTATGACTCCTTTCCACTGACAGCTGTGCTGGAGCTATGCCCCTAAAAAGGCAGAGGGAGGATGGGGAAGTTAGAGGTTGTTTGTCTTCAGCTCTGTCAGCCATCTTCGATCCAACCACTCTCTGTCAACTCAGAGATTGAAGGCCTTTAAGAATCCTGTCTTCAAAGATAAACAAGATCACAAGAGGGAAAAAAAAAAAATCACAAGAGGGTTGAAAATCAGGTAGGTAAAGTGGGCAGTACAGGATTAGGGCAGGGTCAAAGACTGGCTATAGTCAGGGTAAAGATTAGAAGTAGTGTCCAAGTGCCTTCCCTGTAGATTTTGGTGCTAACCGTCACCACCACATAAGGCAATTCTTCGCAATGCATGACATATGATATTTTAGCGGCTCTGGTTCTTAGTGGAATTCTGTCTTACAGAACCACCTAGCACAAGGCTAGGCCCACAAACAGTCATTTACTATATCATATTGTTAGTGGTTATTAAATGCACAGTATATCTATGATGGCTATGTGTTAGAGTCTAAGGAAATAGTGGAGAAAAAGACAGGCAGGTTTCCTCACTCAGTGAGCTTTTATAACTTGACTGCGGCATTCTGTTATGTCTGCAAGAGGTGAACACTGTCTGAGAAACCGCTGTGGTGGCCGTTGGAGGGACTGGTTCTCTCTTCAGCCTTGGTTTCTGAAACTCTGCCTAGGGTCAGACACTTTGACGGGCATAGTAATGATGCTAAAGAGGGCCAACCATGACTGAGCCGGTCTAACTGTGGCTACTTCATGCCTACACCTGGACCATGCTTTGGTGCCCGTGTCTGCTGGAGACCAAAGGACCACGACTGGTGAGTATGTTTCTGGAAGCGGACATAAAGTGCATAGTTTAATTTAATTAAAGTTGCTAGATACAATGCACGCGGTAAAATGAAACACTGACAAGAAAATGCAGTGCTTTATGGAGAGGAACCTGTAAGCACGGGCCATTTCTTCTGCGACCGCGGGCTCCACCGGACCACTTTTTCTGTAGCACCTATCCGGCGCAAAAGCCGCTAACTTCCGTCCGGTTTTCGCGGAGCCGGAGTGTGGGGACGATAGGGTGAGTGTCGGCTCTTGGTGCCTCTTTCGTCCTCTGGTTTCGTTGGATGTGGTCGGGCCACTTCGCTTCTTGGCTCACAATCTTACCAGCCGAGTCTGAGCTGCTGTCTCAGGAGGTCTTTCCCATTGAGACACCCCGACCGGAGACACTGTGGTCAGGCTTTCTGGGGCCCACGAAGTAACTTTTTTCCTTAACTATAGATCTTGGGGACCAAAGAACTTATAACACACTCGCTCTGGTTCAGCCCATCTCTCTGAGTGGCTTCCGGTAAGTCACTCGCCAGCTTCCTGGCTTTATTTAAAAACGTATTGTAGTTAGTTAAATTTTAAAGCATCGCGTCTGTTCCAGGGATCTAGGACTCAAGGCTTGTGGCAAGGCAGTCCTCAGTCAAGTACACAAAGTTACCCCTCTGTCACTAGAATGGAACGGCAGCAGGAACATTTGATTTGGCCTCGAGTCGAGGGACTTGACTAAGATTAAAAACAAAGAAAGAACAACAGCAACAAAACTGTGTGACAGTGTGCTGTGGGTAGAGTTTCCTCTGGTTTGAGGTCAGAAAGAAGCTAGTGTGGCTGGCACAGACCTTGGGGTCGGGGGCAGTGTTTTTGATGCACAGTGAGACTTCATGCCCCCGAAAGCCACACGAGAACGCATTGAGGAACAACAACTCACTGCGCTAGGGAGGTGGTGACCAGGGTGGGGAGGTGACTTCATCGCAGGACTGTGATGAACGCAACCCATTTGTAAGTTTCAGACTTTTTTGACTTTGAACTACAGGCATAAGACTTTTAGGCCTTACTGCATGTACATACAAGCACACATCTTCATGGAAGCATACCACAGAGTCAGCATCTGCTGCGGAGCTGTTGTTTTTAATACTGTGTGTGCGAGTGCTGGGTCACATGCTGAGTCCAGTGAAGGCTAGACGACCTTGTAGGTTCTCTTCTACCTTTATCTGGGTTCTGGCCATCCAAGTCAGGCTTACGCGGCAAGTGCCTTTACTAACTGAGCCTTTGCCAGCACCCAGCCCCCTTTAGGGAATTTAAATGTGGACAAAAAAAAAAAAAAAAATTACTCTAAGCAGCTCCTCAAATACTTACTGTAGGCCTTCCGTGTCAATCTCTGGATGGATTGTGGCTCTGTTGATGAGTTGTTCCCTGGACTTTAGGTGTTTTGGTTGTTTTTTGCTTGTTTTTTAAGAGAGTGTCGTGTGTGTGTGTGTGTGTGTGTGTGTGTTTCAGGCTGGCCTCAAATTCACTTTCACTGTGTATCTGAGAACGACTTTAACTTGTAATCCTCCTCCCTCTACCTCCCACAGATTTTTTTAAGGGTTCTTTGTGTGTATTAGACAAGCACCGTACCCAAGGAACCATATTCCCACCAGATGTTTGTTTTATTTCTTGATTTCTGAGACAGTCTCAAGGATGATCTTGAACCCCTGATTTTTCTGCCTCCATCCCCTAAGGATTAGGAACACAGGTATATACCACTGTACTCTGCTAAGTTGTTTTTGAACAAGGAGATTAGTCCTTTATTTTCCCTCATTTTCAACTAGGTTTTTGAGGAAGAAAAGGAGTTTGAAAAGTCCTCCACTCCTCAAACTTTTGTTAATTTTAGATGCTCATGGGAAATTAGGTAACTGATTTGATTTGCTCATCTTTGATAGATCTTTTTTGTTGTTGTTTGGTTGGTTGGTTTGGTTGTTTTGTTTTGTTTTTTTGAGATGGGGTTTCTCTGTGTAGCCTTGGCTGTCCTGGAGACTAGGGTGGCCTCGAACTCACACAGAGATCCACCTGTACTCTGGGTGGATCCCAAGCGCTGGATTACAGGTGTGCGCCACCATGCCTGGCATCTTTGCCAGATCTTATGGTACTCTCCAGTAGCAGGTTTTTGGTAGAATTGTAGCTTAAGATGGTTTTTGCATAGTTCTGGTTGAAAATGAGCCATGTGTGCTTTTTCCATCCTCACCTTCTGTTAAGAGGGCGCTATCTGAGCGTGCAGTGGACGCAAGCCTGCAGTACCAGCAGGCAGGATTTCATTTTGGCACTGTGTAACCTTGAGCGTTATCACCTCTCCTTAAATGGTGCCTCTGTGGTGGTGGAACGAAGACTCTTGCTCCTTAAAACCCTCAAATCTCTTTGATCCTTGTTTTCCTCATCTGTTAGACATGTCATGGATTAAGGGAGTTAATTCTGTCGGGATCTGTGTCAATGTGTGACATAAAGTGAATGTACAAGAAATGAAGGCGACTTTTTACCATATTCTGATCAACTTGTTCACTTTTTTTCTCTGCTGTTCTAGGAGACAAAGAGTCCTGCTTTAGGTTACTCACCACTGGCCCCATGGCTTCCATGCAGATGGATCCTGAGCTAGCTAAGCAACTCTTCTTTGAAGGAGCCACTGTGGTCATTCTGAACATGCCCAGGGGGACAGAGTTTGGCATTGACTACAACTCCTGGGAAGTAGGTCCCAAGTTCCGGGGTGTGAAGATGATCCCCCCTGGCATCCACTTCCTCCACTACAGCTCTGTGGACAAGGCCAATCCCAGGGAGGTGGGCCCTCGGATGGGCTTCTTCCTTAGCCTGAAGCAGCGGGGGCTGACGGTCCTGCGCTGGAATGCGGTTCAGGAAGAGCTAGACTTGTCTCCCGCTCCAGAGGCTGAAGTAGATGCTATGAGAGCTAATCTCCCAGAGCTAGACCAGTTTCTGGGACCTTACCCATATGCTACACTCAAGAAATGGATCTCCCTCACCAGCTTCATCAGTGAGGTCACTGTGGAGAAGCTGCAGCCCGAGAGCCGGCAGATCTGCGCCTTCTCAGACGTGTTGCCCGTGCTTTCCATGAAGCACACCAAGGACAGGGTAGAGCAGAATCTACCCCTCTGTGGCACTGAGTGCAAAAGCTACCAGGAAGGCCTAGCTCGGCTGCCAGAGATGAAGCCCAGGGCTGGGACTGAGATCCGCTTCTCGGAGCTGCCCACTCAAATGTTCCCAGCAGGTGCCACACCAGCAGAGATCACAAGGCACAGCATGGACTTGAGCTATGCCCTTGAGACTGTGCTCAGCAAGCAGTTCCCTGGCAACCCCCAGGATGTACTTGGTGAGAAGGAGCTCGGCTTTGGGGGAGGACGCTAGAGTAGAGGGTTCGTCTTGGGTTATCTAGTCCAGTGTTCTCAAAGGAGGCCTGTAGTAGACTCGTTAGTAGCCATTAGACATACATGCGCATCTTCACCCTTAGCCTAGAGAGTTTAGTCAAGAGCTCTCTAAGGGCTCCGTCAGTTTGGCTGGCTGGCTGGCTGGCTGGCTGTCCATCTAATAATTTGAGCATCTTAGATAATTCCATGTTTGATCGTCGTTGGTGTAGCCTAGCCCTGTGGAGAGAAGGATTTGACCCATAGAGTGGTTACTGAGATCGGAGCCCAAGGCTCCTGGTCTTCTGGCCAGATCTGTGTTCCTAGAAGCCCCATATGATACCTCAGTTTGCTCTTGAGTTCTTAAAGTGTTTCTCTTCACTGGCGTAGATCAGGACTTTTATTTTTATAGTTTTATTGCCACTTGCACTCTTAATTTGAAATAATATGTACTTAACAAAGAACAAAAACAAAAGCAAAATGTACTTTTTTTTTTAAAGACTTATTTATTTATTATGTATACAGTGTTCTGCCTGCATGTACACCCCCATGCCAGAAGAGGACACCAGATCTCATTCTAGATGGTTGTGAGCCACCATGTGGTTGCTGGGAATTGAACTCAGGACCTCTGGAAGAGCAGCCAGTGCTCTTAACCTCTGAGCCACCTCTCCAGCCCGCAAAATGTACTCTTAAGTCCTACACCTAGAAATAACCATTTCATGGTTAAGTGCATTTTTTCTTTCTTTTCTCCTTTTCCTGTGTATTTCTATGTATTTCAGTTGTCTTTTATATTTCAGTCTTTTATAATGTAGTTATACTCTAGTGTATGTGATTTTTATAGAAACAGGATTAAAGAGCAGTGTCTTGTGATGTGCTGTAAGCGTTTCCATATCACTGTTCACCTGTTTTAGTGGCTGTTTAGTGCCCAGAGCTAGGGAATTAGTTCTTAGTGGTCACTCCTTATATGCTCCTGTGCTTCTGTCATGAATAGGGCCTATAAGCACCCCGAGTGTGGTTGTCCTAGGGTTAGGGTTGGATGGTGCATGTTGCCAGATTCTGCCTCCTCACCAAGTGTTAGGAGGCTGTTCATCACCTTTGACTACACTCAATATGGATTTTTAGCAACGGCCTTTTCAATTTAATAATTGGAAAAGTGGCATCTTATTTCTATTTCTATTTCTGAATACCAGTGACAACAAACATTTGCCATGCTGTTTGTGTACATGTCACATATGGAGGCCCAAGGTCAGCCCCTTGGGTATTGTTCCTGAACTGCTGCTACCCTTTTCTGTTGGGACAGTGTCGCTGATTGACCTCACCAAGTAGACTAGGCCGGCTGGCCAGTAGAGCCCGGGTGTCCCCAGTGCGAGGACTCTGAGCACTTGCACCACCTCTCCAGCTTTGTAAATTCCGGTTCTGGGACCTGACTCTGATCCATGTGCTTGTGAGACAAGCACTTCTGAGCATCTCCCCAGCGCCTGTTACACCTTTAACCCCTGTCCCTATCTTCTGTAAATGTCCAGAGCATTTACGTGCTTTCCTGTTGGGGGAGGCTGGTGAGAAGTTTGGTTGTAGGCCTTTTTATAGCCTTGGCTGAACTGATGATATAACAGACACTTTAACGGGTGCATCTTAATGCAGAACATCATATGTTATAGGAGTAACCCCTGGATTCTTGCTTAAACATGATTAGGAATCTTGTTTTCTAGCTCTTAAACATTTCAGTATTCAAACTATACCTTGTGCCAAGCATGGTGGTGGACATCTTGAACTTGCAGCGCTGGGGAGGTAGAGGCAGGTGGGTCTCAATGAGTTTGAGGCCGGCCAATCTGCACAGTGAGTTACAGTCCAGCCGGAACCTCCTTTTAAAATAAGTAAATAAAACACCTTATGAAAAAGTTTGTTATAGGGAAAGTTTGAATCTATGTAACAACTCCCTGAAATTATTTCTCATATCACAGTTTAAGTTTTAGACAAGGTCAGAAACTCACAAATTTATATTAATGCCCTATTGTATAGAGAAATTCCAGTCCAGCCTTGGCTAGCGAGACCCCTTCTTTATATGCCCCTCTAAAGCAAAAACAGTAAAGTAGTGCTGCGAATACAAAAGACCTAGCTAATATTAATTATACAGTTTAACCAGGTCAAACCAAACAAAGTAGGAAGTCATTGTGCAAAGAAAACCTCACTGTGTTCTGAAAAGATCCCACAGTCAGTGGTCAGGGGACTAGTTTTTCCCGTCCTTAATGGTGACAGATCAAACACCATGCACTTGAGGTGGTATTTGCTGATTCGTTCTTTTATGGCCCATATAGACATAGCTTAAGTTTACGGCCACCTTTGAAGCCAGAGCGACTGTGTCTGGTGAGTCAGTGTGAGCATATTCATTTAGAGTCAGGACCTTGCTTTGTAACCCTGGATGGCTGTACCTTGCAGTGGCAATGACTCTCCTGCCCCCCACCTCCTGAGTGCACAACTACACCCAGCTCAGATGCACTCTACCTGCCAGGCAGAGCCACCAGTTGCTTCCCCACCTACAGTGGCTTCCGGATTATGAGGTCTTTTTTGGAGACAGGTATCAAGTGGAGATTGGGAGTGGGAACTGGCATTTTGAGTGCCTCTTTGTGTCCCATATTGTTCTAAATGTTTAGCATGCACTGTAGTAATTAGCTCTCAGATAGGGAAATCAAGGCATAAGTAGATTAAGTATCTTGCCTTAGGTCACACTGCTGCTAAGTGATAGAGTAAGGTTTGAATCTGGGCGGTTTGACTCCAGAGCCCGTGCTCATATCCACCAGGCTGCTCAGAGATGAAATCAGAGCCCTGTGATTAAATAAACTGAGCTGACTGGTGAGCTAGCCCTGGAACAAGAACTTAGGACTGTCCTGCCGGGGGAGACTGTACAAGTGTTCCTGCCCAGCATCACATCTGTTAGAGCTTGCTTCCATTATTCAAAACCATAGTCAGACAATCCTAGGCACGCCCTTGACGTCATCTTAAGGAAGACCTAGGGGAACTGGGCTGAGGAGTGTAACACAGCTTTGCACCAGCCCTAGAATGAGTCCTGTCAGCTAGAAATACTAGCCACTAAGGTGACCATGTCAGTGACACAGAAGTGTTAAGAGTTGATTGTAAAGTACTATTCTCCATCATCTTTGCTTAACCAAAATCTCTGAGTTGACAAGTGGGTGGCTTTACTTAATTTCTTTTTGTTTATTTGGTTGGTTGGTTTTTTGTTTTCTAAGAAAGGGTTTCTCTCTGTAGTCTTGGCTACACAGAGCTATACAAAGCTGTCCTGCCAAGGCTATACAGGCTTGCCTCAAACTCAGCTATCTACCTGCCTCTGTCTCCTTGAGTGCTGGGGCTAAAGTCATGTGCCACCATGCCTGGCTTTATTTTTCATTTTAGGATTTTTTTTAATTATGTGTGTGTGCGCGCATGCATGTGCACGCTCTCGAGCCAGAAGAGGATGTCAGATCCCCTGCACCTGGAGGGGTTCTAGGTGGTTCTAAGCTGCCTGTAGTGGGTGCTAGGAACTGTACTTGAGCCCTCTGGAAGAGCAGCAAATACTCTAGACCCAGAGCCACCTCTCTAGCCCTGGGCAGCTTTCCTTTTCTTTCTTTCTTTCTTTCTTTCTTTCTTTCTTTTTTTTTTTTTTTTTTCCCCTAGACTGGGTTTCTCTGTGTAGCCCTGGCTGTCCTGGACTAGATTTGTAGACCAGGCTGGCCTTGAACTCAGAGATCTGCCGGCCTCTGCCTTCCAAATGCAGGTATTAAAAGCATGAGCTATCACATCCAGCTTGCAGCTTTGCTTTTAATGCGATCTAGTGATTGTGACGGGCAGGTTGAGGGCCTAGCTCTTACAATGCTAGGCATGGCATTTTACTACTTCTTCCCTTGTGGCCCATTTTTAAGTAAATGCCTAGCCAGTGTGGAGTCCCATGGTTTGAATTTACAGCAACTCAGTAATATTTACTGAGTACTTGTCGGATGCAGAATCCCATTCTAAGTTCTGTCGGAGTGACAAGGGTACAAGGTTCCCTGTTGCTCAGGTCTAGTGTAGATGTTGGCATTGTAAACCTTGTGGGAAAGTGTCAGCTGGTACTCCATGCTCTCCTCTGTACCTCGCAGGCGAACTCCAGTTTGCTTTTGTCTGTTTCCTGCTGGGCAATGTGTATGAGGCGTTTGAGCACTGGAAGCGGCTCCTGAACCTGCTGTGTCGCTCAGAAGCCACCATGGTGAAGCACCACAGCCTGTACGTCAGCCTCATCTCCGTCCTGTACCACCAGCTTGGTGAGATCCCTGCCGACTTCTTTGTGGACATTGTCTCCCAGGACAACTTCCTCACCAGCACCTTACAGGTGAGCATTGTGTGGGCTGGCACGCGTGGCGCAGGGGGAAGGCACCCACGTGGGAGCACCCTCGGGAGAGTCACCTTTTTCTCTCTTGCTGTTTTCCCAGGACCCTGATATTTCTTGAGTGCAGCTCCTAATCTTGAAATCTTCTCTTATCTTGTGCTGTGTGCTAAATGCCTCTATGCCAGAGACCCTCTCTGTACCATCTCTCCCCATAACACCCCAGAGGGCCTAGCACTGGGCACTTAGAATTCGTATACTCTCCACCACTCTGGGCTATCTAGCTGTAGTATCTGTTTTTTATTACTCTAAGGATATACTTAAGGCAGTCTACTTTGAAATAAAGAGGTTTATGAATTTATTTTTATTTCTTAACTTTAGTGTTTGAGGGTGGGCACAGGTGCCCTGGGATGCTTGTGGAGGTCAGAGCACAACTTGTGGGAGTCCTGTGGGTTCTGAGGATTGAACTCAGGGCATCATGCTTGTGTGCTTTTAAATGATGAGCCATCTTGCAGGCCCAGCAGAGATTTATTTAGCTCCTGGTTTTGGAGGCTCAGAGCTCAAGACCTGGGGGGCCTACTGTTGACAACGTCTGTGAAAAGGCAACTGAAGAACCCCACTGTGGCTACATTAGTCCTTCCCAAGAGCACTATCCCAGCGAGCAAAGAGCCTCTCATCAGGCCCCACTTGTTAGCATCATCAAACACGTGGAGCTTCAAGGTGTGAACCCAGAGGGGCGAGCCACAGCTAAGCCAGAGCACCAGCTCCCTGTTCTTGCTGAAGCTGGGAGTTGCTGCAGCCGAGTGAGGCAGAGTCTGGAAGCTCGTTATTCCCAAAGAAACAGCTGCAGCTCCTTAGATCTCATTTAAGCATTAAAGCAACTTTGATTTCCTGTTCAAACAAAATGTGCCAGTTTCTACAGAGATTCTCTGACAGAAACAGTAAAATTTGCTTTTAACTTGGCAATTAAATTTTCATTATGAGTGGTAATTAGGGAAAGAGCTTCAAACAACTTAGAATCTTCATCCTGTACTGTTTCCTCCCTTGGCACACAGATTAGTTTCCTGTATGTTCTTGGGACAGACTCTGTCACTCACATTTTATAACTTTCTCAAGTAGAGCAGAGGCAGACGCAGCTAGTTGTCTGATTCCATGGCTTCTGTGCCAGCGATGTATTTATTTCTTCTTGTGTGTGGTGCCCCATAAAGCCTGTTCCATGCAAGATGGTGCCTCACTTATCTCTCATTCCCACCCATGGAAGAAACTAGTATTAATGCCGTTGGGTAGCAGACACCGTATTTAGTGTGTTATATAATGTTACTTTCTCTGTTGCTGTGATAAGAAAACCTGATAAAAGCAACTTAAAAGAGAATAGCTTTTTGTTGTTGTTGTTGTTGTTTTTGAACTTACAGTTCAAAGTTACATTGCATCATGGTGGGGTGGTCCGACAGTAGGAGTTTGAGGCCGAGGCTTACACTGCATCCACAGGTGCAGAAGCAGAAAGTGGTGAATGCCTGTGTTTAACTCACTGGCTTCTCTCTGTGCATTCCAGGATCCTAGCCTAGGGACCGGTGGTAGATCTTTATGCCTCAGTTAACCTAGTCAGCCAAAATTACAGGCATGCCTGCAAATCTTCTCCCAGGGGACTCGATCCCATAAGGTTGGCAACTGAGATTAACCATCACATGTGGGTTCCCTGGGAACCCTATTGGACAGAACAGATCATTCTCAGTTTTCAAATAAAAAGCTAAACCTGGCAGAGTGGTTGGTTGCCTGATGGTTTCAAGGTTCAATCTTCAGCACTGAAAAAAATAATGAGTACAGCATGGACTCTGCGCTACTCCCCCCAAAAGCCATCCTGTGGATGTTGTTCCTCGGAGGTGCCGAGCGCTCTTCTAAGCTGCCATGCTATTGGAAGGCTCCCTGCCGTTAGGCAGCAGGCAGTTGCCTGGAAACTCTGCCATTTGGAGGACTTGTGCAGACTGTCGTGATATGTCTGTCAAACGGTGGCTTGAGCCTGTTCTACTGCAGAATTTAACTGCCCTTTTCTCTTCTTTATAGAAAGAGAAGTTAAATCTCTGTTCCTCCTCCATGGGGACCCTCCACAACACCAACAACTGGGCTGTCAGGCAGTGTGGCATCCTCTGCAGCCATGGGGAATGATGCCATCTAGGGAGTAAGGTACCACCCTCATGAAGAGAGTGAATTCTGTCACGGAATGGGAAGGCCGTGGTGTTGCCAGCTTGTGTGGCAGCGGCAAGCTGCAGAACACCAAGGGCCCAGCTGGCTGCCTGATGCGCATGTGGGTTGTGCAGTGCTGATGGTTTGGAAATTCTCTAGACAAGAAACTAAATGTCATTTGGGTCGTTTGGGGCTTTTTTCTTAGACAAGCTCTCTAGCTCCAGTTGCCCTCAAACTCCCTTTGTAGCAAACGATGACACCTTGAATTTCAGATCCTCCATTGTCCACCACCCAAGTCGTGGGATTACAGGTGTGTGCCAAACACACCCAGTTTATGGGACTCTGGGAATGAAACCGGGGGTCTCACTCTACTGACTGAGCTGTGCCAGCTGATGTCATTATTTGAAAATGTTCAGGACATATACCTTTAAGATAGCACACCAATAAATGTTATTGAGCATTTTGCACACAGCCTTCCACTGCAGTTGTTAAGAAGTACAAATAGGACTTAGCTAGGGTTCCTGTCCTCAAGGGTTCATTGACTTCGGAGTACTGACTGAGCACCTGCTGTAAATAAGATTTTGCTCTAGAAGTGGGAATATAATTGAACAAGAGTGCCAGAGTTTTGACAGCAGGAAGTGAACAGATGAATTAACTAAAGAATTCCAGATACTGGTGTTACAGAAAGCACAACTGTCCCTGTACCATGGTAGTAGCCCAGGCTTTTTGGTCTTCCCTAGACTACATCAGAATTTATCAGCCTCCATGCCTACCTTGTTAAGGTTCCCACACTGCTGCCTCTGTTGCTCCAAAGTACAGCTCTCATCCTATTTCTCTGTGGCTCCCCTACTGCCTAGGAAATGTAAGTGTGCCAGCCTTGGCCCCAAGGCTCTGTGTTGCTTGGCTGTTAGCCTGGTCTCTAGCTGCTGTTTCCTCTTCAGTCAGTGGTCTGTTCACAGCAAGTTCCCCATAGGCCATGCTGTTTCATGCTTTTCTTTTTCTTTTCTTTTGATATAGGATCTGGCTTTGTTTCTGACACTAGCTTTGAACTTCTGGATGCAAGTGTTTCTATCTGTGCAAGCAGCTGGAGCTACATGTGCACACCATCCCTAGTCTTCCTTTGTTGTAGTTGTGAAAACCATATCATTTGAGTTTGATCTTCTCAGCATATTTGAAAATGTCAAAGTAGCATTAACTGTAAGCATGTTTTTTAGAATGTTCTCTGGAACCTCATGTAACCAAAACTTTACATCCATGTTTCATGCCTTCTAGACTTAACCTGATTCTCCTCAGCCTGTCATGTCCTTGCCCATACTCCCTCTCTGTGAGGCCATCCCTTACCTCTGCCTCCTAGTCCTCTTGGCCTGCTCTGTGCTTGCCACTAGCTTACCACAAGGGGTGTGCATCTTGACGTTAGTACAGCATTCCTCCCAGAGCCATAGCCTGCACTGTTTTCCTTACTGGTTATCGTCAACACCCAAGGTTTGGCCTGTGTTACTACTTGTTCTTTTACATGTAAAGCACCTATAATTCCTTTGGTAGTGCAAATATATGTATAAACAGTAAAGTCTGAGCAGGGCAATAGTGGCACACGGCTTTAATCCCAGCACTTGGGAGGCAGAGGCAGGTGGATCTCTGAGTTTGAGGCCAGGCTGGTCTACAGAGAGAGTTCCAGGACAGCCAGGGCTACACAGAGAGAAAAAATAAACAAACAAACAAAAAGTAAAGTGTGACAAAGGGCATTTGATACATCAAAGAGAGAATGGTGGATTCTGGGGAAAATAAGGGGTTTCAGGATAGTTTTATATGGGAGATACATTTCAAAAGGCGCAGTGTGGACTAGGATATTACAGAACTTTTTTTAATGATGCCGTCTTGGCAGTGAGAATGCATTCCCCCACACAGAAGCGCTCAGCTGGGGAGTTTGTGACTGAATGAATCAGACCTTAAAAGCTTGATGCTGCCCATACTTATTTGTGGCTTGCTCTCTTCCCCAGCTAGTCAAGTGGAGCTGGCTTCCTTGCTCAGGAGCATAAATGTCTCCTGTCCGTGGAGGGGGACTGGTACTTGTGTGTGTAAGCACTTAAAAACCTTAAAGTGAGCATGGACGAAGTCAGCCCTGGGAGGGCCTGACCCATTGATTTTTTTTTTTTTCTCCTCCAACTTCCCCATGTGAGACACTTGAATGATTTCTTTTTTACAAAAAGTTCTTTTCATTTAAAGTAACTTAACTCACCACGATTTCCTGAAAGTCAATGAAAGGATAATCTGGAATTAATGGTGTGTTGGAAAGAGTTATGCATAAAATAAGGATTCTAAGATTCTAACTGCTGATTTCGTAGTATTTAGGCATGCAGTCCCATGACCCACGGTGTTTGGAGAGTTGTTTTGTTATAACTGTGGGTACATTCCAGGCAAGTTGCATGCTTTATTATTCTTCTGGGTGCCATCTCTAGCAATCATATCTATGAGTTATTTTGAGTTTTTTTTGTTGTTGTTGTTGTTGTTGTGTTTTTGTCATATTTTTGAGACCTCATGTTAGCCTCAAACTCCCCATGTAGATGTACATGATCTTTAATGTCTGGCCCTCCTGCCTCTTCCTTCCAGGTGCCACTCTGTGCAGGTAATGTGGTGCTGGGGAGGGAACCCAGGACTTTGTCCTTGTGAGGAAAGTGTGAACTGAGCTACATCCCTGGTCGCCAGAATATCTACAAGTTTTGTATCATAAACTTAAAAACATTGATGGTTGTTTTGCCTGTTTGCATGTTTCCGCTCCACTGGCATGCCTAGTGCTCAGGACTAGAAGAGGATGTCAGATTCTCTGCAATTAGAGTAATGGACTGTAGTGGGCTGCCATGTGGGTGCTGGGAATCACCCAGGTCCTCTGGAAGAGCAGCCAGTGCTCTTAACCACTGAGCCTTCTTTCCAGCTCACATCATAAACATTTCCTTTCTTATTTATTTACTTACTTACTTACTTATTAATTACTTATTTATACAGTGTTTTGTCTGCATGTGTGCCTACAAGCCAGAAGAGGGCACCAGATCTCATTATAGATGGTTATGAGCATCCATGTGGTTGCTGGGAATTGAACTCAGAACCTCTAGAAGAACAGTGTTCTTAACCTCTGAGACATCTCTTCAGCCATCCTCCTCCTCCTCTTCTTTTAACAACAGTACCTCTTTTGTTTGTTTGTTTTGTTGTTTGTTTTCTCTGTTATAACAGAGCCCTGGTTGTCCTTGAACTCTATAGACCTGGCTGGCCTCTTAACTCACAGCCTGCCTCTTCGTGCACCACCACATCTGGCCTCATAAACATTTCTAATAGATAAATTTATCTACCTCCCCTTGTCATCGACTATGGCTTTTGTATGCTCAGTATGCTTTGTCTCATTCAGCCCTCAAAACAATGCAAGAAGTTGGGTCTGCACTGCCATTATGTAGATGATATAGACCTTCTGTTTTTGTTCACACTCGTAGAACAAGGGATGACAGGGCTGAGGTTTGGCTCTGAAGCCCTGGAAGCTTGGAAGAGCTTGAAGCAGGAGGGTTCCTATGTAGAATTATAGCTCTAGATGAAACAGCATAAGTTTTCTGAACTTATCTTTGGAGACATGATTCCAGGCTGGCAAGAAAGCTTAGTATGTAAAGATGCTTGCCACCAAGCCTGTTGACTGAAGTTTGATCTCAGGACCCCACATTGCAGAAAGAGAAAACTGACTCCTGCAAGTTGTCTTCTGACCTCCATGTGCATGCTGTGTGAACATGTGAATTAAGTAAGTGTAATTTTTAGAAAAAAATTAAGACATGAGGCTAGGAGTGCTGGTGCATACCTCTGGAGGCAGAGGTAGGAGATTTCTAGGAGTTCAAGGCCTGATCTACATAAGTCCTGGACCTCTAGGACTACACAGAAAAACCCTGTCGTAAAAGAAAGCGTGATTTCTGGTGCTTTTCCTTTTCTTGTTCACCATTGCAGTGATGTAGTCCTTCTTTAAAACCACTTCACTTACAGTGAAAACAGTGTTCTGGCCAGTTTCATTTGTGAGTCAGGCACTTGAGGGGTTTTTTTTGGTTGTTGTTGTTGTTTGTTTTGTTTTTTTTTTTTTTCTTTTTTGGCTTAGCCAAAAAATTAGGTTAAAACAGGCTCAGCTATCCTCTGTGATACTTTCTCAGCATGTCTTGACTGTGGTTCAGTCACCAAACTTTGCTTTTTAAAAGCTTCATGTTTGTGACTGGAGTTTTTTTTTTTTCTTTTTAAACTTCATAATGGACTTAAAACTAAAGCGTTGATACTTTATTTTAATTTTATTTGGATTTGGGAGTTTTCTGTTTGTTTGTTTTTTGAGATAGGGTCTTACTATGTAGCCCAGGCTGGCCTTGAATCTACAGATCCACCTGCCTCTGCCTCCCTAGTGCTGGGATTAAAGAGGTGCCACCACCTCACCTGGCCCATGTTTTTTGCTTTTGTTTTTTTTTTGTTTTTCTTTTAGATACATGCATTCATTTGCTAAATGTGATCATCCTGTTTTAAAAGTCTTTTAAAAACAATATCCAAGATTAATGAGTCAAAATTAAGATGATTCATTTTTCCATGGTATTAGAAGTGTTTACTTGATTTTACCTTAGGGAATAAAGTAGCTAGATGATTATTAACTTTTCTAAAGAAAGCATAGAACTAATTGGAAGATAAATGAACCAGGATAACTTATTACTTGAATAAATGGCCCCCCTGCCACCAGCCCTTGTTGAGGGGGGTCACTGAAAATTGAACCCAAAGCCTCACCAATAGTAGGCAAGCACTGCACTACTGAGCTGTATCCCTAGTCCTAACTAAATGCTCTTAAACATCTTTTCTGAATTGTTTTTAAGCTATCAAGCAGGGTATAGTAACACATACCTATAGTCTCACCTAGCACTTGGGAGCAAGGCTAAGGCAGAATTGAAAATTGGGGGCCAGACTGAGCCACATAGTAAATTCAAGCTCTTTCCAAGCTATGTGCTGAGACAGTATCTTAAGAAAAAACAAAGTATTATTAAGTTTATAAAACTATTAAAAATATAGGTGGTAGAGGTCGAGAGTGAGGAGAGGGGAGGGGAAGGGAAGGAACAGGAGGGCTTTACAGTCCAAGGGCAACAGTAGAGCATTTCTAAGGGTGACCAACCTGTTCTGAGACCTAAGTGTGGTGATACCTCACCAAAGCCAAAGCGATTTCCTGGTTACAAGTAGATTCCAAGGGTGTGGAGGGATGGCTCAGCGGTTAAGAGCCCCATGTGCTCTTCCAGAGGTCCTGAGTACAATTCCCGACAACCACATGGTGGCTCACAACCATCTATAATGAGATCTGATGCTCCCTTCTGGCCTGTAGGCATACCTGCAGATATAGCACTCATCTACATAAAATAAATAAATAAATCTTAAAAAAAAAAAAAAAAAAAAGAGGTTAGATCTCAAAAGAAAACCCTGTCTGGCTGCATGGTTATGGCTGTTCACCCAAGCAGTGGAGCATTTAATTGTATGCAAGCGTACTGCAGTAAAGTTGGTTTTTAAAAATGAAAGTCACTGTGGTCTGTGTCCCAGGTTCTGGAAACCTGCAAAAGGAATAGCTGCAAAAGTACCCACAGAGCAGGACGAAAAGTTCAGGATCAAGGATATATTTAGTCTGTCAAGACAGAAGCAGGCGGTAGTGGTCCATCTTGGTTGAATCATGCTGAGCACGATGTAGTGACCCAGCGCCCTTGTCTGTGCAAAAGGAGTAGTAATTTCCTGCTCTCCAGCCTTCCAGGCTTGTAGTAAAGGTTTAAACAACAAGTTAAAAGACAAAATGCTTTTTAAATTAGAAGCTTAAAACAAAACCAAAATCAAATGGCTTTGCTTGTACCCACTTGTGGTTGATTTTCCTTGCAGGCGTGTTCAGAAGGTGGGTGGGAAGGTGGGTGATGACTCTGAGCGCAGCCTGTTCCAGCCTCTCACTTCCGGCTCCTGCCAAGTACAGCTCAGATCATGTGTGGTCCTTACTTTTTGCTGAGCATCCTGAGGCCCTAACTCTGTGCCAGGCTCTGGGTGATATGCTGTTTTGGACACGCCAATAATTAGGATTTGTTCCCTACTCTTTAAGGCGTGGACCACTGTGACACAAGATAGTATGGGAGGTGCCATGAGGGAAGCCAGGCCTGTTGTTAGAGAACAGAGTTCAAGCAGTTCATTTCAGCCGAGGCCTTTGCATGAGGCACATAAGCCAGCAGTGTTCTAGGGTCTGGTATGTAAGCTCATCTCTAGGATGAGCCTTTTCTCCAGCACCATCACATAAGGAACAATTATTTGGTGCCAGGAACTGCAGAAAAGCCAAAAATAATTTTCTTTGAGCCTGTGGTTGTCTTCATTCTTCTGTGCACTAAACAATTTTTATGTTAAAATATCAGGAGTGCAGAATGCAGGTATGAGAGAGCCACTGTTTGGGATTGCTTCTAACTTGGATGAGATCAGCAGTAAATAGTAAGCCTGTTATTTCAGTTAGGTTGAGGCCACCATTGAGGTAACCCAGGGCTCAGGGAAGCACAGAGGAACTTTCACCCCCAAGATCATACAGTCCCTCCAATGAGCCACTGCTCTGGGTTGCTGCTACAGTCATGCTGCCCACTCCTGTATTTAAACAGTTCCTTGGTTAAGCCACATCTGGAATACATGCCACATACCCACCTCCAGGTACTCTGCCTCTGCTGCCCTTCTTATGGCTCGAAGAGAATGGCCATGAACAAAGGCCACTGAGAGTGAGCATCGTCTCTCCTGCTGACAAACTGTGGAGAAGTGTGGTCGCTTGGAATCAGCTACAGAGTATATCTGTTGCCTTTGACAGGCAAGCTCCTTAAATGCAGTGTCCTCCATAGTGGTAGATAGGCCAGCTACAACAGGAGGTGACTGAATCAGTTGCTGTGCCCTGTGGCCATGTCTACAATAGGCCTGTAGGGTAACAGGTGGCAGACAGAAAACTTTATATTTGCCAGGCATTGGGACCTCATGCCTTTACTCTCAGAACTCTGGAGGCAGAGGCAGGCAGATCACTGTTTGTTCTAGGACAGCCTAGTCTACAGAGCGAGTTCCAGGACAGCTAGGGCTGCACAGAAAAACTCTGTCTTGAAAAACTACAACAATAAACAAAAAAACTTTGTATTCCCTTCTGGGTAATTGAACACCTTTCCACCCCATACCTTAAGTACGCATTTTGAGCTGGATGTGGTGGCACACACCTTCTGTTCTAGTGCTTAAAAGGAAAAGGCAGGCTGATCTGTTTGAGCTCAAGGCCAGGCCAGCCAGGGTTCATAGTAAGACCTTGTCTCAATAAAATATGAATGATAAAACCACATTCTAGTACGTGTTTCTCAGAGCATGGTGAAAATACAGGTTGATTGTCTGAAACTTCTTTGTGAACATCAAGGTTGTTTAAGAGGTAGTGGGCTTGCTGTTATTCTCAGGAACTGGAAGCCTTCAAATGTGTAAAAATCTGTTCTGTTCCTCTCTCCATGTTTGTATTAGCTGAAACAGTTCGTGGGGACATCAGCAGAATAGCTCAATATCTAGAATGTATGAAGAACTCCTACTGTTGGTCTGCTCAGTTGTTAAAAATGGCAAAGGACTTGTAGACATTTGGCCAAAGAAAACATACAAATGGCCAATAACCTCATGGAAATATATTTAACATTACCAATCATTAGATGTTAAAGTTATAAACTTGTGTCTGTTTCTCAGTTTCTCTCTTAACCCAGCTATCACCAAAATAATTGAGACTGTGTTATATTATTTTAACAAGCTTCATAGCACAATACCTGAGCAGTTAGTACTCTAGTTTTAACTCCCTAAGCTAATGTGGTTTCCTCCCAGCGTCTATCACAGAGATACTTGCACTTTGTGCCTTCCTGCACCAGCTCTTCTCTTCTCATCGCTCTTGGAGTTCTGCTCATGGCTGAATCCCCTACTTCCGCCTCTAACTCCTCTTCCCCTAGCTGGCAAGAACTCTAGCCCTGTTCTCTCCCCTGCTCAGCACTTGGCTGTAAGCTGCTTTATTGGCACATCTGGGGACAGTTGGGGAGCATTGTTTACACAACATTGAGACAGGAGATTCTCAGAACAAAGAATGCAATCAGATGGGGGGGGGCACAAATCAGTATTTCAATTACACAGTAACTTCATGCCTCCAAGAAATGCAAATCAAAATTATAGTGAGATAACTCTCAAACCTATCAGAATGTTTGTTGTTCAAAGATAAGTAAGTAAATCAAAGAAGTATTGAGCAGGCTATAGAGAAACTAGACCCCTGTCTTCTGATGGCCCTGATGTTCTGTAGCACAGCTGCTATGGAAACAGTGTCAGTAAAGGAGAGTTGCCATAAGGTCTAACAATTCCAGTCTGGGTCTGCATTCAAACAACTGAAAGCTAGGACCTCGAGTATTTGTACAACTATGTTCATGGAAGTTTTATTCCCAAGACCTAAAATACAGACAGCCCAAGTCGTCATGGACAGGTGAATGGCAAACAGAATGTGGACCACCAGAGCTTGAAGATGTGGATCAGGGGTTAATTGCAGAGGCTCTGAGTTCAGTTCCCAGCATCCATGTTAGGCTGCTCACAACCACCTGAAACTCTAGCTCCAGGACATCCAACACTCCCTTCTGGCCTCTGCAGGCACATACATGAGAATGGGTGTAGTCAGAGGCACAACATACACAAATAAAAATACCCTGTAAAGTGTATATAATACATATTTATATACACACACTCACATGCCTGCAAGTGTGTATGAATTGGGGGTGGGGGAGTGTAAGGGACAGGGTCTTGCTCTGTAACCCAGGCTGGCCTTAAGTGTGACTTTTTTCTGCCTCAGCCTTCTGCATGCTGGGCTTACAGGTGTGCACCAGCATGTCTAGCTCTACTCTTCAGTTTTTAAGAGAAAAGAGATTCTGATGTATGCTACAATATAGCTGAATCTTGACGACATGCTGAGTGAAATAAGCCAGCCACAGAAGGACGATAGCATGTGATTCCTCTTCCATGAGGCTCCTAGCCTAGTCAGAAACTAGAAGAGTGTTAGCAGAAGCCAGGGGAAGGGAATGAGAGGGAATTGGTGTTTCGTGGGTAGAGTGTCAATTGGAGAAGATGAGAAGTTTCTAAAGATGATGTTGGTGATGATTGCATGATAGGAATGCATGTGTTGCCACTGCTAATCACTTAAAATAGTTTAAATGGTAGCTATATCTTATTTTACCACAATTTAAACAATGGTAATGTTTTTTAAAATGAACATTAAAGACAGCTTTTAAGAGGAATAGAAGCCTCAAATTGGCTATCTATGGCCCACTTAGAAGATTAGAGCAGCAATTTAGCCTTGTTGGCTGAGGGCCTAGGACGTTATGGCATCCAAGGGCTTTGCTCCCCAGACTTTTCTTCACACCACCTGGTGTAAGTCTTTTCTTCTGTGTTATTGCCCAGGTGCCTTGTAGATCCTATCCCCCACCCCCACCCCAGGTGGGCGCTGTAGTGGTAACGCCGGCGGCCTTACTTTCCATGGGGCATCTGCCCAGCATGGTGATTTTCCATTCCAGTCCTGTTCCAGTGTCTTCCTTCTAGGTTTGGGGTGTGGGGGTTGCATAGCAGGTGTCCTGGGACTGTGCCAGCAGCAGCTGATCTGCTGCCCCAAAGAGCTGAACACCAGGAGGAAATTTCCACAGCTTTCCTGGTCCCCTGTTCTCAGGAGTAACTTACCCTCTGTTCTCTGTAGGTTTTCTTTTCTTCTGCCTGCAGTATTGCTGTGGATGCCACCCTGAGGAAGAAAGCAGAAAAGTTCCAAGCCCACCTGACTAAGAAGTTCCGGTGGGACTTTGCTTCAGAGCCGGAGGACTGTGCCCCAGTGGTGGTGGAGCTCCCTGAGGGCATCGAGACTGCCTAACTGCATATCCTGAAGCCATGGGAGACCCCTTCCCACGTGGCTACAACCCAGTCCCTCATGTATTCATCTGTCCTGGGATCTCCAGCACAGAGATCCAGTCAGGTCCTATAAAGAAGGAACTGGAATCCAGTGAATACATTCTTTGTGGCTCCTTTAGCCTGGCCCTGGTGCTGAATTTCAGAAAAAGGTGGTCCAGATGAAACCTGCCCCAGCAGCAATCTAAACCCTTTCTGATGGTGAGAAAATGAACCACAACTCCAGAAGACCTAGCTGCCCATTCCGTCGCTGGTTAGAAGAGGAAAGAAGAAACCTGCTCCATCCCAGGGTCTGTGGCGTTTAGTCAGTGAATTTTTAAGTTAATGTAGGTTTGCAGTTGAATGTGGATTGTACAGGGTTTCTGCTGCTCCTGGTTGAATAGAAGGAAACCTGTCAGAAAACGGGCCATTCAACTCTCAGGAGCCTGGCCTGGAAAGGATGACAAGGAAGATGGTGCATTGAGTGTGACAACTGGTCGATATCAGTTTTTTTCTCCCAAGTCCCCTTCTGCCTAGAAACCTCAGTGGTTGATACTCCAGAATTGGCCCCTGGTCTTGGGGACCCTGCTGGTACTATCACCTTTCAATCTGGGGCCTCCCACTCTGAAGTGGGACATGGAAGCCTCCCACATATCCCCATTTTTCACTAAGGCTACCATGACTTTTTCTGAAGACTTAGAAACCAACAACAAAAGGAAAGGTTCTTGCCCCAAGCCTGCTTCTTAGGCCCTATTAAACTTCGGTCTTTTCCTCAGAGCCATGGAGATAGCTGGGTAGCTTAATTATCCCTAGCCCTCTGTGGGGTTCTCATCGGTGTTGTCATGTTTCTGGGGTTAGGGAATCTTGAGGGCACACTCATTGTGCTATGTGGGCAGAGTTCTGTCTCAAAAAAATGGTTCCCAGGCCCTCCACCCTGACCTCAGGCTGTTTGCTATGCTCTGGAATCCCAGTGCTATCCTCTTCTGAGGCTCAAGCTCACAGCAGGTCTCTGAATGAGAGCCCTGCTGTTTAAGGCTTTTGGTTCCTCTTGTTTCCTTGGAGATGTTTTTCTAAGAGCATAACGCACATTAAAGTCTTTGAGTTGGGACTAATCCCCCTGTGTGAGTCTCTTACAGCTAATCTGCCCAGTTTCCAAAGTAGCCAGGCTGCTGTCCATAGACAACACATCTACCTACACAGCGCACCCAGGAGACCCTGCTCAGTCCCTGCAGTCTCTGGAGAAGGCAGACACCCAGCTTTGCCTCTGTTTCCCATGAGAAACACACCCTGTAGTGCTATACATTAGCTTGAAGTTTCACCTTGTAGGAAATTGCTGTTCCTTTTTCCTGCAAAGCCCACTCATCAGAACCACCTGGGGAGTGTGGTAAAAGTTCAGATCCCAAGAATGAAGCTCTGATGCATGCCACAGCATGGATGAGCCTTGTGCCTGGGGAGACGGTCAGTGGTTAAAGAGCTTGCTGTGCAGGCACAGGGATCTGCAGACCCCCAGAACTCAGGTGCAGAGCCAGGGTTGTGGTCCCAGCGCTGCAGAGGCAGGAGGGCCCAGGGGCTCTTTGCTCAGCCAGAAATTGGTGAGCTGCAGGTTCAGGGAGAGACCCTGTCTCAAAAACAAAGTGGAAAGTGATGGAAGACATCCGGTGTCATCATCTGACCCCGACACCTACACACAATTGTACCGAAGGACCACACATTCACAAACATGGAAACAGTGTGTGCTGAGAAAGGGAGACCAAGCAACAAGCATTCCATGCATGTGCATTATCCAGCCTAAGCAGGTCCACGGGGTCACAGGACTTGCCTGGGGTGGACTTTGAGGCAGTGGTTTGGGGTGGGACACTTGTGAAAGCACAGGCTCCCATCTTACTCCACAAGGATTCAGGGGCTTGAGTTCTGAGGTACACTCAGTTCTGAGTGACACATTGAGCAGTAACACATCATACTTGGTGCCAGGAGCACCTCTGGGAGAAAATGTGTCTGCCCCTGTCCATGTGAAGACAGCACCTTGGAGTTGGACCATTTCCCGAGTATCGCTGTGTCTCCCCAATGGCCCCTCTCCATGAGCTTAAAACGGGCTGAACAAGAGGAGCTGCTGTTTGAAAGTGCTCTGTTCTGTTACCTCACTTGATCCTTACAGCAGTGTGTGTCCATTCTAACCAGCAGCTATCCCCATTTGACTTGTATGGAAATGAGCTTAGAGAACATCATTTTTCCAGGGTTGCACAGCAGTAAGGAGTGAGGACAAGAAGGGCCTGTGCTCACTGGCACCACTGTACTGTGTTCACAGCTATGGTTTACCTTCGCTGCCCTTTCACGTATAGGGCAGCTTCCGCCTCCCTCTACCTTTGCCCTCAGGTCCAGGCCTTGGCTTTGTTAACTAGTAGCTGTGTGACCTTCGGCAAAAGTTTTTGGGAGCCTCAGTCACCTTACATAGAATTAGCTTCGACTTAGAGGTTCTGATAAAATTTTCCCAGGCTCTTCCAAGTATTAGAAGTTGGCCCTGGGTTGTTCTACAAATTTCAGAAGGGGCATTACATCCATACAGGGCAGTGTGTCTGGGGCATGAAACAATAGCTTTCTTGTTTGCAGCAGAAATGATAGAACTTTGGGGCTTTGCATATTTCTTCCCCCCCCCCCCCCGTGTCTGAGGGTCTTCTTTACGTGTGTGTGTGTGTGTGTGTGTGTGTGTGTGTGTGTGTGTGTGTAGGTCAGGACAACTCTCAGGAATTGACTTTCTCTTACCACCATGTTGGTATAAGGATTAGACTTCACCATCCTGTGCGAGGAATAAGGAATCTGAAAACAAGGTAATTCTCACACAGTGCTTGTGGTGTTTATGGAAAAGAGCTGTCAAAATCGAATCCTCAGCATGGCTGTTCTCTGAGCTCTTTTCCAGTTTCAACACATCCAGAAGTGTAGCTATTGGCAAGACTTGGCCTGGTTTTCAGATCTCAAATGCAGGCCTCCTGGGGCCTGGCTCTTATTTGCAAGGCTGGGTTATCCTATTAACAGAAGCAGCAGCAGCAGTGACTTAACCAACCCCATGACAAGCTCTTCTTTCCATGAGCCTGTTTCTCACATCTCAATGCTTGAACAGTGGAAGAGTTCCCTGCTGCTGATTGCCTCTTACTGTCAGTAATTATGTCCCCAACGTCATCCCTTGTAAATATTATTTACTATTCCCAGGGCACTGTGACATGCTGGTCTCTCCAGCTAATCAGATGTTGGCTTTCCAGTCAACTGCTGAAGTGACTGGGAACAGCCATGGTCAAAACCAACACTTGAGTCACACCTGCAGATTCAAGGCAAAACATGATGACAGTGTGCTTCCCGGGGAATCCTGGAAGCCGTGTGGTTCTTAACAGTCTCCATTTCCTGCTGACCACAGACCTCTCAGATCTTGTGTCTCCTCCGGGCAGGCTTAGTCCCATTGAAGCCATCTAGACCTTTCTTACTGTGAAGTGGCCAGGGTCTCATTCTCCCCCAAAGCCCTGGTCTCCAGCTGTGAGTGGGAGAAGAGAGTAAGAGAAATTAAGGGGCCTGGCAGGGTGAGCAAAGATACTTCCATTTGAATGAGGTAATTTCTGAGCAAAGGTCAGAAGGGAACGAGGTATCTGGAGAAAGGATTCTAGGCAGAAGGAACAGAACACACAGGCCCTGGGACCGGGGGCAAAGATTAGGATGAGGAGAGCGGAACGGTGAGAGTGGAGAATAGAAGGAATTGGGTGGAAGGGGACCAGACTGCCCGTGGCTTACCAGGCTGTTTGTCGTAGTTAGGCGTCTAGGTAGAAGAGAAATGTGAATGGACTTGGGTTTGGCAGTGCTGTAAGCTGCTGTGTTGGATAGGACTGTAGTGGGTAAGGTGGAGACAGGGAACCCTATGTGGAGCTAGTGTGACAACCTATGTGACTCTCCAGGGGAGAGGTGATCAGGTGGCCCAGTCGGGGATGACAGCGCACCACCTGCTCTGGGCACCAGGCCAGATCACCCCCCAGAAGGCCGGATCACCCCCCAGAAGGCCAGATCACCCCCCAGAAGGCCGGGTCACCGCTGAGTCTCTGAAGTCAAAGGCTACCTCCAAGGTGCTTATTGTCTGTTCTTCCAGTCTCTCCGTGGACTTTGACAGCCCTGCTGATTCTCACAGATTCGTGGCCCCTGTGGGAAGGTGGGGCAGTGAGGAAGTGCTGGGAATTCTGTCCCAGGTTTGGGAGACAGGATGGCAGTGGAGGACTCCGGATTGTTCTGTTGAGAAGCACCAGGTAAGTCAAGCCCCGATAGGCCGTGGTCACACCTGTGTGGGTGCCCTGAGGGGCACAGAAGGTCTCTCAGGACTAACGGTGGGTGAATGCTCCCTGGTCAGGAGCCACTCAGGCATTTCTTCGAATGAGTGGGACTAATGTGTGTTGGAGTCCCTACTCACTGGACACTGCACTCATCCTTCAATTACTGTCCTCAGTCTAGAGCACCGGTGCTTTAGGGACAGTGTCTTCCTTTCCTGTACAGAGAAGGGAGCCAGGGTCAAAGCAGCAAGGGGACCTCCTCTCAGCCACCTGCCCTTGCCACTCAACAGCATTCCTCAGTCTCTATTCCACAGGCACACAGTCTGTGACATAAGGACAGGGGTTCTGAGGCCACACCTCACAGTGCCTGTGTTGTCACTCGGCAAGGTGGTAGGCAGACCCCTGCCTCTCCCTCATGTTTCACACCAGGCTCTCTGTGTCCATATCTGGCCTGTGGGAACTCTGGACCAGACACCAGAGGCAGGAACAGCATCTGACCCAGGGAAAGCCATCTCTGCTGCTGTGGACCTTGAGCTACCAAGGAGCGGCCTCAGCTAGAATGTCCCACACAGAGCCTCTCCTCCCTTAGGACATGTCCCACCAGAGTTGCTGGAGAGTTTTGCAGAGAAAGACACTGCAAATGAGGGACGAGTACTTCTCTATTGCTGGGATAAAACACCTCCGTCAAGGCAACTTCCTGGGGCTTACAGTTCTTGATGGATGGGTCCATCGCCACCACTGTATAATCAGGAAGCAGAGTGGGCTTGGAATGGTGTGTAGCTCATGACGCCTCAAAGCTCACCCCCAGTGACACACCTCCTATCACACCTCCTAAGCCTCCCCAAATAGTGCCATCAACTGGGGACTGAGAATTCAAATGTTGGCGACCATAAAGGACATGTCATCCAAACCACTACAGAGGGCTTCTGAGGGCTGCCCTGATGACCAGAGAGGCCTGGCCCTCCCTGCTCCTGAACAAGGCAAACATTCCAAGTGGAGCGGCCTGAGCTGGAGACCAGGCTGAGGGGTGACAGGTCACGGATGCTGTGTCTGAAGAAAGCTGTCTTCCTTCATCCTCTTGGAAAGTATTTGTTTTGTACATTTTTCTCCAGTGTCTTCAGGTGATTTTGGAGATACCTTATGAATACTGTTTCTTTCTTACTACTAATTTGTTTATTTTTGAGACAGGGTCTCACTATGCAGCCCTGGCTATGTAGACCAGACTGGCCTCAAACCCACAGAGATCCACCTGGCTCTGCCTCTTTCTCCCAAGTGCTGGGGTTAAAGATGTACATCACCAAGCCCAGCATGAAATGTCTTAGTGCTGTAAGTCTCAGTGCCAGCGACTTTGCAGGTCTGTGACGTTTGGAAATACATGCTTGACTTTGTGCCGCATCTCAAGACTTCCCTTTCGATCCGACTTTTCCCGTCACCTTAATGCCTGAAAGTCCATTCCCATCTCAAGATGAAATGCACATTAACCTACATTTTGTTCCAGTTTTCCCCAGTGCCTCCCCCCAACCCCTGCTTTGCCACAATACCAATCTCTTTCTGTAACCCTGCTCTGCCCAGCCCCACCGCTGCCTCTCATGCTCAGGTCTGTTCTCCATCTTTTTCCTTCCTCCATTTGAAGTCCAGTCACACTGGCTCGCATCTCCAGCCTGTCCTCTCCTTGGCCGCCAAGGGCCCCTCAGGAGCCCTGCCATCCCCTCATGGTGTTCAGCTCTAAGTGCACACACCCAGCCCTTGGGACCGCGGCCTGGACGTATGTGTGCAGCCCTCCTGATGCTTCACCTCCAGACAGTTGCTCACATTCTGCCTCCTGGACTCTCAGTGGGAAGTCCCTTTACTGAATGGATGATTCTCTCTCTTCTTCACTCCCTCCCTTTCTCCCCTTCATCTCCTTTCCTCTTCATCCCCATGTCTCCACAAAGACGGCCAGAGTATCCAGGGTTCAGTCACTGCTGTCATTGCAGGCTTCACCACCGTAACTGGGATTGATGGTGAGCACAGTGAGGCCAGTTGGCACCTTCCGGAGGATGTTCCTTTTGGAAGGCTCAAAAAGACCCCAGCATCCCTTGCATTACGGCACTGAAAGCCTCTCAGTTGGCTCCTCATCCCCATCACAGAAAGCCCTGTACCCAAGTTGAGCTTAAGGCCCACACAGAAGGAAGCTGAGCTAAGAGAGCAAGAAAGCACCAACAGCACTGAAGCACCTGGATTCAGCCGTGTCTGCAGCCCATAAACCCAGGCTTCCTTCCACATGAGCTAATAGGACACCTCTTAATTGAAGCACCTCTGTAGCACACTCTGCACACTGACATCCCTCCTCTATCCCTACGGTGGAGGGATGGGTGAGATGTGGGGGCTGCCATCCATGGCGACACCAAGCAGAAAATTCTTCCTCAAAACAAGGAGCCTGACCGAAGAAAAGAGGTGAACAGGAACGAGCTGGACAGCCTGAAGCAACAGCACCCACCGGGCACTGTATGCAGAGACAGCAGGAGGCCAGGTGAGACAGCCCTCCCTTGGAGGTTTGACCTTCCCTGCCTGCCCCTCTGCAGAGTCCGAAGGTGTCAGAAAGAGTTGTCAGGGGCCTGCCCAGGCAGAGGCAGAGCTCCAGCTCTCCCATCAGCACCCTGGGCACGCTGCAGGCTTCCGGCTATTGATCTGTTGTTTTAGGCCACCACACAGGTGCCTGTAAGCTGGGCTGCTGCACCGAGACAGCTCTGCTGGTCCCGATCCACTGGGCACACAAGGGAAGGCCAGTGGCAGGCCAGGCCAGGACCGGCACCTGTGGAGTGCTCCCTCAGGGCCAGCAGCAGACCCAGGGACACTGAGGGAGTCTCCAGTCTCATGCAGTCTTAGGTCACATGCTTGGATGATGATCTTCCATCTCTCCGACCTCACTGGCCAAGGTCTTAACCCCTCCATCCAGGGAGACAGATTTCAGTGCCAACTGGGGCTAGGCAGATGAGGCAGGTGGGTGGAGGGTCCCGTGAGGACAAGGACTGAGCACAACACCGATCTCCACGCCATCCAGGACAACCTGTTCAAGGCGAATTCCTGGGAGCTTTTAGTTTTTCAAGAGAAGCTGGAAATCTGGGTTTTTATGTGAAACTTCTCTATTTTTAAATGTTGGCAACAATTAAGATTTCTTTAAGGAAAAAAAAAAGCAAGCCAACCAGAACCTCATTTGTAAGCCAGTGGGTTGCAACTTTCTGCCCAACTCTACTCTCTTGCTGTAGCTCGACCATCTGCCCGTGCTCCCTGAAGTGTCCAGCAGGAGGACAGGCCTCCCTGGTTGTGGGTGGATCCACCCCTGGCTTGCCCTGGCACCCATTCATGGTATAGGCTCTAGAGGCCTGCCAACACTACAAACCATGGCAGGGCGGGGCCTTCAGGCTGGTGCTAGGAGAACATATTTCTCCCAGTTTTGAAGGTAAGGAGGCTGAGAGGCAGGGAGGCCGTGTCTGTGGCTCGACCCTGCAGTTCTCACTGAAGGATGGGTGGCACTTGTTTCTACACCTTGGTAGGCCATGGGCAAGCTCATCCTGCCACACTGCTGCTGCTCATGGCCATGTGGCTTGCCAGAGGAAGCAGGTGTTAGGACGTGAGCTCAGCCTTGCCCTGTCGATGATAGTGGCAGGAATCCCCAAGCCTCCTGGATTCCTCTGTGCAATAGGAGTTGAAGCAACTCTCAGGATAAGCAGCAAGAACCAGCTGTGTGCAGGAAGTGAAACCCCCCATGGCATACAGGTGGCCAGAGGCTCACTTCCAAGAGCCAGGACACAGGGGAGGCCTTGGTGGGGTTCCTGGGCTCAGATCCTCAGCCTTTTTTTCTTTTTTCTTTTCTTTTCTTTTTTTTTTTTCTTTTCTCTTCTTTTCTTTTCTTTTCTTTTTCTTTTCTTTTGAGACAGGGTCTCAGTATGTAACTCTGGCTGTCCAGGAACTCACAATGTAGACCAGGCTGGCCTTGAACACACAGAGATCTGCCTGCCTCTGCCTCTTGGTGTTGAGATTAAAGTCATTTACCACCATTTACCACCACACCCAGCTCAGCCTCTTTCTTAGGTCACACTAAACCTTACATACCTGTCAGAAGAGGCTCGGGAGGGAATGGGGAACTGGCCATCACAGTTCTGTGGGACCAAAAATAGGCCCAAGGTGACAAACCCAGCTCCCCTCAGTGGCGGCTGGGGCAGTGCTGCCACAGTACAGAGGGTTGGTGATCCTTAGCCTCATCTGCTTCCTGTCTCCCCTGGGGAGAGATGGGCTCTCAGGAACATAGTTTGAGAAGGAGGGTGAGGCCTCATGCTCACACAGTCCCAGTGTGGGGAGGATCCCATGACTCTCATGGTTCTCTGATGCAGGCAGTTGCTCACAGAGCTCTTCTGGTCCAATGAGGTGCCCAGACAGCCATGGCCAACTAAAGGAAGCTGCCCCCGGCAGGCGACCTGTTTCTCTTTCCCTCATCTCAGAAGTAGGGAGATGAGCCCAGAGTTGGCACAGGCTATAGCTAAAGTCACCCAGCACAGTGGCTCCAGGGCCAGAGTCCAAGCCATTCCCTGAGCAGAACATGCTCACTGCTGCCAGGCTAGAGCCAAACCTAGGAGGTAGAGCTGTCCTGTGTGTAAGGTCCTTGGTCTCCTCCTGAACTACCCCACGCTAGGAACTTCTGTTTCACCCAGCAGCTGCAACCCTGTAAGCATGTTGGAAGGCTGAGCCTGGGCAATTGAGGGCCTCCTTGCAGTGTCCCTAAAGGGGCCTAGGGTTTCTCTGTGAAGCAGGAGCATTGGCTCTGCCCCCAGCGCCCATCAACCCCCAAGCTCCACTTCTGAGAGCTACAAGTTCCCCTTCCTTTTAGAGCAGGAGGCCCTTGTAGCTCTTCGGTGCAATGGGCAAAAAGTCACTGGGGTGCACTGAGCTAGGGCAACAAGCCCTAAGCCAGCTCAGAGTGGGGCCAGGGGAGGCTGGGATGGGGAGCTGTGCTTGCTTCATTTCTAACCCACGCTGGCAGATCTGCACCCAGCTAAGAGGAGTCTAGGCAAGCGGTTGGCTGAATAATATCCTAAGGGCAGCTTCAGTCTGGCTCCTGTGTGTGCCAGACTCTTAGCACAGGCCATCCGTCATTCCAGGAGCAGCCTTGTACTGTAGAGGAGCCCACACCCTCCCCACTACCTGTCTGCCTGCCTGTGCACCCCCACCCCCATCCTCAGATCTCTCCAGAGCCCTCTAGTTTGAGCCAGTCCCGGCCAGGAGAGGCAGCTACAGGCTCCCCAGCATCCGGGACCTACCCAGCTTGGAGTTGGGTCCCTAGCAGAATGGTCCTTCTTCAGCTTCCCATGCCTGGTACTTAACCTCTCTTGGGATGGTCAAGGTTTAGCTCTGAGGACTTCAGAGGGCAACGCTGAGATGCGGGGTGGAGCCATAAGAGTTCACCTACAGCCTTAGGAGCCCTGAGGTAAACAGTGGCGTCACGGCTGCCTCTCGCAGTGGATGAGCTGCGGTGTGCATGTAAAAGCCAGAGCCTAGTGGACTTATTCATTCATTCGTTCGCTAGAAGACAACCTCTCTTGACTGGGAGGTTTGTTTCCAGTTCCTAGGTCACAAACCTTTCTAGAACTTTCTTCTCAATTCATTCTCAACCACAGCGGTAGCAGACCTCAAGGCAGAGGACAGGGGTGCCCCGAGGCTGAAGGTCAGTTGTGTGATAGCCCAGTGGGCTTAGGACCAGGGACCTAAGAACTGAGCTTCCTTCTTTGGGGGCTTCATCGGTCTTCCATGGATCAAGACCTAATCCAGCCTAAGAGCGTCCTACAAACTACCCAAATGGAGGTCCAGCCCTGAGTGGAGGTGGGAGCCAGGACAAGACAGCTGTGAGAGCCGGAGGCCGCAGGTTAACCCACCCAGAGCAGGCAGCTCTGCAAGGGCCCTGGGGCCCTGAAGGCCCAAAGAGCCAACCCAGGAGAAGGGCAGGAGTCACATGGGAGCACAGCTTTCCTGTTCTTCTTGCAGACTCCATAGCACTCAGCCTCCATCTGCCTCTCTCACCTGCTCCAGAGAGACCGCCTAGCACTCACAGGCAGACCCAGTCAGCAGCCACATCCAAGCCACACACTGGGAGATGTATATATGTCTGTACGGCCTGCACACCTAAAGGCACCTCATTCTGGAGGTCCCTATCCTGAAGCCATCTTCTTTCTCTTCTCATGGCTAGCCTTGCCCATGGCTTGGTGGGACCTGTGCCTCCAGAGACATCTTGCCTGGCCCTAAGTTAGCTCTATCACATGGAAGTTGGGTATCAACTCTGAGACCCTCTGCTCCTCATCTAGAAAGCAAGCATAAACGTAGGAGAAACCCGAGCAGCTCTTTGTTTCTGTAAATAATACACAGGTGGTAGGGCAAGATTTTGGCCATCGGATGGTAAACTGGGGGCATGTCATTTTCGTGTATACTCTGAGAGGCTGCCTGGAGCCTGCGGCGAGGGTATCTGTGTCTATGCTAGGAAAGACAGCTCTACACCCCTGATGAGGGCAGGGCTCAGCTGGAGATCAGTCTTTGAGTATTTGGAGGATTTGTTTATTTTTGCTGGCTGGAACTCATGAAGTAGCTGAGGATGACCTTGAACTTCTGGTCTACCTCCTGAGTGCTGACATCACAGGCACCAACCACTATACCCAGGTTTATTGGTTTATTTTGAGATAGGGTCTTGATACTGTACAGTAGGCTGGCCTCAGATTTCTGTGTCCTCCTGTCTCAACCTCCCAAGTGCTGGGATTTACAGGCTGTGCCGTGGCCAGCTCAGCCAGCACAGACAGGCACAGGGAGCAGCTGCTTTGCTAGGGCTGGCTCCAAATCCTAGCAACTGAATGTCAGCACATTCTCAAGCCACAGTATACTAAACCTGGAAGCTCTTGCCAGCGTATTTTAGACTCTTGAAGACCTCAAAGCACAAACCTTAGAATCCCAAGGCTGTGCAGAGGCCTCGGAGACATCTGTTCCAGCTGCCTTTCTAAGATGGTCCTAGAAGCCAGGGCCCTCCGCATGGGAAGAGAAGCAGTACCTTTTGAAAGAAGAGGAAAGTGAGGTTCAGAAGAGGGTGAATGAATAATTCAGGGTTGTACAGCAAGTCAGAGGAAGTGTCTGAGGGTCTTGGCCTCACAGGCTTAGACGGAGCCTCTCTCTAGAGGTCCAGAGGAAGTACGAAGGATGAAAGAGAAAGTGTTTGGACTAAAACAAGGACTTTCTGGAGAGCTGTTTTTGAAAAATCAAATCCAAAAAGAAAAACAGGGAAAGCAGCGGCTTCCCTTGCTTTCTGCCCGCCTTCCTCTGGGCACTCACTGCAGCTCTTCACGGCCTCCAGCTCTGTTAGCAAGCTGCTTCCAGCCACCCACGGGCTTCCTAAAAACGGTCTCTGCACGCTAATTCCAGAGGGTGAATGGCAGAGAGTGCCCGTGGGGAGGGGTGCTGCCTCGGCTGGCGCAGGCGCGGGCGCAGGGCACCTCCACAGCGGCGCTGACCCCTCCCTCCCAGAGCTCCTGCCTGCCCCAGCCTGGAGGGCTACAAGGTCCCGCCCCTCCTGTGCAAGACCCGACCCTTTGGTGTAGGTTATTTTCCTTCTTAAAAATAACTTAAGAGGTTATGTTTTAAGACATATTTATCATCAAGTGAACAGGAAGGCAAAAAGGAAAAAAAGAAAAAAAAAAACCTCCTGTAAGTCTGCTGAATGAAGCAGCATCTGAGCATCCCCAGGCGCTGGACCAAGCACATATTCAGACAGGCGGATTCCGTACATGATGTTCTAAAGCCTGCTTTGCCTTGCAGTCATGCATCGTGCACATCTTTCCTGGTCCACAATCACAGTTCTTCAACGTGACTTTCGGGGACTTGGTGGCCCCCAGCATGTGGCTCTGCAGCTCTCCGTCCAACCAAGCTATAGCACTGGGAAACTGCAGCGCGTGTCCGAAACGTTTCTGTGGGACAACTTCCTGGAATTGGAATGATGGGTCAGAGGGTAGCCCCACCCGGAGAGTGTGTGTGTGTGAGTGTGTGTGTGTGTGTGTGTGTGTGTGTGTGTGTGTGATGTCCTGTGTGGTATGTTCAGGTATTCTGCATTCAGAGGCTGGAGGACGTCAGGTGATCTGTTCTATCATGCTTATCCTCTTGAGACAGGGTCTCATACTGGGCGTGGCATTAGATCAGCAGTCAGCAAGCCTGATCTTCCTCTCTGAGGCCCCCCACCAGCATGGGGGTTACAGGCATGTGTGTGGCCGTGATGGGTACTGGAAATTTGAACTTGGATCCTCATGCTTGCAAAGCAAGTACATTTACCACTTGAGCCATATCCCCAGCCCCTGATTTTTATTAAAAGATGCGTAATTATATTACCTGCCTTTCTATAGTGACCTTATAATAATTATATAATGAAGAAAAATCAGCTGGATTCAATGGTATCTGCCTACTTGGGACACTGAGGCAGGAGGATTGTTTAAGCCCAAGAGTTCAAATAGAGGTCAAACATATTGGGACCCTGTCTATTTAGAAAATAATGATAAGGGAAAGCTGGTACATCTCTCAAAGTCTTTTTTTTTTTTTTTTGAGATAGGGTTTCTCTGTAGCCCTGGCTTTCCTGGAACTCATTCTGTAAAGCAGGCTGGCTTTGAACTGAGAGATTTGTCTGCCTCTTCCGCCTCTGCCTACAGAACACTGGGATCAAAGGTGTGTGTCACCGCTGAGCTCATTTCTCCAAATCTTTTTGTTTGTTTGTTTTTGTTTTATTTTTCAAGACAGGGTTTCTCTGTGTAACAGCCCTGGCTGTCCTGGAACTTGCTTTGTAGGCCAGGCCTGCCTCTGCCTCCCCAAGTGCTGGCATTGTAGGCGTGTGCCACCATGCAGCTGCGGTGTGGCGCGATGCTTTTACCCTCTCCTTGTTGGGAACAGACTTCTTATTTTGCACAAGTATAAATAGCTCGCTAATGAACGCGCTTGAGGAAGCATCTTTGCTGCCTGTCCACTCCTCTCCTTAGGCTCTATGCCCGTGACACATTGGATCAGGGGGTTTTTCTACTGAAGACCTTCCCTGAGGTCTGCCAGAAGTGCCTGTGACAGCCGCTGCCCCTCGGCTGACACAGCCCCTTTGCAGCTGTCCCAGGGCCCTCCACTCTCCACCTGAGCACCAGAGCTCAGGACAGGCTCAGCACCCTTGCACACAGGTGCCTTGACAAATGAGGCCAAGCACATCAAGATGCCGGCTGGAGACAGGCCCTGCGCTGCTCAGACTGCTACTGTTTCTTCTGCGTTCCTCCTGGCATTCCTGTTTGTCACACCCTCTGGAGTCATCCAGGCAGTCCTCCCGAGACGAAGGGATAAGAGCAAGGATAGTGCCTCCTTCCTCCTACCACACACCTAGAGAGCATCCCTGAACAACGCCTCTGCTCCCCGGCCAGAGTCCCCTTCGTCACCGGATTCAAGTGGGGGGGATCTTTCTCCTGCCTCTTTCCTCCCCAGACTGTGCTTTCCCTGCAGACATCCAGACATCTGCCTGAAGCCGGGGTGTGACTGTGGTGACCTGACGAGTGAGGTGTAGCTTTACTTCCTGCATCAGGGGAGACAGAGGGACTTAGGAAAAGGACTGAACGATACCCTTGGCCCCTTCAACCCGGGGTGGTCATGGAGAGCATGGCTCATAACTGAGGTCGAACAATAAAAATATTAATAGTTAACACTTAGGAATTCCCGATATGTGTATGCTGCTGGTGTACCGGAATGCCCCTCGGGGCAGACGGACGCTCCACTTCACAGATGAAGAGGCAGAGGGGACAGTCACTAGTGTCAGGTCTCAGCCAGCAGGTGGCAGAGCTGAGTTTTGAGCCTGCACTTGTCACCTAGAGTCTTGAGGCCTTCTATCTTTTGAGCCATCCTTGGCTTCTGAAAGCCTGTCCCCTGGCCAGGACTCGGGACCCACCCTATCCCGACGGAGAGGCACATGCCACCTGCGAGCCACTGCCTACACCCAGCAAAGCTCGCTTCCCAAGGCTGGGGTTCCAGAAGCACCCTACCCCCACCACGCCCCGTGACTCCTGTCAGGCGTATGTAATGAGGGGACAGAGCAGGCCCCGGCGGAAGGCGGCACGCAGCTGAGCGGTGACATAGAGGCCAGGAAGGCAGTTCAGAGAGAACTTGAGGTAAGCCAGGGCCATCTGGGCAGCTCTGGGCAGGCCACTGTGTACTCCTGAGCTCCACTGTCCCCACCATAAAGAGATGGTCTTCCCTTTGTGCACTGTGGGACCCCTCTGTGGTTTCAGCTACTGTCTCCCAAGGACACCATCAGGATTTGACCCTTCATCTGAGCGGAAGGGGCCCTCTTCCAACTCCATCTATCTGGATGCCACCGACAGACGGCCTGCCAGCGTCAGTCCCCTCCAGTCTACATCCGGGAAAAGACCCAGTGAGCAAGGTCCCTAGCCCCAGCCCAGCCCTGGCTGCTATTCTTAGTCCCTCCCCATATCACTCATCTCCAGGCGGTTTTTCCCTCCTAAACTCACTCTGTGTCTCCATAGGAACGGAGCAGGGGGATGGGGAGGGTCCTCCCCCACGGAAGGGAACTTCATCTGGGGGTGTCTGGGAGTGGCTGGCTGGCAGCGCCCGGTGGAGCTTCCCCATGCCCCTCCCCCCCAGACCCCTCCACGAACAGCATGTTCCTCCGACTGTTATTTTTAATGCATTTATCCTGACGCTTAATTTATCCCACATTGTGATCCGATTTAGCCAAGAGCACTCAGGGCTGGGCCTGCATATTCATGAGCCGGTTCATTCATGCTGCCCCAAGGATGGCAGGTAGAGAGCAGTAAACAGAGGCTGGGGCCAGGGATCTCGCCGCTGGAAAGGCTAGAGGGCCAGAGGGTGCACGCCTGAGATCAGCTAGGCAGGCAAGGAGTGCAAGGTCCACCGTGGGGCTGGAAGGGCCACTGTGCCCAGCCCCTGGAGCCAAAGTGGGTTTAAGCCCTTCCCCGTAGAAGGGGTTAGTGTACCCACTGGCCTTGGAGGGTCAGGGGAAGATCATTCATGTGAAAGGTCACAGTGGTTTCTTTTTTCTATGTTTATGTGGGGGGGCTGGGTACAGGTATGTACTCATGTATGTATACACGCATGGGCAGGTCAGAGGTCAACCTCAGTTGCTGTTACTTGCTGTTTGACGGGGTCTCTCATTAGCCTGGAGCATGCCGACTGAGCTCGGCTGACTGGGCAGTGAGTCCTAGGAATCTGCTTATCTCTGCCTCCCTGGCGCTGGGGTGCCAAGCAAGCACGTGCCACTGTGCCCCGCTGTGTTTGCATAGGTTCTGGAGATTGAACTCAGATGTTCGCGCTTGCCCCGCAAGCACTGTGCTACCTGAGTCATCCCCCAGCCCCACGGTGCTCTCCTGGTGCCTTTCATTGTCACCATGACAGTTACCACTGAGCGGTGGCTCCCGTGGGGTTTAGGCTGCACGAAGATGGGACCAGATGATATGAACCCTGGAGAGTCTGAGGGACAATGAAGACAGACGCGATGGGACTCAGTGTGGGAAGTGTTGTTGGCCAGGCGCAGGCTGAAGGGCTGATGAACCCCAAGAGGAAAGCCTCGATTGGCATCCGCCATCCCAAGGCAGGGAGTTGGAGGGTCCCACCTCTGCCCCTCACACTGTGCACATGCTGAGAAAGAGGGAGAGCCCTGCCCTAGCCTCCTGGTGACTAGACGAAAGCAGCATGAGCTCCACTGAGCCACAGCAACCCCAGAGGACTGGTGAAGGCAGGCAGCGGCTTCTCTACAAGCCTAGAGGCACTGGGCACTGCAGGTGCCCGAAGCCTGGCATGGCAGCCTTCAAGGGGCCTTGGCAGGGACAGGTTAGACTTTCAACCCTGACTGAGAAAATCAGGAGCCCCACTTGGCTATTGAAAAGGAATCCCACCGCTGTCCTGGTGAGTCTTCAGGACCATGGCAGTGATCAACTGCGGATGGATGGCGTGGTGTGCAAACAAGCCAAGGGCTGAGTTAGCCTGGCCAAGTCCACGGGCTTGTGGGTCAGAATGCCTTTGGCATAAAATTCCCAGTGTGCCCTTTGCCTGCTCTGTGTCCTCAAACAGACTGCTGTTCTCTGTGCTCAATGGGCATCTCAGTTGGGAACACGCCTTCTGGCCGCAAGGCTTGAGGCAATCCACGAGAACTCAGCAGCGCCCATGGCGCTTAGTAGGTTGCTCCTTGACCCCCTCTTTCCTCACAGCCTGAGGAAATCCTGCTGTCTGTCTGTCTGTCTCTCTCTCTCTTTTTTTTTTTTCAAGACAGGGCTTCTCTGGGTAGCCTTGGCTGTCCTGGAGTTCACTCTGTGGACAAGGCTGGTTTGGAACTCAGAGAGCCGCCTGCCCTTGCCTACCGCGTGCTGGGATTAAAGACGTGCGCCACCAACTTCCAGCTCTTCTATTCTTTCTTACTGGAACATGGGGTCCCCAAGGGCAGGGACCATGTCTGTCTTGTTTATTGATGTAACCAGGGATCACTTGGTAGTATTTGCTAATTATTACTTTCTGGGGTAGCATTTGGAAAGAAGCTAGACAGTGCTGAATAAATAGATGCTAGTCTCTGTCTTCAGCCTTCCTCTAGAAAGCATCCAAAGACAAGGATTCCTAACATCGTATTCGTTGTCATTGCTGTGTGTTACTGTCCACCCTGCTATGCAGAGCTGGTCCTTAGGGAAGCCTAGGAAGGCATACAGCTTCCATTCATAGATGCCTGCTAAGAAGTGAGGAGGAGGCTGGGCTCTGGAAACAGGTATCAGAACATCTGCAGACACTGTTAGGCTTTCCAGGGGGACACAGCCTTGGGGAAACCTAGAAAATTCTCTGCTCTTGCCATTTGGGAAGCTTTGACACTTTAGAGACCAGAGGTCTAGAGCCTGCAGCCTATAAGTCAGGTCAAAAAGGCTGCCACCAAAGACTCCCCAGACACGTGTGGTCCTCGTGACCTCTATGCTGGACAGTGGTTCCCAACCTCTCATCCAGATCTGCGCTTTCTTACAAGAGCTGCCAGGTAACCTGGAGCCCAGAAGTCCCCAGTGATTGGCTCCGCACACGGAGAGTCCAGCTGTGCCAGGAGCGACTGTCACCCCACCCACTTGCAGGGGAACAGTTGCTGGAACTCACAGCTGGAGCCTCTCTCACCTGCAGACACAGAGCCGAGGAGTGACTGCTGACTCACTCGCCAGGGAGCAGTCTGAGTTCCAGCCACAGTCGCCCGTTGGTCCTCACCATCCATGAGGCTCATTGTCTGTGACTCTACCCAGCTCTGCCTGAGCGCACTGGGCCTAGAGTCTCCAGGGCACTGCGCCCCCCCAGCCCCTCCCCACCCAGGAGGGCTGGAAGGGAAGTCTATCTCTGCCAGGTGGAATGGTCACCCACAGCCGTGGCTTACACACTAGCTTCCCTCCCTTTCCTGGCTCCCCTTCTCCCAAGTAAACCACTTGCACCAAACCCTCTGCTAGGGGCCAGCATTTGGGAAACCCAAGCTGAGACCCTCCCTCAACCTCTCTGCTTTGCTGCTCGAACTCTCACTCTTTTTTCAGTGCACCTGTGTATGTATGTATGTATGTATGTATGTATGTATGTGTGGGGGGGGGCGGCACACACGGAGTGGTACTCACGTGGTAGTCAGAGGTCATATGGATCCCGGGGTTTGAACTCCAGTCGTCAGGCTTGGCGGCAGGTCACCTGCTAGACGGATACTCTTGTGCGGAAGTCAGGATGCTCTCGGGAGTACATCTTAGAAGCTGTGACATCTGAAAGGCGGGGACCTGCGGCTCCAGAGCAGGGAAGACCTGCTCAGAGAGAGGTTCCAGAAACCAGACTCCACTGGTTAAAGGAAAGGCAGATAGCAGGGAGCCAGCTTTACCTCAGATCATTGTCTGGAGCCAGATACAAATCCTGACAGGACTTCCCGGTATTGAACCAGGGAGGTGCTGACTTGTTTTAGAAGTCCGTGGGTGTGGTGGTGTGAATGGGCATTGCCCCATAGACACCTGTGTTTGAAAGCTTGGCTCAGTGGATGTGGCAGCATCAGGAGGTGTGGCCTTGCTGGAGGAGGTGTGGCCTTATTAGAGGAGGTGTGGCCGTGTTAGAGGAAGTTTGTTACTGTGGAGTGGGGCTTTGGAGTCTTAAATGCTCAAGCTACACCCACTGTGCAACAAATTCAGTCTCCTGGCTGCCTTCAGATCAAGATGTAGAACTCTTGGTTCCTCCAGCACCTTGTCTGCCTGGAAGCTGCTATGCCTCCCACCCTGATGATAACAGACTAAACCTCCGAATCTGTAAGTCAGCTCCAATGAAATGTTGGCCTTTAGAAGAGCTGCCTTGGTCATGGTGTCTCTTCACAGCAGTAAAACCCAAACGAAGACAGAAGTTGGTTCCAGGGACTGGGGTATTGCTTTGGTAGGCCTGACATGCTCTTGCTTGGAGAGATGTGAACTTTGGGACGTTGGAAAGCAGTGGGATGTTTCAAGAGGGACTTAATGGGCCATCCTAGTAGAACATGGAAGACAGCGTTGCTGAGAGTGACTTGAACTGTGGGAGCCTGGCTCAAGAGGTTACAGGAGGAGAATTTTAGCATGTTGCCTAGAGATCATTCTTGTTATATTTTGGTGAAGAATCTGGCTGCTTTTGCCCTTGTCTGAAGAGTCTACCTGAGGCTAAAATGAAGAGATTTAGATGAATTGTGTTGACAAAGGAAATCTTTTTCAATGGAGTCTAGCTTAGACTCTGTCTTGTGGTTCACTCTTATGAAGAGCGTTTTTTGTTTTTTGTTTTTCCGAGACAGAATTTCTCTGTATAGCCTTGGCTGTTCTGGACTTGATTTGTAGATCAGGCTGGCCTTGAACTCACAGAGAACTGCTTTCTCAGCCTCCCCAAGTGCTGGGATCATAGGCGTGTGCCACCATAACCACCTATGAAGAGCATTTTGATCAAATATGGCAGCTGAGAAAGGAAAAATAAAAAATGTATGGTTCAGGGGTTAAAAAGGCGCCAAGAAGTGGGATGGAGCTAAGTCCTGTGTTCAAGGAGATAAAGATTAAAGATCTTAATTGGAATTGAGGGAGTGGGGACCTCAGGGCAAGATCCCACCCAGCTAAGCTTCCATCTGTGAAAAGTATGTTGAAATGGGGGCATTGTCACCTACCCTAAATTTGTATGCATTTGCAGTTATACAAGGGGTAGTTACATCACGTTAGCGTTATTATGAACTGGTTATTGTTTTCATTTGGACATAATTGTGATTATGATTGTGTGTGAAGTTGTCAAGGGGTGGATAGTGATGGCTAGTCTTGGTTGTCAACTTGGCTATATCTGGAATGAACTATAGTCCAGAAATGGAGGGCACACCTGGGATCTGGATCTTGAGGCCGGAAGACACAGGCCCAGGCTTGAGGTGAAATGACATGATTTCTGGATGGACACATGCCTTTCATCCAGATCTCGGGGCATAATGGCTATGCTGATAAAGATCTTTTCAAAAGGAACTAAAGAGAAGTTTAGGTGCAGGTGTGGTGGTACATAAGTACCTCTAATCCCAGCAGAAGGAGCTTCTTAATCCCAGTACTTGGGAAACCGAGACAAGCAGATCTCTGAGTTCGAGGTCAGTTTGGTCTACAGAGCAAGTTCCATGATAGCCAAGATTAGACAGTGAAGGAAACCATCGAAAAAAAGAAAGTGGTGAAGACTAATTGAAAGGGGGTGGGGAGCATGTTCCAGCCCCAGCAAGCAGCAGAACTTGGCAGCTTCGGCCACGTGATTCTGGCTTTAGTGTCAAGGGCCTTATGCTAGCAGCCAGACTTGGTAATGTGTTAAGAGTCAACCATGTGGTACTTGTTTTGAAGGCATGAAGGGGTCATGAAGAACAGCTGCGGCTTGGCACTGAAGAGGCCAGGAGAGGCCTTTGGTGAAGGTGCAGCCCCAGTTGAAGGCCCAGGATTAAAGGGATCATGCAGAGAAATCGAGGCTTGGCATCATGAAGAGACCTATGAGGCTGTTGGTGAAGGCGCAGCCCAGTTGTAGCATCGCCATCATGGTTCTGGAGGTGCCAGTGCTGTGGGATGACCACTGGGAACAGCAGCAGCAGAAGCTGTGTGCCAGAAGCTCTGAAGATGAAGCCTGCATTGCCTTGGAGACCCCAGGATGTTGGAGATGCCAGAGCTGTGGAGTACCTGGCTGCTAGCAGGGAGTGGAACGGGCCCAAGAAAGAGAAGTGTACTGCAGTCAGCTGAGCTGAAAGGAGTTGGAAATCTGAAGAGTTCTAACATCAGACATGGAGATGCAGCGTTGGGAGTTTGCCCAGCTGGTTTTTCGTCTTGCTTTGGTCCAGCATTTTCTCACTGTGCTCCCTTCCCTATGTTGTAGAATGGTAATGTATATCTTGTGCCATGCTATGTTGGAAGTATGTGATCTGCTTTTTGATTTTGATTTTATAGGGGATTACAGTTAAGAGATTGCCATGAATCTCAGAAGAGACTTTGGACTTTTAAACATTGTTGAGACTGTGATAGACTATGGAGACTTTTGAAGTTGGACTGAGTACATATTACATTATGTTTTGGCTACAAGCCTTGGGGGCCGGGGAGTGGAATGTGGTGGTTTGAATAGATTTGGCCACCAGACTCATGGGTTTAAATGCTTGGCCCAAAGGGAATGGCATTACAAGGTGTGACCTTGTAAGAGGAAGTTTGTCACTGTAGAGGCGGGGCTTTGAAGTCTAAAATCTCAAGCTACACCCACTGCGAAACAAATCCAGTCTCCTCCTGGCTGCCTTCAGATAAAGATGGAGAAATCTTGGCTCCTCCAGCACCATGTCTGCCTGCAAGCTGCCGTGCTTCCAGCCCTGATGATAATGGACTAAACCTCTGAACCTGACCCCCAATGAAATGTTATAAGAGTTGTTTTGGTCATGGTGACTCTTCACAGCAATAAAACCCTAACTTCGAGATACTGGGTAAGCACCCACTGTATACTGAAGATTTAGAAATGGAAGAATAGGCGTCCTTATCTTGGAGGTCAGAGCCTACTGAAGAAGAGAGATTTGTCAACCTGTAGATGGAGGATTGAGCGACGTTCAGGAGAATTTGACAGGATGGAGCCATTCGTTTCTTTAAGATGCATTATTAAGCCCTTGCTGTATACAAAGCACTGTGTGGCTGAAAGAGGCAAAAGGTAACATTTATTAAGCTTTGAGTGGGTGCCAGGCTGAGCAGGTGCCGCCATCATTCACCTCAGGTCTTCTCATAAGCCCACAAGTGGGAGCCACTGGTGTCCCCACCACATGGCAGAGGTCCAGAAGGGTGATGTAACTTCCAAGATCACAGAGCTGGGAGTGGCAGAGCTGGGCTTTAAGAACCTAGATCTGTCACATTCCTAACCCCAACACTATTTTTTCCCCTCAAATCAGACCAAGGTCTGTGGCTTTTGTCTTAAACACCCACTGAGTGAACCAGTTTTAAAGAGAACAAACCTTGGAAGCAAACCAGGCCAGGCTCACAGCAAGCTTTTACCTGGGTCCAGCTCCTGTGGGAAGCCCTGATCCTCCACAGGGGGCTGGGCCTGGCCTGTGACCTGCCTGCAGGAATACAGGACGCCAGAAGCTGCCCTCATTTCACCCTGAAAGGTCAGAAATGGGGGCTCGGGAGGAGCCCTGCTCTCTTTGTTCATGGGCCTCAGATATGGAATAATTCAAGGGTATGTAAAGTTCCAAGCTCAGCTGCTCCGCACAACCTAGCCAAGGGTCCAAAGTAGGGCCTGACTGATAGCAGGAGGGTGTTCCTACCAAAAGCGGGGTACAGGCGAGGGAGGGCTTTGTCGGAAGGGTTCTTGCTTAGTGTACACAAACCATCTGTTCCATCCCAAGAACTGCAATAGCCAGAGATGGTAACACACACTGGAAACCCCAGGACTCGGGAGGTGGAGGCAGGAGGGTCAGAAGTTCAAGGTCATCTTTGGTTACTTAACAAGTGAGATGGTAGCCAGGGCCATTTCGGGACCCTATCTTAAAAAGACATACCCACCTTTCTGCTTAGTGCTGTAAACCATCCAGTGTCCTCACTGACTCGGTGATCTTGAGTTTGGGCAGCGCCCAGGGAGACCTGTGCTCTGTGAGGGGGTCCCGCCTTGGCAGATTCAGAAGTGAGACTGACTCCATGCTGGAGTCATTGGCGTGTTTCCCCGATATGTCTGACAGCTGCTCAGCCTGGCTGTCCCAACAAGTCCACAGCCCTGAGCCGGCTCTTTCTGAAGAGTGCTAGTTTCAGCTTCTTCACAGCGAGGTGGCTGGGTCCCAGGAGTAAGTGACCAGGAGGGCCAAGTGGGAGTTGTTCGTCCTTTATGGCCTGATTTTGGGAATCACACGACCACATGATTTCTGCCGTGGTCACAGTTCACACGAATGACAGACCTCTGCTCCGTGGCGCAGCATGTAGAACAAGAGGTGCTGCTGGGGGCTTCTTTGGTCACGTTATTTTCTGCAAACATAAATGACCACTGAAGTCAGCAGGTGGCAGTTGGCATCAAACTTGGACCATGTGGGTGAGCAGTTGCCTCAGAGCAGCGGCGAACAGGGCAGTCTGCTTCCGCTCAGACACAGCATGGCTCTCGGGCGGCTTCAAGAGCCGAGCCATGGGAACGCAGTGGCAAGCCACAGCTCGTCTGTGCTGAGGGGTGGGCTTCCTTCATCCATCTGTCCACTCCCCCGTTCGTCCACCCACTTGGCTACCCAAGACCCATCCATCCCTTCAGCCTTTCACTAACCTGCCCCACCTACATGTCTCAGTCACTTCTGCTGTGACTCCGTTTACTGAGCTAGGAAATAAAGATTGTTGCATAAACCTCACTGGGTTACTTAAGAGTCAGCTGGCCATTAAATATAAGGTGTACAGAGTGGCCCCCAGTTTACGTTAAGTGAGTGAGTGCTGGTGCCCAGGAGTGTTAGTACCCAGTGGGTGTTAGTACTCAGGAGTGTTTGTACTCAAAAGTGTTATTACTCAGTGAGTGTTAGTGCTCAGTGAATGTTAGTGCTCAGTGAGTGTTAATACCCAGTGGGTGTTAGCCCTCAGTGTTAGTGCCCAGTGACTGTTAGTACCTAGTGGCATTTGCACGTGCACATATGCACACGCATATACATGTACACACACACACACACACACAATAAATCAATGTTTGAAAAGTTAAGATTTAGAAAAGCGAAGACCACTGTAACAGGTGTATAAGGCCGGGGTAGGAGGAGCATCAGGCAGGCTTCTGTGTGGGGGAGGCATTTAAACTCAGCATTATGGGATGAGCACCTGCCTTAAATGCGCAGGAAGAAAGCCTTGCTAGGAGGAGCGTGGGTGTGGAGGAAACACCGGGGAAAGCAGGAAGGTGTGAGGGACATGGGTTGGGAGGAGGGGTCCAAGCGGCTCCGAAGGACCCGAGGTCCAGCTGAGGGAGCCGAGGTCCAGCTGAGGGAGCCGAGGCTCATTCTGCAGGGGAAGCCAGTTTCAGAAGTACATGGCTGTCACAGAAGAGGCTTCAAAGTAAGAGCCCTGGAGAACGAGGCATCAGGAGCTGGGGACACTTCCCACTCTGGTTGAGAGCCCCGAATTATTGTCTCACAGGTTAGGAGTCAAAGCGGAAGATGACGAGCCCCGCCTCCAGGGGCCAGTTAGAGGCCTTGGGTCCTGCCCGGCTCTGGAAAGGGTTTCTCACTGGCCAGAAGGTGTTCAGAGATGTTTGTCTTTGCTTCTGTGGTTTGATTGAGGACGACTTATGCTGTTCCCAGTGCACTGTGTGCCCTTACTTTTATTTAAATTTTTTTATTAGTTCTATGCGAATTTCACATCATGCACCCCAATCCCACTCATCTCCCCATCCTCTCTTACACTTTGTAGATGCTGTTTTGGAATTCAGTTCCTGAATCAGAAGACTGTTGTTTTCAACAGTTCTGGAAGGTTCTCTCAATACTTCCTCTCCCTGGTTCTCTCTAGTGTCTAGAGGCACCAAGTAAATATTGTTAGATTTTTTTCTACCTGTCCTCCATGTCCATCCAAAACCAATCTCTCTCTCCCTCTCTCTCTCTTCCTCTTTCCTCTTCTCTCTTCTCCTTTCCTCTCCATGTTAATGTTTTTCTCATTTCAGATCACATTTTGCTCTTAACTGGAGGTTCACCTGTTGTTTCAGAGTGTTACATCGTCAATTATATTTTTTTATTCCTGAATTGTGGCTTCGTACGGTCCCCTGCCCCTTGCTCATTGCAGCTCCCTGCGTTATTTCTCTAGATACACTGAGTGTATTTATTTCACATCCTGGATCCTCCAGGGCCTTGGGGTCTTGGGAAATCTGACTCTTTGTCTTTTGTTTTTCTAGCTTAAGATGGCTTTTTTTTTTTTTTTTGGTGGTGCTTTAAATGACACTTTACTTCCCAGTTAGACCTGTACCTGTGGGAACTCAAAGAAAACTGTGCTGGTATTTGGGAGAGATTTGCTTTTGCTTCTGTTGAGCACCTGGGAATATGATGAACTTCATTTTCATGTTTTTCACACTTAGAACAATTAAACTGTGCCTTTCAAAAAGTTAAACCCACAAGTCTTGGGCTAGGGAATCAGCTCAGATCCTGGCTGGAGAGAGAGCTAATTGCCACAATGTTTGCCATATAAAGGAGGCCTGAGTTTGGTCTCTAACCCCAGCACTGAGGAAGCAGAGACAGGAGGGTCCCTGTCTCTCACTGACCAGCCAACCTGGCCTATTTGAATAGGGCTAGGTCCCAGGGAGAGGCCCTGTTTCAAAAACAAAATAGAACAAAACCCAAGATGGGGCTAGGGAGATGAACAGGGTAAGATTGCTTGCTCCGTACATACAAAGACCTGAGCTCAGATCCCCAGAACCTGTGTGAGAAGCTGAGGGTGATTGTGCATGCCTGTAATCCCTTCTGATGGGATGGTGGGGTGGCTGGGGCTTGCTGGCTGCAAGCCTACTCCAGGTTCAAGGAGAGATCCTACTCAAAGGGATAACATAGAGGACAATAGAGCAGGACAGTGGATGTTGTCCTTTGGCTTCTCCACACATGAAATGTTATACAAACAGGACTGTGGTGTGTGTGTGTGTGTGTGTGTATTTACATATGCACCTACACACACATTTGTGTATACCACACATGTATAATACACACAGACACACATGCTGGGAGCCAGGCTGGTCTGAGGCTTTCCCTGAGGTCCTGATGTACGGAGAAGGACATAGGCTTAAACCAGGAGCATGCTTGGCGTAAGGCAGAGCTTGTGACCTCAACTTTCCTATCTTCTTTATCTTTTCACCCTCTGATCCTCTCTCTCTCAGGAATCCGTCACTGAAGAATGACCTGCTGGTCTAGGCCTCACACAAAGACACAGACACACAATAAACAGTACCCAGCCTATTTGTATAATATTTCACACCGATCAGTGACGTGGTAGCCATTCGAACAGCGGCTTCCTCTTTGGATGGAGGAGATTTCCTTTTCCTGCTAAGAATTCCCTCTGTCTTGATTTAGATGAGAGTTGCACATGCTCACCTATTATGTTGTACATTATAATGTAATGTGTACACACAAAACACAAACATCTCCTAAGGGTCGCCACACAAGGTCAGTCTCTGGCCTCCATGTACATGCACACCCATCCAGCACATACACCAAAATAATCAAGACCTAAGAGCACAGTTTGCTGAATAGTAAGCAAAATATTTAAGTTTGGTATTACAGGAAACATACATATAGCCAGGTGAATTAACTTCTTTCTCCCAAAGGATCTCACTGTGTAGCCCAGGCTGACCCAGCACTCATGACTCCCTGTCTCACCTCTCTTTGAGGGCTAGAGTCAAGGTGTGACTCCCGGCAAAGCGCATTGATTTCAAGTGTACATCATATTAGGTGAGCATGTGTATGTGTGTGTGTGTGTGTGTGTGTGTGTGTGTGTGTATACATTATAATTTACATCATAATCAGTGAGCATGTGAGTAACTCAGAAGGAATTCTTAGCAGGAAAAGGAAATCTCCATCCAGAGAGGAAGCCACTGTTCTAGCTACCACGTCACTGATCGTTATAAAATGTTATACAAATAGGACTGGGTAGTGTTTATCTTTGTGTGTGTATGTGTGTGAGGCCTAGACCAGCAAGTCATTCTTCAGTGACAGATTCCTGAGAGAGAGAGGATCAGAGGATGAAAAGATAAAGAAGATAGGAAAGTTGAGGTCACAAGCTCTGTCTTACGCCAAGGATGCTCCTGGTTTAAGACAAGCCTATGTCCTCCATACTTCAGGACCTCAGGGAAAGCCTGACTCCCAGTGTGTGTGTGTGTGTGTGTGTGTTGACATTGTATTTGCATGTGCTTGCTTGTGCAGGCATGTGGTGTGGAGGTCGGGGTCAGGGGTTTTCCTCAGTAGCTTCTCTGCTTGGTTGTTTGAGATAGTCTTCCACAGAGCTTAGCACTCACTGATTTCGGTAGACTGGCTGGCCAGCCAGCCCAAGGGGGTTGTCTCTGCTCCCCAGGGCTGGGCTTACAGGCACACACGCCTTTTGCCCCTCATGGGGGGGTGGGAATCTGGACTCAGTCCATCATGTTCACACAGTAAGCACGTTACCCACTGAGCCATCTCTGGGGCTACCATGTGGCATTCCTTATCCTGGTGCTCTTCTGTGAGACTCACTCATGAGATCTTCCATGGCAACGATCTAGCCTCCTTGTTTCTGGAACATGCCCCAGTTCATTCCTACAGCCCCCTGTGGATGTACATTTGGGGAATTTCAGCTTGTCTATTACAAATGAAGCTCCCATGAAATTCCAGTGAAACACTTTCTGTGGCCATAGCCCTTCTTCTTGAGCGAATACCCGGGGAATCACCTGAAAATGGAGTCCATGGAAGCTGGCACCACCAATATTTTCTCAGGTGGCTGTGACAATTTTCTGAGGATTTCAAGGGCTCGGTGTCCTCACAGCACTTGGCACGGCCAGCATTAATTCTTGCTGTTCTGATAGGCCTGCCTGTAATGGGATTTAATTGTGGTTGTAATTTGTATTTTCTGATAATTAATGACATGGAACTGTTTTTTTTTTTTTTTTTTTTTTTTTTTTTTTTACGTAAGCTGGTGGTGCTGACCAATTTGATGTGTGTTCATGACTGTCCCTTCCACCTTGCCCTGAATTTAGGATGAATTGGAATCCTCTGGAAAAGTGTGGGGGCCCCCTTTCCATCTACGGCTCCTCCAGCTTCGCTGGGACAGTGGCTGTGCTTCTTGGGCAATCAGAAGAAGGTCTGCCATGTGGCGCCCTCTCATTTCCAGAGCAGAAGCTCCAAGCGCAGCCACTAACTGAACAGCCAGCAGCATCTGCAAACAGCTAACAAATGGCTCCTGCGAGCCCAGATGGGGCAGCTTCAGGACAGCAGTGAGTCTGGGGCAGAGCCTCTCGTGAAACTAATTGATATTTCTGCAGCAAAACACGTAAATGTTCACACTAATTGACACAAAACAGCTTCATATCCATTGAGGTCAGATTTCTGCCCACAAATGAGTCAATCAACCACCAATTAACTGCCAAAGAGCCCTCTGTCTACAGGGATCCTTGGGTTTTCGTGATGCAAGGAAAGGGCTGTGGGCCTGCGTCAGCTGCTTGTCCCCTCTGAAGATTTGTTCAATCCTGTCAGGCTTTGGTACGTAGTGGCCATAATGATTTTGAACTAAACGGTCTCCATGGTCCCTTTGAGGTCTCAGAATTTATGACCAAAGTTTCAAGAAATAAACTGGGCAGCATGATCCCAGCACCGGGGAGGGTCAGAGGTTGAAGGCCAGCCTCGGCTACATAGCGTATTCAAGGTCAGTCTGGGCTACATAAGATCCTATCTTAAAAACAAAACAAATTGGCAGTTACAGGTGGCTGGGTGTCACTTTTTTCAGTAGCGTAGTTACAGACAAGTTGAAAATGGAGGTTACTGAAGAAATGGGGCTTCTGGTCCCTTCGCTGCTGCTGGTGGGGGCTTCCTCACACCCTGGACCCTGCGTCCGTATCTCTAAGCAGCCAACCGTGGTCGATGCCGAGGAAGTTCTTCGCGGCCACCAGCGGGTCCAAAACCACGTGACAGAGTGCCAAGGTGGCTCCCCCTTCCCACCCCTTGCTCATTAAGCCCATCAGGTCACCGTGCCTGGCTTTTAGAACTTCTAATGCTTTGGGTATCCAGACCTGTGTTCAGCATGAATTAATTTCTGTTTTGTAGACAGAGTGTCCTTTTTTGGGGGCATCTAGATATCTAGTTGTGGCAGCTTTCACCTCGCCCCTCTGTTTCAGAAGAGCCTCACCAGCCAGGTTGTGGGACTGGTCTGGACTCCTCTATTTCACACCCTGATCTATTACTCTATCTATTACTGATCTATTTTTGGACTGCTGCTTCACTAATGTCCTACTGTAGTTGGTTTCCTGTGTGCAGATGTGTGTGTGTGTGTGGTGCACAGGAGTTTGCCACAGTGTGTAGAGGCTACGGGTCTATAGCAAATGTTGGCCTCTACCGCCCGGCATCTTATTTTTTGAGTCAGGGTCTCTCACCGACGGTTAGACTGGCTGGCCTTTTCCCCTGCCTCCCAGTGCTGGTGTTACAGGCATGTGCTGGTGTCACGCTTGGCTTTTTATGTGGGTGTTGGCGATCCTAACACCCTGTATACCCACAGCATGACATCACACTCAGGGTGGTGACAGGACGGGAGCTACTGGCCTCTCTCAGGTTTCTCCAGCCTCACATGTACTAGTTTGCACACAGGCATGCATAGGTGCTTCCTCCCTTTATTCTTAACCCTCTCTGGTCATCATCAATCTCTCTTCCACTTCCATGATTTTTTTTATTTTATTTCAAAAATGCCACATACCTGCCACACTCCTGGTGGTGTGCGTATCTGTGTTTGTTCCCTTTTGACCGCCAAGTAGTATTTTTTTTTTTTTTTTTTTTGAGTCAGGGTCCGTTCATGCAGTCCAAGCAGACCTTGAACTTGTGGCAATTCTCCTCTCTTAGCCTCCCAAATCCTGGGATTACAGACAGATAGCATGATATGGCCATATAGCCCACGGTAGCCTCAAATGCTGCCGTTGTGTGGTAATTATACACTTGCTTATTTATAAAAGACATTTTTAGAAGTTGTATATATGTCTGATGCTAAGCATGGAGCCCGGGGTAGGCACTGAGCTGCAGCCCCAGTATAGAATGTGGGTGTTTTTGTTTATTTGTTTGTCTTTAGAGCGGGTTAGGCTCTTAGAGGAGTTGAGCCAGAGCTACAGTGTTTCCACATCCGGACCTTCCTGTGTGGAGGGCTGCACTTGTTATAGTTGACACCCAGAATCCACTGTGGACATGCGTTTTCCCTGTGAGTCCCCCACATTCTCTGAGCCTCATTCATAATGACCTACATCTACCATTGTGCTATCAAATGGAGAATTTTCACTGAAAATACGCCGCACCTGTCCAGTTCATCTGTCTCTCTCCCCCCAGCCTCTAGCAACCACTGATCTTGTTCCTGTCTCTATGGTTTTACTTTCTACAGGTTGTCATGTGGTTGGGAACATTCAGTTCGAAGCAGATGGTGAATAGGAGTGGCCTCCTTAGACTCAGGTGAGTGAATGCTTGGCCTGTTTGGGCGTGGCACTATTAGGAGGTGTGGCCTTGTTGGAGGAAGTGTGTCGCTGTGGGGGCGGGGTCTTTGAGGTTTCCTAAGCTCAAAGGGCCGCCTCTCCCCCCCCCCCCCCGCCCCCCACGCACTGCACAATCTCCTTCTGCTGTCTGTGGATCAAGATGTGGAGAACTCAGCTCTCCTCCAGCACCACATCCAGCACCACATCCGGCAGGCTACCAGGATGATAATGAGCTAAACCTCTGAAACCGTAAGCCAGCCTGAATTAAATGTTTTCCTTTATAAGAATTGCTGTGGTCACGGTGTCTCTTCACAGCAATGAAACCCTAAGACAGTGGCCTGCTTCACACCTTATATGCATTAGATCCCACTGGGTCCCTTTGATGGCCTGAATACTGTTCTGCTGATTGGCTGGGCCGTGCTTTCTTACTCTGCCCCTCATTGAAGAACATCTTGTTTGCTTCCCAGTTTAGGCGGTCACAGCCGGATCCTCTGTGAACAGGCACATACAAACTTCATTCATGGGCGTGTTCTTAGCCCCTGTGGGCTCGTATCAAGGGCGCAGTTGCTGGGTTACATGGGAAGGCTGTGTTCCGTCCTATGAGAAGCCACCATGTTCTCAAAGCGGCTTAGTCTTCCCATCAGCCATCAGTTCTCATTGACCTACCGTTCTCACAGGCCTGCCGACTGTGCGTCTTTTGCTGAGGTGGCTCTTAAGATCTTTTATCAGGGTCGGACCAGAATGGTGCACTGGCCTTTCATCCCAGCACTTGGGAGGCAGAGACGGGTGGATCTCTATGAGTTCAAGACCAGTTTTGTCTACATAGTGAGACTCCACCCCCAACCCCAGAAGGGTAGGGGAAACAATGAGACTACTCAGTGTGTAAAGGCGCGGGCCCCCAAGCCTGATGACTGATCTCAGTCCTCGGCGCCCAAGTCCGGAAAGGGGAGAACCGACTCCCTCAAATCATCTTCTGACCACCACACGCTGGTGGCACGCCCCAGAGTCCCTGTACACAGTACATCAATACGTGTAACCTTAAGCAAAAAACTCAGGTGGCGGTGGCGGCGGGGCACACCCTTTCATTTCAGCAGAGGCAGGCGGATCTCTGTGAGGCCGAGGCCAGCCTGTTCTGCAGAGTGAGTCCAAGAGAAGCCAAGGCTACACAGAGAAACCCTGTCTCAAGAAAAGACAAAAGAAAAGAAAGAAAGAAAGATCAAGTTGGGCTCAGCAAATGGTTCAGTGTGTAAAAGCTCTTGCTGTAAAAGCTTGATGCCTTTATATGCCTTGATCCCTAGAATCTCTTTCTTTGTTTTTTTTTGATTTCCAAGACAGGGTTTCTCGCCTCTGCCTCCCTGAGTGCTGGGATTTCAGGAGTGCGCCACTGCTCCCCTACAGTCTCCTAACTGCTGAGCTATACTCTACCCCCTAAATTCACTTACATTTTTACATGGATGTGTGAGGTACGTGCATGTCTCTGTGTGTGAGCATTCATGAGTGAGTGTGGGCACACACGTGTAAATCAGAGGACAGCCTTGGGCATCAGTCCTCAGCCTTCCGCCCCAGTTGAGTTAGGGTTCTCTTGCTAGTCACTGAGGCCAGGCCAGGCTAGCTTGCCCAGGAGCCCCTGGGGACTCCCTGTCTCTGCCACCAGTCTTTGCCGAAGGCACCCTGGGGTTACACACACACACACACACACTACCAGATCTGCCTGTGGTGCTCCCTGGCTTCTGGGGATTCAAACTCTGGCCCTATGCTCACGTGACAAGTGTTCCAGCTGCGACTACTTCCCCAGCACCTCAATTCCCTCTCTAATGCCACTGCTTTGTCCGTCAAGACTTTCCCACACATACGTCATCTGTGAAAAATTGTATTTTTTACTTCTTCCGTTCCAATTTGTACATTTTTCTTGCCTTATTCCACTGACGGTTGCATGACAGTGAATAAATATAGTGATGATAAACTATTAATCTAGAGGGAAGAGCATTCTGTTTCCCACTGATAAGCATAATGTGGACTGTAGAGTTTTAAAGGTGCTCTTTATGAAATTCCTAGTGTGCTAACAATTTTTAACATTATTATTAGGTGTTGAATTTTACCAAATAAAAATCCCTACATCTCTGGAAGTCCCTACCGTTAGGTTATCCTGTTAAAAAGGTGAGTTAGGGATGGTGAGATGGCTCAGTGGGTAAAGGCATCCATTTCCGGGCCTGACAACCTGGGACCCGAGTGATGGAAGGGGGAACTGACCTCTGACCTCTGTCCTCTGTATATGCACAGGAGCATGCGCCCTGAGTCATATCAGTAAATACACATGTAACTTAATTTTTTTTTTCAAGTGTGCTGGGTGCGGTGATAAATGTCTTTAGCACTCTGGAGGCAGAGACAGGCGGATTTATGAGTTCAAGGCTAACCTGGTCTACCAATCAAGTTCTAAGCCATACAGGGCTACTCTAAAAACAGAACAAAACAAAAAAAGTTTTGCATTCATAGACTACATCATATTTGGCCCTGATGTATTATGATTTTACATATTTTTAGAATTTCTTTCCTTCCTTCCTTCCTTCCTTCCTTCCTTCCTTCTTTCTTTCTTTCTTTCTTTCTTTCTTTCTTTCTTTCTGAGACAGAGTTTCTCTTTGTGGCCCTGGCTGTCCTGGAACTTGCTCTGTAGACTAGGCTGATCTCGAACTCAAAGAGTCACCTGCCTCTGCCTCTCATGTGCTGGGATTAAAAGGTTCACTGCTCAGCCTTATTTCTAAAGTTTCTAATATTAACATTTTCTTCAGCATTCATGGAAGTGCTGGCTTGTAACGTCCAGAACTTGATGACCAGCTTGGGCTGAGCACAGACACTGGATCAGGAAGCCTTTGCTCCTCTTCTTCTCCAGAGGAATTTGTGGGGTTGGTGTGCCTTATTCTCTGAGGTCTGGGGAAAGTCACCAGTGAGGCTTCCTGGTCCCAGTGCTTTCTTCATGAGAAGGTTTTAAGTTACAAATTTAATTTCTTTACTAGATACAAGACTATTCAATATTTAAATTTTGTTTTTAATCCATCTTAGTATGTCATGCTTTTTGAGGAATGTCTGTATTAGTTAAATGATTCAATTTCCTGCATAAAGATGCTTATGATATTTTCTTGCTATCTTTTAAACGCCTGTAGCAGCTGTTGTGATGTCCTTTCTTCATTCGTCAGGTTTATGTTAGAACTTGTATTCTTCTCCTCCCCCCTCTCCCCTCCCCTTCCCTCTCCTTTCTCCCCCTCTCCCTACCGCCTTCTGCTCTCCAGAACATACTTTTGTGTATGTAAGACAGAGTCTCACTATGTGGCCCTGCTTAGCCTGGAACCCAGCTTCAAACTTGTGGCGATTTCCATGCTTCAGCCTCCCGAGGACCGAGATCATAGGCATGTGCCATCATGTTTGGCTTCCAGAACCAACTTTAAATGTTCAGGTCTGTTGTGTTTTATTTTGCTTTTGTTTCGACTTTATTTTGTAATTTTCAGTTTGAATGTTATTTGGTTTGTTTAGAGGCAAGGGTTTCTCTATGTAGCCCGGGCTGGCCTGGAACTCACTCTGTAGACCAGGCTGGCCTTGGACTCACAGAGATTCACCAGCCTCTGCCTCCTGAGTGCTGGGATTAAAGGCATGTGCCACCACACTTGGTTCAGTTAGTTTCAATATTCTGAAACCAAATCAATACTCAGGCATGAACTTGACTGGGGGCCAGTTCTGAGCTTCTTGGGAGACATTTTTCTTTAATCTCTGTTAAGCCTGAGACTGAAACAGACAGATCTGCCATGTGGCATGATTTCCTTTGAGCATCCACCCTTTCACCATCCGTACAGTCTTCTCTGAATCCATAATTCACAGACTTGGTGTTAGCCCATGCCTTAGTTTAGGCCTTTACTGTTGTGAAGAGACACCATGACCACAACGACTCTTATAAAGGAAAATATTTAGTTGGAGCTGACTTATGGTTTCAAAGATTTAGTCCATTATCATCATGGTGGGGAGCATGGCAACATCCAGCCAGACATGGCGCTGGAGATGCTAAGAGTTCTCTATCTTGATCTGCAGGCAGCAGGAGGAGACTGCGTGCCACACTGGACATAGCTTAAGCATATAAGACCTTAAAGCCTGTCTCTACGGTGACATACTTCTTCCAAAAAGGCCACACCTTTGTTTGTTTGAGATAGGGTTTCTCTGTGTAACCTTGGCTGGTCTGGGCTCACTCTGTAGACCAGGCTGGCCTCGAACTCAAAGAGATCTCCCTACCTTTGCCTCCCAGAGTGCTGGGATCACCACACCCAGCTAAGGTCCCACCTTTTAATAGTGGCACTCCCTACGACCAAACATTCAAACACACAAATCAGTGGGGAGCATTCTGATTGAAACACCCCAGTACAGCATCCTCAGCCTTAATGTAGCTTGTCTGTTTGGTTTCCTTCTTTGTTTCTGGAATGGATGGTAGCTTTATCTCTTTCTGCATAGTTTTGTAAACATTTTTCAAAGACTTATTTTAGCTGGGTATAGTGGCACAGGTGTTCAATCCCAGTTACTTGGGTGGCAGAGGGCAGCAGTTCTATGGTTTCAAGGTTATCCTGGTTTATATAATGAGTTTCAGGGCAGTCAGAGATACACAGTGAGACTTGTCTCAAAAAACAAAAACAAAACTTATTTTTATTTTTAACTGTGTGTGTGTGTGTGTGTGTGTGTGTGTATTCACATGAGTACCTAAGGAGGCCAAAAGAGGGTGTCAGCTCTCCTGGAGCTGGAGTTATAGGTGGTTGTGAACCACACACAGTATGGGCACTGGGAACTAAACCCAGGTCCAGGGAAAGCGCAGTCAGCACTTTTAACCATGGGGCTGTCTCTCCAGAGCCTATAGTTTGTTGTTGTTTGAATTTAGCATTTCACAGTTTAGCGTTTCCCATCTTTGAACCCTTTGCATAAGCCATTCCCTTCACCTGGAGTGCTTATCACCCAGAGAGCTGCAAGGATGTCCTTTTGTCCCCTTTAACTCTTACGATTTGTGGTTTTGTTCTTTTATTTCATTTTCATTTCGGTTGAGCTTGGTTGGATTTTGGTTTTGGTCTTTGAGTTTGAGATTGGAAGTCTTGTGGATTCCAAGCTAGCCTTGAATTGGCCATGTGGCTGTGGATGGCCTTGAACTCCTGACCTTCCTGCTTTCATACCCTAAGCTAGCATTATAGGACTGTGCCAGCACAGCTGGGTCCTTTTATTTTACTCTTTTTCTCAAATTTCCTTCTCAAGGCATTCTGCCTCACTAGCCACCCCCTTGATTGATTGATTGATCAATTAATTAAGTTTTGAGACAGGATTCATTGTGTAGCCCTGGCTGTGCTGGAACTTGCTCTGTAGACCAGGCTGGCCTCAGGCTCAAGAGATCTGCCTGTCTCTGCCTCCTGAGTGCTGAGATTAAAGGCATGCACTACCATGTCCAGCTAAACTTACCATTCCTTAGGGAGCTACCCAGTGATTTCCCCGGCTAGCCCCAGCTATCTTCTCTCTCAGTAATCTTGTCCACTCCATGCCTTTGGTCATCCTCTCTGCAGGCCTGGCCTCTCCCCTCATTGACCATTTTTCTGGCATTGTCTTACAAGGCTCCCTGAGACCAGGAGAAAAGCCTTGGCCTTGAAGTTGGAGCACACACATCACCCTGAGCCTAAGCTTCTGAGGAAACTGATACCCTCTCATCCAGCCCTCACAAGTATCGGTACAGGGAGGCTCCAGGAAGACTGTGGATGGCCTCTTTGGAACTCTGAGACACGGAGCCCCCAGGAGACTCAGCTGAGAGGCGACCCCAAGACAGTTCTCACAGAAGTCCCCACGTGGGCTTGGGGACTTCTTCCTGTGCCTGGAACTCCAACCCCCTAAACCAGAGCCTCAATTTCTGTCCTTTCCCTTGCCCCACATGGCTCCAGCAGCAGCTGCGACTTGGCTTCCTGGGTATCTCTCCCAGCCTTGCCTTCCTCTCCCACACAAGCCAGGACCAGACCCTAGCCTTCTCTCCCTGCCTGCTGCAGACTCTGCAGTAAGGCCTGTCTACAGAGAGTGTCGCCCATAGCCCTCCAGTGCAAAAGAATGGAAGGCACGTGAGACCTGGGCACACATAGTGGGTGTGGCTATGGTCATCTTTGTGAACTGGCTTGGTCTCCTAGGCTTAGCTGCCTCTAAACCCAAGATGTGGAGCGATGGGGCCAACCAGAAGGGGTGGCTCAGGGTTCCCCGAGGATACATGGGTTAGGGTTGTGAGGCACTCTGAGTGGGGATGAGGGAGCTCAGGCCGCTGGGAGCTGGATGTCCCCCTGCAGGTGTGTGTGTCCCTGGTGACATTGACTTCGGGGCTAGCTAGAGAAGGCCTGTGGCATGCTGTCCACACCCTTTTATTCTTCCCTTTCCACTCGAGGGTCAGTAGCCTCCCGTATACCCACCGCCTGCCCTTGCAGTGCTTTGTGTTTGTCTGGGGGATGGCCATTCAGGCGTGTGCTCTCTGCTAGTTGAGCATAACTGAGACTGTCTCTGCCTCTGCTACTTCCTTCCTTTACAAGCAAATTTACTTCTTTGTGCCTCTGTTTTTTTGGAAAATGGGGTTTGTAAATCCAGCCAGGGGCCTTGGGAGGAGAAGCTGAACTGCCCCTGAAGCCTTCCTTGCTGTTCGTGGGAAATAAATAGGCCTTGGCTCCTCTAGCATGCGACTGTCTCAAGGCAGGTGACCCTGTTTTTCCCCTCTTTAAGACAGGCTCTCACACAGGCCAGGCTGAACTTGAACTCACTGACCCTTGTGCCTCTACCTCCTTAGTACTGGGATGATGGGCGTGGCCGACTATTCCTAGTTTATGTGGTGCGGGAGGGGGGGGGGATTGAACCCAGGGCTTCCTGAATGCTAGGCCAACGCTCTCCAACTGAGCTAGTAATGCAGCTGCAGACTGAGGAGACCTAGTCTTATTTTAAACTGAGACACTCCTCCCATCTCTACCAGCCTGGGCCTCACATATAATCTGAAAGTGTATGGCATTGCATAAAGGGCGGGAAGGAACTAGGCAGTGGGCTGGCCCCGCTCAGGCCATGACATTAGGGTTTGGGGTGAGACTGTCTTTATAGTCCCAAACGTGTCTTTGGCAACTGCAGACCCTGGGTCTGCTTCCACGTGTCTTGAGACTGGAAAAGGGAACAGAGGGCTACAAGGCCTGCCAGGAGGTCTGGCCCTTTCTGGCTCAGAAAGAGTTTAAAGGCCAGGCCAGCACACAGTAGGTACTCAGAGCACAGGACTCAACCTCTCCACTGCTTCGTTCTCTCTTCCCAAGTTCCCTTTCTTCTGTGTGAGAGATGTCTCCAAGGAAACCGTAGGAAATATTTTAAGAAAAGAGCTGAGGGCTTGGATGGGAGCAGATGGTGGCTTGGGCATCTGGGAGGCAAAGGCAGTTGCTTGGGCCCTTGGAGGAGGCAGGGAGACCCAGGTGCCTCCCCATTCCAGAAAGCACCAGGGCAGGGCCTGGAGGCACACATCTCTATCGGAGGGCAAGGGCAGAAAATGTTTCTGGTGACCAGAAGGAGACAATGTATGGCCTTGACAGTTTGTTTGACTCCCCAGGCGGCCCTGAAGATGTGCCAGCCCTTAGCCCAGGGTCCTCTGAGTGAGTGGGAGGCAGAACCACAAGGATGAGGCGGGAAACAGGTTGCACTGAGGCTGAGTCCCAAGCTCAGAACATCTGGTATTCCTGTGCTGGCAGAAGTTCATTCACTCATTCTCTCCCTGGCTCATTCATTCAACTCACATCCGTGAGTTCCTTCTTCCTCCCTGCTTGTCCTCCTCAGAGCAGCCTTCTTGTGGGATTTTTGTCCCATTTATACCGATGAAGAAACTCAAGCATTGAGAAACAAAAGGAATCCTGAAGATCTCACACACACAAGACAAAAATTTCTCTCCCAGCCTTGTCCTTCTCTAGACCCCATCACCTCAGAAGAGCCCCTCTGCTCCTTGCAAAGCCATAGAGTCTGCCATGACCTCTGTGGTTTCTCTTTTATCCCTGTGAGCTGTTGGCACCGGTCTCTGCACACGCCTTCAGGATGGAGAGTGCTCCCTGCCCTCCCCTTGTGCCTCAGGTTCTATCCTGTGCCTCTGCAGACCATGTCTCCCACACCAGGGATGTTGGGCTGGGGTCCCTGTGAGACAGCCATGTTCTCTCCAGTCTAGTCTCGAAAGACCACAGTGCCTGAGGCACAGTCTGGATGGGTATCAGTGAAAATGCCGAACAAGCGAGTGAATGAACGAGGGAGGGAACACCGTGGGGATTTCCACTCCTGGCTTCAGTTTGTTCTCCAAACATTTTGCAGGCACCTCCTCCATGCCAGGCCTGGTGCCAGCCCCGGGGACAGTGATAGCTCAGCCTCAGAAAACCACTTTGCAGTTTAGCAAGTGTTTCTGTCATGTGAGTCCATCATCAGTCCCGCCACACAGGTGTTTGCACTTGTGTCCACTTTCCACTTGTAGAAAATAAGGCTCAATGAGGTTGGTTATAGTCGGAGCCAGTTGTGCCACAGCCAAGATTAGAACCCAGAGCTGAGACCCTACTCCTTCCACACTAAGAAGACAGGGCAGAACCAAGCAGGGGGTATAGGAAGGGTTGGGAAATCCTGGTGAGGAACAGGAAGAGGACAGTCCCTCCTGTCCACACACTAGGTGAAATTTCCCTCACATGTGTAGGCACTTGAAAGTGATCAGCTGGTAATGTTCGTGATGCAAAGCCTGATGACCTGACTTACATCATCAGAACCCAAATGGAAGCCAAAGAAAAGTGATTCCTGCAAGCTGACCTCTGACCTCCACACGTGTGCTTCAGAACATACACACACACACACACACACACACACACACATAAATAAATCTATTTTAAGAAGAATCACACACACACACACACACACACACACACACACAAATAAATCTATTTTAAGAAGAATCTCTCCCTTGCTTTGGCTGAGGCCAGGGCATGAGGTCACACAGATGCACGAAGTCTGGTCATAGTGGGTAGCACGTCTAACAAGCACTCCATTAGGGAAGAATTCGAGGTAATGCTGAGCCTCAAGGAGCTACTTCCAGCCTCATGGAAGTATGTCGGTCTGGGTCCCCCAAAGCAGAGCTCCCACCAGGCAGTTGAGTGGAGGTAGATAACTGGGAGGTGCTGGAGGAGGCCTGAGGGAGTGAAGAGGATGAGAGAGTGCAGGAGGGGAGGCGAACAGAATGGATGCTAGGGACAGGTGGCCGCCGTGAGCCACTGGTCAGGCAGAGAAGGGCAGCGAGGTGGGCGCCTGTGGGTCAGGGTCAGGAGCTGTCCACTTGGGCTGCAGCTGGAGTCCGGGTCAGTGTTTGCCACAGTGCTCCAGGCAAGTGTGTCCTTATCGTGTTTTCCAGGTGAGTCAAGATCACCTCTGGCTAGTGTGGAAGGAAGCAGGTGTATCCGAGAGCCTAGACCTGAGTCATGACACGTCACCAGGACTGAGTTAGGGGAGCCACGAAAGCTGGAGGGCGAAGGCTACCAGTCCCGGCCTCCAGAGCTCTACCCTGGGTGCAGGGAGCTAAGAGGTGAGTTTTAAGCAGGGAAGCCAGAGGTGTGCCCTGGACATGTTCTTGGGGTCTGACAACATGAAGGATGGATTGAAAAGGGGGAGGGGGCTGGGACAGGAGGTCTGGCAGGAGACTCCCTGCAGGAGCCCCAGACCCAGGATGTCCTGGGAAATGCCTTTCTTCTCACACGCCTGAATAGCTAGCCCAGCCTGAGCTCTTATGTGGACGGCTCTGGGCATCCTCCAAGACCATCTTGACCCATGTGGGCAAACCAGGCCTTTCCATTACCTCGGCAGATCACCACTGAAGGTGATGTCACCCGCTGCCAGTCTGGGTCAGGCACTCCATCCTCCCAGGTCCTTTCTGAAGCCCATGGCTCTGCCACCTCTACAGTGCAGGCTGGCAAATTTGATGGCAGGGGTAGGGGCCATCTTGGAGGGCCAGGGTAACAGAGCCTCTTCCCTACCACGTTGGCCCCTTTCCGGTCTCTGGGCCGGGTCAGACAAATGTCCCCTGGCATTGTAATTCCTGTTCCTCTTACCCGAGTGAACGATCCTCTCTGAAACACATTATCTATCTTCCTCCCTACTTTGCCTTTTCCTTAGACTGGTTTCATACTGTAACCTAGGCTAGCCTGGAATATACTGTGTAGCCCAGGATGTCCCTGAACTGCCTTGCTACTCCTATTCAGCCTCTCTGGCACTGGGGTGACAGATATTAGCCACCATGCTTGGCTCTTCTCCCTCCTTCTATCTCATTAAATAAAAAAGAAATGTTTTACACGTATGAATGGTTTGTTCACATGTGTGTCTGTGCACCACATGAGTGCCTGGTGGCCACGGAGGTCAGAAAAGAGGACTCAAGTCTTCTGGGATTGGAACTACGGAGTCATGTGAGCTGCCATGTTGGGGCTGAGAAATGCACCCCAGTCCTCTGAAAGAGCAGCAAGTGCTCTTAGCTGCTGAGCCACCTCTCCAGCCCCGCCTCTGTCTCTCTCGCTAATGCATGTAGAGGCTGGAATGGTGCGCTGATTAAGAGTGCTTCTGACTCTTCCAGAAGACTAGAGTTCAGTTACTAGCATCCATGCTGGGTGGCTGAAAACCAGGAACTTCAGCTCCAGGAGACGTGACATCCTTTTCTAGCCTCTTGTGTAAACACACACACTTATGCACACACACGTGCACACACACATAAGTAAAAACAATCCTTTTTCACCCTTTCTCTTCATCTCATTTTTATGTTGCAGCCCCTTGCTTATTTCACTGATTTAATCTTAGTCTTTCATTATATAAATGAATTTCCATCGACAGCGTTTTAATTATGAATTTGAGTTATTTGCCTTTTCTCAATTAGAAATGCATTTTCACTCTTTTTCTTTTCTTTTTTTTAAATCTCCGTGTGTGCACCCTTGTTCACGTATGCACTGTAGTCGCGTGAGGGCCGTGTGCATGTGGAGGTGAGAGGACAATGTTGGGTTAGGCCGTCTGTGTCCGCCTGTTTGAGACAGGCTCTGTCACCCACTGTGATTGCCAGGCTGGCTGGCCCGTGAACATCCTGTCTCCACCTACCGCCTCACTGGAGAGTGCTGGGATTGCAGACACAGGCCACCTCCTCACCTTGTTTGCATGAGTTCTGGGGATCCGAACTTTAGTCAAGCTAGTGTGGCCCTTATCTCAGCGGGGTCCCCGGGGAGGAGGCTAGTGGTTAGTGTGTGTGTATGTGTAGGTGAAGTGCATGTATGTACAATGTGTGAGTCAGTTTAGAGGTCAGTGTAGGGTGTCTGTCCTTAGTCATTCTCCACCTTCCTTTTCTGAGACAGGGTCTCTCACGGGACCTAAAAGATCACCAACTTGGCTAGACCAGCCGGCCGATGAGCTCCCCTCTCCCACTTTTTACGTGGGTTATGGGGATCTGAACTCAGGTCCCTATGCTGGCACTGCAGACCACCTGAGCCGCCTCCCCAGCCCTCTCTTTTTTAGCTCCTATGTGCATTGGTGCACGCGTGGACTTAGAATGGTGCAGAACATGCACCATAGTCAACGAGCCTCTGGCTCTCCTCCTTTCTCCCTGGGCCTCCTCGTTTCCACTCTCATTACCTATATGAGTACCTGAATAGCACGCGTGTGCTCTTACTTGCTTGTCGACGTTATGTTAACAGCTCCCACACTGTGTAGGCTTTTGTCAAGTCAGGACGGTTGACCAGGCTCTGTTTAGGTCGCGTGCGGTTTTGCTCCCATCGTCCCACAGCCCGAGTGCGTCTAGGCTGCTGTTTATTTACTTATTGATTTGCCCTCCAGTCGGCTGCTAACTGGACTGTGTTCAGGTCTTCCGCCCCGCCGGGTGCGCCTTCCCGGACACCTCCCACCTCTGCTTGGGGACTTGGGGACAGGTAGCGTAGCTTCCCCAGGAATCTGGTAGTCATGAAGGCTTCTGGGTCCTGCTGAGCAGAGACCTGCGCTTGTGAAAGGCCCCCGAGGGAGTCACGTTTGAGAGGTGAGGGGGTGTCGTTCACATGGCACCAATGAGATTACTGGAGCCTCATGGGTGCCCCAGCTCCCGCTCCTTCCGATAGTATGTTAGGGCTGCTCTGATCGTCCCCTCGCTAACCTCTGGGACTGTCTTAGTCATGTTCACCAGCCCACAGCATGCAGGGGTATCTAGTTGTGACCCCAGCTGCTAACAGGGCCAGGCATCATGTCTGCCACGTGCTTTCCCCTCCTGAACCTCCTGTTCTGTTTTCCTTCACTTATCCCAACACTGCCTTTGTGCCATCTGTTTTCTCAGCTGGAGGCATCTTCTCCCTGCATCACTCCTTGTCACCTCCTCGAGGAAGCCCTCCTAGACCGCTGCTCCTCAAACCTCACAGAAAGGAAACTCAATGTCATTGTCCCTTCATTTCCCTCCTGGGAGCCTCAGCTTCCCTGAGGACCTTGCAGACCTGCGTGGCTCAGCACTATAGAAGTAGGAATGGTCTAATGCACTTGCCACAATTTTTAGGAAAATTTTACATTTTTAAAAACAGTCTAAATTGTGTATTAATATATATAGAAAATGTGGTATATACACAGTGAGTTTCATTTAGCCCTAAGGAGAATGAAATTATGTCCTTTGCAGGGAAATAGATGGAACTGGGGATTATCATGGTAAACAAAATGAGGCAGCCTCAGAGAGAGAAAGACAGTGTGTGTTTTCTCCAGTACACACTCTGCATTTACATATAGGCATAGTATATGCGCGTGACATGAAAGCAGAAAGGGGAGGAATAAGGAGGGTGGCAAGGGGAGGGGAGCGGGATAGAGGACCACGAAGGTACAGAGACATAGTGTGTGAGATGTCATCATGAGGCCATTATCCTGTATCTTAACTAAAATGAATTAAAATGTCTGAATTGCTGGTTTCTCTCAGAGAAGCTCCAGAATGCGGCCTCCCAGGGACTACTCTCCGACAGGGTGACCAGGGTGACCGTCGGCTGGTGCGGGGAATAGCAGAGCCTGTGGGCCACACTCACCCTGTGCAGGCCCTGTGACCCCTACCTAAGGACACCTGTGGGTTCTTTCTCTCGGTCCCCCCATTCCCACCGCGCCCCTGCACAGACCCAGCAGTCTCTTTGGCCTTTCCTGCCTCCTCCAGTCCCCACTCTGCTCAAGGACCAGCTGTGGCTCCCCCTCCCCTCCCTAGGCGGCATTTGACTTTCAACCAGAAGTATTATCGCAACATAAATATATCTGGTTTACAAATGTCTGGATAGCTGCGTTGGAACAGACACTCACACGTGCACCCTCCGGCTTCAGAGCAGAAGTCATTTCAAGCACACAGAAGCCCCAACACACTCTCCTCCCCTGTCCTCCGGCCACTCCTTGTCAAAATCTGCTCTTCTTCACCCCCATGAGTGTTTTATACCTCACGTATGCACGTGTCCCCGGATAACACAGCATTTGTGTTGTGTGTTTTCAAACTACGTGTCTGGCTCTTCCTGTCTGCAACTTGCTTTTTAAAAAAACCCAACAATATCTTTTTTTTTTTTAATTTTAAAGATTGTATTGCATTCAGGCAAAGCTCACAAATCACAAAGCCCATCTCTGAGTCTTCACAAGCCAAGTGTGGGTTCTGTGATCCACCCTAATAGATGTTTTGAGGCACATGGCATGGGGACAGCCTTTTGTGGTCACTGTTTGCCCAGGCTCCAGACAACGGCTGTGACCAGCTTCTCATTTTTAGTCAGTGCTGCTGTGAGCATTGATGAACGAGCCGTTGGAGTGCTCTTCTGGGGCCTACACCTGCTCATTTTAGCCAGTCCTCCAGAGGAAGGCCGCTGTCCAGCCCAGTCAGAGGCTCCCAAATCCATGGAGATCTTCCAAGCTATCTGAGGGCTCTTGTTCCACTCTACTGGCTGCCTGAATGTACACCCTCCCCTTCGCTTTCCTCCTCTAGGACTCCATACTGACCTCTCCCCTGCCCATCTTCCCCAGGGAGCAATCCCCTTCCGGCAGCATGGGTCATGGCCTATCTCTGGGCCAGAAGCCGCAGTTGCAGGAGTCCAAGCAGCTCAGCACAACCGCAGGGGGAAAGGCGAGGCTGTTCTTGGGAAGGGAGGCACGGGTGGGCCAGTAGTGTGAGAAGCTGGGTCTTGAGGGATGAGTAGGAGTTTGTCACTGAGATGGTGGGAGGACATTGCAGGCTTGGGGGGGGGGGCGGAGGAGCGGCTAGGACTAGAACAGCGGGATAGAGATGCGAGGAGGGTGGGCAGGCGGTGGAAAGAGAAGAAAGAGGGCTTTGAGGAGCCTTGATTGTACACCTAGCATTCTCCAGGGACAGCTGTGTGGGAGCCGGGGAGGAGGTGCATCCATTTGACACCTACTGAGTGCCACGATCCAGTAAGGAGGGCTTACCTATACTCAATCTCTTCGGTTTCTTAAGGAGAGAGATGCTATGTTGTTCCCATTGTGCAGGTGGAAAAAACGGGCTCAGGAAGAGGCTCTCCAGTCCGTGGTCCCAGAGGCCCCAGGAGAGGTAGGACAGGTGCCCGGCCACGAATTCCAGAGCTGCGTTGGCCAGGTACCGCTGGCCAAAACAAGGGTTCTGCAGGAAGCGGGTCACCGGGAGGGGGCACCCGATCCTAGAGGCAGGAACCCCAACGGGGGGGGGGGGGACGGAAGAGGGGTGAGAAGCCCGGCTCCCGCGGCGAGACCCAGACCAGCTTCATCTTTTCCGTGCCTCAGTTTCCCTACCGGACAGGGAGCGCAGCCCAGGCCAACACACGTTCCTGCCGGCCCACTCAACAGCCCGGCTTTCCAAGTTCGCGCGCCACCGCGGCCGCGCTGTGTAGCCTCGCTCCGGTAGCCTGCCCTCTCTGGACGACCGGTCGCCGATCCCCAAGCGCTCATTCCGCTACACACCCAGCGCCCGCAGCCGCGGCGCCCCTCCCCTCCCCCGGGCCGGCGGCGGGGGCGACGCGCCGGGCCCCGAGCGGCCCCTGCGGTTCCCCGCAGCCCCGGGCCCCCGGCCGGATCCGCGCCTGGTTTTGAGCGCAGCCGCGCGGCCCCCTCCCCCGCGCGCGTCTCCCCGCCCCCCGCCCCCTCCCCGCCGCTCCCCGGGAGCCGGGGCCGCGCGGCTCCTCCTCCCGCAGCCGCATCTGGGGCGCCGCGCCGGCCGGAGGAGAGGCATGGGGCGCCCGCGGGCCGGGGCCGGGGCCGGGGCCGGGGCCTAGGCGGACGTCGCTGCGAGCGAGCGAGCGAGCGGAGCGGGAGCGGCGCAGAGGCCGAGCGGACCGAGGCGGCCGAGCGCCGGGCACAGGTGAGCGCGCGGGGGTGGCACGCGTCGAGACCCTCCTCCGGGGCTCGATCCCGGGCAGCCAGCCCCCGGCCGCGGGCAGACCCCGGGACAGCAGCGCGCAGCGGCCGGGTCTCCCGGCTCCTCCGACGGGCGGCGGCGCCGGGGCCTGGAGCCTGGCGCGGGCCGGCCCCTCCGACGCTGCCGGCCCTCTCCCGGCCGGGGCGCAGCAGCCGCTACGGGCCCTCCATCCGCAGGCGGCGGGCGGCGGCGGCCCCTTCCCGGCCGCGTGTCGGGGCGGCCGGGCTTCCTCGCCTTCTGCCCTCCGCACGCGCGTACCCCCTTCTCGGGCTCTCCCCGGGACCGGGCATCCGGGGAGGGGGCGGGCGACCCCGCGCCGCATCGCCCCCGGCGCGCTCGCGTGCCGGGGAGGGGCCGGGCGACCCCGGCACCTGGGCTGGGGGGGTGCTCACATGGCCACGGGAGGCCCCCACGTGCGGCGCCCCGCGGGAAAGGGGGTTCTCGTGCAGAGCGGGTGCAGGGTAGACCAGGTGGCTGCGGAGGCCAGCTGTGTCCAGATGTGCTGGGCCTGCTGGGAGGGCACATGTGCTACCTGGGCAAGTGACGGTCCCTGGGCCTTTTCGGGCAGAGCCTGCCTTGTCGGCTTCCCCATCCAGCCCTTCATCCGCCTCCCTTCTCGCGTTCTTCCACGCTGCCTGTGTTGCGGAAAGGGGCTGTCGCTGACTGTTGATGTTGTGGGGGAAAATGAAATGGGGGAAGGGTGGTGGGTAGGTGGGAGGGGGGAAGGCCAGTCGTGGCGGAGGTAACCTGAGGATGGGCCACCCCACGCTTGGGGGTCAGTGCTGATGGCGGTGGGGTCCCAGCACCTCCACCTGCTTGGAAGTAGCAATGACGGAGGGGGAGGGGGCTGCAGTCCCCAGCCCTGAGGAGGCTGGGCTGCCCCGCCTCTACTCTTGGCACCTCCTGCGCGGTGGGGGAGGGTCCGGGTCCCTCGGCCTCCGTGGCTTCACTTGGAAGAGGACAGTGTTTTCTGCAAGGCTAGAGGTGATGGCAAGGGGCCGTACAGGACCATGTCGGAAAGCCTGTTGGAGGAGTCTATAGAATTCTGCCCCTCAGGTGGCTGCCTGTCTCCCACTCCTCCGGTATAGGGACCGGTGGGCTGCCCGGGCCGAGGGCGGCCCGAGGGGTCTGAGCCGGACTGTTGAGGACAGCGGGACTGGGTGGGGCCGCGGAGCTGGTTTCCGGGCTGACGGCTGAGGCTCGGATGTTAGGAGCCGCGGTTGGGGACCACCCTCCTCCTCAGCTGGGCTCCAGCCGCTGCTCGGCCAGCTCGGAGGATGCTCCCAGTAGCTTCTGAAGAGCTGTGCACGTGGGGCAGGCGTGTGTCCGTATTGGGGTAGGGGTGGGATAGAGTGCGGGGTCCTTCTGGAGCTGGGGAGTGCCTGGAGTGCCTGTGAGTGGTGTCCGTGAAGCCCTGCTCCGTTTAGGCCAGGTGGAGCTGGGCTGGGCGCTGGAGAGGTAGGTGGGCAGGGCCCTGACAGAAAGTGTGGGGTAGGCAGGGCCGTCCAGAACCGGGAGCCCAGGAAGCACCCTGCTGGTGTCAGCCGGAGAGAGAGCTGCAGGTTTGAGGGCTGTGCCCAGGGCGGGCGCAGGGCTGCCTGGCAGCGGAGCCTGCTGTTTTGAAAGCAGGCTGCGCAGCACTTAGGAGCTGAGGGTGGAACGGGTACTTGGAGCTTCCAGAGGACTCGGTGACGTACCTAGTGTGTCCAGGGCACCCACTGGCATCTTGTTAGGATTTTCTGGCTCACAGGCGTCTGGCCTCATAAATGTCAGTGTATCTACTCACGGAGGGATGTGGTCCGGTGCCCTTTATGCGGTAGAGGGCGGGTGGTCTCCCCTCCCATACAGCTCTAATCGATGGGGATTCGTTCATCTGAAGAAGCATTTAAGAACAGCATCCCCGGACTCCCGTGCACGTCAGTATTTTCATTTAAACATTCTGAAATTCAAATGAATAAAATCTGAATTCAGATTTCTTTTTTCTTTCTTTTTTGTCTTTCTTTTCTCTCTTTCTGAAAGTATATAGTTCGTACCCAGTAAATGCCCACAGCTCCAGCCTGAAGCCCAGCCCCCTGGGCTGCATCTCGTTCCCCGGCTCCTCTCACTCCGGCTCTGGTCTCCCTGGCTCCTGTGCAGTTCCTTGACTGTGTTTGAGTTTCCTTTCACCTCAGGTTCTTTGAGCACGCTGGGTCCTCTGCCCACACCCCTCTCTCACACACACCCACTTCACCTACTTAAACTACTCCTGATCAGCCTGGCCTCATCCTAGGCATTACTTTTGGAGAAAGCCTCCTCAGTTCCGAGGCCACCCTGCGTCCCTGTCAACATCTCCACGGCCCCAGGACCTCTGCTTTACTCCCGGGGCCACAGTTCTGTGCCATGCCTGGCGCAGTGTGATTGATGTGGGAGGGGCAGCGCACGCCTTCGAGGCAGCCTCCCTGCGCTGAGGACCGGGCTTGGCTGGCTGCGGGAACTTGCTCCTATTATTTATTTATTTGGTTTGAATGAGTGGGTGAGTGTGAGCTGCGCATTCCAAGGGGAGGGCTGGGCAATGGGCATGGAGGAGTCTTGGCTAGGGCCAGTTGCCCACATGACTGTCCCTATGGGTTCCTGCCTCCAGCTGGCTCTGTACCCCCAGAGGCATTTGGCAGACTTGTGGGAGTTATAGGTCTGTTGCCTCTAGAAGCCCGGTGCGTCCGTGGGAGTCCTGAGGTTCTGGCAGAGGCGGAGGCTGTGCTTGGGTAGGTCTGCATCTCCAGGCATCCCTGTGGGCCTGTGGTCTGGTCCCTCTTTCTGCGTGAGTCCACGTGTTCACATCAGTCGCCTAACTCATTACGCTTGTTGCATTTATGGGGCCATTAGCTTGTCCCTCTGGTTTCTTACCTGCCGTCCCTTCTTTGGGCTACTCGGGTTTCCTGCTCTCTTCAGTGCTCAGCGCTGTGTCAGGCCGGGGGACACAGTGTCGGGTCAGATGAGATCTGGTATGTGAACTACAACTGTTCCTGTTCTGGGGAACCCATGCTGCCTGGTGCTGGAAACATATCCCAGTGGTCATATGCTGGTCTGGGTTTGGAGGCCTCAGGGATTTGGGTGGGTAGAGAGCAAAGGAGCAGGACCCTGCTGGCTGAGGACCTCACCGGCATTCGTAAGACCAGGAAGGCAGCCGGTGTCCTAATCCAAGGTGGCCCTCCTGCGTGACTCTTGGGTGGCTGCTTCCGTGGGCACTATGGGCACAGGATGGGGCCTGGGATGCTCTCATAGGTTTGGAGGACTACATATGTACAGGCCCAGGCCTGTGGGCCATAGTTTCTCCTGATAGATAACCCTGCCACTGAAGAGGTGAAAGGGGCTGGCTCAGGGAGAGACGACACCGTTAGGTGACCTCTGACCGGGTACCCTATGAGAAAGGCTGTTACCCAGCAGGCCTTCCTATGACACTCCATTGGGATCTTGTGGTTGGTCTCTGAGCCACACATGACTGACTACCTTTCTTTTGTATGTGTGGTTTATGGTGTCTGTGTGTGTGTGGGGGGGGGTTGCTGATTCTCTCTGTCCACCTACTCAGCAGTCTCCTGGCAACAACCTCAGGCCAAGACTGGAGCCTTTAGGGTATGTTCCGCACTCTGCAGTTTACAGGACACATTTAATTTCCACATTTTCTAGCTATCTCCTTGGTAGGAATGAAGAGGAAATACCTTCATTTGACTGATGAGGAAACTGAGATGCAGGGGTCGCTCGGAGGCTGGAGATTAGGCCCACAGGCCAGGAAGCCCAGCCACCGGGCCCTCGGGGTAGCCATTGTATCAGGGCCTCTCTGGAGTAGATGGCACATCACTTCCTGAGCCGAGGAGCAGCCTGGATCCTTCTGTGCTGGGTTTCGCAATGCCGCCTCCTCCCCACCGAGCTGTCTGACGTGGCCTTTTCAAAAACCCAAAATGAATGGAAGCACATTTTGTTTGGAGAATTTTGCTACACCCCTCACCAGGGCTGGTTGCAAAACCAGGCTTGGGGATCCCTGATAATGTTGACGATGATAATAATAATAACAACAGCCGTTATCAGCAGCTGGCAGTTAAAGACAACTCTCTGCTTAACAAAGCATCATTGACCATCTCTCAGAACTAAGTGTGGCTCAGGGCCTGCTAGTTAGTAATACTGACTCCAAGCATCCGACGTCTGCTTCAGCCTCTGCCGTACCCTAGTCTTACTAGCCCCATTTTACAGGTGAGGAAACTGGACACTGAGAGTTCTAAGCAAGTGGACTAAGGTCACATTGATGCGAAGCCCTGATACCAGGATTTGGATCTAAGTCAGTGAGCTTAGAGTCTCACCTGAGCCCATCATCTGGGGACCCTGAGGTTCCCATTTGTTCACCAGCAAGCAATGGGGGTGGGGCATGAGCCTCTGGGGATCAACTGCAGTAGGGTCCTTGCTGGCTTTGGGGAGCCTGGCCATACCCACTGGAGGTGGAGCCCCGCCTGGTACAGGCAAGCAGCCTGAGGCATCACCCGGTCATCGGCAGAGGCCACGTCTCTCAGCCCTGCAGTAGGTCTGGTCTGAGTCCTGACTGCCGTGGCCCCATGATATGGGGGCTGCCAAAAGGGGCTGTGACCCACTCTTAAGACTTTCTGGAGGGGTGAAGAGGCTGTATGGGTGGAAGTGACCACCTCTGCCAGCCGGACCACTGAGAAGAGCTGGCTTCCAGGACCTTTCAGTTGTGAAGCAGGCTCCCTTCCTCCGACAGAGCAGTGGGCCGGTAGGGACCCAACTCCAGGAGTGGCATCGCATGGTCAGACGGGCATTTGGTGCCCTAGAGGGGTCATCATGGGAAAGCCCAGGACGGGGTCAGAGTGAGTCTGATGATACAGAAGGTGGGGGGGGCAGAGGCATATACACGGAGCAAGACTTGCTGATGCATAAACTGAGTGCCTGCTGTATACACAGCATTGTGTGGGGCCTTGGACATTCTGATGGAGGTACCGGGACACCATGCACCCCAAGAGCTGGTCTTGGGTTCTTGAGCACTTGGCCTCCAGACTTAAGTGTCTGTGTAGAGATGGGCTCCTGGTGGGTCACAGCATGTGTGCTGTGTGCCTGAGGGGCTCTGAGAAGGATGGTGAACTGCTCGGTGCTCTGTTGCTGCGTTTCCTGACTCAGGACCTGTACCTCTTCAAGCTCCGTGGTCTCCATCTCTTTTGTGGGGTGCCCTCTGAGTCTTTGTCAGCTCTGCTCTCTTTAACTGCAGGGGTGAACTGAGCTAGACTCCCCCCACCCCCCAAGGAGGTATCAGGAGTCTTGTGTTATGTTCTCACCCTGACAGCTGTCTGGCTTCCCCACCACCCTCTGTCTCCCAACCCCTGCCAGAGGGAGGGGGCTTTGCCTCCCACCTGGTGCGGGCTAACTGGGTGCTGTGATAGTGACGTGGCTGTGGACTGTGGAGTACAGCTTGGAAACGGGGATCAGGTTTGCTAAAAACGGGGGCAAGTTTCTTCCCACCACCCTGGCACCCCAGCTGCCTGCCTGCCTCCCCCAGCTCTTGCCAAGGCCAGCATCCTTAGCTCTGCTAGATCAATCCCCAGGGAGCTGGAGGTCACTGGAGGCCCTGAGTGCCATGGCCTTGCTGGCCCCCAAGCTCCCGTGTCCTCCTTTGCTCGGTAGCTTGGACTGTGTGGGCCGGGCTCTGGGTTCTGTGGCTTTGCGCAAACCCCTCTGGAGGCTGCCTAGCTGGGTGCAATCAGCCTGGGGTAGAAATGGCTTCCAAGCCCTGTGCCACCAGTGCTTTCTGCGTGTGAGGGAGTAGGGTAATGTGCTCATCCCTGTTCTTGACGGAGGAAATTGGGGCTTGGGGGGAGGGGCACCGAGCCAGTGGGTGGTGGAGTGGGGTTTGACCCAGGCACGTGTACCCGACAGTCCAGGCAGAAAGGTAGGGCCCAGCCAGAGGCCACCTGGTCACTGGGCTTCTGCGTCGTCTCTGGTCTCAGTTTCCCCCTCTGCGTTTTGGGAGTTGAGAGTAGTGTGGAGTGGCCTCACCCATCTCCAGGCTCCATGCGGTGCTGCTGTGGTCACAAGTTAGGAGGTGTCGGCATCTCACACCTTTCCTTCTCAGGGACTTGCCACTTCTGGGCTGTGAGGGATTCCTAGAGGACTGGACACTTGTGAGACTTCCCAGGGAACCGTGTGGAAATGGCAGAGGCAGGCAGCGCTGGGTGGCCCCAGGGGTCCTGCTCAGCCAGGTCAAGCAGGCCTATTTCTGCTTGTGTGTGAGTTTCAGCTGGCCTTCCGGGCTCTCTGAGAGAGTGAGCGCAGTGATGGGGACGAGCAGCCGTCCTGGCTGCCCGTGTTGGCCATCACATGTGCGGTATGTTTGTGTGTGCATGCGTGCGTGTAGTATGTCGGAGGTAGGTATGTGTGGGCCGTGTACTCTTTGTGATGTGTGGGGAGGTATGTATGTGTGCCGTGTGGTATGTTTGTGTGTGTCTGTGGCATGTGTGTGGCGTGAGGTGCAGTTCCCATGGTGTGTATACATGGTTGTGGAGATGGCATGTGTGAGGTGTGTGGAGATGAATGTGGTGTGGGTGTATGGTGCGTATGTGTGTGACATGCAGGGAGGTGAGTGTGATATGTATGTGTGGTGTGCATATGTGTGGTATGTGAGAAGGTGTGTTTGGCATGTATGTACAGAGTGTGAAGCGTGGGCAGATGTATGTAGTGTGGATGGGTGGCGTGTGTGCGGGCAAGGGTGATGGGACTGTGTGTGGCGTGCGTGCTGTGTGTGGAGGCTTCGGCATGGTACATGTGGGCCATATGTGTATCTGTGACATAGTGTGAGGGAGTGTCCTGGCCTGTGGGGGGTGTATGTGTGTCAGGTATTGGACCCTGACTCCGGCCAGGCTTTTGTGGACTGTTGGATCGTCTTGACACTTGAGACAGGGATAATGAAGCCACATCATCCCTTGGGGCTTACCTCCTCTTTCCTATTCCCGAGTGTCCATTCAGCAAACACATGGCAGGTGCCTGCTCTGTGCTGGGCATACACTGGGAACAAGTGGCTGGGCCCTGCCCTACAGAGCCGCGGTCCTCTTGGGAGGCCTGCAGTCGTTACATAACCTTCCGGATGAATGTAACCTCAAGGCGGTGACAGGCGGGCTGCCCCGCAGAACCCCGGAGCTAGTGTCAGGCCTCAGGGTGGACTGTCTCAGGAAGTGACCTGAGGCTGGGGAGGTTGGTACAGAGTCCCGAGGTAGGGGCAGTGTGGAATGCCAGGGTTGCAGCGTGGAGGGACCAAGGAGGACTTGGTATGAGTTAGGGTCAGGCTGGGCCACGTGGTCTTACTGGCTGCGGAAGTCTGCTGACAAGTGAAGGAGGTAGGGAGAGGTGAAGCCATGTGGGCAGGACTGGAGATTTGGTGGAATGTGGACTGGCAGTCTACTGGGGTTGACCCCGGGGAGCCCTTGTCCACCTCTGTGCTCCAGGACATTTGAGTGGGTCTCCTAATGTGCAGCAGAAACTGGGGGACCCTCTCCAGCCTCTCCTATGTGGACGCTTCTCAGTGAAAGAAACTAGGGAGCCACAGATGGCTCCAGAGCGGGGCAGGCCCACAGTACTCTCCTGGCCAGCAACTGCCAGGTTTCCTGGCATTGGCATGGAATGTTGGCTGCCTGCCCACCTGCCATGGCCAAGACCAAAGCGGGCCAACCTCTGCTGACCCAGTCTGCACTCCCTCTGCTGATGCCGGCCAGGGCAGGGGCACAAGTAATGGGCAGCCTGGGAGCTGTCACCATGGCCCGCCGGGGCCCAAAGTTTCCAGGAAGCATTTGCAAGGCTGGGTTTGATGAATGGCAAGATGGTTCCCGGAGTTCAGCAGAGAGGCAGCCTTCTCTCTGGATCCCTTATGGAGGGGCCTGGGGTTCAACGACAAAGAGGAATTTGGGCTCCTCCTGCAGCCCAAGGCAGCCAAAATGCTTCCCAGATGTTCTATCAGGTCTGTTTCTGTGTCTCACACTCAGACAGTTTATCTGATGTAGGAGCGTACGCAGCTGCTTTCAGCGCGGTGGGCCCTCAGCCCTCAGCATGACGGTCGGCGTGCTCTGTCACCCGTCTCTCGAAGCCACCCTTCTCCTTCCACAGTTCCACATGAGGACTAGGGTATATTCTGTGTCCTGGCCTTCTAGCCCCTGGCTCTACTGTCCCCTTAGCCTGGGAGACCCTACCCTGGCTGACTTCATGTATCCCCGCACCCCACAGCAAGGTAGACTGGGGGGGGAGGCATGCAGGAACCCTTCCAGTCTGATGGCAGCGGTCTCACCACCACCACACACCCAGTCAGGAGTGGTGCCCAGGCACTGTGGAGCCTAGCAGTGCGTGCAGGCGCAGCTGCCTGGGAGAGGTCGGGGCGGGGCGGCTGCCTGAGTGGGTAGCCACAGGCTGGCGCCACGCAGCTGTCCGTGCACTGTGTCCTTTGTAGCCCTGTCTCTGTTCCTCTTCCAACCTTGGGAACCCTTTCTGGAGGCCAGTCCCTCATCTGTCCTGGTACCACAGGGTTTAAGGCTAGCGGGCTGGTTGCTGTCAAGCTGGCCTAGAGGTCAGAGCTGCCTTTCCAACCTGGGAAAAGCCATAATCTGAAGATTGTTCCCAGGAGCAATTTTTTTTTCTTCCCTTCCCCCTTTACCCACTCCCCCTGATTCCTTGAGTTAGTGTCTTTCTTAGTAGTCTAGACAGGCCTTGAACTTGCTGTTTAAGTCAGGCTGGCCTGGAACCTGAGGTCTTCTTGCCTCAGCCTCATGGGTCTGGGATTACAGGCTTATGCTACCACACCTGGCCTCATTTCTTGTTCTTGTCCTTTAAGCCCTGTGTGTGGCCTGTCTGTTCCTGCAGCTGCTGTACGCTCTCTGAGGCAAACACCCGCTTGTGCCAAGGACTATGCCAAGGATTATTTTAGGCCTGGCGGGCATTCATCTTCAGTCCCAAACGGTGACAGTGAGGACGGTTTGAAGATGGACACAGGGCACCTGTAGCTTGGTGCTGGTGCACAGTGGTCTCTGAGGATCAGATCTGTCTGTGGGTCTGTCCACCACCATGAGGAGGAACCCAGGGCCAGTGAGGCGGGCAACAGTACTCTCGTGGTGGAATAGTGGTCCTGGAAGTAGGGCCTGTCTTCTCCTAGACCCAGGACCCAGTGCCTCCTTGGGTAACTAATTTTCTATCCATCCATCCATCCACCCACCCACCCACCCACCCACTCATTCATTCATTTCTTCATATATTCTCTCTCTCTCTTCATTAGCTATCTATTGTTTTGGAGCAGGACTCTGAAGCTTGCAGTTGAAAGCCATCTTACATAGATGTCCTCCTATCTAGGACACCTCCAGGAGCTACCTGAGGGACCCAGTGAAGCCCCAACATGACCATGCCAAGAAGCAGCATGGCACCTAGGTCAGAGCATGGCATTGTCTCTTGAATGACTCTGGGCACGGGAAAAGTGTCCTCTCAGGAGGGGAAACAAGGCCATGACAGAAGGTGGCGTTCCTGAGGTCACCTAGCAGCTGCTGGTGGAGTGGGGTTCGAACTAGCTTCAGAACCCAGCACTGGCCAGGCTGAGAGTGGGTCAGGACACCGTTGGCTGGGGAGACCGTCGGCTCCTTCAGTGTGGTGTCCACAGCAGGCCATTTCTGTTCAACTGTTTTCGAGAATAGGATTTTGTTTGTTGGTTTGTTTGTGTGTTTCCTGGTTTTGTTTTAAACAGAGAAAGTAAAAAGGAATGGAGGAGGCAGGGCACTCAGTCCCAAGAACTGTGGGAAACCAAAGTCCGAGCCTCCAGGAAGCAGCCGCCAGAGCTTGACCACCCTGAGGAAGTGAGGTGATTATGAGGGTGTGTGAGTTAGAGTCTAGCTAGGTGTGCCAGCTGCGTGACAGGAACAACTCTTAGCCTCAGTTTCTCCTTTTGTACTCCAAAGAGTACATGCCTGCCCTCAAGGCTTGAACATGAGTGAAGTGGGTGCCTAGAACAGAGCCTGGGGCATGACAGGCGCCTGGGGAATGGCTGGTATGCTCCAGTGCCCGAAGAAGGACCTGGGGTTCCCCAAGAGACCAGCTAGAGAAAGAGGACCAGAAAGTGAGCACTCTGAGAGCTGGTGAAAGTGAGGCAGGGGTCAAGATGGGCTGGAACCACAAGATCCCTGACTAAACCCTGTGCTCTGCGGAGGCTCTCTGTAAGAGCTTCAAGAAAAAAAAAGAGAATTCTTGGAACCATCAGAGTCCCTAGCAAGCCTAGGAACCAGAATGCCTGTACCTTACCACCCCCAGGCCGCTCTGGGACCCTGTTGGAGGCCTTCCCTCCCTGGAACCCTCCTAATTTGGCTGGCCTGGTTTGTGCATGGCCCACATTCCAGGCAGCAGCTTTGGGCGGGAGGGTAGGCTTCGAGCCTTTGCTTGGAGGGCCTCTGCCAGACCCAGGCCTGACCTCGGTGTCTGGGGAACCTCCCTCTCCCAGGAGCTAACGGCTGTAAGTGGTGAGCAGGTGGTCCAGTTCCCCCAGCGCCCAGACCTGCCAGGAGCCCCATGCCCCATTTGGGCAGCCTGCTTTGGGAAGCAGATGTATTCAGGCCACACACTCTCTGTACAGATTCCGTGTCAACGGTGCTTGTCAGGGGCAGGGAGGCAGGGCTGTGGGCAGCCACACCTGGTACAGTATCCCAGCCTTCCCGAGCTGTGAGCCAGGCTATTGACTGCTCCAGGGGACACTGGTGATGGCCAGTGTGAGGCTGAGAGGGGTCCTCTGCTGAGCGTGGGTGGATCTCCTCCTTTCTCCCTGTCCCCTAAGGCTCCGTCTCTCTGACCCTTCATAATCAGGTCACAAACAAATCCAGCTATTTGGTCCCTGCCTGTGCACCACCTCTGAGCTCCCCAGTCCACTGCTTCATCTCAGAACCCACACACTTTCTGCCTAATGAGGTGTCATGGTCTCCGTGGACCAAATGCTAGAGACATGAAGGCGAGGACCTCCACACTGCTCAAATCTTAGTCCAGGAGAAGGCTCAAAGACATCTGAGATAACCCAGGGTACCTGTTGACATTAGGGGGATGTCCTACAAGGGGCCCCGATATGTGGTGGTAGAGGAATGTTCTGTGCTGAGGCCTGGGACTTGAGCTGAGCGAGCCAAAGGCCTGCGGATGGCTGGAGACAGCGGCCCTCCTGCCCACCGGAAGGGACAGCAGGTGTGAAGACCCACAGTACAGGGAGGGCTGGGCTGACGGTAGGAGGGGAGAACCGGAATGCAGGCAGGTAGGCAGGCTGGGTCTTTGTGAGCCCCAAATGCTAAGCTGAGGGGTTCAGTGAAAACTCACCTGGCCATGAGGAGCGGTGGGTTGAGTTTTCGGGGCGGCTATGGCCAGGTCAGGTGCGAGCATGGCTGGGTGATGGTCACTGCTCCTCCCCATCCCCCTGCTGCTCTCCAGGCTGCCCGGGCTCCCACAGCAGATGCACTGGGCCAGTCTGGCCAGCTGGGAATCAGAAATAGCATGCACGTGCTCAGCGAAGCGGCCCCCCTCCCCAGCGCCTTTCAGTTGCGCCTGCCCGAGTCAAGGACGGCTCAGCGCTCGAGAGCTGGGTGACCTTCTCCCTCCCGTTTATTAATACACCACCCACTGGGGCTTCAGCAGAGTGAGGAGAGTGAGAGCAGGAGGCTGGAGGACAGCAGGTTCTGGTCCCTGACAAGGGAAGTGCCGAGGCTCAGAGTCCTGTCCACCAGAAGGATGCTGGGATGGATGGAGACAGCGTACCCACCTGCCGTCCCCTCCTCTTGCCACCATTCATTGGTTGCGGCCCTTTAGGTGTCTCTTCCTCAGTCTCCCTAGCAAGTGTATTCATTCTTGAGCTACCCATCCTGTGCCAGGCCAGGTGGTGGACAGGGACTTTGGACACTTGGTGTTCCTTGGGGAGTGGAGCCATACTGAGGCCCCAGCTGGGAGGCAGCAGGAACTGGGGCTTCTGCCTGGGGTCACAGAGGCTTCTTGGGGGAGGTCACCCTTGAGCTGAGACCTAGAGGATGAAGAGGCACCCACACAGGACCAAGAGGAACACTGCTAGAGAGGGTCCCCAGGTATGCAAATAGAAGTGAGGGGGTCCATGTTGCCAGGAAATAGAGGGGAAGGCGGGACTGAGTGAGCGTTGGGGGAAAGGTGGTTTGCAGCCTGGTGGGCTGTTGTCGGGGCTTGGGCATTTCCATAAGGCCCCGATGACTTCAGAGTCCTCAGCACCCTGCCTCAGTGGCAGTCCCCGTTCAGGAGACCCTTGTGAAATGAAGGGCATGCCAAAGAGCTTGGGGTAACAGGCTGGTCGCGCAGCGGGTGCCACCAAATGGTATTGCGGGTGATGCTGGCATTCTCTGCCGGTGAAGTGCAGGTGTGTGAGTGGTTTTACATAAAATGGGGCCACATTAGTTCCGTTTTTCTGTAGCTGCCTTTGATGCTTCTCAGAGACTCACTTGAGTCTGTGAGTTGGGGCAGTGAGCGTCTTGCTTGCACCGATCCCGAGTGTCCTGTCCAGCGTGGTGTGGCCACCACACCCAGCTCTTGAGGAAGCCCCAGCCCTCGGAGCACCCAGAATTCTGTTCTAGACCTTGCAAGGGGAGTGCTTGTTCGCTGCCTTTCCTTGTGCTCTGTCCGGGCGCTCCCTCACTGCTGTCTGGACTGGTTCTGCGCTGAGCGGACCACTGGGCATCACGGCTGCTGCTGCTGACAGGCTGCCTGGTTACTTCCGGCAGTGACTGTGGACAGTGCCCTTTTGAACTTTCCTCCACATGCCGAGTGCCTCTTCCCTCCACTCTGCCTCAGTGCAAAGTTGTTTCTAGAGTGTCCAGCCAGGGCACGCCCATCTTTGGTAGGGACGCCCACACCGTCTTCCCAAGTGCTTGTGCTGATAAATTCCCACCTGCAGAGGGACTTCAGCTCCATGTCCTCACCAACATGCCAACTCCAGGTTTTTCCCCTGTCAACTGCAGACACCCTACTGTGTGGCTAGGCCGCCTCATGCCAGGCCCTAAGTGGTGGGCAGTAAGTTATTGCCATGTTAAACAAATAAAAGCAAACAAACTGGAAAACAAATATGTTGGGCTGGAGAGATGGCTCAGAGGTTAAGAGCACTGGTTGCTCTTCTAGGGGTCCTGAGTTCAATTCCCAGCAACCACATGAAGGCTCACGACCATCTATCGTGAGATCTGGCGCCCTCTTATGGCATGCAGGTAGAATACTGTATGCATAATAAATAAATAAATCTTTTTTTAAAAAAAAGAAAATAAGTAAAGGTTTTGCTTTTGCAAAACCATTTAGATAGGGTCTCTCCATATAGCCCTGGTTGTCCTGGGACTCACTCGGTAGACCAGGCTGGCTTGGAACCCACAGAGATCCACTTGCCTTTGTCTCTGGAGAGCTAGGATTGAAGGCATGCACCATTATACCTGGCTAATTAATGAAGTTTTAATAAATAAATTAATTCAGTGCATTGACTGATGAAAGAATAAAAAATTTAAAAGAAACTAGTAAAATAAACATTAAAAATAAAACAATGCTTGCAAGGACACCCTCCAGCAGGTAGACAAATTGTGGTATGTCTACATAGTGGAATATTACTTGCTAGTTACAAAAACAAAAAGACAAGTTACCAAACTGTAAAAAGAGAGGAAAAAAGAAAAGAAAAGAAAAAAGGCAGAGAAGGCTGTAACACATTACTAAATGAAAAAACAAAAACAAACAAACAAACAAACAAAAAAAACACCTAGTCTGAAGGAAAGATTAGTGGTTGTGGTTGCCAGGAATGGAGGGATGGGAGGAAGAGGATGGAAGGAAGCCCAGGCTTCGTGGGGTGGGGGTGGAGGCAGTGAAAGTATTCTACATGATACTGCAGTGGAGGGGGTCGTGCTTCTGCTTGTTAAAACCAAGGGGATGTGCAGTGCAGAGGCCGTGGCTGGCACCAGGGACTGTGAACCAGGGCTGGTCAGCAGTAACGGCTACTGTGCCGGCTACCGTGCCAGCACAGGGAGTTCTGATGGGGTGGGTAGGTGTGTGGCTATATGGAGACCCGGTGAAACCTGTGCTTTCTGCTCAGCTCTTTCGTAAACTTTAACCTTATCCAAAACCCTGTTTATGTAAGACTAGATAAAATGTTTGAAATAATAAAAAGGAAAAAGACAAAACCAAAAGTCAGTGGAAATGCCCGGTGTGACGAGGGGCACAGGTTCCTGTGGGCCCATCTCCGTGGAGATTTTTCTTTTTAAATTGACTTTAAAACTACGCTTATTTAGGTGGACATGGTGGCACACACCTGTAATCCCAGCACTCAGGAGGCAGAAGCAGGTGGATCTTTGTGAGTTCAAGTCTAACCTGGTTTACAAAGTCCAGGACAGCCAAGCCTACACCGAGAAACCCTGTCTCCAAAAACCAAAACAAAAACTACACCTTATGTAATTTATTGTATGTGTCTGTGTGTATGTGCTCATGCCACATCAGGCATGCACAGGTCAGAGGACAGCTGGCAGGAGAGGGTACTCTCCTCCCACTGTGTGGATCCTGAGAATGGAACTCAGGTTGTCAGGCACCTTTTCTTGCTGAGCCATCATCGTGCCTGCCCAAGATTTTTCTCTTCCACGGTGGAGGTGACTCTCCAGGAATGCCTGTCTCACTCCTGTTCCCCCATGCCCTGCTCCGTCTTTGGTGGGAACACATCCCTCTCACTAAGCGCGGTATCTAGTGGCTCCACTCTCCCCAGGGGGGAGACGATTTAATCCTGGTGATGGAGTGGGAGCAAACCTGGAGCTGATAAAAGCGGCAGAGTCGTGGGCTCTGGGCTGTGCGCGTCACGTCTGAGCAGGAGTGATTTAGAATGGCATCACCCTGCCCCGTGTCGGCGTCTGGGTATAGTTATCTCCGAGCAGTGGCACGAGGCTTGCTGCGTTCTGGAAGTAAACGGTTACGGAGGTGTGAACAGACGAGTCTTAAAATTTCAAGACAATTTTAGAACCTTTACGTTGACAGAGCCCGTGAAGGTATGCCAGCTTAATCTCTATTCCTGGTGTGACCTTGATTTATCCCTGTTTTTAAGAAAGTGTGTATTGAGGTATAATTGATGTGTAATAGGCCATACAGATGTAGCATTCCCACCACCACCCGAAGCTTCCTTGTCATCCTGTGCAGTCTTCCCTTTGCCTACCCTCCTCCCACCTGTCCCTCCTCCCCACCTGTCCTTCCCTCCTCCCCATCTTTCCCTCCCTCCTCTCCCCCTTTGCCCTCCCTCCTCCCGACCTTTGCCCTCCCTCCTCCCCACCTTTGCCCTCCCTCCTTCCCACCTGGCCCTTCCTCCTCCCACCTGGCCTTCCCTCCTTCCCCCCTTTGCCTTCCTCCCCCCACCTGGCCCTCCATCTCCCAAGCAAGGATCTGTTTACATTTCCTAGACTCCTAGCTAACTGCAATGGCCACTACTGCACTCTTTGTCCGTCACCCTTCTCTTGAGGTTACTGATTGGAGATGCTGCAGCGTCCTGGGCCAGCCCTTTCTCTTCCATAGCCATGGAGTGGGTGTGCCATCATTTATTTTCCGATGGGCATGCGGGTTTGTTTCCGGTGTGAAAGCATCACAAAGCCTCGTAGGGACAGTTATAGCCAAGTCTTCCTAGGAATCTTCACTTCTCTCAGGTAAATACCCAGAAGAGCGGCCGGACAATATGGCAGGCGTGTGCTTCGAGTTTTAAGAAACTACCGTTTTAGGTCCAGTTCCTCCTCAGCCCCTCAGAACTGACTTGAGGTTGACGTGCTCAGCCTGTGGCTTCAGGCGTTCTGTGGGTGCAGTCCCCCACACAGCGACCAGTTCCTTAGTGACCAGTGGTGTGGAACATCTTGTTATCCACTATGTGTCTTCTCAAGCTTGAGTCTTTTCTCCTTGATTTTTTCCCCCTTATGGAGGCCTCTTCTGACCTCTGGCTACCAGGAATACATGCATTACGCAAGCATACATATGGAGGCCTGAGGGCTCTTTCTGTATTCTGGATGCAGGTCCTGTAAAGATGTGTGAACACAGTGCTTTTCCCAGTTTGTGGCCTGCGTGGTCATTTCTTTAAGAGTTTGTCAAAGGGAGATGGTTTTAATTTTGATGGAGCCCAACTTATCAGTGCATTCTGTGACAGATTGTATCCAATGCTGTCATAGCTAAGAGTCTTTTGCCTAACCCCAGATCATCATGGTTTCCTCTACAATTTTTGTTTTTGTTTTGTTTTGTTTTGAGACAGGGTTTCTCTGTTTAGCCTTGGCTGTCCTGGGATTTGTATACCAGGCTGGCCTCGAACTCACAGTGATCCATCTGCCTCTGTCCCCGAGTGCTGGGATTACAGGTATACACCATGATGCCCAGCTCATTCTCTACAGTTTTGTTTTTTTTGTTGTTGTTGTTGTTGTTGTTGTTTTAGTTTTAGAGTTTTTATTAAATTTGAAATTAATTTTATTTTAGTTTATGGATGTTTTGTCTTCATGTATGCTTGCGTACTGCATGTATTCCTGGGAGCCAGAGGTCAGAAGAGGGCATAGATCCCCTGGGATTGGAGTTACAGATGGCTATTAGCTACCATGTGGGTGTTGGGAACTGAACCCTGGTCTTCTGGAAGAGCAGCCAGCGCTCTTTGTTACTGAGACATCTCTCTAGCCCAGTTGTAGGTGGTCCGTGTTTGAATTGTTCTGTGTAATGTGTAAGTCTCGTTTAAAACAAGTTTCACGTGTTACGTAAGAAATGTACCTTTAATCCAGTAGTTGAAAAGCTGTCCTGGGGATGGTGAGGTGGATATGAGAATAAGGAAGCCTCTAAGCCTGACAACTCGAGCTCAATCTCTGACCTCCTGGTGTGCTCTCTGGTGCACATTGTGCATGCGTAAAGTAAATAAACAAATGTTTCTTGTTATCGGTTAAGAAGCTCACTTGGTTCCAATGCATCCTTTGTGTTCTTTTGTCAAAGATCAGTTACCCAGGGTACCAGGCTGCTGATGAAATCTCCAGCAAAACAAATACAAACAAAATCGGGTGGGGGGGGAGGGAGAGGAAGGGAGAAAAAGGGAGAGAAAAGGAGGGAGGGAGAGAGAGAGGGGGAGGGAGAGATTGATTGATTGATTGATTGATTGATTGATTTTTAAAAATCAGCTGTTCTGGAGATGTCCCTTAGCAGAGCCTGGCCTGCACAAAACCCTGAGTTTGATCCCCAGGCACCACATAGACCAGGCATAGTGTCCAAGACTAATTCCAGCACTCAGGGGGTAGAGGCGGGAGGGTCAGAAGTCGAAGGTCATGGGCTGTAGAGATGTTTAGGCTGCTACATCTCTGTTGGCTCACAACTGCTTGTAACTCTTGCTCCAGGGCATGATGTCCTCTTGTGGCCTACACAGGCAGCTGCACACATGTGCTCATACACAGAAATATACATGTACACATAATTATTTTTTAATTTCAAAAAATGTTCATGGTCGGCTGGGTATGGTAGCACACACGTTTAACTCCAGCAAATCAAGAGACAGTCTGCAACTGTCCATAACTCCAGTTCCAGGGGATTCAATGCCCTCTTCTGGCCTCTGAGGACACCAAACATACATGCAGTGCACAGAATAACATGCAGACAAAACATTCATACACATAAAATAAAAATAAATCTTTTAAAAGATGTCTGAATTGTTTAGGTGCTCTTTCTCCTCAAATAGATCCAAAGAGTTAAGTCAGGTGGATTTCTGTGAATTCAAGGCCAGCCTGGTATACAGAGTGAGTTCTAGAACAGCCAGGGTTATTACACAGAGAAACCAAAAAGAAAAAAAAAAAAAGTTCAAGGTCACCCTCAACTACATGGTAAGCTTGAGGCGAGGCTGGGTTACATGAAAGACTGACTGAAAAAAAGATCAACTATTCATGTGTATGTGAGCCTGTTTCTGGCTTCTCTTCTGTTACGATGTTCCATCTGTCTGTCTGTAGTGGTCTTTTACTGTTTGGACGTCAGGCCCTCTAACTTTGCTGTTCTTTGCCAGGGTTGCTTTGGCTCCTCTGGGTTCTTTGCCTTTCCATGTGAGTTTGAGAATTAATTTATCAGTTTTTATGTGTATGAGTGTTTTGCCTGATTATTATTCTGTGCACTGCATGTCCTCAGAGGCCTGGTGTCCTCAGAGGCAGGAAGAGGGCACTGAATCCCCTGGAACTGCAATCATGGGCAGTTGCAGGCCGCCGTGAGGGTCCTGGGAACTGAACCCAAGTCCTCTTTTGCTCTCTGCCTGCTAAAGTTTATCTACCTATCTATCCCAGTACTGATATTTTAAACCAGTGGGCAATATTTCTCAGATTTTATTTTATTTATTTTGTTGGTGGAGAGGGGTCAAACCCAGGGCTCTTGCATGGTTTTTAAACTTCACATATTTTGGTTTTTCATTGTTCTGCGCTTTGACTCCTTTGTTCAGACTTACTCCTATTTTGATGCTACTCTAGGTGGTGTTTAGGATTTTTTTTTTAGAGTGTTCATATCCAGTACAGAAATAAGTAAGCTTTTATGTTCTGCTCTTGTGTCTTGTACTGATGAGCTCACTGGCTGTTGTAGCTGTGTGTGTGTGTGTGTGTGTGTGTGTGTGAATTTCATTACTCTTCCTCTAAGAGTGTTGTATGCAAAGTTTTCTTCCAGCTCTACATGCCTTTTAATTCATGTTCTTGCTGGACTGCTCTGGCTAAAACGTTCCGAAGCGTTCTGAGCAGGAGAGGTGCGGGTAGCCGCCCTTGCCTTGTTTTCTGGCTTAGGGGAAGACTCCACTCTTCACCAGGCACTAAAATGGCAGCTGAATTTTGGCCTATACTCTTTAAGATTTTTTCTATTACTGAGCTGGAGAGATGGTTTAGTGGCAGAAAACACCTTCGTTCTTTCAGAAGACCTGGGATCGGTTCTCAGCACCCACATGATGGCTCATAACCTCCATAACTCCAGTTCCAAGAATCTGATGCCCTCTTCAGGGATGCTTCTGGTTCTAGGTACAAACACGGTGAGCAGACATACATGCAAGCAAAATGCACACACACATCAGGTTTAAGACAGAGCTATTTACCAGGAGCCTGTTATCAGCATTTAAAGCAAGTTTGAGGCCAGCATGCTCTCCAAAGTGAGTTCCAGGCCAGCCAGGGCTACATAGTGAGACTCTGTCTTACAAACAAAACAAAACAAAACAAAACAAAACAAAACAAAACACCACCAACAAAAACGGCTGGGTAGTGTTGGCATACACCTTTAATCCCAGCACTTTGGAGGCAAAGGCAGGTGGATCGCTATGAGTTCCAGGTCAGCCTGGTCTACAGAGTGAGAACCAGGACAGCCAGGACTACACAGAGAAACCCTATATCAAAACAAAACCAAACCATAAGTGAATAAACAAAAATTTGTATGTTTGTTGTTGGTTTTATTTTTATGAGATGGGATCCCATTCATACTGACCCATTTCATCCTCCTGAGTGCTGGGGTTACAGGCGAGGGCGCTACCCTCAGCTGTGGGGCTCTTTCCCATGTGCAGCAGTTCTCTCCTGAGCTTGGTGAGATGTCTTAAGGTATGCATCCTGTTGGGTTGAAATGGTCACGTGATTCTTCATGTGGAGTCAGGCAGTAGCTTTCATTGATTGATCCCCAAGGGCTGAACCAACCCTGCATTCTTCACTTGAGTTCCATTTGCTCAAGATGCTATTCTTTTAGTAAGTGGTTGAATTGGATTTACTGAAACTTTGTTTAGAACTTCAGCATCGATGCTCATGGAGGATGTTGCTCTATTTTTATTTTTTTATTTTTGGAGATTCAAGGTCTGATCATTTATTTGTTACTCTTGAAGACTTATTTTCGACCGGACTTAGAAGTAGAAGCTCTCAGCGAGGACAGCCTACGTCTCCTGGCAATCTGTTCCTGGCACTTTTCTTTAGCTTCCTTCATTGTCTTGGCCAAAAGTTTAGCATATTCGGCAGCCTCCTCGTTTTTCTTAGTGCGTTGTTTCTTCAGAGCAATACGTCCGCGTTCCTATCCCAGGACACGTGGAGTAGCAAGATGCTGAGCCTTGTGTGCTTTGGACCTGGGCTTCAGACCTTCCTTTAGGGCTTTCTGAAAGCGTTGGCAGACACATCTTCTTTGGAGAGATTCAAAACCTCTAGATTCTGCTAGCTCTTCTGGACCCCAGCCTCGGAGGTCCCACAGTGTCTGCCAGTCCAGGAATATCCTTCTCTCCTTCACGATAACCAAGTTGAGAGCACGCAGACTGGCACGCACAGTGCATCCGTGAACAGACTTGCCCTTCCTCTCTCCAGCTCCCCTGGCCTGCAACAAGAAGGCCCCTCACCCCAGAGCAGGCGTACTCGACGTGGGCTGAGACATCCTGCTGTGGCAGATCCTGTTTGCTCTTCCCAACACTGATTGAACCACACAGCCTTCCACTCCTCACCCAGGGCTCCAGCAGCTGCTTCTGTGGCCGTACGCTTCTCAGAGAAAGTAGGAATGTGGGTTCATAGTCCACTTCCAAGAGTGTGTGACGGCCATTGGCTGGGAAGGATCTTCGGCTTTCTCTTGTCACTGCCGACCATGTAGGAGGCACCACAAAAACCCCAGAAGATGTTGATCTTAATTTCCATCCATTGTGTTGGTCTTTTTTTTTTCTTTCAGGTTTGAGTATTGGGGTACCATTAGATGAAATAAAGTGTTGCCTACTCTTTTATCTTTTTATTTTTTAAAGATCTATTTATTTTTAGTTTATGTGTATGGGTGTTTTTGCCAGCATGTATGTCTGCGCACACAGAGTTAAAAAGAGGGTGTTAGATCCCCCAGAGATGAAGTTACAGATGGCTGTGAGTTGCTATGGGTGCTGGGAACTAAACCTGGGTCCTCCTTGAGAGCAGTCAGTGCTCTTGACTGCTGAGCCTTTCTCCTGCCCCTCTTCGGTCTTTTACAAAAAGGTCGTATCTCTTCCAATAGTTGGGATCGAGTGAGCTATGAAATCCCTTTGTGGAGAAATTTTTCCTTGAGTTTATTTATGTATTGTTCCCCTTACCCCTGGACACTAATGTTTCTCTCATTTAAAAAATTAAGATATTTGAATTTATCCCCAAGATTGTACATATGTAGGAAGTATAATGTAATTTTCACTGTGTATACATCGTGCTGTGTTCAGGTGGAGGTGATCGTCTCTTTCTCTTTAGGCACAGGTCCTTCCTTCCTTCCTTCCTTCCTTCCTTCCTTCTTTGTTTTTTTCTTGTGTTGTTTTATGTTTTTTCGAGACAGGGTTTCTCTGTGTAGCCTTGGTGGTTCTGGACTCCCTTTGTAGACCAGGCTGGCCTTGAACTCAAAGCAATCTGCCTGGCTCTGCCTTCTGGGTGTGTCACCACGCACAGGTCATTTTGTGGAAGAACATTCTACATCCTTTCTGGCCTTTAGAAACATGTATGGCTGTGACTCTAGACAGCAGAACACCAGTGAATCACAGCGAACTCCGCCATCCATGTTTCCCCTACAGGGTTTCCTTAACAGATATAGGGCAGCTTCGTCTGTCAGATTTGGTTGACTGTTTTCCTTTCCTTCTTTCCTTCTTTCCTTCTTTCCTCCCTCCCTCCCTCCCTCCCTCCCTCCCTCCCTCCCTCCCTCCCTCCCTTTCTATTTATTTTACTCTATATACAGTGTTCTGGCTACATGTATACTTGCACACCAGAAGAGGGCGCCAGATCTCATTATTGATGGTTATGAGCCAACATGTGGTTGCTGGGAATTGAACTCAGGACCTCTGGAGGAGCAGACCACTGTCTGCTCTTAACCTCTGAGCCATCTCCAGACCCCTGTCTGTGCTTTTCAAGGACTGTATCCTGTTCAGGCCAGCTGTGGTGATGCACACCTTTAATTCCAGAAGTTGAGAGGCAGAAAAAGCAGGCAGATCTCTGTGAGTTTGAGGATAACCTGGTGCACAGGACAGCCAGGGCTAGGTAGAGACTCTATCCTAAACAAAGAAACAGCGATGAGAGAGAAGAGAGGACGGAGATTTATTCTCTTCATTTCCTTTGAAGTGTATCAGCGTAAAGTTGTTTGTAATATTGCTTTGTTGTCACTATTTTTGGTGTGCTCTGTGCTGGGGCACGTGTGTGCATGTGGAGGTGTGGGACCTTGCTTTTCCTCCTGACTAGAGAGAGGACTTCTTTTCCACCCTGTGGGGGTCTGTGAGCTCCTGGAGACTCCTGTCTCCACCTTGAGTGGCTTGCAGGGGAGCTGGGTTACAGATGCTTTGCTGCTGTCTGCACGGTCTGGAGTTACCAACTGAGTCACACCCCCACCCAGCCCTTGTTAAATAAAGGAAGACTACATTTGTTTGCTTGGTGTGTGCGCATACACGTGGAGGTCAGTGGGCAACGTAAGAGAGCGGGTTTTCCCCTCCTGCCACGTGAGTTCTGAGGGTCCGGCGGGAGGTGGGGACAGAGGAGTTACCGTATGGAGTCATCGAATGGAGAGAGCTTGCATTACCGGAGAGTGCTAACGTGTGTGTGTGTGTGTGTGTGTGTGTGTGTGTGTGTGTGTGTGCTTTGGGAGGGCAGGGCAGGAAGAGCGCTGTAAGCTTGAGGCCAGCAGGGTGTATGCAGCCAAGGCTACACAGCAAGACTCCATCCAAACAACAAAAACCAAACGAGAGGTTGATTTGCATGTCACATGTATTCTTTACTCTTCTTATTACTGTGGCAAAACGCTTGACCAAAGCCATTGAGGAAGGAAGGGCAGTTTGACTTTGTCACTCTTGTCCACGGTGCGGAACAGGGGTCCCCTGTCATCGTTTCGCACACGAATATAAGCTCTGCTGGTACCCCTTGCCAGCAAACCTCGCTCTCCTATTGACTGGCCTTGGCACCTTCTTTGAAAATTGATTGATCATAAATGTGAGGTTTGTTGCTTTCTCCTCAACTCTCAGCTTTATTGCATCGACCGTCCTCCCGACAGAGCCGCACTGGCTCGGTCGCTACAGCTCTGCGGTGTGTGTTCAGCCTTACTGTCCTCTCACATCTGTAGAGTCTGCAGGATGCCACCTGCCTCACTCCTGGTATTGGTAATTCGTGTTTAATCTCTTTCTCTTTCTCATCTTTAATTTTCCCATCAGTCTGGCTATGTCTTAATGAATTTGATCGATCTTTTTGAAGGACCGTCTTTTGCTGCTGATTTTTCTCGACTGCTTTTATATTTTCTTCTTTTATTGATCACTGTTCTGATGTCAGTTATTTCCTTTCTTTTGCTTCGTTCAAGTCTAATTTGTTTTTTTTTTTCTAATATTTTAAGAAGACAGCCAGAGTCAATTATTTTTAAACGGTTTTATTCTTGTGCACCTGGGCATTTTGTGCTAGAAGGCTTCCCCTAAGAACTGCTTGGATATTCCACACACAAAAACATATTTCTAAATTATGCATACATGTGTGTTTTCTGTGTGAAGAGCTGGAGTTACAGGTGGTTGTGAGCCACCTGCTGTGGGTGCTGGGGACCAAGTTCTAGACTTTGCAAGAACAGCACATGGTCATAACCATTGAGCCATCAGCCCTGTCCCACCCGTTTCGATTTGTTGTGTTTTAATTTTATTCAAGTCAAGGTAATTTGGCATTTCTCTTTTGATTTCCTGTTGGCCCCCTGGAAATGCTTAGGACTGTAGTATGTAGTCCCCAAATATTTGAAGGTTTCCAGGAATCTTTTCGTAGAGGCTTTTAGTTTAATTCTGCTCTGATCAGATGGTATATTGTGTGACTCGAATCTTTAAAAATATATTAAGTCTTGTTTAACAGCAGAGAATATGGCCTATTTCTGCAAGTGTTCCATGAAAAGAATATGCACTCTGCCGTTAGTGAACAGAATGTTCTAGGAATGTCACTTAGGCCAAGGTAGTCGAGAGCACTGCTAAATCATCTGCACCCTTATTTATTTTCTGGTCACTTACTTCATTAATTATTGCAAGAAAGGCGTAGAAATGTCCAACTCTGATTGGGGATTTGTCTCCCTCTCCTTGCATCCCAACCCTAGCTGTGTGTGTGTGTGTGTGTGTGTGTGTGTGTGTGTGTACCTGTGCCCAGAGGCCAGAGGAAAGCACTGGCCACCGTGTTTATTGCCTTGAGACAGGGACTCTCACTGAACGTGGATGGGGGCCGGCAGCCCACAAGGCCCAGTGCGCCTCCTGTGTTCACGCTGCCCAGTGCTGGGGTTACAGGCCGCCTCGTGACTGTGCACAGCCTTTTTGTGAGCGAGTTTTGAGCTCATGTCCTCAGGCCTGCACAGCAAGTGCTCTTATCCACTGAGCTGTCTTTCCAGGCTCCAAGCACATTTGACATTGTGTATTTTGAAGCGTTGCTGTTAAATGCATAAATATTTGGGAATATTGTTCCTCTTAATGAATTGACCTGCTTGTCACTATGAAATTACTTATCCCTGAAATACACCTTTTGTGATGTAACTAGCCCGAGGCATCAACATGGCCTGTGCTTTTCTACCCTTTTAACTTCTTGTCATTGTTTGTTTTGTTTTGCCTTCAAGACATTATTTCACTGTGTAGCCCTGACTGTCCTGGAACTCACTCTGTAGACCAGGCTGGCCTCAAACTCATGGACCTCCATCTTCCTGCTTCTGCCTCCTGAGTGCTGGGATTAAAGGTGTGTACAAGCACACCTGGTTCAACTTGTATTTTTTAAATAAACCTTTTCTTAATTTTTTACTTTAAATGTGTGCTTTAGTGTGTGTGTGCACAGTGTATGCGCAAGTGCATGCCATTACATACACTTAGAGGTCAGACGACATGTAATGCCCAAAATTAGCCTGTAGGCCCCACCTGCCCAGGAACCAGCTATCTTCCTGGAATGCCGGGAGCTGTAGTTCTTGGAAAATAACGAAGCCCCCTGTGAAAGTAAGGTAGCCTATAGTTTGTCCTTTTAAACCTCTGTAACACGTGGCTCAAGGCCGTTCTCAGCTGGGAAATTCCAGAGAATGGTCCTGACCAAAGTCCATCCCTTGATCAGTGTTTAATAAGGCTTGCTTCAAAATTTCCCCCAAATGATGGAGTTATTTTTTTTTTCCCCTTCCAAATCTCAGGATCAACACACAACCCATGGGAGTCGTTTCTTCTACCATGAATTGAACTCAGGTTTGGTCAGAGTCAGCTCAGAGCCATAGCTTTGGGCTCATTTTTGTTATTGTTTTATAACTAAAGTATGTTTCTTTTTTCTTTTGAAGTGGGCTCAGCCTGTGTAATCCAGGCTGCCTGTGAACTCTTGATCCCCCTGCCTCAACTTCCTGAGTGCCAGGGTTACAAGCGTGTTTCACCACACCCTGCTCCATTTCTTTTCCTTCTTTCCTTCCTTTTTTTCTTTTTAGGTTTTTTTGAGACAGAGTTTCTCTGTGTATCCTTGGCTGTCCTGGATTAGGCTGGCCTCAAACTCATAGAGATCCACCTGCCTCTGCCTCCCAGAGTGCCGAGATTACAGGCATGCACCAACAGGCCAGGACTAGCCACATTTCTAATATGCAGCATATGGCTGGATCTTTAAAACAAAACAAAACCCTAGTGTGAGAGTCTTTGGCTTTTATTTGGGACAGACAGACAATTTATGTTTAATGTGATTGCTGATACAGTTAGGTGTAAGTCTTTGACGTATTCCCTACTTCTCTGCTTTCTGTACAGCTAGTTGTGTGTTCATCATCCTGTTTATTTGTGTGTGATTAGATAGTGCACCTGTAATGTTTGCTGCATGGTGTGTAGTAGAGATTTTTCGACGTCCAGCCTGCTTTCAAGCAACATCACATTGCTTCACATGTCCTCGGAGGCACTGAATAATATTCCTCCATTTCTCTCTTGTGCTATTTTGTGCACTTTACTTCTGTGTGAATTGTAATCACATTCTATTCACGTGGTTACTTTTTGCTTTGGCTTTTTAGAGACCGCGTCTTGCAGCGTAGCCTAGGCTGGCCCGGAACTTCAGCTATTGCTGCCTCAGCCCTGAGGCCTGACATTGTGGGCATGTGCTGCTATGCCTAGCAATCATTGACAGTTTTGCCCAAATTGTTGCTTGACTTTGAAGGTCTAGGTGATGAGAACAATCTTATTGAGTAGTAGTTCCTGTGGCTGCCACACCCAGCCTTTTTGTTCTTGCAGAGCCTTGTTTTCTCCATCCTCTGCCCTTCAGCATGAAGGATTTTAACATTTCTTACGCTGTGGTTCTACTGGTGATGATGTGTTTCCATTTTTCTGCCTAAAAAAGGCCACTATTTTACTTTATCTTTTTAGCGTTATTTTCACTGGCCAGAGAAGTCTACATTGACAGGGTTTTCTCTCGATGCTTTCAAATGTGTCGTCCCAGGGCTGTCTTACTGCAATGTTTGAAGGAATCTGCTGTCCTTCTCTTTGCTCCTCACTGGTGCTCTGCTTTCTCTGGCCACTTTCAAGGTTTTCTTGGTCGCTGGATTTGAGCAAGTGGGTTATGGCTTATTCTTTATATTGATTATATGAATATGTAATTCCTTGAATTTAAGGGTTTATAACTGACAATTTTACACACTAATTAAGTGTGGTTCCAGGACAGAGAGACAGTGTCGAGATCAAAAGCTTGGTGGAGGCACTTCCTGACTGGGCATTTTTTTCATCTCTCAGGTAGGCCTGGGGGCACCTGCATTGCAGGGCGTTCTGTGCCTAGCTACGACTTGTTTCTAAGTCAGAATGTACAGTGGCAGAGTGTCCAAGGTGTCAGGTGGCTAGGTGGGTCATTTAACTTGGTCACTCAGCGCCTCCTAGGTCCCTCCTGTCCTGAGACACAAGAGCAGGGCCTCCAGCTGGCGTGACTTTGGGCCCTGCCAGATTGAGCCACCGATTCCCAGAGAGGGAAAAACCACAGTGAAATAAGGCAAATGTCCTTGGAAGGAGCAGTTTGGCTCTTGCTGGCAGGTACAGCCAGCATAGCCCTGCACACACGAGAGGAGAAAACAGGCCTGCCAGATCCTGCAGCAGGGATGAATTGAGACCCTCCCGATTTTGTTTATTCTATTTATCTTAAAACTCAGCATAGGGTCGGGCTGGTACTTCCAGCTCCAGGAGCGCAGAAGAGGATGGTTCCGACCACTGGGGCAAATAATTGTCGGTTGGCACTTAGCTTTGCCCTGTGGAGTAACAAGGGATTATAACCTTCTCTGTATCTGTTAACTGGGTACATTAATGTGTCACCTGCTTGTAGTGATGCTTAAATGTGATTCAGGGAGTTGCAGGCAGATGCCCAGACAAGTACAAAAGTGGGTGTTTCATGTGATCTTGGGTGGAAAATAAAAAGGCCAGGAGGACACACACCAGGATATAAAAAGTGCTCGCCTCTGGGAAAATAATTTCATTTTCCAAGTGCCTTTCTGTTTTCTTCTTTGAGTATATATTGCTTTTGTAATAAGGAAAAAAATGATAAGAGTCAGGTGTGGTGGCTTCTTGTAATCTCGGCACTCAGGAGGCTGTAGTCTGAGGGTCACTGTGAGTCCAGGCTGGCCTGGTCTCCAGAGTTGGTTTCAGGTCAGCCTGGGCTGTCATGAGACCCTGCTCTAAAAACCTGAAAGACGTAAGCGAGCGACAGTTAAGGCATGTGCTTCTCCAGAGCTCACCTTTAGAAGGGGGTGAGGCGCCTCAAGGACCAGGCAGTGAGGCTGTGTGGCAAAGGGCCGGAGATCATGGCACCCCCTCTCCCCCACAGACACCCCGAGACTATATTAGACTATGAGTGGGGGCAGACGGGGAGTGTGGTGTCTGGAGTCAGAGCTGTTTATCCGCTGTGCGGCCTCAGCCAGTACCTCTGTTCCTTACCTGTGAAATGGCCGTGTGGTAAGCTACCTCACAGGTGGCAGCGTCTTCAATGTTATTGTCACTGTTATATGACATTTCTGTCAGCACCCGTTATTGCCGTGATACTAACCCGAGCTGGAGTTGGGGAAGGCCAGAGTGGCCCTGCTTCCCCCACAAGGCGAGGCATGTGGGAGAGCGGGCACAGCGGAGAGTGCTGAGGCCTGCAGGCAGGAGTCCATCTTGCCGGCCCAGTTTCCCCTCTCACCTGTGGGGATGGTCACGCCTGCCTCATGACTGATAAGCAGCTCTGGTGTCCAGGGCCAGTAACTGACTGGCGTCCATTCCCTGCCCTTTGTGGCTGAGCCGTGGCGTTAGGGTTCAGGAGCTGAATAAGCCAGTGGCTTTGTCCCTCAGCCTCCTCAAAGCCTTCCCCTCCCCCAGCATCCCGAAGGCCAAGGAGGGACAGGGGCCAACATGGCAACATTTATCTGTCTCCTTAAGTCACTTTGCTCTAGAGTTGTAGAGGTTAGATTGTTCTGTCTGGGCAGGATCGGCAGGCAGGCAGGGGCACTTGGGCTGCTGGACCCCTGCCTGCCTGTCCCTGGGGAGAGGGAGCAGGGAAGGGGGCTTCTATGGTTAAAGAAAGAGAAATATGGGCTCCGCTGTCCTCACAGGCGTACTTGGATGTTCACTGGACACCTACTTTGTGCCCTGGAGCCAGATGTTGTCCCTGTATTAGGGAGCTCTAAGAAAGGAAGTAATAAAAATAACTGGGGCAGGCACAGGGCTTAGTGGATAAAGGCTGGCCAGGCGGGCATTCGGACCTGGTTTGGATCCTCAGCGTCGTTATGAAATGCTAGAGCACAGCAGAGTATCTGTAACCCCAGGGCTAGGGGGGTGGAGTCCCACGATCCCTGGAATTCATTGACTAGTTAGCCTAGACAAATTGATGAGCTCTAGGCTCAGTGAGAGACCCTGTCTCAAAAACTGAAATGGAGAACTCTGGAGGAACACACCAGCGTCAGCCTCTGACCTCCTCCAAGTGAAACAGGACCCCCACCCATCCCCACATACAGAGACACTGCCGTTGCCCCCAGAATAAATGCTGTGGCAGAGAAAGCAACAGGTTTGGAGGGATCTGCCTGGGAGAAGGGGTGATGGTGAGCCAAAACCTGAAGAGTTAACACAGGAGCCAGCCTTTAAAGACCTGGCCTAGAGCAGAGTTCAGGCAGAACAGGGAACGCAGAGGCTCCGTGGTCCACTGGCCTGACATTTTCAGGGGTGCTGTCTTAGTTACTGTTCTGTTGCTGTGACAGACCATCATGACTGAAGGAACTCATAAAAGAAAGCGTTTAATTGGGCACATGGCTTCAGAGGGCCGTGACAATGGAGCAAGGGCACTAGGGCCACAGCTGTGCACAAGTCAGCCGGCCCCTCCCCTTACAGGCTCCTACAGGGAACAGAGGGCAAGCAGATAGGACTGCCAGAAATACTCCTGTGTGGGAAGGGGCTGTTGGGGCTTGGGGAAGGGGTGGGAGTTCTCAGAGGCCTTGGGGATGGGTTATTGAGCCTGACGGAGGGAAACGTGGGCCGCGCAGGTCTCTTCTGTACTTTTCTGTGCAAAGGCCCTGAGGTGAGAGGAGCGGGGCTAACTCAGAGGATGTGATGGAGGGCAGCATGCAGGAGGTCCTGAGGACCAAGGCCTTAGGGTGGCGGTCAGGTCTGGCTCACACGGTGGGAAGCCTGGTGTGGAGCGCTCTTTGCAAGGGCCCGGGTGGACGTGGAGGCTGCACTAAGGGGAGCTATTTTTGGGGTGGTAAAGGTGACCTAAATCAGAATCAGGGCTGGGTGGAGGCGGGAAGGAGGTCCACTGAGCTCTGGGGGAGGAGGTGTTCCTGGTTAGTGAGGTGGGCTGGGGGCTCCCGTGTCCAGTGTCTACCTGCCAAAGAGACCCCAGCTCTCTTCTGACTCTCCTGCAGTGTCTGGGACTGACAGGTCTACTGGAGGTGAAAATCACTCCTCCCTCAGAGCCAATTGCCCCCTGGGGGTGTCGGAACACCAGGTACCCATTTTAATTCTCCTGCAGTCTGCTGCTTTATCGGTCCTATTTGGAGTTTTATTATTATTGCTGTTAATGGTTTGAAAAGGCCTTTTAATTAAAGCTGCAGGTTGGAGCTGCCGCCCGAGTCCCTGGGGTGGGTGGGAAGGAGCCTTGCCAAGCCTTGTCTCACCCCTTACAGTGCTGAGGCTTCTGAGTCCTGTGCCAGGCTCCTGAGGGGAGACTGAGACAGGGGGCCTCCATCCTTCCTCTGAGCAACCAGCTCTTTCCAGAACAGATCCTTTAACATTCATTTTCTGATCTGAGTCTGGGCCAGTTTCTGGGTGCTCTGTCTGTGGAAGCCACGAGCCTGGGCTTGAGATTGTAGGACCCAGGCAAGTTTGCTCGGGCCTCCTAGGGCCCTTAAGAACCGTCGGGAGATGGCCTGAGTGTCTGGCCCAGGCTGAACACTCAAGCAGGTGCAGTCTTGCTGCTGTGTCCCGCCTGCTAGCAACGACCTGTGAGTGGTAGCTGCTTTATCTTGGACGCTGATGGCGCTGCCTCCTTCCCTCCCCTCTTTCTAGCCCAGAGCATATAGGATCCCCTCCTCTTCACCTTTGAGCTGTCTCCTCTGAGAAGCCTTCCAAAACTCTTTCCAGAACCTGCTTTCCCAAAGGAAATAAATTCCTTCATCAGGAATGTTAAGAAAAAAAGGGGACACCTCCTCTCCAAGCTCTTGTTTGGAAGAGTAGCTTCTGCCCTGTGGCCAGGGTCCCTCTTGTCCTCCAGGGGACAAGTGCTTTTACAGTACTTAAGGTCCTGAGTTCCCGCCGTACCTACAGAGCAACTTGTGTGTGTTGCTCTGAGCTTCATGGTACTTCCGAGGCCTCATTCTCTCTCCATCCCTCTTTCCTTCAGACATCTTTCTATGCCCATTGACTGTTAATGCAGACATGTTTCTGGCTGCCAAGGCCACCCAGCTGACAACTGTTGACTTGTCACACTGGAACCTTCCACCTTTCAGGATATCTGCACTGGTGTATGCCTCCGCCCTAAACTCTCAGTCTTTCACACCACAGGGTATACACTCATAGTGCTCAGGCTGAGTTCGAATGTCACTCTCATGTACTTTGCTTATGTCTTTTCTCCAATGAGTAGAACAGTGGCCACCAGGCCAGTGCCCGGGGATGATCAACTCCTGGCATGTGGCATGTGGATGAGGCTGGAGTAGGAGCTGGTCCCGCTGTCCCCAGGGAAGAACAGGACCATCTTCTTCCGGGGAGGCCCCATCACCCACCTGCCCGCTGCCCTGGCTCCCGTCACTCCTTGGGTGTGCCGGCAGTGCACCCAGGCTCTGTGTCCCACAGACGTCAGCCTCGCTTACACTACTTTGTTGCAGCGACATTTCTCTCTCTGGCATCCTGGAGCACAGCAGCCTTGCACGGGCCACTGTCCCACCCAGTGTCTGTCTCTGCTCAATCGTCTGCCTCCTCCTGGCAGCTCAGCTACTGAGCTATTGCAAGCTTCTGAACTTGGGAGTAAAAAGAGAGAAAGAGGGAGTGAAGAGACGGCTCTTTTGGTAGTTGCCTTCTAAGTACAAGGGATTGAGCTTGATTCCCCAGAACCCGTTAAAAATGCTGGGTGTGCCGGGCACACTTGTTGATGAAGACAGTGTGTGTGTGTGTGTGTGTGTGTGTGTGTGTGTGTGTGTGTGTCTGGTGCTTACTGGCCAAGTAGTCTACTCTAGTTGGTGAGCTCCAGGCCAGTGGAAGACTGTCTCAAAGGAGGCAGATAGTGGGCCTAAGGATGACAAGATTGTCCCTAGTGCCCCCTAAACCCACCCCCATTCACACACACACACATTTTTTTAAAGGAGGAAGATTCATTCCAGGGGCCAGAGACTTCTGAGAGTGAGGCCTAATGTGGTACTTTCCCCAGGCTGACGTGAACACCAAATCCATTTCACATGCTGGAAGACAATGCTTAGCAGTGTGGTACTTGTGCAAGGGACAAAACGAATGCAGACTGAACCCCAGCCTGACTCACTAGCCCCTGGAGGCATGACTTGATCCAACCCTGAGGCAGAGCTAGAACCGACAGACGCTCCTGGCAGCACACACCCATTAAGAAAGCCCTTCAGACGGCATGACCACCCTAGCACCAGGCTGCAGAGAAGGAGAGCAGCTGTGGTGGGGCCAGGGATTGTGGGGAGCAGGTGCCTGTGCTGCTGGGGAGGAGAGAACAAAGGGCCGGGTAAAAAGGAGGTGGTGCCAAGGTGACAGCAGCCAAGATGGGCACCTCACCTGGGTCATCACCTCTGCCTTGCTGGGTACCTGGATTCCAGGCTAGAACAGCTGTAGGAATTCTGCTGAGCAGGGGAGCCCCTCTCTAGATGGTTTGAGCCCAGATTTAGCATGAGCCCCTGGGGAGGAGCCCCTGGCTCCTTGCCACCTCTAATGAGAAAGGCCTCGGCCGGTTGTTGCCTGCCCCTGGGCTGCCCTCAGTGGATTCCCACCCTTTCTCCCTTTATCTTCACCACGATATCAGGAAGGAATGGGGCTGCCTTGTCTAAAGAGGATGCTGAAGCCCTGAGAGGGGAGGAGAGCTAGAGGAGACTTGGGCGTCTCGGTGGTCTGTAGGTGTGTGGGCCGGCAGCTTCCGTCCGTGAGCCCCAGGGTCTCTGGCTGTCCAGGATGCTGTGGGGTGTGGCGGGGCCTGTGAGGGAAGCTCCTCAGGCTGTGACACACTGGAGCTGGACATGTGTGAGGAGCCGTGTCTGCTGAGAGCTGGGTACTGGCGGGGACCCAGCCATGAGTAACAGGGGGTGGCAGAGAGGCCCATCTGGAAGATGCTAGAACCATAGTAAAAAACCACCAGTCATTCTTAGTAAACATATATTGAGTGTCAGCTGTGTGCAAGGCCCCGGGTAGCCTGGCCTCTGCCCTCAGAAACCACCAACCTACGCGGAGCCAGCAAATAATTGAGAGCAGGCAGACAGAGGAACCCACACTTAGGCAGGGTTTGTGTTTTTGTGTGTGTGTGGGGTCATCGTTGCGGGGGGAGGGTCATCGTTAGGAAGCGTCATTTGAGCTAAACTCTGGAAAACCTGTAACAACTGCCTGGGTGAAGAGGCAGGGAGATGGTATGGTAAAGACACCGAGGCACAGGGAACCTCTCGTGTGTGTGTGTGTGTGTGTGTGTGTGTGTGTGTGTGTGTGTGGTAGGAGTACACTCCTAGCAGGGGAACCTGAGGGGGAGGGAGGATTGTGCCGAAAGGGCGGGGACTCGGCAGCCTCCGGAGGTTCTGCCTGCTCCCTCAGGGTGGGAGCCCTGCAGGGTTTGCTCTGCCTGGCCACCGAGTTAGGAAAGCTGTGGAGGGTGTGTTGAGCAGGGTGTGTGTCCCCAACTTGGGGACATCAGTAAGAACCACGGGTGGTGTTTGCGGCAAGGTGCCAAGGAGCGTGCCTTGAGAGATGGAGTCCCAGCAGTGGCTTTTGCCACGGTCCACAGCCCTGGGAAAGGGCTCGGGAAGTGAGCATCAGGTGGGAAGCCTTCTGGAGCCCCAGAGCCATGGAAAAAGTGGATTCCATGCTGAGTGGAGGAGGCAGAGGGAGGAAGGGGGACAGTTGAGGGCCAGAGCTGAGGAGGCGAATCTAGGGTAGGCCAGGGTGTCCCATTTAGCATATTTCTGGTTGGCTGCCATTGTGGATATTCCCTCCTCCCGTAGACACGGGGAGACCTAGTTCCCAACATTCTCCAGGAAACAGCCCCAAATTGGAGCCCTGATGTTCCCTCCTCCCTCTGGCTACCCACAAGTGTGTGCATGCTGCCTCTGCCTCGGGAAATTCTGCCTGTTCTGGGAGTGAGGACAGGACAAAAGTGGGGTGTCCCTGGAGCACCCACGCACACTTGAGAGATGGGCTAGGGCTCCCCAGCTCTGTCTCGTGATTCACCCCACGTGGCTGTCATCAGGGTACAGGGGCTGTGTGATTCACCCTCCCCAGGACCTGAGGTGGTGGGAATAGGTGGCTTATGGGGGAAGCCGCTGGTGGCTCCCTCTAAGTTACCACACCCATGTCCCTGGACACCCAGCAGCCTAGGCCAGGGCTCACCGCTGGCTTGCACCTTGGCCATCCACAGAGATGGCCACATCTGCAGTTGGTGTGAGCTGCTGGGGCAGGGCTGAGTAGAGAGAGGAGGGATTGCTTCTCAGAAGGGACCTCCCTCTCTCCTCTCAGGAGGGACCCGGACTTCTGGGAGGCCAGGCCCCTCGGTGGCTGTCTGGAGGCTGATGGGAAAGGGGTTGGGTGGGAGCCGAAGAGCTCCATTACTGGGACTGGGAGGCGGAGGGGGTGGCATAAGTAGCTGTCACTGAAGGGGTGAGTCAGGCACCATCGGTAGCATTGAGTCAGCCCGAGGGGATGAGGGGAAGAGACACAGCCAAGGTCAGGTCCAGCAGGTTGGGCCCTGAGCGCTTCTCAGCTCCTTAGCCCCTCTGGAGTAGACAGCCAGCTTAAGGAGAGAGGAGAACTGAAGCCCAGTTCATGCCTCCCTGGCTGCAGGCCTCTCTCTTCAGATCCTTGACACTTACCAAGGCATGGCCAACACAGGCCCGTGGCCCGGCCAGCCCCTCGGTAGAAGCTGTCGCCAGTTCTTATCCTTCAGACTTCCCAGCCGGTGTCCCTGTCAGAGGAATCTTGTGTGGCCTGTGGTTTTCCCTGTCCCAGGCCCTTGTGACACAAGTCACAGCACGATCGCTTTACCAGCTTTGTCTACCCAGGAGCCTCAGAGTCATGACTCTTGTCAAGCACACAGTGTGCAGGCATGATGGCCCTCTTGCACAGCACTCTGACCCCACAGTCACCCTTTGAGAGGTTAAATATGAGGAAACAGTGCTTGGAAGGTCACTCTGCGCCTGCAGGAGGAGGTGGGTGTGATCTGAGGTGGAGCCCTTCACCCTGGTCTGTCAACTCTGGCACATACAGTAGAACTTAGTGAATACTGTGTTGACAGAGATGGGAAAACAGAACCACCCAATCTGTGGAGGAGGAGCTAGCCCGACCTCCTGCCCCTCCCTGCAGCATTTCCCAAAGCTGCAGGTTCCTTGTCCTCAGAAGTCAGTGGGCACCATGGCAGCCCACTTTCCGCCAGCTCAGAATACCAGCTCAGCCCCCTGTAGACACCTCATCCGCTCTTCTAGTTTCTTTCACCGGGAGCAGGCAGAGACAGTGAGGATGGGTCAGAGCACCAGGACCCAGAGGGTTATTTTCTTAGGAGTCTGACTGGGAAATAGACCCCTGAGGTCCAGGGAGGGGGTGAGAACACCTGAAAAGCAGCCAGGAGGAGAGTGATCCCAGTGCTCCCTGCCCTCTGTGTGAGGCAGGATCTCCTCACCACCCACAGTCTTCCTGTTCTGGGCTAGTGGCTTCTCTGCACCTTGGATTCTTCAGTCGAGTTGAGTGCAGTGTGGCTCTGTGTACGGAGGGAAGCTCTGGGCCGTATGTACAGGAGGAATGGGCGCATCTTTTGGATTGAATGGGGGGAATGGATGGGATGGACAAGCAGGGGTGTCAGGCTAGGAGCCTGTCCAGGAAGAAGGGCTGGAGGCTTCAATCTGGCAGCTTCCCAAGCCTTGAAGGCCAGGCCCAGCTCCCACGAAAGGCCCCGTGACATCCTCAGTTCCAATGAGGTTGATTAATGGCCACAGAGTACATGGGCGCCTGCAGCCACCCCCCTCAGAGGAATCAGCTGTGATCTATGGGATTGGGTCCCTCAGGGAGCAACTATCTGAGCTCAGAGAAGCTCCAAAAAGTGGGTCAGCACTGGGTGGGGCCTGGATGGCAGCAGCCAACTGGAAGGGAGGGGCTCAGAGTGTCTTCTCTGTCCTGGAGGTCAGGTGGCATACTGGGACCCCACAGCAGAGAGACTGGTAACAGTGCTTGTTGCCTCAGAGACACAGTTGTCTCAGCTGCTGGCAGGGGCGTTTTCTCCTTTGGCTGACAGTGACCTGAAGCCAAAGCTAGCTTGTGGTACTGGGACAGCTTAGACTCAAGGCAGCCAGGGAAAGCCTCTCTGCTAGGGTGACACAGGCGACACCAAGGGATGAAGAGCCAGTCGTGTGGCTGCTGGGAAAAGTGGGCCTGTGGTAGCACCAAGGACTTCCATGAGCTGGCCTATTCAGGGAAGGAAGGGTGAGGGCGGCGAGTGGCCACAGGGTGCTGAGGGACACCGTGCTAGAGATGGAGCGGGGGCGGAGAAGGACCTTGAAGAGCCTCCTGAATCTCAGTCAGAGGTTTAGGTCTCCTTCTTGGGGAGGGAGGCAGCAGCAGCCTCTCCAGTTCACACAGGCCCCTCTGGCCCCCTCATGAGAGTGAATTGGAGGGGCACTTGGGGAAACATAGCCTGGAGAGGTCACTGGTTCGGATATCCAGATATCCTGACCTATGATAGCTGCGTCTTGGCTGAGGAGTGGTAGAGGAGAGCCCAACCCTGAGGGCTGGAACCCAGCATGGTGTTCCTTGTTGAAGCCACTTACTGGGCTGCCACTGATTTAAATGGCTCCATCTCATGCTCCTGTGCACCTCACACAAGGCCCAGGAGTACTGGTTTATAAAAGTGACCCCACAGGAGACACATGTCCTTGATTCTCTTACGGTCACTCAGCTGGGAAGGAGATGCTTTGGAGTCCACCTCCCTTTTAATGCCTCCCTGCATCACCATTCCTTCCAGACCCCAAGGTTACACCTCCTCAAGGTGAAAATTGGATGTCTGAAGCTCCCAGGAGTCCCTACCTCCCTGTCCAGTGGATTTGAATCACATCTGTGTATGCATGTATGTGAGCATACATGTCACTCATCAGAAACTGGTGACAGGATCAGACCAGAAGCATGCCTGGGCTTGGAGGGGCCCAGATGTTCCCCCCCCCCCCGCTCGGCTGGTGCCCAGTTGCCTGCTGACAAGGGCACTAACAGGCACTGTGTGGCCAGCAGGCCATTGGCCCACAAGTGATACATGCTGTGTCTCTGGGCCACTTGTGTCTCTGACTTGACAGAGGACCTTCCAGCAAGGTAGAGAGACTGTCGTGAAGGGAGCTGCTAACCTGTGGCTCTCGCAGCATTGGTGGGGATTCTTGCTCACAGTGCCAGGGAGCCCCCTTGGAGTGGATTGAAGAGGCCTATTTTGAGAGGTTTTCTGGATGAATCGTGGGAAGCTGGGCCCTTTCTGGCTTGAACTTCCCAACTGGATACTGACAACAGAGAGGGGATATATTTGATGATTTTTGCTTTGGTTTAGTTTTGTGTGTTTGTTTGTTTGTTTGTTTGTTTGTTTTTTTGAGACAGGATTTCTCTGTGTAGCCTTGGCTGTCCTGGACTCGATTTGTAGACCAGGCTGGCCTTGAACTCAAAAAGATCCACCTGCTTCTGCCTCCCTGAGTGCTGCGATTAAAGGTGAATGTGGCACTGCGCCCGGCTAGGTTGATGATTTTTCAGGTTAACTGGTTTGAACTCTGCTCCCTACTTCACTAGCCATTCAGTCTTGGACAGCTAGCTTCAACTCTGTGTGAACATTATTTCACAGGCCTGCCAGGAGGGGCAGACAATCCCTTGGGGGACAGGAGAATCAGCACCCTGTTCCTGTCATCTTCCCAAAGCTCATCATCTACTCTCTCACAGTAGAGCTGACACTTTGGGCCTCTCTATCCATTGTGACTGCCTCTGCGTTCCCATTTGGAGGAAACTGAGCCCCAGCAGATGTCCTGGTGCAGGATCTCACAGCTGGCCATACTCCCCTCTGTGTACCTCCATCAGTCCTTTTCCTGATTCCCAGCTAGCAGGCCCTGCAAGGAAGAGCCTGCTCTTTGAAGTGTGTGGTTTCAGCACCATGGCCAGCAGCCAGGTGATGGAGTGGTTTAACTCAGCCGGCCTTTATTGCTGCGTGGAGGCAGCAGGCTCTGGGAGAGACCCCAAAGCCAAAGGGCCATTTTGCCCTGGCACAGAGTCTACTGGACATGGTGATTCCCCTTCATAGGTTCCTCCTGGAGCCACCTCCAGGCCCAGACACTGCCACCCCCTCTCTAGGCCTTAGCGTCACCATGGAAACAGTGCAGGAATGCACTCCCAAAGACCTAGCTTCGGGAAGCTCAGGTTCATGTGGCCTTGGGAAGCCCCAGTGCTGGATCTGATGGGGTTGGTTTTGCTCCCAACCACTCCGCCAATGGGAAACTCAAGGCCACGGGGAAGGGAAGGCTGACCTCACTGCTCCATTATGTAGATGGGAATGTTAAAGCAAAGCGAGCCTCCTTGGGGGCCAGCGCCAGCTGCCTGGAAGCCTGATTCTGGAAGAACCTGGCTCTCTCCTTGCTAGGTGTGTGACAAATGTGTGGTGTTTGTCTCAGTACACCCACTCCACCTGCTGTGGGAAGACACTGAGATCCAGGCCAAGGCCTACAGTCACAGCACATCTTGTGGACATGGACGTAGTTGGCCTGAGTTCAGACCCAGCCATGCACTTCCCAGCCATGAGACCTGGCTGCTTGTCTGTGACGTGGGAGAAGCCAGGACCCCCATCACAGGGTTATTGGGAGGTGGACTCAGGCAGGGCAGGCCTGAGCTTGCTGGTGGGAGCACCCCGTGTCAACAGTAGCTCGTGTCACCTGTTGTCAGCGCCTCGGTAAGTGTGTGTGAACAGCTGCATCCGTGAATGGCAGAGTCACCTGCCAGCCCGTCGCAGGGCCTTCTCCAAGCCCTCAGGACAGCTTCCCAATCTGCTCCATTCTTCGTTCTGCAGGTGTTTGCTCGCGCCTGCATAGAATCTGTCCTGCACTGGAACCCTCTGGGCAGGGCTCAGGGTGTGTGCAGGACTGTGACCCCCCACACTGGATAATGGGGGAGACCAGGACAGCTGCCCCGGGAGGCTCAGGAAGAGCAGCTGGCACCCACGGGGCTGGTGGGCTGATGAGGCAGCCCTGCACAGGCACTGGGAGCTTGGCATCAGCGCCCTGGCCCAGGCAGAGCCACAGGGGAGGCCTCTGGCAGGCCGTGGGATCCCTCGGAGGGCATGCAGAGGGAGGAGGGTGTTCACGGCTGAGATTGGCAGATGGTGCTTCGGATGGAGGAGCAGAGCCCACGATGGTGCAGGCAGGAGAAACAGGTTGTGCCTGGAGTGTGGAGTGGGCTGAGGAGCTGCAGGCCTACGCAGAGGCGGTGGCTCATCTGCGGTGCTGCGTCTTACATGAGCTCCTTTGTCTTCATGCTTGCTTCCCTGGCCTAGCTCAAGGAGTTCCAGACCTCTAGACCCCGCCCTGACCCAAGCTCACGCCTGTCAGCCCCAGTCCCCACCCACCCGCCTCTCTACTCTGGAAACTGAGTCATACTCTGACCTTGAAATCTGTTCCAGTGAAATGGATCCTGCAGTGGGCAAAGGCGGCTGGATTATGGGAGGCGCTGACTATGGGAACGAGGCTCCTTCTAATGGGATCTTTGGCACTGCTGCTGAAGACTCTAAGGGAGAAATAGGCATTCACTGGGGAAGCCTGAGAGGACATCCTAGCTCTGAGACCATGATGTGTGGGGACCTTTGCTCCCGGTCTCTTTCCCTCAAGTCCTGCCTGAGCAGGTGCCTCGGCCATCCTTTCTTGCTCTCACTGGGCTCTGTGTGACAGCCAGATGTGTGGGCAGTACTTGTGGATGTTGAGATAGGCTCTTGGGAGGACCGAGTGGCTTATGGGGAGTGCTGCCTGCTCCCAGCCCAGGCCAAGACTGTGAGGAGAGGCAGAGCCCTGGCCTGGTGACTCCATGAAGCTCAGCCGTGGTACTGGGTGAGGAGGGTGGCTGCAGTTGGGGAAAGGGGAATGAACTTGGCTGTCTGCAGCGCCCCATGAAAGCAGCTGGGCAGAGGGGCCAGACAGGGCAGGGGTACTGAGCATGGCCAATGGCATCTGCAGCATCCTGTCCACTTGCCATTTATTCAGCTGGTAAGCAGTGAGCACTTGCCCTGGGCTGGCCCTGGGATCTATGGAGAACAAGTCAGGTGTGGTCTTCCCTGGCATATGCTTTGTGGTCAGAGTTTGAAGTTGACATTATATCATGGGAAAGCTGTGAGACTGCCTCCGAGTGACAGCCCCCCCCCCAAAAAAATACCTTAAGGATGGAAATGTGCTCCTGTCCCACATACGAGTAGGACAGGGCCATCCTGTGCATGGCCTCTCCTTACCCTGTGACCATGAGGCCACCCAGCAACACAGTGGCATCTGAGAGGGCCGCCTCAGGAGCCTGCTTTCCCCACGTGACAGCCGTGGGGAGCAGCGTGTGAAGCTAGCAGCAGGGTGGGAAGGTCAGAGTTCTGTGCTGGCCAGCATCTGAGGCCAGCCTCTCCCAGGGCACACACCAACCCTCTGGATCCCTGAGTCCTGAGGCCTCCAGTCCTAGCCTGGCCTTTTCCTGGAGTGTTCCCATTCAGTATCCTACCCGCTTAAGGTATCCGGAGTGAAGTCTGTGTCAGCCCACAGGCCTGCCTGCTACTCTTCCTGGCCTAAGCATAATGGTGTCATCCTCTGCAGGGCACCCTGGTGGCACCTCTTGCTAGGTACTTCCTAAAAGTGCAGCTTGTGGGAGCTGGAGAGATGGCTCAGAGGTTAAGAACACTCTCTGTTCCTCCAAAGGTCCTGAGTTCAGTTCCCAGCAACCACATGATGGCTCAACAATGTATAATAAAACCTGGTGCCCTCTTCTGGTGTTCAGGTACATGTGCAGGCAGAATGCTATATAAAGTACTTATCCCGAGACGTCACCGGTTTACAGCAGGCAGCTGCTAATCTTCACTTTCACTCCAAGCCGATGGTTTCATTCTGTCTGTGTAGCCTTGGCTGTCCTGAACTTGCTTTGCAGACCAGGCTGGCCTCAAACTCACAGTGATCTGCCTGCCTCTGCCTCCCTGAGTGCTGGGATTAAAAGGCGTGTGTCACCGTGCCCAGCAATTTTCCCTTTTCTAGGATCATATAAATAGAAACATATAATAATAGTAATCCTGTGTCTAACTTCTTGCACAGTACTTAAAAATTTGGCATTCACCTTTTTTTCCCCACACATTGGATCTTATCCCTTTAAGTGTTCAGTACCATCCCATTTTGTAGCTATGCCATGCTTTGTTGATCTGCTGACTGGATGGAGCATTTGGATGTTTTTGGCATGAAGCTACGATGAACAGTGCCGTTGACCGGTGCTTCTGTGGCCACAGGGGAAGCCAGCCATAGTTTTGCTGAGACGTGCAGGAGGGTGTCTGGGTAGGCCTTGGATGGAGGACTGCTTGTCCTGCGAGCCTGAAGTATTTGCCATTGGCCCTTAAAGAAAGGTTTGCTTGACCCTGTTATAGCTGACAGTCAGGGGCTCCATGACCCTCCTCCCCTTTTCATCAGGACTGAGGACTGGAGGCTGAGCCCCACCACCTCCTTGCCCTGTACGCCACTGCAACCAAATCTGAATGGTTCCCCTAGTCTTTAAAGAGTGTGTGTGTGCACAGATGTGTGAAGGCCAGAGGCTGATGTAAGTGTCCTCCTCACTCACGCTCCACCTTGCTTTCAGGGTCTCTCACTGAACTGTTCACTGATTGGATAGATGAGCTGGCCAGTGATCCGCCTGTACCTGCCGCCCACTCCCATACATACATAACTCTGAGGTTACAGCCCCACAGCACAGTGCCCAGCTCTCATTTGGTGGCTCAGAATCTCCATCTCGCAGGCCAAGCACTTCACTGACTGAGCCGTGAACCGTCTCCTCAGTTGTGTTTTGTTTTGTTTTTGTTTCTGAAGCAGAGTTTCATGTATCCCAGGCTGCCTTGAATTTGACATGAAGCTGAGTGTCACCTAGAGCTTCTCTTCTTCCCGCTGACAGCATGGGTTAGAACATACGCCACCATGCCTGACTTTGTGCAGAGCTGGGGATCTAGGGACTCAGAATTTTGTGTGTTCTAGGCAAGCAGTCCACCTGGCGCCTGACCCAGCTTCTAGAGCCTACTGTCTCCTGACTCAGACCCCAGATAGAGCACTGTCATTCTCACCACCTCAGGTCTGCCCAACTGAGCTCCGGGGTGCTTATTTTCCACAGGAAACTGACCAAGTGCTTGCAGCTCCCAGGGAAAAGGCCAGTCTCCAAAGTAGCAGGATGGCGCCTTCTTGATGACTGAGTCTCTGCCATCTTTCCAGGACTGTTCCACTCTCCATGTCCCCCTCCTTTCCTGGAGTCACAGGCGGGCTCCCCACTTTGCAGAAGCTTCCCAAACATGCCATGCATTGCGCCCCATGTGTTTGCCACCTGCCTGCCTGGTGGCTTCCTGTGGCTGCTCCTGGGCCCAGCCAGAGCCCTCTTTTCCCATACGTCCAAAACACACCCCACCCCCAGGCTGGCTGCTGGCCCCCACCACCCTGGGCTTCCACCCGCTGCTGCAATGTCTGTTTACGTATCTGCCACCCCATGGGATTGGGTGTTCCGGGGACATTTTGCCTGACTCATCTTGTCCTCACTGTGGCCCACTTTGGGGCCACGTACGGAGTAGGAGCCCAAATGTTTGTGTGCAGGGCACCGTGTTCTCTGGATTTGCGCCAGAGCCCTGAGGAATTGGATGAGGCCTCGAAGGGGTGGGGGTGGCTGTGAGGCAGAAATGGATGAGAAAGGACAGAAGTGCTAGCTGTGAAGGGCCCTGACACTTGGGCAGAGATCCTGCCCTCTGCAGCCTTCCTTGAGCCCTTTAGACCCCCGAACTTATCTTGAACATCGCTGTAAGGTGCACACCCCCACCACCACACTGTTCAGTGAGAACAAAGACAGTCATGGCTGGCTCTTGTCCACATCTGGCCCAAGGCAGAAGGCTGCCAGCTGTTTCTTGAGTGACCTTGGGCTGTAGATAAGCAGCTCAGTGGAGGGTGTGGCCTAGTTAGGGGTTTGAAAGCCAGCCAAGGGTTCGAAGTATGGCTTTCTAGCAAGGTGTGTTTAGTGAATTGTGAGCAGCCTGGAAATTGTGAGCAGCCTGGGTCTGAGGCTGTGGTGCCAAAGGGCACCCGGTCCCAAGCCAGCAGGACAGCAGTGAGCCATGTGCCGCTATCAGATAGATCCAGGTCTGTGAGCCCAGTGCGCTGTAGCCCCGTGTGAACAGCATCGTGTATTTATGTGGTACGCAAGGTCCTCCATACGCGGAAGGCGTGCATCCGCAGGACCTAAAGAATTTAATGTCTAGCTCTGGAGAGAGGCCTGGGGCGCAAGTGTGGCTCACCAGCGTTTGCTCACCAGCGTTTGCTCCGGCCCAGGCAGTCACCATGCAACCTGAGGCCACGCATTGCCCTCCACTGCAAACTGGGTGAGCAGCAGCCTGCAGAGCTGTGAGGGGCAGAGGAGGAAGCAGGGGCCTCTGGACCGGTGACACGTGTCAGGATCTGCTGGGAGTGCTGACAGCCTGGCTTTGCAGCTGTGAGAGACGACAGGCATCCAGATCAGGTGCTCGGAGGGGAACCTCCCTCACTGGCTCTAGCTCCCAGATCCAGTCTGGGGAAACTGCCTCTGCTTCTCCAAATCAGGAGTGGTGGTAGGATCTCACAGCAGCCGGCAGTAGGTCTGGGGCTATGGCCAGGGCTAAGACTAGTGCAGAGCAGGAGACAAGGAAGGATAAGGACCCGGTTTAGGGCTGGAGCTGGCCTCTCTGCCCAGTCCTGGGCTCTGGCCAGCCCACTGCATCCTGCACAGACACAACCAAGCCCTACCAGGCACTGAGTGTGGAGTTAGCACCGAAAGCTCAGTGGCGCCTTATCTGGGCAAAACGTTCCACAGCTGCCAGCTGACTGGTGGGTGTTCTCAGCTCTTCGTAGCTGTCCTAGCCACTCTAGTTGTGTACTGAGACTGTCAAGACCTTCAGTACAATAAGGTATTTTGAGAGAGGGAGAAAGTGCATTTGCATACCTTTTATTCTCACATATTGTTTTAATTCTACCTTATCAGCAGTTATTGTTACCAGTTTCTACTCCGCCTGCTTCTAAGTGAAGCTTTGTCACAGGTGTGTGAACAGGGCAAAGCACGGGGCACACACAGCTCAGCACTCTCTGAGGTTTGGGAGTGCACTGGGAGTCTCAGGGTGTCTCTCCCTGGAAGACGAGGAGGACGAGAGCAGCCACTGTGCTGAGAAGAATGAATTCATCTGCATAGCTCCTGGGGCTGTCACATCAGACCTAAGTAAGAGGTATTCCCATTTCACAGAGGGAACACTAAGTGTTATGATATATTAAAAAAAAAAGAGCCATGCACTTGACAGATCTAAATATGAAGAGATTTATTTGGGGGAAGCAGAAGAGACAGAGAGAGACAGTGGGGGAGCATAGGAGAAGAGAGAGGGGCATGGTAAGGGGCCACTGGGAGAGAAGCTGAAGCTGAGAGGGCAGAGAGAGTGAGTGAGTGGGAGCGGCAGACGGATTATATTTGAAGCCCCTGGCCCAGATGATGTCGTAGGATGGAGGTAGTGACACAGGATGTCAGCAGGTGAGCTGATTGCCTGCATAACATTAACACTAAAGTTATCCCTCCAAGGTCAATGGCTGCCGGGTGGGGCTGGGGCCTGACCATGGGGTGTGTGGCTCCAGAGTCCATGCTTGATCCCCCAGCTTCCTCTGGAGTCAGCCACAGTGGACCCTTCCATCCTGCCCTCTGCCTGGTCAAGTTCCACCTCCACCCTGTGCCCCAGGCCTCCTTATGTCTGTGCCTCCTTATATACCTGTGGCCGCACAGGGTTCTTTTGTCACAGTCCAGCTCTTGAGTGAGAATCGTGAGACCAAGGATGGGATCCCCGTCAGTTTGTATACCATTATGTCCAGTGAAGGAGGGTTTTGTTATTAGTGGTGGCCTTGAGGGCTGGCTGTGAGTAGATGAAGAGCAGGAAGCTTGGTGATGAGTGGTGGCCACGCGACTTGTGTTCCAGTGCTCTGAGGGAGATGACAGTAGGGACAGGAGAGGTGGAATCACGGGGAGGAGTGGACTGCAGGGAGGGATGGAAAGGATTGGACATTCAGATACATGCTACGGAGCCTGAGGCAAAGCCAGGAGGCAGCTGGGAGAAGGGCTTTGTGGACCGGGCTGAAGAGCTTAGGGTTTGAGGTGAGGAGGAGACTTGGGAGGTCAATGTGTATGTCATTGAACTGTGCAGGCCTGTAGGCCTTGGTGTTGAGTGAGAGGACCTGGGGACAGAGGAAGCCTCTTGTGGAGGCAGGCCAGGCCAGCCGAGGAGAGCCTGGGACAGGAGACTGCTGCTTTTAGAAACCACTTTCCCATTTCAAGTTTATTGAGCTAAAAGCTCCTATAAATCTGTTTTACAAATTGGCTTTTTGGACAACAAACGGTGCTTTAACGCACAGGGTGGCAAAGCCAACTCGGTGGCAGCCCATCCGAGTCCTGTCAGAAGGCCCTACTCCCTATGACCTGCAGCTACTGAGGATTAGCACTTCCAGCTGTGCTACAAGCCCATTCCACTCGTGTCTTGAAAGGATCCTTCCACAGAAGTAGGTGCAGGGAGGCAGTGGGGCCAAGGAGGTGCTGGTCCCACAAGGTGCCACTAGGGACCGGGCTCATTCGAAAGATGTGCAGGAGTCTTCAAGTCACAGGCAGAGTTTTTATGTAGAAGATGAGAGATGAGGAGAAGGGGCAGAAGAGTCCCTGGTGGCAGCCCAGGAGGGTGACCAGGCAAGAGGATGATAGGGGAAGTAAGAGTCTGGGGAAGAGCATCTCAGGCCTTTTACTCACTGAGCTTGTGAGGTGGGCACGCCCACAGTTGCCATAGGACCTCTGAGGGGCAAGGTGGGCTGGAAAGAAATGTCAGGCCTTGTGAGAGGGAAGCAGGAAAAACCCAGAGCTCAGCTTCAAAGGCCAGCCACACTGTGTGTGTGGCCCAGGGAACTCACAGAACTCTGCCTTGGGATGGGGTGGGCCATCTTGTGGGAGGGGCCAACAAGCTGCAGGTTCTGTCTGGTGATGACACTGCAGAGACTGGCAAGCCCACAAGCTTGACCACTAAAGCTTGGATGCTGGGGATGTTCAAGGGGACAACCAGGAGTGACACCGGCGGCATTCCGCTGAGCCTGAGTGGGGACTTTGAGCTACCCTCATCTTAGATACCAGCAGCTGGGCACAGAGAAGAAATTTGCCCAGAAGACTGGGCGCTTTAAGCCCACCTGGCCACCCCTTTAAGCCCAACACTAGGGAGGCAGAGACAAGCCAAGCTTTTTGAGTTCAAGGCCAATCTGGTGTATAAGGCAAGATCCAGGCCAGTCAGAGTTACACAGTGAGATCTTGTGTCAAAGCAAAACAAACGTATGAAGACCCTTGCCCAGAGCCGCTCAGCTTCATAACCGAGCACCTGGCGTTTTACGTGGAGCCTCTGCTCTTTACCTGAAAATTCTCAAGTGGATAAATTGTAATAAATAACGATAACATAAAGGAAAAAAAAGAGAAAAGTGGCAGTTTGCCACATAGATTTGGAAAAGTACTGTCAGAAGAGATTTAAACATGTTTAGGAGCCTTTTCTTCACACTGTCAGAGGAATTATCAAAAGGAAATTATTGGAAAAAAAACAAGCAATGTATTATAGCTTCCAAGCCCATAAGCACAGATGTCTGTGGGCAAAACTGAAATAAAACTGAAATGAATTTTTAAAATTTTCACTGTGGGGCTGTAGTGCCCGCCAATGACCAGTGTGCATGGAGGCCTGGCCCACTCACTCAGTCAAGCAGTCAGTGCCAGAAAGGTTGTGCAGGAAGTGAGAGAGCAAGGCTTGAGGACATCTGGGCCACCAGTGGGCTGGGCAGAGGGAGAGCACGGCAAAGGCTGTGAGGCAGGCGCATGCCTGGTGTGTTTAACGGGAGCATGAAGGCCAGTAGGCCTGGGACAGGCCTGGGGCAGGAGGTGATGTGAGGCCCTGGACGTTTTAGAGCCTAGGAGGAGTAAGATCCGACTTGAATTCTTCTTCTTCTAAGATTGTTTGTTTGTTTTATGTATGAGTGCTTTATCTGCATGTGTCTGCAGGTCAGAAGAGGGCATCAGATCCTGTTATAGATGGTTGTGAGCCACTGTGTGGTTGCCGGGAATTGAACCCGGGAACTCTGGAAGAGCAGCCAGTGCTCTTAACCTCTGAATCATCTCTCCAACCCCCAGCCTTGACTTCTAACTTGACAGCTCTGACTTCTGTGCTGGGAGCAAGAGTTTAAAAAACAAAACAAAACAACAAACAACAAAACCCAAACAATGAGGAAACCAGAGTCAGCATGGACAGTCCAGGCAGGAGCTGGAGGTTACGTAAACTCAGGTGCAGCCGTCCATCTTCCTGACGCATAGCTGCGGGTCCAGTGCAGCGGCTCAGCCTAGACATGGGAAGGGAGAGGGGTCAAGAATGACATCAGAGCCTGGGCATCGGGGGCTGGAAAGGCAAGGTCCCGTGGAGTCAGGTAGCTGTGGTTGCGATGTTTCACGAAGCACTTGTCTGCTCCATTATCCCTGTTCATCCTGGCTCCCTTTGTGGGCAGGAATTGAGACTCACTGCAGTGACATGACCATCTCAGGCTCACAAGGTCGGAAGGGAGTGAAGTTTCAACCTAGAACCAACTGCACACGAGGATTTGTAATTCTGGTTCAACATTGAGTTAGTAAGGGCCCACAAGATGCCGAGGGCCATGCTGAGTGCTGGCGCCAGTGGGTGAGGTGAGCGTGCTTCACTGTGGTGGCATCCAAGAAGTCCTGGGACCAGTGTGAGCCCAACCAGTTAGGGGTCCGGTGGCTTTCCGGAAGCACACAGACCTCTGGGAGAGAGGGCTTCTGGGGGAACCCCCTGTGGGTTTTCCCTGAGGAGGCCTTGGGCTCCCAGATTGTGGATGGCCACCCGGAAGTTCTATTGTGTTGTTTTTGAAGGATTGGGATGGTTTTAATAGAGTTACTGAGCCATAACTCATGCGCCCTATGATTCACTCACTTGGTGTCCTGTTAGACGGACACCAAGCTGTGTGTGTCTGTCCATTACAGTCCAATTTAGAGCCTCTCCATTGCCCCAAGCAGCAGCTCTCATCCCCGCCAGAGCCCTTGGCAGCCTTGACATGACTTGATTCTACTTTCCATCTCTATGAAGGCAAAACCCCCTGTGATCAACAGTCTGTGTCCGTGGCACTGGGCAGCATGAGGCCTTTTGTATGGAACTTTGCCCTTGCATTGTATGTCAGTTGTCTGTGTTGGAAATCCAGGGTTTAAACAGTGTCACAGCCAGCAAGGGCCTAGGGCCTGTCACCCACAAGAGGAAATGGGGGACATTCGGCCTTCCGTCAGCAGGTAAACCTGGAGGCTCCAGGGGGCTCAGAGCCCTCCAGGTCAGGATGCCTCCCCGCTGCCGTTACCTCTGCCTTCAGCCACAGTGCTGGGGGGCAGGGTTTGGCTCCAGGTGATAAGCTGTCAGAACGGCATCTCCCCAGCTGTAACACTGAGTGTGCTGTGGGTTTTCACACCCCATGATGTACCTGCAGGTCTCCCATGCATACTTCTGAGTGTGTGTCCTTTCGTTGAGAATGTTCTTGAGTCTTCTTTCCGGCTACCCCAACCCTTGCCGGTCCTGCCCGTTTTTCTTGGGTGGGGATGCTCTTCCTCGGGCAGATGGGCTGAGCTGTCCTAGAACTGTCTGGGTTAGAGATGCTGCCCCGGCCTCATCCTCATCAGTGGCCAGTGTCAGGGCTCTAAGGAGGTCCGGAGACACCCACATCAGGACTCTTGCTCCCTGCCCTGCCAAGCTGCATGCCTCAGTTTCTTTGAAAAGGAGGGGATGAAGTCTGTTGCACAGGTGGCCCTATACGAGCTGATATGTGGATGGTGCCGTTTCTGGGCAGACCATGGGGCGGTTTGGGAGGGCACCCTCAGGCCCGGGGACAAGGGTTAAAGACAGTGAGTCTCCCAGCCTCAGCTGCCCCTTCCTGCTTCTTTGTATGATGGACTGGGCCACGTGTCTCTTCCCAGGACTTGGTGCCAATCTTGCCTTGGTCTCAAAGTCTCAGTTTTGTGAACTGTAGAATGGGAGGGCAGATGGGCATCCTCCGAGGCCTTGGGGTCAGCGAGCTGCCTCGTGGGCAGGTGTGCAGTGGAGGGCCTGCTTACTGTTGACAGCCAGCCAGGTGGAGAGTGGCTAGGAGCGCAGACCCGGCTTGCCTCGGGTTGGAGATGCCTAGAATCCCCGTTTTTCCCAAGGCGGTGCCTTGTACCTGCTTGTCTCTTGAGACCTCCCAGCAGCTCTCAGGAGAGTACACTTAAAAAGAAGAAAAGCCTCAGGCCCAGAAAGAGGAAGCCACCTGTCCCTTGTCCCCAAAGTGAGTGAGGGGGCCAACATGAGATTTGAATTCACAGTAGTGTGCCTTTGGCCCCTTTCCTAACTTCCCTCATGAAGTGGGAAAGGAGGGAGGGGCCAGAGGGAGGAGCAAGCAGAGGAAGGACTTGGGGACTGAAGCTTCCCTGTTGCTGGCTGCCGCAGGGATTCTGTGGGTGGTGGGAAAGGCGTAAATACGCATGACATGCAAATCTACCTCTAAAAACAACGTGGGCCTCCCATGAGCTGGGTGCCAGGGTTCTCTGGAAGATATAGTGTTACACAAACACTTGGGTTTCTATGACAACTGTGCGACCTGCCCCCTCCCTGGGGTTGATCTGGAGGTCTCAAGGTGTGCACTAATTTCCAGCTAATCAGTGTTCCTCCTGTGTCCTGCAGGCGCTGGTGCGTGCCCTGCCTGGAGCCAAGTGGCCCCCCAGTGAGACCAGGGCCCAGCTCAAGCCTCTGGTGGAGTGCCGGAGGTATGTGTGTGGCAGTCTTCAGTCCCCCACCCACTTCTGAGGTGTCATCCGCAGCACACTTTCCGGCTGCCATTTCTCCTGTGCACGGAGATCCCTGGTTGGTAAGTACAGCCACAGGCCTGGGCACCTCACCCACCACCGTGCTTGCCACCGTTGGGGAATGCCCAGCCCTCCCACTGCCAGCACCCACAGGCTGGCAGGGGGACCTCCACAAGAGCATTCCTGCCTGGGCACAATTACAGTTTAACCAGCTGGGTGTACCCCATCCTCCCGACAACTCTGGAGGTGGGCATGGTGAGGATGCCTATTTCCCAGGGCACGGCTTCCGTGAGGGAAAGCCCTTGCTGAGGGTGGACAACAAACCCAGCTCTGCACATTTCAAATGCCACACCCAGGGCTGGGGCAGGTGTTGAGCCCAGGCTCAGGAGGGGAGCAGGGAACCCTGCTGTAGTGTGCCAGGGCCCGAATGAAGGCATTCTTCCTCATCCTACTCCTCCACCTGCCTCAGCTCACACAGCGGGATACCAGGCCCGGCCCCCTGACTGTCCCTCCACACCCACACTGCCTTCAGAAGGCCTGGTCCCTCTGTCATCCTTCCCGCAGATCCGGGTCAGCCACCTCAGGCCCCCGGGGGACAGCCACAGTACCTGCTCCTTCATCTCCCGGTTCTCACAGTCCCCTCACCAGGTTCCGCTGGTATTACATGTCTGGCTCACAAGCGAAGAAAACCCTGGGCCCCCAGCCACCTGTCAGCCTACTGTATGGGACCCTGGGCTGAAGAGCTGCCCAGGAGCCCATCAGCCTTTCGGGTCCCAGAGAGCTGCTGCACGGGCCCTCGACATGGTGCCAGCCCCCTTGCCTCCAGCTCTCCCATCTGCCATCAGCTGCCAGCTTCCTTGATGATACGGTTATAAGAAGGGAAAAGACTAGTGAATATGCACAATATGCAAATTTCGAGGATAATCTAAAAACCCGTGAAGTTCACTGTCAATAATGGATGTGGAAGCGTGTCTTTGAGAAGCAGGCGCTGCACATTTGTGTGGTGCCAGCCTGTTGTTAATAACTGCGAAAGGGGCCCCGCTAATTAGTACGCCCCCCCCGCGCTTGGTTTCCCGGCCCCGGTCTACTGTAGCAACCAGAGACAGCTGTTGCGTTTGGCTGAGAAGCTGTCTCCACAGAACTGATAAGGACTTGGTGGTCTGAGAGCAGGGACTGCCTGCCTGTGGGTTCCGCCTTCGGCCAGCATGCTGGGTTTACCCAAGGCAGGCCCGAGTGTCCCTGATGACAGTGTGTGTCTCAGGGCCCGCCTGTGAGGCAGTGGGTATCTCTTGAGCAGTTAGCGCCTGCCTCACGTTGTGGTGAATGCCTGGCACTCTTGGGCATCTCAGTTCGACTCCCTGTCGGCTCACGGAGGGCTTAGCCCCTCCTGCTGATGGGCATGCCTCTGAGGCCTCCTCCGCCCTAGGGCAGATTCTGGAGGCACAGCTGCCATTGCTCACAGCCCCCCTGTGTGTGGCCCAGTGACGGAGAAGGGATTCCTTGGCACTGGCAGAGAGCAGCCGTCAGGATCACGTGGAAAGATGGAGGCCGGGGTGGCGCGAGGGAGGTGTTACTGCTGCGATTTTGCTAACAAGCTGGTTATTTAAGGAAGCGGGAAGCCATGAGGGAGCCTCTGTGCCTGGGCAGAGGTGGCTGGGAGGACAGGGTGCCCAGGGAATTGAGGTCAGAGAGCCAGCCACATACTGATCAATGGATTGATTGAGTCTTGTCCACTTGCTGACAATAGTAACAGCACTACAAAAGTCTGGGAAAAGATCCACTGTCTGTGTCAAAGAGGACCTGTGAGCTGGAAGACACGAGGAGCTTGTAGGGCAGCTGAGCTTTGTTTGCAGGCCTGGGGGTGGGGCACAGCCTTGGCCTCTGGTCACTTACCACATTCAATCTTTTGTCTTTGTGTTCCCCGAGGTAATGTACATCACAGTAAAGTGACAAAAAAAAAAAAAAACAAAAAAGAAAGAAGGAAGGAAGGAAGGAAGGAAGGAAGGAAGGAAGAAAGAAAGAAAGAAAGAAAGAAAGAAAGAAAGAAAGAAAGGGAAAAAAGAAAAAAATCAAGCTCTAACAGTAACAGCTACTATTTAGTGACACCTATTAGGTATCAGTCTCCTTACTAAGGATTTTCATCTTTGTTTTTAAAATAGTGTGTGTGTGTGTGTGTGTGTGTGTGTGTGCGCATTCTGTTTATTTGCTTATGTTGAGACAGGGTCTCTCTATATAGTCCTGGCTGACCTGGAACTCACTGCATAAACCAGACCATCCTCAAACTAAGAAATCCTCCTGCCTCTGCCTCCCAGGTGCTGGGATTACAGTCATGTGCCATCACACCTGGCTTATTTATTTAACTTTGCTGTGATGGAATCTGGGAGCTCCTACATGCTAGGCAGACACTGCACCACCCAGCTACACCCAGCCTAGCATTTAACCTTAAAGTTTTATCTATCTATCTATCTATCTATCTATCTATCTATCTATCTATCTATCTATCTACCTATCTATCTACCTATCTATTATCTATCTTATGTATAATGAATGCTCTGTCTGCAGGTACACTTGCAGGCCAGCAGAGGGCATCAGATCCCAGTGTAGCTGGTTGTGAGCCACCGTGTGGTTGCTGGGAATTGAACTCAGGACCTCTGGAAGAGTAGACAGTGCTCTTAACTGTGGAGTCATCTCTCCAGCCCCAGCATTTAATCTTTTTTTTTTTTTTTTAATCATATCACATCTTCACAGATTTTCTTATTTTACCCACTGGGGCAAGCGAGGCTTACAAAATAAAGCTGCTTGGCATAGGCTCAGAGGTGAGACGAGAAACCAGACAGTCAGCTCAAGCCTCCAGTGCAATGAGGAGTTCAGAAGCTGCGCCAGAAAGTTAGGGGCCCTCTGTTTGCTTTCGCAGGCTCTGTGCCCCTCGCACGTGTGAGATGTGGGAAGCTGGGCAGGTATCTGTGGACATGGCAACAGGAAGGGCTAGGCCCCTGCCAAGGGCAAGTACAGGGCATTCGGTCATCTAACAAATGCTCCAGATAGGAGCAAGGTATCGAAAGGGGCAGCTTGGGAGGGGCTGAGGAAGACTCAGGCTCATTCAAGGTAAAAAGAACTCATCCAGAGGAAGCAGGCTCTGACCCAGTGGTCCTCAACCTTCCTAATGCTGAAACTCTTTAATATGGTTCCTCATGCTGTGGTGACCCCCCCCACCATAAAATTATTTTTGTTGCTACTTCATAACTGTAATTTTGCTACTGTTACAAACTGTGATGTACATGTCTGATGCGCAGGTAACCTCAAGGTTGAGGGGTTGAGGCCGCTGCTGGAAACTCGCTGCTCCAGGCCTGCTATGTACTGAACCTAGTACCTCGTTAAGCTCAGAACAACCCAAAGGCATTGTCATTGTTGCCCTGCAGATGAAGGGTCTGAAGTCTAGAGAGGAGAAGACTCTCTCCGTTTCTGGGGACTGTGTATAAGCAAGCTGGACCTAGGGCTGAGGACCCCAGCAGGGCTTGAGCTGCACGCGGCTGGAGTCACACTCAAGCAAAGCAATAGGTCCAGCTGGTGCTGGGAACAGCTCTAGAACGTGGCATGCAGAAGGCTCTGCAAGCCTGAAGCTGGCAGCCCGCTCTCTCTGGGCACCAGCCCCAGAGGCATCCATACATTCCAAGGAGGTTTATTGAGAACAGTCACACTCATCAGTACCCCTCCCACAGCACCCGGGCTTGGGGAAGGACTCCTCTTACACAACCACCCACGTAAATAGAGTGAGAGGAGCCGGGACCAGTGCAGTGAAATGGATCAGCAGCTCAGGGCCACCATGTGGCTGGCGTGGACCGCCTAAGAGCACACGGTCAGCCCTGCTGGGGAGCACTGGGTAGTGTTGTTGGTAGTGGCAGGGCAGTTGGGAACAAGCCACCTGCCCATCACCGGGGTACTAGTTAGATATGCTTGCTGTGGCTGTGCAGCAGGGCCTGCTGCGGCTGTTAAAAACGGGGCCGGGATCTAAATTTACTGTTGCAGAAAGAGCTTCATAGTGTGGAGGGATTTTTTCCTGTTACCCTTTTTAAAGGAGGTTATAAGCCGGCCTGCCATTTTCATTAGACTCTGAGTTTCTAGAAGCTGTTCCCAGCACTTCCCCTGGTACAGGCAGACCTGAGGGACTGGGAAACCAGATCAGGCTGTGGCTCCTTTCTGTTCCTTCTTGGCTGTGTGACCTTGGGCAAGTCACTTGCCTTCTCTGGAACTTTTTTTTTTTTCCCCAAAAACAAAGAGATGGATAGCATGAGAGGGCGTGGAGACCTGGACAGAACTAGGATAATACCAGGTGGCATTGCCAGTGTCCAGTGCCTTGGCCACTGTGTACTTGTCACATCCTGCCGGTCTCCTCAGGCTGCCTCCTCCCTCCTCCCAGGCCTGAGGCCTGAGGATGACAGCAGCTTTGTGCACAGGACCAGCAAGACCCCAGGTCAGCAGCACCCCCACCCCAAAACCTTGGCCGCTCCCCTCGACCTACTAACTTGCCTCACCAGTCAAGGCTGCTGTTGGGGACCTGTTGGCCCCGGGAACTAAACCTGCCTGGAAAGACAGGCAGTGCCTTCCGGCGGCTCAGAACCTTAAATCTCAAGCAGAGCAACTTCAGCTCGGGAAGCCACAGTCTTGGGCTCTCTGTCATGAATAATCCGACACAGGCAAGCTTCCTTCACCAGCAGCCGTCCCTCCCTTGATGACGGTGATAAATTAGAAACTACCCAATTATCTGTCTGTGAGAGACAGTTAAATGGATTCCGTCCAGTAGCTGACAGCATCCTCCGTCCTGTGGAAACAGCACTGTAGATCTGCCCTTGTTGACATGGAAACATGTCCCTGGCACATTGCTGGAGGAAAAATAGGGGATTTAAAAGGGGGGGGGAGGCCTGGGGGCTGTCAAAATGGCCAAGTCGCTAAAGGTGCCTTCCACCAATACAGGGCACCGGAGTTCAACCCTTAGGAGCCACGTGGTAGTCAGAGACAGCCAGCGCCTACAGATTGTCCTCTGACCTAACACACACACACACACACACACACACACGAGTAAAGAAATGTAGTTTTAAAAAATGGTGCATTGATCTCTGAGTTCAAGGCCAGCCTAGTCCATACAGTGAGTTCCAGGACAGCAAGGGCTACATAGTGAGACTCTGTCCTGAAAAAAAAAAAAAATTTTTTTTAATCGTGCATTGTTGCAGGATCCTTGAATTTGGAGTCAGATCTGAATGCTAGGACCAAGGGAGGAGTAGGGTACCTACTTAGACATCCAATGACTTTTACCATTTTTATGGAAAAATATGTGTATTCATTCTTCTGTCAGAGACGTGTCTGGATCTGGAAGGACAGTCATGAAGTTGTTCCTAGTGATGCTCTCCGATGTGGAGAGAGGGGTGGGCTGTGATTTAAGTTTTACTCATTTCATTCAGGATCTCTTCAGTACTAGTGACAGAAAGGCCATCCCAGGTTGCTGGGGGAGGGGGTGACTCGTGGCTGTGAAATCCAGGCTCTCCTGGATTCAGGGGCTCCGACAGTGTCACCAGGACCTTGCTCAACAGTGGACGCTCTGTGTGGCTGCACCTCTCACAGAGATGTTCTATGTAAGTGACAAGTCGCCTATCCAGAGACGTGAGTAGGTACGACTTCTCCCCAGGCAGCCCAGCCCGATCCCCAGGTTTTGGCATGGACTGGTCAGCTTCTAGGCTGTGCCCACCCTGCGATCAATTTCTGCTGTTAAGGCGGTACCCAGTGCTCCGATTTGCAGCCTAGACCTATGCAGTTGCCCCCTGGGAATGGAGAGGGGCTGAAGCCTCCAAACCAATGGTGTGCTGTGACCTGAGGCGGCCAGTGTGGTCAAACCCAGCACATTTCTCTTTCTGTAATGTCTGAACTCCCCAAGTTGAGTGACTTTGTTGGTTTTGGGTTTTTTCGAGGTAGTCTCACTGTGTAGATCAGGCTGGTTTCAAATTTCAGGGTCCTTTTGTTTCAGCTCCTTCTTCTTTTGGTCATTGTTTGTTTGTTTTGTTTTGTTTTTTTTTGAGACAGGGTTTCTCTGTGTAGCCTTGGCTGTCCTGGACTGGCTTTGTGGACCAGGCTGATGTCAAACTCACAGAGATCCACCTGCCTCTGCCTCCCTGAGTGAGTGCTGGGATTACAGGTGTGCACCACTGGGCCTGGCTCAGCTTCTTTTTATTTAATTACTTTTATTTGTTTATTTATTTTTGTTGTTTTGAGACGGGGATTTACTGTGTAGCCCAAGCTGTTCTGGAATTTGCTACATAGACCAGAGTGGCCTCAAACTCATAGAGATCCGACTGCCTCTGCCTTCCAAGTGCTGGGATTAAAGTCTGCACCATCATAGTGCAGTCTGATTGCACTATGTTTAAGCGGTGCCTGTCTAAGCTTCTTAGGTGCTAGGATTACAGGTGTGCAGCTCTGCTTCTAGCCTGATTCCGATTTTTCTAATGGCCAGATAAAACAAGGCAGCTGCCCAAAGAGTACTGAGCCTGACCTCAGTGTCAGGGCCCAGGGCCTGAGACAGAATGCAGGAACCTTTGGGGCTGCAGAGTCATTCAAGAGATGCCTCCTTCAAAAGGGAGCAGTCCTGGCTGATAGGATCTGCAGGTTTGGGGAGGGAGAGGGAGCCCACAGAAGACTTATCTAGGACTGGGACGAATTAAGAGAGTGTGCACTGAGGGCAGAGGAAACACAAAAGCCTGCCTGGAAGCAAGGAAAGCTTCTTAGAGGAGGTGATGGTCAAGGTATCAGACAGAGTGCTGGAAGAACATGGCGGTGGGAAGCCACATGCCAAGGTTCTAGGAGCATGTGATGGGTACACAATCTTTAAGTAAGAGGTTTCGGGCGCAGACCACAGGGGCTTTGAATGCCAGAGCAGGAGTTTGTATTGCATGCTGGAGGGGCAGTGGTGATTCTAGGAAGGGTGCTGGAGGAGAAGGGCATGCCATTGGATTTTTCTGCCGTAAGGTGGGAGTTCAGTCTTCAGGGATTAGGTCAAGATCCCGTGTGGAAAAGGAGAGAAGGGACCCAAAGGCCTGTCAAGGGATCCTGGATTTATCACCATCAGAAACTTGTGTCCCAAGATGCCTAGCCACTGTTTGCATACCCTTCAGAGATGGGAAGCTCACTTCTTGTCCCTCCACTGTGAGCTAGAAAACCACATCATAGGAACAAGTCCACACTTTTGAGGAGACCTGGGACACTGAGGGTTGGCCCCTGAAAGGCTGGCCAGAGGGGAGATGGAGGCCTGTACTTCCAGGTCAGGGCTTCAAGTTGATGGAACCCAGGTGTCCACAGGAGTCTGAATGAAGGACTGAAAGAGAAACACTGACTTGAGCCAGGTCAAACAGTCTGGACTTGGGGACACACATCTGCTGACTCTGCCGGTTCTCTAGACTCTCTTTGCACTTCATAGATGAGGATGTGGAAGCTGTGAGAGGCTGACACATTTATACAGCAGCGTAGAGCAAGCTGAAATCGGGCGGGCCATGACCCAGCCTCTCCTGCCCTACACCCTCCATGCCTGTCTTTCTACCTGCTCCCATCCCCCTTAGGTGGAGTCTGGCCACTTTCTCTACTCAACTCCAACAGCACCAGACCATCTCGAATACCCTTCTAAATCCTTACTAATCAAACATTTTGCTTCTATAATCTTCAGTGTGCCCCATAGCCTCTGTTCATTCACTCACTCTCTCGCACTCCATCGATTATCCGCTAACATGTGTCAGGCGCCAGGTACAAAGATGGATGAGAACAGTCATGTCTCGTGTGTCACCCAGGCAAGGCCCACCTCAGCTAAGAAGAGCAGTGCCTCCCTCCATCAGCGATGACAAAGGGACATGAGTGATCTGAGGGAGAACCTGATTGCTTGGAAATCTCCAGGGACAGAGCAATTGATCTTGTTCCTTCGAGCAAAGTCCTGAGGGTGAATATGGCTCTCTAGGAAGAGAAGTGTCATAGGCCTGAGCCTGGGAGAGCCGGCTCTGCAGAGTTCACCAGCCTCCAGCTGAGAGGTTGGCTGGAGGGAAGGAGGGAAGCAGGAACCAGGGAGGTCGGCTGAGATTGGAGACCTGACCCTCACTAAGTCCCTGGGTCCTGAGGCTTCTCTTTTATCTAACACGCTAAAGGCAGAAGGAGCTGATGGGACCTCAGAAGCCCAGCTCTCCATGGACAAGTATGTGAAGACATGGTAGGAAGCAGGAAAGGAAAAACCAGAGGCCTGCAGGGTCTGACTAACAGGAAGAGCCCCCGGAGAGGAGGCTCTAACTTCAGTCAGAGAAACCTTTAGGACATAAAGAGCTTTCTGCAGATGGAGTAGGTGGGGTGTAGTGAGCTCTCTGTCCCTGGGAATATTCCAGAAGCAGCTGACCATTAACCTGGAAGAAAGCTTGTAGAGCCTTGTGACTCCACTGTAGACATGGGAGGTCCTTCCCAGCCCAGGTCTCACGTGTTTGTCTGAATCTCAGTTTCCATATCTGTGATATGGGGATAACGGGATCCCCTCTCAGAGTTGGTTGCAAAGTTCAAATGAGACTGCCTAAGCCCCACGCCTGTGGCCATTGCTCCATGAATGGTGACTTCTTGTTGTGGCTGATAAAAGGAGCCTTAGAGTCCCTGCTGGGCACCCTTCTCAACCCCCTCCGGACCCACTTTCTGTCCTGTGTGAGGCTGCTGTCTCCGTCTCCAGCTCCCCCTCCCAGGGAGGTGGTAGGAATTCCAGACCCTTCTGGGCCCCTTTTAGCTCCACTTGAGCAAGAGTTGGCAGGTTGGGGCGTCGGGCGCCATCCGCCTCCCATATGCTTCCTGCTATTTAGGGGAAAACTCTCCTCGCATTCCTCCAACCACACGGGCTGACATTTCCAGACAGACGCTGGAACCAGCTCTTTGGGGGATTGGCAGATAAATTTGGCCCAGGCTGTTGGGAAAATCTTCAGCCTTGCTGGGGAATCAGAGTCCAGGCTCGCCAACTTCTGTTCACTCTGAGTCTTCTGGGCCTTGCGTCCTCTATGGGCTGCAGATTAGGGTAAGTCTGCCCAGCGCAACCTTCTCCCGGGAGAGCGCCTAGAGGGCCAGGAGGTGTCTGCTTCCAGCCTTTCCTCAGAGGCGGCAGGAAGGCAATAGGAGGCTCCTCTGTCACATACCACAGGCTACCTGGGTGTGGCTCAGCTCACCTTGGTAGATGACAGTTGGCTTTAGAGAGATCAGAGCTCTAGACACTCCCAGAGGTGGCGCCATTTCTCTGCGCCTCTTTTAAGTCATCTGTAAAATGGGGCAATGGTAGGTCTGTCTGGTGAGAATGCCACGAGAGGTGGGGGCGGGGCACTTGGCACATGCTGCATGCTGAAGGCTCCACAAATATGGCTCTTCGTTGTCACCGTCACTGCAGACAGTGACTCAGGAGAGACCAATGACTTCCCTTCCTCCCTGCAGCTGTGGCTGTGTGGGCAGGCCGAAGGGGGTTCACACTTAGAGAGGGGACCCAGCCGCAGCAATGCATGCCTAAGAACAGATGGAGGCGCCACGTGACCACAGCACGCATGCGTGCACCGGCACCGTCTCCCCAGGCTAGCGTCTGGTTTCACCTTGTTGAGTCTGGGACGCTTCTCACTTGGTTCTGCCAGGTGGAATGGAAGGGGAAGGGCAGGCCTACAGGAGGCCTCATCTAGGGAGGCCAAGTGGGAAGCTCTGAGGAAGCGTGAGTAGTTCTGGCTGGAGTAGAAAGTGGGTGGCGGGGAGGCGTAGGCAGCGCTGCTGCGTTCATTCAGCGCCTCTCCCGCTGGAGCGCCATGCTGGGCCTCACGCCAGACGCTGCTGGGAGGGTAGGCAGGCCTCCTGCCCTCAGGAAGCTCCACACAGAATCCGTCAGTAAATGATGCTATTCGAAGCTGCCTGAAGGGAACCGGGGTCTGGTGGGAGTGGAGTCTCCTGATGGTGGGCTGTCAAGGCGCCTCTCTGTAGCCTGGAGAATGGATTAGGGCCGAAGGATAGAGACAAAGGGAGGTCACAGGAGTAAAAGATAGAGAGGGACAGGAGCCTGACCTGGGTGGCCTTGAATACTAGCAGTTGAGGGTCGGCCAAGGTGCTGTCTGCAGGAGAGGTGAGACTCTGCTGAGATACTGCTGCAGTGTGTGGACCAGAGAGAGGAGGGAGCTGGCACTAGGGTCCAGTGGGTCAGGGTAAGGACGGGAGCAGAACCCTGACAGCTGGGCAGGCAAGCTTTGGAAGGAGGCGCTGCCTGCACAGGGTCAGGAGGGGTGAGGTATGCGGAGGAGATGGCAGGGGAACTTCCAGGATGGCTTTGAGGAGAGGCAGGAGCTGCGATGAGGAAGGGCATCTCCATGGCTAGGACCACAGGTGGCATCAGGCAGCTAGCTCCCGAGCACAGACGTCACAGACTGAGTGGCCAGTGACAAACCTCTTCACTCACCTCATCACTTTGGGAAAGATCATTTGACCCCTCTGAACTTCACCTGTTGGACTACTGAGCTGCTTGGAAATTGCATTTGGTTACATGTAACAGAAAAAAAACAAACAGGATGTGTATAAACACAAGAGTGGAGCCAGCTGTGGTGGCACACACCCATAACACCAGCACTGTGGAGGTGAAAGCTAAACGATTGTGAATTTGAGGCCAGCCTGGGCTATGTAGCAAGTTCAAGGCCACTCTAAACTATGTAGGGAGACCCCTGTGTCCAAACAATGGCAATAACAAGCTTGAAGGCTGGAGATACAGGTTAGCAATAGAACACGTGCCTGGTCCTGCTAAGGCCCTGGGTTTGATTCCCAGAACCACTGAAAACAAGAAAAGAATGGAAGGAACGAGAGGGGAGGGAGGAGGGGACTATCTAGATAGGCCAACCAGGGCCAATGCAGCAATTCAGGTGACCAAAAGGCCAGGCCTCGGCCATGCTTGGGCTCTGTCTTTCCTTTTCATGCCTGCTCCACCTCTGTATTGGGTGTCTGAATTCTAGAGGGAAAAAAATGTTTTTCTGAGGCTGCTGATTTCTGAGCCTGCCATTCTTAGAAAAACAGCAGACTTCCTGGAAGCCCCTCCCAGGAGAGCTGGAGCCTACATCTCTTTGTCCAGATATGACCACACTCATATGCCCACCTTAGCTGCAAGGAACAGGGATATCTGCCTCTAACTGGGAGCTTCCGTTCAGCAGAGGGAAGAATGGCCAGCAGGTGAGCTGTCAAGAGTGGGTTCCCCAGGCTGCCTCAGAGATCCCCTGAGGTGCACAAGGGCAGGCAGGCTGTGTGGGGGGAGCAGCACCTGCCTCTGAGCTGCCATGCATTCATCCAGCACCTCTGCGTGGTGTTCCTGACATGGAGCCCATAACCCACGACGGGACAGTGAGCACTTTTGCACTCACGGTGTGTTGTGGGGAGACAGGAGAGGAAACCGGCAGAGGGGCTCCACTCCCACCATGTCACACAAAGGTCTGGGTGCCCACTGGAGGACAATAGGGAATTTGAGGGTATTCTTGGCTACTTGGTGAGTGCCAAGGAAATGCCAGGAAAGTGGTCAGGCCAAGAATGACCATTCATCAGACGGTTGAGGAGCCAGTTCAGATGGCCTCGGTGGTGTAATGACTGGGAGGCTGGAGGCTCAGTCGAGTTTCTTAGGACCTTGAAGAATAGAGCAAAAAGCCCAGTGAGGCCAGATGTGTCAAAGGGAGGACATGCCAGGTCTAGGGATCTGGGTCCCCAGTCAAGTATCTCCATAGGCCTTTCTGAGCTGCTTCAGTGGGCAGGAAACTCAAAGGATAGCAGCCTGGAAACCAGACTCGGTAACACATGCCTGAAATCCCAACACCCTGGATTGGAGGCCGGGGGTGGGGGTGATCGAGAGTTCAAGGCCAGCCTCAGATATAAGGCAAGTTTAAGGAGCCCAGGCTACATGAGATCCAAAAGGCCCAACCAAAACAAACAAAAACAGGCATTTGTAAAGAGAACTGGGAAAGGTTTTCCAAAATGTGGGGTGAGTAACCAGCTGGGTGGAAATAAGGCAGCTCTGGGTGACCAGATTTTGACATTTTGACCTCAGTCCTGGGCTCTGTGGCCTGTGCCATGTCCTCTGCCTTGTCCTTGGTGCTGACGGCGTAGGTGTTGTCCGTGGTCCTGAAGAGAGGACGCCTCCGGTCCTGGAATGGAGGTGCTGTCCATGGTTCTGTCTTCAGGAACTTTTAAAGGATCCTCAGAAGATGGTTTTCTGAGGTCCTGGCTGTGAAGTCGGCTTTTGGACTGTGTCACTGAGCAAACCTGACAATCATCTGAGGTTGGGTCTTGTCTCCATCTTCATAAGCCCCACAGGAGCGTGTTATGTAATGCGGCGCTCGCTTCTGAGCATCAGCCTGCAGGGGAGGGCCAGTGCTTAATCTCATTTCACAGGTGAGGTGACAGAAGCTCAGAAAACCAAAGGGACCCATGGACCATGTCTCCAGTTGCAGTTCCCTGACTGTACTAGGAAGTTGTTGGTAGAGCATCATGGAGTGAGGGTAGGGACCCCTCCTGTGTATGGGCCCTGTGCCAGGAACTCGGCCACCCAGGATCCTCTTCCTTACAGCCACCCTAAGGCAGGGTGCCTGGCTCCCTTCCACAGACATAGAAGCAAAGGAGAAGGGCTTTTCCAGGTTGCTTAGCTAGAAACTGTTAGGGAGTCTTAACAGAGACAGAAAGCCATAAGATCAGAAGGGGTCCTGGGTATAACCCAGTCCCGATCAAAGGAGGGGTGTGGCCTTCCAGGCTTGGCCAGCTTTGGCTTCCTGTAGTCTTTCTCCCTTAGCAGGCACTCTGTCCTCACAGCGCCTATGATATAGGGAGATAAGAAATTAGTATTGTAGCAAACTAGGTGTCAAAGAGCCTATGGTTCAAATCCTGGATCTGCCTCAACTGTATGGCCTCAGACAAGTCACTTGCCCTCTCTAGGCCTGTTTCCTTACCTCTGTCAGAGCAGAAGCAGTTATTTCTGGCTTCCAGGGTAGATTAAAAATCAGAAGAGACCGTGGATGGGGAAGGGCTAGCACGAAGGAACCACCCCCTAAGGTGACCCAGTCAGAATTAGAAGCAGAAGGCCGAAAACAGTTGCCCCAAGTCATCACTTCTTCTTCTCAGACAGACTAGTGGCTGTGGTCTGGGAGGTACTTGGCATCCTTAGCTAACGGACATTGCTTTGAGCAGGCTGACCTGAGCCGTGGAGCCAAGTGTCCCTGTGGGGACCGGCGGCCAAGCCAGCTTTGGCTGCCCTGCCTCCTCAGTTCCCCCAATGGCTCCAAACTTAATAAGCCTTGTGGGCTGCTGTCAAGCTTAATTAGGCTGTCCTTGGCCATCCTGTCTCCAGGGGCCTGTAGTGGCCATCTGAGGCCCTGGACATGACCGTGGCTGGTGCCCTTGGCAGCCATTGGTTGTTTGAGTGGAAGTAGCTGCCTGCTCTCACCCTTGGCTTTAGAAGGTCCAACTCCCTGGCTTAGCTCCTGGACCTCAGGGTCTAGCTATCCACTTCTCCAACACCCCACTCTGGTCCCAAGGCCTAGCACTATAGCAAAGGGAGGAAAAGGGCGGGGGGAGCTGGCAGAATAATAGAGAGAATGGTTGAAGGACAGAGAAGGATGACAGGGACTTAGCACACCAGGCAGCCTCATCCACCAAGACTGAGGTTGCTTATGGGACCAAACTCCTCCATCTGTACTCCTGTGAGACCCTTCATTGGCTGTGTGGTCAGAAGGACAGTCTAGGGAGAGGACATGGCTTGTGGTCCAAAGGAGGGTTCAGTGTGGGTCTGGACTCATGGTGGAGTGCTGTCCAAATCAAGGATAGAGCCTGGGGCTTTGCCTGGATCCCCAGGACTCATCAGCACAGGCCAGCAGAGGAGAGGACAGAAGCTGGGGAACACAGGTGTTGTGTGGGACTCTCCCGAGCCCCAGCTTAGCTAGCTCTCAGGTGCATCAATCATAATCAATTTGTTATCTTTGGATTTCACTGTATTACTCACGCTGTTTCCATCTAACCAAGTGCAAGGGCAGCTGAAGTCATGGCTCTTCCTTGCTGAGTAACATTCCCCTGGCTGTTACACACCCCGCTGGCTCGTCCTTCTGGTCGGCAGTCTGAGTCCACCTTGATCCTTGGGATGTGCGCTATGCTTTGGGTGTAGGGAATTCTGTGTCCACAAACACTGCCAAATTGCCCCACAAGGTAATTACGCCACTTTGCACTCCCGTGAGTGATATACCCGAGTTCCCACCTCCTCAGCTCCTCGACATCAGTTGATTTAACACTCCTTAATTTTGCCAATCTGTTGAGAGAGAGAAAAAAAAAAATCTCCATTTCATTAGCGTCACCAACTATTAGAGAAGCCGAACGCCTCATTAGGCACTGAGTGGTCATCTGAGTTCTGAAAATGCCTGCTCATACGCTTTGCCTGTTTGTTATTGTTGTTGTTGTGAGGGGTTTTGTTGATTTGTTTGTTTTTCAATGGATCACTTTGCTTTTTCCTGCTAATTAGAGAAAGAGGTTTGGATGGACGGATATCTTAGCATTTGTCACAGGCATTTCCTGCCCCTTACCCTCACCCTCCCACCCACCCTCGCCCCCGTCACTTGTGATCAAACTTTGTGCTGTCGTCATCCAGGGGTGTGACATACTGGTGTAGAGATATGGAGCCCCACCTTTGGTTGGCTTTTCCTCTCCGCACCTTACGGGGGCTTTCCCACCCAAGGTCATCTGTGTCCCTTTCTGATGAGGAGAAGTTTCTGTTTCCTCTTTATGTTTCACACTGATGTCCTTGGGGTCTGTTTCATTTCACTTTTTTTGTGTATTGTGTGAGAGAGTGTCATGCACCTCATGTTGCTGGTCTCAAATCTCTGACCTTGAACTCCTCACCCTCCTGCTTCCACCTCCCAGTGCTGGGGTTACAAGCCTACACCACCACGCCCCATTTATCTAGGGCTGGAGACGGAGCTCAGGGCCTCGTGCGTGCTAGGCAGGAACTGTGCCGCCTGAGCTGCAACTCTGGGCCTGCCTTTAGCTGTCTCCGGCCATTGCATGTGGTGTGACGTGGGGCGTGGGGACCAGGTCCCTCGTGCACACCTGGAGTAGTGTCTCTGTCGCGTACTCCGGTCCTGCGCATTTACGGATGGATTGGTGGGAGTGATGCCGTCTCACTGAGCTCTTCATCTAGCCCAGTCCGAGGTCTCATTGCTAAATCTCAGTGCCTCTTCACCAGGGACACACTGGCACCTGGGGCAGAGTAGTTCTGCCAGCTTGTTACAAGTTCCTAACCCTCCTCCCCGAACCTGTCCGTAGTGCTGCGCTTAATATCACCGCTCCCAGGCATTTGCGGGGATGCCAAGGGGTCAGCCCCCCTTGGGTGAGGGGCACCCCAGAGCTGCCCGTTGTAGTGCAGTGTCCTCCAGGCTGAGCCCCCTTTCCTGCCTGTCCATTTGGCCTCAGCAGAGTGGGAGTACCCAGCGTGGCACTGTCAGGCGCCTCTGCAGGCAGCCCATTCCCCTGGGAGGAACTGTGGGCTTACCCTAAATGGAGGTCAGCCTCCATGGAGGTGACCCACTTCCTCCTGAATCCGGAAGCCCACAGAGTACAAGTCCTTCCTTCCCAACCTGCCGCTCATTGCTACCAGGAGAAGACACTTTCCTCCTGTCTTTGCTTTTCAAACTCAGTAGCCCCAACTTCCGCTGATGTCCAGTAGAGCCTGGGCTGCAGTGGCAGGCAGCCACTGGCATGTCTGAGCTAGAGTTGGACACACTGGCCTCAAATTCTTGCTCCTACTTATTAGCTGTGTGACTCTGGAAAAGCCTGCTAGCCTCTCTGTGCTCCTTGGTTCAGCGGGTGTGTAGACCTAGGAAAGACAGGAGACAGTGATGTCAGGCCATGAACGAAGGCCTAGTACATATTAGGCACTCTATATAACTTTAGCAATTATCACTTTAGCTATGAATGATTTGTTTCTTTGTTCCGTTTCTTCCTCTCCTCTTAAAAAGTTCCCTTGTTTAAATTAGAAAAACAAATAAGCAAGAGATCAGGGAAAGGTAAATACTGACAGAAATTTGATAGCCCAAGGTTATGCTTTGCTAAAGGTAAACCTCGGATTTGGCTTCAAACTTCTTAAGTTTCCAGACAAGGAAAGGGGAAACACAGATAATGCTCAGTGCCCTTGAGAGGAAAACAAGGCAATTAATTGTTAGTTTGCTTAGGTTATGCAGACAGGCTTTGTCCGCAGAGCTCTCCTCTAGTGACTGCACTCACACCGTGGCTGCTACAAGCATAGTCCCCAAGAGGTCTGAGTTTCCGAGGAGCCCTGACTCTGGAGCCCTGAAGGCAACGCCAGTGAGTGAGTAATGGGGCCTAGACCACCTCTGTGCGGCGAAGTGAGCTCCAGGATGAACTGCAGCCAGGGAAAGGCCTCCCAGAGCAGGGTTCGTGTCCTGGGCCTTGAGGGCCAGGAGGGCTTCCACCCTGAAGATGCCAGGTCAGATCATGAGCGCTCTGTTGGGTCCAGCCTGGGGAAGAGGCAGCAGCCTTGCTGGTGCCCATGGAGGTGCTCAGAGACCCTCCCTCAGCCATACATCCTGAGATGGGGCGGTCGAGGGTTAGTGAAGACAGCGGAGATGAACCGGAAGCCGCAGAGGGGCAGACACCCTCCAGATCAAGGCCAAGCCTCCCGTCCCCTTGTCTCTCGTCCTCCCGCCCCCTGCCACACTCTTGCTCTGGGCTCTGACTTGCTTCCTGCAGGGTCATTAACCACCTACGGCCTGCCACGTGGTGTCCCCCTATATTTAACTCCCACACTGTGATTTACAGAGGCCTAGAATAGCAGCCCTCCTCTCTGCTCTCCCCTCTCGCCTCTCCCTGAAGTCATGCTCCCAGCTGCCACCCCAGGGAGAGCAGGTCTGGATCCTGAAGCGCACTGGCCGATCCCTTAGGAAGAGCAGTACAACAGGAAGAGCGTCCTCCACATGCTATGCGCCTCACTTGACCCGAACCAAATCCCATCGTTGGCCCAGACTGGGCCTCGGTCCCTCTTCTGGTTGAGCCCTGACTTTGGTTTCAGACTGAGCCTTGGTCCCTCTCTAGGTTGAACCTTGACCCTAGCTCTAGCCTATGCCCTGATCCTTTTTCTTTCTCCTTTTGATTTTTTTTTAGTTTACTTACTCATCTTTATGTGTACGATTTGTATGCGTATGTCTTGCCTGTTTGTGTACATGTGCACGGCTTCCGTGTCTGGTGTCCACTGAGCTCAGAACTGGGTGTCAGATCCTCTGGAACCAGCGTTACAGATGGAGGTGGCCCACCACGCAGACCCTTGGACCTGGGTCCTCTGCCAGAGCAACAAGCGCTCTTACCTGCTGTGCCATCTCTTCAGCATCCCCTCTCCACCCCGATCCTTTCTCTAGGTTGACCTCTAACTCCTGGTCCCTGCCTTCAGTGGTCCCTGCAGGTTTTTACAGACAAGACCCGCCTACATATCAGCTTTGGCCTCAGTGGCCTGAGGTCAGTAGTGGCCATGGATGAGAGACAAAGCCATCAGCCCACCTGCCCTGGCCCACCTGCCCTGGCCATGAACCCCTCCACATCACTCCTCCCCCACTGGCTGCCAGCACAGCCAAGCCTGCTTCTCCTAATTGGCTTCCTATCTAATTCCTGGAGCCATGTGATGGAGGTGAGGGCTGTTATATTTATAAAATCTGTGTCCTTCTTGATAAAGCCAGCCCTTGGGGACCAGGTTCAGAGCCACTGTTACCATCCTCTGAACCCAAGAACTTCAAACCACATCTGCCACAGAGGGGCCTCATCACAGTACACCTGTCACCCATTGAAGTCACAGCTCCCCGCACACGGGCCCCGCCCCCTCTCTGATGCCTTCTCAGCCTCACAAAGCTGTTTCAGGCAGCCAGAACGCCAGCTGAGTGTCAGGGGCAGCCCAGGAACTTGAGGGTGACTCACCGTGGTCTCTGAGCGAATGGCTGCTTTGTCCTGCACGTGGAGCGGAGCCCTCCCCCGCAATCTGCAGCACTGGGGTGGGAAAGCGGTGGGCGGGAGGCAGGGCTACGCTGGCTGTTCTGTATCCAGCACCACCAGCGTCACTTGAGGAAGAGCCCTGGACTGCTTGCTGGTCTGGGCTTTTGACCAGCACTGTTTGAATTATCTAGACTTCTGGATTAAAACAGTCCTATAGGGCAGAGCCGTCCTCACATTCTGCAAGGACCCTCCCCCCTCCTATCCCCGCTTTGCCTCTGCTTATGTTCGTGTTTTGCCTGTCAGAACGGCTCCTTGTCTTTTGGGAGTTGTTCTTTGATCATTTGCTAACATCTTTCTCCCTGTATTTTCTGCCCTGCCCCAAAAATGCTTCCCTTTGGGATGTTCGCCGCTGAACCCTGTGTACCAGGTTCTGAGGAGGAGTCCCTGCTTTCACAGGCCGTCAGTCCATGACTTTAGAGTAGGGCTTGAGTTCCCTTATTCCCTCCCTCCCTCCCTTCCTCTTTTTCCAGGTTCTCACTATGCAGCTCTGGCTTGTCTGGAGCTGTGTACGCCAGGCTGGTTTCCAACTCTGAGACCCGCCTGCCTCTTCCTCTGCCTCCCAAGCGCTGGGTTAAAGGCACACCACCATGCCTGCTGAGCTCCCCTAGTTCTCATAGGCTCTGACCTTGGGCAAGTTGTTCAAGCCTTCATCCTTGCCTGTCCTGTGGGTGGCTGTGCAGAGACTCTGAGGTCATGTGTGGGTCAGGAATGAGAATGGCACAGCCATGTCCATGTTTGGGTTGGAGGGCACAGTCTGAGGTTAGCCTGGGCCAGAAGAAACACCTTCCTGGGGAAGAGGGATAGCTTACCTCTGGGAAGGATATTACACCAACAGGTGATCAGGCAGGTGGACACCAAGACCTCGTGTAGCAGGGACTGCTGTCGGCTCTCAGGCCGAAGACACACAGGCTGCGACAGTGACGGAATTCTGTGCCTTTGCACACTGGGCGCTTCTGTGGGATCCAAGGCTGCATGCTGCAGTGCAGCAAAACTGCTGGAAGCCTCAGGAGTCTTGTTGCAAGGGACCCCCACTCCTGGACCATGGCCTGTGGTCAGCTTAGAGGGCTGGGCTTGGAGGTGGGGCTCGGTGATGGGAGAATGGGGCTGGTGGCAGCCTCCTGGCAGATGACAGCACTAGGCCACAAGGATGGGAACAAACAACAGACTAGATTCAGCGAGTCACACTGGGAATGGTCAGCCTGGCTGATGGGCCGGAGAAAGAGTTGTTGGAACAATGACAGGGCCAGGGAACCCCAGAGTCTAGCTCAGTGCAAAGGGCCGCTCCCAGGATGGACATGGCATCAGAGTAAGTCCACCCTGGGAGGGGCAGGTCATCCATTCTCTTGCCATCGGCATTCTTCCTATCACAAGACTCTTAAGTCAAGTGCAAAGTGTAGGCAAGTTAGACAAATGAATGAGTGCTCTGAAGAAAATGAAGCGGGGTGATGTGGGTTTGGGGGCCACCTACCTAGACCTGGAAGGTACCAGGGAGACTTTTGTGAAGAGGCAGCATTTTGGGATAAGCCTTGAATGAAACAGGGGTGCAGCCTGTGAAGGTCCCTGGCACAGCCTGCCTGGTAGGGAGAACAACCAGTGCAAAGGCCCTGAGGTGAGAGAGAGAGAGAGAGAGAGAGAGAGAGAGAGAGAGAGCTCAAGGGCTTAATGGCCTCTGCTTGGGGGTTAATTTTAGTTCAGAACTTAGGGGTAAAGATGGAGTGGGACTACAGAACCGCTAGCCATTGGGAAAGAACGAATGATTAAACTAGAGCAGATGAGGTGTGTCAGGACTGAATGGAGAGGCGGAGGAGGCTGGAGGACCCTGACTCCATTCCTTTGCTGTGTGTGTGTGTCTGGAGCTGGTTCCCCTCTTGGGCCGTTAAGTCAGGAAATGAATATTTGCATTGGGGACAGAATAAAGGAGATGCTCTGTTTAGCCGGAGCCCGGTCCTCCTGGGGACCACAGGGCAGGGAGCCAGCTGGAACACTGCCACGGTGGAAGTCTGGGTAACCCTGTTGCTGTAGCGACTGGCCTCGCCCCAAACCCGCCTGAAGATGGGACCACAACCCCTCCAAACAGCAGATAAGCAATTTGAGAAACTGAGTCAGGGACCCACATGGTCCCGGCATTAACGAACTGGGCTGTCCATTGTCCAGAAGCTCAGAGAGGGACGTGACAGACCCACTGTCACACAGCAAGAGCACATTCCAACCCTGGCTCAGAAAACCCTGAGGCATCTGGGGGCCAGCCCCGGGACTCCGCCCTTCTGCAGTCACAGCCTCTGCCCAGCTGCCTCAGGAGGTCTGGCTCTCCATTTCATGCCACGATTCCTTGTTTGTTCATTCTCTGAATCTGTGAGTTCTTTTCCAGCCTCGGGGCCTTTGCGTGTTCTCTGCTATCTCCCGAAACTCCCCCTTCACACCTCTTCCCGTCCTGTGGATTCCTCCTCAGGGCATCAGTTCAAATATAACGTGCTACAGCTGACTTTGTGTCAGTGTCCGTCCTTTCTGACCCCACCGTTTCCAGGGCTCCAGCTCCTCCACCACTCTCATCCATCTATGTGGCTATGTTCATGGTCTCTTTCCCTTAAGAAACTGGCTGGGTACCCCTGAGCTCACGGGCCTCAGCTCTTAGGGTCCCTACTGGGACAAGCACAGGAAAGTGGGTGCCGCTCCATGCCTCTGCCTTGTGTGGCTGTGAGGCTCTGAAGTTGTAGCCTGCCGGGGCTCCTGACGCCTGCCCCCTACTTCCTGAGATGGACTTCATGTCCTCAGTCCTGCTGAGGGGTGACGTCAGTCCTTACGTATCTTCCGAGCTGCTCTGGGCTTGCGTGGGCTCTGGGTGTGTGCACGCACATGGCCCTGGGCACACACACGTGTGCGCACGGGGCTCCATGAGTAATTCCAGTGGTACTTCCAAACGCTGTCTCCATGGAGAGGCCGCCCCCGCCCACCCAAGCCCAGGTGGCTGCCTCTGCCACTCTTCTGGCTCCCCCACCCGCTCCTCCATGCCCCAGATTCGACCTGCCTTGGCTCCCACATTCCCAGGCCTCAGCCTTCTACAAGTTCGGGGTTGGGGGCCTCTCCCCAGACACACCCTCTCATTCAGAATGAGTTCCAGGTTCCTGAAATGCCTATTGAGGCCATGGAGAAAAAGAGTGGGTGCTGGTGGACAGCTGCCTGTTTTGGATCGTGCTTCCTTCACCCTGACAATAATGCTTCGCCTAGGGGAACTGAAGCCCCATTGTGCCCCTCAGAGCGTCTAGGAGCTGGCCGCTCTCATATGTCTTCCCCTTTCTTCCATCGCTCAGTTGTCCTGCCCTTAAACACACACACAGACATACACACACAAGGGGTGGGGGTGGGGCGGGGAGGAAGGAACACGCCTGCTTTCTGCCCTCCTCGCTTCACCACCCAGAATGCTCTTCCACCATAGGTCCAAGAGACACACCTCTCACTCTTATCCAGAGGCGCTTCTAGAAAGCCCTTCCTCACTTCCCCTCCCCTGCTGCATGCCCAGAGGACCTGCTCAGTGATTTACTAGTAGATAAACAGCTGAGAGAGCGTAGAGCTCCGACTCTGGCCCCCAGGACACTAGCCCCTGCTTGTCTTGCTTGTCTTGGGCACTCTCCACCGTAAGCACAGCACCATTGCTCCGGACTAGAGAGTCCCTTGTGGTGCGTGAGGAGCCCCACTGAGCTAGTGTCACATCCTAGGAATAGCTGCCCCCGAAGAAGGAAGGGTTCTGTGGAAAGGATGCAGGAATGCGCCCCAAGACCTCTCAAGGTGACCTCCTTACTGTCTAAGCTCGGGGCCCCAGCCTGAAGGGAGGGGCAGCGCTTGCTCAGCCAGCTCCAGACCTCCTCCAGGCTGATACCACTGCACCTACGGGACTCCTAGAAAGCATGGACCCAAGGCCGCCACAACCCCAGAGGGGAGGGGAGGAGGTGTAATGCCCTTTCTCCAGTAACTCCTGCCCCAAAGTAGTCTGCCCCCAGCCTCGGTTTCTTCCTGTGACAAGCAGTATCCTGGCCAGCTCTGCTGCCTTGCTGGGTCTATGCACTCAATTGGCTGCAAAGAGAGGAGGCTTGTGTGAGCTGTGACCACCACCCTGTGGTAGTCAGGAATGGGTGGCCTGTGCTCCAGGAATGGGTGCTGGGATGAGAAATCACTCTTGGAGGAACAGAGGAGTAGCCATCCTAAGTGTCACACTACAGAGAAGTAAGCTGAGGCCTGGATTAGGTCGTGGCCTCAGAGCAGTTTGGATCAGGCTCTGAAAACGTAAATGGACAGGGAGGTGGGTCCCCTTGCCCTGTGGCATCCTGTGTCTCACACGTGAAGCCACTTGTTTAAAAAAAATGTAGCCTGAGATTTCACCCAGTTTAAGTGTCCAGTCTGGTTGACTTGATGTGGGTAGTCTGAGGACCCCTGTACCCCGCCCCCCGACTTGAAGAACCTCGCCGAGAAAGCAGACTGGGGAGAAGGCATGATTTCCACTAGCAGCTTGTCATCAGCACTCCCGCCACCAGTCTTGGGCTGCCCACCCGCAGGGTAGCGATGTCCCCAGTGCACTGAGTGGACCAGTGGGCGATGGTCAGGATCTGCTCCCTCACCGCTTTTGCATTTATGCTAACTTTCCTTTCTAACCACAGTGCTTTCCAGACTGTCCCCTTAACACTGAGCTGGGAATAGCTCACCAGGCTCAGGTTCAGCTGCATCTTCATTATCAGTCACTCCTAAATAATTTTTTTTTATTTCCTGTTTGGCTCATTTCCTGACCCATGAATTACTTTTGGGTTTTGTGGGTTTTTTAATTTGTGTGTGTGTGTGTGTGTGTGTGTGTGTGTGTGAATGTAGGCAGACACAGCATATGTGGAGGTCAAAGACAACTTTAGAGAGTCAGTTTTCTCCTCCCCCAGTGGGTTTTGGGGCTTGAACTTAGGGCATTGCTGGACAAGATCGCTTAACTTCTGGTCCGTATTACCAGCACCTGTTAGTTATGTTTCTCTTTTTTTAAAAGATTTGGTTTCAGTGTAGCTCTGGGCTAGCCTGGAGTTTGCTATGTAGGCTATGTAGACCAGGCTGGCCTCAAGCTCAAAAACTCCTTATGTGGCCAGGTCTGGCCTTGAAGTGCTGATGAAGATGACAGCACGCGCCACCACAACTGGCTCGTGTTGTGTCTTTGGTATTTATCAGAAGGCTTGCTTTGTAGCTCAGAGATGTAAACGTTAGGGCATTCCACGTCCGGGGTGGGGGTGGGGAGACCGCCTAGGCAACGTAGAGCGTAACATACAGACCTAAAATGGGCAAGTGACCCATAAGAAGTTTTTATAGACACCCAAAGTGAGAGTAACCTGGTAAGGTGCCATTAGAAAGCATGTCCCAACCCTGCCACAGGGAAAAGTGTGGCAGGGGCTGTGAGCATCATAGTGCTCATATCAGGTAGAGTCTGCTACTCTCTGGCTGCAGCTCAGGCCCCTGCTGTGTGTTCTGGCTTGACTCATTAGTCCCCGCAAAAGCTCTAGGCAGCAGGTGTTCTAATCCCCCACAGTTCATAGGTGATGAAATAGACACTAAGAGGTTAATGAATTTACCTCTGGCCATGGGGCTCCAGGTGGTGGATCAAGTGGATCCCTTCCCTTCCTCTTCCCTTTCCCCTTCCCCTTCCCTTCTCCATGTGGCTGCTGCTGCCACCTCAGCCAGGCATTGTTATTCTGGTGGCACAGGTGAGACTGTGAGTCTTGTGTCAGGAGTGTAAAGGGTACAGGGGATATTGCAGAGAGTCTCCTACAAAGACCGTTTGGGGGAGGGTGTTTGAGAACTGCTGTGGCCCACCTACTCTGTCAGGTAAAAAGTGGGAGACAGAACTCAAAGTCTGCACCGTTGGAAAACCAGTCTTGGTTTTGTTTTTTTTTTTTTTTTTGGGGGGGGGGGTGTTGGAGGAGTAGAGGTGGAGGCATGGGACAGAAGAAGTGGATGGGAGGACCTGGAGGGATGGAGTGAAAAGGCTATAATGAAAAGAGCCTGCCTTCCTAGGGGGAAGGGGGGACTGCTTGACCACTACCCTGCCTGGAACCCCCAGAAAACCAGGCCATCCTAACAAGAGGCCAGACAGAGGTCCTTTCTCGCTGGCCCCCACCGCAACAAGCCCCACCCGGCCTGGCAGATAGGTGATAGGGTCTGGCAAATAGGTGATGCTAGGTGCAAGGCACAAGCAGCTCCCTCTCAGCCCTGGGTGGCAGAGGCTGGCGCTCTTGAGAAAATTATGTGTCTGTTCCGAGAAACCAAATGCCCTACAATGAATCCAATTAGATTTCATAGGCACATGAAAACGCGATCCATCTTAAACACACTCTGCAAACCTCCGGCCACAGATGAATATTTCATTCTGTCTCAGCAGCCAGAGCAGACCGGCGGCAGCCAGTACCACCCCAGCAGGCAGGGCTGCATGTCCCCATAGAGGAGGGGGAGTCCAGCCTGTGCCACTTAGGCTACTGTGACCTCAGGCAGTCTCCTCGCCTCCCAGATATTGCAGTGGTTCCCATCCCCCGCTCCCCAGGGCTGAGCGTGGACATTCATGTTCATTCATGTCACTGAGCCAGCCGGTGTCCGCATGGTTGAGGACACAGCCTTAAACAGAACAATCCAAAGGTAGCTTCAGAGCTCGGAACCCAGGAGGTGTGGACCAGGCATGGACTCAAAGACCACAACAGACATAGGTGAGTTGTGCTGCTACGTGAGGAAGAGAAGGGACCTCCTGTGCAGGCACAGGGTCAAGGAAAGTACCCCCAGGGCAGCGATGTTTGTACCAAGCTGCAAATTGGGAAAAGCATCCTAAGACACTGGCTCTGCACATGCAAAGGTCCTGGCTGTAGCAAAATGCTCATGAACTCCAAGAGCAAGGAAGCCATCGTGGCTGGAGTCAAGGTCAAGGTTAGACTTGGGTTCCTGCTACATTGAGGTCCCACAGACTGAGGAACTGTTCCCGGCTGCAAATGAATGTGAAGGCGACCCCGTTACCTCTGGGGGCTGAGTTTCCCCTCTGAAAAACGAGACCTGGGCAAATCTGTCACATGGCTCTGTGCCAGCGAGGGACGGGTGCTGTTGCTATCATCATGACAGTAACTCGGGTGTATCCGGCTGACTCCGTGAGTGCCTCATTCCTGCGGTGGCTCAGGGCAAAAGAGGTAGCACAGTGGGGAAGAGCCAGGGAGGTGGCTCTGTCCAGGCTGTGTAGCTCCAAGAGGGAGCCAGAGATGCTCCTGGGCAGTTGTTTTCCTTGTCTGTGCTGGTATAAGTGCTAGGCAAGTGCTCTGCCACTGAGATAGATCCCCAACCCTTGACACAGATCGGGTCTTACAAAGCATTGGCCATGAGTTTGAGGTCCTCCTGTCTTCACTTTTGGGGTTGCAGGCATGAATAACCACACTGCAGTTTTTTTGTTTGTCTGGTTGGCTGGTTTTGGTTTTGGTTTTTCGAGATGGGGTTTATCTGAGCCCTGGCTGCCCTGGCCTCAATTTGTAGACCTGGCTGGCTTCGAACTTGCAGAGGTCTGCTTGCCTCTGCCTCTTGAGTGCTGGGATGAAAGGTGTGCCATGCTGGGCAAGCACCTTACTAACTCCAGTCTAGGTAATTTCCAATGAGTAGAGATGTGTCCGCCCACTGTTCAGGGAGATAGGAAGTTCAGGGTCAACCTCTGGCCCAACCTCTGGTGAGGACCTCAGTGTGTCTTACAATGGTGGAAGAAGGGGCTGAAGTGGAAGGACGGGGAGGGAGCAAGAGCATCAAGTGAGTGCTCATAAAAAGGGACAAGCCATAGGTCCTACTCCCGATAGCATCACAATGACAATTAAATTACATTCCAATAGATATTGTCAGGAGCACACAGTCAAACCGCAGCCCGGTGCAATTCTGAGGGAAGCTGGGGCTTCAGAGGGATCCTTGGAGACTGGGTGCCTGAGCTGCCTGGGGGTGGAGCCAACTGCTAGGGAGGTACTCAGCAACCCGTGTCCGTGTCCGGAGTACGCACACGAAAACCAACACTTTTCCAGAAGTAGGAGGTCATTATCTGTTGCTGCTGCCAGACAGTCCTGGCTCAGTGCCTCTTGTCAGGCTGTGGTTATCTGAAGGCGAGAGTGGGGCTGGGGAGTGGGGCTGGAGGATCTGCTTCCAAGCTCACTTGCAGGGTAGCAGCAGGGTCACAGAGCTGCCTGAGTGGGCACCTTCTTCCCCCAGAGCAAGAGACCGAAATAGCAGGGTTTGGCACCTGCACTGTCTTTCTGACAAGTGTGGAGACAGGTTGAACAATGAAACCTTAACCGTACATCCCAGTGCCAGTTATTCCTGCCAAGCCTCAGTTTCCCCCCAGGACAAGGGGTTGCGTTTGGTGTTTTCTCAATCCCTGCAGGCCAGAGGTGGGGTAAGGTCAGAGTCAGCATGTCAGGTCATCTGTGGGGCCTCATGGTGTAGAGGAAGGAGACCATGGTAACCCAGGGCTCCCAGGGACACTGAGGCAGGCTGTGGATTCTCCTTGAGGTTGGGAACACCATGCCTAGGTACCAGAAATTTCTGGTGTTGCAGTCCTAGCAGACAGGCTACCAGGGCCGCATCCTTCCACTCTCCAGCATACCTGTATGGGTGAGATCCTGTTTTGCCATCTTCTCTTTCAATTGGTTTTTTCCCCCCTAGCATTTATTTATTTTTGTTGTATGTGCATTGGCATTTTGCCTGCATGTGTGTCTGTGAAGGGGCCAGATCCCCTGGAATTGGAGGCACAAACAGTTGTGAGGTGCTTGTAGGTGCTGGGAATTGAACCTGGGTCCTCAGGAAGAGCAGCCAGTGCTCTTCGGTTGTTTTTTTTTCTAAATGTGTGAGGGGGTAGGAGGCATGCTTATGTATACACATGCATGTGAAGGTCAAAGGTCAACCTTGCTTTTAGTTATGGTGTGTCTTACTGGCCTGGGCCCCTGATTTAGACCAGGCTGTCTAGTGAACCCCAGGGGTGTTCCTGTCTGCTTTTGTTGTGCCCGATACGAGAGACCCCAAAAGACCACTAGGAGTCGAGTCTGTTGCAAATCACATGAGGATCTTTATTCAAGCTTAAGCTCGGGCCACCAATCTTCCCTGGCTCAGCAGGTTAGAAAGTGAGGCCCCAAGACTCAGGGGGGCAGAGTTTTTATAGGGAAGAACAGTGAGCAGGGAATTCCAAGCCTTGCAACTACAGGGAAGGGAAAGTTTTGGGTGAGGGGGTTCCTTTAGGCAAATTATTCCAAGCCACCTGGCCAACCCGACAGCTATCTAAGGTATCTGCTGGGTGGAGTGGAGGACCCATTAACACGTTCTGTGGCATTTATGACACCTGATACCAAGGACCCATCATTAACACATTTTGTGGCATTTATGACAACCTGCAGGGTGGAGGTGTTAAAAACTAAAAATAAGAAGAAGCAGGGGGACAACCGGTATTCTCTGCTCTCTGCGAGAGGTTTAGTAGGGGGGTATGGAGGAAGTGGGTAGCAGGGCATGGTGGGGAAAGAGAGGGAAAGGGGGGATGGGGCACCCCAGAGAAAGAGAAAGAGAAGAGTGTAAGATAGAGAGAAGAGAGTGAGAGAGAGACCACGTGTCCGATTGGCCCTTTTAAGGGGACACGGTAATCACACCTTCCAGGTGTGGCCACCTGGCTGTCGACATGTGATGATGTCATAGGTTGCTGGGTAACCCAGAAGCAGGTTGTGTTCCAAAATACTAACAGGAGGGCTGTGTGGCCCTTCTTGGAACCCAAAGGTGGGGGTCAAATCACTCCAAGGTCAGTCAACTTAAGACAGAGTCTGAGAAACAAAATGGAATCACCCCTACCATCCTCAGTTTCTTCATCTTCCCAGCATTAGGATGGAAGATGTGAGCTGCTATACCCAGCTTTTTTGGTTGTTTGGTTGATTTTGGTTTTTCAAGACAGGGTTTCTCTGTGTAGCCTTGATCATCTTGGAACTCACTCTGTAGACCAGGCTGGCCTCAAACTCAGTGATCCACTTGCCTATGCCTTCCAAGTGCTGGGGTTAAAAGCCTGTGCCACCACCGCCCAGCCTACACCCAACTTTTAAAAAGTGTGAGTTCTGGGAGATCCAACTCAGGTCCTTGAGCTGGCAAATACTTTGATCTCCCAGCCCAACAGTGATCTCCCAGCCCCTAAATGCTCTTCTGAGAGTCCGTGTTGAGGGTACAGGGTGTGATGAGGAGCTGAGATCAAGGCCCTCCATGATCTGACCTCAGGGACAACCTGTAGACCCCCAGCTTTGTGTGTAATGTTATGGGAAAAATTAAATAATGACGATTAGGCATGCAGCAGATCTTCTATATGAAAGTGGTTTAGTAGGTAGATATAAAGAGAAAGGGAGAGAGGGGAGAGAAGGACATAATGGGGAGAAAGAGAGAGGGCAGTACACCCCAATAAAGAAAGGGTAGAAGGGCAAGAGAGAAGAGGCCAGGAGCAAGAAAGACCAAGTTTAGAGAGTGACCACATGGCCGGCTGGTCCCTTTAAGGGGCAAGATAACCACGCCTTCCAGGTGTGGCCACCTGGCCGGCGACACATGATGGCATCATAGGTTACTAGGCAACCCAGAAGCAGGTTTGGTTCCAAAATCCTAACAATGTGTCTATGCTTTTCACTTTTGTTGCATGTTCTCCCCTAACCACCTGCAATCCCAGCACTCAGGACCCGGAAGTAGGGGGCAGCAGCGAGTTTCAGGCCAGCCTTGGCAACCTAGAGAGACCCTGTCTCAAAAACACAACGCTAGGCAGAAAAAGAGCATCTTCTTCCCCGCTGTTCTGGGAAGATCACCCTGTCAGGAGAGCACTTGCTGAGCAAGGGTGAGAGCCTGGGTTTGGTCCTCAGGGCACACAGAAATGGCCACCCTGGGGAGGCAGAGACCGAAGAGATCCCTGAGGCTTGCTGCAGAGCCAGCCTAGCGTGCTTGCAAGGTCCAAGTCAGTGAGAGGCCCTGTCTCGAGAAAAACAGAACAACAGCAGCAAAACCAAGGTGAGCTGTGCCTAAGGAGCGTGAGATTGACCGCTGGCCTCCACACATATATGTCACCTACATACACTATACACAGACACACAGACACACAGACACACACAGACACACACACACACACACACACACACAGGTTGCGGGGTGGAGTTACTCTCTCTCAAGGATCTGGCTGCGCACCTCCTCTGGGGAGCCCTGCCATTGCCCAGGTGAGTGCTAATCTCTCTGCACGCTGGGCTGGGCCTCTAGCTTCCACACTTCCTGGGATGTGTTTTTATGTGCTGCCTAATTGCTGTGTGTTTCTGCCTCCTGTACTCGACCACAGGCTTGAGGGCTGGGACTGTGAGAGGCAGAGCAGGCCCCATAAAGGCTGGAGGAATTGAATTAAATGTGCCGGCAATGGCTGCCTTCCGACTGCTCTGTTCTGCCGCATGCCGGCTTGACCTTCCAGGGTGGTCCCTCTGCGAGGGGCTGAAATGAAACGAGCCTGGAGGTTCTGCCCACTCCTAGCCAGAGCTCTCACCCGGAGCGCAGGTCACCGCCTGTACCGCCTTCTTCTCCAGAGTCCTCAGGCCAGCCCGGTGAAGTCTTACCGAGCAGGCACTCAGAGATAGTGTGCCCTCAGCATGGCACCATCCGGAGTCTTTGGGAAATGGTGGCAAGTTAGAAGTCGTTACCTGAAACCTGAGGGGCAGCGTGGGCTGTCGAGTCAAAGTGCCTGGGTTCAGAGCTTGGCCCTGCCCAGTGTGTCCTTGTGCTGGCCATTCTCTTTGGAGACAGAACTCAAAGACCTACTCAGAGGGCTGCTGTGAGAGTCCGTCTGTGTGTACCAACCGCTGTGGGCATGCAGGAAGCAGGGGGCAAGGCCTCAGAAGCGTGACCCGAGGAACTTCCTGTAGCTGCCTGGCCACTCTCTGTGGTACCTGCCGACACTGTAAGGGTGCTCTGCTTTCATGCTCTTCCTGGGGCTTTTTTTTTTTTAATAAGATGATTTTTTTTTTAATGTACATTGATATTTACCTGCATGTATGTCTGTGTGAGAGTGACAGATCCCCTGGAACTGGAGTTACAGACAGTTGTGAGTGGCTGTGTGGCTGTGTGGGTGCTGGGAATTGAACTGGGGTCCTCTGAAAGAACAGCCATATTTTAAGTTGAGCTTAAAACGTACCACTTACGCCCCCCCGTGTGTCCGTGTGTGTGTGTGTGTGTGTGTGTGTGTGTGTGTGTGTGTGTGTCTGAGGAGGCCAGGAGAGGGTGTTAAAGTCTTTGGAGTTGGAGTTTTACGCATTTCCAGGATGCCCATCTTGTTACATGGGTGCTGGGATCTGAACTCTGGTCCTCGTGATTACACAGGTGCTTGTAACTTGTAACCATCACCGTCAAGCCATCTCTCCAGCCCCGCCTGCCCTCCTTTTTACGTCTGGCTTTGAGACGGTCTCTCCAAGTTGCTCAGGTTACCTTTGAACGTAGCTGCAGCCCAGACACTGAACCTCCGCTCCGAGCCTCCCAGGCAGCGAGTGCACCAGGTCAGGCCGGCCATGTTAAAGTTGCAGCGGGGTGCCCTGGGGCACATTTCCAGCACAGACCAACCTTCAGCTCTATTCCAGGGTTCCTCCCGAACCCCTACCAACCTCACACCCATTATTAAGGTGTCACTTCCCTGCACCCCTCCCAGCTCCCGGCAACCACAAAGCTGCCTTTTGTTCTCCAAGCTTGCTCTGCTCTGGAAATTATACATGTCACGTGCCTGACTTTTCTCAGGCTCTCTGCCCACTGTGGCTAAGTGTCAGGACTTTGTCTCTTTTGATATCAGAATAATGCTCTTCCATGTAGCCAGAGCCCCCACCTTGCAGGTGATGGGACTGTGGCTCAGGGACGTCCTGGTGTATGGCTAGAGGGGCGGGGTGAGACCCTTGCCACAGTAGGACAGTGCCTGAACCTGATAGTGCTGGTCCTTAGCTTTAGCTGTATCCTACTGGTCCACACAGGCGCCTCCTGGCTGAGGTCATCACCTCCACTGTCAAACTGAGAAAAGTGGGCTAGCGAAGGTGACCTGCATAAGCACTCAGCAGGTCCATCAGCACCAGTGTCACAGCCTCCACAAGCTCAACAAATACTTCCTCACTGTGACAGCTGAGGGGTGACAGGTCCAGCCAGGCCCTGATGGCAAAGGGAGATGATAAGCCCCTGCTTGGCCCCAACTGCTATCTCCAGAGTGACCCCTGGGCTGGCCTGTAACCTCAGCCCTTCAGAAGGCTGAGGGACATCCACCCAGGGTGGGTTTTTGACACTAACTCACCCTCTCTTCCAGTGAACAGCCCAGCTCTCTCCAGGCCTCTGCCTCAGAGCTCTTCCTCACCTGACTTCCCCATGCTTTTAGCAGCTTTTTACTCTGGCCTGGCCTGGCCTGGCCTTGCTTTGTGCCAGAGACAACTCGGAAAATGATGCAAGTGCGTTCCTTTCCCTTTTGTAGCATAAGAGCAAGACATTAAAAACATAAGCTGCTCTGAAGGGGGATCCTGGGAGTGTTTTGAAGGAAACCTTCAGAATTGTATGGATAAAGGTCCTGTGGCCAAAGAGAACAGGCCACTGGAGAAATAACTGCTGAGATTAGAGTGTCTGAGTCAGCACAAGGAGGCTGGAGTCATGTGGGAGAGTGAGAAAAGACCTGAAATTGATTTGGAGAAATGAAGTAAAGGAATTTTACCTTGATTTCGCCAAGAAGTCTGATGTTGCCTCTCTGCGCCTGTGTTCAGTATATTCAGGGGCTCGTAGTTCTTACTGTATTTCAGTGTCTTTTAGTCATCAGTGAAGAGACAGGGAGCCAAGCACGGGCCCCCATGACCTCTCACATCTTATGTGAGCCTAGGAAAAGTTGCATGGGCTGCAGTCACCCCAGGGCCTGGCTGGCATCAAGCTTCTTGCCCCAGGAACCCAGTGTCCACATCCCGGGGCCACTGCACAGAGCTCACTGTCAGGAAGGCCCAAGGGACATCCCTTTGTGACTGACTGTCTCAGAGAGGCCAGGGCCTGCTGTGGAGACAGTGTGTGTGAGCCTCACATCCCGGCAGCCTGCCATCCTGTCCTCCAAACAACTGGTTGATTGAATGTCACGCTTTTCAAACAGTTGCCATGGACACGAACTTGGCAGGAAACAAGAGGGACCTGGTACGGAGTCGGGATCACGAAGCTGTCAGGGGGGAGTTGGGGCCTGGGATCTCAGTTTGGTGGGCAGTAGCAGATGCAGCCGCACCTAACCATCGTCCCCCGAGCCTGGGACTTCAGCCACCGGAAGTGTTTGTGTGTGACAGGCCACCCCAGAGTCAACCTGTATGATGGCACACAGATTCTGGAAGTCAGGAGCAGCCTTGCAGCCTGGCTCTTGCCTGGGTCCCTCAGGAAGCCACGCCCTGTCACCTTGGCGGGTCTCAGTTCCTCCCAGCCTGGCTCAGGGCTCAGCAGCCAGCCAAGTCGACCAAGAGGGTGAAGCAGATGCCACCCTGCCTGTCCCACCCTGGCCTGAGAAGCCACACAAAAGTGGTATCGGGGACTGAAGAACACCCACAGCACAGCATTCGGTAGACAGTAGCGCTCTCCATCCAGCCTGTAGATCAGCCTGGCTTCTTGATTTAGCTCACCGTCTCCCAAGACTTCCTGCCACGCCTTCACCTCACACCCTCTCACCTGCTTCTCCAGGCTCTAGGCAGAGGGCTAGCAGCACAGAAAGGACAGTGACACCTGGTGTTACAACATAGGAAGAGTGTATCAGGTGGCACACAGAGAGGGGCTCCAGGGGGTGTGATTAGAGATGGGTTGTGGATGCGGAAGAGCTCGATGCCCTGGGCCTCAAGGAAGTCAAGAAGATCCTGTAACCGACAGAGCATTTCAGACAGGACGAGGCAGAGCAAGGGGGAGGAAATCAAATTACCAAAATGGAGACCCCTGGGTGAAGGCAGAAAAGGGCTGGCATTCCATCCAGGGCCCAAGGGAGTCTTGGAAGGGATCTGCTTCAGATCCCAGTGCCGGAGTGGCTGAGGTAAGACTGGTATGAGTTCCAGGTCAGCCTCTACTGCACAGAGGAAACCTTGGCTTAAAAAGAAAAAAGTGGAGCCAGGTGTGGTGGCGCACGCCTGTAACCCCACACTCAGGGAGGCAGAGGCAGGTGGATCTCTGTGAGTACAAGGCCTACCAAGTGCGTCCAGGACAGCCAAGGCTACACAGAGAAACCCTGTCTCTAAAAAACAAACCAACAAACAAAGTGGAAAGATGGCCCAGCAGTTAGGAGCAGTGGCTGCTCTTTCAGAATACCCAGCTTTAATTCCCAGCACCCACACAGAATCTCACAGCTATCTGTAACTCCAGTTCCAGGGGATCCCATGTCCTTGTCCGGCCTCCACAGGTACCACGCACACACAAGATGCCCAGGCATACATGAGGCAAAACATCCAGACACATAAAAATAAAAGTAACAAAAACAAACTTTTGTTTTTGTTTTTTTGGTTTTGTTGTTGTTTTAAGGAGAGCATTTGCCCGTGTGTGAAGTGGTGGGAACTGACCCAGGAAGGGCTGTGGAGGTGGACAGGCAGGACCCGGGGACATGGTGAAGACTCAGCTGGTGAGGAAACTGTTGCTGTTGGGCCGGCCGGAGTGAGTGGAGAGCAGCCTCTGCCCCCATTGCTGGCCTGGGCTGGTGGAGGAGCCGCTGAGGTAGATGGGGGTCTGTCAGACAAGCAGAGCAAGACACTGAGGAAGCAGTTAGGTGGGTCTGGAGTTTGAGGGGCACGCTGGTGGCATTGTGCTCCCAGATATCAACCCTGACAGAGAGTGTGGTGTGGAGAGGTGAAGTTCCTTCAGTTCCCGAACTCAGGGTGAGAAGGCGGCAGAAGAGAAGGAAGAAGGGCATCCAGAGACACCCACTCCAACAGCATGAAGCCTAGTGACCCTGAAGATCCCATCTTCCCTTCAACACATCACCCCATCAGAGAGCTAACCAGGGGCTGTGTGCTCCCTGGCCCACTGCGAATGTGCCAGGTGTTTGGCTGTTCAGCTCCGCTCAGTCCTGGCCTCTCAGCACTTGATTCACAGCCCCACTGCCCACGTGACTTCTCTGTCTCTGCCTTATTGTCGGGGGCTCAGCACAGGGCAGAACTGTCCTTCCCTTCTTAAGTCTCTCCCTGTTTTAACGCAACCTTAGAGGCAGCTTTTCCAAGAGCTGCAGATACATCCTTTATGAAACAGGTCGGTGAGGGAAGGGAGGGTAGGAGGGCAGAGTTGGGACTAGCTAAAGAGGGTTAAAGGTTCGGCCAGTGTGGGTGTGCTTCGTCATGACAGTCTGGACTGAGCAGAGAAGAGGGGTCTGGAGAACATCGTGGACAAGGGTAATGATGTACTCAGATAAGCTTTGCTTCTTGAGTCCGTCTGGGTTCTGTCCCTGGCCTCTTCCCTACTTTGCTTTCCCATCCTCATGGGCTCCAAGATGAGGTATGGCAGGGTAGGGAGGGCCCATCCTGTGGCTGGTGGCTGGCAGCGGGTGGTGGCTGGGGCCACAGAGACACCACAGAGCCCAGAGGGCTCCCCGAGGCAGCAGCATCTCCCTCCTCTGAGTTTCTGTGAAGGCAATGAGGCTTATATTAATGAGAGGCAATTATGGGCACCCGGATGGGCCTAAGTATAGCTCATTGAGAAAGGCAGTACACGGCAGCCAGCCGCCTCCCCTGCAAGGCCACAGATGCCTATTTTAACACTCCCTCCAGTGACGCTTTGCCACCTCTGGGTGCTGGGCTGCTGAGGGGCTGGCGTGCAGCAAGCCCAGGGAGAGACCACCCTCGCTCAAATCCCTGCTGTCTTAGAGCAGGAAACTAGTTTTGAGGTCACCGCAAGTAAAAGCAGACACAGGATCTGCACCCATCTCCAGCTGTATGCCAACATTCTGCTATAGTGGGCAGCATTCTAGCCCACAAGGCTCTGCCTGCCCCCAAGGGAGGGGAGGAGGGCGGCGTGACAGCACAGCTAGCCCTCGTCATAATCTCATAAAGTAAGCTTCATTTTGACGCCACAGAAGAGGACACAGGTTCAGGGAGCCGATTATTCGACGACGGTGCCCCACAGTGAGGTGGCACTCCTCAGAGACACAGTAACGCTGAGCTTATGTCAGGGTCCACGGGAAACTGACTTGGGCCTGGCAGGGTGGGTGCACAGGCTGAGGTTTCCTGGGAGCCTCGAGGACGGCTCTGGAAGAGGCCAGCACACTTACCAGGCTGAGGGAGGGGCTGGGCCTCAGGGCAGCACCTTCAGACTGCACAGACTCGGGGAGCTGTGAGCAAGGGCCCAGTAGGGGCGTCTGGAGCAGGGACAAGGACATCGTGGAGGCAACCGGTGGTTCCATGCAGGCTGCCCCCGGGGACAGAGCGGAGCCCTGCAAGGATTTCCTTCTGACTTAGAGCAGTTTGTAGCGGAATCTTGGCTGTGAACCGTCCGCAGCTGGTGCTCTTGGCAGCTGGAGCCGGAGCTGCAGAAGGGCCGACCGGAGGCCACCAAACACGCCGTGGCCGCGGTGCTGTAGTACCTGCCTGTCACCCCAGCACTCGAGAGCTAGCTCCCAGAGTTAGCCTGGGATATGAGGGCTTCTCGTTCCTCTGCCTGAGTGAGGAGAACCCGCCCTGCCCTCTGAGAGGTCATGAGCACTAGTAAGCCACATGCCGTTGGGCGAAGACCAGTGTAACAAGGCATGGCCATCTGGAAAGGAGGGAGGGGACCCTTTTCGAAGAGCCAGGGGAGGGGAGATACCTGGAGGGATGGCTTGGTGGTCAAGAGCGCTGGCTACAGCCTGGTGGTGGCGGCGGAGGCGCACACCTTTGATTCCAGCTCTTAGGAGGCAGAGGCAGGTGAGTCTGAGGCCAGGGCTAAACCCTGTTTCAAATAACCAAAATGAACAAACAAACAAAACCACTAGCTGATCGATCTAACGGAGGACCTGGGTTCAATTCTTTGCACCTACATAGTGGTTCACAACCATTGTGGCTCCCCTTCCAGGGAATCTAGTGCCCTCTTCTGGCCTCTCTGGGCACGAGGCATGCACATGGTGCACAGAGGTACACGCAGACAGAAAACGCACATGTAAAATAAAAAAAAAAAATGAGTAGGTGTCAAAAAACAAACCAACTGCGCAGGGACAGAATGGGAGACGATATTTGCATATTACCATATCCGATAAGGGTTTAAGGTCCAGAGCTCAACAAGAATGGCAAACAGCTCAGTGAGAAAGCAGCGAGGGGACTTCAGCAGACATTTCTCCAAAGAAAAAAACAGGAATGGCCAAGGTTCTCCGTGACGGGGTGCTCAACATCTTTACATATGAGTGAAAGGCAAGTCAGAGGCACAGTGAGAAGCCTGATGTGGTGGCGGGTGCTTGCTGTCCCAGCACTGAAGAGCCCGGGGCAGGAGGGTAGTAAGCCTGAGGCCAGCCTGGGCTGCACTCTGGCATTCTGACCTCTAAAGGTTGGCTCACAGCTTGGCAACAGGGTGACTTGTTTCATCTGACTCTAAAGGCTCTGTCCATGTCAGACAAGAACCTTGGGATCCGGTCCCGACACCTAGATCTGCTATGATCCTCTCTTTATCTCAGACCCTTAACTTCATGTCAGCAAAGGACTCGGGTGTGTTCTTGATCCCGCCATGCATGGCTTCAGGGATAGCCCAGATGCCTCTGGATTCCGAGTACAGGTCAGATCAAACCTTGAGGCTCCTCTGAGCAGGACTCATGGGGCCTAGAAACCTGGCTGTCCTTCATGATACGGCCAAGAAGAGGCCCAGAAACAGAAAGGGAGGTGGCTAAGTTACGAACTGGTGTTTTCAGGATGGTCCAGGGAATCTGCTAAATCCAACTGCCCTGTTTCACAGATGGGCAAAGTGAGTCACAGGGACTCCATCCATTGGCCACTCTCTTGTGAGGCCTGTCCCTGTCCCCTTGTTCTAAGGCTGAGCCTCTCTTGACTCTGAGTACTCTGTTCCCGGCTACCACCGTATCATCCCAGATGGCAAAGATGAGCCTGTGGGCTTGTCGGCATCTCTGATGTCAGTGGCCCCAACACACAGCCCAGAAGCCATAGTCACTTGACATCTGGGGAGGGACAAAGAGCTTACGGGGGGCACGAAGATCCCTCTGCTAAAGGTGATCTGGACAACACTGTCTTTGGCCACAGGTAAGGCAGGTTCTAACTAGCCCTGCTCTTTGGAAGTCTTCTTCTCGTTCTCCTCCTCCTTCTTTTGTTTTTTTGAGACAGGGTTTCTCTGTGTAGCCTTCGCCATTTTGGACTTGCTTTGAGGACCAGGCTGGCCTTGAACTCACAGAGATCTGCCTGCCTCTGCCTCCCCAAGTGCTGGGATTACAGGTGTGCACCACCTTGCCTGGCCTCTTTGGAAGGCTTTCTGGCCCTGGAAAAGGCCTAAGACAAGTAGTGCTGAGGAGACCGAAGGACATGTCTACCAGAGCACCGAGGCTACTCGGGACCCTGGACTTGGGACCCTAAGATTCCCTGTCTTGAGGAGTGGCTGTTGGGGGTAGGGTGGACAGAGCTTTGGATAGGGGTGCATGTGTGTGGTACCTCATGGTGACAGTCAGGACGGGAAGAGCATGGAAGTAGGCAGCTCCGTGCCCACGTTCCACTGTGGAAGGGGGAGGGCCCCAAGAACTCGGAGTCAGGATGTGGCTTTCCGGGTTTCCAGGAACACCTGTCCCTTCAGGCCTGAGGAGGGTGTCCTTTGCTTACTGTTTGGCTGGCCACAGTCACAGCTTTGAGCATGAGCAGAGGGTACAGACCTCAGCATCTGCTCTTGTCCTTGGCCCTGTGATGGCAAGGGCGGACTCCCTGCCTTAAGCCATTCTCGGCCTGCCTCATCCCACTCCCACCCTATCCAATCCAGTCCTGTCAACCAGCTGACCTCTCTTTGTCTCTCTCCCCAGGACAGCTGCTGCCTGGGACAGGTGACCCAGGTGCCCCACTAGGGCAAAGGCCCCTGCCCCACGGGCCGGGATCATGAAAGGCCTCGGTGACAGCCGCCCCCGCCACCTCTCCGACAGCCTGGACCCACCCCATGAGCCCCTCTTTGCCGGGCCTGACCGCAACCCTTACCTGCTGTCGCCCACAGAGGCCTTTGCCCGGGAAGCCCGCTTCCCTGGGCAGAACACACTGCCGGGGGATGGGCTTTTCCCGCTCAACAACCAGCTGCCCCCACCAAGCAGCACCTTTCCCCGAATCCACTACAACTCCCACTTTGAGGTGCCCGAGGAAAGCCCGTTCCCTAGCCATGCCCAAGCCACTAAGATCAACCGGCTGCCTGCCAACCTCCTGGACCAGTTTGAGAAACAGCTGCCCATCCACCGCGACGGCTTCAGCACCCTCCAGTTCCCGAGGGGGGAGGCCAAGGCCCGGGGCGAGAGTCCCGGCCGCATTCGCCACCTGGTCCACTCGGTCCAGCGCCTCTTCTTCACTAAGGCACCCTCCATGGAGGGCACCGCGGGCAAGGTGGGTGGCAATGGCAGCAAGAAAGGTGGCCTGGAGGACGGAAAAGGCCGAAGGGCCAAAAGCAAGGAGCGGGCCAAGGCCGGGGAGCCCAAACGGCGAAGCCGCTCCAACATCTCAGGCTGGTGGAGCTCAGACGACAACCTGGACGGTGAGGGCGGGGCCTTCCGCAGTGGCCCTGCCTCGGGGCTGATGACTCTGGGCCGACAGCAGGAGCGCACCCAGCCCCGCTACTTCATGCACGCCTACAACACCATCAGCGGACACATGCTGAAAGCCACCAAAAACACTACCACGGAGCTGGCTGCCCCGCCCGCGCCCCCCGCCACCTGTCCCAGCCTTGGAGTGGGCACCGACACCAACTACGTCAAACGCGGCTCCTGGTCCACTCTGACCCTCAGCCACGCCCAGGAGGTCTGCCAGAAGACCTCAGCCACCCTGGATAAAAGCCTGCTGAAGTCCAAATCCTGCCACCAGGGTCTGGCCTACCATTACCTGCAGGTAGGGTGAACATGGGGCAGGTAGGGGAGGGTGGGGCAGATAGGGTGGGCAGGGTGGCTGTGGTCTAGAGCACCAGCAGGAGCACAGACTCACTGGTGAGGTGGCTTTGCTGAGTGCTGAGCATTGCTCAGCTTTGGAATCAGGTTGGGGGCCTGTTAAGAAGAGGACCCCTGGACTCACAGTGTTCTCAGCAGGTGTATTAATTAGGCCCTTGGGAGCCCAGCCCCGAAGAGACTGAACTATACCCCTGCCCTTTAGATGACAGATCTGGAAGCTGTGCCATCCCTCCCCCCACACAGGACCAACACATGGCATTCTAATGGCCAGCTTCCTGCACTCCCATGAGACTGGATTCTCCTCGAGGACACAGGCCACATCTGATGCAGCCATATGTCCCCTAACGCCCAGGACAGGGTCTGGCAGGGAGGAAGGGTAGATGGACAAGTGGGTAATGAAGAAGGACACCACTTCCTGAGGACCAGAAACAGATGGGGGTCAGCGTGGGTGAGGGGCAGCCTAGGGCCACCAGCCTAGAGGCCTGACACTGGGATGGAGTGGGGGAAGCCTTTCTCTTTCCACATGAGGTTTGCACTGAGGAACTCCCTCAGTGAAGACTCGTGCTCTGAAGGTAGCTGGGGGTCGGCTTCGACATTGCTGTTGCACAGTGAGGTGGGCTGGGTTCTGCAGGGCGGGGTGTGGAGACAGAACCCTGTGGTAGAAGGAACAGTGCACTTGCAGAAAGGGCTGCTCTGGTAGGGAGCACTTGTCCCCGGGGTGAGCAAGTGTGGTCCTGGCTGGCGTGAAGAAGTCACATCAAATGCATTATGAAAAGATGAACTCCAAGGTGTGACAAGGGCCAAGTTCTTGTCATTCTGCATAAAACTCCAGGGACAGTGAGACTACAGGGAAGGGATGCGCTTTTGCAGCGACGGGAAATTGAAATCTGGGCAGCCTCTTAAATAGATGGAGTTCGGTGGCTGTCAGTCTGCTCCCTTAGTTTAGCCGTGTCAGGGACGTGTGACCTGTACCCTCTCTGCACGGTGTGGTTGGATCTGAGACCCCAGGAGAGGACTCTGGGCCTAGGGGCTTGTGCTGCCTGCTGGGTGACAGCGTGAGCAGGTGGGTTGGCCACGAGTTCTGAGCAGGGTTGCTCCAGGCGCTGTCCCCAGGGATAGTGTGAAGGGGGGGTGGTGGACCAGCTGGTGATTTGGGAGGGAGAATTCACAGATGACTAGCTGGCTAGGTGGTTGGCTGGGGTTTGAGGGAAGGCTGGGTTTGGGAAGTGGGTCCTCGGCAGGAGGGCGGCCACTGGCATCGGGAACAGGAAGGGTGAGGTACATCCGGTCATGGTGATGAGGGAGCGTGCATTTGCATCCTTGATGGAGGGCTTGCTGTGTGCAGAAACCTGGGGACCTGGCATCCTCTGGTGTGTGTCTTTGAGAAGGTGTGAAGTTTGCTGGGAGTGTCTGCTGAGGGACACCAGAGACCAGCGAGGCTTGTGCCTGCCCTGAGTGTGGTAAGGTGTATAGAGAGGGCAAGGCTCTGGCTTCTGAAGCATGTAAGTGTCAACATGTGCCCCAAGGGACCATGTACCCAACAGTGTGAGTCAAGGGACTGTACACCCTACCTCAGAGCAGCTGACAGTGACGGCCGTGGAGGGCAGCGGGGTCCCCTCAAAGCCACTTAGAACAGGGTGACCGGAGATGCCCTCCAAGCTGTGAATCGATCGCACTTCCCTCCATCACAGCCCTGTTCTGTGGATGGGGGTCCCTGAGGCTCACAGGAAACTGAGCCATTTTCCAGTTTACCGTATGGCTGGTGGGCAAACACCCCTGCTTTCTCTACCTCAGTTTCCCCATCTAGAACAAAAAATGTTAATTGACCCCGGGACTTCACAGTTGTCGATGTGCTGGGGGTCTTTGATCCCTCTCAGGAGACCTCCATTGTAACGCCAGGCTTTGATTCAAATCTTGGGGGCTCTGTAGCTGGCTGCCCTCCTTTGGGCCTGCTGTTCCTAGCACGGGCTCATAAACTGTCCCCTGGAGTGTCACAAGTGCAGAGGGGACACAAGGAGTGCCCCTAAACATAGCTGCAGTGAGGCCATTGTGATCAGTTTAGCTGGGACAGACCCAGCTTGAAATCCCGAAGTGTGAGCTGGAAATACATTGCGTAAGGCCAGGCACCGAAGCTGTGAACCCAGGTCCAGGCCTTCTGAATCTGGGTGATCAAGGACAGGAAAGCCAGCAGAGAAGGCCCAGGGTCTGTGCAAACCCATTCTGAGTGATGGTCTGGAAGCCAAGCTGACCGCTATCTCCCATCTGAGTCCTGTCTCTGGATATTCCAGGTGCCCGGCGGAGGTGGAGAGTGGAGCACCGCGCTGCTGTCCCCTCGAGAGGTGGACAGCACCGCGGAGGGGCCCATTCCGTGCCGGCGCATGCGCAGTGGCAGCTACATCAAGGCCATGGGCGACGAAGACAGTGATGAGTCCGGCGGTGGCAGCCCCAAGCCTTCACCCAAGACCGCAGCTAGGCGGCAGAGCTACCTGAGGGCCACGCAGCAGTCCCTGGGAGAGCAGAGTAACCCCCGCAGGTGAGCCGCAGCCCAGCCTCCCGCAGTGTAGAAGTACCGCCCTGCTGGAGCCCCGCCCCTTCGTGTAAGTCCCGCCCCTTGGGGATGCTCCCACCCTAACCTAATGGGAGCCCCGGCCTGCCAGTACCTCGCTGAGGAAGGTCTCAGGGCAGCTGTGCCCGCTAGGCGAGCCTCGCCCTGCACTGTGTCTCCCGAGAGCCTGGCCTGCCTTCCCTTTGGCCACCCTGGGAGGCCCCCGCCCTGCAGGTGAACCCTGTTTCTCAGCCTCGTGTCCAGGTAAACACCCCGCTGTTAGGGCTTCCTCGTGCTGCTAACAATTTATCTCCAAACAAGCCCCACTTACAGTTAAGCCCTGCCCATAGTCAGAACTGGGCTCACTGGCTCAAGGAAATTCTGCCATAGGAGCACAGGGAAGTTCACTCCCGTTGAGGGGTTGCTCCAGGAGGTTCTACCCCTCACGACTAGAGCCAGGCCTTGGTGAGGATCAGTTACAGTAATGGGCACTGTCTGTTGACCTTGGCCTTGGCCTTGCTGGCTGCTTTCATCCGAATCCTGAAAGCCTTACCCCAGCCCAGCAATGCGTCATCCCTTATGGAATAAGTGAAGAGGATGAGAATTTTACAGACTTTGGACCAGCCTTCAAGGCCTCCAGTTTATAACAGGCAAATGCAAGGACATGCTGCCACCTGGAGGCCACAGTGGACATGACCGTTGAGGGCTGCCTGTTTGCCACAGATTTTATGCAGCCTCCCAAAGGCAGGAGTTCTCACTTTGCTTGGAGGCCTCCGTTTTTCCCTTTGCCACTGAATAGTCTTGGACAGTCTTCTCCCTCCTGGCCTCGGTTCCCGGGTTAAATAGAGGATGGGCTGAGCCTCTCCCCTTCTGCCTCCCAGGAGTCTGGACCGCTTGGATTCAGTGGACATGCTGCTACCGTCCCAGTGCCCCAGCTGGGAGGAAGAATACAACCCCATCAGTGACAGCCTCAATGACTCCAGCTGTATCAGCCAGGTAATGGGGACTAGGAGGCTGAGCTGCTGCCTCCTGTGCCAGGCGTGGCTTAGCTGTGCCCTCCTCAGAGAGGCCTTTCCTTGCCACCCGGCATACGCTCTTCCCAGACCCTGCTTAATGTGTCACTCGCTGGAATTATATTAGTTTACGGACTCCTATGCCATTCTGCCTCCTGACTCAGGGGTCAGCTTACACACTGTCTTGTCCCTTGTAGGTTCCCATCACCTAGCCCAGCACTCAGCCAGGCAGAGGCTCATTAGGTGTTTGGGTAGGCATGTCATGCCTCACCTCACGCATCTTACCTGCTCTCTCCTCTCTGTCTTCCTGTCTGGCCCCTCCTGTTTCTCTCTCTCTCCCCCCCTCCCTCCCTGCCTTCTCCCCTTCTCCTCTCCCCTCCCTTCTCCCTCTTCTCCCCTCTCCTCCCTCCCTCCGTGCCTGCCTTTTTCTTCCCTAGTTCGCCACATTTTCCTCTAGGTCTGCTGTATGTCTCCATCTCCATAGCTCTGTTTCTCACACAATCTTTCTCCATCCCTGCCTGCCCCAGACACCAAATTCCTTTGCCCTTAGTTATACAGAAAGGTATCTGGAATCTGCTGTGCTGGGGGTCCCCCACAGACTTCACCCGCTGTTCCTCGTCCAGCCCATTCTCTTCTAATTTGGGGCCCCTGACCATTCCCTTCCCCCAAACTTCACCCCTAAAAGGTTGAATGACTTAAGCTGCGTAGGTGACCCTAAAGTTACATACATCCCAGGAGAAGACGCTCCTGGGTACCATCTCTGTATTTGGACTGGGCTGCCTGCCCAGGTGAAGAGAGGCAGGCAGAGCACCCACAGCGCCAGGAAGAGAACATATCCTCAGTAATGCCAGCCCCAGAAGTGAGCTTCCCGTGCCTGAGGAAGCTAGGCAAAACTAAAGACCAGGGGAGGGGGGACGGGGAAGGGGAGGGCCTAGCCTTCCTATAACCTGCACCCTCTTTCTCCTGCAGGTCTTTGGACAGGCTTCCCTGATTCCCCAGTTGTTTGGCCATGATCAACAGGTCAGTATGTTTGCCATTCTCTTTCACCCCAAACCAGAGTACAGGGCTGGGTCTTGGGCCTTCAGCCGAGTGGTCGAGGCACCAGCCTGGATGGGTCCAAGCAGAGCTGCTGTTAGAAGGGCAGCCCTGTGAGAACGGAGTTGAGGTGCACATCCTCAGCGTCCTGACCTGTCCCCTGTGCCATCACTTCGCTGTGTCTCCGTTTGTTTTTAAAGCTGGGAAAGCATGAGCGAGGTTCTAAGGGTGGACAAGAAGTTGTTGCAGGGCAATGGAGCATCTCCCCTAATGTCTCCTGCCTCCCCCTGCAGCCTGGCTCAGGCCAGGGAGACTGGTTGCTCAGACACTCCCAAGCTGGTTTGGTATCAGCTGGATGGTGATACTTTTTCCTCAAGGTCCTCCCTCTGCCTCTCTCTCCCAAATCCTGGACGAGACCGGGGAGACCTTTGTTTGGACAGGTTGAGGCCTGGGAGGCATCCTCTGACAGGTTCCAGATTCCCTGGTTTTTGCCTTTCCAGAGCCCCAGCAGGGCCTTTCAGGATACAGGGGTGTTGACATGAGTGTGGAAACTTTTCAGCTTTATAAAAGTTGGCAGCTGTGATGCCGGTGTGGCTGTACCCATCTGAATGACACTTCCTGTAGACACCCACCCCTGAAGGTGATCCCTCTCCTTTCAGCCCCAAGGCCAGAAAGTGGGGCAGGAAATGTACTCAGAATTCAGCCTTCATCGCCATCAGGAGCGGGCACGTCTCCCAGGACACGTACCACACAGTGGCAAAGCGAGCGCTTGCTGTCTCCCGATCCCACAGTCTGTGCCCCTCCCCACATCACAGGACAGTGTGTTACTCCATAAGGGGTGCCCTGTAAACCAGGCCCTTCTCCATCCTGTGGTTTCCATAGCTGTACTGTAAACACGTGAAGACACAGGAAGCCCCCAGGGAGACTCACACAAACTCCCTGACACCTGTGGGCAGTTTGGGAGCATCTTTGTAAACATTTATAAACGTTTGCTTGCTCCACACAGCCACCTGCAATATCAGGTGCCCGTGACGGGCGACCTTCTGCTCATGACGTCATCTTGGTTTTGTTGTTTTGAGGCAGGGTCTCATATCCCAGACTAGCCTTAGTCTTCCTGTGAGGCCCACCTAGCCTTAACATCCTGATCCTCCTGCCTCCAAATCCCAGAGACTGAGATGAGCAGCTGCACCCAGCTCTCATATAGTTTTGACAGCACTTTGAAATTAAGGCTGTGTTCAGCCCCACTTTATAGATGGGAAAACTGAGGCACAGAGTGGGTGATTTGCCCACTTGTGTATTATAAGGGAAATGATGGGCCCTCAACTGAAACCTTGGCGGTCTGCTTTTGAAGCTCCTTTGTTATGGTGCCGCTCCAGAGCAAGGCCTTGTCGCCCTGGGCAGTCACAGAGGCTCTCAAAATACCCCCGCCTGCAGCTTTGAAAGAGAACACTGACGCTTTAATGTCCTCTGTAGGTGCATTCTGGGTATGCCATGTGGCCTGATTTTAACTTAGCAGATTGTCCAGTGGAATTGGTGGTGGCCAGTGTTCAATCCATGTTTGTCCCTGTGGCTTCTGGCCCAGTGAAATGTGGCTAGTATGAGTACCAAACTTTATTCGATTCTAACGATTTAAGTCTAGCTGGCGTAGTCGCACATGGCTCATAGCTACCATTTTGGACAGCACAGCTGCAGACCCTTCCAAACACCTTTTCAATTGTGTGAGGGGCCCTCTAGGTATGTGACCCAAAGGATGCACAGGCCATTCATTACCCAGGCTGTTCCATTTCCCACGGACAAGGAAAGGCGTAGTTAGGACAGCACAGGGCTGCCGAGGTCATGCTGCCAGGTCATAGCCGGCCCAGATCCATCTTTACTCCACATACCACTCAGTTCGCTGTGCCTCTGCCCCTAGCAATGGGCCCCTCCACCTTCCACCTAGTGTCCACCTGTGGCCAGCTGACTGTCGCTTATGCTGTGGGGCTTGTAGCTACCAACAATGGCCTGAAATGGGAGTCAGTAAGCCCTACCAGAATCTTCAGAGAGGATGTGTGTGAGGCCCATCTGTGTCACAGCTCTAGCTTCCAACCTGCAGGATCCTGGGTGGTCATCTCTGGAGGGATGCTTAGCAACTGTGTAATCGGAGGTGGCGAATACAGCCATTCTCATACTGCCCTGGCAGGCCCTCTGCCGCTACCCTCATTCTAACCCATCTTCTTCTGCCAGACTACTGCATCAGCTCAGCTCTGGCCTCTGCCTCCCCTCCAGACCCTCTCCCCGCACCGCAGCACCCAAGGGAGTACTAGTCCTTATACCTTTGGAGTGCTGGTTCTGTTCTTCCTCACTAGGTACCCTTGACAAGTATCTTCCTCTCCTTGGCCCTTGTGGGTTTGTTTGGTTTGTTTGTTATGATTTCTAGGCATTATTAGACTACACAGTGGTAAATGTCCACCACACCTAATAAACCCCCTTTCCGTCATTCAGGGCAGGCAATACCAATGGATCGCAGACCTCTTTCATGCTGAATTCAGGTGTGATCTTAAACTCTTTCAGTAGATTAGTACAGACAAGATTTAATCTTGTTAACATCTTGTAGTATTCCAGCATTCTCATTGTAGATGGAAAAACTGAAGGCCCACACAGGTGAGAGGGGCTGCTTACTTCTTAAGAGCCCACTTGTGCCCTGAGTGAGGTGGGGAGAGGACAGATAAGGAAAGGGTCAGCCAGGAAAAACCACCAGCCCTGAAGCCGAGTAGACCGGGAAAGCCTGGCGATGCCAGCCTCTGACGCCTGCCTCTGTCTGCACAGGTCCGAGAGGCAGACCTGAGCGACCAGTATGAGGCAGCCTGTGAGTCGGCCTGCAGCGAAGCTGAGTCGACAGCGGCAGAGGCACTGGACTTGCCGCTGCCCAGCTACTTCCGCTCCCGCAGCCATAGCTACCTGCGAGCCATCCAGGCAGGCTGCTCGCAGGAGGAGGACAGTGCCTCCCTACAGTCCCTCTCCCCACCGCCCAGCACCGGCAGCCTCAGCAACAGTCGCACGCTTCCAAGTGAGTACCGCAAAGCAGGAGGATTGGTGTTTTGTTCCATTTTGTACTGTTCTCAGGGGGAAAGCGGGAAATGTGCAGGTGGGAAGCCTAGAGAGATGCTGGGGAGGAATCCATAGGTCACCACAAAAAGGATGGCCTTGAGGCAGAACTTCCCACCAGCTGGCAAACTGAAGCCTAAGTGGCTAGCAGAAACAGGTTGTCCGATGGGCAGATGACAGAGAGGGCCCTGCCTTCCTCAGCTGGTTCTGACTTCTCTAAAGATGGCCCCAGTGCAAGCAGGGGAAGGAGCCATTCTGTGTGTGCAAGCCTGGCAAAAATAGAAAGTCAGGCCAGGGAACTGTACGAAGTCTGGGTTCATTGAGACAGCCTTGAGTTTAGTCCTTCTTCCATATCTCTTACCCAGACCCTAGAGAGTCCTGGGGCACTGGAGTATGCAGGAAGCTGGCCTGCAATGCTCTCACCATAAACAGGCCCTAACTAATAAACACCATCTCCTGGGGTGTGACAGGCTCAACTCTATGACAGTCAAGGGCAGTGGGGTTGGGTTGTGTACGGAGAGATAACCGCTTTAAGTGCCCAGCTAGTATTTGATGTCACTGAGTAAACTGGAGTCCCACGTGTACACACGTAACCAACACTGATTAAATGAACTGGTCTGTTCAGGGAACAGGGCAGAACAGTAGTCCCACTGCACCCCACGCCCACACCCTCTGCAGGTCCCTCATCCCACCCTGAATGGTTATCTGAGGGCGGATCCCTAAACTCTGGCCCTTTTAGACCTGAAGGAATAGCCTCGTTGTCAGATAGTCAGAGTCCGGCCTAGTCTAGTCTCAGAACCTCAGACTAGTCTGCGGCGAATCCTATGCAGCTGCCCCCGGGGCCCGCCGTGGCTGGAAAGGCCTGGTGGGGAGCTAGGTGTCGTGGTTGGTGTTTTCTCTGGGTCGTGTTCACTGTGGTTTCTGGTTCTGGGTCTCTGAATAACCGAAGCCAGTCTGGATTTTTGTCCTGTTGGGAAGGGGCTTCCTGGTACTCTCTTTCCTGGCATGGGCAATGCTGCTTCCTTCTCCCCTCGGCTTCTCTGTCACTTGGCCTTTTGGCTGGGCAGTTTGTCCTAGGACAGAGCCCTCTACAAACAACTGCAGCCCTCTCCCCATAGCCCTTTAACTGTCAGAAAAGCCGTGTGGTTGCCTCTTTGGAGCATGGAGTATGGAGTACTCCCGCTAGTGCTCTTATTGTAGACCTGCTGTCGTGCAGGCCGACCAGCTACTCCGCTTTAGAAGTCTCCAGGCCAGGGTGGAGATTCTGTGGCTTCCAAATCCAGGGAGCCCTGCCAGGCCTGGGAACTCTGCTGCAGTCCCATGGGAGTCTCAGGTGAAGGTCATTTTCTCCATATTCTCATGTCCCTGAGAAGTCTTTTGGGGAGGGGGCACTGGTTTTGTTGTTGTTTTTGAGACAGGGTTTCTCTGTGCACTCCTGGCTATCCTGGAACTTGCTCTGTAGACCAGGTTAGCCTCGAACTCTGAGATTCACCTGGCTCTGCCTTCCAAGTATTAATGAGATCAGCTTAGAAGGATGCATAGCATCCACAGAAATTCACTGCAGCTGAACCCTCACTCACCTATTTCCTCCAACCCCCATTACTAATGAGTGCATGGACCAAAGATGCGTGATTCCGGCACATCCCAGAACCCAGAACTAGGTGGTCCCTCTGTGGCTTAGCTCCTGCTTGAGTAACACGCCACAACAGACATCATACAACAATGGACATTCTCAGGTTTGTCGGTCTCGCTCTTCTCCTGGGACCAGAGGTCTCCTGAGATCAGCAGTTAGCCAGGATGTGTTCTTATCATGAGGGCAGAAGGCAAGAGAACAAGTCTAACTAACAGTCCAAGCATGCTCAAAGCCCAACATAAGCAAACATGCCATTGGCCAAAGCAAGTTGTAGAACCGAGCTGGAAGTCAAGGGTGAGGCCCGTCTTACTCTTGCAGGGGAGACTGGCTCCCTACGGCAGAGAGCGACCACCAAGAACCAGCGGCAGTAATTCAGTCTGCTACGTCCCACACATGTAGTCACGCCTCTCTCACACGGAACACACTTCTCCTACCCAGGATCCCCCCAGGGTTTCATTCATCCAGTATCGAGATCCATGATTTGTGCCAGATCTGGTTGCTGCGCCTCTTGATCCGTCAACCTGCGAGCTAATAACCCGTGTCACCTTCCCTGTAGCCCAACGTTCTCCACCCCCAATGAAAACGTGACTTAGCAAATAAAGACAGGACAGCTGCCCCCCCACACTCTGTTCAGAAAGGAGAGAAGGGGACCCGGAGACTTCCTGACTCAGGGCGATTCTCAAGCCCTTCTGGGCAGCCTGATGTGTACATCCTGGAGATAGGTGAATATTCCTCAAAATTTCCTACCCTGAGAAATGAACTCTGGGCCTCTGCCTACTTCTTCCCTGGGGACAGTAGGATTCATCTTCTTTAGCTGAAGCTGATTGGCCTAGCTCAAACACAGTTCATTTCATTTAATTAATGCAATTTAATTGCATGTAACTCTTTATGCCAAAGTCATGTCCACAGCCATTTTGAGTCAGACCCCCCTTTACTTGATTACTTTGCTGGGCATGCTGGGATTCTGTGGGACTAACCATTGAGCTTTCTGGCAGCTCCTCTGACCACCTGAGAAGTTTTTATTTGACCCCTTAGAACTGGAGTGGACTGGACTTACAGGAGTTGTGAGCCAAACCCCATCCTTTGCAAGAATATCAACTGCTTTTGTTTTGTTTTCTTTTTCTTTTCTCCTTTCTTTCTTTCTTTCCTTCCTTCCTTCCTTCCTTCCTTCCTTTCTTTTGAGATAGGATCTTTTTATTTTTTATTTTTTTTAATCACAGGTCATTCACTTGTATCCCAGCTGTAGCCCCCTCCCTCTTTTCCTCCCAAAGATAGGATCTTACTTTGTAGCCCTGGATAGCCTGGAGCTCTATGTAGAGCAGGTTGGTCTTGAACTCACAGAGATCAGCCTGCCTCTGCTTCCTGGGTGCTGAGATTAAAGGACTAAGCCTCGGCACCTGGCCTGTGTGGGATTTTAACAGGCAGTGACTTTGTTTTGATCTTTATCCCAGGCTATATCTTAATTTGAGAATGATCTACTAGCTGGAGACTGAAGTTGACAGATCTATTTTCCAACTCGGCAATTTCTAGGCCCTCTCTGTTTCTCCTAAGTATCCCTGACAGCTTGGATGTGTCTTTTGTGAGTTCTTCTCTTGTGTAAGGCCTTATGTAAAGAGGCCAGATCTGGCCCCAAGTGTATCTGATCACTTCAAGACACTATAGGTGAATTTCCCCGGACTTCTGACCCTCACTGAACCCAGGTACTTTTTCCAGCCTCCTCTAAGAGTTTGCTCATCATTTCCTCCCTGCTTGGTCCTGGAGCCAATGTGGTATATCTTGGTTGTTACTGTAGCCACACTCTACTCTGTACCATCTCAACATTGCTGCGGAACAAGCACTTGCTCATGAGTTTCAAATCAGCTGGCTCTGCTCCATGTGTCCTGTACCCCAGGGCCCAAAGGCTGTTCAGGAGCCACTGTCCCAACCAGGCCATGTTCTTCCCACGGAGGTGGCAGAAGGACAGGACAGCCTCATTTGTAACATATTTCAAGTCTCTTGGTTTCACATCACAAACAACCAGTTGACTAGAGCAAGTCACTAATCCAAAGCTTATGCCACAGAGATTTTGGGAGACATGGCAAAGGGTAGGAATACAAAGAACTAAGAATTGAGGGCACCGATTCCATCTCAGTGTCTGTCTGTCTATCTGTCTTTCTCTGCTTACATCTACATTAAAACACTTCTCTTTATTATGTGTATGTATGTGCATGCTGTGTATGTGTGATAGTGAGCATGTACACAACAGCTTGTGTATGGAGGTCAGAGGACTACTTGATGAAGTCAGTTCTCTCACACTGTGGTTTTTTTGTTTTTTGTTTTTGTTTTTTTGTTTTTTTTTTAATTCCCACAGAGTATCACTATGTAGCCTTAGCTCATCTGGAATTCACAGAGACCTGCCCACCTCTGCCTCTCAGGGGCTGAGATTAAAGGCATTTGCCAGCATGCCTGGCTCACTTTTTTTTTTTTAATGATTTTATTTTTACTTACCTGTATTGCACGCGTATGTGTGTGAGTGTAGATCCTGCCAATGGCACAGGGCACAGAGGCCCTAGAGCTGGAGTTACAGGTGGCTCAGCCACTCTGTGCGCCGGGAACTGAATCTGGGTCCTAGGCAGAGCAGCCCATGCTCTTTACTGCTGAGCCAGCTCTCCCGCCCTTCCTTCCGCCTTCACGTCCGTCCCAGGGATCAAACTCAGGCCACCAAACCTGCATGGCAAACTGCTTTATCTGATGAGCCCCTACCAGCCCCTGAATCTTTAAAGAAATGAATTCCATCTTTGCTTCAGTAAAGTGATAACACTCCGACCAATCATAGGACACACACGCCCGCACGAACCCGTGCGCCACGCTGTGCAGCCACACACCACACACGCTGGATGAACAGGCATTTGGTGTTAAATGTAGGGAGGCAGGCCCCGGTTATTCTGTTTGGAGGTTTTTGCACAACAAATATAATCCAGAAAGTATTGTGCAACAAGATCTCATACCTGCCAGGACACATGTGCACAGACATACAGAGAGACTGGTGCTCCAAGACCTGTGTGTAGTGTGAAAATGGGTTTAGAAGGATGACTCAGCTGTGCAAGCATAAGGACCCGAGTTTGGATCCCTAGCATGGGGGGAGGTGGGATAACACACCGGCCTTAGTGTTCTATTGCTGTGAAGAGACACTGTGACCAAGATGAATCTTTTTTTTTTTTTTTTTTTTTTGTGGGTGAGGGGGTTACGACAGGGTTTCTTTGTGTAGCCTTGGCTGTCCTGAAACTAGCTCTGTGGACCAGCTTGGCCTTGAACTCACAGAGATCCAGCTGTCTCTGCCTCTCAAGTGCTGGGATTCAAAGTGTGCACCACCCCCAGGCTCAAGGTGACTCCTGTAAAGGAAGCATTTAGTTAGGGGCTTGCAGACAGCTTCAGCGGCTTGGTCCATTACCATCATGGCAGGCGGGCAGGCATGGTGCTGCAGAAGTAGCTCAGAGTTTCAGGCTGGGGGGGGCGGCAAGAGAGAGAGAGGCAGACAGGCACTGGGCTTGGCTTGTACTTTGAAACCTCAAAGTCCACCCCCAGTGACACACTTCCTCCAGCAAGGCCACCCCTCCTAGTACTTCTGATCCTTCTCACACATTCCACCAGTGAGGGACTAAACCTGCAAATGTACGAGCGTGTATTCTGATTTAAACCGCCACAGCCTGTAATTCTACCCGGGAGGCGGCTCTAGTCAGCCAGCCTCGCCAAACCGGTGAGTTTCTCAAAAATAAGGTGCAGGCTGAAAATGGCACCCAACGCATACACACCCACCCAGGTGCGCACACACACATACATGTGTGCACACAAAGAAAGGTGTGACTACGCACGTACACCAACGCTCCCCACACGCTTGCACACCTGATTCAGCAGACCCCTGCACACACAGCGTGTGCCTGTGTGTCTCCGTCAAAGCCCACCCCCACACACCCGAGGAAAGCCTACCTCAGTCGACACCCCAGGTTTCCCGCAGCGACCACCACATACCTGCTCCTCTTGTGCTCGGCAGGTAGACTCACCCACCACCTAGGAAAACCAAAGCCACCAGATGTCCGGGTCTCCGGCCAGAGCTGCAGCTGGCCTGTGTGGCGCTGCTGCTTAGGACACTTTGCCACCATGTGCTGAAAAGTCACCACGGTGCAATTTCTACTAGAATGGGGTCTTTTATGTCCATCTGCCAGACAAATGTCAATGGTAATTATGTAATTTGATTGTGTCCTTATTGAGAATTACACCATGCATGCCCCTACAGGCATCCCTAATCAGGGTCAGACCTTACAGCCATACATGGTGGTTCTGCCTGTACTCACCCCCCTCTACACAAACTCACACCAACAAGCAGCCAGTGTCCCTGCTCAGAAGGCTCCCGTCCTTACTACCCGCCCCCCCATTCGTTCTGAGCCCCAGTCGCCAAGAGGCACATAGCTCTTTGTCTCTCCACCCTGAGCACATGTGCTCACAGACCAGATGTAGGCAGGTGGGGAGATGTGGGTGCAGGGTGGATACTGAGGCAGTGGGGGCCCAGCAGAAGCAAGCGCTCTCGAGTGGCGGAGGCAGGGGATGTAGCTGCCCACCCACTACTTGCTGCTGGCAGCTTCCCAGCTCTATTGCTAGCACCGCCATCCTCCCTCCCCCCTTCTGACCCAGTTTCCACATTCCAGAAATAGCTCTGGCAGGTGACTGGCAGGCGGATCAGCAGTGGCTCAGCTGCTACTTGTACATGGCCCTCCGCAGCCAGAGGACACCTGGGAGGTGGCACAGCCTGTGAGATGACCCTGCCTCTCCCCTCTTTATGCCTCTGAAAGAAAGCAAGAACAGCTCCCCCATCCCAGTCTTCGCCTTCTGTTTTTCCCTCAGCCCTGTTTCTCTTCCTTTCCTTCCTCTCAGCTTCGGGCTTCCCCCTCCTCCTCTCTATGTCTCTCCCACTCCCTCTGAATCACATCACAGATTCAGAAGCTGAGCTATCACACGGGGGCCTCAGCAAGTGGTGTGGGGGTGGGAGGGCTGCCGTGTGGCACCCTGATCCTGCCAGTTACATTCTCTGTATCTTCAAATGTGAGACCGGTCATGAGTGTGTGCTCGAAAACACACACACACACACACACAGGATCACTCCCTGCCCATATTGGAAGCTCCTGGCAGAGCTGGATATGTTCCAGTCCAGGAAACAGTCCTGCTCCCTGCTCAGAGGCCCAGGGTACTTGTTTCAGTGCTGCTGTGCACATTGCCTGTCCCTCCCCGGACCTCATATTGGCATCTAGACCTTGGGTGTGAGGAACGGTCCTATCTGTGACCATCCGAGTCACAAGCGGCTTGCCCTCTTTTTCTTTTCTTTTCTTTTTTTTTTTTTTTTTTTTGTCCCTTCACCTATCCCTCTGAACTCTTCTGGTTTCTTCAATTGCTTTTCCTTCCCCTGCATATATACATAGGAAGGGAGGCTGACAAAAACCCCGTGGTCTTGTCTCCCACGCCTAATCTCTGGCTATTACACCGGGGATTCCTGTCAACTCAGCCCATCCAATCCCCAGAGTATAAGGGCAAACGCCTTGTGATTTGTGTGTCTTTTCTGGTCCCTGGAGCTAAGGGTTGAGATTTAATCTGAGTTAAGTAGATTAAGTGTGCCACCATCCATTAGTGATGTCTGCTATGGCCAGAATCATGCACACATGCTCTTCCAGACTTTAACCCAGTCAGCCATACACACAATCACACACTCACACACCCTTGAAGTGGGGGTGGGGTGCTTTACAAAGCCACTGCAGCCTAGAGGAAGTGTCACAGTCAAGGTCACTCAGCAGATAGGTCAAGGAGATGTTTCTCAAAGCGCTGAGTTCTCTGTAGGGGTTAGCAAGGAAGCAACCCAAGGACGTGACAAAGAGCAAGAGAACCATCTTGCACAGGAGCAAGACGATTTGAGGCTGTCACGCTGGTCAGGCAGGGGGCAGTGGCCCTGTTAGGGCCATAGGGTCAGAGGTGGTAGGATTCAGGCGGCCTTTTCTGGAAGAATGTCAGATTTTCCTACTGCAGCAGGCACCTCTCCTGAGAGGACACTGGGTAGAAGGCAGGCTTCCCCCCCCCCCTGGGTTCTACCATGCCCTTGTCCCAGATGTTCCTAGGTAACTGCTTACCTACTATGTGCTGAGTGCACAGATTATCACGGTTCAGATTTTTAAGCAATCCAGAGAAGTGGTGATCTGACAGGCCTCCAACCCAGCTGCCAGTTCTGGCTGCCCAGAACAGGACAGTTATTATCTGGAGAGGACCCTTCACCCTCCCTCAGGAGAAGCCCAGGCTCACCCAGGAGGATCTGAGGCCGGTCTGCCAGCCCTCAATCTCAGGCCTGGTTCCCGCTAACTCCTCGTTGCAGGAAGGCTAGCCTAACTCGGAGCTCCTGGACAAGGGCACAGTCAGCAAAAGGTCCCCATACACTTTACAGGACTCGAAAGAGGTCAGCACCAGAAGTATGCTTCCTTTCTCCCAGCACCAAGGTCTCACACTCCTATTGAAGCCGCCCATGAGTTCTTCTTTTTAAGAGAGTGAGCTGGATTCAGAGGGTCAAAGACTTCATGGTGAAAATTCCGTTTCTGCCTACTTTCTCTCCAGGGGCCACACAGCACTGGCAAAAGAGAAAGGGGGACTTGCCCAAGGTTATAGAGTTGAAAGGGTGGAGGTGGGCTGACTTGGGGTGTCACGGCCCAAGACAGAGTTTACTTTCCCCTTTCCTAAGTAAAGCAAACTGGGTAGCACGGGGTAGCCAACTACTGCTTTTAAAGTGCTCAGTGCTAGCCTCAAATGAACGTGTCGCTCTCGTCTTTATGTCTTAATGCAAAAGGAAGCTGTGTACAGGAAAGCGTTACCTTCTTCGTTCCTCAGCCCTCCATCAGATCCAAATGCAAAAAACGGGCGCCGGGCTTGCCACCCAGCAAGGATCTGTGCCTCGGAGACCTGCTGCAAGCAGAGTGCCAGCCTGTGGGAGGGTAGGGGACTCGGGGAAGAAGCAGGAATCGCGGTGTGCTTTTTGTCATGTTTTACAGGGAATGACAGGAACCGAAAGGCTGAGCATCTCTAAGGTCACACAGGTGTGATACTGAACTCATCCCTAGGACCCTTAGGAGCACAGCCAGGGACGAGGAGGGGGAGCAACCAGAAACTGATAGGTTGCGGAGTAGCTAGAAAGCCCACGGTGGTCTCCCTCTGAAGCCTCAGTTTCCCTACCCGTAGCCAGGCGTCGCGGCCAGGGTGAGATCGCGGGACCCGGCCGCCCCACCTTCCGTACAGACTGTGCTTTGCGTTCCTGCTGGAACCGGTTTGGCGGGGCGGTTCCAGAGGGCGGAGTCCCTCGGCTCGGGCATGCGCGAGCCGGCGTGGGCGCGCATTCCCTTTCAAGACCGGCTGGCCAGGGCGTGGGCCGCGCGGCACGCGTGCGCGCCTGCGCGGCGGCTCCGGCTCCGCGCGCCCCCTGGCGGCCCGGGAATCCCGGGCGGCGCGCGCGCGGCTGACGCGGGGGGCGGGGCCGGCGCGGGGCTTTAACCCGGAGGCCCCGCCTCTCGGGCGTACAAAACCGGAGCCTCGGGCCGGGCCGCGTGAGGGAGGAGGGTGAGTGCCCGCCGCTGGCCGCAGCAGCCGCCAGTCCGTCCGTCACTCCGTCCGTCTGTCCGACCCACGTCGTCGCCACAGCCGCGTCCTCAGCCCGGGCGCCCGGGGCCCGCCCAGCGCCGCCCGGAGCAGCCGCGGCCCCGCGAGGAGACGGGCGCCCTCCCCGCCCGGCCCTGCCCTACCCCGTCTTCCCGTCTGTCCGTCCGTCCGCCCACCCGCGCTTCCGTCCTTCTGTCGGGCCGCCGGCCCCCCGGCTCGTGTCCCCGCTGCGCCCGCTTTGTCTCTCCCTAGCTCGCTGTCTCTTTGTCTCTGCCCTCGCGCTCTCGGCCCCTCCCTCGCTCCGGGATCTCGGGTCTCCTCTCGCAGCGATCCACTCCTCTCTTACAGCCACGGGTTCTGGCACCCCCATTCTTCGGGACTCCCCCTTAGATCTTCTGGAGCCTCTCAGAACACACTCCACTTCCCCAGGCCTCCCCTGAGCCCACCACGCGTCCTCTGGGGGTCCTTCTTGATCCCTGTGCCCCTGATTACTCGGGCTTGCCTCCACCTAGTCCATATTTCCCCGGGGGGTTCCCTCTTCTCCGGGGCCTCCCATATCTGCCAGAACCTTTTACATCCCTCAGTGGTCTCCTTGAACCCCCAGTATCTTCCCAGCTCCCTAACTTCAGAGCCTCTGCCTTTCCTAGATTTGTCCGCTGTCGCTGTCACTGTCTCTCCTTGTTCTCCGAGCGCCCCACTTCTCTGGACCCGGTCCCCCGCCTTGCTCTCCGTGCCTCTTCCACGAGTCTGTGTCGATGGTCTCATTGCTGTCTTTGGCGTTCACGGCCTCCCCCTGAGCCTGCTCCTCTGCCTGGGGGTCTTGCTCCCTTGCTTCTCTGCCCGACCCCCTGTCGCCCCTTCTCTCTGCTCCTCGCCTCTCCCTCTCCCTTTTCTGTCTCTGCCGGGTCTCTGGGTCTCTGACCCCCATCCGGCCCTCATGGCTTTGTGTCTGGAGCTCTTGAAGCAATGTGAGTGGTGGGGTGTCCGGGTCGGGCCGGGCGGAGTCATCCCGCAGGCTGGCCGCGGCAGAGGCTCCATGGGGTTGGCGCTGGGGCAGGGGCTGGCGCTGGGGCGATGAGGCCGTGGGGCCTCTAGACCAGGGGGATAAGGGTGGTGGGGCCAGGCTGTCTGGCGAGGGGGGAAGGGGGCCTTCCTGCTCTGAGGCTTCTGCTTTAGTTGCTTGAGTGTGTGGAGGACGCCCCGGGCTGGGTATCCCTGCTGGCTTGGCCCTGCATGGCCTGGCACTTTGTGATTGCTTGTGGGCAGGCCTGGGCTATTTTGGAGCCTACGGCAGGATGTGATATCACTTGGGCGTTTATTTAGACCCAGCTGGGGGTGGGGGCTGCGTTCTTGCCAACTTGAGTAATGAAATTTTGCAGGGGGGTGTGGCTTCTCAGACAGCTGAGCTCTAGGGTTGTGGTCAGAACTTTTTAAGCTCCCCTGCTTGAGCAGGTGGACAGAGAGGTCTGAGAAACTTGGTCCTTGCTGAGACCAGGCTGGATTGGAGAGGAATTGACCTTCCTATGACCACCCTTGATGACTGTGCTTGACTGTCTTAGACTCTGAGATCTCGGTTACACCAGTCCAAAGGGTTTGACTTTTTGAGTCTCAGTTCCATCTGTAAAACGGATAGTGGGAGGTGGGGAAGCAAGGGTTGTCATGAAAATCAAATGAGGCATCTGTAGACATGATTTGTAAACTGTCAACCTGCCTTTAAACAGCCCCAGAGAGAGAGCTTGCCTGAGAAGGGAACACAGCTGGTGCCTGCAGAGCAGGGAGAGTGATGCAGGCCCAGGCCTCAAGTCCACTCCCACCTGGCTAGGAAGTGTGGCCACCTTTGCAGAATTCCCCCATGCCATGCTGTTCTTCCGAAGCTAATAAGTGGGTGTGCCCAGAGAGATGCCTGTGCTGGGAACACTCGGGTTTTCTGTGTGCCATCTGTTGTTTAAGGTTAGACCCTGTTAGATAGTGACACTTGGAAACAAAGTCAGCCAGAAAGTGCTTGTGAGCCACAGCTGCCTTTCTCTTCATGGAAGAAGAGGCTCTGGTTGGAAGGTTCCGCTGAGAGCTGGGGTCTGCTGTCAAGGGCCCTAGTGTGTTCTAGAACTTTGGAACAGGGAGTGAGACCCGGTATTGTAGTCCCCACGTTTTGCAGATAAGGTTGGGTCTAGAAGAGCCAGGAGGACCCATGGAGGCTTGAACCCGAGTCCTGTCTCATGGCGCTGTCAGAAGTTACTGTCTTGCTGCTCTTACCTGCTCTTGGTATATGACAGTCACTAACACCCGTGGATCTCTTTCTATGTACCTTGTAGTAGGCACAATGCACAGATTGCCTGCATCCGGGAGGCAAAAAGGGCTTCGTACCTGGCTCAGAAGTGAAGTCAGGATTCCACTCCTCACATCTCAAGTGGTGACTGTCCCTTGAATGTCAGCTTCCTAATCAAAATTGGAATAACAAGTCTTGTCCTAAAACTGGTTTAAAAAAAAAAAATGATAGGATCTTTTTCTTTCTTTTTTTTTTTTTTTTTTTTCCCAGTTTCAAGGCAGAGTGCCAAGGTTTTGTTCCCAGTTCTGGTGCTAAACTGCCATGAGACTTCAGACAGTTGGTCTTCCCCAGGATTTCAGATTCTCAGGCCACCCGTCCATCCCTGCGCCTTACCATTTAAAAGTATGCCAGAGCACAGAGGGAGAGTGTACTGAGCGCTGCCCGCTGTACACTAATGGCAGCTGTGGGCTTTTATGGGCAAGGGCATGTGTGGGTTGGAAAGGCTTCCTGGAAGGGGCAGTATTTGAGCTGAGTCAGCATACCAGACCCAGTAGCCCCTTACACAGGTGTTGCAGAGTGGAAATAATGTGGGTTTTAAAGCCATTCACACCTGCTTCTAATCAGTCTCATTATTCAATGTCTGTGCTGTCTTGGGCAAGTTACTTTCTGTGACCTTAGTTTCCTCATCTGGACTCTGAAAAATCATTTATACCATAGGACTGTGGTGACAATTAAATGAGATTTTATATATATAATAAAATCCTATACACAGTAGGTCCTCAATAAATGCAAGCTTTTCTCTCCTCATAATATCTGGGTCAGATTTTTCTTTGTGGGAGCAAGACATCCCTAGCCTCTTCCCTCACCCTTGTGGTTGGGCTCAGGTAACACGGAATGAGCCTTGATTTATAAGCAGTAATAGGACTGATAGCTCCAGGCCCTGTGAGGCATTGTGTAGTTCACCATCTCTTTCCTGACCGTTGCTCCTCACAACCCTTAGAAGCCAGTGAGGTCCTCCCTGTTTCACAACTGAGTGAAGAATAGGCCCCACAGAGGGGTGTGGGCCCACTCTGGGTCTTGGCGCGGGCAGTCTCAGGTCTCCCGGCTTCCTTTGCCTGCAGCATTACTTCAAAGTTGCTGCTTCTGCCTGGTAGCCTGTCACCCAGCTGCCAGTTCTGCCACCTGTTCTGCTTGGGTCTGTCTGACATTTCCCCAGTCTCTGAGCTCATCTCACATTTAAAGGCTTGGATGGGGTGGGGACTTGAGTCATCACCTTCCCTGGCTTTTCGTCCTGAGCAGCAACCAGACACTCCCCGAGGGCCACTGCCTGATGTGGATGCCACATGCCTGCAGGTTTTCCTCCCAGAAGCTGGGAGGGGACTTGGGAAAGTATCTCCTGGCTCTCGGGTGGCTCTGAATGTAGCCCTTCCTCCCCACGGCTCCACACTGAGAACCTCCTGCCTAGCTAAGCCTTTACTTGTACCTTCCCGTGCCCTCTGTGCTACAGACTGTTGTTGCTCAGGGTTGTCTACACCACCAAGTGCCATTGGAACATTAAATTGCTGGCCCTGTCTGTAAGCTTAGTTCTAGGTTCATACTCTTGCCTAAAGTGTGACTTTAGCAGGTCACTTCATCCTCTCTGCTCCAGCCTCCTCATATATAGAATTCTGATTCTTCATCTCTATAGATTTCAGTTTCCTGAGCTCTGTCCCCAGAGGTCCTCGTTTGTCAGGTCTGGGGCAGAAGTGAGTCCTGTCGAGCAGTCTGAATCGGAGAGCCTATTGACTACACACGGAAAAGCTGAACTGAGAGTAGCTGGCACTTGATGATAGGCTACTTATTCCTGTTGTCTGACCCTGGACCTATCAAATTCCTGTGCCTTGGTTTTCCACCCACCTCGTCGGGTGATCCCTTGAGAAGTGATGGTTGCTACTATCAGCGTTGTTTTGGGCAAGCCTAGGTATTTGTAGCAGCACGGCACCTTCCAGCTGAACCCTCCTGGCAGCAGGCACTCTCAGGGCAGGGCAGGCTAGGCTAATGGCTGTGGAGTAGAGCACCTGAGCAACAATGAAGTCCAGTCAGCAGCAACTTAATGAGGTCGAGGAGAGGTGTAGTGTGAAGGCCACTCAAATTCCCAGGCTTCCCAGGGCTGGCTGGGCAGCCTTTCCTGATTCATCCTGGGCTGGAATTAGCTGCTTTCCTCCCCTGACCATTTCTAGAAGACAAGGCCTTGTTGAAGACAATAAAACTAAATTCTAGAGCTAAAAGATGGTTGATTGTTGTTACTTAGTAAGGAAGCAAGTTTGGGGAATAAGGACTAGGATCCCAGAGCAGGGCTGAGAGCCAGGTTAGACCTGTGGCTTAACCTCCCCTGGGGCCTCTTTCACCCCTGCAGTGGCTGGCCTGGTTTGATGAGCAAAGTGCTCCCAAGCAGTTGGACTGGGATGAGCTGGAAACTGACTTGGGTATTGGGAAACCCTCCCTTACGGGAGGGGGGGGGAATGACACACACACACATACACACACACACACACACACACACACACACACACACACACACGACAGGATGCTGCCTTCTCAGCCCAGGCTGGCTCCCTCAGAGTGAAAGGGGAAGAACAGACAGACTAGTTCTCTGGTCCCTGGGAACTTGGGGTCTGATGAGAGACAAGGCCTACAATTACAGAGACTGTGTGACAGTCTGTAATTAAGTAGCTGCTGAGGAAAGGCATTGTCTGAGAAGGAAGAGTGAGTGTGAGCCAGAGGGAATAAGAGCCCTTTGAGTGGGCTGAACTGGCAGAGGCAGAGGGTGGGGTTGGCATTCTAGAGAATGACTTGCTCAAGGCAGAGGGGTGGGGTTGGAAGTTAAGTGTGTGTTTGGAAAGCTGAGTTTGCTTGCTGGTTTTGCTGATGCCTCCGGGCTCTGGCTGGAACATCTAAGAGGGACCAGGGAGTTGTAGGCAGCATTGAACATCAGTAGAGTAGGTATAAAGCCAGGAAACTGGGATAGCACAACTGAGGACCCCTTCAAGATGTTGATTCAGGCTGAGTGACTGGTAATGAATAAAAATGATGACAGGGAAGAGGCTCTGCAGCACCCAGAGGAGACCCGAGGGCGAGGTAAGGGAGGGGGGGCATGGGAAGAGAGGCACTGCTCCCTGAGCAGAGCCCAGCAGGGGTCCAGATCCTGGGGAGGGTGTGTGCCACTGATTTGGAGAGGGAAGTGCACTCTGAGCATACTCCTTATGCACCTGCTCTGGGGCAGGCTCTGAGCCAGGGCCTCCAGAGGCAGGTGGACTTATCAAATCTTACAGATAAGGGAAACGTGGCTCCAAGTCAAGGCTGGCAGGCTCCAAGCCTTGGCTCTTCCCACAGAAAGAACTTAGAAAGGAAATCTCTGCTCTCAGGGGCCAGGGGAATCTCAGCTCTTGCCCTTGAACAAGGGCCATTTAGACACATAATTTAAACTTCAGAGAGCTCAGTTTTGAAAGAGACCAGCTTGCTTTACACAGCAAGTTCCAGGACAGCCAGAATGAAACCCTATGTTTAACAAAAGAAAAGAAAAAAAAAAATCGCAAAGCCTTTCTGAAGATCCTTAATGTCAGGGTTGCGTGTTGGCTTAGAATCTCTGCAAGGTTAGAGGACAAGAGGCAGTAGGGACCCTTACACCCTTTAGAAACCTACAGAGCTAGGTTGCATGTGCATGCCACTTCTTTAGAGATCCTAGCCAGAGGAGTCAGTCACTCAGAAGTTAAGAAGAGATTCGTCACAAGGTACTTAACACTAAAGAACCCAGGGCCAAATTCCTCGGCTTCAGTCCAGGGGAGATAGGAGAGGGATGGTACTTACCAAATGGCCACTGTGGAGAGTGCTTGGTTCCTGGTGTGTAGCCAGAAAGTTGATCATCTCCCTGTAGTCATTCTCTTGGTGTTAGCATCACCACCCTACCTACCTCCCAGTATTTAACTTGGTCATGAGGCAGATCAACCGCCACACAGCCCCCATCCTTCCAGCCTTTCCCTTGTCACTAGTGTACACCTTAGCATCTGCATGCCAGTCTAGTTAGGCAAATGTTGTAAGTCCAACTCTATGCTGGGCTTGACCGCTTTTCATACCAAAATCTTTTTGTTGTTGTTGTTTTTCAAGATAGGGTTTCTTTTTGTGTGGCCTTGGCTATTCGGGAACTCACTCTCCAGACCAGGCTGTCGCCTGCCTCTGCCTCCTGACTGCTGGGATTAAAGGTGTGTGCTAACACCAACTGGCTTCATTCCAAAATATTTGGGGGGGGACCAATTTCGAGACATGGTTCCTTTTTGTAGCCTTGGCTGTCCTGGACTCGCTTATAGACCAGGCTGGCCTCAAACTCATAGAGATTTGTTCCCAAATCTTAACAGAGGTTGTTTAAAGAGATTTTCATGCTTCTCTGGAACAGAGATGGCCTAAGATGGCCTAATAGAAATGTCACTAAGACAGTGGGCTAGAGTGACCTGTGCTGTCCCTTGGAGTTGTGGTAAGTTCACTAGATTGGCACTTGTCAGGTGCTGTCACAGGAACTTTCAGATTCTTCCTGTGTTTTCATTATTTCTTTGCAGCTCATTGCTTCTGGATCTTTAATGTTTGTGTAGCCTGTTTTGCTTTGCAAAACTTTTATCCATTGTTACCTCAATAGACACTTATGTGACCCTACGAAGCCTTTGCGGTTGTATCTGTTTATTCCAGAGGAAGAAACTGAGGCTCAGTCATAGAAAATGACTTGACCACAGTGACCGTGTGAGCTGCTCATTTAGTCATCAAGTTTTTATCAAATGTTACTGCATGTCTGGCAGTGAACCAGCCCTGGGGACATACTGACAGACAGAGCTCCCTTGGAGACTTAAATTGCAAAATACAGCAGCATCAAAGCCTAGGCCCTGTCACTGCAGACCCCTCCAAGTCGGACCCAGGGATCCAGAGTTTCAGCCTATGATGCCTGAGCTTAGAACATGAAGGCAAAACTAGTCAAGGTGCAAGTTTCTGCAAACTGATCTTTAAGAAAACAAAACAAAAAAACAATAAAGTTTTCTAAATTATTAAAGGGACAGTGAGGAAAGGTATCTCCCAGAAGGCCATCTGCTGGGCCTCAAGGACTGAGTTCCTTGACTTTTCTTCAACCTCCAAATATTTGATTACAGTCTGCACAGGTGTGGAGCCCTGTGGCCATGTGCAGAGCTGGCGGTCCTCTGTGACGCCTTTAATATTAAATGATGAGATAAAGGCTGATCCTAGGGTTCCACGTCCAGGAAGTGCTGTGGCCCACCCTTTCAATTCCCATGTGTAAAAAGCAAGCCTGGGTGTTAAAACCCATGGCAAATGAAACAGCCATCCATGCTCCAGCAAGCCTGACTTCCTTTCCCCAGTCCCTCCTGGTAGTATTCCTCTTCTTCTAGCTCCACACATTCAGCATTCAAAGCCCTCTTTAGAGCCTTCCTATGCCTCAAGACCAAGTTTGCTCTTGAAGTCTGCCTTGATGCACACCCCTACCACCATCCCATCACATGCCAGAGCCCTGTGACATCTAGGCTTCCTCAATATATACTCAGAGATAACTTCAAGATCCAGCGGCCTGAGCCTTGGAGAGAGGGCTCAGGGTAAGAGTGCTTCCTGCTTCCAGAGGACTCAGGTTAGACTCCCTGAAGTCACAGATGACTCATTACTGCCTCTGACTTCAGATCCAAGGAGTTGGACTTTTCTTCAAGCTTCTGCAGGCTCTCTCTCTCTCTCTCTCTCTTCCCCCATCTCCCTCTCCCCTGCCCCCCCCTCAACATACACACTCTAAGAGCAGAAAATTCTTTTTTGTCTTGTTTTATTTTTTGAGACAGGGTTTCTCTGTGTAGCCCTGGACTCGCTCTGTAGACCAGGCTGGCCTGGAACTCATGGGGATCCACCTTGCCTCTGCCTCCCTGAATGCTGGGATTATAGGTGTGTTCCACTGTGCCTGACTGAGAACAGAAAATCTTAAAAACAGAAAAATCTCTAGGCTCCTGGCCCTCCTGTTCAGGAGAGTGATGGCCAAGGTCTGTAGGGAGGGACCTCTGTAAATCTCTCTGAAGTTAATTTTGTGTGTGTGTGTGTGTGTGTGTGTGTGTGTGTCTGTATATACACACATAAGCACAGACTTACACAAACTTTCCAAGCACAGGTACTCAGTGAAGACACTAGTGTCTCTAGCCTAGATGCATTCACTGTGCCTGGGCTTGTTTCCCTGAAACCTGCATACATGCACACACTCAGTCACTACTACGCCAACAGCTGGGTCTTGATCGTGCCTTGTCTTGCATCACCTCTGCTTGTTGCTCTGTACCTTGCCGTTTCCACCCAGGTCCGTCTTGGGTAGCTTTTCTCTGTGGGCACACACAGGTCCATGGTCGTCCTTTGCTCACGATTGTGTGACTCTCCACCTATGGTAGACCGCCACTCGTTCGTCGGGTCGTCTGCTGCTGGAAGCAGTGAGGTCTTCCCCGAGTAACTGCATGAGGTTGTGGCCACAGAAGCCTTTCCTGCAAGTAGCTGTTTGAGTCTGTACACTTAATTTTTTTTTTCAGATATTTCCAAATTGCCATCTTTTCCATTGTAAAAACATTTTCGATTTTTTTTTTTTTTTTTTTTTTTTTTTAGGGGAGGGCTAGATAAAATCTTAATACTTGTGCTCAGGCTAGCCCTTGACCTCTTAATCCTTCCATCTTAGCCCCCCAAGCGCTCAGATTACAAGCATACACCCCCACACCTGGCTAGAAATGTTCACAGTTGTAAAGTGCCCCACTTGGATTCACATTCATTTTCTTAGTTAAGAAACCACTCTTGCTGTGGCGGCGCATGCACACCTTTAATCCTAGCACTCCGGAAGCAGAGGTTGGTGGGTCTCTGGAGGCCAGCCAGGGTTTAATGAGACCCTCTACTCTTCTAGTCCCACTTCTAGTTACAGTGGAGCAAGGCCCGAAGGGGAAGAAGTTGGCCAGTGTCACTCCGCCAAGGAGCTGCCCTTTGCCAGGTCAGGTGGAAGGAAGTAAACAATGAGGGAAATACAGAGGGAGGCAGCATAGGAGTAGAACCAAGACTGGGTGAGGGAACTCTGCTACTGTCCCTTGGGAACTGTTTGTCACACGGCCCTAGGAAGAAGCCTCCCCCCTGCCCGCCAGAAGTCTTCGGTGAGTCTCCCTGTGTGCTATACTTGCGTGGCAACAGCAGGGCGGATATTTCCCCTTGCAGGACCCCTGCATCCCACCCTCTCTGGGTGTCCCATTCCCTCGTCTAAATAGTGGGGAGGCTTGTAGCTGCTTTTGTAGTGCTCCCTGGCCTGCTGGGAAGATTTGGCAAGCCACCCAGTAGGGAATATGGTGAAATGCCTGAGAGTGTGGCAGTTCTCGCCACCGGGGACCTCAGAGGGTCTGAAGTTGGGGCCAGCCCTGGGTGGGCTGCTGTAAGGCTCAGCAAGGGCTGATCAGCCTGCAGTCCTGCAGCTTCAGGGCCCCTCGGCGGTGTCTTTGTTGGCATTATAGCGCCAGATTGCTCTGAGCTTCCTGAATTTGCTCTGCCCCAGGTTGCTGGGATCTCCACAGTACAAGTGGAACAAAGGAGCTCAGGTGACAGATGCCAGAGAGGTAGTCAGGGAGACCACAAGGCTGTCTTTGTGCCACCTCTGAGGTGGGCCCCCAGCAGGTCATCTCTACAGCTCCTTTCCAACCAGGGAGATGCACTTCTCACATTTGGTAGGTAGGAAGATAGACCCTGAAGCTGGCACCCTGAAGGGTCAGAAGCTGGGGGTTCCTCTCCCCTAGATCTTAGCGTCTTTCCCACATTCTTTTTAGTTTCACTTTGGCTTTGAAAACCAAACATCAAAACAGGAAGCAGCGGCTTTAAACCCTGCCCGGCTGGGAGGGCATGTGGGGGACCCAGGCAGAGCAGGCCACACTAGAATGTTTTCCACCCGTGTTCTGGAGGTCTGGCTCATGGGTGGGGCCCAGTGGGGAGAGGCGCCAGGCTATAGACGGTGGTGGCGTCCTGGCGAGGCAGTCTGGGAGTGGGCCAGTAGGACGGGTTCCCTGGTGAAGTCAGTTCATCCGGGTGTGGTCCCAGCATCAGGCCCCCCAGGTGGAAAGCTACTGCCTTTTAAACACCCCGTTCTTCCGGGGCAGGGCTGAACAGAACTGGGCCTGGGAAAGAAACCAGGGCCTCGGTATTCAGCTTTAATAGAACCTTTCACCTCCATTAAGGTAAGAGCAAGCTCCAGCCTCTGCCTTGAAGCAGTTTCCTCTGGGTATCCAGCTTGCCTGAAAGCCCTTTTGCTCTGTTCAGTCATCTCTGCATGGCTTCTCACCTCTTTTTAGGTTGATAGGTGGCTTCCGGCTAGATCCTCCCTGCTCAGAAGTGCCCAGGGTCTCCATTTGTTTCTCTGCAGGCTGTGGAACCTCCAAGCGCTGTCCTTCAGTGGTATGGATTTGAGTCCCTTAAAGTTGGCAAGAGTATCTTCACACTCAGTGTTCTGGGCTGAACTGGTCTCTACTCTGAGGAAACCTGCTGTTGTCAGGAAGCCCTCTGTTGAAGGGTTACACTGATGATCCACCTCACCATGCTACACCCCTGTACCACAGAAAGGTGGCGCACTGACGAGCCATGCCTCTGGGTTTAGGCAGACCCGTAGTTGAGAGCATAATTTGGAATTAAACTTCTGAAATCCTGTCACCTGAGCTCTCAGGTTTTTTGCCTATACAGTGGCTCCTATCAGCTGATTAGTCTAACTGTGATGACCAGAGAGGCCATCCTGATACCTAGGGGACTCCACCCACCCTGGAGAGGAATAGGTAGACTGTAGACTATTTGGAGAGTAGCTATTAGCTGCCTGCTTGCTAGTACAGTGCTCTGGCTGGGGATCTGAAGGACTCAAAGAGAAGGGCCTTCCCCAGAATGCTAGGTTTAGATAAACAGCATTGTTTTGTTTTTGTTTCGTTTTTTTTCAAGACAGGAGTTCTTTGTGTAACAGCCCTAGCTGTCCTGGAACTCACTTTGTAGATCAGGCTGGCCTCAAAGTCACAGAGATCTGCCTGCCTCTGCCTCCCAAATGTTGAGATTAAAGATGTACGCCACCATGACTGGCATAAACAGAATTTTTGAGGGAGGCAAGGACAGGCTTTCCAGAGGGGAGGACTGGATCAGCTGGAGAGATCGGCCCTGCCTAGGTACCTGCCTGGCACTTAGAGCAGGGCTCATCTGGGTAGTTTTCTGTGAGCCTATTATGCATGTGTTGGAAGCAGATTGAAAAGTTCCAGACTCCACTGGAACTTTCTGTCTTCCCAGGCTTCCCATGCCTCATGACGTGGCTGTTGCTCTGCACAGGGGTGTGGTCACAGTCAGGAGGTGTCTGCTACCTGTGCCAAGGCAGAAGGAATAGGGGTGGGACTTGCCTGACAGCACCCAGTAGAAGCAGGAATAAGCTACAGCTTACCTAGCAGCTTCCTCAAAGGGCACACAGAGCACACGTGATAGAGTAGGAGCAGTCCCGGAGAAGAAGGCTGGCTGGTCAACCCACTGCTCCCCACTCCTTAGCCTTACCTCTACTCTACCTTCCAAACAGTCATGTACTGACGTCCAGAGGCTGAGCAAAGAGGCAGGGAGAACACAAAGAACCAACCAACTTCCATCTTAACTTGACTGTCCAAGCAGTAACAGGTAGACAGGATATCATGTGATTGTGTTAAGAGGCTGAAGGAGACAGACAGATGCAGAGAGGGACCTGCTTGGGAGGCTTGGAGGACATCACTGGGAGTAGTGAGGATAGAGAACAGCCCCATTAAGATCTTGGCAGGGAGCTTGCTAACTTCCTGAAGGACTGGGCACATTTAGATGGGAGAGTAACCCTGCTTAGCTCTGAGGTAAGCAGCTTCTTTGGCTCCCTGTGAGAGCCTAGGGCCCTGAAGTTTACTAGTGTGATAATGAAAGAACAGGCCATCTGATTTTCCGATGAGTCTCAGAACTTCCAAAGAATCCAAAAACCTCAGGAGACCTGGGGCAAGAAGCTTTCACGTTCAGGGCCAACCCGGTTTACACAGCAGGTCCTAGGCCAGTCACAGTAACACGCTGAGACCCTGCCTTTAACAAACAAACAAACAAAAAACTTGCAAATTCCCTTACTGCTCTTTATAAGTCACTAACATTCTTCAGTAGCCCAAAGTCTTGCTAACTTTCTTTACTGCACTAGACACTCTGTTGTGTCCTGTTGCTGAGGGAGGCAGGTGCTGCTTGCTCTCGGCAGTGAAGGGGTAAAGTGACTTTCCCAAAGTCACACAGCTCAGTCAAGAGTTGAAGTCTTGTTTCGCTGTGCTTTCTGTCTGACCATACTGCCTTTGTTGGGAAAGCCAAAACAATTTTTCTGAGGCTTTTAGTGTTGTTTTGTTTTGTTTTGCAAAGTTGCCATCCCCAAATGAACATTTTAAAAGTTTAGGTAAAAGAGTAATTATGGGGGCTGGCAAGAAGACTGGGAGGAAGCCTGATGACCTGAGTTTGTATCCTGGGGCCGTATAAAAGTGGAGGTGGGTTTCTGGCCTCCCATGGCCTATACAAATAAATGCTTTTTGTTGTTGTTTTCTTTTGTTTTTGTTTTTTGAAACAAGGTTTCTCCGTGTAAGAGTTGAGCCTGTCCTGGAACTAGCTTTTGTAGACCAGGCTGGCCTCAAATTCACTGAGATCCAAGTGCTTCTGCCTCCCCAGTGCTGGAATTAAAAGTGTATGCCACCATGCCCAGCATAAATGCTTTTTTAAAAAAGGCAGCTGTGTGGCAGCAGTGAGGTTACAATAACTTTTTTCTGTTTCATATATAAGTAGATCTGTGGTATGCTCTGTAGTTTTTGAAGTTTTGTTCTAATGTTGCTGTCTGGCTGCTTCTGAAAGATCCATCACTCCCTGTGCATCTCCATGCTTTGTGCTCTAATGAGTTAATTTTCTGTTTCCTAATTTCGGGGGAGAGAGGCATATCTCAAACCAGCCCGTTCGTAAACCTTTCTCGGATAGAAGATGGGTGGAGTACACTCACCTGCCAGCCCAGCATCGGGCACGCGCTGACAGCAAATCAACAAATGAGAAGAGAGAGCAGCTTGGTGAAATAGAGTCAGGCCTAGCATTTTAAATGTCTTTGTGACTTTGGAATATAAGGTGAGAAAAAGCAAAGCCATTTGGTAACTGCCGAGTGGGGCTCATGTAGGCGTCCCAGTGTGCTGCTCATTAGTCCATTTCCCAGCAGCACCGAGTGTATTCTAGTTGTTCCACGCCCCCCCACGCCTCTCCAGCGCACCACCTCATCAAAAAGTAAAACTACATGTGGACCACTCCTTGCTGTACCGGCCTCCACTACCCTTCAGTCTCTGTCTGATTTGACCAGTCTGGGTACCTCATTCAGGAGCCCATTTTAAGATGGAGATATTTGAAAGGTGGAAATTCAAGGGAGCCTGTGACTAGTTAGCTCCTGTGATGATGACTCTGTCTTCTTGTATTCTGCAGAGCTATTTGTGGATAGCTGGGATCCAACTGACTAGTAAAGGACTGCTGCTCTCTGGGGAGGGAGAGGGCCCGCTCCAGAGCCCCCAGTGAACCCCACCCCCTGTGGAAGCAGGATCATGGGCTGGGGACTCTTCACTTATCCCTCCATCTTAGTCAAGGCTTTCTTTGGCAAGGGACAGTACTTCCCAGAATTAGTGAGACAAGACAGTGGGTTTCCCTTTTCGTCCCTAATAATCTTGCTCAGTGTCTAGATGTGTTACATGCAGAGTAACCAGAGTTCCTTTGTGGAAGTGGTGGGGGCTAAAGACGACTTGCCCAAGTCTTAGACCATGTAAACTCCAAACTTGGCTGAAATCCAGCCATGCTTGCTCTGTAAATTTTTTCTCTGCAGTATTTCTCTATTGGCCAATTCTTGAAAACCTGGACTGGAGAGCAAGGAGCTGCCTTTCCATCTCACGGCCTGTGAGACATTGCCTTAGAAGCTCCCAGGCTGGTCCTGCAGATGGGAGGCTAGGGGGTGGGGCGAAGGTTCCGGCAGAAGATGAGGGATGATGACACTGTGTCGTAGAATAGTATCCTAAACTATTTCCCAGGGACAGCAGAGCCTGCTTGGCAATTCTCCACTGGACCAAAGATGGGCAGCACCAGTCACGGTCTTCCCACTGTTCAGGGGTGTGTGGCTTTAGGGTCCTTCTCAACACACAAAAATACCAGCCCCGCAGGTGTAGCATAGCCAGTGGGACCAGCCTGGGCATTCTCCAGTTTTTCTACATAGGTGGCAGTCCTAGGAGGGGAAGGGACTGTTCAAGAGGCAAGTGATGTCACAGGTCTCTTTGTGAGAGTAGAAGAGTCTAGCAGGACAGCCAGAGGCCTAGGGACAGTGCTGGCAGAGCACCTTCCAGAGGGGTAGAAGCTGTCCAGCTACCGACTGCCCTCTCAAGGTGCCCATGGGGTTCGACCTGCTGGGGAGGGGAGGGCAGCAATACCTATTCTGGACTCTGGGATCTGTCAGTGTTGCTGCCAGGAGCTGGTATTTCTACTGTTCGCAAGACTGGATGCCATGAAGTTGAGCCTTGTAGGGCAAACACCCGTGGGTTTGTGCTTAGCTGATAGAACATGGCTTCCTAAGTAATGCTGAACAAAAACCTCAACCTCTCTGGGCCTCCGGTTTTCCTTAGCAGCAGAGGGGAGGACAGAAACACATCTTGAGGGATCAGATTACAAGATTTACCCTAAGGGCCTCACACTGTGGCCTTTGAGAGCTGTCTTCCCAATGTCGCCATGCGTGATTTCAGAGGTGCTGGGAAGGGAGCTCAGGCAAGCAAGGCTGTGGGAGCCTGAGGGAGAGACATGGAGACTTTGTTCCTGCACTTCCATCTTCTGCCCACCCTGGCACTTCTCTCAGATTCTGCTTGCCTGTGTTTCTGAGCCTGGGGTGGAGCCAGAGGAATGCAAACCACAGGTCCCTATCTACAAGGAGCTTGGGGTCTGAAGGCCCAACACAATAAACAAACAGGCCAGCAAAACCAGAGTGGCCCCAAAGGCCCGTGTTCACTCCAACAGGGGGTGCTGGCCTGGAATAGAGCCTGGGTGAGACCTGGGAAGACTACAAGAGGACTGAGGGAGGAACACCCCATGCTCCCCTCACTGGAGAAGGTACTGCAGGAGCAGTGCCCAGATACCTGGAAGGGTGATTATTGGGGCTTGGCAAAAAAAAAAAAAAAATAGTGTGCTGGAGAAGGGTGGAAGGATGCCAGAGGACAGTGCCAGTGATGCAATGTGTGTGCTGCGAGTGTCTGTGGACACGTGGACGGGGATTGAACCCTCAGCCAGGCCCCTTGGAAAGTGTGACCCTTCACAGCAGAGTTTCTGGAAAGCCTGAGATTGAGAGGCAGCTTTGTTGGCCTCTGGAACCATTACAGTGACAACTCCTTCGTTGCCATTTATCCTCCGTAGTGAACTGTGCCTGGCCAGGGAGACCTGACCTCCAGGTAATTTCTGCATCTTAAGACCCCGAATGGTAGAATAATAAATATCTCAGTAACGGTGGGGGACTGCCATTGCTAGGACCTCACACTGTGACCTTTGGGCACCAGAGAGACATGTAAGCAGTGCTTGTTCCTTTATCTCTGTCTCCTGCCGTCCACAGCACCTCTTTCAGATTCTGCTGCTCGTGTCCCTGGGCCTACAGGGCCACATCAGAGACGGAGTCCTTTCTAATTGTCATCAGGACTCTCTAATGTTGGGATTACAAGGGTGAGCCACTTCACCCAGATACTGTTACTTTTTTCAAGTTTTTTTTTTAAGAGTGTGTGAGTGTGTGTGTGTGTGTGTGTGTGTGTGTGTGTGTGTACACTAATGCAAATGACTTTGAGGAATCAGTTGTCTCCTCCTACAGCCTGGATACTTGGGACTGAACTCAAGTTTCAGGTCTGGAAGCAAACATCTTCACCTGCTCATCTAACTGTGAACTTTTAAGAACCAGGGCTCCACTTCCTGCTTCCTGGTGCTGTCCCACAAGGTGGTCTATGTGTCCTCTCTGCAAGCACTTCTGGATTGCCTTTCGTTGGGCTCCAGTGTGACCTTGTTCCTTACTCAAGAAATGCCTAGATCATCCGAATGTTCCCTGAAGTTCAGGGTGCCAGCTTTCCCTGGTCTGCGCAGTAAAGCCTGAGACATGTCTGTGGTCAGCCATTAAGTCATTAAGGTATTTTTTACACAGGCTGTTTCCTTGTGTAACTGTGTCACTTGGGATTCCAAACCCAGGATGATGGGTGCAGGCTGTGAGGATGCCCTCTCCCTCCTGGGCCTGCATCCGCAGGGCTGTCTGAGTGTTCCGTCTGCTGACCTGACCTGAACTGGAGTTCCCTATTCAGCCCTGCATTCCTTTCATCCTCTGTCAGCTGCCCAGGGTTCTTGGCTCCTGCTTCTGTTACCCGATACACCACCTGTCACTCCAGGCACAGTGAATGAGCCTGTTAACACCGCCTTTCTATTCTGAGATGCACTTGGTCATTCAGAATGGTGAAGAGAGCCCGGCCATTGAGGTGTACAGGGCCTGGCAGTGTCTGGCTTTGCACACTGGATTCAGAGCCTGTGACAGTTGATGAAAAGCCTGGGTTTTGTGACCTGTCACTAAAGTTTGACATCAGCACTCCGCAAGTGAGGTAGTGGGTTTGTTTTTTTTGTTTTTTAATTAATTACAATTTATTCACTTTGTATCCCAGCTGTAGTCCTCTCCCTTGTCCCTTCCTGAGTTTTTGAGACTCTTTTCAAGTAATTTGTTGTAGGCAGGACTCTGGGAAAACTAGTAACCCGGTTGATACGCTATTAGCTAATATTTGGAAAGCCAGGACCTATTTTCTGCATCTCCCACCCCCCATTTCTTATCTGGCCAGGCAGGCTGTGCATATCCAAGGTTGGCACTGGGCTGGAGTGCTGGCATCTTAGAACTGTCTTCTCATTGGCATCTGTATCTCATGGTTATAACCTAGGTGCACAGTAGGAAATGGATGGTTAGTTCCTGCAGCTTGGAAACTGGACCTCTTCCTTCAGGACTTCTGGAGGAGTTGATGATAAACATGTCCTAGTGCACAGAGCATTCACTGTACTAGGGCTCTGAGGAGAGCTAGCTGGTACGTGGCAGGTTTCAGCACAGGGTGAGCAAGAGGTAAATGTCGCCCCTTTAGGTTGCTTATTGAATGTGGGGCTGGAAATGAATTTTGGAAACAACTTACTTTGTGTATGGGGGTGGCTGTCTGTGGTCAGGGGCTGGGAGTGAGAGAAAATGAACAGGCCAAGGATAGAGCAGGTTGGTGGTGGAGAGAAGCAGGGCTCTGGAAGGTAAGCTTTTGTCCTGGAAGGACAAAGTTTTGCTGGTGGGGGCAAGGAAGCCCCCAGGCGTCTGGAGGTGACAGGACGCTTCTCTGGGAGAGCAAGGCTGATGTGAGGGAGGAGAGGATGCAGATTTATGCTGAACTCACTCCACTTGAGATGGCCTTGGGCTTCCCCCGTGGAGCTGCCAAGTGCACTGGGCTCTGAGATAGCAGGCTGACGTGCTGTCAAGACCTCTCTCTGGCTGTGGCCCAGCTCTGAGGGACTCTGCACAGCCAGGCAAGTTCCCGTTGTGTAAGCAGCCCTTGGAAGTTGAGGACCCTGCAGAAAGGAGGCCGTCTTTTGTCCCTTGGCTTCTCTTCCAGCTCCTCTTCACCTCCTAAAATTTTACCAAGCTGTGCCCTGCTCAGCATCTGTTGTGCTGTTCCTTGGCCTGGCCTGCTTTGCTCCTTCCCAGGGGGTGTGGCCATCTATCCAGACTTTGTCTTCCAGAGGGACCTGTCTGTCTCCCAGAAGGTGGGCAGGCACACTCGGTTTTGTTCAGAAAACATGGTTTCAGGAGTGGTAGTGCTTTACCCATGAATGGTGAGAAGCATTGTGGCTCCTCCTCATAGCATTGACTATCACACCCCTTTTGTGGCTAGTCAGAGCTGTGGGCCTTAATTATGCCCCTCACAGAGTGGTGTAGAAAGGAGGGGATGGCACTCCTGGTTCTGTACTTCCCTCTGTGAATTGGGACAGTAATAAGCAGAACCTGCCTCGTGCCTTGGTTTGAGGATTTAGTCAGTGACCGGATAGCAGAAGCCAGTTTTATTGCTCATGGTAATTGTGTTCCCAGGACCATTGAATACCAAACCCTGACTGCTGTGGGAAATACAGGGTCCCTCTAAACCTCTGGTCACAATTTCTCCCAGCCAGTTAGTACATAATCTTATTTCATGTGTGTTTCCACCAAAAGATTCATTATTTAACATCAAATTAGTTTACTGATTTTGAACTCATGGCCAAGAGCATCGTGACTCATACATGAATGAAGTGTATCTAACACATATTTTTTCCCATGGACTTGGGTAGCCTTTCTGCCAGTGCACATGGGATGTGTTAAACATGCCTCCAGCAAATCAAGAAATTGGGGAAACACAGCAGTGAACAGCATGGAAAGGGCATTTGCTGACTGGATGAGAGCCAGCATGAGAGGCAGAGTGTCACCTTTATCTGCCTCTGTTGGGCATGTGTGCTTCAGATACATGTCAGAGTGACCGTGAAAGCCCCTAGGGCTTGTGGTTACAGCTGATTAAGAGTTGCTAGAGAAGCCATGAACCTGAGGGTCAGCTGACCACTGGAGCTCTTGCTGAGGCCTGGACTTCATTACTCTCATTGCCGAGGACAGGGCCAGCCTCTTGAGCTTCAACACCTGTATGATACCTTTTTTAAAATTCCAATCTTATTTTATTTTTTAATTAATTAATGTATTAGTATTTATTATAATGTATTCACTTTGTATACCAGCTGTAGCCCCCCCATCTCCTCCCAGGCCTACCCACCCTTCTTCTTCTCACCCTATGCCCCTCCTCTAGTCCACTGATAGGGGAGGACCTCCTCCCCTTCTATCTGACCCTAGCCTATCAGGTCTCATCAGGTCTGGCTGCATCATCTTCCTTTGTGGCCTGGTAAGGCTACACACACCCTCACCCCCAGGGAGAGGTGATCAAGAAGCTGGCCACTGAGTTCATGTCAGAGACAGCCCTTGCTCCCCTTACTAGGGAACCCACTTGGAAACTGAGCAGTCTATGGGCTTCATCTGAGCAGGAGGTCTAGATCTTCATGCATGGTCCTTGGTTGGAGTATCTGTCTCTGAAGGCCCCCCTGTGCCCAGGCTTTTTAGCTTTGTTGGTCTCATTATGGAGCTCCTGTACCCTGCAGGTCTTATATCTAGAAACAGAATAGATGTCCCTCAGCTGTATGACACCTTTGTAACCTGTTGGCTTCTGTGGACACTGGGGCCCAAAGCAGATGCAGATACTGGAGCCCCTGAGTGGACTGGGTAGGTTGGACCTTTGGGATTGAAAGGTCTCACGATGTACCCTGAGTTGGGTTCTTTCAGGGGCCAGGATGGAAAGGGGACAGAAAGTACAGAGCAGGAGGCAAAAGTCCAAGAAGCAACAGTGTGTGGATGACGTAGGTGAGGGTAGCTGTAGATGGAGAAAAGGGTTGGAAAAGCAGTTGGGGACACTCTGCTATGAGAGTGATTGAAGAACATTTCGTGTAGTGCCTTGGCACCTCTTTAATGCACAGTGGGTATCACCTTGGGACTTGGTAGAATGTTGGCATCAAGGTGTTGCCCCCCAGTGTTGTTGACTTGGGGCACCTCAAAGCAGCTGTCAGCAGGACAGTGGCTCTGAGAGGGCAGTCTGTCCCTGCTCCTAGCTTTACTGCACAGAATTCTTCCCTAGCTTTCCAACTTCGGAGGTAGAGACAGGAAAGAGAGAAAGCTGGGGTTGAATGGTGGCATCCTTGAGTAAGTTCTGCCATAGCACTAAGGAGTGTCTCGTCCTAGCTTAGGTTTGGCAGCTTCTTGTTGAGTGGAGAGGGAATGGGATCTTCAGGCTTAGCAGCACCACTAGAGGGGAATAAGAGAACTTCTGTCTGAGGCCACCCCTGTCTGTCCTGTGGAGCCTGGAGCTGGGTGGGGCCTCCTTCATCTCTGTAAGGTTTCCTTCCTGTCTGTGACTCCTGGCCTCCATTCTTTGAGGTGTCTAGGTCCTTTCTCCACTATCACTGCCATGCCTCAAGAGCCAGCAGCCTGAGGACAGCAATGGTCTTAGGATCACCCAGCCCCACTTCTAAGCAAAACACTTGTAAAAGCTAGCTTCTTAGGGGCCCCTGTGGCTCCAGATCCTTACAAGGCCCCGAGTGTCTGAATCTGTTAATGCAGGCACTTTGGCTTTAAAAAGCAGAGTATACTACATTCCTCTGACCTGAGAGTGGACAAAATCTTAATGTTTTGGTTTTTTGAGAGAGTCTCATAACCCCAGCTCATCTTGAACTTGCTATGTAGTGGAGGCTAGCTTTGAACTGCTGAGCCTCCTTTCATATGATAAATCATGGGCAGGTGCCACCACGCTTTGCCTGCAGGGTGGAATCTTGAAGAATAAGGCAGAAATGAAATATACTGGTCACCTGATTCAAAGAAATGAGGATTTGTTTGGGCATGAAGGATGCTGGCTGCATTGAGACTGTGTTGCAAATTGGCTTCTGCCTTGGCATGAGGGGCTGCATGGCTAAGTGGTGGGTGGGCAAGCATGTGATCGGGGGGATATGAGTCATGCTATAGCTTAGCAGACTCTTCATTCAAGATCTTTGAAATGAAGTACAAGGATCAGCTGGAACAGTTCCACTGAAAGTGCTATGCCCAGCCTCCTCGGGGAAAGCCGAACTTCCCAGTGATGGACCACGAGTTAGTTGTTAGACACTTAAGCTGTGCTATAGTCACGGCACCTGCCACATCTCCAAGGGCAGGGAGGCAGTGGTCATTCCCAAGAAAGCAGAGCTGTGCTGCGCAGCTCTACTGTCTTAGAACCACGCTGTTTGCCTCCCTCTGAAGTTGACTTCACAGAGGGTGCCTCTTCAGCCTCTAGGCTAGGCACTGGACCATCAATGCACAAGCACCTGATTAACCATGGAGGGAGGATACGGGGTAGAGGAGCTGATAGGACGGGAAGTATGCGGATAAGAAAGGTTCCATCGGGAACAGGGACATTTGTAAAGGCACTTGAGCATGTGGTATGTGTGGAGGAGGCACGCTGACAGTGGGAGGAGTGGAGGAAGGGAAGCAGAAGAGAAAGGTTAGTGGAGACCAGAAAGGGCCCTGAACCAGGGAGGTGCTGAGAATCTTGGATACATGCAGGTAGGGAGGCCAGAGGAAGACATCAGGTGACCTGTTCTGTTTTCTCAGTATTTCCATGAAAGTGCGCTAAGCTCTTGTTTTGTTGATCTCTTATTCCATTGGTGTGTGTGTGCACTACGGTGTGCGTGTGGGAATCAGAGGACAGCTTGTGGGAGTTAGCTCTCTACTCCCATGTGGGCCCTTGGGTCAAACTCTCAGGTACTAGCCTTGGCTGTAAGCACCCTTACCCACTGAGCCACACTGCCAGTCTGGGTATGGTCGAAGCCAGTGAGCCCCTTTGATCCTTCTGTCTCTCCCACCCCCAGCACTGAAGTTACAGGAGTATACAGCAAGACCCAGGTTTTATGGGGGTGCTGGGGATCTGAATTCAGGCCTTCATGCTTACACAGCAAGGACTGTTACCCACAAAGAAAGAGGTGTCACTCTGAACCCTGACTGGCCTGGAACTGTGTCGGCCAGGCACAGTGGAGTCCCTGACTTCAGACAGGTCCTGGTATTATGAACACAGACAGTGCAGCTCAACAAATTTTGATTTTTTTTTTTTTTAGCAGTTGAAGGTGTTGGGTAGCAATAATGAGGTTCATTTTCTCATTCATCAGTTGTTTGTTGACACCCTTCAGTGCTTGAGTCACTATCCTGAGCCTGGGCCAAAATGGAGTTCCCACTACTGCCTCTGGCCTGTCGAAAGTGACAAGTGAATCCTTAAAGGTGGGAAAGGTACTTTGAAGCAGGTTCCTAGGTCACAAGAGAAGAGGAAATGACACTTAAACGCGGAGTTGCTGAGGTGGGAGAGGTGGCCAGAATGAGGTGCTAGCAGCAGTCAAGGTCAGGCCCTGGCCTGTGTTCACATGAGAGAAATGAGAACAGTCTGGTGTCAGGTCAGGGCCCAGCAGAGGTATGCCTTTCCCCTAGGGAGCCCCAAGTCCTCTCTGCTAGTCTTAGCCCATATCTAGCTGTGTCCTGGATCCCAGAGACAAAGAATCCAAGATAAGTTTACTTTTCCTGTTATCTGCCTGTCCAGCCCTACTGCCTTTGGCTCAGCCTCTCACACATTTACTTTCCCTCTAACCCAAGGTTCAGGCCTCTGCGCGCTTCAGCCAGGCCCCAGCCATTTGCAGCCCTGAGAGGGCTAGAACTCTGCCTCCTGCCTAGACACTTGGCTGTGGTAGCCCCTTGTCTCCTGGGAGAAAGCGCATCTTTGCAACTACTATACTGACTCAGCCAGATTCTGCCTACCACAGAGATGAGGATAAGGACTCTGTCTAGTTCTGAGTTGCTCCCACTCCTTAAGAGGTGTATTCTTTCTTGATCATTTTGAGCAAATTAGAGCTACCTTCATTGTGCTGATCTTGGGCAGAAATCCCACCCGGGCCCCACCTCCACCCCCACTGAAATGTGCTTCTTTTGGGAGTTTTAGGCCAGGCCCTCCATTCCAGAAACCCTAGTACATCAGCCTTGTGTGCCGGGCTCTGGTGGGATTGGCTTTAATAATTGCTCTGTATGTTCATTTTGTTATAGAATGCCCTTCTCCCCATGCTCACAGACTGAGTAGCTGCGGACTTACAGATCTGGTCTAGTTCCCTCTCCTAGATGCCAGTAGGCTCATTCCATGCTTGGGCCATACAGAGCCTAGCTTCTGTGATGTAACCTATGTCTTCATTCCTTTTCTGCAAGGTGAGACTGTATAGGGTGGGATTTAAACTTGGGCATGCCTGGTTCATGCTGCCTCCTGGCTTCAGGACCTGTAACTTCAGACAAGTAAAAGAAGGAATCCAAGCAGGAATCTTGCCCTCAGTCACAGTGGTACATCTGTCCCAGAGCAAGAGTATGGGTGGGATGCTTAGAGTTTGCCAAGGGCTGTGTGAATGTGGCATGCCAGGTGGAAGCACTTGAATAGAGGAGGACACAGGAAAACCCAGGAAGCAAACTCCTGCCCCTGAAGCCAGGTCTCTCCCTAGCAGTAGGATCTGGACTTGGGATACACCTGCCTCTGGCCTCAGATCCCAGCATTGGGGCCTCAAACACCTGCAGCTGGACCCAGCTGGGACCATCTCAAGGCCTGGGAAGCAGTAAAATGGGTTGTGCAGTCCAGAAAATGTGGTTGCTGCCAAGCCCTGGAAACTCTGAGCACAGTCTCTGGCCTTTCTGAGCTGTGTGTACCCATCTGTAGAGTGGGTGTGGTTGATAACCCCTCCTTACAGAGCCCCAAAGCTGCTAAACACAGCTACACAAATGACCCAACCTTACTTGGTCAGCCAATGTAACAGGGTCTTCTCATGCCCTGGGGAGGGCAGAGGAAGTGGGAAGCTCTTTCTTTTAAGACCTGAGCCCTTCTCCCACCTCTCCTGTAGTCTTTCTTCTAGCCCAGAAATGTAGCTGTCTCCTACACTCAGTGCTCTCCCTGAATTTAGTGACAGAGATGCAAGGTGGGTGCATGTGAGGAAGCCCTATTTCCTCCAAAGGCCTGAGCAGAACTGGGATGTTTGCGAGTGGGAAGTGAGAACTGGTAGGAAACACCCAGGCACATCACTTCCACTGTGTGCTGGTTGCCAGCCTCTTGGCCATTTCTGTTGTAGCCTCTGCTACGTTAGCACCACTCATCTTCAGTTTTAACTAACTTGGTTGCAGGTTTCCGTGCAGTGCAGGAAATTATACAGAAGGTAATCTTTATTGCCCAGTAGCCAGTTTCCAGGAATCTTATCAACTGTAGAACAGTATTACACCAGGATGCTGGCAGAGACGAAGACCACCGTCTACCTCAGATTTTCCTGTTTGTGTGCACATGCTTGTATGTGTTCAGTAAGTGCAGCTTTCCTATATCTAAGTTTTTCTAATGATGTCGTGGTCACAACGGCTCTGAGAGGTTCAGTCGCTGCAAGAGTAGATCCCTTTTATTTTACTGACTTCCCTCTTGTCTTCTCCCCGAGTAAACCCCTCAGCCCTGGCAGCTACTAATCTGTTTCCATTCCTAAAAATCTGGTAATTTCAAGAACATTTTAAAACTTGGGTCATTCGCTGTGAAACTCTGGGGAATCATTTTACTCACTAGGCACAAGTGACCCGAGATTCAGTCAAGTCATCGTGTGGCTTAGTTCTTGTCAGCCCCTAGTCGTACCTCAGAGTATAGATGTGCTTCAACCACTTAGCTCCTTGTCTTCCGTTTCTGGGTTTTACAGATAGAGTTGCCTGAACATGCATGTTTATTTCTGTGTGCTACTTGCCTGTGTATTTTGCTGAATTGCGTGATAATTGCATGTTTTGTAAGAAAATGCCAACCCTTTTTCCAAGGTGGTTATATGTGTCACTCAGTTTCTCTACAGCCTTAGTGTTTGATTATGTTAGTTTCTCATGGCCATTCTGTCAAGCTCTGTAGTGATATTCTCTACTGGCAGATACAGAACTTTCTGCTGTGTCCCTTGTCCAGCCCTGGGCCTTGTTTTGTGGACTATCATTGAGTGGATACCATCTCTGTGATGAGTAACTCCTGCTCCTAGGTAGGGGCTTGCTTGGGTCCCTATAGGAGAAGGTATCCAGGACCTGGGTAGGGTATTGCATGCCAGCTTCAGGTGACTCAGACCTGTGGCAGTGTCGGTTTTCCTCGGTGTTAGCAGGAAGAGGGAAGGATCAGGCATGGGCGGAGTATTGGAAGCAGCAGGCTGGTGTGTGGGGTCTCTGGAGAAGGCATAAGTTCTTAAGAATGGCAAAGTGGGTGTATTGTTTTGGCCATATGGGCCAGGATGTCCACACAGAGGGAGTGGGGAGAGAAAGTAGAAAAAAGGCTAAGAAGCTACAGGAACCAAGGGGTCACCGAGTGACGCTGGGGAAGGCAAGATATGTTCTTCAGTTGTTACTGCCTCCTCCTGACGCTAGTCAGGCTTTGCCACAGCCTTGTGGAGAGCATCTTTAATGAATGTGGCTTCACCACTAGATTGGGCCTTACTGAAGCGTAGACAGGACCTGTATTGGTCATCAGTGTGTGTAACTCATTCTCTTGCTTCACAGTGCTCTGGCTGAGGTCAGAGCTTGGCCAAGTCAGGCAGGCCTTAGTCCAGGAGGGGCCTTTAAGGGTTAGAGCTTCGGCTTCACCTTGCTCTCTCCCCGTCTACAGGTTCATCATGCCTAGTGGCATATAAGAAGACCCCACCACCGGTCCCTCCACGCACCACATCAAAGCCGTTCATCTCAGTCACCGTCCAGAGCAGTACCGAGTCCGCTCAGGACACCTACCTGGACAGTCAAGACCACAAGAGTGAAGTGACGAGCCAGTCGGGCTTGAGCAACTCATCGGATAGCCTGGACAGCAGTGCCCGGCCACCCAGTGTGACACGGGGTGGGATTACCCCAGGCCCTGAAGCTCCGGAGCCACCCCCTAAGCATGCAGCTCTGAAGACTGAACAAGGGACACTGACGAGCTCTGAGTCCCATTCCGAGGCCATCCCCAAAAGGAAACTGTCATCAATAGGAATACAAGTAGGGGTCCCTTTCGCACTGTCTTCTGTCCACTCTGTGCACCGGCCTGCGTGTAATTACATCTAGTGGAGGCCCACTAGGTCTCCCGGGAAGAGGTCTTTTTGTCTGTCTATTCTGGGCATCTGCCCCAAGGGGCTGAACCAAATTCACCTGTAGCCACACTCACGTGTCCAGCCGCCCAGGCTGCAGGTCCATAGCCGTGGACAGCTTTCTGATCCTCCAGTGGGTTATCCCAGTGAATGTAGTTACACTCAGCCAGCAAGCTCCTGTACACTGTTTGCTGTACACTGTCTGTCTGTCCACTCCATCCTTTGCCCTGCCAGACAACTCATGGGAGGTTGGGCTGGCTTAACAGTTCTCTAATCCAAGGTCAGCTCGGTACGGAAGCCATGGCCCCGCTTGGCAGCGGGAGCATCGTGGAGCATAGACGCTGATGGGCTAGAAGCCTGGGACCAGGGCCCTTGAGCCATGGGGGTTGGTCAAGGGGAACTTGACCCAGAGCCCACTCAGGCCCTGGGGACAGGTAGGTCACTTGAAGCACCAGACCCATGGCCGAGAGTGTGACAGCACTCTGTATGCCTCCCTTCACAGAAAAGGGTCCCAAGAGGCCAGGCCCTGGGGCCCAAGCCCAGGTCTCCTCTGGAAGGCAAACCCATGCATAGTCATAGCCATGCTCCCCAGCTTTCCCTCCGCTGCCTCTCAGCTCCTAGCATCAGGTGTCTGTCTTCTGTTAGCTGAGTGAGGCAAGCTTGGGCTCGGCCTCACAGTTCTCAAGAATTGATCTAAATCCAGAAAGTCCTCTGCTAGGCGGCTGGACCTCCAGCCTGCAGTAGAAGGCAGTGAGCGAGGCCAGGCCAGCCGCAGTGGATGAAGGTGAGGGCAGGGATGTGGGGGAGTGGAGCACTTCCAACCCGGCGGGGGGGTGGGAGGGGTGGAGGAGAAAAAGGTGGATGCGTTGCAGGGAGGACTGGGATCCGGTTGACGGCAGAACACTAGAGTGTAGAAGGAAAGGAGCAGGGCTGTGAAGGGGAGACGGAGCAGAACGGAACATTCCTCGTCTTTGGCTGGGTTCCCAAGAGACAGCTCTGGCCTTCGGTTCCCCCATGTACAGGAAGGAAGTTGACAGATTCTCCTGGCTCTGTCCAGCGGGGGTTCTGCATGCGTGCCCCACACTTGCTCCCTACAGCCTGGCCCAGTGGGATTCTTACATAGAAGGTTGCCCGGTATTTGATCCTTGGTCGTGACCACCATGTCCTTGCAAACCAGATTCTCTTCCCTTCTCAGAAGGCCTGAGAGCTGGTCAGGACAGCTTTGATTGCTGAATTGAGAACGTGACACGGGGAAAGGATTCTTATGCTTTCAGAGCACCCTCTTTACCTGGCTTCACCCCATTTTGTGCTCTCGTCACAGCTCTGGAAACAGCTGTGCTTCCCAGCTGGCTCTTGCCAAAAGGAAGTGTGACTTTTTCCAGTCCCGGAAAGCTTCTCTATCCCCGCACCTGGAACTCAGCTCCTGAAGCTGTCCCTTCATCTCCCCTGACACCTCAAGCCCTAGGCCAGGTGTGGGCGCCCCCATGTATTGGAGCTGTGCCGAGTGGTTCAGCCGGCTGTTCCATGATTGGACCAGGCATGGCTGCTGCCGGAGGCCCTCCCCTTCACAGAGCAAGTGTGGCAAGTCCAGGGACAGGATAGCCCATAGCGTTGCTGGCTCTGGGTTCTGGGTTCGAGAACTGCTGTTTGTGCTTGGCACTGAGTTCAGGTGCCACCAGGTCCCCTCTCAGGCTGCAGCTACAGGGTTAGGGGAATGATCTTTGCCTCCAGACGGCCCTTGGCTTCAACTACACCAGATAACGGCTGTGGCTTTGTGTGTGTTCTCTCCCGTCGTCCTTTTCTCTCTCTGATCGTGTAAAGGAGAGGACTAGAAGGAACGGTTCCCACCTCTCGGAGGACAACGGACCCAAAGCGATCGATGTGATGGCGCCCTCCTCAGAGTAGGGAAAGCCAGTCATCTCCACCCCCTCCCGCCTCTGCGCGAATGAGCAGTGCCCGGCTTAACCTGGCCCTACTTGGGCCCACGTGCAGTGTCTGCATGCCTCGTGTCGTCCGTCCACATGTCTGTTTGCGTCGTCCCACTAATGTGAATTTCAGCAGCAAGTGTGGTGTTTGTTTTTATTCTTGTCTTTGTCTCCGTGCCGTTGCTGTCGTTGTCCTTCAATAAGGTTGACTGCATTCAGCCAGTGCCAAAAGAGGAGCCCAGTCCCGCTACCAAATTCCAGTCCATCGGGGTTCAGGTAGAGGACGGCTGGCGGTAAGTCGGACAGAGGCGGCTGCTCCCCCTCTCCTCCCCCCTCCACCCTCACCTCTCCTGCTCTCCCTAACCCACTTCTCCTTGCTGGATTTCTAATAACCAAGCTGGGTGTGGGTGCGGGTGCTGGCTCAGGTGTGGGGGGCTGGGCAGGGCAGGGCAGGTGGGTGGACACATGAGCGCTTGCTCTGAGACCACTCACCCCAAGGGGAGCAAGGCTGCGCTGGGCTGTAGCCCCCAGCTCCCTGATGCTGGTGGTCTTCCTGGCCCCACTGCAGTAAACAGACAACCTTATGACCTTGTCCTTGTGTGTGTGTGCGCGTGCGCGTGTGGGCATGGGCAGGGTGGGCAAGGGCTGAGCAAAGAATGAGCGGGGGCTGTGGGACCCGCTTCAGGCGCATGGTGAGCAGATGATGCATCCGTTTCTCTGTCTCCCCGTGTGTCCGGGTCAGGTGGCTGCTGGTTTCTGGCCCTCTTGGTGACTCACTCCTTCCTGTCCCCGTCCTCCCCCAACAGAAGCAGCGCCCCCTCTCACAGCATGTCCTCCCGTCGGGACACTGACTCCGATACCCAGGATGCCAATGACTCCAGCTGTAAGTCATCTGAGAGGAGTCTCCCAGACTGTACCCCACACCCCAATTCCATCAGCATTGATGCTGGACCCCGACAGGCCCCCAAGATTGCCCAGATCAAGCGCAACCTCTCCTATGGAGACAACAGCGACCCTGCCCTGGAGGCGTCTTCGCTGCCCCCACCCGACCCTTGGCTGGAGACCTCCTCCAGCTCCCCAGCAGAGCCAGCTATGCCAGGGGCCTGCCGCAGGGATGGCTACTGGTTCCTGAAGCTCCTTCAGGCAGAAACGGAGCGGCTGGAAGGCTGGTGCTGCCAGATGGACAAGGAGACCAAAGAGAACAACCTCTCTGAAGAAGGTGGGTGTTACAGGGTGGTCCTCGGGGTGTCGCCGGCTCACCAGCCCGGGAGGAGCGGAGGCTCTGTCCTCGGGCTCTTCTTGTGAGCTTGCCTCTCAGTTCATTCCTCCCACCTGCCCTCGTCCCAGATGACCGTTGTGATGCTAGCTGCCCGTGGTGCAGGCTGTGGGCCTGGTCGGCTGTTTCTGATTTTCACCTATAGCAGCATCCGTACCTGGTGAGGACTGGTGTGGTAATTAGTGGAGAGGTCCTGACGGAGTGCTGGACACAGGGCTGCCGCGCTGATTTAGACCCTCCCAGCTCTTTATTGAGTGTGTGCTATTCCCACGTGCAGGCATCTGACCTGGTCTCTGCAGGAGGAAGCTCTAAATGGTGACACGGAAGTTTCTGCGTTTCCACTTAGTATCGGCCGATACTCTGCGTACTTTTTAAAAAGCTAAGAAATTACCTCCGGCAAGGACTGCCTGCAGTGGTGCCGGCCTGGCACACAGGCCCGGGTTCATCCGCTAGCACTACCAAAAAAGAAGGAGTGGGGAAAGGAACTGGCGGTGTGCAGGGAGCCCGAGTCAGGGCATGCAGTTGGAGGCAGCCTCTGGGGACCTGCAGGCTGGCTCTGTGCTGACCAAGTTCTGCCAGAGCGCAGCCTCCCACTTGAAGGACAGGCCTTCAGAGTGTGCTGGACAGACTTGTGTCCCAGTGGCCCTGATATATATGCTGAGGACACCTTTGATGATTCAGAGGGCGCTGGCAGAGTCAGTTTTCACTTCCCCTCTGGGCCTCTTCCCAGCTTTGATGTCACACCCACCTTGGGGCAGGGAACTCTTGAAGTGCGTACCTAGTACATTTAATAAGGATGTGTTGTGTTTTGTTTTTTAATTAAACCAGTGGCAGAGATCAGAAAGCACCACGTGGCTGACAGAAGGCAGCAGCCTGTTCTGTGTACACTGTCCTGTAAACACTGCTCTGTACACACCTGCACGTGTCTTCGCACTGTGATTGCCTTCTCTTTCTTCTGCAGAATTAAGTCGCTAAGTGTTGATTTCTTAGGGTTTTCTATTTTTCCTGGTTCCTTGCTTTCATGGTCTTGCTTAGGCCGTGTTCTCTGGGTCTGTTCCCAGCTGCGGGCTTTCTCCTTTTCTTCTTCAGGCACTGCCACTGCCCTTCCCCACGGGGCACTTAGCTCTTCAGGTCGCCTGCTGGCTGCTTGGTCTTCATCTATTCAAGACTAAGCTTTATTCTGAGAACTTTTTGGATACCTGGCATGTCTTTCAGACCTCATAGTTTAGGTGTAAAGTTGAAACTTACCCATACAGCATTTATACACACTCATGTGTGAGTGACAATGCAGAACTGAAAGTATGGTGACTTAGAGCATTTTCTCTCAGAACCCCAAAGGCTCCATCCTGTAGTGCTTCCATTACTTGGGATGAAAAGTTTGAAGCCAGTCTGCCTCTCTGTCCTTGGATTTTATCCTTGAAAACTTTTAGGATTTTACTCTGGTGAAACTTCTTAGCAATATGCGTGAAATGGGTCTTTATTCATGTATTTTCCCAGTAGTTAGTTACTTGGGCATGCCTAACTTGGAGGCTTGGTCTGTGGCTTCATAGAACTAGTCTTGTATTGATTTAAAAGAAAAGCAGGTGTAGCCATGAATGGTGACACAGTAACCCCTGCACTTGGGAGGCTGGCCAGGGCAGGGTGCTCACTGTCCACTTGAGGCCCTGAGCTGTTGCTTCCGTGTCTTTTCCTGTTGGCTGTGATGAAGTATTACAACAGCTGACAAGATGGCTCAGCATGGAATAGCACTTGCCGCTGAGTCTTAACAACCTGAGTCCAACCTCGAGGATGCCCCTACAGAAGGAAAGAACTTGCTACTACAAGTTGCCCTCTGATTGCCCCTCATGTGCTGTGGCGTGCACACCCACACATGTGCACATGCATACTCTCACACAAGTAAATAGGCAAATTAAACCTGGGCTAGATGGCATACACCCCAGCACTTGGGAGGCAAGAGGCAAGTGGATCTCTGGGAGTTTGAGGTCAGCCTGGCCTACATAGCAAGTTCAAAGCCAGCCAAAGCTACATAGTAAGACTCTGTCTCAAAACAAACCCTGACAAAAGCAGCTTAGAGGAGAAAGGGTTTATTCTGGCTTACAGTCCAAGAGAATAGTCCATCGTGGCAGGGAAGTCAGGGTGGCAAAGAGCTTGAAGCAGCTGGCCTCTGCACACCCACAATTAGGAAAAGAGCCACAAATGCTTGGTGCTGCTCAGTCTTTTTCTCCACTTGTATAGTGCAGAATCCCAACCAGGGAATGGCTCGCCCACCATGGGTGGGTCTCCTAATCAGTAAAAATCAAGATGCCTGACAGGCATGCCCAGCTACGCAGACACCCTGTCTCTGTACAACAGAACAAAAATGGAGTGTAGCGGCACGTGCCTATAATTCCAGCACTTGTATCTGTTCTGTTTTTTTCTCTGAAATTCCTGCCTGGGGTCAGTTTCTGCATTTATCTCTCATCTTTTCTTCCTCTCATTAGTCTTGTTTTGTAGCCCAAGCTAGCCTTAAACACAATATGAAGCCAAGACTGGCCTCAGGCTTGAAGTCTTCCTCTTTTAACCTACCTGGTGCAGGGCTGTAGGAAAGCAGCAGCGTGCTTTGCCTTTCCTCTCTTCTGCATAGTATCTTTTTTCCATGTGTTTTTAATTCTTTCCTTTTTCTTTCATTTCTCAGCAGCTTTAGTTACTTAGCATTACCGCCAAGCCGCGCCCGGCCCTACGCTTTACTGAGATAAGCTCCCATGCTATAACATTAATCCTTTTGAAGCAATAATTCAGACTTGCCAGTAGTTGCTCTCCAGTGCTCGGGCCCGCACCAGGCTTCCCCCGTGTGTGCATGTACCATGCTTTCTTTCCTTGTGCTGCCAGATAATGTTCTGTGTTCACGAATGTGCCAAATCTTAACACGCAGTTCGCCTGTCAGGCGTTCAGATTTATGTTGTGACAAGTGCCGCACTGAACGTTGATCTGCAGTCATGGTGTGGCTCTGTCCTCCGCTGAATGTGGGGCTTCTCCTTTCCCGGTCCCTTCCCAAGTTACTTAAGTAGACAGATCGTCCTGTCTAGTGCAGGCTGGAACTCAGTGTGGAGATCTGCCCGTCTCTGCCCCCAGGTGCTGTAATTGACGGTGTTCACCGCCACAGCTGGCATGAGCAGCCCTTTTATATTTTAATGGAAAGACATTTTTATTGTGTCTTTCTTAGGGTTTCTGTTCCTATGATAAAACTCAGTGACCAAAAGCATCCTGGGAAGGAAAGGATTATTTCGGCGTACAGCACTCAGGTCACACTCCATCACTGAGGAAGTCAGGTGGCAGCAGGGACCACTGGGGACTGCTGCTTCCTAGCTTGCACGATCTGCTTTCTTACGCACCCCAGGACCACTTGCCCAGGCTGGCAGCACCCACGATGGGCTAGCTCTCCCCATATCAATCATTAGAGCAAGAAAATGCCCCACAGGCTTGCTTAAGGGCCAGTCTTATGGATGTATTTTTTTCAGTTATGGTTCCCTCTTCTCAGATAACTCTTGTGTCAACTTGGCAAAAAGAGAAAAGTTGTAAGAATCTTTGACAAGTCCTGGACACTAGCCCTTTGTCATATCTGTGATGTGCAGGTGTTTTCACCCCTTATGTGAGTCATCATCTTCTTAACAGTATTCTCTGATGAGCAGCAATTGTAATTTTGATGAAGTGCAATTTGTGTATTTTTTGTCTGTGCTTCCACATTTTAGTAATTATGGATGTATGTTATCTTGGTAAAAATTAGCGTTAGGATGGGAATGACCCCAGCAAGAAGAAGATGACTAACAGCTCAGTGGGAAAGGCTCTGCCTGGGGCTTGTAGAGGGCAGAAGAGAGTTGGATCAGCTGGAACTAAAGTTATGAACAGTTGCAAGCCACCGTGTGGGTGCTGGGAACCTGACCCAGGTCCTGTGAAGGAGCAACAGCTGCTGGCAATGGCTGAGCCCTCTCTCAAGCCCCAGAACAATAGGGGCCTTCTTCGTGCTTTTTAGACTTAGTGTGTGTGGGTGAATCACCAGCCCGCATGTATGTGTATGCACCACGTAGTGCCCATAGAGGCCAGAAGAGGATTGTCGTTAGAGTCAGAGACCGTTGGGAGCCACCGTATGAATGCCGAGGAACAAAGCTGGATCTCTAAAAGAGCACTGCTCTTCATTGCTGAGCTGTCTCTCCAGGCCCAGACCCAAATGACGCCTCACAGCCATCGGTAGGTCCAGTTCCAGCGGATCTGAGGCCTGATTTGTACAGGCTTCTGGATGCACGGGGCACACATGTACACTCAGGCACACAAAGTTTTACAATTAGAATCACAAAGGAAATCGGTTAGATTAATGTGCAGTTGTCAAGGGTAGGCGTGGTACATGCCTGTTATCTCATCACCCAGGAGCCTGAGGCAAGAGGATCTACAGTTAGCTTAAGGCCAGTGAGGCCATATAATGAGATGTTGTCAAAATATTAAACTTACAGTAACATGCTATTTGTTTAATGCAGGAACGAGATCTGTCAGTCACGGCATGATAGCTATCAAACTGAAGTCGTGGTGTGACATCATCTGTGGCCCTGTGACAGATGCTAGTACAGCTAGCATGAGTCCTTGAAGAGCTTTCGGTGAAGGGTGATGGTGGGGGAGGCCAGAGCAGCCTGATCTCATGAGAGAAGAGAGTAACTGGAGACCACCCGCTCAGTCAACTCAGCTGAGAAACTTGCCGGTGTAAGGGAGCAGAGAGGGAGCTAGGCTGAGGGCAGCGTGGGCATGGACACGCGATTCTGGATACCCATGTTAGAGAAGGGGAGTCATGCAGGAGTGAGTGGCGGCGCTGGGGTGTCCTCCCGAGTGCAGACGGCATAGGACCTGTGCCCAGCAGAGAACACACAGCTCTGCAAACGAGGGAAGCAGGCTGCCTCTGGGAGCCGAGTGAGGGATAGGTGCTGGCACAACTGTGTGGGTGACAGCGTGAGGACCAGCTTCCCAAGCCTGCCCAGAGAGGCTGACCGTGGGACGGAGCTGCTGCCCCACAACCCTGTTGCTCGCAGTGTGATTGCTATAAACCTTGGCGTGTTTCTGCAGCACACTGCTGTCTATAGAAGCTTGTCCTACCACAGCCCCTTAAAATCCCGACTTCCCTCTGTGTGTGCATTGAAGGGGGCTGAGGCCAGAGGACAACTCAGTGGAGTTGGTCTTAGGCAAGCACCTCACCCACCATCCTGTCAGCCTTGCTTTTGGTTTGGTGTTTTTTTTGTTTTTTACCTTTCAGGGGCTTGAATCCAGGGCCTTGTGAGTGTTTAAAAAAAAAAAAAAAAACTATGGAGTTGCACACCAACCTTTTCAGTTTTTGAGTCTGACACAGAGATTGTCTCTGTCTCAAGTGATAGGATTAAAGGCATGTGCCACTATGCTGGGCCTTTTGTTTCAAGTCTGGAGACCAGGTCTTCAGTGTCCCAGGCAGCCCGTCAGCTTGTGATCCCCCAGCCTCCGCCTCTCTTGCAGCTTGGATTGCAGGTCTGCCCTGGGCCCAGCTCTGCTGTACTTTAAGATGGGATTCTACAGAATCCTAACATTTCTGGTGGTGCCTCACGGGCTGGTTTGTCAGGCTGCTTATCTCGCTGGATTATGGCCTTCTCTTGTCAGCGTTGCCTCGCGCATGCACATACACCCCCTTCACGTCTGTGTGCTGGGTGTCTCCCAGTCCTTCACGGCTGCTCCGATTGTCCCTGTTCATCCACACGTACTGGGACTGGATTGATTTACACGCACGTGTAGTTCTTTCAGAGTATATGCACCTAAGTTTCTTCCCCCTGATCCATCTGAGGACACGACCAGCCGCAGCAGTAGGCACTGTTAGAATTTTGTTTCTGTCATTGCCTTTATGTATTTCTGCTACATATACATGACATGTATCACATGCATGCCATTCGGCCTCATTGTGAAATTTCTGCTAGAAGCATATGGGGAGGGGTAACTTGTTTTTAGACACAGGATTTTATTATCTCATTAAGGCTAGCCTTGAACTCAGCCTCCCTAGTGCTGGGACTACAGGTATGGACCACTACACTTTTTCAAACATGGATTTGTTTTTGATATTTTAAAAGTGTACATCGGGGGACTGTGTGCCATAGCAAGTGTGTAAGTCAGGATAATTTGCCAGAGTTGGTGCTGAGGATGGAACTCAGGCCATCAGGCTTGGGGAGCAGATATCTCCCCCCGCCCCCAAGCATCTCACTGGCCCTGAGGGCAGGTAACAGTACACGCACCTCTAACCCAAGAATTTTGGAGATAGAGGTAGGAGAAGCTTAAGACCAGCCTGGGATACAGAAGACCTTCTCCTCAAAAACAAGCAGAACCACTCAAGACCATCGTTCTTGACGCCCAGGGAGCTGCGCCTGCACTTGTCCTTGGTCCACTTGATCTGAACTGCTCAGCTGTGAACCCTTCGTTGTCTGCACCACTAGCAAGCAGGGTTTTCTTCTTAGTTTCTGCCCTGAGTGTTTATAACAACGTGATTAAGATAAAATGGGGGGTGGGGTCTGATAATTGAGCCCAGGATCTTGTGCTTGCTAAGCACACAGCACCACTGGGCCACACTTAAACCCTGAGATGCATTTTACACACTGTAGAACTCACCTTTTATGGTAACACAGCTCATGGAGGCTTAGCTTGCTTAGTCACAAGGTTGTCATCACTTTGTAAAACTCAGTATTTTAATCACCCCCAAAAGAAACCTCTACCTGTTTAGCCACCATTTTTGTGACAAGGTCTTACTGAATTGTCCACACAAGCCTTGAACTTGGAGCCTCAGCCTCCCAAGTAAACACCACAGCTCTGTTTCTAAAGAGACAGTTGCTGGTTAAGAGCACCGACTGCTCTCCCAAGGACCTGGGGTCAGTTCCTAGCACTCACACGGTGGCCTCTTGTTTTGTTGTGGGTTTGTTGATGTTGTTGCTTTGAGACAGGATCTTACCAAGGTTACCAAGGGTGTCCTTGAACTCCTGACCTTCCAGCTCCCAAGTGCTGGGATTTCCAGCCCTGCCGCCATCCTTTCTCCGTGTGCGCTAGACAAGCTCTCTACCACTGGCCACAAGCACAGCCCCTCGACTTGAGTTTTCTGGTACATGTTTGTATGTCTGGGCCACCGCTCCTGTGGTGGCTCCTCTTCATGCTTCTCAGCAAGATATAGTATTCCTTGCTCAGCTCCTGTAAGGCCTTTGTGGAAGAGAGGCCAAGATGTGTCCCGGGCCAGTAAGAAGTGGGCGTGGGGAAGAGGTGGCGTGGGTGTGTTTGGGGGTGGCTGCAGAATCCCCTGGCAGTCATTTCAGCGTGTAACACACTCAGCAGGCCCTACTCCATTCTCCTGGTGCTCAGACCACAGTCCTTTCTCATCTAAATAAAAAGAACACACGATTTTTGCTACTTTGGAAAACGCAAGCCTGCCCCCTTCGTTTGACATCTCCAACATCTGTCACTGCCCGGTGGCTCCCTTACATCAAGCCACAGGGTTGTTGTGGTGGGTCTGGTCTTGTTTTGTCGAGTGTCTTGTACAGTAGCCTGGGCCGGCCTCACGGTATTCTCTGTTGCCCTTAGTAGCCGAGGTTGGCCTTATTGGTGTGACCTACTACACAACTGGCTTCAAGCTTGATTTTTGTCTAGCATCAGTTTTCACTTCCTGATTTGTGTTACTTTAAAGATTTTCATATTCATGTTAATAAAGCTTTCTGTTCTTCATGGTGTGAGTCTGCCTGCAAGACTCTGGAAATAAATCGCATCTGTTTAATCTCCTGAGCAGCCTGAAAATTCAGGACAAGCACTGTCTACTCCTTAAAGGTCGAGAACCCACAGGGTGAGCTGGTGTGCTCTTCTCTGAGGATCTGCCCCACACAGATCCAGTGAGGTTCCCTTGCTGGGGACATTCCTGGCTTCAGTTTCATTCATTTTAAACATTGTTGCTATGTATCCCCAAGGCTAGCTTTTAACTCTCCATCCCAAAGTGCTTTTGCTTCCTAAAAAGTATTTAAAGCGTGTGAGAGATGGGGGAGGACACCCGGGTGGTATCTGCTCTCCTTCTGCCTTTACACAGGTTCCAGGGGTAAAACTCACTAGGCTTGCATAGGACAAGTGTTTACTCACTGAGCCATCTCAACAGCCCCTCTCTGTTTCTTTTCGTTGCCATGATAAATTTAAATTTCTTTGGAAAATGTTTCCCATTTAAGCTGCTTCTAATTTACTACCATAACATTTCCATAGAAAATGGGATAAGGTCCTAGCTGCAGCTGAAGTGACCCGCCTGCCACTGCCTCCCAAGTGCTGGGATGAGCAGTGAGTGCCACCCTGCCCCCTTCTGATTTTCAGAAGACAAGTTCTCATGTAGAGACAGCCCCTTGAGTGCCTGGATGACCAGCACTGCCCTCATCTGTTTTCCTTAATAAGACCAGCTTAACCTGTAAATAGAAGAACTTCATTAGCTCTGTGTGTGTGTGTGTGTGTGTGTAAACATGTACACACCCTGGTCCTGTCCTCCACAAGTCCGTGCTGGCACTTGTCGAGCACCGCCATGGGTGCTGAGCTACTTTCTCTGCCTCTCAGTCTTAGGAAAAGTCCTCAGTGCTGTGGGCAGTGCCCAGCTCCTGATGTCACAGAAATTCCAGCAGTTCCGGGGCCTCTGTGAGCAGAACTTGGTGAGTGACTCTTCCTCGTCCACAGGGCTTCCAGCAGCCCCTTGGCTACCCACCAGGGTTCAGGGAGCCTCCTGTAGACCCCACCTGTGACCTTCACACAGAGGAGGTGCTGCCCCTTCATGGCACTATAAGGATAGTGACTACATGCTCAATACAGGAAGGGCTGGGGCTGTCCTCCAGAATTAGAACATTGACCCTGGTACAGAACAAGTACATGAGAATTGAGTCAGTTGGCCCTGACTTGCTTAGTCCAGCCTATGTCCACGAGGCTGCCGAAGGTAAGCCCTAAGGAAACACTACCCACTGTGCCAGATGGGCCTCCTCCCCGCTTGCCCACCGGGGCCTGCCTGCCCCAGGGCCAGACACAGCAGCCTGGACAGCGTGTCCTGGGAGAAGAGTCCTCTCCAACAAACCGGGAGCACGAGTTCCCAAGGGTGAACACAGTGGAAAGTGAGTCTGCAGGAATCCCGGGAGGAAAACAGAGCTTCTGTGATCACAACTGGCCTGGGCACGAATCTGCTGTCTTCCTACCTCACCGGGGAACACACTGGTCATGAGCGGGTCTCTTGCCTATAAAATGAGGACTGTGGCCAGCCCAGGAGGACCATAGCCTTCCTCACCACAGTCCTGTGATAGCAGTCCTGGCGATGGCCACAGTAACATGTGTGCAGGGCCTGCTCATAATGAAACTTCTCCCAGGGATCCCTGCCACTGGCATTGGCCGTGACTAGAACTGGCTTCATCTGCTCACAGATCTTGGCCAAGCCACAGAACAAGGGAGCAGAGCCCTGCTCGGGGCCAGGCCAGAGGCCCATGTATACAGTGGGGAGATAGGACAGGCTTCAGCCTTGCTGCCCCACTGACCCCATCTGCCCCACAGAACCCCGATGCCAACCCCCGCCCAACAGCCCAGGACCTGGCAGGGTTCTGGGACCTGCTGCAGCTGTCCATTGAGGACATCAGCATGAAGTTCGATGAGCTCTACCACCTCAAGGCCAACAGCTGGCAGCTGGTGGAGACCCCCGAGAAGAGGAAGGTGAGCATGGAGCAGTGCGGAGGGGAAGTCCAGGGACAAATTCCTGGTCGGCAATAACGCTGCCCACATCGGTCAGTGCTGCTTGGCTCCCTTCTCCATGTGTCGTCTTTGAGCTGGGGCTCACGTCCATCACCTTGCGGGGTCCATGCCTGGCACCTGTCCAGCATGCTGCTCGCTGTGTAGCGGAGGCTGTCCCTAAAGCATGCCATCGTGCTCTGCATGTCTAGTAAAAGGGGTCCGGAACACTAGTGGAAGAAGCAGAGTGGCTCTTCTGGGGCCCTGCTGTCAGGGGCACTGGGGTCGGGCCCCAGTTCCGCCTCCTTGTGGCAGCTGTGCTTCTGTGGGGCTCAGGCGGCCTCCTATAGAGCAGTGGAGCCCAGGGGCCTGTCGCCCTTCTGTGTTCTCATGCAAGGACAGTGTGTGGCTATGATGGGATAGAAGCCATCAGTTGAAGTCCCTGCTCTGGCCGGGAGACTTGGTCCTATCTGTGTCTTGGGTTCCTAACGGCTGGAAGCAAGGGTGGGACAGGTGGGATCGTCCATTCTTTGCTGCTATATTACATCCTAAGTCTCAGTTCGCTTTTGGCTCCTAAGTCCTGTGCTATTCCCACTATCATTGCTTCTGTGGCTTTCAGATTCTAGTGTTGTGTGTTGCTTGTGCCAGTCTGGCATGGAGACGCGGGGACGGGCAATGCGAGCTGCCTGCATAGTTAAGGGGCAGTGCCACACAAAACGTGGCACCTTTATTTTATTTTTGTTCCCTCCTCACTGTCTCACTAAAGGAAGAGAAGAAACCCCCCCCACCGGTTCCGAAGAAGCCAGCCAAATCCAAGGCGGCAATGAGCCGGGACAAGGCCTCAGACGCGGGCGACAAGCAGCGTCAGGAGGCCAGAAAGAGACTCCTGGCCGCCAAGCGAGCAGCGTCTGTGCGGCAGAACTCGGCCACAGAGAGTGCGGACAGCATCGAGATTTATGTCCCTGAGGCGCAGACCAGGCTCTAAGGCCATGAAGGAGAAAGCACTCGATTTTGAATCATTAAAAACTCAATGCAAACGGAACAGCATTTTCTCACCCTTTAGTGCGGTTATTATCTCTAGAGACCCTGAGCCAACTCTCCAATTGACACATTCAAGGGCTCACAATGTGGCTTTTCTGGGTCCCTCCAAGCTTTAGGTTATGAAGACTTGACTCAAAAAACAAAACAAAAAAATCAAAACCACAGTCTAGAACCTTTTTCCCTTGGGCTGCCATGGCGGACCAGATGACGACTTGGGCAGCCATGGCCCGGCCTCCGGATCGCAGTCTTTTCACTTGCTCTGTCTGCTGAGAACTAGCTTGTTTACAAGACGACGACAGTCCAAGGCGGCCTTGGGCCCCCTCCATGTCCCTCCCTCCCCAACATCCCACACTTTTCTTTCTCCCTTCAGGGCTCACACAGGGGTCACCGTCGTGACCAGGTTTCTGGTCCATACTCTTTGGGGCTGAGGGTCCAGAGGGCAGAGAGATGGGCAGCACTCTGCCCTCTCCACCCTCCCCGCTAAGTGCTCACACACAGTTGTCCCGTGCACAGATGACGTGCCCTCCACCGGCCCAGGCAGTGTCGGGCCGCACTGGCCTCTGAGCAGATAGGAAAGTGCTGGTCCTTGGGGCACGTGGGGAAACCACAGTCACCATGCTCCGACCCCTTTCTTTAGCAAAAGAACATTTAGGACTCCCAAGTGGCTTCCAGGGGGGTGTCTGTCCTTGGCCCGCACCTTCATCCCGTCCCCCAGGGGCAGGTGACGGCGTCTGTACGTACGTGTACATATGCACATAGACCTTAGAGTGTATATTTAATAAATGCCCATCTGCCCACCCAAGCCCACCAGCCGCTGCCACCGGCTCTCGGGGTACCTGCAGGGGGCGGGTGTGTGAATAGCATATATTTTTACATGTACTATATCTAGGTGTGTGTACAAGTGTGTGTAAAAATATACCTTGTGTGTAAGCAGCCCCCCCCCCCTTTTTGGTTGTCCACCTAACCCACTGGGCCCAGGCTCTTGAGTTTTTCATTCTGTTGTAATTTTCATCCCCATCCTATCCTGTCCCCACTCCTATTCCCGAGGTGTTCTGAGCCCTGAGCTACAAAGGCCTGGGCCCACAGAGCAGGATGGGGAGGGCAAGGCTGGGTCAGGCCGCCTGGAGGGGGCAGACCCAGCAGGCAGTTTGGTGTACCAGGGGCTGTTCTATACTGTGTGTATGATTCACGGGCATTGGGGACATCCTCTCGTCTGGCGCATGCTGCAGGGGTCCCCCGGGTGAAGCAAAGGCCTGCTCTGGGGGCCTGTTCAAGCTTGGCCGCCCCCTCTGTGACCTTGGGCAAGTCACTTGACCTCTGTGTGCCTCAACTTCCTCCTCTGTAAAATGGGGACAGCCCCTGCCCCTCCCTACCTCACAGGCATGTTGTGAGAATAAATGAGGTAACGTGTATCGAGGGCTCATGGCATTATTGCAGTGTGGTAAACAGACCTCTGTGCCCTCCACCTTGGATCCCAGCATGCTTTTGTGGCTGAACATCGGCGGCAACGCCGGGTCTGTCTAGCAGCACTTTACCCTCAAGCTGACTTGAAGGGTTCCCTGTCATGTCCCACTAAGACTGTCTGCATCCAGCATTTAACCGGCCATGCGAAGGTGTGAGTGAGTGCTGGAAGAGAGCAAGCTAGACTTGAGGGATGGAGGTCAGATGGCAGCCTGACTGCTCCGTGGGCCGCAGGGACTTAGAAGTGAAGGACCTTAGCACATGTCTGTGTTTGACTACAGCGCTGGGAGAGTCTCAGCAGATCTGGCCTGGGGAAGCCTCCTGGAATCACAAGCAAAAGGGGTAGGTGTCTGTGCGGAATGTGGGGCCATCCAGACAGCCTGATGCTGAAGGGACCCTCCCCAGATCTATCCTGCACCACCTGGCCACCACATCCTCCAATAAAAGAATGTCCCCGGCAGCACTCCCTTACCCAGACATTTAGAGCCTAAAATACCCAATGTCCTGCTTTAGCCCAAGCCTTGTTCCCCATGGTCCGTTCGAGTCCAGCTAGGGGCTTTTAGTTACCAAGTTTCTAGAGCAACATAGGGAGCTCAGGAGAGGAGAAGGGAGCAGTTGCTCCTGGAGGCTAGGCAGAGCCCATGTCAGTAAGTACAGAAGAAGACAGGACTGCTTCCTGGCTCTGGCAATGGAGTAGCAATCTCCAGGATCCAGCCATGATATAGGCAGAGGGAACTTTGTGTGGCCCTCTGCTCAGAACCTCAGCCTGCCATCTGCCTAGAAGAGAAAATGTGCTTTCTCACTGGAGGTGACAGCCCCCTTCAGCTGTATTGCCAGTGAGATTCCCCGGATTCTGCCCTGCACAGGGCCTGGAGGTGCTCCCACACCGCATCCTGCATCTCTTTCTCCCTCTGCTCCCAAGTCGGATGGCCGAGCTGTGGAAAGCCTCCTGCTGTACTCTGTGCTCCATGCCTGTACACAGGGACCTGCTTCCCGTTGCTGTCACTGCTGTGGTGATTTGCATGTCATGAGAAGTGCCTGCCTGCCTCCTCCCAAGAGATGCAGGCTCCTGAGGGAGAGAGTCAGGCTCTTCCCAGTGCTCACCACCCAGCACGGAGCAGAGCCCCAAGGACTGAAGGGCTCAGGGTTAAAGCAAGTGTCATCTTCAGCACTGCCGGGGGAGGGGGTGCTAGGCACAGTGGAAGACAGCTACAGTCCAGCTGCTTGGGAGCTGGGAAGATGGGCCACCTGAGTTCAGGAGTTTGAAGCCACCGTGGGCAACAAAGTGAGACCTACCTCAAAAATAAAAACGAGAGAATATAGTTCAATGGTAGAGAAACGGTTTGCCCAGTATGCACAAGGCCCTGGTTCTAGTCCCCACGCCAAGAACTCCCTAAATGACCGAGCTGGGGGAGAAGGAGCAGGTCGTGGGCCTCAAAGGACAGGCAGGAAACTCCAGAGGCCACGAAGGGCTCAGCAAGCAGAGGCGAAGGCCCACACTGCAGCTCAGACATGTGAGCTGGGAAGACCCTGAGGGCCAGGTAGGGAACAAGGCTTCCAGCAGGTCCCGACCCCTGGCTCCAGCCTCTGGAGAGATCCCAGCCAACACAGGAAGTTATCTCTAGAGCATCAGCAGAGACGAGGCCTAACGAGGCAGTAGGGAAATTTGGACCCTCATTTGCCTTGGCTAGAAGCAGCCTGTACATTGAAATCTACAGCCTGCGCCTTTCCCTGAACTCCACACTTCCGGCAGGCATTGCCTTAACTAGGTGGCTGCAGGGCACGCTGCCAGCAGGGGAGACATTTTATGGCTTTTCTGACTGGATGTGCCGAGGGGCACGATGTTGTGCGTGACAGTGCTGGCCAGCAAATCGCCAGGGAGGAAAAGCGTTTGAAAGGGAGAAACGACTTCTGAGAATTGTGCTCTGATCTCCACATATGTGCTGTGGCACACGCACGCGCACACACAACGGTGAATAAAAAAAATAATTCTTACTAGAGTAGGGCCAGGCATGGTGACACACACCTTGAACCCCAGGACTTGACAGAGGCAGGTGGATTTCTCGGAGTTCCAGGCCAGCTTAGTCTATACAGTGATTTTAATAATAAATGATGTAGTCCCAGACGCTACTTGGGAGACAGGAGTGACCAGCCTGGGCTCTCCAAAAATGTCAGCTGAACAAAACAAACACATTTCTGCATCAAGAGGTTAAAGGTAGCCGAACAGAAACAAAGTATTCAATAAAACCTACCACATTTGTGCAAGCTCAAGCTCTAAGCAAACTGGAAGCAGAAAAGACCCCCCCTGAGCTAGAAAGAGCCCTGCAAGAAAACAGACACTATCCCATGTGCTGACACAGAGACAGGCCTGGCTGGCGACTGATGACACACGCCAGTTACGGCAGCGCTTTGGAGGCAAGAAGGTGAGTAGTACAAGGACAGCCTCAGCTACATAGCAAGGTGGAGATAGCCTAGGCTACATGAGACCCTCAAAATAAATAAATAAATAAATAAAGCCACTGCCATCACAGCAAAACTCAGGAATAAGATAGGGATGTCTTTTTTTCTCATTGTCAGCTGATGTAATCTACCAAACAGACTGAAAAACAAAAACCATATGATCGTCTCATTAGATGCAGAAAAGGCCTTTGACAAAATTCAACACTCCCTCGTGGTAAAAGTCCCAGAGAGGTTAGGGATATGAGGCACCAACCTAAGCACAAGAAAGGCTGTAGCAAGCCTGAAGCCAACATCAACTTAAATGGAAAGAAACTGAAAGCAATTCCACTAAAATCAGGAGCAAGACAATATCCATTCAATATAGTACTTGAAGTTTTTTTGTAGAGCAATAAGACAACGGAAGGAGATCAAAGGGATACAAATTGGGAAGGAAGAAGTCAAAGTATCATTATTTGCAGATGATATGACTGTGTGTGTCCATAAAAAGTTACTGGAAAACTCCTACAGCTGATAAACACATTCAGCAAAGTAGTTATATACAAAATTGACTAAAAAAAAAAAAAAAAAAAATAGCAGCCCTGCTGGGTAGTAATAACACATCTTAAATCCCAGCACTCGGGAGGCAGAGGCAGGTTGATCTCTGAGTTTGAGGCCAGCCTGTTCTACAGATGAATTTCAGAACTGCCAGGGCTGTTATTCAGAGAAACCCTAACCCAGAAAAGCAATAAAAACAAACAAGCAAAGCCAGCATCCCTCCTATATATGGATGACAAATGGACTAAGAAAGCAATCAGGGAAGCAACACCCTTCACAATAGCCTCAAATAATATCATTAGATATTAGATTTATTAGAGTTATCTAGTGGTAACTCTAACCAGAAAGTGAAAGATCTGTATGATAAAAACTTCCTACAGCTGGGATACAGAATTAACAAAATGTAACTAATAAGAAAAAAAAAAAAAAAAAAAAAAAAAAAAAACACTTCCAGACATTGAAGGAAGAAATTGAAGAAGATAATCAGAAAATGGAAAGATCTCCCATGTTCATGGACTGGTAGGTTAACATAGCAAAAATGGCTATACTGCCAAAAACAATCTACAAATGCAATCCCCATCAAAATACCCACACAATTCTTCACAAATCTTGAAAGGACAATTTTCAACTTCACATGGAAACGCAAAACACCCAGGAGAGCTAAAATAATCATGAATAAGAACTGTGGGAGCTATTGCTACCCCCGATTTCAAATTGTACTACAAAGCTATAGTAATAAAAACAGGATGATATCCAATATCCTTAGTCACAGGGAAATGCAAATCAAAACTACTTTGAGATTTCATCTTACACTTGTCAGAATGGCTCAGGGCAATAGTGACAGTCTTGCTGGCTCCTGCTGGCTCTTACTCATGCTGGAGTTAGGGGAACACTCCTCCATTGCTTGTGGGAGTGCAGACTTGTACAGCCACTATGGAAATGAGTTGTGGCAGTTCCTCAGGAAGATGGAATCAATCTACCTCAAGATCCAGTTATACCACTCTTGAGCGTATACACAAAGGATGCTTCATCCTACCATAAGGAGACACCTGCTTAACCATGTTCATTGCTGTTCTAGTCATAATAGTCAGGAACTGGAAACAAACTAGATGTCCCTCAACAGAAGAACGGATAAAGAAAATGTGGTATGTTTACACAGTGGAGTATTATTCAACTGTTAAAAAGGACAGACATCATGAAAATTTCAGGTAAATGTACAGAACAAAGAAAAAAATCATTCTGAGTGAATTATCCCAGACCCAGAAAGACAAATATGGTATGTATTCACTTATATGTGAATAGAAATTGTTAAGTCAATGATAGCCAAGCTACAATCCATAGAACCACACGTTAGGTATGGAGTAAGGGACAGGGGTACAGATAGATCTTGTTACAAAAGGAAAATAGAATAGATAGTTACGGATGGGGGGGGACTGGAATGGGAGGATCAAGTGAGGAGGGGAGAGGATGACAGGGAGGGAATACAAGGAGAGGCAGCTAAAATTAAGGGCCAGGGGAGAGGTAGTACAGAAACAGTATAAGATTCCTAAAACAAAATTCAAATAATGGGGAGACAGAGTCCCAACAGGCCCGTTACCAAATGAAACTTCCAGTTCTGGGAATGAGTACATCTAATTGATACATTGGCCAAAGGGATCCCATGGGAATCCCCATCAACCCAGGCTGTTGCCAAGACTATAGTTCATTCTCCATAAACTGAGAGCAAGGCTCCATTGCTGAAGACAACGCCTATCCGACTTCCTGAACATTGAGAAGTCAAGCTGACGGCTACAGAAAGCCTTCACGCCCTACGTCTTTGGTCCAGGAAGGTATTTGGCACACTACACCAAGACATAAACACCAAGCAGCCATAATCCTTTGATCTACAAAGGTACCCTGCCTGCAAGATATGCTAAGGACGAAGGTTATGGGAGTAAACTTTATGGGGCTCCACAGGATGGAGCCCATACCTGACCAAGTACCTGAGACTAGGTAGGCCAAGGACCTAGAGTAACACCAAGTACTGCTGTTCTAGAAACAGCAATAACAAACAACAGCAAAACCAAAAAACATGGAGCAACAAAATGACTCCTAATGATTCTGCCATACTCGTAGATCGGTGCCTTGTTCAGCCATACCAGAAAAGCTTCCTCCTGCAGCAGATAGGAACAAATACAGAGAACCGCATGCAGGCATTATGTAGAGAGAGAGAGACCTTGGAACACTCAGCCCTAAACAGGATACCTCCCTCACCTCGGGGCTCAGGGAGCCCAGTGGAAGAGAAGGCTGGAGGAATACAAAGGCCAGAGGGGACGGAGGACACCAAGGAAACAAGGCCCTCTAAATCAGCATGATCAACGCTCATATGAACTCACACAGACTGAGACAATAAGCACGGGTCTTGCACCAGGTCCTCTGCAGACCCTCTTGTGGCTTCCAGTTTAGAGCTATGCTGGGAATGGTCTCTGATGCTTGTGCCTTCTCTTGGGCTCTTTTCCTTCTGTTTGTCTAGTCCAACTCCGATGTGCTGTTTTTTGTTTTATTATATTTCCTTTTGGTATATTTGATTAGTATCATCCCTTCGAAGCCTATTTGGTATTTTATTCTTATTTTTTTATTCTCTCATATACTACATCTCTACTGTAGTCCCCCCCCTTCTCCTCCCATTCACCCCCAGGTCCACTCCTCTTATTTGTTTTCTAATGAGAGCCAGAAAAGGAGTAGATCCATATGGGAGGGGAGAGGAGGAGGAATTGGGAAGAGTAGAGGGAGAGGAAACCATACTCAGGATATATTATGTGAGGAAAAAAGATCCATTTTCAATGAAAGGAAAAATAATTAAAAAAAAACAAAACAAAACTGCAATACGACCCAGCAATTCCACATCCGGGCGAGCACCCCAAATGCCTGAAGGCAGGACCTGAGATTATTTCTACAGCCATGTTTAAACAGCATGGCATGGCGGTAGATGCCTGTAATCCTAGCACTCAGAAGGCTGGTACGTTCAAAGCCAGCCCCAGCTATACAGTAAAACCCTGTCTCAAAAGCAAAGCAGCCAGCCAGTTGTGGTTAAACAAGGCCAAGCTGTGGAGGCACATGCCTTTAATCCCAGCACTCGGGAGACAGAGACAGGCAGATCCCTGTGAATTTGAGGCCAGCCTGGTCTACAAAGTGAGTCTAGGACAACCAGGGCTATTATGCAAAGAAATCCGGTCTCTAAAAACTGGTAAGTAAGTAAGTAACAAACTAAGAAAACAAAAAGCAGTGTTAGGGCTGGAGATGAAGCTCAGTGGGTGCTGTGCTCATCTAGCATGCTTGAGGCTCTGGGTTCAATCCCAAGCACACCATAAAACCAGGAATGGTGGCAGGAACCTGCCATCCTGGCACTCAGACGTAGAGGCAGGATGATTAGAAATCATTCTCAACTACATATCAAAGTCAAGTCCAGGTTTATCTGCATGAGACCTTGTCTCAAAAAAAAAAAAGGGTGTGTGTAAGGGGGGCTTGGCTCAGTTCTTAAGAGCACTTGCTGTTCTTCTAGAGGACCTTATAATTCCCAGCACCCGCATGGCAGCGCACAACCATCTGTGACTCCGGCCTGGGCACTCTATTGATACACAGACATACGGATGAAATACCCACACACTTAAAAATAAATTTAAACAAACTTTAAAGCAGCACTTTTCATTCATTTCCTTTTGTCCATTGCACTGCTAGGCCTCACGCACGCTAAGCAGGGCCTCTGTCCCTGAACTAGCCTGAGCAGCACGCACAATAATCAAGACAGGAAGACAACCTAAATATCCAACCAAAGGTGGATGGCAATATTCAGACCATGGAGCAGTATTCACCTGAAAAGGTAAGGAAATGGGTGCTGGACCCGCAGCTCCATGGGACAACCCTTGTCTTTTCCGTCAGACAGGATCTTACCCTGTAGACCTTGCTAACCTAGAACGCACTCTGTAGATCAGGCTGGCCTTGAACTCAGAGGTCCTCCTCCCTCTGCCTCCTGGGTGCAGGGATTAGAAAATACACGCCAACGTACTCTGCTCAATGCTTGTTTTATGTACCTTTGTGAGTTCCTGGGTCTGATTCAAAGTGCGTACGTGTGCGCATGTCTGTCTGTCTGTAGAAGGATGTAACTCACTTGATAGAGAGTGCTTGTCTAGCATGCAGGCCTTGGGTTTGATTCCCCGGCACTGCCTGTAAGCTTAGCGCTTGGGGAGGAGGAGGATCAGGAATTCAAGGGCATCCTTAAAGACAGAGTTTGAGACCAGCTTGTGCTACATGAGACCATCTCAAAAAAATGTATGTATGTATGTGCATATGTGTGTATATTTATGGCATGTATATTATACTCATACACAAAATTAAATAAAACTAAAACAAAAAAACTTGGAAAGTTGCAAGCTGGTGAGATGAGTCAGCAGGGAATGGAGTTTGTGCCAAAGGCCTGGTGAGGGGGTCTGTCGACAGAGCTCATGTAAAGATGGAGAGGAGCAACTCCATAACATCATCCAGCAACCGCCACAGGATGCCCTCGGGGAGGACCAGCTCAGTAATGCCATCCTCCGACCTCCATAGCATGCCCTTGGCACCTCGACCTGTCACACACACCCTGGACCGGAATAAACATACAGGAAATTACGGGGACACCTGGCACAACTGGAATATAGGTTGTAAGTTAGATACCTAAATCAATGTTAAATCTTATGATACTGGTAATGATGCTATCAGTATGTTAGAGAGCCTTCCTTTCAGGATATACTAAAACATTTTGTAATTGAAAGGCACAGTAAGTAATGTGTTGGGGAATACGCACATACCCGTAGGGGAAGGGTGAAGAGCCAAATGTCAACTAGAGAATCTCAGTGAAGTCCCTTTTCTCTACTATCCGTATAACCTTACTGTATGCTTGAAATTATCCGAAAAGAAAGTTTCCAAAAATTAATGCATCCAAGACAAAACGGATGGCTCCCAAGTCTGTTCCACCTACACCCACTCTGGCCAACTAAGAAAACCACAGCCCTTTCTCCAGCTGCCCCTGAAATCCCAGGGCCTGGGAGGGAGGCTCGGTGGTGACTGCATTTGCTGTCAAGCGTGACCACAGACGGAGGAAGGGGAGAACGGACTCCAGCCAGATGTCCACTGACCTCCACAGCAGCTCCCTTCACAAAAATACTGTTTTAAATTTTTTTTTTTTTTTTAATCTTGGAGCCAACTTTCCCCCCCTCATTCCAGTGTGATCCATCTCCAAGTCCTATTGGCTGAAGCACTGAACTGTTTCCAGCGCCCCTCCCCTCCTAGCCCAACTTCCTGCTGCCCCTTGGGCCCAACCATCTTCCCCCCCACACACACCCCGACTTGCTTTCTGTCTGCTCTCTAAATGTCCTGCACTGAAACCCATCAGTCTTGTCCTTTGTGGCTTCTGGCGTTTACACCGAACTTGGAAAGTTCTAGTTCTGGGGGTGTTTCACCTGCCGCCTCTACTGTCGCCCGGGGCAGAGAGTAGAGCTGCTGCTCGGGGCAGCTTCTGTTTAGTTAGCCTCACTCCACAGCTCAGACTGACCTGGAACCCAGGCTGTACCCCATGCCGGCAATCCTGCTGCCTCAGCTTCTCAAATGCCGAAATTACTAGAGTGAACCCCTAGATCTGGCTAGCTCCTCGCCCTTACTTCATGTCAACCCATGTCACTGAACGCTTCTGCTCAGAACTGTCCCGCGTCTTAGACAGTGGCACGCCTCTCTCCCAGGGCTCCCTGGGCGGATGTATCAGCTGCCGCGTAGCTGGGGCCAGGCAACTCTTTACAAAATGGCTAAAGGCTAGAAAGTTCCCCAGGGAACGTAGGACGGCTGCTGTTGGGAGCCCTGTGCTGGGACTCTCACTGAAAAAAAGACCATACTTGGCTGGTGAAAACTGACCCAGCAGGAGCCTCCGGGACGAAAAACAAACAACAAAAAAAAAAAAAAAAAAAAAAAAAAACGAAAAACGGTCAGAGAGCTGGGAAACCCTGAAGGCACCGCCCTTCTTGCCAGTCTGGACACCTCAGTCAGTTTCCACGCGCCAGCCTGGGCCGACCCGGGACAGGCAGAGGCAGCGACGAGGAGGGCTATTCCCAGAGCGCCCTCCCAGCCTCGCATCCTCCCAGCGGAGGCCTAATAAGGCCGGGCTGGCTGCCGCGGCCCCGCCCCCACTCCACCCCCGAGCATTCTTCTCCCTTGTAAGGCCCGGCCGCGGTCCCCCCCAAGCCCGGCTGCGCCCCTGGAGCCAGCAGCCCGCCGGAGCTGCTGCCAGCCAGCACCGCAGCAGCAGCAGCAGCAGCAGCAGCAGCAGCAGCAGCAGCAGCAGCAGCAGCAGCAGCAGCAGCAGCAGCAGCAGCAGCAGCAGCAGCAGCGACGTCTCCTCTCGGCTCTCGGCAGCAGGTGGGAGCCCACGCAGCGCCGGGGCAGCTATAGTAGGTGGTCAGGCCGAGCCTAAGCCGGGCTTCAGAGGGTCGTGGCACGCTTAGTGGTGTGGGCCGGGCTGCTGCCTTGCTCGGGTCCTACAGGGGACCCTGGCCCGGAAATGGACATTTGATGGTCCTGTGCCCCGGAAAACTGGTCTCTGGACAAGGAAACAAGTGTCCAGGGTGTCCTTTTGCTAAAGAGACATACACACCACGCCCAGAGCTCCATGCTATGTGACTGTAGAGTTGCCAGGGAGCGGGTTGGGGGTGTCCCTGACCCAAAAAACCGTGTATGAGGAAAACCGTGTCAGAGGAAAGCGCAGGTCTCCTTTCTCCACAACCCTGCACACCTGCAGGAGAGAGGGGTGGTGACCGCCCTCACACCACCCCACTGCCATGTGCACCAGAGGAGAAGGGTGAGGTGGGGAGGTCTTGGTCCTTGCTCCTTCACTGCCCTCCAGCTGCTCTGGATGCTTCCAAGGACATAAGAGGACTTCTCTGATGAGCTGGCTCGGAGGGCCTAGCATGCCCCAGCTGTGGGGACTAGTAATGAGTAAGGGGCCCGGCTGGCTTCTGCCACCGTGTCAGCGTTAAGGTGGGCAAGAATGGTCCAGTTAGGACTGCGCCAGTTCCCAGCTGTCTGAGCCTTGGTGTCTAGGACACTTAACCAAGAATCACTCAACCAAGTCTAGAAACTGCCTGGCCACACCTTTGGCCCTTCACGAGCCAAGTTTGCCACCCACTGATCCCAGCCTAGCACGGTGTCCTGGTTTCCACCCTTCTCAGGGGCCTTCATTTACCTCTTGAGGAAGAAGCAAGCAGGGATACAGGTGGCTGTGACAAACGGTAGGGGAGCCTGGCTGGGCCTGCCCTACCTAAGAGCTCCGGCTGCAGACAGGAGGGGCTAGGAATGCCAATGACCCTTTCAGCCTGGGCCACAGAAGAGGGGGGCAGCTTCCAGGGTCAGCGATCACACACTCACTCACACACACACACACACACACACACACACACACACACACACACCAGTTCCTACCAACTTCCACCCAGCACCAGCAATACACACACACACACACACACACACACACACACACACAAACCACCAAAGCCTGGTGTGTGCGGTGGGGCCTGCTGGGCCTTACCCAACTGGAAGCTCCAGGTTCTAGGCAGATGTAGCCTTGGGACCTGCTGGGGCTGACCGTGACCCTAGACCACCAGGGAACTACAGGAAGGGGCAAAGGAGGTAATGCACAGACCCCGGGTCCAGGGGCCGACATGCTGGGTGGGGCCTTGGCCAGCTGAGGGGAAGCCCACACTAAATCCTGAGATGTGTTCTCCCCACAAACTATGACGGGGTCAGGTTGAGTCCTTCCCCTGGCCTCAGTTTCCACATCTGTACAGCGGGGCTCACATAACCTTTCACTAAAGAGCCATCTCCTAGCCTGCTGCTGTGGGCTGCCCAGGCGCTGAGGGATGAGGGAGTCTGTGAGTGTAGGTTGTCAGGATAAGGGTGGAGAACAGCACCCCAGGGACTCCAGAAGGAAGGCCTGGAATGGCTGTGGCATGCCGGAGCTCATCAGGGTGATGATCTCTCATCAAGGGGACACTGTGCTGGGCCAGGATCAGTCAGAGGGGGTAGAACACACTGGGGCCTTCAATACCAGGCTGGGGGGTGGAGGGGGTTGGAGAGAGAGTGGCACCACCCTTTGAGGGTTTTCAGGAGACAAGTGAAGGTCTGCTTTTGAATGGGATAGGGGAGACTGGCCCAAGGCCAAAAGGCCAGGTCTCAATGGACCTGTAGTTTCAACTCGAGGGAGCGTCAATGTACAGGGAGTGATGGAGGGCCCAGGATGAAACTGCCATCCACTAGGGACCAGTCAGGGTCCCTGAGGAGACCAGACGGGGTTCACAAACAGTGCAGAAGATGAAGAAGGCTGGGGGAATACAGGAGGATGGAGAGGGCTGGGGAGGGGAGAAGCCGGGGGGAATGGGAAGTGCGGGGGAATGGTGAGGGCTGGTGGGGGTGGGGGGGGAGGTTATAGGGGGATGGAGAGGGCTGGGAGGGAGGAAAGGCTGGGGGGAGGGGAGGGCCAGAGGGAAGGGCTGGGGCGTACAGGGGGAGGAGGAGGGCTGGGGGAGGGGAGTGTCAGTAGAGTGGCACTGGTCACCCCCTCCTGGCAGGGCCCTGCCTCCCTGCCACTGAGACGGGCACAAGCTATCAAGAAATAAACAAAGCACTTTACTGGTTGGCGCCAAGCCAATCCTTTTTTACCCAGTCACGGCAGAAGTAGTTCCTTCTCTGCCCCCCCCCCCCCGCTCCCCACTCCAGGGCTCTCTAGACACCAAATGAACTCATTCCTGCTGCAGGATGGTTCGCTGCCCCCATTCCCAGATGAGGAGAAGTTCAGGCTCACGGCCCACAGGCTGCTCTCAGAAAGAACTAGATGGCTGGAAGCCCAAGCCCGTGGGAGGTCCTGAATGCCAAGCTTAGATCTAAAAGCCACCAGGGGGAGGCAGGAAGATTCCATGCCCATCATCACCCCACACCCCTCCCTGCAGGGAAACCCCAACACCCAAAGCCAAGATGTCCAGCAAGCGGGCCAAGGCCAAGACCACCAAGAAGCGGCCCCAGAGGGCTACGTCCAATGTCTTCGCCATGTTTGACCAGTCCCAGATCCAGGAATTTAAGGAGGCCTTCAACATGATTGACCAGAACCGGGATGGCTTCATCGACAAGGAGGACCTGCATGACATGCTGGCCTCTCTGGGTGAGTAGGACAGGTGAACAGGGAGGAGCTGCTTGGCACTTACAGTGAAATGAGAACCTACAGGGAGTCCTGCTCTGACTCTGCCCACTTAATAGAGAGGAAGACTGAGGCATGGAGCACATACAGCACAGGAGCCTGGACAGGCTCACTCCCGGGGGAAAGTCAGTTCTGTGTATTGGCTCGTGTGGTAACTCTCACTGAAAGAAAAGCCCCAGCAGCGATATGAAAGGGGAAAACGAGGCTTAGAAGGGAGGCCAGAGCTCCCCTCTCTACCCCCAATGACACTTCCAAGATCAGGGTCTCAGGGCCAAAAGGGTTCAGGAGTCAAGTCCAAGTTGCCACTGCTCAAATGGATACACTGAGGCCAGTATGGAAGGCCCCAGGGTGCACGTCTTCTGGGGTGCTCGCCACCGACAGCCACTCTTAGATGCCAGACTGGGGCAGATGCCATGGCACTGGGCTGGCCAGCCCCAGTCAGTCCCTGGCACTGCTCCATGCCCACTGGCCTGCCTGTATAACAGGCACTGTGTCCTCATGCGCACGGCATGGGTCTGGTGGGAGACCAGCAGTCCAGAACAGGAAAGAGAGTGCCCATCCTTCCGGCTCCAGGCCAGGCCTCCCCTTCCCAAGAAGAAAGCCCAACACTAATCTGGATCCTCTCAGCCTCCCAGAGGGAAAAAACTGTGTCCAGGGGAGGAAGGGCTGGTCCTCATCAGCTAAGAACTCCCCTGGGTGTCTTAAAAAAAAGAAGGCAAGGGATTGAGGCTCAGAAGGGACAGGCTCAGAAGGGCTTCCCCCACTGGTCAGGCAACACCCCCTATTTAGCGCTTTGCATTCCTGACGCTGCATGGTCCTAAATAGCTTCCCAGAAAAACACGTGTGTACGCATGGTGGGGCCACGGATCGGATGTGGTCTTCGGGTTAAAGAACAGTGTCCTCCCAGGAGAGCACGGCCCACAGGATCAACTAACTGGGGCTCATGGGGGTTCACAGAAACTGAAGCAGCAACCATGGAGCCTGCGTGGTTCTGCACTAGGTCCTCTGCAAGTATGTTCCGGCTGTTGGCTTGGTGTTCTCGTGGGACTCTTCACAGTGGGAACAGGGGTGTGGCTGACTCTTTGGCCTGCTCTTGGGACTTTCTTCCTCCTACTGGGCTGCCTAGTCCAGCCTTGATATGAAAGTTTGTGCCTGGTCTTACTGTGTCTTGTTGGCTGTGTTCGGCTGACACTCTGGAAGGCCTGATCCTTTCTGAGGGGGAAATGGAGGAGGAGTGGATCTGGGGGAGAGGAGAGGAGGGGAGAGAACTGGGAGGAGCGCAGGGAGTGCTAGCTGTGGTCAGGATGTATTGTAGGAGAAGAATTAAACAAACAAATAAAGATAATAGTAAGCTCTGCAGACATCACCCTAATTCTCCATGTAATGCTCTGGGGTGGCAGCCCCTTGCACAGCTGGGATCTGAACCCAGCAGAGACTGCAGTATCCCAGAATTGTGCCAGTGACTGCCGTGAGGCTAAAGACACAGGAAGCCGAGGCACAGAACCAGGATTTAAATCCAAGCCTGTGTGACACCCAAGCTCATCGTCAAAGTTTCGGATGTGGGCACTTCTGAAACGTTTCTGGAATTTAGGGACACACCGCCTAGGTTTGGTGGTTGACCCCTGCTCACCTGCTGTGTGACCTTGGATAAGCGGCCCTGCCTCTCTGTGCCTCAGTTCCTGGCCCGTGAAAAAAGAGTGAGGACGCTGCTGGCACAAAGGTGGAGGTAAAACACACAGGAGAGCAGGCAGTGACCCGGGCGCAGGGAGGGTCTAACCCTGAAATGGTGGAGGAGCCAGGGATTTGTGGCATGCCCTCAGTACCTCAAACACAGGCAGGGACAGTTGCCGGATGTCCAGGAGAAGGCAGGAAATCAGCCTCCAGGCTCCCGCTTCCCAGTCTACAAAGCTGACCATGGGGAGGCCACTGGGGACAGAGAGCTGGGGATGGCAGCCACATGTCTGCCCACCACAGGGAAGAACCCCACAGATGAGTACCTGGAGGGCATGATGAGCGAGGCGCCGGGGCCCATCAACTTCACCATGTTCCTCACTATGTTTGGGGAGAAGCTGAACGGCACAGACCCGGAGGACGTGATCCGCAATGCCTTTGCCTGCTTTGACGAGGAGGCCTCAGGTCAGTGCACAACTGGAGGCCTGGGCTGGGTAGGGGTCACGGGGGCGCTCAGCGCCACAGGGGGAGGGGCCAGGCCAGAATCACTGTCCCCAAGTTCCCAGAGCCACGCGCCTGAGGCTTCCCACCTCTGACTGCACCTGACAGCCCAGGACGCACTGCTTTAAACCTCCCAGAAATCGGACCCAACTTCTGTCACAGCCATTCTCCCCTGCCCCTCACAGTGCCACAGTCCCCCAAAACATCGTAGACGGTCCCTCTGGACCCCTCCGAAACTCTCTCATCCATGTCCTTTTCCCTCGAGGGACCGGAGACCCTTCTAGCCCCTTTCCTGCTCGCTGTGAGATTTCCAAGGGCTGAGAGGGGGTGGGTGGGCGAGGCCAGAGCCTGCTCTCATTGACCTGTTGCGTCCCGCCATGCCTCAGGCTTCATCCATGAGGACCACCTGCGGGAGCTGCTCACCACCATGGGTGACAGATTCACAGACGAGGAGGTGGACGAGATGTACCGCGAGGCGCCCATTGATAAGAAGGGCAACTTCAACTACGTGGAGTTCACCCGCATCCTCAAACATGGTGCCAAGGACAAGGACGACTAGGCCTTTCTTAGCTGTCCCAATGCCCAGACCCCACCCGAGTCACCTCCCCAATGCACACACACATACACACCCACATACCACCCTCCTCCCGAGGGGTTGGGGTCCCAGCTCCCAGGGCAGGAAATGAGCCAAAAGACCCACAGGGTGACCAGGCATTCCACGCTGGCCCCGGGCACTGAAACGGATCTCTGACCCTTCAAGGAAGGACTTCAGTGGGGAGGTGAGCCAAGGGTGGGACCAGCAGGCACCAAAGGGAGGCCCCTGAAGATGGCCGCCCACAGCCATGACCTCACATTCCCAGGCTGCCCTGAGGAGGAGAACACCTGTGTCCTGGTGTTGGCTGCGAATTCCCAGCATCCCACAAATGCACACGCACGTTCACCAGGTCCCTTCAGATGGTGACAGTCCACACTGAAGCCTGGCGGTTGTCAGAGCACACCCAGAATGCACAGAGGGGAGCTGCCTGAGGGGACACAGTTTCTAATACAAGGCTGAGCACTGCCTCTGGTCTGTGTGTCTGTGACTGGGGGGCACTGGGGGGACAGTGTCCCATCCCACCTCACTGCTCTCCTCCCTTCCCGGTGGCCGCCCTGATGCACCATGCCACTCTGTCCAAGAGTAGGGCTCAGGGGTCCACCAGCCATGGGGTGCCGAAGCCTCAGGGGCCCCCAGGGAGGAGGCTGGTTCCACCCCCAGCTGAGACCAGATTAGCAAATGGGAGGGAAACAGGCCTCTGGGAAGAGAGAACAGAATGGTGAGACCCACGGGTTCACCAAACCTCATACAGCAGATAGGTTTTGATCTCGGCAGTCAGAGGTCAAGGTCACAGCCCCACAGCTTGATTTCTGGGTCAGTTCACTTGATATTAAGGTGGACTCTAGGAACAATGAAGCAGCAGGGGTCCAGGAGCTCAGGAAGTGACTGGTCACCAGCCCGGCTACCTCCCTCATCCAGTCCAGTTCCAGGCAGCCACAGGCCTGAAGGCCACAGCCCAGCTCACCCTCTACCTCAACACACATGCGCACACGCACACATCTCTGTTGCAGCACATGGGCAGGTAGGGCTGGGCCCCCGCTACACTGGAATGTCACTGACAATGCTCCCTACCGTAAAGGGTGGGGACTGCCTAGGCTTACCTGATACGTCTGTGGGTGGAGGAGGGGGCTTCACCTGTCTCGCCCGACCCCAGCAGAGGTCAGAGACAGGTGCTGGATCCAGAGTGAGCCCTGAGAGGCAAGCCACAGTTCATATAGGAGTGTGGCTGTCAGCCAGCCTGGAGGCTACCACATCCTCTGTAGCAGGCTGCTGGATGCACGCACTCAGCTCCAACGTGAGCCCCAGAAGTTCTTGGTCTGGGCTCCGGATGGATCCAGGCCCCGTAAGGTCCAAACCAGCCCCAACTGTAGTACTGAGTGGCCCCTGACCTGGCCCCTGGACACCACACGCTCTTGTTAAACCAAAGACCTGCTTTTAGTGTCTTCAGTGTCAAGAAGGCAGGGGCCGGGTGTGGTGGCTCACACCTATGGTCTGGCCATGCAAGAGGATCATCAGAGATCACAAGTATTCAGGGGGAGAAAAAGCAGATAGAAAGAAGCCAAAGACAATACTAAACCCTGCCAAAGATGGATGGGAAGGGACTCACCACTCGCTGGGCGATGGGAAGGGAGACTGGACAGCAGCCAGGCATTTAAGTACAAGTTAGCAATCTGACACCCAACACCTGCAGGAGGAAGCCCAGCAGAAGCAGGGACCTGGAAGCACTCCTGGGGAGAAGAGGCCACGCCCATCCCAATACAATTAAATTTAAAAAACACTGAAGAACTGCGCTTTCCCAGGTGTAAACCTGTAAGGCTCTGAGGCGCCCACGAGCAAGATGATTCCACTGTCTGCAGTCGAGGCGTGTCTCAGCTCCCTTGTGGAGCAAGGATGACTCCCACCCCATTGACCCAGGATTTCAGCCCATCATCCTACAGTCCTGTCTAAAGCAGGAAACACCCTATAATCCAATCGATACAAGAAAAAAAAAAAAAATGTTCCTTAGAAACCTTTTAAAGAATCAAACTTCAGAAGCCACCAAAAAGGCCCGAGTTATGGCTGAGACATTCAAGCCTAACTCCTGAGGAACACCTGTGCATTTGGGTGCACTGCCCTGATCCTAAGGTCCCTCCCCGCCCCCACTTGCTCTCTGACTATTCCCAACCCCTTCCCCAGCACTTGGGAAGTGGAGGCAGATCCAGGTCATCTTCAGCTACACAGGGAGCTGGAGGCCAACCTGAGCTACTTGAGACCATTTCCAAAATCATCATCATCATCATCATCATCATCATCTGGGGTTTACCTACCTTACTCCACAGGTTGAACCAGGCCTTAGATCTCCTGCCGATACTGATGAAGAAATGGAGTCTCCTGAACTGTAATATAGAGAAAACATTACCTTATTAAAACACAAACAAGCAGTGCGATGGGCCGTGGCTGGGTGGCAGAAAAATCAGGAATTCAAGGTCACCTTTAGCTGGAGTGAGTTCAAACTTAGCCTGGAACACATGAAACACTATCTTTTCTTCTTTTTCTTCTTCTTTTATTTTTTTTTTCAAGACAAGGCTTCTTTGTTTAGCCTTGGCTCACTTCATAGACCAGGCTGGCCTTGAACTCTCAGAGATCCATCAGCTTTTGCCTCCTCGAGTGCTGGGATTACAGGTGTGTGCCACCCAGACACCATCTTTAAAAAAGAGAACCTGAACTCTTTTTTTTTTTTTTTTTTTTCTGTCACGGTACCTCCTGGCAGCGAGCCGTTCTGAGACAAAGCTGAGTAGCGGTTAACCTTTGTGAGGCTCTGCTTTCATCTGTAAACCCACGGTATCCACGTGTACCTGCCAATTCACTGTATCAATACTAAGTGAAGCCGGCTGTGGTGGTGCACGCTTGATCCTCAGGAGCAGAGGCAGGTGGGTCTCTGAGCTCAAGGCCAGTCCCTAAGGCTAGCTACATAGTGAGAACCCCGTCTCAAAATGCAACAAAAACTAAATGAGCTTGTAAAGTGTTGACCATAGTTTCACAAGAGAAAATGGTTTGCTTTATTCAATTCAGACAATTCTAATAAGAATTCATAAGCCTTAACATGGGCCAGAAGTCCAAGCACTTAAAAAAAAAAAAAGCATCAGGGTGAGAGATTAAACATAGAGGATTCAGTGGCAACCGAAGCTGCCTTCAACATAGGAAATGAAGCTGGGCCTGGTAGGGCACTCCCGTCATCCCAGCAATGGATGCCAGCCTCTGCTACACAGTGACAGCCTGTTTGTGGGGACCTTCCTTACTCTGTGTGGGGGTGGGTCTCTATTTGCAGCTGTTAATTCTGCACCAGTAAAGTGCTGGCAGGATCTGGGTATTCTCATTTCTGTAGCCCATCACCGACTGCCCACTGGTAACAGCCCTCATTGCTTAAAAGCTGTCCTGGCGCAGGTCCTACTGCTGGTTGGTTATAATAAAAGAGCCGACAGGCCAATAGCTGGGACAGGAATTAAGAGGGCGGAACTTCTGGGTAGAGAGAAAGGCGCAGGGAGAAGAAAGCAGAGGGGGAGATTGGGGAGCGGACAGGAACAGACGCAGAGGGGTGGAGAGCTAGCCACGCGGCGGGTCGCAGGCTGGAATAGTTTCAACAGTAGATGGGGGACCGCACCAGCAGAGGCCTAAGCGTTCAAGCATGTTAGAAATCGCCGTGCATCCTAACAGCCTCCGCTAGGAGAGCCTGTCTCACAGTACCGTATATACACATTTATATGCACATACACGCACATAAGAACATGCATGTATGTACGTGGGCATGCATACCATTAAAAGCAAATACCAGCAAACTGAGTAAAGAAAGTGCCAAGATGTCCTGGTATGCTGTCTGGTGCTGTGAGCAAACACCAACCTGGGAGGAAAGGAGCTATTGACTTAGAGGCTGCAGTCCGTCACAGAGGGAAGCCGAGGCAGGAACTGATGCAGAGGTCGAGGAACGCTGCTTCCTGGCCTGCTTCCGTGCTCACATACAGCTCCCTTCTCTTACACAACCAGGATCACCTGTCCACACTGGGCCACGTCAATCAAGAATCAAGAGAATACCACACAGCTTGCCCTCAGCCTAACTGATAAAACCGATTCCTCAGGGGGGGTGTATTCTCCCCAGGTCCCGCAAGGTGGCGGCAAGAACAGCCATCACAGAGGGCCCGCATGGTGCACGCCTTCAATCCCAGCACTCGGGAAGCAGAGCTCTGAGTTCCAGGCCACCTGGGCTACAAAGTGAGACTCTCCTCTCAAAAAACAAAGCAAGCAAGCATGAAGCAATATCTACCTAGGACTTGCATCAAAAGTAAATATATCAGGGGCTGGAGAGATGGCTCAGTGGTTAAGAGCACTGGTTGTTCCTCCAGAAGGACCTGAGTTCAATTCCCAGCACACAACTGTCTGTGACTCCAGTTCCTGGGAGGTCTGACACCCTCTTCTGAGGGCACCAGGCACGCATGTGTTGGATAGACATACGTGCAGACAAACCACCAAAACACACTGAAAACACATAAAGTAATACAGAGCAAACATATCAGGAGGCTGGAGAGATGGCTCAGTGGCTAAAAGAACGCACGGCTGTTGAAGAGGACCAGAACTCAATCCCCGTCACCCTCCGGGCCACTCACAGTCACCTGTGACCCAGCACCAGGGTCAGCCCACGCCTCTGCCCTCTGAAGGCACTGGCCGTATGTGTGTAGACCCAACACATGCCCGTAACTTAAAGTAAATCCTTTTCAAAAGTAACCGCCTCAACAAACCTGGCACAGAACACCCTCAGTAGCAAACATACCGGGGTTGCTGGCAAAAGGAGGCAATTCAAAAGGAGGCAGTTAAGCAGCCTGTGGCGGCGCACGCCTTTAATTCCAGCACTTGGGAGGCAGAGGCATGCGGATCTCTGAATTTGAGGCCAGCCTGGTCTACAAAGTGTGTTTAGAACAGCCAAGGATACACAGAGAAACCCTGTCTCGAAAAACAAAACCAGAAGTTCAAAGCGAGCCAGAGCGACCTGAGACCCTGCCTCAAAAACAGCGTTACCACAGTTGACCACTAGGGGTCACCCCAAGGACACTGCATAAACTGGCGACCTCGTTCACAGAATTCCCAGGTGGATAGGCGCTCCCAAGTACCAGCTTTCCCTTCAGGACTTACCCAATTCTAGAAGGCCAAGAGGCTGTCTTAAAGCCCCAGTGGCCACAGGCCAAAGGAGCCCTCAAGAGCCCAATAACCATAGAGGAGTCTGGGAGAAGACGGCATCTTCAGAGGTTGGGGCAGGAAGTGTGGCTTCCTTGTGCCTGACCCAACTTCCCCGCTTGGCCCGGATGCTTGAGAATGGCGTCTGAGGTTCCACTTGGTGCTCCTCCTAACCAGGACACCTCCGTTCAGCAAGGGCTCCTAGCATCCCATCAGCAACTCTCATAGTTCCCCTCCCCGCAACTGAGTTCAATTCCCAGCACCCGCAAGATCGCTCACAACCTCTCCAGAGGACCCAGTGCCCTCTTCCAGCTTCCACAGACGCCAGGCGCAAACGTGGTGCATATTCATACAAGCAGGCAGAACACTAACACTAATCAAATAATAACACCTTTAATCCCAGCACTCAGGAGGCAGAGGCGGGTGAATCTTTGAGTTCAAGGCCAACCTGGTCTACAGAGTGAATTTCAGGACAGCCAGGGATACAGAGAAACCCTATCTTAAAGGAAAAAAAATTCCCAGCAACCACATGGTGGATCATAACCATCTGTAATGAATCTGGTACCCTCTTCATGCACGCAAAAACGAAAACAAAACAAAGCCAAGCACTTTGCCTCAATGCAACAGAAAAGATGCCTCGAGGGGGCAGAGTATGATAAGGAATTGAATATGACCAAAGACTTGCACACGTGTGAAATGTCATAATGACATAATGAGACCCATTATTTTGTACAATTAATAAACGCTAATAAAAGTGAAAAAGGGATGCCTTCAGGGCATCTCAGGAATTGGCAAAACCCCAACCATGGCATGCTCAACAGAACGCAATGATTAAGCTCATTGCATAATTGTCCCTTGGCCGCCTAAGTCCTTTCCCTGGGTTCTCTTTCCCCATGCTTAGCTACCTAGGCACCCAGTGGCCAATGAGGCTGTGGTTCACGATGGCCTGGTTACTGCCAGGAGCCAGCCATTAAGAGAACAAAGCGAGGCTAAAGATCGAATGGGGACCCCGGGAAGGGAAAGCTGCCGGGAGTGAGAAGCATCTGCCATGAAATGCTGCTCCCTGGACTGAGGAGATGGATCAGCTGTTAAGGGCACTGACTGTCCTTCCAGAGGACCCAGGTTCAAATCCCAGCACCACATAACAGCTCACAAACTGCCTGTCAATTCCAAGATCTGACGTGCAGGCCAAAAATCCCAGTGCACCCGGAAGGAAGCCTGATCCTGGACGTGGAACACCGGGGGTGGGGCTGCCCAGGCCGTTGGAATTCACACTGCAGCCGCGCCTGCACCCTGGATACCAGGTCTACAACAGCAAGATTTCATGTTTCCCCTGATGAGTCTGGCTGCTTTCTAAAAATCTTTGTTCTTGTTTATTTTCAGTGTGTGTGTGTGTGTGTGTGTGTGTGTGTGTGTGCGCGCGCGCGCTTCGCCCATCTCTATGTCTGTGCACCACATGCGTGCCTGGTAACCTGAGGAGACTAGATGAGAGCCTCAGATCCCTGAAACAGTTACAGGTGGCTGTGAGCCACCACGAGGGTGCTGGGAGCATACCCTGGGTCCCTTGGAAGAGTGGCTGGGCCAGGGCTCTTAAGTCCTGAGCTATTTCTCCAGCCCTTTTGTTGTTTTGTTTTGAGACAGGGTCTCACTGTGTAGTCCTGACTAGCCTGAACTTGCTTGTAGCCCAGGCTGGGCCACATCTCAGATCTGCCTGCCTGTGCCTCCTGAGTGCTAAGATTAAAGGTGGTTCTCACTTCCACCTTGTTGAGGCGGGGTCTCCTTTTTTCTCCTCACTCCAGGGCAGCTGGCTCACAGGCTCCTGAGTGTCTGTTGTCTCCACCTCCCACCACAGCTGACTCTTCAGATGGTCTTGAGGTCTGAACTTTGTCTTGGGGCTTGTACAGCCAGTGCAGGCTTTTAGTCTTTCTTTGGTCTGATCCTTTCTATCTTCTGATCCTTTCTATCTTTGTTTACTCTGCCATTGCATGTTCAGAGTATGTAAGCTTCTTTCTGATTTTATGTGGGCTCAGAGTTCTCAAGTCTCAGAAGAGAGACTTTTGAACAAGGCTGGGAAAGATGTCAAAAGATTAAAAAATGACTTTGGAGGCACTTGGACATGAATTAATGTAGTTTACATCATGAGATGGCCAGGAGCTTTTGGAGTATAGAATGGTTTGAGGATGAACTGTCTCCCCAACAGGCTCCTGTGTTGAATGCTTCACCCCCAACTAGTGGGACTATTTTGGAAGGTTCAGGAAATCTTAGGAGGTGGGGGCTAGCTGGGGGAACCGGGTCCTGGGGGCTTACTGTGGAAGGCCACAGGCTTCCAAGCCCTTATTCTCATTTCCATCGCTAATGTGAGGGGCCATAGCCACTCCCTCCCTCACACAGACTCAACAGAGCCAAGGACTATGACACTGACTGTCTGAAATCATGAACTAACCTCTCCCAAAGAGAGAACACCAACCCGCAGTCCTCAAACCTGCCTTGATGTTCTCCTCTGCTGAGCCTGGCCCTCTCCCCACACCTTTCCCTAGCCTCTTCGACGACTGTCAGCTTTCAGACCAGACTCCCACCTGCACCTGATTTGCCCCAGAGCTCCCACCCCTGGCACCTGGGAAGTGAAGGTGAAGCAAGATCATTCTTTCTTTAAAATCTACATGTACATAGGGTATTTGAGGAGTGCAATACTATAAACAAAGGCCCCGGAGCAGGACTCCTGATAATCTCAGCCACATCTACTCACATACCCACAAGACAGTTTTAGGTGACTTGTTCTCAGGTTGTTCAGTGATTTACAGCACTGGCTACTCTTCCAGAGGACCCAGGTTCAAGTCCCAGCACCTACATAGCAGTTTACAACTGCCCATAACTCCAATGCCAGGGACACCAATGTCCTCTACTGGCCTCCCTGGGAACCCACACAAATGCACCACACATACATGTATGCAAGCACTCACACATACACATTAAGATACATATAAGTCTTTGGGGGAAAAAAAAACCAACCTGAAACTGGCCTTCAGGACTTGAGAGATGGCTCAGACGTTAAGAGCTCTTGCTGCTCTTGCAGAGGACCTGAGTTTTGTTGCCAGCGTCAGCATCAGGAGGCTTCTATCTGCCTATAACTCCAGCTCCAAGGAATCCAATATTCTCTTCTGGCCTCTTCAGGAACCAACACACCCATGGTGTACAAACATACAAATAAATATAAAAGACTTTTTTTTAAAACAACAGGAAAACTCAGCTGGGAATGCACACCTTTGATCCCAGCTCTCAAGAGACAGAGACAGGCAGTTCTGTGAGTTCAAGGTCAGTATGGTCTACGTAGTGAGACTCTGTCTCAAAATAAGTAAAGAAATAAAACCTTGAAGTATCAGAGGGGGTTAGTATCAGAAGTATCACAGGGTTAACGGAAATTCTTAGACACCAAGTACCTTGCAGGGCTGTTTGTTCAGAAGCAGATCTGTAGACTGTCTTCACCTGGAATTCGGGAAGATCAAACTCTTTAGCCAGCAAGCTGAGAGTGCGCTCAGGAGCACTCCTCGCCACTCACGCTGATGATGATTCAACTTCATCATCTGGTGAATTTGCTTGTTATTATCGCTTTGTCCATGGCAGCTGAGCGTTTTTCTTTTGTTTGGAAACGGGATCTCCTATATTGCTGGCTCTGAAGATGACCTTGCCTGGATCCTCCTGCCTCTGCCAGCAGAGTTCTCCTGGATTAAAATGCTGTGAATAGAACAGTTCAACACCACCAACACCCACGACTCTAGCTCCTGCTTGTTTTCTTTTGCTGCCTGCTTTTTGAGACAGGGCCTCCTTAGGTAACCAACACTGGCTTTGAACTCATGAGCCTCCTGCCTCAGTCTCCTGAGCAGGGAGCACCTGTCCTTACACAGTATCCTTTCCCACCTTAAGTGCATAACACCCATAGCTCCTGTGTCATTTTTAGTCAAGTCCTTCAACCCAGACCACCACTGAGCTAAATTTTCAGATTTCTTCGCTTTTTCTAGTCTTAATTGGGAGGGTCATGTAGGTAACTCAGTATGTTGTCACCAGCTTCTTTCCTTGGCTTGTGTTTAGTCACCCATGACAGTGCAGGCCAGTCAGTAGCCACTTGGATGGCTTCTGGCCTGGGGTCTCTTATGACTAGGGCTTCTATGAGCACTGACACACAGGGCTTGAGCAGGCATATGCTTTGCCCTCCACCAAAAAAAAAAAAAAAAATGACAGATTTGTCTGTGGGGCTTCCTGCCATTCCCTACAGGAAACAGCTCTGCTGTCAAAGAGACTTACCGCAGAGAGACACAGTGCTCTGTGAAACATGAATGCGGTCACTGCAGGAAGCAGTAAAATGTGAGCAGAGAGGGCTTTTCCCTGTAACTGTCCCTGACTGTCTGCCAACATTCAATAGGGTATGACCTAAGCATTCTTTTCTTTTTTTATTTTATTCTACTGATTAAAAAAAACAAAACAAAACTAGTCTACCAGATTGCATCCCAGGCTGGCCTCGAACTTATGTAGCTGGGGATGACATCAAACTTCTGACCTTTCTGCCACCACCTCCAAAGTGCTAAGATTATAAGCATGGATATCCATACCTTGTTTATTGGTTTTTGGTAACCCATCCCCAGACTTCACTTCGGCAGGCAAGCACTCTTCCAAATGGACTCCATCCCTTGCCCTGTGGTTTTCCCCTCCTACTGGGGAGCAGAAGCTTAGGCCTCTCACTGACAGGTAAGGTAAATTAACTGTCGGGACCACCTTGGGAGGAAACAGCATTGTTATTTCCATTTCTTGGATGGGAAACGGAGCTTGGGGGTGGGGGGAAGCACCCAAGGCATACATCCTCAGGAACCACCAGAGCCCAGGTAAGGCCTGGGGCAAGGCCCTGAGAAACTGGCCGAAGCCTTTCCTGAGCCTGTCGGAGGACTCATTCAGCATTCATGAGCATCTTACTTTCTCCCTGCACTTCCTCACTTCAAATAGCGAGCTCTGACAAATAACCCAGATGGCTAAGAAATGCCACTGTTTCACCCAGGCACAGCAGACAGGCCAAAGAAACCCCTGCAAGGGGCCTGTGGAGAAAGATGGCTTCAGCATACAAGTTGCAAAGTGGCCTTTTGAAAACCAATAAATACACAAACATGAAAACCAAAAGCTCCCTACATGAATAGCCAGAAGGGTATTGCTTGCCCTGTGGTAACCACCCCCTAGCTTAAGTTACTCCCTGAGGCTCCCCTTAAATGACTAAGGGCTTGGCCAGGAATACCACTGGGGCCTGAACCAAGGACCCAAAGGAACAATGGTGACAGAAAAAGCAAGTGGCTCTGCAGGGGACAGAGTGCAATTTGTGTCTGCCCCAGGGAGGGAGGCAAGACCAGGGGAGGTAGGAGGCTGGACAAGGGAGGAGACCAAGCTGCAGGCCACATTCTTCTCCAGAGACAAAGCCTCACCACGCTGCCCAGCTGGCCTGGAAGGCCTAGGCTCAAGCACTCCTTCTACCCCAACCTCCTGATATTCGTGGGTCACATACTCATGCATACCAACTGAACACAGTTTTTGTTTTGTTTTGTTTTGCAAGACAGAGGAGACAGGGTTTCTCTGTGTAGCCTTGGCTGTTCTAGATTTGCTTTGTATACCAGGCTGGCCTTGAACTCACAGAAAGCCACCTGCCAGTGGGCAAGTGAACACACTGTTAATTGATTTCTTATAATGATGGTTTTATAGCATCATGTTATATGGAGAAAATAAAGACAATTCTTTCTTCTGTTTGGAATTGCATGTATTGAATAACTATGTTCCTAGCAAAAGAAAACTTTTGCTTTTTAGTAGTTTTTCTGTAAGACTTAAGTCCTAGGGCTGGAGAGATTGTTCAGTAAAGTGTTGGGATCAGTAAGCAGGCACTTCTACAGCCAGCCCCAAGGGACCTGACAAACTGGTTATCAGGCATTTGTGAAGACACCCAGACCACCTGGAATTACCTGCACATGCCCTGGGTCACCCTATAAGAACTCCTGGAGTCCCCACTCCCTCTCTTACTCTCTTCTCTCTCTCTCTTCCTCTCTCTCTCTCTCTCTCTGCAACCCCCCTTCCCTTAATAAACCTCCCACGTGGAATCGATCTCGTGATGTGATTTGTGAACCCGCGTGTAACCTCCACAGGAGCACGTTTCCCAACGTCGGTGCGTTGGCCCTAACATAAAGAACTCTGGCTGCTCTTCCAGAGAATCCAGATTCAATTCCCAGAACCCACATGGTGGGTGTGTACACCCAGTTCCAGGGCAGCTGACACCTTCTGGTCTCCATGGGCACCTCATGCACATGGTACGTAGACACACACACAGGCAAAACCACCAGATGCATGAAAGAAAATAGATCTTAGAAGAGAAAGGAGCAATTCAAGGCCAGCAAAGTCACATGACACCTGATCACAGAACTTTTGTTTGTTGTTATTTTGAGACAAGGTTTCTCTGTGTAGCCCTGGCTGTCCTGAAACAGGTCAGCCTGTGTCCTGAATTCTGGCTTCAAACTCAAAGATCCTGTAGCCTCTGCTACATGCACAGCTGCGTCAGGTAATATCATTAAATTTTAAAAATCATGCTTCTTCCATTTTTATTTATAAAATAAATAAATCCATGCTTAGAATTTTCCACGGATTAGCTTCTAAGTCAAGTACTTTCCAACCTTTTTAAAAAGTCTTTAGGGCTGGAGAGATGGCTCAGAGGTTACGAGCACTGGCTGTTCTTCCAGAGGTCCTGAGTTCAATTCCCAGCACCCACATGGTGGCTCACAACCATTTATACTGGGATCTGATGCCCTCTTCTGGTGTGCAGGTGTACATGCAGATAGAGCACATAAAATAAAAATAAATAAAAAAGTCTTTATTTGTAGCCCCTTGGAATGGACTCACAGGACACCTTTACATGGTGACACTGTGGACTCCACCGGGACAGCTTGTCACACAGCAGGCCAGTTACTCGTTTATCTTTGAGCTGCCTCTGAAGGTAACTGCAGACTCCATAATAAACCCAAACTAGATGTGTTTCTAACTCTAGGGTTTTTTGTTTGTGTTTTCGAGACAGGGTTTTTCTATGTGGCTACCCTTGGCTGTCCTGGACTTCTTTGTAGACCAGGCTGGCCTTGAACTCACATTGATCTACCTGCCTCTGCCTCCCTGAGTGCTAGGATTACAAGCAGGCGTGTGCCACCAAGCCCGGCTTCTAACTCTGTAGGGTCTGAAAATGACTTACATGACTCAGACGCTGACCTTGTGCAAACACAAGAGCAGATTTTATTAAGCAATGAGTTCCAGCATGCAGGGGTCAACCATTCTAGGAAACGGTGACTCTGAGACAAAGGCGCACAAGCCTTTAAAGCGAACTCGGGATTTCCAATGATGACCTCATTTCTATTCTGATTGTGGAGCTAAGGAGCAGTTACCTGAGTCTTGAGTTGATTGGCTGGGGACAGGAGGCCAATCAGCCCAACCAACCTTTCAGCCATATATGGTCAAACTTGGAGCTGATCGGCTCAGGCTTACCTAGGACCTTTTGAGGGTTAGGGGTTTCTGTGGGCCAAGATGGAGTCTAGAGACAAAAAGAATCTCTCTGGCCCTCCCATTCCCCCTTGAGTTGTTGCCTTTTACTGATTTTTTTTGAGTTCGCTGCAAGTCTTCGTAAGCTTCAGCTGATTAAGTTGGGCGTACCTGGTTTTCAAAGCCATGAGTTGAACAGTAGATTTTTTTTTTTTAAACAAGGCAAATTAATGCATTGATTGAACAAGGTCCACAGGTTGAGAGTATTGAGAACAGTAGTAGAGCCCCAGCCAGGCCATGATTAGGGGAACCAGGAGAGCATGGACTGAAACCAGTTTCCTTGCAGTGAATGTTGTTTTCCTTCCTGGAGTCCTTTTCTCACTAAAGCAAGAGAGCCCTCTCATAAGACCTGAGTGATCAGCGTGGAAGCAACACTGTTCTCCCAGAGCTGAACAAAGACCGAGTTGTGGTGGGGATAGGAGGTCTAAGCCTCGCTGGTTCCGCAGGAACCGGGGGGGAGTGTTGGTAGCCCCGGATGGTCAAGGCCACCAAGACGATCATTCACAGAGCTGCCTCCCTCGCTGTCTTACCTGCCAGCCTGCTTCCTTGGGCCTCTAGGGAGTCTCCCTTCTGGTGCCCTGCGCAATGTATTATTGCCAGCTTCCCGTAAGGCCGAGAGTAGGTCCAAGCTTTCTTGTTTGTTTCTGAGTCTTTCCTTCAGCTGTTAAGATGGTGGTGATTTTGTCCTGACCCAGGGTCAGGGCCTTTTTTAGGGCAGTGAGTTCAGCCTTCTGGGCAGATGAGCCCACGGGTCGGGCAGGCCTGGACTGTATCAGCCAGCGTTAGCCCTGTGCCCCGCATACCTTATTCCAGGATAGATAAAGCTGCAGCTAACAGTGAAGCATTCTGTTTCCAGATCCGGCCATGGCCGGTCGGTCGGGTCAGGTCTCGTCCCTTGAACCCTGAACAGCACTCCCGAGCACTCAGATTATTTCTTCACTGGATCAGGCCGCAGACTGTGCTGGTGGAGAACTGGATGGGTACTGGAGGATGTGGGGGGGGGTGGCGGGTGTTAAGGAGCAGTGTCTGGTAACTCGTCAGGAGGGCATTGGTCGTCCACCTGTCTGGAGGGTTCGTGAGGACCCCTGTCAATTGCATGAGGGGTTGTTACCAACAAACTTTGTCCTATTGTGAGTTTGTCAGCACCCTGGACCAATATAGCTGTGGCAGCTAGTATCCGGAGGCAGGGAGGCCAGCCAGCCGCTACTGAATGTAGCTTCCTGGACAAATATGCTTTTGGTCTTTTCCAAGGCTCCAGTTGTTGAGTCAGGACCCCTGTGCTATGCTCTCCTCATCCCCATAGAGGTGGGAAGGTTTATGGATGTCCCGCAGTGCCTGAGCAGAAGCTTGCAGGAGGGCCGCTTTGATGGCCTTGAATGCCTAATCCAGTTTCCTCAGCCCAGATTCAGGAGTCCTCAAGCCCCCTAGTGACCCACAGAGTAGCTTGGCCAGTTAACTGAACCCTGGAAGAGGCAAAAGCCAGCAGACCCTAAGAATTCTGATTTGTCCTCTGGTTTGGGGGACTAGGTTTCCCAGGATAGCCTGTTTTCTTGTAGGGAAAAGCCATTGTGCCCTCCCCCCCACCTCGCCACACACACACACACACCTTGAGGATGTACTCAAGGTAGGTCACCTCTGAGGCAGACCGAGCCTTTTTGGCTGACACCCTGTGTCCTAGGCTATCTAGAGGTCTTAACAAGTCTTGAGCAGCTCTGAGGCAAGCGTCCCGGTCTGCAGCTCCCAGAAGCAGGTAGGTCATCACCATACTGCAGAAGATTCAACTTCTGGGTGGCTTCATCTGTACTCACTCATCTCTTTGTGGAGGGCCTCCTCAAAGATGGTGGGGGAGTTCTTGAATCCTTGTGGGAGCCTAGTCTGGGTCAGTTGTTTGTTGAATCCCCGGCTGGGGTCAGTCCATTCAAAGGCGAACAGAGGTTTGACTTGAGGGGCCAGAGGCAGCTGAAAAAGGCATCTTTCAAATCCAACACAGTATAAATTGTTTTGTTTGGGGGCAGTGAATGGATTGGGAACTGTTGGCTGGATGTCTTCTACCGTCTCATTGAGCTCTCTGAGGTCTTCAATTGGCCAGCAGTCATTGGTAGGTGGCTTCTTTACCGGAAGCAAAGGGGTGTTCCATGCCAAGTGCCATGAGATGAGGACACCATGCTCCTGTAGCCAGCTTATGCGTGGTTTAATTCCCTCCTTGGCTTCTACAGACATGCGGTACTAACATACCCTAACAGGGGTGGCCATAGCTTTAAGCTGTACTACCACAGGAGGGCTGTGCCATGCCAACTCTGGAGGATTATTTTTAACCCGTATCTGGGGAATGGTTTTGAGGAGCTCAAGGAGGTCACAAAAGGGTTCCTTTCCCTGGAGCCATGTGCAGTCCATACTCATCCTCCAGACTCACCATCAGTATGTGAATAGGCCCATGTTCCGAGGTCACTTTCACCCCTCGTCAGAGAAGGAGATTTGTGCCCCCATTTTACTGAGAAGGTCTTTTCCCAGTAAGGGAAGACATTCCAGTATGACCATGAATGAGATGGTTACCCATCGCACTCTCAAGTCCACCTTTCTTCGGGTAGTCCATGAATAGGAACCAGTGCCTGTGGCCCCCTGGGCCCAGGTCTTTCATTTGGACAAAGTCCCCAATGACTACTTTAAAATTGAATGCTGGGCACCCATGTCTACCAAGAACTTCATAGGTTTCCCCTCCACTTTAAGGTTACCCAAGGCTCGTGGAGGCAGATCAACCCCATCAGCCCTAAACATCAGTCTCTTCTATCTCGATCACCTGGATGGCACGAGCAGGGGCATTGGGGCACTCACCTTTCCAGTGGCCCATGTCCTTGCAATATGCACATTCATTCCTCTGTAACCTTGGTTTGTCCTTTCCCGTTTGCCCTACTGACTTTCTTTTCCCTCCGTAAGCCAAGATTGCAAAGACCTGTGTTTCCTGCCTGGCCACGAGACCTTGAGTTTGACAGTCCTTGGGACTCTCAGTTGTTGCATGCTTTGTTAGCAAGGACCATTAATTCAGACATAACCTTCCCTTCAAACCCTTCCAACTGGTAGTTTCTGTCTTATGTCTGGTGCTGCCTGCTTCACAAAGGCCAGATTTACAGCAGACTGATTCTCTGGGGCCTCCAGGCCTTGGGGTGTGGAGGTCCAGTAGGCCTCCAAGAGTTGTTCCAGGAAGGCACCAAGAGACTCATCCTTACCCTGAATAACTTGGCTAACCTTGGCCAAATCAGTAGGGTGCTTAGCAACTGCCCTGAGATGGACCCCCGCCCCCTATTAGAACCTGGTGGTAGAAATTCAGCTGCTCCCTACCTGTGAGTTGTGGTACCAATCCAGCCTGGAGAGGGGGAAAAGGGTGTTGATGGTATGTATCTACACTGTCAGTAGGGTGGCCAAAGGGACCTCTGGGAGACTTCGTCTGTACTCACTCAGTCTTTGTGGAGGGCCTCCTCAAAGATGGTGGGGGAGTTCTTGAATCCTTGTATTCTGGTCCCTGCCATGACCAGGTCTCTCTCCTTAGCACTGAACAGCACCTGTAAAAGCTGCTGGCAATCTTCCCAAGTGGGCTGACGAGTGAATAACACAGCATCAAGCAAATCTATCAGGGCTTCCAGTCTTTCAGAGAACTTAGGATTCTGTGTTTTCCAGTTGTGTTAAATCACTGGCTAAGAAGGGCCAGTGCAGTATTGATTCTCTAGCTCATGAGGCGACATACATGTAGCGCTAGCATTACAGAAGCAGATACTTTTGTCGAGTCTGAGTGCTTACTTCCCCTTGCCAAATGGGGGTGGGGTGAGCTAAGGGGTTCTTCTGTTTCCTCCTCTTTCTATCCTCTAATTTTTTTTAGTCTTTACACTCTCCTTTTCTCTTGCACCCTCTCCTCTGCCTCCTCTCACACCCTCTTTTATCTCCTCTCCCATCCTCTTCTGTCTCTTCTCTAACCCTCTACCCTGTGACCCCTCTTGAAGGATTGTAAGGGGGAGGAAAGAGATCTTCCTCAGGTGCCAAGGGAGGGAGAATGGCTGGTGTTCTAGTCCCTAAGGAGTGCTTCTCTTTTAGGGCATGCACAGTAGTGTGAGAAGGGCCTCAACCACTCAGGAGGATCTTTCATGGTATGTTGGCAAATGGTAATGTAGGGCATTTGATTGGGATGCCCTGGTTCCCCACATACTAAGCTTTTTACCTTATGGATGATGGACAAGCGAAAGGTGTCCCGTCAGGCCAACTGACTCCAAAAGCCAGCCATTCTGAAGAACAGAATGTTTGCAGTTTCCCTGTCTTAACTCAGAGACCGAGACTGGCTTTGAACTCTTTAAAATCCTTGAAGTGGGCCAGAACCAGGTCTAGGAGTGTTAGTGTAGTCCGGAATTTGCTGGAGGAAAGACCCAGACTCAAGTAGTATGTAAAAACAGTGTTTATTCTGCAGAAATCCAGGATTTAGGGATCACCATTGAGGGAAAATGGCCACCCCCAGATGAGGACACAGGCTCTATTAAAATCAACAAGGGGAGTTCCAGGGACAGTTAGGTCATCTTTATTTTGATTGGCACAGGTCAGAAGCAAGGGTATGAGTGTATTGGAGACTGGCTAGGGCTCTGGTCAGGGCCTAGGGGGCTCTCTAAACTGGTTCAAACCAATAGGTGCTTATGGAGGCTACATCACCTTGACTGGGATTGTCTAGTGCCCATGGAGGTTATGTGACTGAAAATGACTTACACAACTCCAACTCTGAAAGTATGCAAAAATAAGACCAGATTTTATTAAGCTATGCATTCCAGCATGCAGGAGTCAGCTATTCTAGAAAGTGGTAACTCCTGAGACCAGGCCTTTTAAAGGGAACTGGGGACTTTCAGGAGTAAGGAACTAATCTCTATTTTGATTGGGGAGCTAAGGAGCAATTACATGAAGTAGAAGTTGGTTGGTCAGGGCCAGGAGGCCAGTCATCCCAAGCAACATTCCTGGGCATTTCAGCCATATATGATCACACTTGTAACAGAATGGCTCAGGTTTATCCAGAACCTTTCATGAGCTTTTGAAGACACTGGGGTAAGCTGTGTTCTTACAATATAAAGGTCACTGCGTTCATGGGGTTGTGCCTCATTCGTGAGACTCCCAAAAGACCACCAGGAGTCAAGTCCATTGCAAGACACACGAGAAACTTCATTTGCAGCTCGAGTTGGTATTCTCACAGACACCAAGGCACTGGTATCCAACTGAGAGCCCTGAGCTCAGGATTGGGGGTGATTTAAATGTCCCAGTCCATTGCAGCTTCCCCAAACCAGGGGAATTCCACCCTGGCAAGTGTCTATTGGTTGAAACACAAAAGGAAATGTTTCATTTTAAAATGATTGGCTTTGGGAGGGTATCAAAACCATAAATGGTTCTGGCTTTCTTTGTTCTTTCTTGTAGTGACGAACGTCTAGTCTTGGATTTCAGTCAGAATGTCCTGTCCTGTGCTGATTGGCTGTTGCTAGGGGGGAGGGGCAATCTGGGCCAGTTTCCTAGCAACAGTTTATCTAGTGGGTGGAAAGGAATGCCAATAAGGTTGGTTCCTCCTCACAGTTGTCTGGACATGTCTTGAAGTGGGTGGCCTTTATTCAGGCTTGTGCTTTACACTTTGATCCAGTAACCTAAAAACCTAATTTTTAATTCTTTGGTCTCTCAATGGGGGAGAATCTGTCACCACTATCGACATTCATCGCTTCCCACCCCTCTACCATCTGTGTACACCTTACATCAGGACATCTAACATCTACAGTTATGTTGGAGACAGACACAAAAGGTGTTGACAGTAGAATGCCACAGGGATCAACAGCTCAGTAGTTAACAGTCAAAGGACCCGAGTTCCATTCCCAGCACCAACATCCAGTTGGTTGCCTGTAACTCCAGCTCTGGGAAAATCAGATTCCCTTTTCTGGCCTCCATGGTCACTGCAACTCACATGCACACACACACACACACACACACACACACTTCAAATAACTACACACTGTTCCAGAAAGCTAGAGATACACAGTGAGACCGTCTCTAAATAAAATTGTTTTCTCTAAATCCTCTTTAAAGTTTAGTTAATTAATTAATTAATTAATTAATTTTGTGTGTATGGATGTTGGGCTGCATGTATGTCTATGTTAACATGTAGTAATACTGTTGTGCTAAGATCCCAAGACCCCAAAAGACCACTAGGACTCGACTCTGCTGCAAACACACAGGGGTTTATTCAATACAAGCTCGAGCCTAGGTCACAACCTTCCTATTACAGCAGGCGAGGTGTACGGGGGAACAGGATTTTTAAAGGGCAAAACTGTAGGCGGGGAAGTTTCCAAGCCTTGGTGTCAGGCCTGATAAGAGCAAGAGGCCCAATAAGAGCAAGAGGCCCGATAAGAGCAAGAAGGAAATTCGGAGTCCAGATTGATGCAACAGCTAGAGGTTTATTCACTCTAACATGCGACAGGGCTGTCCTGCAGGCAAGCAAGGAACAGCCCCGAGAGACAAAAGCCTCAGGTTTTTAAAGGAAAAAGCGAGGGGAAGCGTGGGGGTTACAGGCTTGGCAACACTGAATTGGGTAGGGTAGTTGATTTTTAAAATAGTTGGTCAATTTTGGTTGCCAAGTCCAGTTAGTCCTGCCCCAGATATCTGGAGGATATCTGATCTTTAAGTCACGCCTGGAATGTCCAGCTACGTGCAGTTTGGCTGCTGTTGGGGAGGGGGAGTGATTAGCACATCCTGTGGTTTTTCTGGGAAGCAAAGTGATGGGGCTATCTGGGTAGGGGAGCTGTGACCATCTGGACCAGTTGCCAGGGAACGCTATCTTGCAACTGCAGGCCTGGTCATTGTTTTACAACAGGATGAAGACCATTGGGTCAGTTGCTGGGCAATGATATCTCGAAATTACTGGCCTGGTCACTCTTTTACAACAGGGCAGGTCAGCGGGGCTTGTCTCAATCTGCCCGCATCTCTTTTTGTCCATGTCCTTCTGCTTTCTGGAAAAGTACTGAGAGAACTTAGTTTAACATGGGGCATACAATTTATAAAGAAACCTGTAAAGATAACTTGTTCCTGTCATTCCCCCTTCTTGTAACTGCTCCAATCCTGAAGCAGCTGTAGGGTGAGGGTTTTTTCTTGGGGAGCCCTCCTTTGACTTAGCATCTCACTCAGCCTATAAGGTGGGACTTGGGGCTGAAGGTCTATCTTCTGGAGTTGCTTCAGCATTTACAATTGGACTAATGGCATTATGGGCTAGGGAGGCTGAAATGCAAATCAAAGGCAGGGCAATAGGGCCTATGTTAGAGGCTCAGCTATATTTACCTTCTGATACTGTTGTCTCAGCATAAGTATTTGTACTGTACTAATTCTTTCTTTAATGAATGCAACCAAGCGGTTTAGGATGCAAGGTCTGAAAGTCAAAAGAAGAAACAAAATAATCAAAGGTCCCATTAAGGTTGACACCAATGTAGTAACCAGGGTGAACTATTGAACCAGGACTCAAACCAATCCTGGTTGGCTTCCCGTTCTCTCTTTCTTTTGGCTAATCCTTCCTGAACTTTTACCATAGCATCTTTGATCACCTCTGAGTGATCTATGTATATACAGCATTCTTCCTTTAGGGCTGCACAAAGTCCTCCCACTTTTAGGAAGAGCAAATCTAGCCCTTTTCTATTTTGTAGGACTACTTCTGACAAGGAAGTTAAAAACTCTTCTAACCTGGAGATTGGCTGTTCTAATTTTTGAATGTTTATTGTATTTATGGTCCTGGAGAACTAGAGAAGTGCCTATAGCTGTCCCAGGGAGGCCCAAGCCCAAGAGCAGAGTTAGGGTTATAGCAGTGGCTATTTCCCTTTTGGGCCTATCCAGTTTATTTTCAGTGTCCGAGTGACTTAAGATTTCCTCATAAGGATGGTGATTTGGGGCATTAGTTGGACTGGTACAGAATTCATCACTCTGCTGGAGAATCTGAGAGTGCACGCAAGGGGTCAATCCTGAACTACAGCCCCAACTATCATTGGGAGGATGTAGACACACATTAGATCCATTAGGGACATGTAAGTAGGAGGAACAGAGAGTCCAGTGGCTGGGCGCTGCCTTTCCAATGCAAGTTCCTGACCCCACAACTGATTGCAGAGACAACCAGGCTTTTGATGGGCTTTTGATGGATGCTGGTGGCAGTTGTCCAGACTAGTAATATTGGTTAGGTGGCATGCATTGAGATCAACTCCTTTGTAGAAAGGAGGATTAACTCCATAGCAAAGCCAGCAGGACTTTGTGATATTAGGGTTTGTGTCATTTAGGCCTTTGTAGGCACCCTTCATAATGGCTCAGAGGGGGTCTTCTTCAGTGGCTGGAGAACTAGTTGGAGTCAGCTGTATACCTTGGGTTAGAAGAACCTGAGCAGCTTGCATGGGCGCGACCCTCTGAATAGTGGTTTGTATAGGAACAGGCTGAGGAGGAGGTTTACGGGGTACTAAAACTACATTGGGTCCTATTCCATGAGGGGTAAGAGGGTGTACTTCTAGCTGAATTTTGAGAATTCCTCCCAGATCTGTAGAGCTCCCGCCCAAGAACCCAGAATCTCTTACTCAACTATCTGCCCTTTATGCTCCAGGCACCACTGAAGTTCCCTACCAGTTCCAGCCCAGGGACACTGTTTATTTGTGGAGGCATCGAGCCCATTCTCTGGAACCTCACTGGAAGGGGCCATACACAGTGCTCCTGACTACCCTGACTGCACTAAAGGTGAATGGAATAATTGCCTGGGTGGACACATCCCACGTCAAGCCAGCTCCCACTTCCACAGAAGACTACAACGCCTGGAGAACCATAAAAACTAACAACCCCCTGAAGCTGAGGCTTCAGAAGAAACAGCCATGATCTGGATTCCTGCAATCGTTGCTCTCCTGAGCGTATGTACTATGGCCTACAACCCCCTCATCCCCTGAAACCTACACTCTCCACAACATCTCACATGGGTACTCAAGGATCAATACGGGGCGACCATTTCTCAAACTTCTAAAATAGCTACCCCCAGGACTTGGTTCCTAGAACTCAGCTTTGAACTCTCACGGATTATTTACATATGAAATGGGGTAAAAATGACAACCAGCTCTAAGGTAGAGGGTTACAAAGTAAACTACTACATATGCCCCAGCAATGTTAAAGGGCCACCTTGGCGAAAACGTGATTGTGGTTCAGCAAATGATTATTACTGTGGTGCCTGGGGCTGCGAAACTCAGGGCTCATGGCTCGACAAGCCAGAACCAAAGGCCTTAATATGTGTCAAGAGAGATCCCAGATATAAAGATAATTGCAGTGCAAGACTTGAAAACGGAAACCTTCCATACAGCGCTGTTCTTGATTCCCAGCAGAACATAAGGGACACCTGCAACTGGCTCCTAGTAACTTTTACTGAATTAGGAAAAACTTATGATTTACCAGGTTTTATTTCTGTAAAGTCTACTTCCCAAAACAAGCCTGGACGATTTCCTCTAGGTCTCTTACCAGGCCCAGTCTAAGACCTGCAGCACAAACCTGACATTTATTGTTTGATCTACTGAAGTCCTCAGTTCTGGAACAAATACCTGGGATCCTTTAACAGCTTCAATTAACTTTTTCCGTCCTAGGTGAGTCCATCTATGCATCTGTTGGAATAGAGTTTGGTAGTGGGTCATTCGGGTATTAGTGAGCCAACGGTCTAAGGGCTGTCTGATGATGCTCTCTAAGGCATGGGGAGATGTAATAGTTAGATTCTGTCCCAGAGTCAGTTTGTCAGCATCGTTAATCAACAGGGCAGTGGCAGCCATTATTTTTAAACATGCAGGCCATCCAGCCTCTAGGCCGTTTCCATGGGCCCAGCTTTTGAGTCAGTACTCCCTTAGCAATCCCCTCACACTCATCCACAAATAGCTGAAAGGGCTTGCTAACATCTGGGATTCCTAAGGATGACGCTGAGAAAAGGGGCGCTTTGATATCGTCAAACGCTCATTGTTCTTGTTCACCCCAATGGAAAGGATGTCCTTCCCTCATGAGGGAGTAGAGCGGGGGCCGAGATCTCAGCAAAGCCTGGGATCCAAAGTTGGCAAAACCTGACACTGCCTAGGAACTCTCTCATCTGTTTGGGGCTTTTGGATGTGGGGAGGACCAGGATGGTCCACTTTCTGGCCTCAGACAGCCATTGTTGGGCCCCTTTCAGTAGGTACCCAGGTAGCTTACCTCCTCTTGGCAGACTTGGGCCTTCTTAGTGGAGGCCCAATAGCCCAGTTGTTCCAGTTCCTACAACAGTTGCTCAGGCCCTTGGGAACATAGTTGCTCATTTCTGTAGCAATGAGGTGGTCATCTACACACTGCAGAGTTACCTGGGGATTTGGGGCTTGAAATTCTGCCAGGTCATGGTGCAGGGCTTCATCAAAGATGGTTGGTGAGTTTTTGAATCCTTGGGGTAGCCATGTCCAGGTCAGTTGCCCCCTTATGCTTTCACCAGGATCTTTCCATTAGAAGGCAAAACTGTCCTGGCTAGAAGGTGCCAGGGGAAGGCAGAAGGCAGCATCCTTAAAGTATAGGACAGGGTACCGAGTCCTGGTTGGGGGCAGAGAACTCAACAAAGTGTAAGGATTAGGCACTGTTGGGTACCTTTAAGTCTGTCACTGGCCTGTTCACTTCCCTTTTAGATCTAGAAATGGTCAATAATCCTGTGTTCTGGACTTTTTGACTGGCATTAGGGGAGTTTTCCAGGCAGACTGGCAAGGTCTGAGAATCCCTAGTTGGAGGAGCCATTTAATATGAGGTTTGATGCCAGCGTGGGCCTCCTTGGACGTAGGATACTGTCTTATTGCCACTGGGGCGCCTTGGGCTTTGAGCTCAATAATTACTGGAGGCTGAAGAATAGCCTTTCCTATTCCTGTCATTTCTGCCCATGCTAAAGGAAAGGCCATTTGTTCATTCCTGGTTGTATCTGGCTCCTGGGTTCATATAGGCAGTACTCTTCATCTAATTTCAGGGTTAGTAAATGGATAGGCTTCCCATCAGGGCCTTTAATTTGTGGCCCCTCATGGAGAAAGTGAATGTGAGCCCTCATCTTGGATAATAAGTATTGGCCCAGCAGGGGTAGGGGCAATCTGGAATGACCATGGAAGAGTGGGATACCCGGTCCAGGCCTAGATCCACAGGTCTTCAGGTAGTCCATGAGTATTGTTTAGTACCAGTAGCCCCTTGCACCCAGGACTTTTTATTTGATTGATAGAGGGCCGTCCATTTGGAGTAGCACCAAGTGCTGGGCCCCGGTGTCTACCAAAAGTTGAGTAGGCTGCCCTTCCACTTTCAGAGTTACCCGGGGCTCAGGGAAGGGCTCCGAGCCCTGACCTCCCTAGTCTTTGTCTTCCTCAAGGGTTAATACCTTGAGGCAGGCCCCTTGATCATTCCCTTGGTGATAGTTCCTGTGAGCCCCTTGCCCATGTGGATTTTTGTTGGGGCAGTCATGAGCCCAGTGACCCACCTCTTTACAGTATGCACACTGGTTCGTTTTCAGCGGGGCTCTCACTTTGGTTTCCGTTTCCCTTCGAGTTTTTTTCATTACTGTGGCCAGGATCCGTTGGAGGTTTTTGTTTTGCCTTTGTTCTCTCTCCATGTCTTTCTTTTCTTGTTCCCTTTCCTCTTTTTCTTCCTCAGTTTCTCTCTGGTTAAACACTTGTTCTGCTACTTGCACTAATTCCCTCAGTGTCTTATCCTGCAGCCTATCCATCTTTTGTAATTTTTTACGAATATCTTTACTGGACTGTTCTATAAAGGCCATAGCTACATTTGGCCGATAATCTTCCTTTTCTGGGTCATATGGAGTGAATTGTCTAAAAGCCGCCATGAGCTGCTCCAAGAATGCGGAGGGGGACTCATCGGGGCCTTGCCTAACTTCCCTTACCTTGGCCAAATTGGTGGGCCTCCTAGCAGCCCCTTTGAGACCTGCCAACGGGGCCTGGTGATAGACTTTGAGGTGTCCACTACCTTTAGCAGTATTTAAGTCCCATTTGGGTTTTTTGAGGGGGAAGGCATCTTCAATGGTGGCAGGATTCTGGGTTAGGGTCCCATTGTCTCCTGGTACGTTTTTCCAGGCTTCCAACAGGATCTGTTCCCGTTCCTCTGTGATAAACAGCACCTGTAACAATTGCTGACAACCGTCCCAACTAGGCTGGTGAGTAAAAAAGAACTGACTCCAATAGATTAGTTAACCCTAGGGCACTGACAGAAAAAGGAGGGTGTTGGGCCTTCTAATTATATAGATCAGCAGTGGCGAATGGCCAGTACTACACTTCCCAATTTCCCTAATTATCTATGGGGCAGCCAATGGCTTGCAGGGGAAGTGCATGGGTTGTGTTCGGGGAGGTGCCTCGGCGACTGCAAGTAGCCATGACAGGGCTTTCCCTGGGTGCCTCAGGGAGTGGGCAGTATAAGGGAATCAGAGGGGCTGAGGGCTGGAGAGCCTCAGCCTCTCTGGAGGGGAGGTGCAGGGGCAGCGGCAATTTGCACTGGTAAAGTGGGGCTGGAGGGTAAGGTGGTGGGGAATCCAAGAGAAGGAGATCAGTGGTTCCGGAGTTTTGGATTTTTAGAGCTTTCTTGTCCTCCTCCTTTATGGCCAGGACCTGGGTGGGCTTAGGGAGAAGAAAAGGACTAATCCAAGCAAATGGATTACTAATTAGATCTTGCCATAAAATGCTATAAGGAAACTGGTCAGGGTGACCATGAGGTCCTGGCATAAAGACTTTTTCATATACAGCCTTGGTTATGCCCAAATCAAAGGTCCTAGTGGCTGGCCAGCCAATTTTCATGTCTGGCCATTCAATAGAACAGAGAGTATCCATCTTTCCTTTCTTAACTGTATCAGACAAATTATGGCCTCTAGCTTTAACCTACATTCCAATGGCCTAGCACCAGGTTTAAAGGGGTTGATATAGTCTGTCCCATGGTATATGTCCAAAAATATCGTCAGTCCAAGTCCAATATTAAAAACAAACAATAATCAAAATGATAGGAATATGGAAACCAGAACACAGGTTATCTCGAGTGCAATCTCAAGACTACAGGTCCCCTTACCCAGCTTTCGCCCACCTCAAGGCGTGCAGGCTGTTGGAGGAGAGGAATCTCTCCAACTACTCCTTCCTCTGGACACCTGGAGTGTCCTCCAGCTTGTCCTGCAGCCACAATTCTCGCAGTATGTCTGCCCAACGTATTTGACTGCCCAGTTGGGGGGCCTCGAACCCCTTCTACAGATGCTCACGAGCCAGACCAGAACCAAAGCTTCAGAAAAGACAGAAACCCAACACTGCTGAGTCCAGAGCAGCCTTGTAACAGACAAGAGACAAAGAGAGACAACAGCTGTAATACCTATTATGAGCTCGAACTGGTTCCTTTGATAGCCACTGTCTGGAGTTCCCTTCAGCACTTTGATTCCCGACCAATGCACCAAGATGCTAGGCCCAGCAAGAGCCCAACTATGGGAAAGTGCACGAAGGAAACTCGGAGTCCAGAAAACCAGAGCTACACAGTGAAACCCTGTCTCTAAATAAATAAAATTGTTTTCTCTAAGTCCTCTTTAAGGTTTATTTATTTTGTGTGTATGGGTATTGGCCTGCATGTATGTCTGTGTACCATTCACATGCAGTGGCCACAAAGGTCAACGGAAAGCTTCAGATTTCCAACAACTGCCACATGGGCACTAGGCGTTGAACTCAGGTCCCCTGAGTCATTGCTTTTAACCACTGAGCCATTGCTCCAGTCCTCTTAAATATATTTTTTAACATTTATTTATTTACTTTTCTTGAGAAGATACTAACTTCCCATTGTGGGGTGAAGGGTTAGGCAGAAGACAACTTGCCAGTGTCGGTTCTCTGCTTCCATCATGTGGGTGCCAGCAGCAGGTACTTTTGCCCTTTGAGCCACTTCAACAGCCCGTAAGTCCCCTTCAATTCTAAGGATAGAACCCAGAGCCTTCTACATGCTAGGCAAGCACTCTCCTACTGAGCTACACGCTGACCAGGAATACTGTTTTGTTCCTAAATTAAATGCACAACACTCCACTACAGTATTTAATCTGTGTCTGGGGGCCAGAGGACATCAAGGAAAGAGACTGCAGCACCCCCACTGACCACACCCCTGCAATACTTTCAAGTTAACATGTAGTAATACTGTTGTGCCAAGATCCCAAGACCCCAAAAGACCACCAGGACTCGACTCTGAGGCAAACACACAAGGGTTTATTCAATACAAGCTTGCACCTGGGTCACAACCTTCCTGTTGCAGCAGGTGAGGTGTACGGGGGAACAGTGTGTACGAGGTCTGGTGAAACAGAATTTTTTAAGGGCAAAACCGCAAGTGGGGAAGTTTCCAAGCCATGGCATCACATGATTGGGTAAGGGAGGCTGACTTTTAAAATAATTAGTTTACTTTTGGCACCAAGGCCATGCTCGGTCCTGGCCCGGCCATCTGGAGATATCTAATCATAAGCAATGCCTGGAATGTCCCGTTACATGTTGAGTTGGCTATTACTAGGGAGGGGGAGCGATTAGCACATCTTGTGGCTTTTCTTAGAGAAAAGGCTATGTGACTTAGGTCACAAGCTAGGGGCCATCTGGGTGGGAAACTAGGGGCCACCTTGTGGGTTGCCAGGCAATAGTATCTCTCAAGGGCAAGCCTGGTTACTTTCTGCAGCAGAGCAGGTCTGTTTCAATTTGCCCACTCCTTTGTCTAAACTTATACCCAGGACCATAATCATGTTGCCCTAAGATACAAATTTCAAATTTTGGACCTCTCATTCCCCCTCATTCAAGAGGATACTGTCTCAAATCCTCAAGATGTGCCTATCAATATATCATTTCAGCCTGCCAGGTGGGATTATGGGCAAAGCCCTCTTCTTCTGTAATTGCTTCAGTGTTGACCATGGGGCCGTCAACATCTGGGGCTAAGAAAGCTGAAATGGTTAGTCGATCCAACTAGAGGGGCAGGGAATAATCTGGGTGGCTGTCAGCAAATCTATCAGCTTGCACAGGTGAAACCTACTGAACTAAACACAGACTAGCAATAGGAATAGAATTATTATTGGTGGGAAGGAGAGTTTATTGGTTGGTATTATTTTCCTCAATGGCTAGTCTTTGGTACTGTGACCGTAATAACATCAACTGAATGACCCCTACCCTCTGCTTAATGTAGGCCGATAACTTGTTTAGCAGACATAGCCCAAAAATGACCAGTAGTATCAGTAAGGTAAAAGAGCTTAAGAGAGTAGATATCAGAGCTCTTAACCAAGGAGACGCATTAATTCATGATTCAAACCATCCTGATCTGGCTTCTCTTTCCCTGTGTCTCTTTTCCAGACCTTCTCTAACTTTGGCCAACAACTCTCTTATAATACCAGACCTGTTGGCATAGAAACAACATTCTCCCTTGAGTGTTGTGCATAACCCTCTTTGTTGTAAGAGCAACAAGTTGAATCTCCTCCTATTCTGAAGGACAACCTCTGCTAAGGAATCAACATTTTGTTCTAGATTTGAAACAGAACGCTCCAATCTTTGAATGTCCAAATCTATGAATTCCTTTAGCTGTCTGTAATGTTTTTTCTGGAGGACCAGTGATACCTGTTCTTGCTCCTCTTGTTCCCAGCCTCAGTAGTCCTGCTAGAGTGATAGTTGTTATGGGTTCCCTTTTATTTCTTATGTATTTTTGGTTTGGTGGGTTAAAGACTAAGAAGAACTCTTCATTGCTATGATAAATCACCCAGGGTACCAGCCTTACTAGCACACAGTAAGAATCTGAGAGCAGCTTACCATATGTACAGGGGGTCAAGCCAGAGGAACAGGCCCACCAGGTATTAAGGGGGGGGGGTACTAGATATTGGTCTGTTCCTACCCCAATAGTTAAGGTCTGGTTACAGAGGCCCTTATGAGTGTCTGGAATTGTCCCCACACAAGTCCCACTTCCGGAAACTAGCTGGAGATTGAGTCTGGCTTGCGGGGGTTGATGCCATCTACAACTGGTCATATCTGCAGCAAGAGTATAGTTACTAGTGACCGCCACCGCCTCATAGAAAGGGGGTTGTGAGTCATAACATAGCCAACAAGACTCAGTGAGGTCTGGGCATGTCCCATTCAGAACTATGTATGTGTTAAGCATCAGTTCCCAGAGGGGTTCAGACTGGGGTTCCTGAAAAAGCACCTTGTCTTGGTTAGGCTTTGGAGAAAGAGCAGATGAGAGTTTGGGGTTCCCTGCCACTTGGGGTTCCTCAGTAATGGTTGAGCCAAGGGGGAGAGGGTTTAGAACGGTGTTAGGGCCAAGAGCACCGCGGGTCCCTTCAGAAAGAAGCAATTGAAGGCGTACTATCCCCCCGAGTACCCCTGTCTTCCAAAGGCGCAGCCCAAAATACTTTCCTTGCAGCCATCCGGTATAGCTTTTACCCTTGTCGGTAAAGGAAAGCTTAAGCTGATTACAGGGTTTGGGTGTAGCATAGTCGGCTAACCCACTATTGACTGCCCATGCACATTTATCATATTTGGGGTCTCTAGTAAACTGGATAAGTCCGGTTGAGATAGGTTTCCAGCTAGTGGCAAATTCCTCGCATCCCCATTCTGCACAATAAAGGTCAGCCCTGGTCCCACAGTGTTCCCGCTGCCATGGAGAATCAGGGGAGGGACACATATAAAAATGTATTTTGTGGTCCTCAGCCATGCTTCTTGCGTGGGACCCTGATGGCATGGCGAGGGCCAGATCGAAGCTCAGCTCAGGAAACCATGTGTTCGGGGGAATTGTCTGAGATGCTGTGGCTAAGACATGGCCATAGTCATCCCATAGGACCCAGGTATTATTTACAGGGGCGTGCGGGTTCCAGGCAGCAGTACATACGGTTAGTAGTCCTAAGATGATGACGAGTTTCTTGATAACCTGACATGAAGAGCGGTGTCTGAATCGTGATGTACCCATCAGAAAAGTGACAATTTTAGCTTGAGTGGTGAAGAGCCCTTTTTTATTTTCCGTTCCGGGGCTGCAGCAGTCAGGCAGACTTCTTGGGTTGAGTTGACAGGCCTGGCATGTGAATAGTGAATCCAAGCAGCAATCCCGTCGACCTTAATGGTAGAACAATGTATGGTTAACATGCCTTGACGGAATCACTTCACGGAGACCCAGTCTCCAGGCTGGAACTTGTGGGATTCTGGAACCGGGCCTGCCTCACAGAGAGCATACAGTTTAGGGAAAACATGTTTATGAGCCCATTTGGTGGCCCTGACATGAAGGATCAAGTCATGCTCATCTATTTCAGCAATGGCATCAGATTTAAGATTAGGTGTGATAGGGGCTGGTATTCCATACATGATTTCAAAAGGAGTCAGTCCTAACAGGCAGAATTTCTGACTCTATCCAGAGCAAAGGGGAGGAGCATCACCCAGTCACCGCCAGTCTCCAAGGTCAATTTAATTAAGGTTTCTTTTAATGTACTATTCATTCTCCCTACCTGTCCTAACTTTGGGATCTGTAAGCACAAAGTAACTCCCAATCTGCCCCAATATACTTGGCTATATTCTGACTTATGTTCGACACAAAAGCCGGTCTATTATCTGACCCTATCATGTGAGGAAAGCCACAACTGGGTAAAATATCTTCCAATAATTTCTTAGCTACCATCTGGGCAGTCTCATCTTTGGTTGGGAAGGCCTCTGTCCATCCTGAGAAGGTGTTCACGAACATTAATAGATATTTGTATCCATACCTTCTCCAGGCTTAATCTCTGTGAAATCAACTTCCCAGTAAGCTGCAGGTCTCTTACCTCAAAGGCATGATCCTGGGTGTTGTGGATTGCCAGTGGCATTGTTCAGCTGACAAGCTTTGCAATTAGTTATAATGTCATCAATAGCTTTATGCATATCCTTAAAAGTTGCTCTAGATTGTCTCACAGCACCCGCCATTCTTTTTGATCCTATATAAGTGACTCTATGAATTTTCCTGAGAATAACTCTAGCTAAGGAACTAGGCAAGATTAGCTTACAGTTGGTTGATTGCCACCAACAGTTCAACCATTGGGTCATGGGCTGATTTCTGGCATTTTATTTCCTCTTCAGTATACTGAGGCTCCTCTGGCAAGTTTGGGTTGGGTGACTCTGGCAAAATGGTTGCTAAGATGGTGGCTGCTGTCTCTTGCAGTGCAGCATTCTTGGCTTATCAGCTTGGTTGTTGCTTCTGGCCACATTGGTGGTTTCTTTTTGGTATCCAGGGCAGTGGATAATGGCCAGCCTCTTGGGAAGCCATAAGGCTTTAAGGAGTCATAAAATTTCCTCTTTTATTTTTAATGGTTCTTCCTTCAGCCGTCAGGAGCCCTCTTTCTTGCATATGGCGCATGGGCATATGCACATGGGCAGTGGCAAAGGCGTACTGACTGTTCGTGTAGATAGTGACAGCCAGTACTGCCCATAGTAAGGGCTTGAGTTAAGGCGATTAACTCAGCCTTTTGAGCAGAAGTACCCAAGAGGGAGGGATTGAGCCCAAATTACCTGTTTCAGTAGTCATTGCTGCCCCTGCTCTCCTCTGACCCTCATGGATGGAGCTGCTCCCACTGGTGAACCAGGTCTATCCAGCATCAGGCAAAGGGGCATCCTTTATAAGTCAGGTCAGGTGTTGTGCCAAAATTTCTTCACCGTGGTGTAGTGGCTGCTCTAATTCTGGATCCGGCCAAAGGGTCACTGGGTTCAAGGAGGCAGAGGGCTAGAAAACAACTCAGGACTGATCAACAGCGTCTGATAATGGGTCAGGTGAGTGTTGCTTAACCATCAATCGGGTGGTTGCTTGAGCACTCCCTCAGTGGCATGAAGGGTGGTCACAATCAAATTTTGGTCCAATGACAATTTATCATCATCTTTGATCAGCAGTGCTGTGGCTGCAATAATGTGCAAGCAAGGGGACCACCTGGCCACTACCAGGTCCAACTTTTTGGACAGGTATGCTACCAGGCGTTTCCAAGGCCCCAGCATTTGAGTCAGGACTCCCTTGGCAATCCCTTTGCATTCATCCATGAACAGGTGAAAGAGCTTAGTAATGTCTGGCAACCCCAAGGCTGGTGCCGACAGCAGGGCCTCTTGAAATTGTGAAATGCCCGCTGTTCTTCTGAAGTCCAATTAAAGTTCTCAGTCTCTTTTGAGACTTCTTAGGCTAGCTAAGAGGCCTAGCTATCTCTGCAAAGCCTGGGATCCAGAGTCTGCAAAATCTAGCCGACCTTAGGAACTCTCTTAACTGGCGATGACTCTTTGGGACTGGAATGCTGAGAACAGTCTCTTTTCTGGCCTTGGGAGAGCCAGCGTTGCCCTCCTTTCAGGATACAGTCAAGGTAGGTTGCTTCAGTTCTGCAGAGTTGTGCCTTTTTGGCTGAGGCTCGGTACCCTAGGTCTCCCAGGACTTGTAGGAGCCTCTGAGTCCCTTCCAGGCAGCTTGCCTGGTCCTTGGCTGCCACAAAGAGGTCATCTACATATAGGAGAAGGGTAACATCCAGGTTGTTAGCATAGTAGTCACCCAGGTCTTCATGCAGGGCTTCATAGAAGATGGTGGATGACTTCTTAAATCCTTGAGGTAGACGCGTTCAAGTCAGCTGTCTGTTGATGTCTGCCTTTGGGTCATGCCATTCAAAAACAAAGTATTCTTGGCTTTTGGGTGCCAGGGGGAGGCTGGAGAAGGCGTCCTTCAGGTCTAGGATGGTGTGCCAGTCTCTCTTCAGTGGTAAGGAACCCAGAAAAGTGTATGGGTTAGGTACAGTGGGGTGAATATCCATCACCCCAACCACTGACTTCCCTCAAGTCCTAGACTGGCCAGTAGTCATGAGAGTTAGGCTTCTTAATAGTCAACATGGGAGTACTCCAGGCAGACTGACAAAGCCTGAGAATTGTAAGTTTGAGTAATTTATGGATGTGAGGGGTTATTCCCCTTTTTGCCACTATGGACATTGAGTATTGGCATACCCAAGCAGGATCTGTCCCTGGCTTGAGTTCCAGTGTCTGGCCAGTCCCATTTCCCATTTCAGCCCAAGCCTGAGGAAATTCTTCCAACCAAAGATCCAAATTTTCTTATGAGTAAGAGGTTGCTCAAATAATCTGTATTCCAATTCAGAGGGCAGCTTGATCGCTAGGACTTGGATAGGCTTTCCTTTATCATCTAGTAGTTGGGATCCTTCCTGCCCAAAATATAACTGGGCCCTCATTTTGGTTAACAGTCACCTACCTCAAAGTGGGTAAGGGCATTCTGGAATAACCATAAACAAATGGGTTACCTGTCCCATTCCCAAGTCAAAGATCTTCGGGTAGTCTATAAATATTGTTTAATGCCAGTGACCCCTTGAGCCCATGATTTCTTTGAAGATATTGGCCCCCTGGCCTTTAAGAGCACTGAATGTTGGGCTCTAGTATCTACTACGAAGTCCAAGGGTTTCCCCTCCACCTTAAGAGTTACCCTGGGTTCAGGGAGGGGGTCCGAACCCCAACTGTCTTCTTCCTTTTCTGCAAACAACCTTAATTTGTAGCTTTTTTCTTGGGACAATCCTTTATCTAGTGTCCCTCTTTATAACAGGCACGTTGGTTCTTACCTAATTGTAGTTTGCTGTATCCCTCAGCATCTTTTTTTCTGGCTATGTGCTATTTTCTCTATCCTGGATTGGAGGCAGAGGCAGCCAGGAGCACTCTGGCTAAATCTGTCTTTTCTCTGCCCTAATTTGCTTTCCCTATTGTTATATACTTTCCTTTCTAGGAAGGCCACTGGGCTTTCATCTACTGCCTAACATCATAAACTTTAGCCAAACTGGTGGGCCGTCTAGTGGCCACCTTGAGACCTGCCAACAGAGCCTGACGGTAGACAAGGAGGTGCCCCTTACCTTCAGCCATATTGTAATCTCAGGTTGGTTGGGTGAGAGGAAATCCAGCGTCAAAATCGGCTGGATTCTGGGAGAAAACACCAGTATTTCCCCAAACATTTTTCTGGTTCTCCAGGAGGATACATTCCCTTTCTTCTGTGGTGTAAAGAACCTGCAAGAACTTTTCACAGTAATCCCAAGTGGGCTGGTGAGTTAAAAGCAGTTTCTAAAAGATCAATTAGGTCCCTCAATTTTCAGAAAATTTAGCACTTTGGGTTCTCCAGTTATAAAGGTCAGCTGTCACAAAAGGCCAGTAAAGGTGGGGTTGGTTCCCACGGTCATCTGCAGGCCCAGAGGACCACAGATGCAGAACCGTAGAATCAGCCTCTGGTTCCCCAAGTGGGGAAGCCGCCTGACAGCTCCAGGTGCTTTGCGGTGGACCATCTGGCTGGTCCAGGGTGGGCAGTGGAGGAGACACTGGCACTGGCATTGGTGGGCTCTGGGGGCAGAGGCCTGTAAGGCGGGGTTGGAAAAATATCATCCTCAAGTGTGCTATCCTGTAAGACAGGGTGCAGGGAGCAGAAGGCTTGGAATGTTGTGCCACGGTGTCCGCCACCACTGTGGTAGTGGAACGCACATGTGCATCTGTAGTCTGAGGAGTTTCTGTAGGAGAAGAATCATTAGCAGGGGAAGTCTTAATCCAGGATGGGGGATTCATTACTAAATTTTTCCAAACTGCTACATAAGGTACTTGATCTGGGTGTCCGAGTGTCTTCTGATAAACCTTATCTTCCACCATGAGAAAGCTGGGTAGGTGGAACGTTCCTCCTGGCGGCCATCCAACATTGAAAGTGGGCCATTCAGAGCTACAGACTTGTCATTTTTCCTTCCGTAACATCAACCAAAAGATTGTGAGCCCTTGCCTTAACCTCTCTAAAGTGAGAACCAAATCAAGGGGGTGGGAAGTCGTCTGTTCCATAATGTCTGTTGCTGTCCAGTACGCACAAAGACTCACAAATACAAGAAACAAAACAGACAGACAAACAAGAACAAAGTAGACATTCTGCATCTGATAACAAAAACGAAACCAAGTGCGTGGCCTTGGTTCATGGCAGGAAGGGCAAAAATGGCACAGATAAATGAAGAGCTGACAGGGTCTTGTTTCCTCCATTGAAAATCCTCCAGAACAGAATCAGAATCCCCCTCTGTGGGAGACACGGCATCCACCCTGAAAAGGTTTCTCATAAACACAAGGAGCAAAAGATAAAGACAAGCACCAACTAAGCAGCTGCATAGACATTTTGCAATTTAAGCTTAGACTCACAGACTTCCAGATTTCTGCTCTAGTTTCCCTGCTACGGAAGCCCAAAGCAGTGGGTGGGTTCTATCTGAACCATCTCTTGATGGTGGGACTCTACCTAAGTGTCCACCAAAAACAGACGAGAGAAACTAGGAATATCTCCCTGACTTCGGCACCTGTGACCCACCCAGGACAAGTCTGTCCTATAGTCACGTCTTGCCACTTGTACAGACAGCTCAAGGCTTTTCAGAACAGAAAGTAGACTCAAACACAGACACTGCACAGACACACCAGCCAGCACAAGATCGGGTCGGGGTCTCGGAGGTCCGGGGGGATCCCTGAAACTCAGTAGAACCTCCAAATGTTGTGTTAAGATCGCATGGATGGCCCCCTCCCCCAAACGGCCACCAGGACTCAACTCTGCTGCAAACACACAAGGGTTTATTCAATACAAGCTTGAGCCTGGGTCACAACCTTCCTGTTGCAGCAGGCAAGGTGTACAGCCCTGAGGTCTGGCGGAACAGGGTTTTCAAAGGGCAAAACCACAAGTGGGGAAGTTTCCAAGCCTTGGTATCATATGATTGGGTAAGGGAGGTTGACTTTTAAAATAACTACTCTACATTAGGCGTCAAGACCATGATCAATCCTGGCCCGGCCATCTGGGGATATCTGATCATAAGCAATGCCTGGAATGTCTGATTACATGCTGATTTGGTTGTTGCTAGGGATGGGGAGCGATTAGCACATCTTGTGGCTTTTCTTAGAGGCAGGGCTATGTGACTTTGGTCACAAACTAAGGGCCATCTGGGTGGGGAACTAGGGGGTCACCTGCTGGGTTGCCAGGCAACGGCAATATCTCTCAAGAGCAAGCCTGGTTACTTTCTGCAGCTGGATGGGTCTATCTCAATTTGCCGGCTCCTTTGTCTAAACTTGTACCCAGGACCATAATCATGTTGCCCCAAGATACAAATTTCAAATTCAGGACCTATCATTCCCCCCTTTCCAAGTGGATACTGCCTGGGAGACTGATAACCAGGATGTCATTACTGCTCTGGACAGCAATTTCCCAGGCTATTTTATCAGTCAAATTGTTTCCCCTGGCTCCCACTGTGTCCTTTCTGATGTCCTGGGCAATGAATGACTGCCAGTCTTCTGGGTAGCCAGAGTACCTTTAATAACTGAAGCATTTCTTCTCTGTTTTTGATAGTTTTTCCTTCTGTTGTTAACAGTCCTCTTTCTTGGTAGATGGCCCCATGTACATACGCAGTGGCAAAGGCGAACCAGCTATCAGTGTAGACATCTTTGCCCACAGCCAAGGCTTCAGTCAATGTGACCTGTTCAGCTTTTTGAGCCAACATTCCTGGGGGTAAGGATCGAGCCCACATTACCTGTCTGGGTGGATCCCACTGCACCTGCCCTCTGTTGACCACCCTGGAGATAGCTGCTTCTGTCCGTTCATCACATATGATCTGCCTCTTGGATGGGGCAGGTCTGCCCTGGTACTGCGCACCTGGGCGAGGATCTCAGAACCGTCCTAGAGAGGTGGGTCCAGCTCAGGATCGGGCAGGAGAGTGGCTGGGTTTAGTGAGGCGGACTGATAATCCTTCCTAGGTTTATCAGTAGAGTCTCGTAACGAGTCATTTTGGCATCGCTGAGCCATCTGTCTGGAGGTTGCTTTAACACTCCTTTGACAGCATGGGGTGTGGTAACAGTGAAGTTTTGTCCCAGAGTCAATTTACCTGCATCCTTTACCGATAGGGCGGTGGCTCAGATTATTCGCAGGCATGGGAGCCACCTGGCTGAAACAGGGTCTAGTTTCTTTGATAGATAAGCCATAGGTTATTTCCATGGTCCTAGTGTTTGAGTTAGGACCCTTTTGGCAATGCTCTTATGCTCATCCACATAAAGGTGGAAGGCTTGATTGTGTCCGGTAGCCCTAACGCTGGGGCTGAGAGAAGGGTCTTTTCAAAATTCTCAAAACCTTGTTGGTGACTTGATGTCCATTCAGATTTTTCAGTCTCTTTTGTGGCCTCATAGAGAGGTCTGGCCATCTTTGCAAATCCTGGTCTCCAAAGCCTATAGAACCCTGCAGACCCCAAAAACTCTCTGACCTGTTAGGGTGTCTTGAGCTTTGGAAAATTAAGCACAGTTTCTTGTCGAGCCTGGGACAGCCCTCGTTGTCCTCCTTTTGGGATATAGCCTAAATAAGTTACCTCTGTCTGGCAAAGTTGGGCCTTCTTAGTGATGCTCTGGTACCCTGAATCTCCCAAAGTTCAGAGGAGATCTTCTGTCCCCTGCAAGCAGCTTTCTAGGTCAGCAGCTGCAATCAAATGTCATCTACATATTGGAGAATATGTAGACATCCAGGTTGTGAGTTTGGTACTCACCCAAGTCCTTGTGTAATGCTTCATCAAAGATGGTAGGAGTTTTTGAAGCCTTGGGGCAGCCGTGTCCAGGTAAGTTGGCCATTAATTCCGTCATCTGGTTCGTTCCATTCAAAAGCAAGTAATTCTTGGCTTTTAGGCGCCAAGGGAAGGCTGAAAAAAAGCATCTTTAAGATCCTGGACAGAGTACTAGTCTCACTCTGGAGGAAGAGAACTCAACAGGGTATACGGATGGGGGACTGTGGGATGTATGTCCATGACTGACCTCTTAAGTTCCTGTAAGTCCCAGACAGGCAATCAGTAGAATTGGGCTTTCTGACTGGCAGAGTATGTCATGATGATTGGCAGGGTGTGAGGGTACCATGTTCAAGTAGTTTACAGGTGTGAGGCGTGATCTTTCTTGGCTTCCAGGGGCATAGGATACTGGCGAACCTGAACTGTGTCAGCTCCTGGTTTCAATTCCATGAATACCAGGGCCCTATGTTTGGCCAGTCCCATATCCCCAGTTTCTGCCCATGCCTGAGGGTACTCTTGAAGCTAGAGACTGATCTTTTCTTCTGGTGTAGTGTCTTAAACAGTTTGTATTTCTGATTTAATTCTAGAGTCAATACTTGAAGGTTTTCCACGTTCATCCAGCAGATGAGCTCCATTAGTCCCAAAGTGTATCTGGGCCTTTATTTTGGACAAAAGGTCCTTTCCCACAAATGGGTAAGGGCACTCAGGGATGACCATGAACGAATGGGTTACCTGTCCCATTCCCACGTTTATTGTTCTTGGGTAGTTCATGGATATTGTTTGGTTCCTGTGGCCCCTTGGACCTAGGACTTTTTGGTAGCCAAAGGCTCTCCAGCCTCAAGAATTACTAACTGTTGTACTCCCATATCAACCAAAAAGTCTGTGGGCTTGGGGCCGGAGAGACATCTCAGAGGTTAGGAGCACTGGCTGTTTTACCAAAGGTCCTGAGTTCAATTCCCAGCAACCACATGGTGGCTCACAACTACCTATGGTGAGATCTAATGCCCTCTTCTGGCAAGCAGGAGTACATGTAAGCAAAACACTGTATACATAATAAATAAACAAACTTGACTCTTTATCAATATACCAAAATAAAGTCTGTGGGCTTCCCCTCCACTTTAAGGGTTACCCTGAGTTCTGGGAGGGGTTCTGAACCCCATCCTCTTCAATCGCTGTCTCCCTCAGCGATCATGACTTTGGGCTTAGGCTTTTACTTAGGGCATTCCTTGGGCCAGTGCCCTTTTTCCTTACAGTAGGTGCAACGGTTCTTACTCAGGGGCGTGCGGTGTCATCCCTTGTTGTTAACTCCAGTAGCTGCTTGAGTTGGCGATGCCATTCTCCAGGTTCCGCAGTGGCTGCCAGTAGGACTCTTGATAAATCCATATTCTGTAGCTTTTCTGCTTTTATCTGTTTTTCCTCTAGACACTATCTCTATTGTGTTAAACTCTCTCTGCCAGGGCCACCGGGTCTGAGTGACTTTCCTCCTAATCTTTCCTGTTTTTGCAATTTCTTTCTGATGTCTTGGGACCTCCTGATTAATGAAAGCCAAAGCAACAGCAGACCAGTGTTCCTCTGTTTGGGATCATGTGGAGTATATTGGTGAAATGCCTCCATGACCCTTTCCAGGAATGCTATTGGACTTTCATTAGGTTCCTGCACCTTGGTAAGATTTGTGGGTCCTCTAGCAGCTGCTTTGAGACCTGCCAACAGAGCCCGGCATTAGACTAGTAGGCGCCCCTTACCTTCGGCCGTATCGTACGCCCAAGCTGGATTCTGAGTGGGTGCCCCAGGGTCAATAGGGACCTGTTTCTGCACTTCCAAGAGGATGTGCTCTCATTCCTCAGCGGTAAAAGAACCTACAAAAGCTGCTGACAATCATCCCAAGTGGGCTAAAGGGTGAAAAGAACAGTTTCTAAAAGGCTAATTATAGGTCCTTAAGGTTATCAGAGAAAGGGGCATTCTAGGACCTCTAGTTCTATAGGTCTGACGTGGCAAAAGGCTAGTAATGGTGGGGCTAATTTCTGGCTGCATCTCCTGGAACCGTTGCTTGGAGGGACAGGACAGTGGAGTCTGCTTTAGGGGTTGCACTCCTGTGACTCTGGGTGCCTTGAGCTGGCCCCTGCGACTCCATTCCTCTCAAGGAAGATGGTGCCTCCAGCAGGGCCTGTGGTATAGGAGCAAGAGCTGGGGCCAGTGGCTCTGGTGATCCCAGAGGTGGTCTGTATGGAGGGGGCAGAAAAATAATTTCCTCATCGGAACCTCCCTGTAGGACTGGATACAGGGATGCCGATGGTATTCTAGGCTTGTTGTCCCAGGTCACTAAAGCCACAATTTGTTCTGCAGACAAACAGGGGTTCAGCAGAGGGGGCAGAAAAGTTTTTACCAAGGGGTGTAGGTTAGTAGCGACCAGATGTTTCCAGACAGCCATATAGTGGACTTGGTCAGGATGTCCATGGGCTTTCCCACAATCTCTTTCCATTGTCCGGATGGTATCTAAATGGAAGGTTCCCTCTGGCAGCCAACCTACGTTGAAAGTCGGCCATTTGGCATTGCAGAAGACAAACATTGTTCCCCTTTACCATCCACTGAAAGGCTGTGAGCCCTAACCCTAACTTCCTTGAAGTGAGCCGGAACCAGGTCCAGGGGGGTTGAAGGAATCTGTCCCATAGTGTCAGTCACAGTCATGTAAAGGATTACACAAAAGGCAGAGACATAAGACAGGAGACCAAGAATTCAACCAATCCACAATCAGCGGCAAAACTGAAACCAAAAATTCAGTGGTGACTGGGAATGGGAAGATAACCTTCCCAGTGTCACAAGCAGCCAAACATGAGGTTCTCCGTCCTCTCCTGTGGGCACCTCATCCCCCTCTGAGGGCCCTGAAACCTATTCCAGGGTCTCATGACCACAACTTTCCAGTGTGTCTACCCTTAGCAATTTCTGGCCACTTGAGGTGCCTTGAGGCAGAAAATGAAAATATAAGAGAATGAATGACAATACAGAAGAATATAAAACTCACGGGCAGGTTCTGGACCCTGGCGGGGGGGGGGGATCCTGGGGGATCCCAGACAAGCCCCCGAATGTTATGCCCAGATTGCAAGGCAGCCCCCCCCCCACAAAGACCACCAATTCCAATGCAAACACAGAAGGGTCTTTTACTGCAAGCTCAAGCTTGTGCCACAAACTGTCCCTGTCGTGGCAGGTTAGGAGAGTGGTCCTTAGTCTAGGGGAGCAGAGTTTTTAAAGTAAAACTGCAAGCAGGGAATTCCAAGCCTTGGCATTACAGGACTGGACAGGGGTTGGGCAAGCGAGGTGACCGTCACTGCTACTGCTGGGTACCATCTGGCAGACTTGCTGAGGGAAGTAAGTGTATCTACAGAAACGTGGTCCATTTGGCAGTTACGTTCGCACATCCCGTGGTTTTACCTGGAACTGGCTGGGTGGAAGGTCACCCTTGGGTCAGTACCTTTAACAAAATGGAACCCTAATTCAAAATGGAGTTTGCTTGGCCCTTACATCACAATGCAACTTTGGCTGGCCTGGAACTCACTCTGCAGTCCAGGGTGGCCTTGAGCTCAGAGATCCACGTGCCTCTGCCTCTAACTGTTGGGATTAAAAGCATGCATCAACATGTCCAGCAGTTTCTTTAATTTGTGAGCAAAATGTTGGAGGTTGGTCTGATGCATGTTACTGGCCCTCAAGATCTGGTTACACCTACCCTTTGTAAACATGCCTAAGACATACCTGATTTGTTGATTAAACAGCCTCTACTTGGGCAGGGCAGAATGGGGTAGGTGTGGCTAAGGTTCCTTGGCTTTTGGGTTCAAGAAAGAATCACCGAAGACGGATGGGAAGAGAGAAGGAAGGAGGACACCTAGATGGACTAGTGTGGAGAAAAAAACGTGAGCCAAGAGAAAAGACTACAATAATGGCATGAAAAGACCCAGATGAAGAACACAAGCAACTACCATGGGATTATGAATGGAAGGTAGACCAGATGAGGAGGGGCTGGGAGACAGTGAGGATACTGAGGCAGTGTAAGTGAAATATCTGCCTGGCCCAAGGTAAATAAGGCAATTATAAATCTAACAGGTGTCTGCGTCTTATTTGTGATTGTGGGCTGAACAATACCGCCATAATAATCATAGGGCTAACTATAAACATTAAATGTTGGAAGCCGCGTGACCGTCTCGCCAGCAAGAATGCACGCAGACACAAGGATCCTTCTGCAACAGGCCTTTTATTACAGTTAAGCGATGAAAGGAGGAGAGAGTGAGCCCCGATGTGGCGCTGTTTATATAAGCCCTGGTCGCACCTAAGTGACGTGTCAATACCCTGATTGGCTGCTCACTCTTTACCCTGTCTGATGATGCGGGCTTGGCGTGCTTACGCAACCCGCGCATGCGTTCTGGAGGTTGTTTACAGTTTTGAGGGCGGAATGTCAATGCCATCTAGTGGCGTCTGAGTCTCAGCTCTCCACATCTCCCCCTTTTATTTTAATAAATGAAAACTGCCTTAAAGCCTTGTAAGCGCGGCACAAGAGAGCCCTAAGCTCGATCAAGCGAACTCCTTCTTTGGGGAGTAAGCGATCAAGAGCTTTAGATTACTCCCTTACCCCACCAGGTGCAATGGAGACAAGTCCTCTGGGTGCAGGGGCTAAGGGAGAAGATTAAAAATGGAGGTGACACCCATTCCCGTGCAATGGAATAAAATTCCAGGGAGTGCAAGGGCTGTCATCCTATCTAGGTACTATAGCCGCTTAGGCAAAGGCAACATTGACTTGGATCACTCATCGACTCAGTGCAATGGGTAAAACCCCTGAGGTGCATCGACTGAGTGTCACAGTCTGTTTTAACTTTTTAACATGGATAACCAAATTTTGGGAGATGATCCTTGTTCCAAGGCCACAAGTGCTTGCGCGATCGCGACTTAGTCACGTTTGTGTTGGGTATTGAGTTTGCAGAACAACCAGAGTAAAAACACTAAGCCACAACATAGTGCTGCACCAAACATTCCAACCCCCACTCAATCTTAAAATAAGAAAAGGCAGGAGAAACCCAGAATAAGCCATCCGTGAGCGATGAATCCACTCGAGTAGAATTAGTGGTCACCCTCGCAGCCCTTAATTCTTCGAGTAGTAGCAGGTGTATTTGTTGAAAGATCATCTTCAGCTGTCATGAGCTTTCGCGTGAGGCGCTCCGGTACCCAGAATGGATTGTTTTCTTCCTGTGGGAAAACACAGACAGCTCCCCTGGATCTTATTAAGATAGGATCCGGGCCTTTCCATTGACCAGTCAAGACATCCTTCCATTTGATCATTTCCTTAGGCCTATCAGGCCCTAAGCAGTGGCGATCAGCCGCCGAATGGCCTTGACTGTCCAAATTTAAAAAATTGAGAGTAAAGAGTGCCAAGGAAACAGTCACTCGTGGCACTGAGGGCAGAGCCTCCTGGACTCCCCCTTTTTGTTTTATTAAGTAGGATTTTAGGGTGCGATGAGCACGTTCAATAATACCCTGACTTTGAGGGTTATATGGGAGACCCGTTAGATGGGTCACTTCCATTTGATGACAAAACTGTCCAAATTTTTGAGAAGTATAGGCTGGCCCATTGTCAGTTTTTAGAATTTTGGGCTTTCCCCAGGCACTCCATGCCTCTAGGCAATGTTGAATAACACATGGGCTGCCTTTTCTCCAGTCAGGGGAGAAGCAAACATAACTCCAGAGCAAGTATCAACGGAAACATGCAAATATTGAAGTTTACCAAAAAATGAAATGTGGGTAACATCCATCTGCCACACTTGTAGTGGACGGATTCCTCTGGGATTAATCCCAACATGAGGCATAGGTAAGAACTGACAACAATTTTGACATTGGGTAACAATATCTCTAGCTTCTTTTCTAGTTATGTCAAATCGATGACGCAATGTCTCAGCTGTAACATGAAACTTTTTATGAAACTCCTTAGCCAATTTTAAATTTGAAAGGAGGGCAAATGCAATCATCTTTGTGGCTCAATCTGCCAGGTCATTTCCATGGGACATGGGCCCCGGTAGACCAGAATGAGCCCTAATATGTGTAATAAAAACGGGATCTTCTGGTAATTAAGGCAAACTGAATCCTTTGAAAAATTTTTGCAAGCTTGCTAGATGCTTTAATCAATCCAGCAGCCTCTAAGATTTTGGTTGCATTTACCACATAACTAGAATCAGAAACAATATTTAAAGGACCTGGAAATTTTTCCAAAACTTTTAGCACTACTAAACATTCCACAATTTGAGGCGAGGTCTCATGATATTGCTTAGAAACAACTTTATTATTAGCACATAAGCTCCTACTTCTGTTTTTGACCCATCTGTATAAACTACCAGTCCATCCCGAAGTGGTTTCTGGGACGTTACATGCGGGAAGACTACTTCCTGAGTTAAAGCAAATTGCAAAATAGGGTGTCGAGGGTAATGATTATCAATTAAACCACTAAAGGAGGTAACTAACACCGCCCAAGTATCGGAGGTAGCAGTTAATACCTGAACTTGGTGAGCTGTATAAGGCACTATATTAAGGACTTTGGCTCCTTCCCAAAGTATGTAATGGCTGTTTTTAACCCACGAAGTGCAAGTTGAGCGACTGCATCCGGATACCATTTAATAATTTTTGTAGGAGAAGCATTGGGATGAACCCACACTAAGGGTCCATCTTGCCATAATACAGCAGTTGGTAAATGTTTAGTTTTAACGACACACATGTCAAAGGTCTTAGTTTCATCTACACGTTTTAATTGGGCATCTTGTAAAGCGTTTTGTACCACTCGCAGGGCGTGGCTTGCAGCCGGTGTTAAGGCTCTGGGTGAAGAAATATGAGCATCCCCTTCCAAAATATCAAATAGGGTTTTAATTCAGCAGAAGGAATCTTTAAAAACGGCCTAAGCCAATTTATATCACCTAATAATTTTTGAAAATCATTTAAGGTATGTAAATGATCCCTGCGAAGTCTTATTTTTTGAGGAACTATTCGTTCCGGATAAATAACAGTCCCCAGAAAGGAATGTACTTCTGAAATTTGGACCTTTTTAGTGGCAATATGCAATCCCCATTGTTGCAGGGTTTTTTGTAACAAAGGATACGCATCTTGTAAGATGGCTAACTCCTCATGGCACAAGAGAATATCATCCATATAATGAATCAGCAACAAGGAAGGAAATTGCTGTCTAACTGGTTCAAGAGCCATTTGCACATACAATTGACACATGGTGGGGCTATTAGCCATGCCTTGAGGTAGAACTGTCCACTGATATCTTTGGTCTGGCTCATGGTGATTAACAGCAGGTAGGGTAAAGGCAAATCTCTGTCTGTCTCGTGGGCACAATGGAATGGAGAAAAAACAATCCTTGATGTCTATTATTATAATTTTCCATTGCTTAGGCAGGGCTGAAAGCAGAGGCAAGCCTCGTTGCACTGTTTCAAATAATTGCATCTGTGCATTAATAGCCCTCAGGTCATGGAGAAGCCTCCATTTTCCTGATTTCTTTTTTATAACAAAAATGGGTGTATTTCAGGGGGAAGTAGATAGTTCCAAATGACCAAGCTATACCTGTTCTTTAACCAGCCTTGTAGCGGCTTCTAGCTTTTCAGAGGAAAGGGGCCATTGAGGAACCCATACGGCTTCCTCTGTGAGCCAAGATATGGGCATGGAACCCTCGATGGCAGTTAATGAAAACCCAGGCCTTGTTTTCCTGTATTATTTTCCTGTGAAATCGGGTGCAATCTCCCTTGTTCCTGTTTACCAAGGCCTTTTCCTTCCTTATAACCCATCCTTTTTATTATATCAACTGCTTGTTGAGAGTACTCATTGTTCAATGCTAATCCTAAATCCTGCAAAATATCTCTTCCCCAGAGATTGACAGGGAGAGGAAGAACATATGGTATGAAACTTCCTGTTTGACCTTTCGGTGCTTGCCACCTCAAAGAACGTGAACTAACTGCAGGGCTGGCCTCATATCCCAACCCTTGTAAGGAGTGGGATGATTGTGTAACAGGCCACGCCTTAGGCCACCAGGTGGAAGAAATAATGCTTTTATCAGCCCCTGTGTCCAAAATACCAGTAAAACCTTTTCCTTCTATTTGTAATTGTAAGGTAGGTCTAGTCTTAAGATCAACTACCAAATGAGCAAAATCTGTTCCTGTGGAACCGAGTCCTTTTGTGCCCCTTGGTGTTTCGGTAGATGGAAAACAGTCATGAAGGCTTGGGAGGAGGACTAATTGAGCAATCCTATCTCCAGGAGAAATAGAAAATACGCCTTGGGGGCAGGAACAAAGCACCTGGAGCTGTCCCGTAAAATCCTGATCTAAAATTCCAGGATGGACCATAAGTCCTTTTAAAGTGAGAGAGGAGCGACCCAAAATAAGACCGACACTTCCTTCAGGCAGGGGACCTTCAAACTCCACTGGGACAGGTTGCACCCCCATGTGTGGCATTAATAAGAATTGGGAGGTGGAACGGAGGTCCAGGCCTGCTGATCCTCTTGTCGCTCTACAGCTGGGTAAACCTCCTGTTGTCTGCCTGTGTCCCATTTTTTTGGGGGGCCCTGAGACTTGGGGCCCTGAAATCAGTTTTTTGGAATATTTTTATTTCTCTCATTAAGGGGGGTTTCATGCTGGATAAGTTTTCCCTGAATATCTCTAATTGAACGGCATTCATTAGCCCAGTGATTGCCTTTTTTACACTTAGGGCAAAGTCCAGGAACTTTCTTTTGCACAGACACACGACAGTCTCTTTTAAAATGACCCATTTTGCCACAATTAAAACAAACTTTATTGTTTTTAGAACTTGGGCAGTTATTGTTTTGTAATATGGCTGCCGCCAGGCCGGTGTTGGTAAGCGGGCCTCCGAGTCCTCGGCAAATCTTTATCCAATCTAGCAGTCCTTTGTTCCTTCTGGGGGTAATGACTGCCTTGCATTCTGGTGAAGCATTTTTATACACCAGTTGTTCTACCATTGGTCGGACCCTTTCCGGGTCTCCAAATATCCTGCCTGCTGCATCCATCATTCTGGCCACAAATTCTGGGAATGACTCCTGAGGACCCTGGATAATTTTTGTTAAATGGCCCTTGGTCCCACCCTTCTTTGAAAGGGCCTTCCATGCTTTAATTGCAGCAGCAGATATTTGGCTGTACGCTCCCCAATCATAATCTGTCTGTTGCTGGACATGCGGACCTTGTCCTGTTAGTAGCTCAAATGTCCAGCGTCGTTGATTGTCTTCTGCATTGGCATTAGCCCTAGCTTGGGATTGACAGGCATCATACCATAGGGCTTTCCATTCCAAATACACTCCCATATTAGGGAGGGCAGCTTTTACTACAGTCTGCCAATCATTTGGGGTCATTGCTGTAGAGCCTAGCCTCTCAAGCTGCATAATTGTGAAATTAGCATCTACCCCGTATTTATTAACTGACTCTGCCAGTTCCTTGACTAGAGGGTAATCTACAGGCACGTGGACACGGCCTCCCTCCACATCTTCAAATACTGGAAAAGTCTGAAAAATTTTGTGTCTATCTTTTGTTGAAAAGAAGGAATCAGGATAGTGCCTCCCGGTGTAGGATGGGGGAGCACTAGAGACAACGGGAACGGCCGACTGAGAAAGTGCGCCCTTCCTGTTCCTCATACTACTTTGCTTTTGATATAATAGTAATGGCCACTCATCCGGATGGTATCGTTTTTCCTCATAGCGGGCTGCTTCCCCCTCCAAGTCCTCTTCATCAGAGGGATATAGCTGCTCAAATTCACAGTTTTCAAGCCCCAAAGCTTCTAATTCTTTTACCGGATAAAGAGGCTTTTCTTTTAGGTTTTTCCTTTCCTTCTCACCTTTTTTATCCAGGGCGTTCTTTCCCTTACCTCTCACTTCCGTGGCTTTAACATCCACAGAAGGGTCTTTTTTCTTAGAGACGTCTGTATTTCTATCCATTGGGGCCCCTAATCTCTTGTCACGTCCTGTTTCTGGCATGTTGTCTCGCATCTCCCCTAATCCCTTAGTGTCTACTCTTAGCCTTTTGCTAATCTCTTTCCTTCCGAGGCTGCCCTCAAGTTTGCACGAAACCAAAAGAAAGAGGGCTATGGCAGCTATCACAGCAGGGAAGGCCATAAGGGCTTCTGCTAGCTGAAATGAAAAGTGAGATAAATCAAGATCGAACATGTCTCTCAGGACAAACCTCAATGTTGCAGTTCTGAATCCTTCCCCGTGAACGGGGGCTCTCCTCCGCAGCACCGGCGGTGGCAGGCTCCCTGTTTCCTGGCTTTCAGCACCAGATGTTGGAAGCCGCTTGATCGTCTCGCCAGCAAGGACACACGCAGACACAAGGATCCTTCTGCAACAGGCCTTTTATTACAGTTAAGCAATGAAAGGAGGAGAGAGCGAGCCCCGATGTGGCGCTGTTTATATAAGCCCTGGTCGCACCTAAGTGACGTGTCAATACCCTGATTGGCTGCTCACTCTTTACCCCGTCTGATGATGCGGGCTTGGCGTGCTTAGCGTGCTTACGCAACCCGCGCATGCGTTCTGGAGGTTGTTTACAGTTTTGAGGGCAGAATGTCAACGCCATCTAGTGGCGTCTGAGTCTCAGCTCTCCACAATTAAATAGCCCAACACTCATTTCTTCTATTACAATAGAAAGAGGAGGAAGGGTTTCTTGTCACAGTAATAGATGTATGTATCCACACTCTGTATACAGTGTTGGGTTTCAAATTCACGTTTGCTAGAGAAGAAAGCATATGCCAAATCAGGTTGGAGAGTCGGGTATGACAGAGCATACATGCGGTCCTAGCCCTCAGGAAGCTGAAGTTAAGCCCAAGGATTCCAGACTAGACAGGACAACATACAAGACACCCCAATCTCATTAAAAAAGAGAGAGCGAGAGGATGGAGAGAATAATAACTTACGTTCAGGCACAGTGATTTAGGAGTGCAGTGATTCAGGCACAGTGATTCAGATGTGTAGCACTACTTCGGAATCTGAAGCAGGAAAATCCTTGAACTTGGGAGTTTTGACACCAGCCTGGGTAACAGAGAGACTTTGTCACAAACCAAACCCCAGTTGGAATGTTTTCTTGTCAAAATTACCAACAAGTCTGGCCAAAGCTGCTTCTAGGCTGAACAGTAGTAGAGCTGAAAAAAAAACTCACGGCAGCCCCCTCTATGGGTGATCTATGGCTTGGAGCACATAGATCATGCCATTGTATCCCAGAAAGGGAACCTGGATGTTTGAATTTTCCAGAGCAGTGCTGTGAAGAAAAATCTCACAGTCTTTAGCTTCATCATGCAGCTACTTTAAAAATATTAACCCAGAGCCAGGTGTGGTGGTGCACAGCTGTAGTCCCAGTACTGGGGAGGCAGAGGCAGGCGGATCTCTGTGAGTTCAAGGCCAGCCTTGAACTACAAAGTGAGTCCAGGACAGCCAAGGCTACAGAGAAACCCTGTCTCCAAAAACAAAAAATTAACCCAGAGTGGACACATCTGGTATAAAGATGTACATGTCTTTATTCACAGAGAAGGCTGACTTGGTAGCTGTCAAATTCCCGGTATACTCAGGGAACAGTTTACGTGAAACCCTGACAGAACCAGCTCCTCTCATCTCGACCCTGTATCCTTCCAGCAGGGAGACTCCAGGCCTGTCAGCCAGCCTTCACTCGGCCCTGCTGCAGGCCATGGGGACAAGCCACTCACCTGAGCAGACGCAGGGACACTGGCCTAGCAGGTCAGTGGCATCTGTGGAGAGTTCTGTGGGCTTGTGCCTGCCCACCAGCGGTTCCAGCCCCAAAGAAAAAATATGGCTACCAGGCCTTGCGGCACATGCCTAGCATGAGATCCGGCTCAGCAGCTAAGAATTGCATCACATCCCCAGGATCACCTTGCTCCCTCCATCCTCCCCCCAGGCCTCACCTATCTGAGGGTCCTAAAATTCTTGAATAACCAGGTGGCCTAGTAGGTTTTTACCTTTCTTACTCAGCATTTCCCATCTCCTTTATTCTTTCAAGAGTCTGTGGACGGAGTATGACTTGGGCCAAGAAATTGCTTGTGACCAACTCTCTGGGCCTTGGTTTCTCTATCGATTAAAGGAAGGGTACTATGCAATGTCAGTAATAAAAATTTTAGATGGAACTAGCATGGCCATCTTGGTTCAAAGAAGCGTTTTCAGGCAGGCCTGTCTTCCACAAAACCCAGGCACACCTCAAGAGCATCCTGACTGGCTTGGAACTTTCTGGGAGTTCAACCTTAGTTCCCAAAGTTTTTGTGACCAAAGTGCAATGCAAAACAAAAGCTGTGCCTGACGTAGCAATGACAACTATAGCCCTGTCCCTTAAGAATAGCTAAAGCAGGTGTACCACTCTAAGGCTGACCCACTCTCGACAGTAAGATAATAAAATAACAGCATTGAAAGAAAAAACAAAACTGTTCCAACGCTGTTGGTATTAAAATCTTAACACCGAGAGTCTTAGGTTTTCGGGCCTGTATGACTACTAACAGAGAAAAGGCCTCTGTGAGCTGGAGTTAGGCTATGCCACTAACGCAGAGAACAAGGTCAGGGAGCCTGGAGACAAGGAAAACCTGAGGAAAAAGACACCAGCCTGGACCGCTGGAAGCACCTAGATTCACCTGCCGTCTCCATGTGGGGTAGCCACCAAGGCGAAGAAAGGCTCGGGCTCCATCATCAGAGGCACCTGGGCCAAAGGTCACCGGCAAATGTGTTAGGAGTCAAGGCCCCGCGAGTAACTGCGGACACCTCCACAGTGCGGCGCGCTGCCCGCCTTACCCACGCTTCCAGGGCGCAGCCTGTACTCACCCGTGGCTAGGACCTAGGTAGGCTTGGTGTTTTCCCCGAAGTGGCCTCCTCCGCGACCCTAAGGGCTGACAAAACAACAGGTCCCTCAGCACCTGGGAGTCCAGTCTCCGGACCTACCGAGCCTCAGTTTCCCCCATCTCCACACGAGCAAGAACCGGAGGCGGACACGAACTTACACAGGTCCGGAGGCTGGCACCCTTTGTGTCCCGGGCCCGCCCCTGCACGAGGCGCACACAGTAGGCGCTCCGGAAACACCCTCGGAGCGGAGCAGCGGGCCACTTCCTGCCCTCGAGCTGACTCCGGGAGCCCCGGCCCCACCGCCCCGCCCCCGGCCCGGGCCATGCGGCATTCCTAAGGTGGGTGGGCGCAGGAAGGAGGTGCCGCGGGCCCGCCCCCTCCGGCGCGTGGGCGGGGCGAAGCCCCCCTGCTCCGCGGGCCCGCCCCCGAGGGTGGGCGTAGCTGGCCACGCTCCGCACAAAGTTTGTTTCTGCCTCGGGGCGGTGGGGGAGGGGGCGGCGGGCGCGCCGGGAGGAGAGGGGATCTGACGTCAGGTCGCGAGGTGCTTTCCAGCCGCGAGCTGTCAGGCGGGTGTCAGACCCGGCAGGTACGCGGCGCGCTCTCCCGGCGCCCCCCGTCCCGGACGGGCCATCCCGCACCCCGCCGAGGCCGCGTGGGCCGGAGAGCCGCCGGCTGAGGTGAGTGCGGGACCCCGGGGGGGCTGGAGACGCGGTGGGGGAGGCCGCGCGGACAACTTGAAAAGTTTCTTGGGGCGGCAGGGCGGGGGAGGGGGCGTCGTCCCGGCGCGTGCGACAGTGGGTGTGTGAGCCCGTGTGTGTGTGTGTGTGTGTGTGTGTGTGTGTGTGTGTGTGGCCGGAGCGCGGAGCGCTGGCGCGGGATGTCGGGGGGGGGGTCCCGTTCGGGGTCCTTGGCGGGAGGGGGGTCCCCCAGAGCCCAGCCTGGGAGAGGACGGCCGCTGCCCCGCAGCGGGGTGAGCGCGCGGGGAGCGGGTTTGTTTGGTTTCAAAAGTGCACGTTGCTAACCGCCGGCAGCCCCCCCACCGGCACAGCGGCCGAGCGGGGCCGGGGGCCGCCGAGTGACAGCTGGAGGTGGGGGCCGCGGGCGGGGCCCCGACGGGGAGGGCTTGGGAGCCCGCGCGAGTTCCCCTTTCCTTTGGAACAAAGGAAAGTCTGTCTCCGAGGCATCTGTCACTCCCGGGCGGGCCAAGGCTGTGGGGCGCGTGGGGCCGGCGACGCGGAGAAAGTTTGTGCGCGCCGGGCCGCCGGGGCCGGGCGAGGGGCGGCCGAGCGGCCCGCGGGGGCCGTGCGCGTCCCCGGTGCAGGGGGGCGGCCAACATGGAGTCCGGGCGCAGGGCTGGGGTGGGGGAGCGGTGCGGAGGTTGGAGCCCAGCCCCCTCCCTTCCCCTCCCCCTCCGGGCCGAGTTCGAAGCACAAAGCCGAGCGCGCACGCTCGGGCGGCCCCGCGCCCCAAGAGTCAGCCCGCTCTGAGGACCGGGGAAGTGCTTGGGAACTAAACTTTTTCCTGTCTCGGAATGGACACGTGAGTTTTCTTTCGTGCAGAGCTCACCCCCCCCCTCCAGCCCCCGGCGGCGGGGAGCGGGCCTGCAGGGGAGTTGTTGCGCGTACCGTGCCTCGGGTGGGGGCCGGGGGGTGAGGGTGCCCCGAGAGCCGGCCGATTCGTCGGCGCCCCGTGAGCCATGTGCTCCGCGGCGTCTGGGCCGCGGGGGGGGGGGGGGAGGCTGCGCGCTTTGTGTGAACTGCTGGGAACTCCGGCCCCCGTGCGCGGCGCGGGGGAGCGTCTCCGGAGCTGGGAGAGTTGTCAGAAAGTTCCTGTGGGAGTGGCTGCAGATGGCGTGGTGGGAGTGTGAGGAGATTGCCTGGGGTGCGGTGTCCAAGGGGTGCCTCCAGGAACCCGGTTCGTGTGGATGGCGGCTGTGATGACGTGCGTGCTCCTCGGTCGGAGAGAACGTGGGTGGGCAGGTCACTTGGAGTTCGTGGGTGGGCGGGTGCAGGAGTTAGGCTAGTCTCCTGGGTCGTTGTAGTCGTTGGTCTTAGGTGTGGGGTGGAAAGCTGTGTGTGTGTATGCGTGTGTGTGTGTTTGTAAAACTCGAGGAACTTGTGTGATGTAAGCAGCAGGTCGGGTAGGTGATCTTAGCTTGGTTCGGCTTTCCCGGGGGATATCGAGGTATTCCTGGGAGGCGTGTGTGAGAGACCTGCAGGCCAGGCCTGGGGTGCAGGACCCAGAGGCGGAGGACGTCCCCGCTGAGGGCTCCTCCTTGGCCCCACACCGGGAACTCTGAAGACTGGGTTCTGGCTGGCAGCCAGGGTGGAATTTAGAAAGATAACCTTCAGTAAACTTACCACCGCGACTGCCGGGGCTGCCTCCCAGAGCTGGTGTCCCAGCTGTCCCGGAGGCTGAAATGTCTGCCCTCAGAAGCCCCATTTGTGATTCTCACTCTGAGGAAACAGAACCTCAGAGCGGTGCCTGTTTCACCTCCAGGTGGCCTGGCTGAAGGTAGACCCTTCCCTCGAAAGTCTGGCTTAGCCAGCTTAGAGATCTGGGCTCAGGCCCAAGGCCTGCAAACAAAACCTGGGAGATGCCAGAGTCTGTTGGCTAGGCCTGCTGGGGAGCTGTTAAAAGGCAGGGAAGGGAGGAGCCTGCAGAGTCTGGCACAGCCTTGGCCTAGAACTTGTGCTTTTAAAATGTAAATTTCTTTTGCTTTTGTGAACAGGAACTTTGTCTGCAGGAGGAGCAGCTGATAGGAGTTACCTAGGCGGAAACCTTCCTTCATTGACTGGGGAAGGAGGGCTTCGAGTTCAGAGTGGGAGTTAAAGCAGGGACCAAAGCCACACTTCGTTGGTCTGGACTCTGAGATTGAGTCTGGGACCAGGTCAGAGGCTGGACCAAGGAAGAAGGTGTAAAACAACCATAGGACCGACTCAGTTGTCCCGGCACTACACACTGGCTGCTGACCACAGCGAGCAGTTTCCAGACCTACCTCTGGGCCTTGGAAGGAAAACTACCCCAACCCTACTTTATAATGAATGCTAAGAGATGGGACTCTTTCCCTTTTTTACGAATTTTTTTTTTTAAATGTGTATGAGTGTTTTGCCTTCATGTATGTTGGTGCACCTCAGAGGTCAGGAAACGACATCCGACCCCTTGGATTTATGGGTGGTTGTGTTCCTCCACGTGGGTCTACAACCCTGGGAATGCAACCCAGGCCTCCTGTAAGAGCAGCAGATGCTCTTAAGTGCTGAGCCACCCCTCCAGCTCCAGAAATTCACTTTTAAAGTAAGAGCAGATATGGGGGGAGGGGTCAGGCTGGAGAACCGGCTCAGTGGTTTCAGAGCACCTGCTCTTGCAGAGCCTGGGTTCCATTCCCAGCATAGACACAGCTCACAGTGTCCGCACCTTCAATTTCAGAGGATCTGCCTCCCTCTTCTGGGTTCCCAGGACACTGGATATATTGTGTGCGCAGACATGTTAGGCAGAACATCTACAGGCATAAAATAAAATCTTGGGAAGGAGGGGGAGAGAAGAGATTTGATGGGAGGGGAAAGAATAAGAAGAAAATAGGAAAATACTTTGATCAAAGAATATCATAAAGTTTTGAAGTAAATAAATAAAAAAAGGGCCAGTATCCTTCTATCCTCCCCACCCCTAATTAACTGCTGACCAGCTCTCTGTAGAGCAGCCTGTGGTGGGCATTCTGTAATATATGGTGACATACAGTCCTTTGATGACTTGGCCTCTTTTCCTTTAGCGTTACTCAAGGTCCATCCATGTCATAGCAAGCATCAGAAGTGTACCCTCCCCTTTTTAATGTGTTCATTTTGTTTTCTGTGTATGAATGTTTTGCTCGCATGTATATATACACACCACATGGATGCCCATGGGAGCCCCCAAAAGGCATTGGATTCCCTGGAGCTGCAGTTACAGATGGCTGTGAGCTTCCATGTGGGTGCTGGGAAGTGAACCAGGTCTCCTGGAAGAGCAGCCTGTGCTCTTAACCCCTTAGCCTCTCCAACCCAACTGTACTCCTTTTTGTGACCAAGTGACTCGTGTACTTAGCCGTGTGTTGAAGGTCTCTCGATGGTGTCCGCCTTTTGGCTGCTGTGAGCATTTGTGCATAGGTGGCAGGGCACCAGGTGTACGTTTCTCTTGAGTAGCCAGCTGGTGGTGAGCTGGCAATTTTCTCCTTTCCATGGGCTTTCACATGAGTTAAATGAGGTAATAGGGCGGCCTGAAAACAGAATTCAAGCACTGATGCTGGGGAGGCAGAGGCCGGAGGATCGTGGCTTCAAGATCTGCCTGGGCCATACCGTTCTTTGTAGTCCTGTTCTGGTTTTGAAAGAAGTGCCACCCATGTTTCAGTAGTCCCTCTCTGTTCCATGAACTGGTGGCGTTTAGGGTTCATCCATCTAGCTCGCTCAGGTTCAACTGATTTGGAACTGTGACTCCTGTTTGTGATGGTGAACTCACTAGCAGACCAAGGAAGAGGGGCATGAAGTGCTAATGTTCTCCCCATCCCCTTTGTCACTTGCCCAGGGTCCCCAGGGGTCCAGCCTAGCCCCTACACACCATGTCGGACAGCGACCTAGGTGAGGATGAAGGCCTCCTGTCACTGGCCGGTAAGAGGAAGCGCAGGGGCAACCTGCCCAAGGAGTCGGTGAAGATCCTCCGAGATTGGCTCTACGTGCACCGCTACAACGCCTACCCTTCCGAGCAGGAGAAGCTCAGCCTCTCGGGGCAGACCAACCTCTCAGTGCTGCAGGTAAGCGGGGACCAGCACCAGTCTCCGGCCCTGTCCCTGACTCCCGTGGCCATGGCCGGGATGAGAAGAGAAACCTTTCCCTTCTGGCCCCGAGGGAAGACAGTGAAATGAGGTCACTGCAGCTGCCCTTGAGGCTTGGCACCTGTGAGTGGATGAGGCGTTATTAGTGTCTCTGTTGCTGACCTTGAAGGTGAGAAGGCAGAGTAGCTGAGGTTCAGGGGTGCAGCTCCGTCGGAACAAGACTTGGTTGCAGGACAGTTGGGTTCTGTAGTGTGGTTAGAAAAGTAAGTTGAAGGGACTGAGGAGGTGACCAGGAGTTGAGAGCACTTCCTGCTCTTCCCGTGGGATCCATGTTTAATTCTCTGCGCCCATACAGCTCAGAGCCTCTGTAACCCCAGCTCCAGCAGATCCAAGGGCCTCTTGCCTCTGCAGGTGCACATACTCCCAGGAGTAATTTTTTTTTTAATTATGTATACAATGTGCTGTCTGTATGTATCCCTACATACCAGAAGAATGCACTAGTTCTCGTTATAGATGGTTGTGAGCCACCATGTGGGTGCTGGGAATTGAACTCAGGACCTCTGGAAGAGCAGCCAGTGCTCTTAACCTCTGAGCCATCTCTCCAGCCCGTACTTTTTTTTTTAAGTTACATAATGTTTAAAAATGAGGGGCTGGAGAGATGGCTCAGTGGTTAAGAGCACTGTCTGATCTTCCAAAGGACCCCGGTTCAATTCCCAGCACCCACATGGCAGCTCACAACTGTTTATAACGCCAATTCCAAGGGACCTGACGCCTTCACACTGATGCACATAAAAAAAAAAAAAAAAAAAAAAAAGATTGAGTTAGAAACCGGGGCATGGTGGCGCATGCCTGTAATCCCCACACCCGGGGAGGTAGAGGCAGGCGGCTCTCTGTGAGTTGGAGGACAGCCTGCCTGGTCTACAAAATGAGTCCAGGTCAGCCAAGACACTACACAGGGAAACCCTGTCTTGAAAAAAACCAACCAGGGAACAAACAAAAATGGAGATAGAGATAAACAAGTTGGTACACACCTGTGATCCCAGCCCTCTGAAGGGGGGGTGGCCACACATTCTTCTGGGCCGGGAACTGTCATGAGGAACACGGTTTGAACTGGACACAAAAGGTCCTTTGTGAGCCACATACAGGGCACACTTGAGGTGCTTGCTCTCCAGGTCCCATCTCTCTTCACTTGTCCTGTCAAGCGGCAGGAGCGTGCTGCTTCCATGATGCTGACCTGCCAGTACTCTGGGCTTCCTTTGGCCGTTACCCCCTAACCCCCTTACAGGTTTATGCAGAAGGCCCTCAGCCTAGACCAGAGACTTGCCCCTGTCTTGCTTTCGTGACGCAATAGGCCTCCTCCTGCTCTCTCCTCTGTCCTTCCTCCCATTTCTACCACAGGCCTGCACCTTCCTTCCTTCCCTTTTCTCACCTGATCCGGCCACTTCCCAGGCTTCCCACCTCTTGTTCCTGCTTCCAGGAAGGATGAGGTAAGTAGCCAGCCTATAAAATTCCTGTGACCTAGCTTCTGTCCTCTAGGAGGTGGTTAACCCAAGTCTTGAGACAGGGTCTAGACTCAAATTACGAGACCTGGTTGGCACTCCACCCCCCACACCCGCCACAAGAGGACTCTGGACTTCAGCCAAGCTGCTGCTGTCTCTCTGAGCCTCATTATTTCATCAGCTGACATGGGAAGAAGGTTTAGAGCATTCTCAAGAATTCAGACACCGTTTGGGGTGCTTGTCTTCTGCTCTTCTTGTTCTCCTCCTCCAGGAGCTCCGAGCCAGGGTGTCCTGCAGCGTGGAATATTTCATATTTACCTCCTGGGTGTCTCCCAGGCCCACCTTCTATTTTTAGGATACCTTCAAGGAACATCTAGTCCGGGGATGGGGTATAAGGATCGATGCAACAGAGACAGACGCAGGGTAACACTGAGCCTGAGGCCTCCATCAGGACCCCCTGAAAGCAGTCTGTGAACTTAGAGGCTCTAGAGGCAAAAACAAAAGGCCAGGAACTTGAGGGCAGAACTGCCTAGACAGCCTCTGCTGGTCCCCTGTCTCCAGCCCTTATCCTTCAGTCACAGAAGTACAAATCTGATCATGTCACAGACACACTCCGGGGACCCCACTGTTGTCAGATGGGGTCCAGACTTCAGAACACCCCCGCTTCCTTGCTTCCTTCCCAGTCCTTCGTGGGACTGGTACCAGCTTGGCTACGAACATCCAGGCATAGTCCTGCCCTTCGTTTGCTTCCCCCATCAAGCACTTGTCTCTTGCAAACACTGACCTGCAGCCTGTTTGGAGCCTTTGCAGTGTATCCCCACAGCCCCTCACCCCTGGCCCATCAGGCCACTTGTCACACTTTATTGAAACTGCTTCTGGTCAGGGACACTGTCTCTCAAAGATGAGAGATGTACTGACACTTTTTTTTCCTGGCCTAGCACACCACGGAGCAGGGTTCCCCAGCACCGCACAAAAGAGCTACTGTGGCCCTGCCTCCCTTCATGATGTTAACTTTGGTCATGTTTATTATCACATCAAGCGTATACTACAAACATAAAAACTGGGTTAAAAACATTAAGTTTTGCTTTCACGTCCAGCTATAAAACCAGTTTTCCAAAGTAAATAATATAAAAGCAGTGAAATTCTACATCACTGCTCTAAAGGGCCATGTGTGTTTTGCCACCTGCTCTGGATGTATAGTTGGACATGATGCATCTGTCTATACAAGTCAGAGTGGAAAGAGAAAGTCAAGACATCCTCATAGAGGATCAGTGAAGTCCCAAGGACCATAGCTCCGCTTGCAGCCAAGTGTAGGGCAGGTATCAGCTCCTGGATCCCAGTGGCGGCCATCTGCTCTGGAGTGGGTATACTGAGAGTTAGGGGCCCATGGAGACCATCTGGCACTCCCTCAGCAGCACCCCTCTCCTCTCAAAGACTCCTGGGCACCTGAAGTGCCTGTGTGAACACTGACAGCTCCGCCAGGCCCTGCTCTTTCTCAGGCTCCTTTGAGAGCTCCAGTCCCTGCATACGTTTCCCTTATAGGTTACAGAACGCAAGGTTTGGTTTTGTTTCTGAGACAAAGTCTTGCTGTGTCGCGCTGGCTGGCCTTGTCTCATAAGAGATCTGGCCATCTCTGCCTTCCAGTGCTGGGCCTGAAGGTCTGCCCCGCCTCAGCTCGGAATACAATCCTTTTTCTTTTTTACTTGTTTGTTTGGTGGCTTGTTTTGTTTTGTTGTTTGATTGGTTGGTTGTTTGAGACAGGGTCTATACAGTCCTGACAGTCCTAGAAAACTCTATGTGGGCAGACACCTGGCCTCAAACTCACAGGTATCCACCTCCCTCAGCCTCTCAGAATGCTGGGATTACAGGCGTGGGCCACTATGCCCAGCTTGGAATACAACTTCTTGATTTCATTCTTTTCCCTGTCACCACTGACAGCTCACCTGTCACTCCAAGACATGAAGGCCTATGACATCCCTGCCTGTTGACAAGTAGGTCTCATCTCTGACCCACATTCCTGCTGTGTACTCTGATTACCACGTTCCTTACTCTGACCAGGAACCCCAGCCTCTAAAGGAGTCAGCTGTTCCCACAGAATCTGGCGTCTGTGCATTAGGGCCTTGAGCTGACACAGTTCTGAGGCTGTGGGGAGCAGAGACCTTACTTCCCTTTGTTGTTACTGCTCTGTTCTGGGCGTTTTTTTTAATCAGTATCTGGCAGGAAAGGGCCAAGTAATTGCAACTGCAGAAAATGAACCGGTGTTGGAAATGTTCACATAGAAAATGCAGATACAGTGGCTCCTTGGTCACACATCTTTGTGTTTACTTTCAAATTTGCCTGTGCTTTTAAGGAGGTTTTCTAATTCTGCCACTAAGCCGTACTCCTGCCCCGAAGGAAGAGCTTAAAATGAACTCACTGTGGCCTCAACAGGTATCTGCATTAAGCCAAGCTGGTTTTTTCTCCCTGGAGCATTTCTTTTGATTGTCCCTTTTAACTTGCCTCGGGGCCATGTCATTAGCAAGTCAATGAGTCATGTAAGTAAATGGTTTGCTGGGTTTTGCCTGGAGCCAGGCAATTGGGCGAATAAGGTCAAAAAAAAAAAAAAAAGAAATCTCTTATGGAGGATTTTCCCTGGTCCTTGGGACAGTCAAAGCCCAAGTTATTGGTCAGATTCATCTGGTTTCCTGTTTACAGGACTGCCTAGAGGGTTCTGAGGCCATTTCTTAGTTTAGCCACCACCTGGGCTGCACCGGGAGGGCCCTGTGAACTATGGTGAAGGCAGTCAATCTGGCTCCTCTTTCTAAGTCTTCTCTGACAGTTTTCCTGAACTCACTGGCTGCTTAGCCATTCTTCCAGTGAGGCCTTGGGGTAAGGCGAGAGGAGTGGCCCGTCCCCGCTGCAGACAGTCACTGTATTTACGTTCTGTCCTGTCCTCCAGGCTTGGGCTTCTACGGGCAGCAACATGTCGCCTGTCCCCCAAGGCCGTCTTGTGTATTTTTTGAGCTTCTGTGTGGTATTGTTACTTAAACAAAAAAGATTGTTGGCGTTCACAAGAACGGGTTACATCGGGATAAAACGGTGCTTCTAAGCCTGGATAACAGCCTCTTGGAGCCCTTGTTTAAAAGCATGAATAAAAGCCAGATGGAGGTGTCTGTCACTCGCATCTATGACCTACAGGAGTTTAGGTCGGCCTGAGCTACAGTGGCCCTGTCCTAGAAGAAAACCACACTACACCTGGCATGGTGGTGCCTGCCTTTAATCCTAGCACTCAAGGATAGGAGGCAAGTAGATGCTGCACGTTCCAAGCCAGCCAGGGCTACACAGTGCGACCTGAGACCCTATGTAAAAACAAATCAACATCTTGCCAACTCCACCTCATCCTGTCTGCCCCAAATCTGTAAAGCAGGTTGAAAATTGCTTTTTTTTTTTTTTTTTTAAGTCCCTCCAAAGAGTAGGGTGTGCGGCCACCCTATCTAGTATGGATATCTAGACCCTGCTCGAAATCCCCAGTAATGGTGCGTGGGGGTGGGGTGGGTCTGTGTATAGGGCCGAACACGTGGCCCAGTCAGTAGCGAGCTTGCCCAACAAAGCACTGCATAAATAACACCTGGGTAACTCCCTGGTCCCCCTCAGCTGTGTAGTGGATGGGAAGACAGGAGCCCACCACACTGTGGGGTGCATGTAGAGGGTGTCCTGGCCTAGTTGGTGCCCAGGAAGCCTGGCTTGCTTTCCCCACAGTTACATTCCTCCCAACTTCCAGAGGTAGAGAGGTACAAGGCTCCCTTCCAGGCTGCTGAGGGAAGTAGGAAGGAGGTGGACAGGGGCTGGCTGCCCTTGGTGGGGGAGGGTTTCAAGCCCACTCCTTTTGCTCGCTGGTCAACTTGCAGCCTTCAAACCTGCACTAGTGATGGCCACCCGTGTCGTCCCACTGGTGAAGATGAAGTAAGGAGGGTGGTCAGGAGCAGAGGTTTTTTTTTTCAGAGGTAATAGGTTTACTCCAATGAAATAAGCCAATTCAAGCCAAACTAGAAATATAAAGGCAGCTTTATTGGAGCAGAGAAATCACCATGCAGACAGGGAGAGTGCACAAAGGGAAGGAGAAATGCAGAGGGAGAAAGAGACCTAAATTTCTGGGTTATATGAGAAAGACCCTCTGGGGGAGGGGGAAGCCCAGCCCTTTCGCTATAAAGTTCAGGGTAGAGGGAGGGGCATGAGGACTGAGGTGAGCTGGGAGAACCTGGAGGCCAGGTTCCCTTTGATATGTTAAATAGGCACCCTAGCCCCTTGTCTGAAATCCAACAGTTTTGTGTTTGAGTGACACCCTTAAGATTGAGAAGAAAAGAAAGAAAAAAAAAATAAAAAAAAAAAAAAGATTATGAAGATTGGGGCTGGAGACATGGCTCCGAGGTTAAGAACACTCGCTGTTCTTCCAAAGGTCCTGAGTTCAGTTCCCAGCAACCACAGTTCTCACAACCATCTATAGTGAGATCTGGTGTGTAGGCAGAAAGCCCTGTAAATAATAATTCTTTTTTATAAAAAGATTCTGAGAATTACTTCACTGTCCCTGTGGCAGTGAGGGAAGGGTGAGCTCTCTAACCAAGAGATGGGGTTGTGAAGCCAGCTGTGTACCCCAAGCAGTGTGACTTTAGGCATGCCTCTTTGTCTCTGCACTCTCCTCTGTAGGGCTTTGGGGACACTGTCCACCACCCCCCAGGCTTGTGCACAGATTTAACAATGTCCGTGGAGTGGTTGGCAGGACACTGATGTCAAAGGTCTTAAGCTCGCCTCCTTCTTCCCACCCACAGAGGTGGCTGCAAGAGCCTGGGTCTGCCCTACCAAGCTGACTGTAGGACGAGTGAGGCATTGCTGCAGCCTTCTCAGCAAGTGAAGAAGAGACCCCTGACTGTTCTCTCCTGCAGCAGCTGGTACTTAATACAGGCTCTTACAGGCCCTGAACGCATCCACTGATGAGCTAATAGGCCAGAAGGACTCAGCTTGTGAAACCAGTCAACAACATGGGGTTCCCAGCTGGTGGGGTCAAGCCCTGCCACTGAGCTGGTCAGACACCATACCCTTTTCCTTGTCGAGTCTCTTTGTTCTTGGACCTGGGGTTTTACCGTGTTGCTTTCTCTGCCTAGGCTCCTGGGTAATAAGGGTCACACAGACAACACACAGCCTGCCCGTTAGTCCTTTAGTTTGTCTGTTGGAGGTAGGTTCTTGCTAAGTAGCCCAAGTGGGCCTGAAACTTGAACTGATCTTCCTGCCTCAGCCTCCCAGTGCTGGAATTACAGGCATGTAATTCATAGCTGGCTTCATTGTCTCAATAACCCGTGAGCAGTTGCTACTACTTCCTTGTTGCTGTGTGGCTGGCCCTGGCCCTTACTACCCTTTCAGCCTCAGCCTTTCAGGCAGACCCATTAGCTCTGTCTCTGAGGTTTAATATTTAGTTTAATTAAGGGTTTGTTTTTATGGCTCATAGTTGCAGGGGTCTGGTCTGTGATCGCTGGTTCTTTGTTTCTGGGCTAGTAATGAGGTGGTGGCATAGCAGCAGTGTGCTGGACACTTGGGGAGGTTCTTCATGGCCAACAGGAAGCAGTGAGAGCAGACCTCTTAGGTTTGTATACTGTTCCTTTCTTCCTGTTTCTGGACATGTCCTGGTGGTCATTCACCCATTTGTTTACCGCCATTGCACAACCAGACAGATGCCAGCACCTCAGGCAGGGGACATAACTGTTGAGAGGCAGCCCCAGTATGCGCCAGTGGCTGGGCTGACACATAGTAGGCAAACAGATGGATGAATAGGAAGCCCCAGACGAGAGGAGGGAAAGGTGGGAGGCTGCAACTCAACTGTTGTAGGGACAGGGCCAGGGTCCTGAGACAGATTTGGAAAGAAGGGACTTTATCCAGGTCCTGTCTGCTGACACCCTGGCTCTGGTCAAGCTGAGCTATAAGTCTCTTCACTGGGGAAGAAGAAGCTGTGCACTGTGCTCAGTCAGTGGTGGCGGCTGGTGAAATCTGCATCAGAGGCGCAAAGCCTGCGCCTTGGTCCACTGGTAGGCAAGAAAGCACTCCAGGAAGAAGGGAGTGTACAACGGAGAAGGCAGAGTTCTTCCGCATTTTGGTTTTGTCTTGTTGGGGGGGTGTCTTTTTTGTGGTTTGTTCTTGTTGTCAAGACGGGGTTTCTCTGTGTAACCCGGACTGTCCTGAACTTGTTTTGTAGACTAGGCTGCCTTCAAACTCAGAGAGCTCTGTAGCCTTTGCCTCCAGAAAGCTGGGATTAAAGGCTAGCTTGTGTTTTGTTATTGTTTTGTTTTGGATGAGCAGATCCCAAAAGCAGTTTCACATTCTGACAACAGAAGAGCAGGAAAGAGTGGTGTTGGTTGAGGGTTTTAGTGCCCTGGCTCCAGAATCTGGACTCAGACCGGTAGTGGCAATAGTAGGAAACAAACAGCCATTCCCTGGCCAGGATTACCGGCCATCGTACTTTTCTTAGTATTACACCAGCAAAGAGGTCAGAGAGCAGAGTAGCTGGGATCAGCTCAGTGATACATCACTTGCCTATAAGAGCAAGACCATGGGTGTAACCCTTGGCAGTGCAAAAATAAGTAAATGGACAGACACATGGGGGACAGAGTGTAGCATTGCAGCATGTCACAGCATACCATGAGGGATGTCAGGCCTCATGGCCCTGGTGCTGCTTGGATATATTTCCTCTCCTGACAGCCCTCCTGGTATCTCTGTGTGTCTTTCTGGCCTACAACTGCTCTGAGCATCATTCTTGCTACACCCGCCACCCATACCTAGCCTGGAAACTAGTTACTAAACAGATTAAACATTTTCTTCCTCCCACCTCCCTGCTTCCAGCCTATTCTCTACATAACTGATCACTCCTTTGCTCAAAACCCTCCTGTGGGCCTCAGGAATGTGGTAGTGCATATCTTTGATCCTAGAACTCCATAGGCAGAGGCAGGTGGGTCTCTGGGTTGGAGGCCAGCCTGATCTACAAAATGAGTTCAGGACAGTCAGGAGGCCTGCAAACCCTGCTCGAAAACCAGCCAACCAAACAACAAAACAACCCTCCTCTGGGGCTGATGAAGAGGACTTGGAGGTCAGTGAGATGGTCTAGTGGGTAAAGGTACTTGCCACAAAGCCTGATGACCTGATTTCAGTCTCCAGGACCCACAAGATGAAAAGAGAGAACCAAGTCCCACAGGCTATCTATCCTCTAACCTCTGCAGGCTCAGACAGCACGCCTGCTCACACCTGTACATGCGCACGCACATGCACGCAAGCACAGACAGCAATCTAAAAACAAAACTAAAGCCAGAAGGTGGTACTCGCCTTTCACCCCATCACTTAGGAGGCAGAGGCAGTCAGATCTCTTAGGAGTTTGAGGCCAGCCTGGTCTATGTAGTGAGTGGCTCCCTTTGTCTATAGTAATCTTAAATCCTCAGCATAAAAGGTGACCTCGGCTAACCTCACCGAGCCCAGCCACACATGCCTGCCTTTAGCATTTGTTCATAGGCACACTGTTGCCACTTTTGAGATGTGTCAGTATTTAGCCCTGGCTTTCATGGAACTCTTATTTAAACAAGACTGGCCTTGAACTCATGGACCTGTATCTGCCTCTGCCACTTAAGTGCTGAGATTAAAGTGTGGCACACCACACCCAGCTGTCTTGTAGATTTCGGTAGAAAAGCCTTCCTCAGGCTGTTTCCTCAAGTCCTCCGCACCATCACCTCTGCCCCACCCTTTCCCTGGCCAGCATCTTGCGATGTTTGCTGCTGTGTGTTGGTATCTGGAACAGTGTGAGCACTTGGTTGGTCTTTTGAATGGAGTTAACTGATGGCTCTTTTAACACTTGTTCTAGATATGTAACTGGTTTATCAATGCCCGACGTCGCCTTCTCCCTGACATGCTTCGGAAGGATGGCAAAGACCCTAACCAGTTCACCATCTCCCGTCGTGGGGGCAAGGCGTCAGATGTGGCTCTCCCCAGGGGTAGCAGCCCCTCGCTGCTGGCTGTGTCTGTACCAGCGCCCACCAACATGCTCTCCTTGTCCGTGTGCTCCATGCCGCTCCACTCAGGCCAAGGGGAAAAGCCAGCAGCCTCCTTCCCACAAGTGGAGCTGGAATCCCCCAAGGCCCTAGTGACCCCTGGGAGCACACTCACCCTGCTGACTAATGCTGAGGCTGGAAGCCCCGCAGGTGGACTCTTCAATACGCCGCCACCCACACCCCCAGAACAGGACAAGGAAGACTTCAGCAGCTTCCAGTTGCTGGTGGAGGTGGCACTGCAGAGGGCTGCTGAGATGGAGCTCCAGAAGCAGCAGGAGCCAACACCCCCGTTACTGCACACTCCCCTCCCTCTAGTCTCAGAAAATGCTAAGTAGCCACCTGCAGCCTGGCGGCTTGAGGGTTCAGGCCGGCTGCCCCGGGTTCCTGGTTCACTTCCCTTTCATACAGAGGGTATTACGGATCACTGCCAAGCGTCAGGATCATCTCTGTCCAGAGGTCCTCAGCAAGAAGACACCAGCTGGTGTCCCTGCGCTGCACTGTTTCGGGACCTGTGCTCTGCTGACTGCCATTCCTGCAAGCTTCCTCTCTGCGGAGACCAAGGCACCTGAACCAGGCATGGTGTTGCTGCTGCTGCTTCTCCAGAGAGCCCTGGGACACCTGCACTCCAGCCTACGTTCCTAGGCAGGCTCAGGAAACCTGCCAAGTTCAGACTTGAGCTGGGTCCAAGCTGCCCCTAAGCTGTGCCTCTTTTGGTCGAGGCAGGTGTGCACATTCCAACTTCTTGAAAGGACAAAGGAAAATGTCCAGCAGATGTCACAGAACCGACTCCAAGTGAATGTTTAGGTTTTTGCAAATTGTTTATTTTCCTTTTGCTGTGGTTTGTGTTACGGCAGTGGCCCAGAAGCTCACGTGTCGGGAGAGAGCACCTTACGTGGTGGAGCTTGGTAAATTGGGGTGATCACCGATGCACCGGATGATTGTATAAGGGACCAGCAGAATCTCTGCAGCAATGCTGAATTCTGACTACAGTGCTTGTTTGATTCTTGGTTTGGTTTACCATATTATAAAAGAAGGAAGATGCCCACAGGTTTGGATAATTTGCACCAACACAGAAGGGGATAAAGCCACAGCCATCTCCAACCAAACCAGACAGCCATTAGACACAGCAGAGATGGCTAAAACCAGAGACATACTCGTTTTTATTGTATTTTGGGGTGGTTAAGCTAGACTGAAGCAGTGTTTTGCTTTCTGTTTTGGGTATGTGTGCCTTTCCCCTACCCCCCGGCTTTTTTCAGATCTGGGGGCTTGGCCAGATTGTCAAGCACCAGCCTTTCCGGCTTGGGGAGAAGTGAGCCATCTGCCGGTCAGGAGACTGGAGGAAAGGGGCTAGTGTGGCTACAGACTGGCCCAACGCTGGGAGCTGTGTCTGTCTCACCTCCCTTCAGGATGGAATTGCAGAGGCCTGCCTAAGTTTCCTGGGGAACACATCACACTTGGTCTTAATCTCTCCCCTCCCCCCCTTTTTTTTTACTTTGCTGTTTTGTTAGTTTTCAGCAGCAATATACCCCATCTTTGTATATCCTAAGAAACACTAATCCTAGGTTTTTATTAACCAAAATATTTCTGTTCTGAATAACCAGAAGATGTGAGGAGCCCTGACTGTAATTTCCTGAAGTTTGCCAGGTCGTGAACACAGAAGGGGCTCCTGAGAGTTGACTGACTTGGAGTGCCTGTCCCAGAGAAAGGCAGAAGAACCCTCTGGCCTTTCTAGGGAGCCCTTGACACTTACCAGGTTTCCCTACCTCTCCTGAGTGGCTTCGCACCATCCATTGCTGTGCAAGTAGGAATGAGAGATTTGCTCTCTGTCTCCTGCCTCCCTCTAGCTTCTACCTGTACTTCAGGGGATCCAGTATCCTCATCCTTGAGGCACTGCTGGGGATGGCTAAACATGGCAGCTTACTGAAGTCGCTGTTTGCCCACTTCTCCCCCAACTGTCCATGAAATCCCGTGATTGCTGCAGGATGCCTACAGTAGGGGGTGATACTGGGATGAGGATTTTTCTCCCCATGGTGCACTGAGAGTGGAGGAGGGAGGGAGCCATGCTGCTGACATATTCTGGCATTCCCCCTCCTGGAATAGTGGGGCGTTGAGGGATAGAGGAGTCTCTGCTTAGGTTGCTCGTAAGATAAATCTGGAGAAGCACGGTTGTCCCATTGAACAATATTTGAACAAGAAACTACTGTAAATAACTGGTTTTTGTCTTTTGTCAAATAAAGTTGTTTTGGTTTTGTTTATTTTTAAAATCAATCAAACAATTCTTGATTGGACCCACTGCTTTGGAGACAAAGCAGTTGCTAAGGGTTTTTTGGGTTTTTGGTTGGTTGGTTGGTTTTTCCAACAAAGTCTCTTTGTAGAGCCTTGGCTGTCCTGGACTAGCTTTGTAGCCCAGGCTGGCATGGAACTCGCAGAGATCTGCCTGCCTCGGCCTCTCCAAGTGCTGGGAGTACAGGCATGTGCCAGTCACTGAGTTTTCGCTCTACTTTACCTCTGCCACCCTCCTTCCAGCCACCCAGGTTTTATGCAGCCCTTTCCTGGTGCATTTCAGTCTATACTGCACGGTCTACAGGGATGCATTCTGTGTAAGCCTGGCTAGTCTGCTGATCACAGGTAAACATTGGCTTTGCTGAGTGATGAGTGGACTTGGGAGGTGGCAGTTTTGTTCCCTTGGGTGAGGAAAAGTATATTACAGTTTATAACCAGAAAAACTAGCAGCTGTATCTGACCACATCTGCTTCAGCTATAGCTAAAGACAGGATGACCTCCACTTCCCTGTGTGTCAGCCTGTAAGTTCCTCATTTGGTCTTGCTTGAAGGTCACAGAAAGATGTCCAAGACCCAGTTAAAAGTAGTGGGGAGTGAAGCATCCTGCTGTCCTTAACAGCAGCGTGGGCTACAGCCGAATCAGCTTGCTGGTGTTCGGGGTTTTGTTTTTAATTTATCAATGTTTTGCTTGTGTGCCACCAGAAGTTAGAAGAGGGTGTTGGGTGCTCTAGAATTGTAGTTACAGAAATTACAAATGGTGTTGAACCACCAGGGAGGTAGGTGCTGGAGACCACACTGAGAGCAACAGTGTTCTTAACTGCTAGGCCATCTCCCCAGCCTTGGTTTGATTTGAAATTTTTTGGTTTGGTTTGGGGTGCGTGTGTGTGTGTGTGCGCGCGCGCGAGCACATGCTCAGGTGTGTCATAGTGGCTCCTGTATTAACTAAGTCTGGCCTTGAACTCCTGAGCCTCCTGTATCCAAGGTCTGTTAGCATCCCCCAGTTGGACAGTCAGGCCCAGGACTTGACAGGAATAGGTAAACCTCAAAAGAGATTTGGTTTTCGTGAGCATAATACAGTTCCAGTAATTTAGGAGTAGAGACAGGGAGATTAGTGACACCATGGCTAGTCTGGACTGCACAGCAGGGTGCTATAGCATCTGAAAAGTTAGATTCCCTCTGTTGTGGTTTGGATGTGAAATGTTTCCTGAAGGCCCTTCAGCTAAAAGCTGCTGCAACCTGAGGGCTCTGGGGCTTATTTCCCCCAGATCATGAGGGATATAGCTGATTAGTCAATGGGTTTTGGTGCCACGGGGGAGTTAAAACTAAGAGGGGAAACGAAATAAGTCACTGATGGTCATGTCCTTGCAGACTAAATGCCATGGTTCCATCCTTTTCTTGTCCCTTCCCTTCCCTGCTACTGTATGGTAAGCACCTTTGCTCCACCCTAAACCTCTAGTCAAGCCGTGAGCCAGCCTTTGTTCCTTTAAGTTATTTCTCAAGGATGATGAGAGCCACCGTGATGAAAATGTGATTAGTACCTAAAAGAGAGAAGTGCTTTGAACGGTTCCACTTTGTGAGGAGAAACGGCTCCTATAAATACTTTTCAAAGAACTAAAACTGAAACTGTCTTCTGGGAGCCAAAGATGTAGCCTAGTTGGTAGTGTACTTGCCTGTCACCATGAAGCCGTGGGCTCGGTCCCCAGCACCACTCGCTTTGCAGTGATAAAGCCAGGCATGGCAGCTCAAACCTGTAATCCCAGAATCAAAACTTCAAGATCTAGCCTGAATTGGCTCAGTGTGTAAAGGTGCTTGCTGCAAATCCTGACAACCTGAGGAATTCAATTCCAAGGACCCATGTGATTAAAAAAAAAGACTTAACTACAAATTGTCCTTTGTTCTCCCGTATGTACTGAGGCACACGTTTTTATACACAAACACATTTTTTTAAGTTCAAGATCTTCAGCTATACAGCCAAGTTGGAGGCTACCAGGGTTACATAAGGCCCTGTCTCAAAAACAAAACCTTGAGTGGGTAACATGCTTGAATTGACACGCTGAATGGGACTGCCTCTTCATGAAGCTGTGGACATCAGCCTCATTCAGGAAGAACAGGTTTTCGGTTTTGTTTTTAGTAGACTGTCACTGTGTAGCCCCTGCTAGCCTCAAAATCAGGGTCCTTTGGCCTCAGCCTCCCACGTCACTACATCTGTCTTTTTTGTGTGTTGGGATAGAGGGTTGGAGATGAACCCAGAGAATTCCCACCTACAAGGTGCACATTGTACAAGTGAGCAACACCCCGGCTTCCCCATCCCAGTGGTTAGGAGAGATGGTTCTTCAGTGGCTAAGAACACTGGCTGCTCTTCCAGGGTTCAATTCCCAGCACCCATAAGACAGCTTAAACCTGCCTGTAACTCCACTTCCAAGGGATCCAATGTAGACATATGCTGGCAGAACACCAATGAACATAAAATGTTTTTTAAAAAGAAGAAGAAGAAAATAAAAACTTCACTGAATCTTGTGACCTCTTGGTCCTTAACAGTCAATAATGACCTGAAGGTCACCTTGGGATTTTCAGTTTAACCATTACCCTCCCATCCATGGGTTCCACATCACAGACTGAATCAAAACTATGTGCTGTTCTAGTACACCTTCTTCCCTGTCTTCAGTCCACTATATAATGGGCAGTTGCTTTCCCACGGTATGTCAGGTCTCTGCCGGCCAGCAGAGCATGGCCTGCAAGCAGCTGTCAGAGTTGGGCATTAGGCGTTCAGTGGGAAGGAAGGAGTCTAATGGCTGAGACCAGGTCTCACTTGCTACAACTCCTACACCTCACAAAGACAAATTGTGCCCTACTTCCAAATCTGTCTCCTACCTCCAAACCTGACTTCATCAAGTTCTTTTCCAAGTTAGCCCACCCACGATGTTTATTTTATCCAGATGGACGCTCTGAGATTCAGCCAGACTCCTCACTTCCTAAGATAAGAAAGCCTGAGAGACCTGAGAAAGGGAACGAGTCGGTCTCACACATAGTTGCCTACCTTCTGGGCTGGGGCATACCCAGGCTGCCAGCTAGGCTTCAGAGAAAACCAGAAGCACAGATCAAGTTCCTGGCCTCTTAATCTCTAACTTGCTGGTCACTTTGAGCTACAGGGCAGGATCCCAGAGCCTTCCAACCATAAACCTCCAAAAACTTCCCCACTCCTATGAAAAAAATTGGTAAATGTAAGAATTTAAATTGAATTTCAGAATGTGTAACACAAAGAGCTGGTGGGTTTTTGTTTTTTGTTTTTTCCCCTCCTGTAAAAGCTGTTTGCAAGGGCTGGGCGTGGTGGTGCAATTCTGTAATGCTTGTACTGGGAATTTGCAGGCAAGAATATCAAGAGTTCAAGGCTATCCTCAGCTACAGGGAGTTTGAAGTCAACCTGAACTATATGAAACTTTGTCTCAATAAACAAGTAAGTAAATAAATAGGCTGGGGATATGGCTCTATTGGAAGAGAAAATACAGGAAGCCCTGGCTTGCAGCCCTATTCCTGCATAAGACTAACCAGGCAGGACGGTGAATGCCTATAATCCTTGCACTTGGAATGTAGTAGCAGGGGGATCAGAAATACAAGGTCATCCTTGGCTACACAGCAAGTTCAAGGCCTCATTAGAAAAACAAAAACCCTTAATCTGTGTTCAAAGATGATATAATTTGACAGGTAGGAAACCCTACAGAGGGCCTTCAAGGTACATCGGTGGGTAGAGGTGCTTGCTGCCAGGTCTGACAACTTGAGTTTGATTCCACATGATGGAAGGAGAGAGCTCCCACGAGCTGTCCTATGAGCATATGCATACCTTGACATACACCCAAATAAATATAAAGTACATTAGAATGTTTAATTGAAGGTTTTAAAACTGCCAGCATTTAGGAGGCAAAATAAAAAAATAAATTTAAAATGAATACATTGTAATAAATAAAAAATTAATTTTTTAAAAACTGCCAGCATTTAGGAGGCACAGAGGCAGACAGACCTCTGAGTTCCAGGCCAGCCAAGACTGCAAAATGAGACCCTGTCATTGAAAAACAAAAAAAGAATTTAAAGAACACAGGCTGTTCCCACACACTACTCACAACCAACTCAACTCACAGTTCCAAAAGAATCCAGTGACCTCTTCTGGCTTCCATTGGCACCAAACACAAATGTGCTACAGGTACATTAGGCAAATACACATCAAAAGCAAAAATCTTTTGAAAAAAAAAAAAAGAATATGAAAGTAGAAGGGGGACATTTGGAAAAAAATATCTTCAGAGGGAGAGGGAATGGGATTATAGAGGTTACTTACAGACAGTGCAAATGACCAAGATACAGTATATACGTGTACAAAACAACATTGTCAACAGAATAAACCCACAGAATAGTTAAGAATGAAAATCACATGTGGGTATTAATAGCTATCATGATATCCATAATGAAGAACTGGTCCAAAGATACAAACAAGAGGTCAGTGAGTACATGGAGAAAACGCTCGGCATCCCTGACCATTAGGAAGATGTCCATCAAAACCACAGTGAGAAGTTCTGCCGCTGCGGGCCTCGGATCCCTTCACTTGGGTAGCTAAAGGAGGAGGCCAACTTGGCTTACATAAAGAGTTCAAGGCCAACCAGGAAGACACAGAAAGGGTGGTCTTGAGGAAAGCGCCTGATGTGAAATACCACACTTTCAGTCCCAGGACCTGGAGTCCGAGACAGGCAAAAGCAGGAGACAGGTAGTGCTCTGTGTATTTGAGTCCAGTCTGGTCTACTGGAGTTCCAGGCCAGCCACAGCTACACAGTGAGACCCTGTCTCAAATTTTAAATGAGGGTAGGGCAGGAGTGGAAAACGCCAACTAGGAAAATCTGGGAAACCTTGCTGGTAGACTGCTTAACCCGAAGTAAAGATCCAACTACAGGTGAATGCTGACAGAAAAATGAGATGAAGGTTTTTCTTTTTTTTTTTTTTTTTTTTTTTTTGAGACAGTCTCTCTCCCTCTCTCTCTTTTTTAATATGGCCCTAGCTTTCCTGAACATATTATATAGACCAGGTTGGCCTTGAACTCTTAGAAATCCACCTGCCTCTGTCTCTCAAATACTGGAATTAAAGGCATGTGCCACCTAAAAGACTGAATGTCACTCTGTAGCCTAGGCTACTCTTGAACTCCTGATCCTGACTTCATCTTCCAAATGCTAGGATTACTCCAAACATGGATTAATCAACTCTTAGCAATCCCCATGGGCACATCTGCACATATGTGCACACGTTCACACACATAAATAAATCAAACTTGAGGGATATGAGACAGGGTCTCACTATGTAGTCCTGGCCATCTTGGAACTCACTGTGTAGACCAGGCTGGCCTTAAACATGAGATTCACCTGCTTCTTCAGTCTGAGTGATGGAATTAAAGGTGTGGACCAGCACACCTGGCAAAAATAAACTCTAAAAGTACACACAGGTTGGGCAACGTAAGGCATGTTTATCATCTCAGTACCCTGGGGAAGCACAGGCAGGTGGATTTCTCTACAGTCTTAGGCTAGCCTAGTCTACACAGCAAATTCCAGGCTAGTCAAGGGCTACATAGTGAGATCTTACCTAAATGCGCACACGGGATTGGAGAGATGGCAAAGTTCTTAAGAATTCTGGCTGCTCCGCCAGAGGACAGGTTTGATTCCCAGCACCTGCATGACAGCTCACAATTGACTGTAACCCAGACCTAAGAGATATGTTGCCCTCTTCCGGCACCAGGCACACAATACCGGCAAAACACCCATACCATGGGATGAAAAAAAAAAAAAGAAGAAGAAGAAGAAGAAGAGAACATAGATTTTAGAGTCAAATAGACCCAGGTGAATCCAGGCAAACAACTTTGCCTGTATGAACTCACTGCAAGAAAGTGACGTTCCTTTATCTATGGCGCATTGTGTGTGGCACCACCTGGAGGTTGGCGGTGGTTTTTGTTCGTTGGAGACACCCTCTCTCACTTTGCATGCCAGGCCAGCCTAAAATTCCTCTCCGGGCTGGGATTGCACACAGGCACCGCCACAACATGGGATGCCCCAGAATTTGTGCCGTTGTACAAGTTTGCAGGGGGTGCAGCTGCTTCGGGCCGTCCCAAGCACATTCTGCGAAATGTCAACACGCAGCGAGGACGCAACAGATACCCCGACACCAATTTTCTATTTACCCTGGCGGAATTCTCCACTGGTGCCAACGTGCCTTGTCCTTAGAAAAGATTTGCTTTTCTCTTGGGATCTCGGCCTCACGTTCGTCAGAGGAGAAGGCCGGGCAAGATGAGACGTTTGAGTTTCACGGAATTTTTTGTTCCTCATTTTGAGACCAGGCCAGCTACGTAGCCCAGGTTTACGTGGCCTGGGACTCACCACCCTCCAGAAGGTGGACAGGCTTGCACCGTCACCAGGCGAGGGAACTTGACTTTTTCCGTAGTCCTGACGGCGGACGAATTAACGTCGTGACTAAAGTGTAAGGTTTAGGAGAGAATGCAAGAAGGTAACTCCATCGGGGCATCCTGGGGCTCCCGGTGACCACGGCAGGGTGTAAGGCCACTTCTAACTGTCGCTCTGGGGGAGGAGCCGCCGGCTCACCGGGTAGTGACAACGTCAAATCTCGGCTTTCCTCGGAGCGGCTCTTCCTCAGTCTCCACAGCGCCTCCTCGCGCCCTGGTCGCCTCCGGGGCTCACTTGTCCCTTCTCGCTCCCCCTAGCCCAGCGCCTGCCGGAAGCCTGCAGTCACTTCCGCCCGTCGGAGGACGCTTGCGCAGAGGCGTCGCCGAGGTACGGGGCAGCCGGCTGAGCGGCCGCTGATTGGCTGCGTGCGCACGTCGTCGAGCGCCCCGCCCCTCCCTCCGCGCGCCTGCTCCGTGCAGCGAGCGAGCCGGCAGCTTGGCAGAAGGAGAGGATCTTCGGCGTGCCGCGGCACCGCGTTGCCTGGACAGTCGCTGCCCGCCCCGCGCGCCGAGCCCCGCCACCCCGGACCGCCGACTCCCTTCGGCTCGGCCCGCGCGCCCCAGGCCCGGCTCGGGCGGCGCGACGGGAGGATGAGCGGCGGGCGGCGGAAGGAGGAGCTGCCTCAGCCGCAGCTGGCCAACGGGGCCCTCAAGGTGTCCGTGTGGAGCAAGGTGCTGCGGAGCGACGCGGCCTGGGACGACAAGGTGCGGAAGGGCCGGCGAGGCTGCGGGCTCGGGAGGACGGGCCCGGGTCTCCCTCGTCCCGGCCGGCCGGGGAGCTGGGAGCGGGTGGCCGGGGTGCCGGTGCGGAGTGGACGAGCGCGGGCCTGGCCGCCCGCCCGCCCGATGGAAGGGGGAGCTGTCTGGGCACGCGGAAGCGGCGAGCGCGGGCCGGGGCTGGCGGAGCTCCTGTCGTCGTCCGCCGTTTTTCTCCGAGGGATCCGGAGTAGTTAGCGCTTCTGAGGAGTGCGCGCGGGCCGCGTGCGGAATCCCCGAAGTGCGTTTAGTGTGCACGTTGGGAGGGGTGCTGCTGCCTTTGCTCGACTAGATGAAAACGACGAGATGGCCCGTGAGCTTCAGATTCGAGAGTCGGGTCTGAGACCGTCTTGGGAGGGTGTCAGTTAGGAAGAAATTTGCTAGACTTGGGTAAGAAGCGGTTGGGGACTTCAAGATGCTCTCGCTGGTCCCCTCCAGAGGATCTGAGCGTGGACGCTTCCCACCTATGCTCCATTCTGTGATCTTGAAGCCTGTCACGATGCAGACTGATTCCAGACGGTTAAAAAGAATGTTATTCTTGGACTTCCTTCGTTGTTTGGACTGCTGAAATTGGACTTTCCTTTCTTCAGTTCCGCCGTGGGGGTGGGAAGTACGGCCTGAAGGTGCCCTTGGCCTGCCCCCAGCCCTGCCCAGTTCTTGCAAAACCTGTAGTGTCTTTGTGACCTGCTGTGTCATTTTTTTTTCTTCTTCTTCTTCTTCTTCTTCTTCTTCTTCTTCTTCCCTGATCCAAGGACTGGTGTCTGGAGTCCAAGGCAATTCACAAACCTAGGTGCTCTTTGTTGGCTGAAACTTAAATGTGCTGGCACTTGCCCAAAGCACTTCCCCACCACTGTTCCTCGGTGGCTCTCTCAAAAGTCACTGTACAAGAAGTGTAGGTATTGAGGGTAATCGTTCTTGTTGGGGAATGTCAGGACTTAGCTGGTCAACTAAGGGTTATCTGTGGCTAGAAGCCCAGTGCCCACAGTCCTTTGAGTACAGTTTCATTCACGCAGCTTCTTTTAAAGAAGTAATGATTTCTCTAACATGTAGTGGAGTACAGGCTCCGGAAGAAATCATGTAATGTCTAAACACATTGTTTTCCACCACACATTAGTAGAAGAAATGGTGGGAAAAACCTCACGTGGAGGCAGTTGGTGATGGTACACCCTTTTAATCCCAGCACTCAGGAAGAGGTGAGGGAATTTCATGAGTTCAAGCCCAGCCTGATCTACAGAGTGAGTTCCAGGACAGCCAGGGCTACATAGAGATATCCTGTCTCAAAAACCAAAAAGGTGGGTAGGGACCACATATGGAAGCTAGAGAGAGGGCTCAACAGTTTAGAATACTGCTTACTTTTGCAGAGGACCTGGATTTGATCCCCAGTACCCACATGATGAGTCACAGTGGTCTGTAACTGCAGTTTCAAGGGAACCAGTGTGCTCATCCAGGAGCCATGGTCAGCAGGCCATGTGTGGTGCACATGCATACATTTAGGCAAAACACTAATGCATACAAAATAAAACGAATAAACCTAGAAGAGCCACGTTTTAAGCTGGTTGTAGTGGTACACCATTAATTCAGCACTCCAGAACCAAGATCTGGTTCCAATAGCAGGTTCCAGGCTGCCCAGAGCTACATAGTGAGATTGCCTTGGGGTGTGTGTTGGGGGGGTGTTAATAAGCTTTGGTTTATCCACCTATGGGTGTCCTATGGCAGCCATTATAAATAATGCACACATTGTGTCTTTTCTATAGGATGAATTTTTAGATGTGATCTACTGGTTCCGACAGATCATCGCTGTGATCTTGGGTGTCATTTGGGGTGTTTTGCCCCTGCGCGGCTTCTTGGGAATAGCAGGGTAAGTCTTGGCTATCACAATCTTGTGGATTTGTCTGTCTGAGACGTGATCTCACTCTGGAGCTTAGAACTTGCTTTAGCCTAATACGTGCTGGGATAATGAGCAAACAGTATGCTCAGGATTCTCATTTCTATGTATGTATGTATGTATGTATGTATTATTTTAGTAGCAGGGTATCATCAGCCAGGGCAGCTCAGGTTGCGCCTTGAACTCCTCATTCCTCATGTCTTGACTCTACTTCCTGTGTACTGTTGGTGTTTATAGGCATGCATCAACATGCTTGGTTGGCTCTTTTTGTTTTTTTCAGATAGAGACTCTTGTTTCCCTTTTATGGCTGGCACCATGTGCATCCCATTACTAAAGCAAAGAAGTCAGCATTAACATTCCTGGGCTGGTGGAAGGCCCAGGAACATCTCATGTCAGGCTGCTGACCTCAAGACTGGGCCAGTCTTTGCATTCATGGGTCTAACATGCCTTCTTGTCAGTGGTTATTGTGTTACTTGTTGGCAACAAACATCCTTTTGAAACTTTTTTTTTTAAGATTTACTAACTATGTATTCCATGTTCTCCTTGCATGTATGCTGCAGGCCAGAGGAGGGAACCAAATCTCATTCTCATTCTCATAAATGGTTGTGAGCCACCATGTGGTTGCTGGGACTTGAACTCAGGACCTCTGGAAGAGCAGCCACTGCTCTTAACCTCTGAGCCATCTCTCCAGCCCCAACACACATTCTTAGCTGTGTCCTGCCCTGCTGCCTGTGGATGTTGGGGAAGTTTGGGAGCTTTGTAATTGAAGACCATTTTTTAATTCTTTTTATTTTGCTTGATAAAACAGCTCTTGATTTTAGCAGGAGTTATTTTCAGGTCCCTACATTTTAAAAGCATCACCCCATCCCCACCTCAAATAGGCAGCTTGGCTTTGTACATTTTACTTTACTCCTGGCCAATAGCAACATACCTAGTCATGGTTCAGTTTATTGAGTTACCGAAAGCAAGTCTGTGCTCATGAAAACTGCATATAAAAGGCAGTGGGAAACTCCTTAATGTGAGCTAGCCCTCCCTTGTCTACCCCAATGAAAGCCACCCTAGTTTGAGAGCTGATGGTATCTCTTACTGGTTCTTTTTGTTTGTTTTTTGAGACAGGGTTTCTCTGTGGAGCCTTGGCTGACCTGGACTTACTTTGTAGACCAGGCTGGCCTCAAACTCACAGAGATCTGCTTGCCTCTACCTCCCAGAGTGCAGGGATCACAGGCGAGTGCCACTGCACCCAGCTTCTTACTAGTTAGTATATTTCAGAAAATAGAATTGCATAATATCTTGGGACAGTAGTAATCCAAAAGAAATATATAGTAGTCCCTCCTGTTAACAGACCTATTCCAAGACCCTCAGTAGATACTCACAACCAATTACGTAGAAATGAGGAGCTGGGCATGATGGTGCATCTGTACTCTCTGAGACAAGACACTCTCATGAGTTTGAAACCAGCTGGGTTACACCGTCAGCCAAGGGTATAGTAAGACTGTCTCAGAACCATTTTAAAAATTACAGATTAAGCATTGTGAGAGATTAAAAACTAATAAAACAAATAAAGTAACCAATAACTATCGCAGGGCTCAGTGACACGTGCCTTTAATCCTAGCACTTGGGAGGCAGAGGCAGGAGGATCTCTTGTGAGTTCCTACTGGCCTGGTCTACAAAGTGAGTTCCAGGACAGCCAGGTCTACACAGAGAGACCCTGTGTCTAAAAACAAACAAACAACAACAAAAAACCAATTATAACAATTGTATTGTCCTTTCCTCAGTCTCAGAATACCCAGTTGTTTTATACTGCTTCTTCAGATGGTAGATGTCTGGAGAAAGCGCCTCATGGCTTTCCGGCATGGCCAGATCTCTGGAATCACTGTTCTTTAACTTTGCTGCTGTTACTAAGCAACAGCAGGGCTGTTGGAGCACAAGCACCAACACTGCCGAAGGTCTGATGGCCACCGTGCGCTGTCAACAGGGGGATGGCACGGCGAAGCAGGGCAGCACAGACAGGGTGCGCGCACTGCCTGGAGCGGCCTGCAGTTGAAACCTCCGCATTTGACTTCCGTGGCACATGCCTATTTCTGGAATTTCCCTTTTGTCCAGGACTGATGATGAAACCACACAAAACTGGGCAAGAGGGAACTACTGTTCTGTGCCTTCTAACCAGAAAGGCTTGCTTTCTTTCTTTTTCTTTTTTAATATTCATTTATTTTATATATGAGTTCTTAGTCTTCACACACGCACACGCACACACACACACACACACACACACACACACACACACACCAGAAGGGGGCATCAGATCCCATTACAGATGGTTATGAGCCACCATGTGGTTGCTGAGAATTGAACTCAGGACCTCTGGAAGAATAGTCAGTGCTCTTAACCGCTGAGCCATCTCTCCAGCCCCACCAAAAAGATTTTCTGTGTGTGTGTGTGTGTGTGTGTGTGTGTGTGTGTGTTTTAATGCTGCGCAAAGCATTGTACAACCAAACTGTTAAGAGTTCATGCAGAACATGATCCCCACAGAGCGGATACATAAGACTGGTTGGGGTGATTAGCTGTTGGAACTATGGTTCACATACCTTTTCCTAGGTGTGATGGGGTAAAGATAGAATACTGATCACTTCACTTCAGGTCTTTGTGTTAGTAGGAAGAAAAGGTAGGCAGAGAATTATATCAGAGGAAGAGGAGTTTGTCCTTGCAAGGCCACCGATGTAGGGGAGGGATGGTGCTAGTTCAGAGCCCCTGCATCTGTCAGATTTTACAAGACTGTTTTCCCCCTTTGTATGGTGCAAGCACAAGAATGTGCAATGAGTGTGCATTACAGAGGCCAGAACAGGATGTATGTGTCTTCCTCTATTGCTCTGTGCAGTGTTGCCTTGAGACGGGGTCTCTCACTGAGCCAGAACAGCTCACCACCCTCAATTAGGCTGGCTTGCCTATGAGCTCCCAGGCTTGCTTGTCTGCAGCAGCAATACTAGGATAACAGGCATATGTTGCCATGATGGGCTTTTATGTGGGTGGTGGCATTTGAATTCAGGTCTTTGTGTTAGTAGAACCAGTGTTCTTACCCACTGAGCTGTCTGCACAGCCCTTAAAAATATTAAGCATAGTTTTGTTTTTTTATTACACTTTCCATGGCACATATGTGGCAGTCAGAGCAACATAAGGTACTGGTTCTCTTCTTTTACCATGCGGCTCTTAGAGGCTGGGCTTGGGCCAGCAGGCTTGGTGCAGATGTCTTTGCTCACTAAGGCCCTTTTGTAAGATTTTGTTATGGTTTCCTTTTTTGAGAAGTGGGTCTTAACTCAGTAACTGTAGCTGGCCTGGAATGCACTTTGTAGGTCAGGCTGATCTTGAACTCACAGAGATTCCTCCGGCTTTTGCTTCCCTAGTGCTGGGACTAAGGCATGTAACACCATGCCTAGCCCTCTTGTAGGATCCGGTCTGGAAATGATCTAACAAGTAATAGAGTAGTTCATTGCACCTCCTACTGTTTGCAAACAGCCTTTAAAAAAAACCTCATAGAAAACTTTGCATTCAAGTTCTGAGTCTACTACTTTGAAGTTAACATAATGTGGGGTTTACCTGAGATCAGTTAACTCATCAGTAAAATGGGGACAAGAGGAGTGACTGACAGATGAGTTAAATGGGATGATGGGAGTGAATTGCTAGAGACCTCAGTTAGTTCCTCAGGCATCCCATGAGTCAGCTCACTGCTGTTGTTACGTGATTAGAATTATAAGATGTGGCGAAGAGAACAAGAAACTGAATGCACTTTGGACTGGCTGACCGAGTGTGCGGTGCCACTAACACAGGGTTGCCTATTTCTGGGATCCAGTCCCATACTGTCACCACAGCCAGTTTCTCTCTCTGGACAGACTGTAACTTCCTTTGGGTTAGCACGTTCCCCTGCTGTTGGAAAGGCCAAGAACTTTGATTTTGTATTTTTTCCATACCCCTTCTGCAACTTCCTTTGCTTTAGGGATGACTTCCTGGTGCTCATTTCTGGTGATTTTCCCTCCTCTCTCCAGTAACTACTTAGCTGTGCTCAGTCCAGCTCCAACCTCGCTTTATTCCATGTGGCCATCACTTAGCATCAGTTACAGTAAGGCTTCCTTGCTTCCTTGTTTGTAATTAGCCCGAGACCGGCTGGCAGCTATTCTGTCTACTCAGGTTTCGTGCCGAACACCCACCTCTGGCCTCAGCTCAGCACGTGATCACTATGTGCTCAGTTAATGCTTAACCTTTAACTGGGGCTTCCATTGATATGTATATAGTAAATGCGTTTATTTTGTGTATGAAGGGGGCACTCATGTAGAAGAGGGCAGCTCAGGGAGTCCATTCTCCCCACCATGTGATTGAACACAGATTGGCAGACTCGGCATTAGCCAGGAGCCATCTCACTGGCCCTTTTGCTGTTTTCTGGGACAGGGTCTCGCATTATTCAGGCTGACCTTGGACTCAGTTCTCTTGCATCATCCTCTCAAATGCTGGGTTTCCATGCTGTGTGGCTCTTCCTCAGTTATACAATGGAATGATACTCATCCTCGAAGCTTGGTCAGCGTGAGGCCCTTCTCTGACCTCACCTAACATAGATTAAATGCCCTGATTTCTGTTGCTTCTGTCTGTATCCGGTTTACTTTTGTAAGGATGTACCGTGTCATTCTTTTCCTCTTGTCACCCCACTTACTGACTCCATCGTCCTTCTTCCATGTCAGCTTACTGTCACTTTGTGCTAATTTGTTTTTGTTTTCTACTTTTCCTGTATAACAGCTGTGCCTGTCCTGGAACTCACAGAGATCTGTGTGCCTGCCTCTGGGATTTAAGGGCTGGGTTGTCACCACCCAATGTTTTTTTAAAAAGATGTATTTATTTTATGTATATTAATGTTTTGTCTGCATATATATCTATCTGCACATCAGAAAAGGTCATATGATCCTATGAGACTACAATTATAGATGATTGTGAGCCCATCTATAACATGTGGTTGCTGGGATTTGAACTCAGGACCTCCGAAAGAGCAGCCAGTGTGAGGATGACATAGGAGAACACTGCTCATGAGAATTGCATTATATTACCGTCCACACACTGGACACCCAGCCCTCTCACCTCCCCTAGGGTCCCAGTGATTCCACCAAGCTCAGGTGCTTCCTTACACCAGTCTGTTTCTATCTGCGAACAATCTGCACAACCCTACCCCATCCTTTATACTCACTGTGTTTCCATTTCTGCATCGGCTCAATACATCATGGGGTCAGAGGCTTCCCTGGGGTGGGATGGGTTCATCGATCATCAGGTTTTTTTGGGGGGTTTGGTCTGGGTTAGCTTTGTTTTTTGTATTTGTTTTGTTTGGGGGGGGCGGTTCAAGACAAGGATTCTCTGTAGCCTTGGCTGTCCTGGACTCACTTTGTAGACCAGGCTGGCGTTGAATTCACAGAGTTCCACCTGCCTCTGCCTCCCTAAATGCTGGGGTTACAGGTGTGCGCCACCATACCCAGCTCATAAATCACCAGTTTTAACTCTATTTCTATTGGTGTTCTTGGCCCTCTAGTAGATGGTAAACTGAAGGCAAGGGCATCATGTTTACCTGGCCATGGGGTCAGTAACAAGCATAGAGGTTCATAAATGACCTCCTCTTGGGAGATAGCGATGTTCTTGTTTTACCAGGCCATAAACCAAAGATGTCTGTCCCTTCACCAACCCTCAGCTGGAACGGTGTTGAGCCTTGTGGCTGGTATAGGTCCTATTTGGGGTGGCACTACAGCCATTCTGATTTCTTCAAGCAAGCCAAGAGAAATTCTGTGTGCTTTAAATTGGAGAGTAGGCTGGGTGTAATGGTATGCTTCTTTAATCCCAGCACTCAGGGAAGTAGAGGCAGGGGAATCGCTTGTGAGTTTGAGGTCAGCCTGTTCTGCATAGAGGGTTTCAGGCCAGCCAAGGCTACACAATGAGGCACTCTCCTTTTTGTTTTTCAAGACAGGGTTTCTCTGTGTAATAGAGCCCTAGCTGACCTGCTACAATTAAAAGTGTGCACTACCATGCCTGGCACTGTGAGTCCCTATCTCAAAAATAATTAGATTGGAGAATTGGGGATAGTGCTAAGAATGGAACTCAAAAGCCTTGTTTGTGCTAGAAAAGTGCTCTGCCATTGAGGCCCCTCCTCTACGCTTTAAATATTTTGTTTCATGCTTTTGACTAAAGTAGTTTTTCCTTAAATCTCCAGCTCCACTGAAGGTATAGACATTTTTTATATTTTGTTCACACCTCCTACTCTAACAACTATCCAAGTTGTTATACATATGAGGGAGCAGAGGCCCCCCCTGGAGAGACTTACACAAACTCTCATATAGAACGACGAAATCAACAGATTGAGCCTGTCTTCCCGAGCTTGGAGCTTCTCTCCAGGTCATCCCCTGCCTGGGCAGGACTGGGTGGGGAGACGAGGGTGCATATGCACAACAGATAATGAACTGGAGAGCAGTGCTCTAACGGCTGGGAGAGCTTGCAGCTTCGAGCTTACACTTTGCTTTTGGTGCTTCCCCCTTACTCCAGATTCTGCCTGATCAATGCAGGAGTCCTGTATCTCTACTTCAGCAACTACCTACAGATCGACGAGGAAGAATATGGTGGCACGTGGGAGCTCACTAAAGAAGGGTTTATGACATCATTTGCCTTGTTCATGGTATGTGTAGCTGGTCATTTTCAACGCTTCTGTTCATTGTGTGAGATGTCAGTCACTCAGAGCACATTAGATGACTTCTACTGCTGTTCTTGTCAGCGGCCTCTCAAGCAGGCTGTGGGGTGCTGTAAGTCCTTCAAATCCAGGGCCCACTGCCAGCTCCATATTAGAAACGGGGAAATTTTTAACTCACGTTTATGGAGCTTAGCTTGGTTGCTCACAACTACAACCCCGGCAGGTGGATTATAAATTTTGAGTTCCTACTGGGCTACATAGAAAGAGATCCTGACCCCAAATGAAAGGAGAAAACCAAAAATGTAGATGTGTGTATATAAATATATTATTTCTACTAGGAAAAAACAAAACCACTCACATGGCTGTCATCTAAAGTGTAAAATGTTTTATATTCATCTAGTAAGATGTTGTTGCCATGGTGCTACAGCATGGATGAACCTTGAAAACGTTATGCGAAGTGGAAAAACCTACACATAAAAGGCTATGGTTCCGCTTAGTAAGATGTCCAGAACACGCTGGGCCACAGAGAATAAGTTAACCAGTAGCTGAAGGGAGAGAGGGGTGGGAAATAAGTCACCACGGGAACAGACCTTTTCTCTGGAGAGATGTTTTTGGACTAATGATAATTATCCTTTATGAATATCCTAAAGACCTCAGAATTATGTACCAATTTCTGGTGGGTGTGGAGGGAGCTGAGTTGATCCAGGTGACAACGTGAACATTGCTGTGTCTCCCCTAGGTCATTTGGATCATCTTTTACACTGCCATCCACTATGACTGATGGCCTTTGCTCCCAGCTCTTCTGTCCAGTCCAGAGGACCCTTTTATCACAGCAGATACATGCTTATTGGGGCACTTCTACCACGTGGAACCAAGAAGACCCACATCTCCTGGACTTAGAATCAGCAAGTCGGGCATTGGTGTTTTCTGCAAGGGTTGTGAAACTTTTCAAAGAACCATCCGCCTTTGGGAAAGCATTTCTGAATTTGTCCATCATCAACCACTTTTCCTTGGATACCATCATGTAACAGCTGTTTGCCAAGTGGAGCTGCCGTGTAATCTGATGCGTCTCTGGATCCAGATGAAACATTGTCTTCCTTGGTTCTCCGTCAGGTGTACAGTTTTTAAACCATCAGTGGCATCTCAAGTCTTCTGGAAACACCGTGTGCGTGGTCCACATGGTACAGTACCATCTAACAGTCTCCATTGTAGGATGTTTTCAGATACTTGAATAAACAAGTCTTTAACTGAAAGTGTGTTGGCATGCCTGGTAAATAAAGCCTTGCTTACCTATCCACCTGTACCCTCAACCCAGCAGTCAGCGTAGTGATCCCCCCTTCCTCCTCCCTCTCCCTGTTCCCATAGCAGCTTCAGTCAGGCTTTCTTTTTGGCCATCAGGGAAATGTGGGCTAGAGTTGGTAAAGGCTATTGCCTTGGTTTTGGCATTTCAGAGAGGATCTAACACCTGATGTCCCAACCCAGCACCGAGAGAGCTCTAGAAGCCAGACGTGAACGGTGTCGTTTTGTGTTTGGCCACCAGATGGCAAGACTGGAGTGTGAGGAGGCCCTGACTGTGTTTGGATGAACACTGAATGAAGTAGAATCTGAAAGCTTGACTTAAAAGGACTTGACCTGAGATCATGGGAAGGTCTGGATTGTCATTCTTGCTGTGATTGGGAGTTAGGTGGGGTCTGCTGTGGTAAGGCCAGCAAGTGCTCTGCTTGTCTCTGCTTTCTGAGCCATCCCACCATCTGAAATGTGTTTGCATCTTGAGACTTGTGAATTTTCCTAATATTTTTTCTCTCCTTCATGCTAGTGGTGGTCTCTGCTTTTAGTAGGGCTGGTGAGCAGTCATGTTGACTATCCCTCTCAGGAACTGACTTATTAGACCTTATAAGTAATCTGTCTGTAGAGGCCTGGCCCTGCTTTGAACTGTGCTCCACATGGACTAGAAGTTGTAGTTGGGGGTCGGAGAAGATAAAGGACTTCTTAGAATCCAGAGAGAAAGAAGTAGATGGTCCAGGTGTGGCCCTGAGTGTGCCTGGGCCCCACACCTAAGCCCTCTGCTTTCCTCTAGGAGCTGTGGGGCCGAGGTAGGAGTTCTAGGTGCCACAGCCTTGTTTCCCCTTTGGCTTTCTGCTTTCAGAATAGGCATCATCCAAGGAGTTCTCTTCAGTCAGGCTGATATAGGAACTGAGGGATTCTCGGAGCCCCTCGCTGAGAAGAGATGCCTCCCCAGGGGGGGGTGCTTCCAAAAACAGGAGGCTGCTGCGGATGGGGGAAAGCAGGGAAAGGAGTCACTTCCCCTGCGCTTGCTACAGGGTTCACTACTCTTAGACAAGCACTGTGTCATTCCTGCTGACAGACTTGGGCTCCTCATTTTTTTGTGTTTTTGAGATTGTGTTTGTTTAGCCTTGGTGGTCCTGGAATGAAGACTAGGCTGGCCTTGACCTCAGAGATCTGTAAGCCTCTGCCTCCCAAGTGCTGGGATTAAAGGCATGTGCCACCAATGGCATGTGTTTCTCATTTCTTAACTGATCTTACTCCATCTTGACCTCCCTACTCGGTGCTCTTGTTCACCAACCTGCTCTATAAACTTCATCTCCCCCTGTGTGCCCTGAGGTCCGTGCCTCCCTTTTCCCTGATACTGCCCTGTCCTCAATACTGCCTAAGCCTGGGCTGGATTCTGGAAGGTGTCTCTTCATGTGACAGGCCCATTCTGGGTTGTGAGTTCATATTTTATTCTGCCTCTTGTGTTTCTGGGACTCCCTTACCTGTCCAGCTCTTTCCAATTGAGTGATGACATCGGCACGGTCGTGGGTAGAGGTGTATCTTTGCCAGGTAGTGGGCCAAGCTTCTGCAGGACACAGGGCTCCCTGAGGACACAGCAGATGTCATCCGCCAGCTCTGTGGAAGAGATCCAAACCCGTGATATGGTACCTGCCCTTGCAGTTTTCTGTGCTTGGCACATTGAGGACATGGTCAGGCTGACGGTTTCATGAAGGCTGAGGTATGGTGAAAGTTTAGTTGGGGCCAAGTTTGATACTTAGTTCAGTGTAAAACTGAGAAGGAAAGCAAAAGTGGTCAGCCTGGCTTTGTCAGATTACTGTTTAATCTTGTAGAAACCCCACAGTAAACTTTCTTTAGAAGTGTGTCATTCCCCCCCCCACCCCCAAACAGGGCTTCTCTGTGTAGCCCTGGCTGTCCTCATTCTGTAGACCAGGCTGGCCTCAGAGATCTACTGTCTCTGCCTGCCTTCCTAGTGCTGGGATTAAAGATGTGCACTGGCAAGGTTTCCCCTTTGAGTCCTTGGCACTTCCTGGGTTATAGGACAGACCCTAGAATTGCTAAGGGTCGCATTGCACCCTGGACCAGCACAGTGGTTCCTGTGGAGAGAACTCAGCTGCAGGCCACTTTGATTGCCGCTGAGATTCCAGCCAAGCTCACAGTTGGCCTGTAGTTAGCTGCTCTGTCAGCATGGGATAGAGATGGCTCCCACCCACAGCCAGCACAGGTGCTGCACAAGGATAGATGGCAGTAGTACCTCTGCTGTCTCCATAGCCCCAGCATGCCAAGTGTCTAAAGTGCACAAGGCTACCTCCTCAGCCCCTCACTCAGTCTTCGGTGAAGGCAAAAAGAGGAAGCCATACCAGAGTAATGTTCCACCAGGGCCTGCAGTGAGGGGAAGGTAAGGCGGGGTGAGATGTACAGCCAGCCATTGTCAAGACGCTGTATCCTGTAGTGTCTGATCCGGTCCCAGGATGCAGGGCGGCTGAGTCGGATGGACAGGGAATAGCAGCCTGAGGAGGAAAGGTCAGGGCTGGGTCTGAGGCCCTGCTGAAGACCCAGCCCTGCCTAGGTTGGAAAAAGGAAAATAATAGCTACAGCCCAGCCTTCAGGGGGATGTTGGGGTCAGAGGCAGGACAAAATACTGGCTGTAACAGATAGGATTCTGTGGTCCCCGGGATGGGTGAGGCATAAGCGAGCATCGAATACTGGCTGTGTAGATAAAGACTCAGGTGGCAGAAGGGTTGAAATTTGAAAATGGTCAAGTAAAGATCAGCATCGCCAGAGAGAAAGTCACTTTGGAAAGTTTGGCGCTAACAGTTGTGTTATACCTTCAAAACCAGCGGTCCCATCTCATACACACGGGGAGGAAAGCGCCCAGCAGTATTGCTCACAGATACCACTCACAAACAGCCTGTCTGAGCCCGACAGTTCAATAAAGCGTGGAGGCTGTGCTGTAGCTCAGTGCTAAGGAGTTGGCCTGGCATGCAAATGGCTTTGTCTTAGGAAATCTCCGCTACCTCACACAAAGCAGACCAGTGCCTTACAGTGCTAATCACGTAGCAGAGAGTGCTGGTACATACTCGTAACCCCGGCACTCGGAAGGTTCAGGGCCCTCCCTCGGCTAGGTGGTAAATATGAGGCCAATCTCAGCTGTGAGAGACTAGACCATCTCCAAAAAACAAATGAATGAGCAGCGACAAGTCAGAGTGTCCATTCAGCGTGACTCAGCAAGTTCAAATACAGCCAAGGGTGGTGCAGGGACCTTTGTTCAGCAAGGATATGAAGAGGCAGCTGCTCAAGGCCAGCCTGGTCAGCACAGGTCTCTGCCAGGCAGGGCTGCATAGCGAGACTGTCTCCGAGCTAGAACAAAGACTTCAGCCAATCCCAAGGAACCGCTGCCCTCCCCCAGTTGTAAGACTTCTGTTTTATAATCGGGCTGTCTGGGTTTCAGTCTCACGTGGAGCCACGTTCTAGGGTAGCCCTGCCACCCATGCCTCCTAGCACTGTTAAGGCACACCATCTGGCCACACAGGTCCTTTTTATAATTTGTGTAGCCCTGCCTGTCCTGAACTTCTGTAGCTAGCATGCAGGGGTTAGTGATTATTCTGATCTCAGCAGCTGTGAGCGTTCAGGTGGGGAAGGTGTTTCGCATGCAGCCAGCACCCAGTAAGTTCTATCTGTACTCCGTCCTGTGGACCTGTTGTTTGTGGTGGTTTGAATATGAATGGCTTCCGTAGTCTCATATTTGAATGCTTGGTCATTAGGGAGTGGCACTATTAGAAGGTGTGACCTTGTAGGGGTAGGTGTGCCCTTATTGGAGGAAGTGTGTCACTGGGGTGGGCTTTGAGGTCTCAGATGCTGACAGGCCCAATATCTATCTCCATGCTGTGCGCCAATCCAGATGTGGAACTCTCAGCTCCTTCTCCAGCACCACGTCTGCCTACCTGCCACCATGCTTCCCGCCATGATGATAATGGACTAGACCTCTGGACTTGTAATGAAATGTTTTCCTTATAAGAGTTGCCATGGTCACGGTGCCTTTTCACAGCAATAGAACACTAAGACAACCTATGCAGAACATTCATTCACCTGCATGATACAGGTGAAGGAATGTCTAAAAGAGGAAGTCTCCCGAGGGATGGTTCTGGTTTATTCTCCTGCCATCTTCCCATTTTCATAGCCAGCCTTCATCCATCACTAAGCCCCAAACTCTGGAGCCATTGACCTCTTCGTCTTACACTGTCTGGATTTGGAGCTGGAATGCCTCCCCAAAGCCCCTGGAGTGAGCGCATGACTCCAGTGCTGCAGTGACAGAGGGGAGGCCTTTGGGAAGTGGTGGGACCATGATGGCTCGGCTTTTCCCAGCCAGCTTTTCTGCTCCCTGGCTGCCACAAAGCAAGCAGCTTTTCTCCATCACATTCTTACGCCATGAGGTACATTACCTTGCCTAAAAGCAACTGGGCCAGGTAGCTGTCAGCAGAAACCTCGGAAACTACGAGACAAGATAAACCTTTTTTTTCCCTTTTGAGTCCTGTTATTTTGCAACAACCACGGAAAATTAGTCAGAAAGTCCTGCTACACCTGGAGTCTGACCACATCTCAACCAAAAGGAGAGTTCGACTGCTTCCTATGTGGCTCCCACCTCAGCGCGTCACCGCATCGCAGGAGGTCACTCCTCTTTGGAGCCCTCCCTGTCACACCTATCTGTCTATCTGCCTGTCCATCTCTTTTGGTTGTTTGGGGTTTTGTTGTTTTTGTTTTTTGAGACAGGGTTCCTCTGTGTAGCCCTGACTGTCCTGGAACTCACTCTGTAGACCAGGCTGGCCTCGAACTCATAGAGATCCACCTGCATCTGCCTCCTGAGTGCTGAGATTAAAAGTATGTGACCACCTCTGCCTAGCCTCCCTGTCACATTTATAATCAAAGTCCTCACCTTTGAAAGGCTTTGCAGAATCTGACCTCTGCATGGACCTGCTCCAATTCCACTGGCTCTGGGCTGAGAGGCCCTCTCAAGGCACATGCACACTGAGCCCACAGACACACCTGCACTTCTGCTTTCCACTTTCCTTGTGGCACTCGATGTCATGACTTCCTTACACATTTGTTCACTGTCTGCTTTGCCTTCCAGACTTCGGCTGGGACCCTGCTGTTTCTACCTGGGATCTGAGGCTCCTATTGGTTGCTTGGTTGGTTGTTTTTGACAGAGGTTCACTATGTAGATGAACCCGACCTTGAACTGTAATTCCTAGGCCTATGCCTCCCAGTGCTGGGATTATAGTGAACCGCTTGAAAACTCACTGTCCTTGCATTTCTTATAGAAAACATTGAACAATTGTCCTCTACTGGCCATGGGTCTAGGCCCTTTCAGGATCCTGACCTTTGCTGAGGGCAGAGTGCTGAGGTGCACACAGGCAGGCCTCGCCCAGATATGAAGGAGCTGGGGGGGAGGGGGTCAAGTTTGGGTCTATCCTTGGCAGACACGGCCCTCACCTTCCTGCCCACCCAGGCAGACTCACCTCATTCATGTCTCCTGGGAACATCTGCTGAGCCCCTGCTACAGTGCCAGACACCGCCCAGGCCCAGAGACACCGCCCAGGCCCAGACAGAGGTGTAAGAGAAGCGGATGTGCACTGTCTGACAGCCCAGCTCCTGACCAGGGTTGTTCTTGATGGTCCTCACTGGACAGTGAGCTCCTGTGTTCTCAGAGAGCACAGCTTGCGGATTTGTTACAAGCCAGTTCACTGCAGCCAGTTCAAGACGTCGGTGGGAGTTCCAAAGAGTGAGAGCCTGGGGAGGTGACCATGGCTCCAACCAGAAGGATGGGTGGGTGCATATTTGCCCAAGGGAGAAATGAGAGGTGGGGCTTTCCAGGCTGTGGGAGGACCATGTGTCAGGAAGTAGAATGGGAAAAAAAGTGTTTTTAGAGTACTTGGTGAGCAGTGGAGGTAGAGGGCACAGAGAACCTAGAGGAGGACCTACCAGGGCAAAGGCAGGGTGGTTGGTCCTACACTCTAGGATGCTCTAGTAGGCTTGCGCATTCCAGTGGTGCTGGGAGAAGGGAGGGATGCCCAAAGTATCCACCTGTGGGAAGTGCCTAGCAAACCACTCCTGCACTTCCTCCACAGAGGCCTCCCATGAGCAGATTTCTGGCCTCTGCCCCAGCTGGTCTGTGGTGGCAAGAGCTGGCACTGTCACCAGGTCCAGAACTTCCCAATGACTCCTGTGTATTAAGATCCGAGAACTAGCCTTTAATCCCAGCACTCCAGAGGCAGAGGCAGGTGGATCTCTGAGTTTAAGGCTAGCCTGTCTACAAAGAAAGTTCCAGGACAGCCGAGGCTGTTACATAGAGAAACCTTGTCTCAGAAAACAAAACAACAGCAAAAAAAAAAAAAAAAAAAAAAAAAAAAAAAAAAAAATTTGTGAGAACTGGCACTCTATGACATCACTCAGGACTCTGGAACTTAGTGTTGTTTTTTTTGGCCCACAAACCACAGAATAGACGTGCTAGGACATACTGAAGGATCTGCCTCCCCAGCACTCCCGACTCCAGCACACCCTCGGGATTCTCGCTCTACTTCACTGCAAACATGCCTTGTCCAGTGAGGAGCCTCACTTGAAGGCACTTTTTCAGATTCCAGGTCCCGGGACATATCCCTGAGCAGTTAAACCAGCTCAAGCTTGGTGTGCAGGCAGGCATCCAAGTGGCAAGCCTCTCCCAGGGGACTCCAGTGTACAGCCAAGAGCTAGCTCTCAAAGTGAGCTCCCCAGGCCAGCAGTGTGAGAGGGGCATGTTCAGCCCCCCGCCTCAGACTCGGTCAGCATGCTGCGTGTGCAGCAGTCCTGCTGGCCATTCTGTTGCATGCCTGGGTAGAGACCCTCAGGTCTATGAGTCATGTACTAAAGTGTTCTCTTTGCCCACACTAGGTAGGTATGCCCTTCAGCTTTAGCAGTGCTGTCGAAAGGAAGCCCTAAAGAAAGGTTACAGTCAGTGCCTGGGAGACAGCCATTCTAAAAGGTCAGCATGGGAAGTCTTGGTTTGCTTTGTATGTGTAAGCTAACAAACTTCAGGCATCCTCCTGTCCTGCCTTCCCAGCACTAAGATTACAAGCACACACCACCGTGCCAGGCTTTTTACATGGGTGCTGGGGCTCGAATTCAGGTCCACACCCTTGCAAAGCAAATGCTGTCTGGACTGAGGCATCTCCCAGGCCCCTCCACCTTTTATTATTTTATTTTGTACCTGGGGACCTTACTCTGTACCTCCGGCTAAGCCTGGACTCACTACTGGCCAAGGCTGGTCTTGAATTCTCGGTGTTCCTCCTCCCTCTCCAGAATGTTGGAATTTCACCACTCCAGCTTTCTCTATTGGGACAGGGCCTCCAGAACATGCATGCCTTTAACTCTCTACATAGCTGAATGTGACTCTGAACTCTTGATCTTCTGGGCTCTACCTCCAGAGCTGGGTTACTAGCATGCGCCACTATGCTCTAACTCAGGGTTTTCTCTCTCTGACTGACCACCCCCTGCCCAGGTGCTGGCAATAGGGATGCTGATCCCAGCATTTCTGAGCAGGTCTCCTTGAAGATCTTTACGGATCCCTCGTGGCTCCTCCTTTACCACCGCATGATTTCCCTTGTTAATGCTCCTTCTTGATCAAGGGGTGGTCAACTCTACTCTTGGGGCTGCACCAGGCCAGAGGTGGCGTGGGTTGGGTGGCTGAGCGCTGAGTACTTCCTGTGGCTTTTCTAGCTCACAGTTGGTAGGTACGCAGGGTTCCAGTCCCAGTCCCCACCACCAGTGAGGTTTCCTGTTTGCAGCTGCTGCACTGGGGCCGGCTGCCCCTCCCCCCGCCACCTGCAGCCAGCCAATGGGTGTGTATGAGGGTGAGGGGTTGATATTTCTTGGAAATTAGCAAGGGGGGCTGGAGAAGGGTAATCCAGGAAGCCCCTGGGGGAAGTGCTTGCAGGGTCGAGGTAGAGAACAAGGACCCTGACAGCCCGTCTCAGGAAGCTCGGTTAGGCAGACCCCCTGCTGCCTGCACTCTGGAGTTTCTCCTCTCTAGGCTCACTAGCAAACTTCATGTTACTGACCGTTGGCTTGCGGTGAGCATCCACCAAGAGATCATAGCATGTGCTGTGAAGGAGGGTCACTACTGCTGCTCAGAGTAAATCCCAGTTGCCAAAATATAGACTAAGCTTGGATCCCAGTGTGTGGATTCACCCCCGCTTTGCTCTATTGTCAAAGGAGCCTCATGGAAACAGTGCGGCTCAGCCCCAAGCCTAGGCAGCCACTCTACGAAGTCTCCCCAGATTGCTCCAGGGAAACTGTTTTTCCTTTGCCCTCATAGTCTGGCTCCACCTCAGGGCCTTTTACAGTTGGGCCTGGCTGGATTCAAGAAACCTCTGCTGGCTGTCTGGGATAGCAACAGCCTTTCTTCCTTGACCTCCTGCCCTGAGCCCCGCTCTGGAGAGGCTCAGTGAGGGCTGAGCTTACCCACCTCTCCTGGTCTGGCTGTCTCTGATGAGGAAGGCCCCTCCGGGATTCCCAGGCAACAGGAGTAGCTCCTCAGCTTTCTCCCGGCTCAGGCCCTCAAACAGCCACCTGGAGGAGCAAAGAGGGATGGGGTAGGCTTGTGGGTTTTAATGGAGTCCTTCCACTCCTCTGTATGGCCTTGCTGAGATCTCCCTTCCCTTGCCCCCTGGGCCTAGAAGTTCTGTACCATGAAGAGCAGGCCACAGAGGCTCAGGGGTCCTCTCAGGGCCCTGCTTTGGGGAGCAGCCTTATGAAGGCAGCCTCAGGCCTTCTTTGCCTAAGACTTGGTTCCCAGGTGTCCTGGGTGGGGCACTATGAGGCTACCAGCCTCTGTCCTGTCACAGCCCAGTACTCCAGCTCCACTGTTGATCCACTCACCTCTTTGAGAAGTGCCCCTAGCCTTTCCACTTCAGGATGTCCTTAGAGATTGCCTGTGTCCTAGGCATCCCCTTCAGTGTCCTCTACACTTGATCCTGGCCACCCCCCAAAGCCCCACACCACAACATCTTCTCTATGAGGCCTTCTCTGGGCTCCCAAGTCTCATGAGCCAGGCCGAACAAGACATGACAGTTGCCTGCTCCTCTGGAAGGCAGGGCCCAGGCTCTGCATAAAGAGGACACTGTGGGGAGAGCGTAGGAAGGTCCCCAACGGAGGCCTGGGCCAGGTTCTCACCTGTGGGAGACTTTAGCCACATGCACACTGGGGATGTGATACTCTCTGCCAGAGACTTCCGACAGCACTGTCCACCAGTCTCCATCCCTGTGGAGAGACCACAGCGGGCACCACCTTCAAGTCTGCAAAGAACTTACAACACCTTGCCTACTTATTTCCCAGAATTCCCTACACCAGGCTCCTCCTTGGGTGAGGCCTGGAGGGTAGCAAATGACCCAAGGCTTCCTGTTCCAAGGCCTGAGCCCGCTGCCTCTCTCCCTGCATATGTGTCAAGCTGCCAGAAAACCACCCAGAGACATGGGGGCTTTCCAAGAGTGGCCCTGTGCTTCCCTGCTGGTAGTGGAAGGGCCCCTTTTCCCATAGTGTGACCTCAGAGGCCCAGTGTTGTAGACTTACTCAGAGATGATGGTCAGTGGCTCCCCGAGTCTCAGAGATAGCCCAGCCTGCTCACCCGCCGGGAAACTGCCCAGGGCCACAGCTGTGACCTTGTTTGTCTCTAGATAGAGGGATAGACACACTTACCCTCTTGGTCAGTGTTCTCTCAAGATGTGAGGTCTAGTTGACAAGCATCTTTGTCTGGCTCAACTCACTCACCCCTCCCACAGGTACCCCGCAAGGGGAGCAACCCCAGAGTCTGAAATGCTTCCAAGTAGGCTCTACCGAGCTTGGGAGAGCCAGATAGCTTTGGGGATTCCCACGAAGGCCTTCAGCTCATGTGGCTAGCGCACCCGGTTCCTGGCCATCTCCCTATGTTCTACAGAGCATTTGACGAAGGGATTCTACAGCCAGGAAACTGAAAACCTACAGCCCAGGGGCAAGGGATACTGGTTAATAGAGCAGCACTTGCCTCAAATGTGCAAGGCCTTGGGTTCCATCCCTAGCATCATGGCAAAACAAGACAAAAAAAAAAAACAACACAAAACAAAACAAAAAAACCACCAAGTCTAGAAGCCCTTATCAACATGGATCTGAGTCAGAAAGCAGGGTCTTGGAGGGGAGAATAACCTCTCTTTCCAGGATGGGGTTCTTCCCCACACAGCTGACTCTGGTTTCCTCGTTGGTCCTATGTCAGGCCCCTGGAGGGAAGTCCACGTGAATAGACTCCAACCCTCTGGAGCACTGTGTACAGGCACAGGCTGGATTCCCAATGGCCTACGTCCAGGGCAGTGAGTGAAGGTTCGTGCTGCCCCTGACAAGTGCCACCAAAGCTGCCAAGGCAAGCCTGACCAGGGCCAGTGCCCCATGGGAGCCTGTGACCAAGGGTCCTGCTAACCCTAACTGTATCCTGCACATCATGGCACCCTGAGGCCTTCCTCCATCATTTCGCTTCTTACTGGGCACTTGCCGCTGCCCTGACGTTGCTGTGTCTAGTCATCTCCACTGTGCAGAAAGGTCTCAAGACCCAGGTACAGGACTCAGCAAGGAGAAGGGCATAATTTCAACCCCATACCACCCTGATCACAGGCCCAGGTTGGGGAGGAGGAGAGCATGAGGGCTGGTTGATAGCTGTACCTCTCAGGAAGGGCCCCAGCTTCCTGGGAGGTGAAGGTTCCAATGGAGGAGTGATTGGCCTGGTCATGGAAGCAGAGGGAAGCTAAGGCACCACTCACCCTAGGAATGGTCAAGAGGACTTAGTGGACATGAAGTCTAATTTGGAGGCTGGGCATCAGGTAGCAGGTAGAAGACAGCCAGCCCACTCAGCCTAACAATCTGTCCCTAAGCCTGCAAGGCTAGCAAGTGTCTGTAAAAAGCTAACTCGCCTGCCTCACCTCTCTTTCCTTCCTCCTGTCCTTTCTCAGTAAGGGTTCCCAGAGGAGAGACATGAATGCAGGGTGCCAGGAAAAGTAGTGAAGGTCAACAGGAAGGGTTCTTTGTCTCCAAGGATCTCTCCAAGTACCAAGGTCCCACAGGACTCTGGGATGCTCTCAAAAGGGAGCTGAGACCCAGGAGTGAGGGAGGGAGAGCAGACCAGACAGACATAAAAGGATCCAGGAGACGGGTGGCCAAGGAAGGGTCTCTGCAGTAGGTGGGAATGAACACACTCCACCATCACCACCTGGTCTTCCCTCTTAAAACGTTAGTAGAAACTCCTGCAGCAGGAAGCTCCTCAGGCCCGAGATCTTGCCTGCCCAGAGCCTGGTGTCTCTGTAGCCAAGAACACCTGATGCCTCCTGTGGAGAAAGGATCCTTGCCCTCCTGAAAGCTCCGGCCTTGCATGCCTAGCGGGAGAGTCTTCTGCTGGCCAGTGGCCCAACTTCACACTCATCGTCTTCAGAAAGGCTGCTCCGCCCTGCCTCTCTGCACGCTTTCATCCCTGCCACACTCTGCCATCAAACCTAACACAACCACTCATAAAGGTTTAGTTTCTGTCTCTGGGACGCTTGTCCATTGTTGTGTCCTCTTGGTACCCAGCAGAACCTCAGTAACTTTAAGATGGAGGTAGGCTGGGGGTGGGAGTTGGGGGGGGCACAAATAGCTCCTAGACCAAGCTAGTCAAAACTCATATTCCTCTTGGGAGAAGGTAGCTCCATTGAGAGATGTCCTCCTTTCCTTGGAGACCAGATGGAGGGGAAAAAAAGGTCCCTCCAGGTCCTCCTGCCAGAGGTGGCCACCGCTCTCAGAAGCACCAGGATGAGTCAGCAGCCTGCTACCTGCAGCTAGCTCAGTGGAAAAGGGGGCGGTCAGTGTGGTTTGCAGGTCTCTTCCTGCAGGCCTCTCACTGCAGATGAGGAGGCTCCAAGGGCTCTGAAGGGGCCCAGGGTATCACAGCCCTGCGGAGGCTGCTACGAGGGAGGTACAAGGCCTTGTGGAAAGCAGGAAAAGAAACCCTACCACCTTTAGGGGTCTGGGGGCTGAGGACCAACAGTTTCTGGCCGAGCCCAGATGCCTAGATATCTTGCTGTTCAGTCTCTGGTACAGGTTATTCACTGTCCCCCACGCCCCTCCTAACAGTGCTGCTGGGGCTGGATGATCTTGTCAGCTGTGGTAGTTAACTCTCTGGACCACCATGGTGTCCACACAGCATTTAGATAGTGTCTGGTCAAGGCACTCTGGCCATTTCTGAGAAGAGTTTCCAAACAAGACAATCCCACCCCCATCATGAAATTAGAGAGAGGCTCTTCCAGGGTCTTCTAAGTGAAAGCAGCTCTTGTATTACTGCAGCTCGTGTGATGCCCAGATTTAAGACTCTAACACTGAATTCCACCCCAGCCCCTCACAGCTAACATTCTTACAACTGCTACAAGCTCAGCAGTTGCCAGGATCCTGTGTTGCTCACTCGGAAGGGTAGCCATGGCTTTAATTGAAGTTTGGGGTTGTTGGCCCAAGACCCAGAGGTAGTGAGGTCTGGGCTTATATAGTCTCATAATGCCTGGGAAGTGGCCCCACAGTCAAGACCTACCTGCTTGTGTAGACACAGGTCCCTGGCCTGGACCAGAGGAAATGGAGCTGGAGCTTGGGCTGCACAGGCTTTTCCTTCTACTGGGTAAACTTCCCATCATTCTTCAGCAGATTTGCAGAAACATACCATTGAGAGAAACCTGAAAAAGGTGCTGTTGTGTGGACAGAGCCCAGGATCTCAGCTTGGACCCAGATACTTGGCTGTCACTGGGAAATGGCTTGATAGGTTCATCAGAGCCAAGAAAAAGGCATCACAAAAAGGAAGTACCTCAACAGTTTCTCAGGGCCTTACAAGTCATCACTATGTTTGACTGACAAGGAATTTAGGCTGAGAATGCAGGCAAGTTGATTTTCTTTGTATCCCATCCTTCCTAGGCTTGCTCCATTCATGTCTTCTGGGCCTTGTGTCCCCTCTGGTGGGTTGTCCTGCCTTTTCTATTCCCGTTGGATATCTGTCTGGGCACCACTCTTTCTCAGGAAACTTTCTAGCAGTCTTCAGCCTTTGCTGTCCTCCTTTGAATTCCTGTGGCCTGAGGAACCATCCCTTAGGCCTGGGGTCACATTCTGTTAGTTGGTGGCAGGGTTGGTCAAAAGACACTGAGCCCTCTGCAGGCATGTCAGGGGTCATGGCTAGGGTTAGAGATGGGCCAAGGGGGAAGCAAGAGGCTCGGGATAGGAGTCATAAGTAGAAGGACACTGAATACAGTTACCAGTGCCAGAGCACAGGGTAAGATTGTTGGGAGTCTACGTCAGTCCATGTGGCTTGCAAGGCTCTGAGGGACTGACCTGTCACTTCCCTTCTTGGTGCCCTTTTTCCTCATCTGAGAAGTAGGGATAACCACACCAGACATTTGGGGCTGGTAGATAATGCCCTGGAAAGCCAGCTCTGGGACCACACTTCCTTCCTGGTCTTAAACATTCTCTGTTACAAATTCCTTCCTTTTTAGTTATTCTGCTGTGTTCCTTAGAGGTTTCTTTTTGTTTTTGTGAGATGATGAACTGAGGACTATGTTCCCTAGGCTGTCCTCAGACACTTGGGCTCAGGTGATCCTCCTGCTTCATAGCCCTCTAACTGCCACCAGGCTCGTTCAATCTGCCATTACCCTACAGTCCCATGCCTTGTCCTCAGCATTCAGTGAGGCCGGCAGTACTCGGCACACATCCGAAGAGTGAAGTGAAGGGAACATACTGTTTTGCATAGTGTCTTGTCCTCAGACTAAGCAAATCCTTCATTTCTAGAGAAATGCTGACTTTCCAACACTGTGTTAAGTTTTCAGTGTTTGTTTCATCTGTTACTACCGCACAGTCCTGTGTTCCTGTTCTCAACATTCAGTGAGGCTCAAGAAAGGCCCTAAAGGCCCCATATCTAAACAGTGTATTGGAAAAGCATTTTCCAACACTATGTTAAGTGTTTCAGTGACGGGAGCTGTGTCTTCTACTTCTTTTCAGATGGTCTCATTGCTTTCAGTAGGACAAGATGTAATTTCACCTGTTTGGTCCCTGAAAGCTGGTCAGGCACTGCCAAGGGTTCACAGTTGGAAGGGCCAGTTCACAGCAGAGTGTGAGGATACAGGGGGGTAACCTTCCTTGCCCTAGGGCCACATGCTGCCTGGATGAGGGTGTAGTCCAGCAATGCCATGGGATGTCATCCATGGCCTGGAATAGTTACCAATGAGTGGAGACCCGGCCTTGCTGGGATGACAACCCCTCTGTGCCAAGCCCCCTGCGCACCTGTCTTGCAGCCCCGTGTCATCACCTGGAGAAACAGCGTCTGTTCTGCTGCCTCTGTGCAGGAGCTCGGTGTCCACAGCACAGAGTCTGGGAACACCAAGTAGGCTGGTGCCCCAGGATTGGCCCCGGACAGCCCCTTCCTCTCAGACTTTGGGGATTGGCAGCCTTGGTGAGGGCGGTGGTGGTGCTGCCCGCTGAGGGCTGGGATCTGCTCACTGCCAGGGCAATTCTTCCATTTCAGCTGGCCATGAGCATGAGGTTCAGGCTAAGTGCTTGGCTTTATGCTTGCCATGGGTAGCATGGGGGACTAACTCAGACCAGCTGTGTGACCTCAGGCAAAGCATGCAGCTTGCACTATCTCCTGTGACGATGGATGCTAACACTAACCTCACAGGGCTGAAGGGATTGGAGGTAACTTCCTTGCTCTAGTTCAGCAAGCCCTCCAGGACTCTTGGGCCATAGGGGAGCTGCTCTTTGCTGGGCACCTCTCCAGGACTCTGCAACTTTTTCTTCCTGGTCTGACCAAGACATGGTAACTACTGGGGAAGAAGAGGCCCAGGCAGTGGCAGTGTGGCTGAGGAGAAACGGGTGTGGGCCACATTTTCAGAAGAGATCAGATCATTTGGCACATTTCAGAGCAACACAGCATGTCTGTGGTGTCCTGGTGAGTGGGTGGGCAGAGTGTGGGCAAGAGGCAGCAGAAACTGCACAGTGCCCAGGCTGCCTTGCCTCTCTCTAATCCCATTTTCATTGCAATGGCCCAAGTCTAGAGGATGCAATGATCTCCTGTGGAGGATGAGCTGCCTACTGCTCAGGCAGCAGGTTAGACAGTGCAGGGCTAGGATGGCTGTTCTCTCTCTCTCAGGATTTTGTGGGTTTGGTTTTGTATCTGGGAATTGAGCTCAGGGGCTGAGTGATCCCTACCCCTGTCTCACTCCTTTTCAAACTCCTTCTCACCCTGTGAAAGCAACTGAGACGCTGCAGGTGACTGTCTTTTAGAGAGTAATCTAGAATCCTTTCCTTCAGTGACCAGTAAGACTATAACCCAGGAGAGACTAAGAGTCCACCTGGAAAGTGAGCATCTCAGAAAAGACCAGCAGAGGCTTGAGATCTTGGAAAACTGCAAGTCTCCAGGAGGCAGTCAAAGGAGAGAGCCTACTCCCCTCTGTGTGTCTGGAGAATCCTACAGACTTCCTCATACAGCTAGCTACCAGTCGTCTCTCCTGGAGCCTGATGACAAAGCTCACTCCCAGTCTCAAAGGGGACCGTCCTTTCTCCCAAGTCCACCAGAAAACAAAGCAAATGTACTTACAGGTTTGACATCAGAAGTTTGGTGAGGGTGGTCAGCCAGTGGACACGCTCACCTGACAGGTCAGGCCTTTGCAGGTCCTAAGATAATCGGCATCTTAGGCACTAGAACCTTTGCTGTCAGCCTGGAGGATCACCAGGGGCAGTGAGAGTAGGTTGAGGTAATCAGGCTTCTTTGTCAATGGACAGCAGTATCCATGAAACTGGTACAGGAGCCCTTTGCTTCTCGAGGAGACTAGACGGGGTATTCCTATCCAGCACAGCAGGGCCAGAGAGCGAGGCCTGCTGATTTGAGCCCCTTTGCAGACACAGGTGTCACTCCTCAGAGCGCCAGCTCCCAGCTGCAGACTCTGTGGTTCTCACAACCCCATGGCCTCCCCGCCTGTTTCCTCTGACAATATCACAGACCATGCGGGCGCCACCTTGCCCCCTTCCTGTTTCTAGGGAGCAGCTGCTCTTGTCCCATGCCTCATGCTGGAGGTTCTTCTTGGCTCTTTGGTTCCATCTGGTCCAAGGAATAAAGAATGGGGAGGAATACACAGGAGTTTCCCATGCAGGCCTGGCTATGGCAATCACCAGAGCACTCAATCGTAGCACTAATCGAGTCCAAATAGTCAGAGGGATCTAGGCATAGGGATCACCTGGGGTCTTCAATTATACACTCTGCAGTGGGTTTCGTTTCCAGGCCAGTGCGGTGGCTTAGAGGGTGACGATGCTTGCCACCAAGCCTGATGACCCTAGTTCAATCCCCAGGACCCAGTGGTGGAAAGAGAGAACTGGCTACTGAAACTTGTGTTCTGTTTTTGGCCTTCCCACCCTGAACACACCTGATTCCATCTGAAAGTTGCCTTTTGCCCTCCACTCAAGCACATCAGTAAATGATGTATTTAAAAAAATAAGATTTCTAACAAGCTTACAGCAATGCCCGTGTTGTTGGTGTGGGAATTCCTTTTTGAAAGTTCAGCTTTGGGGCTGAGGTGTAGTTAGTAGCAGACATGTGCTTGTCACGTCCTAGGCTGTGGGTTCGATCCCAAGCACTTAAAAGAAATTCCAGCGTGGTCCTCAAAGTATGGTTCACGGTATCAGCCGGGAGGTCTTTAGGTGTGCAGGAGTACTTCAGACTCAGGAAGCCAGAAAGACCCCAGGAGGGCTTGGTGTTCCCGGTTTGCGAGTATTTCAGGTGATTCTTATGCTCAAGCTGGAAACTCACCGGTGTCCTATCCAGAACTAACAATCACCTTAATTGTGTCCGCTATCAATGAGCACACCTGCCTACTGTGCCCTCCTCAGTGGCCGTTCTTTAACACGAGGACCCGCCGTGCTCCAACGCTAGGCTGAGCTCAGGACTCAGCCTTCCCTGGGGACTCTGTCTTCTCTTGCTCCTGAGGAGGCGCTGGCTGGCTCTTCCCCATCGTGGTCACTCAGCACGCAGGGAAGAAGGGCCTGCAGAAGCACATTGTGTGGGAAGGTTAGCAGGTTTAAGGTTGTTGGAGGAAGTTAGTGTGGACTCCCCCTCCAAGCCCAGCCTCCAGACAACCCGATGCCCACCAGACTGAGGGGAATGAGGAACAGTGAAGGTTACAGAGACCCCGACGAGGCCTTTTCTTTCTTCCTCTTTTTCTGTATTTATTTCCATGCTTGTGTATATGTTCATGTGGGGGCATACATGCTATGTGGTGGTTAGAACCACGCTGCCCCCTTTTCTGGGATTGAGGGATGGAGAACCTCTCTCCATCCAGACCTGGGAGGTGCTTCCCGCAGGTACGTGGGTGTCTGCTAAGTGGTGGCAGCTGCTACAGGGACAGCACTTGCGCTCTGCAGAGTGGAGCCTGGCACTTTGCGTCCATCTTCCTTGGCTAATCTAGAGCTTAGGACAGATCTTTGAAGAAAACTCCACAGTGTACCAGACATCATTCATGGGCTTCAGCTCCTCCCCTCTGACTTACACAACATGTGTGAATCCACGTGGATAGGGGAGGGACTGCCTCCCTGCCTCCCTCTCTGTGTAACAGGTAGCCCTTCTGCTGGTCTCAGCCAATCAGTGGCCCACACAGGAACTGCAGCCTCCCACCTGCTCTCTCCTGAAATCACTCTGCAAACACTGTTGTCCAAGTGGAACCAAAACTCAATCTTGTGGCCACCAGATATCTGCTCTGTGTCTTTCCCTTAAAAATGCCACTGAGAATGCAAACAAGTCCCTCTGCAGAAGCGCTATAAGAAAGCATGTCTAAAATCACAGAACTATGCACACAGACACAGACATGCGTGCTCGCACACACATGGAGTTGGGAATCAATCTCATATTTGAGGGAGCACAGGGAAAGGCTGGCGAGAGAAGATATGGAGATCAGATGAGACCAAGATGCTGGAGTATGGGACCTGTGGGATGACTCAGTGGATAGTCACTTGCTTTGAAACCTGACCACCTGAGTTCAATCCCAGGGACAGAAGGAGAGCCAGGAATGTTGTTCTCTTACCTCCATCCATGGACACACACTCATATACACTCAATAAGTAAATGTGAAACCAATTTAAAAACACATTGAAATGTTACAGTAACGTCATGGCTATGGTTCTCAGCACACATGAAAGGGGTTGTGGGGAGAGGATGATAAATCCAGGCTACTAGAGAAAGGTTCTGTGGCCATGCATGAGTGAAAGAAAGTGGAGGCCGGTTGATGGGATGAAATGTTCTGTTATGGAGTGTCATCTAAAGGAGGGGCTTTAGAGGACCCGTCTGCTCAGCAGGACACCTCCATGGTCTGGTGTCTGTCCAGGACATCAGGGGACTCACAGGATTCTTGAGTTCCATCTGACTGATTGCTGGTCACAGACCTGCTAAAGGGACTTTCTCCAGAGCCAATGCTACTTGAGGTGGAGTGGGTTCGTGATCGGGTGAGCTGGGTCATGCTGGCCGACGGTACTGTAACAAAGAACCAAGAGATCAGGAGGGGAGCCTGGTGAAGCTCAGATAATCTACAAGCTGCAGCAAAGACTACCTTTCCCAGCCCACCTAAGATGATGCCCAGGATGACATAAGAGGTTCCCCACTTGGCACTATTTGCTCTAGGTGAGGGACTGTATGCAAGGCTGCTTTGATCCTCTGCATCTGGATTCTCCCCAGATTCCACTTCAGAGTAGGATGGGAAACCCTACGGGCAGAGTAAAGCTTCTTAGCTGTGCCCACACCATTCAGACAGTGATTAGGAAGGTGGCTTTGGGAACACATACTGGTCACCAAAACCTGCAGTGCATGCAAGACTAGACCAAAGAAAGAACAACAAACCACACAATTAGGGCGTGTTTTACAGAGAGAGTAGGTCCAGTACAGTGAGACGGCCAACTGTTCCCAAGTGCTGCCTGGTAAAGGTAAGTGTGGGCGAGGGTCCACCATCTCATTCATGCACAGACGAGTGTTCCACAGCCTGTGTGCTTTCCACTTTAAGGCCGATTAGTTGAGGGGCCTGCGAACTGTGGACTCTCAGATGTCAAACTTACCCCATCATCCGTCAACAGAAAGCACATGGTACTCACTGTAGCCCATTCCCTGCAAAAAGTACATGAAGGCCTCAGTGAGCTTCCCAGGCTGGGGGGACAAAACAAGAAGGCACCAGTCAGCTGGGCGCAGAGGCACACACCTTTAATCCCAGCACTGGGAAGGCTGAGGCAAGCGGATCTCTATGCCTTCAAGACCAGCCTCGTCTGCATAGTGAGGTCTTGGCTGGCCAGGGCTATATAAAGAGCCTGTCTCAAAACAAACAAACAAACAAATAAATAAATAAAACAACTATCATTTTTTTAAAGGCATTAATTTTTGCATAGGTAGAAAGGTAGCAATGCGCGTATGTGTGATCACTACTTGAACACTTTCTTACCTGAACTACTTGGGGCAGTCCTCCACAGTCTGCCATCTAGAAGAGGAAGAACAGTAAGTCAGCAGGACCTCCACAGAAGGGAATGCTCTTAACATCCCCCTTTCACAGGGGCAACTTGACAATATTATACATAGAGTTTTCAGACAAGATCTCTCCATATAGTTCTGGCTGTCATGGAACTCTCTATGTAGACCAGGCTGGCTTTAAACTCATAGAGATCCTCCTGCCTCTGCCTTCTGAGTGCTGGCATTAAAGATATGTACCACTATGGCTCACTTAGACTTGTCTTTATTTAAAGGGATATGAGTTCCATTGCTAGAATTAAAACTTTATTTAAAAGGGAACTATTATTTAAGATATGGAACGCCACAAAGCGCCTAGCAGTTTGAGGCTGGGGCTGTGTGTGGTTGATTAAGTGCCTGCTGTGCAAATGTAAAGACTGGAGTTCAGATCCCCAGCAGCACCTTAGTGATGCTTGTCTGTCACCCTATATTGGGAAACAAGAGGCAGAGAGGTATGACTCTGGATCCATTCATTTGTCAGCCTAGCTGAGTCTTATGAGAGACCTAGTCTCAGGGCTGCAGAGATGGTTCACTGATTATGAGCACTTAATCCTCTTGCAGAGGACCCAGGTTCCTTTCCTGGCATGCACACGATGGCTCAAAACCATCAGACTCCAGTGTCAGGGGATCTGATGCCTCTTCTGATCTCCATAAGCTTCTGCTTATATGTGGTTCACATAAAGAAAACCTTTCATACATACATACATATGTATGTACATACACACACACACACAAAGTAAATATTAAAAAGAAAAAGGCCCTATCTCAAAATGCAAGGTGGAGAGGCAGGCATGGTATCCCACACTTTTAATCACTGTGCCTGGCAGAGGCAGGTGGATCTCTGTGCTCATGTTGAAGACCAACCACGTGGTCTATGTAGTGAGGCTCATAGCTAAGGCTGCATAGTGTGACCCAGTCTCCAAACAAACAAAATGAAATAGAGATTGACCAAGGATGACACCAGTGTTGGCCTCTGGCTGCCACACATTTGCATATACATGTCCAGGCATGTTTGTATACACACACACACACACACAGAATACATATTCCCCTAACCCCCACATACACACAAAATGTGAGGGTAACAGGAAACCGCCTTATAGTTCAAGGAGTAAGATAAAAAATTACTTGTTCTCATCAATGTATGACAGACTTGACTGGCCCAGGCTTTGTTTTAATGATGGCCAATCTTATGTGGCAAGTGCCTGTGCCTGCTCAGCGAGCTCACGGACAAGGAGACACTGTTCATACATTGACAGTCACCAAATAACTCAGCATCTGTTATCCACCACAGGTGCTGTCTGCTGTGTTCTGTGGCTATGGATGGGGATCTGAGCCTAGAAATGACCACCACCTATGGCTAGCATACAGTTCTGTTGTATGGTTTCCAATATTGATTCAAGCCTGCAATGAAAAGCTAATTTGAAGACACAGACTTTTAATTCATGTTTTAGAGAGGGCCATCGATCATCTGGAGTCCAGAGCACACTGTGAGTTTGGCAAGCCCAGAGCACTGAGCCTGTGAGTGTGCTGAGAGTTACACATTGCCGAGACAAGGCTTCCCTTTGACACCACTTAGAGAAAGGGAAGAAGGCAGGGGCCATGTGGATGGAGACAGAGCAGCAGGCCAGTTTCCTACCCACATGAGCAGACATTTCCATTTGGGCAATGCTCAGCCAGAGCTTCTGTTGGGGACATTGTAAGGGGAATTTTTTTTTTTTTTTTTGGACAAGGTTTCACTATATAGCTCTGGTTCTGGCTGGTCTTGAACTCACAGACACTCTCCTGCCTCTGCCCTCTGAGTGCTGGGATTAAAGGTGTATGCCATGATGCTCAGCCATTGAAAAGAATCTTTGTTTTTAGACTGAGCCTTGACTTAAAAAAAAAAAAAAGATTTATGTATATGAGTGCTGCATGTACACCTGCAGGCCAGCAGAGGGCATCAGATCCTAGTATAGATGGCTGTGAGCCACCATGTGGTTGCTGGGAATGGAGCTCAGGACCTCTGGAATAGCAGACAGTGCTCTTAATTGCTGAGCCATCTCTCCAGCCCCATGAGCCTTTACTTTTATTACTTAAGAAAGCACCATATTTATTTCACTTTCTGACTCTGTGCTTGCGCCTTCATCACTTTCACAGCAACTTTCTGCTCTGCTATGCAGAAGCATGCTTGATCCTGCCTCAGACACACTCAGCACACATGGGACCACCATAGGCCCTGCTGACATTTGTTTTAGACAGTCTCTAAGGACTTTAGGTCTTACAGCATGAACCCCTGGAAGTCTGCCTGGGTACACATCACATGCGGATTTTGGTGCTTTCCCAACCCATCTTGATATAAAGGTCAGGGGTGTGAGACAACCTAGTTTTGAGACTGGATTGTAGGAAAGCCAAATGCTGGGCCACATGTCAAATGCTGGGCCGTTCTGAGTGCCACCAAGCACTGTCCCTGAAAGAGGAAAAGAAAGGGCAATGGGGAGCTCAGAAATCCAGGTCAAGAGTGGCGTCTGCAGGCTGGCCGTGGTGTCATGTATCTTTAATCCCAGCAACCGGGAGGCAGAGGCAGGTGGAACTCTGTTTGAGGCCAGCCTGATCTACAGAGTGAGTTCTGGGCTGGCCAGAGAAATATAGAGAGACCCTGTCTCAAAAAATAAAAAATAAAAGAGTTGCCATCTGGGTCTGGGGATGAAGAATTGGCAGAGTGCTTGCCTGGCAGTCACGGAACCTAGGGCTCCCTCCCCGGCACTGCATAAATTACATGCAGCGCTACATGCCTGGAATCCATTCAGCAGATGGAAGCAGGGGGACTGGAAATTCAAGATCACCTTCAGCTCCACAGCAGTCTGTGGCCACTCTGGGCTACATGGGACCATTCCTTCACAGAAGAGTTGCTTTCCACCTGCTTAGAGTGCACCTCTCCTAATGATCAGAGGATTTCTGCAACTTTCCTACAGTGCAGCAAGATTAAGACTGTGCAAACGTTTCCATCCTATCTTAACTCTGTCAATAACACTGAATTATTTATTTGGACTCCACCTGCCCTGAGGACAGAGTCTCACTGTGTGTCCCTGGCTGTCCTGAAACTAGCTCTGTAGACCAGGCTGGCCTCAAAGAGATCCATATGCCTGCCTCTGTCTCCCAAGTGCTGGGATTAGAGGGATGTGCCACTATACCTAGCAACTTCTTAACATTTTTATTTCAGTTTTCATTTTCTAGACAGCGTTGGGATCCCTATGCCTTCAAGTTGAGATGCTGCTGTGTCCAACTCCTAAGGTGCAGTGCTACAGAGGTGACCTGGCCTATGCAGTTTTTGATGACCTGGAGAAGCATGTGTCATAAATGGGAGGGAAGCAAATATGGAGCTATGAATACCTTTGGCGGTGCGTGTTTCAAGGCAGCTTTCTTTTGTAGCCCTGGCTGTCTTGGAACTCCCTCTGTAGACCAAACTAGCCTCAAACTCAGAGATCTGTCTCCCTCTGCTTCCTGAGTGCTGGATTATAAAGGTATTCACCACCCTGACCAGTGCAGACCTTCTGATAGTTTATTATTGTTCTTTTTTGAGACAGGGTTTATCTGTGTAGCCCTGGCTGTCTTGGAACTCATTTTGTAGAGCAAGTTGGCCTTGAACTCACAGAGATCTTGCCTCCTAAGTGCTGGGACAAGAGGTATATGCCACCATGCCAGCATGATCTTAATGATATAAAACACTACAGGAGAAAGACACCAATACCTTTACCATATATAATCTTTTATACTAGGATTAGGAGCAATTTAATTTTTCCGTCTGTTTATTCCGTTTTCCAATATCTACAAGGATTGTGGTGGTTTGACACAGAATGGCTCCCATAGGCTTACATGTCTGCATACTTGGTCCCCAGTTGATAGAACTATTTAGAAAGCATTAGGGAGTCTGGCCTTGTCGTTGGGGGTGGGCTCTGAGGTTTCAAAAGTCTGTACCGTTCCCAATATGCTCTCTGCACCTATTTGTGGGTCAGGATGTCGGCTCTCAGTTGTTCCTGTGCCCTTGCCTTTGCTCCACCATCATGGGCTTAATCTCTGAAATGATAAGCCCAATCAAACACTTTCTTTTGTAAATTGCCTAGGTCACTGTGTTTTGTTGCAGCAATATAAAAGTAACTAGCACTAGGAAGATATACTTGTGAAGTTTTGTTTCTTTCGTTTAAAACAGTGAATGACAGGATCGTAAGGAGAAGCTTTCTTGCAAGCACACTAGTTTAAAGTCATGCTCATTCCCACACGAATGGTAGAAGACTCATTACCTTCTGTAAATTGTATTTATGGGGTTGAGGCGAGAATTGCATTCAACCTTAGGAAAAGGTTTGTATCAAAAGGAAAACAATTGTATCAACTGTTAGGAAAATAGTGTGTAGCCTGGCATCAGAATGATGCTATAAGAGCAACAGCGCAGCTTACTGGTGGCCAACCCCATCAAATAGTGCACCAACACAAACTGGGGGTTTCAAGTGATTCTTCTCAGACCAGATCCTCCAGAACGCGTCTACAAATCTGGAAATGAGCTCAGAAGCTGACTCAGCGGTAAAGATGCTTGCTGCCAAGCCCGATGACCTGTGTCTGATCTTCAGAGCTCAAATGGAAACCGAAAACCAATTCTTGCATGTTGTTCTCTGACCTCCACATGTGCACACATGCACATACATACATACATACACAGAGTAAGTAAATGTGTATAAATAGATATCTGGCAAGTTCATGTATGTTCAGAGTCTGTTACTCTTTAATGTATAGTGTGCTAAATCTAAAGGGGCTCTCCCCACTGGCCATAAGACAAGGTACCTCTTCTCTGAGAGTCGAACAGGACCATGGCCGTGTCCTGCTGGGATCTCCACCATGTCTTCCCAGCGCAACTGGCCTGTTGGCTGGGCCTGAGCACTGTCTCCACCTCCCCGCTCAACCCCTCCTGTCTGGAGGGGAGGCCACTCCCCAACCACTGACTCTTCTGCCTCAAGGTCTCTGGCTCTCCAGCAGGAAGCTGAACTTTTCCTTTCACAGCTGAGAAATTATTGTTTGAGGGGCGGTACACAGATATTTCAGTTCTTAACACATGTGCCAAGACTCTGAAGAGCCACATGTTTCTTTCTGAGGTTATCCCAGTGATGTTCCAGTCTCAAACTTGGCAGTCTTCCTTAAGATAAATAATTAACAAAATAAGAACAGTCAAATCTTGTAATCTTTGTTTCCACAATTTGACTCACAATTTCATGTCACATTCAGTACATACTGAAAATTTCCATCTTTTACAGTACATTATCACCACTGTTAGAAAAAAGGACTACTGTGCCAAAACATCTCTATGTTACAGTTCTGACAGGGCAAGGACCAAGGAGTGGTTTTATTCTACAAGAAACAGGAGACCAGAATATTCCAAAGACAGGCAGTGGTAGAGCACGCCTTTGATCCCAGCACTCAGGAGGCAGAGGCAGGCAGATCTCTGAGTCTGAGTTCAGCCTGGTCTCCAGAATGAGTTCTAAGACAGCAAGGGCTACACAGAATAACCCTGTCTCAAAAGGAAAAAAGAAAGAAAAAAATATTCTAGACACAAACTCATGACTGAGACTACAAGTTGCCATTTAGTATGCTTTGTATTGTAGGACATAAAACTAGTGCCTGGGCTCCACCTTCCCCAGTGACATCCCAGCCTCCAAATCTTGTCTATTGAGTATCAGGGCTATGTTAAACTTTGTCTTTGGGTAATGGGAATGTAACTGCCCATCCTTCTGCTTTGTAACATTTTCCTCATTGTCTACAGTGCACCTATCATTTTTTTTTTCCATGTGTGATGCACTTCAGAAGGAAGCAGAGAGAGGCTATGGACCCTTGACCACCTTCCAGCCTGCTAGCTTTGCAGTCTCTTTCCCAAAATGGAAAGCTGGCTGAGTGTCAGAACTCTGACACTAAATACCTAGTGTTTTATTGTACTAACTACCACAAAGGGAACAGTGGCACACAAAGCCACACTGAGCAGTCCCATGAGACCTGCAGACTGCTGAGGAACTGATTTTCAAAACAGTAAAACCTGGTAAATGCCTTCAGACACAACATGACCTAGTGTGGCCATGTTCCCATGTCTCAGCACACTCGACTACACTGCAATCCCAGCCTCCTCATACCAGGACGGACTTACCACAGCCTCCACAGCAGGTGAACTGTCTCCCACCACCAGTAAAGTGGAACACCTAGGAACAGGTGGAAGAGGCGGTGTCAGCCATCAAGGAAGGGCAAACATTCCTGAACACTGGATCAGCCATGACAGGCAGATAGTCAGCAACTCAGTGGGGAGACTGAGGCACTTACTTTAATGTTTTCAATCTGTTATCATTTTGGCCCAGTATAGGTCTTTCAATCTCCAAGTCTCTGCGTCTGTACAAGCAAAGCAGAACCAGCATTATCTGCAGGAAAATCATGGCCCTTCATGTGTCTCCTGGATATGTAATCGAGAATATGGAGGTCCAGGAACACTGTCTTTTCTTCACACCCAGGGATGGAAGGGCCCTAAGCTGTCCTCTGAGCTGCAATTCCATGGCAGCCTGCATGCTATAGGGATTTTGTGGGATGCTAGAAAGGGGGAGAATTTTAAGACTCAAGCAGCAGTGCTGAAATCCTTTAGTCTGAGTTGAGTTTTCTAAGTGGTCTGCAGGAATGAGCCCATAGGAGGAGGGAATGCCATACTTTTATTGTTTGGGACTGAAGAGTGGAAGGACTTTCTTTGTAACAGTCTAAGCATAGGATTTTATTTTCAGTGTTGGGATCAAACATAGGATCTGTGCATTCAAGACAAGCATTCTACTGATAGAATTTCAACTAAAAATAGGGACATCCTAGAGGGCAGGTTCAAGCCTGGCTGGCTCCCTACTGGTTGTATAACTCTGGCAAAAGTTACACTGACCCACTTCCTCAGCTTTTCCATCCTCCCATAAAGGGAAGAGGAGCCAATTTTTTCACCCCTGGAGAAGCCATTCCCGGGATAGGAATCTTCATGCCTTCCTCACTCAAGGATGGAGGAAGGTGTGTGTAACTTCTGGAACACAGAAGCTTTTCTTTTGTATTCAGCACCCACAGACTACTTCTGCCTTAGGAGACTTCCAGCACAGAGCAGTTAAGTCAAAGCTCAAGTCTTCCTCCTTTGTTTTTCTATATGCACATCAAGTAGCACATATGATCTCTTGCACAGCACAGGGAAAGCAAGCTCCCTGCCCCATTTATCTAACAGACATCCATCATGTTTTTTGAACCAGCCTGCAGGAATAGGAAACACTGTACCTATCATAAGAACACAGGAAAAGTTCTAGGTTTCCTTGGTTGATACCTTGGGCAATTCGTAATCTGTAACTTTGAATCAGATCCAAGTTGGTTTTCAGCTCATCCTGAAATAAAAATAAGCAGAGGACATGTTCTAAGCTACAGAGAACAGCGCATGCACACACACACACACACACACACCAGGCCGACCATTAAGAAATTTTAAGCTTACTGGAAATATTAAATGGATTTTTTTTTTTTTACACTGGAGGGAAAAGGTTTATCAGCAATAGTTAGGAAGATAATAATTTCAGAACAACATGTAATGATCACCACAAACCCTTGTAGAGAAACAGAGTTAAGGAATAATCATGTTTTCATTCTATAGCCCAGGGGTGAGTGGATCCAAGAAGACAGAAACTGAGGACAGCTTCCTAAAACAAAAGGCACTGAAACAGTTACTCCCAGGAAACATGGCTGGGGCACCAACCTCAACGTAAAGACATTATAATGAGAAAGGTGGGTAGTGGAGCTGAAGAGGTGGCTCAGTCAGTGAGTACCTGCTGTGCAAACATGAGGACCTATGACAATGCAGCCCTACCATCCCAGACTTGAGAGGCAGAGATAGGGGGATCCCTGGGTCCAACCAGCCTCACCCAACTAGCCAGGGACAGGTGCCAGTGAGAGACTCTGACTCAACAATGACAGCTCCTAAGCAACACCAGACAGACACAGACACACACACAGGAACAAATAAACAAGAAATGAATAATATGATAGACAGCGCTACAAATAAGAGTAATTAGAGTAAAATAAATAGCCCTTGAGAGGAACTTGAGCCGCAGATTTTGAGGTGAAAAAGGAATAAATGATACCTTGAGAAAGGTAGAGATTGCTGTAAGCAGCAAAAGACAGATATCTCTGAATTTTTCACCTATGACCCATTAATGCTTCCAACAGCTTTGTCATTGAACACCAGATTTTAACACAGGCCAAGGTGTTTGCAGAGCTAGAAGCCCTGTACTGGATAGAGCTACAAATTAGTGGGGTCTGAGAAGGTACACAATGTCAAAGACAAGAAGCAGCTATCACTAAAGGAAAAGTAAATTGCCCACCCCTAGCTCACTGACCCTCAGCTGACTCGGACATCACTGATTTTGGAAGTCACACAGCTTTGCAATGCATCATCGCTCCCACTCACTTTGCTGTGGGGGATACCTCTGGTGTGTGCGTTATGATAACAGTTGCCTAGGCAACAGCAGAAGTTTGAAAGTTGCTTTTGCTGAAAACAATGACCCTTCATTGAGCCTGTAGCTATCTGATGGGCAATGAAAATAGGACAAGCAGCCTGGAGCTATGTCTGTCTCCTTTGCTGTTCTGATATGAGAATTGGGTTCCCTCATGTAAATAGGTGCCATCTGGGAAATGTTTTCCAGACGTGTTACCTTGGGGACTGTGTACTTCTTTCTGCCCCATACATGAGCTCCTTCAGCATCTATCACAGCTCAAGAACTTCAACCCTATATAAGGCCCAAGTTAACTACACAGCCAGGATGTTTGTGCAAGACAATCATATCTACAGCAGGAGAGTGTCAGCAGCTCCTCAGGTAAGTCATTGGCTGAAAACATTAAGAATAGGATGTTCATAGTAAAAAAGGCATCTTTTGAAGTGGTGCCCATCACAAGCAGAAAACTGCCAACATTTAGCTCACCCCAGAAGCCTGGGGGCTTACTGCTGCCTTTGTTCAGTGAGTAGCAGCCTGGCTCCCACTGTGATCACTACTATCTCCCTTATGCTCAAGCCAAGGTCAACCTTCTGCAGCCAAGTCCCAGTAAAGCCTTGCCTGTCATGGTCCTAATATACGGCTTAGGTCCCCATTCTCCTGTCTCCATGACACCAGAGCCAGTTTTTGGCATTATTGTTATATGAAGGGCAAACAAGGACCTAGTCACTAGTGCAAATATTTAAAGGCAAAAATGAATTGCAGTAATTCCCTTCCTTCTGCCAACACACATGGATCTTAAAAAAAATAAAAACAAACAAAAAACCACAACCTGTACTCTTACATACATGCTGCTAACTTATACTTTTTCACTTCCCCTTAGGCCTGGGAGAGACTACTCCTTATCAGGATGTGGAAAGCAATCACATTTTTTATATTGTCCTATACCCCTGCTAATACAATCACTTTTTGTTGTTATCTGAGGCGGGGTTTCACCTAGCCCAGGCTGACTTCCAATTCAATATGTAGCCCAGGCTGACCTTGAACTCCTTCATGCTTTTGCCTCCACCTCCTGAGAGCTGCACCTACAGACAAGCATTGCTATACCCAGCTAATACAGTGCTGAGGCGCAAACCCCTGGCTCCATGCAAACCAGATCAGGAGTCTACTACCGAGCTGTAGCCCCAGCCCACAGTTACCGTTTTTATTTTAATTGTGTTTGGTTTTGGTGTGTTTAGGTAGGCACATGTATGAGTGTGGAAGTCAGAGGGCAATTGGTGGAGTTCTTTCCTTCCATGTTTATAGAGGTTCCAGGAATTGAACTCTGCTCTTCAGGGCTTGAATGGGAAGCACCTTTACCTGCTGAGCTATCCTGCCTGTCCATGATCATTTTTTTGTTTTATTGGTAGAGAATAACAACAGGAGGGTGTCACTGTTTTTGGTGTGTGGGTAAGTAAGCATGTACACACTCGTGAGTAAGCAGCCCACAGTGTTGTCAGAGGAAAGCTTTCCGGAGTTTGTTCTTTCTTTCACTGTGTAGATCCCTGGAACCAAAGTCACCTTTAACCACTGAACCACCATGACAGCTCAGTTGTTTTTCTTGTCAGTGAAAATGAGCACTATCTATGCTTTTTGTATATAAGATTAGGTCAACCTGGGCTGACATGGAACTTTGTAGCTGAGGCCGGCCTTGAACTCCTGGTACTCTTGCCTCCACCCTTCAAGTGCTGGGATTACAGGCTTGTACCACCAGCCTGGCTATAAATCATTTTTAAAATCAATTATCTAAATCTAGATAAACTCTTTTGGGGAGGGGCAAGGAGCACTTTTCAAGACAGGGTTTCTCTGTGTAGTCCTGGCTGTCCTGGAACTCACCCTGTAGACCTCTAACTCAGAGATTCACCTGCCTCTGCCAGCCAAGTGCTGGGATTAAAGTGTGTGCTAGCTGCCGCTGCTGCCACTGCTGCCCAGGCCAAGTCCAGATAAACTTAACTGAGACCATTAAAAAAAATTGTTTGCCACTTAAATTTAGCCAAAAAGTGCTTTTAAAAAAGTGCTTTTTGTTTTATTTGTTTTTGTGTGTATGGAGGTTCACACAGAGGCCAGGAGAGTACACTGGATCCCCTGGAACTGGGGGCAAAGTTGTGAGTTTCCACATGGGTGTTAGGAGTAAGCCGGGGTCCTCTGCAGGAGCAGCAAGTGCTCTTAAGAGCTGAGCCAGCTCTGTCTCTGTGTCTCTGTCTCTGTTTCTCTCTCGCGCTCAAGGTGGTTTTCTCTGCAATGTCTTCCCTTCCTAAGTGAGATGTGACTGACTCTGGACACACTCCTCCAGGCTCTGATAGGACAAAGCACAAGAGCGTCACTGATGATATAAAAAATAAAAAAATAAAAATCTCTGTTTAGAGACAAGGGGTAACTGATCTAAATGCCCTGATGAAAGCAGTGGAGAGGAAAGATCGGGTGCCTTTTGCATGTTACCTGTCTGTCCACTAGGTGAAGCAGTCCCTCCAAGCTTCAGGCCCATATTCTGACAGATTTTCAGTCTTAGGTATAGGCATGCAGCTCTCTGTTTCTTTCTGTGTCCATCTCTCTATCTCAGTCTCTGTTTCTCTTTTTCTGTGTGTGTCTCTGGTTTTCTCTCTCTCCCTCTTTTCTTTTCTTTCTTTCTTTTTTTTTCTTTCCCAGAGACAGGGTTTCTCTGTGTAGCCCTGGCTGTCCTGGCCTCGCTTTGTATAGAACAGGCTGGCCTCAAACTCACAGAGATCCACCTGCCTCTGCCTCCCTGAGTGCTGGGATTACAAGTGTGGGTCACCACACTCAGCTTCTTCCCCTTCTATTTTTATTTTTAAAAACACCTTACCTGCTTCAGGTGCACTGATACAATAGATGCACCAATCTAGTAACTGATGACCAACCCAATGGCACAGCATCCTAAATCCATCAAGAATGAAGCATGAATAAGAAAAGGGAAATTTCAGCCAGTTTCAGTGGTGCTTACCTTTAACCCTACCACTCAGGGAGGCAGAAGCAGGCAGATCCCTGTGAGTTCAAGGCTAGCCTGGTTTACAAAGTGAGTTTGGGACAGCCAAGGCTACACAGAGAAACCCTGTCTTGAAAAACAAAACATAAGAAAGAAAGAAAAGGGAGATTTTAATGGGTGCTAGGAATTAGGATTTCCTGTAATGCTGGAAATGAAAACACCCAAACCGATGCAGAAGGTTAACCCCCAGTTCCAATGATAAGCACACAAGTAAACCCACATTTGCACTTTTTCTGTTTTTGTTTCATCTTTTCCTTAGGTCCTAATGCCTCTGTGGCAAGTTGGACACAAGCTGAGGATTTCTCTCTCCCTAGTTTTGGTTAAAACTAAAAACAAGCTAATTTCTCTATATGAGAATCTGTATGCCCTGTACACATAATGTGTTTTCTCTTGATGTGGGCAAAGAAGTGTTCATATCTAGAACTAAGTATTTTGGCCAGGAGCCAGGTGACAAGTAGATAATGCCCTATGGCTGAAAATCAACCAGTGGGAAGTAGGAAGTAGGCTTATTTAGAAAGACAGAAGGAAGACCCTAATGTTGACCTCTGACTTACATACACAGGTGCACACATGTACACAGGGATCCACATACATACAAAGCACACTCACACGCTTTCCTTTGAGAATACATAAGGCATGCACATCCACATGTACACACGAACACATGCGCATCACACAAAGAAAGAAAGGCTTTGGAGTTGACCCTGCATTCAAATGTCAACTCCAGGCAGAACGAGGTGTGGAAATGATGTGAATATATGTGTACTCATGTATGAAATTCTCAAAGAACTAAAGCTAAAATTAAAAACAATCAACTCCATTTAAAATAGGGATAACAATTAAATATGTTCTTCAGTTTCCCTATTGTATAACTAGGCCCTAAACTTGAGAAAAACAACTAAGTGCGGATATTTGAAACAATAGATTTTGTTTTGTTCTTTTGAGATAGGGTCTAAATGCAGCCTTGGCTGTCCTGAAACTCAGTTTGTAGACCAGGCTCTGTATCCTAACTCACAGAGATCTCTCTGCCTCTGCCTCTAGTGCTGGGATTAAAGGTGTATGCTTTCATGCTCCGTTTTTCTTTTAATTTTATAAAAAATTTTCTTATTTTGGGGGCTGGAAAGATGGCTCAGTGGTTAAGAGCACTGGCTGCACTTCCAGAGGCCTGGGGTTCAATTCCCAGCACCCCCATGGCAGCTCACAATGGTCTGCAACTCCAGGTGCCAGGAATCTGGCGGCCTCACAGAGACATACACACAGGCAAAACATCAATGCACCTAAAAACAAACATTTCAAAAGTTTTTATTTTGTGTGGAAATGTTTTTGCCTGCATCTCTGTCTGTGCACTACATGCTCACAGTGCCCACAGAGGCCAGAAGAGGGTGTCAGACCCCTTCAGACTGGAGGTTACAGACGAATGGGGCTGGCACTTTAGAAAGAGCAGCCAGTGGTCTTAAGTGCTAAGCCATCACTCTAGCTGCCTAAAGCAGCTTTCAAATTAGCACATACATAATCAGTAGGTGGTAGCAGCTTGATCTATCCCAACCTTCATTTTTCCTTAAGCATATTTAGAATTAAGGATGCAGATAGCTGACCAGCCTTTGCCCTGCCCTGGAACTGCTCCTCCACACTCCAGTCAGCACACAGCTCTGGCCCTCACTGCTCAGGGTCTCCATCACTCCTAATTATCCACAGGACAACAGTCAGTCCTGCTGCAGATTTCAGAGTCTGTCAGTTCCAGGAAGTTGAATACGATCATCTCTGAGCTCTTTTCCCCAATAACATTTCAGTGTTCTTTGCTTTCTCCTCCTGAAATTTCTATTTCTGTAAGCCTTTCCTGAACCTCCCCGTGGCTCGAAAGATGTCTGGAGAGGCACCAGTGTTGTCAAACACTCACAGATGGCATTCTGCTCACAGGGGACAGGTGGGGGAGATGCTGCTTTCTGTCACTCTCCAAGTGCCAAGATCGGTGAGGCTGAGAGAAGCCTCTCCTGCAGGCCTGGCCCTTGCAGGGCCACATGCCCTTCTGACTGCATGAGACATGTTATCTGCCGGGATGCAATACATTGCAAGGTCCCTCTTTCTTTCCTAAAGCACGATGAGGCTTTGTGTGCAAGGCAATAAACCCAGCTCTTCAGACTGCACAGGTGCTTGCTTACCTGCCCAAAGTGATGAGCCAAAATTATGTCCACAATGTTGGTCATCAAGCCTGAGAGCTAAAAGATAAAAACTGTGTTGAGAGAGTGAGCATATGTGAGCATTTCACAGACTGCCCACTAAAGGAAGGTGAGCATTACACAGATTGTCCTTCAGAAACAAATAACACAAATCAGTTTCATTTCAAAGAAATGTAAAAAAAAATAATAATCCCTCCAGTTTTAGCCATATTTATTTCAGGGAGTGGGAGGAGTAGCTATATTTACAGAATGTTCTCACATTTTTAACACTTTTCTCTCAATTCCTCCTATCTCAAAAGGATGCATTACACAGGCTAATAAATGCAGCAATCTGTGTAAATCTGGAGACAGTCTATTTTCAGAAAAAATTCCACCTCAAATGATCTTGCCATTTCCCCTGTCATCTTTCTGGACCGAACTCCTCCTGAGGGCCTGGATTGAGGTGAGCTACTGAGATGATGATGGGGATGCAGAAGAGGAGGTGAGGGAGAGACCTGGACACGGGTGAAAGGTTAAGGAAGAAAGGTGGCCTGAAATCTCCCCTGGGCTATCAGTGAGCCATGGGCCACCAATGAAAGGGGATGACCAACACCCAGCTCACTGCAGGTGTTCAGAAGGCTGTCCAAGACACTATTCGTAACGCTCAGAGACCCAAAGCTTTCTATGAATGCCATCAGTGCCATTAGTACAGGAGTGAGTATATCCACATTCTAGGCAGACATTTCGCATAAGTCAGCCTGTGGGAGAATTCCACAGCAGCTGGCAACAGCATTGTTAGAACATTCCATTTAAATCTAGGGAAGGCAATATTCCCCAAAATGGTAATAAATATGGTGGAGAACAGAACCTGGTCTGCTGGTAGGTAGAACATTTATAAATAATTTATAAGTATTTGTGCTTATTATAGAAAGCTAGGAAAGGAGAAAACATGAAAAAACTATCATTTGTAATTAATTAACAGAGAAAGATATAATCACCACTTAACAAATTACCTCTCTCTTCTTATGTATGCATATGTATTTAACAAAATTGAGATCATATCATATATCCATTTTGACTTAATTTCTCATCTCCTTTAATAGCCAGATGACAATTATTTTTAATTTGGATTATGCTCTAATTATAGAGCCAAGGCTGGCCAGCTACTCTCAATTCCTTTTCCTTACAAGGGCTGAGATTACATGGTTACATCACCATCTGTTCCTCAAGTAACTTTTTTTTTCCTAGACAGGGTTTCTCTGTATAGCCCTGGCTGTCCTGGGAACTCACTCTGTAAACCAGGCTGGTCTTACACTCTCAGAGATCCTCTGGCCTCTGCCTCCTGAGTGCTGCGACTAGAGGTGTGTCTACCATGCCTGGCAAGTAACATATTTTTATCATATATTTTGCCCTTGTATAAACATTTTGTCACCCTATTATTGGTAGTTTAGATTTTTCCCCCATCCGTTTCACTGACAACCAATGCTTTGGTGACTGTGTTCCGTCTTGGACATTCTGTCTTTGACAAATGGTAAATCTCTATGATTAACACATGCCACTTCTGAGTTATCCTGAGAACAGTAAGTTTGTATATATATACACATACACACATACATATGTATGCATGTGTAATGTAAGAACAGTGTCTGGTGTTCAATAAACACTAGATAGGTATCAAATTTTCTAGGTATAAAATCCTTGAGGCTGCTGAGGTACCTCAGCAGTAAATGCACTTGCTGCCCAGGCTGAGGATCCCAGGCCCAGCATGGTGGGTAGCATAACCACATCTAGGGTGTTTTTCTGATAGCTACAGGCTTGATATGGCACATGTGCATACACACACTAGATAAATAAGTAGACAATGAAAGGAGAATTATTGTCAGGGCTGTGGAGATGGCACAGCACTCACAGTGCTTGCTAAGAAAGCATAAATGCGGCAGTAGTTCAGATCCACGGAGACCCACACAAATGCTGAGGGCGTTACAGCTCACCTGTCATCCCAGCCTCAGAAGGCAGGGACGGAGACCCTCCAGAGCAAGCCGATTAGTAGCACCGGCCATATCAATAAGCCCTGGGTTTGCCTCAATGGATAAGGTGGAACAGTGACAGAGGCTCCCAACACCAACTGCGGGCCTCCCTGTTCACATGGACACAGGGTAGATTAAAACTATACTATACTTTAGCAAGAGGGTATCTCAAAACTGCTTCTTCCCAACCCAAAAGCAAGGAATCATTTTCAGCATAGGAGATCCATGCAAATGGGATGTTATATAATACAATGCATTTCCCTTATCTCTCTATTTTAAAAAAGATTCAGTTTAAATGTGTCAGATTTATCATTTGCTGTTGAGGAGTGTTCTGCTTGTGTCTGTATACATGCACCACGTGTGCATGCCTGATGGCCATAGAGGTCAGAAGAAAGGTATCAGATCCCCTGGCAGGTGAGGGCTGCCACCGGGTACCTGGGCTGAACCTGGGTCCTCTATAAAAGCAAGAAAAGTGCTTTAACCACCGAGCCCTCTTTCTAGCCCCGAAAGATAAATTTTTTATTGTTATTTTAAAATTATGTGTCTATCTATCTATGTGTTGTGTGGGTATGTGCACGAGTGCAGATGGCCTCAGAGACCAGAAGAGTTCCGAGTGGTTCTGAGCCTTCCCATGTGGGCTCCTTGAATCAGGCAAACCTCCGCAAGAGCTGCAAGCCCTCTTAACCGCACCCACCGTTAGGATCATGTATTTTTATTGTGTGTGGTATGTGAGCATGTGCCACAGAGCTCAGAGGGCAACTTGTGAGAGCTGGTTCTCTTTCTCTACCATGTGGGTCTGGGGATTGAACTCAGGTCATCAGCCTTGGAGACAAGAGCCTCTACCTACTGAGCCATCTTTTTGGACCTCCTTGTCTTTTTAAAAATGAATTAAGCTCAGGAATTGCTTATATTAATAAAGTCGGTAGCATGCTCTTTCAGTTTCCTCTCCTTTGGCATATCTTAAAGGTTAATTAAATTTTTTCACCTTTCAGATAGCAAATTATCAACAATCTTATTAAAAATAGTGATTCATTCAGTTATTCATTTTATTCTTCAAGAAAGGAAAGCTGCAAGGGCTGGAGAGACTGCTCAGAGGTTAAGAGAGGCTGCTCTTCTAGAAGTCATGAGTTCAATTCACAGCAACCACATGGTGGCTCACAACCATCTAAAATGAAATCTGATGCCTTCCTCTGGCATGCAGGTATACAGGCAAACACATATTGTATATATAATAAATACATAAATCTTAAAAAAATAAAGGAAAACTGCAATCTACAGACAGAAGATATCTGAAGTGCAAGTTTTTTTATTTTATTTTTTGAGTCAGGGTTTCTCTGCTTAGCTCCGGCTATCCTGAGGAAGGGCACAAATTGCAAGAGTTAGTTCTGTTTGCCAGCTGTACTAAGGAATGCCTAGGAAGCCAAGCAAGGTGCTGGTGCCTGTCATCCTAGCACCCTGGAGGCAGAGGTAGGAGAATTGCTGCAACTTCAAGGCCAAACCAAACTACTTTGCATCACAGCTGCAGGCGAGCCAGGGCCATGCAATGAGGCCCTATTTCAAAACAGAACAACCAGCACAAATACTGAGGACAGAGAAATGAGAGATGGCTCAAGCAAGGACCTGAGTTCAAGCCCTGGAACCCACACTGTAGAAGAGAGAACCAACTGTGCAAGTTGTTTTGTCCTCTACAGGTGCATCATGGCACACGGTACCCGCTCTTACACCCACACATAACACACAACTGCAAAATGTAATTGTTTGCCTAGCATTTGTGCCTGGAGCTGGCTCAGCAGGTCAGAGTGTTCAGCTGCTTAAGCCTGCTGACCTGAGTTAATCCCCGGGATCCACTGAACCCCTGTAAGGAGCCAGATGGCCTGCAGCAAGCTGCACAGCAGCAGAAACAAGAGAGACTGCTTTAGCCAGGTGGAAGGCAAAATGGACTCCCCAAAGTTGTCCTCTGACCTACACACACACACACGCCAGTTTTGTTAGGGCGAGGGCATGGTAGTGTACACCTGTAATGCCAGAATTTGGGAGCTGGAGGCAGGAGAATCAGGGCCTGACGGGCATCCTCAGCTGCAATAGGGAGTGCAGCATACAGCCTGGGGATACTAGAATGCCCTCTCTCAAGACAGAGCAAAGCAACAAGCAACTGGGTATGAAGGCTGAGGCAGCAGAATGCTACAAGCTTGGTGCTAGCCTGCGCTACAGAATAAGATCCTGTCTAAAATGACCAAGACCAAACAAACAAACAAACAAACAAACAAACAGAAAAACACCCTTCAAATAAGAATAAACACATGAAATTACAAACAGTAAAAAGAGAGATGCTTAAGTAATCACCAAGACACATCTTCTGGTGTGTCTCTGATGGACTTTCCCAGACAGTTGGATCCTGAGGGCTCTGACCTGGAGTCTGGATTAGTTTCCTATAGTCATAATGCCCTGGTGTATTATTAGAAGGCAAAACAACGTAGAGAGAGAAACTAGGCCACAGTGGTGGGGGTGAAGGGGGTGGGGGAGGGGAGCATACCTAGAGACTGTCTTGTGCTGCTTACTTGCAGTACTGCCTGTTCTTGTGTGCCCAGATGCCAATTGCTCCATTCTGCCAACCCCTCTTTGCCACACCAACTTAAACAGCTGGACCTTGACTTAAAATAAATCTTGCCTCCTGTTGTTCTCTTGGGTAATTTGGTCCCAGGTACACAAATCCAAGTCCTACATGAATCCTGCAAAAAATTTACATGCAGAACATTTTTTAAAGAAGAGATGCATGGTGACAGTATAGTCACGAAATGCTGGGGGCTGGAAAGATGGCTCAGTGATTATGAGGCTGTTCTTCAGAGGACTTAGGTTCAGTTCCCAGCAACCCACATGTCAGCTCATGCTTGCCAGGGGACCCAACACATGGTTTTGGGTCTGTGGGAACTGCACATACATGGTGCACAGACATACATGCAGGCAAAATACCCACACACAAATAAAAATAAATAAATCTTTACCAAAAAGAAAAAAAAACCAAGCTATTTTTCATGAAGTAACAATAGAGATCTAGTTTAGCTAAATAGGCCTGAAACCCAAGCTTCTTAGGGAGGGGGCTGAAGTGTCACAAGATTGGGCCAGCTTGCCCAATTAGTGAGATCTTGTCTCAAGGTTAACAGTAAAGAGAGAGCTGGGAATGTAAGTTCAATACTAAGATGATACCCCAATATGCATAATACCATGGCTTTAATCTCTAATACCATCAGCTGGTGGAGGAGGAAGAGGAAAAAGAAGGGGAGTAAGGGGATGAGAAGGAGGACAAGGAAGGAGGAGGACCAGGAAACAACAGATGGACACCACCATTTAGTACTTACTTTGGAAGCTGCCCAGTCAATCCAGCCTTTAGCACACGGGTCAATATTAATGAGCACAAGACCTTCCACCAGCTCTGGATGATTGAGCTGAGAGAGAGAAAGGCAGCGGTGTGAGACTCCCACTCCCCCCTTCTTCTAAAGCAGTGGCCACAGGTCTGTCTAGGCCTCAGTGCTTCATGTTGAAAGGAAGACTGCAGAGAGGTGCTGTGGAGCATCTGCAGACAATAGCTCTTGAACCCTGACCCGGCACCTGGAAACCAGTCTCTCAAAATGAGACTGAGTCATCTTCCCTTGGGTGGGGCTTGGGGAAGACAAGATGTTTGTTGCTGCAGCAGAGGGGACCATGCTGCAGTTGCTTAGCTTATAGGGGACTTGCTTTTGGGCAAGTGTGCTAAACCACTTGGCATGATAAGGCCTACTCGGGCTTATGTGGGCTGCTTTGCTACAACATGGGCTCCTGAAAGTGCTTTCTTGAAGCCATCTGAACAACAGGCAATGCCATCCCAGAAAACACTTTGCTGTCTGTCACCCAGGAGAAATTTCACAACAGGAGTCCTCCCCAGGGTTTGGTAGGAAGCTGCAGTCTCACTGTTTTGTTACATTAAGGTGTCATTTCAAGTTCTTCTCAAACTCACTTTTTATGGCTTTAACAATCTCCCCAAAAGCCACTTCTGGGTCTTTTTATAATGTCCCGTCCTCATTTGTGGATTTTCAGGTCTTTTACACATAAAGCAAGCCTTCACACACATATGCCTAGAGCAGCTAGAACTTACAGAACCAACAACAGAAGCCCAGAGCAACACTAGCCATTTAGCACAGCCCTCAGCTGGGATCCACACACTGTCTGGGGGACTTGAGACTTGAGACTAACCCTTCCTGTACTTACTGCAAATCGGCTGAGGATGTAGGCTCCTGCTCCAACTTTAGTACCAATGATGCTCTTCACACTGAACAAGGCAGATGGACAACTGACAGTGCCTTCCTTCTGTGGCAGCACCGCATAGTGGAATGAACACAAGATGGGCACAGAGCCAAGTTCTGACACTTAGTAGCTAGAAAAACTTGGGCAAGTTTCTTTAATCTCAAGCTTCAATGCCCTCCTTATTTGACAAAAACTCCCATCTTCTCCCCCACTTTCTCCCCTCTCTCCTTTCTTATCCTTTTTTTCTCTTACAAAGCTGTCTACTAAGGATTGAACCCAGGACCTTGTGGATGCTAGTGTAGGGGCTAGTATTCTACCACGGAGCTATATAGCCCAGCAGGCATACTACCTACTTTACAGTTTGTTTTTATGGTTAAATGAAATATGCCTGAAGTCTAGAACTCATCTTCACCATCCCACTGCCTCAAAATCCACCAGCAAACTTTGTCAAATCTACCTGTGAATATTGCCATTGGTCACCACCCACTTTAGTCCAACCTGTGATTTCCTTGTGTTGAGGATGCCAAGGGCCAGTCTCAGAGCACAGAGCTGGCTAGACATGTGCATTATGACTGAGAAACATCCCCATCTAATGCATATTTTGGGGATTGTTTATCAAGCAGCTGGTCTCCGAAGGTCAGTGAACACAGTGACTCTTCTGTTCTGTTAAGTGCAGGGACATGCACTTAACAGGAAGAGTTAAAAGGAAAGAACAACGTGATAGAGATGGGCGCATAGCTAGGGAGAGAGTATCTGACCATCAGGAGGGGAAGCCTGCATCAGATTTGCAACAGGGAGGGGAGCCAGAACGGAAGACTGTAGAAGACGCTCACTTTAAGCGTGTAAGCACAGGAGGCAGCATTTTGGCTAGCTCGTCCACTATGCATTGCAGTGCAGCTGGCCCTTTGGAGTACTTAGCTATTCTCTGTCAGTGCTCAGTGTCAGAGTTATAGCATTTTAGATTCTCAATTATTGGATTAGGGATTGCTCAACCTATACCAGGTAGAAAAATCTGTTGGAAGAATACTTTTACTACTGAATTAAAAACTTTTAACTCTGGATTTTTTTAACCTGAGACATGAATAAAAAAGCAGATTTCAGGGCTGGAGAGATGGCTTAGTGGTTAAGGGCACTGACTGCTCTTCCAGAGGACTTGGGTTCAATTCCCAACACCCACATGGCAGCTCACACCTGTCTGTAACTCCAGTTCTAAAGGATCTGACAACCTCACACAGAAAGACATGCAGGTAAAACACCAATGAGTATAAAATAAAGATAAGTTTAAAAAAAATAGACTTCAAGGCTGGACATGGTTGTGCACAGCTTTAATTCCAGCACCTGGGAGGCAGAGGCAGGTGGATCTCTGTAAGTTAAGGCCAGCCTGGTCTATATAGTGAGCTCTAGGCCAGCCATGGCTTTGTAGAAAGACCCTATATTCAATCCTCATTCAGAAAAGCAAAGAGGATGGACATCAGAAAAGGGAGAAAACAGGGAACAGGACAGGAGCCTACCACAGAGGGCCTCTGAAAGACTCTACCCTGCAGGGTTTCAAAGAAGATACCAAGACTTATAGCCAAACTTTGGGCAGAGTGCAGGGAATCTTATGAAAGAATTGGGAAATAGTAAGACCTGGAGAGGACAGGAGCTCCACAAGGAGAGCAACAGAACCAAAAATCTGGGCACAGGGGTCTTTTCTGAGACTGATACTCCAACCAAGGACTATTCATGGAAATAATCTGGAACCCCGGCTCAGATGTAGCCCATGGCAGCTCAGTATCCAAGTGCATCCCTAGTAAAGGGAATAGGGACTGTCTCTGACATGAACTGATTGGCCTGCTCTTTGATCACCTCCCCCTGAGTGGGGAGCAGCCTTACCAGGCCACAGAGGAAGACAATGCAGCCACTCCTGATGAGACCTGATAGATTAGGATCAGAAGGAAGGAAAAGAAGACCTCTCCTATTAGTGGACTGGTGAAGGGGCATAGGTGGAGAAGAGGCAGGGAGGGTGAGGTTGGGAGGGGAGGAGGGAAGGAGCTACAGGTAGGATATAAAGTGAATAAACTGTAATTAATAAAAATTAAAAAAAATTGAAAAAATTAAAAAAGACCCTATCTTAAAAAAAATCAGACCTCAGTTCACAGACATGGCCCAAATGTAGAATGTAATCCCAGTTCCCAACACACCTGACCCTGCTCATAACCCAGGAATATTAACCATCCATTAATAAAAAGAGGGCATTGAGACAGGACATGGATGCACATGTTTTATTAGAATGCTATTATTATGTTCTTTAATACAAAGTTATTCCTGCCCAAAGGGAACCTGTGTCCACCTCTGAGGCTGTGTACTTTATGAACATGTCCCATCACACTCAGGGCTTAGGAGACAACCTAAGCTCACACAGGTTGCTGGCATCTCTACTTATCCTGACTGCCACGCCCTATCAACCCAAGATGGCACCTTAGTCAGTGAGCCTGTCAGTAACCTGAGCCTGTCAGTAACCTGAGGTAGGATGCTACCAGCTGGATAATCACCAACTTTGGTCTCTTTCTCATGTCCTCTCCTTTTAGCTGAGTTGTCACAGTGTTGCTGGTCCTTTATCTCTGATATCTGTTAAAGTATGATCACTTCATGCCTGCCACTATTTCTTCTCCATTCTAGCAACATTTCTGCTACTACGAAAAGTTATTCTTCCTAATTATCATACTAGAGTACAAATCTTCCAATGTTATGTAGGAATTTTTGTGTGTGCATGTGTGTCCTGATGAGTGTCATGTTGTTGCTTTTAGGAATAGGAGTCATTTACAGGAACACCTTATCAGTGTACCTGACTGTACCACAGGAGGGAAAGAGGTTTCTTCTTCCCCCAGTGACCATTAGCTCTCTACAGATCCTCAGGGATGGGTGGAGTCTCACCAGCCCACTCCAAGAATTTCTGATACAGTATCCTATGACTTCACCCCTTGGCTTTCACAGCTGCATTCACTCTCACAGTAAAACAATCCACTGATTAGCCACTGGCTCATTAGATCACATTTCTCTCTGACTTGGCATTAGCTCCCCACTTTTACCTTTCAAACCTTTCAGCCTAGTTCTGCCAACACGTTTGGATTCCCATTTCTGCTTTTCAGCACATCACAGCTCCACTCTTCTCATTAGCCGCACTCAATCTGAAATCTTCTCTGGCAATATCAACCTAAAATGACTCTTTTCTGTAGCAGAAGTCCACCTGTAGTGGTCTTTTAAAAAACTCTACATTATCTGGGGTGTTTAGGCCTCTACCTCCTTTCCACCCACCTCCCAACCTTAAGTAGGAGAGAGAAAAGGTTAGTGGGGAGAGAGGATCCAGACCTTTTTACGTCCCTGACTGTTTAGGGCCACGGGGTTCTGTTAGGGCTCTATACCAATCTCTGTCAACCACAGATGCAGCCGGCGATCTCCTCTATCTTGCTGTGCCCTGAAATGTTTCTCTCCATATGTCTGCTCCAAACCGTCACATTGTCGCTGGTCTCTCCAGACTGCTCCATGCCACACGCCAACACCGAATGCCACACAGAACACCACTCCAAAACATTATTTGCTCTTTCTCAGCTTCATATTTACACCCTCAGAGTCCTAGACCACGCCCCTCTCCGTGCCTCATGTGGAAGGCTATTACCAGCTGGCAAAGATCACGCCCTACATGTGACATTTAACAGGTGTGGACAAACTAAAATCTCACACCTGGGATTAAAACAAAAGTATATTTACATAACATACAAAGAAACCAAAGCTTCCATTACACTTTTCTTTCTTAAGTCTTTACATAGACTTCGTTGACCACGAGGAGCTGGAGAGTGAATGACCAACTCCACAAAATGCTCAGTGCTCTCCCTGGCCGTAGCGCTTCCCAGGATTGCATGTGACCCAGTTACGTTGTATTAGTTACTTTTGCTGCTGTGATAAAATGTCCTGAGCAAAAGCTACTTACAGAAAAATTATTTTAGCTCACCATTCCAAAGGGAGAGTCCACAGTAGCAGGGGAGGCATCGTAGCAAGTCTGAGGCCCAGAGACCCTATCTTCAGCCCCAAACACGAAGCTGAGGGAGTGAACTGGAAATGAGGTGAGGCTAAAATCCCTCTCAGGCTGTTCTCAGTGACACTTCTAGCAAAGCTCTATCTCGTAAAGGTTCCACATTTTCCCCAAACAGCACCATCAACTGGGAACCAAGTGTTCAAGTATGTGAGCTCACATACTTGAACACTTTACTTTACTTTACTTACTCAAACTGCCATGTCCATTAAGCTCCATATTGCCCTGGGGCCCAGGACTGGGGTGCCAACTGTCCCCAGATGTTCATCCTTCTCACCAGTCCAACTTCGCAACTTTACCTCCACACAAGCAGAGTTCTTACGGTCAGTCTTCATATAAACACACATACATGCATAGCCACATGCACAATGGATTGTTCCTGTTTCTCTGGAGAATCCTAATATGTTATTCAGAAACTCTAAATCAAGATGTGATTTCAGAAGAGACTGATATAATATGGAGGTTGCCCAACTGTAGAAAAAAATTATACGTTCTATGTGGATCCTAGTCTATAATGCACACAGGTGCGTGTGGGATAGTATAACATGTAGACAGCAGAACAGGAAAGGGCATTGTAGATGGTGAGGAAGGACAGGATGCAGGTAATCCATACAAATCACGAAAAAAGCTCCTTTTATGTAGTTTTAGCTCTATCATGGATTTTTCTTTTTGTGTGAGTGGATGTGCATAAAATAGTGAAAGTATAAAATCCAAAGCGAAGCTCTATGGCTTCTGAATGGTTGTTTTAACTGTATAGAAATTCACTGAGATCTACAGACTTTGAATCTAGGCAAGTGCTTGTTTGTGGGCTATATTAATCAATCCGTGTGATATTTTTATTTGAAAATTACTTACAATAAAGTGATTTTTATTAAAAAATGTAAGTATTTATGGGTTATTTTAGGCATTAAGAGCTAAACCTAAGCCCATAGTTAGTTTTGACATAAAAATATTAAAATTTCTAGGATAATATGTTTACGCAACTATCTTAAATGCTGGAGCTTTTGCTCAGGGATATCTTAGAAAATCATCTTAATGCCCCTTCATATATACCTGAAGAAATTCAAGTCATGGTAAATCTGCACATTTATATTTATTTTAGCACTTTCATGAGAGTCAGGCTTTAGAATCAGCCTAGGTGACTGTGAACAAATGAATGGAGAAAGTATTGTGTACACATAATGGAGTTTCATTCATTCATAATGAAAAACATATAATTTTCAGGAAAATATATGCAGCTAGAGATCATTGTGTAAAATAAGCCAGACTGAGATGTTCTATGTTTTCTCTCATTTGTGGAACACAGGTCACATAAAATCATGTGTGTGCACAAACATTCTCTCCCTCTAACAGGTAAGTAGAAAAAATCTTCAGGAAGAGGGAAGATGGGAGAGGTCAAGAGGGATAAGAAAGTGTGAATATGATCAAAGTACTTATTACAAGTATAAATTCCATTATTTTGAAAAATAATTAAATATTAATAAAATAAATGAAAATAATAGTAATGTCTATTTTGCATACTTTTTTTTTAACCAAGGAATCCTAAACTCACACAAGTGTTCGTGAACACCCATGGTCCCAACAATAAGGAGTCTGATGCAGAAGGATTATGAGTTCAAAGCAAATTTATCTGCTTTCACATAGAGATGTGTGTGTGTGTATGTATGTATGTATGAATGAATGAATGAATGAATGAAACAAGGGCTAAAGAGATGTCTAAGAGGCCAAGGGCTCTCATTGCTCTTGCAGAGCACCAAGTCTGGTTCCCAGCATCCATGTCAGGTGGCTCACAAAACTCCAGCTACAGAGGCTCCAATGCTTCTAGCATCTATAAATACTTGTACTCATATGTACCTCCCTCCCATAATTAAAAATAAACACACATACACAGCAGGAAAAAAATTTTTGTGTCAAGTATTTCACAGCACCTTTTAGGTCTAGAATTTCTTGCAACAATGTAAATATCCTATTTCTGTGCTATCCAACAAGATAGCCACTTAGCACATGAGGCTGGTGAATGCTGAGAATGCAGACAGTGTGGCTGAGGAATTAAATATTTTATGTGTGGGGGCTGGAGATGGAACCCATGGTTTCCTGTGTGCTAACCAGGTGCTCCATCACTGAGTTCCTTGCCCAGCTCACCACACTTCCACTTTTACCTGCTTCTTGGATGTTCTTACCACTACTGCAAGGTCAGCAGAAGCCAGGAGCCTTTGGCTCACAGGGATGGGTATTGGTGGGCTCTCATTGAAGCTTGATGCTGTGTCAGGGTTGTTGGCCAAAGTCCCAGAGGTGGTGAGATCTCATGATGCCTGGGAAGGGCCTGGTGACCCCACAGAAATGACCTACCTGCTTATCCCTGGCCGGGACCAGATGAAACAGAGCTTGGGCTGGACAGGGTTTTTTCTTCCACTGGGCATTCTTCCCATCATTTCTCTGCAATCTCTCTAAAGTGCACTGCCAAGAGACTGGAAAAGGCTGCTACTGTGGAGACACAGCCCATGGATACTAGCTAGGATCCAGACACTGGACCCACACTAGGAGTGACCCCTCCTGTCAGGCTCAGGCCCCAGCCCTTTCTTCACAAGCAGAGACTGCCAGCAAGCTCTAAGGCGTTTGCTCTGCATCGATCTTTCCTAGACTGTGGCCTGGCTTCTTCTGAAGACCACTGCTCTCTGCTGCCTCTGTGTAGGAGCTTGAGTCTCTTTAGTGGTGTCTCTTTCCATGGGTTGGCCTACCTTTTCCATTCCCTTTGGATCTGTCTGGGCCCCACCCTTTCCCAGAAAGCTTTCTAGCAGTCTTCAGCCTTTGCTGATCCTCCTTTGAATTCCTGTGGCCTGAGGAACCATCCCTTGGGCCTGGGGTCACATTCTGTTAGTTGGTGGCAAGGCTGGTCAAAAGACACTGAGCCCTCTGCAGGCATGTCAGGGGCCATGGCTAGGGTTAGAGATGGGCCAAGGGGGAAGCAAGAGGCTTGGGATGAGAGTCATAATGACACTGAATACAGTTACCAGTGCGAGAGCACAGGGTAAGATTGTTGGGAGTCTACGTCAGTCTATGTGGCTTGCAAGGCTCTGAGAGACTCACCTGTCACTTCCCTTCTTGGTGGCCCCTTTCCTCATCTGAGAAGTGGGGATAACCACACCAGACATTTGGGTCTGGTGGATAATGGCCTGGATAGCCAGCTCTGGGACCACACTTTCTTCCTGGTCTTGAATGTCTTATGTGACACAGTTTTGCAGGAACTCTTCCTTTTTCACTTGCTTTGTTGGGTTCATTCCAAGTTTTAGTTTCACACTCATTTCTAAGAAGTTTTCAAATATTCTTGCTTTTCAAAAGTGAAAGCAACTGGGGATTATGTTCCCCAGGCCGTCTCCAAACTCCTCATTTTGAGTGAACCTTGTGACTACCACCATTTCTGTTTTGAGTGTTTGTTTCATCTGTTATTACCACACAATCCTGTGTTCCTGTTCTCAACATTCAGTGAGGCTCAAGAAAGGCCCTAAAGGCCCTATATCTAAACAGTGTATTGGAAAAGCATTTTCCAACACTATGTTAAGTGTTTCAGTGACGGGAGCTGTGTCTTCTACTTCTTTTCAGATGGTCTCATTGCTTTCAGTAGGACAAGATGGAATTTCACCTGTTTGGTCCCTTTCAGCTGGTCAGGCACTGTCAAGGGTTCACAGTTGGAAGGGCCAGTTCACAGCAGAGTGTGAGGATACAGGGGGGTAACCTTCCTTGCCCTAGGGCCACATGCTGCCTGGATGAGGGTGTAGTCCAGCAATGCCATGGGATGTCATCCATGACCTGGAATAGTTACCAATGAGTGGAGACCCGGCCTTGCTGGGATGACAACCCCTCTGTGCCAAGCCCCCTGCGCACCTGTCTTGCAGCCCCGTGTCATCACCTGGAGAAACAGCGTCTGTTCTGCTGCCTCTGTGCAGGAGCTCAGTGTCCACAGCACAGAGTCTGGGAACACCAAGTAGGCTGGTGCCCCAGGATTGGCCCCGGACAGCCCCTTCCTCTCAGACTTTGGGGATTGGCAGCCTTGGTGAGGGCGGTGGTGGTGCTGCCCGCTGAGGGCTGGGATCTGCTCACTGCCAGGGCAATTCTTCCATTTCAGCTGGCCATGAGCATGAGTTTCAGGCTAAGTGCTTGGCTTTATGCTTGCCATGGGTAGCATGGGGACTAACTCAGACCAGCTGTGTGACCTCAGGCAAAGCATGCAGCTTGAACTATCTCCTGTGACGATGGATGCTAACACTGACCTCACAGGGCTGAAGGGATTGGAGGTAAGTAACTTCCTTGCTCTAGTTCAGCAAGCCCTCCAGGACTCTTGGGCCATAAGGGAGCTGTTCTTTGCTGGGCACCTCTCCAGGACTCTGCAACTTTCTCTTCCTGGTCTGACCAAGACATGGTAACTACTGGGGAAGAAGAGGCCCAGGCAGCGGCAGTGTGGCTGAGGAGAAAAGGGTGCGGGCCACATCTGCAGATGAGATCAGATCATTTGGCGCACTGCAGAGCAACACAGCATGTCTGTGGTGTCCTGGTGAGTGGGTAAGCAGAGTGTGGGCAAGAGGCAGCAGAAATTGCACAGTGCCCAGGCTGCCTTGCCTCTCTCTAATCCCATTTTCATTGCAGGGAAGCTTGGATAGCTCCATTGATAAGGCTCCTGAGCCTGAATCTGAGAATTCAGGGTTCAGTTCCCTGGAAGTTTGAGCAGCTTAGAATTCAAACAAAAGAGAGCATTGAGAAAAATAAAATGGGGGTGGACAGATGGCTCAGCTGTTAAAGGCTAGGCTCACAACCAAAAATATAAGAAAAATAAAATGAAACCAAACCATTTTCATTGCAATGGCCCAAGTCAAGAGGATTCAATGATTTCCTGTGGAGGATGAGTTGCCTGCTGCTCAGGCAGCAGGTTAGACAGTGTAGAGCTTGGATGGCCGTCCTCTCTCTTGGGATTTTGTGGGCTTGTTTTATTTTAGAGCTTGAAATGGACTCAAAAGGCCCACTCAAATCTGTTCCTATCTCCACTCCTTTTCAAACTGAGAATCTCACCCTGCACGAGCAACTGCAGATAAAACAGCCGACAGTGTCTTTGGAGGATAACCCAGAGTTCTCTTCTTCAGTCATGTTAGAAGACTGTGGTCCAGGGCCAATAGTCTATATGGCAGGTAGTCCAGAAGGGAGCAGCAGGTATATGAGGCCATGGTGGATGGAAGAATGCAAGTCTCCTGGAGGCAAGCAGGTGGGGAGAACAGATGATATTCCTATGGAACCTTAGAAACTTGTTATAGCCACCTGTTTTCCTCCTGAATCCTTCATTCCTGATATAAGCAAAGCCCACTTCTAGTCTCAGAGTGGGCCATTCTTTCTATCCTCTACAAGATGGTGGCCTTCTAAAACTATTCATAGAGGACATAAGTTCAACAGTGTCTATAGAAGTATAGCCTGCTATCTTAAGAGGAACTCAGAAAAGTGGTTGTAAATTATTACAGGATAGTTAAGAGCATTAATTCCAGAGATGATGGGACATACGATGTGGACCAGCTTCCTTAGACTCTAGCTCCCTCTCATCAAGAACAGCACTGGAAGGCTTCTTGGGAGTTTTGAGAGGAACAGGATGTGTCTGGTAGATGTAAATTCAGCATGGTCTGCCCTTACCAGCTGTGAGACCTCAAACACGTTATTAAGAGTCACTGAATGGGAGAAGTAATCACAGATAAGAAAGTGCATAGTCCAGAACCAGTAAAAGAAACTCATTCCCACCCCAACCCTTGTAGAGTTGCTTTAGAGAAATAACACCAGCAGCCAGGTAACAATGAGACATATACAGCTTTATTTAATCTGTAAAAAGTCACACTCTGGCCAAGTGACACCTTTCTTGTCTTAGCAGTCAGCAAGGAGTGTGTGAAAAACCTCTTCTTCAGATTTGGAAACACATGACCCTGGCTAGGCTAGGCTCACATCTGGATACTTATGAGAGAGGAGTCCTTGCTGTGTGGCAGCTTCCTTTCCAAAGGGTCTCCCTGGCTGGTATGACCCCTCACCAACAACAGACAGAGGGGTGAAAATATTTCTAACCTGGACAGGGCTGCCCTGAGATTGTCCCCTTTCCTCCTATAAAGGGACATTGCACGCTTAAGATTTCCCCAGAAATGGGTTCCACTTCAATGTGACTTGGTTTCCATTATGCCTGCTGAAACCTAGGCTACACTTAATTATCATGATGCTGTGCTAATGGTTCTTCCTTTTCCCCCACTAAGACCATTGATGGCATCTTTAAATAACACTGTCCCCTTTTCTGGGATTGAGGGATGGAGAACCTCTCTCCATCCAGACCTGGGAGGTGCTTCCTGCAGGTACGTGGGTGTCTGCTAAGTGGTGGCAGCTGCTACAGGGACAGCACTTGCGCTCTGCAGAGTGGAGCCTGGTACTTTGCGTCCATCTTCCTTGGCTAATCTAGAGCTTAGGACAGATCTTTGAAGAAAACTCCACAGTGTACCAGACATCATTCATGGGCTTCAGCTCCTCCCCTCTGACTTACACAACATGTGTGAATCCACGTGGATAGGGGAGGGACTGCCTCCCTGCCTGCCTCTCTGTGTAACAGGTAGCCCTTCTGCTGGTCTCAGCCAATCAGTGGCCCACACAGGAACTGCAGCCTCCCACCTGCTCTCTCCTGAAATCACTCTGCAAACACCGTTGTCCAAGTGGAACCATAACTCAATCTTGTGGCTACCAGATATCTGCTCTGTGTCTTTCCCTTAAAAATGCCACTGAGAATGCCAACAAGTCCCTTTGCAGAAGCGCTATAAGAAAGCATGTCTAAAATCACAGAACTATGCACACAGACACAGACACGCGTGCTCGCACACACATGGAGTTGGGAATCAAAGAATCTTGTCAGATACATATTTGAGGGAGCACAGGGAAAAGCTGGCAAGAGAAAATATGGAGATCAGATCGGCTCAAGATGTTGGAATGTTACAGTAATGGCATGGGTGTGGTTCTTGGTACATACAAAAAGGTGTGTGGAGAGAATGATAAATCCAGGCTACTAGAGAAAGGTTCTGTGGCCATGCATGAGTGAAAGTGGAGGCCATCTGACAGGATGAAATGTTCTATTATGGAGTGGTCATTTCAAAGAGGAGGGACTTGCATGGTCCAAGGGAGGAATATCTGCTTAGCAAGACACCTCCATGGTCTGGTGTCTGTCCAGGACATCAGGGGACTCACAGGATTCTTGAGTTCCATCTGACTGATTGCTGGTCACAGACCTGCTAAAGGGACTTTCTCCAGAGCCAATGCTACTTGAGGTGGAGTGGGTTCGTGATCGGGCGAGCCGGGTCATGCTGGCCGACGGTACTGTAACAAAGAACCAAGAGATCAGGAGGGGAGCCTGGTGAAGCTCAGATAATCTACAAGCTGCAGCAGAGACTACCTTTCCCAGCCCACCTAAGATGATGCCCAGGATGACATAAGAGGTTCCCCACTTGGCACTATTTGCTCTAGGTGAGGGACTGTACGCAAGGCTGCTTTGATCCTCTGCATCTGGATTCTCCCCAGATTCCACTTCAGAGTAGGATGGGAAACCCTACGGGCAGAGTAAAGCTTCTTAGCTGTGCCCACGCCATTCAGACAGTGATTAGGAAGGTGGCTTTGGGAACACATACTGGTCACCAAAACCTGCAGTGCATGCAAGACTAGACCAAAGAAAGAACAACAAACCACACAAGTAGGGAGGTATTTCACAAACACAGTGCAAGCCCGATACAACAAGACTACCATCCGTGTCCACAGGTTACTGTTGCCCTCTGGGGAGGAGACACGGATAGGAAGAAGTGGGAGAAGGTGTTCTGGAGCTGATCTCTACACAGGGATGAGGTACAGGTTGTTGGGGTCAGGGTTTGGGAGAGGACAGGAATCTGGGATAATTTAATTTATACTCCCTTTTTGCTACTGTTACTACGTTGACTCTAAGATCCTTTTAGCTTTAGCATATCCTAGATAGGTCCTTTCTTGAGAACTCACTGCCTATTATTCTGGATCATCATTCACTGTCCCTGCTGTCATTTCATCACTGGGGTCAAAAGATACAGTATCTGTGGTGGTCTCTGGATACAGATGCTACCATTTCTACCTAGAGTCAAGGCTGCAGGCCCTTTTTGATTCCTGTCTAGGGCTCACTTCAAGGATTAGCAAACAGGTGGTGGTGGTGGTGGTGGTAGAAGAGGGACTCTCCCTACTGCTGCTGTTACCCTGGCTGAGGGTGAGAGGAGGCCTGGGCAGTTCAATGGAATCCTCTTTTCATATAGGGACTAGGCCTGATCTATACGGTAAACTCTTAGAACACATGGAGCCCTGTTCTATCGGGCTCTCACTGTACAGGAAACCGCGGACATGCTGCAGGCAGCCAATGCAGCAGGAAGAGCATGGTTGGGAGGCGGGCACAGCCAGCACAGGAAGGTACCTGACTCGCTGCTGAGGTGACTGAGCTGCACATACGGGACTGGAAGCAGGATGGACACAGGAAAAGGCAGGTTAGTGGCCCACAAGGGCTAAGTGACAACTTGGCTGCCTAGAAGATGCTGACAGGATACTCAGCCAGGGATGAAAGTTTCTTTCAAGGTCCCAGAGAAGAGCATCAACGCTTAGGTACCTTTAATGCCACTTCTCTAAACAGACAAATGAAGCTATTCCACCCTCATTCTGTATAGCCACCCTACCCTGGATTAGAAGCTGACTGCATGATCAGGTATTTTCTTGGGAAAGAATGAGAATAGGTAAGGAGGGGACTTCTTCTCCTGGTGAGCCAGAGGGCTGTGTGTGTGGGCTCGGTTGGTAGCAGCTCACAGACGGGACAACATAGCCACTCTAGACAAGACACACATGGTCTTCCTGGAAGGTACAGTTCTGAACCCAGGGCCCAACTTCTGAGGCAGCCCACCAATGGTCAACATCCAATGGACATCAAAGATGGAAGAACTGCCTGCTGGGTAAAGAGTTCTGTACTGGGGTTAAAGGTGGTTCTCTATTTCCCCCTGAGAGAAGCAAGTGTGAGTTTCTGTGACAAATGAGAAGGCTCAGGAGTCTGAGAGATAAGAGCCCAGCACAGCAGCACATGACGTGGACACATGTGTGGTCATACTTTAAACACTGCCAGCTCATCTTGTGGCAAAACAGATTTCACTAAGGACACTGTCCTTTTCTCCTGGAGTTTCTCTTTTGTTTCTGTGAGCCAGGAGCTTTAATTTGCTGGGTTCAGATACACCATATACTCTGATTCATGGCCAAGGCAGCCAAAGCTTCAGTGGGTAAGAGGTGGGCCTGGAGTTAGACTTCGAAGGTTCAGTCATGACTATACTGCTTACTGGTTGCCCTAGGAAGCATACTGAACACACCTGAGCCTTAGTGTGCTATGTTTCACTTCTTAGAGACAAGTGTGGTGATGCACACCTTTAATCCTCGTACTTGGGAGGCAGAGGCAGGCAGATCTCTGAGTTTAAGGCCAGTCTGATCTACAGACTGAGTTCCAGGACAGCTAAGGCTACATGGAGAAACCCTGTCTCAAAAATCAAAACAAAACAAACAAACCCACCTCTTAGTCTGATGACATATGTTAGCTGTCAGGCTAACTTAAGCACATGCACAGATGAATGAAGGCTTCAGACTTGATTGTTTTCCACTTAAGGTCTGACTAGCAGATGGGTTGTGTCCTGAGAATCGTGGTCTCCCAGATGTTAAACTTACCCCATCATCCGTAAACAGAAAGCACATAGTACTCACTGTAGCCCATCCCCTGCAAAAAGTACTTGAAGGCCTCGGTGAGCTTCCCAGGCTGGGGGGACAAACAAAGAACGCATTAATTTTTGCATAGGTAGAAAGGTAGCAATCGTGTATGTGTGATCACTACTTGAACACTTTCTTACCTGAACTACTTGGGGCAGTCCTCCACAGTCTGCCATCTAGAAGAGGAAGAACAGTAAGTCAGCAGGACCTCCACTGAGAGGACTGCTTTCAACATCCCAAGTTCTTTCAAAGAGGTCAAGAATGAACTGTAGGTTCCTTGATGCTTAACTGCATCCACCTTTATACCATGTCAGTGTCCTCTATGTGGTCTTGATGCTGGCAATACCACTGGACAAAAACCTGACAGAGACATTTAGTGTTGCCAAAGGATGCTAGGCCAGGCTTTCATGCCTCTTGTTGAGCTTTGCTGGCTACAACTTTCACGCTGGCTCTGCCTGCACCCGAATAAACTTATTTGCTTTGTAAAGCCCCTTTCCCTAGAAGAAGTCAGGGACAGGGTTTCCTATGTTGCTCAGTCCTCCATTTCAGCCTGAGTGCTTGGGCACCAAGTCTACTTTCTAATCCCCTTCATCTCTTTATTGTCCTTACTCTATGATGAAGGCTTGTGATGCCACCTGGAGGGGAGACCTGTCCACGCCCTCCTCACCTCCCGCAGCTGGATCTAGTGGTGCTGCTCTTCACTTTTAAAAGGTTTTTATGGGGCAGTCTTAGAGGTCTGCTAGAATGTACTATAGTCTTCTATTAAAGCCGACTGTTGGATACCATCTCAGAGATTCTGGCTGAATAGGTCTGCAATAGGTATATATACTATACATACAAACATACATACATACATATATATGTAAAATACTCATACACATGAAATAAAATAAGTATTTAAAGATATATGGATCCCTTGTTTTACTGCTAGAATTAAAACCTTATTTAAATAGGAGCCATTAATTAAGACGGGGAATGCCATAGAAGGCATAAGAATTTGATGTTAAGAAGGGACAATTTGAGAAAAACAAGCATGAGAAACAACCATTTAATATAAATATTAATATAAATATAAAATATAGCAAACTAGTGTGGGTTGGGATTTTTGCAAAGTTCAGAAGCTAAACACTGGTTAGACATTGCTGTACATGCCTATAATGGGAGCCTGGACATCTGGGGCAAGGCAAATTCAGGTTACATAGTGAGTCCCAGGCAAGCCTTGTCTATACAGGGAGCTTCTGTCTCTTAAAAACAACCCCCCCCCAAGCAACAACAACAACAATAACAACAACAAAACAAAGGAGGAGTCATAGGGCCCTGCCCTGCTTGGGGAAGCTAAAGGTAGTGGAGGGCTTCTGGTGGAGATGGTGGTGTGGCCACTGGTGACTTATGCTCCAGTGGACAGAACCACATCCTGCCCATGTTGGTGGTCCTGGTTGAGCCCAGTAGGTTACAAAGTAAAAACAAAAACAAAAAGACATGAAAATGGGATGGGGATTTGGTGGGAGAGACATAACAAAGGGTAGAAAGATGAGTGTGATGAAAAATATTATAAATGTCTGAACCAGGTGTGCTGATTCATATCTTTAATCCCAGCATGTGGAAGCAGAGGCAGATGGATCTCTGTGAGTTTGGCATGGTCTACATAGTAACTTCCAGTATGGCCAGGGCTATATAATAGAGAGATTCTGTCTCAAAAAACAAACAAACAAAAAACCAAAGAAACAAAAAACTCAATAACAAAACAAAACAATGCCTGAATGCCTGAAATTGTTAAAGAACAATTTAAAAAGAAGTAAAATAAAACAAAATGAAAATAAATCAAACACATGATTGCTAGATTCCCTCTGAAGTGCACACCTTGCCCAAGAACACGATTTCATGCACTGATACCCATCAGATGTTTTGAGGATCTGTTCAATCTGCCTCAGGAAATGACTGCTCTGCTCTAGGCTATCGTGCCTAGAAATAAACCTCCTTCATGGCTACTGAAGTGAAAACTAATTGAGTTTTTCTTTCTTAAAATAAATATTATTGCTGGGCAGTGGTGGCACACACCTGTAATCCCAGCACTTGGGAGGCAGAGGCAGGCAGATCTCTGAGTTAGAGGCCAGCCTGATCTACAGAGTGTGCTCCAGGATAGCCAGAGCTACAGAGAAAAACCTAGTCTTAAAAAAAATGTTTTAAATAAATAAATATTCTTTGACAAATGAGTTTTTATTTTTTAACTTTTTAAAAATTTTAATTGTTTTAAACGTGTTGTGTATACTGTCGAGCATGGTGGTGCATAACTTTAGTCCCAGCACAAAGGAGGCAGAAGTAGGCAGATCTCTGAGTTCAAGGCCAGCCTGGTCTACTACATAGCAAGTCCAGGTCAGCTAGAGACCTTGTTTCAAAAAACAAACAAAAATATACAATCAAAAAGCCTCCTAAAATCCCCCCAAAATACTATGTGTATGTGTTCTGGAGAGATGGCACATTGGTTAAGAACACTTGCTACTCTTCCAGGGGACCCAAATTTGGTTCTTGGCATCTTGTCAGGAGGGTCACATCCACCATGCATGTACACACACAAACACAATAAGAACAATAAAATAAAAATAAATCTTTGGCCAGGTGCAATGGTGCACACCTGTAATCCCAGCACTCAGGAGGCAGAGGCAGGTGGATCTCTGTATCTCTGGTATCCAGCCTGGTCTACAAAGCAAGTCCAGAACAGCCAAGGATACATAGAGAAACCCTGTCTCAAAAAAAAATTATGTGCATATGAGTGCAGGTGCCTATAGAGGCCAGATGTATCACATCCTCAGAAGCTAGGCACTTGTGTGCCTGGGGGACATGGGTACTGAGAACCAAATTTGCATCCTCTTCAAGAGTAGTATGCACTCTTAGCCAATGAGTTCCAGCCCCTAGTACCTTTATTAAAATTTAAAAGTTGCATTAATGTATTGTGTGTGTATGTGTGTGTGTACATGTCATACCTGGTGTGTGTGTGGAGATCAAAGATAATAGGTGGGAGTCAGTTCTCTTCTACCATCAACTCAGTTGTCAGTCTTGGCAGTAAGTGCCTTTACTCGATGAACCATCTGGCTGGCCCCTGGTTTTGTGAGATAGGGGCTTATATAGCCTGAACTTGCCACGCAGCTGAGGATGAACTTCAACTCCTGATGTTTTAACTCTCAGATCTGTTTTTTTTTTTTTTTTTGAGGCATGCGCCACTATACTTTGTAAAAATCAAATCTGAAACCATATATTTTTTATCCATAATTTAGAGAAGCCCATCAATCATCTGGAGTCCAGAGCGCTGTGAGTTTGGCAGGCTCAGAGCACTAAAGCCTATGTGTGTGCTGAGGGTTACACGTTGTTTCTGGTGACAGGGCTTCCTTTCTACACACACTTAGAGAGAAAGGGAAGAAGGCAGGAGCCATGTGGATGGAGACAGAGCAGCAGCCCAGGTCCCCAAATAGATAAGCAGATGATCCTGTCTGGACAATGCTCAGCCAGAGCTTCTGTCTCGGGGAATACTTCATGAGGGTGAATCTGGATAATCTAGAAACTTATAACAATCATAAGAGAAAAAAATGTATGCCTTATCACTAAGATATTCTTAAAACTTTCCTTAAAAATAAAACAGGGGCCAAACATGGTGGTATATACCTTTTATCCTAGCAATCGAGAGGCAGAGGCAGGCAGATCTCTGTGAGTAAGTATGAGGCCAGCCTGGTCTACAGAGTAAATTCTAGGACAGCAGGGGCTGTTACACAGAGAAACCCAGTCTCGAAAAAACAAAAACAAAACACAACAAAAAAAGGATTCAAGAAATAAAGCATTCTCAGTATTACTATATTTCTTGTAATTTCGTATGTTCACTTAACTCTTATTGGAATAGAAAAATATTCATGACATAAATGGAGGAAAACAGACATAGAGCTATAAATATCTTCTAATCTTTATTGCCTGTTTGTTTTGTAATGCAGGATTGTCTGGAACTCACTATGTAGCTCAGGCTGGCTTCAAACTTATAGCAATCTTCCTGCCTCAGCCTCCTATGAGTTAGAATTGTAAGTATAGGCTACCATCCCAGCCTTTGTTTGTTATTTTGTAGACAGGGTGTCTCTATGAATCTTGGGCTAGCTTCAAACTCACTAGAGATCCACGTGTGCCTCTAGAGTGCTGGGATTAAATGCATGCACCACCATGCCCAGACCCTGAGGTCCTCTGATATTATGATCTAAAAACATATAGAAAAAAAAGCCACTAATATTTCACTACATGTTTATTTTTCAGTGGGCAAGATATGACTAATTTAGAAAATATGCTCTTTGGGCTGTTGAGATGGCTCAGAGAATAAAGTGCTTGTAGTCAAACCTGCTGACTTTAGTGCCATTCCTGAGACCCACATGATGGAAGGAGAGAACTGACTTGTGCAACGTGTCCTAACTCCCACATGTTGTGCTTTGGCATGTGTTGTGTCCCCCCCCCAATAAATACATAAATGTAATTACTATTTTTTCTTAGTCTCGCAGAGAGAGAGAGAGAGAGAGAGAGGGGAGACACACACATAGAACATGGCACCCATGAGTGGAGAGAAGAGAATCATACAGTGATGCTTAGAACACAGAATTGATGTATCTCACTCATCATAAATGGTCAGCTGTGACAGAAAACACATTACCTTTAGCAAAGTTGTATTTATAGGGTCAAGGCGAGAATTACATTCAACCTAAAAAAGAAAACAATTTCATAAATTGCTGGAATGACCACACTGGTGATCTTCTAAGCCAGATTAGGTGTCATGTGTAATGCACACTTTGTCTGATGGTTCAGAGTTCATCTAAATTCTGCCATTTCCTTTCCTGATGTTTTTAGACTTTAATGAATAGCATGCTGAATCTAAAGACAATATGACATGTGGGCAAGGTACCTCTCTTCTCTGAGAGGTGAACAGGATCATGGCCCTATCCTGCTGGGATCTCCTCTATGTCTTCCCAGCCCAACTGGCCTGTCAGCTGGGCCTGAGCACTGTTTCCAACTCCCTGCCCAGCCCCTCCTGCCTCGAGGGGAGGGCTGCCACTCCCCAATCACTGACTCTTCTGCCTCAAGGTCTCTGGCTCTCCAGTAGGAAGCTGAATTCTTCTGTAACCATTCCACTGTGATGGTCATCAAAATCAGGGATGATGATCTGGCACATCTCCATGTTTGGGATCTTGAACCCTTCTATCCACGAGGGTGTCCTCAAAGAAAACGGTTTGGGAAGATAATCTCTGAGCATATGCTCTGTCACTGAGCCATATACCCCCACTCTAGATGGTCAATATTTTATGGTTCACTTAATCAAACAGCTTTCCCTTATCACGTTTTCTAAGAATATACACACAAAACCTGTGGTAAGAGCTTGGAAACTAGGAGTGTGTTTCACTATACAAACCACAAAGAAAAATGAAATAACTTCAAAAACCATACAGCTATGTGGAATGAAGACAAAGAAGGCCAAGTGGGATTTTCAGAGACAGACAAGAAGAGGTGGGCAACAGGAGACTACAGAGGTAGAGAAGGGAGGATCGTGCAGTGCATATATGTCACTACAGCAGTGCTATAAAGTGAAGACACACAGTGGTGAATTCAGGGCAGACTGGAGCTGACTGTGGAAGGTTAAGATAGTTCTGAGGTGACAGGGTGGAGTGGTTGGAGAGAGCAGTGGCACATGTGGCAGGAGGAAGAGGCAGTGAACTCGTCAGGGAGTGGCTCAAGTTACCTAGGCAAGAATCACAAATCCAGGGGAGTTTTGGATCTTGGGATTGCTCATGGGCAGGTATACAAAACTCCTTTAAAAGTCAAGAGATGGTCTAGAACCGAGATCAGAGATTAATCTGCTCTATGAATGACAATGCAGGTTATGATAAACAAATGCACCTTTTTTTTTTTTTATAGAAAATGCGATGATCCTACAGGTAGAATTTTAAAATGGATATCTAATGGCTAATATCACAGTGCTCAGAATATAGTAGAAAGCTACAAATATTTCCTAATAAATTAGCTTCCGTGTTGGGGTTTAGCATAATAAGCCATGCTTTCCTTTCTTCACTACTTCGTAATTCATATAATGTACAATGTCTCCATGTTTAATTAACTAACCACAATTACCGGAACTGTGTGTGTTCCAGAAGGGCTGGAGCCTGGACCCAGGACCATGCACACGCTGATGCTCTGCCCTGTGTTATATCCCAGCCTCTCTGACCTGTCTTTGCATTTTCTCAGTCCCCAAATAGAGATACCAGCAGACACTCCTCACCACTGAATAGGAGATGCTCGAAATGATGCTGAATTAGTGAGCAGAACCAGGTGTTCATCCTGACTAGCGCTTGTGGGCTTTGTCCTTGGTATTCCAGGGCTATCTAGCAAGTGCCTACCACCAGAGGCTAAGGGACTCTGGCAAGGGTCTAATCCTGATTAGAGGAGTTTCAGATGAGGCGCCACCTCTCTAAAAACAGGAATGTAGAAACAAGATAAAAAGGGCTATTTGGATAAACTATACCTTTAAAAAAATAAGTGAACATGCTATTTAAGTCGACATAAGAGAGAGATTACAGGCCCTCGGCAGCTTTCCCACCCACTGGATTTGTGGTGGCAACTTGCCCCAGGTGGAAGGCTGAGTGCAAAAATCTAACAATAACTGCCACAGAGTGGACACCAGGACAGAGCCATCAAGAACCAAAATGATCAACCCAAGGAGACCTGCAGACTGCCGAGGAACTGATTTTCAAAACATGTAACAGTAAAACCTGGTAAATGCCATCAGACACAACATGACCTAGTGTGGCCATGTTCCCATGTCTCAGCACACTCGACTACACTGCAATCCCAGCCTCCTCATACCAGGACGGACTTACCACAGCCTCCACAGCAGGTGAACTGTCTCCCACCACCAGTAAAGTGGAACACCTAGGAACAGGTGGAAGAGGAGGTGTCAGCCAGCAAGGAAGGGCAAACATTCCTGAACACTGGATCAGCCATGACAGGCAGATAGTCAGCAACTCAGTGGGGAGACTGAGGCACTTACTTTAATGTTTTCAATCTGTTATCATTTTGGCCCAGTATAGGTCTTTCAATCTCCAAGTCTCTGCGTCTGCACAAGCAAAGCAGAACCAGCATTATCTGCAGGAAAATCATGGCCCTTCATGTGTCTCCTGGACATGTAATCGAGAATATGGAGGTCCAGGAACACTGTCTTTTCTTCACACCCAGGGATGGAAGGGCCCTAAGCTGTCCTCTGAGCTGCAATTCCATGGCACCCTGCACGCTACAGGGATTTTGTGGGATGCTAGAAAGGGGGAGAATTTTAAGACTCAAGCAGCAGCGCTATGAAATCTTCTAGTCTGAGTTGAGTTTTCTAAGTGGTCTGCAGGAATGAGCCCTTAGGAGGAGGGAATGGCACATTTTTATGTGGGAAGAGAGTTTTACTTATAATAGCTGTGCACAGGACTTTTATCTTTTTTATTTCAATTAAAAATAGAAAAGCTCTCTAGACCAGATTCAGAACTTGGCCTTGTGCCTTCCTGGCTGTGTAACTCTTCAGACTTACAGCTGACTCATGCAGCCTTTCCCCAGCACATTCCTTCTTTAGAGAAACCATTCCTAGGGTAAGAATCAGTGCTCTCCTCAGCCTACATTCTGACAGGGAGAGATATCACAGTGAATTTTGAAATAATCAAGGAAAAAAGAGTTGCCTTACATCTGCATGTTACTCTGCCTGCTTTGTGGTAAGTTATCAGCAAACAGCATCAACCAAGGTGTTCTCTCCCTTGTCTTCCTACATATGCTTGCTTCCCTCTGGATCCCAACATTACTTGCTTTTTTTGAATATATGTAACTTGGGTTTATTTTTTCCCCTTAGACAACCTAGAAACTACAACTGTTTTTAGAACTCACAGTCTACTTCTTTAAAGCTCTTTTAAAAATCTTTCTTCTAACCCTTCTATCAAGCATCATAGGCAATACCATTATACAGTAACAGTAAAACAGTAAATTATTTCTCCTCTCTGCTTGCTTAGATGTCAAGCAGACTGAGAGCTGGACTACACGGTTAACTGAACGGATGAAAAACAACTTTACCCATTATAGGAACCCAGGAAGAGCTGGAGGTTTTCTTGGTTGATATCTTGAGCAATGTGCAGTCTGTAGGTTTGAATGAGGTCCAAATTGGCCTGCAGTTCCTCCTAGAATAAGTAAAAGAAAACAGCAGAAAACTGACCTGCAGAATAAGTCCATCTTATTTGGTTTGTATTTTCAGTGACAAAAGTCTTTCTGCTCACTGAGTGGTGGTTGGATACACCTTTAATCCCAGCATTTGGGAGATGGAGGCAGGTAGATCTTTGTGAGTTTGAGGTCAGTCTGGACTTCAGAATAAGTTTCAGGACAGCCAGGGCTACACAGAAAAACCCTATCTCATAAGAAAAAAAAAAAAAAAAAAAGGCTTTCTGCTTATGAGGGGATTTGGAATGGAGTGTATTAGTTACTAAAATACCAATATACTGAATGACATCTTTTTAACATCAACAACACTGATGGCCTCAACATAGCTCAGTTCCATAGTGTGTCAAATGAGGGCCCCAACTGGTAAATGGAATGGTGTATACCAAAGACAGTTGTATAAGCAAAGAATGCCAGGTCCACATAGTACACACTATGACTTTACTCATTTTAAGTTCAAAAACAGGCCAAAGTAAGGAAGAGAGGTAATGCAACAGCAACTACTTTGCTTAGGGGGATTAATGAATAAGAAGAGCACAGAGAATATTTCTGTCCTCTTTGTATAGAGATAGCTATATAATAATATATATGGCAGTATATGAGAATCCGTAGGACAAAGATCAAAGACATGCCCTTACAGTGCGTGCATCATAGCATTGATGAGTTATGTCTCCTTGTTAAGAAAACAATACGGATGGAGGCTATCTACCCACAAAGAACTAGATTAAAATACTAGCACTTGCAAAGCTAAAGGAAGAGGATACAATTTTGAGGCCAAGCCTGGGCACATACATTGTCTCGAAGGCAAGAGAGAGGAATCAGAAGACCTAAGGTGATTGACTCTAAGAAACAGGAAATGAGATGGGTTGCAGATCTTCTGTGATAAGACTGTATAAGCTCCTTGATCTAAAGTAAGTGTAAATTTGTAACATTTATAAAAATATAATGAAATAAAGGAAAACAATGGAAGGAAGACTATGACTTTGGAACTGGACCTTGATTTAAATGTTAGCTCCATCATTTTCTATGTGGACAATGGTGGCATATTATGCTGTGTTTCCAGCCTTTGGTTTCCTTCTCTTAAAATTAAGCCAAAGGTGCTGGACAGAGAGCTCAGTAGTAAAGGACACTGGCTGTTCTTCCAGAGGATCCAGCCTTATACCACATTCATGAGATTAAAACAAACAAAACAAAAACTACTTAGCACATATATAATCAGTAGGTGGTAGCAGCTTGATCTATCTCAACCTTCATTTTTCCTTAGGTATATTTAGAATTAAGGATGCAGATAACTGACCAGCCTTTGCCCTGCCCTGGAACTGCTCCTCCACACTCCAGTCAGCACACAGCTCTGGCCCTCACTGCTCAGGGTCTCCATCACTCCTAATTATCCACAGGACAACAGTCAGTCCTGCTGCAGATTTCAGAGTCTGTCAGTTCCAGGAAGTTGAATATGATCATCTCTGAGCTCTTTTCCCCAATAACATTTCAGTGTTCTTTGCTTTCTCCTTCTGAAATTTCTATTTCTGTAAGCCTTTCCTGAACCTCCCCGTGGCTCGAAAGATGTCTGGAGAGGCACCAGTGTTGTCAAACACTCACAGATGGCATTCTGCTCACAGGGGACAGGTGGGGGAGATGCTGCTTTCTGTCGCTCTCCAAGTGCCAAGATCGGTGAGGCTGAGAGAAGCCTCTCCTGCAGGCCTGGCCCTTGCAGGGCCACATGCCCTTCTGACTGCATTAGACATGTCATCTGCCGGGATGCAATACATTGCAAGGTCCCTCTTTCTTTCCTAAAGCACAATGAGGCTTTGTGTGCAAGGCAATAAACCCAGCTCTTCAGACTGCACAGGTGCTTGCTTACCTGCCCAAAGTGATGAGCCAAAATTATGTCCACAATGTTGGTCGTCAAGCCTGAGAGCTAAAAGATAAAAACTGTGTTGAGAGAGTGAGCATATGTGAGCATTTCACAGACTGCCCACTAAAGGAAGGTATATTTTACTGCACATACATTATCCCTCAATAAACAAAGGAACCACAGGCATGGTGGTAAACAACTCTAACTCCAGTTACTAGTATTAGAAAGGCTGAAGTAGGAGGACCATGAGTATGAAGAAAGCCTAGATAGATAGCAAGTTACCAGTCAGCATAGGCTACATAGAGAGACCATTTTTACAAATTATTTATGTAGTATATGGATGAGTGCTCTGTGTGCATGTATGCCTGTATGCCAGAGGGCATCAGATTCTATAATACATGGTTGTGAGCCACCATGTGGATGCTGGGAATTGAACTCAGGACTTCTGGAAAAAGTGCTCTTAACCGCTGAGCCATCTCTCCAGCCTCCTGAGAGATCTTTTTTTTTTCCTAAATAAACAAATCAAACCCTGCAACTTAGTGCCAAATATTGGTATGGCACAGCAGTTTCAAAGAAACAAAAGTCTGAAAAAGGCTAAATCTTTATTCCAGGGTAATATGGCATGTTTTGAAATAGGGGTATTGTAGGCAAGCTGTTTTGTACTTTAGCCTACAGTCTCACCCATTCAGAAGACCAGGGTGGATGGATTACTTTACTTTAGCCTAGGACTTGGAGATTAACTTGAGTCACCTCAGGACACCCTATCTCAAACAGAAAAGAAAAAAGAAAAAAAAAAAAAAAAGAAGAGAGAAAAGGAATACAGAGGGAGAAGGAAGAATGAAGGAAAGTCAGATAGTCCTTTGAAATATGCAACTTGGAACTTGTGTCAGTCTGCTGCTTCATTCCTGCCCCTATTTCTGCATTTACACTGGGTCGATGGCAGGTAGAAACTGACTTACAACCCTACCCAAGACATCCAAGAGACAAAAAAATAAAATTCCTTCTAGTTTTAGCCATCTTTATTTCAGGGAGTAGGAGGAATAGCTGCTATATTTACAGAATGTTCTCACATTTTGAACACTTCTCTCCCAATTCTTTCTATTTCAAAATGATGCATCTAATAAATGCAGCAATCTGTGTAAATCTGGAGACAGTCTATTTTCAGAAAAAATTCCAGCTCAAATGATCTTGCCATTTCCCCTGTCAGCTTTCTTCCTGGTCTCTGGGTGGGATTGCTACTGAGGACCTGGACACGGGTGAAAGGTTAAGGAAGAAAGGTGGCCTGAAATCTCCCCTGGGCTATCAGTGAGCCATGGGCTACCAATGAAAGGGGATGACCAACACCCAGCTCACTGCAGGTGTTCAGAAGGCTGTCCAAGACACTATTCGTAACGCTCAGAGACCCAAAGCTTTCTATGAATGCCATCAGTGCCATTAGTACAGGAGTGAGTATATCCACATTCTAGGCAGACATTTCGCATAAGTCAGCCTGTGGGAGAATTCCACAGCAGCTGGCAACAGCATTGTTAGAACATTCCATTTAAATCTAGGGAAGGCAATATTCCCCAAAATGGTAATAAATATGGTGGAGAACAGAACCTGGTCTGCTGGTTTCTATAGGTAGAAATTATATACAGGCTCTCATTTACCTGGAACTTAGTAAGTCGACCAGACTAGCCTGTTTCTGCCTCCAGAGTCCTGAGATTAAAGGAGGATGTCACCATTTCTGGCCTGGGTACGTTCTTTTCTTTTCCTTTCTTGTTTTTTTTTTGAGACAGGGTTTCTCTATGTACCATTGGCTGTCACTTTGTAGATTAGGCTGGCCTTGAACTCACAGAGATCTGACTGCTTCTGCCTCCTTAGTGCTAGGATTAAGGCATGCACCCAACACATCTGGCCTGGATAGGTTTTTCTTTATGCCAGTCTGGCCTCAAACTCTTACCACCATTTCACATCTGGCTTAAATAAGATCATTTTTTGATCATATACTATTCTATTCTTAGTATCAAATTTTTGTTACCCTTTAATAATTGGTATATACACTATGTCTATCTTTTTGTGTTACAATGTTTTCACAAATATCCTGGCTTGTTGAGTTTCTAACTATGTGACCTCAAATAATGTATTAATTGGCTTGATTTTCCTGAGAAGAGCAGTATAAACATAAAAGTAAATCATTTAAGAACAGTGGCTGTTAAGAAATAAGAATTAGGTATGTTATTTTCTTTAAATATCATTATTAGTCCTCCACTTAAATCTACATCACTATAAAGTTCTCCCATAGTGAATTACTGGATATCATGGGTTTGAGTATCAATAAAAATCCCTGATACATGTGATAAATGAGGTAAAATACTCTGGAGAAACTTCTTTCAGTTGCAAATTACAAATTTATTGTAATTAAAATTATTTAAAAATGAAATCATTACATTAGTCATCTTTGACCAGGAAAGCTTAAGTTATTTTTCTCTTATGGAAAATATCATTGCTTTAACTTCAACACCCGAAGATTTAAATTAAATCATAGAAATAGCACACAGTGCAATAAGAAAATGGACTGCTTCCATTGCAACTGAAAACAGTAAACAGTGTTTTAGCATGGGGAAACCCAATGGTAACAGAATATGATGCCTTTTCCATGATCTTTCTTTTATTCTAGTTTAGCATGAAGATTTTTATATTTGTTAGGTCACTGGCATATTTATTTTGCTGGCATATATTTAAGAAACCAAATTCCTTCATTTTTCATGTAGTAAACATTAATAATCCATATGACTATTGGAATAGTAGGAAAGAGCTGTTTCTGATTTTACTAGAGATTATGATTTATTCATCCGTTTTATCTACTACAAGACTAAAAATACAAGCCAAGCTAAGAGAAGACATTTCAGATACAAGAATTTAGCAAGAGACTTACCTGAGGGGCAGAAGATTTTAAAAGAAACTTTACACGACTATTCTAAAAAGGCAGTGATGTCAACTGCCTCTTAGGGAAATGCAAGTTCTAACCTATAACTTTTAAAAAGATGGTAAGGGTTGGGGTGTAGCATAGCATTACAGTACTCGCTTAGCATGTGGAAAGGTCTGGACTCATTCTCTATACAAAAAAGAAACAAACATGATAGCAGGAAATTCTTTGTTGTTGTTGCAATGATAAGGAGAAAAAGACACAGAAGAAAATAATCTATAATACCAATTACATGAAGCTTCAGAACAGATGAGACCTCTCTGCTGGTAACAGAACCCAGAGAAAGGTAATAACTGGTGAGGAGCGTCAGTCAGGACAAGGTAGGAGATCTGGTAAGGTAGGAGATTCTATGGCTGAGTGGTTACATGTGCAAACATTTTACATAATTAAAACATTTTGTGAGGGGCTGTGGATGAAGCTAGATGTTAAAAATACTTGTATAGCATATTCAGTTCATAACACTCAACAAAACAAAAGATCTCATTTTGCCCTTAAACTGCATAAAAAGGTAACTTTCTAAGGGACCAGGAAACAACAGATGGACACCACCATTTAGTACTTACTTTGGAAGCTGCCCAGTCAATCCAACCTTTAGCACACGGGTCAATATTAATGAGCACAAGACCTTCCACCAGCTCTGGATGATTGAGCTGAGAGAGAGAAAGGCAGCGGTGTGAGACTCCCACTCCCCCCTTCTTCTAAAGCAGTGGCCACAGGTCTGTCTAGGCCTCAACGCCTCATGTTGAAAGGAAGACTGCAGAGAGGTGCTGTGGAGCATCTGCAGACAATAGCTCTTGAACCCTGACCCGGCACCTGGAAACCAGTCTCTCAAAATGAGACTGAGTCATCTTCCCTTGGGTGGGGCTTGGGGAAGACAAGATGTTTGTTGCTGCAGCAGAGGGGACCATGCTGCAGTTGCTTAGCTTATAGGGGACTTGCTTTTGGGCAAGTGTGCTAAACCACTTGGCATGATAAGGCCTACTCGGGCTTATGTGGGCTGCTTTGCTACAACATGGGCTCCTGAAAGTGCTTTCTTGAAGCCATCTGAACAACAGGCAATGCCATCCCAGAAAACACTTTGCTGTCTGTCACCCAGGAGAAATTTCACAACAGGAGTCCTCCCCAGGGTTTGGTAGGAAGCTGCAGTCTCACTGTTTTGTTACATTAAGGTGTCATTTCAAGTTCTTCTCAAACTCACTTTTTATGGCTTTAACAATCTCCCCAAAAGCCACTTCTGGGTCTTTTTATAATGTCCCGTCCTCATTTGTGGATTTTCAGGTCTTTTACACATAAAGCAAGCCTTCACACACATATGCCTAGAGCAGCTAGAACTTACAGAACCAACAACAGAAGCCCAGAGCAACACTAGCCATTTAGCACAGCCCTCAGCTGGGATCCACACACTGTCTGGGGGACTTGAGACTTGAGACTAACCCTTCCTGTACTTACTGCAAATCGGCTGAGGATGTAGGCTCCTGCTCCAACTCCAATACCAATGATGCTCTTCATACTGTGAATAGGACAGATAAACAACTTATAGAGTCAACTACCTTAGGAGAGAACATAAGCTGGGTGCATTTGCAGGATCTCACAGTTGCTTGGCCAAGCTTCTTTTACTTCTCAAACTTCAGCGTCTTACCTATGTTAACAAGGATGATAACACCTACTTTCAAGTTTGCTTTATAGTTAAATACAGTATGCTACGGGTATGGTGATGTACACTTTTAAACTAAAGGACTTGGGAGAGACAGGCAAGCAAATCTCTGTGAGACCAGGCCAGTCTGGTCTACATAGCGAGTTCTAGGACAATGGGCTATAAGAGAAACTCTGTTTCAAAAAAACTGTGTGTGTGTATATGTATACACGTCTCGAACCTGGAATCCATTTTTACAACTACCTAAAAATTCATCACCAAATCCTGTCAAAACTATTCAGAAATAGTTTCATTACTATCCCCTTTACTTTTTTTATATTTTAACTTTTTAAAATAAACAAATTCTGTTGTATTTTTAAAGATGATGTTGAGTTTATGTGTATCTGTGTGTGGGTAGGTGCAGGGTGAGTGCAGGCCTGTGCAGTTCAAAAGAATGCACTGGATCCCCTGAGGCTGGAGCTGCAGGCAGGGTGCCTGAGAACCAAACTCAGGCTCTCTGCAGGAGTAGGAACCTCAACTGCTGAGCCCTCTCTTCAGCCCTTACAATGTATTTCAATCCATCTCTTCACAGAATCAAGTTTCAAGCTATCCTCATTTTTTTCTCGAATGACTATGGTTGTTTAACTTACATCCATGTGTTTCTCTTTTATTCCTCTACACATGACTAGAGCAGGAATAATCCCTTTTTTAAGTTAAGTAGTTTTACTGACTCAAAATTTATATACATATCGCAATCATTTTAAAAGTTCTATAGGATTAAAATCTTCTAATGTCTTTCTTTTATGCCAATAAAGACACTGCAACTTTTATCTGATCTTTCAGACCTGGTCTGTGTTTCTCAGATTTTATAACATGCCTTTTTTCTGCTTGATCTTATAATTAGTCTTTTCTTCTGCCTTGGCATTCTGCCCTGTATGGGACCTACCTGAGAGACATTCCCTAGCTAGCTTCATTTATCTATTAAAGTAGATAGACAAATGCTCATTTATCTAGCATAATATCCACTGACTTCTTTGTACTGATGTTTCTTAATGCTAAGGACCAATTCCAGGGCACAGTGCTTGCTAAACATGTGTTCTAATACTGAGATATACCCCCAGGCACACCTTGTTTAAGGCATTTTATTGTGATTGTTTGTCAACTACACTCATCTCCCAACTAAGCACAATGAACAAAGGACTCTTCTGTTTTGTACATGACTATATTCAAGATAAAACAATAAAGTGATAGAACTGGACACAGATCTCAATGGAATGATATCTGTTTATTTGGAGTGAAAACCTGGGTTTCTTTGTAGCAATGAGTGGGAAGAAACTGGAAGAACATAGCATCTACTCACCTTAAGTGTGTAAGCACAGGAGGCAGCATTTCAGCTAGTTCATCCATGGTAGGGTACTGATATCTGAAACCCAGAAGAACACCTCCTGAATGAGAAAGCACCCACAGTTCCCAGATACTAGGAGACCTTGACCAGTCTAGAAGTCTTAGAAAAATACAAGATTTTTTTTTTCCCAGCTAGGTGTGGTCACGCATGCCTATAATCCCAGTACTGAGGAAAGCAGAGGCAGGTGGATCTCTGTTCATTTGAGGCCAGCCTGGTCTACAAAACAAAGTTCAGGACAGCTAAGGCTACAGAGAAACCTGTCTCAAAAAAAAAAAAAAAAGTTCTAAGAATATGATATAATGCCTGGAGACACTGTGGCATGCTCCATAATCCTCCATGACTGCCATGTGAGAGGAAATACAAGAGGCCACACTCCTGGTATCAGAGGAATTACAGGAAAAGAACTGGGTAGATGGCCCACTATGTGCTATTTCCAAACCCTTAACATTCTCTTCCAGGCTCAGGCATGTCCAGCAGCAAGAGTCAACTAAGGAAATAGCTTGCAGTTTACCAATCCTACTGAGGCAGTTAACTGTAACAGGAAATAATGCTTTCCTGGGCCTATGTACCACTACAGAACTTGGGTTCCTCAGAATAAATGCTCATTGCTTCCACCTAGGTGCAAGATAAAGTTTATTTTATGAACTGCTTATTCATGATCTGAACTTATTTATGATGAGATATAAAATGGCCAGGCAAGCCCAGAGCTGGCCCAGAGCAGGAAGAGTAAGGAGAAAGTCAGAGAGGTGACAGATTCAGACAGGGACAGGATATTTTTCAGTGAGATGACACTGTGCTCATGTGCGTGCTTATGTGTGTGTGTGTGCATAGGCATGTGTGTGTGTGCATATGTACGTGTGTGTGTGTGTAATAATCTCCCATGTTTGGTCACAACCAACAGGGCAGTCAGCCTGCTTCTGCTGAGCATTGTAAGGGATGGAGTGTTCTCACACCATTTGTGCACATATTAGAAAACAATCTTGACGGCTGTCACCTGGACAAATGACAACTTGTATTGAGACACACAACAGCTTGGACAGAGTTGACAAAGATTCTGGAACAAGACTCCTTGGGCTGAGTCCCAGCTCTGCTCCTTATTTGCACAGACACAGAATCCCACAGGGTTGTGTGGCTCACGGGAACAAACAAACACAAAGCATTTAAACAGTGTCTGTGCAGGTGCAGGCTCTCACTTGTCTGGAATGTCTACAGAAGTCATTGGCAAGGCAGCAGCAGAGGCGAAGGGCTCCCTCCTCCCCCAAAAGCTCTCACTGGCCCCCTGTCCAGGGACACTGGGCACCTGTGACTCTGACATGCAGAGCAAGTTTAGGATTATGATGAGTGCCAAGGCCAGGCAGATGGTGCCCTTGCCTGTCAAGATGGCTTCAGAATAAATGGTTCCCCAGGTGTCCAAGACCCACCCCTAGGGGGGAACTCAGATGGGAGGGCACTCCCAGCGCAAGTTCAAAAGAGTCTGGGATCAGCCTAGGTATTTGGCAATTTAGGAAGAGACACAAAGGTGACAAATGTAAAGTAAATGAGTTAGGGGACAGATCAGAGTCAGCGAGAAGCGGGTGATCTGGACACACTCTGCCTTGTGATTATAGGAACCCAAGTCCTGGTCATGAAGAGGCTTTCCAGGGCCCTCCACAGATGCACACACAAGCTTCTGAGACCTAGGGCAGAAAGACAGGCAGGCAACACCACCAAGTGGGAGGGAAACACCAAGCAGTCCCATAGAGCCCCCATTGGTTCCTGGCCTGCATACTTCCCAGAGATCTCCCCTGGGGCCTTACTTACCCTGTTGGGAAGGAGGGTGCCCCTTCTTGTTGGCCTGGGGCGTCCACGTGACAGACAGCAAAGTGCTGGGTGATCTCTTGCATATCCTCGAAGTTGAAGAATGTGTTGAAACAGGATTTATCTGTGAGACAAGAGCACCCATGCATCACGAGTTCCCCAGCTCTCCCCAGCTGTGTGCTGTGCCAGTGTTCTTTCACCCCCTTCTCATCAGCAGTCTGCTCAAGTGAGGGGTCTGCACAAAGCCTGTGACTCAGGCTGCCGAAGGGAGGACTCCAGAGAGGCACCTCAGTGACTGGAGAACAAACATCTGGTTCTCAGGTCCATGCAGTGGTGTCACAGCAGAAACTACCTGTGGATGTTTGCTGGGTTTCCTGGTGGGGAACCAGATCATCTACCTGCAGTGCTGCCTTCTATGCACCTTGTTCCTCTACCTGACAGGGAACGCTGACCTTTGCCTGACCCTGGCTAGAGGATCTCCTCAGCTGCTGACATTCACCACATGGGGCTTTGTCCCTTGTCAGAACTGCTATGTGGGTGGAGAAGATGTTGTCTCGATTTTTACTCTTTTACCATTGGGCTTTCCTTACTTCCCATACTTAGGGTCATGCCTGAGCCGTTAACTCAATGCTATGAAAGCCAGAGCAGCATGAAGGATACATGTCTGCAGAGTGTGTGCACTGTATTTGAGTTTGGATAATAGGGATACCCAAACTGTACCACAATGGAGCACCTCCTTAAAAAAGTGGTGATAGGCTGTGAGTTTCTCACAACAAAATTTTTCTAACTTCAAACATATAAATAAAACAAAACAACAACAGCCATGGCTAAGGATGTAGGTCAGTGGTAGAGCACTTACTTCACATGAATGCAGTCCTGCATTCATTCCCCAGAACCACCACAATGGGATCAGTAACATGGACTTTGGCTCTACTTTCTTTCTTTCTTTTAGGTTTTTCGAGACAGGGTTTCTCGGCATAGTCTTGGCTGTCCTGGATTTCATTTGTGGACCAAGCCGGCCTTGAACTTACAAAGATCAGCCTGCTTATGCCTCCCCAAGTGCTGGGGTTACAGGTGAGTGCCAATGTACCTGGCTGGCTCTACTTTCTTAATAGCTGACAGATTTGTCTTTCAGCCTTAAGCAGATATAACAGAAAGGCAAAAACTAGTTCTAAAATTCCCCAAGCACACTTTCCTACATACTACCTAAGAACATTAATCCTGCATATAACAATAAAGATGGAGTGTTAAGAAAGAAGACTAGGGGCTGGAAAGATGTCTCAGTGGTTAAGAGCACTGGCTGCTCTTTCAGAGGTCCTGAGTTCAATTCCCAGCAACCACATAATGGCTAACAACCATCTGTAATATGACCCGATGTCCTCTTCTGGTGTGCATGAAAAACAGTATACACATATACATAAAACAAATAAATAAATCAAAAATAAATAATAAATGGTTTCCTCCCTTAACACAAGAAGAAAGAAGACTATCTCTTCTCTATTAAAATACCATTGATTGGGGCTGGAGAGATGGCTAAGAGCATTTGCTACTCTTACTTTTAAGATCATGGTTTGGCTCCTAGCACCCACATGGTGGTTTACAATCATCTGTAACATCTGTAACTGCAGTTCCAGGAGATCTGATGCTCCTTTCTGACATCTACAGGCATCAAGCACATATATGATGCACATACATACATTCACTAAAAGCATTTAGCCACATACAAAAAATTAGAAAGTTTTTTTTAAAGAACTCATAGACTGTTTCCTTAATATATAAAGATTGCACATGATGATGAAAAGCTGTAAATCAAATACATACGGTTGAGCCCAATGTCATGGTATGTCAGGATAACAGGTCGGTTTCCTTTTGGTAAGCCTCTTATGGTGACGTGGACCATGCCATGGGGTGTTTCAATGTCATGTTCCTGTAATTAAGACAATGTAAAATCTCAGAAAGGCTTAATGAAGTATAAGTCTAGCGGAGAGAAGCAGGGCTATTCACACGATTTGAACTTTCTAATCCTACTAATCAAATAGATAATAAATACACAGAAAAAGATACCCTGTTGTCCTCAATGCTCAGTTTTAGGAGCCCAGGAAATCAAGGATTTGTTGATCATGAATTTGTAATCAGGAATGAGAAAAAGAGTAGCAAGTTGGATAAAAAAGGAGGAAATATTTAGGGAAAGAACACTTAAGGAACTGAAGATGTAAAACTGTTCCTAGGTAAAAAGCCAGAGTCTTCAAAGATCTTGAACACATGCCCACCTGCAGATAACTTTGGTAGACATAGAAAGGTGTATTTGGTAGCCCATGGTAGCTCAGTATCCAAGTGGGTTCTCAAGGGTATCCAAGGGGAATAGGGACTATTTCTGACATGAACTCAATGGCTGGCTCTTTGACCACCCCCTCCCCCCTCAAGGGAGGAGCAGCCTTGCTAGGCCACAGAGGAAGACATTGCAGCCAGTCCTGAAGATACCTGATAAGCTAGTGTCAGATGGAAGGGGAGGAGGACCCCACCTATCAGTGGTCTTGGAAAGAGGTAGGGAGGAGATGAGGGAGGAGATGAGGGAGGGAGGGTGGGATTGGGAGGAAATGAGGGAGGGGGCTATGGCTGGGATACAAAGTAAATAACCCGTGATTAATACAAAAAAATAAAAATTATAAAAAAAAAGAAAGGTGTATCTGCCTAGAATCCCTCTCTTTTCTTGGGTGTGTCCTATTTCATCTGTCCCTTACAGGAAGTGGCTCTTGGCTGCCATGTTTGTAGAATGAAACCTTTGGTCCATGGCTCCCTAGAGGCAGGAAGTTGTCTGGCCATGTGCTGTGCATTCTTCCCTAGGAGTTGTGTTTGAGACTGAGAGATCACATCTGTGACTTGGTGCTTCTCCTGGAATAGGGGTAATCTTGGTAGCTTTCAGGTGGCCTCCACTAACTAACTCCTGGTCCTCGCTGTGTGTGCTCTTAAGCCGAGACATCCTGGACTGCTCCTGGCTTAAGGTGTACTCAGAAGTTTGTTCTCTATATCCCCTAAGACACGAACCAAAGCAAAATTAAGTTGAGAAGCAGTGAGAATAGAGCTGAGCTCAGGGAACTGAATAAAGCCAGAAAGGTTTGCAGTTGGTGCTCTTGGAATGCCTGCAGCACGGAGAATGATGGATGGGAAAGGAAGAGGGGACAGAATGCTGAGATTTATTCTAGTCCTCTCCAACTTTTATATAAAAAAAAATATAGCACCTAGCCTGAAGGAGTCTGGTAATTGGAATTCTGCCTCCTGGCCTTGGCAGATGCAGGTCTTATCCATAGTTCCATTTCTCAGAGACTGTCCTTGGCGGTCTCTGCAAGTGGGGTGCTCTGAGCCTGAGAAGTAGATAGCAAGCTCCTTGCAACCTTGGGAACCAGATAGCAGACTTTGTGTGACCTTGAGTGAATTCCTGCATGCCTTGCCAGGTGGCACAGATGTGTTGCTACTGTGAAAAAAAATTTGCTGTACCCTTTCCTTTATAAGTGTTGTTTGTACGTTCAGTAAACTGAGACTTGATCAGGAATCTGTCTTGTCTCCATTTTTCACGTCTCTGTCCCCCAATTTCCACTTCCTCTTTCAGGTGGACCCTGTTCGACTAGCCCACGGGACGGGTCACTAGCCTCATGAATTTCTGCTGAAGTCTCCATCTGTCTTGGAAAGTTTCACATGGATAAGAAAGTATTAATTGCGCCAATGTGAATCTCAACAAATGCAATGGGCTTGCAGTATAATTTTCTATTTAATAGTGAGCCTTGTTATGGCTTTGGTTTCTTTCATGTGGAAAAGATATACTAATAAGACATCAGTATATCTCAAATTCTAGGCTCCAGGCCAGAAAAGAGAGAGCTCTTTACTGATTCATGGTATGCATACTTGACTATTTGATATTCTGGTTACTGACTTGGCTTACAATAGCCCACTGAATGGCATAAATAAAGGAAGGAAGAAGTAAAGACTACACTTGGGTATTGTGAAATGGTTATAAAATGAATCATAAGGTTTGAATAGAAAAAGTGTAAGAAATAAATCCCTGTTATTGTCATTTATAGACAGGCCAGATTTACTGAGGGGATTGATACATGTATGTGTCTTGTGTGTCATGCACACAAACACACCAAGTTAATAATTTACTAAATATCTACTAATTGGACCCTTATTATATGTTATATTCGGAGCTGGGCTCTTTGAAGTTAATAGAGCAAACCAGAGAAATGTCATTTCTGCCTTAGAAATACTATAGTCTGTCCCAGCACTCAGAGAGGCTGAGACAGGCAGATTTCTGTGAGTTTGAGGCCAGCCTGGTCTACAAAGCAAGTCTAGGACAGCCAAGGCTACACAGGGAAACCCTGTCTCAAAAAATAAACAAACAAATAAAAATAAAAAAGAAAGACTATATTTTGAGAAGTGTCAACCAATGAAATAAAAACCCAACTAACACATAATAACTGCTTATGACAAACACAGTACTTCCCTAGAAAAGTAAGAAGCTATCAGGAAAACACAAACCGAATCCCACAAAATGCTATACACAAGAATGTAGAAAGGAACACACATGTATACTTGACAGACAGGTAATTTAGAATAACTGCTCTTGAGAAATGTTTGGAATTTCTGTAGTAAGAAGGGCCTACCTACAGCAGCTGTACTTTCAGAGGCGTGTGTGTGTGTGTGTGTGTGTGTGTGTGTGTGTGTGTAAAGTATCTTGGGAGCTAGAGAGATGGCTTAGTGGTTAAGGGTACTGGCTGCTCTCCCAGAGTGCCTGGGTTTGATTTCCAGCACCCACTGGTGGCTCACAACTATCTGTAACTCCAGTAATGTCCTCTTCTGGCCTCTGCTTGCACTAGACACACATGTAGGTAAAACACTCATACACACATAAAAAATAAGATAATACATTTTTAAAAAGTATCTCGGGAGCTAGAAAGATGGCTCAGTGGTTAACAGCACTGGCTCCTCTTCTAGAGGTCCTGAGTTCAATTCCCAGCAACTACCTGTAATATGGTCTGATGCCCTCTACTAACTTTCAGGTGTACATGCAGACAGAGTATTCATGTAGATAAATAAATCTTTAAAAAAAAAAAAAAAAAGACTATCTTATGTGTCCCTGGTTACAATCCTCATTTCAGGCATATCTAAACAATCCTCAAACATAATTATATATACAAAATGATCAACCATGTTTATTTTTAAAAACTCATATAACAAGGAAATTAATGAATTATAATTTATTTATATAATGAAGTAAAAATGAGTAAACTAGCAGTATAAGCATTAAGTCCAAGAAATTCTTAAAAAGACAGTGCCCAGTGAAAACAGGATGCAGAAGACTGTGTGTACAATAAATCATTCATAAAAACATTCCATAGCACACCACAAATTGTGTGTGTTTACACTATTTAACAAATACGGTATTGGAAGAGAAGCAATGTATGCCAATCCTAGGCCTTTGTTTCCTTGTGGAAGGGAATGGATTCTGTAAGGGAACTCAAGGGGACAGTATCTCATCTCCATGTTCTGTTTACTGAGAAATATATAGGATGGAGTAACAATTGTGGGAGAAAAAAAAATCCTCTAATTGCTTGACATCACAGTTCAAAAAAAGGTCTCCTAAGTTTGTTACTATGACCACCTAGTAGTAGAGCTTTCCTTCTGCCTTACCCAAACCACTAATAAACTCTTTCTTAAACAGTCCATTTGGACCTCAGATAAGCCACTGCCTGAGACCCAAGAAAACACTCAATTACAATGTGACCTTAACACAGGATTCTCCCAGTCCTTCCCTGTTCAGGTATGGACAATAAACTGGAAAGGGAAGAACAGAACCATGATAAAAACGGAGCTGCTGCCTTTAATCCCAGCACTCGGGAGGCAAAGGCAGGCAGATCTCCATGAGTTTGAGGCCTGCCTGGTCTATAGAGCTATTTCCAGGACAGCCAGGGCTCTGTTATACAGAAAAACCCTGTCTTTAAAAGTGGGGAGGGGCATGGGAGGAGAAGAAGGAGGGAGGGCACAATTGGGAGGGGATGAGAGAGGGGCTACAGCTGGGATATAAAGTGAATAAATTATAATAAATTTTAAAAAATTAAAAATAAAAGAGTTGTCAAAGATGGAGTTAACCTTAAAATGAGTAAGGGAACAGGGCAATTGTAACTGTTTTATGATCACTCACAATGTACATGAAATTCAGAATCAAAACTGGGCCCTAAACAAAATTTCATCCATTCCAGGGAGAGCTTACTCCCCACTTCCCCATAACAACCAAAACATCAAAAGACCAAGAGTCTTATCTATTTGTTGTCCCATTTTGGTCTATTGTTTTCTGTTACTTTCTTGGAGTTCCTTTCCCTTTTGAAAGAATGTGAATGTAAATGGTCTAAGAGCAACAGCATGAAGAGAAGGAAGGCACTAACCTCTGTGGAGATTTGTGAATACATCTCCATTGTAAATTAGGGGAAGAGGTGCAGAGATCACAGCTGTGGACCTAATTCAATGGTCAGGCCACTACAAGGTGTGAGCTGCCACCGCCTTTCTGCTGTAGTCAACCCTCATCTGCCTTACTGGCTCTTTCTCTAGGGACTTCCACACCAGCATTCTAGAATGTGGCCCACAATGGCAGACTGTGCTCAGAGGGTGGAGCTCAAGGTGGTTTCTCACAGGCTCTGGTGTCCACCTCTGAGGCTGTGTACTTTATGAACACATCCCATCACACGCAGGGCTTAGGAGACAACCTAAGCTCACACAGGTTGCTGGCATCTCTACTTATCCTGACTGCCACGCCCTATCAACCCAAGATGGCACCTTAGTCAGTGAGCCTGTCAGTAACCTGAGATAGGATGCTACCAGCTGGATAATCACCAGCTTTGGTCTCTTTCTCATGTCCTCTCCTTTTAGCTAACTGAGTTGTCACAGTGACACTGGTCCTTTATCTCTGATATCTGTTAAAGCATGATCACTTCATGCCTGCCACTATTTCTTCTCCATTCTAGCACCATTTCTGCTACTATAGAATGTTACTCTTCCTAATTATCATGCTAGAGTATGAGTCTTCCATTGTTAAGTAGGAAGTATGTGTGTATGTGTGTGTATGTGTGATGTGTATAGAATTCAGGTCCTTCTAGGCAACCGTACTTCCTCTGAGCTATACAGCAAGTGCCAACACATAGGGCTTTTTAATATAATGCTCCATTTACTACCTAACTACTGTACTTAGGGATAAGGCTCACTTGTGTACTCTCACAGCAAAAGACCCAATTGGCATTGGTGGTGGTGGTGCACACCTTTAACCCCAGCATTCGGGAGGCAGAGGCAGGTGAATCTCTGTGAGTTTGAGGCCAGCCTGCTCTATAGAGTGAGTTCCAGGACAGCCAGGGGTACCCAGAGAAACCCTGTCTCAAACAAACAAACAAGCAAACAAACACACACAAAACAAAACCCAACCAAACTAAAAAACCTGTCAATTACTTAGTCTCTGCCTTATCAAGTTCCCTGTTTAAAGTTCTGTTGACACATTTTTCTTGATTCTACTCTTAACTTTCTCCCCTCTTGCATCTCACACTTTTCACTCTAGTTCACACAACACTTTTAGGCATCTAGTTGTTGCTTTGCAGCCACCCACAATTCTAGCCTTCCCACAAGTCACGTTTTTCATGTGAGAAACTCTTTTGCAATATGTCAACCTAAAGTCTTTTCCTCCTTCAGAACCAGCTCCAATATCTTCTTTCCACAACCTTAGCTGACAATGAGGAGAGAGAAAGAGCAAATAACCAACCCTGTACAACACCCCAGAACTCTCTCTAATGGTGTTTCAGGGGTGTGCATGACGTTCATATGTGACCATTTCTCTACCAATGAGAACAATGTCCTAGACTTTATCATATTGTTACAGTAGCACTGGCTCTGGGCTGTAATGTTTGAAAAGTTGGTAGCCTTCATGTCTGTAATGTGATATGGTCTGTTGGATGAATACACCCTCTACTTACAGAAGGTACATGCAGGTGGTAATTTATGATTTTGGTTTTTTTTTTCTTTATTTTGTTTTTTTAACTTTAGATTTTTCTGTAAAGACCCCCTCTTGACACCAACTTAATTCTTATTTGGTAACAAGCCATTCACCAAGTGACCTGATCTACGGAAGTTTAAAGCTGTTTGAACATGTTAATAGAAGTGGTCATATACTCTGATTCACACTATAGTGATGCTATCTGCTCCTCAAATGGGTCCTCTTCAGAGCAACTAATATGAAATAGGCAATGTGGAATTATTCAATCCTTGGCCAAGCCTGGATTATTCTATATCATTCATTATCAGCTCCTTCTGTGGAATGATATATCCTGCCAGAGAAGAGCTTCTTACTATCCACTAATATCGAGTACTGGGATTAAAGGCATGTATCATCAACACCTGACTGTCTGAATTTTCTTAAGTTGCTATGGATCATCCTAGGAAAAGTGTTACTTTCCACATGGTGACATAGTGTATGTACAGAGGAGCTACAGCATTTGTTTCAGCTCTACCTCCAAATTTCTAAGCAATCAAACAAGAGAAAAGAATCAAGAAGCACCTCAAAGGCTAAGGGACAGTGAGAGGCTTGCCACTGTCATTATACAGTAATTGCTTTCCTCCCTCTCATCAATTCTAACCACATCACCTCGAACAACACCTTCCTTTACTACTCTACAGCTACAGTCTAACTTCTGTTTGCCTCAGAGGAGCTAAACAGCAACGATGCCACTTGTGACAAGAATCAATAAATAGTACATATTTAATTATATTTTCATTGCTGAAATGATCTGTAGGATCTACAGTTGATTAGGAAAGAAAACAGAAGAGAAAACTGCTGTTTGGACATAATTTGTACATTTGGTTAATGATCCTGAGGTGACTGTCTGAGATTTTCATCCCATATTCTTTGAGGCAAAACAAAGAGCCAAAGGAAAGACCGTTTTACCCTGTGGTACAGTTGTAATGAACACCACCAACACCACAGGGTGTTTCCCTTTAGCGAGTGACTGTGCTGGCTGGACTTCTGCTCTGCTCTCTCTCCTAGCAGTGGCCATAGATGTCTAGGAGGCTGAGGTTTTTTGGTCTATCTGACATTAGAGTTAGGTGGTAGGGGAGCCTCAGTTGAGGAAATGGCTCCATCAGACTGCCTGTAGACAAGTCTGTATTTTCTAGGTTAATGATTGATGTAGAGGGATCTGCCACAATGGCTGGGGCTACTTCTGGTAGGTGGTCCTGGGTTATCTAAAAAAGCAGGCTGAGCAAGCCATGGGGAACAGGCCAGTAAGCTGAGCTCCTACATGGCCTCTGCTTCAGCTCTTACCTCCAGGTAACTATCTTGAGTTTCTAGCTTGGTTTCTCCTGGATCGACTATACACTGTAAAATGAAATAAACCCTTGCCTCTCCAAGTTGTTCTTGGTCATGGCCTTTATCACAGTAAGAAAACAAACTGAAAAAAGCCTCAACCAAGCTGGGCCATCTTTGACTTCTCACATCACAGTTCCTATGCCTTAGGGCTCCTATCAGATGATATTTCCTTCGTGTGTGTCTGTGAATGCTGTGGATTAAACCTAGGGTCTTACACATGCTAGGCAAGAACTCTACCACTAAGCTACATCCCTACTCAGTTTTTTCTTTTAACACAGAGAACCTGTATATCCAAAACTGACAAACATGTGACAATTACAAACACCTGCTATCATTCTATGTCTATCAGATCTAAACTAAAGTTGTATTTCACAATGCCAGAAGATATTAAAGCTTCACATAAAGTATCAAGACTTTTAGGTATGCTTCTTTTTTCAAGATTAATAATTATTTTTAGCAGTACTAGAAGGAAAAAAAAACCACTGTATTTTTATATTGGTGAAAATATGGTCTAAACTTTCTTATCAATCAGATAAGTATGTCAATCAAAGAAAGTATGTCATATTTCCAAAGACAGGCAAAACACAATAGTACTGGACTTCATAATAATAATAATAATAATAATAATAATAATAATAATAATAATAAAAGCAGGAAAACAGATTTTTGTTGTTGATTTCCAGGGCTGGGGATTGAATCCAGGGCCTCACACATGCTGGGCAAGAGCTCTACAATTGTGTTATGTCACAGCTCCAACTTAAAATAAGAACAGCAATAGCAGCAGCAGTGATCATTGTTCTTGCTGCTGTTGTTATGGAATGCATGCACCGCACAGTGCACGTGTGAAGATCAAAGGGCAACATTAAATGTCACTTTTTCCTTCTACCTTGCTCAGGCAGGGTTTCTCTTGTTTTTGTCATACTGTGTACTCCAGGCTAGGTAGACTGTGAGCTTCTAGGATATTCTCCTGTCTCTGCCTCCACTCTCACCATAGGAGTGATGGGATTATAGATACATACCATTGCGTCTAGGTTTTTTTTCCAAAGTTTTTATTATATTTATTTATTTACCGGGATGGGACTGGACATGCCATGGCGGGCACATGGAAGTAACAGGACAAGTTGTGAGAGTTTGGTCTCTCCTGTTATCCTGTGGGCTCTGGGAATCAAACTCAGGTTGTTAAAATTTGGCAGCAAGCACCTTTACCTGCTTAGCCATCTTGCTGACTACATGTGGCTTAAAAAAATGGATTTTGGAGATTGACCTCAGATTATCAGATTTATGCAGTAAGCCTTTACATACTCACTGGTCCCTTGCTAGAGTATTATTATGTGTGTCTTGCATACGTGTATGCATATCACAGCATACAAGTGAAGGTCAGGGAACAGCTTTATGAAGTTGGTCTTTCCCTGTACCTTATACAAGTTCCAGGGATTGAACTCAGGTATCAGGCTTAAGTCTTAAGTAGCTTAACCCACTGGGCCATTTTACTAGCCCTTGCTAGACTAATTTTAAGCCTTAATATTAATTTTAATTTCACTTAAATTTATACATATATTTACATATGAAAACAGAGTACTTGCCTAGCATGAGCAAGGCCCTGGGTTCCATCTCCAGGTGAAGATCAGAGGGCACAAAACACACACACACACACACACACACACACACACACGCGCACACATACACACACACACACACACAGTGAGAAAGAGAGAAAGAAAGGGAGGAAGGGAGAGAGGACGACAGAGGCAGAAGAAATAGATGGTTTAAATTTCCTAACTTTTTGGTACCTGATGAAAGCAAATGCTTTCAGGTAGGAGTGCACAAATACTATTTCTAAAGTGCCTTACACCGAGTCCTCCTGTCACTCTATCTCAGTGATCTCCTTCTAGGCAAATTATGTTGAAAGCAATCAACTCCAACTCATTCAACTTGGACTCAAACCATAACTAAAGTCAGATTAAATTAAAAACAGCTAAACACAGCCTTGACTGCCCCATTGTCACAAAGTATCAAAAGTTCTCAAGACTTTTAAAATCTGAGTAACTGACTCCAAAGCACAGGGGGCGATTCTGCCACTGACATAAAAAACCAGCTGGGAGTGGGCTCAAGGACAATGCTACCAGTCTCCTTGCACAGTGAGCCACATCTAACCCAAAGACAATGCTACCAGTCTGCCCTTGCACAGTAAGCCACAATTAACCTGCCCCATAACCTCAGCTCTAAGGACAAGTGAATTTCTTAAATGTTAGTTCTGGACTAATCCAGAAAAAAAAAAAAAAAAAGTAATGGATTTAGAAGGAGCAGCTTTTTTAGTCCTAATCACGCAATATCTTCACCCAGAAAAAAGAAACAATAAAAACCTTATAATATTGCTTTGCTTCTCTAAAACATACATTTCAGAAATCATATCTAATAGATAATCTATCATAGGGGACCAATAATTACGATAGAACTGGTTTGCCAATACAAACAGTATTTTTTAAAAATTCTCAATACAAGAATTGCATAGACTGTTTTTTCCTTTCGGTGCTAATGCTATAAAGACTATACTTAACATAAGTACATACTGGAAATAATTCTTTGCTGTGGATATGCAGGATGGTCGGATACTGGAAACAAGGACTACAGTTTGAAGTGCTATCCTTTCCTGCCAGTAGTACCCTTTGAATCGACTTCATGTCATAGCGATGGCACAAATCCCAGAATGGGAAAGTCAGGCTGCGTGGGCTCATAAGGTTCCTTATATATCTCTGTGTGTTCCTTTCTTGAATTTTTTTTCAGGACTAGTTAACAGATAAGTAGGTGGGTAGAGAACTGCTGGCTCACTTTACTGATTTTTCTAATTGGCAATAGATTATGAAGAACATTTCCATGTAGGAAAACTGAGCCAGGATAAAGTTTGCATTTCTAAACGTAAGGCCAAGAAAAATCTTCATCTTGTATTAATAATAATTTGGTTTAGGAAACAGTTTTGCTAGTAAGATGTCTCTTCTCTAAACTGCCCATCATCTATTTTACTGCAGTCTGGTGACAACCTCCCATTTTCCACTTGTGACAAATAAGGACTCTGATGTCATCTGAGAAAAGGAGATCTCAATCACAAAGACACAGCTCAACCAAGTAACCTAAAGTCCTTAGACTGATTCCTAGAAGACACTTCGTGAATATGATAGCAAATCACTTTAAATAGCTTGATCCAGTGACTAAAAGAACACTAAGAAGTCATGATTAGCTATGAGGAGCACACTTCCAGCTGGGTGTGGTAGTTCATGCCTGTAAATCCAGAATTTGGGAAGCTGAAGCATAGAGGCATTGTCATGATTTTAAGGCTAGCCTGGGCTACAGCCCCTGCTTCAACAAAACAAAACAAAACAATACACAACAATCAATCAACAGCAATACAAGATCCACTCCTCTAAGACCAGCAGCACAAGGACAGAGGCACTGTAGGGATCCAGTACAGAGCCTTTCTGGTGCTCAGACAGTCCTTACCTGACAGTCAAAGTCCTGGAAGTTTCGTGTGCCATTCTGTCAATAGAAGGCAGAAAACACAGTCAGTTTCTCCAAATGTATAATAACTTTAGTTCACAGTAAAAGCAGTGCAGCCTTCTGCTTCTCACAAACTAAAATCGTTCTCGCTAAAAGGTTTGGAGAGAGGGTAGATGTCTGATATGTTACTGCAGCCTACATTTTCAGACATGAGATTAATACGAAGATAAAGCCTCGCTAGCCAGCAAATCTTGTGCCATATCTCCTGTGGAAAGAAAGCAGTAAGGATGTGCAGAAAAAGGGTGAAAGTCTAAAGCTCATCCTTAACACTGGGAAGTACGTGAAAGGAAAGATATTGGAGGTTACCCTGAGAGTGATAGAGAAGAGAAAAGGGTTTCCAGATCTATAAATTAAAGAAACAATTAGGAAGAAGACAAAGCCAGTAAATGAAAACTTCAAATATAACTTTTGTTGGATTTCTTCTTTAAGAAAAGCAATGCTGGGAGCCGGGTGGGTGGTACACGCCTTTAATCCCAGCACTTGGGAGGCAGAGGCAGGCGGATCTCTGAGTTTGAGGCCAGCCTGGTCAACATAGTGAGTTCCAGGACAGCCAGGGCTACACAGAGAAACCCTGTCTTGAAAAACCAAGAGCTCACACTGCTCTTGCAGAGGACACGAGTTCATTTCTGGCACTCATGTGGGGCAGCTCATAACTACCTGCTCCAGGGAATCCTGAACCTCTGGCCCCTGCAGTCACCCCATGCATGTGCTCATGTTCACACACACATGAATACAAATAAAATCAGTGAATCATAAAAAAGAAAAAAGATGTTAGGGGGTGCAGAGATGCTTGAGCAGTTAAAAGCACATGCTTCCTTGCAGAGGATCCAGGTTAGGTGGCTCACAACCACCTGTAACTCCAGTTCTGAGTGATCTGAGGATGTCTTCTAGCCTCTGTGCGCACGACGCATATATAGACAGGCACACACACACAAACATAAATAAAAATCAATGACTGTTTTTTCTAAAAAGTTATGGAAGGAAAGAAAATCCAAACAGTTCTTCATAGGCTAGCATAATAATTATATCCCACAAAATAGCCAGTAAGAAAAAAGAGGGAAAAAAAATCACCGTGTCATTTAAGAAGTACAACATATCTGAAAGCTCCAAATGAAATTCACCAAGCTTCTAAAGGAGGGATTATATGATAGTAATGCTTAAGGGAGTCAATGGAGTGATTCAGAGGTACTTGTACAGTGTTTAAGATGCCAGAGTTGAAAGGGTACAACATAGGAGTAGAAAAAGGGTAACAAGTGATGTATTTGGGAAAAAAGAGAAAACTCTTGCGACTTGATTTTTCATGAAGTAAAAGCCCTTCCCTGAAAAGCTCTCTTATTATTTAGACTGTTATATAATAGCCCATGTTCTCATCTTCCTAAGAGCCTCCAGAAGGCATGTAGCTGCTAATAAGTGCCTTTCTCAACACTGTGCCTCTAGATACCTGATTGTTCAAGAAGACTGTCTTAAAAATAGTTTTTCCCTGAGACAGAGCTGTAGCTTGGCAGGAGAGCACTAGTCTTACTATGTTCAAGGCCCTGGGTTTGATTTCCAACATTAAAAAAAAAAAGAAAGAAAGAAAGAAAAAGAAAACACCATTCTTCCTGATCCTGCCACTTACCCAGCTGTCAAGATAAAACAGAGGTTGAGGCAGAGCTCTATGAGTACACACACCAGAAGAAACAAACTATCCTGCCCAGGAGGGGACTAGTAGAACCAGCTGGACTGATGTGGAGCAGTGGTACCCAATATGGCAGCCAGTAGTTACATGAACAATCTAAGTTGTGCATGTATGTGTACAATTGTTTTTACATTGTTTTTAATTTTGTTTTGTGAGACAGGTTCTCACTATGTAGCCTAGGCTTACCTTGAACTCATAATCCTCTTTCCTGCTGAGTGCTGAGATTATAGGCATATGAAGTACATCTTGCTATTGGGTTTTAAATGATTACAGAAACTTCTGTATGACATTGATGATCCTCTGAAGGACTAAAGTTCTAGATAAGCAGCTTTGGGTTTTCTAAAATGTACACAATAAAGTCACAACAGGTCAACCATCAGGAAACTTCAGGTGCCACTAATGATAAACAAACAAACAGAGAAGGCTGGTCTGAGCACCATTCTTGACTAAAATTGAATAAATAATTTTAAAATCTGATACAGTTACAGGATGGGAAGACAGCTATGACAACCATGCAGATAAAGGATAGCACATTTCAGAAAAGGCTACTATAAGCAAAAAACAAAACAAAACAAAAAACCCATCATATTGCTGAATGCCTCCTACTAGCCCCAAGGGATATAGATAATACTTCTCCAGAGAAGCCATTGCACTTAATTTCTGGAAAAGACTATGAAAGACCAAAGGAAGGATCCTTCCACAGGTTAAAGTAGATGGTTTCAGTAAGATATAAATGAGCAGCAGTTGAGTTCCTTGATTTATACAATAAGCAAGCTAATTTTAAAACATGAAGCCAGGTCCAAGCTTATAATCCCAGCCCTTAGAGGCTGAGGCAGGTCTGTCGAGAGCTCAAGACCACGTCGGGCTACATGGCGAGTTCCAACCTAGTCTGGCTAGACTATGAGGCCATGTCTCAAAAAACAAAGCAAAGATCAGAAGGAAAATACCAAAACATTAGCTGCCATCTAGTTCTGCATAGAGGTTAATTCTCTTAATGCTTTTCTACAATAAGCATGTGTTTCCCTTTTGTAATTTACCAAACAAAAAAAGCACAGATTTAAAGACATCTCATATTAGGGTTTCAGTCTTACAGTGTTCCTGGAGGTTCCTTTAGGGATTATTTAGAAAGACTAAAGAAAATCCCTCTAATCTGATTGGACTCTTCGGGAGCAGCTGTCACTGGGTGTATATGTTCAGCTTCCTTGTGATCATGTGATAGCAATCACAAGGCATTTTGTAATGTATGAGCCTCTGAGATGAGCATAATAGAGATGTTAAAAGTAGAAACAAGCAATTTCTTCCAGAAGTGCCAGCTATCTTCTTTGTTGTGGAGTTGTCAAAAATCTTAATCAAATGATTAGACTCCCAGGGAAAAATGAAAAAAAAATTTTTTTCTTTTATCTAATTGTATGTGTGTGTATGAAAGAGAGAGAGAGAACATCTTTATGCAGTTCTCTGAGTTTTATATGTGGCTCAATAGAAGGGTGTTTGCATAAGATATTCAAAACCCTGTGTTCCCCCTCAGCACCACAAAAAGAAGAAAAAATTAAACAATAAGCAAACAAGTAAAGAAAAAGATAACTTCAAAGCAAATAATTCCCCCAACTGAGTAAGAAAAAAGCAACTAAGAACCAGTCAAAGAAAGAAGAGGGGTATGAAATACAAATAACTAAAAAACTTGGAAGGAAGAAACAATAATTACTAGAGAGAAGAGAAATTTTTCCTCTCAATACAATGTCACATCAAGAAATGTAAAAAGTAGGTTGGCGGAGTTGGCTACAAACACTGGCTGCTCTTCCAGAGTACCTGAGTATGGTTCCCAGCATCCACATGGTGGCTCACAACCATTGTAACTGACACTCCCATCTGTCTTCTGCCAGCTCCAAGCAATGAGCGCATGCATGCACGTGTGCACACACACACACACACACACACACACACAGGCAGGCAAAACAAGTATAATAAGTTCTGAAGCATAGTATAAAGTTATGGCCACAATGTAAAAGAAAAAAAAAGAGAGAGAGAGATAATAAGACCTTAAAAGCAACACTCTAAAGTGACTTGGGGAATCTGTCTGTTCTGTGACTTCGCAGCAGGAAGGTGCTCTAAATCTGACTCACAATCTATTCTTGGTCCTGACACTGAACAAGTGCAAAACTGTCATCTTGAAGAGGTTATGAACACCTCAAAAGAGACACAGGATTTGAGGCAGACACGAATACCAAAGAGGGAAGCAACTAAAGTTGGGATAGTAAGTTGTTACAACAATAAGAGTTTTAAAAATAAATTTATCTCAAAAATAAAATGACATAAAAAATTGACTGCCAAGTGAGGTAGCACACCTGTAATCCAACCTTATATGAGTCACTGCAGCAGGATGACTACGAATTCCAAGCCAGCCTAGAAACTTAGCAAAATTCTTTCTCAAGATAAAAATTTTCTAAAGGGGAGCATGCCTGGATAGCATGCCAAAAGCCCTAGGTTCCATCCTTAAGACTGGGACCAAAAATATAACAAAGAACCTTCCAGAGAAAAGAAAAACATGCCATGTCTCTTAAAAAAAATCCTTCCCAACAGAAATTAAAATGAAAATAGGAGAGTGATCAAGTAGATGGGTTAAATAAGTTTAAAAAATACCCCATTTGTTGGGGCTGGAGAGATGGCTCAGAGGTTAAAAGCACTGGCTGCTCCCAGCAACCCATGGTGGCTCACAACCATCTATAATGAAATCTGTTGCCCTCTTCTGGCATGCAGGTGTACTTGCAAAACACAACATTGTATACATAATAAATAAATCTTAAAAAAAAATACCCCGTCTGTCTTTAATAATTAAGACAATTAGCATAAATTATTAATTAGTGTTTTTTAAAGCTTTGACAGAAAAACTTGCTTTAGCCTTCTCAGCAACTATTTTCTGAGACTTCTGCTTCTGTTCTCCTGGAGCTTACAAATATGCTGCTCTTAGGGCCTGGAGAGATGGTACAGCAGTTAAGAATGCTTGATGAGGCTCTTCTAGAGATCACAGGTTCAATTTCTAACACCCACATGACAGCTCACAAGCATCTCTAACTATGATTCTGGGGAGATCCAATGTCATCTGCTGGTCTCTGTAGACATCAGGCACATAAGTGGTACACAGACATACATACAGATACAACAGCCATATTAATTAAAAAAATATTTTAAGTTGATCCCAGAGTTTTTTCTCTTACAATTCTTACACCATCCCCTTCCCCTTTACTTACATGCCCAGTCCTTAGTAGAAAAACAAACCTTACACTACCGTATAGGTTATTTCATAATTTTTTGTAATAACTAAAACAAAGCGAAAAACTTGTTTCCATTTATCCCCTTGGTTATTTATTCCCCTTCCTGATATATCTTCAATTCTTCAGAAGACAATGGTGGCTTCCTTTTTTTTTTTTTCCATACTTGGTTTTTGGCTTTTACTAGGTGCTGCAGTATCTAAAGCAATAGTAGGCACATTTGCCTACATAAAAGACAGGGAGAATGAAGCATGGTTGGCTCTCCTGCTTGGTATGACATCTGCTGTGTGAGGTAGTTGAACGCCTAACAAGCACCAACAGCAGATGGTAAGAAGAGCGCCAGACCCCCAGAGCAAGATCAAAGCTAAAAGTTAAAGGTGCTAGTCTAGGCTCTAACACTTTAATAGACACTGGCTTTGAACAAGATATGAACCTCATCTCTAAAACATTTGATATTTGGACAAGAGGCTAGAATAATAATATAATATTTGGTTTGCTTGCTTGTTTGTTTTATTTTTTGATGAGACAGGATTTCTCTACATGGCCCCTGCTGTCCTGAAACTAAGTATGTAGACCAGGCTGGCCTTGAACTCACAGCTATATGACTCCTTCTGCCTTCGGAGTGCTCGGATTAAAGGTGTGTGCCACCATAGCCAGCTAGAGAAAAATATAATATTTGTAAAAATACTCTGAAAATGGCTAAACATTTTTTTTTAAAACAGAGTCTTATTATGTAGCCCTGTCTAGCCTGGAACTCACTATGCAACCCAGGCCAGCCTTAGACTCTTAACTTTCTTGCCTCTGCCCTCCAGGTGCTAGGATTTCAGGAGTATGCTTCTAGGCCTGGCTTTCCTTTTTCTTTTAGGGGACTTGGTGTTTTCTTATCTCGGCTTTTTAAGCACTGGTATTCTAGTTCTGTAGTACCACGCTTACAGTGTTACTTGAGAAAACACAAAACAGAACACCTATCGATCTATACATTCTGTACTGTGGTTGCTTCTTTTGTTCACTGCAGCCAAAATGAGCAGATTCACCCACTCTCAACACGTCTGAGCTATAGACAAAATTACAGTTATACTAAAATAAAACAGGAAGAGTACCAACAAGTGATGAGACAGTTACCATGAGCTTCTCTTAAACTATATGGAAAATGCTTCTTATGGTCAGCCCAGGACATGTTTCTTCGTAATAGGGTTGGTCTACATTTCCTTTAGCTCCCTGAAACCTCGGAAGGGTTTGGCAATGTCTTAGGCTAAGAGCAAATTATGAAGAGAAAGACGGAGTAAAATAATATGTATCTCTAGGGTGCTCCTTTTTAAAGAGTCAAAAAAAGTCACACTGGCAAAGTCTACATGGTCACAACAGTGAGCAGAACATTTTAAACCTGGAAAGACTTGGGTTTCAGTTCCAGATTTACCATTTATTGACTGGGCAAGCTGGCCTATCAATCAGTTATTTTTATCTGCTAAGTGAAGATTAATACTACTACAAAGAGATAATCTGAGCACTAAGAGAGAATGTATGTAAAGCTTTTGGCACATAAAAAGTACTTAGTAAATGAATAATATCAGGATAGCCCACACCCCACAAAAAAGGAAGAAAGGAAGGAAAAAGAGGGAGAGAGGAAAGGAAGGAGAGAAGAAAGACAAACCAACAAAAGCTTGTGAATGCATCTACTCTTTCAAATCCAGAGGCATTTTTTTCAATACCAGTGAATGTCACCTATGGACTTTGCACCCAAGAGGATATTTAGCAATATCTAGAGATCTTCTTACTTGTTACTGCTAGGGGAGGGTTAGTAGCATCTAGTGGATACAGGCTGAAGTGCTGCTAAACATTTTACAATGCATACAACAGTGTCCCAAACAATATCCAGTATAAAACAACACCAGTGCCAATATGAAGAAATCCTTCAAGCATTATTTGGAACTCAATCTAGAGAGCCACTCCCTTTCTTTGCTTTAGTTTACTCAGCAGTATAGAAATGCCTTTATCTGTCCTCTCTAAAGCCGTTTACAGCATCAAATGAAACCATGGGTGGGTGCGAGGCACTTTGCCTCATCATTTTCTCTTATAACATATACAAAAGCACCAACTTTTTACTGAGCTAAGCTGACAGTTTTCAAATTCTAGGAATCCCTGTGGTTAGTGAAGGTGGGAGGGCTACAGAGGCAGAATTCTTTGGAAATGCCATTGTTCAAAGGAGACTTTTGTGTACTCTGTCCTAACATGGGACTTGCATGAATAGTAAACGGGACAGGGACATGTCTCAGGGAGAAAGAAGTAAGATGGAATGTGAGAAGTGGATGGGAACAGAAGAAGCATAGCAAAGAGGAACTGACATATGTTAGGGACTGAGCCTTTGCTTGGTGTCAGTATATTTGAGCTATAAACCATAGATGGGAAGACTTACAACAACAGGAAGTTAGTTCCTCACAGTTCTGGAAGCTGCAAAGTTTAAGGTTGAGGTTTCAATTTCTTAGGAAAGCTGTTCTCATATGGTAACAGGGAGAGGCCATCTATCAGATAGGGTTTATCTTTCTGACCTTATTGAACTTTAATCATTTCTATAAAGGTCTGTCTTAGTTTTGTACTGTTGCTATAATTAAAAATCCTGACAAAAGGAACTAAGGAGAGAAATGTTTTATTTTACCTAACAAACCAGGTTATAATCCATTAAAGCTGAGTAGTCAAGGTGGCAGGAACCTGAAGCAGCTAGTCACAGCCACAGGCAAGAGCTGAGAGAATGAATACACATGTGCTTGCCAGTACTCAGTTCACTTTCTCCTTTTTATATAGTACAGGACCCAAACCCAGAGAATGATGCCTGCTTCTTCTAGGCTGTCTTCCCACACTGTTTAGTATAATCAAAACAAACCCACACAGTCATGTCAAAGACGATCTCAATCTAGATAATCAGTCCCTCTTCCCAGGGAATTCTAGATCATATCAAGTTAACAATTAAAACTAACATCAGAAAGCCTGCTTTCCAGTTATATATGGTGATGGCTAAAGTTTTTATGTGTAAAATTGGGGGGAACACAATTCACTCTATAACATCAAGGTACATATCAGACTAAGCTGAAGCATCCCTGTAGCCTCAGAGAGGGCCAGACACTAGTCCAGGGTTTTCTTTTCTTTTTGCAAATTATGTGTGTGTGTGCCTTTGTGGGGGTATGTGCACAGGTACATAGGTGTCCATGGAGGCCAGAAGAGGACACAAGATCTCCTGGAGCCTGAGTTAAGTCAGTTATGAGCTGCGCAACCTGGATGCTGGGAACCCAACTCAAATCCTCTGTAAGAGAAATACACCCTCTTTGCTGTTGAGACATCTCTCCAGCCCCAATTCAGTGCATTTCTATAGGCTCAACCATTGCTCCTTTCCTTCTCCAGCTGCCTTTTTTATGATATACGCAGGCAACTAACTTCTGTATTTATATGCCTCCTCAACTATCATATGGCTATTCAGGGCCAGGGAAGGGCCAACGCCCTTATTTGTGTCTCAGTCCTCAATTATCTGAAGTCAATCAGGTCATGTGTTTCTACCACTGGACAATCAAAATCAACTATGGTCCAGTCTCAATCTTGGAAGTTTTAAAAAAATGATGAACAAGCAAGACATGACACAACATGAGAATCCAGAGTACAAGGCCAGTCTGAATTACAAAGTGAGACCCTCTCTCAAAACAGTAACAAAGACGATGGCAGTAAGTTGCTTTAATGGCTGAGCACTTGACAATCATAATTCCTTGGTTCAATCCTCAGTACAAACAAAGTAACTATACTATAGCCCAGACTAGTCCAGTAAGGTATCAGTCTTAATCTCCATAGGTAGTTCTAACAATAAGTAAAGCTGAGACCTACTCAGCAGTCTTTACCCCTTAGACTTGTCTGCGATCTGCATTTTTAAACAATCCCTTGCCTGACTGTGATGATTAACAAGACTGAGGATAGGTTACTTCCTTACTGAAGCTAAACTATCTGCTTGCTCCTGCCCTGAGAATATTCATTTCTGTGGCCAGACACCAGTTTTACAGTTGTAAATTTTAGTTACTTCCTCTTCTTCATGGCACATCATTTTAGGTGCAGTCCTTCATATACATAGAAATGTTACATGCCAATGGATAGAGATTTCTGGAAAGATTGTGAGGCAGTCAGCAGAAGTCAAGAGGGTATTTAAAAAGTACAGACTGCCAAAGGAGAGAACATAAAATCTAGGAAAAAGTAACAGAGAGAAAAAGGGGTGAGGATGGGGTTGGCAGGATGCAATATAATTTAGTAAAACTATAAGTCAACAGAGCTAGATGTTATAAAAGGCCTTGATTTGAACAGAAAAAGATAATTATCATCAACATCTTTTGGTGCTCTCACCCCTTCTCACCCACCCACCTTATCCACACACCCAATTCTTTCCTCACACCAAGCTATCAAGTATTTAACAGAAGACTAGGACAATAAACCAAAAGAACAGTGTAGGAAAGAGTTTCAGATGTATACACCTCACATCACGCCTTGTATTTGCTGAGTCCTGGTGGCTGTCAACTATGCCACTCGTCATGAAATTCTCTAGCACTAAGATAAAAATGAGGTACACTCTGCTGGGTGTGGGAGTGCACATCTTTAATTCCAGTTCTAGGGAGGCAGAGGTAAGTGGATTTCTTGAGTTGGAGGTCAGTCTACAGAGTGGGCTCCAGGACAGCCAGGGCTACATAGAGAAACTTTGTCTCAAAAACCAACACCCCACCACCAAAAAATGAGACATAATACTGGCATCTATCCCTGATGAAAATGGTTATATTGACCAAAAGGTCATATTGTAGATTCAACAAACTTTTGAGAAAGCACTGTAGCCTGTATACATCACTAGCCATGCATGTTAAAATCTCCTTATAGAAACTAAAACTCAAAACATTTTGTTTCTAAATCAAATACTATCTTCACACTTTCTATATAAGTTGGTCATATTCTTTTTTTTTTCTTTCAGATCTCTATAAAGTAGAAAAACTTCAAAATATGACTGAATTTGCCTATGAAAAAGAAAAGGCAAGGGAGACATCAAAAAGTAGGTTAAGAAATGAGCTTTTTACAGTATTCCCACAACTAAAAATCAAGCTGAATATTTTACTTAGTATTTTGATGATATAAACATAAAACCACCTGTACATATTTTAACTAAAACAAAATGGTCTTTACCTTATCATTTAGAAGTGGTTTGATCTCTGTGAGTTGAACATCCTGAAGTTCATCCATGAGGAGGGCTCAGAGTGAGTAAGTATCAAGAATAAACCAGTAACTCTGAAACAGAAGACGAGGAAGAGAAAACAGATACTTAAGCTAGTGTTGGAACATAACATCATCCATTCAGATATTCTGTGTATATTTGCTCTGTGTATATCGTGTACTGCAGAGAGTACAGCAGACACAGACTGGAGGCAGACAGACTCTCAAATGGTTATTCTTCCCCTCTGATAGTCATACCTTTTCACAGCTTCCCACCCCACCTCCAAGAGTATGGGCAGGATCTGTGTCTTGCTTTTGACTAACAGAATGAGGGAAATGAGACAGAATGTACACCAGTGCTTTTTTGTGTGGTTACATTACAAAATACTTTAACATCTATCTTACTGAAGGACATTCTGCCCTGCTAGCTTTGTTGAGCCGGCTGGCATGCTATAAGCAGGCCAGGTGGCAGGGAACTAAGGGCAGCTTCCCTTAAAACAGCAAGGGAAAAACTACAGAGAGAAACTGAGACCCTCAGTTCAATAATATCTACAAGAAACCGAATACTGCCAACAACCACATGACCCTGAAAACAGATTCTTCCCCAACAGAGACTCAGCTGAGAGGTATACCTAACTGACACCTCATTTGCAGCCTTAGCGGGGACCCATTTAACACTGAGATAATAAAGGTATATTGTTCTAGGTTACTATGTCTGTGGTGATATTTTAACAAAGAAACAACAAATACAATAACCTTTGCATTCATGTGGTATACATCTTGGTTCCTAAAGGTGGTAAGAGAACAATGTCCTCAGAACTATGCTTCTGGAGGCAACAATGTGGAGAGGGGGTTAGGAAGGCAACAACTGAATGTTAATGATGTAGAATAAGACCCTGGGTTAATAATGGCAACGACAGTGAAAATGAATCAACAACTCGACTGAGGAATCTCAGTGTGGATAGGAGGATAGTAGCTGACCTCTGAGATGGCCTCTATGAGTCCCATTATCCTTGATTCTTGATATTCACACATATAATCTCCCACCCAAATAAATCAGGAATGACCTACATTTCTAATAGAACACAAGAGAAGTGATAAAATCTGACTTTTAAGAGTTCCATTAATGGACATTATAGTTTCTGTGATGTTGAATTTCTATCACTAAGGGAGAAAACTAGTATATTGTGAAGGCACACACAGACATCTGGAGATCTGTACAGAGAGACCAACATATCAGTACTAACCCGTTAGCCATGTGAGTGATCTTGCAAATGAATCCTAAAGCCCTGTCCAGAGTTTAGATGTCTAAGCCACAGAAACACCTGACTGCAAACACAAGACACTGGCCAGAACCACTCTGCGAAGCTTGTTTCTGTGTTTGTGACCCACAGAAACTATAAAGATAATGATTTTGTCTTGAAGCACGATGTTCTATAGCAATAGGCAGCCAGTAGAGAGGGACCACACTGTGGAGTTCAAAGAAAGGAAGGTGGCTGAGGTAGAAAAAGTAACTAACCAGAAAGCGTTCATTCATCCCACCATTCAGCCATGAATAGATTATAAACACAGGATACTGCAGGCACATGATTCTCACTCTGACTTCCGAGCTCCACACTCTCTCCCTTCTGTCTTGTCCCTGGACCCATCAAGTCAGGAAAAAGTGCTAACTCAATGAGTTTGGAATGTAGCCATTCAACACCACTCACTGGTGACCTACTGTGCAAAGCACTAGGAAAGATTAGAGAGTGTCCCTGCCTCCTAGGAACATACAAAACAGCAGAGATGACAATGGTCTATAAAATTATAAATAAAAATAAGAGACAAGAATTCCAAGTAGAAACAATTGCTTCTACTTGGTGAGAATTAAGAAAGCCTTCAGAAGAGAGTGGTGTGCTGTGATGCCTGACAGATGATGAGATCACATCCTGATGAGATCCACTGTGAACAGAAATGATTTACTACTTCCATCCTGTTAACACCATGGCTTACAGTGTAGTGCACTGCAGTGTATCTGCTGCCATCCATGCTCAAGGCTGTCAGATGCTGTGGTTTGCTCCCTCTGTCTAGCATGACAAGAGGCACTGTGCTACACATCACTAGTCCAAGAAACAGAAACTCAATGCTCAGAAGGTATAGCTAATTTTCTAGAATGCATGTGGCTCTGAGTTCAATCTCCAGCTCTGAAAAAAAAAATGCCTGAGATTTACTTATTCATTTTGTGTTTATTAATCATACAATAAACTGGGGCTACTTTTCATTTGGACTTCATATGATCATTTAGACCACGTGAAATAACAGAATAGTTAGAATAGTTCTATCATAACAGGATAGAATAGTTCTATCATCTAAGGATAACCATTTACCACCACTAGCAAGGCAGAGGCAGGAAGGTAGAAAGTTTGATGCTATCCTAGGCTATTCAAGAACTTGTCTCAAAACATGAATTTTAGTTTGTCCCCATGATGTTCTTTTCTCCCATGTAAAATGGTGATATCCTGACATTGTGTTTTCCATGCCGCCTGGTTTATTTTCTAGTTCAATTCACTCATAAGAAACTTCATTGTGGGTGTGTGGACCTGACAGGGAACCCCAGGTCCAAAGTCAAGACATCCACTTACTGCTCCTCTCCATTTTTTGTTTCTTTTCTAAGCCAGGGTTCATATAGCCCAGGCTAGCCTCAAACCTGATATATATATATATATATATATATATATATATATCTGAGACTGTCCTTGAACTACTGATCTTCCTGCTTCTAAGTGGTGGGACTGTAGGCATGTGTCACCACGTCTGACCATCTCCTGCTTCTACAATAAAAGAAAATGAGATGACTGTGCCAGTATACACTTAGATGCAAACTCAAGAATACTGTTTCCCAAGTTGGGCAGATTAAGGAAGGAGTGCTGGGGCTGCTCCAGGGTTATTTAGAAACTGGCCAGAAGACAGGAGCATTTACCTTCCACATATGAAGGGACCCAGTGAATTCTTTTTTTCTTAGTTCCTGCCATCTTGAGCCTTTGCCAGTGAACAGTTTTATAATATCTATAAGAGAAGTGAGATCACATGGTGGAAAACTCCATCTCTAGATCCCTCAGCTGGACAAACTGCCTCCCTCCTGGGTATGTGGCCTGCAGTTCCGGAATCTGCTGCCAGGTCCCATCCTGGCACAAAGAGGTACTGATATTTTCAAAAGGCTGGTTAAGGTTTCATAAGCTACAGTAGACAACAAATGTGTGCCCTCTTTCCTTGAGAGGAAGTATGAGGAGTGATAAACACAGTCACTCTTCAACTGAAGAAAAAGAAAAGGGCAAAAGTGGGCACCAATTCCATGCCAGGAATTCTCTCACATCAATCTCCCAGAAAGATCTCTTCATTTACTTTATAAATGAGAAACTTAGGCTTGGACCAGTTTTCTGAAATTCTACATGTAAGAGATAAGGAAACGACATTTTTTTTTTCTTTCTCCACTATACCATAATGTCTGTACCAGGCCACATAGACTGTGTTATGGAAACCTGGATCAGTTCCTTCCTCCCCACCCACACAGTGGCACCCTAAGAGATAAATTTGATGGAAGCCTAAAGCAATCCTATACATACCAACAATGACTCAGATCCTTTGGAAATGGAAGTTTGAGTCATCACTCCAGGATAAGACCTCATTCTTTCAGTAGCTAATTAAGGGCAAGGAGAATATGAAATAAGTAAAGAAGAGGAGAATGAACTTCCAGATATTGCTTGGTAGCCAGTTTTTAAAACAGGGCTACTTCTCACTTGTTAAAATAGTGTGCTTCAAAATGTAATGTACACTCTGTTGGCGCTTTTATCAGTTTTGAGGGATAACAGCTGAGCATGATCTGTTGCTAGGGACTAGAGATCATCTGAGATGACTGCGTGAGCTGAAGGAGGGGTTGCTGACAGCATCTTTAATGGAGATAGTGAGATAGAACAGAGACTCTTTATTATTTTCATTCTGCCATCTTCCAAAAAGAAAATATATTCAAGTGTTCTTTATATAAGAAACTATATGGATCTTAACAAAGACTCAACAGGCCAGATCGACTAGAGGAGAATATACCAAAAACGACAGTCTGTAGGAACCTGGCTGGAAGGTAATAGTTCGTCAAGCAGCTGGAATTACAAATGTAAAGGATATGGGCTGGAGAGATGGCTCAGAGGTTAAGAGTACTGCTTGCTCTTCCAGAGGTCCTGAGTTCAATTCCCAGCAACCACATGGTGGCTAATGACCATCTATAATGAGATCTGGCACCCTCTTCTGCTGTTCAGGTGTACATTCAGACAGAACATTGTATACATAATAAAATAAGTAAATCTTAAAAAAAAAAAAAACAAATGTAAAGGATAAAGGAGGGACGTTCAGTGCTAGACCCAGCACACACAGGGTCTGAGCCTCAGAATCACTGAAGATTAAACATAAAGGGAAAGTAAAAGTTGATTTAAAAAAATAGCACAAGGTCAGAGAAGAAACAGGTTTTTGTCAAAGTTTCTGGTTAAGAGAGATAAAAGAATAATGACCCAAAATGAATGGAGATGGAGGAACTGAAAAAGAATGAAAATTTTCAATTAAAGCCAAAAATCAGAGAGACCTCAGTTCAAGTAAAAGCAATTTTAGTGAGATGAACCTACAGGTCATCACCAAACTACAGACCCTGAGTCCTTCAGAAGGACAATTGAGTGATGGAAAGTAGAACTATTAGGTTCAGAGGCACTGGAGGAAAAGCTGAAACAGTGTCAAAGAATTCAAGGGAAAAGAGGTTTACAGAGTAGAAGAAAACTGTCATGATAAAAAGGGAGGGGGCTGAGAACTGAAAAGTCCTTTATCTTCTCGCAAGAAACATTAAAAATATCAAAACCTAGGAAGGCCCACAGTCTTAATGCTGCCAGGTCTGTGGTGATGTCCATGGCCCATGTTGCCACCAAAGGCCAGGTGGATGCCTGTGGTCTATGCTGTAGCCTGGAGGCATGTTGATGTCTGTGATCCCAGCTGCAGTTGAGGGCCTTGTCTGGGTCTATGGCCCTCCTGCAACTGGGAGTCTATTCATGGTCTGTGGTGATGCCAGAAATCATGTGGAAGCCCATGATCCATGCTCTCATGGACCGCAAAGAGCAAATAATCTACTTTGGCAGTGATATTGATAACTGCAGATGCACAGCTGAGAAAGAGGGACATAGAAGACTTCTGTGACTCCATCCCCCCTTCCCTAACAGCCTACACAGGAAGCCATTGAAGAGAACTCTTAAAAACTGCGATAGGATGCTTAAGTATCACTTTCCACTATTGATGGCTTCCAGCAGGGGTATGGGAAAGGAAGAACTCAGCTCTATTTAAGGGGCAGGCCACTGAGCATTTGACCAAATAACAAATATTGACCAATAACAAAAATTGGACTTTTTATTTTTATTTTATTTTTTGCTGCTGCAGGAGTTCACAAAGATGAAAGGTGGTGGACAGGGACAGGGAAGAGCTGGGAAGCAAATATGATGGGGTGTATGATGTGAAACCCTCAAAGAACCAATAAAAATATTATGTTGGGAAAAACTACAGAGTCAGGTATACTGTGAGCTCAAGATCAGCAGAGACTACATAAGGATGCTGTCTCAAAAAACAAAACAAATCTAGGAAAAATGAAGTTCAGTCACCTATGCTGATTACATCATAATAATTGGTCCATTCATTACCACATACTTATTATATCTTGGCATTGGAACACTAACAATCTCACTACTATTTATTTTGAGAATACAGTTGTTGTAAAGCACCATTACTATAGAACATTAAGAACCATTCTTCCTGTCTGCATCCCTGAATCATCACTCATACTTTCATCCCATCTTCTTTCCACATACCTTACCCAACCTTCATCAACCACCATTAATTCTCTCATTCTTGGAGACAGATACTTTTCTATTTCATGTAGAAGTGAGAATACACATTTGTCTATCTTGATGTATTTTGCTAACATAATAAATTCTAATTTCATCTCTGAAAAAAGGCCCAGAGCTATGTATATTATCTTTTAGAAATTTGGAAACTGCTGTACAATTTTGGAAATTGAAGAGCAAGAGAAAATGTTACTAGGAGGAATGGAGAGACACCAACTTTCCTTGACACACACAGAGCACTAGAAAGGTCTTTCAAGAGCACCAAGACTTGGTACTTTTAAGTAATGTGGCAAACCTCTGAACAAAAAAACAGAAAAAGCTGGGCAGTGGTGGCACATGCTTTAATACCAGAACTCAGGAGGCAGAGATAGGTAGATCTCTCTGAGTTCTAGGCCACCCTGGTCTACAGAGCAAGTTCCCAGACAGCCAGGGCTGCACAGAGAAACCCTGTCTTGCAAAAAATAAAAAGGAGAAAACACAGAAAAGCACAGAAGCTTTGCTGAAGTGCTTGCTGGTGAGGCTGCTAGGTCTCTGCAGAATGCATCGGTTTAAAAGTGTAGAGGCAGGGGCTGGAGTGATGGCTCAGAGGTTAAGAACACTCGCTGTTCTTCCAAAGGTCCTGAGTTCAATTCCCAGCAACCACATGGTGGCTCATAAGCATCTATAGTAAGATCTGGTGTGCAGGCAGAATGTTGTATAAATAATAAATAAATCTTTAAAAAAAAAAGTGTAGAGGCAGGAGTACAGCTCAAGGCAGCATACAAGAGGTACTGGGTTCCACTCCTCGCATCACAAGAAATAAATGCAAAATGCAATCCTTTGTCCACTCAGAAAGTAGAAGCCTAGAAATATACGGCTCCTATCCTTTCAGTCCTAGAAAGAGTTCATAAGGACATCAGGAGTGTACTCTTAATCCAGGCAGGCCCATAACTGGTTGAGTGACACTGGTCAAAGCATTTTCCCTTTCTGGGCCTCTTTTTCTATATCTGTAAAAAAAAAAAAAAAAAAAAAAAATGGCAGAATGATCTTTTTGGGTCCTGGACAGGGCTGACATTCTGAATTCTCTGTAAATGTAGTACTTTACTTCATATTTTCCTCAGGGTAAGTACTCACCTTATATTTCACACTTCATTGAAATTCTAAGGGGTCAACCAGTTAGCAACCTAGTATGAATCAAGAACTTGGTAAAGGTCACTCACCAAATCAGCAGGCAGATACATTTGGTCTGACACTAAGGAACATGGAAATCTGCACTGTGAAATTTCTAGTGCTTAAAAACACTGAAAACAAAAAACAGTAATAAAGTACTGTCTTATTTCATAGTTTTCTTCCATGACCAAGGTAATTTGCTGTCTTTGGCTTTGTCTGGGCATACTAACACCACGATATTCATTTGTATTCTAGGGTCAAAGTTAATCACTTTTGGTCTTGGTAAGATTGCAGACAGATTATCAAAACAGAATGAAGGCAGCAAGTAAGAGGCACACTAAGGGAGATTAGCTGGACGAGGTCAACTGCAGCTAGTTCTGAAACATTTACAGCTAAAAGAGGCAGGAAGCACCCAGAGGATTCGCCAGAGCACTGGGATAGCATACAGACTCACATGTATTCATGTCCTCTCTTTCTCTTTTTCTCTCCTAATAGCTCATTGATTATCACAATGAAAAATAGAGGTACTGGCATCTTTGTTATTACAGAGATGAAAAAACCTGAGGCTTAAGACAGACTGAGTGAACTCCTACCACTTATTAATGGGCACAGCTAGAACTGAAACACAAGTTTTCTAATTGCAAATGCTGACTTGACTTCACATTTCACACACTGCCTCACTGATCACCACAGACAAAGACGGTGTTCTGTACATTGTCATATTTAGTAATATTCCAGACATTTACAACTAGATGGCAATAGCATCTTCCTCCAAAAGCTTTAACAACCAAAACTGCCTCCATATAATGCCAAATAACCTCTGCAGGGCATGATCATCAGTTAAGAAAACTATCCTAGAAAGTTTCACAAGTAGCATTTCTATGTGTCTCCCACCATAACAGGAAGAAAGAAGGCTGACTGGGTGGGCTTCTAACACATCTAGTGTTTAGAACATATCATAAGAGCTAAATGAAGCTTTCCCAGTGCAGAAGTGAGATAACTAAGGGCTAAGATGGCCAAGAGGTTCCCAACAGAGGTGAGAATGGTGAATCCTAAAATGATATACTTGAATAATTAGAATGCAGGAGAGGACAAAGGAGGACACTCAAGATAAGAAAAAATGTATCACACATAATATAGCACTATAGCTTTGAGAGAAGACAAGCTACAGAGGAAACTGTAGTTATGCAGGTCCTGTATCAGCCAGCCTAAGACAGGCTAGAATCTCATATCAGACACACAACCAGTAAAAGAGGTCCACATGCCCAGGTCACACTGCAAACAATATGAAAGGCCAAGATATTATGTTTCCCCTCAAACCCACTACTCCCATAGGAATGTTCTCCAATGAGAATTACCTGGGTGAACCCTAGGACATAAAATTTAAGAGAACAATCATAAACATAAAAATTCAAGGAGTTTAAAGAGGATATGAGCAAATGCTTCAGTGAACTTAAAGAGGATGGGAATAAACTCTTATTGAAGTCCAAGAAAACACAAGTATAAGGCTGAATAAAATGATGAAGACAATTGAGGATCCAAAAATTAAACTCAGTAAAGGGATAGAAATACTGAAGACATTTGAGCCGAAGACAGCTTAAACCAAAATGAGATGGAACCGAAAAACTGAAATAGCCCAATAGTGAGTGAGTGAGTGAGTGTGTGTGTGTGTGTGTGTGTGTGTGTGTGTTTTGCTGGGGAGATGGCTCAGAAGTTAAAGCTGCTCTTCCTCTGGCTGCTCTTCCAGAGGTCCTGAGTTCAATTCCCAGAAACCACATGGTGGCTCATAACCATCTATAATGAGATCTGGTGCCCTCTTCTGGTGTTGCAGCATATATGCAGGCAGAACACTGCGTAATAAATGCAGGCAGAACACTGTATATCTAATAAATAAATAAATCGTTAAAAAAAAAGCAAGAATAAAAGAAAAGAAAAGGAAAACTCAGGGGGAAGCCTTATCAGTAGAATGGATAAAGTAGAAGATAGAGTATCAGGACTTGAAAATAAAGGAACTGGCCCATTCAAACAAATAATATGAAAAACAAAACAAACAAAAACCATGAAAGAAACATGCACAAACTTTGTGACATGATAAAAAGACCAAATCTTTGAATTACAGGCATAGAAGAAGGAAAATAATCTTAGGTCAATGACACAGACCAGATCTTCAACAGAATCAGAGAGGAAAACTTTCCAATTAAGAAAGACATACAAGCCAACAGCACCATAGACAGGAGTGGAAGAGAAACTCCCCAAAGTCCTTATATACAGAACAAAGAAAGAACAATGAAAGCTGTAAGAGAAACTGGGTGTGGTGATGCACATCTGCAATCCCAGCACTCAGGGAGTCAGAAGCAGGTGGATCTCTGTGAGTTTGAGGCCAGCCTGGTCTACAAAGTCCAGGACAGCCAAAGCTACACAGAGAAACCCTGTTTTGAGGAAAAAGAAGAAAGAAAAGAAAGAAAATGAAAGCTGCAAGAGAAAAACCATAAATACATATGAAAGAAAATGAATGCACGACTAACAGCTGATGTCTCAATAGAAGCTTTAAAAGCCAGAAGATCCTGGAGCAATGTGCTTTAAATTCTAAAAGACCACAGATTCCAACTTAGACTACTGGGCCCAGAAAAACTATCTGCTGTAGTTGAAGGAAAAAGAAAATTTTTTTACGATACCAACAAGCTAAAAAAATTCACGTACACCACACCATCTCTACAGAGAATATTGGAAGCAATACTTCAGACTAAAGAAAGTAATAAGCATAGACCATAGAAAGAAAAAAAAAATGAAGCTATGATCACTGAAACACAAAATAGGACTAAGAACAGAACAACAACAACAACAAAATAATGACAACCCACACATTTCAATTAACTTTATATATTAATGGCCTCACCAATCAAAAACTAAGCAAAAACATAGCTCTTATTTTTATAAAAAAGTTTCCTTTTACAGCAGATAAAAATGGTGAAAACTATAGCAGAAATCCACAACTGGAGAGACGGTTAATTTATAAGAGAACTGTCTGTTCAGCTGGGCAATGGCGGAACACGCCTTTGATCCCAGCACTTGGGAGGCAGAGGCAGGTGGGTTTCTGTAAGTCTGAGGTGATAGAGCAAGCCTCAGGACAGCCAAGGCTACACAGTGAAACCCTTTCTCGAAAAACAAACAAAAACAAACAAACAAAAAAAGAGTACTGACTGTTCTTCCATAGGATGCCAGTTCAATTCCCAGTCCGCACAGCAGCTTACAATGGTCATTAACAACCGACTATGCGATGCTCGACCCCAATCAATGTATCTACAATGCAACTCTTACACCCAAGACTCAAGGAACATCACCAAAGAGGGAGCAGAAAGTCCAAGAGCCAGACCACCAGGATACCCACTGCTAGATAGCATCTTCTAGGCATGACAGGAACGGTGTACCCACGAAATCTCAATAATATGGTTGCCTAAACAAGACACGCATAATGACAACAGCAGTTGACATGTCAGTGTAGATGGGGGAAATGTCACAAGGCCCACACTAGATGAAGAGCTAAAGGAAATCAATAGCTGCTGAGGGAGGGACAATCAGTTTTCTCTAGGGACAAATTCCTTGATAAGTATCCAATCCAAAATGGTCAGCCCTAAACATATATGCAAATGGACAACACTAAATGGACCAACCAGGTCATAAATTTGAGGAGTTGGAAGAAGATACAGGAGCTGGAGGGAAAAGAGGAAGAGGTGGACATTACATAATACAGTACTCACCTTTAATCCCAGCACTTAGAGAGGCAGAGGTAGGCAGGCAGATCACTGTGAGTTCGAGACCAGCCTGGTCTACAAAGGAAGTCCAGGACAGCCAAGGGTACACAGAGAAATCCTGTCTCAAAAACAAACAACGAAAAAACCCAAGCAAACAAAATTCTCATAGGTTAAAACATTTAAGTTAAAAGCAAACAAACTCCTTTGTCATCTTGTCCACAGTTTTCTTAGCTACAATTGGACCTGAGAGCTTTAAAAAATATCAAAACATGGCCTCATTTTAATTGGTCATGGCAGGGCTCAGGCATTGTTTTTAAAGGTCTATGGGTAATTCTTAAATGCATCTAGGGCTAAGAAACACTGGTCTTCAGCAGTGTCCCTCTCCTCCAATAAGGGAAGAAACACAGAAAGTTTAGGTGATTTGACTAAATCCATACACATGGATGTGTGGGGCTATGACACCAATCCAGATTCTGTAAGATATTCCAGGACACTGGGCAACATTCCATACTTCCATCTATAAGAAACATGATTATGTGATGACTTGGCTCTTAGGCTCTGTCAGCTTAAAGCCTGAATTAATCTAATCATAAAACCATTGACTTAAGCATCCTCCCAAGCATCTAGGGTAATGGATGTTTGGTTTCACTGCTGTCCCCTGGGGGTGCTTAAGAAAGCAAAGGATCTCTAGAGACAACCTGAGAAGCCAAATAAACAAACCATAGCACAAACAGACTTTTTAAATCTAGTTTACAAATCATTCCTGTGCAAATGAAAATCTGGATATGTCTTTACAGGAAGAAATAGTTTCAGAAGCTACCTTCCTCCCAACACATGCAAAAGAGGGGAGGGAGGGCCAAAGGCAGAGATCTTCATTCTAACAGGAAACACCCTTGCTTCTCCTTGGCCCTGGATAAGGTAAACCACACCCCTTACAACAGGCCCACCCTTCTACTATGTCATTCTTGGGTTCTGGCAGCAGGTGGTAAATAGATTTGTAGAGACTACCAAATTGGAAATCGGAGTCTGCCCTATGTATTCATTTTATTCATTCCAGGGTCTTGATACAGATAACTGCTAGAACAAAGCAATCCCCATGGAGAGATCTTGTTAATTACAGACTCCCAACCAACTGAGAGTTTTCTAACACAGGGCTTATCTAAAGTAACTCTAGCACCAGAAGAACACCCATCTGCCTTCTACTCTTGAAGGACGAAGCTCAAGACACTAGGGAAGCACTGCTGGCAAGGCCTGTACAGAGCTTGGAAGAGCTCCTGGTTCCTACCAGCTGAAGGCAGAATCCCTGAAAACAATTTGTTCCTTTCTACAGTCTGAATGGGGTAAAGGACAAACAAGAGCCTGGAAGGCACTGCAAGGCACTGCTTTATGTTCGTAACTGCCACAATTACTGAGGGCTTTCCCTATGTTAGGTACTGGGATTAGCACTTTATCCATTCATTATTTCGTGGTATGTCCCAACACTTACAAGCTAGGCAGCATAATCCTCCCCTGTTTACAGATAAAGAAACTGAAGCACAGCTTGACTTTGTATTTGCCACAGGCCACACAGTTAAGAAGCAGCAGAGCAAGGATTTAAATGTTAACATCTGCACCCAGATCTTGGACAAGAATCTGTTAACAATTTTTCCTGTTTGATGCCAACTGGTAATTAATTCTTCTTCTTCTTTTTTTTTTTTTTTCCAGGTTTGGTTTCTGTAGTGGTTTGAATGAAAATGGCCCCCATAGGCTCATATATTTGAATACTTGGTCCCTAGTTGGTGGAACTGTTTGGGAAAGATGAGGAAGTATGGCTTTGTTGGAGGAGGTATGTCATTGAAGTTTGGAGGTTTCAAAAGCCCACATTATTAGCAGTTAGCTCACTCTGCCTCCTAGTTGTAACTCAAATATAAGCTCTTCATGCTGGTCTAGCACCATGCCTGCCTGACTGCTGCTATGTTCCCTACCATGATGGTCATGGACTCTTAACTCTTTGAAACCATCTGCCCCAAATAAACTCTTTCTTTTATAAGTTGCCTTGCTCATGGTATTTTACCATAGCAATAGAAAAATAACATTTCTAAAGTCTATTATGAATTTCATGATCAGCAACTTTTTAAAACAGAAAAGCAATATACAAACTTTGACTATAATTACAAAGAAGAGACCAACACCTACCTAGGGTTGCCGGGAAAGCAATTTACCTGTTGGATGTCTAAGGACTCAAGTTATGATACAGTCAACACGGTTCACACCATCTCAACATAATGCCTTTAAAGAAGCAGCATCTTCCAAGGCTGAAGACTAGGAGGAGGAGCTCTAACCCATCCCTACCTCCACCCCCAGCTTCTTGACTGAAAAGAGACAATAACCTGATTTCTATCTGAGTCAAGATTTAGAGATTAATGTACAATGCCCCTGACACTAAGATCTTATCATTAAAAACAAACAAACAAACAAAAAACAAAACAAAACAACAACAACAAAAAAAACAAAAAACACTCAACTTTTTCTTTTTCATACTGGCTATCAAAATTAGGTCCTCATGCATGTCCGACAAGGACTCTACCATTGAGCTATACCACCAGGCTCATTCACTTTTCATCACAATCTGAAACCTGAGATATGACAATGTAGACACACTGTAAGGATAAAACTGTCATTTCTAACTGTTTATTAAACAAACACTACTTCTTGAAAAATTACCACAATTATGAATAAGAAGCTGACATGATTTCAAATCTTAAATTATAATTACAATTGGGAAGTAATTTCATAGTATGTTTATGATCTACTTACAATTTTTCTTATCCTAATTTATTGGATTTGCAAGCCATCATACTGATAGTTCCCCCAAATGACAGCTATTTCCCTAAAAGCTGAAACAGTATCTTCTTTAAAGATATTACAAAATATATACCAAAAGATCCTAATGTCTCACAAGTTGAAGTATAAATAATGGTTGTATTAGGAACTGAATCTTGATCAACTGAAAAATTCAGACTGTAGACTATGGGCATTGGGTGGTAAATGACATTGTCAAAGCCTGGGAGAAGCCACTCTACACTTAGGGAATTAATATATTTAAAAATGTATGAGTGTGTGTGTGACGTGTGTGGAGACAGCAAGCATATGGAGGTCAGAAGACAGCTTGTGGAATCAGTCTCTCCTTTCACCATTATATAGAATCCAGAAATCAAACTCAGATCATCAGGCTTTGCAGCAAGAGCTTTTACCCACAAAGCCATCTTGTTGGCTCCAGAAAACTAATCTTAATTTACTGTATTAAGTCTCTGGGAAAGACAAAAAGTAACATCTATACATAAATAGGTAGGAAGACTAACAGCTCTATACTACACAGCCCCACATTAGATTTAATAGCATAGAGTGCTCAGTACTATAATTAATGTTTATTCAAAATGCAACTCAGCATGTAAAGAAGACACATTTCCTCCACACTGCACTCCTATAGCTAGCAACAATAAATATTTACTTAGGACTCAATACGTTGAGTCCTCTTGCATATTATAGGAAACAATTTTTTCAAAAGAGAATACCATTCCAGGGGAGGGAGGCTGGGAATCAAACCTCGAGCCTGGGGTATACTAAGCATGGACTCAACTGCTGAGTTACATACCCAGTTCAAAGCAATTCATTTTTCTACTTAACATATCCTCCATATACCAATTAATTTTATATAAACACATACGAAAGAAAAGTAATGACAAAAGTATAGGTTACTGTTATAAATACAATAGCATTAGCACTATAATTAAAGTTTTTTCACTTGCCAAAATAAACCCTGGCAGGTGCGGTGGTGATGCATACTTTTATTCACAGCACTTGGGAGGCAGAGGCACCCAGATCTCTGAATTCCAGGCCAGCAAGTTCCAGTACAGCCAGGGCTACACAGAAAATCCCTGTCTTATAAACTAACTAACTGACTACCTAACTAAGTGACTGACTGACTGACTAAACCCTGAAATCTATAAATATGTGTTCTCAATCTTGGCAAGTTTTTGTATGCTGTTCTCAAGTAGTCTGTCTCTTGAAAGAAGAAAGAGAATTTCTCAGAATAGGTAACACCTTTTCTGACATTAAAGCTATAATATTATTAATCTTCGGACTTCAGAGGGTCCTTCCCCTCCCCGGTGCACCTTTCCGAGATGGTCTCATGCAGTTGAGATTGGCCTCAAACTTGCTATGTAGCCAAGAATACCTTCAACTCTTAATCCTCCTGCTTCTAACTCTCAGTGCTTCCTGATGAACTGTTTCCTTTCATCTTGCTTATTTAGGTTTCACACACACACACACCCATACACACGTCCCACAGACAACCAAACAAAAACAAAACTACCCAGATGTTCTTTTCTTTCCTTTTGTCCTCATTTCCTGCCTGGATTTGATCATCTAGTCATACATTTCGTGTGTATTATCAGCTAAGCAAAGGGCTAGGCCCAGATTCCCACTCCTGGGAAGCTCATATGTGATCCTAACTGGAGTTGTTAGTTGCAAAGCCCTACACCAGACTTCAAGTTTTAGCAAAGGCTTTGTATGTCCAGAAGCTACCAGCATCTGTCATACAGCAGGCACTAAAATGTTTGTTGTATGACTAGATCACTTTAAGCAAGCTCTTTTTAAAATACATAAATATTTTAGTACAAATCTTCAAGGGCTCATGTTCTTTGCTTTTTAAAATACAAAAGCAGGGCTGGAGAGATGGCTCAGAGGTTAAGTAATACTTGCTATTCTTCCAAAGGTCCTGAGTTCAGTTCCCAGCAACCACATGGTGGCTCACAATCATCAATAGTGAGATCTGGTATGTAGGCAGAATGCCCTATAAATAATAAATAAATCTTAAAAAAAAAAGCTGCAGTTAAAATACAAAAGCAATTCATGCACAATGCAAAAATAACATACAAACATACAAAGGTGTAAATTTTAAAACTCAATTCCCTAGGCTCCTACACCCCATTTTTTGAAGTGACTATTACAGTGTTATATATATATTTTCCAGAACTGGCCCAGTCTCAGAGAGTCTTAGTCTTCTCTCTTTCTCTCCCTCCCTCCTTCCCTTCTTCCCTCCTTCTCTCCCTCACTCTTGTTCCATCTTTCACTCTCTGGAACAAGTTCTTTGGTATTTTTCTGAGTAGCTTTTCAACATTCTTGTCTAGTGGCTCTCCAAGTGTGGCCCTCAGACTAGGAGAACCAACATGATCTGGGAATGGGTTAGAACTGCTAATTCTCAGAGCTCCTCTTAAAAATTACTGAATCAGAAATTCCAGAAGCAAGCCAAGCCATGTGCTAATAAGCTGTCTAGTTGACTGATGCACAGTAGAGGCTAAGAGCTACTGTTCTAATACAACTACACCAGGGTGGTTGTTTTTTGTTTTTTTTTTTTTTGCTTTGTTTTGTTCTTTTATCCTTTAACCATGGCAGACACAGTTACCTTGTCTCAGTTTTATCACCCAAACTTCAAAATGTTTTCCTTGTCCTTTCAATTCTGACACTATCAAACTGTCAGGCTCTGAAAATTCTAATTCTCCCCCAAAATGGTCACACTGTTGCTATGCATACTACTCCTGTTAACCTCATCCCCAAAGCCCATACCACATCTAATCCCTCTACCATCTGCCTTGACATTATCTATATACTGTCTTCAGTGGTCAAGAACAGTTATCTTCTCCCTCATAGACCAGATGTTCCTTACAGCCATGAATGTCTTTATCTCCTCTACTCCTTGATCTAAACACATACCTGGAATTTTAGAGTTGCTGGTTAATGTCTTCATGCAGAGACGAAACACTGGTAACTTAAAATAAATAAATAAATAAATAAATAAATAAATAAATAAATAAATAAAAAAGGCTCTGGGAATGATTTTGAAGGCCTGACATACACTGGTCATGTTCTCTACCACTGAGCTACCTCTTTAGCCCTGGCAAATTAATAAATAAATAAATAAATAAATAAATAAATAAATAAATAAAAACGGCTCTGGGAATGATTTTGAAGGCCTGACATACACTGGTCATGTTCTCTACCACTGAGCTACCTCTTTAGCCCTGGCAAATTCTTAATGAATAAAAAGTCTGGAATGTCAAGCCTAGTTCTATGACCTTGGACAAATTCAGTTCTAAGGACACTATCTAAGGACACAGAGTCAGAGGGTTAGGCTTGTTTTCAGATTGAATATAATTTTATTGTATTTTCCAAACTGTGTGGGGTGGCACATGCCTGTAAGCCCAGTATTTAGATAAAGGAAGGAGAATCAGGAGTTGAAGGCCAGCTTGGGACATACCACATTGGAATACCACCTCATTATATTATCATTTTGCTTTGCTTATAATGTAATGAGGCAGGTTTTAGATATGTCACAATTAAATAGTGTTCCCTAGTTAGCTAGTGAACTGCTTGAAAGGGAACCATATTTTATTCAATTCTGAATTTTCCAGAATATCCACTACTATGCCTTATATACAATAATAGTTTATAGTAATATCAGAAAATAATTTCAAAAACACTCTTTAAGAAGTTTTATTAGGTCTTTCAGTGGTTTTATTAGGTCCTTGCCTGGCACCTTGAATTCAATCCTTGAAACCCACATAAAGATGAATGGATAGAACTGACTCCACAAAGTTGTCCTCTGACTTTCACATACACAGCATAGCATGTGTGCCCCCATCAATAAATAAATTTTAAAAAGTTTAAAGGATCTTTATTAAGTCAGATATGGTGGCATGTTCCTGTAATCCTAGTGTTCCAAAGGTTGAAGTCAAAAGATCAAGAGTAAACTGGGTATGGTAGCACTTGCCTTTAATCCCAGCACTCTGGAGGCAGAGGCAGGAGGATCTCTGTGAGTTCGAGGCCAGCCTGATCTACTAAGTAAGTCCAGGATAGCCAGGGCTCTTTTACACAGAGACACCCTGTCTCAAAAAAAACAAAACAAAACAAAACAAAACAAAAATCATGAGTTTTAGGATAGACTAGCCTACAAAGTGAGGCTCTGCTTAAAAATAATAATAATAATAATAAATGTACTGGCAAAATGGCTCAGCTGGTAAAGTCACTTTACCCCAGTCCTGATAACCTGAGGATTAACCCCCAGGGCCCACAGAGTAGACTCTCCAAAATTGTCCTCTGACCTCCACAAGTGCCCTAACACATGCATAGGCACAGGCACAGGCACCCTCACATACAGAGAAACAAATCTAAAAACCAAACCAAATGGTAGCAGCTTCATTTATGAAAAAAACCTATGTGCATGTGCATATCTGATGTTCCCAAGAGGCCCTTCTGAATATCATGAATTTTTATTATAAATACCATGTATTGAGATACAATAAAAACTATGCTGGCTCTGATGTCACCTAGGTAATAAGCTACAGAAAGTAAAAGAGTGAAGAAACATATCTCAGACAAACTTCAGCACAGACTAAAATGTCATAAGCCTCAGGCACTCCTACTGCCACATAAAAATAAAAATTTCCCTGTAGGCTAAAGAAGCATACATCAGCTCCACTTCTGGGCAGACTTCTAGATTATCTGCAAACTTTCAAAAACAAAAGGGTAGACCAAGGCTGAGTGGGGATAATCAGAAGATAGACCTAAAGGAAAGAACAGCAAAGAGAAACTGGAGAGCAAGACGACGAACAGAAGAGCAGAAAGAGACCATCACCCTTTGAAAATAACAAGGAACAGTGGAAATTCGGTATTTACCAATACTAGGAGCCAGGCATTTGGGGGTGCAAAGATGGTGGCTGATCTCAAGAGGATAATAGCACTGAGGATAAGACACGGACCTGTAGCCTGTTGTGTTATTTAATTCTAGTTGGAAAAATTAAGCAGGGAAGGCTTTTACAAGGAAGTTGAAAATTTTGTGGAGCCTTTGAAGTGTGGAGGAGGATTTGCAAAGGGAGGAAAAGGCAGTTTGAGCTAGTTATTTTGGGGGCAAAAATCAACACATTTTTATAGCTGTTCATTTGGAACTCAAATCAAAAGAGGTGTCTCAGAATCTGCTCCACCGCGTCAACACTTTCCGTTTTTATCTGAAAGCCTGAAAATGTTCAAGACCAGCTTTGGAGTAGAGCCAGAAAGTCCCAAAAGGAGGTGAGTACTGGCTAAATCTGCTCTGTCACCTCCACAAGTCCAGCCAGGCCAGCTAGCCTAGTCCGGGCAGCAAGAAAAGGAAGGCTAATTATACCTTGGGGGCTGGGGGGTGGGGTGGGGTAGAGTGGGTGTTGATGCAGGCAAAGCTTACTGTATTCTGTCAGGGAGCCACCAGGGGAGAGCCTCCCTGCTTAAAACATAAAGGATCCAAGTCTACCTGTGATAGGGAGGAGAGCTCTGTCCGGGGCGGGGGGAGGAGGGGGGAGAAGAAGGGCTTCAAGAAAAAGAAGGGAGAAGCACTGGATGAAGAAGCAGTGCGGTCCAAAGGTGAAACGATCTTAATAAAACGCTTAGCAGGATCCCTGGCACGAAGCGAGTGTTTGGGAGAGAGCCAGCTCACATTAACATCCCGATTGTTATCACAACAGCACTTCCACCATACTGACAAGAAGATAATTCTATTCGGAGCCCACTTTTACAACGTCCGAAAGCAACCCTACAAATGACAAGTGTATTTCCCAAAAATTTAAAGATACAAAATCTTTCACGCTGTCCGTGAAAGTCCCGACGCCCCTGAGAGCTGGCCGTGTCACTTGTCAGTCGCATGACCTTGGACACGGCATTTCACCTCTCCGTGCCTCAGTTTCCTTGGCTACAAAGTGGGCTTCATGCAAAGTGGGGTCGTGGGGTCCCGGGAGAGAGGGATACCTCTGTGGCTTTGGGACGGAACCCACCGAAGGCGAGTCCAGGCCCCTGTCAAAACTCTCCGGGCTGTGAGGGGGAGCGGAGTAGGTGGATGCTCGGCATTAGGAGCTCCGAGCTCCGCCGCGGGGGACGGAAAGAGGGTGACGCCCTCGGAGGGGTCCCTGCGATGGAGGGTGTAGGCCTCCGGAGCGAGGCTCGACCCCAGCAGCGCACACGAAGTCCCCCAAGGGCTAGGTGCCGGCAGGGGCGCGGGAGGCCGGGCTGAACGCGCAGGGCGCCGGGGGCTCGGAGAAGGCCGCCTGCAAGGACCTGGGGCCTGCCGTGTGGCCGTCGGCCCGCTGCGCGCAGGGGAGCGCCACCCGGGTGTAGCGCGCCGCGCGCCCTCCGCCCGCTGAGGCAGAGGCGCTCACTCACCTGAAGCGCTAGCGCCAGCCTTCAGTCAACAGCAGCTGCAGCAGCAGCGGCAGGAGGAACGAGGGGCGGGGGGAGTGGAGGGGCGCTGCGCTGCGCACGCGCGCTGAGGATGCCGGGGTTTACGCATGCGCAACGCGCCTAGTTATTCTGGAACTACAAAAAAGATGGCGGCCAGGCCTGGAGAGCCTAGCAGTGCCATCTTGACTGTAGTTTTTCTTTTTGCGGTGTCTCGGAGGCTCTGGCTCAAAACTGCCTTGAAGAGGGTCAGTCTGCACACCCGCCTACCTCTCCCTCTTGGTTAAATTATTAGTAAGCCCTTATGGGCCATGACATCCGTGTTTCAACAGGGTTTAAAGCTACACGCAAAATCATCTGGCATTCTTGAGTTAGAATTCAAGTCTCAGGGCTCAAATTCCTAGTTCTCTTTCTTGCAAATGCCAGCCATACCATTTGCTTTCTTGAATATAACATGAGATGAACGACCCAACGAGTAAAGACTTTTCGTTGTTAATTGTGCACACGCACGAAAGCATGTGTTGGGGCAGTGATGTGCATGTAAAATGTAGCATGTGCCCAGCTAAGCCAGAAATCGCTGATTCCTTCCCGCTAGAGCTGGAGTTGCACAATGTTGTGAGATGTGGGGGCTTTGCTGCTTCTGGTCCTCTGCAAGAACACTACACACTCTAGAACACTAAGCCACCCCTCCAGACCAGAATCAAATGAACATGTAGGCTGCAAGTGCTGGCCACTTTTATGCCAATTTGATGTAGTCGTTTGGGAAGAACCTCAGTTGAGAAAATGCTCCCACCAAAATATACTGTGTAGTAGGTTTTTTTGATGACCCATGTGGGAGGGCCCAGCTTACTGTGGGCAGGTGGTCTTAGAAGGTATAACAGAGAAGACTGAACAAGCCATTGAGGGAACAAGCTGGTAAACAGCACTCTATGGCAAAGGTTCTCAAGCTACGGTGTAAAATCAAACGAACAGGCCACGTGGTTATTCCCAATCCAATCTGAATGAAGGCAAAACTAGTACTGACAGCTTTTTATTAAATGGTTTCTATTAACTGCTAACATTTGCTAAGTGTTGAACTGGGGCCAGGCCACCCTCACTACCCATGTATCCTTGGCTAAATTGGGAAAAATTTACAGTGTTCTATAAATGCCAAAAACAAAGTCTCTGTCATAAAGCTGTGATAAGCACTAATAATGCTTGGAGCTCAGCAACTGTTATCAAGAGGGTCTAACACAGCCCACTGGCCTAGAATTTGCTTTATAGCCCAGAAGAACCTCCAGCTCCTTATTCTCTTGCTTCTGCTGAGATTTAAGTTTTGGGGCTTTGTTTTTTTCCTTTAATGTTCTAGTCCTTTTTTTAAAAAAGAAAAAAAAAACTTTTATTAATTACACTTCATTCACTTTGTATCCACCCCATAAGCCCCTCCCTCCTCCCCTCCTAACCCCACCTTCTCTCCCCTTTCTTCATGAATGCCCCTCCCCAAGTCCACTGATAGGGGAGGTCCCCCTCTCCTTCCTTCTGATCCTAGTCTATCAGGTCTCATCAGGAGTGGCTGCATTGTCATCTTCTGTGGTCTGGTAAGGCTGTTCCCCCCTTAGGGGGAGGTGATCAAAGAGCAGGCCAATCAGTTTATGTCAGAGGTCCCATTACTATGGAACCCACTTGGACACTGAACTACCATGGGCTGCATCTGTGCAGGGGTTCTAGGTTATTTCCATGCATGGTACTTGGTTGGAGTATGAGTCTCTGGAAAGAACACTGTGTTCAATTTTTCTGGTTCTGTTGCTCTCCTTGTGGAGTTCCTGTCCTCTCCAGATCTTACTATTTCCCACTTCTTTCATAAGATTCCATGCACTCTGCCCAACAGTTGGCCAAAAGTCTCAGCATCTGCTTTGATAGTCTGCAAGGAACTGGAAAGGATCATCCTGAGTGAGTTGTCCCAGAAGCAGAAAGACACACACGGTATATACTTACTCATATAGACATATAATATAGGATAAACCTACTAAAATCTGTACACCTAAAGAAACTAATCAAGAGGAAGGACTCTTGACTAAAATGCTCAGACCCCATCCTGAAAGGCAAAGAGGATGGACATTAGAAGAAGAAAACAGGAAACAAGTTAGGAACCTGCCACAGAGGGCCTCTGAAAGGCTCGGCCCTGCAGACTATCAAAGCAGATGCTGAGACTTATGGCCAACTGTTGGGCAGAGTTCTAGTCCTTTTTAACTTGAGATACCATACACATTTCCAATCTTCACCTTTGAACACTTATAAATAAACAAATGTGATAGACTGTAGTAAAATGGAGGAAGGCACAATCACCTTTATTAGACTGCTCTTGAAAGAATAGTAATACCATCTTTAATTCTTAAATACTGGCTTTCATGGAGGTTGTCTAAAGGTTTTTCTTCCTTGTTCTACTTTAGACAACATCATCTTCAGTTTTCAATAACTAGGCATAGCTTTTAAATTTTATTTAAAAGACTTTACTGCATAGGTCTCCATCTGCATATAGAGCAGCCTGCTTGAGTTCTCAATGTGGTATTCCAAATTAGGAATTAGCTTTGCCACCTCATTAACTATTCTACTGTCTATTCATTTTTTAAGTCTTCAGTGACACACTGGTGATATCGTTCTAGGCTTTTACTTTTAAACAAATCCTTACAGCATCCTTACACCGCAAATTCTACCATTTTTCCAATACAGTAGATGAGGGGTTAAGTAACTGCTCCCCCTCGGTTTAAAAACAGAGCTTACAGGACTATTGTGTTCTAGGCACCATTCAGTAACTAGAACAACGTAACGATGCAGCTTAGTGAGGGTGCTCGGCTAGCACAGGAAAAGCCCTGGGCTCCACTCTTAGGGAGGCACAGGGGATACCCAAAGGGGAGGGGGGGGAATGTCTCAGCCCTTTCTTGCCATGAATTTAATTTCAGGAGATCAATTCAATATTAAAAACTAAAGTACACTACAGACCTCAGAACACTTCAGAAAACAGAAATTTTGTGACGTGACTCACATCCACCCATTATGTAATAACACCCTATCCTCCACTGAATGCCACGCTCAACAACTTCAGCTTCATTCTTTTATGGCAGGAACCCAACTTGGCCCCTAAAACATTTCATTAAGGTTGGTTCTAAATGTCTTCGGGTTGCTTTAAAACTGGACAATATCTTCATGGGATGAAAAGTGCTGGCCATAAGGATATTTTGAGCAACGGGCCACTGGTTCTGAAGGTCATTTCAAGCGTCTTGCACATTTCTACAACATGTGTCCAACACATTCTTCTGGATGCATACATGCTGTCACTCAGAACAGTGAAAGTGCTGTGCAGCTGGGTCAGTCCAGCTCTGACCACTGTGAGATTACCCTGTGTGGAGACACTTGTCCCTGTCCTCTCCTGGGCAGCTCACAGCAGAAATTACAGGTACAGGTCAGGTCCCTGACAAGATCCGGATCACTGTGTGGTCGATGAGTTCTGTAGGTGGAGTCTGAGCAGTTTTCGAGCAGGTGAAGAATCTAATTTTTCCGTGCTTCTCTTCTCTGCAAAGGAAAGGAGCCAAAACATGCATTTCAATTAAATTCACGTGAAATGTACTGGAAACTACATGTGGTAGTATGCCAGACAGAAGGGCACTAATGATAAATAAAGTCCTTGTCCTCAAGGATATGGCAGTGCAGGGGGAAGGCCAGTACGGTGAAATATATAAGAAAATGGCTAGAGCCCAGGAAAAAACTATGGGAGGGTCTTCGGTTTTACTTCATGTATTCTTGAAAACTAAAGCAGTCAAAAAACAGTGTATATCTTCATGGAGTGCTTCTATGGAGTATTCATCGAGGCATTTCCTATCAACATTTTACTTACTATGGGAACAAAACAAGTCATCTGGTTTAAGTCTAAAGACCTTATGCCTGAAAAGGCAGTTTGTATCCCAAATGGTATCAGATACAGCCGCCCCTAAGCTCTGGTCCCCTCAAGGGATGCACTTACTGAGCTGTGCTGACACCTTCTGGAGGCACTGAGTACTTTCATCCATGAAGGCCTGCAGCTGCTTCACTGATCCTTGCAGCTCATCCATCTGCAGAGGAAAGATCCCTGTGAGCTACAGGGCAGGCAAGCTCCTGCTTTAGAGCTGTAGACTCTGCACTTCCAGCCTGGTGTGCTAATGCCAGACATTCTCTCTGGGCACCCACTGAACCACACCTCACATTTCTCCAGTTTGCTCCATGCCCCAGGAGACTGACCCCCAAACCACCACCAAGATGCCAGGTGCTCTAGGTTTCATTTGAACATAACCCCAATGGAGCTAATAGCCACTGGAAGCTAGCAGCCCACTGTTTCTCCTGTATTCTCTTCCCTTTTACTGTTTTATTAGTATTTAACACCATATATTTACTTTAAAAATTTCTGGCTTTCCCAAGGTAGAGAGGTTGGTATCCTCTTTTAACTTCCAAAGATTATGCTTTAACTTGCATTTGGAGGGTCCCCTGAGGCTCACGCTTTAAAAGGCTGCTACTCAGTGTCACTACCAGGAGGAGGTGATGGGACGTTTAGAAGTAGTTAGGTTTGTGGGAGTGTGACCTTGAAGTAACCACTAGGACCTGACCCTCTCCCTCCCTCCCTTCCCATCATCATGAGGGGCACTGCCAGTCACATGTTCCCACTGACCTGCTGCATGGCCACAGGTCTAAACCAATAGGGTTTAATGGAAGCTAGCAGCCCAAATAATACATCCTTCTTATAAGTCACTTCAGGTATTCTGTCAGAATGTCGCAATACTAAAAAAGATGACAAGCCTAGAAACTGGGTCATCAACCTAAGAAGCCTGAAGCAACTTACCACCAACTCCATAGAGGCGAAGACTTGGTTCTGACTCTGTACTATTTTCTGGTAGTCTGGCTTTGTGTTCAGAACTTCCTCCTGGGAAGACCCATGATATGTTGTAGGATCTACTTTGACCTCAGTGACTTCGCTTTCAGTTGATTCTCTAAAAACAAAAGAAAAGAGGTTTCCTGGAATTTATAACCATTTTTTTGGAAGCAATATAAGAGTGCCTTTGAGAAGGAAACCCTGACCTCGCTCAAAAGCCATATTCCTCAAAGCCTCTTTACGTCACCTCCGCAATTAGGGTTTCACCTAACATTTTATAGTTGGCTTTGTAGGTGAGATTTAGTTGGGGGGGGGAGAAGCTTTCAAATACTAGCTGAGAGGTTTGTGCACTACACACTTGGAATCCCAGCAATTGGGAAGCTGAGACAGGAGAATTGTGAATTTGAGGCCACCTTGGGCTGTCTGTATGTTAAATTAACAAAACTAGTTCAGACGCTGAAGTAACCCAAAATCTAGTGCTTTCACACCTTCTTGACTTCCCTAGCCAAAGACTGCCTCTCACATCTCATACCTCCCATGCCATTTCCTTCATGGCTTTGTGTTTTTCACTGAGGCCTTAACCAAGGGACTCTTGCCTATCTCCAGCTCAAGAAAGTCTCTTGAAGACCATTGTTGGCACCCTGGCAGGTGAATCAGTGCAAGGCAGCTATGTGCCCATCTCCCTGTGCCCTGGGAATGGTAGCCGAAAACACAGCACAGAAGCAATTCTGTTCAGGGTCTGAAAACAGCAATACTTATGTCTTCTGTTTTTGTCCCTCCTTTTCCACCAAGGAAAATAAATAAGACATTTTAAAGTTGACTGAATTATGAACACAGATCCATCTCTCAGTTTGCACAAATGGATTTGAAATGAACGCAAATCAAACTCCACAAAGTAAAGAGACAGCTGCTCCTTTCCAGTTCTCAGGTCTAACCTGGGCATCTCTTTAGGTGGAACTGCCTTCTGGTACTGTAGTAAGAGCTGATCCCAAGCCTGACGTTCTAAAGAAAACCTGTGGAATTTGGGAAGGGAAATTCAGTTAACTTTGGTCACATTTTTAATCACTCAGGGCAGCAATAAGTACTTTAGGCATATAATCTGGTTTTAAATGTATTAAAAGGTCATTAAAGGATTAGAAAGCTCAACTGATTCAGAGGATATTAGTTGAATCAAGTAACACACACACAGTTAAAATCAAATTAACACCCTTCTGCCCTCTCCACCCTCTGAAACTGTCTGTCAGGGCTGTTCGTAAGCCTTCCAGCTCCTAACCTGATGCACAAGTGTTGTCTACCATGCTTACCAGGATCTTCTCCAGGTTCAGTTATTTCTCTGATGGAGAACAAAGTTCAATTTCCAAGAAAGGGTCACTTACTTTACTTACTTTGTTATATATTTTTTCACCTCAGCTACTGATGCTTCCAGCGAAAAATCTGGTGCTTTTCTGGAATACAGATATTACGAGAATACTATGAATCCTTCAACACTTGCTTTTAATGTCTTACATAATTTCAGTAGCACTAAAATATAATCATAATTTTTTATTTTTAGGAAAATATTTAATCTTGGACACAATATCTACTTTGTACTAGTAATAGCTAAATGGCTTCTAAATCTGTTTTTCTCATCAATTCCAATTCATACCATGGTGATTAACCTTCCTAAAAATAGTCCTTTACTTTTTCTCCCTAGCTTTAAAATTCCATGACTACTGCAAAAAAGAATAAAAACAAAAACCTTTTAACTTGGTTCTTAAAACTTTCTGTGTTCTGGCTCCTCTCAGCTCAGCAATTTCTCTCATGACTCTGTTTCTAACGGGAAAGAAGCAGGCACTGAAAATGCCAACCTACAGCACATATACTTGGTTTTCCACCCGACAAAGACAGATTACGAGGGCTGCAATTCTTGCTTTCTACCAAGGCATGTGCGCAGTATCTCTAGCAGAGATGCAGCAGCCTGTGCTTAAATACACGTTGTTGGGCCAAACTATTTCATGTCTGATTAGCAATCTCACTCTCAAGAACTTGCAGAAGGACAGACCTTGCATGACTTCTAAATTCAGATCAAGTGCATGACTCTTAGAATTACAAGTTGTGATGGCAGCCCCAGTCGTGAAGGACTACCAATTTAGGGGATGTTATCCTTTTAACAATAAATTCTACTTATTACTATCAGTGTGTGGCATGTTTGTGTATGCATATGCATAGATATGTATGTGACACAGTGTGTGTAGAGGTAAAAAGACTACTTTCAACAAAGGAATCGCTTCCTTCCACCAAGGGAAGTATGGATAGGAATGAGGTCATAAGCTTGTGCCAGTAAGAGCTTTTGCTTTTATCCACTGAGTCATCTTGCCAGCCCATTCTGCTAATACTCTTGCTTGCAAAGAGCATCAGGACTAAGCTGCCCTCCTGCATGGCAGTCAAAGGTCTGAGGGCTGGTCCCCTCAATCTTTCCACAGCTGTTACTTTTCACTACCCAGGTCTTTTGTGTCCAGTCCGAAAGTGAAACTGTTAGGGAGCTTCTCTCAACACTCTAGCAAAGTTGCCTATTGCCAACGTCACTATCAACTTGCCGACTTCCTGGATTATGACTGGTTGAGACTGGATTTTCTCTGTTATCTCTTCTAACACAAATATGACAAAAGGGTCTTGACTTATTTATCATTTATCCCTTTCCTCATTATCCTGAAAAGCCTGGTACAAGCCAAGCATGAGCTCACACCTCTAATCCTAGCACTTGGAAGGTAGAGCTAGAAGGATTGCCAATAGGTTAAAGCCAGTCCAGACTACACGGAGACTGTATCTCAAGAAAGCAAAAATAATTAAAGAATGTGTGGTACAGAGGTGACAGATAAATGTTTGTGTAAGCACTAGATTAATTATTATCAAGTTTTAACTCCATTATAATTAGATGGAAGGGGAATTGCTCTTACTCTTTTGAATCTTCAACGAAACATTTTTGTAGAGTTCCATCACTTTCCAGCTTTTCTGTAAAACGTTTCAATTCTTCAGAAAGAGAAGATGCTAGAGAGAATAAATTTATGTTAGAAAATAAAAAGACTACAAATGCTCACAGGAAGAATATGACAAAGGCATTAAGGAGTTTCCTCCTACTCTAGGCTCCCCTATTGCATTCCAGCCCTCTCATTCACATAAAACAGTCATGTAAATATGCAAAAAAATTTATCTTTGGGGTTGGAAGTTTAGCGCCATGGCAGAGGAACTTGCCTAGCCAAGTTCAAGGCCCTGGGTTTGGTAACCAGCACCCCAGGGATGGCTGTGGTGGTTTGTATGGGAATGTCCTCCATGGGCTCTGTGTTTGAATACTTGGTCCCCAGTTGGCAGAACTGTTTGGAAAGGATCAGGTGTAGCCTTGTTGGAGGTGCGTCACTGGGGGTGTGGGCTTTGACGTTTCAAAAGACTTGTTCTATTTCCAGTGTGCTCTCTGCCTCCTACTTGAAATCAAGGTGTGAGCTCTCAGATATTTCTGCTGGGAAGCCTTTGCTCTGCCAACATGTACTCTAAAGCTCCCTGAAATTAAATACCTTGGTCATGATGTTTTATCACAGTAACAGGAAAATAACTATAAGGGTGGATGGGGGTGCAACAAGAAAATACAGAAGAAAAACTTATCCTTTTCTTTGGGTGGATAGCTAAATGGAAGGCAACTTTTTAAGTATATCTACACTTTTCTCATGAAAAAGCAGTTAAACATAGATCTCTATACAATTTTACTTTTTCCCAGAAATGTGACTGCTGTCCCTGAAGAGAAAGCATTATAGAAGTCAGGCAAAGGCAGGAATGTAGAAGGAAGGGGCAACATTTAAAAAGGTGAGGGACCTGGTTTTAAAGAGACAGCATCTTTCGTAAACGAGGACACTGAAAACAGACTGGCTGGCTTCAACAGAGGGAGTAGGTCAGGATCAAAGCACTTGTACGTGCTTCACAGCTCACCTTTTGCTCTGAAACATTCCGGGCTGAAGTCCTTACTGCTCTTTAAGAAAGGCTCAAGCTTCTCAACTGAGAACTAAACAAAGAAAAGCACTTGATGTACAACCACCAAAGTCTCCCAGGCCAGCTGTCTGTAGCTTCATGATGCTTATGATGAACTTCATGAAACCACACACAGCCTAACTTTTTCACCCCACACTTTCCATATAGATCAGTAGGAAAAGCTCTGTTATTCACATTCTCTTTATTTGTATATATAAAGGTGAGGGACCTGGTTTTAAAGAGACAGCATCTTTCGTAAACGAGGACACTGAAAACAGACTGGCTGGCTTCAACAGAAGGAGTCGGTCAGGATCAAAGCACTTGTTTTGGTTTGTTTTTGTTTCTTGGAGTCAGGGTTTCTTTGTGTAGCCCAGGCTGTCCTAATATTCACTCTGCAGATGTAGAACAGGCTGGCCTCAAACTCACAGATCTACCTGCAAGGTATGTACTACCACACCTGGCTTACGTTTTCATTTTTAACTCAGGGAAAACAATGCTCACTTAATTCACACAAATTACTAGCTCATCTAAACAGTCATAAGTACCCGGGGGCCATAAAACACAACTTTAAAAAAATAAGACAAAGACGAACACTTCCCACACTGGTCTGCCACGAAGTAAGCCTTGAAATGTCTACAGTAACTGATTTTGACTGCAACCCACTCTACAGTCTCACCACATGCTGACAATGAGTGAAAGACACTGGAAAACCTCTGAGCTGCTCAGCTAACAGCAGCAGCAAGGTCAGTCCACAGGGAGCACAGCTTCCCAGGCGAGAACTGGCTTTGAAATCAGCTCCAACCAGGAAAAACCGCTTTTCCTCGGTTCATCACTGATATTGAGATCTCTCTCAAGAGCAAACAACACCAAAGAGAAACACTTCTGGACCCTGAAAATCTCACCTGGAAACTGGAGAGCAGGAGGGCGCCAAGCCGCTTGCTTTCTCCTAAATTCACACTGATGGACCTGCTGAGCTCTGACACAAAGCAGCACATTTAAGGAATATCACACTCGGTCAAGAAAACAAAACCAGAAAATCTACCCCCTCTTGACGTAACCTAATTAAGACAAGCTGCCTTCCCTGAGTAAGGAGAGAATTCTAATTTTTCCAGTCACACTGAGGAATAAAGCTTACATTTTCATGAATCCAAATTTTCAAGCGTTATTAGAACCTTTTCATATATTACACTAAAATCTTGTTTAACAAGGCAGATTGAAAATATCATACTGAGGAGTGGGTGGTGGCCCACGCCTTTAATCCCAGTGCTGGGGAGGCAGAGGCAGACAGATCTCTGTGAGTTCGAGGCCAGCCTGATCTACAGAGTGAGTTCCAGGACAATCAAGGCTACACAGAGAAACCCTGTCTCCAAAAAGAAAAGACAGAGACTCAGAAGGCATTTCTGTAACAGGCCCTGCAATGTGCTTCAATACACAACCTGCAGAGCTGGGGTGGGGCTGCCTCACCTGTGCATGGACTCCGAATCCTCACTAAAATGTGAAGATGATTTCTTATAAACAATACGAGCTCCACATTACAAATGGAGAAACTCGGCCAAGGAAAGGAAATGAACTGTCTGAGGAAAGGCTGAAGAAGTCATGCTTCCCGCCCAAGTATGTCTGCAAGATGCTTTTCTACAAGCAGCGTGTTCCCTGTGGTGATTTAACATTAGCCGGCGGCCGCTGAACACCTGCTGTGGGGCGGACATTTTCCTCCGCTGCTACACACAGCTCTTTAAAAATTTAAGGCAAGTCTCTTCTGCTTGTTAATTTTTTTTTTTTTTTTTTGAAACACAGTAGCCCAGGCTGTTCTTAAACTCCTGGCAATCCTCCTGCATCAGACTGCCAAGTGCTGAGATCACTGGCAAGAACTGACCATACCTGGCATCAAGTCTATTTTGGTAACAGATGGTAACAACACTGTGACACACAGGCTGGTTAGATTCCTTGCTCTAGATTATACAGCAAGTCATCAGAACCGACTGGGTGGGTGCTTTATGTAATCATGTTACCGACCCAAACAACTGTAAGATGTAGATGCTGTTTTCTCAACGACGTCCATTTAAAAGCAATTACCGTACAGTAGGAAGTAGCTGGCCTTAAGGATTCTTGCCCTTCAGCTTCAGCAGGCTGTTTTAAAAGTAACTCTTGCCCCTGGGCTGTCTGGCTGCTGTCAACCAGGTTCTTTCTAGCCATAAGCAAGGAAGCCTAGAAGGTAGCCAGGGATACCCAGAAAAATAATTCATCTTATTACACAGGTGATTCCATGTTATACAAACTGAGGCTCTGGAATGGGGACACAACTACTCTCTTGGCACATCTAGGGGACAATTCGCCCGGGTGCCACGGCATGTTTTCTGTTTTTGCTCAGATCCCTTCTATACATGCAACAGCCCGGAAAAACAGTAGTACCTTAAAGGAAATTACATTAGCTCTAACACTGAAGGGTCTGCTAATTGCCAAGTATGTATGCACTGTGGTTTTATCTCCCCCAGCTTACTGGGAAGGACTTAAGACAAAGAAAGTGAAGCTCAACCTCAAATTAGACTTTCTACACTCTCATCATATACTGACACTCACATATCAAACGAATATAAATTTAGACAAAGATACTGACACATCAAATATTATAAATTTACTCAAATTACATTCAAATATGGAATCCCTAAAAGACATTTTACTTGTTTTTTTTTCTTTTAAGCGCTGGGGACTAAACGTGGGGCCTCAGGCACACTAGGTATGTGCCTCACCACTGACTGAGCCACATACCTATCCCTACTTAATGTATTTTTAATGTGTCTTCCTTCTGAGTCATTTCCAGTTTAAAAGACTGGAATCAAGCAGGCATCAATCCACTGGCCTTCTGTTCCACTTTAGGGTATGAGACATAGAAAGAACCCAAATTCCTAGGCTCCTAGATAGGATGACATATTAAAACAATTAGCAACCAGGAGTTCTGTTCATAGCAGCTAATACATACACGGACAATTAATACTAAACACTCACTGAGTGTGTGGCATCAGGACTTGTGAACAAGAACATGCCCATAGGATTATCTCCATTCTATAGGTAAGGAAAATGACGCTCAAGAAGGTGATGTATTCAAAGTTGCATAGCTAAAAGGTAGCCAAGTCCTGTCTATTCTGCACTCGCTGCCATTCATTTCTCACTGCCTCTTATTTGGGCTGGAATTCCACTCTTTCACGTACACAGCACCCCACCTGTGATGCCTGGGTGAAAGGGAGCCAATGACTTCCGTCGGTTTATTTCTTTCATACTTGCTCGTCGCCAGGACTGCCTCCTGGTTTGATGACAGACAGACGGTTCTTCAAAGGACAAATGAGACAACCCCAGCTGAAGTCTCTCCTGGCTGTTGGCAACACAACTTTCCCCCTCTTCAGGCCAATCTAGGTGATTTTTCTCCTTTGAACTGCCTTGAGTCATCATCTCCAGGGAGGCAGAGGATTTAGGCAGTACTTCCAAAGGGCTGAGACTTGGTTGCAATTGATGATCCTGAGTCTGGGACATCACTGGCTCCTGGTCTAGCATTTGTTACAGAAAAGTCAAAATATAAAATCAAGCCCACCACAATTAAGAGTCTGGGCAAAGGGTGACAGAAGAAAATGCACGTCCCCACAAGATGGCATACACTCGTAGCATCAGCTTTCTAGGAGCCTAGGCAGAAGGAAAGAAGGAAGAAGGGAAATCTATTTCCCAGGTGATGGAAACAAAGAGGAAGCCATTCCGCCAATGCATACGCGTGTGACTCCAAATCCACCAGGAGCAAGAAGGATTCTGTGACAGTTCAAAAGCCTGAACCCGAAGCAAGAGGCGCTAGATCTCACTGTAAAACTCACCTTCTGGTGCGGTCACTGAAGTCATCCTGGGTGAAAAAAATAAAAATAGGAAAATAAAATGATCTGTTCTTCACATTCCATCTCCAATCTCACAGGGGGCTTCAAATCCCATAATAGGTCTTGTGCTTCAACTGCCTCCTCCAAGATTACCAGCTGGGGTCACTGACTGCTCTCCTGCAGAACTAAATACATACAACCTATCTTGGCTCCCAAACACCTGGTGATTCATTAGCCCCTAATTCCACTGATGACTTTAGGACCTTTGTTTTCCAGGTTAGAAAACAAACAAAACAACCACACATTCTCTCCAGATTCTGCCACTCCTGAAAATTCTTTCTAATCAGTACACACTTTTGTCCTTCTACCCATAAAACATACTCATCCCTTCCTAACATAGCTTAAATATGAAGTCACTATTCTAGCAGATTCGCTGGGCACACACCTTTCTCTATAGAGCTGGCTGTAAAATTCATTTACGTGTCTCCCCAGCCGGACTAGACCGCATTCCCAGCACCTGTCACAAACAACTGTCCCGAAGAGAGGCAGGAACAGGCCTCTCTCCATCTCGCACGTACCTACCTCTCCCTCCCAAAAGACATCTAAATATTGGGGATGCTTGGTAAATAAATACGAATGCATGCTGAGGGGCTATACTGAAGGGTCCTTCCACGACCTAAATCACCACAATCCTTCTGCCTGATCACACAGGCTCAAGCTTGAATAAGGCATTTAAGCGCTTACGAGCCTGTGCCAAGTAAATGCCTTCTTACAGCATTACTCCATTTAACGCGTTCCACAACTCTGAGCACTATTATTCTATCAGGGGGCCCGGGTCCGGAGCACAGCAACGCGAGCTAGCAATCTGCCTGTGGTCACTATCTGGAGTCAGGGCCTCCAGCTGTGCCCTGGAGAGAGGAGTGGCCCTCCCCCGGTGTCCCACCTGGAGAAAGTCTCCCAGCCCCCAGGCCCTGCAGCTGGAAGCGCCAGGAGCACTGGGAGGGTGCGGCCGAGAGGCGGGTCAGGGGTGAGTGAGCCACATCCGGGGAGGTGTCTGCGACTTCCGAACCCCAGAGCGATGCCAGTCCGGTCCGGGGGTGGGGTGGGGGCGGCGTTCCCGAAACACGAAGCCCAAGGTCACCTCTGCAAACTCGGCGTCACCGTAGAGGGTGCTCTTCCGCGTTCGTCCGGTCCGCGGTCCAGCGTCGCCGTAGCTACTTCCGAAACTCCCGCCGAACCACTACGCATGCGCGTCCTGAGACTTGAGCGCGCAACCCGCGCCTCCGGTGGGGCGCATGCGTACTCCGCTGTTCTACGCGCTAGCCCTGCCCACCTTGTGTGAAGGTTTCCACCCAGTTCCCAATCACCCGGTCTGTAGCTACTGCTAGCCCGGGGATTGCCCTTTCCGAAACAGCAATTTGGCGACCTCTCCCGCCATACAGCCTGTGAAAGCCAGGGAATCTGGTGCCACACCCCTGTTGCGGGCCATGGCTCCCCGCCCCCCCAGCTCTTTGACTCAAAGAGTGTAGACAGTGACTTTCTCCAGGGAGAACTAGAACTCTGAGCTCAGTTTGTCTCCCGCCGCATGGTCCTGAAGTACCCAAGCAAACTGAGCACAACCTCGCCAGCCTCAACACAGGCCAACCCTGCTGCCGCCACCCCGCGCCAATTCTTGCTCCCGCTTCTTTGTTGGAGCATGCTCTTTGCCTGGAAAGCCTTCCTTTCCGTTTCTATCCATCTATGTTGACCCCATGTTGAAGGCCAGTTGTTCTGTGCTCCCAGGAGCCCAAACCACGCCTCCTCCACTCTCCCTTACCTGGGACGGTATACAGAGCAGACTGCTTCCTCAGGAAAAAGTATGGATCCATTAGAACGCCCTCATGAGTCAGTGAAGTGATTTCTTTCAGATCTGATCTTTGGGAACGCTGAATTGAGAGCAATATGGAAGATTACAAAGGGCCAGGTGTGGTGGCACATGCCTGCCTTTAATCTCAGCACCGGGAAGGCAGAGACAGACACTTGTGAGTTTGAGGCCAGCCTGAAAGCTCCAAGGCTAGCCAAGGCTACATAGTGAGACCCTGTCTCAAAAACAAAAACGAAACAAAAAAACGCTCCAAATAAACACGAGGTGGCTGAAGCATGACTTTGGCTATTTTTCTGTTGTAATTGTGGTCCCTTGCAAGCTTTCTGGTAAAAGGTAGAAATGTGTATTTCAGAAATGTCTACTCTGTCATTCTGGCCTTGTAGTTTCAACAGCGATCTGTTCTTGGTTCCCTGAATATCACTTTCTGGAGCTGGGTTTCTTTTATCCATGCATTCAATTTCCCAGCACCTCACTGGTTGATGACCCCAAAACAGACCTCGGTATTCCCAGCCAGGGCTGGCCATGTTGGGATACGCTGAGATTACTGCCTTGTGGAATCCACTCCCAGTAAACATCCTTGCTTTGAATTCTCCTGTGGCTCCATCTTGTTCATAAGATGCATACATTTTTTTTCCTTGTTCCACATCAACATTTTATTGCTTGAATTCATATCCCTGTCTCCTTTCTGGTTATTTTGAGCAGGTTCTTATGTAGCCTAGGCAGACCTCAAACTCAATATACAGCCAAGGAGGACACTGTTAACTTCTGATCCTTTTGCCCCCCCCCCCATCCCAAGTATTGGGATTACCAATGTATGCCAGCATGCCTGTCTTTGCCTCTTTGAATCAGGCTTTCAGGCATGCTCTTTCTCTCTTTGAACCCTCTCCTGTTTCCTGTCTATGATCCATTACCATCCCCTTTGTCTGCTCAGCATCCCAACTCTGGGTGTGCTCCCCAGGGACTCCCTGCTTCTGCGATTGATGCTTGATGTCTTATTTTCCTGGACCACCTATTAGATCCTCTATGGTGGGCATAGGCCTGGCTGTTGTTAGCTCCAACACTGCCCTGCCATCCTTCAAAAAAGAGAGGATCTATAAAAGTAGGTGTTAGGTCTCAGGCTGTCCAAATATCCAGAAACGAGCTAAAACTGGACTACAGAAGGATTTCTGGCAGTTAAATGAAAACCAGCATTCCTCTGAAACTTGTAAAACTGGTTCCCATCTGCCAAAGGGACATATGGCTACCCGTGGCACCTATCAGCTTAGCAAAGCCCATGCTGCCCGGCCGGCTCCCTCACTACCAAAAGCAGTTGTTATACCAGCTAGCCCTCCTCACCTTCTCCTCCACCCTAAACTCTCATCAGCTCCCCTGCTTCCTACCCTCCATCTAGTCATTCTCCTTACAACTCACGGTTCCCTACTACTGCCTTAACCCTATCACGGAGAGATCCTGTTGGCAGTTTCTTTACTGTGCCCCTCACTTACAGTAAGTAGGCAGCTGCCAAGATGGCCCCAATGACCCTTTTCCCCTGAAGAGTGCTAGAGGCCACAATGCGACACACAAGCTTCTCCACGTGCTGAGGAACTGAGTCTCCTACTCGATGGCCCGTAGTGACTTGCCAGGTTTGTGAATTCACCACGTTGTAAAGCAGTCTTCAGCTCTAGTCAGGAATACAAATGAACAATACAAGGCTACCTGGGCCTAGAGCTCTCTGGTAAGGCACTTGCCTAACGTGCATGAGACAGGCCCTGGTTTCCATCCCCAGAGTCACAAAGGGGCAAATACTCACAGCCTAACTGGAAGCCTCCAGGAATGCTGAAATAGAACTGCCCAGCTCCCAAATCCTCAGCCCTACACCATTGGTGGGATACGATACATTTGGGATAGGTAACTGCACACTGTTGTGTCTAAAAGTATCCCCCCATAATAGATTATTGTAAGTGTATTACAGAGAAGCCTGATTCTACTTTGCTCCTTCTTGAGTGTTCTTCAGTAGTAGTGAACACACTTCCTGGGAGACACTGAGTCACCAGCCATGAGCCACCAGAGCCCCTGGCGGCCCCATCTAGGTGATTCCAAACCAGCCAGCTGGCACCAGTTTCCCTTCCTCCTAAGCAACCCCAGGTGGGATGGAGTCAGCTTTCAAATCTGCTGGGGCCCCACCAGCCTCCCTAGGGAAAAGCAGAGAGCAGAGAACAAGCAACTGTTTATGTGACATACTTTATTTCCAATCTACAACCATTAAAAACACTTTGTAAGTTTACACTGTACAGTTCTCATGTCTGAAATAAGACACAGGGCGAGGAGAGCTGGTGGACTAGACTACAGTCCTACCACTGCATCTGTCCCCGGAAGGAGCCTTTAAACACAGAAAGGTTGGGGGTGGGTAACAGAGTAGGGAGGAGAAGAAAGAGAAAGGGGGGACAGAAAAGTAGGGGAAGGAAGAAGAGCAGAAGGGAGAGGTGGATTGTTGGCCCAAGGATGCCCTTAGTCCCTTCCCTCCTGAGTGGTCCCCAGGGCCCACGACTGCAGGACCCTCACCAGGAAACCGGGCTGAGCAGGAAGGGGCTTCACAGTATTGGCCAGGTTGGGGAGGGGAGCCAGGATGAGGAGGAAAGGCAGTTTCTAGCTCTTCCCCAGGCACTGGGGGTTGGAACTGATTTTTGGCACTGTCTACAAGGTCTCCCTGGGAATTGAGAGGTCAAGGAGGTACGGTGTGGGATGCTGGTGGTGAGTGGACACGGGGCTCTCCTGCAGCATTAGGTTCCTTTCCCCTTGCACAGAGGCCCTCTGGAGAAGGTGAGGATCCAGTGCATAAACAAAAAGGGTCTTTTTTGCCTCTTGCCTCCAGAGACTCTCCCCTTTGCCTGCTGTGACCACCTATGCAGCTTTCCCCAAAACCCAAATTAGTGGGGGATGGTGAACTGGGCTGAAATGGAGCCAGGAAGGTAACAGGGAAGCTTGCAAGACCGTCCTTCCCCCTCCAGCTTCCAGAGAGAGGAGATGCCATAGTGTTGTTTCGGCTGGGCCCAGAGGCCCTGAATCAAGGAGTCCTGCTCTCTGGTTGTTTTCCATTATTCATGGCTCAGGCCAGCCCCAGTTCCTGCCCAAGCTGCAACAACAGCTCACCTAGGCCAGCAACCTTGTTGCTGTGGGCACACTTGTCTCCATCAGAATGACCTGGAGGCGCTTTCATACCCCAACTCGCTGGGCCCACTTCAGTGGGTTCCAGGTGGGGGCCAACAATCTGCACTTCTGTCAGCTTTCCCAGTGATGCTTCTACTGCGGGAACAGAGTCGCCAGGGGTGTCTTTGGCAACCTGGTACTCCTAAGGCAAGCCATACTGGCAAGGCCCAGCTATAGAGGCACCAAAAGATCTGGAGAGATGATAGGAATGATGTAGTGGATGAGACCCCTGTTCAGAGAAGAGATCAACAGTAGAGCCAAGAAAAGAACGAGGGGTGCCAGAGCCCTGTATCCAGTAGAGGCTGAAGGACCCCAAAACACAAAGGATGTTTGAAGCCTACAGGGTCATCCTGGTGCTTCTGAGCGGACCATAAAACTGGAAAACTCCAACTTGGAATCCGTTTCTAGACTGCCAGCTGAGGTCTCCCTTCATGTAAGTGGCATAGGCAGCTTAAGATGTGGTGTGACAAGGGAGCCAGACTCGACTGCCTCAGTCTTTCTGGGATATTTGGAGAAAACCAAAGCCTCCTCCCTTAGGGAAGAGCAGGAAGAGAGACAGAGTCAATGGGGTAGGCAGAGGGTCCCAGGAGGGTGAGGAAGGAAAGTGATCAGTGGTAGAGGAGCCCCAAGGAGGGACTGTGGCCCAGTGTCACATCTTCAGTCCCCTTCTGTGAGTCTGTGGATTCTGCAAACTGAAAATGCTGTTGGTTTGGGGGGGGTTCTGTCAAGATGAGCTGATCTGGATGAGATGAAGGCCAGGAGAGAATCAATGGAATGGACAGATAGACACAGACCAAAGAAAAAGAAGTCAAGCCTTTCCTGCTTTACACCAAGGCCAAGAGTGGGTAGGGCAGAGAAGACCCAAAGGTGAAGAGCAAGTTCATGTCCATCACACATCCTCCCAGTAAAAGGTGATGTGGCTGTTATGGGGAGATAGTAGACAGGGAAGACAGGAGGCAGAGAGTGGGGTGAGTCTGGTGAGGGGGACCGGAAGAGATGGCACTGCACGATGCATGGAGGAAAGACGATGGCTCTAGTGAGAGAAATTCAACATAAACACAAGACAAGGTAACTGCATATCGGAGAGCAAAGCTTGGAATTGGGAGGTAGGACTGGACACGGCACTTCCCGGATGGTGTGGGGATGTAAGTTTACAGGGACAGGGAGGAGACTTCAAAGGTCACATAAAAAGTCCAAATAACAGATGTATATAGAACGTCAGCTTTTTTTTTTTTTTAAGGAGATAACAGGCATGATGTATTTGGTCTTCACCATAGCCACCACGTCATAGCTGGGGAAACTGAGGCATAGCTAGCCACGTGATTTGGCCACAGTCATTTAAGTTGGTGCAGTTTATTATCTTGTAAAGAGTCACCTGGAAAGCATGCTTTATCTCAGGTGAGCCTGGCTTACCAGCAATCAGCTCCGCGGTCGTTAAAGAAGGAGCTGGAAAGCATGCTTTATCTCAGGTGAGCCTGGCATACCAGCAATCAGCTCCGCGGTCGTTAAAGAAGGAGCTGATGCTCCACATTAGTTCGTCTCTGAGAGCGAATAGGCTTGCCTCATGTGATTGGCTGATGAAGACGGGAAAAGCCTGGCAGGCTTCTCTTCTTACCATGGTCTCCAGGAAACTAAAGAATGAAACCTAAGGCTGCGTATAGTGGTGCATGCCTATAATTCTAGAACTTGGGAGGCAGAGGCAGGAGAATTAACACAAATTTAAAGTCTGCATAGCAATTTCCAGATCTGCTAGGGATACACAGCGAGATCGTGTCTAAAAATATAAAAGCAGTCAGGCAAACAAAAAGTAATGGAGTATAATTTAAATTGTGTGATTATGAGGATTATAGTAGGTAGATCGGGGAAACGAGTTTTTTCTTTTTTTCTTGGCAGTCCTGGGCAAGTGCTCTATTATTGAGATACAGTAATACAGACGCAGTTCTCACCTTTTTTTTCTAGATTTTCTAGTTTTGTTTGTTTCCCAATACTAGAGAGAGAACACAGGGCCTTACCCCAGGTGAAGCAATCATCTACCACTGAGATACCCAGCACTTTCTACAAACTTTGAGATAAGTTCTCAGAAAACTGCCCAGACTGAGCATGAACTCACTCTATAGACCAAACAGGCTTTGAACTTGATCCTCCTGCTTTAGCCCCTGAGTAGCTGGAATTAGAGCCTGTGTCATCAGCCTCAACGCTCTGGCTTTGTTACCTATGACTAAGGTGGAACACTGTTTTTGATGCCCTTTGGAAATCCTTGGGGTCATTTACCCAAAGCAGAGTTTGCCTGAAACACCCTGTTGTTGTTAATAAAAATGGGCTGGGAGGAAGGACTCCAATAATGTCGTGAAAAGGTCCAGATAAGGAATACAAGCAAGTACCATGGGATCATGGATGGAAGACAGCCCAGATAAAAATCTTAGGGCTAATAATAAACATTACATAGCCCAACACTTATTTTCAAATTTACAGCAAACATGCCCCTCCCCGCAATATCCCAGCTCAGTGCTCAGGGCTTTTGTTCAGAACCTAGAACTATGAACACTGGCTGAAAGCGCAAGAGCTCTTAGTGGCTGAAGCTGTGAGTGTGAACACCGTGGTCACTGGTGCTTAACTATCTCCCAGGGAGCTAACCCTATAGGTCCTCTGTCCAGAAGGTAAGGCCCAAGGAATCTGCAGGATGCTCACAGGGGTTAGGTGTAGGGGTCCCTGGACTACCCACTGGAACAAAGGTCCAGAATTGCATTTCTTGTCTCTGGGTTTGGCAGTGTTATGTTTGGGATGCCCTGAATCTAGCCAGTGTCCCAGTGAGTTTGTACAGAAAATAAGAAAGAGTCCTGCTGTAAAGATGGTGACTTCCTGGTTCTGGGCTCCAGGTGAGAACTGTACCTGTTTTCTCACTTGCAGAATGAGAGCACTAAGCCCTGTCATGTCAAAACTGCCTCTTAAGAGTTGACGATGAGAGACTGAGGAGAGATGGGGAGATGTGACCCCTAAACAGTAAAGTGCTCTAGAGAGGATGGTGGGGGAATGGTTGTTACTACGGCGAGGTGGCAGAAGGAGCTAGTGGGCAGTTAAGGCTGGAACTAGATCCGTTCTGGGGAAGAGGAAGAGTCTGGGTGGTCTCTGGGCAGGAGACAAAGCTGAGTGACAGCTATGTCCATGAAAGGTACACAGAGTGGCATGGCGGCACCCAGTCAAGTCTTTTGAATACTCAGTTTTGTCTCCTGGAGATGAATATCCCTAGAGAGACCAAGAGACAGGGCCCAATTCTAGGGCCTAGAGAACACGATCTCTGGATGGTAGCCTTAGTGAAAGGACTAGGAGGAAGACTACAGGGCAAAGGAAAATGGATTCTAATGCCTGTTCAGTCAGGGACTCCCAAAGAGCTCTGAACTTCATTTCAGAACCAGTCACCACTGCCTCCGAGACAGTCTAATTTGGTTTATCCCTGGAAGAGGTGAGAAGACATAGTTTAGTTTCAGTCATGTAACTCATCCTCATGTCCCCAGCCAATTTGTGTCAACCCCGTGGGCACAAGCCAGGCAATCTTTTAGAGGGCTGGACCCCAAGGCTCCTTGGAACATTAGGGAGGGAGGGAGAAAAAAGAAGAGAGAGAGGAGGGAGGAAAAAGGAGGTAGAAAGCTGAAGGAGAAGGAGGAGAGAAAACAGAGGTGCACAGACAGGATGGATGGGAGGAAGGGTGTTGCTCCTTCCCACGACCGCAGGCCTCCAGGGGCGTGGCCCTGTAAGCCAGGCAGTTTTCTGCTTTGGGAATGTTACCAAGACATAAAAAGCATTTGAAGAAACAAACAAACTTAGAAATTACACTTTTAAAGAGTAGATTTACAAACCAACCCTTCCACCTCCCCCCAAAAGAAAACAGAACCAGTTACCAAGTAAAACACTAAAGATCAAACCAAACCAATATTTACACGCAACATTTTCAACCCCATCAAGCCCCACGTCCAGAGGCTTCTGTAGGGACAGTGACAAGCAGCCTTGCACAGTGGCAAGCAAGAATTAGAAACAGGGACTGAAAACCAAGACCTGGAGCTTGCAACACCTGCTGGGGCCACAGGAGCCAGGTGCTGAGACAATGGAAATGCACGACAACCCAGATGGAGGACGATGGTAAGGCTGAATGGTCCCTAAGCCCTGGGGTTCAGGCCTATGGGGACCTTTCTCCAAGCCTCCCTGGCTCTCAGCAGCTCTGGGAGGTGGCAGAAGGCCTCTGGTGGCTTGTGGCCTGGTGTGGTTCCCCTCAGCTGGAAATAACCTTAGAGGGGCCTCTGACCTCTTCAAGGAGAGTAGTAGAATCCTGGGGGGACCTGGCCCATGGCCCACCGGCCTGCTGACTTTGCCCATGCAAGTTATTAGGACATGAGGCAACAGCTGGTAGAACGGGCTGACCCTGATATACTGCCCATAGGGAAGGGGGTTGAGGGGCTTTGGGTGGCTGGTCCAGGTGTTCCTTAAAAGGTAGCCTGGGAACTGGTAGGTGGGAGTGCAGCTGCATCTCCCTAGTCCTGAAGCAAACCAGCTATGCAGTTGGATCTCTGCCTTTCTGATGGGGAACTCTGCACAAAAGCCAATCCATCCCTGGATGAGTCCGGATCCCCAGCCAGGGACGGGAGGGTGGCACATCACATGTGTACATGGTTCACTGGCACCAAGGGGAGGCACGTGAGCCTCCCCATACTGCAGCTGAGTTAGACGGGCGTGGCTCAGGCGACTCCTAGGGGTGTAGGAAAGACAGGCAGTAGAGCTTGGGCTAGAAGAGCCACGAGTGGCTATAAGGCTAAGAGAAGGGCTGGTGAACAGGCTGGCAGACACTCTCAGATCCATGTGCAAAGCTGCAACAGACAACATTCTAGACGTTCATCCTGCTTCCTGCGAGTTCTCTCTTGGGGAACGTGGAGGGGTCGCTGTGCTCAGAACAGAGCTGTGGTCCTCCGGGTCTGACTCATGAGAAAAGATGCTGGAGGAAGGGGAGGGATGCGAAGGATCATGGAGGATGGCTGGGGGGAGCGGTGACATCATTCTGACCTGCACTTTGTCTGAAGCATTTACAGTCTGGCCTTTAGAGGCCGGGCCAAGTACCGGCTGAGGAGGGAAATGTAGTGCTCTGAGACTGGATGGCCAGTGGTACTGGAGGAACGAGGTACAGAGCCTGAGCTCTGCCAAGGGGCCCTTCTGACAAAACCAGGAGATCTGAGCCCAGTGCTGAGCTGCCTCAGCCACATGGGGAAACGCCATGGTGTCGCGTTGTCCCAGTGGCAAGAAAACCTCTAATAAATTACCTTGGGGGCTTTGGGGGAAGGTAAGTTAAATTATTAAAATAAAGTAAATCACCTTAAATATTTATAGTATGAAAAATTCAAATAAACAATCTAGGCAAGAAATGTTTGTAGGCCCTTGTCTTGGGCTTATGTCCGGGGACACTGGCCTCTTGGCGCTCTCTCTGGCCTGACAGAGTCTCTCCCAGGGAGCATTTCTACCCTCTGCCTGCTGCAGGATTGTGGCACCCACCCATGCTACCAAGAAAGAGGCCCTAGGGACCGAGGCACAGCATGTAGGGATTTACCTACATCGGGTGTTGAGATGGATGCCACCCATTTCTGCTCTCATGGATCTCCTACGGAAGCTGGGCCTTCATGTGCCCCTGGCAAGGGAGTCAGCTCTTCAGGCCTCCAACTCTAAACTCTATACACTTCTACCTGCCTCCCGATTCTTGCTACACATGGGTGCAGGCAGGGGGATCCAGGGCTCCAGGATTCCAAGTGGACTTGGCCCTGGATTCCGCTCTATCATATCCCCCTTCCCTGCTCCAGGAAGGCCTTGCAACCAGGGCATTAGGGCTGGAAGGAGAAAGCAATGGTGATACTCCCCAGGCCCAGCTCTCCCAAGAGCCTTGAGGTGGGCCCTAAGCAAAGTGGTATCTTCTCCTCCACATGTGGTCAGTAGGGTGCATCTCTGTAAGCCCTGTTTCCTGGAGCCTGGCCAGAAATGCCTCCTTTTCTGGATCCTTCTAAGAAGTGGTGAGGGTGGTGCCAGGCCCCCTTTAGGATCCAGAGCTGACTTGCCGAGCTCTTCAGGTGCTTCTGAGGCCCAGTCCTGGTTAGCCAGGGTTGATCTTTCTCCTGCTCACTGCCTTCCCCTGGAAATCAGAGGTCTCTTCCCAGCAGTCAGTGGGACACCCTGCTTTACCTTGATGTGAAAGCTCTTCTCTGGCAGTGGTACAGCTGCTATTCCTCCTGGGCAGAGCGAGGCTGAGGCTGTGACCCCTTGCCTCATCTCAGGGTCTGGGCTGCTTGAGGCGGGAGCTTAGCTGCTCTGTGACTCACTGGGGGGCTGCCCTCTCCTCCCCACCCCAGCCTGACTCTGAAGGGTGCAGCCTGCACTTGGAAGGAGAATGCCGGATGGTGTTGCGGGATGGCCGGACGAAGCAGGAGGCCAGTGACTGGGCATTACAGTCACAAACGGCATCCTGGAAGAGACAGGGAGGAGAGGGTTAGGAGCAGGAGGCTACAGCCACCCAGTAACCAGGACTCAGCCATCTCTCACACTGCTTCCCAGGGGCTGCAAGCCTGTTCTAGACCAATTTTTATCATACTGATCCTGCTGGGGCAGCAATGGATCCACATTTTAAAAAAGTCAGTAAGGCACAGAGAAGAAGGCAGCCATTGTCTATGGCTGAGATTCTCAACATTTTATAGCATACACCGACCAGCATGGTGTCATCCCCAAAACCCATTTTTCAGATGCTGCTGTGAATGGTTAGGTCTCTGCTGGTTTGTTTTTGTTGTTGTTTTATTGAGTTTGGGCGTTTTGCTTGCATGTATGTCTATGTGCCACAAGTATGCGGTGCCTACAGAGTCCAGAAGAAGGTGTCAGATCTTCTGGAACTAGAGTTATAGACAGTTATGAGCCACCATATGAATTCTGAGAACCGAACCTAGCTCCTCTGGAAAAACAGCCACTGCTCTTAACTGCTGAGCCATCTCTCCAGCTCCCGGCTCTCTACAGTGTTCTACTAAATGGAAATAGATATTTTCCAATTTACTTCCTCCCCCTCTCTCCCCCAGTGTAGGACCTAGGGCTCTGAGCAAGCCAGGCAGGTGCTCTACCCCTGAGCTACATCCTCAGCTCCAATTTACTTTTCAGTTAGTTTCTTTGGGTCAGGGTCATACTGTGAAGCTCCAGCTGGCCTTGGATTCTCTATGCAGACAGGGCTGGCCTCCACCTGTGGTGCTTCTGTCTCAGGTATTCAAGAACCGGATTACAGGGATGCACTATCATGTCTAAGCAGTACTGGGGATTTCCTGATTCATTCTTGATGTGTATTTAGGTAGCCATTCTTTGTTGTTGTTGTTGTTGCTTGAGAAGTTTTCTCTGTGTAGCCCTCCCTATAGACCAGGCTAGCCTCAAACTCAGAGATCCAACTGGCCTCTGCCTCACATGTGCCACCATTTTGGTCTCACTCATTCTTTAAATTATTATCAGATCCCAGAAATGATTCAACAGCACTGCTACAAAACCCAACCGCTCTCTTCAGTCCTGGCTCTGTCACTTACTAGGCGAGTGACACATTTACAAGCCTTTACCTCTTCTCTGTGGTGAAAGACATGTTGTGTTTCTCAGCAGTGTGACGGTCAAGTCAAGCATGACATGCAATGACAGGGCTCATTACCTACTAGGCACTCAACACATCTCAGCAACACAATCCTTGTTCTTTCCTTTCTCCTTTTAAGTGTTGGGAATTGAACTCAGGGCTTCTTGTGTGCTGGGCAAGTGGTTTCACCATCAAACTACACTCCAGCCCTGTTCTGTCATTGCTTTCCTTCTTTTTTAAAAAGAGGTATATTTAGTTGTATGTGTCTGAGTGTTCCGTCTCCTGTATGTAAATGCACCATGTGTGTGCAGTGCTCAGAGGCCAGAAGAGGGCATAGGATCCCTTGGAATGGGAGCTATAGGTGGCTGTGAGTCAACAGTGGGTGCTGAGAACTGAACTCAGGTCCTCTTGAAGAGCAGTGAATGCTCTTAACTGCTGGCCAGCTTCCCAGACCCTCACTGTTCTTTCTCGCTGTGATAGCTTTATGAACATGATGGCACTTGTTATTGCTGTTTTGTTTTTGGAGACAAAGTCTCACCACAGAGCCTTGGCTGGTCTGGAACTTGCCACATAGACCAGGCTGGTCTCAAACTGATAAGAGATCCTTCTGCCTCTGCCTCCAAAATACGGGGATCAATGGTGTGAGCCACCACCTCTGGCTTGTGATGGCTCACTTTATATCAGTGACTAAGACACGGGGCACTTAAACACCATGACCAACATCATTCTAGGCATTCATATGAGGGTGCATTTTTGTAAGACTGAAACCTAAGTTGTCAGGCTAGGTAAAGAAAATTACCATCTTTAATGCGGGAGGGTCTCATCCAATCAGCTCTCTTAAAACAGCTGCCTCTCCCCCAAGGTAAGCAAATTCTTCATGGCTGACAACCTTCAGACTGGAACACTGGATTCTTGTTCCTGCTTCTATTTTTTTTTTTAATTAATTTAATGTATTCATTTATTTTGCACTGTGGGATATATGTGTATGCATCCACGCAGTGGAGGTCAGGGGCAACTTTCCTGAGTGTTTTCTTACCCCACCTGTAAGCGCCAGGGATTGGACCTAGGTCATCATATTTGATGGCAAGCACCTTTTGCTGCTCCCTTTTCTTGCCTTTAGACTTAAACTGAAACAAGGGCACTTTCTGGCCATGAGGCTGCCTGCTTTTAGACTGGGTTAAAGTCATTGACTCTCCTGGTTCTCAGGCCTTGAGACTCAGACTGGAACTAAACCACTGGCCAGACCCTACACAAGACTCTTAAAATCGAAACTCTCATTCATTCTTATGTTCATTCATATTGTCTCTCCCTCCCTTCCTTCTCACTTCCCCCTTCCCCCTCTTCTTCTCTCCCTCTTTAATGTACTAGGACTAAACCCACCGCCTCACATCTAGACTTACATGGCACAAATGACAAAAAACTGATCTAGACAATCTCTTCTGAAATACTATTAGACAGTACAACAAAAGCCTTATAGATCTCTAAATCTTCTTTTATCCTATTTCTGCAAATCAAACTTAATGAAATAATCTGAAATGTAAATTTTTTTTTTGAGGCAGGGTTTCTCTGTGTAGCTCTGACTACCCTGGAACTCATTATGTAGACCAGGCTGGCCTCAAACTCACAGAGATCCACCTGCCTCCGCTTCCTCAGTGCTGGGATTCAAGGTGTGCGCCAATCCACCACCCAGCTTTCTCCTCTCTTACGTTCTTTCTGTTTTTCCATTTTTAATATTTTATTTTCACCTGAATGTGAAAATGAAATTTCACATTTTATTTTGCTTGCATGTATGTCTACGTGAGGGTTTCAGATCCCCTGAAGTTGGAGTCACAGACAGTCGTGAACTACCATGTAGGTGTTGTGAATTGATCCTGGGTCCTCTGGAAGAGCAAGCAGAGCCATCTCTCCAATCTCCTTTTTCTCCTTTTAGGATTTATTTATTTTTTATCTGCGTATATGTCTGTGAGTCTGCATGGGCCTTTGTGCATCATGTGTATGAAGGTGCCCGCAGAGGCCAGAGGAGGTCAGGTCCCTGAAACTAGAGTTACAGGCAGCTGTGCAGTCTGATTTGTGGGTGCTGCGAACCAAACCTTGGTATTATTCATGAACAGCAAAGGCTCTTAACTGCTGAGTTGCCTTTAGACTCCACTCCCTCCCTCCCTCCCTCCCCCTCCCTTCCTTGAATTTGCCTAAGGACCAAGTAGAACACTGCAGAACTCTGGTTTTATAGCTTCCAGTTCAAGCACCTATGAGATGTTGACTCAAATCCCTCTGTCTTAGAAGAAAAAAAAGGAGGGGGATTCAATCGAGAGGAGAGAGAGATGCTACAGAGTCAGACCCACTCTCAGTTCCATAATACTCTCTCATCCTGTAGAGACCACGCCTTCCCCCCGCCCCCAACACTAACTTAGACATATTCCTATACTAAACCTCAGATAATCCCTAACACAACAGAATCGGTATCAAAAGTGGAGTGCGTAGCAAGACATTCTCCTAGGACTTAGACGTGAAGTCTTGGGGTGGGGAAGTGGTAGTTGGTGAGTGTGTTATAACCAGTGTTCTGAGAATGAGGGAGGGGAGCCCTGATGTTTAGCTTTTTAAAGCTTTTTTTTTTTTTTTTCTTCTGGCATTCATCCTCTTACTACAGCAATCTTAAACTACCAAGGCAATATTCCCACTAAACACAGAATGCCCAACGAGCCTGCTCCATAGGCACATCCCTTCTCTGGGGGACTCTGCCAACCCCTGTGGCATGGTGGCAAGGCAGATAGCTGAGCTGCACCCACTAGTCTCTTCACACTGGGTCTGTGCTATTTCAGGTCAAGAATGTTCACACCCATCCCGCTCAACATTAGAACTCTTTAAGCTCAGGCTGTGGTGGCTCATTTAATCCCAGCACTCAGGAGGTAGAGGCAGGCTGGTCTCTATGAGTTCTGGGCCAACCTCATCTATGGAATGAGTTTCAGAGATATTTGTTAAGACCCACAAATATCTTCCCTGAGTTTAAGAGTCAGAAGAGGGTCTTGAGATGCACCTTGTTGCCAGAGTGTTTACTTTGAATGCACAAAGCCCAGGATACCATCCTCAGCACCATATACAAACTACATGTCATGAACATACCTGTTATCCCAGTACAGAGGCAAGGGAATCAGGAATTGAAGGTCATCCTCAGTCACATAGAAAGTTCAAGGTCAGCCTGGGCTACACAGGACTCTGACTTAACAAAACAAAACAAAATGCAGCACAAGACAAGATGGAAGAGTTTGAACTATAGGCTAATCCCCCTTTCTGAGAGAAGGGTTAAGTCCATCCTTACCTCACTGGAAAGGACCAATGCTCCATCTCCGTCCCGAAGGACACCATCCTTCCCCACCTGGGAGAGCATGGTGGGTCTGACCTCTTCGCTACCACCTGCCTTGGCTGCCTTCTTATTCAGGATCCTGGCTACGCCCTCGGGTTGGTGGTAGCTGGCAGGGGATAGGGGCTCTGGTTTCTTGGAGCTTTCCTCTCCTGCTGCGGTAGTGGGGCTCGGTGCACGGCCACACACATTCCGGAAGAACTCCTGCACGATGCCATACTTGGGAGGCTCGGGCTTGGTTCGGGCCTCAGACATGCCCAGTTTCCAGACAGACTCGGTGCTCCCCGAGTGCTCCACCACACTGAAGAGGCTGGACAGCCCATCATTGATGTTCCTCAGCACCGGGCTATCCCGTGTGGTGGTGGAGCGGGCCCAGGCCGAGCCATTCTGCTTGCCTTGGTGCAGGTTCCACAGGCTGCGGTCCTTGGTGCTGTCCAGCTTGGATACCGATCGCCTCTGGAGCTTGGGTGAGCCATACTTAGGCGAGCAGCATGGCCGCTCAATGCGAGAGTGGACCTTGTCCAGGGAGGAGGAGATCTGTTTGCTGCGCACAGACATGAGCGAGGAGCTGCGGGGCGACCAGCTCTTGCTGTGGAGGCTGCTGCGGGGAGGGTCAGTCTGCAGGCCCACACTGACCGTCCGAATGGTCTGCGTGCCCACGCTGGCCAGACCTACCGTCTGGCTGGACGTGCTCTTTACCTTCCTCTCCAGCGAGCCAGAGCGCATGGCCTGCCGCACACAGTTGGTGATCTCCTTCATGTCATCGCTCATGTTACCTGACATCTCAAAGTCATGCAAGGCTGCAGGGAAAGCAGGTCCGGAACCCGGGCTGTTGCCCCCGGATCCTCCATCCAGGCGCTGCCGGGAGAAGTTGCAAAGCCAGCGGCTGTAGGCACTCTCGGCCAGCCCGTCGGCTTCGGCTGACTCCTTGGGCTTGGCTGTGGTGAAGAGGAAGCCTGGTTCAATGAGGATCTTGCCTTCCTTGTCGTGGACCACAGGGACTCCCAGGCGCCTGGCCACTGGGGGGCTATAGTAGACTCGTATGCCCGTCTTGTCTGGGGCAGTGTAACTGCGCTGCATCTGCCTCCCTGCAGGCTCCCGGCAGGCCAGGGGACCCATGCGGCTGCAGTCCCGGGTGGAAAGCCCGGGCTTTTCCTTGGAGTCCTTCTCGGGCTCCACGGGCTCAGTACTCACGAAGGCAAAAGCAGGGCTGTTGGGCAGCTTCTTGTTCCGGGCATCTCCACCAGCAAGGTAGGGGGAACAGTCGAGCAAACTTTCAAACTCAGACATGGAGGAAACTGATTTGGTCCTGGGTAGAAGAGAGGAAGAAAATGGGATCAGTGGAAAAATAACAGGTCGAGCATGCCAGTCCACTTACCTGGACACGCACGCGGGGGCCACGCCAGTCTCACCTGTCTTTTAGAGACAAGCCTGCTGGTACCCCCTCAGACCCTCTCTACACTACTACCCATATACTCAAGAGGCACAGACACCAGGATCACACTCAACCTCTAGCCAGTTCAATCCCCCTGAACATAGCTCTCAGCACAAAATGGGTGGGATCTGAAGTAAACACCTGACCTCCTTAGCTGGGGTAGATCCGATTGGTTCAGCCTCTGCTGGCTCCCAGGTTCCTCAGCAATCCTGAGCTCCAAGTACCCACTACCTAACTGGGTAGTACCCCAGGCCCCCATCCATCAACCATTTGAAATTCCTTTGACTTGCTGCCTTCATTCCCTGTCTCACATCCAGGTAACGTTGGCTACTGGAGTCTTCTAGACATGACTGGTCACTAGGCAATTCTGGGGGCATCTCCAACTGTCCCATTAGAGAGAGGGAGGTACCCAGGCACCAGTGCTGGAAATGGCAGAGCTAGAATTAAAGCCTGGTCCTCTGGCTCCAGTGACCCCCCCCCCCCAATGTTCAGTACAGCCCCTCACTTCTTTCATGGAGGGTGTTAATGGTGGGAACACTATCCCTGGGTGACCCTTTGGCCACCACATGAGGCACAGTGGACACTGCCCAACAATCCCAGGCACGGATATCTACCATGACTCAAAGTCCAGGGAGGAAAAGGGATCCCCCAGAGGAGCCGAATGGCTTCTTTGCCAGCAAAAGCAGCTGAGGCCCCAGTTTTCCATACTCAGAATCAATATTAAACAGAAAGCTGCAATCCTCATGGCCCCAAGCTTTTCAGTTCCCGAGTGACTGGGGTTCCAAAGGCAAAAAAAAAAAAAACAAAAAAAAACCCCAAAAACATCTCGTAGTTCTCCCAACTCTCATGGAGGCAGGGGTGGACACATGGGACAGGGGAGTGAAGACACTCAAAGCCAAAGGTCCATGGGTCTGGGGCCAGAGCTGCGGGGTGCGGCCAGCACCTCTTTAAGCCGGTTCCCCCAAGCTCAGCTTCAGAAACTCCGTCCTTGTCATGGATCTTCTCACTTCGAGTCTGTCAAAGGAAGAGACGAGAAGGGTTAGCTCTGGAGACCAGTCTGTGAAAGGGAGGTGACAGCAGACCAGTGTGGGGGCTGAACCCAGGACTCCACACGTGCATGCTCTCTTCCGGGGTGTAGGATGCAATAGCAACGTGACCCAGGCTCTGGTACCTGGAGGGCAATGAGGGACCACGGAAAGAGGGACTGTCTGAGACTTAGAACTTATTCCGTGACAGTGCTGTACAGTTGACGGCGATGACAGAGATGGTGACATTTCCCCAGGTCTACAGACACAGCCCTTAGGGCCTATGAGTTATCAGAACTGCATCGCTAGCCCTGTGAGTCCCCGCAAAATACTGTGTTTCAGCTCCCCAGCATAGGCATTTGCCCTCTCTAGCCCCATTTTCTTTGTAGCATGCCATCCTGAGGGGGAAGGACGATGTGAAGGACCTGAATATAACCTTTATCACTCAGCTCTGTGTCCTATGGACAATGCCCCCTGAACCTGCGTGAGAACTCTTCCAACGTGACCCTACTGCCCCCACTCAGGACTAGGCCAGGGCAATGAGACAACTGGGGCCCAGAGACGGAGAGTGACTTACCGAAGACCGCACAACTACTAAGAAGGCTTGCTTTCTGTTGGTGTCTAACTGAACTAGCCCGGGGTTTCTCCCAGGCATGGTCAGACCGGCCCCAGTGGAGGGCCCTTCCCATGTCTGAATCATAGGGCGGTGATCCTGGGGCTAAGAAGCCCAGGGTGTAAGAAGGGTGTGGCTTTGGGGACAGAGTTAGCATCCTTCTCTCACGTTTCCCACAAGCAAGGAATTTTCTGGTACAGTCAGGAGCCGGCGAAGCATGGGGAGCAGCGATGCCCTCACCTCTTTCCAGCTGTTGTCCTGCTTCTCCAGGTCTGAATGCTTCAGGACCCAGGGCTCGGCAGCCTTCTGCAGCTGACAAAGGCAAAGGGTATATGCTGGTGGGTAGGGCTGCTCTGAGCAAGGCTACTCCCCAGCTTCAGTTCCACAGCCCACATGACCCACATCGTGGGCCCGGCGTTAGCTTCTCAGTGGGCAGCAGCACTGAGCCCTCAAAGATGGATTTGGAAAACAGTAACACAAGTAGCTACTGACAGGCATCTTCCTGAACCCACGGCTCAAACTTTGCTACTTTAGGAACCCGATGCAAGACAAATAGAACAGGGGCAGCAATAAAAAGTCTCCTCAACATGACTGAACAACAATCCCAGATGAAGATGTGAAGCCTAGGCCCCATGGTAGGGGGAGGACTAGGAGCACCGTGTCACTCTTGTGGCTAGCTCTTTTACTCCCATGACTGCCCTGAGAGGTGAGAAGGTCAAACAGCCATCCTCCTTGTGTAAATGAAGCCCAGAGATCAGAGGTGGCTGGTCTCAGGTTGGGCATCCTGACCAGGAAGCCCCTCTGTGGTGGTTTGAGTGGAAATGGCCCTCATAGGTTCATAGGGAGTGGCATAATTAAGACGTGTGGCTTTGTTGTAGTAGGTGTGGCCTTGTTGGAGGAAGTGTGTCATTGGGGGTGAGCACTGAGGTTTCAAATGCTCAAGCCAGGCCCAGCGTCAGTCTCTCTTCCCACTGCCTGTGGATCTGGATGTAGAACCCTCAGCTCCTTCTCCAGTACCGTGTCTGCCTACATAGCACCGTGCTTCCCATCATGACGATAATGGACTAAACCTCTGAACCTGTAAGCCAGCTCCAGTTAAATGTTTCCTTTAAAGGGTTGCCATGGTCACAGTGTCTCTTCGCAGCAATAGAACCCTGACTAAGACACCCTCCCTATCAGCTGCTCTCTGGGCTGCTTGGTTAGGCTGATTTCACCGAGAGCAAAACCTGTATGTGGATGTGGGGGCTGACCCCTGTGACCCTAGCTCTAGAGGGGCAGAAGCAGGAGAACTGAGCACTCCAGGCTAGTCTGGGCAACTACAGAGATACACAGAGACTAACTCTCAAAACAAACGAAACCAAAAAAGGAAGGACAGGGGAAGGGAGGAAGGAGGTAGAGAATAAGAAAAAAAAAAAAAAAAAAGGACAAAGCTCTGGGTGTCCTGGTTTGAATCAAGGAAAACAGATCAGTGTCAAAAGGTTGCAGGAGACCAGAGCTAGGAAGCCAGCAAATTCCTCACAAGGCCCCTGTTGGAAAACCAAGTGCAGGACTGAGCACCTATGGGAGAGTAAGTCCCAGCTGGGTGCTGATACCCCACTAAGCATGGCATGGATTTGGTTTAATGATCTCCAAATCATTAAAAAATGTTAAAAGCTGAGTGGTGGTGGCGCTCACTTGTAATCCCAGAACTCGGGAGGCAGAGGCAGGTGGATCTCTGTGAGTTTGAGGCCAGCCTGGTCTACAAAGCGAGGCCAGGACTACACAGAGAAACCCCGTCTTGAAAAAAACCAACCAAACCAAACCAACAATAAAACCCACCAAATGATGATGATGATAATGATGACGCAGTAACAGAAAGGAATCATTCTATAGTCAAGAAAGTAGCCAGACGGTGCAAAAGAATGTTCTGATCAGCTTTCCACATTACCCAGGACCTGTGTTTTGATTTGTGGGTGTACCGGCCTGAACTTCCACACACAGGAAATGTGCCCCCAGAGGTACAATGTTGCTGCAGCTAGTGGGTGTGACCCCTAGAGAAAACCTAGCCCCTTGAAGGAGTCAGCTGAAATTAAGAATCTGCCAGACGTTGGGGCTGGAGAGATGGCTCAGCAGTTCAAAGCACTTGCTGCTTTCCCAGAGGACTCGGGCTCAGTTCCCAGCACCTACATGGCAGATCACAACCATCTGTAACTCCAGCTCCAGGAAATCCAACACCCTCTTCCGGCCTGAGGGCACCAGGCATGTACATGGTGCATATACATGCAAGCAAAACACTCTCCATATAACATTAAAAATGAGTAAATCTCAAAAAAACAAAACCAAAACAAAACAGCAGGTTGGAGTGTTGTCTCAGTGCTTAAGCGCACTGTTTGCTCTTCCAGAGGTCCCGAGTTCAAGTCCCAGAATCTACATGGTAGTTCACAACCATCTATACTGAAAGCTGATGCCCTCTTCTGCCATGCAGGTATAGAAATCTTTAAAAAGATAATAATAAATCTTTTAAAAAAAAATTAACTGTGCAGTGGTGGCACACACCTTTAATCCCAGGACTCAGGAGGCAGAGGAAGGTGAATCTCCGAGTTTGAGGCCAGCCTGGTCTACAGAGATATTCCCAGGACAGCCAGGGCTACACAGAGAAACCCTGTCTCAAACAAACAAACAACAAACAAAACAAAACAAAAAAACCCGAACAAATGAAAAAAAAAATCTTCCAGATGTGACGGTTCTTCCACATTTCTGTCCTGTCAGAAACAGGACTCCTTGGCTCGTTTTGCTTATCCGCAAAGTGACCTTAAAGGGCTGAGAGGGTTTTCGACTGCGTTCTGAGAAGATATACAAGGCAGTAACTCTTGGAGGGATGCCCACCCTCATCAGGTGAGTCCAAAGACTGGGGAGTCATGAGAACTGGCAGGGAAAGAGCAAACCAGGTCTGCATGCTGCTCTAAATGCAGACTGGGGAGGGGGACTAGGACAGGAGGACTGGGTGGGGGATGGACAGAGGACACTATGGGAAGAGCCCTCTGAAGCTGGCTCTCACCCATCAGCCACTGGTGCCTGTGAAGGCAGCGCTGTGTACTGTGCACATACACACGTGTGTGGATTTACAGTAGGGGGCTACTTACTGCTTGTTAGGGTTTTTGAGACAGGGTTCCACGTAAACAGGCCAGCTTCAAACCCACTAAGCAGCTGAGGCGGATGACCATGAGCCTCTAATTCTCCTACCTTTACCGCCCAAAAGATTACAGGCCTGAGCCACCATACTTGGTTCCTGTGGTGTTGGGAATCCGACCCAGGGCTTCATGCCTGCTAGGCAAGCACTCTACCAATTAACTGAGTGACACCACCAGTTCCATAGTGAAAACATGGTACCCAGACTTTGTCAGCGTGGAATCATGAATGGTGGAGTCTGAGACTCCACTGACTGACGGAGACTCGGGGGGAGGGGGGGAAGCTGGATGGTTCAGCGGTTAAGAGCACTGAGTGCTCTTCTGAGAGGACCTGAGTTCAATTCCCAGCATCCACGTGGCAGCTCACAAATGTCTAGAACGCTAAGATCTGAAACCATCACACAAACAGACGAAACACCTATGCACATAAAATAAAATTATATTAAAAACCAAAAAACTGACCAAGACTCTCCATGGGAGAGGCAAGTGTGCATGCAGGAACATAATGATTCAATTAGTGAAAAACAAACAAACAAGAGAACCCCCCCCATAGAGGTAAGCCTACACAGTAAACAGGAAGGGAGCCAAATGGAATCTGGTTTTTGTAATGTTTAGGTCTTAGTTTCCCTCTCTTGGTCAGAAGACTGCAGTTTTCCTAAGGGAATCACTCTTTTTTTTTTTTTGTTTTGTTTTTTTTTTTAGATTTTACTTATTTACACATACATATACATGCATGCATGCATACATACAGTATTCTGTCTGCATATGTGCCTAAAGGCCAGAAGAGGGCACCAGATCACGTCATAGATGGCTATGAGCCACCATGTGGTTGCTGGGAATTGAACTCAGGACCTTTGGAAGAACAGCCAGTGCTCTTAACCGCTGAGCCACCTCTCCAGCCCCGGGGAATCACTCTTGTCTTTTCCCTTTTGGGTCCTGGGTTTTGATAGGGTGGAATGATGGGCACATGACTGACACCTGGCCAATGAGAACTTGTGGGACAAAAGCTCTTCTTATTGCAACTGCTACGCTGTAAGCTATGAGCAGGAAATGATGGCCTGTGGGGCTGGTGTGTATAAGAGTAAAGCAAACATGGACCAGGCTAGGGACCTCAAAAACTGAGGCCGGGGAAGGGACCTGCTTCTCCCTGCTCTCTCCGAGCTCCAGGCTTTAGCTATCACGGGGGAAGAGCGTTCTGGTGGTCACTGCCTGAGCGCCTGGATCCAGCCTTACCTGACTGAGGCGGTTCTGCAGCTCCTTCACCTGCTGCTCCACCTGTTGCTTTTCTCCCTGCAGCCGCTCCACCAGCTGCAGCTTCTCCTGGTTCCAGTGGCGCTCGCTGAGCTGCAGCTGCCTGGTGAGCTCCATGACTGCACTGTAGGACTCAGCCAGGAGGTGCTGCTGTTCTTCCCGCTCCCTCTGCAGTGCGGCCTTCCAGTCGGGGCCGGGCCTCTCACTGGCCCCCTTCCCAGCCTTCAGCTCCATCTGCAGGAAAAAGAGCCAGCTGGGTAGTGGCAGGGGACGCTGGCTCCAGACCCATATACCTGGGAGGCCTTTGGGGACCTCCCATGCCTGTCCTGACAACAGAGCTGTGGACCCCCTCTACATAGAAGCCAGACCCTGAACCCAATGTTCTCTTCCTAAGCAAAGTGCTATTTCCTGTCCTTCAGAGAGGCTCCAAGGGAGCCTCCATATCTTCCACAGCCAGAGTTCAGAGGCTTGGGGAGCAAGATCAGGTCTGCTGCTTAACGGCCAGGAAAGAAACCTATGCCAAGCATTGCTACAACAGGCAGAGCCCCCAGAAGAGGGCACCAGATCACGTCATAGATGGCTATGAGCCACCATGTGGTTGCTGGGAATTGAACTCAGGACCTTTGGAAGAACAGCCAGTGCTCTTAACCGCTGAGCCACCTCTCCAGCCCTGGGGAATCACTCTTGTCTTTTCCCTTTTGGGTCCTGGGTTTTGATAGGGTGGAATGATGGGCACATGACTGACACCTGGCCAATGAGAACTTGTGGGACAAAAGCTCTTCTTATTGCAACTGCTACGCTGTAAGCTATGAGCAGGAAATGATAACCAACAACTATAAATCTACCAGCAGCACCCATTTCCATGCGTGAGAGACATTCTATATCTTCACCCCCAGCCCCTTGAAAGCTAGGCCCCACCTTGTCCCCAGAGGCCCTGCACAGGGACATGTACACATGGTCACATAATACATAGGCGCAAGAATGATCCAGCATGATATTTTTCTCAGCGTAGACCTCCTCATGGGGAGGCAGGAAGGAAACAGACAGCGTCAGGACTCACTGGCCCCAAGGATCTGAGAATGCTTATCCTCAAGAGGCTGGTCAGAGAGCAAGAGGTCCTGGAATGGCTGGGTTTGTGAGGCAGTGAGGGGGTCTGCGGGAGCACTGGACAGGAGAATGGTGCAGGGGCTCAGGAAAAAGCAAGGAGTCTATACACTCCGGGCAAGAGGGTAATCGTGCTCACGAGAGGTCAGAGGCTCGGGGAGCAAGATCAGATCTGCTATTTAATAGCTAGGAGAGAAACCTAACTCCTCGGGACCTGCTTCGCCATCTGGCCAGCAGAGACCATCAGGGTGTCCATCTCCCATGGCCGCAGACAGCAGGAAGGCAGCCTGAGGCCAGGCTGTGCTGGAGGAGGCCATGGGCCCAGTCTGAAGAACTATGAAGTCTGAGCATTTTCTGAGTGAGAAGCCTGCATTCCCACTCCTCAGGCCAGAATGGGGAAAGAACTTGCCCTGGGCACACAGCAGATGCTGGTCTCCTAGGAAGTCAGGCTGGGTGGCTGGAAGGTAGATCCTTATTTGAGTGTGAGGAACAAATCAGAGCCAGTTAGCAGGGGTCAGGGTGGGAGTCCTTATGAGGAGAGGAGAAAGCAAATGGGGATGGCAGACAGTGGAGTCAAGGCAGGGGCGTGCGGCCTATTACCAAGTGCAGGGAGCCCTGTGAGTCAAGTCCTGAGTGAATGGGTGCTGTTGACATGGGCACGGTCACGTCAAATACCCCATGGGATCCTGGGACCCATGGAGAAACGGCAAAGCCATGTGCCCCATCAGGGTGAGGGTCGGCGGAAAATGGCAAAGCCTTCCTGAGAGTGTGGGTGGTGTTAACAGTGTGTGCAGAGATGCTCACCACAGCAGCCTCCTCCAACATTCACGGCCTGAAGACAGCTTCCCTCCAGAGTGCCCTGCCCAGATTAGCTGTGAACTGTCCCCTGATACCATAATCCCTGCCTCCTCGTATTAACAACCACCTCTGCCTCACTGCCTAATCAGCTACACAGTACACAGGCTGCAAGCCCAGATCGCCTGATCCTAGCTTTCTGTGTATCCTTGTGTCTGTCCGTTTTTTCTTCATTCTCTCCACACCCGAGTCAGGTCCATCCCAGAGCTGCGCTCTCTGTGGCACTCAGGCTGGTGTGGGGGCATTCCGTGAGCCCACAGCGCATCCTGCGTTCCTGTCAATCTCTGTGGGTGTCCGGTACAAGGCGAGTGTAAGGGTCTTGTGCATCAAGAGCGCAGCTCAGCACCCTCCTCTGAGACCCCGCTGTCTAGATCGGGGCTGGGAACGAGGAACGGGGAGGTCCCTGACAAGCAAGGAGGCTTACCTGGGAGGCCTGGCCCTTGAGCTCCGCCCGCTCGGTCTCCCAGGCGGCTCTGGCCTTTGCGAACTGCTGCTGGAGTTCCGTCAGGCTCCGGTGTTCGTCTTGGAGCAGCCAGCAGAGCTCCTTGAGTGTGACCTTCATGTCGGCTAGCGTCTTGATGTACTCGTTAGGCTGCACACAGAGGAAGGCCGGGTCAGGAGGCAGGAAGGGCAACCCTGGCGCGGCTGCCTCACCCGGGAAGTCTAGCCTCGGCCCTACCAGCCTGCGAGTCCTCTGCAGGTCTCCTCACCCGTAAACTGGGGCTGGAGGCCAGTCCTGGAATGGCTGAGCCGGGCAGCAAGTCTCACACGCGGTGAATTCTATTACAGGAGTGGCTGCTCGGCCCAAGCGCAGAGAAACCACCTTCCCTAGGCTTTGCCGGCCCCAGGCTGCAGGTCTCCCCTCTGAGCTGACACCTCCATGGACCCTCTCAAATGGTGCCAGACTGGATTCCGACCCCCCTTCCTGGCCCCTTGAACACTGCTCACCCACACTCCAGCTCACGGTAGAACCCTGGGAGGCTGATGGTACCGTGGGCCCCTCAGACCTGTGGCTTGATTTGACAGTTCTTACTTAACTTTGTGTGACCCTGGCCCACTATCCTTAACCTTCCCACAATGCCCCACTGGCCACGGCCACTCCAGCACACCGTGCCACACCTCCGCACGCAGTCCTCTTGGCTCGATATGGTCTCTTTTCCATCCTGAACTCAATAAGCCCCCTATTCATCCAAGGAAGGCCACGAGTACCACCGTTCCCCATACAACAAATTAACTGCTCTCCTTCCCGAATGTGACCTCGCAGTCCACACGGCCTTCTGTCTCTACCCTTGAGTGACTGGTATATCCCCTAGCAAAGAGCGACTGGTGGGCCAGATTCCAGACAATAACCATCTTCAGATCCTGTGTCCAGTCAGCACTGAGTGATCACGAATGCACGGGGTTGCACGCGGTTAAGGCAGGACCGGAAGGGGCTAAACGCACCGTGTTCTGGGTCCAGCTGTCCCCTGTGCAGGCCTTGTTATCCGAGTGCTGGGCGTTCATCTCCTCTTCCTCCATCAGCAGGTACAGTTCCTTCATGCTGTTCACCTGGTTTGAGAGACCACATTGGAAAGGCTCAGCCTCCAAAGGATGGGGACCACGATAAGCAGTCCAGACTGAAAGAGGACTGCGCAGCCATGTAGGGAGGACGGGTGGCTCAGGCTGAACCAGATCCCGCCGCTGGCTTCCCGAATCTTAACTGGGACCCACCCCGCACCGTTCAGGCAAGGGAGCAGAACTCCCGTCCCCCGCCCCCTCGGGGCTCCGGCTAAGCTCAGCTGTACCTCCAGAAAGTCGTCCTCCTCACTGGGCAGAACCTTGCCCTGCCGCCAGCGCTTCAGGAACCACCGCAGCTTCATGAAGAGCAGCAGGAAGTTGTGCTTGAACTGTTGGGACTCCTGTACCAGTATGTTCTTCTCCTGGCTCCAGAATTTTTGCTCCAGCCGCCGCTGGAGGCTCAGGCTCTGCAGCTCGAACTCCCGCCTCAGCAGCGCCCTCTGCTGGTCCTCTTTTAGCTGTCGGGACATGAGGGAGCCAGGTAGGCCCTAGTTGATTCCAGACCCGGATCAAGGGTAGAGGGGAGCCTCCTGGTGAGCCCTGAGTGCACTCTCCAGAACCCACATACAAAAGCTCAGCCACGCCACGCCTGGTCTCACAGGTGAGTCCCAGGTGCCGGGGAGGGATCCCGTCTCGAACCGCTGTGTCAACAGCTTGAGGAGTGACCTCGGCTACCATGTCCTCATTCTCTGAGCACCTCCTGGGCAGCAGATGTTTCCCTACGCGCTCTCACGGGTCTGGGAACTGTGAAGGTTAGTGGGGACTGCAGAGAGGGTGAGGTGCAGAACAGAGGCATGGGGGGGCGGTCGAGAAAGGCTGAGAAACATGAAATATCTTGGGGGAACAGCACTGGGTCCCAGCTGAGAGAGCCAAAGGCCCTGAGGTGCGCAGCTCTACGCGATTCTGCCTCATCAGCCTGCCTGACCGTGCGCCACCACGGCGGCTTCCTCATCAGTACAGTGGGGCCATCTCCTGAGGGCAGACTATGAAGACCACAAGAGAGAATGTGGGCAAAGCGTGTCGTTATACACGGGCCATTCAGTAAGGTCTTTGCTTTTTGTTTCTTGTTGTTGTTTTCAGTTCTTACTGTTTTGTATGTACATGGGGGGCACGGGTGTCCAGGCACCTCTGTGGTGGCCGGAGGACTAGCTCAAGTTATTTCTCTCTCACCCTGTGGGGCCTGGGGAGCAAACTCAAGTTTGTAAGGCTTGGTGGCAAGTGTCTTTACCAGCCCCAACAGTAAAGCTTAATAAATGCTCTTAACAGAGCTTGCAAACTGCTCCACGGCAAGGCTTGATATGGGCACCGTTTCATAGGCAGGAAACTGAGGGCAAGAGATAAAAAAAGGGCTAGAGAGAAGGCTCAGTGGTTAAGAGCACTGAATGCTCTTCCTGAAGACTGGGGTTCAATTCCCAGCACCTACATCAGGCAGATGACAGAAAATCTGACATTTCTAGTCTCCATAGACACCTGCGCTGACATACACACACATATATATATACCCATCTACATGTAATTAAAAGTCTTTAAAAAATTATCTTTAAAAAAGATGAAACAGAGACAGGCATGGTGACCCATGCCTTTAATCCCAGCACTTGGAAGTGAGAGGCAGGCGGATTTCTTTGAGTTCGAATTAGCCCAGTCTACATATCAAGGGAAAAGCCATGGCTATATAGAGAGATCCTGTCTCAGAAAAACAACCAAACAAACAAACAAAGCAAAACCCAAAGAGATTAAACAGGCCCGGCGTCACCGAGGCAGCCAGTGCCATTATCATGTGCAGGGCACAGGGGTAGGAAAGCTTGGTTTTCTCCCACTGTTATCCCCTTCAGAGGACCCTGGCTTTTAGTAGTGTTACACTTCGTACTATGCTGGGGACAGAACCCAGAGCCTCTCACATGCTGTCAAGTGCTCTCTACCTCAGGGGAGGGGAGGAGAGGGGAGGGGAAGGGAGGGGAGGGGCTGGGAGGGGAGGGGAGGGGAGAGGAGAAACGTGGTACAAACGCACCTGGACCACTTTCTGGTTGAAGCTGTCAGCCTCCTCTTTCCGGAGCTGCCGCTCCTGAGACAGCTGCTCTTGCAAGCCCCGGAGGCTGTCATGGGCCTCTGCCAGGACCAACTGAAGCTCCTTGATCTGAGGAGGGGGGCAGATAAGGAGTCGGGAGAAGATACAGGCTGTGGTCAGAGAACAGCAGTAGCAGGGAATCGACAGAAAGCTGGGCCCGGCTGTCCTCTTCCGGCACAACACTGTCCTTGCCCCAGGGGGTCATGATGACAATTAAGTGAGTGGAACAATACGTGTCTAGTCCTCCACAGTATAATTTTAACATTTCTCTCTTGCACATTTATTTATAATAAATGTGAAAACTATAATTGATTCATAATTATATATACTGTAAAAACTAAAACTGATCCACAAAGTTGTTCATAGTGTCTTTAGTTGATCAGACTTAATTAACTGATTAAATTTAATGGACTACTTATTTTTGACACAGAGGTTCACCATTTTACAGGCTGGCCTCAAACTTCCAAGCTCAAGGCACCCTCCTGCTTCAGCCTTCCAGGTAGCTACATGCTAGTTCATTGTTTATAATTAAAATTTTGGAAGCAATATTTTAAAAATGAGTTTTCAAATGTGTTTAATGAGTCTCTATGTGTAAAGCTCCATTCAGCTGATCAATTACGGATGCTGTCTTTGTATGTTGTCATATAACAGAAACACGTGAACTATCAGTGTGGTTAACTACATAATGATCTTGCCCTTCTCTGTATCTCCATGTAATAAAGCCATTCAGGGGTTTAATTGTACTTGTTTGTGGCTTACAGTGACTATGGAATAAGATCATTTTTAAAAAGTTAACCACATTCTCCATCTTTCGGGGAAATGGTGTTTTTAAAGCATTTGGAACTGTACAACGTTAACTGGTTCTTGGCCCAGCAAGGTGGTTCAGCAGATAAAGGCGCTTAAGCCAAGCGCCTGGGCCTGAGCTGGATGCCTGGGCCCCGCACAGTGGGAGGAGAACCAGCTCCTCAAGTTGTCCTCTGACTTACACACAACGTGCACAGTGCACAAATAAAGTCTCCAGATAGAGACTAGGAGGAGCTGATGTTAGTCACAAAAGAGGAAGATCATGAGCTTGACCCAGTGTGGGCGACGGGCAAGAGCCTGTCTCAAAGGGAGGAAAGTGTTCAGTCTGTGAAGGGCCATAAGCACCTGTTCTTTCCTTCTCCCCACCCCCAGCTCTATGAATACATGTGTGCGTGCATGTGTGTGCTTATGTGTGTATGTGCCTGCATGTGTGTGTGCACATGTGTGCTTATGTGTGGATGCGTGTGTGTGCATGTGCGTGCATGTCCATGTGCATACATGTACATGTGTGTGCATGTCTGTGTGCACATGCATGCACGTGTGTGCACTGGTGCTGGGGACTGGACTCAAGGCCTCACACATGCTGAGCAAGCGCTTCGTCACTGAGCTGTAGCCCCAGCCCATTGCTATGTTGTAGTTATACTCCAGATGAAATGAAGTGGTGCATGAGGCAGGAGGATCACCTGAACCTCTGAGAGTGCTTCCAGCCTAAGCAACACAGTGAGACTCCACCTCAAAAGAAAAAAAAAAAGTGTTAAGTATTTCTGGTAACGGGAATGTTTATTCTAACACACTGCGCAGAAAGAGAAAGATGGAAATGGTCCCAGGCATGGCAGGTGTCCTGCTGAGGGGGAAAAATGTGGCCAATGATATGATAATTTGGCACTGTCTCTGCAATGATTTCAGGCATGTCTTGTACACCTGTTCTGTATTAAAAAATCTTGGCTGATCTGGGCAAGGTATCATGTGCCTGTAATCTCAGCACATGGAAGTTGGAGACAGGAGGATGGTAAATTTGAGGTAAGCATAATGTATATACTGACACCCTGGCTCAACAAACAAAAAAACTCTTTAGAGGTCAGGCTACTGCCCTTGCACATCTTTCGTGAACTCAGGATTGGCACAGTGTACTCAGTAAGAATGAATGAACGTGGTTAAATGTGTAAAGGAGCTGACACAAACAAGCTTATTTCCTTCTCAGAAAAACGAGGTCTACGTATCTCAGGTTGTTCCTCCTCCTCCTCCTGCTCCTGCTCCTCCTCCTCCTCCTCCCTCCCCTTCTCTGTATGTCTCTCGTCTCCCCATGGGGTCAAAGCGAAGGCCTGCACAGCGCCACAGCCTGGCTACCTGTCCACACACCGGTTTTCCTTTTCCCCTTCCCCTATGGCTACTAGGATGTCCAGACCACCTCACTAGAGAGCTTGGCCCTTCAGTTTCCAGGGAGCTTCCCAGGCTCATGGGGACAGGAAACTTCTCAAAAGATCAGAGAATCCTAGCAATTCTAGTCATTATAAATGTTGTGGTGGGAAAGCTGGGCCCATGGGATATGGATGTACCTAAGGTCATAGCACCGGACCGGCAGTGTGACGTCAAGGGCCATGCCATGAACGCTGCCCTCATCTTCACCCATAAAGGCCAGGCCTTAACCCTGTCAACAATCCTATGAGAGGTTCTGTTCTTATAGGTGACAGACAAACTGACAACTAAGGAAGCAAAATGACTTATCCAAGGTCTCACAGCCAGCACACCAGAGAACCACAACACGAATTCAAACAGCTTAAATGGAGAGAGTACTGTCTCTCTGCTACATAAGTTAGTCATTTCACGATGGCCTCCAGTTCAGCATTCCCCCTGCCTCAGCATCCTGAAGCTGGGATTACAGGTAGATATCACGTCCAACTAAACTTCCTCTAACTAGATCATAGGATTGATTCAAATTCCCTTATTTCCTTTTTGCCCTGGCTGTCAGAAATTTAAAACCAAACAGAATGCTCAAAACCTCTACCATCATCCTCCAAGGACCACCTGGGCTGCTTTTGGGAGGTCCCAGCCAATCTCCTTCCACCCAACATCCTGCTTAGGCCTAGACCCACCTCAGAGGCATAGGAATCGTTATCTTCAGTTCGGTAAGGCCTGAAGTTCCGACTAGGATCAGGCTTGGAGTCCAAGTCAGCAGCACGGAAGGCCTCTCGGATCCTAGGCTCCCATTCCAGCAGGTCTCTGAAGTCAGGTGGCTAGAGGACGGGGCACAAGCAGATGAGAGCTATGAGGAGAGGCCCAAGGAGTGCTACAAAAGGCCCCCACCAGGCCTCAGCTCCACAACAGGCTCTGTCCACATGAGAGCGGGGCCCAGGCAATTCAGTCCTGCAACCCGGACCCAGCCTTTCCCAGGGTGCACTGCCACCGCCCCATGATGGCTTGCTGCAAGGATGAATGACTTAGGCAAGCCAAAGCACTAATTCTGTGAATGGCTCTCACGAAAAGCCTCCTGAAGCAATTCCATCACCCTACCGCCTGTGTGGCCCCTGCTCACTCTTACTTCTGGAGGGAGACTCCACCTGGCTCTGTCCGCTAGTGTCCAGAGGCCATCTCAAGCCACAGCAGCGAAGAGCCGAGCTGTTCTAGGGGCCACCCGGTTCAGTGCAGTGCTTTACCCCAGAGCCACGCCCCAACATGGCCACTGCATGTGACAGCTGTCCTTCACATCACCAATCAAGACCGTCAACAGAGGTACTGGCAGTTTAGTTTAGTTTTTCTAGGTATCGTGCCATGGATGTCAAGATTAAGCTTCTCAAAAACTAATCAAAAGGTTAATATTTTTTTAAATTGAAATCATGGACAGATGGTTGGTGGTGGCCAGTGGCAGCATGCACCTCTAATCGCAGCACTCAGGAGGTAGAGGCGGGCGGATCTCTATAAACTCAGGACCAGAGCGGTCTACAGAGTAAGTTCCAGGACAGTCAGGGCTACATGGTGAAACCCCGCCTTAAAGAACAAAAAGTGTGTGTGTGTGTGTGTGTGTGTGTGTGTGTGTGTGTCGGGGGCTCAGCAAGATGCCTTATTGGGTAAAGGTGCTTGCTACCAAACCTGACAACCTGAGTTCATCCCCAGGACCATCTGAAAACTGACTTCTGTGACCACAGGTACGCATCGGCACCCTCTGACCCCCCCAAATAATGTAATAATATAATAAATATTTGACCCTCCCAAATAATGTAATAAAAAATTTAGTTACAAAAGAGATAGGAAGCTGGGCAGCAGCGGGCACAAGTCTTGATCCCAGCACTCAGGAAGCAGAGGCAGGCAGCTCTCTGTGAGTTCGAAGCCAGATTAGTTTACAGAGAGAGTTCCAAGACAACTGGGCCTACTCAGAGAAGTGCTATCTCAAAACAAACAAACGAACACAAAGATAGAGGAAAAAACAAACAAACAGGCAAGGTGGCTGCCCTAGAGAAATGGCTCAGTGGTTAAGAGCTCTTGATGCTCTGCAAGACGATCTGGGTTCAGTTCCCAGCACCCACACCAAAGAGCTCACAACCACCTGCATCTCTAGCCCTGGAGGCTCCAGCACCTTCCTCTGGCTTCTGTGACACCTATACACAGGTACTTATGTATACACATATGTACAGACACATGTAAATTTTCAAAAATGTGTTAAAAAGGAGTCAGGGATATGGCTCATTGGTAGAGTACTTGCCTAACGTATGAGGCCATGGGTTGTGTCCCCAGTACTGGGAGGGGAGGGGAGGAGAGGGAGGGAAAAGGGAAAAGTCTAGCAAAAAGGACCTCTCTATCCATAGTGAATGCATATTTGGCAGTTTTCTGGGTCAATAAGTTTATACCTAGTTAGATGGGAATAAATAATTATTTTCTACCTGTAACCGCAAATAGCCAGCTGAATGAACACAGCCAGGCACTGCTGTGTTTGGTCTGTATAATTCCATTTATATAAATCTCCAATATGGATAAGACCAGGAGCAGGAGTGTGGACTAGCAGGGAGATCAACCAGGGCTGCCTTGGGGCCAGTCATGTTGCAGGTGAGGATCACATGAGTGTTTACTGCAGGAGAGTTGTAAAGCCAGGCTTTGTGTCCAACTCTGTCATGTGCCTGGTTCAGCACAAAGTTTGTGATAAATACCAGGATCCTGGCCGTTGGCATCTTACCTGGAAGTCAGAGCCAAGGTCTTTGGACAGCATGATCTCCTTAGCCGGCCCCTGGGACCCCAAGGAGGGCAGTGCAGGGAAGGACTCAGGATGCTCCTTGCCAGAGCTCCCCAAAGCCACATCCGCCTTTCGGGTAAAGGCGTTCAGCTCCTGCTGCAGCACACTCAGACGCACCAGGATGGCATGGATGAGCTTGGCATCCCTGGGGCCCTCGCTGTTGTCAGGCGCCTCGTGCAACCGTAAGTCTGCACACTCGTTGTCCAGGCACAGCCGGAGGCCGACTGAGAAGCCATTGGCATCAGCCACCAGGACGTCGATGGCCTTGCTGACCAGCGCGGCCTGCTCCCGCAGCCCAGGCAGCGCCTCGGCCTCGCGGGCCCTGCAGAGCCTGGCGGCGTGGGGCTCCAGCGTCTCGCCCAGAGGGGCAGGCACGCACTGCGCGGAGTCCCCGGCCTCGGCATCCGTCTCTAGCATGGGGCGCGTGCTCTGGCAGGAGGCCAGGTCACAGCGCTGCAGGTTGGAGAGCAGCACGCGGTTCTCGTACTGCAGCTTCTTGACCTTGCCGCTCAGCTCTCCGATCTGCAGCTTGGCAGCTGCCAGCTCCTCCTGGGAGGGCTCGCTGAGCACCGAGCAGCTGTCCTCGGACAGCGTCACGTCCAGCTCGTGCTCGGAGCGGTACTTGGCCAGCTCGTTCAGCAGCAACTTGTTCTGGTCCTCCAACTCTGCGGAGGAGCGCCGCAGCAGCTCAGCCTCCTCCTCCACGAACTGCAGGTGGCGCCGCAGCTCGGCTAGGCTCTCTCCGCACTCACCACCCAGGGAAGAGAAGGCCAGCCTGGCCTCGGGACCCCCGCCGCCCCCGTGGTCCTTCATGTCGTCCATCTCGGCCCGCAGGCCCCGGTTCTCCACCTCCAGCTCTACGATCCTCCGGCTCAGCAGGTTGGCCTCCTCCTCCACCAGCTTCAGGTGCACCTTCAGCTCGGTCTCACGGGAGTGCGGAGCGTCCGCCAGCTCCTCCGCCGACAGGGCTGCGTCCAGGTCCCCATAGAGCGAGCGGTACTTGAGAAGCTCCTCCTTCATGCTGTCGTTCTCCTTGGCCAGCTTCGTGAGCTTCTTGCACATGAGGGCCGACTCTTCTTTTGCAAAATGCAGCTGGCACTTCAGGTCAGCGCTGTCCTCCTGCGGCCCAGTGGGCACCGAGACAGCAACAAGCAAGGTTAGTGTCAGTTGGGCCCAGCCACAGTACTCTGGGGTGCACTGACTGTCAGAGAACCCAGGGGTGAATCAGCTTGGCTCTCGAGGAGGCCACAGGACGGAGAACAGGGGTACTGAGAGGCCAGGGTACACGACCTACAGTCTGGGAGTCTGGGGGCAGGTGACATTCTGACAGCTGACTATGGCCATTCCTTGCTAGAGTTGCCCCTCTGAAAAAGTGGTCTCCAGAAACTCTGGTCTCCAACATGATGACTGTTAAATGGGGAAATGTGGTTGCTCACAGGATTCTGTGCCTGGACTGTGCGAAAAACAAAACAAAGCACCAACAGGGTGCTTTTATCTAATTCTTACAACAAACCCAAAGACTAGGCACAGATGAGGAAACAATACCAGAAAGTTCAAGTGAGCCGCCTCAGTCAGGGGGCAATCAAGCGGCAGAATCCAAGTTCAAGGTCTCTGACTCTGTTTCATCTTGGGTTTATCTGTCCCTATGTTGGGTAAGCACCTTGTGGGTCCAGGAGTGTCTAAGCATGAGTTCAGAGCAGGCTTGGAGGGAGTAAAATGCGGAGTGAAGTTGAGAAGAAAGGGGAAGAAATGGGGGGGGGACGACAGGAGAGACCCTAGAAAGGGATGGGACCTCTGATGACTACCCAGGACACCTAACGTCGGTTTGGGCCTCCAAACTACAAACTGTAGCGTGGGGGGGGGGGGGTCTGAGGACATACCTGCGCAGTAGGCTTCTTGTCTGTCTTCCCAAGAGATCGGGCTCCTCTTTTCTTCAAGGAATGCTGAAGGGAAAGAAGAAAGCAAACAGGAAAATCACAAAGATGGTGCACACCCAGAGAGGCGCCACAGGGCAGAGACACAGTGAGGGTCCCAGCTCAGCCTGTGTGTGTTAACCCGAGCCTGAGCCAGGGACAGCGGAGTGCATTGCATGGGGGATACGGACCAGAAGGACTGAAGGAAACAGCTAAATACCCCCGCCCAGGGCTGCTCCACACTGCACCCACTCTGGACATTGTGATCCTGTTGGCTGGAAATTAGAATTTGTGCTCTTGCTCTTGTTCATCTTTTTGTTGTTTTGGGCCCCCCACCCCTAATTATAATAACATCATTTTCTCCCTTCACTTTCTTCCCTCCAACCCTTCTCACATACCCCTTCCTCCTGTTCTTATTCAAATTCATGGCCTCTTTCTTTAGGTGTTGCAACATATGTGTGTATGTTCCTAAACATATAAATACAACCTGCTCACCCCAGATGTCATTTGTATGTACGTTTTCATGGCTGATGCTTGCCTCTCATCCACTCATCAGAGATTTCCTGAGCACACCTCAGGGTGTAGAGAATACAGCAGGGAAGGAGACAAACAAGATGCCAAAAGGATGCTGCCTCAGACCTGAGATCCCATTTCCCCGGGGAACACCTCCAGGCTGAGGACCATTCTCGGTGGCACTCACTGGCTAAGGATGGACACACCCCCAAACACTAGCCCAGGCCCCCTTGACTCCACCCCAAAAAAGCCCTAGCTCCAGCTGAGGCCATCTAGGTGAGGTGATTCCATTTCTGCCTCTGCCTTGCTCCCTAACAGTGTTACAGCCTGTGCAACAGATAAAGAGCTTGTCTGGTAGTAAAGGCAAAAGAATGACTAGGGGACACAGGTAAGTGGTAGAGAGCTTGCCCAGTCTGCACAAGACTCTAGGTTCTAGCCTTGGTACAGAGAAGAGAGAAGGTTTACAGAAGGAAGACAAACAGATCTTAACCCTGGGGAAACGCGTGGCCCCACTCAGGATGGAGAGCCCCAAAGGAAAAGCTATGCCGGGTGGCTGCTTCTCACTGATCAGAGTGGTGAAACCCGAGCCATCTAACAATACATCCTATTGCTGAGGCTCCGGCTAAACAAGGAGGTTCATTTATTGCTGGCAGGAGCGCAAAACGGCACAAGCCCCACTGTGGGGAACCAGAGGAAATGCTACAATGATCCGCGCTTAAGTTTCTTGTTGTTTAAAAGAGTCATTCAATTAGATGCATGATTCCACTGAACACTTCCTCCCAAGAGAGGGATGATTCATGCCAGGAGCTTTTGCAGCCACATTTAGGTTGTTCTCAACTTTAGGAGTTGAGCTGCCCACTTGAATTTCTGAAAATGCTCCCCAGCGACTTTAGATAAATGCTCACCCCCAACCCTCACCTCCTGTTCCCCATCACTGTAGGCAAGCCACTGACACAATTTTAAACAAACAAGGCTTGTTTTACATTTATGGGTGTTTTGCCTGCATGCATCTCTGTGCATCACATCTGTACAGCACCCGTGGAAGCCAGAGGAGGGCACTGGATCTCCTGGAACTGAGGTTACAGATGGCTGTGAGCTGCTGTGTGGTGCTGGGAACTGAACCTGTATCCCTCTGGAAGAGCAGCTAGGGCTCTTAACTGCTGGGCCATCTCTCCAGCCCTGAAAGCCCAGTTTTACTGAAACTGAGATGGGGGCTTGACCAGAATTCTAGGGCAGATATGAGGCCAGAAGAGAGCAACTCTTGACGTAGCTCTTAACTGAGTCGCAGGAGAACTTCCTGGGGAGGTTAAGAAAACACCTCACCAGGCACCACTTCAAAGGTTCTGGAATAACGGGCCTGGGCTATGTCTCGGCCATCGAAGTTTAAAGCAGCTTCCCAGGGAAGCAACTTAGTCCTATCTCGTAGTGTGTCTACGTGTGTGTGCACGCACACGCATGCACATGTATGTGCGGGCTCATGCACAAATGCACGTGTGTGCATACATTCTGCTGCATGTGGAGACCAGAGGACAACCTCAGGGGTGTTCAGAAGCCCTCCATCATTTTTATCTTCTCTGAGACAGGGTTGCTCATTTGCCTGGAGCTCACCGATGAGGGCTGCTAGGGAGGCACAGGGTTCCTTCCTGAGTCTGGTGGTTTGTGTTGTTTTGTTTTTTTTTTTTCCAAGACAGCTTTGGCTGTCCTGGAACTCACTCTGTAGACCTCGCTGTATTAAAGGCGTGCACCACCACTGTACAGATGAGTCTGGTGTTTTTACATCTTATCAGCCCACTCTGAGTCTATCTTAAAACCTAATCAGGAAAAGTTTTGTCACGCTACAGGCACATAGCATCAGGTTCCATTTCCACAAAATGTTCAGGCCAGGCAAATTCTCAAAGATGGAAAATATTAATGGTGTCCCAGAGCTGGGGGAGGAGGGAATACAGAGTGACTGCTAATAGGTGTGAGTTTGGTTTATTATTTTTTCAAGAGCATAACAAAAAGGCCCTGGAATTAGAAAGTGTGGGTGGATACACAACTGTGCAACCAACTTACTGTGTGGGTTTAAAAGGGCAAACTTGGGCTAGGAAGGTAGCTCGATAGTAGAGCATATGGCTGGCATACACTCAGTTCCCAGCATTGCAAATAAAAAGGGGAAGGTAGACTTAATAGAATGTGAATTACATCTCAATAGAATGTTACTGAAAACCCAAAACTGAATAGCTGAGCATAGTGGCACACATCTGTAATTCCAGCACTCGGGAACAGAAGCCAGAAAGATGATGCAAGTTCAAGGCCAGCCTGTCTGAAGGGCAAGTTCAGGCCACCTGGTATACAGTGGGTTCCAGGTGAGCCTGGACAACATAGCAAGCCCTATCGCAAAACAAAACAAGAACACTCACATAGCATATAAAAATGCAGCCTTGTTACAAAGTACAATTTGTTGCTGGACAATGGTGGTGGCACATGCCTTTAATGCCAGCACTAAGGAGGCAGAGGCAGGTGGATCTTTGTGAGTTCGAGGCCAGCCTGATCTACCGAGCCAGTTCGAGGACAGCCAGGGAGACACAGAGAAACCCTGTCCCAAAACAAACAAAAAGTAGACAAAGCCAAGGCCCCTTTCATGCTGTCACCATCCTCCTCCCCTCCCCACTGGTGCCTCTGGAGCTCTTTCCAGACCTTTGGCCCTGTGTTTAAGACTGAAATAGATAGTGCTGTTTGGGACTTTCTTTCCTTCCTGTGCTTATTTGATTCTGTGATTTTTATAATAAGCACTTCAGAGCGAAGAAAACCCAGAAGCATTTGGCATATTAAAAGGCTGTCTATATCCATGCAACAGGATCCTGGACCTTACAGAAACCACATATGCAACCTAAGCCCACCTTATTTATTTTTTAAAGACATAGAAAGGCACGTTGTTAGACGCAGAGAAAGACCTAGAAAAACACAAAGCAAACTGATAATCCCAGGTTAGGCAGATGAGAAGGGAGTGTCTGGGTAAGGCTTTCATTATTTTGTATATTTTTATACTAGCTCTGTCATTCTGAATAGATGCCACAGTCACGTGGTGAAAATTCAAAGAGCACAAAAAAAAAAAAAAAAAAAAAAAAAAAACGAACAGAGGAAAGCAGAGAGTCCCCAGCTTCCTTCCCTGGGGGTTGGCAGCGTAGCCGGAGCTTGCTGGAACCTTCCTCAGAGTTATGCCAGGTATGCATTTGTGTGCTTCTGGAAAGGGGTTCTTGCCTCATTAAGTTTACATTGCATACTTAAGTTTAAAGAAGCATGTACACATATACATGAAAAATAATGTGCACATATATGCAGAAAATCCTATCGGAAGTGTCTATTCACCTCCCAAGCAGGTGAATCCCAAGTACCTGAAAGGATGGCAAGAACCTTGAAAGGTTTCTCCTTGGGGCTTAGGGCATTCTTTAACTTCTGTGGGTCTGTTGTGGGCAGGGAAGTGCCTAGTGTTTTTCATTTCTGATGTAGTTTTCTGGGAAGCCATGGCACACCTTTCTAGCAGGCGGGCTGAGCGGCTGCAACCTCACAGAATGGAGGCAGGCAGAGAGCACAAAGCCATGCCTGGGGTGGGGGCCGACACTAAGGTGGCTCCAGTCATTCTATCTTGGACTGGACCTTCTCCCAACCCATGGAAGCCATCTGAGCTCCTACAATGACCTGAGCTTGGGAGGGAAACCAAGGCAGGTTCTGAAAGCACAAGGACCACCCTCCCCTCTGTTGAATGGCAGCTGGCCAGGCAGGGGGTGACGCTGCCTTTCCCCTCAAGGGAGCCAAGGTCTGTCAGAGCCCCTTTGTTCTGCCTCTGGGACTCTGGAGGGCAGAGCACAAGGTCCAGGAAGACCCAGTCCAGAGGCACACTACCTAGTCCTCACAAAGCCACTAGGAGCGGTCTGGGTGGCACCTCTGAGCAGCCCAGGCCAGCCCTTCCCAGCCGGAGCCTGACTCTGCCTTCCCCAGAAACCACAGAATCCTAACGCCAGGAGAGAGCTGCCTAAACACCTGCCTCGGGGGGTCTCGGTCTCCAACACCTTCTGTGCTTCCTTGCTGCTGACTCACCAAACATGGCGGGGTGTCCCTATGAGTCTCATGGAACGAGACTGCGGACTGACCATAAAGGGGACCCAGCTTGAGGTGCATCTCTAGAGTGAAGTGAAGGCCAAAACGCAGGCCTTCAAGACTGGAGAGACCACCACTTGAGTGGAGGAGAAAAAAAAAAAACTTTTAAATTATATCGTATCGTGTATGCATGTATCATGATAGGTGGGTGTGGCGTATGCACACATCCTTGTACATACATAAAAGCCAGATTGTCGAGTGTCCTGTTCTATCACACTCCGCCTTTGAGAAAAAGGTTTCCCACTGATCCTGGAGACCAGCAAACCTGAGCCGTCCTCCTGTTTCCTCCTCCTCCTCCTCAGTGCTGGAGTTATAGGCCCGTTTGGGAGCATGCCCAACTTTTTATGTGGGTTGTGGAGATTTGAACTCAGATCGTCATGCTTACTCAGCAGGCTCTCTTAGCCCCTGAGCCACCCCGAAGCCAGAAAAAACAAGTTTAGACTCGACAGTTTTCAGTGTAGCTGCTCCTTCCATGTGCCTGCCAGCTATGTGGGGACAGCCCCTGTGTGAGGCAGCAAAGGCTTCTCGGGGCCCACAGCTAGTGGCTGGTTGACATGGTAACGACAATAGTACACACTGTATTTAGCCAGCGCTTATTCCGTGCTGAGCACCTTCCAGCCCGGCTCATGTAATTCTCACAAACACCCCCACGCTGTAGGGACTGATTTCCCCTTGTCGTAAACAGACCAAGTGAGCACTCGAGCTGTTGTGCCACCTGCCCAAGGCTGCAGTCACTCTCAAGGAAACAGCACAGCCAAGATTCACACCCAGGCCTACGGGGCTCCGCTTCCGGGTTTGTCCTGCAGCTCACACAGCAGGCCCAGAGCCACTGCACAGCGGTAGAACCAGGCTCAGCCCCAAGTGGTCGGAGGTGCTCTTCCCACCACCACCAAGGAGGAAATCCAGATGAGAAGTCACTGGTGTGCGTTCTGGGAAGGCCCCTTGATGAGGGAGGGAGGGCAGCGGCATCTCCGTGAGGAGTCAGTCCAAGTGTGGGAGACCCAGGGCCCTGGGTTTGAATCCCCTATTTATCTTCCCCCAGTCTCATCCATAGACAGCAATTCTGCTCCTGTGTGCATATCCAAGAGAAACATATACAGAATCACAAAGCCTCGAACATGAATGTCTATCACAGCATTATTTGTGACAGCAGAAAAGCAGAAGCCACACAAACATCTATCACATATAAGGCACTTTACCCACACAATGGATTGTTACCCAGCCACGATAAGAAATGAGGTCCTTCAACATGGATGCCTAAACCCCAAGAGCCTTGTGCCCGTCACCAAAGACCACACATTGCTTGATTTCACTTGAATGCAATCTCCTGAATGGATAAATCAATAGAGGCAGAAAACAGGCCAGCAATTGCCGGGGGCTAGAGGAAGAGGGGGTGGGGCATGACTGCTAACAGGTGTGGGGTTCCTTACAAGAGCAATGGGAGTTTTCTGGAATTCGATCCTGCTTCGGGCAGCACAGCATCAGCCTATGAAACTGAACTGTGAAGCGGTGTGTTCTGTGCTCAGTGAACTAAACTGTAATAAGAAAATATCCAAGAAGGAGTAGTATGTACAAAGCAGGGGCGACTGAGGGTTAAACAGCGTGAAGACACATGGGCAAGGCTGGGAGCCGTGCCTGGCACGGGGGAAGCACTCAGACACAGCAGCTACGTTAGGACAGATCCCACTCACACTGGCTTTCTGCCTGGAGACAAGGGGGGTGATTCTGGATGAAGTGGCAGCTGCTGTTACGTTCTGAAGCGGCAGCCCAGCTGGGCTGCAGTGCCACCACAGAGAGCCATGAGGGCATGCCACCTCCCTTCTGTCTCGACAAGAGCTGTCTCCATAGCAACTGCATCAGCTCAGGGCAGGGGCTCCCATTCCCAGTCGAGTGACAACATCGCCTCAGCAACCTGTCAGGATGGCAAAGGCGGGTCCTAAGGATGGGACTGTAGCTCTGGCAGAAGAATTGCTGAGGGACCCTTGTCTCCATAGTAACCATGACAGGAAGGAGAGGGAAGAGAAGAGGGCAAACAGCAAATAAACAGGATCTGGGGCCAGCACCACACATCAGGAGCTCACATCAGGCTTCAGGCATCTGTTTCCCAGGAAAGAGAACTGGTTTCTTCAGTGCCTGCTCTGTGTCAGGGTCCATTCTGGGGTCTTTACATTAAAAACCTAAAATTTACATTTAAGGTTCCATGAGTAGGGATGGTAAGGCAACTCAGTGGGTAAAGGCAGGTGCCACCAACCCTGATGACCTGAGTTTGATATCTGGGATCCACGGTGTGGAAGAAGAGAAGCAACTTCTTCACGTTGTCCTCTGACCTCCACTGTGGGAGGGACAGTGGGATGCTCCCTCCCACTGACAGACACCGAGACAGTTACACAGACACAGACACACACATGCCACACACACACGATAAAGTTTTAATTGTAGTAAAAGATTTAATTTCACAAGTAATGCCTAAGTACATTCATGTTTTTGTTTTGTTTTTAAAGAAGGGTCTCATTATGTTACCCAGGCTAGCTCTTTGACACCTAGACTTAAGTTATCTTCCCCCCTGTAATGGGACTATAGACATTCTCATCATGTCTAGTTTTAGTAGTTTCTTTGAGGCACTGTCTCATGTATCCCAGCTTCTCCTCGCATTCACCATGTAGCCAAGGATGAGCCTCAGCTTCTAATTCTCATGTCTCCATCTCCTGGGTGCTGGGGTTACAGCTGTATGGAACCACGCCCATTTTAGTTGGAACTGTGTTTTCCCATTTTGCCTGGAACTCCAGGCAAGCGCTCTACCAGCTGAGCAACGTTCCCAGTCCTGTTTAATTTTATTTTATTCTTTTGTTTTTGAGACAGTCTTACATTGTAGCCCAGGCCGGCCTGGAATCACAGAGCCCAGTTGGATCTGCCTCCCAACTACCGGGACTGTACACTCTCATTATTCAATTCCTGGGGGCCCTGGAGAGATGGCTCAGCAGTTGGGAACACTAGCTGCTCTTGCAGAAGACTCGCTCGATTTCCCAGCACCCACGCTGAGCAGCTCACCACCACCGATAGCTCAAGCTTCTGGGATTCCAATGCCATCTTCTGGCCTCTGTGGGCACCTGGACACACATGGTACATAGACAGACAAGCAGGCACACACACACAGAAAGAGAGAGAGAGACTAGAAAGCACACAAAGCCTAGCTTGGGCTGACGGTGTGGCTTTATGGCTTGAGAGTCCACCCTACCCTGGCATGTAGGAGATCTCAAAACAGCTGGTAGGGTTTTTCAATACGTGCAGTTCTGTAACTTTCTTTTGGGCTGCAGCGGGGATCAAATCCTGGGTCTAGTGCATGTTAGGCAAGAGCTCCACTACTGGGCAATGTTCCCAGTACTTTACTGCCTTTTTATTTCAAGACAAGGTCCTACTAAGTTGCCTGGGCTGGCCTCAGCTTACTGTGCAGCTCAGGCAGGCCTAGAACATCCCCCCTCCCCCTTCAACCTTCCAGGTAGCTGGGATAATGGGCCTGGTCACCAGGCCTACCTTCCTAATTTCCTTCCCTGGTTTACAACATACCTTGGAGACCTTCTCATATCAGGACACATTTTTTTTTCTACTTTGTAACACGTGGTAAAGGTTATATAATATAAATGTACCACTTTAAACATTCTATTTTACAATGGTAAAATATATTTAACATAAAAGTTACCACTTTTGGACCTTTATTTTTGTTTTTCTGGTGCTAGGTATTGAACCCAGGCCCTTTTTTTTGGAAACAGGGTCTCATATACACCAGGTGGCCTCAGACTCAGACTGTAGCTACAAATGTGCTAAACTCCCGAGCCTCTTGCTTGAGCCTCCCAGGTGTCGGTGCAGATGGCAACACCGTGCCCTGAGCATAGATCTACTCATTGTGTATGACCACAGGCACACTCTGTCTCCCTGCCCTTTCAGCGCCCCAAAGTGAAACCCTGCCCCCACTGAACAGCAAGCCCATTTCCCCCTGCCCCTAGCACTGCTACTCCCTGTCTTAGGAATCTCACTACTCTAGGTAGCTCAGACAAACGGAACATCACAATACCGACCCTCACCTACGCGGCTTATTCACCCGACACGATGTTTTCAAGGCCTACCCATGCCAAGCGTGTGGCAGTGCTTCTGCCTTCCAGGTACACACACATACCTGGCTTTGTATATCCACCCGCCCATCACATAGCATTTGGGTCGCTTCTGTCTCTCGGCTATTGTGGACAATGCTGCTATGAACACAGAGGTGCCAACAACTCCATGTCCCTGCCCTCAGTTCTTTGGGACGTACTGAGAGAACCGGAATTGCTGGGTGATACAGCAACTCTGTCCTTAGTGAGAAATGGTCACTAGTTAGTCCTTCTAACTTCTTCACAGTATTACAGAGTCATTCAAAAGGCTTTCTTTTTTATTGTTTGTTTTCTTTTTGGCCCTCCCATGTGCCAAGCACGGGTTCTACCACACAGGCTCCATTCCTGGCCCCTCTGGTTACACAAACTTCTTAGTGATCCAAACAGCCTCATAGTACCTTATAATCTGGTACTCTTCGCATCCTGACATCCCAGAGGAAGAAGCTGAGACCTGGATGGGGGCAGTGGCTTCAGCCACATCTCTGCTAAGGAAAAGCTGGGGGCAAACTCGGCAAGTTGCAGCTGACAACCCCAGTTTCCCTATGTGTGCAAGAAGAAGGCGCTGTGCCCTACAGGTACTTTGTAAAACCCCTCCTTTTCACCGTCAGACATGACAGCCACAAGACTGTGTATGGGTGCCACCCAGTGCTGTAGGCAGCCCACAGCGGGCAGGAAACCTCCCACCCAACTCCACAGCTGCCCTCGGGGCAGATTCTCCCCTCTCCAACCTGTGGGGCATATGGCACCAGCATGCCCAGTGGGAAGGACGGCCAAAGGACTGCTCTGCCCTGGGGACTATGATGTCTCAGTCCTGGATGGCTGGCATGCTGGCCCTCTTGGGAAGCAGGCGGGAGCCCAGAAGAATGTACAGCCGGGGATGCCTCATGAGCAGCCAACCAGCTGAGGGCCAGCTGTGCCTCTGGAGTCAGAGGCCACCCTGTGTTTGCAGTACTAATCCCCTCTGCCCCTGGAATCAGGAGGTATCCAGGCTTTAAGCATCACCCAGTGGCATTTGGCAAAGTCCCCTGAAGCCTGCATGACCTTGAGAACCTGCCTCAAAGAAGGAAGCTGTTTGCTCAGCCATGAAATGATCACCGCTTTGTTGGGCCTTTGCAAAGATTTCTCAGATAAACTGTCCTCATACAAGCCTAACACATAGCTGAAGAAGGGTACAGCAGGAGGAGGGTCTGACATCAACCAAGACTGGAGACATGGGGTCTAGAAGTCACATTCAGAGACAAAAGTGGGAGAGCTGGGCCTGGCATCTTTCTCAGACCAAGTGGCCACAACATACTAGTCCCTAAAGCATCTCCACACAAGCTAGCCAGTGGCCCTGTCAGTGACCAGAAAACAACTGCCCAACATTAAAGATGAAGAAACTGAGGCACAGAGGGTCAGGCCGACCCTAGGCATTGCTGAACAAACCCTCCTCCATTAACCCCAGAGAGAGTAAGCAGCATCTCTCACTCACCACTCCACTCTGAATGTCCAGTGCAGAGTACAGAAGAAGTGCTCAGGAATACATGCTGGAAGGATGAATGGATGAACCACACCTCCAGGGAGGCGTAAGGGTACCCGTCCCAGTCCACAAGCAGCCGGGCAGGGACGTGCATCCCACCTGCCCCACTTGGGCTACAGCCCTCACCTCTCTGGGACGATCCAGCTCCGTCTGCAGCACCTGCTTGGCCAGCTCCGTCTCAATGAGCCTCTGCCGAAGCCCCTCATTCTCCTCCTCCAGCCTCATCCGCTTCTTCTCCACCACCTCCAGCTCCTTGTGAAGCCGCATGGAAATGTCCTTAGAGACCTGAGCCGGGGGAGGTAGGAGGGGGAAGGAGAGAGGACATGTTCAGGCTGGAGAAGGACACAGTCCCGGGTGACCATCCCACTTCAGTCACAGAGTCACCTCTTCACCTTTACTCAGTAGACAGGGAAACAGAGGCACAAGAGGTCCTAAGACTCACCAAGAGCCATGAATCTAGGGATCAGCAGATCCAAAGCCAAACCCAAGTACCCAAGCTCCCAATGTGCTGCCCCCCAAAGCTGCAATGATCTTGTCCTGTCCTTAAAGGTGCCTTTATATTCAGCCAGGGCTGTGTGTGTGTGTGTGTGTGTGTGTGTGTGTGTGCGTGTGTGGTGCTGGAGACAGAACCCAGCCTTGCTTCTCTCTGGCAATAGTGCTACCACAAAGCTGTACTCCCAGCCCTGTCTTCACAAGAGCCTGAGAGGGACGAGAGCTGGTTTGGAAGCTCAGGACAAAATGGGCAGCATGCGGTCAATCCTCAGCAAGTCATTTCCTGGCCCTGAGCTTCAGTGTTCTCAACTTGTATGAAATGGGCACAGCAGTAGCAGGACAATCTCAGAGCCAACAGCAGGATCACGTCAGCTATTGCTCACAAAGCCTTCACTCAGCGCCTGCCACGTTGAGTGTTCGGTGACTAGCGGCTGCTGCTCCCAGGAACCGATGTCCGGAGACCGGCGTGACTTGTCAGAGGTCACAGTAGCCCTGGGGCCTGTTCTGGGATATAGACCATGCTGACCATGCTGGAATGACGGAGGCTAGGCATGTGTCCAATCGTCCCTTGGATGCAGCTAACAGAGCAGCAGGCTCTAATCCCAGGTCCAGGCCCAGCAGGAAAAGCACCCCAAACTCCCGAGGATCCCTTCTGTCCTGCCCCTGCAACTGGATGTGGGAAGGCAGGAGATGAGGTGGGATGAAGGACGCCCTCCTGAGCTGGCAGAATGCAAATAGATGCTATCCCTAGTTAGGCTGGGTTCTGCCAACACCCACTAGGCTCAGGAGTTCCACCCGAGTTCTACCCTCACTTTACTGGAGCTCAGGGTCACACACAGTGAGCATGCTGGGCTGGGACTCACTGGGGGTGGAAAAGCCAGCATAGCCAGAGGCCCCCAGGAGTCTGAAGGCCCTGCCAGCAAGACCTGTGTGGCACAGATAGCCCAGCACCCAGGCCTGCCAGTGTCGGAAACGACCACGTGCCTCCTCCCCCTGGAAGGGAGGAGGCCCTCCCTCCCTAGCTCTGCCCACTGCCTGGGCCCAAGCCCAACTCAGCACAGACCCCTTTGGCAGTGTGCAGGGAAGGCCAGGAAAAACAACAGTTGAGCGGAAACTGGGCATGGCTCTCCTCCCTCCTCAGCTCATTGGCCCCTCCAGCCTGAAGACCTCTGAGGACGCCAGATGGAGGCCCACAGCCTACCCTGTAGACACTCTGGGCCACAAAGCTTTCCTTACCCATAAAGTGCGGTAGGCAATCCTTCAATTAAAAAAAAAAAAATTGCAAGAAAGAAAACTAGATTCAAGCACTGGTGCCAGAACCCTAACGTTTGGAGTCTGAGTTTGGTTGGTGGTAACTGGGTGGGTACGCTGCTTTGAGGGCTGCTGTGGGTAGTGGCTGGCATCCAGAAGGTGCTCAAAAATTACAGGGCTTCTTATTTACTATTATTTTTAAATAGTTCGCTCTATTCAGTGTATTACAGAAGTTGTATTTATTTCATAGTTTCTTGACCTATTTTGGTTGTGTAAAATATTTAAGAACCACACAAAGCAGTTCACAGTCAGTGGTTAAGGAACCATCTACACAATTTTTTTTTTTTTAAATGACTGTGCTGGGAACGAACCATGGACTTTTGTGTGCGCTAAGCAAGCACTCTCCAGCCACACAAGAGATTTTTGTCTCCCCAGGCTAGCCTTCAGTTTGTTACTAGCCAGGGATGGCCTTGAACTTCTCATCTTCCTGTCTCTGCTTCCCAAGCGCTGGGCACATGCAACCTTGCTGAGTCTATGCAGTGCTGAAGACCAACCCCAGGGCTCTGTGCCTGCTGGGGAGGCACTCTGCCAGCTGAGCTACATGTCCAGCCACAGCCGCAAAAGCCTTTTTAATATATTACCGTGCTTATTGCTTTGCCTGTTTGCATTGGTTTTATCCACCTCGGCCCAGGCTATTATGTCCCTCAGGGAGACCTGTACTCACCAATATTCCACCCATTCACTCATTCATTCATTCATTCATTCACTTATCTTGCCTTATCACTGGGATGGAAGTGGTGGACCACAGAGAGCAAGGCCATGTCTATCTGGATTCATTCACATCTGTGTCCCAGAAGTAGCTCAGGGTCTAACATACACTAAATGCCTAATAAATGGATAAACAAACAAATCAGGACCCAGCACATGAAAAAGGAGAAGAAGGAAGGAGTGGCCAGTTGAACCTGCCCTAGTGGGGCAGAGGGCAAGCCCCTCCACTGTCCCTACCCCACCTGCTAGAGAGGGCTCCTAGAGCAAAGTGTCCTCTCCCAAACATGCTTCCATCAGGGTGGGACAAGCCCTGTCTCCACCATAGCTGTTCCTGGATCCTCTCCATACTCTGTGGATCCCCTGTCCCAATGTTCTCCCCAGCCCAGGGCCACATGTTAAGAAAGCATCCTTCCCCCAAGAAGCTGCAGAATTCCAGACAGAAGAGCCCACCAGTTCGGATTCCTGCTATGCCTTGCAGCTTCCACGAATGTCAGGGAGCAAAGGGCACCACGGTCACCAAACTGGATAGCAGGGACCAGGGCCTGGCCTTGCCTTCCCCTCCCAGATTTCCACTGGTCCCAGAGCCCTTGGCTCTCACAGGTCACTTATGGAATCAGACTTTCTTCGCCCGCAGGACGTATTTTATTACCACTCTGAATCCCAGAAAGGAAAGGGCAGTGGCCTAAGGTCACATGACTAGGAAGGTACCAAGCATGGGTCAACTCTAAAGCTGAGGCTGTAGCTACAACTATGAACAATGGTCTATCAAGAGCAAGTACCAATATGGCTATACCCAAAGATGCCTGAAAGGCCCCCCGTATGCCTCTCTCATTGAGCCTTGCAGTTACACCCAAAGAAGGAGGCAGAGAGACCAAGAGAAGAGAAGCAGCTGCAAGCATCCGGACACAGGTCAAATGCCTGATGTGCAAACAGCTGAGCCATGAGGTCACTGTTTACAGTGCTGGCCTTGGTCCCTGCCAAAGGCCATCAGCAGTGGACAGGCCCCCAGTGCCTCAGCACATCAGCCTCTGGGCTCTGAGCCTCACATTACGGTACATTCCAGAGAGAGATGGGACCTGTCAGCAGCACTCAGGGCCAGGCAGGATCCTGAACTAAATCCTCTCAAAAAAAAAAAAAAAAATTCACATGATGGGAGTCTCCAACCATTTGACACAGAGGGAAACTGAGGCCCTGAGGAGAAGAGATGCAGGCCACCCAGGACACAGGACCCAGGCCAGCGCATTCTATCTAAGGATAGGGTACATATCACTGTACCCACGTTCTGGGACCTTCTACAGGAAAAACAGTGGGGTCCCAGCGCTACACTATACAGCACTCTCTTTAGCAACTTCATTTTACATTCATCAGAGTCGCTCTACGGAACTAAACTCCGTGTCCCAGAGCGGAAACAGGATCAGACGCGAGAAGCAGCCTTCCCCACACCACACAGCCACGCTCGTGACCTGCTGAGGGTCGGAGCCCTTGTGTGGACCGGCAAAAAGTCAAAGAGCCCGGGAGGGTTGCTATCGGGTGGCGGGTGACGTTGAGGCAATCTCACTAATAACACACGCGCGCCCAACAAAGCCGCCGGAGCTCAGGAGCCCTACGGGGCACGGGGCCAAGGAGCATGCTGAGCGGCCCTAGGCACACCTCTCCCAACCTCGCCCCACCTGGTTCCCTCAGCCTGCCTAGGGGAAGCCGGAGAAGTCAGCTTTCTGCGGACCTCCATAATTGCCTCTAACATTTCCAGCACACTGGAGCGAAGGGTAACGGCAAAGCTGTGGCCAGCTCAGGCTGAGCCAGAGCATGAACTCAGCGCCGCAGCTGCGGGGATGGGCAGGGGAGGCGCGGGTGTGCTGATTGGCTAGTTCAAATCCCAACAGAAGGGGCCCTTTCTCTCCTCCTGGAGGGCTGAGCCCCACCCCCAACCCAGCTGCTCTGGCCCCGCCCAGCAGCCTGTTCCCCTAACCCTCTAGTCTCTGCACCACTAGGGTCCTTCCCAAAAATCCTCAAAGGCCGGAGCCCAACAGCGGATTAGCCTGAACTTCTCCGCTCTCCTTCCCAACCGCCCGGCTCTGTCGCCTTCCAATGAGGGCACCTGGAGGGTTGTTTTATCGTAGTTTTATGTTGTTGTTTGGGTTTTATTTTTTTTTTAAGTAACAGGGTCTTGTGCAGTCAAGAAAACTGGCTCCACACAGGTACACAGGCTTGATGGAGCCGCAGCTTTCCAAAATCCTTTTAGGAGTGGCCTGCGGGGCTGGATTCGCAGTGTCCTCCAGCAACAAGGCCCAGCACCTGTCTGCCCCGGGGGGCCCTTGGGAGTCCTAGAACATGCCTGGCTCGTGGCTTCTTCTCTCTTGGGCCTCCTGCAGAACTCCTAGACTCCCCCCAGTTCTGTACCAGTGCTGCTCACTCGGGCTGAGTTCTGAGAGCAGACAGCTGGCTCCGGGTCCCCACGTTTTTGATCCTCCACCCCAACTTACATAAGAGCAACAGTGGAGACTTCTCTCCTGTATCCCCACCTATTTGCATGGGGCCATCCCTGCTTGCTCCTGAGGAGGAGCAGCAGGGTTAGGCCAAGTAGCAGGATAACTTGCTCAGGGCAAGAAGTAAGCCACAGGGCCATCCTAGATCCCACAGGGCAACCTACAGAGGTCGGCGGAGACCCAGACTGACCTTGACGTCCTGCTCCAGACCGCGGATGAGCTCGCCGTCCACCTGGCCCGTCTGGGCGGCGCGGAGGCTGCGGCGCTCGGCCTTACGCAGTCGGTACTGCAGGATGCGGCAGGTCTTGCTGGCTTGGTCCAGCTGCTGCCGCAGCTCCTGCAGCTGGTACATGTCTTCCTCCATGTAAACGTCCCGCATCTCCAGCATCTCAGCCCGCAGCTCCTCGATCTCGTCCTACAGGAAAAAGAAATGGGTCAGATCCCCAGAGCCCACGGCGGTGGCCGGGGCGCCTCAATGCTGGCCACACCTGGCAGGCAGAGCCGGGGACCCCGGGGCTACAGGCTGAACGCCAACACCCAAAGATGGCCACCGCGGAACTCCCACGACTGTAAATACGTGCCTTCCATGGCAAAGGGGGCTTTGCCGATGAGACAGAGATAAGGGTCTCTAGACAGGAGCATTATCCAGGCTAGCTGCATGGGCCCTGAGAGGGAGGCTAGTGGGAGTGACAATGCGTGGAGGAAGTAGAGGGGAGACAAGACAGGCTCTGCAAGTGGAGAAAGGCCGCCAGCCAAGGAACGAAGGCAGCCTCCATAAGCATGAACAAGTGGCTAACGGCCAAGGAGAGGAGTCTGTCCTAAAGGCCTCAGCAGACATGCAAGCGCCAGGACCTGAGTGTCAGACTTGGAAGGAAATCTACAGATGTGCCACTCTCACTTCTATCTTCTCACTTCTATCGGCTGAGTCTTCCTGTGGCTCTACTGGGAAGCGGTGGGCCATCTAGGAGGTGAGGGTACCGCAGCGTTGGAGGTTGCCTTTGAAGGGATAGTCGAACCCTGTTCCCTTCCTCCTTGCTTCCTGGACCCCATGAGGTGAGCAGCCTCGAGTGCCATGCTCTCCCTGCCATGATGCTCCGTGTCACAGCAGGCACAAAATGACCTTTAACTGAGGTATGAGCATGAGGTAGAATACAAAATACAACTTTCCTCCTCTTTGGTTGCCTCAGGTATCCTGCCACCGTGGTGGCCACAGCCACAGTGATGGAAAGTGTAATGTTACAGAAACGACGGGAAGCACACACCGGGGATGCGCTCAACAAGCATTTGTGAATGCCGGCTACGTAACCAACACTGCACCACACACAAAACCAGGGAAGGATGTTAGTGAACAGCCTTGTCCACACCTCCTTCCCGAGCCTTATTCCAAAAATACGGTTAAGCAAAACAAACAAACAAACAAACAAACTCAGATGCTAGTAAGTGTAGTGGAGGCAAAAAGAAAAAAAACACTACAGCAACGTGAGAAGTATGGCAGAAGTATGGGGGAGGTGCTGTGTTAGGGGGCACAATCAAGGAGGCCATCTCTAAAGAAGGGGCATTTAAGTCAAGGCAAGAAGCATATCCAGAAGCATTCCAGGAAGAGGAAATGGTGTGCAAAGCTCAGAGGTAGGAAAGCACTCAATGCATCAAGATACCCCCAGCACCTGGGAGGCAGAGGATCTCTGTGAATTCGAGGCCAGCCTGGTCTACACAGTAAGTTCCAGGATAGTCAGGGCTACCTAGCGAGGCCTTGTCTCAGGGTGAGGGGGTGGGGGATGAGGTCAGAGACACATAAGGGGAGAGGTCAGTTGGATAATGGTGCTGGCCACAAGCCTAGTGGCCTGAGTTTGCTTCCTGGGTCTCACATGGTAGAGGACAGGACAGGAGGGAACCAACTGCTGTAAGCTGCCCTCTAACCTCCTCACGTGTTCTGTGGCACATGTACAAATAAATGTAATTTTTAAATTATTTGTGTTGCCAGGGTTGGGGGATGGAGGTGGGAGCTGTGGCACACACCTTTAATCCTAGCACTTGGGAGGCAGAAGCAGGTGGACCTCTGAGTTGGAGGCCAGCCTGGTCTACAGAGCTGGTTTCCAGGACAGCAGAGACTACACAGTGAAACCCTGTCTCTCAATAAATAAATAAACAGATAGTTAGATAGATAGATACATTTAATCAAATTTCTATTTGTTTAATAATGGTGCCTACCTTTCATTCCAGCAGTTGAAAATAGGCAGAGAGGCAGGATCTCAGTGAGTTCCAGGCCAGCCTGGTCCACAGAGAAAGTTGCAGGCCAGCCAACACTACATATTGAGACTCTATCTTATAGATAGATAGATAGATAGATAGATAGATAGATAGATGTTCGTTTGCTTGCTTTTTGCTTAAAAGACAGCGCAAGAGTCAGGCCTGAGGTATATGAAGTGAGAAAGATCATGATTTCAAAGCCAGCCTCAGCTCTGTGAGAAAGAACAGAACAAGGCTGGGGAAGTTGAGGGATCAGCCATGCAGAGCCTGCCAGGCCTGGCTCAAGTGGAAGCCCCTCACTTCCCTCAGCCCATCTGAAACTCTAACAGCTGGTTTCCAAGTGACTGTGGAACTGAAGGTCACCCTACCTCCCGCCTCTCACACCCAGCACCTGCAGAGCCCCAACCAGTATTAACTGGATGATCAAAAGCATGCCTAGCTAATGAAGGAAGAAAGGAGGGGCTTCTCGCCATGAAAGATGGGAAGTGACTACCAGACACTACACAAGGGGCATGCGGTGCCTCGCAAAGGAAACACATGATTACGTCTCATAACAAATATGGAAACTGAGTCACAAACATGAATAATACCTACTGGTAGCTTAAACAAGATTGCACACAGAGGAGGGAAACTGAGCCATCAGAGATGAGGCCGTGGCAAAGGCACGCTCAGAAGAAGAAGTACTCGAGGTTGACACTGAGTAAGCAGGGAGGCAACCGGGAACAGAAAGGCTGCTCTGGAGAGGGCACTAGATCTGGAAGGCTGGAGTCCCCTAAAGAAAATGGGAATAAAGGGAAGATGGGGGGGATCGCCTCTGCTCCCCACAGCCTTTGCTCACCCCAGGGGTCTGCACAGTCTGGAAAAGGAAACATGGAGGCCTTTCCTCACACCTGGCTGCCAGCGGGACCAGCACAGGCTGTGGAGTCCAGACTGCAGTGCGTCCACACTGTGGCCAGGTTGCAGTGGCTCTGTGTGTGTGTGTGTGTGTGTGTGTGTGTCTGTGTGTGTGTAGGGGGGTGTCAGCAGGCATGGGCTCCTGGAGTGATGGGCAGGTAAGAAGCCATGTTATCCAGGACATGCCACACCCCAGGGGTCCTCACATCCATTTGCCTGGCTTCTGGAACTATTTCTCAGAACCCAGGAAAGGAAGACAGAAGTGACAAATTGGAGGTTCTAAGCCCCCACAGGCTGACTCCCTCCACCAACAACGAATCCGTGTGTCAATCCTCGACATGCCAGACTGTGTCCTAAGGGTGTGTTCATCAGCAACCCCAAAGTGGGTGGCCCTGCCTGCTGGCTGCAGAGGGGCAGTCATCTCAGCGGACACCCTGGCTACCCCAAAGTACAGAGTCACCAGCCCACACCAGGCCACACCAGGCCAAATGGGCCGACCAGAACTGGACTGGGAGGAAGTGAGACGGTGAGCTCACCAGTGAGAGAAATGAGGAAGTGAGGAGCCCGCATGCCAGTTCAGCTGGCAGAGAAGGGAGCAGGAAGGAAGGGGCAAAGGAAGTGAAGGCAGACAGCTACATCCATACAGCCCGGGCTGCAAGGACCCATATTCAAATTCAGCTTTGCCATCCATAAGCAGATTGCATATTCTCCTTGTTATTCTGACGGAACACGGCGACTGGCAGTAGGTGGGGCCTAAGTGACCCCTAGGTCAGAAGGAGTCCAGGGAAAACACAGGCACACTCAAGCTCAAGCTGCCTGGAGACACATTACCAGATGTAGGATCTTTACATCACAGAAGGCGACATCCCTCCACATTTAGCTCTGAGTAACTGGCTTTTGTGAAAGTAGCACATGGTCAGGCAGAAAGTTTTTGAAAACTACAGAGAGTGTCAATCACAATTTCTTTCCCGGGTTCTGAATCGCAGTGGTCCCCAGGATGATAAGGCTTACTGGTAGTGTCTGTCTAACACGCTCACTGTGTGGTTCTATGCCAGTGCTCTGCGCTCCCCAAAAAGTGAGCACTTGCTACAGGCCCCCGTATTCCAGTTCTCCCAAGTCAGAAACCGTGGGGGTGGGTCCCCTGAGTGATTCCTTCCCATTTTCTTCCCCACAAAAGACAAGCGTCCCGTCTCACAGCACAAGGCCCTGGACCTGGGCCTGACACAGGCGTCTCGTGAAGAAGTGAGCGAATGACTTGTCTCCCCAGCAGCTGTCTCTCAGGGGAACTGCCTTCACCACAGTGCAGGCTGTTGTGGACATGCCAGCTCTGTATAGGAGGGAGTTTGGGGGGCCGAGACCTCTGGGGGCTTGCCCCAGCTGCAGGCAGAATACCCACCAGCCCCTCCTGGCACGGCCCCATGTGAGGCTTGAGTTGACAAAGGCTGGCTTGTGGCGCACACGGGCTGAATGCTGTATGTTCTGCTTAGGCAGAGACTCCGAGTGTCTGGGCCTGAGGCTGGGGCAGGGAAAGAGTTTCGGGCCTGGCGAAAGGCCCCAGGAGCACAGGGCCCCGCTTGACTGCTTATGCTCCGTGTTCACACCCAACCCAGGGTTCATCCGGGCACCTAAGCCCCGGAAGTCAGAGTTTTGCCTTGGGGAGCTCTGGAGTGGCAGGTCCAGCTGGAGAGAGGCCTCCTGGCCTCTTCACAGACAGTCCAGAGGCCCCCCAGAGGTGCCACCTCATGACCTCTTCTATAGGACGTCGGGAGAGAGGGGGTCAAACTTATGAAACAAGGTTCTGGAGTCCACCCTTCCCAACACGTGGGCCCTCCAAATCGGATCCTCTACCTCAGGTGTAAAACGCTGCACTGCAGTGCCCATCTTGGAGTCTGGGGAACCCCAATTCTCATCCAATCCAAGGGCCACCCTGAAATGAACTGGACTGAGGCCCCTAGACTGGACCAAACCTAAAGAAGCTGAGGAAAGGCATCAGGCGGTCCCTCCGGGCTCTGATTTCACGCAGCCCTCTTTCCCTTGAAGCCTGACCTGAACTTCTCAGCCCAGGCTGCAAACAGGAAGGGAGGACAGGGTCTAGGGACAACAGGCCCTGCATGATCGTCCCTTTTTGAAGTTTCTTTGGCTCTGATTGAAGGCAATGCCTGTTGATGTGAGAAAGTCAGGTGGGGAGAGGTTTAAAAAAAAACAAAAACAAAAAAGCAGGTGGCTTGCTGGTTCATTCCACTGGCTTGTGCTTCAGGTCAAAGCCCCTGACTGACCCCTGACCCCTTGCCATGCCCCAGCCTGCTCCCTATCTTGCACCTGCATCCAGATATGCTAGGACTTGAAAGGCTGGCCATGGCCTTGACAAGGAGGCTCAGGAACATAGGCTCACGCACCCATGCACTTCTCACTGCTAATTCTCTTCCCGGCCCTGTGGGAGGCATTGAAAATGTTCCCATTTTGCAGAGGAGGCATCTGAGGCTCAGAACTTTCTCAGAGCTGCCCAAGCTAAGGAGGGGTGAAGCTGGATTCTACACAAGGGCAAGTGGCCCTAGGCCAGGGCATGCTAACTGTGCATTCTTCCAGCATTACTCAGGCCATTTGCTATGCTCTATTGGCCTTCACCAGGCTAACTCCCAACTCTCTCATCTTTTCAGAACATCCCTCCCTCCCCTAATCTGATTCAGAACCTACACTCTGAACTGCATGGTCCCCAATGGAAACAATGTAAGGTTGCCTTTACTTTTTCCTCTTCTTTCTTCCTCTAAGTGCCTGAGGAAGGGTAGGGCAGGGTAAGGCTGGGTCTGACCCACACCTGGTGCCCAACATCACTAGGATGTGGGATGCAACAGGCACCATGCGCAAGAATGAACAGAAGAGTAAGGCTATCAGCCTGCCTGGTCTCTCTCCATAGCCTGGAGCCCTTCTGCCCTTTTGATCCCAGATCTAGGGCTTGTGTGAAAGGGGAGATGGAGCCCAGGGCCACCATAGGAGGATGGCAAGGTCTGCTGCCCAGGGAAATGCCTGCTTTCACACATCTCCTACATGTCAAGTGCCTCTCTGTCCGCACAGTAACCCAAGAGGGCTGCCGGCAGGAAGCAACCTCAAAGAGATGGCCAGTTCTCAGGAGTCCTGGGAGCCTGGCCTGGAAGAATCTCTAGGTTCAGGATGGGCTGGCAGAGCCAACATGAACTCACAATGCTGCTAATAATAGGCTCACAACGTGGCACATGACTCCACCGTTTATACAGACATTCCTGCTGTATCACCTCATGGGTCCTTGCAGAAAGCACTGGGTAAGGCAAGCCAGGAACCACTTCTACGGAGAGAGCTGTGTGCATCATGGGGTAGGTGGGCTGTGCTGGGCCTACCCAGATGGGACCCTGGAGAGAATGCTTCCCTCAGGACCCCTCCTGGGTCACACCTTCACTTTCACTTGTCGCCTCCCTTTGAGGACTCCATCCGTGGAGAACAACGTGAGGATCTATCAGAAGCACCCAGGACTTGGACACCAAAGAAATCACCTATAAGGGGTTGTTGCAAAAACGTCAAAATACTGTTTATGCTCATCAGTCCCTTGAGATGACAGCCATTCACAAAGCAGCCCTCAGCACTCGTAAGACAGCAAACCTACGTAACTGTGTCACAGTTGTGAACACTTTAGTAACTGTCTCAGTCCAGCCGGCTTCCTTGCATTTGGTGCTTAAACTGAAAGGCATTACACTGAGTCTCAGCCAAGGCTTAATGGGGTCTGTGCATAAAATATGGTGCCATGATCTCTTGAGAGTGCCTCAGTCTGCAAAGCCTGGGTATCAGCCCAGCCCCAGAGCAATCCTATCAGAGCACAAAGAGGTAGAAACAGTGCTGGGGAGATGACTCAACGGGCAAAGCATTTGCTGTGCAAGCACAAGGACCTGAGTTCAGATCCCCAGCGCCCATGAAAGCCAAGCATGGAGACAGGCAGATCCCTGGAATTCTTCCTTCTTATTTGTCCGTCCTCCCTCCCTTCCTCCTTCCCTCCCTCCCTAGCTTCTCTAGTGAACTCAGACTCTTGCACAATTTAACACCTGTTCTGTATGTACCCCAGCCCCTAAAGACTGATTTAAAAAAAATGCTTAAAATGTGATTCAAACTGTTTAAATGCTCTCCATTTTAACCCCTCCAATGATTATTAAAACCAGCCTATGTGTCTCTTGATTGGCAAAGGGCTAAGCTGTGGCCGCTGTGGCCCCTGCATGTAACTAACTGAACACCAACAGCAGCAGAGGGAGGGGGTTCTGAAGCCTGGAGCAGCCATTTCCCCGGCTTCACAAAGGAAGCCAGCCATAGCAGGTACTGTGGGTTACTGTGTGTTTGAAATTCTGGATGGGCACAGTGATAGGCAGAGAACAGACCAACAGTAGAGGGAGGGCTCTGAGTACAGAGGAAATCTGGGTGAACGATGAACTCTTCTAAATCCCCTTTTTATTTTTATTTTTTTGTTGCTGAGGATTAAATCCAGTGTCTCCCACATGTTAACTCCAGGCTCTGGCCCTGGGCTTACAACCCTAGCCCTTAGGTTCAGTTTATATGCAGTGAAATGATTGTTTTGTTTTGTTTTTTAATGTGGGGCCTTCAAGATGGTTCAGGGAGTAAAGGCCCTTACCGCTAAGCTTGACAATTTGACTTGAATCGTGAGAACCCACTTGATGGAAGAGGGAATCAGCTTCTACAAACTGTCTGGCCTCCACATTCGTGTCTGCACTCACACATTAGCATAGATAGCAAGTAGGTAGGCAGGGTAGGTAGAGAGAGAGAGAGAGAGAGAGAGACATAACTTCTAAGAAGAAATATAATTTTAATGTACCTAGTTTATAGACCTTAGTCTACATCTTGACTGGAGTTAACAGTTACAGAACTGCTTGTGCGAAACCTTGGCAGCCTTCTCTTTCCCTCACACTGCATGTCACAGTCCTATTTGTGACATTTCCTTTACTTATCTGTCTGCTTGACTGTAGAAGGCTCATTTCTGTCACTAGAGAGCCACATGTGACATTGCTGGCTTTGCACACACAGAAGGGTTCAAGGAATAGCTAAGAACGGACAGGCCGAGGGGAAGACCACCATCCCACTGTGCAGCAAACCGCCTTCAGACTCTGAAGCTAATGTCCATGGAGGCTTCAACCCCCAACACAGTGACACCAGGCCACGGCCATGGCAGATTCCAAATCTTACCTAGATGTATACTTCCTTCCCAGTTCTCAAGGGCCCAACTGGCCAGTGAGCAAACAGACTTCAGAAATGGACAGGGAAAGCTCAGCCTATATACTGGACCAGGGGCTCCGGCTTGCCCACCTCCTCCCACAACATTTGGCTACCATGGTCCTCCCTTGGGCCAAGGCCCAGCCTGCCTACCCATCTGCCACCCTGGCTCTAGGCCACTTGTCACCCACCCTGGCCCTGGCAACCTACCCCAGCTCTGGGAGAGCTGACCAGCTGGGTGGCCAGCAGTGGCCACAAGGACAGTAGGCCAACCCCACCCAAAAGGCCAGAAAAGCCATCTGCTGTCTCTCCTCCTTCTCCCCAGGACTCTGACAAGGCTCCAGATGAGATCACTGCACTTGGGCCCCAAGGAAGAAGACTGCAAAAAAAGCTCCACTTCCCTCTCAGCTCCAGTGCAAACACTCCAGCAACAGAGGAAGGGAACTCAGAGGCTCCATCGTTCACAGAGCGGACAGTGAACCCGAGAGGGACTTGGCGCTCTGGCCTCCCAGTCAAGCTCAATTCAGCCTAGCCTCTTTGGGCAGAGGTTTGGGAGAGTCAGGGACAAGGTTCCTAGAAGGTCACGCCCAGCCAGCTATCACTGGGTCACAAGATCGCAATGCCCTGTTGTGTTGGCACTGAGGAGGTCTCATGCTGAACAGATCTACAAGGACCCACCTCTCTGGGACCTGCCTCTCCAGCACCATAGAGAGCAGACAGACTGACCAAGCCAGGCTCATGCCAACAGCACACAGTTCACCCCGACCTCCCCAGAAGGCAAGAAGCCTAAAGCTAGAGGTCAAGAGTCAGGACTTAGGCTCCCTTTGAGGCTTATAAACTGCACAGCCTCTGTAATGGGATGACAGCTGGCACTTCCAAGGGTTTGGTCTGTGTCAGGCACCGGGTGAAGACTGGAAGCCATTATCGCTTTCTCAGTGATGATCCTTTGTGGCCAACTCTATTCTGACCTTCCCGCCTCACAAGGGAGCAAACTGAGGCTGAGGAAGAGAAAGCCCTACGGCCAGTGAGGTTGTCTCCAGGCCTGGCACAGCTGTGCACAGGAGGCAGCTGTTATGTCAGGAAGCATTCTCTGTCTCTGTCTGTCTGTCTCTCTCTCTGTGCATGTGTGTTGGTCAAGGCTACAGAGATGCCCAGAGACCACTGCCCACCAAGATCATATTGGCTTGTCACTGCCCAGGGGCAACGCCTCTGGGCTCTGCGCTGCTGGGGCACGGTTAGGGAAGCACCAGACCCCGACGCTCCCGTCCTGCCCCGTGCACAGGAAGGAAGGCAGCTCTGGGTCAGGATTTGTTGACAACATCCCCCCACCTCTGGGCTTCAGCCAAGTCTGTAGCAGAAGAAAGTGCAGAGTTGAGGATTTAAGGGTCAGAAGAGCCACACCGCCTCAGCCCCTCTTGTCACTCCCAGGCAGCATGACCAGCAAGCTCCTTAACCTTCCTGGGCCACAGTTTAAGCCCGGGTAGAAGGAAGGCACTAAACAATCTGGAAGGTCCAGGCCGCCGTGCAGAACACCGGGCGTGGCTGCTGTGAAACCAGAAATTACTGGTTAACAATCTAGTCACTGTGGGATGAGCGCCCCCCCAGGGAGTCCCCACGGAGTTCCTAGGTGCCTAACACAGGACACCTAGCCTGGAGCAGCCCCGGGCACTGCTCCAACGGAACCCAGAGAAACGGGGTTGGGGAATGGGTCAGGAATTGCAAGGGCAAAGAAGGCATGGGAGAGTCTGGAACCATGACTTAGAGGCAGCTAGCTCAGCCTCTCGCTCAGCCACGGGCTACGCCAGGCAAGACCACGGAGGCGTGAACAAGCAGAGCCTGGTGCTACGGAACAGCCCAGAAGAGCCAAGCAGGCTCGGGCAGCTGGGGAATCACACGCTTTTCCCTCAGCTACCTTTATTTTCATCTGTGGCAGGAGGAGGCGCTTTACCACTCTCTTGAAATGGGGACCCCAGGAATGGTCCTCCACCGGAAAGCAAGCGTCACCAGGTTGCAAGTGAGCCACAGGTTTTGGCCCTCAGGGGAAGAGCGACTTAGGGTAAGTGAGCCGCAAGGAGAAATGTGTCTACAGGTACCCACAATGCAACTGGCTCCACACACCACCCAGACAGACAGACAGACATATCCAGAGAGAGGGGCAGGCAGCCTGAAACCCAGGAGCTGGGGCGCTCAGGGGTCAGCGCAGAGCCTGGGGATGCTAAAGGGTAAAGGCGGAGAACCAGGATGGGTGATAAACAGAGAGGACCAGCTCCTCAAATACAGGCTCCCTCCTGATGGATCTTCATGGCAACAGCGCAGGACATTTTATAGAGCTGAGGTTCACGAAGGGAAAACACAGAGAGCAAAGTGCAGGCCCAGGGTTGCAGCCCAGGCTTGTTCATCCCAGATCTGGTGCTGTCAGTCCTATTGGCTAAGATAAGGGGGACAGACAATATCTTTTACGTCCTCAGACTCCTGCCCCACCTCGGGACAGCCAGCAAAGGCGGGCACGGTACTGGTCCCAGGGGCTCTGCCTTCCTGCACCAGAAGGGTATGTATTGGCTACAAATGACGTCATGTGTTAGAAGATAAGGGTTGGCCACAGTAAGAACCCTGGCAGCCAGCCAGGCCTTTGCCTTGAACTTAATCAAGCCCTCTGCTGGGGTGTCCCTCTGCCTCAGAGGCTACCCAGAGCCTGGGGTCCCTCTCATCTTCTGTTCACAGGACAGTGATGGGCTGCCATGTCCCTGAACTCTTCTCCCCCCAAGAATAGGCAAGAAAGGGATAAAATTCCCACTGTACAGAGTGGAAGACGGAGGCTCCAACCAAAGGACGGAAGTGACAGGGAAGGACTAGCCCCAGACCTGACTCTAAAGATGGATCGTGCCTAAAGGACCTCATGGTCTTCCTTCCTTTCTCCCTTATTGGCACTCCGAGGCAGAAGCAGTTTTCTGTCTGCTGTAAGGGCCGAATGGCCCCAGCCCCGCTACAACCCACCAAGGCTACCTCCCAGTCAGGGGTCCACTGCCCTGACACCTGTGCCCTTCCTAAGTAACCCCCTGCCTCCATGATTCAGCTCTATTCTTTCCTCCCTCTCTCTCTGTCCTTTTTCAGTCTGTAGTACAGGCTAACCTTGAACTCCTGGACCAGCCTCCTGAGTGGTAGGTACCACCACACCTGGCTCCAGCCCCCCACCTTTTAAACCTACCACCCATTTCCAGGTCAGAGCCACAGCTGATAGATCAGGTATACACAGCAGGCCCTGTTCCCGATGCTGAGCACCGAGACAGCCACTCAGGCAAGCCCCCCAGCTGTAACGCCTCACCTCTTGTCACTTCCAGACCAGACATGGGCACCCTCTACAGATCAGTGGCCTCTGTTGGCTTGCAGCAGAGGGGGACAGGGTAAGCAGGAAATTCCAAAGAGATGAGAAGGGTTGCCCTGAGGCCCTGTTCCTTCTGTGGCAGGCTTGACAAGTGTGTATCTCCCTTAGTCCCACAGGGCCTGGCTCAAGAGCCCGGGGTGCTTTGCTGCAGCTTTTCCAGACCCCACCTGCGGCTCTTCTCAGCTGGGCCCCTGGAACCCCAGCTCCAGGTGGTTACAGACCCAGTCCTGACTACACTCATGGTCCCAGCATGCTAAGAGGAAGCCTTAAGAGCTTCTGGGCCACGCAAACAGTAGGGCCATACACAGTCGCTCCAGGGGACACTGACCAAGACTTCCTGTGTTTATGTGTGTAGGTGAAATGTCACAGTCAGTATAAGTGGATGTGCGTACATATGAGCATGCGTGGGTGGGTCCCCCAGTTAGGTAGACGCCGCCTGACATTTGCCTGGTCTACCCTTGTGTCACTGCTCATCTGCAGGAAGGCTGGGTCCATCCTATCTGTGTGAACCGCTTCTTGGGTATCCATTTGAAATCTGTCGAACCTCGGGTGCAATTGCAAAGGCTGGCTGCTCTCTGGGTACCTGGGTGAGCAAATGTCTGTGTCGCCTGGCAAGGATGGGTTCCCATGATGCTGGTGAGTGTAGCTAGCATCTGTGTGTTTGTGCGCACACCGTCACATGGAGGCAGACTTGCCGTGTCTGAGCCTGTCTCCGGGCTGTGTGTGAGAGGGCGTGCTTCCCAGCCTGGAGTCTCTTGCTGCTCTGTGTTGCGCGTGGTAGCGTGTAGCATGAAGGGTCTGTCTAGAGGTCTGGGTACCGCTTTCCATTCGGATCCACGGTGAATGTGCCTGGAGGCTGGCTTCCGGATGCATCTAGCTTCAGTGAGTCACCGGCCGTACACATCGGCCAGGCATGAGTAGCTGCGCGCCTCTGGGCCTGAGCTCGGAATAAGTGCACACGTGTTTATGTGTACAAGGCTGTGTCCAGGGACACAGGCCCAGCCCCTCGAGAAGAACGCTGCTCTTTGTGGTCTCCCCAGGCAGGCCACGGCAGCTGCCACTCACATTTTCCATCTCATTTTCTCTCCCACTGGAGCTGCTCCCACAACCCCCAAGCCCTGGCCCCAGCCAGAAGCTGCAGCCCAGGGCAGGCACCAGGGGGCCTTGCTGACAGGCTGGGTCCCTCCTCCTGTGCCTCCCAGGAGCTTTGAAGAACAGCCTGAGGCCTACCACACAGAAGACTCTGGGATACCATCAGAGGAAGGAAGAGAGGAAAATTAGGCTGACTGGGCTGGCACATTTATTGAGCAATGGACATGCACCCTCACAATGAAGAGGTCCATGACACACCCAACCCCCTTCTTACAGGACTGTTTCCCCTAGAGGCAAACCCCACCTACATACAGGCTTGGATATCATCATTTTAGGTTTTTTGTTGTTGTTGTTGTTTTTTGTTTTTTTGAGACACGGTCTTAGCCTAAGCTGCCCTTGAACTCACTACGTTGCCAACGATAACCCTCAATATTGGTCCTTCTGCCTCTGCCTCCTGAATGCCAGGATTACAGGCAGATACCAGCGTGCCTAGCTTATGCCAGTCTAGGGATGGAATCAGGACGTTGTGCATGCTGGGTAAACACTCCCCCTCCCCCAAATGAGCTTACTCACTGTTTGCCACCTACAAATCTTAGCCTGGCACCTGGCCCACAGGATTCCTCTCAACCACCTCTATCCAAGACCAGACATGTCAGCAGCAACCAAAAGCTCATCTCACTGGCCACATAGCAGAAGGAACGGCACCAAGACAGCAGCAGGGTTGGGATGCAGGCTGGACGATGGAATCCCGGAGCAGCCATTTGCCCATCTATATAAGGGCAATCACCAGTCGGTGAGGGGTTTTCTCTGGGTCCTTGTGAGTGGCACCTTCAACTCACAGCTGCAAGTCCTGGGCAGGGTGCCTCGGCTCCCCACTGCCTACCTGTGCAGTGGGAAATGTGATCACGCCTTTCTGTCCCACCCTGTAGTGGCATCCGATGTATTAACCCTCAAGGGCTGAGGACACCCACCCTCCCGGCTCCTCCCAGCTCTTCCAAGAATGAACACTCAGACATCCTGTCTGCTCGTTGGCTCAGAATCATAACAACTCCTCACGAGACACAAGGATTTCACTTACAAGATGTTTTCTTGACTATTCACACCTCCCTGACTGCTGAAAACAGTCCCTGGAGACTGTCCAGGCACATCGCCTCATCTCCATTATACAGATAAACAAACAAACAAACAAAAAGCAGCTCTGAGAGGCCAGCCACTTGCCCGTGACCACACAGCGAATGGCAGAATCAGGCTCAAAGCCAGAGCTTTGAGCTCCAGTACTCTGAGATAGCACACGGATAATGGTTAGTGGTCACAGGGACCTTAGACCACTGGGTCAAAGTCAAACACAGTTAGCCTGGTTGCTCTACAGCTAAAGCCAGGCTTCTGGGTCCTGAAAAGCCCCCAGTGGATAATCCCCAGACCCCTTGTCTAGAAGGGACCCCAGGTCAGACACCACTCATGTCTCCCCACTTGCTCTCCAATGATCACAAACATTTCCACAATGCTCCCCACAAACCCTAGGCCTTTATCCAGGCCTCTCTCTGACTAGTTTGAGTGACTCCAAGCTCACACCTTCCCCGGAGAAGCGCTTTCTGTCTTATCATTGGCAGAGGTTTGGCCCTCTGGTACTTCCCTAACTCAGGCCCCAGGGCAGGGCTTTTTGAGACAGGAGATAATGCAATCACCCAAAGGTTGACAGTTTCCCCCACCTCACCACCCCCAATACACACAACCCGGGAGGTGGAGCTGGAGTCCAAGGCATTCCCTTCAACTCATATGGTCAGTCTGCAGTGGACACACTCAGGGTTTGAATAGTTTCCTTCTTACCCAGTTTCTGAACCTCAGATGTAAAGTGGTCTAGAGAGACAGGAAACACACAGGAGACTGATTCTCCCTACTCCCCGCCTTGGCTGCCTGGAGCAGGTCCCCTTCCTGCCCTGGCCACAGTCCAACCTTGACTCTGTGAAAAAAATAACACCTCCAGCAGGAAGCCATACAGTAGGTATACAGTCCACACTCTCAGGGATTTCACTGACTCTCCGAGAGGACAGACACCTCGGGAACGAGAACCTGCAGAGCAGTGTAGGTACTGCCTGAATGCAGGCAGCCACGGCTCCCTTCCTCACCCAGCACCTTCCCCACTTTCTTCAGCCTCAAATGTTCCATCTGCAGCTCCTTATTCTGCTGGCTCCATCATCTCTCAGCTTCTGGCCTCCCTGAGTCCTCAGCCCCACCTCCATGTGCTCTTGGCACAATTAATCATCTTACTCTTATCACCAGCCACATTGTGTCCTATTTAACTCTGATCTCTCCAAGGCTCTCCCTAGTTCAGCTATACCTCAAAATCTGTTCTAGGCAAACAGTGAGTGGATGGATGAATGAATGAATGAATGAATGAACGATGGATTCAAGGTCAGGAGGAAGAGCCCAGCCTGCTCCCACAGAATCCACCAAAGAACGTGACAGAGGCAGCAGGAAACGTGTTCTCTACTCCAAGAGTGGCGAGTGATCTCCGCTACCCCCACCTAAGGTTTCCCACAGCACCCTGAGCGTTCCGGCTACGAGTACATCTGATCTTTAAGGATGGTCTGTGTGCACACTGTTTGGTTCTTAAGATGAGAAATCGTAGGTCCAAGCATGATAAGTAATGTGCCCAAGATCACACAGTCAGGAAGCTACAGATTAGACAGAGGCCTGAAGCTTGTGACAAAAACTCAACTGCGGAATGGATGGCAGAAACAGGCTCGGCCTGGCCCGGAACTGGAATGTCCAGAGCCGTGTCCTGCTCTTTAGGAGAACCTGGACTCAACCCTCAGCCTCCTGGGACTACCTTCCCAGCTACATTCTCATGGGTGATTTCGGATGGAGTTCAGGGCTCTGACTGACCACTTTCTGGGAGCACAGGAAGGGGTCCAGGATGTGGGCAGGAAGAAACCAAACCAAGAACCATGAGTTGTCCTCATGTGCTGGGAGGGAAGTGCTCAGGTCCAGGTCTGGGGACGCTCCAGGAAGTGGCTGGGAGCATCCAGGAGGCTATGTCCATCCTCTCACCCTCCACCGTTCTCCCCGCTGACTTCAGAAGACTCCATACACTGACAGAATCCCGGGACGCCCACACTGAGTGAAGGCTTAACACTCCCATTTAACAGGAAAAGAATGGAAGCCTGGCCTTCGGGCTAGGAAGCTGCGGCAGATGATCCTGTCAGCCGGACCTGGTTCCACTAGCGAACAGTTTAGTGAGAACATGCTGGATAGAGGCTCCAAGGGAAGCAAGAGCAACACCCCAACATACTAAGGAAGAGGAAACCCCCCCTAGACAGTAGAGCCGGGAGGGAGTTAAGCGCTGCAGGGCAGACATGTCATTACTGTGCTGTGAACTCCGTGGCTCCTGGCCAGGCCACTCTGCTCCTTGTCCGGGCCATCAACTGACAAGGACAGGCAACCCAGCAGCCTCTCCCAGCTGTGGCAGTTCAGCCCATGAAGACACCAGCTTCACGCGCCAAGGTCGAGAAGCCAGGGCAGGGCTTCCCTAGAGCTGCCACCGTGCCACTGAACAGGCAGCCAGGGCATGGGCTGCACCTACGTGCCCAGGCACTGCCGGTTCTTTCTCCCAGGCAGCTCTCCACCCCCCGGGTCCCACCCCCACCCCCCACCACAGGGACCACCCCATCCAGCAGGGCCGTTTCCCTCTTCCCACAGGGAGCTCACCATGTCTGCCCAGGCCACTCTCAGAAGACAATATCCTGGGATTGAGGAAGTGGCCTCTGAACCAGTTCTCCCACGACATCATCCTCCCAGGCTGTGGGACCGTTAGACTGGGCGGAAGTGGATTCAAGCCAAGGGGATGTTCCCAGATGTCATGCTTTCAAACTGGACCCGCCCCAAAAGGCAGGCGAGGACAGGCCTGCCGCCGGGGAAGCCCTGGGTAAGGACTTAGGACGGTGTTCTGACTCTCCTTGCCAGGGGATAGCCAAGGTTTCCCTGGCAGCCCAACACATCAATGCTTGGCCCCGGAACGGAGCGCCAAGGAAGGCCTGCTGGCCTGGGGGCGGGGTCCTGGGCAGTTTAAAGCAGAGGTCAGCCCTGGCTATCTATCCCCACCCACCCACCCATCCGAGCATCCGGTAGAAACAGTTTTACCGGGAGGGGGGCGTTCTGCACATCAGGGCCCCTCAGTTGGACCCCCTTCACGAAAACAGTGGGACGAGAAGGTGGGGGCACTGTGTCCCTGCTTGTTCAGCGTTAAAGCGGCCTGTTGTGGTCTCAGGCCCTGGGACAGGTCCCCCCCTCCCCCGAGACTCCCCTGCCCCCCTCACCCCAGATCCCCACCTTGAGATAGTCGTTCTCGGAGCGCAGCTCTTCCAGCTCCCGCACCAAGCTGCCGGGCCCACAGTCCAGCATCTCCTCGGTGAGGTCGGAGAAGGCGAGCGAAGCGCTGAGCGGCAGGCGGCTGCTGCCCACCGACGAGGCGGCCACCGACGGCTCATCCGGAGAGGCAGGCGGCCGCGGAGGCTGCTGCCCCGACGGCGCGGGCTGGGGAGGCTGCCCGGTGCGGGTCCCCGCGGGGCCGCCCGCCGCAGACTCGGCGTCGCTGCTCAGAGCCATCTCCAGGCCCAGCAGGCGCGCCTCCTCCGACGCGCAGTCCGACACCTCGGAGCTGCTGTCCGTGAGGCTGGGCGGCGGCGGCGGCGGGCGCGGCCCGGTACCCGGGCGAGGGCGGCCTTTGGCACGGACCCCCGTGCGCACCCCGGCCACCCTTGGCCCCGCGCCCCGGGCGCCGGGAGCCACCGCGCGCCCCTTCTTGTCGGGCCTCGCCGAGGACGCGGCGCCACAGGCTGCAGCGGCGCCGGGGCCTGTGCCGCGGCGGCCCTTGGCCAGAGACCAGCCGGCCACGTCCTTGGGCCGGGCTGGCGACGGCGCGCGGTGGCTCTTCTTCCTCTCCGCGGCGGGTGCGGGCGCAGGCGGGGGCACGCAGCCCCGAGCCGGCGACTCTCCCGCTGGCGCCTCCATCGCGGCCTCTCCGGGTCTCAGCGAGCGGGGCGCATGGCCCGGGAGCGGCCGGCCCGGGTGTGCCTGCGGCGGGCCTCGGATGCGCTCCCGCCGCTCAGGCCGCGACTGCGCTCCGGCCTCCTGCGCCCGGGCACCGCGCTCGGGCCCTGCCCCGCGTCGCGCGGCCTCTCCGCCGCTGGGGGCTCGCAGCGCGCGGCCTGATCTCCTCCAGGCGCCGCGGCTCCGGCTCCGGCTCCGCCCGGCGCCCGCCCCCTCCGCCTCGCCGCGCCCCCGGAGCGCGCCCGGACCCCGGCCGCCGCCCGCTCGGCGATCGCCGCCTCGGACTCCCAGTCCGGCTGAGGCCAGGGCCCCGGCTCCGCCCGGCGCGGCCCGCCCCCCACGCAGCCCCGCCAGCTCCCCGCCCCGCCGCCTCGGCTCGGGGGCGCGCGGCTCGGCGAACAAAAGGCGGACGCGGCGGGAGCAGCGGGGAGGGACGCGGGCGGGGAGCGAGGGAGAGATCCGCGGAGCAACAGCGACCCCCTCGAGGGTCAGGCGGGCCCGGGCAGCCGCGGCCTCCGCTCGCTCTCGCTGCGCCCGGCCGCCGGCCGCTCCTCTGCCGGCCTGGGGGTCGCTCCCGGTCGAGGAGCCCGGGAGCCCGGCGTCGCCGTGGGGGCCTCGCGGACGGCAAGAGAGGGTATTCCCCGGCAGAGGCCCCGCGGACCTCAAAGGGCCGGAGCCAGCATCCATGCACACCCAGCACCGCGCCGAGCGCCCCTTGCGGGTGCTGAGCCTGCGCGAACTCCGCCCCCTTTAGCTGGCCATGACGAACGACCCCATCCTCTAGAACGGTAAACTGAAGCATGACCCGGCACGCGGTCGGCTCTTGGTGAGCAGAGGAACCAGCATGGAGGCCGAGTCACACGCCTCCACGGTGTGCTCCACGACTCCTGCCTCGCCCGCTGCCACAGGGACCGCGCTGCCCCGCGTGCATTCTGGACTCTCCACACCCGAGCCGCCTGCTCGGACTCAGGCACAGTCCTATCCCCCCCACACCATCACCACCACCACCACCACACACACCACTTTTAAGGTCTTTGCGCTTAACTTCAGGCTGTGCCTTAGGGGTGCCAGACCACTGGATGCTTGAGGGGGCAGGTTCTGGGCCGGAGGGAGGCTGGCATGGCCTGAAGGCTGTGGCCACAGGGTCAGGTCTTCTCTCCACCCCACAGACCCCAAGAGCTCAGTCCTGGTGGGCGTGGTTTCTTCTATCCGGAGCTGCTTAGGGTCCCTAACACCTCCCTCACCTACAGCCTTCCCCGTGCCTCAGCCACAGTAAGTTCTTTGGCCCTGGAAGCCACTCATCCTCAGGGGAGCTGCCCAACCCCTCCCCTCCCTGACCCCCAGGAGAATAGACCTTACACACATATACACACACCCTATATAGCCTCTTTTTCCTCCTTTAATCCCTTCCGGAACGTTCTCTTTCCCCCTTCTTTTCACAGGTGTTCCCCTTTCTCTTCTCCCCAATTTTCTTCCACTTCTCCTGCTCCTACCCTTCACCCTTTTCCCCCTTCTCCTAACCTGACTTACAGCACAGCCAGCTGGGGGAGGCTCCACTCCTTTTTCTCCTACCCAAACCCTCCACGCTGAAGAACAAGCAAGGGTGTGGGCACTGATTTGGGAACCTTGGGCCAGAGACCCAGGATGAGTCATCCTACTACCAGGCCTCAGGGCCCAGCCCTGGTCCGGTCTAATGTGCCGGTGACAGGTCCGTTAGCTTTCCTGTCCCTGCTTTTGTTGGCTTGTCGCAGGCTTGATACTCAGAAATTATGCAGTTCCTGAAATCCGTTGGCCCCCCCTCTGTTTCTTCTTCTCCTCCTGCGTGGAGTGTGGGCCTTGCGGTGTCAGAGGGTAATGCCTTTGACCACCCCCGGTGGTTGCTCTGTGTGTCCTTTGGGTGGGCACTAATACACACCATGCTCCATATTCAGCAAAGCATCTCAGAACCTCTCCCCCCCACCCCCATTCCCCCACTCCTCTGCTCCACCCTGCCACCTCTCTCTGTCAAGAAGGGGGCCTCACCATGTTACCCAGGCTGGCCTTGAATTCATGGGCTTGAGTAACCTTCACCTTTCCGGACAGCTGGGGGTACAAGAGTCCGTCCACCCTTGTCTCGGAGCGTTAAGGAGCTTCTTATGTCTGGTTGCATTTTCCAAAGAGAAGCATGTGGATATATATTCCAATTGTTCTTTTGTTTTGATTAATGTCCGTGTCACCCATGCATGCACATCCTCGGGTACACACACGCCGCAGTGCGCATGTGAAGGTCAGAGGACAACTTTCAGGTGTTGGTGCTCTCCAGCCAACCGACTGCCCTGGCCACAGTGACCCTGACACTCCCAACAGCCGCAGGGTCGGCCTCCTGCCTCCCGTCTAGGCAGAAGACCTCTGAGGCCTGGCGTCAGCTGAGCCACGCTCACTCGGGCGCTCTCTACTGCTCTTGCTCTCCCTTCGTCCCTGAGATCCAAGCGCCATGTGGAAGTTTAGCGCCTGTGGGGTGGCCCTGTGAAGGCCGTCAGCCAACAGCTCCAGCTCTAGTCCCCACTGGCCACCAGCCCCACGAGAGGACGAGACTGCAGACGCTTCACTGGCGGCCAGTGGGGAGTGAGCAGAAGTGAGTTCTCTGACCAACCCTGCCCAAACGGCAAAGCAGACCTCTGGAGGTGCCAGGGTTGGGCCCCCACCCCCATGTTTTTACACAGCAGTGGATAACTGGAATGCATGACCAAGGTCACACAGCTTGGAAGTGGCCTGGCTGGGGTTGATTGACCTATTTCGGGGCCTGCTACTAACCGTTCAGCTTAAGCACCCAGTGGGTGCCATTAAAAAGAAAAAAAATCTCTGATCAAAGAGGAAGCCTTGAATGGTGGCTTTAGCGGCAGGTTGTAAGACATGAAGGGGATGGTGACCCAAATGGAAAATCAGCCTCAGTTCTCCCCTTCCCGCTGCTAAACTGACCAGCAGGATGGAAGGTAAATGGAAGCTAACTCCTAGAAGGCTTCCCAGAGGAGCTATCTTTTTCTAACTAAAGTGAAGGTTGTTTTCATCATACAAATCAGGAACGAAATAAGCCACTGGCTGGGAGATAGTAGGGAAGCCCATTTGAGTAGGGTTATGGGGAGTCCTCTCCAAGGAGGTGGCCCGTATACTGAGTTAGCCTGGGAAGAGAATGTGGAGCAGATTGAAGAGCAAGGGCAAAGTCCCTGGAGGAAGAGAAAGTGTGACAGATGCTCCGGGGGGCGTGGTTAGTATGGCTGGAACCCCTGGAAGATAAAGGCATGGAAGCAGGAACCAGGCAGCTGGAGGCAGCGGATTGGATTGGATCACCCTGACGCAGTGACAAACACTAGGAGCTGCGGTGTCAGGGAATCACACCAGCTAGCTTATGTCCGGAAGTAGGTCCCTGTGCTAACAATTGTGAACAGATGCTGGTCGAGCTCAGGGACGGAGGAACATAATGACTCAGGGAGCCAGGGGGACTCCCATGCATCTAGAAGCTATAGAGAAAGTATGGGTTCTGCTTCCAGGAGCCAGACACTTTTGGCCAGAAGTGAGGACTCAGAGAAATGATGGCAAGTTCATCTCCCATCACTCACTTTAGAGAGAGAGCAAATGATGGCAGCGTTTGCTTCAGCAGGAAGCACAGGCCTGCCGGTGTCAAAGGGTAAGAGAACATCAGTTCAGAGAGGACACGGTCTAGTTTGAGCGTCTGTGGAGATGTCCAAATAGAGACCGAGAAAAGCAGTGGCATGGGCATGAAAAGCCACGCTAGCAGCTAGGTTCAGAGTAGTTAGCATCCAGAAAATATTTACCTTGAGGGCTAGAGATGTAGCTCAGTTGGCAGAGTGCTTACCCAGCATACAAACTCAGGTTCTGGGTTCCAGACCCAGCACCACATAAAACAGGACATGGTGATACACACCTCTGTAATCCTAGCACTCAGAGGGTGGAGGTAAGAGGACTAGAAGTTCAAGGTCATCCTGGGCTACATAGTGTGTTTGGGGCCAGCCTGGGCTACAATGAAACCAAAGTGATGAAAAGATTCACTTTGACACTGGGTAAAGTTATTCAGGGAAGGTATCTGAGGAGAAGAAAACTGATCCAGAACCAGAAAGATAAGCATTTCTGGTTCAAGAAAATAGTCGCTCAAGAGAGAATAAAAGAGGAGGACACCATCCCCCCAAAGCCAAGAAGTAGAGCAGGTTGGAAAGGGTTTGCTGGCCCCTTGAAGAGCATAAGGGAATGAGCCCAGAGCCATAGAAAGAGCCTGGACAGAGGTAGAGGCAGGGGAGCAGTGGCAGGCTCACGGGGGACCATGGGATTGGCAAGGAAGAGGAACAAGGGGCAGGCGAGGATCGGGAGCCAGCTCAGCCTCAGAAAAAAGCAGGGCCCATCTTCCATCACCCCTCAGGATGGAGGAGAGGTGAGGGAGTAGAAGGTGAGCCGACTGGCAGGAGACACCAGCTGAGGTTGGGGAAGGGAGAGGATTGAAAGGGATGAAGGCTGGATGCAAAAAGGGACCTCAGAAAAGAGCAACTGACTTCCCAAGGCGCCCGAGGGAGATGCCAGACAGTTCCACATCACCGAGTTTGGAGAGTAGCCGGGCGGCCCAGTGAACCCAGCCGTGTTCCCTTCTGGTCGTGTTCTCCTGATTCTTTTCAGCTTTCTTTTGGGTTGCTGAAATCAGAATGAATTGCAGATTCTGCTCTTAACAGAGTAGAGGAGACATTCCCCCACAGGCTCTTAAACCGTTTGCAAGTGTCAGTTTTCATACTTGGAAATAATCCCCACAGTGAGGGATTCATAGCCACTCGCCTTTCCCCTCCATCGCATGCTTACGCCATTTCCTGAAGACTCTGGGCACGGTAGCATACACCTGTGATTCCAGCATTTAGGAGGCGAAGGCAGGAGGATCAAGAGTTCCAGGCAGGGGCTGGAGAGATGGCTCAGCAGCCAACTACACTTGTTGCTCATGCAGGGGACCCAGGGTCAGTTTCCTGTACCCATTTGGTGACTTACAACTATCTGTAACTCTAGTTCTAAGGGATACTCTCTTCTGACCTCCTGGGCATCAGGCACGCCTATGGTATAGGTGCAAGCAGGCAAAACATTCATCCATATGAAATACACCCATCCCCCATCCCCCTGCAAATCAAGACAACGCAGTAAATTCTAGGTCAACCTTGGCTACATAGAGAAACTCTTTCTCTCGAAAAATCAAAGACTGAGGACAAAGTTCAATTATAGGATGCTTGCTTGGTATGCTGAGGCTCTGGGTTCTCAGCACCATACACAGCAAAGGCCATTCCTGGGGGTGGCGGCTGTGTTCTGAAAGGGGCCGTGCGAGGTCAGGTGGTAGGGAAAGGTGAAGAGAGCTGCATGGTGGGGCTGCCAGGACCCTCACAGCTGGAGTTCAGCGGTGACATCTCTGAAGGGGCTGTAACCTGGCAAGGGGTGTTCCTGCAGATCACGTACTGAGCCTTGAGGACACGAGGACACAGAATGGGACAGTGAGACAAACCTCATTGGTCTCTCACAGGGCTTGGTGGTCAGGGGCTGAATGTAGGGGGAAGGGCCAGCCAAGAGGCTGTGGGTGAGTCAGGTTTAGTAGCACACGCCTTTAACCATCCCCACACTGGGGAGGCAGAGGCAGGAGGATCTCTAAGAGTTCTAGGATGGCCTGGTCTACATAGCTAGTTCTAGGCCAGCCAAGCTACATAGTAAAACTCAATCTCAAAAACTGAAAAAGGAAGAAACAAAGAAAGAAGTGGGGTGAGGGGAGGGGGAAGCAGCAGAGCCAGGCCCGTGACCCTGAGCTGTTTACAGTTCAAACACACATTGCAACAGCCATGTTTGAGATGACAACAGGGCCCTTCACTTGCCTGTTTTCCCTATAATACAAGTCCTCAGGCGCTCCATGCTTCCTGGAGGGAATGTTGCCTTGGTCACCTGGCCTCCAGGCCCAAATCATCTGATAGCCATCGGGACAGTCTCCTAGGTGTGTGGAGATGGACCAAGGCACCATGTCACCATGCCTTAGTGAGCTCATCTGCTCAGCATGTTTTTCAGGGACTCCTGCCCTGGTAGAGCCACTCACTATGAAGCCTTCTCCAAGTCTTGAGTCCTGTGATTGAAAAACATAGCAGCCCTCACAGTCCTACTGTGAGCCAAAGATAGAGAATGGTGCCCACTACGTGCCAGACATAGGGCTCCCTGTGTGAGACGGTGTGTCAGACTTGCCCAGGCCAATGAGGGAGGGGAAGTTATCCTACCTGGGAGAGGAGGTTGGCTGGTTCAGACCTGGGCTCCCCACAGTTTGGGGTGATTGGTGGAGAACTCGCAGTACAGCCCTTTCTTGTGTCATTTGTGTGTCACTGATTCTAACCTTAAGTGAGAGGGCTGGCCATAGCGGTGGGCATCAGGAAACAAGTGATACTTAGGCACCAGTGAGAAACATGTTGGAGGCACGGAGCCATCTTTCAGCTGAGGGAGACAGGGCTAGGGACCTGGGGGCAGCAAGGTCTTGTTGGTGTGTTTGCGGGATTTGAGTTTCTGATGTAGGATAATCATTGGCGCCTTCCCAGTTGGAACTGGGCTGGCATGGGGCCAGGGCTGTTGCCTCGGGGGCAGGCATAAGAGGCAGGGAGAAGGGCTGGAGCCAGAGCTGGGCTCACACACCAGTCACTCACAGAGGACAGGTGTTGAGAGTGAAGTCACTGTGTCCAGCCAGGTAGACAGGCCATTTCCGGGTGTGGCCTCGTCTTTGGGGGATCAGAGAGGCCCAGAGGATCAGTGGATGAGCAGCAAGGGGGCCACTAAGGATTGTTGGGGTGAGTAAACCATCAGCCGCCTTGTCCCCCAGCTCCCACCCTTCCCTTCCCCCATTGCTCCTCGAAGTGGAGTAAGGCTACCCAATGGAGACCAAGTGGCCTCTTGTCAGGAAATGGACACTGGATTTTTCCAGGAGGCAGGTGTAATAAACACTGGCGTTTATCCAGTTCCATCAAATATCCGGTGCTGTGGGTCACCACACAGAACTGAGCACAGGGGAGAGGGGATGGAGGCTAAGTTTAGCATCCTGATCCTCAGCCGTTATCTTCATTTCTTATGAGACAGATGCTTACAGAGGGGGAGGGTGTGGAGTCAGTGCCCAGGGTTGCGTAACCAAGTAAAGGATAAATCTCTCTCTCTCTCCCTCCCTCATTCTCTCTCTTCCTCCTTCCCTCCCTCTTCTCTTTTACCTAGGGCCTTGCCCACACTGGGAATAAGTTACCCTGGAGGGCAGGGATCTGTGCTGGGTTAGAGGAGGTGTGTAGGAGCATGTGATTTGCCACTACCACTGAACTACAGCCTGTGTTCTTTTTCTTCCTTCCCTTCCTTTTCCTTCCTTCATTCCTTTCCTTCTTTCTTTCCTTCCCCCTCTACTCCCGTCTTTTTTTCTTTCTTCCTCCCTTTCTTCTCCTTTTCCTCTTTTTCTTCTTCCTCCTCTTTCTTTTCTTTCTCCCTCACTTTCCTTTCTTTCTCTTTATACTAGAGCTTGGATCCAGGGCCCCACACTTGCTAGGGAAACACCTCCTAATGAGCTACACACCCTTAGACACACATGTCTTCAAAAGGTCAGTTCTTTTGGTCTGGGCATGCCCCTTCAGATCTTTGCTACAGCACACTCATTGGGTTTGAGAGGAACATGAATTGCCGGCTGTCAGTCCTGGAAAGCCTTCTGAGATTTCTGGCCTGGGTGTTAAATGCTATAGAGAGGGGCAGTGAAATGGCTCAGTGAGCAAAAGTGCTTACCACGCAAGCCTCATGACCTGAATTCAATTCTTTGAACCCACGTAAAGGTGGAGAAAGAAGGATGGTTTCCAATAGTTTCCCTCTGGCCTCCATACATGTGTCTTGGTTGGTTCATGACCACAAATACATACACTATATATATATATATATATTTTGAGGCAGGGTCTCATTGTGTAGCCCTGGCTGACCTGAAGACCAGCTGATCTTGAACTCACAGAGACACAGAGATCCACTTGCCTCTGCCTCCCGAGTTTTGGCATTAAATGTGTGTGTCACTATGCCTGGCTTCGTAGCTTGGTGGTTTAGTGCCTGATTTTATTTTATTTTTTTTAAATGTTACATCCTGAGAAATTGAGGCCTGGGGTACAAATGGGCTTATTCTCAGTCATTCATGAAATCAGCAGTCCTGGATCCCTAGTCTGGACCTTAGGTATCCTGCAAAAGAATCAGTGTTCCCAGGCCAGGCTTCTAGAAAGGGCACAGAAGAGGCCAGAATTCATAGCTGGACTCTATTGTGCGTGGCTAGCATGTGGTAGATGCTAACTGCCCACGAGGCCTTGAATGCCGAGTGGCTGGCTCACAGACCCGCCCAGCGGCCACTTGGCCTGGGGATGACAGGCGAGAGGGAGCAAAGGGCGGCCGGGCAGGCGTGGACCCAGCGGGGTGTGCCCAGCCACCTCCTCATTGCTGGCTCTGTCTCGCAGCATTTCCCTCCCCGGGGACAAGGACTCTACCCTGTCCTGAGCTGTGACAGAATGAAAAGCAGACCATGGCGTTACACTCAGCTGGTAAGGGCTCAGCACGGGATGTGGGTTCACTTGGGAAAGTGATGAGGTCTCTAGCAGGGAGGGGCCTGGGCTGGAGTGGAGGTGTGTGTGTGTGTGTGTGTGTGTGTGTGTGTGTGTGTTTTATTCTTCTCAAATCCTCCACACCGTGGTAGAGATGGGAGCGCACTTAAATGAACGAGAATGACTACATCAGCATCTGTGCCCACGGATACCCGCATATAGGCACAGAACTCCAGCTCACCCTCAGAGCACACTGCCAGCCAACACTCCAGCCTCCCCGCACGTAGGCCTCTATTAGCAACGTACAACTCACGTGGGCGAGCACATATTTTGCAGAGAGTGAGGTGTGACAGCACCCATTTCCACACCGACTGAAGGTGAGCCCCGGGGCTTTCCTGTCCGATGCAGAAATCAGCGGCACTGTCTTAGGATACGGGGAGGATTCAAAGAGACCATTCACAGCAGGTTCATCACGCCTGTCGGCCATGCTTGCGATCGGTACTGGTTTAGCCACTAGTTCATGTCCAAACGCACACAGCTGCGGCAGAACTAGACCCGCGCCTGCCCTTCCAGCCTCCTTTTCCAGGTGTGGAGCGTGGAGCCTGGTGCTTACCCTGGGGCAGGAACAAACTGCCAACAGACCGTGATGCTCATCTGAGGGGCGCCGCGCAGGCCTTTGTTACCCTCCTTCCTTCGCCAGCCAGGAGGAAGCAGTTTGTGGGCAGGAAGAGTCTTGTGGCGGGTGTGTCCCATCTCCTCTGGGCTTGCAGGGGCCCCGGAGAAGGGGACAAGGCAACACTAGCTTTGGAGCTCGGGATATGGGGACAGCTGGTGCCCCTGTGTCCTTCAATCTACCCAGCTCCTTTGTATCTTTACAGCCCACCCAGATGGAGGACACCCTGTCTGGGGAGGAGGGCGAGGAGGAGGAAGAGGAGGAGCCAGCCCCAGCCCCCCAGGACCCTGTGGAGCCTCAGCTGACAGAAGCCAGCCAGGTCCTGGGCGCCTCGGAGATTAAGCAGGTTCAGGCACATTCTGTGTAGCAGGACTTCAACCCTGAACCTATTCCCTTTACCAGCCACACCCAGGGGTGCTGAAGTCACAGCTGCAATGTCCCCAGCTCTGTGTCACCTTGAATCAATCATGCTCTCTTCCTGGACTTCCCTGTCCTCTCCAGTCATGCTAGTGCCACCCTTCCCGCTGGGTAGAGTTGGGGACTGTAGCAAGGGTGTCATGGATCCTGGGGACTAAAGCCAGAGCTGGGGTGGGCCAGACCCATGAGGAAGTACCAGGAGAGACTCAGTCTCTCATCTGTCCTCGAAAGACCAAATGACCAGGGTGAGGACTCAGATATCTGCCCTGTTTGGGTAGAACCCAAGCTCTGCCATCTACTCTCGATCTCCCGAATGTCAGTTTTTCTCATCTATATGTAAAATGGGTACAAAAACTAGCTCCAAAGGCTGTATCTGATGGGCACAGAGCCTCTGGGCAGGGGAGAGACTGAGCGCTGGGGGAGAAGAGATGGAGGCTGTCCTTTCACTCAGCTCTAGCTCTCCTCCAGCTCAGCCTCCACTTGCCCCCGAGGGTCACCGGCCACCCCTGGATCCTGGCCTTCTGCACTTCAAGGGACGGCTTCAGTCTGCGGAGACTGTACCGACAGATGGAAGGCCACGGTGGGCCCGTGCTGCTGGTGTTGAGAGACCAGGATGGGCAGGTGAGCCGGGCCCGGGAACACAAGCTTCCAGACAGACCAGGGGCTGCTGCCCAGGGTGGGATGAGGTGCAAGAAAGCAGAGGGGACAGGCTGCACCACCTGTCAGGGGCACTGAGGGTGGTGCTGAGGCCTGTCCCACCTGAAGCCAGGCCCTCATCCTCACCACACAGCCGCTTCTGGAGCTGCTTCTGTGTGCCTGGTTAGGGATGTAGAGAAGAGCAGGATCAAGCCAGAAATGGTCCTACACCCTTAGGGTTAATAGTCTAATTTCTTGTGTATGGGGAGGGGGCTGGGCAACTAACTACTGACATCATGCAAAAGTGCATCCTTATGCTTGCAAGCCCAATGCATGGGTGGGTTGCTCTGATTCGTTTTGAGACAAGGTCTCACTCACTAAAACGCAAGCTGGCTCAGAACTCTTGTATGTAGCCTACGCTGACCTTGAACTCCAAATCCCCCTGCCTGCCTCAGGTTCTCCAGGGCTGAATACAAGCAGACATGGCCATCTCTGGCTCTTACAGAAGGACTTCAAGCAGGTGCTTTGCACTTAAATGATGGATGCACATTTTGAAAATATCCCCTGCCAGTATGTGTGTGTGTGTAGGGGGGGTGGATTGGAGAAAACCGAGATGGGCAGGCCAAGGCAGTTCCTACACCCCACAGAGGAGCTTTGACATCTGTGCCTGAAGTCCATGTGGTCGTCCAACAATAGAATTTCTGTCCGGTTCTCCATGCAGAAGGTGGGTAGGATGGTGAGCTGGTTTTAAATACTTCTCTACAGAAGGAACATAGCAGTTTTGGAAGAGATTTCAGGGTACCCCACATAGACAGGAGTGCCTGTCTAGGAAGATTTCTTGTTTGAGAGACAAGAAACTCAGCCTGTTTGGACAGAGCCCCTTCTGTGACAGAGCACTATGTCCTAGGAGAAGTTTCTCCTAGCATTAAGCCTAAATCCTGCACCCCACCGCCCTGCCACACATCACCTCGATGGTCCACAACCCGACCCCACTAGCCATCCTGCAGAAGATGAGTTCGTCATCAGACAAATGGCAGGCAGGCAAGAAGCAAGGTGCAGAGCCACAGTTACCAGGCCTGTTGTTTTCTCTCTAAAGCAGGTGTGAGGCACACTCTTGGTTAAGTCAGTGACAATTGAACACCCGATGATACAAATAGATAATACCAGAACTGTTGCTAGTTCTCATGGCTGTGATCACAGCACCACCGTTATAAAAGAGCAAGTCCTGGATGATGGTGGTGCACACCTTTAATTCCAACTCTTGGGAGGCAGAGGCGGGCAGATCTCTGAATTTGAGGCCTGCAGAGTCTACACAGAGAAACTGTGTCTTGAAAACCCAAACCAAACCAACCGACTAAACAACAACAAGAGCAAGCCCCATTCATAGGAGTTAAGGGTCAGAGTATCGTAGTCAAGCAGGTCTGAGAAACACAAGAGAGAAAGCCAGCATGGGAACTAGGGCAAACTCCTTGCTGGATCTAAGGCAGAAGGAGTCCATGCTTGATTTGAACTTTCAATAATAATAATTATTATTATTGTGGTACTAGGGATTGAACCTAGGGCCCTGTACATGCTAGGCAAGCACCCTACCAACTGAGCTGCCCCCAGCCCCAAGCTTTTCTGTATATTTGAAGTTGGTGTAGAAAGTCGAGAAGGAACAGCCTGTGTGTGGGGTGTCAGCATGCAGGAAAGTGTGTGCACTGGCATTGAATGGGTGCCAGGAGGAAGCGACCCACAATGTTACAGAAGTCACGTTGGGAAAATAGAAGGGGGGTTTGATGATGGCTTATTTTGTTTTCTTTCTGCTTGTATATAATTCCCAGCTCTTCTAGAAGCATTGCTTGCATAAAATAAGTACATTTGGGGCCGAGGCGGTGGCTCTGTCAAATAGTGTTTGCCATGCAAGTATGAGGACCTGAGCTCAATTCCCAGCAGCCATGTAAAAAGCCAGACATATCTGTGACCCAGCACAGGAAAGATCCTGGGGTTTGCTGGTCAGCCAGGCTCATTCATCAGCTCCAGATTTAGTGAGAGCCTGTCTTGAAAGTAAGGTGGAAGGCAATGCAGGAAGATACTCCATGTTGGCCGCTGGCTTCCATCTGTATGCACATCTGTGAGAATGCACCTGTGCGCACATATGAGCACACTCACATTCATATCACACACACACAAGGTATGTTTAAGAAAAGGTAAGATGAACACGGCACATGCCTATAAAAGCTCTATCAGAAGTTAAGTTCTGGGTCAGGCTGGGCTGCACATCAGCATCCTGAAGAGAGACAGAAAGACAGACACCAGGCAGACTGACCACACAAAGAGTGGTGGCCGGGGGGAGAGGGAGGGAGAGGAAGAGGGAGAGGGAAAGGAAGGAGAAGAAGGAGTCATGACAACTCAGGGAAAGCAGCCAACAAGGGCTCTTCCTGTGGAGTGTGGGAAAGGGCTAGCTGCCCTGTCCCCAGCTTTGCACCCAGCTCCCCGGAGTCCCGGAGTCCCAGCATGAATCTGGAAGCCCAGTAAACAAGGGGGATGCTGGATGCCCAGATCCTTTCTTGCTCTCTTCTCTGCTTTCCAGATGTTTGGTGCCTTCTCCTCCTCAGCTATCCGACTCAGCAAAGGCTTCTACGGTACTGGCGAGACATTCCTCTTCTCCTTCTCCCCACAGCTAAAGGTGAGGCTCAACCTTCCGTCATGGAGGAAGGCTAGGACAGGTCACAGCTCTGGGGATCCTAGTGCCTCCAGCTTCAGTCCCCTGTGCTGGGCCACCTCTTCGTCACAGGGCAAGGACTGGCACAGTAGTGCCCTTAGCTGCCCGTCAAGATCTCCAGAAACTGTGAGCTGACTAAGCAAGGGAGACCCACCGCCTGGCTCAGGCTGGAAGGGACAGGATGGGCTCACGTACAGGAGCACCCGCGCTGCGGGAGGAGGTGGCACACGACAGCTTCTTGTGAGGGGTGCACATGAAGGCTGGAGGAGCCAGGAGGAATCGCGCAGGCCCCGCATGTGAGCCCCAGAGAGCCCCAGTGGCAGGGAGAGGCCTCTGCCTCTGCCCTTTGCTCAGCAGGGTGCAGCTCCTCCTTGGCCAGGCTTGTGCCCAAGCAGCCAACATTCCCAGACCCAGCTCTTGGCAGGCCCCATTCACAGAGAAACAATGGGAAAGGGGTAGGAGGGAGTCAAAACAGAAAATGGACCACAGAGCCTAGACTGGGCAGGAGGCCAGCGAAGCCAGAGGGAACGAAGGGTGGACAAAGGTGGGGTCCAAGAGAAGGGGTCTCCTTGAGGTCAAACGCTTGGAGCACTGACAGAGCTGACCAATGGGTAGGACAACAGGAAGGAGTGGGTAGATGGAGAGGGCCATTCAAAATGAACTGGGGGCGGGGGAGGCTCCCTGCGCGCCTTGCTAAGGTCAAGTGCCACATGTGACCATGAAGACAGAAACTGCTAGTGAGGAGGAAAGGGGCAGAGGAGATGGGTGGGTGGACCTGGAGTTCACTAGGGAGCTGGGGAGGAACGGAGAGAAGGACTCAGTGCTCAGGTCCCCCAAATGATAAGTGAAGAGATTGGTGCCAGGCACAAGTGACTGAGACCTCAGAGGGCACGGGCTGCTGAAGAGCTGAGACTTTTGAAGGAGGGGGACAGAGAGCCGCAAACATCTTCCATCCAAAGATTCTCTGTGGTTGGGTTGTCGGCTGACCGGAGCTGCTGCGTGCTGCAGGCACCTTTCCATCACACACACAACAGTAACTCAGCAGTCTGCGTTTACCATCTCGAGAGCCGGCACACTCAGTCACTGCAAAGGTCCCACAGGTGTATGCGGCTGTCACCGGCTGGTCTTGCAGATGAGTGGACCCAGGCAGAGTGGTTGGAGACATGGCCAGCTCAGTCCGTGGGCGAGGGAGATGGACGAACCAACCCCAGAGTCTCCACTCAGGCAGGGCACTTCAGAGGATGTCGGGGGGAGGGGTGCACGGTGGGACCCTCGAAAGTGGACGGGGTCAGTGTGTGAGGTGGTACCTGAATTTGCCCAGTGTGCCCTTGAAAATGGTTTGGCTGCTTTTGTTTGCTATTTGGGGTCTCCAGTGAGCAGACACCTGCAAATACACTCTGTCACACAATCGTCTAGTCTCACACCAGGATGGTCACATTTGATGGCCTTGCCAACACAACAAAGTGTACCCACTACACCGCCTGCCTCAATCAGCTGCAGGCCGCCTTCCCTTCCTGGGAGAGGTGATGGGCTCACCAAGACTGTAGGCTGGTCATGACACCTTCCTTCCTGCAGCCCGTACTAGAAACCCAAAGCTTGAGAACTTTCTTATACCAACAACTCCTGTTGCTATCATCAGAGCCGGAGATTCAGTTATCTTTGAAGACCGTCCTTGCTTCCTTTGCGGCTCTTTTCATGCCAACCTGATGCTGATGGTTCTTCCCCAACCTCTTTCTATATTTGGTCATTTATTTTCCCCTCACTCTGCCCCAGCAATGCTGGCCTAAGCTGGAAGGCAAAGGTGCAGGCCTGCCCCTGAATCAGGGCCTTTGCGTGTGCTATCCTCCTCAGCACACCCTTCCACTGAATCATCAGGGCTACCCTACTGTCCCCATCACAGTGTCCACATCACACTATCTAAAATGACTATTCCCTGAAAACCTTTATTGCTTCTCTGTGTTGGTCACTTCTCTCACTAGTATTCCTAACATCCCGTTTCTCCTATTTCTTTATCTGTCTTCTCTTGAAATGTCTATGAGGTAGATGTTTTGTTCACTGTGTCTACTGTTCTACCCAATGCCTAACTGTGCTTGGTGTGTAAGCGCTAAAAAAAGACTATTACATGAAACCCATCATTTTCCAGGAGTCACTGTCACCCTGTCACCCCAGCCTGTTGTTAGAGTCCCAGACTTTGAAACACTTGCTCCTTGCCTGTATCTGGGCCGGGGCTCTTCATGAATTCCCAGTGCTTGCACACATAACTGCTGCTCCAAGCAACACGACAAACTTTGTCTTCGTTTCTGCTGTAGCAATGCTTATCTCGCTCTTTCAAATTAGGAGAACATGTCCTTGAAGAAAGCCGAGAAAGCAAAGAAATGCTAGACAGTCCTGTGTTCTTGTGGCCACTTGTTCACTTTATCTTATCCCTTCTCAGCCTGGGCTCTATCTTTCTATTCCTCGGGTTTTTTTTTTTTTGTTTTTGTTTTTTTTTGTTTTTTGTTTTTGTTTTTGTTTTTGGTTGCTTCTAGCATTTATGGTAACTAATTACAGCAAGCAACATACTACAGTTTTGTGGCCCTTTCAAAGACTTTTTATTGCCTAATTTGGCTCCTGATTATTCATCCTTTTAGTTGATGAGTCTAGCAGGGCATCTGGGCAGTTCTGGAATTTATGTTGTAGTGGCAGTGGATAGAGGCAAGGCACACGCTGAAAGCATGGAGCCGTCTCAGAGGGGTAGGTGCCTAGGAAAAAAATCAAACAAGTATCTCTGCAATGATACTCAGGCTGCGCAGTAAGAAGTGACCCTGCAGGACGGGGCTGGGGAGAGCTGTGGGCTGAAAGTAGACAGGCCCAAGGCGCACGCACCTTCACAAGCTGGCGAGCAGAAAGGCCAGTGTGACTCAGGGGCAGTGAGGGAAGGACAGGGCACTGAGAAAAGCAGGCATGGGGCAGGCGCACTCTGGCTGGAGGGCTGCTTCTGTCTCCTCCATGGTGGAGGGCACCGAAAGGCGTTAGGTAGAAGATGTGGTGAGATTTAGCGTTGGGCGGGCCATTCAGCTCACTGTGGAGAGTGCTGTGGGCAGTATATGATGCGCGTCAACGTCAGTAGGAGGCAGTGACACAGGTGGTGGGACAGAAATTCGCAGAAGGTCATGGCAAGTCTTAGTTGGCTGGGAGGCAGGTCCATCCCTCCAGGCTAGGCCAGTCTCCCTCCTCCTTCCATCTTTGAAAGCAGAAAGACACAGAGGCTTTGTTTGATCACTGGAATAAAGGAGCTGCCAGGATATAGGGGATCCAAGGCAGAGGGCATAAGGGTTGAAGTCCAGGATGCTAAAATCTTAAGGTTTGGGAGGCTAGCCTTTCCTGGTACTCATTCATCGGGCCCAAGAGCCTCTGGTCCTTGCACAACACTGCCACCACATGGCTTGGAGTGAGACTGCAAGGCCAGCACTCACAAGTGACCCAGCCTTTCCTTTTCACTCAGGTCTTCAAGTGGACAGGAAGCAACTCTTTCTTTGTGAAAGGAGACCTGGACTCCTTGATGCTGGGCAGTGGAAGGTGCGTGTCTCTGTCTCCCACGCCTTGGGGTGGCCAATGTTCTCTTCCAGGGGAGCTGCAGGTGGAATGGGCGGGCTGTGTCCCCACATTTGACCAGCTGTCCTCTAAGTCAAGTGAGGAGAGTGGACCACGTGCTTAGCAGCATCGTAGTCTGAACTGGCTGGGAACGGCCACATGAATGAGGTTACGGTCACAGGATGGGAAAGCCCCAGATTTCCGAACAAGGGACAAGGCTCATCGGAAGAGGTGCATCTGGTTAAGAACACAGCCTGTGAGTGTACCGATAGGAGTGGGAGGGAATTAGGGAAGGAAAATGAAGGCTTCTCCCCCTGGTGTGATCTTCACACGGAAGCACATTAAGCTGTACCCTGAAGGCAAAAGAAAGCACTCCTGGATTAGCATAGCGCCACAGAGAGGCAGTGGGGCACAGGACACAGCTTCGCCGATTACCCAGTCACTTCCTACTTCCAGCCTAGGTTCTCTGTCAAACCTGAAGATTAGAATGTTCTGAAACTGGGTTGAGGTGATGGCCGCACCACTGAACATAGTTGTTAAAAATCAACGGATTGTTTAAAAAATGCCCTGAATTATAGAGGACAACACGAGATCACACACCCTGAGAAGCTGGTATAAGAGCAGCTATACTAGGGCTGTATTGGGAGTGTGGCTAAAGCTGGTGATGGTGGTCTGTCCCAGAGGCCTAAGACCTGCCACAACTGTGCCAACATCTTTCTTTCTTTTCTCTTCTATGTGTGTGTACATGCATGTGGAGGACTGACGTTGACATCAGGTGTCTTCCACCGTCCATCTCCACTTTATTTTTGGAGATAAGGCTAGGCCTCCACAGTTGTCCTCTTTCCCTGTGTGAGGGCTCCAGAAGCACGTGACCTGCCTAACTTTTTATGTGGGTGCAGGGGGCAGGTCCTCGTGCTTGGGTGGCACACATCGTACCGGCCGAGCCATCTCCACAGCCCGTTTCCTCTTCTCCTCAGCGGCCAGTTTGGGCTGTGGTTGGATGGAGACTTGTACCATGGTGGAAGCTATCCCTGTGCTACCTTTAACAACGAAGTGCTGGCCCGGCAGGAGCAGTTCTGCATCGAGGAGCTGGAGGCCTGGGTTCTGAGCTGACGTCTCCCAGCACCATGCTCAGGTCACTTTTGGGTGCCGCCCAGGCCTTCCTCACACAGGGCAGCCATGCTGCCTGACTCAGGATGGGGAAGAACCTTCATGTGGCCTTCCTTATTATGGCCTGAAAACCCAAGAACCGTGCCACCACTGTCCTCCAGCAGACTTGATTGTGAAGGTGTGTAAGGCACTCTTATTGAAGAAGCATAAAATTTGTCTTCACAGGATTTGACAAGTCCTAGAAGATCTAAAACAAGAGAAAACAAAAACCAAAAAGACTGTTTCCCCCCCATAACACTTCATATTCTTTCAGTCAAGTTGGGTGCCCAAAAGCATGCCCGCGTGGGCACATACTGCCCCCAAACACCTCTTTTGTATGTTTTAGAGATTTTTACTTGGAGAATGCTGTCAATCCTCAGAAACCTGGGCTCAGTTCTCAAAACTAATAAAGAGCAGAAGCATCATCTTACCCCTTGTCCTGTTGCCTCTTCTAGAACCCAAAGGGTGGGGCTGAGTACCCTCAGCGGTCAGGTGCTCACACATCTGTTACTCAATTTTCCGGGAGACACATAAAAGCTGCAAGTGAACAACGTGTCCTTGGGCAAAGAAGCCGAACCTTTGTCGACGGAACCCCAGGGGCTTGAGAGAGGAAAGAGCTCATTTTCAGGTATAAGAGCCTTGTGAACTAAGACCCCATTACCCTTCCCAAGAAGGGCCTGCCCCCTGCTGGAAGGGAGCAGACTCTACCGTGCTTGTGAGGAAAGCCAGGGACCTGGGACCCTGTCAACCCAGCATCCTGCAGACCCCACACCATGTTGTGACAACAAGAAGCATGTATGTGGGCCCCACAGGAAACACACTCCTCTGCACAGGAATCCAAACAGGAGACAGTGTGAAGGCACGTACCTCCAGTTGCAAGACAGAAATACATTCAGGGAAGCTTTAACCCAACCTATGGTTCTACTTACAGCAAGCCGACAGCCGAGAGACAAAGCTGTTAAAAATCTCCATTTTTATGTGGTCTTGTAAATGACATAGGTACACACAATGAAAACAGCTTCAAAGGCACAGACACAGCTGCTTGTGCATAAAAGGGGTCAAAACTGTTTCCCAGATGGCATAGTACAAGATTAGGACTACAAAATTCCAGAATAAACTCTAATGGTTAAAAAACAGACTGGCAAAACAACAACAACATCAGCAGAAAAATATACAGTTCTTCATCTTGACTCTGTGTACACGAAGAGGGGGCTCTGGCCGGCTCCCTGAGTTACAGAGGCACCACGGACAGCGGGGTAAGCTGGTACCTCTCTTGTGCATTTCTGAGCCCATAGGGACACTCACACCAATATTCTTCACCCACGAGTGGACAAAAGTGAACCTGGCCACCCAGGAGAGGGGGCACAGCTGGTGAACTCGAGCTGCCCACTGCCTGGGCTGCCATCTCACTCATCATCACTGAGATGCCAACCTGCAGCTCCTGCCTCTGTCCCTACCGCCTGTGGCCACCAGCATTTCTGGTGACCACCCTTGGCTCCACAACAGGACTCAGTTCTTGGTGAAGCTGTGCAGAGTGGGGGCGAGGGGAGCAGCAGGGGGAGCCACAGTGGGTCCAGAGGCCACACAGGGAACCGAGGGCCCAATGGGCAGCCGCTGGACTCACAAAGGCAGTCCAGAATGTTCTGAAACCTGTACACACACTGAGGCAGGCGAGGTGAGGTCCTGGGCGAGAGCAGCCAGAGGGTGGGGTCTGTGCTCTCAGAGCAGCTGACCAGTTCAACTCAGATGAGGTGGAAGTCTGTCCCCTGGCTGGCAAGGGTGTGTCCCTTGGAGCTGGAGTGATTTCAGGTGCGAAGAAGCTGATCTTGTCTGGAGTCACAACAGTCTCAGGAGAGCCTGGTGTGAGGTGCCTGGTGTGAGGGCAGGGGGAGCTGTACTAGGAAGACTGGGGTGCAGCTGAGGTCAGTGGTAAAGTACTCGCCTGCCACACTCTCAGCGGCTCCTCATGCTCCCCAGCCTGGCACCTAAAGGGCTGGGAGTGGTAGCTTTCTTTCCTGGGGGGAACAGGGTGACGGGCACCTCTTCAAGGTGGGGAGGGGTAGGATTTGGTTTATTTTTTTTAACCACACGGTGCATGGCAGTTTCAACCTTGAATTCTAACCTGTGCCCTTGTCTCAATTTCTAAATTAAAATCAGTTATTTGTCCCAAGAGTTCAGAATAGATGGGAGAGTTATCCTGAAAAAAATAGGTTGCTAAAGGAGAAAGGCTTCGATTAATGTTAAAAATACATAAGCTAATGCTTTTCATGGTACGTGTCTAGTGCTGTCAAGAGACACCATGACCAAGGCAACTCTTATAAAAGGAAGCAGTTAACTGGGGGCTGGCTTACAGCCTCAGAGGCGTAACTCACCATCATCATCGCACAGAGCATGGTGCTGGAGCAGTATTTGGGGGCTATATCCTCATCCATGGGCAGAGGGAGGGAGGGAAGGAAGGAGGATGAGATGGAGGGGAAAGAGGGAGAGGAACGGAGGAAGGGAGAGAGCTAGGGACAGAGAGAGAGAGGGATGGATGGATGGAGAAAAGGAGAGACTAGATTGACTTTTGAAACCTTAAAGTCCACCTCCAGTGACATACTTCCTCCAACAAGGCCACACCTCCTGATCTTTCTAGTCCTTTCAACCAAGTCCTAGTCCTTCCATTCCCTGATGACTAAACACTGAATTATATACACTTAGGAGGCCATTCTTATTCAAATCACCATAGTATATATTGAAAAATTTTCATTTTGAATAAAAACAACTTACCCTTCAGCATGAACATACATTCAGAATGCTAAATAAAAATCACTAGTGGGCTCTATGATTATATTTCCTAACTTGATTATGAAGGGGGAAGATGTTTTTGAAAAGAACCAGTTGCAGGCATTCACTTAAAATTTAGACATATTCTGGCTTTGGATGCTTCTTGGCGACAAGATGAATTATTTTTATTCCATTTCAGAGGTGTTATAAGTGGAGCTATAATGTCACCATCCTATTAAAGAGAGAAAGAAAGTCAGGGCACAGAGAAAAGGCAGTTTCTATCATTGTATTTGGGGTGTGTCTCAGGCACACACACCCTTGTCCTACATATAGATTGCTTCTAAATACACTTACTCTTGAGAAAGTCAAAACTGTACATGCTCTGTGACTGGATTAAACCAGAAAACACCACAGTCCTAGGCAGATAAAGGTGTTCATGGGAAAATGGCTGGGACGCCACACACTGCTGCCCAGGACTGCCCAAGTTCACACACTTTCGTGGGACTCTTAGGGAATTAGAAGCTACCCTGGAATCTTGTTTCTCTTTTTTTGCCAAGTCTCCTCTAAAACAAATGACCCAGGTCTGCAAATGGGGGGAGAAGGAAGAGGGGGGTGGAGAGGATGGGGACAAATGACAACTGGAACAGTGAGACCATGAATACTTGCTGAATTTGAATCGTTCTCTTCAAATAAGCCTCTTCCTTTTGGCCCCCATCAACATAGGCTCCAGACAAATGCACCCTTTCACCACAGGGGAGGCTTTCTCGAATGAACACAATGGCCCGACTAGAGGAAACACGAGCAGCAAGGCTCTCTAACCCTGCCTGCCTCCCTGGACAAGGCTGGCCTGCCTTTGCCCATTTGCTCTCAGGTACTTGCACACTTTGTGTTCCATTAAACAGCAGCAGCTCCCTTCTCAGCCCTCATGCCCAGTCCTTATCCTAACCCTCGGGAGACAGACTGGAGGTGAAGAGGAGGGTGAGGCCTGGGTATCTCCCTCCTCTTTCTTCTGTTACGGGTTTCAGGGTTGGCTCCAGCTTCTGGAAGGGGCCACAGCCCCTGGCCCCCACCCCCTGCTCCCGCAGCTGCCTCACCGTCTTTATCTGTTCATTTAGCTCTACCGAAACTCTGGAAACAGCCGATGTTAGATAGCTTCTTCTGAACACACTGATCTGCCTGGACAGAGCTTTCGTGAGCTGCTGTCCACCTCAAAGGCGGCAGCATGTGTAAAACCCGTTTCCATCACACTTCCTTCTGACTTCAACTCTAGCACACACTGAAAAGGCAAACCTAGAGACTCCACTTGCTCCAGTTCAGTGGCTCTGGGCTGCCCCTTGCACACTGGAGTGCAGAAAACATTTCATACTCGGAGCTGCTCCTGAAAGACCTCAGGTTCTTTGCTACCTTTTCGGCTATCCCCATATCACTCCTGCCTCAGCCCACAAGCCCTAATTTCAGCCCTGTAAACAGCCCCTGGCTCTTCTCCCCCTTCAGGGCTTGGCTTGTAAGCTTTCCAAGGCAGGCTTGTCTCATCTAACTGAGGCTGGCTAGAGCTCCTTCTGCACACCACAGCACTTACCGTACTACACAACTGCTATTTACTGGTGTTTGTAGACCATACCTAGAGACCCAGTGTCCTGAGGAACTATGTCCATCTCAGGTACTGCTTCGTCGTGGCCTAACTTAACATACCTAGGTTTAAGGCACTTACACATACTCCTGCGTTTTATTTTCCTTTCCCTTAAGGGCGTGTGTATGTGGCATACATGTGTATGAGTGTGGTGCATGTGTGTGTGGTGTATATGTGTATTGTGTGTGATATATGTGATATACATGTAGTATGTCTATGTACGTGGTGTATGTATGTGTAAAGTGTGTCTGCAGGTGATCTTGACTGTGGAGGCACAAGCCAGAGGGTAACATTAGGTACCTTCCTCAATCACTTTTTCTTTTGAATTCCCCCCATTGTTTCTTATTTTATGCCTATGGGTGTTTTGTCTGTGTACCACTTGCATGTCTGGTACCCACAGAGGCCAGAAGAGGGCATCGGATCCTCTGGAACTGGAGTTACAGCTGGTTGTGAGCCGCCGTGTGGGTGCTGGTTGCTGGGTTTTGAACCTGGGTCCTCTGGAAGTGCCCCATATTGCTACAATTTAAATGAGAACTTTTCAGTGGATAAAAGGGATAAGGATTACTTTTGGATTTTCCCTGAAAATTGAAAACCACAGCAGGCATCTGTGTTGATGCAGAGGTGAACTCCCCAGACTTGGAAGGCGGAAGCAGAAGGAGAAGAAATTCAAGGCCATTCTCAGGTAAGCAGCAAATCTGAGACCAACCTGAGCTCCACAGGCCCCTGTCTCACCACAACTCCCAGACTTCCTGTCAATGTGTGGGGATATAAATAAGACCCACCTGCGGCTTGGTGAAGTCCCTGTCCGCACACCACTGAGTGAAATACTGCCAGGCATCATGAATGCTCTTGTTGTCTTTCTTCTTACAGTACACTCGAATGAGCTGCTCTGCAAATTTCTGTGGCAGCAGTTGTGACACCTTTATTAAACAAAAAAAAAAAAGAAAAGAAAAGATTTTTGCTGTAGCTTTGAGTTCACACTTCCAAGAACCAGCTGCCTTCCAGGGTCTGGGGTACCATTTTTAATGTTGATTTGAAAGCACTGCACTGCTTTTGTATTTTATCCCGATTATAATCCAAAGGAGAAGATAATTATCTACTACAAAATGCACAATTTTATGTTAATTACCAAACGGCTGCAGGATTTACAGGACATAATTGTATACAGACCACAGACTCTCATATAACATACATGGATGAACACATTTAACTTGCATGCTTTCAACCATGGTCCACTGGATTTTGCAACTGAAACTTCAAACCGAAAACTGCACTTTCAATGATGCTCAGCAAACAGGAGACACTGGAAACTGGCTGTTACTATGCCTCTTGTGAGATAAAGTCTCATAGTTATAGACTAGGCTTACCTTGAACTCGGGATCCCATGTCCTAGGTGTATCTAACAGAATAAACCTTATTTAAAAATTAAAAAAATTTTCATTATTAATTTGGTGGATCAGGTGTTGAACCCAAGGCCTCACTGCATGCTAGGCAAACATCTCAAGCTGGGCTACATCTCTGCCTTTCTTCCCCCTCCCCTTCCTATTCTGAGATAAGGTCTCATCGGGTTGCTCTGGGTCCCCTCAGCCCCCTTCATTGTACCGGCAGGCCTTGAACCTATGATCCTGTAGCTTTAGGCTCCTGGTATTAAAGGCCTGTACCACTACATCCAGATATCCATGTATCTACTTACGTCTATTTCTTATTTATTTTTGGTTTTTTGAGACAGGGTTTCCCTGTGTAGCCTTCGCTGTCCTGGAACTCACTCTGTAGACCAGGCTGGCCTGGATCTCACAGAGATCTGCCTGGTTCTGCCTCCCAAGTGCTGGGATTACAGGCATGCACCACCACTGCCCAGGTAGATTTTCTGTTTTGAGAAAGTCTCACTATTGGTGGCCTAGAACTCACTATATAGAACAGGTTGTCTGATTCTGTCCCAAGGTGCTAGGATTAAAGGTGTGTACTAACATACCCAACTAGATAAAGATACTGTGTTTATTTTTATTTTATTTTTTTAAATATTTATTTATTTATTTATATACAGTGTTCTTCCTCCATGTATGCCTGTAGAACAGAAGAGGGTGCCAGATCTCATTATAGATGATTGTGAGCCACCATGTGGTTCCTGGAAATTGAACTCAGGACCTTTGGAAGAGCAACCAGTGCTCTTAGCTTCTGAGGCATCTCGCCAGCCCCTTATTTTATTTTATTTAATTTTGAGACAGAGTCTCATGTACCCCGGGCTAGTCTTTAACTCATGATCCTTCTGCATCTCCTTTGCTTCTCAAATGTGGGGATTACAAGTATGCATTAGTACTCCTGGCTTATGCTTTACTTTATATATATTTATATATATATAAATAAGTTTTTATTTTATATGTGCGTGTTTTACCTGAATGTATGTAGGCACATCAACCACATACATGCTAGGAATCAAACCGGTGTCCTCTCCAAGAGCTGAAAGTGCTCATAATGACTGAGCCACTTCTATAGTCCTGACTTCTTTTCTTAACTTAAAATATATTTTTCTCTTATACATACAATACATGCTAACCACAGTTTCCCCTCTCTCCACTCCTCCCAGCTCCCCAGCACCTCCCTTCTCCCCCGGATCCACACCCCCTCCATCTCAGAAAAGAGCAGGCCTCCAAGAGACAACAACAAACCACAATAAAACAAAATACAGTAAGACAAGGCAAAAGCCCCTGCACTGGAGCTGGACAAGACAACCCAACAGGAGGAAAAGAGTTTCAGAAGCAGGCAAAAGAGTCAGAGACACACCCGCTCCCACAGTTAGGAGTCCCACAAAAACAAACCCAGCTAACAGCCACAACCTGGCACAGGCCCCATGCTTGCCACTCCGTCTCCGTGAGCCCGTCTGCTCCCTGCTTGCTTGATTCAATGGGCTGTGTGTGCCCTCTTAAACAGTACACACTGACATTTTACAACCTGACTGGCATGACTTTAAGAACTTGCCAAACATCTGCCTCTAGAGAGGACTTCTCTTACGTAGCCAGTTACCTGATCTTTGGAGATCGTGAATGCTTTCTTGCTGTCACTCTTAGAATAGAAGTAAACATTATCTATTGGATTCTTGTCTTCCATCCCGTAATCCATGCTGATAACCTTAATTACAACAATAAACAAGTAAGCAATCACATAACCACCGCAAGAACTGAACTCAAGAGTTGTAAGGACACCACAAGAAATGAACGGAGCCCTCCGGGCGCTAGGGATGTGCAAGGTGTCCTGTGTGAAATAAGAATAACCCTGGTTTGTGACCACCTTTGGGGATTTGGTTTAGAAACTTGGGTGGAAGAGGAAGTATCTTTTGAGTATTCAACGAAACAGGGTATAAAGGCAATATTTGCTATGTGCCAGACACAGATAGACGGCAGACCATCAACTTTTGTGTATATGCGGGCATGTACAAGAGGAGGCCAGAGGTCAACTTTGAATGTCATTCTTCAGGTGCCATGCACTTAATTCTTCTTTTTTTTTTTTTTTCCTGAGATAGGGTCCTTCATTGGCTTGGAGCTCACCAAGTCACTTAGGCTGGAGGCCCAATAAGCCCCAGGCATACACTTGGCTTTGCCTCCCTAGCTCTGGCCTGTTTCACCATGCTGTGTGTGTGTGTGTGTGTGTGTGTGTGTGTGTGTCTGTTTTAAAGTGGGTTCTGCAGATAGAACTCAAGTCCTCATTTTAACATGGCTAGTGGAAATATGTGGCATGCTTGCCTGGGGCAGTGACTTTAGAATTGAACAGGCAGGCTGGAGTTAAGAGCACTGGCTGCTCTTCCAAAGGTCCTGAGTTCAATTCTCAGCAACTACATGGAGGCTCACAACCATCTATAGTGAGATCTGGTGCCCTCTTCTGGTGTGCAAGCTCATATGCAGGCAGAATACTATGTAAATAATAAATAAATCTTAAAAAAGAGAGAGAGAAAAGAAAAAGAAAAAAAGAAGTGAGCAGGAATTAATCAGGTAGGAAGAAAAGGATTTCCAGAATTTTGCTTTTAGATAGTGTATGTGTGTGTGTTCGTGCGCGAGCGTGCGCGCGCATGTGTGTGCATGTGCTGAGGACTGAACTTGGGACCTAGAGAATGCTAGGCAAGTGCTCTACCACTGAGGCAAATTCCCAGACCCAGATTCTAGAACATTTTAAATTTCAGGTTTCAGATTTTTGCATATGGGGTACTTAACATCTACCGGGAAAAAAATATAAGAATTCAGGCTTTTCCACAAGTTTGCCCTGAAGGAGCCTTTCTTTCTTTTTCTTTTTTCTTTTTTTCCAAGGCAGGATTTCTCTGCATAGCTCTGTCCTGGAACTCACTATGTAGACCAGGCTGGCCGTGAACTCTGTCTCCTGAGTGCTGGGATTAAAGGTTTGTGCCAGCTTCTGTGTTCCCCACCCCTCACCACCCCACCAGGAAGACTTGTGTTCTGAACACAATTTTTCGTTTAGTCTATTCTTGGGGCTCACTACTTACATCCACTATAAAATCTTCCGCCTTCAGGTTGGCACCCAGTAGCACGGCATCAGGTTTGGTGTCAGGTGTGACGACAGGTTTGGCATTAGCAATCTCTTGGGGAAGCTGTTCATATTCTTCCTAGAAGAGTTGAAAATCCCCAGTTAGGACTCAGTTTGTCATTAAGTCCTTGTACCATGGTCAGGTTCCTTCTTCACCAAACCAAACCAAACCAAACCAAACCAAAAACCCAGAGATACCCTGATAAAATAGCTCCAACACATGCTGGCCTCAAAACAAAGAGTACTTTTCATTAAAAAACAAACAAACAAAATCAACCATCACCTTTTGGAAAGAAGGTGGCATTTATCTAGTCTAGCTACCTCCTGCTGCTTTTTCCAGCCCCTGCACCTTATCCCAGCCAGCCCTTCCGTGTTTCTGGCCCAAATATAAAACAAACAACACACAAAATCCATGGAACTGGCCGTTATGGTGCCAGTGTGGTTCCTGGGCAATGATAGACTATTAGTGGTTAAGTTTCTGGAGAGTCAAAAATTAAAGGTAAAATTTTGACTGCATACTGTCAAGTGCCGAGGGTCAGCAATAGATAAAATGGGTTCTCAGAGCCTTAGTGAAGCTCACACAGGTCTGATTTCCAAGGATTCCTCCTTAGATTCATTTTCCAGTGCTTGGACCTATCTAAAATTCAAGGCCCTTTTTGAATGCGAGAGCAATTCTTTATGGTTGCTCATATTCGACTGTGGGTCCTACCTGACTGCTGTCGTGAGCAGTCTATTCCCTATTGCTCACCCTTGGTTTCTCATCTGGGTTAGCAGGCCTGAGAACATTGCAAAGAACAATGAGAGTAAACAGAAAGCATGGCTGCTGTCAGACACTAATGGCTTCTTCCTGAGCAGAGACTGGGACAGCCCTCCGCCAACAGAAGGACAGCGTATGACTCAACTTACCTTTGCAATCTTCTGGCTTTTTGGCTGGGTCTCACCCAAATACTTGTATAGATTACGGTGTTCAATGTTCCTTAAAATACTTTGTGCCTCAGACAAGTTCGGGTCAGTAGAGTATAAAATCTCCAAGAAAATGTTATCTGTCAATGTGATGAAATTTCATTCACATTAAAATGATGGTAGAATTTAAAGAGTAAAAAAAAGATGGCAGTAAGAGAGGGAAAAAAGACGAGTTCAGAAATAGGGGAGTCCTCCCCTGTGTGAGATGAACTAAGTGCTTTAGAACCGATGGCTTAAGCTCGGGCAGGCAGTACTCAGAGACTTAACTCTTGGGCTTTTATTCTTGTAAATGAGACAACGAATGGTCTTGCTGCTTAGTCCTAGATGACCTTAAACATTCGTTGTTTTTTTTTTTTTTTTTTTTGCTTTTTTGTTTTGGCCTTAAACATTTACAAACAGCATTATGCCAATGATCTACTTAAAATAGCCCGACGTTTGTCAGAAGGAGGTAGGTGGAAAGAATTGCTATGTGTTGATAATAGTTGAAGCTAAGTGATGGGTACATGGAAGTTTGTAAACTGACTTAATTAAAAGAATATTCTATGATGATAATAGAAGGAAAAAGCTTTTGTCCTTTTTTTCAATTTTCTTTAAAATTTTTCTAATTAAAATAGCCTTCAACTAAATTCCTTATCATTTTTCCATACAAGTACTCTATGTGTACACAATTTTCTTGCTTTGTGTTTCTCTTCTGAGAGAAGGTCTCACTCTTAGGGTGGCCTGAGCTCACTATATAGCTCAGGTTGGTCTCAAACTTGTAGTCCCTCTGCTTCATCCTCCTATAGGTGTGAGTCACTGCATCTGGCTGTGTGCAGAAGATTTTTTTATGAAACATTTGAACACTGCAGTATGTATCTCCCAAGAACAAAAACGATTTTTAAAAAATACTCCATGAAAAGACATCTTTAATACACTTTTAAAAAACAACTGAAGTAATTAGCTAAGTGTATGTGTGTGTAAAATCATTTCCCTTTGAGGGCACTTTGTCCTTTGAAGGAGGCAGGGTGGCAGGGAGGCCACTCAGTCAGTGCTTCAGCCAAGGGTAGGCTTTGATGGAGGCCTTGCTTAGGTCGCCATAGTTGGACAGGAGCTCCTCCCTCGCTGTGATGTCTCGGGAGGCGATGAGGATAAGGTGAGACACGCCATCCATGTCGTGCAGTTTGGTCTGGTAATTCCCACACTCACCGTGGTTGATCGGTCTGCCTACTTTAAGAATTACTGTTTTGGGGAGCTGGAGAGATGGCTCAGTGGTTAAGAGCACTGGCTGCTCTTCCAGAGGTCCTGAGTTCAACTCCCAGCACCCATGTGGTGGGTCACAACCATCTATAATGTGATCTGGTGCCCTCTTCTGGAGTGCAGGTTGCAAACAGAGTGCTCATACATATAAATTAATAATTAAATCTAAACAAACAAACCAAACACTGTTTTGTAGTTTTACATACATATGCTCTTCCTCCCCACTGTCTTCTCTGCCCCTGGAAGGGCAGCTTATATCATATCCGACGCAGACCACTTGTGACTTGTTCTTACCTGTCAGCTTGGTGAAGGCTTCCATGTCGTCAATGGCCGTGGAAATACGAAACTTCTTCCCGGCAGTCCCTATAATCTCCACGTAGGGGTCTGCTTTGAGGAGAGCTTCCGTGATCCTAAGATCATTTTGTAAAAGCACACAAGGAAAATGTCAAGATTTGCCTTATAGCTTGCTCAAGGGGATCCTTCTCGTTTAGGAAAATGAGCGAGGTGCAATGTGTGACAGGCAGCTGTTTATGAGCTGTGAGCTGCATACCTACTGTGTCTAGGGTACAGTGGCAGCGCTTTAGAGGCCTTTATCTCATTTAGTTTTTCTAATAATAAGCATACTCAATTCCAACGTTATAGATGCAGAAATGACATAATTTTCCTTTAAACAAGTTTGGAAGAAGTATATCAGGCTTTGAACCAAAGGCTCTGACTCAGAATTGAAAAAAATTACTTTAGCTCTTTTCTTTTCTTGAGACAAGGTCTCATGTAGCTCAGGCTAGCTTCGAAGTTGCTACATACCCGAGAATGACCTTGAACTCTGTCTCTACCTCCAAGTGGGGCACTGCAGACAGTGCTACCATATCCAGCTTTATACCTTTTTTTTTTTTCTTTTTGTGACAGGGTTTTTGTACATAGCCCTGGCTATCCTGGAACTCACTTTGCAGACCACGCTAATTTTGAACTCACATGGATGCACCTGCCTCTGCCTCCCTACTATCTGGCTACACCTAACGTTTGACTGAGGTTCAAACTCTTCTGAAGGGACTGGAGAGATGGCTCAGAGGTTAAGAGCACCAGCTGCTCTTCCAGAGATCCCGAGTTTAATTCTCAGCAACCACACGGTGGCTCACAACCATCTACAATGAGATCTGCTGCCCTCTTCTGGGGTACAGGTGTACATGCAAACACAACATTGTAGACATAATAAATCATCTTAAAAACAAAACAAAACAAAACAAAAAAACCCTGGAACCAAGTGTGGTGGTTCACGCCTGTAATCCCAGCACCTGGGAGGTGGAAGCCAGGGAATTCTGAATTTGAGGCCAACCTGGGCTATATAGCGAGTTCCAGGCCCACCAGGGATATAAGTACAAGATCCTATCTCAAAAACAAAGGGAAAAAACAAACAAACAAACAAAAAACCAAAAATGTCTCATGGCATCTCTAAGACATGTACAGACTCTGTCCATCTTTTGGCTATAGCTCTGACTGGATCAGGAAAAAAGATGAAGCTCCTATTTACTACTAATTCTGAAAAGCATTTGACAGGATAAAGGCAGGAATTAGTATAAATAGTTAATTTTTTTTTTTTTCGGTTTTGTCGAGACAGGGTTTCTTTATGTTGCCTTGGCTGTCCTGGACTCACTTTGTAGACCAGGCTGGCCTTGAATTCACAGAGATCCGCCCGCCTCTGCCTCCCTGAGTGCTGGGATTCCAGGTGTGTGCAGCCACACTTGACTAACATTAGTTTTGTTTTTAATTCAGAATGTCAGCTACCCATGTCTCACTACCTCTCCGAATAACAGCTGTCCTGAGCAGGGACCCTGAGCCATTCCTTTTCACGTGTCGCCTAGGCCAGCTCCTCTCTCTCCATCTACTCTATCACCTGCGTCCACTTTGCTCCTCTTACTCCTCCGGCGTTTACGATACGCTGGACTTCTTTTAAGGAAACCTCTGTGGATGACACAGGCTGCCCCGGGAACGCGAATGGGGCAGAGTGTCGGGGAAAACTTTCAGAGTGAGGCACGCTGGCGCTCTTACATCATATCGATGAGGTTGCTGATCTTGTGCTGGTAGGCTCTGCGGTGCAGGCGGTTGCGTGTGTGGAACATGTCGTAGAGATTTCCAACCTCCTACGCGGAAACAAACAGTAATGCGGCATCAGATTATGTTCCCCTTTGTTTGAGGCGGGGTCTCACCATGGAGCCCCTGGCTGCCCTGGAACTCACTATGAGACCAGTCTAGCCTTGAACTCACAGACATCCACCTGCCTCAGCCTCCCGAGTGCTGGGATTAAAGGGCCAGCATACATAAAGAGCATAATTCTACACTATTTTTAAGGCTGCACGAGTATCCTCTAGTAAGGACCTAGCAGCATTGACATTTCAGTTTTGTTACTTATTTGACCCCTTCCCTACACCCTACCTCACTGTGCTCCCTTGTTAAATGAGCACAGTAGAAAGCAGGCTGTTGTAGCGCCAGCCTGCAGCTGCCCCTCCCTCCCTTTAGCACCTTCCTTACTTGCGCTTCTGGCTTTCACCATGCATGGAACAGCATGTGATCCATCCCAACGTAGAGCAGAGGCTACTACCATGCTCTTAAACTTCCTCTACAACCGTGGAGTAAAGCTCTTTCCTTTATAAATTACACAGGCTCTGGTATTTTGTTACAGCAATACAACACAGATTGAAACAAATGAAATAGTAATAGTACTAGCTCCTAGAGTAATAAGGATTGAGTTGACCTACCAACTCAATCTACCCAGCAGAAGACTCAATAGATGTTGGATTTAGTTTTATTATTATTATTTACCAATGTAATAGAGTGAAAAAAAAAAAAAGCCTTATAACACTTAACAAATACTAAGCATTAAGAAGGGTTAAGTCAGCTGGGCCCAATGGCATGTGTCTATAATCCCAACTCAGAACGCTGTGAGTTCAGGGCCAGCCTGGTCCAGGACAGCCAAGGCTACACAAAGAAACCCTGTCTTGGAAAGCAAAATAAAAAGAAGAAGCGGGGGAAGAAGGAGAAGGAGGCGAAGGAGAAGGAGGGTTGAGTCTGTGCTATTATTGCAGAGGACCAGAGTGTGGCTCCTAGCATCCACATTGGGCAAGTCAAGCTGCCAGTAACTCCAGCTCCAGGACGTGTGATGCTTTCTTCAGGCCTCTAGGAGAACCTGTACTCGCACATACCCCCTCCCCCCACGGACACATAATTCATAATAACATCTTTTTAAAGAGTTTGTGGAGCTGGAGAGACATCGCTAGTTAAGAGTGTTTGCGGCAGAACCATGAGGACCTGGGTTCAGGTCCGGCATCTGTGGTGTGGTCTCCCGTGCACCTGCAACCCCAGCACTGAGGGAGACTCAGGAGGGCGCCTGATAAATGTGAGCACTAGGCGTAGAGAGACCGGGATGTAAAGGGATAGCTGCGCGCACAGACCATACACGCGTGCGCACAAGCGAGAAAGGGAATGGAAGAGAGAAGGAAGGAAGTGAAAGAAAAGAAAGACGGCTTCTGGATTTTTCCAGGTTGCTGAATGGTTATTTCCAGATGTCAACCCACGAGCTGCATCCTTATTTTCTGGGGACGGAGCTTACCTTTTCTCTTGTACAAATGTGCTTCTTGTCCCCCACTTCACAGACGCGTGCAAACTTAACAAAGCGCTTGTAATCAAAGTTATTTTGGATTCCGAGATGGTGACCGTCCCTAGAGTTCCAAGGCAGAGATACGAAGCATTTCAACAAGGAAACTGTGCCTTAAATAGGAACAATATATTTCTTTTCTATTCTTTTTTTTTTTTTTAGAACTCTTTTGTATTTTTATTTATTTTATTTTATTGTTTATTTTGTTTTGTTTTTCGGAGACGGGGTTTCTCTGCGTAGTCCTGGCTGTCCTGAAACTTACATTGTAGACCAGGCTGGCCTTGAACTCAGAGATCCGTCTGCCTCTGCCTCCCAAGTGCTGGTATTAAAGGCTTGCGCCACCACACTCTCTTTTCTATTCTTAACCAGGCTTTGGAGCTACCATCTTGCAGAAGGCTGGTTGGGGGCTGAAGAATATACTGAAGGGCACAAAAAGGTGTAACTAAGCTAAGGGAGAGAGTGGGAAATTTTTCTAGGGCAGCTGCTGAGGAATGAAAGCCTGGAGAGCTATCACCCAGGGACAGCGTGCAGACACTGGATTATGAATTGCACAAGGCAGTTATGAAACAGCTGGGGAATTTTTAAATCCTAACCATATATTAGTATACCTTAGTCAGGAGTGATGGGACACACTTTTAATCCCAGCACTCTGGAGGCGAGGCAGGAGGACCTCTGAGTTGGAAGCTGGTCTGGTTTACACAGTGAACCAGAACAGCTAGGACTACAAAGTGAGACCCTATCTCAAAAAAATGCCTTAAAACAATTGCAGAGTGCTTTTAGGTTTAACAGAGACACTTCGTTTAGCGACCCACCCAGAAACAGTTTGTGATGAGATGCCATGTTGTCTGAGAGCTGCTTTAAAGTAACGCGAGATCACTCAGGCGGCACAAGCAGGCAGGTCTCTGTGACCATGAAGCCAGACTTGTCTACACAGTGAGACCTTGTCTCTAAGCAATAATAAAATAATGAGATGTAGAGAATAAACAGAATTCTGCCATGTGAGGCAGAGGATACTGGTGGGAAGCAGAGGCAAGTGGACTTCTTTGCGTCTGAGAACAACTTGGTGTATGTAGTTTGTTCCCAGCCAGCCAAGCAAGCCTGTCTCAACAAACAACAGACGGACAAACAGAAGACTGACCACATACTGACATTCACAGCAACTTGAGGCACAAGCACCCAGAAGGGCCTCATGCTGTTATCACTTATTACTAGAATCAACACATTTAAGACTGTGAGGAAGAAAGCAAACAGGAAAAAAAAAAAAAAAAAAAAAAAAAAAGGGGGGACTTTTCCCACTTCAAAATGAGACGGTCTCCTACCTTGACCCAGCTCGAGAGCTAACCTGAAGCCCACAAGAGTGAGCGATTGTGATGCAGGGAAAGAGGGCAGGAAGGAGCCCAACACACTCAGGGTGGAAGAGAAGGCTGTTTCACTTCCACAGTGGCCAGGAAGTGAGGGCTACGGCCATGCCAGGACTGCGGTGCCCAACTTCTGATTAAGCCCAGTGGTGCTAATGCCACATTCATACAAAGACTCTTGGTAACGTTTCGGAACATTCAGTGCGTACCTGGCAAAGTAATCCCACTTGTCCACATCAATGCCACTTCTCTTGTTAGCCACTATCTCATAGAGGAAGCTCTTCTTGGCAGGGCGTCCCTTATATGGCCACTGGGAAACAAGAGAAGCTCACGGAGGTTTTAGGAAGACGCAGACCTGTTTCTGAGCAGCTGTATCCATCTGCTACTTTTACACAGTGAAGTTAGGAAAGGATAACCTTCCCTTCTCCTTCTCACTTCTAATGAAGCAGGAAGGAGGAAGAAACACTGACCTAATAATGCTCTCCGATCAATACCGTGCCCTCCAGCTGGGGTGCCACTCTGTGGCAGAGGGCATGCATATGTGGGGTCCTAGGCTTGAAAGCCAGCCCCCCAGAAAAGAATGAATACATGAATGCCTAGAGAGGGCTCCTGCTGCCAACCCGGCTGCCTGAGTTCTAGCTCCAGGAGCCACAAGGGGAGGCGTGGCCCTGCAAACTGTATGTGGCTTCCACACGCACACTGTGGCCCATGGGCAGGCATGTACTTGCACGCACACATACCGAAACATAAATAGATAAATGAAAATGTAACTTAAAAGAGTTTCTAAGTATATAAATAAAATGTCAAACCTACCACTGCCATTGAAAGGATGCTATTAATAAGTTTCCCAACACCAGCAACGTTTTTTTCTTGATTTAGAAGCTTTTTAAAATTATAAGATTTAATTACAAACTAGCAAAAAAAAAAAAAAATGTTCCTTGAATGGTAAACCTTAAGTTTGTATGTTAAAACAATAATGTCTTTCACTAGGTATGGCAACACACACCTGTAACCTCAGCACTCAGGAGGCTGAGTGAGGCAGGGGGATTGTCACTTCAAAGTCAGCATGGATTACAAGTCAGAGGAAAGCAAAAACAACCTCTTGTTGTGTGTATGTGTGTGTGTGTACATGTATGTATGTATATACATACTAATACATATTTTTTTTCACTTTCTTTTTTTTATTTTATTATTATTTTTTTTATCAGTTACATTTTATTAACTCTGTATCCCAGCCGTGTCCCGATCCCTCATTCCCTCCCAGTTCCTTCCTCCCTCCCTCATCTCCACCGTGCCCCTTTCCAAGTCCACTGATAGGGGGGACCTCCTCCCCATTCATCTGATCCTGTTTTATCAGGTATCTTCAGGACTGGCTGCAAAGCCCTCCCTAATACATATTTCTTACTTTTCTCCTCCCTCCCTTTTTTGCTGTTGTTGTTTTTGTTTTTTAAATAGGGTTTTTCTCTGCAGTCCTGGCTGGCCTGGAACTCACTTTGTTGTCAACGATAGCCTCAAACTCTGAGATCCACCTGCCTTCACACCCAGCTTTTTCCCCCCCCCTTTTTTTTTTTTTAACAGAGTCCCATGTAACCCAGACTCACCTTGAAAGCAGGTAGGGGCAAGAAGACTTTGAACTTCTGTTCCCCCTTCTTCTACTTCTCTAGTGGCGACTATAATAACCATGAGCCACCATATCCGTGTTACACATTACATGCTTCAAAACAGCTACACAGCTCCTCTAAACACAAACCACTCAGAGTGTTTCAAAGCTAAATTTTTGTTTTAGAAATAAGATAGCTGCTTCTCAGTCTATACTGTGTATTGTGTGTGTAGACCAGAGGTCACAATTGAATGCCTTCTGCCTCTCATAGTGCTAGGGTTGCAAGCCTGTGTCCAGCCATGCTGCCTTTTTTTTATTTTTATTTTTAATTAAATTGCTGCTGTGTTGTTTTGCTTATTTGAGACAGAGCCCCACTGTATGGGGCTGGCAGCCCTCGGAGGTCTCTCTGTAGATCAGGTTGGCCTCTGGCCCCCCGAGTGGTGGAATGAAAGGTGTGTTACCAAGCCTGGCTCTTTACACTCGTGCCGGGGGATCTGAACCCCGGTCCTCACGCTTGCGCGACGAGTGCTCTTACTTACTGAGCCACCCCTCCAGCACAAGACGCACACTTTCACAATCTGATCCTCTTGTTTCTGCATCCCATGTACTGAGGCTGCAGAGATGAGCTGTCATTTGGGGGAAATAAGACTGAAGAATTCAAGGTGAGGGGGAAAATACATCATTCGTCTTTTTTTTTTTAAACACTGGAAGGCAGATACATGTAACTTGTGTTTTGACATTTAGCACTCCGAGGGTAGCCAAGTGCGTAGCCCTGAGAGAATCCAGAACAGCTTAGATGGAAAGCACCAGCTGGCTCTAATTAGCATCAATGGAAACTTACCGAATGCTCTTTGACAGGTGTTTCAGGTGGCCCCATAATTTGTTCCTTGATAAAGGTAATATCTTCTTCAGGGTCGAGACCATAGTTTTTCATGGCAACTGTGAGTCCGTTAGAATTAACCAGATGCTTAAACATCTCAACCGAGCCCTGTTCGTGCTGCGGAGAGTCAATATAACACGGCTTGTTAACAGGCCCAGCTATCGGGGGGCTCCGATGAAACAGATTATTCTGGATTCTAGGTAATTCTCAGATGAAGTCCTGCTGGATGTTAATTATCTAGTTTCCAACTACATTGTTACAGCTTTTGGTCAATTTTGCCAATGTTTTGTCTACAAAACATTTTCGTTTGGTTGGATTTTTGAGACAGGGTCTCACTATATAGCTCTGGTTGGCCAGGAACTTGCTATGTAGACCAGGCTGGCCTTGAACTCACAGAGCTCCACTTGTCTCTGCTTCCCCAGCTGGGATTAAAGGCGTGGGCCACCACGCCCAGTCACAAGCAACTTTTACTAGTTTTTAAAATGAGTATGCAAAGGGATGGGTTTCACTGTAGCATTTTCACATATGCTTTATTTTACTGATCCTCTTCCCCTAGTCTACAAAACTTTAACTCAACCATGTTTATTATTTTACATACAAATACTGAATATACTTTATGAAACATAATCATTTATATTACCAAAGATTATTACCAACTCATACAGGTAGAATGAACATCATTCTAAAACTTAGTTTTTTGTTTTTTTCCCATCAACAGAAGAACATTTGAACTTAAAAGCTGTTAGTATTTCCACTCTGGGGTAGGCAAGGATATTTGGTAATTTTGCCAGGAAAATCAAGTGTCTCCCAGCTCTGCTGTCAAGATCTGAACTGAATTTTCATATTGGTCACCTGGTTGCCTATGTCTCTGCTCACTCATTCACACTCACTATGAAGATCCAATGACCCCTAGAGACATCTGCCCTATTGCACATCTGACCTAATCTTACTATATAGCCTGGACTGGCTTGAAACTTGCAATTTTCTCCTTATGGCCTCTGGGATCATTACAGTAGAATGCTGGATCACAGTTCGTGAATTCAAATAAACAGTCACTGTCCTCAGTACAAAAGCCTATTAGAGAATAGTAATAATTAAGTGAGTGTGAAACAAGGGGCTGGAGCAGTGGCTCAGTGGTTAGGAAAGCCTGCTGCCCAAGCAGAGCACCCGGGTTTGGTCCTCAGTACCAACAAGATGACTCACAGCATCCGTAACTGCAGTTCCAGGGAATCCAATGCCCTATTCTCACGTCTGCACCAGGCATGCATGTGATGTACACACACACACACACACACGTGCAGGCAACACCACATACAATAAACATAAACATCAGCTGTGAAATACAATCTGGGAAATAATTTAAATAAAAGTGAATAAGAATCTGGTAAGATTCATTATATATGGGAAGTTTTAAAGCATCGATAACTTAGCTCTGTGAGAAAAGGATTAACTATTATTCAATAACACTCTCCTTCTCAAGCAGGGGCTATGAGTTAGCAGTAGAGTGCCTGCTTAGCATGCATGAGGCCCATAGTTCAACTCCCAAAACTGCAGAGAAAACAGTTAAAGGAACAAATAAAGGAAACATATTATATCTGTACTATTCATACAAAAGAATTCATTCCATATGAGCTAAGGTGTTAACTGAAAAAGGCAAACCTTCCTTTCAAAAGCTGGGCATACAGCTTAGGGGTACAGTACTTAACCAGCATATGGAAAACATGTATACACACACACATAGCACACACACACCCAGCACACATACATTCCCAGCACACACACACACACCAACACAGCACACACACACACACACACACACACAATAATGGGTGAGTGGTTCCTAGATCCTATTAGAGAAAAAATTAAAAATTCTGGACAAGTAACTCCCTAACTGTACTGGACACTGGCTGAAAGTGAGCAGGTGTTAAAATAAAGTGTGCTAAGTTAACAGTAGGAGGAGGTGGGCAAAGACCTAACTTCCAATTTTATGGCCTTTACAGATTTCATCCAGGGTAAGGCTGTAGCCTGACATCTGGAATTTTCACACACCACTAGCGAGAGTGTAAAACAGATCAAACACCCTAGAGAAGCCGCCCTGACCAAGTACTCCTACTTTGGGGTATTCACTGAAGAGACACGAGAATGCACTTCTACAAAGTTGCTCTACAACAACACGCACAGCAGCAAAACCCTGAAGTTCACCAAAAGAAGAAAAAACAAGCTGCGGCTCATGCACCAGGACACGGCCTTAGCAGTGAAAAGCCGTCCTCGGCATTCAGCACGCACAAACCTCCCAATCATTATGAGGCACGAAGCAGCGTTTACTCTTGATTGCACTGACAGCCCTGGAGACCAAACCTAAGGACTCAGCTGCTGGGCAAGGGCTCACCACTGAGCAGCCCTGCCAGCCCATTGACCAACTTTTTAAATGGGTAGAGCATTAGAGGAAGCCACTCGCACCCACACCCACACCCCAAAACCACAAAGTGCAAACAACAGGAAATCATATTTGCAACAGATTCGAGAACACAAGTGAAACTGAGATACCAACTGTAAGAACAGACAGACTAACCTATGTCCACGCCAGTCAGAGGTGAACTGATTTTGAGAGGACACAGAAGAGGGGCTGGGCTGTGGCAGGGCCACGCAGTTCGTGTGTGCAGGGCTAGGGGGCTGATCCTCCGCATCACAGGAAGAAAGGCAAGGCATAAGGGAATCTCCCAAATGATGAAAATGGTCTACACCCTGACTGCCTGTGGACGCGTGTCAAACTCAACTCAGCTGTGTCCAGGTTAAGCCGGGAGTGATGGCGTAGGCCTCTAATCCCAGCTCTAGAGAAACAGAAGCAGGCAATCTCTCAGTTTTAAGGACAGCTTCGTCTACACAGTGAGACTAACAAAACAAAAATAACCCAATGCAACAAAAATTTGCATAATTTATTGGATGTAAATTCTACTTTAAAAAAAAAAAGGGAAGGCAGCGAGAAACTGGTTTGCCATGTATGGAGCTTTCTGTGCTTTTCTACTCCAGTTGCTAGAAAGTGGGAGGCCAACTTCATTCCTCAGAAACTGCTTCCAAGTGTACGGGTTCATCACCTGCAAATGTGCAATTACCAAGGGCTCAGTTAAAGCCTGAAGTGAGGGTCTAACACATTCTCAGCTTCGGGGAGGCTGAGGCAGGACAGCATTCAAAGCCATTCCCAACTGTACAGGAAAACCCTGTATTAAAAACAAAAGCTCCATTGTTAAAACAGAGGACACCTAACCTCATGGCAGCTGGGCTTTAAAAGACAAACTGGACAGTAATGTAACGGCAGAGGCGAAAGTGCACTGACAAGCAGGGAAGCCGCTTTTCCAGGCTTGAATGACACAGACACATGGAAATGGAAGCCCTGAACACTTGTTCCAGGAAGGATGCTAGAGCACGGAGAGGAAAAACAGAGAGTTTAACTGAATAACTAGATGAAATTCTGTTTCTTTCTTTAACTAGGGAACACAGGAATACGTACCCTCCACTTTTTATCTGGGCGAGCAATCGGGATAAATCTTCCATCAAACATATGAGAAAATGGCCCATGACCTAAAAACAAAAGCAGCCTTCAAATTAAAAAAAAAAAAAGTAAATTGGTAAAAACTGAGTTCTCTTTTTTTTTTTTTGAAGATTTATTACATACACAGTGTTCTGCCTGCATGTACACCTGTGTACCAGAAGAGGGCACTGATGACTATGAGCCACCATGTGGGTGCTGGGAATTGAACTCTGGACCTTTGGAAGAGCAGACAGTGCTCTTAACCACTGAGCCATCTCTCCATTTCCCCCAAAACCTGAATTCATATATATATTAGTTTATTTTGAATATTAATAGCCACTGTTGATCATCTATAAATGAATAAAAAACAACAACAAAAAAGGAAAAGGACAAATCTGTCCTTTCAATTTTCTAAAACAATAAGAGGTAAAACCATTTTGGAAAGTTAACCCTCCTTAGATCAGTCTGCAGTTTTGTATTAACTACAAGGAATGCTGAGAGTTTTTCATAAAATAAAATAATAAAATAAAAATCAAGGTTTACATATTTAGAGCTGGGGTTTCAGCTCACTGGGAGAGCCAATGCCTAGCACGCACAGGTCCTACATTTGAGTCCAATCACCAAAAACAAAAACCAAAGTACACAGGAACCAACCATCTTCTAAGAAGGGTAACTGAGCCTACAAAAAACCTCAGAACAGAATGCTGACAGAAAAACAGCGTTCTGTCCCTTTAGAACCTGTCCACGGAAACACAAAGCTCACGCACTCACACTCTCTCTCCTGTAACTAGAGGTTGGGTAGTCGTCTTTTTCTTTCTCAAGGATGAAAAGGATGATATTCTTCTGCTTGGATCTAATTGGCCTAAGACCTCCAGTGAGTCAGGGAAGTATTTCTTAAACCAGTTGTAGTTGTGAGAAGGGATGGGTTTAACAAAGGAATCAAAGCAATTTTAGTCAATGAGAAGGATAAAAGAAAAAAAAAAATCACACCTCCATTATCCTAAAGACAGAGTAAGAAAACTCCCTGTCAGAAAGCCCTTTCAGCCCAGCTGGGTGGCTCATGGTTGTAATCTCAGCGCTCAGGAGGCAGAAACACGAGGACTGCCATGAGTTTGAGGCTAGCCTGGGCTATATAGTGAGTTATAGGACAGCTTGGGTTACCCTATCTCACAAATTAATTAATAATAGGTAAGTAAATAATACCTTTCATGTGGCATAGTAAAGATACTTAGTATGGAAAATTCAGAAGTAATAGCAATGTTTCGTCCTTAATATTAGGAAGAATCCAAGGCACACTGTGATTAATGAAAAATTAAAATACTGCCAGGTGGTGGTGGCAGAAACTTTTAATCCTGGTGGCAGGGGCAAGTGGATCTCTAAGTTTGAGGACAGCCTGGTCTACAGAGTAAATTCCAAGACATCCAGGGCTACACAGAGAAACCCTGTCTCGAAAAAACGAAGTGGGGCAAGGAGGAGAAAAGAAAAATGAAGATAACTTGTACATTTCCTTTCTAGGCTGAGCTCTGAATGCCAAGCAGAGGCGGCATGCTGGGTCTTACAGGACACACTGGCCCTGAGGAGCTTACCGAGGTCGTGGCACAGTCCCGCAATCTGAACGCAGAGAATATCCCGCTCACTGATCTGCAGCTCTGGCTGTTTTTTAGCGAGTGCTCGTACAAGGCATCCTGCCAGGTACCCCACCCTGTGGAAAAAGAAAAAAGAGACCAAAAGTCACATTTTGGTTTGAAAGACGAGAGATAACTGCAACTTGAAACTTTTGGTTCTGAGAATTGGCTCTGTGATGTTCTAACACAGAAGGAAGGCAGGGGCTCAGCAGGCTGAGGTGTGGTTCTCTGCAACACTTGACAAGCATGTTTGAGACCCTGGGCTTAATCCCCAGCAAAGCAAACAAAAACGAAATAAACAAACGTAGAACAAATGTAAACGCACTCCCCAACACTTCTTTCTGAAAGGAAGTCCTTAAAAAAAAAAAAAAAAAAAAAATCTTCTTTCCTCTGCCCTGAACTCAGATCTAAAAGGTAGACAATTTGTGCCCTGGAAGGTTCTAGTAAGTGCTCAATAAATACCATTTATGATTTCAGTATAGGTACATGTATCTTGCTACTGGACCTGGAGAGATGGGGCACGCCTGTAATGACTCCCGAATTTGGGACCAGCCTAGGCTGTTTAATGAAACCCTGAACAAAAGGAGAAAGAGAAAAGCCTAGATAATGAATGAAAACCACAAAGTAAATTAAAACAAACGAATATTTAACTACTAATTATTCTCTGCCCACTTCCCCCAGCCCTACACGAAACGGGAAGAGCAGAGCAAAGTTCCAACTTCACTGCATACACAGAGATGACCCTCTCACCGCTTACAAGCGTTTTTCTAACTTCCATATTTCCTGACATAATTATTTCGTTTAAAAGGGTGACTCTATACCACAAAATAGGAGCCAGGCACGGTGGCGTGTGTCCAGAAACTCAGTTCTCGGGAGATGAGGAGGGAGGACACTGAGTTTGGGTTGAAGCCCTGTCCCAAAGGAAAAGAAACGAAAGGACTTAAAAAGGGATTAAAGGAATAGTAGTCAGAATTTACAGGTAGTTATGCCAGCAGCCAACCCTATTCAGTTTAAGTATTTAATCCAACAGACATCAGGTTTTCGGAAGGATATGAGGTAGTTTAAAAAACACATAAACAAAACCTGGGATCCAAGGTCTCAGTTTTCTCATTCTGTGAGAAGCGCTCCCTGAGAGAGCAAATGAGCTAGCAGGGGTAGGCGGCATGCTCCCCTCGCCTGCCTTTCCCTTCTTACCCGAGACTGTGTTCAAACCGGTTGTGAGAAGCTCCGGGGAAGACATAGTAGCCGCCTCCCAGCTGCTTGATGTATCGGAGCCGCTGGAACTGGGGCGTGTCGATGATTCGGATGAGGAGCGGGTGGAACTCAATGTGGCCATGAATGGGATCATTAAACACCTGGAAAATTATGTTTAAAAAGTTGTCCTCTGACCTCCAAATGCCCGCACAGACACATGCATGTCCCTCTCTCACACATGCACAGAAACAATAAACACAACTTTAAAAACTACCTTTAACAGTTAATGTTGTAATATATACAATTTCCTTTTTCATATCAAAACGAACAGTGAACATTACCTATCCTTATATAATAATCACTTTGATAGTTCAATTTCATTAATGAACAACTAAAATAAAAAAATTGTGATATTCTACTTGTTTTTTATTTTATGAGTGTTTGCTTATATTTGTGCACCATGTGTGCATGGAAAATATTAATGTTTCTAATCCTGCTCTGTAAGTCACTTTAATGCTTCTCATAAGCTACACCAAGTGTATCACCACTAACAACACTCAGGGAATGGTATCAAAGCCCACAGGAAGAGAAGGAACCAAGATTATCAAAATGAAATCCTCTGGACATCCTTATTATATAAGACCACGTTCAGTGATCTCTAAATATTTAATCACAAACACACACACCTATTCCTCCTAACAGAAGGTCAACCTGACCACCACAGACAAGTGAGAACATATTTTGCTACTAAAGATTGTCAAAGACATTATATAACCTACTTTTAATCCATTTAAGCCTAAAACACCTTTACTGTCAATTTCTCAAGTGGCAATACTTGTTCATAAAATACTTACTTCATCCTAAATCCATTAAAAACAAAATTAAGTTATTTTTGAAAAATGGACTCAGCGAAAACTCTCTTTTGAGCTGGAGAGATGGCTCAGCAGATAGAAGCAACTGCTGTGTACTCAGGACCTGAGTTCAGTTCCCGGGACACACAGTAGAAAGAGAGCGCCGACTCCATGGAGCTGTCCTCTGACCTCCGCAAGCCCACGCTGGCACATCCACGCCCCTCCATCACACAAACACAGACACAAGAAAACCTTCAACAGTTAACATCAAAATGAACAGTGAACACTTTATGCTTTCATATGATAATCATTTTTTTTTGGTTTTCTGAATAATAATCATTTAAATGGCTCTATCTTATTAATGAACAGCTAAAAGAATTTTTAATGGAGATTCTGTTTGTTTTTTATTATGTGACTGTTTGCCTGATCACGTGTTTACACACCGTGTGTGTGTGTGTGTGTGTGTGTGTGTGTGTGTGTGTGTCCACTGTATGGGTGGTGGTCAGAGGACAATCTGAATGAATTGGTCCTCTCCTACCATGTGGGTCCTCAGGATTGAACTCAGGGTGTCAGGCTTGTCACTGAGCTATCTCACACACCCTGATGAATATTAAAAAACTATTTATTAATGTTAAGTATTAACTTATTGAAAATGTCACATAATTTTATATTGTCTTCCTAATTTTTAGTGAATACATGTGATATTTAAGTGTTTTGACCACTATTTTACAATTGGTCACATCTATCTATCTATCTATCTATCTATCTATCCATCCTTGGCTTCTTGAGACAGGATCTCTCTGTGTAGCATTTGCTGTCCTGGAATTAGCTCTGTAGACCAGGCCGGCCTCAAACTCACAGAGATCCACCTGCCTCTGCCTCCCAAGTGCTGGGACTAAAGGAGTTTGTCATCATTGCTTGATGGTCATTTTATTTTTACTATTACTGCTTGACATAAATGATTCCTTACATAGTCACATGGTCTACTTATGACTTATAGCAGCTGTATGGTATGCTAGTCTAGTTCTAACCAGCAAGGTAATATAGTCCCGTTGACTGTTTAGTCTACTGTACATGCTAAGCAGAGTGGGTAAGAAATCAGTCAGGAACCATGCCTGTACTCCGGGAGAGACAGTAAACCCTGTCCAGAGTAAGAGAAACAAAATTCCCAGCACCCACACGGCAGCTCACAACCACCCGTAACTCCAGTTCCAGGGCACTGATGCCTTCTTCTGGCCTCCATGGGCATCATGTATGAAAGTGGTACAAAGATATACATGTAGGCAAAACACTCATAAACACAGAAAAAAAAATTAAATAAAACCTGAAAAACAAAAACTTGTTAGATATGATGGTGCATGCCTTTAATCCAGAAATATGTGGATCTCTGTGGGTTCGAGGTCAGTCTGGTCTACAAAACAAGCTTCAGGTTAGTCAGGGCTATGTAGTGAGATACTCTCTCAAAAATGATAGATAGACAGACAGACAGACAGATAGATATAAAAATTAAAACTTAATTGTTGGCATAACGTTCTTTTGGAATATATACACCTGACCCTTATTCATTCAAATGCTGATTTTTCTCCCCCACTCTCTGGTTTCAATCTGGACATTGCATTATGGTACTTATTCTAAGCATCACCTGTCTCAACTTTGTGTAAACATGCCAAAATAAAACAACCACCACCAATGTGGAACAATGGAGAGGAAGGAGTAGGAGGGAGAGGAGGAGGGAAGCAGAGGAGAGAAGCTGGGAGAGCAGAGGCTGGAGGAGAGGTTTTGAAACAACGTGGAGAGATTGACCGGACCCAAGATTATCACTAAAAGCAATTATAATGGGTAAAATCTGAATAGCAGGAAACGATGTGGGCTTGGAGGTTTAGGATGGAGTAACTACTGCCCAGCATTGTGTTCTAGGTTAATTAAATAAATTCTAGTCTCTGTGGGGTGATTTGGTTATATAGCTGTTTAGGATTAACCACAGCTTTACTAAAAGATAAATTAATAGTAAACATTAATGACCAAATACAACACCTGACAAGTAAAATTAATCCTATGTTTGCAGGTTACTAGGACGTTTGTGTCAATGCAGATGACTAGAATAATATCACATGGCTAGAGAGATGGCTCAGTGAGTAAAGACACTTGAAGCCAGGACTCAACGACCTGATTTCTATCCTCAGCACCCACATAGCGGAGGGAGAAAACTGACTCCCAAAAGTTGTCTTCCGAACACTGCACTTGGGCTATGACACTTGTATGTACTATGTACATACATACACACACACACACACACACACACACACAAGATGACATTGTAAATCCAAGTTTTGTTTGTTTGGTTTTTCTGAGACAGGGTGTGGTGGTTTGAATAGACATGGCCGCCACAGACTCGTGTGTTTGAATGCTTGGCCCATAGCAGGTGGCGTTAATAGGACATGTGGCCTTGCTGGAGGAGGTGTGTCACTGTTGGGTGGCGGGCTCTGAGGTCTCACACAGGCTTACGACAAGCCTGCAGTTACACACAGTCTCCTGATGCCTGCAGATCAAGACGCAGACAGAACGCTCAGCTCCCTCTCCAGCACCATGTCTGCCTGCATGTCATCTGCTATGATGATAATGGACTAAACCTCTGACACCATAAGCCAGCCCCGATTAAATGTTTCCTTTATGCTCATGGTGTCTCTTCCCGGCAATAAGATCCTGAGACACAGGTTTCTCTGTGCAGCCTTGGTTCTCTTGGCTCACTCTATAGACAAGGCTGGCCTCAAGTTCACAGAGATCTGCTTCCTCAGGACTGGGATTAAACATGTGCACCACTACACCTGGCTGACAAGGTTTGTCTTAGTTACTGTTCTATTGCCCTGTATAAAAGAAATCATTTGACTGGGGTCTCACAGTTTCAGTGTGTGAGAGACCATGAGCAAATCAAAGTTTTAACTTGTGCTACAAAAGACCATTTATATAAAGCCAATGCTGCTCGTGCGCTAGCGCCCTCTTACCTTCATTAGATCAATGTGAGATTGAGGCAGTGTTTTGATACAGTCAATCATCTTCTTCCTCTCTTCCGAGGAACTAAAATCGAAACAACAATAAGTAAACGTATCAGTGCTTGCTTAGTAATAATCCCAGGAGTACTGGAAGCATGTGGGCAGCTTTGGAGTATCTACACCAATAAAAAGAAAAAAAAACAAATTAGAAGGAACAACCAATAACTCAAACATAATCCCAGAAACTTTCTCTGTTCCCATAAGAAGTGTTAGGTCGGGGAGGAGGGAGGGGTTTATGGGGGGATACAAAGTGAATAAAGTGTAATCAATAAAAATAAAAATAAAATTAAAAAAAAAAGTGTTAGGTCACAAAGCAGGGCCCCAAAATGACAATGCTGCTGACAATGGCCTAGGTGGATGGCCCAGGCTCAACCCAGGCCAGATTCTTACCAGGTAAACAGAAACTTCAACTCCGCATTCCTCAGCAACCTCATAACATCATTTTGTTGCTGTTGTTTTGTTTTGTTGGTCAGGACAGCCCTATACCTGTCTCTACCTCGGATGGTCATCTAGTTTCCATTTAACCTCAACAGCCTGCATCAGCTCAGGGACCTCCACCCTGTGGACTGTCACATAAAATCCACTTGCTTTTCTCCACTAGGCTGCTGCTCTCTGATGCGGCCCGTCAGTTTATCCCCCAATAACCTACCTACCTAAGGAGTGGTCTGGTTGGTGTTTTGTTGCTCTTGCTTACACGAGGTTCCTGCCGAACCAAGGGGGCCCATCCAGTTCTGCTGAGTTAGGACTCAAGCATGAACTAGCATCTACGAGGGTTTAAGTTTTGTATTTCATCTTCCCTTATCTATGATTCTCCAGCCGGGGACATAACCTTATGGGAACTCTACCTGAACCGCTCAGAATCTTATAATATCCTGCTTCATTAGCAATGGCTCAGTGCTTGAACACATCTGGCTGAGATGTTAACAAAAACAGCAGCAGTAGGCATTAGCATCCCTGCCCATTCTACTGCTCTTTTTTCAGGCTGAAAAGTATATATTTTTGTTAAAAGTCTTAATAGACTTGAAGTCAGAAGCACCACAATTGGCTTCTTTGTTGTACTGAAACTCACGGCAAAAACTAAATACAGGAGTGATTTTCTCAGGATGTACAGAGACATTATTAAGCTGATAAATTAGAAAAGAACAAAATTAATACACCTTAGAATGTGTGTGTGTGTGTGTGTGTGTGTGTGTGTGTTCTCCATAGCCGAGGCTGGCCTGGAACTTAAAGTGTAGCCGAGGCTAACCTGGAACTCACAACAGTCCTCACAATATAACAAAGTTCACTTTCTGGAAAAACCTTCATAAATCACTATTTAATCAAAAATTTAAGTAATACAAAAAGTGTTTGTCTAAACAGGACTCCCCATAAAACTCAGAGTCCAACACAGAGCTTAGGATTTGGGGGTGTATAGCCTGGAAACAGTAGTTGGGGACTAGGACCCGCCTTCAATCCCAGCAGAGGCAGAGGCAGGGGGATCCACCGCAGACTTGATGCTCCTTTGGGGTACTAGTGTCCCATGAAAAATAACTATTGAAAAATGAAGTCTGGACTAATTCACACATTACGCCTCCATAAATGGTTTAGGATTTTATCTATCACCTTAAGCACTTTCACCATTCCTAGCTACTGCATCATGTCTCCTCTTACCTTTGACTTTCTCCCTCGTCTAGAAAGCGTGCACCTTCATCAAGTCTAACCTTGATCCCAGCAATGTGGATTCTCTCTTCTATGCTGCCCAGTCCAGCCAGGTCCTCTCAGGCTGAGAGGTGAGCCCGTTTGTTTGTTTGTTTGTTTATGAGCAGTGAAGTGCATTTTTAAACATAATGCCAGATTGTTAGTATAATTTTTAAAACTGAGAAACTGATGGTGTGGGTCAGAATTCCATCCACATAATTTTTATTCCTACAAAAGAGTATATTTTTCCTTTTAGGTGTTCACTGTAATGGCTTTGAGATCCCTTTTTCTTACAGTTCTTATCTCTCTTCTGGAGGCCTCAAGGTTTCCTTTCCCTTCTTAACATTTAAAAACATTCAGTGCATCCTCACCTCGGATTCTAGATTGTTCTGTTGAATGTAGGAATTACTTGAAGTAGACAAGTGACTTGCCAGTGTCTTTTGGGAGGCTGTCTTAGTTGGGTTTCTATTGAAGTGGTGAAACACCATGACCAAAAGCAACTTGGGAAGGAAAAGGTTTGTTTGGCTTACACTTCCACACCACAGTTAACACTCAGCTAAGATCTTTAAAGGGATTTCAATTCTTACATCCCAGAACCTGCAGCCACACAGAGATATCTGCAGATATGTGTGTACAAAAGCTATAAAGGAACAATTACATGCTTTAACAGTTTATATACACAGACACACCCAGTTCTCAGACAGTCTTAAGAAGACCTACAATAAAAAGAGCGGTAACTTTTAATTTCTTGCTGATTTTTTTCTTGCTGGTTCCTTTATATTTCTAGTGTGATAATCCAATTATTCTGAATTTGAGACTAAAAGTTGGTCACTACAAACTTCATGAATGCTCATCAGAAAAGCTCTTTGAACTAAAATCCACATGTATATCTAAACACAAGATCCATACAGCAAGAGCATCAGGCACTTTAAAACATGTCACAGTACTGAAACAAGAATGGGTAGAACCCAAGATCTCGAGCTTTGTCTGTGAATGACAAAGTGTAACTGCTCTCACTCTCACAGTCATTTTGTTATTCTTACCTTACTCCCAGATTTTCCAGACTTTTCTCATCCAAAAAGGGCAGAAATGAGCCATTGACTTTATTTCCTATGGAAGAGGAAAACGTAAACTCAATCTTCACAGCACATATTTTCCAGTTTCTTTCAGTTTGAATCCATCAGGATTTACTCAGCCTGTATTGACTAAGAACCACAACAGCAGTAAAACCATGTGACCTACAGTCAGGCTTCTGTATCCACAGATTCCTTAGTTATGGTATTAATAAAAAATATTCAGAAAGAAGCCCTGTGCCTGTACTGAACATATAAATACTTATGTTCATTATTATACATAATTGTGAAACTACTGTACAATAGCTATATTTTATGATGTATTAGAAGTATGAGTTAAAGTATACAGATGTGGGTGTACCCAGGTTAGATGAAAACACTGTTATTTTATGTAATGGACTTAAACATCAGATTTTAGTTATCTGCTTGGGTCTTGGAACCAATGCTTCTCAGGTACTGGGACACAAATGCATCATACTTTAAACCACACACACACACACAGAGAGAGAGAGAGAGAGAGAGAGAGAGAGATACTTAAGACTATATGTAATATATTTATAAGATATAAAACATAAATCATTTAAAATATTAATAAATATGTATATATTTAACTTATGTCTGTGTGCTGTATGTATGCACCAGTACCGACACACGGAGAGTGCTGTGTCTTCTACCCTCTCTGCCTGTTACTCTGAGCCAAGGTCTCATTCCTGAACTTGCATTTGGCAGCAATTGCCAGCGATCCTCTTCCTGTCTGTATCCCACCTCACAGATGGGTTTACTGGAGCCTACAGGAAACTTTCATCTTGTCATGTAGGTGCTAAGATCTGAACTCCAGTCCTCGTAATTACGGACCAATCAATCCCTCTTAACCACTGAACTATCTCTCTAGCCTTCTCTACCTCATTTCTTTATTTATGGTTTGTGTGTGTGTGTGTGTGTGTGTGTGTATGTGTGTGTGTGTGTGTGTGTGTGTGTGTGTGTGTTTGAGACAGGCTCTCACTATGTAGCTCTAGCTATCCTGGAACTCACTATGGTCACTCTACGAACCAGGCTGGCTTCAAACTCACAGAAATCCACTTGCCTCTGCCTCCCAAGTGCCTTATCTCTGGAAGCCTCCATAGTTCAAAATTTAAAAAAAGAAGAAGAAAAGAAAGGAAGGAAGAGAGAAAGAAAGAAAAGAAAAGAAAAAGGTTCCTAAGGATTGAATCCAGGTCTTCCTACATAGCAGGGAAGCCTTCTACTGCTGGGCTACATTCCCCGGCCTGTACCTTTTAATCCTCTACTTTTAAAATCTTAATTAGGTAACTAACCTAAGAACTATTTTGATGAGGCAGATGAACATTTATTAATTATCTGTGAGGAAGACAATGGGAACAGTAAAATGAAACCTAATTATTTGTGAGGTTCTGCCAGGTCAGCAGCTTCCTGTTTTAAAAGTCAGGGCTGGAGGCGGGGTTAGATTTAAACCAGTTGTTCTTAGAATCATCCAGTTAAAACCAGACTGAGGAGTACCCAGAGTTTTATTTCTAAAACATCCTCTGGTGGTGGTGGGGGGGGGCATCTGGAGAGATGGCTCAGAGGTTAAGAACGCTGGCTGTTCTTCCAAAGGTCCTGAGTTCAGTTCCCAGCAACCACAGGGTGGCTCGTAAGCATCTACAGTGAGCTCTGGTGCGCAGGCACACATACAGACAGAATGCTGTAGAAATATAAATAAATCTTAAAAACAAATAAAACACCGTCTGAGAGTACACAATAATCTGTTTTGAAAGAATTATATATACATATATTTACATATTTTTTTCTTTCCAAATAGCTAATTCTAGCTCTTCTTGAGCTCAGATTAGAAAACTCTGGACTATTTTCACAGAAACAAAAACCTTGTTTCTCAGCGTAACAAGAGAAAATGAAAAGTGTTTTTCTGAGAAAAAAAAAAAGGTTTTGTATCTTTTCTATCATGAAAAAGTTACTCAATGTAAAAAGTCCAAATAATATTAAAAAGTACAAAACGCCAGTTTACTTAAGTTCAAACTGATACCTACTGTTAACATTTTGAGATAATGCATTTATCTATACACAACTATATAATTTTACATATAAAAGATTGTCATATAACCAGTTTTTCCCCATTCATTATCCTAAACATAGTTCTCAATGACGAAAGTCGGTATCTTTCTTAATGGATACTTCATATTCTACGACATATACAAATCACGATACATGTTATATGAGCGTGCCCTTGTGTGGGGGTGCATTTGCACATCTGTGCACCTGCCTGTTGAAAGCTGGAGGTCAGTGTCGGGTGTCTTCCTTAAGTACTCCTATTTTTCCAAGATTTATTCACGTTTTCATGTATGTGTCTAGGAGTCCGTGTGAGCTTATGTGTACAATGCAGACAGAGTGCTCGGCCAGGAAACCTTAGGATCCTACTGGTCTCTGCCTCCTCACTCCTGAGATTATAAGTATGCACCATAAGCTTGCAAAATGGGTAGAACAGTACTTCATATAAAGTACATACATAATAAATGTTAGCCATCACTATTTACTGTAAGCCAAAAAGCACTGCCAAATAGTTCATAGTTGAGCCAATGGCCATGTCTATCAACTTTACTGGTATATATATTTCACCTGATAATCTTTTCTAATTATTAAATTAAAAACCAGTTTTTTTAATTTTCCTATTGAGATGGAACTTCAATACTTGTGTTCACTGGGTGGTTGTTAATGGTCTCTCCTTGTTCTCTCACTCCTTTTTCTGTTGGGTAGATTATTTTTTTCCTTGCTCCTAGCTGATTTCCTAATTTTGGCTGTGTTTTCCGATGGTGTTTTGTTTTAGATAAGACCTCATTAATGTATCCTTGGATGGGCTGAAGACCCATGGGACTGGAAGTTTTGATTGTCTTCTTCAGTCTCCCAAGTAGTAGGGGTATGGGAATATGTTCTCCAGTAATTTTTAGTGAGAATACTAGTTAAGAAATAACTGGAGTGCACACCTGTAATCCAAGCACTCAGGGAGGCAGAGACAGGCAGATCTTTGTGAGTTTGAAGCCAGCCTGGTCTACAAAGTGAGTCTAGGACAGCCAACGCTAAACAGAGAAACTCTGTCTTGAAAAAAGGAGGAGGAGGAAGAGGAGAATGAGAATGAGGAGGAGGAGGAAAGAAAGAAAGAAAAAAAAGAAATAACTGGAATGAATTCTGGAATCCAGAGATTTAACCTTTAGTCCAACTCTGTATTGTCTAATGACTCTGGAAAGTTACTTAACATCTTTGGCTATCAAAACATCATCTGAGGCAGGAGAGACGGCTTATCACATACGAGCACATACTGTCCTGCCGAGGACTGAGTTCAGACACCAGCTTTAGACCTTACACAACTGCCTATTAACTCCAGCTCCAGAGGTTTGGGCGCCCTCTTCTGGCTTCCGTGGACACTGCACTCATATGCAGACCCACAGACCTCCCTTCACTCCGTTCCTTCTCCAACCCTATACAACCATAATTTAATAACAGTAAGGCCAGGAGCGATAACTCGGCTGTTAGGAGCACTCACTGCTCTTGCCGAGGGCTCCGATTCAGTTCTCAACACCCCTACGACAGCTCACAACCATGTGTAATTCCAGTTTCTAGGAGCTGTACCATCTTCTGGCTTCAAGGACACCAGGCTCGTACATGGTGCACATATACGCACACGAAGGCAGAACACACACATATATAAAATTAAAATAAAACATTGCCCGGTGTGGTGGCCCACTCCTTTAACCCGAGTAGTCAGGCGGCAGAGGCAGGTGGTCTACGGAGCAAGTTCCAGGGCAGCCAGGACCGACTACTGACTACTGAGAGACCCTGGCTTAGCCTCTTGCCCCGCCCCCACCAAAAAAGTTACTTTTCTGTGGAGGAAGTCGGGAAGGGAAAAAAGAAATGTGAGTTCCTACATTTAAGCTACCTTTATGTCCTGAACTTTCAACTTCGAACTCAGTCCTTCAGTTAGGCACCCAGGACTGCCCCACAAGAAGCAAAGCTTACTGAATTTGCAACGCACAACCACAGAAGAGAGATTTCCCGCTCAAACACCTCAGGAGATCATGCTTAGCACACACCACGAAAAAAAGTGGAGTAGTTTCCAAATGTTTGCATGAGCAAGAACCAGAAGAGTCACTTAAAATCCTCAGCCTGTACCCTCCCCTCTCTGTGGCCAAGCTGTGGAATGTTGGGGGTCCAGGGGTCAACTGACAGGCTGTTCTCATTTCTGGAAGAGAAATTGCCCAGTAGTCCTCCGCAAATGCGGTCGGCACATACTGAACCCTCCTGGGATGCTACGGTAGCCAGGGAGAATCCAGAGATTAACTAACTTCCCCTTTTAGGGAACCCCCCCAAATCCCCGGAAGGGCTTACTAGTGAAACTTAAAAGCGCCCCAAATCTCTGATGGGGCCAAGTGTTCCGGGAGCTGCGGTTAGCTCAGAAGGATCTCCCTAGACAGGTGAGCCTCAAAGACCGCAAGCCACTGCCCGAGGTCTGGCGCTAAGTCTTCCAGAAGGGCGAGGGTCTCTCCTGTCCGCAGAAGGGGTGACAAGTTCCTGAGGAGACCCATGCACCAGAAGCGGATGCAACCTTCCCTGTGCTTCCCGGGTTCGAAGCCCCCCCAGAGCCAGAACCTCATGGGCTCGTACTTCTGTGCCCACCTTGCGTAGACCGTCTCTGGACGGCTCTCGTGGGGAGCCCGCCTCAGGTTCGGGTTCCCGCCGCCAGCCGCTTCCCCCAGGGGCCTCCGATCCGCGAGCCTCCCCCTCCCGCGTGGGTCCTCTCCGCTCGGCCGCTCGGTCACCATCCCTGGTCCCTCAGCCCAGCTACCTCTGAAGCTGTCCAGCACTTTCTCCTCTCGGAAGCCACACTCCTTTAAGAAGGAGCACACGTCCTCGGGCTCCCACTTTCGGATGTCCAAGTACGGAGACGCGCTCGTCGCTGCAGGACGGGTGCTCGGTGGAGTCCTCGGGCTGCCATCGCAGCGGGGCCGCTTAGCAGGCTGCTCCGGCTCTGCTCTCTGCATGGCTACCTCCGACACCCGGCGCGGCGAAGTCAAGAACCGCGGCACTCGGCTGGCGCGCAGTCGCACTGACGCCGCAGCCCTCAAGCCGAGCCCTTTTAGCATTGCCAGCCTCCCTAGTGCGCAGGCGCGCTGGACATCGGCCCTGGGAGCGTGGCCTCCCTGGGGCGCTAGCGCCCGGCCTATTGCGCAAGCGTAATGACTGTGCGGCCTCCCTTAACCCCGCCCTAGTTTCTCCAAAAGGGCGGAGTTATTAGAGAAACAAAACTTAAGGGTTGTGGTTAAGGGCGGAGAGTCCAGGTAAGGACACGGCCAGGGTAAGAGGACCCTTGGGCCTAATGAAGGTTCCACCACACTCCAGACTAAAGGCTCTTCTGGTGAATTGCAGGTACCTTCCTCGAAACGAGTACTTTTTGCCGGGTTTCAAACACTCCGTGCTGTAAACCTGTGAAAAAAAGAAAACCTAAAAGGCAGCAGAGCTGCCAGCACCATCCCCGTGCGGGGAAAAACTACTGGCCTAGCTGGAAGACCCTGAAATGACTGACAGCTGGTTCCAGGACTGTCCTTTTGCGTTTCACAGATTCACAGTCAGCTGGCAGAGGACCGCCTGAGGTGCCGAACTTATTTCCAAACAGAGAGGATCTTTACTAGTTTCTAGTGTCTGCCGTGGTAGGCGTTTCTCTTGCTTTAAGCCGTTTTGGGGCAGGACCGAAATTTCCCCATAAATCCTTATCCAGGCATTACTAATATGGTGACAACAGCTAATTAAAAAAAGCCAACACCTTTTCGGGAAACTGTAACCAGCTAGGTTATTTTAACGTTAAGGAGTAAGAATAAGATGCTTGCTTAGTTGTGAGCCCCACAGCTGCAGGTGAAGCCCAGTAGAACTGAGTGAGGCCCCGTGGTCAATCCCCAGCACCAAAAAAAGAACACTAGAAATTTGATAAACCAAGGTATTTTTAGCAGACAGCGCTGTTGTGTTCAGGGCACTGTTCTAAAGGAAAGTGAAATATACAGGCAGGAATGAGAGGGAGAGAGGGGGGAAAGGGAGAGGGAAGCAAGAAACGGCAGACAGGGCCTGCTTCTAAGGGCCCTTAATACCTTGTATTAGTCAGGGTTCTCTAAAGGAACAGAAATGATAGAATAAATAGTTATGTGTGTGTGTGTGTGTATTTAAAGGGATTTATTAGACTGGCTTACAGGAGTCAAGTTCATCAACAACTGGCAGTGTGGCTCTGGAAAATGTGGTCATTGTTTGGTCCAGGAGGCTGGTTGTCATAGCAGTCCCTGTCTGGCACTGGAGTTCTGGAGGATTCTTGGAGAGCTGCTGGTCCTCTGTCTACACTGGGATCCCAAAGAAGTTGGCTCTAATGCAAAAGGAACGCCACAGCAATGGGATAAATGGACATGCCCAGTGAAGGGGAGGGAGGTCAAGCAGGCAGAAAGCTGTCCACCCGTTTTCATGTCTTTGTATCTGGGCTGTCACCAGAAGATCCCGCCTGGAGTTAGGCTAGGCCTTCCTGTTTTAAATAAACTAATCAAATTTCCGGATGCAGTCAAGTTGTTAACCAAGATTTGTCATCACTTGCTGACCCTTCATTTGCTATTTACTGTTTGAAACACAGTCTCTCTCTCTCTGTATAGCCTAGCCTGGCCTTGAATTCAGGATCTTCCTGCCTCAGCCTCCTAAGTGCTGAGATTGCAAATGTTATCCACCACATCATTTCATATATTTCTTGGGTTTTTTAAAAATTTGTTTGTTTGTTGTTTCGAGACAGGGTCTCACTATGTAGTTCTAACTGTCCTGGAACTCACTGGCCTTGAACTGACAGAGATCTGCCTCTGCCTCCCAAGTGCTGGGTTTAAAGGCACACACATGCATACTTTTTTAATGAAAAGTATAATGTGTATACACGTGCTATGAGGCATAGATAGGGACCAGAAGACAATTTGTGGGAGTCAGTTCTCCATCTACCACAAAGGCCCAAGTAATCAGAAGCTTCTCAAGCTTAACAGCTCCAAGCTCTCACCAGTTTTTGTTGTTGGCACAGGGTAGTTGTTTTAATATCCTAGGCCAGTCTTGAATTCACCACATGGCTAAGAATGATGGTAAACCTGAAATACTCCTGCTGCCACCCTCCGAGGTTTGGAAAGTGACCCCATACTGATTTCTTCGGTGTCCCAGCACTCTGCCTCCCTGAGGGCTGGGGTTGACAGGCATGCCATGGCGCCTGGCAACCCAACATTTTCAACTATAGTTCCTACAGACTCAAGGCGGGCAGTGTAGGGAAGGGTTGCATTTGGACAAGAAGTCAGGCCCAGACAAACATGCTCCACCCTGGCCACAGAGCATTTGGTGAGAACACCCCACAGCTGTCCAGACGTAAGAAGCTGAAACAAGAGGGTAAGAGATGTGCTTGAAATCCACGATGGCTGATTTGAAAAACGCTGCTTCTAAGGTTTGTGGGAAAGTCTTTCCCCATAGCATTAGGCAGGAGGAAGTGATCAAACAGGGATTTAAGTTTCATCAATTGCACTTGTGTGCTCAACTTGGCCTAGCAAGGTGACTTAATGGGAAGAGGCGCTGACTGGGCAATTGTAGCAATCTGAGCTTGAGTCTAAGGCCCTACTGAAGGGTGGAAGAAGGGAGCCGACTCTGGAGAATTGTCCTCTGACCTCCATGTATATGCTGTGGCATGGGAGGCCAGGCCCCCATATTTGAGTATATATATATGTATTATCCTCCCAATCCTCTCATTTGAACTATTATGGTCACCGGCTCAAGATCACATTGACACAGGATTTCAACTTTTTTTTTTTTTCTTCAGTGTGCCACTTGGACAATTCTACTTACAGTCCTGGTGACCTGGTCCCGCTCAGTCATCCCACAGCCTGGGGAGCAGTGCCTACATCAAACAGGACCCTTCCCACAGAGAGGAACCCCCGCCCAAGCCTCTGTCTTCTGATGTCAGTCTTACCATGGTCAGTAGTAGCAAGGCAATGAGAGCAACTATTTTAAGGTCCATTTTGCCAGTGCCCTCCCCATTCCAAGAAATTTGTTCTGGACTTCCATCTGTGACATAACCAAATGAATTGTGCAAGCTGGTCCTGGATGTATCAGGCTTGTTTCTACACCTCTCCACAGCCAAGCATCATCACTGATTCATTGTTTCACTTTCTCTTCATCCTTCATTAAACAGTGCTTCCTGGAAATAATTTTTCTCCCCATCTATGCAGATTTCAACACGGAAACCCAAATTCTTAAAAGAAAAAAATAAAATAAAATAAATCCCAGCTGTTAGGGAGACAGAGAGAGGCAGGAGGATCTTGAACTCAGAGCGGCCTGGTTGACCAAGGGAGTCCCTGTCTCAAGAGCAACCACATGTAGCTGGGGAGATGGCGCGGTGGGTACGGACGCAGAGCAGGCAGGAGGACTGCGTGGGCCTCTGCACACCTGTAACTCTAGTGTTGGGGGAAGGGGGGGAACTAGAGGGTCACCAAAGCTTGCTGACTGCCGGTCTCCTTCAAGTCCGGTAAGAGACCTCATCTTGCTAGGTGTGGTGATGTGCGTCCTTAATGCCAGCACTCATGAGGCAGAGGCAGGGAATGCTCTGTGAGCCAGCCTACTATACAGAGCAAGCAGCAGGCTAGCCAGGGCTACATAGTGAGACCTGGTCAAATAAACAAGCAAGGAGTAAGAGAATAAAGCAGAGAGTGATAGAACGGGACCGTACATACATGTGATCCTTTGACCATTCCACGTGCACAGACACGGACATGCACACCTGAACACACATGCAACAGCAGAATTTTAGCAGAGCCATCGCATCTGGTACGAATTTCTAAGTGATGGCACCTAGGCTCTGGCATAGCCTTTTGTACACAGCTATTGACACCTGAGACTTACCAAGTTGTTCTTCCTGAAGGATTCTCAGAGCCCTTGCATAACTTAGTCCTGAGACATGCCTAGCAACCCAAGAAGTCTCCTGTGGCTGAGAACTGCTTAGGGGATGGTTTCTTCAGACAACTCATAGTTCCGAGAAAAGGTTTCGTATAGGAAACTGACTTGCTAATTGTGTAATTCAGAACACCAACACGTACATATATCACATGCACACAAATGGTATTTGGCTAGGGTTGGGCTGTGTCTCAGTGGGTAGAGCACTTACCGATCATTCATGATGCCCTCAGACACACACACACACACATACAGACCCAGATAATAGCCGAGCCAGACATTTCATTTTTGCCTTAGTGTCTATAATTTTTAAGTCTCAAGGGTTTTCTTGACTGGTTATTCTAGAGTTACGTTTATGTGATTATTAATACATTTTCATTCACCCATAAAATTTGAGTGTTTACTGGGTACTTAGAATTTGCCCAGCACTGCTCAGAACAGGCAGGACACATCAATAAACTATATAGACAAAAATCCCTGCGTACTCATATTCTGGTGGCAAGGCCAGCAGTGAACAATAATGTAATTAACAATAGAAGACTTGCCAAGTATGTCAGGCGCTGGTGCTGCAGAAGAGTGGACTAAGACAGCAGGAGTAGAGAGAGATGGAGTCGCCATGTTGGGTAGGATGATCAGGACAGGTCTTTGAGGAAGGTGACATTTGAGCAGAGATGGAGTCATCAGTGTGGTATAGAGAGAGGAAGCAAGTCCTGCTAAGCAGAAGAATGCCTGGAGTTTCGAAATAGGAGGCTTTTGCTCACACTGTGAACCCCAAGATTGTGTTGTTTCCTGGAAAATCCTGCTTCTAGTTGTGCTGTCAGCCCTAGCATACACTTTTAATCCAAAGCTTTCTGCTTGAGTACTGTAAACAGAATTAAAGTTAACCCTGGAGCAAGAGGCGGAGCAAGCAACCAGCTGACTGAGCGAACACAGAAAAACCATACAGAAGAAGTCAGGAGGACATACAGAGACCCACAGGAAGTAGAAGGGAGGGACATTCAGTTTGAAGGTGGTTTTTTGGAGACAGGGTGGGGAAAGAGGCTTCCTCTTTTTGGGGGTGGGGGACGACATGGGCTGAGTTGGGTGCTTTCTTTGTCTCTCTGAGCTATCAGATTTTCACCCCAGTACCTGGCTCCTGAGTCATTATTGGTAAAATGGAACACTTAAGATTTTGTTAGAAACAAAGGGGAGAGGAGGAAGCAGTGAGAGATGAGGTAAAAAGCGACAAAGCACCGGGGCTGCGCAGAAAGCAGTGCAAGGGTGGGAACGCCAACCCCAGCAGAAGATCTAGACATGACGACTGACAAGGTGAGTGACCTCCAAAGCCGGACTCAGTCAGCTTACCTACGACTCCTTTAGTCCAAAGGCAAGGAAGGTCCCGTCCTAGCAGTCAAGGCATCGATCCTGCACGAAGTCCCTCCCCCCCCCGCCCCCATGCTATCATATCCACATTAACAGGTAAAGAAATGAAGCTCAGGTGAAATGAGCTACTTCTCCAGGGTCACACGCATACCAAGTGCCCTGAAGCTTACACCTAATTTGCATTGAAATTCTTTTTCTATAACTTAAGCTGAGTAACAGCACTCTTGCCTTTAAGATGTTGCATGGCCAGGCTGTGAAGAGCTGGGTGTGGTGACGCACATCTTTAGTCCTAGCACTCAGGAGGCAAAGACATGCATTTGAGGCTGTGCCTGGTCTACAAGGCAAGTTCCAGGACAGTCAAATAAAACAAAGCAAACTCACATTTATGGGTTCCTAAATTTAAGTGGTAGTGTTAGGGTCTGAGAATCACTGAAGAAGGAGCCCAGATTCAAGTAGTATGCAAAAGCAGGGAGTGTTTATTCTGCAGAAAGTTACCAGCATGCCAGGGCCACCATTCCTTAGAATGAGACCATGCAGGCTCAATGTAAAGGCAATCCGGGAATTCCAGAAGTGAGGGAACCTTTCATTTGATTGGTTAGTGTGACTCAGGAGGTAAAGAGGGGATTTAGGATTGGCTAAACATTTAGGCACTGTCTAGAGTTGCTAGGGACTTTTCCTCAGGTTTGCTGAATCATTAGACTTAGCTCAAGCCCATGTGTTAACCTTTAAGCTGATTGGCTGTCTACGAGTGGCAGTTTTTCCAGAAACTGTTTTTCTATGTTCTGAAAAACAGGATCTCAGGCCTAGTTAGGCAAAGTTGAAAATGAAGCATGTCATGGAGTCAGATTAGCCAAATAGACTGGAGTCTTCTGGGGGTGTCTTTGGGGGCTTTGGAGTTCAGACTTCTCAGCAGTCACATCAGCTTGTCTTTTGCCAGCATGGACTCGCCTGGTAGTCTGAGCAACGACAGAGAAGACGCCTGCCATTGCTACCATAAGCTAGTCTAATGCAGCAGCAGAGCTCGGGAGGGGTCACACTCTGCACCTGGTCAGCAGCTGGTCTGCTTGTCGCTCTAGTTTCGCCTTTTCTGGACATGTGTACCTGAGTGCTTTCGCTCAGTTCGTGATTTGAGGCTTACCCATGGTGCATGCGCACTACATTCATCCCGAGCATGCCCACGTTGTCCTACACCCGAGATGACAGGCAGTAGAGTCTGCTCAGCTCTACACAGCCCTCTCCACTTCCACCTGTTTTCCTGCAAATGACGGAACTTTTTTCTTTTTGCCGATGAAAGAATAATAGTTCTCACTGTAAAAAAACATGTATTTTAGATGGCTGCACATCTGCTTCTGGTTATACAGTAAAAAGTACAAGTTTAATAGTTTTTTTCCTTTTAATTAACTCAATTTACATCTCGGTCATAGGCCCCTCCCTCATCTCTGCCAAGCCCCACCCTCCCTCTCGAATCCTTCCCCTGTTCCTCAAAATAGGAGGGAAGTCCCCACCCATACACTCCAGTTCTTCTAGTCACACGAGGACTGAGTTTTTAAAACTCCAATTTTTATTAACTATTTTATGTACATCAATACAAAGTCCTGAAAGTTGGTAAAAACATGTCTTAAGTTTAACACAGACATTGAATAAACCCCATTTATATTTTATACATTAATAATGAAAGTGATACAGTAGTTATAGCTACACAGAAATATGTACAAAAATTCAAGACAGACTACTATTTGGCTTATTACAACATGTGTAGATACTACACAAAACACAAGAATACAATTTTCAAAAAAGCAAAATATAATCCAAACCTCTTTTTAAAATTTAAAAATAAAATTTTGTTTAGCACTCATCATTAATTGGCAGCCAAATCTTGGAATAATTCAAATTAGCTAGTGTTGGATATTAAACATTATGCTGAGCTAGACTGCCAAGCCAACACTTTATATTTTAAAAAATAAGGTTTGCAGTTACTGATACATCATCCAAATATTAATTAAAATGGCTTATTCACATCCTTTCAGATTCTAGAAACACACAAGAAAGGTGAACATTAAAGACTTGATTCTTTCAAAGGCTATACCTCCAGTGTGGAAAAATCTTCAAAAGGATCCAGGAGTTAAACCCCAGTGGAAAACTCATGAGAAATCATAATTACCAGAACAAACGGTGATACAAAACAGAAAAAACAAAGTGGCTCTTGAACTGAAACATTTCGATGATAAGGCATGAAGTGATTTTAATGCGAAAGCTTCAAATCAGGAAATTAAATAAACAACAAGAATGAATAATTTAGCTTTTTGAGTCAGGGTCTTGCTATGTAGCCCAAGTTACTCTGGAACTTGCTATGTAGCCAGGCTAGCCTGACATTCCCAGCGATACTCCTGTGTACTGAAATTATAGGCATGTCCTACCGTGCCCAACAAAAATGATCTTATCTTAATGTTACTTTACTAAGGAAATTTAATTTCTCATATATCTAAATTTTATTCTCCTAGATTAAGAAACAGTTTCTTATTTCGAGAACTATACAAATGAATACAATCACATATAATAATAAAGGCAATATCATGAAAGTCAAAACTATATAGTAGTTTTAAAAATAAGCAAGTGTCCCTTTCATAGGGTTGTGACATCAGGCTAAGAGGGCCCAGGACTGGACGGGGCAGTGCAGGGCTCAGGTACAAAGCAGCCTGTACTGAACGAGAGGAAGAAGACAGGGCACAGCCAGTCCAGTGTGGTGGTAGCACCTGAGGTACAGTTACTCCAGGAGGCCCAAGGCAGGCTGGTGCACACGGAGCCACCTATCATGGGAGCTCAACAGGAGCAGACAGTACAAGTATCTCAGACTCACTGACCTCACATTAAAAAGGGAAAGGAGACATTTGATTATTTGGAAAAGACAGCTAAGGAAGTTTATCCTTAATTCATCCTAAAATGTAACCCAAGTAACAAACGTTTAAATCGTATTAATATTTATGAAGGCACTTAAAACAGTCTTTTCTAATCTAGCTCAGAATGCATGTTGAATAAATGCTTTGAAAAAATGTCAGATACATGTTGAATAAATGCTTTGAAAAAGAAGCTTACTTTTGGTGCAAGTTTTGTATAACCCAGTAATAAACGTGTGAAGGATGGAGCCCCCAACTTTCTCCAGAACAACCCAAAAGATCAGAAAAGGTCATGACATTAGTGATTTGCTCTTTCACTGACAACATCTTGCAGTCGCTTAAGTAAAACATCATCATTCTCTTGGCAGAGACGCTTGGCAGGTGATTCTGCATCTCCACTGATGGCAATAACACGCTTCTTCGTTTTCTGTTCACCTTGCCTTATCATGTTGTTGATATCTTTCAAACTCTACAAAAGCAAGGGGGCATGTGTAAAAGGCAGGAAAAAAAAATTATAAGTAAAGAACTAAGCTGACTGCCTTTTTCTCCCTTAGGTCACCAGGACTGTGCAGCTTCTCAGGGTGTCTACTGCTGTGATAAGGCACCATGACCGAAAAGCAAGTTGTGAGGAAAGGGCTTATTCTGCTTACACTTCCAGATCATAGTCCATCATGGGGGAAGTGAGGACAGGAACTCAAACAGGCAGGAACCTGGTGGTAGGAGCTGATGCTGAGGCCCTTGAAGGGTTGCTGCTTACTGGCTTGCTCAGCCTGCTTTCTTACAGAACCCAGGACCACCAGTCCAGGGATGGCACCATACACAGCGGGCTGGGCCCTCCCCCACTGATGAGAAAATGCCCTACAGCTTGGATCTCATGGAGGCATTTCCTCAACTGAGGCTCCTTCTCTCTGATGACTGTGGTTTGTGACAAGTGGACTTACAAAACCAGCCAATACAACCAGCAAGAGCTTTCTCTCACTGCACTTTCTTGCCAGCTACAACCCAAGTTTTCCGTGTGTATATGCATAACCAAAAATGTTTTATATATATATATATAACATATATATGCATGTAACATACATATATATGTAAATATATATACATATATGCACTTTTAAAAATATGCACTTTTTAAAAACTTTCTGTGTGTTTGCTTCTGTTGTGACGGCATGTACATGTCACAGTACACAAGTAGACATCAAAGGACAATTTGCATGAGTCAGTTCTCTTCTATCACAAAGGTCTTAGGGATATAACTCTGGTCATCAGGCTCGGTGGAAAGGGCATTTAACCTGCCGAGTCAACTGACTGGCCCTTTTCTTTTCTCTGAGTCAAGATCTCATTACATAGCTCAGGCTACCCTTGAACTACTAGAAGTCTATCTGCCTCTGACTGCTGCACTCCCATGCCTGGTTTAACCAAGTAATGCTTTCAAACTCTGATGTGCTTGATTGTCTGGGGATCTCAGTCATGCAAAGACTCAGATTTAGAAGGTGCGGTCTGTGAGTCAACCCACGTAGTGCAGACATTATAGGCTCAAGAGAGGTTCCTGAAACTGCATCCCAGTTGTCTGGAGCGAACGTTGCACCTGGCCCTCCTGCTAGCTCGCTGTGATTCTACAGAGAGTACTGCAGGACAGTACTGGTGTTCAGCAAGCTCCCCAGGGGATTCTGACTCTGATTTTGGAATCACTGCCTCAGATCCCAGATGGCCTAGTATCTTCTAAATACCTTTCTGGGAAATAAATCTTGGAGGAGGAAATATAAATCTCATCCTGGCCAATTTTCTTTGGCAAATGTAGTAAGACCTCAGTAAACATGGAACCAAACAGGAAACTGAGGAGTTAAGGAGCTGTTATTGCACTGACACAATTTGTCCAAGTAACACCTGTGGCTTCTAGAAACTTAAGATGCTGCTGTGTAATCTTAGAAATACTGAAAAAGTGATCACTGACGTGTCTCCATCAATGTAGTGGGTAAAGACAGAGCTAGTATTTCCATAAAAGTAAACATGAGAGGAAGTCCCTGTTCTCTAATTTATTTTCATTAACCTGGCTGTCATCCATCTAATGCACTTAACTTTCAAAGCCATCTTTAAAGTGATCATTCCCACGGAGCACGGCCTTATAATCAATCCTTACAAGTTTAGGGTGGCTCAGACAATTTATTGAGACACTTGTCAAAACAAACCAAAGCAAAAAATTTCAAACTAACTATCACCAAAGAGATGGCTCAGTGGTTGACAGCACTGGCTGCTCTTCCAGAGGACCCAGGTTTAATTTCTAGCACCCACAAGGCAGCAAACAACTGTTTGAAACTTCAATTCCAGGGGACCTGATGCCACCTTCTAACTTCCAAGGGCACCATGCACACAAGTGGTACACAGAAATACATGCACTCACATAAAATAATAAAATAAAAACTTAACAAACAAAAATATAACATCTAATTTTTTTTTTTTTTTAAAAAGAAGGGGCAGTGGTGATGCACACCTTTAATTCCAGCACTTGGGAGGCAGAGGACCTCTGTGAGGAGGTCACCCTGGTCTACAGAGTGAGTTCCAGGATAGCCAGGGCTACTCAGAGAAAACCGATCTCTAAAAAACAAAACCAACACTAAACAAACACCCTTAAAACCAGAAACCAGGATCTTACTCCCTGAAATGTCACATGTGTAGCAGTGGATTAAACTCTCAACTGAATTTAGCTCTCTTCTTTTTCTCTCTTTTTTGGTACAACGATCAAATCCAGGGACTAGTCATGCTTTTTCTGGGAGACAGTTCAGGCTGGACCTGGACTCAAACCCTGCCTGCCTTGGCACTGCTAGAATGCAGCTCAGATTGCTGCTCGAGCCACAACACCACAGCAGCACTCCTCCTCCCTCCTTATGGATACGGACAGCGCTCTCCAGCTAACAGACCTAAAGGTGCCTGAGATTTTTTTTACTTGGGATGTTGAGTATGTAGGCTTGGAGGATACATCAAAAGGGCACTGGGGTCACACATCCTGCTTCCCACTCACTCCTCTGTCCTGTGCTAGAGAAGCAGGGAGCCTGGCTCTCTAGAATTGTGTAAGAAGCCCCACTCGTACCTGATGGCCCTGATTCCATTTCAGAGCTCCCAGCCCTTGCTAAGCTGTGTCTGACATGGGGGCCTGAATTCTCCGCAGAGCTCCCACACACTGTTAGGTGTTGTTAACTGCTTTTCTAATAAACTTACCCCCAACAACAGGTCTTAGCACCCCCTTCAGCCCCACTTCTGAGACCGTTCAAGCAACTCAAGAGCTAAGTGCTGGGAATCCAGGTATGTTCCACCGGGCCTAGCTAAATAACATGTTTCTGGTCACACAAAGCATGTTATAGTGGTAGCTTTGTAACAAAAAGATTAATGACTGCTGACTGATAAACTGAAGTCTTAAACTTTAAGAGGTAAGATTACCTGAAATTCAACTTTTCATAAAGTTCCTTGAAAATTCTAACCAGAAACCCAACATTGAAAAAGAATGTACATGAACTGCTCTAAAGCAAAGTCTATATGCACCGTACCTTAGAAGGGCTGCCATTGAACTTGTACAACAGAGCGCTCCTGGGGGTGAGGCCTGGTCCATTTTTGTGTGGTGAGACATAAATGGAGTGCTGCTGGGAAATGCGGCGTGGGGAGCCCGGCTGCTGTTTAATATGTGGGAATGGAGAGAGGGGTGGAGCATCCATCTAAAATAATCCAGATCATATTTTTAACACAAAAGGATTTAAAGAAACATATTTTTATTCTTGTAGCATTTCTTTGTTAGAAGATACTATATTTAAGAACTTATTTATGGCCAAGAAAGGCAAAAATTAAAGTACACACACACACACACACACACACACACACACACACTACTCATTGATTTCGGCAAAATACCTTCTTGGATCATCAGAGAAATCCAATAACGAGACTCTGGACAAGCCGGGCACACTGGCATGCTTGTAATCCCAGTGCTCAGGAGCTGAAGCAAGAGTTCTAAGGTAGCCTGGGCTCTGTCTTTCCAAAACAACAACAACAAAACAAACAACTGGAACAAATCACCAGGGATGGTAAGCCAGGAACATGTGGAACCCTGTGCTCACACCATGAAGGAAAGAGCAGGGCTTGGCTCATCTGATTCCAAGTGTCACAAAACAGGCAAACCAGCCCCTGTGCCACCACCGAACAAAAACAAACCACAGCTAAGCCTCACTGGCTGATACACATGAACAGAGAGAAAACACATTTCTAAGTGATGCCTCAGAGATCATAAACAGGCTGAATGAAATGACAAATGCAATCTAGGATTTGAAAACTGGGTTCAATAAAGAGAAACACTGACAAAAACTCAAGTAAGTCTGTAAGAACAGATTAAGTAGAAGATAGATTATCAGGTCTCAAAGACAAAGTAGAGGAATTAGACCATGCAAAGAATATAAAAACATTTTCAAAAACCTAGGAAAGGTCTGACAAGACCCCACACCCAGACCTTAACACAACTGACTCCATGATGGAAGTAACATTCAAGATGTAAAACTGAACACAAAGAAAGTGTAACTCTAACCAAGCAAGTGAAAGACCTGTATGGTAAGAACTTCAAGTCTTTAAGGAAAGAAATGAAGAAGATATCAGAAAATGGAAACATCTCCCATGCTCATGGATCAATTGACATAGTAAAAATGGTTATCTTACCAAAAGCAAACTACAGATTCAATACAATTCCCATCAAAATTCCAACACAATTCTTTACAGACCTTGAAGGAACAATACTCAACTTCTTATGGAAAACAAAACAAAATAAAACCAAGGATAGCTAAAACAATTATGTAAAACAAAAGAACTTCTGGAGGTATCTCCATCCCTGCTTTCCAGTTATACTACAGAGCAGTAGTAATAAAAACCCCATGGTATTGACAGAAAAACAGACTGGTTGACCAATGGAATTGAATCAAAGACCTAGAAATAAGCCCACACACTTACAGACACTTGATTTTTGACAAAGAAGCCAAAACCATACAATGGAAAAGACAGCACATTCAATAAATGATGCTGGTCTAACTAGAAGTCTACATGTAGAAGAATGCAAATAGATCCGTATTTATCACCCTGCACAAAACTCAAGTGCAAGTAGATCAGAGACCTCAACATAAATCCGGATACATTAAATCTAATGGAATAGAAAATAGGAAATAGCATTGAATGTGTTAACACAGGAAATAACTTCCTGAACAGAACACCAACATCTCAGGCACTAAGATCAACAATTAATAAATGGGACCTCATGAAACTGAAAAGCTTTTATAAGGCAAAGGACACCATCAATATGACAAAATGGCTGCCAACAGAATGGGAAAAGATCTTTACCAACCCTAAATCCAACAGAGGGCTAATATCCAAAATATAATAAAGAACTCAAGAAACTGGAGACCAACAAATCAAATAACACAATTAAAAAATGAGATACAGAGATAAACAGAGAATTCTCAACAGAGGAATCTCTAATGGTCAAGAAGCTTAAAGAAATGTTCAACATCTCTGGTCATCAGGGAAATGCAAATCAAAACGGCTCTGAGATTCCATCTTATACTTCTCAGAATGGCTAAGATCAAAAAAATCAAGTGACAGCACATGCTGGCAAGGATATGAAACAAGGGGAACACTTGCTGGTGGGAGTGAAAACTTCTATAACCACTTTGAAAATCAATTTGGCAGTTTCTCAGAAAACTGAGAATAGTTCTTTCTACCTCCATACCTAGCTATACCACTCCTGGGCATATAACCAAAAGATGTACCACCATACCACAAGGACACTTGCTCAACTATGTTCATAGCAACTTTATTCGTAATAGCCAGAGACTGGAAACAACCTAGATGTCCCTCAACTGAAGAATGGAAAAGAAAATGTAGTATATTTATCCTACTCAGCTATTTAAAACCAGAACATCATGAAATTTGCAGGTAAATGGATGGAACTAAAAAAAAAATATCATCCTAAGTGAGGTAACCCAGACCCAGAAAGAAACACATGGTATATATTCACTTATAAGTGGCTATTAGCCAAAAAGTACAGGATAACCATTTTATAAACTTCAGGTCCAAAGAAGCCAAGTAACAAGGAGGGCCCAAGGGAGAATGATTGAATCTCACTCAGAAGGGGAAAAAAACCCAAACAGACATTGGAGGTAGATGGAGGGAGGGAACTGGATGGGAAAAGGAGTAGGGAGGAGAAGAAGAGGGATCTTACTGCAACTTGATTATGCCAAGGTGGTTTGATATCCATGAAAGGCCTCCCCTTTTCTGAGGAGAGAGGATGTGGGAAATGGAGGAAGGGAAGGTGAAGTGAGAGGGAAGGGCTGGGAGGAGAGGAGGGAGGGGGTAGCTTTGATTGGGATGTAAAGTAAATTAATTAGTGGGAAAACAAACAAACAAAAAGCTTTCTCCCAAAAAGGCTCGGTGCTACACTGGGATCCCAAACACCCAGTGTAGTTACTGGGTGGCCAATAAAGACTTTCTATTGGCTTACACCTATGTCCAAGCAGCTTGTCTAGTGACTCTCTCATTTCTGGAGGCCCAATGAGATCCCGAGACCAAGAGCTCGAGACCACAAAGGTCTCAGAGCTCCTCAGAGCTTGGAAGGGTGCCGTGCTCATGGAACTCATTGGAGGTGCACAACCTGAGTTCCAGATCCCAAGACTCCTTCTGATCATTTGATGCGTAACACGATGGAGGGATCTGATACTTCCACTCCAAAAGGAAAGAAATTAGAAAGTTGTCTGCCTGTCACCTTCTGTTCGGACACTTAGGAGAGGTCAGAAGCTGTTGCTGATCCAGCGTCTGGGATCCATGTGAGATGTCACTGGACTCCCTGTCTGTTCAGGTGTATAAATGTGTGGTAGCCACACCTGGCTGTCTGGACCAATAGCTTTCTCTGGGACCACTCTCACCCCCATCCTAGTTTAAGATCTAGCCCCTCTTGTTGGGGATCCGAATCTTTTTGGCTTTGCCAGGTTGCCCAGAGAAACCCAAAACAACCTCCACCTATCTGTGTCACCTGTCACTCACTTGCTTTCTCCTTGACTGGTCTGGGTAGGGTTGATCCCTGTGGGGAGAGGCTGGGCCTCTCAGCCAGGGCCCCTGACATCTAAGCACACAGGAAGGGAGCAATAGTTCCCTACAGTGGTGGGAACTATACATTCCATCTACTCCTCTGCCTGCGCTAAGCAGTCCTAGGGAGGGAGAAAGAAAGTTCCACTCCTTCCTCTTTCATGACTTACATCCTTTCCAACCAATGATTCATATCATTGAAAAAACTCAAAAGTAGAAAAACCACTGGTATGGGGGGTCACTGCTGAATAAAATGGATTTCCCCTTCTGTTCAACACTGACCAAGGAAACTTTAAACACTTTTCACTAAAAAAAATATTCCTTTGTCACACATCCTAGATATATTAGAAAAAATTTGAAAAACTTAGAAAATGTGAATGTGGGCTGGAGGGATGGCTCAGAGGTTAAGAATACTGGCTTCTCTTCCAAAGGTCCTGAGTTCAATTCTCAGCAACCCATGATGGCTCATAATCATCTATAATGAGGTCTTGTGCTCTTTTCTGGCATGCAGGCAGAACACAGAATACATAACAAATAAATAAATCTTTTAAAAAAGAGAAAAATGTGCATGTATATACAGGTCCCAGCTGCTGGAGTTACCTCAAAAGGTGTTTAACATCAGAGAACTTTGGGACAAGACCTTTTGCATAAACTGAAAGCCACTGTCACCTTCCCAGATTGATGAGACATAAACTACAGATACTTAGCAAAATTTTGGTGTCTTACCCTTTGTCAGAAGAATATCTAAGCTGAAAGTTCTGCCTCCAACCAAAAGATATAGTTGGACTATATCTCAGATTGACAACAAAGATTCCCAAGGGTATGAGTGGAAACCAATTCCCAAGACTGGCCCAATACAAACTTCCTGTAATTGTTAAACTAATCAGCTCAGCCACTTCCGTCCAGATTACACAATATCCACTGACCTTGGAAACACAAAGGGAAAGCACAGTCTATATTGCCTAATTTAGGTATTCTAGTGCCCTGCCAGTCACCATGGAGGACACACTTCTGCCTGTGAAGAAACCTGGAACATCTGATTCTATGAGTCTGATTCTTCCAGAGAAACATGTACATTGTCTTGGACCTGAAAGATGCCTTCTTCAGCCTCTCACTGGCAAAGAGGTTTCTCAGGTAAATAAATTATAAAAGGGCCACCGAGAGAGTGCTACAGGAGTTACAGACCTTGGGCCACAGAATGTTGCCCAGCTTTGTACATCAGAATCTACCTATCTTGGCTACCAGCTAAGGGGGAGGCAAAAGGAGCATGATTGCGGCCATCCTTCACATTCCAACTGCAAAGACTAGAGAAGGTCTAAGAGTTCCTAGGTGCAGGTGGGAATCACTGCCTCCGGATATCAATTTGTTGAAATATCAAGGCCTCTATACACCAGCACAAAAGGAGGCACTGAGCCCCTAATCCAGACTGTGACTAAACAAAAAGCATTTGAGGCTTTAAAAACAGCTCTGATTCAGCTCCAGCCCTATAAAAAGAGTTTTAACCCAAACTTTGAAGCCATGAAAATGTCTGGACCCAGTAGCCACGGATGGTCTGTCTACCTAGCTAAGAGCTGTGATGGCTATTGATATTCTAATGAAAACACACACACACACACACACACACACACACACACACACACACACACACAGTTAATTCCAGGTCAGGATCTTATACTTACAGTCCCTTGTCCCACTGAGATGCTCCTATGGCAAACACCAGAATTCTGGCTGTCTAGTGCCTATGTGATCCAGTACCAAGCCCTACTCCTGGACCACCCTAGATTTGGGTTTGAGAAACCAGCCAGATGCCAGGTTTGTGCTCAAGTAAATCCAAAACAGAGAGGGGTCCAAATGAGAAACCCCAACTGGCAAACCGATTTGGCCTCGCGCTAGCAATTGGTTCCAGCAATGGCCAAGCTTTCATAGCCAAAACGTCGTAATTAATAGCTAAAGCTTTAGACAGATTGAAAACTTCATTGTACACATAGATTCTAGAATTCTGGAAATCAACATGTTAATCAATAAATAAATAATACGCAGGACATTAAAAAAAAGACCTCTAATAAAACTCATTAGAGTCCAGAAAAGGGTGGATAGACCTCCTTCCTTTGCATTGCTTTGGGGTGCCCACTGTACCCCATGTAGGGAGGGATTTGCCCCTATGAGATTATGGTTGGAAGACCTCCCCTACTGCTTCTCAAGCTCAGAGACCAGCAGTTGACAGAATTCTCTACCCTTCCTTTCTCAAATCACCACAGGCCCACCAGTTGCCCCTATAGAACACTGGAACCAACTTGGAAAAAAAACCTTACTGTTGGAGGTTAGTCTGATGCAAGACAGGGTACACCTATCCTTGTTGTGTAAACATACCTGGTTGGCTGATTAAATGGCCTATACCTGGGCAGGGCAGAATGGGGTAGGCGTGGCTAAGGTTCCTGGGCTTTGAGGACAGGAAAATCATAACAGACAGACAGGCAGGAAGAGAGGAAGAAGGAAGATGTCATGGTGGGTTAGGTGGAAAAAGAACCACCTAGGCTGGAAGAAAGGACTCCAAAAATGGCATGAAAAGGCCCAGATGAAGAACACAAGCAAGTATAGTGGGATTATGGATCGAAGGTAAACAAGATGAGGATGATTAAGGCAGATGGCATTGGATGGGGTCTGGGAGGTGGATGGTGAGGTTAATGAGACAGTGTAGGTGAAATATATGCCCTGCCCAAAGTAAATAAGGCAATTATAACATCTAACAGGTGTCTGTGTCTCATTATTTGTAATAGCAGGTTAGATAATACCGCTGTGATAATCTTAGGGCTTATAATAAACATTATATAGCCCAACACTCATTTTTTATTTACTACAACCCCCTACAAAGTGATTTTCTCCATTCCTATAGCTGTGAAGGTAAGTGGTATTATATCATGGATCCACCATAACTAGGTCAAGAAAATGAAAGCCATGGACACCACTGCCAATGGACTATCTTTGGACTATGGAACCATTAAAATTAAGGTTTCATTGGGCCACAGGCCCTTCCCCTCTACCTCTTTATGTTTAGTATAACTAAAGGGTTCTGGTCCAATCCCCACTGCCTTCAGGCCTGGACTTGGGAACTGAGGGGAGATGATAACTAGTGTTATCACCTAGTGGAGGTGATAACTAGTGTGAGTACAGACCAGCAACCCATATTCCATCTTTACCTTTACTTACAGATACTCATTTTAAATGTCTGGTTGTATTGGAGAAAGGAAACATGTGGAGTTTATCTTTTGAGATAGGAAAGATACAGGAATTTATCTTTTGAGACAGGCATACAGAGTTTACAATTCTATGCCTGCCCTACAGCTGGTCCTTCTAGTTGACAGAAACTAGGGAGTTTCCGTTGTAAACAGTGGGGTTGTGAAACTGAGGCTTCCTGAAAAATTCCTTAGAAAAGATTCTGGCCTTTGGGAACCAGGAAAAATCTGGGGAATCTATGCCGCAGGAAGGGACCTGCAGATAGTTAATTATTCTCAGCCAAAAATCAGCCAGGATTGCTGGTTACTCTTAAGACACTCAGCCCCCATATTACATAGGGACAGGAATTAACCAGACTGTCAGCCCACTGACTAACAAAACTCAATGTGACTGGGGTGGGGGGGAACCCAAATTAAATATTAGAGACCTTAGAAGGGACTAAAAATTGTCTAATATCCAAAACCTTTAACCCAGGCACTTCCCTTATTCTGATGCCTGCTATTCTGCCTTGTGGAATAACTCACCTGGATAAAAGCAGTATCACCGAGCTCCTGAGACCACTTGGTGGGCATGTACTAATGGTTTGATTAAATGTGCCTCTGCTGATGCTTTGCAAACTAAACAGACAGTTTATCAGGGCCTAGACGTATACAAATTTCTAAATTAAACAACATATTCCCTTGTAGAAACGATCCTATAAAATTGGAGAGGCTTAGATTTCCTTCTCATGAGATATAGATAACTATATATGGCTTTGGGAGAAGCCTGTTGTTTCTATGCTAATTTATCAGGAGTAATTAAAAATCTTGCCATGGTTGGAAAAAAAACTCAAAAAGAGAAAAATATAAATTAGATAACTGGTGCCAATCTCTGTTCTTTTGGTCCCCCTGGCTAGCTACTCTGCTATCAGCACTGGCTGGGCCTTTAGTTCTCATTCTGGTTGGATTAATGGTGGATCCCTACATCTTAAACTATATGGCCAATCATGTATCAGTTCAGTAAAATTAATGTTCTTTAAAACCAACCACACCTCTTTAGAGTAGGATGAGTCCATGATTTGACTCATTCACTAAGACTAGTGGGGAATGTAACAAAGCACAGACCTCAGCACAACTAACTCCACGATGGAAATACCATGCAGGCTGTAAAACTCAGCATACAGACAGCACCACCTGGCAAAACTAAAAACAAAGAGCTAATCTACCAAAGTCTAAAGTTCTGGGAAAATCCCTAAATGTACTAAGTTTTTGGCTTCTGTAGTTCTGCTTCTGGCTAACTGTTCCTGTTAAATGAAGTATGTCAACCCAGGATGTATTTTTTGTGTTTAATGCTCAACCTGAGAAAGGCTCGGTGCTAAAGTGGGATCCCACCCAGTGTAGTTGCTGGCCGGCTAATGAAGACTTTCTATTGTCTTAAACCCATGTCCAAGCAGTCTTCTCTGGTGAATACCTCATAATAAAAGGAACATATAGAAACTATGGTAAACCATGGAAAGACAAAATCTTTGAACAGAGAAACAGATGAAGAAAGAGAATTTTGCCGGGTGTGGTGGTACACGTTTGTAATCCCAACATGTGGGGAGGCAGAGGCAGGCAGATCTCTGTAAGGTCAAGGCCAGCCTGGCCTACAAATCAAGTCCAGAACAGCCAATGTTACACAGAGAAACTCTGTCTCAAACCACACCCCCAGGGGGAGAGGGAGAGAGAGAGAGACAATTTCAGGTCAATGGCACAAACCAGATCATCAAAAAGATCAGAGAAAACTTCCCCAAACTAAGAAAAGACACACTCATACAAACATGAGAAGAGAAGCACATAGAACCCCAACTAGACAAGACCAGAAAAGAAACTCTACAAGGCATATCATAGTTAAAACACTAAATGCATAGAACAAAGAATCAAAAGTACTGAAAAACTGAAAGAGGAAACATCAAGTTACATATAAAAAAAAATCGAACAGAATAATAGCTGATTTCTCAATGGAAACTTTGGAAGCCAGAAGACCCTGGAGAAATGTACTCAAAACTTCTAAGAAGAGCCAGTGGTGCATGTTTTTAATCCCAACACTAGGGAGGCAGATGCAGGAGGATCTTTGTGTGTTTGAGGTTAGCCTGGTCTACAGAGTGAGTTACAGCACAGCCTACACAAAAGACCATGACCTAAATTACTATACCCAGCAAACTATCTACCAGAGTTGAAAAAGAAACCAAGAAAAGAAAAAATTATGTTTACCAAAACCCTAAGGAGAATACTGGAAACAATACCTTGGACTAAAAAGAAGCATAGCCTAGAGACTCTAGAAGAAAGACAAACGAATCTGTCATTAATGAAATACAAAACATGACTAAGGATACAAACAGAAAACAAACAAACAAAAACCCAAACAACCAACAAAACAGTTGCACTCAACACACAACTCTCAACAAGAACTTAGAAGTAACTTTACCAATGGACTAAAGTCTCCAATCAGAAGACACAGGCTAGCTGACTGGAATAGCAAACACAACCCGGGCAAGGTGTAGTGGCACGTGCCAGCATTTGGGAGGCAGAGGCAGCGTGACTGCTGTGAGCTGCTGGTCTCTGGGGTCTATATATTGAGTTCCAGGACACAACAGTGAGACTGTCACAAACAAACACAATAAAAAAGAAATAAAATCCTATTTCTATTGTCTATTGGTTATTCAATACAAAGTGGTCAGTCCTGAAACAATGCATACAAATACTACATTAGATGGACTCAGCAGGTTTTATACATGTACACGTATCTCATACTAATAAAGAAAAAGAGGTCTTCAATTTGAGAGGGAGTGGGATGGACATGGGAAAGACTGAAAGTGGAAAGGAGAAATGATGTAAATATAGTCTAATTAAAATTTTAAAATTTTTTGAAGAAAGTAGCAAGACTTAAAACTTACCATATGGTCCTGATTGGACAAGTCATACTTCAATGCAAATGACTTCACTCTTCCTACATATATTGTATTGTAGAATTTGATGAGATCACCTCTTTCCTCTTTCACTGGTTCACTGGAACAGTTGGGTGTCTTTGTGGCATCTTCTATGTCTGTTAAGAAGAATTCATCATTGTGATAGGGTTCTATATATTAAATTAGCGACTTGGATTACATTCCTTTTAACAAAATTAAAAAGAAATACAAATCCTTATAAAAGGCAATTAATATTTTCAGAGAAATCAATCTTACAAAACAAACTGGGAGTGTAGTAGCACATGCGTGTAATCCCAGCACTTGGAAGACTGAGGCAGAGGAGCAGGGTTCAGAGTAGCCTGGGTTATACCATGATACTCTGTTAAAAATAATCCAATCAGAATGTAGAGAAATGTAATTGTGTGGACTGAATGTTGTGCTCTTCTCTCTAGTTACAGATCAGAAAATACATTTCACAAGGGCAGTTTTTGAGCTCATTGCCACCAATGGGAACCAGCTCTGGTTAGGTCTTAAGCAACTCCACAAATGGGTGGCAGGGAAAAACCCTGAGCTTCAGAGTACAAGAAGGCCCATAGATATGCATACTGGTTGTCTGAAGAAGGTGGGATGACTCTAAAAGGCAAAGCATATATCTATAGGCTAAAAAAGAGACTAAGGGAGCCAGGTATGGAGGTGCACACCTTTGATGCCAGCACAGAGAGCTCCAGGCCAGCCAGGGCTACATACTGAGACCTTGGCTCAGAGAAGAAAAAAAAAATTAAAATGAATTGCTTATGTTTATCTTTTTACAAATACAAGACAAGTACATAGCAAGGTTTTTGTTTGTTTTTAGATAGTTTCATTCTATAGTAGAAGGTAACCTCAAACTTGTAGCCATCTTCCTGACTCAGCCTCCAGAGTGTTGGAATTTAAGCTGAGCCGCCACAACTGACCAACACATTCTAGGAATCTTGTTTTTCTTGCTTAACAGTATCTCTAATTTTCAGTTGTTATCCCCTCAGTCTATTAAAAAAAAAAAGCCACAAAGTTTGCTCCAAGATGCTTTGACTGACTTCAAGCCAAACTATAGTCTGTTCTCCGTCTAGGAAACAGCTTACTTGTATAAAAATCACCACTCTCTCCCCTCTCTATCTTTATTTCTCTGTGTGTCTTTTTTTGTTTGTTTGTTTGTTTGAGACAGGGTTTCTCTATGTAGCCCTGGCTGTCCTAGAACTAGCTCTGTAGACCAGGTTGGCCTCTAACTCACAGAGATCCATCAGCATCTACCTCCTAAGTGCTGGCACTAATGGTGTGCGTTAGCCACCATTCCCAGCTTGTTTCTTTATAGTAATGAAGAACCCATTGCCCATTAAAAGAAATTCAGCATATAAAAAATGAGTTATTTTCAACAGGGTTGAAGTATGGCTTCGCTTTAAGAAAACCAGAAAATGGAAAGAGTTCAGGCCCATGCAACCCCAGAGAACCTCTAAAAGGGTCTCAGACCTAATTTGGATGTCATTTCCCACAGCAATGGGCTGGCGATTAAAGTCAGGGTCTCTTTTGCTCTTACAGTCGAATTGGATTTAGTTCCCAGCTCCCAGAGTGGCTCACATTCAAATCTAGTTTCAGGGGAGCTGACTCCTTCTTCTGGACTCCCAGACATACTGCATGCATGTTATGCAGCATCTATACATTAAAAAAACAACAAAAAAATCCCAAACAAACAAACAACCACCCTCCCAAGGTTCCAGTCCTTAAAAATAAAACAAACAAGCTGCCTATGTAGCTCTCCTGTGAGAAATGGTGCTTTTGTCATGTGGTACCCAGCACAACCGAGACTCTTGCAGAACTTCCCCCATCAACAAGAAGGCTGGAGGGATGGCTCAGAGGTTAAGAGCACTAGCTGCTCTTCCAGAGGCCCTGAGTTCAATTCCCAGCAACCGCATGGTGGCTCACAACCATCTATCGTGAGATCTGGTGCCCTCTTCTGGCATGCAGACAGAATACTGTATGCATAATAAATATATAAATTTAAAAAAAAATAAAAAAAGGCCTTTACCAGAAATAGTTCCTCAGCCCTGAGCTTTTCAACCTTTAGAAGTGTAAGACATACATTTCTGTTTTTTCTTAACTATACAATCTAAGGTATCTTATTATAACAGAAAATATACGCAGAAACTTAGTAACAGCTGTTGTAGGTCAATCTCATTACATGAAAATAACTGAAATTACTTAATGTTTTCATTAGATTATAAATTTCAGTGTTATAGAAAAGCTTACAGAATACCATAGCCCAGATCTTTGATTTAAAATTTTTCCAAAGATTTAAAGTACAAGCGGAAAAGAAAAAAGCAAAACAAAATAAAACAAAACAACAACAACAACAAAAAACATCCCATAGTCTTAGGTAGACAGTTCTACATCCCAGGATGATATACGAACATTTGAACCAAGAACATAAGGGGAGCAGTTCTGTCTTGGGGAGTGTTTTTGGGAAGTGTGTTGGGAAAATCTATGTCCAGTTTCTTACAGGATTACTCAATGACCGCAGCTGGTTCCTTTGCATAGACTGTCATTGTCTTCATACTGAGAAGACTCTGACTGGGACCATTGCCACTTAAGACATGGAGAAGGAAGGGGCAGAGTGACAGCTGCTGGACAATGAGCCACCATGTGGTGCTCTACAAAAGACCACCAAGTATCTCTCCAGTCCCTGTGTATGCTCTTTCAAAAGTGACTCCTGGGTTACAGAGCTGTAGCTCAGTTAGTGGAGTGTTTGTCTGGCATACGCCAAGTTCTGGACTCCCTGCTCAGCACCTGATAAACTGCATGGTACCGCAGGCATGTAATCACAGAGTTCAGGAGGTGGAGGAGTCAGAATTGCAAGGTCATCCTCCGATACCCAAGGAATGTGAGCTCAGCCGAGGCTAGAAATCCCATCTCAAAGAACAAAAGCAAACAACTATAGAATAGGCAAGGAACCCAGGGGCTTTTGCTATTTCCCCTGCTTCATTCTTTTACATAATTCCCACTGCCTCAGGAATAATATACAAAAAAGAAGTATACGTGGCCTACATATCCTCAAAGTCAGATTCTGAACAATTATTAAATGGTGTTAGAGTTCACATCTGAACTGTCCCCTATAGGCTCACAGTCAAAGCCTTGACTCCAAGCTGGTGGCATTTTGGGAGGTAGTGGGAACTGCAGGAGCTAGGACCTAGTTAAAGGAAGGAAGTCATTAGACGTGGCCTTTGAAAGTTATATCCAGTGCCAAGTCTCTCCCCTCTCCTTTCTGCTGTCACCCACTTTGATGTCTGCTTCCTGATAGCCCAGAAATAACTCAGTTGACTATGGAATGAGTACTCAGAATTCATGTGCTAAAATAAATGCTGTCGTTTTTTTTCTCTCCTTCTTTTAAACAGTTTCCCTCAGGTATGTGTTCCTACCACAAAAACTTGGCACACTAACCAGGACTCTGTTGACTGAGAGCATCAAAGTTTACATCCCAGTAGACTTGTCTTCGTTACTTTCCCTGCTGCTGTGATACAACACTTTGAAAGCACTTAAGGAGAACGGGTCTGTTTGGCGCATGGTTCAAGGGTACAGTCCATTGTGACAGGGAAGTCACAGCAGCAGGAGCTTGGCCCAGCTAGTCAAGGTGCATCTTGTCGGATAGCAAAGTATTATGAGAGCGCACACTCAGCTTCCTCAGTCCAGGGCCCAACCTCAGGGGCCCATGCTGTTCTTCAACAATCCTCATAATCATGCCTGGAGGCTTACTAGGTGAGTCCAGATCTTGTCAAGTTGACAGTCAACACTAACCAATCCAACACTAGTAATACAGAGCTGTGCAATTTAAAAATTGCCTTCAGGCCTGACAGTGTAATGCAGTGGTAGAATGCTTGCCTACCATGCTTAAAGCTTTGGGTTTAATCTCTAGCACTACAAGAGAAAAAAGGTAGGGGCTGGAGAGGTGGACTGGCTAACAGCATGTACTGCTCCTGCAGAGGACACAGTTTGGTTCACATCAGACAGATCACAAATGCCTGTAACTCAAGCTCAGGGGATCCTAACACCATCTTCTAGCCTCCGCAGGCACCACAGTTAGAGTCTCCCCCCCCTCTCCCTCTCTCTCTCTCTCCACACACACACACACACACACACACACACACACACACACACACACACACCAATACAAATAATAATTCTTTAAAAACAGTGAGAGTAAAACCAGGTGTGGTGGTAACCCCAGCACTCAAGGAGGCAGAAGCAGGTGGATCACTGTGAGTTCAAGGCCAGTCTGGTCTACAAAGGAGTGAGAATGTATTGGTAATTGCACCTACATGGTGAGCCATGGTGTCTGATACCTACTATACTGTGTATAGTTTGGCCAAAGGTGTATTATGTATAGCATATTAAGTTGGGTAAGCTTACCACCATCTGTCATTTCACAATCACCATTGTATGCCACAACTTCTCTCTGAATACTTTTCAAGAGAACACTCCTATATACCTACAAGCCAGAGGGGGAAGGATCACTCAGTCACAAAGAGACACAAATTAAACAAAATCAAAACAAGAGCAAAATAGTCAATTAAGAAATACAAAATCATATTAACTCTCATAAGTACAGATTACAGGAAACATCATAGGGACTACTGAAACAGGCCCTCTTACCTATAATGTACAGTTTAGTTTACAAAATTAGGGAAAAATTAAATACTAACCAAAGACTGATTAATGAACAAGTGTCATCAAATAAAAGCAATCTTCAATATATAAATTAATTCTCCCTTTCTTATTTTTTTAAAGATTTATCTACTATAAATACAGTGTTCACCTGCACATATGCTTGCACACCAGAAGAGGGCACCAGATCTCATTATAGATGGTTGTGAGCCATGTGGTTGCTGGGAATTGAACTCAGGACCTTTAGAAGAACAGTCATTGCTCTTAACCTCTGAGCCATCTCTCTAGGCCTTCTCCCTTTCTTTTAATCCCTTAGCAAGGATCAGTTATCTCACTGGCCTATCCCTAGCAATTCCCCACCTCCTTTCAAGAAATCACATTGAAAAAACAAAAAAGTTCCTTCCCTGTCCCTAAAGCTTTTCTTACCTCCAAGATGGCTAAAAGGCATGGCCCATCCCCTTATCTTCTAAGTTATCTTATAAGATGCTGAGCTACACAAGTAGTGGCTTGGCTCATTGTGTATCCACATTAACCTCAAGGCAGCGATCTGGACATTTCTAGACTTTGTTCCAGGGGATTTTCCACAAGAGGCCCAGAAAACCTGCCACAATGGTTAAGAAATATCCAAATTTATTCTTTCAACTGTGTTTGTGTTGTTCACAATTGGTACACTTGGAGCTTAAGAAAAGAGAGAGTAATTTTGGGCTCCACGGAGTTGTGGCTATGGCCCGCTTCCTTCACTATTTGTCAGTGAACTCCAGACTCAGGAGAGAGAACGTACTGTTCTTCAGGAGCCTTAAGGCAACTTCCCTGTATTCTCTAACTCAATAATTAGAGGGTCAGGCAAGCCTTCATTACATGTTCCCCATGTGCCAGGACATCTACCAACAATTCACTTTTCCATGTCAGAAACAGGAAGTCACTGTCGCACTGACAAGTTCTCATAAATGCAAATGTTATAACTTCAGGCAACATCACACATGCCTACAACCCAGCATTTGGGAGGGAGAGGATAAGAATCAGGAGTTGTGAGTCATCCTCAGCTTTATTAACAAGTCTGAGTACAGCTGGGATTGGTACTTGGGGTGTGTGTGTGTGTGTGTGTGTGTGTGTGTGTGTGTGTGTGTGTGTAAATGAAACCCAGTCTTGAAAAGACAAAACTAAACTAAAACTGAACCAAACAAAACTATGCAGATAGCAAAAGAAGCTGTAGTCAATAATTACTCAAATCTCACCATTAGAAAATCAAGCAAGCTTCATACAACTAAGAAATGGTATTAGAGAAGGAGGGGGCACTCTTGGGATATAAAGTAAATAAACTTAAACAAATAAAAATAAAAATTAGCCAGGTGCAGTGGTGCAGGCCTGTAATTCCAGCACTCAGGGAGGCAGAGGCAGGTGGATCTCTGTGAGTTTGAGGCCAGCCTAGTCTACAAAGCAAGTCCAGGACAGCCAAGGCTACACATAGAAACTTTGTCTCATAAAAAAACAAAAAATTAAATTAAAAAAAAAAAAGATGGTATTAGTAGGCAAGTGACACACCTTAAATCCCAGCACTCAGGAGGCATCGGCAGACAGATTTGTGAATCTGAGGCCAGTCTGGTCTATATAGTTAGCACCTGGCCAGCTAGGGCGATATAATGAGGTCCCGTTTCAATCAAAACAAAGCACAATAAAACCCAACAAACAATGAAATGTTATTATATATCTTTTGCTAGGTTTATCTAGTGAAAATATGCCTCTCTTCCTAAAATGAATAGTAGTTACTCCAGAATTTGTGAAAAGTATATGCAAACTATGGATGAGTCAGAAAGAGTCAGATTTCCTGGCTCCTACTTAACCTATCCTTTAATGGAACTATTTCTTGAATTTACTGGCATCCATTAAACTAGAAAACCCAAACTACAGTAAAACTATCTAGTAATTACCTTTTATATAACTTGACAACACAGAAATGGCACAAAAATCTATTTTTGGACAGTAGGAGAAATAATATAACTCACGTGACTATTAGCTTGGGGCTGATTCCTATAACTTTTCATTATTTCTTGAAAAGTTCTTTCTTCTTTTGTTACCTAAGGAAAAGAAAAATACATTTATCAACTGCTTTTGAAAGAAGAATGGCTCTAAACAAAAACTTTAATTACAGGTTGGTACTGAGAGCAGCCTTGAGAAAGCCATTAACCCCAGGCCAACCCATGACTAAAAACCACAGACAGCTATGACTTCTGCTACCTTTAAAGTTCAGTCTTTGTGGCCTGGGGGGGGGGCACAGTTAACAGTTTCATTAATCAAAAACACTAGAACTGGCATGAAAGAACTATCCCAAAAATGAATTTTATGAAAAGTGATAGAAGAAAACGAAGACCTGCTGAACCCCCTGCAATCTCACCTTTTATTACTTTTAAGGTAAATTAACCACCTACTACTAAAGGACAGAAAAATGTCTTGCAGTGATTCACAAAGAACTGAGTGGCTATTACAGGATTAGGTTTTGAATGTTTTAAGAGAGTTTGTAGGGCTTCTGATATTTAGAAGTCACAGTAGGCCTAAGGAAAGGAAAGAGATTAGTGATCCAAACAGGAATCCCTTCTGTTATCTGTCTTCATAACATCAGCTTCCTCCCCTGAGTCACTGTCCATTAACACTGAACTTATTTCCTATAATGATGACTTAGAAGTAGAAAAGGCAGACTTCTGGAAAAACACACACAATTAGTTAAAAACATTAACATTTTGTATGGAAAATTTTTTAATTATTCTTATTCTAGGAGTGTTTTGTCTATATGAATGCCCATGTATTAAGTGCATGTCTGGGGGCCAAGGAAGTCTGAAGAGGATATTAGATCCCCTAGAACTGGAATGACAAGAGGCTATAAGCAGTGTGGTTGCTGGGAATTGAACCCAAGTCCTCTGGAAGAGCAGCCAGTGCTTATAACCTGTGAGACATGTCTCTAGCTCCTATATAGAAATTTTAAAGAGGTACTGAACATGAAGGTAACAGAGTTAGGAAACATACCCTTTGCCTCAAACGCTTAAAAATTAGGTCTTAAAATTACATGTGTTGGCTATTATTGATAGGTTGGCCAATATATAGTCAAGATAGAAGTTATAGTTTTTCCGATATATGTCAAACTTGGAAAAAAAACAAGCAAGATGGCCTAAACATGGTGTAGCAACAAAATGCAAAAGGTATTTGCAAAGTAGCATGATAAATCAAAGGCAGGCAATACAGAGCAGAGGCATCCTACACCAGATTATGAATGTGTTGCCACTTCCTGGTGGCTTTGACTAAGCGACTTCAGTCTGGGCCCAAACTGAAATCAGGCCATATTACTCATCTAAATGTAATACTCACTTGACTTTAAGTCTCATCAATGATGTCACAGGTAGAGGTGGAAATGTGAATAGCACATTTCCCAATTCCTTTATAATCAATGTACTATTTTTAAAAACTTAAAACTTCATTTATGATAATGATGGTATGTGAACTCAGGAGCTTCTGTGACCAGAGCATGTGTGAAGGTCAAAGGACAAGTTCAGGATTCTCTCTTCCCTTTCTCCCTTTCACTATGGGTTACAGGAATCAATTTCAGGCTATCAGGCTTGTGTGGCAAACACCTTTACCTACTGAGCCCCTCACCGGCCCAAGGCAAAATGTAGTCTTATAAAGTGGAAAAGCTGATTACTATGAAATTCAGAGAAGTCCAGACAATGTAGTAGCTTGAAATTATTACTTAATAGTGATAAGCAATATTGGCTTGTAGCACAAAGGGAAACTAAAGATCAAGTTCAACAGCTTTCTACTGATGCTTCAACTTAAGGCAACTAGGGCAGACCTTCTCCCATCCTATACATACTTTTGCCATGATGTAAAAGGCACACAGAAGGAGCTGATCCAAATGCCTATCTTTCATTAAATCAGGGCAGTGAACTAAAGTGAATTCAAAACATGTCCAGATCTTCCTTCGTAACTCATTTGAAACATCAAGTTTTAAACATAAATCACGTAAGCGCACACTTGCCAAATGATAGACCTAAGACAGGAGAAAACACATTGTTATAAAACAAGTCATTTCTCAAGTTTTTATGTCTTACCATGAACATGGGCTTATAGGCCAAGGTTTAAAAAAAAAAACATGATCTAAATTTTCTATCTTATAACATTAGTTTAATGCTGTGGTTAGAGAGTATAAACGAAAGCAAAATTCTCTTTGGAAAACTGCCTTATGGTGTTTTTTAAAAAGATCATGCCTATTACTCTATAATGCTACCATATAAAATAAGAAAAAGTAAAAACAGGGTTTACCTGCATAATAATTATTATGAATTCAAACATTTTCAAGTGTTCAGAAGTTCCTGGGTGTTCTCTTTGGGTTGGAGTAAAATTGCTAGAATGTATAATATGCAAGGTAGTAAAGATCTGTACTTTTCTGAGCCTGAAAAAGACTCGGGAAGCAAAACTATTTAAAAAAAAAAAAGTTTGCTGGGGTTGAAGAGATGGTTCCATGATTTAGACAAAGGTGTCAGGGTACCCGGGACTATAATTACAGACAGTTTGTGAGCCACTGCCTGGATACTGGGAATTGAACCTGGGTCTTCTGGAAGAGCAGTCAGAATGACTCTTAACTACTGAGTCATTTGTCCATCCCTAAATAAATGTATTTTTAAAATGAGGTAGGGAGTGACTGAAGAAGACATCTAACATTAACTTCTGGCTTCCGTGCACACCTGCACATACATATGCACATATTCAAGAGAAAAAAATACTTTTGTCAAAATTAGGAATGTTTATGCATCAAAGTCAATAGGGTGAAGATGACTGCTGCAACGACAGAAAATTTCTTAAAATCATAAATCTAATAAGGACATCCAGAATAAAGGACACCTGTAACAATCACAAAAATTCAAGTAAAAGTAGGCAAAGAAGCCAGGCAGTGGTGGTGCAGGCCTTTAATACCAGCACTGGGGAGGCAGAGGCAGATGGATCTCTGAGTTTGAGGCCAGCCTGATCTACAGAGTGAGTTCCAAGACAGCCAAGGCTACAAAGAGAAACCCTGTCTCGAAAAACAAAAAACAAAAGTAGACAAAGAACCCAAATAGACATTTATGAAAAGATATGTAGACTGACAATAAGCCACACTTAATATTAATGAGCATAGAAAAACCAAAACCCAAGCCAGAGAGGCTTAGTGGTTAGGAGCATGATTGCTCTTCCAAAGGACTGGAATTCAAATCCCAGCACGAAATGGTAACTAATAATAACAGGGCTGCAACTCCACCAACAACAGTGTGTGACCCCCTTTCTGGCCTCTGGGGCACTGCACAAATATGGGGCACACAAATACAAATAAGTATAAAAAATGAATATACAACGCCCTGCTGCAGTCCTCAGTGCCCCAGCAAGAGAGAGATGAAAATCCCAACTACTAGGGTGAATTATTACTTAATACTTATGAGATACCTTGGATCTAAAAAAAAGAAAAGAAAATAGTGACTTCCACTGCTGCTCTTCTGTGAGGACCGCTCCGCTCACTGACAGTGCAGATCTTTGGGAAAACTGTAATTGGTAAGACCACCATCACCTTGGAGGTGAAGACAGTGACACCGCTGAGAAAGTGCAACAGCGGGAAGATGAGCATAGCTTTCTCACTACAGCGTCTTTCTCACTTCAATGTCTAGAAAGGGCTTGAGGTGAGGTCTTAGTTTCCCCTTTCTTTCTGGCTTTCACTATGTTTCACTCCACTTCAGTAAGTTCTTGTATTCCCTCCCGTCCCCCAGAAAGACCTCCGGAAATAACTTGATAAAGATAGCATGTGCACTGATTGTAAGAATATAGTGGTGCAGTCACTGCAGAAAACGGAAAGGCAGTTGCCTACACAGATACAACAGCTCAGTCACTAAAGTGCTTGCTGTACTAGCATGTGGACTGGAGTTCAAGGCCCAGAGCTGACTCAGAAAAACAGGATATGGTGGGTATGCACTTGTAATTCTAGTGCTGGGGAGGTGGAGACAGATGGCCCATAAAGAATGGCAGCTAAGGTTGTCTGCTGGCCCCACCCCTGATATATTACATACTGAATTACTATCCCACTTCTAGGAATATACTCAAACTGTAAGCAGAGACTCAAACAGTGATACTGTTCACAGAAGCTCTACTCATAATATGAAAAAGCTCTAACCACCCAAACGTCCAACAAATGAACAGATAAACAAAATGTGGTTTTTTATATATATATATATATAAAACAAAATGGTAATATATATATATATTACCATTCAACTTTAAAATGGGAAGAAATTCCCACAAATGTTGTCACACAGATGAATATGGAAGGTGTGCTCAATGAAGTAAGCCAGTCAACAAAAAGCAAACTAAGGTATGACTTCACTCAAATATGGCACCTTTTCAAATAGGTAGCCAAATTCATAAAGACAGAAAACAGCATGGAGGCTGGGAGCAGGGAAAAGTGGTGGCTGCCTCTTTAATGAGTAAAGAGTTTCAGGAGGGGAAGATGGAAAAGATCTAGATGATGGCAAAGGTCACACAACAATGTGAGCCTATCTGCCACCAAACTATATGCCTAAAATTAAGGTAGCAAATTTTATGCTACGTGTATTAAAAAAAAAAAAAGGAATAAAAAGAGAGGCCAACACTGCTGTGTATCTAGTCTTTCTTGAGTTAACTCTTTTCAGATGCTATGGAAACACATACCTTCCTATAAAATAGCGCCAAGGACCCAGCTCTCTTCGGTTTGCCTGTTCCGGTCAGATGAGCACCTTGTGCTTTGGTCAGAGGGGGCTGTTTTGGAGAAGCACCCATCAGTGACTCAGCGGTCAGTGATACAGGGCTCTCAGCTCTGGACTCCTGAGTTGTGTTCATGGAAATAGGAACCAGTGTGATCTCTCCAGCATCATTGGCAACACCTGAATGCACAAGCAAGCATTCGCAGTTTGAGATACAAGCTGTATGTTCACAGTAAACTTGTCAACTTACATATATATATATATATATATATATATATACATATATATATATATATATATATGTATGTCCGTGTATGAAAAAGCACAGATGTGTTAGAAAAGAATGCAGCTATAACACAGTAACTATCTGTTGCAAATGAAGTTTTTTTTTTCCAAAACAAGATCATGGTTCATTTTTATATTTTTATGCTTAGTTCTATTTTAAAAGACAAAATTTGAGTAGGAAGGTATAAGGACTCATGTCTATAAACCTTAAGAGTCTAGGGCAGGAGGATTGCTGGAAATTTACGGCCAGCCTAGGCTATATGGTGAGTTAAAGCTGGCAACATATAGATTCACTGTCTCAAAACAATAAACAGACAACAAAAACCTTGCCTTCTGTTTTGTATGTGACTGTAGTGTTTTTATGTGTCACTTAAAACTTTTAAAAACATCGAGTTACTTTATCTGTGGGAGGAGTGTGTACATGTGGCATGATGTGAGTACAGAGGTCAGAGGTCAGAGGACGACCGGCAGAGCCAGCTCTCCTTCTACCATGTGGGTTCTAGGGACTGAACTTGGGTTGTCAGGTTTGTAGGCAAGATCCTTTAGCTAATGAGCCCTCTACTTAGCCATTCTTTAATATTTTAAAAAGCAAATTTTACTCTTTTGAGCACTTAAGATGTCTTTAAGTAAAAAGAAATTCTCCCTTAATACAGATTTATTAAAAAAAAAAAAAAAAGCAAATCCTGGGGCTAGAGAGAGATGACTCAGAGGTTAAGAGCACTGACTGCTCTTCCAAAGGTCTGGAGTTCAATTCCCAGAAACCACATGGTGGTTCAACTATCTATAATGAGATCTGGTTCCCCCTTCTGGCCTGCAGGCAGAACACTGTTTGTAAATGTATAAATGTGGAAATTTAAAAAATAGGATAAGTTCAAAACAAAACAGGGGTGGAGGACTGGATACCTCAGGGCAGTAAGACTACAACATATGGCACTATGAAGGCAGAAACATGTCAATCACATAGTCAAAAGCACAAAACGTAAGATACTAAGAGTGAACCTTAATGTAAGCTGTGGACTTTGGGTGGTGATGAGTCAGATGCTCACTGACCTACAAATATGCCAGCTTAGTGTAAGACGTCGATGCTTTCAGAGGCTTGGGGAGGGAGCAGGGACCATGACAGGAGGTGTATGAAAAGTACCTCTACCTTCCGCTCAGTTTTGCTGTGAATTTTAAACTGCACTAAAACACAGGGTCAGTTAAAAGAAAAGAACTTAGGTTTAAGAATAAAATCCTGGGCTGGAGAGATGGCTCCATGGTTAAGAGCACTTGCTGCTCCTGCAGTGCACACAAGGCTCAGTTCCTACGACTCACATAGTGACTCACACCACCTGCACTGCAGTTTCCAGGGAACCTGTTGTCCTCTTCTGGCCTCTACGGGCATCCGGCAAGCACATGGTATGTAGACATGTATGCTGGCAAAACTCTTATACACATAAAATAAAAATCAATCTTAAAAAAGGATACTAAGTTAAATCATGTGATCCAATTTAATAATAAGACATTTCTTAAATTTTCATCCAACTGAAAAATATACAGCAGAGATGAAGATGTTACCATGTAAAGGAACTGTAACTTTCCGTCCTGTTGTCCCTGTTACTGTGGTTGTGGCCATTGTCAGAAGGGCTTGCCCAGGGGAAATTGCTAAGCTTTCAGCAGTAACACTCGAAGGAGCAATTTTCAGTTTTGTTCCTTCTGCCATAATCTTGTCTGTAAATACTTCGTTTGGTGGGTCATCTCCAAAAAGTCTTCTCTTAGCACTTCCTGCAGCAGGAGAGCTGTACCGTTCATGGACAGAAATCGGAGACAATGGCTGCATATCTAGTAAACAGAAAAATAAAGGAGTTTAGAATGTATTCCAAAACAATAAATCAGGTTTACTTGTTCCTATGCAAAGCACTTGGGATCTAGAAGTAAACAAATGGTTTCCACCCTCACGGTGTATCAAGTCTAGCAAAACAGATACATAAGTCAATACAGCAGAGTGTAAGAGTTGTGACAGCTTATCTTTCCGCATTCCTGAAGGTCTGTACATAGCAATAGAGCAAACTATTAATGAGGGAGAAGCTGGGCGGTGGTGGCGCACACCTTTAAATCCCAGCACTTGGGAGACAGAGGTAGACGGATCTCTGTGAGTTCTAGGCCAGCCTGGCCTATAAAGTGAGTCCAGGACAGTCAGGCCTGTTACATAGAGAAACCCTGTCTCCAAAAACCAAAAACAAACAAATAAAAAGAATTAGTTTCTATCTCCTGTTATTACCTATTAAATAACATCCAAAAAGAAAGTGGCACAACCAAAACCCAGTTTGGGGTCACAGTTTGTCATCTCCCACACTCCCAGCACTGTAAAGGCAGTAGATGTGGTTTCTGAGTTAGTAAACACAGAATCTTCTTTAATAGGTCCATCAGAACACATGAACAAAAGTGATACATGCTAAGCTCACTTTGCCTTAATTTGAGGGTCTTCCCCTCCAATCAAAACCAAAGTGAACATTATAGATTGGTGAAATGGATCAGTCAATAAAATGTCCACATACAAACATAAGACCCTGGGGATTTGGAGCCCCAATCCTCACATAAAAAAGCCAGGCGTGATCACACAGGTCTGCAACCCTAACAAAGAAAGGGTGAAGGGGGACTGCAGATGGACAGACAGGCAGATTCCTAGTACCCTATTTGAGGACCTGCCCTGACTTCCCTCAGTGATGGACAGTGATGGGGAACTATAACTTTCTGCCCCAGGTTGCTTTTGGTGATGGTATTTTATCACAGCCTTAGAACCTAACTAAGAGAGCCACTAATAACATTAAGTCTGTAAAATAATAACAAAAATAGATTTTGTCTTCCAAGAGTCAACACACTCTCCATCGATCTATTGTTCAAAAGTTCAAGTCCAAAGCCTCTTTTGACTCAAGGAAAACTGTTAGTTGTGAGCCTCTACAATAACTGTAAGACAAGTTACATATTTCTGGATATTGCTTTGCCTTTGCTTTTAGCTCTACTTGGAAATCACTCTGTAGACCACACCAGTCTCACTCTGAACTCAGAGAGATCTACCTTCCTCTGCCTCCTGAGTGCTGGGATGAAATCACACACCATCACAACCAGCTCAAGTTACAGATATTTTCATGATACATTCAATCCTACATTATTGTCCACATTTTTTTAACCACTTTCCTGAACCAATTTCACAAGTATATACTGTGCTCCTTTTATGTTCTTTTGTGCACATTAGGCAAACACTCTACCACTGAACTAGAGTACCCACTATATATAATGCACTTTTCAAGTGAGGGCATCTTTGTACCTATTTTTACTTTTAGTAGGTGATTAGTCAATCTACTTTTAAAACATATATAATAAACATTAGTCCGGCAGTGATGTGTATCACTGGGATGGTTGGGGAAGCGGCTGTGCCTACATGGAATCTTTCACTGATTCTGGATTCCATAAAAGCAGCTAGGACTTCTTTAGTGCCCAGCAAACAAGTGATCCTTGTAGCTCCCAGACACCTACAAGAGTCTACTTGCATGACTTGAGTGTAAAGATGCCCAACAGGGATGCTCAAAGGTGGTGGCTCAAGGAGAGACTTGATGCCAGCCATGAAGTTGTCTGCAGACTCCCTGAGATACCTTTCCTTAACAGAGCACTTGCTTAGCATGGCTTCAGGGTCTGACCTTGATCCCCAGCACCCTACAACAAAATAAAAACTTACACGGAGTAACTTAGATGATGCTTGCTGCCTTATGTCATTGTTAACAGAGCATCTTTTAAAATTAATTACTAACTTATTCATTTTACATACCAATCTTAGCCTCCGCCCCCCTCTCCTTCTGGTCCCACCCTCCCTTCCTTCTTCCCCCATTCCCCCTCTCCTAAAAGGGCTTTTTTTTTTTTTTTTTTTTTTTTGCCCTGGCAAATTGTCAATTTTTAAAGTGTGTATGGCCCAGCTATTAGTATATTCATTAAACTGAATGTCTACCGTAGTTTTTCTGGTATTTGTAAAGTAACAATTTAACAGCAAAGGTTTTAACTATTTTAAAAATTTGGAATGCAAAGCACACACTTTCCTAGCACTCAGAAGGCTGAAGACAGAGGATCATAAGTCTGAGGCCAGCCTGGGATACATAGAAAAGCTATCTCAAAAATAAAAGAAAAAAAATTCAAAAGTTTCATAATGCAAAAGATGAGTGTGTCAGTTGGTATGTCACAAGAAAAACGAGATTGTATTCATTGTTAAGGCTTAAAATGTATAATTTTAAGAGTATAGATAAGTCTTTTAGGAGATGTAGCTCAGTAGTAGAGATTGATTTTTAATTGTACTTTAATTTATTTAGTGAGAAGGAGAATGGCAAGTGATGGTGCACAAGTAAAGGTCAGAAAACAACCTGAGGGAGTTGGTTCTCTCCCTCCAGCATGTGGTCCTGGCGAATCACACTTAGCTGTCAGGATTACTATGCACTGAGCAATCTTACATTTAAACACACATACACACACATGCAAATAAAAATGAACATAAAGTGAATGAACAAGTGAAAGATGAGTAAGACAAAGTAAAGTGAAACCAACAGTCTACAAAACACCACTAAGTTTGTTTGGCATTAGCCAGCTACTGCTGGGCATGGGGCAGGGCCTGAAATGTAGTGAGATTTACTTTCTCTTTTCTCTTCTCTCCTTCCCCCTCTGCCCTCCCCTCTCAGACAGGGTCTTTCTTTTTCCCTGCCTGGCCTGGAAGTCACTACGTAGACCAGGCTGGCCTCCAACTCGGAGAAATCTGCCTGCCTCTGCCTCTAGATTGCTGGGATTAAAGGCATTTGCTACCAGGCCCAGCCCAGAAGTGCTTTTTATATGAAAAAAGTAACAGGCCACATAGGTAGCACTGAGCTTATCAAATCTTGATAAAGAAATAACATGTTGGGCTGGAGAGATGGCTCAGAGGTTAAGAGCACTGGCTGCTCTTCTAGAGGTCCTGAGTTCAATTCACAGCAACCACATGGTGGCTCACAATCATCTATAATGAGATCTGGTGCCCTCTTCTGGTGTGTAGGCTCATCAGTACAGACTACTGATACATAATAAATAAATAATAAATACATAATAAAAAATACACCTTTAAATTTTTTTTTAAATTACATGTTTTACTATACTATGAAGTTCAAATTTTCTTTTAAAAAACAAAAAGGTCTTTGTCTTTCCCCTCAGTATTCCATCAATATTATACCTACCCTTTCGAAGACTCCCACTGTCAGTGCGAACTTCCTTAACTCTTGGATGTATTATTGGAGACATTGGCATCATGGGGAGATGCCCCTGTACATTTCCTCCATTTCCTATTTCAAAATTATTTGGGAATATAACCTACAGAAAAACAAAACAAAACAAAAAAAAAAAACAAAACAAAAAAAACCACTTCATTTTACAGAGATGAACCCGGTGATTGAAACTTATGAGAAAAAGAAACCTTAGTTTATTTTACTTTCTTTTCACTCCTTCACAAAAAACATAACGTTTTTCAAAGCTCTAACAGTTACAATGTGACCCAGCAATTCCAAGCATAGATAAAATACCATGAGGACAGATAGCCAAGAAAAAAAACTAAAATATGTCCATAGGCCTCATGTATGAATGTTCATAGCAGCATCATTCTTCTTTTGTTGAAAAGTTTTTTCATACATTTTGATCCAGTTTTTCCTTTCTCCCAACCCTTCTCAGATCCTTTGCATCTTCCCACCCACTCAAAGTTCGTTCTCTCTTTAAAACAAACAAAACACACACACACACATACAAATAAAAATGAACACAAACAAGTGAAAGACAAGTAAAACAAAGTAAAGTGAAACCAACAGTCTATAAAACACCACTAAGTTTGTTCAGTGTTAACCAACTACTGCCGGGCGTGGGGCCTGGCCTGAAATGTGGTTGACATGCCTAGTGAGACGCCATTAAAAAAAACTGATTTACCCTTTGCCAGCAGGTATCAACTGCAGATAGTTTTTGGGTTCATTTCCCCTTCTCAGTGCTAGGACACATCTGGCTTGAACTTAAGAGCATCATTCTTAACAGCCAAGGCTACACCGAGAAATCCTCTCTCAAAAACCAAAAAACAAATTATGCTCGCCCAGCTCTGACTTACTTCTTCACAGGAAGGAACTTTGTTTGCAGAAGCATGGAGAGCTTCCCACAGTGCAGAATTATTACTCCAAGCTAAACTCTCCAAAATCTGCTCTTCAATGCTGTTCAGGTGTTTCACCATGTCTCTGGAAAGCCCCTCCTCTGAGCGGATCACCACCTCAATAACCTAGAGAGAAGAAAGTTGAAACAGCAGTGAGGTTTGACTAATAAGCAATCACTGGTCTGGGCTTACAAACATGAATGACTCTAGCTTTACTGTCACACAGAACCCACATTGGAGCCATAATTCTGTGGGCTGCTAGAATCTGCGTATGTTATAAATTAAAACACAAAGTGCTTTTAAGTCTTTTTATCCTTTTTTTCTTTTTCTCTCATAAAACATATTTTAACTGCAACCTTCCCTCCCTCCATTACCGCCTCCACCTCCTTACTCCCACAGAGCCACTGTCCCTCTGTCTCCCTCCAGAAAAGAGCAGGCTTCCAAGTGCTATCAATTGAACATCTTTAGAATAGCACCAACGACAGGGCTGGCACAACAGTTACAAGCACTTTCTCCACAAGCAAGGGGACTGGAGTTCAGATCCCCAGAACTCGAATAAATGCTGGTGGGTGTGGTAGCCTGCCTGTGACTCCAGCCTTGGAAAGCAGAGACAGGGGATCCCTGGAGAAAGCTGGCTAGCAAGACTGGCTATATATATTGGAGGATCTGGGTTCCATTTAGAGATCCTACCTGAAAAGAATATGGCAAGAGGACAGGTGAGGAAGATCCCCAAAATCAACTTTGGGTTTCTACATGCACTTCTCCATAGGTACATGCATACATGTATTCACATATACCATACATAGAGACACATAAAAAGAAAACTATAGAAAAAATTTTATCACATATTTCAGATATGTCCATCTCCTGAGTGTTGGAACTACAGGCATGACTATAATCCTCATGTCTTCCTTTTTAATTGATAAAAATAGAGCCAATGGGTATAGGCTGGTGAATAGTCCAAAAGTAGTAGGAACTCAGTCCTAACTTCCCGTCTAGTTTCTTTTTAATCTACTTCCACTTTCCGATATTCCAAAAGAACAGAATGAATTATCTGAAAATAACGGCAGGTTTCTTCTCTAAGAAAAATACTGGCTAGTTCATGACTACAAAACAGGGAGAGGGCTTAGAGGTTCTGGAATAATCAACTTTCAGATCCATAGTAGTATCTGGGTCTGTGCTAAAGGAAGCAAGCCTAGGACAAGTGAACACTTGAAGTTAAATACTGAGTACTAGGTCACATTTGCAAGTCAGTGATTTGAAAAAGAACTCAAACTATAAAATTGGCTCAATTTATTCCCCCTTTCCTTTGTCTTTGCTTACACCCTAACAGGAATACTTATTATCAGAATACCTCCAGAAGTACTTTCTAAACATGGCAACTATGTTTCTTCAACATTAAGATAAATATGTTTATGTGAGGAATACATACCAGAGTAGGACTTTGCAATCACCTTACCTTATAAAAATAAAATGGTTGCAAATCAAGAACTTCAATAATCCAAGGGAAAGTACGGGGTGAGCTATAGGCAAAGAGCACAATTTCCAAACAACAAGCCACCAAGGATCTATGAAATATATCTTGCTCTAAGAGAACCTTGGGGAAGAAAAAGATCAAAATTTAGTATTTCTCAGTAATTTCAGCCTTGGCCCTTCTAGAGGAAAACCATAACCAAGTGAAGTTGAGAGATGAGGCATAGCAGGAGTGAAACCAATCCCCGCCTCCACATGTACACCATATCATGTGCTCCCCACACACGCTCCCACACATACATAAACACTTTTTTTGAGCTAGTCCGACAGGTCATCTGGTAAAAGCACTTGGCATACAAGCCTGACAGCTGAGTCTGATCCATGAAACCACATAAAACTGGAAGAACTGACTCCACAGAGCTGTCTTCTGACTTCTAAGCCTGCACCATGACATGGACGTGTCCATACACACATCATATACACAATATTTTTAAAATTTACATTCATCTTGCTTGTGTATGTGTCTGTGTGTCTGCACACAGTGTGTACCATGATGCCCATTTGGAGGTATTCATACGAGCTTCAAGGATCAAACTAAAGTTGTCAGGTTTGCACAGAGAGCACTTTTTACCTACTAAATCACCTTTCTGGACTCCAAAATTATTATTATTATTATTTTAAGATTTATTTATTTATTATGTATACAATGTGTGTTTGCATGTACACCTGCATGCCAGAAGAGGGCACCAGATTTCATTTTAGATGTTTCCAGCCACCATCTGGAAATTGAACTCATGATCTCTGGAAGAGCAGCCAGTGCTCTTAACCTCTGAGCTATCTCTCCAGCCTCAAAATTATTTTTTTTAACTTTTATTAGTTACACTTTATTCACTTTGTATCCCCCATAAACCCCTCCCTCCCACCAAAATTATTTTTTAAAGCTATCTACTTTCTTTTATCATGAATCAACACAGATCAACTAGAGAATAAAAAAGCAAAAGTTCCATCTAGGATAAAGCTAGAAGTCATCTGTAAATACAAACCACAAGTCACAAAGATCAAAAGAAGAAAGGATGATAAATGACTCACAGACAGAAGATATTCAAATATACCGGAGAGCGTGTGGACAGACACTGAAGGAAACTGGATGTATGAAACCTGGAGGAAGCAGCATCTGATGGAAGAGTGCAAAGCAGGAATAAGGCAAGGACAGATAGAGGGGTGATTTGAGAGTCTGCAGGAGTTAAGAGTGTGGGAGGACACTCACAACCAGTATTCTAAGGGTCAAACGAGGGACCTTTTGGAGTCTAAACTGTTCTCTAGAGGAACGGAACAAGACACTCACAGGTACTTAGGAAGAACCGAAAGTCTATAAATTGGATTGTGAAACTGTATCCTTTACTTGTCTTGCTCTGTAACACCAACAACCAGGCAAATACAAGACAGCAACAGGCGAGACTCTCATCACCTGAAACAACTGGATTTTTTCTTCACAGCTTATCAACTCTTTAGTGCCTTACTTATATGTTATAAGTGGACAATCAAGAATAACCCCAACATCTGCAGAAAACCTTCCTTGAAATATAGACCAAAATACACAGAAATACTTAGGAGACATATTGCGCAACAGAAGAAAACATTAAAGATATATAATTCACCTTAAAGAATAAAAAAGAAATGCAAGCTGGGCACAGTGTCACATGCCTGTAATTCCAGCATGGGGGGAGGCAAAAACAGGCAGATCTTTGTGAGTTCAAGGACAGTGTGGTCTACAAAGTGAGTCCCAAGACAGCCTAGGTTATACAGGGAAACGCTGTATCAAAAAAAACAAAAAAAAAAAAAAAAAGAAAGAAAGAAAGAAAGAAGAGAGAGAGAGAGAGAGAGAGAGAGAGAGAGAGAGAGAAAGAAATGCAAAAATTTAGGGGTATAAAATAGAGCATTTCAAAATAATGAAACAAAACAAACACAATGAATCACAGGACATAAATTTAAATTAAAAGGGCAGTTCTGTAGGATTGCCTAATGGGTGAATGTAAAACCCACAAAAAGGTACAACAGGAGACTAGGGTTGTAGCTTAGCTGGTAGGGTGCTGTCTAGCATTCACAAAGCCCTGGGTTCCCCTGGGTATGGGGAAACATGGCTATAACCCCAGAACTTGGGAGATGGAAGCATGAAGATCAGGAATTCAAGGTCCTGGTTATTTAGTGAGTTAGAGACCAGAGAGGTCAGCCTGGGTTTCATAAGACCCTGTCTCAAAAACAACAACAACAACAACAAAACAAATCTAGCATCAGTGATAAAAGATTCTGAAGAATTCTAGAAAGGCTGAGGCAAATGGGATCAGGAGTTCCAGACCAGCCTGAGCTATAAATCAAGCTCTAGGCTAGCTTACAGACTTCTGCAGTGAAAACTATTTAAAAGAGCCAGGGAAATGGTGGCACACACCTTTGATCCCAAAAGTTGAGAGGCAGAGGCAGTTGGAGCTCTGTGGTTTTGAGGCCAGCTTGGTCTACAGAGAGAGTTCCAGGATAGCGAAGGCTACATAGAGAAACCCTACCTCAAAAAACCAAAAACCAAAACTAACAACACCAAAACAAAACAAACGATTTCTGAAATAAAAACCAGTCATACACCATTAACAAAGAGCTAGCATGCCATTAAAGAAACTGGACAAGGGCTGGAGAGATGGCTCAGAGATTAAGAGCACTGGCTGCTCTTCCAAAAGTCTGAATTCAATTCCCAGCAACCTAGGTGGCTCACAACCGTGTATGGGGAAATCTGGTGCCCTCTTCTGGCGAGCAAGGTAGAACACTGTATACATAATAAATAAATAAATCTTTAAAAGAAAAAAAGAAAGAAAGAAAGAAAAGAAACTGGACAATAATGGAGTAATGTCTTCAAAGTCACAAAGTTAAATGTCAATTCAGAATTCTGCACACAGACAGCTACCAATATAGTGTGAGTAATAATAAGACATTTATGCAGACTTTTACAAGGAACTTAAAGGGGTTGAGAGATGTGCTTTGTGGCTAAGATTAATGGCAGCTCTTCCAAAGGACTGAGGTTTGAGTCCCAGCATCAACATGGCAGCTCACAAACTCCAGTCCCAGAGGATGCCCTGGCCTCATCCAGCCTCCCTAGACACTTCACACATGCGCTGCACAGCAGACACACAGGCAAAACACCATACAGAATAAAAGTAAAGGAAAAACCCTACAAAAGGAACTTTAACGTGAGAGAAGGTTTCTACATTGTGCTAAATTGCTGATATCTATACCAGGAGACTGGGAGTCAGATATATACGTATATTACCTAAAATAGTCATAAGAAAGGAAATACATACAGCTTTAAAAATGTTCAAAAAACTCATCGAAGACAGAAAAAGTGAGCAAGCAGAAGGACAGACGTTTATCTTTCTGCAGGCTGTATTTTTTAGAGCGGGAAAAGGGAAGGAAGAAGAAAAGGGTAGGGAAAAAACGGTACAAACATAAAACAGAAATAAAATGGTAGATTTAAGCCTTACTGCATTAATACTTAAACGAACGTGGGCAAAAATTACCAGTTATAAGACAGAAATGACAGAGTTGATGAAAGAAAGAAAGAGAGAGAGAGGGAGGGAGAGAGGGAGAAGGAGAGAGAGAGAGAGAGAGAGGAAGGAAGGAAGGAAGGAAGGAAGGAAGGAAGGAAGAGAAAGAAAGGAAGGAAGGAAGGAAGGAAGGAAGGAAGGAAGGAAGGAAGGAAGGAAGAAAGAGAAAGAGAAAAAAATGGGTGTTGCAGTGTATGACTGTAATTTCAACACTGAGAAGGCTGAGACAGGGGATCACTGTGAGTCTACCAGAACTGCATGCTAAGTTCAAGGCCATCTTGGCTACAGGAGACCCTCTCAATCATGCCTAAGGCTCAAAACTAACTAAGTAACTAGCAAACTAAATAAATAAATAAGGCATGACTTAAACATATGCTTCCTAAAACTCAAGTAATAATAGAGGTAGCTTAGAAGTAAAATAACAGAGAAAGATGAACCATGTAAACATTAACTAAAAGGAAGCAGGAACCATTAGAAACACTTCGTAGCAAACAAAATCACCATGGCCAGAGAGGGGACACTATGATGATAAAAGGGTCAATTTACAGAGAAGACAAAGGAGCAATCTTAAGTTTGTACACACTAAACAGCAGAGCTTCAAAATATATATATAAAAAAATCTGGTAAGATATGAATGAGACAATTTTACAACTATATTCAGAACATTTTAATATCCCTCTCCCAACACCTGAGAGAAGCAGAAAATCAGCATGGAAACAGAAAACAGCAGCATTATGAACAACATGACAGAAATAACAGAACTCACAATATCATGAAATACAACTGGACCTTTAAAGAACATTCCAGACAATGCAGAACATACATTTTCTTCAAGGTTCTATAGAACATTAACGAAAGTAAACTGTCTTAGGCTACAAAATATAGTGTCAATAAACTAAAAGAGGTGGATTCATAAGATATTTTATAACTGTAAGAATGTTAAACAGCAGTGGCTTTGTAAAGGACTTTCTGGTAGCAGCGTTTTGTACAGTAGATAGCATTTTTCTTTGTTTTTGTTGTTTTGTTTTAGTTTTTTCACTAAGTGTAGACTTGGTTGTTCTATAGACCAGGCTGGCCTCGATTTCACAGAGGTCCACCTGCCTCTGCCTCCCAGAGTGCTGGGATTACAAGCGTGTGCCACTGTGTCCAGCTCCACGGTCATTCTTTGTTTTTTTTTTTTCCTTTTTTTTTTTTAAGAGTTATTTATTTATTATGTATATAATGTTCTGTATACATAAACACCGGCACACCAGAAGAGGGCACCAGATCTCACTATAGATGGTTGTGAGCGACCATGTGGTTGCTAGGAATTGAACTCAGGACCTCTGGGAGAGCAGCCAGTACTCCTAACCTCTGAGCCATCTCTCCAGTCCAATATGGTCATTCTTAATTCAAAAATCTTAAATGAGAAATCACAGACCATAATTCTTAAGTTTTAAGTTGTGTGCTCTTCTGAGCAGTGTAACAGAACATCACACTGTCCCCCTCTCCCCTGCAGTGGATGTGAATCATCCCTTGGTCTAGATCCACACTGTATGTGCTACCTGCTTATTACTCACTTAGCAGTAGTGATGTTGATGTGGTATTTCAGTGCTTATGTTTAAATGGCTCTCATTTTACTTAACAATGACCCTAAAGTGCAAGAGTAGAGACAGTATTAATTTGGATATGACAAATAATAACCACAAAGTGCTGTGTTTAGGTGAAACAATAAAAGTACAATAAGGTACTTAGAGAGAGGTGGATAACATTCACCTAACTTTATTATAGGATCTTGTTACCACTATTATTAGAAGTAACTATTAGTGCTGCTTTCTCACTGTGCCTGTATAAATTAAACTTTGTCAGCCAGGCAAGGTGACATATCTGTCACCCCAGCACTTGGGAAGTAGAGCAGGATGATTGCTGCCAACTTTGACTACACAGAGAGACCTTGTCTCACAAAACAAAAACAGACTGGTGAGATGATTTGGCAGGTCTTGCCAACAAGCCTGAGGACAATCCCCAGGACCCACCATGGTGAAAGGAAAGAACCTAATGCTGCCATCTAACCTCCACACATATATTACAGCATGCATGCACATGGGTAAAGCCCATGCTTAATACATAATTGTTTCAAGCCCCAAAAAGCAATCAAATAAATGTTATCACAGATAAAAGAAACCAAAATATAGCAGTAAGAGCTATCTGAAAACTATGTCCCTCCCAAAAAAAGGGGGACCACTGTATCTTGATTTTTGTGCTAGTTACATAACACACATGATACACCTGTAGAAGGGAAGACACACTATTTCCCCGGTCAGCTTCTTCATTTTGATACTGTACTGCTTAAGCTATAATCCCTACAGAAAGATAATCTGCTACTTTTGCAACTTGGTATGAATCTGTAACTATTTCAAAATAAAAGCAAAAACTTTCCTTCTCCCTCAGGTGTTTCATTAAGGTGTTAGCATAAACCACAAATGTATGAAATCCAAGAAGAACCAATCCTAAAGAAATAAGATGAAAATTCCAGGGTAAAACAGAGAAACACTTTTGTAGTAGTTACATAGTATCCTTCCATAGCTACCTGTTTCTACTGGAACAGGAGAGGAAAGGACTCTGAGAGTGACCACACAGAGCACAGAGGAAAGGAGGCAAGAACTATCTTAGGACAGGCTTCACTTTGTAGAACATTTCTTTCAGGGGCTGGAGAGAAGGCTCGGGTAAGGGTGAGCACTTGATGCCAAGCCTGACAGTCTGGGTTTGATCCCCAGGACGTACATGGTGGAAGGAGAGAAGCTGATTCCTGCAAACTGACTTCTGACCTCCCCTTGTATGCCACACTATAGAATGAGACACAATCCCCCTAAATATATAGTAAAAACTAAACTATAACTATAGTACAAAACTAAATAGAAAACACTTTTAGTAGTCCTTGAAGTAATCAGAACTGGTCAGATGTTCAAAGAAAAATCTTTTTTTTTTTTAAGAAAAACAAATACTATTTTATAATTTAATAATCTTTTAGTTAGGGCTGGAGAGATGGCTTAGCAGTTAAGAGCACTGTCTGCTCTTCCAAAGATCCTGAGTTCAACTCCCAGAACCTACATGGTGGCTCACAACAATTTATCAATACTGGGATGCAATGCCCTCTTCTGGTATGCAAGTATACATGCAGATAAAGCACTAATGAAATAAATCTTAAGAATCTCTGAGTTATAAACAAATAGGTAATTGTCAGCTTTAACAGTTTGAGGGGCAGAGTGCTTATCATCAGGAACTGGGAATGCAGGCCAGAGAAAGCTCATTTATAGAAAGAGAACACTAAAGTATACCACGTCTCACCTTTCTCCTTTGAGATGGACAGCATGGATGTGTCAAAATCAACAACAGAAATTAAAAAATAAAATCTTGTCCACATCTGCCATAAACTGCTGATTCCCCACAATGGCCTACGGAGCCTGTCAAAACACTACTTCCAATAACAAAGCTCCCGGGGTTCCAATGCAAGCTGCACACTCTGTGTGGGCACCGTGTTGGTGTTCCTGGCTACATCGGGCCAGTGAGCAATGGCACTGCTTCAAGGCCTGCAGGGGGAGGGAGGGTCGTGCTCTTACTGCTCACTTTTGTATTCTAAATGTTTTCATTCAAAAACCCTGAGTGTGATTTTCTATAGCAGGCTTGACACTAAATACCAGATGCAAAACTTTCAGAACTGGTTAGAAAAGCTTTGGTCCTGTGGAAGAAAGTTCCTGATTCTTGGTTGTTGTTCTTCTTCCAGAGCTGAGGACCGAACCCAGGGCCTTTGGCTTGCTAGGCAAGTGCTCTACCACTGAGCTAAATCCCCACCCCAGAATCTTCCTGATTCTTAAAAAAAAAAAAAAAAAAGTATAAGGCAGGATGAAAAGCGTGCAAAGCTGCAAGCAAGTTTAGAATACAGCTAATGCCAAGTCACCTAACACCTTCTGAGAAAGAACTCATGCAAAAGAGTTAAAAAATGCATTATTAAAAAGAAGAGAGTTAGTTTTGCTTGGAAAATTAAAAAGACCTCTATCAGCACATTTACTATTTGAAAGCTTTTAAGAGGCTAAAGATAAATCTGCTCAGAGAGAACTGAAAACTAAACACCAGGCTTGGAAAACTCTGCAGTGCACACAAGCAGGCAAGCTCAGCTTGCTTAAGATGAGAGATTTCTTTACGTTAGTGAAATGGTTGGGAAGAGTAAACTGCTGAAGACGGACAAAGTGATCTCATTGTTAGTGGTTTAAAACAATCAGGCAACATCACTGAGCACTAAGATAGAAGATGGAGCTGTCTTTGTGATTAGGCATGAGAAAACAACTAGGTCTCAATTGTCTCAAGTTGTTGTCAAATTTAGAAATGATAAAGTTGGTTAATATTTGATATTCAGTTCCTTTTTCTGTAGCTCATGGACTGCTGCCCACTGAATACATTTCTATTGGTATTTTCAAGCCCTGATGGTGGAAATTCCTGCCAAGTTTCAGCTTCTAAGTCTGGAGATGAGACTGTCCATGCAGATGTGCTGGTGAATCATTCTGCCTTTGATGGAGGCCGACAGACTGATGCTTTTACACTGGTGACAGTTCTGTGCAGGTGAGCGCCCCTGTGTTCTAGGCCAGAACTGTTTTCACAGCCGTTAAAGAGCTGTGATATAGCTATGTTTTCAGAGAAGCTTCTAGAGTCATTAGTTAAGGTCTGATACCTAGGCACAAATCATGTGTATAGTTAATGGTTGTACATAGAAGTGATTGTTTGTGTCATAACAGCTTTTTATAGTAGGAAAAAGATTTACACATCTTTCTCATAATCTTTTTTCTTTTTCCTCAACTAAAAACTAAGAAATGATGTCAATAGTCTGTGCCGTTGGTTTTATTGTATAGAAGAAAAATTCTAGTTTTTGTAAAAAGAAAGAACAAACAAACCCCTACTCCTTCCCAAGTAAGGCCCTGAGACCTTGCTGTGGCTGGGAGGCAGGTTTACTTACTGACATGTCCATCCCATGAAGTCTTCGTGTTTCCTGGACCATTATCGTCTCTAATATTTTATAATACAAAATTTCTGCCAGTTTTAGTCTGTTTACAGCAAAGTCTATAGGAAATAAAGGAAAGCATGTGCTACTGAAATTGTGATGACAACTAAAAAGCAAAAACTTAATTGGTACATGAACTGTAAGAAAAGGGAAAGGATTCTACTTTGGGGGACATTCTCCATACCTAATTCTTACCTATGTGGGATCCTGGCTGCTTATCTGTGGACTGGGTATAGTGCTGGCAGAAAGTCTCTCCTATTCCTTTCAGTATTTTTATAATGTTTTCCATAGGATTCCGCATACAAGATCTATAAAATACAAGAGAAGCCCACTCATCACAAAAAAAAAAAAAACAACAACCCAGCATTCCTCAAGATTCTTCAAGAATCACCTTAGGGTTGGGATGTAGCTCAGGAAAAAGACTGTTTTGTCTAGCACACACATGGAACACACATATACACCTGCATACACACCTGCACATGCACTGCACATGTGCATGTACACACACACACACACACACACACACACACACAGTCTAGTGAGCTTAGCACTGAAATATAAATTCATGAAGATCATGAGTTCTACATCAGCCTGGGTTATAGAGCTTAAGAACAAACAAAACTCAAAAAAACAAAACCTAGTAGTCTTTAGCGGCCAAAGTTCTATTTCCAGGTATGAGTTTATAAATGTAAATGTACGTTAAGCTTTATATATATAGCAACACATAATAAAGATGGCTCAGCATCAGTTAGAAACTGACGACTTTGTAGTGTGACTTTTCCCCCTTTCTTTATTGGTGCCTATGTGTATCCATGCCTTTGTGTATGGACATCAGAGGTCAGCCTTGGGCATCTCGGAAATGGGCCACTGTGTTTTCTCACCAGCCTGTGTTCTCAGGTTAGGTGAGGCTGGCTAGCCAGCAAGCCCCAGGGATGGCCTTGTTTCTGCCTTCTTGGTGCTGTGATTTACAAAGGCATGCATCACACCCATCTTCTTTAATGGCTTCTGGAGATCAAACTCAGGGCCTCAGCACGTCACCAAATGAGTTACCTTCCCAGCCCTGAAAGTTATCTTTTAAAACTGTGCAGGGCTCCCATAACAAGGACGTGCTCTCCTTCCTGCTTAGTCATCAAGGGAAAGAGAAGGAGTAAGCCATAGTCAGGTGCAGCCTAGGTTATGTGATGGGGATAATTCTTAGAGGACAGCAACAGTGGCCTGGGCCTGGAGATGTAGTTAACTCTCTCCCTAGCCCTGCTTGCCTATTTTTGAGGTAAGGTTTCATGTAACCTAGGCTGGCCTTGAACTCCTGATCATTATGCCTCAACAGAAGAATGGAGGAAAGAGCTCAGTGTGGAACACTATTGAGTACAATTACAATTTTATTAAACATACCCCTTTCCCAGTACCACTTTTTGTGGACAGCCATACCAGACTCATCCACTTCCCTTTCCTGACCACTAATTTAGCATCTCTCTCTGATGATCATTATTTTTCTGATTCTCATTATTCTCTTATTTCATTAGGAATCAGGAAAGAATGATCTCTGATCTGACTTTATCCTACCACCTTTACCAGGAAACAGACTTCTTAAAAAACAATTCCATAAAAATCCCGTTATATACTATCCCCAATAGGTGATCACTCTCATTTAAAATGAACTCGGGTCCACAAGACAGCTCAGTGGGCAAAGGCAATTGCCTCTAAGCATAAGAACCTAAATTCAATATTCACGATCCGCATGGTGGAAGAAAGTTGTCTTCTGACCTCTAAAAACATTCCATGGCACTCAACCCTCCCCCCATAAATATATAAGTGAATGAAAACCATCAAAAGAAATATTCAACTAAGAAAAAAACACAAATTACCCTTATAAGAGTAGAATATCAGCACTCAATAAACTTTCAAATACACGTGAAAGCCTATTATTTTGCAAAATAACAATTTTCAGTTGGTATTTCTGCCTAGATGTCAACATATTTTATGATCAAATTGATGTAGTGAAATTTGCCACATGCACTGCCAGTCTCAAAATTTCTGAATATATTAACACATAATTGAACAAATATTCTAATTTTAATAAAACATTTAAAAAAAATAGCATTATACGTACTCAAAAATATTCAGAAGTTGCTCACTTGGTGCATTTTTTAGTCCAGCCACAATACTCTGTAAGCGGCTTACACTTTGAGTAGCTGAAGCAACAGGTGTGGTGACTGCCTCTTTTTCTTGCAAATACCGCCGCCCAGTAAGAGGGGTAGAAGGCGCAAATGACCGGTTCTGTTGGGAAAGATGATGTGTGAAACTGGCAAGCCATTTCCTCTGTTTGATGCACAGTGCATCCGCCTTCTCTCTTCATCACCTCTCTCTTTTCTTCCTTTCCAGGGTACACACCAGATGTCTAGCAATGTCATGCTACTGACATCTGTACAGCTGAGTCATACTTCATATATGTAGTCTTATTTTTCTCATACAACATACCTGAGATATACTGTATACTTATTTTAATTTTATACATGAGGAAACAGGGAGTTAAGTAAAAAAAATTTGTCTGTGCTAATGAAGTCAACAGAAGAGTTTGGAAGCAGGCTCCCACTCTACGCAGGAGTGAATTTTCCATTAGACTTTGTCCCCTAACAAATCTCACAAATAAACATGGAATTAAGCCTGGGCCCTCAACACTTCAGTCTACAGTTATATAGCAAAAGTCAGAGAAAGGCAGTTGTGTCAAGTGTAGGGAACTAAACTACAATTCTGAAGCAACACATATTAACATAGGCTGAATGGAAGCAAAGAGACTGGTAAGAAAGTTTAAGTAGTATGTCAAAAGACACATATTGGGGCTGGAGAGAAGGCTCAGAGGTTAAGAGCACTGGCTGCTCTTCCAAAGGCCTGAGTTCAATTCCCAGCAACTACATGGTGGCTCACAACCACCTATAATGAGATCTGGTGCCCTCTACTGGTGTACAGGCATATATGTAGGCAGAACACTGTATACATAATAAGTAAATAAATATAAAAGACACATATTATGAGCTAACCCAGGTATGCTTGGAAAATATATAAAATGGGACTAATAGCCAGACTGAGCACTATAATTTAAAAGTTACCTTTTAGAGCTTTCACGGGAAATCAGAATTAGTAGGAGAGATGCAATACTTAAAAGATGCCTCTGCTGTTAGCAGAATGACAGAGAGAAAAGACAAGTATTATTCAGAACTGAGGCAGGTTAGGCCACATTACCTTTTCAAAGTGTTGCTGAAGGTTGCATTCCACACTGGCCTGTGACGTCAGTTTCCCAAAAGGGGTGTCTGCAGTGAACTTTCGAGGTGTTCCAATTTCCTCCTCTGCATCTGCTCCCAAAAAGATCCTCTCATCAAAGTCCCCAACAGTTAGAACATACTCTTCATACTCCTTGTTCACAGCTTTGCTGCAAAGAGAATTGTCTTAAGCTTCCAGAAGAAAACTGAGCTGTATAACGCACTTACCTCAGTATGAAACGAAGATTCACTCTGTAGCTTGGGAAAAGTGATGACTTTCTATGTTTATGACCTTTGCTTATCTAATAATATCAGAGGTTGCCACCTGATTATGAACATTTACGATAGCCACAGCAATGACTTCTCTTGACGTACAGGTCAAAGGAGACTATAGACTTAACCTTATGACAGAGGAGCTGACCCAAGAACAGAGTGTGAGTGTAACATCTGATCACGGAGGAACTCATAGTGGTTTTGAAATGAGGACATTATCAATTGCTAATGCAGATTGACTAGAATATAAAACCAAGCACAGATGTCATTAGGTGTATTTCTGAGTTCTCACGGGAGTATAGTAGTTTCAAATGCGAATGTTTCTTAAATATATTTAGCTAACAAGGCTTAATGACAATTGTACATAATGCCATTAAAGCAAGATTCTGAATTTGAAGGAATTAGCTTTATATTTAATGTTTTACTTAACAAATTTCAACAAATCATTATTGCCAGTCTGTGACATGCCAGACACTATTTGTATTAGATATTTACCTAATAAATATCTAATAGGTAAGATCTCATGTAGCCTAGGCTGGCTTCAAACTCACTATGTTGCCAAGGCTGGCCTTGAACTTTTTTTTAATAATTTATTTAATTTTATTTTATGTGCATTAGTATGAAGGTGTCAGGTCCTTTGGAATTGAGGTTACAGATAGTTGTGAGCTGCCACGTGGTTCCTGGGAATTGAACCCGGGTCCTTTGGAAGAGCAGACTGTGCTCTTAACCACTGAGCCATCTCTCCAGCCTGGCCTTGAACTTCTGATGCTCCTGTAATGTCCCGAGTGCTGACATTACACACAGGTATGCACCACCATAATCACCTATAAAAACTTACCTATTATCAGTAAAACTGGAAAGGTCCAAGAGACATTCACCTTTTAAAATCTGCCAATAAAAAAGAATTTAGGGAATACTAATAAACACAAAAAAAGAGATTTCTCTTATATTTTATATCTTCTGACCTCTGAGGGATCTTGCACACATGTGGTGCACATACATACACACTCAGGCATATACACATAAAATTAAATAAATACTTTTAAAAATACTCCATGGTTAGTCTATGGCAGTGCTTTCCAAAAAATTTTAAATATTTTTATTCATTAAGAATTGCATACACAGTATTTTGACCATATTTACCTCCTAATTCCTCCCAAATCCATCCTCCCTCCCTTCACTTTTTAAAAATAACCCATTGACTCCAACTTGTGTTGCCCATTTCCCTGATGTAGACTCACCCACTGGAGTATGGTTAATCATGAGCCACACCTTTCCAAACACAGACTCTGCCTCTCCTGAGGCAATCAACTAACCATCGTCCCTTGTTAGGGCTCAGGGCTCTCCCTAGTCCACATTAGAATGTTGACAGAATTGACCTTGTGCAGGCAACCACAGCTGCTGTGAACTCAGAGTGGAGTGCTTCTGCCATGTCCAAAAGATACTGTTTTGCTCTGGTCCTCCCTGCAAATGGTCCCTGAGCCTTGGGAGGGGATGTGAAACAAATGTTCCTTTTGTGGCTTAGCATTCTACTCTGCACCGAGAAAGCATTTTAAACAAATGATTTCACCAGTAATTGTGGTGATAGAGAGCCATTATATTTTTAAAGATTTATTTATTTTATTTTATGTATATGAGTCCTCTATCTGCATGCCAAAAATGGGCACCAGATCTCATTATACATGGTTGTGAGCCACCATGTGGTTGCTGGGAACTGAACTCAGGACCTCTGGAAGAGTAGTCAGAGCTCTTCACCTCTGAGCCAACTCTCCAGCCCTGAGAGCTCCATTATTAACAGCAGTGTACGGGAAGGGAAACTAAAGTGACTACTACAGGCTTCAGGCAAGCACAAGGTTTAAACGGAGAGCCAGGTATGCTGTAGAGTACATGCTTCCAATCCAGAAACTTAGGGTGCTGGGCAGTCAGCTCAGTGCCACAACGCTAGCCTGGCACTTACATGGCCCTGGATTTGATCTTCAGTACCGCAAATGGAAAGCAGGAAAGACCTTGATTCCTATTACTAGTGAGAAGGGAAAACTACATAGCTATTAGCAGTTCCATAGATCTTAATTAGACTTAGGTTGTTGTTAAGCTGTAACACAACATGGAAATGCCTTCAAGAGCAAGGGTCCAATATACATGAATGGAGAGAGTTGAATGTACATTTGCCTTCCTAATAGTGATTGCCATCATTTAGCTTGGTAATAGTTTACCATAGATATTCCAGCCCTAAATTGCTACAGCTTCTTGTTTTTAAATGTTATATATATATATATATATATATATATATATATATGTTTTAAATGTTATATATATATGCTTGTTACTTAAATAATAAATTGAACAAGATAAAAGTATCATTCTATAAGCCAAACAAAACACCTCTGGCCCTAGAATTGAAATACCATCCTTTCCAACCATGTGATCCAGAACACATGACTAGCCTCCAAGTATGAAGAAAACGTCATGGGCCTGTGGAGTAGCTCAGCAGATGCAGATGTCTGCCACACAAGCCTGGTAACCTGAATTTGATGCCAGAAACCCACTTAAAGCAGGCAAAGAACTAAGGTTGTCCTGACCTCCACACATCCTGGGGTATGTGCACCCATATATACACAACAGTTATCCATGCACACACACAATAATAATACTTTTTAGAAAGAAATGTTTAAGCCAGGCAGTGGAGGCACACACCTTTAATCCCAACACTTGGGAGGCAGAGAACAATCAACACTGAGTTTGAGGCCAGCCTGCTCTACAGAGCTAGTTCCAAGACAGCCAGGGCTACACAGAAAAACCCTGTCTCAAAAAACAAACAACAACAATAAGTAAGTAAAAATCTCTTCATACTAAGTAAGGGACCAGAATGATGACTTAAACCAAATCCTTTTACCGAAAATAAGTGACAAGGTCTAGTTGAATTATGTGACTCAAGGTTAAAGAAAAAAGTTAAAAACTCTTCCATGATAAACTAATTCAGAAACATAGACAATTAATTGGGGAGAAATTTCAGAATGCATGTAAGTAGCCTACAAACAGTTTTCTACTCTATTTATGTGAAATTAGAGCAACAGTTGTAGCTGAGGGTAGTGGCACATGCCTTTAATACTCAGAAGGCAGAGGCAGGCAGATCTCTGTGACTTCAAGGCCAGCCTGGGCTACATAGTGATTTCCAGGACAGCCAAAGTGAAAAAAAAAAAAGGGGGGGGAGGGGTTGTCTCAAACACCAAAAAAAAGGGAAAAAAGCAATTCTGATATAATATTACAATACTTTTAATAAACAGCAGGTAGTCAAACTACTTATGTCAGAAAATCAGTCAGCTTACTCTGACCTCATGCTTTTCATAATCCTTTATCAGGAGAATGCTGGTTTCTGTCAGAACCCCCTAAAATTGCTGACAGCACATTTCCCTGACATGACATACAACTAAGCACTTTCTTTAACCACTCAGCTTCTCTTGTGACTAGAGTCAAGGTGAGTCACAGCAGACACTGAAACTTGGGACTGAAAGGCATTGGATCCCCTGGATCTGGAGTTACAGGATGTTGTAGCTCCATGTAAGTGCTGGGAATTAAACCTGGGTCTTCTGCAAGAGTAGTAAGTGCTATTAACTTCTGAGTCATCTTTCTAGCCCCAGACCAGGGATATCTGAGCACAGGTCTAGAATGTTAAGATTCTTTCCTTTCAGGTTGCTGCTGACCCCTAGACATCCTTATTTCATTATTAGTACCTTCTTATCAAAGAGTTTTGAGATGTACGGCTTGAAGTAATGCTCCTTTATCCCTTTGGCTTCTACTGGAAGTCCATCGTGCAGATCACAAAGCACTGCGATGATGCAGGGAGGCTCTTCCGCAGCTCTGAAGTCAGGAGCGTGGAAATCAGATGGCAAACCTGGTTTGCCAAAAGCATGAGGGGAACAGGAGGGACAAAAGGACAGTTAACTTTAAATTTTTCTCTAAAAGTTAGCAATTACTTTTCAAAAATAAGTATTTTACCTTTAAATGATGGATTTAACAAGTCTCGTCTATTTGGGCACATGAGAGCATTGGCAAAAATCAGGTCCAGGCAGCACAGAAGTAAATGATATGAGTTTACTAAATCATCACCAATCATACGAAAATTACCTTCATAAGAAAAAAAAAGTTAAAATCCAGAAACCTCTCAGGTCAAACATCACCAAAGCCAGAGTATAAACAGAAAGCACTGAGAATATAACTCACCCTTAGTGTAAACAAAGAGTGTCCAGCAGAAATTAAAGAGATCCTTAACACTGCAAGGAACCCTCCTACAAGGAAAAATGTGTTGTTTTCTTAAATGGCTTTTTTTTTTTCTTTTGGTCTGACTAACCCGCTAAGCATGGAAAGAGAAAAGAAACAGTCAAATTCCATGTGCAATTCCCCTCAGGTGGACAGGATGGCTCAGAGACTGATTTGGTGAAGCTTTTCAGTATGTATTAAACAATCAGATTTAAAAAAAATAATAGATTTGTCTTTGCACAAAGGTGAAATGCAGACTTTTAAAATTAAATTCTCCTAATAATTTTGCATCACAAATATATGAGAGTAAGAGTCTCACCTCTGTTTCCTGCTTCGTGGCAACTTTGGTAGCTCTTCGTATGGATTTTGAAAGATATCTAAAAAGATGGGCTCAAATTTTTTAAAAATTACAGTAGATACTTCAAAATTTCTTTCTAGCCTTTCTATACGTTCACGGAATTCTTGTGGTAGGTTTGACATGTCCATCCACTTCTTCATCTTACTAAAAAACTGTATTAGGCTTTAAAAAAAAAAAAAAAAAAGAAAGAAAAGGCAACTTTAAAGTTAGTCCATATAATGGATTGAAAATGGCACATTCTCTTCATGGCTAAAAATCTTTGTTTTAAAAACCTACATTTATGAAAAAGCAAACAACATAAACCCTCACCCCTAGCTCAAATTCTCACTCCCGGCACTACAAATTATACTGGTTCCCAGGATCATCACCGAGACTGACAAAACCAAAGTGACAACTGTAGTGGAAGTTTTAGCTTCTTTAAAAACTCAGTTATGTTACAGAAACGTGTTTTAATTCCAGGTGTGGGATAGGAGGCTGCTTTAGTTTGTCCAAAGCAGTTAACTATGGCTGTCTTGTGCTCTGAGAGGGGCGTGGTCTTTGACAGCTACAGATAGTTTAATTCTGAGGACTCTGAGATGGTATAAACACCAGAGCCCAGCAGGGGGGACAGGGGCACTTGAAGGAAGAAGGGAGCTGCTGCTCTGCTCTCCCTGCTGCTGCCCACCATTGCTGCTGGTTCGTCCTGCTGCTGCATTTGCCGTTTGCTGGACTGCTGGATATCCTGACTACAAAGATTGGACTTGCCTCAAGGAACTATGTCCCTAAACAGCAGGAAGTAATAAAGAGACATACCATGACCCTTTCCCCTCTAACCTTCTTTCTCTCCTACCTAGTGTAGGGGGATTGGAAAGTATTAGGGTGGATAAGAGTTGGAAGGGAGGTAGAGGCATGAGGAACCCAAATAAAATAGAGTTAAAAATAGGCGCTACAGACAGCAGTCTTCTATGACGCAGGCAATAAAAGCACCTACCTATTTCTTTCATCCTCTACACCTACGCAGTGTTCTACATGTCATTTATGAAGTAAATGTTAGTCAACAATTTATAGGTTCACAAAGTTAGTTTGAAGAAAAATCAGACTCCCAAATGAAAAGCTCTTCACAAAGAACCAGACTATTATGGTTTGGGAATAAAATTCAAGTGTTTGAGTTCTTTTTGTTTTTGGAGACACGGTTTCTCTTGTAGCCCTGGCTGTCCTGCAAATCACTCTGTAGATCAGTCTGGCCTGGAACTCAGAGATCTGCCTGCCTCTGATTCCCAACTGCTAGGATTAAAGGTGTGCACATACCTTTGTATGTGTGTATGTGTGCATACCATGTCTGAGCAAGTGCAAAAGGCAAGAAGGAGGTATCAGAACCCTCTGAAATGTGAGCTGTGAGCTCCCTGATATGGGTATTGGGAACCAAATTCAGATTCTCTGGAAGATCAGGAAGACCTCTTAAGCACTGGGCCATATCTCCAGAACCTCCACTTTAACTTTTGAGATATAGCTGTCATTTTGACTGGACTGGCTAGCCAAGCAACCCCCAGGATTGGCCTGCCTCAGTCCCCCAACTCTGAGGTTCCAGATCACAAGAAACCTGGCACCCATGCTTGTGTTACAAATACTCTTACCCACTAAACTACCTCTCTGGCCCAAATTTAGTACTTCTAAAACAACATTTGGGAAAGCAAAACGTTTTACCTTAACTTAGCTGAGCGAAGTATTCTGGTCAGTGAAACACAGTTCCCTTCCATGACACCCTTTCCCACTGTAGGAATGATGCTCTTGCGGCAAGCAACATATAATGAGCATGCCAGCCAGTGTATGACTTCTCCCTGGAGGCCAACAAACACAATACAGAGACACGTTCAAATGCTTGTCTGGAAGAGGCCTTACAATTTCATCTGCCTAAACCCTGACAAAATAAGGCTAACACAATTCCAAGTATCAGTACAGACCTCCACATTCTTCTCCTTGTTCTTAGAACCAGAGCATGAAAAATCAGAAATTTTGCTAAGTTCTAAGTCTAAAAATAGATCTCTCTTTCTTAATTCCAAATTTAGTCTTCCTGATAGAATTCTACTAACATCTTTTTGTATTATCTTTCTCAGGTTTTTTGCTTGCTTGTTTGTTTTTTAAGACAGGGTTTCTCTGTGTATCTTTGGCTGTCTTGGAACTAGCTCTGTAGACCAGGCTGGCCTCAAACTCACAGAGATCTGCCTGCCTTTGCCTCCTGGGTGCTGGGATTAAAGGCGTGCAGCACACTGCCATTTTTCTCAGTTTTAAAACACCAATCATATTCTTGATGATATTTATTCTTTTCTATCACTTAAGTTTTATGTTTCTTTTTAAATAGTTTGGCAGAGAAAAAAATAGATTAGAAAGTTGGCAAGGGTATCACATGTTGAAAACATTAATATTTATATTAGCATATAATGTGCTATATTAATATAATAAGGAGCATGTTAATATATCAAGACAATATTTTAGCATTAAAACCCACAATATGAAGGTATGTCTATGTCATTTTTGTGAAGTAAAGATTTGGGGCATTATTTATCCCATAGTAAGTTATCTTTAAACTACTGAGCATAGTTCTCCATCACCATAGCTATCTCGGTTTATAAGCTCTAAGGAAAGTAATGTTTGTTAATTTAACACTTAATTTTCTGCTCGACTTCAAATGTCTTCAGGCTGAAGACACCTTATGACTGCATGAAAAACAGCTGAAGTCTGAAGATTAAGAATTATAGACACAGACACCAACATGGCTACCTAAATATGACCACCAACAGACATGCTAATGTAGAAGGCAGAACTTAGACAAAAGCTACAGACAATTAAGGAATACTGACAGAGGAAGAAATAGCACATTTGATATTGGTTCTTCAACATCAAATGGTCAGCCCAGAAAATATAAAGATATGCACCAAGCAGGTTGTATTTATGTATTTGGAATATACACAGATATGTATACACATATGGAACAGTGATTAAAGACCATGAATTTGATAGAGAGCACAAAGGAAAAGTACATAGGAGGGGCTGAAGGGAGGAAAGGGAAGGGGAAAATGATGCAATTATATGATAATCTCAACAAAAGTGATAATACTAAAAATAATTACAGATACAAGGCTGGAGAGATGGCACTTGCTATGCAGGCCTTAAGACCTCAGTTTGATTCCTGGACCCCATGGAAAACGGAAGGAGAACACTGATTTAACAGAAGTTGTCCTCCGACCTCCAAACATGCGCCAAGGCATGTGGCCCCCCAACACCAACTAAATTTTTATTTTATTTTTGTATGTGACAGGGTTGAAAATGTATCTTACTGCTAAAGTACTTAAGACAACAAAACAATAAAATCAAAGATAGTTCTTAACCTCCAAGTCTAAAGCTAAGAAAAGTAATAGAAACTATTCTCTGTAAGTAAAAGTACAGGTTGTAAGAATTGATGGGCAAGTGTGGGAAAATACTGTACAGTAACTGACTTTGACTAGGAGTCAAGAAAAACTTCACAGAGGAAGATTTAAAACTGTTAAGCAGCAAACTACCAAAAATAAAAGTAAGTTAGGAGAGTAAAGGGAAACTGCCTGTCCAGACTTGTGTGGTGTTAGTTAGAGGCAGAGACTGCAGAGAGGATTCCTAGCAGGCAGCAGACACAGGAAGGTGTCTTTACTCTAAGTGCCTTTCCAACAGCTAAAAGAAGAAAAGGAAAAGAAACAAAATAAAGGACAGACTACTCCCAAACTCAAGTCATATAGCTGTGCTTTCTAAAGCAAACATTTAAGGTGTCAATCAACTCTGCTTAAGTATAGAGTTAGAATTTTGATCATCAGCCTTCTCCAGAGTTACAGGCGAAGGGAAATGTCCAGGCAGAGTGACCTGCAGAAAGCATACAACTTGGACTGAGTTCAACATACTTAAGAATCTGAAACAAGCGTCTAGTTTGAGTGACTTCGCCACACATTGTACTTAATAATACTTATTTGAGGAAATTAAATGAAGGCCTGGGAGGCTAGAATGCTTCCTCCGGCGCCAAAAATCAACTTCCCTTACTTTTTTGCAGAGTGCATATGTGTACACATGTGTGTAAATGTGCTCACCCATTCACGTACACATGTATGAAGGCCAGAGACAGATGTTGGGTGTCTTCATCTTTAGCTTGCAACCTTTTGAGGAGGAGTCTCTCAATGAACTGGGAGCTCCATGATTTGGCTAGGTCGGCAGGCCTGAGTGCCCTTCAGATTCGCCTGTCTTCACGCCTCCATCTCTCATAACCTGGCATCTCCGGGTTACAGACATACTGGCACTGCTCCTGCACCTGCCTTTTCCGTGACGGCTGGGGATCCAGGCCCTCATGCTTCTCAGAAAGCACCTCCTCCACTGGGCCAGCTCCCCTGCTCTCCCACACTTTCACATTCTCTCTGTTTTCTGGTACCTTCTGTTGCAGATCACTATCTTTTATTCAGTCTATTCTGCCTTTTCCTGGAAGCACGTAAGTTGTCTCAGGTACTTTTCTCTCACGTAAGTATAGACATAAGCACAACAATCAATCCCCTACTTCCAACTGCATGTTTTTGAGAGCAGCAATTATTTCACTGGCAGGCTGAGTCACAGAAGTCTGTATGTGAATCCAGCCCATGTGAAAGCTTTTGCACATCCCAGTGATATGGTGGAATAGTCTGTCCTGATGCCCCCATATGACGGGGATGCTTTCAGTACCCCAGAAGATACCAAAATCCAAGGATGTTCAAATGCAATGCATTTGCACATAACCCCTCATCACCTCCAGATCACTTGATGTAGAAAGCTATGTAAATAATCATACCATATTGTTTGTGGAATGCCAAGTCCGTTCATGCTCAGGACAAAACGCAAAACGCAATTTTTCCCCAAATACTTTTGATCTGCCAAACCCATGGACTTGAATTACACCGTACATGCTATCACAATTCTAATCCTACACTAAGCTTACCACCTATCTGGGTTTCTATATTACAGTGACTCTAGGCAAAACAGTCCCAGCCGTGATAACACCAAGAAAGCAGGTAGAGTGGTCACTGCCCTGCTGTAAAGACAAATATAAGTTACCGGCGCTGTCCAGTAATGATAATCACCATTTAATTTATTCAGAGCCAGACACCCCGCCAATCCCTGGGGTAATGGCCTGGCGGAGAGGACCGCGGGGCTGAGAACTTTGTGTGTGCTGACTCTGATCAGACTACAGTGCATGGCAGTAGGTGAACTAACTGCTGCACGCTATGAGGCAGAGGGCGTGGAGAAGTTAAAATGGCTCATCCTGGTGAGCCAGGGTGCGTCAGACACCGTGTCACCCTGGGCTTCGCTGAGTTAACTTCTTAGGAGCCCGCTTTCTCTTCCGAGGAGTGGGCATCCAACAGTGTTTCGGAAGAGTGGAAGAGACCTAATCAAAGGGCTGGGCGGCGATTAGCAATTCATTCTGTCAATGGATCGGGTCTGATCGATTTAACGGCAGCACCGTGCCGTTTGGGGCGCTGGGCGGCGCGCAGAAATCAAGTTTGGAAGTCCCGAGTCTCGGGAACCCCGGAGCCGCTCAGGACTCAGAACCAGCAGCTTCGGTTTCCCGCCTCAAAACAAACGGGTGGGTTGGTCGAGCTACACCCACCCTTCCCTCCCCGCGCTCCTCAGAGACCCTCGTAGGTGCGGGGAACTCCCACCGCCCGATAGGCTGGGGCGGGGGCGGGCCGGGGGTGGGGCCTGGCGAGGGTCGGGGCCGCCGCCCACCTGCCGCCGCTCACCTCCAGGCTGTAGTTGCCGCGGATAGCGGTGAAGTCGTCCAGGGCTTCGGCCGCGCTCCCCTCGTCCAGGTTCAGCTCCTGGCACAGGGCCTGCAGCGCCTCCCTGGCCGCGGCGACCACCGCCGCCCCCTCGGCGTGGGGCTCGTCCTCGAACATCCCCTCCGGCCCGACGGGCGGCGCGACCCGGCTTCGGGGTTTTCTTTTCCCTCCCGGCGAGCTACCCACAACCCCCCGCGACAAAGCGCGCGAAAATCGCCGGCTGGAGCTCGCCTTCCCTTCATCGTCTGCCTCCGCTTTCCTGCTCAAAAGAGTCCCTTCCTCCTCCGGAGCCCGAAGCGGCCCCTCTCCCGCCGTGTGAGGAGACGACGGACCCTACGCTCTAAAGGAGACCTAGCTCGGGCCCTGGAGGGCAGCTCCCGGGCACCGGCCCACGGGGACGGCCGTGAGGGAGCGGGGCGGAGGGATCCGGGCGGGTGCTGAGGCCGCCGGGACTGTAGTTGCGACCCGCGCTCTCCACAGCGAGTCCCGTGGAGTGGGGCGAGTTCGTTCACCCTCGTGAGCAGCCTTCTCCATAACACAGTATCCTGTGGAACCTACGTTTGTCACACACACACACACACACACCTCGGTGCGCGTTAAACCCACTCTTGCTGAGCTTTGACCCTTGATGGAGGCGGGAGCACCCGAAAGTGGTTCATTCGTGCACGAGCGCCACGTCGGAGGCTCCCAAACTTCGCCAGAAAGGGACGGAGTAGCAAGGGTTTTAAGTGACTCTTGTCAGGGCCACCCTTTCTTAACTCCCTGGATTCTGGGAGTAGCCCCGGGAAGTAGTCATTTCGGGAACAGAGATGGTCTTCGCGCTGACCTGAAAGGTGTTGTAAAAACTGGTAACCTGACAGTCGCACTTCCAATCCTTCAGATTGCTTTTGTCTTTAAAGTACAGGAAAATACAGCATTCCTACGCACCAGCTAACCTTGAGAAGAGGTTTTTTTCTCGTGTACATCGAACTGAAATGCTACTAGGCATGCCTCTGCTTACCCTCACTCTTTAAGTCTAATTGTCACCCTCCCGGGCCATTTCTGGGCAGTACATCTAAAAGTAGCTGACACCACTCCACCAAACATCTATTCCATTGTACCGTCTCTGAAATTGCCATTCCTTCTAAGTGTTGCATGGTAAAACAGAACCTTTTGCCTTCTCTGTATTCCCCAGTTTGTCTTATTTCTCAGCACTCAGTGTGAAAAATTGAAAAATTACAAAGTGCTCCTTTGGATGAAAGTCACTAGAGAATATGGGGATGTCAAGGCAAGTTATGAAGGAATTCCTATGCCCTACTAAAGCCTGATGTTATACTAAAAGCAGAGATTTTAACATGCTAGTGATGATCAATCTGTTTTGGACAAACTCCACTGGCCGCAGGTATGGCCTCCTGGACTGGATAAGGTAAAGACTACCAAGTTTGGCCATAGTAGGGTGTTGTCTTACATGCTAGAAGGTACCAAATTGGAAGGAGTCTTTGGACTAAAATACAAGGGTGTATTGCTTGATGAGAGAGGAATCCTGTTGTGATTTTTCCTAGGGAGATCTAATCCTCTCTAAATCCCAGACAGACAAATGGCAACAGACCAAAGGAACAGCTCCAGCCTCATCTAGCTTTAGTGAAAAAGTGAGTTAGTTGACTGGGAGGGAGGAGAATGGACAACTCAAAAGACAGCTGCATCATCAAAAGCCCATTCCTTGACAACCTACAAATGCTGCATCTGGGGATCTTCCTGCAAGGGCTCTTGTGAGTCCTATAAGTTTCTGAGCCTGAGCATTCTAAGTTTTGTTTGTTCCCTGAGTCTTATGAGCATCTTTCCAGGAGAGAATGATTTAATTCAGAAAAAATAGCTACACAGCACCCCAGTAACATAGGTTTTCATCTAGGCCAAAGTGTTGAAAGATTTTAGCTAGGATGGGCCTTTAATAACAGTGACATGGTTTGCTATAGTGATTCGTATAGGGTGCTTTCAGGAAGTGGAGACCTCACAACTTCATTTAAACTCTAAAGCAGATTACCATTATGGAGGTTGTAGACTGTGGTTTAAGAGCTATTTGGAAAACAAGCAAACAAACAAAACTTTTAAAATCTGTTATTTCAGTAAAATGCAGTGGGATTGGTTGATCAGATCTTATAATCCTACGAAGGCTGTTGCTGAAATGATATATCTGAGCAATAATGTAACCCAAAAGCCCTTTAGAAGTCACCAAGGTAATTACAGGAGAAAGGCCTGAGGACTTGCTTATAGATTTCTTTAGTTTTCAGGTGATGGTATTTGAAACTGCCTACAGGTTCCTCTCCCTTTTAGCATTCTGTCCTTGACACGTCAAGTTTTGTCCTAGAAATAGCCACTGCATCATTTGTGCTAAAATTTAAAAAATTCTTTTGTATTGATTGGTAATGTGTGGTGTCTTTGAAGTATCTCTTCAGAGTATGGCTGAAGACACAGGAGCTTCATCTTGCTTAGAAGTAGAGAGAGAGTTGGTTGCACTTGTGTGGTCTTCTGAAGTGGTCTGGGATGGCAAGACTACTGAAAATTAGGGTCCTTAGCAACCAGAGATATACAATAAACTGGGCCTATTTTATATATGTTCTGCATTTTTTTCCTTTTTACTGTTTAAGCTAGTTCACAAATGGACATCTGTGGTAGTTTGAATAAGAATTGCCCCCATTGGCTTATATGTTTGAATGCTTAGTCACCAGGGAGTGATCCCATTTGAAAGGATTAGAAGGATTAAGAGATGTGGTTGTGTTAGAGTAGATATGGCCACTTTGGGGTGAATTCTGAGATTTCAAAAGCCCATGCCAGGCCTAGGCTCTCTTTCTGCCTAGCTACAGATTGGGATGTAGCTCGCAGCTACTGTGCCAGCATCAGCCTGTATGCTACCATGATGATAATGGACTAAACCTCTGAAACTGTAAACAAGGCCCCAATTAAATGCTTTCTTTCATAAGAATTGCCTGGATCATGGTGTCTCCTCACAGCAATAGAACAGTGACTAAGACATCTTTTCTGGATTCTTGACTCTCCCTCTAATTTCTTTCTAAATCACCCATCCCTGCCTGAGATTTTCCGCCTTTCTATATTTGTATCATCATTTCTGTTAGAAAAAAAAGGGGGCAAATAATTCCCTCATAAACAACTATAGAATACATTATTTATTATACATATTTATATGCATTTTTACGGTGCTGAAGACTAAACACTATGGCCTTAATCATGTTTTCTGTTACATCCCGGCCCTAATAAGAATGGTCTTAAACCAGTATTGTCTTCCTTGGATACATACACATAGCAACCATAACCAATTCACTGGGTAACTGACACTGGTTTGAGTAAGGGAAGCCATCCCATGTTCTGGAGTTCACTGTTTTTCAGGAATGGTAGACTCTGTTCCTTTCCTTTTGACTTTGCAAATCTGAAGGCATTTCTTGACTATCCTTTCTCTTCTGTTTTGTCCTTTTCCTCTGCTCTTGAGGACAATTTGGGAGATATAGAAAAAAGCATATGAGATATGGGCTCAAGGATAACAGGGAAGTCTTCATTTTCTGCTCTTAACTCCAACTCTGTCTCCTTACACGGCCCTTCTCTGTTCTTCTCAGTAGTGAAATGCTCAGTACTTTAGAACCATGTTCTGAAAGTGTGACTTCATTAAACCTTGCATTATTGATCATTAACACATAGTAGCAAGTGCATCTGACCCATTCCTGCAAAGGAGAGATGAAAGAAGCATGGTGGGAAGTTGGGGAGGGGTGGCTAGGAAGGACAGATGTATAACCTAGCTTATAATTTTACCTGGTATATTTTCACTTGCTTGTCTGGTGCCTAAGAGCTCCTCCCCATCCCCAGACCCATCTTTTATTTACGTAAAATTTTTTTAGTTTGAGATATTTTTTTCTGTTTTGTAAAATGTCTCTTTTTTTAATTATCTCTATGAATGTCTCTGTGCACATGAGTACTCTCAAGAGGCCAGAAGAGAGCACTGGATCCCTTAGAAATGAAGTTACAAGCGGTTGTAAGCCGACCAACAGGAGTGCAGAAAACCAAGCTAACTGCTGAGCCACCTTTCTAGCCTCTATTTGTTTTTGAGGCAGGGTCTAATATATCCCAGGAGGATCTGGAATTTACAGCAATCCTCCTGCCTCAGCTTCTTGAGTGTGGTAAGCCATCATGCCACACAATTTCTTATAAAATACGTGTCTCAGTAACTAGCAAAGCAGCTTAAAAAGATATAGAATCTAACATGATAAAGACATGGGTGGATCAGTGATAGAAAATGAACAATATATTTTAATATATTAAAATAAAATGACATTGTATTGTTTTGAATTCTTATTCAACATATGACAGAATTAAAGCCTATCTCTTTTTGTTTCATATTTTAAAACACAATAAAAAATTATCCTGTCTCTAAGGATAGCTTTATATAAAAATAAAGCTACCTAGATTTAATAGATTTATTAGTATTATCACTATTATAATCACTATTACACACTTATAAAAGTTCCCAGCTTCCTATGGATGAATGGTTAAATTGCCTTGGTGTTTTTTGGTTTTGTGGAATAAATATTTCAGTCTGTTGCCCTGTCAATCTCAGAACTCACCATATAGACCAAGCCTGAATTTACATGAGCTCTGTCTACCACTGCCTCCTTAATGCTAGAGTTAAAGCAGTGTACCAGCACAACTGGCTCAAACATTCTTTTAACATCATTATTTGATGGCATTCAGGGTTGTGCCTATGTGCTTCTTTTAGGAGGAAGGCAATGCCTAGACCCTGCTCCCTGTGCTCTGTACAGAGATTGCACGTTACAGAATTGCAGTGATATGGTTTCTGTGAGTGAATACAGTTTTCTTGCACTCTCTACTCCTCGGGTTTCCAATGAAAACTATTCTGCAAGTTTGTGAGCTCTGTGTGAATGAATCTCACATCTCACAGGGTAAAGAACCTCAGAACATTGCATGGCACTTTGTTTTTCATGTTGATCCTCTTGGCAGGTTTTATTTTTGTTCCATGATAAATTAAGAAGCTCAGTTCAAACTGGTAGCAGTGGCAAATGCCTTTAATCCCAGCACTCAGGGAGGCAGAGGCAGAGGCAGGCAGATTTCTGTGAGTTTGAGACCAACCTGGTCTACAAAGGAGTCCAGGACAACCAAGGCTACACAGAGAAATCCTGTCTTGGAGAGAGAGAGAGAGTTCCCAACTTCTGAGGTAGTTCAGTAAACAGCAGTTCTCATTCCCTCTCTCTCCCTCTCCCTCTCTCTCTCTCTCTCTCTCTCTCTCAGTGTGTACTTCTCTCTATGAATGTTAACAAATATGAATAAGCATTGTTACGATTGATAGTATCTATTGATGGCCTTACTCAGAAAATAAAAATCTACCTGAAGGGAAAGGGACTGCAATACAGAATAGGAGAAAGAAAAGGTATCATTCAGCTTTTTCTGGCCACTAGAGATCTAAACTATGTTCTCAGCTTACCCTCTGTAGTTATCCCCTTACACTTTTGGATTTGAAAAGGGACTTCATTCCTATTTCTGTGGCAGAGTCTTGCTATATAGCTCTGCCTTCACTGGAATTTTCTATATAGATCAGATGACCTTAAACTTATGGGAATTCTCTTCCCTGTACCTCACAAGGGCTGGAATACAGGCATAAGACACCATGCCTGGCTTGTTCTCTCAATTTTTAAATCTGGAAATTTAAAGACAAGTATCCCTACAAGTCTATTTCTGCTCTGACAATAGAACAGTTCATGAAATCAAACCAAGGACTGGAAAAAAAGTTTCACAAAAAAAACACCAGTTTTTAATATAGCTTCATTATCTTCACAGTATAGAATGGATGTATTTCTCTATGGTACTGACTTTAGGGGAAAAGTGGCCAGTCCTTGGATTTGATAAAACACTGGAGACTCAATATCACTAAAAGCATATTTGGTTGCATGAGTTTGTCTGGAGCACAGATTCAGCAACCAAGATTAACTATGAAGTAGATCTGTGTTTATTCTCATTTGCAAAACCAAGCAGAGTAGAGAAGAATAAAGGAGACTAGCCAAGAATGTGGGTGTAGGAGCCAGAATAATTGGGTAATCTTAGCTTTGCCATTTACTAGTTGTGTGACCCAGAGCAAAACACTTTCATGTTTGTTTCCTCAGCTTCTCCATCTGTAAAATGAAGATAATAAAATGAAGTGACTGCAAGAATGAAAAGGGTCAATTATATAATGTTTTTAGAGTTAGGCTCATCATAAACTCTCAATAATCTGTTATTCATTTTTATTGGATAATCTAGAGAAAAGACTAGTTCAAAAGTGGATAGCAGAGTTGGTTTCCTAAAAGGAGCCAAAGGAGAATATGGTGAGGGGTGAAGGTCATTCAAATGTATGTTTAGTTAGGCACTGCAGTTTGGCATGTAGTGCTTTAGGTATATTCCCGGCTCTGACTTGGACTGAAGATTTAAGCAGGGGTGTCCAATGTGACATTGTTATCTAGGATGCCTGTGGCCTTCAGGCTAGAGGCTGGACATACCTGAATCCATCAGGCAATGGGATCTTCATTTTAGCTAAAATACTGCAGGGTTGACATAAGAAAACCTATTTTGGACAGTGAACCTCCTGGAGCTACACCTGGCCTATTGCCACACCCCACTCACTATGAAGCATAGGCAGTTTGTACCTAAAGATATCTCAGCGGAGAGGTAGCAGTGAAACTTGGAGGGAAGGATGAATAAAGATTCAAACCGCTCACTGAACAACACAAACAATGCAAGTCACTATTGGATGCCCCTCTTCATCTGCCACTTGTCACAGTTCCTTTTCTCTCCATATCACCTCAAGATGTTTCTTTTGTCCTGGAGAGTTCAGCTCTGGCTTTCTGCCTCGGTCTCTCCACTAAGGCAGAGCCTGGAAGGTAGACTTCCTACCTTCTTTCTAGTGTGCCCCTGGGGATTTCCACTCATTTACATGCAGTTACCACAGTATCCGTCCAACATAAACTAACCTGTTCCTTAGGAATTCATCTAATGAGGATATTTGTTAACTTATATTTTAGAGTGGACAGTGGCTGGAAAAGAGTGCTTCCATCTCAGAGCTATCTAGGACTTGGAGAAATTAGGAAGATGGCGGTTTAGAAGTGGGAAGTTTATACATACTGGGATAGATTCAGCATTATACGCTGTCAGAATTTTGTTATTGCTCATAGGCTTCAGAAAGAATTGGAAAGGAGAAAGGCCTTAGGAGAATTTATAAAGTACTAAGTATGAAAATATAAAAATAGACTGGTATCTAACGTTTAAGATTGTTGACAAGTAGCCTTGATAACAGAGCCTTTTGTTGTTGTTGTTGTTCATGGATTTTTTTTTTTCCTTTCTTTTCTTGTCTTTCTTTTTTTGTTTGTTTTGAGACAGAGTTTTTCCATGTAGCCCTGGCTATCCTGAAACTTCCTCTGCAGACCAGGCTAGCCTGGAATTCAAGAGCTATATAGACCATGCTGGCCTGGAACTCTCAGTGATTTGCCTGCCTCTGCCTCCAGAGTTCTGGGATTAAAGGTGGACACATAAGGCTTGGGTTTTGATAGAATATATTAGACTCTCATGAAGTATAGATTCACCTCAAAGTCAATGTGTAATAAAGATGGTCTTAAAATCCAGATTCCCCTGTCTTAGCCTCCAAGTGCTGGGTTTCAGATGTGACCTGTTTGTTTTTTTGTGCACCAAACCCAGGGCCTCTCACGTGCTGACCAAGTACTCTTCCACTGACCTTTATCCCTGGACCTGGGATAGATCTCTCTGTCTCTGTCTCTGTCTCTGTCTCTGTCTCTGTGTCTCTCTCTATCTCTCTCTTTCTCTAGCAGTCATCAACACTTGAAATTTGTGGATGTCTAGCATGACTCAAAAACTCATTACAATTTTTACTATGCCTATAAATTTAAACCAAGAACTTTACTCCCTGTTATATTTCAACTACCAAGTGTTTTTTTTATTATTTTATTTTATTTTTCAGATTATTCACTAATGTAACAGAATTTATTTCTTCCAACTTAATGCTATTTTTTCCTAATTACCATTTGACTTAAATGTTTTTTTAAGATTTATTTATTATTTATACAGTATTCTGCCTGCATGTGTGCCTGCAGGCTAGAAGAAAGCACCAGATCTCATTATAGATGGTTGTGAGCCACCATGTGGTTGCTGGGAATTGAACTCAGGACCTTTGGAAGAGCAGTCAATGCTCTTATCTTCTGAGCCATCTCTCCAGCCCTACCAAATGTTTTTGAAATAGGAATTATGTTGGAGGTAACTAATTGGAAAAGTAGCTTCATGCTGTGGTTGTCTGTATCTGGAAGAAAAAAGGGGGGGCAGGATTCAGGCTGGCAAGATTAACTCAATGGTAAACATATTTGCCACCAAGCCTGACAACCTTTGTTTGATCCTTGGGATGCACATCGTACAAAGAGAGAACTCCCACATGTGTGCACATACTTCCACATGATACACACACAGATAAAATGTGAACATTTAAAAAAGAAAGAAAAAATATGCTTCTCACTTCTGTGGTTTCTGACAGGGCTTGCTCTTACCTGCTGTCATGTGGTTGGCCTTCTAGGTTTGAAGACAGCAGGAGAGCTTCTTCAACCAGGAAACTCTCCTCTCCGATTCTGAACCAGTCCCTACCCTCTGGATTCGGCACAGAGCCTGGGAGGCGATTATGCGCAAAGAGGGCTCAGGGTCTTGTAGCAGTTCTTTCAGATCTGCATGGCAAGAAAAGCAAGACTGGAAGGTTCTAGAAATGAGTACTACTCTAGACACCAGGTAGCCAACCAAACAGAGGAGCTGGGCTCAAAAGGCAACATTTTCCCAGATTGTCTAAAATCTGTTCCTTGTTGAATTGATTCTAGTTTTGACCTGTAAAACCCAGTTTTCTGACTGGCTGAATAGTTCATTCCTTTACAATAACCATATTTTAAGTAATCTACCTAAAATCAAATTATCTGGGTCTGCCAACCTATGTCTAATATTAACCTTTTTATTTCTTGCCTCATTCTAAAAATGTTAACTCTTAAATCACTATTTTCCTTTTCTTATGTCTAATGTTAACCACTTTTTTTTTTTATTCTTTTGGTTTTTTCAAGACAGGATTTCTTAGTGTATTCCGGCTGTCCTGGAACTTGCTCTTTAGCCAAGGCTGGCCTCAAACTCAGAGATGCACCTGCCTCTACCTCCCAAGTATTCAGATTAAAAGTGTGTGCCACTACCATCTGACTTTTAGCTTTTATACTTTCTTAGAGCAAAAGAAATACATGTTTGTTATATAGAAAACTTAGATAAATAAGCACCAGAACATAAGTCATATATTATTTTTACCACCTAGAGATAACTGCTGTTATTTTGAAAGTACGTTTGTCAGCAGGGTGATGGTGGCACAGGCCACCAGCATTTGGAAGGCAGAGGCAGGCAGATCTCTGAGTTCAAGGCCATCCTGGTCTAAAGAGTGATTTCCAGGATGGCCAGGGCTACACAGAAAAACCTTAATCTAGAAATAAACAAGAAGTATGTCTTCCTGATCATTTTTCTATGCACTGTTTTGCTTCAATGTTCAATGTTCAAATGGAATCATATAATCAAAATAAATGTCCTTTTTTTGAAGACAGGGTCTTGGTATGACCTTGAACTCATGATCCTCCTGCCTCTACCTCCTGAGTTCAGGAATAAATGCTTGTTTTATGGAATGATATTTTATCTGAGTGTAAATAGAAGTTTTGTTCCCCCAGTGTTTTAGGTAAGAAAGAAAAATCAGTCATATAATATCCTTAGCCATAGAATAATTTACATGGCCTTCTTTTCTCCACAACCCCTTTCTTCCTTTTTTAAAACAATATTTCATTATGTAGCCCAGTCTGGCCTCCAATCTTCTTGCCTTAGTCTCCCAAACAGCCATCAAGCTTGGCTAATTTATTGCTGCTGTTTTAGAACGTCTTAACATCTATGAAGAAATGGTAGATCTCAGTGAGGAATTGCGTGATCAGGATGGAGAGATGACCCACTGATTAAGAGCATTTGATGTTCTTGCAGAGGACTTGGATTCAGTTCTCAGCACCCACATTTTAGCTTATACCCATATATGACTTCAGTTCCTGGAGATCATGATGTTCTCTCTGACCTCTGCAGGCACCAGGCATGCACATGGTATATACATATATGCAGGCAAAATACTCATACACATAAAATAAATATTAAGAAAATTATCACTGTCTTTCTTATATTGGCTTTATTCCCTACCTGTTTCAACAATTACTGTGTTTTTTAAAGTGGTGAATTGGAGGGACTGCCTCTGACATAAACTGATTGGCCTGCCCTTTGATCACCACCCCGAGGGGGGAACAGCCTTACCAGGCCACAGAAGATGACAATGCAGCCACTCCTGAGGTGATCTGATAGACCAAGATCAGAAGAAAGGAGAGGGGGACCTCCCCTATCAGTGGACTTGAGGAGGGGCATGCATGAAGAAGGGGGAGGGAAGGTGAGATTAGGAGGGGAGGAGAGAGGGGATTATGGGGGGCTACAAAGTGAATAAAGTATAATTAATAAAAGTTAAAAAAAAATAACGTGGTGAATTGGGTCCTGCAAGATGACTCAGTAAGTAAAGACGCTTGCCACCAAACCTGACAAGCTGACTTCAATCCCCAGAACCCACATGGTTGAGGAAAAGAATCACTCACTCTTGTAGTTTGTTCTCTTACCTCCATACACATGCTAAGTAAATAAAAATAAATAAATAAAAAATAAAATTGTTTAGATTTTTAATTTGGTTATGAAAGTAGTGATTTTGGGTTGTGAGAATGAGCACTTATGTTTCTTTACCTTTTCTAACTGTATAACTTCCTTTCCCTCCAGAGCTAGGGACTGAACCTAGAGCCCAGTGCATGCTATGTAAGCATTCTATAACCAAGCTACAGCTCCAGACTTGTACAACTATTCTTATGTGGGAAAAACAATTGTTTGAGCAGACAGTGCAGTTACAGAAAATTTCACCCACGAACAGTTCTGAAAACAGTCCTTTGACTGTTGCCTTACATGACTATGAAGTACCTCGTGCCAAGTCCTACCCTATACAGCACAGCTGCTGAGTCAGTGCTGCAGTCTCCGAAGTGTTTGAGAGACATCATCACAATTTGTTAAGACAGATTTCTAGGAAGATAATGTTTTCCTTACTGATAAAGTTGAGGACTTTCCCCTGAAGAGTCATTAAAGCTGTTTCCAGACAGACAGGATCACATGCTTTCCTACAACCATTTGTGTTGTTATTGCTACAGAACCCCTGAGTTTAGATGCCAACTCAGTTGTGCTCAGAGCCTTCCTGTAGGAACAGAATCAGATACCTTCCCAGAGAGTACATTCTATGTCCAAGCAATAACTTACCAGTCTCTATCCAGTCGGAACACTTCATCTTGAGTTCATTGGGATCCACATACTTTGATAAGAGCCCTGAACACAAGATAGCCAGCTTCAGACTTTTGAGAATTAAAAGTTTTTCATTTTTATCATCTAATCAGGTAGCAGAATTAGCCTTTGGATAATGAGGCATATTCAAAACAATACATTCCAGCCAGGTGTTCTGGCTCACACCTGTAATCCCAATACTTGGGCAGCTCAGGTATGAGAATTGCTATGAGTTCCAAGTCAGCCTCAGGTATACAGTGAGCTGTGTCAAAAGCTAAGCAGAGCTGTGAGTGGTAGCACACATCTTTAATCCAAGCATTTAGGGGAAAGAGGGAGGTGGAGCTGTTTGAGTTCAAGGCAAGCCTGGTCTACATATCAGTTTCAGGCTAGCCAGGGCTACACAGTGAAAACTTGTTTCAAAAAGTAAATAACCAAAAAGAGGAGGAAGAGGAAGAAGAGGAGGAGGAGGAAAAAAGAAAGAAAGAAGAGCCAGCAAGATGACTTAAAGGGATAATGTGCTTGCTCATGAGCCTGACAACCTGAGTTCAATTCCCAGAACCCACACGGTGGAAGCAGAGCTGACTCCCACAAGTTCTTTGACTACCACATATCCACCAAGTCACCTACATGCTATGCCACCTACAGGCACACACACACACACACACACACACACACACACACACACTAAACAGTTTTAAATATTAAAATAATACCCCCAAGTGCCTTATAGTTATTGGTCAATAGCATGGTTCCTTCTCCCTTGGAAGTGTTTTCAAGGTCATCTATGTAAAATCACGCCTGATACTGTAAGTCTGGTCTGAAGATTGTGTCTTCACAATCTTCACAACCTCAGACCCTAGCAGAGAAGGTATTGTTTTTGTATTCGCAGATAGCTATGTTGTGACCGTCCAACTGCCTGGTAAATATGTTGATGCTCTCACGTTAGTGCTGTTCTCAGCTTTGGTCAGAGGTTTTCTTAGTAGGCATCACTTATTGAGAAACTCATAGTGGCCAGAGTGCTGAGAACGAGACTACTGAGTACTCAGCCCTAACTGAGACCCCTGTCTCTTCCTCCTGGGCTCAGGTAACACTGTGAAGAAGGGGGTGAAAGAATGTGTGAGTTGAACTAACAGGTGGAAGGAATGTTGTAGAATATGTCTTCTAAATATTGCACTCATCAACTCATGGCCTGCATAAGATCTTCACAAGACTGAGCTCACTAATACTCTGTCACTAAGGACTTATGAGGACCTGAACCACCTTGAGGATTTCTAGGCAGTTATAAAGGTTTCTGGGGAAATGGTTTTGTGAGGTCCTACACCTACAGTTAATGGTTGCCTAAAGGGGTAAAGTGAAGGAAGAAACATTTTCTCAGTGGTGTAGCCACTCGCAAGTTACCCAGGCTCCTGTGAACAATCCTTTACTCATGCTTCTGTAGTAACCTTAATTTACTTCAAGGAGTCACCAAAGTAAAAAACAGGACAGTAGAAGAGAGACTATTTGGAAAGAACAGGATCAATGGGAGTGGGTGAGATAAGAGAAGGCTATAGAGGTTAATATGATTGTAATACATTCTACATAAGCAAAGAAAAGGACTGGGAAGACTCAATACAATGTGGGAGGGTACAGGATAAAGGTTATACAAATGAAAGGGTTTTCTTTTACCTATAAACAAGACAGCTGTTCTTCTGATGGGAAGTTTTGAATCCTTGGAATACATTAGTGTTTGGTCTAGGATGTTTATTTTCCCCTTGGTTTTTTCTCCCTAAGTTGATGGGAAAGAGTATATAGAGCAATAAAGTAGCAGGTGAGTACAGCAGTGCCAGAATGACTACAGTGAACACCACAGTTCTGCTTTGTCGCGATAAGCAAGACCCTGTAAAGTTAAGTCCTCAGAATACCCATGTGCACACCTGGTTGTGACATCGTTACGTCACCCTGGTTTCTCTGCACCTCTCTCTGTCTTCCTGACTCTAACCACCTTGAGCTTTAACTTCCCTACCAGATCTTTCTGCGTAGTCAACTCTGCTCTGAGGACTCTCCAGGCTTCCTTTCTTAGCACATATTATTTTCCACTTGGAGTTTCTCTTTTAGTTTCTGAGAAGGTTTCAGTCTCCTTAATAGTTTGCAGGTTCCAAACTGGAAGTTTTAAACCTGGGTTGCTGTGGCCTGCTACATGTAGGATGTATTTTGCTCTCTGAGCGATTAAGTACACTTTCAAAGGCCTCTTGGAAGGACAAGCACCCTACGATCAGGAAGGGGAGACAAGAACTGTTTTTCATAGAGCTCACAATGTGACATGGATAATTTGCTCTTTTCCCCATTGGAAATACCAAATTTCTTGTTGGAAATATTGGATATATTAATGCATCAGCTATAGGTAATGGCTGAAGTTCAGAGACCTAATACCCAGGAAAACAACAGGCAAGGGCACTACGGTATGCTTCCTTGCCCTATAAGCTTGATGAAAAGAGACCATTCTGGGTTTTAAATATGCGGACGAGTCCTAGAAATATTCCCAGGTGGCTCTACTACAATTTGTCTCTAGAAATCTATACATGGATTTCTAAAGCTACACTGCATCAAGCCTGATATGAGCCATGTCGGCTCTGCTGGGTTTGTGAAGAGAAGATGCTGAGTCTCAGGGCTAGTGACATGGTACCCTCTTCCTGTGTAAGGTCACACGGTATGGCAGTACTTGCATAGGTCTTATTATCATGCTTTCAGAAAAAAAATAAGACAATCCACTATGTCAAGCAAAGGCCTACAAACACGAAGACAATGCATCATTATTTCAACTCAGTTCACATGGACATTTTTTGTTTTGTTTTGTTTTTTACATTAAGTCTCACTATATAGCTCTGGCTGGCCTAGAACTCACTATGTTCACCAGCTTTGCCTTGAACTCACTGAAATGCACCTGCCTCTGTCTTCTGAGTGCTGGGATTAAAGGTGTACATCACCAAGCCTAGCCACCCAAGTAGAATTTTTTGACTAGATACTGTCAGCTTGACCTTGTAATGTCTGATGCAATTTGTTATTACTGTTTTGAGACATTCCCACAGTGCAATGGGAGGTGGAGGCAGGAGACTCGCATCAGCAGAAATGAGAGACTCTGCCTCAGGAGAGGAAGAACTGACTCTTGAAAGCTGTTCACTGACCTCTACCTGCATGTTGTGGCACACTCAATGTGTGTGCAAACACACATAAAGAATTTTTTAAAGTGTACTTGTGACTAATTGAGGGAACTATAGGAAAAAAAATCTACGTCTTGAACAGTTCATGGAGAGCAACTACTGCTCTGAAGGGGATGGGACAGGAAATGTTTCCTGCATGCCATGTGTCTCCAGGACAGCCATGGCTTCATAGAGAAACCCTGTCTAGAAAACCAAACCAAACCAAACCAAACAAACAAAAACAAAACAAAAAAAGTTTGACAATGCTGACCTATCAGAAAAACAAAGCCACTATTTCTCACATACAAAGAATTTGCAGACCCTTCTGACTTCTTTCGGTCTGATATACAAGGGATCTTCACAGTACACTCCTTGGGGCAGCTTCCATTTCAGGAACTGGGCACAAAGAGTTAGGACTCGTCTGCTCTCCTGTGGAATCAAGAGAGTATCAGAAGTCAGCACTGTCAAACACTTTGGGGAAGGGTTGCTTGTTTGTTTGTTTGTTTGTTTGTTTTGTCTTGTTTTTCGAGACAGGGCTTCTCTGTGTATCCATGACTGTCCTGGAACTCACACTGAGGACCAGGCTGGCCTCGAACTTACAGAGATCTGCCTGCCTCTGTCTTCCCCGGGTGCTGAGATTACAGGCATGTGCCACTGAGCTGGCTTTTCAAGCATTTTTTTTAAACTGAGGTAAATTTTCTTTGGTGAAACTGACACCAAAGCCTAATGTGAACAACTGATAATTTCAGAATTACTCTGGGTGAGATGAGTAAAGGAATGAACTGGAGTTCTGACTTCCTCCTGAAGGCCCTAAAGGACCCATAAACCTGCAAGGTGCTTAAAAAAAATGCAGAAACCACCGGAGTGTGGGAAAAGTGAGAACTAGTGGAGCAGGTGCGGTACAGGGGAAGGTCCAGCTTACATAGCTCATGCTCTACACAGGGCTCTGTTGAGCAAGTAGGCCTCTTTTCTAATCATGGCTCTCAGAATGCCACCAAAGCACTCAACACTGTCTGTCTCAGACCCACTAGATATTTGGGCCAAAAATATCTTTTTAAGGCCAGGTATGGTGGTGCACACCTTTAACTGCAATACTTAGAGGAGGCTAAGGCAAATGGTCAGAACTCTGAGTTAGAGACCAGCCTGGTCTACATAGCCAGTTCCAGATCATCTGGAGCTACATAGTGAGACCTGGTCTCAAAACAAAAGCAGCAGCAACAACAACAAAAACCCTTTGGGGATTGATGAGAAAAAGAATTAGTTCAGGTATTCCACATTGTTCTTATTCTCTCAAGAAATTCTCACACGCATGCACTAAAGTACTCATTGCATTACTATAATCATGAAAACTGAAAATTGAGTGTCCTGGAATAGGAGAATGGGATAAATTTTAGTTTAAATGATGGAATTCCACACAACACTGACAATACATGAGCTACAGCTTTACAATAAAAATCTCATAAATACAATGTTAAGTAAACAAGCTGAAAGATTTGTAGGAATATAAAACATCAAGTTTAGAACGTGGAAAATAAACTGGCTGTGGCAGCACACAACTGTAATCCCAGCAAAGGCAAGAGGTTGGCCTACATAGTGGGACTGCCTCAAACACACACACACACACACACACACACACACACAAACACGGACACACACATATACGCTAATGCGTGCACACACACGTACACACATGCTCGTAGATTGTGTGTGTGTGTGTGTGTGTGTGTGTGTGTGTGTGTGTGTGTTGTTTTCGGGAATCAGTTCCTATCTTTCTACCTGTGGGTTCCAGGGTCAAACTCAAGTTGCCAGGCTTGGCAGCAGTAGCAGTACCTACTGAGTCATCTTTCCAGCCTTACTTTTTTATTATTTTGAAACAAGACTTTCCTAAGTTGTCCACATTGGCCTTGAACTTGAAGGCCTCCTATCCCAGCCCCCGCAGGTAGCTGAGATTACAAATCTACGCCACTGACTGTGCCCAGCCTGAACAGACCAGTTCAATTCAGTGCCTTAAATGAAAACCACAATTCTTACAGCAAAACCCTTGGAAAGCTTAGGAGAAATGAAGTCTCCTAATGGTCCAGAGAGGTTAGTCTCTCTACCTTAACTCCAGCATGTTACATGTCTCAAGGTCATGGGTAGTCCTTGAAAGAAAAGAACATGTTTGTCACTAGCACAGTTGCTGAGCTGAGCACTATATTCTGGGCTTGCGCCAAGCTACAAAGTGAGAATACACAGTTCTTCCCCACAAAGACCATACTTTACGACACAGGAATTAAGAGTTTGATTTCCCACAATTTACTCAGTCAAATAACTGAAATGTGGTTTTGTGCCAGAGGATGTAAAGAACAAGAATGTGACTGCAAAGTCTGTGCCCTCAAAGATATACTTTAATGTGTAGGGCTAGATCTAAATTCATAGTCATTCACCGCTGAAAAGAAATTGACATTACCTTAGCTATTCCACAATTCTCATCCTGAGAAAACAGAAGGAGTGGGACCAAGCTTTCCAGGACTTGGCTTTTCACACTCTTCTTCTCTGTACGCTTTACAGCCTTTATGCAGGCTCCAAAAAGCGTCATGGAGAAACAGCGAACATCCCGTCTCACCTACGATAGGGTTCATAAGGAGACAGCTCACTGAACAGACTCATACTCACTTACAGGGAGTCTGACAATAGGCCTTAACACGGAGAGATCTATCTGTGTGTAGTTGATGGTAAGAAATGAACTATAGAGGGAGACAGCGAGACCTGTGTTTGGTACGCTTCTCTGAACTCTACAAGCAAAAAGTGAGTAGTCCCCTCCGTGGCTGAAAAAGCTTGTACCCAATACTGGTATTAATCACTCACATAAGCTCTTTTGCTAAAATTCAAAGCCCCCTATTGAGGATCTCTGCGATTGTGCTTTATGTGTTTCTTTATTTAAAACAACAACAAAACAAAACAAAACAAAAAAAAACACAACTTTGTGATTTGGGACAAGGATGTCAGTATAGTCCATCATTTTGACCCATTTCTTTTCTTCTTCCTTGTCTCTCCCTACAGAGCAAGGCAATGCCTTGGCCTCTCAGAATTTTTGTTTCATTGTTTTTTTGTTTTATTTTTTGAGACAGGGTTTCTCTGTGTATCCCTGGCTGTCCTGGGCCAGGCTGGCCTCGATCTCAGAGAAGCCTGCCTCTGCATCCCAAGTACTGGAATTTCTTAAGATTTTTAAGTCTGATAAACAAAATAATAATAATAATAATAATAATAACATCAGTTCAGAAAAGCAGGACATCACAGGTTATCTGGAAGGGTCTTAAAGGAGATGATCTAAAAGGCCTCTATTAAAAAAAATCTCATTCTGTAAATAAAATAAAATAAAATGGCCTTATTACTGTTGCAATATCTGCTTTCTGGTAGGTACCTGCCCCTTACAGAAGAATCTTTTTTCTCATTGTCTTACATCACCAAATAAGGAGATCAGGATGTTCATCATGGTAGCCAAGGTGGTGGAGTCTAGCATCCTGACAAGTTGCAGGAGTATCTGGATGGCCAACAAAACGATCTTCTCATCAGTCTCATGTAGGCTATCTAAGATGCGTGGCAGCAGGCTTTTGATGTCTTCTCTCTGTGTGTTCAAAAGCAACCATGACCTCTCTCTACTCCTGGTAGCACATTATCTAATTTCTACATGGAGGAATCCCACTGACTTATGGATTTCTGGTTACTCTGGCTAGTCCAGGACAGAGAAGTGGTAAAAAGGGACAATAACCCTCTCTTTACAGTTGACACACCTGATGTGTAGAGGGGCCAGGGGAGCTGTTATGAATTGCTTTACAGAATAGAGGTGTGACTGGGTTGGGGAGGGCCAGGAATATACCCTTGGCTTTACTTTAGGAAAAGCTCTTCCAACACAGAAACATGGAATGGCCAGCTCAGGCTACAGTGATTTCTCCAGCATGAGGAAGGTATTCAAACAGAGGCTTGACCACTCCTTGATAGGAATTCAGCAGTATTTGACTGAAGATCCTTAAAAGTCCTCCCCCTCTGAACTCCTACAAGGAAGCAATCTCAAGATTTTAAAATATATATGTGTGTATGCATACATACATACATACATACATACATAAGTGAATAAACAAATCTTCATGCATCCAATCAACCAGAGTTAACATATACTATCATTTGTCTTTTTTGTTCCATATATGTATTTATAAAATGAAAACATCTCAAGGCAAAAATTAAAGCCTCAGGGTTACTGAGGCATAGTTAATGCTCTCTCTCTCTCTCTCTCTTGGTTTTTCAAGACAGGGTTTCTCTGTGTAGCCCTGGCTGTTGAACTCACTCTCAAATTCACAGAGATCAGCCTGCTTCTGCTTCCTGAGTGCTGGGATTAAAGGTGCATGGCACTATCACCAGGCTGAGGCATAGTTTCCTAATGAGCTATGTGGAAGATAAGCTTTCTTTCATCATGAATAGTAGTGATGATAACATCTTCGGTGATACCTATCCTGGCAGTATCCAAGTACTCCACAGGGCAATATGGTATAAGGCATCAATGGACAGCTGGATGTTTTCTGCTGTGTTGAAACAATAATTGTACCTCCCCCCCAAAATGAAGGTTTCAAAGTCCTATTAATATTTGTGACTTGAAATTTTAGAGTTATTTGCTTTTAATAGTATCCACCTAACTCCTAAGTATACGATTAGACTGGTACAGATGTGCACTGAGAAACGTCTTTCCCCCTTCACTCCCAAAGATCCTCCTCCCCGAGTGTCTTGGGTCTTTTGAGGTTGTCCTATTTTTATACAGGAGATCAGTAGTCAGAGGTCCTTTTACCATCTCTCGGTGTCTGACAAGATTGAAGAGTCCCCTCAGTGCAAGGATCCTGAAGACCTTATTCTCATCATACAGCCAGTCTTTCAGGCGGACAGTAGAGTATAACTTGGGCAGTCTCTTGGCCACTGGACTCTTTAGGAGCTGAAAGACACAAAAATCAGCCAAAAACTGACCTTGAAGCTTTTTCCTAGGAAGGAGCTACCTTTCTACCAACTCAAATGTATATATTTTCCTTTGAAATCACCAAGCTGCTGCACAAACAGTACAGAGTGAGTGTGGGAGCAGGAACACAAGGAACACTGACAATGGTGAGAGGAAAGAATTTAGAAGGCTTGAACCTAAATAAAATATCTGTTGTGTACCTAGAATGGACCCCAATCTGATCCTGAGTTGAATACAGCTTAGAAAAAAGGTTCTACTGCTTTCTAGGCTTCTTGAATCCAGTACCAGCAAGATTCTTACCTCCACAAAAAAGCCTGCAGATGTGAGTTTATGCTTTGCATTCCCTCGGTTAATCAAAGGGACCAACAAGTACATGGTCTTATGTGCAAAGAGGTGATGTCTTTCCAGCAAGGCACTGCAAAACAGATCAACAAAAAAGTCTCAGACATGTTTCCACACAGATAGCATTATCCCAGGGACAGGCCCTCCAAAATTTTTACCTTGCTTCAATTATTCAGGAGGCATGGCAGGGTCAAAACTTTTGAATTTTTTTCTGGTTAATTTACAGATACTATAGCTAAGCATGATGACGCATAACTTTAATCCCAAAACTTGGGAGACAGAGGCAGGAGGATCACTATGAGTTTGAAGTTAGCCTGGCAGTGACACCTTGCCTCAAAAAAAATACAGGTAGCAGGCCAGGGAATGGTGGCACATGTCCTTAATCCCAGCACCTGGAAGGCAGAGGCAGGAGGGTCTCTAAGTTGGAGGCAAGCCTGGTCTACAAAGCAAGTTCCAGGACTGTTACACAGAGAAACCCTCTCTTAGGCTGGTAAGATGCCTAAGAGAAACCCTGTCTTGAAAAACAAAAACAAAACTCTTTTAGTTACTGTGATTTTTTTTTAAAGGAAAATATAAAACAATGCTACTTAGAGGAGGGAATGACTATGCTAGAATAAGGACGTTTTACTTGGCAAGGAGGGACACTCCCTGAAGATGGCCTTCTCCCTTCAGAAGATTCCATCCGCCACTCTTTTCCATGATGCTGAATTCCTGCCAGCACGATGCTCTGAGGAGGAGAGTCTTTGTAGCTTGTATGGCGAAGCTAGGTTGAGCAAAAACAAGCATGGGTGGAAAAAACAGGCCTGCTACTCACTGGGATGGGAGAGGGGCTATATTGTAATCCATCCCTTTCTAGAGTTCTTAAAGATGCTTCATGTTCTAATAACTAGTAAGGCACTCCACACAAATTCTCAGCACAAAGAAATTTAACTCAATTTTTTTTCCAAGGAGTTTGGAAAGAGATCTATACTTTAGGGACTGATTTGGGATGCTAAATGAATACCCATTGCCATTTGAGATTTTTATTATATGTGTATGAGTTTGCCTACATTTCTGTAAACCACATGTATGCAATGGCCATGGAAGCCAGAAGGTTCTAGATCCCCTAGTAATGGGGTTACAGACAGCTGTGAGCTGTCATGTATGTGCTGAAAACTGAATCTGGGTCCTTTGCAAGAGCAGCCAGTACCCTTAGCCTCTAAACCATATATCCAGCTTGATCTATTGATTTTTTTAAAATTGAGATAAAACTTAAGGCTAAGGATTTGGCTCAGTTGGTAGAATGCTTGTGTAGTGTGCTCTAAACTCTGGGTTTGATCCCCATCACTTCAGTTTCCACACATGGTAGTCTATGCCCAGACCCCCAGCACTTGGGAGGTAGGAGAACATCTTAAGCTACAAAGTGAGTTTGAGGTTTGCTTGCAGGACATGAGACCCTGTTTCTGAAAAAGAAAAAGATGCAATTTATATTTCCTCCATAAAAGGTATCACCACAGCTCACAAAGCACTTCTTGAATTGCCATCTTAGACACATCTTAAAGCATGTTAGAGCTGGAAGGGTTCTTGGAGATAACCTGGTCCAACCTCTTCATGTACAGATAAGGAAACTCAGGCATTGAACAGTAGACTAGCCCGGAGCATGCAGCTAATTAGACAGATGATGAGACCTACACATGGGACCTAGTGACACTTAGCCAGGTCCTAAGTATCTGATAGTATAGCATTTCCTCCCAGGAGGTATGTGTGTCAGCAGAACTAGGAATATGTCTAACAAGACTTTGCTGAGAAACTAAAAAAATCTCGCCAACAATATCCCAGAAATAAGGAATCATTTCACTGGATCAGTCTAGTTTGGGAGGCTGGTTTAACAGTTTTTTCTCTACTTGCTCTGTCAGGGAAGGCCCGGCATAATATCACACATTATCTGCAAGCATCCAGGGAGCGAGAGTTAACATGGTTCCAAAAACACTATAGGTAGCAAATGAAAGCAGGAGTGATTCCTGGGCATTTTTATCTGGAGGATTGTGGGCCTATGTTCACTCACAGTTAGGACAACATCTACACTGTGTCTACCACGGGGCCCAGGACTCAGTAATGTTCAGATCAATGAAATCACAATGGGCAATACCACAAAGGTGTGACCTCTGTTAGAATCTGCTGCTCTGCATACAGGCCACTTGGGATGCTGACATCAGACATGGTGAGGCCGATGCTGTGGTGAATCTGGATGAGCAGTGTCATCAAAAGCTGAGGAAAGAGTCGGAATGCAGCTGCTCGAAGTTTGTTTCCCACAAACACCTCATAAAGAGCATCTGTTACCTATGGCAGAAAAGGCACAGAGAAGAACTGAGTGCCTGCTGGTTCTAGTCCTGTCACAGCTAGTCCATGGATAGAGCAGCAATGGTAATTTGTTGGACTCCTGATACTAAGGTTGCAGTCCTTCATGTCCAGAAAGCCCTGAGCTTGTCAAAATGAAGGACTCACTTTGTCAACAGGGCTCCCTCTTTTTGCCTGGGGAGCCCAAATCCCCACACCCCTACCTGAAGAATGTCATGTAGCTCTTACAGATCCAACTCCCTTTCTCCAGGTAGAACCTGTTCAGCAAGCACCTGGGATTCCTAGGATGCATCCCCATATAAATAAGGCATCCCAGTACCTTAGCCCTTCAGCCAATGACTTTCACCCACCCTGGAAATCTCCACCCCCTCCCCAACGTTCTATATAACCCTTTTCTACCCAGAATAAAATGGATCTGCCTCCCTGGAGCTGGTCCCAGATGGTTATTTCTGTTCATTCTCACTGGCCACCAAACTCTAGCTCATCACCTCTGCTCCCTTGTTCCTGAGGACTGGTGGCCAATGCCCCAGGAATGAGAGAGAGCAGCAGTAATTGGTAGAGGGAACAGATATGGGAGGGAAATAAGAGTAAAGTGATCATTAAACATGAGCTGGGGCATGCATAAAGTAGAGTACATGCTTAGCAACATGGTAAACCCTGGGTTCAATCCCAGTATGTATCCATGTTACACATATGCACACATACACACACATACCAAGAGAAAGAGAGAGAGAGAGGCTGTACAATGAGCAGACTTGACATCCAAAAATCATAACTGGAAATCAATCTAAGCTTGACTAGATACCACTAAAAAATAAATAAAACACAACCACAACAAAAATCTATCAAATTAGATGACAAAAATTTTAACAACTCAGGAAAGTATCCATTGTTATATCAATGTGTTAATAAAATATTCTCATCCTTCACTAAGACAAATGCAAAGGCTTGCTATTCAAGGTGTGGCCACTGCAGCACTGCATCATCCGCCAGCTGGTTCTAAATGAGAGTATCAAGTCCCTCCCACATCTCCTATATCACAGTCTGCATCGTATGACTGAAATACACATGTATTTGCCCTAACTTCCAAAACTGCACTAACATAACATTTTAGAATTTTTAAAAAGCATAAATACATAAGAAAAGAGAGTAAGAGAGAAGACAATAGCAAATCAAAAATGCAGAAAGAAATTCGGAAGCTTAAAATACAATGGCAGTAAACTGGACTAGTCAAAGAAGAAGGTAAGAGATGAGGTGAGAAGCCTGGGCCTGCCAGGTGTCCTGGTGTGGAGGGGATCCTGTGCTTCGGAAGCCGAGGCCTGGGGTTCACAGTCACCCTTCCTTACACTGCTATTTTGAGGCCAGCCTGCTCTACTTGTGACCCTTCCTCAAAAAATAAAAACCAAATATCCTGATAGTCTCTGCATGCTCAGAAGCTAGAGGTTTTCACAACCCTCTGTATGTTCTGCATGATTCTGCTGTGAACATAAGATTGTTCAAAAAAAAAGTATTGTTCTAATAAGGGAAACTGGATGGGAAAACAGCAAATACACACAGGTATTCCTAGAAACCTCACTGGGGAGACAGGACAGATAGCTAAGAATAGCTCCTTATTTTTGTATGTCTGAGAATTAGGTTTTGTTGTTTTCCTTTTGAAAAAAAAATGTTGCCCACACAGGTCTCTAACTCTTGGGCTCAAATGATGTTCCTACCTCAGCCTTTCCAAGTAGCCGGGATGAGAGGCACAGATACGAATGTCTTGGTTTTTAAATTATTCTTTAAATCCAAAGACTATGTGACAGAGACTAGGTATAACCTGTAAGCCCTAAAAATATATTGCCTACAAAGTCTAAAACATTCATTTAGATAGAAGGCTTTCTGACCCCTAATTAAAAGGGACATTGTTTTCTATTTTATATATTATTACATTTAAATTTTTTTCTTCACAAGTTTGGATTGCTTTGGGTAATTTTTAAAGGCCAACATAGGAATGCTCATACTGAATGTTCCTATACTCTTCAGCTCCTTCAGGTCAACGCCAGTGTAGAAACACACAGATTTTCAGCTGAATGTTGGAAACAAACTTTGAAAGAGAATGAAAAGAGTGCCCTCTGGAAAGGATCAGTCATCCTCAAAGGGAGTATCCTGTGCTGCATGAGAGGGGCAGAGAGACGCTTACAGCGACAGCCACGTAGGCCATCTTCTCCTGGGTGGCTCCGTCATGGCATTTCTGCAGCTTCCTCAACAGCCTCCACAGGACCCACGTCGTGTTGGTCAGTTCTACCTCCAAGGTTCTCCACAGTTCAGCCAGATGCCTAGAAATCCCAAGCAGGCATCATGAGAAGGGCTTATCCCAGGCCTCCCGCGACCACAGCTTTCTTACAGCCTGTTTGGAATCTGACTCTCGTGTGAGAGGTTTTCCTCTGGGTAGCAGTACTGAGCTCTCACTGCCTGGCACTGAGCAGTCATAAACTAGTCTTGAGCAAACTTATCAGTGCCTCTGCTTTCCTCTCACAGGCTCGTTCCAGCTGTCTTTCACCATTCACCTCTGCTGCACAAAGCAACGTTTTGGCCTACCCAAGAGGGTCCACACCGTTTTCTGAAACCAGAGGCCTTTCCTCCAGCTCTCCCTCGCCTATCACCTCCCTTCAAGGGAAGCTCCAGTGGCATCTCTTCTGTCATGCTCCCTGCTGCTTCTCCATGCTTCTCGCCAGAGTTCTCATAACGCTTGACTTTCTTCTTGTTAGATGTTTTCTCAGTATTCCGCACAGTCAGTGCTTTGTGTGTGTCTGTATGTATAGGCACCTGTATACCACATCACATATGTAGAGGTCAGAAAACAATTTTTAAGAGTCAACTCTTTCCTTTTTGTAGGTTCTGGGACTCCGAACTCAGGTCCTCAGTTTTGGCAGCAAATGCCATGACCTGCTGAGACGCCATACTAGCCCAATCCCTTGTCTTTTATCCCAGTGCTGGGGACTTAACCTAGAGCCTCATGCATCTAGACAAGCACACTACTGTAAACTACATCTCAAAGTTAATCTGTCCTCTAGTTTTCAGAATCTGCCTTGGCATCTCAGCATGCTGGACTCTGCATGCTGGGACTCTCAGACACTATGCATACCTTAGTAATCCTGCCTTTCGGTTGGTTTTGTTTCTATATAGCCTTCACTCTGTGGCTAAGACTGTCCTGGGAGGACCTAAACAGACTAAGGCTGGCCTCAGTTTACAGAGGGCCTCCTGACTCAGCCTTGCTGGGTCATACTTTCTGGGGTTGCAAGTATGACTCAGCACTCTCGCCTCTAGTTTAGTCATTCTAATCTGAGAATAAAACAAAGAAAGAAGACCCCAAGCACGCCTGAAGGGAAGGCAGCCTCAAAAGGCATGTGGCCTGGTAAAAGGCTCACAGCAAAGCGTGTAAGAAGATGACAGAGTGTAAACGTGCATCCCAGAAGAAGCATAAGCAAGTCCTCTGTTGTCTGTGATTCTGAGGCAGTAAGCAAAGGACTTTGAGAAGCAAAGCCTTATGAGGACTCACTCCCAAGTGCTCTAATTTGCCGCACATTCTAAGCATGCTGGGAATGCACAGGCATAGAAAGTATATAGCCCTCATGTCAGCAACTCACAGGGTTTAGTACAAAACAGATCATCTACAGAGTTTGTTTAAAATATTGCACTAACGAAATTGATCTGCAGGCAAAAGCACTTGCTGCCAAGCCTGATGACCTAAGTTTGATCCCCAGGACCCACAGGGTAGAAGAAGAGAACTAACTTCCACAAGTTGTATTCTGACCTATACTCCAGCCATGGCTTGTATGCCCCTACCCAAGTGCACACGCACACACACACACACGCAGAAATAAAATATGAAATATATCTATGTAAAATACATGTGTGGTAGTACACAACTAGCTCATAAGTATTATATATATAATTTTATATTAAATTTTTAATTTAAAAAGTAATTTTAATCCTAGAACTCAGGATTTAGAAGCAGGTATCTCTGTGAGTTAAAGGTCAGCTTGACCTATACAGTAAGAGTGAGGCTCTGTCTTAAAAAATTAAAATAAATAAAATAAAATAAAATAAAATAAAATAAAATAAAAACATACGAGAAGTTCAGGAGATATGAGGCAGGAAGCCTGAGAATTCAAGGACAGATTTTCGGTGGTCCTCAACCTGTGGGTCATGTCATCTTTGAGGTCAAATGACCCTTTCACAGGGGTATGTATCAGCTATCCTGCATATCAGATGCTTACACTATGATTCATAACAGCAGCAAAATAATTGCATGGTTTGGGGTCGCTGTAACATGAGGAACTGTATTAAAGAAGACTGAAACTGTACTAGGAAGAGTGAAAACCATTGATTTAGGAGGTGGGTCCCACGTGGCAGAAAATAGGTCACTAGAGGAAGGGCTTTGAAAGTTATGTCGACCCTGATTCTGGCCTTGCTCTCTGTTTCCTGGTCCTCCACAATGTTCACAACTGATCCACTTAACTCTCCTGGCATCATACACTGAGCCACTCTGTCATTCTTTATCAGAACGATAAGAAGTTATTAAACTTTGTTATTAAACCAGTATGCCAGTCCACTGAAGAGGAAGAGATGGATGGAACTCCAATAAAACAAAGGACAGAATTTGTGACTTTCAAATGCCATAGGCCTATGATTCCTTATGCTAGTTTGGAATCTTTGCTACTTCCAATAGGATCTTGATTAATCTGATGCCTGGAAGATACCTTTTCTTAGCACACTTCATGGGAGGTTCTGATACATTAGTTCCATACAATGCTTAATGACTGTATTAGAAGACTGGGAGGAGGCACACCTTTGAAACACACACTATCTTCCTTGTGAACAGAAAGGAACAGCCTATTGGCTGCTTTCGAGATGCACAAGAACAGAACAGAGAAGTCGGGATGCTGTCACGTCTTTGCTCTGAGCTGTCTTTTTCTGGACCTGTAGTAACAAGATAAATTTCCCAAGCATCTCACTCCCTACAGAGCTTGTCGGCAATGTAAAGCAGTTCCTGCTTTAGAAGGTGATGATGTGGTCAACCTGGCCCCTACCTCCTAAGCCAGCTTGGCCAGTGCCTTCTGTCTTACCGCTCCTTTCCCCGTTTAGTGGGCAGGTCCACAGACACTTCTGTTCTCTAATCCCTCTCTTCTCTACCTCTGAGGATATTCGGGGGCTGCCTGCCCTGACTCCTATACAGCAGCACAACCTGTAATCCATCTCCACCAGAGTCAGAGGAAAAAGGCACATCTCAAGCCATTCAATTACCTTTTTTTTAGAATAGGGTCTCACTATGCAGCCCTGGCTGGCCTGGAACCCACTATGTAGACCAGGCTAGCCTTGAATTCAGAGAGATCCAGCTGTGTCACTACCATGAAAGTCTTCAAAGGCTTCTCCTGAAGTATGGACTCCACTATTCTACCCAATACATCACTGTTATCTATCTGATCATTTAAAAAGCACTTCAGTGTGCTCTATCTGTGAAGCTACCAACACAGTCCAATTTTAGAACTCATCCATCTCTACAGAAAGACCCCTTGGGGTTGGAGAGGTGGCGCAGTGGTTAAGAAGACTGATTGCTCTCTCAGAGGACCCAGGTTCAATTCTCAGAACCAACATGGCAGCTCTCACCTGTCTTAAAAAAAAAGAAGAAAGAAGAAAGGCAGGCCCCTCGTATCTGATAAGCCTTCACTGCCCACCTGTCTGCCCAGCCTTCCTTAGACTGATTTCACATACGGATCCAGTACAAACAAGCTACGGGAAGGGCCAAAGACTTAAGAGCAATTTAATAGAGACATGTATAAAAGAATATTTTAAAATCCACATGAATGTCCATATTAATGTATTTCTCTCCTCTGGAAGGGCAGTCCCTGCCATCTGACTGAGTAGTAAGCATGCAGTTCATGGAGAGCACCAGCGCTACACAGGACATCACAGAGAGTCACTCATACAAAAGAGCAGTTTTCAAACAGGTTAAAGCAGAATAGCACTTCTTTGAAATACAACAGTTGCTCAGAATCACAATATAGGAAACAGATTAAAAGGGGGGCGCTATAGTGTCAGAACAAAAGTATGTCCCATGGTAAGCAATGTCCTGGGGACTATGAGAGAGGCATCCAGAAAAAAAGGCAGAGGGTCTTTTACCTCAGGTGCACTTGGTTCCATGGATTGTTCTTGGACATGATTTTGTTCCTCCAGAGACAAATATTTACATTCATTTCTTTTAATTATTTATTTATTTTGATTTTTCGAGACAGTGTTTCTCTGTGTAGCCTTGGCTGTCCTGGAACTCACTTTGTAAACCAGGCTGGCCTCAAACTCACTGAGATCATTCTGCCTCTGCCTCTCTGCCTCTTGCCTTTCTGCCTCTGCCTCTCTGCCTCCTCTGCCTCTCTTCCTCCTCTTCCTCTGCCTCTCTTCCTCCTCTGCCTCTGCCTCCTCTGCCTCCTCTGCCTCCTCTGCCTCCTCTGCCTCCTCTGCCTCCTCTGCCTCCTCTGCCTCCTCTGCCTCTCTGCCTCTCTGCCTCTCTGCCTCTCTGCCTCTGCTGGGATTAAGGGCATGTGCCACCACTGACCAGTTTACATTCAATTTATAAAACATGTTTATTCTTGTTGAATATCAGAACAGAGCTATAGAACCCAATCTGGTCAGTGTATCCTAAAGCTGGATATGCCTTCTGCCTTGCTTTCCTGCCTTCCTAGATATAACTATAGCACATGCCAGGCAATGGTGTTCAAACTGGTATGTCCCAAGAACACTCGGGAAAGGCTACTGTTAGTATGTAGTATGTGCTTCTTGCATTTATTGACATGTTTTTCTGACCATGTTTTTTTTTTTTTTTTTCTGAACTCAAACAACCTTCCTTGGATTATTGCTTTTTGTTGTTGTTGTTAATTTGGATATAAAAATACACTGTACTTTTATAAAAGTAAAAGGTCTTCTGCCCCAAGTCATTGCTCACCACGGGTCATGCTGACCGTATTCTGACAGGGCAGCATTCCCTCTTAAGTCTGTTTCCTAGACTGTGACTCTGGAGTAAGGTTCTCTACAGCATTAGACCGCAGTCTTCCCCATTCTCTCAGGTCCTCAGACCCCAGGTTCAACAGACAGGATTTGCACAGATTGACAAAAGTTGACACTGCCCTGGATAAAAGGGTATGGGGGGTGTCTCTCCTCAAGTGTTACTGACTTCCCCATATATACCTCTTAGACTCAAAGGCTTAGAGCTACAGTGTGAAAACAGCTAAAAAAACAAACAAACAAAACAAAAGAACTCTGTAGGACCCTGTTCTTCCCTACGTATATACTTAGACTTTCTTTTTTTTTTTTTTTTAATGGATCTATTTATTTACTTGGGGTAAAATCATTCTTGAATGCATTCTGCAAGTGAGGTGCCAACATTCTAGATTTCCTCCCTAAACAACTTTAGTACCTGTCTATCTGTATCTATTTATTTAGACAGGCTCTCACTATGTAGGCCAGTCTGGCCTTGAACTCTGCATCCTCCTGACTCAGTTCCTCAAGGGCTGAATTACCTGTATGCTTTAGTAACTATCTTCTCACAACTGGGATGTCCTTCTGCACAAACAGTATAACTTTACACATAAACAGATCATATTAATTCAAGAATCTACTAGAGTCGGGTGTGGTGGCAACATGCCTACAATCCCAGCACTTTGCGTGAGTTTCAAATGAGCCTTGTCTACATAATGAATTCCAGGCCAGCCAGGTGTACATAGTAAGTCACTATCTCAACTCTTGACCCCTCTTAAAAAAACAAAAAAGAATCAAGTACAGATGCCATTTTCATTTACAGCTTTCGTGTTGATCTAAGATCCAACCAAGGTCCTATACTGTATGAGGTCATACCGCTTTGTTACTCCACCACCAGTTGGCTTGTTTCTTTCTCCTTCCTTCCTTCCTTCCTTCCTTCCTTCCTTCCTTCCTTCCTTTTCTTTCTCTCTCTCTCTCTCTTTCTTTCTTCCTTTCTCTTTCTTTTTTTCATTACTTTAACTTTTTTGAAGAATTCCTTCCATTCATCCTCTAGAACATCTTCTTAGGAACCTATCTATATCTAATCTCCTTTACAGGTGTCTCATTAGCACCCACGTTTCACTGTACTCAGAGATGGGCTGTGGCCCCAGTTTAATACAGAAGCTGTACAGGGTTCTATTACCTGTCATATGGTACTGGATGACATAAGAGGTGGCTGAGCACTATATCTGTGTACTTCGGTCTGGAGATAAACAAACTCACAGTATTTATAATTTGTTGCCGGACACTAGGCAGCGTGATTATTGACAGCCGAGCACAGATAACGCCTATTATTTCTGGCACCTGAAGAGGAAAAAGGACATCACTAAGACCTTAATCCTGAAGGACAATTATAGATTCTTTGTAGCCACTTCTGAGAGGCCTTTGAAGGGGGGTAGAAGACAAAATATTTTTGGGTTGGTAAAGTTTAGGATGCTCAGGGTTCAGTTTACTGCTAAAGTACTTGCCTAGCATGTATGGGGACCAAGATCTGATCCTTGAGCACTGCAGAAATAACAGTTAAAACTTTCCAATCATGAGCTGGGCAGAGGTGGCGCACACCTTAGCAGGTGGGTCTCTGTGAGTTTGAGGCCAGCCTGGTCTACATTGTGAGTACAAGGACAACCAAGGCTATAGAGAGAGATCCTGCCTCAAAAAAACAGTATATATGAATGTATGTATACAAAAATATTTGGATGGGGCGGAGCTGTAGTTGAGTTGCGGAGTGTTTGCCCTGGCATAGATGAGAACCTGGATTTGATATCTGATTCTCAACACTAGAGGTAAGCAAGTGGGTGGTCGAGGGGGGCTGATAAAAGGAAAGGCCTAGAAGGTGTAGAATGCTTGCTTGGCATGCATAGGGCCTGGGTTCAAACAGCACCACAAAAAGAAAACACAGGGGAAGAAGAAAAGAAAGAAGGAAAGGAAAGATTTGGAAGGATGTAAAAGAGCCACCAGCTGTTGTCCCTGAGAAATGAGGACACTTTTCCCCACTCCTGTATTTTTTCTGATTTTTGATCAATGATTACAAAGTGATGTTAACAAGCTAATAAATGTCATGCTATGGCAAGAGAGCCCACATCCACCATCCTCTGAGGTCTTATGGGAAGCAGAAGCTGGGGTTCGGCCAATTCCCCCTCTGCTTGACTATTCACCCTGCATAAAATGGCTGTCATTCCCAGTAGCCAGAAGGTGGCTGAAGGATGGGGGTGGGGGGTATAATTCTAGCCACAGAAACAGAGGGATAACCCTCTGGGGGCCTGAGGGAGATTTTCTGCCTTTAATAAAGGGACAAGAAGGAAGCATCATCTTTCTGGATTATCTTCTCTGTCTGCTCATGAAGTCTCAGCTATGCCTGCCTCACGACCTCATGGACAGAAATAAAGAAAAACATGGTCTTGGTTGTCACTGTCAGTCAGTGAGCCAGCATAGAAACTATACTGCGTCCAGATTTCCTATACATTCAGAATGTGTATTTTTTGTAATTATTTAATACAGTCGAATCACTTTATGGTAAGAATATGTCACATAAACATTTTAGCAAATATATCATTATGAAATAATGTGATCAATCCTCTGGAAAAGCTTTTCAAGGTTGGCCTTCTGGCCACTGAAGGCTCCTGAACCATCCAGGAGCCATCTGACTGCCCTCCTCAAGTGCTCCTGTTGTATCTTTGGCTATTTTCTTACTTTTTGGTTTTTAAAACAGGGTTTCTCTGTGTATCCCTGGCCATCTTAGAACCCTTTCTGTAGACAGGATAGCCTCAGACTGTCTGCCTGCCTCTGGCTCCTCAGCGCTTTGATTGAAGGAGTGTGCCACCACCCCCTGAATGTCTTTGTTATTTTCATAGGTTTTAAAAAAATGGGTTCTTATCATTTTAACATGGCCTTTCTTTTTGAGATTGTTGTGCAGTGTATTGAACGGGGACTTTATACATGGACAACTGCCCCTTCACTTTCACTCTTAAGAAAACAAGGAGAGGTTTAAAATGCCAGGGGCACTGGAAATCATGGCCTTCAATCCAGCAGTCTGGAGGCAGAGGCAGTTGGATCTCTGAGAGTTCAAAGACAGCCTAGTCTACAGAGTGAGTCTAGGACAGCCAGGATTATACAGAAAAACAAACAAAAAAAATGCCAGTGGCTCTTCAAGTCTCACTTTCCTCCTCAGGAATAACTATACTTACACTTTTAGCTACTTCTGTATCCTTCTATGTTTAATTAAGACAGATGATTAATTAATTTTTTTTATGACAAAGTTTTGCCTAGTAGCCTAGCCTGGCCAGCCTCACCCCCTTGATCTTCTTGTCTTAGCCTTCTAAGTGCTGGGATTATAGGCATTCAACAGCACACTTAGCTCTGTCCTTTTATTAAAAAGAATTACTATTGCTGCATGTGTAAGACTGCACACATGCCATGTGTGTGCACATGGAGGTCAGAGGACAGCACTGTCTTCTCTTCCCACCTGAGATCCGGGGACTTAACCCAGGTCATCAGGCTTGTGCAGCAATCACTTTGACTCATGGAGCTATCTCACTGGACCCCAGTTCTGCCCTTTTTTATTTTAGATAATAAAATTAAATTGTTTCTTTCCTTTGTTATTTTTTTATTTAACTTTATTTTATGTGCATTAGTTTAAGGTGTCAGATGCCTTGGGATGGGTATTATAGACAGTCATGAGCCACCATGTAGGTGCTGGGAATAGAACCTGTGTCCTTTGAAAGTGCTCTTAACCACTGAGCCATCTCTCCAGCCCCGCTTTGTTACTTCTTGATGTCTATGTTTTAACTATATTTAGGTAAGTTCTCTTGATATTGGGGAAAGCTGGTCTCCTTCCAAAGTCACTTCTGGCTGTCTTCTGTCTTAACTTGATAGCTTTAATTCATCAGAACCAGAATTTGCACTGAATTCCAACCTCATATTCATCAATTACATCTTCCTAGAGAAATCCTCTTCTTTGCTGAGCACACCTCAGAGAGAGAGGCAAAGAGACAGAGAGGCAAAGGGGGGGTGGGTTCAGGTGTATATATCAGTGTGAGCATGTGTCCGTGTGTGTACTTGTGGAGGCCAGAGATTGATGTCAAAGATATCTTTCTAATATTTTTGATTGTGAGCCTTTAATGGCTGAGCTATTTCTCCGGCCCAAAGATGTCTTTTTTTTTTTTTTTTTTTTTTTCCCAAGACAGGGTTTTTCTGTGTAGTCTTGGCTGTCCTGGACTTCCTTTATAGACTAGGCTTGCCTTGAACTTACAGAGATCTGCCTGTCTCTGCCTCCCTGAGTGCTAGGATCACAGGTGTGTGCCACTGTGCCGGGCTAAGACATCTTTCTTAATCAACCCCCACTTTCTTTTCTTTTCTTCTTCTTCTTCTTTTTTTTTTTTTTTTTTTTTTTGAGACATGATCAAAATCAATCAACCTGAGTTCACTGTTTCAGCTAGACCTGCTGCCCAGCAAGCTCTAGGAATTTGCCTAGTTCTGTCTCTCTGCGCTAGAGTCATGGATGCTCATGACCATGGACCATGCCTGGAGTTTTACATGGGTACAGGGATCTGAGCAGAGGTCCTCCTGTTTATAACACTTTACCACTGAGCTATTTCCCAATCCCCACACCTTAAGCTTTAAATTTCATTGTCTGGCATAGGGGCTGGTGAGTACGTGCTTACTGAATGGAGGAATGTTTGTGGACAGAAGAAGGCTTTGGTCTTGGCCCCACTAGTGCCTGCTTTCAGCTGAGCATAAATGGCGGCTGGACCTCCCCAGCTGCAGAATGGAGACAGGGCTTGCTGCTATTTCAAACCCAAAAAATGGCCCTGAGTTTTTACCTTCTCAAATCGAGCCTCTGCACTCTTCACCAAACTTATCAGCAACTCTCCTGCTGTCTGCTGGATACAGGGATGTGGGAGGCTTTTCAGGCTGTCCAAGGTAGTCATTACAAACTGCCCAAGCTCTTGAGAATCAAGAAAAACTTCAAAAACCTGCAATGATTTAGGAAAAATGAACTTTCAAGATATATGGTATGGGCTGGGACTATAACTCAGTGTTTGCCTAGGATGTGTGAAGCCCAGTGTTCCAGCATCGAAAGAGGGAGAGGGAAGAGCAAGAGGGAGCAAAAGGGAGGGAGAGAGAAAGCTATCTATTACTAGCTTATTTACTGTGGTGGCTATGATTCTCTGTCATCAACTTGACTACATCTGGAATTAACTAAAACTCATGCAGCTGGGTACATCTGTGAGGGATTTTCCTTTTTTTAACCCAACATAATATTTTTATTGATTATTTGAGAATTTCACATAATACACCCTAATTGCACTCACTTCCCAGTCCTCCCAGGTCTGTCCCCCACCCTTGTGACCTGTCCCAAGAAAAAGAAGAAAGAAAAAAACATACAAACAAACAAAAAGAAACACAAGTCCAATTTGTGTTGCCCATATAATCATTGTAGTAAAGTCAAATTTCCAGCGGTCAGCTCCTTAAAGAAAACTGAGCCTTTCCCCACCTATACCTCTAGCCAAAGGCCATCAATTGTGAAGAGCCACACTCCAGCATCCTCATCACAATTTTTTTTAAAGATTTATTTATTTTATTTATATGAGTGTTCTATCTGCATTTACACCTGCCAGAAGAGGGAATCAGTTCACATTATAGATGGTTGTGAGCCACCATGTGGTTGCTGGGAATTGAACTCATGACCTTTGGAAGAGCAGATAGTGCTCTTAACCACTGAGCCATCTCACCAGCTCCCTCATCACAATTTTTAAGAGTTGTCTTCAATGGCTTCCTGTTCAGACTTTACTTTTTGGGGGGTGGAGTGGGCTGGGGCTAGGGCTTGTCACAGAAGCCTTCTATGACCCATTTTCTCAACTGTGAGTCTGTACACATCAACACCACTACAAAAGTAGCTTCCTTGCCCTCTATGGTCACAGGAGCATGAACCATGGACACCCACACAGCCTCTAGCATCAGCGCAGCCCACAGAGCAGCTCAGACCACAGACAACACAGCTCTCTATCGCAGCAAGGGCCACAGACAATGTTATTGCCCTTAGTGGCAGCACAGGCCACAGACGTCAACATGGACTCAGGTGCACAGGCCACAGACACCAATATGGTTCCCAGCAGTAGTCTGGATCATGAACATCGACATGTCTTCAGGGGTTAGTACAGATCAAGGATAACCACACAGCCTCCATCAGCTCAACATTGTCTCTGACCACAGCTCAGACTACAGACATCAGTATGGCTCTTAGCCAAAGCACAGACCACAGATGTCAACATGGCTTCAGGCAATGGCACAAACCGGGGGCATTCTGCCTTGTCTTGGGTGGTAACACAGGCTCCCAGCTGCAGCAGGACTGTGGACCGCCAACATGGCCTTCAGCAGCAGCACAGGCCACTGACATCCACGTGGCTTCAGGGGCAGCACAGGCTACAAATATCTGCATGGCCTTCAATGGGAACATGGGCCACGGACATCAACACAGCCCCTGGCTGCAGCAGGACCACAGGCCTCCAACATGGCCCTAAACAGCAGCATGGTCCATGGACATCAAATGGTCTCAGGTGGCGGCACAGGCCAACCACATCAGCCTGGCCCCCAGCAGCAACCCACACAACAGACACTGTAGTATCAGACTATGGACTTCTACCAGCCTCCTGCAGAAGCATGGGTCTCAGTATCAATCTGGCCTCCATCAGCAGCCCAGACCATAGGCATCCACATGAACCTTGGACCACAACACAGCCTGGAGCAGCAGCACAGACCACAGAGACCAACATGACCTCTAGGGACAGCATGGACCATGGAGAAAGAAAGAAAGCTATTGTGTAAAGTCATGCATATGGTACTTTATTTGTAAATCCAGAATATTTACAGAGCACATTTCCTGAACAATCTCTGTGGTTTGTTTTATAAGAAATGAAACAAAAAGAATTTTCCAACGTGATTTATACCATCTCCCATTTCCATGAACAAACACGACTCTGGCTTTTCCCCTCCTTGCTAGCACTTCAGGCTGTCTGGATGCATCTAAGCACTCTATTTACCTGGACAATTCTGTAGGCACAACAGTAGCATCGTTTGACTCTATAGTGCTCCAGCAGCTCCTTGCATTTTTTCAAAGTTTCTCTCAAGTTCTTGCCATTGTCTCCATCCTGTGTGATAGCTAAGAAGAAAGTGGATTGTTATTATGCTCTGCTTCACTTCCTTCTTACTCATTTTGTAAAACTTTCTGATCTCTGGTGTGTACTCAATCCCTGGTTTTCACTTCAAGGAAATAATCTAATTTGCAGGCAGGTCCCACCCTCTTCCTTGTAAACAATATATACAAACAGCCAAATGAAATGAAAAATGAAATGGAAATGAAAAAGGGTTTTTGTAAAAGCTGAGATTTGGAGTGATTTGCTGAGTACACAATCAGAAGGCTACAGTGCTACCACACAGGAGGGGAGTTTTGAGGTGTCCTCTGAGGTTTAAATACTGACGAAACTTGCTGATCACACACCTTCCTATGCAGCTCAATCTGCTGACTGTTGAGTTGCCTACTCTCCTCATGCTGCCTTGTTTCTTACATGTGTTGTTTTTGTTGTTGTTTTGTTCTTTTGAGACAGGATCTCTCTAGATGACCCTGGCTGTCCTGGAACTTAATATTATAGATCAGGCTGGTCTCAAAGTCACAGGGATCAGCTTTCTTCTGCCTCCTGAGGGCTGGGATTAAAGACGTGTGCCACCATGCCCAACTTGTTTCCCATGTTTTAATGTAACTTCATACTGCTGGATGGGTCACTGTAAATATTTGATGAGTCAAAAATTGAATTATTAGGTCTCAGGCTGTCCAAATATCCAGAAATGAGCTCAAATCAGACTACAGGTTGGATAAAAAGCCAGCATTCCTAGCTGGGCACAGTGGCACACGCTTTTAATCCCAGCACTTGGGAGGCAGAGGCAGGGTAATCTCTATGAGTTTTAGGCAAGCCTGGTCTACATAGTGAGCACCAGGACAGCCAGAGCTACACAGTGAGACCTTGTATCCAAAAAACCAAAACCAAAACCAAATCAAACTGAACCAAGCCAGTATTCCTTAAGAATTTGTTCCCATCTGCTAAAAGGAGTCGTTTCCCTTACCTCTGGCAGAAAGGGTATATTGCTCTCCATTGACACATAACTGTAGCTCCATATCCAAGCCCATACTGACCCTGCAGGCTCCCTCAATCCCTATTACCAGTGTGTTCTGTTCATAAGAGCAAGGTTTTCCCTTGCCCCTCTACTCTATCTCTCTCCCTTGCTTGCTATCCTCTTGCCCCGGCTATTGTCAATATATACTCTATCTATCTATCTATCTATCTATCTATCTATCTATCTATCTATCTATCTCTGAGGGCCCTTGCTATGCTGTTTTTCTTCTGCCTGCCTTTCTTACCTGTTCACCTGCTTGATTGCTCTTCATTCTTCACATCATTTTCAGAAAGCCTATTTGTTGTTATTGTTTTTTTCTGTTTGTTTTGTTTTTGTTTGTTTGTTTTTGGAGACAGGGTTTCTCTGTGTAATAGCTTTAGCTGTCTTGGAACTCTCTGTCTGTGTAGACTAGCATGGCCTCACAAAGATCTGCCTGCTTCTGTCTCCCGAGTGCTGGGAAAGGCTCAGAAAGCCTTTTCTGAATCCCACAACTCATTTGACTCTTACTCATGTTTCTGTAATTTCCCCTTGGCTCTAGGATTCCCCACTAGACTGTGATAGAAAGATTTAGGGCTCTGTAACCTAGTTGCAGTTTCTACTGTCGTAATAAACACCATGAACAAAGAAACTTGGACAGAAAGGGGGTTTATTTAGCTTACACTTCCATATTACTCACTGCTTGTCACTGAAGAAAAGTCAGGACAAGAACTCACCCAGGGCCGGAACTGGAGCCAGGAGCTGGTGCAGAGGCCATGAATGGGTACTGTTTACTGGCTTGCTCATCATGGCTTGCTCAGTCTGCTTTCCAACAGCCCAGGGATGGCCCCACCCACAATGGGCGGGGCCTGGCCACATCAATCACTAATTAAGAAATGCCCTACAAGCTTGCCTACTGCCCAATCTTTTTTTTTTTTTTTTTTTTTTTTTTTTTTTTTTTTTTTTTTTTTCCTACTGCCCAATCTTATGGAGGCATTTTCTTAATTTAGGTTTCCTCCTCTCAGATGACTTTAGCTTGTGTCAAGTTAACATAAAACAAGCCAGCATGGGTTGGAGAGATGGCTCAGTGGTTAAGAGCACTGTGTGCTCTTCCAAAGGACCCGGGTTCAATTCCCAGCACCCACATGGTGCCTCACAATTGTCTGTAACTCCAATTCCAAGGGATCTGACACCTTCACAGTAATGCGCATAAAATAAAATTAAAAAAAAAAAAACCAGCACATTACTGAATCCCAATCAGCTCTAAATAAATAGTTATGGGATAAATAAAATAGGGAGCCCCAAATGATGGCAAGGACCTCTCTCTACTGTTGACCAAACCAATCATTCCAGTTTGTTTTTATAGCCACCTGTCTGGTTACTCCACAGCCATGGAGATAGTGGGCAATGAGAGGAGGTTCATGCCAGTGGTATGGTTGAAGTCAGTGTCTCAGTCACTGTTGTGTTACTATTAAGACACACTAAGACCAAGGCAACTCTTGTAATGAAAAGCATTTAACTGGGGGACTTGCTTACAGCTTCAGAGGCTTAGTTCATTATCATCATGGCAGAGAGCATGGAGGCATGGTGCTGAAGAAGCAGCTAAGAACTACATCTTAATCCATATACTAAGAGAGAAAGACTAGAAACCTCAAAATCAATCCTCCAATAAGGCCACACCTTCTAAACCTCCTCAAATGGAACCACTGACTGGTGACAAAACATTCAAATATATGTGCCTATGGGAGTGATCCAAACCACCACAGCCACCAACGAATCCTCTCTACCCATGGACTACGTACCTTTCTCTCTAGGAATTGCTAAAGAACATATTTTTAGACCATGGGAAGATGGGCAGGAGGAGGCTGGTGCCTATGGCTATGCTAGAGATTAGATTACACCTGCATTTCACAACGTCTTACACTTCAGTTTCATAGTGATATGAAGCAGGTAGTGTATTCCCTCCGCAGCCTCCACAGCCACCTCCTTCTGTGGGTCCCCACACAGCAGTGCCATCATAGCCACTAGATGTCCGAGCCTCTGGAAATGCAGTGGGAGCTAGTGAGAAGAAAAATGCCGTCAGACACAAGAACATTTTCACCTTAAATCGGTGTTGCTGAAGAATAATCAAGCATCCGATCCAATTCAAGAGAGGTGACAGGCTCGTAGGCCTTTAGACCTGTACAGGGTTTCCATTCCATATACTTACTATAATACATACATCCAAAGAGCAACCTAACCAATGAGCACGTTCTACAAAGCGAGGAGGCTTTGGAAATAAAGATGTTCATTCCAGCACTGGTTTTATTTATATTAGTTATTTATTTTTTATTTTCAAGAAAAGGTTTCTCTGTGTAGCCTTGATGGTTCTGGAACTCATCCAGCACTGTTTGTAAAGATCATATTTTGAAAATATTTACCTAGGAAATTATGGTGCAGTCATTCTATGAATGTATCCACTAGAAATCAAGTATATGAATGGCATGCAAATATATATATATATATATTCACACACACACACATATATATATATGGAGGGAGAAGCAGGCTGAATTTGAGGCCAGCCTGGTCTACATAGTGAGTTTCAAGCCGGCCAGAGTGACATAATGAGGTTTGTCTCAAACAAAAACTGTAAGAACTACTAGAGACTAGATCACATCTTTAAACTTAAAAAACAAAAACAAAACAAAACAAAACAAAATAACCCACCTTTTTTCTTAAAGTTCCTTTGATTTTTGTTGGACTAGGTAAAATAGACAGGAGAGAGAGAGAGAGAGAGAGCAAGAAAAATAGATGCAGGGACACAAACATTAGCTTACACAGAAATCCCATAAAAAAACCCACCAAATCAGAAAACATAAGCAAACTAGTATTAAAAAAAAAAGTCAGGCACCCAGAATACATGTGTGCTCCATCCAGGTCACTGAGCTGCAAGCTTAGGCTGGGTGGCCTTTATTGAGTCTAAAGTATTCTCCACGTAAAGAAAGCTCTGGGCCTGAAGAACAGCATGAGCCAGGGCCTAACTCTGCTCCTCCTGTTGTGCCTCTGGCTCTGCTTTGCCTTTTCCTCCTGAGTCATGTTCCCTGGACTCTGGGTCAGGGCTGAGTGATGACCAGGAACTGAAACCGGCAGCAACGGTGAGGTCTGCAGGACAGGTCATCACCCACCTCCCTTCACAGGTGATTAGCCTCCGTGCTGAGGTTGCGTCCGGGGCCTCAGTCACTGGTCTGCGTTAAGTGTCCTGCTCCTCCTGGGCAGTGCAACTTTCAGCAGAGCCCTGCAGAGCCAGAGCTGAGACAGTAAGCACTCAAGACTCGGCCTGCGAAAGGTCACATGCTTTGTCTGCAAGTACGTCCCACCTTTGGAGCCCCTTTCTACAAAATTTTAAAGTGAAAAGTCAGCTTTTAAGCCCCACCTGCCCAATGATCAGGTAACTTACTGGAATGCTGGAGTTGTAGTTCTTGGAAAATAACAAAGCCACATGGGAAAACAGAATGGCCATATGGGTTTGTCCTTAAATAGACCCCACATCATGTGTCACATGGCCACTCAGCTGGGAATCCCAGGGAGTAGTCTTGACCAAAACCCATCCTGGTCAGTATTTAATTAAAGCTTGTTTTAAATTTGTTTCAAATTTATGGAACTGTTTTTTCTCTGGCAAATATCAGGATTAACACTATCAGCCCCTTAAAAACAAATTTGGGGGTACTGAATCATTCTTTTCAGCAATGGCTACACTGGCTACATAGAAAGACTTCTGTTGTCTTTCACTCTTCTCTTTGATTGGCACATGGGGATGTAGGTTAATCCTACATTAGGTGGATAATCTTAACCTACAGGGGCTCCCAGAGTGGACCTTTCACTCTAAGACTCTGATAACAGACCTTCCACAGAAAAACACAGAAAGATTTTTATATTGCATAGAGTATAGTTGGGTTTGGTTAACTTAGGTATGTGATTTTTTTTTTGCAATATTTAAAAAAATAATTAAATTTAAGTTAAATGAAAATTTGAAATAAGGGTTCTAAATGTTAAAAAAGGAAAATGAAAACACAGTAGAGTGCACCACTCAACTTCCAGATGCTCATACACCTAGTAGCACCAGGGTAAGCACCCTATGCTGGCAATCCTCTCTAGGAGAGAAAATGCTGAAGAAGACCCCAGGGCCACATGCTTGCTCACACACACACACACACTCTCTCTCTCTCTCTCTCACACACACACACACACACACAAACACACATACACACACACACATATATATACACAGAAAGAGAGAGATGATCATCATCATCATCATTTGAAACATTCCTTTAATTCATAGCAAAGAGAGTTTAAAGAATTAGAGGAATAACATATTGCTGTTGTCAGAATCATAAGGCAGTCAGTGTTGATCTCAGGTCAATTGCTGTGTGGCTTCAGATGATGCAGGAGGATAGAGGGTGGAAAGGCAGCTGAAGCAGAGACTCCTGTGCAGCTCTGGGAGTCATCATCCATGCTGGGGCTGTTTAGAGAGGGCTGTATGCACTCACACATGCTCTGTAAGGAAACTAGCATGGTTCACTCTAGTCTGTCATTGGGGTTCTGTCTGTGGGAGTAGATGCTCATTTACTCCTGCTCAGAAAAGTTTAAGTAATATACAGCTTGGAGAAATAATGGAGAATGAAAAGCCCCAAGACCTGCTCAGAAAGAGATACTGACTTGCAGAAGGAAAAAGCAATAGGGACAGGACAGATGATCAGAGTTTGGAGGGACTCTTTTTAGAAGTTGCAGCCAAGGACTGACAACAACTGAGAAGTGGGAGGCTGAAAAAGAGAAATTGAGGATTTAAAAAATGAGATTCTCAGTGAGAATAAAGGGTCAAGAAAAAACAAAGCAATGTGTTAGTTCCAAAGGAAACTCCAATTCCGCGGTCTCCAAAAGGCAGTTCAAACGTCCAGGAATAGTCTTACCCTGTACTGTAGGGGGATCTCTGGTGGCTAGACAAAAGCTAGCATTCTTCAGGAACTTGTGAAGCCAGTTCCCCTCTGAATGAAATGAGGACATGACTGCTCCAAGGTATGGTTGAGGGACAAGAAGAATTTTATTGTAGATAAAGGAGGGAGAGAACTGCCAGGGGCATGTGGAAGAGTCCAGACTGGTTCTGGCCATAAGAGATGGGAGAAGTGAGAGAGGAAGAGAAGGGAGGGGAAGAGAAACTGAGAGAAAATGGCCAAAATGACAGGGTTATATGGGAAAGAGAAGCCAGGGTAAGAACAGTGAAGCGCCTGGGCTGGAGAGGTTTAGGGTAGAGGGCAGGGTAAGAAGTGCTGAGAGGAGCAGGTCCTGAGTGAGCCAAGAGGCCAGCAGACACTTTGGTATGCTAATAGGCACCATATTTGTCTATTTGTCCCTTTGGAACTTGACACCCTCTACCAAAAGGAGTCATTTCCTTTACCCCTAGCAAAAGGAACCTGTGGCTACTTGTAGCACCTATCAGCATATCAAAGCTTATTCAGGCCTCCAGGCTCCTTCAGTATTACAAGTAAGTACCTGTTTGACACATTTCAAAGTTCTACTTATGCTGGCTAGTTTTAGTTTTTGTGTTTGTTTGTTTGTGAGGTTTGAGATTTTTGTGAGGGGAGGGTGTTTTTGTCTTGAGGAAACATCTCTCTACATTGCCCTGATTGTCCTGGAACTCACTATGTTGCTCATACTGACCTTCAACTCACAGAGATTGGCCTGTCCCTGCCTTTCTTGTGCTGGCATTAAAGGCATGTGCCACCATGCTGCCCAGCTTGTGTTGGCTAGTTTTGTCTAGTTTTATGTCAAGTTGACGCAAACTCGAATCATCTGATAAAGTCCTCCTGGGCTGGAAAGGTTTAAGGTATCAGGCAGGGTGAGAATTGTTGAGAGGAGCAGCTACTTAGTGAGCCAAGAGGCCAGCCGACACTTTGGTATGTTATACACTTAGTGATTAATAAAAGGTGACTCAGCCCATTGTGGGTGGGTCCATTCTTGGGCTGGTGGTCAAGGGTTCTATAAGAAAGCAGGCTGAGCAAGCCATGGGGAACAAGCCAGTAAGCAGCATTCCTCATGACTTCTGTATTCAGGTTCCTCCTGCTTCCAGGTTTCCGTCCTGATTTTCTTTAATGTTGGACTACAAAGGTGGAAGTGGAAGACAAATAAACCCTTTCTTCAACTTCCTTTGGGTCATGGTGTTTCACCACAGCAACAGAAACCCTAACTAGATATGGCCCTTCTCACTTCCTTCCCTACCACAAACTCCCTCCAGTTCACGTGCATCCCTCCCCCCAGCTACCCTTTCTCCATATTACCTTGCTATTCTCACTATGTTTTCTCTATGTTCCCTCCTGATTCTCTCACTATGTCTTCTCTATTCTCTCCCCTCTCACAAATAGCCCTGGCTAGGTCTAGTTTGTTGGCCATATTCAATCTACTTCTTCCTCTGCTCTGGACTCTGCCAGATGCCTCTGGCTAGTCTCTCTCATATCTAGAATAAAAACCTTCCCCTTAACCACACCATGGTGGTGGTAGCACGGTGGCTAGAGTCTGAGGCACCTGGAGAGTAGGACACAGCAGGATATCACGTGGCTGTTCCAACAGTCAAGCCGAGACCACGCACTTAGTCCCAGCTAAAATTGAGAGGCAGCTGGGGCCAACCTGGAGAGCCAAGACTAATGGTCTTCTGCTTCTTATAATGGCTTCCAAATTCTGAGACACATCTGGAAACTCCATGTGAGTACAGAAAAGAGGAGCAGACACTATTTTAGGAAGCCCTCTCTGAACTAGACCATGAAAACTCTTCTCAATCATTATGTTTACCCATGAAGACACACTCCCAAATACTGGTGGGTGTGACTGACTCTGGGAACAGCTTTATTCCCCCCACCTTGAGTGTGTTTTATTCTCCTATAAAACTTTCTTCTCCCAGCTCCTTACTTTGTTTCTGCAGTCTTTCTTGGACAAGAAGGCGGAAACAATAGGTAAGGTCTCTATCTGGTCCCTCTGTCCTTTAGATTCTCTCCTCTGCCTCAACACAGACAACAATGGTGCCATTTCCTTAGAGTCTGGTAAACATTGCATTCATTAACCAAACTCCTCAAATTCCCAGAGATCCACCTGCCTCTGTCTCCGCCTCCCAAGTGCTGGGACTAAATGAATACACTGCCACACCTAGCTTCATTTTTCAAACACAGCTATACAGAGCTCACACCCCTCAGACATTTTCAGATTATACTTACTCATTAATTTATTCAAAAACATTTACTGTGTTAATGTGTTTTAGTGTCACGCTAAACAACAGGGATACAAAGATTAACGGACAGTTTGTAGCTTCAAACTGAGCATATTTTAGGATGGGGGCAGACAGGTAAATGATGCTGAATCCGGGGAAACTTCACCAGGCACCAGTGGAGTGCATGGCCCATGCTGAGCTACAGAAGGAGAAAACAACAAAGGATCATTTGAATGCTTCTTTCTCAGCAACCCAAGGCTACTCACCATCAGGCTGAGGTAACTGGATGTGCATTTGAGGACTTGGGCCATGACGGCTGTAGCTCGTTCCCGTTCATGGTTTTTGTTTGACTGTAACCAGGGGTCTATGTGCTATAAAAAAAAAAAAAAAAAAAAAAAAAGGAAGGTCAAATGGAGAAAGTACATCTACCTGAGCAGACAGGTTAGGATACAGAGAGAAGATGAGGCTCAAAAGCTGGAGCTCAAAAGTAACATTGGCAGCTTTGTACCTTGTAGGACTCAAGTATGGAAAATAGCATCTGCATCCACCTGTAATTCTTCTATCCCATACTATCCATCAACAGGGATAGTCATTCACATTCATTCACTGCAATTAAAGTATTATGCTCTTGCTTCTTTTTAAGAGGCAATCATCCCAAGAGGAAAGGACCTTTAGTTAGTAGCCCTGTGCACCTGAGCACAGGTGGCTTTGTTCTGGCCACACATGACCTTGACATTATTTCTTATTCCTCTTCTATCTGTCTATCAACACCACAGTCAGTCTGGGTTTCCATACTTGAGTCCTACAAGGTACAAAGCTGCCTATTTACTAACTTAGGAGATTGACCCCAGTTCCAGGTCATTCACCAGAGTTTTCTATGCTATAAAGGAACAGTAAAGAAAATTGTAATATTGTTTGAACCACTTATTCGAGGCTACTTATTAAATATTCAGAGTGATTGTTATCTTGACAATGAGGAAATTAATCCCTGAGGCAGAAGTACTTGAGAGCAACGAATGGCAGTCAGAATTCAAACACAAGCCTCTGTTTCAAAATTGGTAGCTCTGGGAATGGTGAGATGACTTGGCGAGTAAGCCTATCTGCTGCCAAGCCTGACCATACCACTTCAAGCTTTGGAACCTGGGTGGCGGAAGGAAAGAATGGATGCCTGCACGTTGTCCTCTGATCTCTACCTGTGTGCCATGGCACAAGCATGCACACACACACACACACACACACACACACACACACACACTTAAAAAGGATAGTATTTTAGCCACAATGTTGCCTGATATACCTTAATTCTCAGTGATTTCCTTTGTCCTCCGGCATTTCATTTACCTTAAAAATGCTGTCAAAATTTTCCAAATGTGGGTCTTTTATTACCAGACTCTGCAGCATCACAGAAAAGGCCTGGAACATCTGCCTGTAGAGACACTAAAAAGGTGCAGGATCAGCGAGGCCCGCCTCCCTACCCAAAGTTCCCAAGGCACCTCTACCATGCTGCTCATCTCTTTGAGACTTTACACAAATGCCTGACCCACAGTAAATGCACCTGTGGACAGTTTATGGCATGAGGTAAATGGAAATAAAATATTTCAAATGAGCACCTTAAAACTGCTGGGATCAGGGGTAATGGACTACATCTGGGGAACTGGGCAGAGGTCATTGGGATCTCTTCAAAGCTGACTCTAATGTGCCAAAGCAGGGGAGTGATCCAAAGCAGTGGCCTTCTATCACTCCCCTACCAGGTGGCTCAGCAGCCAGAGAGGAAGCTGACTCTCTTCCCAGCCTGGAAGCTCCTCCCTTTCACTTCCATCCCACCAAGGCTTGCTTTGATTACTCACATAAAAAGACCCTGTGTCTAGAATCCCAGCACTTTCGCCTCATCTCCTGCTTTGATGTCTGATCAGACCATTTGTACTTTTCAGCAGCAGGCATGCTCTTCCTCAGTGCTCTCTCTAAAGGGCAGCTGGAGGCACTAGACTGCTCACTGCTCATCTCCACTTTCTATCATATTGCTTAGCACAAGGTGGCCCTTCCAGAAATGTCAGTAAAATGGGGAGAGGTAGGAGTGTGGAAAAGGAGAATAGGGAGGAATGAGGTGTGTAGGGGAATGTTCAGCACATAATAGTACATGCACAAAATTTTAACAAGAAAAAATTACATTTTAAGTTTAAAAAATAAAAACTGGGTGTGGCTGTGATGGCACACCAAACCTATATAGTCACAACATTCAGGCGGATTGTGGGTTCAAGACCAACCCAGTCTATGCAGAAAGCTCCTCTTTCAAAATTAAAAGGAAATGGAAAAGGAAAAGCTGCAAAGTAGATAAATAACAAATTTAAATGTATTATTATGCTTTTGTTATTGTTTTGTTTGAGATAGGGCCTCACTCTGTAGCTCTGGCTCCCCTAGAACTTGTTATGTAGACTAGCAAGGCTGGCCTTGAACTCATGGAGATGTGTTTGTATTTTTCTCCCACTTAATTTTAAATCCAAGAAAAGGAAGAAAGAACAAAGGGAAAATGAAGACACACACAAGCAGACGAAAAAGGAGAGAAAGCTATTATTTGATTATGTTCACCAGAGTTGACATCACTGGTTGTTAGTTGGTTTCAAACCATCAAAAGGTGAAGAGCAGCTGGCCAGGGGAAGGAAGGGCAGTTAAGAAAAAACTGAGTTACCTCTTGCTCGCTGGTATTGTTTGGCTCTGTGCTCAGCAGCCAGGTAGGGGTGCTTATGTCAGGCAGAGAGATTATACTTTTGATGATAAGACCAAGCAAGTCCTCTCGGTCTTCAGAGCCAAACAACAGGTGCACATTACGGTAACTGGGGAAAGACAGTTTGGGAAGAATCTGATGTTAAATTGATACCTCAGCTCTTAAAATAATGAAAAGAAAGGCAAACTGGCTGGTGTAGCAGTCTGATGGAATAGACAGATGCACTTAGGAGCCATTGGTCAGATGGATCTCACAAAAGGCTGGAGGAAGAGTATATCCATCCACCCCACTCCAACCCCAGGCCCATGGTGCCAAAGCCTTCCGGGCTCTTCTCCAGCTCAGTCATAGAGTGCCTGTGCCACTCTAATGCAGTAATTCACAATTTCCCTCAGCCATAGAGTGCCTGCAGCACTCTAGTACAGTAATTCACAGTCCCCAGCATGTTCTGCTGAAGGTTACTGAATGCGTTCAGGCCTTAATTGCAAGTCATCTTAGCAATGTTGACCAGCATGCTTGCTGAGAAACAAGTCTCCAAGAGCAGTAAACATCAGGCATCCCTTGCAAACTCCTTAGACCTTACAATGCTTTATCATGAAGCAAGTATGGGAGTCACTTTCCATTGAATGTACTCTGGATAGAGCTTAACTCCAGAGATTCTGTGAAGGTCTTAGATGTGGATGGCAGCATTCATTATGCTCTAGTTTGCTTTGCATTACTGTGATAAAACACTGACCAAAAGCAAGTTGGGAAGGGAAGGGCTTACTTCATTTTACAGGTTATAGTACATCATCAAGGGAGGCCAAGGCAGAAATTGAAGCAGGAACCTAGAGACAGGAATGAGGCGGAGCCCAGCGAGGAACGCTGCTTGCTCGCTTGCACCCTAGCTCGCAGTCTGCTATTTGTCTCACCTGCTCAACAATGGAATTCCTTACAGAGGACTGCACCCTCTGCCATCAGTCAGCAATTAAGGAGCGCCTCATCCACAGGGCCAGAGGCCAATCTGATGGAGGCAATTCCACAATTCCCCTTCTTCCCAAGTTGACAACCAGGATCAGTTATCATGCATGATGCTAAAGTTCTCACAAAAGGATATGGGTCTGGTTTTCCCCCATACAAGTAGTTTTCAGTTTATTTAGTGTGGGCACAGCCAGAGAGCAGTGCCAGCCACAGTGCCTGAGTGGAAGTCAGAGAGCAACTTGTGGAATCTGGCTTTCTCCTTTCGCGGGCCCCAAGGACCAGACTCAGGTCATCATCCTTGGTGACATCATCCTTGGTGACAAGTGCCTTTCCTCACTGAGCCATCTCACCAGCCCTAAATATGGGACATTTTAATCAACTCTAGCAACGCAGGACCCTGAATGGGAAACCAGGACGCATGTGTGAAGTGCACGGGGTGTCACCTGAGGTCAGTGATGGTGACAAAGAGCTCCTGGCGTACCCGGCTAGACAGAGAGTGGAGAGGCTCCTCTTTTACCAGCACCTGCAGGGAGAGGAAAAGAACTTCAGCCATCCGAAAAGTTCCAGCTCACAAGGCCAGTCATCGGAAATGTGAATGGCCTATCAAAATAACCAGGAGACTGGCCAGGAGGTGCTGCTCTCAGCTCCCCAGGAAGGCAGCAGGACTGTGGAAGAGCTAATTTCTTCTCAGGGACCAGGCTCCAGGCTTCCCTTGGCCTATTACTAGCTGTTTGTGCTGACTTAAGCTAGTGAGCCTCCCTGTGCCTCAGCTTCCTCACCTGTAAAATGGTACAACAGTATATTCATGCCATGGGTTGGTGTATTAAGGGATCTAATTCATAATTCCTGATAGCCCTTAATAATGTGTTGGTTGTTCATTATCACTATTACCAGCGATTATTTCTAGTTTAGGTATTCTAACTCCTTTCTCTACTGAGCCATTAACTCCAGGATCATAGTTGGTTTTACCTGTCAACGTGACAGCCTAGAATCATCTGAGAAGAGACTCTCAACTGAGGGCTTGCCTCAGTGAGCTTGGCCCTTGGGCCTGTCTGTGAGGGACTGCCTGCATCGTTAATTAATGGTATCTCAGCATCTTGTTGTTGTTGTTTATGTGTGTGGATGTTTTGCCTGCATGAGTGTCTGTGTACCACATGCATGCAGTGCCAGAAGAGGTCAGAGGGGGCACCGGATCCCCTAGGACTACAGTTACAGGTGATTGATTGTGAGATGCCTGGTGTGGGTGCTGGGAACTGAACTCTAGTCCTCCTGCAGGCAGCCCGTGTTCTTAACCACCAAGTCCTCTCCAGACCCTTAGCATCCTTTTCTTGTTTTCACACTTCAGTGAGCCAGACTTAATCTTGTTGCTCACCCCAGGAAGAATCAAACAATCTTAATAAAAGTGAAAGTTTTGAGGGGAGGGATGATCAAAATACATTATATAAAATTCTCAAAACAAAACAAAACTATTTTTAAAATGATGGGGGAAAAAGAAGAGTCACCCCTGGGTTTGCATTATGGGTTCCCAGATATGTAGAGCTGTGGTGAGACTACACTGGAAAGACATCGCCAGGGACAGGGAAGTAGCACAAAGGTAACACAGGAAGGTATTCTCTCTGGGGACAGGAAAAGCAGAGGAAAGGCAGGAAGCTGGATCTGACCTGAGGAAGAGAGAAGCAGATGTGAATAAAGGAGGAACTTGAACAGTTATTTTGAATTTCCCAAGTGTGGTGGGAGGCAGACACATCGAGAACTGTGTGAGTTCTAGGCCAGACAGGTTTACATAGTGAAACAAACAAAAACTAACCAACCAACCAAACAACAAAACTAGCTGGATATTCATGAGTAGATTCCCTGACTACACTTATGTTAGAAATTATTTCCCCCCAAATTAAAATAGTATCAAAAAATTTAAAAATGAGTTGTCTCAAAGTTCTCAATGAAAGCCAGGCAGACATTAGGGCATCTGAGCTTTAGAGAGACTAAATGATTTGACAAGGAGGCATGGTTGTAAAGGATATGGATTCAGAAGGATGAAGCTGGCCAAGGAGGACGAAGAGGCACTGAGGACAAGCTTGGGACACCAGGATTCTGTTACAACAGGCCTTTTTATTTGTGTGCATGAGTGACAGTCAGCCACGTATGCAACAAAAATTTATTGCTTCATTTTCCTGAATAGTCCATTATTCAAACAAGTTTTTGTTATCTGCACTCATCCCAGTTATTGCCAGCATTTTGTTCTCCCATACAGAGTGGCCACAGCATTTGTGTATACATCTTGACAGAGTTTCTGGGTTATGTGGTAGGTATATTTACCTTATTAACACACTGCCCAACTGTCCTCTAAACTGGCTCACCGTTTTCCCTTTCCACCAGCCGTGTGTATTGAAATTTTACTCTGTAGCCTCACCAGCACCTGGGATTGCCTTTTTTATGCTGGCCAGTTTACTGGTGTCAAATTGAATCTTACTATGTTTTTAACTTATTTTTCTCTAATCACAGTGATGGAACACCTTTTCATGGAATTAAACAGAAGCCTTTGGAGAACTCATAGAGATTTGTTTGCCTTTGCACATTTTGTTTTTTGTTTTATTGGCCTTTAGTTTAATACAAGAAGCATGCATGAGTGTGGGTCAAGAAAGGTGAATTGATGCCTTCAAATGCACTAGCTAATTTTATGTCAACTTAACATGAGGTAGTTATTTTGAAAGAGAAAACCTCAACTGAGAAAAATCCCCCACCTAGACTGGCCCATGGGCTAGTCTGTGAGGTATTTTCTTGATTGATGACGATGTGAAAGGGGCCCGACTCCCAGTGTGTGGTGCCACTCCTGAGCTGGTGGTTTTTTCAAAGCAGGCTGAGTAAAGCATGAGGAACAAAGCCATTAGCAACACTCCTCGATGGCCTTGCCATCAGTTCTTGCCATGACTGAGTTTCCTCAGAGATGGACAGTTATCTCATGGTGTAAGGGAAATAAACCCTTTCCTCCCCAAGTCGCTTTTGGTCACACTGTTTTACCACAGCAACAGAAAGGCTGTTTTAGACAGCCATTCATTAAGGTGGGTCACTAATGCCTTCAAGTTCTTTCTTTGCAACAACTCTAACCTTATTCTTCTTGTGAGATGTGCATGAGAAGTAGAGCGACTACTTCTGCTGTGTACCTGCCCTCTTGGTGTTGGAGGAATGCATTTTCAACCCTTGTACACGTGGCTGCAGTGACTAGGTAGATTCAACTATCCAAAGAATTTCCTCAGGAATACTAGCTACCCCTAACTCTTGTAGACAGAACCTCTTCTCAGCACAGATTTTGATAGATACTAGACACGAGCACACTACTCCTGCCTGGCTGGATCCATCCACAGAGAAGGAATGGGATTGTGCTGTCTGAGATTTGCCATTAGTGGGTTTTCCAGGTTGGCTGCTTCAATTTCAGGGCAATCAACTGTTGTCAATCCTGGTGCAAACAGAACTTGGAAAGTAATTCATGTTGTCTTGGTCCTGTGGCTGTCCCCAGCCAACTAGAAAGCTGCAGTAATTTATAAATACGCATTCTTTCAATCTGTTCTTGACATATTATTTGGAATAGTTCTCAGTCTACTTGCTTTTCAAATTGAGGTCATTTCTAGGTGACTGGAAACTCTTAGAGGAAAAGGATTAAAGTTGCTAGAGGATCCTGTAACTGTGTCTCCTGGTGAAACTGTCAGCTGGTTAACCTTAATTTTTATAAGGCGCCTGTCAACCCAACAAGCCCTCAGATCTCTGGTTTGAGGAGAATTGTTCATATTCTGGGATACATAAGCAATGTCAGAATCAGAAGTCCAGCAGGTTGGAGAAACTGTAGGGAGCCCTTCCAGACAAGGAGACTAAAGTACCAGAAAGAAGATGTGTGAGTAAGTGTATCACTCCTTTGCAGAATCTTTCTGGATCCTCTAACATGGACCATCCATCCCTCTATCCCCCATTTAAGCTTTTGCCAGAGTCCAACAACTGATTATAGCTTGCTAGGCTATGGAGCAGGGATTATGTCTTCTTTATCTTTGTGGCCTCAGTGCCAATGTCTGGAACTGGCAGGTATTTAGTAAGACATTTTATGAATAGATGAGCTTTGGCAGAAGGTAGCTGAAATAAGTACAAACAGGAAAAAAATACAACAGTGACAATAATACTATCACGTTTCTCAAATGCATATGGCATATCAGAAACTATGTTACATAGCTTACATATATCTTTAATTAAATGTTCACAATAATTCTGTGAAGAAAATACAGCTATTCTCATCTTATTAAATGAGAAACGGAGGCAATCCTAAGTTAAATCCTTTCTGGAAGTCATACAGCTACAACAGGGCAGAGCTGACTCCTAGACCCAGGCATTTGACCACAGCCTTTGTCCCGGAACTACTGCTTAAGTATTTCACTTAAATGCAATTCCTCTATCTTTGTTTCTCTTTTAAATGATTTCCAAGTGATTACATTTGAGAGGTGTCTCGGGGTATCCTTCCTCGTTGGACAGACATTGCTATGAGATGAACTGATAACAGGGCCATGAGCCAGATCAAGAGTTCAAGCACTGCCGTAATCTCTGCCGTGCCCAGTACTTACACTTAGAACATGCACTATTTCTGGCATGTGGCGCAGAATAAACGATTCTGTGTCTTCATCATAAGGTAAAGTTTGGCTCAGAGAAGACAAAGACCTTAGGAACTTCAACTTTTCAAGTTCACCCTGAATTTGTGGGGAAAAAGATAAAAATATAATTACACATCACAATCTTATTTGATAAATGTACAATACTTTTGTGAAGCTTCTTGAAGTGTTTTTAAACAGATTATGTCCAGATCAGACTTTCTGAGGAGTGCACAAATTACAGAGGCATCCCAGGGAACTTCCTTGTCGCTCAGTGCCTTGGCTGGGGGCCTCCCCTCACGCCCGCAGCTACAGCACTGAGCGCTCTCCCTACCTTTGGCTTCACTATACCATCTACCTACCCTCCACTGTGCTGCCAGATGAAGATCCCTGAAGGTGGCCTCCCATTCAGCTACTTGATGTCACTAAAGAGCCACCATTTCAAGTTCTTAAGGCCTCCTTTAAAAATGTAAGTTCTGATATGAATAAAATCTTTCCATATTGAATTTTGTTTTTCATCAGGAAATCGATCTTATTATAGAAACTTTGAAATAAATTATAAAGAGGAAAATATAGGCCAAGTCCAACCTTCAGAACATTTCTCCCGGTCTTTCCCCAGTTACAGATGGTATGAACTAATATATGTTCCCTAGAGAGCAAGGAGCGATTTTATGGCCTCCACCTGCTCCCGAGTGCTGGCGTCAGGAGTGCTGCACTAGCATGGATGTCTTGCTCTCGAGGTTTTGTTGTTGTTTTGTTTTGTTTTTTCCTTGGCCAGGTGCATTTTTTTCTCAACAGTACCCACAGAGGTCAAGGCCCTTCCCAATATAATATAGTTGACGGCTTCAAGCCATGTCTTGTTTTGTCCCGAGGTAGTCATAGATCTAGTCAATTAACTTCCATGATGCCCTTTCTTGCCTCTGGGCTGTATACCTCCTGCCTTCTCTACATTTTTGCTAGAACTGCATGTATTTTAGGAGTTGGATCATACTTTTTGTCTTGAAGCAGAATCATGAGCCCTTCCTAAGTGCACCCACAGTTATCACAGCACTTGAGATAACCTCATAGAATTACTTTTTTCTTTATCTATTCCTTTGTTAACAAAAGGAGTGGGCTTTCTTTTGTTTTAATTCACTGCAGCAACCTAAAAACCTAAATCCTTTATTAAGCAAATTTTTTTTTATAAAACCTTATGATATTAAACACAAAAAATAGTTCTAAATTTTAAAAATAAAATGTTTCACATCAGAAGTAAAGACCAATAGACTGACTTCTGGTATTTTGTTGTTGTTGTTATTGAATTAGTTGTTATTAAAATATATAATTTAGTAAAATTTTATAAAGCAGTAATATTCATTTACACCACAAAGAAAGCTGGTTACCAGTGTTCCAGAAGCTTCTCTCCCACCTTGCCCCAGTGCAGGCTCCAAAGACTCTTTAGTATAATTTGACAACTTACTATTGGTTAAATTTATAGGGAACAAAGTAAATGAATGTTATGATTTCTTAAAGCATCATATAACTTTCTTGAGGAAAGTTTATGATTCTATGAATTCTAAGCGATACACATACATGTCACCACCACCATTATCAGGGGACAGAATGGTTCCATCACCTCTGAAGCTTCCCTCCTGCTTTCATCCATCTTGTGACCATGCCCTTTCCCATGCTCTCTAGTGGAAACCACTCATCTGCTTGCCATCCCTGTAGTTCTGTCTTTTCTAACGTGTTCCATATCTGAAAGTCTAACTCACAGTCTCAAAGATTGGCTTCTTTCACTGGTAAGGACGCCACTGAGACGGCACCGTGCTGCCCAGCCATCAAGTTTGTCTTTTATTGAGGAGTAGTAACTAACATTCTGTTTTATAGATGTGCTGTAGTTGTTGATCAGTGAACATTTTCAATCTCACCGTACCAAGTAAATAGCAGGTGTATATTCACTTCTTGTTGATTGGCTAAATGAGATCTAAAAGCCCCAAAGAGGGTAAAATTGCTGGAAATACTAACAGAAAGAAGTTACTGTAGTAAATGCCTCTCATCAAAGTCTGGGCCAAGCAAACTATGCCATATTAGGATGGGAGACATTAAGTTAGAGGGTAAAAGGGCAAGTAAAGTGTTTGCCATGCAAGCATGAGGACCTGAGCTCAACCCCCAGCACCCACTTAAAAAGCTAGGTGTGTGGTCAGCCAAACCTAATCAGAAAACCTCAAATCCCAGTGAGAGACCCAATCTCAATCAAACATGGTGAACCACTCCTGAGGAACAAGCTCTGGCATTGACATGCATGTGCACTCAACATGCACACCCTGACATACACACACACACACACACACACACACACACACACACACCGAGAGAGTGAGAGACAGGAGGAAGAGAAGGGAGGAGGAAGAAGAGAAATCTCTTATGTATTGTGTGGATGCAACACCTTCCAATTAAAAAAACCTGTGATGGAGCCTGGCATGGTCTTTAATCCTAGCACTCACGGAGGCAGAGGCAGAGGATCTGTGAGTTCAAGGCTAGCATGGTCTACAAAGCAAGTCCAAGGCAGCCAAGGCTATACAGAGAGAAACACTGTCTCAGAAAAAACAAACAAACAAACAAAAACCCAAAAAAACAAACAAAACAAACCTATGACCTATGGCTAAAGCAGGAAATAAGTGGGACATCTGTTAGGCAGAAAGGATTCTGGGATAGAGCCAGGCACTTGAGATTCCCCCTCAAGACACGAAGAGGATGGATGCTTGGTGCCGGAGTTCAGGTGACAAGCTATGTGGCAGAGTGTATATTAGCATAGTGGGTTATTTTAAGATACGAGCTAGTCAGAGAAGAGCCTAGCTATGTGGCTAGGTATTTACAAAATAATAATTGAATCTCATGAGTTTTGGGAGCTAAAGGGATGGGAGAAAAAAACCACCCACAATATAATGGCATCGAACTACTACAGGGGGTGGGGTTAAAAACTACAGGGGTGGGGTTAAGAACTACAGGGGTGGGGTTAAGAACTATAGGGGGTGGGGTTAAGCAAGTAGATACAGTTTCTTGTCAAATTGTCTGTAACAAAAATAAAACCAAAAAAATACTGATTTTAGACAATTGTGTACAACTAGCATCTAATTCTCTTCTGTGACCATATAATCAGACTTTATAGCAGTGGTTCTCAACCTTACTAATGCTGTGACCCTTTATCATAGTTCCTCATGTTGTGGTGACTCCCAATCATTAAAATATTTCATTGTTACTTCATAACTATAATTCTGCTACTGTTATGAATCATAATGTAAATATCTGATATGCAGAAGATATGATATTGAAAGCCTGAAAATGGCACTTATGGAAACTGGGAAAATGACTGTCAGGAAAGTACTTGCTGTGTAAGGTGGCTTGGACGAGACTGGCCCCCATGGGCTCATATGTTTGAATACTTGGTCCCCAGTTGTTAGAACTATGGAGAAGATTAGGAAGTGTGGCAGCTGGAGGAGGAGTGTTCCCAGAGGTGGGCTTGAAGTTCAAAGCCCTACAGCATCCCCAGTGCATGCCCTGCCTTCTGCTTCAGACAGAAGGGCAAGCTCTCAGCCTTTCCTACAGCCATGCCTTTGCTCCGCTGATGGACTCCAACACTCTGAAACTCTCAGCTCAGTTACATGCTTTCTTTTATACGCTGCCTTGGTCATAGTGTTTTTTCACAGAAGTAGAAGAGAGACTAAGACACTGCAAGCATGAGACCCTGAGCACAGGCCCCAGCAGCCATGTAAAGGCTAAGCACATCAGACTGGCAGAGTCCTGGAACTCGTTAGCCAATCAGTCTAGTGAAATCAGTGGACTCCAAGTTCACTTGTAGGTCCTGTCTCAAAAATAAGGTAGAAAGAGACTAAGGAAAACACTCAGTGTCCATCTCTGGCCTCCACATACATGTATACACATATGAACATGTACCATACCATACATACATAAGTGACACATACCACTTGACTCCATTTATTGGTGTATCTAAGAATTATTTATGGTGTATACAGAAACCCATATATAAGAGTATTTATCAATGAACTAAAAGAAAAAAACAATACCCAGAAAGACTCTAAATGCCTAATGATGGGGTGTTTGTTAAATTAGGGGATTGTTTTCTTTTTAATTTTGTAATTATTTATGCTTAGAGTGTTTTGTCTGTGTGTATGTATTTATGTGCACCGTGTGTGTGCCTGGTACCCTCAGAGGTCAGAAGAGGACGTTAGATCCTGGGACTGGAGATATGAACAGCTGAGTGCTGAGAACCGAACTTGGATCCTGTGAAAGAGCTTTAAGTGCTCTAAACCACTGACTCATCTCTCTAGTCACTGTTATTTGTTTTCTTATATTTTATTTATTCATCTAAGTTTATTTTTAAATAAAGATAATAATTCCTGGAAGGCAAAGACAGGTGGATCTGTGAGTTCAAGACTAGCCTGGTCTAAACAGTGAGTTCCAGGACATCCAGGATGACACAGAGAGACCCTACGTAGTCTTATCCCAGTTTTCAAGGTCCAGCACTGTCTGCCCATACCTACCTCTTTACCTTATCTCATATCACTGTCCTCCTTTATCACCATGAGTTAAACCTGTGAGGCAAGTTCCTCAAGCATGCTGTGTCCCTTCTGACTACTGTACAGTACTCAACTCCTCCAATTCTAACCTTTACTTTCTCCTTTTATTCCTCATATCTGAACCCAAAGGTAACTTCCTCAGAGGTACCTTCCCTCTCCTCAGGTCCAGGTAAGTTTTCTTACACTCTCACAGGTTGTGCGACTGGTTCACCTCAACAATGGGACACCATATACCCAGTAAACAGGACAGCACAAATTTATAGTTACTCACTCACCTAGAACATGTGTGACTGTTTTCCTGTGATTATAGTCATTTGTAGGGACAGAAGATGCTAATGGTGATTATGTTTTTAAAAAAAAGTGAAATGACAGATTAACATTTAACTCTTTTTTGTTTTGTTTTGTTTTTCGAGACAGAGTTTCTCTGTGTAGCCTTGGCTGTCATAGACTCCTTTTTAGACCAGACTAGCCTCAAACTCACAGAAATCCTTCTGCCTTTGCCTCCCCAAGTGCTGGGATTACAGGCATGCGCCACTGTATGTGGCTTAATCTTTGGCTTAATCTTTAGCTTCTGTTATGGCTCTAATATTTATTTTATTTATTAAAATGTAAATTTAATAATTTATAATTTAAAATTATAATAAAAATATTTTATAACCCATAAAGTGTTTGTATATATAACAATATTTTTATTATAGAAAATAAATTGGATTGCTCATCAAAATTACCATACGTACCTTCAGCTCACCATGTAAAGCCTCTTGGACAGCCTGGACCAGCCTCTCAACAGTGGCCTCACTGAGGGGTGCCTGGGGAGTTAGGGATCTGAGGTTATCTTGAGGGAGCTCAGGAGTGAGTCCAGGGATGTCAGAGATGTCCGAATCTGATACCAAAAGAGAGACACTGGGTGATGCCTCTATGTGGTGTGAAATGCTGCTGCTGGTTGGTGCAAAGCAGTGGGCACACAGTTTCTCCTGCCTGCTCTGACCAAGACCTTTCCCTCCTCCAACTTGCACTTTTTTCCTCAGCTGCACAATCAGTGTTCCTAAAGCTGCCTAGCCACAAAGACCTTTAGGCCTGAGCCGTAACAAAATGGTACAAATAATAACCTTAAAATCTCAAGTCTGAATGCCTTTGTTGATTGCAGACCAGCGCTCCTAGAACCTTCTCCTGTGGTCTGAATTTGAATAAACAAGTTTTGCAGAAGACCAGTATAGCCTTGGGTCACAACAATCCCACAGATTTTGTCAGGAAGATAATTTCTAAGAATCCTTCCATGGGGGCTGGAAAGATGGCTCAGCGGTAAAGAGCACTGTCTGCTCTTCCAGAGGTCCTGAGTTCAATTCCCAGCAATCACATGGTGGCTCACAACCATCTACACAAGGATCTGATGCCTTTTTCTGGCAAGCAGGTATACATGCAGATAAAGCACTCATCTACAATAAATATATAAATAGATAGATAGATAGATAGATAGACAGATCTTTAAAAAAAATCCTTCCATCTTCATTCAGAGCACTAAATGGACAAACACTAACATTAAATTTTTATGGTCAACTTTCATCTTAGAACAAGGAGGATCTGCTGCTTCTGCTATCTGGCTCAGGACCTGAAATCCTAGACCTTTCCAAAGACTGTACCAAAAAACCTACACAAACATCAACGAGGCAGGTTTCTCTTGGCTGCACTGAGGAGGTATAGAAGCTTGTCCTAAGCTATCTAAGTATGATGTTCTTGTCAGAGAAAACAAGTTTAATAATAAAATAGACTGCCTTGTAAAAGAAAAAAAAAATCAGTATTTCACAAATAAGTGAAAATCCTAGGGGTCTGGACTTAACCACAAATACTTTCAAAATTTCATTCAAAGAGCTGGTGCATACTGAGTGGTCGAACATTGCTCTCCTGTACTGGAGTCAAAAAAGATATAAAGCCAAACTGAAAAGATGAAATAGGTCCTGAGGATTTCAACCCTACTTTTGTATTCTCTTTGGTTTCCTGAGTGCTTCAGGTGGGAACTTCTTCCACGTCTTGTCCTCTACTATAATCAAATTAAATTACTGTTTAATTAAAGCCACATACTCATTTACCTCTGGCCTTGGCACAGGATGCTTACTCTGCCTACATTTCCCTTCCTTCCCACACATTATTACCTCTCCTTGCCTTGCTGATTCCTACCCATTCTTCAGGTCTCCGCTCCAAATGCCTCCTGGCCATTAATAAGCTCTGAGATATCAAATACTCTGACCCCACACCCCAGTGCATGCGTAACACTTAATTCCAGCTCTGTCTCTGTAAGTACCCGTCTGTCTGTTCACTGCTGCAGCTCCAGAGTCTGATCATGTTAGAGCACGGCAGGACATTGATATCTTTTGAGCATATGAATGAGCAAATGTGATCCTCAGGCACAGCAGGTCTTTCCTGGCTTGAACACCAGAATTCCATTTCCATCTCTTTAGGTTACTTTTCCCTCCATTTCTCCCATGGGTTGTCCTTAAGCAGCTTCCTTAAACTGACAACCACCATTGAAAGCAGGGTCCCCATCTCTCTTACTGTAGTCTCAGCCTCTTGTTTAATTCTTCCACAGTGCTTACTACTCCTCACAATTGCTTTTAGTTCCTGTGTTTTGGAAGGTCTCCGTTCTGGCCTGTGCCAGTTACAGGTGGCAGGGACCACGGTTGGTTACAGTTGTTGTGTATTCAGCAGTGCTCAGTTCCTGTCTGCTGAATACCTGAGGATGATCCATCTGCAGGCCAGTCTAGATGCCACCCTTAGCCATGTTGCCTTTCCTTTCTGGGAATCTCTCTAGCACTTACCCTGCTGCAGTCTGCAGTACCATCTCTCAGGACCAAGTTTAGTTTCCTGTGTGTCTAGACTAATGCTAAGCTCTTTCTGTGCCACTCTTGTTTCAGTTTTAACATCACGAAACAAAATAATCATCAAAATCTAGCTAAGGGCTGGTCGCCTGGCAATTATTTAATCAATATCTCTTGGCTAGACTTTTTTTAAGATTTATTTATTTATTATGTATACATTATTCACCCTGCAGGCCAGAAGAGGACACCAGATCTCATTGTAGATGATTGTGAGCCACCATGTAGATGCTGGGAATTGAATTCAGGAAGTACTCTTAACCACTGAGCCATCTCTCCAGCCCTCTTGGCTAGACTTTTTTTTTTAAAAAAATATTTATTTCTTTTTATTTTATTTGTTTGCATATTCTGTCTACATGTATGTCTGTGTACCGTGTGTGTAATGCCCACAGAGTTCTGAAGAGGGCACTGGACCCTCTGGAACTGGAATAACAGATGGGGGGGAGCTACCATGTGGGTTCTGGCACTTGAACCTGGTTTTCCACAAGAGCAACACGTACTGTTGACTACACTTTAAAAGAGTGGTCTAGGGTGTAGCTTGGTGGTAAAGCATTTGCCTAGCATGTGTAAAGTCCTGAGTTCAACGCCTAGTATGAAAATAACGGCAAAAATCCTTCTCCCCACTCACTTAAAAAAAAAAAACCTTCCCCCTTTCACCTGTTAATTCAGTACTAGGTACACCTTTTTGAATGTCTTCTAAGTTGCTCAGCTGTAGATCTACACTTCCTGAGTCACTGTCAGAAGCACAAGGGATCACTACTTCTTCTGTGCCACAGACCCTAGGAACAAAAAAGGGAATTCAAAAACTGAGTTTTTTAGAAAAGCTTCTGTTGAAAGCCCAGGTGCTCCCTTTCCAGAGAAGCAGTTACTGAGCACCAACCTAGCCTGAAGAGCCCCTCCCTCCCTAGCCCAGTCACGTTGCCTTCGCAGTACTTGCTCCTGTGGTGTGCTGTTTGTCAGACATCTGTCCACAGGGCACTGCCAGCACCCAGAATAATGTCACTCTCTTGTGGGAGTGACACATGGACACAGGCTGCAGTGGGCACTAGCTCTCCAACAAGCTCAATCCCTCTTACCCTTGCTTGATTTGTCTTTTTTCTGAAGCCCATAATAGCTTCCAGCATAGCACCCAGTTATTCATTTATCCATGCTGCCGAAAGCCTGGGCTTCACACTGCTACCCACAGACTGTACTCCAGCCTCATTATGCCCCAGCCTAACTGACTGATCAGTCTATTGATTTCTATATTTTTGCAGTGCTAGGGATTGAGCCAGAGTATAGCGTATTCTAGGAAGGCACTCTGCCCTCTACCAATGAGCTACAGCCCACACTTCTAATTCAGTTATTTACAATGCTCAGTGTTTAATCATTTCTTCCGCTAAAATGTAGGCGCCCTTCAGACAACGATCGCAGACTGCTCTGGATGCATTCCATCAGTCTAGAACAGTGACCTGTATATGACAATCCCAATCCTCTGGAAGCTGAAACAGGAGGACTGCCATGAGTTCCAGGCTGGCTTGGGCTATGGAGTGAGACTCCCTTCTTGAAAACAAAATAGAGCAAAAAAAAAAAAAAAAAAAAAAAAAAGACAAAACAAGGAGACAGTGGTAAATGTGATCCAATTTTTATTAAAATAACGTTTTTGTAAAAGTGATGTGTATGGAATACATATGTGTATACACCATAAACACACACACAATATTGCAAACTGGGGAAAAGGCGCAGTTAGAGACAAGTATCTATAAAGTAGGAAGCTTTCCATATTGTTTTAAAGTTTAATATTGGCATTAATATTAAGTGTTGACAATCACGTGGAATAAAAACATCCTATAAAGTGCAGTTTGAAGTATAAGTTGGTACAACTATTTTGGCAACAATTTATCATTAAGCAGTAAAGTTTAAAGTGCATATACTCTATGACTCACTATTCTACACCTAGGATGTATTCTGGTAAAACTTATACATGTATGGGGGGAAATATATATATAAGAATCTTCACAGAAGTGATCATCATGGTAAACAAACAAAACAACCCTTGAGGGAGCTGATGACTCAACTTTAGAAGAACAGATAAACTGAGTGTGGTCACAGAGTGAAGTACTATAGAGCAATAAAAATAAGAAAGTCCAGCCAGAAATAACAATGCTCCCCATGCTCAAAGGGGCCAAGCAAGGTGGCTGACGCCTGTAATCTTAACCTAAGATAGGAGGAATTTGAGGCCAGCCTGGGCTAAGTAGAAAGACTCCATTTCTTTCTTTTTTCTTTTTTTAAAAAGGAAAAAAATAAATAAAAAAGGTCATTTTAAAGAGTATTCAATAACATCCATTTAAAGGATAAAAAATACCCCAAACTAATACATGCTTTTTAAAATTATATTTATTTATTTTGCATATGTGTATGTGTGGGTGCCTGTGTGCTATGGTGTGTATGTTTAGAGGGGACAGACTAGGAATTTAGTTCTCCTTTTCCACCATGTGAGGTGCAAGGATTGAACTCAGGTGATCAGAATTGGTGGAAGTGCCTCTATCCACTGAGCACTTTGCTGGACCTTAAAAACTTCTTGACATTGTAAGCACATGGTAAAGCCCTGAAGAGAAGCAAGGGAACGATTCAGTCTGAAGGGCCAGCATCTAATCGGAAAGGGAAAGAAAGAATGGAATGGGTGCCAGCAGAGAGAACACTTGTACTGTTTCTTTCTTTGAAAGTATGGCAGCTGCAGCTGCACAGCGTTAGTAGTTAGCTTTTATGCTGAGGTGACAAAATACCTCAGGAAACAGAGTGCTGAATGCTTGTGCCACCTCCTTTACCCTCTCTTCAGGTAAAGCTTTCTGGAAACACCCTCGTAGACACGCCCAGCAGAGTGTTTCCATGGTGATTCTTTTTTCTTTTCTTTTTTTTTTTTTTAAATTTTAAAAATTGGTGTTTATTTTTTCTGCCTTTTTTTTTTTTTTTTTTTGGTGCTGTTGATTTATTCTTGAGATGGCTACACCACAGGACAGAACAGTGCCCTTGAAGGCAATTAATTTTCACACTTTTTAGCAAAATACAGGTAGTCCTGCAAATACATTTTCTCCATACTCTCACCCTCTGTTCTGCTTCCCCCCATCTTATGGATGAATTCACTAAGAAAAAAAAAAAAAAAAAAACATTTAATACACATCTGTGTCCTCTCCATCCACCCCGGTTTTGGCTTGTCCCCAGGGCTGATGGCAAACACATGGGAGCTGGAGCAGACACGGCAACTCGGCAGCCAGGACTGTGCTCTATCCATGGTGATTCTTTATCGAGACAAGCTGACAATGAAGATCAACCATCAGTGTCATTTTTTCCTCATGTTTTATAAAGAAAATCACATAGCTCAATTTTGAAAACATCTTCAAGCCAATAAACTTGAAACTTATCCTATATACATGTATTTAATGATTAGTTTTATTTATGTAATTTTTTTAAAGATTAAACTTTTTTTTATATGTATAGGTGTTTTGCTTGCATATATGCCTGTGAACTACAAGCCTGCCTGGTGCGTGAAGAGGCCAGAAGAGGACATTGGATTACCTGAACTACAGTTCCAGATGGTTGTGAGCAGATGGGAATGGAAACAGAGTCCCCTGAAAGAGCAGCCAGGGTTCTCCAATCTCTGAAGATTTTTAAAATTTATTTTTATTTTATTTTTCAGAGCTAAGGACCGAACCCAGGGCCTTGCACTTGACAGGCAAGCTCTCTACCACTGAGCTAAATCTCCAACCCCGATTTTTTTAAATGTGTACGAAAGTATGTCTGCCTGCATGTATGTATGGGTATCAGGTACACACCTCGTGTCTGTGGGAAGCCAGAAGGAAATACCTGATCTCTTGGAACTGAAGTTAACAGACAGCTGTGAGCCACCACATGGGTGCTGGGAATCAAACCCAGGTTCTCTGCAAGAGCAGCAAGCACCCTTAAGTGCTGAGACAACTTCCCAGTTCCTAATATAATTTTTAGGAGCCAACACTCTGATGGTGGCATTGGATAGCTGACTTTTAAAGAAAACTCCAAAGTGGCTGTATCTTAGATCTCTACTAGCAGTGTCTGAGCGTGTTGGCTGCTTCATAGCCTTGTCAACTATGTAAGTGGATGCTTAGCAGTGTCTGCCCATTTTTTAATCTGCAATAATGTTGATCATGTTTTCATGCATTTATTTCCAATTCATACATTTTCTTTGATGAGGCATCTATTAAAATTTTATTACCCATGTTTTTTGGCAGGCTCTTTGCAGTTGGATGTTGGTGTATGTTTTTTGTTGTTACTGCTTTCTGAGACAGGGTCTCACTATGTAGCCCAGACTGTCCTGGACCTCACTATGTAGACCAGGCTGGCCTTGAGCTCATAGATATTTACCTCCCAAGGGCTGGGACTAAAGAGGTCAGCTACCACACCCAGCTGTTGGTATATGCTTTAACAACAGATTCTCCAAATATAGCCTGATTTCCTTGTTGTGTGTTTTCTTTTTCTTCAGTGCTAGGGATCTAACCCAGGATCCTATGCATATTAGGTAAGTGATGTACCACTGAGCACAGCCCGAAGTGTAATTCTTAAGTGAACTCTGATGGCTCTTTCCATTGACATCAATAAGTAAGACATAACTGAAACAAAAAAGACATGGTCAAACTATTCACAACGTAAAGTCTTAACACTTTGAGTGTAAGGTAACCAGGCTGTTGGCAAACTCATGATGTGGCTGAGGGTGACTTTTAAGCTTCATATCCTCCTGCCTCTGTTCTCGTAAGTGCTGGGATTACAGCTGTGTGTCACCATACCAGCCGTGACACATTTAAAAATTTAAATGTGTATCCGTTAATCTTTCTTCGTTATTAGGTTTAGATAATCAACAAAACAACAAATCAAGCTCTGCTTTGCCATATATGCAAATTTTATGGTGTAAACAATTACTCCGAAATCATGGCCAAAATCAAACTACAAATGTTACCCTTGAAAATAAACTGTTCAGTGGTATGTTTACTGTCTTATGACACACGCCTATAGGCCATCACAAATGCTCAGACAACGGTAACATGTAATAAAATCAGAAAGTGAAGAGTTTAATTTCCATCCTATTTTCTTTCACCTTACGGATGTATAATTTAAATAGCTGCATCTAACTGTCAGGTCCGACAGGTACGGTGGCAGCTGCTTGACACAGTTCCGGCTGCTGGAGCACCGTCGCCCTGGACAAAACTTCAACCTAAGTAACCCTTTAACCAGAATTTCCCAAAGCGGGTAAAACCACACGTCACTAGGCAGCCCTCCCAACCGTACCCTTCTCGTGGCTTTGAAATTGGCCGGGCTGCGGAAGAGACCCGTGAGTGACACCGCGTCCGGCCAGTCACCGGCACTGGCCAATCAGCGGCGGCCCCGTCTTAGGCCCACCCCGAGACCTTGCCCAATCGCGTCCGGGTGGCGGGCCGAGCAGGACGGTTGGGAGGCGGTCGGTTCCAAGTGGGCCGCGGCGCGGGGGTGACGGCGGGTTCGCAAGCCGGAGCCGTGGGAGCGGCTCGCACGCCGGGGCTGAAGTCCCCCACGCCGCGGCTGCCGGGAACGGCCCTGCCGAGCGGGGCCGCGGACACTGACCTTTGGCGGGAGCTCATCCTGGCCAGCGGAGCTTGCCGCGGGTCCCTGGCGTCCCCTCCGGCGCGCTCTTGGAGCCACTTCCCGGAGCGGAAGTCTGTCTGCTCGGACTCCGGTGGGACCTGCTCGGAGGAATGGCGCCGCCGGGTGAGGCGTTGCGCATGGCTCAACAGTGGGGCCCCGCGACCCACACGCTTTGGGGAGCGGGGCGTCGCCCGCGGGAGGCTAGTGCGGACTACACGGGCGCCGGCCAGGCGCGGTTCCCCTCCCCTACGGGGCAAGGGCATGGACTCGGGCGCTTGCGGGGTCGAGGGTGTGACGGAGCAGGGCTGCGAGCTGCTCAAGTCCCGGCAACCCGGGGGGTTGGTGGGGGGCCGTGCAGCGCGTGGCTACGGGTCCCCGCGAGGCCCAGCGCGAACCGTGGCAGCGCGAAGCCCCCGCCTGGCTTCCTTCATTCATTCGAACGGCACCGGCGGCCTGCGGCCTGTTTGGGAGCCACCTTTGGCATCGTCAAAGACTCATAGGTCTTTCTAGGCGCCTAAAGCCCACGTATTCATTGTGAGACCCGCTGCCAGGGACTTAACCCCTTTTTCCTTACTCCTCCTCCCCCCCCCCCCCAGCCTTAGTTTCTCATCTGGGATCTACTTCATAAGAGTTGTATTAAATGATATTTTTGTGCTTGCTTTTAGCAGTGCCGAGCAAAATTCGGTGCTTGGTGGATTTTGAATGGACACTGTAGGGTGGAATCGTAGTGTGTTCTTTTGAAAAATGACTGTTTGCATGTATATCTCATTCCCGCCGGCTGATGAGTAGCATAGAAGAGGTAACTCGACCACAATGAACAAAGCTTGGCATTTCACTTCTTAACTTGTTGGTAAAGTGGTTAAAGTCAGATTTTGTATTGAAACTTTCTGAAAGTTGAGTCTCAGTTATGTGTCTTGGCAGGGGCAGGTACCTACTTATGAACCTTACATTTTTCTTTTTTGAGATAGGGTCTAGGAAGCTGGGGAGATGGCTCAGTGGAACTTGAGGATCTGAGTTCAAATCTTAGCACTGGGTGTGGCTGACTACATGTGCATGTAGCCCCAGCATTGGAGGGCAGAGACCAGCAGATCCCAGGAGGTAGCCAGTCTAGCCAAAATGGTTCCCGTCCAACGTCCAACGAAGAGGCCCTGTCCCAAGACATTAAGGAATAAAGCAGCAGAGGGAGACATCCTGTGTTTACTCTGTCCTCTGCATGCACGGCTCACAACATGCACAAACACACACAAAATAGGTAGCTGGACTCACCTCAAACTCACCATCTAGCTTCTGCCATCTCAGTCTTGGGGTGACAGGTATGAGCTACCATACCGGGGGGGCTAGCCTCCCTTTCTTGGTTTATAAAATGCTGGAGATACCCACCTCATTTGGATCTTGGAAGGGTTTAATGATTAATGCAGAGCACACAAAGAATTCAGCATAATTTGAGCCTACCTGCCAAATTAAGTGTTCAGGTCTTAGCCAGAAAAGTCACTATTGTGCTTAACCTGAGTTGGGAAGAGTCAGGGTCTAGCACAGATGTGTCACTCATGACATCTAAGTACATCAAATCTCTGATTTTCCACTGGTCATTGGATTTTGCCAAAGTGTCTTGGTGCCTCTTTCTCCACATCCTCCTATCCATTAGCAATTCAGATAGGTTTTAACTTCAGATTGTAGCGAGACTGGCCACTTAGCACCTCCGCTTCAGTCGCAGCCCATGTGGGGCATCATTCTCTCTGCGCTTGCATCCTGGCAGTATTCTCCTACCTAGCCTGCTCCTTCCTTCCTTCCTTCCTTCCTTCCTTCCTTCCTTCCTTCCTTCCTTCCTTCCTTCCTTCCTGTCTTTGCCCCCACTTAGTCTGGTATAACACAGTATCTTCCTCAACAAAGCAATCCTGTTAAAATGCATGACAGATTGCTTCCCTGCTCAGAACTTTTGCTGTGGTCCTCTTCTCCCAGTTACCATATAAGCTCCTGTTTCAGTCTTTTATCTAGTTTGCTTGTTAAGAGTTTATCCTCACGTAGTTTCCTGGTGCTCTCTGCTTTCAGATCTGCACTCAATGTCTTTGTTTCTTATTTGAGCCTTCACAGACCACAGCATGCAAAATGCACTCCTCCCAAGACACTCATTCTGTACTTTGTTTTTTTCCCCTAGTGTATTTACCTTTCAACATGATAAATCATGTTTCTTAATTTTTTTGTGTGACTGTCTTCCTTTTTTCACTAGAATGTAACTTGTTACATTCACGGGAATGTAATAGCTAGGAATGGAGTTTTCCTAGCTGTATTTTTATTTTTAACACCAAAAATAGTGCTTGGAGTTCACTTCCCAGCACTAAGGGAAAAACAAGTCCACAGCCACAGGCGGACTCAGTATATTATTGCTGGATACTGCACATTGTAGAGCTCTTTGCTTTTTTAGGTTAGGGTTAAGGACTTAGCATGTACTGTGCCTCAAACCCAGAGAATTCTACACTAAGCCACTACCTCGACACATACTTTAATTCTTAAAGACCTTTCACGTTTAGATTGACAGCACACGAAGACTAAATAAAACTGCTGCGCACAGAAGAGAGATTCTGTCTGAGTTATGTATCTCGTCAGCATTCTCAAAAACAACAAAAGTAGGGGCTGACAGGATGACTCTGGAGGTTAAGGTTCTTGTCATTAAGTCTGATTGAGGAGATGTCCTGAATTCAATCTGCAAGACCTACAAAAGAACTAACTCCAGGTTTTCCTCTGACCTCCACCCCAATTTACTTTTTTTTTTAAGTAGAGTGTGAACTCTGTGGTATTAACTGAGTTTGGGTCCAAGATTGACCAAGTATAAGCTACTGTAGTCCTTAGTTTTCTTCTTTGTAAAGTAATACCTTTAACAAATCCTAATTCAAATTAAAATTGAGCTATAGGCAAAGGATTTAGGACCATTGATGTTAGCCTTGTAATTGCTTTTTAACACTTTTAACTTGGGTGACAGGCAATTCATTTTTTCGTGACACAGCCTCAGGGATCACAGATGGGACTAATTTTTCTTTGCATGCACTTGTAAAATATTCATTCTGTGCGTAACATGTACCTGGCAGTCTATAAGACTTGGGTATGCTGAGATAAACACGAGAAATAGTCTTTAGAGATTATAGTTTAGCAGAGAAATCAACCCTCATACTCTTACTGTGGAGAATGCTGGTCAGGTACAGTATAGACTGCACTGAGTGGCTACAGCAGCAACCACAATAGTATCAGCTGGGCCCAACTCAGGGAGAGCTTCTTAAAGATGCATAAGCTGAAACCTGAAAGGACACGTCATGCAGAGTTGGAGTTGGGGAAGACAGTGTTGCGTGGGAGGAACATGACTCCTTGAGGAATAGGCTGGAAAGTGATAGTTGTTGGAGAGGGCGAGATTTGTTTGAGAAGGAGACGAGATCTGAGGGTTCAGGGTTGGTTCTGTCCTGAGAAGTTTTCAATGGGGATGGTGTGGTCTTGTCCTTGACGGTTGAAGATGGGGTCACCATTCCCCCCTTGAGGCTGAACCTGTGTTCTCTATCCTTTCCCACGTGGTTGGGCTCCCAGACCTTGGTGCATCCTTGTTGGGGCTGTGACTAGGATAGTGTGCCGTGTACTTAATACTGTTTTCCTCAAAGGTTCAAGCGCTGTCTTCGTGTTGGCCCTGGCAGTCGTAGCCAGCACCCAGGCTCTGACACCCACCCACTACCTCACCAAGTATGATGTGGAGAGACTGAAAGCCTCCCTGGATCGCCCTTTCACAAATTTGGAGTCTGCCTTCTACTCCATAGTGGGACTCAACAGCCTCGGGGCACAAGTGCAAGATGTCAAGGTAAAATTGCCTTTCTTCTGTCCACAGTGTTTTAGGAGAGCCTCTGGCTGTGTTCCTCTGGGGCGCTTTAAACCAAACTCTTGCTGGTGTGAGGACGACCTGGTTTAACGTAACAAATACTTCCTTCAGTCTGAGACTGCTTACTTGATGTGTGTGGGGTCATGCTGGGTGTTTCTAAGGAAAAGGAGTGAGAGCCTTCAGAAACTACCAGAACTCTGTGAAACTGTTCAGTACAGCATGTACTTGGTTTACATACTTCTGAATTGTTTTAGATTTATTTATTTTAGATTTATTTTGTGTAAGAGTGTTTTGCCTGCATGTGTGTGTACCACATGTGCCCAAGGAGTCCAGGATAGGATATCAGATCCATGGAACTGGAGTTACAAATGGTTGTGAGCCACCATGTGGGTGTTTGGCACTGACCCCTGGCTCTCTGCAAGAGCAGCCAGTTTTCTTAACTACTGAGCCATCTCCCCAGCTCCAAAACATGTACTTAAAAAGTGCTAGGTGCATGGCTAACAAGTCATGGGGAGCTCAAGGGAGGACTCTCATGCATTAATCAGTGACAATAATAGTGTCAGGCAATTTGGATGTATTTACTTTTGTTGAGCTGAAAACATTGCAATTGAAATATTTTCTAGGTTTATGAACAGCTAAGGGGGTATGTATTTATTACAAAATCATGGACAGTTAGGCTAAAACATTTTTCCTAAATATTTCTTAGTTTTCTCTGACTTCATAAGAAATTACCATAAATTTAGGGTTTAAAAACCACCCATTTGTTTGGCAAAATGACTCAATGAGTAAAGGTACCTGCTGCCAAATCTAACAGCCTGAGTGAGTTCAGTTCCCAGGACGCAGACTGTGGAGGGGGAAAACCAGCTCCTGTAGGTTGTCTGTGACAAGGATCAAACCCAATTTGTCAGGCTTCACAGCAGGAACCTTTGCAGGTTGAGCCATCTTTTATAACAGGAGGACACAAGACCTAAAAGAGGCTAAATGCACACGTCCACCAGTGAGACTCAATGTAGAGAAGGCGACAGACCGGGTCCCATGGCCACATCTGTAAATGAGAGCTTATTGAAATAGAGCTACCCCCATTCACATCACATCATCCGCTGCTGCTGTGTCTTAACAATATGCTGTGCAGTATCCTAGACCACCTGGCCCCAAACCCTGAAATACTAAGTGGCCCTTTATAGGAAACACTGGCTAATCCCTGCAGTCTGGGATGCACCTGTTCAGATTTCTTCCTGGCAGTCATCTCCTGTTTCTGCCCAGTGTTTTCTTCCTGTGTGCGGCTTTATTAAGAAGCAGATTTTTCCTTATGGTCTTGTGAATCCTCAAAATTATTTTAGCCTGGAATTAAGTTCACAGGGATCAGTGAGTTCACCCGAACTTTTCTGTGAAAACGAGGTGATGTAGCCTGCTTCACTAGACCATTCATAGTATAAAGCGAGATCGGATTGTGCCCTGGGCTCTCTTCCCAGGGTAGCTAGAGTTATCATTCTTAATGTTGAGGTGTTTTTGTGAGGCAGGTGCAGACAGGGCCTCCCACAGACATTGTTTGATGTGCTTTAGTGGTGCTTCAATGCTGCCTTGTTTCCTCAGAGTTTGTGGGGGTTCCTGAGGAGAGAGTTGACACCTTGACGGATGGGGCTTAGAGCAGTGGCAGCTATAGAGGTTTTGTACTGTAAAGTGTATCAAATGAAGTTGGAATGTTAGATTATTGTCAGATTTTAGAAAGATTGGAATGCAGGATGAAAGGTTTCTGCCAGAGACAGACGCATTTGTGAATCATCAGATTTGGGTTTGAGGCTTTCGAAGGGCTTCTGAGCTATGGCATGATTTGGAGTTCCACATGAAAAGTGGGTTGAGCACATTGCTCTAAAGATATGGTGTCTGATTTGGTTTAGGGGCCTGAAAGGAAAAAAGGTAGAAGAAAGCACAGGGTTCTTTGCTCAGGAGGATGTTGGAGTCCTTGGGGTTTTAACAAAGGGTACAAAGAGCTGGGGTGTGCAGGTACCAGGTGGGTGGAGTGGTTTTCAGCCTCCGGTTGCTGAGGTGTATGGAATGTTGAGAGCAGCTGCAGTTGGAAGCACATATTCTCTAGAGGCGCTGGCTGAAGCCCCAGCCCTGGAACTGAGAGAGGCGCACTCACTGAGAGGCCTGAGCAGGTGTGGTCCCGCTCATCCTGCTGTTAAAACTGTACTCTTGACATCATGAACCTTGAAGCCACATTCTTGCCATTGCCCTTGGTTGACCCTGTAAGCATCAGCGCAGGTCTGATGTTGAATCTACACCACAAAAGGTCATTTTAGCAGCCTCTTATGGTAGAGGGTACAGACAGGCTCTCTGGCTGCAAAGGCCAGCTCTCCCAGTTAGGAATGATCTTGGTTGAGCCTTGCTTCTCAGGACCTTGGTCTTCTCTGTGAAGTTAGACAGGAAAAGTATCTAAGCATAGGGATGTTTGAGGATGAAACAAGAAACCCCCAAGAAGCACTCAGAACACATTTCAAGTGCTGGGAAAGAGGCACTGCCGCTGTGGGGACCTGGCGATGTCTTTTCGTTGTTAAAGCACCAGAGGGCAACAGAGCACTTCATGGCATCTTTATTGAGCATGGAATAACCAGGTTTCTTCTTCAGATACCAACTTATAGAAGATGAAGTATTTTGTTTCTCTTCTTTTTCCTCTGGTTCTTTCAAACTGCAGTCAAGTTGAAACTCATTGTTTTGAGGATCTTACTGAAGTTTTGTTCCTAACATTTTTAAAATAATTTGTTTCGGTTTGAGTGACCCAGGCATGACATATAATGTAGCTTAGCTGGTAGGGGAAGGCACCAGGCAGTTTCATGGCTCACCTACTCCTATTTCCTATTCCATTCCCCAGTGATTCCTGCGTTTTCTTTTCTGTCATTTTAGAGATCAAATTCCAGGTCTTGTGCAAGCTAGGCAGTCATTCTGTTTGAGCAGCACCTCCAATGCCAGAAGCACCTACTTTTAACTGGATTGGTCATGAAATTTTAAACAGCTGGGTTTTTTGTTTTGTTTTGTTTTGTTTCTTGAGACAGGGTCTCTCTGCAGAGCTCTGGCTGTCCTGGAACTCATTGTATAGACCAAGCTGGCCTCGAACTCTGAACTGGTCTCAGCCTCCTGACTGCTAGGAGTAATGGCATGCGCCACCATGCCCAACAACTATTTCATACTATTTCATTCAGAATGTTTAGCAGTGTGACTTGCCTCCCTTGTAGTTCGGTGGAACAGAAGTGGCTGGAATTCTGTTTTGTGCTCATTTACTGTGATAGGAGCAATGCTCTCTCAGGCAACAGGCACCAAGTGCCTGTGGCAAGTGCTTTGGGAAGCAAAGGGCAAGGGTGGGCTGTGGCCTATCATGGGATGAGGATCAACAAAGGCTATATGGGAACAGTGCATCTGAACAGAGGTGAAGGGAGGACCTCATCCGGCAGACAGGAGGGACAAGGAAATGGTGCTGGATAAAAATATCCAAGGGTAGGAAAACAGTTCAACAGGAAAATAAGATTTTGGGGTCTGAGGTGGGCCCTGCTGATGAAGCTGCCACGGCGGGGGGGCACCCAGGCATTGCGTGCTATCTTGGCAACTTTGGATCTTTTCTGGGAGTGATGGGAACCGCGGAGGGCTTTAATAGTTAAGCAGCGTGAGTGCCTCGTATTTCATAGGGCGCAGTCGCGCAGTGTACAGAATAGGTTGCACGCCTGGAGGCAGTTAAAAGAGGGCTGTACAGTAAGGTGCGAGATGACAGGGACCTGCCCAAAGACAGTGACAAGCCAGGCATCGGTGGAAAGGAAGCAGCCTTGGAGGGAAGAGTCAGCAGTTCCCCCGCTCTGGTTTGGGTGGTTGGATGCATGGTGACACAGGTGAGCCAGGAAGTCAGAAAAGAGAAGGCTTTAAAGTCACTTTAGGTTGTCTGCCATGGCTTCAGAGGCATGACACTGGAAAGCTTGGCATCGGGGGACACTGTGCCATCTTCCACAGGCCACTTACCTACTAAGTCCCAGTTACTCTCCCTGCTAAAGGAGATAATGATGGTGTCTTGAAGGATGTTATGCCCTTCAAAAGGAAGAGCATTGTGACACCCAGCCCAGGTCATGGCCAGAGCAGAGAGCATTTGTTAAGTGGTTTCTGCCCACCTCGGGTTTGCTCTTCCTTGTGTGAACTCAGCAGTTTAGGATACTAGTGTCCCGTGGAAAATAACTATTGAAAAATGAAGTCTGGACTAATTCACACATTACGCCTCCATAGATGGTTTAGGATTTTATCTATCACCTTAAGTACTTTCACCTTTCCTAGTTACTGCATTATGTCTCCTCTTACCTTTGACTTTCTCCCTCGTCTAGAAAGCGTGCACCTTCATCAAGTCTAACCTTGATCCCAGCAATGTGGATTCTCTCTTCTATGCTGCCCAGTCCAGCCAGGTCCTCTCAGGCTGTGAGGTGAGCCCATTTGTTTGTTTGTTTGTTTGTTTATTTGTTTATGAGCAGTGAAGTGCATTTTTAAACATAATGCCAGATTGTTAGTATAATTTTTAAAACTGAGAAACTGATGGTGTGGGTCAGAATTCCATCCGCATAATTTTTATTCCTATAAAAGAGTATATTTTTCCTTTTAGGTGTTCACTGTAATGGCTTTGAGATCCCTTTTTCTTACAGTTCTTATCTCTCTTCTGGAGGCCTTGAGGTTTCCTTTCCCTTCTCCTTCAACATTTAAAAACATTCAGTGCATCCTCACCTCAGATTCTAGATTGTTCTGTTGAATAGGAATTGTTGGAAGTAGACAAGCGACTTGCCAGTGTCTTTTGGGAGGCTGTCTTAGTTGGGTTTCTATTGAAGTGGTGAAACACCATGACCAAAAGCAACTTGGGAAGGAAAAGGTTTGTTTAGCTTACACTTCCACACCATAGTTCATCATCAAAGGAAGTCAGGGCAGGAGCTCAAGGCAGGGACTGAAAAAGAGGCAATAAAGGATCCATACTTACTGTCTTGTACATGGCTTGCTCAGCCGGCTCTCTTATGTACCCTACAACCACCTGCCCAGAGGTGACAGCTCCCACCACTGACGGCCCTCCCATGTCAATTTAATCAAAAAATGTTCTACAGACTTGCCTGTCTGTAGGCCAGTTTTAGTCAGGCATTTCTCAATTGAGTTCTGACTTCCCAGGTAACTGCTTGTGTCAAGTTGACAAAAACCAGTCAGAACAGAGGTGGTATTGACTTTCTGAGCATTTGATTCTGTGGTGGTGGGTGGTCGTGGCTTTGGCAGCTGTGCGCATACCATTGTCAATGTGCCTTTCACAAATTGCCAGAACCTGTTCTTACTCTGTGTCTGCCCTTCCTTTCCTAGATAGCTGTTTCAAACGAGACCAAAGATTTTCTTCTGGCAGCAGTAAGTGAAGACTCCTCTGTCACCCAGATCTACCATGCAGTTGCAGCACTCAGTGGTTTTGGCCTGGCCGTGGCTTCCCATGAAGTTCTTGGTGCCCTTACTGCTCGTCTCAGCAAGGAGGAGACTGTGCTGGCGTAAGTTGTCGGTTTGAACTCCTTTTACGCTTCATTTGAGTAGGTTGCTGACCTGAGAGGGTTTGTTCATCGCACAGCACACGTTTCTGTGCCGCACACGTTTCTGGATGTCTACTATATGCCAGGCACTCTGCTAGATGTGGCAGATACTGCTGAAATTTGGGAGGATGGGCTGGGATAGAGTGTGTATGTATTTGCAAGCGGAGGTCAAAGGTTAATAGCAGGTTTCTTTCTCAGTCAATTTCCACCTCGTTTCTTTTTTTTTTTTTTTTTTTAGTTTTTAGTTTTTGTTTTTTTAAATTATCATTTGTTTTTAACTTAAGGCAGGGTCTCACTGTGTATACCTCACTATGCTATCCTGGAGCTCCCTGTGCAGACCAGGCTGACCATGTGTCATTCAGTGTGAGCCTGGGCTTTGTCTCCCACTCTCCCAGGAAGAGTTCAAGGCCAGCCAAGTCTACAGAGCAAGTTATAGGCCACGGCTGCAGAGAAACCCTGTCTTGAAAACAAACAAACACAAAGATAGGGCTGTAGGAAACTCTGTAGGGCATTTCCATAATTAGTGCTTGATGGCAGAGGGCCCAGCCCATTGTGGGTGGGGCCATCTCTGGGCTGGTGGTCCTGGGTTCTATAAGAGAGCAGGCTGAGCAAAGCCATGGGGAGCAAGCCAGGAAGCAGCACCCCTCCAAGGCATCAGTCTCCATCAGCTCCTACCTTCAGGTTCCTGCTATGTTTGAGTTCCTGTCCTGACCTCCTCCTTTGATGAACTATGATATGGAAGTGTAAGCCAAATAACCCTTTCCTCTCCAAGCTGCTCTTGGTCACAGTGTTTTGTCACAGCAGTAGAAACCTAACTAAGATGCTTGTTAATGCTTTAACAGGTTGACAGTACCAATTACTGCTTTCAGAACCATGGGATAAGGCTAGAAATGCAGAACAATAGAAAAGCACTTACCATGCATAAGGCCCAGTACCCTAGAAACCAAACCAAAAGGGCCAGGGAGTAGCTCAGCAGGTAAATATGCTTGCCGTTAGCACTTGAGTACCACATGTACCATATGGTACAAGGAGAGAGACAACTCCTACAAGTTGTCTCTCCAACCCGCATATATGTGCCATGGTATGTGCATACACACACACACCCCAGCAAAAAGGAACTTAGTTCCCAGGATCTTTGTGAGGTGGGGATCAAAAACCAGATTGTTCCTAAAACTGAACCTTTGTTAAGGGAAGTGTTCACAGTTGTCATTTTCCTTGCCACTTTCATACCCTGCTCGCACTCACAAGGGTTGGTAACTTGGAGGCTGAAACTCTCTCCTGCGCTGATGCTTTTATGCATGCTTTATCTGCTTGGCTCTTGGGAGTCTTTTATTTTATGCCACTTGTAGGGTTTTTGTTTGTTTTGTTTTGTTTTTGAGATAGGGTTTCTCCTAATGTAGACTAGGCTGTCTTCCAACTCACAGAGAGCTACCTATTTCTGCCTTCGAAGTTCTGGGATTAAAAGCGTGTGCCACCATGCCTTGCAGGCCATTTGTTTTTGTCTGTTCATAATCCCCTTTGGTGGGTTGCATTTCCAGTTAGCACCATATATGTCATTATGTCAGTGTTACCTTCTTAAATACTAACTTCTTAAAAATCAAAAGCAAAAAACTTCCCTGCCAGGGAAAAAAGGGATACTCAAGAGATGAGGTGGAGGCAGGCAGATCTCTTTGAGTTCCAGCCAGCTTCAGTTATATGGTGAGAGGCTGTCTCAAAAGGGAGAGAGACAGAGACAGGACAGACAGACAGACAAACTCACAATAGGAAGAAGCACAAGGAAAGTTAAGCCACTTTGGAATCAGACACACTTGGCTTTGAGCACCAGGTATGTTCCTTCTTTGCTGTAGGACTTTGGACAAGTTAATGTCTAGAGTTTCATCTGTAGATGAGGCCAACAAGCTTCATGTCATGGGACAGGTGCAGAGATGATGATCTAGGTGCAGATCCTAGTGCCGTGCCTGTCCCCAGGCATACAGCATTTCATTCTCAGGGAACGAGGTGCTTCCTTGGTTGGACTGTAGCAATTTCTGTGTTAGATCCTAAGCTGCTGTGCTTACATGGCTCCTGAGTCTGACACACTAGATGTGCCCAATAAAGAGTTAATAAAGACCAAAAATGTACTTTTGTGTTGTTATGAGAAAGGGCACGTGCTGGGAGTCAGGTGGAAGAATGTAAGTCTGTGTTGGTTTGCTTAGGACTTTTGTGATAGCGAGCTGAATGTCTCCTCTTTCCTGCAGCCTCAGATACTCACACTCCACAAAGTGGCCTGCTTCTTACAGGGTCATCCTGGAGGTCCGATTGGCAGGATTGAAGCTAATTGGGTCAAGTCAGTAAGGCTTGAAGTAAATTAGGACTGTTTAAAATGGGCCTTTGTGTTTAAGTGAAGTTGTTCTAGGAAATGTGTAGGTTTGGGGTTTTTGTTTGTTTGTTTGTTTGTTTTGTTTTGTTTTTTTGAGACAGGGTTTCTCTGTGTAGCCTTGCCCCGGACTTACTTTGTGGAACTCAGAAATCTGCCTGCCTTTGCCTTCCAGAGTGCTTGATTACAGGCGTGAGCCACTGAGCCCCGGCTCAAATGTATGTTCTTAAGCTTGTCTTGAAGAGCTGAATCTTCTGCTGTATCTGAGCAGCACAGAGTGGGCTTTCCCCAAGGTAGAATCCAGTGTTCCAGAGAGAAGGTCATTGCTAACTGGGGATAAGTAATGAAGCCAGAGACAAAACTTCTCTAAAACTGAATAGGTTGATTTCATTATAAAACTTCTGAGGTTCTTACAGTATACCATGCAGTTGTTCCAAAGAAGAGAAAAATGATGTCTTAACTGAAAGGCTCCTTTTTGACTATCTTAGCAACTGTTTTTGAGCTAGTATTTATCTTGAATAGATGGGATTTTTATCTTGTTTGGAGACTCAGGTTTCATTTTCTCAAGTGCATGACAATGACAAATGTCCAATAGAAGTCACTGAATGCCCATGGGGCTTCTGTCCTTGTGACTCTTCTGTTTTCTAAGTTGTCATCTTAATGGAATATTAGCTCTTCATGCTGGGAATCTAAATTGTTATGATCACAACATAAGTAGACAGAGTCTTGCTTTACATTCTTTGGCACAAACTTGATAAGTGGTGGTTACACATGGGCTCAGGCATCTTTTAGGAATTATACTGTGCTGAAGCCATAGACCGTTTGACCACCAGGGGGCCTCAGTGTCCTGCATTTTATCTAGAGAAATGGTTATGCTCTCGTCTAGACTGTCTGCATTAACAGGAAAAAAATCTAATAAAATTACAGGTTCATAACTGTCACATTCCACCTTAAGATGGTTTTTGTTGTTGTTATTTAGGTGTGTGTGTGTGTGTGTGGAGAGAGTGGCACAAGCCCCATGGCACACATGTGGAAGCTGGAAGAGAACTTTTTTCTTGTTAATTTTTGTTTATTTGTCTTTAAGACAGAGTCTCTTTCTATATTCCTGGCTGTCCTGGTACTCGCTGTGTAGCCAGGCTGGCCTTGAGCCCACAGAGATCCACTTGCCTTTGCCTCAGAGTTCTGGAATTTAAGATGTATACCGCTGCGCCAAGCAAAATGTTTATCTTATAAAATATGCTCTTAAAATAATAAAAACATGTGAGTAAAAAAAGCACAGAATGAAGTGTGATACCTGTCACAATATGGATGAGCCTCAAAAGCCAAAGAGTAAAAGGTCACGTATTAGGGACTATATCCAGTGGTAGAATACTTGCTTGGTGTATACAAGAGCCTGAAATTGATGCTCGGCAGGCCCCTAACAAGTTGCCTATTGTGTGACTCCATTTATGAGAATATGGAGAGCAAGCAAATGTATAGAAGTGTGTTGCTGGGAGGTGGGGGAGGTGGGGCACCATAGAAAGGAACTGCTTAATGCTCTAGGACTTTATTTGGAACTCAGGCAAATTGTTCTGGATATAAACAGAGATGGTGGTCAGACACTGTGACTATAGGAAGTGCCACTGAATTCACTTGATTGAATTTTGAGATAAAGGGGCTTGGTATCTACCTTAGTTGGTAAAATACTATTTGAGGGCTGTAGTGGGTAGAAGGCTTTCACAGCATGCTTGTCCTCAATTCTATTCCCAGCACTACATAAATTAGTGTGATTGGTGCACACCTGTGGTCCCAGCATTCAGGAAGCAGAGGTAGGAGCACCAGGAGTTTAAGGTCAGCAGCATCAAGTTTGAGACCAGCCTCGGCTACATAAGACCCATCTCCAAAAAGAATAAACTTTTTATAATTGAGTAAATAATGATATATTTAGGTAGTATAAAGTCATTGTTCATTAGAATTAGGTTTATATTATACATTATATTTGTAAATTTTTATACAGAGAATACTAAATACATGGTTGGAAGCAAATATAAGACTGTAGTTTAAGGCTAGTCTCTCCCGTGAACACCTGAGGGGTGTCACTTGCACACCTTGCAGTGGGGTGCTGGTAGCACAGGTAGCTTCAGTGCATGTTTACCAAATCTTTTTTATGTGCTTTACTCCAGTTTTTAAAGCAGTTGTTCCAATTTCTGCCCAGCAATTTACAAACATAGATCATATGCTATTTCTTTAGCCTTGAGTAAAAAAGATGATTGACAAACAGCCACCTTCAGTCTAGTGTAATACCTTGTACAAAACAGAGGATGCCTTCCTATTCATTAAACTAAATCTTAGTCTCACTGTTCCACTCTTTACCTTCCAGAACGGTCCAGGCTCTACAGACAGCATCCCACCTATCCCAGCAGGCTGACCTGAGGAACATCGTAGAGGAGATTGAGGTATAAATCTATTTCTCCAAATGAGTCTCTGAGTTCCTGTCTTCTCTTGCAGGTAGAATGACTAGTTTCTTACAGCCACCTCTGTATCTTATACATTCTTGGCTATTAAGCCCAAGATGCTTATTTAAGCATTATGTCCTAGAGAATATTTGTTAGGCTGTTATTGGTCACAGTTTATGGTACCAACAAATCTAAAACTCAGATGCTTCTCTCTGTCACTTACTGCTTTGAAATTGTAGGTAAGGTGGTTGGTGCTCTGAACTTGAGTTTTCCTGTATGATGGTTGTGGGAACCAGCAAGGTTGAAAGTGCTTGCGCATATTAACTAGATGCCTGTTAAGTGGCCACTGTGGGTGGGTTTTGGGGGGTTGAGACAATCTCTTTATGTAACCCTTATTGGTAGGCTGGAATCTCCCTGTCTCACTTCCTGAGTGCTAGGATTTTAAGTGTGTGCTACCATACCTGGCTCACTGCAGTTTTTACCATTGCTCCGTCCTCTACCCAGGATAGTCTGTTCCTTGGGCCACCCTCAAGACCTGTATAGCCAGTGATAACAGGCAGCATGGCCATGTCATGGATACGTGCTTCACAGACACAGTAGCTGCTTCTTTCTGCTCCCCAGGAGGGCCGTGCTGTCTCACTGTGTAGAGCATTGACTGAGAGGTGCTGCACTTTGTCGGTACTGTCCAGGTGGACAGCCACGGCTCCATCTGTGTTGTGATGCTGCCTGGCAGCACTTCAGCTGGGGTCACTGTTCTGCTTAAACTGGTGGCTGCTTCAGTGCCCAGCCTCTTAGGGGTTAGCCAGAAGTGCAGGGGCCTCTTGGGAGGCATGCTGCCAGAGATTCTACCCATCTGCCCAGGTACTTTTTTATTTCTTTATATTTGTAGGAAGTACTAAGTGGCTAAGGTAGTCTTCTGACTCGGTGAGATTTCTTAGAAGGCCCACTCTGGGGTGGCAGTGTTTTTTGTATCTCATTTCTGTGATTTCTGTGTCCCAACATGCCTACATGCCTTCCCTTTTTTGTTACAGGACCTGGTTGCTCGCCTGGATGAACTAGGGGGCGTGTATCTCCAGTTTGAGGAAGGACTGGAAACCACAGCATTGTTTGTGGCTGCCACCTACAAGCTCATGGACCATGTGGGGACTGAACCATCCATGAAGGAGGTGCATGTCCAGCGATTCTCAAACATGAAATTCAAAGGCATTGCTAGAATTTGTCAAAGATAGCTGTATCCAGAGAAGGGTGTTCAGATCAACACCTCAGGGTGTTGTTATTCCTGATTTCAGTTAGGTTTTAGGAAGGAGAGTAGAAAGGTGTTAATGCCTGTACTAAGAAGCTGATAGTCAGTGTGACAGAGGTGTAAATAAATCTTTACAGCTGTTTACACGGGGCAGAGTCAAGTGTATTCGCCCTGGTTTGTTCTTTCCCCTCCCGACAGCCCTCTCTGCCTGCCTACTGTGTGCTTTCCGCTTTGCTGGCCCCTTTCTCCAATAAGTGCCTTGGACTTCATAATTCCCTTTCTCCCCTCTTTCCTTCATCCTCATCAATTCAGATAATCTTAACTGTGTGTGTAGTTCTTCATGCTGTTTCCCTGGGAAGCATGTATGTCTTCCAGGTACTGCTAGAAATTGGGTTTTGTGGGTGGGGGTTGGGGAGATGTTTGCTTGTTTGTTTTTAAGAAGAGCTTGTTAACCTGAATGATTTTAGTTAGAATATGTGTGATAAATATTTTTAAGTAGAACCTGTTTGTCCCCTGTGTATGGGGTTACCAACCTTTGGTCTAAAGTACTTAAAATGCAAGTTCTGTTACTTAAAGTTTTAAAGGAAATATTTGAATTTAAAGCTAAAACTTACATTTTTATGCATTATGCAAATGTCTTTATAAAGCCAACAAATAATGTTTATCTTGGGTATCTTGAATTAATTTTCTAATACTTTGTTCATATCTTTGCGTTCTTAGTGTGTCCATTCCTTCTTCCTAAGTATAGGAGTGCTAGAACTATCAGGCTCTCTTTTCGTTTCTGTCATGAACACTGAAGAATGCAGAGTCTTCTGGTACAAATCATCTGGGGGTTTTCTGTATCCCTGGAGACAGATGGACTGCACACTCTACATATACAACTTAAACTTTCTCGTTTTATTCCCAAGCTGTTACTAACTAGGTATTTGGCTAGAGTAATTTTGCTGTCACTGCTTTTGACATAACAATTTGGGTGAACAGTCACCCATTTGAACATGTCAGCAGCCTACTGATGGAAAATGTAATTGGTACAATTACAGAAAATTATTTCATGTTGACTGTGAATAGCACTGTCAGGAAGAAGGGAACTCTTTTGTTAGATGGTAGGTTTCAAAAAACAAAGCTGATTGAAGTAGAAAATGTTTCTTCCTAAGCAGACAACCTCCAGAATTGTAATCAGGCCTTTTAGGTCCACTTGTGTTTAAAATTGCCTTTCATTTTTCTCTTTTATGCAGCCTCCCAGGTTTTTAATGGGGAGTTAGATTTTAGTTTCTTTCTGGTACACACTTTGACCATAAAATGTGCCCTTATGAATGCAGACTTAGCCCAGTTTATTGCTCAAAGACAGCTTAGGAAGGAAGACAGGCTAGCTGAGAGGATTATGGCAATTAGGAAAGAATAGAATTTCTGTGGCAGGGCTCTGGGGCAAACAAATTTCCTTCCTTCCTTCCCTGTCTCTCTCCCTCCTGTGTTGTAACTTATGTTTACTTAGTATGCTTCAGCCTCAGTTTCCTTATTTGATAGCTACCAATCTGTAAAGGCTTTGTAGTGATTTGAGGTAGTGCATGAAAAGCAACTGTCATGGCCTGGTATGTAACAGATGGTTACTGTTACATAAATTTTACTCTCCACTTACATATCTCAGTACTTACCTGGGGTAGTTTGCATTTGTATACTAACCGGTCATTAAAGGATTAGCAAGTAAATGAGTGAATTTCCATTTATAATAGAAAATTGTATTTAAAACTGTCAAGCTCAAATTTGAGCTTAAATGCAGCATTTTGCTCCCTTTTAATCCCTCATTTGGATTAATGCTGGATGTACTGGCACATGGTTTGCGGTGGGTCCCCTCAAATTCCTGCAGAGGGTTGCTGAGCTGTGTTTCTCTTTGCTCTCAGGATCAGGTCATCCAGCTGATGAACACAATCTTCAGCAAGAAGAACTTTGAGTCACTCTCAGAAGCCTTCAGTGTGGCCTCTGCTGCTGCTGCATTGTCCCAGAATCACTACCACGTACCAGTGGTGGTTGTGCCTGAGGGCTCTGCTTCTGACACTCAAGAACAAGCTATCCTGCGGGTATGACCTCCTTGTGCAATACAAGACTTTGAGATGTGCTATAGAGCCAGTTGTAGCCCTGGGGACACAACCTCTAGGGGAGGTAGGCACAAGTGCTTTTGAAGCTGTTAGGAAAGAGGAAGTGAGGCTGGAGAGATGCTCATTGAGTAAGAGCACTGGCTGCTCTTGCAGAGGACTTGAGTTTCTTTTCCAGCACCAGCCCACCTGTAAGTGCAATCCCTGGGATCTGACATCCTCTTCTGGCTTCTGTGAGCACCAGGTAGTCATGTGGTATGTTGATGTACTTTTTTAAAAACTCTTTTAACATTTTTAACATTTTTTTTAATCTCTTTTTCCGTATTCCATCCCAGTCTTCCAACACCAGATAGGAGAGAGAAAGGGTTAATGGAAGAGAAGACACATTTCTCTTAGCTGCTGGTTAGGGTCATTAAGTGCCTTGGAACCAGTTCAAACCAGTTTCAGGCGATCTCCAACTTCTTGTCTCACTGCAGGAACAGCAATGAAGGGGGAAGCAGCTACCTTGTTTCTCAGACTCCTGAACACTCCCTGGGCCCTAGCTTTATTCTCTCTATGGAGTCCTCAGATTTAAACTATCTGCAGCTAGCAAAGAGCTCCTCTCAGAGCCTATGTGAGGCAAATAGTCCGCTGTTGTGGACCATCTGAATCAGCCCACATCCCACACCTGAGACTAAAACAAAAACATGTTCATATCCACAACAGTAGTACACATATATACGTGCAAGCAAACTTTCATTATAAAAAACAAAACAAAAAAAACCCAACTTTCAGAAAAAAGAAAAAAAAGAAAGAACCCCCCCCCTTAGATTGTAAATTGCGTGTGCTTCCAGTAAGTCAAGCTCAAGAAAATTGCCTTCTGGCTCCATAACTGTAGACGTAGAGAGAATCTTGCTCGTAAAATTGATTTCTGGAGTTGGAGATAATAGATCAGTGGTAGATCGTATGCCTACTATAGGACTAAATCCCACAAAACGTAAGTCAATTAAATACAGATTAAGTCTGACACATCTGTAGCTCCAAGGTCAGAGTACTGTCTGGCACGTGCTAGGTCCTGGATTTTATCATTGACGTCACACCTTAAAAAAAGTAGTAATGAAATTTATTTCATGGTGCCAGAATGTTCCAGATACATTGTTTTGTTTAATTCTTTTAGTTTATGTGTATTGGTGTTTTGCCTGAATCTATGTCTGTGCACTGCTTGCACGCCTGGTGCCTGAGCTGGCCAGAGAGGGTGTCAGATCCCTTGGAAGTGGAGTCACAGGGATTGTGGACTACCATGTGCATGCTATGACCTGATCTAAGTCTTCCAAAAGAGCAGCCAATGCTCTTAACTACTGAGTCGTCTCTCCAGCCCCCAGATACATTGTCTTAGAACAACTTTTAATTCCCAGGTAATTGTAATGCCTTTATCTTGTCGTTAAAGTAAGTATAGCCTTCTTTCTCTCTGATGCTCATGAGTAGCCCACTTATGGTCTGTGCGCGCGTACACACACACACACACACACACACACACACACGGCACTGACTTTTGCATTAAGTCTTTGCACGGAGCAAATGAGCAAATCTTGAGTACACCTGGAAGTTTCATCTCAAAGCTAGGTGTAATGGCTCATGCCTTTGCTCCTAGCACTCGGGAAGCAGAGGCAGGCAGATGGATCTCTGTGAGTTCGAGGCCAGCCTAGTCTATAGGCTATCCAAGACAGCCAGGGCTACACAGAGAAACTCTATCTTGAAAAACCAAAAAACAAAACAAATAGCAAAAAAAAGTTTCATCTCAAATGAAGCATTTGTTGTTGTTGTTTGTGAAACCACTAATAAACTCAGATCAGTGTAAGAGTCAACATTTTGTTCATGTTAGTGATGGGTTCCACGTGGGGCAGTTCCATCTGTCCTATAAGTTTGATTTTGATAACCTGTAAAGGTGCCCCATCTGTACAGCTGTGTCTTCCTAACTTAAGAGCTGAAAAATAACCTCATTAACATAAATCTGTGAGTTCAGGTAGGACTTAGGGAGCACAGTGGGGAAAATACTGGCCCTGAAGCCGGCTGCATAGATGTACATTCAACACTGGAATGTTGAATCTTATGCTTACATCTTAACTGACTTACATGGGTAGGTTTGTGCACTTGCATACGCATACCCACACATGCACATAAGCAGTCCTGCAGGCGCAAACCCAGCGAATAAATTAATCCCCAAGCTTCCCTCAGGATATCTTTCTTACTAATAATTGTGGTGGTTTTGTTTTGTTTTAGGGTACTGTCGTAGAGTTTCTAGGACAAGGGTTCAGAAACAGGAAACAGCAGACTGAGCATGGTGCTCTACAGCTGTCCGCACAGCAGTGGTCAGGCTCAGGGAGGAAGATCCATGCTCCAGCACAGCCTGGATTACATAGCAAGACCCTCTCTCCAAGTAGAAAATAAAAACACAGCTGTAAAGGCTGGTGAGAGGGGTCTGTAAGCTTGGACAGCTCAAGCAGGAGGATCCCACAATGAAAGCTTTCATGTGCCATGGAGTGTTGTTTCAGGACTACCTTAGAGTCTGAGGGTGTAGCTCAGTGGTAGAGTTCTGGCCTAGAACACATGAGGCCCCGTGCTGTGAAAAGAAATAATTGGAGCCAGCCACACTTTCATGCTCATATACACATTCTCTAATTTCCTTCTGAGGTGGTTGGGCAAGGTCATCTCTAGGCTCATCCCTAGCTGTAGCATTCAATAGTCTATCCTGGTCTCACATTTGGTCTTTGGCAGGCAGCAGACCAAAATCCGTGCACATTTCTGAAGAAAGCTGCGTGTGCTGCACAGCTGGTCTCCTGTAGATAAAGTGCCCCACTCATTTGGGCCTTTGTTCTATTCATGTATGGCTTGTTTTGTTTTGACTTTCTAGTTGCAAGTCAACAATGTTTTGTCTCAGCCTCTGGCTCAAGCTGCAGTTAAGCTGGAGCATGCTAAGTCTGTGGCTTCCAGAGCTACTGTTCTGCAGAAGATGCCCTTCTCACTCACAGGGTAAGTCTGAGCCCAAGCTTTGTGCTGTGGAGAGTTGACTTTCAGCCAGGGTAGCAGAGTCACAGGGGCAATTACCCAGGTCATAAAATCACATGTGTCTGCTGTGATAAATCCTAAGAGGAAAGTATGAGAAAGATAAATCTGGAACTAGGCCATTTTGCCCTTATTTCATCCTTGTCTCTCTAGTGGGCACTGTCTTGTTGTTGTGTACCTAATTTTAAATTATATATATGTATTTTAACATTTTATTGATTCTTTGTGAATTTCACATCATGCACTCTAATCCCATTCATCTCCCCATCCCTCCCTAACCACCCTCTGCCCTTGCAACCTTCCTCCAAAAGAAACCAAACGAGCAAAAAAAATCTCACTGTGGATGTTGTGCTGTTACATGCTATATCCTTTTGCCCAAACAGCTTTTTTTGCAAATGTTCATTGCAGTGAGTCATTGGTCTAGTTCGAAGCCTCTGGCTTCAGCTGCATTATCAGTACTGGATCCTTACGGGGACTCCTCTATTGCTCTATACTGAGGAAATCTTGTGGCTTTGGTTCTAGGAGGACCTGCCTGGACACACCCCAGCAGTTCATAGATGGGGTAGATGTTGGGGTGGGCCAATTCAAAGCCCTGGATCTGGGTCTGGGTGGTAGCTGAGTTGGTCATCCTGACAACTGGCCCATGCTCATACCATCGGGACCAGCTCTCTCACTCTCACACCTTTGGGGCCGGTTCTCCCACGCTGTCCATGTAAGGGGCAGGGCCGGCTCTCCTGAGTGCTGAGGCAGTGTGGGATGGGGCCAGCTCTGTACAGCCACAGCCCTCAGACATCAACATGGTCCCAGGTTGGCAAGCTAAACCAGGGACTGGTCTGCATGGCCTTTGGTGGTAACAGACCCCAGCTGCTACAGTGCTGTGACCAGACATGGCCCTTGGTGACAGCACAGGCCAGGACTTCACCATGGCCTCCGGTGGCATCGCAGGCTACTCACATCAAGCGTCTGCTCTCCTACATCATGTTTGGGCGTTTGTAGCTATTTCCTTGAGATGTTGTGTTGATGAGCATAATGGGCTGAGGCTCAGTGGTAGAGCAGTGCAGCAAGCCTGGGCCCTGGGATTCCTCTCCATCACCAAGAAAGTGAAAAACAACAGAAAGCAATTGGAAGCAGACTGCAGATGGGCCCGCAGTGCATCACCGTTCAGGAGGGCATTGCAGGGGCTGGACTTTGAGGACCTGAGAGGGAAGCAAAGAACTCTATACATCCTGGGTGGTTGTATGCTTTCCACACTGATTTATGGCCAAGCCAGGGACTGCTAAGTAGTACAAGGAGGCAACCAGGAATGGAATGGTCCTGGACTGCATTAAAAAGATACTTTGTAGCTAATAGGATATATTCAGGACTTCTCTTGAGTTTTGCTAACCTTGCTGTCATTCCCAGCAGAGATGTTTTTGAGCTGAACTTCAAGAATTTTAAACTTTCCAGTGGCTACTATGACTTTTCTGTCAGAGTTGAAGGTGACAACCGCTACATTGCAAACACTGTAGAGGTAGGTGCTTTTTTTGTTGGCCCTCTTGCTACATTAGTGTATCTAAAATGACCAAGGTAGGTCATATTGACTTCTTTTGTGCCCAGGCTAAAGTGGACCCCCGCCTCTACCTCCTTTGTTCTGGGATTTTAAGCAAGGGCTGCATTCTGTTTAAATTTTTTTCTTCTTTCATTCCATCTCTATTTATTTATTGGAATTCTACTGTAAGAAAAATAAACTGCCCTTTCTCCTTCATTTATTTTTACAATGTAGTTTACATAATGAGCTTGTAGTGTGTTGTGGATAGTTACTTGACCATATGTTATCTCGCAGTCACTTATTTTGATCTACCACCATCCTCATTTTGCCTTTGAAGATATCTTCAGCTAGATACCTTTGACATTCTCTTTAAATAAAAAGAATAGGCAGCTAGAAGATTTGACCTTTTCAAAAACAGGACCTACTTACCAGGTAGATACTTATTCTGAAGTTTGGCAGAAAGGAAGATGCAGATATTTTCTGAAACTCCAGTCTTTGCCTCATGTCTGACCTTTTGGGCACAGACAGCTGATCTGATCCACGCACTAGAACATAGTTTGGATAGAAATTAATTTGTGTATCTTGAACCTTTAAATTCCAGATTATTTTTATCATAATTTCCTTTAAGAAAAAGACCTTATTTACATCATAATACCTTACAGAAAAAAACTATTTGTCTTGCAGCCTCATTTTTCTCCTGTGTCTTGAAAACAGCCTTTTAACGACATTGCTAAGCTCACACTTCCCTTCTTTTCTTCTTATTCTCCAACTCATCACATCCCTCGCTAAAGTCTTCCCAAAGTCCTTTGTTGCTTTATTAGATACTGCCAAGTGCTCTACATTCCACCGACACTGCTGTTTCCTGTTTTTAGGGTTGTAGTTTAAAGTACTGCCTTGTGATAGTTTTCTTTAGTCTGTTGTGAAGTTGAGTGCTCTTCTTGTGGTTCTTGAGCAGCTCTGGTTCCTCCTTATGAGTCTGTATGTGTCTGTTGCTGGTTTATGAACCTTCTCCTTACTGGCTTTCAGGAAAAGCATGTGTTCTAGACACTGAGCCTTAGTTGTTGTCTTCAGGTTTTTTCTCTGTATTATTTTATGGCCTCTTGATGCATACAAATTTTAAAGCTTTTTTTCTAGATTGTGGGGTTATTGTTTTTGTTTGTTTGTTTGTTTGGTGTGTTTGGTGCATGCATATGTGTGCAGGTATGCTTACATGTATGAATATGTGTAGAGACCAGAGGTCTACATTAGGTGTCTTTCTATCATTCTGCATTTCTCTGGCATTTAAGAGAGGGCCTTTCTCTGAGTCTGTAGCTTGCCATTTTGTCTTGACTGGCTGGCTGGCCAGTATCCACTGAATTTTCCAGAGTCCACATGCCTCTGCGCGTGCGTTTGTACACACACATACACACACACACACACAGAATGCTGGTGTTACAACTATGTACCTCCCTGCCAGGCTTTTCTATAGGGACTATGAACCAAACTCAAGTCATTGTGCTTGCTGTGCTGAGGGATTTCCTCAGCCCTGTTCTTTTTCTGGCTTAAGGCTGGCTAAATGATGGGGTGATGGAAGGAGAGAACCAGTTCCCACAAGTTGTCCTGTGACCTCCACACAGGCATGTGTCGTGGCATGCACACTCGTACCACTCCTACTCACACACACAAATAAATAAGTATAATTAGATTTTTTTTTTTAAAGACAATTCTTGTAGTGCCTCAAGGTAGGAAAAAGTCCTCTTACTGTTGTCTTCCAGCAGTTTTCAGAGCATTTTTCTTCTGAGAGCTTCAGTATGCCTTAATTCATTCTTGTTCTAGTTTTTATACCATCTTGGTAATTGTACTGAGCACATTATATCATTGTTTTCTACATACGTTACTTTTTCTTTGACCTAGGAACTTCCTGTCAGCAGAAGCCAAATCTTGATCAGTAGACCACTTAGAGAAAGAAAAGAAATCTTTTTCCACATTCTAGTATGCTCAGACCCGGCTGTGGTAATCTCCAAAGGAGTCCTTGGCACTCTTGTGGGAGCTTTGCCCTCTCCATCTGTGTCTTTATTGAGACATAACTTATAATCCCATTAAATTTCCTCATTGGAAGTATGTAATTAGATGTTCTTGGTGTGTTTCAAGCTGTGTATTTATAACCATCACTACTGTCTATTCTAGAACACTTTCATATCCTAAAAAGCAGACTTTGCTTTATCAGCAGCCACTCTCCTGTCTCTCTTATTCCCAACCCTAGCATCTACAAATCTACTTTCTCTGTGATTTGCCATGTCAGGATGATCATAGGATTGGGGATCACATATTATGTTAGCTTCTAACGCTGCCTTTTTTTCTTATTTAGTGCAGTGTTTTTAGAACTATGCATGTTTTAGCGCATGTGTGTGTTTACTTCAATTTTGCTCTATGTGCAGTTTTAGTATCTAATTTCAGTAGTAGTTACATTCGGAGCCTCAGAGCAGGTCAGTAAGTCCTGTGTGCTCCCTTAGAGATGCCAGCACTGGTGAGCATGCATCAGCAGTAGATTATGTAGAAGCTTGTAATAGCACTATTGACACGGGCCTGGCTGTCAGGGGAAGCATGGCTTCTAGAAGCTTTCATTAGCATTAATTGCCCCGAATGCACCATCATTTTTAACAGTAATAGGTCAAACAGGTAGAGTTATTCCTCTCAGCAGAAAGACCACGTTTCCTGATGTTTAAGCTTTTTTTTTGGGGGGGGTGTACTGTATAGAGCTCAAGCATTGAAAGGAATGGTGGGGTGAGCCCGCTGCATTGTGGTGGGCATTCAGTCCTTTCCTATTTGAGACTAGCCCTACAGCTCTGGTTTGAAGGAAGAGCTAACCAACTGGGTCCCTACATCAGACTCTTAAATCAGGCCTCAGACAGTTACAAGTTTGACTACAGTTGTAAAAGAATAGAAATGCTTTTGTTTTGATTATTTCCAGAGCTCCATTTGTTGTGAGATCTTAGGCGCAAAGGTTTGTTTTAAACTGTTCACATTCGCTAACAACCCTGCAGTGTGTCTGTGTCCTTTGGCAGCCTTCTAAAATAGGAAGCAAACCAAAATTACTCAAGTTCACACAGTCTGCCCTTGTGTATATTCCATGTGTCTGTATAGTCTGGGAATGCTTGCAGTGGCTTCCTTCAGAACAAACATTCAGTGGAATCTTGATGAGCAGACTTTGATGGCTGTGTTACTTCATGGTTAAGAAACTTGATGGCTTCCTTATTGCCGTTTTTGAGGATACTCTGCAAGAGCTTTGTCTGATCCTTAAACATCTATTTGTTTATCTCCATCTGTTGAGAGAAAAAAATGATTATTTTGAATATTAAATTTACTCTTTGACAATTTCATATGTGTATAATTCATTCTCATACTTATTGCCAACTCTCTTTTATCCCCCTTGTCAACTCCTCTTCTCCTTGCAAGTCCCTCTCCTATTTTCATGTCTTTGTTTTGTTTCTGGTTTTGGTTGTTTTGAGAGAAACAACACAAAGTTGGGTGGCTAGGGAGGTGGAAGAAGATCCAGGAGGAGTGTGGAGAGGGGGAAATATAAAAAAATTTGAGAATGTTTTTTAAATTTCAAATCAAAAAATAATGTATATAAAGACTATATATGTTGTGTGGTAGTGGCACACATCTTTAATCCCAGCACTCTGGAGGCAGAAGCAGGTGGAACTTGAGTTTGAGGCCAGCCTGGTCTACAGAGCAAGTTCCAGGACAGCCAGGGCTACACAGAGAAACCCCTTCAAAACAAAACAACAAAAGACTGTAGATGTTCCACATTGTCCAGATTATTCTAGAATTTTAAAAACAAGAATTAAATATACATGGGGGTATGTGCTTCATTTTAAAAGTTCAGAAAAATTATAATGAATATGAGTCTTTCCCCATCCTCCCAATCCAATCCTTCTTAGGGAACATTAGCTGTAGTTTCTTGGGTGCTATGAAAAAGTAAAAGATGAGGCTGGAGAGATGGCTCAGTGGTTTAAGAGTGCCTGCTGCTCTTCCAGAGGACCTGAGTTCTTTTACCAGCACCCACATCAGTCAGCTCACAACTGCCTGTAACTCCAGCTCCTGGGGATCTATTGTCTTTGTCTTCCAAGAGCATCTGTACACATGTGTACATGCCCATACTCAGACACATACACATAATTTAAATGACAAAAGTAAATTTTTATTTATTAGTAATAGTTGGGGGTAAAAACTAAAAGTTCTTTCTATGGGCTGTGGAGGGATCATTTGATAAAGAGTTATACTCTGTTGTTATCACAAACAGAGGCTTCAAGCTCTCCCCTTGGGAGTCTGTTGAAAGCTGCACCATTCCTCATCTTCTGCTACTGGGTAGCTGTGCAGTCATGGGGTGCTGACAGCTCCTCCCTGTCCATATGCTGTAGTTCCTTGATTGTGCCATAGTAATCCATAATATGCCTATACCATTATTTATTTATTCTCCTATTTGTGAACATTTAGGTAGGATGAGTTTTCATGATCATATTTACAAACTAAATCTTTCTCTTTAGATTCACAAAAATGAAGAAAGAAAGATCTGGTTAATGTGACTGAAAATTGCACAGTAACTAACTTAAAGACAGACTATTTTCTAGCAAGGACTACAACTAATTTCTTCTCCCAGAACTAGAGGACGGCCTGAGTCCTCCAAACCTGCCTAGCCTTCCTGCCATAGAATGTTTCCCACGCGCATTTTGTATTTCTGCTTTCAAAGCATTTGAATCCCTGGAACCAGCAACCTAGTTGAGGCGTGTGTGAACAGGAAGTGTGTATCATCACCTGTATGTATTCCCTGCACCTAGGTGCTCCACACATTTGGGAGAAAGTGGGGAAAACAGTTTAGGTGTTTGTTGCTGAAATTTCTTGGGCAGCATCTTTGCCTGAGCTTTCCAATTTCTTCTTGTCTGGTAGAAATGCCAAGAACCTCCATGGACCTGACTTCCTATGAGAAAGCTTGCTCTGATTCTGAACCTCCCCTATGAGTGGTGAGGTGGGGGCTGGGAGCTTTTAGCTCTTTCCATGGCTTCCCTCTTCCAGTTGATGACCTGCATCTCCTTCTGCTGCTACCATAACTTCAAAGTCACCTATCTCATTGCCAGACAGTAATGCCAGATAGAATTCTGCTAGTAAGTAGCTATGTGTCCATAAGAAGGGAGAATGGCTGACAGCTTCTGATCAGAAATCTTTCATACTCAGAACTTTTCCTAAGCAAAACAGAAACCTATTCACCCAGATAACTGAGGCTGCTGTCACAAAATGGCTTTTATTGAAGCAGGAGAAAAGACTGCTAAAAAAGGCTACTTTAACTTTTCCTTTTTTGGCCTTCATTTGAGCTGTCATACCTTGATATCACATCTTGGAAAATGCCGAGGCTCTCCTTCCATTATTTGCAAAGGGTGCTCTCTATTGCTTGATCCTGGCGCTTAGATGAAATGACTGGACTTGCCAAGGATTCTCAGTGTTACAATCAAACCTATCATATTTGGAAGGCTCACAATACATTTGCACACAAATGTGCCTTGGGTTTGCATAACTTACACATTCAAACTTAGAGTTTTAACTGGAAAACCTCCAATGAATAGACATTTTTAAATGTTTCTGTTTCTTGTATATTTACATTTATTTTAATCTAACTTTAAAATTTTTTATTTCCTGGCATTAGCTTGCTTCTCTCTTTTGGAAATGTTTATAAAGGAAGAGCTGGCATGGTCTGGTTTGTACTTAGACTCCAGATCTCACTGGCTTGAAACTATCAGGGTGTTTGTTTGTTTGTTTGTTTGTTTGTTTTGCCTATGACAGGTATCTTTAGTGAGAGTTAGCTGGGCGCTCTGCTTCATGTCATCCTTACTCAGGAAGTCTGCCTAAAGGAGCAAGCCTGTGTTTGGACATCGTCCATGTCCATAATTTTTAAGCCTTCCACAAAGAAATAATGCAGTTTACTTCTGCTCACATTTCATTGGTCAAAGCAAATCATGTGTCTCTCTGTGACTTCAAGAGGGCAAAGGCCATATTGTGGTGATACACGTACAGTAGAGAGAGTGGGAACCACTTGATGAACAGCATGAAGAGCCACCGTGGCATCTTACATCGTCATGGGCAGGGTTGCTTGGCACACAGGAAGTATTAGCAGGAGGCCAGAGGCCAATAGTGAAGAACTTTGGCCTGTAGATTTTGAGTGCCTGAATGTGCATATGTTTGAGCTCTTCGGCCTTTGATGTCCTCATCTGAAACAGCCCTACATTCCATTCCTACCATGCAGATTGACATGGCTTTATGAAGTTGATGCCATTACATGGTCATAGAGTAAATACAAAGTAAATCTTTGCTGTTAGTACTTCCTGGCTTAAATTATTTAAACATTAGTTACTATGTAAGAAATAACCCCCTGTTTATTTTAAAGAACATATTTTAACATATTTTTTAAAAAAATTCTTCCCCCTTTTCTCCTTTTTAAATACATACTAAAGCTAAAGAAGTGAAAAGGGGACAAGAGCTAAGGTCTTTTTTTTTAGGGATGAGGATGGGAGTGATGAGAAATGCCATCTGGCCGGATGGGTCAATTTTACTATGGTCTTGAAAACTCCTGTCCTCACATTCTTTTCCTACCTTTATTCACTTTTAGGAGAAGAACATTTTAAGGCAGGGGTGTAGCTCAGTTGGTAGAACACTTGCCAATATGCACAAAGTCCTAGGTTCAATCCACATAAAACTGGATGTGGTGGCACTCCTTTCTACTCCAAGCTTTTAGGAGGTAGAAGCAGAAGAATCAGAAAAGAAAATTTTGGTTTATGGATGTGACTCAGTAGTGGTTCTTACTTACCAATGCAGGAGATCCTGGATTCCATAATAACACACACACACAGACATACTCAGGCTCGCAGTCCAAGGCTTTGGGTGTACTTGTCTCATACTACCAGTTGATGAATGACCTCTGTTTTGTTGTAGCTTAGAGTCAAGATCTCTACTGAAGTTGGCATCACGAATGTTGATCTTTCCACTGTGGATAAGGATCAGAGCATTGCACCCAAAACTACCCGGTAAGTGGAGTGCCACCTGGGCATTGGGGCTCCCCAAGGTTCAGAGCTGGGAAAGAACAAACCTGCCCTCCAGGTGTTTCCATGATGGCAGTGACCCCAGTCTCATCCCAAAATTCAAGAGACTGCAGCTGCAATGGTGTTGGTCTAGGCTTGTAGCGAGGTGGGGATCGTTTGTACCAGTGCTTACTTCTTGAGCCAGCTGTTACTTGGGGTCTCAGCCTTGTTGTGTTGTTCACGTTATTTAGCTCAGAGGGAACAATGGGTTAGTTTGTATTTCGCTGTGTCCAGGGTCCAGAATTAGCTTTTGATATAGCCTCATTGAAAACTTTCACCAGTTTTGGGTCTAATATAGTTCCTCATGTTGTGACCCCCAGCCATAAAACTACTACTGTTATGAATTGTAATATAAATACCTGTGTTTTCTGATGGTTTTAGCTGGCCACAGGTTGAGAGCCGCTGCTGTAAAACCTCTGTTTCCCTCTTTTACATGGAAGCTCCCGTTGGCCTGAGGCACAGCTTCAGTCTCTTTCTTTTCTTTCTTCTTTTTTCCTTCCTTTCTTCCTTTCTCTTTCTCTCTCTTTCTTTTTCACTTTCTCTCTTTCTGTCTTTCTCTCTTTCTTTCCTTTTTTAAGTGCAAACTCCTAGGGAACCATTAACATTTTTTAACGTAAAAACATGGAACACTTCACACATTTGCATGTCATGTTTGCACAAGAGCTGTGATAATCTTCTCTGTATTGCGACAGGTCTTTAGTACAGGTGGTGCCGAGATGAGCAGTAGGCATTGACATCGGTTGGCCACAACACCAACCCATTTGGAGGAGGTGTTGGGAGGAGTTTGCCTATATCTTAGGTGTAGTTCGGATCCCAGCTTTATCCTGATGGGGTAGCTTCAGAGGCAGATAAATCTTCAAGCTAATTTGAAGGCAGGTCATGCTTTAAGCCAAACTCACTCCTTTTAAGTATGTAGAGTGGGCCTTTCTGCCCCTGATTTGGTTGTTGCTGTAGCGATAGTGTAGATAAGAGCACTATTTGAGAATGCACCGAAATAATGTCTGAAATTGTGTTTTGCAAAGTTAATTTTCTGTAGCATTGGTCTTCATGAGTCAGTATAAACCGAGAATGGAAAACAAAGCCAGGTGTGAGCACTGTAGTCGTTTGACTTGTTGATCTCTTGACTGTTTTTCTCTTTAAGTCCCAGGAAATGGCTATGGAAAAACAGCTTTCCTCATCAAGTCTGCCTTTTGAGAAAATGACTTTAAAACCCAATTTTGTGGGAGAAAAATAAATTGACACGGTCTAGGAAACAAAGCATAAAAAAGAAAAAGCCCAACACCTCTTCATTGCTTTGCCTCCCATCCTCCGGCTCATCTGCCGGCCTCACTGCTGCTGGCATCGACCCATGATTATTTCTCCGCACTCCACCAGCCCTGCAGCATACACACAGGCTCCCCGCACCTGAGCAGGGCTGGTTAAGAGACCGAATCATTAACATGAGGGCCTGGAGGTACACATTCTCACAGAGCATTTCCCCAGACCCTTATTAAAATTTTCTCTCTGTTTTTCTCAGTCCTGGCCTGTGGCTGAGATTGTAACTTAGAGGTCTGGTCAAGCTGTCTGGTCCACCTTGCCTTGCATGCATGACACTTTGCTCCAGCACCAAATAAAAAAGGAAAGAAAAAAAAAAGAAAAGACCTCTTCAGTACAGCTTTATTGATCCTGTAGGCCACAGATATTTTATACATTAGTTGGTCCACCATGTGGTAAAATGGGCCTGGTTGGGCAGTAATGCCTGTTTTCAGACAGGGTGATGCTCTGAGAAGACTGACTATATAATATCTCTTTCAGGGTGACCTACCCAGCCAAAGCCAAGGGTCCATTCATCGCCGACAGCCACCAGAACTTCGCCCTGTTTTTCCAGTTGGTAGATGTGAACACCGGTGCAGAGCTCACCCCTCACCAGGTCAGGAGAAGGCCCTTGCTGTCCACCTGCCAGAGATCAAGAGCACACAAGAGCAGTCCACATAGACACAGACGCAAATGTCACATTCCTGCTTTCAGAGCCAGCTGCACCCTGGCACCCATCAGCTTTTCTCATGTGACACACTGCTCCCTTTGCAGTGATTATGACCCAGTAACTGAAGTAAGCACTAATTTTAAAAAAGAAAAAAGAGTCACTGAGCACAGTGGTTCAGATGTACAGCATAGCAGCTTGGGGCATCTGAGGCAGGAGAATAAGTTCAAGGTTCCCCTAGGTCATCAAGTGTATACAAGATGAGCCTGGTAGATTCCTGATAGTAACAGGCAGAGAAGGACCGGGATTGAACTTAGTGATGGAGTGCGTACTGCCTATAGTCCCCAAGAAGCAGGGCTGGGAGAGCTGGAGAGATGGCCATCAGGGCAGAGAACTTACTGCTCCTGTGGAGGACCGGGTCTGGCTCCCAGGGCTTACGTCACATGGCTTCTTGCCACTGTCTGTGGCTCCAGTTCTGGGAGCTCTAGCATCCGCTTTACTCCACAGTGCCAGGCACACGGGCAGTTTAATTTCATGCATGCAGGCAAAACACTTATATACATAAAATGAAGTAAATAATTTTTTTAAAAATATTGCTTAGAGAGCCGGAGAGAGGACTTAGTGGTTAAGAGCACTGCCTGCTCTTCCAAAGGACCAATTCCCAATTCCCAGCACCCACATGGCAGCTCACAACTGTCTGTAAAGCCAATTCAAAGGGATCTGACACCTTCACACTAATGTGCATAAAATAAAGTTAAATAAAAATATTTTAAAAATTGCTTAGAAGATGACTACATCTTCCAAGGCTGATTAACACTTGAGACTTTTTAAATATTAAAAAAAAAAAAAATGGTAAGCCAGGCACACTGGCACACACCTGTAATCCCAGCACTCTGGGTGGCAGGACAGCCAGGACTACACAGAGAAAGCCTGTCTTAAAAAAAACAACAACAACAAAAAGTAATACTTTAAAATGTTTTTGGATTTGGTTTTGTTTTGTGTTTTCTTTTGTTTTGTTTTGTTTTGAGACAGGGTTTTTCTGTGTAGCTTTAACTGTCCTGGACTTGCTTTGTATGCCAGGCTGGCCTTAAACTCACAGTGATCCACCTGCATCTGTTTCCCTGAGTGCTGAGATCAAAGGCGTGCACCACCGCTAGCTACCACCACCGCCAGCTTGAAACAATTTTGAAAAAAAGGAAAACTTAGGCAGAGAACCCAATCTTTTTTTTTTTTTTTTTTTTGTCCTTGTCAAAGCAGATTTTCTAATGTGGGACTCTGAAAAATACCATTTTAAATTTGTTCCTATTTGGCATTATAAAACTAGAAAACAATATGTATGTGTTTTAATTTTTTTTTAATTTTTTTGTTTATTCAAACAGGATTTGTTTTACTATTTATTTATTTTATGTACATTGATGTTTTGCCTGTATGAGTGTTTTGTATGTGTGTATACTACGAGTGCCTGGTGCCTGTGAAGGCCAGAAGAGAGCATCAGATTTCCTGAAATAATGATTACAGACAAACATAAGCCCTCATGTGGGTGTAACCATTGAGCAGTCTCTCCACCCTCAGGGTATGTTTTGTTTTGTTTTTGTTACATTTTTTCATATTGTTCAACTACTTTGAATTTTACTTGTAATCTCAGATCTTGCTCATTTCCCCTCTTTTACTCTCTGCCTTGTATATTGAGGCAGAGTCTCTCGCTGAGCCCAGAGCTTGCTATGTCAGCTGCTTTGCCTATCTGCCTCAATCCGAGCGTTGGTGGTAGATTATAGGTGCGCATCATGCCCATCTGGCTTTTACGGGGCTTCTGGGGGTCAGTGCTTTACCCAGCTTTCCAGCCCCCACTTTTAAATATTTTTTTCTCATATTCTGGTTAGCTCTGCTGTATCCATCTTGCAACAGTGGTTTTTCTCCCACTACAGTATTCATTAGCATCACCCAAGACCTTCCTAAAAAAATATGTGCTTTTAATGTTAAAAAAAAAGTCATAATGCTTAGAATTTAAACTCAGGATTCAAAGGAGCTTATGAGGGCCAGCGAGCTGGCTCAGGGGTAAAGGTTCTTAAGACTGGCAACCTGCGTTTCTCTTAGGAACACATCTATAGCCAGAAGAAGATAAATAACCACACAGAGTTGTCTTCCAAACACACATGGTACCATACATTACCATGCATGTGTCATTATCTCTTAAACATAACAATAAAGAAGATTTTTAAAAGGAGCTTAAAAGATTTTAAACCATTCCCTCAGAAATCCCCTTGTCCTTAGACACCTTCCCTAGCTTCCCACCTCTCTCGTCCTTCTCAATCCACAAGGGCTACTCTTGATTTTTCTCATGTATGTGGTTACGTGTTGCACAAAGGGAATTTTAGATAAAGATTTTGAGTGGTGAAAAACTTTGTCAAAATCAGTGGACTTTGTTGTTCTCTACTGATGTTAGCATGAGCCAGTGAACCGCTGAAGTGGGTTTACCTGCAGACCCTGTTTTTTGTGGCTGTTGATGCTCTACCTGCCCTCCTAGAACATTTCTGACTGTTCTGTTTCTCCCCCATTTTACCCCCAAAGTCCAGGCAGCGTAGCCAGAGCCTATGCTCAAACTGCCTTTTAAGCACTTCAGCCTACCAGCATTTAGTTCTCTTCCAGGAGGACATCTGCCAACCACATAGAACCAGAAAGACAATGAACCCAACATTGGGAGGGCTGGGTGTGAGACAAGGAAATGAGGCTTTGACTGGGTTCTCCTAGGTTCTCTCTATAATTTGTGACTTGGTGTCCTCTTGTATAGGCGTTTTGAAGATGAGTATGACAGTACAAGTGGGAGACAGGCGTCCTCTCCCCACCCTCGGACAAGACTACTTGATGTAGTCAGGATGCCCTGTGTTGTGGGCTCCCTTCCCTCAGTAATTTGATGTGTGGACTCACAAATGAGATTTATGCTGGCAACTCATTTGATGCTCTTGCCTTATAACCTGTAAATTGGACCTAACCATTTGTCTTGTTGAGTGCTTTGGCTTGAAGCCCTTGAAAGGAAAGCTTTACGTAGATATTAAATTCTGTTGCCGTTCTAACAGGTTGGCATAAGACCTTAGTTTCTTATGCCGTAACTGGTTAGACCCAGAACCACTGTGCTGAGGCTAGGTAGCTACAGTTGGGTGGTGGTTGAGTGGCTCTGACTTCCCAACACTACATGCTTTGCATATATTATTACAAAATCTTCTCACAAATGCCCCCCCAAGAAGTTAATATTTCTACCTTACAGGTGAAGAAGGCAAGGTACAAGGAGATTAAGTAGCCTACTCAGCTGCTAAGTGATAGAGCCAGGTCACTGTCTTCAGAGCCAGGCTCTCTGTGACACCAGGAGGCTCTGCCCCCTTAGAACTCGGCCTTGTTATCAACAGCAGGGTCACCACTGCTACACCTTGAGCTAGAAAGACTAGGAAATTGAAACTGAGCCTCTTGCAGTTCCACCCCATTTCCCTTCTCTTCACTCTCTGGTGAAGAAGCTAATTGGGTAGCAGAGTGGCCGGAAGCTGGCGGGAGGAAGAAACTGCAGCCGCAGCAGATCACAAACCCGGCGTGCAGCCTCCAAGTTGCTGAGCGCTGGCTGGACGCCAAAGTTCAGTTTCTCTCCTTGTTGCAGCAGAAAGTTGTCCTTGGAGTAGGAGCTAGGCTCGGATGGCTGTTCCTTCCCTTCTGAGGAGCAGGTGTGGCTGAGCCAGAGCTCACTTCCACTCTGTTCCTGGCTGACTCAATGTTGGGCCCACAGGGAGCTCTGAGATGATCAGGTGGTACTCTTGTTCTCTCCAGACATTTGTCCGGCTTCATAATCAGAAGACTGGCCAGGAAGTGGTGTTCGTTGCTGAGCCGGATAACAAGAATGTGTATAAGTTTGAACTGGACACCTCTGAAAGGAAGATTGAGTTTGATTCTGCCTCTGGCACCTACACTCTCTACCTAATCATCGGAGATGCCACTTTGAAGAACCCAATCCTCTGGAATGTGGTATGTGCCTGATAGGTGTCAGTGATAGGTGTCAGTGAGGGCTATGGCGCTACACCTCACACTGACAGCCTTCTGTGAAGCCCTGTGCTCTGCTTTACAGAGGGCCATACACTCTGGCTTAGCACATAGTGGGTGCTTAGCAAGTATTGATCAAATGAATGAATGAAGTATACACATTTCATGAATTTCTATAATTATTCTATTGGAAAGAGGTTTCCCATTACGTCAAGGTATTGGGGAGTACATAGATGAAGAAATGCAGTCTTGGCCTTTGAGATCTGTTGCAGCCTGGGGAAAAAGAGGCCAGTGAATGGTGATTGTGGGTGCACAGAGTGCTGATAAATAATGTCCAGCAATGATTATATTACAGGTTACATGGTTCTTCCCTTACGGGCCTCACTTTTTTGATAGTTCTGATGACAGAAACCTATTGAAAGACAGCTTTGGAGCAAGGACTTGAGGAACCACAGGGCTTCTTGGAATAGTATCTGGGAGGGCATGTTAAGGAGCAGCCTCCCGAGAAGCTCAAAGTGCTCTCAGGGAGATGGGAGACTGAGCCTTGACTCTGCTGGAGGAGCAACAAGTGATGGCCCTGGGAGGTGGTGGAGAAACAGATAGTAAGATCAGACAGGGGTTGTCTTCATGCAGCATGGAGAGGCACCACCTTTTTTTCTGCTATTTCCAAGATTCCTTCTCTTCTGGACCTGAAGGTATTTTTGTACCAAGAATGCAGTTTCATTTTGTATGTGATTAAATCACACTTTCCAGGGACACCTGGCAGTTTCTGATTACAACTGTAGCAGCCAGCATACCAGCTGGGGTTTTTGTATTAAGCAGCTCTAGGGGGTTTTCCCACTATGCTAGTAGGAAATTGAAATCTTTGCTCTGAAGGGCACTTTTGGCAAATGCAAGGTTTGTTCTTGAAATGTTCATTGTCAGTAATGAATGAGTAGTGACTGGACTGCAGCGAGCCTTCTCAGTCGTGGCTTTCACCCTTACCTTGTGCCTCTAAGCACTTTTCTTTTTTTCTTCAGGCGGACGTCATTATCAAGTTCCCTGAAGAAGAAGCTCCCTCTACTGTCTTGTCTCAGAACCTTTTTACCCCAAAACAGGAAATTCAGGTATGTTACGAAGAAGGTGTTATCCAGCAAGATTTGAAGCAGACCCAGGGAGAAAGAAGAGCAAACTCCTGGGCTGTGGCTCTGACCCTGCAGCCTGTGTGCCTGCGGTGCTTTATGACGTGAACCTTGGCACTTTGGGGATTAGATACGGCAAGTTAGTGGCCCCATCTGTCAGCCAAAAGTACAGTGCTAATGAAATCAGATCTCTACCACCAATGGGCAGTCTCAGGCACAAGTGGGTTTAGCTCTCATCCTCTCTGCTGTATAAATCGACCCACCTGGGGATCAGGGTTTTACTGCCCTGACAGATCCTTGTCTCAGGCTACTCCTCTTCCTTTTAACACAAAATAAGCCTGACCAATCCCAGCCCATTGGATGTTGTGAGGACCAAAGTGGGTAAGAAAAGAAAAGTCTTTGAAACCCTTTATAGAATAAACACACAGTTGTCAAGGAAAGTGAGGTGGGTCCCTCAGTGGACTGCTCTGCACTGTAACGTTCAGTCATAGTAGTAGCATGGAGCCCTGATTGTGAGTGGGTGTGAAGTGTGAAAACACAGGCTCCTTACTCTCCTTGCACTGCTAAAATAATGAACAATAGCCAAATGTATTACATGCCTGTAATCCCAATATTGGCAAGGCCGAGGCAAGAGGATTAGGAGTTCCAATCAGTAAAAAAAAAAAGGGGGTGGGGGTGGGGGTAGACTGATTCTTTCTAAATCCTTGTCATGTTCCATGGTGTTGTTTAGGAATGTAGCATACAGGTACATAGCAGGAATATCTGTGACCGGGAAGGGGCCTGGGTGGTCTACCGGGATGACCAGGTGGCAGCAGTCATTACAGACAGCACTAGGAAAGCAATGTCAGCAAGGAGGAGCCAAGGTGAAAACGCTGGGGCTGCAGCTCATTTGGAGCTGCGTTCTCATGGAGCTGCGTTGGGTGTTCATTGGCAAGTAGAAAAGAGGTCATAGTTTTACACTGACAGAGATTTGGAAAAGTATACACAACTATTATAGCACATTTGTTCCTCATGGGATCTTTTGCAAACCTACTAAAGTGAGTGAGCATGGCTCTCCCTACTCCTGTTTCTTTAGGTAAAAACTGAGGCAAAGAGTAGCGTGCCTCTAGTCTCACAGCCCAGCATCCTTTCGGGCCTAAGTAGATTCTGTGATTCCTAGTGCATTGCTACTTCTACTAGCTCATGCTGTTGAGGTGAGCCGCTCACAATTCATTGTCTGATTGCTCAGGAAAGGAGGAAACAGGTCTCATAGGTTTTGCTATCCAGCTTTCTGATTTGACTCTAGATGTTAAGTAGAGCTGAGGAGGGAGGTCTGTTCAGACCATCTCTAGAGCCAGGGCTGGGGAATAAAAATTGAGTTCAGGGTGGGACATCTGTAATGAGTCCCTGTTAGATTTTAAAGGGGTTGGAGTTACTGTTAGTTGGCCAAGGAAAGCAGGGCAGTAATATGGCCTAGGAACCAGGAGCAGTTTTGAAGTCCAGAGTCATTGGGTGTAGCATCCATCCATCCCTAGGCTGGAGCCTTCTTTCTGACACAGCCAGGTGGCTCTTGGTGGTCTGCATTCTCCAGTCTCTAAATGGAATGAGTCTTTGAGGAACAAGGTTGGCTGTGTACTAGCTGGAACCTGAACAGTATCCTGGGAAGAGAGACCTCTGAGATCAGAAGCCATCTTTGAGAAGACCCATGAAGCCAACCGAAGGCTTAGCCTATAAGAAGCATTTCTTCTGCACAATTGTTGGCATTTGGTCCCTCATACACAGGCATCCCCTGATGAGAAGGGCACATTCTGAAACTTCCTGGTTTGTCTTCTCTTGTCAGCACCTGTTCCGAGAGCCTGAGAAGAGGCCCCCGACGGTGGTATCCAATACATTCACGGCCCTCATCCTCTCTCCCTTGCTCCTGCTCTTTGCACTGGTGAGTCATCATAATTAGCCTTGGCAGTGTGTCTGGCTCCAGGCAGGACAGATGTAGCCATTCTAAAAGAGTCTTTGTGCTCTGGCCTAAGCACAGCTCCAGAGGGGTCCAGCATCTGTGACTTGAACTAATAGTCAGAAAGTTTTAGAATAACCAGAATTCCCCACTGTGGGAAAGCAGCCAGATAAACTCATCCATTAAGAAGGGAGCATGAGAAAACCCTACCAGCTACTGACGATGACAAAAGTGTACAGTCTGAGATTCTCTGGGGGAGTGCTCAGAGGAGATCAAGTATGGAAAGAAACCAAGGTCAGTGTTGATACCTTTAAGAATAGAGAACAAGCTGTGCATTCCAGATCTCCTGGGAGCGTGGAACTGGAGTGAACTGAAAGTCCACTTAGAAATGGTGTTAATTAGTCTGCCCACACAATGGACCGGTGTGTCAGGTCTTAGCAGAATGATGGATCTGCACACTGATGCCAACAGGTGTTAAAAGAGGCGGGCAAGGAGGTAGCTAAAGTTGGTATAATTCTCTTTGTGGAAAAGTGTTTAAAGTTGTGAGGAGGAGACATGGAGTTTGCAAAGGAAAGAAGTTCCTGACTTTAATAGTGATGGTTAGGGCATGTCAGTGGTGGTCCATGCCCTTAGTCCCAGCACTTGGGAGGCAGAGGTAGGTGGATCTCTGTAAATTCAAGGCCAGCCTGGACTACAGAACAATTCTAGGACAGCCAAGGCTACACAGAGAAACCCTATCTCAAAAAACTAAAAAACAAACAAAAGAGTGGTGATCACTTATGTTTAGGTGTGCATCTACATACATGTACAGGGGTTTTTTTTGTTTGTTTTGTTTTTCAAGACAAATGTTTCCCTATGCAGCCATGGCTGTCCTGAAACTCACTTTGTAGACTAGGCTGGCTTCAGATTCAGAGATCTGCTGCCTCTGCTGGGATTAAAGGTGTGTGCCACTAGGCCTGCTTTATGCTCACTTTAAAAACAGGAAAAAAAAAAAGACTGTCTTGGGCCAACTATGGTCTACAGAATGAGTTCCAAGACAGCCAGGGAAACCCTGTCTCGAAACCCACCCCACCCCCACCCCACCCCCAAAAGAAAAAAAGGAAAAATTGTCTTGGAACTGGCTATGTAGGCTGACCTTGAACTCAGTGAGATCGCCTGCCTCTGCCTCCACAGTGCTGGGATTAAATACATGCACTACTATGCCAGACTCAATATATATATTTTAACCAATTTTTTTTCTTTGTTTTTCTGAAAATCATACACATAGGTACATAACCTAAAAGTTCAGGGAATTTGGCCAAATGAAACTTTAGCTATGAAAATTTATTATTTTTGGTAGGTTACCTGTGTTTTAAATTAACTGGTTGATTTTCAACAAGGAGGAGTGATTAAATCTAGAAGGCATGCCACAAGTTCTCAGACAGACCTAGAGTGTGGGTGTTGTTGTATTGTGATGGATTTTCACAAGGCACAGATCCATCATGAGAGCATGTTCTCACTGCCAGTAGCTTATGGTACCGACTCCTAGAGTGGAAATATCAGTCACTTCCTCGTCAATGCAACTTCTGACCTTTTGGCTCAGGGCCTTTCCTGTTTTAAAGCAGAGGAGTTTGTTGTCCTTGGAAACTTTGAGTTACACAAGCAGAGTTGAGAGCAGCTGTTGTGATGCCTTTCAGAGGGGAGAGGACAGTTCTTCCTGAGGACTTCAGACAGGGTGCTTGTCACCTGAGGAAATCCTGTCTTTCTAGAGTCTGTGAACTTAGAAGCTCTGGGGCTCGGCCTTAGATCAGTGCTGGCATAGTTCTAATCTTCATTCATTTCTCCATCATTCAGTGGATCCGGATTGGTGCCAATATCTCCAACTTCACTTTCGCTCCTAGCACAATTATCTTTCACCTGGGACATGCTGGTAAGTGCCCCAGGCTGCTAATTCCATTTAACCTCCTCTGACATTTTGCCTGCCCACACAAAAACCCTGTTAAGTAGGCCCACAACCTATTAACTATAATGGCTTAATAGCATAACATTTCCCTCTTCCTCCTGGCCTTTTAGGACAGTTAATATGATAAACCTGTTTGGCCCATCAGCTTAGAACAGCTGTCATTCTATTGGGCCTCTTTGTACTGGGAGGCTGTGGCAAGCCATTTACCTCATTTAATAGCCCTGTTCATTTGCAGAGATTCCTCGCTTAGCGTGTCTTTACGCTGAGCCGTCTTCCTGGATGAAGAGCATTTAATGCCGTTTCTAAAGGTTATCTTTTCCCACACATTGATCTTCACATTTGCTGGTGGCTCTATCTGGACAGTAATAGAAAACACTCCCTTCCCGAATCAGACATACTCTCCTCCATTGTTCTTTGGAGAATATAGAACCTAAACAGCCTAAGCATAACAGGACAGTAAATTCCCAAACCATTTAAGCATTTCCAAACCTTTGCATCTCACTGGAAAGTTGATGTCTTTAATTCCTTTGCCTCTTTAAGAAGTCATCATCTCTTCCTCCATAGTGTATGGCTTCTCCAGGGGTCCATAGGCAAATCTCCTTCCAGGCAAATGGGCATCTGTGTTTTTCTGAGGAAAGAAAGTCTGTAACTTTGCTCCGATTCTCACAGTGGTCCATGACCTCAAAAATGCTTAAGTACTGCTGTGTAGTTCATCTGTCATCCTGGGTAGAACTGGCAGGGTGACCTTTCTCGCCTGCTTAGTTACTGGACTTGAATGACAGCTCTCCTGGGTCAGGCTGGGAGCAAGACCTGAATAGAAATCTGTTTAGAGCCTTGACTTTACTTGCTAGTGTACTTTTGTGTATATTTCCTTAACTGCGTCTCATTATTCAGCCCTGTTGACTGGGGCAGGAACTCTGATCCATTTGATAGTAAGAAAATTTTGTGATCCATTTGATAGTAAGAGAATTTGGGCTCCCTCAGAAAAATTACAAGTTTGTAAAGGCAGATCCTGTAGAAAACCCAGGGCTCCGTGCTGGGATCTTACTGAGCCCTTTCCACTGAGCTGTCCCAGACTCTTTTTTTTTTTTTTTTTTTTTTCACTTCCTAGCCACAGTGGCAAATCATTCTTAATATGCTTCTCATTAAAAGGAAGTGACAAATTGGTTTATATCCTGAATATTTTCATGAAGAATTTGAAACAGCTGGGATACAATTAATTTGTAATTAATAAAAATAAAATTAAAAAAAAAAGAATTTGAAACAGGGGACTGGAGAGATGGCTCAGTGGTTAAGCCTGCTGGCTGCTCTTCCAGAGGTCCTGAGTTCAGTTCCCAGCAACCACATGATGGCTCATAACCACCAATAATGAGATCTAATGCCCTCTTCTGACATGCAGGCAGAGCATTGTATACATAATAAAAAAATAAATCTTTAGAAAAATAATAATTTGAAACATAAAATTATACCAAATATTAGAAAGTAAAGACAAAACCCTGCATGAAGGAAGTAGAGAGTGGTTACGCCTGTAGTCAAGAGGTAGAAGTGGCTGAAGTCAGATTTTTACCTTTAGATTTCATGGTAAACAAGGCTCAAAGGCAGGTGTATTGAGTTGTCCGGTGTTGAAATAAAAAGGCTAAACATAAAAGCTGCTTAGAAAGTCCTACCCTTACGACACAGCAGGCCCTGGTCCTCAGTCCCTTCCCACTGTCCCTGCTTCATTTAATTGGATGTCATGACACTTCTTATAGCAATGCTGGGGCTCATGTATGTCTACTGGACTCAGCTCAACATGTTCCAGACCCTGAAGTACCTGGCTGTCCTGGGCACTGTGACATTTCTGGCTGGCAATCGAATGCTGGCCCAGCAGGCAGTTAAGAGGTAAGGCTGGGCGTGCCCCAAGCTCCAGGGTGGGATAAGACAGTGTTTGTGTGGGCACTGCCAGGCTAGCTTTCAGGCCACAAAGATAGGTAGCAGAGTGATCCGCATCCTTTGGGGCAAGTCTGACACCTTCATCCAACCTGTTAGGGAAGCCATAGACAGGATGTGTAAAGAAGAAAGTGACCAGTTGAAGATGTTTGGAAGTCACAGAAATTTGTGTCCTGCACATTAGAACAAGGAGCAAGTAACTGCATTGTATAGACAAAATACATTAGATGTGTGGTGTAAAATTTTTCTTGTCCTACCCTCCTCCTGTGCACTGAGAATGGCAGCTCTGGGACTCAGGTTGGTGCCAGGGATCTTCCTCCCATCTGTAGGTCTGTGCTCTACCCCTCGGCAGTTGTGTAGGCTTGGCAACAGCTCCCACCAGGGAGCATCTGCTCAGAAGCCCACAGTACTACCTAGCGAGCAGCCAGCGTGAGAGGCAGACAAATGCTCAGGCCCTGACATGCTGGCAGCCTGACTTTCAGAACAGAATTGGAGGCTAACGTAAATGTCACGCAGGTGTTTCTCGCTGATTTCACTTCATTAGAGCCTGACTGACTTCAGCCACGCAAAGGCCAGTAAGAAAAGGTCAGAATTGCTTTCACCTTTGAAAGAAATAATTTTCAGAAGCACCCTGCTTTCCCTGCTCTGGGACTTAATGCTGCCAGAGTGGAACTTAGTAGCATGCCCTTAAACACTGCCAGTTACATCTGTTTGATCCAAGAGGGGCGTTACCAAGAAGATCACTAATGATTGGGCGGGATGGGGGTCTCATTGTAAGCTTTGGAGTGCCTCACCATGAGCTCCTGTACAAACATCCCTCACTTCCCTGTGCCAGTCTGGATTCTGCCAGAGCTGCCCTTGGTGCCCCTGAGAGTAGCTGCTTCGCTCTCCTGCCACTGTGCATTGCTTCTAGAAGAGGCCAGGACTTGGTTGTTTTTCCTTGCAGCAACCAGTCTGGGCTCTCAAGGGGCTGGAAGGCTATGCTCTGACTGCTAACTTCTTTCTTCTCTGGAAGTTTTCCATAAGGCCAACAAAGTCAAGGGAAGAGCAGTGGGGGATGGGGAGGAAACATTCTCTATAGAGTCCATGTAGCAGAAATTGCACATCGGAACCCCAACTGACACACACTTTCTAGAAAGAGCCATGGCTTTCATAAGAGGCCCAGTGTACCCCCCACTCCATCCCCTCACAAGTCCTGTGCTGTCTGGGAAAAGGACTAGCCTTGACAGGAACTCTGGTCTGGTTTACTATATGTATCCTCAGCTTGTCTCTCTTTCTCTCTCTCTCTCTGTCTCTCTCTCTCTCTCACCGTCCTTTCTTGATTCTCAAACCTCTTTCCTTTGGCAGGATCGCAGCAGAGCAGAGCAGTAGATTGGCAAAATATAGGACACTACGGTAAAGATGAAGGGTGATTCGTCCCAGATGCAGGCTCCCTTTTCTGTCTTACCCACATCATGCATGCGAGTTACTGTCCCGTTTTTCACCCGCTCATTCCTCCCCACCACTCCCTATACCAGGGTCAATTCTGAGTTTGTTTACAACTTGCTGGATAACATTGTGGCTGGACCAGGGCAGCTTTCCCAGGGATACTGGTGTAAATACAGTAGCCCCTCTGTGTGGGAACAGGAGTTGAGGATAAGACAAGTCCAACTTGGACTCCTTCACAGGGTCCTCATCTATCCAGACTACTTGGTTCACTAAGCAATGATCCCATGGCAACTCCTGGCACACCTTGTCACTACTTCTAGGCCTTTCTGTAACACTTGGCCAAACCATGTGATTTGGTTTGATTCAGTTGTGAATGACTGATGACCACAGATTGAAGCCAGCTGCAGAATTGTACTTGGAGCTCAAGGCATGACACACAGCTGTCCTCCCTCCGTGGGCTCTTGCTGGGGAGGCAAAGTCAGTGAGGAGCAGAGCAGGGGCAGGGTGCTGCTTCATGGATCTGTTCCTATAGATGAGGGGTCCATGAGAGGTTCTGTGGAGAGTCCGTGCTGGTTTAGGCTTTGTCTGGTATGTCACTCTTCATCTCCTTCACTCCAGCAGTACCACCAACCAAGAGAACTGTTTTCCCATAACTCCATCTCCCCAACCTGGAGGTGGGTTGGATTGGCCCTATGTGATCTAGTTGGCTGACCCCTGCCTTAGATCACAAGTAGGAGGAAGACATTTTAATTTTCACATCATGTCTCCTTTTATCCCTTGCTTTGGAAATGGCTTTCCCTGTCAGAAAAGAAAAAAGAAGCAAATCCTAGCATACCTAATTTTTAATCCTCTAAAAATAGGAAAAGTCAACAAAAACATAGGATTTAGAGCTTTCTCAGTACAGTGTTAGCATAAGCTGAGTCATCTTGTCCTTAACACAGAGGGAAAAAAAATGGCATTTTGGGGGGGTAGGTCCCCCCCCAGGTTTAAGTGAGGTGTACTGCTGGACATGGTAGCTTACACCTGTAATCCCAACATTTGGAAGGCAGAGGCAGGAGATCAGTATCATTCTGGGCTCTAGGAGACCCTTTGTATAAATAAATAATGAATAAACAAAGAAAAGTAAGCATGTAGTCATGCAACTACCGCCTCAGTAAGTAGACTGGTTGCGGTCCACAAGGCTCCTCTGTGCCTTGTTGTAGGCTCTCCCTCACTCACCCTTGTATCTTGGCCCTAAATTTAGTTGCTCTGTCTGAGGTTTACCTTCAACCAGTCCTTTCTGTGACATGTCAAGTTCTTTCATTCTTTACTCTAATCCCTCCTGCTGCCCAAATCTGATTGTTGGAGCTTTTGGGGCTTGTTGGGCCTAGAACCCAGTGTGCAGGCTTACACTCTGTGGCTTAGGGCTGCTGACTGAAGACACGTTGGTTTGAGTGGGTATGGCAAAGGCCCTCAGTTCGTGGCCAAGGTTGAGGGCTTCGAGTTCTGCTGCTTCATTTCATACCCTTGCTATCCTTCCAACACGGACACTGCCAGGTACACTTCCTAATGTCAGGAATTTGTGAGCATTGGTAAAGAATTAGTGGCATACACTCTAGTCCTTAAGACTCAGCACCATGCCTGCATATCCTCCTGGGGACTGCCTTGTGGGTTAGTTTGAAGCCTGCCATTCTGTGAGAGTGATAAAATCTTTCCAGTGCTCACCATGACTCCACTGCCCACTGAGGACACTTCTGCTTGCCATTTGCTTGCTGCTGTCCCCTCCTGGTTGCCTTCCATTTGGATTATAAGTTTTTCTTCTCGAGCTTCCACAGCTCTTCTTAGAGTCAGGTGGGAAGAAAGTGGCAGAGACATTCTTATCTGAAAAGTACACTGTCCCAGCACTCAAGAGGCTGAGGCAGGAGAATTACAAGTTTTGGGCTAACCTGAGCTTTATCACAAGACCCTCTCTCAAAAACAAAATGAACCAAGTAACCTACACACAAAAAGAAAAAGAAAACCAACCAAACAAAAGCAATGGTTTTGTGAGCCAAGTGCCATTTTCATACTTTTTCTGTGTTAGCTGAGGAGCTGAGTCTGTGCTGGCAAGAATGAAGCCAGCTGGCAGCATTAAACTTGTCTCTGTTTTTCTGGCTGAAGTCTTCTCTCTCTTTTTGGCCTGTACTGTGAGGGGTGTGCCTGGAATTACCTCATCCCCATGTTTCACATACTCCTTCCTTAGTTATCAGGGTTACTTCATGGTTTTCAAGTCGTCATGGGCTTTGGTTGACCTTTGAAATGAGAGGGACAGATATAAATGGAACCAATAGATTTAGGGCTGTCCCCTTGTAAATAACATCTTCCAGTGGGAGAACAATTTAGTCTCCCTGTTGTCCCACTTAGGAACTATAACCATCAGTTGAAACTGTCAGTGATTATGTGTCTGTCTTCATTTTCTTCCAGAACAGCACATTAGTTCCAGAAGAAGGTTGAAGGCCCTGAAAACTGAAATGAATGTTTAACAAGGAGTAGAGACAATTCATAGTGTGAAAAGAGGAATGATGGTAAAACAAAACAGAAAGTGAAAAAAAATCTGTTATTTAAAAAGAACAAAGTTGAGACGTGGTTACGCTTTTATTTGTTTTTTACTTTCTGCTTCACAGAGCAGGTATGTCTGGGCTCACGTTGTCTGTCCCTTTGTCATGATGCCTGGCAAGATGCTGTGAATACCCCAGATGTTGCATTTGAAAGATTGAAGTCTGTAATTCATCTGCCTGAATAAAGAGAATGGTGATAGAAATGAAGGTCTGCCTGAGAGTGCATTCCCAGTGTTGACGGAGCCTTGAGTGTGTCATGTGAGGACTTAGCTGGGGCTGGGTTAATAGTGTCTGGTGTCTCAATTGGTCCATCTTTCCCTCCCACCTCTCTGTATAGCCCAGGCTAACTCCTGTCTTAACAGTACTGAGAGTGGCCTAGAAAAGCCTGTGTCCTTTCTGCCCTAGCAGCAAGCACTTCATACGAGCCATCCTTGTTTTTGAAGAGCCTGCTGTGTTCAGCCGAAGACCTGCTCTTAAGTCTTTGAATGTTTGGACTTGGCATGTAGCAATGTCTAAAAAGAATAAAGCTGACTGCCTCAGTTCGTTCTTTCTGTGACAAAATACCACAAAGTAGGCTGGCAATTTAGTACAGTGGATCACTTATAGGCAGTAAGATAGATAATTTATAAACACTAAAATAGGTAGATGGAAGCCTTGGAGAGATGGCTCAGTGGTTAAAAGCACTGGCTGCTCTTCTAAAGGACTCAGGTTCAAATCCCAGCACCCATATAGCAGTTCAGAACTCTCTGTAATTCTAGTTCCAGAGGATCTGACACCCCACACAGACATACATGGAGGCAGAACACTAATGTAAATAATAAAAGAAAAACCAAAAAGAAAAAAAAAATTTAAAGATGGATGGATAATTTTTAAATAATAAATAGATATAGATAGAGAGAGGCAGGCAGGCAGACAGACAGATCATGGGAACTAGGAACCTGAAGGCACTGACAGATTTGGTGTGTAGTGAGAGAGACTGTTTCTCCTGGATGATATTGGTGCCATCTCAGTGTTCACAGTGTTCGCAGTGACAGAAGGGACAGAATAACAAAAAGCAGCTAGCTTAGTTCCCCTGGCCCTTGTATAAAGGTAATAATCCTTCCACTTGTATGGATCGCCCACCTCTTACTGCAATGCATTAGGGGTATTTTTCAGCATGATTCTGGAGAGACTGTAACTCAAACCACAGCACTGACCACTTGAGTAAACATCTGCTGTCCCAGCACCCCTGCAGTAAGATGGGAGACGAAGAGGACTAGCCTGGAGCCCATAGAGAGGCCCTAGAGAGGCCCTGCCTCAGCAACACACACACACTACCATTTAAGAACAAATGCATATGACTGTAATTTGGCCCATTGTCTTTAATGCTATTGAAACATGATACATTTCGTGGTGGCATCCATTTGTAATCCACTCAAGGAGGAGTATGAGACCAGAGTAGACAGCACTGCGTCTTAGAATCTTTGATTCAGTTTGTGCCGTAGAGGTTGCTTTTCAGCCTTACTGGATTTTGCTATGGTAAGGAAATTGGGGTTTGGTTGGGGAAGGGAAGGAGGTCCTAAAACTCCAAAATAGTTCTATCTGCAATTCTGCAAATTGTAGGCCTTACCTCTCCCAGGTACTGCAAAACAGTGCCTAGAAGTATGTTGTTTATCCATGGTGGTTAATAATTGAACTAGATGCCAGCATTTAAAAATTGAGTCATTTGGGCTAGAAAGGTGCCTCAGTGGGTGCAAGCATGAGGATGTGAGTTTGATTCCAGTCCCCATGACTAAACGCTGAGTCTTCTTGTAATCTCAACACCGGGGGAGCAGACACAGGCGGATCCTAGAGCTCCTGCCGTAGTCAGAGGGTCCCAGGCCAGCAAGAGACTATCTCAAAAACAAGGTGGATGGTGCCTGAAGTGGACCCCTGGCCTCCACGTACACATGCTCACACACACACACACACGTTATTCCCTGAGAGATTTTATATTTTAAAAGCCTGGATTTTGAGGGGGCTGAGTAGTTAAGAGCACATTTTGCTCCTGCAGAGGCCTCCCAGGTTCAGTGTCTTAACACCACATGGGGCAGCTCACAACCACTTTAACTTCAAACTGGCCAAATGGGCGTGGCTGTTGGGCAAGTGCTGCCTATCTCTTCCTCCCCAGTGCTGGGATTGTCAGTCAGGCACCACTGTCCCTGGCGTTTGAGTTGGCAGTGGGGATCTAAATGGGGTCCTCATGCTTTCACAGCCAGCACTTTATGCCTGAATCATCTCCCTAGGCCCTAAGGACTAGTAAATGTTTGTTTGTTGAGACAAGGTCCCACTACGTAGCCCAAGCTGGGCACAGCCCTTGACTATATTTATTTTTACTTAACGATGGTTTTAAGTCGCTTGATGTCCCAGCTTGAAGTTCTGAGGGGCCTGAAGTCTCACAGCCATACAAGAGCAGTGCCCCCACACCCACACCCATCAGTCCCTGGCTTTGCTGTCTCTTGGGTGTGTAGTACCAGTCGCCCTGACCCTGGTAGGCAGCTTGCCAGTAAGTGGGCTCTGCCCCCTCCAAAGGGCAGTTGTAGAGAGTCTCTCTGTGAACTCCAAGTTAACATGAAAGGGACAAGTCCTCTTGATTAGAAAACATCTTCAGTGCAATGAAAGTAGTCCCTAGTCTTAAGTAGGGCCCCTCAGGAGAGGGAGCTCCCAGATCCTCTAGGGGGAGGAGCTAAGCTTTTCAAGCTGGCATTAGTCTCCGCCAATGGAGATAAAGCCCACAGTGGCTGCAATGGTTTTGCCCTCTAATTGCATTCACCTCAAAACCCACAAGTAGCCTCAGTCCTCATTGGTCATTATTTCATTTGAAAAATGAAAGTTGAGAGAGTCCCGAGTTTTTGCTTTGAGGACGGGGCAGGGAAAGAGATGAGCAGGTGGGGCTGGGAAGGCCTGGGGCGTTGTAGGTCTCCCATTCAGCTCCTCCTTTGTCCCAGGCCTTGGCAGGTTCCCCGCCTCCTGCCCTTCTGGGCTAGCCTTCTCCTTTGGAGGAGCTTTTGTTTCCCATTATTCTCATTGTCTCCACCAGCCAAGGAACGGTCTCCTCCAGTGGATTTCCCACGCTTTGCTCTCTTGTCCAGGCTCTCTGGGGAGCAGGTGGTCTTTCGTAGGCTGGTGCTGGGAGACAGGAGACCTGGTTGCAGGCTTCCCAGGAGTGAGGTCAAGTGCTCCCTTTTCCTGCTGGCCTTGAACTAGGATGGCTGGGAAAGTGAAGAGGTAGGAGTCCCATCCGATTTTAAATGCTGTGGTTATTTTTACACTTGTAATCAGTCATTCCAGACATCCTTTCATTCAGGTTTCACAGTTGTCAATTTTTAAGGCTTAATTTACTTACAATAAAATGGCCCCTTTTTTTTTTTTTTTTTTTTTTTTTTTTTTTTTTTTTTTTGAGAAAGCATTATATGTAGCCCAGACTGACCTGGAATTTACTATGCAGCCAAGGACAGTCACTGTTTTCTGAGACATCTCTCACTGGATCTTGGGACTCACAGACTAGACTAAACTGATTGTTCAGTGAGCCTCAGGGGTTAATCTTTCTTAACTCCACCACACCCTTTGAGGCTATAGGCTGCACTCCCATGCCTAGCTTTTCTGTGGGTACTAGAGACCGAGCAAGAACTTTACCAACTGAGCTCCGTCCCCAGCTCCAGCTGCTCTGTATCACTGTACTTTGTCATGCTGCCTGGGAGAGGTAAATCACATTTAAAAAAAGAAGTCAGTAACAATAAAGGACGCAGAACTGCAGATGAGGATGGAGGGTTTTATTCTATTTACAGAGGCAGAAAAAGGTCAGAGGTGAAGTAGAAGTTACTTGTTGTGTTTGGGGGCCAGGAGGCTCAAGCATCCGCTGAAGCCTTCATCCTTAGGAATCCCTGTTGCAGAAAAAAAGAGACACTCAATCCAAATGTTAGGTATCATGATAACTGGGGTTCCAGGCAGGGGCAGAACCTCTGGGTTCCCAGAGGCAGTGGCAGGAAAAAAAATGCTCTTGGGTCTCAGCAATGTAAATCCCATTCTTAGCCCCTGTCCTGCTAACCGGCTGCCACTGAGACCCTGGACTAGTCACTTCCTCTCTGACCCTTAGACAGGACCAGCTTCTTCCCACACAAACATGCGCCTCACCCTTTCTGTTGGTCACACGTTGAATGAGCAACCTCACAGGACCAAGTGATACTCCTCAGTGCCTCGGTGGAGTAGACTCCATGAGAATAGAAGCTACCCCTCACCTGAGCCCAGCCTATCCTCAGCCCAGGAATGGTTAACCCAAATTGGCAGCTTCCTGTTAGGGAGGATAGCAGAGGTGGCTGGGTACAGACTGTTTCCTTCTACCGCTACACTTTATTTTGAGGCAAGGTCTCATAGTAGCTGAGGCTGACCTAGAACTTACTAAGTAACCAGGCTGCCCCTGAACCGGTTTTTAAATTTTATGTGTATATTTTATGTATGTGACGTTTTATTTGCATGCATGTCTGCAAACCAGAAGGGCAAATTGGATCCCATGGGACTGCGGTTACAAATGACTGTGAGATGCCCTGTGGGTTGCTGGGATCTGTTGGATGCAGGTCCTCTGAAGAGCAGCCAGTGCTCTGAACTGCTGAGCCATCTCTCCAGTCCTGGCCTTGAACTCTTAATCTTCCTGTCTTAACCTCTCAAATACTGGGGTAACCGGGCATGAGCTATCAAGTTCCACTTCTCTTAGGCCCCTTGTAATGTATAGACCTGTAGATGCTTTCCTTTGGGCTCCAGAGGGAGATTGCCTCCTCTCCTGGTGAGAGGCACTGGAGGGAATTCTTCAAAATCAGTCTCAGGGTTCTAGACTTTGAGCCCTTAGAAGGGAGCAGAGTTCACCTGTTCCGTTTATAAAGGAGGGAATCGTGGGCAGAGAGATCCAGAGCCAGGCCTGGGGCCCAGCCTGTACCCTGCCTCCAGTCTGGTTCTACACACACCCCACCCCACCCTCCATCATCTGCCTGATGGTGCTTGTGGCTCCCTGGACTGAAGCTGGTGAGATCTCCAGCTCTGGGTGTCTTCTTAGGTTGGAAGGAAGGTGAGGGCGCACACAGACAGCTCTGATGGAACTGCGTTTGCTTCACAGGCTGCTGTGGAAGCAGAGTCACACCAGAAGTTTGTGTGCTCAGTTTACAGTCAGGCTGTAAAATACAGATGATCCTTTTGAACTGTTGCACCATTCTTTGGAAACTGGGGTCTTACGGGAAGATATCCCAAAGTGGACAATGCGAGCCTGGACTTGGCTAGTCTTTCCAACCTGCCTCCTTAGCTTCTCTCTACAGAAGAGGGTCTGTAAAAGTGGAAACCTATTCTTCATACTCCCTTACCCCCAGTGGGAATGTAAGGATCAGTGAGATGGGGAAGGACCATCATGACCAGCTCTCATGACAGTGTCTGCCTGCCCCGGTCAGCAGTGAGCACAGGAAAGCCAGCCTGTCTTAGACAGTACAGGTTCATGGACTTCACCGGGCATCTGAGGCATACCCTTGTAATCACCTGCAGTGCAGTACCTTGGGCACTTGTTAAGGGTCTGAAACCCACACCAGAAGTACTGATAATATTTCAGTCACATCATTGTGAGTAACCTGACCTCTTGCTCTGGACTGGACACATTGCAGTGGCCAGTGTGCAGTCCCCTCACATTTCCCTCCCTGTCCCTGAGGCCTGGGGGGTGGGGCCCTGTCCCTTCGCTAGGAAGACTAAGGCCCCACTTGGGAAGAACAGACGGGTCTTTGCTTTTCTTGGAAACCCAGAGGGAAGGAAGTCTCTAAAGTCCTAAGAAAATCTCTTTGGGACCAGTGGTGATAACTATGCCTTTAATCCCAGTACTTGGGCGAGAGGCACGCAGATCTCGGAGTTAGAGGCCAGCTGAGTTCCAGGACAGGCAAGGCTTCCCAGAGAAACCCTGTCTTGAAAACCTCTCTCTTTCTCCCTCTGCCCTCCTTGACTGTGCCCTCCCTTCCCCTCCTACCTGTACCGTCTCCCCCTCACCTAAGCTCTCCCCCACTCACCCGTGCTTCTGCCTCAGGGCTACCAAGATGCCATCCAGTGTTATCCGCTTGTCTTCCCACGTGCTGTCTGCGTCACGGCTGAGCCTGCTTCCTTGTTTCTCGTTCTTCTCCCTTTGGCTTGGGAAGGAAGAAACAATAAGGTCTCTGGTAGATAGGAGGGGGTGTAGCCCTCCGACTGGGCTGTTTGCTATTCCAGAATCTGATAGGGATTCTTAGGAAACACGCTTACATTCAGCGACATCTGGGGAGCTGTGGGCATGGCAGTGAGAAGTGCAGCAGGCATATTCATCCCACTGCAAAGCCTTTCCCGCAGATTACTAATCTTGTAGATAGCACGTTAAACAAGTGTCAGGCAAACTGCTGTGTGGTGGCTTCGGAGACCACAGCTGAGAAGGCCACAGCAAGTACTAACTATGAGAGTATCTTGGACAGGTTCATTGTGAAGGACAGTCTAGGAAGCAATGACATTTACTAGCCCAGGCTGTCAAAGTCATGAAAGTCGGGCATTTTCCAGATGGAAAGAAACTCAAAAGTTATAACAAAGGGCTGGAGAGATGGCTCAGCCTTTAAGAGCTCCTGTAAAGGACACAGGTTTGATTCCCAGTAGCCATGCGGTGCTGCCTAGCTGTCCATAACTCCAGTTTCAGGGGACCTAATGCACCCTTTTGACTTTGGAGGGTGCCTGGCACGCTCATGGTAAGCAGAAGACACACATGTGAATAAAAACAGTCATATATATAACAGAAATCTAACAATGGAAAAATACAATGATGACTCAATGAAGTCTGTGATCCTTCACTGGGTCATGGATCCGAAAAGAATTATAAAGAATCTGTTATGCTGAGACTCATAGCCAAACTTTAGGCAGAGTGAAGGGGGAGATAGGAAGACATGGAGAGGACAGGAGCTCCACAAGGAGAGCAACAGATCAAAAAATTCTGGGCACAGGGGTCTTTTGTGAGACTGATACTCCAACCAAGGACCATACATGGAGATAACCTAGAACTCCTGTACAGATGTAGCCCATGGCAGCTCAGTCTCCAAGTGGGTTCCCTAGTAATGGGAATAGGAACTGTCTCTGACATGAACTCAGTAGCTGGCTCTTTCATCACCTCCCCCTGATAGGAGAGCAGCCTTACCAGGTCACTGAGGAAAACAGTGCAACCAGTTCTGATGAGACCTGATAGGCTAGGGTCAGAAGGAAGGGGAGGAGGACCTCCCTTATCAGTGGACTTGGGGAAGGGCATGGGAAGAGATGAAGGAGGGAGGGTGAGACTGGGAAAGGCTGAGGGAGGGAGCTACAGGTGGGATACAAAGTGAATAAACTAATTTATAAAAATTTAAATTTTTAATAAGTGGGAAAAAAGAATCTGTTAACTGATCAGGTTTGGATATGCACTGTGACTGACAGTGGCACTGAGAGCAAAAGAGGGTGTCCTTTGTTAGGTGTTAGGAGACACAAGTGCCACTGGGTAAAAGGTCATGAGACCTGTGATGTACATGGATCAGGGTGTGTACATGTGTGTTACTGATCTCGGGAAAAATGATAAAATGTTAGAAGCTGTTGACTCTTAAGAGCACTACTGTAGCTTTAGATTTTGTATTATTTATTTTTATGTGTATGGGTGTTTTTATCTACATGTGTGTAGAGGCCAGAAGGGGGCGTTGGAGCCCCGGGGCTGGAGTCAGGTGTCAGCCTCCACGTGGGTACTGGGAATTGAACTCAGTTCCTCTGCAAAAGCAGCATGTGCTAACTCCACCCCCATGACATTTTGTACATCTGAAGGCTTTAAAAAAAAAAAAAAAAAAAAAACCTACAAACTGGGGCTGTTTGGATCTTTGTTCGGCCACTCTCAGTGCGTCCTTTAGAGGCGACATGTGGGTCTGTCCAATGGGGTAGTGACAGGTGCTCTCAAAGATCTGAGAGGAGGCCATAGTGGCTGCCCTGGCACAGGCTTCCTGTGTCCACAGCGTAGTCCTCATGCATGCACATGTCCCCATGCCTAGTCTTTGTTTCTTTCTAGCCTGCAGTCCTGATCAAAGAGGAACATGACCATCAGCATTGTCACTGCTGGAGCCAAGGACAGGGAGAGGCACACAGTAGGTGCTTTTCCTGTGCAAAAGCCAGAAAGGATACATGGCAGTGGTTCTCAACCTATGGGTTGTGACCCTTTTAGGATCACGTGTCAAATATTTACATTACAATTCATAACAGTGGTGAAATTACAACTAGGAGGTAGCAACTAAATAATTGTATGCTTGGGGGTCACCAGAGCATGAGGAAGTCACAGCACTGGGAAGCACTGGCGCACTGAGTCAGGGAAGAGACGATGCTTCGCCCCCGCCTCCCGAATCGGGCTTTCCCAACTCTGATGCAGAGGCCCCTGGGAAGAAGCCCGCAGAATGCTGCTTACCTCTGCTGCTGGTTCATGATGTCCTGGAGCATTTTGCGGACATACATCTGGGTCAGAACTCTCCTGTAGTTGTTGGTGAAGATGGCGTCTATGTGGCGCCGCACCCTGTGCAAAGGGGTCAGAGGTTAGGATGGGGCCAGGCAAGAGCACAGAGCTACACTCTATCTCAGGAAGGCCTCCCTTCATCGTCCGTGCTCGCCTCACTCCCAGAGAGACTTAAGGCCTGGCTGCTTGGCCTCTGGGGCTCCATTTCTGGGCCCTGCCTGAGATAATCAGTGCGTACTGTGAAGAAACAGCTGGTGGCTCCATTTAGCAATCTCTGTATCCTCTCTGCCATGGCAGGGAGCTCCCAGTTCAGGAATCCTTGCTGCTCACCTGAAGGGAAGCGAGGGAGTCAGTGAGCATTGGGAGACGCTGGTGAGAGTGAGGATCACCAAGAACATCCAGAGTGGCATCCTTTACGTCTGGGTGGGACCTGCAGAAAGATCAGGAGGACACAATCAAACAGAGCCACCATGTCCCCTGGCTGCCACTGCATGACAAGCCCTGGTCTGCATCCTTTGGCTGCGGGGCTTTGAAAGTCAGACACACCTGGATTCAAGTTCAGCCCTCAGCTCCAACTTCCCTACCTGGAATGGAGCCACACTGGCCACCTCATTGGGCTGAGCAGAAAAGGTAGTTAACAGCGAAACTTCCTCTGCTGGAAAGTGAGGGGAACAGCCTCCCTCAAGGACAGACAATGGAGGAGAGCATCTGCCCCTGCTTGGCTGATAGCAGTGGGCAGAGGGCTTGCCTTGTTCACAGATAAATCTGACCTCAAATCCTGGTTCTCACTACCTGTGCTTACCCTAGCTGAGCCTCAGTTTCCCCAGCCAGAAGATGGTGATAATAACCATTATTATCAGGTCAGGTGAGAAGAAACATCCAAGTTAATAGCTTGGCACATAAGAACTCTTAAGAAACTTTTACTATGGTCACCTAATACTTCGTTAGAGGGTAGATTCACACTGTTTCATTTTGTGTGGAGTTAGGACAAAAGGAGAACCTTCTCATTTCAGAAGATTACATCTTTGAGATAGCACCTTGAAATGTAGCTGAGGCTTGCCTGGAACTCACTATGTAGCCAGGATGACGTCTAACTCATAATCCTGCTTCAGCTTCCCAGGAGCTGGAATTACAGACACCTGGAAGAACTGTTACATTCACAGAAGATTAGCCCTGGGAGGGGGAGCATCAAGTGTGACTGTGCCAGAATCTTTTCACAGACTTCATAATTACCTTTAATTTCGGCCTGTTAACAACATGCTCTGCAATTAGCTGATGTGCTGCCTTGGCTCAAGAGGATGCACCTGTCAGCGCTGGCCTGCCCTGGTGTAGAGCTGCTGGGTCTTCACAGGATGTCTGCTCTGGAGGAGCTGACTGGTCCCTGAGGCAGCACCCTTCCATTCCCATCATTACTCTCTCTCCCTGGTCCCACTGAGGGCTGATTCCTGCAGGCAGGACCAGCACTAACTCAGTCCACCATGTTTTCCTAGGCTCACTCTTCTCAGGCCCCTTCTGCAGATTTTGGCCTCCTCTGGTCAGGGGTGCCTTGGGTCCTGGGAACTGTTCACTGTGGCCTCAGGCCCCTTACCCCACCCCAGGCCTCACTTTCTTCTGACTTAGGCGTTGTTTCTTGGGCCAGGCATCTGCACTCTATGTCTTCCTCCTGAATCACACCAGGCCACTCCTTTTCCAGCTGGGCCTCTCCAGAAGTGGGATTTTCAAACAGGGGGCTCTTTGGACATAAGGAGGTTCCCTTGACACAAGCACTGCACTTCCTGCCTCTCCACACGCACTGACTTCTCACTTCCTTCCTAACTCCAGGCCCCTGGGTTTCTTTACTCCCATGATCAAAAACCCTCTAGCATGAAACCCAAGCCCTACTCTTGGCCTAAGCTCTCTGCCTCCTCCTCCCCTCCTGCACTGCTCCCTAGAGTTCAAAAGGAGCTCCCTGTCTCTACCCAAGTTCCCACTGCCATCCCATGGCCTGTCTTGCCTACCTATCCTCCTCACACCCACATCAGAGCAGACACCTTCAGCCTCATTTCACAGCCAAGCCCAGGGCCCAAGGAGAAGAAAGGACATTTTCACATGGTCCTCCGTCAAAATAACTTCAGAATGAGCCCTTACTTCCCAGGCCAGCAGACTTCCTTCTGCTTGCAAGGCATTTTCTCAGATACAATACCCTATTCACAGTTCTCCCTATTCATGGGGCCTTCAGGATTTGTCACCTGAAAGGGTTCTGGAGGAAAAAAAAAAAAAGAAAGCTTTTGCTCTTCATCACGGGGCCTCCCAGAAGTCAAAAAGGGACAAACAGGTACACTTGCTTGATCCGCACTTCCCTCTTCCTTTTGTTTCCCCCCTCCCCACCCCCGTCCCATGTCAAAGGAGTTGAACTTCTTCATCAGAGGGCAGGCTGCAGGAGAACAATTTTGCAAGCCCAATAACACCCCAGACCCCCTCCTCCTTCCTAACAAGACTCAGTCGCTGCACAGTCTGTTCAAGCAAGAAACTCAACACTTGCGCTTGCCCGTTTGCCCCAGGGACGGGTGCAGTCCCCAGCTATGCAGACTTATTGCATGGGGCTGCCCAACCCCGTGAACACAGATTGGTACTGGTACGACAACAGGGATCACCCAGACTGCACTAAGACAGAAACGGAGACCGTGAGGTAGCCGCTGACAATGGGCCATGTGACACCGTGGCCCAAGCCCAGCTGCCAGGTCCACTGAGGAGCTCTAGGTCCTGAAGCACCAGCTTTCGGCAGGGCTAATTCTGGGATTAGACACAGATGGAATCTTGAATGTAGGCAGAAAGGAGTGTCAGTCCTCATCGGTTGGCACCATTCACCAGCCTCCCGCCACCAGCCCCAGGAGAATTCTACAGACACCCATCTGTGGCAAACTGAACAGAGCCTCAAATGTCTATTCGAGCAAGGGCGCTTCGAAACCCTCCAGGGGATTTTCTGTGTTTGTTAGGTGTTCTCCTTTGCAGCACAGAACCCCAAAGCAGAGTCCAATTCTGAAGTCGCTCGACCAAAACCACTTCCAGTGCAAAGAAACCTAAGGCTGAGTGTTTGTTTGTTTGTTTGTTTTTGTGATACCAGAGATGGAATTCAGGGCTTTGCACATTCTAGGCAAAGCTCTAACACTGAACCACACCCCCACACCAAATCTTAAGTTTTCAGTAAGGAAGTACGTGCCAAAGAAGGATGTGAGGCGGTTTTGCTAGACAGCAATAATGATGATGATAATAACAAGTATTTCAGGTCTATTCAAGCAAGGAGCAGAGGTCAGACATTGAGTAGTCGAAGCCTCTAAGACCCGACAATTGTGACTGAAAATTAGAGCAAGGAGCATGGCTGCAATTGAGGGAAAAGCAAAATGTTATCAATTTCCAGGCAATTATCCTGAGTTGGTTCTGTGCGGTCGATGAGCCGTATTGATCTCTAGCAGCAACTGGACCGCTCTTGGATGCACAGCCGAGTCCTGTCATTGGCGTGAGAACCCAGCCAGCTCACGCCTCCACCCAGAAGCCTGCCCCACACCCTGGAAGGCTCCCAAGACCAATCCAAAACTCTCACCAACTCCTGCAACACTTCTGCCTGCCACTTCCCCACGTGTCCAAGTACACCTTCACCGCAGCCCCCACAGGCACCAGCCACCAAATGCACATTGCAGAGTCTCTATGGAGGGGCCACTGCACTCAGAGGGGACAAGCATGTCCTCCGCAGCCCTCGGACACAGAGGCTGGCCATGGGCCATTTGACTTGGCTTCTGTTAGTGGGCGAGATGTCTGTCTTTCTTGCTCCCATCCAGCCCCCGCTCCAAGACCACCCCTCTCACCTCCGATGTGACAGGTGTCCCTCTCCGAAGCACTGCTCAGGTCCCACTGACCTCAGGCTGGGCATCCGCTCCAGCCACCGCCACGCTCTCACATTTATACCTTCATTTGCCTAAGCGTCGCCAGCGTCAGAGAGTCAATTACGCAAAAGTCAGCCCGTGCACCGTTTTTAGCACCACAGAGACCTAACTGTAATGGGGAAAATTGGCTTTATGCCCCCATAAATTAATACCCAGAGTGAACCCTCCCTTTGTCTTTGTGGGGGTGAACAGCGTATAATATTGAATGATTTTTCTGAGAAAAATAGTGAATAATACTGAGATTCTAGTAATTATATTTACAACGATGTCATGGTTTTGTTCATTCTCCCAAAAATCTGTGCCTTTTCAAAGTCATACAATTCTGGTCTGTCCACACATAACTTTATTTCATTGTGGAGTAGACAATATTACCAATAAGTGTTTTTTTTTTTTTCCCTTTAGTGAGGAAAATTGTTCACTGTCTCCCTTGTCATCCAATTATCAGAATTCCCCTGTGTTTGTTTTACACCAGCTGCTGCTGTCAACAAGCAGATTCTGACAGCCGAACCCTGGAGCAACCTGTCATGTGTCAAGACAGCCCAACATGGAAGTTACCTCAGAGAAGAGGGAAGGGAGAGGAAAGAAACAGAGACCTTGGGAGACCTGTGATGTTTCCAGAACGCTCTAGCCTGTAGCTAATCATTTCTCAAGAAAAGCGTAAAAATGTTTGAGGCAGAGGCCCTGGCTTCCCGTGCGGCTCTGTGGACCCGCAGAGAGAGATCCCCACAAAGATCAGATACCTGCCTCCTCTCCCATCCTGTCAATCACAAGTCTGTGACCCTCACAAGCTCCTTCTGCCCTCCAGGCTTCAGTTTGTAGACCTGGGAATAACAGCTTTCAAACTTTTAAAAGTTTATTTTCTTTGGAGAAGAAAATGTCTATAAACAGAGCTTAGAAAACTGACTCTTAAATGGGCCTAGCTGAGTTCTGGGGTGTGACCTGCCGTGCCAGCTCTTTTTGTTGTTTGTTTATTTGTTTGTTTGTTTTGTTTTTCAAGACAAGATTTCTCTGTGGAGCTCTGGCTGTCCTGGAACTCCCTGTAGACCAGGCTGGCCTCGAACTCACAAAGATCTGCCTGCCTCTGCCTCCCGAGTGCTGGGATTAAAAGCGTGTGCCACCACTGCCTGGCTCAGCGCCAACTTCTTAGGAGCCTGAGGCAGAATTGCTTGAGTTCAGGAGTTGCTCCACGTACATTCCCTCCAGTGCGAGAAAGCACTGTCTGGCCAGTTCTTAAGGGAGCATTTATTTCCTTCTCTTACAGATTTCTATTAAACATCTAATTAGGTCCCCCAGAGCCCATGGCACTCTTTGGATTAGCTGTCCTGAGGGCCAGGGTCTCATCTCTGCCAACAGGGGCCTCTGTCCTCTGCACTGCACTTGGGCCTTGAGAAGTAGGGCGACCTGTGAGAAGCAGGAGCTTCAATTACAAAAACACAGGATAGTGCTCAAGAACTGGGGGAAGGCAAAGTCACCTTAAACAGGAAGCACTTGGTCAGACAGGCTAGAGAAGGAGCCTAAAACAGGCACATTGGCCAGGGTGGGCCTGGATTTAGATGGAACAGCCCTCTGCCGCATGTGTGTATCTGGGAAAGGCACTCAATCCCTCTGCATCCCACTTACTGCATTTTCACGGGAGGGATCACACACCAGCCTCCCCAGTGAGGAAGTGAAGCAGGTACAGTTTATGTCCAGTCCTGAGTCCAGAGAGCCGGTCAGCATGGCTAGGGGAGCTGGGAGCCATCTTGTTGACAAGCTTTATTTGTCCCTTAGCCCACTAGGAAGATGGAGCGAGAATGCCAGGAAGAGTCCAGAGAATGAAAGTCCAGCCACCGCCTCCGATTCCCACCGCTCCACTCTGGCTGGCCTCGCTCAGCGCTGGCTCTTTCCCAAGACGCGCTTTTAACTCAAGCCTTAATTAGTGATCTTGGCTGTGTCTAGGGTCCCCGGGCTTGAGCTGAAGAAAAAGAAAGCACCCCAGAGAGAGGCAGATTCTAAAAGGCTGGGGCAGTGTGGCTAGGCTGAGAGGGAGACAGTCGGCACATTTGTGTTGCAAATTTCCAGTGTGAAAGCCAGCCATTCAAAGAGGTAGGTGCTGAAGGCTGGGCATGGGAGATGGGGAGCGGGAGTCCGCCCACAAAGGGGGCCTATCTGTGGGCCTCAGACCCCGCTTTGTGAAAGCTGCTTTCATGTCTTTCCTGAAGGAATGGAAGCAATCCCAGCCTGTCCCGGGCCAAAGTGCAGAAGAGGAGGCCCAGACTCTAGATTTTCCGATTTCCTTTACCATCCCCCTTGCCCTTCCAGGTCTATTTGTGGAGTCCTTGGTAGCAGGTGTCACGTGAGTGCGCACGTGTGTTCTGTCAGAGCCAGGCCACCAGTGTTGGCTGCAGTGGCCTTTCTGGGTGGCCCCAGATGAAGTTCCTCGATTTCTCTGAGCCTTAGCTTCTTTTTTTCTGTAAATAGCCCAGTTGGTCCTCCTCAATGGTATGTGGGCTTTCCCGGGACAATTATGCTCGCACTGCGTGGGGACTCTGAAGTTCTTGTTTCTTTAAGAAAAGCCAGGCCTGGTGGCACATGCCAGTAATCCAAACACTCTGGGAGGCAGAGACAGGAGAATCTCTGTGAGTTCGAGGCCAGCCTGCTCTACAGAACGAGTTCCAGGACAGCGAAGGCTGCACAGAGAAACCCTGTCTCAGAAAGAAAGAAAGAAAGAAAGAAAGAAAGAAAGAAAGAAAGAAAGAAAGAAAGAAAGAAAGAAGAAAAGGCTGCCTCGGAGGAGGTCACTTGGCAAGCTCTCCCATGAGGAGGCAGAGTCAAGCCTTGCCTACCCCTTAGAGCTGGCCTCTAACCCCAGCTTCTTAGTTAATGGAAGTAAAAGGATCACAAAGTTAAGGACCACCTGGGGGCTACAGTGTGAGTTCAAGGCCAGCCTCGGTAGTTCTCAATAAAAACTTTAAAGGGGAAAGTGGCTGTTAAAGTCCCTATCTGCTGCAGGGCATGGATGCCATACCCTGCCCTCCACCTAGAGCCGGGGCATCTCTCCCAGACGCCCTTCACTATAGAACCTGACTTCTTGGTCCCCTCGTTCCGCCCTTTCTCCCTCTTTGCCCCACTTCCTGCCCTCTCTTTCCTTCCCCCTCCATGTTCTCCTCTTCCCCCTCCCTCGATGCTCCCAATAAACCTGCATTTATATAATATAACTTCATCTCTCCCTTAGCTCGTTCTTTTTTGTTTAATCAGTTATTGGGCTGGAGTGATGCAGCGCTTGTCTCAAATGTACTGGCCAAGATGGAGCAAACCTGGGGTTGGAGGGTGGGGGATGGGGCATGACACCTTTGGGTCCTGCCCCCTTAAGTAGCAGTTCTAGCGTTCTTTTTGCTTGGAATAGCTCACCTGTGGCAAGTGAACTGTGAACCAATGTCCACTGGGCTATCATGCCACAGAGATACTGGCCCTACTTCAGGCTACCTCTCCTTGCTGAAGGCCTTGAACCTGGCTCTCCAAGAAGCAATCTCCCCTGGGGAGATGGACACTTTTATATGTGGTGGGGGGGGATGTTTTCTTTCTCTAAGCCCTTCCAGATGCTGGGGACCAAAGGTGATCCACCATTGAGTCTTCGAAGTTTGTAATCAAAGCATGGTCCGAATAGCAGCTGTATTGGTGAGGAGGAGGGTTTGGTAAAGGAGCAGAATCTAGGGCTCACCAAAAAAAAAAAAAAAAAAAAAGGAGCTCAATGGGTGGCTTTATTCCAGGATGCTAAAACTGGCCCACGGGTGTCCTCCCTAAAAGCCCTGCGATTCTGCCAGAGGAGGAGGGTCATAGCCTGAGGCAACCAGGAGGTGGCGCTGTTCACCAGTCTTTGGTGGTGTCAGGCTTTGTTTCCAAGGCTGGAGGCCTCTTGTGTGGGGCTTTGTTCCCTGTAAAATCCCAAGACTCACAAAGCAGGTCCAGGTCAGATAGAACCGCCATCCCTCACTCTGCTACCCAAGGCCCCGCGTCTTTCTCTTTCCAAAGCATCCCCAGGTTCTTAGCTGTGCTTTCACCCAGGGTGCTCAGCACACCTCAGGGTGTGTCGGTGAGGAAGGAGGCTCTCCCGAGACACCCTTTGCTCACTGGAATCTCAGGGTTAGCACATCTTAGTAACAGTGGATCCACAGACACAAAGAGGAAGTTCTTATTATCTTCCCATCACAGGTAAACCCCAAAGCACTGTGAATCTCCAGTTCCCAGTTTCCCGTGACAAAAATATCAGGGCTGTGCTATTTCCCCTCTGGTTCCACTTCAGTTAAGTGAACCTAGTAGCTCAGCATCAACTACCAGAAGCAAGGTATCTGAATTTCCCCTTCAGAGCCTCAATCTCCCAGCCCAACTTTCAGCCACTTCCAGGCATTTAGCTCAAGATCAGCCCCGCCACGCCCAGTCCCGCTCACTCCTGGCTCCCAGGTAGCTCTGCCATTCAACTCCAGAGGCCATGGCTGGGACCCAGCTTGCTGCTCTAGCCCTGTCACCTGCGGCCAGCAGCTAGGCCGTCCCCCTGCCAGGTGTACGGCATGCAGGGCCTCAGCCCTCAGCAACCATCAGGATTAGGAACACCTAGGGCTCCCATTTCAGGACCAAAGACCCTGAACCTTGGAGATGGTATGTCCAGTCTCACAAGGACAGTAACGGCCTGAGTCAAAACGTGTGTTTGTTTGTCATTCATGCCAGAACAGTGTTACCGCCCTGGCCCAGCTATGGCCGCCTAAGGCTAATTTCCTCCAGCGCCACAACAAAGAGCAGATTTCCCACAGAGGGGAGCCTGTGGGGTCTCTGTAGAGCCCTCCAGGCAGGGTGCTGACTGTGAGCAGTGAGACTTCCTGAGGTTTGTGACAGGGGTGCTGTGATGGAAGAGGGCTCTGCATTCCTCACAGCAGGGGTGATGACGTGGCTCAGCAGGTAGAGACGCCTGCCCGCCAAGGCTGACGACCAGAGTTAGCTCCCTGACCCACACACAAGGTGGAAGGGGAGAACCGACTCCCACAGGTTTTCTCTGACCTCCACATGCGTGTTGCAGCACACACACACACATACACACAGATAAATAAATGTTATAAATGGTTTTAAAAGTTGATGTGGTGACTTGGTGAAACCTAGATCCCAGAGCCTGGCTCTGACCGAGTGTGCAGCTCCTGAAGATTGGCTCCGGTGTCCCCTCTAGACGAGCATTCCAGAATGCTAATCAGTGAGAAGCCAGTCCGAGTTGATAAGCGCAATTCACCTCCCCTTCGCGCTTTCATCCATCTTGGATAATCTTCCCATCAGATTCCCGTGCTAAGCGCCGTGCTTGGTGGTCAGGAACCAAGGAAGAACGAGACACGACGGAAAGAGCTGATATCTGTGAAGCGCGGCTCTGCGCCCAGTGCTGTGTTAGGGGGCCCTGGTGTTCTGGGGGCTTGCTCTGGGGAAGATTCTGCTCTAGGCGGGAAGGCAAGCCGAAAATCACTTCCAGTGTGATGTGCACAATCTCTGACAGAAGCGTGTTTAGTGCTACCAGAGCCGAGTGGGCGGCACAGGCTCCCTTTGTTGTCAGCCAGCAGGAAAGGCTTTGGGGAAGGACATGCATTGAGATTTTCCTCAGAGAAAAGTGATAAATCAAGCCAGCATGAGCGGAGGCCCGGGCGAGCGGCAGATGATGCTTACTGCGGCTGGAGGGAGGGTCCTCAGATCTCTGGTGTGTATGTGTGGGGGGGTGTTATGTGTCCAGGTCCCAAGTGTATGTAGAGGTTCATGTGTCGTGTGTCTTGCCAATGTACGGGCATGCGTGTGCGTGGGCAGAGGCCAGAGGTCAGCATCAGATGTTTTCCTCAATCACTGCTCCGCTTTTACTTTTTAAAATATATGCTTAAAAAATATATATATAGTGCATGCTGGCACACGCCTTTAGTCCCAGCACTCACGAGGCAGAGGCAGGTGGATCTCGGTGAGTCGGAGGCCAGCCTGGTCTACAGAGTGAGTGCCAGGACGAGCCAGGGTTATGTAGAGAGACCCTGCTTCAAATATATGTCCCTGTGGAGGCTAGGAAAGGGCCCTGGCGTTAGTTACACGTGGCTGTGAACCGCCCAGCGTGGTGCTGGATGGGAACTGAACTCATCCGCAAGAAGAACAAGCACTCTTCCCCCCCACATACACCCCCGCCCTCCGAGACAGGGTTTCTCTGTGTAGTGAGAGCCCTGGCTGTCCTGGACTCTCTTAGTAGACCAGGCTGGCCTCAGACTCACAGAGATCTGCCGCCTCCGAATGCGCCACCACAGCCCTGCTAGAGCAAGCACTCTTTAACTGCTGAGCCATCTCTTTAGGCCCTCTGCTTTATTCTCCAAGACACTCTCTCACTGAAACTGGGGTTCACTAATTGCTCTGGACTGGCTGGTCAGCCAGCCCCAGGGATCCTTCTCTCTCTGCCTCCTCAGCACTGGAATTACAGGCATGTCGCCATGCCTGACTTTTACATAGATTCTGGGGATCTGAGCTCTGGTCCTCAATCTTACACAGCTAATTACCGACCGAGCCACATGTCCTCAGTTCCTTTGTGTGTTTCTGGGATTGATTGATTCCTACTTCAACCGTTTGGGGTAGGGCCTAGCATACTGGAGTGATAATCAAGGCCCTAACTTATTTTGGTATGAACCTGGGCCCATGGCTTCCTCTGCAGGAGATGCAGATGATTTAGACCAAGCTATGTAGCGTATCAAATGCCACACTAGAAAATGAGTCCTTTCTGATCGCCACAGAGAGAGGCCATGGGAAGCTATCAAGGCCTAGAGGGATAATTTGGGAGGAAACATTGCCAGGGGCCTGAAGGAAGAGAATCCAGTGAGAATGCCCAGGGCCTCAGTGTGGTGGCAGAGCTTAAAGAGAGGCTCTGGAAGACCAAGCATGGCCTAGGACAGCCGGGTGAGGGAAGCGAGGGAAAGATGCTGAAATGAGACTGTGGGATGACTGGAGGGAGGATCAGGATGCTGGGGGTTGGGGGAGGATGAGAGCAAGAGGGAAGCGCGAGCTCGAGCTCCGTTTGCACACGTCATGGTTGGAATGTCTTAAAACCTCCAAGAAGTCCTGAGTAGCAGGTGGTTGAATCTGGTCAGTGTTTGTTCTCTAAGCTGCCTCCTTCCTTCCTCCCTCACTTCCTAGAAGGGCTCTGGGGTGGAGGGGCCGGAGAGGGTTGGGAGGAGACCGTGAAGAATTTACATCTACCTTCCAGGCAGGTGAAGCAGATGTGGAAAAAGAATCCAGGCCCGTGAGATGGCTCAGTAGGTAGAGTCACTTACCAAGCAGGCCTGGCCACTCGAGTTTGATCCCTGGGACCCACATAAGGCCGACGAAGAGGGGATGAGCCTGAAAAGTTGTTCCCTGCTTCCATACACACTAATAACAAAGCCAAAAGAAGCAAAGACCCCAGTGGAAAGCTGGTTTCTGTCAGCCTTGACTCCCCTCTGTAGATGAGGTAACTGGGATCCAGATGAGCAAGTTGAGCTCATTGAGACGGCTCTAGCTCTCAGATTCTCTCCTCTGCTGAGGCTCCCAGAGGCAGAGACTATCCCCAACTCTGCAACGCACAGATCCAAAGACAAGGGGCACACGAGGGTAAAGGAGAGGAGGTGAAGAGGCCCCTGCAAGAGACGTGGGGAAATAGCTTAGGGGTCACCAAGCATGAGATCCTAAGACCCATCCCCAGTACTGGAAAAGAAGTTAAAAACTGTGAGAGGAAGCCAGCAGAGGCTAGGCGAGCAACTTCAGTCAGCAAACGTCGTGTTCGCCACCTCCCCCACCAGACCGTTTTGAAGCAAATCCCAGAGTTTATATCATTTCGCTGGTAAATATTTCAGCGCGTATCTCAAAAAAAGATAAGGGTTCTTTCTTTAACACAGTCACAATCCTATTATCACCCTTTAAAAAAAAAAGTCTAACAATAATTCCTATTAAGAAAATCTATTGAGGGCAATTTGACAAGACCTCGGGATGGAAGCTAGGCTGGCCGTCCTTAAGCTGGTGCTGTCACAAACCCATGATAAGGAATTCAAATTCTCCCAAGATAATTACAGCCAAGGAGAAGAGGAGATTGGAAAGGCAGGGGATTTTAGAAGCTAGTCGGGGCCTGGGAAGGAAATGTTATTTTAAAGGAGGGGAGGGGAAAAGGAGGTACAGAAACATTTGCAGAGCATAGAAGAAGGCATTCTCCTTAACTCTGTTTTCCTCACCCAGGGGCCTTTAGTCATAAATAAGAAATGGGAACCAGGTCTGAAGTGAAACCAATCGGATAAAAATAACAAAAGAGGAATCACTAAATGCAACAGAACAGAATGACAGGCTCATTTCGAGTTTGATCCCTGGGACCCACATAAGGCCGACGAAGAGGGGATGAGCCTGAAAAGTTGTTCCCTGCTTCCATACACACTAATAACAAAGCCAAAAGAAGCAAAGACCCCAGTGGAAAGCTGGTTTCTGTCCAGGCTATGCAGTTCTTTGTGTTTCGTAGGTAAGGGTGGTTAGCCATTTGCTGTCCAGAGGTCTGCGCCTTCCTATTAACCCATCAGTGAGGACGCTGTCCCTCACAGGGGCTGCAGGAGAAGCTAGTTTCTAAGTTCGGATAGCTGTGAACTTACTCTGTGGAGCCGAGCGGCCAGGAGAGCTGTGCGACCAGGGGAGCCGTCCTGAAGCAAGAGCAAGCGAAGTTGCGAAGTTGCGGTGTGCCCAAACCCCTCTCCTTTTGACACCTCCAGGAGCAAGATCCCTCCCTCCTTGCCTCGGGCCTGCATGTCCCGGTGCACGCAGCCTGTAGGTACCTGTGTCTGTTACCCTGAGGTAGTCACATAACCTGGTGGCCAGGTTATAGGTTAGATTTCCGCTCTCCAGTCATGTCCAGCAAGCGCCTGGAATCCCTTTTCGTATAAACAAAGCATCCCTAGAACCATGACCTCTGACAATGATGTACACTCACCCTAAAAACCTCTATCGACTCCCCAAAGGTTTAAATAGCCTTTGTTCCTCCCAATTGAACTAGCAGCCTGTCTACAACTCTACCCCCTGCTGCCTCACTTTCCCTGTCAGGCCACTGGTCTGATCTCCAGCCACCACGCCATTAACGCCATTAATGGAGAAGAAACAGGGTGGGAAAGACATTACTCTTCAACCTTGGGCAAGTGAGATCCTATCTCTGAACTGATTTGTGAACTGAGGGTGGTTGATTCCCGGTTTGCTGTGCCAATAAACTACCTAATAAAGTGGCACACAACTCCTGGGGTTCAGAACGCGTGTCTGGGATTTGGTTCGATGGTTCCTCACATCTGCAGAAGGCTCCAATAAGCTCAATGAAAGATGCCACGAGACTCTCTGTGCTTATTACTTGGTTCGTGCCTTGGGGACACCCAGGCCTGTCATCTGCAGACCCCTGGGAGGAGAATGAAAGGCAGCCCTCTGAGAGGCTCCTGGGAGGTGCTTAGGAGGGCATGATGCTTGGAAGCCACGCACAAGCCCAAAGCCCAGGAAACAAATTGTACAAATCAGCTGAAATGGCTGCTTAGTGTCCCCCTTCCACACAGCAAGGCAGGGATAGCATTTGGTGGGTGGTTGCCAGAGATTGGGACTGAGGTGAAGATGGAGAAGAGGGGCCTGGCAGACGATGCCGGATATTGCTGTTCTCTGTTTCTGGATGCTGGGAGAGGGGCCTGTGGAATTGAGTTTGACCAGAGCCCTTAGAACTGGTGTTGGCGGGGAGCCAAACAGAGGAGGCAAGAAATGAAACAGATTGTGTCCTGGGGCGAAAGAGAAGCCCTTTTCCAGAGTCCTGCCTCCGGCAGACTGCAGCATCTGGAGAGACTAGACGTGCTGGGCTTCAGCTCCAGCTGTTCCTGCTTCTGTTTCTAGTTCCTCTCTGCTCAGACCTCAGTGCAGGCTGCTGCCCTGCCCTGTCTGTCTCCAACAAACCACCGTATCTCAGACCTTAGCAACAAAACAAAGCTCAGTCATCACCATAATAACCCTTTATGTGTTTGTCTCTTCTTTTACATAAAAAAGGAAAGTTTATTATTATCTTTTTGTTTCTAATTTTTTTCTGTCTGTCTTTCAGTGTTTCTTTCTTTTCCCTTGAGACAGTGTCTTATGTAGCCCAGGCTGGCCCCAAGCTTGCTTTGTAGCCAAAAATGATCTTTAAGTTACAATTGTTATGCCTCCTTCCCAACCCCCAGCACTGGAATTACAGGGGAGCTCGCCATGCTGGGCTCCTGTAGAGCCAGGGATGGAGTCCAGAGCTTTATGCTCTACAGACACACCCTCACTCCTGGTTTTTGTTATTGTCGTTTTGTTTCAATGTATCACTGACCTGGAGTTGATAGTTACCCTCCTGCCTCAGTCAGCAAGCTGTGTGTATTGGGCCGGGCTGGGTTGGCCTTGTTGGCCCTCACATCCATTTCTGAGGGAACTCAGAATCCTACTGAGGTCAACTATGGGTCCTGAAGACAGCTACCATCACTTCTGGGTCCTCTCCAGCCTGCTCTGGCCCTTCCTTAGTTAAACACAACAAACAGCTTCAGTTTCTTCTGGCCCGGTGGTCCGTGTTGGTCACCCTTATGGTGAGCCAGCTGAATGAAAGAGTTCTAGCAAGAACGGCCAGGCACAGGAGAGTCTTCCCACCCACTTGTGTAGATGAGTTGTGGCCTCTGCTTTGGAAGCTGCCCTGAAAGCCCTTGGCTCACAAGCTCTCTGCTCCATACCGCTCGTGGGGATGTTAGGGCACGGTGACACTTGGTGACACAGGTGTGTGTGAGATGTATCTAGGGAGAGTGGAGGCTGGAGCATATCACTCACAGAGCCCAGTATGGACCCAGCAGGACAGTGGCTTTTCAGAAGTAGTACCAACCGGCACCTACTGGGAACTGGGTCAAAACACCACACACATCAGACCCGCTGGAGCAGAAAATGATGGCTGAACTCGCCTCTGGCACTTCCGATGCCTGCCCGGGCTTCTGACCTTCCACTCTCTGTCATCCCACCAGCTTTAAGGCAGGTATCAGCCCCAGAAAGGTCACCCTCGCTGCCTTCTCTCCTCTGGACGACATCCTCTCTCTCCCTGCAGCCCATCTGCAAATTACTGGTATTTGCTTTTATTTAAACTGTATTCAGAAAGGAAAATAAGCTTATCAGAGGTTATTATATTACCATGACAACCTGGCAGCTGGCAACAAAGAAGCAGGCAGCACGCATAGCTTGCGGGTCTCAGTGGCACTAAAGTAATTGTGGGTTTTTTACTGGGAGGTCATTGTATGTAGGCCTAGCTTCTTTGTTTCTCCTGTCTCCTCCTCCTCTTTTCTCCTTTTCCTATTTGGCCCTTTTGTCCTCTGCCGTCTCACAGTAAGCAACACATGTTCTAATCCTTCTAGATCCTCCCAAAGGCTGATGTATGTAACCTCTCCTTTGAGAATAACAATATCATCATTTGAGAGGCTGAAACAGAAATTGTGACTAATTTTTTTCCCCCTTCACTTAATGGCAGATTTTCTTGGGCTGGAGAGTCGGCTCAGAAGTTAGCAGTACTTCATGCTTCCAGGGGCCCAAGTTCAGTTTTCAGCACTCCTGTCAGGTGGCTCACAACTGCCTGTAACTCCAGTTCCAAGGGATCTGACCCCCTCTTATGGTCTCCATGGGCACCCCCAACACACATACAGAGGTTTAAAAACAAACTGGGTGAGTGGGTGTAGTGGATCATACCTTTAATACCTTTGATACACTTGGGGAAGCAGAGGCAGGAGGACCGGGCTCCCTTTAAACCAACCAACCATCCCCAGTAAGTCTCCTCCAGAGTGTAGGCGCCAGGTTTTCTTCCTGGAAAGGCCCTTTCCCTTTTTCTTGCACATCCTCGCTGGACACCTGTGTGCACTATGAAGGAGCTCCTCTATCTCCTGTGCCTGGCTCCTTCCCTTCACTTTGCCTTAACGATCCTTCTCCAGCATTCAGAACTGCCTCCTGCTTTCTGGTTCACGTTTTGCTGTGTTTAGACAGAGTCTCGCTTTGCAGTCCAGGCTGGTCTCGAACCTCCTGCTTCGGCTGGTATTACAGGCACACACTGCTGTGCTTGGCCTGCCCCATTGTGTTTAAAAAGCTGTAAGGTCCACGGTATAGATGCATCGTCATCTGTTGAACAGTCCCCTGTGGGTATTTGAGTTGCTTTGGGTCTTTCATTATTGTTTTTGTTCCCTTTTTTTTTTAATAGCTGGAAAATCTGTGACTCAAAGAAAGAAGTACCCTGTGAACATTTGCAGAAAGAAAGAAAAAAAAAAGTGGGCATCCTTTTGCATGGCTTAACTACCAAATATAAGAATAAGGGAAGAGTTCCTGACAACCCCCTCCCCCCCAAAAAAGAGCCATCCATCCAGAGATCTGACTAATCTTCCTAACGGCATCTTATCTAATTCTATAAAGGTCTTACCACAAAAACACAAGCACAGGAGGTCAGCCTCCTGCGCCCGCCCACATGAGAAGCTGGCTGTTTGCAAACCAAGCGAAGGAGAGATAGAGGAGAGATAGAGGCGGTGGGTCCCTGGGGCTGCTGTGCAGTCAGTCTATCCTTATTGACAAGCCCCAGGTCCCAGTGAGAACTGTCTAATTAAAACAAAACAAGACAAAACACCAAAATAGACTTTAAGTCTCCGTGTAGTCCCAGCTCTTTAGACCATGCCCGTTCTTGGGAGCGAGTGTTTCTTTAATAAACTATCTGGGGCTGGGGTGATGGCTCAGTGGCAGAAGACCTGAGTTTGGATCAGTAGATTCCATTTAAAGCTGGATGAGGTTTGTCTTCCTATTGCTCCTATGGGGAGAGGGGACCAGAGACTGGAGAATCCCCAGAAGCCTGTGGGACACCTAGCATGACTTAGGCAGCAGCCAAAAAGAAAAAAAAAAATCTATCTCTAATAAGGTGGAAACCAAGAACTGACACTTGAGGTTGACTTCTGACCTCCACATGTGCATGCCTGCGCTCACGCACACGCAAGAATGTGCACATAGACACGCAGGTTAAAATGACTAAATGAGTAGATGAGATAAAAAATAAAGATAAAAAACTGTCTCTATGTCTATCACTTAAGAACAAACAAAAAAGCACCTGAAAAAAACCAAAAAACACCACCAGAGGCTGACCGCTGACCTCCGTTTGTGCAGACACATAACACGTAAAATCCTGTTCAGTGGTGTTCACATGTTCCTCCGTGGAGAAGCTTTAAATTCATTAGGGCTGGGAACGTGTTTCTTTGCCACTGCTTCCCTAACAAGTACTGGCCTAAAAGGTGGCTCAGTGGGTAAGAGCACTGGTTGCTCTTCCAGAGGACCTGGGTTCAAATCCTAGCACCCTGTGGTAGCTCACAACTGTCTTTAACTCCAGTTCCAGGGGATCCATGTCTTTTTCTGACCTCTGAGGGCACCAGGCAGGCACACGTGTGGGGTGCACATACATACATGCAGGCACAACACTCATACACTTAAAATAAACGTATAAAAAAATCTTAAAAATAAGTATGTACTCAGTAAACGCCTATTGACTGAATGAATTGCAGATTTGTCTGTGGGTCAGCCAAGGAGCCTCAAGCCCTGGCTACCGCACTGATTAATGTTGTGTTAATCTGACGGTTTGTCGCTGTGACAGACGCCGGAGAGAAACAGTCTAAAAGAGCATTGATTTTGGCTCACCGATTCACAGATTTTGGTCCATGGTTGCTTGGTCCAGTTACTGTGGGGCACAGGGGCTGGCAACCAAGAAAGCATGGGGAGGTACTGGAGGCAGCTAGACAAAGAGACAGTTTCTTTCCTAGCCCTACTCCCATCCGGCCCCTCCCACCGTTTCCCCCCACCAGGCTCCTCCCTCCACGTTCTTTTTTTCCAAAGATATCCGTCTTTAAAATAGGCTCAACCTCTAATTTCCACCCCTTTTCAATGATCAAATTGTGAATCCACCAATGAGTGGAGAGCTCTCAAGATGTAAGCACTTCTCTGAAACCCGGCTCTGAACTGGAGCATACTGGGAGCCAAGGCTTCAATAAGCCTTTCTGCTGTTTAAGGTTTATGAATGTGTTTGAATGTCTGCTCGCATGTAGGTATCTACACCCACGTGTTCCTCGCGCACACAGAGGTCAGAAGAGGGTGTCAAAGCCCTTGCGATTGGAGCTATACAGCTGTGAGCTGCCACATGGGAGCCGGGAACTCAGGTGGGGTCTTCAGTAAGAGCTACAAGCTCTACTAACTACTGAGCCATCCAGCCCCCAACACGAACCTTTTGAGGGACCACCTTATATTCAGAATGCACTAATATACAGCAACCCTTGATCCATTCACCACCTAACTTCTCTGCCTCGGTTTCCTCAACATTGGTGGGAGGTTCAAGTGAGCAAATGCGGGTCACAGACCCAGCCCATTTAGGGCTCAGCCAGAACGAGGTGTTCTCTGCTTTCCTCAGTAATGGGCCCTGCTTGGAGAGTCCCATGTGGGGATGGAGAAAGCTTCAAGGCCTAGATAGTATGAGCTGGGCCCTGGAGGAAGAAGAGCGGGCTCCAGGGTGTGTGGTGAGAGGGCCAGCTCCCTTTACTGAGCTCTTCAACCGCTCAACCGAGATGATGACATTGTTTTTGTCTCCCTCTGGGAGATGGTCCTGCCACAAGTCCCTCAAGAGGAAAGCGCTGCATAGTTGAAAGGCGCCGCCGCTGTTACTCAACTGGAAAAGTGCTCTTTGCAGGACCAGTGAGCTAATCCCTGCCAAATGTGAGCTTGCTTCTGCTGTGTATAATTGAATATTTAGTGTGGATTTAACCCAGGGAGCCAACAGTGCTGTCGGAGCCAAGGTTAATGGGGCACTTAATAAATGTGGAAGTAATTAATACCAGCCAGATGCTGGTGCCCATGAAACTTGTGCAGCTTCTGGACTCGGTGCAGGGGGACAGAGCGGGAGAGCCCTGGACCGGAGCTGCAGTTCTATTGTGTGCTCCGCTGAGAGACTGATATTCACCTCTCCTGGAAAGCCTCCCATGGCTTCTAAACGTCTCTGGCATTTCTCCTGGGTTGCCTTGTCACTCTGCAAGTTTATTTATTTATTTATTTACTTACTTACTTGTTTTGTACAGGACTCAAAATACTTTCTTGTTCTGGGTAAATGGAGGCAAGAAGACTGCAAGTTTGAGGCTAGCCTGGGCAACACAGGTTGTGTCTTAAGAAAAACAAAATGAAGCAGGGAGGAAGAGAGGGAGGGAGCAAGAGAGAGAAAGGGTAAAAAAGAGAAAATACATGTTGGTGAGATGGCTCAGAGGTTAAGAACACTGGCTGCTCTTCCATAGGTCCTGAGTTCAATCAGAGGTTAAGAACACTGGCTGCTCTTCCATAGGTCCTGAGTTCAATTCCCAGCAACTGAATGGTGGCTCATAACCATCTATAAGGGGATCTGATGCCCTCTTCTGGCATGTGGATGTATATGCAGACAGAGCATTCTATGATGGGCAGAGGGATGAATGAAAACAGGATATAATGGCATATCTGAGTGAAGACGCCAGGATAAAACTCACTACTTTGTGTTATTTATTGCTATGGCTGTCACTTCTGCCCACCCTAGCCCAAGATCCTGTCCCTAGTGTCTGGTAATAGTGCATGCACTTTTGCTAAAAGAAAGCTTTTTTGACCTTCAGAATGCCCAGGGTGTTTGGATTTTCTTAGGAAGAGTCTGGTGGTTTGAATGAGAATAGTCCCCAGGGCTCATATGTTTGAAAGATTGGCTTCCAGTTAGTGGAACTGTTTGAAAAGGATTAAGAGATGTGACCTTTCCGGATGGTATGTCACTGGGGGTGGCTTCAAAAACTCCTGTCAAGTCTAGTCTCCCTCTCTTCCCTTGCTGCCTGTGGATCACGATGCAAAGCTCTCAGCTACTGCCCCATCGCCATGCCTGCCTGCTTCTCACCATGATGATAATGAACTGTGGTGGTTTGAATGAAAATGGCCCCCGTAGACTCGTAGGGAGTGGCATTATTGGAGGTGTGGCCTTGCTGGAGTAGGTGTGGCCTTGTTGGAGGAAAAGTATCAGTGGCGGAGGGTTTGGAGGTTTCAGAAAGTCAAGGCAGGCCCACTGGTACCTTCTCTTCCAGATGCCTGCCAATCCAGATGTGGAACTCTCAGCTGCCTCTCCAGCACCATGTCTGCCTACAGGCCACCATGCTTTTCACCATGACAACAATGGGCTAAATCTCCGAACCTGTAAGCCAGCCCCAATTAAATATTCCCTTTATAGAGTTTTCATGGTCATGGTGTCTCTTCACAGCAGTAGAAACCCTAAGACAGAAGTTGGTGCCAGGAGAGTGACATTGCTGTGATAGGCCTGACTATGGTTTTCTATGGAGAAATGTGAAACACTTTGGGACGTTGGACCAGAAAGCAGTTGGACATTTTAGGTGGGGCTTAGTGAGAAGACAGCAGTGCTGTCTGTAGATGGGCTATGCATGCCCAGCTCAAGATGTTTCAGAGGAAAACAATGTTTATACCAGCAGCTGGCATAGAGACCATTCTTGCAATATTGGCAAAGAATGTGGCTGCCTTTTGCCTTTATCCTAAAAATCTGCTGGTGTTATTAAAAACAAAATCCCAAACGTTTGATTTTACCAATGAAGACTCAGGAGCCAGATTCTGGGGTGAAGGCCTACTAGCTCAGAGAGGCAGAGAAAGCACCCAGCTGACCTTCTTACTCAGCTCACATCTCAGAAGGAAAAAGCCTCTGCTATTCAACTCACGTCTCAGAAGGAGAATGTCCAGTTTAAGGAAAAAAAGAGCACCAGGAAATATAATGGGGGAGCTAAGACTTGTGCTCGAGGAAATGGGAAGTTTAAAGAAAGGCCTGATTCAAAATGGAATAAAGAGTGGTAACCTCAGGTAAAAACCCTGCACAGCTAATCTGAAAAGGCCTGAGGGATTTCCTAGGCCTGAACAACAGCTAAGACCAAGGAGTAACCCTCAAAGGGTGCTTGGTCTTCCCATAGGAAGGCTGTCTGGTGTCCTTCCCCATAACCCAGCATTTCAGTGTGGACTTTTCCCTGTAGCTTAAGGCCTGCTGGTACTTAGGAGCCCGCTGGCACTGTGGCTAGTGTGGAACCCAGACCTGACATCACACCTTGTAGACAGAGAACAGGCCTTAAACAACAACCCAGCCTGGCTATCTGCTGAAGGCTCCCACAGGCCCAGCGAATTAGCCCACGGCGAATGGCGAATCTTCACTCAGCCCCCTCCCCCCACCCCGACTCTGCAGGAAATCTGTCCCTGGCCTTGCGGCGCATGTTTCATCGATGCTGGTGAAGACATAGGTAGCGAGCGGTGGCAGAAGGTAAGGGACATTTACCAGACAGAGAGTCTCTGCAATGCAGACCTCGGAACAGAGACTTAGAAATTCTTCTAGGGCCACGCACTGGTGGTGCCAGCTTTCAGTCTCAGCTTTCAGGAGGTAGAGGCAGGTGGATCTCTGTAAGTTTGAAGCCAGCCTGGCCTACAGGGCCGTTCCAGGGCAGCCAAGACTACACAAAGAAACCCTGTCTAGAAAAACAAATATTAGTAGGGGAGGAGGACTTCCCCTTTCTGAGGACTAGGAGAAGAGGTTGTGGGGGGGAAGAGAGGGGGCATGGGACCAGGAGAAGATGAGGGAGGGGGTTATAATTGGGATATAAAATGAATGAAATTTAAAAATAATTAAATTTTAATTAAAGAAAGAAACACTTAGTTCTTGGTTTGAGGATTATGATTGGGTAGGGCTGAGGGGGGGTCCCACCACTGCCCCATGGGGCATCTGCAGAGATGTTGGGGGGCGCTAAAGAATCTGCTTCCCATATGATTTCTTTTGTTGTCTAAAACTTTATAAAGAAAGGCTGGAGATTATGGCTCAGTGGTAAAGACTATGCGTCCTCTGAGAGGACTCAGGTTCAACGCCCAGTTCCGGGTACAGATGTCTGGAACTCCAGCTCCATGAGATCTGATGCCCTCTCTGGCGTGCATAGCGGACACACACACATACAAATGAACATTTTTTAAAAAAATGAAATTTTACAATGAAAATCTCCAGTTTTGGGTTGGTTTGTATAGAAGCCAAAGGACATACACAGCAAGTACCGTGCCCCTCCCCCCATCTAGATTTCCACACCTTGCCCCCTGCCTCTGTTGCTTTCTCACGCATTCATCTCTTCACGCCCTCTTCTGCCCTCCCGGGTCTGATGCCTGAGGCTGGCAGCTGGGTGGGCTCTGGGTAGAGCGGCTTTTTACATGGCAGGACAGTTAAGTGCTGCGCCTGATTTTAACATGGTGTCTCTTGAACCGAAGCCCACTGTTAGAAGCGGAGGGGGCTGTGCGAGGAGGCGTTCCTGCAGCCAAGCTTAGGAGGCACCGTCCACTACAGGGGACGAGGTCCCGGAGGCCTTTTCAGAGAACTTGATATTTGCCCTGAGCGCGAAGAGCTGAGAATGAGTCCGCCTCGCCAAGAGAAGAGGACATTCTGTTAGCGGCAGCAGAGTCGCAGAGACAGCCCCACGGGGCCACCTGCGTCAGACCGAGGAGTGCTTTTCCGACACCTCCGCTCAGGTGAAACCGTTCCCGACCCCCCCGCAGAAAAGAACAGCTGGAGAAGCCTGCGCGAAGTTGAGCTGGCGTTTATTAGGAAGAAGATTTTTACCTAGGTTTAAGCACAGGGACTGATTCAGAGGGGCTTGGGAGAAGGCCACGCCCGAGTGTAGGCATGGGCTCCAGCTTCTCAGCTGCGCAGCGCGTTATTTTAGCAGCTTCTGAAACTGCACTGTTTGAAAGGCTTCTAAAATGAGTTTTTTTAATCTATCCCCACCTCATTTTTGTTTTGTTTTGTTTTGTTTGAGACAGGGTTTCTTTGCGTAGCCCTGACTGTCCTGAAACTCACTCTGTAGACCGGGCTGACCTCAAACTCACAGATATCTACCAGCCTCTGCCTCCAGAGCGCTGGGATTAAAGGTCTGTGCCACCACCACCACCTGGTCATCCCCCCTCCCCTTTTTGATAAATGAGATCACAGGATGTCCCTAGGTTGCCTTGGGTGGGGTTACAAGCTGATAAAGTAAAACCAAGGGCCAAAGTTTGTACAAGGGAGTTAAGCCATGCCTTTTTATCGTAAGTGGAGTTTACAGCCTGCTTATGAGGTATCTAGAACCTTGTAGGCTCTCCACCTGGAAAGGAGAAAGGCCACACTTTGTCACAGCCACTCAGACTTGCAGTGTGAGTCAATGCTATTTCAACATTATTTGAAATAGTGATGTATGAAAGGAATTCTGTCTCTACGCAGGCAACTTTCAAAGCACATTTGGATACTTGTACTGGAATTCTTGGTGCAGTCAGCAAGACACCAGGGTGAAGAGAGCCTTTTCTCTCCTGTTGTCCCTTTAATCTTAGCTGTCTTTCCATCTTAGGCGTGGGGACCAACAGTGGTAAAGACTGGCAAATGCAAAAGACATCTTCTACCTACTCCTATTTTCTTTCCCTGTATCCAATGCACTAGTTACCTAACGGTGTGTGTGTGTGTGTGTGTGTAAAAATCAAAGGATAACTTTTTGTTGTTGTTGGTTCTGACGTGGATTCATTCCAGAAATAGAACCCAGGTCACCAGTCTTATGCAGTTTGTACCTCTCCCCAACGGACCATTCCACATTCCACGGGACCCCTGCTTTTCTCATCACCATGACAGAATGCCTGACTTGAATAACTTAAAGGGAGGAAGGAGCAGGGTGGCTGCGGCAGCCGTGATTGCACACACCCACCTTTAATCCCAGCACTCCGGAGACAGAGGCCAGCCTCGTGCACAGAGTGAGTTCCCGGACAGCCAGTGCCACCCAGAAAAACTATGTTGACCAGGCTGGGTTTTTTTGTTTTTGTTTTTGTTTTTTTAAATAAAGATCTATTTATTTATTATGCATACAGTGTACTGCCTTGCACGTGTGCCTGCACCCCAGAGGGGCGCATCACTGTAGATGGTTGTGAGCCACCAAGTGTTCGCTAGGAATTGAACTCAGGACCTTTGGAAGAGCAGCCAGTGCTCTTAACCTTTGAGCCGTCTCTCCAGCCCCAAGGTGGCTTAGAAGTCACAGAGATCTGCCTCCTGAGTTCCGGGATTAAAGGCCTGGACACCATGCCTGGCTAAAGAATGAACACTCCACCCCCTTTGCAGGGACCAGCTCTTCTTTTCTTCTCGTAAGGCCAGGTCTCTCACTGGTATGGAGCTTGTAAAGTCGGCTTGGCCCGCCAGTGAGCCTAAGAGATCTGCCTGTCTCTGCTTCCTGGCACTGGGATTACATACCACCACACCCACATTTTCTGTGGCTTCTGGTGATTAGACTCAGGTCTTCATGCTTATATAGCAAGCACTTTGCTGATTGAGCCATCTCCCCAGCCCTACTACCTCCTACTTTTCACTACCTCTCAATCATCATCATCATCTATAATTAATATTATATTACCCAAAAGATTAATCCATTGAGGATAAATTACAGTGATTTGTTGTTAGAAAATAAAAATGGTATTGGGCTAAATGTTTATCATTTGTTCTATAATTATTTCAGTGGAATTATTTAACCCGCTATCACAATTAATAAAGCACAGATACCTGTTAAAATTCTATAATTGCCTTATTTTCCTTGGGCTGGGCAGACATCTCACCTATGCTATCTCAATAACCTCAATATCTACCTCCCAGCCCCCATCCAATACCTTCCACCTTAACTGTTCTTATCTGGGCTACCTTCCATCCATAATCCCAAGATACTGCTTATATTTTTTTATCTAGGTGTTTTCTCCATCCACATCATATTTCCTCCTGGCCCATGTGGTTTCTTCTCCATGCTAACCCACTGTGTTGTCCTTCTTTCTCCTCTCTTCTCTTCCATCTGTTTCCCATGATTCTCTGGTTACCAAAGTCTGGGAACCTTAGCCATGCCTACCCCATTTTTCCCTGTGCAGGTTTTAGGCATTTAATCAACCAATTATCAGGCATAATGTCTTAGGCAGGTTTACAAAACAAGAAATAGTTTGTATCTGGGAAGTAACCATATCTTGAGGGCCAGTAATCAGCATCAAAATAGACCAACCCCCAGCAGCCCTGAGAATACACTCATTCTTCAAAACCCCTAATATATCAATACATCAGGCTCGGGGACACATTTCATACTTTCCAAAGTACAGCATGCCTCTGCTTTCCTTCTCCCATACCCAGACACGGCCCATTGTTCTGTTTGCAACTGTTGCTGTAATGAAATGCTGTGACTGGAAACAGCCTGGGGAGGAAAGGGTTTATGTCAGCATTCAGCAAGGCAGGGCAGGAAGCCCAGCAGGAACAGGGGCTGGAACCATGAAGGAACCCTGCTTACCCTCTACCCTCCATCCGCCTAGAGACACTGCCCACAGTGCTCTGGGCCCTCCTACATCAATCAGCAATTAAGACAATGCCTCCCAGACACAGCCAGGAGCCAATCTGATCTGAGGAGTTCTTCAGTGAAGGCTCCCACTCCTCAGGTGACTCTTAAGTTTGTGTCAAGTTGACAGCAGAAGCCAGCTATGAACCAGTCATCCAGGCCCCACAGAGAGCTGCCTCAGCTCGGCCTCTGTTGCTCCTCACACTCTTAGAGCATGGCAGTGTGTAGCATCCATCTGTCTTGTTGGCTGGGTTGTGAAATGGTTAATGCATCCTCTCTGCGGCCTTGAGGGAGCTGCTTGATTTTCCCAGTCTCAGTTTCCTTCTCCACTCCCCCAGATGGAAACAATACAGAATACTGCTCAGTGCAAAGTACTTGGGCTCTAGGAAAAACACAATAGCCCACAGGTGAAGGGCTGAGGAGATGGAGTTCCAACCCAGAGCACCTAAGCTGAGCGTGGTGGCTTGCATCTGTGATCCCAGCACACGTTGACCCCGGGGTTCACGAGTCAGTCATTCTAGCTTAAATGGTGACTTCCACGGTCAGTGAGAAACCCTGTCTGAAAAAAAAAAAAAAAGAAGGTGGAGAACAATAGAGGAGGACACCCAATATGACCTTTGGCCTCCACATGCACACACATGCATCCACTATGCACAGCAGAGGTGGCACGAGCCTTTAATCCCAGCTTTGGGAGGCAGAGGCAGTGGGTGGCTCTCTCTGAGTTCCAGGCCATCCTGGTCTACAGCATGAGTTCCAGGACAGCCAAGGCTGCACAGAGAAACTCTGTCTCGAACATACAAACACAAAAACCCACATACAAAGGAAAAAACTAGATAAATTGATGCAGTGTTCACCTTGTCCTGTGTGGAGCCACATCAGACACTTTTCCTGAGCAGAAACCATTCCTGTCCCTATGCTTTCTCTTTCATAATGCAAACACTGACACTGCACAGACATTACAGTTAGAGACAAACCTGCCACGGAGCTCTGCTGTGCGCTAAATGGAGCCATGCAGGGGACAGCAAGAAGCTAAATTCAGCGGGAGTCCTCTGCGAACTTCCAGAAAGTAAGAAAGTGGCTCTGCCCGCAGCAGCCACGCTGGGGATCTTTCTACATTTGGAGACAGATAGTAATGGGTTTCAAAGCACCTGGGTTAGCCTGTCACCCACACTACTTGTGTTAATATGCTAGGGCTGGGCTGCCATAGCGATGTACGTGTCACACGTTAGGTGAGTTGAGCAGCAGACATTTTTCTTATTTGTTCCGGATGCCAGGAGTCTGAAACCAAGTGGTCCGAGGGCAGTTGTGAAGGCTTGAGAAAACCGATCCATGGCTATCTCAGCTCCCCGTGGCTCATGGGAGAATTTTGGTGTTTCTTAACCTGTAGGACCTTCATATATACCTTCATCTTCATCTTCATCTTCATGTATGACATCCTCATGTGTGCATCTGTGTTCAAATCCCCTTCTTTTTTGATTAGATTTTAACATTTATCCTGTTGACTTCATTTTTCCCTTAAAAACATTCATCACTGTGTGTGTGCATATATATATATATATATATATATATATATATATATATATACACATATCTGTGTGACATGGGGAAGGGCACACATGCTATGGCATATATGTGGAGGTCAAAGGACAACTTTGTGGATTAGGTTCTCAGCTTCCATTTTGGTGTGGGTTCTAGGGGTTGAACTCAGGTCACTAGGCATGTGCAGCAGCATCTTGAAAGAAAAAAAGAAGAAGCTCTCTCCTTGACCTTCTTTTTTGTTTGTTTGAGACAAGATTTCTTTATTAGTTCTGGCTGTCCTGGAACTTGCTATATAGGCCACGCTGCCTTGGAACTCTTCCCCAGTGCTGGGATTAAAGGTGTTCGCTACCATACTCAGCTCTCTCTCTCTCTCTCTCTCTCTCTCTCTCTCTCTCTGGTTTTTGGAGACAAAGTTTCTCTGTGTAGTGTTGTCCTGTAACTCACTCTGTAGTCCAGGCTGCCCTCGAACTCACAGAGCTCTACTTGTCTCTGCCTCCTGAATGCCAGGATAAAAGGTGTGAGCCACCACCAGCTTTTTTTTTTTTTTTTTTTAGTTTATTTACCTTTATTTTATGTGCATTGGTGTCTATGTGAGAGTGTCAGATTTTGGAGTTAGAGACAGTTGTGAGCTGCCATGTGTGTTCTGGATTTGAACCTAGGTCCTTTGGAAGAGCAGTCAGTACCCTTAAATGCTGAGCCATCCCTGTTTTTTGTTTGTTTGCTTTGCTTTTTACGACAATATCTCATCATGTAGCCCAGGCTGTGTAGTTCAAATTAGCCTCAAACACATCGTGACCTTCCTGCCTCAGGCTTTCAAGTGCTGAGAATATAGGTGTGAGCCACTGTGTCTCTCCAGTCCCTAGTTACTTGCTTACTGCTGTGATAAATACTCTGACAGAAGCAACTGAGGAAATTTGTTTTGCCTCATGGTTGAAGATTACAGTCTGTCCTTGGGAGGAAGTCACAGCAGCAGGAGTTTGGAGCAGCATGCTTGAGGTTTCATCCTCAGCATTGGAAAAAGGACAAACAGAGATCCATCCACACAACTGATTTTGGGGCTAGGGGTGGCACAGTGGGTGTGAGCTCTGCCTGTGCAAGCATGGAGATCTGGGTTTGAATCTCAAATACCCAAAGTAAAAAGCCAGTGTGGCCACACATATATCTTCAACCCCAGTGCCAAGGCTTGCTGGAGACAGGATCACTGGGGCTTTCCCTATCTCTAGGGAGTACTGTGGAATATAACAGGACACCTGGTGTACCCCTCTGGCCTCAGCCTGCATAGGTGCATGTGTACAGATGCCGCATGTGTAGAGATGCCACACCCATACCCACAGCAACCCACCCGCCCCACACACAATTGAAAGATTTAGGGGTCCTAAATCTTTAGCTGACCTGGGCCTGGGAATGACCTCTGGAGATAGTCTATCCATTTGGCTGCAATGCTGATAGTTGTTGGCTGGAGGCTTGGTAACTGCCCATGTGAGCCTCACTATGTGGGATTTCCCATGAGTGATCAAGAGAGCAAAGAGGAAGTCACAATGTTTTTCTGACTTAAGTCTTGGAACTCAAGTTCTGTATTTCCCCAATATCCTATGGGTCACACTGGTCAGCGTGGGAGGAGACTGTAAAAGGCTTGACAATCAGGCACCAATAACATTAACTGTCCATTATGGAAGCTGGTTACCAGCCTCTGCCTAAACTGGGCCTCCTTTCCCCAATTAATCTGCCTCACTTATTCCAATACTCTGGTATTTGCCTTCCAAACATTTATCGCATTACGGATCCCATATCCATTATGTGATTTACTCTCTCTGACGATAAACTCCCTGGGAACAGAAACGTTCAGTGCTCGCTTTTTAATTTATTTGTTTTTGTCTGAATTATATCACGTGCATCTGTTTGTCCTCCTCCTTATATTGTAGGTTTCTAGCTCAGGCTTAGAACTAAGTTATAAACAATGCAGAGACCATCTGTAATGAGGCAGGAGAATTGTTCCAAGTTCCAGGCCAGTCAGGGATACACTGTGAGACTCTGTCTCAAATTAAACAAGAATTCAATTAGGTTTCAACCTTCACTGTGCTTTTAGGGAAGAACGGGAAGAGGAGGGCGGGGAAGCCGTACTCCCAGCAAAGCCTGCTGAGAGGAAGGTTGCTGGCGCTCAGGGCTCATCGCTTCCGGGTCACGAGGAAGCACTTCCGGTGAGGCGGCGCGGCGTTACGGGAGGTGAGTGTTCAGGTGCCGGTAGCCCAGCCAGGGCTTTTGTATCGGCGGGCGGGATCGGGGCGGCGCTGCGGACCTCAGAGGCTTCTTGGGGCTGTGGAGGGAAGTTATTTGCGAAGGGCAGTGTGCGTTCTGGGGAGACCGGGTCCGTCGCCCGGGCCAGAGCTAGGGTTCTTCAAGGCCCAGGGTCCAGCCTGCCCTCCGCCAGGTGGAGCCCGGGCTTGGCATCTCGAGTGTGCCCAGTATTGCTGTGTAACCTCGGACATCTCACGTTTCCTCTTCTTCTCAGTTTCCTCCTCCGACAAAGGGGCACGTAGGCCTGTGCAGAGGTTGAAGAGACCACGGATGTCATAGTGCTTAGGTGCGCAGTGTGTATTTGAGAGAAAACTGTGAGAGAAAGGGAAGATGAATGCAGTAGCCTCCCGCTTACCTGCGGTTTCAGTTACCTGAGAACAGTAAGGGGAAGACTCCAGAAACAAACAGCTCTTGGCGTTCCAGTCGTGGATTTTAAGTAGTGTTTTGCAGAGCCCAATAGCAGGGTGCTTACCCAGCGTGCTTTGAGTCCCATGTCCGTTCCCCAGTACTGTTCTTCCCAGCCCAAGAAAAAGTAACATGATGAAGTTTTAACCCTTCCTGCTCTGTACCTATAGCATCTTGCTCGGCGCATCCCTGCTGTATTTGCTGCCCACTCATTAGGCGCTTAGGTAACGCTTGGATAATCAACACAAGAGTAGTAATGCCTAGCCTTTGAGGTTTGCTGAGGCAAAGCCAAAAAGTAAAAAGCTTGAAAAGAAAGAAAGAGAGAGAAGAAGGAAGGAAGGAAAAGAAAGAAAAAAAAAAAGAAAGTGGAACTTGCTCCGTAGACCAGGCTGGCCTCGAATTCAGAGATCCCCTTGCTTCTGCCACCTGAGGGTTAGGACTAAAGGCGTGCACTACCACTGTTGGGCAAGAACAAATCTTGTATCTGTGAGGTTACAAAAAGAAAACTGTGTGCTGGTTAGGGTGTTGCTGCCCTGTAACCCCAGCATTTGAGACACGAGGCAGAAGGTTAGTGAGTTTGAAGCCAGCCTGGGCTCAGTTGCCAGACCTGTGTAAAAACAAACAACTCGGGGTTGGAGATGGATCAGTGGGTAAGAGTACTGTCTGCTCTTCCAGGGGGCCTAATTTCAGTTTCCATTGCTCACATCAGGTAGCCAGCTCACTGTCACCTCTCCTCCCAGCACGAGGGTAGCCAGGGCTTCTGCGCCTGTGTTGTGTAACTTGCAGTCGCAGGCATAATTATAAACAAGTCTTTAAAAAATTAAAAATGGGCCAGCCTGTGGTGGTGCATGCCTTTACTTCCAATACTTGGGAAGCAGAGGCAGGCAGATGTCAGTAAGTTTGAGGCCAGCCTGGTCTGCAGAGCAAGTCCCAGGACAGCCAGGGCTACAGAGAAACCCTTTCTTGAAAAAACAAAACAAAACAAAACAAAACAAAAATACCCCAATACATTAAAAGTTGGAGCTGGTGATATAGCTGAGTTTGGAGTGTTTACCCATGCAAGAAGCCTTGGGTTTATCCATAGCACTATAAGATGTGTTTGGTGGAACACTCCTAGACTCCCATTCTTGGCCGCATAGCAAGTTTGAGGGCTACATGAGAACCTTTCTGAAATGCAATTAATAAGTGGTAGCTTTGCCAAGGGCACGGCCACAGTGCATAGTAAGTGTTTACTTAGGTAGAGAGGGCATCACACTTGCGAGTAGAAAACAGGGACAGAGAGTGCCTTCTGCCAAACCTTTATGCCTGGCTGAAAGAGGAGCACAGAGCCAGCCACTTAATAGGGCCAAGGAATGGGTACACAGGGTAGGGATGATTTGTCCTGAAAAGCAAGATCTCTGAAGATGCCATAGCTGCCAATGAAGAAGCTTCTGCTGCATCCCCAGCATAAGAACACATGGAAGACAGTTTTGAAGTGCCAACAAGTGAGAAATTGGGAGAGATTTGATGAAGCAGAGTAGTGTGGACATTGTCAAGTTTTGCCAGTGTGTGTTTCAAATTGTACATGCCCCAAAGGACAAGACTGTGAGTTGTGGTTCTTAGATGAAACAAAACATTAAAGTCTGTGTGGCCAGTTAGGGACTGCAGCTCCTGCAAACACTGTCAGATTGATATGCCATTACAAATACATGTTTGTTTATTATTAGTCAGGTTTCACTGTGCAGTCTGGCTGGCCTTGAACTCACAGAGCACTGCCTGCCTCCCTAGTGATAGGACAAAGAACATGCTACCATACCTGGCAACTTCAACGCCCTTTTGAAAGGTTTTATTAATTGAAGTTTTTGGGGTTAAAGTCTGGGCTTTGACAGTGTCAACAAGCTAGATTTGGCTACTGATCCCTGATATTTTAATTAATGAGACAACTAACAGTGAAGATCAGAAAATTATTCATTCAGTGTGCCCACGTTGGGAAAGGAACAAATAAAGGGATCCTCTCACTTCAGAGTTCCTCCCTGAGATACTGTCATGAGATTTAGGCTTAACTAGAGGAGTAGAAGTATGCATAGCTAAGCAGTCCTGACGAGGTCCTGCCTGTCATTGGTCGGTCACAACGAGGTCCTGCCTGTCATTGGCCCACCGCTGTCCTCGCTCCAGTCTGCCCCGCAAGGTGGTCTGATGCTTTGTAGAAACTGAAATCTTTCTGGAAAGTTTCTCTTCTGCCTGGCATCAGGACTTTAGCCTTTCTCTTTCCCCAGCTTGAGATTGCTAGGGAACTAGCTCCTCCCCTTCACCAGGTGTGGTGGCGCGTGTCTCAATCCTAGCCCTAGGGAAGCAGAGGCAGGTGGATCTCTGAGGTCAAGGCCATGGTCATCATGCTGAGTTTCAGGCTAGCCAGGGCTGCACAGTGAGACTCTGTCTCAAACAAATGAACATATGGTGGTTACTGTACTTATTAAAAAAAGAGTCCTCAGGGCTGCAGAGATGGCTCAGAGGTTAAGAGCAATGGCTGTTCTTCCAAAGGTCCTGAGTTCAATTCCCAGCAACCACAGGGTGGATCACAGCCATCTAAAGTGAGATCTTGTGCCCTCTTCTGGTACACAAGCACACATGCAGGTAGAATACTGTATGAATAATAAATAATAAATAATAAATTTTTTTAAAAAAACTTACTAAAAAAAAGTCCTCAGCTCTCACAGATCCTCCAACCACCAGTCTCCTGTGCTCTTGGTGCCCGGCCATCCCCATCATAACTGTGGGTTGACTGCCCCTCCCTTCATGTGTTGTCAGAAGGTCAGGGACAGTCCAGTGCTGTATCATAACGCCCACCTCACCCACCACACTTTATCTCACCACGCAGGCATTGTGTCATACACTCAGCACACCCAGAGTTCGGTCATCAGGACCCACGTGTAGGAGAGCACTGACCCCCGAAAGCTGTCTTTGGACTGCCACACTGGCCCCCTCCTGCTAATAATAACAGATGTAATTATTTTTGTTTTTAAATGATACTGACACAAAGGCCAGATTTAATGGCCTGTTGCAGTATATTATTATCATTGTTTCTCTCGTGCTGGCTCAGTCTGTAGCCTTTTCACGGGTGTGTGTCTAGAGGGGAAGTCAGTATAGGGTTCAGTACTGTGCATAGTCAGTATAGGGTCCAGTGCTGTGCATGGCATCACTGGGTAGGAAAGAGCAACTCTGTGGCATCTCATGCCTTAAATGCTGGTACTTACCTGCACGCCGGTGTGAGTCCACGAGCTACCGATTGTCACTCCCCTAGGGGGCTGCTTACCTTTCCATCAGACAAAATCCTTACCTAATTTTAACAGTTCTTGGGAACGCATCACAATTGCTGTAAGACAGTATCTTTTCTATTCCCCTGCCTCTTTTTTTTTTTTTAATATAACTTATTTTTATTTTGTGGTCATTGGTGTTTTGCCTACATGTGTATCTGTGTGAGGATCCCCTGGAAGTGGAGTTAAAGACAGGTGTGAGCTACAGTGTGGGTGCTGGGAATTGAACCCAGGTCCTTTGGAAGAGGAGTCAGTGTTCTTAACCACTGAGTCATCTCCCCAGCACTCCCTGCCTCTTTTTACTTGAAGTCTTAGAACAGCTTTGGAAAATCCCCTCATTAGGGGGCAGGCATCCCTGCCCAGACTCTGTACAGCACTGGGAAACAGTTGGGAGATCCTGAAACCTCTGGCAATTTTGGAATCGATGTTTTCAGACTTAATGTTCGTAGTTTGAAGTATTTTAGTGGCTGGGGATGCAGTGGGGATGAAAGTTCTTGCCTAGCATGCACAATGATCCATCTGGGTTCAGTCCTCAGTGCTCTATGAGTGGCGATTGATGGTACATACTTGTAATGCCAGTGTTGAGGACACAGAGGGGGAGGGCCAGAGGTTCAGGATCACCCCTTGATACCAAGTGGGTCCAAGGCCATCCCAGGATATATAAGACTGGCTCAAAAAATATTTAAAAATGATTTTAGGTTTATGGCTATTTCGAGACACTGTTGAATTACCAGATAGAACTTTTGCCATAATTAATGAGCCACTGTCCGAACATCACCGCTCCCTGGAATCACTGCATGGTTCAGATTTCCAGTTTCTTTCTGTACCCTAGCTAGGATGGCGCAGTCCATTCAGTCAATATGTCTCCGGAGGCCCCTCCCGCTGGCCGGGACACCGTTTTAGGTGGCGGTTTGAGGATCATTGGTCGGGTATTTTGCAGGAGAGCCTCCTGGTTGAGATGTTTCTCTTTTGCTGGTGAGCAGGCGCAGTCACAGACTTTGAGAAGGAAGGCCCACAGAGGGGCCTGCTGTGGCTGAGGTTGATGTTATCCAGGATCTCCCTCGCCTGCCTTTACACTGTCGCTCCAGAAGAAAGTCGTTATGTGCAGCACACCTTTGAGATTGTCCACACACAACCAGAGTGGCTACAGAAATACTTGCTATTCATGTGAAAGATGCGCCATTGACTTAGCCAGCTGATTCTTTGTGCCATTGTTTGTTTATATCTTGGGTGTTTTACTCTTGTGTCCCAACTTTGCCTGCTGAATCCCCACTCTGGACAACTCCTGGCAGTGTTTGGTTTTGCTTTTTTTTTTTTTTTTAAATCGCTTGCATGCTTTCTGCCCCAGGCTCATCCTGTTTATTTCTGCTTAGAAATTAGGCACTTCCCTAAGGAGTCCTGGTTTCTCTTATGGAAAAATGCCCCGGAAACCAAGATCTGTACATAAGGTGTGCACATTGTTACTGGGGCACGCTCGTTTCTGTGCTCTCTCGGAGGCCAGAGTGTGATATCTGTGTGTATACATGGGTGTGAATCTTTCTATATGTGTCTATATTAAGCTAAATACACTATGCTGATGTCCCTAACCCTTGGTGGATGATGGTAGTGTCCTTCTTTTATCTGGAACCTCTTCCCCACCGCAACAGATCCATTCCCCCATCTATTCATTTACAGTCAGTCCTGTGTGTGGTGGCCTCACAACTGGATCCTGTGCGAAACAGCTTTTTGTTTTGTTTTGTTTTGGTTTTTGAGACAGGGTTTCTCTGGGTAGCCCTGGCTGTCCTGGAACTCAGAAATTCGCCTTCCTCTGCCTCTGAATTGCTGGGATTAAAGCTGTGTACCACCATGCCCAGCTGGGAAAGCAGCTTTTGGCAGCTAGTTTGAGGTGCATATACGGCTCCTTCAGAGTGTTTTAGAGACACCTTTCATTTTAGAGTCGCTCATGCCAGGACCCTGTTCTCACCACCTCTTCAGTGTGTTTAAGATACATTCAGATTCAGAATGGCACCCTGCATTCCATTCTGAACATTTAAAATCATTTGTGTAAATTAAAGTTTACTCTTTGTGCTGGGACTTTTTAGTTTAGACCTTTTGTGCTTAACATCTTCTGTTTACAGTATTAAGCTGAGCAGTTTCCCCTCCAAGTATTTGAACTTCATTCATAACTTGCCCATCAATCGTGTTGTTTGTCTCTTCGGAATATGTTGTAACCTCAGAATTATCACCTCAGTGGCTCCTGCCTGTCATGAGCACTTCTTGTGAGTGTCCTACTGTTATTGTAACTGTTTCTCTCTTGTTCCCTAGTCTGGTCTCTACATAGCAGTCAGGGGGATTGTGAGATTTCTTTGCCAAGCACTCTATAGTGGCTTTACTTTCACTCAGAATGAGAGCCACAGCCCTTACAATGGTCCACATGGCCCTCCCCCACTTGCTCACCTTCCTGCTCACCTTGGACACATTCCTGTCTTGAGAACTTTGTCCTAACTATTTCTCCATTCTAGAGTGTTCTAGCAGGTAGTTAAATGACACTCTGCTTTCCTTTCGGGGAGGTCTGTGTGTGCTGGGGAGTGAGTTCAGGGGCTTGCTTAGCCACTGAGGTATATTCCCAGCCTTTTGCTTTCTTGCCTTGGTAGAAATGTCGCTTTCACAGCTCTTCCCTGACCATTCCACATAAAATAACATGCCATTCCTCCTCCTTTGGGTTTTCAGATTTTCAGCCCTGACATTCCACTGTAAGTGTCTGTGAGTACTCATTAGAATGGAAGCTCCATGACACACCAGAATGGCACCTGTCCAGGATATTCTGCAAGTGCCCGCCTTTGGTCTTTAGCCAGTGAAATTCGTTAGCACAGGACTGCAGTCACTCTGTTGATAGTTTTCTTTTTCCTCAGTATTGCACCCTGTCTTGGTCACATTGTTTCTGTGCCCAGTGTGCTGTCCTTTTAGTGAAGTCCCGTGGTGTACATGCTCCATCCCCAGCGCCCTTCCTGCTGCAGACTTCCTGCCTTCCAGTGTTAGCAGGGGTGCTGCCAAGCCTGCTTTTGTACCTGGAGGCCTTTTCTTTTTAATTATTTCCTTCATCTAAATTCTAGGAAGTAAGTTATTCAGACAAAGGATATCATCAGTTATATGACTCTTGTTGTATGTTGGTCTAATGACCATTAAAAAAAAAAAAAGCCTAAATATATTATGGCTTTGGGCACATTTGTTGATGAGCTCAAAAATGACATCAACTCTCTAAGAAGTCAAGCGATAGGCCAGAGTGTAGCTAGATGCCCATAGCTGTGCAGCCCCAGCCTCCTGCCGCCTGCCCCTGTCTATCCCAGGACCCTAATCTTCCTAACAATGCTAAGTCTTAGCATCAATGCACCACAGGCTTGAGCATGAGGCGTGGTCATGGGCACTCAGTTTATGAGGTGTTACTGGAGGAGTGAAGCTTTCTTCAGCCTTGGCACTAGGACCAGTGCCCTGGAGAGCCTGGCAGTTCCTCCCCTGGAGCTGGGCTGGGCTGCCTTGGAATTCACTCCAGGGCCAGCTTAGGAGCTGCTCCAAGCAGTCTGCCTGCACACTGAGCCTCGCACCTTGTACATGACCAAAGATGGTATCCTTGAACACCATGCCCCACCTGATTCGTCCTAATTGGAGCCAGATGACATTGGGCTCTTTCCAGAAGTCAGAGCCTTCTCAGGAGGAAAAAGATCTGCCAGCTCTGAGGACCTGGGGCAGTGAGTGAGGGGCTGGCTCCTGCTGTGAAAGACTTCTACAGACGCTGAACTGGTGTGAGAACTGGCTGTCTTGCTGGCCAAGCACATGACCTTCCAGAGTGACCAGGTTGAAAGGGAAACAATAAACATTTGTGTGGTGCCCACTCAGTTTAGATAGTGGGTCATTTTATAATCCTGCAGTTGTTCTTCATGTTGGAAAAATCATTTAGAGCAGAGGAGCAGCAGGGCCAAGATGGAAAAAGGTCATATGGCCGGCCTGTGGTGGCAGGGCTAGCCTATAGAACCATAATGTATGTTCAGCTAGTTACATTTAAAGTATAAGGAGCAGGTAAGGCAGGCATAATGGTACAGGCCTGAAATCTCAGTGCTTGGGAGTTGACGGCAACAAGGTCAGGGCCACATGAGAACCTGTGTCAGTGAGTAAAATGGAATAATTAAGGAAATAAGCAGAAAAAAAACAAGTGAAATTTTGTGTTGTATTAAAATATAACAAAGTTTTTTTTGAGACAGTCTCATGTAGCCCAGGTTGACCTGGAACTTGTGACTCTGTTACATCTACCTCTTATGTCCAGGAATTATAGAGGTGCGCCCCTGAATGTAGCTCAAAATTTACCTTTCTTTTTTTTTTTTTGAGACCGGGTTTCTCTGTATAGCCCTGGCTGACCTAGACTCACTTTGGAGACCAGGCTGGCCTCAAACTCACAGAGATCCACCTGCCTCTGCCTCCTGAGTGCTGAGATTAAAGGCGTGTGCTACCAGGCCTGGCTAAAATTTAACATTTCTAAGAATAAATTCAGTGTTTTCAGCCATTTTGTATCACTGTGTCTAGAACTTCTTCACCCTCCGCCTCCTGCCTAGACAGGAGTTTCTGCAGCTGCAGTGCCAGTTTCTGATCCTGTCTACAGTGGTGGCTGCAGGGGAGTGGCCTCCATAGGCTCATATGTTTGAAAGCTTGGTCCCCAGTTGGCCAGCTGTTTGAGAAGGATTTTGAGGTGTGGGCTCCTTGGAGGAGGTGTGGCCCTGTGTGGTAGACTCTGAGGTTTGAGAAGCCCACACGAGGCAGTCTCTCTGCCTGCTGCCTATGGAGCAGCATGGAAAGCTCAGCTACTGCTCCAGTGCCATGTCTGTCTGCTTGCCGCTGTGGTGGTCATGGGCTGACCTTCTGAAGCTGTAAGCTAGCCCCCTCTTAAGTGCATTTTTAAACAAGAATTCTTGTTCCTGGGGTCTTTTCACAGTTACAGAGCAGTGAGTAAGATAGTGCACACAGCTTCTAGTTTCTCCACGTTTCACTGGTGCTTGGTGCCTGCCCACCTGTGCTTTTCTATATACTTTTTTACATTTTTACTTTCCCCACGTGAGTGTGTGAGAGAGGGAGAGAAAGAGGGAGAGAGAGAGAGAGAGAGAGAGAGAGAGAGAGAGAGAGAGAAAGAGAGAAAGCATGAGAGGTGAGAGTTGATTCTGGGCTTCTACCATGTCCATGCGAGATCAAACTCAGGCCATCAGGTTTGACATCAGGTGTCTTTGCCTACTGAGCCATCTCACCAACCGTACCCTCCCGGTTTTGAGACTAAATCTTATTATGCAACCCACACTGGCTCTGAACTTGCTGTTTTTGTAGCACAGGCTGGCCTTGAACTCATTTTCCAGCTGAGAACTGGGATTGCAGACGTGAACTGACTGGTTCCTCCACCCTCCTTTATTTTGTTTTTAATACTTTTAGGGGGTAGAGGCATACTTGCCATAACATGTATGTGATGATCTGTTTTAGGAGTCTGTCCTCCTTCTATCATGTGGTCCCAGGGATCATGTTCAGGTTGTCAGGCTTGGTGGCAAGTGCCTTAGCCAGCTGAGCCCTTACTCTGGCACCTGCTTTGTTGTTTATGTTTTTTGGTTTTGGTTTGTGTTTTTTCGAGACAGGGTTTCTCTGTGTAGCCTTGGCTGTCCTGGAACTCACTCTGTAGACTAGGCTGGGCTTGAACGCACAAAAATCTGCCTGCCTGTGCTTCCTGAGTGCTAGGATCAAAGGCGTGCGCCACTACTGCCTGGCTTATGGCTTATATTTTTTTGTTGCCTTATGGAAGTTCTTTGCCTGTTGGAATGCTAGACCTTTACCGAATGTATGAGTCACAAATATCTTCCTCCATTCTTTGGGCTGTCTCTCACTGTCTGAGAGCTGTCCTCTGTGGACAAAAGACTGGTTTTTATGTGGAATCTAACTGACGTTTTTCTTTTGTTGCTGTGTCTTTGATGTCACATCCAGGAACCACTGCCAAATTCAGAGTCACAGAGACTTCCACCTTAGGCTTCCAACAGTTTTATAGTTTGCTGTCTTAAATTTAGATCTGGGGTCAGTTTCAGTTAATCTTTATATAGGGTACAAGGGGGCCGTCTGGCTGTGTTTGTTTTTGTGGGGCATTGTTTGCTTGCACCATGCGTTTAAAAACCATCCTCTCCTGTGTGTGCGTGTTTATTTGGAGCTGTGTCCCGTTGGTCTATACATCTCTTCTCATCTCCGTCCCGTTGTCTGTATGTCTGTTCCCATCTCTGTCCCGTTGGTCTGTACGTCTGTTCCCATCTCTGTCCCGTTGGTCTGTATGTCTGTTCCCATCTCCATCCTGTTTGTCTGTTCTCATCTCTGTTCTGTTGGTCTGTATGTCCATGCTCATCTCTGTTGTGTTGGTCTGTATGTCCGTTCTCATCTCTGTTCTGTTGGTCTGTACATCTGTTCTCATCTCTGTCCCATTGGTCCGTATGCCTGTTCTCATGTCAGTAGGTCTGTTTGACTACCTTAGATTTCTATTAAGTTTTAATATCATACAATGTTTTCCAACTTTCTTTTCAAAATAAGTTAAATTAACTTTAGTGATTTAATAGCATGTCATTTCAGCATATAATCAATATAAAACATTATTAATGAGATATTTTACATTCTTTCATAATACATCTTGAAATTCGGTCTGCATTTAATTTAACAGTCAATTTCGTTCAGACCAAGTGCATTTTGGGGCCACATGTGGTTCATGAGCACCCTATTAGGTAATTCAGAGTTCGCTAGAAATTGCATAGTGTGGCACAGATCTTTCTCTGAAAACACAGGCACCTGTGGCACCTGATGCCATGGTACATTTGTCTCTTTATTGTTGGGGAAACCACTTGTAGGTGCCATGGTAAAGAAGAAGCAAAGGAAGAAGGTAACCCTTGAGCTCAGGCTTGGAGGTAGAATAGGGTTTTGAATAACAGTCATGGGAAGGGAGGGCTGTTCTGGACAGCCTCGTGTGCTCTTGGAGAACCAAAGGCAGTTGTTCCTGTTTTCCCAGGGAATTAAGAATGGAGTAGGACTGGGCTGGAGAGATGGCTCAGTGGTTAAGAGCACTAGCTGCTCCTCCATCTCACCAGTTTCCAGTTTCCCTCCTAGCCACTCGTTCTTGGCCATGTGGGTGCCCAGGGTGGCCTGGGGTCTCCACATTTGCTTTTCTTTCTATCCAGAGTATTCTTCTCAAGTGTGAGCTGCTCTACTTCTGTCCAGTTCTTCTCATCTCTGTCTACTGAAGACCTGCCACATCCACAGAGGCCTTTGCTCCTACCTCATACAAGATCAAATGACGCCCTTCCTTAAACGTCTCCCAGTTTCTCTCTCCCTACCGCATGTCTCCATAGCTACTCTGCCTCCGTTTGGAGCAGAGCTCTGGGAACAGGCATTTGTCTGTAAGTCTTTGGTATCCCAAAGTGCTATTTCACTAGGCGAATGAATAAAGCAATAAAAATCGGATATATAGTCAGTATCCTCAGTTGATAGAGTGCTTGCTCTGCATTCATGAGGCCCTGGGTTCCAGCCCCAGCTCCATATAAAGTGGGCTTAAGGATGCAAGCCTATAATGTAACTCCAGCTCTTAGAAGGCAGAAGCTGGAGAATTGGAAGCTCACGCTTTCCTGGATTACTAACAAGCTCTAGGCCAGCCCAAGATGAGTGAGATACCATCTTAAAAGCAAGTAAAACAAAACACAGAAATGTGCGGATCTTTATAAATACAGCGGTTGGAGATTTTTGCATTTGCTTATTTTCATTATATTTGGAAAACATCAAACATTTAAAAGTTGAGGGGATAGTTCACTATGCACATACTCTCTAATTAGATTCAAGGTTGTTTATGCCTCACTGAAGTTGCCTGTTCTAATATGTGCACGTGGCTTGTCCATATGCACGAGTGGGACCATTTAAAGATCACGTGTAGAAACCTGACATTCATTCTTTTCATTTAGAATTTGGTTCTGGAGAACGCTAACTCTCGAGACACCTGGCAGTAGGGACTTGGGCCATGGCCTCCGACCTGGACTTCTCACCTCCTGAGGTGCCTGAGCCCACCTTCTTGGAGAATCTGCTGCGGTATGGGCTCTTCCTGGGAGCCATCTTCCAGCTCATCTGTGTCCTGGCCATTATCATACCCATTCCCAAGTCCCATGAGGCGGTGAGTCCTTCCCTGGGCCCTCAGCTTTCTGCATGGCAGGCTAGATTCTTGTGCCAGAAGACATCACCATAATCAAGATCAGCAGGGACTCTGCTGGCCCTTATCAAGTTAGAATGGTCCCTGGAATCCTACCTGATGGATGGGACCACGTGGCTTTATTTGATCAGGTCTTTTTCATATTGATTTATTTGAGGCAGAATCTTCTGTTGTTGTTATTGTTGTTTGGTTTGGTTCTTTGAGATAGGGTTTCTCTGTGTAGCCCAGGGTATCCTGGACTCTATTTGTAGACAGGCTGGCCTCAAACTCAAAGAGATATACTGGCCTCTGCCTCCTTGAGTACTAGGATCAAAGGTATGAGCCACCACGCCCAACTTGAGACAGATTCTTATTGTATGACCTAGGGCTGGCCCCAAACTCAGTATCTCTCTGAGTCGTGAATGCTACCTTTCTATTGAGCACTTTATTTTATTTTATTTTATTTTATTTTATTTTATTTTATTTTATTTTATTTTACTTTGAGATAGAGTCTACTGGGTTTAGACTTGAGACAGCCTCTCTGCCGCAGCCTCCTGGGACCAGAGTGAGCCATCACACAGGGCTTCTGTTAAGACTTTCATTAGCTCCTGCTGCCTGCTAAGAAATATGGCCTCTGCCTTCAAGGAGCTTCTTGTCTTTGGGAGGGATGCAGATATAAAACAATACTCAGTGATGCATGCCTGTAGTCCCAGCACTTAGGCCAAGGCAGGAAGATCGTGAGTTCAAGGCCAGCCTGGGCTGTATAGTGTGATTCTCTCTCCCAAAATTGGCACCCTGTTTCCATGAGAAGTACAAGGTATACTCTTAACTAACTAGGTAGAGGAACCCTCACACACTGGGCTATCCCTGCTGCTGAGCCAGAGAATGAGCAGCCTTCTACCATGTGAATGGGGAAGGTGGGAGGATGGCATTCCAAAGAAGGGGAGGAGCCCTGACAAGAGCCTGAGCCCTGAAGGACCAGGCTGGTTCAGGGAACCTAGGAGATGACTGTGGCTGGAGCACAGAAGGCACTGGGTGAGAGCTGCAGCCCAGGGTGTGGGCAGGGCCCAGAGAGTTTGAAGACAGTGACACGATCATGTTGGCTTTGGGTGTGACACTTACTCTGTGAGTGTCTTTATTCTGTACCACCCTGCTTTCAACCATTCTTGTACACTGCCCCCATTTTCTTCTGACATTGACTTGTTGGAGGAAGCAAGTCTTTATCATCCGTGATCTGTGCATTCCACGATTTACCTGGTTGCCTCTCTACATGCCACTGTTCCCACAGGAAGTTCCACACAGGCACCCAAGGCCATTCAGTTATTTGGTTCCCGTGACTTGGTGCTGTGGACTCTCCAGTTGTGACAGTTGTAGTTGGTGTCAGCAGGATCATGGTGTCTGGCTCGTGTGCACTGAGAGATCATCGTAAGGTCTATCTTACCTGACCCTGAAGTCTTTGTCCTAAATGGCTGCAGCATCTACTGCCCGTCACTGCTGAGATTTATAATTTTCCTGTGCCTTGCCAGTCTTTCAGTGAGGACCTTTGACTTTCTAGCTGACATTCAGTGAGCTGCCTGATGTTGGTGCTGGGAACTGAGCTCGGGCCCCTGGGAAGAGCGCTGAGCACTCTTAACGACTGGGCCCTCTACTTGATAGACATCAGATTTCTAAAATTTGATTAAAAATTAAAAATTGTTTTAATTTTTTTGGTTTTCCTTTACGGGTATGAATATTTTGCCTGCATGTGTGTATGTGAACATGTGTGTGCCTGTTGGATCCCCCAGATGGCTCCCAACCATCTGTGATTGTGGTGAGCCACCGTGTGGGCACTGGGATTCAAACCCAGGCCTCGGCAACAGCAACAAGTACTCTGAATGCTGAGCCATCTCTCCAGCCACCTGTTTTAATTTCTAAAGTGCATTTAGACATTAAATGGGAGTGTGTGTGAGTGTGAGCTTGTGTGGAGGTTAAAGGACAACTTTAGGGAGTGGTTCTCTCCTCCACCATGTGGGTTCCAGGACTAGAACTCAGAGGCAGACCCCTTTCCCCTGGAGCCATCCCAGTCACCTGGGTTTTGTTACTACCGAGGCAGGGTCTTCCTTTGAAGCCCAAACTGTCCTTGAAACTAAAGAAGTTGCATCAGGTGTAACGGCGCACACTGTAATTACAGCGTGCAGGAAGCTAAAGCAGGAGGATTGCTCTAAGGTTGAGGGCAGTCTAGACTGGTAAATTGTAGGCCAGCTTGAGCTACATACTAAGATCCTAGCTCAGTGGAAAGAATTGGAATTCATACTGATATTTAGAATTCAAACTGAAGACTCGGGTGTTTTTGAGTTTACAATTGTATCATAAAACTTTTTTTTTAACATTTATTTATTTTGTGTGTGCATATGTGTGAGTATGTACTGCATGCGTACATACTCATGTGTGTACATGTGTGTACAGAGGTCAGAGGACAACCTTCAGGAGTTGGGTTTTTCCTTCCATCTTGAGGGTCCGTGGAATTGAACTCAGGTTGACAAGCTTGGCTGCCCGTGCCTTTACCCCCTGAATCATCTTGCCACTGCTAAACTTATCTTCGGTTTATAAAGGCGGTCTGATTTCCTAGAAGATTAACAAAATGACTAATTTTGTTCTGTCCTGCTATGTTGGAGGTCACTAAGGTCAACTTAGGTTAAGTGATGAATTAGGAGGCCTCACAGCTGCGGCTACCACAGTGAAAGGATATAGAAGGGGCCTGGGATAAAGCTGGGGACCAACTGACCCCAGTCCCAAAGTACCCAGACTGGAACCACACAGATGTGTCCAACTCCGGCAGCAAGAAGCCAATAGATCAAGAAGCTTTGTCTGCAAGTCACTCCTCAGAGACTGTGTGTTTGTTTGAAGACAGTCTCACGTAGCAGAGGTTGTTCTTACATTCCTGCTCTTCCTGCCTCTGCATCCCTACTGATGGGATTTCACCACCACACCTGGTTCATGAGGCATTTGGGACTAAACCCAGGGCCTCTTGCATGGAAGGCAAGCACTCTGCCAAGTGAGCTACAAGCAGGCGTCCTACCCATGAGCTGTAGCCCCAACCCACAAGGCTTTTTATTGGGGACTGGTCACATGAATACTGTCTATCTACTACATATCCAGATTTCAGACTTCCAGAGATGCAGGTGTCAAGGGAAGGCACAGTGCACTCCCACAGCAGCGGGAGTGAGGGGGCTGTTAGAGATCCCAGTATCCACTGCTGGCAAGGAGCAGCCATGCCAGCAGGGACCGGGCGTGCCAGCAGCTTCTGGAAAGATGTAACTGTGTTTTATCTGACTTTACTCTAACACCTACCGTGTCTGACATGCACCGCTAAGCTGAGACCCAGGCGGAAGTGTGAGGGTTTGTTTTGGCCTCGGGTTGTGTTCCTGCAGGGGGACTGCAGCCCAGCACGGTGCTGTCAGCCTGCTCTCTGTGTGGACTCCATTCTGGAAGACATTAGGCACATTTGCTACAACTTGTTTTTAAGTTTTAGGAATTTTTTTCTTTTTAATTTAATTTGTTTTTGAAATCTTATAAAATGTTTATATATAACATTTTCAACCTGTAGAATAAGGTTCGTTCATAGAAGTTTCCTTTAATTTCATTATGCCCCACTACTTTCTTCTTCCTCCCATAGGAAGCCATTTTTATTACTGTGATTCATCTTTATCATTTTGATTCATTGTTGTTTTTTTAAACCAATAAATGCTGGTGTGTTGTTTGTATATGAATATCCATGCATTTGTCGTCCTTCCTCTGAGGTACTGAGCTGGCACAGTCATAAACATACTTTCTTTTTCTTTTTCCCCTAATATCTCACCATGCAGCCCTGGCTGCCTGCAACTCTCTATGCACGTAGACCAGGCTGGCCTCACACTCAGTGACCCTCCTGTCTCCGTGTCCTGAGCGCTGGGGTTAAAGGTGTGCATCACCACAGCCGGCTGTTGCCTAACAAGCCTGCTGCGTTTTGGAGACTGTACGTGTTGGGGCTTGTTTTGATCTGAAGCTCCTGCTTATGTGGTACAGAGGGTGATGGGTACTGTGCAGTGGGGAGCCAAGTCAGAGGAGCAAGTGTAGCATGGGGCCAGCGGAAGGAGCATACCAGATTTGAAGTTTTAAAAAGGTCCCTTTAAGGGGCTGGAGAAATGGCTCAGTGGTTAAAAAGCGCTGGCTGCTCTTCCAGAGGACCTGGGTTCAATTCCTACCATGTCAGCTCACACCTGTCTATACTCTAGTCACAAGGCTTCTGCTATCCTCACAGAGACATACATGCAGGCATGTAGTATATGGGTGCATGTACTACATACAACATGTGCACATACTCATGCATACGTACACAAGACAAAGGGCAGAGCTTTGAGGGATTCTAGCATGGGCAGGCTTGTGGCCCCTGGTGGTTTTGTCCATTGTGTATTCTGGTATTTTATGGATGTCAGCACTGGACTTTTCCACCCATAGTCATATCCCTCAGTTAAGAACACAATTCCGGGGCTGGAGAGATGGCTCAGTGGTTAAGAGTACTGACTGTTCTTTCAGAGGACCAGGGTTCAATTCCAGCACCCATTGGCAGTTCACAACTCCTGTTCCAGGGGACCTGACACTCTTACACAGACATACATGTAGTGAAACACCAACGTACATAAAATTAAAAAAATAAATAAGTTATATATATATATATATAAAAACAAAAACGCAATCCCTAGGCCCAGTCCTCAGCCAGGGCATGCTGTTGAGTATTGTGTGACAAACTTTTATTGTCATCAGCTGCTGCTGAAGCTGTTCTTGGTCTCTGGGGATGGTGGGATGGGGGAGTGAGGGACAGGGTAACTGCTGTTTTATTTGGAGAGCTAGGAAGGGAAGCCATGTTCCGCCCATTGTTCTTAACCCTTTGAAGTGAGCAGAGGCCTGGGTCTGTGCCACAGGCTGGCAGGGAAGGGTCCTTCAAGGCAAGGACTTGACAAAGGGCTCAGAAATATAAGCTCCTCAAATCATCTGAAAGTTGCTTCCTGACCTCACTGTGACATGTCTTCCCCCCCATATGATTTAAAAAATTTTAATACATGTCTCCTAAAAAACAAACAGGCAAAAAAAGTTTTTTTTTAAGTATATGCCTTCTAAGTCACCCAACAAGTAGGAAGATTTAACTTACTCCATCTTTTAAAATATAAATATATTGCAGCAAATTTCTTTTGTTTTTCTTGTGGTTCAGGGGGCAGGGAACACAGGGGAGCTATCTTCCTGACTGGTTTTTACTGTATTAACTTTGTTTTGTTTTGTTTTGTTTGCTGAAACAAGATTTCACACTGTAGCCATGCTGACCTCAAACTGAGAATAATAACCTTCCTGCCTCAGTTTCTTAAGTGCTGGAATTACAGGTGTGTCCCACCACACAGGGCTGCGTAGCTGTCTCTGTGAGTGCATGTGTACGTGTGTGAGGTCAGTGGACAACTTGCAAAGATCAGTTCTACCATGTGGATTCTGGGGATCAGGCTCAGGTCAGCAGGCTTGGTGGCAAGACCTTTTACCTACTAAGCCATCTCAATGGCTCCAATTTTAGCCGAGTTGGAACTCACTATGTAGACCAGACTGTTAAACTCACAGAGATCTGTCCACCTTTCTCTTCCAAGTGCTAGGATTATGCCACTATATATGACCCATTTTACCTTAAAAAACAAAAAACTTGCCAGGGGAATGGAGAGATGGTCCAATTACAGTGACGTACTGTTCTTGGCTTCCAGCACCCATGCTGGGCAGCTCACAACACTTGTAACTCAGGCTCCAGAGGATCCAACACCCTCCTCAGGCCTCTGCAGGCATCCATATAACACACATACATGTAAATACAAATAAAAGCAATCTTAAACAACAAAAAACTAGGGCTGGAAAGATGGCTTGGCTATGAAGAACACTGGCTGCTTGTGCAGAGGACCTGGATTCAATTCCCAGCACCCACATAGGCTCACACCATCTATAACTCCAGTTCCAGCAAATCCAGCAACCTCTTCTGGCCTGACTCCCATCTGTGTGAGTACCAGGCACATACATGGTAAGCATTCAGACAAGGAGGCAAATCACTCATACACATAAATAATATAACTACATCTTTTAAAATTTTAAAAAAGGGGGCTGGAGAGATGGCTCAGAGGTTAAGAACACTGGCTGTTTTTCCAAAGGTCCTGAGTTCAATTCCCAGCAACCACATGGTGGCTCACAACCATCTATAGTGAGATCTGGTGCCCTCTTTCTGGCTTACAGGCACACATGCCAGCAGAATACTATATACTGTATAAATAATAAATAAATACATCTTTTTAAAAAATTTAAAGGAAAACAACCAAACCCATTCAGTGGGCCAGTAGCAATGATGATGATAAAATGAAGCACTGTGAAGCCACTTACTACCCGAGCATTGGCTCCTGGGACTAGGGATTCTGCTACCAACTTTCTTCTGCGCCTTGATGAGACAGCCTCCTCTCCCTTCCCCCATCCCTCCCACTGTGACCCCTAACTACATGCACAGAAACGAAAGGATCTGTGTGCTGCGAGAACTAGGCAGCAGAGTGGTGAGTGTCTGGGCTGCACCGCTGGGAGTATGTCAAACAGCCAGATGGGGTGGGGGAAGGGGCCTTTAACTAGGGGACAACTGAGGTCTTAGGGAGGAAGGGGGCCTGGGAAAGTAGGGACAGCTTGTAGAGACTCTTATGGCCTGAGGGCTGCAGGGTGGCGCTTGGTAGCAGACGATGCTACAGAGGTGGGAGAGGGGCAGAAGTGGGGTGAAGATGCCCGGAAAACAATGCTGCTCTTTGCTATTTTGCTTAGGGCAAAACTGTCTCCTTGCTTAGCATATAGACACAAGGTTTCTTAGTGGCTTTTAGGGTCAGAAGATAATATTTTTGGCTCCAGATGATGGGAAAGCCTTTGAAAAGCAAAAAGAATGTCTTTCCTGTTTCCCAATAAGCAGATTTCTTGCAACTGGTTTATGCTTTCAGTGCTTCGTACTTAGGAGATTATTTGAAAGCTCTTTGGGGGCTAATCAGGGAAGAGGAAAAAAAAAAAAAAGAACACATATAAATGATTCCCACCCCACCCCCATCCTTTCAGAGGAGAAACAAGAACCCACTGGCCAAACTGCAGCCAAGTCTCTAGAATCCTGAGCCAGATGGAAGGTTTTCCCATTGACACCTCATTAAGCTGAGACCTGAGAAAATATTTATTTGCTCCTGACTAAGGCCAAGGCCTACAACCCAAGTGTTTTCTTATAGGCTAGATTCTAAAATCTGAGGTAGCAAGTCCTTAGACTCAGAAAAGACAGCAAATGCCCCTGTCTCTCAAGCCAAGTTTGGTTGTAGGGAACATGGTAAGGAAAAAGAAAAAGAAAAAAAAGGATCCTGAGGGACTGATGACCAGTGTGTAAAGGCCCCAAGCCTCACGGCGTTTCCAGTCCCAGAACCTACGTGGGGAAGACAACTGACTCCACACAGTTGTCCCCTGACCTTCGCAGTGTGCCCATGCGTCTACACACAATGAATAAAAGTAATTAGATTTAGGCTGTACACAGTGGTGCACACCTTCAGTCACAACACTGTGGGGGTGGGGAAGGTAGAGGCAGGAGGTCTCTGTGAGTTCAGGGCCAGCTTGGTCTATGTAGTCAGCTACCGGTATATGGTGAGACCCTGTCTCAAAAGGAAAATAAAATAAAAAGGATTCTGAGATCACCTTTGGGCTCTAGAGGAAAGAGACTGTTGATGCTTGCCCATGAGCCAGGGATGTGATCATTCGGTGGTTCTGTGCGTGGCTGGGGCCATCTGGGGGTTTTCGTAGGCCTGTCCGACTCCTGGAGATGTGGATTCCCGTCATCAGAGTCACAGATCAAGGGTTTGTAATGTGCCCAGGTGAACTAATATGAGGCACTTGTCTAGCCCATGGATTTATTTCCCTGAAGCCTAAACTAATTTTAGGAGGACAGGTTAAGTTTGAATGATGGTTTGATATCACAAGGTGAGAAAGGAGCTGGTGTCTTTAATGCCAGTACCTGACAGAAGCGGGTGGATCTCTGTGAGTTCGAGGCCAGCCTGGTCTGCAGAGCTAGTGCCAGGACAGCCAGGGCTACACAGAGAGACCCTGTCTCAAAACAAAAACAACAAGACCCCAAGCAAACAAGCTGGGAAAGGAAGAGCCTGGGAGGAGTTAGATTAGAGGAATCATCATGAGCATCTTGGTGTGCATGTGTGTATTGGGAAGTCACTTTTTTGAAACTGGCCGTGAAGTTGCTGTGTATCCAAGGATGAATTGGAACTCCTGATCTCCTGCCTTTGCTTCCTCGGGGTGCTAGGATTATCAGTGTGCCCCATCACACCCAGCTTCAATTTAGCATGCTTACTTGAAACCTGAGGAGATGCTGGGCTATGCAAGGAAATTAAGGTTCTAGAAAGGCTTGACCTTGACCCTGCCTACCTACCCTGCTTGAAGTTTGCATGTGCTTTAGGCTGACTGAGAAGTAGTTGCTCCTCGGGTGGGAACCCTCGACCCCTGAGGTGCCCTCTGCCTCCCTGACCCTGTGGTGAGATGACAGTTCCCAGAGTTTGTCTCCTTCAGCCACAGCATCCCAAGGAGGCTGCCTCCCTGCTTGGGCTAGTTCAAAGGCCCCTGAAAGGAGGCCTGCCGGCCTGTTGGGGGACAACAGTGGTCACTGGGTGGTAGCTACAGTGATGGCTGGGATTGAGGAGCCCAGGTCTGTTTCTCCAAAAGCTGGAGTCCTGGGGAGCATATGCGAATTCTAGTACCCCAGAGACTAGAGGCAAGCAGCTTCTGCCTGCCAGCTCTGCCAGGCTCAGGTAGCCCTCCTCAGAGGGGTTCTAGCAGAGCTAACTTGGGCTTCCGCAGTCTGTGATGGCATCTGTAAGCTCACTGGATGCCTTTCTGGGGAGGTCTGTGTAGGCTTTCTTAGGGGAAATCCCAAACCTTAAAGGGCAGTAAGCCAGACTATGCTGAGACACATCTTTTCCCTTAGGGTGTGAGTGTGAGGCCAGGTTGACATGGCAAGTTCCAGACCAGCCAACGCTGTGTAATGAGACCCTGTGTCAAGAGAAGAGAACAGAAGAGAGGGAGAGGGGAAAAAAGAAAAGGAAAACGAGGAAGTGTGGGCAGCTGCTCCGTGTGTCCCGACTAGCCGGAGCTTCTCTCCAGGCGTCTTTTGGAGCTTCTGCACAGAATGGACATCCAGTTGGCCCCACGTGAGTGGCACTGGCTTGTTCACTGCCTCGTGCCAGTGGTGAGAGTGCACCATGAGTTTGTAGTTTAGATGCTGTCTGAGCCAATCTCACCTGTTCTGTCTCAGCAAGCAGCACAGAGAAGGTAGGCAGCTCCGCTTGCTCACACTCCGTCCAGGTCTGTGGTGCTAATGAGGGTCATCGGCCCAGCTCTGGTGGCTTCCCCATGCAGACATGGTATTGGCTCGTTAGCTTGGCAGATTGGGGATATCGAGGCGTAGGGGACTTAGAAGCTTAGAGTGGTCCAGTTCCTGCCTTTCCCAGGGTATACTGACTTCCTTCCCAGGCCCTGTGGTGAGGAGGGAAGATAGTAGCTCTCAGCATCCCCATCACCATGGAGTTACAGCTCGGAACCGTTAACTTGCTGCGTTCACTTTACAAATCTCATGGAGGCTCTGCTTGACCACGTGCTCTCCTGGAGAACGCACCAGAATCTAGTGAGCTGGTGGCGTGTAATGTGCTGCCCACAGAGCTGTCACTCCCAACCTGAATCCTGTAGTGTCTGGAGACCTGAAAAACCTGTCCCCGAGCTCTGGGACAGTGGCCTAGAGTGCCAGAGCGCTGTGGAAAGTTCTGTGTGTGTGTGTGGGTGGGGGTGGGGTTGAGTTTCTGCGCCCATAACTATACGGTTAACTTGAATAAGCGTGCACCCACTCCTAGCATCCAGGGACTGGCTAACAGGACCAGCTCCCGTTCTGCTGGCGTGTGGTTGCAGCTTGGGAAGCAGGTGTGCTTTACCTAATGACACACAGCACTCCTGCAAGCCCCAGACATCTTGTCTTTGCCTCCCTAATGCTGGGATAACAAGTGTGTGCTACCACACCCCAGTTTTTACGTGGGTATGGGGATCTGAACTCAGGTCCCTAAGCTTTTACAGCACGTGCCTCACTAACTGAACTATCTCCCCGTTCCTCCCAGATTGCTTTTTCTAACCATGGTTCCGCTTGCCTGCCAAGTGTCTTGGATGCTGTGTCTCTGTTTGGCATAGTTGAGCCCCTGAGGACAGCCTCCCCCCACCTCCTCATATCATCTGGTAGCTTGCCCTCTTCTCAAGGCCACCATCGAGCTTCATCTCCACAAGGTCTTTTTAGCCCCTGGCCTGCCCAGGGCTTCAGGCAGTAGTGACATGGTGGGGAGGGCCAAGCTGCAGCGTGAGGCTGACTGGTCTGAGTTCTGTCCAGTCTTAATGTAGCTGAGCCATAAAAAGAGGAAAGCTCCTGGAGGGTCAGATGAGACAGTTTCCAGGCGATGCCTGAGCAGAGTGCTGCTTTTCTTTCCCTGGCCTGTTTTCGGGGGTGGGGTGGGGTGGGGTGGTGTGTGTGTGACAGTGTTGAATGACGTTCTGTCTTGATTTGCAGGCGCACAGCCACACTGAGCAGCACAGCGGAGACAGCAAGCTTAGTGCCTCTCCCTTGACACTGTACAGATTCCGTTACCTGGGCCTGAGGGATAGCAGCAATTTTCTGGCCTGGCGAGCTGCACTCTCGCCACCTCATTATTGATGGGGTTGTGTCCACAAAAGATGCCTCCATGGACCCAGGAAACACCTGGCAGTGAAGGTGTCTCTTTTTTCCCTCACCTGTCTTTTTTTCCCCTCACTTGCTTCAGATGAGGTGCGGCACCCCCAGACTTAAAGGTGAGGCTGTCGCGTGTGTAGTCTTCTTGCTCTTCCCTGGCTTGTTCTAGCCACACATATCTGAAGAGAAGTTAAGTCACTCCCTTGTTCAGTTATTCCTGTCAGCTGAGAGTGAAAACCTAGCCTTATCATGCTAGGACCTGAGGACCCAAATCACACTGTGACAGCCACCTTTGCTTTCTTGTAGCTTTTCTAAAAGTCCCCTGTGTCAGAGCTTTGGCTTCCCTGCCAGTAAGTGTGGCTCCAGTGGCTGCCTCCTCATCACAGGCCCAGTGAGCAAATGACTGAAGTATGCTGGCCCTTCTGCAGCGCCCTGTGGTGAGCCCAGTGCTGCCTGTACTGGGCACACATAAGTGCATGGTAAACACCTGTACAATGAGTGGATGCTAGGACACAGGCCAGTGGTCTAGAGTGAGAGGGGCCGGCCTGGAGTCAAGGCCAAGGCTGGAAGTCATCTTAGACAAAAGGCCAGCCGGTGACATTCTAAATCTGAAAACAGGCACAGTCATGACTGTTGTCATCGTTTTAAGACAACAGTCTAGAAGCAATATGGAGGATAAAGAGAATGGAGGATGCAAGGGAAGGATGCAAACCAGGAGTGGCCAAGACACCATGAGTCCAAATGGGCAGTGGCTGTGTATGTGGTTGGGATGAGCAAAACCTAGAACCTCTTAGAAAGTAGAATCAACAGGCCTTGGGAACAGATTGATGTGGGGGTATGAGGGACCAGTGAAAGCTTAGAAATGACTTGGGCAGCTGGATGGATGGCAGTGTCAAAAGCTGAGGTGGGGGTGGGTAGAGAGGGAAACAGTTACTGTGTTCAGGCATGATAACTGTGGTGTGTGCCCACCCACAGAGGACCGCGTCAGCTGCACAAAGCAAACACAACTACGCCACTAACCTGCTTGCCTGACTCCTCCAGGACCACTGGTCACAAGGAGGGGACAGAGTCCAGAACAGACCCCTTCGTCATTCTGGCATGGGGCTCTAGGGGATGCTAAGTGTAGAAAATAGATTTTATAGTTAGCAGTGAAACACTGAGAGACACAGACCCTGGCTCTGCTGCTCGCCAGACAGAGCTGGAGCCAGCCCAGGTGTCCGTCCCTTTGTTTATCACCTGAGCTCCGACCTGGGGCACTTTGTCTAGACGAATGACGGGGGACTGCTCACCACCAGGCAGTGTTGGGGCTGGTGTGGCGGCGGTAGCGTGACCGGTGGAGAGGCTGAGCAGGGCTGGGGCTGCACGTAGTTGATTGTAAAATGGCCGCGCCCCTTAGCTTATAGGAAGCGTGAGGCCTCATCTTCAGTGTTGTCCGTGACAGACAAGAGGCTCGTCCTTGCCTGCTCCTTCACTGCATTCACTAACTTGTTCAAGCCGCTGACGCTTCCCTGAAGATGGCTATCCGGGTAAGATAGGCGTGAGGACGTGTCACCTTAAAGGTAGAGAGCAGTGAAAGGAGACATTCAACATCAGCCTCTGGCATCCACACACATGTACACACGTATCTACATATGCATGTCTGTGAACACATGCACATGCACACGTCACACACAGTATACATGTCTCTCTGCGTGGTAGAGTGTTGGTGGTGTTGGAAGGTATCTGGACACTTCTGTAAAGAAAGGAGGCTAGGCAGTCATAAGTGGGATTTTTTATTTTTTTAATTTTTATGCGTATGAGTGGTTTCCTTGCATGTATGTAAGTGCACCCTTCAAAGGCCAGAGAAGTGTGTCAGACTGCCTGGAGCTAGAGTTAGAGGTGAATGTAGACTGTCACATGGATGCTGGGAACTGAACCTGGGTCCTCTGTAAGAGCAGCAAGTTCTCTTAACCCCTGAGCCGTCCCTCCAGCCCTGGAGTGTGTTCTTAAGAGTGCCCAAGCCACAGGGTGTGGAGCTGGGCGAGGACAGAGGGTGCTCCTGTGAGTACAGCTGGCTGGGAGGCCCCGCAGCCTGACCAGTGTGGCGCTGGGAGGTTGCCTTAACTGCCTTCCCAGGTACGGGATGAGGGGCTGAGGGTGGTAGAAAGCTCTTGGGGAGGCTGAGGGCGGAGAGCAGTGGTGAGACCTGCGTCTTGGGCACCTTCTTTGGCAGAGGCAGCAGGCAGGGCAGGGGTAGTGTCTGGATGGAAGGAGGGGTCCGGATGCTAGCGAGTGGCTGAGTCAAGATGGAGAGAAGGTTGGGTCAGCAGGCTTTGAGACCTGTTGCAGAACAGTAGAAGGTAGACCACTGGGGCCCTGGTCACTTCCTGCTGGAGGAAGGCTGGGCTTGTAGAAAAGATGCCATGTGAGCTGGGAGGGCTGAATTGGAAGGGCATGGGGCGTGCCCATGCTAGTTATCTGGTGTATAGATGAATGGGGCAGCGCGTTGGGGGAGGAGGGGGCGGGGTTGTCTCTGAGCCCAAAGTCCCTGGAGGCATCAGGAAGACTCTCTGTAGCATGAAGAAGCACAGGACAGCCACTAGTCCCTGCACCAGCCCCCACTGCCACAGGCTTGAGCTCAGAGCAGGCCTCAGTAAGTTTTCTGGCATATGTCTGCTCAGGGCACGTAGAGACAGCTGACTTCTGCAGGGTGTGCAGGTGCTGTAAGGCACAGCTCTCTGCCCGAAAGGCCCCCAGTGACATCGACATCACGTCCTGATGAGTTTGTCCAATGAACTGTGGCAGTGGGGGAGTGGGGGTGCAGTTGACAGCCACTCCTCTGAGATTTGGTTTTGTTTGCTTTTCTAACTGGTTATTTTTTTATTCTTGGCCAAGTTACATAAATAATAGCGTAAGGCATCTTGGACACCATTGAGTTCTGGCTGGAGGAGGCCCAGCAGCCAGAGGAGCTGAGCTCCAGTCCTGAGACCTGGTGAGTGGGAAGCAGCCTTCTGCTAACTCCCACCGGGCCTCCATACCTGCTCTCTGGCTGAGAAGGGGACTTGGTAGGGTCTGGGCTGGCCTTTGGTAGGGACCGTTTCCCAGAGCTGTAGTTCTTCCACTTGCAGGAAGGCACCTAGGCCTTGGGGACTGGGGTAATACCAGAAAATAAAATAAGCTAGAACCTGGCCTCCGAGATTCAACACAGAGGAGCGTCTTTGTCTTCCAGAGCAAGGATGTAGCCTTACTCTGCTTTTTAGTTTTTCTATTTTAACTAAAGACCAAGGGGTTTGGAAGCTGGAGAGGTGGCTCAGTAGTTAAGAGCTCTTGCTTCTCTTGCAGAGGACCTGGGTTCAATTCCCAGCACCCACATGGTGACTCACGGCCCATCTGTAACTCCAGTTCTAGGGGACCTGACACTCTTTTGTGACTTCCATGGGCACTGAGCACACATGTGATACACAGACAGACATACAGGCACAACACATATAAAATAAAACTAACAAAGCTCAGCAATTTGAAAAACTATTTCAAAGGGGTAAAACAAACTAACAGCAACCTTTCCCATATTGAATTCCAGCTAGCCAGGGATTCCCAGTGAGACCTTGTATCAGGAGGCAAGGCAAGTGGGTCTGTCTCTGTCCTGCCCTGGCACCTTAGGCTGTTGTCCTTGAACAGATAGAGCAGTGCTCTTGAGCTGTGGCCACTACTAGGGGACACAGAACTGCCATCACTGCGTGTATGCACTATCCAGGAGGAGCTGGGAGTCAGATCTCATGGGAAGTCACCCAGTTGGCATGCATGGATTTTGAGTTTTTAAAGACTCCTAGTGTGTTTTTTTCTGGGTGGTTTGTGTGTGTGTGTGTGTGTGTGTGTGTGTAAGTCAGAGGATAATTGTAGAGTTAGTTTTCTCCTTCCACCCTCATGTAGGTTCTGGAAATTGAAGTACATGGCAAATGCTGTTCCCTAGTGAGCCCTCTCACCAGCCTGGTATACACTGTTTTCGTTACATTTATTTGTTACATTTGTTTGTTTGTTTGTTTGTTTGTTGCAGGAGGCATGCATGCCACGGCCTCCTTTGGAGGTCTTTAGGAGTCAGTTCTCTCTTACTCTGTGGGGCCTGTAGATCAAACCCAGGCCATTGGGCTTGCTGGACCTTTCCCTGCTGGGCCACCATGCCACACACCCAACCTACCGCACCCCACCCCAGTGTGGATTTTTAAGAATAAACACTGCAGACCATGTGCAGCTTGCAGACAAAGCACAGGCTGTGGCTGGCGTCCTCTGGGCTAACTTGCTTTTGGTGTCCTTTTGGGCCATGGCATTCCTCGTGTTATCACCACATGAGAGGAACAGCAGATAGCTGTCATTCCAGATTCTTCTCTGGAATGAGTGGAGTGGCCTGGGGCAGGCCTGTGCCTTCCTGGGGTTTACCTTCTTTATCAGCACAGTGAGGCCAGACCTAGATCTGTGGCTCTGCACTTTCTTTTCTCTCAGCAGTAAAACCTTTGTCCCAATCAGATCTTCTGAGGGCGGATCATGGGGTATGAAACAGGCAGCAGAGCTGCCCCAGTTGCTGAGAACCTGGGGTTCTGGCCTGAGGCTGGCTCTGCCCTCCCCCAAGGCACCTCTGCCAGACCCTGCAGAGCACAGTGTAGCCCACCTGCCAGCTGCTCTCCACCCCCAATCCAAATTCTGTGGCCAAATGGGGGGAGGAGCGCGACCACCAGCAGTGCCATCCACAGCAGTCTCCCCCACAGCCCACCCTCACTAATTCTGTCCTAGCATGGGGCATCCTGACAGCCACGGGTGCCACCAACCCTGCTGGTGCTTCCTGCGATGTCACCTTCCCCATCTTATCCATAGGTTTGTCACTGTCCCCATCTCACACATAGGCTTGGGACTGAAATGGCCACAGGCCACTGGACTGGAAGGTAAAGGAGCCAGATGCCCCCTGGTGCCATGTACTTTCAGACCCTGCTCTGGGAGACAGCCCTTGCCTGTGGTTGTGTGGCGTGCTTCAGTTGACAGAATCCCTTTGGTACATCTGGATTCCTCTAACAGGACTCTCTTTTAATCAACACACAGGAGGCAGAACAGTGTGAGCCTAGAAGTGCAGAGGTGGCGAAGAAGCCCAAGGCTGCCGCTCCTTCCACCAACAAGAGGCCAAAGAAGGAGACGAAGAAGAAGCGGTAGAAGCGGAGGCCGAGGGGCCCACGGCTTTGGCCTTGGGGACAGCCCTCCTGGGATCCAACATCCTGCTTCCTCTCACAGACTGTCTCTGTCCTTGGCTCGGGGTTTGAGGTCATTAAAACTCCCTCTGACCACAGGGATCCGAACAGTCTCTAGGCCCCAGCTGTGCAGACCACCACTTCCTCTTCCTTCACTGCCCCGGAGGGGTCCGAGGTCTTGTAAGGCTCACAGAGTCAAGCACTCACAGTCATGCTTGGGCCCAGCCGTCTTCAGATAGAGTCATGCTGCATCTAACCCTAGGAGCTGTTACCTAAGGCTCCAGGCACGCCCTCTCCCATTGTCTAGGCCATATCTGTCACTCTTACGTGCACAGAACTTCACATGTGTTCAGGTCAGGATACAGTGTGACTCAGCCCACTTGCTGCAGCAGCCAGATCCTGAAGATGTTGGGGGTTGGAGGGACAGTCGAAGGCCTGGGCCCCAGTGATGCCTGCACAGGAAGGTGCTGGCTGAATGAGGCCAGATTTCCTGGACACGGACTTTGCAAGCCTTTGAAATAGGCATTTCACTTTCAGACCAACCTCTTTTTAAGCCATTCTAACATTCAAAGTGCCTTTGACTTCGACCTGTCATTCCCACATCTCTCATTCCCTGGCCAGTGAAGAAAATTATGTGGAGAAGTCAAAGCAAATAAACTGTCTTGCATGCTGAGCCTGCCAGTGTTGTCACTGAGGAGGGAAAGGGGCAATCTGGGTTTTTTTCCAGATTGGGAAACAGACAGGGAACACTGTCCCCCAAAGAAGTGGAACAGTGTGGGCAGAAATGGCAGCTCTGGGCAAAGCAGCCCTCTAGGCCAAGCCACCCTGGAACAGGCTTCCAGAAAAGGTCCAGTCAGTGGCTCCACGCTGTCCTTAGTCATTGGGAGCCCTTGTGAGTTAAGTTTCCACAGAGTCCAGGCTCCTCTCACTCCACAGGTCCCTACTGCAGGAGGACAACACTGCTTATCCTTAGAGCCTGTAAAATACAGTGCATTACAGTAGGAAGCGTCAAGGCTCCAGGCAGCTCCAGTCACGTGAATCAGCCGCCGAGGAAAACCCCTACACTGCAAAGTCAGGACAACAGGCTCCTCCGCCAGCCAGCCCCTTTCCCAGGTGTCGTCAGGCCTGTCCATTTTACTAGTCCAGGCCACTTGAGACACCACAGTGGGAGTGTGACCCGAGCCCAGGCTCCTGGCCACGCAATTCCACAGGCATTTATCCTGGTGTGGTATTTCATGCAGTAGGGCAGGTGCTGTGGGGTCCCTCCCAGAGCCTCGGGTCTTGGGAAGTCCAGGGACATTCTACTTGGCAAAGGGCCACTTTGTGCAAACACAAGCACACAAAGAGCTTCCACAGAAACAAGGAGCCTTTGTGGAACCGTGAGCACACCTGGCCTGGTGGGAGGCTGACATACAAACAGATAAGGCCCGAGTCTCCATCAGGGGGTCAGCAGAGTATGGGAGCCCAGTACAGGGCCGCCATGTCAGACCAAGGGTCAGTCCAGATGCCTGGCTCAGTGCGAGTGACCAGCTGTCGAAAGGCCTGGCAGGAGTTGAGAGTCGAGGGACTATGGTGGGTGCTAGGCCATGGCAGAGGAGAGAACCTGTAACTGCCAGGAGCAATTCTACCTCAGAGCCCAACTCCTGATGTTCCCTCAGAGGCTGCTCCAGGGACCAGGCTAGGAGAGGTGAGCACCTGTACTTTCTCCATCCCCGCCTCCCCTCTGTACTGTGGCAGCGATGGCAGCAGCAGGCTTTTGTGGCTTCTGAGACATCTCTCCTGGATCTCCTTCCCATCCCTGGTTCCCACTGGCCTTCTGCCTGGCACTTGCTCCGAGGCTCTGGTCCAGGCTCCAGCTTTCCTGAGCTGCCTGGGGTTTCCAGGGTCGAGAAGTACCAGGAGAGCTTTATCCGAAGACGTTATGGTGATTATGAAGGGGCTGGACCCATCCCATGATCAACTGCAGGCAGAGAAGCTGGAGCTAAGGCCAATGGGTAGACGCCAGTGAGAGTGGAAAGCCTAGGAACCAGGAGCAAGAGGATGGCCCTGAGCCTGGGAGGATGCGGAATCCAAGACTCCTCACCTTCTATTTGGGACTTCTGCCAGTTAGACAGGGCCCACCCAATGGGGGAGGGGGATACCCATCTTACTTGGTAGTTCAAACGCTCATCTGCCTGCGAACACCCAAACAGACTACCCAGAAACAGTCTACTCCAACATCTGAGCGTCACCAGCCTGGGGAGCTGACAAAGTGACCGTCCTTTCCAAACATCTCTCTCTAGCCCTGACCGACCCAGTATCTCGCTGTGGATGCCAAAAGGCAGTACAGATAGGACCCCGGTCTCTTCACCAGCATCCCAGGCGGCTGCTCAGGAAAGTCATGGTTCTCCACCTCAAAGAACATCTCTCCTTAAAACAACAGCAACAAAACAAACAGAAACGAGGCTGTAGAGATGGCGCTGGCTGCTCTTGCAGAGGACCCAGTTCCGGTTCCCAGCATGCACATGGCAGCTCACGACTGTCTGCAACTCTGGTTTCAGGGGGTCCAGTGCCCTCTTCTGGCCTCTGTGGACATCAGGCTCACATGTGGTGCACACACATACTTGTGTACATAAATTTTTAAATCTTTTAAAAATTGAAGTATACAACTCAATTTTATGTATGTATATAGGAATAGATACATTATATGTAACCACCATAATCGAGCTAGTTATTTATATAACTGCCATAATCAAGCTAATTAAAATATCCATCACTTCAGTTCTGTGGGTGTGTAAGTAGAGTGTGAGTGTGTACGAGTATGTGTGTGACTGTGCACACGTGTATGTGAGTGCATGTGTGGTTTGTGTGTGTGGTGTGTGTGTGATAGTGAATGTGTGTGTGGTATATGTGTGGCGTGTGTGTGCACTGTGTGGTATGTGATGCGTGTGAAAGTGTATGAGTGTGTGCATGTGAGTATGTACATGCGTGTGGTGTGTGAGTGAGCAAGTGAGAATACAAGTATTGTGGACACTTAGTACCTACCTCTTCAGCACATTTTAAGCACACACAACGGTACCATGACCTGGGATCCCAGTGCTACATGTTAGACGTCTGGAATTGGGTTATCTTGCAGAGCTGAAGCCTCATACCCTTTGCCAGGGGCTGTCTTCCCACTGTATGGTCCTCAGGCCTCTATGCCCCACTCTGCTCTCCGAGTGTGCGTTCGACAAGATCATGGCAGCCTATGTCCACTTATGTCTCCGTTCTTTCTTCTTCTCTCCCTCTCTCCTTCCTCCCCAGCCTCCTGAACCCTGGGACTATAGGCATGCACCATAACGTCTAGTTTTTGTTGTTAAAATGAGCTATATTCTATGGTTTACATAGACATCTCTCTTTCTTTTCTTTTTTTTTTTTTTTTTTTTTTTTGGCTTTGTAGTCCAGGCTGGCCTCAAACTCCAGAGGTCTGTCTGTTTTTGGCTTCTGAGTGCTGGGATTGAAGATGTATGCTACCATACCCAGCCTATTTAACTTTTGGAGTCTTTTACGTTTTAACTGCTGACGGGGACCAGGGTTCTAACTTCTCCACGTCCTAGCTTTTTCTGAGACATCCCTCCTAGCAAGTGTGAGGCGACCACTCCTGCTCTTGTTTATATCTCCTGACCATGGGGGTGAGTAACTTACAACACACCAGCAGGCCATGTGGAGACCAACTCTGGAAAAGTTCAGGTCTTTAAGCCATTACTAAGTCAAGCAAATTAGCCTTTTTGCTACCGGATTGTGTGCATGCTATTTTAGAGATGGACCCTTTATTATTAAATATGACTTGTAACTCTTCCCTTCTGCAGAGTGACTTTTCATCTCATTCCCATTCTCATGAACCTTTAATCTAGTCGGGTTTGCACCTGTTTTTTTTGTCTTTGAACCATGTGCTTTTATTGTCATATCCAAAAAGGGGTGGGGGGGGAGAAGAAAAGCTACATATAGTGATCACACTTTTACCTCAGGAGCTGGGGCCAGGCAGATCTCTATGAATTTGAGAGCAGCCTGGTCTACACAATGAGTTCCAGGCCAGCCAAGGCTACACAGTGAGACCCTGTCTCAAACAAATACCTATTGCCAAGGCTAACATCAAGGGGCTCTTTCTCTTCCTCCTCTTTCCTCTTCTCCAAGTTTCCCTTTGTCAGGTTTTACATTTTTTGTCTGTAATCTGTTTTAATGGACTAGAGAGACGGCTCAGGAACCTGAGTTCAGTTTCCAGCACCCATGTCAGACAACTGTTAACTCCAGCTTCAGGGGATCTGGACACCCTCTACTGGCGTCTGAGGAAACTGCATTCACAGGCACATACCCACACACAGAAACACACATGCATGCACATAACTAATACCATGTAAGATGAGAGTTCAGTTTCACTTCTTTGCATGTTGTTGTCTCTACACCATGGGTTGAAAAGACTCATTGCTCCATTGTCTATTTTTGGTGCCTTCATTGAAGATGAGTTGACAACATCTGGTTGGGTTTATTTCTGGGCTCTCATTCTATTTTCCTGCCCCATTTTATACCGGTATCATCCTATTTTGATTATTATAACCTTGAGTACAGCTTGAAATGGGTGCACATCTGGCTTTGTTTGCACATCTAGTTTTGTTCTTTCTGAAGATACTTCAGCCTATGCAAAGTTCTTGGCACCATAGGAATTTTAGCACTTTTCCTCTATTTCTGTGAAGAATGAATTGTGGAAGGGATTACACTGAATCTCTAGGTCACATGGGCTAGTGTGGACAGCTTAACAGTTTTATTAATCCTTCCAGTCCATGAACATGGGAAATGTCTCTTCATAGCTTAAAGGATCCTGTGGCTTGTCCCCTAAGGGGCTCCTAGTCCCCAGTGTGGTGGTGTGGGACATGATGGAAACTCCCTTTAACACACGAGCCAAGAGGGAACTTGGGGAACACCATCCTCATGAGGAATGATCTCATGAACTGTCATGAGAACAAGTTGTTAGAAAAGCCTGAGCTGACTTCCTGAAGCCCTCTTTGTTTTCATATTTGTTGAGACAACCACACTGTTCCTAAGCACACTCCTGCCATGATGTTACCAGCTACTAGCACTAACCAGAAGCCAAACTGAGAATTATGTCCCTCATTAATCCTGTCTTACAAAACCCACAAGGACTGCAAGAGCTATTCTTCCGCATCTTTTATTTTCAGTTTTAGTTTTAACTGTGAGCGAAATAAACATTTTTTTCTTATTAAAATAGCCTGGTACGGGTATTTTGTTATCATACCTAGATAACTAGAAAACATATCAATACAGAAAGTACCTTTTCGGAAGCTTGGGTTGCTAGGATTTGAATTCAGAGCTTTGTGCATAGTAAACTCATGCTATACTAGCAAAGAGTTGTCTCCTAATGAGCCAAACATCTTGATTCCCCTCTCTTGGTTGATCTTTTTAACTATCTCCCTGCAACTAAAAATCTAGGCTGATACTCTGTCCCACCATTTCCTGCCACTGTTGAAGTCTGGCCTACCATCATCTCAGCCTGAATATTGAACAGCATATTTATGGATAGTCTGTTCTCAACACAGCAGCTGGCAACAGCCAAGGTGGCTCAGCAGTAAAGGTGTTTGGCTCCAAGGCTAATCTGAGTTTTATCCCTGGGAAACACATGGTGGGGAGGGAGAACCAGCTCTAGCAAGTTGTCCTCTGACATCCACCATGTTTGCTGCTGCATACAAGGTAGCTAGCTAGCTAGCCAGGTAGGTGGATAGATAGCAGAGAGATAGTAGATAGATAGATAGATGATGATAAATGGATGGATGCTAGTGGGTGGCTGGATAGATAGTAGATAGATGGATGGATGATAGTAGATAGATGGGTGGCTGGATAGATAGATAGATAGATGTGAGAAAATTTTAGATGGATGAAAGGATGGATAGACAGATAACTAAATAAATGTGAGGTTTTTAATTTTTTTTTAACTTGTGAGATCAAGTCTCTCATCTGCTCCCACCTCACTCAGGTAATGACCAAAATTCTCACTGGAATCCACAGAGGCTTTAAGAGGCGCTTGGCCTCCTTTGACCTCTCCCCAACTCTACTCCGTCTCTACTGGCTTCCATCTTCCAAGATGCCAGGCAACCCCAGCTCAGGCCTCTTCAGCCCCATGTCGCCACTTCCTTTAGATACGATGCCCCAAAGGCATTTGTGTTCCAATTCCCAAAGCCTGGGCTAGCAGGTGGGGTTACAGGTACAATCAAGTTAGGGATTTGAGCAGTGGAAGTTATTCCAGGATATCCAAGTGGTCCCATGTAATCACAAGAGTGCTTACAAGAAAAAGGAGAAAGGAAAGTTGAAATCAGAGAGGAAGTGACCCAGAAGCAGAAGTTGGAGCCATGAGCAAGGAATGTGGGCTGACTGAAGGAGTCATAAGATGAGGTATAAAATTCCCAACATCTACAGAGGAATTTCCTTCCTGATGAAAGCCAACAACATCTTGATTTTCATCCAGAAAGACCCACTTTGGACCCTTAATCTCAAGGATTATAAAATACTATGTTGTGATTGTTTGTAGCCTAAAGCACATGAGATGTATTCTTTTCTTAACATTGTCAATGGCTAGAATCTAGAGAAATGGTTTTCAGCCTGTGGGTCGTGACCCCTTTAGGGGGCCAAGGACCTTTTCACAGGCCCCTGTGGGCAAGTGAATCTCCATTTCACACACATTATATTTTACTCACTTTGCCTTCTTTAAGCAGAACTTTATAACTCTTTTATTTGGGGTATTTAAGCCTCTACCTCCCTTCCACCCTTCAACCCTAGATAAAAGAGAGAAGGTTAGTGGGGAGAGGGGACGTAGACCCTTTACTTCTCCTGGCTGTTTAGGGTCAATGGGTTCTTTTGGAGCTATACCAGTCTCCTCCACTGACAGCAAATTCAGCAAGCAGTCTCCTCCAAGCCCCTGCATTGGAACATTTCTCTCTATCTGTCTCCTCCAAGCTACCACCTCTCTGGTCTCTCCAAACTGCCACTTTTCCTTCTGGGCTCTCACCTTTATAGCCCTCAGAGTCCTAGACCATGACCCTCTTTGTGCTGCACGGGGCAGGCCATTTCCAGCTGGCAAAGACCACGCCCTGCAGGAGGCAATTATCAGCTGTGGACAAACTAAAGCCCCAATTAAAATTCCACACTTGGGATTAAAACAAAAGCATATTTACACAACATAACTGCATTTTTAAAGAACCCCAAACTTCCATTACACTGGGAGGAAAGGATAGGGCTGGTGAGATGGCTCAGTGGGTAAAGTGCTTGCTGTGCAGACATGAGGACTTGAGTTCAATCTCCAGGAAAAAAAAAAGAGTCAGAGACATCTGTAACTCCAGGGCTGGGGACCAAGGGAGAAGAGTTAGGGACAAATCTCCAAGGAGGCTCAGAAGAAGGCGGCTGCACACGTCTGTGCATGAACAATAGGGGGTGTCCCACGGGGCAATGCACTGTAGCAACAAAGGCTCTGAAGATGCAGACCTTTTACACTCATGACTCTGTTGAGTCCTCACAACAATTCCATGAGGTTGTAGCATCACCTCCACTTCACAGACAAGGACATGGAGGTGCCTATAGTTAAGGCTGGGCTCCAAGACCCTAGTACCAACCTCGACATACTACTGCTCTCTTCCCTTCTGCCCTGGATTTCTCCTGGGCATAGGGGTCTTCTTCTGGGGAGAAGAAAAGATCAGAAATGCCTAAGATGGCCCTGAACTCACTGTGTAGCCAAAGATGACCTTGAACTGATCCTCTTCCCTCTATCTCCAAGGTGCTGGGACTAGTCCTGTGCCACCAAACCATGCCTGGATTTAAGAGTTTTGTTTTTGTCTTCCTTTCTTCCTTTCTTCCTTCCTTCCTTCCTTCCTTCCTTCCTTCCTTCCTTCCTTCCTTCCTTCTTCCTCTTCTTTATCTTCCTCTTTCTTTTTTCTTCTTCCTCTTCCTCTTTTTCTTCTTCCTCTTCTTTTCATCTTCATCTTCCTCTTCTTCCTTCTCCTCCTCTTCTATTTTTTTTTTTTTTTTGAGACAGGGTTTCTCTGTGGTGTAGCGTTGGCTGTCCTGGACTTAATTTATAGACCAGGCTGGCCTCAAACTCACCTACATCTGCCTCCTCGAGTGCTGGCTGGGATTACAGGTGTGTGCCACTACACACACAGACACACAGACACAGACACACACACACACACACACACACACACACACACACACATACACACAAACATACACACAGAAAACAAAGTAAAATTCCAGGTGGCCTGTAAAATGGCTCAGTGCTTAAGGTCATCAAGTCTGATGACCTGAGTTCCATCCCTGGGCCCACAGGTGGAAGAGAGAGCGACTCTCTCAAGCTGTCATCCAGCCTCGTGTGCTGTACATGCCATGGTGCTTGTGCCCTCATCCACAACAAGTGAATGAAGATGTAATAAAAGAAATCCCGGGGAGACCGGGGATGAGGCTCAGTTGGAAGATCATTTGCCTAGCACGCATGAAGCCCTTGTTCTATCCCAAACACTGCATAAAACAGGTGTGGTAGCTCAGGCCTGACTGAATCCCAGCACCCAATACCCATTTCTGGGTTCGTTGTGAACTCAAGGCCAGCCTGGGCTACACAAGACCTTGTCTCAAAACATCAACAAGCCACCTGGGCTAGGGAGATGGCTGAGCATGTAGAGGGTGAGCTCTGAAAGCAAGAGGATCTGAGTCTGGATCTCCAGAATCAGGTAAAAAAAAATGTGTGACGGTGCCTGTTTGTAGCCCTAGTGCACAGGGAGATGAGAGGGTGGAAGGAAGGGAAGAATCATGTGATTCACAGGCCACTAATAAACATATAATACATAATAATGTATGCTAATATATAATAAATAACACTATATGCTAATATAATACATAATAGTATATGCTAATATATCAGGAACAGGGAGATGAAATCCAGGCTCAGCAACAGACAAAAATGGAAGCGGAGACCTAGAAGAAGACAGTCAACATTAATCTGTGACTGTCTTTCTTTCTGTTGAGAACAAGAAGGTAGATACTTATAGTTAGTATAACAATAGTTGTATTTTATGGGCTGGAGAGATGGCTCAGCTGTTTAGAACACTGTCTGCTCTTCTAAAGGTCCTGAGTTCAATTCCCAGCACCCACATGGTGGCTCACAACCATCTATACTGGGATCTGATGCCCTCTGCTGGCCTGCAAGTGTACATGCAGATACAGCACTCTCACACATTCAATAAATAAATAAATCTTAAAAATTATTTCAAAATTAGTTATATTTTATTATGCTAAGGGTCATCACACAATGTTCACACTCTAAATTCCTAACTACGGTCCTAGGCTTATCTCCCTCTCCGACAGGCGTCTCGGATTTGAGAGTCAAGATCCTGGGGGAGACTCTCCAGCCTTAGGGAAGACCAAGGTGGCATCTGTCCAGATGTGCAGGGCAAAGCATTGCTCTTGGTCTCTGCTCATATGCCATCTCATGGGCGTCATGGAGTTCTAGGACTGTCTGGTTATCCTGAGTGAGTGATGTCACTGAGTTATCAGGTGTCGCCACGGGTGTGGTGGGGATCTTGACTATGCTATTTTCACATGTCCAAAAGCAGTTTTTACTCTGCTCATTACTTTCCTTCTTCCTTCCTTTCTTTCGAAAAGATTTGTTTTTATTATTTTAATGTACAAGTTTCTGTCTGTGTGTGAGTATGTGCCAGCAGAGGCCGGAGGTATCCAGAGGATGGCTGTGAGCCACCTAATGTGGGTGCTGGGAGCTGAGCTTGGGTCCTCTGGAAGAGCAGTACGTGCTCTTACCCACTTTTAACCATTTCTGCAGCCTTAACTGTGGCTTTCACAGACACATACACAGGCTAGCCCACCTCCACCCCCACGAAATTCAAGTTCATTCAGCAAAGTGCTTACAGTCTAAGTGTAAGGAAAGTTTGACTTCTAACACCCAAATAAAAAAAGTGGACGTGGGGGCTTTTGGCCTCCATATACACACACACTGATACACGTGCGCGCTCACACACACACGCACACAACTGTGCACACATAAACATGCATGCTAGGCCTGCCCATACACAAGAACTCTAAAGAAGTGCAAGAAAGGAGTTTCAGCGCTAGTCATCAGGGAAACACAAATTAAAGCAACCGTGTCCGTAAGCACCCCAAACAGTAGAGTCAAAAAGCCTGAACACACTGAATATGGAGAGGCTGGTGTGGTTGGCACAAGTGTGAGGAGAGCAGTAACCTCAGAAAGGCAGTGGGGAGTCATAGGCGGCTCCACAGGCCACCCAGCTCCGAAGATCTGCACTCTGCCCCGAGACGTTGCCCAACGGAAGTGAAGACAGCTGTCCACAGAGTCCCGTGCTAAGTTCTAGCACGAGTGTTCGTGGTAGCTTTATTAATAAAAGCCAGGGGCTGGACAGAGCCAGGGGTGGTGGTGTGTGCCTTTATTCCCAGCACTTGGACGACAGAGGCAGGCAGATCTCTGAGAATTTCAGGCCAGCCAGGTACACAGGGAGACACTGTCTCCTAAACTAAAACCAAGCCAAACGATTGGAAAACAGAATTTGCAAGGTGTGCTAGGCATGGTGGCCCACCGTCTATGACACCTCAGTCCTCAGGAAGTCGAGGCAGGAGAATTGTCAGTTTTAGGCCAGCCTAGGAATACATAGTGAGGCCCTGTCTTCTCGCTCCACCTCTCCTTCCCAAAAAAGAGATGAAGAAAAAAAAAAAAAAAAAAAAAAAAAAAAACAACTTTGTGAATAGGTAAAATGTGGTATATTTAAAAACCAATGATAAAGTATATAAATAAATCTGAAAAGTATGCCGGTGAGTACAATAAGCCAAGCACACACGCACAATACATACTTTGAAGGTCAAAACCTTCAAGGGTTGGAAAGTTGCTCGGGGGGTAAACACGTTCGCTGCGTGAGCCTGACAGCCCGAGTTCAGTCCCTGGAACTCTACAAAGCTGCCCTCTGACGGTCACGTGTGTCCCATGGCATCGGTACCCGGTACTGGCATGCACACATCCTACACAGACATAGCAATAGTAATTAATGCACTTCTAAGGTTCTCCATGCTGATATGTGGTCATCGGGCTGACTGAATGCTGAAGAGCTGACCATTTCCCTCCATGTAAGCTGTGCTAAACAAGCCTTCATCCCGAGGGCCAGACACTAAGTCAAATGCTTTGCCATCTGTCTCCTCAATGAGTCTCCGAGGCTGGTTTGCTCATGTCTGCTTTACAGACGAGGAAACTGAGACTCAGACACATTGAGCAATTTGCCTTGAGGAGCTTGCTAGAACAATGAGCTCAGCGCTCAGGTGCTGTGACTTCAGGCCTCTGGACAAGCTCTTTCCCTCCACCAAGCCTTTCTCCACCCTAAGGGTTTACTGTGTTGGCAGCTGACTGGAGACAAGTTCAATGTAGCCACTGGGCTCAGGTGTCAGAATCGTACTGGGACCCAGAGCGCCTGGGAAAAGCAGGACAAGGTCACTGTCACATCTGCCTAGTTTGCGGAAGGGAGCTGCTGAGATGCTGAGAGTATAGTTTTGCATATATATATGTGTGTGTGTTTTTCATATATATTGCATATATATATATGTATATATATATATAGGTTTTTCAAGGCAGGGTTTCTCTGTGTAGCCCTGGCTGTCCTCAAACCTGCTCTGTAGACCAGGCTGGCCTAGAACTCACAGAGATCTGCCTGCCTTCGCCTCCCAAGTGCTGGGATTAAAGGCTTGCACTGGTTTTCTGAGCTGTTTTTAACGGTACATGATGGGTCTGCTGTCGCCACGGCTGTGGTCTTGCTCAGCCATCCTGTTTAAAGAACAGCATCCCTGCTGCTGTTGATGGGGACGCTGTCCTGCGTTTCAGGAGGACTGAGATGAAGCCTCCCTCGGTCCTCTGCGAAAGCTTGTCCCTTGGGGAACAAGGGCTCAGTCCAGCTTCCTCGGCTGCTGTAAGTACACCACGGACGGGCTCCATCTGGGAATCCCTTTCTGTCCTGAGAAGTCCCAGGATGGGGTTCATGATCTGTGTTTTTCCAGGAACTGTCAAAGGATGTTGTGAGTGAGTCATCCTTTTCTTGGCGTGTTTCACTCCAAAAGCTTGGGGTGCTACAACATGACCAATAATCTCTTGAGGGCCTCCCTTCCCCCAGTACAGGCTGGAGCCTGTGAGTTCCTGGAATGGAGCAGTGGCTGAAATTCTGGACTAGCACAGCTCTGAATGAAGGACCCAGACGTCACATTTGTGGGGATGGGGCAGGGGCTGTGGGACAGGGTAAGGCCATCTAACCGTAGACCACACCTCACAGACCTCTGCTGGAGAGAGGTCTAATGTCCCTTCATTTTTCTGTCACTCAGAGATTTTTCACCTCAATAGTTAACTCTGCTTCTGGAGTCAGAGGTTGATTGTGGCCGAACGATTTGCTTCAGCACTCAGAATTGTCAACCATACACAAAAGCCTTTTCTCTGCCCAAACTAGGGATATGACCTTCAGTTATTTGTTGGTTAGTTTTGTTTTATTTTTTTCAAGTAAGGGTTTCTCTGTGTAGCCCTGGCTATCCTGGAACTCACTCTATAGACCAGGCTGGCCTGGCCTTCGATCCCAGGACTCAGGAAGCAGAGGCAGCAGATCTCTGTGAGTTGGAGGCTAGCCTGGTCTATGTACCACATAGAGTGAGATCTTGGAAGAGCTGCTTTCCAGTGTACCGGCCAGTTCTTTGTCAGCTTGACACACGCTGAAGTCATCTGAGAGGAGAGAACCCTAACACAGAAAATACCTCCAGGATCAGTCTGTGGAGCCGGGCGAGGTGGCACACGCCTGTCATCCCAGCCTGTAATCCGGGAGGCAGAAGTGGCAGATCTCTTTAAATTGGAGTTTGAGTCCAGCCTGGTCTACAAAGCAAATCCAAGACAGCCAACTACACAGAGAAACGCTGTCTCGAAAAACAAACAAACAATCAAACAAAAAAGACAAATAATAAAACAAAACAACAACAAAAACATTGTAAGATTGGCCTGTGGGATCGTTTCTTGGTTGATGATTGATGTGGGAGGGCCCAGACCACCGTGGGCGGTGCCACCCCTGGAGAGGTGATCTTGGGATGTATGAGAAAATTAACTGGGCAAGCCAGGAGGAACAAGCCAATAAACCTGAGGTGGGGTGGTACCGATGCTAGCAGGGAGCTGGAAGGCTGAAGCTCAGTGGCTAGGACACTCTGCTATTCGGGCACATGGGCCTGTGGATTTCCTCTTCTCTGAGTCCTCAGGGGCACCAGGGCTCTTCTAGAGAGACTTTTGGCTTTGGCCAAGAGCCTAGGACCTAGAAGGATGAAGCCCACTTTTCCCCTTCACCCTTCTGTTTCTATTTCTCCAGCATCTCCAGCTCCAGCCCGTGTCCTGGATCCTTATTAGACATATCTTTCCTCATCTGGGCTTCCAGAAGACCACTGCTGTGAAGCCCGGGCACTTTTTTAACAGTTCCCTCCAGAGTCCAGTTAGAGAGGAGAGCTCCCTGGACGCCGTCTGGCTGCTTTCTCACGCTACACATGGCCTCCCATTCTGAGCCTGTATCCTCAGCAGCGAAACGGAGCTAAGTGCAGTTAATAGTAGCATCTTTCCCTAAGGGCAAAAACCCAAGAAGCACTTGGCACCTGGTGCAGTGTGTTCAGTATTAATTTTTTCAGCATCCCCATGGGCAGCTAGCAGGTTTGACCTTTAGAATTTGGTCCAAACCCAACTCTGCTTCTTCCCTTACAAGAAGAGGGAGTTCCTGCCCAGGACTCAGCAATCAGCAGCTTCCTCCACTCACCCCGAAGCCTGGGGATCAGTCTCCAGTCGCCCTCTTTGACCGCCCACACTCCTGATCCATCAATCACCGGGAGTACTTCCTCTGTATGTACTTGAGTCACCCGCTCTCGCTGCCTCCTCTGCCACCGATGAGCCACTGTCACCCACTCCTGGAGGACTTCCCAGCCTTTCTGCTGGCCTCCCTGCCTCCAACCGCCTCCCCCCTCCACCCCTCCATCTGGCTGCCATTGGGATCTTTCAGAAACATGTGGCCGCAGACTGCCTCTTCTTTAACTGTCCCCAGGGATTCGGCACTTTGTCCCTTCCTACAGCCAAGGCTTCAGCTTCATCTCTCACTGTTTTCCCTCTGCCACCACTGGAGAGATCAGTTCAAAAGGGCCCCTGCCTGAAGACCCCTCCTCAGATCATCCGGTGGGCTCTTGCGCTCATCCTTTAAATTTCCCAAAGTTACGCTCTCCTGAGGAGGCTGCTTGACCTCCTATCCTCAGAGCTCTCTACCTCTTCCCCATCCACCATTTCAAACAGCAACCTGCAACCTCCCCAAGAAAGAAGAAAGCCTCATGGTTAGCCAGTGTGCCCCCCACTAAACACTGAGGCTGCCCCCAAGGCCTCAGCCAGAAGTGCTTCGTCCCCTCCAACATGGAGTTTCTGGCGTCTGGCAGGAAGAAGGCCCTGGCTGGCATAGCACTGACCCTGACCCTAGCTAGAGCTGCCCAGGATAGCCCTCTTCTGCTTTTTCCTGAGGACCAGATTCCCCCTGTTGAGACAGAGAGCTCCACAGGGTTTGAGGAGTTGGCAGAGTCAAAGAGACCTGACCTATAGGCTTTCAGGCATAGATGCCTCGGCTTCAGGAATGAGAAGGCTAGGTAGAGCCAGCTCGCGGGCCAGGGAGCTAATTTAACTATTGGATGGTTTCATAATACCTGGTTATTGGAGTGCAATGGAAAGTTGAGCACAGATCATAACCTGGCTCAAATTTGGGGTTTGGAGATGCTGCTCCCTGATGGTTCTGGGCACCCCAACTCAAATATCTGGATGTAGAGCTCATAGTTAGAACTGTGGTCCCTAGTTTAGTATAGACAGATCTGGGCTTCTTCAAGCCTCCTCAGGGATTCCCACCCTGCAGTTCCTCCCGGAGCTGGCAGGGGCTGTGGAGAAGGTGAGGCGAGACACAGGGTGTGACCCAGGATGGAGTTGCTGGCTGAGTTCCCACTCTGATACATAGCCTCAGGGGCAGGGCTAAGCTTGCCTGGAAATGCTCCTGCCATCCAGGGGGAATCTAGGGTCAGATTCTTGTTCCAACAAGTCTGGTCTGTGTCAGGATGTGGTCTGAGCAGTGCTGAGGCCCAAAGCTAACCAGGCCCCAACCCCTACCCTGGCACTCTTGGCATGCCGGGGCAACACATGGGTCACCATTCATTCCTCGAGAGATACATATCTGATCCATGTGGCTGGGATCCAGCTTTGGAGACCCAGAGAGAATCCAAGACCCATCAGGAGCTACCCAGGGAGCAGAGGTCAGCAGAGAGGAAGCAGAAGAAAGCCCAAATGTGAAACAAGCGGTAAAGGGAGAGCCAGGCTGACCAGCCCTGGGTTTGGGGCAACGTGGAGAAGTGGGTTCTGGAAGGGGACCTGGGGCAGTGGCTGCCTGGGTGTTCTGAAGAGGACCAAGAGGAGTGGCTGAAGTAGAGGGCGTGCCAAGCGCAAGTTCCAGAAATGGTGGCTAAAAGGATCCCTCGCTGGGGCCAGTGCGAAGGGAGGGGGCCGGAGGCTGACTGCTCAGCTGCCTCTCCTCCAGAGTTTCAGAGGTGAGGGCCTAAGAAATGAAATCTGGGGCTCCAGAGAGACCGCTCAGCACTTAAAAACACTTGCTGCCCTTAAAGAAAACCCTGGTTGAGTTTCCAGCACCCACATGGTGGCTCACAAACATCCACAATTCTAATCCCGGGGGATCGGCCGTAACACCCTCTTCTGGCTTCCCCAGGCGTGGGGCACACCTGTCCTACATAGACATACATCCAGGCAAGACACTCACACACATCAAATAAATAAATCTACATTTTTCAAAGTGAAATCTGATGGTTCGTTTTCAAAGGCTCCTTGGGCCAGTTTTCATCAAGCTATAAATGAACAGAAAACGCTAGACCCTGCTAATGCCTGCTTGTCTAGCTGTCCAACCCCATTCAGCTTCTGCTAGGATGCCCTTCCATACCTCCCCATCCCCAAATTAGAAGTTTAGGGGAAAAATAACTGGGAGCCGAACCTGCCTGCAAGGTCATGCGGCTGATAAGCTCTAAAATAAGCTGCATGTAAAACAGAGATGAACCCACGCACAGAGTCTGTTGAGAAAAAAGGACACCCGTGAGCTTTGGAGGGCCAGGTAGGACCACCAGGACTCTAGACTGTACCCTCCTGCTTACTCAGTTGGAGAAAGGAGAGCGAGGGTCACGTGTCAGGGTCTATAAACTGTTCTTTCATTCAGTCAATGTGCCTGCCACTCTAATCTGATGCGCCAGCCTAGTAAAGTCGTAAAAACAAGCTGTCTCCTTTTCTCTTCGACTCTCCAGTGCTCTTATTATGAGGTTAGGGTCTCACACACATGTGGGTTGATTCTTCTTGAACTGTCATCCTCTCTCATGGTCCTTCCTGCTGGTCTCTCCTCTTGCTTACCTACTCTCTCCCTCAAGAGAAATCAGACTAAGGTCCAGAGAAGCCACCATGCAGGGTCTTCCCTGGGGCCAAGGATTCTATGTCCTTGTTCCCACTCCAGGCCCAGGCCAAGGATTCCGTGACTCAGAACCTGCTCCTTCCCTGAGGATTTGTGCACAATGACAGGGTATCTGGGGACAGGAGGAAGAGGTAGAGCCAGGTCCTAAAACATCACAGAAGAAAACTGAGCACTCCCCAAGGATTTCCTTTCCTCAGCAGGCAGAACCAGACCTGGAGAAAAATTAACAGTAGAACTAGATTTCCCTCCAAGGTGTCCAGAGGGGCCTGATCAAGGTAAGGGGGAAAGATCAAGTTTGCCAAACAAACCCCAGATGATGCTGGAGGACTTTGGCCCCTAAGAAGTTGGGGCTTTCAAACTGTGAGCAGGCCATGTGTTTGGACATACTGACCAATCGTGCCCAGAAATTTATTAATTGATTAATTAATTAATTGGTTTATTTACTTATTTATTTATGGCAGAGTTTCACTCCGTAGACCAGGCTGGCCCAGAACTCACAGAGATCCCCCGCCTCTGTCCAGTGGATGCTGAGGTAAAGGTGTGTACTACCACACCTAGGAACGTTTGTTTTTGTTATTAAGTTTTGCAGTTCTGGGATTGCATTTAGGGCCTTGTTCACAGTAGACCGTGTTCTGCCAGTGAGCCGCATACCCAGGCTCCTAGGTGAAGCTTAACAGATAACATGATTTTCTAAGGTGCAGGAACTTAAATTCACTTAAACCAAAAAGAGATTCGCTTCTTCAATCATGTTCTTTTAGTCAGGTGTTGGGGGGACAGAGCCTGTGACCCCAGCACCTGGAGGTAGAGGTGAGAAGATCAGCAGTTCAAGGCCATCCTTGGCTACACAGTGAATCTGAGGCCAACCTCGGCTACATAAGACCCTGTATCCTACTATAAAAAAACAACATTCACACCCCCTGGACTGGAGAAATGGCTCAGTGGTTAAGAGCACTGGGGACCCAGGTTCAATTCCCAGCACCCACATGGCCACTCATAACTGTCTGTAACTCTAGTTCCAGGGGAGCCGTGGCACCAGGCATGCATGTGGTACTCATATATGCATGCAGGCAAACACTCATATGCATAAAAGAAAATAAAATGTGTTGTTGTTGTTGATGATGATGATGATAAAATCACCACTAATTATCCTCAGCAAGCAAATGAGAGAAGCCAGGGTGCCCTCTGCCCTCCTGTCATCCTGGTTGGGGTCGGGCAGGCAAGGGTCAGACAGGATTCAAGCCTGGTTTGTAAGGCTGCTGTTAACCACAATTTTCAGCCACTTGCTGGTCCCTACTTCGTGGAAAACTCAGGTCGGAGCCCCATGTGTGCACTTTAAGGCTTCTGCACGGAAGAACTTGGTTGGGATGGGGCTAAACTGGGGTGAGTTAGAGTAGGGGATGATGGTCTTCCTTACCTGCCCCGACATTTACTTCCAGGATCCCTGGACAGGGCAGCTCTTTAGAGGCACCTCCATAGGTACTCTGGTGGAGTCAATAACTGTTTAAGGCTACCCTGTTCACGGGCTGCAGGTCCCCACACACAGGATGTAGTCTGGTCCACTGCTGCATCTGTTCCCAATCCAGTACAGGGTGAGACAAAGCAAGAGGAGTGGATAGACCTGGAGGAGCCCTCCAGGAGGGACCCAGGGTGACCTTGGACCAGCAGGAGCAAGGTGGGAGGTGGGAGGGACTGCCAACACACACTTGTTTTTGTTTGTTTATTTTTGTTTTGTTTGAGACAGGGTTTCTCTGTGTAGCCATAGCTGTCCTGGAACTTTCTCTGTAGACCAGGCTGACCTTAAATGCAGAGATCCATCTGCCTCTGCCTTCTGAACATGGGGACTAAAGGCCTGCACCACTATAGCCAGCTACCAGCAGACTTTTAAGGGAGGAAGGATGAGCATGAGGGGAGAGAGATGAGATGGTGGGAAGCTCTACCAGCTGTGGGCCAGGGTAGCTCGAGAAAGGCTGGGAGCCTCTGGGACCCTATCCCCAGCCTCAGAACCCCTGAGCTAGAGCGGAAGGAGGAAGCAGTACTCTGGCTCAGCTGGTGAGGGGTCAGGGCTCAGCTTCCCTTCACCATATGCCCTGAGCTTCTTCAGCCCAGTGCCACCCCCAACCCCAGCCTAACCTCTGCCATACTGTCCTTTGGCTTAGGCAGTGGTGAACCCAAGATCCCTAAAGACCAGTCCCAGAGAACCCCAGGGACAGTGGCCTGCTGTGTCCCCTTGTTTGGGGAAACATGTTGTGGTTGAGCTGGGGCTGCAGCTATCAGGTCTTAGTAGGCACATTCCTCTCCATTCTACAGGACACTACTCAAATGTCACTTGTCTGGGAGGCTGTCTAGGAATCTCTACCATAGTCAAGTGAAAAGCGGGCCTCCCCTGAGCCTCTGCAGTTCCCAGAACGCACTAGAGGAGTCACTGACCACTGAGCACTCACTATGAGTAAGGCCTTTCAGTGTCTCACAGTAGGGCTTCTCACAGCATTGTTCAGAGTGATGCCACAATCACCTTCTGTCTTGAGCCTTTTGCCCAGCAACATGGAGCTCTGAAAGTCACGTGATATGCCATTGTGGAGGCCGGGCCTCCAGGACACTGAACCCGCTGTTCCGTGTTTCTGATTTCGTGCTTGGAAATCCCCAAAAGGCAGGCCTATAGCCTTGGAGACTTGGTTCAGACCCTCCACACTGCCTTCCCTATCATGAGGCCCCAGGCTGGTCTTGATAGGATAAAAATTCGAGCGGGCCGTGCCACGGTGTACCCCTGAGAAATTACGTCATGGAACAGATCTGGTGTAAGAGATTTAATAGGGAGAGGGAAGAGGAGTGGAGACATGGGGAGAGATAAAGGCAGACAAGCAGACAGATAGGCAAAGAGAGGGACCAGAGAGAGAGAGGCATGGGAGAAGGCAGAGAGATAGGAGGACAGAGAGACAGGGCAGAAGGCGCGGTGGGGGAGGATCTGGGGCAGCTGGGGGCCTTTTTAGGCCCAAAACCCACCTGGTGGTGGCAGGTGATGATGTGAGCAGCTGCTGGGTCCCTGAGAGCAACCAGTGGAATTGCCTGTATACTAACAGGTCTCTTGTATACAGCAGGCAGTCAGTAAGTTCTTGTGACACCGAGTCTGAGTTCTAGTCTAGAGTCTAGTATGAACTTCACAGGATCTTGGGTGAGCCACTGTTCTCCAGCCCTCAGGTTCCCCAGCTTTAGAAAGAACGTGTAGAGACAGTTTTCGCTGGCTAGTTCTATGTCAGCTTGACACAAGTCTGGAGTCATTTTGGGAGAGGTGACAAACAAGCCCGTGGTGCATTTTCATAGTGACTGATCTTATTGGCCCAGTCTACCCGGGTGCATCCCCTTCAAGGGCTCTTCTGCCTCCATGTTCCCGCCCCGACTTCCCTCAGTGATGGACTGTGCTGTGGAATCTGTCTCCTCTTTTGCTCAAGATTTTTAAATCCTTAAAACACGCCGTTCCAAGGTCACTATGCCAGGAACACAAGTTTTCAAGGTGACTGGGTATTGTAACACTGACGTTGGTCATCTGACCTCAGGAAGGTATGCCCCCTGTTCAGTTAGTTACCCTCACGGCTCTCCTTGGGACACACAGGGGCCAGGATCTGGCACCTCTCCCTCACTGGAAGGGTAGCATTTTTCTTTTGAGCACTCAGACAAACATTGCTGCATTCCATTTCCCGGTGCAGCGTCCTGGGGAAAGCAGAGAGACGCTGAAGAGGTGCAGACTCAGGCCTGAGGGACGGCTGCCCCAGGCTGGCCTTCTGCTTTAGGTGTGAAAGGAGGGAAGCCCAGAGTCTCCCAGCAGGAGGCCTCTGAGGCGCCTGGGCCCTAACCTGTCTGTTAGGGATGCCTGACTTCCGCACGTCCTCACTGTGTCACCGGTCAGGTTACTGCTCTGAGCTCTCTGCTCATCCAGGGAAAGACAGTATTTCCCCTCTCCTGGTGAAGAACAAAGAGCTGTTCTGAGGCTCCACACGTAGGCACTATCAGTGAGTGCATTGTCTTTGTAATTATCTCCCCACCCCCACCCGGAATCCCCTATCCCCCACCCCCATGGCCCTTTCGCTCAGCAGGTTTCTAAGCTGCTCTCACTTGAGGGGGGGTGGAAATCTCTGATCTTGGTGCAGACTTCCGGCCTGCCCTCTGCCCTCCTGTCAGGCCTGGTTGGGGGTGGGGGGTGGGAGGGGCGGAGAACCAAGGGCCTGATGGCTTTCATGTTTCTTCACAGACATTCTGGAGGAAGGAGGCCTGGGTTGGGGGTCTCCTCCCCTCTGCTCCGGATGACCTTGGGGAGCTGTCTGACCCTCTCTGGGCTTCTGCGAGGGCCTGAGGGGAGTGATACGATAAGCAATTGAGTTTCTTGGTACTTGGCGTTCCTGAGGGCCTGGTGAGATGGAGCATCTCCCTACTTTCCCACGAGCCGGTCTAATCCCCCCCCTCCGGTGCTGGGGATCCTCAGGAATGTAAAACAACACTGGGCTATATCTCAGTCATTTTCTGCCTTTCATTTTGAGACAGGGCCCTCACTAAGTTGCCCAGGCTGATCTTATCATTGGAGCCGAGGCAGGTATGGATTGGGAGTCTTTGGTCTCAGCTTCCTGTGTAGCAAGGCAGACAGATGAGATTCCCATCTGCTTTGGGCTCGGTGTTTACCCCCACTTCCTCTCTGGTCAGTGAGTAGATAGAGAAGGGACCTGCTGGTCCTCCATGCTTCCTGGTGCCCAGCCTCTCAATAATTGGTGTTCGTGACTCTGGCCATTTTCTGGCTCCCGGGAAGTTGGCTTCATTTCCTACAACACAGACCTTGATCACGTTCTTGGGAGTGTGTGTGCACACCGAGAAGCCCAGGCATTTGCCTCACCTGTGTTCCTGTCCTCCGGGCCTGCCTGCCATCAGCATGAAGTTCCCACTGCCTCCTGCTTGCCTTATATTGGTCCCTTCTACGTTTCTCTACTTCTCTCTTCACCACCCTCTATGGGCTCCCCCTTCTATTGGGCGGAAAGCAAAGCTAAGAGACCTTTACACTTGCTGGTCTTGGCTTCTCCGTGAGTCACAGGAAAGGCCCAGGGATCCCTGGGACCCACTCCAGGCTCACCTCAGTCACACCCTTACCTCCTACACCAGCTAGCACCATCCCACTAATAGTTCCGGCTGTGAGAGTGTGTGCAGCCCCAGTCCCCCACACGCCCCTCTGCCTGCGCCTTTGCCCTGCGCTGCTGTCACCTGGTCACCCACTCTTCAGCCTGCGTGCATGCTGGGCTAGCCCCACCACATCCCCTTAGCCCCCTGCGCTTGCCCTGCTCCTTACCCTGGGCTCTTCAGACTCCCTCAGTAGGCCTGGCTTACTCACTGCTATAGTCCCAGACCCAACCCCTGATGTAGACCCTGGCATCTACTAAAAGCTCGGTGGTGAGTACCAGTGGAAGAGAGGGAGGTCTGCGGTGTGGGGGTGGGGGCACTCCAGTAGATACCAGGCCTTGCAAAGGCCCAGGGCTGGAACGAGACACAGCAGAAAGCAGGCTTGACATACAGGCAAGGAGACCCGGCGGGGGCCAATCTGGACAGCTCTCTGCAAACTGTAGAGTCTTGGACCAGGCGAGGAAAGACCAACCTCATCTAACAGCCCCAGGCTGGGGCCCGGAGCTTGGAGGCTGCCTGCCTGCCCCTCCACCTTATCCCGTAGAGTCCAGCCTCGTGGCTTTAAGTGGAAGAGTCACAGAGGCCACGCAGGCTATGGTGGCTGACTGGGATGAGTCCAGTTTCCCAGTCACTGCTTGGAAGATGAGCTAGGCTCAGCCTGGGCTCTGCAGATTAGCCACCACAGACTGGGGCCACCAGGGCTCCTAGTGAGGATGGGGATTGCCCCTGATCCCGTGACAGAGACAACCTTGACCCTTGAGTCCCCGGCCACGTGCGCTGGGCCAGCATCGACAGTGTTTCAATTCAGCATTCTGCCTTCAGGTGTTTACCTCTAGAGAGAAGGGGGAACCAGTGTGTCTGTGTTGTGGGTGCATACGTGGAAACACATATGTGTGGGTGAGTGTACATGTATTCATATGTGGGGGCCAGAGCAGGCTGTCCGGTGTCTTGGTGTCTTCCTTGATTGTTCTTCGACTTATTCCCTTGAGGCGGGGTCTGTCAAGGAAATGGAACCTCACTTTTTGGGGCTAGAGCTCCCAGGATTCACTGTCTCTGCCCTCCACCTCTGGGGTTCTGTGCACGTGTGGCCATGGTTGGCCCGAGATCCAGACTCAGATCCCCACGGGTGGACAGCAGGAGCTCTGACCCACTCACTCATCCATCCTCCACTTCTGGGTGTGCTGTCCTTTTTGACAATGTCCACACAGGTAGCGTCTGCTGGGGCTGGGCAAGATGGCTCCTGCCTGTGTCTCTGCTTTTGGAAGACTAAGACAGGAGGACTGTCAAAAGTTTGAATGAGGCCGGTATGGGCTACAGACAGAGACTTCTCTGTGTGTGTGTGGGGGGGGGGGGCGGATGCACGGACCATGTGTTAGTGATTTCTGCTGGGGGACAACCCTTGCTAATGATCTAAGTCTGGCCCCGTATGTTTCATAATAATGACATGCAGACATGAAGGAAGCGGCAAGTTGCTGTTTTATTGACAAAATAATGTACACAGTCATTTATCTGCCAGGCCAGACCATCAACTCTCCCACCATAATCTTCAAACGTGGAGGGATGGGCGCTCCCGTGTGACTGATGAATAAACCAAGGTCCAAAGAAGGAGGGTCACAGTCAGTGATAAGAGTTGGCACTTGTCTGTGGATTCCATGTCAGTGTGTTTTCCACTGGCCAGTAACCACTCTCTGCTGGGCATAGGCCAGGCCATGGTTCCTGCCCTCAGGGTGCGGACACACCCAGAATGGACTTGGGTTGTGCCTCTACCAGGGGCGTGTCTAGAAGCATGTCCTGGAGGACATGGCCCTTACCCAGGATCTTGAAGGCCTGGGAGGGTGGGGAAGCTGGTGGGGGTTACAGTCTGAGGCCCAGAGGGATGGTTACAGATAAAGAGCCATCATGCCGGCCATTTCCTATGAGAACCTCAGCTGTCACTCTGCCCTCTAAGCTAGAGTGAGGCGGTGTAGGCAGAAGATCCAACACCCGTCTCCACGGAGGGCTGTGAGAATTCCTGTGTGCAAACCTACCTTGCCTCTCTGCATCCTCATGGGAGCCTTCTGAGGATGGGCTGCCCTTACCCATTTGCAGGGTATTGGCCTACGGACGCTCAGAAAAATAGCATGCTCTAGGTCATTCGTATGTTTGCAAGGTGGTACAGTTGAGGCTTTAACCTAAGCCTGTGGGTCCAAAGCTTGTGATTTGAAGCTTTCTATCGTCTTAGTTCTAGAAACGCCCGGACCTCTCTGTTGAACTTTTGTATGGCTGTAGCCATATGCTGGCAAGTATTTAACAACCAGCTCTCTGGAAGAAAAAGCTAAGGTGTGATTTGTCAGATTTTCCCCATTTCCGAGAACAACGCACTTCCTCTGAGGCTGACTACAGGTGACCAATCTGACATCAAGGAATATGGCACCGGGAAGGGCAACACTCAGTAGGTTCTTGGAATCGCTGAGAGCCCGCCCCAGCACCTCACAGGAAGAGAATCTACCCTCCCCCAAGCCTAGTGTGGCCAGTAAAGGCCTTTAGACAAGTCTTAGGCGTGGAGGAGGGCGGAGAAACCTGCTCCTCCAGCCAGGGCCTGCCCAGGGGAGTCCTGGGAAACCGCCGTTAATCTTTAAGCAGCCTTGCAAACAGGAGTGGCTAGTTTGCCTGTTCTTCCTCCTCCTTCTCTCTTCTGGCCTCAGTGGGTTGCCTTGGCCACACTTAGACTCATCAATCAGTGCAGCTTTCAGATCTCCAATCTTGTCCACTCCAACTTCACAATAGAGGGGGCCGGAACAGGAAGCTAATGGACCGAACACGCCCTGAGGCACCTGGCCTAGATGTGAACTCAGATCAGTCCGACTCAAAGCCTTGCTCCTTCCTGGCCTCCTGGGAGACAGATTGCACCCTGAGGCTCGAGGCTCTTACGTTCTAGGAGACTAGGGACCTACCTTTCGGTAGGGATCTCTATCAGGAGCCCGGGCCTGCTGCCATATTGGCCTGGTTGGGTGTCAGTTTCCCATCTGTGAGATGGGAGCACTTTCAAGGAAGGAGCCACAGTGGCAGATTGGTGATTGATAGCTGGTCAGAACCATCTTTCCAGAGTGCAAGGGAGGAGTCAAAGGTGTCCTCCCACCGCACCGGGCAGCCCTAGAACCTGGGCAGGGACTGGTGGTAGTGGGGTGGTCTCTGAGCTCAGCCTGAAGCCACATCCCGCCCCTCTTGCCCCACTTTCCTTCTCTACTTCCTGTCTTGGCTGGTCCTGCTGTCCTCAGTGGCCAGCTACCTGCACACTGCCCAACGGATACATCCTTATGCACTGAAAGCGAATTCAGGCTTGGCCTCATGCTTGCGGTCCCTCCCTCCATAGGCAGAGGCTGGAGGCTCCCTCAACTGCAACTTCAAGGCCAGCCCGGACCACATAGTGAGCCACTGTTTCACCTCCTGATACGGTTTAATAACGCTCCCTCTCCCCCTCACTCTGTCCCTGTCCCTCCAGCCCCAGCCTCCGGCTGAAGACACTTCAGATCGCGGCTGGTGAGGCCAGTTGCCTCAGTTTCCGCGTCTGGTGGATAGTGCCAGCCGCCCGTGCGTAGCTCAGGTAGCCAGGGTGGGAACCCTGACCTGGCCGTCCGCGGCCGAGGCGGGCGCGTGGCGTGGAGGGCATCCCCGCGGGCGGAGCTGCGGGGAGGGGGCTGGGAGAGGGAGGCGCGGGCCGGGCGAGCGCAGCAGGTCCCCCGGGTCGCCGGCGGGGCCCGGGTCCGCGCTTCCTCCTTTCTCCGGCTCGCTGCGGCCGCGGCCCCTCCTCCCGCGAGCTCCCTCCCCCTCGCCGCCGCCGCCACCGCCGCCGCCGCCTCCTCCCTTTCTCTCGGTCTGTCTCTCCCGGCCCGGAATCCACCCGGCCGCCCCGCCGGAGCGGCCAGGCCGCCGCCCGCCAGCGCCGCGCGCCCCGCTGGGGTCCGCCCGGGCGCGTCTGGAGCCCGCGGCCGCCGCGCAGGTGAGCGCCCCCGCCCCGCCGGCCCCGCGCCCTGCTGCGGGCACCCGCCCTGCCCACTCCCCGCCGCGGCCCTCGACCTGCCCGCCGCGGCCTTTTGTTGGGATGCGCGGGGGAGGCCGGGCGGGGAGCTGGGGGCCACCGGAGCGCGGGGACCCTCGGCCGCAGAGTCCCCGGCTCGGCTAGGCCACATTTGAAAACCCGGCCGATTGGCGCTGCCGGCGATCGCGGCTGCCGGGCCTGGTGCCCCCCCCGGCCCCGAGTGGGCGGTGGGGGTGGGGTGGGCGGTGGGGAAGGGGCGCCTGGCGGGCCGAACGACCACCTTAGGTCTCGCTGGGGCCTCGGGTAGGGCCTGGTGTTGCTGGCCTGGAAGGAATTGGGCCACCCTGTCTTGGGGCCCCCAGCCCCCAGCCTCGCCCCTGAGCAGGCCCAGCGACCGGTTGGCTGAGAAGTTGGCAAAAGTTTTGGGGTTTCACTGCAGCCACCAGGTCCACTTGTCCGCCGGGCAGGTACCGGAGGTGAGTGTGTGCCCCCAATAGGACCACACTTGTCGTGCTGTGTGTCTTGGGGACAACTGCCTTTGCTCTCTGAGTCAAGGCCCTCCTCAGTGCTAGGTGGGCCTGGCCAGGATGGCTGGGTTGGTTGAAGGGTGGGAGTGGACAGAGGGGACTCAGCCCGGGTATCCCTTAAGCCTCCGGGGCATTCAGATTAGAAAAGTGGAAAGAGGCGGATGAGATTTATGGGCCCCTGAACAAGGTCTACCCGGCCTCACAGACTGCCCGTTAAGGCAGTGGTGGTGGCAGGTTCACCTGGGTGGAGGTCAGATTCAGTCACCAAGGTGGGCAAGGCAGTGGGGATGAGGCTCTCTTCCCAGCCTTGTGGAGTCCCAGGCCTCCAGGCTTCTTGTTTTCCCGAGTGATCTGAGCCAGGGCCTGCCCCTTGAACTCTTCACACTAGCGGCCCTCAGGTGACTGCTTCCTGCACTTGGGCAGGCAGCTCAGGGCCTGGCATATATGTGGGGCTCAATGAAGGGGTCCCACCCTGGAGCCTGCACAAGATGTCTGGGGTGTCCGAGGCACAGCCTACTGAAGAATGGGTTAAGTCTGTGCCTCCAAGGGTGTCCTAGAATCCCTCCGGAAAGAAATAGCAGAGCATTCTTGAGCGGCTCACAGCTGTGTGAATATAGTCAGCCCTGGGTTCCCTTTGGCTTCCGTCCTGACAGGCAGGATGGATCACTGGGGTTGTGAGGGAACTCAGTGGTGGAACACTGGCTTAGCACATCCAAGGCCCCGGTGCTAGACACAGCACCACAGGGCGGACAGAGAAATCAGTAAAGAATATGGAGCGAAAATGACCAGAGCTGTTGCCGCTGAACTCCTCCTGGGGCTAGCTCAGTCTACTGGAGCGTAGACTTCCGTAGACTTCCGAGGAGCTGTCTGGCCGCCTTCAGCCTGCGGTGACAGTGGAGGCTGTGTAGTTTGGGGTCCGGTACAGGCGTTGTTGGAAAAGGCTCCCTCCACCTGGCAGAGTCATAAGGCCCTCCTGGCGATGGGGGTGTGTCCCAGTGAGGTAGCCTTTCCACAAGGGGAAATGACTAAACGGTGTGTCACCTCTCAGCGGACCTCCTGACTACGTCCTGGGGTACACACTGAGAATGAGTGCTGGGAGCACCCCCCCATGTTCATCCTTGTTCTTCCAGCCTTAGGACAACCCTGTGCCTCCCACCCCATCTTCTCCTGTCTCTTGTTGTGTCCCTTTCCCCCAACCTCTGCCAGCCCTCAGCACCTAGGCTGGCTCCCACTTGGGCTACTTCCCTGATTGCCGTCTGATGGGGATGGGGTGTGTTTCTATCCTCTAAGGCCCAGGATGTAGGGGAGGGTACGGTTAATTGATTTTTGTCCTTGCTGTCCCTGTGGTCCAATGACTTTGATTGTGCATTGAGCACTTACTATGCACTAGGGCCTGGGAACTTTGTTGAGCAGCTTTGTGGTAGGAGGAGCAGACAGCTTCCTGGGGGAGGGGCTTGAGCTGGGGGAAGCAGTGGCCAGCCAGCCAAGAATGCTGCGGGGCCAGTGTTCTTCCTCTCTCCTCAGAAGGTCATCTGCCTGGGGACTTGCTGGGAAACTGTGAGCAGGTCCTTGGCTCCTACAAACTGGAGTATGGAGGACAGGCCAAGTAGCAAGCAAGTGACCAGATAAATGAGTATATAATCATGGCTGTGATAGAGGCAAGGTCTGGAGAACAGAGGACTCTTGAAGGAAGACTGTAGGAGGTGCCTGGGCATGTAGCTGGGGGAAGGTGTGCCCAGAAGAGGGAGGTGTGTGTGCAAAGGCCCTGAGGTGGGGGAGTGTATGACTGTTGTGGAGAAACAAGGGGAGAGCTATGAGAGAGGTGGTCCAACAGGGCCTGCTATCAGTAGGGCTGGTCCCTGTGAGGGCCCCCAGGAGCCTTGAGGAGGACCCTGGCCTCCATTTTTACACAGGGAGCTGATGGGTGTCCCCCGTATGAACCAGGTTAAGGAGGCCAAGGCACAGAGCTAATGGAATAAGTCTGGACTCCCATACTCTTTGGGGGCCTGATTAGGTCTCAAGAGGAGGAAGAGGAGTATGAGGATAGGTTTTGAAGGTACAGTAGGAGTTCAATCCAGAACGCCAGGGGCAGTGAGAGCCAGGGATCAGGAAGCGCAGTGCAGGGTCTGGGGCAGCTTGGGAGTGAGCTGGAGAGCAGGGATGTTCAGCCAGGAAACTGGAGATCACACTTGTGTGTCCCATAGGCCTGGGTTCAAGTTCTGCCTGCTGACTGTCCCATTTGCTGTACGTTTTTGGGCCCTTCATTGAGTCTTTCTGAGACTTGGTTTCTTCATAAAGAATGAGAATCAAGCATCTCTCTGTTTCCATTAAGGGTTAAGAGAAGGCCCTGTGTCTGGCATTTGCTATTGCGCAGAGAGTGGGATTTGCTGTTTGCCGTGTGTGGCATAGGCAGTCCGTTGGTATCTCTGGGCTCAGCCTTGCCATCTGTGTGGCCATGGCCTCAGCTGTGTGTTGGCACACACCTGGGTCTGAAGGTCCCAGTTTGGGCAGGGCTTGTCTAGAAGAGGATGTTGATAGTGAAGGCCTCCAGTGTGCTGGGTGACCGTGAGCCCTGCCCTCTCTGTGGCAGAAGATGATCTGGTTTCCTGGATGTAAACTGTAAGACCTAGAAAGAAAAGGCCCTTTTCTAGGCTTTCCCAGGTGACAGCCAGGGATGGGCTGCAGGACTCTGAACTCCACATTTAGAACTCGATGCTACTGGAGTCTCAGAGCCCTGCAGGGGCCCTGTGTGGGGACCCCACTGTGAACCACAGTCTCAGTTTGAGGTCCTCCTGCCCCTCTGTGGCCCTTCAGACTTCATGGCCCCTCATGCCTCCTAAGCGTCCCTTATGTCTGTGGAGAAAACCTCTCTGGCCTTCTGGGGAGAGGTCATCACCTTTGAGGGGCCTCAGTTTCTTCATCCATGAAATGGGGCAGTGATTCGTGGCTCCCTGGATGTCCCAGGAGGATGGACATGGGGTACCTAACACTTTCAGGACTTAATAGATGTGATCAGGGCAGAGCCAGACAGGGGCTGAGGTCTTGCCTCCTCTAGCAAGTTGGCCCTTGCCCCATGACACAAGGCTGAAGCTATAAAGTTGACTTGCAGCTGATGGGACCAAGGAGAGGCTGGGCTTCCACAAGCCCTCACTGGAGCTAGCTCTGCCTCGCTGCTCTTAGAGAGGAAAACCTGTTGTTCAAGGCCTCATTCGGCTGGTAAGCCCAGTGTAAAATCACAACTGCTTTGCTGTGGCAATTCCAGTAGCTTAATCTACTGACGTTCACTGTAGATTATATATATTTTCCCTTCTCTGGCTAGGACAAGAAGTCCTGACTCAGATTTCACCAGCTGAAGTTCTGTGTCAAGACCCATTCTGAGGTCCAGTGTTGGCTTCATGGGAAACAGTGCTGTGATAGATTAGTAATGTCTGCTCTGGACAGAAGCTTAGCAGGCATTGTCTGTGTGCTATGAGTTTGTCATTCCTGATCTATCCAGACTGTCTCTCTTCACTGTGGGGGGCATGAAGGAGAAAGACCCAGGGCAAGTTGGCCAAGCTAGGAAGAAAATGCTAATGTCTTTTTTTGATGTAGGACTGTTCCCACCAGTCAGCCTGCTTGTGACCACAGCACTGCCAGGTGGCCCAATCAGAGGGCTAGGCAATTAGGTAGACTCCCAGAATAGGAAGCCAGAGCCCCTATCTCTCCACTTTCTTGCTATGGGACTTTGGGCAGGTGACTTCCCCCTGGGACTTCTCAGACGTGTTCTAGAAAGGAGAAGCTGGAATGGAAAAGAAATTGAAAGACTGTGGTTTGTTTCTTCCTGTTCTGGTGACCTCATCATGGTGCTTTTTCCTTCTTTGAAAACCCGAGACAGGGTTTTCAAATACCCAGGAGTTGCGTAGGGCAGGGGAGGTCTGGGACGGGTAGAGGGTGTCTGCCAGCTATTGGTGATAATAGACATGGGTCTTTAGGTACCCTTGGGCCTGTTGCATACAGTACAACCGAATCTGACACTGGGGGTTGGAAGCAAGGTTGGAGTGGCACCAGGAAGCATGGTGGTCCTGTTGGGGCCTGATAGCAACTCTCCAGCCACCCTGTCCAACTGGTGGCCTCCACTCGCCTTTATCTAATGTCGGTATCCACCCATCATGTTCTCTAGAGCTGGACCACAGCAGGGTGGCCCACTGCATCTGTTCCCTGTCCTGAGTGGGTGGAACTTCATTCCTTTTTTGTGGAGGATGAGCAGGGGCTCTGGGAAGCTAAGGGCTGTGGCTATGAGGTATGAGCCTGGACTTCTGGCATTTGGGTGACTGGATATCTGGTTTCTGTTGAGTGTCCCCTAAGTGGCTAACATCTTTTTTCGGCACAATATGGCTTCCCTGACTTCCTGGGTGTGTAACTGTGGCTGGTGGGTATTGGTCCAGGTGCATGGCCTCCTGGGAGCAGTGAGGCCTAGGAAGGCAATTGGCTTTGGGTTTGACTCTTAGCATGGCTGCCTTTTTTGCTGCATTTGATTGTGGGGAAACTTACTGCTCTGTGCCTCAGTTTCCCAGGTCTGTGCAGCTCTAGTATAGCTCTGTCAGGCATACTAGTGTATGTCTGGTGCTTGGGCATAGGGCCTACTCAGGGTGTTTTGAGGCTGTGAAGGAAGGTGACTGTGGTGAGGCAGAAAGGCGAATTGATCTGGGAACCCCCGGGGCTGGCACTGGCCACCTTGGTTTGTGGTTGTCGTGTCCTGTGTGTCTAGGAGGGATTGTATTGATTGGAGCCTGTCAGTTCCATCTACCTACTCCAAGACAGCTCTGGCCTCTCTTCCTAGAACCTGATCACATGTCATCTATCCCATGACCTGCAGTGCCCAAGACCCCTTTACTCTGTGGGGCCCTCCTCATGAGGCATCTGCCATCCGGGGAGTGGGTGCTTCGCATGCGGGTCCACACAGCCTGGGTACAAGCTACGCTTTCCTTGTTTCTGGTGGTGGCAAGCAGAGGCTCAGAGAAGGTCCCGCTCTGCACAGCTCCTGGAGATGTTGCTAGTTGGGACAGAGCGGCTTCCTCAGCCCCAGCCTCTCTTCTCTATTGTGTCTCCGTTGTGGGTTGCCCCGCTGGCGCTCTGAGCCATTGGCTGGTTTCCTGGTTGCCTTTGTGGACACAGAACCTCCACTCCTGTGAGGGTCCCAAATTCTCTTATTTTGTGTGTGTGTGTGTGTGTGACACAAGGTCTTGCTGTATAGCCGAGGTTCACCTGGAACTCATAGCCCAGACTGGCAGCAGTGATCCTCCTGCCTCAGCTTTCTGAGAGTTGGATCCACACTGCGCTAGGTCCCCACTGCTGCTCAAAGCCTCCCGGTAGCTAAAGTAGCTCTGGCTCTCCCCTCACCTGCTGGCTCTCCCCTGAGCCTCATCTACTGTCTCTCTGCCATCTTTCAAGGCTCTAGCTCTGTCTGTAGCTGGCAAGTCCTGCCTCTAGGCTGGTTTTCTCTGCCTCTAAGGGGATGTGTGGCAGTTATCACTCCTTGGGGTACAGAACTTTATAGTTTACGAAGCACTTGTGTGTGGTTACCTGTGTACCCTAGCTGGGCTGTGAGGGAAACAGAATCCAACGATCACTTTTCATTTGATGGATGAGGAAACTGGATGAGCCAAAGGTTGGGCTGCTGGGTACTCTTCCTGCTTGGGTAACTAAGACACCCCCATTCTCCTGAGTCTTGAGTCTGTCTTCCTCTGTGAGTGCCTGAACGGATCAGAGAGGTAAAGTGACTTGCCTAGGGTCACATAACACTGAAGGGGCAAAGCTGGGAGGTTTCTTTTAAGGATTCAATGGATGGCGGGTCAAGCCCACCTTCTCACCCTTCTGAGGAAACCCACTCAGACAGCTGGAAGATGTGGCAGGAGACACAGTTCCTCATTCCTCATCTCACTGAGGTGGCTCCTCCACCAGCCACCCTAAGCAGGGTGGGGCTCCTGTACTGCCCAGGTGGCTCTGCTGTGCTCTGTGGACTTCTGAGCTGTACCTAATCCCCGAGGGAGGCCGAAAGCTGGCCCTGTTCTTCCTGCCTCTGCCAGATGCCCAGGTAAATGGCTTGTCCTTCACCCACATAAGGAGGCAGCAGTTTTTCCTTGGGTTGTCCAGAAGATGACAAGTTCCTTCTCCCTAAATATCTTAGGCCTCTAGGAAGTTTTCCCGCAGTGGTCGAGGTCGTAGGGCAGGAAGGGGACATTGTTCCTGCAGAGGATGATGTGATCAAAGACTTGCCTGGGTCAGCCTGGGATCCACGGGGTCTTGAATGGGTCCTCGCTGCAGGATTTGCCTCCTGCGCCCTACCCCCCCTCCAGGTGTTCCCAAGGCCCGGAACCAGATGAGCCACTGTTCTATTTGGGGACAATTCTGCTGTTCCCATTTCAATTCTGTGCCCTAGTTTTAGAAGCAACGTGGGTTTGGTTACCAGTTGGCCATTTGCAGGCAGCTCCCCCTCCACCCACTCCGCCCACACCTTAGATCCATGGCATCGTGGTCAGAACAGGCCTTGGCTACCTTTAGGATTGCTTGGCCCTCTACCCTGATCTCCCTGTACAGTCCATGAGTGGCAGCTGATGGTGTCTGAGCCAGTGATGGGGAGCACACCTGATGGGGAGAGGGTGGGCCACAGGAGGCTGCTCTAGGGCTCTGAGGGAAGATGCACTTGGAGGACAGGACAACCTGACCAGGCTTGGGGACACCGGGACCCTCTGGAAGCAATGCTCTGGGGGAGCCAGTTACAGACCCTGATGGTTGCTCTATTGTGAGCTCAGTGCCACAGGAATGGTGACCTTCTCACAACGCCAAGGGGGCTTCCTGGAAGGACACCCAGGCCTTAAAGGGTGCACAAGAGATCATGAGAAAGAGAAGGGTGAGAGCATGCTAAGCAGAAGGTCCCCGGGAGTAAGGCGTGCGTGCAGATGTGCAGCCGGGAGTGTGTGTGTGTGTGGGCGTGTGCATGCATGGGTCTGTGGAGCTATGGGTCATGTATAGGTGCTGAGAAGGAGCCCTGGTGCATCCTGCACACTCAGACTGTCGTCTTAGAGTGATGGGAGCAGCGTGGGTATAGGTGGTTGAGGACAGAGGAGGATGAAGCAGGGCTGGGGTTCAAGGCCCTTGACTGGGTAGAGGACGGAGGCTGGCCTTCTGAGGAGGAGCCTGAGCAGGGCCTCATGATACAGTGTGTGCTCCTTTTGAGTACTGGGAGCTGGGGTTGGACCCAATACCCTCTGTGGACACCCTGGAGCACATGCCGAGGTGTTTACATACAGCTTTATGAGGTGGGAGGTCCCCAAGGAAGATGGGTGTATCCACTTTTGTGGGTCATGCCTGGCTCAGGCGGTGTGGCCTTGCTGCAGTGGCCCCGGAAGCCCTGCCGAGTGGCTGTGTTTGGGAATAACAAGAGCCGGGGTGGGGGCCAGGAAGGGTTGCCACAGTTCCCTGTTACAGCATCTCTTGGTCACACTGCCCCTCAGGAAATGGGGGGATCCTGTGGTGGGTTCCACGGACACCTGGTGTGGGCTCTGGTCCAGATCCCTGCCTCCTTCCTTTTGGGTGAGCCTCCCAGGGTCTGAGAGCTATCGACTGTGGGACCCAACAGGCCTGGCTTTGAAGCCTCACGTTGATTCCAGCTGGGAGAGCTTGGTTAAGTGACTTTGCCTTCCTGGGTCTCAGTTTCTTCACCCCCCCCCCACAGAAATGGGGGCTATCCTCTGAAGGGTTGTGTCCAGTGTTACACAGTTCTGGGAGACCCTGGCCCAGAGCCACAGCCTTGCTGGGCTGCCAAGGGGCAGCTTCCGGGCACCCTGGGCTCTTAGCTCCAAGGACAAAGCCCCTTTGTGGGGAGACAGATGGAGCCTGGGAGCCCCCTCCCTGGGGAGTAGGGCTGTCTATCCTTCATCCCCTGGGAGAAGGAGCTTTCTGAGGCCAAGGGTGGGAACCCAGTGAGTTGCAAAGCCTGGCTGCTCTGGCCGGGGAGCTCAGTGTTTATTCTCCGTTTTGACCACTTCTCAAGGGCCTACGCATCCCTGGTAAATCTGGAGCCTCCTATGGGTGTCCTTTCTACTGCTGTTCATCTTTCATTAACCCATTCATCTTCCCATTCGTCCATCTTCCTTCCATCCCTCCACCCCAGGCACCTTCCCCTTACTGGACCGGTGCTTTTTGGCCTGTCTGTCTGCTCCATCTGGAATGTGTTCAACTGTCCTGGCTATGTGCTAGGTTTAATACAACACTTACAAGCAAGTATCAGCTGTGAGTGAATAGAGGCGGCCCTGTATTCATCCAGAGATTGCTGACATCAGAGTGAAGGCTCAGGCCAGGAAAGAGAAGTGGAGGCCCTTAGGCAGGGTTGAGGAACCCTTAAGTCCCCTGAAAAGGTCGCTTTTGAAGTGAGTTTAAGAGAGTAGGGTTGGCTGGGGTGCTTCCATTGAAATGCCTATTGGAGTGGGTGACAGGAGTGACGAGAAAGTGAGGGATTGAGTCATGTAGTTATGGAGTTAGGGGTGGAGTAGAACTCTGGGCAAAGAAAATGACCTGTGCAAAGGCCCTGAGGCAGAAGCAGCATGGGCTAGGATCCTGAGGCAGGAGCGTGATGTTTCTAGGGAAGGTGGCGCTATTGGCCTGTACAGTAGAGGGAAATGAGGGGAAGGGTAGTGTTGGGTTTCAGACCCAGGACACGCGGCTGAGATGCCTATTTAACATACCAAATCGGACCTGGCTCCCAGGTTCTCCCAGCATTCCTCAGGCTCTCCTTGTTACGGTACCTGGCTGGCATACCTGGCCCTCTACCCTGAATTTTACAGCTCAGGGCCTGGGTTTCCTCTTCCCTCAGAGGCTCTTCCCTATATAATGCAAACATTTTGGTTCCGACTCTTCCTCCTCTCCTCTCTATCTGCCTCCTCCCCCTGTTCTGTCTCCCTCCATATGGCAACTTCCCTGGCGCCATTCCTTTGGGACCAGTGGATCCAACCAAGAGCTGCCTTCAACAAACCTGCCTTTATATACTTTCATTTGCCTTGGATTGGCTATCAGGTAGGGCTGGTGTAGTGACTAGTAAGGACTCAGGGCTTTCTGTGTAGGGGGTGAGGCCTGTGAGGAGGTCAAGAGCTGAAGGATTCAGATTGGCATCTCTGCTCCAGTTTGGTGATGCATGAGAGAAGGAAGCGAAGTGCATTCAGGGAATGTTTGGAGCTGACTGACAAAGTTTGGAACCAGGCTACTGACGGTCAGTCGGAAAACTGAGGTTGAGCATGTCTTCTCCATGGCAAGGATCACACATGGGGCGGGGCTGGGTTTGGGCTCGCAAGGCCAGCGTTATGGAGAACCTGGCCTCCAAATCCCAGCCAGCAACTTTAAAGCATACCCGTTTCTGTCTTGGGAAATGGAGACTGCTCTGTATGCCCCTGGGATGGGGAAAGCCTGACTCCAAACCTGCTGTGCGAGCTGAGCCTCAGTTTCCTTTGCCTCCTGGTGCTTCTGGGGAGCCGTGGTCATGGCAGGTGTCTGGGTGTGAGGGCCTGCCCCTTCACAGCTGAGCTCAGGGCAGGGCTGGCATTTCTATTTGATATATCAGCACCTTGGGGTCGAGGGTTCCTGGAATCAGAGCCAAAGTCTCTCTCCACGTGGGGAAACAACAGCCCAGAAGGGCAACACGGTTTGCAGAGGGCCTCCTAGCCTAGCAGAAAAGGTCAGCGTTCTGAACCAGGTCACTTGCTGCCTAGCCCCAGGGCCCGCTCACCCTGCCCTGCTCAGGCTCCACTCACTTCCTGGCCTTACCCTCTCCCACTGGGGTTTCCAGCCTCTTGACATTGCAACATAACATTGTCATCTATACGGTTCATGCTCCAAGGACTCTTGATTAAATTACAAAACCAAAACAAAAGGGGGGCGGGGAGGGGGAGAGTCTTGTAAGTTACAGGTTTGTGTTAGCTTGCATTCCTGGCTGGCCTTGGGCGCTGAAGGCCGAGAGCTGCAGGTGGACACTTTGGACACAGCTGAGTGGGAAGGGATCTTGTTCTCCAAGGCACAGGTCAGGGGCTGAGGTCCTGAAGAGAGCAACAGGGTCGGGTCTGGCTCTACTGGCGTTGTGCTGTGAGCCTCATTTCCCCCTTGCTTACTTTGTATCTTCCCAGGCTGAGGGCCCTAGGTCCAAAAACACCCCTCCCTCCCTCCACCTTTGCCGGGGCCAGCTGGAGCCTGCAGGCACTCTGCCCAGTGGCCCTGGCAGAGCCGGTTTGAGGCTTGACAGCCCCCAGCATGCATGCTTCTACTGAGAATGCAGGACCAGGCATGTTCTGACGGCTGTGGCTCTTGGATCCACCCCCCTCTTACCCCTGGCTCACTCCTTACTCACTTGGCAAAGGCCCTCCCCCACCTCCCACCCAGTTCCTGGCCCAGGCCTGTGCTGGGTGGGGCTTGGGGACTGGAGTTGCTTTATATTTTACATTGCCTGTGTAAGTTGGGTGGTCAGAGTCTCCGCTGGGAACTCATGCAGTTGACAGGTTCCAGGGAGAGCAGGCGATGGGGCTTAACCCCTGTGTATGGATAGACTTGTGGTCTAGGCTGCCTCTTCCTGGGAGGCTCTAGGTGGGGCCCAACCGAACTGCCCATCCACCCACTTTCCACCTACCTCTGCATCCACTCATCTAGCGGACACCCAGCCATCTTTCATCCGTCCATCCACCTACTTACCTAATCACCCAACTGCCTGTTCCTCAGTGGTGTCCTCCATCCATGTATAGATCTACCCATTCACTTACCTGTCTGTCATTTCACCCATCCCTCTACAATACATTTTCCTATCTGTCCATCCATCCATCCATCCATCCATCCATCCATCCATCTATCCAAACATGTACTCTGGGCACTTCTATGTGCTGGACAATACTCTGGAGGCTAGAGCTACATCAGAGAACCAGCTGGACACAACCCCTGCCTTTGCAGTGTTTGCTGACCGGCAGGGCAAACAGAAAACCAGCACACAAGGGATCCATGTGCATGGTCTGTTAGAGGGAGCCAGTGCTGTGGGCCCTACATAAGATGGGCACGGGGCTTGATATGCCATCTGGGAGATGGATGGGTTGCTACTGTATGGGGCAGCTGGGAAGATGCTTACACCGGAAGACTGACTGGCCCTGGGAGTGGGGTGGGCTTACAACGCTCAAGAATAGAATCTAGGGAGGGACTGCCAGTGCAAAGGCCCTGAGAGCAACAGCAATGGGCTGGGAACTGGAGTCAGAAGGAGGGAGGCAAAGACCTGAGGAGCAGTGCCACATGCCCAGTGCCCAGGCTGGGCTGTGGGCTGGAAGAGCATGCTGGTGAGAGCAGTTGGCTGTCTGTTTGGGGTACTTGGATACTGAGTACTGGGGTACTCAGGCATGGTTCACTAAGCAATGCAGCCATCTTCTTTCTGTATCCAAGAGCCATCGTAGAGCCCCCGGTCCTGACCACCTCCCTTGCTCTCCTTTGCATCATGCTAAAGTAGATCTCCAGTGTCTCCTGTTCAGTGTATATACTTCTGCATAGCCACAAATCTGTAATCTACCCGAAGCCCATTGGAACAGTGGGCTTCCTGCCAGCGGCCCCCTCCCTCTCCTGGTACAGTTTGCTGGTGAGGTTACAGCCTCCCTGCTGTGCTCAGTGGCCATGCTGAGCTCGAGTGTAGTGCCTCGTAGGTGGCCAGCACACAGTTGTCGCTGCTCTGATGGCAGCAGACAGGGAGCATGCTCACTGGGCTCTGGGCTCTATTCTCAGCTCCACAGATAGGAGCTTACTTCGTTCTCTCGAAGTAGGCTGCTTGTGTTCTGATTATATCGGAGAGGAAACAGGCACAGAGAGGTCGAGAAACTGCCAGGGCCACACAGTAAGGAAGGGCTGGAGCTGGGTTTTGAACCTAGGTGGTGAGGGAGGGCTCTGTCAGCCCAACTAAAGAGGAGCACTTCTTTTCACCTGGGTACAACGCCGATGGATGGGTGAGGTTGGGAGCTGACCATGATCAGCCTCTCAGGAGGGAACAGCCAATGCAAAAGCCTAGAGGCTGGAAGGTCATTTAGGAGTGATGCGTGGGTGAGGGTGGGGAGAGATGGAGCAGCAAGCCCCCAGCAGGCAGGAGGGTTAAGTGTTTGGACCACTGGTCCCCACTCATGTTCAGTGTTGTTTTCAGTTCATGCAGGGGGAAGGGGGCAGCGCCTGTGGGCTAATGGGTGGGGGAGGAGCTTAGGGCTGCTCTTGCACTGGGGCTTGGCCACTTGGTGTTCCTGCCCACCCATGTCCCCAAGGGAGATGCCACCTGGGTGTGGGCGGGGAGGAGGGGGCACCGTGTTCCCAGAGTTGAGAAGCAACCGGAGCTGTTGGCAGGGAACAGCGGGCCCCGTGGGCAGGGGCCGGCTGGCAGCCCCTCTCAGGGCCCATCCGCCTGCTGTTAGTGGGGAGGGCTGACCTTGGAGAGGTCAGGGTAAGATTGGAGCTTGTTAACCCCAGTGTCCCTCCAAGGTCACTGCCTCATCCTGATATGTCAGGGACTTGGTGCCCAGACCCTGGGTGAGGCCCAGATGGAATGTGGCCTGCTCATCACTAGGGTCACCCAGTGATGATAACTCCCTGAACTCATTAATGAACCATCTGGGGGTGTCCCTTAGGCCGTGTGCTAGCAACTAAGTTGGAATAGCTCCAGCCAGACCTCCTGCGCCTGCCTGTCCTCGCCTCCTTTGGGGACCGTGTGGAAAGGAAGGGTTTCCTGGCCCTTAGGTTGTCTCCAGGACCTGGTCTTCGGATGGAAAACGGAGCTGCTGAGAGCCCCTTGGGGGTGGTGTGAACCGCAGGAGGGTCTATCCTTGCCCCACTGTCTCGCCCGGGAGTCCAAGCTGGAGCTGTCCACATGCCAGGTTCTAGGGAAGGCCAGCCCAGCCCCAGGCGCTTCTCTGAGACCCCGGGGCAGCCTGCTGTAGGGAAAAGCTGGGGGGGTTGTTAGAGGAATCACCGGCTGTCACCGAATGAGATCTTAGACTCTTCTGCTTCTTTTCATCTGTAAAATGGGTACACATAGGCCTGGTATGGTGGCACACGCCTTTAATTCCAGTACTTGGGAGGGAGGCAGAATCAGGCACATTTCTGATTTCAAGGTCACCCTGGTCTATATACCGAGTTCTAGGCTAGCCAGTACTATGTAGTGTGATACTGATCTCTAGAAAACTGGTGAAAGGGTTGGGGATGAGCTGGTGGTAGGGAGCCCTGGGTTCAGCCGCCATCACCGTGTAAATGCAATCTGGGAGATGAAGGTAGGAACTCAGAACTTCATCCTCAGCTACGTAGTGAGTTTGGGGCCAGCCTGGGCTACATGGGTTTCTGTGAGGGTGCTCAGTAGATGCCAAGTAAGTTTCACTGTCACTGCTGTTGTGCGTATTTCCTTAGCCCTTTGTCCTTTCTACATTGCTAAGCCACTTGTGGAAGGCCACCCAGGTAAGCAGGCAGTTCCCATGGTAACGCTACAGACAGACTCAGGGAGCAGGTGCCTGTCCTTAGGAGCGTCCCCCAGAATGATGCTGTAGGGAGACCGCCCCTCCTGTGAGATGAGTGTGGGGTGAAACCCTCCCAAGTCCTTTGCCCCATCACAGGGGCCACCGCTGGGGCCCGTCCTGGAGCCCCGCTGGCTCCCATGCTTTCTGGAGGGGAAGCTGTGTTGGTTTGGCTCCTGGGGTCTGTATTGTGTACCCCTCTTTCTGTATAGCCTCTGTTCCCCTTTGAAAACGTGAGCTGGCTCGTGGGCTTGTGACTCCTCATGAGGTCAGCTGGGACCGGTGATGCCAGGACGTCAGAGGGTGGGTCAGGCCCCGATTTAGCATCTTTGAATGTTTCCTGTCAGCCCTGCACATAGACATGGCTGCCTCGCTGTCCCTGTGGCCAGGGCCTGGAAGAGCTGGGGAGCTAGCATTGGAGGGAAGAGGAGGCCCTTTGCCAACGCAGCCTATAGGCCAGCATGCTGCCCCCCCCAGAATGACACCATGACACCGAAGGAGGGTCCAAAGGACTTGTCCAGGACACCCCCGAATCATGATGCTCCCCTGATCTGGCTGGACAGGCACCTGTGGGGGTCCCCGCACTGCCCAGTCCACCCGCCACCTCCTACTCATTCATTCCTATGAGGCAGGCACGCCCACTTTCCCGGTGCTCGGTGGTGGTGCTGCTGGTGTTCCTGGCCCTGCTGGGAACAGCCTCAGGGAGGCAGGCGGAGGCCGTGCGGGAGCCTTCATCAGGGGGTGGACCCTGGGGTATGGGGTGCCATGGATCCCGCACAGTCCACACCTGCATCCTCCCGCTGTGTCTTAGCTGCTGTGTGACCCTCAGCAAACTGATAACCCGTTTTGTACCCCAGTTTCCTCATCTACAGAGAGAAGGTGGTCACACAGGGATGGGGTGGAACGTCCTGGGCTCGCACGTGGAACGCACGACTTAGCACGGTGCCTGCCCCTGGGAGTCACCCCTCCTCTGAAAGCCCCCAATCTAGAGTTTGTCCTCTAGGTGGTGGGAGAGGAGGGAGGGCTGGGAGTTCTGTGTGACTTTGAATAGTCCCTCTCCTGATCTGGGGAGTGGGGGCTGGGTGGAGCTCTGCGGGCCACAGCACCCCCCCGTGGTTCTTCCTTCCTGTGCCCAGCCCCTCGGCTGCAGCCAGCTGGTATGCAGTCTCTTCTCCTCCTTCCCAGGGACCTTCCAGGGATGGGTGACTCAAAGACTCCCTTTGCCAGAGACCCCATCCCTACTGTGGGGACCTGGCTTCTCTCCCTGCCCTTCCCTGCCCTGGGTGGGGCTGCCTCTGCAGCAAGCTTGCTTGGCTGCTGGAGCACACTCTGCCCACTCACCCTGGGACAGTCACCTGGTGTCCATAGTAACACTGATCCCTGGTGGAGAACGTGGCTCACTACAGCCTCGTGGAGAGGTCACTGACGAACATCCTTCCGCAGGACAGAATACGGAGGCCGAGAGCGCTGAGTGACCTGTGGAGCCATGACAGGCTGAGCCAGGATCTGAACGAAAGCAGGTAAGCTGGGTATCTGTCCGTTTCTGACTTGGAGTCTCACATAGTCTAGGCTGGCTGCGAACTAACTACGTAGCCTAGTAACTAGGCTAACCTCCTCTGAACGGGTAGGCCAACTCATTGCAAAGCACAAGCTCGCCTCCAGTTGACCGTGTAACCCAGGCTGACTTCCGACTTATTGTTACCGAAACTGGCCTTCAGCTCACTATGTAGCCCAGGCTGGTCTTGAACTTGTGATATAACTCTGCAGTTGTAATTTGGGTAGTGTTAACAGAGTGTCTTTTGGAGAAGAAGTAGGCATGTGTGCTACCCTCCCTGGTTCCCCTTTCTCCTACCAGACTGGAAATGTTCCTGGATTTGAGGCTAAATTATAGAAGTATTAATTTGCCAATCTGTTGGGTGAACACTGATTTTTCAGGATAGCTTAAAAAAAAAATGTCACAGTGATGAGATAAATTCCTGTGAGATTAATCCATTTGAAGCGGTCCATCTCATGGTCTGGACAGAGTTGCTTGGCTCTGTTGACTTAGCGTCATGTTTTCAAGACCTACATTAAAAAAATAAGAGATTTATTTATTTGTTTATTTTATGCACATGGCTGTACCAAGACTTCTTGTCAAATAATATTTCATTGTGTGTTTGTCTGTGTGGGGGTGTGGGGGGGTTGTGGCCCTGTGAGCATATGTGGAGGCTGGAATTTGACATCTTGCTCAATGACTTGCCCATCTTACTTTCTGTGAGAGTATCTCTCACTGAACCTGCACCTCACCGTCCCAGTTAAACTAGGACAGAAAGTCCCCAGGATCTGCCTGTCACCGCCTCCAGTGCTGGGGTGACCGGCACGTGCCGCCGCCATGCCCGGCTTTATATAGTCCTGGACATCTGAACCAGGGGCCTCCTGCTTGTGTAGTAGGCTCTTTACGCATGGAGCCATCTCCCCAGACCCCATACGTAGCTATTTTTAACACATTAAAATGTTTTTGAGGGCTGGTGAAATGGCTCTGTAGGTAAAGATGCTTGCTATCAGGGCTGACAACCTGAGTGTGACCCCTGGAGCCCACATGGTAGAGAGAATGAACTTTTCCAAGTTGTCATTTGTCCTCCTTATGCAAACAGTGGCAGGAGTGACCCCCAAACACACACACACATGCACACATGCACGCACACTCACATACACACTAAATGTAGGCACTAGAGAGATGGCTCAGCGCTTCTGAGCATTTGCTGCTCTTCTAGAGGACCTGGGTTCAATTCCCAGCATTCACACGATGGCTAACAACCATCTCTAACTCTAATTTCAGGAGATCCAACACCCTCTTCTGCCCTCTTTGGGCACAGGGCATGCACATGATACATACACATACATGCAAGAGAAAATGCTCACATCAAATAAATAAATCTCAAAAAATGAAATGTAATGAAACAGTTTTTAAATTGACATAAAAATTGTATGTATTTATAGATAACATGTGATTAATTGATTGGTTGGTTTTGATTGATTCTGTGCTGAGATGGCCTCACTCGTGCTCGGCCATTGCTCTACCCTAATCACAGCCTTAGCCCTTGTGTGTTTTATAAAGGTCAAACCAGAGTGAGCCTGTTTTCTCACACACTCTGTTTCTCTGTGCTCTTTCAGCTTTTGAAATGTGCAGTGTATTGCTACCTATAGGCGTTCAACCGTTCAGTGACAGGCACACGGGGACCTCTTCATCCTATTTAGCTAGAACACCCTGCACACGGATCAGTTTTTCCTTATCCCCTTTTCTCTCTCCTCCTTGGCCTCTGGTAAACTATCCTAGCTTCTAGGATACCAACATTAAAAAGTAAGAGATTTTTGTTTTATGCCTATGGGTGTTTTGTCCGCATGTTTATCTGCATACCAGAAGAAGGCATTGGATCCCATAGAACTACAGTTATAGACTGTTGTGAGCCACTGTGTGGGTGCTGGGAATAAAACTCAGAACTTCTGGTAGAGCAGCCAGTGTCCTTAACTGCTGAGCCGTTTCTCCAGCCCATGATGTCAACGTTTATTTTATTTTAAATATGTGTACATGTGTGTATGTACCTGTGAGTGCAGGTATCTAAGGTGGCCAGAAGAGGGCGTCACTCACCTGGAGCTGGAGTTACAGGTTGTGAGCCACTGCCCTACGGATGCTGGGAACTTGAATTCAGGTCCTCTGCAAGAGCAGCAAATACTCCCAACTGCTGAGCTGTCTCTGCGGCTCCCGATAGCAACCTTTTAAGACTCCACATGTGAGTGAGATCAGGTGGGATGTGTAATTTGATGCCTGGCGTGCTTCACTTCTCACGTCATCCATGTTGGTTCAAATTACAGAGCTTCCTCCTTTCTTTATTCATTGGTTGGTAGACGTTTGGGCTGTTTCTTGGCTATTATAAATACCGCTGTGCTGACTGTGGAAGTTAGCATGTCCCTTTGATGTACTCATTTCATTTTATTTTGAGATGGGGGTGATGTGTGCTGTATTATTAGATCTTGAGAGAAAAATGACAGGGCGGGCAAGCTGAAGACCTCGGGTGCCAGGAGGAGGGAGATGGATAGGAGTAAGGGAAAATCATGGTTCCTGAATAGGAGGTGAGGAATCCAGGTGGGCTCTGTGATGGACATCTGCTGAGCAGCTGCATGGGGTGAGGGGTGATGGGAGGATGTCCGATAGTGCCTGAGTGCCAGGCCAAGGGGGATGGAAGAGGAGAGAGAGAAGCTTAGACTTAGAGTGGAAGTCGGGTGGTGGGTGGGCACAGCGGTGAGCTCTAAGCCTGGTGTTCTTCCCTGGCTGTACCCAGCAGGTGCACATTCTGCTCACACGTTCATTGGTTGGTGGGCCTCAGTGAACGCTGCCGCGTGGGCTGTGGCGTGTGGCTGTATCTTCACTTCTGCTAATGTACCCGGGGGTGGACCTCCTGGATGGCATGCTAAGTCTCTGCTGGACTTTTTAAAGGGAGGCCAGACTGGTTTTCCAAGTGGCTGCATGGCTTGATGCCTCACGGCAGTAGGGGACGGTCCACGTGCCCCATGGTCTCGACAGTGCCTCGTGCTGGCTGCCTTTCTGATGCAGATGTTCCGTGGGTGGGATGCAGCATCTCCCGTGACTGACTTGCCGCTTCTCGTGGGTCCTGGTGATGAGCTTCTATCCATGTCGGCTACATTTTTTTCTTGGGAAAAAAAAGTGCCTTTTGTGTTCTTTGCCCATTTTGAAATTGGATTGTGTTTCTTGTCCATTTGTAATGTTGCACCCTCCAACCCATATATATATTATATTTAGGTTTTTTGAGACAGGGTTTCTCTGTGTAGCCCTGGCTGCCTGGACTCACTTAGTAGACCAGGCTGGCCTCAAACTCACAGAGATCTGCCTGCCTCTGCCTCCCTGAGTGCTGGGATTATAGGCCTGTGCCGCCATATCCAGCAGGATTTTTTTCTTTTTAACTTTCACTTGTGTGTGTGTGTGTGTGTGTGTATGAGTACTGGTTCCCCAGGTGAGAAGAGGTTGGCAGTTCCCTTGGAACTAGAGGCACCGGTTGTAAGCTGCCTGATACGGGACCTGAACCTTGGTCCTCAGCAGGGATAGCCATCTCTCCAGCCTTAGAAGTTTTTTTTTTTTTTTAACCCTTATTTTTGTATATGTATATGTGTCCCCAAATGTCATGGCACAGAGGACAGCTTTGGGGAGTTTGGCCTTCTACCATGTGCATCCTGGGACTTGATCTTTAGACTTGACAGATCTGAGCCATCTTGGTGGTCTAGGCTTCTTTATTTATTTATTATGTCATCTATATACAAATCCCTTGTTGCATGATTTGGGAATATCTTCTTTCCTGTTTTGGGTTGTCTTTTTTTTTTTTTTTTTTGACAGGGATTATCTCAGTTAGGTTTCCTGCTGCTGGGACAAAACACTCTGATGAGAGCAATATAAGGAGAAAGGGCTGTGGGTCATAGTTCATGAGCAGAGTCCATCATGATAGGGGAGTCAAGGTGGCAGGAGCTTGACCCAGCTGAAAACATTGCATCCACAGTCAGGAGGTGAAGAGGGTGGATGAAAGCTGCTGGCCAGCCGGCCCCCAGCCTCCACTCAAACAGTCCAGGATCCCAGCCAAGGGAATGGCTCCACCCTTGGTGGGCATATCTCTGTCTCCCACAGGCCTGGCTCCTGACTGAGTCTAGATTCTGTCTAGTTAACACTAACCAAAACATACCTTACTGTGTAGCCCAGGCTATCCTCTAGTTCATCATCCTTCTGCCTCAGCCTCCCACATGCTGGGATTGCTGTCCTGCTCTACCTCTCTTTGCTTTCTTAAGGTTGTCCCTTTGGAAAGAACATTAAGATTCTAAATTAGTCTAAATAGGAGCTTATTTCCCTTTTGTTGGCTTGGATCCTGAATGCCCTGTATGAGAAATCACTATGCCCCAGGTCATGAATCTTTTGCCTATATTTCCTTATGGTTTTCTGTTTTTTGAGACAAGGTCTCATGTAGCCTAGGCTAGCCTCAGATTTGCTCCATAGCAGAGGCTGAGTCTCCTGCCTCCACTAACTAAGTCCTGGGGTTGCCGGGGCTTCCTGCTGTGCCTAACCTCCCTCATGTATGCTTTTCATTTTGCCCCGTAGGTTCAGGCTCGGGATCCATTTCAGGCCGTTTCTGTGTTTTGCTGGAGGAAGCTGTCAGGCATTCTCCTGTCAATGTGGCTGCCCAGTTGTTGAAAGACTGTGCCGTCACCGCTGAGTTGTCTCGGCGCCCTGGTAATGTCATCTGACTATGAGGGTGTATTTTTTAAAAAAAACTTATTATTATCAATTGTGTGCGTGTCTGTGTGTGTCTGTGTGTCTGCGCACGCATGTGGGCGCGCATGTGTCTGTGTTCATGGCGTGTGCGTCTGTGTGTGTCTGTGCTCATGGTGTATGTGTCTGTGTGCGTGCGTGCTTGCATGTCACGCTGCTCATGTGGAGTCCAGAGAGCAGCTTTGAGTCAGTTCTACTTGTGATCGAGATCAGGTCGTCAGGCTCCTGAAACAGTCGCCTTATCCGCTGAGCCATCAAGTCAGCCTGAAGCTGTGTGTTCCATTGGCCTGTAAGGCTGTGCGTGCCGCAGTCCACACTGTCGTGCTGACCTCAGGTCTACCATATGTTTTGAAACTGAGAAGTGCAACGCCTCAAACTGTGTTTTCTGTTTCAGGATGAATTTTGACAATTCTAGGTATCTTGAATATATCTGTGTGTATATACGATTTTTTTTTTTTTTTTTTAAATACAGGGTGTCTCTGTGTAGCCCTGGCTGTCCTGGAACTCACTCTGTAGACCAGGCTGGCCCTGAACTCACAGATCCACCTGCCTCTGCCTCCCGAGTGCTGGGAGTAAAGGCGTGCATCACCACCGCCTGGCAACTTTCCGTATGTATTTTAAAGTCAGGCTGTCAGGACTCATAGAGGAGTCAGCTGGGCTCTGGCAGGGCTGCCACCTCAGTTGATCAGGTGGGAGTATTGCCAGCTCTCCTGTGTGCATGTGTACACAGGGCGCAGATGTGTATGGGTGTCGGTGTGTGGAGGAGCAGAGGCTCCTTAGTTGGCATTGCTGTCATTTTGAGACAGGCTCTCTCACCGACTTGGGGCCCTCTCGGTAGTAGGCTAGGCTGGTAGGCTAGGCTGCGGTGGGTGAGCTCAGGGAGCTGTCTGCCTCTGTCTCACAGGACTGGGCTTGCACGGTGGGAGCTCCAGCGCAGGTCCTCGTGATTGTGTAGCAAGTGTTTTGTTGGTGGCGCCCCCCCCCCCGTCCTTTCCATCTGACCAGTGTTTGTCCTCGGGACCTGTGAGCAGGGGTTGCTTTCCTTTAATTAGCTCTTCAATTTCTTACAGCAAGTTTGGGGGTTTGGGGAGCTTACGTCTGACCTTTCTTTTGTTGAGTCTCTGATGTTATGGGATATTTTTTTCTTGCCTTCATTTTTGGTTTAATAGTTGCTAGTATATAGAAAATGCATTTCTGGGGAGCCTGAGAGGTGGCTCAGCAGTTAAGAGCACTGGCTGCTCTTCCAAAGGACCTGGGTTTAATTCCCAGCGCCCACATGGCGGCTCACAACTGTCTTTAACTCCAGTTTTAGGGGATATGACACACACACACTCTCTCTCTCACTCACATACACACACAAGCAGGAAGAAAACCAGTGTATGTAATATAAAAATAAATAATGTTATTTTTAAAAATGTATTTCTTTATTTTGTCATGCTGGGGATGAAGCCCATGGCCGTATGCATGTTTGATGAGCATTAAGCTACACCCCGAGCTCAATTAAAAAAGGTTTTAGGGGGCTGGAGAGATGGCTCAGAGGTTAAGAGCACTGGCTGCTCTTCCTAAAGGTTCTGAGTTCAATTCCCAGCAACCCATGGTGGCTCACAACCATTTCTAATGAGATCTGGTGCCCTCTTCTGGCATGGAGGTGTATATGCAGGCAGAACACTAAAAAAAAATTAAAAAAATATTTACAAAATATTTTCCTTTGTGTGTGTACACATATACAGGTGCCATATCATGTAAGTGGAGGTTAGAGGACAACTTTTGGGAATTGCTCTCTCATTCCACCATGTGGGACATGGGGACTGAACTCAGGCTGCCGGGCTGGAGGCACCTTTGCCAGCTGAGCCATCCACCTCACCAGCCCCAGGTTTATATGCTGACCCTGTGAAGTGTGACCTTGCTGAGATTTTAGTTCTGAGTTTTCTCTATATGAGATCATGTCGGCCCAGCATGGTGGCACATGCTGGTAATCCCAGAATTTAGGAGACGGAGGCAGGAGAATCCGTTCAGAGTCAGCCTTGGAGTTCAAAGCCATCTTGGGCTACCTGAGACTCTGTCTCAAAAGAAAACAAATGCGCAAGCAAGCAAGCAAGCAAGCTGATTATGTCACCTGCAAGTAGAGGTAACTTGCCGCCTCCCTTCTCAGCCTGCAGGCTTTGCCTCTGTCTTCCTCAGCCGCGCTGGCTAGAGCCCTAAGTACAGCTTCAAACAGAAGCGCTGCTGGGGACTGCTGGGCTTTCCTGTCTGCCTGTCACCATCAGCACTGGGTGAGCTGTGGCTTTTCTAGGTACTCTCTGTCAGGTGAGGGAGCTCCCGGCTTGTCCCTCCATCTCCCTCCCCCTTTCCTCTCCCTCCTCCTCTCTCACTTTCTCCTCCCGTCCCCCCACTCTCTGAGAGAATCGTGTGATCTTTCGGCCTCTGCCGGGTGGATGCTGGAATCTCAGGTACGGCGCACTCCTTCTGTGTGTGTTTTGTGGTGAGAGGGTGCGAGACAGACATGGGTGTGTTTAGATCACCACGGGTTGAGGTCACCCCGTGATTTTGTTCTGTGGGGGGCTGGGTGTGCTAGTCACTGGTTTTTAGAAATGAGACCAGACGTGTATCCTGGGTTACATGGACTCTTGGCCTGGCGCAGATTCTTTCTATTGTGTCTGGAATCAGTTTGCTTGTTTTTACCTCCGGGTTCTGAGATGTGTGTCTGCCGTTTTCTTATGATGTCTTCCAGGGTCAGGGAGCACTGGCTTCCTGGAGTGAATTGGAGGTGTGTCCTGATGGAGAAGTGGCCTTACCTTTCCCTGAGGATCTGGCCCAATCCACCCCGAAGCCTCCCAGCCTTTTGGCTAAGGTCAAGGGAATTCACCAGTGCAGCTATCTGGGCCTGGGCCCTTTTAAGGGAAGTTTAAAAGTGACTAATTCAGGGCCTGGAGAGATGAATCAGTGGTTAGTAATGCTTGCTGCTCCTCCAGAGGAACTGAATTTGATTTCCATTTCCCGTGTTGGGAGATGCAGGACCATTTGTGACCCCCGCTCCAGGTGAGCGACACCTTCTTTTGGCTTCCAAGCACACATGCAGGCACAGACATACACAAATAAAAAAAAAAAAATTACTGATTTGGGGCCAACAGGGTGGCGCAGAGGATAAAGGCACTTGCTGCCAAGCCTGATGACCTGAGTTCGGTCCCCGGGGCCGGCATGGTAAAAGGAGAGATTTGAATCCCACGAGTTGTCTTCTGACGGGGAACCTTAAGCCTGGGTCTCCCCACCTTTCTAATTTTCACTAAGTAGCTCAGGCTGTCCTCAAGTTCACAATCCTTTTGCCTCAAGCACCTCAGAGTACATGGATTGCAGGTATATGCACGCACCCTGCTCATATTCCTTTTCTTACTTCCTCCCCCCCCCACAGGGTTTCTCTGTGTAGCCTTGGCTGTCCTGAACTCACTTTGCAGAACCAGGCTGGCCTCAGACTCTCAGAGATCTGTCTGCCTCTGTCTCCCGAGTGCTGGGATTACAGGTGTGTGCCACCACGCCTGGTTTATTTTATTTCTTAAAGGGTTTTGGAAAACTGCATTCATTCCAGCCTGAGTTACTTGAGCCTTCTCTCTCTTGTTCAGTAGCTAGTAGAGTTTTATTGTTGAGCTTTCAAAGCACCAGCCTGTTGTTGCCTCTTCCCACCATTTTTCTGAGCTATCTCTCCTATGCCAAGCATTATTGTTATTTCTTTCATTTTGTTCGCTGTGCATTTAGTTTGTTTTGGTGGCGGCGAGTCAGCGTATTGATTTGCGATCTTCCTTTTTGGCAGAGACATTTACACTGCAAGCTCCTCTTAAGACCCTGCTTCCTGTGTCTTGATCTTGCTGTGCTGTGTTTTTATTTTCTTTTCTATGCATTTTCTGATTTTAGTGTTTTCTTCTGTGGTAGTTTTCACCTGTGAGTTCCCCTGATCTCTCTCTGTTATCGATTGATTTCCGTTCCGCCATGGCTGGAAACACACTCTGTGTGATTTCATTTTCTTTAAGTTTATTGAGCCTTGTTTTACAGCACAGCATATGGTCTGACTTGGAGACCGTTCCGGGCACACTTGAGGCGAGTGTGGGTTCTGCTGTTGCTGGGTGCCCAGTGTGGTTCGCTTTGCGTTTTGCAGATGACTCTTGTGGTGCAGAAGGCTCTCTCAGTTTGCTTTTCCTGTGAACTGTCTGTGGGTTTGGTTTTTTTTTTTTTTTTTTTTTTTTTTTAGTCTTGTGTGAGCTCTTTATATATTAAAAAAACCCTCTTGTCTATCATATGAATTGCAGATATTTTTTCTGGTTTAAATTTGTTTAATCAAGCCAGGCAGACTTTTTCTTTTTTCTTTTTCTTTTCTTTTCTTGTCTTGTCTTGTCTTGTCTTGTTTGTCTTGTCTTGTCTTTTCATCTTCTTCTTTTTTTTCTGAGACAGGCTTTCTCTGTGTAGCCTTGGCTGTCCTGGAACTCTGTAGACCAGGCTGGCCTTGAACTCACAGAGATCCAACTGCCTCTGCCTCCCAGAGTGCTGGGATCACAGTCATGCACCCCCACGCCCAGCTTCAGAACTTTTTTCTTAAGAGAGTATCTTTTTGTAGCTCAACATGGCCTTCAACTCACCCTGTTCTTGCCTCAGCCTCTTGAGTGCTGGGTTGACAAGTGTGTGCCTCCATGCCTGGCTACATGTTTTTTATATGGGCTGATTTATCTTCTTTTATAAGGAAACTTAAGTCCCTTTTAAGCAATTACTTATGCTAGGCATGGTGGTGCATGCCACTGATCCCAGCACTCAGGAGGCAGCGGCGGGAGGATCTCTCTAAGTTTGGGGCCAGCCTGGTCTAAATGGCAAGTTTCAGGACAGCCAGGGTTGTAGGGAGAGACTTTGTCTCAAAACAAACAAACAAACAGCAACAAACCTGTCTAGAAAGATGGCCCCGTAGTTAAGAGCACTGGCTGCTCTTCCGGAGGACCTGGCATTAGTTTCCGACACCCACATGGTGACTCACCGCTGCCTGTAGGCCTGTTTCCAGGGACCCAGCGTCCTCTTCTGGCCTCTCTGGGCACAAGGCACAGCAAGGTACATAGTTGTACATGAAAGCAAAGACTTGTATACACAAAATAAAAAATATTTTTTTTATTTTTATTTATTTATTTTTAAAGATTCATTTATTTTATGTAAATGAACACTTTTCATGCACAGCAGAAGGGGGAATCAGATTTTATTACAGATGGTTGTGAGCCGCCATGTGGTTGGTGGGAATTGAACTCAGGTCCTCTGGAAGAACAGCCAATGCTCTTAACTGCTCTCCAGCCCAAAATTAAAAAAATATGTATTTTATAAATCCCATCAGTGTTTGTTTTTTTTTTTTTTTGTTTTTTGTTTTTTTTTTTGTTTTTTTGAGACAGGGTCTCACTCTGTAGCCCTGTAGCCCTGGCTGTCCTGGAACTTACTTTGTAGAACAGGATGACCCTGAACTCAGAGATCCACTTGCCTCTGCCTCCCGAGAGTGCTGGGATTAAAGATGAGCACCACCACCGACCTTTTAGGATTTTGCTTGTTTGCTTGATTTCTGGAGACAGGCCCTCCTTAGGTAGCCCTGGGTGGCCTGGGACACAATAGGTAGCCCAGGTTGGCCTTGCATTACAGATGTATACCTGCCTCTGCCTCTGCTGGCATTAAAGGTGTGCGCCACCATGCTGGCCTCTCGTGAGGGATTTTACAGGGCTGACACTCAGTTTGCGGGTTGTATGGGAATAGTGGCTGTTCATAATGCTAAGCTTTCATTTCAGTTTTTGACACTATTGATGTGTGAATATGTTACTGATTTTTCATGTAACAGCGTAGCTTACTGTTATTGTGTGTAATTCACTTTGCAGGTGATTGTTTTTCAGTATATTCTTTTTTTTTCTTTTTTAAAAGTGTATTTTTGTTTTGTTTTTGTTTTTGAGACAGGGCTTTTCTGTGCAGCCCTGGCTGTCCTGGAACTCACTCTGTAGAGCAGGCTGGCCTTGAACTCCGAGATCAGCCTGCCTCTGCCTGCCAAGTGCCGGGATTTAAGGCGTGCGCCACCCCACCTGATGTAGTTTGTTCTTTTATTATGTGTCTTTGTATGGGTATGTGCACATCATTGCAGGTGCCCACGGAGACCCCCGGAACTGGGGTTACAGGTGTCGGTGGGAATGGGATGTGCGGCCTCTGCAAGAGCGCTCGCTACACACTCTTAACCACTGAATCATCTCTCAGGTCTCCAGAGAGCGTTCTTGTTCTCTCTGGCCTCCATCCATACCATCTACAGAGCACGACTCTGATTTCTCTCCCAGCCCATAACTTGGTGCTTGGTGAGGCATTGGGTGGTCCTTGTCTGATGGTGAGAACAATCAAAAGTGAGGTCAGAGGTCAGGTCTTCCAGAGAAATGATGGTATCAGCAGATAGTTATGGATTCCTGCTGAGCACTTTGCAAACGCCACTACCCTGTGTCTTTCCTGCATCAAGCTCAGTTGAACAGAAACTATCATGCCATTTTGGTTTTTGAGGGGTAAACTGAGGCTTTCAGTCTGTGTGTCTAGGGAAAATTGAGCTGGCATCAGCCCTGGCATTGTAACTCCAGGTCTGTGATCACCCTTTGATGCCTGTGATACCTCAGGCAATGGAGCATGTGCGTGGTGGGCAGGGCCTAGAGGCATGCCTGGAGCCCTTCATTTCTTCTGTTGCCATGGGCCAGGCTGTTCTCTGAACCTGTGCTGTAGGGACAATCAAGAATCCCTGGTGGGCACCCAAGGCCCCTCCAGCCCCTCTTGCACTGCTCTTCTGTTCTCTGTCAGGACAGAATTTATCAGAAACCGATGATTCTCAGGTGACTGTGAGCTCCAGGTGTTGGGCTTAAATCCGTTTGTTTTTAATGTGGTCCTGGGGATGGAATGGCTCATTCGTGTACCAAGCATCCTCGGCTGAATCATACCCCAGCCCGTGCCCATTTGAAAGGTGGGCATCTCAGGGGACACTGTGGCAAGGTCCAGTTAGATGCAGACCCGTGCTGCACTGAGCTGGAGCCCTCATCGTAGGCTTGCCACACCGGCCTCAGCCACCCTGAGAAGAGGAAACAGATCTTCAGGGGAGGAGGACGATATGAACCTGCTAGAGAGGCAGTGCAGAGTCCGGGGGGTGGGGGCTGGGCAGAGGAGGCTAGGCAGTGGGCCCCTTCCCCAGAGCAGATCAGTGGACCCTGGGCCAGCCACTCAGGCCTCAGCACAGGGGAATTGTGGGGTACCCTTGAATGTTCTTAGGTACTCAGTGGTCCTGGGTCGCTTGCCTAGTGAGCACAAGACCTCGGCTCCACCCCCGGCCCTGTAGATGATAATTATTATGAGAAAGTAACATCCAGAGGTCACCTGATACAGGACATAAACAAAAGGAGATTTTCCTTTTCCGCTCCTGCCCCTTGTCGGATGACACGCTGTGAAGACTCGGGGGTTCTCCCAAACTTTCTCTAAGCCTTGAGCATGTGCACAACTGCGTGTGCACACGTACACACACACACACACACGCACACACACGCGCACACACACACAAAGCAGTCATACCCCCAAAGCAGTGGTTACTGTTTGCCATGGGCAATACAGGCAACCCCTCACCCACACTGTGGGGTCACTGGTGAGAGTGACCCCACTTTCCAGGAAAGCCAGGCACCACGATGCCAGTGGAGGTGGTATCTGCCAGCAAGGAGGCCATCATCTTTCTCTCTTTCTCTTTGCTTTGCTAGCGAGGCAGGAGCATCTTTCCAAACTGTACTGAGCTCCGGTGCTGGCCGGTGTCCTCGGGATAGGTGGGCTGTTGTTTGTTTGGACCCCGCTGATGGACACTCACATCTTACTGGTTTTCTGGGGAGAGCCATTAGGCTGTGTGATTTGCAGAGATACCTCTCTGGCTTTAGGGTGGGCATGAGGGGACACCGTGGCTGTGTCTTTGAGGATGGCAGGTCCCTGGCTTAAGGGATGGTGCTGGGAGGAGACAGGTTGCATTGGTGGAAGATTCTGGAGCTTCCTCAGGGTTCCAGCAGCAGCTAGACAAGGCTCACCCAGAGCCAGTGCGCTGCAAGCATTTGGTGACAGGCTGAGCTGTGCAGGGGCTGGGACAGGGTTAGGGCGATGCTGGGTTGGGCAGGACCTGGTCTATTGGTGCTGGGGTGTGGAAACCCTTGCTGGCTTGGAATCCATCAGGAGCCTGTGGTCAGGCACCCAGCCCAGGGGAAAGGGCCACCTTCCTTTTGGGACCTCAGTTCACATCCTGTACTGCTTCCCTTTGGCCCTCAAGGACCTATCTCTACTTCATACGTTGCAAGTGGTGGAAGAGATAGGGTCCCCTCAAATAGGTGACTCATGGTGATGGGGTAGATGTCACATCCCTACTCCGGGGAGCCTGAAAGGAGAGACACTCTCCAAAGGGAGCCCCAACCTCACCATGTATGTCCCCCCTAATACTGCTAAAGGCCTTGTTGGTGCACTTCCCAACTACTGATGTCCTGAGAGGCCCCCAGTTCCCACCAGACCCCTCAAGCAGCCCTCATTCCTGCTTGCCCCATGTATCTCTTGCTGCCACCACCCTGTCTTAACTCGAATGCTGTGTGACTTTAGGCAAGTGTTTCCACTTCTCTGTGCCTGGGCCTCCCCCTCAGTGAACTAAGGATGCTATTTATCCTCACATTCTAGATGCTTGTGAGGATTCAGTGTTTGCAAAGAGCTTGAAGCAGGGCCTAGCTTCTCCAGGGTTTGAACGGGATCACCCAGCGGTCCTCGGTTTCTGTAAAGTGACCCTCTCGGTGACTAAGCGGGGTGTAGCTTTGTATGGCTGTGTTCGGTCTTCTATTTACCTTGCAAAAGTTTTCAGAACAGCTGGCAGCAGCCTGTCTGCCATGGATGCTGCTCAGAGAGGGAGCCTGGCGTCCAAGGAGCTTGGTCCGTGGCTCTCCCATAGTCCACTTGGGCTGGTTACCATCCTTAGGGGCCAGTACAGGCCCTCCCTGTGTTTCAGAGTGCATCTCTCATCCATTTCCAGTGGTCCCAAGCTGTAGACCTGTGCACAGGAGTCCCACACTGTCACCTGCAGCAGCCTGAAGCTGCAGAAAAGAATTTCAGGATGAGTTGGTATAAAGCAGAGTTGAGTTTATTAAGAAAAGAATTTAAGGCAGCTGGAGAGCTGGCTCAGCAGTTAGAGCCCTGGCCACTCTTCCAGAGGACCTGGGTTCAATTCCCAGCACCTCCATGGCAGCTCACAACTGCCTGTAACTCCAGTTCTGGGGGATCCCAAACCCTCACACAGAAATACATGCACACAAAACACCAGTGCACATAAAAATATCCTCTAAAAGAAAAGAACGCAGGGCTGAGGAGGGGACTCCATCAGCAGAATGCTTGTCTCACATGCGAAGGCCCTGGGCTCCATCTCCAGCGTGGATAGACAGGACTTGGCAGTGTGTACCTGGCACTTGGGAAGTGTAGGCAGGAGGATCAGGAGGCTGTCCTCAGCTACTTAGCAAGTTCAGGGTCAGCCTGGGCTGTGTGGAAGCGTGTGTGGAAAAGAGAAGGTGAAGAAGCAACTGTGGAAGGTCCTCATGCCAGTGTGTGGGACCCCCCATGTATGCTGCGTGCGCGTGCACATGTGTGCACACACAGACGTGGACATAGAAGTTAATAGACAGAGAGGTGCATCTGAAAAGGGCAGCCCCCTCCCCCAGTCCCTTCGCTGTCTCTGTCTGTAGGATTTTGGAATTACGCTGCTCAAATGATTCCTAAGGGACCCTGCCTCCTTTGTCTTCCCTTTACTTTGCCAGCCTCCACTCTCCTTCCTTTTGAGGTAAGGTCTCACTTACCATGTAGCTCTGGTTGGCCTTGAACTCACTGTGTAGACCAGGCTAGCTTTGAACTCACAGAGATCTGCCTGTCTCTGCCTCCTGAGTGCTGGGATTAAAGGCTTGTGCCACTATGCCCGGCCTCCTTTTTGTCTTAAAAAGAAAAGGATTATTATTTATGTGTTCATGTGTGTGCACAGGTATGTGTGTGTAGGTGACTGTCTCTTTGTGCTTGGAGGACAGAAGAGGGCTTTGGATCCCTCCATCCCAGAGTTTCAGGCATTTGCTGGATGCCAGACTTGTCACGTGGGTGCGGGGATCTGAACCTGATTAACCGCTGAGCCAGCTTTCTAGCCCAGTTCCCTCCCAGGTGACATTCTAGGGCAGCTCTGGGCACCCGGGGAAGGATTACAGTGATGGTGAGACCATGGCCCAAAGGGGTGAAACGAGGGCCCGAGGCTATAAACGGGGTTTGGAGATGCCTGGCAGGTGGCAGGTTTAGCTGGAAAAGGAGAAAGGGCACACCCGAAGGTCATGTAATCTTGGGCCTTAACCATGGTTCATTACTAGTTCGGTATTTCTTTGTTATTGTGTGTGTGTAATATGTGTGAGTATGTGCACACGCATGTCATAGCACGTGTATAGAAGTCAAAAGACAACTCGTGGGAGTCGGGTCCCTCCTCCCTGTGGTTGTCAGGCTTCACGGGTTGAGCCAGCTCGCTGGTCCTGCTTCAGTCCTTATTTGAAATACCCTACATAGAAGGAAATTTACCTGTGTCGCCAGGCTTCCCTGCTTGTGCCGGAAGTAATAACTCTTGACTGGAGAGGGCCTCGCACAGTTTGGGTAAGGGTCCCTTTCCTTTCCCACAATCTCTTCATTTCCTCTGTCCGCCCTCGGTCCATCTGTTTGCGGCCCACTCCGGGGCTGGCTCCTGACCTTGCTGCCTTTTCAGACACCTGATGTGTGTCTAAGGAGCATTAACCACAGACCCCTTCCACAGACAGGTCCTATCCCACCCCAGCCAGCAAAATGGCACCCGTGGCCCAGATCTCCCTGGCTGGCCTCCACTTTGTTTGTTTGTTTGTTTATTTATTTATTTTTCTTTACTTTACTTGTACTGGGGAGGGGCTATATCCTCAGGTTCCAGGGGTGGTTCCTCCTCTCTTCAGGCACCTCTGCCAGGAGCCCATTGATTCCCTCCAGTGAAAGGGGACACGCACTGCATTGCTGTGTTCATTCTGAAGAAAGCTCCTGCTTGCTATCAGATAACGCGTATATTGTAAATAGAGTTTATTTAAAAACCTGTCTTTATAGGTGGTTGTTTCTCTGAGTCCTTCTGTGGCAGCTAGGACCTGATGTCCAGGACCTGAACAGCTGCATGGGGTGGAGTGGGTGGACTGGGCTATAGCCTCTGGCAAGCCAGGCTGTGGGGAAATCCATTGGTCGGCACACCCCTCAGGACACTGAGTTTGTGAGTGCTGATGGACACTGCGACCTGGAGGGAATGGGTTGCCATGGAAACAGGCCTTCCCTGGCTGCCCACTGCTGGCCTGGCCCAAAGGAGTCCCCGGTGATCCCTTGGTCCCCTGGTGTCTCTCCAGTCCCTACATTCTCTAAGCCTGGACATCAACCAATCCCAGTATGCACCTCCACAGCTCTGAGGGTGAAGGACTGGCTGCTGTGCCCAGGTCCCCGTGGGCTAGGTGCCACAGAGCTGGGCTTGAAACAGGACAGTGAAGGAGGCTTGTTTTCGTCAAAGTTCTTTGAGGAGGTCTGGACTGTGCCCAGGTCCCCTGTGTCCCAGGAGATTTCGCCACCCCTCTTGGTGGTGCATTCAGAACACAAGGCAGTGAGCACCCATGTGCAGGGTAGCCCCCCGCCCCCGCTATGGCCCTGCAGCTCTGTCACATAGGGGGAAGAAATGGCATAGGGAATGATGTCCACCAGTGTCCTGGAGAGCTGAGGCCGGAACTGGGAGTTGGGAGTTGGCTGTCAGAGCCTTCCTAACCACTGTGCCATCCACCTTTCTCTCTCTCCTAGGCTCTTTGGAAGGGCCAAAGGGCATTTTGGCAGGGAGAGGCTTCTGATGACCCTCAGAGTGAGCTCTAAGTTTCCATGTTCACATCCCCACAGAGGCCCTGCAGATGCGGACGTTGAAGCCTAGAGAAGGGGAGCAACTTGCCTAGAGACACACAGCAGGAGAGGTGGAACAGCCTCTCGGCCAAGACCCTGCTACAGCTGGTGTTTGTGTCAGGCCCCCAGACTGTCCCCAGATCCACTGCGGTAGCCCTGCTGCCTACTAGGTGAGTGGGGGTGAGAGGGCAGAGCCCCCGGCCCAGCTTCCTGGGTTGGGCACGGATGTGCAGGAGGGTACCCTGGCCTTGGGGTGCCGTGTAGCCACCAGCTTCATTCCCTCCATGTGTCCTGGTCCCACGACCTCCCAACCTTTTGGGCTTCATCTTTGAACTCAGATTTCCGTCATCACTCATCATTCATTTGGCTGTTTACCTCACTCTCTGCACACCAGGGAGCAGTTATAGGAATCAAAAGAAGAGAGGGGTTAAGGTGACCTTTTCACATGCCCCTCTGACCTCAGTTTTGATCAAAGGGTTATCAGGGTCACCAAGAACAATGAAGAGATTGCCAAGGACTTGTTCAAAGGAGTTTTCAAGTCTGACCGAGAACTCTGACATTTATACGTAGCTATGAAGATGGAGATATTTAAAATCATGTTTTCCTTAAAAAAAAAAAAGTTGCATATAACCAACGGGGTGCAGTAGTCAGGGGCTCATGAAAGGTTTTGGGGACCCCCTCCTAAAGGACATGACTTGAAACATTTTTGTTGCATGTGTTTATTTGTTCTATGTGCTTACGGGGAGGTGTGTGTGAGCCATGGCATGTCTGAAGGCCTGGGAACAGCTTGCAGGACCATTTTCCTCACCCCTCTTTCCATCATGGGGGTCCCGGGGATTGAACCGGGGTCAACAGGGATTGTGGCAGATGCCTTCACCTGCTTAACCATCTCCCCAACCCAAAAGTGACTTTTGAGCTGGGAGTTGAAGGAGACTGATTTGTGCCTGTCAAGGTGTCTGGGAACTGTTTGCAAAGGTCTGTGGCTGGCAGGCCCGGCCATCCCTTCTTCAAGCCACAGAGTATGCTGCCTCGATGAACACATTTACCACCTTCCCTTGTCAGTCATGTAGTCATTCATCAAAACTTAAGTGAGCCCCTCCTGTGTGCTGGGGACACAGATGTGACTCAGTTTCCCTGCCCATGAAAGGCTGAAACTGCCTTTGAAGAGCGGTGGTCAGGGCTTTGGACTGGCGTGTCTCTTACCCTTAGCTGGGTCCTAAGGTGCCAACAACCCGCCCGTTTTATAGGTCAAGTTGTGAGGCTAGCTAGGCCTCCCCGGGTGGCTAGTGCCCTTCTCAGAACCCTGAGGCCAGCTGAGTGGGTGGGCGTCTTGTCTGCTCTCAGAGGCTCTCCTCTACCTCAGGGTCTTGTGTCGCCCCAGCCAGGACCATGGGCAGCAACAAAAGCAAGCCCAAGGATGCCAGCCAGCGGCGCCGCAGCCTGGAGCCCGCGGAGAACGTGCACGGGCCGGGGGGCGCCTTCCCAGCCTCACAGACACCGAGCAAGCCCGCCTCCGCCGACGCCCACCGCGGGCCCAGCGCCGCCTTCGTGCCCCCCGCGGCCGCCGAGCCCAAGCTCTTTGGAGGCTTCAACTCCTCGGACACTGTCACCTCCCCGCAGAGAGCGGGGCCTCTGGCAGGTCGGCCCTCCCGCTCGCTGTGTGTCCCCGGGCTGGGGACACCCTCTCTGGGTTCTGAGGACTTGGTTTCCCGGAGGCTGCGAGGTGGGGAAGGGACTCATAAGCTGGAAAGCGGGGCTTCTGCCGCCTTGGGGCTGCCAGGTTCAGAACATCACGGGTTCCGAAGAAGGGGCTGAAGGGGGACCCTGGGGTCCGCTGGGAGGGGCCGCCCCGACCGCCTCGCTGCCGGTCCCCGCCCAGCCTTTGTTCCCGGCTCCGCGGAGCGACGGCCCGAGTGCGCCCCTGCGCCCTCTGCTGGCGCTCTGGGGTGCGGCAGCCCGGCCGCCGGGGGCTGAGCCGGGTGACTCACTCTCTGCCAGCTGCCTGCACGGCTCCACACCCACTCGTGCAAATCCCACGCTCTGACGGAGCCACACTCGCGGCTGCAGCCCACAGGGGCAAATCCCACCCAGACCCAGCCGTATGTGCCCACGTTGATTGACTGGAGACACCATCAAAATGCTCCCAGTTCACTAAGCGGTTCATTGTGTTCCTAGAGGCGCCATCTAGGCCAGGCACCCCACACCCCCCAGGGCAGCACACACAAGATGCAGGTGTGCGTACAGCCTCGCAGCCTCGGGTGGGACTGTGCACCTGCTTGCACAGGGGATGCAGACACGGGCTAGGGTACGCAGCCTCACGTCCCCCCACAGGCTCTTGGTTGTGGTGAGACCACCGGGTAGGCTGCCCACCTCCTCCTGGTGCAGCCACACACCCACTGGGTCATTTGAGAAGCATTTGTGGAGCCTTGGGCAACGAACAGTGGGCTGCAAGAGCCCAGGGAGCAGCTGTGGGTGAGGAGAGGCTGAGGGGAAGGGCCCTGCAGCCTGGCCCAGATACCTAGAGCTGCTAGGTGCGCGCGCTTCTGCTTGTGTGCAGACAAGGCGCCCCTGGCCTGCAGCCCAGCAGGGAGCCACAGGCCCTTGCTCCTTCCGGTGCCCAGTGTGACTTCTTAGGGCCAGGCTGGCGAGGAAGGCGGTCTCCCACTCCGTCTCCTGCGGGGTTCTGACACCTCCTATCCTGCTCTGCAGGTGGGGTGACCACCTTTGTGGCCCTCTATGACTATGAGTCACGGACAGAGACCGACCTGTCCTTCAAGAAAGGGGAGCGGCTGCAGATTGTCAACAACACGTGAGTGGCACTGCGGGGGGTGGGCACCGCACTGGGAGCGTGGGCCCCTCTATGCCCAGAGCTGCCGGCAGAGGGCGGTGTAGAGCTCACTGGGCCGCTTCTGCCCTTGGTGGGAGGTGGCCCTTCCTAAACCCCGACGGTCTCCTCCCTTGTCCCGGGCCCTGCCTCTTGTCCCGGGCCCTGCCTTCGCACCTCAGCCTCTCCCTCTTTCTGCTTCTCTCTCGCTGGCCCTTAGGAGGAAGGTGGATGTCAGGTGTGTACCGAGGCCAGGTGGAGGGGGATGCTTCGCTGAGGCTGGGGACTGCTCTGTGCATGTGCTTCCCTCACCGCTCTTGTGTGGTCTCCAAGCCCTTTCCTATCCCTTTAGCTTATCCTGCATCTCACCCGTTTGAGCCAACCCTTCATCTTCTCCCCACACCTTCCTGTTAGCTCACCTCCCTCTTCTGGTTTGTGATTCCACATTGAGTGCCAGCTACATGCAGGACCCAGTGTATTCTGGAGGCCGGGGAGGGAGGCAATGTGGTGGGAAAGTGGGCTACCCCAGGCCAGGCCAGGGGCGGGCAGAGGCAGGCTGGGGTCCCTGCAAGATGGGCCCGGGAGAAGGGGCTGTCCTTATCAGGCTGCGCATCCCAGGCAGGACAGTGAGCCGCTGCAGGTAAGGGTGGAGGGTAACAGCCCTGGGAGGGGGCTTGATGGTTGGAGGTGTGTGCCGGGCTATGGGGGCCTTTCCTTGGGGCAGGTAAGGCTTGGGGACTTTGATCTGGGCTGTTCTGAAAGGTAGAGAGGAGCTTATCACAGAGTGCTCCCAGGGCCTGGCTAAGGAGGCAAGCTTTCCACATCCCTGGGGGTGTTTCCCTGCCTGTGCCTCCCGTCCTGGTGTGTGCTACTCTGTCTGCTCCAAATATGCCTTCTCTTGTATCCCCCTGGTGAACTCCTATCCATATCTCAAGATCCAGGGTGGAACTGCCCTCTGTGTGAGGCAAAAGCAAGCAGGTGCCATGCGCTGTGCCAGTCATTCTCACCCATACCCCCTTCATCTCGTTATCTCTGATCCCTGGGCCAGCAGTAATGGTGGAGGGGCTGGCTCTGCTTTGTGAGTGAGGAAACTGAGGCTCAGAGTTGTGAAGGCCCTTGTCCAAGGTCACATGGCTACAGAATAGCAAGCCCAAGAAGGAACCTGGGCCTTTGCTCTTCCCTTTCCTAGACTGCCACCCTGGGGAAGCAGCCTTCCCATCAGAGAGGCCAGCTGCTCTTTCCCTCCTAATGGATGTCCCTGAGTCCCCATGTCCCCAGATGTTGGTGGCATTGGGATGAGCAGGAGGAGGAGGAGCAGTATGACAGCTGTAATCGCTGTTACTGTGGCAACGAGAGGAGAGTTGACCTGTCCAAGGTAACACAGCTGATAGAGGCAGAGCTGAGTGGGCAGTGCCCACAGTCCTAGGGTGGCCACCTACCCTGTTGGAAGGCAGGAAAGGCTTGGGGACTTGGACTGTGTCTCTTACCCCGGGGTCACAGAGCAGCCCCGACTCCTTCGGGGTTTTTTCTGTGCACTGACATTTGACCTTCTGGGAGCCAGTAAGGGAGCCCAGCCTTCAGATCTGGGGGCCCAGTTTGGTACTGCTCTGCCCATTTTCTTGTGGAGGAAAGCCCCAAACAGGCCGGTGAACCTCCACCCTCACCCCTCAGGCTCCTGTGGGCTGATGTCAGGCTGCTTTGCTCACTCTGGAGTCTGGCCACCTTATTCTGTGGGCCCCGTTCTGGGACAGCCTGTCTCCTGCCTTTCTTTCTCTCCCCCTCTTGGCCCTGAGCTTCTGGGCTGCTGCATTTGGCCGTGGACATCAGGGGTCCTTGATTTCAGCTTTTCTTTGCCATTGACTGTGTTATGTAGCTTTGGGCAAATCATGGATGCTTTGGGTTGAAAGATTTTAGAGTGCTTTGGGCAAATCCTCTCCTACTCCATGTCTCAGTTTCCCCAACTCTATCAAGAAAACACTGGTCTCTCTTGCTGGAGTGACTGGGTCTTTGTGTTGGGGGTCTTGCCTTCTTCCTTGTTGGGTGACCTTGGGGGTCAAATCAGAGAGGAAAATGTGTGTATTCCAAGTGAGGGTGGAGCTTTGGCGCATGGGTACTGCCAGTGTGTCTGTCCCTCACGGCTCCAGTTGCACTGTGCACATTCATCTAGAAGGGACCCCTGTGGCCCAGCGTTAGCAGGGTCTGATGATGGCCAGGCCTCCAGCTGGTCCTTCGAGCATCTCCAGCTCCGCTTGCTCCTGGGTTCAGTGTTTCCATCTGTAAAGCTGGGCAAAGATGAGCTCAGACATCTAGTGCATTCAGGCTGGGGCTCTGTCCCAGATGAGGCCAGGGCCTTTCTGTCTCTGGACCAGGGTGGGGATGCTGTGTGTCTTCTCAGGGTCAAGGGAGGGCCAAGGTCACCAGCTGACTAATTTGACTCCCTTCTTGCCTACTCCCCTCCCCCAAGCCTTGCGTGGAGATGAGCCTTTGGTCCTTTGAGCATTCGAGCCTCATGGTACCCACAGGGAGGCACCTGGCCTGGCTGTGTGACCTTGCACAGAGCCCTTTGCTTCTCTGGCCTCAGTCTTCCCATCTGTACAGGGAGTGTGGAAAGGGCTGACCCTAGCTCCCAGCCCCTATCCCCTGATCTTCCCTCCAACCTCCAGCCTTCTCCTTGGCCCCTTTGGTTGCTTTGGATGTGAGGCCTCTGGCTGCCCCCTTGGCCCTTTCCCAGTGTCCCCAGCACTGCCTGGCTCTCGCTCTCTCCCTTGACCCCCTGCCACGGCCTCTCACCACACCCCCATCTTTGCCTCTTCTCTCCTGTCGGGCTCTCGCTTGCTCCTCCCTCCTCTGTCTCTGGACCCCTGCTCCAGCCAGACCTGGTTCACATTCAGATGGCTGCAAAGGTACTTCTGCCCCTCCCCCTCCTGCCCTCCTCCCTCTTCCTTCCTCCTTCCTCCCCCTCTTCCTTGGGTAGTTAGTGCCGAGGGCCCTGGGCTCTGAGGCTGGGCCACTGTATCCCCATGACTCCCTGTGTGACTTTGGGCATGGCCCAGTTGTCCCTGGCTTCACCTTCCCCACGGACAGGGGACAGGGGTAGGCTGCAGGAGGAGGCCTGTCATTTTTTAGTTAAGGACCTTTAGGGTGAGCTGTGATCTGGGACGGGCAAGTACTGCTTGTGTTAAGGTGTAGGTAGGCCTGGACTGTTGCCGGGCCCCAGAAGGGCCAGCCTTGTCTCCATTGGGCATTAGGGCTCTCAAGGATTGGGGAGACTTGGAAGGTCTAATCTGGCATCTATCTCATGTAAACCCTGCTTCTCCCTTCTCCTCCCCACTCTCTTCCAAGGCAGCCCTTGGCACCTGCAGGCCGCTCCGCACTCCTGGACAGTGCCCCTGGGCTCAGTCCTTGGGCAGAGGGGGCTGAGTTCTGCTGAGGTTTTGGGTGGCAACCCTCTGGGTCAGTGTGCCAGTTCCAGGCCAGTTCCTGCTGGCTTGCTGTGGACACAGGCTGGCCCAGCTTCCCTGGCTGCGGAGCCTGGCCATGCACCTGGGGAGGCTGGGGTTGCTGACCCTGCTCCCCGATGACATTCTCTGCTCCCTCCCACCTGTGCAGAGAGGGAGATTGGTGGCTGGCACACTCGCTGAGCACAGGACAGACCGGGTACATCCCCAGCAACTATGTGGCGCCCTCCGACTCCATCCAGGCTGAGGAGTGAGTATGCTGTCCGGCTATGGTCAGCTGCCGCTGCCACCACCAGCCCAGGGTCCCTGACTTGTTCCTTCCCCCGCCAGGTGGTACTTCGGCAAGATCACAAGACGGGAATCGGAGCGGCTACTGCTCAATGCTGAGAACCCAAGAGGGACCTTCCTCGTGAGGGAAAGTGAGACCACAAAAGGTATGCCTGAGCACGTCCGTGGCCAGCAGAACTCAGCTTGGAGGGTATTGTTTGAGCTGGAGCTTGCAGAGTGAATACACAGGTACACGGGATGGGGAGGGAAGAGCCCTTCGGTGGAGGAGATAGCAGGAACTGAAGTGACCTGGTACTTGAGGACTGCGTGGCCTAGAGGCGGTGGTCAGGGCACACGAGCTGAGGCCTTCCTTTCTGGCCTCAGTTTCTCACATGGGGAGTGGGTGCAGGTTCTCAGGAGCCCCGAGGATCACATAGCCGTGGATTTGTTCCCAGGATAGGTACAGATGCAGTGGGCCCCTCTGTTTCCCTTTCCTCTTTCCCAGGGGCCTGGCCTGGCCTTGCCCTTCCCCCACAGACTGTCTCTGCTCTGTTTCTGCCCCTTCTCCTAGCCCATCACCATGGCAACCAAGCTAGGCTGCTTCCTGTGGGCCTGGGGCTCAGCGGGAGATGAAAAAGTGCTTGCACCCCGCCATGTGCGCTGTGCCCAGTACACAGTCACGGCTCTGTGTGTGTGTGTGTGTGTGTGTGTGTGTGTGTGTGCTGTTGGGGGTGGTTGGCTAGTGCTGCCAGGAGTGAAATGTGTGGTCCTGCTTCCTGAGGCTTGGGGCCCACTGTGATGTGGGCAGATGTGAACATGTGGCCACTGGATATCAGTAAGCTGCCGTGTGTACAGGTGGTCCCACCTGGCCACGGCCCTCAGCCCGTGTCTTCTGTGTGAACACGATGTGGGCAGTCGGTAGAAAACATGGCTTCCCAGTGTTGCTTTGAGACAGGCCAGGATGGGTCTCAGGCCCAGCCCTGCCTGACTCACTCATAGGTTACCAGAAGGTCGTCATGTTTACCCAACGGGGTCCAGTGGGTGGTGGGGAGGCAGAGCCTCTGTTCAGAGCTGCCCATTACCTGCTAGATCCGTGGGGACTGTGCCCCACCTCTCCCTGATGCTACTCTAGGTGCCCCTGGCTCTGTTTAACAAAGGTTAAACAGGACGTTCCCAGCTGCGGTTTGTCTAGGCTCCAGGGAGGCCGGACCCGCAGGCCACACTCCGTGCACCTCCTGCCCGGGACTACTGTGGCAGGGTTAGCACTCACATGCCCCACATAGCCAGCCACACTGCTCCCGTGTGCTCAGCTCATCTCCAGGAAGCAGAACAAGAAGACAGGAGTGGGCAGAGAGGGCAGCAGCCAGCATTTATGAGGTGCTTGCTGAATACTGCGTGCACCCTCACGGCAGTCTCAGGCCCATGGAGGATGATTGGAGGGGTCTCCGCCATGGGGGGTGGGTGTGTGTGCCTTGCCTGGCTGTGTCTACACGGCTGCTGAAAGAGGGTGGACTGAACTCACTTTCTCCAGCAAGGGGCACACCAGCAGGGTGCCATGGAGGTTTCCTCCTACCTGCCCACAGGTGCCTACTGCCTCTCTGTGTCCGACTTCGACAATGCCAAGGGCCTCAACGTGAAACACTACAAGATCCGGAAACTGGACAGCGGCGGCTTCTACATCACCTCCCGCACCCAGTTCAACAGCCTGCAGCAGCTCGTGGCTTACTACTCCAGTGAGTGTCCCCTGGAGGAGTGGGGACTCACTGGCTGCCCCCCCAGGAGGGGAGTGGGGTGCCCAGGGTGTGCCTCCTCTGCCCTGGGGTGTCTCTCCCCTCTCTCCCTGCCCAGCCCCCTCCTCTCCTTCCTCTGCAGCTGGCTGATGAGGAGGGGTCTGCCTTGTGCAAGCTTGAAGGGAGGGGCTGAAGGCTGCTGTTGATTGTTTCTGCAGCTCCAAGACTGGTCTGAACCGGTTCCTGGAGAGGAGGAGGGGGGAGGCCTCTTTGATAAGAACGGTGGAGGGGGCTGGAGCTGGGGTGTGGGGCCGTGTGCAGGGATGGGGCTGGTGCGTGCCTGTCTGTGCATGGCTACTGCAGGTGTGCGCCTCGTAGCTGCCTCCTCAGCCTGGGCCCCGAGCCTCTCTAGGACCAGCTGTCTCTCTGTCCATCTGTTTCTGCTCTGGGGTTCATGTCCCCTGACCAAATCCTCTAGGGAGGGCTGGAACCTTATGATGGAGACCCAAGGCCCCAAGCCTGGGTGGCTAAAGGTTGTCCCATGCCTTCATCTGCCAGCTCCTCCGGCCTCACTTCCAGCTTCCCGTCTCCTGGAGGCTTTTCCACCTGAACAAGTGATCTTGGTCCCTGGCACAGGCCATGTTCTGTGCCAGCTCAGGAACCCCTTCGTCTGGAGTGCCTTCCAGGGCTCCCCAAAGATTCCTAAAGCCTGCCTGGCTCCCCTCTTTCAAACTCTGCTCTGTCACATCTGCAGTCCTGAGAGGTGGAGGGGGGGGAGCTCCCTAGGTCAGGGTCTCACCCCTGCTCCCTGCTGCATCTCTGGCGCTCCCAAATCTGATGGAGAGGGGAAGGAATTAGTGGTTTGGCAGGTGAGTTTTGTGCCACCGCCCCGTGGGGAGAGAGGTATATCAGGAGGGCGTGTGCCTGTCCCCAGAGCTTATGTGCGCTTGCTGCATAGGGCCATCCAAGCTGGACAGGGGGCCAGCTTGCTGTGGACATTGTCTGAGCCCCGTCCTCTGCCTCCATCTTCAGAACATGCTGACGGCCTGTGTCACCGCCTCACTACCGTGTGCCCCACGTCGAAGCCTCAGACCCAGGGCCTGGCCAAGGATGCCTGGGAAATCCCTCGGGAGTCCCTGCGGCTAGAGGTCAAGCTGGGCCAGGGCTGCTTTGGAGAGGTGTGGATGGGTAAGGACCGCGCACCCCTGTCCCCGCCCCAGCCAGACAGCTCAGGGCCCCTGGGCCCCTCTCTCTCTCTGCTGAACAAATGGGCCCTGGTTTTACTCAACTAAACACATGATTACGTTTCCTGCGACCCTTTCAAACCCACATGTAATATATATTGATCTTGCCCTCCCCTCCCTGCCCCCCCTCCCGGCTATGCCCCAGTTGGGGTCCGCACTAAGACTGGCACACCTGACTCCTTGTAGCCCATGCTGCTAGAGGCTGCTCTGTGTACCAGGAGCTGCTGGGCACTCGGCACCATGCTCCTTCAGGGCCTGAGCGAGCGTGCCTAGGTTCTGAGGTAAAATGGGGCTGATAGTAAGTTTCAAGAGTCGTGTAAGCCCATCACAGAAAGAGAAAGTGCTGTGCAGAAGGAGTCTCGGGAAGTCACTGTCCCATCTCCGGTCTAATTGTGCAGCCGCTAGGAGTCCCCTGTGACAGTGGGCTGTCCTAGCCGAACCCGGGCTCCTCTGCCATTGGCAGCTCTCTGCCTACCCAGGGACACTGGTGGTGCCTTCTTCACTGTCCTCCCTTCAGGGGGCACTGGAGGGACTGGGCTGGGGAAGGGACGTGAGGAGGAAGGACAGAGGGAGAAGCCAGCTCCTGAGCTGAGACCAAAAGGAGGGTTTAGGCAGGTCCGGGGTGAGTCTCAGCCTCGGTCCTCCTCAACTGTGATTCTTGGTAGTGTGTGCTGGGGATCTGAGAGCTTCCTACTTCTCCCTGGGGCTCTGCATAGAACAGGAATTGCCATGAAAGATCCGTGGATGGCCTGACGCTAGACAGGCTAGAGAGCTGACCCCGTCTCCCCTCAGACCCCGTCCCTGCGACGAGGAGCACTCCCGGCTGGCTGGTCGGTTCCCCGCCTGGTGCATCGCAGGCACCAAGTTGACCTTGCGTTCTGTGTTCCCAATGGCCCCAGACACAGCCCGCCCTCTCCTCTAGAGCGCTGATAGTGCTCACCCAGCAGAGACAGGGTCATGCAAGTGGAAGCAGTTAAGATGGGACCTTTGTCACCCACATTCCCAATCAGTCAGTGTCCTAGCAGCCACTGTTTGTGACCAGGCTCCAGACCCTCCTCTCACAGTCCTGAGAGGACTCTCCGTTCCTCAAGCCCATGTTATAAGTGAGAATACAGAGTCTCAGGAAGGCCCCTGGCCTTGCCTGAGCCCATGCCATGAGTTGGGAGGCAGGAGTGGAGACAGGCTCGCCAGTGGGCCGGCCTGGCCCAGTGCAGCAGAACCAACTGAGGCCTGTATTGAGCTTGCTATGTCCCTCCCGAACAGGGACCTGGAACGGCACCACGAGAGTCGCCATCAAAACCCTGAAGCCAGGCACCATGTCTCCAGAGGCCTTCCTGCAGGAGGCCCAAGTCATGAAGAAACTGAGGCATGAGAAGCTGGTGCAGCTATATGCCGTGGTGTCGGAGGAACCCATTTACATTGTGACCGAGTACATGAGCAAGGGTAAGGCCTGAGCCTGGGGTGAGCGCCGCTCAGTGCCTGTGCAGGGCAGGAAACTTACTCCTTACCCCAGACCAACCCTGACGGGTGGACAGCTAAGCCAGGGACCGTCTCGCTCCTTTCATAAATAAGCACTGCTACTTTTTTTTTTTTAAGATTCTCTTTTACCGCTGTCAAGACTCCTGTTGCTGTTGGGTGCTGTGTGGCACACACCTGTAATCCTAGTGCCTAGGGGGATCTGGAGTTTGAGGGCAGGCTGACTCTATAGCAAGACTGTCTCAGCAAACAGCAGTGTGGGGCTGGGGCTGCAGCTCAGTTGTAGAGTGCCAGCCTGGTGTGCACAAGGCCCTGGCTTTGGCCTTAGGTTTGATCCCCCTCACTGCACGAGTTAGGCATGATGCCGTAACCCCAGCACTGAGGTAGAGGCAGGAGGATCACGAGTTCAAGGTCAGCCTCCATTGCATAGTGGGTAGGGCGGCTCACTGTGTCTGTCTGTACGGCAGCCACATCACCCCAGACTTCCCTGCTGTCCTCAGCCACGTGGCTTTCCCGCTCCAGCCCCGGGCAGCCGCTGGCTGGCAGCCTTGGTCCTGATGAACTTACCTGTCTCGGGCTTTCCACATTGTCTTTCACATCTAACAACCCCCTGTTTTGCTTGCCCGCCCTCCCCAGCCTACCCTTACCACAAGGGTCCAGTAGGGTTTCTTGGTCTAGCTCCCTCGAGTGTTTGCCTTTGTGTGCTGAACACTGAGTTGAAGTTTTTTGTTTGTTTGTTTCTTACTGGTCGAGCAAGAGGGGGTCTGAGACCCAGGCTAGGCTACAGTTGCTCTCTCTCTCTCTCCAGGGAGTCTGCTGGACTTTCTCAAGGGGGAGACAGGCAAATACCTACGGCTGCCCCAGCTGGTGGACATGGCTGCTCAGGTGAGTTTTCCTCCGCCATCTTCCTGTGCCCTTAGCCCTCAGCCCTCAGGCTCAGAGCGTCCCCTCCAGGAGGCCTGCTTTCATTACACCAGAATCTCACCTTGCCACTCAGTGGCGCCCTCGCAGGCGCGTGGGGTGCTTCACCATATCTGGGCACTGGAGGCACGCGTATACAGAATTAAGAATGAAAATAAAGTATGGAAAGTTTAAAATGACCTGGCGTGCACCTGCGTCTATGGGTCATCTAGGGCCTCTTTAATACCTGCTTCCCTGGCAGCATCTTACTGTGACCTCCCGTTGTCCTTTGCTGTCCCCCTCGGCCACTGAGGTCTGGTCAGCCTTTTCAAGCCAGCACTGCTTGTTGTGAGCTGAATGAAGGTCCTTGCTTGAAAAGACATGGGATAGGCAGGGTGTTTGGCTGTCTCTCTCCCCCCAGGCACGACCAGCCCGAGACACTGGCTTGTACCCCTGGGGTGGGTGTGGGTGGCCCCTGAGCCAGGCCCTCTGTCTCTGCAGATCGCCTCGGGCATGGCGTATGTGGAGCGGATGAACTACGTGCACCGGGACCTCCGAGCCGCCAATATCCTGGTTGGAGAGAACCTGGTGTGCAAAGTGGCTGACTTTGGGCTGGCCCGGCTCATCGAGGACAACGAGTACACGGCCCGGCAAGGTGGGGCCAAGGGGAGCGGCCGCTGGTGTCTGTCTGTCAAGTGGAGAGGAGAGTGAGGCCCTGCCGCGGATCAGGAGTGACATCCGGGCGTATCTCTCCTGCAGGTGCCAAGTTCCCCATCAAGTGGACGGCGCCTGAAGCCGCGCTGTACGGCAGGTTCACCATCAAGTCCGACGTGTGGTCCTTCGGGATCCTGCTGACCGAGCTCACCACGAAGGGACGAGTGCCCTACCCTGGTGAGGAGGCTGCGCTGGTGTCCCTGATCTTGGCCCTAGGGGCAAGTCTCCCCACCCCGGACGGCACCCCTGGGCTTCCTCATTCCGGGCTGGATCCCAAAGAGGCTGCCTCCAGTCAGGGCTCTTGGCCTCAGAGATGAGGTTTTCTGCGCCACGGGCTGAAAGCTGTTCCGGCCCTGTCAGTGTCTGGAGCCATCTCCTCACAGCCCCTCTGTCCACAGGGATGGTGAACCGCGAGGTGCTGGACCAGGTGGAGCGCGGCTACCGGATGCCGTGTCCCCCTGAGTGCCCCGAGTCCCTGCACGACCTCATGTGCCAGTGCTGGCGGAAGGAGCCCGAGGAGCGGCCCACCTTCGAGTACCTGCAGGCCTTCCTGGAGGACTACTTCACATCCACCGAGCCGCAGTACCAACCCGGGGAGAACCTATAGGAACTGTGTGCGCAGGACTGTCGCCCCTAGGCTTTGGGCTGTCACCTCTGTGGCACCCACCTCCTTTCATCCTCTTTCTGGGGCTGAGTTGCCTCGGCAATGCCCCTTTGGAGCATGGAAGGGCTTCAGGGACAGGGGCAGCCTGGAAGGGCAGGTTGAGGCTGGTCCGGTGACTGTCCCGTGGCCTGCCCTGGCTGCAGGCCCTCTCTGTGCATTCTCTGGAACCAGCCTGCTCCTCGCAGCAGACACCAGGTGAAGGGCAGGGCTGTGGGGTGGCTTTCCAACCTCAGCCCACTCCACTCACCTGGCTCCTCCCCACTTTCTTCACCCTGGGTCTGTTTCAAGCTGGCCAAAGAGCCTTTCCAAAGAGGAATGAGGCCCAGCCCTTGGCCTATATGTACTTCCTGCCCTTGGCTATCCTTGTTGGAGGCTTCTGGGTAGAACACTGGGTCTGGAGCTCCCTGCCATGGCTCTCAGGCTGGACAGCCCAAGGCCCAACACAAGTTGGGGTGTGAGGATGAGTACTCCCTCTCAGCCCTGTCCTCCACAGGGAACCTTGGAGATCATTGACACACTGCCCTCATTTCTCTGTTGGAAAAACTGAATCCAGGAGGGGCTGTGAGGTGGGCTTAGCACCTGGTGCTCCCTCTGACTTCCTCAGGAACTAATGAGAACTGTCCTCAAAGGCAGTGGACAGGCTGGGGCCTGAGACTGGGCTAAAGGAGGCAGAGTTCTGCCACCACGGAGGCCCACGGGTCTGTTGTGGGGAAAGGCAAGCAGATGCTGAGCCAGGAATGACGGCTGGACCATGAGGGTGTGGAATGGGCTTCAGTCACAGTGTGGATGGCCTTTGACCTCCAGAGCCAGTGTGATGTGGGGTGAGCTCCCAGGCTGCAGACACAAGCCAGTACAAGTTGAAGAGCTAAGAAGAGCCTGGTCATCCTCCTCCATTTGTCCTGATCATTTCAACCCCTGGCCCCTGCTCTCCTGCCTATGCTGGGACCCCTTAACTCAGGGGGAGGGAGGAGAGTTCCTCGGCCAGGGAAATGAGGGCAAGATTCCTCCCTGCTGTGCACCGACACTGGCCCTGCCCTCTCTCTGAGCTACAGTCTTTGCCCCTGTGGCTATGGCCTCTGCCATTGGCCAGCCCCTGTATAGATCCCGTAGCTGGGCATCTAAGGGGAGCACAGCCCTGGGACTGCAGCCAACTGACTGCTTGGTCTTTGGCTTTTCTGCCCAGCCTTAGGGTAGGTGGCTTCTCTCTGCCTCAGTTTTCCCATCTGTAAGGTGGGCAGTTGATGATTTGTGGCATCTCAACCGAGGGGCCCTGTGTGTGTATGTGTGTGTGTATGTATGTGCCTGTGTGTCTTCCCTTGTGTCCATATTTAACATGTAAAAACACTCCTACTCTGTCCCCAGACATGATCATTTCACTCATTGCCCCATCACAGCAATAATGCCCCTGCTGCCGGGGATTCCAGCCAGCCAGGCCCTGCTTACAGGGAAGGAGGCTAAGCAGGGCCTGCCCTGACATTTCTACTTTCCTCCCATAGTCTCTTGCTTAAGTCTCCCCATGCACCTGGCGAGTCTGATCTTGCCATCCACTTTCCCCAACCCCTACTCTAGCTGCCCAAGGACCTCTGTGTAAGGTGGCCTCAACTTTCAACTGTCCACTTTTCCTTCCTTCATTCCTTCCCCTTTCTTTCTTTCTTTCTTTCTTTCTTTCTTTCTTTCTTTCTTTCTTTCTTTCTTTCTTTCTTTCTTTCTTTCTTTCTTTCTTTCCTTTCTCTCTTTCTCTCTTTTCTTTCTTTCTAACAGTATTTTGTAGATTTCAGATGACTATGCAGAGGCCTTGGGGACCCCAGCTCTGGGCAGGGCATGGGGATCCCACATTCCACGGCCCAGGCTTGGGGCGGGAGGGAGGACCCAGAACTGGTTGTACATACTTTGCATACTGTCTGATTAAACACAAACAGACCTCAGTTTGGGCCGCCATTTATTTACCATCTACTGTCTGCAGGAAGGTCGGAAGCATCCCGGGTGTGAGGGAAGATAGCAGTTGTGGGCCTCCGGCCCCGAAGATGGTGCTTCCTGCTGGGGAGTGATATGATCAGAGAGGGCAGACGCTGCACGTCTGTACTTATCTGAGGATCTGGGGGAAGCACCGGTTAAGCCAAGGATGCTCGTGAGATGTGGACAGCTGGCAGGGTGGGCAGAGCTGCCTTACTTGTGTGGAATGTGTTCTTTCTGGGGTGATCTCAAAGGCTCCGTGTGTGAGAGAGAGAAAGGCCCAGGTGAGCTGTGGCCACATGCACACAGAGCTAGGTGTTCACATCCACCTGCATGCAGCGCTTTCTCTAGCGTTCCCTTTCCCTGTCAGCCTTTCCTCCCTATCACCCTCTGCCCATATCCAGCTTCTCACTCTGGGCCTGGGCTTCTTCTACTCTGAAAATCTGTTTACTCTTACAAGTTGGAAACTCCTGATTCAACCTTCAGAGGCCACAGAGCACCCGGCGAGTCTTTCCTGAGCCCTGGAATCTTCCGGGGCCGTCATGGCTGTTCACCAAGCTCCATCCGCTGGACCAGATGCCCCCTTCCCCGCCCAGCCCTAGCCCATGGGGCAATGTCTGTGCAGAGAGGGAGGCAGTGGCCTCTTCTCTTTCTCCCCACCAGTGCCTTTAGGGGCTGTGCACCTGAGGGAGACAGGGACAGGTGCAGACAGCAGAGGGAGCCATGGCTTGGCCTGGGCCTCCAGCTGCTTCACTGGCCTGCTTCCGTGAGTGAGGCCCCATGACCCTTTCTGTCGGGGATGTTTTTCTTCCAGGAAAAGGCTTCCTTGTAGCAGGAATAATTTAAGTTCCTTCTTGCAGAGTGGGACAGTTGAGAAAAGCACAAAATAACAAAACAAACAAAATCACTTGTATCGCTTGTATCACTTGTATTCCAGACTCCTCTGCCCCTCGAGCCCAGTGGACAGGGCATCTCCCCGGGGTGTGTGCAATGCCTGGCTGCTCACCCTTCTTGTCTCTTGGGTCTCTTTGTCTCTGTCCCGTGGCTCACAGTTGAGCTGCTGGCTGGAGAAAAACTTGGAACAGAGGTCCAGCCTGGGCTCGGCACTGCCACATCCATTGCAAATGTGCTCATGGGGGGATCGTGGTAACGGCTCACGGCTCGCCTGCCAGCCCTCTGTATCCGGCCATTGTGCTCATGCCTTCCTCTGGGGGGTGCACCTGCTGGGTGTTGTGGGTGTAGGATCTAGGGTGTGTATGGGTTGTAAGGGAGGGTGTGATGTGGGGGTATGCGTGGGTGTGTTCGGTGTGTGAGGTGGAAGGGTGTTGCGTGGGTGTGTCTGGTGTGCGTTATGTGCGGTGTGGGGATGTCCTTAGGTTACATGTGGTTTTGGGGTGTACATGTTTTGTGCGGGGCATGGGGGTAGTGTAGTGTGTGTGTAAAGGTGAGGAGGGGGTGTCTGCCCTGGAGTGCTCGAGCTGCCACATGACCTGCTGTTCCCTTGCTGCTCCATGTAGCTTTTCATCTGTCCTCTGTTCCCTTCCTTCCTTCCTTCCTTCCTTCCTCTGAGAATTCTCCAGCGTGTGTGCGCACGCACGCACACACACACGCACACACACAGTGTGTCTCTTTTTGTCTGTTTTCTTTCCCGCTTTTCTCCCGTGGAGTCCAAACTGTGGTTGGCAGAGAAAGAGACCCTGACAGGGACAGACAGACTGTCTCTGTGGGAAGGTGCTGTGGAGACTGGATTTGGATCAGCGTGCCTGGTGTGCATCCTCCTGTTCCCCTGGGAAGCGCCACGGGTCCCGGTGTCCATCTGTCTCTCTGCAGGCCACCTCTGCCAGTGGCTTCCTTTTCTTTTCTGAGATATTTTTTGAAATTGTAGTTACACTATTGCCTTCCCTTTTCTACTTCCAACCCCTCCCAGGCACCCACACCCCTGCTCTCTCAAACTCAGTGAGTTTCAGGACAACCTGGGCTACACAGAGAAACCCTGCCTTGCACAAAAAGTCCCATGTCACCACTCTCTTTTGTTTGTTTGTCCCATACCTAAGGTAGGTAGTGTATGCATGTGTGTGAGTGGCACCTCTCCGACTCTATTACCTAGGCCCTCACTCTTTTGCCCTGTCTCTTTCTCATTCATTCATTCATTCCACAGACAAAGCCATGTGGCTCTGGTGTCTGCTGGTCTTTGATGGATGGAGCAGCTCCATCTTGTCTCCTGCCCTGCAGGCCTGGGTTTCTGCAAAGCTCTTCAATGCCCCTGCCCTTTGGTGCCGCCTTTCCTCTCTCCAAGCTCCGGCTCTGGGGGCTCTGGGGGTCACGGCCATTGGCTGGGGCAGGGGGGAGGTTGTTTCCTTTTCCTTCCGAAAACACTAACAGTGGAGCAGCTGCTGCCACCCAGCTGTGCGTGAGAGAGGGCGAGGGGCGGACAGAGGTCCGCATCCACTCTTCCGTCCTCTCCCTGCCTCCAGGGAGCTGCCCAGTTCTGGAGTCAGCACTTAGGGACTGCGTGCATGTGTGTGTGTCGGGGTGGGTTACGGGGGGCTTCACTTGCCCACTTCCTGCCGGTTTCCAGGTCTCCCTCCTCCCTCCTGATTCTTCCAGATGTGCAGGCCTCCCTCACCGCCCCTCCCCCCTCCCCCTCTGTTTTTGTAATCTGCACAGCCTGGAAGCACTCTTGGGCCTCCCTTCCTCCTGTGTGCTAAAAAAACTGGCTCATCCATTCCCTCCGTGATGCAGCCCCGACTGTGATTTAGGGGCTGGAAAATAAGCCGGGCCCACCAACCACCCTCTGTCTAAGTGACAACACGACAGAGGCAGGAAGTCCCCGGGGCCGCAGCAGAATGGAGACAGGCCCTGAGCTTGTCTAGATGGCAGAGCAGAGCTCCAGGGAAGTGAAAGGTTGATTGTATGTGTGTGTGAACGTGTGTGCATGTGAGCTTGTGCTGGTGTGTCCATGTCCGTGTGTGTGTGCTTCCTTGGGCCTGGATTCCCCTTCCTTATCCAGCATCACCGGAACTCCCACAGTGGTGTGTGAATCCCCTGAGTGTGGTGTGGTTGTGTCTTGTACCGTGGGAGTTAGTGATGTGTGGAGTGGAACCTCAGCAGCCAGGGGGGTACAGGGTGGCACACAGCGCCCATGTGTCAGGGTTGTGATGTGACTGTGGACATGTGTGGTGTGCAACGCGTGTATGCTGCCTCGGTGTGCGATGCTGGGCCTCTCCTGTGTCTGGCTCCAGCAGGATTGGTGCCAGGACTCCTTCCAGGACACGGACAGACACGGAGGACTGGGCCCTGCACTCTCTCAGCCAGCCCTCTCTGCCGTTCTCATGAGGCGTGGCGGTGTGGCTGGCTCTCTCTCCTGCCTCCTCCCTGTCTCCTGCAGCTCTGCCCTAGGTCAGGGTTCTGTGTCGCCTGCTCCAGCACTGATGAGCTTCAACTGAGTTGTGATTGCCCAGTTCCTCCTGTGAGTCTGCAAGCTCTTTGCATCCACCACCGCCCCACCCCCACTCCAGGCCTTGCTCAAGTCCCCTCAGGGATGGACTGTGGGGTCAGGCTACAGCTCTCCTCCTGTGCAGCCATCGCCACCCTTCAGCTTTGGGGCCGCTGCCACTGGTTGGGAAGTTTTTTTTCATTCCCATGGCTCTTCAGGAGGCACTCATTGGGAAGCAGTTGTGTGTGTGTGTGAGAGAGAGAGACGGAGATGGACAGACAGACACGAGAAGGGTCCCCGCAGCTCCTGCCTTGTGGCTGTCACGCCCAGCTCTATGGCCTGTGCTCGCCCCTCCACACCCTCAGGACCCTTTGTCCTCCCTGTGTCCCGGTGCATGTGTGTGGTAAGCTCCAGACTCCGAGCCTCTCCCTGCCTTGCCTGTCTCCAAGGCTCTTCTGAAATCTGCCTGGCCCTGCGTGAGCCGCATTCAGAGAGGTGCGCGTGTGATAAGCCGCCTGGCAACATGCCATCTCTGCCACGTCCCCTAATCCTTTGTCCCACCCTGGGGTAATTCTCTTTATATTTTCCTTCCGTCAACACGTGCTGAGCAGCTCCTGTGAGGGTGTGGGTGAGGCCCAGCTGCTGTCGGCTCTGCCCTGCTTTCTCCTGCCTGCAGGCTGGCCCCAAGCCTCTCCACAGCCTTTGGGGCTGGGGGGGGAGCATGCTCCCAGGCTGTGTCCAGCGTTTGCTTATGCTCCACAGATGTGGTTCAAGACCGCCCCTGCACCCCATTCTTCTGTTTGTGAATTTAGGGTGTTTCTGTACATGGTCACACACATGATACAGTGGGCATGTGGCAGTCAGACAGGACAACCTGAGAGAGAGTCAGTTCACCCACCTCATGGGTTCTGGGCATCAAACTCTGAATTCCCTGAATCCCCCACTTCTGTTGACATTTGTTTTAAATTCCAAACTGCTAGGGTGTTTTAAGTGAATATTTACTTAGTTATTTAGTGGTGTGTGTGTGTGTGTGTGTGTGAGAGAGAGATGCACACATGTCTCATGTGGAATTCAGAGGACACCTTTTTTGAGGTCTCTCTGTGTAGCCCTAGCTGTCCTGGAACTCACTGTGTAGACCAAGTTGGCCTTAAACTCACAGAGATTCACTGCTTCTGCCTCCTGTGTGCTGGGATTAAAGACATATAAATTCTTTCTGTCTTTTCTTGAGATTTCTCAGAAAGCACTTTTACCAGCCATCTCACCAGCCCCTGGGGTGCTCCGTCCCACCCTTCCACCCCACTGCCCACCCACACACCTTGTTTCTGTGTGTAGTGATCCAGTGTGTTTTGTTTTGGTTTTTGAGACAGGGTCTCACTAGCAACCCATCTGGTTTGGAACTTGCTCTGTACACCAGGCTGGCCTTGAACTTGCAGTGATTTCTGTCTTCAGATGCTAGAAGCATTGAGGGATTACAGGGATGCTCCACCATGCCAAGCTTGTTTTAGCACCGTTCCCTTCAGAGCTTCTCTTCCTGGTGCCTCTTTGTCTTTATTCATTCAGCTCACAGTTTTCGAATGTGGCTCCATAAGTATCGACTCCCTCCTGTCTGATTCTGCTCCGTCCCCAAATTGCATTGAATTCTGCCTCTATGCTGTGTGTCAGAAGAAGAGAGAGAGGAAGAGAGGGAAGGAGGGAGGGGGAGAGAGAAAGAGGGAGGGAGAGAGGGAGAATATGGTTCCTCACCATCTTCCTCCCTCCCTGCTTCCAGACCTCTGCCTCTGTCTCTTTCTGTCTTCCCTCTAGATATTTTCAGGAGAGCCTGGCTAGATTTCTCCCCCGGCTACTACTCCTTTCATCACTCCCCTTGCTGTCTCTAAGGGGTGGAACAGGATTTTGGCCTCCATCTTTCCTATCTGTTGTCCATCTACTTTGTAAGCTCTTTGCTCCCCGGTATACTTGGCTTTTCAGTTGGGATCTTGGAGTCAAGCCTCAGACTCACACGTCTATCCTGGGTCTGTCTTCCATACCCAAGAATGTCCCCTTAGACCTCACTCCAGGAAGACTTTGTCTAGCTCTCCTTCTTAGTCCCTGACCCAATGGACTTTGTGCTAACTCCTGACACGTGGCCCTCACGAGCTTGCAAGGCTTCTGCATCCTCCCCACCCTGTTGTAATTGTCCTCCAGAAACTTCAACCCAGCCTTCCCTACCCCCAAGGGCCCCTTCTTGCTCCTCCTTTCTCCTTGCCTACCACCGCTGTCCCTACTCCAGGGTCCAGGGCTCCGCAGCCCCTCGTAGGAGCCACCCTGATGTCTGTCACCTCAGGGCAGGTCTCCCAGTATTCCTAACTTACTTCTACGTCTCCCCACCTCCATGTTGGTCCTGCCTACAGGCTCCCACTATAGCCTCCACCACCCCACTCAGAACCCCAACTTGGCTAAGACACCCTCTATATCCTGTTTATGCGGTTCCTCCCTCTCCCCAGTATATGCTGCCTCCCCCCACTAGGCCTGGCTTCCTGGACATCTGTCACCTTGTCCAGGGGCTACCTGTGCTCTTTCCACCTGGTAATGGGGCGTTCAATGACTGACTAGTATGTGTCAGGCAGCCCAGAGAGGTAGACATTTGGCTTGGGCTGGTATGTATTCTCCACCTCCTCTGTTTCCATTCCCTTCCTTCCTTTCTCTGCTTGTTTCTGGGGTGTATCTGGTGGCTGCCAGCATCCTCATGAGCCCTTATCTGTCACAGAGGGAGGGACAGCGAGCTCTCGCCCCACACAGAGGATTGGGGTGTGTTGGAATATGTCGCTGTGGGTCAGCCACGCATGTAACTTGTCAGTGGGCACATGTCTGGCACTCCAGGTGTTACAGTGCAGACAGGGCTGGCCATACTTGCCCACCTGTGTGTGTGTCCCTGGTCAGTGCAAGTGGTGACTTGGATGTCTGTGTCTCTTGTCTGGTCAGGTGATTGTGTGTCCTTCCTTTTCTCTGTCCGTGGTGTGTCCGCCGCCCTGCCATCCTGCCGACGCCTTCCTTGTGCCCATCCTTCCTTGCAGCCCCTCTCCTGGGGGCTTTGCTGGGGTGTGTATGTCAGTGTCTGTGCCTGACGGCCTCACAGACGAAGAAGTGCGTCAGAGCTCTGCCTGAGATGCAGAGTGTGGGCTCAGCTTGTGTGCGTCATCCAGAGCCCTGGTGGAGTGGGGGGTCTCATCTCGCCTTGCGGCTCCCGCTCTACCAGCTCCCTCCCTCCCTCCCTCTCTCCCCCTCTCCCCCTCCCTCTTCTCAAGCTTTCCTCTTCTTTCCTGCCTCTGTTTATGCCCTGTTCTTCCTCCCCAGAGCTCCTCACTTTGCCCCCTCTGATTGCCTCTGTGAAGAACTTCTGGGGTTCACCTGAATATTCCAACAAGTCCCACAGGGTTGTGGGGGGATGCTCATGATCTTTTCTTTCCTTCACCTGTTCTCCCTAAGGTCTCTGGGGCACCCCATCACAGAACCCAATTCCCAGCAGTAACTGCTACAGCGTGCGGAGAAGACTCTTCAGCTCTAGGCCGGCTGTCCTTCCTTGCCTCCAGCCTCTCCTGCCGTCAGCCCCTGCTTTCCTTTGCCCAGCCTTTCCTGAAATGTGACAAACTGCTCCCACCTCAGGTCCTCGTACCGTTCTCCCTGCCTGGAACCAGCTGACAGAGGTTTGCCTGCCCTACTCCAGTGTTCCCTCCTCAGAGAGGCCTTCCCTAGATTCCTTGCCTGGCTTCACGCCTCTCACATCAGTCTCTCATTGCTGTGTTGCCCCTCCCCCCATGGCTCTCCCTCTCTAGTCTGTCCCTACAGATATTTTTCTCTCAGGGACCAGCATCCTCATGAGCCCTTATCTGTCCCAGCTCCCTGAGCCTCCGCCTTTCCAAGCCTCAGGGCCTCCACACTTTCGATGGTGCCACCTTCCTGTCCCTACTTGTTGAATTCCAAAGTATTTTTGCTATTTCTTTTTTAATTAAAAACTTTTTAATTGAGATGAAATCCATACAACCTAAAATTAGCTTCTGGAGGTGAACAGCTCAAAGCCTTAGAACCTTCCCAGTATGTGGGGCCACCACCTCTGGCCAGCCCTCCTCCTTGCCTGTCCCTGGGAATCTTGTCTGTCACCTTGTAACTCCGGTGGGCATGGCCCCACCCCTGTGGGAGGCTGGAGGTTTCCTGCTTCACTCCTTCCCAAGGCCCATGACTTTTAGTTCCTTCATGAGCCATACTCTGGCCACCCTTGCTGGGATGACCCAGGTCACCCAAGCTGCCTCTGGACTGTGGCCCTCTGAGGCTCTTTTCCTTTGCCAGTCTCTCCTGCTATCCTTGGCTGACCACCTAGCCCTGATCTCTCTGTCACCATCTTCCGACACCAGCTTCCCCAACATACCCTTCAGCCCATTCTGTTTCTTGAAGCTTTGGGGTAGGTGCAGTTCAGATCTTGGCCTGGTGGTGGCACACTTTCCATACTTCACCCTCCTTTGTCACCGGCAGGGATGGGCTGGCCACCAGCATCCAGAAGGCCAGCTGTACACCTTGCCCTCAGGACCTTTGCGCCTGACACCTTCCTTGGCCGCAGGGTCTAGCCTGACCTGCCCTGGGCTGCCGTCAGGCTGCAAGCCCCCTCCCCAAGCCTGTGGGTGGTTTCCGATGCTCTGGACCCCTTAATTCTCTCACACCCATGTTGTTAGCATCTTTCCTCTGAGGTGTTCCAGGGAAGAGCTTTCAGGACAGCCTCTGCCATTCTGTGTGCTGGAGGCATCACGGTGCCACAGGCCACTTAGTTTAAGCACCCGTAACAGGAGGGGCTTTCCTTCAGCACCTGTGGAGAAAGCTGTTGGGAGAGAAGCTTGGAGAAGAGGGATGGGTCCCGGGCCAGCTCTCCTCCCTCTCTGCCCCTTTCCTGTGTCTTAGTGTTAGCTGGATGGGTCTGGACTCCTTGAGTGGGCATCAGGGGACACTGCTGCATACTAGGTCTCCCTTCTCTCAGTAGGACTGTCTGTCTGTCTGTCCGTATGATCCTTTCACTGTACTGTTTTCTTCTCTGCTCTGCTGTAGCCCAGGGTCCCTTTCCACTGTTTAAGGAGTGGGGGCTGGAGGGTAATTGGGTATGCAGGAGTCTCTCTGGCCTTCTGCAGGGCCTCTTCCTTTAGTTCCCTGGGAGCCAGGCTTTCATCCTCCATTCAATGTGTGTGTGTGTGTGTGTGTGTGTGTGTGTGTGTATGTGTGTGTGTGTGTGTTCTCAAGTGCTTTTTCCCTCCAGTCCTTCTGTATACATAAGGTTACTTGAGAGGACTGCTGTATGATGTCTCCTCCCACAGCTCTCTGGCCCCTTCTATCTGCACCTGCGTGTCCCCCACTCCTTGCTCCTAGCCCCCTGTGTGTGGGCTGAGTTGTCAGCGCCTCTTCTTGTTCTGTCTTCAGTCTCTCTCTCACTCTCTCTCTCAGCTCCCCACTCTTCTCCTCTTGGCCTGACTCCTCCCAGCTCCCTTTTTTCCAGATGTACCACATCTGACTATATCATGCCTCATGGTTCCCTCACTCATTTCCCCCTCAGGTTCTTTTTTCTCCTTTCCATCCAGTGCTCACTCTGTGTGTGTGTGTGTGTGAGAGAGAGAGAGAGAGAGAGACAGAGAGAGAGAGAGAGAGAGAGGCAAACAGAGAGACAGAGAGAGACAGAAAGAGAGAGAGAACCTATTGTTTCCTTTCACCTTTGCCTGCCCCGAACCTCCAAGCTCCTCCAGGAAGCTCTCTTAGAGTCCTGTCTTCTTGCTGCCCTATACCCCACTGTGGTTCACTCCTGGATGCCAAGTTCTTACCACCCCCACACTGCCCCCTCCTCCTGAGCTATGGGCACAGTCGCTCCCTTGGTGGCCAGCCATCTCTCCCATCCCCTAGGAAGCCCCTACCAGCTCCTAAATCACTCTCAACCCCCTCTCTGCAGCTAGTCCCTTCCGGCCAACCTGACCTAGCGGGAGAAGGACCTTCGTGACTTCCTCGGAGACCTCGTTCCTCTGAGCTCCCTTTGCAGATCAGAACTGCCCCACTCCAACCACACCAGCTTTAGTGTGTGTGTGAACAGAGCTACCTTCCGGTCCTTGGGGCTGGGGCAGGTGGCTCCTGCTCTTGCAAGTCTGAGTCCTGGGGCCTGGCAAACGGCTCTTACTGTACCTTCTTCTTTCTGCTCTCCTCCCATCCTCCCATCCTATGCGTCCTGGGGGCTCTGGGACTCTCTTCTGGAGGACCCTTGCCTGCCCTGGCCTCTGGCTCAGACTAGACCTAATACCACAGTTGACGGGCCCTGAGCTCCAAGGGGACAGGATACAGCCTGACCTAACTCCGAGACCTGCACACAGATGATGCATAAACACACTTGCTTTTGTGGAGTGAGGGCTACACACATGGGGTCTAGGGCTCCAGATCTTGTCGGCCTACTTCCCCCTGAGCCTCCCTCTCTTCAGTCCTCCCACACCTGTGTGCTCTTGTTCTGAGTGTGCGTGCCCTGGCATGTGTGTGTGTTGGGGGCTCCCCTCCCTCGTTCTCTCTAGCTTCCCTTTGCTCTGCACCATTTTTCTTTCCAGGCACGTGGTCTGGCCTGATGTGAAAGGAACAAATCCATTTTTTATGATGGAACATGTAAGAGATACAGAGAGGAAAACAGGATTCTCATGATGCACCCCCCCCTTCCCAAGGCAAGGGTCCCTGGGAGCGGCTGTAGCATTTGCTGTTGGGTATGGGCAAGGGTGCCTGTGCCCGGCTCCCCCCTGCCTGCCTCTCTGTCTCATCTTGGGCTCTCTCATTCCAGCCAGGACTCTGCCTGCCCCTTTCCACCTCTGCCACTACCTCTCAGGTCTGTTATTGAGCCCCTCTCCTTCCACCCTGGGTCCCTCCTCATTTAGTCACTCATTCTAGCCTCATTGAATATGGCTCCCACTCTGGAGTCCTAGCAGTTCACTGGAGTGCTTGCGTCTGTGTGTCCTTTGGTCATCACCTGCTTGTTTTTCTCCGGCCTCCCTGTCCCCGTGGCCCTTTCTCCTTACGTTGTGTGTGTTCTGCATGTGTGTCCTCTCTGTAGCCGTCTCTTTGTGCTTTCCCGTCTCTGTGGAACACTCATAGGTTCTTTTGCTATTAAAAAAAAAAAAATAGAACACAATTTTCTTCTGAATTGCCGGCCCCGAGCACAGAGAGCTTTGTTACCTTTGTAATGAAAGGAGACAACAAAAATCACAGCCGTCATCAGTGCGAGGGTGGACTGAGCCCATTGTAGTGTTGCTAATGAGTTGTACGAGGTTGGGGTGGTACAAGCGTGTTGCCTGTCTGGCTCTCCCCAGCTCTCCATCCCTGCTGCCCCTCTCCTCCTCCCCTAGCAACTTCTGGAGTTTCACTCTCTCTGCCTATGCTATGAGCCTGAAGGGTGGTGTGTGTGTGTGTGTGTGTGTGTCTGTCTGTCTGTCTGTCTGTCTGTCTGCCTCTCCCATTCTCACTGCTTCTGCAGCCTGTCTGTGGGCTTTGTTCCTGCTTCGTGGACAGCTTCGTTCCTTGTGAAATGACATTTATTGTTTTCCTTCGGCTTCCGACAGAATAGGTGTTCGCTGTGGAAAGAGTAGAAAATAGCCAAAAGTGCGCGCAGAAGACCATGAAATAAAATGTCACGGTGTCCACCTCCCCGCGAGGAAGGGCTGGGGGCTCTGGGTGCCTCACCACCACCTCGGCTCTTTTCTTTGTTCAGTTTTCCTCTCCTTGCTTATGCACTCCTGCTAAAGCATTTGGAAGCCCAGGCTTGGGGGGTCGGCTTTGTCTGGAAAGTCCATCCGAGAACCTTCCTGCCTCTGTCTGCAGTGTGTGTGTTGGGGGGAGCTGGGGCAAACGTGAGCAGAGGTGACAAGGGAAAGGCACCCAGGTTGATTGTCCTCTCCCTCTCCCTGTGCTCAGTAGTGTTACAAGGATGTGACTGTGCCCTGGTCCCTCTGTGCCTCCCTTTGTTCTCTGGGATGGGGATAGAGTCGAGGAGGGCCAGGAGGCTTCAAGTGTTTCTAACAGATTCCCTGGAGAGCCTGGGCGAGAGAAGCTACCCACTGCCTCACTCCGGAAGGGGACTGCAAAGCACCTTCCCTTAGGCTCCCTGGGAGAACTCAGCAGCTCTCTGTCTGTCCCTGTCCTTTACTGATCCCTCCTCTAGGCTCTCAGCTCCATTTTGCTTTGCTTCTGCCAGCTACTCCAAGGCCTGAGGGTCTGACACCCTGGCTTCTAACCTTGTTCAGGTCCTCAGGAAAGTGATGTCACAGAGTTCCTGCACACCTAATGCATGGGGCACCCCAACCCCTCTCCCAGCTATCTCCCAGCCAGGCTGCCTGAAGTGACCCTAAGCTGTTATTACCCAGGTGTGGGCCCCCTGGAACCCCTTGGAGCCTGTGCCTCCAAGCCTAGGCTGCCCTCTTTTTCCCAGAACATTTCCCCAGAGTCTGGCTTCTAACCAGTTCCCTTGTCCTGGCTTGGCCCTGGTTGGTGTGGGTCCCTTCAGTAGCCTGTGGTCTGCTTGGAAGTGTCTGGTATGCAGAAGGAGCCAAGAAGGAGGGCAGTAAGGGGCGTGGCCCCGGAAGATGGAGTGGTTCTCAGCATGCTGACCCTGAGCCAGCTCGGCCCCTCTCTGCCTCCTCAGCCCTCCAGTAAGACCCAGCCCAGCTAAGGCCATTCTCCAGACAGTGGCTGGGTGACGGGATATGGAGTTAGCACCAGGCAGGTCTGCATCTCAGAATCACCATGTCTGGCAGACTCCTCACTCAGCCTCAGTTTCCTCCAGACTGAATCAAAACTGACAGTGGCTTTTGGGTAGGGGTGGCAAGGGTCAAGGATGATTATATAAGACTTAGATGAGGGCCTGGCACGTGACCAGTGCTCCTGGGTGTCTGCTCTTGTGCTGTGCTCATCCCTGCTCTTTCAGACTGGAACCCTATGGTCTATCCTGGCCTGTAGTGGGTGCTCCCTTGCTGGCATGTAAATGGGTAACACGGGGCCCCTCTGGGAACTGACCCGGCCAAGGCTGGCCAAGAGATGTACAGATGGGTGTGTGTGTGTGTGTGTTAATGCTTGAGGGTCTACAGGCCAGCATGCAGCAAAGCTGGACCAGGCTCAGAGAGGAACTAAATTCAATGTTAGATACCAGCAATGAGAGAAAGAAGACAAAGGTTCCTGGGATGAGAAGACCTGGCAGGCCCGGCCCAGGCCTGGCACAAAGCCTGGGACACCGTACTGAGTCTGCCCCTGCAGGTGCTGGGAGCCTTGCCTTGATGGACAGAGTTGACTCAGAGCCTGGAAGTGAGACTAGGAGGTGCTAGAAAGAGTGAGACAGAAACAGTAGGAGGCAGAGGAAACAAAGGAGGAACACAGAGACAGAAAGACAAGTTGGGGCCTCAAGTGTGGGATGAGAAACAAAGGAAGATATGAGTGTGAAGGAAGATCCTAAGATGGGAGTGAGACCAGGGGCCTGACAGCCTGAGTTGGCACCTGAGGGGAGGTGTTGGTCTTGGGAAAGGCCTGGCCAGTGGAAGGAAAGACCTTATGACTCCCTAGGGCATGGTTTGGCAGCTGGGGCGAAGTCTGTGCTTTAACCCACGGGCCACTGGTAGCTAGCAAAAGCTGTGACGTGACAGTGTGGCCCTGCAATAGTGATGGAGCCTGGAAACCTGGTTTGACTGTGTCTCAAAACAGAACAAAACAAAACAAACAAAACCAAAAAGCAGTGGATTTTCCCACAGTACTTACTTCACGCCAGAACCACCCTTGAGTGCCCTTTATGCATCAAATGGCTGCTTAGTCCTCAAGACAGGGTTTTAGATGACATCAGCGTCCCCATTTTATACACGGGGAAACCAAGGCTCAGAAAGGTTAAACAATGTGTCCCAATAGGTAGTGGAGGTGGGAGTGAACGCAGGCTTGTGGCTCCAGCTCCGGAGGATTGAAGGCCATCTAGAGAGATGAGGTGAAGGCCTCTTCTCTCACCGTATCAGTGGGCAGGGCCTTTATTCTGCATCTCCTGCCCAGCCTTGGACCCCTGGGCCCTCATTCTGCTTTTCCTTTCTCCTGGGTAACTGATCCCTCTGTGCTGGGCTAACCCCGAATCCTTCCCAGAAGCCCCCAAAGATTAAGACACAAAACCAGCTCCATCTGGTTTCTCCCACAGTTGCTTCAAACCCCACCACTATTCCTCTACAAGGTTGTTTTTTTCTTTTTTCTTTTCCCTCCAGCTCTCATTAGCGCCCAGCCTCGCCACCCACAGGGGCTGCCGTCAGAGCCCCGAGTCATCCTCGACCCCTCTAGCTTCTGCCACCCACCACCCATCTGCTCCCCTAGCTACGAGTCTAGCCCCCCTCCCCACGCTTCGGCCCCACCTCCACTTCTCGCGCAAACACCTGCTGCTTCCGCAGGTCCCTCCGTGTGTAAACACCAGCGAGGGCATGCTCCTCCTGAGCTGTCGCGGATGTTAGTCAGGCGTGGAGGCAGCGTGCAGTGGGGTCGGGCGCACGCTCCGAGGCTGCTGCTGGAGATGGAAGGAGCAGTCCTGTCCGTGATTCCCCGGCCGATGGGCGGATGACCCCGAGGCAGGTCGTTCTCAGAACTCTCATCTAGCCACACCATCTCTCAGGGCAGGGCTCTTGGTCCCCTTTGAAGGAGATTTACCTCTTGAGCAAGTCCATCTCTCTTTGTAGCTGCAGGCCATGCTCTCCCTCCCCTGACTGCAGATCTCCCAGGGTAACGCTTTTCCTTTTCCCTTTTCAGAAAAGCTCTGAGAGAGTTGGCACCTTCCTCTTTAGGAGCCTCCTCCAGGGTTTCCCACAGGGTCGAGGTCCTTGGCACCGTGTGGCCATTTTAGTCTGTTTTTAAATTTTTTCCTTTTTTTTTTGTTCCTGTGTGTGTACGGGTAGGAGCACAGTACACCCCAGTGCGTGTTATCAAAGGACAATTTTTAGGTCGGGTTTTTCTCCTTCTACCATGTTGGTCCCCAGGTTGAACCAGGGTCATCCAGCATGGCATCCAGCATGGCATCTCTCTGGTCCTTACCATGTTATTTAGTATTAGATTTTACCTTTCGAGACAAGGGACCTCCAGGGCGAGCTTTTAGATCTTCGGACTCACAGCAGCTTCTCAGGGGGTGGGGAGGGGTGAGTTTCTATATGTTCCTGCACCAGTGTGCATGGGCATTCACACACATCAAGGCCACCGATCGGTGTTAAGGGTCTTCTGTTGGCCTTCACCTTCTCTTTTTTATAAGATTTCTTTCTTTTCACGTCTATGAGTGTTTTGCCTGCAGGTGCTGGGAACCAAACCTGGCGCCTCTGCAAAGACAGCCTCTCTCGTGGTGTCCCTGTCGCCAAAGTCCGCTCTCCTGGCTCTGTGCCTTACCCTACTCTCCTGGTCACACGGGCTAACTCTAAGCCCGATGTGGGTATCGTAGCCAGCTTCCTGGACTGTGCCTCCCAGGTGCCAGCTGTCCAGTCTCTCTCCCATCCTTGGCTGGGATCACGTCTTTGACCTTGCTTCCCAGGACCAGCTTGGCTCTGAAATCTCAGCTCCGGCCTCTGAATCCCAGCAGTCATCTACTGCTGTGGGGGTTACTGACTCAGCTTTCATCCCCACCTATTCTTTCCTTAGCTCCTCTACTCAGCCCTTTACCCCCCTCCCCCACTTTGCTGCTGACTTGCTCTTGGCAAGACTGCCTGAGGCCTCCACCTTGCCAAGTTCAACGGCCACTTCTCAGCTCTCACCTTCTTCATCCTGGCGGTGATACTGGACGTGGCCTGTGACTTCCCCGATTCAAACACTCACTTTTCCCAGCATTTGTGACCCTGTGTTCTCTGAGGAGTTGTCCTTGGGTTTCGTTGCTGGATCGCAATGCATCCCCAAACTATGGGCTCCCCTGCACTTTCTGTCCCTCTCAGAATTGAACCTTGGGCCCTCCCTGTGTTAGGCAAGCGCTCCAGCACCGAGCTACAACCCTAGCCTCCTCGCTTTATTTTTGAGACAGGGTCTCTCTACACAGACCAGGCTGGGCGGCATTTATGATGTAGGCCAGGCTGGCCTGGAGGTTACAACAGTCCTTTGGTCTGCCTCCTTCATGAGTCCCTTCTCTCTTTGCACCCTCCCCTTAGATCAGTGGTTCTCAACCGTCCTAATGCCACAACCCTTTAATGCAGTTCCTTATGTCGTGGTCACCCACAATCATGACATTATTCTCATTGCTACCCTATACCTGTAATTTTGCTACTGTTATGAATCTCAATGTAAACATCTGATCTGCAGGATAGCTGATATGCCACCCCTCTGGAAGGGTTGTTTAAGCTCAAGGGGTCGTGACCCATGGGTTGAGAACCACTGCCTTAGGAGATCCTCCAGTCACTAAAGTGGTACACTCCCGTTTACTGGTGACCCCCTGCCTCTGAATTCCAGACCCTGTTGCCATCAACTCCTCTGCTTTGGTGTCCACAGAGACCGCAAACTTAGCACATCCAAAGCTGAGCTCACCCACCCCTTCCCTCTAGTCAGCCCCCTTTGGATTTGCCCCCATTGACATATCAGTGAAGTGACAGGACTCCACGTTCCTGGACACCTTTCTGGAATCCCGTGTCCTTTCACCAGTTGGGCCTGTGTTCCACCCACTGGGCGCCAAAAGCCTCCCAGACACATACCGTACCACCTCCTCAGCTTCCTCACACAAGCTGTGTCACCTCTTGGAAACACTGACCCAGCCTCTTCCTCGGCTCTTTGCTTCTACTTCAGCGGCCAGTCCATTCTCCACCCGGAACCAGAGAGGTCTCCTCAATCAGATCGCTTCACCTAATGCTCATGCTCGTCAAATCCAAATGTTGTGCCGCTACCTACAAAATCTGATGTGACCTGACCTAGGCTCATCTCCGCCCCCAAACTGCCGTAGGGCTTAGCCCCTGGGGATCTTTCAGGTGGCAGGACTTCCTAGAAGTTCGTGGGGCTGCTTTTCTTCTGCCCGTCACGGGGCTGACTGCACGTGTGAAGTCGCCTGCCTTCTCCCCTGTTTCTGCCACCCTGCTTTGTCCACACCCCATCTTGGCTGAGCCCTCTTGGGTTTGGCCCTCCGTGAGGAGTGTATGCGTGTGTGAAGGTGCATGTGTGCCTGCGTATGCCCACCTGTGCCTACCTCTCTCACCTTGACTCAAATACCTTCTTCCTTCTCACTCCTTGTATTTCAGTCTAACTTTGTGATTCATTCATTCATTCATTCATTCATTCATTCATTCATTTATTCATTCATCTGTTGTTTTACACTATTATTTTTACCTTGAAATATTTTGCTGTGCTAGATGGTTTGGTGTACATGAGTGTCATGCATGAATCTTTTCTACTCAAGGCTCCTATCAGAATTTTGGGGGGGGGGAAGTTGGAGACAGGACTTCTCTATGTAGCCTTGGCTGTCCTGGACTTGCTTGGTAGTCTAGGCTGGCCTCAAACTCACAGAGATCTGCTGCCTCTGCCCTCCAAGTGCTGGGATTACAGGCGTGCACCACTGCGTCCAGCTTCCTATCAGAATTTTTATTTTGCTTTGGCCTTTTGAGACAAGGTCTCATGCAGCTCAGGCTGGTGTTGCACTCACTATGTAGCTAAGGGTGGCTTTGAATACCCTCCTCAGCCTCCCAAGAACTAGGATTACGGGTACCACTAACACCCTAGCTTCTTGTCAGATTTTGTCCCCATTTCTAGAGTTTTCCATCCCTTTATTTATCTGTCTGTCCATCTATCCATCTGTAAGTACAATCACACGCTCACTAGCTAGTCCTCCCATCATGGCTACCCATCCATGAGTTCATAACCACACACTGTCTATTCGCTTCCATCTGTCCACCTTCCATCCATCCATCCCCTCACCCTTAACAAATGTTAAGCTCTGTGTCAATCAGTTGGGAGATAAAAGTGCCATGAGCCTGGCTCAGAGTGTCCCGCTTCCCTCCCTTCATAGCCACTGCCTCTATCTTGTTCCAAAGCCACAGTGTCTTTCATAGGGAACCGTCTAGTTACTGTTCTTTCTCACCTTTCTTTATAGAGCTGTGAGGCTGCCGCTTCCTTTCCGCTGTTGCTTGGGCTGGAGGCTCCCCATCTCTGGGTCACCATCATTCATACTTTGTCCGTCTATTTCTTGATTAGTCCACCTGGAGTTGGTTAGAACCCTGCTTGGTGTCAGGACCTGGCCATTCCCATGTTTGTGGCTGTCTGCATCAAAGAGTCACTTCCTGACCCCTTCCTCGTCTCTTTTCACCTGCTTTCCTGACATGGGCCCTCGCTGAATGCCTCTCCTTCTTGTCCCCACTTCCCATCCTTGGTGCTGGCAGTGCTGAGGGTCAGATTTTCCTCTCCACAGGGGAAATTCAGAGCCTAGACCCAGCTGGCTTCAGTACCACAAGCCCAGAGTACGTGGCAAGTTCACCACATCACCTCATTTCAGCCCCGTGATGTTTCTTTCCCCATCCTCATTAGCACTGAGTATCACTGCCCACCTGGATCTGTAGCCAGGAGCCCTAAGTCATCTCCGAGTTGTCACTCTCCTGCCACCCACAGCCCATATGTTCCCCTTCCTGGAGAATCTTCCTCAGGAAGCGGCTTGGTCCCATCCCATTGTCTCCTCAGCCCCAACTCATCCCAAGCCTAGAAAGTCAAGCCAGACCACTGCATTCATCCCTCTGTCCCTCCCTCCATCCACCCCTCCACCTCTCCATCCCTCTCCACCCCTCCATCCACTCCTCCACCCCTCCATCCTTCCCTCGATGCCTCCATCCCTCCCTCCATCCCTCCACCCACCCCTCCACCCCTCCATCCCTCCCTCCACTTCTCTATCCACTCCTCCACCCTTCCATCCCTCCATCTGCCCCTCCCTCCTTCCCTCCATCTATCTTCATGCTTTCCTTCATCCCTCCAGCCACACATCCAGCAAATCTGCACTGAGTATTTACCAGGCTTCTTCTGAGAACATAGACTTTTAAGCCTCATGCCACACCTTGCAGGAGTTCAGTGTCCAAGGGAAGACAGTGTAATTTGTCACCGTGTTTCAAAACAAGGCATCACACCATGGGACTCTGTGTGTGTGCGTGTGTGCGTGTGTGTGTGTGTGTGTGTGTGTGTGTCTGCGGGAGAGTAAAGAGCAACCTACCTTCTGCCTGTCTTTACCTCCTCTGTGTGGGGTTGCTGGTCCGTGTCTGCTTGTTTGTTTGTTTTGTTTTTAACATGCGCCCTGGGGACTGAGGCTCCGGACCTCACACGTGCAAACACTTCACCTCCAAAGCGCCAGGGCCACTTTTTCATGCCTTCTTTTTTTCCCTGCTGTCTTCTGCGCCTGCTGTTCATCCTGGGGGTTCAGAGAGCCCTGTCCATGCAGGAAGACCCTCATGTATGACTGCAGCATCTCCCATCATACCTCCTACCATCCTAAATGATGCCCAATGACATCGTAGATTCACCAAGACAGGGGCGGCCAAGGATCCGGGTCCTCCTCTGCCCACAGGTCTGCCCCTCATTGAACTCCAACGTCTTACCCAACCTTCCCCTGGCACCTCTCTTCACCTTCCCCCTCATACCGCCCCATCTCCAGAGCCAATACTGTCGCTTGGCCCATGCTGCCCTTTCCCTCCCTGCTGGCTCCTTCCATCTGGCACCTTTCTTAAATCTCTCTCACTCCATCTTGGCTCAATTCACTCCTGTCCTCTCTCCTGTGCTCAGAGGCAGCAGGGGTGGGATTAACATGTAGGGTTCACCATTTCCCTTCCTCCTGTCCGCCACACTGCTCATGAAGACCCCACTACCAGCTTCCCATCTCACCCCCCAGGAGCAGTCGGGCACACCTTGGTTATTATTATCCTTGCAAAACATCCTTCTCGGTCTCACCAACGATACTTGATTACATGAAGCTCTTTAGATGACAAAAGCTTCACCTACGAGGCTGCTTGGTTAGCGGTCCCTGGCCCCCAAATGGTCTGCTTCGTGGGACTACAGAGGAGAGGCACATGGGCTCCAGTTCTCCCCTGGGGAGGGATATCTAGGTGGCTCTGCATTTTCACCATTGGAAACAAGGGCCATGTCTCTCCCCGCTGCTGTGTCTCAGGTTCTGGGGGCCTCCGAGCCTTTATGTTCACGTGTCTCTCTTAGTCTCTTAGTGTTCATCTTTCCTTTCCTTCCCAAGTCCCTGATTTTTCCTCACCTTCCGCCATTCCCTTCGAACCATGCCGTAGCTTGTGTGTGTGTATGTCTGTGTGTTCATTTGTGAGTGTGTTCCTGTGTCTGTGTCTGTGGTGTGTGCATTTGTGAGTGTGTGTGTGTGTGTGTGTGTGTGTGTGTGTGTGTGGTGTGTCTGCACCGCCATTTGCTTGCCTGGCCTCCCTTGAAGGCCCTCCTTCTCTCATTAATGTTCCAGCCTTTTAATTTACACACCACTGATCTTCTCGGCCTCTGTCTTGCTCTCTCACTCAACTGTTCTCTTTCACTCTCCTGAGAGGAGTGACCCAGTTGCTCTCTCAGTCTGGGCCATCCCCACTCCCTGTGTGTGTGGGATAAGGCACACGCACGCACAGCCTCCCCTCCGTGTCTTTCTCAGGCTTCCGGGGCTTCCCACCGTTTCCAGATCTTGCTGCGTGTGTGGACACACATTCACACGCATTGCTCATGACTGGGCTCTGCCTCTGCCCTCAGGAACTTCGTCCATCTTCCTGTGTGGCCCTCTGGAGCACCATGCTTGTGGCTGCCTTACTGGTTCTGTCTGTCTGTCCAGCGTCTCTCTCCTTTTCTGACTACCTTACGCAGCCTCACACCTCAGGTGTCAGGTGCTAGTTCTGGAGCGACCGCTCCTACACTTCTCTGGCCTCCTGGTTGAGTCTGTAAAGCCCTCTTCATGGGCACCCTGCTGCTTTCCTACCCCAGACCCTTCTGCCTCCCTCCCACTCCTGCCACCTTGGGCTCCTCCGGGCTGGTGCCAACACTCCAACCTGCACTCCTTCCTGTCCCCCTGGGCTGGTTTCCCACCGAGTTCTCATTAGCGAGGATAGTCACCACCACCTGGAACTTCACAGCCTTAAGCCCGAGTCATCTCTGACTGCACTTACTCCTACCACCCACCACCCATCTGCCTTCCGTTCTTGTCAGGCCCTCCTCTCAGGGGGAGCTCAGCAGCCCCCTCCCCACTCCAATCCATCCTTGCCAGAGCCCAGCCACGAGTGTCTTGATGTATGGACCATTCATCCATCCGCCCACCCCACCCCCATCATCCATCACTGACTCATCTACTCATCCAACGAAGTTTCACTGAGCACCCACTGGAACAATGTTGAAGACACAGGTCCCAGGGCCCGGAGCCATGTTCTGTGGGAGCTCCGAGTCAGAGAGAAGAGAGACCAGTTGTTGCTGGGCCCACAGGGTGGCTGAAGTGATTTTGTGTGTCTGGTACACGGCCATATGTGAACCCCGATTTGTGCTTGCACACACTCACAGTGGCTCTCTGTCCTGGACACTTCTTCAGACCCTCCTCTCTCTCCTGCCTCTCCCACATGGATGCACTCAGCAGGGGGATGCGTCTCTCTCTTTCTCTTTGTCTCTGTCTCTCTATCTCTTTGCCTCTGTCTCTGTCTCTCGCTCTCACTCATTCACTCACTCTCACTTGTCCCTTGGACTGCTCAAAGTGTCTTTATCCCACTAGCATGCTGTCCTCTGCCTCCTCTTGGGGTCTCTCCACAGGGGAACACGTTCAGTCTCGTCAGTTCTTGCTCTCATTTGTCCACAAAGGAGGGCTATCTGACACTGGCCACTTTTCTCCTTTCCCCTCTGACCCTAAGCCATGAAGCATTCAGACATGGCTGCCCCTGCCCGCTCTTGACAAATTGCCAGCCCGTTTCCCTCCTGACCTCCCTGTCTCATGGTCCCATAGACATGTGCTCCTGCAGGCAGGCTGCTCCTGCCTTCTTCTCCAGGGGGCCCTGACTGGGCTTTTGCCTTCTGTCTCTGCTCCCTCCCTATCTCTTCCCTCTCCTTCTAGAGCTTGCCTAGACCACACCAGAATCCCAGGAACAGCATGCAAGACGACTCCCTCTGGAGCGGCTGCTGTGCCTCTCACCCTCTCAGTTCTACACCATGCGCAGAGGAGAAGCCCCTTTGACTTCATCTTGGAGTTGAAGCTCTTGGGCACAGCAAACACAGCTGGGATCACAGTGGTGTGTGTGGGCACTTTTTCCTGGCCAAGCCCTGACCCTCTGAACAAGACTGACTTTTCTCAGTGTTCAGCTGGTGACAGAGGGACAGAAGGGTGGAGGGTGGGGGGATCCTTGCTCTCTGCTTTCTTGAGGCAGTGCATTCATGCTGCTTTTTTAAAAAAGTAATCTTTTAATCCACCGGGTCCTGCCGTATTTGTCAAAAGATACGCAGAACTTTAGCGTATGCGATTGAGGGACTCTGTGAACTTCAGTCAGGACCCAGCAGCATACAGATGTCCCCTCAAAGTAAGGACATTTGCGGAGGGTATGTTCAGCCAGACCCGAGGTGGAGGCTCGGGAGCTGGGAGTGTGCAACCCGGAAGAGCTGTGATCAGCTTATCAGCAATGAGAAGCTCCCAGACTCACGGGGCTGCTGAGAGAAGAGGAGGCAGCAGCTTGAGGCCCCGCACCCCGGTGTCCTTGGGGCTTCTTTGTCTCCCCAGAGCTTGGTTCAGGCATCTCCCACCAGCTGGACTGCCAGTCATTGTCTTCCCCTTGGGTGCATGAAGCGCTTCTCCACCTCCCCACCCCCCACCTCACGTCCCTCTCTGGTTCTTCACACTCCTTGTGTGTCATCATCCCTCTCTGTCTTCATCTCCCTCAGCCATGCTCCCTCCATCCTGTCGGCAAAGGGCCTTTATCGGATTTTACTCTGTTTGTTCATCATTCCTGCTGTAGGAGTGTGTGCACATGTGTGTGCATATATGTGGGTGTGTGCATGTGAGAAAGAGAGAGAGAGAGAGAGAGAGAGAGAGAGAGAGAGAGAGAGAGCATTCCTGTGTATGTGGAAGCCAGGAACCAATGGTGGATGTCCCTCTCAGTTCCAGGGATCCCCTTGTCTCTGCCCCCTACGCTCTGGGATTACAATGACATGCCACCAGAGTCCTGGTTTTTGCATGGCTTTTGGGGATCTGAATTTAGGTGGCTTTTGTGCCTTTGTGGCATGCACTTTACTGACTGAGCCATCTCTACAGATTTTACCTTGTTTTCTGAGACAGGGTTGCTCATTGGCCTGGAGCTGGCTCGATTAGGCTGGGGTGGATGGTCAGCAAGCATCAGGTACCCACTCTTCTCTGCCTCCCCAGTGTTTGGCTTACAAGCGCAGGAGCCATTTTTATGTAGTTCTGAGATTTTTCTTTGTGTTACATGCATATTCATGACCAAGATTAGTTCACTGTTTCTGTCTTTCTTCATCTGCCTGCTTGTCTATCCATTATCTATGGATAGATCCATCCATCTGTCCATCCATCCCTCTATCCATCCATCCACCCATCCATCCAAGTCAACAAATGTGAGCTGAGAAGCTACTGTGTGCTTGCTGAGAGCAGAGAGCTCAAAGTTCCTGTACGCTTTGAAGAACCTGAGTGCTCTCCCCCCACAAGGTGATTGAGGGTGACAAGGCTCACTGAGAGGGCCTTTGGGTGTCACACTTGGGGTGTGTCTTTCTGTGTTAACCACCACCCCCTTGCATTGCATCCTTCCAGCTTCAACATGCCACAGGGAAGGTTATGCCCCTCCATCACCTTGATACCCAGACTCTTCCGAGATCATGCCACCTACCATGAGGCTCCTAAGACAAGATTCCCACCCTTTAGCTCTGAGGTGCCTCCTGGTTTTTCTTGCTTCTTTCCTCTCAGGGTTCTCTTACCTGCTGAGTCCTTCCCAGGGCCTGGGGTTCACTCACCTGGGATATACCCACATCCATTGCAATGGTTGATGAGCAGCCCCTCTTGTCATAGCCCGGGGGGCATTTGCCCTGGGCACTGCAGTTTGGCTTTTTCAGTAGGAGGGCAATGGAGCCTGTTGGGGAGGTGTGTGCACATGGGGTCTCAGCAAAGGGGTGGCCAGAGGGGGCGTGGATGGGTGGACAGAGGGAAGTGTGTCTTCTGTAATTCTGTAAGCTCTCTGGTCCTCTTCTCCCTCTGCCTCCACTTTTTCCAGAGTTAATATTTAATCTCTAAAGTGATAAATGGCTGCGTCATCTTTGCATAAAAAGTAAAATCCTCCCTAGGGCTCTGAGTCACGCTCTCTCTCTCTTCCTTGTCTTTGGTCCCTCTCAGCTTCCGGTTTCTCTCTGTTCCTTTTAGATGTAGTCATCACTCTCTCTGTCCTAGTATGGTAGTGGTGGTCATGATGATGGTGGTGATGGTGATGGTGGTGGCGGCAGTGGCAGCGGCAGCGGTGGTGTGTGTATGTGTATGTGTGTTGGGGGTGTCCCAACAGGAAAGTGAAGGGACACTCAAATTTAGGAACATTTGTAACGCTTTTACAGAGCTCTGGGGCTGGAGAGATGGCTCAGTGGTTAAAAGCACTAGCTGCTCTTCCAGAGGACCCAGGTTCAATTCCCAGCTCACAACAGTCTCTAACTCCAGTTCTAGGGGATCCAAGGCCTCTTCCGGCCTTTGAGGGCACTGCATGCACACAGCACACAGACATACCTGCAGACAAAGCACCCATACACACCAGATTAAAAATAAAATAAAAACATTAAAAGGCAAGGCTTTTAACCTCAGAACGTGGGAGGCAGAAGCAGGTGGATATCTGAATTTTAGGACAGCTAAGGCTACACAGTGAGACCCTGTGTAAACAACAGAGTCTTCAAAGGTCTGTGCTGCAGGATGTGGGAGCAGAGGACCCTGAGGGGCTCTGCAGAAACAAAGCTGACAGGAGTGAGACTCTGGCCACCTCTGCCTGCTGAGGGACAAAAGCAGCAGCGACCAGGACCTGCAGGAGAACAGAGACTGCCTGGTTGGCCGCCCGAGGAGGCCAGGGAACCAATACCCTCATCAAGCTGACTCCTGTCAGGATTCCCACTGGCTACTTGGGGCAGAAAGAAGGTTAGAGAGTAGCTCTGGAAACAACTAGAACCTTCTCCGAGTCCTTTGTTCCACTTGTTGTCCACCCATTTAGCTATCCGTCTATCCATCCATCCACCCACCACACAGCCAGTGGGGACTGAGAAGGCTCATGCTCCTGGTACACCCAGCAGTGTGAGGCACCTGTTAGACCCCAGCTGGGACTCTGCTTGCCCCATCTGTCTGGTGTTCGCCTTGCCCCCCCTTCTCTTAACTTTCTTGTTGACAGATAGCCCCCCTTCTCTTCCGGTGTCTGACTTCATCTTGCTCAGCGCTGCTCCATCCCTCTCTCCAGAGGAGAGTTATTGAATTTTGCTCAGAGGCTGTGCGTCATTCTTGCTCTGTGTGTACGTGCTGGCTGCCTTTCCTCTGTGTCTCTCCTTTCCCGGAGCTGAGGAGTGTTGCTCTCAGGTTCTAAAGCTGTTTCTGCTTCCACTGGTCCTGGCTCCCACCTCCTTTCCCTCAGAGGAAGTCTTGATTGTCTCCACAGCCTGCAAAACTGACACACCAGAATGTTGGCCTGGAACGTAGCCCAGGCTGGCCTCAGACTTGTGGCAATCCTCCTGTGTGCACCCCCTGGGTGTTGAGATTAAAAGCACTGTGACTACACCTGGATTTTTCTTTTTAAAATCCCATTTTGTCTTTACTCTCTGACTTACTCTATCCTTTCACCTTTTCTTCTACTCCGCCCCTTCCTCCACCATCCATGAATCATCTAATCACAGAATATAAAGCCTGTATATCAGGACTTGTGTCCTCTTGGTCTAGTCTCACCAGAAACGCATGTAGGTTTCTTCTTTCCTAAAGCATGATGCGCTTGGCCTCGCCCTCCCTGTCCTTCCCCTGCTTGTTCATGTTCACAATCTTTTTTTTTTTTTATGTCCATAAACTGCTTAATTAGCTCACTGCAAGGGACTCTATCTGTCTCTTCTCCAGCTCCTCTTCCCGTTCTCAAGCCTCACAGAACCTTGAGTCGGCACTTGGTTCTCTGCTCACTTGACATGTTTTCTCTGGATGAACAAACCCAGGCTCCTCTGTGCCTAACATTCCCTACAGAGATCCCCCATTCTTTCCCTCAAGCCACAGGTCCTACCAGGCTCCTCCACCCATCACCTTTTTTTGCGTCAGCAAGAAGTGTCTCCATTCTCAATAGCACTGTCATTGCTACCACCCAGGGCCCAGCGTTCGAGAGCTTGGAGTCCCATCTGACTGTTCTTTCTTCCTACTTATACATCAAGACATCCATCTATCCATCTGCCATCCATCCACCAACCTACCCACCCACACATCCATTCATCCACTTCCCTAGCCATCTATTCATCCATTCATCCATCCATTTACTTACCCACCCACCCACCCATTCTCCCATACCCCCATCCACCCACCCTCCCATTTATCCATCCATCCATCCACTCTCTCACCCATCATCCACCTATCCATTCATTCATCTGCTTGTGCCCATCCATCTCTTCATAAATTGATCTGTTCATCCATCCATGTATCCATCCATCTATTCATCTACCAAATTGTCATCCACTGTCCACACATCTGTTCATGCATCAATTCATCCATCCATCTGTCCCTCCCTCCATCCATCCATCTGTCCATCCATCCATCCATCTATCGATCCATCAATCCATCGTTCCATCCATCCATCATTCATCCATCCATCCATCCACCACTTATTGACCATTCCTTGAGGATCTAAGAGAATCTAGATCCATGACACATCCTGTACCCGAGTCTCTGGAGGAAGCAGGCCTGTTATCTATAGTAAAAGTATAACATGATAAGTGCAATTTATGTTTTTAACCTTAAGCATCACAGTGTGTGTGAGAGCATGTGATGACCCACATCTCTGGGTTCATGGCAGACATGATTACTGAGGCCCAGAGTGTTTGACCAACCCCACAACCCCGAGATCCCCACCAGTAGCTCAGATTCAACAAGGCCATGGGGAACTCTACATTTCTCTTCTTCCTTCAGATCCACGACTAGAAGCAGGTTAATCCTTCATCTACTTCCCACATCTAACCCACAGCTCATTCTGCTGCCCTTCTCCTATCTTTCCTATTGATCACTTTACTCTCCCTGTCAGTGCCGTTGCTCTGGCAACAGTTGTTTCTTCCTTCCTCCCTCTCCTGGGCTTTCTCAGCAGGTGGACTTGCTCACCTCTCTCCCTCCTGAGGAGAACCTGACCTTTCGTTCTCAACCTCCTCCTGTCCTCTCTGCATTAGAGAACAGCTGGAGACGGGCACTCCACTGTGGCTGTGTTGATTCTCCATCCCATCCCCGCCCCACGCTCACCCTCATTCCTATGGCCCAACAGGACTTCTGAGGCTGGAGGTCTTTCCCTGCCCTATCTTGGGCCACTTTTCTGTTTGTCCTTTGTGCCCTCCTGTGCACTCCTGGTCTCCAACCGTCCTCTTGGAGCTATGTGCTACCTTAGCTGGTCTGTTAGAGACGGTACCTGCCTTTGTACTGGCCACACTCAGAATTCCCTCCTCCCACCCAGGCAAGTGTGCTGAGCAAGGTCGTGGGTGCTCCCAGGAAGCCCCATGCTATCCTCAAATAAATCTTTGCCGCATAGACACCCGAAAATGCGTGTTTGGGAGGGGTACCTTCTCCACCCTCTGTAGGATACTGCTAGCTGGAGGAGAGACAGAGTCCACGATCTGGAGAGCCCGCTCTTCTCTGCCAGTTCACACTCCCTCTGTCCTCTTCATTTGCCTTCTTATTTGAAAAAAATCAAGGGATTTTTGTTTGTTTTGAGACAGGGTGTCCCTATGTAGCTCAGACTGGTTTCTGATTTGAGACTTCCTACTTTTTCTCCTGAGTGAAAACAAACAAACAAATAAAGAAAACCCAAACTTTTCATTATCTATGGGATACAAAAAGACATATCATGGCAAATAATCAAAGCATGGCACAGGGCTGATGTTTCTTCTCTTCCTCAAAGGATGCTGCAGTGACCAGTTCCTGTGACCCACTGAATTTTCTCATTAGGTGAAATAAAACTCCTTTCATGTGTGTGTATGTGTGTGTCCTATGAGCACAAGTCTGCAAACCTACATTTGCAGAAGACAAAGGACAACAGTATGTCCTGCTTTATCACTCTTCATCTTGCTCGCTTGAGACAGGGTCTCTCATTGAGCCTGGAGAGCGGCTGGCGGCCAGCAAGCCCCAGGGACCCTCCTGTCTGCCTTCACAGCATACAGGCACATGTCAGGCTTTTTAGGTGGGTGCTAGGGATTCAAACTCAGGTCTTCATGTTTCATGCTGGAGCAACAAGTACTCTTACGCGCCACTTACCCAGCCCGGCCAGTGAGAGTTTTGTTTTGTTTATTTGGTGATATCTGGGGTCCCTCTGGAACATGGTGAGGTCCACAGTGTCTCCCAACTACCCTTAGCACTGGTGTGCTGCTGGGTTTTTGCTTTTGTTTTGTTTCTGTTGGTTGGTTTGGTTTTTCGAGCCAGAGTTTCTCTGTGTAGCCCTGGCTGTCCTGGAATCACTCTGTAGACCAGGCTGGCCTTGAACTCACAGAGATCTGCCTTCCTCTGCCTCCCGAGTGCTGGGATTAAAGGTGTGTGCCACCAGCGCCCGTTGTTGCTGGCTTGCACTGGCCATGGTGGTACCGTTTGCAGCATAGAAAGGGGCAAACCTACAAAACGGAGCTTTTCTCCTTCTCCTCCTCCAACAGGCAGTCTGTCACCCTGCTGCAGGCATGGGCCTCGGTTTTAACACCTCCCAGTGCCCTTCCAGGGGAAAGCTAGCCTGGCTTTGCTTTGCTGTCTGAACGTTTTCTTTTTCTTTTCAGGGCCAAGAGGCCACTCCCAACACTTGTGCTCAGGTCTCCCTTTCTGCCTTCTTCTGGATTCCAGGGTGCTGCATAGAACTTGCCTACCATGTTTTTCTCTGTGAGTCTGTCTGAGCATGCACACTCCCCTTCCCCCCACTTCATTCTCTCTTCTCCCCCACTCCTCCACATTTGACCCTGAAGTCTGCTTTGGGTGAGTGTGTGGGCACAACTTGGGCTTTTTCTTAGTCCATTCTCCCTCCCACTCCCTTTACATCCTCCATGTTTGCATGTCCGCCCGCCCGCCCGCCTGCCTGTCTCTTGCCTCCAGAGGGTCCCACTCCCCCCCATTTCAATTTCTTTTGTAACTTCATTATTGATGCTTCACTCTCCGCACCCCTGCGGCTTCTGCCTTCATCTCACTCAGCCCGCTCCCTGCTCTCTGTGGAGAACATATTGGATTTGGCTTGGAGTTCGTGCGTCATCCCTGCTCCATCTGTATGTGTGTCTGTGTGTGTGTGTGCGCACCCGTGTGCCCAACACTTTCCCCTTCAGCGCCTTCTCTTTCTGGAGTTTGTAGAGTTTTGCTGTTTTTTTTTTGTTTTTGTTTTTTCCTTATTTCCCAGCATGCCTGAGTGTGTGTGCATGCCCCTGCCTGTAAGCTATGTCAAGCTCAGGGCTGGGTCCTGCCACAGAGTAACTCATGAGCTCTGGATGAGGGTCTGCCTGTCCCCTCACCTCTGGTCCTTCCATGGCCCTCCACATTGTATTTCCTCCTTACACAAACTCACCTCCTGCTGTCTGTATGGGGCACCCCCCAACCTTCTCCTCTCCCTCTCCACCCCCTTTCTCTGACGCACAACATAGACTCAGGGCTCAGATTCATCTCTTTGTCTCTGCACCCCGACGATGCCCTCTCAGTTATCATCAACACAGGATGTGCCACAGCCAAGAGCCCTGAAAGGACTGCGACACCTCTGCCTTGCTGCCCACCAGCTTTCTGTGCCTTGCCCTTTGCTGTGGAGTTTTGTGGTCAACGAACAGACAGCTACGCTTCAGGCAGCCATCGGTTGATGTAGGCAGGGCCCCTGGGAATTCTGAGCGGTCAGGAACTCCAAGGCCTCTGACCACGTTCTGAGGAGTTGAGGGAAAAGGAAGATCACTCCTGAAGTCTCTAAGCCACTCTCAGCTCTACTGTGTGTGCATGTTCTCACATGGGTGTGCGTGGGTGTATTTGCAAATGGATACGTGTGTGTGTGTGTGTGTGTGTGTGTGTGCTTTGCCTGAATCTGCCTTGACCCCTCCCTCAGGCCTTCTCTTATGTGTCTATCTCTCTGTCAGTGCTCCCCAGGGCTGGGTCCTCAGTCCTTTATCCATCCCTCTCTCATGTGCTTCTAGGTCACACTGCTCCCAGTGGGCTTCAGGGACTCGGTCTGTGCCCACAAGCCCTTCACTCAGCACAAGCGCCAGGCCTGTGGAGTCACTCTCCTCTGCCCAGTGCCACCCAGTCTTCCACGTCTGCTTCCACTGTCCATCTCAGGCATGCCCTTCCCTGCCGCCTGCCTTCAGATCACCTCAGACCCTCCCTCCAAACCCTCTCTCTGTGGCCACCATAGCCTCCTCCTCTGCTCAGGTTCCTACAGTGTAAAGTGGTCCATGCCCTGATGAGTCACTGCTCTTCTCTCACTGCGGTGTCCTCTCTCATCCACAGAAGAGACTGGAAAGGAACCCTGGAACCTCGATCTCTTCCAGCCCCAAACTCAAGCCAACCTTGGCAACTGAGCCCAAGCTTCCTAGAGCCCACCCAGGATCTTGAGCAAGTCCCCCAGAACCCATTTGCCAGCCAAATCCCCACCTACCTTTGGCCTCTTCCTCTCCCCTGGCCTGTAAGGACCCAGTGGATCATGGAAACCCATCCTTGCCTGATCCACATTCCCCTCCTGGGTTTTCTCCCATGCTTGGGTGTCCCTGCTCTGAACCCTCTTCTTGTTGGCTTCTGAGGGAAGATTTCCTCCCTAGGAGACAGTGAGTGCTACCTCTTGTCCTTTGTGGGCACAGAGGTGTCTCTGTGCATCTGTGTCCTTGAGCACAGATTAGAGGACAAAGCCTTGCTGTGTAGACCCCCAGACATTCCTTTGTCCTTTCTACATTGGCTTCTCCTTTTGCCCAGCCCACATGTAGTGTCATGACCAAGCCACGGGCACCTCTTTGATCCCTCCAGCTATGTCCAGTCCTGCCATAGCAGCCAGGGCTCCCTGACACACATCACTGTGCCATCTGTGTGCTGCCTCTGTGTACAGCCTCACTCCTTCCATCCATACCAGCTTGCTTGCTTTCCAAACACATCATTATCTTATGTGTAAGGGTGCTTTGTCTGCATGTAAATCTAGGCACCACATGAGTGCCTGGTGCCCATGGAGGCTGTCAGATCTCCTGGCACTGAACCTAAAGACGGTTGTGAGCCACCATGTGGTTGCTGGGAATCATGCCTGGGTCTTTTGCAAAAAGAGCCACTGCCCTTAACCACTGACCCTTCTCTCCAGCACCAACACGCCAGCTTTCTAACTCCCCCATCGGGAGCTCACCTTTGCTGGCTTGACTGTTGTTCGGCCAGCTCCCCACGGCATCCCGGGTAAGTTCAAGCTGACTAATTCTGCTTCATGGCTTTCCAGATCAGCCCAAGTTCTTTAATGCTCTGAGACTTTGACTCTGTTCCTGGAGACAGCAACCTCTTGCAAGAGGCAGTGGTACGTTCAGGCTATGTGCCACCTCCGGGCCTTTGTCCAGGCTAGGACCTCCGGGCCTGGTCCCAGCTCGCTTAGTCCTAGCTCACAGTCTCACTCTCTGATGACAGAAGTTTAGACCATAGGCACACACCCCTGACAGCCAGGACCAGGTGTGTGCTTGGAAATCTGTCTTCTCACCAGACCATAGTCATCTCCAGGGCAGGGTCTGTCTGAGTTGTCCCCAGGTCTTGGCACTGGCAAGGGAGGATGGAAGGACAGACAGAGTGTGTAGGCAGCTTCTCTCCCCTACGGTCTCTTATTCCCTGTTGCTTCCCTTTTCATTCTCTTCCTTTGAAGAATTAATTGTTAATTATCTCAGCGATGATGGGAACATGTTTGACTTAAAAACAGCTTTCAAACATTATAGGAAAGACTAAAGTCTGCTTTGAACTGCCTCCCAAGTGTGGGAGCTAGGAACTGATCTTCCTGTATGATTCACAGTTATTAGATTGGTGTGAATTGTTCTGGTAGATGAATAGGTTTATAGACAATGATTGACAGGTAGCTAGATAACAGATAGATATGGAGGTAGAGAGATACACAGGTAGATACAATGGTTATAACAGGAAGGAAGACGGAAGGCAGAAACACATGGCTCGCATGTGTTGGTCTGTCCATTGCCCCTGTGGTCTGAACATCAACCTAGCGACAGACGCCTTCATTCGGCAATGCCTTGTGCACGCATCCTAGTCAGAACTTAGACCCATCTCACTTTTGCCATCTCCTTCTGTCAGGGAGTGTTGGATCCCCTGCCCTTTGAACAAAGAGACGGCAGCTTCTGTACCTTGCTTGTCTTTGGTCCGCTGTGTTTGTCCTTGGGCCAAGCTGTGTCTGTCATGTCTGTCATGTCTGCCTGTCCGCCTGCTCGTGCACACACATGCATCTCTCTGCCTTTCCCCACCCCACCGTCCATCCTCCCTGCAGAAAGCCTCTCTATGCTCTATCACAGTCGTACCAGTGTCTACACTTTCCTATCTCTACATGCAGGTACTCTTTATCCTGTCATCTTGATTGTCACTCACTGGAGGCTTGAAGGTCCTCTGCCCCCACTCCCCCTGACATCCATCAGTCTGCCCACTCAAACCGAGCATCGTCCAGAACCCGGGATTGGGAACAGCCTGCATATGTGGCTTTGTGGACCTATGTCTCTTTGGTTTGGATGGGAAGTGGCCCCTGGATGGCTCATGTTTTAATACTTATCTCCAGTTTGCTGATTCAATCGCTGAGAGGGCACTGGACCGTGGGGACTCGGGCTTCATTAGTGGGTTGATCAGTAGACCTATTAAAAAATTTGGTGGTGTTCCTGGGATGTGAGAAACTAGGAGGTGGGGCACGTTTGCAGCACATGGGTTACGGGGTCAAGGGAGGGGGGAGGGGACATGTCTTTGAAAGGTATCTTGTTCCTGGCCTCTTCCTGCTCTCTCTGCTTCCTGGCTGTCAGATGGCTCGGCTGCCTCAATGGTCCGCACCATCACAGACCCTAGCAGATTAGCTGGCCATGCTTAGGATCCCCAGAAAGCCATGAGCCAAGTAAAGCTTAAGTTGTTTAAATCCTTCCTCGTGGATGGAAAAAAAAGCTGTGTGTGCACATTTGTATATATACATGTGTGCATACAGGTGTGTGCACGTGCATGCATGTGTGTTCAGGCACATTGCATGCAGGATTTGTGCATGCATGTATACATGCAGCCTTCTCTCTTTCTCTCATGCCTGGTCTGAGATGGCTCCCATTCTATCATTCTCATGGACCCTTCGCCTTTTAGCCTATTCTCTTCCCCCGACCCCCGCCCCCGGCTGCCCAAAAGCGAGTCTAGTTCATTCTGGGAGGCTCTGTCCTTTCTCTCCTACCCTCCACACTCCTAGGATGAGCTCATCCTGCCCTTCCCTTGGGCCGAAGCCTCCCTTCCCAGTCCCTCCAGGCTGGGTCCCTCACGCACAGTGGGTCATCTTCACACACTGAAATGCATTTCTCATCAGTGCTGTCGCTGCCTGCCTGAGGTCACAGCAGGAGCCTGTGCCATCTCTGCCGCTTCCTGCTCCTGCCTCTCACAGCTCATCTGTCCTCCCCTCTTTTCATGCCCCCCCCCAGCTTCAAGACCTTTAAGCCCCCACTCCTGGAAGGTTCCAGCATCTTGTGCCCCTTCTCGGTCCTCAGCATCCACCCCTGCCTTCTCTTCATCCTCCAAATCCTCCACGACTTCCTGGGAGCCCCAGGCCTTAGGCAGTTATCTCCCTGTTTCTACGCCCGCCCCCACCCCCAGCCTGGTCCCATCCTCTTGGCTTCTGCACACACTAGCCTCCTGGGCAGACAGGTCCTGGACTATCCCCACTGTGCAGGACACACTCCTAGCAGCATCCCGTTGAGGACGCTGGCAGAGCCAGACCACAGCCTCGGTTTGCCTTCGCCTCTGCTTGGAGAGCTACTTTCAGCGCAACCCTTTCACATTCTGCCCTCGTTGTTGTTTTACCCCCTTTTTGTTTGTTTGAAATCTGTTTCTGTTTGTTGTTGTTTAACTTTTCCCACGGTTCTGGGTTACTCTGTGTGGTTGTTTGTTTGTTTCCTGGCCTGTCCAGGAATCTTTGGTCGGATCTAAGACGCTGCTGACATCCAGAGGGCCCTGGTCACTAGTTAAATCCTGGCAAGAAAGTAAACCCCTTGTTAATTGCTTCGCTCATTTTGAGCTTTGTGAATAAACTATTTTAGGATAGGTCCTCAGTAGTCTTCACTCCTGAGTCAGTTTATTCTTGCAATAGGGCCAGGATGAGTGCCCTGGGTAACGATCAGGGGCTAGGCTGAGGGGTGTTAAAACCTAGTCTTTCTGTATTAATGCCAAAAATTGTTCAGGCTAAGATGCTCCAGACAGTGTTCTTAGTGGACAGAACTTCCAGTTTGGTAAATCCCCTTTAAAAAAATAAATTGGATTATTGGGTTTTTTGGAGTCTAATTTCTTGTGTTCTTTATATATTCTGGATATTAGCCCTCTGTCCGATGTAGGGTTGGTGGAGATCTTTTCCCAGTCTGTAGGCTGTCATTTTGTTCTGTTGACAGCACCCTTTGCTTTACAGAAGATTTTCAGTTTCATGAAGTCCCATTTATTAATTGTAGATTTTAGAGCCTGAGCTGTTGGTGTTCTGTTCTTGTTGGTGTCTCTTGCGCCAATGAGTTTGAGGCTCTTCCTTACCTTTTCTTCCAAGAGATTTACTCTGTCTGGTTTTATGTTGAGATCTTTGATCCACTTGGACTTTAATTTTGTGCAGGGTGATAGATATCGGTCTATTTGCATTTTTCTACATGTGGACATTCAGTTAGACCAGCACCATTTGTTGAAGATGCTATCTTTTTTCCATTGTAGATGTCTCTCAATGGAGGAATGGCTACAGAAATTGTGATACATCTTCATAACGGAATACTACTCAGCTATTAAAAACAAAGAAATCATGAAATTTGCAGGCAAATGGATGGAACTAGAAAAGATCATCCTGAGTAAGGTAACCCAGAAACAGAAAGACAGGCATTTTTTGTCTGTTAGCATGGTATATACTCATCTATAAGTGGAGATTAGCCATATAATACAGGATTAACCATCTACAGACCTAAAGAAGCTAAACACTAAGGAGCACCCTAGGGAGGATGCTTAAATCTTGTTCAGAATGGCAAACAGGATAGACACCAGAAGCAGTGGAAGAGAGGAAACAGGATGGGAGCCAAATATAGAGGGTCCTCTGAAAGACTCCACCCAAGCAGATTCTGAGACTCATGGCCAAACTTTGGGCAGAGCATAGGGAGTCTTATGGAACAAGAGGGGTGGGAATAGAGGGACATGGAGGGGACAGGAGCCCCACAAGGAGACCAACAAAACTCAAGGATCTGAGCCCAGAGTGTCATGCAGAGACTGATGCACCAACAGAGGACCAGGCACAGAGAAGACCTAAACCCCCTTGCTCAGATGTGGCTGATTGGCAGCTCAGTCTCCATGTGGATCTCCCAGTGAGGGGAGCAGGGGCTGCCTCTGTCATGAACACAGTTGCCTGTTCCTTGATCACTTGACCGTGGTGATGAGGCCTTGCCAGGCCACGGAGGAAGAGGATCCAGACAGTCCTGATGAGACTTAACAAGATATGGGCAGATGGCAATGGTGGAGAACTCCCTCTTTCAGTGGACTAGGGGAAGGGGATGGGGGCGGGGAGGGAAGGAGTGTGGGACCGGGGAGAGTTGAGAGAGGAGGCTTCAATTGAGATATATAATTGAAAAAAAAATGTGAAAAAAAAAAATAAAAAGAGCTAGGTCTCATGGCTCATGTCTTCATTCCCCCAGTGCTCAAGAGGCAGAGATAGGAGGGTCTCTGAGTTTCAGTCCAGCCAGGACTACATGGCAAGACCTTATCTCAGAAGAGCAAACAAACAACAACACTAACAATAAAGAACCCAGGGATTTTGTTAGCTACACAGACCGTACTAAAACTCTCTGATTTTCATTTCACTCAGAGCCTTTTCTTTTCCTTTTTCGGTGCTGGGTATAGAACCTGCTTCTTGGCCACAGCAGTCAAGCGCTGTGCTACTGGACTGCTTCCATCTTTGAACTGTGTGACCCCCAGATAAGCCTAGCGTTTCGGAACCATCCAGGCCTGGCTTCAACGTGTTTGACAGCTATTCGTTAATTTACCTCTTTCATGTCCCATTTCATTACAAACACCAGAAACGAACCAGATGGCGTCTTCACCATTCTGCCTGGGAACCTCGTAACTAGATCACTCGGCTCATTAGGCGTGTTTCTGACTGTCCATGTTACTGTGATTGGGTGTTGCGATAGGCCCCACCCTCCCCATTTCCAGTGAGCTTCCCCTCTTCCCTCCTCACCCCTGGCTCCCCAAAAGAAACGTCCTGTGACATGCAAAGACTCTTCAGTTCTTTATCTTTCTCCTCAGTCTTTCTTTCCTAGGCTATGTGGTCCCAAGGCCATCCTCAAACTTTAGGTTTTCATTTACTGTAGCTGTCCACTTCCAAATATCAAAATATTATTCATCAACCACTGTTCCTTCACCCCACCATTTTCTCCACAGGGCTCCCTCAGGGCATGAGCTGCTGGCTCCCTCCTCATGGAAGTAATGATCCCAAAATTCCATGCTATCAATCCTGCTTTGTCCTGTTGTTAAAAGCGAGTCCTGGAGTCCCATCCATATCGGGTTCCGCTTCTGAATGTCAAAGAACTTGCAGATATAGTTTAAAATCACCACACTTGCTCTTCAAGGCCCCATGTGACCTAGATCACTCACAACCCAGATTACCCCTCAACCTCAGGTCCCCTCTGATGCCTCCCTGAGAGGTCCTGGGGAGCAGGTCCAACTGAACCAAAACCAGTTCTGGGACTCCAGGGGATGGGCTCTGTGTATTTTGGGCTGGAGCTCTGGGAAGGGTCATCATTCTTTCATAGTGTGTGGCTACACAAGGTCCCTGCAACATTCAGGCCTCTGTGGCTTCCTCTCCCAGGGCTCAGTTTCTGTACCGGCAAATCACAAGAAGCTGGGTTGCCAGGCAGACAAAACAAGATGGTGGAGGAGCTGAGGCAGAGGAGCATCTGCTTTCTGCTGGAGGGTGCCAATCACCATCGCCACGCTGATTGATTGGCGCCCGTACAGATTAATTTCCTCCTACCTCAGCAGGGGCTCAAGTGCCATTTAACCACTCGTTCACTGGTCTCCAATCTTTTCCCTTCTCCCTCCCACAGCTGTTCTCAAGCCTCTTCGGGAAAATGATTCCTCCCTCTCAGGCCTCTGCAATCAGGGGCCAGCACTTTTCTGTGTCCAAGGCCAGCTGTCTCCTGTCTGTCTCCTCCCGGCCTCACGCCCCTTCCAGCCCCTCCGATTTCTCTTTCTCGCACCGGTAGCGATACTTAAATGCTTCCAGCCATGGCCTCTGTCTTCCTCTTTTGTCACAGTCTGCTGTCCCTGAGGCTTCCTAAGTTGCCACCAGGCTCCCATCTCTCCCACTCACCTTCTTCTTGGGAACTTTCGCCATGGGCCACAGTGAAGTGGGACAACTGTTGGGGTCCCCAGACAGGATTTAGCTGGCCTTCCTGGGACCCCCCACAAGGTTCTTCCGGATATGGGGATAAAGTTACTGGTGAGGCCTAATTACTTCACTCTGGCAGCTCAGCCCAACATTGCAGTATTGTTTCTCCCTAATCCCTCCCCTCAGCCTGGGTCTTGTCACTGTCAGTGTGGGGTCTCCAACCGGCTTCAGTGACCCCCACCCAGGTTTACCTAAGGCCTAGCTTTACACAATTGACAGCTGCTTCCCCGTCATTCTGAGCTCCCAGGGCATTTGAAACCTCCTTGGCTAGTGTTGTCAGCAAGTGTTCCTGTGTCTGCACTTGGTGACCTCTGCATTTTCCCAGTGCCATAATCTTCCTGATTTCTTACCTGTCTCTAACTATCCCTGCTCCTCTTTGCCCTCACTGGGTCCTCTTCCCTCATGCTGTAAGCCCTAGTGGCTTGAATAAATCAATGACACTCAAATTCTTGTCACAGAGTCTGCTGCTGAGGCCCTGACCTGGGTCGGTGGGTGCTCAGCTGTGATGAGTGGTTCAGCTTCAATGAAAACTCTTTGAATCCTGTTTAGACTCTGTTACTCACTGTCCTTGAGCCACGACACTGGTGGGTGCACCAGGTTCCTCCCAGACCCATCAGTCCAGGTTTGCTTGCTTAGGCTAACTCTCTTTGCTGGATAGTCTTCTTTACCGCTGCTAGGGTTGCCTGAGAGGAGGAACCCCAGCGGAGACTGGGCTATAGATGAGTCTGTATGGCATTTTAAAATTAGTGATTAAGGGGGCAGGGCCAAGCCTATTATGGGTAGGGACACCTGGGGTCCTGGCTGTTTAAGAAAGCAGGCTGAGCAAACCATGAGGATCAAGCCAGTAAACAGTGGTGCTTCACGGCTTCTGCATCAGCTCCTGCCTCCAGGTTCCTGCTCTATGTGAGTTCCTGTCCTGACTTTCTTCAGTGACAAACAGTGCTGTGAAAGTGTGAGCCAAATAAGCCCTTTCCTCCCCAAGTTGCTCTAGTCACGGTGTTTCATCACAGCAACAGTAACCCTAAGGCACATCCTGGAACATGCCATTCATTCTCTCACCCAACACCCTTCAAGCTGAACTGACAGACATATGAACTTCCATATCCTTACCAGCACCGCTAGAATGCGCAGCTCTACCAGCTCCGAGGCTGATGCTCTGTAGTACATAGCAAGGCAAGGAGGAACAAGGGGAATGAATGCTCACGATTTGATGCAAAGTGGTCCAGCCTCCAGATGCTGCCCGACCCACTGGGCGTGGTGACCCAAGCCTGTAATCCCACCTGCTCCAGAGGCTGATGAAGGAAGATTCCAGATTCAAGGCTTGCCTAGGAGACTTAGCGAGACCTTAGTAAAAACGGGGAAAAGTCAGGGTTTGAGCTGTACCTAAGTAGTATATGTCTGACATATGCAAAACTTTGCCTGATTCCCCTCCCAATACTGCAAGTCACACCATGCCCTCTGGTGAGTGTGTGTATTATTTTCTCTTTTGGTTTTTCAAGGCAGGGTTTCTCTGTGTAGCCCTCCCTGTCCTGGAACTTGCTCTGTAGACCAGGCTGGCCTCACACTCAGAGATCTGCCTACCTCTGCCTCCTGCGTGCTGGGATTGAAGTTGTGTGCCACCACTGCCTGGCCAGTATGCACTCGTGACCACGGAGCCAGCCTCCCTCTTGAATCAGGGACTGGCTAGGTGTCCTGAGCTGATGCTGGAACTCTGACCTTCCAGCCTCTGTCTCTGGAGGGCTGGGATTACAGACTCACTACCACGCCTTGCTTTTAAAAACGTATTTATCTAGCTAGACCTTGCTAGTCAGGTTGAAATTCTGTTCAAGACTTAATTCTTGTTTTTTGTTTGTTGCAGTGCTGGGGTAACCCAGGGCCAGGGGTGTTCTACTACCATTCCACTCCATAGGGTTGTGTAGTCACTTGTGTTTCTTAAAGACCGCACAGTAAAAGAATGAAGGTCACAGTATGTAAATTTGCCCCAACAAAACCCACTGCAAAAACAACAGTCTCTCTGTAGTGTGCAAATGGCACAGGAGCTTTGCTTACCTACAGAGGCAGGACATATTTCTTCCTCCTGGAACAGCAGCTCCATCTTGAGAACATGCCAAAGAGAACCAGATGCATAGGGTCCCCAGTGATGGATGCTTTCGGAATGCCCACAGCATCTTCTCCTGTCACAGTGACGCTCTGGGAACCGCCTAAACATTCACCGACAGAAGACAGGTAGATAAATAGGTCCACTGATGGATCCACACAAAGGAATCCTACATAGAATGAGAAAGAATAGGGCCTAGGGCCATGGCTCAGCCAATAAAGTGCTTTTGCCCAAGAATGAGGATCTGCACTCGTGCGCGCGCGTGCACACGCGTGCACACACACACACACACACACACACACGGCTGAATCTCACAGACATACAACATATATTTCATGAAAGAAGCCACTGTCTTGGTCTAATCACATGAAGTTCAAGAACAACCAAAGCCATGGGATGGCAGAAGTCTCCTGGGAGGCAGGGACTGAGCAGGAAGGGGGGCAGTGGAACCTTCTAGAGAGCTGAAACTGTTCTGTAACCTAATGTTGCGGTCCTGTGCAAGCATCATTAGAGACTGCGTGAGCCACACTGGCCAGATGTGTGTTCTTCAGGGCACGACGTGTTCTCCAAGTGTTTACCCAGTCGAGTGCATCTAGACCTTATCACTGTGCTGACCACCATGAGTGCCCAGGGGTGGGAGAAGAGGAAGAAAAACATGACCCTCAGGGAGAGGGTGCCTGGGAGGCCACCCACATCCTTAGAGGCTGCTAAGTCCCTGGAAGGACACCGAGATCAGGTTCCCCATGAAAGTGAGCTGGTTTAATTAAGTCTGGCTCAGCCTAACCCCTCTGATTATCTGATGATAATCCTGGTATCTGTCCCCTCAGCTCCATCTGCTCGCTGACTGTCACATCCTTAATTGCTCTACGCCCCAGCTTGCTCCTTCTCCGAACACGCACATGCTCACTTTTCCTGTTCCACAAGGACCAGTGTCCATTGGATTCTATTCTCCTTCTCGCTCCCTCTATACCTTTCTTGATTGGTTTTTCCATCCAGTTGCACCCACTCTGCTCCCGTCAGCCACTGTCCTGTGACCCCCAGTCTCCCAAAGGCCACACTCAAGAACACCATTCCTTCCTGACTCCCACCTCATTTGGCAGCTCACACCCCTCAGTGACCATGGCCACCTTCTAAAGACACCCTTCACCGGGTGCCATCATGACCCAGATCCTTACCCATCAGCCTCCTGAAGCATGCCCCCAAGGATGCCCTGCACTCTCACGTGTCTTTTGTTGTGGTTGCATGGTGTGCACAGAACAAGGGGGCCCTAGGTGGGAGCCAAGGCATCCACAGTAGATGGAAAAGGTGGCTATGCCTGACTATGCCAGTTTAGTGGAGAGACTGTGGTCCAGAGCAGGGCAGCCATCTGTCTGGAGTTATAGACAGAGGGAAGAGAAAGTATGGGGGACAGAGAAGGCCCTGCCTGAGTTTCCTCAACCCTCACAGCTTCCCCCACCCCCTAGGCCAACACCCGATTTCACAGAGTGGGGTGCTGCTGAGATTAAAGGGCAAACTCCCACATGCCATAAAGGAGGGACTCTCAGAGGTCTTGGGGACAGTGTTGTCCCCTGTGCAGCCGAGAGTCCCTCCCTAGCATGGACTTTTCTCCCTCAGCCTCCCCCACCCCTTCCTCAGCTTTAGACGGTCCAGGAACGTCCCCTTTGCACTTCAGTCGGTTTACAGTAATTAAGGAAGATTGAACCACATTCACTTTATGTCACAGAGTGTTTATCTGCAGCTGCCAGGCTTCGTGCTCTATGCCAGGTGCTGAGGCCCTTCCAAGGGGGAGGACAGGTTCCAGCTGCGGAGTGGGGCAAAGCGCTGTGGATGCCAGTTGCTGGTGAGTCCCAGAAGATGTCCAGCTCATGTTCCCCGGGCAGAGGGAAAATGAATTTAAAAAAAAAAATCAATTTTTTTGCCATTCAATGAAACACATGTTTTTGTCCAAAACTCATTTCCCACTGCTGCAGTTAAGGCGGCTCCTCCAGGCCACTGGTGTCTCCGCCGCCTCCCTCCCTCGATGCCACCCTTTCCTCAAATGTTGCTGAATTTATTTTCTGCTCCTAGCTTCCAGATTTCTCCAGTGTGAGACTTACTTTCTGTGCTGGCTGCTGCCTCTTTGGCGAGGACCGAGGGGCAAGGACAGGAGACGGGCTTTTTGAAAGGCATTTGTTCTGAATTTCTGAACCATGTAAATCTTATTGTTTTTTAAAGTACTAATTTTTAGGAGTTTTTGACTTTAAAATGCCTACCTGGCCGGGTGTGGTGGCACACACCTATAATCCTAGCACTTGGGAGGCAGAGGAAAACTTAATCTCGTGTGTTAGAAGCTAGCCTGGTCTACATGGTGAGTTCCAGGCTAGTGAGACCATGTCTCAAACAAACAAACAAACAAAACCCAAACGGCACCAGCAGCAACAAGAAAAAAACGTATCTGGAGCCCAGTGTTTTGGTGCTTGTGATTCCAGCACTCTGGTGGCAAAAGCAAGAAGGTGGATTAAAGGGCAGCCTTGACTACACAGCAAGACTCTGCATCCCCATTCAGCTTCTCTTATCCCTCTGGCTTGCTCAGCCAGAGTCTGGTTTGTCTCTTCTAGCCAGGGTTCCTTAGTGTCCTCTGAGGCTGCTCTGGAAAAGAGACCCAAAGCCTCCCCATGGGTGAGCCAACTCCTTGGCCTCCTTGGGCCCAGGCCGCTGTTACTTGGCCTTCTGGGTTGCCTGAGCTGGCAGGACCCCCTGCCCACATCTATTTTGGGGCCTCGCCTTGTCCCTCTCTCCCAGCCTCTGGAATCTTGCCCTGTGTGTCAGCATCTCTAGGGCTGCAGCTTCGCAGTGGGCCCTGTGACCTCCAGTGTTCGGGCCACACCAGTGTCGGCCCTGCCTGGTGTCTGTACCAGGTGACGGAGCTTTAGCGTCCAGATCCACATGCCTCTAGGACAGCCTGCTTGTTTATCCCAAGCATGGTACACTGCGTGTCTGCATTTCCTGGCTCAGGTTTGTCCTCTGCCGCCCTCTTGACATGGGACAGTTTCTCCTGTACCTGTTTCTGTCTGATATAAGGCGCTCTCATGAATTACTTACGCTCACGTCAGTGAATTGAGGCCTGGGGTATGGCTCAGTTGGCAAACAGCTTGCCCAGCATGCATCTGTCTCTGAGTTCTGTTCTCAGCCCTGCAAAACATGAACATGGTGGCCCATATGCCTGTAATCCCAACATTCAAGGAAGACAGGAGGATCAGGACTTTAAGGTCATCCTTGGCTACATAAAAAAAAAAAAAGTCAGCCATGAAACCATGTCTTTTTTTTTTTTTTTTTCTTTTTTCTTTTTGCTGTAAGCCAAGCTCTCAGGACAGAGTCCAGCATGTTGCATGTTCATATAGATATGATACCTGTGAGATACAAATGTCCCAGTCTTCCCCTTGCAAGCCCTGTCCTACTGGAGCATTCCCTCCTTCCCCCCTTCCCTGCAACCGCCATTCCAGTCCACTCAGAGTGCAGGAGCCCGGGGGTCTTGCCTGAAACTGCTTCCAGCACACGCTTCATCACTAATTCTGGCCCATTCTGCCCCTAGACTGTCTGCACATCTCCACATCCCGCCTGGCCAGTGGCCTGGGAACTTGCTCTCATTGTACTCATCGGTGTTCCACTAATTGTCAGAGCAGAAGAAAAAAAAAAGTTAGCCTTTATCGGTTTGGATTTTCTGCTACATTTGGTCCTGCTGATCCCATTCTCCTAGCAATGTCTCACTATCTCCGTTTCCATGGTAACCTGGTCTGCCCGATCTGCTCACGTGCCACGCAGTGCTGACATTTCTTTCTTTCCAACGCTGTTGTTGCAGGTGCCTTGGGCTCCTCCGGCCTCTGAAATGGTGGCATGCAGCTTCTAAAATGCCGCCTCGGAACTTGTTGCCTCTTCATTTCCCTGAGTATTCAGATTGCAGCTGAGATGTGCCGAGAGCAAAGCTGTTAGACCTAAAGCCCTGCTGGTCAGTTCTCCCAGTTGCCCACTTGCCTCTCCAAGTCAACTTTGGTTTGTGTCCTCCCCCAAGTCCTACAGAGAGGAGCTCAGTGGGGTGGAGCGAGCAGCGTGCATGAAGCCCTGGCTTCAAGCCCCAGGACTGTATAACCCAAACATGACAGCGCTCCCTGTAATATCAGCTTGGGAGGTCGAGGCAAGAAGACCAGTAGGTCAGAAACTCAAGGTCATTCCCACCTACACAGTAAATTTGAAGCCAGTCTGAGCCACAGATCCTGAGATCCTGAACAAAACAAAGAAAACAACGTATAAGTCGGTCTGTGGCCCTTGCCTACCCAAGTCTTCCCTGGCTCGGCATTACCTACAAGGTTAGATTCAAGTTCTTTAATGGTCAGGGGCTGCTCCTCACTGGTGCTCTTGGTTGCCCTTCCTGTCACGCCCCAGCTCATCCAAAACTCAAGGGACACCCGGCATCTGTGAGCACCCGAGGCTCAGTCCCTGCTCTCTTTGTGCCTTTGTTTCCTCAGACCGAGGGCCCTTCCGGTTTTTCTCCCCAGCTCCTTCGGGGAACCTCTTCCTGACAGCTTACCCCCAGTTCTGAGTCCCCAGAATGAGGTGTCACTCCCCACCTGTGTCCTCGGCACACTCTAAGCGGTAGCATCCTTTCTCCCCAGAACAGTTCTGATTGCAGGCAACAGGCACCAAGTCAGAAAGAGCTTTGAGACAAAGAGGAATTCACTGGAGAGCGGAGAGCAGAGTTCTTTGGGCTTCTGGGAAACTGAATGGAGAGATGAGAGATGGGGAAGAACTGCCCGGTACTCGGCCCCAGCAATATAAAAACCCATTTCTAGCATTATGTGTGTGTGGAGCTATAACTTACATGCAAATAAACCAACACATAAAGTGTACTATCCTGACGCCTGAGTACACTTAGCACAAGTCAAGAAAATAGACGTACTCATGGGATTACTTAAGTCCTTTGTGGCTCCTTAGACTTTTCTTCCTGCCTCCCCTCCCCCACCTGCATTCCCCAGGCAACTGCTGATCCTGCCACTGCACACCAACTGTAGTTTCTAGAATGTTATGCAAATGGACCCGTAGCCCACTTACTATTGTTTTGTCTGGCTTCTTTTCTCAGCGTAATTGTTTGAGGTCATCCATATTGTATGAATAGCTTGCCCATTCATTGATGGCTGGCAGTCCTTTGTGAGTGTCTGTACCACGGATTGCTTATCCATTCTCCCAGGCACGGCTATGCTGTAAGTTTCTAGTTTGGGGCTTTTACAAGTAAAACTTCTCTGAATGATCATGTACTTGTAAGGGCACATCATCACGCTTTCTTGTCTCCGGTTAACTTCTGGGAAAATGGCTGGATCACCCCTTCGATGGGATCTGAAACCGACCAAACCTCTTTTCCAAAGTGATTGTGCCATTTCACACCCCTATCCTGCAAATTCCAAGCACGGCTACTGCCCCACCTCCTCACCCACACTCGGCGTGGCCAGTGTTCTTAATTTAGACAGGTGCATCATGGGGGCAGAGCTTCTTTTTCTTCGTGTGTGTGTGTGTGTGTGTGTGTGTGTGTGTGTGTTTGTATGTAGGTGTTTGATCGGGAGAACAGGTGCTCTTACGCGCTGAGCCGTCTTTCTAGCCTGCCTCCTGTGGTTTTAACATGGGCCCCTCCACTGAAAATAATGTTGAGGATATCCTGTGTATGTTTCCCATCTGCTTATCTTGAGGGAAGCGTCCAAATCTTTCGCCTAATTTTTATTAGCTACTTTTTTTATTTTGCGTTTTGAGACTTCATCCAAGACTTTCATTAGATATATTATTTGCAAATATTTCTCCCTGTCTGTGGTTAGCCTTTTTACTCTGCTGGTGGTTCTTTTAAAGAGCATAAGCTTTTAAATTTTTGCAGTGCTAAGGATAAAACTCAGGGCCTTGGGGATGCTGGGAAGTGCTCTACCACCAAGCTAATTCACAGTATAACTTTCTTGATTCTTTGTTTGTTTGTTTGTTTGTTTGTTTGTTTTTCAAGACAGGATTTCCCTGTGTAGCCATGGCTGCCCTGGAACTTGCTCTGTAGACCAGGCTGGCCTCAAACTCACAGAGACACACTTGCCTCTGCCTTTAGAGTGCTGGAATTAAAGGAATGTGTCACCCCTGCTTGGCAGTTTCTTGATCCTTATGATTTGGTTTATCAAATTGTTCTTTTAATTTTTTGTCCTATCTATCTATCTATCTATCTATCTATCTATCTATCTATCTATCTACCTATCTATCTGTTTTCTGTGTTAACACGTGCATGTTTCACCGTGAACATGTGTTGGTCAGAGGACATCTTGCGAGAGTCCGTTCTCTCCTTCCATCGTGTGGGTTCCAGGGATGGCTCTCTGGTCTTCAGGGTTGACCGCAGGTATCTTTATCCACGGAACCATTCAGCCCAGTCAGTGTGGTTTTTCATGACTCGTGCTTTGACCACTGTGTCTTCTTATGATGAATTTAAGAACTCTGCCTAACTCTGGGTGCTGAAAATTTCTTTGTGTGCTCTGTTCTTCACAGTTTCGGGTTTTTCTCCATTTTATGCTTGGCTTTTATTTTCATGGCTGAGTTAGTGAGGCTTTGGTATTGCCAAGAAGTGAGACCCCACTAACGCAGTAATCTGTCCGAAAGCAAAGCTAGAAGCATCGCTGGCTCCTCCTTGACTTTGGGATAAAATCCCAGGCTCCTGACAAAGGGCCTGCCAGAGTGTCCTGGCCCAGCTGGCCACCCCTTTCCTCTCTGGCACCTTCTCAAGCACTGTCCTCTGGACACACTGACCAAACGGCTTCTTTTCTTTAAGCTCAGTGGCACAGCAACCCTTCCTCTGGGCTTTGGGGCAGGCTGGACCAGACAGCCAGACTGAAGCAAGACTTGGCTGCCCTCTGGTCCACGGCTAAAGGCTTGGACTTGGAGACTGTAGCCAGGACACTGGGCCTCTTCCATTCATACCACTGTTCTCTCACGCTGCCATGGCCCCGGTGCCTCCCTCTTTGCTTCAGGGTCCCAGCACACTCGCAGTTTTGTTTTCTCTAGATGTGATTTTTTGTTACCATGATGGAGCTTATATCCTTATACAATTTTCTTCCCAGCTTCTCCCTTGCTATTGTTTTTTTTTTAATTTATTGTAAGAATTTTCCAGAGCATTTTGTAGGAAAAAAAATACAATTAGTCTATAATAAAAATTATCCAAAGCGTTTCTGTTTAAAAAAAAAAAAAACAAAACAATTAGTCCATGAGGAATCGTCCACACGAGTGGATATAAAACAATGGGCTTAGCGTTTTCCTGATAGTTGGTTATTTTGGTTGTTTCCATTTTTTATTATAAACAAGGCCACACTTCTCCACGTACATAAATCTTTTATCAATCTGAGATTATTTCCCTCAGACGGAGCTCCACGAGTGTAATTACTGGGTCAAAGGCGGTAGTAATTTACATTCCCATCAGCAGAATCCTGTGTCTCCTCACACCCCAGCCAGCATGGGGTATTCTCATTAAAATTTCCCTCTTCACCCAGCGACGGGCAGTGTTATCTCGCTGTTGTTTTAATTTACTTTTTAAAAAATAATTAGATATTGGAAAATAGGTTCAACCTATGAGCCATAAGAAATTAATCTTGTGTTAATTGAGTGTTCCTACCCTTTCCCATTTATCCAGCAGTGACTTGAATTTTTAAAACTCAATTTGTGTGGGCTCTTAAATACCGAGTATATTAACCTCCGCAAAGAGCCACGATGTTATTTTCAATCTTCCTACGATTAAATTTAGAAAATCCAAACCCCTTTCTTTTTCTTTGCATTGCTTCTTGTACTTTAAGCTGGGGGCGGGGGGTCTCATTCAGAGTTCTGGGTGAAGCTCTCTACTTTATTCAAGAGTGAGTGGTGCTTTTTTTTTTTTCCTTAATTGAAATCTTTAATTCAGCTGAACTTGATGCTAATGCATGATATAAAGTAAAAAAGGAAGTGGGCTTGCTTTTCCAAACAATGTCTGTATCCTCCCGGTATTTCTTTCTAACGCCCTCTTTCCTCTATGCTGGGGGTGGGGCAGGAGCCTTTCTCTGCTGTGTGGAGTGCGGGGCTGTTTTTCTCTCTCTAGGCTCGGATTTTCATGTCCCTTTCCTCACTCTCCACCCTCTGTGTGAGCTTCTGGGCACACTGCTCTGTGGAGTTGGCACCCCCGTGTCCTGCCCCTGCCTGGGCTGGAGGTACTTGGGTGGGCTTTTGTGAGCCCCAGGCACAGAAGGCAGTTGTTAGAGGTATTGTCTGCAGGATGGCCAGGGAAATGAAAGCCACAGCTTTTCAGGGCTGGCTCTGGGGCTTGAGAAAGCAAAAGTTCTGGAGTCCCCAAAGCCGGGAGCCTGGAGTCAAAGCTAAAGGACAAAGTGGCAGAAAAGACAACCCTTTCACGGAGAGAGTAAACTGGAAGGAATTCATCATGCCAGACCCTGCGCCCCATGAAAGGGTAGAAGAAGGGACATCCGAAGATTCTTGTAGAACTCTGATACTGCCTGAGCCTCCACTCTCAGAAAAAGGCCTATACTTGTCTTCTAAGTTCTAAGAAGAAACGGAATGGGAGCCCTAGTCATATCTGGGGTCTCCTAAGCAGAATCCTCAAATCTAACCTGGTGTTTCCAGCAAAGGCAGAATGGGAGCCCCAGCAAAGCCTGTGAGGACCATAGGTGTCTGAGGATTGAAGTGAGCAGACTGGAGCTCCCCTCTGCCACTCACAACCAAGCCTCCGTACACTGGTCTTTACCACGAATCTGCTCAGTGGGCTCTGGACCCGTCCGCCTGGAGAAACTAGTGACACCCTGCACAGGTCCATGGCTATGAACCCTGGGTACACAGTGGAGCCCTGTGTCTGACTGGGTCCTTGCCCTTCGTGACAGAGCCACGCTTTCTCTCCCAGCCCCTTTCCCTCCGCCACACTCTGTCAGCGTGTGTAGACGGTGTTTGTGTATTCCACTGATTGCAAACTTGTAGGCTAAAAAATTTTGACCTTTCATGTCGGGCATTTTATTTCAAATCAGAAAAAAATTCTTTGGCAGCCACCCACCGGCCGTCCCAGGCTGTCTCATCCCAACACAAACGAGACAGAGACTCCTGCCAAAGAGAGACACGGTTAAGTCACAAAGGGTCAATGTACATTCCCTGGAATAAAGCAGGACACAGGTCGCTCTGTAAAGAGCCACACATGGAGTTGTCTCTGGAAGATGGCTCCTTCCTGAGCAGCCTTCTCTCTTTGAAGGCCTCATTTAGCTAATGGCCCCTGCTCTGCAGTGACTGGGGTCCCACTGGGACCTTCCTCTGGGAAAACTGGTGTGCAGATATTGCTCTTTTTAATAAATTTTTTACTAAACTAAACTATTCTGTCCCTCCCACATAAAGGTGACCCCTATGACCTGTCTTTTCCTTCATGTCTCCTGAAACATTGCAAACTGTCCCCAGAGGCTAGGTCCAGGGTCATGAGTCAGCCCTGGCACCCCCTGGCCTCCTGCCACAGTCTCTTTGTCCTTCTGGAAGCCCTCTCCTTGATGGGCTCCTGAGACCTTCCTGACATATACCTCTGTTTTCTCCTTGTTTCTCTCCTCCTCAAATTCAACTTCTGCTGGTGTGTCTGGGTAGGCCTGGGCTAAGCCTCTGCCCTCTATGAACTCCATTCCCCTGTGCTCACATATGTGCCTGTGTGCATGTGCGTGTGTGTTCATGCATGTATGTGTAATATGCCCATGCAGGCCAGGGTTGGATGTCAAGTGTCTCTGTCCATTGCTCTTTGTCTTATTTTTCAGAAATAAGGTCTTTCCCTGAATCTGGAGCTCAGCCACGGTGCTCCAGTCCTTGTCTCCCCAGAGTTGGGTTTGCTTGGCTTTTTGTGTGGTTGCTGGGCACCCAAAGTTGCATGGAAAGTTTGCATGGAAAACACATTACCAACTGAGCCAACTCTCCAGCTTTCTATCTTTTCTCCCTCCATCTCCCTCTTCCCTTCCTTCTCCTTCCACCTTCCCCCTCACCCACCTTGAGACAGGGCATTTCCATGCACTCCCTGGCTGTCCCAGAATGCACAGAGATTTCTTTGCTTCCTGCGTGCAAGGATTCAAGGCCACCGTGCCAGGCATGCACGCTTCATTTATTAATGCCACCCTGCATGCCTCACTCACTACCTTCTCAGAAGCCTTCTGTCTCTACCTGACACTTTCCCTGCAAGCCCCCAAGCTTCAAGTCCCCAAGGCCTCTCATACTCAACAGACAACTTTTTTGTCCCCAGCCTGTTCCTTCCTCAAAGTCTCCCTTCATGTGGAAACACAGCACTGGCCAGTGGATACCAAGGAAGCCTCTGTAGCCGCTGGCCCTTCCCAGCCCTCCACTCCCAAGCCTTGACCTCCCACAGGTGCTGCAGCCTTCTTTTTTTTCTGTTCCCCCTCTAGGCCAGCTGTTAGACCCCCCTACTGCCCTTCTGTACCCACCATGCTTCCCTTACCAGAAGCCAGAGGGAGGGTTTCAATATATGAATCAGGATATGTCCTTGTGCCTAGATGTCCTTATCATGCTTTGGGAACAAAGCTCCAAATCTTCTAAACTAGATGATTCCCACTGCAGCACTGATTTCTCTCGGCCTGATTGACAGGGAAGCCTAGGCAGACCCCTTCCCCCCCCCACACTCATAATCACTATTCATTTTGGTGATTTACCTGGGGTCTGGTTCCCCACCTGGACTAGAAGCCCCACGAGGACAGAGGTCTGCTTCCTTCCCGTGGTCTCCCCATAAGCCACACCAGAGAGGCAGGCTCAAAGGTTGTGTGTAGAATTGATTTGAAAACTTTCTCTTGGTTTCACAAGCCGCTCTCCAGCTCCCAGGCAACCCTGCCCTAAACTTTTTTAATTATCTGAACTTAATTATCTAAACTTCTGCACAGGGCCTTCTTTGCCACTGACTGTCATCCTCAGGCAGTGTGGTCAGGTTTCTGCTCCATCACACCCCGAAACCACTCTCGCTGCGGGCTCCGATAACCCCCTAATTACCACCTCCAGTGGGCGTTTTTCCATCCTTGTCTTATTGGAATTCTCTGCAGGGTTTGATATTGTTGATCACTCCTGTTCTCGGAAACGCTTGCTCTCTTGGTTTCCATGGCAACCCCCCTCTCCTTGTTTTTAAACTATCTCTATGACGACTTTTCCTCTCCACGCTCATTAATCAGAGTTTCTGACTAAACCACCCTTGAAATGTTAGGGTCCTGAAGATTCGGTATTGTGAAGTTGTCAACACGCCCCAAATTAATGAACAAACTTGATGCCTTCCTAATCAAAAATCTCACTAGGGTTTTTTTGTTTTTGTTTTTGTTTTTTTTTTTTTTTTTTGTCTTAAATGGTACTTAGTACATTGATTCTAAAAGCCATATGGTAGAGGGAATGGGCAAAAACAGCCATGATGTTGAGAAAGAAAAACAAGGCTGTAACACAGAGGGTGCTAAAGGTCTGGATCTGCCCTACCAGGCGACAGATGACAACGTGACTGATTAAAGACTGGAAATGATGCAGAGAGGGAATACTGAAGACTCTGATGTCAATCAAGCGCAGGGATATTTGCCAGAGATGAGGAAGGGCCTTTCATACAATGAGCAGCGGATGCCAGGAGCTCAGCAACACTCATTCCTTACTTCCTGGCCACCTCCCTCAGGCTGGACTGTTGCCTTCTTACTCATCCACTTCAGCCCCCCCCCCCAACAAAACTTGCCTGTGTGGGAACCATCCCCTTCAGATGACTCCATATTTTCTTCTGAGTTGTCCTGTTTGGGCTCTAAAGCGGCCCAGGCTGGTCTCAACCAAGACAAGCCTTAAACTCCTGCTCCTTTCTCTCTCTTCTGAGTGCTGGGATCACAGGTGTGCGATGCCACACTCAACTCGAGTTTTCCTGTTTGAAAGAAGTACAGATCTTGGACAGTAGGTGTGCCTCGAAGTGTTCATTCGTGTACTCTTTGGTGTTTTTAAAATAAGTGGCCATAAAAGCACTGACACTTGGACACAGCGCAAAGTCTGAAGACTATTCAAAGCTTGGAGAATTTTACAAAATCTTGATAAAAAGCCCCAGCACCCACCATCAGGCTCTGCATCTCACTTCATACACTTGTTTATGCCGAATGCTTTCATTACCCATCTATATAATCCTGCGCCATAGTTTCACACTGATTATATGCTAAACATTTCCGTGTTAGTCAACAGTCATTGTAATTATTGAGTTTAATGACTGCTTAATAATCCATCTAATGAATGGAACATAATTTGGTTAACTATTCCCCCGAAGCTGGAGATTTTGAGAGCTTCTTTTATTCCTCCACCTCCTTCTGCCTTCCCACCCCAAGGCACATTTTTTTTTCTGCATGCTTTTGAGCGTGGCTTTCCATCATTTTCTTGGGATGAATTTCGAGCAAATGGAGTTCAGAGTCCAACGGCCAGAATCATCATGCATCTGCAGCAAATCGCCTCCTACAAAGGTTTGCCACTTCTCAGCCGTGCCAGCGAGGTCCGAAGCCACGGCCACCCAGGGCTCTTGTTTGTAAAGAGCTCCTAGACTGGACCCAGGCTGCCATCTCCGCATCTTCATTTACACTGATTTTGTTACTTTGTAAGCTCAACATTTACAACTGAATTTACCCTTTGAACTTCATCTTTCATAAATGGACTCTTAACGCTTTTTATTGTGCCAACATTTCGTTATGCAAACCCTTCCTGCCTCTGTGAATGTTTTATTTATGAGAATTTTTGACACACATTCCCTCTAGTCAATTATATTTCTATTTCCCAGTGCTGTTCCCTCTGTGGCTGTGACAATTACAGTGGCCCCTCTCCACCACAGTTGGAACATGAGCCATTTCCACTCTTGGTGGTTATTAATGTGTTTTTTGTTTTGCATTTAAACCACCTGACATTGATTAAGGTACCTGGTATAAAGGGAGATAAAGATTGCAGGGTTTTTTTGTTTCCCAAATAGAGAAAATAACTGCACACTTCACTTGGTGATGAATCTCTCCATTGCTCATTAATTTGTGGAATGTCTGCACCATATATCACAGTGTTAGACAATTCCGGATTGGCTCTGGGCTTTCTAGTCTATTCCATGGAGATAGCTTTCTTGCTCTTTCTCTTTATTATTTTTTGGGGAAAAAAATCTTTTCCTTTATGCCATAGTATCTGTTTGTATTTGGAGCTCTGAATTCTCCATTTCTTATCAGATCAGTTGCTGAGTCTGGCTCCACATCTGATTTTCAACTTGGTGTCTCACTCTATATTTTCCTCGGTGTTACTTTTTTCACACACGGACACATTTTCTACCTCCTTCTTCTCCCTGGAACACAGATCATGTCTTTGTGTTCCAAGAGATAGACCAGCGGCAGGCCCAGCTCTGAAGTCACAGGCAGGGCCAGGAGACACAGATCTGTGTCCTACCCCTGCCAGCTGGGAACAGTGTTGGGCCACCCCACATAACTTGCTGTCTAGACACTTGGCTTCCTGGTCTGTAGATTGGGGTTGTGAGGTCCACAGGAGGCAGCGGATGTAGCGGCTTCCTATGCGCTGCTTCAGGAGGATGAGATCTCTGCAGAGGGAGTTCACAGGCCATGAGGAAGAACCCCTTTCTTCAGAGGGGAAGGGGCTGCCAACGATGAGGTGGCAAGGGTTCCAGGACCCAGGGCCATCCTGGGGAAGAGAGATGAGCAAGTGGCTGTGAAGTATGGGGGGTCTCCCCAAGAGGACACAGAAGCTGAACCCAACTGTTTGGGAAGTGGGTGTCTGGGAATGCATTTCAGGAGTCTACAGAGCCATTACCAAGCTGGGAGGAACTGAAGGCTTTCTCAGGCAGGAGGAGTGGATGCTGGGGTTCCCAGCAGGGACAGATGTACACATTGGGGTACCTGGAAGGCCTGGGGAGGCATGGAACTTTGTCCTAGAGTCAAGTGAGAGGTCATTGGAGGATGGACAGATTTCATGTAAAACATTAGACACGTGCTTCCCCTGGGTGGTGGCAGAGCAGGAAAAGGAGAATGTGAGGCCATTGCAGTCAGGACTGGAGGTTGTGGAAAAAGACTCTCCCCCTCCACCACCAGGATTGTTCTAGAGACAGAACTGCCAGAACTGGCTGTGACTGAGCAAGGAACAGTCAGGGGGACTCTGACAGCCATGGGACTAGCTCATGTCCCTTTTAGCTCAGCTGCCACAAAACCTCTATGCCCTGTCACCTGGCTCTCTCAGAGTTGTCACAAGGTCTTCTTGACCAAAAAAAATTATATATATATATATATATATATATATATATGAATCTCCAATCTCCATTTCAGACATTGCAAAGGTGAGACAGACGATGATTATTCTGCTCCTGTCTCTACTCCTGGCAGTTGCCTGTTGCCAGGTGCCCAGAGCTACAAAGAATGCTAAGACACGACCCCAGCCACCAGGCAAGATGAAGCCACAGCTAGAGCTGCAGTCAGGACCCACAGGGCAGATGAAGGCTCCCTGAGAACACGGAGATCAGGTTCCCCACAAAAAGGAACATGATTGAATTTTGCTCCTTCCACCAACACAACTAATCCTCTCACCTCAGCACTTAATCCCGCTATTCTGGGGCCCTTTGCTGCCTGTCCCCACTCTGCAAGCCCGGCTGGTCAAGCCTTCCCCTGTCCTGCTGTGGCTGGTGAACGCTGGTGCCTTCCTGGTCTGTAGCCCACTCCCCTCTTCTCCCTCCTCCCAGCCGGGTTAGAGGTCAACGGTCCCCCACCTGGGGGACTTCTGTCCTGTCCTCAGAGCTGTGCAGCAAAGGTTTCCAAAGCCGTCTCCTGGCCTCTCCTGGGCGCTGGGCACATGGCTCACCCATGGTCACTCCTCCCTTTAGAATTCTTCCCCGGCTTCTGGGATCCTGTCTTTCCCATTCTCGCAACCTCTCCCCTTCCATCTCCTGTATATCTGCCGAATTGTGTACTCTAGCCTTCCGTGGCTGAGTGCCGTTTGCTTCAGCTGCATAAGGCACCGAAGCTCTGTTCACTTCCAGGAAATGGCTCCCCACAAACAGTACTGAGTCCTGGACCATCATCCTTTGTCATACGGCCTGCCCCTCTCCAGGTTCAAACTCTCCCCCAAGCACTAGGATTTGGTAGTAACCCCCTTAGATATTTCAATACGAGCACATCCCACACAACCCAGACTTCTCAACACTATCATCCAGTTATCCCAGCACTACCACCGGGCCATCCCTACCTCTGTTCCCCAGACATCTGGACATCACCACCCAGACACCCCAACACTCTCCAAGACACACCAACGCCACCCGGACACCCCGGCACTACCTACACATTCCAGCATCCCCCAGACACCCCACTACTGCCTGTACCTACCGACTTCCCTCAAGCTAAACCTCATTCATTCATCTTTTTTTTTTAAATGTATTTGTATGTGTTGGATCAATGTGTTAGTATGTATGCCACATGTGTGCCTGGTGCCCACAGAAGGCAGAGGGGCTGGGATCTCTTTGAGCTGGAATTACAGACAGTTGTGAGCCACCTGATGTGGGTTCTGGGAACCCAGCCTGAGTTCTCTGCAAGAGTAGCAAGTGCTCTTAGCTACTGAGCCGTCTCTTCGTCTTCTGTCCTTCCTCCAGCTCGCTGTCTTTCTTTCTCCATTCAAATTTCGAACCTGTCTTCACCCAGTCTGGCCTGTTCTGGCATTCTGCCTTGAGAGGTGGTTCCAGTGTTATGGTGGGACATACCAGCCTCCTCTTGCTTCAGCTGCTGCGTGGCCTTGTGATGACAGCTGGCCACACTTTCTAGCTGAGCCCCTCTCCATCACCAACAGCTCAGTCCAAGCTGTCACCACTCTCAGACCCTCGGCAACTGCCTGCTTATTGGTCTGCTCGGGTTACATTTCTCCCCTCTGACCCACGCCCGGCAGAGCAGCCAACGTTCTCTCTGAAACACACACATTTTAATGCCTAACTCTCACTTCGAACCCTTGAGCAGCCTGCAGCGGAAGAGCACACTGACTTCTCCAGCCTTTGAACACCACTTCTACCCCAGCATGGCTCCTGCCTCAGTTAGTCTTCCTGGGGTCTGAGAAGCAGAAGCCACGCCCCGTGACCTTCACAGTGGACCGGTGCAGTGAATCACGATCGACGATGTGAGTTCACGGTGGGCAGACCTACTTCTTTTGATAGTTCTTGGTGTATGAGTAACACTTGGTGCAAATCTGGTTAGTGAAGAGTAACTTTGTGGGACTGGAGTGATGGCTCAATGGTTAAGAACGTTTGCTGCTCACCTAGAGGATCAGGGTTCAATTCCTAGAACCCACCTTGGGTGGCTCACAACTGCTTTTGACAGCTCCCCCCCCCCCCAACAGACACACATTTTTTAAGATGCAGTTTAGAAAGTAGCTCTGGGGGCTGGAGAGATGGCTCAGCAGTTGTGACATTGGTTTCTTGGGGTTTTGTGGATATGATGCTCAGAGTGACTGCAGCCATGTTGTGATGTTGGGGTCAGAGACCATATTCTGAGATTTGGTGAAAGAAGAGATGAATAGCACACAGGCCCTCAATGGTGTCAGTGCTTCCCCCCTGCCCTCCTCCCAGAGGTCCTCATTGTGTGACAATAATTTTCTCAGTTGGGTTTTCTGTCTTACATCTTCCCGGTAAGCGACACAGGTATGGTAGCATCTGGTCTAGCCTCATGTGCCCTCCTCATGCCCAGTTAGTGTCCATGCCTGACCAGCTGTTGTCCTCCACTCTAGGGGTTTCCTGGTGGCACCTGTCAGAGTTTTTGAATCTGCCCCACCAACACCTGAATCCCTGGTTGGCCCTGTAGCCCCTCACAGGCAGTAAGCAGGTGTGCGATGCTAAACACTCCATGTCCTCCTGTTCTGCTGGTCATACAGCTTAGGCCACGGGCTCCTGACTCGGTCTCCCAAGGTCCTATAAGAGGGACAGTCACCGTACTCCAATGGCTTCACCTGAAATCCACCAAAAAGAGTCTTCCCAGAGCAGGATGGGGCCAAGGGTTCCAGAGATGACAGTGTGCCCAGCATGAGTGGCAGGGGAAAGACATTACACATTTAAGCCTGAAAAAGTTAGAGGAGGGTGCGAGGCTCTATAATCTGGAGAGAAAGGTGGAGACTTAAAAAAAAAAAAAGCCACCTCACATGGCCATAAGCCAGGCCGTACTGCCGCCTCACAACCATAGGAAGGAAGCCAAGAATCCTGCTTTACTGTTCCTGACATCTGCTGTGTCCTCTGTTGGAGCACAACTGGAAGCCAGAGGTCAAGGGGCCTGGTGGCCTTACGGTCAATCGTCTGGGATCCAGCAAGGCTGCGGAAGGACACAGCACAGCTTCGGGCTCAGTAATTATAATAGACAGGCACGATGGCAGTCTTGAGACTCACTTCAGCACACCTGTTTCCTTTAAAAAAAAATTAATTTCAACCGCAGGGTGGACTGTGAGCATAGTGAGCCTCAATACCCTTAATCAGGGCCAGAAAGGGCACCACAAGGACCCCACTGTGTTTCCTTCCTCCCATGAGCCATTGCCCATCTGCAATCAGACCCTCTTGCTTCCTTTCAGTCTGGTTCAGAGAATGCCAGATGACTTCCAGATCTTACTTCTTGTGATCCTCTCCCTCTCTGCTGGTGCCTTTTTCAATTCTAGGGGCATTCCTGTTTTTAGGAAACCTTGATCACCCATATTTTTCTCACTACCACCTGACTCTTCTCCCCATTTGCTCCATCACCTCTGATAAGCCAGCTTTTAGCCCTTCACCCTTCCAAACAGTTCTTGCCACAAAGCCCCTTGATTGCAAAATTCAGGGGACTTTGTTCACTTTTTATTTTCCTGAGATCCAGGCATATAGCTGTGTTGATTACTTTCTCCTTGAAACCCTTCACTACTTTGGTTGCCATGGCAACCCCCTCTCCTCGTTGTTCCTCACATCACTCAGGCCCTTCCTTTCTTTCTTCTTTGTCACCTGTCCACACCTCCATCAGCTCAAGTGTCTCTAACTGATTTCCCCCACGAGATGTCTCTCCCTATCCCCCTCCCTCCCTTCTCAAGCCCACGCATTCCCTAGATTCTCTCCCTCCAACCTCCATCCCTGGGTTGGTCCTTTCTAGAACCCAGGTGGGACGCCATGGCTGCTGGCCACTGAGTCGTGTCCCTGTCCTCAGCTCTGCCTGACACTGTGCCTGCTGGTGCCTTCCTCCAACTGACTCACGTTCTGTGCTTGAGCTCCAACACCCTTCACTGTCCACCAATGCCCGCTCTGTGCCCCAGAGAGGAGAATCACTATTGGCCCTGTCTTCTCACCACACTATCCAACAAACGGGGAACATTGCTGACTTTATCTTCTGAATTGGAGACGGTCATCTCTAGTATGCTCATCTGCCACCACAGTGATCTGCCCAAAGCACAGATCTGTCACTATGGTGTGAATCCCTTCACCGACTGTAGGATGGTGACCAGGTTTCTTCACACGGTGCCATGAGGTCCCACGGGCCTGGGCTCTGGCTGCTTAGCTCCATGAATCTCATTTTCTCTTTCCTCCACTTTCCAGGACCATGTCAGTCTCGAGTTTCTCTTGTTCCTGTGGCATTGAGTGTGCTGTTGCCTCTACCTAGGTGTCTTTCCAGTTCCCTTCATCTTCCACCTCTCCACCCACTTTAAAGAAGTCAGACCAAGATCTAACCTCTTCCGGGATGGTCCCTGACACTCTAAATATTCTATTCTTGCAGTTCTCATATTGTATTGTACTGGTCCACTCGGGTGCTGTGTGGTATAGTACTATTTTCTCTATCACTTGATGGTCAACCTGCTCCTTGTCAGTTTTTGCTTTGATGTGTAATGAGCTGCTCCAAACTCCCACGGCATGAAAAATGTAACTTACAGCTAAAGGCACTGGGGCTTACAGAGCTGAGCAGAGTGCCAGCTGCATTAGATGGCAGCAGGGATGCAGTCCTCTGAAGGCTGGATCGGGGGGGGGTAGTGTCCAAGAGGCTCAGCAAGACCAAGCACCTCCATGAGCTTCCTCTGCATGGACACACCATGGCCAGGCGTCTCAGCACACAGCTGCCCCTGCCAGGTGTACCCCAAATCAAGCCGCTTCTTACAACCCCGTGTCCCCAACTCCAGAACATCCTTTCTGCCACATGGTGTTGGCCAAACAGGTCACTAGGGCCAGCCTGCTTCACCAGGGAGAACCTTCTCAGTGGTGGAGGTATATACACATAGAAGGTAGGCAGGAAGGCACAGTGGCCACTTCTGCAGCCTGGACAGTGGGGCCTGGTACTCTTTGCAGATTTGAGCAGAGTTTTGGGCAGGACAAGGATGTCATGGAAGCTCCAAAGCCTTTTGAAACAAAAGCAGGGCAAGGTGCGACTAGCATGTAATCCCAGAGCTTTTGAGGTAGGTGCTGGGGATCCAACTCGGGTCTGCAGGTCCATAGTCAGCTGTGCATGGCTGAGCATCTCTGCGGCCCCTCTGTTTCTGGGTCCTTGGTTTCCTCCTAGCACCCAGCCATTAACCACAGGTCTCCCCTGTTTCAAAAGATCCTGGTGGCCCACAGGCCAGTCAGCCTAGACTAACTGCTGAGCTCTGGGCCTCAGTGAGAAACCCGGTATCCCCAAAACCAAAGTGGGTGACTCCTGAAGGATGCTGCTTCAGGTTAACCCTCTGGCCGAGTGAGAGAGATTGAGAGAGAGAGAGAGAGAGATGTAGACATATATGGACAACCTCTTCCTGCCCCAAATGGAAACGTTTGAATAACCAGTGAGAGAGGAACCCTATGGAGACACGAGAAACTTCCCTAGATCTTCTCAGGGCTGGTACTGGATGACCAAAGGTTCCTATCATGGACTAGTAGACCATGGGCCCTAACTGGTGAGGGGCCTCTGTTCTCTTCCTTGTCCCAGCAAGTAAGCCATCGGGAGGGTACAGGGTATGGAGCTGCCGGTGGTCAGGATGAAGGTTTAGCAAGGATACCTCAAGTCAGGGGACCAGCAGTAGCTGGTAGAGGTGACCTAGCCAGGTGCACGTCCCTGGGGTCAGGGCAAATGGAAGCTCACAGATGAGCCAAAGTGGGGAGAAGGGCAGGTGTGGTGGGAAGAAAGAAACTAGAAGTGGGTGGCTGATACCTGGGGGGAAGTCCGGATGTTTTCTTAGAAGCAGTGAAGAGTGTGGTCCTGAGCAGAATGGGGTGAAGGTGGGTGGTGAACTTGAACAAAGCAGCAGTCTGGGGAGGCTCCTTTGTGGCTGCTCCTGCGCCGTCTTCCACCATACAATCTCCCTCTGCACAGCTGGCTCTGGGCCTCCATCCCTTCTCCATCCACGCTGGACACCAGCTACTGTCATGCAGCCTGCCTTTACTGACAATCACTGACCAGCCAGGGCTAGATCCTGATTTGAGCCAGGGGAGCAATGGTTCGGCATTCTGGGATTTGACACTGACACACCTGCCTGGTGCAGGCCCTGAGCTGAACATTTTCTAGGTGTCTTTGAACCTTGTAACATGCTGAGGTGGGCACTGCTATCTGGTTCACTGAGGAGGCTGCTGAAGGGCGTGGTTTGAGGGTAAGTTAGAGGACACAGTGAGTAACTCCTGCAGACTCTCATGGCCATGTCTTTTCTCTCTCTTTTATTATCATTTGTTAGAATTTATTCAATTTGTATCCCGGCTGTGGCCCCCTCCCTCATCTCCTCCTCCCAATCCCATCCTCCCTCCTTCTCCCCCTATGCCCCTCCCCTAGTCTACTGATAGAGGTCTTCCTCCCCTTCTATTTGACTCTAGCCTATCAAGTCTCATCAGGGCTGGTTGCATTGTCTTCCTCTGTGGCCTGGCAAGGCTGCACTACCCCACCCCCCCAATCCCCCGAGGGAGGCGATCAGAGAGCCAGCCACTGAGTTCCTGCCAAAGAAAACCCCTGCTTCCCTTACTAGGGAACCCACCCTTGGAGACTGAGTCTATGGGCTACATCTGAGCTGGGGTTTTAGGTCCTCTCTATATATTGTCCCTGGTTGGGGCATCATTCTCTTCAGGGTCCCCAGGGCCCAGTCTTTTGGCTTTTACCTACCTATCTATCTATCTATCTATCTATCTATCTATCTATCTATCTTGGCTCTGTTGGTCTCCTTTGGAGCTCCTGTCGCCTCCAGGTCTATCTCCCCCTTCTTTCATAAGATTCCCCGCACTCTGCCCAAAGTTTGGCTATGAGTCTCAGCCTCCACTTTAATATCTCGATCAGTAGTCTTTCAGAGGCCCTCTGTGGTAGGCTCCTGTTCTGATCCCTGTCTTCTCCTGTTTCCAATGTCTTATTGCGTTTGTCCTTCTGAATGAGGATTGAGCATCTTCCCTAGGGTCTTCCTTGTTGTTTAGCTTCTTTAGGAGTATAGATTTTAGTGTATTTATCCTATATTATAAGTCTAATAACCACTTATGAGTGAGTATATACCATGTGTGTCTTTCTTTCTGTTTCTGGGTTACCTCACTCAACATGATCTTTTCTAGTTCCCACCATTTGCCTGCAAATTTCATGATTCCCTTGTTTATAATAGCAGAGTAGTATTCCATTGTGTAAATGTACCACAATTTCTGCATCCATTCCTTCATTGAGGGACATATGGGTTGTTTCCAGATTCTGGCTATTCTGAATAAAGCTGCTATGAAGCTTTTTTTTTTTTTCCTTAAAGAGCCAAGTAACATTCCATTGTGTAAACACAGCGCATTTTCTTTAGCCATTGACCCACTGAGGGACATCTAGGCTGTTTCCAGTTTCTGCCTATCATGTTTAGAGCAGTGGTGAACATGGTTGAGCAAATGTCCTTGTTGTATACTCGAGCATATTTTGGATATCTGCCTAGGAGTGGTATAGCTGGATCTAGAGGTAGCACTATTCCTAATTGTCTGAGAAAGCACCAGATTGATTTCCAAAGTAGTTGTACAAGTTTACATTCCCACCAGCAATGGAGGAGGGTTCCCCTTTCTCCACATCCTCTCCAGCATGTGTTGTCACTTGAGATTTTGATCTTAGCCATTCTGACGGGTGTAAGGTGAAATCTCAGGGTCGTTTTGATTTGCATTTCCCTGATGACTAAGGACACTGAGCATTTCTTTAAGTGTTTCTCTGCCATTGATATTCCTCTATTGAGAATTGTTTAGTTCTGTACCCCCTTTTTTAATTGGATTACTTGGTTTGTTGGGCATGTCTTTTTAAAAAAGGGTCTCACTATGGAACCCACATTGGTCTCCAACTCACAATTCTCCCACCTTAGTCCCCTGAGTATGGCACCATTGTCATGATCTTGAGGGATGTGACACATTAGCATTCAGCAAACCCATGGGTTCCGTGAAGGGAGAGGCAGAAGGCCTGAGGGAGAGGGCTGGCCAACAGGGACACGGGATGGAAGGCAGGAGAGGAAAGGCCTCCCGATTCTCACCCAGTCGGTGGTTCTACCCCTTCAGGCTGCACCCCCTCCCCAGCTCTAAAACTTCCTGTGTGAGGAAAGGTGCTTTTGACAGAACATAGCATCACATCTAAGAGTAGCTAAGAGCAAGAACATTTATTCAAGTGTGAACAATTTGTAAGTCAGTGGTTGCAGGTACACTGGCTCGGAGTCAGCCGTCTCCTTCCCCTGCTGATCACAAGATGGCTGTCAGGGTTCCAAGCTTCGTGTTTTCACTCAGCAGCACCTAGACAGAAAGGGAAAAGGGAGGCCAAGAAAGCTGCCAGCACATCTCCGGCAAGGGAGCAAAGCAGGCCCTAAAACCACGCTTCCAAGTCCCACACCATTGAAGTGAGCTCACAGGAGGCCTCAAACCTGTACCTTCTCTTATCTGTAATCCTGCCTGACTAAGCTCTGGGTGTCTGGAAACTACTCCCCAACAGCCCCACGCCCACACACTGTTTAAAGTTAGATTCTGGTCACCTCTAGGGAATCTATTTGCCCCTTTCTTCTTTCCACCTTGTGTTCACAGCTGCTCTGTCTTCCCTGCTCTGGCCCCTCCCCCATGCATTAGGAATCGTGGAAATACCAACATTCCATTCTGCAACCTTAATAACATTCACTCAGTGCAAAAACTGAGTATCGATGAAAAACTTCTGTATTTCCTGTGGGTGCCTAGATACATATTTACAAGTTTTTAGAAAGGTCTAGAGAAGCAGACACCAGGCCCATCACGTGGCAGCCGCTGGGGAAAAGAGAGGGAATGGGATGGAAGCAGGTGGCCAGAAGGGACTCCAGCTCCAGCAGCGGTGCTCTGGTTCTTAAAAAGGGGGATGTATTCATGTTTCGCCTATGTCATTAAACTTTAATTTGAAAAAAAAAAATTCCCATTCATTTTCAGCCAATTACGTTGGCTCTGTGCTTGGCTGTGTCTGCGTGTTTGTGCCCCGGGAGGAAGAACATTTACTTTGTGTGTGTCTGTGAATGAAGTGCAGCGATTAGAACGTAGATTAAAAAGAAATGTAGCAAACAAAACGGGAGGGGGGTGGCAAAAACTCATTCACAATAATGAAAACCAAAGAAATAAAGCCACCGGCTTCTTAGGAGAGAGCTTTGTGTGGGAGACTGTGGCCACTGGACAATGCAGACTCCGGCCCGGCCCCTGCAGTGAAAGGCGCAGCGCTGCGCTGGTGTTGGGTTCCCCTGTGTTAATCTCTGAATTCACAGTATTTGACAGGCAGCTTTTCAGATCTGCATGGAGGAGTGAGCCGAGACAGCTGCTAGGAAGCACGGTGAAAAGCGGCATTTTACGTCACAGATATCAAAAGGTGAGAAAAAGCAATGTCAAATTAAAGTCTGGTTCTGACAGGAATAAACAAATTAAACACACACATGCCCACACACACCGAAAAAAAAACAACCAACCCAGGGTCCTCAAAGCCACCTAGCAGTGGGGTCCTCATTCCAGAGGGAGCATCATTTCAGGGTGGCAGAGAAAGGATGAACAAGTTGGTCTGTTCTATTGTGTTCCGGTAATTGGCTGTCCGTTTTGAGAAAGGTTAGATGCTGTCTCAATTCAATCATAGAAATACATTCCTGATGCAAGAAGGAGCCAAGAGTAAAAACTGTGAGATGACTAGAAAAGAATAAAGGTTCCATTTAAACCAAACATGATATATATTAAAAAAGGAATAAAGGAGATTGAGGAAATGCATTTGAAAAATTGGTGGCTTCTGTCTAACACAAGAGTCTACGAAGGGCTGAGAGCAACAGACACGCTAGAAAAAAGATTATTTGCACAAAAGCACAAAAGCTTACTGTCCAGATTACATCAGGACATTCTACAGGTCAATGAACTGAAGAGCCTGATGCAAAAATAAGACAGGCCAGAGCGGGGACAATACAGATGCCCAATGTACACACGTAAACCTCACTGGCAAAAAGGAAGATACAAATTTAAAAAGGGATTTAACTTTTTCACCCATCCAGTTGGCAAACATTGAGAACTGCTCACAGTGTAGGGATTAAAGTCTCACAGCCTCTGGCTAGACGCTTGCATGGTACAGAAACCGTGGAGGGCGCTGGTGAAGTCTGCTGAAATTGAAAGCGTGCAGAGCCGGCGTTCCACTTCTCCATCACTGCCAAGAGAAGGCTACTCAAAGAACCAACTGATGGTGGGGTCTGGAGACAGAGAATGTGAGAACTGGGGATGAGCTGTGTCAGAGGACAAGAGCATTAGGAACCAGCATGGCTGTGTTGTGAAGACACTAGAGTGAGTTCAGACCAGGGGCCTCCGGCAAGCTCTCAGCATGGTGGACTCATTCAGAGAACTCATGGATTTCACGCATGCCTAAGCAGCAGATACACAAAGCTGTGGAGGGAGGGGATCCAGGACTTTGGCAGAGGAGACAGCAGCTGGGTTCACATCATTCCACCTCTAAATGGGAGAATGCAGTCATGCTTTGCTTGCTTAATTAAAGTGTAATTTGGAAAGATTCTAATTTGTTTTCAGCTAATTATGCCAGTTATGTTTGGTGGTGCTTATGTGTTTGTGCCCAGGGAGGAAAAACGTTTACTTTTTGTGTTTGCAGAGCAAGTCCGCTGATTAGTGAAAGGTTGGGATGGACCGTGGAGAACACGGCTCAAGCAAACAGGAGCAGAGGGCTGTTAGCAAAACCTTAAGTACCTAAGAATAAACCAAGAAGTAGGCAAGACTGCCACCAGAAGAAAAATACCGAACTTGCCGCAAAGGCAGAGACGCCTTCAACCGAGACTTGCCCATTTCCCTCAGATTCACCCACAAATGCCCTAAAATCCCAGCAAGGTTTCAAGGCTTGATCAGCCGGTTCAAAAATGTAAACTGTGTGACAAATCTGCAAGATCAAGACAATGCTACAACACCAGCAAGAGTGGATTGCCCTCACTGTTATCAAAGCAACTCTCTCGGGGCAAACGGATGACTTGGAGAGAAAAAGTGAGGCACAGCTGGGAGCTATGTCAAGACAAGTGAAGTAAGCCAAAAATCACTAAAGGAAATGACAGCACAGGCAGCAAGTTGTACTGGAAAACGTAGTCACTCATTTTGAAACATACTGAAAATAAACAGCTATTCCACACTCTAAATAAGCTTCGCCTGCAGTAATGTGTTAGGTGTGAAAGCTGGAAAAAAATTTTAAGATACAAAAGTAAGAAACAGGAAAACTTCAGGAAAAAAAGTGGGAAAATGATTGTGAGGCTGGTAAAGGGAAGGCCTTCAGAAGGATACGAGGCCTACAGTGCTACCACTTGGGAGGGAGAAGCAGCAGGATCAGGAAATCAAGGCCATCCTTGGTTATACAGTGAGTTTGAAGCTAGCCTGGGCTACATGAGATCTTTAAAGAATCAAAACCAACCAAAAACTTCACACAGTGGATGGTTCAGGCCACAGAGTTTCTGGAGCCCATGCCTTTGAGTTCTCTGTTGTGCTCGTTTTGACTGAGGGAAAAACTACCTTCAGTACAGTGGTGTTTGAAAGGGAAAACAGAACACAGGTGAGTCTGACCCAGTAGATGGTAATTGACACTTAACATGTAACACCATGACATGGCCACAGCCATTCCGGATACCCCTACCATTGCTAAATTGTGTGCTATTCTGAAAAGAAATCCCTGAAGCTCTGAACAGAGGCTTCCTTGGGGAGAAGGCCCAATCTCAGGTGGCAGCTGGGTTCACATCATTCCACCTCTAAAAGGGAGAATGTAGTCATGCTTTCCTTGCTTAATTAAAGTGTAATTTGGAAAGATTCTAATTTGTTTTCAGCTAATTATGCCAGCTATGTTCAGTGGGGCTCAAGTGTTTGTGCCCAGGGAGGAAGAACGTTTACTTTGTGTGTGCAGAGAAAGCCCGCTGATTAGTGAAAGGCTGGGATGGACTGTGGAGAACACGGCTCAAGCAAACAGGAGCAGAGGGCACCCATCCAGAGCTGCTGGGAAACCCTGTGAAGGGTCTGAGGGTCAAGTCCACCAAGAAACAGAAGGCAAGCTGACCAGAGGAAGCGGGCATTTTCCCTGAAGGGACGAGGTGCCTGGGGCTGGGAGGGTGTCCTGAGCACACAGGAAAGGGGCTGACTTGCTTTGGGTTTATCTGTGAGTTCAGTGTAACTCCAACACAATTTCCTAGCAAAAGTTTTCTTGAGACTTTTTACATTTTAAAATTCATGAGTAGGACCAATGTATAATGATGACGAAGGCAGTTCCTCAAAACAACAGAGGTGGCGAGTGGGTCCTGCCCTGACCAAAGCATCAGGCCTGGGAGCAGAAAGGCACAGAGGAGCAGGGACTGCCAACATGGCACACGGGGCCAGCAGTGGTGGTGCCAGGTTAGGGGAGCAGCTTCAGATGAAACTGTCTACATTCCACAAAACAGTGCTGGGGCCTGACAGTAGAGGGTAAGGTATGGAATTTATTCCTTACATATGATGTGAATATATATTTATAAACTATATGTAAACATAAATATTTATGTAAGAGAAGAAAATACAAGAAAAATACCTTGAAATTAATATAAAGGCTCTTAAGATTGCCAGAAGATACCTGTAATCCTAGTACTTGGGAGACTAAGGCTGGAGTGTGAGGCTAGGATTCACAGTGAGACCCTATCTCAAAAAATGAAAGAGAAAGGGAGATGGGAGGGAGGGAGGGAAAGAAAGAGAAGGAGAGGGAGAATGAGGAAGGACATGCATGGATGCACAGTCCATGGATGAACTAGGACGGAAACGAAAGCTTTGGCTGTGACGGGATACAGACAATGCCCACTAACAGGAGACAGTATTTTTACTCATCCAATTGGTAAAAAATGCTAGACTTGGAGATGTTTTGGCTGGAGATTGAACTGGGCGCTTTGGAGAACACTAGTCGTTTTTTTAGCTGAATTCAGGACATGGCTTCCCTGTGACCCAACAATTCCAAGTACTTGTCCTACAAAAATACTTGTATGTGAGCAAAAGAGGACAAAACAAGGGTACCACCAAAGGCATTTTAACAGTCAATCAATAGGAAACAACTGAGGCAGAAGGTGGCAAGGCCTGGTTGCAGCTGTGTGTGGCCAGCCGAGTGGAGCACGCGGGTGAATGGAGATGCAGACAGCCACTCAAGGCGAGTCCTGTAGGGCACAGAGCTCAGTGGCTGTGCAGATAGACAAAACAAAAGGACAGAGACAATGTTGGAAAGGGCAAAGGCAAACTCTAGACAGACACAGCCACTAAGATTGTCTCCCACCCCCGAAGGTACAAGTATCTGAGGCAGAGGCCAATGGCCAAGTAGGGATGCCCCATCTGCAAAGTGGACTGTATTTAAAATGAAATGTATTCATGTTTTACTTGTATAATTGAAATTTAATTCAAACATTCAAATTCATTCCTTGCCAATAGTTCAGATTTGCATGTGTGCTGTGTTCTCATTTGTCTGTCCAGGGACAAAGCACGTTCGCTCAGTGTGTGTCTGTGAATGCAGCATATTGATTAGCAAACTGATTAAAATTTGGAAAGTGAAATGAAAAAACCGGGCAAGGTTTTCCATTCACGAAAGCAACAAAACTAATAAGGTGTTCGGGAGTCAAGCCATTAAGAAATGTGGAGAGCGCCTGCGACCTGCAGGGCCAGCTTTCATTAGAAGGCATCAAAAGCGAAGCAAAACCAAACCAAACCAGGGAGACTGACCACGGAGTCGGGCGCCGCAGCCGCAGATGGGAGAAGCTGATGGCATCCTAATGATGTTATTTTTCCCTCCAATGCAGTCTCACTTAATAAGATTTTTTTTCCCCATGGAACTTTGACAAGCTAATTATAAGATATATAAAAGTAAGCCAGCAATATAACAAGGTAATTTTTTAAAAAAGAATAGAGGGCAGGGTAAGGGTACTTACCGTATCAGGTATTAAGACACTATTCAAAGCTTTGCTCATTAAAGTACAGCCTTGGCTCACAAACACATACAGAGATCAGCATCAGGAAGAGACCAGACACAGGATCTGGGAGGAAAGACAGGGCAGGGCTGTGAGAGGTGCTCAGCAAGGGTGCTGTCTGACCCCATCTCTGTCACCTCACACACAAAAATGTGCCTCAGGTGGAGTAAACACCAGAGCATAGCAAATACCAGAGAGTTTGGCTGCAAACAGACTACCTGCTGCGGGAGATGGTCCTGTCTCTAGGCCATACTAATGTAAGGTGGGACACTGAAGGATCACTTTCAGAATAGCCAAGGGCTCTAGGAAGACTGGGTTGGGTCTGCCAGCCTGACCTCCCAGGCTGCTCTGTTTTTCTCTCTCCTCTCTTCCATCCCACAAGGGTTCCGTCACAAGGGCTGCAAGCCTACCACCATCTCATCACTTGTGTGGTGTTGACACGATCCGTTGTTTCTTCTCTGACTTCCATTCCCTCGTGGAGGGAACACAGAACAACGTATCATGTGAGGGAGGTGATGTTGGTGAACCGAGAGCTCACAGATACGGGTGAGGTGAACTCCACTTTAGTTCCCACAGTCACCCAAATGTCTTCCTCCCCAGATTTAACTACTCTAATTCCTCTTTGTAGCACTGCAACAGTCATACTTTTTGGTGGAAACAAGAATACATGTCGACTTTTGGGATTCCAGTCTAAGACAGAAAGATGCTGGCTTGGTACCTAAAGAGTTCACTGACTATTGCATACAAAATATTAAGTTATGATCCCAGTCACAAAACAGAATCAAACTGGTGCTAATTAGACATGCAGGCAGGATACAGGAGAGATAAAATCTCCCCAAAGAACATGGGATCATGTTGCTTTCTAAAAGGTAAATAATTGAGTTTTGCCCACATTTGGTCATATACACATTATTGCCCCAAACTAATTTATCTTCCTGTGCACTTGATCCCAGCCCCTTTGGGAGCTTATTTCAAATAATTTTCTCCATCCCTAATTGCTCAATTACTCTGGCTCCACAGCCCAGAAGAGCCATGTTCCAGCGCTGCTCTTTCCTTTAAGATTAAGATGAAAAAGTCCAGGGCCTGTCTGCTCCTTTCTTTCCTCAGCTCCCCCGTCTGTCTGCCTCCCTGGAGTCTGCTTCTGCCCGTCCCGGAGGAAGCCTCTGGCACAGGTTACACTCGGCCCAGAATACTTTCTGCTGGACTTCCATCGGGGTCTGGAGTGCGCTCCTGTCAGAGCAGCCGTCAATGCGGAATACTACGCGGCTAAGCATGGCTGATTCTTTCTCCTCTAACACTACAGTCAACTGAATGCCTGGCTTCACCAAAGAGCCCTCGGCGCTAGACCTGCTGGAGGGTGGGGTGATGGTGCAAACTTTGGTTAGGGAACAATATTTGCTATCACTTCTTGGAGCTCATGTTGTCTGTGAACATGCTCATCCTTCCTAGCCTCACCCTCTTCACCCCCATCTTTCACATCTGCAAGTTCTCCTTCTTGACTCCTTACAGGACTCTTAGGCACAGTCTCATGTCCCCGTGCACGTTGGCACATTCCCCTTTATGTTCCTGTAACTCCCTGCAAATGCTCTTTTAAGGCCTCTACAAGTCAGCTAATCCTAAAATCCAAAGGGAAAATTCCTGTCTTGATCTGACTGGAATTCACTGCCACATTTGACAATGTTGATTACTTTCTCCTTGAAACCCTTCACTACCTTGGTTGCCATGGCAACTTGCTCTCCTAACCTGGTCCTTCCCTTTCTGCCACCTTGTTCAGTTTCTTGACTGTCTCCAATTCCTAGTCTTGACCTAGATCTTCAATCTTCTCCACATGGTCTCTGGCAAGTCACTTTCTTTGGGTCTCCATTATTGAGTGGCAATGGCTCCAGGACACTTGTGTCTTTTTTTTTCAGCCCTTATCTTGGGATTCAGGCATCTGCCAGGCCTGTCTGTGTCCCCAATACCCTCACAACATTAGCCACTTTCCAGTGTCTCTGACTAACTCACCCATGAGGGTTGTGTCCCTCAACCCAGCAGCCTACCACCCATGGAACTACTCTCAAAACATCTGTGCCACTCCTGGCCTGTTCTTTTAAGTGTGTGTGAATGTGCATAGAAGTACATGTCTGAGTATGCGTATATGTGTGAGTGCATGACATGGGTACTGCGAACCACACCTGGGTACTCTGCAAGAGCAGTGTGAGCTCTTTACTATGGAACCAACTCTCCAGCCCCAGCCTGACCTCTTAGTAGCCAACCATTCTAAGTACTTCTGGCTTCTACCTACCATGAGGTCCTGATCCATTCCTCTCCAACCCTACTGGTCTAAGTTGAGAGCTGTCTCTCATACAAATCTCCTGCCTCTGGACAGACCAGCTACTTAAGGAAGGAGATCAGGGCTTTCTAGCATCTCTCACTCATACAGCTCTAAAAACCTATGAAGAGTTCTTGGTATGAAATCTCATGTAACTGAGGTAGAACCTGGGCTGCTCTATCATGCAGAAGACACACTATCTAGTCCCACAAGGCATAGCATGAGTATCATGCTCAGGCAGCTAAGCCATGGCTCACTTGACCATGACTTCTGGTCCAAGGATGACAGAAAATAGCTGGAATTCAGTGTATACTGCCCAGGAGAGACCAAAGAACTCAAGACTACACCCTCATCTCCATCCCTTTTACTTCTCACCACTCTATCTTTTTGCTTTCTTCTCTGGGTCAGTTTTCTTCCCTGTGATATAGGCCAGTGCTGGCTGGCTGCCTCACTGCATGCAGGACAAGACAGTGGCCATGACCCCATGGTATACACTATCAGGAGTTAAGTTCACACTGAGGCCAAGGAGCAGACCTGAGATGCAGAGAGTGTAACCACAAATTCTATGTCATTTGTTGACATAAGAGAAATCATTCTGACAAAATGAATATATCTAAACCTCCATTTCAGATACTAAAGTTAAAGCCAGACAGTGATTATTCTGCCCCTACCTGGACAGTTGCCTGTTGCCAGGTGCCCAGAGTTACAAAGAATGCTAAGACACGACCCCAGCCACCAGGCAAGATGAAGCCACAGCTGGAGCTGCAGTCAGGACCCACAGGGCAGATGAAGGCTCCCTGAGAACACGGAGATCAGGTTCCCCACAAAAAAGAACATGATTGAATTTTGCTCCTTCCACTAACACAACTAATCCCCTCACCTCAGCACTTAATCCCGCTGTTCTGGGGCCCTTTTGCTGCCTGTCCCCACTCTGCAAGCCCGGCTGGTCCAGCCTTCCCCTGTCCTGCTGTGGCTGGTGAGCGCTGGTGCCTTCCTGGTCTGTAGCCCACTCCCCCCTTCTCCCTCCTCCCAGCCGGGTTAGAGGTCAACGGTCCCCCACCTGGGGGACTTCTGTCCTGTCCTCGGAGCTGTGCAGCAAACTCTTTACTGGCTTCTGGAACATATGCGCTTCTCTTGTCTCTTCCAATGTCACCTTCTCAGGTGCCATGCTGTATCTGCCCTTAGAAGCCCAGGCACAGATAAGCTTTGGGCCTGGTTCCTGTGACTCTGTCTGTACCTTTGTGCAAGTACATGTGTATATGTAATAGATTCGTATGTGTTTATGTGTATACATGCACATGTATGTAAAAGCCACAGGTTGAAGTCCGGGGTCTTCATCAGTCTCCACTTCATTTTTCTGGGACAGGATCTCTTGTTGCTCAAAATTTGTTATCCAGTGTGTGCTGCCAATATCCATTTTCATTTTTTATACAGGGCTGGGGATTGAACTCAGGGCCTAATGTTTGCATAGCAAGCATATCAACTAAGCCACCTTAGTTGTGTGCTCCGAGGCGAGTTTAGAATAGAGCCTTCCTTCTAGTGAACAGCGTATCAACAATCTGAACCTTGGTTTTGGACAAGCCTTATCCTCTTGCTCCAGGTCTCAGTCTCTGGCTCATGATGACACCTAGAGCTATGTGCCATCAGCACAGAGAACTAGCTAGCTACAGGAAGGTCTGACTGGAAACAATTACAATGACGACAGGGTAGGCAGCATTTCCAGGTGAGAAAGCCACTGAAACTCTGCCAGGAGATTGTGTGGAGAGAAAGTTCACCTACTCAGCTAATGTGAATAGATCCGCCAGTCTGTAAGCATCCAGTCCTGCAAGAAAACATTACTCAGGGGCCACAAGGGCTCACCCCACCCACTCACAAACCTGTACTGACCTACCTGAATGGACTGCCTGCCAAGACATTTGACCATAAGTAGCAGAATCATCTCAGCCAGTTCCTGGCAAGTTCACCTTCTTGGGGCTGCAGCTGTCTTGATCCTTCCATGCTCCAAGATGTGGAGTTGATGAAGTCTGATCCATGCCCTGATCAGCACTGTCAGAGCCTTGGGGCATCTGAAGATGTGGTGCTGGCACTGAAAAGGAACTCAGGGATAACCCAGTTCAACTGCCTCCTTCTAAAGATGGGGAAACAGGCCTGGTGAGTGGAGGTAACTCCCAGAAGTCAGTGGAGAAGCATCCTTACTGAGAAAATCAGAACAGGGACTTTGCCTAACTAACCTTGATTCAAAATGGTGCAGGGGCTGGAATGATGGGTCGGAAGTTAAGAGAAGTAGCTGCTTTTGTAGAGGACCTGGGTTTAGTTCCTGACATCCACATAGCAGCTCACAACTGTCTATAACTCTAGTTCCAGGGGATCTAAGGCTATCTTCTGGCCCCCAAGGACACCGGGCACACACATGGTGTGCTTATATACATACGAAAATAAAATAAATGTTTAAAGCAAAACAAAAAGAGAAAGAATAGGGAGGCTATGGGTTGTAAGACTCAAGTAGTAAATTTTCATCTCTCCAGGGAAGCAGCACATTGTGTGAAAGGCATGCTACAATCAGGAAGGACAGACTATTTTTGCCAGTTCTTGCTGGAGGTCTCCTATGTGAAATCTGGATGACTGAGAACTTCAAGTAATAGAATAGACAAAACAAAAAACAAAATATATCCAAAACTAGGTGAGTCTCTCTAGGAGTCCCTAAATCTAAATACCCACAAGTACACAAAACCCTAAGACACCATGCAGAACTGTGACCAAAGGAGAGTTGCTTTCCTAGTCTTGACCACTGTAGGTATCAATGCTGAATGACCCAGGAAGCTCCACCCAGCTGGCCAATGGATGGAACCCCTGATTCCCATCCATCATCATCACCTTAACACTGACAGCTTCAATTGACTGCTGTACTACTGATTTCAGACAGTGTTTCATGTAGGTCAGGTAGCCTGAAACTCTTTATGTGGCCAAGGATGATCCTGAACTCCTGATCCTTCAACCTCTTCCTACCAAGTGCTAGGATGACAGGCATGAGCCTCCATGCCTGGCTGCTTCATTTGATGTAATTTCTCATTTCTGACATTTATTTCCAACCAGCAAATATTTATTTAGTGCCTCTTAGCCATGGTTTCAGGACAGATAAGGTCACTGGTCTGATGCTAAGCTTCTTTGGTTTGGGTGGGTAGATTGTTTCATGCTTTCTGTCCCAGGTTAACCTTGATTAAATAGTCCAGTCCACTACAGGCAATCTGGACATGGACCATCACTTGTCCTTACTCCTTGTTGGCCTTAGCCTTTTTTGCCATTTCTTTGCCTTTTAGACATTTTAAGAATATCTAGTTTCTTCCCTTGCTCCTACTCTTTTAATAGGGTCTTAGCTCCAATGTGACTGTTTTAAAAAGTATCTGCTCTTCACCCCTTCCTCTCTGAACAGGTGTGTTCCAACCCTCACATCCCACCAACCTCCTCCATCTTCTTGTGCTCCCACCCTCAGTGTTTCACCTCAGGATCTCTGCACCCCTTTTTCACTCATGACAGGTAGGAGAAGACCACAGTGGTTAAGGTAAGGCAAGGCCCAGGTCTGCTCTTACTCATTGGCAATTCACGACTGGAAGCCCTTTTGTTCAAGAGCCACAACTGTGACACCCTCAGGGCACTGCAAGGCTTTAGGAGAGCCTACTGATAACTAACGGTCATACCTCCTGACTAGAAAAGCACTTGCCAAATAACAGCCTCTCCAGCTCCCTTCCTTCAAAGCTGAGAAACAAGCTCATCTTCACTTGTTACCCTCACACGCTCCTCTTCTGCCTCTATCATTTTGCTAAGCCCAAAAGGAATGATAAAATCCCCTAGGTGATACAGCGATTTCTTCTTGGTCCTCAGGATGGTGGAAGTTGTCACCCCAATCCCTGACATCTTTTGAACTACCTCCTTTGAGGACAGGTAAATGTGTCTGATTGGCACCAGAAGGAGCATAGGGGTGCCAGCCAGGCTGTAAGCACCAGTCGCTCCACTCAGAGAGCATGCTATCCTTGTGGAAGGACAAAAGTTGAGCCAAGTGCCACAGAAAATGCCCTGAATTAGTAAGGAAGCCCAACAGCAGCCATGCGGATCATGGGTTGAAAGGAGCTGGGCTGGGCCTCAGAGGCACAGGTGCAACCGAGCAGCCAGAAGGCCAGGTTTACAGGTACAGACATTTTGTCAGCTAAGGAAACTAAGAAGGTTACAAAACTGCATACAAGGCTGTTAAATGGGTACAGCAACAAGGGCCATTAAAACAGTCACTGAGTGTGTGCTAAGCTCCTGTGGGCCCTAGTTCCTGTCTGTGCAAAATGGCACCACAGGGCACCCACAAAAATGGCTCTGAGTGTGGAAATAACTGGCTCATACTTGACTAGTCAGTGAAAAGAATCAAACCCCAAAGCCATCCACGAAAGCAGTCCCCACAGAGAGCCCTGTCCACGTGTGAGCAGTAAGGCCTTACGGAGCTGAAGCCTGGGGGCTGCATGGGCCTGGAGCAAGACTAACATCTCGGCAGTGTGTCTGCATGGGTGCAGTATACGGCAGTGGAGTGGGGGCTGAAGAGAGTGTTATGAGCCCAACACTCTGGTGCGGGTGCTCATGATCTCTGAGGAGAGAAGGCGGGAGAGGCAAGAGGAGCAATGCCAACAACCAACTCAGTTTATGGTCAGTCACAGCTTGGGAATCCAGAGCTGGTGGGTCACTGTTTACCTGTAGGTGATCTGGCCAGTGCTGGTCTTGGCTGTGGAACAGGGAATCTGTGCCCTACACTGTTGCCACTTCACCCGCCTGCCAGTCAGGAAGGGACAGTGAGAGTGGAAGCTTCCAAAACACGGGGTTGAGGGCACAGGGCAGGGGGAGAGAAGGACGTAATCAGGACACCACTACATCACGCCTGCCTTGTGTGCTCCACTCCACAGAAAGGATGCCAGGCCATCTGTTCTTACGAGGTTCTTCTCTGCCGTCTCAAAATACTAGTCTGGAAAATAATCCTTGTCACTTCAGAGTTGCCAAGAGGAGTCTTGGGAGGGGGTTCCCTTCCTTCTAGGAAAGACCAGTCACCTAATGCCTTTAGGAGTCTAGCACTGACTGACCGAACCACCACCTATTCACCCACAAAGCCGCAGACCAACAAGCCCTGTGCCAGGCCTGCTCAGGCAGGTTCTGTGTCTGGTCAAGTGACAAAGCCTCTATGATTAAGGGTTGTGTAGGACCTCAATGACCCAGCTAAGGAGTGGGAACCGCTGAAGTGCTTTTTCTGTTTTCCTCCCTTCCACATCTGCCTTTGCTATACATGAATATCCTTGGCACTTCTGCTCCCAAGAGTAAACCTCAAGTTCATTCCTTTAATGTAAAATCCTTTGATTAAATACTTCATTGCCTTAACACACTTTGAGCCAACATCTCTTAAGACTGAAGAAACAAGAATAAAGGTCACCAACATCTCATAGGAGATGGCTCTGGAAATGTTAAGGACTTCTTCCTTGACTAATAAAATAGGGCAACAGGCCTCAAGGAACACGGATGGTGAAGAACAAGGTCATATGTCAAGTGTATGTGTATGCGTGGGGGGGAATCAAGCCCAGGGCTCTAAAATCTTCTGTCTCCTGCCTCTTTTTTTTTTTTTTGGAAGGCTGCCACCACTACATGGGACAGGGGAAAGAGGAGATGTGAGAACCACCCAGAGATTTGCCTCTGGGATGGGTCTTGTCCAATCAGATGCAACAAGGCACCCTTGCACATGCCCCATGTGTTAGCTGTTCTGAGGAGACAGCCTATGGAGTGCCCTCCCACCAACAGAGGGAGTGGCACCATGGAGACTTGAAGCTGATGCTAATGGCCTCCATTTTAATGTGAGGAAACTAAGGCTAGAGGGGCATCTAGACAGTCATGCAAGTCACAAAGGCACATCATAAGACCTAGGTCTTGGGGATGGTAAGATGGCTCAGGGGTTAAGAGCACCGACTGCTCTTCCAAAGGACCAGGGTTCAATACCCAGCAACCACATGGCAGCTCACAACTGTCTGTAACCCCAAGAGCTGACATCCTCACACAGACATGCTGGCTAAACACCAATGCACATAAGACAAAAATAAATTTAATAAATAAATAAATAAATAAATAAAAAAGACCTAGTTCTCCTTGAAGCCGCAGAGCGGAGTTTTTAGCTAAGTCCATTCTGGGCTCCAGTGTGAGTCCCTTTCCTAGATTCCCGGAGGGAGACAGGCCTTCTATAGGGTCCCCAGCTCTGTGGCTTTACCTGACCAGGACAGATAATGCTGTTTTCAACCTAACTCCATTCTCCCCAGTACTGGCTTACTAAACTCACTGCTGCCACTTCTGAGCCCTTCCTCCTCATTCTCAGCGATCTAGACAGGGTGGTTGCCTTCTCCAGAGCCCTGCTGCTTCCGCTGCTCAAGCATACACCATTCCCCAGGAGCGAGTCCCACCTCACATGCTGCTTACTGTGATGGCTCCCTGTCGGCTGGAAACCAGAGCTCTCAGGACTGTTGAGAGCCTGCTAGAGACAGCTCCAGCTTTAAAAATCCTCCTTTAGCGTCTCCCCAATTGTCGATGCTCTAGCTTTAAATAGACTGACCTCTTTCCCCAAGAGCGTTCTGGGGTCTAAGACACCCAGAAACTAGTGGTCCTTCATTTTCCTTTGCAGCTCAGGGTCTTTACTGTAAGCAGAGCTGCTGGTGAAAAGCAACATCTCCATTATTTCAGTGTTCAAACATTTACACTTGATTTTCAGGTCTGAGAGTCAGTCCTCCCAGGCCTGCGTCAGCTTCCTCCTGAGACTCTCAGAACATCTAGGCTTAGATCTCTGGGGTGACCTGACCAATAGATACTATCCCCTTTCTCTAGCCTGGAGGACACTGTGATGACAGAAACTGTCTACTGTGGATCCCAGGGTCTCACCAAGCATGAGATCCTGAATAAAATTAGATGAAGAGTAAGGCAGGTCTCCCGAGCAGGACTCAGTGTCTAGGAGGAACTCTGAGGTATCAGCAACAGTGTCCGTGAGGACTGAGCGATGTGCTCCAGACAAGCCATCACCACAGAGAAGAAACAAAGGGAAGGTCCCAACACAAGCTGTGTCTGGGCTCACATGGTACACTGATCAAAGCACACAGCACATGCAGGCGGCTCCCTACGAATCCCACCACCAGCTCAGTTCAGCCACCTTCCTCAACTGGACTCCAAAAGAGCCTAGGATTTGGGGAGAAAAGATCATCAGTGTTGGGAAAACTGTATTTGTTCCAAAGACCACATTTTACCCATCAGGAAACTGATGGAGGCAGGACACCTTCTCAAAGCCACACTGCAAAACCGCAGTGTGAGGCCCTCGAAGGCCTGGTGGTCCTACTTCTGTGGAGGATGCAACTTCTTTTTGGTTTTCCTGAAAAGTAGCACAGGGAGAGAAACAGCATTCTTGGTGAGGTGGGAAGTCCAGTGGACAGAGAGAACTCCAACATGCCAGGCACCCTTGGAAGGATGGGCTATCAATATCTTCCTGAAAGGACCACAAGTCTTTCAGAGGGAGGCCTGTGACTCTCAAGACATGACCTAAAACCACAAAGTTGCTTTCCAAGGGAGAGCAAAATAAGCAATGATCTTGGCCTCACTTATGTTCCAGGTGCCTCCACAGGAGAGGGACACGAAAGCCTGTTTTTGGAAGCTGCAGCTGTGTACTTTGCTAAGTCTCTCCACTCTGCTAGAATCAGGAGGTCCCGGAGTGCCAGGCCTGCTTGTCCTGACATCTCCAGCAAGGCTCATATACAGGGTCTCTGTGTTTACTGAACAAACCAGCCTTTCCCTATGCCCTGCTCCTCAGCTTGTCAAGCTCTGTAGAACCCCAAAGAGCTACACAGAGCAAAGACCTCAAGAGGTAAGAGCTCCACCAAGCAAACAGACAGAAAAGATACCCTGCAACTTCTCAAAGAAAACCCTTCTAAAATAGACAATTCTTTGTAACTTTGTTTCGTTTCCCTTTAGATAGGGTCTCACTCTGTAGCCCAGGTTGGCCCATAACTAAGACAAATCCTCCTGCCTCAGCTTCCTGAGTGCTAGGATTATAGGTGTGAGCTGATTACACATTGATTACAGCTCTTTGGAAAGTTATAATTCCAAAGAGAAAACCATGTATCAGTAAAGCCAAGAATGCAAAAAAAAAAAAAAAAAAAAAAAAAGCAGAAGAGCAAGAGCAAACCTACCCAGCTTTCCTACAATAAAGGAAATGGCTAGAGAGGTCACGTGAACTACTCTGAAGTCACTGAACCCCCTTCACACATTCCCTTAGCAGCCCTCACAGCAGCTCCCAGCCCTCAAGTAGAATGCCTGTTCTGCTCTCTGAGAGAGACATGGGGGTGGATGGCCAGCACTGGGCTCTAACGTGCTGCCCCGACTGAGAATCCCAGGTCATGCCCACAGTAACACGTGCACATCCATGGCATGGACTGTATCCCGTGCTTCCGGCTTCCGCCTAAGAAGTGCTGGGTGGACGGCGAGTCTTATTTATTTTTCCAATTGAAATGGCATGAGGGGTTTCACTTATTTTTACTTCAAAAGCAGCATCATAAAAATCCTTGATGATTAGAGCCCCAGCTGTCCTGAGTTGTTTATCAAGGGATCCATTACTCAAATCTTCTATGGAGCAAACAGTTTCAGGCGGGAAGCCGTGGGAGCTGAGAAGCGCAAATGTCTCATCTCTGAAAACTTTCAGACTCCCTCCTGCTCCCCTCCCCCAATTCCACCATCTGTTCTCCAGAGAACAGATCAAATTTTCCAGCTAAGGTACTCTGGCGCCAAGGACTCAGCCCTGTGTGTTTCACCCTGCCCCCATCAACTCAGAAATCCAACACCATGACCCAAATGGACTGCAGCCACATAAAACCACAAAGTAAAGTTTATAAAGCTTTATTAAACATTTCAAACAGTTGTGGAACGAACACACCAGAAATAAAAGCTTTACAACAGCAGTCCGAGTGTTTCACAAGTGTGGCCTCGAAGTCCTACTCCCCAGATGCCTGCTTCCAGCTCTGCCCTGTGCCTGGCCCACCACCCTCGCTCGCACACGACAGAGCCATTTCCGACCGGAAGGACAACCATGCTGATCCCCAGTGGCAGGGGCCAGGAGAAAGTCTCATCTGCCAACATTTGTTACTGAAGCGCTGAGAAAACAAGTACCAAGTCACCAAGTCTTCCTGCGTATTCTTCACAGTGCACAGTCTACGAGCGCAGGAATGAAGAGGCTCCTGGCGGGAGGATGACGGCCACCGCTCCCCTGGGTCTTGTTTGAACCACCTTGGAGTCCACTGTGCTGGTCACTCTGCAATCCCCATGCTAAATAAAAACTGCAGCAGGACTGACTACAGCTAGCTACTACTACTAAACCTCAAAATCAGAACACATTCAGTAAAGCTTCTTCAAAAGGAATATACACGCTTTGTATGTACATGTACACACACACACATAAACACGCGCTCACACATACACGCTCACACCCGCATGCGCACACACACACACACAGGGCACATCAAGAAATACCCAAACACCTATCAAGGGAATCATGGCTGCTATGAAACACATAATACTTTCCCGTTCACTCAGCTGGGGACCACTGGGTCTATAAGGACACTGCAAACCTCCCTCCCAAAGAGCATGCACTGGAGACAAGAGGCAGCCCCCTTAGGGTGGCTGAGAGAGGCAGAAGGAAGAGCAAAGGGATAGTGGCTGGGCTGGAAGGCGAAAGCCCAGACACCCAGGTCAAAGAGCAATGTCTCTCCATTGCTTCTTTCTTAGAAATGAGGCAGAGAAAATACTGGAGGTTTGTGGACACGGGGCAGTTGAGACATGACTCCGTCTCACCTTCTCAAAAGGGAAATAAGGATTAAAAAGCGAGGCTCTCGGGCGTCAGCAATCTCTTCAAATTTGAGATAAGTGCAAAAACAAGCCCTGTCTTGGACAGGTGCTCCCCACAAAAGGAAAGGGGTGGGGATAACCAAGGGGAAACCAGGGAAAGGGACTGAGGAGGGAAGGAGGAAGATCCTGACGAGGAAGGGTCATGGAGGTACAATGAGACTAGCATTGTATCTGTCCAGGTCATACCAAGGGTCATTGACCAGGATAGGTGTAGACTCCCCAAAATGATGATAAAGGGGATGGGCCAATCCATCAGCTGGGACCCAGATGGTGACAGAACACACAACCATAAGACCACCCACGACTACAGGACTCTACAATAGAAGCACCGGTCAGTGCCATTATTCACATTATAAGGATAAAACATCACAGGCCAAAAGGCTCCATTAGGAATGTGGCACCCGCAGGGCTGCAGGATTTGAAACTCCAATGCTTTATGACCTATGTCAATGCCTCCCCTCCCGTCTTCTGCTTCCTTGGCAAGCTATCTCGGCAGACGTTAGGTGCCCACAACACCGGGGTCATGGGCCGATTCTGGAAGCGGGGAATCGGAGCAGTGGTACAGGAAACAATTTCCCCAGCAGCTATAGCAGATGAGAAAGAGGGCTGCCAGGAAAACCAAGGCACATATTGTGCAAGGTTTCCGTTCCAGGAGGAAGCTGAGCAGGTAGAAGCCCATGAACATGGAGTGGCTGAACCACAGAGCGGGGTTGAGGGGCTTGGGGATGAGGAGGACGGGCAGCAGCCACTGGAGGCAATACATGATCTCTGCCGGGCAGGGCCTTCACCAAGGCTGCCAGGCACCGCTGCAGGAACCGACCTAATGGGAGCCAGCAGGCACAGGTGGCTGCCCTCCGTTTTCTTCGACTCTCTCTCCAGGAGCTGAGCCGCTGTGCTCTCTGGCTGTCAGCCCGGGATCACCAAGGCAGCAGGGGTCCTGAAGAGAAAAGTCAACACAACAAACAGACAAAGAACAGACAGACAGACAGACAAAAAAACAAAAAACAACAAACAAAACAAACAAAAAAACAGGAACAAAATGTATACTTATTTGGGAAAATGGATCATGGTTAACAACAGCAAATGTGAATGCCCTTTCCTCCCCACCCACCCATGAATGTCTACTCCTACCCAAATTACTAGTTTAAGATAGCCTCCTAGGGTGCGTCTTCCTGGGCTTCTACTGGGGGCTCCCAGGAGGGCACGGTCCCCACAGTGGACTGGCTTTGCCTGGGCCCTGCTCAACAGAGATCATGTATCGCCTCCTGGGGCTGCAGCCCGTCCTCAAAGGTCCCAGACCTCACAATACCGCCCTGTGGTTGCCACAGGACACCATGGGCTTGGTGCTGTGCCCCCGTGTGGTAAGGAAGGGTTCTGTATCTAGTCTGGCATCTGCAGCTCCCGAGTGTGGAGTGTGTCAGTTCTCTGTGCAGGGCTAACCTGGAGATGCTAGGCAATGGAATCTCGGAGCCTGGTAAGCTATGGGAAGACACAGCAGAAGTGGTGCCAAGGAGTTTGGGACATGTTTGCTTTTTTCAAATAGTTCAGTATCATTTAGCCCAAACCAGCCACTTCTTTCAAGTCAATGTATAAAAAAAAAGAAAAAAAAAAAAACAAGAAAGAAAAAGAAAAGAACGAATGAAAGAAAGAAAACCAAAGCCACAACACCCAACTCACTTGGATCACTAAACTGCCATCTGTACTGACATTAATCAAAATTAATATCCTGTCCACAAAGGAGCAAATATCTATCATTTAGCCTCTGAGCCAGGTATCTTGCTGGAGAGGTACTTTCTGCCAGCTATTGGAACTGGTAGGGACCCTCTACTTGCAGACGGCAATTTGCTCTTTCCACCCTTACCACACTCCACTGAAGATCTCTGAGACCACACTAAGAGAGGGACACTCGATTTACTCTGCAACTAGGCGATAGTAGCCATAACCACTGGTGCCTGTAGCAAAATCCTGTTCTGTGCTCCAGCCGCTAGCGAACCTGTACAAAGAACCACCCTGGCTCAGGCAGACCTACTAGGGACTGGGGGAGGGGAGCACAAGACAGAGGTCGCTATGTGTCCAGCAGGAAACTTTGGAACACTTCTCCATAAAACTCTCTCCTTTGGTGCACAAAAAGGGCACCCAATCCTTCCTACACCCCTCCCAGAATAGATACAATTGCTTTAGCTACTAAGCAGAGCGCTGGTCCAGCTCGGGACCGCGGCCGCCACCGCCTGCCGGCAGAGAAGGAAGCAACAGTCAAGAAAGGGGTACACGATCACGGACTCTCACAAAGCATGGGTTTAAAATTCACGGAATAGTAGGCGTGCTGAGAAACGAGTATACTTTTTGCTTTCTGAGATAGCCTTCCGGAACTTTGGTTATCCATCGGTATATAGGAGGTATACTGTGGCGCCAGGCACTGGCTAACGCGGCTCGAATTTGCAAATGGGTGTGTCGTACTAAGAGGCTTGCGCCCCTACCCTCATTCTATACCACAGAGCCATTACTCCCCTCCATTTTACACCGAATTTCAAAAGCGGGCCGAGAAGAATCTTCTGGAAGGGTGCTACGAGCAGACTCAGGAGGTGGGGGTCGGTGTGGAAAAGAACAGACGGATTTTTTTTTTCTCTCCTGGCAAATGAGGAGCGCCCCCCGCCACCCCTCCTCATCAACAACCCCCACAAGCGCACATGCGCACTTAGGTGGCAGGAGGATACTTAAGGCGCGGCCACCGGGGCTGCAGCAGTGCGCCTAACAGCGGACTCCGAGACCCGCAGACCTCGCTCTTGACCACCCAGCGACTCTGAACCATGGCCACAGTGGCAGCAGCCTCGGCAGAACTGCTCATCATCGGCTGGTACATCTTCCGCGTGCTGCTGCAGGTGAGTGTCTGCCCGGGCTGTGGGTGGGCGAGTGCTCCCGAAGCGAAGCGCGCCCCCTGGAACCCTAACCCGCCTCGCGACTGCCGCCTCCCCAACCCAACCTATCCCAATTGTCGCGATTCCTGCCTACCAAAGTGCGGCGGTGGTACTATTTGTCCCTGCCCGTTCCCGTGCCCACATCCTCGCACAGACCCTGTCCCCAGTGCGCCGGCGCCCGGCCGGGAACAAAGACTCAGGGGTGCGGCGGTCGCCCGCTGCGGACGATCGCGACCAAGGCGGTAAGAAACACCCGCTGTGCTCAGACTCGATCCCAGGAGGGAGGCGGGGCACTTTTATGCGGCGAGACTTTCCAGGCGTTACAGCTCGCCCGGCAAAAAATGTTCGCCCTAAAAAAATTGTGCATTGCCGGAAATTTCCTTTAAAATACACTATATACACATACAACACTTGTGGGGCGGGATGAGAAAGAAGTTAGAAAATGGCACTTCTCAGAAAAAAAATTTAACAAAAAGAATCTCAATAAATTAGGGGGAAAAGTAAAGGAGAAGAAATAGAGAAAACGCACATTGCAGGGAAAATAAACCAGAAAAAGGCACTTGGTAGGGAAAAATAAAAATGCATTAGAAAAAGCCACTAGAAAAGAGACAAAGGAACAGGGAAAAAAAATCTGGAAACACACTTTGAATGAAGCAATCAGAGGAAAATACCCTTCGCAGAGGGAAAAAATGGTAGTGGAAAGAGCGCTTCCAGTGAATGCGCGTAAAGGTGCTTTTCTTAAAGCCAAATTGGAAGAAAGCGCTTTGCGCATGAAACCATCTATCTACACCCCCCACCCCTCCGGGAGCTCCCTTTGCAGGAAGAGTTCCCTGCTAAAGAAATCCTTTGCCAAAGGAATCGCATATTTTCTTCAAGGTGTTCCTGGAATGCTGCATTTACTGGGTAGGATTCGCTTTTCGAAATCCTCCAGGGACACAGCCCATTGCGAGAAGTGAGGTATACCTAAGTTGTGGGTCCAATCAGCTTGCAGCCATGCAGCACTCAGCACAGTTGGAAAAGCTCCAGCTGCCCTGACTCGTGGACAAGCTGTGCCGCGCCCGCAACTCCAGGCTAAGCTGGACAGGCGGGCGGGGCAGGGGGCGGGGCCGGGCGGGCACACAGCAGGAGCAGCAAGCATCAGTAGCAGCAGCGCGACACTGGGTCCTAAAGTGCTTCTCTAAGGGTGGGTCCTGGGTCTCTCACCGAAGGTGTTCAGGTACTCCCTGCAGAAGCTGGCGCACACGGTGTCCCGGACCGGGCGGCAGGTGCTGGGGGAGCGCAGGCAGCGAGCCCCCAACTGAGGGCCCAGCTCCCAGCCCTGGGCGGCCATGTCATCAGGTGCTCCTGTGCCTCTCGACCAGAATGGGAGCCAGTGCCGCGCAGGAATGGGGGTTCCCCTGTGCTCCCTCGTCAGAGGAGCACTTGCCAAGGTCAGTGAGGGGCTGGTAGGACCCCGGAGAAGCAGCACCGACAATGATGAAGATATCAGTTCCCTTCCCAGCCCCTTTGCCCCCATCCCTCTACTGGCGGGTGGGAGAGGAGGGGGAAAACGGGAGCAAACCCTCGAGATATGGGCGTAGGCTCCACCTTCTGTGGACCAAGTTGGAACACCACCATCTCCACGGCACGAGAGAGCACAGAGATTCAACACACCACCAAAAAGCAGAATGGACACTGACATCACCAGCTGAAGCCCTGAATCTTGGAGCAGAAGAGAAAGCATCAATTGCGTGCTGCGTGAAGGGACTGGAGGACGTGGGTGAGGGAGGAAGAAGGTTGAGAAATTCAGTGGGGCCCTCTCAATGTCCCTTGCCTACAGCATACACATTCCTGCCTTGCTCCCTTACTCCCCTTATTCTCCTGCCTTCTAAACCCCTCCCCAAAGTCACTTGATCGGACCTATATATACAACCAGTAATTGAATCCCACCTTCACCAAAACACCTTCTCCGACCCCCCCCCCCGGCCTTTCACTGATCTTGCTTATCCCTGGTCTCACGAAGCGCTTGTGATCAATATTGTGGTAGTTGCTAATTGTACTAGTTTAAGTGTGCACTAGTTGTGTCTCCCCAGCTAGATTGTAAGCTCCTGGAGAACAGGGACCACCCTCCACAAAAAAATAAAAAACGGACCTCTCCTGTCTTGGACAGTGTCCTTGGACTGTGCAGGGCAGTGGGGGTGCACCAAAACCTCTTCTGTGGATTCTTTTGCGACAGTGTCCCATCTCTAAAGTGGGACGATGTACCTACTGCGGAGGAGCATAGCACTTGGGGAAGGGAGGGCAAGAAGCCAAGAATGAACCAAGGCCCTGCCTCATTTAAATACTGTCCCGAGGTAAAAGACCACTCTCATCCCCAGTGAAAGAGGTGGTATTCATCTGTCCCAGAACAAGGGACAATTCCTCTTCCTCAGGTTGTTTACTTGGCAGTCCTAAGATAAGGTACCATGGCAGGTTACCAATTTGAGAAAGATGGGGAGAAGATAAGTGGGAACGGCCCTCTAAATGGGATACTGAGGACCAGGAGGGCTGACTTAAGAATAGAACACCATGGCCCAGATCTCTACCCAGGAGCTCTGTAATGACGGCCGGACAGGAAGAGGCGCACTGGCTGGGACAATGAGCACTGAGATGTGGCTTGGTACCTCCACCGCCCAGCTCAATGCTCCAGGATCACCCTAAAGCCACCATGCCTGGCTTTCCAACCCTGTAGCTGGATACCCCATCTCTTCATTTTCTTAGTATATCCTTAAGGGCCTTATCAGGTTCCTAGCCTGCCTCTTCCCCTCCCGCTGCATCATGAGGGTGGCTGTCCATGTTCTCTTCTTTGGCTAGCCAGGGCTCTTCTTACAAGTGTCAGCTGACTGACTGCCTTCCCAAATGGTCCTAGCACCTGTTAAACCTCATCTCTGGTCTTACCCTGTCACTGAACACCTGTCCCTATATCAACATTAAAGGAAGGAGTTGGAAGGCCATCAGTGTCTCCTGCTACTTCCTCAAATCCCTTAGTCATGGCTGTCACACCACAAACACTCAGGTGCAAAAAGCACCTCAAAGTCCTTGAACCTTGATCTTGTCTCCCAAGAAAGCCTCATTTTCAGACTGGGGCCTCTGAAGATACTTGTAATTCCATTTAACACAAAGGAATTATGGGGGCAAGTAGTGCAGACAGAACTTGCTGTGGCCTTGGCTTTACCATCCATCAGATCAGCCTAGGCTACCCAGCCAGGTCGCTTTTAGTTCCCTACTAAGGTCCTGATGAAGCCCGTACACATCAGAGGATCGTCAGGATTCCACAGGACACGCATTCTAAGGCTCCGTCTTCCTCAGCAGGGCGGATACAGCTGCTGCCAAGGCCTGAAGTTAGGTCAGATCCTTTGCCCCAGTGTTAGTGCAGTCAGTGCCCACCTTTTTCATGATTAGAAATTTCTGTGGTCTGTCATACTAAAGCCATATTAAAGCCATGAGTACATACCAACACAAGTTCCCAATGAAGGCTGACTCTCCTCTTGGGAGACTTGGGGTGGGGGAGGCACTGCCATTCTATTGTTCTGTAAGTTCTAGCCCCAGCCCAACACAAAGGCAGGCCAGAACAGGGAGTGGTGGGAGTCTGGCTACTCTGAACATAGCACATCTTGTCCCCCATTCCCATCCAGGATGCTACTGGTAACCCAGGGCTTTTCAGATGATCTTGGCAAAACCTTTTCCTTCCATCTACCCTCCAGCAGTATAGTTAGTGTAGTTAGCAGGCAAGGGCTGCTCTGGTGACTCTGGGAATGTGAAATATCTACTACTCACTTTCTTCTCCCACCCCGCGCCCTACCTGACAACCAACTAAACTCTCCAGAGAAGGCAAAAGGGATGTGTTCATGCCCCCCCCCCTTGTGTAGTGCCTTTAAGCCTAATCCAGACATGCCTAATTTATAAAATGTTTCAACAAGCTATATACCATGAAAACATTTTATTCTCACGTAAACAATGGGGTGTGTTCTTTTATTGCAAAGTCCTTAGTACACAGAGCTAAATATCCCTTTTTCCTAAAGAGATTGCTACCTCTAAAAAGGAGCAAAAGCAGAGCAGATGAGTTGTGAGGACAGTGGAATAGCTTTATGGGAACCCAACAACACATGAGATTGCAGGAAATAATGCCAGAGAAGCCTGTGTAATCGGCCTGACCAGCTCAAGTTCAGTAGGGTGAAGGTCAACTAACTACCAAAACTTTTAGAAATGTGGATCCTAAGAGACTTTTTATGTCTATCTGTAGAGTAACTGAATTGTGACTGAAATGTGTTTAAGGGACAGGACACAGTTAAGTTTTTTGGCTTGGGCCATGGGGCTGGCCAAAGATAGCTTAATTACACAGAGGCTTTGAGGGAAGCAGGCTTGCTGTTGGCCACTTACTGGATATCTACTTTCAAACTTGGGATCTCTTTAGGAGCCAACACCCCAAAGGGAGAGTCTGAGCTGGCAGTTAATCTCCCCCAGGAGATTTAAATGTGTACAGACACAATACTAGTCTACCAAAGTCTTTTTTTCCAGGTGACTGTGTCTTCTTCCATATGCCAGAGACACACACTTGCCACAATCTTTTCTGGAAATGATCCTGTCGTGCCCCAGGCCCCCCACCACAGGGCGCATACCACAGCAGGATACAGATTCCTGAACATTCCCAGGGCAGAGCCGGAAGACAGAGAGGAAGGCAATACAGGGTTCTCAGTAGATCACACAGTGACAAGCTGGATTGGAATGTGTGCATTTCAAAGATAGAGAACAAGAAAAGGACAGCCCAACTCTGATCCCCCTTAGAAACAACAGATAAGAAGTTAAACTGTTTGGGCAGCAACTTTAAGATGACCATTTTCAGATACAGAATTGATCTAGTTCCTGGAAACTGACCAAGATTCCAGAAACCCAATCTGTGAACAGGAATTCTTGCCATTAATGAATCTTGATTAAAAAAAAAAAAAAAAAAAAAAAAAAAAAGACAGGGTGGACCTAACATTTGGCATGAACACATAAAATGGAACTTTTTGGGTCCTGGTTTTGGTGTTGCAGTCCAGAGGCTTACGTTATCCCCTATAACGTAACTACAGCATAAAGCTGTAGTTTTGCTGCCATATTTGTTTAGGGCTTCCAGCTGAGTTTCAGTTACACGTGGACAGCCGCCATGCTGGTCCGGAGGCCATGAGTTTGCGATCATTTTTGTTTAGGTCTGAGTTATGTTCAGTCGTCTGATTAGTGCTAAATGCAAATCTTTTTACCATTCAATTTTAATGCAAGTGGTAGGAGCAGCAAGATTTACTAGCCTCTCTATAAGCTGTATCTGATTAAAAGGTTTGCTTTAATTTTGGTTCAAAAAGAGCAGATTTAAAGTTATGCTAACAACTACAGTTGGTTAAGATGTTGAGCTATACCTAGTGTCTTTGTTTAGTTTGTTAAGCCTAGGATGGGTAACTAAAGTTGCCTTTGTAAATCTACTTAAAATATACAGTCCTAGAACATGCATCTCAGAAATATGCTAGAACTAGAGAATATAGCATTCTGTTTTTATAGGACACAGTTTGGAGCAGATGATAAAAACAGTAACTCAGATATGCTGGCCCTCAAGCTTGTCAGAAATCTAAATATGGCATTTTAACATGTGTAAGCTTACTGTGACAGGAAGTCCCAAAATCCTGGCAATAGCGCTCCAAGGTCTCCGAGAAGATTTGGGCACAACGACAGATTACTTCGACTCTGGAGTGTGGTATGCTAACCACTGGGCAATACTGCCTCAACTGGCCCACTGCTAGGGCCCAGCCTAAACTGTGGACAAAACACCTGGAGAGTCAATGTTTCACGTTGCTAAGGGTGAGGTGAGACGATTCTCTCGTTTCTTTCTCCACAGAAACAGTCTCATCTTCTGTGCCTAGCTGGACCACCTCTGCCCATGACGTTATGAGACCCCAGGAGCCAGGGACACTGCCTAGGTGATGGACTAACAGTCATCTCTGTCATTTTAATTGGCACATGGATTGGTATATTTATTTAGCTCATAACTTATCCTTCTCAGGTCTCTGATCACCTTGACGGCTATGCTAAGCTAATGGTAGCTTTGCAGCTAAAGAGCAGACAATTAGATCCACTGTTAGCTCACTAATCAGTTTAAGATATATCACTAGATAAAATATATATAGCTTATGTAGGGTCTAAGGATAAAAGGAGTTTAGGTTATAAAAATACAAGTTACACATATTTAAGAGTCTTAAAATGTGTCTTAAGGCTGGTAATACAACTTATAAATGTTTGAGGGTCTAAACAATGTTTTAAGGTTGGTAAATAAATGCAAGTTATAAAGGTTAAAAGGTCTAAGGTGATTTAAGGTATCTTAAATAGGTAAAAAGGCTTAATATTTCTTCCCGTTGTTCTTCTACTGTTGTATTGACTGTCCAGAGTTTTGACCTTTAGCAGTAGGACTCTAATTTATTAATCTAACTCTGATATAAAAACATTCCACTATACCACTATTAATAGTGGTCCTAAGCTCAAGATTGCAAGCCTCCATAATGTGTATGTTTATACTAAAGGTTAAGATCAAGTGAGTCTCCCTTTTACTTCATAAAAGGCTTTTGCCTTTTCAGAGTTCACCTTAAAAAATACTTATGTCGTTAACACATATGTATGTCTACTGCCTTTTTCTCAATGCACAATACAATTGTGATACTAACATGTTTAAAGTTTTATCTCTTTCTTAAAACTTAAAAGTAATTATTGTTAGCTGCAGAAAGTCCACCTAAATCTACTTCTCAGGACAACTAGATTCCAGATAAGTACTGCACTTATTGCCTATCTCAAAAGGTGGGACTCCTCCCCTTTCCCTGGTTTTGGGACTTCCTTTCCTGGCTACCAGACTGCTATTTATTGCATGCAACCACTGGCTGGATTGGTGAGTTCACTCCATTTTCTCAGCATACATGACTCTCCTGGTAGGGGAAGCTTGACCACAGAGCAACTTCCTACTTACTACCTTTTGAGATGGGGGGATCCCCCCTCAGCCGTATCCTTAATTGTCTAGGTTTGACCCTCTATGCTGACTTTCACTTTAGGGCCACACTCTCCCTTGGGCGGTACACCCCCTCTACGGGTTCCTTCCCCCCCTCGCTCGCTCGCTCATGGGAAGGTCCCATCTCCCACACAGTTCCTCTACTTCTCTGCCCCCAATGGGAGACGTCCAGACACCCGTCCCTCCAGACAGGCTGGAGAATTTCAGGTTTCTACACCTAGTGCCAGCTGGCACCAGGGCCTCTTAAGTTTACACGCTTCTGTAACCAAACCTCACCTCAATGACAGATCAAAAACAAAGCCTTCTTTAATATTGCCAGTGATTGGATAAATAAAGTCCCATCCAGGTAGACAGAGGTTCCCATGTACAAGCCTCATCAATCCAAACTTTTCAATGTATACCTACAGGATTTTCTCTGTACTCAAGTTTATCTTTTGCCTATATATGTTTCAGTGTCCTGCCAGACACAGATGTTTCCTATAGCCACAACAGCGCCAAAGCAGCTACAGGTGTTCAATTCCGACCTCACGGACTTCCAACAAGCTGCAGGTGTTCAGCTCTGACCTCACAGACTTCCAACAAGCTGGACCTGCACTTTCCCTCCCAGCCATGGATGTTCTTGCAGACCCTGGAAAGCATCAAAGCAGCCAATTCTTCCTGGACTTGGCCAACATTTCAGCCTTTTGACCTCCCTACAGCGCCCCCAGTGTCACCAGGAAGTAGCCAGAAGAGAACCTATGCCCGTTATTCACTTGTTGTTAACAAAAGGCTGAAGTGGTGTGCTTCAGGACCAGGACAAGCAGCTCCAGGTTCTCCCAGTGTTCTCCAGTCCTTCCCCGCTGCCTTGCATGGCTGGCAACTCTCTGTTGACAACCCTCTACCCTAAATTTTCCAGGGCAAAGACTTCTCTTATTCTTAACCTTGCAACCTGACCATTTGTTGCTATAACTCTTCTCTCTCTCAACCTCTTGCATGACAACCAAGAACTGCTTCCAATGAGCCTAAGCTCCCTATTTTTAATTATAGAAAAAGGGAGGAATGTTGGGATCAGTAAGCAGGCACTTCTACAGGCAGCCCCAGTTAGACCGGTTATCAGGCATTTGTGAAGACACCCTGACCACCTGGAATTACCTGCGCATGCCCTTGATCACCCTATAAGAGAACTAGAGCCCTCCCCCCTTTCTCTCCTCTTCCGCTCTCTGACTCTTCCTTTCTCTCTCCCTCTCTCTGTAACCCCCTTCCCCTAATAAACCTCCCACGTGGAACCGATCTCGTGGTGTGATTTGTGAACCCGCCTGTAACCTCCACAGGCGCACAGGCGCACGCTTCCTAACATTCCTGCTTTGGTCCTAACAAGGCTGACAGGACAGTTGGACCTTGTCAGGCAGGGCAGAGAAACTGTTCCCAATACATCATTCCCTGAACGGGACAAAAGAAGATCCGAACCTATAAACAGAAAGAACTTATAAACTAGACAGGTCTCAGTTCCCCAACTAAAAAGGAACATGAGACCTAGAAGCAAACTAAAGGTGGTTTGGAAGAAGGAAAATTCGGCTGTTCCCATCCCCCATTCCTCCTCTCCAGGCCAAGATGAGTGCGACAGGCATTCCATTCCTTCAGCTGCCCTTGAGGGCTACTCCCCACACACCAGACAAGAGGAAACCGGTGTCCAGACTCAACGAAAAGTTGGTGGGAGTGGGAAGCACCCGAAGCAGGCGGTCGCCCTATCACTCCAGACACAAAAGAGAGGGTTTGGGGGCCCAGTTCTACCTTCTCCCTACACTCCTTCGGATGGGGGGAAAAAAAGAAAAGGGAAAGAGACTTAAGTGACGAGGAAAGAGTGGCCGGCCTCTCGGAAGCTGAGCCCCTTGCCAAGGGCCAGAGCAGAGGAGGTGGTGGTCGAGTCCGGCGCTCCGAGCCCCATCCGGTGAGCGTGCTGACCTTGGAAGCCAGAGCCACAACCAGGAGCCCCGGAACCCACCCTAAGGGACCGGAAGGGGAACCTCCCCCATGACCCAGGTTGGGGCGAAGCGGGGAGGTCACCTGACGCCAAACAAGGGTGCACCCGGCCCCAGCCGCGCGAAAAGCTCCAAAGAGAGGCCTGGCGGCCCCTAAGGTGACAACCCCCCCCAGGGCCAACATGGCGGCCTGGCCTCTCCGAGCGCCTCGCCTCTCATCCCGCCCAGGCGGGCGACACCACGATACCTGCGAGCCCCGCCATGGCGCAGCCGCCACTGTCTCCGTCGCTGCCGCAGCCTGCCTCCACCTTAGCTCGCCACCGACGCCGCAGGAGCCGGGGAGACGCCCCCTTCGTCTTCTAGTGGAGCGTCCCAAGGACCCCGTCCAAAATTGGGCTGTCCTCAGCGGACGCCTGACAAACAGGCCCAAAGTGAGGCTACTTTCGGGTACTCTTTCTTCTGTATCCGCCACAAGTGTACCTTTATGAACTTTTTATGGACTTCAATAAAATTATGGAGCGCTGAGGTCTTCAAATCGGTGGAATATTTAGTCAGGCGCAGTCTGGGCAGCCCCGAACCTCTGGCCCATGGTCCCCTCATGCATATGCAGCAGATTGTGACCCTTACTCTTTAAGAGCCCAGTGGGCGGCGTAGTTTAGTCGCTCAGATGAGTTTGACTCCCTAGAAGCTCTCGGATCTTGAGGGGTCTGTGCACTCTGGGAAACTTCTCATGACTCAGATCTGGCCCTTTCAACCATGGGCAAAGAACGGGTTCAGAACGTGGTTCCTTCTGGGTGATGAAATGGCTGGCCCCAGGCTTGTTAAAGTCTAGATGAGTCAGTACGTTCACTTAGCAACTAATTAGCCACGTTCCTGTGCTCTACTGTGCGCAAGCGCACCCCTAGAGGCTAAGGAGCTAGAATTAGGCTCCTGACCCCAGTTTTCTCAGTCAGGAGTTGAGAGTGAGTGTTGGAGGACAGAGGAGAGATTGTCACTCAGTAATCACTGCATAGTAATACTTTTAATCATACCAGTACGTAATTAGGCATCCTAGGAGCACTATGAGGCAAAGTAAAGAGAGTTGTGAGAAATTAATGAAATCCTGGTGTCTGCAGAGAGGCGACGGTTGGGGCCTTCTTGGGCAGATCAGTTTGTGCATTGTGTGAGTTGAAGGGGTCTTGTTCCAGACAGAGGTGACAACCCTAAGAAGGGTGGGGCCTGAGCAAGGGATAGGACAGGTCATGAGTTTGGATTTTTGTCTTGAGAGGCAAAGTTCTTCAGGGTGATGAAAATAAATTTGGGTCTCTTGGCCTTCAGGCTGTTGGCTTTCAGGATTAGAGGACATGGAGGTGAGTTTCAGGATGAGAGACCAGCGAAGCAACCTGAACAGCTTTCAGACACAAAGTCACAGTGACTCAGACAGGTAGTGGCTAGGGGAGCTGCTAGAAGAGGTCATATCAAACAGGGTGTGGCTAAACAGTGAGGCACAGGCATTAACACCTAGGCTTTAGTCTTAAGTATAGAGGAATGAAGAGCCTTTGGCCAAAGTGGAAAAAGCCTGAAGAAAGGTTGCAGGGGACAATCAGAAGTGTGACTGAGAAGTGATAGCTGAAATGCTTGAGCACCCTGTTTGTGGAGAGAGTAGAAAGAGAAGGGCTACTGGGGCTTCCTCCGCACATGGGTCATGGTGTGGTTGAGAAGGCAAGGGGATGGAAAGAAGAAAGGAAGTGGGCAATGGTGGCTTAGGGAGGAGCCAGAGAAATGAGATGCAGGGAGCACTCCCTACTGCTACAGTCTTGTCCATAAAGCAAGGGTTCAAGTAGGAAGAAATGCTCTGTGGCGCTGGCTGCTCCTGGCTCCTGCAGGAGACAAGGGGCACCTTGGATTTGGGAATGAGATGGCCTTGTAGCCTGTGTTCTTCATGTTGCAAGTTAAAAACAAACAAACAAACAAACAAACAAACAAACAAAAACCAAACCAGTAAATTATTGGCTTGAAAAGGAAATGAGTGGCAGATGAATGGAGTGGCTTGGCAGTGGCACAGAGGACTTGGGTTTACTCCAACACTCTGTTGCCGTCCTTCAGTGAGCACATCCTTCATTCTCACAAGATGGCCATCCCAGCTCCAGGTGTCACATGGGAGCCAAGACAGTGTGCATTCTTCCCTTAGTTGAGACCACAGCAGGCCTGGCTGTGACCCTCTTGTTCAGTTGCTTATGAGCCCATAAGGAGCAGTGTGCCTGTACCGGGTTCTCCTGTCATCTAACAACAGAAGAATACAGAAGGCCAGGAAGCTTTTGATTAGACAGAGAAGGGGCTCAACACTGGGTCCGTGGCAACCAGCATTTCTTGTGCAATGTTGATGGCGGGGGGGGGGGCGGGGAGGGGGAGTGTAACCGCTCTAGAAAACTGTCGGCTTCTCACCCCCCCCCCCCCCGCAACGTGCTGTAACCAGTGCCTCCACTTGTATGGACTGTCTTGAGTCTCCCTGAAGACCTGCGCAAGACTGTCTTTAGCAGAGGAAGCCCTAGTTCAGCTGGTCTGGAAACAATCCACTGTCCACCCACAGGAGAGTGGACCGACGCACCAAGTATTAGTCAGGGCGTGGGATACATTTGGCCCTTGGTAGCCACAGCTTCTGCATGGGGAGCTCAAAGATGTTTCTAAAACATGTGGAAGAAAGATTTGCATCTGTGCTGAACCTATCCAGGTGTTCTCACCATTCCCTGAAAACCATAATGGAATAGTTGCTTATATAGCTCTGACAGGTTTTAGCGTAGTTTTCCAGAGCTGGAGTGAAGTGCATGAGAGATCTGTGTAGGATACCTGCGAATGTACTATTTTATGTGAGAGGCTTGAGCATCCTCATTTTTGAGGCCTTGGAACCAATCTCCTCTGAATTTTGAAGGGCACACATATTCTGTGCATAAACCTAGCAGACTAGCACATGGAACACTGCAGCTGAATCTGCCATTCAGGATGTGGGTTAAAACGAGCCAGACCCAAACCAGTGCAAACAGCATGATTCCGTTGTTCTAGTTCAAGAGCAGGTGAGACTGAACTATGGTGATAGCAGTGAAATCAGTGGTTTCAGGGGGTCAGGAGAGAAAGGGTCTCAGCAAAGACTTGGCCCAGGTAGGTGGTCTGATGAGGGAAACACTCATCAAGATGGTCCTGAAGCCAGGAAACTTTATATAGGTTACAGTTCAAAATAAATAAATAAAAGGAACATTTTAAAAGACCCCAAACAAGGGTCAGAAAGTTTGTTTCTAGTACTTCGTAGTAGTACTGTACGTTACAGGTGCAGGCATTGGCAAAGCCCTAGTGGCCAACTTTCCTATGGGAGCTCTGCCAAGCTTGAGGCAGGCAGGAAGGGCTTCTGACCTCTGTCCTGCTAACCTGGTTCTTTCCATCCTCAGGCATGTTCCCCTTGGATCCTGGGATTTCCAATGACCCAAAAGCACTTTCTGTCCCCAAATTTGGCTTCGTTGACCTTGACTTCCTACCAAGGCCTCTCAAGTTGTTCCCACCCACCTGACACCCAACCAGGACTGCTCTCATCAACCTTGCACCCTCTGAACCTTGTCTTTTCCTTGGGTTTTCCTGCTCTCTTTAGACTTTTTTGTCTTCACTGCCAAAGTTTGGTCCAGGTCACCACCCTCCCTCCCTCAGGCCTTCACTGGCCTCTCTGTTCTGACTCCTGTTGAACCCAAAACAGTCTGTGTGGAGGTTGGTTTTGTCAATGTGGCCTAGAATCACCTGGAAAGATTCTTAGCAAGGGACTGTTTAGAGGAGGATGGCCCTTAGGCATGTCTGTGGACCGTGCTCTTGATTGCTTTATTTAAGAGGGAAGATCCGGTCTGAAAGTTGGCGGCACCCTTCCCTGGTTTTAGAGCATGGACTGCATAAGCAGAGAAAGCTAGGTACACAATAGCTTGTGTGCGCATACATTCCTTTCTGCCTGTGACTGTAGATGCAGTGTGATCAGTTTAAGTTCCTGTCACTTTTTGCTACAACAACAGACTGTAACCTGGAATTGTAACTCACAATAATCCTTCCTTCCCTAGTCAGCTGTTACTGTTTGTTGTTTGTTTTGTTTTTAATCACAGCAACAGAAATCACAGGCATCCTTCACCCAGCAACCAGAGGAGTCTTGCTAAGATGACCCTGTCACTCCTTCTCTGGAGGTGGTGTCCCCTTCCTCTGTAGTCACCTGTCAAGGTCCTCCCTGTCAACCTTCAAAGCCCCACGACCTTTGGTACCTTCCCCATCAAGCCTTCGCGTTCAGCCAGTGTCTCAGTTGGGATTCTCTTGCTGTGAAGAGACACCATGACCACAGCAGCTCTTATAAAAGAAAACATTTAACTGGGGCTGACTTACAGTTTCAGAGGTTTAGTCCATTATCATCATGGCGGGAAGCATGGAGGTGTGCAACATTGGTACTGGAGAAGGAGCTGAGAGTTCTGCATTTGGATCCACAGGCAGCAGGAGAGACAGTGAGCTGCTGAACCTGGGCTTGAACTTCTGAGACCTCAAAGCCCGCCCAGTAGTGATGTACTTCCTCCAAGAAAGCCATACCTATTGCAATAAAGCCACACCTCCTAATAGTGCCACTCCCTATGGACGTATAGGGGCCATTTTTATTCAAATCACCACAGTCAACAAATGCTGAGCCACTGTGCTTCCACAGTACCACGTAGAGGGATGGGGACGGCACCATCTGTGTCCTGTTGATATGGGCAATAGTGCAAGGCCAAGGCAGCCTCACTTCCTATGCCCGGTGACTCCAGCTGAGCCTGAGCACAGCATATTAGTTATTTAGTGTTACTTAGCTTAAAAAAAAAAAAGATTAAGAGCAACTTAAGGAAGACTTTGTTTTGGCTCACAGTTCCCGAGGTGGGCAGAAGGAGGAGCTAGAGTCCATAATGACGGGGAAAGCTTGGCCCAGGAGCAGGAACCTGCTAGACCACATCTCAACCACACACAGGAAACAGAGCAAACTGGAAGCTGGGCCCGGCTATAAACTGTCAGCATCCACCCTCAGTGACAGACTTCCTCCAGCAAGGCTACGAGCCCTAAAAGTTCCAAAACCTTCCAAACAGTGACGTATTTAAATACATGAGCCTATGGACATAGCTCTCATTCAAACCACAAACAGCAGGGCAGTTTGGGGCCTGGCAAACGGAGACGGTAGTAAATGGTAGGTGGGTGTGTAATCTACGTTATATTGCTAGATTGTCACGTGCCGAAAAGTTGGCTATGAAAGTGAGGTTTCCTCCCAGCTCCTCGGTTTCAGACTCAAGTGTGTTTCTATTAAGTGTCGTCCAAGAATCCTCCTCTGGAGATAGCCAGGCCGGTCTAACTCTTGACAAAACAATGGAGCATCCTGACTCAAAACACTGTTTTCTTGAGACCAGCTAAAAAAGTAACTATGTCCAACAGATGTTACTATGTTTATCCCATGATGGAGAAAGCTCAGCCAGGGAGAAGAGTCATAGTCTGAGCCCTGGTGTTTTGATGTCTAGCCAGACTTGCTTGTTTTTTTTTTTTGTTTTGTTTTTTTTCTATACTCTTAACAAACTCATTTGAAACTGAAAGCACGGCTATGGGAGATGAACTTCCATGCCATCCAGAACAGATAGAAAGACCAAGTTCTACCCTTTCTTTTTTTGTTGTTTGATTCTTTTTCCCGAGTTGTTTACCTTGAAATTGGCTTGAAATTCACTCTATTTTGAGGCCCAGGTGGGCCTCAAACTCATGTTCCTCCTCACTAGTGGATGTTCACACTCAGCTTCCTCCCTTTCTTCTCCATCCCCAAGCCTCTTAGCTGCTAACCAGAGTCACAGAATTCAGTTAGAGCTGGATGGCGGGTTTGGGGAATCAGTGACTAATCCTCAGGGAACTTACGTTATAGATGCAAGACCCGAATGTAAAATCAGGATGCCTGTCTTTACTGTCATAACAACCCTGCACGATCCTGGTGTCTGAAAGTCAGCATGGCTTTCTTACCAAGAATTAGATCCAGGAAATTGGATCTGTAGTGGAACAATAATATTTAAAGCATGGAAGAAGCTATGTGACACCAAATGATTTAAAATGTAGCTAGAGGGGAGCCTGTGGAGACTGATGCACCAACCAAGGACCATGGATGGAGAGGACCTAGAACCCCTGCTCAGATGTAGCCCATAGGCAGCTTAGCCTCCATGTGGATTCCCTAGTAAGGGGAGCAGGGGCTGTCTCTGACATGAACTCTGTTGTCTCTTCTTTAATCACTTCCTTGCCCCCCCCCCCCCCCCCGGCAGCCTTGCCAGACCATAGAGGAAGAGGATCCAGCCAGTCCTGATGAGACTTGATAGGCTGGGGTCAGATAGTAAGGGAGGAGGGCTCCCCCTTTCTGAGGACTAAGGGAGGGGGATAAGGGAAAATAGGGAGGGAGGGTGGGACCCGGATGAGATAAAGGAGGGAGCTACAATCGGGATGTAAAGTGAATAACTTAAAAAAATAAATTTATATATAAAAAAAATGTAGCCAGAAATTTTACCAAGGTGATTAAAGAAATACATTTGTTCTGGGAACCATACAGCGACTAGAGGGTTATGGCTTTCTTCCATTGTATACTTGCCAGCTGCGCATCCCCAAACAACATGTCTGGGGCTTATTTTCCCCACCTGTAAAGTAGGGAAGACAATAGTAGCCTGCAGCCGACAGCCACTTGTGGGGGAGTGTGAGTTCGTATTACAAAATATGAACGGCACCTGTCACTTGTTCTCACTAAGGACTAAAGAGCCGGTTCCTGGGGTCGGCTGCCCCGTGGAAGCTCCAGCAGGGAAGGCCCCTGTTTCCAGCCTGCTTTCTGCTGCTGTCACTAAGGGCTCGATACTCTGAGACTTATAAAAGAAGGAGGTTTTTCTGGCTCATGGATCTGGAGGCTGGGAAGTCCCCAGAGCATGGTGCTGGCCTTGGCTGGCATCGTTCCTGGACCCTAATGTGTGCAATACCAGGGGACTGAGAGAGCCAGGGTTTCCCTTCCTGCTCTTAGCCAGAAATGCCACCGTGAGAGTCCCTCTGGTAGCCTGGTTTGAGTTTAATGACTTCCCCAAAGCCTGGCCCCGTGAATTTACAAGATAACTTTTGAGTGTGGAGATTAGGTTCCGTCCACAAGAGACCTTTAAGGGGAGTACATTCAGATGGAGTGGCACTTCCCAGCGGGGGGCTTCAGGCTTGCTTTGGAAGCAAGAAGGGGTCTTTTAGCCAAGTCTGTGGTGACACCTAGTGATATGGGTGCAGAACTGCCTGACTTTTTGAAACCCCAAACGTGGTAGCTAACTTTCAGCACACTCTTGCAACGTATAGACTATTTCCTCATTTTATACGAGATGAAACCGGTTCGTTGGCTGAGGCTGCACAGCTACAGGAGGTGGTTTGATATGAATCCAGGCCATGTGGGCTTAAAGCCTAAATGCCCAGACTTTAGCTCCTCAGTACCAGACTCTTTGGAGAACATGAAAATTCATACCCCTGCCCTCACACAGAGCATAAATACACAATCTGTGGAAGGACAGGGCCAGGGAGGAATGGACCATGGGTTAGTTTTGAGATACGGGTTGGCAAAGATTGTGTTGACTTGCCACCGCTCCCTGGCTGAAATCCTGGGCCATGTAAATGAAGAAAGGGAGCGAGACAGCAGCCTGTATTCACCTTCTCTGCATCCTGATTGTGGGCGTGCTGTGGCCTGATAGTTCAGGCTCCTGCTGCTGTGACCTCCCTGTCAGATGGACTGTGGGCAAAAATAAGCCCTTTCTCCCTTGTGTTGCCTTCATCAGAAAATTTTGTTTTATCCTTTCCCTTTTCTGTGCCTTGTTTTGTGTCCCCTAGGCATGAAACAACTTTGGCCACCAAGTCAGGCATCAAGCTAGGATGAACAAAGGGCTGCCATCTGCTCTGCCCCCACCAACAAGGTGTCTCTTTGCCCATTGCCAGGGGGTGTAAAAAACCTCTCATACATTTTATTCTGACTGTAGTTTTCCCTCCTTCCACTCTTCTACCTCCACCCCCCTCTCCTGTCTTCCCCCAGATGTACTCCTCCCTGGGAAAGGAGTATCCCTCCTAGGAATATCAACTGAACATGGCATAACAAGTTACAATAAGACTGGATACATACTCTCATCTTGAGGCTGGATGAGGTCACCTAGTAGGGGGAAAAGGGTCCTAAGAGCAGGCAGAAGAGTCAGAAACACCCCAGACTCCCACTGTTAGGAATCTCACAAGAACACCAAGCTACACAACCATAACATATAAGCTCGGATCCCTACAGGCTCTGTGGATGTTGCTTCAGTGTCTGTGAGCCCCAGTGAGTCTTGCTTAGTTGATTCTGTGGGCTGTATTATGCTGTTCTCTCTCCCTCTGGCTTCTACAGTCTTTCCTCACTCTCTTCTTTGGGGTTCCCCAAGCATGCTTAATGTTTGGCTGTGGGTCTCTGCATCTGCTCCCATTAGTTGCTGGGTGAAGCCTCTCTGATGATGAGGGCGAGGCACCAGTCTATGAGTATAGCAGAATAACATTAAGAATCATTTCATTGGATTTTTCCCCAGTTGTGTTTGGCTCTATTCTAGGTCCCTGTGATATAAGGCCTCGGTTCCTGGCTATCCATGCAATGTCAGGCATGGGCTCCCTTTCATGGCTCGGGCCTCAAGTTGGACCAGTCACTGGTTGGCCACACCCACAAGTTCTTCGACACTATTACCCCAGCGCATCTCTCAGACAGGACAAATTGTAGATCGAAGGCTTTGTGGCTAGGTTGATGTCCTAGTCCCACTACTAGAGGAAGAGTTGCCTGGTTATAGAATATGCACTGCATCCCCCACTCCTGGGAGTCTTCGATAGGGTTACCCTTGTAGATTCCACGGAGTTTCCTCTGCACTGGGTTTCCACATCACCACCTGTCAAAGGCAGGCTTTGACATCAAGGTAAACTGAGGTGGGACATAGAGTTAGCAAAAGAAGCTAAAAGCTGATAGCTCCTGGCTTCTCAGGGCCTCCACTGATGGCAACAGGTAATTTAGGGGGCGGGGGAGCCAGCACTGCTTGTAGCTGGCAAAAAGCTCTAAACTTTCACCTAACTAAACTTTTTAATGGCCGGAGTGGTAGCACATAGAGATTGTCCTCACTGATCATGGTGAGAAACTCAAAGGGAAAAGGAGAAGGGAGGGAGCCAGAGCTGATAGCTTCTGGAGTAGGCTGCTGATAGAGAAAGAAAAGAAAAAAAGGGGGGAGGGGAGGGATACACACACACACACACACACACACACACACGAAGCAAAGTGGGCTCCAACAAACAAGCTCCAGCAAGCCTCAAGAACTTCATCCATACATACACCTGTTTCTACAGAAACGGAGAAAGTTGTTACACAGAGGGAAATATAGTAGGGTTACTCATGCCTAACCAAACATTTCTTATCTGTCACTTCATTCCACAAGTTCATTTTAAGTTCAAAGCAATAGCTCTTCATGTCATAGGTTAACAGGGATTAAGGTTAGCATGGTTTAAGGATTTACGACATGATTGTTTACATGCCTTTCCATTAAGGTTTTCACCTAACTAAACGTTCTTTTTTATCTCTTAGCTCCACAAATTCATTATAAATTCAAAGCAATACTTTATCTATCATTCCACAAGCTCATTATAAGTTCAGAGCAATATTATTTCATAGCTTAGCAAGGTGTTTTTGGGTTTGTTTGTTTTACCAAGAAGCAGGTCATCTATCTTATGTCTTATTTTTAAGGCCTTGTTTAGCTTTCATTAGTTATCATGGTACGTACCAAGACCTGTGATCTCATCTCTGGACCTAACCTAGAGTGAATGTTGTCTAAGATCGTTAATTTACCTCAAGCCTGTTCTTCCTAGTGCAATTCATGTGCTTATGACATATGAAGATTCTCAGAGCCACTGCTATTCTGCAGAAGGGCTTAAAATTACTTGAATCAAATCAGGAATGCTATATAATCATTATCAGGAATTATAAAATCATCAATCCATCTAAACAGCATTATTTCATGAAAGTGCGTCTTCATGTTGATACTGCTGGAAATCTTCCCAACAGAGTGGGTAAATATGCAGAAAACAGTAGGCAGTGAGGGTCTCTCCCTGCCATGCCGTAAATATGAGGAGTACAGCAATGACAAACATGAAAAGGCATATCAGCAGCAAGAAGCAATCCGGAGACAAAATCCCTGGGGTCTAATCTAGGGTATAGCCATTGTCATCTGTGCAAAAATGATGGGCCGCCTCCAGGAAGCTTACTTGCTTGCCACAGCCTTCTCTGCGTGGTCTATGCCAGCCACCCCCGCCGCCACCACCACCGCCAATGTCCCCAGTTCCGGTTGTTCTCCCAGTACTCTCTTCCTCCATCTTCCCTACCTGATTCCTCCTGTTCCTGCCGCTACCTGCCCCCAATCCACCCACAAAATCTATTCTATTTCCCCTTCCCAGGGAGATCCATGTGTCCCTCTTGAATCCTCCTTGCTACTTAGCCTCTCTGGGTTTGTGGGTTTACTTAAGTGAGTACATACCATGCTTGTCTTTCTAGGTCTGGGTTACCTCACTCAGGATGATTTTCTTTCTTCTAGTTTCATCCATTTGCCTGCAAATTTCATGATTCCAGTTTTTTAAACAGCTGAGTAATACTCTACTGTTTAAGTATACCACATTTTCCTTTTCCATTCTTTTTTGTTTGTTTTTCTTTTTTTTTTAAGATTTATTTATTATGTATACACTGTTCTGCCTGGACTCCAGATCTTATTATAGATGGTTGTGAGCCACCATGTGGTTGCTGGGAATTGAACTCAGGACCTCTGGAAGACCAGCCAGTGCTCTTAACCTCTGCACCATCTCTCCAGCCCATTTGTTGTTTTTCTTTTTCTTTTTAAAAAATTTTTAATATTAGTTACAGTTTATTAACTTTGTATCCCAGCTGTATCCCGCTCCCTCATTCCCTCCCAATCCCACCCTCCCTCCCTCATCTCCTCCCTGCCGCTTTCCAAGTCCACTGATAAGGGAGGACCTCCTTCCCTTTCATCTGACCTGGTTTATCAGGTATCTTCAGGACTGGCTGCAAAGTCCTCCTCTGTGGCCTAGTAGGGCTGCTCCTCCCTGGAGGGGGGGAAGGTCAAAGAGCCCACCATTGAGTTCATGTCAGAAATAGTCCCTGTTCCCCTTACTAGGGAACCCACTTGGATACTGAGCTACCATGGACTACATCCGAGCAGAGGTTCTAGGTTATAACCATACATGGTCCTTAGTTGGAGAGTGTTTGTTGTTTTTGAAGACTGGGTTTCTCTGTGTAGCCTTGGCCATCCTGGACTTACTTTATAGACCAGACTGGCTTTGAACTCACAGTGATCTGCCTACCTCTGCCTCCCAGAGTGCTGGGATTTAAAAGGTGTGCGCCATTGCGCCTGGCTCCTTATCCATTCTTTAGTTGAGGGACATCTAGGTCGTTTTTAGTTTCCAGCTAGTATAAATAAAGCATCTATGAATATAGATGAACACCTGTCCTCGTGGTTGGATGGAGCATCCTTTGGGTATATGTTCAAGAGTATAGGGTGTATGGATATCTGGGTCTTGAGGTAGATCTAGACCCAGTTTTCTGAGGAACCATCATATTGATTTCCATAGTAGTTGTACAAGTTTGCACTCCCACCAGCAATGGAGGAATGTTCCCCTTTCTCCAAATCCTCACCAGCATGGACTGTCATAACGTTACTTTGTGTTATTGATCTTAGCCATTCTGACAGGTGCAAGATGGAATCTCAGAGTCATTTTGATTTTCATTTCCCTGATGGCTAAGGATATTGAACATTTCCTTAAGTGCTTCTAAGCCATTTGAGATTCCTCTGTTGAGAATTCTCTATTTAGATCTGTACCCCATATTTTAATTGAATTATTTGGTTTGTTGATGTCTAATTTCTTGAGTTTTTTACATATTTTGGATATTAGCCCTCTGTCAAAGCAGATATAGAGTTGGTGAAAATCTTTTCCCGTTTTTTTTTTTCTTTTCCCGTTTTGTATGCTACTGTTTTGTCAGTGTTCTTTGCTTTGCAGAAGCTTTTCAATTTCTTGAGGTCCCATTAATTAACTGTTGATGTTAGTGTCTGCGCTATCTGTGCCAGTGTTCTATTCAGGAACTTGTCTGCTGTGCCAATGCAGTCAAGGCTATCTTCTGTCACGTTCAGTATATCTGGTTTTCTGTTGAAATCTTTGATCCACTTGGACTTGAGTTTTGTGCAGGGTGATAGCTATGGATCTATTTGCATTCTTCTACTTGCCAATGTCCAGTTAGACCAGTACCATTTGTTGAAGATGCTGTCTTCTTTTTCCATTGTGCATTTATGGCTTCTTTATAAAAAAAAAAAAATTAGGTGTTCATAGTTGTGTCGATTATGTGTCTGGGTCTTTGATTCAGTTCCATTTATTAATCTGTCTGTTTTTATTCAAATACTGTGATTTTTTTCTAATTACTATATTTCTGTGCTACAGCTTGAAGTCAGGGATGGTGATATCTCCAGTTCTTTTATTTTACAGGTTGGTTTTAGCTATCCTGGGTGTTTGGTTTTCCATATGAAGCTGAGCATTATTCATTCAGGGTCCATAAAGAATTGTGTTGGAATTTTGATGGGAATTGCATTGAATCTGTAAGATGACCATTTTTACTGTGCTAATCCTACTGATCCATGATCATGGGAGATATTTCCATCTTCTGATATCTTCTTCAATTCTTTCTTCAAAGACCTGAAGTTTTTGTCATACAAGTCTTTCACTTGCTTGGTTAGAGTTATCTGAAGATATTTTATATTATCTGTGGCTATTGTGAAGGGTGTTGTTTCCTTGATTTTTTTTCCTCAGCCCATTTTTCATTTATATATTGAAGGGCTGCTGGGTTTTGTTTTGTTTTTAGTTAATATTGTATTTAACCACTTTAAAGGCATGGTGATGGTGCTCACCTTTAATAAGCCTGGCTTATTTGCTTATCTTTTAATTTTTATTTTTATTTTTTTGGCCAGGCAATGCTGGCACACACCTTTAGTCCCAGCACTCAGGAGGTAGAGGCAGGTGGATCTCTGGGTTACAGGCCAGCCTATATAGGCTCAGGCTTTTCAAACACCTACTTTATTTAATGTTCTTAAACACCTCCCAGCCCCTCACCCCCCACGTTAGGTAGGAGATTAGCAGGGAAAGGGGCTGTAGAATGCTCTTATCTACTTCCTGCTGATAAGGGTGGATAAGCCCTTTGGGGGTTACCAAATTCAGTCGTCCGCACACCAGCAGTCTAGCCAAACAGCAAACCAGCAGCAGAGACAGAGGCAGCGGCCGCTGAATGATTCAGTAGAAGCAGCCAGACCCTGGACAAATGGCATGAATCCCCAACAAAGCAGCAAAACTCCACCAAAGCAGCCTGCAAAGATCTCTGGATTTCTCTCTGTGAGGACCAGAGAAGGTAGCAGAAAGCCCCCTGTAGCGGTCCTTTTAAAAACTACACTTTATTTGGGGTGTTTAGGCCTCCACCTCCCCTCCCCCAACCATAAGTAAGAGAGAGAAAAGGTTAGTGGGTTGAGGGGGACCCAAACTCTCACTCTATCCTCTCTTTGCTCAAGTTTAAGCAAATTGAAAAAGCTACAATCATCTGTTGACTTTGTTGCTTAGAACTTCCTCATTGTCCAGGGTTAGCAGCACTGAGGCAGCCTCTCATTAGGGCTGACCCCATGTTCTTCCCTCTTCCCTGGTTATGTGGTTCATGGTGTCACAGCTGGGTAGGACTGTTGGTTGCCTCCCTTCTTCGAAAGCTTGCATGCTGCCTTCTGGTACCATGAAAGCCAGTCCTCAGGGAGGACTTGTTACATTTATTTATTTACTGTTTACTCTGAGACAGGGTTTCTCTACATAGCCCTGGCTGCCCTAAAACTTACTATGCACGTCAGGCTGCCCTCAGACTCAGAGGTCGGCCTGCCTCTGCCTCCCTAGTGCTGGGATTCACCACTAGCCCCTGCTACTGTTACTTTAAAAAGCCATCTTCTAGGGCTGGGGCTATAGCTTAGTGGTAGACACCTTGTCTGGCATCCAAGAAGCTCTGGGATCAGTTTCCAGTACCTCCAATAAACAAAACAACGTCAGAACTGGGAAGACGGTGGTGGCTGAATGGCCTGACAAGTGTAAAGGCCTGATTTCCAATTCCCATGTAAAGCTGGCCTTGGCAGTGCGCGCTGGAATCCTGTCGCCCCTTCAGTGAAATGAGAGGCAGAGATAGGAGCCTGTCCAGGTGCTCAAAGGCAGCTAGCCTGGGGTACACATCAAGGTGAAAGGTAAGGCCCTCTGACTTCCACATGCTATCGCACAGGCATTCACATGTACACATACATCACACACACACAAATCACACACTCATAGACCCTTATACAATATTCTCACACAATATACATTCACACACACTCACACAAAGTCCCACATACATAGATACACACACACTTACACACAAACAACAGCTTCATTGACGGTGGCTCATGTCTGTAGTTCCAGCACCTGGAAGGCTGAGGCGGGATGATCCAATGCCTGCCTGAGCTGCAGAGTGAGACCCAATCACAAACAACAAACAAACAAAACTCAACTTCATTGAGGCATATTTTACATAAAATAAAATAAGTAATGAAACAAAACACAGACGCACCCAGAGAGACTGGGGTTATAGGCATGGCTAACTGCACACGTGGCTAACTGCTTTCTTTTAAGAGCTTTAGCTTTATCAGCAGGTGACCTGGAGAGGCTGGGCTGAGTCATGTTCCTTTGTAGATTTTCTGAAGAAGCAACAATCTTATTCCACGTTACTTTAGGTGAATATAAATTTAACCATGATCATACAGATTAAAAAAAAAAAAAAGACACAGCAGTGGTCACTGCCACTCTCTGAGCTTTGCCGTGCCACCCAAGGATGGCAAGAAGAAGAAAGATACTGGAAAGTCAGCCAAAAAGTGACAAAGATTCAGTAAATAAGTCTGATGGCAAGGCCAAAAAGAAGTGGTCCAAAGGCAAAGTTTGGGACAAGCTCAACACTCAAGTCCTGTTTGATAAAGCCACATATGACAAACTTTGTAAGTAAGCTTCCAACTGTGAGCTTACCACTCCAGCTGCGGTCTCTGAGAGGCTGAAGATCTGCAGTTCCTTGGCCAGGGCAGCCCTTCAGGGGCTACTTAGTAAAGGCCTTACCAAGCTGGCTTCAAAGCACAGAGCCCAAGTGATTTACACCAGAAACACAAAGGGTGGAGATGCCCCAGCTGCTGGCAAATATGCACGGGTAGGTTCAATCAGCTGTGCATCTGAGAAAATAAACCTTTGCTAAATAGATTAAAGAGAAGATGCAAAAGAGACATGAAAAATTCACTCCGTTTGCCCCCATTTAAATTCATCTATATAATTTTTGTGGTGCTGGGGCTTGGACCGGTACCTCATGTGTGCTAGGCAATGGTAGACCATGAGCAGTACCTGTCCCCTGTTTTGAATTTTAAAGTCTCGTTTTACATCATTTTATACTGTCAATCGCTTAACAATTTGGTGTCATTATCCTCTGTGCTAAACACACAGTGGCTATGACCCGTGCTTACAATATCAGTGTATGCTGAATTTGTCTATATTCACTCTTACAAGTAAGACTGATCCTTCCAGACTGGGCGCAGCGGCCCAGGCCTGTAATCCCAGCACTCAGGGAGGCAGAGGCAACAGGGTCGCTGTGAGTTCGAGGGCAGCCTTGTCCACAGAGCGCATCCAGGACAGCCAGGGCTACACAGAGAAACCCTGTCTCAGAAAACAAAACAAAACAAAACAAAACAAAACAAAACAAAATCCTTCCAGATGCTTTTATTGCCATATTAGCATCGCTTCTTCTAGTGGTGATGACGGCTTTCAGCTTTTCCGGGACGTTTTTCTCTTTCCCTCTCTTCTGGCTGGGCCTGGCACTGTTGGTTGGAAGTAGCCCCCCCACCCCCCCTACATTGTATACACATCCCCCAGTGTTTCTGTTGAAAAATCTGCCGGTAGGCAGATTGCAAGTCCAGTGTGCGTTACTCATTTCCTTTTTCTTCTTGCTTTGGAATCCTGTTTTTGATCTTTGAGAGCTTGAATCCTTCTTGCCTATTCTTCAGAGTTGAAACAGATCCAGTGACTTCTAACCTCTGCGTAGTTGGAGGTTCCTTGCCTCTCCCTGGCAGGACCCACGCTTCCTCTTTAGAGAGGGCCAGGTCCTTCCCTGGAGGCAAATGGTCTTTGCTTCTGTCTTCTTCCCCAGGAGGGTCCTGCTCTTTCTTTGAAGGAATGAGACTGAGGATTTCTGCCCTGGTGCAGAGGGAGGAGGTAGCGTTCGGATATTTGTGGTCTCCATGGGCCTTTAGACACATGCTAAAATTCTAGCCACTTAAAAATTCATTTTCCTTTTTACGTGTTAGCAAATACTGGGATATCGTATAAATGTATAGACTGGCATATCTTATAAACTTATAGATCTTATAACTTATAGACTGGATATCTTTTAAACAACAAAAACTTGATTTCCACATTTCTCTGGGGCCTGGGGAGTCCAAGGTGAAGTAACCAGCAAAGCAGTTGAGGAGGGCTTTCTGGCTTTAGATGGTGCCTGTTCCAGTTTCATTCTGTGTCTGTGACAAATCTCCTGCTCACAAGCAATTTAGGGGAGGGCAGGATTTGTTTGGCTTATACCTCCAGGTTGCAGTCTGTCTTCGCTAGGGTGTCTATTGCTGACGAAACACCATGACCAAAAAAGCAAGCTGGAGAGGAAAGGCTTATACTTCCACAGCACAGTTCATCACTGAAGGAAGCCAGGACAGGAATCAAACAAGGTGGGAACCTGGAGGCAGGGGCTGATGCAGAGGCCATGGAGGGGTGTTGCTCACTGGCTTGCTCAGTCTGCTCTCTCTCTCTTTCTTTCTTTCTCTCTGCTGTTTGTTTTTTAAAATAGGATTTCTCTGTGTAGTCCAGGCTGTCCCAGACCAGGCTGGCCTCAAGCTCAGAGATCCACCTGCTTCTGCCTCCCAAGTGCTGGGATTAAAGGCGTATGCCACCCTGGGCCTGCTCTCACCTGGCATCAGCCTGCTTTCTTATAGAACCCAGTACCATCGATCCCAGGGATGGCACCACCCACAATGGGCTGGGCCCTCCCTCATCAACCGCTGATTAAGAAAATGCCTTACAGCCAGTCTGTGGTAGCGCACGCCTTTAATCCCAGCACTCGGGAGGCAGAGGCAGGAGGATTGCTGAGTTTGAGGCCAGGTGGTCTGCAGAGTGAGTTCCAGAACAGCCAAGACTACACAGAGAAACCCTGTCTTGAAAAATAAAAAAATAAAAAAAAAGATGTCTTCCAGCTGGATCTTAGGGAGGCACTTTTTCAACTGGGGTTCCCTCCTTTCAGAGAACTCTGGTTGATGTGTCAAGTTGACACAAGACCAGCTAGCACACAGTCCGTCACTGAGGGAAGTCAGGCAGGAAGTCTTAAGCAGGAGCATGAAGCGGAAACTACGGAGGAGCCCCGCTTCCTGGACTGCCTGGTCACGCTCAGCTGGTTTCCTTATACAGCCCAGGACCACTGGCCTAGGAATGGTGCCGCCCACAGTGGACTGGACTTTCCTAGTTAATTACCAAGCAAGACAACCCCTCACCGACATACATGCCAGTAGACTAGTTGGATCTGGCCAATCCCCCAACCGAGACTTTCCAGGTAAATCTAGTTTATGCCAAGCTGGCAGTTAAAGCTAACTAGGACAGTGCTTTGTAGCCAAGCTCTTTGGCATCTCTGCTGTGAAGGCTTTGCTTGCCTTCCAAAGGCCCCACTTTGCATCACCGTCACGTTGGTGATTTGGTTTCAACAGGACAGAGGCTTCCTCCTCAGTGATGAGCCCTCTCCATGGGATGAGTTCTTCCTCCTCCTTTGGAGACCACACCACTCTTGTGCCTGTATTTCTCCAGGGGCAGTGGGGCCTAGGAATGACCATTTCTTGTCCTCCTTCCAAGAACGTCTTGTTTTTGTGCTGTAGGATAGAAGATTCTGGAAAGCAACTGGGGTGAAGCCGTTTACGGGAGGACAGCTCCCTGGGTGGCCTTGGACGGAGCCAATCTCATGTCTGTCCAGTGACTCGGACATCCTGAGATAAGGATGGGCTGGATGAAACTGTACTCTGCCACTGTCACCCCCTACCGCTACCCCAGGGACAGGCTGCCTCACCACACATATGTGAAGCCAGTCACTGTCCCAAGGATTTGAGGGCTGGGAGGGCTGATTTCTGAGGCTCCTCAGCTGCAGCGTAAGTGGAGCTGTGTGTGAGATGCCATCTGCCTCAGCTACTGTGCTGAGCCTTACAAGACCCACGCGCTGTGACCCCTTGGCTTTCGCTGACCCTTGCTAACTGGAGGTCACAGATCATTTCATGGTGTGTGTGTATATGTGTGCGTGTGAGAGAGAGAGAGACAGAAAATGAGTATATGTATGTATGTGCATGTGAGAATATACATGTATGTATATATGTATGTATGTGACAAAGTATGAGTATGTATATGTTTGAGTATGTGTGTGAGAAAGTATATATGCCGGCGTGTGTTGAGTGTGTATAAGAGTGTGAGTGTTTGTGTGGGGATGTGAGAGTGTGTTAATCTACAGAACGCAGGGGAAGAGTCCCTAGAGTACCTGGAATGGACCCCACAGTGAGTCCTAGATGCTTCTTCAAGCAGGTGGCTAACCTTTAGAATCTGACTCACTTGGTTGCCATGTGGCCTCAGTTTTCTGACAGATTCAAGAAAAGTTACAAGTTGCTACTCTGCCTTCCAATGTGCACCGCTCTTCCTGCTGGGAGGTCCCATTTTCTAGGGAAATGGAACCCTGCGTGAATCGCTCTCTTAAGAGCAAGGAACTTTAATTTGCCCCTAACAAAACATACAGAGCCTCAAATGAAAAAGACGATACCATGCACATTGTTTCCAGAGAGAGAGAAAGAGAGAGAGAGAGAGAGAGAGAGAGAGAGGCTCACACACCTGCCGAATCTGCACTTAGAAAATTACAAAATTCTGAAGAGCAAAACCAGAGAAGAGCTAAGTGGCTGTCTGTGCTCATGGATCAGAGGAATTAACATAGTAAAATGGCAATTCTCTCCAAATGATCTACATTTTTAGTGCAATCCCCATAAAAATCCCGGAAAAGCTTTCTGTAGGCGTAGAAAAAAAAAAAAAAACTATTTTAAAGTTTATGTAGAAAGGCACAAGCCACCAGATTATAAAGTCCAGGAGAACAAAGCGGGGAGAATTCCTTGAATTGGTAGCTATAGAAATTCAGACTGTGCCGCGCTGGCAGAGGGGCAGCGTGGGGTGGACAGGTGGGCTGCTTGGAGGCAGAGCGCTTGAATGGTGTGTGTGGCTCTGGGTTCCACCCCCAGCAGCTGCATCGCAGAAAAAGGAGAGGAGGGGAATAGAACAGAGAAACCCAGAGCTGCGGTGTGTGGTTGCAGATGCTCTCCTGCAACCCAGGAAGTAGAAGCAGGAGAGGGGGGTTCAGGACCAACATCAGCTGAGACCTGGGCACACAAGACTGTCTTAACTCCCTCTCCCAGGGGGTGTGTGTAGGACAGTGGTCCTCAGCCCGTGTGTCCCAACCCCTTTGGGGTATAATATCAGACATCTGCATTACTCAGAATTACAGTTATGAAGTGGCAACAAATTAATTTTATGGTTGGGGGCTGCCATGGTGTGAGGAACCGCATCAAATGCCGCAGCCTCAGGAAGGCCGAGAAACGCTGACGTAGATCCCTGAGGGTCTGTGAATCATCCCCCGTTGCTCTGCTACCTTTGGTCACTGAGGCAAGGGTCTCTCAATCCATCCGAGAACTTGCTGGCTAGTTTTAGGTTAGCTTGGTACAAGCTAGAGTCTTTATGGAAGAGAGAACCTCAACTGAGAAAAATAGCCCCACCAGAGCGGCCTGTGGGCAAGGCTGTGGTGTATTTCCTTGTCTGATGAATCTTAGGGGAGCTCATGGCTCTGGCCCAAGGAGGACGGGATATCTCTGCAAGATGGCTTTGTTGATAGAGTTCTGGTCTAGCACAGGTAAGATACAGGGAGCAGGCTCTTACAGGAAGCCCACTCTCTGGAGGGAGCATTAACCCCTTCACCCTCCAGTTCCACCTGGTGAGGGTGGGGCCCCAGCCACCTCCTAATAGATTACTACGAGGACTAACCTCAATGTGGGTTTCTGGGGCAAGCCATACCGGCACCACCCACACAGGGGTGTGTGGTTTTATTTCTTCCCCGTTATTAGTTTTAATTGGTGGGTTAAAGCAAGGTGACTAGCCTTGCTTTACCCGTGTAGTTGCTTCTCCTCCCACCCCACCCCCACCCCGTGTGTGTGTGTGTGTGAATCCCACCTAGCCTAGTTAGCCAGCTTGCTCCAGGGATCCCCCTGCCTCTGCCTACAGGGATCACATTTTAGCCCCTGGCTCTTATTAGTTTCTTTCTCTTTTGTCCATACCCTCACTGTCGCCTCATCGTCAGGACTGGGACTGCTCTGCTGAGAAGCGCTGCTCAGCAAGCACCAAGCGCTGTCTACACAGTGAAAAGCCAGCAACCCTAATTGCAAATCTAAGGGTTCGCACCCGGGATACTGGGCCCCGGTTTTCTTTTTCTCCCAGGAAGACTTGAAGTCCCTGAAGGGAAAAGCACCTATAAGGGGCCTGAAACCGTAGCTTGAGTGAGGGCTGGCGAAGCGCTGAGACGGGCAATGCCCCCGCCTCCTCGCTCCTTCCTGGGGAGGCCTAGGCCCGTCTCCACCCTCCCGTTCTCAGGAGTTCCTGGGATACAAAGCCCTGTCTTCAATTCCACCAGCGGTACCATTTGCATCGTGGATGCCACTTTCCCAGGTAAAGGGGGGTTGACGTCGTGCATTTTTAGAGTTGTCTGGATCTCGGAGGCCGGTGGGTGTCCCTGTAGAGGATGTCCTGGACTTGCGCCCCCTGCCAAATTAAGTCGGTGTCGGGCACGTGGAGAGCCCGGCCTGCGTGTTCACAGCTCTCCAGCAGGGGGCGCCCACGCTCCGCGGAGAGGCTGCCGTGGGCGTCTGAAGCCACCATCCCCGCTGCTCAGAGTGAAAAAGTGAGATTTTGGAAGGAGACTACTTTACCTTCTAAATCCCGGTTCCGTAACACCAAACCTCTCCGTAGACTTCGTGAACATGGGAGGGGGTGCTTTTCTTTAGCTGGGCTGCCTAGAGCCACTCAGAGGCAAGGGCTTGGACTCAGTGACGTCTGTCCCTTCAGAGATCTGAAGCTGCCAGGAAGTGTGTGAGCCGAGGTAAGGTCAAGGCTGACATTCCAAACTCTCCACTCCCACCCTCCTGTCCCTCTTCTGTAACGCGGGCATGCTGGGAAACGATACCTCCAGCTCCACTCCGGCCTCTCCACTTCACAGTCTCTCAGCCCAGAGAGCTCCAGAGGTGGCTGGGTACATCCTGAAGACTCACTGTGCACTGTCCAAGCACAGCACAGCTTGCCCACTCTTGGCGCTGTGTATTTGGACAGTGGTGCAGTGGGACAGTGGGACGGTGACCTCAGCCAAAGGTAGGGTCTTGACTCTCAGGATACGATGGCAGGCAGGTTCTGCCGTCTCCTGTTCTTACAGGCCTTCCTGCTGGGATTAAGGCAGGAAATGGGGAAGCCAGGATCGCGCTTCCCGGGGATGGGAGGGACAGTCTTCACCAAACATGCGGTGATGACAGAGGCCAGCAGGCCGTGCACCTCTGCAATCCCAGCGTGTGGGAAGCGGGGGCTGAAAGATCACAAGTTTGAGGCCAGCCTGGGCTATATAAAAAGAACCTGTCTTTTAGATGATTGATTGATTGGTTGGTTGGTTGATTAATCGAGAAAAGGCTAATGAAGCAGCATTTAAGCCACGAGCTGGAGCCAGCCATGCAGAAGCCAGGCAGGCGGGAGTGACCCAGAAAGGAAAGATCAGAGCCGTTTTCAGGAAAGCTCCTGTGGCTGCTGGGTGGAGTCTGGCAGGAGGCTAAGCCCGGAGGAGACTGATGGGCTGCTCCGAGTGGATGTTACAGCAGGCTTGAGAGGGAGGGGACAGGCAGGGCTGATGTGTATGTGTGTGTGTGTGGGGGGGGTTGTGGCTCTACAGGCAAGCGTCAGGCTCCAGACCTCAGCCTGGCTTTAGCTCGCCCTGGCCCCGTGGCAGACCCCACCCTTGAGTCCAGAGGAGGCTGAGAAGTACTCAGCTGAGCTAACTCGTGGGAACCCCTGCCCCGGAGCTTAGGATTTGTGCATGCCAGCACTCTGGTGACCTCTGTCCTCTTCTTCCCAACCTGGGTGAGGACTGAGGCAGTGGTGGGGAGGCAGGGAATGCCAGGACAACAACCCTTTTTCTTTTAACATCATTTCTTTTTTGGTTTTGTTTTGTTTTGTTTGTTTGTTTTTGAGACAGGGTTTCTCTGTGTATCCTTGGCTGTCCTGGAGCTTAATCTGTAGACCAGGCCGGCCTCAAACTCAGAGATCCACCTGCCTCTGCCTCCCAAGTGCTGGGATTAAAGGCGTGCCCATCCACACCCAGCTGACCTCAATTCTAAACTGTCCTCGCCACAAAGAACAATGTGCTTCTTTTGTCCCTTGGAAAGTTGCTGAGGGGTACCACCCAGCTACAGCAAACAGAGCAGAACCCATCACTGGAGGTGGCCTGGGGGCGCTGCAGCCAAGTCTGTAGCCAGTGGCCTAGCCTATATGAGTTTTACATGGCCAAGACATCCCTTGCCTGGGCAGGCTGCAGAGGCCTGTGGGAAATTCTCTTTCCTTGAGTTTTGGTCCCATCTTTCTTAGTGCGAGTGAGCCTGGCTCAGCCCTCTCCTTCCCCTCCGGGGATGTTCAGATCCAAGCTCAGTACTCCTCCTGCAAGGCAGGCCTGCACCTAGAAATGAAGCCCTGGGCTTCAGACAGTGCGTGCGGCTTGCCCAAGGTCGCACAACAGGCACAGTTCCTTCAGCTTCCGCTGCTAAGCACTGTGGCAGCTGTAGGAGATGTCTCGCCACAACTCAAATCTACCGCCACATCAGGGCACCCCTAAACAGCAGGAAATTAGGGCTGCTCAAGAAGATCATACAAGTCTCCTTAAAGGACCAAGAAAACACCGAGGTGGCTTCCAGGCACAAGGCTGGGGTTACATTTGAGACACTATGACAATATCCTGAGATTCCTCCCTGGCTGATGGGGCTCTTCCCTTTCCCCAAAGTCAGCCATTTCTTTCTCCCTGGAAATGCCTGGGAAATATCCATGGTGGGCCCTCCCTCCTCCCTTGAGTCGCATAGCAGCTCAAATATATTATACATATTAAAAGAATATATTCTCTGGCAGCCCTGAAGGGGATAATGAAACCTATATATATATATCTATATATTTATACACAATGGATTGGCTGGGAATGCTCCGAATATCCCCCCAGCTGTGGCAATCCTTTGATATATGGCACGGAACTGACGCCTCCCCACCAGCGCCTGGTGGGAGACATTAAAGATTTAAAAAAAAAAAAAAAAAAGGAAGGAAGGAAGCAGAAGAAGGAGAAGAAAAAGGACACAGCTGCTTTCGCCTGTGGCTGTACAGCGGGAAACTGTGTTTAAATATTAAAACCACCCATCATCCAGCCCAGCTGTCCACCTCCGCCAGTGGCCCGGGCCTGCACTGGCCTCCTGGAGCTCGGAGCTGAGGACAGACTGTTGAGTCCAGACCTAGTAATGGGGTATGAGGGTGGGGGTGGGAGAGGATGGGGGGGTGAAGGGATGGGGCGGCTCCAAGTCAGACCTCAGCCTTCTGAAGGGGCCTGATGTGAGAGTGAGGGAGGGTGTGGGCAATTTGAGGCTTCAACCTGAGTGGTGCTTGGTTTTGGCAGGGTATGACCTTGACCTTAGGTCACGAAAGATTTGGGCTGGATCTGGGTATTTCATGGGGTCTAAATCCTCACAGGTTACCTGCAACTTTGGGGCAGCTCTGAATGGGCAGAGAATCCTTTTACCTCACTGCCTACTCTTCAGCGTCCCCAGCAGGGCCTGGCTTACTCCGTGTCCCCAGTGCATATTGGAGAAGCATGTTGAAGATTTCTGTTTATGATCAGGGACACGGGAAGGCTCAGAGTGTTCAACTATATGAATAAAGGTATTCAGAAGTGACCTTCAAGGTGGGTCTTGCCAGGGACAAGCTCTGGACACTGAAGGAACTGGCCAAGTGAGTGAGGATGCCAGAGAGAAGTCCAGCACTTGATGGGAGCTGACTGTGACGTCCCTTCCAACCTCACATTTCTGTGATTTTAAATTTCTTGTGATTATATAGAACTTCAGCAGTGGCTGGAGAGAGGGAGAGAGCCAACAGTTTGGGGTTCTTCATGCCTGTGGAAAGTGTTGGCACACGGCCTCACTTCCTGGGTGCCTCTTGGGGTGAATACATTCCCGGGTTAAAATCCTCATAGTTCACTATGCCATCGGTTTGGGCTCACACCAGATAGGTTTATCTCCTCACCTGGGGCAGGGGGGCAGGGATTGGTTCCTGCTTCACAGGAAAAGCAGGCCGTCCCTCCCTGCTCAGCCAAAAGCCAGCCCTGGGCAGAGCCCAGCACGGGTCTCCCAGAAGAACATTTGCTCACAGTCTTTCGTGAACCAAAACTGCTAAATAAGAGGTTCTTCGCTGGGTTTGATGGTGCACACCTTCAATCCTAGCACTGAGACGGACACACACACACACACACACACACACACACACACACACGAGGTACAGCTCTGGGTAGCACTTACGCTGTACTAGGCGTCATAAGTCTGGAAGTGAGGTAAACGGGCGGGCAAATGTATTCGAACCAGTTACACGATACCACTTCATTTTATGGAAGGAGAGTGAACATCCCCAGGGTTTAATGCTGGGGCGGGTTTTGAACCGACACCCTACGGCTACTGAGGAGCACCTGTGTCTGCTGGTGGCCGCTCAGCTGCCCGGAGATAGTCTGGTAGTGGCCGGAGCGTGCTGACCATCTGCCTGGAGCCTGAGCCATGCTCAGCAGCTTGCCTTGCCGCCTCGGTTGGAGCCTGAGGAGTAGGCCTGGAGACATTTACCATGAAGGTGTGCTCAGGCAAGAGGTCTGCTGAGGCTGCCCAGGCAGGGGAACCAAGCCAAAGGATGGCTTCAGGAGGTGTCCAACCTCAGGAGAAATGTTCTGGTCCCATCGACGGTAGCTATGTCCTGTAGCGTCTCAGAGAGCAGAGCTATCAAGCTCCTGTCGGTCATTGGGCAGGGAACTTTGGGTATCCTGTAGTCCCAGGTGAGGCCTGGGGGGGGGCGGGCGGGGGGCTGCTTGTTAGCATCACACAGAGGAGTGCAGGAAGGGGCCGACGTGAGCAGAGAAGGCTCGTTCCACAAGGGGTAGGTCGTGCATTCCTTACGGCAGCCCTCGGTGTTGTTATAATGAAAATATAAGGTACAGAGGGGTGGGGCACAGCAGCCCACAGCCAGGGCCTGTCAGAGCAGGGCAGAACCCTGGTCACGCCGGGTCCCGAACTCAGCTGCTGTCGCCTTCTTCTGCCGGGAAAGGGGAAGTGGCAAGGGGGAGAGTAGGAAAGCTGGGAGAACTGGCCAGTGGCAGGGGAGGATGCCTGAAAAGCGGGTGGAGGGGGTGAGCGACTGGGTACGGAGGAGAGAAGGGGGCCACCCAAAGCTCCCTTTCCCCACCCACTTTGGCTTGTCCTCAGCCGAGCAAAGTGGAGTGACAGGTACCTGTTCTTCCTGCTGTTGAGAGGAGGAATGTGCCTGTGCAGTGCTTGGCCCAGCCCAGCCCACGGGGGCTGAGAGCAGCAGCTGCAGTCTCTGTGTCGGGCCAAGGAGTGCCAGCTGTGAGCCGGGCTGGGGCCTGGGGGAGGACAAGCTGCTGAGCTGCCAGACTGTCTGGAGTGCTGGGGGGCCTGTGCACTGGTGTGTGTGTGTGTGTGTGTGTGTGTGTATGTGTGTGTGTGTGTGCGCGCGTGCGCAGGGGATAATGTACTTTCCGCCCTCTGGGGCATTTCACCCTGGGTGATTGCAAATGGTAATTCCTGAATGGCCAAGTCACTTCTCCGGGTCGCTCAGAGAAGAGTAAGTAGGACTTGGCTTCAGGTCTCCTGACTAGGTGTGTGTTTGTGTGTGTGTGCTCGAGTGTGTACGTGTGCATGTGCATGCATGCACGAGTGTGTGTATAATCACGCTGGGTCCTCTCTTGCTCGTTGTGTTAGTGTATATGAAGCGTTCCCCTGACTTGTTCTGCGCCAGGCAAGGTGGAGGTCATGGTAGGAGACAGACAAGCCTTCGGCTCCAGGATGCCCACTGCCCGAAAGGAGAGGGCACTCATATGGCTTGTTCTCACAACACCTTCGTCTTCTCCCAGAGCGTCAAACAAGGAGGGGATGGTGGGCTGGGGCCAGGGAGGCCACCAGAGCTGAGTAGGCATTACTCAGTGGTACAGAGGATGGTGGGAGGGACTTGTGGTCCAACCAGGGGTCAGCATGTGCCAAGGCTCAAGGTCTGGAAAAGTGGGGCCTGAGGAGGCTCCCTGAGAAGGCTAGGAGAGAGAAGAGCTGAGGTCAGCAGCGGCTTTGCACAGGAACCTGGGGAGACGTGAATGTGCTTTTAGCGGGGGTGTGGACGGAAGGTCGGAGGAGCAGCAGGGCACTAGGAGAGGGTGCCATATCCAGAAGTGAGGGCAGCATGTGGCTGGGTTAACACTGTAGCTCGGATAGCCAAGGTTAGCCTCTTCCGCCTCACATAAGCCGATTCTTGGCCACAGCCAATGCTTCTGACCGGTGAGTTCTCAGGCGCTGTGCTGGGGTCAAAGGAGGCAAGGCTGGGGATGGAGCTGGTGGTGCCGAGGGAAAGGACAGCCCCAGCGCAGAGCCAGGCCCCAGACTTCTGGCTGCCTAGGGAGGGACTCTGGATGGTGGCAATGGAATCCCAGTGAAATGCCTTAGCCCGGGATAGGGGGTGGGGCAAGATTCACAGTTGAAAGCGTCTGATCCTGACAGGCCCCCAAGCCTGACTTCAAAACCTGCAGCCACACAGGCTCCCACCTCCATCATCCACCGATCTTCCATTGTGCAAGATCTCGGGACCAAGAAACAGCCTCGCCAGCTGCTCCACCACTATAGCCAGTCCTTCGGCTATGCAAATCTCCCAGGTGCCCTTTCTAAGACCAGGTCCCTGTCGACGGACAGTTGAAATTGAGTCCTGGCCCGTAGCTGGCTAGAACTCTGTGGGGCCGGTAATTAGAGGAAGACTGTGCTGGCTGTGCCGTCAATCCAAGTCACTGTACTCTGGCCAAGGGGCCCTCTTAGGGGAGGGAAGCACCATCAATTGCTAGAGAGAGAGGACAATGAGATCAGGTAAACTGAAGGACCAAGCAGACAAGCATCCCGTTAACGAACGCCTCAGTCTGCGGTGGCGCCCCTGGTGGCCATTTCCCTGAAGTGTTAGAGCCGCAGTTAACGGAGATGACTGCTTTACAAACATCTCCACCGACTGTCACCGACTGTCAACGCTGGGGAGGCCGCAGGGTACTGGAGGATTACCTTAGTGGGCAGTGACGCTCTAGGCAAGAGCACACACTGCTCACGGTAACCCTCTGTCCACAGCTAGTGTCTCATTCAATGGCGGCATGCGAGCCGGAGGCCCTGGGGAGCCCAGGACCCGCCTGGCTAGACTAGTTTGCCCCACCATGCTGCCTGATGGGGTAGTCACAGTCTTCCCCAGGGGCGGGCTAGATCACCCCTCCGGCCTCGTGTACCCCACCCTGCCCCGCCAGCTGCAATTGCTCAGCTCAGGACCCTGGCGAGCAAGCACGCCCGAAGATGAAAACAGCCAGGACGGGAAATGCATTATGCAGCTCTGCCCGCCCGCCCCTGCCTCCCCCGGGGGCCTGGCTTCCTCTTTTGTGTCAGAGATGAAAGTCCACGCAGTAGTGTGTGGGAGCTGAGAGTGACTGGCAGCCCCTCTCTCTCCCTCCTCCGCTCTTTTTCTCTCAGCTAGCCACCCCCCCCCAGCCCCCTGGTCTCCCGTCTTTAGTTCTCTGTGCTGCTGCCCGGCTGGCTGTGTCTTCTGGCTTCTCCTCCTCTACCTCGCGCTCTAGCTGCTCTCATTTCTGGGTCCTTCTCCTGGGCCCCCATCTGTTTTTCAGCCTCTTCCCTACCTTATCTTTATGCGTCCTCTCTTATGCTTCTCTTCTCTTCTTGTTTCTTTTCTTTTTCACCTCCCATCGTCCTCTAGATCTCTTCCTCCAGGAAGTCCTCCTTTGGCCCCTAGTCTCGCTGTCCCTGTGTCCTCTTCCCTCCTTAACTGTGTCCTTGCTTTGAGTATTGCTGCTTAAAAGAGACGAATACTAGATGAAGCCTGGGTTCCTGGTATACAGTAAGTATTTAACAGAACGTGGCCTTTCTCGATGACTTGTCCTAGCTCCCTGGATGTGCCAGCCAGAGGTTCTTCTGCTTGATTCTCATTCCCAGTCCCAACAACTCTTGTCTCTCAGCCTCTGGTCCCCACCGCTCTCAGAGTAGGGACTGGTGCCAGCATGAGCCTCTAAATAATGGGTGGCCAGGCCAGGCCAGGCCAGGAGGACCCATCCGTCCTTTGTTGAAGAAGTGCCAAAGAGAAAGGACTTGGCCTCTCAATCCTGCAAGTGGGCCAATATGCCTTGTGATGCCTTTTGACCCCTGGGAAGTCACGTCATTCGTTCTCCATGTGTGGATCGGACAAGGAGCAAGATGGACAATGCTTGAATGTGGAATGGTTCAAGCTCTGAATGGTAAAAGGCTTCTTGGTAGCTGTGACGTCCCATACCTGGCCTGAAGAGTCCAAGAGGTCAGTCTGCAGCCCCCAGAGAGCCAAGATCCGGGGCGCTTGAAGTGCTAGGGCCCGTTAGTGAGTGGAGTCAGGGGGAGGGAAGTCCGTGTGTGTTAATGAACAGTACTGCGTGTAGGCACCAGGTAAGAGCTCTGCCAGCAACGAGAACAAGACTGTTTATACCTGGCCTCTCAGAGGCCTACCACACTGCAAGTTCTATGGCTGCCACTGAGCGCCTGTGTGCAGGCAGTGGGGATGCCAGGGTGGGACAGCAGTGATCAGGACCACCCTGGCTGGCTTGAATGCAAAACACCACAATTTGAGTTGGAGAGAAATCGTCCATCTGGCCCCTCACCAGAGGTCACATGTGCTGGAAATAGAAGGATCAGAGTCCAGATCCTCCTTACTCCTGGGCCCTTGTTCCCTGGGGACCTTGGCTCCACCCACAGTCTTTCTGAGGCTCAGTCTTGCTGTCTGTGTTGTCAGTGACCTTGATGACAATAGTAAGTCTGTGGAGGAGAACTGGGAGAGCAAAGGTGGCCAGCCTGATGTCCTCTCCTGGGCCAGCCTGCACAGGTTGGGGAACTTCCCCTCCTAGTCCAGAGATGGTTCTTATTATTGCCCCCAAATGACTTTTGCATCCATTTATACGCTGCATTTTGATTTTGCATTCAATTTCCGGTCCATTCATGTGTCTGTGCTACCTGGGGGATTCGAAATTGAGGCAGCAGAGAGTGCAGTTTGGCTATGCCTGACAGCTCCCGCTCCTTAGAGTAATGTGTGCCTGACAGGCCTCAGCAGGGAGGCTGGCCACTGGGACTGCTGCCCCTACCTGGCTCCAGCCAGATTAAATCAGAGGAGTCCCCTGTTCTGAAGCCAGACCCCCACCCAGCTGACTCAGTCCGTATGCCTGTGATGAGACGGGTGGGGGGGGTAGGGGGAACCTAGCCAGAACTGGGGAGGTCAGACACGTGGGGACCTAGAATTCAAGACTTGCCATCTGGCTTGAATGTGCTCAGGGAGACCAGGGTTCAAGTCCCCAAATGACCTTTCTGTAGTTGCCATCTCTGGACTCTTTGAACGTGTGACCTGACCTGGCCACTTTCCTGCCAAACCTCTCATGGCTCCCCATTGCCTTCCATCTCAAGCCCTCCCTAGTGCCCTTCCTCCTGACCAGGCCCGCTCTACATCAGTCTCTTCCCTCCTAGCCCCAGCGTCTCCCACAGGCTCCTAGTTCCCCTTTCTCTAGAAGGCAGCATGTAGAGTAGGTCCTGCACCTTACTTGGTCCTCAGTCCCTAAAGAGGGAAGACTCAGGGTGAGTAAACAAAGTTGCCTATAAACACACAGCCGGATGTCCAGCAGGCAACTCACTTTGAGACCTTTGCCTCTTGATGCTGGAGTCTCAGAAGCCAGCTGAGACCACCTCCTTCTAGTCCCCAGGCACACCTCACCAACACTCACCAACCCCACTCCTCACCGCCATGAGAAAGTCCTGTCCTCCTAGGAGCCCCTGCATTCACTCACGGCTGCATCAGCACAATCCCACTTTACATTTTTGTCACACCTAGCTCCGCCCTGAAGAAGGTGGCTCTGTGCTTAGCACCAAGAGCGAATGCAAACCATGGTCACTCTTCCCTCAGATACCACCTAGGCAAGAACAGAGAAAGAGCTGTGAGCTTTTACATGCGTGCATTCTCTCTGTGTGTACACCTGTGTGCTCGCGCCTGTGTACATGCAGGGGCCACACCATTCCACCCCCTACCCCATCCTTGAGGTGTAGGGGGAGAAGGAGGGTGTTATCTGGGGAAAAGGCCTAGAGAAGCTATGAATCACAGCTGAGGAGAGAGATGGGAATGACTTCTCTTCCCCAATGCTTTGTTTAATGGGATGGATGTTCGTTTCCCACCCCAGATACTAGCCTCAACTGAGGGCCGGGTGGGGATGGCACAGACTGGATAGGTGATGCCGGGGAAGCAGGAGGAAGGAGGGTATGGATGAGACTCTTTCCGGGTCTGTTTCCACTCTAGCTCAGCTGCTTGGGGCCATGAGCCCTGAAAGGACAGAAGTTTTCAGACATCAGAAAGTTTTCTTTCTGGGAGCCACCCTGTAGGACTTGGGGCATCATCAGCCGGTGACCGCAGAGCCAGAGCCAGACTTTGTTCTCTTTCCAAACTGCCCTTGCTTGTACTGTGGGGCTTGGGGAGTTTGGTGTCCTACAATCTGGAAAACTGGTTTTCCTAGAAGTCAGGCTTCTCTCTGAGTGTAGTGGGGTCACTGTCCACCCACACTCAGGTGTATAGAAGCACAACTCTCCAGATCCTTAAAGACAGCACAGACAAGGCATGGTTTCCGTCCTGAGGCCCTGAAGGGTGGGGAAACAGAGGCAGCCTTGTCTTCTCTCTGTCGTGGCCTTGGACACCTTAGGGAGCTGGCCCCAGGTGTCACCTGCCCGTGGTGACTCGCATGCTTGGCGGATCCTCTCCGCAGACCACCATGGCGCACTGCAGTCCACGAGGCCACTCCAGCCTGTGGAATCTCCTCAGTGCTCCCACACCACACGGGGCCCAAGGGCTACACCGTGTGGAATCAGGCCTGTAAGTCTAGACTACCCTGAGATCTAGCCTAGAGCAGTCTGGGCTACGGCTGCTTTCAGGTCCTCCAGATCTGGCCATGAGTCTCACCATCCCAGAAGGTTTGGGATTGTGTGGTGTGCGGCACCATGGCCGGTTAGCGTGGTGATGGGGATCAAAGCCAGAGCTTTGTGCACGCTGGGCCTGCATGCTACCAACCAAGTTGCCTCTCCAGCCCCTAGCCTATGGCTTTTAAGGGCTCTAGGCTTTGATCTAGCTCCTCTCCTGAGACCCAGCTGAGGAGATTGTGTAATCTGGCCACTCCTGCTAGAGCGAACATTACTTGATGCCTCCTGTAAAAAGCGGCTTCCTCCCTCCACTGTGGGGCAGGCCCAGCCTCTCAGCTTTGATTGCAGCAAGGGCAGGTGAAGTCTGTGGCCAAGGAGCTGCCTGGGGTGGGGTGGGGGCAACACCAGGGAAAAGAAGAGTTCAGGCCACACCAAACCAATATGTTTCTGCTAAAGACAGGGCAGGATGGAGGATGAGGACGCTGTCTAACATCAGGTGTGTGAGGCAGTCCTTGTTAACTGGACTGGATTTTCCTAGGACACCCATGATGGGGCCAGGAGAAAGTTCCAGAGCCTACTTCAAGCTCAAGCAAGGAGCCTTTGTTGCTCCCAGCACATGAACCCCTCCATTCTGCCCTCTGCCCTGACCTCCTTCACCATGCAGTTCTGTCAGCATGAGGCTGAGGATGCCAACTGGAAATGAGGGAGGGGCCGGCTGAAGAAGCAGAACAGATTCCTGTTTCTCAGAGACCATGGAATACGGGGCCTTCGAATGTCAAAAGCAGACTCAGCACCCATCAAGGCCTGGCTCTAGGAGCTGAGTTAGCAGGGGGTAGCAAGTCAGAAAATGAAGAGCTACTGAGAAGCAGCTGTGAACTTCAGCCACGCCCATGGCTGCAGAAAGGTCTGGACGGGTCAGCGGGTGAACAGAGAAAAGAAGGAAATCATGGAAGGACCTGACAATTTTACTCCATTGACGCTAAACAAACAAAAAACTACTATGCTTGATGGCACACACCTTTCATCCCAGCACTCGGGAGGCAGAGGCAAACAGACCTCTGTGAATCCAGGGCTAGCCTGGTCTACATATGGGGTTCCAGGCCAGCCAGGGCCACATAACGAGACCCTGTCTAACAAAACCCAAAACCCACTGATCGTATGCGTCACAGATGCTGCAGTTCTCCTGTCTCCTGAGACTATTTCATTTCTGGGAACAGTTGAGGAGAGGAGAGGAACGGGGTTAGAGAGTGGTCTAGAGAAGGCTTTCGATTACACCTGTAACAGTTTAGTTCCTTAAAAAGATAATAAGTAACAAAAGATAATCACAGGACTCAGCGTGGATAGCTCTGGCTGTGCTCGGTGGGTTGCTGCGGCTAAGCGTGTGCTGGGCTGCAGCTCACTTCTTCCCCTGCCATTGTCTGGCTGCAGTCCAAGTTCACACTGCTTAGAGGAAAACCTGATACAATAGCCTTGGAAACCAGCTGGGCAGGTTAGCTGTGGAGCAACCCCCAATTCCATGTTCAAGTCCACCCCAAGGGCCTGGCCAACTGCAGGCATACACGCTGCAGCAGACAGGACCAGAACCAACTGAAGACTGGGCAAAACATGATGACACAATAAAAATAATTTAAAAATAAATGAGAGGCAAGAGCTGAAGCAAGTCAGACGTGATTTCAGTATAAGCTAAAACTGGGTAGTGGGGAGATTGGTCTTCATTATATTATTCTTAAGGTGTTTGAAATAAGTCATAATAAAAAGGAACTGTTTCCTTGACTAAAAACTAAAGATAGGGCTTCTTTGTATAGCCCTGGCTGGCCTTGAACTCAGAGATCCTCCTATCTCTGCCTCCCAAGTGCTGGGACTAAAGGTGTGCACCATCAGCACCTGACCTGTAACTACAGCTTTAAAAGTGCTCAATTGCAGCGTTGGGAGCTTGGGAGGCCAGCAGCCTTTGGTGTCAGCAGTGGTAATGATCCATCCATCCCACCCGGCTGTCACGTGACCCAGCTTTTGCCCACACTGCCTGCAGTAGGAGGCTCTCAGTGGAAGACCGGGTTATTCCCAGGAGTCCGGTAGTGGTTCAGAGAGAATTCTTATTCTGCAGACCCTGGCTGTGGGAAGCACGCGCAGGGAGTGAGACAGCAGGTCAGAGGCCTATGGAGGGGTCAGGGTAAGCTATCACCAGGCCTCCTGTAGGGAGAGGTTGGGGAGAGAATCCCAGAGCTGGCAGGCTCAGGAATTCGAAAACGAAGCCACACTTTCTTCAGCCTCCCTTCCAGAGACCTGCTGGACTTCCCAATTCCTTCACGGGTTCACAATCCAAGCCCCAGTTCCGATCCCTAGCGTGGTGGGACATTTGTGTAATCCCTTTAACGGAAGCAGTGTGCTCCAGATCCACGTGTTCCTGGCTACCCGGGCACCGTGCCTACGTGTGCCTCAGCCTGGAGGTCACCAGCTGTGGACTTGTGCACCCCTCCCAGGCAAATCTAAGCGACACCATCAATTTTGGGGACATCTCTGCAGTGGCCTCCTGTCTCACCACCTTAATCCCAAAGTGAATCAGCAGCTCAGTCAGGGGGAGTCTGAAACGGGCCAACCGTAATGAGCGCATCAGCCATTCTTACCTTTTGGCTGGGATGATGCCAGCTTCTAAAGAACCAAAAAGAAATCTGCCCGGCTTCCGCTGTCCTGAGTCGCCGGCATTCTCGTTAGGGAGTGAGGATCGGTGTTTCTTACTATTTGGGAACTCACTCAGGATTTGTGTATTTGAGACAAGGACCTCTCGGTCTCTGGAGAGCAGAAGGCGTGTCTGGCCCACATTTGGGCACCCACTCCGCCAGATCTTGGTCTTTTCCCAGCACTGACATGCTCCTACAAGGAGGGACTGTGTCACATGTGTGTGCACATGTCTGTGTGCCTGGATCACACAGGATCATGGGTAAACAAGTGCTTCCTGAGAGCCTCTCCAGCAAGACGGTCAGACCCCACCAGGGCGTCCCGGGCCATCTGGAAAATAATGACAACGATATTGCAGTTCGGGACTATCATCCGAAGGTGAAGGAAGTGTTGTGAGAAGGAACCCTAATTTGTATTGTAAGAATGTTGTTTTAAAAAACTTATTTTATGGGGGCTGGAGAGATGGCTCAGCAGGTAAGAGCATCGCCTGCTCTTCCAGAAGTCCTGAGTTCAATTCCCAGCAAACACATGGTGGCTCACAACCATCTATAATGTGACCTGATGGCCTCTTCATGCCCTCTGCAGCATGCAGGGGCACATAAAATATTTTGAAAACCCTCATTTTATTTATCATTGCTGTATGTGTGTGTGAATGGGTATGTATGTACCTGTAAGAAATAAAGTATTATGGTCCGTTTTCAGTATGGGTTACATTTAGAGTTCATCCCAGAAAAGCAGCGAGCACTACGCCCCTGTCTTCCTCAGCTGGTAGTTGCGCCTGCTTGTCTAGGAAACCTCAGCTCCTCTTTGGGTGGAAGAGTTACAGGCAGCCTGTTATGTGACTGAGCCCACATGGGCCCACATAACAGAAGAGGAGGGTATCTCAGGCCCTGGGATATATATTAGATATATTAGATAAAGCTTTGCATCCTGAGCCAATAGGATGGGCACTTGGGAGGAGGCACTGCTGGGCCCCTGGAGGACTGTACCCCTCTTAAAGAACTTGGCCAATGAGAACTGAGGGGGGCAGGGAAATGTGGTTGGGGATGGAAAACCCACTGTTCTGTGCCAAAGCAGCACATCAGCCATTCTTGCCTTTTGTCCGGGATGATGCCAGCTTTTAAAGAACCAAAAATAAATCTGTCTCACTTCTGCTATTCTTAGTCTCTGGCATTCTTATTATGGAATGAGGATCAGTGTTTCTTACAATTTGGAGGCTCATGTGGGATTTGTGTATTTGAGACAAGAACCTCTTGGTCTCTGGAGAGCGGAACACGTGTCTGCCCCACATTTTTTCGTCCACTCTGCCGGATCTTGGTCTTTTCCCAGCACTTCAGATAAGACCCAAGAGAACTTTTCAGGGAAGTGAAAGCTGATGCAGAGCACTTTGCGATATCACCAGGGGAAAAAAGGGACATCGTGTGATGAGACAGACCTCATGTATGAGCTGAGGTAGGAAGGTTGGCAGGGAACATGGTACTCCTTGGCGATTGGGCATTTTGGAAGGTGAGAGTGTGGATGAAGATGCAGACCCCTTTGTTGCACATAGGATGAGATTCCATGCTTGCTGCTTCTTCATCAACTTGACACAACCTGGAGTCCTCTGGGAACAGCGAACCTCAGGGAGAAAATGTCTTCATCAGATTGGCCTGCAGGCAAGTCTGTGGGGTGTTTCCTTTATTAATGATTGATGTGGATGATGTCATCCCTGAGCAGGTGGTCCTAGGTTGTGTGTGTGTGTGAGAGAGAGAGAGAGAGCAAACTGAGCAACCCATGGGGAGCAAGCCAGTAAGCAGCACTCTTCCGTGGCCTCTGCTTCCGTTCCTGCCTCCAGCTTCCTGCCCTGCTTGAGTTTCTGCTTTGGCTTCTCTCACATATGGACTGTGATTGGAAAGTGTAAACCAAATAAACTCTTTTTTTTTTTTTTTCTTTTTCCTTTCCCAAATTGCTTTTGGGTCTTAATGTTTTGTCAGAGTATCCGGAAAGAAAACTAGGACAGATGTGTTCTGTGTTTTATATTATGTGACAAAGCCAGAGACAAATTAAATAAATATATTTAACATCAAGGATTTGATATGATACAGACTTAAGAAGGGAAAATGGGATGGAGACAGTACATGTCTCAATAAGAGCGGCTGTACGCTAGCCTTGTGGTGGCATAAGGATGCATGGGAAAAATAAGATTCGCCAGAGCCTGTTGCTCCTGTTTCTGGCTGTATAGGCCAGAGCATCAGGACCAGCGCATCAGTAAGAAGGATGACTTACTTCTCATGTCTTACATGGCAGGGCTGTGGATCGTCTCACCCAGAGGGGAATCTTGGAGTCTGTATCCTGATCCTAAATGTCTCAAGCAACAGAAGGATAAATGACAGCCACTCTGAATTGGTGTTTCCTGAACTGACGTCTTGTGATCCTGTGGACAGGGGAAACCTCACTCAAACCTACCACCTGACTGGACTCCCACGCTGGTTCAATTAACCATACCCTTTGCCCAGACCTTCAACTCTCGCCGTCCCAGCAAAGCTAATCCCAGGGTGAAGAGGTCAGTACCTGAGTCCTTTGGTTTGACAATGACGCTATAGAAAATCCTCAGGGGAATTCCAAATGAAATTTAACCAAATGGCTACAGGATTTGAATTCCAATTGGCTACATTCAGTAAGCAAGAGTGTAGAATGATCAACAAAGATTCAGTCGGTTATACCAGGAACATGTTTGAAGGAGCATCCTGCCACCTGGATGTCACTAGTCGAATGGCTTGAACACGCTCAACATGATGCTAGCAGAGAAGGGAGATATTTGTAAATGTTTGGTGAATGATACTGCCTTTCATTCCCAGTCATACACTTCTGATGGGACAATCATTAAGGCCCCTCTGGGATTAACTACCCTTGCCAAATAATTAGCAGAAAAGTCACGAACTGATGACCCGTCTACAAATGGGCTGGGAGGATAGCTCAGGAAATAGAAAGAGCTGCTGGTTTCCGTCCTAACTCACCTCATAGCAGCAGTGGGAATAGTAACTGTCGTAGGATGTGGCATCCTTCCTCAGGCTAAGGAAAAGCTCACCGGCAGAGCGGTCAACCAGTATGATCCTGTAACACCACAGCCCAACCTAATGCTTCTAGATACTAGGTCAGACCGTGGGTCCTATGGTATAGAGAGTCAAAGAATGTTAGATTAATTTTAAAAAGTTAAAATAAATCTGAAAATAAGCCCTAAAAGAGTAACATTTTAAAGAGAGGGGATTGTCAGAAGTAGCCATTTGTTACATTTTCAGTGGTCTGAGTGAGAATGGCCCCTACAGGCTCATGTGTTTGACCGTTTGGTCCCCTGCTGATGGAACTGTTTGGGACAGATTAGGAGGTGAGACATTGTTGAAGATGTGTCACTGGAGGATGGGCATTCCCTGTTAGTTCCCTCTTTCCCTCCTCCTTTCCCTCTCTCTCCCGTTTCCCCTCTCCCCTTCCCTTCTCCTTCCACCTTCTCCTCCTCCTCTTTCTTCCCCTCTCCATCCCCTTCCCCTCTCCATCCCCTTCCCCTCTCTCTCCTCTCCCTCCCTTCCCCTCCCTCCCACTGTTGTTGTATAAGATGTGAACTCTCAGCCTGCCTGCTGCCTTGCTTGAACTCTCTGAAACTGTAAGCCCAACACTCTTCTATAATCTTCCTTGGTCATGGCATCTTACACAGCAATAAAAAAAGCAACAAAAACAGAGGATCACAGCTGAGCAGGGGGCACTAGGCCCATGTCTTCCCCATTCTCAGTTCATCTTCCAAGCTACAGACAGTCTTCTATGTGACCGAACCTAGGTGTCAGAAGAGGAAGGGCTCTTCAGCCCTGGGGTACTCCATATATAAGGTGCTGCATCTTTAATTAATAGTGGAGAAACTCATGCCAGCCATCTTTTGCCTTTTGACCAGGCTCACAGCCAGATTTTGCAGAAACCCCTCCCCAAATAAATTGTCCTTCATTTTGAACCTTCAGGACTCTTATTATGGAACAAGGATCAAACCTAGGCCCCCCCAGGCTTCTGTAGGAAGCTCTAACCTACTTAACCAGCTCACTGGCCCTTCTGAGAGTCCTGAACAGTGACAGTGTAAACCAGAAGCCTAGTGGCCATCGGGGGGGGGGGGCAGGGACTCCTCACCATCTGACCTGACAGCTCCTTGCTGAAAAGCTTCACTTCAAAGCTTTGTCTTTGTTGAACCTGAGTTAGAGCACGCTGTGCACTTACCCTAGAGACATTTATTGAAAACATTAGCAATGGTTTAGTGTGGCAGCTGCCATGGCTGAATCCTCTAAAACTGTGAGCCAAAGTGAATCTTTCCTCCCTTACACTGTTTCCATCAGGCACTCTGTCATGGCAGTAGGAACTGAGTGAGTTGGCATGCCTGCCTGATGGGTTAGAGCCTCAACTCGGCAGACGAAGGTCCCAGCAGTGCAAGCCTGGGGAGCCAAGGATCTCCCAAACCCACGTAAAAGGCCAGATGCAGTGGTGCACATCTGTAATCCCAGACCACCCACCGAAGATGGGAGGGGGAGACAGGAGACCCTCTCAGGCCCTCTCGCCTCGAGTACACAGCGCAGCTGCAGAAGCAAGAATTGAGACCCCATCTCAAGGAAGGAGAGAACTGACTCCTGGAGGTTCTTCTTTCACTTCCGCATAAGTGCCTGGCATGCACATGCCTGCACACACACACACACACACACACACACACACACACACGCACTAGATAGATAGATAGATAGATAGATAAATAGATAGATTGATAGAGTAAAAGATTTGGAGGCAAGTATGGAAGTGATGTCTTACTAAATAATATCAAATTAGAACTTACTTTAACTAAACAAACAAATTCTGCAGCTGAGAAATGCTGTAATTGAAATGAGAATTTCTTCCAATAATGATGGAATGGTCTTACAGATGACCAGAATCAAGGATGAATAGCACTCAAGGTCAGCTGGACCTAGCAGGTGTCAGGATGGAATGGCCACGGGATGACCAGGATAGAATCTAAGACAAACAGCGCTTGAGGTCAGCCGGACCTAACGGGTGTCGGTGGAGAACTCTCCTCTGCATCAGTAGCTTCCCAGGTACACAAACAGGACAGATGCCTGTCTGTCCTGGTTAGCTCCCAAAGCAAGAATCGTGAAGTCGAAAGACTTTAAAATACAAAGGGCATTGTGTGACCTCACAGAAGTCGGAAATAGTGGCAGAGAGCTAGGAGATGCACCACCATGGAGACTGAACAGCACACTGCCAATCAGTGAGCCACAGGAAAAGAAAACTATAAAATCTTTTTTTGTTTTTGTTTTTTTTAATTTTTGAGACAGTCTTATGCAGCCCAGGCTAGCCTTGAACTCACTACATAGCTGAAGACGACCTTCAAGTCTTGATCCTCATGCCTCCCTTTCCTGAGCGCTGGGATTACAGGTGTGTGGCACCAAGCTCAGGGCTTTGTGCTGGGCAAGCACTCTACCAGCAGAGCTAGAGCTGCTGTCTCTCAAATAATTTTAGATGAATGAAAATGAGAATGCAACAAAACAAGACTTGTATGCCGCTGCTGTAAGTACTTGCATTTTAAGAAAACGAGGCTAGAGATACCTCAGTGGTTAAGAGGGTGTGCCTTTCTCACAGAGGATCCGAGTTGAGTGAGTTAAGGGCCAGCCCAGACCCTGCTTAGCTCCCAGCACCTGTGTCACTGACCAGGGTGCCTTGCCCATCATTAGTGGGGGTGGAAAGTAGGTCAGCCTCTTCTCAGGCTTCTGAAAGCCAGACGTACAGTTCTCGTATGACCCAGTGATTCCAGTCTGGGGTACACACCCAAGGCAAACAGGAACGGCTTCACACGGTGTCCAGATATGTCCAGAGTGGAGCTGTTCACAGTAGCCAAGAGGAATCAGTCGCCACCTCCTCTTTCTTGTCTCTAATTCTATTCATTTGGGTCTTCTCTCTTTTTTGGTTATTTTGGCTAGAGTTTTGTCAAGTTTGTTAATCTTTCAAAGAACTAAATTTTTGCTTGATAGACTCTACGTATCATTCTTTATTCTTTGGTCATCTTTAGCCTCCATCTCAACAACTTCTGCCCAAAGTTTCTTTTTCTTGCCATCTCTTGCTTTTGAGTTTGAATTCTTCTTCTTCTTTTTGAGACCATGAGTTGCATTTTTAGGTTATTTATTTGTGATATCTCTATTTTTTCCACTACTACCCACCACCATCATCAGGATGTTGGCTGGCCCATAATTCACTATGTAGACTAGGCTGGCCTGGAACTCACAGAGATTCACTTCTAAGTATGGCATTAAAGGTATAGGCTACCATATCTGGCCCATTTTTTTTGGTTTCTTTTAGTTGTTATTTATTTATTTTTCTGTTTATTTTATACCTAAGCATCAAAGCTATAAACGTTTCTCTTAGAATTGCCTTAGCTGTATCCCAAAGGGTCTGGAAAGTACCAGGATGGACTAGAACTCACAGAGACCTTCCTGCCTCTGCTTCCCAAGTGTCAGGATTAAAGGTGTGTGCCACCAAGCCTGGCCTGATTCTAAGAATCAGAAATTTTTAAATTTCTGGTTTCTTCCAAGGTCCACTGAGGTCACTCACCGTCTTCAGTCTCTCAGTATTTGTACAGTTCCTGTAGTTCTCCTGCTACTGACTTCAATTTTCATCCCACCACGACGAGATATGATAGAACACAGTGTGCTGTTCAGTGGGATGGATCTGAAGAGCGTCCCACAGGGTCTGAGGTGGGTGTCCTGCGGGAGGCCCCATGGTGCCCCACACGTTTCTCGTCCTGTTTTCCCTCTGATCTTCTTGGTGTCCCTCCTGAACTACCCTCCTGGATGCTCCCTTGGAAAGAGTCCAGACTGGGACGCTGCGCCATGCCTGTGCTTCTGCGAATATGGGTGCGTGAGTATCCAGCCTGACGCAGTCGTTAAACCGTGAATGCCCGCACATCCGCACTTTTCCCGTTGAGAACCTGCATGCGTTCCCACACGTGCAAGCTGCGAATCTCTAGAGGGCGGGCACTGGCTGCGGGCTGCATGTCGGAGGCTGAGCCCGCGTCTACACTGGTCATCCAGGCACAGGCAGCTCTCAGGTCCGCTTACGGTGTGTCTGTGCAGCCGCAGGCCCTGCACGCATCTCTACAGGGCCCTCCATGGCTCTCTGGTTATTAAAAGCCTCCTACCCGGTGGCACCTGGCAGACGGACAGGGTGCGTGGCGTAGTGACAACCTGGGGCCTGCTCCCTCTCCCTCGTTGATGCTTCTCTGGAGACAGCCTCATCAGTCTGGTCTCAGATGTGTGTTTTTCCTGATGGGAGCAGCTGTCAGGACTCCTGAGATGGTGAGCGGCTTCAGTACCTGTCGGCAGCCACTGCATAGCTTGCTGACAGGTGCCAGCAGCAGGAGAAATTGGCCCTTCCTGGGCTCTGGGTTCTTGGACCGCTGCTGCCTCTCCACCTTCCTACACAGAAGTGTGGGCTGGGCCCTGTGCTTTTGACATTGTGGCTTAACCCCTGGACTTGTTTCACTAGCATTATTTCTGGTCTTGCTGCCCTCATGGTCTGTGTCTACAGACTGCTTGGCCTGCTTGGGTCCCCCGTTCCTGCAGTCACAAGGGGTTGACACTCCCTCTTCTACTCTCCTTCCCTATGGGTGCGTCTGTCACACACCTTAGTTCCCACCAAGAAGAATTCAACTCTCTGCCTCCCTGCCCAGATGTTTGTAGGGAGGGAGACCTGGTAGGCTCAGGCCCCTCCCCCAAGTCTACCTGGGTCAGAGAGTTGGACAGTACAGATTCTGGATCCCAGAAAGGGGACTCTGTGGTTGCTAAAATTAGATTCCAACTAGCAATTGGAAGTGAAACTTAAAAAGCAAAGAGCCCAGAGTGGGCTTATCTCCCAAGATAAAGGGCCAGCTACCATGAAGCAGGTTGCCAGAGCACTGTCATTCCAAAAACAGAGCATGATAACAGGACCTGGGACACAGACTCATCCTTCTCATTGGACCCTAGTCCCAAATAAACCAGAGCTTCTGAACCTGTGTCCACTTATCTGGCGTATGGCCAACCAGGGCACCTCACCTCACTACCTACCTATCTTGTTTGTTTGTTTGTTTGGTTGGTTGGTTGGTTTTGGTTTTTCAAGACAGGGTTTCTTTCTCTGTGTAGCCTTGGCTGTCCTGGACTTGCTTTATAGACCAGGCTGGCCTCGAACTCACAGAGATCACCTGCTTCTGCCTCCCCGAGTGCTGGGATTAAAGGCGTGCGCCTCTATGCCTGGCAGCCTATCATTCTTATACGAGAACTACAGTAGTGGGGGGCACTCTTGGAGAAAGCCTAGATAGAGTGGGGATGCAGCAAGCTGTGGTGCCCACCTTAGGGAAAGAAGGCATCACTGTGCCCGCTGGGGGCCGCCTGAGACAAACTTGGGGAGCAGAAGCTTGTCTGTGCTGGTGGCTGAGGGCTCTTGGCAGTGAGTATAGCATACCTGGAGGCACACTAAGGCAACACCTGGGCATCCACTCAGTGTCAGGCTTCACGTCAGCTTCCCAGAGCCGCAGGAAACGGAAAAGCTGGGCACAGCGGTCTTTGAGAACCTAGAGCCCTGTCTGTGGTGGCAAAGGGGAGCCACAGAAGCACCCCCTGATGTGTGCCAAGTCCAGATACCACAAGGCAAGGTCAGATGGCGACAGGCAGAGTGGTTTCGGGAAGGGCAGGCTGATGCCAGGGAATGTAGTGTGACAGGTAAGCTGGTCACTGTGGGCATTGCTTATGCCCGGGCACTCTGTCCTGCCTACACGGTCTCATTGAAAGCTCCAAATAGACGCTGTAGGAATTCTTAGTCCCTCTTTATGGATGCAGAAACTGAGCCCAGAGAGATCATGCAATGGCTAACCTTCACTGTCAACCTGATAGGATCTAGAGTCACCATGGCAACAGACCTGCAGGCATGACTGTCAGGGATTTTTTTTTTTTTTAAGGCTGGGTTACCTGAGGTGAAAAGACCCACCCTAAACATGGGCAGCACCGTCCCATGGCCCAGGAGCCTGGATTCAATGGAAAGGACGCAGAAAGTTGAGAGCCAGCGTTCACCTCTCTTGTCTCTTGTCTTCCTGGCGGCAGGGGCAATGTGGCCAGCCACCTCATTCCCAAGACGCGCCTTCCAGGCCGTGCCAGGATGGGGATGAAAAGAGGCAGTAGGTAGCCTTACCAGGAGATGGCGCCAGTGTTGCTTGTCCAATGACAAGAGAGCCGGACAAAGTGCCGGGGCTTCTGTTAGGAACCTAATGCTCAGCGTGAGAAATAGCCAGGGCTAGGGCCATTAGCCTTATCAAAAAGCTGATTGCTCTTAGCAAAGTATTTAATACGGTTCCCCCACTATTAGGGCCCAAACCTGGACTAGCGAGATTATTAATTCTACAGATAATCATTGAGAGGGGAGGACCATATTTTAATATATGGCAACAGGCAAGCTATTGTCATTTTTCCTTTCTATCTTGATTGCGGGCTACCCAATTAGAGCTGGCTTTCAATGCCCCTTCCTGGAGGGAGGGAGATAAGCCTTAATGTCCTCGAACAAGATCTATCGGCTGTGACGAGAGGCCCATAAATATTAATAAATCTATAATTAGTCCTGCAGAAAGGGGTATCCATCCACGAGGAGGTTCTGCCTATTGATGACAAGGAACCACTTTTGCTGGGAAAGCAAGACTTTTGTCTCCTAAATGCCAGGCTTTGTTTCAGAAGGAGGCAGCTCTTAGATTGCCCGGACCCCAATATGTGTCTACTTTGAGACAGACCCCAAGAGCAGCCCAGATCTCTACAGGGGTCCCCAGGAGAGGGGAGGCTTAGCTGAGATGGTGACAGGAGAAAGTCAGGGGCCCAGTAACCTTTTATTGCATTATTTTAATTTTTAAAGCTTATTAATTCTCCGTGATTTTCACATCATGTACCCCAATCCCACTCATCTCTTCATCCCTGTGTATCTGTCCTTATAACCCCCCAATTTTTTTTAAAAAGAGAGAGATTCATTCTATATGTTCTGTTACTCAAGAGAACCCTGACTAATACAGTAGGCATCCCATATGTGATATATATATGATATATATCTATATCTGTCTATATATATATATATAGAGAGAGAGAGAGACAAAGACAGAGACAGAGAGACAGAGAGATATAGAGACATAGAGACAGACACAGAGAGAAACAGACACACAGAGAGAGAGACAGAGAGAGAGAGAGACAGAGAGAGGAAGGAGATTTGTTAAAATGATTGAAAGGCTGTGGCCCAGCTAATCAAGCAATGACTTGCTGTGAATGGAAAGTCCAAGAACCAATGAGGTTGGATGTCTCAGCTGGTCTTTGCTATTCACTGGAATCCCAAAGAAGTAGGCTCTAATGCCAGTGAAGGAAGGGACTTGCTAGTGAGGTGAGAGCAAGCAAGCACAGAGCAAAAGCTTCCTTCTTCCATGTCCTTTTATAGGCTTCTAGCAGAAAGCATAGCCCAGTTTAGACGTGGGTTTTCCCAGCTCAAAAAATCTGAACTAAAGGTGTGTCACCCTACCTCAGAGACCCAGATTAGAAGAAGATCTTCTCATTTCAGATTAAGCAAAAATCTCTGACAAGTGTGTCCTCCATTTTGGGCTTTTAGTTAATTCCCAATGGAGTCAAGTTGACAACCAAGAACAGCCGGTCTCCAGCTTTTGATGCTGTTGGACCTTTAAGAGACAAGGGGAGGCCTCAGGGAGTCTCTGGAGTGCTGAAGAAGGGAACTGTGGAGGCCAGGCTCACTCTCTTTCTTCCTGCCTCACCCTGACTGGGTGCTGCCCGCCTCCCTCCACCCCCAGATGCCTGAAGATAATGAGTCTGTGATTATTGATCACAGCCCTTTTAACTAGGAACCAAAATGAACCTTTCTCTTCGTAAATGCTCTTAGGAACTTACTCAGGGGTGGGAGCTAACGAAAACCAGCATACATCAAGAGAGACACACACCTTTCGCAGCTTCAGCTCCACAGCTTCCCACACCCTGGCGTCCACCACCAGGGAGATGAGCACTGTTCCCACCAGCCTGGGACCTGCCCAGTCCACGTCACCATGGTGTCAACTCCTCTGCCTTCCAGGGTTGCAGACATCATCTGCCTGCCTTCGAGCCTTAGGAGTCAGGATGAACTTCCGATTTTGGCTCCCATCACTTGTTATTATGCGCTAACACCACGGTGAATTGTCCATTTTAGAGCAGATACTGTTTTTCTTCTTACCTCGAAAGGAACACTCGCCATTGTGAAAATGACGTAGAGGACAAATGAACAGAAGAGAATGGGCATTGCCTTTGCACCTGTGTTTCATTTCATGCATCTTTAAATGGTCCGTTTTATTTTATTTTTAAGTGTATGAGCACGAATGTGCACCTATGAGCGCAGGTACCCGTGAGGAGAGAAGAGAGAATCGGGCCTCCTGGAGCTAGAGTTCCAGGCAGTTGTGACTCACCCAGCAAGGGTGCTGGGAACCAAACTTGGGTCCTCCACAAGAACAGTATGTGTCCTCAAGTGACAGCCATCTCTCCAGCCCCCTGCACCTGAGTGTTTACAAGGCTATCCACATCATTATTGTTGTTGTTGTTGAGATAAGGTTTCTCTGTGTAGGAACTAGCTCCTTAGACCAGGCTGGCCTCGAAGTCACAGAGATCTTTGCCTTTGCCTCCGAGGGCTGGGGTCAAAGGTGTGCAATGTCACTGCCCAGAGCACATTAAATTTTTAATTAATTAATTTGTAACTAGGTGGACAGTGATGGAAGCTTAGAAGAAGAAAAAGAAAAAAAAATTTGGTTACGATCAACAGAAGCCGGGCCTCAGCTGGCTTGAGAAGATTTAATCTGTTGGTTCAAGTATCAGTTCTCCTCACTGTCTGTCTCCAGGGTCTCTATAGCAACCTCAGACTGGATTGCTCAGGTTACATCCTTGCTTGGACCACTTGCTATGGCTAGGCTTATGGAGGATTCTGACTGGCCAACTTAGGAGCTGGCCGGGACAGGATGGCGATTTTTGCCCCCTCTATAGCCAGAAAACCAAAAGGGAAGAGCTCCTGAAAAACACCAGACAAAAGAAGGCCGAGGGGGAGCCTGGTAGGGTGGACACAGGTCAAGGACAGGGCGTGGGATAGCCTCACCTCCCTCTTGCCTTTCCATGCTCAGCAACATACTCCATTCCTCTTTTGTGCACCCCTCAATTTTTCTCAAGGTCTAAAAGATATTAGGACCTAGGGGAAAAAAAGGCTTCATGGAGAGAAGACAAACTTCAGGAGTATAGTCAAACAAGAAGTCTGTGAGTTCCTTGGGTATAGCAAATCAGGCTGCTGCTGGGTCTCTGGCATCCAACGCAGGGTGGGCACGGAGACAGTGATGTCAGATGCTAGAGTATTAACTGAGCCAGTCCTCAGTCCTCTGGGCATCTGTATCCTTGCAGGCATCTTCCGGGGAGTTATTTCGATTCCCATTGTAACAGGTGTGCTTTTATTTATGTCGCAATTCATTTACTAACGCCTTGGGTACCCAGGAGACAGCAGCCTCCTCCCACTCAGAACGTACACTCGAGTGCATGGGGGTACGGATGCAGTTGGATCAGTGGAGCAGGCCGTACATTGGGACTAGGCCTCCTGGATCTTTAGCTGGAAAGAGTCCAGAATGGTGGGGGAGGGGTAGCCTGAGCTGCCTCTGGTTGGAAGGAAAGGAGTCTCAATCAGTGCTTCTCCAGGACCTTACAGGTTTCATCCAGTGCACGCAAGCAGGCTACCTCGGCCCGCCCCTCTCTCTCTCTGTCTCCTCCGAGCCTCTGCTGGTGCGGTGATTGACACAATAATTGGTGTGTAGGCCATGGGCTAATTGAAGTGGGCTGCGGACTGTGGTGGGCTGAGGATGCAGCGGCTCTGGAGGAGGTGGGGGTGAGGCCATGGGCTTGCTTTCCTCCTGGGCTGCGGTGGGGGCGGTAGGGGTGGTGGTAGCTGACTCCTTCTTCCATTTGGAACACACTCTCCCAGATCTAGAGAGGACCCTTGGGCTCCCTCAACGAGACTGGGGACAGAGGGGAGGCTGAGAGACAGCTCCGAAACCAAGCGGAACCCCTGCTGGTGCTGGAGCTCTTGGAGAGGCAGGGAAAGTGGTGCCCTTATTTGTCCTTGTCACTTACAAGGCCTGGGGGCCTTGGTAAATAAATTCCTTATTCGGAGTCTAGTTCAGGTTCCACGATTCTTTCGTTCATTCCTTCCAGTTTTCAGGGATGGATTGCTGCATGCCTTATGGGTCTGAGATTGGAGTATAGTGGGAATGAGATAAAGTCTGGATGTCCACTGAGACACTAAGGTCCGGAGGGAGACACCCAAACCAGCATATACTCTCACAACACGGTGGGTGCAGCAGGAATGGAGCCAAGAGCGGTGGGAGCATGCTGTGCCTTGTGAGGAGGGCAGGAGAGCCGGCAGGTACCACGCTTAGCATGCACCTCTCTGTAGCCTGAATTCAGGCCTGGTACACTGAGCCAGGGTGGGTATAGGCGACTCTAACCCTTCGTCGCCTCTGATTTTTCTACCTGCGCGAGATGCCCCTAGGCAGAAGGCTGTGCCAGCCTGGTTTTTGAGCCACCGCCAGAGGTGATTTTGAAGTCTTCTGCACAGCAAGGTATGTCAGGGCATGGGCAAGCAGGTAGACCTGATGGTGACAGGAAGCTGGCATGAGGAGGACACGCTGTACAGGGACAGCAGCACATAATCCCTGATACTTTGCAGTGTAGCATACAGAAGGGTGTGGGCTGGCACACACGACGTGGCCTGCACCCATCCAGGCTCAAAGGCAATCTGTGGGGAAGGCTAGGCAGGGCAGCCACTCAAAAGGAAATGGTGGGAGTATGGCTTGGATCCAGGGCAGATGTCAACCACCTCAGCTGTTAGCCTGACCTTCAGACGAGTGGATGACAAACAGACAATGGAGATGCTAAGGAAACACAGGCAGAACTCCAGCTGCAAATGCAGACCTTGTTATGGTCCATACCCGGATTGCTGATAGAAGGAGAACGGACCTCAAAACAGAAACAAATTAGGGAACACTGTCCCTTGAGGCCAAGCCAGTTTTCCCAGTGATGTCTCGGGGCTAGAAACTGCCTTTGCTGGGTGTTTTGAGCAGCAGGCCTGGGTGATGAAAAAAAGATGCATGTGGCTTCCAGGGACCCGGATTTCCAGTTTCACTCTTTTGCTTGAAAACTAGCCTAAGATAATTACAGAACTCTCTCTCCCCTCTCTCTTTTACACACACACACACACACACACACACACACACACACACACACATGCGCGCGCGCGGTGTAATAGTTACTACTGAGGTATGGGATTGAGTAGCCTTCCTTCTGTCCCCAAGCTCCCACTCCCCCTTTACCAATTATAATCCATTTGTTCTGGCCTGATAATTCACAGCTCTGTAATAGATGCACACAAATAATTCCTTTCCAACACAGTCAAGACTTAGCACCATGATTCTTTAAAAAAAAAAAAAAGTCTAAGATTTATTTATTTTTATATGCGTGTTTTGCCTACATGTCTGTCTGTGCACCACATGCATGAAATACTTGAAGAGGCCAGAAGAGGGCCTGAAACTAGAGTTACAGACAGTAGTGCACGTGGATGCTGGGAGTCGAACCTGCATCCTCTGTCAGAGCAACCAGTGCTCTTAACCACTGAGCCATCTCTCTGAGCAAGAGCTCTTAACTGATGAGCTATTTCTCCAGCCCCTCCCCACTTCCCCCTAATTCTTTTCAGAGAGTGTTGGGGAGCTCTTTTCCTATTAGCCCTTTTAACTGTGTGCCAATGAACCCTAATGAATATCTAGGTGGCTGCTTTCTCGCATCTGTTGGAAAAAACCTGAGGTGTGTGCTGGTTGGCTTTTCATCAGCCTGACACAAACTAGAGCTACCTGAGAGGAGGGAACTTCAGGTGAGGAATGCCTTCATCAGACTGGTCTGTGGGCAACTCCGGAAAGGAATTTCTTGATTAATGCTTGAAGTGGGAGGGCTTAGCCCACTGTGGGTGGGGCCACCTCTGGGCAGCTGGTCCTGGGTTGTGAAGAAGGTCTGAGTAAGTCTCCTGGAGTTAGCCAGGAAGCAGCGTTCCTCTGCTTCAGTTCCTGCCTCCTGAGTCCTTCCTTGGGTTCCTGTCTTTATTCTCTTGATGATGCACTGTGACCTGTCAGCCAAATGAACCCTATACCCCCAAGATGCTTTTGGTCAGTGTCCTACCATATTGATAGAAAGCAAACTAGGAAAACGTATGCATGGTGCATAAAGGAGTCCATATATCCTCTTAGTCTCTTTCCCTCCCTCCCTCTCTCTCTTCCTCTGTGTGTGTATGTGTGTACATATGTGTAGGTGGTTATGTGTGTGCTATACATGCAGAGGCCAGAGATCAATGGTGGGTGCTTTCCTTGATCACTCGCTACCTTACTTTTTAAGACAGATTCTCTCACTGAACTGGAAGCCAATTGACTCGGCCAGGCTGTGCTTTGGGCTGTGGAGAGTTTCCCATCTCCTCTCTCCTCCTCCCTACTCACCCCTCATAGAACTGGGGTTACGGAAGTGTGCCAGCATGTGACTGGCTTTTATGTGGGTGCTAGGCACTCCAATTCACATCCTCATAGCTTCTCGCTGGGCATTTTCCTGACTGAGCCATCTTCCCACCCTACTCTGAAACACATGCATACTCTTCATGCCAGAAACTATTTCCAAATCACTTTGTTTTTGGAGGCGCCATTAGTCCTCTTGGGTCTTTTGCTGTTTTCATGTTTTCCCCACCTTCTCTGCTGACATTGGTGACCTCCAGGGGCCTATTGCTCTTGGAGCATCCCTGCCCACTCAACAAGTCTAAAGCACTGGTGGCGAAGGTTGTCTCGGGGACATTGTGACAGACAGGAGTGTGCCAGCCCAGTTCCCTTGGCTGTGACACTGGATAAGTTTAAAGTGCAAGTTACAGTCCAGTGCCCCCTTGCAGGGTCTGATGACATTCAGACTTTGTTGGAAATCTCAGCGGTGGGTAGCCTCTAAGATGGACCTTGTACAGTGACCTCCTAGTGGTCACACCCTATATGACCACCCCTCCCTCGGAGTGTAGGCTAAGAAGTGACATTACTTCCAAGCCAGACCCATGGCTTCCATCTTAGGAGACTGTCTCCTTCCCCTTATCCCCTTCAGCATTCTCATCCCAGGGGAAACCAGCCGCCTAGTGATAGACAGTCCTGCGGAGTAGCCACAGGGCAGGGATCTGGTACCTCTGGCCAGCAGCTTGGAGGAACTGAGACCTTTCTGCACTTCCAAGAGGGGGTTTGAGGTGTATGGTCTCTAGCACGAGCCTTCCCATGACTGTCGCTGTGGCCCATAGCTTGACGTGAGACCCTAGGCCAAGGCTACCCTGTGGGTTCACCCGAGTCCGTGATTGGCAGAACTTGGAAGCTACTGATGCTTGTTTCGGCGCTAAGTCTGGTGGCTACTTGTCATGCAGTGAGAGACCTGTGCATGTGCCTTGGCTCGCCTCCCGGTGGCACCCATCCCCCTCCTGTCTCTTGTCTGCCTGGGAGCAATTTCTCTATAGACCGCTCACATAACCGTCCTTTTATTGCCTCTGAGGACCCAGCTGAAAACACCTGGGGCCTGTTCCAACATCCCCTGCTGGCATCAGGAGAGAGCAGGCTATTTCTCATTTAAGTGTGATTTCAAGAAGGGCTGCTGCATTTCAGAGCCTCCAACACGAGCCTCAGACCTCCTTAAACACTCCCTGTGAGCCCTCACCTCTCTGCCTGTGACAAGATTGGCCTGGTCCTCTCACCATCTTTCATGTCTTTGTCCTTCCCATGAAGCTTAGACCCTAAATGCCTGCCTTCCTGCAGCATCATGTTTCCGAGCCCCCTCGGCTTCCCCCATATCTCCCCTCTCCCCCCACTTTCTGCTTTTACCCAACATGTCATTGTTTCTGCCAGATAAAATCTCCCTTACCGAACCAAGAGCTGTGTACTGGCCAAGGCCTCCCTCCTAGGGAAGCACATAGCCCAGGGAGGTTGTGGGGATGCTCTGTGTGGATGGATGGATGGATGGATGGATGGATGGATGATCCACCTGGTTGTGAGGATAACTCCGGAGAGAACAATCATGAATCCCCTCCTTCCCAACTGCTCAACCCCCTTCCCAGTTCCCTGCAGACACACTTCTTCCATTCTCATCGCCTGGGAGGACAGCTGTGGCCTTTCCTGCCCCAACCTTGCTCTGTCCCACCCCAGCCCTATTGCTGCAATCCCCCTTTGCCCATCCTAGCTCCTCAGAATACAGTCCTTTCAGAATCAGGACCACTAGGCTAGGCACATGGCCCAGTGAGTAAAGGGCATGAAGACTTGAATTCGGATGCCTCCACTCACGCAGGAAGCCGAGCATGGTGGTGAGTATCTGTGATGTCAGGGTTAGAAGGCAGAAGCAGATGAATTTCTGTGACTTGTTGGCCACATACTCCAGCCACTCAGCAAATATGAGGTTCAGTGAGAGACCCTGTCACAAACAAACAAACAAACAAACAAACAAAACCTAGAGGGGCTGGGGAGATGGCTCATGGTTAAGAGCACTGGCTATTCTTCCAGAGGACCTGGGTTCGGTTCCCAGCACCACCCACGCGGTGGCTCACAACCATCTCTAACTCCAGTTCCAGGGGATCTGACGCCCTCTTCTGGCCTCCACAGGCAGTGCACACACATGCAGATAAAACACCCATACACATAAACTAAAAACAAATCCATCTTAAGATAAAGTGGAACAGTCTTCATGAAGACATCTGATATGTCCATCTCTGGCCCCCACGTGTACACATAGAGGTGCACATACTCACCCACGCATACACCACACACACACAGGAAAAACTAAAGTCACGGCAGCAAAGCTACCTTCCCAGCCTGCTGCCGAGAGCCCCATGTCCTGACAAGTCTTCTGTGGGAGGTGTCACCATCAGCCCCAGCCCCATTTTGCAGTGAGAAAGACAAAGTGCAGAGAGGCCAGGTCCACATGCCGCTAGGCAGTGGAGCTGCTCCCAGGTCTCTGCCCCACTTTCCCCTCAGGATCGAAAGGGGGGTTAGCAATATGTAGATCCTGGATGTAACCCAAGGGCGTCTGTCCAGCTGAGCAGGTCTTAGCCAGTGAGGCAAGCTGGCAGTGCAGGAAGTGGCCGCTTCGAGACAGCCTTCAGCTAGTGGAGGCCCTGGGTCCAGTCCCACTGACCTCTAAGACAAGTGTTCAGCCTATGGCGCTCTCTCTGGGCCCTCAGGCATGAGCTCCAGGGCCCACGGCAGTGGCCCACCCAGTACTGGCTTTCTTTCCTCACTTGCCTTTCATCCCCAAACTTTTACCATGCTGGGATCACCTCCTAGAGTCCCAGGAGATGACATGATGGCACAAAGTCATCTACAGTGTTAATGCTTGACAACTGTACAATCCGGTTACAAAAGGGAAATGCGGAAAATTCTCGTCTTAAGTAAGTTTATAATTTTGTGCTGGACTGGGTTCATGGCTATCTTTAGTTGCAGGGTTTGGCATAGCTGTTAGACCTAGATAAAGCTGTCTCGGAGTCTGTTTTGAGAAAGACCCACAGTTGGCCTTAGGAGGTAAGTGAGGCACACTGGTGGCTGTTCCTGCTCCCGGCACTCCCCACCCCCCATCCCTGCTCACTCACTTTGCTGAAAAGACCCATCTTACACAGATGTCTATTAAGGAAGTTTGTCCGACACTAATTCTCACACTTAGAACTGACCATCCCCTAGGATCAGGACAGACAGATTTTTCTTGCGGGTCCCACCCAGGACCACACCTTCTTCCTCTCAGGGACTGCAGGTCCACCCAGGACTGGACACAGAGCAGGTTCCTCCCTCTAGTCACTTCGACCCACTAGCCACCCCCTCCTGTTTCCTGTTTCCCTGCTCTGGAACCCTCCGCTCATCACTCTGTCTCCCTGGGTGGCCACTTACATCTCGGCCAGCCCTTATTCTGTTTGGCTCCCTATCTGCCTCAGGGTCTGGCAGTCTCTCTGCAGGCTTGCTTCCCTTTCATTACACTGGCATAGTTTCCTATCTGGCTCCCTGGCTGGGCTGCAAGTCCTTCGAGGCCTGTGCTGTATCTTGTTGATCATCGCATTGCTGTGCCACGCAGAACCCATTACATGGCGCATGCTAGTAAATGTTTGCACAACGGATGAATTAATTAATCACCCTACTCACAAATCCCTGGGTCCCTGAATGGAAGGACACAGGGACTGTTACAAATTATCCAAGACTGTGTGCATTGCAGCCCCAGAGCCCAGCTCGACTGCCTTAAGCAAGAAGGAGATGTGTGTGTGTGTTTGTTTGTTAAGGTTTTTGTTGTTGTTGTTGTTTTAAGAGTAATTTGGTTGGCTTGAGTAATCCGTAAGTATTTGTGTGTGTGTGTGTGGAGACTCCTCATTCCACAGATAACATCTATCTTTTTCTTTATGTGTTTGTTGTATTTTGAAATATGGACTCTCACTGGCCTAGAGCTCATTGATTATGTTAGGCTGGCTGGCCAGTGAGCTCCAGGGACCTTTGCCTGTCTCTACCTCACCAGCCCTGAGATATAAACATCGTCTATAATACCTGTTGGGTTTCAGACTGGGCACAAGCGGCTGAGGTGCCTTTTTAACGTATCAAAGCAGACCTGGCCTCCAGGTTCTCCCAGCATCCCTCAGTCCCTACGTGTGACAAGGTGTGGCATACCCAGTTCTCTGCCCTGAACTTTCCAGCCCAGGGCCTGGGTTTCCCTCAAGAAGCACTTCCCTATATAATCTAGACATTTTGCTCTCTCTCTTCTCTCTCTTCCCTCTCCCCTTTTGCCCCCTGTCCTCTTCCCTCTCCCCCTTCTCTTCTCCATGAGCTCTTTCTTCCTACCCCATTTTTTGTCTCCCTGTCTGCATGGTGACATCCCTGTTCCTTGGGACAAAAGAACCCATTTGAGAGCTGCCCCCAGTAAACCTGCCCTTATTCTTTAATTTGGCTTGAATTGGTTCATTTTGTCAAAGGAGAATACCTGTCATCAACACCTAGCCTTTTCAACTGGTTCTGGGGCTCAAACTCAAGTCTTCATGCTTGAACAACAAGTATTTTACCAACTGAACTGTCTCCCTAGTTCCTTAGTAAGAGAGCGTTTTACTCTGTGGGCCAGGCTGGCCTTCTGCCTCAGCCTCCCAGATGCTAGGAGTGCAGGAGTATTACCGTGATGGACGAGAAGAGGGCATTTATCAGTTTTATCACTCAGCAGCCCAAGCTGACTTCAGGAATAGCTGGATTTAGCAACACAATAACATCCAGTGCTGTTACAGAGAGAACATGCCTGCTTCTCTCTGTAACTACCAAAGGTAACGTGACCCAAAGATAACATTCCCATTTTCTAGTGAGGAAAAACTGAGGCCCAGGGAAGCCATAATTTGTTCAGAGTTACCCAGCAAGTTAGGGTGGGGCTGGCAGTAAAGGTCACACCTCTGACCTCTATGGGAAAGAGAACAATGGCATTTCTGATCTAGTCAGCCCCAGGGAGAGGGACCTTAGAGTCCATGACTGCCTCCTTCCAGCCAAACTACATGTGTGGAGGTCATAGGACACCACCATGTGGGTCCTAGGGATCAAACTCAGGTTGCCAGGCTCAGAGCCTAACCTCCATCAGATGGGCCATCTCCCTGGCACTGTCTGTCTGTCTATCTATCTATCTATCTATCTATCTATCTATCTATCTATCTATCTATCATTGTTGTTTTTAATACAACTAGCTATGGAGGCTGAAGAGATGACTCAGCAGGCACAGAATCCAAGTCCCATGTCATGCAGCTCACAACTGCCTGTAGCTGCAGCTCAAGGGCCTGCGACCCTCGTCCGGCTTCTGAGAACACCTGCACACATGTGGCACGTGTACACACACACATTTTTAAAAAAATTTAAAAATTTCTTGCAGCCTGGTATGGTAGAACACTCACATAATCCTAGGTCTTAGGAGGAACAGCCATCCTTAGCCTTGTAGCGAGTCCCAGACCAGCCCAGGCTACATACATGAGATCCTGGCTAAAAAGTCAGAACAACTTGCTTTGTTTGGCGTTTGAATACTACTGAAATCCAAAACTATTCAAATAAAAGTTTGACCATGAAAAAAACAAATCCAGAGCACACTCGAACCCATGCCTCCCGCTTTATTTAAGGAACTCATATATTTCCAGTCCCCAGCCCTGTGTCCTCCTTAAGGCCAGGGGGAAGGAGTGGAACCCTTGGTCTGTACCCGTCCCACTCTTCTGAGAGTGAGGGGCAGTCAAGCGATGGAGCTAGGTTTTCCTGGCTTCCAGGCTGTTGCGTTCCTGGGTCTTCCCCTCCCCCAACACATGCAGACTGTCTCAGGTAGCTCCTGTCCATCCTAGGCTCAGTGCAAACCACAGCCTTCCCCAGAGGTTTTCCCTGGAAGGCAGTGTGAGCCTGACTTCTTCAGGCGATGCCCCACCCCGTCTCTGATGTCCTATTTCTCTCTCTCTCTCTCTCTCTCTCTCTCTCTCTCTCTCTCTGCTGTCTAGGGGCTTTAGAAGGCAGAGCAATCCCACTAACCCCAAGGAAGGCACATCCTGGGTAGATGCCAAAGAGGCCTTGAGCAGTGCTGTTTAATTAAGGGGACTGAGGATGGTGGGGCACAGGGCCCCAGGTCAGCCTCAAGAGGGACAGGCCCACTAGGCCTCCAGCTTGTCCCAGGAGGTAACAAAGCTCAGGCAGGCCCCATCATTCTGCCAGATACCCTTCAGCTGCTAAGAAAGAAGTTCAGGGGCTCACCTGGGTCCGTTGCTTAGCAACCGAAGGCTGTAAATGACATCGCTCTCGACACTTTAACTTACCCCTCTGTGGCAAGCAAAGGATAATGAAGGCCTAGGCAGACAGCAAGACAGAATTCAAAGCCAGCAGCGAACAAGTACAGGGGAAAGTGGGGCCCTGAAGTGAACACTTCTGGGGTTTGGCTCTCAAGTCATGTGGTAACCATTGGGTTTTTTAGAAGCTGGTTTAGGGGTCCTGGATATGCTTGTCATCTTTAAAAGGAACTGGATGGGCTTGGCCCCCACTGACTGATTCCTGCTTGCCAGCACTATGCCTGTAATTCCAGAAGTTGCCACCAGAAGGACAGCAGCGGAAGCAAGGGCAGTTCCTTCAGCCCAACCCCCTTCACAGACAGCTTTAAAATCTGTTAGTGATGGGATCATCACACTGAGTCTGTGACTGGGGACACATTTGCGATGGACAGATGAGGAGACAGAAGGCTATTTGTTCCCGTGTTGGTTGAGCTCTGCTGTCACCTCTGTATGTGTCGCAGTGGGCAAGGCAGACATTGTTCTAGCCTTCTGGATGCCGCATTCTGGTCAAGGGGAAGGATGTCTTGTTGATAAATACAGACAGCCACACTTACCGGGGCCCAGCTCCCACTTTCACATGTCATAGTGAGGCTAACATGATGGACTCCAATAGAACTGGGTAAAAAATTAATTTTGGGTCTAAACATTTATTTATCTAATTTCTTGCATGCGTATATACGTGTGTGAGTGCACGTGTGGAGGCCTGAAGTTGGATTTCCTGTGACTTACTCTGTTCCTCTACACTTTCTTACTTTCAAGGCAGGCTCTCTCATCTGAACGCAGAGACTGGCTAATTTTAGCTAGCCAGCTTGCTCCAGGGTCCCCTATCTCTGCCTATCGAGTCCTGGGATTACAGGTGACCATCATACCCCTGTATGGCGTGCTTTTTACACGAGCTCTGGGGATCTCAATTCTGGTCCTCATGCTAGCAATGTAAACACCTTTCCCACTGAGTCATTTCCCCGCCCTACCCCCAACCCAAATCTTATTTTTAATTAGCTTACTGAATTCTTTTCTTTTCTCTTTTGGAGACAGGGTTTCTCTGTGCAGCCTTAGCTGTCCTGGAAGTCACTCTGTAGACCAGGCTGGCCTCAAACTCACAGAGATCCGCCCGCCTCTACCTCCCTGAGTGCTGGGATTAAAGGCTTAGTTTACTGAATTTTAACACACACACACACACACACACCACTTTAGCAGAGGTGATGTGGCAACCATAGGTCAGTGAATGTAGCAACCATAGGTCAATGAAGGTGCAAGCCCCCTCAGGGTGGGGAGTTCTTCAGGCTCTAAATGAACTTCTGACATACGATTATTTTTTTAATTGTGGGCTTTGGGGAGTGGCAACAGCAACCTAAGTTGGAGAACATCTGTGAATCACATATTAGACCAAAGCCCAGGGAGGAAAATAAAACAGGAAAGGGAGCTACAGACCCACGGGAGGAAAAAAATGGGTAGCCAGAGACAGGTACTTTTGAAAGAAGTGTGCTCCGGTCATCACACCAGGCAGTGATGGGGAGACGGGAAGTGCCTTTTGGGGAGGCCAGTGCAGCCGTGGCAGCATCACTACAAAGAAAACAGGACCTTACAGAGTAGGGGTGTGATCAGAGCCACAGGGCCCAGAGGCGAGTACCCTGCTAAGATGGGAGCCCTGGAAATATGAGTGTCAAATTTCCTAGATCAAATGACAGGTGAAATTTGGATTCCAGCTAAAGAAAAACAAAACTTTTACTGTGATTTATTTTATTTTATTTTATTTTATTTCATTTTAGTGCAAGTACATCCTTGACATCCCGCAGGACACATTTACAATAAAATCGGCAGGTTGTTTACCTGGTACTCGCATTTAACTGTCGCTTCCCGGATTCTCTCTGGCAAAACCATCTTGGGAAGTTCTGCAGCCCAGGCTTGGAGTTGCATTTCAAGTGGGGAGCCCACAGTGAAGGGTGTGATGGGAGAGGCCGGCAGTCCTGCGGAGAGAAGAAGGATTGAGGCTGGAGTGAGCTCAAGTGAGAAGGGAGGGCTCTTCCTTTTCTCCTCTCCCTCCTCCTTTTGTTTCCCCTCCCCCCTCTTCCTTTGCTTTCTTTGAAGGCATTAGCAAAGGCAAAGATTAAGGAGGCAAGAGGGCCAAGGCTGCAGCAGCAGCAGGGCCAGTAGGCAATGGCTGAGGACTGTTAGCGCAAAAGGGAGCTGAGCAAGCTGGTACATGCGTGGGGTCATAGTTGCTGCTTGGCCGAGCTAGAAGTAAGCTTGACTGGAACTGGGGGTGCCTATAAGCCAGTGGGTATAGGGAAGTGTGCTCCAGGTGTGTGGTGTGCATGTGTTTAAAGATACCTTTCCTGTCTGCTTAGGGGGCTGGCTTGCAAATAATGATACCCCCTCATAAGCACCATCCTAAGTACCCAAATCCTGGTGGCTTGTTTTTAAAAGAATCTTCTGTGTGTGAGTGTATGTGTGTGAGAGAGAGAGAGACAGACAGACACAGACACAGACACAGACACAGACACAGACACAGACAGACACAGACACAGACAGAGAGAGGGGGTGTGGGAGGAAGAGGGAGAGAGGAGACGCATGGCATGCCATAGAGTCCATGTGAAGATCAAAAGACAACTTTGTAACACGGATCTCTCCATCAACTTTTACATGGGCTCCTAGAACTTGACTCAGGTCATCATCAGGCTTGCCCAGCAAGTGCCTTTACTGGCTGAGCCATCTCGTCTGCCCTAAGCTTGGGTTTCTGATGCCATCTCCTATGAAAGGAATATAGGATCTAGTTTCAAGGAGACCCAGACCTGGGGCAGTGTAGCCAGAATGAGTTGACAGTAGTAATGAATAATATACTGAATACATTGAATAAAATGGGAATCTACCAGAAAGGGAGGGAGGGAGGGGAGGAAGGAGGAAGGGAGCGAGGAAGAAGAACAGACAGCAGTAAAGATGAGTAGCGTGGGGCTGCTGGGATGAAGCTTGCCACTGTCACGTGGAGTGGAGAAGCCAGTGTCAGGAAGACACATAGAGAACAATGGTCTTTATCTGAAAACTACAGCTGGGCACAAGCGGCGGGAGGTGACGGGGGGTGGGGGCACTCACATGTACCTGAAAATGAAAAGAAGCCACTGCTGCTTGGATCAGTTCTGGGGATATGCAGGTTGCCTGGCACCTCCAAAGTCCCTGTCATGTTCTGCGGCTTAGGCATTTGCATGTGATCAGCTGAGCACAGAATGTGTTTAGGATAGCTCTGGGCCTTTAGTCTGAAGGGCAGGGCAGCGAGTAGAGGGCGGTCTGTTAAGTAGAGGGAGGTCTGCTGTTTGTTTTGAAGCAGTGTCTCCATAGGTAGCCCAGACTGACCTCAAACCTCAAGCTTTTAATTCTTCTGAGTCAGCTCCCTGACTGTTGGGATGCTAGGTGCGTCCCACTAAGCCAGGCTCCAGGTTTGGGTTTATATCCTGGCTTCCTGGTGGTATGGCCAAAGGCTTTCAGGCAAGGGACTTTCTCTCTACATCTGTGAATGTGTCAGGGCTTCTTTCCTACCCTCTCCTCTGTTCTCACATTCATCTTTTCTGCCCTCCCATTTCTTCCTTCTTTCCTCCCTTCTCTTCTTCCTTCCTTCTTTTTTCACACCTCTTTTCCTTCCTTCTTCACACCTTCTTTCCTTCCTTCCTTCCTTCCTTCCTTCCTTCCTTCCTCCTTCCCTCCCTCCTCCTCCCTCCCTCCCTCCCTCCCTTCCTTCCTTCCTTCCTTCCTTCCTTCCTTCCTTCCTTCCTTCCTTCCTTCCTTCCTTCCTTCCTTTCTTCCTTCCCTCCCTCCTCCTCCCTCCCTCCCTCCCTTCCTTCCTTCCTTCCTTCCTTCCTTCCTTCCTTCCTTCCTTCCTTCCTTTCTTCCTTCCTTTCTTCCTCCTTCCCTCCCTCCCCCCCTCCCTTCCTTCCTTCCTTCCTTTCTTCCTTCCTTCCTTCCTTCCTCAACTCCTCTTTTTTTCTTTCTCCATCTCTCCTTATAAATATTTGCTGTATCTTGTACATGGAAAGCATCATTCAACTTATTAGGCTTAAACTCCCTTGCTGGACTTAAAGTCTTGAGAGAGAAAGAGATAGGCATGAATCAAACCAATTAACTCGGTTTCAAACAATGATAGGAGCCATAGAGGAAATGAACAAGCTTCAGAGAGAGAATTATGGGAGACTCGGATGGAGTTGTCAGGGAGAGTATCTCCATAGAGACAGATGGTGAAGAGAGAGGGCCAGCATCCATAAAGGGCCTGAGGAAGCATTCAGGGAGCTTGCTGTATTGGGGTAATTGAGCAGAGAATGAGGCTGGGAAGACTGGGGATGTGGGTAGGACAGTTTGCTTCCACAATGTGTGACATAGTCCCCATTGCTGGCTGCCTTGATCCATGCCTTCACAGGATTCTTGAGGTCATAACTGAGGGAACAAGTGGGCAAGTGGGAAGACGGCCAGAAGCCTCAAGACCTCCAGCAGGCTGGGCCTCTTTCTAGTTCAAGGCCTTGTTATTCCTCAGATCCCACCCACGCTGACTGGATTGGCATTGCCTGACCATGTGACTTTCTTGGTTGATGGTGCCATAGTATAGCTGTGGTCAGCATGGACTAGGAAGGGCAATTGTATGGTGCTAGCCTTGGTCTTCAGTCCAGGCTTGTGCAGTTGTTTCTAGCTGAGTCTGTGCAGAAGGAGGAAGAGAGAGGAAGAGGAGACAGGGGAGAAAAAGGAGGAGGAGGACGAAGAGGAGGAGGGCGGGGCTGAACTGCGTGCTAGCCAGACAGTCCCGTGTTTTAGTTCTGCTTGTCCCGTCTGTTCTGGGTGGAGCACCTGGGGCCTGGTCACATGGCACCAGGTCTCTGGGACTTGTTTGTCTTCACTCCAGTTTGGGACAAGAGAAGAAAACAATGAAGCCAGGATTCTATCTCATTTCTCTGGAGGACTTACCACAAGCTCCAGGCAAGCCTGGGTTTGTTTTTCATTTCTTTATCAACATGTGATCACTCACACCTTCCTCATGAGGTCTATGAGCTCAGTCTGTCCCAATACAGTAGTAACTCATATCATTGCTATCAAAAGCAATGTAAGAAGGACAGAATTTTTTTAAGCTCGATTTCTCCTTTTTATTCAGTTTGGGATCCTAGCTTATAGAATGGGGTCACCCATAGGGTTTTCCTGCCTGTAGTGGTTAGTTTGGACTGTTTAAAGTGACACAATTTAGAGTCACCTGGAGAGACAGACTCCAGGAGGAATGTCCTAGGTCAGTTGGTCTGTGGGCGTTGTCTTGATTATATTAACTGAGCTGGGAAGACTCACCCATTGCGGGCAGCACCATTCCCTAGGAAGAGGATTATAAACTGTAGGAGAATGGAGAATTCAAGGTGAGCAGGAACACGCCTGTGTTCATCCTCTGTCTTTGCTCTTGACTGAGGATGTCACCAGCTGCTTCAAGTTGCCGTCACCTTGATATTTCCGCAACGATGGGCTGTAACCTGAAATTGTAAACTGACTAAGCACCTTCTCTTAAGTTGTCATAGCAACTGGGAAGAAAACGAAGACTCCACCTCGATTAACCCAATTTAGATAATCCCTCCCAGGCATGCCCAGAGGCTAACCTCATCTAAATGGTCCCTTATGGACAGGACCAGAAGTTTCTTTGCTAGGTGACTCTAGGTCCTGTCAAGTTAACAGTATCAATCATCACAGGACCATGCTCCTCTCTTGCTTAAACCCCCAGCAGCTTTTTTCTTTTCAGAGAAGAGTCAAACCTTCCTAGTATGGCATACAAGGTCCCGGAGGAACTTCTCTGCCCTCATCTGCAGCCCAGCTCCTGCCATCCATTCTGAAGTTTCCAGTCCCCTTGTCACACTCTGCTTGTTCCTGGCTCTTGTCCTCTGTGCCTGCTATGCCAGATGTCCTTAAAGCCAGCCTCTCCATCTCTCTGCTTTGTGTCTACCTGCATGCTTTGTCTCTAATGAACACCCGGCAAGCTCTTACTGCATACCAGGCAACATGCTGAGCCTCATGCATGTTTGTTCTAATTTACTCTTCCCCCAAGACACTAGGAAGTGCCACCATTATGTCTGCTTGAAATGCTCTAGACCTGTGCTCAGAGAAGTCTCCAGGGCCAAGGTTGCACAGGCAGGAGCACATTAGGGCAGCTGGGCTCTCAGATAAGAGAGAGGGATATGTTGGAATGTAGGTCTACTTGCTTCCAGAGCCCCTTGTCACCTCTTTGTGTCTCCCCCTCTTTCAGAATTCCTACTTCTTTGCAGAAGCTCTGTTTGTTCAACCCCCCACCCGCACTATGCCACACTATGCCTCAACTGTCACTTCCTTGGACCCCCCTCACGCCAGCACTGGAATCTTTGCTGATCTCATTTTGCAGATCTATGAGGTTCAGAGCACAAAGGAACTGTTGTTGGGTTCTGCAGGCATCCGAGGGCGAAGCCAGCTGGATCCTCAGTCCCAGGCTGGCCCTGTTGGCTACACTGGTACTGAGTGGACTGGAAGCTTCAGAATCCATCCGGAATGCTGACTGGCCGAGTGGCTCTGGCCTGTCCACCAGCGCCCTGCTCTTCACAGGGTTTGGGCAGAAGTCAGGCTCTAGCAATCACCCCCTCCTGCTTACAGGGGGATGTGCCCCTCTCCAGGGCTCAGACTAGGAACACAAATAAACACAAAGCCAAATGACTTTCACTCCGTCCCTTCCAACTCAGTGATTTTGGAGGAGAATAAATACTGAAGCCACTGGCATGAATAGAAATTAATCTAGAACTAGCCTAACAGCATGAAGATGTTTTTGAAAAAGGGAAAAAAACTTCTCAATTTAAAATCTCAACACAAATAGACTCTCCTTAGGTCAAATGAAAGAGAAATGTGTTAGGAAGGCAAAAAGATGTCGGGAAGCCAGACACCCCTTCTATCTCCCCTTCCTCTCTTCTCCCCCTCTTTGCTCATCCTTCTCCCCCCTCCTCCCCACCCTGCTCTTATTTCCTCAGCCTCCCTCATTCTGCTCACCTTTGAGCCTTCCTCCCTCTGCTCTTTGGAGCTATTCTTTCTACCTATGTGTTTACATCCACCATCCTCTCACTTTACTAACTTACGGTGCGTGTGTGTATGCAGTGTACATGTATGTTTTCGTCTGCATGTGTGTGGGTGTGCCTGCATGTGCAGATGCATTGTACATGAGGCAGGGTGTCTCACTTGAACCCAGAGCACACCTATACAGCTAGTGCAGATAGCCAGCTTGCTCCAGGAATCCCTTGTCTTTGCCTCCAGTAAACTGGGGTTACAGGCATACCTCATGTTTATGTAGGTGCTGGGGATCTGAACTCTGGCCCTCACACCTGTGTGGTAAGCACTTTTACCCAACGGGAGCCATGTCTCCATGTCTCCGGCCCTCACTTTCAGTTCAGTGGCAGGAATTCCACCTTAAGAGAGTAGCATGACTTTGGCCAAAGTCGTTTCTCCACTTTGTGCCTGTTTTCCAGTTGTCATGGTTGTGGGTACTGAACATAGCAAGACAGCCCGATGCAGAGGAGAACAGTTTCCACCTTGTGATGGGCTTAGGCCTGGAGGGTGAGCATGGTTTGGCTACGGAGAAATTCAAGTGGCTAAACATAGGTATCTTGTGACCTTGGCATGTGTGTGGGGGATATAGGTGCACCTGTATGTTTGGTGTGTATGCCTACATGCCCACATGTGGGTAACAGAGGAGGATGCCCGATGCTTCATCACTTTACAGTCTTTTCCACTTATGTGGCTATGTGTGTCTGTGTCTATGTGCTTTGTGTGTGAGCACATACTGAGGCGCGCATACTGAGGTCAGAGGACAGCTTGAAGGAGTTGGTTCTCTCTTCTCCCTTGTGGGTCTCAGGGATTGAACTCGGGTCATCCGGTAAGTGCCTTTACCCGATGGACCATCTCTCTGGCCCTCCAGCTTAGTTTTTGGGGACAGTGCCTCTTACTGAACCTGAAGCATGTTGTTTCAGCCACAGCTGGCCAGAATGTTTCTGGACCTGCCTGTCTCTGCCATCCAGCGCTAGGGTTTTCCCCTCAGGACCACGATCAGCTTTTCACCTGGGTGTTGGGCATTCAGACTCAGGTCCTCTTGCTTCCACTTGGGCACTCTTACCCACTGGGGCATCTCCCTCACCTGCGCCTTGGCCTCTCTACTTCAGCTTGCTGCTGACCTGAGAGGAAACTAATTTGAAGCCAAGGAGAATCTGAGAGGTGTGTAAGGCCTGGTGGGTGGGAAGGCCTTCAAAGGTCAGGTTAGAGCTATATGGAGTGGGAAAGAGCCACACACTGGGTCTAATGAGGAAATTGTGACTGACAGGAGGAAGCGGTCTCCCTGGCAACCATGGGGAGCTGAACCCCGGGAGGGACCGACTGGAAGGGAAGCCTGAGGCATGATCTTCTCAGGGAAGAGAACACATCTTTCTTTGCCACCATTGTCTCCCCAGGGCACAACATGAAATCTGGATCCATAAATACAGTTGCAAGGCTACCTTGATGAGTGAATACACCTGTTCCTGGAGCCTTTCAAGACAGGTTGGCTGCCATTTCCCCAGAGCCAGAGCCCTCCTGCAGCACGCACTTAGCAACCCGTGCTGAAGATGGAGTACCTGAACCCTCTAGCTGCAAGTACTGTTGTGGCCACCTACCTGTACATCTCTAACAAGTCAAAGAACTCTTAAAGGGTAGATCTACCCATTTCAGGATAGATCAGGAATGGGACATATCTTAATTAGGGTGTTTATTGCTATGAAGAGACACCATGACCAAGGCAACTCTTATAAAGGAAAACATTTAATTGGAGCTGGCTTACAGTTCCAGAGGTTTATATAGGCTTCTTATCATTATCATGGTAGGAAGCACGGCAGCATTAAGGCAGACACAGTGCTAGAGGAGCCAAGAATTCTAGATATGATGATCCAAAGGCAGCTAAGAGGAGACTGTCTTCTGCAGACAGCCAGGAGGAGGCTCTGATTCCACTTTGGGCAGAGATTGAGCTTAGGAAACGTCAAAGCTTCCTCTAACAAGGCCACACCCACTCCAACATGGCCACACATCTAATAGTGCCACTCCTTGTGAGCCAAGCATTCAAACACATGAGTCTATGGGGGCCAAACCACCACAGGACGGCACCTTGCCAAGTCCTCCAGGCATCTCTGTCCAGCCAGCTTCAAATGCTCTATTGCCTGGGGATGAGGGACAGACTGAAAGAATGATGCTAACTCAAGTGCCATCTGGCCTCCAGGGGCACTATGCCAGGACACTGAACAGAGAGGCCCAGAAGGGATTGCCTTCAGGCAAGAGAGCACTGCTCTGGGAGTCACAAACCCCTCCTCTATCCTCAACCACAGTGAAGCCCAGTAGGAAATAATCCCGAGCCTTCTAGGCAGAAGAACCTCTCAAGCCACATATTGGAGAAGGCAACTGGGGCGGGGGGAGACCACTGTGCAGGGCACTGGTTAGACTGTGTGCTTAGAGAGGGACTGGAGAGGGGCCCAAGAAACAGGCCGCGATGAAGCCTTGGGTCTCGGACAGCCCCATGGATGATTTTGAGTGTGGGCTGGCAGGATGGCTGTGCAGGAGTGGAGGTGGGTGGGGATGAGGGGTTACACTGCCTTGGTAATCAGGAACGGAATGCAGCCTGCCCCAGAAGAGTTGTTACTGTGAGCGAAAACTGCACTCTTCAGCAGAGGTAGCTCCCTCGGGCACCGACAAGCTGATGGCTCCTCTTGCCGGGGACACCCCTGATAGCTGGTGAAACAAATCCGTTAGCTCTGAAGGGAGATCTGGGCGTGCGGCACAGCAGCCTCTGCAGCACGTTTCTCCCATTAACACTAATCCCTCTTGCACTCCTACAGACTACGTGGCGTCATCATCCAGTTTCAGATGAAGAAAACAGAGTTTTGGAAAGAAGATCACCTTTTCCCAACCATACAACTAGTCACTATGTGTTGTGGAGATGATTCATACTTGGACCGTTTGCCTCTTCCTCTCTTCCCATGACAAGTACATCTCTCTGACTTTGACTCCTTCATCCTCTCCTCCCACATTCCACCCATTTACTCTCAAGATTTTGGCAAATAGCTTCTCCTCCACGAAGCTCATTTCTACATTACTTTTTTCTTTCTTGGAGGTTGAGTTATAGCTGGTAATTTTACTTTTCAGACAGGGTCCTGCTTTGGAACCCATGCTGACTTAGAACTTGCAATCCTCTGACACCCACCCTCCATGTTCTGCAATTACAGATGTGTACCGACATGACATCCAGCTATGTCTGAGATTCTGAACCAGGAGTCTAGGAATCCCAGGAAATAGTATGCTAATTTGGGGACTAAAACATACTTTTTTTCCCCCTTTTTCAAGACAGGGTTTTTTGGTGTAGCCCTTGCTGTCCTGGAACTTGCTCTGTAGACCAGACTGGCCTCAAATTCACGGAGATCCATCTGCCTCTGTCTCTCAAGTGCTGGGATAAAAGGTGTGCACCACCACTGCCGACTTCCTGGCTGCGGGTTCACAATTTTGGGGTTTTTAAGTTTTTTGTTGTTGCTGTTTTTGTTTTTTTGGTATAGCATCCATGACATATTTTTTAAATGAATATTATGAAAAGCTTCTGAAGCCCAAAAGAAGTTGACTTTCCAGCACAGGTGGAAAGGTGGTTGAAGGTCTTTCTGGGCAAACGTTTGGGATGTGTTTCTGCCCTTGAGAAATGAACGCAGCAAAGGCAGGTCAGCACCACGGACAGAGCTCATACTGTTGGCTCCCCACAAGTCTGGCCAACTTCCATGCTAGCTGGAGGATTCTTGCCATCCGGGATCAGTGGGATGGCAAGTCAGACTGGGCAGTCAACACAGATGGCTTCCCTCCCTCCTTTTTTTTTTTTTTTTCTTTTTTAATGAAAGAGTCCCAAATGTTGCAATTGTCCTCACAGTGACATTTCCCCCATTCTGAGGGCCACCCGTCCCTCCTCACCATAGCAGTGATGAAGAGGGTATCAAGCCGGGCCGTGGAGTACCCTGGTGACAGATTATCACTGCCAGCCACGGACACAAAACCATTTGGTGTGGGGAAATGATAGATGCTAACACTCATTTTAAACACAGGCAACTGAATTCCCGCAGACAGGCGCCACGGCTGGAATTTAGGGCACAGCTGGTAGGTTCAGATAAGGTGTGGAAACAGTCCTGCACAGCGCTACGTTACTTAATAATGAAAATGTGGTGATGGATACCACTGTCTCGAGGAATAACCTCCCCATTTGGAGGGTTTCAGCTCCCAAACCATCCCTCCCTCCACAGCCCCTCCCCCACTTCTTTTTTTTTTTTTTCTGGAAAGGATGTGTTGGGGGTGGGGGTGAGGGTGGATAAAGACCAGGAGTGAAGGCAGCAAGAGGCTCACAATCCTAAAGAATTTAAGGAAATGTCCAAAGAACTCAGTTTGTAAAGATGCAGTCTATAAACTCACACGGGACAGCGAGTTCAACACTAGAAAAATGGACTGAGCCACCCTCCATGTTTTAACGGTCAGGGTACCACTCCTACCGTTGTTTCTATGATGTCACAAGGAGCCAATCAGAGTTTTCTACATAAAACTTCACCTGCCACCTGACTCGGAGCTCCAGGAGAGAAGGGACCTTTTGTCTGCTGCCTCCTCGACAGCTCCCTCTGGAGAAAGTTCGGTGCATTAAAATGGAATCTAGGCTGGGATTCTCCCACTCTGACAGGAGTCAAAAGTAATGGCCAACAATTGGGAGAATCAAGGAAGCCTCCTTCCCTCTCATGACCACGTGCAGTGTCCCAAGTCCAGTGTTTTCCTCTCCCAGGTCGCTCTCTTCCTTGACTTTCTCACTGGTCTTTCCCCCACTCCTAGCCTTAATGTGGGATCTCATTCTTGTCTCACTAAACACTTCCCTCCACTTCCCTCTCCAGCCTCTCTCTAATCTATCTTCCATTCTGGCCACTGGGGTCACATCTCCAAACAGAAACAGACACACCCACCCTTGTCCTTAAAGCCAACCATGGGCTTCAGCTTCCTGTAGGACAAGGCCTGATCTCCTTGCCCTTGGCAGCTAGAGTCTTTCAGGGTCTGCACCCTGACCCCTATGTCTCCAGCAGGTTTACACGAGGATGTGTTTCAGCCACAGGACCACAATGCTGCTGCCCCCTGCCTGCACAGGCACAACCCTCCCTTCCTCTTTGTTCTTGCGCTTTACCCCTTTGAGAAGATTTCCTTAATCTGCCCACTTCCTGGCTATGCCAGGCTCCTGATCATATGCTCTTATGGCAATAATCACCCTATCTGTCAGTGCTAGGTTGCTGTCACTGCCAGAACCAGGAGCAAGTCCCTGCTTCCCCAGTATCAAGTGTGTGGCCCTGAGCAGCTGGTGCACACTCTCTGACCCTCACATCTCTCCTCCTCTGTTATGGAAGAGAGCGGATACGAGGCATCCAGCATGGCTTCTGGAGCACAGTAGGAAATCAAGTAGTTCCTCCTCAGTAGGGTGAGATTATGCACCTGGAGCCCAGGAGAGGCTGGGGAAGGACCGTCTGATCCTGTCCTGGAAGCAGAGCCTGGGAGAGGCACTGCCTCTAAGACTCACTGGAGAGCACTAGGAAGGAAGTCCCCCACCGGGAGACGAGGGGACAAAGATAGGCTCCAGGGGCATCTCTTCCTGGCTCCACCACAGAACTGTCCCTGCCTTGACACAAGGGGCTCACCTGAGACACCTCATCATCACCTGTTCATCTGTGGTGTGTGGGGGAAGCATTTTTGAAAAATGACCCTGGTCAACTGAAGATACCTCCTAGCTAAGGGAGTAGCTGTTGGGGGCATCGGATCCCACAGGGGACAGAGTGCCTCTGCCTGACAAAGGTGTCTGCAGAGTGCCCGTTTTTAAAGAGACCGAGGTTGTTTGTCTCCAACCACTCAAGCTCCATCCACCAAAGAATTTCATTATTCATTCAAAAGATATTTGTTGAGCATCTACTATGTCCCAAGGACTTCACATGTCCTGGAGAGACACTGGAGATGGGCACTCTTAGGCACCTCATAGTCAAATGGGGGGAGGGTGACAGATGTTCATCAGTGCGTTGTCTTCAAAGTTGAAGAAAAGGAGCTCATTTCTGAAAAGGTATGTGGCAGTGGGAGGCAGGTCAGCCTGGGGGATGTCTTGGTTACTTTTTTTTTCATTGATGTGACAAAAACCTCATGACCAAGTCAACCTGTGAAGGCAGGCATTTAATTGGGCTTGTGATTTCAAAGGTTAAGTTCATGACCCAGCAAAGGCACAGCAACAGGAACAGCTGAGAGCTCGGACCTCAGACTGTCAGCAGGAGGTAGAGAGCACGCCGGAGTGCAGTGACTCTTCCAAAACCTTGAAGCTGTCCCAGGGGCACACCTCCTCCAAGAAGGCCACACCTCCTAATCCTTCCCAAACAGTTCCACTAACTGGGGACCACACATTCAAACATAACATAAGAGCCTATGGGGGCCATCTTCATCTGTACCACCATAGAGGGCTTAAGGGGGTTCCTGAAGGGAGGAGCTTTTCAGCAAAGAAGTGAATGCTGACACAGCTCACAGAAGGACTTGCAGTTAATTTGGAGAGTGTGTGTGTGTGTCTTCCTACTTCTTTCTTTCTTCTTTTGTTTTTTGTTTGTTTGTTTGTCTGTTGTTGTTGTTTGGTATTTTGGAGACAAGTTCTCTCTTTGTAGCCCTGGCTGTCCTGGAACCTGCTATGTAGACCAGGCTGGTCTTGAACTCAACTTCTACCCGCCTCTGCCTCCCAAGTGCTGGGAGTAAAGATGTGTGCCACCATTGCCTGCTTTACTTCTTTTTATATAAAAGGGGCGGAGCTTTGTTTTTATTTCTATTTGTGTGCAGGTGAGTGCCTGAGGGAACCAGAAGAGGTCATCAGGTCCCCTGGAACTGCTGTTCCACGCACTTGTCACCTACTCATAATTGTAAGAGGAGCTGGGAATTGAACCTGGTCCTCTACAACAACAGCAAGGGCTCTTAACCACTAAATTGTCTCTCCACCCCAGCCCCTTCTTAAAGTTCTATTCCCTAGAGCTGTTGCCAGCCATTTACACTTGAGTATAAATGAGATTTGATTAAAAAAAAAAAAGAACTTTTAAGGGGAAATGGCCTAAAGGCACTGAAAGCTTTGCAAAAAAAAAAAATATATATATATATAAAATGGCAGAAAAGAGGTATGAGCAACAAAAGGAAGGCAGAAGCTTAGACCCAAACCCGTTCTTTTTACATCATGTATATGTATATATTATATCATATATATATATATATATACACAGAGAGAAACAAGATGTAATATACATTTAATGTATCTGTATTACGAGATGGAATATACATGCATACATACATATGTAATGTATCTGTATTACGAGATGGAATATACATGCATACATACATATGTAATGTATCTGTATTACGAGATGGAATATACATGCATACATACATATGTAATGTATCTGTATTACGAGATGGAATATACACGCATACATACATATGTAATGTATCTGTATTACGAGATGGAATATACATACATACATACACACATACATAGATCTCTCTCACATCTTTCGGAAAGAAGCTTGACCTTGTGCCACCTGCCTCTAGGGTCTGCCTTTTTTACATATGGAAGTGGCATTAGCTACTCAGCACAGTATAAAACCCTACAGCTTATGCCTTTTCCATTACCCTTGAAATCCATGCTATGAGCATCTTAAAGCCTAGAGTCCTTGGAGATCCAGCCTGGCTCTCCCCTGACCTTGAACCCACTCCTTTCTGTGTAACACAAGTTGGGGATTGGTCCATCTCCTTGGGACTCCCTGTAGCCTGGCTCTTGACAGGGTCCTTCCCTTTCGCTGTTAACCAGGCAAAGCTACAAACTGTGGGGGCTGTCTGGACGTCAACTGGGAGCCTGGGAGCCTGGGACCCAGGCTAGACCTTGAAACTGGGACAGAGAGGGCCCTGAAAGAGGCCCTCAGTCCCTGTGACCTTTTTGGCGCTGCTGAAATGGCTCCTGCTGCCCAGATTGCAGCCTGCTGCTGTCAGGCACGCGCCAAGGTCAAGGCTGTTCCCCTGCTCCAGACTCTGCAATAATGGCTTGTAATGGGCTGTAAACAGGTGAAGCTTGCCTCGAAGATGCTTTTGCCATGAAGATCAGAGCAGATCCATTCTCTTTAACCCTCTCCTAGATTCGGATTGTAGCAGAGCTCCTCCAGCTCAGGAGGGCCTCCTTAGAGGCCTCCGTAGCCGGCACCTCATCCTCCCAAACCAAGGTGATGGGGAGGATGCTATTAGGAACACTTTATAGAAGGGAAAACCCAGGTGCAGAGAGGAGGAGACATTAGCTCTCCCAGATATTGGCACAGCTGGAACAGTTACCTAGACTTCTATGACCTCGTGATCCAAGACATGAAGCCTCTGCTCCGAAGTGAAAGGTGGGGAGGGGAGGGCTATAAAGTGATGCTGGAGTCTGCAGGTTTAGAGGGGAAAGAGGTCTGCATTTTACTTGCCATGTGACTTTAGACCCATTAATTAACCTCTCTGGGTTGCAACGCCCTCAGTCCTAACATGGAGATAGGATTTCCAGACAGAACGATTGTGTTGACTGAGCGCCATTAGATGCATGCACTTCTCGGCTCAGAGGTTACGATAAATGCTTTCCCCACCCTGTTTCTGCTTTTTGCCTAAAACAGAGGGTCCAGGCTTCTAAGGGACACGATCTGAACAGGGAGCTGCTGGGTGAAAATCAGTAACCCTCGTCCCAAGGCCAGCCCTACCGTGGAAACTGTTGAGGCCAAGGATGCTACACGCTATCCATAAGGTCACCCTGGGCCAGGCAGGCTGGGCCTCCCCGCCTCTGCCCGAGCCCCAGGCAGCAAGGCAGGAGCAGAGACATTGAAGCCGTAAATAAGGCCAACGGAGAGCCGTGATTCCACCTGCACCACCCGTGTGGCCATTCCTGTCACGCTGCTACCTTTACTGCGGCCTCCGTCACGCCAAGGCGCAGGAAGGCGGCCGGTTCCTCTGCCTTGCTTCTGAGCCCACTAGCAGCCAGACAGGAGTTTAAGCCGGACGGCCGGGGAATGGCGGCCTGGCATCTCCCTGTGTCATCTGCTAGCTCCTTGCTCCCCGCCCCCACATGGAGTCTTTGCCCCAGTGACCAGAAAGGAGGGACCTGGAACCTACTGCAGAGCATACCCATGTGAAACCTGGCTGTGCTGTGGCCTTCAGCCCAGTCATCGTCTGCTAAGGATTAAACTCCAGGCTTAAACTTAGAGCTGCTGGACAAATGGCTCAGGACAAATCTCAGAAGTTGGGTTCTCTCTTCTACCCTTTGGGCTCTGGGGCTCAAACCCAATTCCTCAGGCCAATGAGGAGCCATCAGCATCAGGTGCCTTCACCAACGAGAATCCAGGGAATAACTAGAATGAAAAGGACTGACCCACAGTGGGTGTGCAGAGTAGTGTTTCTGGCTGACCTCACCACAATTTGGCTTTTGCTATCTGCAAGCCAAGAAGCAGCACTGGGCTCCCCAGGGGGAGGGCGAAGCCACCCTCAGCTCCCACAAGAACTGTGAGAACAGTAGAGGTTAGAGAAGGCCAAGGGTCCTTAAGCCATCCGGGCAGGCTGTCGGCTTCATGCCTACCTGGGTGAGCACTCTGCCAAAGGAGAGGTCGGCTTAGGGTTGCCTAGAGGAGAGGAACCCATGAAAGCAGGAGATGGAAGCTTTGAGAGGACTCTGGAGGCACTACTGCCAGGTCTCAGGGCCACGGGCAGGAAGCTGGGATCCAGACAGTCTGAATCAAAAAGGGAGAAAAGAGACAAGGCAAGAAAGAGAGGAAAGACAGAAGGGAAGCATGGAGCAAAGAGAGGGGAGAAGGAGGGGCACACCACCAAACTTGACCGGTCACTGGAAACATTGTGAGACCCCTGGTAAAACTGAGGGAGTTTGAAAATCAGCACGTCCCCAAAAGTGATGATGAGGCTGGGAGGCATGGCCTTTGGAGGTAATTAGGTACATAGGAGCCCCGTGCACAGGTCTGTGCTCTCAGAAATGGGGGAGGAGCTATCTAGTTCTTTCGGCCATGTAAGAATGCAGCCCAGATTGGTGGTGTGCAATCCGCAAGGCCCCCCTCACCAGGACCTGACTATGATGGCGCCTGACCTTGGCCTTCCAGCATCAAAATGGTGAGAGCATTTTGGTTGTGTCCTGTCTGGGACTTTGATATAAGAGTCCCAAGAGACAATGTATCCTGCTGTGGTACTGTACAGCTTCTGGTGATGTCATTGAGGGGAGAGAGAACAGGGGCCCTGGTCCCAATCCAACCCTGTCTCGCTTTGTGGCTTTGGGTCTACCACTTTGTCCTTTTGATGTTTTTCTCGTTTATAAGACAGTGATGAAGTACAAGCCATTGTGGAGTTGGAATGGGATGTTTCCCACAGTCTCTGGCATTTGAATACTTGGTCCCCAGTTGGTCCTGCTGTTTGGAAGCTGTGACCTTCCTGGAGGATACTTGTCATTGGGGGAAGGTTTTGAAGTTTCAAAGACTTCGGTCTTTCCTAGTTCACTCCCTGCTTTCTGTTTGCAGCACCCAGCTTCTGTTCCAGCCACCATGTCTGCTGCTTGCTGCCCCGATTTGCCCATGAGCTAAATAAATCCCTCCTGTACAAGCTGCCCTGGCCATGGCATATTATCACAGCAATATAAAAGTAACTAACACAGATGCTTAAAATCAAAAGGCAGAGAGAGTGTGTCCTGTCTGCACTGGTGTTTGTGTAGGAAAAAAAAAAAAAAAAAAAGAGGAATCAAAGGGCAATTCTTTGTCTTTATGCATTGGTTGGAAATCAAGATGGATTAGAGGCTGGGGGTGTGGCTCAGTTGGAAAAATGATTTATGCATAAGTGTGAGACTGGAATTTGGATTCCTAGAGCGCACATAAAAAGCCATGGGCAGTCGTGCGTACACACACACACATGAAATCCCAGAGCTGTCAACGTAGAGACAGGAGAATCCCTAGGTGAGCTCTGAGCTCAGAGAATCTGTCTTGAATGGTAAAGGAGAAAGCAACTGAAGAAGACACTGGATCTTGACCTCTGACCTCCAGCTCCACATGCTTATATACACTTGTACATAAACAAACACACACACACACACACACACATTAAAGAAAGTAGATGGTCTAAATAGAAACTAAAATTTCAGTTCAGGTTACTAGGAATAAAGGAAAATAAATCCAAAGAAGATGAACAAATTTTAAGAGATAAAAGCAAAAACAACGGGCCCAAACAGGAGACAAAACGGAGTCGATCTCACGGTGCCAGGGTGTGGCAGGAAGAGTGAGCTCATTCACGTTCTTGCTCATTAAAATCAAGACATGTGCTGTCTTCCAGGCACGGTGCGAAGGACAGGGTACAGAGGGGAGCCAAACTCACAGCCTTGCCTTCAGGAGTCCCCAGGAGAAAGGTGTCAGAAAACCATCAACTAATTTACTCATTGCTCAACTATACCAGGCACAGCAGAGGCTTCGTGCGAGTGGGGAGGGGCCCTGGTGCTCCCCATCCTGTTACTCTGCTTCCCTGGCTATGAAAACAGCCGGGAACCACTGCAGCTGCTGATGCAACCCACAAGACATCCTTGAGGTGCTTCTGATCACTGCAGCAACCCCCCTCCCCCTCGAAGCTAGGATTGCCACCACCTCCACCCCAGAGCAGGGAGCTGCGGCTAAGCAAGCTCTTGAACTGGCTGCATGCTTCAGGAAGCACGTAAGGGCAGCGGGATGCGGCTTTCTGAGGCAGAGGCCAGGCTGGCGGCCGACGGTGCATCAAAGCAAACCAGGCAACCGGAAGAAGGGAAGAGGAGCAGGGGAAGCAGGCATGAGTGAGCATTCACTAGATACTGGGTATGCAAGAGCAATCAGTGTGTCTGAATTTGGCCTCATCGCATCACTGGTGATCTCCGGCTGGCTCTGAACTTTAGAGTTTAAAGGGTGCGGTTGCTTGGCCCCTAGGGCAGCCTCATCCAGCTCCAAGAAAGGTGCTTTTCAGATGGCTTGGTACTTATTGTATCACTCAGTCTGGCCTCGAACTCACAGCCATACTCCTGCGACCGCTTCCCAAGTACTGGGATTACATGCATGAGCCAGCACTTTACTGAGTGTAAAGCAGATGTGAAGAGCTAGAGGCCCCAGCCCTGGGCTGAACCCGTGGCTGTTGTCTGGGGCTTGATGGAGGCTGCAGGCCGGCCCTCATGTAAGGGAGGCTGGGGCAGCTAACTAGAAGAGCAGAGGCTGTGGGCGCCCTCTGTGGAGCAAGGGTTCTGGTGGGAGACCTAGTCATGCCCAAAGGCCTAGGCCGGGGCAGGTGGGCGTGGCCGCATCTGAGGCTGGGGGTTGTGGGCGGGGCACAGAACTGAGACTTCCGTGATTGACTGGACAGTGGGTTTTCTCCGCAGGGCATTGGGGAGCCGTGGAGGATTCCAACCCCTGGCAGGCCGCGGGCACCAAGACCAGCTGGAGAAGAGCTTGGCGCCCCTGGCAGCGGGCCGTGGACCCTGCCCAGCAGAGAAGGGGCGACCTCATCCACTCTCCTTCCTCTCCGAGTTCCGGGGCTGGCAGCCGTTTGCTCCCCCGTGAAGCCGCGGCGCACATCCTTCAGCGTGACATTGGAACATCACTGGGGGAGTGGAGGGTGACGGAGCACCATCCCGGGCGGTAATGGCTCCAACGCCTAGAGGAAAATGACATAAATAATGTCCCATTAGAGGCGCCGAGCTGCTCCGCCGAGTGCCTTGTTTTGCCGGCAACATGATGGTCTTCATAAACAGACTCATTTATTTTCCAGCCCTTGTTCGGGCGAGGTGGGGGTGGGGTGCCGAGGAAGGTGACCTGGCAGCGAGGGCAGAAATGGGGACCCACTTGCTGCCCAAACTCTGACATGGTGCCAGGGCCCGCCATCCACCCGCCCGGTCTTTGGAAAAACCCTGCTTCCTTCACTGCCACCCGGACTGCTGGGTGATGCCCGCAACCTGATCATGTAGCGATGGGTTTGAGAGACAGACTTGCATTCAGGTCCTGGCCCTGCGGGGACCAGCTGGGTCCCTCAGGTGTCGTGTAGCCTGTCTGAGCCTCAGTTTCCTCTTGTGAGAGTGTAATAGTGATTATCTTCCTGGCTGGTGTGAAATGCCCCGTGGGATTGCTGAGGCTTTCCTGAGCACTGTCCCCGTCTGTGTTCTCAGCTTTGTACAGAGAGGTGCTGACGACTCTTTTCTCCCCAAAGGGAGACTCATTTCTGTTGCTTCTGCCTCTTTCCAGGCTGGGCCTTGTGTCAAGCTCAGTCCACGGATGCTCTGTAAATGCAGCCTGTGACACGTGGGCCAGGACATGGGGGTTGTGGCTGTGACCCTGGGCACAATCCTCTCTGGACTCTTTCTCCCAGGAGGAAGGGAAAGGTTAAGCTGAAGGACTGTGGCCCCTCTCGCTTCCCGCTTTCAGGATTTCCCCCTAGAAACCCCATCCCTCCACCTGCAAAGAGGAGTCAGAAAGACCTGGGCCACCTCTTGCCCTGCTGTGTGGCTTTAAGCGAGGATAGAATGTCTCTGTGTTCATGGTGGTGTATTAAGAGACTGAAATGACCAAATCAGAGGTGCTTGCTGGGCCCCTGCAATGCTCCAGGCATTGCTCACAGCTGGGGACACAGCATGAGACAGATTTCAGTGGGAGAGGCGGGGGGGGGGGGGGGGGTGTCTTACTCAGCATTCCAAGGTGTTGGAAGGGTGGTGAGTGGCAGACACTGGCTCTGGCTCTCTGACACTCATACAGAAGGAGCCTGAGGGCTCTGAGACATCATTCTTTCTGTTGCTGCCTGTGGTTTCTCTAGGTTAGTAAAGCCTGACCTCATATTACATCTCAGAGCGGTTGGGTGACTAGGCTGTGGTGACACAGCTCTTCCAGAATACCGCCAGGAACAGGAAGAAGCCAGACACTGTCCCCAGAATACAGTGCCACTGTTGCGGCCAGTCCTGGGTCTGGGGCTGCTGCTGGCCTTGGGTCCCCAGCCTTCCTCCCTGAGTTTCCTCACCCCGCTCTGCCCTTCCCCTGGACAACCTCCCTTCTTTCCTCCCAGGATGCTGGTAGCTCTGGCTGATGCAGCCCCAGCAGGTACTGCTCGCCTAGCTGTCGCTGTGATGAACAGCTTCCCGTGGCCGAGCAGATAACAGTACACACACAGGTCAGGGGGGGCCCATGTAGCCCATCCATCAGGCCTCTGGCTGGTGGAGGCCTGGCACACCCTTGCGCCTGTTATCTGCCACAAATGTGTTTTTCCCCCAAGGTTAACAGCAAGAGTGACAGCTGAGCTCCCGACATCAGCAAGGGTTGGCTAGCTGGCGCCAGCCAGGCCTCCTCCCATCTTCCTCTCTCCCCCTGTGGGCTGGTGGAGACTCCCCCAGTCTTTCCAGGGAGACTACCCAGCCCTGCCAACTTCCTCCCCTCTCCTCCCCCTGCAGCCCAGACTCTTCAGCTGAGAGCATCAGCTCTTTGAAAGCTAAGGTGCAGACTACTTTATTCCTTGAGAATTGGGAGGCATTTCGAAAGTATGGAGTCTGGATCCACTTGGCTGGCCTGGGTTCAAATCTAAGACTTCACACTCATATGCTGTGCTGGGATTATAGGTGGGTGCCACGTGCAGATAAAAATCGAATCTCTTTAAAGTACTTAGGACAATTTGTTGGGCACATAGTAATGGATGAGCAGAGACAGGTGTCATTAAAGATATGGTCTTAAATGTCTCTCTCCCCTTCTCTTTCCACTTCCCTATCCACCTCCTTCCCTCCTTCCCATCTATCTATCTATCTGTCTGTCTGTCTGTCTGTCTGTCTATCTATCTATCTGTATGTATGTATCCACATGCATATTTTGGTTAAAGGTCAATGTTGGCTGCTTTCCTCAATTACTCTCTACCTGGAGCTAATCAATTTGGCCAGACTGGCTGACCAGCAAGCTGGAGTGATATTCCTGTCTCATTCTCAACAGCACCGGGATCATTAAAAAAAAAAAAAGCTATTGTGTCTGTCTTTGACATGGGTGCAAAGGATCAAACTCAGGGGCTCCTCATTGCTTGCACAGAAGCACTTTTTGACCAACCATATCCTTCACACTGGAGCTGTAAATCTTACACATGGAACCTCAAAACCTTCCAATCACCTTAGGGCCAGAGTAGAGGACTGGCTATCTGGAAGATTGTGAGAGTCTGACTGAGTGTCAGTGGTGGCTTTCCAGACTCAGCTCTCCCCAGCTCCCATACACAGGCAACTGACAGATTCTCTGCCTGATGCAGAGAACCCTGCCACAGACCTGCCTTCCAGCCAGGCTGTTGCCCTCTATTGAAGGTTTTGAGTATCCATTGCATAGCCCCTCACCAGCCTGGAGAGATGTTTATCAATCTGTCCACCCATCTACAATCCCCATTTATGTACTCAAGATATCTCATCCGTCCATCCACTCATCCATATACTTCTCTACCTACCCATCACTCATCTATCCACCAAGTCCATCTATCTACCCACTCATACTATCTGTCTATCCATCTACCTTTCCATCCATCCATTCATCCATCCACCCATGTACTTATCTGTCCACCTCCTCATGTATCTACCCAGTCAATGCATGGATCCATTCCATCCATCCATCCATCCATCCATCCATCCATCCATCCATCTATCCATTCATCTAATCAATGTATCTATCTACCTATTCATTCATCCCTCCATACATTCATTTGCCCATTTCCTCAACTATCTACCCAGTTCACACACCCACCTACCCCACTAACCCACTCATCCAGCCTACCCATCAGTCAATCCACTCCACTCTTCCATCCATCCACTCATTCATCTACCCACCATTTCCACACACACACATCCACCCACCCACTCCATTCACCCAACCATTTACCTATCCTGTCACTCACCCACTCCATCCACCTTCCTAACCATGTAGCCTCTCATCCATCCATGTACTCATCTATCCATCCATTCTGTCCAGGCATCTATGCATACACACATTCCTTCCATTACATCATCATATCATCAAATAGACCACTGTTTATTCATCTACAGTCTCATAATCATCCATTCTTTCATCCTTTCTTCTACCCATTGATCTATACTCCTGTCACTGGTCCATTCATCCAGTTTATATTTGCTTATTCTTCTTCTTCTCATTCATCTTCTATCTTCTTCCCCCCCTTTTCTCCTTTCATTCTCTTCCTCCTTCCTTCTAGTTTCCCCCTTTCCCTCTCTCCTTTTCCATTTCACTATCTTACTTATACCTTATTTTCTATTTTCTTACTTATATCTATTTATCTGCCCTCTGTTTGTCTATCCATCCATCGCTTCACTTAGCCCTGACTGAGCACCTGTCACATACTAGGCTCTGGGATGTCTACAGAAAAGTATTTACAAATTGGTTTCACCTTCAACTTTTAGCCCTACAGAAAGTACAAACACAAGGAGACAAGAGGCTGTGGTGGGTTACATCCCAGCACTCAGGATGCTGAGGCAGGAGAAATGCAAGTTTGAAGCCAATCTGGGCTATGTACTGAGTTCCTGTCAAAACAAAACAACCCCCACCTCCCCCAAAATGAACAAGAAAATAGCCAACAAAAGATTAAGTGTATTGACCCAGGATAAAAAAAAACGTAAAATTCTCTTTCTGCTAAGGCATCTGACCCAAGATCTGTGCCTAGCCCCTGTTGCCCAATTATTAACTATACAGCCTGAAACAGATTTCTTAACCTCCCTAGGACTCAGTTTACCCAGCTCTAGGATGGGGGTAGTCATGGGATCCCCGTCAGAGGACCTTCACAATGGTCAAATTAGCTTGGTAGTGTTGATCAAATGGCCCAGCTGGGCTTTATCAGGTGTCTCTCGGGGAGCATTATCACAGAAAGAGGGCGCTTTGATAGAGCTGGAGGTGAAACCGCTGAGACCTTATCCACAGCAAGAAGCTGCTACAGAAGGTAATAACCACCAATTCTGCACGCCGTGGGTATTGTCTGGGGAGGTCCAGTGCTACAGGGGGTGGGGGTGGGGGGAAGAGGAGTTGAAAGGGACAGGATGCTGAGACCAGAGGGACAAAGAGGCAAGTGATGGTGCTAAAGAAGGCAGGGTCTGGGCTGCTGGAGCCCTGGAGGCATGGGACTGGGAGCTAAAGAGGAGACCCAGTGATTGGAGCAGAGGTGAGAAGGCTCCCTGGCAACTCCTTCCTCCAGTGTCTATGAGCTCAGACTTGGGGAGACAAATTAGAGGTGAAGAGGCTGTCCTAAAATAAATCTGCAGAGCCCGGCTTTAGAATGTCACATGCAGGAGTCCTGCGGAGACCTCTAAGGCCACCATAGTTAACAGCCAGAGTCCCGTAATGAACCCAAGGCAGGCTCTGTCAGGCTCAGTTCTGGCCACTGCCAGAGGTATGGTTTTTCACATACTCTTATATTCTTCAATGGACTGATGCAGCGTGCCAGGCTCTGGGACACTCCGGGAGCTAGGCTGCCATGGAACTGACTCCTTTAAGAAGCTTGCAACCTACTGGAATAGAAATGTCTTTGTTTCTGTCTCCGATGCTGTGATAAATACTCTAACAGAGTCTGCTTCCAGGAGAAAGGGTTTATTCTGGCTCAGGTTCAAGGGTACAGTCATCATGGTGAGGAAAGTCAAGGCAGAAGGAGTTGAAAGCAGCAGGTCATTACTACATGTACAAGCAGGAAGCAGTGAGATGCATGCTCATGCTCAGTGGCCTTTCTCCTTTTTCTACAGTCCAGGGTCCCCTGTGCAGACCATGGTTTTCTGCCTACAGTTAAGACAAGTCTTTCCATATCAGTTAACATAATCAAGATGCCCATTCCCTAAGGGTGCCCAGAGGCCCATCTCTGGGGTAATTCTAGGTTCTGTCAAATTGACAATACTATCAAAAAAGCCAATGGGTGAATTGCCATATAGTCTTTTAAACGTACAGCAAACACAACAGGCCATGAGGCCTTCCTCTTTTCTGGTCCTCCTGCTCGTACACTGCAGGGCTCACTGGTCCGTGAAGATGTCACAGGAATGCGCCAGGTTGGTACAGATACTGTTGGCACACACACTTACACTAAGAGACCCATGAAGATGTAAATGCCAGCTACTTGTGACAGAGAGTGGAGTATTACTAGGGCTTTCAGACCATGAAAACAGATTTCCTGTTTTACCTTTGAATGGCTGCATTTTGTGGGAGCCTTATCTAGCTAATGTGGACTCTGGGGTCCACTCTATATAAGTGATGGGAACAATTCATGTGTTCACATGTGACTCTGCAGCTCTCTTCATTCGCTACCGCTTGTGGCACCGAGGATGCAGGCTTCACTGGGATTAGTGCACTGCAAAACCCACATGCAGGACATGACATATGTCTTGTGGGAGCCCAGGGGAGTGTCCTGTGACAATTCAGCCAAGTGGTCAGGGAAAGGTTCCCCTGAGCTGAGTCTGAATAGGGGAATGGGCATTAGCTAGCCTTGACTGTCAGCTTGATGGGGTTGGCAGACTGCTCGGAGATCAGAGAAGCATATTTCTGGGAGTGTCTGGGAGGATATCTCCAGAGGAGATTAACTGGGGATGAACCCCTCCCAGACTGTGGGTGGATGGCAATTTTTTATAGTAATGAAAAACTGGCTTACACCAGGAAATGCATATGAGACAGTGACTCTGATGGTTCTGCTTTGTTGACAGCTTGACTGGGTTTGGAATTACCCAGGGTACCTAGCTCTGGGTATGTCAGTGGTGAGCTTTCCAGAAAGGGTTAACTGTGAAAGGAAGATTCACTGCAAATGTGAATTACGTAGGCCCCACTGAATAAATAGCAGCAAAGGAGATGAATGCAGGCAGTTGTCTCTGCCTCCCGACCATAGGCACAACATGACTGGCTTCCCATGCCCCTGCCTCAGTGCCAGGTTACTGTGGTGAACCTGTGAGCCAAAAGAAGCCCTCCCTTCCTTAAATTACTTTTGTCAGGGATTTTATCACAGAGACAGGACAACTAGCTGATACAGAAGACAGACTGGGCATAGGGCTGTTGCTGTGAGTCATTTGACCATATGGGTGTTAGGTCTTTGGAATTTGTTTGTGAGGGGGCAGTAGAAGAGCTGTGGGCTGTGGGCTAGAGAAACCATAGAGATTACTGGGCCCTTCTGGCAGGAGTTCAGAAGACCAAATTGCTGAGAGAAATATGAACAGTAGGGGCTGGAGAGATGGCTCAGTGGTCAAGAGCACTGTCTGCTCTTCCAGGGGCCTTGAGTTCAATTCCCAGCACCCACATGGTGGCCCACAACCATCTATACTAGGATCTGATGTCCTTTTCTGGCCTGCATGTGTACATGCAGATAGAGCACTCATCTACATAAAATTAATAAATACACAAATTAAAAATAGAAATATAAACAGTAAAGGACAGGCTCATGCAGTTTCAGAGGGGAGTGAAGCAACCATTGGGAACCGGGCTAGAAGCCACTCACGTGATATTCTGGCAAAGGATCTGATGTGCTCTGCCTGAGTCCTGAAGATGTGAAGGGGCAGGGTTCAGATGTAATGGACTACACTGTCTAATGGAGGAAACGTCAAGACAACTGAACAGCTAGGTTGTGACATGGTTACTGCTCACTGCTCTCAGTTGGCCCAATAGTGAGTGTGGAGAGCTATGATCAATGGAAGGTTTGACAAGGAAAGATGGTGGCCAGTTCAAAGATGTGGAAAAGGAGGGTGCAGAGAAAGCAGGTGTAAATGTTAGCCAGATCGATATCGGTAAAGAGAAGCTTTCTCTCTCACCACTGTGATGGGAAAGGCACCCTAAAGTGGGACCCCAACCATCAAAGACTTAATGGAGGTACCCTGATGCTCAAAGCAACCACCTAAGGAAGGGTTTTTCTGGGTGCATGGAGGTGCCAAAGGGGTGTGGTCAAAGGGGGCTGCATCTTGAGCTGGCAGCAAAACTTGGAAGAATTATTTACAAGGTGCCATTTCTGCAGGCAGCAAAATGTAAGAGTTATGGTGCCATGGAGGCTTACACCGGGCTCCAGAGAGCTGCCAAGGATCACATTCCCTACAAGGAAACTGTGGTGCTTTGAATGGGAATGGAACTCACAGGTTCATATATTTGAATACTTGGTTCCCAGATGGTAGAATTGTTTGGTAAGTTTTGTTTGGAGGTGTGTTCTTATGGAAGGAGGTGTATCACTGGGAATAGGCTTTGAGGTTTCAAAGCCCCTGCTAGTCCCCTTCTCTCTCTCTCTCTCTTTCTCTTTCCCCTCTGCCATGTCTCAACACATAATCTCCAGAGCCATGCTTGTTTGCTTGCTGCCATCCTTCTGCTATCATGGTCAGGGACTTTCGCTCCCCCTCTGAAACTGTAACCAAGCCCCCGACTAAACTCTTTCTCTTAGAAGTTGCCTTGGTCATGGTGTCTCTTCACAGCAATAGAAATATAACTAAGACAGAGACCCTAAGCAGCCATTGTTTGGAGCTGTGGAAGGGAAGCCTGCGAGACAATAGAGACCCCAAGTATGTCTGCTCTGCCATGACTGTGGGGTATCTGCCAAGAAAAGCTGAAAGCACAGAGCAGAGAGGGCCTAACAAAGTTTCTGTGTGCCGTAGGTGGCAGAACTGGAGGGGCTGGGCTGTCCACGGCTGTCGGAGTCCAGGTGATGCCACCAAGAGCCACAGGTGCCTGGCATGGAACTGCGGGTTTCTTTCCCTGATGTACCGCAGTCTTGCTTTCATCCAGTCTTTTTCCTGTGATGGCCCATTTCTTCTCACTGGAATGGAAATGCCGAGTCTGTGCCATTGTGTGTGGAAGCAGGTGACTTATCGTTTGGTTTGAGGAGGCTCACAGCTCTGAGACTATCTTGACATTAATAGTTTCAGCCTTCCAACAAAAGTAGATTAGATTCCTTTGGACACATTTGGGGAGAAAGTGGTTACTTTTTGCTCTCTCCATTTTCTTAAGAAATGTCCGGTTTTGAGTGATTACAGTATGGGTAGATTTCCTGGTATTGTTAATTATTTCAAGCTTTTAAAAATTGTCTTATTTTATACGTATGAGTGTTTTACTGAGTGTGGAGACATGCACCGTGTGTACCCTGGGCTCCCACAGAAGCCAGAAGAGGATGTCAGCTCCCCTGGGACTGGAGTTCCAGGTGGAACTCCACTGTGTGGGTGCCGGGAACTAAGCCGAGTCCTCTGCGAGACAGCAAGTTCCCTCAGCCCCTGAGCCGTCTCTCCATCCCCTACTTCAGGCTTTCAACAGACAGTCTGTGAAAGAAGCTGTTGGATTTACGATAGAGAAAAACACTTCTTTTGGTTTGGATTTCTGCCCTGCTTAGATTTGTTTGAAGGATGAGCAGGGGTTGCCAATTCCATGGGATGTAAACAAGACACCTAGACATAATACATATAGCAGCTTGCTGTATCAGGTGGGCCGGTTTCAGATGTTTCTTTCAAAGGTAAGCTGTTTCACTCTTACCGAGACAGTAATTTCCAAATGTGTAATGTGTCCACAGATGTGCCCTGCATTCAGACTGCTTTTTCCCTGTTTTGACTTTTTGTTTTGTCTCCTGCCTGCCTGCCAAAAGCCAGGCTGCTTCAGGTCTATGTACAAGGCAAAGTGCTTAGAGCTTTAAAGCAGGGAACAAACTGAAAAGGGCAACACATCACGCCCTGAAGTGGAAAAGTCTGTGTGTTGTGGAGTTTTTTTAAAGAAAAGTTTTCAAAAAGGTTTTTAAAAAAGGAGATTGCTTTGAATCTCAGAGGAAACGGCCTTTGGGGGTGTGGGGGTTGTTAAAGATGACGGGGACTTTTGAAGTTGGACTGGATGCCTTTTGCCTGTGAGATGGTCATGAGGCTGAGGACCAGGAATGGAATGCCGTGGTTTAAAAGTGGTCCATCTCAGGGGCTGGAGACGTGGCTCTGTGGATTAAGTGTTTGCCTGGACAGCATGGAGGCTGGAGTTCAGATGCCCAGAACCCGCATAAATGCTGGGCAGGGGTGGAGCCTGGCCTGTTAGCCCAGCACTCAGGAGGTAAAGGCTAGATCCTGGGGATAAGCTGGCTCGCTGTGAACTAGCTGGAATTGATGAACTCTGGGCTCAGCAAGAAAGCTGCCTCAGTAAAGCACAGAACTATTGAGGAAGAGAACTGACATCACTTTCAGGCCTTCACGGGGCACACACAAACACACAGACACACACATGCACCACGCTAAGGCACAAATGTACATACACACACTAGTGCATACACACATCTCTTAATTAGGGTTTCTGTTACTGGGAAGAGACACTTTGACCATGGTGACTCTCATAAAGCAAAACATTTAGTTGGGGCTGGCTTACAGCTCAGAGGTTTAGTCCATTATCGTCATGGCAGGAAGCATGACGGCATGCAGGCAGACATGGTGCTGGAGAAGAAGCTGAGTGTTCTACATCTGGATCCACAGGCAGCGGGAAGAGACAGTGAGCCATTGGGCCTGGCTTGAGCAGCTGAGACCTCAAAGCCAACTCCACAGTGACAGAACTTCTCTAACAAAGCCATGCTTCTAATAACATCACTCCCTATGAACCTATGGGCCATTCTCGTTCAAACCATTGCATTTCAATCCCTGGCACCATAGGCTTGTAGCCACATCATGACACAAAACTGCATTAAATCCATCTTCAAAACTCCCGATAGTCTATCAGTCTCAGCAAAGTTTAAAAGTCCAAAGTCTCTTCTGAGATTCATGCGATCTCTTATATGTACTTTGCTGTAAAATAGAAATAAAAAGCAGATCACATACTTCCAACATATAAAGGCACAGGATTGTTGGAAACAAGCAGAAGAAACTTATTCTAAGTACTGCCATTTTGTTTTCAGACTCCATTTAGTCATAGGGAAAAACTAAGTTCAAGGTCCCACTCTTGTCCAGATTGATGAAAACTCCCTTGCTCAACCCCTTACGTCAAAATATGATTGGACAATGCCCACCCTGCTCCCCCTTGCTCTACGGTTTTCACCCTTTAAATATGTAACACAGCTTTCCCACAGGGATGCAGTTCAGATCCTGACCTGGCTGCCTCCCTGAGCTCAGAAAGTAAAGCTTGCATTTTCAGCTTGTCTCTGAAGTAAGTTTTCTCGGTTTCCACCCTGAACCCAACAAGGACATACATCGTCCATACATTATTATTATTCCAAAAGGGAGGAAAGGGAGCATGGTGAGGAAATGCTGGAGCAAAACAAGATTGAAAGCCAGTTGGGCAAACTCCAAACTCTGCGTCCCTGTGTCGGATGTCAAAATGCTCTTCAGATCTCCAACTCTTCCTTTCATCTTTGTTGGCTGCAATGTACTCATTTCTTTTGGGGGTGATCCCACTCCCCGTTAGCAGCTTTCCTCAGCAGGAAATGACCCTGGCATCTCCAAAAACATGGGAGCTCCAAGGCAATCCACGAATTGCCTTCACAGATTCATGCAATGGTGTCTCCAAGCCTCCGTGCGGGAACACCCCTGACATACTTGGCCTCGGGGGCTCTTCTTAGTCTCAGGGAGTCTTTCCACAACCCTTTCTTCTATTCTTGATGCTAACGCCAGGACCGCATGGCCAAAGCTGCGAAGTTCTGCTGCTTGCTGGGGCTTAACATGCCGGCTCCCTTGTTCAAGCACATTTTCACCAGCTCTCTATTTTTGATGGTTTCCTTCACTGCCTAAGCTTGGCTGTCCTGAAACTCGATCTGTAGCCCAGGCTGGCCTCAAACTCAGAGATCCACCGGCCTCTGCCTTCTGAGTGTTTGGGACTAAGGTTTTACACCAACACACCCAGTTCTAAGCTTTTCTTTAATTTATTTTCACTTTTTTTTTTTAAATTCCTTTTCACAAGTTGGAAGCTTGCTGGGTGGGTCTTGCTCCGACATCACCACCCCTTTTATTCCAGTTAGCATCAGGCTTTTCTTTAATCTGTTTATACTTCCTGGTGCCCATTCTCTCCTCGAACTGTACATTTTATATATATATTTTTTTCTTGCTCAGCTTGCTCCTTTTCATTATAGATTTGCATAAGTGGCCACGAATAGCCACACACCGTGTAGTCAATGTTAGGTTGTTTGGAAATGTCCTCTGCCATAGCTGTTAACTTACAACTCTTCAAGTTAGCCTCAGGAAGACTTTTTGGACAAGGGCAGAAAGCAGCCACATACTCACCAAAATGTTGCAAGAATGGTCTCTAGGCCACATACTAAAATTTTTCTCCTCTGAAACCTCTTGAGCCAGGCCCCAACAGTTCAAATCCCCCTCAGCACTGCAGTCTTTCATGCGCCTACTAATGTGCCCATTAAGCACTTCTTAGTGTTTAGCTGCTTTTCTAATCTGAAGTCTACATTCTGGAAACAAGAAGCATCGTCCGGCCTATCACAGTAAAACCCCATTCCTGGTACCAACTTCTGTCTTAGTTCGGGTTTCTATTGCTTTGAGAAGACATCATGACCATGGAAAGTCTCACAAAGGACACCATTTCATTAGGGCTTGCTAACCATTTCAGAGCACGAGCCCATGGTCATTAAAGGGGGTGGGGGAGTTTGGCAGCAGGCAGGTAGGCGTGAGGACAGAGCAGTCACTGAGAGGTCACATCTTGAGCCAGCAACCTCAATGCAGAGAGAAAGAGTTAACTGGAAATGCTGTGGGCTTTTGAAACTGCAAAGCCCATCCCCCCCAGTGACACACCTCCCCAGTGAAGCCACACCTCCTATTCTTCCCCAGATAATTCCACCAATTGGAGACCAAGCATTCAAATATGTGAGTCTATGGGGCCATTCTCATTCAAATCACCATATTCCTCTACCTAGGTTGGGGGTTTGGAGACCTTGGGAGGAGCACAGGACTGGGACTTAGTTGGCCACCAGAGTGTGACCTTGTGTGAGTAAACTACTCCTTTATTTGAGCTCCAGCTCCCATTGGTACATTGAGGATGGAGAATCTTGCCCTGCTGGGTGACCTAAAGACTGAGGGAGAGATGATGGATGAGGGAAAAATCGGTCAACACTGAACTTTGTGAACCTACAGTGTGTGCCTGGGTGCCTACTGTGTGCTCATGGTGTGTCTGCAACCTTCTCACTGTGTGCCTGAGCTTCGGCTTGCTTCCCGACCTGGCAGAGGGGGGTTTTGGACCAACTGTACTCTTCTGCCTTTGAAGCTCTGCTCCTCTGGCCCTCTAAGTGGTTTGGGCCTTCCTGCGTCCCTTATTAATATGCCAACACCTGGAGAGGTGTTAATCCATATTAGCTAATGCCTTCGTTACTGCCGGCACCTTCATTAGCAGGTAACACCTCCAGTTTGCAGCTCCCTCCTTCACAGAGCCAGCTGGCATTCAGCTGAGAAAAGAACCTTCAGGAATGGGGTTGTCAGAAGAAGGGGGAGCAGCAGAAGGAGCTCCGAGAGGAGGAGTCATCTCTGATAGGAGCCTTCAGAATCGTCTCTGCCCTTTTCCTAAATGAGAAGCCTCAGACAAACACCTTCACCTGCAGAGCCTGTTCTCTAATGGGGCTATGCAGCCACACCTTGGGTCACTGTGGCTAATGTCTGGCTTCTCAAATTATCTGTGTGTCTGTGGGTACCCCACAAATGCTTTTGTGTCTGTAAAGTTATGCTGTAGCGAGGGGTGTGCCTCCCTCCCGTCTAGTGGGGTTTGGTGTTTCCTATTCTGCCTTTCTGTGTGGAGACAACCTGCCTCACTCCAATGCCATGCTGCCCTCTGAACTTTGCTGGGACCACCCTGGCCTGGACTACAGCAGTCCTATGGCAAAAGGAAAAAACACTGCCAAGCCAACAGCTTCTCACCAGACAAGGCCTGAGTTCTGCTCATGTCTCACGAGCCAAGCAGGTGGGTGGTCGTGTGGGAAAAGTGACCTCTGCAGGGAGGTGCCTAGAGGGGGTCAGAGATGTGCTTTTTCTCCCTCCCTCCTTTCTTTCTTTCCTTCCTCTCTTCCTCTTCCCTCTCCTCTTTTTCCCCTCCTCTTCTCCCTCCACTTTTTATTCCTTCTCTTCTTTTCAACCACGCTCTTAGGTAGCCCAGGCTGACTTGAACTTGATATACAGCCAAGGATGACCTTGAATTTCTGATCCTGCTGCCTCCACCTGAGAACAGATTACAGGCGTGCCTGGCCACATCTACTTTATGCAGAACAGGTCCAGGGCCTCGTGTGTGCTAGGCAAGCACTGTACCCACTGACCTACACCCCCAGTCCTACTTCTTTCCTTTTTCCTCTTCTTTTTACAGTAGATTCTGGGCTTGACCCTTGAACTTGACATGCTAGGTAACCATTCTATCACTAAGTCACTCTCCAGGCCTCAGGTGCTTTTCTTTATGTTTTCATTTTAATTAATAAGTAAGTATTCAATCTAGTGTGTGTGTATGAGAGAGAGAGAGAGAGAGAGAGAGAATGTGTGGAGGGCAAAGAGCAACTTGGAGGAGTCTGTTCTCTCTTTCCACCATGTGGGACTCAGGGATCAAACTCAGGTCGTCAGTCTTGGTGGCACTCTCTTTCATCTGCTGAGCCGTCCCATGGCCACTCAAGTCCTTTTAAACAGCCACACAACCTACAGCAATGTGTGCTGTCATCTATGTTACCAACAGAGCCAGGCATCCGTAAGCGCTTATGAACGGAAAGCGTGAAGCAGATGAGGTTGGCATCTAGAAGTGGCCTTTTGGGTGTGGGTCTCTTCCACTTTTCTGTACAGTCTGAAGTCACGTCAGAACAAAAAGTTTCTGTACGCCCAGGCCCCCCGTGTGCCCGATGCCGTGGATTGGCTGTCGGGAGAGGCTGTAGAGGATAAAAAGGCACTGAGTGTGTAAGGAAAATTTGCTAACTGTGGCCAGACACTAACGGGACAATGATTGGGCCGCTCAGGTGAGTAACACTTGTAAGGCAGTAGCCAGGAAGACTCTCAGACACTGGCCTCTGGCTGGCCACTTACTTCTCACTCACTCACTGTTAAGCACCTGCTGTTTACAGGGCGATGGGTCTTGGTGATGAGTGGCACCGGAAGACACGGGCAGCTCAGGGACCCACAAAAGAGTCAGAGTTTCAGAAAGTCATTGTGAGTGGCTGGGGTCTGGCTGCCAGCTGGAGTTGTCATCTGGTAGTGGGGGGACACGCAGCTTGTGGCATGGCTGGTGGCAAGTGACTCACAGCACGCCTAGACTTCTAGGCGTCCTAGGAAAGACATACATGCATCTACATGCTGCTGTGTCTATATGTGGGTATCTCCCTATATAGCCCCGGCTGGCCTTGAACTTGAGATTCTCCCATTTCAGCCTCCCAAGCTCCAAGATCACACCACCATGCCCAGCTTCAAGAGGACATTTTGAAGCCAAACTACTCATTTTCTGGTTGTTCATTCTTCCACAGGCTGCTGGGCTAGGAGAGGCCCCTTGATCTGGTGGCAGGCAGGGACCTTATCATGGGCCTACTACATAGACGGAATGGGAGGGCTCAGAGAGGCCTGGTCCCCACCTGAGGTCACACAGCGTGACCAGAGCCTGGCTGCTGGAGTCTAGACCTTTGGTGGGAAAGGCAGGAGACCAAGCCAGGGGAGGCGCTGGGGGAGGCAGAGAGACGTGGAAGACTGTTTCCAAAGCCACATTCCCCCCCTCGGCAGATAGCTGTGCTCTGCCAACGGCTGAGCAGACCCTAGTCCCCAAAGGGACAAGGCCATTGTAGCTCTTGCTGAGTGACTGCAGCCTGCATTTTTCTTAATCTAAATTGAAAACTGCTCAAGTAGAAAAATCATTTCACTGTCTCATCTCAGAAAGGAAAAGGAGGAGGGAGAGGGAGGGGCTGCTCTGGGAAGGTGGGTGTGGCCAGAGCAGACAGGCAGCAAGCAGAGTGGCCCCTCCCTGCCTGAATCTAGCCCTGGCTGGCCCAAGCCTGACCCAGCCCTCCAGCCCAGCCCTAGGGTCAATCCATCAGACTGCTTCAGAAGTCAGTCAACAAACACTGCACAGGGCCTGCACAGGCTCCCTGTGGGACTCTGTTACATACAGTTCCTGCACTGATGGGGGCTCTTCCATTCCTTCATGCCTTCCTCTTTCAGACAAATATTTGTGGAACATCCAAAATGTATAGGCACTATTTCACATGTTAGGGTGATTTGTCCAGTTTATGCCCAGCCAATCCCCGGAGCCTGGGCTGGGCACGTCAGGGTTGATCAGGTGCAGCTGAGGTGGGGAAGACACAGGCATTTTCAATTTGGACTGAGAAGGAGGCACTGAATTTATTTGTAACAGGACAGCGTGTGCCAGCTGGCCTCACCCTCAGCATCTGGCAGGTGCTGCTCTAAGCATGGGGTCAGATATACCTGGCCAGCTTAATGCCCCTGGGCAAGACACTTACCATCTCTGGCTCTTGCAGCCCAGGAGAAGCCTGCCCTGAGTGCTGAGCATTCTTCGGATGGTAGAAATCAAACTCAGGCCCCTATGCCTACAGGACACACTCTTGCTAGCCAGCTCTCCAGCCCTGCCTCCTCTGGCTCCTTAGCCATCTCCTCATTTCTCAGACTTTTCTTCCATCTCCGCCTTCTGCATCCAGCTCCATTTGCATCGGCTGATTGTCCTCAGGCAAACCTCTCTCAGTCTCTGGGCCTGATCTCTCTACTGCTCTAGGAAGAACAAAGCTGAAGGGCTGTTTTCCTCCCTGGCTAGCCTTCCTGCCCTGCCACCCATCCCCAGGCTCATTTCACAGGTCAGCTCCCTTTAATTAGCAGCTCTCTGAGCCAGCTCCCTCACAAAATGGAGACTGCAGGTTCATCCAAATCTCATTAACCTCCCTCCTCCCTGCAGCCCTGCCAGGGTCAAGCCTGCCTCGGGCTAGGAGATGTCACCTCCCAGCAGGCTGGGGTAGGGGCCTGTCTGGGTCTGGGGGTGACAGGGTTTGCTGGTTCCGACAATATTCTGTCCATAGCGCTCTCTCAGCCAGTGGTGGCCACCTGGGGGTGAGGAGAGAGAAGGACCCTTCAGCACTTTAATTTGAAAATTTGCTGGGGACCAAGGGACGTGGGGAGCAGAGGGGACCGACTGGCTTCAAATGAATTAATATTTCACTGTATCGGGCAATTTCCTCTGCTTTCACATTGGCTTCCTCTTTTTTTTTTTTTTTCCTTTTTTTTCTTTCATCATTTTCTTTCTTAGAGGAGCAAAATGGCCCTACCCTGTGTCCTCAGTTATCAGGGTGGGAGTCGTCAGACCCTGACTGTGGTCTGCTGCTTCTGGAGGAACTTATGAGAAAGGTATGCCAGTTGGGGTTCCAGGCAGGGCACCTGGCCCTTCAGCCTTACTCCCCGTGTCTAGTCTGAGGACCCATGAGTATCTCACCTAGCAACCACTTTGGCACCCCAGCGACAGGCTTTGGCTTGTCGTGAATTCCACCAAGCCCAGCACTAACAGACTAATTCAAGAGAAATGGCACGTGTCCTTCAAATGTTTTTTAACAGCTTCATTCACAGTTGTCAGAAACTGAAAACAATCCCCCCCCCCCATGGCCCATCAACTGGCACATAGGCAAAAAATCTGCCCCACACTGGAACATTATGTGGCAAAAAGAAGAAGAGGAGGAAGAGAAGGAAGAAGAAGACGCACAGTGGTTTTGCAAAAACATTCCCCTGAGTAGAAGTGGAATGCTTTGGAAAGACACCCAAAGGTGCTGTACTGCAGTTCCAGGCATGACTGCCTACCTGGAAAAGTCCAAGTGCCAGCAGGCTCAGAAATAGAATCTGAGGATGCCACGAACTGGTGGAAGGGATGGGATCTGTTGCAGAGGGCACAAGGTTAACTGTGGGAGACAGGCAAAATACAAAATGTCTCTGGGGTGGTAGTGGCCGAGCTAGAACACATGCCCTTCACCCACCGCACACAGTAGAAGAGAACATCAGAGGCTGGAGAGATGGCTCAGTGGTTGAGCACTGGCTGCTCTTCCCAAGGTCCCAGGTTCAACTCCCAGCGACCACATGGTGGCTCACAACCCTCTGTAACTCCAGTTCCAGGGTATCCAATGCCCTCTTCTGGTTTCTGTGGACCTTGCATGCCCGTGGTACACAGATGCACATGTAGGAGAAATGCCCAGACATGTAACATAAAAATAAAACGAATCTAAAACCAAGACAAAACAAACAAACAACCAAACAAAACAACAAAGGTGGTGAGCTGGGGCCATGACTTGGCTGGGAAAGGCACTTACCACCAAGCCTGACAACTTGAGTTTGATCTCCAAGACCCACAAGGGCAAAGCAGGGAACCAACCTGATTCCTGCAAATTGTCCTTCAACCTCACAGTCTCCTGTGTCGTGAGTAACCACTCCCACACTCAAACAAGTGTGTTGTTGTTTTGTTTGAAAAAAATAAAGAAAGAAAGAAGGTGGAGGGCAATAAAGAAAAATGCTCAACATAGACCTTTGGCCTTCACTTGCCTGGACACACATGAACACATACACACCTAACACATAAAACAGAGAATTATTCCTTAACAAGACTCACTAAAAGTATTAGCCAATAAGTGTGTTAGCTAATTGCTTTGCTCTTTTCATTTTGGAGGCAAGGTGTTAGAAAACTTCAACTAACCTTGAACTCACTAATTAACCAAGAAAGACCTTGAACTCTTGATCTTTCTGCCTCCATCTCCTGAGTGCTAGGATTACAGGTATGGGTCACTACGCCTAGCATGTTCAATAGTTTTTCATTAACTTTTTTATTACATTTATTTATTTATTGGGGCGGGGTTCTGGGGATTGAACTCTGGTCATTAGGATTAGCAGCAAGCTCTTTGATTCACCGAGCCATCTCGCTTTTACATTTTAACTGAGGTTTCTGTGTGGCCACCGGGATGGCCTTTACAGCACTGAGGGTCCCATAAGGCTCAACAGAGCACTTTCTATTCCTGTCCCCCTTAGAGCAATAATTGCCCTTTGGGGGCAGTCATAGCCCTTTTGGGGATCAAACAGCCCTTTCACAGGGGCCACTGAAGACCATTGGAAAAACATGGGTATTCACTGCAAATTCATAACAGTGTCAAAATTACAGTTATGAAGTAGCAACGAAAAACTTTTATAGCTGGGGTCACCACAACATGGGGAACTGTAAGGGTCACAGCGTTAGGGAGGCTGAGACCCACTGCTCTAGAGAATGCAGTTGCCACTTTACTCCACCAGGGCTGTGAGGTTTCAGCTCTCAGGTGGTCTTCCAGACTGCCAGCTCCTGAGTTTGATTGGTTGTTGGTTGTCATTGACGTCAGATGACAGTTTCCCATCAGAGCACTACTGGCCACCTTAGCCCGCTAAGCAGCCTGCCTTGGCCTTGGCCCTTCCCCAACCTGCTGGCTCCTCGGTGAGTTCAGTTCTGCCTGGGTTTTCATTGCTTCTGCACATCCAGGCCCAGTGGATCCTGCACTCCACCAGCCTCCAGTGCCCTTCCCTTGTCTGTCTGTTCTTCTGCAGCCCTCCTTTTATTCACACTCACCTGCCCACCTGTGGCTCGGTCTTTCTGTCAGGCTTTCGTCTCAAAGCAGGGACTGGCTTATGCCCTAAAGGCCCAAGCCCAGGTTTATGTCATCTGAATCCATTGCCCACATTAGCTTGCACCCTTTAAGACCTTGGCTTTCTTTCACCTCCCAGGTGACTCTCTTAATAACTCAGCCATGGAGGCCATATTGTCAGCCTGATCCTGTCTGGACTCTGGGTACCGAGGTCATGATGCCATGCTGGCTGAGCTGGGACCATTTGCTTCTTCCTGCCTCCATCTCCAACTCTAGAGGCAACCAAGGAGGACCTCTTCTTCTTCTCAGTCTTTCTGCTGGTGCTAAGAGAGAGCCTAACACAAAATCTTTTCTGTATTTTATGTCTATTTTACACATGTGCATGTCTGTGTATAGATTAATGCATCTGTGTGGAGAGGCCGGAGGATGCCGTGTACCCTCTGCTATCAAGCTCAGCCTTATTCCCTTGAGACAGGGTCTCTCCCTGAAGCTGGAGCTCAGCAATTCAGCTAGGCCAGCAAGCTGGAGGGCTCCTCCTATCTCTCATCTCTCCTCTAAGACTACAGATGTGCCACACCTGCTTTATCCCCAGATGCTGGTCTTCATGTTTGCTCAGCAAGTGTGTATACCCACTGAGCCTTCCTCCCCCACCAACACACAATCTTAGGTGTATTCCCAGATGAATCTTTCCTCAGGTGTTCATTGCCAGTGGTTAAAGTTGCCTGCTTTCGGGACTCATGCAAATGGATAAGATCAGGAGGCCTCTTTCCCTCCCAGGCTGCCGAGTCCTGGGTCCACCAGCAGAAATACATGTTCTGCTCCTTGATATTCACTTGACAGCCAAGTGAGACCTGATCTCCCCACTCTGTGCTGAGGGGGAGCCAAGCTCCCATTAGCACCCTAGCTTCCTTTAGATGCTTCCAGTCCCTTTTCTGGGGCCCCTTGTGCATTTGGGGTGCCCAGCAGCCCGTTGTTGATGCTGACTCCCAGCAGCCCCTGCCCTGCTGGCACTGTGCGAGTCCCCATGTCCAGCCATTTCTCCCCCATCCATTAGCAGTCACACCAGGGAGAGGAGGGTGGGGTGAGTAAGTGGGAAGCCATTGGCTGGGTGAGCCCAGCAAAGGTCAGGCCACCTTGCATTTTCCCCTCCAGTGAATCAGCTCTTAGAGGCAATTAGCCCTCAGTAGTGCAGGGAGCACGGCGGGCTAACTGGAGCCAACGCTGCAGGGAACAGAGTCTCCTCTGTGGGCACATGGGTCCTGGCAATGGGGTCCAGGAGAGGAGCACCCTTGCTTATCGCCCCTGTGCTTTGTGTGGGTGGCCTGTGCCACCCTGCTCTAGAGGGAAACATGATAACATCCGGTACAGCTAGGCTGTGTGTGTCTCCGGGGACAGCAACCTTCCCAGCACTCCCATGCCTCCTGGTTTCTCCAGGCAGGGAAACAGTCCACCATAGTAAGCTACAAGGCAGCTTCAAGGGGATCAAGGAAGTCAATGATAACAAAAGCTGCCAAAAACATGAAGGAGGGAGGGGTGGGGCCATATACATCCTCCTGGTATTACACTCTGACCACACCCCAAAGTGGGCCAGTGCTTGTTCTGTGCGCTTCCTGCCAAAAAAACAAAGTGTGGGTATGGAAGATGTTGGGGACATGTCTGAGGGTCAGAGGTCAGCTTTGGGGAGCTGGTTCTCCCCTTCCACCTTTTATGCGGGTTCCAGGGATTGAACTCAGGTCATCAGGCTTCCACAGCAAGCCCTTTACCCGATGAGTCATCTTACCAGCCCCAAAGAATTTTCTTTCTTTCTTTCTTTTTTAAGACAGGGTCGTATATAGTCCAGACCTATCTTGAACTCTTCATGTTGCCGAGAATAACCTTGAACTCATGATCCTCTGTCTCTACCTCCCAAGTGCTAAGATCACAGGAGTGCACCACCAGGCCTTAATTTTTGCTGTGAAGAACAGCATGATCATTTCCCAGAATACTTGCTTTTAGACACAAAGAAGTTTAAGACTTTCATGAAGACAAGCATCAGAGAACAATTGTCAAAGCGTTGTAAGGGCTGATTAAAAAAAAAAAACAAACACATATAAGCGCACACATGCATGCACACACAGGTGCACACTTTAAAAATCCCGATATGGTAATCACCTCCCTTCCTAATTACCATATTCACCAGCAAGATCCAGCAGCAGGTGTGAGAGCCAGTGTCATCTCCTAGCAGTGGTGAGTGCAAGCAGGCATTGCGGGAAGCCCGTAGCTCGCGCTAGCTCGCGCCAGCTCTTCCTTAGCTTGTTTGCCTGTGCTCAAACCGAAGGAAATGAGAAATTTCAGTTTGAGGCAAGTGAAAATAAGAATATAATTTCCCGCCCATTTGAGTTCACAGCCCCCCCCCCTGAATTCTATTTGCAGTCAGGCCAGCTCCATTACATCCAGGATAAAAATGTATATTTATTGAACTGGAAAGACGCTCCCGGGAGATTAGCAGTGGGGGAGCAGGTGAGAGGCTGTGTGCGAGGGAGGCTCTGGCGCTGTGAATTAAAAATGTCTGTGTCCGAGGTTCACGCATTCTTTCGGCAAGCACCCCAGGGTCATCTGTCCTGAGACAGGTTTGAGAATGTGACCATGACACAATCGACAGGCCTGGGTATTCCCCTCCGGGGGGCAGGGCGCTAGAAGCATCCGTAACTTGCACCAAAGGTTGTGTAATTTTTTTAAGTTTTCAACTGTTTCGTTTTTAAATTAAAATTATTATTATTACATCCATTAAGTTACTGTGTGTGTGCATGTGTAGAGGTCAGAAGGCCACTTGGGGGAATCCATTCTACCTTGTGGGATCAGGTTTGACTACAAGCACCTTTACCTGGTGAGCCTTTTACCTTTAGACTGACTGACCCTGCGATTTCTTTTTTCTTGCTTATCTATATTTCCTAAATAAACATGTTCTTTGGCTAAATTTTTTTTAAAATCTCATCTATCTATCTATCTATCTATCTATCTATCTATCTATCTAATCTCTATTTCTAGTTCCATCTATCTCTCTCTCTCTCTCTCTATATATATATATATATATTTATTTTTTTATTTTTTGAGATGGGTTTCTCTTCATAGCCTTGGCTGTCCTGGACTCACTTTGTAGACCAGGCTGATCTTGAACTCAGAGAGACCTGCCTGCCTCTGTCTCTCGAGTGCTGGGACTAAAGGCTTGTGCCACCACACCCGGGCAAATGAAATATTTTTAAAATAACTTTTAAAATAATTTTTAAACAGCTGTGTTTTCATGTAGTTCACACACCACACGCATGGATTCTTTGCCGCTGCAGCAGCAACTGGCCATAAGCTTCGAGGCTCGTACTGTATGTAGTTCTATAGCTCAGAAGAGGGACGATCCTTCTAGGCTGAGGTCATCGGGCTGGCAGGGCTGGGCTCCTCTGGAGAGGCTTGTCTACAGAATTGGTTTCCTCTCCTTGGCAAGCTTGGAGAGAAAGCCTCACGCTCTTTTCTGGGTCTTAACGCGGTAGCCACATGTCCTGGTTATACCTCCTTTTGGGTTCTTGCCTCTTTTTTCAAGATCTTGGGATTACATTTCCATCTGGTCCTCCCCACCCCAGGAAAACCTTCCTTGTTTAAAACCAGCAGATTGGTGGCCTTTCTTCCCCCTGCAATCTTAGCTCCTCCTCACCGTGATGAGGAGCCTGCTTGTGGGGACTGAGGAGACAGACATCTCTAAGGGGCCATGATTATGCCTCCATTCCAAACAACCCCACATTTAAAATGTGTCGCTAAGTATTGTAGTAGGTGGGGAGATAGCTTAGCTGCCAGTCTGCTGATTGTTTAAGCATAAGGACCTGAGTTTGAACCCCAGCGCTCACACAAGAAGCTGGATCGCAGGTGCGAGCACAGCCCTGGGGAGGAAGACACAGGAAACTCGCTGGCTGGTCAGCCTGGGTTAATTTATGAGTTTCAGGCCAGTGAGAGACCCTGCCACCAAGAGTAAGGTGCATAAGTACCAGAGAAACAACACCCAAGGTTGGCATCTGCCTCTATATGCAGTGCACCTTGACACACACACATGAACACACACACACACACACACACACACATAAGTTGTAGTATATTGTAGGCTATCCTTACCAGTTGCTTTAGACATTCTATCATCCCCAAAGGCTCTCATGCCCTTTTAGCAGTCACTCCCGGATCTTGCCTCATGGGCTCTCCTCTCCAGGGGCTGGGCAACTCAGTGCTATGCTTTCTACACTGACAGCTTTCCCCACTGTGGACATTTCACGTGAATGCAATCTTACAACATGCAGTTCTCAGGGACTGGCTTCTCCTCCCTAGTAGAATGCTGTAGCATGGACCAGTGCCTCACTCCCTTTTATTGAAGGTGATAGTTCACCTCCTGTGTGTGCCGACTGTATTTACCTACTGTTTATCCGTTGACAGACACGTGGGTTGTTCCCTATTTTTTACTAGTATAAGTAGTATTCCTATAAATATCTGTGCACATACTGTGTGTGCGCGCGCGCAAAGATGTGTTTTTACTGCTATTTGATCTCAGGACTGGCATTTCTGGGTCACATGGAAGTCACGTGTTTACTGTTTTCTAGGTGTACACACGGCTTTCTGGATGGCTGCGCCATTTTCTATGTCTCCAGCAGAGCAGGAGGCTCTGTTTTCTCCATCCTCCCTACCACTTGTTCTCTGTCTCTTAGCCTCCTTTGTGTCATCCCCTGCTGGCTAGTGTGAAGTGGTGTCTTGCAGGTTCGATTTACATTTGGCTTTTGTTTTCAGACAGTGTCTCATTATGTAGTTCCCGGCTGGATTCTAAGGAACACTGCTCCCTGCTCCTCTGCCTCCTGAGTGCGAGAAATAAAGGTGTGCCCACCACATCCAGCTGAGGATTTTGTTTGTTTTTTGTTGTTGTGTTTTTTAAGACACGGTTTCTCTGTGTAGCCTTGGCTCTCCTGGAATCTACCCTGTAGACCAGAAGGCCTCGAACTCACGGAGGTCCACCTTCCTCTGCCTCTGGAGTACTGGGATTAAAGGTGTGGGCACCATGTCCAGCTTCAGCTGAGGATCTTATGGCCAGAATGGACTCTTACTCAAGTGCTCTTTCCCCAGGACTAAGTCTGAAAGTGCCTTCATTGCCCTAAAGATAAGAGACTTGTGGACTATTTTCTCTTAACTTATATGTTTATTTACAACAGAATCCGTGCCTTTGTTCCTCAATCTTTAGGGACATTTGGCATCAGCAAATTGTCATCCACCAGGTTGGAGTTAATAGTAACAGGGCCCTTGGCTTCGGCAGGAGAGAAGAGCAACCCCCATCCAGCTGGAGCCCCAACGCCCAAATTTTATGGGGGGGGTCATGCCTCTACCGGTTGGCCTGGAGTAGCAGCACCACCCCATGATACTGGCTATTACACCTGCAGCCTCAGACTGGCCAGCAGAGGAGGGACAGGGAGCAGGCTGAAGAGAGGTGTTTGGACGCAGAGGTCACAGGAGGAGAACAGAGGAGCTAGCTGAAACCCCGTCAGTTTTTGCTCCGTCTGAAGCCAGCCCAGGGTAGGGCAGGATGGCTGCTGCTTTCTGATCTAGCACCTCCGGGTTGGCATTCTCCTTCATAGAGGTGGTACCAGCCTTGACATCAAGTGCAGGCCGATGTAGCTGGCACTTCAGAGCCTTGGCAAAAGTCAGGTAAACTGGTGGGAGCTGGTGCTGGCAGCTGGGGCTGTTGGTGGAGGGCTTGAGGAGCTGCAGTGCATCCTCTGGCAGGTTCCTTCTCACTGAGGATTTGTGTTTTTAAAACAGTGTGTGTGCTGATGTGTATGTAAGACACCTGGGCTCCTGTTAAAATGCAGCTACTGATAGAGTAGGTCTGGGGAAGGTACACACACACACACACACACACACACACACACACACGAGAGTCTGCATTTCTCACAAGCTGCTGTGTGGTACTGTTCTGCTGTCCCACACACCCCACTATGAGTAACATGGAATTCAAACAATCTTTCCTAAGCTTTGCTCACCTACAGGCCAACATCAGGAGCCGGGGTGATGGCTCAGTAGATAAGAGTGCATGCTGTGCTCCAATCCCCACACCCACATAAAAAGCTGGGCAGAGCTGTTTATGTTATAGGTCATGTAGGCACATGAGCTGTAGGGGCAGGAACAGAAAAAAGGCTCTCTAGGATCAGCGAGAGACACTGTCAAGAGTAACAGGACACCCGCCTATCCTCTGGCCTATGAGTGTATACACAGGCTTGTGTGCCCACACACATATATGTACATATATGCACACAGGCACACACACAGACAGACACACACAGATACATATAGACATATGCACACATGCAGATATACACACAGACAGAAAAAGAAAGATCATACACACATATACACACAGAGAGACATACACACAGACCACACATACATACAAAGAGACATAAACACCACCCAGACATAGATAGACACATACAGGCATGCACATACACACAGAGCCAACATCGTATTTTTACCCTATTCTTCTTTCCCTCATAAAATAATTTTTTCTTTTAATTGACTAGCAATAAAATATCTTCTCAGACTCATTCCAGGCAATAATATGCATGAAATAGCAGGTTTTATGTGCTACTTGCATTTTTGCAATACGCATTAAAATATCTATTCAGATATAAAGGAATTCATCTGTAAACCACGAGAAATGGTTCTGAGGACCAGGGTGCCCTCCGCCCCCAGAGTACGGGTGCCACCAGAACCTTCGTGGACGGAGTTTCCCTTTAAACACCACCACACTTTAATTGGACACTTTTGACTTGCTTCTCATGGTTTTGCCCCATTTTTTCTCGGCGGCAATTTGGCCAGCGATTCCTGTCTTTTCCTCTATTATCCACTCTGATTAACTCGGCTGCACCTGTCAGCCTTTATTCCTGCAAGCGAGCGGGTGGATCGAGGCGTGCTGGAGAAGTCGTTAAAATGCATGAGTTAGATCCGATCCGCTCTTTCTTGTCTGGGCCTGGGGTGGGTGATGAGTCCCAGAGCCCCACATCTGGGCTCCTGTTGGCAGCTCAGGGCCGCATAGTGAGGGTGTCTACGGAAACCACAGGACTGATGTCAATTTTATCTAGGGGATATTGTGGGGAACACAGTGTGGTTGGATCTCTGATCATCTGTGTGTTTCCTCTGGGAGCAGAAAGCAGGTGAATTTTACCTACATGTCAAAGTCTCTCTCTCTCCCTCCTTTCCTTTCTCCTAACCTCCCTCTCTCTCCCTCCTTGTTTGAAGCACAGTATCAAATATCCCAGACTGCCCAGACTGGCCTGACTCACTATGCAGCCAAGGATGACCTTGAACTTGTGATCCTCCCTGCATCTGATTCTGGAGTGTTGGGATTCCAGGTGTGCTCAAGCACACCCAGGTTAGCCAGTGCTGGGACCGGAACCTAGAGTCTTCTGCTTACTAGGCAAGCCCCAGCTGGAAGAGATACTTTTCAAGATGGAGCAAGGCTTGTTTCCAGAACTTTCACTCTTTTCTTCTACTGGTTTTGCTTGGATACGTGCAGGACATAATCCTTAACTTCCCTATCTTCTTCTTCTTCTTCTGTTTTTAAAATTGCGTTTGAGTGAGAGGGAGAGAGAGGAAGGGAGAAAAGGAGAGAGAGAGGGAGGAAGGGAGGGAGGGAAAGAGAGAGAGGGAGAAGGAGAGAGGGGAGAGGAGAGAGAGAGAGAGAGAGAAAGTGGGGGCTCAAGAGCCACAGTGTGCATGTGGAAGTCAGAGGTCAACGTGCAGAAGTCAGTTCTCTCTTCCTACCATGAGGGTCTTAGGAATTGAATCTCAGCTCTCAGCTCTTAGGCAGGGGAGGTGGGATGATCAGAAGTTCAAGGTTATCCTTAGCTCCACAGTAGCAGTAGTAGGTCAGAGTTCAAGCTTTGATGCCCATAGTGACCTAGAGTAAAGTACTGTATCTGGATGAGAGCTCTGAATCTTCTCTAGAGACAATTATGATGGCAGCTGTCAGTTTCATTACCAAATCAACAGCATTATATAAAGTCTTAGCAAATCTTGAATACTGGTATTTAATATTTGCTTCCTTCACTATCTCTTCCTTCCCCCTTTCTTTCCTGCATCTTAGTCTTTATTTATTTATTTATTTATTTTTGGCTCCTCCCCTTCTCTCCATCCAATTGCAACTGCAGAGAGCAGCAAGCGTTTAAACTGAGGTCAGATGGTGGAGGGACAAGGAACTAGGGACTCAGAAGGTTACAGAGTGAAAGTAAGGCCTGGCCAAAGCTTGGGAATGAATCTAGCAACAGAGATGGGGACAGAGAGATGAGGACAGAAGCTAGGATCAGAGGGTGCAGACACCTGGGACACTGGAGGTCAAGTTAGAAGAATAGGGAGCAGAGGCTGCACCCTTAGGTTCCACCCCTGCTCGGTGTGTCTGGGAGAAGCAATCTCCTTCATCCATCTTGCTTCAAAACTCAGCCAGAGCTCCCGGCCTTCCTGTGTGACCTCAGACCAGAGCCTGACCTCTTTGGGCCAGCACTGAGAGGACTCCAGGCCCTGATGACACCTCTGGCTTTCCAGTGAAGACTTCGCTGGCTCCAGCAGACTTCCAGCATCTTCAGGCCTGCTCCCTGCCCAGAGATTAATTTGTTTACTCCCTTGCCTGGAGATGAACTGTGAGAACTAATCGTCTATCAGCTGCACCCCCAACACAACCTTGCCCCGCCCGGCCCTGAATGTCCATTTTCTGGCAAAATATGTCCTCACTGCTGCCAAGGCCGCTTGGAAAATGCTAATTTTATCCTCAAATTAAAATTTGTTCTCTTTTCCTCATTTTAATAAAAGCGAGGCGTCCAGAAATGTTGCCATGGCACAGAAGAGAACGATTGGACGTAATTTTCAAGATTCCTTCCATCACATGGCTCTCCGAAGGGTCTGTCCTCTGGCCCTGACCCCCTCCCCATCTCCACGCCCCCTGGGGCAGCATTTACATTTCTTAATAACCCCTCATTAATATTCATGAGAAGGGGTGGGTAATAATGGCTGAGCACACAGCACTAATTCAATTTCCACCCGCCTCGGCCTGTTTACTTAATCACCAAGGGACCGGGGTTACTCAGCACAATTATTTATTCGGAATTAGATCTGGAGGCATCTGGACGGCAAACAGGAACCAGAGCAAAATGCAAACTGCATTCTCTTGGTCGTGTGCTCCCAACCCCTCCCCTTGGCTGCCTGCCGAAGGCTCAAGGCCAATGGGGTCAGGACAAGCCCTGGGCTGGGAGGGTACTTCTTAAAGTAATGCCCAGTGCTGGGTACGTAAGGACTTGGTACGCTGGTCCTGTCAGGAATCTCTCCGCAATGGTGGCCCAGGAGGGACCATCAGGTCTGCTGGTGGCTAAGAGTGAGGTTAGCCTCAGGGGGTGCTGGGAGCTCATCCCAACATGGCCTCCCATACTGAGACTTGGACACAGGCCTAAGAAGGAGGAGAGTGTGTGGCCTGAGTCTGAATAATAATGCCTGTTCACCATCATCCGAGCGTCAGTATGTAGAAAGCTAACCACAACCTGTGGCTTCAGGCATTCACTGGGGTTCTTAAAACATATCCCCTAGCCCGGCATGGTAGTGCATGCACTCCTGTAATCCCAGCACTCAGAGAGGCAGAGGCATGTGGATCTCTGTGAGTTAGAGGCCATCCTGGTCTACAAGGTAAGTCCATGACAGCCAAGGCTACATAGAGAGACCCTGTCTCGGAAACAAACAAATAAAAATAAACAAACAAAAACATGTCCCCTGTGGATAGAGGGGAACTACTGTAGATTATGACAGCTGCTTGGGCCACCCTCCTCTAACCTGATGCTCTCAACAAACTCCTGTTCGTTCCTCAAAGCCCGACTCCAATGAACCACTCGTTTTTCTGTGTTCTCCCAGCAAAGCCACAACTCTTCCTTGTGCTCTCTGTGCTCTGCTCCATCCCCTCTTGAGTCTTTTCATCCAGTGCTGTCTGTTTTCTCATCTGTTTCCACTCCTATGCTCTACTCCATGCTGCTCATATGAGCAAGGAAGTGCTATACAAGATGCTAAGTATTTCCTCTCTCAGCCAGGGCACAGCTTGGTGGCAGCCTTCTGCCTCAGCTGGTCTTTGGACTCCTCCTGGCTTCCAGTTGCTTCTAGGCTTCTCCATCACCTTCTGCCTGGAAGTTCCTCTTTTGTGACTCCTTAGGTGGTTCCTGCTTCCACTCTGACCCATACAGTCACCGCTGGAACAAGATACAATGTGGCCACATTCTATATCCTAGGACTCAGATATGAAAATACTCCCAGAGGTGGATGGATGGATGGATGCATGGATGGATGGATGCATGGATGGATGCATGGATGAATTAATGGATGAATGTCGATTACATGACTTCTCTAATTGGGTCTATTCCTGCTCAGAGTATCTCCCTGATGTGAATAAGCATTTTGGGGATTTGTTTGTTTGTTTGTTTGGTTTGTTTGTTTGTTTGGTTGGTTGATTGGTTTTTCGAGACAGGGATTCTCTGTCTGTCCTGGACTCGCTTGGTAGACCTTGAGCTCACAGAGATCCGCCTGCCTCTGTCTCCCTTGAGTGTTGGGATTACAGGCGTGTGCCACCACCCCTGGCTGTGAATAAGCATTTTTATGAAAATAATTCTAAGCCAGGCAGAGTGGCACAGCCTCTAATCCCAGCATGTGGGACACGGAGATAGGAGGATTACCACAAATTTGAGGCCAGTCTGGCTTATAGAGTGACCTCCATGCTAGCCTGGGCTGCATAAAAGATATGCCTCAAAACACAACACTAGTCGAAACAGTAGCCTCCTAATGAAGTGACGTGTAACAGGAAAAGGCTGTGGGAACCCCCTGTGAGGAGCTATGATAGTGGGCTGTTACAGTTAGGCCCAGTCAGCAGTTCTGCTAAGATGGCTGGAGAGTAGCGGGGGGAGGGGGCCAGGGAAGGGACTTGAGGGGGAATCAGTCATAAATTGGAGGCAGCATCTAGGAAGGAACAAAAGGAGGGGCTGGGGGACAGCAGGTGATTTAATCACCACAGACTCCTTTAAAGGCAGCCCCCCCCCCACACACACACTGCAAAGCACCTGGGCCCTGCAGTGCCCAGCCAAGCTCTTCATTGAAATTTCTTGGAACTCAGGCTAGGTTGGAAGGAAGTCAAGAGCCACCAGCTTGTCTGCCAGGTGAGGTGAGAGGGTGGCCGAGGGGGACAATGTAGCAGTCACTGAAAGAGCAGACAGGGACTTGGGATGAGGGAGGAGAAGGAAAAGGGGGTAGCAGGTTCCAGGGAGGTGCCCCAGCCTGTGTGGCCTTCCCCAGAATCCGAGCTGGGAACAACGGTTTAATAAAGGAAAGTATTTGGGAGGTAAGAGGCCAGGTGGCCAGTAGACACTACTTTGGGCCACTGAGGCTCAGTCTAGCTGGTGGAGAAACTGGGCAGGGGTTCACTGACCCCTAGCACTCCTAAGGGAGCATGGCCCTAGGGTGGGTGCTGGAACCCACGTGGCTATATGACTGTGCAGTGAGGGAACAGGACTTCGGGACAGCCGTGGGGTGGGACACAGAGGTGGGTTAAGGGAGGGCCGCTATGGTGTGCTGGTGTCTGGTACACTGGGGTGCTTGCTGATGACACAGGTGTGGTGAAGAGCCGTGGCACGGGAAACCCACGGCACCAGCACACCAGGCTGATGCTCTCCAAACTGAGGTCGCAGCCTCCGTGGCTCGTCCCTCCCTCTTTTCCCTCCACAAATACTTCCCGAGCACCTACTCTGCATCAAGAACATCACTAGGCAGAGGCGGGCATATGAACAAGACCCCATGCTGCCTGCATATGAATTTAGACAGCAGATAACAAGCAGGGGCCTGTGCAAATAAGATGCCCTCTGAGCATGCTGACCTCCCCCAAGGAAACAGGAAAGAGGAATGACGGGAAACAGGATCGGAGCAGAGCTGCTCTAAGCTACACTGTCAAAACAGCCACTGAGACTAGTTCATCATCAGAGACCAAATGATCAACCACAGCGCTTCCTGGACTCACAGCTTCTGACTCGATCTGTCTGGTTTTTGGAGTTTCAAGGTCCAATGCAGTACCAAATATTATAAGATCTTTTTTGTAGGTTTATTTTATTTTTACTTTATGCGTGTGAGTGTTTTACCTGCATACACACCTATGCACCGCACGTATGCTTGAGACCCATGGGGGCTGGAAGAGGGTGTCAGATCTCCTGGAATTAGACTTACAGATGATTGTGAGCTGCTGCTTTGGGGCTGAAAATCAAGCCCAACTCCTCTGGTGGAAGACCCAGTGCCCTTAATCACTGAGCTATCTCTCCAGATCCAGTGCATATATACCAATGTTAGATTCCAAGTTTTTATTTTACTTAATAACAATATTTTTTAAAGTCCAACAATGACCCTTTACAATTAATGTGACTCCACAAAGAGACAGTGTTTTAAACATCCCCAAAATAGGAAGAACATGAACTCAGAATAAAAAGACAGTCTTTTAAATCAAATAAATATATTTCATTTTATTTTTGAAAAATTCTCATTTTCACCATCTTGGCCTCTGACTCTTAAATGCTCCCCTCCACCTCAAAGACCAACATGAGTCCAGGATACATAACTGTTGTTTTGTCTTTCATTTGGTCATTTGTGTATCAAGAGAAAAGTGTAAATCTTGCATCATACACCCTGTCCATCAGTTTTTCCATTTGTAAAGTTGGGCCAGAAAGTTACTTACATTCATGTTCAGGAGATGAACACTAGGAAGTGTTGGGGAGTAGGGAGGCGCTGTTTTAGCAATGATAAAATTTCCAAGCAAGTCAACCGAAAAAGAGAAGTCGTTCAGCTCTGAGTTTCAGTCCATGGTCAGTTGACTCTGTTGTTAAAAGGCCAGGTGTGAAGCAGGGACATCACGATAGAAGGGACGGCCACGAGAAGCTGCTCACCTCCTGGCAGTCAGGAAGCAGACAGAGAGAACAGAAAACAAGGTCCAGCAACAAGATCTACCCTTTAGAGGCTCACCCCTCAGTGACCTGCTAGAAGACCCCCACTGCCTGGTTTCCACCCCACACACCTACAACAGCGTCAACTGTGCCTCTATTGATGGTGGAGTCCATTGATTAGTTCAGAGACTTCATGATACAGCCATTTCTTAGCATTACCAGCTGGAGACCAAACCTTTGCTACAAAAACCTGTTTGGGGGATACCTCATATCCAAAACCTAAGGCTCACAGCCACCTCATAGTGCGAATGAGTCTCTGTGTTCTGTCTCCAGGAGTTCTCAAAGTCTCAGCTTCTAACATTTCTTCAAAGTCTACATTCAGAATCTCTTTCGAGACTCAAACTCTGACTGTGAGCCCCTATAAATCACATGTTTGTGGGACAGCGTTACATAGCCCCATTCCAAAAGGGAAGACTAGGAAAATACCAAAGAAGAGTTATACCGAATAATACTAAGAGTTAGCCAGAAGACACACAATCCCACAGCATCCGGTCCAGCATCCAGAGGCTGCTATGAGCTCAGTAGGCTCAGGTTGCTCTACCCTACAACTTTGCCTTCCTCTGGAGCAGCATCTCCAGCTTCCTGGAGTCTCCATCACAGCCGGAGCCCCACTCTCATGGCCACATGTATCTTCCTCTCCAGGGCTGTATTCAGGGATTCTAAAGTCTGCCACACATTCCCTGGCCTTCCAATCCTTCCACTGAAATCTAGACAGAAGCCTCCTTGACCACACAACTCTTCATTTTACACGCCTGCAAAACCAGCACCACATGGACAATGCCAAGGGCTGCCATCATTTGAGCATTAGCTAGACCCCCTGGGGCCGTGGCTGCAGTGGCTTCTGAGTGGCTGGATGTCTGGACACAGGGAAGTGAAGCCACAGATGGTTTCCTAGGTATAGATACAGGGTGTTGCAGAGTTCTGTTCTCGAAGCAGAACCATTCAGACTTTACACTTTCATACCACTGAATACGCAGTAGGAGATTCCCTGAGCCCTATTTTTCATTGTCCTTAAGCACTGGCTTCTTTTTAAAGGCCCCACTCTCCCCAGCTACCATACCTCCCTTGGACCCAACTTTAATCACACTCTTTTTCTGTAATTTTTTTAAAAACTCAGATTGGGGGATAAGATGAGAGCTGTACCCAAGCTTTATGAATACATGGCTTGGGCTGAGCCCAGAGCATTTCTGTCTAATTATCCCTAGGCCTAGGCCTGGAAGCTCCTAGCCTCTATACAATCTAATCGTCTGCAAGCCCAGACCTTGAAGGCTTCAGCTTCCAGCCTCCTCCTGCCATCCTAGGTCTAAAACGTTTTCAGCCTCTGAGACTTACTGCTGGATAAACCCACCCTTTCTAGTTCTTTCTGAACTCTGGCTGGCTGGTTCAGCTCAACTGTTCTGGCTCAAAGCCCCTCTCCAAGCTGACTGAATCAAACTGGCTCTCTCTGCTTCACCGAATTGTTCTATTTGGAAAAACTACCTCTGAACTCCATGAACTCAACTGAACTGCACCGAACCGTACCGTACTCCTGAACTCTACTGTACTGTCTCCACGAACCCTACTCTCCTACACTGCACTGTACTGTCTGACTTTCTGCGCTGCTTTTATAAAGTCTCTCTTGTGAGAGTTATGCATAGCCTATCTCTGACTCATTCTGACAAATCTTTCTCTGACTCATCGCTTTGTCTGTCCTCCAATTAGACATCATTTGGGATTAACAGTGTGTATTAAAGGAGTGTCTATAGTCTGGGCAGCGGGGATTGTGTCTATATTGCAGCCAGAGGGGATTAAAGGTGTGTGCTAAGGCATGTCTGTATCCCAGCTGGATCAGCAGACCTAGGTCTGTGGCTATGACCCCTGTTAGAGTAGCCTGTTGCTCGACTCCTCTGAACAAACTTTCATTTTCAGATCCCCTCCCTGTGTTTGACTTCCAAAGCTCACTGAAAATCTGGCTAAAAGAAGTCTGCAATACCCAACTCATGGAGTTTCCTCTGCCAAATTAATTAGCTGGTCACCTTTTTATCAGCCTTCCATAAAGTTTCAGGTTATGACAAAGTACAGACAAGTTCCCTGGCAGAATGTGACATAAGTGGCTTCTAGTCTGATTTCCTATAGACTTGTCAATCCCGGAAGCCACCTCCTCAGGAAGCCACCACTGTTTCATTCTTATAAGTCTTCTAATACCCCACAAAATGCTCATTAAGCTCAACTTATATAATTTTAAGACTTTTGGGTTTTTTTTTGAGACAGTTTTGCTATGTAGCCTGGGTTGGCCCCAAAGTTGCTATGTGCATTGGCTGGCCTTGAACTTGGATCCTCTACGATGGTCTCCTGAAGGCTGGAGTTAGAGGCTTTCATTCCTACTACATGTTGAAGCCTATGCTTTTTCTAGTCTGAATCTCCAAACGTACCCAAATTCTCACCAATCAACTCCGAAGGCCTCTGAAACACATTATCTGGAATAGTTGTGGTCACAGACCCACTTCTTGGTGCCGATTTCCTGTGTTAATCAGTCTCATCACTGTGACAAAATACTTGAGGAAAAAACCTCAGGGATTAAAACTTGAAGAAGGACTCACTGTGGTCCATAGTTTCAGCTCAGGGTGACTGTTATTTCTTAGGCTGTGACGAGGCAGAACAGATGTGGCAAAGGGTACGGTGGAGGAAGCCACTCACCATAGAGCAGCCAGGAAGCAGAGGAAGCCAGGAAGTCCAAGATGAACTGTTCTTCAAAGGCACATCTTTCTTCAGCTCGGCCTCACTTCCTAGCTTTCTACAACACCAGCAAACCAGGAATCTTTCAGTGGAGTCATCCATTGATTGTATCAGAGCACTTACATTGTTTTAATAACATCATCAGCTGGAGAACAAGCCTTCAGCTCATGAGCCTTTTTGCCAAGGAGTATGTATGTGAATGTGTGTGTGTGTGTGTGTCTGTGCACTTGGGGATGTCTTAGTTACTTTTCTATTGCTGTGATAAGGCACATGAGGATACCATGATTATGGAAACTTAGGAAATAATTTATTGGGCCTTAAAGTTTCAGAGGGTGAGTCCATGACCATCATGGCAGAAAACATGGAAGCAAGCAGGTAGGCATGGCACTGGAGTAGTAGCTGAGAGTTTAGGTCTGATCTACAAGCAGAGAGAGAGACACTGGGCCTGGTGCGAGCACTTTGAAACACCAACACCTACTTTAGTGACGTCTCCTTCTTATCCTTCCCAAACAGTTCCTCCAACGAGGGACAAAGCATTCAAATATGAGCCTGTGGGGGCTGTTCACAATCAAAACACTACAGGGGGAGGGGGATTTATTTTTTTCATATTGAAACCATAAGCCAGTTTTGATGGCTCATATCTATAATCCTAGTACTCGGCAGACTGAGGGAGGAAGGGAGAATTTTTGGTTTCTTTAAAATCACAGAAATGAGCCGGGTGTGGTGGCACACGCCAGTAATCCCAGCGCTGTGGAAGGCAGAGGTAGGTGGCTCTCTTTGAGTTGGAGGCCAGCCTGGTCTACAAAGTGAGTCCAGGACAGCCAAGTCTACACAGAGAAACCCTGTCTCAAAACAAAACAAAACAAAACAAACAAACAAACAAACAAAAACACAGAATATTATGGGAATATGTATTTGTTTTAATCCCAGGTGGTGGGGACTATGAGGATCCTTCAGATTGTCCACAACAGATGAGTATGGTCTGCTTGGTGCTCTAGCAAGGATGTGAGTTCATCAGATGCAGACAGTTTCTGCAGGTGTGTGACAATTGGAATACTGGGGACTCTTAAGAGGGTATATAAATGCTAGAGCCCCAGAGGGGTGGTGGCAGTGGCTGTTCCTCCTCCTGCTCCTGCTGCTCTTGCTACTGTTGTTTCTACTGTTGTTTGTTGTGGTTTGTCAAGTGGTCATTGTGATTGAGTATCCTGATGGTGGAGATCAACCTTGCCCCCAGGGAACTTGACATCCCTAATCAGCAGGAAGTAGCTTAACGATAATGACAGCCCCTTTCCCCCCCCTCTCTCTCTCCTACCTAGTGTTGGGGATTGGAAGGGTGGAAAGCAAGGGTGGAGGAGGATGAAAGAGAGTAAGGACCCCATAAAGTAGCCAATGCTGGCTACAAGGGAGACTGAAACAATAAATTAAACCTTAACAGTTTACACAGCCTGCCCTTCCTCACACCACCACTTTCTCTGCAAGGTGAGCCCTTCTCTCAAGGTTGTGTTCCGGGCTGGGAGGTGGCTCAGTGGGCAAAGTGCCTGAGGGCCCGAGTTCAGATCCCCATGTGAAGAACCTATATAAAAGCTAGCCACTATAATGAGTATTAGTGTTTTTGTTGTTGCCGTCTTAGGTTTTCAATACAGGGTTTTCTTGTGTACTCCTCACTGTCCTGTAGATCTACTTACTCTGTAGACCATGCTGGCCTCAAACTTAAAGATCCACCTACCTCTGTCTCCCAAGTGCTAGGATTAAAGGTGTGCACCACCATTGCCTGGCTGTAATGGGTATTTGTAATCCCAGAACTTCTGTGGTGAGATGTGAAGCTGAGACAGGAGCTTTGGAACCTTGTGGGCTAGCCTGGGGTATGCAGTGGCAAACAACAAATAAATCCTGCCATAAACAAGATAGAAGGCAAGGTTTCATCTGACCTCTACACACACACACACACACACACACACACACACACACACACACGGGTATGCATGCAATAGAAACTTAACTAGGCCAGCTGGCCCCGCCTCTTCTGGATCCTTTAGACAGGACTCTGGAATGCTCAACTTCCCCTTCCAAAATTCTAGAACTCTGAGATTCTCCCATCAAGCAGTGGCCTCTTGCTTTAGGACTTGGGCAATCTCTGTCACCTCTCTAGGGACCACTGGGTCTGCTGCAATGCTGAGGTCTCGTTTATAAGCGAAGCCCTTGCTTGGCAAGCTGGAGGGGGCCCGTGAACGGGGTAGGGAGGACGGCCCCCTGGAGACATTCTCTGCTCCCTCTGAGAAGGGAGCAGTTTCTGTCAGCCTCCAGGTCTCCTCCAGAACAACAGCCATGCAACACCTAACAGTCCCCATAGCAGCCTCCCCCCAGACCTTCTAGTTTGCTTTTGTTCATTGGCAAGGAGTCAATTTTCATAGGCCAAACTTCTACCAACCAGCCTGGGCCATGAGCTGTCAAAGACAAACCGCCCCTTTATTACCCTCACCAGGCAGTGCCCATCCTCACGCCTCAGGTTCTGGAAGGACCCCACCTGATACACCTTGTGGCTGGGGCTCCCTTCGTCCTCTCTTCTGATGGCTACTTAGCATGCGTGGCAGGAAGTCAGGTTTATTAGTGGCCTTCGGTGCAGCACAGAACCCAGAGGCTAGGTGGGAAGCAATGATCCTGAACACACCATCTGGAGCCTGGATCCAGCAGAGCTGGAAGCAGTTTTGTTCTTAAGACTTTCTCAGTACAAAGCCTAAGACAGTCTTTTGTTGCTTACGGCAATTTGGTTTGTTTTCTGTCCCTGAATTATACACAGCAGTAGAAGAGTTGGTGCCGTGTGTATGTGTGTGTGTGGGTGTGTGTGTGAGCGAGTGTGGAAGTCAGAAGTTGATGTTGGGCATGTTCCTCAATTATACTTTTGTTTGTTTGGTTTTTGAGACAGAGTGTCTCTGTGTAATCCTGGTTGTCCTGAAACTCGCTCTGTAGACCAGGCTGGCCTTGAACTCACAGAGATCTGCCTGCCTCTGGCTCTCAAGTGCTGTGATTGAAACCTCAATTATACTTAAAATTTTTTTTCTTTTGAGACAAGCTCTTTCACTGGACACGGAACTTATCAGTCGGGGATATGAAAACTGCCAGGCCAGTGAGCCAAGGTTCTGTGCTTTAGCTTGCCCAGCTCTGAGCTCATAGGTGCACAGTCCTGCACCTAGCTTTTTATGTGGCTACTGGGGGTCAAACTCAGGTTGTTATGCAAGCACTTTACTGAATGAGCCTTCTTCCCACCCCTGGAGGGAATGCCAACATTCCACCCTCACATAGCCCTGAGAAGCTGGAAGAACAAGGCTGCATGGTCCGTGGCCCAAGGCCCAGGGATATTAAGGGTAGGTAGAGGCAGGTCTGAGGTGACCCAGTCTTGATGTTCCAGTCATACTAAGCCCCCAGAACGTAGCATGCTCTCTTGCCTCTGGGTCTGCAGTTGACCCAATAGTGCTGACCCCCAACCTACATCAAGTCTTAACCCCAGGTCCCAATGAATATGGGGTATTTGAAGATGTAAATAACACAAGAATTCCAAGACAAAAATCATGGGCAGAGGGGGACTATGGGTAGGACTCCTTTTCTTCCCACTCCCTACTCTTCTGATCCCTGTCTCCCCTCATCCCTCTTTTCTCCCCGCTCCCTGAAGGGGCTTCAGCCAGCTGGAGCATGTTGGGCCCAGCTCTAGCAGGCCTCGCCCTTCTCCCATTTTCTCTGCCTTGCTAAAAACATTACATTCCTAGAGAATTCTCTTTTTTGACCACTTCTTCCTCCTGAGGCGGGCTACCAAGGTCCAGCTATCAAACTGTTGAAGTCTAGCAGTCAAAAGCCCCCTTTATAAACTGCCATTTTCATAAAGCCACTTAATTAACATGCCCAATTAAAATTAAACACTTCATCCTAACATGGGGTTTCCCCCTTTATGAACTGCCATTTTTCTATGGGCCACATTTGTCTCCTCTCTATCCAGAGACACTGCTTTGTTCCTCCTGGACAAATATCCCTGCCCCCTCTCTCTTGTTTCTTCCCTCCTCCCTTGCCCTCTAGCTCCTGTTTTTGTTTCTTATTCCCTGCCCTTTATCCCTCTGGTGTAAAGAAATCTCTTTTGTGCTGAGAACTTGGTCTTGGGGTTCCTAAGCTAACACCAATCTCCTAACTTTCCATCCCTCTTTCGGAGACAGGGTCTCACTATGCCACCCATGTTGGCTTTAAACCTTCTGAGGACTGGGATTGCAGGCATGAGACCTGACAAACGTAGGACAGCCAGGTGGCTACAGAGGACAGAGGAGTATAGGAGGGATCAGCCCACAAGCCAAGGAATGCCTAGGTTCGTCCATAGCCACTGGAAGCAGCCCAAAGCAGCAACCACCCCACAAGGACTCCAGAGGCAGCCAGGTCTGCAGGAGCAAATGTATTCTGCGGTTTGAGTCATTTGTTACAACGGCTCCAGAAAACAAATGTCGATGCATCTCCATGTGTTCTACCAGCGAGGCACTTAGACCCTGACTGCTGCAGTCTCTGCTCACCTCTGCATTTTGGTGCTTGCGGGGAGATGGTGAGGTTTGTGCTCTATGAGGATAGAGGGAGCCTTTCACAGCCTTCTTTATGTTCTCTGTGTCTTTACTCTGGGGTGCTGCAGGTCTCAGCTGAAATGCCACCTTCTGTCTGAGTCTCCGGGGCCCCACCTCTTTACTCCCAGAGTCACTGCGGTCCTTGTCAACACAACTTGCTCTGTGTCCACATTGGGGTTGTACACCCAATGTGTCATCAATGTACTTGTCTTCTCTTTGTGGCCACATGGACATCTCACACGGTACAGGAGGGACATCCACTAATGTTTGCTACGTATATAAGGAACTGCCCCTGTTTCTGGCCAGGCCTGCTGCATGACTGGACTCTTGCCTCCACCAGGAGAAACACTCTCTCACAGCAAGTGTGGAATAGCCAGGATCACCAGTGGTAGTGGGGTGGGCACTGGCGGCAGTAGGGGTGGGTACTTGCCCCAGTACAGCTATACCTTGGCATGGACCCCTGCCCGTGTTGCCAAGGCCCTGACAGAGGCGTGACAAACAGCTTGGCTGATGGCTTATAATGTCAAAAATGATGGAAACAGGGAGGCTACTGCTGAAAGAATGGGTTGGGGACGCTTGTCATAACTTTATTTGTGGGAGGTGAGTTCCTGTCGTCCCGGTGATGGATGGTGGCCAGGCCAGCACAATACAGACCCTGCCATTGCCTCTTTCCCCTTGCTCTAAGCCAAATGACTTTGGGGATGAAAAATGACTTTGCTGGGAGAGCCAGGGGGCAGGGGAATAACGGGAGAGGGGCCTGGGTGCTGGGACCTTGGGAGGACTTTTGCTTTCTTTTTGCTAGGATCTAAATTTTGCCCAGTCTGCCCTCTTTTCTATCCAGGGAGATTACTGATAATAATCCCAGAAATACTGTCCACCCTAATTCTCAAACATGCCGTAAGAAAGACGCATTCTCACCCAGGTGAGGAAGCTGAGGCCGGCAGAGGAGAAGAGCAGAGAACCTGACTGAGGATGTGGTAGAGGACTGCCCAGGGCAATCGTCCTTCAAGGGGCAGCTAAAATGTTACTTAGTAGAATAAAAAACTCAACTCCTCCTCCCCAATCATCCAGTCAATGTTCAGCCCAGTGAACCGGACAGAGTTCTTGAAGAGATTCACACACTTTCTTAGGCAAAGCGAGATAAGGAAGGGGATGGCAGCTTTGGGAAAGTGTCCAGTCAGCTGCACACATTGTGTCATCCCTGTCGCTTTTAGGGCTACCACCTTCAGATGTGGACCTCTGGCAAACATGGCTGCCCAAGCGCAACAGGAAGTAAAACTGGAGTGCCAAGTCTGGGAGAAGAAACACTCCTGGGGCGGGGCAAACAAAGCACTTAAAAATTGTCAAATATCCCAGGTTCAGGCATAAGCTCTGTGAAGGAACAACACCTAAACCCGAGAAGGTGGCTGCTACCTCATCTTGAGGTAATGGTTTCAGAGACTGGGGGACAGGAGCAAATAGCCAATAAATATATGAAAGGTTGTTGGCCGTCCTCAGCTGTTGGAGACATGCAAATCAAAACTGCTTTGAGATCTCATCTCACTCTAGTCAGTACGGCTGTCATTAGGAAAGAAAATTACCAGGAAGGCTGGCCAGGAGGTGGGGAAAGAGGGACTCTTAGTCACTGCTGGTGGTCTGCAAAATGGTGCAGCTACTGTGGAGATCAGTGCGGAGGCTTCTCAATGGGCTGAAAATAGAAGGGCCCTATGGCCAGCTATCCCACTCCTGGCAGTATACCCCAGGGATTCTAAGTCAACACGCAGCAGAAAGGCTTGCAGGTGTAGGCTTACTGCTGCTCTGCCCACCGTAGTCGAGATACGGGACCGGCCGAGAGGTCCAGCAGAAGACTGGATAAGGAATAACGCGGCTGGACACAATTCAGCCATGATGCAGAAGAGAACTGTGTCTTCTCCCACCGGGGCCCAGGGAACATTTCATGAGGGAGTGGAAAGAATGTAAGAGCTGGAGGATGGGAGCAGTGTCCTGAAACACTGCCATCCAGGTGTGACGTGACTGTTGCAGTCGTGAGCACCAACAGCCCTTTGGCACCAACAGCACACGGTCGAGCCCTTCAACATTCCGGCACAGACAGAGGAGGCCCTGTGAGTCGCTCCTATCTCTTTCTGAGGAGCTAAGGACTGTCAGTGGCTTCTTGGGGGGGGGGGGTGTGTTATTTAATGTGTAGCCAGTGGAGGGTCTAAGTGAGAAAACAGCTTCCGAGGGAAAGGAAGAGGGACCACAAAGGGGTAGACACAGTAAGAATACATTGCAGGTATTTGTGCAACTGTCAAAAGTAAAAACAGGTGGAACTGGGGAGCAGCGTGTTAAGTGAAATCAGCAAGACTTAAACAGACAATTTTATTGGTTGGAGTAGTGACATGGCTCAGCAGGTAAAGGAGTCTGTGGCTAAGCCTGACAACCTGAGTTCAATTCCTGGGATCCATATGCTCAAAGGAGGGCACTGACTCTCCCACAAGTTGTCCTTTGATCTCCATACACGCTCTGTGGCCTGAGCACACATGTGGGTTGCATACATATACTTACACAATAGATAAAATGTTTAAAATGAAAACTTGGAAAAAGAAAGGCAATATGCATGCTTTCCTCTCACATACTGGTTCTAGATTGTGTGTGTGTGTGTGTGGTGTGTGTGTGTGTGACGTCAAAGTTGAAGGGAGACTTTTTGGAAGGATGAAGGAGTAAGAGTGGATAATGGTGCACACAACATCCAGAGAGGAAGTTGCAGTGAGCCCCATCCGGGTGGATACTGAATATGTGCTCACTTTAGAAAAAACGATAGGGAAAGAAGACAACCAGTGGGATGGAGTTATTGGGGGACGAGGAGAAAACAAAGAGGCCTGTGCCCATTTCTGTTTGCTAACCCTGCACAAGTCCCTGCTCTTTTCTCTTTCAAACAGAACCTTAGTTTAGAGGGTGGGTCATTTTCCTGCAGATGGCCCGGGGCTGCTGTACCAAGCTAGCCATGCCGTTCCAATTGCAGAGTGAGCGATGAGTCTGGAAACAGGAACAGTTCTGCCCAGTGAGAAGGAAGGAGTGCTGCCTACAGGCTTCTAGAAGAGATTCTGTTATTTCTCAGGAAGAAAAAGCCCCTGCTTTGTGCTGGACATAGCTGTATCTGTGTTTAACATCTGATGATGTGGCAATTGTCCTGTGAACAAATGGGTAAAACTAAGTTCTCATGATGTCACAGTGGGAAGTGGGGGGTGGGGCATGGAGCCATTCAATAAGTGACTCAACAGGCTCCCATACCTCGGAACTGAATTTCTCAGTGTTAAACAGTGAGGCTGGTGTTTCCTTTCTGCAGCCCCAAGGCCTTCCAGCTGGCATAAGGAAAAGTAGACTGGGAAGCTGATGGTTTCATAGTCCAGGCTTTTGGAAGGGATTAAGGAAGCCTAAGGGTGCAGGCTTGCAGGCTATGCAATTGCCTGTATCCTGAACAGGCAACATCAACAGATCATTATCAATGGAGCAACCCAAGCTTCAGCTCAGCCGATTGCTAGATGTGTGAACTTGGACATGTCATTTGATGTCTGAGATTCTAGTCCCTGGGATTGAGGGTGATACATCACAGAGCTCTGGCGGTAAAACGGAAAGGCTGCTGACAATGACAGGTGCCTTCCTTTGCTCTCTAGCTCTGTGATAAACACCATGCCTAAAAGCAACTGGGAGGAAAGGGTTTATTTCATCTTCTAGTTTACAGCTGGCCACTGAAGGAAGCCAGGGCAGGAGCTCAAGGCAGGATCCCAGAGTTGGGAACTGAAGCAGACGTGATAGAGAATGCTATTTACTGGCTTGTTTCCATGGCTTGCTCGCTTGCTTTAAAAAAACTTTTTTAAATTTAATTTTTATGTGTGTGGCTGTTTTGTTTATGTGCATGCCTTGTGCCCACAGAGGTCAGAAGAGAGAATTAGATCCCCTGGAACTAGAGCTTCAGATGGTTGTGAGCAGCCGTGCAGGTGCTGGGGCTTGAACCCAGGTTTTCTGGAAGAGAAGCCAGTGTTCTGAGCCACAGAGACACCTCTCTAGTCCCTCAGCGTTCCCTTTTGACACAACCCAGGGCGACCTGCTGGGGTGGTGTCACTCACAGTGGGCTGGTCCTCCAGTATCAATCACTGGTCACAGTGAGAAAGCACATCCTCTCTGCCCTTGACTGAGGATGTGACTGGCTGCTTCAAGTGCCTGCCTTGACTTGCCTGTAATGGTGGATTGGAATCTGGAACTTTCTCCCTCCTCTGAGTAGCTTTTGTCAGGGTATTTTTCTCACAGCTCCAGGACAGGGGGAGTACAAAGGCTTTCAGTACAGGTTTTAAAGAAGAAAAAGTATTGACAGTAACAACACGTGTCACTCTCACTCATACTCTGCTAACTAGTTTGTTTTTTTTTTCCATCTTGACACAAGTTAGGATCAAACAGGAAGAGGGAGCCTCAGTTGGGAAAATGCCTCCATCAGATTAGACTATAATCAAGTTTGTAGGAGTATTTTCTTTTTTAAAATTTTATTTTATTTTTATTTTATTTTGAGACAGGGTTTCTCAGTGTAGTCTTGGCTGTCCAGGTTCCTGCTTTGAGTTCTTGTTCTGACTTGCCTGGATGATGGACTTAAAAGCTGCAAGTTAAAAAACAAAAACAAAAAGAAAAACCCTTTCCTCCTCAAGTTGCTTTTGGTCATGGTGTTTTATCACAGTAATAGAAACCCTACCTACCTAAGAGAGCACTAATTCTATTTGCGTGGGCTCTGTACCTTGTCACTTCCCATGGGTATTGCCTCTCGATACTATCACAACGGGGAATAGGTTTCAAGGCAAGAGTCCGGGAGGACCCAAGCATCTAGATTCCAGCAGAAGTTCCACCATTTTAGTCTGAGATCCAGCTATACCTGGTATTTGGTTTCAGACATCCCTGGTCCCTACCTGCAGTAGGTAATGGCTAACAAACCCAGCCCTCTCCCTGAGTCCCCCAGCCCAGGGGCGGGGCTTCCCCTCTCCCAGAGTCTCTTCACTTATAATCCAGACATTTTGGTCCCCACCCACCCCCTTCCATCACTCTTCCTTCTTTCTGCATTTCCTCTCTTTTTCTTCCTCTCTCTCTCTCTCTCTCCCTCCCTGCTTCCTCCCCCTGCATGGCAGCTGAGAGCTGCTCCCAATAAACCTGCATTTATATACTCTAACTCTGTCTTGCAATTAGCTCATTCTGGCATTTCAGTCACCTGGCTGTGTGATCCTGGGCAAATGACTTAATTATTCCGAGCCTTGGAAGTGTAACAGTGTCTAGAATTAAATGATGGCTAAACCCAGTGCTGGCCTGGATGAGGCCTTGAGACTGCAACAACTAATGTGCAGGGTCTCTGAGGATTCACCCAAGGTCACAGAACCCACCGTACAGTAGACTCACGCTGCAAACCCGGCAGTGCCTGACCCAGAGCTGTGAGTGAACACTTGTGTCTCCTACCCCTGAATGAGCTCCACGGAGCCATGGCGAATGCCAGGGCCCAGAGCCTGTGGCTGGGTTTCTGAAGCTGAATCCTCCCTGCGCTCCTGGTGTTGGCTCAGTCAGCTGTGGCCAGGACTTTGCTGCATCTCTTTTACCCCCACTCCTTTTCCTGCCCCTCCTCTCCTGGACAGTATTTCCCTGGGGCTCCCGTTACCAATTTGCAGAGCAAAAGCATGCACAGGCAGTTCAGGGGTGGCATGAGCTCAGCGGCTCTGGTATTGTTTTTAATTCAATATTTTGTCCCTGTGCGCCAGCTTCCTTTATTGGATGAGAATACTGTTATTGGATCCTGCCCTACAGGAGAAAATGCTGGCTTCCCCGGGACATGGCAGCTGGGCTCTTCTAGACTCTGATGTGTCAAGGCAGGGTGACAAGACAGCAGAGAGTTCCAGAAAATCTGCTGGCTACAAGCTGTTCTGTGACATGCATAGTGATATTAACATATGTATTTTTGGCCTTTCCCCTTGCTCTCCCTGCTAGGGTGGCCAGAAGCTTGGGCAATGCTTCCCATGGTCCCCTCCCTTCCTTAACATGGCCACTGCATTTCCAAGTCCTGCTCACGGGATGCCACGCTCTGCCCAGTGCTGCTACCGTTGTGCCTCTCCAGCTTAAACACCAGCTCTCCCTGCTCCCTGCTGCCTCTCAAGCACACTGTCTTTATTGCAGACTGGCTTCTTTGGGGAGGTGTCTAGGTGTTATAAGATAAAGGCTGGGTACATGGGGTTTATCTGGGGGTGATTTCAGGAAGCTCCTGGAAATAAGGAGCAAGACGAAAAAAGGGAAAACAGAGGGCTTAGTAAGAAGTTTGTATTTTCGGCACCTGGGGATGAGGCCACCAGAGGCCTCAGGAGCCAGAGAGCATCTGGCTATACTTCAGAGTCTCCTGACCAAGGAGGGAGGGGCTTGGCAGACTGCCACAGGCTGCCAGACTGAGGTTCTTTGCTAATGAGACAAGGGTCCTACTTCTCTGTTGAGATGCTGGGATACAGGGACATCGGGGTCTCACCTAGCAGACACATCCTTTGACTTAAAGTGCTCTGATGGGTTTGTCTCTGCTGTTGGGGGTAAAGACTAAGTAATCTTCATCTCTATTCTCCTGGGCCTTAGTGGGCCAGCACTTTCCCACCTCTGCTTCTTCACCTCACCCCACCCTCCACCCCACCCTCAGTGTTAGCAGCTCTGGCCTCCTTTCTGCAGTTCAAACAGGCTTTCTCTCAACACAGCCTTTGCACGTGTGGTCCTGATGCTCTTTCCACTTCCCCGCCTAAATATTCCCCACATATTCTTTACATCTCCAGGCAACCTGGTGCCATGTCCAGGCTGGCTCAGACTCCCTTTGGTTCCCACTCAGAGATCCGGTTTCCTCTTCTGGGTTTGTTGGTATGAATATAAGATTCCTGTCTGCCTTTGCCACCAGACTCAACCTCAGGGCTCAGCATGAAATATTTTGTTAGGTGAATGAGGAAAAGTGCCGAGAGACAAGGATTTAGTGAGGTCTTTCTTAGACTTATCGGGACAGTGAACGCAGAGGTGAGTCAAGAAACCCAGATACCAGTAGACTTGTACAGGAGAGACACAAACGAGGGAGTGAACGGAACTGAAATCCAAGAGGCACGGATGGGAGGAGAGGGATTGGACCAGGGGTCTGTAGGCAGGAGAAGGAAACAGGAGACTCTACGCTTAGCATTACCCCGTAAGACCCGCATATATTATTCCTTTCGCTATACTTCTTTACAAAGAGCCACCAAAGCAGCCTCATCGTTGTGGTCCAGACCTGTGTGTGTTCTTTGTGCTCCACTAGGATCATGATTTGGTGAGAAGATCACAGGTTGTTGAGCTACGATTCCTTGGGTTTGAATCAGTTCCTTAAGCTGTGTGGGTGGCCTTGCTTGGGCAGCCACTCACCCTCCCTGGGTCTTGGCTTCTTCATCTGTCTAGAGAGAGTAACCTCTAGGCTAGATGATGAAAGGATCAGAGATAAAACAGAAGCCCATTGCCCAGGTCATGTTTTAGCTATTGAAGAAATAACACTATTCTTACACAAACAAAGCATGTGGCCTCAAATGCCCATGTTGACTGAGCACCTACTCTGTGCTGGACACATCATCTTCACTGAGTCTTCTGTGGCCCCAAGAGGTGTGAGTAGCCAAGGCTAAGAACTCACTGAGTCCCATTCACTCTTCTTTGTGGCCCATGGAGGGACTACATTTCATCATCTTTCTTGTGTGTAGTAAGCACATGGCTGTATTATGGTACTGGGATGAGAACAGGAGTGAAACACAGGTGAGGCCACTCTCAGTGATGCTTCTGCCCGCCTACCAACTGGCAGTGAAGGTCTGGGATCCTTAAGAGACAGAGAAGCCACAAATATAAAGAAACACAAGCCCGTGTCCCCATAGAGAAGACCATCTCTCTAAAACCCTCATAGGACTGTTGTGAACAAGAAATAAACACCCAAAGGGGCTGGGAATGGCTCCGTGGGTAAAGTGCCAGCCACACAAGCATGAAGACCCGAGTTAAGATACCCAATTGTATATACCTCACAAAAGCAAGGGCTGCAGGACGCTGATTCAGGAAGGATAGACTGGCAGGTCCTTCGGTGTCATTGGCCAGCTCGGCTTAATCAGTGACTCCAGATTCAGCTAAAGACCCTGACTCAAAACACGAGCCAGAAAGTCACTGATCTGGACCTCTGGCTTCCATGTGCGTGTGTATACACACCCACAGAACATAAACACACAACGCACACAAACATATAGAAACAAATAAAGAAAGAAACACACTATTGTTAATTGCAGCAATTAGACTACTCGAGTCTGGCATTTCTCTCAAGATTCTATAGACCAGGGCTTCTTAAACATTTTCTACTTGTGACCTCTTTTGCCTGAGAAATTTTTGTGTGATCCCCCCTAGTGTATAGGTATATAAAATAAGTACAAAATAAAACATTTACCGATGAAAAAAAATCATAAAGAATTTATTTGCCCACATTTCTTTAGTGTACACATAATTTTACTACTTATCAAAATGAAAGCAAATTTGCATACTAATGAGATTATGTGCATGTTTATTTCCACATAGAGTTAAATCTTTGCCGATGCAGGATGCTGAACATCTTTAATATTACTCAGGGACGATCGTATTTTTTAGAAGAATGTAGATTTATTAAGGAAAACTGAAAATGAGAGACAGGAAGATGGCCCAGCAGGTAAAGTAAAGGAGCTTGTCCTCAAGTCTGACAATCTGAGTTTATTCCACGGAACTTGAATGTTGGAAGCAGAGAACCAATGCTCAGGATTGTCCTCTTACCTCCATGGGCAGGCCATGGCACATGCATATACCCTCGCCAGCCATGCATACACCCTCGCCACTCTCAAGAGTGGGAGGGGCTCCCATAGAGGAGTGCCCTTGATTGTCAGACATCTGGACTTTATACTCACCAAAGCTGAGAACACTGCCTCACGTAAATGCTCAGTACAAAATGTCAGGTGCAGGTTTAGAACCATTTCAGAAATTACTGGAAATTCTGCTTGAGTCTGAAGCCAAAATTCATTTAATGATTTAATGATTCTCTTTTATGAAACTTAAGTCAGGAACTCAAACAGTAATTTTTTTAAACCAAACATTCCAACACAATATAATTCAAAGAAAAACTAATTTGACACTTGTATGATGAGGGGAAGTGGTAAGACTATATTTAAAAAAATCTTTGTTTTCTGTAATTAAACCATCACATTTCTATAAAAGCATAAGAGTTTGTATGTACAGTAAAAGCACTGCAATTCACTGCACACAGGAGCCTTGAATCTGAGCCAAGGTGTTTCAGGCCTTCAGTGACATGTTGTGTGTTCAGAAACAAGGCTGCAGTGAGGTCACATGACACAACACAGATGTGTGCTGCTGCAGGAATCTCAAATCCATTATGAGTTTGCGACTAGACCGATTTTTGGTCATTGTGTGTTCAGGTAGCTTTTACTGATACCAAAATTCCCACGAGTCCCACACTCACATGGGGTCTCAATCTGGAGTTTACATAGTTGTGCAATGGAAAAGGGGCTCGGAGAGGTGAAGTGAGTGACTCAAGCTTCCACAGCCAGAACGCGGCAGAGCTGAGCACTGGCCTCCAGAGCAGGTACACACATGCAGCTATCAGCCTTCGCTTTCTAACCTGCACACTAAGTGCCTGAGAGAAAAGCTCAAAGACGAAAAGTTGCCAGTGCCAGTGGCGAACCCTCCCACCCTCCTGAAATCAAGACGGGCTGTTGTCCTGTTGTTAGCATTTCCATTGCTGTGAAGAGGAAACTCTTCTGTAAAGGGCAGCATTGAATCGGGGCTCGCTAACAGTTTCAGAGGTTTAGTCCGCTATCATCACGGTGGGAAGCATGGCAGCGTCTAGGCAGACTTGGTGCTGGAGCGGCCACTGTGATCTTGATGTGAGGGCAACCAGGAGGATACAGAATTCCATGCTGAGTGGAGCTTGAGCACAGGAGACCTCAAAGCACATCTGGCCTTTCTTTAATCTGTTCATCAACTTGAACACAGGTTTTAGTTCTTTTACACTACTCCCTACTGCCGTTTTTTTCTACTTGAATTATACATTTATTTTGCATTTTTTCTTGTTCAGTTTGCTCTTTTTCATTATAGATCTTCATAAGAGTGAACACTGACAAGCACACAATACTAGACTCTTTTGAAATTTCCTCCGCCAATGCAACTAACCAATCCAAAACTCTTCAATTTAGCCTCAGGCAGATTTTTTGGACAAGGGCAGAAAGCAGCCACATTCTTTACCAAAATATTACAAGAATGATCTCTAGGCCACTACAGATTGACATTCTTCTCTTCTAAAACCTCTTGGGCCAGGCCCCCACACTTCATATCACCCTCAGCACCACTGCCTTCCATACTCCTACTAAGATGACCCATTAAACCTCGTTTAAAGCATTCAACTGCCCTTCTAATCCAAAGTCCCAAAGTCAACATTCCTCCAAACAAGAGCATGCCCAGGCCTATCACAGCAGTACCCCATTCCTGGTACAACTTCTCTCTTAGTCAGGGTCTTACTGCTGTGAGGAGACACCATGACCACAGCAGCTCTTATAAAGGAAGACATTCCATTTCGGCTGGCTTATAGTTCAGAAGTTTCGTCCGTGATTGTCATGGTGGGAAGCCTGGCGGCATGCAGGCAGACATGGTGCTAGAGAAGGAGCTGAGGGTTCTACATCTGGATCCAAAGGCAGCAGGAAGTGACAACGACACAAAGGATGTTGCTTGAGCTTCTGAGACCTAAAAGCCCACCTGTCAGTGACACATATCCTCAAACAAAGCCACACCTATTCCAACAAGGACACACCTCCTAATAGCGCTATTCTCTATGGGCCTACCTGGGGCTATTTTAATTCAAACCATCACACGGGGTTCTATTCCAGCCTGTCCATTCAAGATGACTGAAGCAAGGCACAAGCTAGAACACAAGTCTATTCATGGCCCAAAGGATTTGCTCTCACCTTTTCTCTGTCCTGCCTTCCCGGAGGTCACAGTCTACACTTGTTCTAATGGGAGGGGAAAACACACAAATGAACCCTGTTATGAGTAGTTTGCACAGGCCAACCTTTTAAAAACAGAAACCCAATCAGAAAACATCCCTGTTTAAACCATCTCAACAACGTCCCAAAGTAGACAGCATAAGACCCATTCTCCTTAGCCCAGGCGTACAAAGCCCATTGTGAAACATTTCTACCACCCACTGTTCTGGGCTTTAAGGATACAAAAGTGAAGATGACATGTTCAAGCCCAACTTGAGAGTCTGCAGTCCAGTTAATGAGGTTGTCAATAAATAAAATGTCAACCATCAAGTACACAATGAAAAGTGGAGATCTGTGAGCAGCAGAGGAGGTGCTAGCAGAGAGAATAATGAGGAGAGGATGTGGCAGGTTGAAGAACAGCAATTTCTGTATGGTTGGAGGTAGCTGAATGGGGTTTCTGGATGGAGTCTCATGTAATCCCCGAGGATGAACTCCTTGACTCTTTCAACAATGGGCAAATTGCTTCCCCAGAAACCTCTTTTTAAAAGAATGTGTTATGTGTGCATACATGCATGTGTGCTTCTGGATGCCCATGGAGGCTGGAAGTGGGCATCAGAACCTCAAGAACTGGAGTTACAGGCAATTGTGAACTGTCCAATATGGGTGCTGGGAACTAAACTAGGGTACTAGGGTTGTCTGGAGAGCAGTAAATGCTCCTAAGAGCTGAGCCATCTCTCCAGACCCCCAGACCTTTTAATACTACTTGGGTAAACAGGAGGGCATCCAATTGCCACAGTAGCTCAGAGGAAAAACATGATATTAAAAGTTTCTTAGCCAACAATAATCTATGGCCGCGCTATTTCGTGAGCCAGCACTGTCCAGTGGAAGCATAATGGGAACCCAAAATGAAAGACACATATGCAATTTTAGTCTATCTACTAAGTACACTTAATTAAGAAGAAAGTCAAACTCATTTCATAATATATCTCCGTTGGCTCAATAAGTTAAAAAAAAAAAAAAGGTAACTAGTGCAAGTTTTAAGAATTCAGTGTGCATTTGGTTTGCACTTAACATCTCATTTAGGACTAGCCCAGTAGTCACAAGTGACTATTATATGGGCCATGGCATTCCAAACCTCAGTTTCTCTCTCTCTCTTTCTCTCCCTTTTTTTTTTTTTTTTTTTTTTTTTTTTTTTTTTTTTGAGACAGGGTTTTTCTGTGTAGCTCTGGCTGTCCTGGAACACGCGCTGTAAACCAGGCTACCCTCGAATTCAGAGATCTGCCTGCCTCTGCCTCTGCCTCCCGAGTGCTGGGATTAAAGGCGTGCGCCGCCACCGCCCAGCCAAACCTGTTTTTTTTAATCTGTAAAATGAGGATGAAATGAGGACAAAGGTGCGGCTCGCTGGAAGGCGTGTAAGAGCATGCACGAAGCATGCTCTATAACACAGCATTCTGCTATAACACTGCCACAGTTTTCGGTTCCTTCCCCTAAGTATCCGCCCCCTTTCCCGCCCCATTCAGAATCCAGGCGGAAGCGGTGTGGTCAAAACGCAGTGCGCTTTACGACATCACTTCCTTTTACAGCAGTGTGGCTGGAACACAGGCTACGCGCTCTTTTACTCTATTGGTTCTGAGGCCTGGCGCTTTACGGCAGTGTGGCAGGAAAAGCCTCAGCGGCCGGTGGTTCGGGAGTGAGCGGAGGCAACCAGGGTTCCCTGTGCTGATTGGGTCTGGATCCATGGACGTGGGCGAACTTTTAAGCTACCAGGTAGGTGAAGTTGGTAGGGCCGGAGGACCCCTCGTTCCCGCCGGGGTCTCAGGATCAGAGTCCCATCATCTCGCCTCCTCTCGGTCCCTGGCCCTCACTTTTCATGCCACCCGGGGTTGCATCCTGTCATTGCTCTTCACTCCTCGCAGCCCTCGTGGACCCTTTGGGGTCTTTCCTTCTCCGGTTCTGAGCCCTTCGATCTCCTTTTTCCCACCCGGCGGCCTGATTCCCTTCAGCTCCTCTTTGATCTGCCAGTTCATAGGGCTTGAGGCAGTTGGTTTTTCTTCGCTGTCGAGCCTCAGGTTCTGTTGGGGTAGCTTTGGATAAATCTTTCCTCCGTCGCCGAGCCTCAGTTTTTCTTTCCTTTCTTTTTTTTAAATCTATAAGATGGATATATGTGAAAGGTCATTTGAGAGTGCAGAAACCTGTGCCCATTTTCCGCGAAATCGTTGAGATGTTTGGGAAATGGAGGGGCATGGGGTGATCGGTAAGACACTTCTTGACCTCCCTGCTCTGGTTCTGGTTGGCCCAGAGAGAAGAAAAGGACTTGCCTGAAGTCACTCAGCAATTAGAAGCTAGGTAAAGCTCAAGTGTCCAGGCTCCCATCGCAGTTTCTGCCCTCTTTTGACTGCCTAACGAGGCTCTTTCTGTCCAGCCTCATATTCGCTAGATGCAATAGTGTTGGGACCCGTGAACTGTAATTAATCAGAGTTAGGAAGTACTGTGATTGTAAATCACACTGGATTTTTAAAGACTCAGTATAATAAAGGTAGTATTTTCATATTGATTACATGAGACTTGGTCATTGATCATATTGATTGAATTTTGGGTAATGGGTGAAATAAAATACAATTTAAGCCAACCTCACCCATTTGTGTGGGCTTTTAAAAGTGTGGCTGTTAGCGATAGCTCTGCAGTGAGGAGCAGGCAATGACAAGCTGTGAACCTGAGCCGCTGGTGATGTATGCCTTTAATCTCAGTTCCTGAAAGTTGGGAGGCAGAAGCAAGTGGATCACTGTGAGTTCCAGGCTCTTCCAGGACTACAAGCCAGCCAGGGTTACATAGTGAGACACTCCTCCGCTTCCTCCCTCTCCCCAAATATATGTGGCTTGGATTTGGAGCTCCAGGTTGCTTGCAATTTCTTTTTTCTTACTGACTGGTTGCTGTAACCTCAAAATACCTCTTGGTCTATTGTGAAGCTGTTAAGAAATTTACAGTGGGCCAGGCAGTTGTGGTACATGCCTTTAATCGTAGCACTCAGGAGGCAGGGGCAGGCAGATCTCTCCTAGGCCATCCTGTCTACAGAGTGAGTTCTAGGACAGCCAGGGCTACACAGAGAAACCCTGTCTGAAAAACCACAAACACACAAAAACAGTATTAGACCAACGTTTGTTGCAGAGCCGAACAGTCCACAAATAATAATATTGGCAGTTATCCTCCTTAGCCAATATGTAAAAGACTAGAAGACTCCAGTCTTAATGAGAAAGAATTTGTAAGCAATGGATGTGGACCATAGTAGTTTTTTCTTTAAGACAGTGTAATTGATGATGGGACATGAAAGGTAGTGGGGAGGTTGTTAGGGAGTAATGGGCCGGCTAGTCCAGTCCATTGGTTCAGATCTGGAGCAGAACTGCCAGAAGAGGTCCATTCCTTGGTTACAGGTATTTATTGAGCATCTACTGTATGCACAGTACTGGGTTCGCTGAGCATATAATGTGGAATAAATGAGACAAGGCTTTTGCTTTTGTATGAAAGGCAAATATGGTGGGAGAGTCACCAAAGAATAATTGAGGAAGTAAAGAAGAAATTTAGCTTGCTGGAAGTGTTGTGAAGGGAGTGTAGCAGAATCTGTTATGAAAATGTGAGCGTGTTTGGGGGCTGCTAGGCACATGACTGTTGGACACTGAAAGTATGGCCCATCAGCATTGAGCTCTTTTGTGTGTGTAGAGTATGCACTGCATTTCAGCGCTTTATTGTGGAAGAAGAAAAATGAAATATCTTAATTTTTATGTAGATTACATTTGATATATTGGATTAAGAAAAATAGATTATCATACTTAAATTTTGTACCTACTTCAAAGTTTAAACTTACATGTAAAGTTTGTTTGTGATTTTCATTATATTTCTCTTGAACAGTACTGCTGTAAATAATCCCCTTCAGGGCCTCTATAGACTGAGTGGGTGCAAAGGTATCTGACAAGCCAGCATTAGTGCTGTGAAGGTTGAGAAGGAGCCAGGCCTAAGCTAGGGCAGAATGGTGAAGACAGGAGCAACAGCTATGAACACAGGCTCCAGGACCTTTAGATGAAGAGAGAAGAGCCATGTAGCCAGAACTTGGTGAGTAAGCAGGACACCAGAAGAAGATGAAGCTGGAGATGTAGGCAGATGACAGGCATTCCTTGTAGGACTTCCTTATGGGGCAGGAGAAAGCCTTTGCTTTTTGAGAGAAAAAACCCACTTGTTTTCAGCTTGAACAAGAACTCAAGACCTGATAGACAGATATTGCTGAAGTTTCAGGCCAAGGCAGTGACTGACCTACCTCCAGAATCTTGGTCTTTGCAGCTCTGCTCCTTTCAACAGGGTCCATTCCTGTCTGAAAAGATGGTGGTGTATGGAGTCTAATTTAATCACTCAAACATGCCCATTCTCCTGTGGGAACTCCTGAGGACCAGAAGAGCCTATGGAAGTGAAAGTGCTTTGAAGACAGAGATATTCTAACATGAAATAATTATTTACCTGTATCTTCAGTAAATCCATCCACATAATAGCCCCGGGAGGAACTTTCCCTCCTTCTCTCCCTCCCTCTCTCCCACTTTCTTTTCTTTTCTTTTCTTTTCTTTTCTTTTCTTTTCTTTTCTTTTCTTTCTTTTCCTTTCTTTTCTTTTCTTTTTTTCCTTTTCTTTTCTCTCTCTCTCACTCTCTCTCTCTCTCTCTCTCTCTGTCAGGATCTTATGCAGAACAGGCTGTCCTCAAACTCACTTTGTAGCCTAGGATGACCTTGAATTTCTGACTCTCCTGTCTCAGCTTCTAGCTCAGGAGGAACTCCCCCCCCCCCCCCCCCCCGCCCCATAGGGTCTCCCTATGTAGCCTTGGCTGGCCTGTAGACCAGGCTAGCCTCAAACTCACAAAGATCTGCCTGGTGCTTTCCTTTGCTTCCAGAGTGCTGTGATTAAAGGCTTGCATAACCACACCCAGCATGAGGAACTGATTTAATTCCAATTTTACAGAGGAGGAAACTTAGACCTAACTGAAGGTACCTAGCCATTGAGTCCTCAGGTAGTTGTGTTCCATAGCTGGAGTTCCAGCTGCTGTGCTGGTCAGTCTGACTGCTGTGTACCGAGGCAGAACTAAAGTGGTTGCAGATATGGTGTCAGGTATAATTCTCCACATATCCTCCAAAGGTAGATGGCATGACTACTTCATGGAAAGAGAAACTGAAGAGCCGGTAAGCAGCGTTGAATGCCCAAGCATGCTTTCTGTTGTTTTAGGTTTAAAAAAACCTTTCAGTTGGTGGCTTGTGCATATGTAGAAGAAAGCATAAATCATAAGCACTGTTGCTCATAGTCAACATTGGCAAAATGGCCTTCACCTGAGCCCCGAAGCTCTCTGCTTGGGAGCGGAAGTTGTCTGACTGGGATAGCCAACTCAAGAGTTTGACTCAGTGTCCTGAGACTTGAAGTTTTACATTTCTAGCCAGATCCCAGGTGAAGATGAAGCTGTAGCCAGGGGCTGGACATGAAGGCACCCTGGTCTGCGATCCCCTGTGTTCCTTTTAAGCTTTTCTGGGTCAGACAGTGCTTGCTTCTTGTGGGCATTGGTTTGCAGAGTTTTCAGCTTAAGCTATACTTTTTTTCTGCTACTCAGAATCAAGAGCAAACCACTTAATCTCTCTGGGCCTCAGTTTCCTTATATGCCTAATGAGGGGATTAGGTATGACTCTTTCTGAGGTCCCTAGTAGCTTTAAAATTCTTCGATACTAATTATTTAGGCCAAGGGCTCCAGAGAGTTGAGTAGCAGAAATAGCCTGATGTAGTAGGAGTTGGGGCTGGAAACCTGGGAGATTTGGATTTTGATCCAGTCTTTATCAGCACTTATGTGGGGGACTCAGGACAAGTCACTTTCCCTCTCTGCACATCCCATTTTTCTTGTCAGTTGTAAAAAGGAGGTCAAGTTGTGCAACTTTTGGTTCTTTTTATTCTTAAAACTCAGGGTCTAAGGTAAGCCAGAAAAAGTATCATACAGTGATAAGAAATGTTTATTAAAACTTTAACACTTTTTGCATGCTTATTAAATTTCATTTTTGGGACAAGTCAGTGGGAAGATTGCAATTTTCTGCTGAGATTGGTTCTTCTAGTAATAGGCAGGAGAGTGCCTCAGTGTATGCCTTATATCCTTGACAGATGTTAACAATTCATTTGAGGAGACAGGAGAATTACAGTGTGGACAGGAGGTGGTGGAAAAAGTCTTACGGAGGAAACCAGTTATGTTCCCAATATGGAAATGTACTTTTTTGATGCCTTCAGGCTTAGACATCTCATCAAGAAGTGTACCCAGCAGTTCGCTTGGCTGAGAAGTTTCTGCTGCATAGGCGCAGGTCTGAACTCCAGGGCGCTCTCATTAATACTCATCCCACAGATGTCTGGAAAAAAAGTTCTTACCTCTGAAGTTTGCAATAAAGAATTCACATTTAGTTCATATTGGCTTGGTGGGAATGGCTGCCTTTGCACCACCAGAGCAATTCTCTCTGAGGCAGATTGGGGTCAGGGACCCTTGGCTTGGATGGTATTGCAGACACCCACTCCTCCTGTCATATGTGGTAATATCAGCATTTTCTTGGGTTGGAGGGGTTTCTAGTAAGGTGTATTTCGCTCCTCTCCCATTTCTTACTTTTGGAATAAATTTTAATGATAATAAACTGTCAAAGGTAGTGGGAAAGAGTTTTAGGAGAGAAAAACCATTACCCTAATCCAATGACTATTTTTTGTTTCCACAGTCTTATATATTTTGCATGGCTGTGACTATTGTATATGTACTGTTTTGTGTTCTGTTTTTCGATTAATTAAGCACATATTTTTTTCTACAAAGCTTTCATGTTGCTCTCTAACATATGTGGCCTGTTTTGTTTGAGTAATAGACCATTTTCTCCTAACTTATTTCCCTGCAGCTGGATATTTAGGTAGTATTTAGGTTGTTGTTCTGGGAGTTAATATTGCGTGGAGCGTCTTTGTTCTTGTGGCATTTCCCTCCACCCACATTTCCTCCTCCTCACTCATAATTACTTTGTGCTAGGTCCTGAGGTTGCATGTGCTAGGACCATTGAGACCTCATCCTGGGCCTTGAAGAGTTCATGATGTGAGGAGTGAGGCCGGCATTTAAATACCTCACTGTGTAAGGGTCCCGGGAGCACAGTGCCAGCAATAGGCGGATAAGCTCAGGGAGGAGCTGGATTGGAGGGCGTGGATCCCAGCTGTGAGGGAGAAGTTCTATGGGTGACAGAGGAAGCTGGGAAGAGTCAGTTGCCAACTGTATGAGCAAACTTGTCTGATGGGTGTTCAGGGAATTGGGGAAGCTGGGTCCTGTCTCACCTATCCGGTGTAAGGTGCATTCTTGATCGCGTGTGTGGAGGCACACCCTCATTTAGCATGTGTGCTCCAGTTTACTGCAGTCTTGATGGTACTACTTGTCATGATTTACATTTCCGCCATTTATCTAGTAGACACATAAAATGCTAGTTCAAAGTTATTTGAGTGAGTATATTTTTCTTGTTCATGCTTATCATTTGTACTTCTTGCTACCTGCTTTTTCTCTTGTAAGATGGAGTTTGTAATTGAGCCTTTACAGGTGTTTTTCATTTTTGTTGTTGTTCTTGTACGTGTAAGATACATTATTGAAAGCCTGAACACTTGTGTTCACAATGCATCCTTCATTTCTGTGGCAGTCTCGTGTCATGTTCTAGCCCTGAGAAATTATTCTGATTACACTGAAAGAGGCTACCTTTTGCGTGACAGCTTTGTCCTTTTCCAAGTGGATTTTGTTAGCAAGCTGGCTATAAATAACAGGCAGAGAGCTAGTTTCATTGATGTTCCCATTTATTTCATCTCTTGATGTTTTTTTCCCCCTCCCTTAAGTTCATTTCTCCCCACCACAGCTTCCTCATCTGTCTTTCTCCTAGCTCATTCTTCTCACAGACCATGCAGGGTGCTCCTGTGCTCCTGTAAATTCAGGGGAGGGAGCTGGCATCCAGCAGCCTGTCGTACCCGTCCTCCGTGTCAAGTAGTGGTTGTTTGGGAATGGGATGTTTATTAGTTTTCTATTGCTGAGACCAGTTACTTGGCAGGAAGCAACTAAAGGATGGGAACCTTTGTTTTGGCTCACAGTTTTAGGGAATACAGTCTGTAATAGTTACTTTTCTGTTGCGATGTAGGAAATGAAGGGTTTGTTTTGGCTCACAGTTCCAGAGAGACAGCGTCCTTCATGGAGGGGAAGGGATGAGAGCAGGAGCATGAGGCTGCCTGGCAGCTAGGAAGCAGAGAAATCACATTTCATGTGCACGTAGGCATGTAAGGAATCAGGGAGATTGAACAGGAAGTGAGGCCATGCTATGAACCCTCAGTTCCCGTCCTCAGTGATGTACTTCCTCCAGCAAGGTCCTGCGCCTAAAGGTTTCATGACCTTCCCAAATAGCAGTGCCAGCTGGGGACCAAGTGTTCATATCTGTGAGCCTGTAGGGGACATACCTCATTCAAATCTTTATCATTCCACTGTGGTGGAGAAGGCAGGCAGCAGGAATGTGAGGTGGCAGGTCCCATTCTGCCCACAGTCAGGAAGCAGGGAGATGAATGCTGGTGCTTGGCTGGAATTTTTTTTTTTTTCACTCAGTTCTGGAGCCCAGTCCTTGGGCTGGAAATGCTTATATTCAGGGTGGGGTCTTCTCTCCTGGGTTGTTTTGGGAAACTCTCTCATGGACACATTTGAAGGCGTGTTTCCATGTTGGTTCTAAAGATTTATTTGTTTTTTCATATGTATGAGTGTTTTGCTTGTATGTATGTATGTGTACGATGGACACATTTGAAGGCGTGTTTCCATGTTGGTTCTAAAGATTTATTTGTTTTTTCATATGTATGAGTGTTTTGCTTGTATGTATGTATGTGTACCATGTGCATGTTTTGTGGCTTCAGAGACCAGAAGAGGACATTGCATTGCCTGGAACCTGGCGTTACAAATGGTTGTGAACCGCCAAGTGGGTGCTGAAACTGAATCTTGGTCCTCTGGAAGAGCAGCAAATGCTCTTAAGTTCTGAGCCATGTCTCCAGCCCCTCCATGGGGACTAGTCAACTTGTCAGTGCAAACTAAGCATCCTGGATGGAACGACCAGCACTGCCTTTAAGTGCACCGCGGCGTGTCCTCCTCCTGGAAGCTGATTCGCTGCTACCATGTTTGCTGACTGGCATGTGCCCTTGTTTTCACCTTTGGCATATATTTATTATTTATATTTATATACATATACAATATATTTTATTATAAATAAAAATAAATATATTGAAGTATACTTCTGAACAGTTTTTCTTAATTTTTTTTTTTTTTTTGAGATAGGGTTTCTCTGTGTAGCCCTGGCTGTCATGGGACTCGCTTTGTAGACTAGGCTGGCCTCCAACTCAGAGGTCCTCTTGTCTCTGACTCCTGGGATTAAAGGTGTGTGCTCTTAAAAGTTTTACTTGATTAATTAATTTACTTTTTGTGTATGGCAATTTTGCCTGCATATTTGTCTGTGCATCCTATGGGTCCAGTGCCCCCAGAGGCCAGAAGAGGGCATCAGATTCCCTGGGTTTAGAATTACAGACCGATGTGAGCTTCCATGTGGGTGCTAGGAATTAGACTTAGATCTTCTGGAAGAGCAGCAGTGTTCTTAATCAAGGACTCATCTGTCTAGCCCTTAATTTAACTCTTAAAAAAAAAGTGTGTGTGTGTGTGTGCAAGTGTGCAAGTAACTGAACGTCAGACTTAATTTAGGTGCTGGCAGCTGTCTCATTAATGTTCCATTTTTTAGTCCAGTGTTCTGTGAAGGCTCCTGCAGTTCATTTGACTGTCATGGTTCCTTAGTTTCTGTGTCAGAGTTTGAAGAGTACTGATTTTAAAAGCCCACATTGTCGAAGACTCCTATGCCCTCTCCTGTCAGCGATTTCTTAGGTCTCACTGCTCTTACTTTTAACTGGAGCATGACTGTAACCCCATTCTTGTCCTTTCAGAGGAACTCATCCATTCTTCCCCCTCAGCTCCTTTATGTAGTTACCTGTTAACCCAGGAGCCCTGATTGACATTTCTTGTGTCTACTGAGCTTCTGGCCAGATGTTCGGCTATCACACGATTCTTTCTTTCCTCCTCCGCCCTCCTGTGCCCAACTTTGCATTTTAGTCAGGGCTGTCAGCTCCTCCGCTGACTTGAAAGAAGCCTTGGGGCTCTTTCTCAAACATGAAAGGGCTTGGAGATGAAAGATTCTTTTCCCCTGGACCATGCGAGCTTGTGAGCCAGCTCCTTTCAGGGGCCGGGAAGGCAGAAGCACATGGGAGAGACTGATGCACAGTCTGGGTAGGAAGACACCCCGTCACAATTCAGGCTGAGGAGCTTGCATCTTAACGGAGCTCCAACAGTTTGAGATCCCAGCAGTGCCCTGGTGCCAATGCTGTTACACAGGTTTCAGCCAGGTCTGGTGGCATCCTGAACCAAACAGGTCCACCCACGGGATGGAGGCTTCCCAGAGGAGAAGGGCTGTGTCTTCAAGAGCCTTCATTCTATCCTTGCTGTTTCAGCGAACACCTCCTAGCTGTAGCCTTGCAGGGCTGTGCCCTACCGTGGCTTCCCAGGTGGCCTTTTCTTGATCACATGATGCTGTTGTGGTGGATGAAGGCGTCTTTGTTTGCTGGCAAAGAATGCTCTTCTCCAGGTATAGAGGTCATACAGAGGTAGACCCAGGCTTCCTACTTCAGAAAGACCGGTTGGGGTACGTCATATTGAACAACCTCCTTTATGCTGGGGGTGAAATTGGGGAGCACAGTATGTTTCTGTACTCTCGGTAGGTGTCGCTGTTTTAGTTGGATTGAGTGTGTAAGGTTGAACACAATAGAGAAGTTTTTCTATATAAAAATGATTGCATCAGAGGATGTGATGGTTCAAAATAGCTTGTCAGCACTGTGGGAGGAAAGAGTTGGAAGCCTGTGAAATAGCTTTAATGTTTAGCATGGCAGATGAATCCCAACTGTGGGTCAAATGGCCCGCATTTGAACCCCAGTCCTGCTGAGTGCTAGCTGTGTGACCTTGGGCCAGTTAATTAACCTCTTTAAGCCTTGGTTTTTATCTTTCAAATGGAGATCATCTAACAACGTCTATCTCTTGCTCACCAGTTTTAGAAATATTCTCCTGGTACCGTTACCATCTTAAGAAAACAAAACAAAATAACAAACAAAAACCAAGGCCTCACCATATAACCTTGACTGGCTTGGAACTTTCTGTGTAGACCGGGCTGGCCTGGAACTCACAGGTTCCCCGCCGCTGCTCCCTGAGCGCTGGGATTAAAGGCATGTGCCACTACGCCTGGCTCTCATCTATATATTTTTTAAAAAAAATTCAGGATTGAATGAAGCAGTGTAGGTGGTATAGTTTCCAGTAAATGGTAACTGTTGATTTTTATTATTGATATTCCAAACAAACATGCTGCGGGGAAACAAGCTTGTCTTGAATTTTCTAAAGTTGTCTCAGTGTTCCCAAGATCTTTGGTTCCTTGGAGATTAAGGTTTAGAATTGAATAAAGCGAAATGAGAACAGTTTGTCACCCACACTTCCACAGCGTAGCATATTCTCAGTAGGCCCTACTCTACCACAGTTAGCAGTCACCGATAGCAAGAATTATCCCTCCAACACAGCCATTTGTTCCCCAGGTCTCCTTCAAGGCACTGAGAAATCACAGCTTCTGCTTAGCACGTACTAGGAATCTCATTTACAAATCACACCTTCCTTTGTCTTTTCCCCCAAGTCATCCTGAGGGAAGTGGGTGGTTTTCATCTGAGTCTTGTGTAGCTGGAGAGAGACTGGAGTTAGGAGATGGAGCCTGGATTCAGAGCCGCCTTTTACCTTCTGAATCAGGTCTTTTAACCTGATTTGTTCTGAGCCATTTTCTTTTCTTCTTTGGTTTTGGTTTTTTGAGACAGGGTTTCTCTGTGTTGCCTTGGCTGCCCTGGAACTTGCTCTATAAACCAGGCTGGCCTCAAACTCAAAGGTCCACCTGCGCTGCTGGGATTAAAGGTATGCACCACCACTGCCCAGCTCAGAGCCATTTTCTTTTCCAGAGAGTTCCAGAGTAACTGCTCTGAAGTTGTAAACCTTAGGATCTCAGTTTTATTGCAGGCTGACAAATTGGCACTGGGTTATCCTTGTTGTGGAGTTTAGTAAATGAGCTAGGGAGATTCCCCTCCCCCCCTTTTTTTTGGTGTGTGTATGAATGCAGGTGTTTGTGCCTCTCTCCCCCCGCCCTCTGTGTGTGTGTGTGTGTGTGTGTGTGTGTGTGTGTGTGTATGTCTTATCTGTCTGTGTCTATTGGGGGACTATATGAGTCAATGTTGGGTGTCTTCTTCAGTCCCTCTCCATCATTTTTTAGACAAGATCTCAGCCTGAAGCTTGCCAGTTTGGCCAGATTGGCTGACCAGTGAGCTCCAGGGATCTACCCATGTCCACCCCCCAGCCTTGTGATTATAGCAAATACTTTACAGTTAACCAATCACTCAAACCCCTTGGTTTTATTTATTTATTTATTTATTTATTTATTTATTTATTTGTGTGTGTGTGTGTGTGTTTTAGACAGAGTCTAGATATGTAGCTCACGTTGGCTGGGAATTCACAATCCTCCTGCATCAGCCTCCCACATGCTAGGATTACATGTTACTAGCATACCCAGCAAAATATTAGCCCTGTGGAAGCCTTTTCCTTGTGAAGTAGCCTTCCTGCTTCAGCCCTTGGACTTCTCTTTAGCCTTGCAGCGTACAGCGTCCCTAACTGATCCACGAAGAATCTGAAACCGAGCAAAATGTCTGTCATTCCAAAAGCAGGTGTGAATGATTACAAGTTGCTAGACGTCATTCACATGCTTATTGTGCTAATGCCCAGAACTGACAGGCCATTAGAGGTCTTCCCACTTAAACTCACCAACCCTGCGTATCAGCACAATGGTATGTACCGTTGGAAGGCTGTTTTCTTTGCAGCTCTGGGTTTACCAGGCTGTGTTTCACAGTCTCTCTGCAAACGGTGCTTCACTGGAATCTCAGATTAATGATCAGAGAAACTTTTGAGCATTTTGCTGTCATGTAATGGCTTAGTTAGCTGAAACAGGGGTGCAGCTGTTGGTCAGGGGAAGATAGACCTACCAAAGATCCAGCAGAACACCGAAGCTCAGCGATAAAAGAGGTCGAGAAATGACATTACTATTGATCAGTTGGGGGTGGCTGTTGAGAGAAACCTGTAATGAGGTTTAGAAGGTGGAGCAGCTTGTATTGAATTGTACCGACTCCCACTTGCCCGCTGTCTTCGGAGAGTGTGCTGCGGTTCTTCATAAACAGATTTTCCAGGTTTCTGAAGTCTGTAAGTGAGATGGGAGTGCTGAGGGAGGAGGAGCCTGAGGTTCTCTATCACACCTGTCTCCTCTTACACATGGGGAGGCTGAGGCCCAGGTGGCTGACATGATGGGGTTCAGAGCAGAACTGTGACCATGATCTTGCCTCCTGTGCTCGTCCATCATTTTAATGCAGATCTTCCTAAACATACACAAGCATATAGATTTCATCTTTTCCAGTAGGCTGCACTGTGCACTCAGGGCCGTCATTAGGAGTGCATGTTAACTGTGTACAGGTTTTCTCCTGACCCATGGAGGGCTTTGATTGCTGCAGGGTGGCGTGGAGCGGGGTGGAGGGCTTGTGCCTACTTTTCACAGCTGTTCACTTTCCTTCTTGGTGTCTGCTATCATTCTTTAGTGGTGCTGTTGGGTAGATTTCTGTCTATCCTCAGAGGGAGGCTTCTTTCTTTTAGTGGTGTCATGGGAGGCTGGTTGTTGGATGAAGTTTATTGTCCTTGGTAGAACTCTTCTACAAGACATTGGGGCCTATATCTATAAGGTTCTAGAAATCATTCATGACCTGTCTTTGTTTCTTTAGGACATTTTCCTTTGACTTGACACTGACATCTTGGGCACTAGAGAATGTCTGATCAACAAGGCTTTCCCTGGATGCTTGTCTTTCTGGCAGGGAGTTATTCATTTACCTCTCTGACTGTTGTGGTTGTATTTTCTATAAAGTTTTTATTATTTTATTTTATTTTATTTTATTGTGTTTCAGTGTTTTGTGTATTTGTCTGTCTGTGTATCACATGTGTGCCTGGTGTCCCTGGAGGTAGGAAGAGGGGATCAGATCCCCTAGAACTGGAGTTAGAAGACAGTTGTGAGCTGCCATGTGATTGCTGGGGACTGAACCCGGGTCCTCAGAAGGAGCAGTAAGTGCTCTTAACATCTGAGCCATTGTTCCAGCCCCGGTTTCCTTTTAGCCAGCATTTACCTCCCGATTCACACACCCAGAAGGCCATGAAACCTAGATCGCAGCAGACGTCAGAGACAAAGAATGCCTACTCCTGGCCCGTTTGCACTTGTCTTGCGCTTGTGGCTTCCTGGCACCCCCTCCTTCTGCTCTCCATTTGCACTCCTGTGTACACATTGCTATCTTTTTTAGACTTGGTCTGCATGTGTGCTGTCTGGTTCCCAGCACCAAGAACTGTGTATGAATGGTCCTGGGCCACCTCAGATTCTCTGTCTAGACCTTCAAGACCCACATTTTGGTCACAGTCTTTCTGTCCAGCCCACCTGAGCCTTCTGTGAGGATGGTTTGAGTAAATCACACCCAGGAAGCCCTTCATGCTTCCCCGAAGTTCTTGGGCAGTCCACAAGTTCTCTATCTTGGCTCTGTCTCCCTTTGTTATTGTTTCCTAGTCATTTGCTAAGGCTTGTTTACTGTTGTTTCTAGGGCACCATGGCATATGCTCAGAGTCAGGCTGTGAGCCTATCCAGATTTTCAGGGGTTAGTAAATTTTATGTGGATTAGTGGTCCATATTGAACCTTTTGTTCTTTAACCGTTCTACACATTCATTAAATGCCAACTACATGTAAAGTATTACAGTAGACTCTGGTCAAAGCCTCTGTCTGTACCGTGCTTACATCCAGGGAGGTGAGGCAGATAATAAGCCAGAAGAACAAGTACGTTAGAGTATGCAAGCAGACGTACGGAAGATGATTCAGATGTGTTGTGAAGAGAAAGCGTGGCTGTTGTAACCATAGCAGTGGTTGTTATTTACTTGAGAAGGTTCTGGAGGGCCTCTTGAGGAGGTGGTATTTGAGTTGAGAACTCAGTGATGAGGAAGCCGGCCATGTGAAGAAGTGTGTGAGTAGCAATGTTGGCTGAGGGGACAACCGGCCCAGAGGCCCTAAGGAGGGAGCAAACTTGTCTCTTTGAGTTAGCTGGTTAGAACGTGATGAGTGAGATGAGGAGTGAGGTCAGCCTGGAGGAGGGAAAAGCCCAGCACTGCGATTTCTTCTCAGTATAGTGGGAAGTCATTAGGGCTCGTAAGCTGTGGAGTGACACAGTCCGGCTGGGACGAGAGGCCGTGGAGGGCAGTCTGGTCGGCATGGCTGTTGAGAGGGCACAGAATCCACCTTTGTTCTGTAAGGCCACAGCTGATGCCATGCTCTCCCTTGGATAATTGCTTTTCCGCCTCTGTTGTTTCCTACACATTTCATCTGTGTTGTGGCCTAATCAAGAAGCAGCTCTCTCCTAGTGCCAGGGTTGGCACAGGGTGTGGGCAGAACGCCCTTTATTGAAAACCTTGGCCTGAGAGAATGAAGAAAGCAGCCCTGGCAGGCCTCAGGGCCGTACAGCTGACCCACAGCACCTGTGCTTTGCAGGAAGCTTTGGAACCGTGAACCCTACGCTCCTGCAGAACAGCTGCAGATGGCCGGGGCTGCTGATTAAATGTCGCTGCTGATCTGCCCAGATCTGCTGCCATCCCCTCCAAGCCTCCTTTCACGCTGCAGTGGGTAATTAGGGGCATGGCTGTTCCTAGGACTCCCAGCACATCTTTTGCAGCTGGCTGTGGGGGTGGGGGCATTTCAGTTTCTGCCAGTTGTGTAAATGGACAGTGTCCACATGTGGCTACTTCTTGCTTTCAAAATTCAAAAGCGACCTGTCCTTAACGAAAGGGAATAATTGCCTGCCTCTGCTGCCTCCACCGTTCTCCTGGGAATTCCGTCATCAGACTTGTCAGAGTTGCTTGGCAGGGACTTTTCCCCCTGAGTTAGCACAGAGATCTGAATGGGCAAAGATAACGCAAATGAGCCAGGGGATAAGCCTATCTTCAGAGGAACAGCTGTCCTTTTGACCAGAGGTGCTGATGCTGGGCGCCACCCCGATTCTCCATGCTTCTCTGTCCTGATGAGAGAAGTGAAAAGAATTGCTCCAGCACCACCTTAGGCGGGCACTTCTGCAAGGCGGCAGAGTTAGAGAGGGCCTTGGGCTGCTCAGCATGCCTGGCGAACAAAGCATGCGATGTTTCCTTGCCAGCTTCTCACGGGCGTCTCTGCCTCACCCAGCATAGTGAACTGGAGAGCCACAGTTCATGCTTCACCTACGTTTTTCTCCTGCTAGATTTCTTCCATGCTCTCGGATCTGGCAAGGACACAGAAGGCTCAGAGGGAAAGGAGAGATGGCATCTGCCTCTGGCTGACATGACTTGTGCCATGGTCGCGTGGGGATTCCATAATGAAGATTGCAAATCACTTTCCATCCTCTTGGAGCCTGCCCCATAATTAGAAGATTAAACATTTTGTTTAAATTAGTAACTTTCCCCTCCCTCCTGAGTGCTGCAAACCACCCTTCCAGCAGAATGGAGCTGGTTCGATGTCTAACACTGGGCTTTGTGTTGTAGCTGTGATTGTCAGCAGAAGGTTGAGGAAGCCTTATTTTAATTAAAAAAGCAATTTTTATTCTTGCTTCACCTTGTGTGGAGCAGAGGCCCTTCTGCCCGCATGAACTTCGTGATGGCTGAGTGTGGTGAATGTGACTTTTCTCAGGAGTTGAAGCTGAGCCTGGCAGGCTGACATGGCTGAGGGATGTGCAGCCAGGCCTGAGGTATCTCTCTTGTCTCTGCAGCAGTGGCAGCATGCCCTTCATTTGGCAGGCTGTCTTTGTGTTTATGGTGGAAGAGGGTCGCTTACAGTGGTGATGCTTTTAAGTTGCAGCAGGTGACAGGGAGCTCAAAGAGGATCACTGATGTCACCCATCCCAGAACAAGACAGGCCTGTGACTTCCATGTGGAAGCTCACTGAGAACCAAGCTCCCAGTTTATTTGATGTGCATATGCCGTTCCGTCTCTAGGCGATGAGGAAGGGAACCTCACAGAGCTTCTGCATGAGATACCCAGGGAGTAGAAGGTTGAATCTTCTTCCTAGAAGAAGACTCCATGAATGAAGGCAGCTTAAAATGAAAACCACAGAGACTTGTGTAGACTGGGAGACACAGTACCACTGCTTGGCCTTGTGCCTTCTGTCACAGGTATCATTTTTGTGTTGGAATTGCCTGGTTATGAATAAATGCCCTTCTTCTCATTGCTTTGAGGTCCTCAAGGCCTGTGGCCACATGAGAGCCTGCCATAGAGTAACAGCTCAGTGAATACCTTTGACTAAGGAAGGATGGAATGAGGGGTGTGTGTGTGAACTAAACCACTGTCCGTAATTAGTGAATGAATTGGGTGTCTCGTATATTGTGGTTTACCATCTCTCCAGCTGCCTTTTCATAGTCCTCCTGTCCCAGTCTCCCCACTGCAGGGAGTACAGATCAAATACCATAGGGGAGGGCCATATACCTGTGTTTGACCGTGTAGAGGCCCGAGAAAGACATTGGGTATCCTGTTCAGTCACTCCTCTTACTCTTACTTCAGTGTTTTCCACTGATTCTGGAGCTTGGCAGGTGGCCAGCAAACCCCAGTGATCCTCTGGTCTCTGACCCCCACAACCTTGGTACTACAGTACACACATGGCCATACCTGACTTTTTATGTGGGTGCTGACTATTTGAACTCAGGTCCTCTGTTACCCACTGAATCATATCTCTAGTCTTTGTTTTTTTCTTAAATGTTTATTTCAGTTATTTACATAGTGCTGGGGATTGAAGCCAGGGCCTCACATATGCTAGATAGGCCTTTCGTCATTGAGCTCCTTGCTTCTTCTTTTTTGATGAAGTGTAGATTAAGCTGTGTTTGTGACTGATCTTGGCTTTGCTCATAGGAAACTTGCCTTAAATAACAGCAGATGGTCTTCACAAAAGCCCAATTCCGTTTCTCTAGTAACCCGAGAGTTGATTGGCATTTCTTTTAAAGACTAGGGCTGCCTCTGACCCTAAAGCAAAAGATCGATTGATTCATTTATTTGCCAGAGATTTACTGTAAGTCCACTGTGGGTCATAATTGCTGTTTTCTCTGCACCCAGCCTTACAGGCAAAAAATGAGACTGCACAAAACAACGAGATTGGTTTTTATTTTGTGTTGGCTGGCTCAAAAATATCCACTTCATATCTATCTATCTATCTATGTATATATATATATATATATGTACATATATGTGTGTATATATACACATACATATATATTATATACAAACACGTGTGTGTGTTTAATGTTTGTTATGTACTTTCTCTGGGTTTGGCTTTTCTACATCTCACAATAGCAGGCAGGCTTTTTTCCAAGATTTGTGGTGATTTGTCTAAGGTCACACACTAGTGACAGCAAATGCAGGTAGCTTGGCCACCAAAGCCCATTCTCTCCCCTTGTCCTCTATTCGTGGACTATTTAACATTAATTTCTTGGGCGTTTTGTCTTTCATACAGGCCTAGGATGCACATGCCTAAATCATGGCTGTCAGCTCATTTTAAGTGTAGGGAGCCCCGGGAATAGATGTGCAATGAACACAGAAACCAGGTGAGACAGGCTGTTTCTGTCACGTGGTGTGTCATGATGCCATCAGGCTTTGCCTGCCTGGCCTGATTTTGAATTTGAATTTGTCGCCACCATTTTCCGGCTCTTTGACTTTGGGCAGCTTGCTGGGGTGTCTCCTGCAGCCCCGCTTCCTCCACTTGGTACTAGGAAATGTTACATCTCCAGAAGTGTGTTTGGGACTGGAAAGAAGGTGACCATTTATGACCCAGAGCAGGCCTGCAGTCAGTGGTGGCTGTGCAGTGTGAGTGGTCACAGGGTAAAAAAGCTGTAGGGAGAATTTTCCGGGTTCTTCAGACTCCACGGTTCTGGGATCTTTGTGCTTCTCTCTTTTGTGAAATTTAAGGCCCAGCAAGACTCATGATGTGGCTTTGTTTTAAGAGGCAGCCGGATTGTCTTTTCAGGCAGTTTGAGGCAGCATGCCTCCGGTGTTGGGACGTTTACTGGAATCCTCGAGTTTCTGAGTAATTTCAGTCTGAGACAAGTGAGCAGAATTGATGTCAGGTTGCCTTAACACAGGTGTTATAAACAAGATTAAGAGGTTGTTGAAAAGATATCAGTGGAGCTCTGGGGCTGGCTTTCTGAAGTCATTCTAAAGTGACAGCTAATGGGTAGTTTGCCTGATGGCTCTCTCTGAGCTGGCTATAACTGACTGGAGATTCAGCCACAGAGGAAACCTGCTTATGAAGATTTGCTGTCCTTTATCATGAAGTCGAGCCCTGAAACAGAAATGCTGTCTTTGTGTCATGCATGTTGCCTTCGCACTGTTTGAGACCATTTTTTCCCTTTTGTTGTTTGCTTTGTTTTGTATTTTTTGAGGCAGTCAGTTTTAAATTTGATGTCCTAAGCCTGCCAAGAGGTTCAAAACAATTGTTTTACTCCACTGGGTATTTTCAGAAGACATTTATGTACCTGTTCCTCAGCCGCAGTGTGTCCTGTCTGAGGGATGTGTTGAGTCTCTCTCGTCTACTAGCTACTCCTGCCAGGGAGCTGAGGCCTTCAGTGCTCCTGAAGTCAGTAGCTGCTGTCTCAGGTCACTTTGAAATCTCTTCCATAGCCTTCCTGGCAGAGTGTGGTGGGGGACGAGGCCTGCACAGGGAGTTTGCAGGTGGCCATAGGCCCCTTGTATCTTGTATCTCATTTTCACAAGGCCAGGTGGCCAGTACACTCTCCTTTTCTGGAGAAACGTTTTTGGACATTGGAAGCTGGTGTCAGCTCACCCTTTACCAGCCTTCTCTTTAGTGGGAGTGGAGACACTTTGCTGGCTTTTGTAGTGTGTTGGCCATCTACACGATAGCAAAACCTTTGCGCTAAGGAGACTAAAGTGCATCTTAGACCACAGCAGACATGAAGCCATCCTTTTTCATCGTGCATGATGGACTCATCAACAGGCATGCATCCAGGCGGCTGCAACCATACCTCATTCCAGCGGAGAGGTAAACCAGCTGCAGGTGCTCGAGAGCCTGGTGGTAGTGGCACTATGCCTCAGACTGCGGTATCCTCAGGCTGCCCTCCCTCCTGTGGTATCCCTCATGCTTGTTTTCACAAGACCCACCGGTAAACGTCCCTGACAAGGTGGGGCTGCTCTTGTGTTAGCAGAGTTATGTGGCTGAGAGCTGAAAGACCACAACAGTGTGAGAAGGCTCAAGCAATTGATGAGGAAGCATTAGTTAACAAATTAATAAAGTAGTTAAATTCGCAGTCACAAACAAATCTGGGCCCTCAATTCTCCCTTCTCATCTTCTTCAGGTGTCTTACCACCCAACAGCCTCTACTGTTGGAAGGAAGGATGCAGTTCTCAGTCTCAGCGGTGATCTTAGAGGCACCTTAAAGACTTCTTTGCCCCACATTTGTCAAATGAATCATCTGTCTGGGCACTTGCCTGGGATGGGTGTGCCGTGTAACGCTCAGAACCACCGTGTGACCCGCTGGTGCTAAATGCAGGTGCCCCCAGCCCCTCATCTTCATGAAGCATTTGTGTCACCCTAAGAAGGGAATTTGTTGTATCTGAGCCGTGGCTTAAAACAGCTAATGGTTTCATGGGACAGGGCCTTGTTATGCAGCCCAGTCTGGCCCCAGACTCGTGATCTTCCTGTGTTTGCCTCCCGAGTGCTCAACTTACAGATGTGCCGTCGCACCTGTCTCGGAAATCCTTTCAGCAGTTCTCTCATGGTAGTTTGTCAGTCAGGGTTTGAAACTTTGAGTGGACTGGGGTTGCGGGAGGTAACCCAGGACCCAGCATGAGTTCTCCAGGTGATCTCCAGGAGAGTTTTTACTGCTGTTCCCACAGGGATGTTTGAGTCTCTGGGAATCAGGATTTTTTTTTTTTTTTTTTTTTTTTTGGAGATGGTTTGTCTGTGTAGCCTGGCTGTCTTGTCTTGGACTCACGTTGTAGACCAGGCTGGCCTTGAACTCACAGAGATCCACCTGCCTCTGCCTCCCAGAGTGCTGGGATTACAGGCGTGTGTCACTGTGCCTGGCTTGAGAATCAGCATTTTCATAGGTGGGAGAAAATCAGCAGAAGTCTCTTTAATTTTGGCTAGAACATGAGGGCACTGGGCAGACATGCTGCAAGTGTGGCGATAAGAGGGTCACTCCTGGGGGGGTGACATGGAAGGCCCTCCGGAGGCTGTCAGGCTCACGTCCTTTTTCTGCTTTGGGTTTGAGTCATCCCTAAGTGATAGGGTGAGGCTGCTTGTCTGAGTCTGAGTTTGTCCATACTTACCTTCTGAATATCACTTGGTACTAAGTGATGAATGTACTAAGCTTTGAACACAGTAAACCTACGGAGGCAGCATGTGTTTAAACACAGGAGTATGGAAAGATTGAGTCTCTGCTGCAGTCCCGGGCAGCCAGGGAACATTGAGAATTTGCGTATTTGTATTTGTATTAACCAGTCCTGGCAGCCTGGCTGGTTCTTTGGTGTCTCTGTCCTCTCCTATTTAATCATGACGAGGCTCTTGGTCCTGGTCTGATCTAGATGGCCCTCCCCATAGTTCTGTTGCTCCCTATGTCCACGTTAGCCACAGCACCACGCAGGGGAGTCACTATCCTCTCTTGCGTTTCTCATAAGATCTGGCATCTGGAAGATTATGCCTATCTGTGTTTCCTTTGTGTCTGCACCTTGTGTTCCGAGCATGGGGCTGTGTGGGTGTGTGCAAGTCCTTTGAGTCCAGTGAGGCAATGTTGGATGGTAGTGAATGACCTTTCTTTGTCTGCCCATCAAGTCATGACAACTTATGTACTTAACAGTCACCTACTTATCAAATTGAATTGTCTATTTCTGGTATTTTATTCCTGGTATATTTATTCCTGGTAATCATGGCTGGTATTTATGCCACTTCTGAAATTTCATTGGCAGTATGAATAAAATTATTTTTTTAATTTAAAAGAGTTTTGGCAAATTATCATTTTGAAAAGCAGACAGAGAGAAAGATAGTTTTCATTTCAGTTGAGTAAGGCTCAGGTCCTGAAACCAGAATCTCAGAATGTAGAGGGCTTGCTGGGATGGTGGACGGGGTAGGGGTGGGGCTGTTGTCAGAGTGTGGTGTCAGGGTCCTTGGACACTTGTGGTGCTTGGGCACCTTATCTGTGCATATTCACCTTAGCAGTATTTGTGTGCTGAAGCCAAAGCCTGTCTCCCTGATTGGGCAGCATGGATCAGGTCCCTGCAGGGAGCAAGCCCTGGTGGGTGCTGAGCAGGAGTCAGACCCCAGGTTACCTACTCTTCAGGACCTAGTTCATGCTTTAATGGAGGGGACAGAGGTAGGGGTGTGTGTGCCAATGTGTATGTGGGTGTACGGGTTTACATGCATGTGTGGAAGCAGAAGTCTGATCTACCACTGAGTGAGCCCAGAAGCCTTGGTGACATTCTTGGAGGACTCACCGAGGACATGGTTATTTGGGCTGGGTCTCCAGGCAAAGTGGAAGTTTTCTGTCTAAAAGGAAGGTAACCTGCCATTCTTGGTCCCACTCAAGCATCTTCCCAATCCAAGGAGGTATCACTTGGTGGCTGAAGGTGTGACTTCTGCTCAGACCCCACTTCCCTGGATCCTTTGCTGGAGTTTCCAGGTGTGTGTTCTCTGGCGTGCGATGCCTCTTTTCAGGACCAGTGGTTTACTCAGCACCATGCAGCTGGGGCTGAGTTTGATTCTCAGTTCTGTTGTGTGTGTGTGTTTCCCCTATTTGTTTTAGTCTTTGAACCAGGGTCTTAACTCTTACAGCCGGGGCTGGCCTGAAACAATAAGGCGATCCTCCTGCTTCAGCCTCCCAAGGCTGGTATTACAGACATGTGTTTCCATTCTCAGCTAGTTAAGTGTGGTGTTTTTAGAAGTGTGCCCTTATGCATCTTCCTAACTAAAGTGCTGAAGCTGACCATGAAGTTAACTTATTGAGCATGAGATTCAGCTCGCTTCTGACTGAAGTATCTTGAGTCATTTTCCCCCGGAAGCCGCTTTGTGTATATTTGCCATCTTGAGCTGTGCTGCACATCCACCTGTCTCCCTCTGTGCCCTTGAGTATGTTAATGAAAGATCCTGTTGATCCTAGCTCCGCAAATGCTCACTGCAAACCCCTGATCTTACTGAGCAGGAACAGTTCCAGAGGACCGCAGCAAGTGCCAGCCTCCCCTGCTGTCTTCTAGCGGTCTTCCCCTTTCCCCCTCAGTTCCTCAGTTGCATGTGTAACTGTGCCTTTTTATCAAATTCAGTTCAGCTTTCTAAAAATAAATACCGTTAAGTGCCAGGTTTCCCTCATTCCCTTCCTCCATTTCACTTCATGGTGCCTTCCTTAATGCCAGCCTCTCGCCCTGCCCAACAGTGGCCTGTGTGAACTTGGTTTGTTCCCGTGCACACTTTTTGCTGCCACTGCCATGTTAACCACAGAAGTGTTTTCATGTTGTATGTGCTCCAGTGAGCACTGTGGAGCTCTCTGTGGATGGCAGGATTTCCCCAGTGTGTGTGTATGCGCTGGGATGGTTGCAGAATATCTGGGTCACCAGTTAGCCCTGCCCGCACGATGCCCCATGAATGAGCGTCAGCAGCCGTTCCTCTGCAGCTTACACTGACAGATTTTATGTTTTTATTTTTGCCAATCTGATATGCCGTAGTTTTAAGGTCCACTTCCCTAATCTCATGAAGTTGGGCCAATCTTATATGCAGATTGGCTACTCAGTGGTTTTCTCTCTGTGATTGTTCTGCTTACACTCTTAGACTATTTCTTATTTTATGTGATCTTACTAGTCTATGTCTTCTTAAAGGCAATGCAGAGGTTACAGAACAAAGGCAGAATAATTTTATAATGTCGCACGAACCTGTCATATTAATATGAGGTCACGTGACTCTAAATGCTTCATTAGAAGCCAGATTGCCCTGATCATTGGCCCTCTGCTGTCTGTACAGTACTGTTATGTCTTATAGATGGTGCTGTTTTGTTGTTGTTGCTGTGGGTTTCTGTTGAATGCTCCCTGCAGCTCCTAATAGAGCAATGTTGAAGTTCTATTAGCTTAGTAAATACTTGTGGAGTGAATGAATGAGTGATGATGGTTCTGGTGTAGCTGACAAAACACATTCATAATAAGTCTGCTAAAATGGAGATGTTTTACCTTGCAATGGCTTTACAGGGATCTGCCTATGTTAGTGTTGATAAAGAAACCAAATCAGTATTCAGCTTTCTGATGTAGCTGCAGAATTAATCAGAGAAGATGTCAAAGTAAATCATGGACATTAAAGTATACTTTGTGTTTCTGGAAAGAAACCTACACAGCCTTTGGATGGAAGATGAATGTATATTCAGGTTTTAACAAGGGATAAAACTTTTTTTGGGGGAGAAAAATTAGATTAAGTGTAGTCTTCATTACTAGTGATCTGAATCATAAATCACATCTGCCTTCCCTGTCAGCCAATCAGGTTGCAGATCATAAGGGAGACTGTTGGTGACTTTGATTTTGGCTTTTTTATTGAAGACTTTACTTTTAATTTTTAAAGTTGGCATACAATGTAATGGGTTTCGTTGTGGTACTTCATACATGCATGTCATTCTACTCTGTGCGTAGGCCTCTCCCCTTCCCTGATGGCTCCCTCTTGCTTATTGCTTTCCTTCCTTCAGACAGTCTCTCTTGCTTTTATGTCACAAGTATTCTATTACTCTTCCATTGTTTTCTCCTTCCTCTCTGTTAAGATCTCTTCCTCTCTTCTCATAGTTCCCTGTCTTCTTTCAATATGAACACAGACACACAGACACACAGACACACACACACACACACACACACACACACTCTTAAATTTAGACTGCATATAAGAGAAAATGGGGTGTCTTTGTGAGCCTGACTAATTTTGTTTAACATAATGATCTCCAATTGAATCCATTGTAGCGAAGGACATAATTTCATTTTTCTTTACGGATGAATAAAACTCCATTGTGCATATGCATAACATTTTTTTTACCCATTTGTATGTTGATAGACATTTAGATTGCTCCCATTTCCTGGCTATTGAGAACAGAGCAGCAGGAAGTGTGGGTGTGCAAGTATCTCTGTGGTAGGATATAGGGATTTTGGGTAAATAACCAGGAGTGATAGAGCTGGGTCCTATGGTAGGTGGTTCTAGTTTTAGTTTTTTGGGTGGCGTTTCAACACTGATCTCTATAAGGGCTAAACTGTTTTACATTTCTACCAGTGAATAAGGGTTCTTTTTTCCTGCATAGTTGCCTGCTATTACAGCCACTTGTGTGTGATAGCTATTCTGATTGGAGTGGGAGGGGATCTTGAGCAATTTGAAATTCCATTGTTCCTGGTATCCAAGGACATTAAACACTTTTTCAAGTATTTTGTTGCTTTCAAGTAATGTTCTTTTGAGAACTGGTTGTTCAGTTCATTAGCCTATTTATTGATTAGATAACTTTTTTGTGTATAATTTTTGTAGTTCATTCTATAGTAATCCCCTGTACAATGTATAGTTAGCAAACATTGCCCCTCATATTGTAAACTATCTCTCACTATGGTGTTTGTTTCCTTTGCTGTGTAGAAGCTTTGTAATTTCACGTCGTCTCAGTTCTAGTTATATCCCAAAGATTCTGCAAGACTGAAACCAACATCAGATGTCTTTCTGCTTTATTTTCTGAGCTAGAATCTGTCACCGAACCTGGAGCTCACTGATTAAGTTTTGACCAGCTCTCCAGGAAGCTCCAGGAATCCATGTTTCTCTGCTGCCATGCCTCTCCCACCCCCCAGCAATGGGATTACTGGTGCTTGCTGAGATTTTTACACTGGTGCTGGTACTCTGAACTTGTCACCATGCTTGTGTTGCAGGCTCCTTGCTGACTGAATCTTTTCTCTAGCCCTACCTCAAGGCATTCTTATTTTTTTTTTCTCATTTCTTCAGTGACCAGAGTGTATTTTCAGTCTCCAAATATTTATGTTTTCTTTTTGCTTGCTTGTTTGTTTTTACAAGACTGGGTTTCTCTGTGTAGCCTGGCTGTCCTGGAACTCACTATGTAGACCAGGATGGCCTTGAACTCACAAAGATCCACCTGCCTCTGCCTCCCGAGCACTTGTATTAAAGGTGTGTGCCACCACAGCCTCATTACTGCTGGTTTGAGTCCTGTCGTTAATGTTTTTATTGATATTAATTTTCAGTTTTATTCCATTATGATCTAATAGAATATAGAAAATTATCACTATTCTTTTGAGTTTGTTGGACTTGTTTGAGGCTTAAAATGCAGTCATTTAAGGGAATGACTCCATGTGCTGCTGAGAAGCGTGCAAATTCCATTTCTGCTGGGTATAATAGTCTGTTGGTGCATTTGATTTGCACTTTCAGTGTAGTTTAATTCTGATGTTTGTTGCTCTTTATTTTCAGTGACATATCTGAAAATGAGAGTAGGGCTGGTGAGGTGGCTCAGCAGGTAAAGGTGTTTGCCACCAAGTCCGATGATCTGAGTTTAATCCTTGGAACCCATATTGAGGAAGGGGAGAACTGACTCTCATAAGTTGTTCTCTGACCTTCACACATGCACACGCTCCTGAAAATGATAAAAATATGATAAAGATGAGAATGGGGTATTGAAGTTATCCACTGTTGTATCAGGATCATTATGGCCTTTTATGCTCATTCATGTTTGTTAGATAAAATTGGGAGCCTCAGTGTTTGGCGCATATATGTTTATAATTGTTACAGATTTTTCATTTTAATTTTTTAAAGATGGGTTGTTATGTATTCCAGGCTGGGCCTGAACTCACTATGTTGTTGAGAGTGTTCTTGAATTTCTGACTCTCTTGAATTTCCACCTTCCAAGTGTTAGGGTGACATGTGTGCCAGCACTGGTGGTTTATGTATGGCTGGGGATCAAACTCAGGGCTTTGTACATTTTAGGCAAATACTGTCCAATTAACCTGCCTCCCCTGCACCAATTGTTACAGATTCTTGATTAATTGTTTCCTTTCCTAATGTGAGTGGTATTAAAAGTAAAATCTCCTCTGTCCAGTTCTAAGTCTGTCAGCAGAGTAGCTGTATCAGTGTCTGCAGCCTCTACTTGGTAGACGGCTCTCTATCAGCTGCCTCTCAGCTGGTGGGTGACTTTACCAGCGTAGTGTTTCTTGGACCTAGTTTTTAATATAGTCAGCAAGTTTGAATCTCTTTGTTTTTATATTCTGAGGCCATCCTATTTAAGGTTGTTATTGAGAAATGTTTGTAATTCCCGGGATTTCTGTTTGCCTTTCTGGTTGGTATTGGGTCACCGTTTGCTCTTTTCTTTCTTTCCAGTAGTGTTAGGAGGTTGGTGGTTTACTGTCTTGGTCATGTAGAGATCTTCCTAGCTTGCCTGTTCATTTATTCTTATGACATTCGTTCTTCCCTGTGATTGGTATTCTGTTAAATATTTTTTCAGTGCTGACTTGGTTGTCATGAACTGCCTTCATTGTGGTTCTCTTGAAATGTCCTCATTTTACTCTCAATTTTGAAAGACATTTACTGGGTTATAGCATCTTTGGTAGCTGTTTCCTTCTAGGACTTGGAATGTATTGCTTCATGCTTTGGGAGAGATCTGAAGCTTTTCTGGTGAGTTTTCCTTTGTAGATAAGTTGGAGTTTTTCTCTTACCGCTTTAATGTTTCTTTGTGTTACATTTCTGATATCTTGGATATGATATACTACGGAGAGATTTTTCTCTGGTTGTGGCTGTTTGGGGTTCTAAACAGCTCTTGGAAGTCTGTTTCTCTATATTTGGGGAAATTTCAGTTTAATTTCATTAAATAGGTTTTCCATGTCTTCAGTCTTTGATGTTAGCTCCATTTTTAGTCCCTTGGATTTGGTCATGGTTTGATCTCTTGTCGTCGTTCAAAGCTCTTGGATGTTGTGGACATGACTGCTTTTTTGTTTGAATGTAGTGTTTCTTTCACCTGTCTATGCCTCAGATTTCTTTCTTTGCCACTGTGGTGTTTTAATTGGGATCATTAGAGGTTTTTATTTTCAGAGTTTCTGATTTTTTCCACCCCCAAATTTCAGTTTCCTTACTGAAATTTTCCTTCTATGTTGCTGTCTTTTTTCATCCATATTGCTTATTTTCTCATCCATTTTACTGACTTTTTCCCGTATGTTACCAACTTTCCTCATCAAGACCCTGGATACAGTCTGTTTGGTTGTATCCTCTTTGGTCATTTTATTAGTAAATTCAACGTTTTGAAATCATCAGTACTGTACCTATTTTAGGGCCTTTGAATTCAATAATTTAGAGTTACCATTTGGAGGGGTCTTACTGCCTTGCTCTGTGTGTGTGTTTCTCTGTGGCTCTCATTGCATTTCTGTTGTTTTGGATATCTCTTCTGGTTTTATTTGGGAAGCCTTATTGAGCAGCTTACATTTGAAGGCTCAATCCTGAGTGTCACACAGTAGGGAGAAATAGACGGTTACAGAAGCAACATCGGCAAACCATCCAAGTGATAGAAATACACTAAAATGAAGTTGGCTCTACTAGTGTGTCACAGTGACCATGAGTTAAAAAAAAAGAGAGAGAGAGAGAGAGAGAAAATGGGCTGTGTCATGAAACTTGAAATTACTTAGGGTAGATGTGGAAGCAAATGAGATGAAGCAGAAGGGGGAAAGGAAGGGCTAAATAAATTAAAAGAAAAAAGAAGAGGCATAAATAAGAGTGTTTTGAAAGGGAAAAGAGTGAGAGCTTAGAAAAGGGGCGGGAATAACGGCTCAGTGCTCAAGAGCACTGGTTGCTTTTGCGGAGAAGCTAGGTTTGGTTCCCAGCATCATGGTGGCCTACAACCATCAGTAACTCTGGTTCTAGGGCATCTAATGCCCTGATCTGTCTTCCTTGGGCACATAATACACATACATACATGCAGGCAATCACCTATACATTTGAACATTAAAAAGACAAGTTAGGGGGAGAGATAAGCAATAATTTTTAAAAAAGGATTTTTAATAATTAGAAAGTTTGAAAATAAAATTGGTAAATATAAGAAATGTAATAGTAAGTAAAATACATGAGTGTTTTTGTTTGCGTGTTTTAAAGGAAAACAACAAACCCCAATGTGGTGGCTTGAATGAGAACAGCTCTCTTAGGCTCATGTTTGTACTTTGTTTCCAGTTGGTGGACCTGCTTGGTAAAGATTAGGAGGTGTGGCCTTGTTGAAGGTGTGTCCCTCAGGGCAGGCTTTGAAGTTTCAAGTTTCTAGTGTGTCTCTCTGTCTCCTTGTGCATTGAGATGTGAACGCTCAGCTGTTTCAGCCTGCTATTCCAGGCTGCAGGTATCCTGCAGCGCCTTTGTGAATTTCTGCAGCATGTCCTCTTTTCCTCTCTTTGGACTAGATTCTATTTTTTCCTTCTGCTGACCCTTTTCTTTTATCAGGTCACGGGAAGGGGACTTCAAGTCTGCCACCTTACCTTTAGTTTTGATGTTTCAGTATTTCCAATCATTGTGGACATTAGATTGCTCAGTAGTGAGAGTAGATCCTCACTCTCTGGAACCATAAGCCTAATTAAACCACTTTCTTTTATAAGTTGCCTTGGTCAAGCTATCTTATCACAGCAGTAACCACGACACCCTATAAGATAAAATTATAGTTCTACTACATGTATAGGAGGAAAGGAGGCCGGGAGGAAAGTTTTAGGTGTGGGGAAAGGAAAAAAAACAATTGTTCAGTAATCAAATAAAGAGGTGGAAACAAAGATGAAGTGTGAAGGGGAAATAAGCATTTTAAAACATGATAAAGTAAAAAACTGCTGGAAGAGAACCACAGGAAAGCGTGAGGAGCATGGGCCCCAGGAAAGAAGATAACCAGGTGTTGGCAGTGTCTTCATGTACCCTTAGCGCACATATTCTGCTGGAAACTCCTGTGGGCAAGAGTCTGTTGGACTTCCTGGTGGTGTATACTGGTGTGGAGCCAGTACTGGACAAGAGTCTGATGGTCCCCGGAACTGTCTTCACTCACAGTTTCCCTTCTCTGGGTATCAGGGACTATGCTGACCATACTTCTCTCATGCCTCCTGGAGTAGCTAACGTTCGTGTGTGTGCGTGCGCCTGCATGTGTGTGAGGATGTAAGGGGGTGTCTCCCAAGGCACTGAGAATATTGGAAGCAGCCATGGCCCTGAGGTCTGCACAAGCAGAGGCGATCTTCATGCTTTTAAGACCTTCAAAGTATTAATCACCTTACTGCCGAGATGCAGCTCTGTGTAGCCTGTCAGAGCTTCAGTCTTCAGGCTCTAGGGCCGTCACTGGCAGCTTGGTGGCTCTACCTGCTGAGTTGTGTCTCAGGGGTCTTAGCTGGTGAGGCCTGTTGCTGGCAACCAAGGGCGGGTTATCCTTCCCTGTGCACTTCACTGTCCAAGCCAAGCATCCTGTAGCCTGCACTTTTAGCTTGTCCGTGTCTGGCCCTCCTGCTCTCCACAAACTCTTGAGGCTGTCTCTCAGAGAGGGCTGTGGCAAATTAACTCCACTCTCAGACTTGTGGTTGCTCCTTTGTTCTCAGGCTTCCAGGGTAGTACAGTTTCAAACAATAGGTTCTCTTTCAAGATGGTGCCAGGTCCCTGCCCATGGAGTCAGTCACACAGAGACAAAATGGAATTCCTCTCTAGTGCTAACCTGTCTGCCAGAGGAATCACTGTCTCACTAATCTGGAAACTGGTTTTAAGGCTCATGAGTTCTGTGTGCTTTTCCCAAAGGCAGTGGGTCAGCTAGTGTCTCCGCAGCACAACCACCTGGTCCTCTGCTGGTCCTCCCAAGCCAGAAGCTGCTGCCTGGAGCTGTGTAGGGACCGGTGTCTCTTTAGTGTGTCACCTAGCCTGTTCTCCAGGCTGCAGGTATCCTGCAGCGCCTTTGTGAATTTCTGCAGCATGTCCTCTTTTCCTCTCTTTGGACTAGATTCTATTTTTTCCTTCTGCTGACCCTTTTCTTTTATCAGGTCATGGGAAGGGGACTTCAAGTCTGCCACCTTACCTTTAGTTTTGATGTTTCAGTATTTCCAATCATTGTGGACATTAGATTGCTCAGTAGTTACTGTGGCCTCTGCACTTTGATTGATTGGGAATAGCTGGGAGTTCTATTTTATATTTTGGGGTAACTTTCCTGTAGAGTTTCAGGAGTTCTTGGTACCTGTTTTTTTCTTTCAGAAATACAGGTAGATGTCTGCGTTGGTGGTATAGTGGTCTAGCATAGCAGCCTTCCAAAAACACAAGTTGGTAAATAGCCACAAATCATGAGATTTTCAAGTTTTAACTCTTGGAAATTTACGAAGGCAGATTATAGATGCATTTAGCTATTTCCTAAAAGTATGGCCTGCTTGCTTCTCTTGCTGGTTCAGCAGTCAGTTTACACAAGACTCTTTGGAAAGTGGTCTGTTTAGTCACTTCGGTGGGTGGGATTTTCTGTCTCTGATTGCTTTGATCTCTAATTACGAATTTTGGCTGATGGTAGTTGCAATGGAAGAGACTATGAGCCTTTTCAGTTGTGCCTTAAGCAAATTTGCAAGGGAGCCCTGATGTTAACTTTGGCAGGTTTCATGCCTGCAAATATTGATTGAGCCAGAAGTCCTCGCTGTAAAATGTCACCAGTGAATGTGCAGCCGGTGCAGGCAGGGGGAACTCATTACTGCAGCTCGTCTGCAGCTTCTGGGTCAGGCCGCTCGCTACCATCTGGTAAGAAGGAATGTTTGAAAACTACCTTTTATTCTGACAAAAGGTAATCAGGAGAGGTTAACAGCCGATGATTTCTGAACAGTTCAGATTGGTTAGACCAATCCGTCCTGAAGCTCGGGCTGCGACATTCCAAATGTCTAATTATCTCACAGGGTATTAGAACATTTTAAAATGATGAAATCCCAAAGTCATGGTAGGAGGAATTTAATTATGTGTATGCTCCCCTTTCTCCTCTGTGCTGCACACCTATTGGAAGCATTTATGCCGAGGAAGAAAAAGCAGCAGGAAAGGAAGAGGCAAATAGGATTGCCGTCTTCAAATAATGCTTAATTTTAGAGCCCTGTGTGTGAGAGTCAGACTAAACGTGTCCTTCAAGGGCAAGTACCAGGGACCAGGGAAGGAGACTGGCTGTAAGTCAGCAGAGTTTTCCTCAGGGTGGCAAACTCTGAAGGAAAGATCCAAAGATGGGGAAGGGCGTTTAGGGAGGATGGTGTGTGGGCAGCAGAGGTGATGGGACTGTCCCAGCTGACGTCTGCCCAGAGACAATTTCAAAGAGGATTCGAACTTCAAGTAGGTGACTGTTGGGCAACATGGAGGATGCCTGAGCCCAAACTGATTCTGGTGTCTGGGAAGCACTGATTCTAGTATCTGGCAGGACATTTCCTGGAGAGTGGGTACAGAGTCAACTCTTCATTAACAGTGCTCAGAACAAACCAAAGGGCAAAAACCATCAGAGGGATAGTCATTTGCTTGCTCCTGTTGTGTCCTTCCTCTGTCGTTGGCTGACAAAAAGTACACATGGGGAAAGGATACCTCTTCTTTCTTGCTATTTTCTCCCCAGTGGTAACGGGGATTGAACTCTACCTACCAAGCTACACCTCCCACCCAGGAATTCACATCTAAATTCCCATTAGTGTTCGAATCCTCCTTCGACCTCAGCCTTGCCGAGTTTGAATCAAGTGTCACAACGACAGGGCACTCTGGGTCACACCATGCCCTGTGCTGTAAAACTTCACCTTTATGAGCAGATAAGCATTCAGAAATGTCTGTGAGACGGCCATTATTCACCTCCATTTATAGTTAAGTTACCCTCCAGGACTGGTAAGTAGAGGAAGCAGGGGCTGAGTTTAGAAAAACTTGACTCCAAAACTAGTTACCATTTTTGATAGCATTGTTAAAACAGGGCTGGGATCACTGGCTCTGGCCATCCAAGGTCTTTTGCTGATGTCTGCTAACTATAGCTCTCCTCTCTACCATGGGGACCAGTCCATTTTCTTATGTTCTCATAGGAGCTTTGCCTGCTGATAAGCAATGTCCTCAATATTCTCTTCTCTCATTTCCAATTAGTCTTGCGTGAGAATAAAAAAGGGAATCAGGAAATCAGCTTTGCACTCCCGCTCACCATTGACAAGTTGCATAAGCCTTACTGGGCTGGAATTTCTGCGTAGACATTTTTGTTGTCCACCTCTAACTTCCTGTCCTTCCTGTCCTTTAATACGTGAGCACCAGCGTGTCACACCTCACTGGATAGACCCTCTTCTGAGCTCCTTGTTGCTAGATGAAGAATTCTTGCTTTATTTCAAGGTCACTGAAGGCTTCTATTGATGTTTTCTAGTTCCCGTACATAATTGGCGGAGTTTTTCCCCATTATGAGAGCGTCTTTCATGAATTATCTCCTGAGCCAGGTAACTTGGAATGCTGCACTGTCCTTAGATACACGCACATCTTAGCATTTCCACTGTTGTATCCCAGTGCACATGTGCTGTGCATTAATAATTGCACTGTATGTTTTCATAATTTATCATAATGATACCATTATTGCTTACGATAGAAGTTCTCTTCCCACCCCCAACCCCTAAGTCTAATTGAGGTCGAGACAGACCATAAATGTGATAATACAGATTGCACGTTCAGAGGAAATGGAGTGGGTTTCATAGTGGAGTTTTAATTTAGGCTTCGTTCTGGTGATGTAGCCTCTTCCTATGGTACATTACTTTGAGTCCAATATAACTGCATGTTCCCACAGCCCCTCATTATAGCTGCAGCTTCTCACTGCTTTTTAATTAAAAAAAAAAAAAAAAAAAGAGAGGGGGGGGGAAACGAAACCTAAAGCTTAGGTTGATATTGTCTGGGTACACAGGGAGTATTGCAGGCAGTTTGCTTGCTTAATTTTTTTTTAACTCTTTCAAAGCTTTTGTGGTGATGTCTTGATTGCCATTTTCAGGAGTTCGGGTGGGGGAGGGTGGAGAAGTACACTCTTTCTTGCTCACACACAGACACGGGTGTGTGTGCAATAAGCTTGTTGAAAGGTTTAGGCATATTCGTGACCCTGAGGCCTCCTGGGAGCTTTGAGAGAGTTGAGCCCTTTCTTTGTCTTCGAAAGGCCACTGCCCATGTGGCTGGCTGGTGGCAGGTACTCAGAGGGCCATTTATGTGACTGCGGGAGTAAGGCTGGGGTCCATGTGGAAGGCTGTAGAAGCGCCGGAAGGTGGGCCGATATTCTGGAGAGGTAGAAGTTAAGAGTTAATCATTTCCCTTAGTCCTGTGGGCTGCAGAAACAGAGAAACGGCTTTATTAGGAACAGCTACTTCTGTCATTCCTTCATCTTGAGGGATGCCAAATACTTTTCAGGGAGCAGACTCTCCAGAGGTGACTGGTAAGAATGGCTTAAGCCCCTTGAGATTGGCTGTGTGTGACACAAGTAGAGTGTCCATGGGCTGAGCTGCTGACCTCTGGCAGGCTTCAGTGCTGCACTCTCCTTTTGGAGCAACAGTCCTTGGACTCCCTGCAGTGAGATCAGTATGACAGCTCCGGGCTCCTTCCCATGCTCGGTTGTGTTTGTGGGTAGTCAGTTGCTCTCAGGGGCTATATTGGAGGAGGACTGTAGTTAAGAAGTCTACTTCTACTTCCAGGTAAGGGTAGAGTTTGCTTCATGATTGTGTGGGTATCCAGAGCTTTCGAAGAGCCCCGGCTGCATTCCTTGTTGCTGGAAGTCGGCTCTGCTAAGGCGTCATCAGCCGTGTGATGGCAGTCCCGCACATACACTGGGGCTGGTCTTTGTTGAGCTGAGTGTGAGTGTAAATGTGAACCACATGCCAAGATCTTAGTATTAAAAAAAAAAAAGTAAAATAGGATTTGAAAATGTTAACTACATATTAAATTGCTATTTTAGGGTATATTGTACTAAATAAAATAGCTACTAAAATTAATTTTACCAGTTTTACCTTTTAAAATATGGCTATTAATATACTCATGCCAATGGCTTACACTGTATTTGATTGCCCTTTCTCGTCTTAGACTGTAAGATGCTAGCAAGGCAGCATTTGTCTTGGATGCACACATCTGCCCTGGCCTAGCACGGTACTCAGGTGCAGTTGGCACTCAGTAATTACTTGTTAAGGAGGCAGCCCAGCTCAGAACTCAGCACTGGAGTCTCAGGAATGAGTGGAACCTCTAGTGAGAACCTTGGCTCTTGCAAAGAGATAGTTGACAGTCTAGAAAAGGAGTAAAGAGCAAAATTCCTGCCTCTGAGTGAAAATGCTGAAATAAAACATGTCAGGCCTCTATTGTACAGCTTCCCACCCACAGGAGAGGGAGGTGCCCATGGCTGCGCCGGTAAAGGTCCTGGGACCAGACTGTTGGTCCAGGTCAGTCCCAAGAGGAACTGGTGCTGTATGTGTCATGTTGAGATAGACCAGGCAGAAAGGTTCTAGAAGCTGCCTGACACTTGGCCCTGCCTCTCCCGATGACCCAGTTTAGGCAGCACCCAACTGGAAGCCTGGGACTGCTACTGGGCCACCTGATTACAGTGTTTCACACCTTGGAAATCTCTTACCAAGTTTGTTGTTGTTGCTGTTAATGACTTAACAAATGCCACTTTAATTTAACCAAGATCTTATGTGGCTTATATCTGTGGGTACACTTAAGTCGCTCAGAACTGTGTCACCGAGAGTTGCATAATCAAGGTGGATGGGCACACTCTTCAACGTGCCACTTCAGAAGGGATCAGCTTGTCCCTGTGTTTATTGAGAGATTGCTGGCACCCCAGGCATTCTGTTTCCTGCTTATACAACAGAACTCTTAACGACTTCTGGTCCCCAGGGATGTGGTGGATTAAAGTTCTGCCCAAGGAAAGTGCCATTTTAGTGGATTATTAGATGAAACTCCTCCCCTGACCTTTAAAGAAGTGGGCTCCAAAGGCGTGAGACCACTGTTGTGTGTAGCCTGCCCTTTTGAATGGCGGCAGCACTTAGCTTCCTCCTGTTAATTGTGGCCCCACCACCTTTTCTCCCCATCCTGCCATCCCCTCTGCCTGGAGAACTCTGGAGCTCATGGCTCGACTTGGCTGCCGCAGCAGGCTTGCACTAATCACGATCGCAGCAGGGCCTGTTTTATGAGCCTGAAAGATTCGTGTTCCCAGGAGGCTGAAGTTCCTTACCTGCTGGGGAGCTCCAGATTTCTGTTTGAAGCCTGGCTTCTCGAGGATGAAACTACCTCCCTTTCCCTTCCCACATGAAAGCATCCACCTCTTTTTCTTGAGGTTTCTAGCTACTGGCCTGTGCCGCCCCCTCCCCACTTTAAGGTAGAACAATAATGACAATGCTAGGTTTTTTTTATACTTAAGGAAATTGGGTGTGTCCCAGGAAGACTCGGAAGGGAGTGAAAAATAGCAGCTGGCACCTACAAACTGAATTGTCTAATTTGAGTTTTCCAAGCACCATCATCTGCTGAGACTCACTGAGGCACCTGGTATGTGCAGCCATCAGGACTCACGTGGACAGAGAATGACATTGCACCCCTGGTGTGGTGCAATTCAGTGGCAGTCACAAGGCAAGATGTGTGATGTGCATGATGGAGGTTTGTCTGTTAATACCAGACACCTTAGCAGGGTGTCGGTGAGCATGGCCTTTTCTTCTGTTTGGTAGTAACAGCCCATATTGCACTGTCACGCCATCAATAGGTGTGGCTGTCATTGGAGAGGGGGAAATTCATGAAGGAGTCCATCTCAAGTGTCTTATTGGGGAAGACAGAATCATGTGGATTGCCTCATAGTGCTAATTTTCTTTGTTTGGTACTATTGTAGTTTGGAGTGTTTTCCCTCTAAAAGCAGCTTTTTAAAGTCCACAAGGAAAAGGATTGTAATTCTCATTTGCATTTAGGAAGCTAAGGCTTAGGGAGGCAGACCATATGTCCAAAGTTGAGCCAGTGGCAAGCTGAGTGGTGAGATAGGGCACTTGGTGTCTGCCGTGGTGTTTCTCCTCAGTTTTGAAGTGCATTTCAGTATGCCCTGCCTTATTCTAATTTTGTAGGAAATGTTGAGAGGACTTCTGTGCCTGTGTTGAAGCCCCAGGGGTCCCCTGGAAACCAGGAAGTATAGGTTTTTAAACTCTAATTTATTGACGTTCCTTAAAGCCTGTCTCTTCCAACCCCTAACTCTAGGTAGGAGAGAGAAGGTTAATGGGGAGAGGGGACGCAGACCCTTTACTTCTCCCGGCTGTTTAGGGTCAATGGGTTTTTTGTTTGTTTGTTTGTTTGTTTTGTTTTGTTTTGGGTTATACCAGTCTCCGTCAACCCCAGGCACAGCAAGCAGTCTCCCCCAAGCCGCTGTGTTGAAATGGTTCTCCAAGCTGCCACACCAGTCAGTCTCTGCTGACTGTCACTCACCACATGCCACTCCTGCCCACCACACTTTCTCTTTCTGGGCTCTCAAATTTATATCCTCAGAGTCCTAGACCATGCTCCTTTGCATGCTCAACGGGGGCAGGCCATTACCATCCGGTAAAACCCCTGCCCTGCATAAGACAGTTATCAGCTGTGGACAAACTAAAGCCCAACTAAAATCCCACACTTGGGATTAAAAGAAAAACATATTTACGTAACATAACTGAGTTTACAAAGAAACCAACACTTCCATTATAAGGAGGTACCAGTTCCGTGAGGCTAAAGGCTCACCACCTTTTGTAGTACTTTACTTCTGGAAGTTTTCATTGTTTAAAAATATTTGGGGGCTAGAGAGAGAGGAGGCTTAGTGACTGGTAGTTTGTGCTGCTCTTGGAGAGGACCAAGTTCAGTTCCCAGCACCCTCATCAGGCAACTTACAGCTTACTTCAACTCCAGCTTCAAGGGCTCCGACTCCGTCTTTCCACCCTGTGGGCACTTGCACTTGTGTGCACAAACATAACATTCGAACACGTAATTTAAAAACTATTGAAAATATTAAGATCTCTCTGTGTGTTTAGTGTTCAGGAATATGTGTTTGTGTGTGGAGGAGAGAGGAGGGATCCTGCTGGGCCGCTCTTCTTATTTCTCTGAGTCAGTCTCTCACTGGACATGGAGCGTTCAGCACCACGAGCCTCCTGTCTGCTGGGGTTACAGGTGCTAGAGCAGCGGTGCCTGGGCTGTTCTCACATGTGTGCTGTGACCTGAACTCAGATCTTCAGCACTGAACCATCTTTCCACCTTATATTTTATTTTTTTAATTGACAGCTCAGTGTTTATGGGCACAATGTGTTTTGAGATATGTTTGCAGTAGAGAATGATTAACAGGTAAATTAACAGATCTATCACTTGAGTACTTTTTGTAGTGAAAATTTAAATTTTTTTTTTCAATTCTGAAGGAATCAGGGTGTTAAGTCTTTATGTATGTACCATTCTGCTCACTGGATGATTGAAGTTGGTTCTTCCAGGTGTTCCTAACCCATCTTTTTAGCCACTACTTCTGAGTTCTATTCTATAATGAGATCTTGTGGCCTTTGACTCAGCATAATGTCTTCCAGGTTGACCAGTTGTATATGCACACAGAGTCACATTGCTGGTGGCGGCCTTTCTTCTCCCAGCTGGACATCATTTCATCTTTGGACAGGCCCCCTGCACCTTGTTCTTGTCTCGGAGCACTTGTGAATAGTGCTGTACTCAATGTCTCAGTCCAGGGACCTCTCTGGCTTCACTTGCTTTGGAGACTGCCAGATCACATGGTGGTCATTCTATTTCCAGTTTTCTAAGGAGCCTCCACACTGTTAACTCACATGCCTACCAGCAGGGCACTCACTGGGCTTCTTCTTCTCCACACCACCTTCGCAGTTCTAACAGACGATAGCCCATGGTTTCATTTATGTCTCCTGATTATAACATCAAGACTTTCTCCCTCTCCTTCATCTCTTAGCCATTCTGTCTATTTTCTTGAGGAGTGGCCTACCCTTGCCTGGCCTCTGGTCGTCTGTGTAGTAGAATCTGAGGTACAGGAGACTTGGAAGTTATCTATTTACCATTCTCTGTCTGAACCGAGGAACTGCAAAAAAGACATTGATCTAAGATGTATTCTGGGTAGTGATGCTGGGGATTGTATCTTGCAAGGAAAGTGAGCCTAACTCAGCACCTTTGTGTCAGGTGGCTTTTCCCCTCGTGATTTCTATGTATACTGGAAATCTTGTGAAGTGGTCCAACCTCATTTAAAAAAAAAAAAAAAAAAGCTCATTGGTCATGGTGCGTTTGCAAAGCCATTAAGGGTCTGAGACTTCATAAAAATAATAATAGCCTCACTGTTGTGTGGGAAGGGTGATAGCACTTTGCTATCAGGTGCCCTTGTATGCTTTTAGAATGCTTGGTGCTTATGCCCATCTCTTTTCCGGCTTTAACATTCTGTGTCTCTTTTCATTTTCTCAGCCCAACAGGGGCACAAAACGACCCCGGGATGATGAAGAAGAGGAACTGAAGACACGTCGCAAGCAAACTGGTCCTCGAGAACGCGGCCGCTATCGTGAAGAGGAGGCCTCAGCAGCTGAAGAAACAGACGATGACAAAAAAAGGCTGCTGCAGATTATTGACAGGGATGGCGAGGAGGAAGAGGAGGAGGTAGTGAGCCAGAGCTGGGCAGGAGTCAGCTGGCCCTGACATACCGTCTGTGGCATAACTGGGGACAGAAGGTTACCCGGAGTCTCCCAGCCTCATCTGTTAAGAAACCTTGCTTCAGAGCATTGAGGCAAAGGCAAAATGGGTGGGAGAGTTGAATCTGCAAAAGGATTTACACAGTATAAGGAACATCATGGGAACTAAGTGGAAGAGGGCCTGGTGTTAACTGGAGGAGGCTAGAAAGCTCCTGACCAGCCATCCTGATTACATGTAGAACACCTCTCTCTCTCTCTCTCTCTTTTTTTTTTCCCTCCTGTTTTTTGGTTATTCAAGACAGGGTTTCTCTGTGTAGCCCTGGCTGTCCTGGAACTTGCTCTGTAGACCAGTCTGGCCTCGAACTCAGAGATCCACCTGCCTCTGCCTCCTGAGTGCTGCTATTAAAGGCGTGAGCCCACCACCCACAACACACCATTTTAAAATATAGTCTGTAGTCTAAAAGAAGTGCCAAATCCTGTCACACACGGTAGTAGGGCTTTTAAGAATGAAGGTCCTTGTGCTATATATTTGGTAGTTGAGTCTTGCTGAAGCATGGCACCTCATGCCTGTAGTCCTAGGACTCAGAGGCTGAGTCCAAGTGTTCAAGACCAGCCCCAGCAATATAGCAAGACCTTTCTCAGGAAAAACAAAAACAAAAACAAAAAAACAACTAAAAACAACACTCATACCTACAATGGGTGAAGGAAGATGATGCCTTTGGGCTGTTGTACTCAGTCTTAACCTGCATCTTTTTGAATAATCTCCCTTTAAGCCTCATGTGCCTTGTCTAGATCAGGTGTTTCCTTCTCCAAGAAGTCCATCTGTCTCTGAGTTGGCCCTGAAGGCCACTGTCAAGTCCTCTTCTCACTTGGTTATGTATATTGTTTTCATAGCATGACTCCTACCTTGAAATTGTTACTTCTCTTACATTTGCATTCTTCCCTCAGCCTCCCATGAAAATAGCCTGGCTCTATTTTATTCACAGCTATGTTTCTGGTACGTGAAGCAGCGCCTAGCTCTTCATAGGCCCTAATAACTATTTATTGAATGAGTAAATGAATGGAGCAGAGAAGCATAGAGATAAAATACCAGTGATTAAAACAGAATGACCTTACCTTGTGTCTTTTTAAATCCTTAAGTGTTAACTTATATGCTGTTTCACTCTGGCATTTTGTTCAGTATGAATTATGGAAATGGATTCTTAAGAGCCAGCTGTTTTCTAGTTCCCTCAAAGACATGATGCTAAGTTTGGCTTTTAAAAATGAGGCGTGGGCATGAATCTGAGAAGAAAAATTTTGATCCATATTCCAAACAGGTCTTTTCTATGTTACCATAGTAGCTCCCTTTTCCCCAGGGTCTGGAGAAGTGTGTCTGGTGTTCTGAACCTAAAATTTATTGATATCTGGGGAGTTTATGAGAGAGAGCCATGAGTTCTGAACCATCTCTCAGAGGTCAGTAGCCTTGCAGGGCTTACACAGTGTGTAGCTGACGCTGTCTCTCCTCCCTTTGGCTTCTGCTCAGTCTGTCCTGTTGCAGCAGTTAATTGGAAGGTAGAATTCCTGTGTAGATGATTTGGGTGGATGGGGACAGTGGCTGCAATGGGTAAGTAGTTTCTACCCTGGGAGACAGAAATGTAATGGGAGAAAGGCCTTTCTGTTAAGGGGCAGGGACAAAGAGATCACTTTTTAAAAATGACACACAGAAGGCTAAAAGTCCAGGAGTTATTTTCTCACTGCTACCAAAGTCCCATTTGATGGAAAACAAGTGGTGCTTGCCCCTGTGGTCACGTGGGCTTGTAAAATATTATTGTCCTTTTTGTGCTACATCACCAGCATTCATCTTTTTGAAATCTCCCACTGGTTTCTGACGTTGAGCTATTGGAGATACTGCTGAGGCCGATGACTAAGACTGATAATTCGGTTCCCTGGTGTTGGAGAGGAATTAGAGGAGGGAAGGCCGTCCCCTGAGAGGCGGGGATGCCAGAAACTCTGCAGGAACTGCACTCACTTGAATATAGTTCCCCCAGAGTGGTCAGGATGTTAGTGAGGGAAAGCAGAGCAGTGGCTGTGAGGGAGGCTGGACAGTGAGTGAACTGCTCCCTAGACATCAGGGTTCTGCTGGTGAAAGCCTCTTGGTACGCCAGGTATGCTGTGTCTCTTGCTGTTAAGAGCAGCGTCATTACTCACTACTGGAGTTCACCAACAATTTTATGTGCACAGTTTGTTCAGGTCATCTCCATGACCTTGAAAGATCCAGCAAACATTTTCATTCCAGTCCTCCCTCTCTCTCTTTAGATCCTTACTGGGTGCCTGCGCTGAGCCAGGTCCTAAAGAATCAGCCACATACAAGTAGGACAGCTGTCTTCAGGGTGTTACGTTGGTCCTGGTTTTTTGTTTTGTCAGTTTTTAAATTTTTATTATTTTATTTGTACAGGTGCTTTACCTGTAGTACAGGTATATACATGTATGATGCCCTCAGAGGCCAGAAGAGGGCATTGGATCTCTGGAACTGCAGTTACAGACAGTTGTGAGCTGCCATGTATATACTGGGCATCAAACCCAGGTCCTCTGGAAGAGCAGCCAGTGATCTTAAATGCTGCCTGTTTCTCCAGCCTCAGTGTCTGCCCTGATTTGAAGTTGGAGCAGTTAGCGGGGTCAGGTCCTTCCAGACTTTCCTTCTGTAGTAGGCCAGGTGAAGGATTTGGGATTTGATTCTAGACTCCAAATAGATGCATTTAGGAGAGGTAAGTGAGGAGGCATGAGCTAGATTTGCTGAAGGTTTAAGGAACTTATTAGTAAAGTTTTGTTTCTGTGTGGTTAGTATGGAGGGAACCTAGGCTCTGAGTCCTAACCAAGCCAGACAATGACTTCGGTTTTCACCAAATTGGGGAGGCCCTCTAGGACTGTAGACCTGGGGAAGGGTGAGGGCCCAGCCGAGCACTTCCAGATCCTGGAGTCGATAAAATCTGAGAAATGCATCATGTTCAAAATGAATGTATAGGTTTCTCCCACTTAAAACCCAATATAGGAAGAACATTGAGATTTCATAATAAAATAATAGCCAGCATTTCTGAGTCCTTACAGAATTATAGGGTGATTCAGTGCTTTCCAAAAGGATCTATTTCAAGTTCTCCTAAAAGCAGTTTCTTTATTGCTTTTAGGCGTGAGTTATGGCCATTACTACAGAGCAGAGAAGCTGGGAGTTGGGAAAGTGTTAGAGAGGCATGGTGCGTTGCTGCACATTAATTTAAACTGGAAAGTGAACCAAAGATACAACATTTCTAAAATTTCTAATTTCTGAAATCAGATTATTGGGGGGAGGGAGAAAAGAAATGATCCAAAGCTTTAAAAGGATTTATTTTTATTTATGTATGTTCCTGAATACTCCTGTGTGCATGCATGGGTGTCGGTCGAGGCCAGTAGAGGGCCTTGGATCCCCTGAAACTAAACTTACAGATGGTATGAGCCACTTGGTGTGGGAGCTGGGAACTGAACTCAGGATCTCTGAAGAGTGGTAACTCTTAACCTCTGAGCCCTTTCTCTAGCCCCTCAATGTGTAATAGCCAGTTCATTTACTTTTCTAGCCATCTCTGAAGTATATGAAGCCAGACAACTCTGTGCTACTAGTTTCCAAATGCTTCCTCTGAACAAGGTTACCAAAAATGCTTAATTTTTTTATAGTTAATATTTATTTATTTATTTTGAGACAGAATCTACCTAGGTAATGGTGGCTGACCTAGAATTTATAGTATAGACCAGGCTGGACCTTAGATTTGTGGCAATCCCACTGTCTTTATCTGAGTGTTGAGATTATAGGATGTGGTATCATGTCCAACCAGCCAACCTACCTTCCTTCCTCCCTCCCTCCCTCCCTCCCTCCCTCCCTCCCTCCCTCCCTCCCTCCCTCCCTCCCTCCTTCCCTCCCTCCTTTCTCTTGTCCATGTAGCCAAGATGCCTTCAATCTCATGATCTTCTTACCTCAGTACCACATCTGGCTCAGGGTTAACTACTTGTCTGACTTTTCTCCATAGTTAATGAGACCAGGCACAGAATCGTGACAATGTGAAGCAGTGGAATAGCTCCCAGCTGCCCACAGGCTTGCAGGGTGCTCACAGACAGACAGTGGAGCAGCTTCAGCCTACAGACTAGTTTGTGACCTCTGGTGTGAGGAAGAGACTAGGGACATCTGACACTGACTTGGGTTTGATCTTAAGCACATTCTTCTTCGTTTCTGACCCTTTCTTGCCTGTGCATCAAAGGAGAAGGATGAGATAAACGTTGACTGGAAGTACCCAGCGCCGTTGCTTACTTAGCATCCACAGTGTACCTGAGAAACCTTTGTTGGATGAGTCATTACTGCTCGAGACAGAGCTTCCTGGGGTAGAGGCAGGACATTAGACATGATACCCAGGATGAAGCCCCTCACTGTCGTTCTAGGGGAGGAAAAATGTGTGCTGTGCATTGAGCCCACAGGAGCAGTTGTGAATATGAGACCTCTGCACACTGAAAGTCTTATTCTTCTTCCAGGAGGAACCGCTGGACGAAAGCTCAGTGAAGAAGATGATCCTCACATTTGAAAAGCGATCATACAAAAACCAGGAGCTGCGGATCAAGTTTCCAGACAACCCGGAGAAGTAAGGCTCCTCCACTGCCGCCTGTTTTCTAATATGAATTTGTTGTTTGCTTTGTTGGCTTTTTGTGACTTGATCAGGAATCCCAGTGTGGCCTGCATGTTTGGAATGTCCCAGGAAGGACACACAGGCCTTGGAGTCAGTGGGGGCTGTGGTTTGTTATGGCAGGAGTTCACAGAGGTGTTGTCTGGGAGAAATGCAGATCTTGAGTCTAGAGAGATCTGTGTCCAGGCCTCCTGTTCTCCTCTGAGAGCAGACAACACTGTGTCTTCCGTGGTGAACTGCACCAGTGTCCTGGGAGGTTGAGTTGAGAAGGACTGGTCAGATCTGAATTCTCTTGACAACTGGAATCACAATTCTAGACTTCCAGAAAGGAAGCAGCTGTGGCTGGCTGAGTACCCTTAGCACTCAGGGAATGGCTCAGAAGCCAGCTCCCCAGCCACCAGCTCTGGGTCAGCCTTGTAAGCAGGCTTCCCAAAGAACAGCCGTACTTTTTTAACTCTTTCCTGCATCATTCTTGCAGTGTCCCAAGACACCATCCATGGCTGCCAGGTGAACGCTTTATTACAGGGAAAATGTCACAAGCTTAGGGGTCAGATAGATGTGCAAGTGTGTGATCTTAAATGATTTTAAGTGGTCTTTCTTAGCCTCAGGTGTTTCTTTTATGTAAGGCCACCGGGATGTTGGGAAGATTAAGTGAGAAGCTTGGCTAGCTCGAGTCTCTGCTACCCAGTAGATGCTCCTGATATGTGTTTTACTGTGAGGTGCCATAGTATGGGATCTGGGGTCTTTCAATCTTGAATCCCAATTAAAAAGGATTAAAGATTTGTATAGATTTTAGAGTTCTAAATCTCTGTTTTCTTCCCTGTCTTTCTCCCTTCCCAGATAAATGGTTTAATGAATTTTAATAGGCCCAAAGCCCTGAGGCAATTAAGAATTGGATGGTAGGATCTTTGCACTCAAGTTTGTAGGTTACTAGGGAGACTGACTATTAATGTGAGGTAGAAAGAAATACACAGGTAGAGATGTAAGTTGAATGCTATGGGAGTATAGGGGAAGAAGGAGCAAATGCTTTGTTGAGGACCTCACAAGAAAGGTAGTATTTGGGTTGGGCCTTGTGTTAGGCGTGCAACTAGCATAGAGTAAAAAGTAGGACTGGTGAGATAGCTCGGAGGGTAAAGTGTTTGCCACAGAAACAAGAAATCCCCTGAGCATCCCGGGCCAGCTGTCCTGATGTGCACTGCAGAGAATAAGAGACCATCTCAAACAAGGCAGAGGATGAGGACAGCATGAGGTTGTGTTTTGATCTCTTCATGTGCACCATGGAATGTGTGTCTACATGTAGAGACACTCTTATACATGTATAGACAGCTGCATTAGTGCACACACACACACACACACACACACACTTGAGAAGATGAGAAGCAGGAGAGATAGAGAGAAAACACAAAATCCATGATGCTGGAGGGCAGAATCTTCAGAGCAGGCCTGGGAGGTAGCGTGACACACTTTTCCCTTTCCTGTGGATGAAGAGGCAGCAGGGACAAACCAGCCCTCTGTGACAGTAGCTAGATCACAGCTCGGCTTCCTAGCACCTGCGTTATCTCTGTCATTGTGCTTCCACCAAACAGAAGCGGTTCGCGTGTGTGTGTGGTGGGGAGGAGTGTGTTTAAGTGCACAAGTACCACTCAGACTGATGCTATTGTAAAAAGTAGAGTAAGAAATGAAGTTCCTTCACTGTACTGACCCTACTGCCACTGCAGTCCCTACCGCTGACCTTGTGATGGACTCTGTGAAGATCCCTTTAGACTGTTTACTATACTCTGTATTAAACTACACAAAGATTTAGCCGACACAAATTTGGGGTTATATAACAGAAAGTGTTTTCCTGTTAGTGCCTGTGTATTTGCTTTTTGTTTTTGGCTAGTCCATATTATTTCATGGTTAGGAAATTCTGTGATGTATTCAGTTATTTTTGTATTGATGGGCTTTAGGTTATTTAAATGTTTTTAAATTTAGCCAGGCACAGTGACACATACCTGTAATCCCAGCACTCTTGGAGGCAGAGGCAGAAGTCTACAAAGCAAGTCTAGGACAGCCAAGGCTACACAGAGAAACTCTGTCTCAAAAAACCAAACCAAACCAAAACAAATCAAGTTTTCAAATTTTATTTCATCTATCTGAGTGTTTTGCCTGCATCTATCTCTGTGTACCACATGTGTGCCTGGTACCAATGGGCGTTGGATCCTTTGGAACTGGTGTAACAGATGGTTGGGAGCCACCATGTGGGTGCTGGGAATTGGCTCTTGGTCCTCCAGTGTTCTTAACTGCTGAGCCATCTCTAGCAGTTTAGATTAGTTTAAGCATTGGCTTTCATAAACAGTGCTGGGTAGATCTCCTTGTGTATATGCCTTTGTATAGAAACCAAACATGGAATGCCCAGACTGAAGGCCATGCAGTTGTAATCTTTGAAAGCTACTCCAAGTTACCTGCTCTATCCTCTTATTCTCCCTTCAGCTGCATTTCCTTCCCACATTCTAACAGTAGACACGGCCATTCTTTAACACCTCTGCTGTTTGTTTCCATGTTTCTCTATGTTGGGTTCTTGCTTTGTATGATGTTTGTTCCTGTAGCATTGGTGCAGTACCTGCCAGGCTCCAGGCGCTCAGTAATCACGAGAGCTCCTGTGCAATCTTTTTGTCTTCTTTATTATAGCCCCGTGGCATGGAAGCCAAGAACCCTCAGGGGGAAACTGTGCTGCAGGTTGATAGCACTGAAAATGTGAGATCCGACTTGTGCCTGGAATGGCACCATTGCCTTTGTGCACTTGGTAACCATTGTTCTGTGATTAAGAGTTGTGATAGTCAAGGCAGCCACGGCTGCCATCTCTCCTTTGGTACCACTAGTCTCTGGTGGTGCCGTCGATAAGCTGCTTTTCAGAAAGAGGCTTATGTTCTTTAAACAGTGTTTTCCATTCAGAAAAAAGTTCATGTGCTATTTTAGTTTAAAACTTGAACAAATAAAAATTGAAATTATACATAAAGAACTTTTTTTGTTGAGGCAAAAAGCAGTTAGGAAACTGTCTTGTGCTTTAACCTTGAGTTCTGCTAGCACAGTGTCTTCTGTAATTCTCCAGATCATCGAGGGGCAATTAAGATGAAAATTGTTCCTGCGTATTTGAATGAGACTTTCCAGTTGAGATCAGAAACATTCAAATTTATTTTCCTGTACATGGGAGTGTCGTTTTGATCGCTTCCTCCCAAATGCTGTTCTTCATTTGGCTGTGGTTCAGATTCAGCCGGCAGCCCTCCACCCACAGCCTGGCTTGGCGCTGTGATCCTTCTCTCAAACACCGCTCCGAGCCCATGGCTTCTGTAGTAAGTCCCTAGCTCTGCTCTTCATTTTTGCAGGGACGGAATCATTTAGTATGCTGATTCACAGCCTTTTTTGGTCTCATGGCCCCTTTGCACTCAAATGAGAGTAGCCTAAAGTGCTTTTCTTAGAAGATTGTAGCAAACATGAGGACATGCAAGCTTGTATTCTACTAGCCATCAAGATAACGATCTAGGTGTTGGGGAGCTAGCTCAATGGATAGGAGCACTTGTTGTGTAAGTATGAAGACCTGAGTTCAAATCCCTAGTGCCCCCTGAAAGGCCTGCACATGTGCCTATAACACCAGCACTTTGGGAGGTGGATACAGGAGGACCACTGGGCATTGAGGCCACCAGCCTAGCTCACATTTTGTGAGACCCTCAGAGGAGTTTCATGGAGAGGGACAGATCAGGACACCTGAGAGCCTCTGTGTATGCACACAAGTGTGCACAATAGTCTGGACAATGCTCATTTGTGCACACTGTGTGCAAATATGCACACAGACACACATGCATGCGTATGTGCGAGAGAGGGACAATGGATGAGATCACTTGTTATGTGGACCTTGGGAAAACCCCGTGGTGTGTACTCTGGTGAATTCCCTCCTTCCCTAAGGATCTCCTATTGCCTGTGGCCACATCATGGGACCGCCCCTTGAGAACAGCTATTTTAATTGGGTGGAATTATTGTCATGGTCCCTCTGCTGCTAGTGTGACTGCTGCATCTCAGACTTGTCAGGTTTTGTAGTCCTGTGTTTTTGAGCACCAGGGTCATTTGTTAATATTCACTCTCATTGTTGAGGGAGAACATCTTGCTTGTCTGAAGCAAATGAGCATGGGCAGACTAGGAGAACATTTTCTGTCCTGTCAGATGGAGTCCGTGACCCCATCTCTGCCTGGTTACTGTTTTTAATATGTTGCTCTATTGCTTTCCCATCGCCTCTCACCTGACCCTTACCCTGGCTACGAGTCATGTGTTGCTGAAGCTGTGCTGGCTCCCTGAAGACAGCCATCTGCAAATAGTAGTGTGTGCTCTAAGTGAGTGGGCTGTACGTGGTCAGCAGAAACAGAAGAGAATTGTCTTTTTATAACATAACATAACATAACAGACTCAGGCAGCTGCTGTGTGCCAGTGATATTATTAGGTACTTTGTATGTATTCAGTCTTTAAATCCTCACTATCCTTCAACCAGGAAGATAAGAAAATCAAGATTTAGAGATAAGTCATTAATGTGTCTTTGAGCATACTGCCTCTTGGGTAGCACTGGGCGTCCTTTAACGCTTCTCAGTAATGATGGCTTGCATCCATGGCAGGCTGGGAGCTCTGAGACACTGGGCCGATTTTTTTTGTGTGTTACGTTCTCTGAACCTCAGCCAGTGACTGGCACCTGTGTGGGCTGGGTGAATGCTTGTCGGAACACTGCTCAAAGTTACACCCAGGCCAGTCTTCCCTAAGTCCAAGCATTTTCCACTATGTCGCATACCCAGGTAGCACTGGAGGACTTTTTGTCATGTCCTTACAGTTTGCTTCTCTGCTGGTTGTTTTGTTTGAATAGTGTTCTGACCTTCGAAATCTTACAAGTTTAGGGCTAATATCAATATTCCAAAGAATTACAAAGTTGGAATGAGAGGAACAGCCTGTCACTCTAAGCCTCGGCATCTGTTCTGTCTGCTTGTTTGTTTATATATTTAGAGGTACTAAGAGTGGGAACCAGGACACTGCACCTAAGGCGAGCTGTCCAGTACTGGGTTATGCCCCAGCTTTTGGTTTTTCAGACAAGGTTTTGAGACACAGCTGAGGCTGCTCTTGAACTCACTGTATAACCAAAGTAGTCTTGAACTTGTGATCCTCCTCAGTGCTGGGATTGCCGGAATGTACTAAGACACATTGTGGGATGTTTTATTTTGTGTTTGAGGAAAGTCTAACAATGCAGCCCTGGCTGGCCTGGAACTCACTGTGTAGGTCAAACTGATCTTGAACTCACCAAGATTCTGCCTCTCCTCCCAAGTGTTGAGATTAAAGGTGTGTGCCACTATGGTGGGCTGGTGTTTTTTTGTTTGTTTTTGTTTTTTTAATCATTCCCAGTGACAGTGACCTAACTTTGCAAAGAATCCTATTCCATCTTTTGGCAATTCTAATTTGTAAGATTCCTAAGAATGAGAGAGAATTTTATTACTTTTCTCAGGTGAGAGGGTATGGGTCTCCTTGGAGTCTTGGTTACTCCCCAGAATCAGTTCCTGTCCCCTGAAGTACAGCTGTGTAGCAGATGCCACAAAGCTCCAGGGTCGTCTGGTCAGCATGTGAACTCTATCCTGTCTTCTCTTAAGCAGGCTCCATGCAGTCATGCTGTGGCAGCGCTTGCCTTCGTTCCTTCCTCTCCTAGGCCCTGTGGTAGTTCCTGTGCTCACTAGTGAGTGAGCCGGCGCATTGCCTCAGCAGGTCCCCTCTGCACTTCCTGCTTCTTTGAGGCCACCCAGCTGACCCCACACATTGATGCTTGACACCAGTGCAATTTTCTTGTCCTTTTGCAGTGCTGGGTATTGAACCTGGGCCTTCTGTGTGCCAGGCAAGTGCTCTGCCGCTGGACTTGGACTCCCAGCCCTGTACAAGCCCTCCATACAGCCCTGTACAAGCCCTCCATACAGTCCTGTACAAGCCCTCCATACAGCCCTGTACAAGCCCTCCATACAGTCCTGTACAAGCCAGGTCCGTGATTCTGAATGGGATCAGAGGTCTAAAAACATGATCGTTTGCAAGCACAGAAGAAGGAGCCTTTAAAAGTGATTTTGGGAAATATAGATAAAGTAATTATAGAACTTACTTTGAATAATAAGCAGGTAAGAGTAGGCAAGACAGTTTAACTGCAAAGAATAACAAGGCCTGTTTTACAGCAGAAGATGAAAGCAGCAGTGTGGGAATGTGGAGGCTCCAGAGTGTGTAAATAGATCAGTGAGACAGAGTGGAAAGCCTAGAAACAGATGGAAATATGCATCATAGTTTAGTGTGTGATAGATGACATTTCTTCAGATGTGAGGGCAAGAGTAGATTATGGAGTTGTGGCAGCAGGCCAAACATTCATAGAAAATAAAGTTGACCTTGTTAAAATAGCATGTTAAAATAAATTTCGTAAGATATAAAGTATCTGACCTTCCCATAGAAAAACTTCACCAATATACATGTGGAATAGAGTTGGGAAAGGCAAAACTGGGTATTTGAAAGCTTTTATGCCAATAGATGACTAAATAAATAAATAAGTAAGTAAATAAATAAATACCAACATGTCAAAAAAGGATAGCATATGTATTAAAAGGTAGTTTCCTCTTAGTTTTTTTGTTTGTTTCTTTGTTTTTGTTTGGGTTTCTTTTTTCTAGTGTGACGGAGATTAATTTCCTTAGTATGGAGACCATTTTATAAATCAGAAAATAAGGTGAGACCCTGCTTTTAAAAATGGGCAAAGGATAAACGGAAATAGTAAACAGAAAAATGTTAACCATAACTTTTAAAATCAGAAATGCAAAATGTCTGAAGTGCGTTCATTGCTGTCTTGCACTAGAGGCAGTTTTGAGGAGCTACTGCTGCTGGGGAAGAGGGGAAGCGAGGACAGCCCTCAAACACAGAGTTTATTCCTTCCTGGGAGTTTCCTCCACCCAGTGACCGTGGATGTGCACAGCTATATGCCATTTGGTTTTTTCTGAGGGGGCGGAAATGGAAGCTCTCTGAGTGCCTGAGAAAGGGGATTCTCTCAATAAATTACCACACACCACCACGGGCGAGTATACCATGCAGCTGTTTAAAATGGATGATTTACAACGGGAATTTCAGATAAACAGTCTCCCACGCACTCTTGATTGATTGGCAGTCCCCTCTTGGAGCACTGTCTGGAGAAGGATTTGGAAGCCAGGGCCAGGCTCAGCACAGGGGAGAATGTTGTGATCAGTCGGGGGCTTCTTGGGAGAAGGAGCACGACCATTCAACAGCACTTTGTCAGAAATTGGCTCTTTCTGTTGTAAAAGGTTGTTTAGCTAGTATTAACAGCAGCAGTACGATTGAGCATAGACCAGAGGTTTGCTTTGTGGATGAAAGGCTAAGAATTGAGGAAAATGACCCAAACACACTGGAATATCACTTATGGTTATTTCTGGTTCAGAGGATTATGGATGACCTCGGTATACTTTTACACGGTTCGCCTTTCTTTTCCCAGTCTTCTGTGAAAAGTGATATTTTATAATTATAAAATATATATGTGTCAGGCACAGTAGTGCATGCCTGTAATCCCAGCACTTGGGGAGGCAGAAGCAGGCAGATCTCTGTGAGTTCGAGGCCAGCCTGGTCTACATAGCACAGAGAAACCCTGTCTTGAAAACTGGGGGGAAAAAGTGTTTAAGAAAACAATGGCAAAGGGCTATCAACTATGGGTGTTTTAACAAAGTATAGTCTCTAGGACTATATGGATTCTAGACTCCAGTGTCTGAATCCTCCTGGCTCCCACAGGTCCTGGTTATGTCTTTTTTTTTTTTGTAGCTTTCACTTAGTGAGACATTTGTGGATATAGGATGCAAACACTAGAGTCCTTTTTTTTCCAAAGCTTCCATTACAGATTAGCAGCTGGACGCAGAGTGCCAGCAGTAGCCCAGCACAGACGCAGTGAATGCAGGCTCTTCCTGCTTCTTAGGAGTTACTCGAAGTAACTCCTATATTTTGGCTCTTATTCGGCAGCGCCCTCTGGGATGGGTACCATTATTGTCCCACTTACAGATGAAGAAAATGAGACAGAGAGACAGCAGAAAAGCAACTGAGCTAGGTTAAAGCCTAGGCCACTGAGCTCTGGAGCCTGGACACATCCCCATGTCCTCTCAGTCACTCTGGGTCAGGCATTGTTCGGGAGCTGTACTTGTGTTAGCTCATTTGCCTCTGGGAACAAACATCCCTGTTCTGTTCATCCAGACATGCCTTAGTCCTCAGGAGGGCAGGCAGAGGGAGTAAATGTTCCCTGTGTCTAGAAAGAGGTTTGTGAGGAGGTTCAGAGTAGACATGTGAGTGACAGGAGCAGTGATTGCAGAATGTCAGATACTAGATCAGTCTGAACTGTGACCTGTCTCTCATCTCACCAGAGGTATGGGAAGGGAGAGGGTGGCTGCTGGGAGGCTGCAGGGTCTCCGTCTCTTCCTTTGGGTGACTGAGGAAAATAGTTGGCTCTTGATCTGAAGGGGAGTAAAAGAAACCCTCTTTGGATTAGGGCACAGCCAGTCCAGGGCCCCAGAGTGAATTACACCCCAAGGGGTAATGGTAGCTAATCCATAGGACTAGAAGGCAGATCATTTATTGTTGCAGAATGCTTCGAGGGCCTTAAAAGGCAGCTGTGGCTGTAGGCGTAAGGGGACCCCTGTAATGAGATCTGAATCCAAGATTGATTTTTGTAATGAGGAAATCGATTTCCCAAGGAAATTGTGTGACAGTGTGATGTCTGGATGAGTGTACTTCTTGGTTGGTCTGTTGTAGACATTTTGACAGATTTGTCAGGCTAGATTGTGCTGCTGTTTGCTCTCACATGCCAGGAGTAGCCCTTGCCTGTCAGTGACCCTGTCCTGTTCTCCCCTTCTAGGTTCATGGAATCCGAGCTGGACCTCAATGACATCATTCAGGAGATGCATGTGGTGGCCACCATGCCTGACCTGTACCACCTTCTAGTGGAGCTGAGTGCTGTGCAGTCACTTCTCGGCTTGCTAGGCCACGATAATACAGATATCCTTCAGATCTGTGTGGGCGGAAGGCTGATGCGGGAGAGCTGTTTACTCTCTACGCCTGCTGGTCTCTGCTGACGGGTGCTGTCACGTCTGCTGCTCTGGGTCTGTTCTAATTCTCCCCCATCCTGAAATGCACACTGCTTTTCACTCATCTCAAAGTCCCTACCTTCTCTTTAGAACATGCCTCGGGTAGATCTTTAATTGCCTTAGTCTCTGCTAGGGCTAGAACACACCGACCATACACCAGCAGCAACAGTTTTCCAGATCAGAATTTGGAGGCTCCTTCCTGAGGCAGGGCCAGACAGATTTGAATGTGTTGATGTAGACATCATTCTGCTAACAGATGGCTCTGTGGATTGAGGCTGGAGGAGGCAGTGAACCGTGGCAGAATGCTTGTCGGGATGTCCAGAGGATAGGGAAGCTTGTCTGCTTTGTCCACTACTATTTCCTAGTTCCTTAAAGAAGACTGGTGTCGAGGCCCAGTAAATATTACTTTCTATTTGTTGAGTGGGCATTAGACCTAAGCAGACGAGATGGCTTGATTCCTGGGCTCATTTTCAATAAAATTTGGCATTTTCGCTTGTAAAGCTAGAGTTAACAACCTTGTCCCTTAGTGTTAGTGAGGAAATCAGGGACATTATCTTGTCACACACAGCTCCTGGTGCACAGTAGGCACTCAGCAATGTTCCGTGTAACAAAATGTGCGTCATGACTTTCATGCTTTGTCTCTGCTGTCATGTGTGCAGTCACTGCAGTGCAGGTATCTTATGCGCCGTGCATGGGGTTATGTCGTTACACAGCTCTGTGTAAACTACAGATTTCCAAAGGTAAGAGGCAAATGGAGTGAGTCTGCTTATGTGGTGTTCACGGGAAGTCTGCCCTTGCTTCATGTGATTTTCATCTTTCTGGGAAGCTCTCTCCTGAAAGCATGTCTGATTCTGCTCTTTCCTGACAGTTCTCACAGGAATAAATCAGTGAATGGTTTTAATGTGCTTCTTGAAGGGCAATCTTAAGACATTTCTGATGCTTCGTGTGCTGTTCTTGTTAAGAGTGGCTTGGCCCCTCCCAGGGTTGATGACTGCCAGAATTTGCTGTGGGGTTCCAGGTCAGCTGGCTTCTGAGTAAGAAGTTCATTCATAGGCACTCAGAGTGCTGTAAGGTATGTGAGCTCAGTGCTGCGCCTTGGCAGCACCGCTGCTCAGGTGCTCTGGGAGCATTCGCCCATAAGCATGCTGGGTATTCTGTTAGGCAGCTTGGGTTGCTGTTACAAAGCACTGTGGACCAGTGGCTCATAAATGACTAAAAGAATTGTTTCCTGTAGTTCTGGTTTTGGACAGTCCAGCAAGGCTCTGGTAATGCTGGTATCTATTCCAGGAAGCCATTTTCTTGCTGTGTCCTCTCACGGTGAGAGGATGAGGAGCTTGCCAAGTCTCTTTATAAGGACACTGATCTTACCTCTGGCCTCTTCACTTCTCGAAGTCCCTGTCTCCAAGTATTATCACACTTGAAATTAGGTTTCAACAGAGGATTTGGGGACTGGGGTATAAACATTTGTTCAGTCTGTTATAGGTCCCTGACACAAGGCTGGCCTACTCAAGGAGAGGTTCAGTGAGTGAGCACTGTAGTGTGATTTGTGGTTTACATATTGAGTAGTAGAGCGGAGTCCCACCAGACTCAGCCTACTGCCTTGTTGATTCATTTGTCATTTAATACTGTTTTTATATGTGCATGTGTATTCACATGTATGTAGGAGCAGACAGATCGTAGTGCGTTTGTGGAGGTCAGAGGACAACCTCAGGGACGGTCCTCGGGCACCTTCCATCTTTGGTTTGAGAAAGGGTCAGTGTTGTGAACATTTTGGTTTATGATACGTAAACATGTTTTTGTTAAAATTCCAAGTTGGGGGTTTTCGTTTGTCTGAACCTGCTAAGTGCCTCATGTGGAGCATGGTCTTTGCCAGGTGATATTAGTTGAATTCTGAGGACTTTGAGGGGTATAAATATGACAGCTCAGAGGAAGAAGGTGTGGCTGCTTGGAGGACTGCTTGCTGCTAGTTCGTCTTGCTGCTGCATTTGCTGTTTGCTGATTTGCTGGTTACCTGGACTTCTGGACGACTGATATTGAGATTTTCCCCAAAAGAATCATTTTACCCTACCCAGTGGGAAGTAGCAGAGAGAACTCCATCTCCTGTCCCCACTAACCTTCTTTTCCTCCTGCCTGGTGTTGGGGAGTTGGAGGGGAGGTAGAACCATTTAACAACCCTAAATAAAGTAGGTTTGTTACAAAATCAAGGTCAACAGGTCTCTTATTGGCCTGGAACTTCACCATATAAGCCAGGCTAGGTGGCCTGCAAATGGCTAGCGCTCTGCTTTTCACTGCTTTTCCTCCTGCCATCATTAAGATTTCAGGTGCACTCCACTGCACCAGTTTTTTGGTGTGAGTTCTGGAGATTGAACCCTGTCGGACTGCTAACCGTCGGTCAGGGCTGGCACTTGATGTCCCTGCCCTTGTGTTCCCTGTAGCATACCTGGTACCTCCTCAGCGGGATTTCCTATGCCCTTGACAGAGTTGCTTAGTCACCTGTCACTTTGCATGTTAAGACAGAAATTCCTTATTTTGTTTCTGGAAACTCGGCTCTCTCTCTTCTCTTCCCGCTAACTCAAAACATCAGCAGCCGTGCTGCAAGCTGCTGACATTTCTGATTCACTGGCCGTTCCTGCTGGGGAGAAGACTGACAAGAGCAGCGCTGCTCGACATCCGCATTCTGGGGAAAGGCAAGGGCACAGATGTTCAAGTTGGTGCGTCCTGGTCTTTAAAAAGGGAAAACTGCATCTCCCTATAATGTCGTTGACAGACTGCCATTTCCTTCCTGTTTCCCCAGAGCTGAGCTGTTCTTCCCCTTTCTTTCTGCCAGCCCTTACCCCACAGCCCTAATGATATTTTTTAAAACCTGATTTTTAATTATGCCCTACATCACATTTAAAGTGCATTTGAAATATTTTTAATTACCTTAATTTTAATTAGATGCAGCAATTAGGGTAAATGTCATCCTTTCAAAGTACGAGTTTTCTTGAAAGTGATTTCGGGAAAGGGGAGGCCCTCCTGACTCGTAACTAACATACTGTCTGCATCAGAGGGTGATCACTGCTTCTTGTCTTATCTGTGATCTATAATGGAAATTCTTCAGGAAACGGTTGTTAACAATTTACTGTTGTACAGCTGTAACTGCCTGCAACACCTTACCATGAATAAACAATTTCATGGCTGTCATGACTTCAATTTTTAATCTTTTTTTAACTCTTCATTTATCACCCAGGACCATACATGGCTGGTTGTGTTCCCAGCGAGCATAGGTCATCTTTGCTTTGTCCTTTCTCAGAGGAAACATAAATGATGGGGATTTTAATTGGATCTGAATCTGGTTTGTTGTAACCTTAAGAGGCGTCGGATGTGAGGCAACAGCTTGTGTCTCGTCCTTCAGTCCTTTCAACCGTGAGAAGCCGCTGCAGCGTTGAGCCCGGCTCTCCGCACCACTGCTGCTGGTGAGGGCCTGTCAGCTGTCTGCGCCTTCACCCCCCTCCTCCTCCCAGAGGCTGGATACAGAGTGCAACTCTGGTCTGTGAGGAGAGGAGGGGACCCACCTTACAGGGCAGGAAGGGCCACTTTAAATGTGTTTAGAGGAAGCATGAGGTGCGACCAAATGCCCTCTCAAAATAGTGCATTTTAAATAATACCCTATAACATAAATTATTTGAGCATGTTCAGAATGCCAATCTCTCTCACATACACCCACTTCACTGGGTGTGAAGCATGTGCAGTGTTTCTACAGAAAAATAAAAGCAAAGATGTGAAAGATAGTTTTCTCAGTTTGGTTATGGCCTGGTGTAAGCCTTAATTTGTCTTAAGGAATAAGAGAAATAAAACAAGGAGAAAGTAAAACAGTGAAACCACAGATGGTAGCTGGTCACCCCTTCTGCTAAAATTGTTTTGAAACAATCATTGTAGCAGCAGATTTGTAAGTATCCCGTATTTGTGACCTTTGCCATGTTCTCAATCGAGTGCTCAGTCAGTGAGACCTAGCTGAAGTCTCTTTGGTAGACTTGGCTCCTCTCGGGTTCAGACTTGGCTCCTCTCGGGTTCTCCCGTTATATGGTAAGTATGTTGCGCACTACTAGGAAGCAAGAGACAGCCACAGTGGCTAAGGGTAGAACACCCAGATTACTGCCTCTGTATGTAGGGAGGTGCCCTTGGAGCTCTGGGGAGGGGAGCATCATCCCCGGCTTGGGGCTGCTCAGGAACTGGGGGTTAGAGATTGATGGATGGGGATGAGGGCAGCTCAGGTTTGTTTCAGTGTTTTCTACCTGGGCAGTGGGAACTGCTGTTCTTCCCATCTTGCAGGCCTGTAGTCATTACAAATGTATCAGGATACCAGGGCCATAAATTTCTTTATTTAGAAAGAAGGAAGGAAGGTAACTGTGCCTCCTGCTCTGCAGCAAAGTGCGTTTTCCTTTAATAAGAAGGATCAGGCCATCTAAACGGAATTTATCCCTTCTGCCCCCTCCCCTGCTCCTGGGATTCTAGAAGGGGGGAAAAACAGGTCTCATTGTGACATCAACTGGATGTGTGGGGAGGGGGAAACTTGTTAGTGTTTCTCTGCTGGCAATGGGATGGCTCCTTTTTGTAGGGGCCAGCTTTAGGGGGTGGCAATTAATGCTGTTTTCTAAGTATTTACCCCTGTTTTCCAAGTATTTACTCGGACTTTAGCAAGCCCGAGAACATATGGAGTTGTCCTTGCTGTTTTGTGAAGAGTTACTGTGGGGATTTGGAAAAGGAGCGGACTTGTTTTTCTTAGACCAACAGGGATCAATTGAACTTGAGCAGTTTGGTCTGGGAATGCTAAAGTGGAAGCAACTGACTGAGACACCGCATTATCCCAGAGGGTGTGCACTGTAGTCTAGGGTGCCTTGTGTTACAGACCCAGCATTAATGAGCAAGAACCGGACTGGGAAGGTTTAAGCTGCCAAGGGGCCTTTTTTTCTAATTGGACTGGGAGGGAGCCGGTTCTTGCTTCGCTGCTCTCCTCCAAGTGCTGTCTAACAAGACATGCATATCTTGAGCTTTTGTTTTTGAAGCCTGATACTTCCAGACTCAAAACTGCAACCAAAAAGGTTGTCTTATTTTCTTTGTGTGTCACCTGACTTCTAGATAATGCCTACTGATAAGCCACGCTTGTTTCTGGAGTCAGTTAATATGTTGTAAAGAACATGTTTAGAAGAGCTTAAGTGACAATTTGGAAAAATAGAGCTGTCTTAACATAACTTTTGATCTTGTTTGAGGCGGCCTATGCCTTCAAAAGGTCAAGGGGTGGCGGCTTGCTTTGTACATTTCCTCTGTGGTGTGTGTGGTGCCTGTGGGTATTTAGTAGGTACTCAGTGTTGACTGAGTATACACTCTCCATATAGTTTGATGTAGCATCAATATAAATTTAAGAATCCAGATCCTGTCTTGGGGAGTTTGTGCTGCTGCTTTCAAAGGAGAGAACTATGTTGTCTGAGTTTTGAAATCCGTCTGCATTAATTCAGCAGTATCTAATCACTACCCTGCCCTCAAAGAAAACAGAAACATTTTTATTAAAGAAAAGCACATTTGCTGCATTAAATCACATGTATCCTTCGAATCTATACTGGTTTGTCTTTTTTAAATGACTTTTAAAAAGCCGTCTGTTCAATGCATCTCATTCTTCTTCTTCAATAACTTTGTTCCTTGTGAACACATCTCTATGGATGTTAATAAGATTAACAGTTTTTGTACCAATACTAAGGAAGATCAGGCCCCAAACCAAATATCTACAGCCAAAACACACAACAGAAGTAAATACCATTCTTGTCCAAAAGCCTCTGTGTTAGGGGCTGTCCATGGCCAGCTGGTCTTTTCCACTTCACTGTTGTATAAATATATTGGAGTGGGTAGATTCAGGGGGAGCAAGTGGGGTGGCCCTTTTACTCAACATGACAAAAAAGGCTAACTGTACCTTAGTCATCCTCAGAGAGAGAGGCTCTCTGCTTTCCTATTATACTTAGATGGGAGAGCTTTTCCCTTGTGCAGTTGAGAAGCCCATCACCCATGCCTAGTGTCTGTCTGTGGTAGAACTCAGTGCCCAGTGTCTGCCTGTATTAGAACTCAGTGCTCAGTGTCTGCCTGTATTAGAACTCAGTGCTCAGTGTCTGCCTGTGGAATAATGCTCTTTGTCCATCTTGCTGGCTCTTGTTCCTATTTCTGGTCTTCACATGACTTTCCTTCTTGTGGTTTTATCACTTTCCCTAGGAGTTGATAGTCACAATTATGGGCTCTTTATTGGCTTCTGAAATGTTATTTTGGGCAAGTTGAGGATTTCTATAAAATCAGTGGTGGATCAGACAAGATGTTTGGTAGATCTGATGAATAGCTTATTCTCAAAAGAAGCAGGAAAGCAAGCCAGGAAAATAACATACTAGAGCATTATATGAAATGACTTTTCTTGGTAAAGTCGTTGGGTTCCCATGTAAAATTACCCCTATTATCAATTTTCCCACTTAAGTCCTAGGTTTCATGAGATACATTGGCACATGGTGTGGACTAAGCAAAGATAAGTAAAATAAGCCGCAAAGATTTTAGAAGCAAAATAAACGTTAGGTCTTCCAACCCAGTGTGACCCAGTGTGGAGGCCATACCATGCTAGTTTTAGTCCGCAGTAATGGCTCTGGGTTCTATGGGGAGACCTCAGTAGATGTGGTTTCTTCTGTCCCTTATAGCTACACAGGGACATGAGCCGGACAGAGATGATTACCCACGTTTTGCAGCTGAGGAAGCTAAGACATAAGGAAATAGAGGGCCTTGTGCAAGATTACGTGGCTCGTATTAATTATCAGACCATTCCGCTCATCAAAACAAAGATGAGTATGTAATGATCCCTACCCTTGAACTTTTGGTGACTCATCTGTCACCTAGCTAGATACGATAAACCCATCACCAAGTTGAACTATCTTAAGACAAAAGTGTCTGTAGTACCTCTAGGCTACCACATGTAGTCTAGCAAGAGAATATAGGTGGAATATGGGGCATTCACTCTCATGTGGCTCATGCTTGCTGCCCAGCATCAGGCAGAATATTGTATGGCCCGTTAATAGTGTGGAGAAGCTCAAAATCCCAAAGTCTAAGTGTGGTTTCCACTGACTGCATATCCTTTCACACATCTGTAAAGGCAGCATATCAAAAATCAAACCGTTGTAAGTTGGTGACCGTCTATAATCTACTTTGTCCTAAGTCTGTTTTATGAATAATTATGCATACTAATTAGTAAGCAATCATTCATGCTTCTGTTTATTGCACACCTGATTCAGATCCTTATCCTATAGACAGGTGACCATAGATGAATGAAGGTTTCAGTGAGTGGATGGAAAGATCTGGTGGATAGAACAATCAGTGGATGGATGTAGGGTTGGTGGGTGGATAAAATGATCAGTAGATGAATGGAGGGGTGGGTAAGGATGGGACTGGGGGAGGGAAGGGTGAGAAGGTTGGTGGATGGATAGAGGGATGGGTGGATGGATGGCTTGGGGGTGGATAGATCAGTAGATAGATGGAGCAGGTGGGTAGGTAATAGATGAAAGGGTGGGTAGGCTAATGGAGGGAGGGAGGAAAGGATGGGTTGGGGATGAATAGAGGGATGGGTGAATGGATGCGTGGGTAGATGCTAGCTAGAAGCTGCTGTGCATATTAAGTAAGCCTGGAATGGCTTATCATACATAAGAACTTTTTAAGAGAGTTTAAGTGTGGGAGTTCCTTAGATGAGAAGTTATTAACATTTTATCCTTTTTCCTAAGACTTTTAATAATTTATGGCAGAAATAAACAGTAGGTCTTTATTTCCTGTGATTGCAGAAATGTCAGTAAAGCAGAGTCTACTTGATTTAGTCTTGTTTGAATTGTGTGACATGGTGTTATGGCTGGGATCAGACACCATGACCCAGCATGCTCCCTTAGCTCTTTCAGCTATGGGTGTGATGATCACTCTACACTTTTTTCTGGTCTGTGAAATGAGGATCCCACTTTACTGTGGAACACTGTTGTGAGACCTCAGTACCTGGCCCCTGATCCAATCATGAAGTTTAAAATGGTGGCTTTATGATGGTGACTGTTTCCGCTTTCACAGAGTTCAAACTACTAATTCCTGGTTGCAGGGTAGCACTGGGTTTCTACGCGTTGACTTGTTCGCTTTTAAAAAATTTAATTGAAATGCCTTTATTTGCATTTACTGTATGTCAAGTATGACCCATGGTCTTTTATGTCAACATCTTTCTGGTTACTTCATTTTTAAAATGTAAAAGATTTTTGTCCAAAGACCTTGAAGCTCATTATCCTGTCTGTAGCACGTTTGTGGTTTGGGTAAATATCACCTTTAAGAGGAAAAGAGACATAAAAAGTTTAATTACTTATTCATGACGGTCATCTAGTCAGTAAACCTCCAGTTTTTGTTTTTTGTTTTCCTCTCTCAGCAAAAGGTGTTCATAAAATCCTCAGTTAGCAGTCAGCACTTCTTCCACTCTTATCAGTGTGTCCTGCCTCTTCTATTTGTCGTTCTGTTGCTGGTGCAACTGTCCTGGCTCCACCAGCTTCACCTTGTCTCTAATTCTGCGCTCTCTGTGAGTTGCAGCTGTGGAGCAGGCCACCTCTTTCAGCCCTGGCTCCTACCCTTCCCCACCATCTGTGCACCCTGACCCCAGCTCTCAAAACATGCCATTGTGTCCCACATAGGCTCTAGCTTGCCTCTTCACTGTGTTTTCTTTCTGTTTTTTAAAAAATTACGAAGTGGTAGTAGTGCAGGCCTTTAATTTTCAACACTTGGGAGGCAGAGGCAGGCGGATCTCTGTGAGCTTGAGTCCAGCCTGGTCTGCAGAAAGAGTACTAGTATAGCCAGGGCTATACAAAGAAACCCTGTCTTAAAACACACACATACACACACACACACACACACACACACACACACACAAATTGTTCTTCTAACTTCATTAATAAATAAGATTTATGTGTATGTGGTAGTGCTGTGTGTGTATGTCCATGTGCGTGTCTGTGCCTGTATGTTCAATCATGGAGGCCACAGGAGGATGTTGGGTATCCTTCTCTATCCCGCTTCCCTTGTTCCTAAGATTCAGGGTCTTTTACTTAAGCTGGAGCTGGTGGCCAGCAAGCCCTGTGATCCTCCTGTCTCTGGCTTTTTATGTGGGCACTAGGTTCTGAACTCAGATTCTTATGACTGTATAGCAAATGCTCTTACCCAGTGAGCCACTCTATCCAGCCCACTTACGCAGCGTTTTCCTCACTAAATTACTAAATTAGAACGTTTCCTCTCATCCTCTGCTCTCTCCTCTTCTGTGATTTGTGAATTCCAGCACCTGTGCTTTTGTTCCTGTGGTTTTGCTTCCTGTCTTGTATGGCCCCATCCTTCTACTTGTCTGGTTTCTGACCAGTGTTTTTTTGGTGTTTTTTTTTTTTTAATTTTTATTTTATATGTATTGGTGTTTTTGCTTGCATATTTATCTATGTGAGGGCGTTGGTTCCCCTGGAACTGGAGTTACAGACAATTGTGAGCTGTCATGTGGGTCCTGTGAAAGAGCAGCCAAGTGAGTGTTCTTAACCACCGAGCCATCTCTCCAGCCCTCCCCATCCCAACCAGTGTCTTTGTGTCTTTTTCTTTCCTAACGTGCTGGGTCTGGAAAGGGTAGATACAATTCACAGTCTGTATTCTTGTTTGATACATGTTACTTACTGCCTCCACTATGTGATTTAAAATTTCTCTGATTATCTTTTCACAGAGGAGACTGAGGACCAGTATAATGAATGGATTTGCTTTTCCCACTTTTTGGTACAGCATTCAGGAAATGCAGATTGTGTGAGCAAAATAAGAGAAACAGATAGACAGATGTTCATTTTTAGTAGGGAAAGAAAGCCTAGTTTTCGGCCTTCTAGTTTCAAGAATCATGTTTTGTTTTGTTTTTTCCTTTCTTCATGTTTCCTTTTGCTTATACTTCATTCTCTTTCTCTTCTTTGTTCACGTTTTGATTCCATTGCACACATTTTAAAAAATTACTTTAATTATGTCTGTGGGGGAGGGACACGTATGTGTGGAAGCCAGAGGAATACACTGGAGTCGACGGAGCTGGAGTTACAGGCACTTGTGACTTACTCAGTGTTGGTGCTGGGAACCAAACTTGGGTCCTGTGCAAGAACAGGATGCACTCCTAAGCACTTCACATTTTTCAGCCCCGTTGCTCACCTTTGTGTGGATCGAAGGAGTGCGGCTGGGGCCCAGGGCTGCCCCGTGGAAACCCTTTTCTTTATATTTCTCAGCAGTTTTTTTTTGTTTGTTTGTTTTTGTTTTTGTTTTTCCTGAGTCAGGATTTCTCTGTATAGCCTTGGCTGTCCTGGACTTGCTTCGTAGACCAGGCTGGCTGAGAACTCACAGAGATTCATGTGCCTCTGCCTCTTGAGTGCTGGGATTACAGGCATGCACCACTGTACTCGGCTTATTTCCCAGCAATTTTGTCCCGCCCTGGTCTCTGAAGACCCCCTGGTAGTCAGTCACCTCTCCTGCTTTTGCTGGTGCGCTGTGCCAGGCAGGTCCAGTCATGCTGTGTCTCGGGAGCTGAAGTTATGAAATAAGGGTAAAGATGCTGGAAATGCAGCTTCCCTAGGTGATCTGTTTAAAGCTGAGAAATTATGAAAATGCAGTAGACCTGAAAGCTAAGCTTTTAAGTGAATCAGTTCAGCTGCATTCCCACTGAGGGAGAAAGGGTGGTGGTGAAGCCAGCGTGTGTTAATGAGGAAGTGGTTGGTGACCCAAGGGGAGCCAAAAATCTGAACAAGATGTCAGCAGGGCCTCAGTGTTCTTGGGATATCCTTAACACTCATCACATGTGTCTATAGCTGTGGTCGATCTGCTTCAGGAGCTGACAGACATAGATACCCTCCATGAGAGCGAAGAAGGGGCCGAAGTTCTCATCGATGCTCTGGTAAGTGTCTCATGCCTGGGGTTTCATGGAACTGTGACAGCGTTGACCTTATCCTTGCCACTGTGTGTGAGTGGTGGCCCAGGAGTTCCGGGTTGAGGCTGGACGGAACAAGTGAGAGCAGAAATGCAGTTGGTGGGGTGCTTTCTTCTGTGGGACTGTGAGGGAGACTAGAGGAGCCCAGCACCTATTAACTAAGGGCTAGGCACTTAGTTCTTGTTTTCTTAGCCCTGCTCATTCCTTTCTACATCCTGGAAGCTGGGGCCCAAGAAAGGTAGAACAGTATTTCTGTGTTCTCCCTCTTTAATGCTGTGTTGTGCCCTTACTCACTGGGCTGCTACTAATCTTTTGATGAAGAGATCTCACAGATGTTTGCTTTCTGTCTTGAGTTTTATAATTGCGATAAGGATGGACGCTGCTACTTGTTTTCACAAGATGGGTCATCAGGGAAACTGAGAGAATGTTAAAAACACAAGAGCAAATCTGAGATCTCTTGTAGGTGAGAACTCTATCACTTACCCATGTCTTACTTAGTCTGTGATAGGGTCTCACTGTGTAGTCTAGCCTGGAACTTGATTTGTAGACTCAGATTCACAGAGATCTGAACTCAAGGCTCTCCGTCTGCCTTTGCTTCCTTTGGGTTTGAATTAAAGTCTTGCATTACCATATTGTGACACCAAGGCAAAGCCTCAGACTTCACTCATTTCCTCAACTGTTATCCAGGCAGCGCCAGGGTAGCGCCTGTCCCACAGGTCCTGTCTTGACATGTGAGGAAGCCCAGAGACTCCTCCTGCTGGGTCCTCAGCCAGGCCTGTGTCCACTGAAGCAAAAGCCTGTATGTTCTGATCCCTACCTGTGTTGAGGGAGGGCTCCAGATTGAAAAGTCACCACAGCTAGCCAGTGGTGTAGGAGGATCTGGTCTAGCCTCTTACCCTAATTCTGATGGGAACTCAGTACACTCACTTCTCTGGACTCTGGTCCTCTCTTTTCATCTTTTACCTTCCCCTGCCTCTTCTCTCTGATGAGAATGTTGGCAAGTGCTGCTTTCTGTGCAGTCTGTAATGTCTTAGAACCCATCGAAGCCACTTAGGTAGGTACAGGTGTCATGAAGCTGCCTCTTGGCCCTACCCTGACTTTGGAATGAGGGTAGCAGGACTGGGAATCTCAGCGCCTAAGGAGCCGCCCCTGCAGTACACCCTACCCCTTTGCTTAAGGTTCTCAACACTGGCTCTTCCCCACATCGAGCTCACTGCTGATGTGGTGTAAGTGGAGGGGTGGTGAACCCACTGGAGATGAAGGGCAGTCTCGGAGCCTGGCTGAAGTCCAGCAGGGCCCTGCACGGCCAGTGTGACAATGTCTGTGGCTGTTTTCCTTTCAGGCCCCTCAGGCTCCTTCCTGGAGTGAGCTGCCACTTTCATGGGCTTTGAGACCTTTTTTTTTTTTTTTTTTTTCCCTTGGAACCACTGTACAGAAGAGGGATTCTGCCAGGGTGGCCTTTTGTTTTGAGGAACATTTGTAAGAAGGCTGTGGCATTCCTTCCTGCACTGTGTCCCCACAGTGTCATTTGTGCAGACTTACCTTCCAGGGGTTAATTACGGTGGCCCTGTGTGTGCCTTCCTGCCTAGTCCCTGGGCTGGTTTTAATTACCGTCCTTTGCCTGTGTGAATGGAGAAGATGAGAGAGGAACAGCTAGCCAGGCAGATACTGTGAACCTACACAGAAGCAGCAGCTCACACAAAAGCCCCCTCTGTGTCTTCGTGTTGCCAAGCCCACCAACAAAGACTGCGTCTCGCAGATTTTATTGTCTGTCTGGAAGGAAACAGTTCGTCCTCAGGCTTGGGAGCCATTAGGTAGCTGCTGTGCAGGATTTCCTGTTTGTTTGTGATTTTTTATGATTATATTATTTTAAGACTTTGACTCTTATGGCTTTATCCTGGTGGGGCTTTTGTGAATCACAAACACTGGGCATTCTGGAGTCCAATATATTTTTTTGCCTGTCTACTAGCACTGAGAAGCCATCAGTAAATATCAGTAAGCAGAGCCAGAGAGTGGGCTTCCATTTATCTTGCCCTTGTGCCACATTGAGGAAGACGTTTGATAAGTATTCTCATATTACAAGGGTTGAGTTATCTTCATAGTTTTAATTTGGGGCCAGTATTGGAAGCCTGGAATCACTGGAGCAGAGGCTAGAGGGCACATGGCAGGATTTATTGTGGTGTGCAGTTTGCAGTTATTGCCTTGGTCTTTTTCCCAGTTGGAAGTCCCCAGCAATAGAGTACCACATTTGTGAGGAAAGTGCTATCCTGGCATTCTTGAGAATCTTTTGGGTTTAAAATTTTGGAACACATTCATTGTTGTTCTGTATACACGAAGGGAGTATTTGTGCTTTGGAACAAAGCGGTTTAGGAGCCTAGAAGATGGACTTCTCTGGAGACCGTAGATGTGAGGTTTATTGCATTGGTGAGAACTCCCTGGCTAACCCCTCCACAGACTCCTGAGAGCAATGACCAGGCAGCACATGGCCTGCAGTGACTGCCTCCTTGGGCTTTCTGGGACTCTCCACGTCATCCCTTCAAGCCTCCTCTAGCCTCGGCTCTTTCCTGGAAATTTCCCATCTCTTCTCCTCAGCAGAATTTGTCCCTGGGAACGTACCACATTGGATTATAGCTTGTATGGACCAGCTTGTCTTTCCCAACTTGTGATTCCTCTGGGAGACTGGTCGGGACTGCAGCTCTGCCTCTCACTGTGTGCCCTGGGAAAGCTGCCTTATCTTTCATGCCGCATTTTGTCTGTACAGTGGAGGTGTCTAACGTTCATGTCTGTCACACAGTATAGACGTGAGTCAGTGAGTTAGTTAGAGATCTTTAGAAACATCCACTACTTACTGGCCATTTTCCAGGACTGGTGGAGACCCAGCACTTTGCAAATGTCAGGTGACGGTGATAAGCATCATCTGCCACACGGTGACATGTTTGTGGATGTTTGTTGAACTTTAACATTTTTCAGTTCAAAATATTTCAGAAAGTATTTTGAGTAATTATTTATAAATATTTGGATGCTATGGGTCTAAATAAGACATTAAAAGATGGAGGTTTCGTTTAAAAGAAACACCAGTAGTGAGGATATGGGACAGGATATTGAGAAGGCAGGCTCCGTGGGGTGAAGAGTAGGACTGATCATATCTGGGGCCATTGTTACAGCTTGTGCAGAGAGCTGATATCAGAGCAGGCTAAAGAGTAGCTGCCTTGGACTTTCACAAGTGTGGCCTTGATGTGGAGAGCCAGGGGCTCCCTTCCATGCCCATTCCACACCCACACGCCCGCCGTCAGTCCTCAGCTCACTGTGATCTGCCTTGGACTGGTTTGCCATTTGATTTGTGCTGCTCAGGTGTAGCCAAGCCATGTAAACCTCTGTATCCTGTCCTTCTTGCCTCCATTCATATTCTCTCCTTTCTCTCTGTTGCCCCAAACAAAGCTCCTCAGGTCTTCGTTCATGTGATACTCACTGCATGCTGAGTTGCTCTTGATCCTTGAAACAGTACTTGTAGCTCTCAGTAAGACTGGAGTCTCTGCTTTCAGGGGGTGAAACAAGACATGAGGAAACAGTTAAACCACCCACAGTGTTCATGGCCATGCAGGGAATGAAAATGGAATGGCGTGAGTTGAGTGCCTGGAGGTCAGGTTAGATCTGCCTCTCCAGAGAGGCCCGAGTTCTGGGCCTGCCATTCAGAATGGCCATGAGCAGGGTAGGACAGGGCAGACTAAGGTGAGAATGGGCTTGCCTCAGGGAGAATGAGAGGGGCCACCTGGTAAGTGCACTCAGATGTGGGGGAGCAGTTCTGCATCCTATAGGCTGCTGCGAGACTGTCTGCATGGACAGCCTATAGGCAGGGGACTGGCAAGTGTCTGTCTAGATGTTCAGAACAACCCCACAGGCAGCTGTGGGTGGGGAGTGGGAGGGCAGGACTGGAGGCCCATTTCTCAAGAGATGACAGTAGGCCTGCTTTTAGCATTATGACATTCAAAACTTATTTGATCAAGATTCCATATGTTCGGGGGTTATTTTTTTTTTTTTTAAACATGACATTTCTGAAACTCCTAGTGGGTGGAAGAACTCTAATCTGGCCCTTGAGTGTTATAGAGTGGGCCAGGTAGAGAGGGAATCCTCTTCATACCCTCTCATCTGCCTGGTTCCTTATTTCCTTCTCTTTTCTTACATCCTTCCTCTTTGGTCAAGTGGAAAAAAATGTCTGATCATGCCCTCAAACGTTGTCTGAGTGAGACCTGCTGTTTGGGGACCTGCTAACAAGCAGAAATAACCAGAGACTTATCAGAAAATGCCAGGCCTCAGTCCTCATTTCCAAGGCCAGGGTTGTTCTGGCTGGTGCTTTAATCCCCGAGCAGGATTTGTTTTTAGTTTCAGACTTGGTCACAGGTCCAGAAAATTGAAGGTAGGCCTGAGGGCTGGGGAAGCAGCCAGAATGCTAATTTGCGCTCCTTACTAGATGACTCCAGAGCCATGCATAATACAAATACTTTTCTAAGGGTTTTCTGAGCTAAATGTATTTTGACTGCTCTCAGCCCTCCTGCAATCAGATAAAATTGCATCTAACCCAACTAAACATCGAGTTTCACACTTTGCAAGCTTAAAAAGTCTGCCTGTTAGAAGTTAGATTTCTGTAACAAGAAAAAAAGGCTTTCCTCCAGCCAGACACCCATCATCCATATCCACTCTGCTCTAGGATCTAAGCGAGTTGCTCACTGCTACCGTCCCCGCCAGTTTCCAGACAGCAGAGATGGGAAGCATAACTAAGAATCAGGAAAGAGACAAATAATGCAGATAACGCTGCCATGGGCAGCAGAAGCCAGTGATGCAAGCTGTAGGAGCGACACCCAGCAGGGCTGTGGTGTTTGCCACTTCAGGATTGGGGGAGAGATGCCAGTCAGGGCGGTTTAGGAAAAAATAAGTTGTGACACGGTCTGTACTTATCCCCAGATGTTCTCTGTTTTGTTTCCCCATGCACAAATTTTTCAGTTTAGTAAGGGAAACACCTTAATGTTCTTATTGGCTCTGAGACTTGAGAGCAGGATGGTGTGTCTTCCGGCGGAAGGGGGAAAGCGTTTGTTGCCCTCCTGGTTCTGGCACCGGCTCCTCCCCCGTGAGCTCCTGTTCTTTCCTCCAAGGCACAGGGGAGAGCTTAGACAGCGCGCCACACACTAGTGATCAGGTGTGCAGACAGGTCACTAAGTTCAGACTCTCTCCATGTTCAGATGTTGTCCCTGAGTCCCACCCAGAAGAGACAGACAGGCCTTATTTGGTATCTGTCCTTGTCATTGCAGCCACCCCTAGGTCCTGTCAAACCAGGTCTGTGGAGTGTCAGCTTTCTGCACAAAGCTTAGGGAGTGTTGGTGACATGTGCTCACTGCTTTCTCCTTCCTTCTCTCTGCCTTTCTATTCTCACCAAAGTAATAGAGTTGGTCACTTCTGCTTCCAGTTCTGTGGCTCTGGCCAGGCTACCTAGCCTCTCTGAGCCTTCGTTGTGTGCTCTGTGAGAGTTGTGAGTCTTATGGCAGGGTCAATGGGATACTGTCTGTAAGCACACTGTGTGGTGCACACAGAGAGGGCACATATGTTTATTTTGGTGAGATAAGGCCGCTCAGGCATCTGCTAAGTGCAGAGTTGTTCAGGACCTTAAAGTGTGCCAGGATGCATGGGGTAAGGGGCTTGCTATCAAGAATCTAACTTTTTCTTCACCAGTGGGGAGAGATGCATGGAATGGATATAAAGCTAGATACAAACTTGCTCCTGGACATTTTGCATTGTTCCTTTAACCAAAAGTAGCGCCCCACATTTCCTGGCAATTGCTATAGAATTCCTTTTTATCCTCATTTCCTACATTAGGCAAGCAAGGCACTTGGCAGGGGAGTCTTTCTCGATGCCTGATTACAGCTGTCTTGGCTGAATAGTCACATCCCCAGGAGAGAAAATGAGGGCCTTCTTTCTTCCTTCCTTCCTTCCCTGCATGCCCTGGGGTTACCCACAGGCAGTCCCCAAAACCAGTGTCGTATAGATGGCAGTATAAGGCAGGAACGGCTTTTCAGGATTCTAGAAGGAAGCCTGACTTTGCTTGTCACTCCTTGGCAGCTGTGTGTTGTTGGCTGTATTATGTAGCTGCTGTGTTTCCCACCTACCTCAAAAGGTGTAAATCAAGTAAGAGACACTTAGTTCATGTATTACATGTATTCCAGATGTAAGGCATTTGATCGTGTTACTATTTCTTTTTAAGAGGGAACTAGGCTTCTTCAGAATTAATGGTTTGGTAAAAGCTTAGCGTGTAAAGGTAGAAAGCTAGAGCTGAGCACAGCAGAAGGAAAATAGCACACTTCCTACCCCACAGCTCTAGTGCTCTAAAAGCATGTTTGCAAACGCCTCATACCCATGAGTAGGTCCCCCTGAGGTAGAGAGCTTGTGGGAGGTAAGGTGGAAGAATGAACATGAGAACCTTGCATTTACCAGCTTTGTAACTTGAGTTTTCCTTTGTGTCCTTCAACTGAGTTGCCCCTTCCTGCCTCGAGGTGCTTTGAAGAGGTGAAGGGTCGAGACAGCCCCACAGGCTGCCGATTCTGCCCTGAGTCTGTTCATTCAAAGCGGAGAGCTGTGACTATGGGGATGGGAACATTCGGGGACCGGTGTGTGATGGATCCGTCTCTCCTTTTGCTTCTCTGTTCCTGCAGGTGGACGGGCAGGTGGTAGCACTGTTGGTGCAGAATCTGGAGCGCCTAGATGAGTCCGTGAGGGAGGAAGCTGATGGCGTCCACAACACCCTAGGTGAGGGCCACAAGCTGGGGCATGCTGTTCGCTTCTCCTCCCTGTAAGCCAGTCAGCAACCAAATGTTTGTTTGTTTGTTTTATTTGTTTTCTCCAATGCTCCAGAACTGTCTTTTCAGAAATGAAGGCCCAGGTGTACATTTCATATAGCTATGGCTTTAGTGTGGTGTATAGGTAGTAAGTAAAAGCTGAATCCTCTAAAGAGGTAAACGTCCAAGAGAAAACATGCTGGCTCCTAAGTTTTATGTTAAAGATTGTACTGTTTTTAATTATGTGTATATGTATGTTGGGGAGTATTTGCACACCCTTGTGGGGCCCAGAAGATCCCTGTTGGATCTACTATGCTGGAGTTACAAGTGGTTGTGAGCCTCCTGATATGGGTGCTGGAAACCAAACCCAGATCTTCTATGAGAGCAGAATGAGCTCTTTTCCACTGAGCTATCTCTCCATCAAAGCCTTTGCCTCCAGAAGTTCAGATGAAATCCCTGCCGGGGCCCCACCCCTACCCCAGGAAGCTAAGTTTGAGATTTGTTGGTGGTTTTGTGTTAGCTTCTCTTACCCCCTTGCTTCAGTGGATCTTCACGACTGTGCACATTACAGGAAAGGTATTTGCTCTGGAAAGCACTAGCGTTTCCTTGTCCTCAGCACAGGTGGCTTTGTTAAGTGAGTTGAAATACTGTGACTGTCGGCTGCCCCCGAGTCCTGCTCATTTCAGCAGGTTCCTCTACAGTCCTTTTCCTCTCTCTCACTCAACTCTCTTAAGTTTCTCAAGTTGCCAAGCCAGCGGCCTATTTAAAATTGTGCCTTTGGGCAGGCTGCTTCCTCATGAGGCGCCACAGTTAAACCAGCGGTGGCAGCTTTGCAAGCAGAGCTCCAGAGGTGTAGGAGGCCTAGCAGAATCAGGAGTTTGGATGAGATTAGTTTCCCTCTCGGCTCCTTTGTGTTTACTGCAGATTTCCCTTGTAGTTCTAGATCCTTCAGTGTGGATTATCGTAAAGAAGAGGGAAGATAGGTGCCCAGGGAGTAAGAGAGGAGGACACAACAGCCTGTGGTTGGGGGCTGGCTCTAATGTAGAGGCAGAATTTGGCATGCCATCTGTCAGCCTAATGTTGGATTTTGCAACTTGAAAGCTTATCAAAAGTCCTAGCTGGTTGTTCATAAAAAGGCCCTGGTGTAATGGGCCTGGCAGCTCTACATGGATTTTTCTTAGGCACCTACCTCACTCAAATTCATTCCTGCCTCAACCCCTAGGTACCCATGTTTGTCAGGCATGGTACTGGGAGCTAGGACAGGTCAGGGTGAGTTAGGCATGGCTAATGCAAGGGCGGTCTGATGGAAAGGCTCAGAACAGAGAGGAAAGAGTGCTGGTGACAAAAGCTATCGTTAGAGCCAGTGAAAAGCAGCATGGGAGCTGGGGGCAAGGGCCTCACATTGTTGCAAGGAAGCTGACTGGGGCTGAATAAGAAGTCAGATGCCCTTTGCCGGGGGGTTGGGGGGGGACATGAGTCGAGCTGTCTTTTGCTAAGTTGAGGCTGTGCTTTGGGACAGTGAGAGCGGGGGTGAGGTTGGAGCAGTGGGACCAGCTGAGTAAGTCTATGCAGAGTCTGGAAGACCATATAAGCCAGCAAGTGTGGCTTTGTACCCTGTGCGCAACCGGAGGCCGTGTGAAGTATAAGCAGATCAAGGTAGAATGGAGGAGTTGATTGAGGCTGTCTCATCTCTTGGGTCCCTCTGCTACTCACTCTCAGCATGGGGCCCCCTGCCCTAGGACTACCCACCGTTCTTTTACTGGCCTGTAATGAGCTTGACTCAGGGGAAAGAGTCATGAGTGATTCTCTAGCCCTTTTGCCTTCAGAGTTCAGGCCCAGCCTGTTCTGGACATTGTGCTAAGGGAACACAGAACAGTTATCTGCCTCATGAGAGTGACCCATTCTAAGATAGGAAGCAAAGGGGCCCTGAAGGGAAGGAAAGAATTTGATGTGGTAAGGACAGTGGTAATATTTTAATGCCCTTCTTCTTGATATCATATCATGTAATAGCTTTTTTCCCCTTGCCTCCTAATTTTTAATTTTCCTATTAAGTCACACTTTGACTGTTGTAGGAGATAGCAGGACCAATTATTTGCTTCCCGGTACCTGGCAGCTACCGCTGGCGGCATGGCCTTTCCCCTCTGCACACATTATTTTGTTCAATTAAGAAGATCACGCTCGCCTCCGTGGCAGTGTGCTCGTTTCCACATGATTTAGAATGGGGGTGGGGGGCGGGGGAGAGAGAGAAACCGAATGGGGAAGTTGGAAAAGGCAGAAACTGCCTTGCCCTCGGGGTTTCTGCCCTGGCCCTGACTAGCTGCAGACCTCTGGGACTAAGTGGGTCTTGCTAGGCAGTTCTCCCTTCTTCGTGTTCTGCTCTGGACTTGCCTCTATTAGCATAAAAACCTATCCCTTATCCCTTCTGTGAATTTCATCATTTTCAGTTATGACTTTTACTTATAATATAACGTAAAGAAGAAAAAAAAACAACAACATAGCACCTCCCTAGTTAATCTAAAAGTGACAACAGCATCTGCTGGGGAGGAATATGGGGAAGTGGGACAGAGAATCAAGTGCCTGTCATGGGAAGCGAGCTTGATGCAGCTGGAAGCAGAGATGCCCTCCCCAGTGACTGGTGTCTGTCTCTTTCAGCCATTGTGGAAAACATGGCCGAGTTCCGTCCGGAGATGTGCACAGAGGCTGCCCAGCAAGGGCTTTTGCAGTGGCTGCTGAAGAGGCTGAAGGTAAGGGGACCAGTGGCCCTGCCACTCACTTGTCTCTGCTCTGGATGTGGCTGGTGCCAGGGTGTTGACAGACATTGTCAGCCCCTGCCATATGGTCTAGTCTGGGAAGTTTCTGGTGCCTCTTGTCATTTTGTTGCTTTATTCTCCAACCCTCTTTTAAGGGATCTTTTTTAGTTCCAGCTTTATTTATTTATTTTTCATTCTTAAATTGTTTATTTGAGTTCCATTTTTAAAAAGCATTTATTGTTAAAAATATTGTATATATTTTTCTGCAAATATATAGGTGACAGTGTTGTATGTGACCTAAAAAGAATTATAGAATGTTTCCTTGTGCAAATTGGTTTTTTTTTTTGACTGAACTAATAATTGCCTAGTGTTCCACTGGACAGACTTAACAAATTGCTATTTTTTTGAGATAGAGACTCATGCATCCCAAGCTGGCCTGCGACTCAGAAGACCTTGAACTTCTGATCTTCTTGCCTGTACTTTCCAAGTGCTGGGATTACAGTTGTGCACCGTCCTGCCCAATGTATGCAGTGGTGGGGTCTTAACCCAGGGCCTGCATCCCTTCCCGAGCTCTCAGGTTTAACTTAAATACTTACATTTCCAAGTTTTTCCTGTTGTAAGCAGTTTGCAGTGATTCTCCCATCCCAACAGTATTCTGGTACACTTAGCTCATCTGTGTGGTAAATCTCTGGAAGTGAAATGAGCAGGCCAAAGGGGATATGCATTAACATTTGAGTTAGGTGTTGCAAAATTGTCCACTGTCAAGCTTGCCCAACTGAAGTGAGAAGGTTTCTTGCTGCTCCCTGGCAACACCAGGCATTATCAAACTTAGGGATTTTTTTTTTTTTTTTTTTACACTTAGATGTGAAAACTGATGCTATGGTATCTTAATATAGATTTTAAAACCATAGAGCGTATACTGACTTCTGGTTGCTTAATAGCCATTCATGGGCTTGGGGAAGTTGTTCAGTGAGTAGGATGCCTATACCCATCTATAATCCCAGTCCTGGGAGGTAGAAGCTGAAGGATCAGAAGTTCAAAGTCATCCTCTACTACATAGCATTTTGCAAGCCAGCCTGGTATAGAAATGATAACTAGTCATATTAATTTCTTTTAGCTTCTTGTATCCTTTGTCCTTATTTCTGTTGAATTCATTCTCTTTCTTAGCATGGCATCACCATCTTTTTTAATAATTTTTTAATAATTAGTGCTATCCCATAGAGTAAATAAAAAAAGGAGGGCAAAGCTCTTAGCTTGACCAACTGTGTCATAGGGGGCAGTAGCTTATGTGCTGTTATGGTGGTCCTCAACTGGCAAGGTAAGAAGGAACCCTTTGTTTGCCTCTAAAGGAGGAGTGATTCTTGAAGTAGTCATGGCTTATCCAGAAAGTCTGGGGTGTGTCAGCCCAGGTTCACCCTCCTTGTCTTGGAAGGGCCGAGAGGAAGGTTGCCTGACAGTCTAGCCCTGTTCATATAACCCCATAATATAGACACACACATAGCCATCAGAGGATACTAAGCCCAGTGGTGTTATTGGTGGAGATGGGTGCATTTGCTGGGCAGAGCCCAGTCTTGCCAGGCAGAGCCCAGTGCACTGAGCCCCTGCAAGCCCTTACCTCCTTCCCCTCAGGCCTTTATCCAGCAGGTAGCTAGTTCACATGCTGTACCTTCCTTTGGACTTCTGAGCCCGGATATAGTTTGGCTTTATGCTGCACTTGTTCTATGTAGTTTTCCTTTCCGACCTACTTCCTCAGCACTCAGAATGTATTCTATCCTCTAAGTGTTTGAAACACTTTGGGGCTGAGGGGTGGAGGAGAGGAGAGTCAAAACCAAAGGGATGGGATGGATAATGGGAACCGGAGTTGCTGGTGGAATTTGTGGCCCAACCTTAAAATAAACAAAATAATCTTTTTTTTTTTTGTCTAATCTAGTAGTTTTTGTCTCTGTGAAGTCAGGACAATTTTTTTTTTCCTTTCAGTTCCTTGGGACTTACTAATAAATTTGAATATCATTCTTTAAAACTCTTCTATCCTTTGAAGGGGACAACTTGCCATAATAACATTCTCTCACTCTCTCTGTTGTTCTGTCTCTCTCTGTGTCTGTATACATGTCTTTCTCTCTCTTGCTCATTCTTTCTTTTGTGGAATTGGTTATATAGGAAGAGAAATTGAGACCTTTGGGTATTTATTCTGGATTCCATTTGCTACTTTAGTAAGCTATTATTGAGTTTTGCTGTAGGGCACAGAAATTTGTATAATCCTCAGGACAGGAATAGCCTTGTTGCTATCTAAAACCATTTTCAAGGTTTCCAGTATTTAAACATTAAATTGCTGTTTACTGGGAAGCAAGTTCCCTTAGAAAAACCCTGTGCTGCATGGAACATTCACAAAAGCAAGGCAAGCTAGAGAGTGAGGCCAGCAAGAATCCGTGACTTTTGGAGGTGCTTTGTTCTGGTTTCCCAGTCCCCCTCTCACCCCCCCGGAAAAGTGCGTGTTGTATTCTTCACCACGAGCAGCCTTGGAAACAGTGCTGGGTGGGCTGGACTCTGGCCTGCCCTCCCTTGGGGGCTGTGTGGCTGCAGCCACTGTTCCTTCCCTTGTCTGGCCTGCTTTCTTTGGAAAATGTAATTCTTTTTCCGGGGACCACTGAGTCCCATGAGGTGACTGAAGACCCATGTAAGAGTGCATTTAAGTTGTGACCATCGACACAGCAGGGTTGCGTTGAGAGATCACTAGTGCAACTTTAAAAACCAGGTTCCCTGGGCACAGCCCAACCCGACTGTCTTGTTTAGGTTACTGTTGCTATGATGAAGCACCATGACCAAAAATAAATTGGGAAGGAAAGGATTTGTGTGGATTATACTTCCACATCGGAGTCCATCATGAGTCAGGATAGGAGCTCAGAGCGGAAACCTGGAGGCAGGAGCTGATGCAGAAGCCATGGAGGGGTGCTGCTTACTGGCTTGCGCCTCACAGCCTTTTAAGCCTGTTTTCTTACAGAACCCAGGACCATCAGCTTCGGGGTAGCACTGCCCACAATGGGCCGAGTCCTCCCCTATCAAGCACTAATGAAGAAAATTTCCTGCAGGCTTGCCTACAGCCTGATCTTATGTAGGCTTTTTCTCAACTGAGGCTCCTCTCCAATGACTCTACCTTGTGTCAACTTGACACAAAACCAACCAGCTCATCTACCCTGTGAGTTCTACTCTACTGTTAGTGTATCCCAAAGGCGGTCTTCATGTGGGTCAGTGTGTGTCTCTCACTGAGATCCACTGGCTCTTTTTCTCTCTTCTCCTGCAGCCTGATACAGTGGGGTAGCCCCTTCATTTTCAGTGCCCACCTCCCTGCCTTCATTAGGGCCACTGCCCCAGCTCAGCCTGGCCTTTTCATTTCTCAGTTCTGAAACGCTAGCCTTATTACCTGTTGCCTTGCTCCTCTGCTTGTGTTCTACACCACAAAAAGCAAAATGTCAGACCTTTGCTTTGCTTATGTCCCTGTCTCTACCAGGCACAATGCTTTTTCTTCCTCCTGTGTTTTAAAATATACACAGCACTGTGAGACAGCCCGCATCATTCTTAGAAGTGAAAGGAGATGTGCAAGTCCTATTGTGGATAAATAACTACAAATCAAGGCCTACAGACGCTAAGTGTCTTGCCCTAAGCCTATACGGGTAGAGCTGGAGCTGGGATTTAACCTACACCCCAGAAGTGTTCTCGTGGACCTTCCCATGATGCTGCTCTGCCTCCGATCCATCTGACATTTTGGTTGCTGCAAACCAGCCCCTTCAGATTTTTCCTAAAGGATTTCTCCTGGGAATTAGCCAGTCTGAATTTCAGCACTCACCCACAATGGTACCACACACCGGTGGGGCACCTTTTCTTCTTCATCTGGAAAGTACTGGTGATCTCATCACCCAGCTGACTTAACCATACCCCAGAAATCCTGAATGGAAGACCCAGGCCTGGCTCTTTCCCCCAGTCTTTCTTTTGTGGTTCCTTGGAAATTCTTAGATTCCCCCAGGTGTACTAAATCGTCCAAGCTTGGGCTGAGCCTCACGTTTTAGCAGCCCTCATGGTGAGTGATGGAAGGGGAAGTCTCAGAGCTGAAATTCTAGAATCCTTATGTGTCTGGGTTGCCGGATTAAATCCTTCATTTTGACTGATGATCCATACTTATTTAGGAATCCTTAAGTAACTCTCAGTGGGGGGGCCGATGGGTGGCAGGCACGTTAGCTGCAGATCACATGGCTTCATGCTGGTAGCCTAGCAGCATGTAGCCATAGTAATGGGGCCTTCTTTCATCCACCAAATGAAACCTCACTAATTTGTCCAAGAAGACCCATTGCAGAGAATGGTATTAGACGGATTAGCAAGTAACAGGCAAGTTTCTCTTAGCAGGAGAGATAACTGCATCATACACCAGTTTTTTCACACAGTGCTTACAAATGTTAGGGTGCTGTATGTACTATTGAAAATAACATCAAAGCCAGGCATTTTCTAAAGAAACAAAATTAGGATTCCCATTGAGTTTCCAGTTAAATCAACATTCCAGGAACCATTGCTACAGTCAGTGTGAGCTAATCAATTCACAACCAGTCAAGTTAACAACTAGTATGGCTGTTGATGCAAGATCTCTGGCCCCAGGTGACGACCAAGGTTGCTTTGACAGTTGTAAGGGGCTGGCAGTGTGTCTGCACCCCACCCCCACCCGTGTTCAGGTTAGCTGCAGACATAACCTCCAGTCCCTGGCTGCAGGTGATAGCATAATTGTTTTCTACTTTCTAAAAAAGCAGCAGCTCCCAAGAAGGTGAAGTTTAATTTTATTCAAGGCTAGTCCATGCTGAGTACAAACCTGTGCTTGACTCTGCAATTACTCAGACAGCTGAAAGATTTAGGATCACCAGGTTCCTGGATGGAAGAACCGTGCAAGCTGCAAATCCCCCAGGTTTACATTGTAACATCCAAGAGACAGTACCTGCCCAGTGAATTCTCCTTCCTCATTTGATTAAATGTCTTTGCTATTTGGCAGTTTGTATTATGGAATCTCTGACTGAGATTCAAACAGGAGTTGAGTTTCCTTGGTACATTTCATCTTTGACTAGACGTGAAGAGTTGGTCCTCTTCCTTCCACCTGCCCAGCTCCAAGTGTCATCACCACCATCATCTCTGTATTTCCACCGGCTGACACAGACTTTTATGTATTAACTATCCATCACATGTGAGATGCCCGCCTAGATCCTTGCTCATGTGTTTCTAATCCTCATGAAGAGCTCTGCCCAAAGCATGTAGCTGTCCCCAGTTTTCCGATGAGGAGAGAGCCCCATGAAAGTGGGCAGGAGGGCTAGGAAGCTAGACCTGGTCTCCAACGCAGCCTCATCTTGCTAAGCTACCTCAGACTGGTTCCACATTGCACAGCTCAGGGCTAGGAGCTGTCATGTCTGAACATTTTGCTTTCCTGATTAGAGTGCTCTCTTGTGCCAATTTTTTTTTTTTTTTTCTTAAGACAGAAGAGAGCTTCTGTCTTAAGAAAAGGGTGATATAATTCTGGTTTGGCTGTTTTTAGTTTTCACTTTGTATAAACTGGGGATTCCTTCTAGTGTCAGAGCAGGAGCTGGAGATTGTTAGTCCTCAGTAGAGAGGACTTGGGTGTGGGGAGCCTCTTAGGAGCTCTCCTTCAGGACAGTTCATCTAATGCAGCCACCTCAGAAAGAAGGAAGGCATGGCCACATGGGAGACCTTGAGGTAGAGAGCACAGCCATTTGACTGAGAGGCCGTCACACTTGAGTGGTCAGAGCTGAGACCGGAACTCACACACTCTGACTCCAGTCCGGAAGCCTCAGTCCACACGGTGCCGTAGATGCTTTCTCATGATTCTCACAGTAACTCCAAAGAAGAGCTAATTATAAAAAGGCTGTATTTCAGATGTGTGTTTATATAGCGTGTGCATACACACATCACCATCTGCATGTAGAGGTCAGAGGTCAACTTACTGGAGCCTTTCTCTAAATCTGGGATCAAAACTGGCTTGTCGGATGTCATGGGGAGTGCCTCGAACTGCTGCTCGGAAGTGTTGTGTTTCAGTTTCCACTTCATAGTGGAGAAACAGAAGCTTTTCTTGGGTCATAGATCATGTCGCTGGTTCTAGGTGTTCTTATTGTCTCAGTAATTTTGTTTTTACCCTGATGGTTTATTAGGTAGTTAGATACCAGGAAGGGCTTTAGTATATATGTGTATCTAGCAATTCAGTAGCTATTTGAAGGGAAAACAAACATAAATTAGAAGAAAGCATCATTGATTTCACCTTAAATGCTCCAGTCACTGCTAATGGAATGTTCCTCCTCATCTAATCCCCACTGATTTTCATATAGTGACTAGCACACCTAGCTCCACAAAGGTATGATGCCATTAGAAGAAAGGGACCTTGAGCAGTGTGTGCAGTACTCTACAGCTGTCAAGCATCACCAGCTTTCCCTGAAAATCTCAACATAGCCTGTGGTGAATTCTGCACCAACCCATTTCTCTCAGCTCAATTTGGAAACACCAGACTTTGTGGTACATAGTTAGTGTAGCAAGTTCCATAATGGTCAACAGGGTTCAGCTTTAATTTACCTCTCTTTATTGTGCTGCTTAATTCTCTATCTTACACATGAAATTCAGTAAACATCAAGAGACGTGGAAGCCCAGAAAGGCCATTGTCATGGTAGCCTATGTCATTGGCTTTCCTTAAGTTCAGAAAGACCATTGATGTGGTGGCTTAGTGTCATTGGCTTTCCTCCATTTAAGGGTCTCTCTGTTTCAAAATATCCTGGCCTTTGAAAATCTGCATGTAAGCTGCTATGGCTAAAATCATTTAGAATTTAATCCAACACTGGGGGCTTAAATAACATGAGTAAGTGACAATGTTTTTGAAGAAGCCTTGATTCTGAACGTGCCCACTGCTTGGCTTTCCACCCCTGTCTTGAGCTCATAAAACCATCTTTCTTCAGGTGAACTATACTATAGGCTGTACTTAAACTCTGGCTGTTACACAGATTTCTTGAAATAAGGCCTCCAGCATGCCCGGTAGACAGCATGTGCACAACCTTGCACTTATGGATCCTTTAACCTGAGATGGGTCAGACGCGGCCACCCTCCTAGAACCCTGTGGGGTACACTTTGACTTGATGAGGAAGACATGCACAGAAAACGGAACTGGCGCTGGCCGTTGCTTGATTAGCCGCCACCGCTCTTCCTCCTTAAGTACAAAATCAATGTCCAAACAGATCTGTGAATGGCGAGAGGTGATGGAAGTGCTAGCTTCAGCACGAACACTTGCCACGTCCTCTGCAGCTACAGAAATTATTTGTCATTTCAAAAACCTGGATGCGAAGCAGGAGATGTGCTGATTAGGGTTGTTGTCTGTGTGCCTGCGTCTCAAGGAACGGGCTCCCATGAATAAGAGCATCAGCGAGGCTGGCATCCTTATCCAAGGGCGCAACTGCTGGAAGCTTACAGCTGAAGCAACTGGGTAGCCATGAAAGATGGGATCTGCAGTGGACATGTCCCCTCTGAGTTTTCAAGCTGCAGAGAACACAGCAGGGGAAGAATTGTGGGTAGTAATGTAGGTATTAAAATATTAACACATTTTTGCATATTTAATGTGGTTTCCTTTTTAAATAGTAGGCAGATTATGGCCTACAAGCAGATAGGTTTATGGTTTCAAATTAAATTTTAAACATTAAAAAAAATTCCAAAAGGAGCTACTTCATTATAAATATTTTTAGCTAATCTGAACAAGAGCTTGCTTTCTTTTCAACTTCTCTGATCATGTATCAGCTAATTTCCAGCCTTTTTTCTGGTTGTAACTTGTAAATTGGAGTTTCATATGTTTTAATCATATAAGTTCAAATCTTCTCTTATTTGCCTTGGTCACCGAAGCCTCTGGACTTAAAATATGGGCTCAAGGTCAGCCTGTGGAGGAGAGTACATTCATGCCATTTACTCTGAAACACCTGTGTCTGCTCCCTGACCACAGAAGGCTGATGTCCCCTGCCTTTCCTCTACCCTCCTTGTCTCTAGTAGGCAAACAGTGTGCCCTGGAAAGGGAGCCAGGTGCCTCAATGGCTTTCTCATTTTCGTTTCCCACAGGCCAAGATGCCCTTCGATGCCAACAAGCTATACTGCAGCGAAGTGCTGGCCATCCTGCTTCAGGACAATGATGGTGAGCCCCCACCCTAGAGCCAGGGCTGGGCTGGGAGCCACACTCAGATCCTCATAGCCGATGGACTTGCCTTTGGCATCACCCAGCTCCTCCGCTTGCTCTCTGTGCAGCTTTTGTACTCTGTCAAGCGGTATTGATTTTGTTTGCTGATGGATCAGTGGTAGACGGCTGTAAAATCTGACAGTTGGCTTCATTTCTTTTTCTTCCTCTGTTTTCCTTCTTTTAGAAAACAGGGAATTGCTGGGGGAGCTGGATGGAATCGATGTGCTTCTTCAGCAGTTATCCGTGAGTAATCCTTCTGCTTCCTTTGTGCCATGAAGGTCCATGGCCTGCTTTAAGTGGGAGGTGGAGGTGGACAAAGTGGGAAGGAGCAGCCACATGCTATACAATGTTTGCCTCCTGTTCGTAGTCACTGGCTCTTTCTGATCAAGTGTCATTGTGTGGCCTTTCCCCACTGCTAACCCAAAAGCAGTGAGCTTCCCTCTTTGGCCTTAGGCCAGGAAGAGCCAGTTGTGTTCATTTGCCTTGCTCCCAACATTATTCAGTCCCTTCCCTTTTGGTTTAATCCTTAGAGAAGTTTGTTCATTTAGGCTCCAGCTACACTCAAGGAAAGACATTTCCAACACAGGACACAGTGGGCTTGTGGTCATGGGGACAGTAGGTTGTGGCACTGCAGGCAAGAAGTGAGAAATTGGAAACTGCCATTTGCTCTATGAAAGAAATGTAAATGCAGTTGAAATGTTATCCTGCTGACATTCTGGAAATGTCGTCAAGATTTCTCCTAGCAAGCCCATCTATGATATTCCAAAACAGCACTGAAAATAGATCACTTGGATACAGGCAGAAGAGTGTTGAGTGTCTGAGATGGCAGTTTGCATACTGCTTCCCTGTGGTGCCAGCCACCAAGTGACTTGGCCTCCACCCTAAAAATAGAGCTTTATGGTGGGAAGCTGTTTGCAGTACCCAGGAGGTGCGCAGGCCTTATCCTGTGCAGTCACCAACTGCAGAGTGTATGGGGCAACCTGCCCAGCACAGAGGCTCTCCCAACCCTTGCTCAGCTCTAGCATGCAGAACTGCCTAGATCCCTTGCTGGGACTTTGAGCCCCTGCTACTGAACGGGGAGGTTCAGTAGCCCTGTTGTGAAGAAGCACCTTGAGATGGGAGTGGCTCTTCTGGTCTATGGGTACTTTAGAAGCGGAGGAAAGCTGGTGGGGTTGGACTGTACAGGAGCAAGGATGCATGGTTCTCTGCCAGAGTGGTTTTTGGACCAGAACTGTAGTTTCAGTTTTCTGTATTTCACTTTGTGCGTCTGTCATAGGCTTGTCTATTTCTGTCATTGTACAGTAGAAGAGGATTGAGGGGTGCTATTTTGTTTTGTTGATCTACCTCCTTGAATCTGTCAGTCACTTAGGACCCAGTGCTTGGCTAAGTGCCTAGTGTTTTTATGTAAACTGTTATATATTTATTTAGTGCCCACAGGTCAGAAAACTCAGTGTCTCTAAACTGGAAACTGGCAAGAGCTTCATTTGTAGAGTTCCATTTCTTTGGTGGGGTTTTAATAAGATGCAGGCTTTGGAAACTGTAGGATGGTGGCTAGTGGAACAGCATTTTTTGATGGTTCCTTTCTATTCTCCTTACTTGGCAGGTCTTTAAAAGGCACAATCCCAGCACAGCGGAGGAGCAGGAGATGATGGAGAACCTGTTTGATGCACTCTGCTCCTGCCTGATGCTCAGCTCCAATCGAGAACGCTTCCTGAAGGGCGAGGGCCTTCAGCTGATGAACCTCATGCTCAGGTATGTTCTGGGCCTGCCTGTCGGTTTGTTCCAGTCCTCACTGGTGCCTGTCTGTCTGTCCCTCACTGCTAGCCTGGATTTAGGATGTGTGGCTCCGGTCCCTTAGCCGCCCGTGTTTCCCTTTCATTCAGAACAATGTTAATTTGGGGATGTGTTCCAAATGTGTCAGATCTTTTCTGAAACGAGCGTTGGTGAATAAAGGTGTGTATTCTTTGTATGCTGGGTGTCAGTTGGTAATGTAGCCTCTGCCTTGAGGGCCGGGCTTTTGTTCCTTCTTTTATTGTGTTGGTTTTGGGGAAGGGTAAGTATTACTTTCTAAGCGTAGGTTTGTTTTTTGTTTTTTGTTTTTTTGTCTCTAAACTTAGCTCAGTTTTCTCTATGTCCTCCATAGACCTCTCTATATTTCTGCCATTGACAGCAAATACTTATATTTATTCATTCAGTAATGAATTCTGTATGTGCTGTGTGTCTAAATACAAGGAGTATGAAAATGTGAAGAATGGTTCTAGAATTTGGGGTTCTGTACCTCCTTTAATGTAGCTAATAAAAATTTTGCTTTATTCTTTAAAGACAACGCTGCCTTCACTTCTCAATTATTCCTAAAATCTTAATGTTGGAAACAAAAGGGGGAAGTGGCTTGTTTTGATAACTCTTATTGAGAAATGTGGCTGGGAAGGAAAATAGAGTTGCTGAGGAGGTGACCAGAGTAAGTACCACTAAGGGATAGCTTTTTGAAATTGAAAGGTGCTAGGTGGGGCTTGCCAACCACATTTGGCATTTTCTAACCAGTCAAGACTTCACGGTTGGCCATCTTGTAACCTCTAGTCACATCCAGTTAACACTCCGAGCAGATAATTTCGTACAAATTTGGCATATATCTATTAAGTGTAATTTAGACCATAGACATTCAGTCTTTTTTCTATTAGAATGTCATTAAGTTCTGCTTTCGTTAAGTGTCAGGCTGACAAATAAATAACCAAGGCAAGACTCTTTCCAGAAGCTAAAATGCCGAGCTTTTGCACCAAAGCATAGCCTGTCTTTGGGTGGCTATTGTCGTCTTGTTTTTGTTATTGTTGTTATTATTATTATTTTGGTGGGTGTTTTTGGTTTGTTTGATTTTAACATTTAATCCTGCCACAATCTGTTTCACATTGTTTTTTTAACTTAACATAATATTTGGCATTCTGTGACATAATCTCCACGAGAGTGCAGTAACTACTTGAGGGACACAGGAGACATACATAGCACTCTTCTGTTGTTGACACAGGCCGTTTCCAATGTTTCACTGTTGTGATAGACTCCACTATGACCAGGTTTGTGTTTTAAGTGATTTGAGGATTATCAGTGTATGTATCTCTAAAATTCCTTTCCTATAAAAGGTTTGTGCGAGGCTGAGGTGTGTCATCTTGTGTATCTTAGACCTTGGATTGACTGAAAACCTTCCTTTTAGAAATTGCTTTTAAAAGCAAATTGTTTTTTAAAGTGCTGAGAGAGTTATGGGAAATTGCTCAGAGGTCTTTACAGTTGAGGTGACTCTGGCTTTCCTTTCTTGAGAGTGTCCATCTCTTACCTTTCTAATTGCCTGTCCTTTATTGAAAGGACCACCGTCTCCCAAGCTGTTTGCAAACAAGTGTGCAAAGCATTCGGCATTTGGGTGTTCTAACCTTTAAGGCTGCACTCTCTAGGGACTTTCCCCAAGCTTCGTACAGGCCTGAACTGCCAGTCTCTGGATGGCTGAGTGCAGACACGAAGTGATGAATTCCTACAGCATATGGCTCCATAATGTGTAGCAGTGGGGAACTGAATAAATAACCAGAAATATGGATTATTCAAATAGGAATGCTGAGGTTCTAGGAGGCTAATTAAAGAGCTCCAAAGGACTTGGGAGCCAGAGCCTGCACCTCTCAGAGCCACCTCCGTTTTCTGAGCCGAGGTGCCGTGATTCCATCTCTTGGGTTAATTAGCAGCATTCACAGACTCAGCATTTCCTTTTGTCTCTTTTCCATGCTCTTTGTTTCTCACTGTTTTTCTCCTTCAGACTCCCAAATGGGAAGTTTGATTGGGAAGGAATTTCTTTTCCCATTATTTTTGAGTTTTCTGTCTAGTAGAGAAAGCCTATTCAAAACTAGGATGCGAGAACAGTAGAAGGCCAGGAAACTTTGCTGTGGTTTTTTGCCCCTAAGTATGAACTTTCACTCGATTTCATCTCTCTGGACTCCTGGACTTTTCTTGCTTGTGCAGAAATCAGCCTGTGGGAGCAGCTGGGCAGGCCGGCGATTGGGAGGATGGGCTTCTGAGTTGAGGCGTTGTGGACGCGGAACACTGGCTCCCGTCTACAGGCTGTGGGTACTTGTTGACTTACTTTACATTTACGCCTCTGATTTATTCGTTTTTATGAAAAAAATAAAAGAAATAGTGCTGAATTTTCAAGGATTTTGAGGAACCCAATTCCCAGTTTTTATAAAGTTGGGTCATTCTACAGCTACTAAGACATTGATAAGGTACTGTGTTATGATAGACCACTCTACTAACTGTCTGTTAAGTTCTAGGCCTGTATGGCAAACAAGACAAACAATTCCCGCCTATAAGAGAGTTAGAAGCCACTGAAAAAGGCAGACGCTGAGTGATAAATATAACCTAGTTGGTGACTATTAAGAAGAACAGTTTTCACATATACCTAGAAAGGTTTTTGGTTACAGATAAGCAAGGACCACCAGCAAGGTAGTTATTCATACATACAAATAGGCGCACATGCTCATACATATACACACAGTTTTCTGCCCTAACCCAGACTGTTTTAGCTCCTGTAACATTTTATCATTTTCGCTGGTGACACTCTTGATGTTATGAACTTCATGATTCAGCCTTCTGCCCACGTCACTTCTCCCAACCTGGTCCTCTACCCTCTTAAATTCTGGATTTGGAGACCTTTGTTTGCTACGTTAGGCATACTGCCCGATGGTAGATGGCAACATGTATGTTGGAATCTCCAACTTGACTATAAACTTTTTTGTTTGTTGTTGTTGTTGATGATGGTGATGATGGTGATGATGGAGACTGTGTAGCCCTGGTGAGTATGAAATTCACAGATATCTGCCTCCCAAGTTCTGGGATTAAAGGTGTTCACCACCACTCCCAGGTTGGATTTCGAGCTTCTGAGAACAAGGATCCAATCTTGTATACAACAGTAGGGATATCATTGCCTTTCAATCCATTTTCTTTCATGAGCCAGAAAACCTGAGGATGCTCGGTTTTAGAACCATTGATGCCGGATGTCTAGCACATCTTATAGACAGGCCACAGGGAGGGGAGAGACTTACTTAAAGACCATGAGTACTCAGCCTCTTACCTGGGGTGTTTAGTCCTGGTTTTCCCAGCCACCTTTTCAGAAGATGAAGAGCACAGAATGGCCTGGAGGGTGTTTGTGATGTTGATGCTCACATTCAGGAAGACCTAGATGCAAAGCAGCTCAGGCCCTGCCCGTGTGCCTAAAGCCAGCACGGGTTCCATGCTCTAGCTTTGTCCCTTTCAGGCTCTAAACTCTCAGCTGTCTTCCTTCATCCTCCTGAGCCCTCCTGGGTTGTGGTTTGGGTGGCTTCTCCTGCCTCCTTTCTGCTTCAGGTTCAAGGCAGCCTTCAGCAAACGTTTCCAGGACTGGACACTCCATCACCCTGTGTTCACCTCTCAGGCTTTTGTCTTCTTCCTCCCTGCCTACCACCCAGGGACCAGTTGAGTGGTCAGGTGACTTTTCCTCATTCCTGTGCTGTCTGGATTTCAAGTACTTGACAGAATCAATGGGAGGGGGGATGCTATTTTTGTGTGTTTTGCGCTTCTCTCACTGCCAAGGAACAAATGAAGACATCTTGGAAAAGAAAAGATTGTTGTCATATTGGAGAGTGAGCCTCATGCTGTGATAGAAGCAGCAGGCAGCCGTCCCATCCTATCCTATAGGAGCCACAATGAAAGAAAGGAAAAAAAAAAATCAATTTTCCATGTGGTCCCGTAGCTGTTTAGCAGACCACAAACATGAGGTAGGGCAGAAGGTGCAGAGGCTCTGGGCAGTACCCAACACAGTGCTGACAGGGAGAGAGAAGTGGCTCTGAAGTAGAAGCGTCCTGTGCCCAGCCTCCATCTTGGTCTGAGAATTGAGAACCATGGCAGAGGATGTAGGACCGCCTTTGGCGAGCAGAGAGGGTGTGGGGTGGCCTTTGGTGGATAGCAGAAGAATTGAGGTAGGAACACAAGCCAACCGATATTTTTATAATCAGAGATGGTTGAGTGAAAAATAAGATTCAAAGGTGGGTATGGAGGCAAATGCCTTTAATCCCAGCACCCGGGAGTCAGAATGACCCTGAGTTAAAGGACAGCCTGGTTTACAGAGCAAGCTCCAGGACAGTTAGGGCTATACAGAGAAACCCTATCTCAAAAAAAATTAGGAAAAAAAAAAAAAAAAAAAAAAAGAATAAGAGCCTGATCAAATCCGGAGGGGCTAGCCTGCAGAACGATATGCAGTTTAGAATGTGGCAGGAAAGGAAGGTGGCGCTGTAACTGCCTCAGATGTTCTGACTGAGATGGATCTGCCATTTCCTCCTGCATCCTCACAGATGTCTCTCTCCAGTGAGATGGTTGCTACAAATAGAAGATTCCAATAGATCTGGGTTAATTTTAGCCTGTGTTCCGCACAGTCTTCTTGGCACCACCCCCAGGCACTTTTCACCAGTGTGTCCTTGTATGTGAGCAGTTCCGTGCCCTTTAAGAACTGCAGAGCCGGTGGGACAGGAAGAATTACATTGTCAGTTTCCTTCAGGACGTTGATGTGAGGCTTATTACTTTTGTTGTAAACCCTGTTCCAGTTAGAAAGAGAGGTGACCACCGTGCTCCCCAGAGATGTGCTCAGCGCAGCTTGGGTTGTACAGCAGAAACACAGTGAGCCTGTCTCGGTTATTAACTGTACAGGTAAACAGAGGAACAGAAGGACACAGTCACATCCATCCAAGAATCACCTTGTTGTTGTTTGCTTGGCTTCTGCTCTGAGATTTTTTTCAGCGAGGTTTTCCTTAAGAATGTGACAGAGGTTGCTGACACACAGCTGCAGAGTAGAGCTCGTTGGGCCCCATTCTGGACAGGGCTTGTGGCAAGGTACACGGCTAGAAAGGGCAGCCTGGGGCCCCTGGGTGTTTGTTCCCTGGTCTTTTCCCTCCTCTCCAGTGGTTTTGTTTTTTAAATGAACATGTGAAGATCTGGACCACTTTGCACTTTCAGTCTTGTCCTTCACATGTTGCAAGAGCTAGAGCCTTCTCAAAGCTCCAGTCTCTCAGGATCAGGCAGAAGAAAGCACCCATGCAGGTCTGAGGACAGCTGTGCTGCTGCAGGGGCTGAAGATGCTTGCATTCCAAGCAGTGCATACACTCACCGACTCATTGTTCGTCCTTTCCTGCAAGCCAGATATCGCTGTTCTGACGTAGATGGATCCCAGTAGTTTACACCTGTTCTCTGGGACCCAGACAAATGCTTCACCAGCACAAAGCAATCTTTCCCCAGCCCTGCAGGCTGACAGGACCACTTCATAAACCGAGAGTCCATGGTAAAAGCAGGTTAGCTGACAGGAAGTGGTAGCAGACTTGTTCAAGTCCTTCTGTCTGACTCGATAGCTCTTCTTCAGTCCAGGGTAAATTGCGCATATTTGAGGTGTCTATTTGATGAGTATTGCTATCTGTAGACCCACCCTTCACACCCTTGCCACCAGCATAATGGCAACTGTCTTTATCACACTCACGTGTTTCCCTGTACACTTTCACTCCATAAATCCTCCTCTGTGACTCATTGTTTCTAGGTAACGATCGATTTGCTTTCTGGCCATTATATATTAGATTTCATTTTATGGAATTCAATTTAAATGGAGTAATGCAGCCTGCGCCCTTGCTGCAGAGTGGTGGCTCATCTGACCAGTTCCACCCGGGATAATTTTTTTTTTTTTAATTTATCCTTGCTGTGTATCATTAGTTGGTTCCTTTTTCACCACCAAGTAGTATTTTATCATGTGGATAAACCACAGCTTGTTGATACACTTATTGATGCACATTTTTATCTCATTTTTAGCCCTTAGGAGTGAAGCTGAAATGAACATTTACGTGCAAGGCTTCGGGCACACATGTTTCTCACTGTTCTTGGGTCAATACTGGGGAGTTGAGTGTTTCAGTCAGATGACTGGTATGTGCTTTGGTTTTTAAGGTGCTGTCAGACTGCTTGCAAAATGATGCCCTTTTGAATCCCATGACAGGATGTGAGCTCCAGGAGCCCTGGTTTCTCTTTCACACTTGGTCAGCTTCTCCATGGAGCTGTGCTAGTGTGCTCATGGTGTGTGTGGCGGGGGATGTCTCATACAGTTGGAATTTGCTTTTCCCTATGGCTAGTGGTGTTGGGTGTCTGAGTTCACAGTTGGATAGCCACATATCTCTGCTGGCCAGTTCTCTTCAAATCCTGTGCCCGTTTGGTGCAGGAAGTTGTAACAATGATGACAACTCTAGCAGTCCTTTATCATCAATATAGTCTCCTGTCAGGCGTGTATTGTATTCTGTCCCATGCTCTGCCTTCTCATTTCCACAGGAGTTGTTGCAAACATTTTAATTCTGATAGTGATTTATCTGTTCCAGGGACCTGTTTTTGTCTGCGTAAATTAAATATCCTGCGTCTTTCAAGGAATTTATCACTTTTGTCTGTTGACAAACTTTCTTGCATGCAACCTCACTCTTCCTTTAAGTGTGTAGACTTCAAGTGACAGGCCTATTCTTCAGCATGATACTTTGTGGTTCGGTTTTCTGTTTTGTTTTTCCTTCTGATCAGTGTGGCTGGGGTTATCGTCGTTAATGATCTCACAGAACCAGCTTTTGTTTAATGATTTTTCTCTACCCCTTTTCTGTTTGTTGTTTTGGAGATTCCTGAGGTGGTCTTCATTCTTCTTTTGGTAACTTTGGGAGGGCTAATTTGCTGTTCTTTTCATGACTTTTCAAGGTAGAAATATGAGGTTGTTTGTTTGAGGGCTGTGTTATTTCTAACGTGGGCATTGCTATAAATCCCCTCTAACTGCACGTCAGGGCAAGCCATATGCACTCTTGGTGTAATGCGTTTTCATTTTTATTTCATCTGAAATGCTATTTTGATTTCATTTTTCATGAAGTACTTAGAAGTGTGTTGTTAAGTTCCCAAATATTTGGTGCTTTTCCAGCTATCTATCCTTACTCACTTCTGCTTCAATCACACTATGGTCTGGGAACGTATTTTGTGTGATCTGAACCCTTCTGGATTTATAAACCCTTGTTTGGGGCTCAGATTAGTGATGCTACCAAGTCGTCCTTGGGTGTCTGAAGAGCCTTCTGCTGCCTGAGCAGGGTGCTTTGCTGTGGCGGGTGGGTTCAGTTAGTGTCATGGTCCTTCAGGTTGTTTTCTGATTTGTTCAGTGAAACTAGGACTACTCTTATGGGTGTTGGCCTTTGTCCTTTCATCCCTGTACACTTTTGCATCTTACATTCTGAAGTTATTTTCGTTGCTTAAGCCTTTCGGACTACATCAAGTATGGTGGCGCACCTTTACTCCCAGCACTTGCAAGGCAGAGGCAGATGGATCTCTGAATTTGGATTCTGAGGCCAGCCTGGTCTGCAGAGTGAGTTCCAGGACAGTCAGGGCTACACAGAAAAGCCTTGTCTTCAGAAAACAAAAACTAAAAGTTAAAAACATGTCAGACTACATGCTTTTTTTGTGTGTAACTGGCCCTTTTCTTACTAAGAAATTACTTTCTTTATCTCTAGGATTATGCTTTGATCTGAAATTTGATTCCTAGTGCTGTAACCACCACAGCCTGGTAATTAGTGTTCGCATCTAGCGTCTTTTACCGTCTATTCTGGAACAAGTGTGTGCTGGCTGCTGCTTTGCCTCCTCCTTCCACCAAATGTATGTGTGGAAGCCCTGGTTAGCACCCCCTAACACACACACACACTGAATTTGGAGAAAGAGCGCGTATCTCTGGGCTGAAGCCTACCTGATCGTGGAAGGTGGTTACAGTTGACTGAGAGTGTAGGGATGGAACTCAAAACCTCGAAAGACTGTTTCCCACAATAGACGTCCCCCAGGAGTGCCCCTTCCCGGCTGTGCTGTGGAGTCCATGGGAATGCCTCTCCCCCTCTGTGTCCTTCCTGCTGCTGCAGTCACACATTGATGTCAGGACGTGGTGGAAATCCCACTGGAGAGGGTTCTTTTTGTTTAAATGATCAGTTATCTTTTAAAATAGTTTTTAATACAAGAGTCTTTTCTATTAAATATTTTTCTCTGTATATTATTGAGAATAGATTCTTCTCTCATACATAGATATACTGTATGAGAGAATGTATGTCTTATGCCTGATTTTAGTGGAATTGCTTCGAGTTAATTGATGTGGCTATAGAATTGCTGTAAATTGCCTTTAATATGTTTAGGTATGCCCCTTATATCCCTAATCTCTCTAGGACTTTTTTTTAAAGGTTTATATTATGTATACAATGTTCTGTCAGGCGATATACACCTGCATATTAGAACTGGGCACCAGGTCTCACTATAGATGGTTATGAGCCACCATGTGGTTGCTGGGAATTGAACTCAGGACCCCTGGAAGAGCAGCCAGTGTTCTTAACCTCTGAGCCATCTCTCCAGCCCCTCTCTAGGACTTTTATCATGAAGGGGTGTTGGATTTTGTCAAAGGCTTTTCCAGCATCTAATAAGATAAGCTTGTAGGTTTTTTTCTTTCAGTTATATGGTAGATTACTCTGACTGATTTTCACAGGTTGAACCATCCCCGTATCTTTGGGCAGAAGCCTACTTGATCATGGAAGGTGGTCTTTTTGATGTCTTCTTAGATTTGGCTTGCAAGTATTTTATTATTTTTGCATCTATGTTCATAAAGGAAATTGGTCTGAAATTCTCTTTCTTTCTTGAGTCTTTATGTGGTTTGAGTATCAGAGTACCTGTGGCCTTATAAAATGAACTGAGGACTGTTCCTTCTGTTTCTATTTTGTGGAATAATTTGAGGAATATTGGTGTTAACTCTTTTTTGAAAGTCTGATAGAATTTTGCCCTCAAATCATCTGGTCCTGGGCTTATTGTTGTTGAAAGACTTTCAGTGACTGATTTGATTTCATTAGGGGTTATAGGTCTATTTAAATTGTTTATCTAATCTTGATTTAACTTTGGTAAGTGGTACCTACCAAGAAAATTATCCATTTCTCTTAGATTTTTTTAATTTGGTGGAGTACAGCTTTTTAAAGTATGTCCTTACGAGTTTCTGGATTTCCTTGGTTTATGTTGTTATGGCCCATTTTTGTTAATTTGGATATTCTCTCTCTCTCTCTCTCTCTTAGTTAATTTGGATAGTTTGTCTATCTTGTTGATTTTCTCAAAGAACTAATTCTTTGTTTCTTTGATTCTATGTGTTAGCCTTTTTGTTTCTATTTTATTGATTTCAGCCCTCCATTTGATTATTTCTTGTCATCTACTTCTTTTTGCTCTAGAGCTTTCAGGTGTGCTGTTAAGTTGTTAGTATGAGATCTCTTTTTTAAAGTGGTGTGTGTGTGTGTGTGTGTGTGTGTGTGTGTGTAGGCACTCAATGCCTGCACTAAAACAAACAAACAAACACTTTCCTCTTAGCTCTACTTTCATTGTGTCCCATAAGCTTATGTACTCATTTTTCATTGATCAGAGAAGTGTTCAGTTTCCATGAGTTTGTAGGCTTTCTGTTGTTTCTGTTGTTGTTGATATCCAGCTTTAAACCATGGTGATCTGATACAATGTGGGAAATTATTTCCATTTTTTTTTGTGTGTCTATTGAGATTTGCTTTGAGATTGATTTTGTAGAAAATTCCATGGGGTGCTGAGAAGGTACATCTTTTTGTGGTTAGGTAGAATATTGTTAGTATCTGTTAGGTTCATTTGGTTTATAATGTCTGTTAGCTCCAGTATTTCTCCGTTTAGTTTTTGTCGGGATGACCTGCCTCTTGGTGTGAGGGTCAGGTGTTGAGGTTTTCCACTGTCAGTGTGTCAGGGTCAGTATGTGAATCAAGCTGTAGTAGTGTTTCCCTTACACACGTGGGTACCCTTGTAGTAGAGCATAGAGATGTGAGAATTGAAATGTCATCTTGGCGGAGTTTTCCTTTGAGTATGTAGTGTCCTTTCCATCTCTTTTGATTAGATTTGGTTTGAAATCTATTTTCTTAGATATTAGAATGGCTACATTATCTTTCTCCTTAGGTCCATTTGCTTGGAAAGTCTTTTTTCTAACCCTTTACCCTAATATGTATCATTGATACTGAGATGTGTTTCTTGTATGCAGCAAAAAGCTGAATCCTGTTTGTGCATCCATTCTGTTAGCTTGTATCTTTTTACTGGGGAATTGAGATCACTGGTTGGTATTGAGATGTCAATGACCAATGATTGTTAATTCTTGTTATTTTGTTTGTGAGGAGGAGTGTGCACTCATGTGTGTGTGTGCACTTCTCTTTTGTTTTTGCTGGTGTTAGATTATTTATATCCTGTGTTTGCATGGGTGGAACTACTTAACCTCCTTGGTTTGGAGTTCCTTTCTAGTACCTCTGTAGGGCTGGATTTGTGGATAGATGTGGTCTAAATTTGACTTTGTCGTGGAATATCTTGATTTTTGCAACTATGGTGATTGAAAGTGTTGCTGGGTAGAGTAGTCTGGGCTGGCATCCAGAACCTGTAAGACATCTGACATGATCCTAATGGCTTTTAGAGAAGTCAGGTGTAATTCTAAAAGATCTGCCTTTATATGTTACTTAGTCTTTTTCTCTTGCAGCTTTTAATAATCTTTCTTTGTTTTTATGTTTAGTGTTTTGATTTTTATATGGTAAGGGGACTTTCTTTTCCAGTCACCTATTTGGTGTTCTGTAAGCTTCTTATACCTTTATAGGCATCTCCTCATTTAGGTTAGGAATTAAATATTTTCTGGGCCTTTGAGCTTGGATTCTTCTTCTATTTTTATTATTCTTAGGGTCGATCTTTTCATAGCGTCCCATATTTCCTGGATGTTTTGTGTCAGGAATATTTTTGGATTTTACATTTTCTTTAACCAGTGTCTCCATTTCTTCAACTGTATGTTCAGTTTCTGAGATTCTGTCTTCCATCTTGTATTCTCTTATTGAAGTTTGCTCCTATAGTTCCTGGTCACATTCCTAAATTTTTCATTTCCATAATTCCCTCAGTTTGCATTTTATTTATTGCTTGTACTTCCATTTTTAGGTCTTGAATGGTTTTATTCTTTTGCTTCAGTTGTTTGTGTTTTCTTGGATTGCTATAAGGGCTTTATTCATTATTTTTTTTCTTTAAAGACCTCCACCATCTTCATATGGTTCGGTTTAAGTCTTTTTGTTGTGCTTCAGCTCTGTTGGAATATTCAGGGCCTGCTGCGGTAGGACAGCTGGACTCTGCTGGAATCATAATTTCCTGGATGTTAGGCAAGTGGGGTGACCATGGCTCTAGGTGCTGAATTCTGGGTTTGTCTTCGTTGGGTGGGTTCGTTTCTTCTCTGGATTTTCAGAGATTGATTGGTTGTGTGTTGCCTGTTTTACTGGCCTGCTTGGCTGTTGTGTTCACAGGGAATGTTTTCTGGTATTGGAGTCTGGAGGAAGGGAAAGAGGAAATGGTCTGTTTCAGTGCTAGGGTCAACCCTGAGGATTGGGTCTAGGGAACAGAGAGAATGAAGAAGGTCTATGGGCAGCCCTCCTGCTCATTTGGCAAGCATGGCCTGTGGTCTCCTCAAATTAGGGGCTAAGACACAAATGAAGAAGGGAGGTGGAGGGGGTTGTATTTTGGGATACAGAGGGGAGGAGAGGCTCCAGCTGTTGTTCTGTTAGAGTGCTAGGGACAACCCTGGAGATTGGGTCTGGAGGAGCAGTGCTATATCCATGTATTTGCTATTGCTTATGCTCTTCATTACCAAGGCAGGAGGATCATGACTTTGAGGTTACATTGTGAATAGTGAGGCCGCATCTTCAAAACAAAGAGTAGAATATTTTGACCATGAAAGTTTAATTAAAAAAAAAAAAAAAGTCTTATCCCCAATCTGCCTTTCAGGGATATAATTCCATGTACATGGTTATGATTATATTTTAAAATCACCTGTAATAATAAAGTGTCATACAATTGAGTATTAAAACATAATTGCATTCTGCTGTTCACGTTGTCCACTATAGTTTCTTAGTGGTGGTCTTATCCATGTTTTTCTTTCTATGTCCCACTCTGAATTCTTGGGCTGCTCTGTTCAGGCTTCTTCTACAGAGTGCAGTTTGCAGTCACCTCCTGCCTTTTATCAGATAATGCATTTCCCAGTCAGTTTTGGTTAAGACAACACCCTAATGGTTCTCTCCCTTTCAGATGTCATGATAGTAGCTGTTTTAATGTCCTTATCTCCCAATTCTGTCATGTGATATTTTATGGTGGTATTTATTGAGTTTCAAGTATAGTGAATTTTACTTTGCTGTCTGGGTTTCTTTGATACCTTTGTCTTGTTTGCTCATTTCCATAATTTGTACTACTGACATACTTCCGCCAACAAGGCCACACCTATTTAACCGGCCACACTTCCTAATCCTTCTATTCCTTTCAAATGTGCTACTCCCTGGTGACTAAGCACTCACATATATGAGCCTATGGGAACCATTCTTATTCAAACTACCACACCCTGCTCTCTGCCTCTGCTGTTGTTTCCCTCTTTATCCTGCTCACTGTCTCTGTACTGTGTGTGAGCACACAGTCACCTGGCCTCCTCTGCAGTGCAGCCCATCACTGCTTCCCTGGTGTCTACTTGCTCTTGCCCCCCTGCACTTGGGTCTGTTTCCTTCTGTTCCCTCTTTACCTGTCTGGGAGACACAGTGTCAGCTTCACCTTCCTAGCCAGGCCACCTTGGCACACTCCTCCTCCTTTGTCTATACCTCTGCTGCAGGCTTCAGCTTTCCTCAGGCTACCCTCATCCCTCATCTGCTTGTTTTGGTGCTGTATGGACCTACCTCCCCAGAAGCCCTGAGCTGAGCTTTGTCTTGTGTTCCTGACTAGATGTCTGGCACCCATTAGGTGTCTCATAAATACTTGAGGAAAGAAAAAATGAACAAGGAAAATCATATTTGGAATCTGTGTTTACTACGGAAGTGTTCGGGTGTGATAAAGAATAAGCTAATTAAAACTACAACAGAAGACACTGCTCCAGCATCCGAGGCACACATGAGCAGATAGGCAACAGACGACCCCAGCCTTGGCCATAGGCACACAGCTTGTGGAGGCTGGTGTTCACATTGGTCCTGCTATGATCGACAACCCGATGAACCCAGACAAGACTAAGATAAACTACTTGTCCTCCAGTAGAATAAATATTTCAAATAAAGTCAACCCAAGAAAGTCAAGCCAAACAGCTATTGATTGCTAAAAGCCCGAACTTGGGCCCAATGAATATTCCAAAGTTCACCTCCATGCAGCTTGCCTAAATGGTGATCAATACGCAATTACTGCCCCCCTTTAAACGTGTCCTGCGCTGCTATGTTGCCTACCCAAAAAAGGGCTTCGCTTTTGAAGTCTTTGTTTCTTGAATTTGCTTAGGCAGGGAAAAAAGAGGGCCTTGGCTCAGCCAGGCTCCTTCGCCTTTAGTATTTCAGGCAATCCTATGTCATTTGTGAAATGGTTTCAATGTATGCTCAATGGAAGCTGAAGGTGCCCTGGTCAGCAGTCGTCATTCATTTCAGGATGCCTTTTCCTGCATGGCTAAACAATGAGCACTTGAAGCTCTGTCTCCTAATTTCTGCCTGCATGATTATCTGCCCTAGCTATAACCTCTGTAAATTCCAGCTTGTAAAGCAGGGTGCAGAAGTCTAACTGCAGCAGGAATGAGTGTGTTATTTGTGTAGCCTCCTGCTAGAATTTCATCTTGAGACAGAAAGTCCTTCCCAGTGGATATCAAACCTTGTTTGCCTCCTCCTGAGGTTTATAATTCCATATTTCTCTTAAATAGGCCTTTTCCACACACACACCCTGCTGCAGTCAAACCTCTCTCAGTTTCCCATTTACACCACTGCCATAGTCTGAACTGTCCTCCCTGCCCACAAGGTCCGCCACTCCAGCCCCCTTATCTCATTGCTGGACTCAGCCTTCCAAAATGTGCCCTTTTTAGTGACCACCTTCTCAGTAACTGTGGGTGGAACCGGGGTTCCCAGCAGCACAGCAGGGGCCTGGTGTGACCACATTGATGCACACTGTCCTGATCACCTTCATTCCCACCTTGTTCCTCACCTCAGCCACCAGTGTCTCCGCTCACCCCTCTGTTGACAGGCATCCCCTGCCGGTTGATACCTTCACTGGTTTCTCACAGAGGAAGCTGCCGTTTCCTTCCTTTTAACATCTTGAACATAATTCCCATTGCTTTAGGACTTTAAAAATTATTTTTCCTGTCCTTTCCTCAAATCTCTTAAGAACAAGAAACCTCTGGTTCCAATAGCCAGAGTGGTGTCTGAACAGGCCTCAGTTCTGCAGTGGCCTTCCTCCTGTCTTCGGATTCAGTAGCTGGGTTGAAGGTCATCTCGGAGTAGCTGCAGATTGATTATCTGTGGTGAGGAGAATCAGGGTAGGAATAGTTGTTAAACATCCTGGGTTTCGTCTGTTTGTTTTGTTTGTTGTTGCTTTTCTCTGAACACCTTCATGTATGCTGGCTTCCTGCAGAATGTAAGCTGTAGGGTCCAGTGGCATCTTTGACAGGAAAGGTGTGCTACAGGTATTATAGAGGACCTAACACAGGGCCTCTTTTTCTGATTCCTTCACATTCATTTGGTCTCCCCAGACAAAGGCCATTTTTTGGAGCAGAAGCCATATCTTGTGTCTGCCTTGTGTCTACTGCTGAGTAAGTGCTCAGTAAGCACTGTGCTTGGGTGGTTGATTGTCATATGTACCCAGTTAGGAAACATGTGATTTGCATCTCTTAGAGAGTTAAAGAAAGTCATGTAAGATTTGCAGGCAGGACACTATATACGTAAAAAATAAATCTTAAAAAAATGATTTAAAGAAATTATGCTTCTATTACTTTTAGATCTTTTAGATCTAAAAACCCAAAGCCCCATGTACTGAAGGTCTGGTTGCTAGCCTGCAGTGCCGTTGGGAGACAGTGGAACCATGCTGAGGTAGGGTCTCATGGAAAGGAGTAGGGTCGTGAGGGTATATCTTTGAAGAGCGTAGACTTCCAGCACCACCACCCCCCTGCTTCCTGACCACCGTGAGGTGAGCAGCCCCGTCACCACAGTCCCATTGTAACGTACTCCGCTGTGTGGATCCAAGTGAGTACAGAGTAAAACCTCTGAAACAGGGAGTCAAAGTAAACCTTTTTTCCTACAAGTTGTCTTGGATATTTTGTCACAGTCAGATTCCCTAAAGAAATCTACAAAAGCAATAGCTACTAACAGGATTGCTCTGAGACCTTCAGCCTCAGGGTAATATCACCTTCAGTTTCTTTCTTTTCTTAAAATTAGTTTAACTTTTCTAATTTTACAAAGCACATGTTCACCATGGGAAAATGAGAGGCGCTAAGTGGGAAAAGGAATAAAAAGATGTAGAAAAGGCACTTGTGAAAGTCCAGCATAGTTTCATGATAGAAATACTTCAGTGGGGAAGAGAAGAGAACCTCTGTAACCATTGGTAACAGGAACCTGCAGAATGCCCACAGCTAACACCACACCCAATGGTCAGCGAGTGGATACTTTATAAAAGACATCAAGCTAGAAAGAAAAAGAAGAGTTATTTGTTTGCAAATCAAATGAACTTACCAGATGGGTTCTATTATTAGTACAGCTGTTAGAACTAATAAAGTTTAAGTTACAAGATCAGTATAGAAAAATTAATTGTATTTCTTGTAATAAACAGTCAAAAATAAAACTAAGTAATTCATTTATAACAATATTAAGAAAATACTTAGAAGCACATTTAATAAAAGTACATTGTTTTATTTCAGTGGGATTTCTTGAGACGGTGTCTTACTATGTCGCTTTGGATGGCCTGGATCTCACTGTGTAGATAAGGCTGCCTTTGACCTAATATAGATCTGCCTGCCTCTGCCTCCTGTGTGATAGGATGAAAGGCATGTACCACCATATCCAGCTTTTTGAGACAGGGTCCCACAGTGTAGCCCTGGATGACTTATAACTTACTATGTATACTGGTCTCCCCTCACAGATGTCTGCCTCCTGAGTGCTAGGATTAAAGGAATGTGTCACACTGCTCCCTGCAAGAAGCACAAATTTTAAGTCAACTCACTGTGGTGGTGTGTGCCTATAGTCTCAGCCCTTGAGGAGTTTGAGGCCAGCCCGGGCTAGATGAGACCCTGCCTCAAAAAAGGGAAAGACCATCAACTTTAAACTCTCACATGTGTGTAAATGATGCTGGGACAGTCCTGTGTTCTTATGTGAAAGAATGAAGCTGGGCCTTACTTCACACTCAGAATTAACTCAAAAAGATCAGAGGCCTAACTGTAAGAACTGCAAGGAGAAAATACAGGGTAAACATTTGTGACACTGGGTGTGATAATGGTTTCTCGGATATGACAGCAAAAGACATAATTAGATACATTGAACTCCATTAAAATTTGAAGGTTTGGGCAGGAGAAATGGCTCAGAGGTTAAGAGCACTGGGTGTTGCTCTTCCAGAGGTCCTAAGTTCATTTCCCAGCAACCAGATGGTGGCTTGTGACCATCTATAGTAATATCTCGTGTCTTCTCCTGGTTTTCAGGCATGCATGTAAGCAGAAGACTGCATGCACAATAAATAAATAAATAAACCCTTTTTTTTTAATTGAAGATTTTGCTCTTCAAATGATACTATTAAGAAATTAAGGAGAGAGCCAGAGAGATAGCTCAGCTGTTAAAGGTTAACATTCACAGCCAAAACATCAAGAATATAAGGAAAATACTTGGCTGAATAGGAAGAAAGGATTTTATCTTCTATCTGCTGAGGGGCTTCAGAATATAAGAAGAAGAACTCTTAAGACAAAATAATAAAGAATACTTGCTTACCCTGTTTTAAAATGAGCAAAGCAGGCTGGTTTTTGTGGCGCACATCTTTAATCCCAGCACTGGGGAGGCAGAGGCTGGTGGATCTCTGAGTTCCAGAACAGCCCTGGCAACACAGTGAGAACCTGTCTCAAAAAACCCGACCAAACAAACAAACAAAAGACAAGCAAAGCATCTAAGTGGGCATTTTCTCAAAGATAGATGTACAAGCACATAAAGTGTTCAACTATCAGTTATAAGAAATATAAATCAGAACCACAATGACAGGCCTCAGTGGGAACAGGTGCTTTCTGCTAAGTCTTGCCACCTGAACTTGGTTTCTGAACCCACATAATGGAAGTGGAAAACTGACTCCCACACATACCGGGCATGTATGTTCCCTGACATATATATATGCACACTGAGCATTATTATATCAACTAGGATAACTAGAACCCAAAATTCAGATGTATGAAGAAAGTGGAATCCTGGTCACTGCCCATGGGTATGTGAAACAGTGTGTCCGCTGTGGAGAACAGTCTAGTGGATAAGCACAGTTACTGTGTAACCAGCACCCCTACTCCTAACATAGATGTACTCAAGAAAAAGGAAGTCTGTCCATGAAATCCTGCATATGGATATTTACAGCAACGTTATTTATAATAGAAATATATATCCGCTAGTATACAAATATATGGAGAACTATATAATGAACTATTCACCATAGAAAAGGTAATGAACTACTGAGTTCCTAGAGTACTGGCAAACGCTGAAAACATGATGCCAAGCCAGAGAGACCACATGTCATAGCATTTGCTTAAAGTGTCTACAGTAGGCAAGTCTGTAGACACACATAGATGCGTGGCTGCTTAGAGCTCGGGAGCCAGGGAATGGAGCTGAGAAACAGTCGAAGGGAGGGTGGTTTTCTCACAGGATGGTACAGTTGCTCTGCGGTTGGTTGTGGGATGGTTACATGTATGTGAGAGCACTAATAGAACAGAGTTGTACATTTTAAGTGGGCAAATCAAATGTGGATTGTATCCAGTAAAGCTGTTAAGGAAGAAAGAAATGTTAAACCATCTGAAACCCTTCAGTTTGATCTGCCTTTCTAGTCTTCAATGCATTTCCCACAGAATTGTCATTAACACTTCATGTGGGAATTTGAACTTTACTATTTGTAACCATAAGATTTTATTTTGTGTGGGTATGGTGGTGCATGCCTTTAAGCCCAGCATTTGGGAGGCAGAAGCAGGCAGATTTGTGAGTTCAAGCCCAGATCGGTCTACATAGAGAGTTCCAGGACAACCAGGGCTTCATGGAGAGACCCTGTCTTAGAAGAAGAAGAGGAGAAGGAAGAGGAGGAAGAGGGAGGAGGAGGAGGAGGAGGAGGAGGGGGAGAATTTATTCTTCCTATTCCAGATCCCCCTACTAACATCTGCTTAGATATATCAAACATAAACATTTTCTCACTGTGGACATTTAATTGTTCTGCTTTTATTGAAGCTTTTTCCCCCTAGTAGAATGAGTATAGATTAAGATAGATAATATACATACATTACATACATACAGTGCTTCTTATGGAATGCCTTTGGTTTGTAGGGAGAAAAAGATCTCCCGGAGCAGTGCCCTGAAGGTGCTGGACCATGCTATGATTGGGCCCGAAGGTACAGACAACTGCCACAAGTTTGTTGACATTCTTGGCTTACGGACCATCTTTCCACTCTTTATGAAGTCTCCCCGGAAGATCAAGAAAGTGGGAACCACAGAGAAAGAACATGAAGGTAGGTTTCACTGTGGGGCCCGCTGGGAGAGGTGGGTAGGTCCTGCTGAGGAAGAGCACCTGTTTGTGTCTCTGCCTCCTGTTCCCTGCATGGCAAAGCAGCACAGAGAACAAGGGTGGCCAGTGGCTTTTGTGAGCCCTATTCCGTGTTTGTTTGAATCCTGCAGGTTCCACTCCCTGTGTCCTGTATGCGTGTGTGGGAAGGTTTTGTGTGCTTCACTGTAGTTTGTGGTGAGATGTCTCCCTGATGGAAGACCCTTTTGAAAAGAGTAATGAGGTGGCAACACATGTCACCTCCGGAGTGGCGCTTTCATGTATTTCTGTATTAAAGTATGATTCAGCCAACATCAGGAATTGCTGGAATAAACTATTTACAGCCCAGGTTCCCCTTTTTATGTTTCTCCTCCCTGATGGAGCACACTCCTAGCAAAATGCTGCTGTGAATTGTGAGGCTGTAACCAAAGTAGTTACCGCCAGGCCAGTGTCCTCCTGGTATTGTCTGGTGGCCCGCCGCATCCCTCCCCCAGTAAAGAGCTGCAATGCAATCTGGAAGGCCTGCGATTTATGGGCATTGACAGCTCTGCTGGAGGCTAGCAGACACTTGCACCCGAGAATTTACATGGTTGGATGGCTATTTTAAAGTGCAGGAGGGTGCAGAGAGACAGGAGCAGTGTGTGGGAAAGAGGAGGGAAACCTGAGCAGCTAGGAAAACCCATTGGGTCTCATCATAAAGAATGTATGCCCCGTGGTTTGGGTGACTTTTTCTTCCATGATTGGTAGGGTTGGCCTAGACACCTGCCATATCTGCTGTGTCCCTCACCCTCCTGTGTCTCACATGAGCTGGCTCTGTCTCCCCAAACTTGGAGGTTACTGCAGTGATCAGATGAACTCTCTGGAAGCGGCAGAGGCAGCACTCAAGAGACTAAGAACGAGTCAGAGACCTCATCTGCTTCTGGTTGGGTATTGACCAAGTTAGCGATAAATGAGTTAACCTCACTGCCAGCCTTTTTTCTTTGCCCAGAGGAACTCAGCTGAAAGAGACCCTGGGAGAGGAAATGAAGGGTCCTGGAGCAGTCACTGTCCACTGCCCTGCCAGGGTCTGTTTGTGCTGTGTTATTCACATTCTCATTTAAGCCTCAGGCAGTGGAGAGGATGGTGGTATCCTTATTTATTCTTATAAGAAAATCAGGGAGCTTTTGTGTGTCTGTGTACACATACGTGTGTGCGTACATGTGGAGGTCAGAGAACTTCAGATGTTGTACCTCAGCAACTGTCTACCTTGTTTTTTGAAAGAGTCTCTCTTTGGCCTGGGGCTCACACTGGCTAAGCCATTGTGGCCAGCAGGCCCTAGTCCTATCTCTGTCACTCCAATACAAGCACCACCCTATCTTACATGGGTTCTGGAGATCTGAGTCAGGTCCTCGTGCTTACAGGAAAAGTGCTTTACCAACTGAACCATCTCCTGCCTCTACCCCATCCTACCCAGACCTTTGGTCTAAAAGCGAGGGGTTGAGATTAGTGAACTAAGATGTTTGTGCCTTCATCTTTTGAGGTCTTCCGGGCCCTAGTTGTCAAAGCTGTCTCATAAGCCAGCGACTCTTCACACCGCTGTGGCCAAACTACTGGCTTCTTCTGAGAGACCTCACACAGTGCTTTGAACATGCATGGAGAGAAGGAGAAGGAAAACAGCCCTGGGCCAGCTCTTGTTGATGTGCAGGGATCTGAGAAGAGGAAGAAGTGACAGAGTCAATGAGCAGCTGTTTTCCTGCTGAAAAATGTGCCCGGTGGCGTGCTGGTGACAGTACATTGCCTTTAGAGTGCCCGCATTAGGAATTTGATAACATTATATTAGTGGGGGCAATGGCTTGGTAAGACAGCTCCTAGAAGGCATGTTTGGCTGTAATGGCTGCTGAGGATGAGCTATGCATCCTTCACAGCAGTACCCAGAAGTGGAAGGGAGGCCCAAGGAGAAAGCACCGCTCTGCGCCCTCTGCCACCTGCCAGCTGCTGTGCCTGGCAAACTGGCCCTAAGCTCTGAGTGGCGGGAGGAGGACTAGATAGGGCCCATTACACCAGGTTTCCTTGCCCTGCCTTGACCTGTGTGTAAGTCCTGTGCTTTAATTGCTGTCCGTGCCCATCTGATGCAAGTCACCAAGTTCATGTGCTACACCTGAACACAGTAGCCTCCCAGGCTTCTACCGTGGCCCCTCCTCCACTTCAGTGCTTAGCTCTCATTGACTGGCCTGGCCACCAGTTAGTCGTCCTTGCTTGGATGTCTCTTTCTCAAGGAAGAATGGGCACCCCTGCACTCAGGCAGATCCTTCTACTTAATGGATCTTGGTTCTAGGACTTGGTCCCCTAACCCTCGACAGTCAAGAATCAATGTGCTTGTCACCTCTGGGTCCCACTGCCGAGCATGATCCATGATGCATACTAAGTGCACAATAAGTGTTTGGTGGCTGCTTAAGGTAACAGGAGGACTTCACTGAGGTCAAGCATAGGCTTGAGCCCCTCTCATACAGCAACTGCAGTTCACCTTGGTGCTTGCCAGTGATACCTGCCAGGAATAAGGTCATCTGTCATCCAGCTGCTTCTAAAGCAGAAATAAGAGCTTTGCTGGGCATGTTGGACTTTGTCACACTGGCTTGAAGATGATTATAGCTGTACCCTCAAGGGCCCTGTATGCAGAGAACTTTATCATTGTAAGGCCCGCCCAAATCAAGCTTCTTGCATGATCAGACTCCTAATTAAGCATCATGGCAGGGAGTTAGTTCCCCAGTCTGGAAACTGCCCAGAACTCTCTCTTTCCTCTCTTAGTAAGTTTTGGGTTTGTCACACATCCTGCTTGGCTTAAGTTGCTTTGTCGCCCGAGGACTGTCCCAAGTAGCTGCAGTGGCAGTTTATCCTAGTGCGGTACAAGTGGCTCACTGCTAATCATGTGTGAACTTGGGCGCATTCCTAAATTCTCTCTCTGAGCCTCAGCTGCCCCATATATAAAATAGTGAGGCTAGACTCTCCCGCTCTGGCTCTCTATAAGGGCCCAGTGAAATGACACACGTAGTGAACTGCCATCCTGAGAGGCTCTATCTCTGTGAGCTAGTTCCACCAATGTGGATTGAGAGCGTGAGAGCGAACTGTCAGTACTGAGCATGTTGAAGACTCTTTTGGGTGTGTGTCATTACACGTCAAGTAGTGTGATGTAACACTTTCTTATACAGCATTTACATTGCAATAGGCATCGTGGTGATCTAGAGATGATTGATTGAGTGAGGGATTGATTGGAGACTAGGCTGCCTTGGATCTGCTGTGTAGCTCTGGCTGGCCTTGAACACATAAAAGTGTGTCTGTCTCTTCTTCCTCGGTGCCGTGTACCGTCATGAGTGGCTTAATAATTTAAAGACTCTGGGAGGCTGTTGCTGGATTATATGCAAATTTTGTGCCATTTTATTTAAGGGACTTAGGCAGCTGCAGATGTTGGTGTCTGTAGCAGACCCTGGGCCGAATCCCCTCACAGATTCTGAGAGATGGGTTTATGTGCCTCTTACAGATCCCAAAATTAAATAGCTTTGAAAAGTATTAATTCTGTCTCATAACAAAATTGCCAGCAGTTTTGTGTGCTCTTACCTTTGCCACACAACCCAGCCCTTTCTAGACATCATGGGCAGAGCTTGACCGTGGGAGGGCTGAATGGAATGCATGCGTGCATACATCCTTGTGTGTGTCTGTGGGTGCATGTGGAGGCCGGAGGTCAGTGTCTCCTTGCTCTCCACCGCAGATTTTAAGACAGGGTCTTTCAGTGAACCAAGAGCTTCCCTATTCAGCAAGACCGGCTGGCTCCAGGGATCCTCCTGTCTGTCTCCCCATCCCTGGGATTGGAAGCGAGCACCACATGCTTGGTGTTTTACATGTGTTGGGGACTGGCACTCAGATCCTTGTGCATGGCAAGCATTTACCAAGTGAACCGCCTCCCCGGCCCCTAGGAAAGCTCAGGCTTGATGGAGAGGCCATGCTGAATATCAAGGTGTTATAAACGGCTACGACCTGTCAGCCAATAGGAGGGGGTGAGAAAGGAGCACTTCTGGACGCAGTGACTCCTGAGAGGAGGGGAAACAAAACTGCCCTTATAACCTCAAATTGCTGGTAATTGAGTTCCCCTTTCAGGAGTCTGGGTGGAGAAGGAAAAGAATTATTGTAATTGAAATCCATTCAGGTTTGCATAATAAAACCTTCAGAAATAGATCTGGGGAGGCACAGTGTGGGGGATGGGTCAGAAAGAATCACTTGCCCTTGGCTGCAGTAATATGACTGGCTGCCTCCTTGGATTTATAAAGAATTGCAGTGTGTATTGTCTCCTTGGTATTAACTACTTCAGCCTAGGCAGGGAGGAGAAAAGAGCTGGGATTCAGAAATGGCACCTGACCTTTACTTCCCGTCTCTCTTTTAAATTCTTATTAAAATAGGTCCAATTTTCCTTGTATTGCCTCATTAGGTAGGTGAGTTATTGAGTTTGTAGCCGTTCTAGTTAATTGCGCTGTTTTAACATGGTTCCCCTGGAGGCTGTTAAGAGCTTTGAGGGGGTGAGCTCCCAAGCAGTGTAGGTGTGTGGCACGCTTCCTGGGCATGTGTGTACATTTCTGCCTCATCCACAGTGACAGTGGTTGGTAATAGGTCAGCACTTTGAAGAAGACTTTTCCATCGAAGGGTTTTCAGTGATTCTAGTCAACTCCACGTGTCAGGAAACACGTTAATGCCCCAGGCCTCCTGGACTTCTAATACAACAAAAGAGCAAGCCACGCTCCCATGACACTCCTCAGATCCTGCCAGGGTCAGAACAGAAAGAGCATGGCTTCTCTGTAGTCAGACAAGAGGGGACTTTGGCCAGCCCAGAGGAAAAGGAAGCATTGTTAAAGGCTCCTTGTAAAGCATAATGACATGCCATCCTTTGGTGCAAACTTTGGATAGAATTAAAGCTGTGGTTAAAACAAGGCAGAGACCCAGGCTAGGCGGTTCCTGTGTGCACAGGAAGGATGGTGGAGTGCCAGTCTTGCGGGGTCAGTCTTGTTCCCAGCCTCCCTCTCCACATTCCTATCTTCTGCCTTCCTGCTCACTTTAATCAGGTGTCAGTCACTCACAACGCTGGCCTGGGTGTTCCCTTCAAGGCTTTGACCTTGGCTCTCAGATCTTCAGCTTCTTCTGTCTCCCAGTCCCTGGTTGGCACATGCCCACATACTCAGCAGGCCTGTTCCTTTCCTACCTCAACTCTTTCTGTTCCTGCCGCCAACGAGTGGCCCTACACTCCACCTGCCAACCACTGCAGAAACCAACATCCCACGCTTACCTCCACAATCCCCTATGTGCAATTTGATCCTAAACTGAATTCTACCTCATCAGAGCCTTCACTGAGCCCTCTCTATCACATCTTTTGCCCAGGTCACCTCCCTGAACTGCTCTGCAGCCCTACTGTCTCTCTCCTTGAGTCCGCTTCAGAGTGTCAAAGGTAGTAAATGAGGCAGATGCTCCCAGATTTTAGCAAACTTGGAGTTTTAGGAAAGGAGGAAATAGACGTGGAAGTAAAGATAGTTGTGTAGGTATTAACCACAGAATTCCATTAGCAATTAGAAAGACCCACCAGACAAGAGGGCTTCATTATTAAAGACAGTACTCCTCTGACTGATTTGGAGCCTTCCAACAGCCCCTCCAGGTCAGGGTTATTTCCCATCCGAACAAGGCAGAGGTGTTGAGCTTGATGGAATCGTGACCCGGTCATACAGGGAGTGGGTAACTGAGGGAGGACTCAGACTCCCTCCTTCTGACCACAAATCTTATCTCCCAGAGTCACTACTTCTAGTCTTTGCCCCCAAGAGCCTGACCTGCCTTCCCATTTGTTTTGCTGGGGTAGTTACAAGAGTTCTTAGTCAGAAAACTTCATTTGTTAGAGCCTCGGTGCTTTGACAGGTCTTCATGGTGGTAGGAACCTTACTTAGCTCTTTCCGTTTTTGGATGGGAAGTGTTCCTGGCTTTCTGCTTCCCCACTGCCACGAGGCGTAGCTTTCAGCACGACTGTAGAACTTATGGAGCCCGCCAGCGTGACCTCTTCTCTGCCTAAATTGTTTGTCACAGCCATGAAGCCCTTAATGTTATCCATTCAAATCACACAGATTACAAAGAATAAATGGCAGTGAAAGTGCCGTTAGGCATTTCCAGTGCCGTTAGGCATTTCCAGTGCCCGCCATACTGCTTGGTGCATGATAGGTGTTCAATGCATAATGGGCAGGTATAATGAACTTGTGTAGCACCGCGTGGCATGTCCTGGCTGCCCTCAAGGTTGCCTGGTATTTCAAAGCATGACTGACTGTATTTCTCACCATGTCATCTAACTGGTGTTTCTACCCTGAGAAGCTGCTCAGTGCTGTTCCGCACAGGTTTGTTCCTTAGTCTCTAAGAGCGAGTGCACCACTCACCTCTCTGAGTTACAGAAGGACTGAGCTGGCTTTCACAGTGGGTCTTATTAATGAGTGTCATTTCATGGTGGGTCATTACATAACAGCAACCCCAGGATCACTCTTTGATAAGTCTTCTGTTAGAGCACAGCTGCTTAAATGTTTTCATTTGGGAAATTTTTATATAACCCTGAATATATAATACATATATATTACATAAATATAGTACATAAAAAATAGGTATAGAAAGTCAACATTTGGGGCTGGAGAGATGGCACGGGGGTTAAGAACACTTCCCACTTTGGAGAAGGCCAGAGTTTGGTTCACTGCACCCACATCAGGTGGCTCACAGCTGCCTGAAAGTCAGGCTTCAAAGCACCTGACACTTCCACTGGTACACACACACACACACACACACACACACACCCTCACACCCTCCACAGGTGCTGCATGCCTATGCACACACACATAGATAAATAGATCAATAAATAAATGTCAGTATTCACTGATAATAAATCATAAATAAACTTACTTTAAAATACTGTTGATATATATATATATTTTACCATTTATTAAAGATGAAAACAAATGTGTCTACTAACAAAGATGGATGTGAATCTTGTCTGAACATTTGATGTTGAGCTTCTGCAGTGGTTTTCAGAGTTTAGGCTGAACATGCCACTTCCTATAAATACACAGCACACTGTGGCAGAGAGTGTTTAAGATGATTTCAGAAAATTCTCTCCTAACCCCAAAATGCACTTAATGACTTTTTGTGAAACTCAAGTCAGCAATTCAAACAGCAAGTTTTAATATCAAACATTCTAACACCAAAGATACACTAAATCAATACTTAGATGTTGAGGAATAACAGTAGGAAAATATTAGCAGTCTTTGTTTTCAATAATTAAACCATTATGTTTCCATAAGAGCAGAAAACTTAGTGTGTAAAAACACTGGCTCATAGCATGCAGTAGTCTCAAATCTGGACCAAGGCATTCCAGGCAGTGTTCTCCGTGCAAAGCCCTGGTGTGCTCAGAACCAGGGCTGCTATGACGTCACATACACAATGCCTCCTGGGCAAGTCATGCAAGAATCACCTTAGACTCATTCCTTGTTTGAGTTTGAGTTTGACTTGTTGCTCATTCAGAAACACAGTTAGCAACTGTGCTCTGAGTTTCATTAGGGGTGCTGCTGTGAGGATGGCTTCTCAGTCACGTTCTTCTACTGTCTCCGTAGTTAAAGTATGCGATTGACAAAGACTTTGCTCTGTTTCTTGAACCTGCCGGTTTTGGAACTGGGCTGTTTGTCCGTCCTGTATGGAACCTCAGACAAAAACCTTCCCAGAGAGGATTTATCAGGAAGCCCCGGGTCCCCACTTTTCCAGAGAACCCGTACCAGAGCTTTCAAACTCAATTGCTCTTCTCCCCAAACTTAAAAGTCATAAGTCACTTGTTTATAACAGAGCAGTGAGAAAGGAGGTGTGACGATGCATACTGACAGGCCCTTTATTCTTACCAAGGGCAAAACGCCTTGCCATTGTTTCCTGTTGTGTTTGAGAGCCTTGTACGCGCACACTTTCTGGATAGTTCCCTTCTGTCCCTCCAGCCGCTTGTCTCACCCCGCACCATGGAGGGCAGAATGAAGGGGTGCTGACACAAGCCTCGTACTTGGGTTGGGACTCCTCATCAGGCTCGAGTGTTGTGATCTGGCTTGCTCAGTGGCTCCAGGCCTTTAGGATTTACACACAGGTCTCTCCCAAGTAGAGCACAGCTCTCTTTGGTTTGCCCCTAGGAAGACAGAGAAGCCTCACTGTCCTGGAGGCTGTGCTTGCCTTTGAGGGAGGGGAGGAGACAAGCTAGCCTCTCATAGACACGTGCCTTTCTTGGTGCCTGTGCTTTAGCAATTAGCCATGTGAATTACCAAGCACCTTTTAAGTGTCAGATGCAGAATCTGAGCTGAGGTCAGCTTCACACCAGCACCAGGGTAGCTGCAGGGGTCCTCTGTTGGTTGTCCAGAGGCAGCACAGGGTTGAGGAGGAAGATTGCTTCTGCAGGCAGGCTGGCCATCGATCAGACCCCAGCTCTATTCACAGGCTGCCTAATGGCCTTGGGCAAATTATTTCTTTTGTTTGAACTTGAAACCCCACCTCAGTCAAGCAGGACTGGTAAAGTCCTCCCCTGAGGTTGTACAAAGTAATGATTAAGAATGCCCTGTATTCAGTCCCCAGCAATGGGATACAGTTACCAATGTTGGCTTCTGTCAGAGATAGTCATCCCTACCTCTTCCAGGTTCTGCGCTTATATATGGGGTACAAACTCTTGCTTCTGTGGGCATAGAGCCCAGTTATGAACCAATCTGTGGAAAGGTTGGGTCATAACAGGAATTGCCAGAGACAGGGTAGTCACTGTTACCCTTAATGACCTGTAACCCTGGGCCTCGGGAGTGAAGATCATCACCGCCTGGATGACAGGCCAGACCTGCTCCGTCCCAGTTTCAGGTCCCCTTCTAGACTGCCTCTACTAGTGTGGGGCCCTGGCTTGAACTCCACAGAAAGATGCTCCAAGGCAGCCGAGGCTTCACACGCTCTTTCACTAGGCAAACCATTAGTTACCCTTGGTGCCAGGCTGGTGTTCTAGATGGAAGAAACCCACAGGGCAGGTAGCAAGACAGAAGCCTGCGTTTATGTTACAAGGTAAAAATGGGAGATGAATGTGCTCACAGCCCACTGAGGAAACAGACATTTGTCATGCCCAGTGAGAGGTGGAAGGATGGACCCCACACCCTGATGAAAGTAGGTGGAGAGAGCTGGTGCAGACAGCCTCACCTTGGATGTGTGGCCTAGGAGTCACACTTTGGTAGGAGCTGAGCAGTAATCTCGGGGGGAAAGCAACATATAGAAAGACAGAAGGGACAGACTTAAGGATTCAGACAGGCAGCCTTAAGCCTGGCCACCATCAGCGCCTTATAGAGCCCTGTGCTCCTTTCTGTCTACCCACTCCTCCCCTGCACCCCCTCGAGTATGCTTTGAGGCTGTTCTGATCCCATTCTCTGGTGAGTAGCAATAGAGGGGAAATTAGGACATTTTACAGGAGCCAGAGCTGTGTGAGGCCTGAGTTCATCAGGGACGGAATACAAAACCTTCCTGGTGCAAGTAAGTGTCCATTAGAGTTAGCTCTTGTTGCTGTTATGGTAGTAATTTTATTATTTCGTACCAAAAAGGACCTCCCAAATTTTCACAGGTCACAGGAAAGCATTAGTTTCCATTATCTTTTAAGCTAATTTATTGCAAATTCAGTGTTGAATCCAGAGGGGAGGGTGGAGAACAGTTCTTTTTTTCCTGAGTTCCCTTTGCAGCTTTGCTCTTTTGTGGCAGGAGGAGAATTCTCATCTGGAAATAGAATTTCTTCTGATGCATTTCTGGTGTTGTCAAAAGGAATATGATAGTGTTTGTTTATGATTTGGCTTAAATTTTATAGAAATGGTTTAGTTTGTAATTATATCCTTTATAGAAATCAAACAAATACTGTTCAGCATCAACTGAACAATAGCCAGACCGTTTTAGGTTACTTCTTTAGTGTTTTAGGTAGTCCCAAAATAAAGAAACAGCGGGAAGTAGGCAGTTATAAACTGTGAACTATGGTTTATTAAAACCGACACAGACTCTGTGCTGGGGTGCTGTTCCGACATCACCATCTGATGGCTGTTCTTATTCTTGGTACTGCAATATACATCCCATTCGGCCTAATCCTCACCACATCCTATTACCCACACCTCACAGGTGAGAACACAGGTGTGGGAACCCATCAGTGTGGAAGGTCACGAAGTTGCTCATGTCTATTAGAAACTCAACTTAGCGTTTTCCTGTGGTTGCAAAATTGTCTTGGCAGTTCTTGTTTGGCCTTGGTTTTTTGTCTTGTTTTGTTTTGGGACAATATATTTTGATCATATTCCTTCCCCAGCTCCTCCTAGCACCTCCCTATCTCCCTACCCACCCAGCTTCCATGTTTTCTCTGGTCTCTGTTTCTCTGTGTGTCTTTCTAAAAAAACAAAGAAAACATTGAAACAGACAAAAGGAAGAAAAGAAAATCAATAAGTCAAAACATAACAAAAACACCCCCCCCCCACAAAACCCATGGAGTCTGCTTTTTGTTGGCCAGCTATTCCTAGACATGGGCCCTGCCCTAGAGAGTGGTTGGTATACCCAGTGACACTCCATCAGACAAATTTCTCCTTTCCCACCAGGTATCAGTTGCAAATAGCTTCTTGGTTAGGGCTGGGGATTTTTATTCAACAGAACTGATGCACAAATGAACTCACAGACTGTGACGGCATTGTTTTTAATCATAAGCAAAGGCCCCTCACCTATAGAGAGCTTGATTTACACTGCTTGCTGTCATTTCCTGCTCTGCCTCTTTCTCTGCACCCCTGCATCAAGAGCCTCCATATCTCAGTGCTAACCCTTTTGGCCTGTCTCACTTTGTCTGCCTTGGCGTCAGACCCAAGATGTATCTACCTACAATCTTCCCTACCTGGGGCTTTCCAGAGCAGGTGCTCAAAGCTGCTCACCTTCAGACTCTGCTCCTAGGAATGCTCTGTAACCTCGCTCTGTTCTTCTGTTGACCTCTCTTGAAAAATTGAACTCACCTTATAGCTTTCAACCCCAGTTGGTTGGTGTCACTTGAAGAACTTTGACAAAATGCTTGAATCTGGCTCTCATCTCCAAAAGTCCTGAGGCTTGAGCCTTGGAACATCAGTATTTCTTAAAAGGTTCTAATTAATTATGTCTGCATCTGTGTGGGTAATATGTTTGTGTGCATGGGTGGATCCCTGTGTCTGCACATGCACAGAGGCCAGAAGAGGGTGTTGGGTGTCACTCTAACACTCTGCACCTGTTCCTCTGAAGTGGGCTCTCTCCCTGAGCTGGGGCTTGTTACATAGGCTTTAGAATCTGAACTCCGATTCTGACGGTTGGGAAGCAAGCATCCTAACCACCGAGCCATTGCTCCAGCCCCAAGCATTAGTATTTTTTAAAAACTCAGTGTTGGGGACACTGGCCAGAACACTCAGCCATGCTGAGCATCCTTGTCACATTCCCTCTCTGCCCAGAGAAGGTGCCTGATATATCAGGTACTTCTTCAAAAGAAATTTCTATTGCCATTTCTGAATGTGGTAAAAAAAAAAAAAAAATTGGGGAAAGGATAGTGAAAAGGCTAAAATAATTTCCAAGCCTGCATCCAGAGTTCAGAATTAGTCACAGCTAATGGATGGAATCCACTCAGATTTACTTATTGGGATGGGGATTGTGTGTGATTTTGTAGAGATGTAATCTTCTGTACACTGTTTTGTAACTACTGCTTTTACCAGTGTCTTGGTTTATTGGCAAGAGTGTTACTGTCTTTAGAAGGCAGGAAAAGAATTGAGGTTGAGTAGCAGCTTTGGAGGTGAATCGGTTTGGAGGGGAGCTTGGGTGGCAAGGTGGCTCTTCCACATATGGTAAAAGTACTGGGACTGCAAGGGGCTCAGGGAGTGGGGCTGCAGACCTGCAGCCAGAGTGTTCACAGTCATTCACTGAAAGCATGAGACGGAAGGTGTTGGCTTCTTTTAATGTGTGAATATTTGAATGTGTTGGACATATTGGTACCTAACGAAATATATGATATGGAAGGGAGGCACAGAAAATAAACTTGTATACATTTCACTGCTCATAAAGAATGCAGTTGCAGGTGTGAGGTGTTTGTTAGTGTCCTTCCTCCTGGACTCTTGTAAAATCAGATGTAATTTTTATGTGCAGCAGCCTGCAGGTTACTGGGGAAATGCTCAGTGTGTTTAATCATGTTGCAGCCTTGTTTGTTTTTTTTTTATAGTAGGAAAATGTCTTTGGCTGGCTTCTAGTGCCAGATTGATTTTGCTTGTGGGTGTCCAGATGCTGATGAGCTGTAATTAGCATAAGAAGGAGGCTGGAAAGATGTTGAATATTCTTTCTTGGAAGCCAAACAATGGATCCCCAAACAGAGGTTATTCTCCAGTATTGGACCCACCTGAGGCAACATTTTGCTTAGTTGTGGCTCTGTGCAGGTGAGCCCCGGGATGGTTTTGGAGAGCCCTAGACCTGGTACAGGGTGGTTTTCTACAGTTGACTGCTCCTTTGTGAAGAGTCACTAGGTTCAGGAGCCTGGGGTAGGTTTCTGCACTGAGTTCCTGTCAACTTAAAGGTTGAGACAGCACTACTTCACAGCATATGAGACTGCATAAGATAATGTGCAAGACAGTGATGGCTGCAGCATGCAGCTGGTGGGGATTGCTAGCTGTGTTTCCGCCATTTCTTCTACATTTTCTACGCTTCTTTGTAACACTTTCTCTTTGTCCCTGATTCCAAAGTAGAAAGTAAATGATTGTTAATGTGTTCCTTATTCGCTGTGAGGTACCATAAAATAAATTAAGCGTCTGATTTTGATAATCACTGAAAGCATGTTTACAACTTCCTTAAATGTATTGATTACTGATAAATCATGTTACAGTAAGTGTGCCTGCTGGCTGGCTAGCTTTGGGAATGACAGTGTTCTAGCTGGTTAGCAGGCTGACTGGCCTGAGGTGTCAGCCACTGCTGACAGCGGATAGTGACTCAGGTTTATTGAGTATCGCCCTGTTCCAGTCTATGTGAGAGGCTGTATCTCCTTCCAGCTTTGCGTTAGTTTGCTTTCTTATTGAGAAAAGAGCCCCAAAGAAGGTAAGCACTTCCTCAGTTGTGCACACAGTTTAAAATAACAGCAGGAACCCAAAGCCACAGTTTTTAACACTGTGTTCTAGCCTCACGAGGAGATATCTCACGACCAGAAAGTTAAATGAGTTTTAATCTCCAAGGCAACAGTGCAGTAACCGGCTATTTCTGGAAAAGGCTGAGGGAAGGCAAATTATACTGGCAGGGCAGGGCAGGGAAGCACTACCAAGTTTTTGGTATGAGACAATGTGGGATGTAAAACCTTTTTCTGACTTCATTTTACTTTTTAGAGTAATGAGTTATGTTCTGATGAGGTTCTTTCTGTATATTTCATATGAAGTTAGGTGTGTCTTTCTGAGTTATACACTTGGCAGGAATCTCAGCTACAGTATAGTAGGAAAAGCATAGCTTTTTATTAGAACCTGAAGACCCAACTTGAAGTTCCAGCTTGTGCCAGCTGTAAGCACTGAAAGAGGAACTAGGTATCTGTTCTACCTGGGGAGAGAATCACAAATCATTCCAAGAAAATTCAAAAGATTGAAAGAGAGTAGGAACTTCCCATATGGACAAGACCTGGAAGAGCTTTTAAGCAGAAGGAATAGTATGTACAAAGGCACAGAGATCACCATGGGACTCCAGAAAGGCAAGGATCCCAGTGTGCAGTCCGTGGAGTGACTGCTAGTGCAATAAACCATACCACTACCTGTCCTCCACCAGATCAGACTGGTGACCAGGAGGGCAGGGGCCAGACACTTCTGGTCACAGTGTATGGCTCTTTAGGAAAGGAGGAAGCCACAAATCATTATTCTGGTTGTCACCTGCAATGGTACTAAATTCATTTTCTTTTTCAAGATCACTTGTAGATTTTGCTGTGTTGGTCTTCTTAAGACATTTCATTTTCTCTCCTCTCTTGTGATGTTATCAGTTATGACTAAAGTATAACTGATAGTACAGGTACCTCTTGAGTATAGTCTTGGTTTCTTAATGCTCACTGTCCCTGTGCTCCTCAGTTTCTTCCCCAAATAATGGCAATTCTTTTCTGTCACTGGCTTACTTTGGGAATCCCTGCCTCTTTCCAGACTCTCTTTTGTTCTTCCAGGGTCCCAGAGAAGACAAGTGAACTTCCTCTAGTACCTCTAAAACTGGAATCAGGTCACACTTTGAAGCCTTCTCACTATAGATTTAGAATAAAACTAGATCCTGAGCTGGGAAGTGGTGGTCCATACCTTTAGTCCCAGCACTTAGGAGGCAGAGGCAGGTAGATCTCTTCTCTGAGTTCAAGGCCAGCCTGGTCTACAGAGTGTATACCAGGATATCCATGGCTACACAGCGAAACCTTGTCTTGAAAAAACAAAACCAAAGCCAGACAATGGTGGCGCATGCCTGTAGTCTCAGCACTTGAGAGGCAGAGGCAGGCAGATCTCTGTGGGGTCAAGGCCAGCCTGATCTACAAAGTGAGTCCAGGACAGCCAGGGCTCTGGTTACACAGAAAAACCCTGTCTTGTAAAAACAAACAAAACCTAAACCCTGGTGCAGCATGGACAACCAGCCCTGTTGCTTTCTCCAGCAGCACCCTGCCCTCCCTGAAGTCCTGTCTGAGCTACACAGTCCCTCCCACGTATGCCCCAGCATGCCCTTTTCTCCCTTCCATGCTTCCACAGCGATGCCTTCCCTGACCACCTTTTCTGGGACTGATTGCTTGTGCTTTGGGTGTTCCCCATCCTGTTGCCTCCTTGCAGCGGGTCCTGCTTTTCCACTGCCTTTTCCTCCTAGACAGTCTCCTCTCTCTCCACCCAACCCCCACATACATCCAGCAGCCTCCTAGGGGTTGGCTGGCTGGTTTTTAATCACCTGAGCTCTGCTAGGCATGGACCAGGTCAGGGGTGTGGGGTGAGTAGGAACCCTTTTATCTGTTGTATCTCTTTATGTAGACTTGATCAGAAGGAAAAAACTTACCCTTTATTGTAGGAATTTTCAAGATATACCGAGGTATAAAAAGCATATCTGCTGAGCTCTCAGCTTGCCCATTACCCAGTTCTGATGATTAGTATTTTGTCAATCTGATTTCACCCCCCTGCTCCCTACCCCACTTTTTTTTTTCCCTGAGATATTTTAAGGCATTCCTAGACATGATGGAATTTCATCTCATATGGAATGTTTATCAAATCAGTAACCACTGATGAGGATGAGAGCCCTGAGGCCATTTTTCTAGCTGGAATGTGTTTGTTAACATTGAGACCCACTAATAGTTGAACAGTTAGATGTCAGAAACAGCCTAGCTCAGGACGTCTCAGCTTAGTATTGACACTTTAAAGCAGGGCATACTTTGGTGTGAGAGGCATTCGGCAACATGTCTGTCCTCCACTTCCCAGAGCCCAGTAACACCTCGAGCCATCACAGGTACACACTGCAAAATTGTAAAGTATCTCCCATTGTGGACTCCTCCCCTTCCTTTGAGAACTATCCACATGAGCAAGGGAACAGGAGGATTGTCCAGTAAGTAGGCAGGGAAACATACACTTATGATTATGATTGTGCCTGTTAGTATGCTTGTGAATAAAGTCTAGTTTCTGTTCCCTGCGCCATATCCCGTCATGCTACTCAGAGCCACTGGGGTGAGGGTACAGGCTTACTGTCCTGGGCTCCCTGTGTGACTCACTGAACAGGACAGCCCCTTGTCAGTTTATGGGAACTGTAGAAAAGCAGCAGCAACCAGGCGTGCTGTTCCAGATCTGCACCCATGCCCTCATCTGCCAGGCTGGTCAGCGTGCCTTCACCAGCTATTTATGCTGGTGCTGGCTGGGGACATCTTTCCTGGGGAATGCATCTCGGATTTCAGAGCAGTCCAAGGAGCATTTGTTTTACAGAAATTACTTTGAAGTCCATTTTTGCCAGAAACCATCTGTTTTGTGTGAAGCAAAGGGACACTGGTGATTCATTGTATGGTTTTCTTCAAAATGGGCTCTCTGCTAAGTTCCTACAACTCAGCTCACTAATTAGTACCTAGAAAGTTGCATACTAGGAAACCTCATTCCCTAGAAAGGCAAATTTGGAGAAAGGGAAAGGCTGCATTAAAGTCGGATCCCTTGACGTGAAGCTCTTACTAGCTCTGCCATCTTTCTGAGCTTTACTTGTTTTCTTCTGTATAGGGAGAACAATTAGCACAAAAGTGGCTACAAATACTAAGAGCTAGAGGAGCACAGGATACTTTCTTGGTTTGTATGAGGCCCTGAGTTCTTCCCCAGGCACTCCCCTCCCCCACAAAGAAAGAAAGGAAGAGGAGAGAAGTGAGAACTGACTAGCATAGTGTCTGTCTTGAATACTAACAGATGGTTTTCACAATTCAGAAAGACTGCAAAGTCCTCCCTCCCCAGCCCACCCACAGGTCATTTGTTCTCCTCCTGCTCTTCCTCCTCTTCTTCCTTCTTCTAATCTTCCTTCTTCTTCCTCTTCCACTTCCTCCCCTCCCCCCCTTTTTTTTTGTTTTGTTCTGTTCTGTTTTAAGCAGGGTCTCACTGTGTAGTCTTGGCTGGCCTGAGACTCACTATGTAGACCAACCAGACTGGCCTTGAACTCAGGCACCCCGCCTCCCTCTAGTTCTCCAGTATGCACCTGTGAGATGGCTGGTGTGGTGTGTGGAAGAAAGCTTTGACATCACGCCCATAGCCTATGTACTAGTGACAACATGGAACCCAGTATGGAACAGTATGGTTTCAGCTTCACTGAGTCCTCTCTTCCTGAGAAGATATCTAACACCTGTTAGAGTGTGACCCCAAAGCATTTTCACAGCAAAGTTGACTGTGTGTTTCTCCAGACATTTTCCTGTGTGAATGATCAAAAAATGGTTTAGTTTGTTCATCTCAGACATGGAATGAAAGAACTGTGTTTCGGCAGCTCTGAAATGCTTCCAGCCTCTTGCCATGCCATGTCAAGCTTCAAGCAAATGAACACAAGCTGCCTTGGGTCTGCACACAGAGTTTGCTGGTTTCTGTGGCTTTCAGCAGACCCCTGAAGCTCAGGAGCTGGCGAGGCCTCGGGCATCTGAAGATGACTGATGTTTAGTGTGGGAGGATCAGATGGGGCTATCGAGGACTGAGGCAGAGCCTCCAAATAACATAAAAGTGGTAGGGATGACTTTAGCTCATTCTAAAAAGCCTTGACCGCCACTCTTGCATCCCTCACACACGCACGCATAAACATACACACACACACACACACAGGCAGGTTGTAGGGAGTAAGGGTTCAGGAGTATGAAAGCAGCTCCCATTTCTTGGGGCTGTGATGGTCAGCTCTGCTGCACCAGGCGCCCACCATACTTGGGATATACAAGTAGAGAAGAGCAGATCTGCTGATGGAGTGTGGGAGTTTGCCAACCTTGGTGCCTCACCTCTGGGTACCAGTTCAGGCCAACCAGGTGTCCTGTGCCTCCCCAACCCAATTGAGCTATTTGACAATGCACTGAGCTGACCATCAAGGACACTTTGCAAAAGAAAAATGTCACAGTACAAACACCCTAGCCATTTGTCTCATTTTAGGATCTAAAGATGTTTTTATGTGCTTCATTGTAAAGGAGCCACAGTAACTAGATAATTCACTTCCCAAACTCTAGAAGAGCTCATAGGCCACAGTGGGCTTTCATTTAGATGAAGTACTCTGAAAGCGGAAGGCAAGGAACTGAGCTGAGCTCTGGCTGCTGCAGGGCTGTCCTCATCAGAGGCCTCCCCCAAGCCTCCATGAGGCCAGAGAAGCTGGTCTCCATCAGCACTTGGCTCCACAGTGTCCGCACTTCTGAGCATCTGCCATAAAATGAAGGTGTTGAACTCCAGGCAAAAGCTTACTGGTCCTTTCTGGGTCTGTGTATAATCATGGGAAGCGTTCTGAGGAGAATCACGCCTTTTCAACAGCAGCTGATCTGCTTCCAAGGCTTCCTCTGTTGGGATATGGGCTGCTTCTTAGAATATAGGTAGCCATGTGCACATCCCTTTGCTTAAGGCCAGCCTCAGGACGCTCAAGACGTGTAGTCTCTCTTTCTACTTTGGGAGTCCTAAGAAAGAGCTTGAGGGGTCAGTTAGAAGATGCAGGGTCAGTGCTGAGAACTAGAATCACAAACACTAGCTAAACGGATGCAGAGGTGTATATGTCTCTCCCAGGTAAGACAAGCCCAAAGGCCAGCGGGGCTGTTCTGACAGCTTCCTGCATCCTGACATTCTTATCTCAAGGCCAGAAGTGTTGGTTGGCTCTCAGTGTGCCCCAAGCACCTATAAAGGGACCTAGCTACTCGTTTGAAGATTGCTTTATGGTCCTAGATGGCTGCTAGTGCTCTGGTTACAACTCCTGTATTCCAAAAAGCAAGAAAAAGAAGGGCAGAGGTGGGCATGTCCTTTCCTAAAGGTCCCAAATGCCACTCTAGCCTAAATCATTACTATAAAGTTAGTCATATGGTCCTTAAGGTGTTGTTTGTTGTATCAAAATATCTCTGTAATTAAAATGGACTCTATTGCTAAGAAACCCTGGGTTGGCCAGTGTGCGTGGGTAGTGGCAGTAGCAGCCCTTCTGCTTGCTGTTCTTAGTATATGGCCTCCTGTGGCAGTTTGGCCAAGCCTGCACTGGGTTCAGAAGTCAAATGGTGCTCCCAGAGCTGTTGTCGTAAGGTCACACTGCTGCTGCTTTAGTCAAAGGGTTGGCAGCCCTGACAGATCACATTGCAGGAGCCAGAGAAAACTGCAGGTGAAGAGTCCCCGCTCCCAGCATGTCGTGGTGTACACGTGGTAGGTCTTGCATGCAGCTCCTCCATCCCTCCTGATGTCTGGACCATGCTGCTGCAGGAGCATTGCTCCTAAGGAGCCTCGGGCCTACGAAACACCATACCATGCAGCCCTTCCTCCCTTGGCTCTGAGAGCCAGTCAGTACAGCACACAGAAGCATTTCCCCATCATTCCTGGTCCCAGCTTTGCCAAGATAGCACTTAAATACTCCATGCGCTGCTGGGCCGCTGAAGGGAATCCCAGGGGAAGGGTGGTGACAGAGAAGTCCCCCCAAGCTGCACCTGTACTTCTCTGCACCCAGTGGGTGCTCCATGTTTATAGAGTCTTGTCACAACCCAGAAGTGAGAATATTTAGTTAATTTTAGTTATGTTTCAGGTAGAACAGGTTTCAGTGAGAAAGATGTTCACAGTTTCAAATAATACATATGAAACCCCCTTTCTGGAAAATCGCCTTTCGAAGTCTCTCTTCCCAGGTTTGTGTTGTTCTCACTTTTCTTGCCTCTTTCTCAACATTTTCTTAAGAAAAATTTCAAAGGTAGAAAAGGTGAAAGAAAGGTGCCTGAATCCTGCCATACCTGGCAGCAGGGATACAGTCAACACTCTGCTCTGTTTGTTTGGTTGGTTGGTTGGTTCCCACTCTGTGCTGCTTTTCTGCTTCTCTTGCCATCTGTTTTATTTTTGAAGCAGAACGTAAGTTGCAGACAATAATGTATGTGACACTCTGGCATGTTTATTATTAACCTCATGTTGTTATTGCTTAGCTACCACTGGGATGCACAGAGCTTGAGGGGCTCGTGTGATGGGTTTGAGCAAGTGCCCTGTCAAGATATTCTAGTATCCTAGAAATTTTCCTTTCACTAACCAGACCCTCCCTCCTTGTCCCCACAGAGGTAACTTGCCACAGTTCCTTTAAAACAACAACAACAACAACAAAACACCATAACCAGGTTAACCTCACCTAGATCCTACCCTGTATGCCCTTTGTGAGATTAGCTCATAGTTGAAGTATGCATTGGTGGTCTCTTACTGTTGTTTCTGTCTGGAATTGTGTTATGGATGAACTTTTCCATTCTTTCTGTTAATAGGCTGTTCCAGAGTTGGACCATGGGAAATAGAGCTGGCAGGAACTTTTGTGTACAAGTCTCTGTGGTCCTCTGTTTCCATGACCTCTTGCTAGGTCATTCACTAGCTTGCATCTTTTTGATAACTAGACTCTCAGATTATCTAAGTCATTCTCATCCTATAGTCAAGGAAAAGGTCCCCAATCTGTAGTTGGGGGAAAAAAAATAACTCTGTAGAGAGTGGACTAGAAGTATAGTCTCCTAGCTCCTTCCACACCTTTCTCCTTCCCTGAGAAAGGGACAGGGCCCGAGACTCTTGTGGGAGGTCATTGACAATTTCAGGTTTTGCTTCAGGACAGTTTCCTCGTAGGGACATCTGAATGCAGTGAGCTGTGTTTGTTGCCTGTGTTTCTGTACGACACCTCCCTGTCCCTTTTCCAGGATGACCTTTCTTGAGCAGAGATCCGATAGTGCTACTTTCTTTTGCTGTCTTCCATATGTCCCGTGGAACAAACTCCACATTCTAGTCCAAGGTGCAGGGTTCTTGCTTAAGCCTCCTTACCTATCTGCTGTGTCCTCCATTCCTCACCCACCCCAGTGAGTGACCTGCCCTGTATGTCTCTGAGTCCCAGCCTCTTGTGCTTTGTCTAGAGTGCCCTCACTCCTTTGCCTCTGTGGCTACATTGCCACAAAGTTCAGGATTTCCTTTGTTCTGACCCTCTCAGAAAGCCATCTCCTCCCTCAGTCCCTTCTCAGGGACTCAGTTATTCTGTGCGTGCGTGCGTGCGTGCGTATGTGTGTGCTCTTGCCTGAGTGTGTGTGTGATGCAGGATTAGGGATAGCCAAGACTGAAACTCACCCAGCCTGTAAGGACCTGTGTCTTAGTGTGACAAGGGCTCTGATGGGCTGGACAGCAGGCTGTGAGGGCGTTCCCATATCCTCCCCGGCGCTCCGCTGCAAACTTCATTGAGTGGAAATAGCTTGTGGTTTTATTTGCCTCACTAGTGGGTTGGGGGCTCTCTTAACACTTAAGGGAAAACACGTAGTTTGATTACTATTGAACTAAGTTACTTGTTCCCTGTTGGGAAATGGGGAGGCTGGTCAGCGTGACCCATAGGTGATTGTGGAGATGAAATGACATGAGACATGCAGAGTGCACACAGATGCATGGCAGGTTTGCATATGTGTTACCATTTTAAGTCCCCACATATGCCTGCCATGTATTGACTACTCAGGAAAAGTTTGGGAAGAATAGGAATACATGTGTTTTGTGTGTATGTTAAGGAGACTATATATAGATGCTCACACAGATCCATCTGTCTTTGGAAGGGTGTTTGATCTGACTGGCATCAGTACTCCGCTACAGGGGCTGAGCATGCCGGAGTGACTGCATGGCTTGCCACAGTCCTGACTAGGTAGATGTCCGTTATCATGAAATGTAAGAAGAGGAAAAAATAACAATAAAGGCAGAAGATGTAATACTGTGGCTTGATTTGACAGGGCTTCCTGCCACTTGAGCTGCCAGTGCCGGCCATGCGGCACATTAATCTGTATTCCAGCACACCACTGCTGAGGCAGGGATCGATCTAATTAGGGTATTTTGAACATCCTGTTTGCATCTAGAATCTTAGCAGAAACCAGGATGTCTGTCCATCTGGGTAGCTGAAGGGAGGTGGGCAGTGGGCTCGGCACTAAAACTGGATGGCTGTAATTTCAGAGTATGGAAACAGTGCTGCATTTGGTTTCCTAAAACAAAGGCACTGGCTGGCTTTGGGTGTTGAGTGGAAACAGAGGCAGCGCTGCAGCATGGCCATGAATTTTAAAGAAGCCCCGCTGGATCTGAGCAGGATGTGGGCCTGATGTGTAAAGCGCAGGGACTGTTTCCATCCTGTTGGAACCCTGGCTGACCCATGTGTGCCTGTCTCTAGCTAACCATTCGGGCCGTTGGACGGCAGGTGGAGGTTCTGAGGCTGCAGAGTGGCCAGCCACACCTGGCCAGACGGATGGCTCAGCAGGTAAAGGCACTTGCTGCCCAGCCTGACATCCTGAATCGGATCCCTGGACCCACATGGGGGAAGGAGAGCGCCAACTTCTCTGACCTCCGCATGCACCACAGCACATGCAGATACAAACACACACATACCACACACACACTCATAACCACACACTCTCACACACACACTCACACACGCTCACACAGGTACACACAGACACACACTCAGACACACTCACACATGTACACACAGACACATACACTCAGACACACTCACACATCTACACACAGACACACACACTCACCTTCAGGACGCAGGTAATTTTACTGTTCATAGTCCTACATTCAGCTTGCTTTCTGCTCTGCACCCCCTTCTCAGCCTCCCCTCCCCCTTTGCCCTCTGCCCTTTGCCCTTTGCCCACTTGCTGACCTCTCCTCTTTGTCCACCCTGTCCTTCCCTGTTTAGGTCCTTGGCTTCAGCTGTCTCCCTGGAGCACCGCACTCGTCCTAAAGGCTCTGCTTCAGTTCAGCCTTTCCCCACTACCCCTCCCAGACTCCTGGTTGGCCTATTTGCTCCATTGCCCTTTCTTCCTACTTTCTACCCACCTGTACTTTGAATGTGATTTTACCTATTTTTTTCCCAGTGGTTTTATCAAAGACTCACTGCATCTTGTATGGGGTAGAGCTTGGTGTTTTGATGCATATAGACACTGGGTGTGGTTGTCACATTGCCACTGATATGCCCAGTGTCCATCATGCTTTGTCCATCAGTTCCCATCGTTTCTGTTGTCTGTCCTGTCACCCAGAAGCATCTGAAGGACAGGGGCAGTGTATGTCCCCTCCATCCCCAGACCTGCCTTGCACATGGTGGGATTTCTATGCCTTTTTGTACCAGGGTCCTCCTCTTGCAGCCAGCTCAGAGCCACCTGTTTCTTCCTAGTGAGTACGGGCCTGCCCTGCCATTCATACCAAAATTTACCAGAGATTCTAGCAATACTCACCCCGATCTGGAGGTACAGGAATATGAGGACATTGAAATTAGGAATTGCTATCTGCCTCATCACACACACACACACACACACACACACACACACACACACACACACACAATTGTGGGAGACTTGTTACTCTGAGGAGCATTCCGCTCATCACTGACTTCAGCAGTGTGCCCAGATCTGTACTTCAGAAAGGAGATGTGCTCATAAAACTCCGACTCCTGGCTTCTGTCAGCCTATCAGCAAATAACTACAAACAATGAGCTCAAGCTACCCATTAGCCAGTTGAAGACACCCAACCCTCATCTCTCCCAGGCGTCTGTCGAAATCTCCTCCCAGCCTGACTCTGACCTCCTGCTCTTCCCACACACACCCTCTCATTCCGGCCCCAGCTGAACTACGGGCCCCTAGTCTGGTTCCCATCGTTCCCTGCATGCCAATTAATGGTGTTCTCTGCGGTCACTCGCTGCCTTGCTTCTAGGACAGCAACTGCCTTAGAGCCAACGGCCTTTCACCTCCATGGTCCCCTGCTTGCTATGGTGCCTGGCACTAGAAGGTACTCAAAATGCTTTATGCCCTATCATTGGCCTGTACATCCTTGTACAACTCAAGAACAAGGAGCTATTTGTTATAGTTTTGCAAATTATGTATTCTCTTTTCAGTGGGTGGTTATTATGGCAAAATGTGTTCATTTTTATTAAAAGTAAGCCCGTCTCTGCTTAGATGTGCTGTGTCCTTCAGCTCCCTGTAAACAGCTACTGCCCACCTCAGGGATGTCTGCGGGTCTCTAGAATCATGTTTTATTTGACTTTATAGATAGCCACACCCCAGCACCCACCCACTTTATTTTCATTCATTGTGGGATTAAAGACAAGAGTGAAGTGGGTCTTGCTCCATTTTGGTGTTGGAAACATATTATCTCACCAGGACCCAGGCAGGCAAACACACTGCGGGGACTGTGGGGCCAGAACAGTGTGCAAAGAGAGAGCTAAGCTCGTGGCAGGTGCACAGCTAAGGGATCCCACGATGCTCTTTTTGGTGTGGCACGTCTCAGGGTGCCATCTGATGAGTGAGCACTGTGCTCATGGTTCCCTTGAGACAACAGAGGGGTCATTTCACAAACAAGGAAACTGAGGTAAATAAAGCACTCACTCAGGTTTTGCCAAGGACAGGATTTGAACCCAAGCCTTGATGATCCTCAAGCAACACCAAAAAACTGATGAATTCACTTGTCTTTGTCTGGAACCGACCCTAGGATTAAGTCCTCTCAGTGCTTGTCTCTCTGCAGAGCACCTGATACCCTGCTTATGAACAGGCCTCCCTAGAGGTAAAATGGCTCCTCTCACAGAGTGAGGTGTTGCTAACCAAGTGTGTTGGGGTTTGGACCTCACTTACTTTTAAGAAACAGTAATGCATTCAATTCTTTGCAAAATGGTATATACCAGAGACCTACTTGGAAGGACTCCCTCAGTCTGTGCTATTCTGGAAAGCCCTGGTTTGCATGTAAGCAGTGAGGATCTCTAACTAGGAGCCATGTCTAAGAGAGGTGGGCACTCAGAGAGTCCATGCAGAAGTATCACTCAGATTCTCCAGTAGAGAGACAGGGGGAAGGAGGGCTGTAGATTTTAGATTCCTGTGCCCCTTCCAAATGTGCTTTTAACCTGAGGCAAGTCACACCCTTCCCTGGGCCTTAGTTTCTATAAGCAGAACCCCAGGGGAGGTGGGAGAGAGCTCCGCTCTTCAGCTCTGAAAATCAGACAACTCCAACTGCCCTGGAAAATCAAACTTTTAGCCCTCTGTGTAGATACCATCTAGCTCATTGCTAATCACCCTGGAGAGGCCCTGAGGAGATTGAAGCTGGGGGAAGGGTGGACCGAAGCCACCCCTCCAGGCAATTTCAGTAATTAGTGGAGGAGGCAGCCAGTTGTCTGACTGTTGAGCCGGGTGCCCAGCAGGCAGGGAGTTACACGGGCATAGTGTCAGTGCTGGCTCTAGCATTCCACCAGGATGCCAAGATGCCCACCTCTCTCCCCAGAACTGAAAACTGGATTTATCTGACTTTCCCCTTTGTGAATTCCAGGGTAGGGATGTATAAAGGTGGCATGGTGTGGTGTGTGGCGTGTGTGTGCCGAGTATGTGCGCATGGTAGGAGGATATGCCTGCATGTGTTTTCCTCCGCAGGGGAGCTGCCGCATCCACACGTCCACATTGACAGCTCCATAGCTATCCTTCACCTCCATTTTATCCTGTCGAAATGACAGAGCAGCCGAGCGGTGCTGGCCAGCAGATAAACCTGTTATCTCCTCTGCTCTCTGTGCCAGGAGCTCTCCCCATCTCCTTGGTGTATGAAAAATTGACACCACCTTGGGCTGAAATCTGTTCTTAGGGAAGCTACATTTATTAGTAGCTAATGAAACCTGTGTGCTGAAACTTGGGGTGGCTGGAGTGTTTTCCTGTGACATATGACAGGCCAGAGCTTACAGAGGTAGAGGGAGCATGGGGAGCTTTCAGGTTTGCTTGGCTTAAAGCCCTATCAATCAGGCAGGTGACAGCTTGCTTAGTGTACTGTGCCAATGGTCAAGGTTTCTGCTGCCCAGACGGGGCTGAGCTGGGAGCACACACGCTAAGAGGGTTTGGTGCCAGAAATGGTCCTTTCATAGACCACATTTCTTTACTTGAAACACGTTGCTCTGGACACTCTTCCCGGGTTCCAGTAATCCCTGCCCTCTTGGTAAGGTATATACAGAACACTCACTCCCTTGGAACTTTCTCGTCCACCAGAATCAGGAGGATTCAGGGGGGAAATGACTCCTGAGGGCAGTTCTGGTTTGGTATTTGTGGAACTGTGTAAAACCCAAAGTGTCTTCTTTATTTAGACTCTGAAAGAAATTGCTTCTGGAAAGACTAATTCAGTAAAGTAGGGAAGACGGGTTGTTATTCTTGTCTTCCTCCATATGGCCTTTTGCTTGATTTTAGCCTCATTAAAGCTGGGTTTTTATAAATCCACATTTACATAGTGCCTGTCTTTTGGGCACAGTGAGCCACTGCGGGGTCTGTTTTCAGGCCAATTTGGTCTCTGGTCTCCTCTCTTCCTTCTTTAACAGCCAGGGAGTTGGTTTTGTTTATGGGAAACATAGCAGCAGAAGAAGGAAAAGCTTACCATTTGGAGTCAGATAACATGGAATCTACTTTTTCAAGCATGGGGTTCCATGCTAACCTCTCTTGGCCTTCGATTCTAGATTAATAAGACTAAGATAAAAATGGCACACCTTACAGCTTGGCTATAAGGTGTGTAGACAAAATAATGTGCCGTCTGTTGCACATGCATGATGAAGATGACGGGATACCATACCTACTTTCAAATAGGATTGGGGAGAAGGGTACTGGGAGCCAAACCCGTGACCTCATCTGCATTATATAAGCCTTTTGCCAGCTGAGCAGTGCATCTAGCCCTCAAATAGGCATCTGAAGCAGGGTTCAAGCAGAATAGTACTGTGCTGCTAATCCTGACTTTGAGTAAGAATTCCCAAAAGACAGATGGCAAACTAAGGAAAATATTCGCAACCTATAAGAAGAAGGCAGTTTCCTTAACTTACAAAGATCACTTGGAAATGAAAATTAAGGAAAGTGTAAGTTCACAGGAGAAGCAATAACAAATGTTAGTAAACATGGCGAGTAAGTCACGTGTTGCCGTTATGATGCTAAAGGAAGCCCTGGTAGCCAGCGAAACATGGCCTGCGTAAGCCTAGCAGTGTTTCTGGAACAGATCAGCATTTGAATCAGATGGCTTAGTAAAGATTTACCATCACCATGTGGGTGGGCATCTCTTCAACTAATGAAAAGTACAGTGAGGAGGAAGAGGAGGAGGGGCCACACAGCCATCCTTCTCTGCCCGCAGACATGGTTCTCAGCCCTCCAAGACTTAGACAGGGTGTTTAGCGCACTTGGCTCATGGCCTCAGGCCTTTGGGTTTGCAGTGGGACTGCTCCTCTTGTGTCCTAGGTCTTCAGCTTTCAGGTGCCAAGGATAAGACTTCTGAGTCACCCAAGCCAAACCCTCATCACAGTCTCTGTATTATAGGGTGTCCTGAGGCTCCCTGTGTCTGCGGAACCTGCTTTACACCTAGGAAAGGAGTGTTGAACAAGACCTTGCTAATCAAAGGGAGAGTCTGCTTCTATCTGCCCAGGTGTCATCATTCCTCTTGGGCAGCGGACACTGTGGGGGAAGCATGTAGGGAGACAGACATTTACCAATGCGTCTAGAGAAGCAGTGTATTTGGTATGTTCCTTTTGAAAGACAGTTTATCGGTCCCTTATAAATTTTTTATTTTTTTTGTGTGTGTATATACACATGATATGTTGCAGGGGGAGGCTACATGTGCTACAGCCAATGCATACATGGAAGTCAGGGCAACTTTGTGAAGTCAGTTTTCTCCTTCCATTTTCATGTGGGCCCCAGGGATTGACCTCAGGTCTCCAGGCTTGCATGGCAAGTGCTGTCTTCACCTGTTGAGCCATCTTTCTGGCCCAAATGACATTTGACATTTTATGTGTGATTTTCATCTCAGTCACATATTACATATTACATTATTATCACATACGATATTACAATATCATCACATATTACATTATTAAGGATATGCTATAAGGAAAAGAAACATGAAAAAATATGCCAGAATATGTGAATATCATTGCCCTTAATTAAAAAAAAATCTCAAACGGGACTCTACCAAAAATACCCAGGAATGTCTCACTAGTTAAATTCAATAGCATTCTAGATAGCCACTTAAAAAAAAAAAATAAAAAGTAAGTCTGTGCTATTAAGAGTAGGTATATTTGGGAATATATTGTGTAAAATATAAAGTTTCTCTTGAGAATATAAACAAAGTACTTTTTAGGTTTTTTTCCCCCTCGGGAGAGCAAGATAATGAGAGGAGAATGAAAAAAAAATTAGTATAGATGCTTATAAATATTTAGTATATTTATGCCATTTTGTATTTAATTTCTACCACATGCATCCATTGTTGGAACGAGCAATAGAGCAACAAGGAAGCTGCTTCCTTTGGTTCCCATGAGTTCATCTTTCAACTTCCTAATAGCCAAGACAGAGGAAACCTTGATAAAGAAAAACAAAAAAATTCATCAGGAAAGAAACCTGTTCCCAGGGTCGGTCCGTAGAAGGAAGGTAGCTGCTGAGATGGGATTAAGCCTTAGCATGATCGCGTCTCTCTGCAGCCCTGCTCCAAATGCACCAGTGGTCATGGTTGATCACCCCCAATGAGCATAACACTCACTCCAGCCAGTGGCTCCTGGCTCAGAATGTTCTTTCCTCCTCCCTCTGTGGCTGTCAGGATTTAGGATTTTCAATTTTGTTTCTTCTGGTGGGAAGCATTAGGCAGATGTCCTGCTCCCTAGTGTCCTATGCTACCAAGTCACTGAACCTGTCACACTGCACTGTGAGAGTTGATTTGTTCTCTCTACCCTGAAGGAGTTCCTTCAGGTTAGGGTACTCTGTCTTTGGAGCCTCGGGCACTCACTTCTTGCACACGCAGAGCTAGGCGGTGAGCGGTAGGTCCGTCTGTCATCTGAACTTGGGACCATACAACCTCTGGCATCAGCCTTGCTCTGGGCCTGGGTTTTCCAATCCGTGCAGAGAGAGCGTTGGCTCAGACGCTACATGAGAACTGGCTGATTTTCCCTCTCCTTCTGTGGCTGTCAGATGCCTTATATGTATACAGGAAGGTTGTTCCCAGCTGCTGTGCTAAGTAATTTCAAAGTTTCAGAGTTTCACTGCATTCCTTATGGCTTGTCTCACACCTGTTCACCAGCTGAAGGGATCAGAGCCCCAACCTGCTCATTTGGCCTTGAATAGCAGAATTGTGGGTCTCCCACACTCCACCTTCTGGGCTTTTCTTCTTGGCTCACCCAGAGGCCTTCCTGCCCACACCCCCATGACTATGCCTTCAAAGCTATCCCACTTCTGCTGCCCTCTCTAGAGCAGAGCCTTGGCTCACTGTAACCTGATTCTTTCTGTGCATCATGCAAAGCAGTGTGCCTCTGAAACCGGGCTGGGCGCTGTACCCAGAGGTACAAAGGCATGAAAAAGACGTCCAGAACTCAGCAGTGGTCTGTTTGGGGCCCACCACCAACTCTGGCTGTTCATACAGAGAGCCTGCTTCCTCCCCATTCATTCCCCAAGGTTTCCCAAGCTACCTGCTGTATATGCCAGACTGGAATGGGGGCTGGAGGTACGCAGCAACCAAAGCAGATTGGAGTCCTTGCCTTCAGGCAATGTTATATTCTAATTGAAGGGAGATGGTGAAAAAAATCTGTTAAAGGCAATGCTATTCACATACCTGGCATACTTTTGCATGTTTTTTTTTCCTTATTGTATACTCTTAATAATGTAATGTGTGACACCCCACACTACAGAACAGAGACCTGTGATGACAGTTTAGCGTGGGTGGCTCAGAAATCGTATCCTTAGCCCGGAAGCTGAAACCTAGGATGCAAGAGAAGCAGCCCCACTGCAAGCCCCAAGGCCTGAGGGCGAGACGCCTATTTGAGGGCTAGCTGCACGGCTCAGCTGGCAGAGTGCTTATCTAACATGCGAGAAGCCACAGGTCTGGCTCCCAGTCCCCTGATGTGGTACCTGTCATCACTTACTGTGCGAGTGTGACAGCACACTGTTTAATGTACACACCTTACAGCCACGCCATGCTGCCGCCTGTGCCAGGCCCTCCCGTCCCTCCCGCCGACCTTGCTGTAGAGGCTTGGTGTTGCAGGCATGGCTTACCATGCGGGGCTTCTGTGTGGATTCTGGGGATAGGAACTTGGGTCCTCATGCTTGCACAGCAAGCCTTTACCCACAGAGCAGTGACTCAGGAATCTTTTTTTAATGCTTAAGGGAAAAGCTGTCTTCACAACTGAAGCCTGTGCCTTATACCATGGTTGTCCTCCTCATGAGGGTGGAATCGTGGTTTCTGAGGGGGCCCCGGGCTGCAGGGGTTCAGGAGGCTGACGGTGTGAAGTGCTGACCTCCCACTCCCTCAGCATCAGGCGGGCCGTTGGCGAGGCAGAGTGTGGGCACTACACACCTGGCATTTCATTCCAGGGCGGTGCCAGGGAAAGTTCTGAGGCAATTTGAGAAGTGACAGAACATTTCTTATTCATCATTCAGTCATGTCCCGGCTGGTATTTGTATTCTGTTCACAGGTCATTTCTGTAAGTGGGGGATTAGCTTGAGGTTCTGTTGTGGACAATACAAGTCAATTAATTCCAGACAAGATAGAAATTCTCACCTCCCTTTGGTCTCCTTGCTCACTGTCCTTGAGGATGTCATGCCTTCTGACTGACTGTGTGTCTTTGTGGCGTGCCCAGATCAGTTCAGTTTTCTGATGACACCATTGAGCTTCCTGTCTTATTGATCAATAGTCTCAGTCCGTGATGCCTCTTTTCTCCTCCTCCGACAGCCCAGACTGGCCTGAAGAGGTAATCATTGCTGCTCTGATCTCAGTGTGTTCTCTTCTCTCCTTCCCACCCAGAGCATGTCTGTTCGATCCTGGCTTCCCTCCTGCGCAACCTGAGAGGGCAGCAGCGGACCCGGCTTCTGAATAAATTTACCGAAAATGACAGTGAGAAGGTGGGTAACCGTGACTCTGAAGACAGGGCCAGGAGCAGAGTGCTGGGGAGACAGCTCCTTACCTCAGGGGTGCCAGTGCCAGGTGCCTCAGCCCTAATGTGCCTTCTCCAGCATTTGGGTTCATTGCATTGTACCTTGAAGGTTCCATTCTTGTGTTCAATGTTCTCCCCTTGGAATGTAGTATTGCCTGGGGCGGCGGCGGTGGACACCTGGGGATAGAGGAGACTATAAGAGGGTTTAGGTCAGGGTGTGGTGGGCACACAGCACAGCCTGGTGAACACAAGCTTTGGATTCCGAGGTCTGCAGCTGGAGCTATTTTTGCTACTTTCAAGTTTCACAGGCTGCAGACGTGGCCATGCAAGCACAGAGACCAGAGACCAGATACTGAGAACCCATGTAAAGGCTGGACAGGTGTGGTACCCCCTTCACCCCAGCATTCAAAAGGTACAAACGAGATTCCCAGGGCAAGCTGGCTGACTCCTAATAGACTGGCTGGGGTCAGTGAGCCTGGGCTCAGCAAGAGGCTTCGCTTCAGTAAGCAAAGTGGAGAGAGCAAGCAAGGAGGAAGACACAGGCAACAGCCTCAGACTTCAACGTGCACACATATGTGCAAAAAAAAAAAAAAAGGCGTTCCCCTGTGAGCCTCACTGTTCCTGGCTATAGACTGGAGACATTAATGTTCTTCTGGAAGACTAAGTGAGGGGGCAGGGGAGCTAGGGGAGATCAGATGAGCTCCCACCAGGTCAGCGGTTCTCGACCTTCCTAATGCTGCGACCCTGTAACACCGCTCCTCATGTTGTCATGCCCCCAACGATAAAATTATTTCGTTGCTGTTTCATAACTGCACTTTTGCTACTGTTAGGAGTTGTAATGTGAATATCTGCTGTGCAGGAGATCTGATAGCTCCCCCTGTGAAAGGCTCGTTCACCCCACCTCCGCTACCACCACCACCAACAGGTTGAGGAGAGCCGCTGCTCTAGGTGCTGAGGAAAGAAAGGCCTTGCCAGGAAGTGCTGAGCAGCCCCACGTGGCCTGTGAAGGTGCTGGGGATCACTGTTCTAAGGGAGTGACTGTACTCCATGTTGCCACCTTGCATCCCAAACCAAACCAATTGCCAATAGCAGTGGCTACTGCCCACTGAGTAACCGCTGTGGAGAGGGGACCCAGCAGCCCCCTTCACTATACCGTGTGAAGCTGCAGTTTATCCCAGTGCCCGTGGCACTCAGGCTTTTGGTAGGGACTGAAGCTCAAGAGACATCATGGGACTTACCCCAGGTCATGCCACTAATACTACCAGAGCTGGGATTTGAACCCAGGTTGCTGAGTACAGAAGCCTGTGCATCTCTTCACACCGTTTATAATAGGCAATGTCTGAGGAAAAGAAGGAGGGCTCAGAGTCCCCTTTAACACACCATAATTCTGTTGCTGCTTGTACCCACGGTAGGGCTGAGGTACAGCCTTCAGAGTGGTCTTGTTCTGCCTCTTTGAGCCCGCCATCATAGCAATGTACCATAGCACAGAGCATCCCAGCAGTCACGCTGTGACATCATGTGATGATCCGTGTTCCAGTTTCCACAGCTTTGTAGTAAAAGTGATATCATTTCCCTTTTACCTGATACACTTTTTCATGGTTTAAGGAAATTATGTACATAGAAATACGTGGAGGGAAATGCAGAAAGTCACCAAGTCACCGTTAGCTGCTAGAAGTGAGACTGGGCTGCGATCTGCCTGGACCGTCTGTGGCTGTGTTGGAGCAACATGATATCAGCTCCTGTGCAGAAAAATACTGCTTGCCGAGAGCTGGGGTGGTGCCATCCTGGCGGATAGGTCAGAAGTCTGGCCGGCCTCGTGGCGGAACTCTTTCTGTCCTTTGAAGGTCATGGGTAAAGTGAACCTTTCCAAACCCACTCTGTGTCCCCAGGCCATGTTCCAGGATGGCTCTGCTAAGCTGAAAACTGACTCAAGTTATTTCTGAACAGACGTCAAAGTCTTTTTTTCAAGTTTCTGAAGGAGTTTTTCTGGCACTCTCCTCCAACTGAAAAGCAACTAAAAAGATTTTACTCGGGCATTTAAAAAAAAAAAAAAGATCAGCTCTGGGGCAGAATCTGAACATGAAAGGTTTCAGTTGGAAAGAAGAGATCTAAGTTCTAAGTGAATGTCAAGTATGTAACATCAAGCGCCTTCTCTTTGCAAGAAGGGGCTCACATGCTTACTTATTTATTTGCTGTTAACAACTTGAGTTCTCGGGAGCTCCAGAGGGGCCGCACTCCTCCTCTGTGCAGGGGCATGTGTTCAAGCTGATGCGAGCTGGGTGTGTGCCCCTCATTCTGCTCCGGGTGTGTCCCTGATGTTCACACACACACCCCATCAGAAGCAGTAGTGCAAGCAGTGACAGTGAAGTGGGAGGGTGCTTTCCCATCTCATCGCCGCCTGTGACTCTCTTTCAGGTTGACCGACTGATGGAGCTGCACTTTAAATACCTAGGTGCAATGCAGGTGGCCGACAAGAAGATCGAGGGGGAGAAACATGTACGTACTTCTGCCCCGTTCTTGCAAATTCCTGATGCACACCCCATTCGCTCCCTTGTGTGCCTCCTCTGTACACAGCACAGGTAGGGCAAAGGTGTGGCCGCAGCCACAGGCCACCTAACATGCCGTAAGAGCAGAGCCAAAGACCACGGCGGTGTGTGTATGTTTTAGTTACTGTCGTTGTTTTGATCAAATACCTGACAAGGTAAGGGAGGAGGAGTTGATTTGGGCTCACAGTTGGAGGCTGTACAGTCAGTCCATCTGTAGGCATGGCAGCACAAGGATGAGGCCGCCCATCACATTGCATCTGCAGTCACAAAGCAGGAAGAGGTGACTGCTGCTTAGCTCCCTGTCTTCTGTTTATTTAGTCCGGGACCCCAGCCCCTGGGATGATACTGCTGGGTCTTCCTTCTGAAAACAACCACACAGTCATACCCAGGTGTCCATTTCCACAGTGGCTCTAAATCTAGTTAACAAGGAAGGTTAGAGCCATGGCATAACTACACTTCATTAGATGGCGAGCTTTTCTGGGACAAGATTCCAGATAAGCACAGCTCTCAAAAGTGCCCAGGTGCAGTGCCAGGACTTGGTACCATGGTGACCTGGTTGTATTAGTTAGTTGCTGGCTGCCATTGTCCTGAGGAAGTGGCGGGTGGGATGCTAAAGAAAGGGATCCCAGGGTAGGAGAGCAGGAGGAAGCTGGGAAGTCAGCTGATCCAGCTCCCCATATGCAGAAGGCCAGGGAATAAAGGCTCCGTCTCTGTGGCCAAGCTGAGCCCTAGGCTAGCATGCCTGGGCCTGTCTGCTGGTCCTGCAGCTTGCTGAATGCCATGCTGACCAGGTTTCCTTCTGGAGGGGCCACCCTGCTCTTCTGATAGCTGACCCCCACGCTTCCATGCCATTCCGTCTCCAGCCCTGTGGCTTAGAGCAGGTGCCTTAATTAGGGCCAGTTTCACGTTTGTCTGTTGTACAGTCTGTGTTCTAACCTACGATGCTCCCCAGTGTGTAGCCACGGTACAGCAGGGGCCCTTTCCTGCTTCCTGCAGTCCGCAGGAGCCGAGTTTCCTTGTGATCTTGATTTTCTGGATCTCTCAGTTCTCTCCTTGAGAGATACTTGAGGCTTTGGAGCCTCTACCCAGAGTATTCGGCGCCCAACCCAGTGGTAGGCAGAACTCTGCTCATCTGTCTGCACATCTAGGCTGGAGCTAGGCTTTGCCACTTCCGCTCTCCCACAAAGCATGCCTCCAGCTGGGCAGAGCAGTAGATTGTAACTGTTTTTCACTCTTGTGTCTTCCCTGTGATCTCTAAGCCTAGTCAGTGCTCAGATGTTTGCTGATTGATTGGATTGATTGATAGGGACTTTCTTCTTTCACACGGAGATACGGCTGCAAGATAAAGGCAGAATCTCTAAATGCTGAACTGGGCTTAGATACCCAGGCATGTTCCTCGCCCGATGCTTCATTCCATGAGGGGCACGAGTGGCAGGTAGAGTGCAGCAGTAAGGTGGCCTTTCTTTGTGTGAGCGATGACAAACACACACAAATGAAGGCTCTCTAGGTCTGTGTGGGAGCAGCCGTGACAGCACTGGAGCCGCAGCCTCTGGCAGAGCTGCTAGAGCAGATTAAAAGCAGCAGCAGAAGGCCTTGGGAGGTAGAGTCACCACCAGTCATGTCCAGTCACTGTTCCTTGTGCGACTCCTAGGTCCTTTCTAGCTTAATGTTTCACTCGGGCTCAGTGGGCCATCCTTTGTAACTGCTATTTTTGACAATGGGATGGACTTAAAACCTACAGAGAAGGGCTGGAGATGCAGCTCAGTTGGTGGAGTGCTTGCATGCTCAAAACCCTGGGCTCAGTCCCTAGTCCCACATACACTGGGTATGATGACGCTTGCGTTTAATCCTGGCACTTCGGTGGTAGATGCAGGAGGATACAAGAACTTTAGGGCCATCCTCAGCTACATAGTGAATTTGAGGCTAGCCTGGCCTACATGAGACCCTGTTTGAAACAAAAAAAAACCTCTGGGGAGGGAAGAAGAGAGGCAAGGCCAGGCCTAGTAGAAAGTGACAGAAATATCTGTGGGGACTCAGAGAGGCCAGGTTGCACACCAGCTCTGCTACTTCTGGCTGTGAGCTCCTGGGCAGCTAACTTGCCCTCACATCTGTAAAGGAAGGTAGCACCTCCGTTCAGTGACTGAAAACGGAGTGTAAGCAGGTGAAGTATTTGGTTCACTGTTGCCATGTGTCCATCTTCCATTGAATTTCTGTGTCACTTCAGCAAGCCACCTTTGCCTGAGCACCCTTCTTGCCTGCTGTCCCAGAAGCCACCTCAGCAGAATGTCATGCTTACACAACCAAGGTGCTTTGTTTGAGGTGGACATAGACACTCCAAGGAAGACCAGTAGGCAGTTGGGCATTGGGAGCAGCTTGCATGTCGGTGTTAGGGTCCTTGGTGTGCTTCCCAAAAGCCTATCCATTATCTGCATGGAAGAGGGTGTGAAATTGATTAGCACTGATGGAGAGTGACGGCTGCAGGCGCTCCCCCAGCCTCCAGCAGGCTGCTGTGGGCCACTGACTCAGGCCTTGCCATTCGCTGACAGACAGTGTCTCCTTGATGCCAAGGCCGTTTTGCTGGGCCCTGGCAAACATTCCAAGGCCATTAGTGTCCAGCAGCCTCTTGCTGCTCCGAGAACCAAGGCAGAAGGGGCACCATTCGTGAGTGCCGTTGCTGCCAGCACTTGGCCTCTGTCTTGGCAGATGAAGCCACCTCAAGGGTGTCATGTCACAGAGCAGCACAACCTTCTCTCACCCCTTCCTCCTGCTGTACTCTCTCTAATTCATAAACAGCTGGTTTCCCTACTCCCATTATAGACAACCGTACCACAAAGTGGGAACCCGCAAACATTGCTGATGTGAACAGTATTTCTAAGATATTTAGATGACCGTGACCCTCAGATTAGTAAGAAATGAGTGTCTAATACTTCACCAAGCCTGCACAGTTACCCACTCAACAGAGTCAGATGTTGGCTTTTCAGGATCTCTCCGACACCTTTCCCTGGAGTGCAGTGCACTTGGTGTGATTTTGCACTTGAGCAAGATTCAATAGGGAGAATCGAGTCATTTGGCAAGTGTTCATCAGACTCCTGTTTTGGGTCAGGTTGGACTAGGCGCTGGCCAAGGACGAGAGGCCCAAGTGCCAGTTAAAGACCCAAGAGTGGTGTGCTGCTGTGGAGGACTAGGGATCCAGAGAGCAGCTCCATCCAGCTTAGCGACTCTGTGAGTCTTCCAGATGCCCACCAAGTAGGGGTGGGTGTTTCCAGTCCACTGCCAGACCCTGGGAGAGGGGCGGGGGAGGCAGAGCTGGGCCGAGCCAGACCTTTCCCTGGTTCCCTGGCTCAGGCCACTTCACTGCCCCAGCCTATTTTTTCCTGTGGTTGCCTTTTGTTTTTAAGGTGTTTGAATTTTTGTACTTGGAGAAATTAGATAGTCAGCAGTATAGTAAAAGTGATGCCAAATAGGAAAGCCAAAGCCACACCCAGGAAGCAGGCGGAGAGCCTTCTGTTGCCTCTTCCCTAGGAGGTCCCCTATTAACTTCCAGAGTTTGCTCTTACCCACTCCACCCTGTCCTTCTACCTTGGGTCTTACCGCTGGTGCCTCCTGCAAGGTCAGGTCTCATTGCCTCTGTGCCCTCCTCAGAGCCATGTTCAGACTCTGGCAGAAAGCCCCTTCCTTCATAACTATAGGCCGTGTGTGTGTGTGTGTGTGTGTGTGTGTGTGTGTGTGTGTGTCCTTCTGTGCCTGTGGGGTTTCTTGCTGTGGTTTGGTTGGTTGGTTTGGTTTGGTTTTTCAAGACACGATTTCTCTGTGAAGCCCTGGCTGTCCTGGACTCACTCTGTAGACTAGGCTGGCCTGGAACTCACAGAGATCCTCCTGCCTCTGCCTCGAAAGTGCTGGGATTAAAAGAGTGCACCACTGCCCAGCGTGATCTCTTATTCCTAAGATTTTCACCCTGAGCCCGAGAAAGTAACCACTTCTTGACGGAGTTCAGTGTCTGTCCTTGGGTGTTAAGGAGGAGGGAAGGATCTCCCTACCTCCACATTGTTCCTTAACTTTCATTTTTGCCCCTAATGTTTAGCTTAAAAAAAAAAAGACCAAAACCCCACACAGTTCCCCCCACCACTGAAAATACTGAAGTACACACAAGCACATTCTGATATACCTGCAGCTGTAGTGCAGGATTTGGTTGGCGGTGGAACTTGTTTGTTGCTTGCAGTACTAGGAATGGAAGTCAGGGCCTTGCACTTGGTGGGCAAATGCTCTCCTCTGGAGCAATGTCCCCAGTCCTGAGGCTTAATGCACAGAGGAAATAGAAGTGTGTACTGGACTCTCCTAGCACTCAATAACTGTGCATTTTCAGTTCATATTATCTTACTACAACAGTGTGTAACTAGAAGAGAGAGCCATCCAGGCCTTGGGCTGGTGCCCAGTGTGTCCCGGCTGTACTCAGTGTCCTTGAGATCCAGAGTGAAGTTGAACATACCCCAGGGGCTCCTGGTTAACAAGATTTGAACTTTTAAAGGCCATGTAATGCTTCCAACTCTTCCAGCAAGCAGCAGCCCTCGTGATCAGTAAATATCCAGGGTGCTTGTCTCAGCAGATTTTACTGGGCTCCCCAAACAGGCTGAAGCCCAGAAAAGACCGGGATCCCTGTGGGTTCAATGTGCAGAAGCCCCGTCAGAAGCAAGACGTAATTAGATAGGTGCTGGCAGGAATTTCTGAAAGAGGGAGGAGCGCCTTAGAGAGAGGTTTTTCTTTCTTCGTTCCTGGGAAAATTATACTCAGCAGGTTTATTCAATAAAGTGTTCTCACCACATACTTTGCACTGTAATGACTTACAAATTGCATGCTAATTTTGCCACAGTTAAATCATTCCAGGCTTTATCCTGCAAAGAAAAAGATGGACTCTGTAATGAAACAGCATCCACGGGGCTTGCTATCTTAAGCAGACCAACTGTTTCTTCAGCGTCCGGAACTCACTTGAAGATATGGGTGAACAGGGGTGAAGGGTGGAGTGACTGCGTGGGGTGCGTGACCCTGAGCGCCAGGAGAAGATGCAGGCACTGGGGGTCTGGCTGCCACTATTCTGCTAACTATGCTGGAAGCTCCGAAAGCAAGCTTTGAGAGAGAGAGCATCCTGCTGAGAGTTCCTCTCAGCTCATCTTTAAACCAGTGCCTCACAGACTTTCTCAGCCAGTGAATTTGCCTGTAGAAGATAGAGAGAGAAGGGAGGCCTTCATGGTGTCTTTTCCTCTCTCCTACTTCCCTCTGTTGGATGCCCACAGTTTCAGCCACGGGCCCCTTTCGTGTCTTCTGCTTCCCTGACACTCATTTCCAGTCAGTCACTGAAAGAGAAGTCAGTGGCGTCTGAGTTCTGGATCCACACCTCTCTGCTTGCCAGTGTGGCCTTGAGCACTGTTTTCCCTTTCTGATCCTCGGCCCTCACTCAGTGACCCTAGCACCTCACTCCCTGCCACCTCCCAGGCCTGTTATAGGGTTTGCTAGGATCGGGGCTATGTCAGAGCCTCCCATAGTTCTGCAGGCTCACCGCCAGAGATACCTGGGTGTCACCATTGGCTCCTCTGACCCATTAAGTGCAAAGCCAGACCCTGGGGTCCTTAGAGTGGGAGCACTCCTGGGCCATTCACCAGTGTAACCACCCAGACTCTGGAAGCCATCTGCTTATTCCTGCCACACATCCGTCAGGCAGGCTCTACCTGCATTGACATCCCCTGTCCCCTGCTCCCTGCCAAGGGCATCATTGCAGCACCCACCTGACTAGTCTCTCTAGCTCTAAGAGTGTGGTCCTGTGGTCCTTTCTCACCCTTATCCAGAGAGTATCTAAGAGGACCACCCCACCCCCCAACACACACAGAGATGACCAATGTTGTGGTATCATCTGCTCATAGGTGAGCCTATACCAGACCCTGCCCCATCTCTCACCCATCACTACATGAAGGAACTGCTTGTACCTTCCTGGATTTCTACTTTCTCACATCTGCAAGTGCTAGCATTTCGGAGACCGAGGCAGAAGAATCTCAAGTATCTCAAATCCGAGGCTAAATCAAACACCCGCTGGACATTTGTCCATTGTGTCTCGTCTGCCCTGAACACTTCTCTGCACCATCTCTTCTGCAGCCTCCTCTGCTGCAGCTGCCCCTCCGTAGCCTTCAGGGCTTGAGTGTGCAGTCATCAGATGTGTGTAGAGCGCCTGTCACATACCAAGCAGCTAAAGTAGTGTTCTCTCTCCGTTCTTAGAAAAACCCGTCCCTGAGAATGCCTGGAGCTTGTCCTCGGTGCCTAAGCACAGCTGTCACAACAGCCTCGGGCTGGGGATTGGTGGTCACAGGCCAAGGCTCTGCCTCCCACCTAAGGACCGTGGTACCGCCTTTGAACTGCCTGCTTCTCTTTGCTTACTGGCAAGTGCATTGTTGGAAGAGCAGAGGTCTTGTGCTGCGGGTCCTAAGCACAGAGAGTTCTTGGCTTAAGAGAGGAGGCTGCTTGTCAGAACTGTTGTCACAAGTATTGCTGATCCGTCTCTAAACCAATGAAGTCTTCACTGGTAGAGTTCACTCGTGTTTTCTGCCCCAATAGAATCGGCATTTTCTCTTAACTTCTGCTATGGTGGGAACTCTGCTTCTCAGTCCTGGCTGGCTGGTTCTCCATTGTCAAAAAGAGCAGTTGGGTGTTCAGGGTTTTGTTTGTTTGTTTGTTTTTAGGGAAAGGAAGGCACCGTGGTCCTGGGGAGCCTGGTAGAACCAGGCTAAGCATGAGCACACAGAGCGGAAGGTGCCCTGTGTTGTAGGACAAGGGAAGCTGCTTGTGGGAACCTTTCACACACAAGCGTGCTATGTGTACTGAGTCTCTTCCTTGTGAGCAGGGCCCTGGCCTGAGAGCCCTGGATTCTTCTGGAGCTGCTAGCCATTAGTTATGCACACACACCCAACCCCAGACGCCTAGACTGTTGCCCAGCCTCAGCTTCCCCAGCTGAGAAGATGCAGCTGCTAGGAGCTTCTTGAGCTCTGTGCCCTGTTTTAGAAGCTTTTGGAGGAAGGGCTTGTTTGCGGGCACTTGCACCTCTCTTGTCTCTACCACTTCCAGTGGAGCTGCATGTTGAGGCGCAGAGGGGTCTGTGTTGTCCTCACAGCCCCTTTATGACTGTCCCTTTCCATCAGCCAGAGACAGCTCACTACCTGTCATGGCAGATTAGAAATGGCATCCTCGGAGCATTTCAAGGGCTTGTGACCAGAGAGAAGCATGGGGGAGTAGAGGATGGGGGCCGGCGGTTCGTTTGTGCTTCCAAAGACAGATTAACATTTAAAGTGGAGATGCAGCTGAAGGAGAGACACACCAGCCCGCTGCAGTAATAGCGCCTCGGCGCTCCACATTCCACCTCCGTGGTATCTTTGGCGATGAAACTGTTTATTTTAGCAACCCTCCGACAGGCTTATGCTGCTGGGAACTGCAATCTGTTCCACTTACAATGCACCATTCAATTACCATCTAAGATTTTATCCCAGCCCTCTTGTACAGAGGGAACAAAACAAAAGCTTTCAGAGTGTCTTCTCAAATTGGATATGGAATATTCTGGCCTAGCTATAGTTTCTCCTCCCCCACCCATCATTCTTGTACAGGATGCCAGGCTCACATAGAACTCTGCTGGGTAGCCCAGGATGGTCCTCAGTTTCTGTTCCCCCTGCCTCTACCTCCCAAGTGCTGGGATTACGGGTGTATGCCACTGTGATGGGGTTGCTGAGGCTCAAACCAAGGGCTTCATGAGCTATATACCAGCCCTCCTCTCATTTTTAAATTTCTTCTTTACTGGGAGAAAGGCAGGCCAAAAATCCCATGCTTAATGCTCCTGGTTTACACTGATTCCCATGTAACTTGAAACACGGTGCCCGGATATTTATCCACTAATGCTGGAGTGGGTTCGTGCTGCTAAGAACTCTCTGCTCTTTTGCACTATGAAAGGGAACACAGGCTTGGAGCCAGTTTGTAGGCCTCTCTGCTCCAGCTCCACCACTCACCGCACCCAAGCTTCCAGTGTGGAATGTGGATATAGTTGTAGTTCTTACCTCTTGGGATTCTGAGGAAGAAATGTGATTCATCTAGGGCAGTGCCTGGCACTCAGGAAATTGTGCCACTTTTGCACAACAGAAAGGCCTCACACCAGGGAAGTATGATGTCTCCCACTTGGAGGTGTGCGATGGTCACATGATATGTCTCAGATTTTCCTGTCTGGAATCTGAAGGTGATACCTGCTACGTGTGCCCAACAGGGGCCACACAGCAGGGAAGGCTTTGCATATCAATGAGGACTGCAGCAGGACTGACTTCTTGCTGCAGCAGAAGGCAGTCACTGTCACTTCTTGACGCCCCTGCTCAGTTCCATGTTCAGTTCAACATATGTAGAGATTTTCATTCTGAAACTTAACAAAGGGGGTAGCATGTGCACCCAGATTCTTGGAATGTCTCTTTAATCCCTCTGAATGATAGCCCCATCTAAAGAGCACTTGATTTGCAGACCCGGGTTGTTTGTAAATTATCTGCCCAATACAGCAGCACCCCCAGGGACTGTGTGTTTGTTGTGGGGAGATTTAATTTACTGATGGGAGGGTGATCCTGAATGGTTGACTGTCATGCTCTGCTTAGGTGTCAGTGTTTGGCTCCAGCACCAGGCATTTCTTGAACCAGCTGTCCTGACCACTGCCAGCCATCAGCCTCAACTCCATTCACACATGTCAAACAGGCAGAAATCTTGACACCTGGCTAGGAAGGTGCTTCCACCCTGGATGATCTGTTTGCTTAGTATCTGTATCAGTGTGCTGAAGAAAGGCTGGGCTGTGGGCTATACTCTTCCAGGACCACTCACTACATTCTCTGCTTTATCCAGTCACTCTTGAAACCCGTTCCGCCTGTCAGTGGGCTCTTTTTTGGTGCAGCGCTACTGCCCTGCAGGTTTGCTTGTCCGTCTATCGAGCGCAGTCCTTGGAATACTTGAGACCTGGCATCACGATGGGATCAGTTCACCAGGAAAGAAACTGCATGGAGAAGCTCATGGTGAACCTCTTTACTCCTTAAACTTTGATACTCCCCAGACACATATCCCAACCAGCTATCCAGCACTGCCGTGCTGACAGTCCGTTGGGAGTCTCAGGCACCCTGAGAGTACCTGTCAGATGCCTAGTTTGACTTCATGTCACCTGGATGCTGGAGAACCAAATCAAGTCTTTATCTTGGAATCTGTGTCTTTAAAAATCAAGAAAAGGAGCCAGAAGTTCACTAATCTTCCCTAAGTTGCCCATGTTCATCCATAGCAAGACTAGGATAGAGAAGGCAAGGATGTGCTGCCTCAGGCCCTTTGAGAACAGAACAGAACTTGAGAAGACAGACTGGCAAGAACTGTGCCCAATCTTACTTGCTTCCCATTGAGATGACATAGAAACTCCTGATGTTTTGTTGTTGTTTGTTTCCTCTTACGCAGCGAGGGTATATTTGTATTTTGTGTCCCCAAACCCACAGCCCATATTGTAACTGTCGGAGGGGGTTGGTGTTTCCAGACAGGGTTTCTCTGTGTAGCCTTGGCTGTCCTGGACTCACTTTGTAGACCACGCTGACCTTGAACTCCCAGTAATCTACCTGCCTCTGTCTCCTGAGTGCTGGGATTAACGATGTGCGCCGCCTGGCACACACCACTTGCTGTGGCCCTTCTGAAAGTGCTAGGGCGGACACCTGGCCTTCAGAAGCCAGCCTGAGTCTTGGCTCTGCATGGCCGGCACGGTGATGGCCACGCCTTTCTTAGAGATAAGCTGACGTCTCAGGTCTGCACTAGAAAATTCTGCTTTCCAGTCCTAAGGCTGTATGCTTGGAGTTGAACATTGGACAGACGTTGGAGATGCTCCGAGGAAAGGGAAAGAGGGACATGTGGAGCTTGGTGTCACCCTCTTGGATCTGTGCCTTCTGGAAAACAGCATGGAGAAGCCTAGGGGGTAGCGCCCTGTCTGGTTAACAGGTCAGGTTGTAGGTAGCAAAAGTGTAACAGGAAGCATTGCCAGGGCACTGGGCCATTGAAAGGAGCACAAGCAGATGACTCACCTCGTTCTGGAGCCCTGTGGTCTTTATCATCTTCATTTGTTATTCTGAAATCAGTGCCTGCTGGTCACTGGGGTGTTGTGTGGCGAGCACAGTGGTAGGCCTGCTGGTCACTGGGGCGTTGCCAGCCTCACCTGCTTGAGCTGGTGTGTCTACCATGGTGTGAGAAGTGACTGCCTGACACCAAAGGCCACCTTCAGGGCCTCAGCTGCTCCCTCCAGTGGGTGGTCATTACTCATACCTCCGACCATGTCTCTATCACATACTATTCTGTCTGAACTCTGTGAGCTGCTGGTTCCTGGGAACTCATAAACTCCCCTGTTCCTTTTCTCTATTCTGTCCATGCCTGGCACCCCACCACTGTTTGCTTTCCCAGCCAGCCAGGCTGACCGCTCTTCACCATTATTTCTGTCTGTTTGTTTTGTGGTGCGTTGATTATTGGTGTTGTTTTGTTTTGTTTTTTTGAGAAAGGGTCTCATTATGTAGACCAGGCTGGTCACCTTATTTTGTGTCTAGACTGTCCAATGAGACTGTCAGATCCCAGCTTCTCCTGGCTCTCTCAGGCCTTGTCCAGCCGCTGGGTTCCCACAGATTCACACAGAGCATATGTCCTGTATCAGCGCAGTCTTCAGAAATGGTTCACTCCTGTGCATTAGGCTCCTTACACACTGTAACCACCTGAGAAATGTGTGCTCTCGTGTCCACCTCTCAGTTCTAGCTCAGCACGCAGTGTCCGGCACAGTTAAGTGTAGGGTGCATGGATGTGGGGATCCCAATCCTCCAAAGGCTTTCCTTCGCTTTCTTCTTCCCTCTTTTTATTTTTCTTTCTTTCTTCCCTGCCTTGGGGTAATGGTCTTGCTATTAGACACCTAGTGAGGCCAGGTCCTGAACCCTCTGCTGTTACTCATTTTCACAGACACGTGTCTATGGATCAGACATGTGTCCCCTCCTCAGGGAGTCTGTATCCTGTTAACGGGCAATTATGTAATAATGAGCAATTTCACCTCCATGTGCCTTGGTTTCTGATTTGTACAGTGGGATTAATAATCCCTTCCCTCTCCCCTTTAACTTTGCTCAGAAGGACATGTGTGTGTAATAAGGCTTTAAACTCTGTGGTGCTGTAGAAGCGCACGGTCTGGGCACCGAATGCTTTTGTGAATGAAGTTGATTCCTGTGCCTTGCCCCTGGAGCAGAAAGTTAAAATCCGAGTGAGATGAGAAAGAGGCTCTAGAAAGAGGTTCTTTATAAACTGTGACATCAGCAGCGCTCTGTGACTACTGTGTGAACATTAACGGTTACCAGCTTACCAAGGAATTGGCTACTAAATGAGGCTGAGGATTAGTGGCGGTGATCTCCAGGCAGAGCAGGCCTGCGGCCTGCAGCCCTCTGTGCCTTGCAGACAGGCCTTTAGGGGCGAGATGAAAAGTAGCCTTGCCTTGCTGCAGGCTGGCCCCCCGGGTAAATAAAGAAGTGCATTATCTGCGGCTAAGTGGTCTCTGAAGGGCTTCTGCTGGAGATTGACGGCCATGTGCTAAGCCCTCCCGTTCCAGCGTCCCCAGGGCTCCGTCAGTGACAGGAGCCTGTGTTGTCTGAAGGAACCATGGCCATAAAAATAGCCAGGGAATTAGGAAATGGGCCATTGTCATCACAAGTGTGGGCCCAGCGCCTGCTGCCTTAGACTGGGCCACAACTGGAGCACATTCTTGCATCCCCCGAGCAGCATTTTAATAGACTCACCGTGGGCTCCACCCAGCTTCCTGGAGCTCACAGTCCACCCTAATGCCCACTGTCCACATGAATAATAACATAGACCATGGCAGAGATCACAGGGAGAGGCCATGTTGTCTCAGGTGCTGATGGGATTTGCAGGAAGGAACGGGAAAGGCTTTGTGGAAGAGGTTGCTTTAAAACATTCTATGCTTGAGAGACACTTGGGGTCGGGGTCCATGTTGAGAAACATGAGGCCACGCTGGGGGCAAGGATTCTCCCAGCAGTCCATGCTGCTGGTCCACAGATGGTGGGGGTGCGGAGGGTGGTATTCTGGAAGTGCTGCGGTGATGGACACTCGAGTGGTCGGTAAAAGCTGCCGGGTCGCATGCCGTAAGTGGGAGGATGGCGTGGAATGTGCATGGTGTCTCTAAGCCTATTTGGTTGGGAATTTGTTTTTTTATAATAAGAATTGGCTGCCAAGGAAGAGGGGTAGACAGTGTGGCAGATCTTAGAGGGAGCCGGTCATCACTTGGGAGGTGGAGAGGGCGGTGGGCTTGTGAGAAACGGTGAGAAAGTTGCATCTTGCCCCAGACATGACGGAAGCTAGGGGGCACTTGTGCCAGTGCTGTTATCTGGACACGGGGGTAGGATGGGGAGAAAGGAGTGTTGGGATTCAGAATGGGGGAGGTGGGTCTTACAGGAAACTTATGTGTGAGGTCCCAATTGGGAGAGTAAAGAGTAGGTAGGCTAAAGAGGCTCATTTCCTGGAGTGAAGAGAGAGAGGAGCAGGCACAGAAGCTGTGGGGAAGAGGGTCGAGGTAGACAGAGGATTTTATAAAGAATAGTTCACAGCCTCCTGACACACAGAAAGGTGATAGCTGTGTAAGAAAAGGATCACCAGTTTCCTTCATGTGGTCATGACACTGGGTTACTGTGTCCCATACTTATGTATAAGCATGTGTGTCACTTTTTTTTTTTTTTTAGTTTCTGTGTGAGCATGTGTGTGCAAAGCATTTGCATGTGTGTGCACATGTATGTGGAAGTCAGAGGTCTTCCATAATTACTGTCTACCTTTTGCTCTGAGACAAGGTTCTCCCTGAACCCGGAGCTTACCAATCAGGTTAGACAGTCTGGCCAGTGGGCTCCAGGGATCCTCCTGTGTCTGAACCCCCACGCCCCAGCACTGATTGCAAGTGTGCACGCACATTGCCAGCTTTTCCTTGGGTACTAAAGACCTGAGCTCAGGTCCTCATGCTTCTGTGGGAAGCACTTTACCCACTAAGCCATCTCCCCAGCCCCCAGTTCAGCATATTTTTAAGCAAACTACATTTTAGCCAAGTGTGGTGGTGCATGCCTTTAATCCCAGGAATTGGGAGGCAGAGGCAGGTGAAATTCTGTGAGTTCAAGGCCAGCCTGGTCTACATAGTGAGATCCAGAATTTAGAGAGACCCTGCCTCAAACAAATAAGCAAACAAACAAAAGCAACTAAATTTTAGAAAAGAGAAAAGCTGATAGTTGCTTAGGTGGTGTCTCTTCAGCTTTTCTGGGATGGAATATGCAGATGAGTGAGATAATGTAGTCCCCAAGTCATCAGAAAGGAAAAATGAGCTTTGAACTTGCCTATGTGGCCTCCATGGTCCATGTAGATAGAATGAGGGTTTCCAAAAGATACTTCAGGACAGAAGGACGAGGGCTTTTCCTGCTGCGTGATGGCAGCACGTGACTTGCGTGACTGGACCGGACACTCATCCTTTGCCTCTCCGAAGGCTCTACAGCCCCTCCCCTGCCCTTGTTTGTCTCCAGGACATAGTGCGGCGTGGGGAGATCATAGACAGCGACATGGAGGACGAGTTCTACCTGCGGCGCCTGGATGCCGGGCTCTTCATCCTCCAGCACATCTGCTACATCATGGCAGAGGTCTGCAACGCCAACGTCCCCCAGGTAGGAGGGCTCCTGCGCGGACAGAAGCGCAGTGCTTCCTGGAGTCCCCTCACCTATGGAGCCTCTGTTTTGGGTGAGAGGATGACACTGATCTCATTCTTTGCCATCCTTGTTAGATTCGCCAGCGGGTCCACCAGATCCTGAACATGCGCGGCAGCTCCATCAAGATCGTCAGGCACATCATCAAGGGTGAGTTGGGTGTTCCTGGCTTGCATCTCGGGGCCACTCGGCTCCCTGGACCTTAACGGCGTCCCCAGCAACTGGGGCCCCGGATGATCTGGACTGAAAGCAGCAAGCCCTTCTCCACTTCACCCTGCCAGGTCACTGTGCCGAACACGGACGACCAGCCTGTCACTCTGTCTCTCCCCTTCTTCCAGCTCCACAACCTAAACACGCAGATGAGAAGCACTAGGGCTCAGGGATGACTGTTTGTAAAACACACTTGGTGGGGAGTTGGCTCAGTTCAAAGTGCTTGCCTCACATCGCACGAGGACTTGAGTTCAGAGTCCCACAGCCCACGTGTGAGGCTTGGCGCACATAGGGAGGTGGGGACAGGCCAGCAAGTCTAGCTGAATTGCTCAGTTCAGGTTCATTGAGAAAGATGTCCAGCTCCAATCTCTGGCCTCTGCATGCACACACACACACTCACACACACACTAAAGCCACGACGAAGCAGAGAACAAGGACATGGTTTTTTACTGCATGTAGTAGGACAGAGAGCAAGGACCTAAGAAGCAACTAGAGTTATAGAGGCCAGAGCAGGGGCTGTGAGGTGGCGTTTTAGCAAGGCTTGCCTCTCACCCTCTGCCAGCAGCATCCCTTTCCTTTGTTCTCCTTCGTAGGAAGCTTAAATGAGCTGCTTCTGGCTTTGCAGTATGGACTCGGGGTGAACCTCCCTCCTTCTCTTGTCCTCTGTGACATCTCCCAACTGCCCTTGCGTCTTTGTCTGGACCTGACCAGGCCAGGATAGCTCTGGAGGTCACTCAGTGAGCCTCAGTCACAAGGCAGGACTGTCTCTACTGAGCTCAGGCTGCAGTAGCACCGTGGGCCACTTCAGCTCTGCACTAACTGGAGCACGGTGGGCTTACATGTTCAGGATGGTAACTCCACAGCTCAGGGTCCTGGTGGGTTGGTGGAGCACAGACAGACCCACTTCTCTCTCTGGACTTGGTCCGCCCACTGCTCAAATGAGGGGATGGGCTACATTGACTCTGAGGCTTTGCCTTTCAGTGGCTCATAGCCCCCTTGCAGACAAGAGGATGAGCAGATGAGAGGCTCTGGGCCAGCTCTCAGTCTGCCTCCTGGCTCTGTGATGGGTGTGTTACCTCAGGAGGAGGCCCAGGCTCTAAGCACCATGGGGTTGAAGGAGGTAGTTGATGGGAGCTATTTGAGTCTCAATAAGCTCAATAAATGATGGTCATAAAATGTTAGGTAATTACACTCATCATTGCCATCACTAAGGCTCAGCTGAAGGCCTGTGGGAGGCCTCAAAAGAGAAGTGGCGTGAAGCTGGTCTATGGGGCTGAGACAGCAACATTCCAGGAGGAAGGAACTGTGAGTGGAAGCCATATGCTTGGTGCAGCCCTGCCAGGCTGCAGGCATGGCCCCCATTGTGTCCATTCTGATGAAGGATAGTTATTCCGAGGCCTTGTCATCTGCTCTTTTCCCCAAAGAAAAGACAGTGGGGGTTGCCCTGGTCCCGTAGGGGACCTTGGGTGTTCCCGTCGGTATCAGAGCCTCATGAATTCCCTAGCGTGAGCCAGCCTCCTCCGGGGGGGGGGGGAGGCATGGTGACTGCACCCCCAGCCTGTAAATGCCATTTACTTCCAACGCCCACATGTTCAATTAGAGCTTTTCTTTACCCTCGGCTCTGCTGTCTGGCTTCCAGGCTTCTCCCCGCACCTCCATCCACTTAGTCAAAACAGCGAGCTTCCAAGAAGGAGAGAGCTTGGGAGCAGCTTGAAACACAGTAGGTGGATGTTTTCCCTTCTGAAATGCTCTGTGTATACCGTGGGTCATTTAAGACATCCTGTTTGAGCCAGCCTCCGCCACCCTCTGTGCCGACTGTGTATTCACTGAGGGGCCTGGACAGAGGAGAGGCCTGGGCAGCTGCTTCTCTACGTGGCTTCCTTCTCCCCAGCTCTGATTAGACCTCACACCCTCCTTCCAAGCCAGCCCTGCAGGAAGTCCCGCCCACTCTGCCTCCATACTCTGTCGGAATCTATTCACTCCTCTCTCTCCCTCTGTATTCCACCCAAGCCCTTTATCACAGTCAGTCATTGTTTTTATTTATATGTTTGTTTACTCGCTTGATCTGTCTCATGCATTAAAATGGAAGCTCCGGGATGTAAGGCGTGTTGCTGCCTTACTCGCTATGTCTCCTAGCTCCTGGGGCAGTCGGCTCACAATGAGAACCCAACAGTGTTTCAAAGCTGCCCATCGAAGCCCTCCTCCGATAGGGACGTCTCCTAAGATCCCTCCTGGCTAGCTAGGTACTGTGTCCCCAGCACCTGCTCGTCGAGTATGCAGATCCGAGGGACACAGATGGGTCAGTGACCAGTTACAGTCTGGTCACTCAGTGAACACTGAGCTGGGCCAGATCTGCCAGACAGGCAGTCCTTCTCCATTCACAGTCTGGTGATCGTAACAGACTAAAAGCCACTCAGGAGTTGTAACCGTGGAGCTAAGGGGCAGCAAACAGCTAGGAGGGCAGTGCATGGCCCAGGGGAATCCAGGCCAGAGCCCTGGCAGGCTTCAGTGATCTGGGCTAGGCCCCAGCGGTGGGCAGTGGCACTATGGCAGGTTATTAGTTCTTTGGGCGTATGGCAAGTTTGGGATCATGTAGTAACTGCATCTCCCTGTTTGCTAGTACCCAGGAGACATCTCACTAGCACTCACAAGAAATGGTTTGGGTATTTGAAGCTATGCAAGTGTAAGTTACAGGAAGGGAACTGGACACCATTACTTGGTTGAGAGGGCCTCGCTATAATAGAAAGGGTCACAGCCCCTTCCTACAGGCCAGCTCTGCCTCTCAAGAACATGCCAGAAGGAGCCTCTCCCCATGCCGTCATCCAGAGCCTATGTCATAACTATAAACACCCCTCACAGGGTGCAGAAGGACCCTCAGGGCCAGTCACTCGGCAGTGTGAGGTCAGTGTTGAGATCAGAGGACACGCCAGTGAGTCAGGGCTGGCTCTGTGCAGGCCACCCCACACATGCCGTGCCCTGCCCTCCTTTCCATCCCTGCCTCTCCCCTACCCCATCACCATCAAAATGAGTGAAGAAACAAAGCCTCATAAAGAAAACCAGCTCATCACTCTGTCTGCTTTGATTTTAATTTTGTTTTTCAGTTTGGGTTGCTTCTTTTTTTTTTTTTTTTTAACATACTAATTAGATGAGAGCTTTTTTTCTTTGATTTTATGGCCTACATATTTCCTAAGTTTTGCTGGCAGGATGACAGCTGATGTATCCCTTGAGGTCTCAGGAAACCGCTGATGAGGCAAGCCCAGCAGGGGACTTTTCCCAGGGTTTTCAGTCCCCTTTTTCATGGTTTTCCTCCCTCCTTTCTGTTAGGGGGTGCCAAGAGCACTGGAATAATTGATGGCTCATTAAAGCCCTGCTTTCTGCAGACTGCTTACTCGGCGCTCCCGGGTCTAACCATCCCCAAACAGGCGGACAGGCCTGAAGACCACAGGCCCTTGAAGGAACAGAGAAGGGCAGGCCCTACTCTGGTCTCCTCAAGGGTAGCAGTGTCTTCTCCCTCCATCCTTGATGCCTGGCACACAGCAGAACATGGTCACTGCTGAATGAACTGTGGACCAGGGTGGGTCTTCAGGCCTGTCTGCCACAGGAATTCAGCCCCACAGGAAGAGCAGTCCCCCACTGACATGCACAAACATACACACATGGTCCTAGCCACACTTCTTGGACTTAGTTGTTTTAATTTTAGGGTTTTTTATTTTTTTTTTTTTTGTTTGGGTTTTTTTTTTTTGTTTTTGTTTTTTTGTTTTGTTTTTGTTTTTTTTTTTTTCTTCATTCTTTTATTTTTTGAGACAGGGTCTCCCTCTATAGCCCAGGCAGATCTTGAACTCATGATCCTCCTGCCTTGGCTTCCTGAGCAGCTATGATTACAGGCCCATGACATGGGGCCAAGTGAAGCCACACTTTTGCCATGTGTTCCCTCTAGTATTCCAGAAGCCCTGGAATGCAGGCACATAAGGACACCAAGACTGCCAGGGTTTAGTGGTGTCACCCGCATCACACTCGCTCGGGTGCCTGTTGGAAGGCTGAAATGCATTGGCCGTCTAGGAGTGAGGAAGTGCTCGTTGCATGGAGCCCTTCCTTCCCTGGCCTGCAGCTGGCAGCAGCCCGGACTGAGGACCCAGCAGGAAGGCTGTGGCTACTGCAGTCCAGCCTCTACATAGTGACAAGGGGGTGCTGTAGCAGCCAAAATGGCCACATGGCCCAGCAGCAGCAGTTTCCTTTCTCAGAGTGTACCCGTAACATGTCCCCCTGGCCCAGCAAAATGTGCTGCTAAAGCATGTCACCAACCCCAGTGTTGTCAAGCAGGCACTATGGACCTGAGGGACCTGCCTTGGCAGTTTCTGCCTCATACCTGGTGTGTGTCACTGAAGTCTTCAATATGGAGATGCTGGCTTGCCCATCCCTCCCTCCTCTTTCATCCTGCATCTCATATGGAGCTCTGAGTAAGCTGTGTGCACTGGTCCAGGCCCCTGCCTGGAAAACAGCTTTCCCTTTGCCCTCCCTCCCCCTCTCAACATAAACAGAACAGCTTGTATTCCATGTCTGTGTGGTAAACCTGCTGTCTAAAGTTTGCTTTAATATTTATGCGTTCAGCACTGCTGCCTGGGTTAGAGCTCCATCAAAGCCCTTATTCTAAGAGCATTTCGGTTGCTGAGGAAGTAGGGAAGGGAGTGGATGTCTGCCATCTCCCTCTGTCTAGCCCACCCCTCCAACCCCTGGTCCTTCATCGCTGTCCTCCCCACTCCAAAGTGCTTCCTTCAGCTAGCATCTCCCCTCTTCCTTCCATGCACAGCAAAGAGAACTCTCCCCAAGACCTTTGGGAGGAATCTGTTCAATATTTATCATCTGCTGCAGCGGCTGAAAGAACCGGCAGTAGCCAGCCCCAAGATCTGCTTCAACCAGAACTCCAGAAACAAAGATGGAGGCTGGGGGCCTAGACAATGCCCCAGCTGTTCTGTGGATACAAACTGCCAGGCGTCAGAGACAATGGAGGAGCCTAGGCTGGGTCATCATGCCAGCCTCTGGGGATGGCCAGCTCCATGTGGGACTCTGTCCAGTCCCTGCCCTCGGCTAGCATGTGTTTCTGAGAGCAGCTCTGACCTGACAGAGGAGTGGGTCCCCAGTCCTCCCCACACCTGTCCCAGCCACTGAGGCCATCAGCACAGAAGTGTGTCCAGGGTTGCCCTGTGGAGCAGCTTTGGGAGGCTCCAGGAGCAGTTTTTCCCAGAGCAAGCAAGGGCAGGGTATTGCTTAGGTTGGCAAATGACACTTTGGGGACCAGCCTCACCCCTATTTCTTTGCACTGCTTATATTGATTCTGGGTAAATTCCAGTTCTTCTTGCAGCCCATGCTTGGGCAAGCTGCCACAGTTCCTTCACATCCTCAGTTGCTTCTGTGAGCAGGACTGGCCCTTGGCCTGCCTGTGGCTGCAGGGGTTATGTCGGCCATATCTGTAGGACTTGGTGCCCAGCAAGTGTACCTGATCCCAGAGTACGGCTCATGAGCTGGCCTTGCTTCCCTCTGCTACAGCCTAATTGAGAAACCTGCTAAGGTGGGGGTGGGGACAAGGCATTCACAGCCTTGGCAGAGATAGCAAGGGGCTTGACACATTCTTGCTCGCTGTGCGCTGGACATCTGGGATGCCTCCCTCCAGGGAAGTGACTTAGAACATTGGTTGAGAATGGGAACAGCAGAATGATCACACCAGGACAGCAGAGTGCATGGTCCTGGTTTCTGCCCCAGAGCCCTTTGCTGAACCACAGGTGACCAAACAGGATCTGCTGCTCACTGCCTTGCCCTGGGCAGCCCTACACTGCTCCCTTCGGTCATCAGCAAGCCTCCCTTCCCCTCACAGCTTCAGGCAGCCACCGTGTATTTTGTTTACATCTTGCTCTCTCACTCTTCTGAAAAGTGGACACTGCAGAAGCAAATCCTCATCTCTTCCTCTTTTCTTCTTACTGTACTAGGGATTGAATTCAGGGCCTTGATCATGCTGGCCAAGCAGTCGGACACTGAGACACACCCCAGAGTTGGCCATTTAAGGCAGCAGAGTGGGCCTGAAACCTTGCATTTCTAGGATGTTCTCCCATGGTGCCATGCTGCTGATCATGTTCCCACACTGCAAAACACAAACCAGGAGAGAGCTTACATGATCTCTTGCCTGTTTGTGCTACTGTAACAAATGCCTAAGACTGGATACTTCATTATAAATCCTGGAGCTCCGGAAGCTGGGAAGTCCAAGATCAAAACGGGCCTTTGACATATGAGAGACAGGCCAGGAATGTTGTCTGTCCCCATGTGACAACAGAAGGCCCCCACCTGTTCCAGCACCTTTGTGAAAGAGTCAAATCCCATTCATACGGGGGTTGGGGCCACAGCATTAACTGATGAGGGACACAGATCTCCAAGCACATCAGTGCTCACTAGGTGTGTGTTGAGTGACTGTGTGAAGCTGAAGACAGAGGTACTAAAAGACGAGTGTGGAAAGATAAGTCAGACCTTTCCCACAGAGAGCCTCCAGGATCACGGCTATAGCTGCCACGAAGGGCTGGCCCTCAGTGGCTTTCAAGCCTCAGACTCACTGTTACACACCGAGATTTGGGAGCAGTGTAGAAAGACACAACTCGGGACCATATCCATGGTCCAGCCTAACTCACCCTGTCCTTTTTCCCTAGAGTACGCAGAGAACATTGGGGACGGCCGGAGCCCTGAGTTCCGAGAGACGGAGCAGAAGCGCATCCTGGCCTTGCTGGAGAACTTCTAGAACTGGGCAGAGTGTGCTGTGGAGCCCCAGCCCCCTCCCGGACTCCGTTTTTACAGTTGTGTGGCTTGAGCAAATTAAAGCTAGTTTTGGTATCCTCCGGCTGACCTTGTGTGTGAAAGCCTCCTGCCAACCCTGTCCCGCTCCTCCACAGCAGCCGCAGGAACGGGCACACCTAAGGAAGGCTAGAGCTGCCTCACCCTGACTCCCCTGTCCTGGCGAGTGGAGAGGGTGTTGGTGGAGGGCTGGCCAGATTTGTCGCTGGGAGGCTGCTGGTGGCAGGAGGCGCCTGCTACTGCTGGAGCTGTCAGAGCTGCTGGTGTGCCACTCCGAGGCCAGCACTGCCCAGCCTCGGCTTCGGGGCTGCAGGGTGAGAGGATTGCCCGCCACAGCAGTTCCACCGCGTCTCAGCCCCGAGTGCTGCAGGCCTGACCTGTCCACAGCGGGCAAGCCTGTAGACACACATAGATCTGTGGCTGCGTGGAGCCCAGGAGCCAGGGAGTCCAGTGAGGAACAGCTGGAGGCTGGTTTCTCACAGGAGAGTGGACGTGCTCGGCGGTTGTGGGATGGTTACATGTATGTGAGAGCACTAATAGAACAGAGTTGTACATTTTAAGTGGGCAAATCAAATGTGGATTGTATCCAGTAAAGCTGTTAAGGAAGAAAGAAATGTTAAACCATCGGAAACCCCTCAGTTTAACCTGCCTCTCTAGTCTCCTGATGCGTTCCCAAGAATTGTCATTAACACCTCATGTGAGAATTTCAGCTTTACTGTTTATAACCATAAGATTTTATTCTTGGGTGGCTGGAGTGATACACACCTTAATACCAGCACTTGGAAGGCAGAGACAGGCAGATCTCTAAGTTCAAAGCTAGCCTGGTCTACGAGTGAGTTCCAGGATAGCCAAAGCTACACAGAGAAACCTTGTCTCAAAAACACCAAATAATAAATTAATAATAATCATCTGGCATGGCCATGATGCTGGTATTTTAGGCTCCTGAGAGGTTCTGAGCATAGGGGTCAGGGGTATGGGTCAGGTCAGTGCATGAGCCTGACTTTACTCAACCATGACCCTTTGGATGTGTGGTTTTGACCTCGTGTGACATCTCCAGAGCAGGCTGGCAGTATCCTAGTGCTCGTGGGAATGAAGAGCCGTGATGACAGATGTGCCGAACGCTTTTGATGCCGACTGTCTTCCATCTTGTATGGTGTGGCTTAGGAAGTGTGGTCTTAACCTCCAGCTGAGGGGAAATGAAAGCTTCACCACTGCCACATCTCCTACCCCCCCAACCCCCCAAAACACCACAGTCAGCCTCAGAGGAGAGTCCTCACATACCAGGGCACGTGGAGCAGCAAACACAGGGTTCCTTACAGCAAAGCATGCGCCCTCCCTTGCACAAGCCTGTGGGTCCCGATGCCACAATAGTGTGCTCCCTGCCTCTCACTGAACCCCGAGGGACCAGGCGTCAGGTAGCCACCAAGCACACGCTTTCAAGCAGCGGCCAGCACTGGGAGCACAAGCCGAGCCAGCCCCCGTGTGTCAGCTCTGGAAGGCCGTGTGAAGATGGAGGGTGTGCCCACCATGAGCTGAGCACCCCAGCGTGTCAGAAGCAAGTTCACACCCGTTCCTGCTTCCATCACCTCTGGGGCCATCATAGCTACACACACGGCACCTACTTCCTGGCCCCTGCTTTGTACCCATATCTTTCCCACTGCAGCAGCCACACTGGCCTGGCCATCTGCAGCTGTGGGAAGCCAATACTAAGGTCTCGGTGCTACTCGGGGCTCAGGTCCTGCAGCCAGTGAACCTCAACCCACATTGGAACCAAGATCTGTGATCCCGCTGCTGCAATCCTCCGGTCTCTGCGCACTGTCTGACACGGCTTCGATCTGTCAGTGTGCTGTCTCTGTCGACGTGAGCTTTAATAAGTCCACAGAGCAGAGCACGTGCATGGGCAACCTATGGAATTACCGACTTTCCCAGCTGAAGATGGTTCGCCTTTGATCATTGCTTGTTCGATCCTTCTCTTTTTTTTTTTTTTTTTAAACTTTATTTGTTTTTAGCCAGGTAATACTTACACATGGTATCAGAGTTCAAATTTTAATTTTAAAAAATCACATAAGGAGCCTCCTTGCTCCTGGATCTGCTCCGGCCGCCCAGCCGTCTTCCCAGTATATGGACATTGTCTGGCTATGAACTTCCAGAGGCCAGGCCTCTTGCCTGTATGCAGGTCTGCTGGTTCAGGGAGCCAGGCTGCTGGCATCTCCAGACACCAGTCCTCTGACAGTGGCTCCTGACTGTCTGCCCATCGTAAGCTGCCTGAGACCCTTTTAGCCCCAGAAGCCCCTCTGCCAGAGCTAGTCAGAACTGAGGCCCCTTAGTCTCTCAAATGAAAACACTTGCCTAGCCTGTGCAAGGCCCTGGGTGGGGAGAGAGAGTACAGTCTTAGGATAGGAGAGTGCACAGTTCCGGGGCCTTCGAGGCCGATGGGACACGGTTGCCCAAGTGTAGCTTCTACCCTGATCATACCCCGCTGCATAAAGCTGAGACCTTTAAATGCAGCTCAGACCCCATGTCTTTCTGCTAAGAACCCCAGGCTCCTGGGCTGCAGTGTCAGCCCGTGAGGCCACCCACAGGCCAACTAAGATGCCATCTGCTTCCTGGAGCAGCTTGTGCCCATCCCTGCCCAGGGGGGACTCCCGGGCTCCAGTGAAAGCCGTCCTCCCTTGACCTGGGGTCTCAGCTTGGCATTCTGGTCCAGCCACTCTTGGAGCTCGAGGCTCTCCCTTCCCGTCCATCCTGTGTCCACGGCTGAGTGGTCCCAGAGCAGAAGGCCGCAGAGAGGCAGTATTTCTTTTCCCATCCGGATAGGAGCTAAGAAACCTTGGGTAGAAACTCCTCCTGGGGTGAAGGTCGAGTCTGTCTCCTCCTGCTGCTTGGCGGTGGGGTCCACACGCCTGAATCCAGTGCGAAAGATTTGCGAGCAGGTCACGTCCTTTTCTGTGGGGGCTGTGGTCATGCGCTGGAAGGCATCGCCTCAGTCACTCGTAGTAGTAGCCAGGTGGCACCTTCTGCCATTACCACAAGCGTCAATTTAGTGTCAGCAGGGAGACGAGCCTCACTGTCCTAGAGGCGAGACTTCTTGATGAGATTTCTTCCCCGGCAGCAGAGGTAAGGCAGCCCCACATTCTCAATCTGCTGTGTTCTTCACTGCACATGGAAAGTGGTGGAATCACAGCGGTGGGCCTTAGTTATCGATGCCAGGAAAAATAGCAGGCTTCCTCCGCTCACCTTCGTCTTGATTAGCTAACACATGCCCTTGGTAGAGGCTTGGGAAGGCGTGTAAGGGTGCCCTGCCCAAATCTCCCCTCCAGATGTATCTCCTAGCCACTCAGCCCCCTCCCCGGAAGCAGCCCCTGCTGACTAGGCCAGGCACCCCCTCCAGGTCCATCCAGGATGGCCTTGTCTTGTTCTTCCCCTTGCTTTTCCATTGGACATCTACCACAGGGCACACATTTGCAGCTTCATTGCAGCGCTGGCCCTGATGTCGCTGCCGAGTTGACGAGTGCCCTGCTTGTGGCTGATCTTTGACTAAGGCACCAATGTGAGAGCATGCAGTGTAGGCCGTCACTGCACATGTGTCTAAATTCTAAAGGAGAGCTGCAAAGTCAAAGAGGAGAGGGCGTTTGTCACTGTTGCCTGTGTGGACATGTCCATCAGCCCAGTGTATGGTGTCCTCCTGGGTGGGAAACAGGTGTCAGTGGGGCTCTGGTAGCATTCAGCCTGCATCTCTCTTGCGAGTCACTGCATTCAGGGGTGTAGAATGCCTTTGCGGGATGTGTGGCATTTTGGCTGGTGGCCCCAATGTCTCCCCGCAAGCCACAGGCCTACAGCTGCGCTCCTCCCTGAGGCTAGCGTGTTATCACTGGCCACACTTCAGCCGGACCTAGAGCAACCTCTGTGTACAGGGCAGAGCTGAGAATGGAATCTCGCCATCCACGCTCCTGACCCCAGAACCACAGCTCCCCCACCTCAAGGAAGGGATTCGGAAAAAGTAAAGAAGGTGGCCCAGAACACGACAGAAGAAGAGCCCTTGCTAGATGTGCAGGAGGCCCAGGATAGCCCCTCCCCCCGACACCGCAGCTGCAGCCCCTGCGAGCCGCTGCCTCCCTCACTTGAGCCATTCCCGGGGCCAGTCCCATCAAGCCCCATGGGAACAAGGGGGGGCAGGTTGCCTCGGCTCCCAGCTGGCCCGGGGTCAAGCCTTGTCTTCGCTTCCTGTGGCCCTTTCAATCCCTACAGAAAGAAGAGAAACAGCCCAGTGCAGCCCAGGATGCCAAACGCTGACCCCCAGGCAAGAAGCAGCCTTACAAAGTCACCCAGGGCAGGGACTAAGGGAGAACAGCCCCAGGCTCAGTCAGCCCAGACTGTCCAGAGCAGTCCTGGACCCCGGCAGGTGGGAAGAAGCCGCGGGAACAGACTGTGCAAAAGCCAGACCATATGCTTAGCCAGACCATGTGCCTGGCCACAGCCTACAACCGGGAGGCTCAGGAGCTCAGCCCAGCCTCCTGAGAGAACCACCCACTCTTGGGGTCTCACTAAAGGGGCTTGTTTGGGGAATCACCCACAGACTAACCCCGTGCCCCCACATGGTACCCAGGTGCCTTCTCCACCCATCCCCTCCCCCCCTTTTACTGAACAGCCACCAAATGCCACAAAGCAGGTATTGTCCTTACCTCGAGGGAGCTCTGGCCCCAGAGGACAAACCGGAAGTCAGTAAAACTTGTAAACAAATGCACAGGACAATTTCTGAGAGTCAAAACAGCAAGCAAGGTGTGGTGAGATGGAGGAGCAGGGGAGTGGCCAGGCTTAAGAGACAGGAGGTGGGGGGAGGAGAAAGTGGTAAGAAAACAGAAAAACCCGAGCAGAAGGATCCAAGTACAGACAGAGAAGATGCAGCTCTCTCCAGAAAGCACCAAAGAGGCCACAGCAGCTGAACCCACGGAGAGGTGAGGGCCAATCAGCAGGCAGAAGAGGGGAGTCCTGAGCTTGGAAGGGGTGAGACCTAGCTTCAAAGCCATGCCCTATGGAAGGTTGCGCCCGTGGAAGGTGACACGGCAGAAAGGAGCTCCAGACACCAGTATAGCCTGGGCCAGTCAGGAAGCCCTGGTGTTATGAGCCACAGGAACAGACATTGAAGATTGGGGTGGGGAGATGGAGGCAGAGCCCGCCAGGCTCTGCACAGGAGGGCCTGCCCAGAGCTTTTCCCAGCAATGAGGCCTGGGAGCCATTTCCTGGGCCGTCAGGAGGCAGGTGGGGCGGTGGAGCGCCTGACTCAGTATATAAATATCTTTAATGAATAAATAGAAGTGCTTTTAAGGCTGCCAAGTCCCATCATTTCCACCTGCCATAAAATTTCATTAGAAGCAGGCGCTGTAGGGGACAGCCGGCCGCCATCAATCCACCCACCCACCCCAGCCCCGCCTGGCTCCCAGGTGACCAGTCTGAGTCCACTGTTTCACACAGGCATGCCCTGTCTTGGGAAGCATAAGGCTACAATAGGCAATGACACGTGGCTGGTCACTGATAGTCCCCTCCCTGGGTAACCAGAACCCTGTGGCCTTCCCTGAAGCTTACTTGAGCTGAGTCCAGGGGCAACCGCTTTCAGCATAAAGGAACTTGGGAAACCTCAGAGCTGGAGAAGCCCACCTCAGAGCATCCAGCTTTTCAAGTGAGGAAACGGACCCCCGCAAGAGCTGGTGCTATGCTAAGGTCACTCCGGATGAGCAGACCCAGTACTCAAGCTACGACGTACCTGCTGCGCTCTTTAATACCAGCTAAATGCTGGGCCAAGCCCTCATCAAGCCCCATCTTCCTGGCTCATGACTGACCCCTTTACAGAAGCAAGCACTGAGGCCCGGCAGTACTGAGCCAGCAGCACTCCCGGGTGTCTAGGCAGCCTTTTCTCTTGCTCTCATGTGTGCTGGGCCTGGGGCTGTGTTTTCTCCAGCCTCAGCCATCAAACTGGGAGGCTGAGACAATCTAACATGCAGTAGCCCAGGCTGGCCTCAAATTCACAGCAAATCTCCTGCCTCAGCCTCTCCGGGGCTGGTATTAAAAGGGTGAGTCACCACGCCCAGCTTTAAACCAGGAATCTATGGAAAGACTGGGGTGGGAGAATTCCCTGAGCCACAGCAGGTACCGGCCGAGAGTGAACTGCAGGCCACTGACCGCAACATGTCTCTGAGCCCAGCGGTGTCTTACAGGTCTCCTCGTCAGCTTTGCAAATGAAACACAACAGGGAAGTCAAGTATTTGCACAAGGTCACACAGCTCTCCTCGCAATGCTAGCTGGGGATCCTCCAGGTTCTCCCCTGACCCCGCTGCCAATGGCTGTGGAGCCAGAAAGCCCAGCCAAGTGAGGCGGCCCAGCTGGCAACCCGCCTGGACATCTAGTCATCAGTTAAGCCCACTAAGAGGCCATCGCAGCCTGGCCAGCTGTCCTCCCTCCCTGTCTCACCTCAGCCCCCTGGGAGCCAGGGGACAGGCTTCTGGCCCAGCTGCTGCAGGAGAAAGTCTGTCAGGAACTCGGGGAGAGAGACCGGTACACAGAGCGGGTGTCACACAAGGGACTCCACGCAGTGTCCGTGGGCGGCCCCCTGGGCAGTGACCCCAGGGCAGAGCCTGCACCGGCCAGCCCCTTCAGATTCCAGCCCTGCCCCTCCCCAGCTGTGTGACTCTGAGCGAGTCCTTTCACCTCCCCGAGCCTCCATTCCCTCATTGGGGCTCTGCAGAAATGGTCCGCTCAGTGTGTTCACTGAGGGCCATGAACTAGCACGCTTGGAACAGACTCACGGGCAGTGCTAAGCCGTATTGAACCACCTTACCAGTCGTCACCTGCTGTTTCCTGATCCCCTTCCTCTCTGGACTGAGCTGACACCTCAGTGTATACCGTCTAGAAGGGCTGACCACATCCACAAGGACAGATGACCGTCCACTCATCCACAGACCCACAGCCGGGGTCCCACAGACGCAGATCACCAACCCAAACCTGCACAAACCCAAGTTCAGTACCAGGATCACAGGCCTCCACCCATGCCTCTGACCTGTCCCCCACCCCCACCACAGCAGTGAGTACGACAGCCCCCCTCGGCAGAGGCAGAGGCAGAGGCAGAAGCAAGCGTATCCACCCCAGAGCAGTGAGCCGGGGTCCCAACCCCCCACACTGCCCTCAGGAGCAACGTCACCGGGACGGCAGGCTGTGGAAGACAGGGTAGCCCGGCAGGGTCAACAGCAAGGCATTGTGCACTGGGCCTCACTGGGACAGGCTGCGATGAGAAATAGTGTGCGAGGCACACGGGCCTCCTACTGCTGTCTTCCCAGGAGGGTGTGCCAAGGATAGGCACGCCAGGTGGCTGGGAGGTGCTTTGGACAAGGGAGAAGACAGTGGCCGGAAGGAAGGGCGCCACAGCTGTGAACTATCGGAGAAGGCCTGGGGAAGAGTGTCAGGGCTGAGACTGACAATCATGCGGATATCGGGGCTGAGGGAGCGTTCCCGGCAAAAGACATGGTGAGTGCACAGGTCTTTGCGGCAGATGTGGTGCGGCGGAGAATGCGAGATGGACGCAGAGGTGAGGGGCCGAACTGACGGAGCTTTGTTGGCTGGGGAGGAGTTGGGCCATCTTCAGCCTGCCAAGGGGGCTTGCTGGAGACTGGTAAACGGGGGCACAGGGGCCACAAAGGGTTTGTGCGAGGGGATGACACAGCCAGGGAGGGAGAGACTGAAACGCCACTGTGGCTGGGGCAGGGCCACTCTCATCCTCCGTGTCCATCTGGCTTTGTCTCAAATGACCCTCAAAATGTCCCAAAGCAATAAACACAAAACACCTGAACCTGGGACACAGAGGTTCCGGAGCCTGTTATGGCTGAACGGTCCCTGCAATCACCTAAGCTGGGACTGAAGGGCAGGCATAATGTCTTGTGTTTGAGGACAGCGCGGCCTTCCTGAGGGGCCCAGGGCAGGGTTTGGAGAGCCCTTGAAGCTGGACCCTCCCAACCCGTCAGCCTGTCCTTGTAGATGAGAAGCTTCGGCTCAGGGAAGAGGCTGGCTTGTGTTCGGCTGCTCCGAGTGAGGCCCGAGACTAGAAGTCTGAGCCCAGCAACGGCCCACAGAGTATGTTCTGGCCGTCTGCTTCTGGTTACAGCAGCAGACACAACAATTCAGGTGGCGGGCAGTGGTCCCTCCTGCCTGGACATCAGGTGGGGCTTCTCGGAGGAGGAAACACTGGCTCGGCCATGGAGGGCAGTAATAGCTAATTGGGAACTCTCCGGGGCCAGGCTGGACGGCACAAAAGAAGCCAGCGCAGAGCACAGTCCAGGGCTGGAGACAGGGAGGCTAAAAGGGACGAGGTCACCTGGGAGGTGGATGGAAGCTGGCTGCCGCTCAGGAAAGCCAATATGAAAGTCCCTCCATGGTGGTGGCTTCCAGAGGGGCAGTGACATCAGGATAGAGGCAGGGGGCATGCTGAGGGCTGTGTAGAGCCAGGCGCTACACAGGTCAGAGCCTCTTCAGACATGTCCAACCTTTAGGACAGCTGCACACAACCCAGGATATCTGTGAATGCAGCCCAGCACACCCGTGGTTCACAGCGTGTGTCCATACAATCCTTGCTCTAAGCGAGGCACGTGAAGCCCACCCAAAACCTCCGGGTTCCCCCTCTCCAAAGCCACAGACTTCACTGGGTCCTGGAGCTAGCACCGCTTTTGTGGGTCCCCATGGTCAAATTCAACCTGTACTCCATACTCCTTCCCACCCACCCCTGCAAGATGGCGTGACTGCTGTGTCCCCAGAAACATAAGCTGGCCTTCATCCGTGTCTCCTACCGTCCATCCGTCTGTCTATGGGTTCTTCCTCCCAACCAGCCTGTCTGTCATGCCAGCCCCTTGCTGTATGGGGACACAGGAATGACTGAACTGTCCCTGGGCTGCACTAACAGAGGAGGCCATTGTGACAATGATGGTGACGACTCAGGGCACCAAGAACACATGACGGGAAGATGAAGCTGGGAAGGGGGAAGAAGGGGGAGGAAAAGGAGGGCCCACTCCTGCCCACCTCCTCAGGATAGTCACCCTACAATGTCAGCATCCCAAACAAAGGGCAGTGGTTCATTATTAGTGTTATTAATTATCATTAAGCTAATTATATGCTAATTACAACTAAGAACATGGTGATAAAAGTGCCAGCTTGGATTTAAGCCTCTGCCTCCAGCCCCAGAGTGAGTGAGGCCCCAGCTTACCGCATAATGCTGCGCAGAGTAGGTGCTCAGCCGAGCCTGCATCCAAAGCCACAGCTCTGACATCTGCAGCTCCTTGTTCTGCAGATGGGTTCCCTGGGGCCTGGGAGGGGAAACGGCAGGCTCCAGGTCACCTGAAAGTCTGATAGATTGAAACCAAAATACCCAGTCCCAGCTGCGGCCAAGCTCCCTTCATCCATAACAACTTATTTCCTTTTCTGGAAAGAAAAAGCAGCCATCAGTAACAGCTGTGCTGTTCCCGATTAAACAAGGCAAATTCTATCGGAACTGAGGTGGGGGGGCCTGGACGCCTAGTTACACAGGCCGGCATGAGAACCGAGATGGAGCCATGAACAAACAGCGATGAGACAGTCTTGGCCCCTCCAAGCACTAATCACCACTGGAGCTGTTGTCTGGAGACCTCTGGGCAACACGGGCCTCCTGGTCACCACGTAAGATCCTGCTGCCCCTAACACGGGTACCCTGGGCAGCCAGCCAGGCTCCAAGAGCCCATGAGAAGTCGTGGACCTGACTGTGTCCATCTGGGTGGCACAAGGCTGGGCCCCTGAAGCCTTCTGAGGACCTCGTGGTAGACAGGGGTCATTTAAGCTGACACTGGGCTTCGCAGGGGTGGACACAACACGGCTAACCACAACCTCTGGGAGATTCAGTCGGGGCAGCACTCTTCTGGCCTGGCCCTCTAGGCTCTTTCTCCAGCAAGTTAGGCTTTTCTTAAGAGCGTCCTGGTCAGAGGCTGGCTCTGCTGGCCTGTCTACCATGGGCTTCTGTGATTACAGGACAGCACGCAGGTGAGGGCAGCGCCCCTGTTGATCATGATCCCCTATCCCCACATTGGCTGCACCAAGGTGGACACTGCTGGATGGGGGACTTCAGGTTCAAACTGCCACAGTGTGGGGTATAAGCCTGGACTCTGGGAGACAAAATCTAGCATAACAGGTGGCATAGCCCACCTCAAGGAACTCATGAAAAGGAAGACACTGCAAAACCCAAGAAATTACCTCAAAGGAGAGAAGGGTCCCTGATGAACTGCCAATAGAAGAAAATAAGCAAGATAATGAGTTAAAAAAGCAAATGAGTGTGTGAGCATGAGTGTGTGTTTGGAGAGAGTGTGTGTGCATATATGCATGTATGTATTTGTGAGTGTGCATGTATGTGTGTGAGTGTGCATGTATGTGTGTGATGTACATGCATACGTATGTGTACGTGTGTTCATGTATGTACGTGTGGTGTGGTCGGAGGGCTTCTCAGTTGGGCTGAGACTTGTAGGAGCAACCATGGGGAGAGCTGGAATGATGCAGAAAGGGAAGAAGAGTGCAAAATGCAGTCAAAGAATGGATTGATGAATAATAAGCAGGGAATGGAAGCCACTCAGGACCAAGGTCACACAGGGGTCCTTGCCTACTACGGGAGTCCATTGTTACCTTAGCCTCTGGCTCCAGTCTCCATTCTATTCTTTGAGCTCCTGTACCCCCAACCAATGGCCTCCTTCAAGGTGACTGAGCTCTCTCCGTTGCTTGAATTATTGCTGTGCCATTAATAATCATTACCCCTCCCTGCTTTTTACCTTCTAGCATTGTTTGTCCCTTGACATTGGCTACAGGCCCAAGAAAAGGTCTCCTGGTCTTCTGGGTCCTTCCACTGAATGAAGCATGTGAGGTCCCCCCAAAATCTCAGGGTCCCTCCTCTTCAAAGCCCCAGACTTCACTGTGTCCTGGAGCTAGCAGTGGGCCACAGTGGTACCCTGTGCCTTTCCACACACTGACACGTCAGGCCACAGAGGCCACCGGAAGATGGCATGCCTCAGCACTCTCATCCCAGGCTCACAAGCAGAGCAGGAGGGTGGTGAGGGCCAGGTCATACAAGGGGCTGGTGCAGGGATCTAAGACAACCTCAGGGGCCGGGGCGACGGCATGAAGACCTGGATTTGGACTTCCCATCACTCCATAGAAAGCAGCTGAGCGCGACGCTGGTAGGGAGAGCAGAAGACAAGCAGCCCTCAGGGCCCGCTGGCCAGCCAGCAAAGCCAGCTTCTTGAATTCCAGGTTCAGTGAGAGACTCTGTCTCAAGAGACAAAGTGTAGTTCAAGCCAGGAAGACACGTGACATCCGCCTCCGGCCTCCACAGGCCGCACATGAGCACACGTGAGCATGAACACACACATATACATGCAAAGGGAAAAGCAAACGAACAAACTTCAGCCCCTCACTGACATGGTGCAGATGTGACCTCAAACCTAGATGTCCCAGCTCTGGCCATCGCGTTTTTAGAAGATACGGTGTGCATTTTGGCTGGCCCCATACTGTGACTTTCCCTTGAGTTTGAAATGAGTTCAAAGTTCCAAAACAGTTGAAATGTCCAAACCATAAAAACAAAGAAGGCATTTATTTATTCCCCTACATCCTCTGGACCCAGGGTCCTCAGCTGAGCCAGGTAGTGATGGGGCGTCAGGTGACACAGTGGCTCTGTGAAGTGGGTGGTCCTTTCCCTCACTCTACCATTGGGAAGCTGAAGCACAGAGGCGTCCGGTTGCTCTCTGAGCCCACACAACCACGTAGGCGCAGGAGACCTGCTACAATGGAAGCCCAGCAGGGGGTGGGGAGGCCAGGCTGACAGCACCTCTGGATGCCTGCTTGGTGGGGGGGACACTGAGCAGTGGCCCTACCCCTGCCCTTTACTGCCCTCAGAAGAAGGGGGAGCCTCAGGGCTGCTGCCTGGTCAAGGGCTGATTGATCCTTCACGGTCCCTGGAGCTGTTCCCCTCATCCGTACCATGGGCTGCTTCGTGTTTTCTTGTCTCTGATTGTAAACAGATTTGACTAAAGAGGTAAATTAGAAGTTAATTAGAGAGAACATGATTGATGAGGCCGTTTGCCGTGATTGGGAGGCGTGGAAAGGATGGGGCTCCCTGTGTGGAGGCAAGGGATGGAGGAGAGGGGGATGTTGGAGAGGGGAAAAGGGAGAGGAGGATAAGGGGGAATTAGGGGAAAGGTCACAGGAAGTTCTGCAGGAGCAGGTGCAGTGGGTGGGGAGACGTTTGCTTAAGTTTTCCATCTTCTAGGCCTCAGGCTTCAAGGCAGGGCCCCAGACTGTGAGGCCCCAGACACAGTACTCCATGAAACCTGGTAACTGGGCCAGGGCTTTCTGGCCTTAGTATGCTGCAGCCATCCTGGGAGTGGCCAAACTGTCATCCTAGTGTGTATCCTGGCTGGAAGACAATGCCTGAAAACATGTACATTGTCCAGGCTGTGAGCCCTGTGGCCAGGTTGACCCTGCATCTCCATTTTTCAAGTTGAATTGTGGATACTTGGAGCTGAGCCAACTCAGAGCCCCAGGCCAGCAAGACAGCACTGAGGCAACTCCTAGACTGTGCCTCTCAGCTCCATCTTCAGCTGCTCTGAGGCTCCTCCCAACTCTACCCTGCTCGCACACCCCCAACCACAGGGCCAGCTCACCCTTTGTCCTTGTCCTAGCATAACTCTCTTAGACCACATGTGGTCCCCAGCTCTGCCACTGGCCTTTCTTTTTCACATCCAGGCTGAGAAAAAAACTATCCTACCAACTCCTTTGTTTTCCCAGGGAAAACAAGAAACCAGAATGACTTCAGAAGTCCCTGGCCTTCCCTGGGCCTTGGTTTCCCCACTTACACAATGGGGTAACATGCTAATTGTCACAGTCTCCACATCTAGGGAGTGACCTAGAGGGACCAGGGAGAGGCCACTCAATAGCTGGTGTTCTTGGCCTCTTGTGTGCTGAGGCTGAAGCACATTGCTCGTGAGCATCTCAGTTCTCACAAAGCGTAGGAGTCACTGTCTCTGCTCAGGAGAGGGAGAAACTGCAGGCTCAGAGAGGTGAAGCAACGCTCTCAGGATGGCACGCCGGGGCTGGGCTGAGGCAGACTTCTGACAGGGATGGGAGAGTGTGCAGCTGGAGTTGCACCCCTGTAGGGTGGGCAAGCAGGTGACAGCTGAGGGTGAGGCGCACTGGAGGACAGCAGGAAGCATGCAGTGAATGTGGGTACACACAGCAAGAAGAACAGGGGCAGGTTGTACAGGTCAGGCCAAGCATCTACCCTCTCCAGCCTCAGTCTGTCCATCAGGGAGATGGGGATAATCACAGCCCCCTTCAGGAGGTGTCAACGCATCTGAAGTCAAGGGCACAGTACTGCTTGCTCACTGGGGACCTCCAATCAATCATATCTATTTCTCTAAACAGCTCTGGAGGGATAGGGAAAGGGAGACATCTTACAGACTGGGAAACTGAGGCAAGGAGAGGAGCTATGCCAGTGGTATGCCCTGTCACTCACCATGGTGGCAGAGCAGGGATGGCAGTTTTGGACCTATGGATGACAGGAAGGAAAAAAATGAAGAGGTGAGCATAGTCCTGAAGACTGTTCTCCAAACAGCCTCGGCGCTCTTAGCCTCACATCTTGAAGGGGGGGTCACAGGGATGAAAGGTTCAGAAAAGTCTCTGCACTGGGATGCATTGGGAAGCATAAATAGAGATGGTCCAAATTCCAGGGGAAGAGAGCTGCAGGCTGCCAGGAGTCCAGGAAACACGGCTATGGATGTTCCCGGTTACAAAAACAGAGGACTGAGACTGTCGGGATTAGAGGGGAGCTTGTCCGCCCTTCATCCGCCGTGGCTTGATTTAATTGTGAGTGCTGGCAAATACTGAAGCCTGTTCCAGCCATCTAGTCACTGGGCAGCAGCGTCTGTGTCCCTGAAATGGAAGGGGACACCTGCTGGAGAGCTGAGGGCCCTTTCCAGCCCTGAGGCATAAGAAGGAGAGAGGGGACGCTTGGATTAGTGCTTGTTCCTTCAGGGACCATGGATGACACCTGCAGTGGGGGTGGGGTGGGAGGTGGGGTGGGGGGGTGGCGGCTTGGATCTCAGAGGAAGTGGAGACTGGGCCTGCGTCTCCTGGATCCCAGGTCCTCCTCCCAGCACCCGAGGAGTACAGCCTGACCTCTGTTATCACCAAGCTGCAGTCTTAACCTCAAACCTGCCCAGAACAGAAAAGACTGCCCCTGTTTCATTGCAAAGACCCACAGAACATCAAGTTTGTCATAACGCACACTTCTGTGCCTATAGGTACAAGGCTCATTTTGTGCAAAAGGCTGGGGGTGGGGGGAGTGGGCAGTGCCCTGCAAGGCCCCTGGTATCACATGGGGTAGGATTTACCAAGTGCTCTCCTCGGTGGCAGCACCCGGCCATTGAGGCACACTGTTCATTGTACTTCAGGAATATCCATCATGGACCCAGGATCTGCCATCAGGCAGGCTTTTGGCTTTGGGCTCCCTGGGCCTCAGTTTCCCCAGCTGCAAGATGGTGCTTGCATGCCAAGCCCTAGGAGGATTAAATGGAATGCCACAATACCCATGTGGCACGTAGCCTGGTGCATTTTGGACCCTTGGTGAGCCACGACTGTGGTGATGCAAAAGTAATCACCAAGATAGGCAAGGCATCAGAGCGTACCGTGTGCCAGGTCCCAAGCCCAGGTCAGGCTGCGGAGACTGCTCTGGGTGTGCCCTGCTCCTTTACTGGAGGCTGCAGCTGACTGAGCAGGGGCTACATCTGGCCTTGAGGACACCATGAGGAATGAGAGCGCTCTCATTTTGCCATTACAATGCCTACAGTTTGGTGGCGGCTGTGGCGGTGGCAGCAGGGGGTGGGTGAGGGGTGTCAGGCATCGGCTAACTATACAACTCATGACTACATTAGAATAGTGACGGGGTAGTCCTGGTTCCTGTGGGTGCGCTGGCCGGGACCCTGCTGCCTGTCTAAGACCTTTTGCTCTGCAGTAAAAAGTCTCCAGAACAAACTGTCCCCCGAGGGGGGAGCAATCTTCAGTGTAAACAACTCTTTGTGACTCACAAGGTCGTTCGTTCCTCTCTGTCCCCCAAGACTGAGAGCCTGTTTTCTGCTGGCTTCCCCCTGATGGCACTGGTCACAGGAACCTGGAGCAGTGGACCTTGGTCACCTCTCTGAACCTCAGTAGACACAACCTAATGAGGTGAAAGAGCCACACCCATGGCATGAGCGTTGAAAGTGCTAAGTCCTGAGCCCAGCACACAGAGCTCCAGAGCTGCTCATTCTCTCCCTGTGTGTGCACGTGGAGAGCCCCGCCTTCTAGTCCCGTCTAGCCACAGGCCCACCATGTACTGTCCCTCAGGAATGTCAGGAGGCATACAAGACTGACTATGGTGCCCTCCATGAGGCGATCCAAGTAGAGATGCATCGAGGAGGCAGAGGCTATCCGAGAACACGGCAAGAGAGCTGCCATCTCCAAGACAACAAGCTGCAAAAGCAACCTGCCTTGCCAGCACACTGAGTGTGGACTCAACACTCGTGGAACCATGGTATGTAAGCTCTAAGACACATGTTGGGCATATTGGGGTGCCCGGTAAGTGGGCATATTGTCAAATATCTCCCCCACCCCAGCATCTAGGCTGTACAAGAATCACCCTCAGGTGAGCCCCAGACTTCCATAGGCACAGCCAGCTTTCCCAGAGAGTCTAAAGCTACAAACATCTCAAAACTCGGCCTAAGGGCTGGAGAGATGGCTCAGCAGTTAAGAGCGCAGAGGAGCCACACTCAGCTCTCAGAACCCGCATGGGATGGCCTATGGCTCCAGCTCTAAGGGGTCCTCCTAGGCCCTCTGCTCATCTCCATGGGCACTACATGCAGGCACAGATAGGGACAGAGACACAAAATTTAAAAATTAAAAATAAATTTTAAAAACAAAAAAAAAAGAAATCTGGGGCAGACGGATCTCTGTGAGTTTGAGGCCAGCCTGGTCTATGAAGTGAGTCCAGGACAGTCAGGGCTCTTGTTACACAGAGAAACCCTGTCTTAAAAAACCAAAAAAAAAAGAAAATCCAGCCAGTGGTGGTGGTGCACATCTTTGATCCTAGCACTCAGGAAGCAGAGGCAGGCGGATCTCTGAGTCTGAGGCTAGCCTGGTCTACAGAGTGAGTTCCAGGACAGCCAGGGCTACATAGTGAGACTTGGTCTCAAAGAACAAAGCAAAATGCATCTGTTGGTGGGTGTGGTGATGTGTGCCTTTAATCATGCACCCAAGAGCGAGGGGATTGGGGAGATGGCTCAGAGGTTAAGAGCACTGCTTGCTCTTCCAGAGGTCCTGAGTTCAATTCCCAGCAACCACATGGTGGTTCACAACCATCTATAATAAAATCTGGTGCCCTTTTCTGGCATTCAGGCATACATGCAGGCAGAACATATATTAAAAAAAAAAAAAAAAGAGGCAGAGGAAGGCAGATCCCGAGGCCACCCTGGTCCACATGGTAAGTTCCTTGCCAGCTGGAGTTATTGGAAAAAATAACAGTGGCCTGGGCACTAAGTTAATATACCTCCAATCTGATAGAGACTTCATGTGGATGGGCTGTGTATAATGGTGTGTACCTGGTTCAGGGGGAGCTGTGAAGCTCAGAGAAAGCCAGCCATTTACCCAAGCTCACACAGGGAGATGATAACCAAGGCTGGCCTGGGCCTGGGCCAGCATCTCACAAGAGGCTGTGTCACCAGAGCCCTGGAAGGCAAGGCTTCTTTCTATATTTCACTTTAATAATGATGGAGCCTGGTACAGTCAGGGCTACTCCAGTGACTGGCCAGAGCCTCGGTAGCCATTACTGGAACTGTAAGTCATTCTCTTTATCCAAATCCTAGGCGGCAATTTAGGAAATTTAATTAAAGGGGGAGAAATGGGGACACCTTGAGTTCCCTGCCTCCCGTTAGAATGAGTGAAATACACAGGCTATAAATGGAGGTGCTGTCGGAGACGCAGCTCTGATGTTTTATTGCCAAGTTTTATTCGCTGATGTAAACGTAATCGCTGGCAACTGGAGTTCTATTAATGCACATATTTCCACACACCCAGGGCCCCGCCTGCCCCGCCCCCACCTCAGGGCACTCTCACCCACCTCCCAGGTCAGCCCTGGTGCTATCGGAGGCATGTTGGTGCCAAGTCTGGATTTCCCTGCCAGTTTTACACCCTCCCATGGCAGGTAAGACTTTAATAGAATTCCACTGCTCCTCTGAGCTCAGTAATGCATTCTAGAAATTAGGCAGCTATATCCTAAAGCCATTGTTCCCCTTACAAATGGGCTCCCTCAAAGCCAGTGACCGTGGGGTCCCGATAAGCTCCCATGAAGCCTCGCTCTCATGTTATTGGCGTGTGCAAGGTGCGGCTCTGGCTTGCATTGCTCATTGTTAGGTCCTGATACATTTAAGTCGTTTCCCCATGAATCAGGCAGCTCAGGTATTTCCCCCCTCGTGACATTGATAGATGAGCGAGAGGAAGCCATTTAGACGGCGCTCTATAGGGCCCTGGCCCGCACGGTGAATGATTTCCAATGCCTGGTTTAATTTATTTTTAAATGAAATTTGTTATTGATTCTGGATTAAAAGGACAAATCTTACGGCTGTTACCACTGACAGAGCCACAGTGCTCAAGTGACACCTTTCAAGGAGGGGAGGGAGGGTGGCCTCCCAGAGTCAAGGGGAGGGTGGGGACTCTCCACTGAGCTCGCTGACTTGGCAGGGAGAGCACAAGGCCCCCCGGTTTGGAGCCAGTTGGAGATGAGCACCTTTCCCAACTGGAGAACGCGCTCACCTTCCAAGCCTCATTTGCGTAGGGGAAATAGCAGTGATATTTGCCTCTCGTCATCCACATGACTGCTAGATGCTTGCTCAGTTGCCTCCAGGGACAGGAGATTTACTCTCTCCTGGAGCATTCCAGAGCCCAGTGAGAGAGTGGAATGCTCTGTCCCGGTGGATTCCCTGAGACTTTCCTGGGACAGTGTGCGGTTACCCTCTGCCTCACCCAGCTCAGTCATTGCAGAGTCTGTGGTTTGCATTCGGATCAGGGATGCAAACAACAGCTACACAAGGAAGGCCCGTAGCCGCGGAATTTGTTCTTTGCATCTGGCTCAGCCTTGCACAAGTGACTCCGTCTATTGGCCTCGGGGGTCATGAGTGCGAATGGAACCTGGTAGAGCTGGGGGGGTCCCTCCAACCATGAGCCAGGAGCCTAGATGGCCATTACTGGAGCTGTAAGTCATTCTCTTTATCCAAATCTTAGGAGGAAATTTAGGAAATTTAATTAAAGGGAGAGAAATGGAGACACCTTGAGTTCCCTGCCTCAGGGGTCATAGATATGAATATGATTTGTAAACTGTAAATTGCTGTTTAAGTAGGTGTTCTAGACAATGTAAGTGGAACCGTAGGAGACAAGAGGAGAGCCCTGGTATGGGAGACAGAGGACCTGAGCATGTTTGAGCAAGTCACTGGCCCTGCCTGGTTCCTACTCTCCTAAGATGCAATGAGAGTTGTTGAGTTAGAGCTGCTCAGAGGGCCCAAGAGCCTGGTCTCTGCAGCCTAGACCAGCACACTTCTAGCGTCGCCTTGCTTTGGGCACCAAAGTCAACCTTTCTGAGTCTTGGTTTTCTCGTCTGTAGATGACAATGACTGGAAGGTTTGTTCCCTGTGTGCAGGCACTGTCCTAAACGCTGTTCACATGGCAAATGATTTGATTTTTATGAAGATCATTGAGGGAGATCTTATTACCCTTATGTCACAGAGAAAGAAACTGAGGCAGAAAAATGAAATCACTTTTCTGTGGTATCAGGGCTAGCAAGAAGTTGGGGCCCCTCCAGTACCATCCCACTTGAAACTTGAAACTCAGGGTGTGGCTCTAGGACCCAGTATTTTTTTTAAATGTGTGTGTGCGCGTGTGCACGAGCACGCATGTGCCTATGTGTGGAGGTCAGAGGGCAAGCCTCGGGGGCAGTCACCTTCCACCTTGTTTGAGGTCTCTCGCCGCTGTTCAGCGCTGGGCCCAGCAGGCTAGCTGACCCGTAGCTTCAAGGCTTCTCTTGTTCCACCCTCCATTAGATGTAGGACCGCTGGGGTGGCAGGCGCACATCACCAAATAGTTTTGCGTGGGTTCTGGGGATCTCAACTCAGGTCCTCTTGAGCAGTAATCGTCTTCTGTGCCTAGTCATTGCCCCAGTCCCTAGAGTCCACTCTTATAACCAACATCCTGCCGGTGTGGCCTAATTTTCTCAGAGGCAAGTGGGATGGCTAGATTAATTTGCACAGTGTCGGGTTCACTGCGATGCAAAATGGGGCTGGGGACTGGGAAAAGGTAGCAGGTGTTTCTTGGGAACTTAGGCTGGATGCTGGCCCATGAGGCACTCAGTGACACAGTGGGCCTTCCCAGGTACACATATGGGAGGCCAGAACTTGATGGAGAGAAAGCATGTTCAAGGATAGAGCAGCGGTCACATCACAGAGAGATAATGCCAGTCAGACGAGCCAAGATACCCAGGTAAGCACGTGCAGCTGTCAGTCATCACACCATGAGCCTTCCCGAGTCAAAGCTTTCCTAGGAGCTGGTCATGATGATGATGCATGCCACCTGTAAACCCAGGACTGGGGGGGGGGGGGAGGCAGGAGGATTGAGAGATGGAGACCAGCCTCAGCTACATAGTGAGTTCAAGTCCAGCCTGGGTTACATGAAACACTATCACAAAACAAACAAACAAAAAACCAAAACAAACAAAACAAAAAACTAGCCAACCAGAAAACAAATAAAAAATTTAAAATATAGTACCTAGAGGCTGTCCTTGAAGACCCTGAGAGGCTATGACTTCCCTTCTCTCCTGTCTCACTCAATCTCTGTGCCTGTCTGTCTCTCTTTGTATTTTGAAATGTAGTTGTTTCCAGTCTGCGTTTTAAGAGGAAAAAGCCCAGGTTCGAGGCCGAGTTCTGCCACCCCAGTGTTCTGGACAGGTCTGGGACAGGAGTTGTTGGAAGAGCCTGTGCACTCCTGGGCGATCCCGAAGGCGACTGTGTCTGCGGTACTGAAAGGGCGCTCGGTGGGGACGCCCGTGGTGCTGACGTAGTTCTAAGAACGACGCCTGGCGGGGAAGGATGCACGGTTGTGAGGACACTGGGTTGTTTCTGGCGCCCACAGTGTGCTATCCACCACAGCCTCTGAGAGAGGGCCGGGAAGACAGAAGAAAGGCAGCGAGCCCGGAGTGCCCCTCCGCTTCTCGGGGCTCTCAAACTTTAGGGACCGAGCGCCGAGCGCCCGCCGAGCTGGCGGCTGGGTCCCAGCGGTGCTGCGTAGGGGCGGTGTCCACGGTGCTGAACCTCCGCGGCTCAGCGCGTCCGGGGCGCTGTCCGTGGTCCTGAAAAGATGGACGAAGGAGGGTGCCGTCCTTCGCAACGCTGAGACCACCCCGGAGAAGGCGAGGGAGAATGGGGCACAGGGGACCTTCCTGGGGTCGGAGGTCTGGCCCAGATCTCCGCAGGATCCCAGGGAAAGCAATCTGATGAAATGGGCTCCTCTTGGAATGCGCACAAACCCTCCTTTCCGGTCCCAACAACCCCAGTGAAGGGGTCAGGGAAGGAATCTTGGGAATGGAAGAGGCTTCATGCTTACACACACACACACACACACACACACACACACACACCCTTCCGTCTAGGGAGAGCTTTACAGTCCAGAAGGGGGCGATCCAGTTCACTGTCTAGAGCCCCCAAAGAGCTAAGCCACGAGCCCCACTAACTGCTGAGTTCCAGAGAGGGGAACCCCAACGAAAACCACAGAGGGGTCACGTGGGCGCAGCGGTGCTCCCCACTTCACACACCTAACTCCTAAGACCCTCACTGCTGCTTCCTGGAGGCGACGTCTGTCCCCACTTCTCAGACGAAGACCTTGAGGTGCAGGCGTTAGACACCTACACGATCACGCGGGGAGCCTAAGGCTCGCCCGTCTCTCACCCCGGGTGCGACCCCCACCCGCTTCCATCCGGCCCGCAACCCACCTGGCCCCGGCCCCGGGCACTGCCCAGCTGGCAAAGTTGAGCGGTCCCTGCGGCGCGCGGGGCTGGCGGCAGGAGGGATGCTTCACCCCTTAGTCCTGACGGGTGGCCCTCGGCTCGCATCCCCTTAGCTGGGGGAGGAGGGAGGGCCGGACCCCCGAGTGGCCCCCCGCGCCCGGGCCCGCCCCACCCCCGCTCCCGCGCAACCAGCCCAGCCGCGAGTACCGCTTTAAAAATCCCAGCCTGGGCAAAACTTTGATGATAAATCAAGCTGCGGATCCCTCCGCCGCCGCCGGCTCAGGGCGGGGAGCGAGGGGGAGGGCGGCGCGCGGCGGCGCGGAGTGGCCTTCCGCGCAAGCGAAGAGTCCCGCAGTCGGAGGCGGCGGGCTGGGCGTGCGCTCGCTGCCTGCAGCCGGGGCCGGGCCGGGGCCAGCGGGAGAGGGCGGCGGCGGCGGCGGCGCCGGGCAGGGCACGGCGGGCGCAGGCTCTGCGGGCTGCGGAGCCCCGATGTGAGGCGGCGGCGCCCCCGGCCGGAGCGCGCAGCATGGGGGCCCCGCTGGCCGCGGCGCTGGGCGCCCTCCACTACCTGGCACTTTTCCTGCAACTCGGTGGCGCCACGCGGCCCGCGGGCCACGCGCCCTGGGACAACCACGTCTCCGGACACGGTGAGTTCTCGCTCGGCCCCCACGGGCTTCCTTCCCCCCCATCCCACCCCACTGAACCCCACCCCGGCCTCAGCCGCTCCAACTTGGCGCTTGCTGGGCTCGAACCTGCGCGGACCGAGGCCGCGGCCCGGAGTCCCCCGGGCGCCCCCTGCTGGGACTGGGAACCCACCCCCGGTCCCATCCGAGACAGCTCTGGGAGGAGGGGCCCCAAGCGCACCCCCGTTCTCGCCCGAGCTCTCGGAAGACCTCCTCCACGCGCGCACACGCTCACGCGGGTACACACACCTCCGCGACCGTACAGATGTCTCCGGGCGCGGACACACTCGGCCACGCTCGCTGCATCCCACACTCACAACTCCGCACACCCCCTCCGAGCCTCTCCTCGCTGGTAAATACACTTGTGCCCGCTACGCACACGCGTCAGACACTGGCTGCTGGCTCGCCCTGCCAGCTGGCACCCAGGCACACACGCTTCGCTTCGCCACAACTCTTGTCTGTCTGCCTGCAGACGCGCAAACACGGGCACGCACGCACTTGTGCACGCACTTTGCCCACGAGCTCCTCTCTGCCCCGGGGGCCTGCCTCCTTTGTGGGGTTCACGCGGAAGCTGCTCTCCTCCCCTTCGTCGGGATCCATCCCTTCCGCGGCTGGGCATGGTCCTGAGGGGCCGCCGGCTGCCGCTGCTTGAGACCTGCTAGTCTGGGTAGCAGCTTCCCTGGCCGTGTGGGTGGCGTCCCGAGGGTGAGGGCGACGTGGGGAAGTGGAGGTGGGGGTGGCGAGCCGGGGCTCGCTCCGTCCAGCCAGAGTGGAAGGGGATTTGGGGCGCTTTGTTTGTCTCTGGGGGGTGAGCAGGAAAACCCCTGACTCCTAGGGGGCACCCCATCTCACCTTCGCCCCCGGAGGACTGAAGTGGTCAACCTCAGCTCCAGCGCTGTGGGAGCAGGGGGGGCGAGCGAGCGTTTCCAGGACTGCCTGCCTGAGTGTCTGAAGCTCACAGGAGCCCAACTTGGCCGCGGAGTTGGGTGGCTGGGGCAGGTAGCTCTGTGGAGTCTCCCCGCCTGTGGTGGGGCGGGGATGGGTGAGAGCAGAGAAGACCCCCCCCCCCTTCCATTCATCCCTTCCCCCAGAGCGGAGGCTACAGCACCCATGCTGTGCCCTGTGTGCCCAGGCTGGGGGAGGTTTGAACAAAAGGCTGAGGGCGGGATGATTTATTCTGATGGGAATGAGTGAGGGGAGTGTGCAGGAGCCTAGAACCCAGGGAAGGCCTTTTGCGGCTGTGCTGCACGAATGGGGTTGCTCCAGGGGGAGGGGTTTTCAAGTCCATGCTCGGGATCCCTGCTTCTAGGGGCTCTGGATCCCTGCATCTACACCTCGCTGTGTTTGACAGAAACCTCCCTCAGTGCGTCATTTACTTACCTTTGTATCCGTCATGAGATTTCTGCTGACCTGGCTGGAGAGACACTAAGTAGAGAAAAGGACTGTTTGGACGCTCTACTTACGGATGGGAAACCAAGCCTCAGGGAGGTGAAGGGGATGTACCCAAGGTCACAGAGTGAGAGGGTGGCTGAGCCAAGGCTGGCTCTGGGGTCTGCCAGGCGAAGCAGCACTTTGCCCAGGACATTCATTTCCCTGTCACATTCCTTCTCATTCAGGGGAAACTGGGAATTCCTCCCTTCTCTCCCCTTCCGCCTGCTTGCCCAGCTCAGTTCCTTGGCACTATCAAAACTTACACCGGGAGGCTTCTCCGAGAAGGACTTCCCTTTCTGAGTTTGAGGTCTCTTGAGGTGCGAACATGGAACTCTGAGGCTTGCAGACGTTCTGTCTTTAGGGCACCAGACCCCCAGGATTTTGGTCATTCTTGAGCGAACAGGCTCTTCCCTTTGTGTGACAGTCTCCTCCTGCCCCCTGCTGCCAGCTGGGCCGAGGGGGCACAGCCCCACTGTGATCTTCCCACCCCCACTCTGGACCAATCCCTAAAGGCCCAGGGGAGGTGCTGGATGCAAGAGAGACAGGAGTGCTGCTGGGAAGCTGCCTGTGTCTCTGGGTAAACAGGTCAGCCCTTGGGACCTCCTGCTCTGTCCCTCAAGAAATGGCCCAGCCGCTCTGCAGGGGCCAGGCTGCCTTCTCAACATTGCCAGGCTCAAAGTCACCAAGTAGTGGCTGCTGAGGAGCCCCACAGCTGCCCCTCCGCCGGGCCCAGCACCCTGTCACCACAGGAAGGGTCTGGAGCCACTCACTTAATCACAAAAAGAAACAGTTATTAATGATAGTGAGACGTGGCGAATAAGTGGGTCATGTCTAATAAGCCATTTGTGTTCAGGAGGAGAATACCAATTTGATAAAAGCTGTGTGTGCTGAAAAAGCCCCGAAATTGCTGTTTAGCAGATTGGAGCCTGATCGTTTCATTATTCCTGGGCTCCACGTGCCCTCAGCTGATTCAGGGAATATGGCCAGGTCAGGATGGTGTCTCTGGGTTTGGGATAAAGGGTCGGGGCTGAAAGCAGGGATTCCTGGGGATGAGCCTTCGAGCCCCAACTGCTTGGCTTGGTGGCAGCTCATGGCTCCAGCTCCATCTGATCCTGCCCGGCCACCAGCTATTGCCTCACACCTGCCTATCCCCGGGGTTGTCACATGGACAGCCTGTGACCAGGCAGGTCAGCAAGGATGTCTGTTTACTCCCCAGCTCCCTCCCACATCCACTCAACCCCCTTCAAAGGGAGCATTGCAAAGGCTCGAAGAACGGATGGTGCCTGGCTCTAACAAGGCACCCGAACCCCGGCAGGATGGGGAAACGCGCACCTCTTACATGGTAACTCTGGCTTTCCTCCTAAGAAAGGGCCAGCTCACTGCTATGCGCCCAGCAGGGGTGGGAGGGAAGTGAGCTCCCGAGTATGAAACGCTGACTTCGTGTTCCAGGTGCCCCAGACCTCTTGCCGCTGTGAACTCATGCGGGCCAGCACCATTTGTGTGAGGCTACTCAAGGAAACTGGGTTCAGAGAGAGCGTCTTACCCAAGGTTGCCGAGCCTATGCAGAGGGCCAGATTCAGAATGAAGGCCTGCAGGTGGCTCTGGGCCTGTCATCTCCAGGCCAGCCTTTGGGTAGACCCGGCCCAATCCTGTAATGAACTTTTTTCTTCGAATAGCCCTCATTGCAATGGGGGTCCCTAGCTCCCCAGGGAACTGGTAAAACAATGAGTCTCATCGAGAAGGACTGGAGGCTCGGAAGGTGGCAGATCTTGCTGGAGTCTACCTCTGAGCCCCCTGTGCTTTTTCTGGGTGGGGTCAGGAAGGCAGAAGCTTTGTGAAGACATCTCCGTGCCCCGGTCTGAGCCCACCAGGGTTTTTGTGATAATGTATATGTCCCCAGAACATTGATTGACCCTCTTTTTTCTTCTGTCCTTCCTTCCTTTTCTTTCTTTCCATTTGTTTATTTTGTTGAGGTGTGCATGAGGAGATCAGAGGAAACATCCTAGAATTGGTTCGGTCCCTCCGCCATATGAGTCCTGGGGTTTGAACTCAGGTTGTCAGGTATGGCAGCAAGTGCATTTGGCTGCTGAGCCACCTCACACTCCCTTCTTGTGCTGGGGTTCAAGCCCAGGGCCTTGTACTTGCCTGGCAAGAGCTATCCCACTGAGCTACACCTCAGTCCCCGCCCCCCAATCTGCATTTTCAATGAGCTCCTAGGTGATTCTTGGCATCTGAGAGGAAAGCCTGCCTTAAATAGTCACCCTACCTTCTGTGGGGATCGAGAGTGGGGAATCACCAGGCGCTCAGGCTTGCTTTAGCTTCCCGAGGAGGAGGGATGGAAACAGAGAAGCCTCGAAAACCCAAGCAGCATGCGGCCCCCGACCCAGCCCAGCACCATCAATTATTAACGCCTCCCACCCCACCCCCCGGTGCAGACAAAGCCCCCAGCCTGGCCTGGCATGCGGTCCAGCGAGCGATTGCTGGTCTGAGATGTTCCGCCCTGCCGGGAAGAAGCTGTGGGGTGCCCCGGAGGAGGGGCTCTGGGCCGTTTAATATGCAGCTCATGCTCCGGCCTCCCTGGGTTCCTCACCTAACTGTTGCTATCACACCATCAATAAGCTGGCTGGTGTGGTGGCTGGACTGCGGAAGAAAATTGAGTCCTGTCTGCTGAAGGTTGCGGTGTTAAAAATGTGTGTTCTCCTTTGTCTCCTGCACGGGTGATTATGCCATCAATTACTCTCATAAACACTCAGCGTGGGCTGAGGGCTCCCAGCCTCCCACGGGAAATGGGCCCTCAGAAATGGTTTACCTCAAGGCCTTCACACCAGTTGCTTCTGACACCTTGCCCATGGGCAGACTCCCGGGGCCTTTTTTTTTTTTTTTTTTTTTTTTTTTTGCCAAAAAAAGAAAAAATTTAAAAATAATTAAAAAAAAAAAAAAGGAGCTACAGGTGGCCTCTTGGACTCTGCTTCCTGCCACCTACAAGGACAGCAGGAGTTATGGGGAGCTTCCTTGTAGCCTGCAGGGCTACACAGCAAGACAGCCTTAAAAAAAAAAAGCAACCAAAATATAGTTTTTTAAAAATGGAAAGAAGGAAGAAGGAGAGAGAGAGGCAACCTGATTCAAGCCCACTTCCAGGTACTCAGCAACTCAGCCACTCTCCCTGAGACTTTAGGGAAGAGCATCTCAGGCCGGCTCAGGGAGGTGCAGAGAAGGATGGATGGATGGATGGGTGGATGGATGGGTGGGTGGATGGGTGGATGGGTGGGTGAATGGGTGGATGGGTGGGTGGATGGATGGATGGATGGGTGGATGGATGGATAGGTAGATGGGTGGGTGAATGGGTGGATGGGTGGGTGGGTGGATGGATGGATGGATGGGTGGATGGGTAGATGGGTAAATGGATGGGTGGGTGGATGGATGGGTGGGTGGATGGGTGGATGGATGGATGGCAAGGTAAAGGTTTGGGATCCAAATTCTCACACGTGCTCTATCCACATTAATTTATTTTAAAACCACTGAAAATAATTTAAACATCACAGGGAATCCATGTCGGCAGTAAAAAGTCTCATGAAACCGGAGTCTCCTCAAAGCCACCCACCGGCCACAGCAAGGATGGGGTGGGGTGGTAAGAGCGACCTCACTTTGTGTAGCCTGTGCCCAGCCCCTGGTGCTTATGGAATGAGTTTGCCAGGTGGATGGGGGGGGGGAGTGTGCTTCCTCCCCGATCTGGTGGTACATCAGAAGGGGCAGAATGTTAAACCAGAGAGGCCATCCACCCAGTGACCATCTGCAATATAGGATCAGTACCCACCTGTTGGGCTCCATGTGGTGCCCAGTATCCTGGAGAAGGAAGGCGGAGGCTCAGCCTACAACTATTATCAAGGCCCCTCCCACAGCTGAGTCCCTCGCTCCTCCTGGAAGCCATCAGCAGGATCTCTGAGGCCTTGGCTCCTTTCTACTTCACCCCCTAACTTCATTTTCAATCCCTCCCAAAACCTCCACAGGGCCTCAGCGAGCCTGGGTCCTCCCTGAGAGACGGTCTTAGGCAGAGCCCAGACAAACCTCTTACATTTTAATAGGTATGCATTTATTTTAATGTGGGCTGGAAAATATAGCCAGCACATCAAAACTGTGATTTCACAGATATGATTGCTTAGGATGAGACTAACAGGGTATTAAACCTAGTGGGTTTGTTTATAGGAAACCATTAAGAACATCAGAGTACAGGTGGTACCCAGGCCTGGTGGTGGGCATCCAGAGTGGGAACGGGTAGCTTTGGGGGCATGCCAGGGCTATACCTTGGTGGAGGATGCTGCCAAGTGTTAGAAGCTGTTCATTCGTTTACTCATATCAATTGAGCACCTGCCGTATGCCAGGCCATTTAGCTCCTGAAAACTATTAGTGGAGTGGACAGATAAGGTTCTTGCCCTGGGCAGTTCTCAGGTTTGGTGAGGGGGGGTGGGGGCAGACAACTGTGCCCGTAAGGAATGTTTAACTGGGCTTCGTGAGACTATTAAGGAGTAGGGAACCAGGGTGTGACATTCAGCTCAGAGGAGGGCACTGACCTCTAGGCAATGATTGTGCCTAGACTGAGCTCCCCTGAACAGACAGCTGTGTGTGCGAGCAGGACCCAGCCATTCTAACGGGGGTGTCACGGAGGCCTTCTTTATTTCTCGAAGCTCCCAACCCTGAGTCTGTGGAGGGTGGAGGAGCCAGAGCACAGCAGGTGTTGGGGAAGCTCCGACACACTGCAGTGAAGCCACAGGCTGACTAGGAGTAGGTGGGAGGGGAGAGCTCCCGGTGGGAGAGGGTTCATCCCGCCTAGGAGCCTTCGCAGCCCACTCCAGCCCAGAGTGAAAACAACACTAGCAAGGAAGAGGGGCAGTGGCTTTGCCTGGCTCCCCCTTGCCTCTGCCTTGCTAGGAGGCTTGCCTGCCTCCCTCCTGGCCTCTGTTTCCCCATCTGAATAAAGCTGAATTTGCTTCTAAACGCTAGGTTTCTAAAATCCCTCCGGAGCCCATGCTCCGTTCACAGTAGCAGATGTGGTGGAGTTGGGGGCGGGGGGGGTGCTGAGCTCCCTCAGAGCCAGAGTCTTGGGGTTCTGAGCCTTGTTCGTCCAGTTTTTTTCTTGTTACCACAAAATCAAGGGCAACCGGGTTTTTCAGCTCAGGATGCTGAGAAGAGGTCGGATGCGATTTACCTGGAGGCACACAGCTGTGGCGGACCACAGGCAGGCTCAGCCTGGGCGAGGGGCACAGAGCCAAGCTCCTCCACGTCTGTCCGTCCCCCTCCCCTTCTCCACTGCTCGCTAGGCTGCCAGCAGTGTGTGTAGGCAGCCCCTGGTCCTGAACCCGACAGTGCCCTGGCTCACTTCCCTGGCTTGTAAAGCTGTCATGGGGGAGGGAATGGCACGGCACTGGGGGTGCCGAGTTCTGCCTGAAGGAACCCACAGGGCACTCTGGGGTCGCGGTCAGGCATTGTCAGGGAGAATGCCGGGGCCCTGTGAACATGTTCCTGCTTCTGTGTCTCTATCTGGGGAACCCCAACACAGGCAGTGATGATTTTGCTTCAGTGTGTGCCTGGAGTATATTTGGGTGGTTACAGTTGGAGGGTGGGCAGGCTAGGAAGGAATCGGCTTCCCTGCCCGGGTGGCCAGCCTGGGGCCCTAGTCTGTAGCCTTTGCTTCAGGATCAGCCTCTACTCCCTTCCATGCTACCCTTGGGAGGTCAGCTCAGGAGCTGAAAGGGGCCTTGGGAACTACCTGCTCGGGGTCAACAGTGCCACCAGCCAGGTGTGCTGTGTCTGCCATCTGCCTGGTCTTTCTCCCTGGACCCACTTTCCCCTGGTATTCTCAGTTGCTTTTCCTGGGTTTCTGTCTCTCCAGGTCTTTCTCGGCCTCTTTCTTCCCTATCTCTGCCTCTTAGTCTCTTTGTCCCTTTCCCTGTATCTGCTATTTCTGTCTTCTCTCCACACACCCTTCACCTACTCCACCACCTCTCTCTTTTCTGTCTGTACACACACACACACACACACACACACACACACATACTCCCCTCATCAAATGACAATTCAGAATCACACACATATATTACCTATTTCAAAAACAGCCACCCAGAGTGGGTACTCAATAAATGTCAGCCAAAAGAGTGAATGAATGGATGAATGAATGAGTAATGAATGAGTGAATAAGTAAGGAAATGCTGAGGCTTGGAGGGCCACAGCTCGCCCAGACCAGTGGCGCCCACTTTTCTCAGTGATCATGATCCTCTGAGTCTAACAAGAACCACCCGCTACCGCCTTGAAAACATGAACCTGGCTTGCTTAGACGTCCAAAGAGCTTGCAGGAGGCCCTGAATTCCATCTCTGGCTCCCAGGAAAAACAGCCTCATCACTCGAGTAAGGAAAATGAGAGTTATATGGAACTGTCTGGAAAGGCCAGCAATGGCCAAGGTCCACAGATCATGCTAGGACCTGGGTGCTGGTCCCTGGAGTGAGCTGTATTTTTTTTTTCCTTGTGCCATTGGGGATCAAACTCAGGGCCTCACAAATGTGTGTATGTATGTTTGTATGTATGTATGTGTGTGTGCATGCATGTATGTATGTATACATGTGTGTATGCATGTATACATGTATGCGTATATGCATATATGCACAACCCATCTTGGTTCTGTTTGTTTGTTTGAGATGTGGTCTCTCATCGGCCTGAGACTCACTGATTAGGCCTTGCTGGCTCGGCGGCAGCCCCAGGGATCCACCTCTCTGCCTCCCCAGCTCTGCAATTAAAGCACACACCACCACTCCCAACTTTATGACACTAGGGATCAAACTCACGTCTTTGTGCTTGCAAGGCACGCACTGAGCCGTGTCTCCACACACACCCCAGTGGGGAGCGGGAAGGCCTGGGTCGGTCTGGCGCAGTCTGGGGAACAGGAGCTCAGGCTGGTGCGGGAGGCTGGGGGAGAGGCCCCCTGCCAGGAAGACCCTCGGTATAGTTTGAGGCTCGCTGAGTGTGGCTTTGTGAGCTGCTGGCTCTGGCTCAGAATCTGGGGGGGGGGGGAGGGGGCGGGAAGGGACAATGTTGTCTGGGGAGGAGGTGGGGACCAGTGTGTGCACGCATGCATACCTACATGTAGTGTGTGTCCTGCCTTTGCCAAGCTCCTCTCCCACTGCAGACATGTCCCTGTGTCCTTCCCTGCCTGGCTCACTTCCATCCTTCCCTTCCGGCTGTCCCCCATGTCTCCTAGGCTCCGAGCCACAGGTATCCTTGCTGCCGTTCCACATAGCTAGCTTGTAGATGAGGAAACTGAGGCTCTGAGAGGCCTGATGAGCTTGGGCCTCCAGCCTGGCCTCCTCAGAGCGCTCTTCGCCTTTAGGAGTTTCGAGTCGGCCTCACGCTCAGACCTTCAGGCTTGCTTCCTGACTGAGGTGGGAAGGCAGAGAGCATGCAGCCCGGTGTCTGTTTTGCTTTGTGAGGCTTTAAAAAAATCATTTCCGGCCTTAGAGACAGCAGCAATTACTGCCGGCTCGCTGGGGAGCTGTTTGCCGCCTGTCATCGGCCCCGGGAAAGGGTCCCTAATGGGGGCCCTGCGGCCAGAGCTCTCGGTAGTGGAAATGGCACTCAAAACAAAGCCACACTAATGGTCTCTGGGCGTGCATACCCAGGGAGGGAGGGGCAGGCTGAAGGAAGGCCTGGGGCAGGGCTGAAGTCTCTTTCACTGGTCCCTTTGTGCACCTAGACTCCCTGCAGGCAGGAGTCCCCAGTTGCCAGCCTAATTCTGCATGCCCCTCCCACCTTCCTCTCTTCTCTGCTTTCTGGTGCTCTATCCCTGGACCAGGTAAGGGGACCGTAAGTGCAAAGGCCCTGGGGTGGTGCAGAACCCCCTTCTGCTCAAAATACTTGATTCTGGCATTGTCCTTGGGTTTAGAGACGCCGGGCTAGTCCAGTCCTTTCCGAAAGAATAGAAGACTAGAGCCTTGGAGAGGAAGGAGACACAGCAAGCCCGCCCTGTGTGGGGCTGTGAACAGCGAAGAGGGAACCCTCGCTGGATGCCACCTTGGCGTTTCCAAGTGCAGCTGGGCAGATGAGCAGGGGTTGTGACTTGATAGATTCGAGGTTCTGAGTAGGGACCAGGGGTGGCCCCATACCAGAGCTGTCCTCCTCTGCCCCTGCCAGCTGAGCTGCCCAAGAGCCTTGCTCAGGAGCACTTTGGGTATTCGCTTCTTCAGCTCGCTTTTGCCATCCTCATCGCTGCCTTCTCCCCCACCCTCCTACCCCCCTGACTCTGTGGGGGTCCTCCTGGTCTTCCCACAGCTCTTCTTTCTTTTCTTGGCTACATCTACCTTCCTTTGACCTTAGGTAGACGCCATCCTTGCTCCTTGCTCTTTCCACTCTGCCTGTTTGACAGCAGGTAGACGTATGCCTGGGCTTTGAAGTCACACTATGGGGCTCACATCTTGGTCCTCGTTCACACCAGTGAGCCCCACTAGCCATCAGGGCCAGGGGCTCCCTACTGGCTCTGCAGGACGGCCAGGCCAGGAAGAAAAAAGAGTGTCTGTAGCCAGCAGGACTCCGGCCTTCTTGGCTCTCTCCTGCTGGCCCTGGCACTGCTCCCTGAGCCTCCCACACCTGCCTGCCTCTCCCTCCCTCCCGCCTGTGTGGGAGGAAGAGGCAGGAATTCCACCGGGGAAGCCTGATCAACTCCCACAATCCTGCAAGTGCCAGAATATTTTTGCTCTCCTTAAATCTCCCTAGATTTGTAATTCCACTGCCATCTCCCTCAATGTGTGCTGGTGGCCTTGGGAAGAACCCTGTTTCCAGCTGCTGAGTGACAGCACGCCTGCTCAGTGGGTGCATGCTTAGTATCTGAGTGGCCTGGAAGGATAAACAGACATCTAAGCACACATAAAAAGACTCCTTTCTTTTCCATGTCTCAGTTTCCCCATAAGCAAGGAGAGTGAGAAGGGCGGCTTTTCCCAGTTGTAGTGGGAATTCCTATTGCATTAAAGGAATGCTTGAAAGCTGAGCGGTGGTGGCGCACACCTTTAGTCCCAGCTCTTTGAAAGCAGAGGCAGGCGGATCTCTGTGAGTTCAAGTCCAAGCTAGGTTACAAAGAAAGTTACAGGCCAACCCAGGCTGCAAAGCATGACACTGTTTCAAGCAAGCAAGCAATCAAACAAGACATGCTTGTAGCTGAGGACGCAGCATCCTTGATAGAGTGCTTGCCTAGCATATACGATGCCCCAGGTTCTATTCCCCGCACCACACTCCCACACAATGGAGTGTAGTGGCCCACATCTGTAATCTCGGCCCTTGGGAGGCAGAGGTAGGAGGATCAAAAGTTCACGGTCATCACCTTTGGCTGTATAGCAAGTTGTAGGTTGACCTGGGACAGGGTTGCACTTGTTCCAGGAGGAAGGAAGGAAGGAAGGAAGGAAGGAAGGAAGGAAGGAAAGAAAGAAAGAAAGAAAGAAAGAAAGAAAGAAAGAAAGAAAGAAAGAAAGAACGACTCATGAGAAAAGTAATGAGGGCCAATGAGATCGCTCAGTGGGTCAAGGTGCCAGGCCTCATCACCTGAGTTCAATCCCCAGGACCCACATGCTGAAAGGAAAGAACCGACTCCCCAAAGTGGTCTTCTGACCACACGTGCCATGGCACAAGCCCTACCCTGACCCTTCATACAAAGTAAAATAGATATAAATGTCAAAAGGCAAGTGAGCAAGCAAACAAACAAAACCCCAGAAGGCAACGAAACACTGAGGGGCGCCTCAAAGCCACCATAGTCGATGAAAGAAGCCATTCCCGGAAGACCACGTCTTACCACATAGAATGTCCAGCACAGGCCAATCCAATGAGGCCGTACAGATGTGCAGCTGCCAGGGCGGGGGAAGGTGGGGCAGGGGCGGTTGCCGACTGGCCACGGCGTCCTTTGGTGTGGTGAGACTATGTGGGGACTAGACAGCCGTGAGAGTCGTGCAGGCTTCATCCTTCCCTTTCGGATTGCTGAATTTTAAGTAAATGTCACTTCAGTTGGAAATTGCTTGGGATGCTGGGCGTGGTGGTACATGCCTTTGACCCCAGCACTGGGGAAGGAGAAGGAAATAGCTCTCCTGGGTGAAAGCAGGCCACCTTCTTAGACCCTGGCAGTTGCTGCCGTCATCACTCCCATTTTATAGATGGGGATACGGAAAACTGAGACAGTGTCACTGGCCTCCTAGCCTACAGTTAAGTATTCAAATGTGTTCTCTTTGTATTTGTGTTGGTGATGGCAACCTACACACACACACACACACACACACACACACACACACACCAGGGTAGGCAGAGACCCCATCTGGGTGAACATGCTCATGTCTAAACCTCACGGATGAGTGATTTCTTTGCCCTCATTAATTCGTTTCCTCCTCAAAATAAGCCTTCAGCCAGTGAGGAGAACAGGAACCAGAGCTCACAGATAACCACACATCAGGTGGTAGCTCACATCCTGACCTGGGGGTCTGGGGCTCCCCACCCTGGCCCCTTCCTCCTGGTCCTCCTCCCAGTACAGCCACACTTGTGAGGACAGGGGCTGGGATGAGCCAGGCCTTGGGTCAGATGGCCTGGGGGACAACCACTGAGGTGTCGCTCCTGTGCAGGAGAGAAGCCAGCTCCCACGGGGACAGATCTGCCTTGAGGTCCCCCTGTCATTCAGAATTCATGAATTCTATGTTCTGCTCCCTCCTGCGTCTGTTATCCTCCACACTCTTCGTTCTTCTGTTCTGGAGGGAAGCCAGCGCTTGGAACAGTTGCTTCTGCTTGGAGCAGAACAGACCAAAGGGTCTCCTACCTCAGTTTTTGCCTCACTTGTTCCAAACACCCCAACTATGACAAGTGGAGGGGACACAAAGCAATCGGTGCTCTGATGGCAGGGGCAGGTAAAGGCTCGCATCTGTGGCACAGCGCCAGCCAGGCCCCGGAGATCTAAGTGTGAATTGTGGTACTAGACCAGTGAGGTGGAACCAGGCCAGGAGACTGGGGGTGCCCATGGCATCCACAATTAACAGGGAACTACGTCCCAAGTCCCTTTGGATGGGAAAGACTGTCTCTGTGTGGTACCACTCTGGATTTAGCGACAGAACTCGTCTTGGCTCTTCTTCCCTTCACCCGCCTCCCTGTTACGGAGCAAACTGGAGGCAGAGGCAGGAGCCCGCAGCAGCCTTGCTGGCTGGGAGTCACGCATGCCGGCTGCTTCGCACAGTGTTGATTTTTACAGTTTCCTCTACCGATGGCAGGCAGCGCTGATTTTCCATTTATGGCAGTAATAAAAGTCTCCTTTTAAGCTGAATTTATCTAAGTAAAATGGGAAAGATGCTCTGAAAATAAATATTAAGTAAATAATAGCGCCAGAGGTACAGGCGCCCTGCAGAGGAGAGGAGGCCGCCCTGGAAAGCCGGCTGTAGGAACCTTCCTGCGCCGGGGCCTCTGCTGCTCTGAATCTCCCCTGTCGGCTTGACATCCAAGCTTGACCACCTTGCTACAAGCCGGGAGGGACGGGGGTTGGGATGCTGTGCTTTGTGACCAGTGCCTCCCCCCCGACCCCCCAAACAGCAGCCTTTGCTTGTACAGTGATCTCTGCAATGTGTGTCTGTGTTCCCCGGCGGGCTGCATGACGGCCAGGGCCTTTCTGAGACAAAGCCTTTCTTTGTGGAGAGGGGGATCGCAGTTGGTCCTTCTCCTTCCTCTCTCATGATGGCTGCACGCTCGGGCAGCCATCTTCCCACGAGGGCACCCTGCACATTCCTTCAGCCGTATGACAGGATTCACCAGGAACACACAACTAAGTCGCCCTGGCCTGTCCGTTTCCTCTGAGACAGTCCCTTTTCTAATCAGGTAAACTAGTCGAACCAGGAGACCACCTATCCTCACCCCGGGGGAGTGGGTGGGGGAATGCTGCTCCGGGCTGGGCACCCAGCAGGCTTCCTAGAATGGCCCCCAAGTGTCACTAGCTGTAAGCTGAAAAAAGGGGGGGAGGGTAGGTAAAATGTCCGCCCTGGTGGGGGAACTTCCCAGGCAGCTCTGGAGCTGTGCGCTGATTCTGTGTCCTCCTGCTCTGTGGCCTCAGCCTCACCGCTCCCTCTCTGAGGCCCAGGACTGCACAGTCAAATAGACTGATGACAGTCCACCTAGCCCAGCCCGAAGGAAGTAGGGTCTCTTGTACAAGAACTGGGGTGTAAGATGGGCTTCCTACCCTCTCTGCTGCAACAGATGGTCCTGGGCCCTCTGAGCCTTGCTCTCTTGGGTGGCTTGAACCAACTAGGCTGAAAGAACTGTGAGGACCCCAAGCATGGTGGGGTTCACCGAGCACCCGAGGTGAGCCCATCCTGCTGGCTGGGATGAAGCAAGAAGCAGTTGGGAGCCAAGCTTTTAGGACTCCGTGCTTTTGTTTGCCGACAGAAACTCAGACGAGCCTGAGACAACAGGCCAGGGAAGAGAAGATTTAAAGTTGGGGAAGATTTAAAGAAGGGGGCCTCCCTGGGGAGGTGGCAGGGAGTGAATACCCCAGGAGTGGGAAGTGCTGAGGGGGCCTGGTCCAGATAACAAGCTGTGGCATGTCCACTCAGGGGCAGCGGCCAAGACGTAGCGAAGCTGCTGGAAGGTTCTTAAAATGTGGCAAAAATACTCGGAGCACACATCTGTCACGTTAACACTGGCCATGTAACCGGGCAGTCAAAGCGTGTAACGGGACAGGCGGCAGGCGTTCGGTCCGCTGAGCTGTTGTCAGAACGATGCAGACATTTTCTCCGTTCAGGCAGAGGCTCCTCCGTGACAACAGCGCCGTTCCTACTGGGCACAGCCATGCAAGAGGAGCTAAAGGGTGTGTGTGTGTGTGTGTGTGTGTGTGTGTGTGTGTGTCTGTGTGTCTGTGTGTCTGTGTGTCTGTGTGTGATCTGGGCTCAGAGCAGCAGGGAGACAGGCTGGACCACCCATCCGTGGGTGGATGAGTCCCTCAGGTGTGTAAGAGCCTAGTGGCTTCTGGGAAGTGGACCACACTTGGTGGATGAGGGGTCCCGGAGCCTACCATGTGCCGAGGCTCGGAGGAGGCATCTCTAGAGAGAGGGGAGTGAGAGGTGGGGTTGCTGAGTGAGCACCTGCCGTATACATGCTGAACATGCTGCCTTGTGCCCAGTGTCTCAGCAGCCCCTGCATGCTTCCCCTTTGCAGATAAAGAAACAGGCACAGAGAGGCAAGAAGGCCTGCCCAGGTGGCACGGTGAGGGCCAGGCTGACGGGCAAAGCCGGAGCTGCGTAGGTGGGCTAGACCCGGGCTGGAAGGGCCTGTGGCTGAAGGACGGGACCACCTCCCCTCACTCTTACCTGCCAGAAGCCAAGAGCTGGCTCAGCCAGGCCCCAGCACCCGTCCCTGCAGCCGATGCCCGATAGTGCCCGGGGTTAATGAGTGTATCGCTGCCCCAATTAACAGCAGAAAGGCAGCCGATGTCACGCTCAATCAAGCCCCCGGTCCTTCTCCAGCAGAATCCTAATTTGTGGACACTGGATTTAATTGTCTTCCCCGAGTTTCCCTGAGAGTCAGCCAGGCGGGTGCAGGTCCTGGGGCTGGAGAACACAAATACCCTTCCTCCAAAATCTATAATTACACCAGCCCCGGAGACAGGCTGTGGTCCCAGGAGGCACCTGACCTGGAAGAAACCTGAGATCGGCTAAAGAGGAGAGGGTTCCAGGTTAAGGTCTGAGAGGCCCCTGGGAGGCCGAGGGCTGGTGGGAAGGAGAGGGGCTGGGGGCTTGGAGGGGGGCTCTCAGAGATGGTGTGGACCAGGCTCCCCCACTTTGAAGAACTCTTAAATTGTGTCCAGTTTGACCAGTGACTCACTCTGTGACCTTGGGCAAATTGCTTCACCTCTCTGAGCTCCAGTTTCATCTGAAAAAAAATGGGGACAGTTAGAAAGCTGCCCTGTAGGGGACACAGGGGCAGCCATCTTGGGTCCATGGGCCAGCCAGATGTAGGTTGAGAGTGCAGTACTGGGTGGATGCGGCAACCTCCTCGCCTTTGTAGCCGGGTGGGGCAGACGACAGTGTTGGAGTTGAGGCCTGTGTGGCACTGGGCTTAGAACACACACACCTTGTTCTCCTCCTCTTTGTCTTTCAGTCATACTGCCCCTTCACTGTGAGGCTGAAACTGAGGGGACCCAAGGAGGCTCCACCATACCCCATCTTGGAGCTTCTGATGAGTCTGAGGGGGACCAGAGTCCCTGTGGGGAGGGGAGCTGTCCATGGTAGCCACTTCAATGGCCTTGTAGTTTTCCTTTGACCTCCCACCTAAAGCTCCTCTCCACTCCTTGCTCATGATGGTCTATGTGCTGGGATTGAGGTCAGGGGACACTGCCTCAGGGAAGTCTCCCTGATTGCCTCAGACTGAGCAAGCTGTTTCAGTGGCCTTTCCAGGCCTGTGCACTGATGAGGCAGCATACAACCTGCCCTCCAGGGCAGCAGGCTGGCCAGCAGGAACCACTCCCACTGCCTTTTCTTTTTGAGACAGTCTCATGGCTGGCCTTGAATTCACCACGTAGCCAAGAATGATCTTGAATTCCAGTCCTCCTGTCTCCACTTCCTGAGTGCTGGGATTACATTGTATGCCACTGTGTCCAGACTATGCCATTCGAGGGTCAAACCCGGGGCCTCGTGCATTGCTAGGCCAGCACTGAAATGACTTAGCTTCACCACCAAGCCAGCCCCCTTGTAGAAAGAGCTCTACAAGCAAAAGGCATTGGGTGTTGGAGTGCCCTGACACAATCTCTAATTCTAGCTCTCGGGAGGCAGGGGCAGGAAGATCTCTGTGAGTTCCAGGCCAGCCAGGGCTACACAGAGAGACCCTCTGTTAAACAAAACAATCTTCTACCCCAGAGTAACTAAATACACTAAGACCTATGGGGTTCTCAGGGGTCAGGCTGGCCCGGGCTCCAACTCTGACTCTCCTGCAGTATGGCAAAGGACTGCACTTTGTGGGGACCAGGGGCCCCTCTAAATCACAAGACAGATAAGGAAACTCATTTCCTGCTGAGACATATACACAGCAACCACCGAACACTGGGACCGAAGCCAGACCAAACTGGACTATGCTCAGACTAGATCCAATGTGGGGGGCACCTGTTCCAGGGCCCTCCTGGCTCCTCCCAGTGGCAGGTTCTGTGACACCCTTGCATTCTGCTCTGCTTGGTAGTCAAAACTGGGAAAGATGTCGGCCACAAAGGCTTGGTCCAGGATCATCAGGTGTGGACCCTGGAGGCCATTTTCTAGCCGTTTGGATACATGACTGACTTCCCACCATAAACCAGGCCCTTTAACCATTGCTGAAGACTGGTGATAGATAGATAGATAGATAGATAGATAGATAGATAGATAGATAGATAGATTATAGATAGATAGATAGATAGATAGATAGATAGATAGATAAATAGATAGATAGGGCTGTTACCTCCTGGAAGGACAGATAACACATTAGCTGTGCCACCCAGGATAGTAGCCATCCCTGTACACAAAATGGTTCCATTTAAATGAATTAAAATAAAATTTAAAATCCAGGTCCCGGATCCACACAGCAAAGTGTCATTAATGGTCACCATGTCAGCTTACATACAAACCATCTTCCCCCTGTAGGGACTTCAGCTCCTATCCTAGGTGAGAGGAGAAGGCATTTGGAGTGCTTTGTTAAAATAGCTCCAGCCGCCTGTGTGAAAACAGATAGGCTTCAGGGAAGCAGAAGGGAGGGAGGTCAGTGTGATAATGGCGGCTCAGCCCCGCAGCAAGGGACTGGGGTCTGGAGAATCTATGGGCCAGCACTCATGGAGTTCCTCGAAGACCCAGTGTAGCTTGTGAGGGTTGAGGTAAAGAGCCAAGGGTGGCGCTTGGCACAGGCCCTGAGCTGTGACAAGGAGGGCAAGCGCTGTTGGCACTACCACTGCAGGAGCCTGCTTCCCTCCTGCCCCCTAGAGACAAAGACAGCCCAGCTCTTGGGGTGGCACCCCACCCCACCCCCATGATTCAGTAATTCAAGCCATGTGCTTTATCATCAAGCAAGCCTTTTTATGTACCCAGGCCTAGGGAGCCCTTCCACTCTGCAGAGAAACAGCAAAGCCTTTTCTTTCTCTCATAAGAAGCTTTGTAAGCCGTGGGCTGCCAGGCTTTCTTTCCAGCCCAGAGCTGTCATGGAAGCAAAGCCCCACACGGGTGCAGGGTGCCTCGTGCAGAGCAGAGACAGAGAAGCTTCCAGATTGGGGCAGTTGTCAAACCCGATCATACAAAACCCCCACTGTCCTGTGGAGGGGGGTGAGGCCGAAGCCTTCGAATTCAGAATGGGTATCATAGCTCCCTCTTTCTTGAAACAGGAGGCCCTCTGGAGTGTCTAGCGAGGAGTGTTGATCCCTCTGAGCTGGGCCCAGGGAACAGCATAGTCCAGGGGTGGGGCTGACAGGCAGGCATGGCATTCCTGGGGTGACCTGCAGTTGCTAGGCATCTACCATCTTCCTTCTGTGTGGGAGAATCTCTCCTGAGGGTAGGGAGGCATGCTAATTGCATCTCAGACAGTTTGGGGAGAAGGAGCTGGAGCACATGGAGGGGAGGGGTGCTGGGCCTGTGAGGTGGGGTGCAGCATGGTGACCTGAGTCGAGGGTGGGGGTGCTGCTGGCTCCTGGTGGCCGCCTCTCTCCTCTTTGACACCCCTGCCTCCAGCACATCTGAAATGGCCAACCTGGTGACTCAAATAAAGAATTGATGCCCCCCACCCTCAAAAAAAAAGGAGATTTGAAACTGAGCTTTGATTGATCACAGGAGCCAGACGGGAGGTGAGGAATAACCAGAGCAGAGGGAGCTGAGAGAAGAGGCAGGACCCCAGGCAATGGGGAAGGAGCCTGACAGAGGGCCCACACACACACCAGGAAGGGCAGAGTGATGTCTGGGTGTACCGCAGGGGAAATGGGAGCCTTGTAACTGGGTTTGAGTTTAAAAGATGGTGGGCAAGGCTCAATCCGGAAGAATTAAAATCGGCAACTCCTTGGTTTCCAGGCTCACTTCCAAGTCGGCCCCCCTTCATCCCTCCTCTGCCCATGTGTCCCTCAGGACTCTGTCTTCCCACTCACGGGTCAGGCTCCTGTTTCTGAGCCCTCACCTGCCTGTTCCCCACACAGCACTCTTCACAGAGACGCCCCATGACATGACAGCACGGACGGGTGAGGACGTGGAGATGGCCTGCTCCTTCCGAGGCAGCGGCTCCCCGTCCTACTCACTGGAGATCCAGTGGTGGTACCTGCGCAGCCACCGGGACTGGACTGACAAACAGACATGGGCCTCCAACCAGGTAAGACCGTGGGATCTGCCTCCCTGGGGGATGCTGCAGGGGCCTTGTGGAACTCTGTGCCCGGCATCCCTGTCCTCGGTAACACCCTGCTGGCACCCCTTTCTTGCTGGGGTAGAGCAGGGATGGCCAGAATAATGCCTGTTCTAGACCTCCCTTAGAGTCAGGGAGCCTGAGGCCAGAGGCATGGAGCCTCCTTCAGGGTATGGGTAATATGGCTCCCAGGACACTTGCTATCACCTCCCCACACCACACTGGCAGTATTTTTGTACAGGGCCGTATGAGTAAGACCACGCTGTCACAAAGTTCGTCCCCAAGCACCCATGCTTACGTGCAGACAGGTTCCCTGCACTGGGTCACAGCATACCAGCCCCCCACAGGCAGTCTCCTGGTTCACACTGCCATAGCCCCTGCCACCTGCCCACCACCTCTGCCACTCTAAGGGTTTTCTCTGGGAAGCTGTGCTTGCTATCTGTAAAACAGACAGGGGCAGCCTTGGCCCGGCAATAGGAGCCTGTGGCAGAAAAGCCACATGCCTCCTCTCCTCGTGGCTGAGTCATTGATAAGACCAGTGTCCCTGAGGTGCTTGGCAGCTCAGGTGTAGCTGGCCAGCCAAGCCTGGTCTGGCTCCCTACCTCCCCTTCAGTGTTTCCTAGCCTTTCCTCCCAAATGAGTCGAGTACACTCCCATCATGCTCTACGGGTCTGCGTTCAGGGACACCTAAGACAGTGGGAACCCACACATTGGTCTGTAAAGCAGCACACAGAGATAGACATGCCCACATAAACATGTGTACACACACACACACAAACACACACAGAGACATACACACATACCCTTAGTACAAGTCCATAGTGAAATCTGTCTTGATTATGCAGCTAACAAGCCCCCAATATGGCAGCCTATCACATGCAGATGTGGAAGATCCCTATTGCCAGAGGACATCCTTAGGAAAGAAATGTTGGGTATTTGGGGGCGTTTGAGGTTATTCTTGGGTATTTTGGAGTGGAAGCATCCAGGACATGGCCAGGGATCCAAGTGCTTCTGCTAAAAACATACATTCAGGCATGTGAACTGAAGGTCCCTGGTGTATTCTCAGATGGAGAGTGGGCACGGACTTCTAGGGACATGCCGCCCACACTCTTTTCCATTTGTATGAACTCGTGGACACACCCCCTTTATAGCCAAACACCCTCATGAAGCCTGGCTCTGTGGTTAGTGTTACAACTTACAAGCACCTCTTTCACCTCCCCTTGGCTGCCCTCTCCTGCGTTGACAGTAAACACAGAATCAAGGGGCCCCAATTCCACACCTCATGACCTCTAGTTAGAACCTTATTTGTCTTAAAGTTTATTTACTTATTATTGTAAGTGCATGTGTGTGCCCGAGTATACTCATGGTGAGTATGCTCACCATGTGGGTGGAAGTACCTGTGGAGGCCAGAAGGGGGCACTGTATCCCTTGGAGCTGAGCCCTGGGCACTAAACTCAGGTCCTCTGCAAGAGCAGCAATGCAGCCATCACGCCTGCCTTTATTTATTTATTATCCTTGCTTTAAGTTTTGACTAGAATGTGCATAAGTGTCTCCGTGAACAGGGTTCAGGGTGACATTTCCACAGCTGAACCCACTGCTCACAGATGAAATGGAGCATCCTTGACCATGATCCTACCTGTCCTCCTCTCCACAGTGTTTCTCCCCATCCCTACCCCTGGCTAACACCTTGTCTCTGCTCTCTGTTCCTCCCTCCCCCTCTCCCAACAGCTAAAAGCTTCTCAGCAGGAGGACTCGGGGAAGGACGCCACCAAAATAAGTGTGAGTTTTGATAATGACTTTGCACAAATGGTCTAATGGAAGATGTAGCTGTGACAAAAAAAAAAAAAAAAAAAAAAAAAAAAAAAAAAAAAAAAAAAAAAACAAAAACAAAAAACAACTTTTTGTTTTTGCTTTGTTTTGGTCCATTTCAGCAGGGAACTTGGGCAAGAAGATGGAGGAAGTGAGAGAGGGCCCGAGAGGTGCCCCTGCTTGGTGGAGATTCTTGTTTGTTTTTCTGGGTCTTTTTGCCAGGTATTTTTCAAGTTCATTGAATGACAGGCAGGAAAAATGACACACACAGAGAGAAAACAGATTCTCCTAGTAGGCCAAGGCCAGCTGTACCTCTGTGGCGTTCCATGCCTGACTCAGCTCCATTTGTCATTGGGAAGTTACAAGGTCTCAGGAAGCTGAGTGGGCTCTTTTGGCCCATCAAGACTGATGCTGGAGCATCTGAGGGTCCCTGGGTTTGACTTCCGGGAGCAGAGACCCCAGGACTGACCTGCCTTAGGCATTTGTCTATTTTACGAGCTGGGCAGCCGGGGCTGGAGAGTACCTGAAGTGTGGCTAATATTGCTGAGCCTCTGTCCTCTGCCAGAGCTCAGGAAAGCCAGGAACTCTAGGGAGCTGGGCTTCGACAGTTATTGTGGAGTTTGAATATCTAACCCCAACATGGAAGAGAAAGGAACTGTCAAGAAAGAGGGCACGATGAGGAAAGAGCATGGAGCAGAGAAGACTGTTCTGGGCATGTGTGTGGCCACAGGACCAGGCTGGATTGCTAGAAGTTGATCAGACGGGGGCAGCCTTGGCCCGGCGCAGGCACCCAAGTGTGTTGGGGCAACCTTTCCAATTCCCCTCTTGGCTGGGTCTCCCAGGGCTCTGAGGCCAGTCAGATAGGACACACAGGAAGCTGTGCTTCTGCACGAGGGATGCAGCAGAGCAGTCACAGGGACAAGTAAGTGCACTGCGGCCAGGAGGCCAGGAAGCCAGGCTTCTGTAGCCACTCAGGGGAGGGGCTAGCAAGCGAGAGAATGAATGGTCACAGCTTCCCTGGTACCTTCTGATAGAGCGTGAGAACTGCAGCCATTCATAACTTAAGGCAGCCGGCCCTACCCTCCTGCCCTCAGCCAAGGGCACGCTCCCATTTCATGCCCTGATTCATACTCTCAGGCAGAGGTCTCCACGTGTACCAACACAGCCCCTTCAAGGACACGCCCCATGCCTTGATTGTGTCCCATTTCATGAGCTTCTCTGGGCCCTGGCGAAGAGAGAATTATCTAATTGATTGAGAGGATTATAATTGCGGGCTGCTAGCCTCATGAGGGGAGAACGCAATGCTAACTAGTTAAATACAATAAACGTTCTCTGTGGGAGTGTGAAGTCACCCCAGCCATCCCCATAATCCTCATACCAGCTGGGGCTTTAGGGTCTGGTCCCAGGCACAGCATTTTACACAGCCATGCAAACCAGCATTCTTAGGTGCAAAGGCAGAGCAGACCACGCCCGAAGGCACACCCACAGCCTAGGTTCTTAATGTCTTAGAAAATGGTAGGAACTTTTCTTCTTAGCCTTCAAGGCTCTGTGGCCACCCCGCCCGTGCCCAGGGTCATCTGTTCCCTCCTCGCCCCGGGCCTCTACATAGGCCAGACTCTGCCTAGAAATCTATTCCTTTCTCTCCCTTCATTGCTTAGCTGAGGGAGGTACCCTGGGCCCAGTCATCAAAGCACCCTTTCCCTTCCCTGCTGGCTGTGCTTCGCCGGTCATGATCCACCCGGTATTGCTTCATGTCAGCCTCCCCCAGAGAGACAGTAGGCCTAAGAGGAACCTGGTTCACTGTTGCATTTCCACAGCCCAATACAGAGCCTGGCACATAGTAGGTGTGCAGTTAATATTTACTATCTCTCTTTATACACACTCAGACCAATGTATATGCAGACATGTCTGTATATATATGGGTGTTACTGTATGAATTGACTTAATTCAGTGTGTGCACTTCTGTGTCCAGGTGATAGTAATGAGTGCGGAAACTCATGTGGGGACCACGGGGACCCAGAGGAGCCACAGCTCGCGTTCTCACGTTATCTAAATGCTGAATTTGCTGGACTAGTGCCCCACCATCTTTGGGCCTTTGATGAACCACTATGTGACCTACAGGCCAGCAGCGCCAGGGCCTATGGAGTCATGGCTTCAGTAGTTAGTGGGGACACTTCTGAACCTGTGAAGCCTACAGAGGTCCGGGCTCAGGGTTGGCTGTGCTGACAGTAGTTGGAGATCCTGAGGACACCATGGGGCTAGCAATTAGCATGCCAGGAGCTGAGCTCTGGCTCTGGCTCTAGCTCTGTGTCTGGAATAAGCTGGTAAAGAGAGAGAAAGAGACAAAGAAAGAGAGAAAAAAAAACACCACTAGAAATTGGAATTCCTTTGGGCGGAGGGACCCAGCCTCCAGTACTCACCTGTGGCCTGCAAATCCCCAGGCTGCCGTCCTGCAAAGCCTAGGGTAGCTGTGTTGTCAGCCACGTTTGAGGTCGGGGAGGGTTGCTATGATCTACCTAAAGTTCCCTGCACTAGAGCTGATGGCTCACTCGTCTCACAGGTAGAGACGGGGCTGACATTCTGACTTACGAAGTTCCCTATGGGGCAGGAAACATGGTTCGGTGGGTAAAAATGCTTGCCCCAAGCCTAATGACCTCAGTTTAACCCCTGGGGCCTGTACAGGAGGAGAGAGCCAGTCCCCGCAAGTTATTTTCTGATCTCCACATACGTGTCAAAACAAGCACATACCCAAACATTCACACTCTCACAAAAATTAGTTTTCATTTTTGTTTTTAAAAAGGCCCCCTTTCTTAGGCCTGTCACGTGATAGGTGCAGTCACAGTAGGCAAGGAATGCTTCCAGAAGGCCACAGTCACTTATGCTCAGTCCCCAGGCCCCAGTGGAAAATGGCATGTATCCATTACTCCCCGGGGAAGGAAACATGACAGCTGCCACCAGCACGGGAGGAGAATGGCTGGTCTTTGAGGGCCTGCGGCCTGAGCTGACCCAGGCCTGGGGCTCCCTGGAGGGCAGGGCTAAGGCCTCCTGGGCGCTTTTTGTCATGCCTGCTGCGGGTAGGCTAACCGCCAGTCAAGGAGGAGCAGATGGAATGTGGTCAGAGGGGCTTTGGGAAGACACTGGAGGAGGCCCTGTTGAGGACCCCTGGCTCCTGCAGATGGTGGGGTCTGGATAGAAGGGTGGTATCTCACATGTTTGGGGGCAGGGGCAGTAAGCGTGTGGGCTGTACGTGCTTCGTGGAGCAAGGTGACCACAGCAGGGCCAACTTGAGGTACGCAGACCTTTTAGGATCTCACGCTGGGCCTGGTGCTGGCTAGGCTAGCCCACTCCTGCTTCCCTCCCCAGGTACCTCCAAGGTCTCCTCTCGGAGCCACACAATGGGTACAGAAGGTCTGGCCTTTCCTCCTGGCCCAGCTGTGAGGACAGAGCCCGGGGTGTGTGCTTGTGGCCAGCAGGAGGCTGGCGATCAGAGCCGGCCGGGCCAGGCTCTTTCAGCGTGATTAGGTGCTTAATCGCCGAGGCCTGTCGATGCTGGGCTGTGGTTATGATTTACAGCCAGACTGCCCTGCCGGTGTGTCATTTGGCCTTTCTAGTCGCACCGATCCCGGAAAGAGGAAGCCCTGCAGGCTCTTCCATCACCCCCAAACGACTGAGGCAGAATAGAAAGCCCCTCCGAGGGAGCGGCTGCTGGCTGAGGCTTAGGGCAGGCCTCCCTCCCCCAGCTCCCCGGGACAAAGAGTGTTGGGGGCTGATGAGTGAGGTGGGAGGGGCTTCTGCCCTTAGGCCACGCCCCAGGTATGGCCAAGCGTGCCCCTTCGAAGGAGCCTCCGGTTTTTTTCCCTCGGGGACCCTGGGGAGGTTCGGGAACACGGTACAGCAATGCTGAAGCGCTCCGATAGCCTCTGTTTGGGTCTTTGCCTTTTGCACACTGCGCTGAGGGCAAAGCCGGAGCTGCAGCCTCGCCTCCTTCTGGCTCCTGCCTTGGATGGCGAGGGTACCCGTGAGTGGCCTGCACTGCACCATCTGTCCCTCTACCCCTTGACCGAAGCGCCGCCCTCCCGGAGGCCACCGCCGTCTGTTGGCCTCCGGGAGGTCGCGGAGGGCTCTGCCAGCCAGGGCAGAGGTCTCTGCGCCAGTCTCCCCGGCGCCTCGAGGGCGGGGCGTGGGCCTCCCTCCCCAGGAGCGGCTGCTCCCAGCGCTGCGCATTATTACTCCATTAGCGCCTTGTAGGGTTGACAAATGAAGGATAATTAATATCCGTGAGGGAAACAGATGTTGAGGTAATTCACTCCCGCTGCGCATTTGCAATGGCTTCTCCTAACTCACCGAAGAGCGTGGCGGGACCGCGTTGGGTCTTTCGGTGCCCTTGGTCAGGGTGACGGAGCCAGCGGGACTCCAGCAGAGGCTCGCGCTGGGGAGGAGGCACCGGATTCTTGACTCTGGTGCCCCTGTTTTTCTTTGGGACAGTCTGTCTGTGTCCCACCCTAGTGCCCCTTGCTGTGCCAAAAGCCCATGTTTTCCTGTTTCCTGGGGGATGGGCGTTCTTAGGGAGCCCGTGCTAGCCCTGGGATCCTCTGTGGGTCTGTCAACGTTGTTTGCCGGGTGAGGGCATAGAGCCTCGCCTGGGATCGGTTCCCAGCCCTGCTGCATACTGACTTGGGCTCCTGACCAGGCCAGGACTCCTTTTGGAGTCTCAGATTCCGTATCAGTAAAATGGTTACCTTGTTTGTACGAGCCCTAAGTTAACACCCTAAGGATGGCAGTGGGGCTCCCCTCCAGTTGGGGAAAGGAGATGGGGGGTATCTTTCCACTCAGCAGGCACTGGCTGCTCTTTGTGGAGCAGCTGTCTCAGTGCAGGCCGGGAAATACATCTACAGGCCATACCTGCCCTCTCAGGGGCCCCACTAGGGTCCTAAAGCAGAACTTTGGGACTTGGCAGCTGATGCCATCTAGAAAAGGGACATTAGTGCTCAGGGACGGGACTGGGGGTGCCGAGCAGCCTGCTAGTGTGCTATCCAGAAGGGCAAGTTTTGCCAGATGATGGCCGAGGGCGGAGCTCCGGTAGGGCTGAGCTCCGGTAGGGCTGAGAAGGGTCCTCCCACCCCCAACAACTTTCTTCCCCTTTAGCCTTCTGTTGTTGTTTTACTTACAGGCTTGTAGAAATTTACAAAAATAGATCAGAGCCCCCACACCCATCACCCAGTCTCACTAATCGTGCATTTCACCCCAACTGCCTTTTTGTCTTGTAATGGGGGGGGGGGGGAGTTGCTGCTGGAGTTATATTCACTGCAGATCTATTCACGAGAGAGTGCTAATCTCAAAATTACCCAGATATAGCCAACAGGAAACCGGGTAGACAAGCCACACTGCGGTCACCTGATAGAATACTACACAGCAATGAACAGAGCCGGCTGGTACTGCATTGTGTGAAAGGAAGTCAGGGTTGGCAACGACCTCCCCACGTCCCACAGAGGGTTCTAGGATGTGGCTACACTCTGATGACAGATTTCTCTTCCTGCCACAGAAGGGACCCACAGCACCACAGCATTAGAAAGTCTGTGAGGCACAGGCACGAAAGGGCTGTCTCCTGAGCCCTTGATCCAGGACAGTGGAGCCCCAATTGTTTTTTTTTTTTTTTTAAAAAGGATCAGGTGTGGTGCTTCAAGCTCGTGTTCAGAAGTCTGAGGCAGGAAGGTACTGTCTTGGAGACCAGCCTGGACACCATAGTGAGATCCTATCTTAAAACGTCAAAAAACCCAAATCAATATAAAGCCAAAACCTTGACATGCAAACACGACACTCTACCTCCAAGAGCATCCAACTTGGGCTGTCAACCTGGGTCCTTTTATAAAATTTTATTTTATTATTTTATTTTATAGTTTATGCATATATGTCTGGGCACCATGTGTGTGCCTGGTGCCCGTGGAAGCCAGAGGGGGGAACTGGGTCTCCTGGAACTGGAGTTACAGTTGTGAGCTGCCGCGTGGGTGCTGGGAATTGAACCCTGGTCCTCTGCAAGACCAGCAGGTACACTAAGCGCTGACCCTTCTTTCCAGTCCCCACCTTCCAGGCTCTATCTTAGAGGACTGGAACCTGGGGCTGGGGAGCTGGCTCGGCAGGTAATGGGCGCTGGCCATGAAGCCAAACACCGGCATTTGATCCTCAGGATCCGGATGGTGGAAGGAGAAGTGACCCCTGCAGACACATTCACTGTGGCACAGACCCTCCCCCCTCCCGCCCCCCCACCCCAAGTCTCCCGAGCTCCACCCAAGCTCTGCTCTGAGGATGCCGGCTTCTGTCCTATGCAGGAGTGGGGGCAGGTTGTTCAAACACAGCAGCACAGGCCGGGAGCTTCCTCGCGAGGCTTGTGCCCTGCTTCCGTGCGGAACTCTCACAGGCCGGGTTCCGGCTCACCCTTCTTCGCTGCCGGGCAGTATTCCACCGGCTGCACGCACCACCCCGTGGGCAGGCGCTGGCGCTGCTTCTGTTTGTCCGCCTGCCACTCGTGAACTGTTGGGATGCTGACCTGGGGTGCCCTCCCCGGCGGTCTCGGGGGTGGGGTTAGCCTGGCGGTCAGGGCTCTCGACCCCGGCCGCTGCTCACGGTGCCTCTGTCGCCCCCAGGTGGTCAAGGTGGTGGGCAGCAACATCTCCCACAAGCTTCGGTTGTCGCGGGTGAAGCCCACGGACGAAGGCACCTACGAGTGCCGCGTGATCGACTTCAGCGACGGCAAGGCCCGGCACCACAAGGTCAAGGCCTACCTGCGGGTGCAGCCCGGTGAGAACTCGGTGCTGCAGCTGCCGGACGCGCCCCCCGCCGCGCCCGCGCCGCCGCCCAAGCCGGGGCGGGAGCTGCGCAAGCGCTCTCTGCCCGAGGCCTGCAGCCTGTAGCCCGCCCGCCCCGCATGCAGTCCTCCCGGCCCTGCGGCGACGGCGGCAGAGGAGTCCCGCGTGTGCTTTGCTTGCTTAACCCCCTCCCGGCTCCGCCTCGTGCACCCCGTCCTCGCGGCCAGCCCCCTGGTGAGGAGCCAGGCCGGGGGGGACCCACGCTCCTGTTCCGCCTCTTTCTACCTGGAACCGGCTCCGGGCCCCCCAGGGAGGCGGAGCCCCACCAGCCCCACGCGGGAGGCTGCCCCGCCAGGCAGAGTTAGCACCAGCAGGCTCACTCAGGGGCCCCCGAGGCTCTCTCTCCTCGAGCCCCCCTCTGCCGGCACCCCTCACGCCCAGCCCCTTCTCGGGCCTGTCAAGTCCACCCAAGGGACCCCCCCTTCACCGACCCCTTCCCCATTCCCGATCAGGGGACACCCACCCTGGTGGTTTGTAAATATTTCTATTGGGCCCACCCCGCCCCGGAACTGGCTCAAACCTCTGGCCACCCTCGGTGATGGAGGGGAGGTGGGAGGCCCAGGGCTTTGCGTAGGGGTGAGCGGGCCCTGTGTATATGACCCAACCTGTGAGTACCAGCCAACTCCAATAAAGCGGTTTAAACCAATCCGGACTGAGTCTTACTGGGGCTGGGAGGTGGGCCACCTTGAGGAGGGAGAGAGGGAGGGCGTGAGGGCGTGGCGGGTCATCTCACTGAGCGCTGGCCACCTGGTGCTCAGAGGAGTCAGGCGGCTTTGCAGAGACCAGGAGCCGCTGCTGGCTGGGGAGCTGGTCCCCAAAGCCCGAGAGAAGCAGCCTTTGTTGCCCCCACTGTGAGTACTGTATTCTGTATCCTCTATTCTGACATAATCACACATACAGAAGAACCTGTGAAAGCATGTTTGCATGTGGGTAACCGCCTCTCTAGCTGCCATCCAGCAAACCTATCGCCCCAGAGCAGACCCCCACCTTGGCCCTCAGACTCTTCCACCATCCCCTCTCTCACCCTTAGAGGGAACCCAGTGGTGACTCTTACGGTAATATCATCATCATCATCATCATCATCATCAATCATCATCACGGTTTGGAGATAGAGCCTCATACAGCCCTGGCTTGCCTAGGACCCCTGGTTCAGTCTCCAAGGGCTGTGACTATACATGTGTGCCACCATCCCTAGCTTAGTGGGTTTGGCTTTTAGTTTTAATACCTATAAACACATCACTTTATTTTGTATTACAGGTATCTTTGGGGAGGGGGCTGTGTGTGCAGAGGTCAGAGAACAAAATAATCAGTTTCCTCTTTCCACCGTGTGGGTCCTGGGGATCGAACCCAGGTCATCGCGCTTGGAGGCATGCGCCTTCACCCACTGACCTGTCTCACCCACTGTGTTTGTCACTTTAAAGCAAATATTTTAATTTACTTTTTCTGAGTGCCGGGAATGGGGTTCCTTGAACCTGCTAGGCAAATGCTCTCCCATGGAGCCATATCGCAGCCCCTATATATGTGAGTTTTGTGTTTTTGTGTTTGAAACATGGTCTTATGAAGCTCAGGCTGACCTCAACTCCTGTGTACTCAAGAATGACCTGAGCTCCTGACCCTCCTGCCTCAGTTTCGCCGGTACTGGGCTGACAGGGTGTGGAGTCTGTTCCTCCTGAGTGCTCTGTCTAGGGTTATTGCTGTGAGCATCTCCTCCTCTCTGCTGTGCACATGAGCATGAGGGCGTCAGGGGCATTTGCCAGGCCTGTGCTCCGGCTGTCCACGGTAGCATCTCACATTCTCCTAGGACCGGCTACACCCCCTATTTCACAATAGAAAATCAGGGTCGGAGAGGATGCATAGTTCACCCTAGCTCACGCAGCTTTCTTAGCCTAAAAGTGTGAGTACCTGGCCCTGGCAAGAATGGCTCCCTTCAAACCCTGTCTCCCTCACGGTGCATGACTGGGATCATCCCAACTGCCATAGTTCTGCTGAGAATTTACCTGAGGATGCGTTGACATGGACCTCTGAAGGCAGTATGGCCAGCAGGTCCCTTGACTTTGCACATTCAGAAGCCAATAGCACTACCCAGGACAGGGGTGTGTTGATATGATAAAACTGGGCCCTATCACCTTTGCATCACTGCAGCACACCCAAAACAGGCCCTGCGTCCTCAGTTTTCAAATGAGGACATAGCTCAGAGGAGAGCAGCTGAAGACAGGCAGGCGGAATGGATGAATAGATGGATGAATGCATAGATGGACATAGGTGTGTGGCTAGACAATGGATGGACTGGTGGATGTATGGATGATGGGTGGACAGGTAGGGGTGTGGAAGGACTGATGGATGTTGGGAAGGACTGATGGATGCCTGATGGCTGGCTGGATGAATGGGTGGATTGAGACATGACTAGCCTAGCTGTGGAGTCAGCAGGCCCTGTACCCTTTGCAGAATCTGGGTATCCAAGGTCTATTTTCCAGGGGAGGAATCCTGGGGAGATGTCTGCCCTGGTGTCATCTGGCCAGTGTCTAGCATCTATTCGATGAATATGATTTATTTCGGAGAGGTCCAAAGGCCATGCTGTCCTTGGAAGGAGACCCTGCTGGTGTGAGCGATGACAGGACCCACTAACTCTAGCCTCATGCTCTGTGTCAGGCACTGGCACAGGGCTTGTCACAGCAAAATCTGGCCCTCTCAAAGCCCACTCCTCCCATAGGAGAATTCGGAGTGCTTGCTTTAGCTCCACTGGGAGAGCCCAAGGGGAGGAAAGTGGTGACGGGAATCACGTCTTGCCCCTGCTCATCCTTGCTGCAAGTCCTCCAGCAGGACCCCTCACCTTCCTGAACCTCAGTTCCCTTTCTGTGTAATGGGTCTCAGGAAGTGACACCCCAACCACAGTGAGCTGCCATCACACATACGAGGAGGGCGAAAAGGAACATTTTCATGCACAATACAGCATACAGGCACATTGAGAACATCGTGATCTGTAAGGTGATAGAAATGTTCTAAAATTGGCTGTCATGGTGGTTATATGACTGTGTGGATTTGCTGAATCAAGACAGGGTTTCTCTGTATGTAGCTTTGGCAGTCCTCGAACTCACAGAGATCCATCCACCTTGCCTCTGCCTCCCCAGTGCTGGGATTAAAGGCGTGTGCCATCACTGCCTGGCTCTGAATAGGTATTTTAGGTAGATGAATATGCGGTGTGTGGGTATCTCAATAAAGCTGTTAATAGACAGGATAATCCTAACTGCAACACTGTGCCCACTAGCCAAAACAGGGCACATGGAAAATTATGGCTCCTATTTATTTATCGCTGTGGTTTTTAATCAAAAGCCAGAGAGAGTTAGGCACAGCTGGTGGCAGCAGCTGGGGGAAATGGCGATGATGAGGCTGGGGGACAGGTTCCTAAGGTGATGCCCAGGCCTGTCCTGAAGGTTTAGAAGAACCCCAACATTCCCCCAGGCTAGTTGCAAGTCACTTTCCCCTCCGTGCCCAACACGGGAATAGCCTGTGGGCTGAGGAGATGGAGCAGTTGGTAAATTGCTTGCTGTACAGGCCCGGAGGCCTGAGTTTGATCCCCAGAACCAACATGTTTAACAGGTAGGCGTGGTCCCAAGGCCGGGGCGTGGAGACAGGCAGGATCCTGGAGCTTCTGGCCAGTCGACTTAGGCTGAGCAATAGATTCCAGTCCAACGGTGAGACCCTGCCAGCCAAGGAAGGACACTGAGACATCTGGCTTCCATGCATGCACACGCCTAGGTACGTGTCACAAAGAGTAACCTGGAAATCAGGTACGGTAGTATAAGCCTGGAGCCCCATCCGCTGCTCTGGACGCTGAAGCAGGAGGATTCCCCAACACACACACACACACACACACACACACACACACACACACACTACAAAAAAACAAAACAAAACAAAACAAAACAAAATAACCCAGTATGGGAATTGTTCTGTGGCCTTCAGAACCCACCAGCATCTCTAGCTACTGAGCAGCCCCAGGATACCTGTTCTTCAGGAAATCTCCCCACGGAGTGTGAGTGGCTGTGGGCTATTCCTTTGTTGGAGACAGAATGATTTATCCAGAGGGTTCCCGAAGGCTGGGGTCTCCTGCCTCCAGAAACAAGGTTGTGTGGAGCATTCCAGCTGGCAGCCCAGAGCACAGGCAGGACACTTTTGTAAGGTGTCTCTGTACCTTAGAACTGCAGGGTCAAAGCGCTGACGCTGTTTCCATTCCTGTTAATTACTTTTCCACAGAAGTGGGAGCAATTTACACTGCTATAAATGGAGTGTGAACGTGCACCTGGCCCTCTCTTCACCATCTCCACAACCTCAGACGCGAGTGCATTGATCTTGGTGATCTGAGCAAGCTTGGGTCCTCTTCCCTCACCGGCACCTGTGAGCTGGACCCAGCAGCTCTTTGGTGGTCTAAACCCCACCACCCCCTGCTCTCCCTCCATTGGAACCAACAGCTCAGTCATGGCCGTCTCACTATTGGCCGGGTGGCTGGCATCCTGTTGACTCATGGCACCTCTGTGAAGTGAATTTCAAATTCGGTTTTGTCTTTTTTTTTTTTTTTTCCCTTTTGACTTTTTGTTTGACAATTTTTTTTTATTGTTAAGTAGTTTCAATCTCTCTATTACTTCATTATTTCAGAGTTAGCTTTCATTATACAAATTTGAGTCTCTTGAAACTTAAATTGTCTTAAGGTATGAGCTGGTGTCTCTAGTTCACCTTTTCCTAGCTTTTTAATATTTCTAGACTGTCTGTGCCACCTCTATTCCCCCAGTGGTCCAAGAGACCATCAGTACTAGCTCGGCAACCACATCCATGGCCTCTTCCCCTGTCTTCTTTCTGTTCCTTCATCTTATCTATGGTGGCTCACTGGCATACAATTTTAATTATTACAGTTCTATGACACATTCCAATGTGTTCTGTGGTGTTTGTTTGTTTGTTTTTCACTCCCCTCTCTGTATAATATTTTGTTTTGTTTTTGAGACAGGCTCCCTCTACATAGCCCTGGCTGGCCTAAAACTCACTATGTAGACCAGGCTAGCCAGGAACTCACAGTGATCTTCATGCCTCTGCCTCCCGAGTACCGGTATTAAAGGCGTGCACCACCGTACCACCTGGCTCAAGCATAATATTTTGTCTCCAGAAGTTAGTGGCCTACTCAGTTTAGAACTAGAATTATCAGGTTAGAAAGTCCTCCCTCCAATTGCTCAAGGCCTTGCATCCAATCCTCAGCTCAGACAAAATTCAGTTGGTGTCATAGTTATTGTTCTATTGCTGTGAAGAGACACCATGACAAAGGCCACTTATTAAAAAAAAAAAAAAAGCATTTAATTAGGGGCTTGCTCACAGTTCCAGATGGTGAGTCTATGACCGTCATGGAAGGGGGCACGGCAGCAGGCAAGCATGTTGCTAGAGCAGCAGCTGAGAGCTTACATCTTTTCCACAAGGAGGAGAAAGAGGAAAGGGGAGGAAGGAGATAGGGAGAGAGGAAGATCGCCATAGTTTAACAAGCCATACCCACCAACCCTTCCTCAAACAGTTCTACTAGCTAGAGAGCAAACATTCAAATACAGGAGCCTATGGGAGCCATTCTCATCAAGCCACCATATTTGGGATTACGATACATTCCTAAATTAGCACAGCGAATGCCCACCCCCAGTGACACACTTCCTCCAAGTAGGCCACACCTCTCAATCCCTCTAATCCTTTCAAACAGTTTCATTCCCACTTGTTTCAGCAGCCTCAACCTCATTGGCAAGGCTTCTAAACACTTCAGTATTAGGGCTGTCTCAGACAGGTCCCAGGGACATGTCCCGCCACCCCCACCCCGAAAAACAATTGCAGAGTTATGCTAAATGGCTTTTGCTAGTCATCTCCAGGTACAACTCTGGAAGCCAACAGATAGGCATGGGGTCAAAGTTAGGTTCTGCCACTTTTGAGGCATGTGATGTTAGGTTCACCCCCTCTCCCTGAACTTCAGGTTTTCTCAGAGAATTTATGCAGGCGCTAAAGTTGGCATCTGGTCCAGTGAGGCTGTTGTCATTTACAAGTACAGGATGGTGACAGGGTGAGAGGGACCTGAGACTCTGCATTGCTCCCTTGCCTTTCTGCTTGACTGGGTTGGTGAATTGCTGGAATCTCCCTTGTGCGGATTGAGGTGTTTGAGGAGACAGATGGAGTGAGAGCCTCCGTCATTTCTGATAAGTGGGAGAGAGAAGATGGAGCTGGGAAGCTGGCTGCTTGTATTACATCTGCACCTGAAACAAAGATCAATATTTGAAGAAAACCAATCAGGACTCGAGAGTAAATAAAGTGGGGGAGATGAAGGAACGCCGTGGTTGGCAAGGATCCTAGGCTGGGCACCATCTGGCGTCTGAGTCCCCTTGACAACGTCTCTTCTGTGCTCTTCCCAAAGAAGCCCTTGCTGTCACTACTGAGGCAGACCCTGGAGCCGTGTCCTCCCACACCTCCTCCAGCTGCTACCACCTCCCCCTCATCCTACAGTTTTCTCTTTTCTCAATTTAGTCCTGATTTGGTTTCATTTTCCACACTCCTTTTAGACCACTTGTCTCAGAAAAGACTTGCCTAGTCTCTGCCTGTAGGCCTTGATTAGGCTGTGGGGGAGGGGCTGGGGTTGTTCCCACAACCTTGCACACATCAGGTAAGTGCACGACCTCTTAGTTGCAATCCCAACCTTTTTTTCCTTGAGACATGGTCTTACTAAGTTGGCCCAGTTGGACTTCAGCGCTATAGATCAGGCAGGGCTTGAACCTGTGGCCACTCTGACTCAGCCAGTGCTGTGGCTAGAACATAGGTTTTGCACATGGGTGTGGGAAACCCCCCCCCATCAGGTGGGAAAGCCTTATTCCTTTGTTCTCAGTAACCTTGGATAAAACTCTGTGTTTCCTTCACCCCGTAACAGAAGGAATGCCCGTTAGCTGTCACTGTCAAATCAATAGCCTGTGACTTTGTCACTATGGGAACTGCAGAGCCTTCCTATCATCCTTAAGTGCTTTCCGCAGGTGGCCCAGAATTCTGTGCCCACGCACTGCAGCTTTAAAACTGGTTGTTACAAAGCCAGCTTCTGGTTTCTGTTATTTCTTGTGCTGGTACATAAGCAGGCCTTGTGATTTGGATGGGAACCGTCCCCCATGGGCTCACGTGGTCCCCAGTTGGGTGACACTGTTGGGAAGGTTGTGTGAACCTTTAGATGGCTGGATGTGCTGGACAGTTTGCTGTCAACTTGACACAGGCGAGACTCACCAGAGAGGAGGGAGAGCCTCACCTGAGAAAATGCCTCCACCAGATTGGGCTGCAGGCAAGCCTGTAAGGCATTTTCTGAATTGGTGATCCACGTGAGAGGGCTTAGCCCATTGTGGGTGGTGCCATCCCTGGACTGGTGGTCCTGAGTTCTATAAGAAAACGGTTTTGCAAGCCACGAGGAGCAAGCCGGTAAACAGCTTCCCTCCATGGCCTCTGAATCAGCTCCTGCCTCCAGGTTCCTGCCCTGTTTGAGTTCCTGTCCTGTTCTTCTAATGGTGGGCTATGATGTGGAAGTGTAAGCCAAATAAACCCTTTCACCCCCAGTTTGCTTTGTTCACGGTTCTTTCATCATAGCAGTAGAAACCCTGACTAAGACATGGAGGAAGTGGGTCACTGTGGGGGGGGGCTCAGTCTTTATTAGACCAACCCCACTTCCTGTTCCATCTCTGCTTCCTGCATGTGGATGTAATGTGATCAATCAGTCTCCTGCTCCTGTCCCAATGCCTTCCTGCCTCTTGCCATCCATGTCTTCCATGCCATGACAGACTTTATCCCTTAGAACTGTAAGCCAAAATAAAACTCTTCTCCCTTAGGTTGCTGTGGTGGTTTCAATAGGAATGGCCCCCATAGATTCAAGTGTTTGAATGCTTGGCCCATAGGGAGTGGCACTATTAGGTATAGCCTTGTTGGAGTAGGTGTGGTCTTGGTGGAGGAAGTGTGTCACTGTGTGGGTAGGCTTTTGAAGTCTCTTATGCTCAAGCTATGCCCAAAGTGGCACACAGTCTCCTCTCTGCTGCCTGCAGATCAAGATGTAGACCTCTCAGCTCCTTCTCCAGCACCGTGTCTGCCTGGACGCTGCCATGCTCCCTGCCATGAGGATAAGGGACTAAACCTCTGAAACTATAATCCAGCTCCAATTAAATGTTTCCTTTATAAGTGTTGCCTTGGTCATGGTGTCTCTTCACAGCAATGAAGCCCTAATTAAGACAATCGCTTTTCAGGATGACACGCCTGTAGGGCCTGGAGGTGTGGCTCAGGGGTGGTGCACTTATGTACCTTATATGAGGTCCTGGGTTCCATCCCTCAATCCCTTAGCACCAAAAACAAAACAAAGCAAAGCAAAAGCATATTTATTCCTATACCATGCTTCAAAAAGATATTTTTAGAAACTGCATTTCAGTATCATGGGTTTTCTTATGCCATTTAAAAAAATAATTAAAAAGTATTCTGGTATATCTGTAGCCTCATCTTTCTACCAGAGAGAGAGACAGAGACAGAGACACAGAGATCTGATCTTTAATAATCATCACATTTCATTATCTTTGCCAAAGATCAGTTTACACTGTGTCCTATGACCTGGTAAGGTGAAAGAGAAGACTGATTCCCCATGGAAAAGTTGGGTATTTGGTTTGGTTTGCTTTGGTTTAGTTTTCTGTCTCTTAACTTATCAAAGGAGGCAGAAGAACATGTTCTTCCTTCCTCTGCTTGATGCCTGAACACTGAAGAGCACAATTTCCCTCTGCACTGGTGTCCCCTAGGAGAGCAGCAAAGTCACTTGACAGGCAGAGGTGGCTGATGGGAAACCCCTGTGTCTTTGAGGATTTGTATTGCTGGTGGTTTAGCCAGACACAGAAGCAATTATCTCTGGACTTCTGCTACCATCACCAATCCCTTATCATCAAGGCCATTTAGGTCAGTTGTCTGTTACTTGTACCCAGAGGAACCTTCAGGAGGCCACCATAGGGATTTGGCTTGTACCACGGGCATGGCTGGTGCCTGTCAGGTCAGAAGAAGTTATCAAATCATCTGTAACTAGAATGTATTAGTCAGAATTCTCTAGAGAAACAACTGATAGAATAAATATATATGGGATTCATTAGAATAACTTACACACTGTGGTCCAACTAATCCAACAATGTCTATCTACCAGAAGGTTCAAGAATCCTTGTTGTTCAGTCCACAAGGCTGGTTTTCAGTATATACCCAAAAAAGGAGGCTCTAATGCCAGTAAAGGAGTGGACTTGCCAGTGAGAGCAAGAACAAGCAGGCAAAGAATAAAAGCTTCCTTTTTCCTTGTCCTTTGTATAGGCTGCCAGCCGAAGTATAATCTGCCAGCCCAGATTAAAAGTGGTTCTTCCCAACCAGGCAGTAGTGGCTCACACCTTTAATCCCAGCACTCTGGAGGCAGAGGCAGGTGGATCTCTGTGAGTTCAAGGCCAGCCTGGTCTACAGAACAAGTTCCAGGACAGCCAAGCCTGATACACAGTAAAGCCCTGTCTCAAAACAAAGCAAAACAAGGCCCTTCCCACCCCCAGAAGACCCAGATTAAAAGTGGGTGTTCTCACGTCAAATGATTTAATTAAGAAAATCAAATGATTTAATTAAGAAAAACATTCCTCACAGTTGTACCCAGCCACTTGGATTTTAGTTAATTCCAGATGTAATCAGGTTGACAACCAAGAACAGCCATCACATGACGTTATGGATGGTTGTTGCAGTAAATGAAAAACTGAATGTTGTTGGGCTGTATAGTGTTTATTATCAGCCCTAAGATTATGAGGGTGGTATTATCCAACCTGCTATCACAAATAATAAAACACAGACCCCTGTTAGATTTTATAATGCCTTATTTACCTTGGGCTGAGCAGATATTTTACCTACCTTGTCTCAGTAACCTCACCATCCATCTCCCAGCCCTCATCCAACGCCATCCACCTTAATCCCCCTCATCTGGACTATCTTCCATCTATAATCTTATAAATACTTGCTTTTGTTCTTCATCTGGGCCTTTTCACACCATTATTGGAGTCCTTCCTCCCAGCTCACATGGTTCCTTCTACAGGCTAACCCATCCTGGCATCCTCCTTCCCATTATGTCTGTCTCAGGTGATTCCTCAAAAGCCCAGGAACCGTAGCCACGCCTACCCCAATCTGCCCTTCCCAGGTATAGGCCATTTAATCAACCAATCAGGTACAAGGGTGGGTGTAACCAGATCTTGCGGCCAGCATTAGAACAACCCCCAACAGGATGTGAAGCACGTGGGTGCTGAGAACCCAACCTGGAACCTCCTCAAAGCCAGCAAGTGCTGTCAACCCCGGAGCCATCCCTCTGGCCCTGACCACCATCTTGAATGTGACTGCCTGTCTACGCCCTGAACCCGGCACACATTCCAGCGGGAGAAACAAAATCATTAAGAAAGTCAGCTGAGGCTCTCAGCCTCCGCTCCCTAGCTGAGTCCTAGACCCGTTCCTAGCTGGTGTTTGACGTATTCATGGCCTTTAGGAAGCCCAGGAACAGTGTGGGTTGGCCAGGGTCCACCTTTGTCTGCTTGAGCAGACAAACCCCTTCCTTCCGCCGTAGGACGTGAGCTCGTATTCCCTGCAGTATTTCACGGCAGCGCCACCCTGCACGGTCTCCCTCTGTCCTTGGCCACTCCACTGTTTCTAAGGCACCCACCATGCTTTTCCCATTTGTGACCCTCACTGTTGCCGTGGTGACAGAGAAACAAGCCAGCCCTTCTGTCGTCTGGGTTAGTCTGATCTCTCCTCCGGTGAACTCCGGTAGACCTGGCTTGAAACCTTGATCCCTCCCGGAGGTGTGTCAAGCTAGGTCTCTGGTTCTCAAATTACAGCATGTGTCACAATCATTCCAACACTGGTGAACTGTAGTAGCTTGTTAAAATGCAAATTACCGGGCCCCGTCCAGCGAGATCGGAGCATGTCATAAAAAATTTGCATTTCTTTAAAAATTCCCTGTTTCTGGCCACCACCATTTCCCACTCAGTGGTCTTGGGTCTAAGGTGGTCACACTCACAGCTTGTAAAACTGCAATCCCAACTCCGAGGTAAGCTGAGCTATCGCCTCCCTCAACTTTGCCAGCATGCTCCTATTACCACAGCCTCCAAATCACAGACAGCTCTCACACTGTTGCACTGGATCTCAACCACAGCTCTAAACCCTGCGTCCACTCCGAGGCTCCTGAGCTCTCTTCCTGTCCTGTAAGCGGGAAGCAGAGGCAGCGCTTGGTACTCCCTGCACGCCAAGTGTCTCTGTGATGGATGCCGTTTAATCTGCACACTGCCTTGGATTAGGCAACCATCTCTTTCTGGAGAGACTGACAGCCAGACCAATAAAGAATAGTAAGACGAAAAAGGGCTAAAGTGCCTGTCATGCCAGCAGAATGAACTGAATTGGCAGAATGACCTGAGTTTGGATCCCAGAACCTAAGGAAGGCTGCGCGTGCAGTCTAGGTGGTGAGACGGCGGGCAGGGACAGGAAGCATGGCATCCAGCTAGTCTAGTCACAGTGGCAAGCAACAAAGGAGGAAGGTAAGGACTCACACTCAAGGTAGTCCTGGGACTTCCACACGTGTGCCGTGGCACATGCATGCCCGCACTCCAATAAATGGGCAGGTACATACATGCATACGTCTTGCATCCATGCTTCGCTCATGTATCCATGTACACACACATTCACATGTACTCCAGCACACATATAAAACATACGTAAAGATAAGGCCATCAAGATGGCTCAGGGGATAAGGGCACTTGCTGCCAAGCTTGAAGATCTGAGTTTGAGCCCTCGGACCCATACCCTAGGAGACAACTGACCCCTGCACGTTGTCTTCTGACCTCCACACGCGTGTTATGGTTTGTGTAGTTTGTGTGTCCATACACATGCATGCACATAATAAATAGGTCAACATAAAGGTTTTTGTTTTTGAAGGTAGATAGGAAAGACCTTATGAAGGTCATCCAGTTAGTAAATGATTACAGACCTAGGATTTGGGTCTGGTTCCCAGCACTCTTGCTTAATGAAATCTGCTAAACTGCCCTCCAGGCTCAGGACAGCCTCCAAGCCCTTGACCGCAAGGTCATTGCATGTGGTTTGGGACCCACATCCGTGGGTTTCTGAGCCCACTTCGCCCCTGTCCTTCACCCTGCCTGAGGAGGCTGTGCTTGCTCAGCTGCAGTGGAATCTGAAAGCGTTAACTGTGGGCAGGTTTTAATAAGAAAGGCCTTTTTCCAGGCTATGTCTATATAAATGTTCCAATTTAATATGCAAATGCGCTGCTGCTGATTTCGGGTGCACTGGGCCTGTATTGTTCGAGCTGCAGTTATGTTGATTTAGCCCACAGCTCGATGGTTAATAATTTAGGAAGCAACCTTATTTTTTAATCTCCTTGGTCCTCGCATCTCATCCTTCTCCACATTAAGGGACTCGACTCAGGCCTGCATGAAGTTTTGTTTTAATGAACAAACAATTCTTGGATAAGAACTTCATCCAAATCCTGGAGAGCTGTTCAGTTCCGGGTCTGTGGCCATCACTGTGGGATGTTGCTTTCATTGTAAATATATTGACTTACTTTAACCCAAGTTCTGCTTTCTGTTATATAACCTACTTTGTCTGATATTATCATCAGCAGACCAGATTGTTTGTTTGGAGACAGAGTTTCTCTGTGTAACAGAGCCTTGGCTGTCCTGGAATTTGCTCTGTAGACCAGGCTAGCCTCGAACTCACAGAGACTCACCTGCCTCTGCCTCCCTAGTACTGGAATTAAAGGCATGTGCCACCATGCCTGGTTCTCAGATTGTTTTTTAATGTTAGTATTTTCCTGTTTTGTTGTCATTGCTGTTTGTGTGTGTGTGTGTGTGTGTGTGTGTGTGTGTGTGACAGTCTCTTTTCATGGCCCTGGCTGTCTCGAAGCTCTCCAGGCAGACCATTGCCTAGGGTATCTTTCATGCCTATTTTCAACTTTGGCTCTGTCAGTGTGCTGGGTACACCTTGTATGCAAATTTTAGCTAGAGTCTGAGTTCTTTTTTTTAATGTTTATTTATTACTTTTTATGTGCATTGATGTTTTGCCTGCATGTGTATACACACGAGGGTACTGATCCCCTGGGACTGGAGTTACAGACAGTTGTGAGCTGTCATGTGGCTGCTGGAAATTAAACCCAGGTCCTCTTAACTTCGGAGCCATCTCTCCAGTCCTTAGATCCCAAGTTCTTAAGAAAACTTACACCGGGCAGTGGTGGCACACGGCTTTAATCCCAATACTCTGGAGGCAGGGGCAAGTGGATCTCTGAATTTGAGGTCAACGTGGTCTATAAAGCAAGTTCCAGGGTAGGTGGGGCTACACAGAGAAACCCTGTCTCAAAACAAACAAACAGACAAACCCTAAAAGAAATCTTGCTGAATATGGTGGCACACACCTCCAAACCTCTAATTCCTGTACTTGACAGGCAGAGGCAACTCTGTGAGTTCAAGGCCAGCCTGGTCTACATGGTGAGTTCCAGGGCAGTCAGCTATGTGGTGAGACCTTGTTTTGAAAAAACAAAACAAGGCATAGTGGCACATGCCTGTAATCCCAGCACTCAGGGAGGCAGAGGCAGGTGGATCTCTGTGAGTTTGAGGCCAGCCTGGTCTACAAAACAAGTCTAGGACAGCCAGGGCTACACAGAGAGGCCCTGTCTCGAAAAACTAAACACCAAAATAACAAAAAGAACACAAAACAAAAGAAAATTTCTTAATACGTATGTGTATGTGTGTGTCAGCACATTCTATGTGTGTATGCACTCCAGCGCCTTTGGAGGCCAGAAGGGGGCATTGGATCCTCTGGATCAGGAGTTATAGGCAGTTATGGGCCACCCAGTGTGTGTTCCGGGAGCAAACTCCAGGTCTGTGCAAGAATAGCCAGGGCTCTTAGGCACTAAGCCATTTCTCCAGTTACTCATTTTTAAGGCAAATCACAATGATCGTTCTTATTTTATGTGCATGGCCATCCTGCCCGCATGTGTGTCTGTAAGCCACCTTTGGGGCCTGCTCCCCATGGAGGGTAGATCAGGGTGCTGGATCCCTTGACACTGGAGTTACAGTTTGCTGTGAGCCATCATGCAGATGTCCTCTGAAAGAACAGCCAATGCTCTTAACCACTCAGCCATCTCTCCAGCTCACTCATCTTAATTTTTAATTTTGTTGCTTAAGTACAAATTTTCCCAACAGTGTATCATTCCTCTAGAGGATACACTCTTGAATACAACGTAACCACCAAGAGAAGCGTCTTTCCCTCCTGCCCCCATCTTCTTCATTACTGTCTAGAATGGTGGTTCTCAACCTTCATAACACTGTGACTCTTTAATACAGTTCCTCATGTTTTGGTGATCCCCCCCCCCCAACCACAAAATAATTCTTGTTGCTACTTTGTGACTATAATGTTGCTACTGTTGTGAATCATAGTGTAAATGTCTGTGCTTCCTGTTTGTCTTAGGCAGTCCTGTGAAAGGATGGTTCATCTCCGCAGGAGTCTCAACCCAAAGGTTGAAATCCTATGGTCTAGAATATGAGTTCCAACATCTATCATTAAAATATTCTAATGTGGGACTGGGGAGATGGCTCAGAGGTTAAGAGCACTGGCTGTTCTTCCAGAGGTCCTGAGTTTAATCTCGGTACCCACATAACAGCTCACAACTGTCTGTAACTCTGGTTCCAGGGGAACTGATACCCTCACACAGACATGCATGCTGGCAAAACACCAATTCATATAAAAGTAAGTTAATCTTTAAAAATATTTAAAAATATTTTAATGTGTTGCTGGACATGGTGGTGCACATCTTTAATCCTAGCACTCAGGAGGCAAAGGCAGGCAGATCTCTGGGTTCAAAGCTAGCCTGGGGGCTGGAGAGACGGCTCAGAGGTTAAGAGCACTGACTGCTTTTCCAGAGGTCCTGAGTTCAACTCCCAGCAACCACATGGTGGCTCCCAAACATCTACAATGAGATGTGGTGAGCTCTTCTGGCATGCAGATGTGCATGTATATAGAATAAATACAAATTGTATTATAATAAATTGTATACACAATAAATAAATACATCTTTAAAAAACAAAAAAGCTCTCCTGGTCTAAAGAGAGAGGGAGTTCCAGGACAGCCAGGGCTAGAGAAACCCTGTCTTGAAAGGAAATATTTTTTTCTTTGTGTGTGACAGGGTTCATGCAGCCCAGACTAGCTTTGTTGTATAACTGGAGATGACTTTGAACTCTTTGTTCTTGTTTTTTGTTTCTTTGACATCTTGAGACAGGCTTTCTCCATGTAGCCCTGGCTGGAACTCTGTAGACCAGGCTGACCTTGAACTCAGAGATTCACCTGCCTCTGCCTCTGGAATGCTGGAATAAAGGTGTGTGCCTCCATCCCTGGAAACTTTGAACCCTTGATCCTCTTGCCTCCAGCTCAGGTGTGAGTCAGCACACCTGGATTATACGAATTGGAGATGAAGCCCAGGGCTTTGTGTATGCTAGGCAAGTCTTCTGCCGACTGAGCTACATCCACACTCCTAGAGTATAGATTAGTCATAAATAGACATCCGTGGGGGAGTGCGGATCTACAGTGCACAAGAGCCTGGGTCTGATCCCCAGCCTTCCACAGATAAATAAAAAACAAATAAGTGAACCATGATCAGAAGTCATATCTACCAGTGTACTTGGCTAATGTCTGTGACCTTTTCAGTAAATTGTGAGTGATGAACTAGTCTATGGAGCTGAAAAGGCCACTAACTAGTTCTCCTTCTTAAAAGTTCATTTAGTCTATACTGAAGAACACGGATAGACTCTCTCCACTGGGCATGCTTAGGATATTAATTTTCTTTTTTTCTTTCTTTCTTTCTTTCTTTCTTTCTTTCTTTCTTTCTTTCTTTCTTTCTTTCAGACAGAGTTTCTCTGTATAACCTTTGCTGTCCTGGACTCTCTTTGTAGACCAGGCTAGCCTCCAACTCACAGAGATCTGCCTGCCTCTGCCTCCTGATGCTGGGATCAAAGGCTTGTGCCACCACTGCCTGGCTTTTAAATCTGTTTTAAAGTGACTTTCAGAACGCTTCTTATGTATATTTACCCCAAGTAGATTTATCTGTTGTATTGAGTTTGTTGGCATTCCTCTTTTTTTTAAGTACTATTTATCTGTGTGTGTGTGTGTGTGTGTGTGTGTGTGTGTGTGTTTGTGCAGCACCTGCAGGGATCTTCTCTTCCACCGTGAGAGTCTCAGGGACTGATTTCTGCTCATTAGGTTTAGCTGCAAGCACTTTAACCCATGGTGCCATCTTGCTCACCTGCATTTCCCTCTCGGTGTCAGTTTTGTTGTTGTTGTTGTTTTGTCTTGTTTTTCATTGCCTTTAGGATTTGCAGCCTGATTCCAAGGAAGAATAGTTCTGTCCATGTTCTTTCTCTGCACTTGAATAAAGCCAGTCCCCTCAAGATCCCAGTTCCAAGCAAAGTTTCCTATCCACAGCTCAGAGTTCTCAGCCTTGGGTGAGAACAGAGGCATCACGGTCCTGGTGACTGAATCTGAGCGGCTTGCCTCAGGTGGCCATTGTTCCTTCTGGTGCCCCACAGTGTAGTTTCCAGCCAATTTGCTCTATAGGATTTGGACTCCTGGTCAGTGCTCTCTGCCTGCAGAATCACAGCCTGGCTGAGCTCAGAAGCTCCATTATCCTTGTGTTTCAGTTTCTTTTCATCCCCAAGAAAAGTTTATCTTGTTTATGAGTATTTTTTTTTTAACTTTAAAAGATAAAATTAGCCAGGCAGTGGTGGCACATGCCTTTAATCCCAGCAGAGGAAGAAGCAGAGGCAGAGGCAGGTGAATCTGTGTGTTCAAGGCCAGCTTGGTCTACAGAACTAGTTCCAGGACAGTCAGGGTTACACACACACATTCACAAGATAAAAATTGTCTGTTGTTTCAGTATATAAATAAAGAATATTTTCCCTATTGCTTCATGGAAATTTTTTTTCATATCATAATGACAGAAGTATAATTTACATTCAATAAAACCACCAACTGGAGGGCATAATCTAGTGGATTTTGATGAACCTACAGGCACATACACAACCATCACTACAATGAAAAGTATTTTCTTGGGCTGGAGAGATGGCTCAGAGGTTAAGAGCACTGGCTGCTATTCCAGAGGTTCCAAGTTCAATTCCAAGCAACCATATGGTGGCTCACAACCATCTACAATGAGATCTGGTGCCCTCTTCTGGTATGCAGGCAGAACATTGTATACATAATAAATTAATACATCTTTAAAAAAGTATTTTGGGGCTGCAGAGATGGCTCAGTGGTTAAGAGCAATGACTGCTCTTCTGGGAGGACCCAAGTTCAATCCCCAGCACCCACATGGCAGCTCACAGCTGTCTGTAACTCCTGTTCCAGAGGATCTGACTTCCTTACACTTGTAGGCAAAACACAAATGTACATAAAATAAAAATAAATAAATTATTTTAAAAAATAAAAAAAATAAATATTTTCTTTCCCCTTTAAAACTTTGCTTGTTCCTCTGCAGCTCCCTTCTCCAGCCCTGGCCCAAACAGCACTGCTGTCATCTTCCCCACTCTCCTCCCAGCAAGATCACTTTGCATTCGCCAGAGTCCCTGCTAGTGGAATCAGACAGGGTGGGCTCTGGCTGACAACTCCCACTGAGCCCCTGATGAGGACTCGCACACTTCATGGCTTTCGGAATGATATTCTGTCTCAGGAGGATATGGTTATTTATTCTTCTCTCGACAGACATTTGAGTAGTGTCCAGTTGGAGGCTGGGTGACATAAGTCTGTCCTGGACATCCATATGGAAATCCTTGCATGGGCACATTTTCATTTCCCTTGGGTAAATACTGAAGAGCAGGGTTCCTGGGCAGTGTGGTAAGGATATGTTTAACTTCACAGAAACTTCTAAGTTAGTTGGACTTGGTAGAACTCACCTGTATTCCTAGCATTTGGGAAGTAGGGGTGGGAGGATCAGGAGCCCAAGGCCAGCTTTGATTGTGTAGGGTTTGAGGCCAGCCTGAGCCACATGAGACCTTGTAGAAACAAAACAGCAACAACAACAAAAGGGAAAGGAAAGAAAAAACAACAACAAAAACCTGCAGCCTCTTCCCAAAGCAGCTGCTTCCCAAAGCACCCTGGCATCCTGGGTGAGGACAGAGGGTATTTTTAAAGCATGGACTCAGTGCCATCGGCACTGCAGGTGACTTTAGAAATACTTTAGAAGGAAATGTCAGGAAGGACAGTCTCCAAGCATCCACTTCCTGCTGCATTCCCAGTGTCGTCCCCCCCCCCATCCCAGCCCTGACCCCTTGATGCTCAGCTTCTGGTGCCTGCTCTGTGAAGTTCATGAATAAAAGAGGTGCTACTCAGACATGCACAGCCAAGAGCTGGTTCAAGCTTCAGCTCTCCTGCATTTCATCCAATTGAAGGAAGTTTGGGGACCTTGTTTGCTCCTTCCTAAATGTCACAAGATGCTTTGTTGGGAGCTAGCTGGCATTTTCATCCTGTTACTACAATATCTCCCCTGACTCTTGTCCAGGTTGGTTGCTTTGTTCTCTAAAGGGGCCTGTTTTAGCCAGCATGAGAAAGGAAAAGGGGGAGAGAGAGGCACACAGTCTCCCTTTAAGTATACCTGCCTATCACTGGGTAGTGGTGGCACACTCCTTTAGTCCCAGCACTTGGGAGGTAGAGGCAGGTGAATCTCTGAGTTCAAGGCCAGCCTGGTCTACTGAGTGAGTTCAAAAACAGCCAGGACTACACAGAGAAACCCAACTCACCAACCAAACAACCAAACAAAGCCAACAACAACAAAAACAAAAAATAAAGTATACCTGCTTGAAGCTACAGGTCATTTATCGTGGGCTAAAACTTACGCCCATGGCCACACCCAGCTGCAAGGGGAGTTAAGTGATGAGGCTTTCATTCTGAAAAGGTGAGCACCTGCATGGATACCAGGACTCTTGTTTAGACAAAGGTTAAGGAACGATTCCTGATAGTTTACCTCAAGCCTGGTTCTGACCTGGACACATCTTTGCATACTGAGAAAGCCTGGCTGGTGCCTGAGGAGGGGTCTGCCAGGACCTCCTGCCCTGACCACCTGTACCCTCTTAGGTGACTCCTTTTTGGAGGTTGTTTGCTGTAGACAGCACATGACAACTTAAGGACTGAATTCAAAGAACAGGATTGATGACTGAGTCCTGCTGGTTAGGGTGGGGTGAGGCAGAGAGAGCTGGGTCCCTGCCCTTCCCATAGTTCAGCAGGCTTGATCTCTGTGAAACTCTGCAGCCTCAAGGGATGGGATGTATCCCAGAGCTATGTGTACAAAATGTTGCCACAACCCATATATATAAATTTAAGTTCAAATCAGTTATGAAATAAAATATAAAATACTCAGTCCCCACACTATATGTGAGAGAGCAAAGGGAGATGAAGGTGTCTAGGCAAGGGTGATGAGAACAGGAGGCCAGAGGCACATTTGGGTCTTGTTTCAAGGGTGTCTCAGTGTGGATTCTTCCAGAAGCAGAACTGGGACAAAGACTGGAGGGGAGCTCCTTACTGGGAATGAGGCAGGGAGCAACCAGCTTCCTCAGCAGGGAACAACCTGGAAAAAGGGCAGTAGGCAGAGAGTTTAAATGCAGTGCACAGATGGGTTTCAGTCCTTCCAGGAACCCTCAGGATTTGTACAGAACTTGAAACTCAAAGCCATTCTGCCCAAGGGGGATAAGGATGGAGCTTAGAGATATGAGAATCCTTTGTTGATCGATCTGTTTCCACTTCCTGCTTAATTCACCAAGCATTCTGGCCTGCTAGGGGTGCAGATGGACAGCCTCCCGGACTGCTGGATGTCCTCTCAGGCAACAAACAAACAAACAAAACAAAAATGGGAAGCTGGTTCACCTGAAGGAGTGGGGCTGTGAGCAGGTACCTTGTGCTGTGTGTTCCAAAGGATGAAGAGTGACACCCATGACACAGCTTTCACACACACACACACACACACACACACACATTTGAGAGTGCACACCTCCCATCTCATCCTGTTCCCTCAAAGCGTATCTCTCCAGCCCTGTCCCATGGTATGTCATCTCTCTGAGGCTAGTTGATCAGAGCCGTCTTCCCCATTAGGCTGTAAGGAGAGATGGGGGTTGTCATGCTCAGAAACACATAGTAGGTGCTCAAGAAATGTACATTGACTAGGTGGATGAAGAAATCTGTGCATGTACAAACCCAGGTCTGGCCGAATTAAGGCACCAATGGCCAGAGACAGACTCTACCAGCTGAAGAGCCCGGGAAGAGGAGGAGGCTAATTAGCAATTCATTAGGATCCATTTCCAAGTCTATAGTCAATGCTAATGACTTGTTTGTTTAAAACAGGAAGTTCTGCACTCATTAAACCCATTAGTAAGTGAAAATGTTTCTGGAGAAGTCTGGCCTCCCACACTGGAGCTTAGCCTCAAGGCTGTACCCCGTCTTGCATAGACTTTCCAGGATTCAGCAATGCAGGTGCCACAGACTGGAAACATCTCAGCTGACCCCCGGCTTCCCCAGCATTCCCCCTCAGAGGGATGTCAGAAAGCTGCTCCTTTTACTCTGTAGGCAGGACACAGAGTCCCATCTCATCGGACCACACCGTGAGGCTAGGGCTAGCCAAAAGGAGAGAGAGAGCCCATTCCTGGTGAGATGTGCTCAGGCCTTAAGTGTAATTCATTACTTTTTTTTTCTTTCTTTTTTTTTTTTTCTTTTCAGTCCGGGCTGTCTTGGAACTCACCGGTTAGATCAGGCCGGCTTCGAGTTCATAGTGTTCCTCCTGCTGGGATTAAATGTGTGTCCCACGAAGCCCGAGGTTCATTGCTACCTTAACGTTTGTCTTTACATTAAAAGAATACTGTCTTCACATAGGCGGCCTCCACAGCAAAAGTTAATTGTGCTGTGATTCTTGACTCGTAGTTGGTGAGAGACTGACTTCAAGGGGTAAAGAAATTATTAATCAGTCTGTTTAGAGTTATCTGTCCCCATGTTTGCATGCCAGGCTACACTTGGGGAGCTTAGAGGACACTTTGAGGAGCTGGTTCTCTCCCACCATGTAGGTCCTAGGGATTAAACTCAGGTTGTCAGGCTTGGTGGCAAGAGCCTTCACCCACTGAGTCATCTTGCCTGGCCAACTTTCCAACCATTCTATGCTGCCTCACGCCCCTGCCTGCTGAGCCATGTCCAGGAAGCTGTCTCTCGCTTGCTTGCCTAGAGCAACAGAGCATCATCAGGTCAGCGCGCCCTTCCTGGGTCTCACACACCCTCCTGGTCCCAGGGACCTTTAAGCTATCTCTGAATGCTCCTGGCCTCGGATTTTACAGGCATTATATCAAGTCATCGAGGCCCGTCCCGGTGTGGTGCTGTACACCTTTCATTCCACACTTGGAAGGTAGAGGCAGGCTGATCCTTGTGAGTTTGAGGCCAGCCTGGTCTACAGAGTGAGTTCCAGGTTCTATGGGGAGACCCTGTCTCAAAACAGTAAAAAAAAAAAAAAAAATCAAGTTATTGGGTTCTGATGGAGGAAGCCACTATTATTCTACTGAGGAGAAAGCTGATTCGTTAAGGCTGCACTTCTGGGGACTTATAACTGACCAGGGTGCAGACAATAAGTGACAGTCAAAAGCTCAGTCCTAAAGGGGGCATCTGTACCACACACACACTCACGCATGCTCTCTCTCTCTCTCTCTCACACACACATGAATGCACACAGGCACACACAGCACAAATGGGGGTGAAAAGGGGACAGCACCTGGGGGGAATAGAAAGGGAAGGCAGAGCTGGGGGTGGGTACGGATAAGATGCAGTGTTTGCACGCATGGAACTGTCAAATAAAGAAAAGATTGTCTTGAAAGGGTGCGTGGCTGGCCTGTGTGATAAATAACAAAGCCAGGGCTCCAAGCCAGAGCCAAACAGAGCCTGGAGAAAAGCTTCAAAAACAACTTCCCTGAGGAGGCATCGCCACCCACCATTCTCCAGGGAGCCTCTGAGCAGCTGCCAGCCGCCCTCGGGCCTTGCCCTGTCCGTACTTTCTCTGCCTGCTGCTCTCACGCCCACCTCACAGCGATGGTTGCACTGAATGCTGAAGAGCTTGGCTCTCCCTCTGCCTGAGGCTCCCCTGCTTGCCAGCTGGATGGTCCCCTCACCCCACCCCCCTTTGCTTTCACTAAGACACCCCAGCACTGTGGTCTGCACTGTTCTGTACAGCCTTGGACACGGCCTTCTGCCTCTAGGCCCCTCAGTGGGAGAGGCTGCCACCCACTTATCTTCTCACACTAGCTTGTCTGCTTAGCTCTCCTCTGGGCCTAGCCCCCGGCAGCACTGTGAATCTTTGTCTCTGGGCCTCAAACAATGCTTATCTTACCGGTGTTCCCAACCAGCAGGTTTAGGGTCCTGTTCTATGAGCCCTGTTGTGTAGGGTCACATGCCCTTAGCAGCGTTGGGTTCTTTCAAACCCAGGGGAGGCTCTTCGAGTCTTTGGGCTAATGGGTGTTCAGGTAGGTGTGCTGCTCACTTATAGTAGGCAGCTATGAGTATTTCTGTCCATGGTGCAGAAGAGGCAGGCCCAACTATAAGAGGAGGGAAAGGGGGAAAATGGAGGAAGAGCTTCGGGGGAAGATCAGGCACCAGAGCAGAGGACCACAGGCAGAACCTAAGAGCCCTGAATTCAGCCTGGGCAGTCAGGAAACCCTCAGAGGCCTGGTCTGCCTCTTGTGTGCACAGAGGAGCTAGGCATTGTGAGATGACCTCCTTGCCTGCAGAGAGGGGTCCACACAATGGGGAAACACCCCCATATCAGTATGAGCTAACTACAGAACTATAAACCCACAGAGCCTTCAATTAAAAAAAAATTAATATATGTGTGTGTGCGCCTGTGTCTGTTCGGGTGCATGCATGTGTCGTGTGTGTGTGTGTGTGTGTGTGTGTGTGTGTATGCACATGTGTATGCCAGTGGCTCTCAGAGGCCAGAAGAGGATGTTGGACTCCCTGGTGACGGGATTACAGATGATTATGAGCCACCCAAAGTGTGTGCTGGAAGATCAGCAAGCTCTCCAGCCCAGGAGCATTCTATTTTAATGATAAATGTTTTTGTAAGTTACACATGCACATAAAAAAAAAAAAAGACAGTGGGGGTGGGAGCTGGAGAGGTGGCTCAGAGGTTAAGAGCACTGGCTGTTCTTCCAATGATCCTGAGTTCAATTCCCAGCAAGTACATGGTGGCTCATAACCATCTATAATGAGATCTGGTGCCCTCTTCTGGTCTATAGGCAGAATACTGTATAAATAAATCTTTAAAAAAAAAAGAGATCTTTCTTCTCCTTCTTCGTCTTCTTCTTCTTCTACTTCTTAATTTTATTTATTTATTTTTGTTTTTTTTTTTTTGAGACAGAGTTTCTCTGTGTTCTCTGTGTAACAGCTCTGGTTGTCCTGGAGCACTTTGTAGACTAGCCTAGCCTTGAACTCACAGAGACCCACCTGCCTCTGCCTGGGATTAAAGGCATGCACTACCACGCCCGGCTAAGAGCACTTTCTGAAGACATCTCACTAGCCACCTGGCTCTCCCTGCCCTGCCCAGAGGCTGCACTTGGGCTTCTTCCTTTAAGAGCTCTGCCTTAAGCCAGGCTCTCCCCACTCTCCTGAACCGCAGCCCTGCTCTTCATCTTGGAACTATACATGAACAGTCTCGTGTCTGGAAGGCCGAGACACGCCACGGACATCAACAGGGACTCATTAGCCTCATTTTGGCCAGACTTTTAGGCTACTGTGAATCTTTTATTAATGCAAACATGTACCTGCAAACATGCTACAAATCACCCCTGCACACATGGTAAGAAAGTTCCGAGGGCTGTAGAGATGCCCCACTCCTTGAGATCAGTTGTTGCTCCTGCAGAGGACCTGGGTTTGATTCCCAGCACCCACAGGTGGCTCACGAGCGTCTGTAACTCCAGTTCAGGGAACCAAAGCCTTCTTCTGACCTCTGTGAGCACCAGGCATGCCCATGACACACACACATATGAAGGAAAAACATTTGGACACATGAGACATATCTAAAAAAAAATTACAAAAGAAAATTCTGGAAGAGCAGTCATCCTGCCTGTATATCTGTGTGGGAGCGTCAGACCTTGGAGTTACAGAGTTGTGAGCTGCCATGTGGGTGCTGGGATTTGAACTCGTGTCCTCTGGAAGAACAGCCAGTGTGCCCTCTCCTGAATAAGAGGATTGCATATGCTTACATCCTCATAGTTTCTGGGGGGCTGGAGGGAGGCTCAGCGGCTAAGAGCATCGATGGCTCTTTCAGAAAATCAGGGTTCATCTCCCAATGTCCACCACCATGTGTGTCTGAAACTGCCCACACTTCCTGCTCCAGAGGATCCAATGGGGCACACGAGCGCGCGCGCGCGCGCACACACACGAAAACAAATCTGAAAAACAGCTCTACAAAACTGTTTTTAAACACGTGGCCCAGCACTGTTCTAAAGATGTGCCCTGTCCTCTGTGCATTTGTACCACACGTGTCCGGCGCCCACATACGCTAACAGAGAGCACTGGAAATCTTGTATGTTGAGTCACGGCTGTGAGCTTCCATGAGGGTACTGGGCACTGAACCCATCTGCGGGAGGGGGGAGGGGCAAGGATGCCAGGGGTCTCTCCTGCTCCAGACGGTTCCATCTTGTGACCCTGTTGCTTTCTGCCTTTTGCTTCGTCATACCGACATCTGGTATGTGATTGTTTTTGTAACTAAGGAGAGTCAACACACAAACAACTCACACCTCAAAGGAGATAGGAGATAGTTGGTCCTGGAGCCAAATATGGGTGCCCGTGGCCTGGGAGCACTCTGCCTTGCCCCACGGGCCGTGTTCCAATGTGATAAGTTTCACGAGTACTTCAGTGCCAAGTAGGGAAACCTCTGCAGGCCTCGGACAGTCTCTGATGATGTTAAGCTTAGCAGTTGGGCGGCTGGAAAGCTGGGCGCCTGAAAGGATTGATCTAACAGTCGTGAGGACATCAGCTAAAGACGCAGAGTGGGGGAAAAATAGCTATTGCGTCAAAAATAGCCCGAGATAACTTAACTCCAGATCAGCAACATTCCAACTCCCCACAATCACATAGTGTCCAGCCAGCCAATGAGTCTTGTAGAATCTCTAGAAGAACCGGTGCCACAGGGAATGGCCTGGGCACACACATTTCCATGTGTTGCCAACCTTCAAGGAACGCGCACCAGTCACAGAGCCAGCTTTCAGGTTGTCACCAGTGTCTCAAAATCAGGTGTTCCAGGAGGTGGGATGTCGCTGGGAGACTGATCCGAGCCCTTCTTCGTGGAGCAGAGGAGAGAACTCCACCCAAGCTCACTTAGGGGCTGGACCAGGTTCGTTCCCATCTCTGGTGTTCTCCAGGGAACTGGGACCGCATCTGGGGCGGAACAGGAACATCGGGTTGGGGGGGGGGTCCCCGGATGAGAAGACGGGCCAGCGGGAGGCGGGACACTCTGGGGCGTCCCTCCGCCCAGAGTGCACGGGGGAGAAGGGGAAGCGGGGGCAGACTCTGTATTTCCAGAAGCAACCCCAGGCTCCCCTCCTCTCTTTCCCCTGGAAACGGCCCTCGATTCTGAAAGGCGCCCTCCTCACTTCTGAGGCCTGTGTGGGAGGCAGAGGAGACGTGAGGGTACTGGCTGAGAGGGGAGGCAGAGACCCGGCGCTGCTGCGCGGCCGGAATGGCAAATTACCCGAGGACCGGGAGCCGAGGGCGGGGCGGAGGCAGCGGGTCGTCGGGGCCTTTTAAGCCTCCCCGGCAGCGAGAGCGCGGCCGCCGCGAGGGGCGTTTCCACCAGCGCTCCGGGCCGGAGGCTTTGAAGGGACGGGGCCCGCCCCCTCTCCCGGCTCTGCAGACAGACTTCGGCCCCGGGTAAAACTGTAGGAAGGGGTGGGCGAGGCTCTAATGTGGAAGATGATTCCTGGGGGAAATCAGGCCGCTTTTCAGGCGTGATTTGAAAAGCCGCTGCCTCCCGGAGTCGGCGGGGGCGGGGGGTGCGGGGAGAATGCCATTTATAAAGCAATCAGCGCTTCGCCAGAGTCCCCCATCACTCAGAATTATTTTCTGAAATTTGGCCTCTGTTCCTCACTCTGGAGGAAAGGCAATCCGGGCTCTCGGCTTCCAATCAGGCAGCCGCGGGGGAGCGGGGCGAGATGCACAAAGGGAGAGGGGGCTCCCGCATTGTTCCGCACAGCTGGAGCCCAGGACAATCATTTCCAGGGCGCCTCCACGCTGCTCCGGACCCGGGCCTCATCAGAGGCCCCATTCATCTCACTTCGTACTTTTAAACTTTAAAGCCCGTATTTATGTGCCTCAAGTCGCTCGTGAACTACCGCGCATCAAACATGCCCGCGCTGATGGAAGAGGTACACGCTCTCGTCCTGGGACTCCGAGAAACACGATTCCGTCGCCAGCCTCTCCCCCTTCCCTTTTCTTCGCCCTGTCGCCGGGAGATGAACATTCCTAAAATGCTCTCCACACATCCTCGTGGAGAACCTTCCTAGCTGATCGGGATGATCCCTCGAGGCTGGGTCCCAGGCCTGGCTTTCAAAGCTCTCTGTAGGTGTGGCCCAAGCTTTGCTCAAAACCCCTCCCCACCCCCCTTCCAGCTGGTTTGTCGCTGTGACAGGCTGCAAATGCAAGGTGATAAATGGCTGTCATTTTCCTCCTCCCCATCTCGGCGTCTGCAGGAAAACTAAACACAGCTCTTGCTTTCATGGAAACGACATCGCCTCAGTTCCTTCTCCACATGTAGGCTGAACTGACCTGAACTTGTGCCTCCAGGCCTGTCTGTGAAGATGTAGATTAGGATTGTCGAATTACGGTCAGGAGGAAAAAAAAAAAACACAACTCAAAACAACCCATCTGCTTATTTTTATTAGACCTTTGAGCTAAAATGATTTTCATATTTTCTGAAAGAATATAAAGAGTCTGGAACAACAGGCCAGTTGTTAAAGTGCTTGCCTTGTAAGCATGAGGGCCTGAGTTCAATCCCAAGCATTGACAAGAAAGCCAGTTGTGGCTGACAATTTAGCTATCCCAGGGCTGGTGGGTAGAGACAGGAGCTCCCCAGGCTCACCGTCCACCAGCTGTGGGTTCCAGACCAAGTGAGAGACCCTGTCAAGATGAGTGGCTCCTAAGAACGGACACCCCTGGTTGACCTCTGACCTCCACATACAACCATACATGTGTGCATGTACATGTACACCTGCACACACATGCCTTCCTCTTACACATTTATGCTCCCACAATTAACACATATGCATACACACACACAGATCACCTTTTTTTTGGGGGGGGGGGGGCAGGGTGTGTGTGTGTGTGTATGGGAGGGTTTCTTTGGGTAGCCCTGGCTGTCCTGGAATTCACTCTGTAGAGAAGGCTGGCCTCAAACTCGGAGATCCACCTCCTCTGCCTCCACTGCCAGCATAAAAAAATTTTTTTAAAGGGTTTTAAAAGAAGCTGGCGGTATCACAGCACTAGGAAGGCAGAGGTAGGCAGACCTCTATAAGTTTGAGGCCAGCCTGGGCTATACAAAGAAACCCTACCTCAGAAAAACCAAAAAACCAAACCAAACAAAAAATCGGGCTGAGCAGTGGTGAGGAAGGCTGATGGCTTCTTTGGAGTGAGACAGTGCACTAAGCTGGACAGCAGGAACCCTGGACTTCATCTGGCCCTTTCTGAAGGAGAAAGAGAATGAATGGCCACTTGGAACTGGCTACGGGCTACAGGAGATAGAGGCTACAGGTGAACAAAGGTCACAGGCAGAGGAGTCAAAGGCTGGGCAGGCGCGTGGCGTATTCTGGCCTCTTGGTGCTCATGCTAGGATGCGTCTCTAACCACCCCCATAGCAGATGGTGTGGATGCAGACCTTGGCAGGGATGTCCATGCTTGTATGTCTACAAGCATACAATTCTTCCCTGCTCTGAGGGTCCTCACATTTCCCAGGCCCTGGCTGAACACTCTGCTTTCCCAAGGCTTCATCTTCCTGGAGCATTTCTCCGCAGAACTGAAAAACAGCCACCAGCGGCCTTCCCAGGCGAGCATTTCCCAGCTGAATGCACCCACGATACTGCAGTCTCCTTCCTGCAGATCCAGCTCAATTATTTGCCCTCTTTTGTTAGTCTCTGTCTAGCCCCAACCCTAGAGTTCCCTTAGTTCAAAGGTGGGTCAGTCATGCTGAGGGCTGGCCAGGGGCCGTCTCAGCCAGCACTGTCTGGAGGGACATGTAATGACGGGCAACAGGCTGGAAAGCAGGAGACATTGGTGGAGACGCAGCCACTGTGACTGATGGTGGAGTTCACATTCCTCCTCCCACAGCAGCTGCAGGAGGCCGAGGGAGAAACTGCCCAAGAGTGTTGGGAAATGGAGCTCAAAAAGTAAGAATGACCGGTCCGAGATCATACAGTCACTCAGAGGCAGGAACCCAGCCCAGTGTGGAATACACCCAAACATCCATGTTCTTTCCACAATGGACGGCACCTCCAGCCACCTTCATGGGATGTCCTAGATCCAGTTCTCCATCTCCCTGGACCCTCTAGAACCTTCTACTGCCTTCAGAGTAGAGCCCAGATCCACCTATTCATCTTTCTTCGTGTGCCCATGTGGTGCGGTGCACACACGGAGGCCAGAGGTCATCCTCAAGTGTTTCCTCTCAGGGGCCACCCACCATTTACTCATTTAGTTATTTGTGATTTATTTTATGTGCATTGGTGTTTTGCCTGGTGTTTTGTCCGTTGGATTCCCTGGAACTGGAGTTAGAGTTGTGAGCTGCCACCTGGGTGCTGGGAATTGAACCAGGTCCTCTGGAAGAACAGCCAGTGCTCTTAACCCCTGGGGTACCTCTCCAGCCCATTTTTTAAATTTGCCACCTACCTTAAACCTATTTTTTTTTAATGTGTATGAGTATTTTGCCTGCATGTATGTATATGTACTACGTGACCCCATTGGGAGTGAAAGGGCACTGGGTGTCCCAGAACGAGTTAGTGGTGGTTTCGAACTGCCACATGGCCCTTCTGCAAAAGCAGCGATGCTCTTAACTAGTGAGTCACTACTCTAGCCTCTACCTTGTGTTTTTGAGATAGGCCTGGTGAAACTTACCAAGTAGGCAAGGCTAGCTGGCCTGTCATACCTGGCTTTTTTTACGTGGGTTCTGGGGGGCTGAACTTGTTTCCTTATGCTCAGAAGGCAAGCACTTTATTAACTCAACTGTCTACCCCTCATCTTGTTTTTTTGTTGAGACTGGGTTTCTCTGTGCAGCCCTGGCTGTCCTAGAACTCTGTACATCAGGCTGTCCTCGAACTCAAGAGATCCGCTTGCCTCTTCCCTGAGTGCTGGGATTAAAGGCATGAGCCACCACCACCCAGCATCAATCCCTCATTCTTATCCTTCAGTTTGTTGTTGTGTGAGTAAATGAGTGTGTGCATGTGTGTGCTGGGCTCTGCTCTACCTTTACATGGGATCTGGGATTGAATTTAGGCGGGCAGGCTTGTATGGCAAGAGCCTTTAACAGCTGGGCCGTCTCACCAGTCCTTTCCCTGTTTTTTACCACAGGGTCTTATGTACCTCGGGTTGGTACTCCTGATCCGGCCGCTCTCCAGGCCTGGCAACACACTGTCTGCCCAGCGTACTGGCGCTACTGCATGCTGAAGGGAAGGAGCAGCTCTTCCCACCTCAGCGAGCTGGAGAGGGGAGGGCCTACCGTGTGACACCAACGCTCACAAGGGCTACCTGTGTCAGCCGGGCAGGTTAAAAATTAAAGTCGCCTCCATGTAATAACAGAGGCACACTAGTTTTCTGTTGTTGTTGTTTAAATCAAGTGTAACGATCTGCCTGCTGGAATCAGAGAGCAGGCAAGTAATCTCTTCTGGCCGCCCTGTTGCCTCCCTCCGTACCAGGTCCATCCTGGGAACACAAGCCACACGTTAAGCAGCTGTGCGATGCTCCACCTTGTAAGGTGCCGTCTGTGGACCCGTTTTCTCGCGGGTCAGAGGCTAGAGAGTGAGTTAGCCTTATCACTCTACCCTGGCAGTCGGGAACAAAGCCAACCCAGAACTCACTGGAAGAGAGGCAGCGATGCCATGTGCTGCCATGGCCTCTCAGTGTAGGAGCCCAGGTGAAGTCTTGGGAGTCGTACAGAATTCCGTGATGGCACGTGAGAGTGCAGTGCCCTCCAGGGTGGCAGACATGGAGCAGGAGCATCTCCCTGGTGAACTAGTCTTTATTTCATCAGATACTTGGAGGGGCCAGTACCCAGGAGACTTAAAGCCTTCCCTCTGGCCTGACCTCTGACACCTCCATCCTTGTGCTGGACCACTGAGGACAGAGAGGGAGCCCATGAGGACCCAATTGCAGAGTGGAGACACCGAGACCTAAGGGGGCTGGACATCGCATTGCCCTGGCAGGGCAGAGCAATCGGTGGAACTAGGCCAACGTCCACTCAAGCCATTGAGGTGCTGGAGCTTGGGGATCATCCACATCACTCTGGAGTTCTCTGGAGTTACCTGGCTGCTGCCTAGAAGGGCATTTGTCGCCAGACCCTGTGCAGGCTGGGCCATATTCAAATGTGTTCTGTGCTAAGTTCCTCAGCTAGGGGGAAAAAAATCAGGTATTTTTTCAGCTTGGTAGCTGTAGGCCACACATGCTGAAGGAAGGAAAGAGTCCTGGTACACAGATACCCCAGGCAAAGGCAAGCCGGCACAGGGGACCTGGAACTGCAGTATTTGGTAACAACTGGGCACATCAATGGCTACTGATACAGGGAAAGTCCATAGCTGCTGCTGGAGTCAAATAACAGCACCTACAGGGGATGGTGTGAAGCCAGGAACCTGGAAAAAAACAAAACCAAAACATGCCGGACTTGGGATTCTTGCTATTTCCAGTTTACAGAAATCCGAGAAGAACCTGAGCTGACCCTGCATGGATGCAATTAGTAAACCCATACAGCAACTAGAAGGCCACGAGTAGACAGCCTGTGTCCTTACAGCAAACCCTCCAAGGAAAGAGAGGTGCAGGGGGAAGCTGTACAGAGAGAAGTATTAGGGGACACAGCAGTACCCCCAATGTATAGAGCTTAGTTTAATCCTGACCCAATGCGATGAGGAAATGAAGACCCTGAACATTTGATATCTCTCAAGGATCCCTGCTGGGCTCTTCAGATGCAGCCACGGTAGGCACTGGAAAGCTTGTGTAAGACATCGAGTGAGAATAACCCGACATCAGTGAGCCAGACAAGCGGGCAAGACTGGCCAGAGAACCAGGGCTGCTGGCTTACAAAAGTGAGTACATTTTATATGTGCTCCTAGAATCAAGCCCAAGGCCTTACGCACTTTCACTGCTTAGCCACACACATCCCAGCCCTTCCAAGGGCTATTACGTTTAGTAACAACAGTAAAAAAAGTAAAAGATCAAGCTGACAGGACTGGAGAGATGGCCCAGCAGGTTAAGAGCACTTACTTCTCCTATTCCAGAGGACCCAAATTTGGTTCCTACCTGGTGGCTCACAACCATCGTAACTCTAGTTCCAGGGGATCTGATACTTTCTTCTGATCTCTTCCAGCACCCAGTGCATACACGGTGTATATACATACATACTTACACACATGTAGGCAAAACACTCAAACATTAAATAAAATTTTAAAGATGCTTCTCTGCTGGATGTGATACTTCATGTCTGTAATCTTCAGGAAGTTGAGGAAGAATTGTCATGAGTTCCAGAACAGCCAAGGCCACGGAGTAACATTCTGCCTTAAAAAAAGGTGGGGGGGGGTGGAGAGCTGGAAAGAGGGCTTAACAGGTAAAGGTGCTTCCACCAAGCCTGCTGACCAGCCCCTGAGAACCAGACAGTGGAAGCAGAGAAGCGATTCCTGAAAGCCGTCCTCTGATTAGTGACATGGCACAGTCCATAACCTGAAGTAAAGAAATGCGAGAAAAAAATCTCTCCTCCAAAAATTAACACCTTTTAAAGATTTATTGATCTTACGAGTGTTTTGCTCATGAGTGTGTCTGTGCTGTATGTCCACGTGTGGTGCCCGAGGCAGTCAGAAGCGGGTGTTGGATCCCGTGGAACTAGAGTTACAGATGGCTGTGAGCCACCAGTGGGTGCTGGGAAGTGAATTTAGGCTTGGAGCAAAAGGTGTGTGTGTATGTAGGTAGGTATGCATGCATTTAGGGACCTGCGAGGCAGAGGGGCTGTGCAGACAGTAGGCTAGAGAGTTGACGTCTCAGAGCTGTCAGGCAATGTCATCTGAAAACATGAAGTGAACTATAAGTAACACGAGCTACTTTCCTTCAGCCCAGTTTCTAAGCAGTTGTGTGATAGGTCACTTTAAACCCCGACTGGCTGTCTCATCCACCTTCACTTCATTTCTGCCGCCACGGCCACCTTCCGCAGGGGTGGCTTAGCTCAGCTTCAGGCTGGTAGGTCTGGCTGGGTCACTGGAGCTGGAGGAGCAGGTGGTGCACATTGGCGGCATAGGGGTTCTGTGGCTCGGTGGGCCCCTGCAGCTGCACCGGGTGAAGGCTGGGGTGCGGGGCTGTGAACTGCTGCACGGGGCAGTAGAGCTCATGCAGGAGGAGCCAGGTGGAGTCGGGGTCTACTTTCATCAGGTGGAGGAAGACACTGTGGAAAGAGGAGTTCGTGAGGAAGGGGTAGGAGAGGATGAGGGAAGGCTACTGCTTATCACAGGGGTTGTTTACTGGACTCTCTGAGAAGGAACTGATCACGATATCAAGTCACTTCAAACAACAGAGGGAACCCACTTAAGATCCTAAGACAGGGCTATTAGGATGGTTCCAAAGCCTAACAGAAACAGGCGAACAGCTTCTGGTCCCTGATGAGAAGAACAGTAATTAGTCCAAGGAGAGAAGTATTGACAACACAAGCTTTTCAGTGTAAAGCTGGAGTCTGAGAGATACGACAGGCCTAGCCCTGCATCATCAGCTCTGTCTGGGCACCTGGGCAAGCCCTAACTTTTCTTCAAGGTCCTCATGTGCCCCTAGATGAATCCATCCTGGTCACTCAGAGCCATGACTTCTCAGAGGTCTGGGGTACTGGGCCAACAGAACCTGTGTTCATCAGAGGCTGGCCACGGGCTCTTGACGCAGATAGTACTGATGTCCTGAACAAGCAGAACCTGGCGCTCAAGGGCCAAGGCCACGATATGTTGCCAGGAATGAAATCCTTTATCTTGACCTGAACTTTTAGCTGTTACCTGCTCCATTCCTGTTTCTGATCCGGGGCCACCAGAGTGGCCAGCCTCCTGTAAACCCCACACACCTGGCTGTTCACTGCCAGAATGGCTGAGGCTCCCCTGTGCTGGCCCCATCAGCCACACATTGAGTCCCCTGCCAGTGGGGCTGCCTTCCCACCCTGTCCAGGTGGTCCCCATCTTTCCCTCTCCCAGTACTCTTCTACACTTAATAGTTGCCCACTTATAGCTGTCCCAGTGCTATGGCTGTGGCTGCTGTTTCTCCTGGCTCAGCACACTGCAGTCAACACATTGCAGTCAACGAATGTCCACTGACTAACAGGCTCTCACTTGCCTGAGGACTGCGTGACGTCAGGAGGCTAGCTAATGACTTTGAGGGATGCCCCTTCCTGGAATCTTTACAATGTGGGAAAGGATCCTGGGAAAGGTCCTAACGTCATCAAGGAAGAACAGGAACTGACTTATCATGCACTGTAGCTATGCAGCCATGGAAGCTATACACCTGGTCTTGCCTCAGTTTCCCCATTGCTTTCCTTCTTCTTTGTTTTTCCCTTTGAGTCAGGGTCTCAGTAGCACATTTCATGTAGCTGACTTCAAACTTGCTCTGTAGCAAAGGTTGGCCCATCTTCCTGCCTCCATTTACCAGTGCTTGTGAGCTCCTTTAGTACAACCAACCACATCCATTTTTCGGTTTTCTCATTTCTGAGGGTTTTGCTGAGGTTTAAAATAAGGATCAGTCCCTAATGACTCCATTTACACATTTATTTATTTATCCATTCATTTATTTATTGCGTGTTCTTGGACATGTGTATACCATAGCATGTGTGTGGAGGTCAACTTGCAGGAGTGAGCTTTTTCCACCGTGTGGGTCCTGGACTGAACTCAGGTCATCAGGCTCCATGGCATGTCCCTTCACAATCTCCCTCCAATCTCCAGGTATATTTTACATTTTTTTGAAGTTAGCATATATAGTAATGGGTTTTATTACAGAGTTTTCACACACGTGTGCCATTGTATGTTGTTCTTCCCATCTCCACGTGATGTATATTTACTAGCTAAAAATGCTACCAGCCCCTGTATTAGCATTCTACCACAGATTTAACTAGTGCTGGATTAAAACAAATTCATCTGTACAGAACAAGCCCTTTGTCACCACCCCCTGAACACAATGTAACAAACATTCTCTGTTTACACACGCCAGGTGATCACCACGTGCCCAGGCTTTGCAGATATGCTGCCATTTCACAAAGGGACCTCGCACCTACAGGTCCCCACAGTTGGTCCCTCCTGTGTATCAAGAAACAAACATCCATCATCTGTCTGATGAATCAAATCTCATTCTTGTCAGTTATTTCTAGGGACCGCTAGCATACTTTTCGAGTGTCAAAAGGGAATAAAATGATTGCTAAAGAAAATTTAGTTTTTGGTTCTTAATCTCATTAATCTGAAAAACCAGTGCCCCAGGAAAAGCTGAGCCAAAAAGTTTTGCTTTTTTGCCTTGTGTGTGTGTGATAGACCTATGTCGGGGTGGGGGGGGGTGGGGGGAGGGAGCAGGTGTTGCACGCGTGCACACATACACACACACCCACACACCTGCCTATGTGTAGGAAGGCTCTGAAAATGTGCTGGGCCTGTGCTGGGCCTAAACAATTTTAGGTTTCTTAGCTTAGAATAATCTTGTGTTTATAACCTGTGCAGTGGTTGCTGAAGAAGTGATTATAATATTCTAATTCATCGTTTCCACTTCACTGCAGAAAAGAGATGGGGCCTGCGTGGGAGACAATTTTTGTTTAAAAACAAAAATATCTTTGATAATTAGAGTTGTGAGGGAAATGATAAAAAACACACCAAAAACCGGGAAGCACATTTCTGTTTACACGTGACACCGTTGACAGTTTTCCCTTGGTGCCAAAGACTGTTAGAATGCAAATGATTTCATTTGATTTTTTTTTTTTTTTTTTCTCAAGAACTGGAACAATTTCTCAAGCTGCAGCTGCTCTTCCTTCAAGGAATGCTTTTATCTGGGCAGCAGTCAGCAGAAGGTGCCATGGCCCAGCTCAGCCAAAGCTCTGCTTTGCCTACAGGCTCCAACACATCAGGCTGAATGGGATGCTGCATTCACTCTCGGAGATCTCGAAATAAAATGCTGGCAGGGAAGCAAAGAAAGCATGTACAGAGCTCACCTACTATTATTAAGCAGAGTCAAACTTTTAGGAATCATTTTGGATGTCAGTGCTTTGCTCCTGAAAGGGTAGAGAGCATGCAAGTTCCTCTTCCAGGCTCAGCAGCTAGAAGCAAATCATCCCACTTCCAGCACCTGCACTTTCTCCCAAAGATGATCACAGCCTAGCCTCCCCACGGGATTGTTCTGAGGGGAGGAAGGGCCAGGGAAGCACTCTGAGTATCTAATGAAAGCACTGTTCCAGAGACAGAGTGAGGTGGAGATAGAGAGATAGAGAAAGTGGGGAGAGGGAGAGAGGTGGGAGTCAAGGAGAGACAGAGACACAGACACATACACAGAAGCAGTGGAAGGAGAGGGGAAGAGTGGAAGTGAGGGAGAGGAGGGGAGGGGAGGAAGAGAGGGAAAGAATGAGAAAGTGAGAGATGGGGGGGCGAGTGCGCACCCGAGGAATGATTACTACTACCAACCAGCCACATCATCTGCTATGGACAATGCTCAGTCTGAAAAGGGCAAGACATTTGTCTTTTGTTTCACTCAACTCCACAGTGCCTTGGTGAGGCCCAATTCTCTACCACAGTGTTCTAGCTTTGCCCGTTATTTCAGGGACAGCAAAATGCTACAGTGTATTTTACCTTCTGCTTGCCTGAGGTGGGGATGAACCCTGTGCCATGTGAGCAGATGGCTGGCAGGCGCAGCTGTACTCTTGCTGGGTGGGAGGCATTCGGTCTGCTGAACCCTAAATACTGACAAATTCTTAACCTGAGCCCTGTCGGCTCTGTCGCTAGGAGCCGAGCTTGAGGCCAGGCAGGCTGGGTGTGAGGGCTCCAGAGGCCTGGCTTTGATTCCCAACTCTGGAGCACCTTGCTTGGGGCCACTTCCCACCCAGCCTTTCTGCATGATCAAGCACAAGACAAAGGCAAGCCCCCTTGCTTTGAGTGACCAGGACAACTGCCTGGAACACATCTCCAGCCATGGCAGGGACAGCTGTTGAACATGCCAAATGACCAGTTTCATCTTTTTTTTTTTTTTTCCAAACCCAAAGAGAAACACTTTCTAAAAAATATCCAAACACCATTTAACTCCTAAACAAAAACTCCTTTCTCCTTCCCCTAGGCCCAAATTGGTGACTCCTGGGAGCACAGTCATCAAGAGATTCCCTGGCTCCCAGAGCACAGGAAGCACTCAGCTGTGCCTCATGCTTCCACATGTCCCGAGGCAGGTGATTATCTCTCAATAACCTGTAGGGCCGTGTAGCTTAAATGATAACTTGACTTTAAAAAATTTAGAACTCACCGTTAGGCAGTTTCTAAGCAACCTCTGTTTCCATGGCAAAGAAGCCTGGTGTTTATACTGATTTTTCACTTAAAATGCGGTTTTATTGAATTTTACTTCATGCAGGCAGCCATCTCCCTTCACTTCAGCCCTATCTACAGTTGACGGTATCAGTCCGTACCTAATAAACTCCAGAGGCCAAACCAACAGAAGAAAAGCATTCCTTCAGGATCAGCGCTGGGGTGCTCCAGTGAGCCACCTGGGGTTTGGTGACCTGGGAAGGCAGGGCTAATGGAATCTAGTTAGCTGAATTGGGGCTTATCTTTGTGGTTCAGACATTTACAATTGTCCAGTCAGCACAGACGCTGTGCTGGGTCTCTGGGATGCTACAAAGGTGTGCACGACCTGTGGTGACTCCAGGGACAGACAGTTCCAAGGTGCTGTCCAGCTTCCACAGGCTACCACAGCTCTGCAACATGAGCGCTGGATTATCCCCACCCCCTCCCAGTGGCAAGACCAAAAAGAAAGGTCTGTGTTGCAGCAACACAGAGATGTCTTCACCGTCTCTGTCTAGACAGCATCTGCTCAAAGGTGACTCTAGAACACCGTCAGCCAATCAGGGTCCGGTATAGCTAAATAAACTGTAACTGACGTCCAGGCTCCCAATTCTCCTGGGTGACAGGCTATTCTTTCTCTGTCAATTACTTGCTTGAGGGATCTGATATTCCTTGTCTCCTTCTGGATCTATAAATTGTTCTCAGGAGTTGTCAGGGCAAATGCCAGAGGTAAAGAACTTGAGGCTTTGTGACCTGTTTGTTTATTCCGGGCGTCTAAGGAAGCGGTTCTAGGATATCTCCTTAGGATACTCTTTCCATATGGGCCTGAGCAAATGTGACCAAAAAGCAAACCCACTTACTGGGAAGCAGGTCTGTTTTTCTCTCTCTGGCAGAATAGCTTCTACATCCTTCTTTCTCTGGCCATCTCTTTCTCCATTACTCCGAGCATGCCAACGGTGCAAATGAGGCTGTGTGCTTCCTTTTAAACAAATGGATGCCAGAGTGTTGACTTGTCCCAGCCAGCAAGCAGTGGGGCTATGTTCCCATGCTCGGTAATTTACTCTAATGGGTCTCGGTTCATTGGTTAACCAGTATTTCAAGCTTGTCCTTTTCTGCTATTCAATTTAGCTATCTTCCTCTGCACCGAGGCTGTTTTTTGTTTCTAAATGTTGGGAATGGGGGATTATGACTGGAAGCAACAATTTACTCTCCAAATACATGCTACCAATTACCTTTTCAGCTACACTGACTTGTTAGGCCTAACTATATTTACCTGTTCAAAACTATTCATCCATCGATCGACCTCCAACACACACAGACTCCTATTAAAAATATGTAAATGCATCGAGGACAGGACTTAAAACCATAAATATCAGTAGAAAGCTAATCATGGCTTTCAAGTACCACAAGACAGAGTAGCACAAATGCAGTAGAATGCTTACATTGCTTCATGCATATTAAAAGGACAAGACACAGAAGAGGCCCAATCTATTAGAGATGATTCAAAAGAAAGCCAGAACGTAGAAGGGTCTAAGTCCTGCTGGGTGGGTTTTAAGTGCAGCTCTTTCCATCTGGTTGGCTCTTCTACCTCTCTGCCCCCAGGCTATGAGGGTCCCATGACAGTGCTGCTGGCCACTGGCTTCAAAGCTGGTCTCAGCACTGGCTGGCATATTCAGGCCATGTGCAGTGTTTCCTGCCCCTATGGGAAATATGACACTTTTTGTGACAATCTACATGTCTTGCCTTCGCCTACTCAAATTATTTTTCTGTGACCCATGCTTTGGTACTAGGCCAGCTGCTCCTACCCATGGGCACCATAAGTAGCTCTAGAAATGTTATTTCTGCCGTGGCATGATGACAAATGCCTGTGATCTTGGCACTTGGCCTCTGTGTGCACCTGTACAAGCAAGCATACCACACACATACACACACACACACACACACACACACACACACACACACACACACTGGGCAAACTAGCAGGTTAGCAATCCCATGACACACTACAGGACTGGCAACACATGGTTTCAGTAGTAAAGATATCTGTGCTTTCATATCAGAAACCCAGTAACCTGCTTTGTTTGTAATCTGCATGGCAGATGTCTCTTATCTCTGACACCATGAAATCATGCCTCTATGTGCACAGTGAACAGCTTCAGATCTGAGTGTATTTTTAGAACAATGGCCTTGAAAAGAAAAGCAGCAGTGCCTGTCAAAAGATGGATAATAGGAAAGCTAACTACTTGGGTCTGGATTTGTCAACTATTAATCAAATGTCAAAAGGAAAAATATGAGGAGTGTCTTCATTTCCATGCTGGGTGCAGTTGCGGGGAGGGAAGAAAACAGCTTTGTAATCAGGCCTTAAATGAGCTGCCCACCCCTTTCAGGGGACCAGCTATTCATTCTGAGCTAGCCAAACTAGTGGATCACCTCTGTGGCTCCTGATCTGTTCAAACAGACAGGCCTGTGTGTGGTGTAAAGAGGAGTCGGGCTCTGGTGGGGATGAAATGAAGGAGCCTGTGCTAGTCTGTGTTGTCCAGGGTTGGAAGGCACCAGCTAGTTCTTTGATGGGCTGAAATCCTACTGCTAGAGAGATAGCAGGGAAGTCGGTTGATAATGAACCTTCAAACCTGGTCCTGAGTTCCCTGACAAATGGAGGTGGGGAGAGGTGCCCCAATTAACATGAAAAAGACCCTTTTGAGAAGAAAGCCCTGTTCAGATTTCAGTGACAAGTAGATGCATCCAGATGTATACCTGTGACACATGCATTTCCTACATGTGTACATACATATAGAAACATGTTTTAAAGCACATGCATCACGAGGGCAGAGACCTCCTGTCTTCTCTCCTGTTTTCAGCACTCAGAACAGTACTTAGAATATAGGGGTTCACCACACAATTTTCAGAGTTTGACTTTCTGCCCACATAAAAATAACTCATCTGTACAAAGACCCTGTGAGGAGGGCATTACCATCATTCCCCTCAGAGTGGGAGGAAATGGAAAGGAATAGATCCTATGCAGCCACATGTTACAGGATGTAGGATCTAAACCCAGGTTTGTCCAACTGGTGCTACTTGCTCTCACACAGAGGCCAGGTGAAGGAAGGAGAATGAGCACTGTGCTGCCCCTCCCCCCCAAGCAATAACAGCACCAGCACTTGCATGGTGGCTACCTGCATCCCTAGCTAGGGCCTGGGGTTGGCAGATGTGGGCAGAGTCAGACCAAGCAGCCTGGGAGCTTTGTTCAACCATGAAAATTATTGGACACAGGCTTCATGTTTTCACCAGTGGATATTGCCTAGTTTTATTTGCTGTTGGTCCAGAGTGATATCAGACCTCACTGCAGGAAAGAGAGCCTTAGAGGCTAGTAGCTGGCCCACCGAGTGCACATACTCAAGGGAAAACTGAAACTGGGACAGGGCAGTGGGAGGAGGGTTGCTCTCCTCTAGAATCTTTTCAGTATGAAATTGCAAAGCCCCAGTGGTCAGAAGGGCACAGAACTGCATGCTTGGGGGTATCCTGGAGGCTTCTGGACTGCCTGGGAATTTAGATCAGTTAAGTTTGCCTCTGCCTTGGGGTGGGGCCAGACTGATCCAGGGTTTACTCTTACTGACACTGCTCTCGTTACTGCCCTAGGTTCCCTGGCCACTCTTCCCACACCCTAAATATGATTTACTTGTCTATCATCCATTGAAGTTACTTAATTACATGGGATCTGAAGAACCCCTCCCCCATCCCCAGTTAACAGTGACATCTGGTGGTAATAAGCAGCAAGGCTATCTCCTACCCCCACCCGTCCCCCAAGTTTTAAGATTTATGCCCCTCCTTACAAGGCACATTTGCCAGATAAAAGCATTAAACTGAAATGGCATCTCCACTCTTAGCATTTACAGCCTCGGTTATATCAACCATCCCCTGATCAATTTCCATTTCCAGAGTTTACAACCTAGATGTAAAAGCCTGCCACGAAGGCTATATTTAATATGACAAATTAAAAAAGCAAACAGAGGCTTGGTCATTCTTTGGAACCAGGAAAAGCAAACAGGAGGAAAGAAAGCCCAGCTGTGATGTGGATGAAAGGAATATTCACCATATGGAAAACTCTTGTCTGTTTTCCATATCACAATGGCTCTGAGGCCCACAAAAGCACCTACTTGGAGGGCATGTTGTACAAGGTAGGGGGCTCAGAGCAGTCCTTGGCCCTCAAAGCTTCCCTTACTAGCTCTCTGGCAGACAGAAGAGCAGGGTAGGGAGCTCACCTGTTCTGAAGGGAGCTGGGCCATCTGTGGACCCTGTTACTTCTCGAGTCTACACTGAGGTTCATAAAACCTGCTACAAGCTCCCTAAACACAACAGCTTTCCCTTCCCCCAGAAGAGTGTATTGTGTTACTCTGACAACTATGTGGTGAATACTGAGTGGCAGAGGTGGAGGCAGTAGCTGAAACGGAGGCTTTTGTGATGGCTCAGGTCATGGGGTACGGTGCCCTGACTCTACTGGTATTTGGAGCGGAAGAGGAACAGCAAGCTTTCCAAGCGGGAAGATAGTCATTCTCTTATTAAGGGGAATAGGAGTTAAGGAAAGAGAAGTAAGGACAAACCAGCTGGGCCTGAGGCTTCCATCTCACTCTCTCCTCAGGATGACCATGACGACTTGAGGATCATCAGCCCCACCAGGGTGCTCACTCCACATGATGGGTGACTCAGGACACCAGGCCTACCTGCTGTCTTGGGCAACGCTTCCCATTTAGAGAGCTCATTAATGTCTGAATCAAGATGCCAAATCAGCTCCTGATCAAGGACAACACTGATTCCCACCCCCAGCCCCTTAAAAATAAGTTTGCAGATGAAGTGTGAGTGAAGCAACCAGACTGTACTTCCTGTCCCGCCCACAAGGCAGGGAGAGACAGGCCATCTGACTTAACCCCTGGTGGAAGAGAAGGTGCTGGAGCAAACAAAGGGAGCCAAGTGGTCAGGCTGGAGTCTCCTCCAGCCACCTTGAACACCAACTTAAGATTCAGCAAAGTCCAAATCCGGGTTTAATTGCTTTTAGTGGCAAAAGGAATTAGAAATGAAAAGATAAATGTATTATAACTATTAGCTTATTTGGTGGCTCTAAACTTGAAGGATGGAATGCAGTGGATGTAGGAAAATCAGATTTTTATAACTCAAAAGAATTTATTCCAAGATAAAGTCATCATGTCCTTGGGTTGCACCTTGAGTCACATCACAACCAGCTACAGCTTTGGCCCAGGGAGGACCACTTTTACCTCAGGAGTGCCCGAGGATAAGGAGCTCCTTGGGATGCACCTCCATGCTCCAGAAACCATGACTGATTCTGGGTCTAAGTGATCTGACAGGAAAGGGACAGAAGGAAACAAAGCTACCAAGGAAATCAAGAGCAAAGAATTGCAAAGACAATAAATCAATTCCAAAAGATATTCCTTTCACTGGTAGGGAGTGCAAGGTTTATAAGGGAGCAAGCTGCTCTCCTCATTCTACAGTCAGAGAAGCCTTCCCAGCTCCTTGAGTGGAATGAGTAGTGGCTTGTCTCCCACCCCAGCATGGATGATCAGGGCTAATGCCAGATACCGGAAGGAGGGGCTCTGGCCACATGAAGTTGGCAGGCCAGGCAGAGCTGGCAGCAGGTGTCCAGGGGCAGGTGGCTGCAGAGCACAGGCTGTTCCCAGCAGGCAGGAGTGCTGGGCAAAGGAGGCCAGGGTGCACTTTGGTCTCAGGTTAAGGATGCTGCTGTGCTCAGTTTCAGCTTATGAGAATAATCACTCAGTCCTTGAGGAACCGAAACAGCTTGTGTTAAAGGCATAGCTGTTCTCTAACAGGAATGGCCAAAATTCTGGGAAACTAGATTCATGTAATTTTGGAGTCAAAAGGTTTATCAAGTTGTTCTTTGGGTCAGCTTCTGCCAGAAGCAGCATGGGCTCTAGAAAGAGGCACACATCTGCCTGCATTGCACCTAGTTTTGCACACTATCTTCTACCATGTGAGACTGTGGAGTTAGTCACACCTACTGCTTTCCTTTGGCTTTGCTATGGAGGGAGCAGAGACAAAGAAAGGTGCTGGGTCACTAATCACAAGGAACAGAAGAAGTGTGGAAGCCCTCCAGCACCAGCCTTTCTGCTTTGTGCCCCTCTAGAACTGCTGCTGACATTGCAGCACAGAAAAAGGTCTCGTGCAAAGAGAAAGCATGTAGTCAAAATACCATCTTTGGAGTTGGCACAGCTAAAGAAATCATCTTAACTTGGCAAGGAGAGAGGAAAGAGAGCAGAGATTGCCTCAACTCTGCCTGCCATTAGCAAATCATCTATAATTTAAAACAAACGTAAAGAGATGCGGGTGATGAAGCAGACGTACCTCTTGGCAGCCTCTTGTAATTTCATGGGCTGTTTGGTGCTGAGGTAAATCAAGCAGGCATCAGCCACTTTATTCAGGTCACCCTCACCTGCAGGGTGAAAAAAACAAAACAAGCCTCAGGCCTTTAAACTGCATTTGGGACAAGCGATAACCAACCATTGTCTAGGGACTTAAGATTAGCCATGCAAGGTTACTCTGTCCAGCAACCAGGAATACCCTAAAGTGAAAGGACAGATAGGGGGCCAGGGTAGACCAGAGAAGGTGTTCAAGAAGGGAAGTAAGGGACACAAATACCATTAGGCACAGGATGCAAAGCAGGGGCAGAGTGCAGGCTCTCTGGCCAAGAGACCCATGTGGTACCTACCTAAGTCAAGACTCTCACAGAGGGGACCCAGACCCTGCAAGACAGCCAGTTGCAGCTTGAAGGCCAGTGTGTGAGAATAAACTGGCCCAGCCCTGGCACTGATGGGGGCCTGGGTGATTAAGGAGCTGGCCAATTTTGGCAGGACATCTTTGCAGAACCGGCTTCGTAGAAAATCACCACATCGGCTTCCAAGCGTCTGTAAAACCTGCAGAAACAGTCCCCACCTTGGTGACTGCACACTGCTAAAGCAGCAAGAGGGCTGAAACATGCTTGGTAATTCAATTCTATCTAGGTCTCTTCTTAGGGAAAAAACAGAATTACTGCTGTTAATTCCTTGCCCATGGTTTGTGATTCTGACAGTTATGAATTCAGAGGTCTCTCCTTCCAAGGCATGGATGCTTCTATTCATAAATACAGATTACATGGAGAGTAATTCAGAGGGAGCTTGGTTTGGATGAATAATGTGATTAATACCTTGATTTCCTTTCCTTTTTTGAATAAGAGAGCAAGAGAGAGAGCGAGACAAAGAGTGAGAGAGGAGTCCTTAAAGCAGGTCACATAGATCATCTCTGGAAATCTTCCTAACATCCCTGGAGAAGGCTGGGGCTTTTAACTCTCACTAGCTGAGCAAACATGAACTCAAGGCTCAGCAGCTGCCATGTGCAGGCATCAGGAGGATGCCTGGCTAAGCCAAGGCTGGTCCTTGTGGCTGGAGCCATCTCTGTATTCGACTGCATAATCTCTCATGTACATCACCCCCTTTCAATCTTTTACAACAGGCAGTCTCTTTGCATGTGTGGTTTAAACTTTCTGTAGCAGAACATATTGAAATGTTTTGCCCCGCTGCACAAGACTGAATGAACAGGACAGGAATTTCTTTAAGAATCAGCAAACAAGGCATAATGGGCACTCAGCCAGTCCAGCCTGCAGAGTAAGGTCCTCATCTCTGGGTCCTTAGTTGTATCACATGACCTCAGGTAAAGCACTACAAACATGTCTGCATGTGGAAAAGCAGCCTCGCTTGCAGTGTACACATCTTTGTACGTTTTCATTTTTCTGCACTGGCTGTCATTTCAAATAACCTATTAATTTTCATAAAGGGAAACAGTACATCTGAATAAGATTTAGTAATACCTCCCTCCTTCCCTCTCTGCCTCCCTCAGGCTCTCTCTTCCTTCCTCTACACACACACACACACACACACACACACACACCCTTTCATGTGTTTTGCTTTGGAATTAATGTTAACAAGTATGTCATTTGAATATAAGCTGGTATTCTGGCTTAGTATCTGTTGGAGAATCTTACAGAAAGCAGACTACTTCTGCTGGGCATACTGACTATGTTCCCAGCTGCCATCTGCTGCCCCTCCACATATCCTCCCTCTGTCTCATCTTGCTCATCCACTTCTAATTTATGCTGTTTTGCATGGTAAACGTATCTCTGTAGGATGATGTTAAGTGCTTTTTAGAACAAGGGAGGATATAAATAAATAAGTGAGAATTCATGTGCTAATATAAGACAACCTAACCAGGGAGAGTGACATCTCTACAGAGCTGTAGCTTTTTCAAAGGCCTTCACCAAAGTTCTATTTTATCCTTGAGAAAACTGTACCTAAGACCCTCCTGGAAATGGCTGACTGTGGGCTTGGGCTAGGCAGAAGTGGGCCCTACCACCCTGATTCTCAAACTGTTCACCCGAGCATGAGCCTGACTTGGGTTCTAGCCCTTACTAGAAGTACAGTCCCAAGGTATGTTATCATCTCTGAACTTGTTTCCTTCTTGGCCAAAAATTAAGGTAGTTAGCGCCTTGCAGGTTACTATAAGTTTCCATGTGGGCAGTGCCAAGATTGCTGCCTGGCACACAAGAGATGCTCAGTAAATACTGGTGGCCTTTGCTTTACAAGATCACTAAGCTTTAAACTCTAAAGACAGTGTCACTTAGTCTCTTCTGTGCTTTTCTTTTTTCTTTTTCTCTTCTGTATTTTCTTTAAGGTCTGTGCCCAGAGGTCAGAGAAAGACAAGTGATGGAGCGGACGGAGCGAACTCTGTGCTTGGGATCTGTATCCTGTGCCAGATGGGGTGCTGGTACCTTGAAGGCTCTGAGCACTGCTAGGGGGTCATCACTTGTGAGTCGGTGCACGAGTGAAGGCCAGGCCCGATGAGCCAGGGGAAGGAGCTGGTTCTTGTGGGTCTGTAGAACCACCACACACAAACCCAGTACATCCAAGACCTGAAAGAAAAGACAGGATTTCAACAGGCAACAGAGCTAGAAGCCAGATGCCTGGGACCAAGTCACAGTTCAACAGAGTGAGCCTGAGAAATGCATTAAGATGGTAATTGAAACTAGATAGACTTTTTGGTTCCGAAATAACATGAACCTAATTTCTCATACTTTTGGCCACTCTTGTTGACCTCGGTCCAGGCTAGGTATTAGAGAACACAGTACACAAGGACACAATACACATGCTTCCTCACCGTTTTGGAGTTTAGAATTAGCTGGGAAAGACTTTGGATAACATTCAATACAGAAAAGGTATTCCATTCTATCCATGAGGCAGAGCCGTACCAAGAAAGACTGAAAGGGTGCAAGGCAAAGAAATGAAGAGACACCTCTAAAGCACAGACTTGGCTTCTAAAAGGAGACACAAATGGTTAAGCAGGCACTCAGCACACAGGGAGAGTTCCTACAGCTAATCGCAACAAAGAAGACCCTGGGGCTAGGATGGACCTTAATGGCAAGGTGCTTATTGAGCATGTGCAGTGCCCTGGGTTCCATTCCTAGCACCAAAAAACCCCAAACCAAACTAAAAAAGACCCAGAGTTTGCCCTGCTTAAGGAATGAGAGTAGACACAAGAAGAATGAGACAGGGCTGGACAATAAAAGGGCACGTTAAGACTCTCTCATTGCTAAGTGTACTGGGGCATTTCCAAGTGTCTTAGCAGGGAAATGACATGACATAGCCATGTTTTCTGAAGGTCATCCTAGCTGCTGAGTAAAGAAGGCATTTGAAGGGAGCTAGGAAGAAGTGATGAGGCACTTAGACCACAGCAAAGACGTGCAGTCATATGATGCTGGCAGAACCATGAAAGGATTTGAATCTGTTCTGGAAAGGATTTGAACCCTGTCTGACTTCAGCAGAACTTTGTGACAACTGAGCTGCTTAGTCAGGTGTAGGAAATGAGTAGCAGTGCCACTGAAGGAGACAGGAAGCAAGGAGGAGCAGGCTGGGAAGCTGGTGGTGTTGAGTCTTGCTGCTGCTATCAGGAAAAGCAGGCAGGAAGCCGAGGGCAAGCCAGTTTAGGCTAGCCTGGATGTATACTGACTTTTAGTCTACTACTGAACACGAACAACCAGCATCAACTGTAGGCACTTGATATAGGAGACTACACAGGCTTTGCAAGGATGGGGGCCCCAGAGAACACAGAAGATGGAAGCCCTCAAGTCAGAAAGGCAGGCTGAAGCTGGCCAATGGAACAGCTTTTGCTTTGTTTCAAAGATTTTATTTATTTATTTATTTATTACATATATAGTGTCCTGCCTGCATACCAGCAGAGGGTACCAGATCTCGTTATAGATGGTTGTGAGCCACCACGTGGTTGCTGGGAATTGAACTCAGGACCTCTGGAAGAGCAAGCAGTGCTCTTAACCTCTGAGCCATCTCCCCAGCCCTTAAAGGGAATCATTTTTCCAGGTCATTTTTTCTTTATTCTTCCCTCATTTCTTTTCTTTTCTTTCAATAGTTTATTTTTATTTGATGTGCACTGGTGGTTTGTCTGAGTGTTCGTCTATATGAGAGCGATAGATCTTGGAGTTACAGACAGTTGTGAGCCAATGGGGTCTTACTAGGAGTTTCCTACAACCAGCTGACCCCACAGCGAAGGCACAGACTAGAAGAGGCCATGGCCCTGGAGGAAACAGTTGGCAGGTAGAAGAGAAAGCTTAACAGGACCCAAGAGAGAGGTGCAGCACCAATGGCTGCATTTGTCTTAGACAAGCTACATCTTATTTCGTGGATTCAAAAATGCCCATTTCCCCCTCTGCCTGTTCCCCACAATGCTCTCCTTGCCTTTGTCCCTTTGCATACAGTTCTTCAACCTTTAGAAATGCTGCTGCCTCAGAGGCCTGCTTGGCTGGCTAGTTGGACCCAGAAGACATGGATACATTACCCTTTCTATCACAGTGCCTGTTAATTATCTCACTAGCACCTCCCAAGCTTGGATATGTTATTGCCCTCACTCCAAAACAGATAGAAAGCTCTATGAAGTCAGGGCTCACATCTGTACCTGTCTTCTGCGTGCCCTGCATAAGGGCTCAGTTGAGGGAAGGAATGAATCAGCGTACATGCCATACATCAGGATCTTTTATCTTTTTAAAATTGTTTTTGTTTTTCGAGACAGGGTTTTTCTGTGAAGCCTTGGCTGTCCTGGACTAGTTTTACAGATCAGGCTGGCCTTGAACTCAGAGATCCACCTGCCTCTGCCTCCCCGAGCACTGGGATTACAGGCGTGTGCCACCACACCTGGCTGAGGTTTTCATATCTTTGTATGAACAATCTTGTGAGGGTAACATCCTTGTCCCCATTTTCCTCATGCTGATGTGAAGGCTCACTCAAGGTCACACGACTAGTAAAGGGCAGAGGTATCGTGTTAACTCAGCTATGTGGGTCTATTGTAAGGCTTCTAAAAGATTTATTTATTATTATTGTGTGTGCATCTGTGTACCAGAGTATGTGTGCCACAGCATTAATATAGAGGTCTTGAGAGTTGGGTCTAATGTATGGCAAGTAGCTTGACCTGTTGAGCCATCTTGCTAGCCTAACTGATACTCTTCTGGAACTTGCTTTGTAGACCAGGCTGGCCTCGAACTCATGTAGATCCATCTGTCTCTGCTTCCTAAGTTCTGGGGCTAAAGGCATGTGGCACCAACTGATACTGTTGTTAACTGCAGTGTGTATATAGCAGCCACAAAGATGAAGAGTGTATAGAAGGCTGCCAAACAGTGACTAGACACCAAAACTGAAGCTGTGCAAGTCACATGTGCCCTGCTCCAGAGGCTTGTGGAATGTGGAATGGGAAGACGCCTCAGAAGACTAAAAAAGGTCGGTTTCACAGACCCCAACAGTGCTGCTAACATGCAGTCAGGGTTCCCTGCCTTTGCCCACACCGTTTAACAAGGCCACTGGGCAGCTAAGGCAGTTGTTTGTCCTCCTGCTTGGGGTGAGGAGAAGTGGTGTTTTGGCGCTTTTCTTTAGCTTCAGAACTTTTCTGGAGTGCGTATGTGATTCCCCCTCTTCACTGTTCTTTCACTGAATCACTTTTGTGGTTCAGTCCTTATGATGGGGGCTTGCCTGGGAACTGCTGACATATGAGGAAGTCAAATTACAGAAAACGCTAGAGTTTTTCCTATGATGAAAACAGAAACAGAAACAGAGATAAGGGTCAGGCTCAGAAGTTACTAAAAGCTGCATCCTGCATTAAGGCAGCACAGAAATGATAGCCTTTCAAAGCACATGGTATTTCTTGCCTTGGAGACCTGTCAGGCTCCACAGTTTTCAATGTAGGGGACTCAGTTCCTCTTGGCATTCGAGCTGTGATACAGAAAGATGTTAAAACTGATGTCCCACAAGAAAACTCCTCTTGCTGCTTCTCATGGACAAGGAGATGAGGGAATCTGCTTGCTTATCTTGTCACCACTGACCATAACACTTCTCAGACCTGCATGATGGGCCACACACTGACCTTCAGGCGGATTTTTAGATTTTTATCTGCTGACAAGTGGATGCATCGCTCCATCACATCCTTGGCTATCTGGATGTGCATTGGCAGTGCTGGTTCCACATCTGGAAGGGTGTCATTCTCATCCACTTTGGAAGGGGCTGACTGTTCCTCTGAAATGACAGAATTGGAAACAATGCTTTAGAAAGGTATCCTACCCAGCTTGACTGCCAGCTTCAGACTCCAGAATAATACTTAGAGGCTAAGCTGTCCAAATCAAAAGTTTGCCTGGTGTTGTGGTACACACCTAAGATCCCAAGAGCTCAGGAGGCAGGTGGATATCAGAGTCTGAGGTCAGCCAAGGCTACACAGTGAGTGGTACCCCATCCTCCCTGCCCCATCTCCCCACATTTGCAGATACAGCACAGACTCCATGATATGAATTTCTGCATGGGAGGAAGAATAATGGATAGGTAATGAGATAATGTGGCTGTCTGGACTTGCTTGTAGATCAGGTTGGCCTTGAACTCACAGAGATCCTCTGCCTGCCTCTGCCTCCCTGAGTGCTAGGATTAAAGGTGTGTGCCACCACACCCAGCTTGACTTAAAACCTTTCTTAGAGATAGTTCTGACTTGAAGCCCCAGCTGGGCAGTGTGGTCGGTGGCCTTGTCTCTGTTTTTTTCCTTTCTCTTTGATTCATCCTTTGACCACAGATGGCCAAAGCTTATCAACTCTACTAGCTTGCAAGATCTTTGGGGATGGCTAGCACCAAACACTTACTTATCTTTGTTTGAGAGCTGACATTATAGGGCACCTGGTACAGTACACACGTGGGGCTTGGCCAGGTGACTCCACAACTGTTAGTACTTCCTTCCACTGTACATCACTGGCACCAAAGGGATAAGGCACTTGCTGCTTAGAGAGTGAGGGAGGACATCACAACTCTTGTCATTTCTCCCTGCCTGAGACCCAGGCCAACCCCATCCTGCAGGACCTTCCTGTCTCTACAGTGGCCCTGTCCTGACCCACTATCCCATCAACATCTGTGAGTAAGCATTCCCACTGAGCTGGATACTGCTTCCGTAACTTTTTCTGGGTTCAGATTCCTCTGCCGGAAAACCTGAACCTTCGAATAGAGGCCGTACTAGTCTCCATTGGAAGCTGAGACTGTTTGGCTTTCTCAGAGAAAGAGAACTTGGATGTATAAGGTGCCTGTATGTGGTGAAACAGAATGTTCTTGTCAAACCTGTTTCAAAACAATCTCATAAACTCAAGGAAACCAAATACCCATGAAATTATAACTGCAAGAGTGATAGGGCTAGACTGCTTTTCCTCAGAGGAGGGTCTACTCTTTGAAATTTGCCTGATGTGAGGTGCTGTTTCAGGGATGTGAGCTTCTGTTTTTTTGAAGACTGATTCATTCCATCTGATCCCAGCAACTAGACACTAGAACCAGATCTTTGCATGTTTATATATGCCCATGTGGGTGCACGTGTGTGTGTGTGTGTGTGTGTAAACATGCATGTAAAGGCTAGAAGTCAAACTTGGGTTTTGTTCTTTAAAAGTTATCCAGTTGTTGCCTGTGTCATGGAGACCCTGTAGTTTTAGATCTCTAAGATCAGCTGTTGCATGGATCTGAGCCTGAGCTGGTCGGCCTGCTGGCTCTTCTGCTCATAGGGACACACTCACCAGCAGCCAGGGCCCCTCCCAAACTAGGGCCAGCTCTAGTCTGCTGCCCTGGTGAGGGTCTGTTCTCCCCAGTATTGCAGCTGGTGAGGGACATGGCCAGTTTTCCCATGCTCATGACCCTGGGACCAGCTCTCCTACCTTCCATAGATGATGAGAAAGGAGGAAGGGGAAGAGGGCATCTCTCCCTTGTCTGTGCCACCCCTCAGTAGACAAGAAGCAGGGCCGTTTCTCCTATGCTTATGCCCATGGGACTGGCTCGCCTGGCTAGCTCTATTGTGCTGTCCAGGTGAAGTGCAAGGCCTACTCTTCCAGGTGCTACAGCAGGTGAGGGGCAGGGCCAGCTCTCCTCTTGTCATGACCCGTACGGCCAGCTCTCTTGCCAACACTGCTACACAGCAGACAAGTGGTCGAGTTATGGGGCCAACTCTCCCACATTCATACCCTCAATGCCAGCTCACCTGTGGCCCCTGTCTCCTGCTCTCATGACCCTGTTAGGGCCAATTCCTACCCACTTCTAGTGGTAAAAGCAAAACAGAAGAAAGGGGATCTGTCCCTAGTTAGTTCCAGTATTGATAGAGTAGCAGAAGCCAGAGGCATCATACCAACCCAACAAGTCATTGTCATGAACATTTACAAGCAAAGAAATGTGGATTAAAGGGTATACTCTGGGATACATTGTGATACACCACATCTTCCACAATGAGATCTTTTTTTCTTTGTTGGGGAGGAGGTTGCAAGGGAGGGAGCAATGAGTGGGAATGAGATACATGATGTGAAATTCACAAAGAGTTAAAATGTTAAAACAAAACCAGAAGTTATCCACCTTGTTTTCTTGAAATAGGATTTCTCTTCTGGTCTGGAGCTCACTAAATAGACTAGGCCAGCTGGCTAGAGAGCTCTGGGACTTGCCTGTCTTTACAAGCCCATGCCACCATGCCAGGCTTGTTATATGAATTGAGGATATGAAACCCTGGTCCTCATGCTTGCACTTTATTGGCTGAATTATTTCACCAGCCCCAGAACCAGAGATCTTAATCACAAAAGAGCAAGTTTATTGATGGGGCTTGGATTTTGGGCAAAATGGCAACCTTCATCATGAAAGGTCCAGTCACCCCCAATCTTCAGAGCTGTAGGTTTAGGTGAGGTTGGAGTATGGTTCATAGAAAGGTTTGAGTTGGCTCAGCAAAGAAACAGAAGACAAAGCCTCGCAGGTTACAACCAGAGCACTTTGTCCATGGCAACCGGCTCAACTGCATGAGCCTTGTTTGGATCTGTGCTGCTTCCCACTGCTCAGAAGGAAATCTGTTGCATTCACTGCAGCGAGCTATCCTTTCCTGTTTTCCTGGATGTGTTGGCTCCAGCTCACTGGAACCAGAGCACAGATGGGAAAAATGAAAAAGAAAAAAGGAATCTGCTCACTTCCAACCTAACAAACTAATTTGGGACTCAGTTCGATTTAGGATAGTCCTGGGACCACCAAGCTCATTATGACTTGGCATTTTATATTTGCAGAGGCGATTCTAATAATTTATTAATCCTTCCGTGACCTGAAGCTCCAGATTGAGTTTGTGAATAAAACAAGAGGCCAGAGCTGCTCCTGGCTTGAACTCTCTTTTTCCCCTCTCATATAAATAGGTAAGAAAAACACTGCAATCTTTCTCTACCAATAAAGAAAGATGAAGCCTATGAATAGACAATGGATCTAAGGGGAAAAAAATGCTAGGAAGGAGCATAAAGAAGTATGTTCAACTTGCATTAATCAAAGACATAAAAACTGAAATAATAAGTCATTTTTAACTTGGTAACATAGGAAAAAGTGAAATAGGTAATTTTTGCACCTTTGTCATTGCTGGGAAGGTGCAGGTATGACTGTCTGGAAGGCAATCGGGTCAGCATTACACGATGCTCATATCTTGGACAGAGAAACCCCACTTGCAGGAATTTATAGATATGCATGTAGGAGGAAGGGGTCACCCACCCAGAATCATCTCTTGCTACAGTTTATCACAGAAAGGCTGGAGGCAACTCTAGCCTCACATGGGGGATGGACTCTCTGTAGCTGCCTCTCCAACACTGATGATGAAAACTCAGTGTCCTTTATAACTGAACACAGGAAGGACATGGTACATTTAGACTCTGGTGCAGGGCACAGGGTATAGACCAGTGGTAGAGTGTCCTAGGGTCAGTCCTCATCAACACAGATAGACAGATAGACACACAGACAGACACACACACACACAGCTGTGTGCACAGGGTGAGTTTTGGGACAACCTTTCTTTCACTTTCTGGAATGATATTTTGTGGTTTTCACAATGTTTCAAGATGGAACCAGTGAAACAAAAATAAATAGCAATTACCTTCTTCAGTGTCAAGGTCAGAAACATTGCCCTCTGCCACATCCTTCTCTTTGAGGTAGTTCAGCACAAACTGCTCGATGTCCTCAGCTGTGGTACCAGCCTCGAGATCTGCTGCTGTTTGCCTTCCCTCCTCTCCTAAACAGCACTGCTGGCGTTGCCCCGTAGAACCTGAGTCTGGGAACCAGTGGGCTGAAAGAAAACATCATCACAATGACCCTGCTCGTTAGTGACAGCACTAGCACTTCATAAGTAGAATGAGCTCTTTGGCACGGATGGTACAGCCCTATGCTATACAGACACTACTGCTCGAGTGAGTTGCCTGACAACTTCCCCTATTCCAGAGGCGCTCGTGTGGGGCATTTTCCTTCCTCAGAACTCTTAAACGTGCTACTCTCGAATGTCCTGAACACTTTTTCCCACTTTACACCTGGCTGACTCCAAATCGCTTCACATCTCAGAAACAATCAGAGCTTTCCCGGTAAACCCATCCCTTGCACAATATAGTACTCTTCCCTTCGTATTTTGTGCTGTATTTGTGTACTGTTTGGTACGAGAATCTTCACCATGGAACTCTTGACTCAAATATGCCCACAGCATAGGGTGGGAACTCGAAACATATGCAGATTGAGTACCACGAAGACTTAACGGGCAAATACAAATGTGACTCTGAGGACAAGACACACAGTTTATTATAAGCCGAGCTCTGCGCAGCTGCGAGAATGAGCACTCTTGCACATGGGTCTCTAACAGAAAATGCCTAAGCCAACTGTGCCTCTGCAGGGATCCCCATGGAAAAACCAGGAGGCAGGAGGTCAGGGTGAATACGGAGTGTTAACCAGGGTCCAAAATCCTTATTCAACTACAGAAGTTCTAATCTCAACCCCTCTTGGATATTGAGGCCCTTTGAAGTCTTTAATTAAAAAAATGTCTGACAAAACAAAACAAACCAACCCAGGTTGGGCAGTGGTGGTGCACGCCTTTAATATCAGCCCTTGGGAGGCAGAGGCAGGGAGATCTCTGTGAGTTCAATGACAGCCTGGTCTACAGAGCAAGTTCCAGGACAGACAGGGCCACACAGAAATCCTGTCTTGAAAGAAAAAAAAAAAAAAAAAGGTTCTGAATACTTAACAAAAAAAGCAGTAACACCTCTAATGCCATAGCTCTGGTCCAGTGTTCTCCCTTTTGTAGACAGCAAGACAAGACTTGTCACTTTTAGTACCTGCTAATCTCCTTTCTATTAAGAAGCAACTGTCCAGAGCCAGAAGAATGGCAGAAGGCAGGTGACAGGTTCAAGCAACTGGGACTATCACAAGGCAAATGCTTGAGATGAGTTTCCTAGCCACTCCCTAGATGTTCTTACACGTGGAGTTAAGCATCCTTTTAATTTTTTTATGACAAGGCAGAGACCTATCTGCCTCTGCTTCCTGAGTGCTAGGAGTAAAGGCCTGCTAAATAATGTCATTTCTTCAGTGCCCCATCCCCTGGTACAAATTAGGCCCTGGGTACATTCTAAGGTGTTGGTCCCCAAGTAGTTAAAGCCCAGCCCCAGCATTTTCACTGCTGGGAGTCTACACACTGCAGATTATTTCTACTTTCAAAGCTGGTGTCAGATTGGAAAATGTCTTTGCTCACAAATGGGCTTTAAAGGTATGAAAAGCTCAAACTCACTCTTAATGCAAATTATAACTATAATAAGGTGCTATTTTTCTCCTATTCGATTAGCAAAGATCAAAAGCTCAGTAATAAAGTATGGGTGAGGGTGTGGCAAAATTGGCACTTTTATATTGCTGATGGAGCTTAAATTGGTACAGCCTCTTAGGAGAGCAATTTGATACTCTCAATCAAAAATTTAAATGTAAAACTCTTTGAACAAGTATTTCTTGTAGGAATTTATGCTACTGACGCACAGAAGGCAGAAGACAATGCAGCAATTTTTAAAGTTTTCTGCAGTGGTGGCAAAGGACGAGAAAGAACTGAAATGTCAACCAAGAAGGGTCTGGTTAAAATCAGTGCTACGATGACAGCGGGATGTGAGGCAGCCGTGGGAACACCACAGCCCCGTGCATACGGGGCACATTCCCCCAGTGTGGAGTGGGGTAGGAACACTTCCTGATTTGTCCTCACTGGGCACCTGCTGTTTTTTAGTCAATGCATAGAAACTGTGGCCTAAAACATGGACCTGATTTGTCTGCGACTTTTCGGAAGTCCTTTGAAAGCAAACCTCCAGTCCCATCTTCAAAGGCCATTCATTATGCAATGTGATGACAAACAGCATCAAGTGCTTCTGATAGGTGAGTGAGTGGTAATTTCATTACTTTTCAAAATGCAGCTATGTATCTGGGTTGTTTCAAAACTTTCAAAGTTTTTTCAAATTTTGCTTCACTGGCCCCCTCCCCGCAATGTTCTAGTCCCTCTTAACCATCCTTATTTTCCCTTTTGCAATGGAGTCCCACTCTTGTACTTCAATTTTAAAAAGTGCTACATAGGACTTTTGTTTTGACTTTTCCTCTTTCAGATGACCAAAGACATTAGGAATCCAAGAAAATTCAATTTCAAAATCCAAATGAGCTATTTCCTGAAAAGACACATTTCCTATGCTTTTAAATTTGTTATCTTATGTGTATGAGTGTTGTGCTTGCATGTATGTATCTGTATACCATGTGTGTACCTGGTGCCTGTGTTAGTCAGGAGAGCATCAGATACCCTGGGACTGGAGTTACAGATGCTTGTGACCTACTGTGACTGCTGGGAGTTGAGCTTGGGTTGTCTTCAAGAGCTAAAAGTACTCAAGCACTGAGCTATCTCTGCAGCTTCCTAAGCCTTTTTGTAAAATGTTTAAATTTCAAGCTGCAAAGTTCTCCAGTGTAGCGGAGATGGGACATCTAGCCCACAGAGGCTGGTCCCAGCCTGCAATGTCTAAGCAGGTAGCCGTCTTAGTAGGAGGTCCAAGCCAGTCTAGACTTGGGTGGGTCTTGTTCACAACTGCTTTGCCAGTGACTATGAGCCACAGATCAGTGTTATGGTTAGGATCTGAAATGCCCCCCAAAGCCATGCCCCTTAGCTGGTGGTGCTATTGGAAGCTAGTGGCAACTGTGAGAGCTGGGAGCTGGGTGGAAGAAGTAACCAATCACTGTAGGTATACCCAGGAAAGCTGTCTCTTTGTTACCAGCCCCTTTTCGCTCTGCCTATGTGTCTTGATTGCCATGATACAAATAGCTTTTTTCCATCATGGCCCTTGGCCAAAACGCTTCTACATTATCACAGCCCTAAGAAGCGCAGAACAAGCTGACTCTGGATTGAAACTTCTGAAGCCGCACGCCAGATAAACCTTTCCTTCTTTTGGATGTTTTAGCTTCAGCTACTTTGTCATGGTGCTGAGTGACTGCAGTAAAGCCAAACTTCTTCTCTGGCCTATGTGCCCCATAGGATTGCCCATTTCCTATTTAATCCTACTGCACTCTCTACAACACTTTCTCCAAACACCTCTTCCCTGCGTGTCTGTCCTTGGAGCATTCACATCACACCCCTCTGCCAATAGTGTTCTCAGAATCTCGGGAGAAGTGCCGCGGCCAGCCTGGCAGCCTCCTCTGCCTTCAGGTCTCAGCTTTAGTGGTACTTCCCAAAGAGGCCCTCCCTCACCATGCAACTTAGAGTAGCCTATCCCTGTTTCTCCCTTGCATGAGGTTTTCATTTCCTTCAAAGTGCTTATCAGTGGCTCCCTGAGCTTGCTTAATGCTTTCATTACTTGTTTATCATTTCTCTCTCAGTAGCAGAAAAGCTCCACGAGTTTATCTTGTTCACTGCCGTATCCTCACTACTTAGTGCAGCACCTGACGTACAGCAGGCTTTATGAGTGAAGAGAGCATTCATGCTGCATGTGAATGCTCATGAATGAGTAAGTGAACACTGGAAATATCACCTCAGAGCAGAGCACAGTCCTTGTCCCAGTCACCTCTCCTGAGAAAGTTTCTCACATGATCCTGTCCTTTCAGCCTGACAGAATGAGGTCAAGGACCTTTTCTTTGCCTCAGAGGCTATTAAGAGCACTGGAGATACATTCTTTGGGTAAAGGCAACAGTATATAGTCCATTGTTTTTAATTTAATAATTAACTGTTCAGTTGAGGGATTTATTTATTGACTAGACATGGTCTTGCTATGTTGCTCAGGCTGGCCTTGAAACTCCTCCTGATTGAGTTTCCTGGCAGCTGGGATTACAGGTATAATCTTACCAAGTGTGGCATTTTTTCATGGTCCAAAATTGTGCCGTGCTAATGGTGGCTAATACTCCTAGCAGGCACTCAACAGGATCAAAACAGAGATGAGACAATCAAGTCAACGTGTACAATTAAAAGGTTAAAAGGAAGGGCTGGTGAAATGGCTCAGTGGTTAAGAACACTGGCTACTTTCCCAAAGGACCCAGGTTCAATTCCTAGCACCAACATGGTGGTTCACAGATACTTGTAGGTCCTGTTCCAGGAGACCTGATGCTCTCTTCTGGCCTTTGAGAGCACTGCATGCATGTGGTGCACAGGCACATGCAGGACCCCCCCCCCAAACAAACAAACAAATCTTAAAAAAAAAAAAAAAAAGATAGGCATAGTGGAGCACGCCTTTAATCCCAGTACTCAGGAGGCAGAGAGAGGCAGATCTCTGTGAGTCTGAGGCCAGCCTGTTGTATAGAGCAAGTTCCACAACAACCAGAGCCACACAGAGAAATCCTGCCTCAAAAAGTAAAATAAAATAAAACAAAGGGCAAAAGGCTGGAGAGATGGCACAGCAGGTTAAGAACACTGGCTGTTCTCCCAGAGAGCCCAGGTCCAATTTCCAGTACCCATATGGCGGCTCACAAGCAACTGTAACTCAAGTTCTGGGAGATAGAGTGCCCTCTTCTGGCTTCTGCAGGCACCAAGCACACGAGTAGACATACAAACACATGCAGGCAGAGCACTCACACACATAAAATATAAACAAATGGTTTTTTAAGCTTCTAGATTACTGCTGACCAGTATGGTCCATGTGGCTATAAAAGTTGAAACAATTAAAATTTTAATCCCCTGCTAGGCATAATGGATTACACCTGTAAATTCAGCATTTGGGAAGCTGAGGCAGAAAGAATGCTGCCAAGTTCCAAGTTTAGGATATATAGTGAATACCAGGGTAGCCTGGCTTACAGAATGAGACCCCACCCTTAAAACAAACAAATAGCCCCAAACCAAAGTAATGAGTTCCCAGAAGTTTTAGCCACACATGGCTACTGGCTATTGCTTGGGCAAAAGAAACAGCATTACCATCATCAGACAGCCTATTAGAGGACTGAAGATGGAGCTCAGTGGGAGAATACCTGCTTAGCATATGTAGCCCTGAGTTCAATTCCCAGAAGCAACTCCCAACCCAAGGAAAAGAAAACAAAGGTCCTATCTGCTGCTCCAGCTCTCTGTGGCTGAGCAGCAACTGCCTTCCACCAGCACAGATACTGCCAGCTCTGAGAAGCACCAGCATTGGCGTGGGAAGAATAAACTTGCCACAAATCCAACTTTATCCCTTATTAATAGTATGACCCTGGCTGAGCAGGATTTCATTGAGCCTTGGTTTTTTCTTATTTGTAAAATAAAAAATGCTGTTTCTACCTGGTCTGTGTGGCTTATATCCCTCACATAGAGCAGGGCTCAATAGATGGCAGAGATATTTAAAGCATAAAAAATAAACAATGGAGCCGGACAATCCCCTGTGGGGTTGGAGAGACAACCTTTCCAATGTCCACCATAGCACATTCACGAACATGGGATAAAAGTAAGAACAGGGAAACCAGGATCCTCGGTCCTATCTCAACTGGCATCAAAAAGGGCTTTTAATGTACCTAATGCTGCCAGCAGAGCATGTAGAACGCTGACAAAGGAAGCAGCTCTCTTATCATAAAACTGGTCCAGGGTGGCCAAGACATCTTGAACCACATCTGCTACCAAAGGAAGTAGGCTAGCATCTGAGTTCCGAAGCATGACTTCCAAGACTTTTGGGGTATGAGGGTGCAGAGCGAGGTGACGCAGATTTAAAGAGATGCCATTTACCAAATAGTCTGAATTTTGATTGATCAGGTGCTGTACGGAGTTATAGCCACAAGCATGGCAAATATCTACCATGGTGTTAGTAGCCACTTGACTAATGAGCAAGGTTTGGTCTCCAGCCTTCTCCAGTACCGGATAGAGAGCTGACATCAAAAGCAAACGAAAGTCTTTTCCTAAGGCATAAGCAAACTGGCCAATCCCTTCCAACTGAATGCATATCTGCCAGATGTTACTGTTCATGGAGCAGATAGTGGGGCTTGGCTTTGACAAGGCTGGAAAAGATACAACTTGGCAGGTGTGGGCACCAGATGTGATGGCCTGGAGGCCTTGCTGCTTCATCGTCACCTCCTCCCCCTCCTCAGCTTCAATACAAGTAATCAAGTACCAGTTTTCTTGGCTTGTGTATTCCTCCAGGATAGACTTTACAATCTCTCTCAATTCCTCTGGGCCCGTGCTTGTACATTTGTTATGAATATCTTCTACATCCAGCCCAGCAGCCCCTACAACCAGTTCATTGAGGATCATGGCAGCTTGCTTCCGGTAAACGACAGATGCCTGGTACAGTTCCATAAAGTGATCCACAAGCAAATATAGGTCTCCATAGTAACCCAGGAGCTGGCAGATCTGCCGCAGGAGCAGGAAGACCCTCTCATCAGTGAAGCAGCGGAAGTACCTCCTCTGGACTCTGCTCCATGGCCGTGCAGCTGAGGCCTCTGACGTAGCACTCAGGCTATCAGAGTTCCAGCGCCGCTCTTCCACCATCTTGACGTCAGCCACCTCTAGCTCCAGCACTTGAACGAGTGCTCTGGAGAGACGCTGCATATGGGCCACAGAATTGAGAATCACATGTACTTTGGGGCCTAACAGTTTTAGATACCCCAGTAACAAGGAAAGGGTAGAGAATTTGCCCTGATCATCTTGTGTGTTCATCAGGCGGGGAAGAGACGTGGCCAGTGAATGCAGGCTTTCTGACAAGATGTCAGCCAAGGCTCTGCTGCCCACCACCACTTTCTGATCTGCAAGACACCTTAACACTGTACTGCACTGGGCCTGGACTTCAGGACTTGCATCATTCACTAGGCCAACTAACACCTTCAGAAGGGGACCCGTGGATTCAACCAGGGACTGAGTGCACTTCATGAGCAGGACCTCCACAAACTCCACCAGCTCCAGCCTTGCCTTCCAGTGCGGGTGAACAGAGACACAATCCATTATTTTTTTAATCAGAATCTGCAACTTGTCGCCAGTACTCTTTACCCAGCCTGCTTCCCTGTGAATCATCAGTTGAGCCACTCTGTGTTCAACCGCAGGCTTTGCTTGGGCCTTTGGGATCCTTCTGAGCTGTTCATCAGCCATGATGAAGCTCACTGTCTTGTAAAAAACCTTTAGGGAAGACACGACAATGCTGTGACCTTGTTTAAAGTCTCCTGTGATGATTCTGGTCAGTGCAGTTGAGATTCCGGGTAAGAAAGATGCCAGCAAGTCCCCTAGCTGCTGCTGCTCCAGTCCATCCAAGGGCCTCGAATGGTCCTGACAATCGCATTGAAGGAGGAGAACCTGTAGACACTGTAAGGCAGCAATTTTAATCTGTTTTGATTTCTCCTGCTCTGCCAAGCCCAACAGTAAAGACACAGCAAATCCTAAACGAGGCAGAATAGAGGGCTCATAAAAAGTCAGAATGATGTCCCTGTAAGCTGAGTGCATTAAGGTGTTAAGTCCCTGGATCACAGCCAATTTCAACTCCTCTGATACAGCTGCGGGTTTCTGGGAGTTGGGAGAATACAGACAGGCTGAAAGCTCTGAGAAGAGTTCCTGGAGAAGCTCTTGCTCTCTCACACATGTTGAAGAGAGGACAAAGGTGAGGCACTCCACCACACTCTGGATTAGTCGCTCTCTTTTGGGTCCTGGGGTCTTCAGGGCAAATCGCAAGGGGAAGAGGATGTATTGCTGTAGTTCCTGAAGGGCAGCGTCACTTATGGCTTGTAACTGTGTCTGCAGATGTTCCACATTCTCCACTGTCTGGGTCTTTGTGAGCTGAACACAGACTGGCCGTAAGACGCCAAAGGCCTCCTCAGGAGTATCAAACACCGCCATTGCACAACCACCTTCCCCTCACCGAGGAAACATCCTGCAGGCTAGAGCAGGGAAGCTTCTCAGTAAAAAAGGTCAAGCTCAAAGCAGATATAAAGTGAAGGTCCATCTACCCACCCACCCACCCACCATCTACCTGTCCACCCACCCATCTATCCAGCATTTATGGGGCTCCATAAATGAGCTCAGCCATTGCAAAGGGAAGAAAGGAAACTGCAAATAACTGACTCCTATTCTTGGGAGTATCTCTAGTGTGGTGAGGGATGTAAGCATACACTACAGTCTCTAGGGATTAGGATAGACCTAAATTTAGGTTCTAAGTGAGCAGGGAGGAGTCACATCCCAGAGGAAGCCAGAGTTTCACAATAGCATGCCTGAACCATGACCTGGGGGCAAATTCATAAGGTTCTGGGCTGGGCTAGAGTTTGGGTTCTAACCCTGGGCTGCTGAAAGAAGAGGCATATACAGAGCAAAACACAGTCTTGGTGCACAGGTCAGTGAGGATGTACAGACCTACTCGGAGCAAGACAATGTTTCTACCACCTGAGAAAGCTCTCTCATGTCCCTTTTGAACTGATTCCTTTTTCCTCTGCAACTCAGACTTCTCTCTCAAGATTCCCTTTGTCTGTGCTTGTCACTGAGAGGTTTCAAGTGTGTGTGTGTGTGTGTGTGTGTGTGTGTGTGTGTGTGGCATTGGGATCAACTTTATATGGATGGTAAAATGGAGGAAACATCAGAGCTGGGTGAGACTGATAGCAATACAAAAGGAAAAAGGGCGTGCCCAGAGAGAAGGAAAAGCAGGAGTGCACACTGCCACAGACATCATGGGAGAAAAGATTTCAGCAGCACACAAAGCTGGATGGCACACAGGAAAGCAAAGGAGACAGGTTTAGAGGTAACAAAGAGGCTGAGCATCTGAAAGCTTTTCTTTTCTGTGAGGAGAAATTCAAATTTAGAGACTGACAGTGAACAAAAATGAGGATAAACACAGAGCTTAAAGAGAGAAATAAAAGTTGCAAGCAAAATCCTTGTGGGAAAACAAAGCATGCTGGGAAGATACAAAACTGTGGCCCAAGGGTACTAAGGATTGACCTGAAGCTGGAGACTGTAAGTATGTAACACTGTAAATGATGGCATTGGATAAGTGATCACCCCTCGCTGCATTAGTGATCATCCAATGTGGTGGGCTTGCTCTTTTCTCCTTGGCTGTGCATCTTTATCTGCATGAGTGAGTACCCCTAAATCCAGTGGCCATAGAAGCATGGTGTATATATGGGCCAAGACCTGGCCATTCCAGAGAGCTGTGCTGGATTGTGCCTATGAACCAAGAGAGGGCTCCAGTGCACAGATACCAAGGAGAGTCTGGCCTTTGGGGTCCCACAAACCCTGTGAGGAAGTCACTAATAGTCTTTTTATATATACTCTCTAACATACAAGATGATGCTTCTTAGCATGTGAAGAAACAAGACCATATAACTGACACTCCACAGGAAAGACAGTAAAAGCAGACCCCCAGACAACCTCAATAGCCAAGGTCTTTAAAAAACAAAATTAGGCAGGCAGTGGTGCACACACCATTAGTCTCAGCACTTGGGAGGCAGAGGCAGATTAGCCTGGCCTACAATGTGAGTTCTAGCACAACCAGGGATACTCAGAAAAACCCTCTCTTGGAAAAAACAAATATAAAATAAATTAAAAAAATAGAGATTAATATATAATCAAGAAACAGAAGATGCCTCTTTTCCTTTCTTCCTTTTTTAATTAAAAAGATAGGTAGGTAGGTTGAATAGATAGATAAACACAGGGGATGCATGCCTGTGTGCACGTGTGCACGTCAGTCAGGGGGCAACCTGGAAGAGCTGCTTCCCTCCTTCAACCTCTGGCAGCAAGCACATTTACCACTAAACCATCTTGCTGGACTAACTTTCCTGAGGTAGCTTCTCTGTTTATCTGAAGGCATTACTTACTGCTGCCTTCTTTTTAGTAAGTGACTTGAAGATATTAAGGCTAGAGCTAGAATTTAAAAAGTTCTGTGAATGCAAGAAATTTTGTTTACTAGAAGCTAAATTGAACTCATTTAAATATACTTAAAAGTTGACTGCACAGTTATTAAATCCCAGGATATATTTTATTTTAGGTAGACTTTTAAACATACTCAATAAGAACTTTTTGGTTCTTGACTCACACATCTTAACTCCTTTTAATTTTATATAAAATGTCCTCTGAATACAAATATTATTCTTTGTTTGTTTTGAGAAAGGGTTTCCAATGTAGTTCTGGCTGTCCTGCAACTTATTCTGTAGACCAGGCTGCCCCTGACTCACAAAAATCCACTGGCCTCTGCCTCCCAAGTGCTGGGATTTAAGGTGTATGCCACTATGCCTGGCTAAATTACTGCTTTTACTTAAAAAATAATTTTCTGCTGGCATATTCTTATAGGACTGCAATCTCAGTACTTGTGATGATTAGACAGGAAAGTTATGAGTTCAAGTCTACCCTGGGCTACACAGTGACACCTCACAAACATCACCAATGCTTTAATGTAAATCTTTCTTTTTTGAGAAAATGTTCCCCTCCCCCCACCAGAGGGACATATAGAGCTAAGAAATACAGTACTTATACACACTGGACGATTTAGTAGCAAATGAAGAAGACAAGATTAATTATGTAAATCAATAAAAACTGCCTAAACTCAAGCCAAGAGAGAAAAAAGAATGGTAAGCAAGGCAATAAAGGTACCTGGGAGATCCTGAAAGTTCTCATGTGTGATAAAGTCCCAGAAGGAAGAACATAAAAAGTATGACTGAAAGGTCCAAAACAAAGAAATTGACCCACAGATTCAGGAAACTCAGCAAATCCCAGGTTGATTGGGGCAAGAGGAGCATATACAAACCCATCACAGTCATTCTGCTGAAAACCAAGGGGCAGAGAAACAAACTTTTTCTTGTAGTGGGATAGGAGCAAGAGCCGGTCTCCCTGTGTAGCTTAGTCTGGGCTCTTGACTATGAGCCTCCTGCTTCTGCCTCCTAGTGCTGGGGTCACAGGTGTGTATCACCATGCCTAGCCAACAAAGAAAATCGTAAAAGAATGACAGATGGCTTCAGACAGCATGACAAAAACTAGAAGTGACTAGGGTAATATCTTTAATGGGCCAGAACACAACTACCGACCTTGAATTTTATGCAATACAAAAATGCTTCAAAGAATGAGGGTATACCCAAGCCACAGTTCAGTGGTAGAGTACCTGCAGGCTCAAGGCCTCGGGTTTTAGACCAAAGATTGAGAGAATCCATCACTGTGAGGATGCACGAAAGGAAAAAGTAGAGTGGGAAAAGGAACCTAGAAAGAAGCACGGAAAGTAGGTAGAATGAAGAAAATGGAGCTCATCAACATAAAATATGTTAAATGGACACATCAGTCATCATCAAGTCTTGTAGTTTACGCAGATATGAAACTAAAATAGGGGTGGGATTAAGTGTTTTAGAAGCCTACAAGTGCCAAGAAATGGTAGATAATTTGTACCAGATATACTGTGTCAAGATGTCAAACACGTGTGGAAATCTGGAAGATGTGCTCTTAAAAGAAGTATAAACAATTGTCTTCTTTACCACAGCAGTAGAAATGGGAGAATACAAATTCATGATTCACCTAAAAGAAGGTGAGAATGGCCAGGTGGAGGTGGTGCACGCCTTTAATCTCAGCACTTGGAGGGTGGAGGCAGGCAGATTCCCTTGAGTTCGAGGCCAGCTTAGCCTACAGAGTTCCAGAACTATATAGTAAACTATATAGGGCTATATAGTAAAATCCTGTTTCAAACAAACAAACAGAGGTGAAAATGAAAAATAAAAGCAACCAGTGAACCACTTAGAAAACAAGAGTAAGATGGCAGACAGGACTCAACTAGAGCATGTTCCTTCAGAGCTTCCTACAGCAGTGCTACCAACATTTCAGCTGGGTGATAATTTGTTAATGGAGGGCTGCCCTGAGCATTGCTGGGTACTTAGCAGCTTTCTTGGCCTTTTGATTTTAGATGCTATTAACATTCTCACTGCTATGACAACCAAAAATGTCTCTAGCTATTGCCAACTGTCTTGTGGAGGCCAAAAATCACTCTTGGATGAGAACCACTAGGAAAATCCACATGATCCCAATCAAAACCCCAGCAGGACTTTTCTAGAAAGTGATGCCAGTCATGGTGGTGCATGTTGTACCCTAAGTACTACTGCAGCAACAGCAGTTTGAATTTGAGGCTGGTTTGGATTACACTGCGAGACCCTGCCTCAAAGCAAGTAAACAAACACACCAACAAACAAGAGAGGAATGTGCTTCTGAATGGTTATGGGGATGCAAAAGACCTACACTATCAAAGATAACCCTGAAGGATGTAACTGGAGAACTTACCTTACCTGATTTTAAGATAAATGTACCTGGAAAAATAAAACCAACCAACGAACCGCTTGGAAAACAACAGTAAGATGACAGACGAGGCTCAGCTGGAGCATGTTAATTCAGAGCTTCTTACAGCAGTGCTAGTAGTAAAATGGTACAATCGTTGCATAATGGCACAAACGAAGACATCTAGACTTCTGGAAATGAATAAAGTCCAGAATTAGGATCTTACGTAGAACACTGCCCAAATTTAGCTGTATGTACGTACTTGGCAAAGGTGATAGTGAAACACAGTGGAAGAGTAATCTCTTTCTTTCTTTCCTTTTTCTTCTTCTTCTTTTCTTTGAGACAGGGTTTCTCTGTGTAACCCTGGCGGTTCTGGAACTTGCTTTGTAGACCAGGCTGCCTCAAACTCAGATATCCATCTGCCTCTGCCCTCCTAGTACTTTAGAGTGCTGAGGTGCCATTTCAATTAAAGATGCCCCATCACTTGGCTCTCCATATGGGGAAAAGTATAGTCATTTCTACTTATCTATAGGAAATGTGCTATAAGACCCCAATAGGGTCCTAAGACCAAGATTATATCAAACTCTATACATATTTTGCTTTTTCCTACAAATATTTACTCAGAAGGTTTTATTAATAAAGTAGGCAAAAATAGATTAACAACACCAGCAATAAAAATATGAGAATGTAGTCTATAATACATGAGTAAGTCTACGAATGTGCTCTCTTGTAAGGACCACACTTGTGATCACCAACTTGATACAAGCTAGAATCATCTGGAAGGAGTCTCAGTGAGGGAGGTTTATTTAGATCAGTGTGGCCTAGTGTAATTTCTGTAGGAATTGTCCTGATTGTCTTAAGTGATGTGGGAATATCCAGCCTACAAGTGGGTAGCATCATTTGCTGGCTTAGGGCCCAGCTTTTTTAAGAGTAGAGAACACTAAACCGGGCGGCATTGGCTTGAGCCTTTAATTCCAGCTCCAGGAGGCAGAGGCAGGTGGATCATTGTGACTTTGAGGCCAGCATTGTCTACAGAGTGAGTTCAAGGACAACCAGAGCTACACAGAGAAACCCTGTCTCCAAAAACAAACAAGAAAGAGCTGTCTGAGCACTCCAAATGCAGGCACTCACTTCTACTTGTTCTGGACTATGGATGTGATGTGACCAGCTGCTCCCTGGCACTGTGACTACTGCAATGAAAAACTGTGACCTGGAAATGTAAGCTAAAATATGCTTTCTTCCCTAAATTGTTTTTTTTTTTTTTTTGTTAGGAATATTTTATCCACAGCAACAGAAATGAAACTAAGACAATATCTTTGAACTACGAAAGGCAGAATTGTAGATTAGGGGGATTTCTTTCTCTCGTACTATATTTAAATGTGGAATGGAAAACAAAGAACAATACCTCTGTGACTCTGAAGTGGGCAAACAGTACCCAACCCAAGTTCTTTCCCCTCAGGGTCTTACTATATAGCAGAAACTGGCTTTACCCTTCTTGTCTTAGCTTCCACAATGCTGGGATTAGACATAACAGCCAGCTAGCAAACATTTCTTAAAGCATATCTAAAAGCCTAGTGTGGTGGCTCACATTTATAATCCCAGTTTTTGGGAGGCTGAGGCTGGAGGACTGCCCCAAGTTCAATGTTGGCATGGGCTCTATAGGGAGTTTAAGGTTAGCCTGGGCTACAGAGTTAAGACTGTCATAAAACTGGACAAAATTATTCCCCAAATGCCAGGATATAAAACAGGACACATACAAGAAAAAATAAAACAAAACACCCTTATGTGTTGACGAAGGTCATCAAAATCTACTATTAAAAGCTGGGAGGCTGGATCGAGAGCATGGCCGTTAAGAGTACTTACTGCTTTTGTAAAGTTCTTCAACTCGAGGTCTAGTGCCTACATCATGGTTCACACCTGACTGTAACTCCAGGTCTAAGGAATCCCATTCCTTTTTCTGGCCTCTGTAAGCACCAGGCATGTGTGTGGTGTACATACATACATGCAGTCAAGACACTCATACACATAGTAATAATAAAAGCTGGGTGGGGTGGTGTACATGTTTAATCCCAGCACTCAGGGACAGAGGAAGAGGAATCTCTGTGAGTTTGAGGCCAGCTTGGTCTACAAAGCAAGTTCCAGGTCAGCCAAGGCTACCCTGTCTTAAATAACCACAACCACCACTATCACTGTGCATCCGTCGGGGGGGGGAGGAAAGGAAAATACTAGATGCTGGTAAGGATACGAAACAACACAATTACTCATGAAAACTCTTCAACAGTCACTAATTCTGCAGGAGAGCTGTGCTCCATGATCTAGCCATTCCACACTGATATACACCCAGCAGAAATACCCACATAAGGTCCCCAACAGATGTGTTCAGGAATATACCACTCACCGTCAACCTGGAATGGAAGCTACCCACAATGCATACCTTTGGATAAACAATGTTATCATCCCTCAATGGAATGCCATCCAGATTAAGGTTTACCGTAGCCAGACATCTAAAGAATGGGCTAAGGATCAGAAATATAAGCAGATTTTTGTAAGGAAGATAGTATAACACATTGCTACTTTGATATGACTATAAAAGGCAATCATATAGCTTTATGGGCCAATTGTGAAATTGTGCTTGCGTGACAGCATGTCAATTATAGAAGGAATTGTTTAGAGATTCAGAGCTTCAGAGTCCTGGATTCTATGCCTTTAAACTGTAGCCCTGATTATTTAACATGAGGCTGTTGCTGCAATTTCCAGTTTATATAACAGGATGGGGCATCTGGGCCAAAAAGTGACACTGGGATGGACAGGCAAGCAGAACAAGTAAACAGTTAGGAGTTCAGACAGTAGCTGAATAAACATAAGCAGGAGTGCATAGCCATGTCTGCCAGTGGCCATCTAAAGCCTTCCTAGTTTAATGTGTCCTTTATGATCTTAGAAGCGCCACTGAAAAGGGGCCAGAAGAGACTTGCAACTGGCAAGTGTGAATCATGTCCTCCCTCTGCCTCATCTCAGAGACGTGCCATAGCAACAGTGGGTGACTCCAAAGGCGCACTCTGTACAGAGTGCACTGTTATCTTTTACAGGCACTGTTTGTTTCAAAACAAGATCTCTCTATAGAGCCCTGGCTGCCCTGGAACTTGCTCTGTAGACCAGGCTGGCCTGTAGATCCACCTGCCTCTGCCTTCAAGTGCTGGGATTAAAGGTGTGTGGCACCAAGCTCGGCTCCTTTACTGACACATGAATGATAAGAGGGCAGATCACAAGGCATTTACCATACACAAGCTAACAATGGAGAGAGAGAAAAGCGATGCAAAAGGAGCTTGGAAATTGAAAGCCAAGAAAAGTGCTCCCAGAGGGATAGGACTCATGTTGAAGGATAACCATTCCTAAAATCCTGTCACAAAAATAGGCCAGATGGAAGTAGAGACATAACACCCAATAAGAGGCCATAGTGGTCTATACCAGGCATCACACTGTGGTGATACTGATGAAGTCACATGCTCAGGCTTTCCACTTCCTGTCCCTGAGTATGTTCACATGATGACCCTAACCAGCTGAAAGTTGTAAAAAAGACCTATGCCCCTTCTCTCCACTAACCTTCTTTCTCTCCTATCTAGTATTGAGGTGTTGGAAGGTATTAGGAAGGATAAGGGGTAGAGAAGGGAGGTAGAGGCATATGAACACAAGTAAAATAGAATAAAAAGTAGCACCAACAAGAACCAAAAGGTAGACTTGAGTTCTACCGTATCAAAAATTATGTTAAATGTAAAGGGCCTAAATATGCTAATTAAAAGGTAGAGACTGACAGAGTGGATTTAAAATTGTGATCTAATTACATGACTGTTTATAAGGAATTTACTTCATGTAACAACAATAAGGCAGGATGAGAGCCAAAAGATGGAGAAGATATTACCATGCAAATGTTAATTAACCCAACAGGAGCTGTATTAGGTACAGGCTTCAGACCAGGCTACCTGAGCCAGAGAAGAACATTATATAATAGTTAAGGAGTAAATCTACTAAAAATAGCATTTCCAAATTACATGCACAAAACAACAGCTGACAAATGTGTGAAAAAGAAAAATGCTACAAGGTGGGCGAATCCATAAGCACTGGTGGAGAGATCATCACTCCTCTCTCAGCCAACAACCAAGAAATAATCGGGCAGAACGTCAACAAGGAAACTGAAGAAGTCAGACTATCACCACCCACACGATCTATGCTATGCATACAACACTCCAGCCCACAACAGCAGAAAATACATTCTTTTCAAGAGCCCACAGAACAATACTAAGATAGGTCATGGGGCTAGAGAGATGGTTTAGCAGTTAAAAGCATGTTACTCTTGCAGAGGACCTAGGTTTAGTTCCCAGCAACCATATGGTAATTGAGAACTATCTGCAATTCTAGTTTCAAGAGATTCAACATCCTCTTCTGACCTCTGTGGGCACTAGCACATGTGATACACATACATACGTGCAGGCAAAACACTCATATGAATAAAAGTTGAATAGGTATTTAGGACAAATCCTTTGTTACCTGCTCTCTGTGGGCCTCACTTCCCCTTCCTGAGGCTTGGACTCCTCATTTTTCGGATGAGGCTGGGAACTGAACTCAGGTCCTCTGCAAGAGCAATGCAATCTCTTAGCCACAGAGCCATCTCTCTGTTGTTTTTAAACAAAATCTCAAACGTTCGATTTTACCAATGAAGACTCAGGAGCCAGAGGATGGGGTGAAGGCCTACTAGCTCAGAGAGGCACAGAAAGCACCCAGCTGACCTTTCTACTCCACTAATGTCCCAGAAGGAAAAAGGGGTTTCTCTTTCTTCACACTGTCTTAAAGACCTCTCAAACTGAATGTCTCGCCTTTCTTCCTATGCATCTCTCTATCCCTTCTCTGGACTTCCTTTTATTCTCTACGGCTTTTTCCTATGCTCATTCCCTGTCAAATGGTTGCTTGCTCTGCCTTTTAACTTATGGTTAACTTTATTTATTTAATCTTGTTTACAGAAAGCTCTTGGATTAAAGGTGTGTGCTAGGACTGAGCTGCACACCACAACTAGAAACAGGTTTTTCCAGTACACAATCTGGGAGTTCAGAATGTGATCAAATATCCTGAAACATCTTTCAGCCTCCAACCTCAACAACTTTAAAAGATCTGAAATCATACAAACGGTATTCTCCAACCATAATGGAATCAAGTTTGAAGTCACAAAGAGGGGTATCTGGAAAAGCCTCACAAATGTGACAAACACCCCATGGAACAAAGAAAACATCTTCAAAGAAACAAAACCAAAGAAATAAATGAAACAAAAATATAGTGTGTGTGTATATACCCCTCCACCCCCGGTGACATATGTTTGTAACTCAGCATTTAAAAGACCGAAGCAACTGAGAGTAGTGGTGCACACTTAATCAAAGCACTGAGTCTCTTTGAGTTCCAGACCAAGCAGGCTACATAGCTGTAGCTTAGCATGCAACATGGGTTCAATTTCCAGCACTGTGGGGAGGGGCAATGACACCCAAACCACAGAGAAAGAGACAGAGAGAAACAATAAAAATGAAAACATCTATAACAATTATTTTTGTGGAAGCTATGAATTGAACTCAGGGCTTCACACATGATAGGCCAAGCACTCTGCCACTGAACTATATATCCCCACTCCAGTGGTAAATTTATAATACTGTTTTATATTAGAAAAAGAAAAAGGCTTCAAACAACAACAAATCAAAACTCATTTCCCAAGAATCTTTGGGGAAAAAATGGTAAACTAACCCCAAAACAAGCAAAAAGAAGAAAATCACAAAGATCCAGAGCAAAGGTTAATGAGAAGAAAACAGAGTCAACAAAAGTTGGCTCTTTGAAAAGCTCAACAAACTTCCAGCAAGACCAAAAGGGAAGACTGAGAAAAGAGGGAGCAACATAACGCTAACAATAACAACAAGTTCGAATAGGAGGACAGGCTTTACAGACATCACAAGGATAACACAAGAACGCCACAAATAACTTTTCAAATTAACCTGAAAACTCAGACAATATTTATCTGATTTGTTACTACAACAAAATCCCAGAAGGCAGACTTCCCCACTGCGGCTGTCATCCACGATGAGTGTGACTTTGTAGCGATTCTGTTGTTTCCTTACCGCAGCCTGAAGGTTGGCTTTCCCCAGTACTATCTACAAAAGACCTCTGGAGCCATCACTGCAGCCCACCCAGGTTTGCACACTGTGGGTCCTGTGCTGCCTATGCTTAGGCACAAATGGGTCCAACTATCACTGGGTTTTTTTTATCCTTGGATCTCCATATCCTGTGCTCTTTCATGTGCTTTCCCATGTGGACAGATAGAGGGCACCTCTGTATGACCTTCATATTGACAAAGAATTTTCCGGGGAGCTATGGTAGATGGGAATGCCTGTCATGTCCCTGAACACAGATGATGATGAGCAGAGTCTGGAATGCATTTACCTTATCCATGGGTACCCACAGGATATATTTACCATTATTCCTGTGCCAGAGGAGCTCTGAACATGGATTTGGAAAACTCTTATCCAATATGTAGTGGATTCCAGTAATCTCTCCATGCTCTTTTTTTCTCTCTGGTTTCTGCTCCTGGAGTCCAAGATTTTATTACGGTTACTATGCTGAATCCCAGGGGGAGACTTATAGATCTCTTGAATTTACAAAAGTAAAATGGCAGCATTATAAACAATTAGATTGTTTCTTTTAGTAATTATTTAAAGAAATACTATAACACTGTAGGAGGAAGACGTCTCATTGGGGCATTATTATTAAATGTTTTCACAGAAGAATGCATGGGTTCAGTTGAGCCAGTAGAAGGAAGGCTGGCACAAAAACATTTTAATTAAAAAAGCAGACAGTGGGGATGGAGAGATGGTTTAGCAGTTAAGAGCACTTGCTGTACTTGCAGAGGACCTGAGCCCAATTCCCAGAACCCACACTGGACAGCTCAAACACCTCCAACTCTAGCTCCAGGGGACCTAACACTTTCTTTTGACTTTTGCAGACACCTGCACTCATGTGTCTATATTCTCACCTTCCCAAATATACAGAAATAAAACAATAAATCTTTTTTTTTTAAAGAGATAACAGTAGAAAGGTACAATTATGGCAGGCAGTGGTTTTTTTTAATTTTTTTAATTTTTTTTTGGCAGGCAGTTTTTTGACAATAACTCAGAAAGCATTTACCATACCCTAAATTGGTACTCTTTTTGGACTTTAAATTCCACTTTCAGAAAAGCTGTGAAAACTGTACATAGACAAAAAAATGGGCAGCTTTGTTTTTGTTTTTTTAGGGGGGGGAAGTTCAAGACAGGGTTTCACTGTATAGCCCTGGCTATCTTGGAACTCACTTTGCAGACCAGGCTAGCTTTGAACTTACAGAGATCAGATGCCTGCCTCTGCCGCCTGGGGCTAAAGGTGTGCAACACCACTGACTTGCAGAAGCTTTTAAATAAAGAAATTGCCTTAATGACTGGGGAGATGGCTCCACTGAGACCCTGAGTGTGAATCAGCACCCACTTAAAGATGCCTACAGTAGCAGCGACAGTATGTAATCTTAGTGATCCTACAGTGCGAGTGGGAGGTAGAGACAGGAGAATCCCTGCAAACTTTTGGGCCAGCTGGTCTAGTCCGCATACAATGGTAAACAATTATGAGACCCTGCTACAAACCACAAACAGACTCCCATCTCAACCAAAGTGGAAGACAAAGCCTGTCACCTGAGATTGTCCTTTGACCTCTGCATGTATACTATGGCACCTGATACCCAAATTCACACACATGAACACGAACACACCACATATACACCATACACAAAGATTAAAAGTTGCATTTATAAATGATCTGAATTAGAATACAGCAAGCCTGCAGTTACAGAAGATTAAATATTCATGTTGTTCAACCGACATACATTTCAATTTTTAATAAAACGCTACACATCTAAAGCACATACCCTGAGAGGTCAACTACTGTGTTCTGGCTCATAGCTCTGGGAGGTACAGGGTCTAGAGGCTGTGCTAGGAGATGGTCTTCTTGCTAGCAGATTCCCTGAAGTGGTACAGGGCACCAAACAACGGAACACAGGGAATGCATGTGTGCATGTGTCTGGTATTTTTTTTTTACCATATAAAGCTACTTCAATCAGGGAAGCTTCACTTTAACACCCTTAAATGTTAACAGTTTCAGTGCTTCCCAGAAGCCATACCTCTAAACACCAAAAGTGCCCAGTCTCTCAACGCCCTACGAGGGAGATTAAGTTTCAATACCCAAAGCACTAGAGGATCCTCAATCCATAGCCAAACCACAGCACACACAAAATGGCTTAAATCAAATCGCAGCAATTACATATTAGGAAAGATTACTGGGGATGCTTTGCAAGTTTTGTGGAAAACAAGTTTGTCATTTAAAATTTCACCAAAAAAGAGAAAAAGATTTCATCGGCAAATTCTAAACAACATTTAGAGACAAATGAACACTAATTCTGCACGTTAGAAAGAGAAGAGACAGAATCACTTTACATTTTCTGAAGTCAGTAGGACTCTGGTACCCAAAACAAACACAAAACAGTAACAAAACTAAACACCAAGGTCTGGATCAGGCTTTTAGTGGCACAAACCTTTAATCCCAGCACTTGGGAGGCAGAGGAAGGTGTATCTTTGTGAGTCTGAGGCCAGCCTGATCTACCACGAGTTCAATCCCTGGACACAAAGGTAGGAGAAGAGACTTAACTCTGAAAAGGTCTTCTGACCTCAACATGGATATGCACATCCATACATACCCATGCACACACAAAATAAACAAACATAAACAAAAACACTTCAAGGTATGTAAGTGGGGAGGGTTGCTGAAGAGCTGGCTCTGTGGGTGGAGGTGCTTGCCCCCAAGCCTGACAACCCGAATTCCAGCCCCAGAATCCCCACAGTGGAAGGAGAGAACCAACTCCCACAAGTTGTCCTCTGACCTCCATAGGAGTGCTAGGCATACATGTGTGAACTCATACACACAAATTAATTAATGTGAACAGCAACAACAAAAACCTAAAGATAATTTCCTTCATGTTTACAGACAACCAAGTCTGAAACTAGATACAGGACATACAGTTGGCAATACATAAAAAGCTACAGATTACATCACAGTGAAGTGACTTCAGAGAGTCAAGCTGGCTCAACATTTGAAAATCACTAGAATTAATATTAAAAGAGTGAAGAGGTTAACCTGCACAGTCACATCACTCCATCTTCCAGACTTCTCAATGGTGGCGTATCCTAAGCGTCAGCCTCTTTGTACACCTTCTATCTTCTATCTTTTTATCTGTAGCCCAGAACTTGCCCTTGAGCTCCAGAAGGAAAAAAATCCAATCGCCTATGCAATTGTATAGTCCACCGAAACCTGGGAGCTCCAAACCACCAATTCAACCAAGAACAGACCAAAATATTTGGTAAAAAAAAAAACCAACAACAAAAAAACCTGCAGTTGTACTGGACACGTACTCTGCTCCTTAGCGTTATCTAGTCCTTAAAAAACGGTGTAACAACCTTCACACACCATTTACGCCGTACTATGTAAACTAGAGATGATGTGACAACTGTGTGTGGGGTGCAGGTGTTCTAGAACCAAGTCCCCAGACTCTGAGCAGGGACTGCTGACTGTTCCTAGAAACACATTTTTAATCAAACATGTCTACTCTGCCCCTTTCATTGCCCAGCCCATTTTTGTTCTTTCTTTTTTAAAACTGAACAAACAGAAACTCCATTCTCCTAGTTGCTTAGGTCAGTATTCCCCGAGGCCACCTCAACCCTTGCCTTTTTGCATATCCAAAACCAGTCTTTCAGCAAATCCTGTTATCTCTTCCTTGAAAATATCTTCATATTCTATCCCTTTCCCCTAGTGGTGCAATTCTGGTCTGAGTCATCCTTTTACCTGGATTATTCCAACAGCTGACAAACCGGTCTTCCTAGTACTATGATTGTCTCCTGTACGACAACCTTGCTTATGTAAGCAAAACCTGTATGCAAATGTACGGACAGTACAGTGCAGTAATAAAATGCTCTGCCTTTACTTTCTACTGTCCATTCTGAGAAACATTAAATTCTTACTTGTGTCTGTTATGTTCTGCAGGCAATTCAACTGGTCAGCCCTTAGGGACCTTTAGGGTCCTGACAATGCCCTGTTAGTACCTGGATCCTATGACATCATCTGGGCCAGGTACTTAATGGCTCTCTCTCTCTCTCCCCTTTCTCTGTTGAGGCACCCCCCCAAGTCTCTTGTTCTTCTTCCCTCTCTCTTCATCTCCACGTAATAAACTCTTTCATGTAAGAGTTGTTATGTGCATGTGGTATCATTTTTAAATACTAACATTGGTACACTGGGCTGGGAAGGGCTTGCCGTTCTTTTCTGGCTTCCTGTCTAGCTATTCTTCTGATTTCCATCACTCTGGTATACTATATTCTCTGTTCCTCAAAACTGCAAACAAGGGTTTGAAGTTGGTTTTCTGACTACCTGGAAAGGCAGTTTATAGCATATTTTCTAATTCTTTACAAGCGACTAAATGTTACTTTATCCTCTCTGAAAGGCATATATATAACTCCTATGTGACAAACATATATTTCTCAACACCATGCATTCTCGACCTCCCTGGTTTCCTAGATTTTTATGCAAAGCCCTCATCATTTTGACTCATTTTATACTTTGCATGCCTGTTTACCTCTCCAGCAGAAGGTAAGCTCCCAAGAACATGGGCAATTGGGATGTTTAACCAGAACAGTGCTTCAGACACAGGGCCTCAAAATCTATTTACTAAATGAAGAACATGTGAAGATTTTAGGATCAGGCGACCTTGAATAAACTCCAGTTTTGCAGTTTCCTGGCTATGCTTGAGTAGCCCTGGATAAATTACTCACCCATGTTTGTGTGTTCAAATTATCAAATGGTGATACAATCCCCAGCCCAGAGCACTGTTGTTAAGGACTGAAATTCAGAAGTAGTAATGTGCTGTACATGTGCTATGCTATACTAGGTTTGGTTTTTTTTTTTTTCCACTTGTAGTTCTAGCTGGTCTGGAACTCTCAGAGACCCACCTGCCTTTGCTTCCCAAGGGCTGGAATGAAAGGTGTGTACCAACACACCCACCTTAAACTTGAGGCTTATAATTAGGAGTAGGTGTTAACTTTTATGTTAATTCACTCAATCACCTATGATCCCAGATATTGGGACACACTAAGATACACTCTCTTCATTCAGATCTTGTGTTCTTGGAACTTCTGTGATCACTGTAGCTCTGTTTCCTCATTTGTTAAACCATGAGAATACAATACATACGTCCTTCCTAGCTTTTGAAGAGTGTTGAGCACACAGCAATTTCTCACTGAGCTGGCTATGATCATGATGTAGTTCGAGTGAAGAGTCAAAGCGTGTGTATACTAAGAACAGAGCAGTTAAGAAAACCAGGCATTAACTATAGGAATGTCTTCTAGGCTGGGATGGGCCCAAAACTAAGTTCCACAACAGTCAGGAAAGCTGTAGGTATGAGTGTATTTGGGGGGTGGGGAGGAGGTGCACGCACTGAGGCCAGAGGAGGATGTCAGGTGTCCTGCTCAATCACTGTCCATCTTATTCCTTTGAGACTCAGTCTTTCACTGAACCTGGAATTAAGCTGGCAACTAGCAAGCTCCAGCGATCCTGTATAGTCCTGGTCACCAACTGGGGCTTTTAATGGTGGGATGGGAACTCAGGTCCTCATCTTTGCATAGCAAAGCACTCTTACCCTTGGAGCCATTTCTCCACACCCCTCAAAAAAAACTGTTTTTCAACCTAGGTCAACAGACGCAATGGGAGGGAAACAGGACGTTAATCCATGATTTAAGCAAGCAATTGGGTCAGAGTGCAGCAAACAAAGATGTGCTTCAAAGAGGTAAAGCTGTCAAAGAGTAAACCACAGAACTGGACGTGAAAGGGTAGTCCTGGAGGCTGCGCAGTTCCACCAGGTGAGAAAAGGGGACCTCACTTCTGAAGACAGAACAGGAACCAAGGTGTGGAGGCCTGCAAAGGGTACGTGTTTTGAAGGAACCAGAGGAGCGCGGGGGAGGGGGGGGACGGGAAGACATGGGGCACTAGGCACGGTGTAGCCTGGGCCAGCCACCTGAGCGACGCGGCCCTTCCCACACCCGGGTCCCGCGCTTCCTGCCTCAGCGTCCCCTTAGGTCCGCTTCTGGACGCTCCTAAGCTGCTGAGCTCCCGCCACTCTTACCTCGTCTTCCAGTCCTTCCCTCACTCTCCCGCCTTCTGCACCCTAGACGGAAATGACGACTAAGTAGCGCGCCGCGCCAAAAAGGTTCTGCAGGAGCGGGAGAAAAGGTTCCGGCAGGGCTCACTGCGCCGGCGCGCAGGCGCGAGCGCCTAAAGCGCCTTTCGGTGTCCAAGGACCTAGATTTGTCCCCTCGGCCTGCCCCGTTCAAAGTCCTCTGAGCGAGGCCAAGAGAGACTGCCTCCACCTAAGGATCATTTTCCTCCGGCTCAGAAGCCTCTCGGCAGCAGGCTCTGGCCCTTGCCCTTTGACCCCGTGGCGGCGGGGTGAGAGGTCGGGTGGCCATCTTGTGGCGGCGGCGCGGGCGGCTGTTACTGCGGAGACCTGTCCCCTCCCCCGCGCCTGGTACCCCTAGCTGTCTGTCAGTCGCCGGAGAGCCTTGCAGCCTGTCAGGAGAGGCCTGGGCCGAGTGCGGTCGCTCTCCCCGTCTCATCGGGCGGCCCAGGCCGCTCCTCACCACCGCCACCATGTCCTCCTTCTCAGAGTCGGCGCTGGAAAAGAAGCTCTCCGAGCTGAGCAACTCTCAGCAGAGCGTGCAGACCCTGTCCCTGTGGCTCATCCACCACCGCAAGCATGCAGGACCCATCGTCTCGGTGTGGCACCGTGAGCTCCGCAAAGGTGATCACCCCCACCCCTGTGCTCTCCCGCGGGTGTGTTCTCCGCTTTCGCACACCCCTCTTAGCCTCTTAACTAAGCCTCGCTTTGCAGGCCTGGGTCTCTGATTAAGCTTCTGAGATTGGCGACAGTCTTATTCCATTTCTTGGAGAGGGAAACTGAGGCCCAGTGAGGTATGAGATAGTCGTCTGGGGTTCCAAGCATGCAAATGCCCAGATTTGAAGTTATTATAAAGCTGTTTTCCTCCTCAGGCTCCCCGTCACACTTGGCGACAGTTGTTTGTTTTGTTTTAAATCTTGGCTGTGCTTGGAGCTGGAAGCATTGTGTACCTGACCCTGTGTTATCCAGCAGTCCCTGGTCAGACTGCCTAGGTTGAGAGCTGGTGCAAACACTTTGAAGCTAAGTGATACTAGGCAGGTTTCTTCATATTACTGTGCCTTTGCATTATCATCTGTAAAACGGACACAAAGTTACCCATACTTACAAAGCCTTTATTTACTCCATGTTAGTTACTATCCATAGACTTCAGAAGAGCCCAGCGAATTGGCTAGCCATCTGCACCTGCCACTAAATTCAGACTCAGAATCTGGCATTCACTGTTACTTGCCAGGCCCTGTTTTGGATACTTAATAGCCAGTTGTTTGTGGCAACTATCTGGAAGTTAAGCCTGTCTTGTCACTAACCCAACAGCTTAACCTCTGCATCCTTTATGTTTCCTTATATGGAAAAATGGAGATGGTGGTAGTTTGTATTACTGTGGCTTTATCATCTACCACTATCTATGTAGGTTTTGTTTTTAGGACAGGGCCTTACTATTTAGCTGCCTGGAACTCCCCATGTAGACCAGGCTGGCCTCAGAGACCCACCTGCTTCTGCCTCCCAAATGCTGGGATCAATGGCATGTGCCAGTATGCTGAGCGGTTCTTTTTGTTGCTTTGTTCTTTAAATTCCCAGGGCGTTTTGAAATAGGAACTTTACAGATGGGGAAAACCCAGGGGTTCAATGAAGCAGATTGTGGTAAGAAGCCAGGATAATCCAGTAAATATGTCAGTGTGCTGTGGGCACAGTGCAGGCTTTCAGTAGAAGTGGTAGGTGTTGATCAGCCAGTGTGCGGCTTGGTCTTTGCCTTCAGGTTACATCTTGGTATAGAGCAACTGGCCCATACAGTGCTAACTCACATTGTGCTGGCTTCCTTAGCAGAAGGCTGAAGAAGTGAAGCTTATTGGGAAGTAACTGCAGAGTGTCTGTGCTCTCTGAGGCTTTAGCTTTGTTGTAGATGAGAAAACGGAAGTGGAGAATGGTATGGGATCCAGAGTTTTTGAACTGGTGAGGCTGCATGGCCAGGCACCAAACTGGAGGCTGGACTCTAGGTCTCTTGCAGAGCCTCCCAGTTCTAATTTGCTATACTGAGACAGGAATCCCTTCAACCCTCTAGGGCAGTTAGGTAGAGCCTGGGGTTCCCAGTCTGCTTTGCCAGTCAAATATCAACGGCATCTGTGGAGACAGGAGAAAACTATCAGTGTCCTCTGCTGAATTCCCTTTGGCAGAATCTCTCCATCATCTTGAAATTGTCAGCACATCTCAGACTTGCTTTTGTGAAGCCTTCCTTCTCAGTTCCTCACCTTACCCTATTTGAGTTCCTGAAAAATAGCAACTTAGAGAGTACTTTCATTGCTGATGCTCCTTAATCTCTAGGCTTATCTGATAGGACCTTAGGTAGGTCTGTATATTTTAACTCTGTTTTATTGGGGTTTCTTATACCTCTTCCTCCCTTCTCCCCAATCTTTTCCAATATTCCAGTACCAGGTAGGAGAGAGAGAAGGTTAGTGGGGAGAGAGGACGTAGTTCTCTTTTGCTTCTTCCTGCTGGTTAGGATCGTCGGATTCCTTGGACAAGTCCAATCTTCATTTCAGGATATCTCTAACTACTTCTTGTCAAACAGCATCAACAGCAACCAAGAGCAGCAGTGGGAAGCACCAGCATCTTCCTTCTTTCTCTGAGCCCCCTTCCCTCTCTGGGCTCTGGCATTTATTCTCTCTCCAGAGTCCTCAGAATTAAACTATCTGCAGCTGGCAAAGAGCCCCTCTCAGAGCCCGCATGAGGCAAATAGTGTGCTGCTGTGGACCATCTGAATCAGCTTCATATCCCACACCTGGGATTAAAACAAAAACATGTTTACATAACTGAAATTTTAAAGACACCAAAACTTCCCCTATAGCCTTATGTAGCAAATAAACTGGCATTCTTAGCTCCAATTTATAGAAGATAAAGATGCAGCAAGGGCAGTGGTTTGTTCAGGGGTATAGCTAAGACACGGACCCAGGGAGGACTGATACCCAGACTTGTGCTTTTTCAAGTACCTAGTGCCTCAGGGATCTTCATATGTGGCACTGTCCTCTGCTGAGTACTCTGTCCCCCATCACACCATTACCTTTACTTCATTGTTAGTTGTGTCTTTTTCGCTAGGTTTGTCTTGATCAGAGCCCTCATATACTTGTGTCAATTATGCAGTTAAAATTAGTTTAGCAGTGCCTCTGATAATGCTTCATATTTGAATAAAGGATCTAAACATCACTGGTTCAGCTAACTGTAGCAATCTCAGTATTGTAGTTACATGTGGCTTTTGGGCATTTAAAATGGTGGGAAAGGAACTACAGTTTTGAATAAACATAATCGAAGATTCAATTCCTCAGTTTTATCAGCTTCATCAAGTGTTGCCTGCCCATCACAGCAGATGGCTATCAGATTGGACCTTGCCGAACTAGAGTTCTCCCCCAAGCATCCAACTTCCTTTGTGAACTGAAAATGTCCCCATACAAAAGTAGAAACAAGTTTTGTGCTCTGACGTTGAAACTGACTAGCCCACCCTGAGTTTTTAAAAGTGGCCATTTGTGCCTATAAAGAAATTCTTTTCCCTGTCTAAGACATTACCACTGTTTTTGAGTTGTCATCAAAGTTCTTATGGGATTTACAAAAATTATTTCCCATTATTTAGGAATTGCTTCTGTTTTTAAATGGTATTTTCTTTCCATTTTCTAGGATTAATACTTGGTCCATTTAGATTGTAAGTAGAACTTCTCTCCTTTATGGACTGGTTTGGTGTTACAGTGCTATTAGATGCTTGCTTTATTTGTTTATTTATTTGAGACAGGGTCTCACTGTGTAGCCCTAGCTGGCCTAGAACTTGCTAAGTTGACCAGAGTAGCTTCAAACTCCCAGAGGCCTGAGGTGAATTATTTTGAATAGTGTTTGTTTGTTTGTTTGTTTGTTTTACTGTAGCCACAGTGTAGGTAAATAGTTCCTTTTTTTCCAGAACACTTTGTAGCCTTTCACTACACATCAAAACTTTTTTGATTAACCAGCCCTTTAAACTTTACTCAGCAACTTGTTCTTCTGGTTTGGAATGGGCTTTGGAAGGAGGTGGGAAGATGCATTTTGTCATATTGTTACTCAGAGTTGAAGTAAGGAGATGTAAAAGGAACTTTTTGTCTCCTGCTTCAGTTGTTGTCTCTCCGAGGCTTACTGCCTCTGTCTGCTAACCTACGCCTAGTCCTGGCAGCTTCTAGCTGCCATACAATCTAACCTAGGCCTAGAATGTTTTCAGCCTCTGAGACTTACTGCTGAATAAGCCTACCCTTTCTAGTTCTTTCTGAACTCTGGGCTGGTTAGTTCACCTTAGCTGTTCTGGTTCAAACTCCTCTTTCAATCTGACTTTTCTCTCAGCCTATGAATTTTACTTTTTGGCCTCAAACTAACTCAAGCAGTTTGCTCTAATCACCTAACTCCTCATTCTCTGCCTCATTTGGTCTTCACCTGAGTTCTCTCTCTGCATCCTATCTATTACAGTCCAGATGAAACTGCCTCTCCTCTTGTTCATTGCTCCCTAAGTAGCTTCCCTTTCATCTCTCTACTCATGAGAGTTGGGCATATACTATTCTGTCAAGTCTTTCTCTGATTTCACTGTCACCTTTCTGCCATTCAATTAGACACCACTTTAAAACATCGGTGCTTCCTTCTACAAACTAACTTTACCTTAATTGTTTGGGATTAAAGGCATGTACCACCACACCTGGACTGAAGCTCTTCTTTACCTGAAACTTGCTCTATTTGAAACTGGCCTTGAGCTCAGAGATCTGCTTGCCTCTGTCTCTTGGATTAATGCATTTTTGTATTCCAGCCTGATCACACAGACCTAGAAGGTCTTTGACTGTGATCTCTTGCCAGAGCAGTCATGTTCTGAATTAATATTCCTGTACAGTGAGATGTGTGTGCTGTGTGTTAGCCTTATGACAGTGCCTCTACACACAGGATACTTGTATTGCTCTTTTAGGATACTCAATGTGATGTAGGCCAGAAGAAGGCATTGGATCCCCTGGAATTGCAAGTGATAGGTGGTGTGATCTGCCATGTGGGCATTGGCAACCAAACTTTGGCCCTCTGGAAGAGCATTGAGTTGGCTCTTTTTTGAGATAAGGTCTCCCTATGTAGCCGTGGCTGGCTGGGAATTCACAGAGATCTGCCTTCCTCTGCCTTCCAATTGCTGTGATCAAAGGCATGTCATGCCCAGCTGTAGGAGTGATTTTTTTTATTTGTTTATTATTTATAGAGTATTTGACCTGCATATATGTCTGCATGCCAGAAGAGGGCTCCAGATCTCATCTTAGATGGTTATGAGCCACCATGTGGTTGCTGGGAATTGAACTCAGGATCTTTGGAAGTATAGCCAATGTTCTTAACCTCTGAGCCATTTCTCCAGCTCCCAGGAGTGATTTTTTTTCATCAAAATAATAGTTTGTTATTATTTCTTAAAAATTATAAGAAGAAAAGCAGTACTAATCCTGATCTGAGTGACCATAGCTTATATACTGAGTTTTGGGTTACAGAATTAGATGCTTATCAGAACAAGAACTTTTAATGTGTCTAAGTAGAGTGTTATATTCTTCTTTTCTATTTTTACTCTTGATTTTATTTGTTTAACTTATGACATTTTAATTGCATTATTTTGAAAATTAGTTTCTCTGTTTTGAGACTATAATATAATCATATAATTTCCTCTTTTCCTCCCTTCAAACCTTCTCACATACTCCTTCTTGTTCTCTTTCAAATATGTAGCCTCTCTTTTTTATTAATTGTTGTTACATACCTATATGTATATACACATATATTTCTATATGTAACCTGCTTAGCCTCTATAATGTTATTCATATGTATATTTTCAGGACTGACCATTTGGTATTGGATAAACAGTAGGTATGTTTGTCACTGGGGAAGACTGTTTCTCCCATTCTCAGAATTCCTTAGCTGCCTATAGGTCTTTGTGTAGAGTTGAGACCTCATGGTCTTTGCTCTGCCCATGTTAGCATATCTCTTTTGTCCTTGTTCTGCTCATAAGTTTAGGCAGTCATGTTGGTGAGACTTTACTAGTACAGCCTTACCAGTGTAGCCTCCAGCTCTTTTTGTTGTTTGTTTTCTTTTGGGGGGGGTTTGTTTGTTTGTTTGTTGTTTTTCAAGACAGGGTTTTTCTGTGTAGCCTTGGCTGTCCTGGATTCGCTTTGTAGACCAGGCTGGCCTCAAACTCACAGAGATCTACCTGCCTCTGCCTTCCTGAGTGCTGGGATTACAGGGGTGTGCCACCTAGCCCTGCTGCCTCCAACTCTTAAAAGCTTTCCACCTCCTCTCTCCATCCCTGAACCTCAGGTGCAAGGGTTATTTTGTAGATGTAGTCATTGAGACTGGGCTCCACAACTGCATTTTGATTGGTGTGGTCTTCTGTGATGGTCTCTGTCTATTGCAAAGAAAAGTTCCTTTAATGGGGGTGAGGATTGCCCTTATCATGCCCTGAGAAGGATATACAACTATAGGAGTGTTCCTAACTGCTGAGCCACCTTTCCAGTGGTTTCCTATAATCCCACATTCATAACAACAGTAAGACACTGTTATCAACTACTGATACTTTCATCTTTTCTTTTCTTTTCTTTTTATTTTTTTTTTATTTTTGAGACAGTCTCAATATGTAGCTCTGACTGCCTTGGAACTTGTTGCTAGCTCTAGGAAGACCAGGCTGGCTTCAAACTCATAGAGATATATCTGCCTCTGCCTTCCCACTATTGGGATTAAAGGTGTGCATTACTATGCCTGGTTTTGTTTTGCTTTTGAATAGTCATTATGACAGCTATAGGTTTGTCACAATCTCCTCAGTTATTTATCTAAATTAGCTTATTACTAGATTGCTAATGTGTGCAGTTCAATATCTCCCTGTCTAATTTTGTGAGCATTTCAGGGTATAGTTTAAACTATAATATGAGGCAGGCATATTGAGACCCTGTCTCAAAACAAAACAAAACAAAACAAAACAAAAATGTGCTTTTTAAAAACCCTGTTTTCAATTTGGCTTATTTTGTAGCTGAGTTTTGAAATGTCAGATCTTCTGCCTGCTGTACTTTTCAAAAGTGTTTTTTAAAGTTTGTTTTTTTTTTTTTTTGAGAGCAGTAGAGCAAGGACTAGGTACACAGTTGTTTAAAAATTGACATAAATACTGCTAGAGTCAAAGAAAACTTAGTGTTTTGAAACATCTTATTAGATTTATATTTATTTCTTTTAAAAGAAAGCTGAGACCAAAAATGGTGGTGATATAACTTTAGGGTTGAGAACTTATGTGCACAGAAGCCAGAAAATTCAGTAATGTTCCCCCAAGCAACTGTAACTCAGGTGTATTGCATGAAGCTTTTATGGTTTAATATATGATACCATGTAGAGTAACAGAAAATAGTACATTTTGTATGTGTAACAAAGAAGAATTATGGTTTTTGTGGGAGCTGTAATTTTGCATATTTAGATTTGAGATGTGTATAAATTTTCAACAATAGTACAGCATTTCTGCATGCCAGCGTTTGAGATAAACGTTCATCGGTGTATCTAGAGAACCATCTGGGCTGTAGAGTCACTGTCATTGGCCGACTGGTTATTAGCTTCTCAGAGAAAGAGTGTCAGTTGAGTCGCAAGGTCATCCTTCGAAGTTGAAACCTAACTCAGTGCACTCTAGAACGTTGGGTCCTGAAGATTGGTTCAAGTTAGATGTCCTCAACAGTGTAGTGAATGAACACCTTGATTTAGCATTAAGCTTGACAGCTTATCTTTAAGAATTTTCCTTAAACTATCTTTGTTTTTGTTACTAATTAATTACCCTGGATAAAGTGAAATGAAGCTTACGTTTTTCATTTTTTTTACCCCAAGATTGTATGCCCAGGTGTGTGAGTTAGAGACTTCAAGGCTTTTCTGTATTTTATTCCATTGCTTTATTCAGAGGCTTTACTTGATGACCCCGTTTTACTCAGATGACTCTGTAAGGTAACAGTCACCTTAGTATTTTTTTGTGCAGGTAGTGTGTATGTGTGTGTGTCTGTGTGCACCACCTTGTTGTATGAAGGTGTATATGTGTGTGGAGGCAGGGGGTTTATGCTTAGTCACTGTCCACTTCATATAGCAGGGTAGCATTGTTAAAATGAAAGAAAAATCCCAATTGTTTGATTTTACCAATGAAGACTCAGGAGCCAGATACTGGGCTGAAAACCTGCTAGCTCAGAGAGACGAAGAGAGCACCCAGCTGACCCTCCTACTCCACCGATGTCCCAGAAGGAAAAAGCCTTTGCTACTCAGCTCATACCCCAGAAGGAAAAGGCCCTTCTCCTTCTCCACACCGTCTTAAATATACCTCAAAGTGAAAGTCCCTCCTTTCTACTTCCTGTGCAGTGCTATCATTCCTCCCAACTTCCTCTCGCTCTTTATGGATTTTTCCCCCATATTCACTTTCTATCAACTGGTTGCTTGCTCCGCCTCTTGACCTAGGATTTATTTATTTTAATCCTGAGTACAGAAAACTCTTAGATTAAAGGTTCGAGCTAAGGCTGAGCCACACCAAGACCACCTGTTTACAATAAACAGGAAGTTCTGGATTAAAGGTGTGTGCTAGGGTTAAGCCACAACTAGAAACAGGTTTTTCCTGTACACAACTCAGGGTTCACAGTGTGATCAAAAATTCTACAACAGGGTAGGACCTCTCACTTAAACCTAATCACTAATTAGGTGAGCTAGCTGCCAGCTTGCCCCAGAGAACCCACCTCCACCTTGCATTTTAGAGTTCTGGGGATCCAAATTTCAGTCCTCATGTTTGTGTGCCAAGTGCCTTACCTGCTAAGCTGTCTTATCTGTAATATTCTTTAGGAATATCCTAACAAGCATTAATCAGAATTTCTTTGCTATGTTAAATTGTCCTTTCTTCTTTCTTTTTTTTTCCAGCCAAATCAAATAGAAAGCTTACTTTTCTGTATTTAGCAAATGATGTCATCCAAAACAGTAAAAGGAAAGGACCTGAGTTCACGAGAGAATTTGAATCTGTCCTTGTGGATGCTTTTTCTCATGTTGCCAGGTATGTTTTCTATTTGGGGGTTTTTACATTTTCTACCTTTTTGTCCTGTTGTTTTTGTGATATCCTTTGTAAATTGACAAGTTTGTACTTTACAGAGTGTTGTGAAGGCCAAATTATGGTTTTATGTTTTTTTCTGGGCCCTTAACTATCACCCCAGCATGTAAGCATTTTGAAACACTAAAGAGATTTGTTCTGGTACCAGAAACATATCTTTCTCCCCTGAGTTCACCTACCTGATTTCTTTCTTGAATATGTTTTCCATGCTGAGTTGTCTCATTAGCTTATGATCAAAAACCAGAGCTAGAACTATGAAGGAGCCTTTTAATAACGCCTCTTCAATAGCAGAAATTGGTTACTGAGACTTCTTTATTACTTCTCAATTTCTAGTTTGCTAAAAATAGCAGTCATTATGGTCACTACAAAAAAAAAATAGTCATTATAAATGTGGAAAACTAGATGCTTGAACCGAATTGTAGTAAATGTGTTACTCAAATTTCAGAGAGTACTGCATTGTGGAGCCCAAGCAGCTCGGTAGAAAGCTGAACACTGATTAACACTTTCACATCACTTGTGCTTGTTTTCACATCTTGTTGTAGGTATGAGTTAGCTTCCCAGGAGGAGAATTTTGGTGAATGTTTGTTTGATTGTTTGTTTAGACTGTTATATTTGTAAGTATGCACAAAAACACAGGGATCTTTGCAAAAAAGAAACCAGGAATCGAGAAAATGAGACCAGTAGGTTAAAACCTTCGACTAGGGTCTAAGAAGGTGTGAATGAAAGATCTTAAATGGAAATTGAAGTCAGTATTTCTTGAAGGATTTGAAATGTGTAAAAGAATAAAATTAGGAGTTCAAAATGTTTCTTTTTAAAGATTTATTTGTCATGTATACAGTGTTCTAGCTTCATGTATACCTGCACACCAAAAGAAGGCACCAGATCTCATTACAGATGGTTGTGAGCCACCACGTGGTTGCTGGGAATTGAACTCAGGACCTCTGGAAGAACATTTAGTGCTCTTAACCTCTGAGCCATCTCTCCAACCCCAGGAGTTCAAAATGTTAAAAACCACAATGAACTTCCTGAAGCTAGGGGTTTCTACTGTGTCTGTGGTGCTGACTTCTGATGAACTTGGACACTGAAGTTGTGGAATGTATTGATAACTTGAAGAAAATTACTGAGTCTTCAAACAGCTGCTAAGCTGAGAGTAGACTGTTGGAGCAACTATCTGAAACTCGATCAGGGATTTGTTGTTTTGATAAGGTTTAGATAGGTGCCTTAGATACTGCTCTGTCTCAAACACCATGTGAGTGTTGAGAGTACTAAGTGTTGAGAGTACTTCTAAGCTGAGAGTAGACTCTTGGAGTAACTATCTGAAACTGGAGTCAGGTTTAGTTGACAAGGTTTAGTTAGGTGCCTTAGATACTGCTCTGTCTCAAACACCATGTGAGTGGCCTTGGGTGTGCAAGTTAAGTTTTTGAGCCCAAGTTTCCTACCTAGTTAAAAGTCAGGGAAACTTGTTATTGCTTTGTTCTTGTGAATGCCAGTAGGGTGAGAGAGGCTCTGGGGGACCTGCTCTGGGTTTTGCTCATCTTTGTTTCATGTACACACTGCAGGTAGGGAAGGGCTGTTCTCTTCCTCGCACTCAGGCTACGTACCTTGCAGTGCCTAGCAAGCCACCTCCAGTGTAGGGAACGGATTCACGTAGTCTTTCCCAGGGTGTCCCAAGACCTAGCAGCACTGGGCGCTGTCCTGGTGCTGAGCCAGGCTTTAGTAGATATTTGTTGATTCAATTAGAATAATAGTGACAAATTGGGGAAAAGGTCTGGTTTAAGGGTTAATACTGTCACTACCTTATAGGGTTAGTAAATAACACTTTTATTTTAAAATTACAGTACTATTGACTGTTCTAAGTTAGAAAAGGATGAGTAGAAAGGGGGGTGCAGAGGGCTTGCCTAGCTTGTGGGCACATGTTAAAACTATACCGAAGCCAGGCACGGTAATATGCTTCTGTAATTCCAGCACTCGGGCCGGCCAAGCTATGTAGTGAGACCTTGTCACAAGGAAAACAAACTAAGAAATGGAAACAGAAGGCATTGGTAAAATACTTGAGCACGTTTTGCTGGATTTTCCCAACTCCTGTCTGCATTTCAGTCTGTTTAAGGTCCAGTTCAGACCAGGTTTCTTCTCTCCTTTACCTTCACTGGAACAGAAGGTACAATAGCCACTTTAATACTGGTGTACCTCATCAACAAAAGCAATTTAATGTGGCTCTTGCAGTGCTTTTGCTGTGGCCAGACAGTGAACGAAAGATAGCTGACCCATCAATCCTCATATTGATTAGCTTTATTTTTATGATGCTTCTCTACTCCATCCTCAAGCAAAAAAAAAAAAAAAATCTTTGAATTCAGATGAAACACAATGCTCCTAGGATAGATTTGGTTTGTGTAGCAGTTTAATTAACCAGATTATGAACATGTCATGCTTCCAAGTACCTTGTTTTCTTTAAAGTTTGGAGGTAGTTAACACATCCATCATTCAACATGTATGTTGTGTGTATATACTCATGTGTACATGTTATGCACATGTGCTAGAGCAAACCTGGAGGTCAGAGGACATTTTTTAGAAGTCATTTCCTTCCTTCCACCATGGGAGTCCCGGGATTGACTCAGGTTGTCAGGCTTGGTGGCATGCACCTTTACCTACTGAGCCATCTTTCCAGATCCTAGACTTAATTTCTTGAGAGGTAAATCACCAGTTATTGCCAAATACATAATTCCTTGTTTGTGGGTCTCCATACTTCCCCCAGGTGGGTAACTTCCTGGGAGGACTCACGGCTGTTGTGAGTTATTACACCTGGGGATACAGAGTAGCAAAGGGGAAAGGTACTTGGGCAATTGGGACAGCAGATATGGAGTTCATTCTAAAGGGAAGAGACTCAGCACCCAGAGCTTTCCGTGAGATTGGCGGAAGGCACCACGGCCATTCTCCCTGGAAAGTAAACTTAGAACCGTGTTTACACAGGTGAGACACAAGCCACCCGGATGATTAGAGAGTGAAGTTGCATCCTGGAATTCCAGTCTCCAGGTGCTCTGCTGTCTTAGCTTTCTGTAACTGTAGAAGAATGCCAGAGACACACATAAGAAATCAGGGATCCATCTGGGCTCATGGTTCCAACAGTTTCAGTTCATGCTGCCAGCTCCACTTCTTTTGGCTATAGGAAGGCAGAGCATCACAGCAGGGAGTGTGATGGAGCCTTCACATTGGCCAGGAAAGAGGAGGAGGGGGAGTGGCCTCTCTAAAGTACATCTCCTAATGGCCTAGTCAGCTCTGAGCTCGTTGACGGTGTTAGCACCTTCCAGTCCTCCTCTCTCCACTGCAGCCCCACAGCTGCACACGCAGTCTGCAGTTGAGAGCAGGTTTTTCTAGAACATAGCATTTGCATTATTTTTTTCTTGAGGTTTACTCTTAGTTTGTGTGTCTGTGGGGTTGTATGTGCATATGAATTCAGGTACTTTATGGAAGCCAGAAGCACCAGATTTGTCTTGGAGCTCTTACAGTTCATGTGACTAAGTGTGCTTACTGCTGATCCACCTCTCCAGCTCATCAATTCACTGAACAATTATGAAGGAATTTTCTGTTCCAGCTTTGCATGAGGTGCTGCAGGTAGAGCTAGATATAGAAGAAAGAATTCAACTTCTGCTGAGTCTACCATAGATTTGTTATATATGGAATAAGAGTAATGTACAAATACACACACACAAACACACACACACACACAAAGAAATATCATTGAAGCACAGCAAGGAAAGTCCCCTGGCTACCTTGGCAAAGGCTTGGGTATCTGGCTGACACTTAAAGAAGCAGTACTGTGCATGTGTGTCACATACTATGGCTTGGTCAGTTTTGGACATCTGTATTAGAAAAATGAGGAGTGGTTGAATTTATAGTTAGAATTAAAATATACTTATTTTAATTTAACATTCAGTGTGCATGCTTATTGTGTGGGTGATTGTTTCTCCCCCCCCCCATCTTGAAAGCAAATTTTTTTTTGCTTCTGTTCCTACCTCCCCCCACTTCTCCCACTCCTCCCCCAGACAGAGTTTCTCTGTTACATAGAGCCTTGGCTGTCCTGGACTCTTTTTGTAGACCAGGCTGACCTTGAACTCACAGAGATCTGTTTCTGCCCCCCAAATGATGGGATTCAAGGTGTGCACCACCATACCCAGTCTGTTAGCAAATATTTCTAAAATACTTTTTTATTAGATGTTTCTCATATATACACTATTTCTTTCTTTGTTTTTGTTTTAGAGAAAGGTTTTCATGTAGCCCAGGCTGGCCTCAGAATTTGGATGGCCAGAGATGGATGACTTTGAACTGATCCTCCTGCCTTCACCACTAGAGTATTGGGATTACAGGCATGCACCACCATGCCCAGTTCATGCAATGCAAGGGATTGAATTCAGGGCTTTGTAGGTGCCAGGCAAGCAACTGCCAAATGATCTACATTCCCAGCCTCAAGAATTCTCAGTGTAGATTGAAATTTGTGTAACCTGAAAAGGTAGTGCCCTTCATTTGTCACATTGCTTTCTTATTCTACCCACATCTGATTCTGGGTGCTAAAGTGGCTTCTACTTCACTGGAGTACTTTATTTCAAAACTGGTTAGTTAATTTGTGGCTTGAATGACTTTGATGCAGAAAACTTGGAAGTCAAGTATATTTGTATAAAATTTTTTTATTAAATTTTTTAAAACGGTTGATTCAGCCAATTTGTGTGTGTGTGTGTGGGGGGGGGACAAGCCTCCTCTGTCCAGAAATTGCACTCAGAAAGAATACACAGGTGTTCGGTAAGCAATGAGAGGTTGGTTCTGTGGGACAAAGAGGAGGTGGAGGAAGAAGTGAGTCACTGTGGGGACTGGAGAGAGAGGGGACCTGAGACAAAGCTAACTTCAGGCTCTAGGCCTTATGAGCAGAGTGGGCAGCTGAGGTCAGAAAAAGCCTTGAGAGCTGTGGAAGGACCTCATCTGTTCTGAGAATAGAAAGAAAGAAGAGGCTCCTTTGAAAGACAGCTAGAATTATATTATTGAAATTGGAGCGTAGGCTGGAGGAGGACAAGGCTGGGAGCCGGGAGAGAAGCATGGGTAGAATTGGCCACTGCTCGGGCCAGGCTGTTAGCAGATGAAGGCCTGAGAGTAACTCACTTTGTACTTTGTTTTTCAAGACAGGGTTTCTCTGTGTAACCTTGGCTGTTCCTAGACTCACTCTGGAACTCGCAGACCTACTTGTCTCTGCCTCCCCTGGTATGTGCCACCACATCTGGCTTCTACACACATTTTGAAGGTAGAGTAAGAATATCTTAGGATAAAGTACCAGAGTGCTTGCTTATTGCTGAGCTCTTTAAGATGTAGCATTTCCCTGTTCTCCTAGTGCTTAACTCTAAATTGAAAAAAAAAAATTGTAAAAAGTTACCTTATATTTCCTATCTTAGTACTTTGAAATCAGTTTAGTGGACTTGCTACTAGTAGTTTATAAGCAGGACAGCTGGGCAAGCCAGGGTAAGCATTAGCATAAGCTTTGCGGAAGTGCAGTCAGCGCCGAGGGTGGGCAGAGTTCCTGTCCTGGCTGGCTTTGGTATTCTTGATGGTCCTAGTAAAGACATTTCTCTTTGACCCTAAGATGTGGAGGTCTTTTCCCCTCCCTTTTGGGCATAGTCTCATATATCTGAGTCTGGCCTCAAACTCACTGTACCTAAGGATGGCTGACTCTGAACTTGTGATCCTCTTGTGTTCACCTCCCCAGTGCTGGGATCCCAGACATCACCATCTTGCTCAGCTTATCCAGTATTGGGGGTTGAACCCAGAGCTAGGGAAGCATTTCACCAGCTGCGCTACAGCTCCAACCCAAGATCTCCCTTTTTTTTTAACAGATGCATTTTAGTTTATTTATTTATTTGGAAAGAGGTGTGGCCTACTTAACAGAGAGGAAAACTTGCAGTAATTGGTTTTCTTCTTTTGCTGTGTGGTCCACTAGGTATGGGTATCAGGTTGTCAGGCTTGGAGGCAAGCCTGTTTACTTGTGGGCGCCTGGGTGTCCCTTCTTAAGGTGCTCAGCGTTAAGATGTTGGCTTTTGTGCACTCTCACTGAACAGACAGTATATGGGAGCACACAGGTGCCTAGGAGCTAGCGCTCTTGAGAATGGCTGGCCCCGCTTGTCTGCTGCATCTCCTATGTTACAGTAGGTAGAGGTTCACACTGTGTCAGCTCTATCCTGTTCCCAGAGCAGCAGACCAGGAACAATTTACCTAACTTTTTCTTTCAGGTAGAAATTATGAAGGACTGCATTATTTCCAGTGTATTCCAAGATTATCCGTTAGATACATGAGTCTGAACATGGAACTCAGACTAAGCCCAATGTTACAGTCAATACGAAGTTATTACATGGCTGAGACACTTGGCACATATATGTTCACACTTCTATTTATACCTGTAGAGGTGTTGGTGTGTTAATGTAGGTAATTTAAGCATTTGTGTTTTTAAATCTTAAAGGTTGGCTAATTTTAATTTCCAGTATATGTCTAGGACTCTATTTATAAATTGATGACTTCTGAAAAGACAAGTTATCATAATTGATACAGTCAGTTTTGTTTGTTTTGTTTAATTTTCTGTCTGTTAAAACAAGTCATATAGGCTTTACCCCATTCCTTCCACCTTTCAAAGTGGAAAAAGATTCCTTGGGGAACGGGATGCCTCTTCCCACTCACCATGGGAGAAACGTAGTTTCTGTAAAGATTGAGCGTCCAAGTAGCACAGGGTGTACCACATTCTTGTTTTAAGTATGTAAATTATTTTGGCAGCTTTTAATTTTTTTTTTTTTAAGTAGACCTCTCCTAATTAAAAACAAAAAACTTAAGCTTATATGTATATCTTTTCGTCTTTTCTGGGCAGAGAGGCAGATGAAGGCTGTAAAAAACCTTTAGAAAGATTGCTGAACATCTGGCAAGAACGAAGTGTGTATGGCGGCGAGTTCATACAGCAGCTGAAGCTGTCTATGGAGGACTCCAAGAGCCCTCCCCCCAAAGGTAGAAACATCACCACATGTTTACAGCTCTTGGTCTTTGCTACTCCCAGTCCCACATGAAAAGCTGCAGTGGGGGCTGCTGTGGCTGCTGGGATCCAGCCGCGTTAGGACTCCAGAGCGAGATGCCCTGAGTGATGGTGAGGATTTATGAAGTGCTCGCGGAGGGCAGGCCTGCTTCCTGTGCTCATGCTGCTGTGCCCTCTCTCCCTCCTTCCTCCCTTTCCCCTCCCTCCCCCCCCTCCCTCCCTCTCTGGGTGTTCTTCACGGTCCTCCTTGCTCCTTCAGGGACTGTCCTTACACAGGGAAAGGAATAACCAAGTCTTTTAGAATTGCGGTTGACTGAAAAGTGCCTTGTCCTAGCCCTGACACTGACCACACAGGACTTTGGATAAGTCCTTTGCCCTTTTAGAAGTCGGCGTTATTAATACTGAACCTAGTTTTGTATGCTTTTATGATTGTCAGATTATTGTCTATATCGATTGGATCTTTACTGAGACCGGGGTATTCTTGGGGAATATGTATGTGAATTGTGTAAGTTCTTAAGAGCTCGTGTTACTTTCTTTAAAGAATAAGATGCAAACGTGTGGTTGTTTAGTCTCTGATTAGCTGGGCATTACACCTAGCTGGCATGACCTGCTCCCAAGCTATCAGTCTGTCCCGGCTTCATTTATACTGCTAAGGAGCAAGTGCACGCTCTAGCCAACTTGAGGAGCCTTCCTGATTTGAGCTGGCCTACTTCAGAGACTCTTCTTCCTCGCACGATGCTTGTGGCTCTTTAGCCAGCCCGAGTTTCTGAGCGTCCCCTCTGGATGCTTTGCTAGCCCCTTCTCTCTGCCCCTGCTGTACTTCTTCAGAGCATATCCTTCCGCTCCTTCATTGTGATAATGCAGTCTCCAGAAATGGCACTCTGGCTCCCAGCCTTCCTTGCTGTGGGCCATGTAGCCATCCCCTCCATGTTCTCTGGGACTGTGCATACACCTCTGCTGTTGGACCTCCCACAATAACATGCCTTCAGCCCTTTATTTGTACTCTCCACAGTCTCTTCAAGTCTAAAATTATATACACTTTACAATAAACTGCAAGAGGCTTTCTAAGAAAGTGTGTGAGGCTTCAGGCTAATGTTGTTTTACTGAAAGCTTAAAAAGTAATCAGAAAAGCAAGCTGTTTTCTGATTTGGGTTTATTGTGACAGAATCGTGGCCTTTGGAAGTTTCTTTCTACAGTTTGGGAAAAATATCCAGCATTTTTTTTCCTGTACCCTGTTTTACAGTTCGTTCGGTAGATAGTGCCTGGGTAAGCAGGAAAGCTCTTGCCTTAAAGAAAGCTTGACTGTCCAGGCGTTGCTACACACATGTGTTAGGCTGTGCTATGTGCTTTGGAAAAGAGCACAGAGGAGTGAGAGACAATGGTGCACCCCAGGGAGCAGTCACACATGCAGAACAAGGACAGCCTCTGTCATAAAGGTGGCTGTTTTCTCCTTTGTGTCCAACAAACAAAACCAGAAGAAAAAAAATACAGTTCATGCTGTTGACTGGGCTTTCTGTCTAAACTTAATGTGTAAGATAGAAAACAGGAGCTACATGCTTAGTTCCAGAAGAGGCACATCTTCCTGGTGAGTTCCTCTGTGCATATAACAAATTCCGAGCTGAGGCCTGGTAAGGGTACTTGTGCTTAGTTGCTTGCATAGAGTGGAAAGAGTACAGGCTTGGGTATTGGGCCAAGGAGTTGTTTAACCTGCCTGTGTCTTTTCCACTTGTAATGGAATGCTTTCTCTGTTAGAGTTGTTGGAGAGATGAAGGCAAAGAAACCATTGCAATTCTCTGCACATACTTGGTGTCCAATATTTCTTTTAAATGCAGATTTATCATTTAGATTTATTTCCCCCAGTTGTTAGTGCTTGTTTTGTGTTGCCCAGTGTGATACAATAGAAATTATTTCAGAATTAACACATCTATCATAATCATGTAAAAGCACTGGGGACAGATAATAAAGAATGCAACTTGCCAGCCTCAAAAGTAGTTAATTCTAGAATGGAAACTTAAATAATTTCTTCCAATAGCATCAATCACATTTCTCAGTAATAGTTTTTTTTTTTTTTTTTTTTTTAATTTTTACAGTAGAGTTAGGTTTATTCCGGTTTTAAAGAAAGAATTTAAAGAATATTTGTACTTGAAAGCTATGACATTTTTATTGATGAATTTGTCCTTCCTATTTATTTTCAAAAATGATCCTTGGGAAGCATAAAGCTGCTTCATATGCATGTGTTCTGTGTCACCCTCGTACATGTTGGTTTACCTTATTGTTTGGCCTCAAGCTTCTTACCATTTTACTGTTTACTTCTTTTGAAGAAAGGAAGGTCCTAACTATGATAACTTGGGACATCTCACTTCCAGGAGTGTTTTCTTAGACTCAAAGAGTTGATCTGAGATGATGGACTGGGAACTTTTTTGTCTCTTTAGTAACGTAAGAAGCTACCAAGTTAAATAGCTGGCCAGAAAGTTAGCATGAAGCCATTTCTGAAAATGAACACCCCCACCCCACCCTCCAAACCCCCAATTTTACCTGTGGCCATTGTACAGAGCACTGGTGCTTACGCAAGACATGCAGCTCACATTTCTCATGTTATTTTCCCCAGCAATGGAAGAGAAGAAGTCTCTAAAACGGACTTTTCAGCAGATACAAGAGGAAGAAGATGATGACTACCCTGGAAGCTACTCTCCTCAAGATCCTTCAGCAGGCCCCCTCTTGGTATGTGACCCCTGGCACAGAGTGCCTCCGGGTGACCTCTAGATGAAGATCATGGCCACAAGGTGGCGCTTGTTTCCAGTAGTGTGGCTGTCAAAGGGCAGCAGATGCAATAGCATACCCAGAGCTTCCCAGACATCTGACTTCACCCTGCTTTCACAGCTTGACTTCACAGTGGGTTTTTGTTTTAGAAAGTATTTGGACTTGGTTTTTGTCTCCTAAAAGTTAAAAATATTCTCTAGAAGAAAAGTATGTGACATAATAAGAATGTTCTGCAGCACTTAGCTGTGCCTGTTGCTAATAGCATTCTTATTTATAAGCAAACAGCTTATTACTATCTAAGAACAGTCTTGTAACCGCTGATAGTAAGTTTACTACACTATAGCCACTGTTTCAAGTATGGCAACAGGGAGTTAGTCTTTAAGGAGGCATTCCCCTCACAGAGCTCCTTATGAAACAAGTTTGGTTTGGTTTATCTGTGTATTGTCAAAGAAAATGAGCCAAAAAAAAAAAAAAAAAAAAAGACCTGGATTAAGTAGCATTTAAGTAACTTGCCAAGTATCTTAATTTGAATAAAAATCATAATTCAGAGTTCATGTCCTTTTGTTCTATTTTTAATGTTTTGAGATGATTCTCACTGTGTAATGCTAGCTGACTTTAAACTTGAGATCTTCCTGCTATGGCCAGATCACACCTGTAATATTAGCACTAAGGGAGTCTAAGGCAGCAGAACTAGAATCCATATTCCTTTTTTTTTTAATAATTTATTTTATTTTATGCACATTAGTTTGAAGGCATCAGATCCCTTGGAATTGGTATTACAGACAGTTGTGAGCTGCCGTATGGGTGCTAGGAATTGAACCCAGGTCTTTGGAAAAGCAGACAGTGCCCTTAACCACTGAGCCATCTCTCCAGCCCTAGAATCCACATTCTTAAGTTGTCAAAAATATGCTCTTTACTTTTTTTTAAAATAGATCTCTGTAGAGGTATATTTTTGTGTTTGTAGGCTTAGAACAATAGATTTTATGTCATTTAGATTTCTTATCATTTCCATCCACTAAATCCTAGAACTAACAACAGTTTGTGTGACTTTTGACTTGTTTTTAATTCTAAGGGTGACAGTTTTTATAATTTGCCTCTAATTTTCTTTAACTGCTTATGTCATAATGGATAATATTATATCTCTTTGCCTTTTATAGACTGAGGAGCTAATCAAAGCTTTGCAGGATCTGGAAAATGCAGCATCAGGGGATGCTACTGTTCGACAGAAGATTGCTTCTCTGCCCCAGGAAGTGCAGGATGTGTCGCTGCTAGAAAAAATTACAGGTGAGAATGTAGTTCGGGTGAAAGATAGGAAAGAAGGAGCTATCTAGAGTCATACTAATATCTGTGGGTAGAGACTTTCTATGTAATGTTGGGCATTCTGCCATCTTGGCATATGAAGCCATTCTCATGCTAAACAAGGAAATTCTCCGAGGGCTGGGCAGCTAGCTCCACATTAAGAGCGGTTCCTGTTCCTGCAGGGGACCTGGGTTCTAGTTCACACACATGCATTGGGCAGCTAACAGTACCTTTAACTACAGCTCAGGGCATCTGATGTACTCTTTCGGCCTCCGTGTAAACTCACACACATATGGCATACTCAAATACACTTATACATATAAATAAAAATAATACAAATAAATCTTGGGACTGGAGAGATGGCTCAGTGGTTAAGAGCTCTTACTCTCCTTTCCTAGGACCTGGATCTGGTTCCCTGCACCCACATGGTGGCTCAAGTGCCTGTAACATCAGTTCCAGGGGATCTGATGCTGCACTCTGACCTCTTTTGGTACCAGACACACAGCTGGTATATTTATATACATGCAGGCAAACACTCACACAAATAAAAACAAACAAAAAATTAAATAGATAAAAATAAACCACAACAAAAAGAAGCTTTTGAAACACAATTTGAGTAGTGATTTGATTAATTACAGTAGAAATGCTGGGGTGCCATAGCCTGCCACTTTCTGAATAAGATCATTTGACAACGTGGTGCAAACTGTGTTTATGTGGAGCAATGGAGGTCAGGAAGGATAGGCTATGAACTCAGGACTTTTAGGTAAGAGGACAAAAAAAAGAATGTATGGTATATAGCTGTGATGTTTAATCCACTGCACACTGACAAGCTTGAAGGTTGATTTAGTGCCAAGAATTCTAGGTGTGTGGTTGGGCTCATCACAGTCACTCCAGTTAAACAGAAGAGTTGAGGAAGGGAGTGAAGTATGAGCTCATTTGTTAAAGTGCATGTTCTCTGCCTGGCACTCCGTGCCTCATGAGTCTTTAAAGCATTGTGTTCTTGTGTGTAAGAGGAGATTGAGACTTTGCAAACTTAGATATCTTGGCTAAAATCGCAGTCTTCTTGCAAAAGCCATTGCCCCTCCATCCCCTTCAGCTGGCTGCTTCTTTGGCTTCCATGTTCACCTGGAAGAAGTGAAAGCTATTGAGGCAATGACTTCCTTCAGTTGGCAGAGCTTTGAGGCTCAGTGTGTAGCAGGTGTTCCTGGTGTCATGCCCATAGCCTTTCAGGGATTAAATGTTAAGGAGGAGGCAGAGTTGGTGGGCAGTGAATCACAGGAGATAAAGTTGGTCAGGGAAAGCTTTCTGATGTGGGAATCTTTGATCCTCCCTTCCTTTGGGTCTGTATTCTACCACCTCTGTGAAGCCTGTTTCACCCCTTATTGAAAATGCTGACCTTTCACGCCAGAGCCCCACTTTCTCCTGTGTAGCTCTGATCTTCAGCTGATGACTAACCCAGTACTACCTACAACTTCCCTTCCTACTGAGAATACAGGCTTGAAGACAGAGGCTATTTCTTGTCTGTTGTCGTCTGTTGTCGCCTGCTGTCTGACAACCAAGGCACGAAGGAAGAACTCAGGTATTTTCTAGGTGATTGGAAGGTCGTGCACTGAGAATTTGGAAAGCCCATTGGGGTGAACTTCTTGACCTAGGAGAGAGGGGCTGGATACAGGGATTGTACATGCCTCTTGAGTTTGCTGTTAAGGGGAGCAGGGAAATGAGTAGCTGAGGAGTGCTAGCTGGTAGGGAGACAGAGCTAGGGGATCCCTTCTGTGCTGCTGGTTCTTAAAAAGGAGCAATGAAGGAGACAGGGCAAGCTTAGGGGACTGTCAGAAACTGATTATTGGAGCGAGTTGGCCAGGAATGGAGGATTCTTGAGCCCTGGTGGAGGACTGGTCTTAAGTGACTCACAAAGTTATGAGGAGAGCAAGCCCGAGCACAGCCATTGTTGGCCCCAGGCAAGATCTGCGCCTGCATTTGAACTGCAGGTTTTTGTTTTTGTTCTGTTTTTTGTAGCCCCTCCTTTTTAATTATTTTTTTTTCATACAGTATATTCTGATCACAGTTTCCTCTCCCTCTTCTCCTCTCATATCCTTCCCATCTTTCCACCAATCAACTCCACACCTTCTTTCTCTATTTTGAAACCAAACAGACAAATAAAAGAATAAACCAGAATCTACTAAAAAACCAAAACAGACTGAGCAGTGGTGGCACGAACCTTTAATCCCAGTATTTCTTTTATCCTCAGGATTTGGGATGCAGAGGCAGGTGGAGCTCTGTGAGTTTAAGGTTGGCCTGGTCTACAGCACTAGCTCCAGGATAGCCAAGGCTATACAAAGAAACACTGACTCAATAATAATAATAATAATAATAATGATGATGATGATGATGATGATGATGATAATAATAAACGAAAGCAGGAAAAAAGCATCAGAAACACGTATTCATACAGATACACATAAAACCTATAAAAATAAAAAAATCAGAAACCATAATATATAAGCAAAGACTGGTAAGATAGATAAAAGTTGCCCAAACAAAGCGTTACAAGACAAAGCATCTCCTAAAGTACCGTTGAATTTGTTTGTGTTGGTTTCTGCTGGGCCTGGGGCCTGCTCTTAAGTATAGTTTGGTTTGTGTATCCATTGAGATTCTTGGCAAGTGTTTGACACTTGGAGATAGATAGGCATGGGAGCTCTTGTCCACTTCCTCTCAGCACTGGGACCCCATCTGGCTTGGACCTGTATAGGTCCAGTCCATAATACCACCCACAGTCACCGTGAATTCATATGTGCATCAGTCCTGTTGTGTTTGGATAACACTTTTTCCTTGGTGTCCTCTATCCCCACTGGCTGTTATAAGCTTAGAGTTCCCTGAGCCCTGATGGGAGGGATTTGATGAAGACATCCCATTTAGACCAGGGTGTTCCAAAGTCTTGCTCTCAGCACATTGTCCATTTGTGGGTCTCTATAAGTTCTACAGGAGGAAGCTTTGCTGATGATGGCTGAGCAAGATGCTGATCGCTGATCTGATTTCCAGCCAGTATGGCTTTGTGTAATTCTTGAATGATAAAAAGCTGTGTTTCTTGGTTGCAATTACATGTATAAATAGATCTGGTTTTCTTATGCAAGTTCTTGAGGGTGAGAATTGACTTTCAAATTTTTAAAAAATTATTGGTATATTGTTTCCTTGCCATCTTTTTGCCACAAGAACTTTGACATCTTATTTGTTTGTTTCTTTATTTGGTTGGTTTTTTGAGACAGGGTTTCTCTGTTTCAGCCCTGGCTGTTCTGGAACTCTGTAGACCAAGCTGGCCTCAGACTCATACAGATCCACCTGCCTTTTCTCCCGAGTGCTGGGATTAAAGGCATGCACCACTGCCCAGCTAACTCTGGCTGTTAGAAAGAGATCAGTAGTCAAGGGCTAACCAAGCTCAAAGCAGCCACACTCAAGCTTATTCACAGGCAACACCGACAGTCTAGAGTACTGCATTGGTCCTTGCCCTCTATCACACAGGCCCTTATCCCACTTTGTTTTGCTTATCCCTTCTAAGTATGTGTTATTCTCTAATCCTGATGCCAAAGTCTGCTCTTTGGCATCAGTTCCAGCAGAGGGGTGGGCCCTCAGCAGCTCATTTCCTGGTGTTACTAGAGGCAAGTAAGGATCATATAGCTGTTCTATGCTAGAAATTCCTAAATCTTTTTGCCTCGAAAATGCTGAGGGCTCTCAGATTTGTGTCACCAAACTGTCTGGGAGCTCAGGTGCCCTTTGCTTCAAAGCATCAACCTGCTATTTTCATCCAAAAGACCTATTTTATTTATTTTTAATACTTAATTTGTATTTATGTGTATGGATGTATCTGCATGAACTTATATGTGCCACATACATACATGGACGTGTCCAGATTGGGTTGGAGCCTCTGGAACTGGAGTTAGTGATTGTGAGCTGCCTGATGTGGGTGCTGGGGATCAAACCCCTGTTCTCTACAACAGCAGTAAGTGGGCTTAACCACTCAGCTATCTCTTCAGCCCCCAGAAGGCCTTTTAAAGCAAGGTGCACATGCGCAGACTCCTGCCCCCACACAGCTGCAGCAGTTCTCTGTGGATCTAAATTCTCCTTTGTCTTCCAGCATTTGCTACACCAGGCTTGTTTACCGCTTCTTTTCTTTTTTGTTTTGTTTATTTTGCTTTGTTTTAGTTTTCAAGACAGGGTTTCTCTGTGTATCCTTGGCTGTCCTGGACTTGCTTTTTAGACCAGGCTGGCCTGGAACTCTCAGAGATCTGCCTGCTTCTGCCTCCCTGAGTGCTAGGATTAAAGGCGTGTGACACCCGCGCAGCTAAGAATACCTTTTTTTATACTTCAGGGTTTGTTCATTTTCCCTCCCCATAGCATGGTGACAAGCCATTATTTGGACATGAAATCAGTCTGGTCCATGATGACCAATACTTTAGAAATACAACACATAGTAACAAAAATGTTTTTCCTTCTTTTTTTGTTTTTTTTTTTTTTTTTCAGGATCTTGCTGTGTAACCCAGGCTGAGTGTGAGCCACCATACACTTGGCTGTTGCTTATTTTACAGACTGCTTCCACTGAGGGCCATGTTTAGATACTTTTCAAAGGTCCTCTATTTTACAAGTGTGTGAGACAAGCTGTTCCCAGGTGCTATGCTCTTTCTCTGGTGAACAGGGTCCTGCCAATCGGCTTCTGAGACCACATTTAGAGCCTCTCACAACTGCTGTTTTCTCTCAGGCTCTGCACACCTAAGACTTGAGTGCTTCCTCTGTTTCTTCAGAACAGTGGGAAGTATTTTTAATGCAGTAATATAGGCAAACACACTTCATCTTCTAAGAGGCCAGGAAAACCATTTCACAGATGACCCCAAGTACCTTTCTGCTGCTTTTGTTTGGAGAGCTTTTGCTGGAAGCTCTTTTCAGCCTGCCAGCTTTCCTGCCCCGTCCACTTGCCTCACTTCAGGCAATTCTAAAATGTGTTGTGTTAACAGAGTTGGTGCCTTTGCATTCTTGGCTAGGCAGCATTGTTGGTTCACAGGGTCTGGTTTATTCTTGGGCTCTGTGAATCTTCTCTCAGGAATGTTTGCAATCATACCTATGTGATTTGTATGTTGTCCCTGTTTTCTGCTCTTATTTGTACTCAGACAAAGAGGCAGCTGAACGTCTTTCAAAAACAGTAGATGAAGCATGTCTGTTACTAGCGGAATATAACGGGCGCCTGGCAGCAGAGCTGGAAGACCGGCGCCAGCTGGCTCGGATGCTGGTGGAGTACACCCAGAACCAGAAGGAGGTTTTGTCAGAAAAAGAGAAAAAGCTAGAGGTGAGTGCATTGCAGGGCAGACCCAGACTGCTTGAATAATCACCCTTCCTATAGCTCATATTATTCTTGGACTGACCTTTCTTTATCTTTTGAAAACAAGTGGAATAGGACCATCCATCTGATAATTGCAATTACTGGAGCCTAGTTAGAAGTTGAAGTCATGTTCTTACATGTCCAGGAAAGAAAAACTCATATTTTGAAAACAGGGACCTCTTAGTCACCACTTTTAGGATCTTAAAGCTGCTTCAGTTTAGTGTTACAGTTAAGAAATTATAAATTGAGGTACAGAAAGGTCAGCAAAACCAAAGGGTATTTAATTGGCTATTTTTTGGGAATCTGAGTTGTTTTGAGGTTTATAGACGCATGCTAAGGCCTGTAGGTTGCCTGCCTATAAGTTCTACTTATACATATTCCAAAAGTTCAGTTGTGCTTATGTAGCCTGCCTTATACTGTGGGCAGCAACCCATTTTTTCCTGAGTGTAGGGCATGTTCCTTAGTGTCTCCAGCAAAGAGGGTTTAGAACCATCCCCTGCTGTCTGTCTTCTTAACTCTTTGTCCCTGGGAGCAGAGCCAGGGATATTTGGGGTTCACCTGTCCCACTTGTTTGTTTCTTGGCTTCCTCTTGGTTTGTTCTCTCTGTTTAAAAGATACATGAAAAGGAGTAGGAAGGGAAGGGGCACTGAATTGGAGAATAAGTCATAATGATCATAAATACACCTCAAAAAGCCTCTTCAGTAGATAAGGGAGTAGAAGGCTACCCTTCTTCCAATGCGGAAAGTTCTGTGACCCAGAGGGAGGGACTACTGGGCTAGCTCCAGTGGTTATTGAAGAGGGAATACCATATCCTTACATACAATGATTATGGGGGCTGTAATGGCTAGAAGTACTGGGGACTTCGTGCCTAGCAGCTGGAGTGTGGAAGACAAGGGACAGCTGAGCAGCCGTGTGGCTTTCCTGTAGATTCAGCACTGACCAGAGGTCCTACCGGGAACTTCATCAGCAGTAGCAGACAGCCATTTATCTGCAGCGCTCATCTTTCACAGAGGAAGCATTTCAGCACTGTACCCTGGGACTAATAAGAGATTGTAATTAATGATTCTGGTTGTAAGTCATCGTGCCATCTGTTGAGCTGCCCCTTGGCGACACATTAAGGGCTTTCTCTGATCTGTCAGACATTGATTATCGTGAGCAGCTGTTGTTGGGTGGAACATGGCACGCCATCCTAGAGGACGGTCTTTGAGAAGGAGACTGTTGGTGGAGCCAGTTAACTCTTTGTTCTACCTCTTCCCCAGCTGCCATTAGCTATCTGTTTCAAAGGAAGGGGTCTTCTCCTACAGACTAGGTAGCCTCCTGGGTATCCCGAGAAGTTATGAGGCATAGAAGGTCATAGGTCAGTCATTCTGTAGCTTTGCAGCTCCCATTGTTGCTAGAGCACCGAATGGCATGGCATTGGAACCCAGCACCTGAGCATGGAATAGGAAGATTCTAGCACTGCAAGGGAGTCAGAACACAGGGTTCCTGTCCCACACCATATCAACCAGCCAGTTGGGCAGGACCATTCATTGTGAAATAAAACGAAGTTTGCTGCGTTTTAAAAAGCAAATGACTAGGTAAAATATAAGAGGCTGAGGGATGGCATTAGCGCTTTATCTGCGCTTGCTGAAAGCATGAACAGTTTGCTCTTCTGAATCTAAGATTTCCTTCCACCCCTTATAATAGACAGATCTTCTTCCATTCCATCCTGATGGCTATGGTTACACCCAGCGTGCAGCTTGAGGGAACCCCGAGTGCTGCGTACCTCTCCACCTTCCTTTTGTAACAGTCGGTCCTTAACACTGCCAAATCAGGAGGCCACTTACATGTGATTGGAAACCTCGTAGACAAACAGTTGTTTTCTTGGGAGTTTTTCTCCACAGTTCTAATTTGTTGTTAACAGTTAAGTTTTTCTGTATTTTATTTTATTTTTTTACCTTTGTATTTTCCTTTAGACAGCAAAATCTCTCTTTTTCATTGAGAACTTATGTTGGGTTTCTAGTAGCTTCTGAACCTTGAAGTGGAGGTGCTGGGTCAGTCTAGTGGGGAGGACTCATTCTGCCTCACAGAAGGAAATTGCGTTTCAAAGAAATCATAGTCTGTGTCAACAGCATAGGTAAACATACAGCCAAACAACTAATGGACTTAAGACAAGTAACAGTTCAGCTTGTGGTTTATGATAATCTCTGCTGGGAGTAAAGCCTTTTTGTAAAAGGAAATGGCAATTGAAGAAGAGAAATGTATGTTTATAAAAGGGGATCAGCCAGAGGCCTGGACAGGTATGTGAAGAGAAATAAAGTGTGTGGACATAGGCACTGGAGACCCTGTGGGGAACTGGGGTCTTGACTTCAGGGAGTCACCAGTCTGTACCTGTTGACTGATGGACACACGTGCAAAGATGGGTAAGATGTGTCTCCTCAGCGGGAGGTGCTTCTCAGGGTCAAGAGGTTTGTCTGCTTCCTTTCCTTGATGACTTGCCCTCCAGGGAGTGACCTGTAGCAAGCAAGGACCTAATGGGTAGTGTTGAAAAGCTTAGACGAAGCAGACTCTTCTAGCTCATCATGTCTGCATTGACACAGACCAAGACAAAACTCATTATTAATAACATTAATTTGAGCAGATGTTTATTAAGGATGTATGTAAAGTGTCAAATGCACATGCTTTCTGAACACCAGATGCCTCCAGCCAGCCCCTTGGAATCTGCTGGACACCATGCTCTTTAACTCAGAATTCTCAGGAGAAGTCACCTACCTTTTCCTTCAAAGACAGTTACTTCTAGGTTCCATTAAGTGGTTTAACAGATTTGCTTTAATATCTGGTTATTTACTATCTGGAGGGAAGTATTAGTAAAGGTGACTGTAGTAGAAAATCCAAGCACTTTGTGCGCCTGCTTTTTCCTTTTAGTAGAATTAGGCTTCATTTAGAGATGATACTTCTTGTTGTTGTTGTTTTGAGACAGGGTTTCTCTGTGTAGCCTTGATTGTCCTAGACTCATAGAAATCCTACTGCCTCTGCCTCCCAGAGTGCTGGTTAAAGGCATGCACCACCACGCCTGGCAAAATGATACCTTTTTAAAAACCATTTTTATGCTTCTGAGTGTCATGGTTGGCACTATATCACTTTCTTTTTAAACTCTAAGCAAGGTTAAAGGGAAAGCTGATGAAAATCGGTAATGCTTCGTGTTGTGAACACAGAAACTGAGAAATGGAAAAGAAAGCTGTGGGAAGGACCGGTGTTACTAACAGCTCAGAGGTCAAGCTACAGTGTGGGGCCGAAAGCAATGTTGACTCAAAAAGGTAAAGCCAAAGGTGCCAGAACAGCTTTCAGCTTTCAGACATCACTGTCAGAACAAGGGGACTTTGTTTCCTGCTGACAGAGGTGACTCTTAGGCCAAGCAGCTGCTTAAACCTCACAAGCCTTAGTCTGGGCAGGTTGGTCAGAGTGCCTGTCCTGTCATATTGGATGAAACGTGGTGTGCATATGTTCATCAGAGCCATCAGAAGGGGGCGGGGGTGGAGGAGAGAAGCTACTTGTGCAAGCTTTAAAGGAAGACAAAACATAGGGTCAGGTGCCTGCAGTCTCACCTCCCTAGCACAGCAGCTTCGTGCATTAAATCATGCTGTGTGTCTGTCATCTAGACTGAAAGGGGCTCTCCGTGCTGCCCAAAGACCGCAAAACAGGAAAGAGCTCTAGATGAATTCCCAGCTACAGACTTGTTCATAGATTGAGGTGAAATTATACAGCATCAAGTTAGCCATTTGAGAGAGCGTACATTTCAGTGACAATTAGTACTTCATAGTATGGAGCAGTTATCCTCTGTAAGGCTCTAACATTTCATCACTGCAGAGGGAAACCCCATCCCTATTAGGTAGTCAGTCCCTGGGCCCTCGCCCTCTGCTCCTGGGAACCACTAATAGGCTTTTTGTCTGGATGGTGCCTCCCCTGGAGATTTTAATGTCTCTTCTTTCAATTAGGGAATAGTTTGAGGTTTATCCACAAAGTACAATGATTAGTACTTCATTCCTACTGAGAATGAATGTTGGTGCAAATATTGATAGTTATTGCAATAGTAAATAGTATCTATTATATGGATCTGCCAGAATTTGTCTATTCACTATTATTGACATGCATTTGAATTGCTCCTACTTTTTAGTTACTGTGAGTAATGAATAATGCTGCTGTAGATAGTCATGTACAAGTTTTTGTAGACATGTTTTCATTTCTCTTGGGTGTGTGTCTAGGGTTGAGGTTGCTAGGTCAAATGGTGATTCTGTTTAACCTTTTGACACCCACACGCCAGACTATTTCCCACGCCAGCTGCCCTATTCGCTGCTGCAACTACCAATGTACAGGCTTCAGTTTAGTTGCATCCTTGCCAATATGTACCACTTTTTCTAACAGCATAGCAACTTTGAACTCATACCTGTGCTGATTGATTTGTGATTTTCAAAGTAGCAGTGGCGATGAGCATCTTTGCCTGTTCCGGGACCAGTTTGTTGTCCTTGTTGGAAGCATGACTATTCAAGTCCCTTTGTCCACTTTCAAGTTGAGTTGTTTGCATTTTGAGTTTTATGCATTTTTTATGTATTTCAGTAATTAAGTACTAGATAAGATTTACACACATTTTCTCCTACTGTGAAAGTTTTTATTTTAATGAGTTCCAATTTTACTCTAATTTTTCCTTTTGTTACTCTTGTTTGGGGTATTGCATCTAAGAAATCATTAACCAATTCCAAGACATGAAGATTTCTCACTGAATTTTTTAGCTTTAGTGTCTGAGCTCTTACATTTAAGTTGTCATCAGTTCTGAGTTAGTTTTGTATATGTTGTAAGGAAGGGAACCAACTCCTGTCCACTTGCCAAGCAGTATTTTTTGCAGTGACTGTTTTTTCCTCCAGCTGAGTGTGACACCCTTGTCAGAAATAATTGGCCATCGTTGTATGTGTTCACAGTTGTGTGCCACTGATTTCTGTGTGCCCCATGAGAGTGCCTCATTTTATCATGCAGCTCTTTAGGAAGTTTGAACGTGAAAAACACAAGTCTTCAAACTTTTTTTTCCCCATGTTTTGTGCAAGACCCCTTAAAATTCCATATGCATCTAAGAATTTGCTATCACCTTCTCAATTTCTGCAAGGGGAAAAAAGCCATTTGAATTTTACTAGTAGTTGCATTTAATACTTATTGGTGGTAAGATCTTGTTTCTTAGTCTGTGAATAAGAGCTAGATGGCCTTGCACTAAGCGTTATTCTCTGAAGCAGAATTTTAATAGACATACCAGAGTATCACTTACTGATTTGGCATTGTGAAAGCCCTGTCTAGGCACCATAAGTCTCCTTGGTCATAGATTAGGGGTGGAAACCTACTTTTCAGTAGCCAGTGATACTCCTCATCTCTAGAAGGCATCATATGTGCCCTCAGCAAAGTTACCGAGGTCCCCACATTACAAAGTAGTGTGACATAAATGCTTGGATGTCCATGTAATAGGATTATTGAGCTAAAGGAATTTTAGTGGCCATGTGGTTTGAGTGGCCAGAGTTGAATGATTTAAAACAGTCTCCAAAGCATCTTGTCATGGTGCAGTATCTTATGCATGGAGGTAGCAGTGATTGCAGACAAGCATACCAGAATGACCTGTGAGTGAGTGAGAATCTACTCTGCTCCTTGCTGCCCTCAGTGTGCCCATGCACATGCGCTGGTGGCCAGGGAGAAATGACTCAATGAACTTGGGGCTGTTGCTTTTCTCCACACTTGGCACCTCTTTCTAGCCTCTAATGAATCCTTAAGAATTTGACTTTAGACAACACAACTGGGAGGGCAGAATGATGTAGAGTCCCGCCTTGCTGTGTGACTGTGTATTTTTGTGCATGGCAGGTTTTAACAACTCGAGAAATTCTTTGGCTCCAACCAAGGGGCTTCTAAACCACACTGAAGGCCTGTTGATTTTGACAGCATCTCTCCAAGGTGCAGACGGTTTAAAAGCATTTGTTTCTACAGTGGGACAGACAGTAGGTGGAGATAGAGAGCTCCCCTTTGTCAGCTTTGGAATGCATTCTTCCCATTTCCCATATGATGAAAGCCAGTATCTTCTCTCACTGTTCCTACAGTATGTGCAGGCAATCTAATCCTTGTTTTTCATAAAAGAATTAATTTCTAGGTTTATCTTAGGATCTCAAGGTCACGGTGTCAGTGTGGGATCTCCTGACCCTAGGGAACATGGCTAGAGCTGGCTCACGTGGAGATTGTCAGGATATCTGAGTGGCCTGAGATAGTCTCAAGCTGACCCCACATATCTGCCTTTGCAGACACAGTTCTGTCCTCACTAGACCAGCATTATCAGCTCTAAGGGCAGATAGAACAGTTACTGAAGCAAGGGGTTCTGCTTATGCCTGCCAGATGTTCATGGGGGGCTGGTACCTGGATCCTTTCCATAGCAGGCCAGAATTACATCTAGAGCAGCTGACTAGCAGGATGTGATTGTGTGTGTGAGTGCACCTGCATGTGGTGCTCGGGTTGGAACACTGCCGTGCCATTGAGCTGCACCCCAATCCACTGTTGGCAGCATTGCACCTCCTTCTGAGCAGCCCTCCTTACATTCTGCTGTTGTAGGCGGCACCTACAGTGTGCGGGTGCAAACCAGCTCTGCCTCTCCCCCAGCCTTCCCCTTACTCTTTTTCTTGATTGTAAAAGTAATAAATCAGGAAACCCAGATAATACATATAAGGAAAAAAAGCTTATTAGTTTATAACCTACAAAGTATTGGTTTTAATTTGGATCTATTTCCTTTCTTTTTCTTTCCATTAAAGTTAAAATGGAGAGCCAAGCATGGTGGAACACACATGTAATTCCAACAATGAGAAGGTTGAGGCAGGAGGATCATAAGCTGCAGGCCAGTGCTAGACTGGCCTGTATGTGGGAGACACCGTTCTCGCTAATTTGTGAAATAATGGGTGATGTGTAGCGGCTTTTAATCTTGTTGTTTTCACTTTGCGTAATTACTTTTTCTTGCTAACAGAAGCTGTGAGCAGTTCGATGCCTGTGTTCCTTGTGAGCGTTTCTCTTCTCATTCTACCTCTCCATTTCTTGTAACTTCTCTGCCAACTCTTGGTGTTTGGATGATTTTCCTCTACATTTCTAGAAGTGTTTCTGTGTAGACGTGCAGGTGTCTGTACACCGAAGGGTATTTGTTTCAGGGTCTTCTCCCTACTCTGCACTCCTTTCTTAGGGGCTCTTGTTCTCTTCTGAAATTTACAGATACATCAGGTCGTTCTGTGAGTCTTTCCCCCTCCCCACCACTGCAGTTAAGGATCACCTTTGTTTTGTGAAGGAGCAAGTAGTGAAGAGTTAACTAGACAGTAGGCTGTCTTCTGGCCTTTACGTGAGCTTGCTTACATCTGTGACAGCTGTGGGAAAATGCAGATACTTACAACACTGACTTGAGTGAGCATAATTTCAAGAGCAGGGTTCAGATGACAGACATTTGAGCTGTGGTAGCTAACTCTGTTTGCCTCATTGAGTGTGTGCTATTTTAGTCTGTGTGAATGCCCTGCTGTTAAGCTGGGCCTCTACTCTCACTTCAAGCTGGTGCTTTGGAAAAGGGAAAATTGGAGAGGATGGTTGTTTGCTTTGTAGCCTTCCTTAGAAGTTACATCTCTATTTTTTTATTTTGGTTTTTGTTTTTTTTTTCCTGTAATGCCAGGTATACAAGGCTGTAATGCCTGCATTCAGAAAGCTGAGACAGGAGGACTGTAACTTTGTAAATTTCAACACAGCCAAGTCTCCCAGCAAGGAAGGCCTCTGAATACCCTTAAGACCAGCGTCGTGGTTATGAGCGGGCAGGCCCAGTTCTCTACACCGTCCCTGGAGGTTGCTCTGTTCAGGCTCACTTCGATGGGGCATAGTCTGGCTGGGAGTTGTTTCCATAGAGACAGACTTGCCCACTGCGGTCATCGATCCCTTGGAAGGGAGCCGCATGACCTCTTCCATGCCTTCCCTGGCTTTTACCATTGTGGTTACTTCAGCCTTTTAGCTTTAAAGTGATTTGTTTTTTTGTTAAATTTTATTTATTATTCACTTATGTGCATGTTTGTGTGTTTATGTATACACATATACACGTGTGTGTGTGTGTGTGTGTGTGTGTGTGTGTGTGTGTGTGTGCATGCACTACATATATACAGGAGTCCTTGGCAGCCAAAAGAGGGCAGGGCATCAGATCTCAGGAGCTGGAGTTGTGGGTGGTTGTGAGCCACCTGCTGTGGGTGCTGGGGACTAAACTCATGTCTTGGAAGAAGCTGCAATTACTCCCAACTGCTGAGCCACCTCTCCAGCCCTTTGATGTGAGTTTGTCTTCTGTAAAGGAACAGTTTTACTTCTGAGGCAGTTGTCTGTCAGTGTGCCTCATGACTCTGCATTCTGACCCTCTCTGGAGCATTTAATACTGTGTCTTCTCAGTACCTGGTGTTTTCTTTCCCTGGTTTTGAGTCACCCTCTGATGGTTCTAGTCTACTTTCTCTAGGATGCTCTTCTCCATCTCCATCCTGTAGCCTTTCTCTTATTGTAGACCTTTTCCCCAAGTGACTTCCACCTCGTTTGCTTTAGTTGCTGCCTGTATGCCCTTGCCTTATGCAGCTCAAGACAGTTCAAACAACACGGGGAGGCCGAGCTGCTCCTCCTTCTCACGGAGTCACACAGTGGCAGTGCCACCCAGCAAAACAAAACACCTGTAGTCTTAGCACCCAGGAGGCTGAGGCAGGGGGTTGGTGAGTGTGAAGCCATGCTAGGCTACATAGAGGCCCCCTCCCCAGTATTCTCTACTCACCCAGCACTTTTCCCAGTATCCCACATCTCAGATGTGGCACTTAGCCTCCTCATGCCCAACATCCTGTTGTACTTCTTGGTTTCTCAGATTGACCTCCCAGCCATGTTCAGTGGCTCTGTTTTTCTTGAGTTTGCCCCACTCTGCTGCCTGTCTCCACCTGTGCTATCACCTCTCCACTGTAGCCTTACTTGCTGATTACTTGCTTTTGCCCAACAATTCAGTCTTTACACAGCAACCTTGTCATGTTTTCAAAATGCAGCTCTGAGTATACCATTACCCTGCCTACACATTTAAGTGGCTCTCATTGCCCCTGAAATGGTCCAAATCATTATTCCCACACACACACCTGCCATGGCTTGCCTCCTCCCTCATCACTTATGGCTTGCCTTTTCCTCTTCCCCATCAGCCATGGCTTGCCTCCCTTCCTTGCCACCAGCCTGTGCTCTGGTATTGCCCATGCTGGCCTCTCATCTCTGGCTTTAGTGGGTTGTTTCCTCCCCCTGCTTCTCCCTTACTTTGCACCATTTCCCCTCACCGGTCGGACCCTACTCATCATCTGTGAGTACCTCACTGTCTCTTTGGTCAGGATGCCTTCAGATCCCACGCTGTAAAGCCAAGTGCCCTCTCTGTGTATGTTACCTCAGCCCCTACTTTCCCTTCAGAGCTCTGCATCTCTTGTGGATTCACAGTTATTTCCCTGTATGTCTAAATCCTTTCTGCATTACCATTCTCAACCCTCTTCAGCTCAACAGTCAGGGCAGGTCGTAGCTGGATGAGAGTCTAAGTATGGTTCAGGGTCTTCTCTTTGGCAGGGAACTTCCACTGACTACCCTGAGGGTGTCCACATGAGGTCTTAGCTAACTTGTAGACCAATTCCTTCCTCTCTGCAGTCCATAGATGGATGGTTTGGAAAGTGGTGCCATTTAGTTGAAATTTTCTGGTTTTTGTTTTTCCCTAATTTTGGACGTAGGCATTGAGAGAAGAAAGGATGCCTCTAGTCAAAGGACCTTCTGTATGCTTAAGGCCCCATCTGATAAATTCGCTTGACTTTAAGGACAGTTGAATGGCTTGTGAGAAGAGGATTTTATATTTCACTAATAATTCTTTATCTTCAAATTTACATCTCTCTCTTAACATATAAATCAAAAAGATTAAATATTACTCATAAAATGATAGAGACTAGGAGGGCTGGGTGTTCTTTTACCTCAGATCTGTTAATTCATGCTAGTTTTGTCCTAACCACCCGCAGTACAGGAATGGTTTCCATTCCTGTTATAGACCTGCAATTTCAAGAGTTGGAAGATGCAGGCAGAAGCATCAGTTCAGGGTCATCTGTAGATGCATAGCAAGGGCTAGTCTGAGCTACATAAAACCGTGTCTTTAAAAAAAAAGTTTTAATATTTTTATTTTACTGGTATTATATATTATGAAGGGTCCCATTGCACAGGTGCCTGTATTTTGAAGGACCCATGAGTCTTTTCAAAGTGCTTTATAGATTTTTACTAAATAATTAATGTATGTGTTTTCTTTGTTTGTTTTACCTCTGGGGAACTGGAGGTTAAATGTAGGACTTTGAATATGAGGCAGTTTACCACTGAGCTGTGTCTCCAGCCCTCTTTTTATTTTAATTTTGAGGCAAGGTTTTAGTAAGTTACCCAGGCTAGCCTTGACTTCCCTCTGCAGTTCACCTATCTTTAAAATCATTTTGCAGGTCAAACTGGCCTTGGACTTGTGATCCTCTTATTTCAGCCTCCTAAGTAGCTAGAATTACAGGCCAATCATGACTTTAAATTGTAAATGTCTTTCTTTTTTCACCACATTGAAATTATTAAGAATTGCTTTGTCTTAAAATTAATTTTGTTTTGTCCTTTACAATGTTGTTAGTGTGTGTATAGGCACATAACTTTGTGTTTTCCCCTTGTTTGTGTAAATCCCTATCAGACTTGGGTTTTTTTTAATAATTATTTACTTTTTTATGGGTATGTGTATCTGTGCGTCATGTACATGCCTGGTGGCGACAGAGGCCAGAAGAGTGTGTAGGATTCCCTGGAATTGGAGTTACAGCTGGTTGTGAGCCACTATGTTGGTGCTAGGAATTGAACCCAGATCCTCTAGAAGAGCAGCCAGTGCTCTTAACCTCCAAGCCCTTTCTCCAGCCCCAAGACTGGGGTTTTTGTTGTGGCAGTAGAAACACTTTGAGGATCCCCAGAGGGAAAAGAAGCACCCAGAGAAGCTTTGTGTATGTTCTAATGTTTAAGGAGCCCACCACCACATGACAGATGCCCTGTGAATGGATGAATGTTCAGAGGACACTCCTCTGTGGTCATTTTGCCATTTGTCCTTTTAGAGGGTTCTGTGTGCTCTTTTATCAGTGGCTTTGGTAATGAAGCTGACCAGGCCCCAAGCTTGGGGAGTGCAGCCACAGTTTCTTCTCTTCTTGTAACTTCTCCACCATCTTACTCAGCAGCTCCAGCCCCACTCTGGCCCCCAGAATGTGTCATTTTGAAATGTAGTAGCTGGAGCTGGCTGGGAGAGAGGTACAGGCTAGTGATGTCTTTTGTTCCATGTGGATCTTTCCAGAAAATTTAAGGCAGCGTTCTTAATTCCAATATGAAGACATAAGTGCTGTTCTTTCAGCCAGATGGATGGTTGAATAGAGTTGCTTACTGATGCTGTGATTTTAAGTGCCGGTCCTTTGAGCCTTAATGGAGGATAAAGCTTTGGTGGTATGGGAGGGTTGAGTTAGGTTAAATCATACCCAGGTAAAAGTTTACTTCCTCTTTTCTTTTTCCACTTCCTTGTGCTGGCATTGGAACTGAGGCCTTGTGCATGCAAGGCAAGTGCTAATTTTGTTTGTTTTGAAAATGAAATTCCTGTAGAAAGGTCACTGTGCTGTCAGCCCCTGTCATTTTTAACCCGCTTATCCCAGAGCTCATCTTCAGCATGTCAGGTCTGGCTTACTGCCCTGGCCATAAAAGGCAAAGAATGTACCAGGCCCTGTTTCCTCAGCACTTCGTTCCTTGTGCCATGAGTTCACAGTGTTAGCCAGTGCTGTTAATGCCCTTTCTCTTATAGTTTGTGGCTGTGAGGCAAGACTCCAAAGCTTTGTCAGTAGTATAAATCCTAGGCATTATCTCAGAACACACCTTAAGCTATCTCATTTGAAACATTACTTGGCAGCCACTTTGGAAGCTCATTACAGTGCCCTGGATCTTGACTCCAGTGGTGGCAGCGGTCAGATATGGCTTGATCTGTTTCAGGTCTCTGCACTGATGTTCTGTATGCAGGCTGGCTGAAGCATGCCCAAGTAGGAAGGAAGGGGGTGGGGCCGTTGGGTTTGCCTTGGCTTCTCAGGGGAGGTACTTGTGAAGGGAAGCAGCAAAGGCCTTGTGAGTTGTGGCTGCAGGAGAGACCACAGCCTGCAAAGTACTGAAGCAGCAGAATTCTGGGGTGTCCATGGGGTGGCCCCTAATCTTCTAAGTGCATGGGCCAAGCAGGGAAGTGTGAGTGGTTGATTCTGCACTTGGGTCAGGATGAGCACACACAAGCTTCTGTCCTTTACCTGTTCAAGTGGTTCTTGGTGTGCTAGAGAGACAGGAAAGCTGCACCCTTTGGGAGTCAGCATGCTCCCAGTGGGCCTCCTCTCAGGAAGCTGGTCTGAGTTGTATTCTGGTTACTCACTGTTCTATTGCTGTGAAGAGACACAATGATTAAGGCAACTGTTTGTTTGAGGTGTGTATGTGTGTGTGTGTGTGTGTGTGTGTCTGTGTGTGTGCAGCTCTGGCTGTGCTGGAACTAGCTCTGTAGACCAGGCTGGCCTCAAACTCACAGAGATCTGCCTGCCTCTGCCTCCCAACTGCTGGGATAAAAGGCTTGTGCCACCACTGCCCTGTCAAGGCAACTCTTAAAAGAGAAAGCATTTTACTGAGGTTTGCTTACAGGTTCAGAGGATTAGCCATTACCATCGTGTCAGCGAACATGATGGCACACATGACACTGGAGCAGTAGCTGAGAGCTACATCCTAATCTGCAGGCAGAGATAGAACTGGTCCCAGCATGGGCTTTAGAGAGTCCCAGTCCATCCCCAGTGACAACATCCACCCCAAAGGGGACACCTACAACAAGGCCATGCCTCCTAATCTTTCTCCAGTAGTGCCACTCGCTGGTAACCACTCATTCAAATATATGAGCTTGTGGGGGCCATTTTTATTCCAATCTCCACAGGTGGCATTGTGGAAGGGGACAGGAGTTGCGAAGAACATTGTTTTCCAAGGGAGCCTTTCAGCAACAGCTTGAGAACCACACTGCCAAGAGGAAAGGCATGCGATTCTTAGATTTTTCCTGAGCTCTTATTGTCCCTGCTCAGAACCAGAGAAAACTGGGAAGGCAGCTCATGGGGGAGCACGCTGCCCTGCCTTGCGGAGCATCAAAACAGAATGAGGAGTGTGAACTGAAGTTGCACTCAGAGTGGTTTTTCTTGGGCTTGTTCTTGAATGTTTTGTTAGTCTGTGACAGCATTTGGAAAGCCTAACTCTTCAAGAAGGGAAAAGATGGAGTCTGCTTAGTGACCCACAAGAGGACTAGCCCCAGCTTGACCCACTCGCCTGTTCGTCACTAAGCTGCGTCATTCAGCTGCCCTGTGAGGCCTTTCTAAGGCAGTCTTGACTTGCATTTAGGTACTCTGAGGCTATGGCTGTTTGCCCATTGATTATTTAAACCCCTTGACCTGCTAGGTCTTTCATTTGTTTCACTTTTGAGGCAGGATCTCTCTGTGTAGCCCAGGTTGGCCTTGAATTTGTGATCCTGCTTTAGCCTTCCGAATGTTGTGATTAGTAATGCATCATGTCCATAAAGAGACCGTTGGTCTGATGCTTTAGGCAGATGTCACTTAAGTATTGGTGCAAGCAGAGGCAGGGGACCTTGGCTTTGTAGAGCCCAGGCTTGAAGGTGGCTTTCACTGCCTGAAGTCTAAGTATGAGGAAGATGGCTATACCATCTGTGTGTGGGCCTCTGTGTGTGTTTCTCTGTTGCTGGTTTATCCAGCTACTGTGCTGGGCACTGCAGGGTGTGATGGATGTGGAGTGAGGCCTATGTATCCAGACCTTTCTGGTTTGACAGAAGAGAATCCTCATTAATAGTTTGCATGTTTCCTCAAGCTCATCTCCCTAGTGTACCAAGGTATTTGGCACTGAAGAACTGAGTTACTGCTGGGTGCACACTTTTAATCCCAGCACTTGGGAGACAGAGGCAGGTGGATCTCTGTGAGCTCAAGGCCAGCCTGATCTACATAATAAGTTCCAGAACAGCTAGGGCTACATAGTGAGGTTCTATCTCAGATGCCCCTAACCCCCAAAAGAACTGAGAATTAAAGAAAGGTCTTTATGTCAGGTTGTGGTGTGGTGTTGTACGCCTTCAATCTCAGAGATGATTAAATCTCAGGAGGCAGAGGCAGACAGATCTCTGTGAGTTCAAGGTCACCATGGTCTACAGAGTTCCAGGACAGCCAGGGCTACACAGAGAAACCCTGTCTGGAAGAACCAAAAAAAAAAAAAAGGAAGGAAGGTTGGTTTTCATGGTGAAGGCTGTTCCTGCACTTCAGGAAGAAAGAGGAAACTGTCTCAAACAGGATTGTGTAGGCAGAAGCATCGCTAACCTTGGGCCTCTGAGTCTTCCCAGCACTTTGGATGCCTTCCTGTATGAAAGTCTGCGCAGCATAGGCCCAGCCTCAGGAACCCCCTTATCCTACAGAATGCCTTGGCGGTAATAAGCCTCTAGGAGTCTCTAAGCTTCAGACCTCACATAGCCCACTATTTTCTCATACAGATTTATTAGAAGTATTGTGAGCTAAGGACAGAAAAAAACTGCCATATTTCTATCATTGGGAGTCGTAAGCTAGAGGAATGTGAAAGTCCAATGTGACTGAGGTGAAATAGAATTGGGAGCTCTGTTGCTCACCTAGCAAGGGAGGCCTGTAGGGCAAAGGTGGGGGTGTGACCCCTGCTCTCTGGGCACTGACTGGACTTTTTTTGAGGCAGGTGGAGATCAGTCAGTAGGTAGAGGGGCAGAAGCAGGCTTTGCTAGTTCCAAGGGAAGCAGGAGACCCCTCCAGTGCTTTGGGCTCTGACTCATGGTGATAGTGGGGTGCATTGTACCTTCTCAATGGGAGGGTATGGGGAGAGCAGACTGGAGGAAAGGCTGGCAGCACCCCTAGAAAAACTAACAGAGGCTCCCAGACAGTCTCTTCAAGGACTGGCAGTGGAGGGGTCTTGGAACCAGGTGGTGGCAGTTGGGTACTTTGAGATATGGAGAGCTTGTTTGTGAGTGATTGCTCGACGGTGGTCTGTAAGCTCCTAACAAAAAAGTGTGCTTTTCCAATGATTTGTCCAGCTTTGTCTAGAGCATTGGTCCTCAACCTTCCTAACGCTGCAGCCCTTTAATACAGTGTCTCATGGTGTGGTGACCCAAACCATAAAATTATTTTTGTTGCTCCTTCATAAATAATTTTGATATTGTTGTGAGTTGTAAATATTTTTGGAGATAGAGGTTTGCCGAAGAGGTTGCAACCCACAGGTTGAGAATCGTTGATCTAGATGAAGCTCTCAAAAATTTCAGAAGCATATAAGCACCTGCATTGTTATACAACCATTGAAGACTAGGTAAAAGAACACAAATATGTCACTGCTTTTGACTTCCTCGCCTTATATGCTGGGCTTGATGTCCTTCAGGCTTTCAACATGGCAAGCTGATGGTCTTTGATAAATCTGGACCTTTGGGTGCATGGCAGCTGAGCCTTGATTGGCCTGAGGAGCAGCCTGATTGGGGAATGCAAAGCAAGTGGGTGGGACTAGCTGACTGGTCCATGGGCCAGCCCAGCAGTGTAACCCAGTGTCTCCTTTTGTCTTTCTAGGAGTATAAACAGAAGCTTGCTCGAGTAACCCAGGTCCGCAAGGAACTCAAGTCCCACATTCAGAGCTTGCCAGACCTCTCACTGCTGCCTAATGTCACAGGGGGCCTGGCACCTCTGCCCTCTGCTGGTGACCTCTTCTCAACTGACTAGGACAGGTATCATGCCCCAGATTCCCTTGCGTGCCAGAGAAAAGAAGCAAGTCACTGTTGGAGACAGCCTTCTGGCCCCAGCTCCATCTCTTCAGCCAGCATCTGCCTCAGTCATGAAGCCGGGGGGGGGGGGGAGGTTCTGACTTCTCGTTCTCCTCCCACTCCCTCCTGAGCACAGTTCAGAACCGTGCAAATGGACTCAGTTTCAATTCGTATTTGTAAGAATACAGACTCTCCCTTCCACTCATGTTCTCATGCCCCTGTTGCTTTTCCATTCTTAGCTCTATATTACACCCATAAGCCATGAAAATCATGTGTACTTCTGGAAGCTTTTGAGAGAATCTTGCTTCAAGTGACAGCACATGTCATGGAGGTCTGAGCCAGTCTTGGCCAGGTTCGGAACAGGTTCCCAGTGAGGGATCCAAGCTGCAGGCGTTGGCTCACCTGGCCACCATCTGCCCACAAGGTCAGCAGCACAGCTTTGCCACAGAGAGTTTGCCAAATTGCTGACCCTTCCCAACCACTACTTATGCTAGAGAAGTGTTGTCAAGGTTAGGTGTGTTTGTTTTGCAAGCATTTTAGAGAATCTAGTAATAAGATTCAAAGCTGATCTAGGTCATAGTCACAGTGCAGGTGCAGAGTGACAGGGATCCCAAGTCATTTGCCTGGTTTCTCCCCACAGCCTTCCCGTGCCATACTTCTCAAGGGTCCCCAGGATCAGAGTTCCTTCCTAAAGCATGACCCTGTGGCCCGCTGGTGCTGTGAAGATAGCTGTTGAGATAGCATGCCCAGGCCAATGAATGCTGCACAGGTAGAGTCTAGGCTGTTGTGCATGTTGCTCTCACCCTTCTGTCAGGGACAAGAGTATACACTAATGTTGCTCAAAGGGCATGCATCCACTGTGTGGTGACTAAACTTGAACATCTCTGCAGATAGGACACTGAGCATGCCAGGCACTTGATGCCACTATGTTCGTCTATGCTCCCATGCAAGGAGAGGAGAATTCTCCCCTCCAGCAGAGGAAGGGAACAGAGGGAGGCTAATTTGGGTTTTAATTCCATTATCATGCCAGCTGACGTTATGACTGAATGATGTAGTTAAGATTTTTATCTTACGTCTAGTGAGGATTGGGCCTGGACCTGGAAATCATTCTAATCTGGCAGGTTCATTTTTGACATTGGAAAGGATAGGGCAATCATTTTGCCCTATTAGCATTATAGGAATTGTATCCGGAGCTGAAGTCCAAAAGCCGTAAGAAGGAATTCAGTGAAGGGGATTTGAGAAGTTTCATTACTTTGAGTTGCCGTTCTCAGGATTACTGACAAAGCACACACTGTTTTACATGTTAAGGCAAACCTGTGTGTCACCAAGTAGGCAGGCCTCATTCTGAGAAGCCGCCCCATCTGTAAGAGGTGGGAATGGTAGTACTCAGTTCCACTGTGCAGAGCCAGGTCTCGTGGGAGCCGTGGCATTCACGTCGAATGCAGGCTGCTATTTGCTTGTTCATTCTACCTGTTCTGTCAGCATTGTTTTCTCCAGAGGCCGCAGGACAGCACTTACTTCGGTGACAGCCCAGTCTCTGCCTTGAACCCCCCTCACACACAAACACGGTGGCCACTCTAATGTCACATGGGCACACCGTTTCTAAACACCTCCCTCACACACTGCTTTCCCACAGAAGCAGTTGTTTGCCAGCCCCAGACCAAAGGACTGAAGCAGCCCTGCTCTGATCACTAGGAGGGAAGATGACAACATAATGGATTTAACTCACTGCTGTGTTTTATCCTTTGGAGTCTGATCAGCAATCAGTGCATAATTCAGGACACGAACCTGTAGCGATTATGTAAATGGATGTGTTGGCCTCTTAACACCAGTTACTAGCAGACTTCCTGTGAGGAAGTTAGTTTCCTTTTAATGAAATGCTTCTGTTTTTTAATCCTCCTTGTTGTGTGCCCCCAGTCTCCTGACTGTGTGCTTACTTTCCTTGTTTAATTTAAATGAAACTTCTGGTCCCTGAGAGTTGATCTGGCGGGTGGGGTGGGTGACTTTTGGTTTTGTGTTTATTTAGGGCATCCATAGGCCTCAAGGATTTTTCCTTTAGGGTCCTATTTCTCAGAAAGTCTTCAGTCTTTGTTTTTGTTTTGTTTTTCTTAAAGGATATTTTTAAAGCTTAAATTTGTATATTAATTTAGGACTTTATTTAGAAGTATAGGCTGCTGTTGGTGGCAGCAGTATATTCTGAAATGTCTCATAGATATATATTTTTGAATAAAGATGGTGTTGTTGAACAACATGTGATGTTTCTTCTCCCTCCCTGTGTGGTGCTTAGTGATCATCTATGGAGAATGTCCTGTCAGCACAGGGTGAACTCACCCTCAGTTCTTTCTCGGAGCTCAGTTGGCCAGTTAGCAGTCTGCACTGCTGCAGTGAGGGCTGACCGCACTTGATCCTTGTGCAGGAGTGAGGGCTGGCAGGGCCAGTGACCCCCCTGAACACACCGAGGACAGCCTGGCAAGCCTGGGGCTGCAGTATTTTCATGCACACCGTCAGGCCTCATGGGAATGGTTTGATTTGCAGTATGCTGAAGCTGCTCTTGGAAAAAATGCAAAATAAAACACCGTCTTTTAAAACCATTTTCATGGATTTCTGTTTGGTGTTGACATCCAGTGGAAGACCGGGTGACTTAGTATTACTGGCTAAAACTCAGAGTAATAGAGAAGGTCCTAGAGATGGAGTCCTCTGAAGCAGCTGATGTGTTTGGAAATGGCTGGGATCTTCCCACTAGGTTACAGTGGTGCCACCTCCCAGGTGTGGGTCATCTGTCTCATGATGCAAGGGACTTCCTTTTTAGTAATGGTGGTCCAGGCTCGCGGTCAGGAAAGTTGAGACACATTACCTGTGTCCATTTTCCCCCTTAGATTTTTTTTTTTTTAATGTGTGTGAGTTTTTCCTGCATGTATGTATGTACCCCATGTGTATACCTAGTGCCTGTAGAGGCCAAAAGACAGCATTAGGTTCCTTGGAACTGGAGCTAGAGATGGTTGTGTGCTGGGAATCAAACCTGGTCTCCTGCAAGAGCCCCAAATACCCTACTGCTGAGCCATGTCTCCAGCTCCTCCCACCACCGCCACCCGGTATAAAGTGTGAACCTCATAGACAAGCTCTCCTGTATCCTAGCTGGCGTTACCTGGTTATGCCTTCACTCCTGCCTATAAAGAGTATGTCCGTAGTTCCCTTTTGACTTCAATTAGCACTTGAGATTATGACATGGCTCTGAGGTCCTCACAGCTGGAGATGGAGCATGAGTTGATGCATTTGCCAAAATGCATCCCTTGTGTGATTAGAGCCTTTAACTCCATGTGACCTTTCTGGATCAGGTGCCTCTCTCTCTGGGCCTCAGTTTTCTTATCTCTGAGATGTATGGTGCTAGGTTATTCCCAGGCTCTCTGCCAGCCTACATAGCCTTTAAGAACTCTGGGTAGCATATCCTGGGATGCCAGTAAGAGATAAGTGAGTAGGCTCCTGAACCCGCTAGATAGGCGTCAGTGACACCGTGGAGATTTGGGTGTGCAGGGATAAGGACCAGACAACGCGGATGAGGCCGGGATGGTGGGTGAACATCGTGGCTTGCCAGCTGTCAGCTATACTGGATTTATTTGGGGTCTTTTAGAAAAATCCTTTCTTTTTCTGGCCTGGTTTTGCTCTTCTGGAATAATTTATCTGACTGAACTTATTTTTTTACCACCTCTGTGAGGTTTTCCATTTAAAAATCATTCTTCCACTCTCAGGCACAGATTCAATTAAGAATCCATTATTCCTTTGCACAGTAGGTTCAGATTCATACAGCTTTATGCAGCGTTGAAAGCCCAGTTTGTTCAATTTTTTTTTTAGACCAAAGTAGTTATTTTGCATTAAAAATTTATTTTCACCAGTGGTTTGATAAATATTAAAATTAGCATTATGAATCAATTCATCTTTTTTTTTATTTTTAACAAACAAAGCGATGATTTTGGAAAGTGCTGTCTTGTGTCTCCTGTGATGACCTTGGGCAGGTCAGTCAGTCACTTAGGGGCCTGGCTGCTCTTCACAGGAAACAAGTAGGTTAGCCAAGTGACTGCTAAGGTCCTTTCAAGGTCTGAAGTTCAGTGCCTGGGCTTCCAGAACCTTTCTGCCTACTGAGACTCTTACCCGTGAGCTCAGTCCCTGCATAATGCCCTCTGAGGGTTCTAAGTGCTGGCTGGCTGTGTGTGTTCTTAGTGATGAGATAGGTGAGGCAGTCACAACCCAGTGGGGCTAGTGCCAGTCTGAGATGAATGAGGGGCTCAGGGATGCCTGGGACTGTTAAATAATATATGTAGGTATTCACACACATACATCACGAGAGGTTAAAAGTAAGGTGTGTTGGAAGGCTGCATACCATAGGTGGTATTTCTAGTAATGCCATATTCTGAGCCCCTTGCCTAGGGTTGAGTATTCTCTCAAAGAGCACCACTGGTCAGTGTGAGGAGTCTCCCAACAGGAAGCAGCGTTGTCGGCAGTATTCCCCCAAGACTGGGATAGGAGGCCTGCGTGGGCTCAGAGTTGTCCCTGTACGGAGGCAGTCCAGGAGACTATGATGACCCCTGCCTTGCAAAAACTAAAGGATGCGGTGCCAGCAGCTGGCTAGGTGCAAAGATGAAGGATCAAAGAGGAGATGTGCCCCAGCCTGGTGAGCCCTCCAAAATGGGTGAGAGCAGCGGCCACATTCTGGAATGTTCTGCCAGGACATGCTGGGGAAGGACCACGTGTGAGCTAAAAGCCAAAAAGGGCACATCATTCTGAGAGACCCTGGGATGGGGTGAGCTTGGGGGACTGGGAGAAGAAGGTGAGCACACCCCAGAGGAAGTTGTGGAGCCTTGGCCAAGCCAGGTCATGTCACAACCCCTCAGAAAGGGCTGTCTCTCCCTTCCCTGGCACTGCTCAGGCCCTGGAGGGGTTAAAGGAGGTCTCCCTGCCCTATGCTAGTGGCTTACATGCAGCACACCTGGGCCAGCCTTGCCGCTTGCACGGCAGCTGAGCCCTGCGTGTATAAACAGCTGAGTTGGAGCAGCTAGCTCCTTCGTTAATACTCTGAAGTCGGGCGTTTGCCCACTCACTGGATCACAGCGCTGCAGTTACTGGAGCTCACCAACCTTCTGCTTGTCCTATTGGTGGTTTACTTTTAGGATTCTCCGTTCACTGTTCTCTGTTACTCAGTTTCATTTCCACAGCATTAAGCTGTCAGCTCAAAAACTACCCTTCTCTGTGTATATGTGAATACTTCTTTTAATCCTGGTAAGATACAAAAAACATGATTAGTCACTTGGCCCATTTTCCGTGCTATTTGCTGCATTTGTGATGTTGTGCAGCCAGTACCATACCACTATCCAGTTCCAGAACATTCTCAACCCTGTTTAGGAAACCAGATAGCCATGAAGCGGCCACTCCCTCTATCCCTCCCTCCTGGCCCCTGACAAACAGCCTGCTTTCTGTTTCTCTGAATCCCTTAATCTAGATATTTAAAATAAATAAAATTATACAAGTGCAACCTTTCGTGTCTAGCCTCTTTTCACTTGGAATGGTACTTCCTGCTTATTTTACCTGCGTTTGTAGCAGACGTCAGATTTCATTCCTTTCTAGAACGGAATGGCATTGTTGTATGGACATGCCACATTGTGCTTGTTGGTTAATTTGGATATTTTTGTTGTTGTTTTGTTTTTAACCTCTTGGCTTTGTTGATTGAGCTGCTGTGAACTCATGTTTCGGTTTGCACACCTGTTCTCAATTCTTTCAGGTATGTGCCTATGAGTACAATGGCCAGGTCACGGGGCAATTGCTTAACTTCTTGTGGAATGTGTCAGTTAAGTACTCTGAGGATTAGAACCTATAGAAATAGATTGAGTTGTAAAATTTGGCTTACACAGCTGGAGGCTGGCTGGTCCTTGGCAACACGCATGCGAGAAAACCAGAAGACCTAGGATCTGCTCACCCCAGTAAGCTGGAAGCCTCAATAAAAGAGGGACCGAGTTGATACAGTGACCCAGTTAGAGGCTGAAGAACCGGAGGCTCCCCGGAGTCACTGGTTTGGAGCTGAAGAAAGGGGTCAGTTGTCCATGGATGATGGTGGCCAGAGTAGCAGCACTCGCTCAGACAGAGTGGTGTCCGAATGTGGTGGGTGCTGCTCCCTCCTCCTCCCTCCTGGTTCCATCTGGCTTTGCTTCTCGTGCCACCATCCACATTCAAGCTGGGTGCTCACCTTCGCTTGCTCTCACACAAGCCATCAGTCTCCTGAAAAGCTCTCTGTCAGAATCTAGAACGCAAGCTACTTTCCAGCCAGTCAGGGTGACAAGATTGGTCATCATGAGTAGCTTTCCACAGCGCCTGACCGCTTCCATCTGTGTGAGCATTTGACAGCGTTCCTGTTTTTCCATATTCTCCCTGTTATATGTAATAGCCAATCCAGGGGCGTGAAAACTACTTCTGTGTTCTTCTAAGATTTAATATCTTTATAAAGAGTATATGGTCATAAATCAAATATGTATGCGTGTGTGTGTGTGTGTGTGAGAGAGAGAGAGAGAGAGGACAGAGGGGATGGAGGGGTTGCTTTTGTTTTTTTAATAGATGGTTCCTTCTTGTGCATGGAGACCTTCAGCCTTCTGCTAAGGCCACCGTGGACCTATTATGGAAGGTGGCCTGCTCTAACTTGCTCAAACTCTGACTTCAAGTCTAATGTTAACTCAAAGATACCTTCACAGAACTATCAAGAATTATGTCTAAGTATCCAAGCTCTGTGGCCTAATCAAGTTGATACAATTTTTAAAAGATGTTTATATTTTAGGTACGTATTTATTTATTTACGGTTGTTTTGCCTGCACATGTGCCTGGTGCCCTCTGGGGTCAGAAAAGGGCATCACATCTAGAACTGGAGTTACAGATGGTCTGAGCCACCTTGCGTGTGGGGGTGCTCTGCCTCCTGAGTGCTGGGATTAAGGATGTGCGCCAGGACTCCTAGCAGTGCGAGTCTATCCATTACCTCAGGTATTTGTTTTGTATGTGTGTATTTTAGAAACCTTAAAAATCCTCTCCTGATTAAATGTGCACCACAAGTCACCATACTGTGTCAGGGAACACGAGCTGTTATTCTGTGTTCTGACTGAGACCCCAGACCCATCTGCTGTCCTCCAGCCCTCCTGCCACTATTCTGTTCTCTGTATCTATGAGGTCAGTTTTTTACCTTCCGCATGTGAATGAGAACATGCAATAGTTGTTGTTTTTTTATGTGGATACATCACATGTGTGTGTGTGTGCATGTGTGTGTGTGACATTCATGACAGTTATGAGCTGCCATGTGGATGCTGGAAAGTGGACCCAGGATGGAAGGACCAATTGGAAAAGTAGCCAGTGCTCTTAACTGCTAAGACATCTCTCTGGTTCTTTAGTTTCTTTTAAATAATTGTGTTTCTTACTTTTTGTATGTGTGTGTGTTGTGAGGGGTAGGGTCATGTGCCATGGATTGCTTGTGGAGGTCAGAAGACGATTCTGTGGAGTTGGTTCTCTGTGGGTTCTGGGACTTGAACTTTTCATTCTAGGCCTGTGTGGCAAGCACCCTTACCTGCTGAGCTGTCTTACCAGCCCTAGCTTGAGAACCCTCCATGTTGCTTCCCATTATGGATGTACTAATTTCTGTGTTCCCAACAACTCAACTATGTGTGAGCACTCTCCTTTCCCCACATTCTTGTCAGCATTTACTATTTTTCCTTTTCTGTAAGAGCCATTCTAACTGTGTAAAGTGTCATCTCATGGGTTTGATCTACATTATCCTGATGACACATAATGCTGAATATTTTCTCATATACTTATTAACTATTCTGGTGTCTTTTTTATTTTTTTTTTTGAGAAATGTCTATGTAGAGCACTTGTCAATTTTTAATTAGATTATTACCGTTTTGCTGTTGAATTTCTGTTTGTTCTGGACACTAACCCCTTGCTGGATAAATAGCTTGCAAATATTTTCTCCCATTCTTTAAGCTGTCTTTTGTTGATTGTTTTTAAGCTTTATGTAATCCTGTAGGTCAATTTTTGGAGTTGTTTCCTGGTCCTAGCAATATTTGTGGAAGAAACTATTTTCCCCCTTGAATGTTTTGGCTTTCTTCTCAAAATCTTGAACTTGTTTTTCTTAGAACTGTACCCCCGCTGTTGGACTGTAGAGACAAGGTCTTACTATATAGCCCAGGCTGGCCTCTGATTCCCTTGTCTTTGCCTCCTGAGTTCTAGGGTTATAGATGTGTGCACTACCACATCTGGTGCTGAAGTCTTGAACACTTTAAAATGGGAATTTAAAAGTTTATTTGGCCACGTGATGACTTAATCAGCCCAGATTAGCCTTAAGGATCTTCTTCTCCAACTCAACACTTAAAGATTTTCATAGCACTTAGCTTCCTGGTGTAATTGTGAAACTCAAGAATATCCACGAACTAACTTCAGACACGCTTTTAAAAATAATATCTCTACCCATCTTCAGTAAGGGCACCATCTGTTAGTTAAATGGCATCTTAAATAAAAATAATGAAAAAAAACCTAATCTTTGAAGAATTACTTCTATGGTTTAACCTAAACTCAGTCATTCTAGTAATTACAGAAAATACAAGGAGTTTGAACATCTCGGAGGACAAAAGCAAGACCCAACTATATGCTTTAAACAAAAAATTTAAACAAACTAACTGTAAATAGACAAGTAGTTTAAAAGTAAAGAATGGGGTCTGGGAATGTAGATCAGTTGGTAGAATGCTGCTTAGCATGGATGGAGCCATGAGTTCCATCCCCACGTCTGTAGTCTCAGCACTGGGACAATAGAGGCAGGAGAATCAAAAGTTCAGTGTTATTCTCAGCTGGGATTTGTTGTTGTTGTTTGAGACAAGGCTTCTTGTGTAGCCTTGGTTATCCTGGACTCACTTTGTAGACCAGGCTGACCTCAAACCCACAAAGATCTACCTGCTTCTGCCTCCCAAGTGCTGGGATTATAGGCGTGTGCCACTTCGTCCAGCCTGAGAGTTTTGTTTATTTATTTTGGTTTTGTACTGAGCTTATGGGCAGCCTGAGATATATGATTGCCTTTTGTTTGTTTTTTAAAGATTTATTAATTATGTATACAGAACTCTGCCTGCATGTATGCCTGAACACCAGAAGAGGGCACCAGATCTCATAGATGGTTGTGAGCCACCATGTGGTTGCTGAGAATTAAACTCAGGACCTCTAGGAAAACAGCCAGTCTTAAACTCTGAGCTATTTCTCCAGCACCCCGCCCCCCCTTTTTTTAAAGGAATAAAGATGATAAATACATATCATGCTTATCTGAGCAAATCTAGGTAATAACATTGGAAAATGACATTGACGAAAAGAATATTCTTATTGATAGAACAGTTCATTTTGTAATGGTAAAAAATAAAAGCTAAGGTAATAAAAAGATGTAATCCTAAGCATTTGTGCATTTAATAACAGCTTGAAAATGCATAATGCAAAAGCTAATGAAATTGAAAAGAAAACAGACAAATATACAATTGTAATAGAGATGTCAATACCTGTCCTCAATGATTAATGGGATGAGGAGTATGGAATACGTGTTTGTGTACCCGAGAATCTCATCTGTTAAAACCCTGGTCCCCAGTGTGATACTGAAAGTAAAGTCTGAGGAGGTGTTGCTGCCACCCGAGTAGCTCGGGTCCTGGAATCCTGACCAGAGTCAACTAGAGAATAAAGGACAGACACAAACGTACTTACAGGAAGCTGGGATCAAGTGTCACCGCCTGGAAGCTTAACGTGTTTATTCGGTACAGCACTGGGGGATGGAGCTAGGGGATAAGGGGCAGGGAGTGGAGGGCAGGGCGTGGGTAGCTAGTCTTGGTAGGCAGTCACCATAGGGAGCAGTATCAGGCTGTGAACACCCTGGGGGAGGGCACTGCAGTTGCCAGTCTTTGCACACACTAAGCAGTTGTTCATAACCAGACTCAAACCCTCAAAGGAACACTCTGCCACTCCCTTTGAGGCTGGGCATGTGGGGAACTCATGGTGCACAGGCCTTGAACCCCAACGACTTAATGGCCAAACAGTGTTTCAGAGTTCACAGCCATGCTATACTCCCGACTGTCCTGCACTTTTCCAATAATCAGCTGCACATGCTCCAAAGACCCTATAAAAGCCCACCCCTCTGCTCAGCCCTTTACTGTCTGTCTCTCTGGTCACAGCCATTCTGTATTTTCCCCCAGTGAATCTCTAGGGTGAGGTTTGTTGCCTGGTGTAACTTTGTGGTATGCCTTGGTTCCCAGTTACCAAGATACGCTTGCGCCAGAAAAACACTTTTTTTGGTGCCATGATTTGGATAGATTCTCCTGATACCTGTGCTCTGACACTCTGGGTCTGAGCCACCCTGGGACCCTATCCCTCATCTCCGGTCCACTATGATGAACTCACCTATCGCTCAGCCATCACACCCACTGGTAGTAATTCGGTAAGTTTCCGTATCAGGTGTAAATGCTTCCCTGAGCCCAAGGAAACAGACAAATATTGGATGTCAGACTGTTGGATGTCCGACTCCCCTCTAGTATTATTAGAAGTGGAGGTAGCCCCGGCCATGGTATTCAAGGCTATTACTGGCCCTCTTCAGCAACAACAACCCCTGCCCTTACAGCCCTGCAGCTTCCTTAGGCCTGACGGGGCTGTGTTAACCCTTCCCTGCCCCTTTTCGATTTTCCCCTCCTCCTTGAAGCTGCCTGTAATCCCACAGCTTCTCTGTGCTCTCCTGGCTTTTACGATACCATTGGCTCTTATTCCCTGTCCCTTTCCTGTTGATGAGCCCTTGCTCCTGATCTTGTTTCTCTGTTGCCTTCTGGCAAGCCTTTGGACCTTGTCGAAAGTCCTGCTCATCATTCAGATCCTGAACCCTGGGGAAAACTACAGGCTGCTACAACCTTTATTTCTACCTCCCCTCCCCACCCCCGATCCAAGGGATGCCTCCTAGAAGACCTCTTACCGCTCCACCTGGCACCCCGTATCAAGAGCCCTAAACTTATTTGCTTTTGCAATCAAACTTGGCTTCGATATCCCTTTTAGAACCAATCTGAATGGCAGTCTCGTGGCACCCTAGATCCTAGTATTATTCGAGACCTTTACAAGCACCTCGAGCAATCAAGGAAATGGGAAGAGGTTCCCCATGTTCCAAGCTTTCTCTTCTCTCCAGGCCCTCTCTCTATCTTCCTGTTCCCCTGCCCAGCTCTTCCCAGCCATTAAGCCCAAATCAGATGATTCCGTCAACACTTTTGATCCAGCTGGCCCACTCTCCAGCTTCCCCCACCAGACTCAACCCACAGCTCCGGTCTTCTCTGGCCCCTCTGGTCTCCCCTCTCCCACTTCTTCTATGGGCCACCCTAATCAAATCTCCCTGGCACGCACTTTCAGCCCACCGTCAGCCCTCAATCCTCCCAAAACTGCTTGCTACCCCACCATGGGGTGCTCTCTCGCTCCCCTACAGGACCTAAGCTGGCTGTGGTTCTCCATTTGCAGGAAGTCACTGGATGGCTTGGTCCGGGTACGTGTCCTCTTCTCAATAAGTAAACTCAGAGAGAAAGGGGGTTAGGGTCCCTATCACTAACTCTTCCACCTTTATTAAAGAATTCCAGTATCTACCCAATCTTACAACCTCATTTTCCATGCTGTTTAAATGAGTCTCACCAACAACTTTCATGAGGGGCAGTAACAGGTCTGGGAGTAGACGAGGGCACATGCAAAGTCCACCACATTAACACTGCCCACTCAGTCGGGGCTGAGGTCGTCCCCGGATGAGATCCTGAACGGAACTACAATATGGAGGTGAAGCATTTTAGTTAGAGATCAATTCATAGCTTGCCACCTGGCCAGGCTCTGTAAGGCTGCCCTAAAAGTGGTAATTTATGAAAAAATCTAAGCAGTCATTCAGGACAAGTACAAAAACCCACCTAGGTTTCTGGAATTCCTTACAAAGGCCCTCCTCCAATATTCCAGTATGGATCCCAAGACCCTAGACGGGCAACAACTCCTCATAGCCCTATTTCTTCTCACAGTTTCCCTGACACGAGAGCCAAACTTAATGCCTAGAGAGAGGACCCTGGACTCCATAGACAGAAGTCTTAGCAGTGGCTTTCAATGTGTACTGTGGGAGAGAGGAAAAAGCCCCAAACCAAACACGCCTGATGTTGGCTAAGGCCTTTCAGCTGGCCATAGCAACTACCCAGGCTCCTTTGCCTCCCAAAGCCTGAGAACCTCTGGGTCCCTGCTTCAGATGGTTGGAGGAGGGGTGTCATTGGGCCTGAGCCTGCCCAGGCCCTCTTAAACCACTTTGTCCAAAGTGCCATCCTGTTGACTGTCCCCATGTTCTTTGCAGTGTGGGGACATCAGGCCCAGACTGCCCTCTAGTGACCTCTTAGGCCTGGCCATGGATGACTGAGAGGGCACAGGCTCCCTTGGCCCAAACACCCGCAACTCCAACAGGTGCTACCAGTAGTCATTGTGGTATCAGGATGACTAATCTCCTTCCTTTCGGACATGGGGCCACTTCCTCTGTCCTGATGGAGTTTTGGGGACCTAACTCCCCTTCTCATTCTCCTGTTATCAGGGTAGAAGTCTCAACAACTTCATCAAACCCCACCGCTCAGATAACTCTTCAGGTCTTCCCCTGACCCACTCCTTTCTGGTGTTAACCGACCTGTTTTGTCCCCTTGCTCAGAAGAGACCTCCTAGCCAAAGTGGGAGAAAAAGCAAGACATCATCCATCCACCTGCCCGCCCACCTAGTTCTGATTGTTTCGAAAGTTGTCTGTCTGTGTGTCTGTGTATGTAGATGGGTCTGTGTTTTCCAGTGTGTCCATTAGTCTTGTGGCAAACATGGGAGCTGAGACAAAAATAGGTCAGGCCCAGCTGAACGAATGAATGATAGTGGCCACCACTTGTTTTGTTTCTGACTGGTCTCCTCTGAACGTGTGATCTTTCTGTGTTCTGTGTTTACTGGTTTTTGTTTTTGCTTTCTCTGCTGCCACCAGCCACCATTGCTAATGCTGCTTGCCATGGCTGCTTTGATGGCCAGGGCTCAGCATTTATCTCTGAGCTTTCTGGTCACTGCATTCTGTCTAGCAGGGATTCAAATGTCTTTTAATCATGTGGGTCCTCAGATTTTGTGGATAAGACTAAATTTGTTTTATTTTGTTTGGCCTTATTGGAAAGCTGGCTCTGGAGTCAGTTATGGCTTCCCATCCTCTAGACCCAAGCATATTTATTTATAAGTTTCCTCCAGAATCTCTGTCCTATGTCAGGTGGGCCACCTGACCAGGACAGAGGAAGGAGAGCAAAACAAGACAAAAGGATTTAAAGGAACTTACTTTGCAGTGACTGCTCTCGGCAATAACTACTCTTGTCTCTGGTAAATGGTTAGATGGAAAATGTGAAAGCTTAAGTAAGTTCCAAGGGTCTAAGAAAGTGTCTAAGGATGTGAAAACTTGTCTTTTAAGGTATGTAAATGAAAATTGTAAAGGTATAAGAAAGTGATCTAAGGTAATGAAAGGTATTTAAGATTTCTCCTTCTGTTTTGAGGGTTCAGAGCTTTACTATTCATCAGTTCTGATAGCCTGATAACGCGCTAACTGTTATAATCTGTCACAAAGTCAAGATTTTGTCTTTTCTGTTGGTTGTCTTCAAAGTATAGATATAAACGTTCTTCTCATTGTGCTAAGAACATCTCTGTCCAGTCTATGTGCCCAGCCCTCTGGACAGAAGAAAAAAGTTCATGCTTTTAAACCCAAAGCTTCTGCTGTGACTCGAAGGCATAAAAAACCTGTTGGCTGCTTTTCCTACAATGTGAATTTCAGTAGAGCTTACAATCAGTGCTAATGCTAATCTACTTAAAAGTTTCATCTCTTCTTGTAAACAACAAATTCACATAAGCTTCAGGGAATTGAGGGAGTCATAAGACTTGGATCTGCCTCTCACAGGTCAACTAGACTCCAGATAAGTACAGGCTAACTTTTCTCATCTGCCTCTTCCTGAGGGTGGGATCTCTGTCCTCTGGTCTTGGGGTTCCCCCTCCCCCCAACTATGAGGACGATGGCCCTGAGACTTCCAAATATATTATTTTCCCTTTACATTCCTAAACTTTAACTTCTCTCCCTAGTCTGTATCTGTCTCAGCAGAGTTTCGCCCGGCTGGTGGACACAATCAGCCATGGACTGCAAACTCCTCCAATGGCTGTGAGCCCTGGACCTGCTGAGAGCTGATAAGAACCAGTGCAGCCAATGTGACTGGTTTCTGTCTTGTCAGCTAGGTCAGTGAACCAGATAAATGCCCAAGTGCCTAAATCCTCTCTTGGCCTTTGACTAGCATTCCAGCCTTCCTGAGCCCTGACAACGACATCCTAGTTTCCATAGGAAGTAGTTACAGAACAAAGCATGTTGCCTCTTTGTCCTGAAACAGGCTGAAATGTCAGGTCAAAAGGAAACTCCCTGGCACAGGGAACGAAATGGCTACCTATAGTGCCTAATGCATATCAGGAAAGGTACCTGTTAAAACCAAATTTACCCAAGGTAGATTATTTAGATGAAATAGTTCTACAATAGGATAAGGCACTCCACCTGCTTTATGCAGGACAAGAAGGCTATTGCGTGGCTTTAAGAAAATATTCTTGCTCCATGCAAACCACTGGAAAACCGTTAGAGAAAATCAGCTAGGATCAGATTTGTGAGAAAGGGCAGCCTTTGCCTCTTCCTCAGGGAGCAATGCTGCTTCTAAGCCAACTGATCAAGCGTAGTAAAAGACAGGATCTGACAACTCCAGACAGGTCTCCAAAAATATAAGGAGCAGCTCAGCGCCTCTGACCAACCCATCTCTGACGGTCTAACAGGGAGGTGGAGATTGTCCTTAAGCCCCGTCTCCTCCCGTTCCTCATCCTGCTACCTGTTGAGCTCCACAGATACCTGGACTAGACCTGGGAAACACGCAGCCTTTTGTTTTACACAAGGAGGAAACCGAGGCCCGGAGGAAAGAACCCTTCCTCTGAGTTCCTGCAGCTGTGTCTTGCCTCCAGATTTATTGTTTTATTGCTCCACTGTCACAGCCAACCGGAGGTGAGCGGCCCAATGGAACCCAGCTTATCCAGTGTAATGTCTGTGTAAGACCTGGGGTCTCACAGCTCAGGAGTTCAAGATAGCACCCTTCCCAGAAACTCCCCCAGACCAAGACTCGTTGCAAAAGCAAGAGGTTTATTAACCATTGCACAATGGGGTCACCCCTGCCGGTCAGCAAAGAGTGGCACCAGGAGACAAAGGCCTTTAGGTTTTTAAAAGAAAAATTGCGGGAAATTTGAAGTTGCAGTTTTGGCAACTTAGGATTGGATGAGGAAGCTATAAAGTAAGATAATTGGTTAGTCTTAGGTGCTCAAGCTTGGCCAGTTATGCCAAGTGTGGGTGCAGCTGCAATTTAAGGTGGGGGTGGTGGTTAGTTCATTCTTGAAGATTAGGGGCTGCGGACTTTTGGCTGCAGGTCAAAAGCTACTCAGAAGAAGTCTGGGTTTATTGCTAAGAAATGCTATCTCAAAGACAGGAGTTTTTCTTTTTGCTGAGTGAAGGTCATTGCTTGCTTGCCTTTTTTTTTTAATCTGTCCTCGTAAATAGGGTCACATTTTTCCATTCTCTGGAAAGGTACTAAGAGGCTTTAGCTTAACCTGAACCTAAAACTCAAAACTATAGGCTTTAGAAGACATACAGGTTACAAAGTTAGTCTAACCCTTTCATCTGCACGGCACAGATGACCGCTGTTCCAAAAGAGATCATGGTATTGCTGTCAGCGGTGTGAGGGAAGAGCGGTTGCTGAGCAACAGAGTATGTGTGTGTGAATATGTATGTGTGTGTGCAGGGGTGTATATATAGCTATATTTTTGTGTGTAGATGTATATGCATGCTTGCAGGTGTGTGTGTGTGTGTGTGTGTAGAAGTGTATGTGTGCATTTATGTGCTTGTTTGTGTGTGTATGATAGGGAGGTGTGGGGGGATGTATCTCTTTGAAGGGGTGTGTGTGTATATGTGTGTGTGTGCATATGTGTGATATACTGCACACGGGACACAGGGACACAGAGGCGGCCCTTCGACAGTTATCAGTCAATTCCAGGGCCTGGGTTATGTGTGTTGCCCGTGCCTGGGCCTCCAGAGTCGCTGCCTCTCACATGAGAGGGCTGTGCTCTGCCCACTCCTCAGAGCAGGGTCAGGGGCCAGGACACTTTCAAAATGATAGGAAAAAAAAAAAAAAAAAAGATGCAGGCACAGTTTGATGACAGGAGGACTCGGCTGAAATCCTCTTTTTGGTGCTCTGGTGTGTGCTATGTGTATGGATTCATGTGTGGTATGAGTAAGTGTGTGTTTGGTGACTTTTTAAACTTCGTGGCAGTTATGGGTGCTGCTGTGGTGCTTGCAGAACTCTTCTGAGGAGGCCCAGCCACTGTGAGACCTGACTCGTTCAGTGATTCTTCTCCACAGCACAGCGGAGGGACCACCCAGCTTCTCTCCCCTGCTTCCGGGAGCACGTTTCTCCAAGAGCACAGGCCCACCTGTGCACTTGCATTTGGCGGCAGCTGTTTCGCCCCATGGCCCAACTGGATGGTTGAGACAGACACTGCGTATCCCACACACTCTAAAATGCCCTGTCAAGCGCATGAGCCCTGGTGCCACGTCCCAACGTGGATGATAGCAGTTGGCACTGTGGCTGCTGCGAAGGGCAGTGATCTAAGGATGTCAGCCACACAGAGGCTGATAAAAACCACACCCTATACAGGTACTGGATACAGCAGTATTTTACACAAGAATAGTCAGCTCTGCTCCCTCAGGACGCTCTGGCCCTAGTTCTGGGCAGTGAATTGAGCACAGCTCAGCCCCCTCTGCAGGGGTCCTTTACAGGGCAGGCTTTACCGAGCTCTGGCTCTTTACACCAGCAGCGACTGATGGCCCTGAATCATCTGGATATTAATTAGTGAGGTTCATGTGTTTCCAACACGTGCAGTTTCAGACTCTTAAGTACTTACGGTGGGTACGTCTCTGTCCTCTGGCTTAGGGACCTACTGGGTAATGCAATGGCCTAGAGACCTACTGTGTAACACAGCCTGTAGGTATGCACTGGGCTCAGAGCCAGGTCCAAATGTGTTTCATTTCCCTGGAAAGGATCTCAGTGGTATCGCCTCCCTGAGGGATTTGTTTCCACTTCACTGAAATCACATGAGTCCACTCAGAATGCTTCAGGCTTGAGGCAAAGAGCCTGGAACTTGGACTCCAGTGGAAGCCCCGCTGGGTGACTGCAGAGCTGATACTGTTCTTTCAGACCTCCCTGGAAGCTCGCTCTGAAGGTGAGCACAGCACACCGGGCAGAGAGGCAGTTCACTTGGGAGTCACTTCACTCTAGACCCCGGGGGGGGCTCTCAAATCTCAACCTCATCATTTAAATGGCCTCCGTGTGGCTCTCGTTCTCCAAATGATAAAAATGATGATCAGTCCTATCATGTAGGTGTGTGTGGCGGGGGCTGGAATTCATACTGCTCACATAAGCTGAGCTACATTATTACTGGAGGAAACGAATTGCTTGCTGATGCAGAATGCTTGGGGAGAGGGAAAGCAACCCAAAATGAGCTTTGGCTAGATGCAGTCCTTCTCCTCTGGAGAGGCCGCTGCAAGAGCTCCGTGCTTTTAAGGTCACAGCTGTTGTGACAAGATGCTTGAAAGGGACGCAGGCCAGTCATAGAGTGGACAGACCTCCAAGGAAGTGCTAGATGACCTAGAAGGTCAGAGCCTGCCGAGGAAGAGAAAACAAGAACGGTGTGCTCAGAGGCTGTGCGTGTGCCTGGGTCACGTAAGGCAGACACTGTTACTCGGAGGATAAAACTGGGACCAAGAGCTAGAAGTTCTAGAGGGAAGAGCTGAGAGGGTCTGGATGGCAGACCCTCCTCAGTCAGGGCCTCTGACGGAGCCTCTTGCTAAGAGAGAGTCAAATAGATTACAACAAACAAGGCCGCTCCCAGATCCAAGAGTCCAGACCCCTAACATTTCTGTTGGTTTTGAGGTGAGGGTGACTGATAAGCATGGTAAGAACCAAACCGCTTCTACTTGAAGACGGGACGCTCCCCAAGGACTTGATAAAGGCTGTCCTCACAGATTTCCCAGCCTGCCGCCCCATGAAGTGCTCGGCGCCCTGACCGAGCTCGGGATCTGCCCATTTCTGACAGGGTTGGGAGTCAGCCCAGATCGGCACCATATGGGAAACTTGGTCATTTGTCAAGAATCCAGAGGAGGTCCTCAGACACTTTTGATATCTGCCGAGGTTGCCTGCAGAACTTCAGAAGGGTCATCCAGACAGGGCCCTGGTGTGCCCAAGGCGCAGCTGCATCTGGACTTCATTGTCATGGCCTAAGTCATCCCTAGTGTTGGCTTTCTTATCTGCCTCAGACTACATGATCAAGAGATGCCGACAATGAGGCAATCACAGTTTATGAGGCCTGGATGGAACAGCCTTCTGCCACGACCTGTTTCCGATAAGCCATGGCTTACACCAGGTGCTCCCTTGCCCTTCCCCCACCAACTATCTGAACAAGGGGACAAACCAGTAATGGCCTCTGTGTTGCTAGAGGCATCCACTCAAGCCAATGCAAACTCAACTGGGCGAAGGTTCAGAGGGAGAAAAACGAGTCTCAGCTGGGGTCGAAGAGGGGCTATGCCCTAGAGCTGGGGAGGTAATAAGAATGGATAAAGAGAATGCGGTACTGGCTCACAATGGAGTTTATTCTGTCATAAAGAAGAACAAGACTGTGGACTGCGGAACAAGACGAGCTGGTGTGATCGTAGGCCAAATGTACCCAATCCAAAAAAGACAAAGTGTTTTCTCTAATACACAGAATCTAGATGTGCATGTGCGTGTGTGCTTGTGTGTGCTTGCAGGCATGTGAATGGCATGAAAACATGAAAGCAGAGGAAGACCTGTTGCTGAGAAAGAAGAAAAATGGGAGTTGAGCAAGAATGGGTTAGTGGGGATGAAAATGAGCCAAGGAGGGGATGTGCCTGTGTGAAGATGTTCTAACAAAACCCGTTATTTTGTATGTTCATTAAAAAAAAAACAAAAAACCAACCATTTCCTTCATGATAATAAACAGATGAAAGAAGGAAGCAAGCAAGCTGGAGAAGAGTATGGCATGTGGCTGCTGGACACCCAGCCAGGCTCAGTCCAGCCAAGTGTCTGAACTGAGCACGCTGGTCTGATTTCCCTAAGGGAGGCTGGACCCCTGGGTTTCCGCGTAAAGACACTCAGTTTCAGAATACCAGCTTGCCACTCTTGTTAGAAGGCTCCCCTCACCTGGGGGTCAGCGGCAGAGGAACAGCTGACCTTGGAGCAGAGCTGAGTTCCTACCTTAGTGCACGGGGGCCCTGCTTGGAGCTCAGCCCTGCTTTCAGGGCTCATATCCCCCTTTGGAGTTGACCTAGAATGTTCCAGGTCCCAACCAGCTCTAAAGGTTTAGAACCTTCTTGGAGGGGGCTCAAAGGGGTAGAGTTTATAAATGTGGAGGTAGCTCCTGATTTGGGGCAAAGCAACTGTTTCCTGACTGGTTGCATATCTTCAGGTAGTGCCAACACTGCAGACAGAATCTGCCAGGAGGAGGCTGTGTCAGTGGCCTAAGGCTGACGGAGTGTTCTGCTGGCATTTGTCGGGCCCTCAGGGAAGGCTCGGCAGTGATGGATGCAGGCGGGGCTTGTGACTTGGAAATCGGCAGGGCAGCCCATCACACCAGTGGCCTGGCTTCTTGTCAAGAGTCTTACTGTCCACAGCACTAGTAGCTCCGTGCTGTCTCTGGGTCTCACTTTCCTCTCCTGAACATGAAGAGACAGCCGGTTTCCGAATCCCCTCTTCACCCCAGAGTTGTGTCATTCCAGTGGGCTTATGTTTCCCACATTGTTCTCTATCGTCAGAAAGACTTCAGCTGTTCATGTATGTAAAAGAGTGTGTTAGTGTGTGTGTGGCTGTGTGCATGGCTTCATGTGCATGCATGTGAAGGGCAGCCTTAGATGTCGTTCCTCAGGTATGAGTCACTAGGGTTTTTTTTTTTTTTTTTTTTGAGACAGGGTCTCTCATTGGCTGGAGCCTTCCCAGAGGGCTAAGCTGGCTGGCCACCAAGCCCCAGAGATCTGCCTGTTTCTGCCTCCCTGGCACTGGGATTACAAGTGACACATCAGCCTAGGGTTAGATTCAAGACATCACGCTTGCAACACAAGAGTCTTAGCAACTGAGCCATCTCCCCAGCCTGCTTGGTTTGTCTGTTTGTCTCTCTGTCTGAGATGGGGTCTCCCTATGGAACCCGCTTGGCCGGAACCTTGGCATCTCTCGGTTTCAGCTCCTCCAGTGCTGGCATTCCAGGCAAGTGCCCCTGTTTCTTAACCAGCCACTAGTCCACAGGCGTGCTGGGTACCGTTAGCAAAAGTAAACGCAGCTGCGGTGGAGATGTAGCGCAGTTAGCGGAGTGTTGCCCAGCACCCATACACGGAAACTGCTGGTGCACGCCTAGAACCCCAGCACTCAGGAGGAAGTGGCAGAAGGATCAGAAGTTGAAGGTCATCCTCGGATACAAGACAACTTTGAGGCCAGCCTAGGCTACATGAAATCCTGTTTCAAAAAATCAAAGCAAAACCTGAAGTCCATGTTTGTCTTGAGGCAGACGGGATGACCAGTCCCCTAAAGCAGAAAGGGGGCTCACGGAGCGTACCGTGACGAAACAGATAAGTGTTCACAGGTAACTCAAACCTGGCTGTCGCAGGCGGGGACAGCTCTTCTGAGGAAGTGAATCAAGCTCAGGTCCAAAGGGCAGTTAGGGATTAGTCAGGACAAGAAAAGCGACCCTGGGAGCAAGCCTGGCTCAGGAGGGTGCAGAGTTAACTGAAAGGTGCTCTTGTATCACTCGGTGGGAGAAAGCCATACAAGGCATGGCCTGTAAGGTTTGGGGAGAGCAGGCCTGGCAGAAGTTGGGGTCCAATGCCTGTCTCCCTGGAGAGTGCTATGAAGATAAATCTGTCTCCAATCTCTGCGAGTCCATGGGCGCCAGCAACAGCTCCCCATGGGGTAGGCAGCCTCTGAGGTGGCCCCGTGAACCCCACTTTTTTGTTTTTTTTTTTTTGAGAGAGGGTTTCCCTGTATAGCCTTGACTGTCCTAAACCAGGCTGGCCTCGAACTCACAGTGATCTGCCCGCCTCTGCCTCCCAGAGTTTTTTTTTTGTTTGTTTTTGTTTTGAGACAGTGTTTCTCTGTGTAGCCTTGGCTGTTGTAGACTCACTTCGTAGTCCAGGCCGGCCTTGAACTCACAGACCTCCACCTGCCTCTACCTCCCAGAGTGCTGAGATTACAGGCACACACCACCACCCCTGGCTGTTTTCATGCCTTTTTATCATTGTCTCCTCCTGAACACCGGTTCACTTGTTGACTGGAATCTAACCAACTAGAGGCATGGCATGATGAGGTCAATGTTGGGATGACACGTGACAGGCTTGGAAGTGATCTTCTGAGGCCTTTCAACAGCTAGTGAGGAATTGTGGAACCTGATCTCGCCCCAGGCAAGCCTTGAGGTGACTGTCGGTAAGGCTAATGCCTTGTTTGCAGCCTCTCAGAACCCTGGCGAGTCAGAACCAGTCACCTAAGCCGCGTTCCGCGTTCCGATCTGACCCTCAGAAACAGATGGAGTTCGTTCACAGTTCTGGCTGCTGTGTCCTGGGTGACTGATTAGGCCACAACAGAAGACCACAGCAGCTCATCCCCCTTGGGCTGTGCCTGGCTCTGCTGGCTGGGGATGGAAGGGGCAGCCCTGAGGCCTGTCCTTGGCAGGGAGGCAGCTAGGAGGTATGCAGAGGCTAGAAGCGTTTGGTACTGTGGCCAGCCAGTCCCAGCCCTCCCGGGGTGCTGGCCAGGGGAGGGGCTCTTGTTGGGGAAAGGGACATTCTGAAAGCTGACATTTATTAGTTGGCCTCACCTCCGTCCATCTGTCAATGACAGGCCAGCTGTGAGCAGAGCCAGGGAAGCTGCCTGGCCTATGTCCCCAGCAGGCCATCAGCTCCAGCCCAAGGTCTGCTGTGTCAAGAGTCAGGAGAGGGACTTCAGGGCTACCCCTGGTGCTGAGGGCATCAGAGAAGGAAGCCTCTGGGAGGGGAAACTCGTACCCTGGCCAGCGCCACCAGTTCTCCTAATAACCTTGGGGAAGCAGGCACAGCCATAACCCATTTTGCAAGGGAGGAGATGGGCCATGGGTCTCGAGGCTGCAAAATTTAGGGCTGTCTGTCAGTCTGGCCTCAAAGTAGTTCAGCCTCCTCAGCCCTTCCCTAGTGAGGATTGGTGTTTTAGCTGTTTGCGGGTGGGGGAGAGTACTTTGGGATAAGATGGGAGAGCTGTGGAGACAGGAATCCTCACCCACACCTGCTCTTATGAGATCAACTGGGCCATGCCATGTCATGGAAAGTTCCATTTGAAACAGCTACAGAACCCCAAACCCAACCAGGCAGCACGACATTTTCAGACGTGTGGGCTGATCTGAGGATATTCCAAGTCTCAGGTCTCCGAGCACTGTGTGACCTGGGAGCTAAGAGCGGTTCCCAGTTTCTGGGATTTATGATGGCGGAGGCTCCAGGAAGTCAGACATGAAAAGCTCTGAGCACAGAGCAATGCACGGGGTCGGTGTGGGAATGGCGCTGCTGTTTGCAAAGCTCTGTGCAGGGGTGTGCCAGGGAGAGCTTTACTCTTTACACAGCAGCAGCTGTGACAGAGACTTCCCTGTAGTTTACACTTGTGGAGCCTTCCAGGGCCCAACGCCCACCCTCCGACAGCGCACACACTCAAGCTAGGAAGCAGATCTGGTGTGGTGGGGGTTGGTGGAGGAGGATCACCGCTGGTGGCACACACACTTGAGCTAGGAAAGAGCCCTAGTAGATGGGGGTGGGGAGGAGGGAGGAGGAATGATCTGGGGGGGTGGTTTCCCTGTAACCCAAACCCCATTAGAGAGGCTTGATAGAGGATTGCTGCCACCACTTCCTGGAACCATAAGCCATGGCTCATTTTACTGGCAGCATCAGGGAGATTAGGCAGATCCTGAGAGGAGCCAGGGGCAAGCTGAGGTTGCCTCCCAGGGTTTCTGAAGAAGCGCTGAGGGCCTGCCTGGGGGAAGACCAACTCCTAAGTTAGCTCCCAAATCCACATCCACCAGCGCTGGAGGGCAGCTGGTCCTGCCCCCACCTGAACTCTTCCAGTAATGGTTGCTTGTTTACATGTGGAGTCGTCTGTCTCCACAGGGTTCACCCCTAAATGTTCACAAAAGTTAGTGTGCTTGCTCCACACAAAGGCTTCACCGGCAGCTTGCTTGAGTTACCTACCAAGTCACAATGGGCTAAGAGGGGAAGGGCTGGGCGCTGAGCAGGCCTGAGTCTGTACTCTCAGGGAGGAAAACACATGTATTCAGTCTCCTGCCCAGGATGGAATTTTCCAGCCTTGTGATGGTGTGAAAACAAAACTCTAGACTCTACTTTGGACTTTGCAATTTGTTATTTTGTGGACTCGCGATTTGAGGTGGAGCTTTTTCCTGGGATCCTGGGCAGTGATGGGGGGGGGGTGTCACAGCTTGAAAGCAATCACACCATCACAAACAAAGGAAGACGGTGAACCCCACTAAGCCTCCCTGGGTTGAGGATCGTCTTAGTTACTTTTTATTGCTGTGATAAAACGCAATGACCAAGGCAACTTCTGAAAGGAAAGTAGTGAACCTGGGGCCCACAGTTGCAGAGGGCTAGAGCCTGTGACTGTCATGGCAGGCAGCATGGCAGCAGGCAGGCAGGCATGGTGCTGGAGCAGTAGCTGAGCGCTGATGTCCTGATCCACAAGCACGAGGCAGAGCTAACTAGAAAAGGCATGGGCTTTTGAGACCTCACAGCCGGTCTCCGCACACCTCCTAATCCCTCCCAAAACAGTTCCACCTACCAGGGACCCAGGCATCCAAAGAGATGAGCTTATGGGGAGCATTCTCATTCAAACCACTACAGGGACGATCGGAAACATTTTCACCTTCGGTGGCTTAATGTGGTTGCGATGCTGTTGTGAACTGTGGGCAGCATCAGGCAATAAGTGCAATAAGGAGGGAAATTAGAACAGGTGAGGACTGTAGATGTGGCCCGGCTGAATCAAGAGATGGACCAAGTTCAGAACTCAGCACCCGTGTAAAAAGCCAGACCTGAGGGCACGCGCATGTAATCCCAGTGTTGCAGAGACAGAGTCAGGAGGATCCCCGAGGCTTGCTGGCAAGAAGTCTAGCTGAATCAGTGAATTCTAGGTTCCGGGACGTGGTGGCAGCAATCCTCCATCATGCCTGTCTAATGGGGTTTGGGTTACAGGGAAAACCCCCCCCCCCAGATCATTCCTCCTCCCTCCTCCCCATCCCCATCTACTAGGGCTCTTTCCTAGCTCAAGTGTGTGTGCCACCAGCGGTGATCCTCCCTCCACCAACCCCCACCACACCAGATCTGCTTCCTAGCTTGAGTGTGTGCGCTGTCGGAGGGTGGGCGTTGGGCCCTGGAAGGCTCCACAAGTGTAAACTACAGGGAAGTCTCTGTCACAGCTGCTGCTGTGTAAAGAGTAAAGCTCTCCCTGGCACACCCCTGCACAGAGCTTTGCAAACAGCAGCGCCATTCCCACACCGACCCCGTGCATTGCTCTGTGCTCAGAGCTTTTCATGTCTGACTTCCTGGAGCCTCCGCCATCATAAATCCCAGAAACTGGGAACCGCTCTTAGCTCCCAGGTCACACAGTGCTCGGAGACCTGAGACTTGGAATATCCTCAGATCAGCCCACACGTCTGAAAATGTCGTGCTGCCTGGTTGGGTTTGGGGTTCTGTAGCTGTTTCAAATGGAACTTTCCATGACATGGCATGGCCCAGTTGATCTCATAAGAGCAGGTGTGGGTGAGGATTCCTGTCTCCACAGCTCTCCCATCTTATCCCAAAGTACCCCTCCCCCCACCTGATAAAGCACCAAAGTGACAGTACACGTGCCATTCTAGTGTTTGGAGGAGAGTTCTGGGGCTGGTTAACACACAGAAGCTCAAGCTAGACAAGTTGAGCAAGTGCTATCAGACCAAGGGTGCAGTGAGCTTTCTCCTGTCCTGTCTTCGGGGATCAAGAGGAAGAAGAGGAGGCAGGGTGAAAGCGACCAGGAAGAAGCAGCCAGTCAGCTCCAGGGAGAACCAGTGGAGTGCTGAGCCCTGGCATCCAACAGAGGGAACTATTTCGAGAAAGAATATGGCCAGTCAAATGCTGCAGGCAGGATTCACCTTAGCAAGGATAGAAAACAGTAGACGGTAGACCTCAGGGAAGCCATTTGACACCGCTTCCTTCCCCTCCAGGATATAAGGCTGGACCATATCTCTTCCTTTAGCTAACGCAGCATGCACGGAGGCTGCATGAGTGCTATCTGTACAGCAGTTTACAGGGTCGGGGAGGTGGCTCTGAGAATAAAGTGCTCGCTGAACAAGTCTGAAGAGTTCAGACCCTGCATGCTCACGCAAAAGCCAAGCACGGCAGCACGTGCCCGTAACCCCAGCACTGTGGGGTGAAGATAGAGACAGGAGGCCCCTGGGGACTTGCTTGCCAGCACTCTAGCTGGAACACCAAGGTCCAGGCTCAGTGAGAGAGAGAGTGATGGGGCTGCAATGTACATCCTACTGGTAAATGGTCACGGGCTGGTTGAGCACACGGAGAAGCTGTTTCTGGAAGAGGGGTTGGGGTTAGCGAAGAGCACCTGTTGGTGCTCCCAAGAGGGCATTTCAGAGAGGGTTAGCTAAAGGGGAAAGAGCAGCCCTGAACATAGCTGGCGTCGTCTGACAGTTGCAAAGTGCAGACAAGCAGAAAGCCCAATGGCCCAGGCATGCTGCTCTCTCTCTCTGTTTCCTGGACGCTTCAAGGAAATCTCACCACAGTGCTCGCCAAAATGGACCCAAAACCTCTGATGCCATGCACCATCATGAGCCCCTTTCTTTAATGTTGTTCTAGTCAGATCATTTCTCATAGCAATGAAATGTTTCACTAACAAATGCATTTTAAATGATTATTAGCTATAAGAGGTAGGTCTCCCCTGCCAGAGTTAGTAATCCTTGCCTGCCTCCACCCACCCTGGAGGCAAGCCCACCTCCTTAAAACAACTGGCCAATCACACTGGAAATTAGCTGCTTTCCTCATTTGATCATTTTGTGTTTACTTTAAAAAAAAAAAAAGGGGTATTTCCACAGTGAATGAATCAGGTCTGGCATGTTCCATGAGGAGCTCATCTCTTGAAGGTAGGTTGATGTGAGAAAATGGACATTTAGAGCGAATCCTCCACACATTTTTAAAGATACCATTGATAGCTAGCTGGGCAGTGGTGGCACTCACCTTTAACCCCAGCACTTGGAGGCAAAGGCAGGCTGGATCTCGGAGTTTGAGGCCAGCCTGGTCTACAGAGCATGTTCCAGGACAGTCAGGGCTACACAGAGAAACCCCGTCTCAAAAAATAAATAAATAAAGACAAAAAATAAAAAAAGTAAATAAAAATAAAGATGCCATTGTTGTTATTGTTTGAATGTGAAATGTCCCCTGCAAACACATGAACTTGAACATTTGGTTCTTAGCTTATGGTACTGTCTTGTCAGGAGGCTGTAGGCCTCTCGTGGAGGCTCATGGGTTGTCTCCTTACCTGGTTTTAGCCTGAGCACACTTCTCCCCATCCTACTCCTGATCCACTGAGGTTTGAGCGAGCAGTCTCTTGCCCTTCATTGCCATGGACCCAGCCACTACCAAGGGCTACGGTGACTTTTCTGCAGAGGTGGACTGTACCCTCTCAAATTGTGAGCCAAAACAAATGCTTCCCCTTTAAACTGCTAAAGGTATCGAAGGTGAGAACAGTAATTAATATGGGTGTCTGTTGCATGCTGGTCCTGATGGTGCTCTCTGGGTACTCAGAGGGCAAAAAGATACTGTCTTCTGTCTCCAAAAGTGCACGTTAAAGTAGCAGAGGCAAGGTGAGTGCTTAAATCACGTGAACCATAATAAATGTCATCAATCCCAGGGGTGCCCTTTAAATCCTCCACTAGTGAGTGCTGAGCAAGAAGTTCAGAGGACAGATGTGTGCTCCTAACTGGAGTCTATTGCGGAAGTCCTTGTAAGGGCCTTTGAGGTGGGTCTTGGAAATCAACAACTTCTGTTCATTCAGAGAAACAGAAGAAGGTGGCATTGACTTAGGTAAGATGACAGCCTGAACAAAAAATGCGAGTACCTTCTTAATTTAAGATTTTAGTTTTTAATTATATGTGTATTTGTGTGCCTGAGAATAGATATCCATGAGTGCAGGGCCCATGGAGGACAGAGGCAGTGGATCCGTCTGGAGCTAGATTTTTCCAGTGGTTATGAGCCCCCTGATGTGGGTGCTACGAATGGAACTTGGGTCTTCTGCAAGAGCAGTCTGCACCCTTGGCTGCTGAGCCATCTTCTCATCCCATATCTTTCTATTTTAAGATGCTCCACCGAGATGATGAAATTTATGAACCACAACACTCACCCCCCCCGAAGGGGTGTGGACTCCAGTGTTTTCAAGTCATCTTTAAGTTTACAGGATTTTCATCATCCCCAAAGAAGGCACTCATTAGCAGTCTCTCTCTGCCCTCACCCCAGACACCTAGGACTAAACTACTTTGTGTCTATTGGTCTGTTTGGGGATGTTTCACATACAGTGTGTGGTCTGTTACAAGCATCTTTTTTCAGGTAGGAAAATGTTTTCAAACCATATCCATGCTGTACACACATCACTACTTCCTTTCTTATCACAGAGGGATAATATTCCACTGTGTAGCTGGTCCCCATTCGGCCCCTTATCAGTTCATGTGGGTTCGGGCTGTGTCTGCTCTTTGGCTGCTGTGAGTGTTCACGTCCAACTTCTGTGTGGAAGTGTTCTTCGAGTTCTGGTTTCATCCAGAGGGTCAAATGTTTGCTCTGTGCTTCTTAGCCTTATGTGATATATGGAATTGTTTCCCCAAACAGCTGCACCGCAGAGAGTCACCGCAGAGCTGTGAGAGCGTTCCAGGCTTTCCACATCCTGCCCTTGCCTGTCATTATCTGCCTTAGGGTCACAGCCTCCATGTGGGTGTGATGATGTATCTCCTTGTGGTTTGGGAGTAAAAACTTCCCAGTGATGCAAAAGTGTCTTTCCATGTGCTCAGTAAGCCCTTTAGATAGAGCCCTCCTTCCTTCTCCCCTGACTTCGTGTGTGTGTGTGTGTGTGTGTTTGTGTGTGCATTTTCTGCAATGTAAGACTTCAATAGTATTTGAAGAGGCTGGTAAGAGCAACCAATTCCAGCAGGCATGGTGGCACACACCTTTAATCCCAGCACTTGGGAGGCAGGGACAGGTGAATCTCTGAGTTCAAGGCTAGCCTGGGCTACTACAGAGGAACCCTGTCTCAAACAAGACAAAACAAAAGAAAACAGAACAATTTATTCCTCCTCTGGGTTATCGTGATGGCTGATGCCCGCACAGTGACTCAGCCTGGGTCCCACGTCACTTAAAGCCAGCACACGGCTACTGTTATTGTGATTATTGTTACAATCTAGCTCTGGGCCGGGAAGATGGCTGGAGAGCACTTCATGCTCTCACAGAGGACCTGAGTTCGGTTCTCAACACCTCTATCAGGTGGTCCACAATCACCTGTGGCTTCAGTCCTAGGGAGTCTGACATCTTCTTCTGGCCTCCAAAGACATGTGTATGCATGTGGAGCCCATATACACACTTAAGCACATGTGTATACATATAAAATAAAATAAAGTCTTTTTTTTTAAAGTTGATTTAAAAAATAACCCAGTGCTGACCATTATTTGGTGGCGATTCGCTTTGCGGGGCTTCATTTCCTCTCTCCTCCCCACCCCAGTGCCCATCACCAGGGTTCTCAGTAACAGACATCAGCAGCATCAAACTTAGGGGTCCCTCCCCCCACAAAAGAAGTGGGCCAAGGAAAGAGGAAAAAGAAAGCAGGGGGAGACTTCTCTGTGATGGACAAGAGACAAATTTCTGGGGCTGTTAGGATTTGGCACTGCCAAGCTTTGGGTGTGGGCCGCTTGTCAGCCATGAGCAGGGCTGGCCAGGCCTGGGGAAGAATGGAGGGGGAGTTGGCAAAGAAAATTCTTCAGGGGGCACGGGGCCTGGTGGTGCCTGGTGGGGCTGGGGCCGCCAGGGCTCCTCTTCAGCCAGCCCTGCAGGGCTGGATCACTGTAACTATGGAAAGCTTCAAGCCCAGGCTCCCTCCTCCTCAGTCCCCACCATGGCCCCTATACAGTTTCTTCTTCCTGGCTTTGCCCCAAACCTCCCAGCATGCCTCCTGTCTGCCTCTCCTCTGCTGTGTCCACCATGGAAGGCTTCTCTGCGGCTCCCCAAGGTTCACTTAGCAGCTGTCCCTCCCAGGTCTCTGTCCTGGCCCAAAACCCTTTCGCTGGACACAGCGTTCTAGAGCAACAAGATTGGCTGCCACTGCTGTCAACCCTCAGCCCTCCAGGGAGCACCAGTCATGACATCACAACTGTTCCCTGCCTGAGGGGAGGCTTCAGTGACACTGCAGGGCAGCATTCCCCTTTGGGGTTGACGTGTATATAGAAACAGCCGAAATCATCAGTGTGTGGGGACCCAGGTCTGTAATCCGAGCAGTTGGAGGGTGAGGCAGGAGAATTACTGAGAATTTGAGTCCTGGGCTACATACTGAGTGAAACCATCTCAAAAGAAAGGGTGGAGAAATGGTTTAGAAGGAAGAGTGTTTGCCTAGCCGCTGCGAGGGACTGGAGTTCATAGCCCCTCATGTAAATGCCAGATGGGCCTGGTGACCGCCTAGAATGCCAGCAGTGAGGAGGCAGGGACAAGGAAGTCCCAGAGTAAGCTGGCCAGCTAACCTAGCAGGGATTGGTGAGCTCCAGGCCCAAGGGGTGTCCGCGCCCCAACAAATTAAGTGAAGGTTGATGGAGGAAGACACCCAACGTCAACTTTAGCTCCCCTCCCCCATGCTCATGTGCAACATGCAAACACACACATAAAGGCAAGGGTAGGGACGTAGCTTAGTTGACAGAGAGCCTGCACGTGCACAACGCCATGGAGTGCATCCCCAGCACTGCGTGCATACTAGGGAGCTGGAGGCAGGAGGATGAGAAGTTTGGGGTCATCCTGTACCCCAGAGCAGTCTGAGGCCAGCCTGAGACACAGGAGAGCCTGTTTTAACGAAGACTTTTCAGTTACTCTGATAAAATACGACAAAAGCAACTTAAGAGCAAAGGCTTTATTTCTGCTTACAGCTCCAAAGTCCACCAACGAGGGAAAGGCATGGCTACAGGACCAGGGTGCAGGCTAGTTGTTAGGTTAGTGTGGCTGAGCTACACGGCCGGTTCATAAATCACACCACGTGACAGGTTCCACGGGGGAGGTTTTATTAGGGGAAGGGGGTGGGTCCAGGAGACTGACCCTGGGCCAGGTGAGAGGAGTGGGGGGAGAGAAGGGGAAGGAAAGGGAGGTGGGACACGTCTCCATGTAAGGTGACTCAGAGCATGCGCAGAACAGGTGGTTGCAGGTGGTCCACCGGCGGTCATGCCGCTAGTTCTGGAGGTGGCCTCACAGATGCCTGACCTCCCTCTTGTCAGGTCCCCTGGGGGCTGGCTGTAGAGATGCTTGATAACGGGTCCCAACACTGGTCACATTGCATCTCAGGAAACCGTGAGTTGACAGTGGGCTGGGCTACGGCCTCAGATCTCACTTCCAGTGACACTCCACCTCCTAAAAGTTCCACAGCCTTCCCCGCCTGCACCCCCAGCCGGAACCATGTGCTCAAACATGTGAGTCTGTGGGGGACATTTTATATTCAAACCCCTCCCCGGGTGTGGGGCGGAAGGAGGATGAGGAGAAGCAAATATTCAGTGCACAGTTATCAGTGTGTTTTCACAAACATCCCAGCCACGCTAACCAGCACCAGACTCGGAATGCTGCCGGCTTCCCGGACACTCTCCGTCCCAAGTTCCCTTCTGAGCTGTTACCCAGCCCTTAAAGGTCACCACCATCCCAACTTCCATCATCTTGGATCGGCTATGCCTGCGCTGGAGCGTCCAGTGAGTGAAACCGTGCCATCTGTGCTCACTGGCAGGTGAGATGCAGGCTGCTGGCCCACAGTGCCATGTTGGTCATTTCTCCTCCCTGTGGCATTACCCGCATGACTGGCCACCGAGTCCATATCAATGCTGTGAGCGCTGAAGCCTACAGTGTTTTCAGCTTTGGACTATCTGGGGAGAAAGATACCCTGAGAATTCTTGCTTGTGGCTTTTGGTGGACACGTGGGCTCCCATCTGTCTGCTCCAAGTCCAGCAGGGCTTGCTGGCACTCACGGAAAGATGAGCGTGCCTCTAAGCTTCTGCCTAATGTCTCCAGGATGAGGTGCCAGCTCTCCCGTTCCCCAGCCTGCTCCACATCTTTACTGACACTGTGTGTGTGTTACAAATTACTGATACACTGACTGTGCTGTGCTGTGACAATGTTCTCTCTTTTCCACTTGTTAAGCCACATTAAAAAAAAAATTAATACTGATGGGTAGTTGTGGCCCACACCTTTAATCCCAGTACTCGGGAGGCAGAAGCAGGCAGATCTCGGAGTTCAAGGCCAGTCTGGTCTGTGGAGTGAGTTCCAGGAAAGCCAGGGCTACACAGAGAAACCCTGTTTTGAAAAACCAAGAAATAAAAATAAATTAATTATTAAAAAAAAAAACACATACACAGAAGAGCAGGGTGTGGTGGTGAAAAAGTATGACTTTAGCACTTAGGAGGTAGAAGTAAGAGGATCAAGAGTCCAGGGGCATCGGCATCCTTGGGCTAAGTAGTGAGTTCAAGACCAGCCTGGGCTACAGGAGACCATGTGCCAACACAAACAAACTAAAACCCCGAATCCCAAACCAGACTCAGGTGAGCTACTTGAGCCTTTGCTGTGATGTGGGCTTTGGCCATGGGCTGCTGAGTGGCTGGAGCATCTCTGAGGGAGATGTCTAGCTAGTTGTGCAGTAAGTACATTGTGTAAAAGGCAGTGAGTCCTCTACAGGGGGCACTCAGGGTTGGGGGTGCTCAAGTGGAGGCCAGAGTGATTTCTAGGGCCCTTCCTCAGCCACTTCTCTTTATTTTTTGAGACAGGGGAATAACGGAACTGGGAGCTTGCTGTTTGATCTGCACTGCTGGCTGGGGAGCTCAGAACATCCTCCTGGCTCAGCCTCCCCCACGCTGAAGTTATAAGCCTGTGTGGCCACACTCAGTCCTCCCTCTGTCTACTCAGCCCCTTCTGCCCCGATTGTGGATTCTGGGTCCTCACACTTGGGTCGCAAAGCGCTTTCCCTATTAAGCCCTCTCTCCAGCCCATAAATACATTTTAACGATAAAGTTTCAAACTTACGTTAGGACTCATTGTAAGCGGACAAGTGCATATTTTTTCTAATTTCTTAATTTTATTTCCTCTGGCAAGGCAACTGCAGCTTTACTCTTTTATTTTGACAGATCAGATTTAAGGGGAATACAAAAGGAGAATGATGAATATCGATTCGGACACAAAAGTAAATATTTATTAAGACTGTGCAAAAGAAACCGCAGCAAATTGTTGGAGACTTCTAAGCTGCGGATTCCTTTCTTCTGAAGTTTCTGAGGTCGTTTCCCAGAAACACTTTCTATCGTATGCTTCCTGCCTGGAACACATCGCAGCTCCCCACAGATGTGCGACCCAGCTGAGGTAACCTTTGCCTCCTAGAAAATGGACTCTCCCACCCTCCTTCCTGCCTCCTACCCAGCTCACAGGCTATCCCCACCCCCACCCCGTAGCCCGGCTAGCACACTCCCTGGCTGATCCCCGTCAGGCTCCAGTCTCCACAGAAGCTCCCCCGCCCCTGCCTGAGTCCACACTGTGTGTATAAGCACGTTATATTGATTAACTGTCATGTGCTGTTTGTGTTCACTGGGAAACTGTCTCTGGAGGTGAGGTTCACCTTCCCCACCCCCACTTCAGACCCAAATATGTGCGTCTCAAAATGTCCTCTGAGGTGGTGCACACCTTTAATCCCAGCACTTAGGAGGCAGAGGCAGGCAGATCTCTGAGTTCAAGGTCAACCTGGTCTACAGAGTGAGTTCCAGGACAGCCAGAGCTACACAGAGAAATCCTGTCTCAGAAAAAACAAAACAAACCAAACAAACAAACAAAAAAAAAAAAAACGACTAGCAAAAGTCCTCTAGGACTCCTTTGTCTGGGGATGGCATGGCCTCCCTAACTGTGACAGGGAGAGAAGGGAAACAGCGAAGTAGCTGGAGAGTGAAAACAACATGTCCTTAAAGACAGCTAGAAAGTAACCATTCCCTACAGACACTGCTGTGTTTGTCCTGTCATAGACAGCTTAACTGATAACCCACCCTAGGTTGGCCTCTGCTGGATGGTGTAACCATCAGTGTTGTGGGTTGTTGTCATTTTTGTTTGTTTTGTTTATGTTTTCTGGGACAGAGCTTCTCTCTGTAGCCCTGGCTGCGCTGGCCATCTTGGAACTCACTCTGTGGACCAGGCTGGATTTGAACTCAGAGCTCTGCCTGTCTCTGCCTCCCCGGTGCTGGGATTAAAGGTGTGTGCCACCACCAACTGGCTCTGCTAGATGTTTTGAACACACACTTGATCTCTCTCTCTCTCTCTCTCTCTCTCTCTCTCTCTCTCTGTCTGTCTCTCTCTCTCTCTCTGGCTTGCTATATACCGAATAAATTCACTCATTCAAAACAAAAATTATGACTGTCATAGATCATTCTCAGAAGCACAGAAAACAGTGTGACGGGCGGCGGCGGCGTGGGAAGTTGGGAAGGGTGACGGATGCTGTGGCCCTGGGCCCGTGCAGTAAGCTCTTGGGCTCCTCTTCCGTGTGCTCTACTGCAGGTGGGGATGTCAGGACCTGGGGTCCTCCTGTATGCAAGGCACTTAAAGGAAGTGTGGCTCTTAGACCACCTGGCCAGTGGCCTCTTGGGATCCACCTGCCTCCACTTCCAATGTTGGGCTTACACAGGTGCTGGGGATTCAAACCCAGGTCCTCATGCCTGCAGAGTGAAGCGCTTACCCATCCAGCCATTTTCCCAGCCTCAACTTGGCTCTTAGAGTTGATACTACATCCCTGTTTTTTCTCAGCCTGTTTCTTGGCTCATCTGGTTTCTCCCTGGGTTTGCTCACACAATCCATAGGACGGTCTTGCCGTGTGACCTTGTGTCCCTAAAGCCTCGTATAGCGCCTGGTCCATGTTGACTTTGATTCATCTGGATGCCTTTGAGCTATAGCTCCCAAGCTGCTCTAAGCCGCTGCCCCTTCTTGGGTGGGCTCAGAAGCCACTTCTATAATCCCCACTGTGGGAGCTGATTAAATAAATGAACCCTCCCCCTGCCACCTACTCTGCTCCCACCTCTGCAGTTCTTGCAGCCAGAGTTCCTGCCGGCCTCGGAGTCCTTGGCCCTCTGTGGTTTGTAGGGTCCTTCCCCTCTGTAATCTCAGCCCAACGTTGGGTAACAGGCAGTGCCCAGGTGCTCCATTATAACAGAGGCCCAAAGAGGGCAAGTCACCTCCTCACAGTCACACAGCAAGAGAGTGCCGAGAGACCGGACATCAGCCAGCCGGAATTCCTTGGTGGAGCCGCCTCACCCAGGGCCACTGCCATCCCATCTGGAGAACTCTGCCAGCCAGCCATGGGGGGCCGCTCAGCTCTTCCAAGGAGAGTGGAAACAGGGTGGGCTCAGTTTTTGTCCTTATTCTTTGCTGTGAGCAAACCCTGCTCCCACCCATGCCTCAGTTTCCCTTCCATAAGAAGAGTAGTCTTAGCAAATGAAGGCAATTCACTGCTCGGCTGACCTAACTGGCATTTTCTCTTGGTCTGTCTCCCTGTTTGCCCGCCTCCCTGTCTTCCTGTCTGTCTGCTCCTGAACCACTCTAGGGAAGTTGATGCAGAACTGACAATGCTGGACTCTCTTCACTGTGAAGACAATGCTGGTTGTCTTCACTTTCTTTTTCAGAGACAAAGGCCTTACCATGCAGCACAGGCTGGCCTCCAACTCACTCCTCCTGCTGTAGCCTCGGTGCTGGGATTTCAGACATGTACAATGATGCTCAATACTTCTTTTCCTAGGGTATCCGCTGAGGACAGTGTCTAGAGACAGCTCTTTGGCCATTTTTGAAGCATGTAGATTAAGCGTGGCCTGCAGATGGCTGGAGTGGAGGTGGTGGGAATGATTAGAGGTTTGCCCAGGCCCCAGGAGCCCCCTGACTTTACCCAGCAGGCAGGAGTACATGCAATCATGGACAACTGTCATAAAAAATGTAACACGCTACCAAGCTAATGGCACTGCCTCCTCTCTAGGAATGGCCAGGCAGAACAGTTCTGAGCTCAGCCTCCTCCCTCCCCATGCTCATAGTAATTATTTAGACGGCTTTTTTGAGATAGAATTCACAAGCTGAACAAGTTACCCATTTAAAGTACACAGCTCAGCGGCCTCCAGTCCAGACAACTGCATCTATCACTGCCGTTTGCAGCATTTCTATTATCCCCTTTAGTTCCAAGCCCTCATCCCTCCATTGCTTAAGGCCCAGGCAGCCACCTATCTATGTCCTCTCTAGAAGTGGTATCATACTTTCTGATAGCTTTTGATTCTGTTTTCCTTCACTTGGCATATTTTCACCCTTACCTCGTTCCTTTTCGTTGCCAACTAATATTCCACGATATATATATGTATATAATTTGTCTGTTCAGTTAATGGACAGTTGGGTTGCTTTCTCTTTCTCTACTATGAACAATGGCACTGTGGATGGCCTTGAACTACTTTCTGTGTTCACCCATGCTCTCATTGCTCTTGGCTAAATACCTACAGTGGGATTTCTGGGTCATAGAGCAGCGCCCATACTTATCAGTCTGCTCTCCCGAGCTTGACTTTCTCAGCCCCTGAGGCTGATGGGGAAACAATGTGTGGGAAGCTCAGGGCTTCCAATCGCCAGGGTCCTGGAAAGAAGCCTGCGCCTTCCCTGCTCTCCCCATATCCTCTACCCTCCTCTCTTTAGGCCATTTTCCCGAGAGCGGTGGGACAGCCGAATCCCAGCTCCTCTCTGCTTTTGGCGGCTCGGGTGAGTCTGACCCGTGGCTCTCGCTGGTGGCTGCAGACTCCTAAGACTGCTTACCCGGCAGAGCAGTGTTCTGTGTCTGCAACTATTCTCAACACTCACTGAGACTCTGGCCCTGCTTGCCGAGGCTAGACCTGCCGTCCTGCGGGCACAGCTTCTTATCTCAACGGGCTGTCCCTTTTCCTTCTTGACAGAGCCCGCAGGCTGCATGGGGCTCCTGGTCCCTGTGAACCTGCTCAGGCCTGTGCTCAGGAGGAAGCAGAGCGGTGCTAAAGAACACCCTGGCCTGGCTGTTCACAACAGCGACTTGCACAACTTGTCTTCTCTTCCCTTCTAAAGAGGCCTTTTCCTTTCTTTGTTCCCCAGAGAAAACATACCTTTTGGAGCCTAATAGTTAACTGTAGAATAAACTTTTGCCAGGAAAGGAACCACAAAGACGCAAGTCACATATTTCTCTAATCAGTAACTTTGCTTTAGACCTGACGAACCCAGAGTGGCCTGAAGATAAGGGCAGAAACGCTGACCCCACCTGCACCCCCACCCCCACCCCCTGGTCCATCCGCCCTCTGTCTGTTCAGGCCTGCAGTCCAGGCACAGTGGTCCTGTGTGGGGACACCTCCATCTTCTTTGGTTTGCTGGCTTTCTGAACAAATGTTTTCTCTGTCCCAGCCATGTGTCCTCTAGCTGCTGGCTTTTTTGACCGGGTTCCCGGTTGCACCAGCCCCCAGGGAACCAAGGTAACCTTGCTTGGAGGAGGCACTGGCCTGGTCCCACCCCCGACCTCCCTCTTGGACTCCATCAGCGTTCTGTCATTGGAGGCTTGGCTGGAGGCTGAGGGGTGAGCTGGCAGACATCCTAGGCAAACAAGAGCAGCTGGAAAGGAAAGAGGCCTGTGGAGTGGGAAGATGAGCCTGACCCCCTATTCCATAAGGGCTGCCAGGCATGTACGAAGGCCTCCATCCCAGAAATCCCAGCCCCTGGTAAGCAGGGAGAATGCTGGGAGGAACAGGGCTTTCTCCACCCCGTGCTCTGTGCTGGGCGTAGCTGCCCGTACAAACCAAGGCTCAGTTTTGCAAGCTGCCAGCTGTGTGACTTGGGGCAAATTGCTTAACCTTTCTTTTACAAATAGGTGAAACACACAGCCTCCAGGGTTTATAAAATCCCAGAGGAAGGTATGGGAACATGCCACATAAACATGTTTGAGACGTCCTGCCTTGCCATTGAAGACCCACAAGAGGAACCAACATGTGTCTGTCTTGTGCAAACAGCTCTATTTCTCTAGACTTTTACCTAAACTTTTGTATTCTTTTTTTTTTAACTTTTGTATTCTAAATAGGCAATGGACTACTCTGTGTGTCTCTGTGAGTGTGTGTGTGTGTGTGTGTGTGTGTGTGTGTGTGTGTGTGTGTGTGCTCACATGTGCATATGGCACACATGTATGTGAACATGCACATAGAGGTCAGAGGTCAACATCAGGTGTCTTCCTCAATGGCTCTCCAGCTTATTTTTTGAGACAGGGTCTCTCGTTGAACCCAGAAATCACTGATTCAGCCAGACTGGCTGGCCCCGAGATCTACTTGTCTTAACCTGCTCAGCTTCGTCTTCCAGTGCTGGGTCTGTGAACTTGGGTGCTGTGTGCTCAGCTTCTATGTGTGTGTGAGGATTCAAACTCAGGTCCTCACACTTGTGTGGCAGATGCTCTTCCAGCTGAGCCATTGCCCCAAAACTGTGGTTGTACTTTTTGGTCTCATGGAACAAACACTGAGCAGAATTATTTATTTGGGGGTGTGGAGTAAGCAAGGGAAAAGGTGCGAGTGAGTTGAGCTATGAACAACGGAGCTGGCTGGGGCAGCTTGGTCCCTCCACGCTGGGAGTGAGCAGCCAGGCAGCGAGCCAGAGCTGGCAGCCGTGAGTTTCCCCAGAAGCCTCTTGCTGTGAGTCCACCCCAGCCCTGAGCCCCCAGAATACAGGCAGATACAGTAATGGCTATTCAGAGGTAGATGCATAAACATCTACCTACCTAAGACACACAGAGGCCAGAGCATCTGGCAACAGCCACGGAAGCCTCCGAGAGGGAACCTCCATGGAGCCTGGTTTTGGAAACCAAGTAAGAGTTCTCCAGGTGGGGCTGATGGAAGACTCAATGGCAGCAGTTCCCATCCAGGTCATCTTCTCCCTTGCCTGACCACCTGTTTTCCAGGGGAGTTTCCCAGAGTCCTTTGCCAGCTGGTCCCTGGTAAGGATCCGCCAGCAGGCAACGTGAAGGAAGATTAGCCAGATCAGCCTGCCTCTGCAGTTTCTTGAAGCAACTAATAGGAATAGTAAGAAGTCACTAAAAGTAATAATAAATGAGGTATTTTCATAATAATAAAAATTAATAATAAAATAATAATACTCCCGTGTATATTGGGTTTAGTGTGTGTGTGTATATATATCAAATGCCAACCTTCAGGTGTCATTTCTCAGGCATTGTCCATCTCACTTTTTTTGAGACAGGGTCTCTAATTGGCCTGGAGCTCACCAAGCAGGCTGAGCTGTTTGGCCAGTGAACTGGAATTATATCCCTGCAGCTAGGATTATAGTTAGGCACCACCACACTGTGGCTTGTTATCCCAAAACACAACCAAAGGTAAGACTTTGGTGGTAAGCCAAGTAGACGAGGAAAGACAAGGAAGGGTATTTTAGGCACAGGGAACGGCAGAGACTAAGAGGTACGTGAGAGGTAAGGATACTGGGGGACCCAGGAAGTTCCTGGCTCTGCTAAGGACGGGGGTTTGTGTGTGGAGCCTGGAGAGCCAGGAAAGTGTGGGGCCGGGTTAAGGCTTGGGTAAGGAAGCCGGGAATGGGCACAGCTGTGAGTGCCACCCACCACCCTCAGCAGCTCCCAAAGGATAGGGCAGACCATGTTTGAATGTGAAAAATAGACCTTTATTTTAGTGCTCCCATAGGCTTCGAAAGCGTGCCTGCTGCCTGCTGGGGACCTGAAGCTCGCACAGACCAGCAGAAGCTGTGTAGGAACGGGGCAGGTGCACGGCTCGCAGCGAAATACTCTGTGTCAAGCGGGACGTGTTAAAGGCATCGGTGTGATTCTCCCCAGGCTCTCCTCTGGGATTTTAGGGGATCCCAGAGCCTCTGACCTCATCACCCGGAGACACTCCTCCCCCTTCCACCGCTGCAGTCTTCCAGCTTGCAGGCCCAGCCACGGAGAGGTAGTAGTTGGCCAACTCAGGATGAAGACCCATAGTCCCCCATGCTTTTCTGGAGACAGGTGTTGTGCCTGGGGGTGCAGGCTGGGGAAGAAGGGCCTGTGGAGGCGTGGCCCTGGTGGGTAGTGACCAGCACGGACAGTTAAGGCTCCTTCTGTGAAATCAAGTCTAGGCGCTGTGCAGGCGGCTTGTGGGCAGTCCTGGAACTGCATCTGAGGAACCTGGGCATAGGTGAGATGCAGGACAGCCTGGGCACAGGCCTAGTGCTACTGTCTCCTCCCCCGAGGTACCCTGGGCCTGGGTGGCAGGCTTTTGAAGCACAGGGTCAAGAGACCCTGGAGGTGGGCTTGCAAATCACTGCTCTGGTAAAGGAGGATCAAGCTCAGAAGAGGAGAACAGAGCGTGGCCCCCTTTGGGGCTTAAACCTTGGCCTCCAGCTCCCCAGCCTCCCTGCCCTTTCTTTACCTCCTCACCCAAACTGTGTCCTTCCAGACTGGCCCCCACGTGGCCTCTCTGACACTCTCCGGTCAGGGCTGCTGTCACAGATGGATTGCTAGATTCCAAGCCAGATGGCACAAGCCCTGTTTCTGGGCTCACCCACGGGCCCTGCGAGTGATGGCCTGCCCACTGGCATAGCACAGCATGGGAAGCCTCAGTTTCCACCCTGAAGCTTCTCATGGACACCGAACAGGCTGGCAGCCCAGTGAGGACTTAAGGTGCTTACGACACAGTAGCTCCCTTCCAGGGAGGAGGTGGCTGGGAGACGGATGGCCGGGGCAGCAGGTTCCTTCACTGAGCCAGTGGGCTCGCCATCCCTGTGCTTTCTCTGAAGCTCTAGGGACTGTTCGAACAATGCTGGCAATGGCTCTCCTCTTCCCCTAGCTCTGGTCTTCCAAGGCCAGGGTTCCCACTGTGTTGGCACAGAACATTCCTCACAGCTAAGGGGACAGACGGGGAAGTAGATCCAGAGGAACACGATGGGCCAGAAGTACATTCCTTCCAAAGAGCCTCCAGGCAGCCATGTCAGCCCGGAGGGGTGAAGTTGCTCATTATCTCAGGATAAAGACCAGGTTGAGTTGAGGGTTGGCAGCAGGTGAGGTGGGGCCGGGCGAAGGGGTCCCTTAGGCAGGCCCGATGATGACGTTCCGGTAACCCTTCACGGACTTCAGCTTGTCACACTGGAAGTTCACCACCAGCTTGTGGAGGCCGAAGTCAGTCGGGAACAGGTCGACCCGCACCTTGGCCAGATCTCCTGCTGGCACAGGGTCTGAGCTGCAGAAAGAAAGAGGGTGAGGAAACAGGCCTGTTTCCTAGTATAGACGCACCAGGACTTAGGCCAGGGCCTCGGTGATGGAAGCTAAGGCCGGTGTTAATAATGGGCCCAGCTCATGGCCTCTGCAGGACTGGGTCTCCTAAAGTAGAGTGAGTGTGTGTGTGTGTGTGTGTGTGTGTGTGTGTACATGTGGGTGCATTTGAAAATGTACACAAGTTTGGGTGTATGTGAGACAGTATGCATAACATGTTCTCGTGTGTACAAGTATGTATAGGTGTGAGCATATGTGGTGAGTAGGTGTGCTCCTGTGCGCTGGCAGTAGGCTGGGAGTAACATGGACACGCTCAGCTCGGGAAAGAGACAACACATCGTGTGGGAGCGCGCATGCACTTGATCTGTTCCGATCGTGTGAATTGCACGGCAGTGGAAAGAAAAACCAGCATGTGTCGCTATATGGGCCTGTGTAGATGTGAATGGACGAGGACACGCCCATGCCTGTGTGGACATCCGAGTTCTGCGAGGGCTGTGTGGAGGCAGCACGGAATGACTGTGTGTCCCGGGTCGGGTGTGTGCTGGTGTGGGAATGACCTGCAGTGAGCATCGTGTGAGTTGAAAAGGCACCTGAAGGCACCCTGGCTTGCGGGGGTGGGGGGGGGGTTCATGGTGGGTGGGATGCCAATAAGCACAGGAGGAGTGGAGTGGACCACAGGGTGGGCTGGGTTCAAGGGCCTTGCCTCCTGGCTCCAGCTTCCTCCTCCCCGAGACCTGTGTGCCCAGCACTCACATCTCCACAGACTTCTGCTCCTTGGTCAGGCCAGCCCCCTCCACGGTGAAGACGCAGTCAAACAGGGGCTCAGAGAGTGGGTTCCTCAGGGACACCTCAGCCACCAGTTTGCGGTTCTGCTTGGGCTCCCCCAGGACCTGGAAGGGGTGCAGATGAAGGTTAGGGCGAGGGAGCCAGGCTGGATGCCCACGGAACCTCTCCCAGTGTTTGCTGAAAGAAGTCGCTCCCAGCTCTGCCAGCCGCTAGGACACATCTTGGTGACTGGGTTTCCTATCTGCAAAACGCAGATGCTGGGTGTTCCCACGTCTCTTTCATAGAGCCTCACTGAGGCTCTAGCTGACATGAAAGGCCTCCTGTGTCCAGGGGTCCAAAGCTGGCAGACAGGACTGGAGCTAAGCTGACTCTGCCATCCTCTACTGTGTGACTGGGGACAGCAAACCCTCTCTGAGCCCTGGTTTGCTGATAAGAGAACGCTGACAGTTCTTCAGGACGGATAAGCTTAGGTGTGCAAGCATTTGGCAGACTCTGGCCCATGACAATGAGGTACTCTAGAGCAACTGTGTCTGGAGCTCAGGGGCACCTCAGGAGAGGGTTGGGAGGAGGATGGTGACGAAGGCACAGTAGGCTTTTACCAAGCCTCCAACCGTGCAGGACATGGTCCTAGTTGCTTCCTATGGACAACCTTAGATTCTCACAGCATCTCCAGGTCCCAGCACTGAGCCTGTCCCACAGAGGAATGAACTGGGGGTCAGAAGGGTGAATGAGCATCTTCAGAGCCTCCCAGGCACAAGCCTGGGCTACCATGCTTGTCACCCTTCTTTGGCTCCGAGCAGTACTACCATACTACCAAGGAGGGCACACTGGCCTTTTAAGGATACCTGGGTTCCAGATCCCAACCACCACGCCTCCCACCTCAGGCTCTAGGTGCCCTTCTTGGAGGCTTCAAGGCCTTCATTCTCTTAGCTTGTGGTACCCTCCTTCCATGAGGACCCAGAAAGGTTCCAGGCTGCAGGAAAGCAGGTGCATGCATGAGAGGGCTGTCCTGGGGCCCCATCTGCTCCTTACCCGGATTTTGATTTCAGGGTTCTCCAGGTAGAGGTCTCTCTCGGCCAACACGTAGCTGTTGGCAGCTGGCTCAATGAGGAGACCCCGCACCTTGATGAGGTTTGACTCCGTCAGGCTCTCACTGTACTTCTCGTAGAGGATGCGAAGAGGGATGCTGTTCTCTGTGAGGAGGGAGAGGGAGGGCAGTGTGACGTGTGGTGTGTGAGTTGGGAGGGCTGGATCCAACCAACTGCTGGGGTAACAGACACACACCACCATCCCTAGACAGACCCCAGAGCCTCATGTACACCAAGCAAGCACCCTCCCTGGGATGTATTCCCAGCTGTATTTGCCTCTGTTCCTTCTAAGACTTACTACTAGTGCCTGGGCAGTCTGGGCAGTTAGGAGGCTGGGGAGGGTTTCCTGAATGGGGCAGGGAGGTACCGGGTGCTGCAGGAGGAAGACGGCAGCTGACTGCCGGACACCATGCCTCTCCCAATGCCTCCCATTTTGCCTTCTTGACAACCCAAGCGTGGCTGTGCTTTGATCACCACCCAGCTTACAGGCAAGGAAGCCGAGGCCTCGGCAAGGAAAATAGTATTACCATGTATCACCACACAGCTGAACATGCCACCCAGGCGCCTGAATCATATTGCCAGCACCACCTGCCCTCTGAGGGAGAACTCACTCGCCACTGGGCCCACAGCCTTGACCTATTTTTACAGATGAAGACATGCCTCTGCCAGGAATTGCTCACCAACCGGCTGTGTGAGCCTAGCAGCATGACTACCCTCTCTGTTCCCTCTCTTCCTGGGGTCATGCAGCATATGCAGGGCAGAGCTCTGAGGGGCTGAGGGTGGGCTTAATCTCTCTCTCTCTCTCTCTCTCTCTCTTTTTGGCAAGAAAATGGAGGCCAGAGGGCAGCAGGAGTCTGTGGGAAGCAGGAGGGTTTGGAGAAAGGAGCCAGGAGCTGGGGTCTACTGGCTTGCACAACCTGTCCTGTCTCCTCATTCACTGAGACCCTGGGCAAGTCCCTTTTCCTCCTGGGTTCCCTGGGAAACAAAGTTCTGCAGGGATTTTCCCTGAACTCTCTGGCATCCAGCCAACCTTGCATCATCGAGGTCTAGGGAGCAGCTAGCATTCTGACAGCAGGGCCGTCCCCTCCCCTTTTAGGCCGGCATTTACATATCCCTACTGGAATGACTGTCACACAGCAGTATGACCCTTATATTTTACATGCTATTTTTCTATCACTCGCTTTATATTTTTAACCTTATCGTTGTCTTCACCACCACCATCATCACCACCACCATTTTTTGCTAAGGGAAGATGTTCATCATTATTTGTAGCAAACTAACACCACAATAAATAGAAATCCAAACCAACGAAGTCCTGCTTGCTCCACCCTGGTAGATCGTTCATGACACAGTGGCCAGAGCTAATCGATAATGAGCAGACTGTAACGGTCTGTGGAGCCTAAGGCAAATCAGCACTGCTCTGCCCCCATCACTGCTGCTCAGGTCTGCAGGAGGACTGACAAAGCTGAGGGGGCAGTGGCCTGCCCAATGTTGGCTCAAGCAGTGTGTGGCACAGGGTTTAGAAAAGATAGACCATAGGTGGCTTTCCAGCTGCATCCCATGAAAAGGGGCCTGCTCCAGCCTGATGATGTGACCCAGAAGCGAAGTCCTGTGCCCACCAGGACCAAAGGCTGGAAAGACCGGCCCCACCCTGAGGGCAAAACAGAAAGAGGAAACACTGGACACTAAGAAGACATGGCTTTGCCAGAAGGCCAGGCCAGGCCAGGCCAACCCAGGCCAGGTCCTGGAGAGCCGCTGTTCACAGATCAGTAACCAGGCCTTGGCCTTGGGCCACATGCTGGCTGGGAGGAGAAACTGAATGTAGTCAGCTTCGGTCCTCCCTTGGACATTATGCCCTGTTCTAGAAGATTCCCTGGGGATGGTGACTGAACCACACTGACTGCTTTCCTGACCTACTGAGGGAGGAGAGCAGGATGGAGGAAGGGGGAGCATCTGACTCCATTCAGCTGTCCTGGCCTGGCTTCCTGTCCATTAGCACATGGAAGTCCCCAGATCGTATCATCAAAGAGCACTAAGCAGCAGCAATGCTGCCAAGGAGGAAAAGAGTCAGTCTCAAGCTGACCTTGGCTTTGGAAGCCCCAGTAGGTCATGTTGGTCTAGCTGTGCCTTCTAGCCAGAGCCCAGCACACAGGGCTCCTGCCCTGTCTTCCCTGATCCCTGTGCTGACCCTCATGGGTTCCTGGCAGGCAGGGCATCCTCAGGTGAACTGTGGAACTGGCTGGAGCTCCTGCATCACACTGCAGGTGCTTTGAGGAAGAGATGACTCCATGGCTGGGAGTAAGGCACCTGGCATTTAGGTTCATCTCATGCCGGTCTGCCTCCCTCCGGGTAGCTCATGAAAGGCTCAAGTGAGTAGTATCAGCTGGAGGGCCTTAAAAGAGGGACTGGCCTTTGTACAAATGGGGGTCTGTGGCCTGTGCGGGAAACTACAACTGTGTTGTCCAGGGCAACAGCAGCAGGTGGTGGCAATTAGAATATGGGTACCCAGGCTACCCCATGTACCCATGGTGACGAGCCCCTGCCTCTTACTCTTGGGATCTAGACATGGAGGTGTCATTTGGATCCTTCCCATGCCATCCATCAAGGTGGTGGAGATGCCCTGAGTTGACACTGAGTTGCCACCACAGTGGTAAGGAAAGGCCGGCCTCTCAGTCTCCCCGGATCTCACACTGAAACAGAAGCATGGCACAAGGTCCTGACCACAGTGCCTCCACATCTGCTCTGAGTCCCCAAGGCTGTCCATCAGGGGAGTATGCTGCTGCTTCATGTGATGGGCATGGCCGCCTTGCCAGTCTGTGCACTGTGCACTGTGAAGGTGGCAGAGGCTAAAGCCATGTGGGTCCCACTTGCTTCATAATGCATCTTGCATTATGAGTAGTGTTAGTGCTGAGACCCGGGGCTAAGGGGATTTGCCAGGCTCAGGAGAGAAGAGTCAAGAGCTGGCCTGAACACTGGCCTGCCTGCCTAGGAAAGCTGGGCTGTGCCAGAGCTGGATGGATGGCCTGGGGGAGAGGAGAAACTCTGAGCAGACAGGAGGAGGGCAGGGGAACAGCCTGGGCCTTCCCCCTCTCTAGGCAGGTCACGTAGGCTCTCAGTACTGACCCCTATGAGCCCAGTGGAGAGGAACTCAGAGGTGGCAAGGCGGTTCTTCACCCAGTGGCAGGGAGGAGTAGTACTAGCACCGGGTCCCAGTCCCTTTGTCTTCCCCAAAGGGCATGGCAGGGAAGGGTTAAGGAGCTGGACTGTCCTGGCACTGTGCTAGCTCAGTGTGTGACCTCTGGGGCCAGAACAATTTTAGGGGAACACAGAGGAAGGGGATTAGCCGTGACAGAAGACTGCAGGGGCTGGGTAAGCCAGCAGGGGTCATGGGAAGATGCCATGAAACAAGACGGGCTCAAAGCCTAGTCCTCTTACACAACTACACAACTCTGGGGGAGGGACTTGACTACTCTGGCCTCTGTCTCCTCATCGAGAAAATGGGTGCAGTGATGGAAGCTACACCCTACCCCGCAACAAACACACCTTTTTTCCTTTTGAGACAGGGTATCACTGTGTAGCCTAGGCTGGCTTCAAACTCTCAACACCCAGAGAACTAAGTGTGCCCCATTCCAGAGAACTGGGCTCACAGGTGTGCTCCATTATACCAGCTCCCACTTCTCTTTTAGCTACAAGAACTAAGCCTGCTGGGAGGCTGGGGAGCCCCCCTCAGTCAGTAAAGGGCTTGCCTTACAACCCTGGAACAGGAGTGAAACACACACACACACACACACACACACACACACACACACGTACATACACACACATCATGATACTAAGAAAGTGCTTAGAACAGGGCTTGACCCTGGCGGTGCCAGGCGAGGGTTTGGGAGGTGAGGTGCACATGTGAAGCACTGGATGCCCCGGGGAAGGCAGAGCCTTACCAGAGAAGGGGTCCAGGGTCAGGTTGAGGTCCTCCGTGCCACACTCAGGCCCCATCACCCCGTTGTAGCTGACAGTCCGGGCGCACAGCAGGAGGCGGCACTCGCGGCTCTCGGAGGTGTCATTCCCGATGTGAGCAAACACGTCAAAGTCATTGCCCATGCTCATGCTCTCCCCGACGCGGATCCGCATGGCCACCCCCGTCTCCTCCTTCTCCGCCAGTTTGTTCAGGTGGTTGGCCCTGGTGAAGGCTTCCCTCTCCTCGGGCGACCCTGGACAACAGAGAAGAGAACCCTGATCGGACCTGCAACAAGGGTCGGCGGGGGAGTGTTGGGACGGGGCAGGCTGGCTTTCAGAGTCCTGCTGACTCAGAGCAGCCTGAGGGAACCCCTTCTCCACTGTGCTACTCTCCACAGCTGAACCCCTGAAGACCCTCGGGATCCAGCCTGAAACGACCCCTCTCCCGAGACAGCTTTTCCTACCACGCCTGCCTCGCTTTTCTGTTGGTGTGTTTACCCCTCACCCTGGAAGCTCCAGAGTCAGGGTTACATTCTATTTCTCCTCGGGCCACACTCGGAGCCTCGGCAGCAGCTGGCGCACCTGAAGCAGGGGCGCAATGATTTGTTTGTACGGGGTCTACTCCAGCTGACTGCCCCTCCCTCGGCATGCTACTGTCGACGCCTCCAGCGGAAACAGCCGTTTCTTTCTGTGCGCCGTCCGCCTGGTGCCCACGGAGGCCCGAAGAGGGAGTCAGATTCTGTGAGGTTGGGAGTTACCAGTGGTCGTGAGCCACCATGTGGGTGCTGGTGGGTGCTGGGAACCAAACCATGGTTCCTTGTTAGGGCAGCAAGTACTCCCTTCTGCCTCAGTCTGTTTTCCTATCAGTTCATCGGCCAGAGAAAGCATGTTTTCTCCTGTCTTATCACTTCCAGCTAGAGCATGTCCGGACAGTGCTAACTCCCAGGCAGCCTTGGAGTCAGGGGCCAGGCCAAGGCAAGGATTGCCGTCAGTCTCTAGGATGCCTCTGTAAGTGTCACGAGGGCCGGCACACACTGTGACTTGGGGAACTTCATATCGAGTGGGCTGGTGGGTGTGCCCAGTTGGTCTCTCAAAGCCTTCCCCTGACTGATTTGCCAAGGGCAGGAGGAAGATGCTGCCTTCTGGGTGGGACTGATCTGTTATCCGGTTTCCAGGAATGCTCTTCCGAGGCCTCTATGGACTGCAAGCTTTTCTAGCTTAGATATACTATAGCTGAGGACCCTGCCCCTGCCCCTCCCCATTAATATCATAACACACAACATGGACACTGTCAGTTTTCCTCCTGACGTACACGTCTCTCTATATGGCAGCTATGCTCTCCGGTTTTACTAAGAATCAAATCAATGAAAAAGAGAGACTTACAAACCAGGGTGACAAGGACGGATGGGGCCATGGCTGAGTCAGCGCCTACTATGCAAGTGTGAGGACTTGAGATCCCTGGCACCCATGCAAAAGCCAGGCATGGGAGTGCACGTCTGTAGCCCCAGAGCTGGGGGCTACACATAAGAGGCTCTCCGTGGTCCACTAGCCAGCCAGTTTAGACGACTGGTGAGCTCTGGGTTCAGTGCGAGACTCTGACTCAAAGAAGAAGGTGAGGCTGGAGAGATGCTCAGGGGTTAAGAGAACTTCCTGTTTTTCCAGGGACCTTAGTTCAGTTCCCAGCGCCCACATCGGTCAAGCCAAACTCCAGCTCCAGGGCCTCCAGCAGGCTCTTCTGGACTCCTTGGGTGCACACACACACATTCAAGAGCACACACATGCAGGCATGTGCACATGAATTAAAAAAAAATAAGTCTTTTTAAGAATGGAGAGCAATGGAGGAAGATACTGGCATCACCTCCGTTCTCTAGCTGCAGGCTCCTGCGCACATAATCCACACGGACACACACATACACCTTAGCCTATCTTTCACCCTTTCTCTCTCCAGATTAAAAAAAATTTTTTAAGATAAAGGTCCTCACTGTGTTAGTCTTGAACTCATGATTCTCCTGTCTTATCTTTTTCAAGTAGTTGGGATTACAGGCATGTACCCCAGTGTCCAGCTCAGACAGAATCTTTTTGTTGAATGAGTTTTCTAAACAAATCACTCTTTACCACTACACCCCAAAGTCTGTACCTCCTCTTAAGGAGTTTCTTAAACTAGAACGTAGTCCATGGGCCACTGATGTACATAGATTGCCAAATGTAACACCGACATATACACAAGCCTGATGGGCTGGTAAAACTGGGTGGTTATCTGCAAGGCTAGGTTAAAGGCTCGGAGGGTGCAGGCACCTACCCTCGGGGTACTTGTAAGTGTGGGTGATGTCTTCCCGATCATCACGGCCCACGCTCTTAGTGCTGATCTTCTGCCCCACGACCAGGGAACTGTTGATGGACTTGTGCAAAGACCCGTCTTCCTGCCGGATCCAATCCACCACGTCAGCATTGACCTCGGCGAACACGAAGGGCGCATCATACTTGGTGCTCAGGTCACCCTCCTTGATGGCCCGCACGGAGACTGGGCCACAGCAGTATGTCCCTGTTAGGGGTTAGAGGGAAGGACGGTCAGAGGGTGACACCAGACCCCTCCATGATCGATTGGACCACATGCTGAAGCTCCCGGGACCAGATAACTCTGAACCACAGAAGTCATTCCCAGAAGGCACCTGGGATGAGGATTCGGGACACAGACTCAAGAATGGGATACTGGCAATCGAGTCTGAGCTCAGCCTCCTGTTGCTGTGTGACTCTGGCCGAGTCAGTCACTTCTCTGAGCTGCGTTTTACTGTGGGGTCATTTGCATCCACCTAATGATGGTTCATGAACCAGAGAGGTAAAGGTCTCTGTCTAAGGCTCCACCATCTTTGATAAATCAAACAGAAATGTACCCCAAGGCATCTTAAGAGCACCGGGAGGCCAGGTCCCACTCCCAACAGCTGGGCATGTTGAGTGGAAATCAAAGCCTGCCACAGCTTGGGCTCAGCCAGTGCTGAATGGGAGATCTGGGTTTATGGAGGTGAAACTGCCTGACACTGTCCACACCTACAGCATTGGGGGCCAGCGATGGGTGGAGATGTTCACGGGACACGGTCACAGCAAATGAAAACTGAAGTCACAGAAATGCCACAGTGGGATACAGACAAAGCTCCAAAGAGGCCGCCTAACACCGATGCTCATCACCAACTCCACAGTCTGGCCCAGCTTCCAACAGAACCTAAGGTCCAGTGGCTTTAGATGTATAAAGATGACATCTTTAAGTCACTGCGCTCTGGCAGCTTGTCCTGTGATGACAAAGTGACAAAGCACGGGAGCACTTAGAACTGTCACCAGCAAGAACCAGAGACATTTCTCATCACTGTGGTGGTCCCAGACAGCAGGAGCTGTCATATACACAGGCCCTGGCAGTAGAACTTGCTCCACAAAGGAACAAGCGTAACTGTGCCATAAAGAATTATTTTTCCCCTAGAGCCTTCTATAACTTTGATGATCTGTGTATTCCTGTGCCTTGGATTCTGTGTATTTAAAAAATATTCTGAGAGAACATCCATGTGCTTTCTCAGACCTTGACTTAGTGCCATCTGTCTGTCTGACACATACAAAATCACATTTGGAATTGCTGGAAACAGTGGGTGAATGACGGTCCTATTTTGGGAGAGGGTGAAGATGTTGCTTTTTCTTAATTGTTCGCACCATCCCTAAAGAAGTACACTGTGAACACACAAATAGGGGGCTGCCACGTTATTACTGGCCTTGGCTCGCATCTCGGTCCCACCATGGCGTAGCTTCTCCATGCCAGCTCCCTCCCCGCCTCAGGAATCATGATGTCCCTGCCCACCTTCGCTCTTCTCCTGTGGTGTGGGGTCAATGGCCTGCCACCCCTCATAGCCCGGCTGTAGGTCCGGCCTGGTCATCCAGGACTCCACCCAGCAGTGGAAATTCCTAGTTGGGGACAGAGGTGGAAGACAGACAGTTTTTCTGTCACTTCCCACAAATGCTACTCACCATGGCCTACAGGAGACCAGGAAATCCTAGACCCACCTCTTTGTCCTCCCTTGGAGCTGTCTCCATAGCAACCTCCTTAGTGGGGACTCATTCTTGTCCTCTGACCTTGCACTATCTCTGAGCCCTTTCAGCACCTACAGGTCTCACTGACTAACCTCTCAATTCCTTGGTTTTAGCTCTTTTCCTGCCCTCAGTCCTTGCCTGGTCCAGACCCTCCTCTCCACCCACGGGAACACCCCTGCTTTAGTTCCCCACTCCATCCTGGTCTGTGATTGGCTCAGTCCTCTCCCACTCTGAAGCTGAGTGGCCCCAGAAGCCAGCCAGATCCCAACTCACATTCCAGACTCCCACCCTCTCCCTGTTACCCCTGCCATCCCTTCCAGGGTTGCCTGTGGTGGGCTTCCCGCCTCTCAGCTGACTCCACCCGGCTTTCTCCAGCCCAGTTCCCCTACTCATTCCTGGTCAGCAGCTGAGGCCCAGTTCAATCGTGGCTAATTCCAGGAAGCTTCACGGGTGCCCCCTCCCAGCCTTCCCACGACCTCTCACCAGATCATCTCGCTCTTGCTGCTCTCCAGCTCCCCGAACTCATTGCGGAAGTACTCGATGAGCAGGTTGCTGTTCTGGTCGTGGGCCGAGTAGTAGTTGGTCACCACTCTGGTAGGGATGCCAAGGCACCGCAACACTGGGGTTTGGACAGTGGGGGGGGGATGAAGAAGGGTACACATTGTTGCTGAGGCTCAGGACAAAGCTGCCCAGCTCAGGCCTCTGTAGACCCCTCTGCACCCCAGGGAACGATGGGCCCAATGGCCAGGTGGTAAAGTTATGTGCCTGCCACTCTTGCCTGGCAATGGTGCCTACCTGGCTGGTTACCCTGTGCCCACCATGTCCCTCTCTCATCACTCTAAACTATAAATAAAACCTTCAGTGGCCCCCCATAGCACTGGACATCAAAACCAGATCTCCACTGGGGCCCTGATTCCTGATCACCTCTTTCCAGACTCCACTCCAGCATTCCTCTAGCCTGCAAGGCCCAGCAGCAAAGGGCAGAGGATGTGAGAGGTCAGAAAGGCCCAGGAACAGCAGAGGGCGGAGCAAGGTGCTAGGTGCTCTGTGTAGACTAAGCTCAACTCAGAAACTCAACACAGACAGGGGTCAAGAATCATGAGTGTCTCCCACCCCCACTTTAATTTGTTTTTAAGACAGGGTCTTATGTATCCCTGCTTGGCCTAGCTATGCGGTCGAGGGTGACCTTGAACCGTCGAACTTTGAACTTCTGTTCTTGATCCCCCTGCCTCCATCTCCTGTGTTCTGAGATTGCAGGCAGGCGCCCTGTGGTGGGGTTCAAACCAGGGCCTTGTATATTCTAGGTAAGCAAGTGCTCTACCAGCTCTTTTGTTTCTTTGCTTCTTTGCAAGGGCCTTGGACCCACTAAGCAAGCAGGACACAGCCCTGAGACATGCTCAGCCCTTACGGTAAAAGGGATAGATTCTCAGAAAAAGAAACTGAACGTCCAAGAGATGGAATCAGAATGAAGAGTCCAGTGAGCGCCAGCCACTGGACTCAGGTTTTACTTTTCCTTTTGACTGACTGTGAATCTTTGAAGTAGGAGGGGGATGCAGCCTTTGCCCTACATTGGCCCGGGAAAGAGCTTCCCCAGATGGCCCTGGCTTCTGGCCAGGAGACACAGACGTGCTTGGAGGGGGAGGGGCAGCAGTGACCTGCTACCTCTTGCCTGGTTCCTGTAGCCTCCGCTGAAGCTGGTGTAAGCCCTGGCTAGGCCTTGTTGCACACGCAGTGTGCCTCTGGGCGCAGGCAGGAGACTGTGTTGCCTGTTTGCTGTCCCAGGAACAGTGACCTGAGAGATGTCATCACCACAGTCTAAGGACATGGGGCTTCCCCCTGAGCGGTGCATACCTGGTTCAGGGCAAGACTGTGCCCTGATCCAGCTGTGTGACCTTGGGCAAGTCACTCCCCTCTCTCTTCCATTTCCCATTGAGGAAAAGGAGCTAATAATAGCAGCTCGCTAGGATGTGGTGATTCAGAGAGACGCAAGGGTGGGGAAGTGTCATGTATCTGCCTAGTGCCCGGAGCCACACTGGAGGGCACTATGGGGCAGCCAGCATGTCACATGCCCTCCAAGGCAACTATCAGTGTGGTTGGTGCTGCTGACTGTGGAGTGCTGAGAAATGCAGGGAGCCACCAAGATGCCCTGGAACCCTTGACGTGTGGGCACCCCAGCCAAGCCATTCTCGGCCTGAGGCTCCTTCCAGCACCTCAGGATGTCCACACTGCCGTGGCATTGTCCCAGGCCTGCAATAAGTTCATCACTGTCGCCTCTATCTCTCAGATGGGGAAACTGAGGCTTAGAGACCCTGGTTCTCTGGCCTAAGTCCACCTACAGACGAGAAACAGGCCAAGCATTGCTCCCTGGGTCTCTGAGCCATGGAGTTGACTGAGGTCCCCTTGTCTCTTTACATGCCAGCCTGGAAGGTGGCCACAGCCAGAGACAAAGGCACCTAGGTGGGAGGCAGGGATACCTAATCCCTCCAGGAGACTTCAGGAGGTCCCGTGGGGAGAAGGTGTCATAGGTCCTTGAGAAAGGAGCCAAGGTATGGGATACATGGGGAAAAGGGAGGCAGGAAATGGGCTAACAAGTTGCCCCATTCTCCAGAACCCACAGTGTCTTAACGGCAGAAACAGTACTAAAATGGTGTCTCCCTGTGTCCCCATGGACCTACTGGGACTGGCCACAGACTGCCCAGCTGCAGCTCACCTGTGCAGGCCACGGCCGCGAACACCCAGCACTGCCCGTACTTCACTTGCTGGCAGCCATGCTCCTTCCAGCGCCTCAGGATGTCCACACTGCCGATCCAGGCCATGGGACTGACACCATCTCCATAATTGTTGTCCCAGCGGCCCAGAAGCACACCCTGGTCATCATTGCAGTTGACCTGTAATCAACAGAGCATCATGGGAAACAAAGCCTGGGCCAGGATGGTGGGTGGGTCAGGGGGAGCATGCAGACAGCAAGGCATCAAATCAGGCCGTCCCAGAATGAAGGGCCGCAGAGGCCGTGTGCCACAGTGCAGCAGATGGGGTGTTAGGGATAACTGGGGGTGCAGCCAAGGGCTCAGGAGACAGAATCCTAGCAGAGCTGCAGCCAAGGATTCGATTCCCGGGGCTGAACCTGCCCTGTGAATCCAGGGTCACTCCCAAGTGGCACAGTGTGATTTGAGTTTCACAGACACCCATACTGGCCCCATTTATCTCTAAATGCTCATCGCTTCCAGAACAGAAACCAAATTCTGGTCCTCAGCCCATAAGGCACTGTGGCGGATGCCATGTGTGTGCTCTGGCCACGCCCACCCAGCTCTTTCTGAACCTACCCACTCCCCTTGCTCACTCTGCTCCAGCTTCTCCCCAAGGCCTTGGCATTCGCTATCTATCTCTTCCTCCCAGTCAGGTCTGGGGAACCACACCAGGTTTAGAGCCAGCTCCACCCTCACGCCCAGGACATTAGTGGCTGTTGGTCAATATTTGCTGGGTGAATGGCTGAATGAATTGCACTGGGAACCTCGTTTGTGTAAAACTTTCTAAATTCCTTTTGCCGAGACCTTCTCCTGCCCCCAAGTCCTCCTCGTCATCCCAGAAGGGAGTAACTCCCACTCACCATGCCGCTCACCACCCGGCCCACATAGATGGGACTGCTGCGGCGTGAGCAGTCCCGGCTTCGGTCCTTCAGGAACTTGGGGTTCACATCCAAGAGCATCAAGCAGGAGTCCAGGATCCCATCTTCAAACTGTGTCCAAGCACACCACAGAACAAGAACATGGATTGCCAGCCTCAACAGGAAGCTGTCCTACACCCCGACAGCTGCAGGAGCCCCACTCCATCTCACTAGTGAATGGGAGTCTGGCTGGTTCCAGACATCCCCAGGATGCCAGCTGCTGAAGGCCTGGGAAGGAACAGTGTGACATCCGGGGAACAAGGGTATGAAGAGGGGGAGGGGCACGCCCATCCGGCACCTAAGCATTCTCCCTCCTACCTTTGCTCCTCATCTTGTGGTGCCATTCTGGACCAAGCTCTGCCCCAGCATGACCTTCCCTGATACAAAACAGCCCTCTAGGACTTGCTGTGGCTCTCTATTGCCATCAGCCCAATGGTGCTCAGAGACATTGACAACCAGGATTTTCCACATCTCACCTCTTAGGGCTTCTTTACCCACAGATCCCTTCTCAGGCAGGATATAAGCTTGCCCACCTCTGAGTCCATCCCACAGCGCTTGCCTCCGGTGTGGCAAACTCTCCCTTGTTCTTCAAAGCCCAGCTCAAATGCTTCCTGCTTCTAAAAGCCCTCCCTGATGGCCTCCTCTCCCTTAAGTCTTTGCAAAGCAGAACCTTGGAGGTCCCAAGGCAGGGATGTGACCCTGTTTCTCGGCGAGAATGCAAAGCCATGGGAGCAGAGGATGACTTGGGTGGGGTTTATGTGTCACAGAGACATGGCTCCCTTACTCCCACGGCCCAGCTGCCTGTGCTGCTATGATCCCTCATGAGGAAGCTGTGGTCGGCATGACCCGGAGGCGTACAGCAGGACTTCCCTACCCTCAAGGAGAGCTTTCTGGGTCTGAACCTCAGACTCTGATCCAAAGGCTGCAGGGAGACGGCTCAAGATGGGCTCCACCCCAGGAGACCCCCGACATACCAGGAACTGGGTGCTATGGTTCTGCTTTATAAGTTTTTTTTTTTTCTACAAGGTCAAGAGGTTTTCTGGGAGGCTGGGTAATGGAGAAAATGAGACCTGAGGTTTACAGAACCCGGCCCTGGCTGGGAACCGGAAACTAGAGAACGATACCCAGCCGTCTGCATTCAGCCCAGCCCAGACACCACAGCCTCGCACTGGCTGCTCTCGATTGAAAACCTGGTGATGGTTTTTCATTCCAGCCATTTATGTGTTAGGCTTGTTTGTTCCTGAGCAGTGGCTGATACAAGCAGATGTTCTCTGGACAGCCAGAGAACATCCTGGGAATGCCTTGAGAAGGTACGCTCCAGCCCTACCCAGATCTGCCTTCTCCGACGGTCTTCACTCTCCTCTGAGAACCCCAGCCGGCTTCACTGCTTTACAGGCTCCCCTGATCCTTGCCCCACCCTAGTCCCGGGGGTGCTGCCTGTGCTGGTCTAGGCAGGCCTTAGGTCTCTCTGGGCCTGCAGCTATCTGGGCACCCTAATGTCTGGGCATTCCTAATAGGATGGAATGGGTGACTCGGCAGCCCACTCACGTCTTGAAATCTCAGGCTCCCCAGACACAGGCTGCTTGGGACACAGCAGTCACCACGAGGGGCAGGCACTGTCCTACCTGCCCGAAGTTCCAAGGCACGCTCTTGATGAACTTGGCAGATCCCTGGTAGATGAAGCCCTGCTGGGTAAGGACATATTCCCTTCGCTCCTCCTCTGAGTCTAGGTACACGTCATCCGCTGTGGACGGAAGAAAGGGGTCTCAGCTTGAGCGGGCAAACCAGGGGCCGTGCAACATGGCAGCTGGGAGCTGACCCCCTAGTCCAAGCCTCTCTCAATTAGAGAGGCTAGTCATCAGGTCACATCATTTGGAGACAAGCCTGTCACACATCCACCTTCCCAACGTGCCCGGAGCTGTGCTGAGAGCAGAACACACATGAATCTACTTAATCTTCCACGAGCTCTATGTTAAAGAAAGACAGGGAAGCCGAGGCAGTTGAGAAAGGTAACATCCAAATGAGTCATGGGGAGGGCTGGATTAGAAAGCCCTTGGTGCTTGATCTTGATGTTATTTTTTTAATTTAATTTAATTTTTTGTTTTGTTTTCAAAACACAGTTTCTTTGTGTAGCTCTGGCTGTCCTGAAACTCCCTCTGTAGACAAACTCACACACATCCACCTGCCTCTGCATCCCGAGTACAGGGATTAAAAGTGCACGCCACTACCTCCCAGCACTGATGTTCATTTTCGATGTGACCTGGGCCTTTGAGCCCACTTTAGCACCTCTTGGAACTGCCTAAAACTGAAAGGTGTGGCAGATGTGAGGTGCTGGGAACAGAACCCGAAGCCAGCCTGGGAAGGTCCTGGACTCCCTGGGGAGAAGGCACCAGAGTCAGAAAGACATGAAGGAAGGGTGGCTACAGTCCCAGGGAGTGGAGCCTGGCAGCTTTGGGATCAGGGTGGCTCCCTGAGACACGGCTGAGGAGGCTGGGGATGGCAACATAAGCGAGGACACAGGTGCTGAAGCTTTGTCCCAGACAAGATGTGGGTCACAGGATTCCCTGTGATAAGTGGGAAAGACAGGGAGCCAAGGAGGCTGAGGCTTGGTGGTCAAATTGGCTTTACAATGTCTGCCTCAAAGGTGGGGAAACTGAGGCTGGGAAGGGAAAGCCAGTGCCTCGTGATGACTCAGGTGAGCCCTTGGCCTGGCTTGGGTATCTAGTATCTACAAATTTCTCCTGCCATCACAGAGAAAATTCAACTATGGTTGATGTCTTAATATCACACAATGAAATGTTCACTTAAAAAAATAACTTTTGAAGGCAGGGTCTCTAGGATCCTAGGCTGACTTCAAATCCCTTATGTAGTTAAAAGTGACCTTGTATTTCTGATCCTCCTGCCTCTACCTCTTGAGTGCTGGGATTACAAGTGTCTGCTACCCTGCCTAGTTTTTGTGGTGCTAGGGATCAAACCCGGGGCTTCACATTTGCTAGGTTAGTACCCTAACAACTTAGGCACATCCCAGCCCTTTCTTTTTCTTTAAAAGAAATAAAAATGGTCACGGTGCCTAAAAGAATGGCAGACTCTAGTCCCCGCTGGAGAAAGAGTCCTAGGGTGCTATGAGGCAAGGTTAGACCTCCAGAGAGAGACCTGTGCAGTGCCCAGCATCTCTGCGTTCCAGTTCTGAGCTCTGTAAACACTGAGGAGGGAGGGGGAAAGAGAAAGCATAATTCCAGGCTACCACATGGAATGTGGTTAGCACGTGTGGTATCAGGACTATGGCTCTGACTTCTGGGAAAGTTGAGAGCCCTGGGTACACGAAGCCAGAATCCTGCTGGTACTGTTCTATGGCCTTGGATCCAGCGCAGGGGCTCCCATTTCCAGGCAGAACCAGCCTTTCCCATCCATCCTGAATATTTCCTCCCCTACAGCTGTCCCCTCCAAAGCCCAACTTCCTGCCTCTCCCAGGCCCTGCTGTGTGGGTCACCTTAGTCACTCGTTGTTCTGCTTGGCTGGGACCTGCTCCAACATTCAGGGCAGGGTAAGGCTGAGGCAGAAGGGGGACATCCCCGGGAGCTTCCCTCCCTCTGTCCTGAGCTCCAAAACCCTGTGGGTTGGCAAGGATTCTTGCTTCACCCAAACAAACCATAGTTTGTCTCAGCAAAGCCACCTCTGTTCTAAACAATTCCTGCATCATGTCCTCTGGGAGACACCCCACAGGCCACTGTGGGTGACGTCAGGGCCATAAACAGGGCACCAGACGGTTGCAGTCCGTGTGGGCAAAGCACAAGGCATTGGGAGTGTTGGAAAGACTGGGCAGCTGTGTTCGGATCTGGAGACAACTTCCAGAGAAAGCAGATTTTAACCGATTGCACTATGGTCCAACTGAGGTTTTGTTTGGTTTGGGTGCTGGATATGGAACCCAGACTTCAAGCATGCTCAGCAAATGCTCAACTGAACTCCATCCCTGGCCTGCTCTTTACTTTTTATTTTGGGACAGGGTCACCCAGTTGCCCAGTCTAGCCTTGATCTTACAATCTTCCTGCCTCAGCTTTCAAGTATTAGGACTATAGGCCTGATAGCAGGCCTGGCCTTTCGTGTTTGGTAGAGGCCATCTTGGAAATAGCAATTTCTAAGTGCAATGAATGGGCCAATTTCTCCAGGTGCACATGGACAGGGTTGAAATTAACCCATGACTGCAGACAACTGAGTTCCCGGGGTAATGTCCATGTTCTGATAAAAAGGAGTGTGTGTGTGTGTGTGTGTGTGTGTGTGTGTGTGTGTGTGTGTTGCTTGCATGTATGTATGTGCACCACCAAGGAAGTCAGAAGAGGGCACCAGATCTCCTTGGAATGAAGTTACAGATGGCTGTTACCTGCTGTGTTTTGTTTGTTCAGGGAATCAAACCCTGATCCTTTGATTGAACAGCCAGAGCTTTTAACCACTGAGCCATCTCTTCTGCCCCACAAAATGGGAAAGAGGGTATTTTTAACTGGGTGTGGAAGCAAGAGGTCAAGGTCACCCTCAGCTCCACAGTGAGGTGGAGGCCAACCTGAATTACATGAGACCCTGCCTCAAAATAAGATTAATTAATTAAATAAAAAAATAAAAAGGGTGTTCTGGCATCCGTTAGAATTAGAAATAAAAGCCAAAGTAGGCATACCAGAAGACTTTTTAAAGCCTCCCTGTAAGTATGTCATAAAATGTCCCAAAATAGAGAAGAAAAGGAAACAAGCAATGATCCAGAGAAAGGGATGCCTAACCAGCAAAAGCCAGACTCTGGGCTAGCCTGGAAGGCTGCTGAATTCCCAGGCTGGATGGCCTGAGGGTCCCCTCTTGCCTCACCGTGTCAGAGCAAAAAGGAAACAAGACAGGCTGAATGCTTGCTGACGAGATGGGGAAACTGAGTCTGGGAGGTACTTCCCACCCTGGGAAGTACCCAGATTTTCCCAGCTCACCTCTCTTTCTTCCTTTGCCACTGTCCCTTAGCTGACTGAAGGGGCTTCTGAAAGCCTCTTAACTTCTCTTGGTCTCAATTTCCTGTCTCAGCAACAAGACTGAATGCTTGCTGACGAGATGGGGAAACTGAGTCTGGGGGGTACTTCCCAGGCTGGGAAGTACCCAGCTTTTCCCAGCTCACCTCTCTTTCTTCCTTTGCCACTGTCCCCTAGCTGACCGAAGGAGCTTCCAAAGAGCCTCTTAACCTCTCTGAGTCTCAATTTCCTGTCTTAGCAACAAGGATATTGAAATCTCCAACCCCTGAGCAGCTGTAGAAGGAGGTAGCTATGAGTCAGACCCTGGGCCTCTGCTGTGCCTCGCTCGCTTTCCCATCCTCCAGCCAACGAGGATGAGTATAAAGCAGGCCTCATGAACAGAGTGAGCACAGTGTCTGGCCCTGGCCATAAACTGGGTATTCTCTCCCCTAATTCGGACTCCTGAACCACAATACAGTCCTGTGCCTTGTAACTTAACCCCCAAGATAATGGTGTGAGTTAGTTACCTTGAGGTTTCAGTGACTATAGAAGAGTTTGGCCCTCTCTTACCACATGATGCTTTTGGCCATGTTGGGTCATTGAAAGAAGGCCCTCACTGGATGTGATCCTTGTTTTGATATTGTATCTCCCAAGCCCCAGCACTGTCAGCCATGTTTATAAACCATCTATGGGAGTCTGTGACAGCAGCCAAATGGATTCAGACACCTGGTTCCTAGTGCCGCAGGAACTCACGGGCCCCAGACCTGGAATACATCCTTTGGTGTCAGATGAGCTACCTGGCTTCCTTGTCTATAAACAGGGATGACAAAAGAATCCTGATTTTGAGGCTGGAGCAGGAGCCCCACCGAGTCCTCTTTGATACCTCGTCCACTGGTTCCTGCCACTCCCCAGCACCACAGATAGAAAATAGCTGACCTGGGCACCAGGCATTGAAGAGCAGGATGAAGTGACCCAGCACGAAGCTGGAGCCTTGGTAGCCGGTAGATGCCTCCAGGCTGAGGCGGTACTGGCCAACAGGAGCATTGGCAGGGGTGCAGACCTGCAGCGAGAGGACGTTGTCCTGTTGGTCCAGCACTGAGGCTGCCCAGGATCCCTCCTCCACGTCATCAGACAGTTGGAAGCGGGCCTTGGTCCCTGCCTCCTCGCTGGGAGCTGGGCCTGCGGAGAAGAGACAGCACAGCTGTGAGTGAAGGACAGGCAGGGCACCGTCCAGCCTCCCAAGGCTCCGGTCAAGGCCTCCTTCCACCTCTGGCCACTGGAGCAGCTCTGCCACGAGGCTCCGTCTCCTTAAGCCTGCGTCCTCATTGGTGAAGTAGGTCTTGCAAGCCCACCTGAAAAGCCATGATAAGTCTATAATCAGAGAGAGTCCCCAGAGAGAGGACAGTACAACCTGGGAGAGTCTCACTTGTCCGCCTCAGATCTGAGGTGCTGTCACTTTGGACAGGCTCGGCTTGCTTGTCCACGACACCAGCAGGAATGAAGGCAGACACTGCCATGGACCCTCAGTTCTGTCTGAATCCCTCTCCTGCACATCACTGTTCCCTGGACAGCTGCACACTCTAGGAGGGACCTGGGCATCTGAGATCCTGGTTATAGGCTGGGGAGGGGGCAGGAGATTGGCCTACTGAAGACCTTCCTGGCTATGGGTTCTAATCCCATGGGCAATACATCAAGGCCATCATTAGCCTAAAGCCTTGTACACCTTACACAGGTCTATGACTCTTTGGGCTTCCCTCCAGCTTCCAGAGAGTAGAGGGATGAGGCCTGAAGAGGAGGGCTCTTAGAGGAGCCTGGGTTTCTGAGATCTTGAGGCCCCGGTGCCTCCACACCATTCCATTTTGAAAGACGCTGTTTCCTGGTGGGTGACAAAGGTCCTGTGTCATGGTCTGCACAGACTTCTTTCAGGTAAGGGGTGGCCTGGCCCACGCAGGCAGGCCTGACTCACAGGCGGGCAGGGCTGGTCACTTGGGCAGAGAATGGAGAAACAGAGGGGCATTCTGGCTAGCTGGGAGGTGGCCTGGCAGTTCGTTTTTATTTCCTCATCTTCTCCCTGTGGCTCTGCCATCCGCTGCTGACAATGTTGAGCCTGCTCACTAAGGGGCTCCCTCCCAGCCTCCACCCCTCCTTCCTGTCTGCCAGCACCACTGCACCCAAGCCCAAATATAACCGTGAGCTAATAGGCATGGCACTGGCCTCAAGAGCCTGTCTGGGTGCCAGGGGATGGGTTGGAGGCATTCAAACCCTCCCTGACTTCCAGAGCTGCCATTTGGAAGGGAGCCAACCAGCTCTGGAACTCAAGAGAGCCACCCATCCAAGCCAAGACCCCAGGCCTCTCTGGCCCACAATTATCTTTATCAAAGAAACAGGCTTGGGCCACACGCCCCAGAAGGTCCAGTCCCAAATTTGCAAACTGGCTTGTAACTTTGTAACAAGGAACTTTGCTTCTCTAAGCTGGGGTTCTACTATCTGTGAAATGCGGCCCCTCTCTATCTGTGGAATGAAGTCATTCCTTCTAAGGCTGCCAAGAAGCTCTAAGAAGGCAAGCCTGGCACACAGTAAGTGCTCAATAAATAGTCACGATGGCTTGTTGTTCTCACTGCTGCCTCCTGGCACAGCCGGGGGCTTCAGTGAGGGCCTGTGGAAAGCATGGCTTCGGGGACTGTCCTCAGATGCAGCCCCTCCAAAGAGACAAGTGACATCTGAGTTGAGTTCCCAGGCCAGACAGCAGGCCTTGAGGGCTGCCACACAAGACAGACACTTTTAGCGCAATAAAATAACTTCACAGCTGTGGAAACTGAGGCAAAGAAAGTAAGGGTGGGTGGGGCGCGTCAGTCGTAATTGTGCCTGCAGCCCCGGCACAATCCTGACCACTGCCTTTCCCTTCTCAGACGTTTGGATGATCAATCATCTGGTCACCATGGTAACCTGCTTGGGCCAGGTCCCGTTGCCACTCTGTTGACATAGCATGCCTAGGGCAGGTCAGGAAACACATATCCTAGCTCTCTATCTGGGAACAGTCACGCATGCACTTATGTACACACACCTTTCTTCTGAGAGGGCTTGCTGGGTGACAGAAAGGCAAGGACACACTGTCCCCTGGCCCTCCCACTGCTTACAGAGCTGGCTTTACAAACTTTCCGGCTGTGATTCTACAATGCCTTCTTGGTGAAGCCGAGGGTTCCACGATGCCCACTTTAGACCCAGGTAACTCTAGAGGCCCAAGGGGTCTTGGCATTGCCCAGACCTTGGTGACAGGCTGGGCTGGGGTTAGTGAGACTTCCAGGGCAACACCCTCAATTAGCTTCACAACGACTCCCTTCACCCCCTCAGGCTGGCCTCATGTCATGCCTCTCCACCCTCCAAAAGGGGAGAGAGCTTCCTCCTTTAACAAGGGCTGTTTGTCCACTGTGGCCAAAGCCTGCTGCCGAGCCCACCAGACCCCAGTCTGCCTAGGGAAAAATAAACAGCGGGGGGCGGGGCCACAAATCCCTTCACTGAGTGGCTTGACCAACTAACACTCTCCCTTCTCTGGGCCTCAGTTTCCCTGAAGTGGTGGGACAGACTGAGCATGAACTAGAGAGTTCTAATGAAAAAGGAGGTCCCCAGCCAGGCTGGGGCTGGGCACTGACTCAAGCCTGGCCTGGTGGGGGCCTGGCTTCCTGGTATTGTCCCTCAGGTTTTCCTGGTACCCGGGAGGGTCTTGGATAGTGGACAGAGGAACCATGACTGCCTACAGATGGAAGTGACCCATGGGGACTGGTGAGCAGAGATTAGCTGTAGGGTTCAGGAGGTCAATGTCCTTCCTAGCACTGAACTCAGGATCCCAAGTCCCTTTGCTAGACTGCCCAGACCTGTGTAGAAGAAGAAGAAAAAGAAGAAGGAAGAGGCTGTCAGGGAGGAGAGAGGACATGGGAGCTTACAGGCTGATCAGGCTGACAGCTCACCTGTCACCATGTCACCTCGGTGCACCCTGAGGCCAGGCAGGCACTCAGGTAGACTTGATATTAAGTGACAGAGAGCCTCGCCTCACACTTGGGTAAGGAACGGAGGCCTTCTGTGCCTCTAACTACTCTGTGACCCACTGAGTGGGAGACTTGACCCTCTGAGCCTTACCTCAGCCTTCCCGTCTGCAAAATGGGAGCCCATTATGCTTCTACCCTGGGGGCATGAGGGTGGGTGTGTGGATTGCTCTGCTTTGTGGTGTCATCTTTCCAAGCACGATGCAGCCCTGAACAACCAAGTACCATCAACATTTCACTCTCCAGAGGCCTGAAGGCCAGACACTGGCTAGGACCCTTCGGTGGATAGAAAGGGACTTACAGGTGCTGAGGCAGGGGTGTCCCTGGGTAGGGCTTCATCTGTGGATGAGGAGGGAGGAAGAAGGGATATCCTGGCAGCCTGCAGGCCCCAAGATAAGCTTATCAACGGCCCTCAGATAGAAAGGGCCTCAGCTGGGCCGGGTCGGCAACTCCTACCTACCAGTCTTTCTACCCGCAAAGACCAAAGAAAGCTGGTCTTTCACACCCTTGGGACAGAATCCCAGCCAGATGGCCCCTTGCTGACCCTGAGGGAGTGGTTCTTTTCAGAAGCCAGACAACTGATTTGATACGCAAGGCCACTTTCCTAGAACAGTCAACCGGAGAGATTGGGAACAGGGTGGACAGGGTCCAACCTCCCTTTGCTCACCCCTGGAGCTTTTGGAGTGATGCGAGCAAACAGCCACCAATACCTACAGGACATTTTCAGACCCCTCCAGGGTGACTTGCTGATGAAACTCAGGCTCAGAGAGGCTAAGCAAATTACTCAATGTCACACAGCCGCTCGGGAGGCTGCCCCACCTCTAGTCGTCTGGGCTCTTTCCCCGCCCGCCACCCAGAGCCGGTGGGTTCCAGGAAGCCCTGGTGAAGAGGGACAGGGAAGTTGTCTGGTATGAGAAAGATGTGGAAAGCAGCAAACCAGCACACAGGCTTGGGAAGCCTGAGGCGGTTTCTCCCGCTCCCATTCTGAGCCTTGGTTTCTCATCTGTGAAATGGGGTTAACAGCAGCTGTGATTCCCACAGGATGGAGGAGGCCATGCAAAGAGGTGGGAGTTCGTCTGTCCTGGGCCCACCAGGAGCAAGCCATGCGGGAGTGGGGAGAGGGGGTCAAAGTTACGCACCAGTCACGGCACCAAACGTAAGGCTGTCCACACTGGCCTCGTAGCCACGGCCCTCGAAGTACAGTGTTATCCGGAAGCGCTGACCGCGCCGCAGCACCACTTTCTCGTGGCACAGGTCAGCCGTGTGGTGGTCACGGCCATTGGCCTGTATCTCGAAGTCACACCTCTCCAGGATCAGCTCTACGGAGAGATGGGGGATAGGCATGAGCCCCTGTGGCATCTCTCAGTGGGCTGTGGTCTCTGGTGGTGGCCTTCTCTAGACCCCAGTGACACTCTCTCATCTCTATCAGGCAGAGCCCTGACCCTTTCAATCCACAGCTACCCATGATCTCAAGGGTCTGGCAAGGCTAAATATCTCTAGTGCTTTTTTTTTTTTGCCTTTAGTCTGAAAAAGTGTTGCTTGAAAGTGTACAACAGAGGGCATGTGCAATCTCCAGTGCTTTTTTTAATTACACGGTTGCAAGAGGCCTTGTACACGTCCTAGTCATGTGACCACCAGCAATTCGAATTTCCTGGGCCTCAGTTTCCAGGCCCCACCTCATGGGAGCCATGGCAAGCACGGAATGAAATGATGTGTGTGAAGCACAGCACAGTACTTACCACAAACACACCTAGTCCACACAGCCCACCGCATGTCACAACCCTCAAGGGGTCTTTGGTTTTGATTTTGAAATTACTCAGCATTTGTTGCCAGAACCAAATAACTTTCCCCCTCCCCTTCCCTCCCCTCCTTTTCCCTTCTCTTCCCTTCCCTTTCCCTCCCTCCCCTTTCCCTTTTGTTCCTCCTGCCTGAGGACAGCCTGCACCATCCTGATGGCTCAGACCCAACTCTCAATGTACAGGAAATACCATAGACTAAGGATCAGACTAAAGGACAGAACCAGGGCACAGCCAACAAAATTCAGACTCAGCAAAAGGACCTGGCTTCCTTAACATATCAATTGCAAGAAGAAAAACAACAACAACAACAAACAACCCTGAAAGCTTGAAGGGACCTCTATTGAGAAACAGGGTGGTCCTCTCTGTTGTGATGCGTGGATCTTATTAAGACTGATTCTAAGATGATTTTAAAACATTTCCTATGAGCCAGCTGGGAGTTGAAGTGGTGACAAGTCTCAAGGAATTCCGCCGACTTGTCTCTGAGGAGGGTCGTTATTTTTTGATGCACGTGTTGACATGCTCACATCTGAGAAGAGATTTTCTTCCCAAGCATAGCAGAGGGGCAGGGAGGCAGAGGAAGGCTGGCTAGCGAAGGCGAGGGCTGAGGAATATATTCCACTGTCCCCTCTACCTTACGGATGTCCAGTGTTCTCCCAGATGAAAGGTTTTAAAATGACAGTCTGGGAGTATGTTTGGGACCTATGTTCTCAGTCTGCTATGCTGCTTTCTGATCCCAGACAAGTGTTCCTACCTCCAAAACCTCAAATGGTGCCATGAAGTAAAGAGAGGACCCAGCCCAGGAGAAAGGAGTGTGGTGTGAAAGTTCTATTTTGAGTTCCAGAAGTAGCTGAGGGCCTCGGCGGGAACAAGGTGACAGGCAGATGGGGGATGGTTGGGGGTCTGAGTAGGCTCACAGTTAGGACTGTGGAGTTCTTCGGGTTGGGAGTGGGCACAATACTCTCAGAGTTGTCCAGCTGGTGAAGGGCACATGGTTCAACTGAGGGCCAGGGCAGGGATCAGCCCAAATCATCCAGCCTAGGTGCGGGACCACCTCTGTGCAAGAATTCCAAATTGAGGGGAAATGTCCCTGAAGTGAGGGCGGCTCCAAGAACTACCTCAGATGAAATGCCTGTGATCCCTGGTCCCACTCTGGTTTGAAGCAGGACCTGAAGGTTGCCCCGGTAACGGCTGGCAATGGCCATTGCCACTGAGGAAGAACAGACCTACAAAATGCTCACTCTTGGAAAGAGGCCATTTCTCTAGAAAGCCTGCTGGAGACTATTCCCTGGGTTGCAGAGACAGGGTGCAGTTTCCTACTCTCTGGCTGAAGGGTACAGCAGGCAGGGTTCAGACTCACAGAACTCATGGCTTTCTAGGCTAGTGGGGCCCTGCTGGAGGGGACCCCAAGAAAGTAGACCCGGGTCCCCCAGCTTTTAGAAATAGGGATGGGAAACTGCCTTGGAGATAATAGTCCCTTGGATGACATATCACAGCCTGTTGAGGTTTCAGAAAATAGAGCAATCAAGGCTGCACAGCTGGTCTGGTCCTCTGGAGTTTCCCTGTCTACTTGCTTCAGGTCCCTCTTCATGCCCCACCCCCCCAAGTCCCTTCCTTGAGGTCACAGTGCAGGAAGATACCATCCCTGAATGGACTTGACCCAACAGTCAGCTAGGAGTCTGGTCCATAGTGTTAGGAATATCCTCCATTGTACAAGTCCCGACCCGTGTGTTCCCATGTGCTGCCCATGTACATATGTGCACATGTGAGACCATGCCTCACGAAGGAGGCAGGCAGGAAACGAAGAGGACCTCGGACCCTCTGCACTCTTCTCAGCCCTGGTGGCTGTACCAAGGCTGGCGCGATTGTCCCGAACTTACAGCAGGGAACACTGAGCTTCGACGGGTGGTCAAGGTCTGAGCTTAGAGACCATGAGGGCTTCAGGAGACTTCAGAGAGCAGGCAGGCCCGGCTTCAGCGGTGCGCCGCCAGATGCCGGAATGTTCCTTCGGCTTGAGGTCACAAAATCAGCCAGGAGAGCTGCACCCCTCTCCAGGCACAGAGGAAAGCCAAGAGCCCGCCAGCATCCCTGCGTGGCTTCTCTGTAGCTGGCGCACAGCAGCTCTAACTAACGGTGGGGAACTATGACAGTACCTCAGCCTTCCCCGTGCACCTTCTCCTAGCATTTTCACCTCAACCGGGGGCACCACTGTGCCCTGGGGTGGGGGAAACTGAGGCCAACAGCTTAGGGCCAGCAAGGTCCCTCCCACCGGCCCACCTGTTGCTTTCCTCTGGGGACTTGGAGACAGCCCTGCCTGCTCCCGACTCTACCTCCCGGAAGCCCAGGCACTCACCCTCGGCCATGGCCAGGCTAGCGGCGACAGCTCAGACGTGGCGGGACACTCGGGCACGGACCACCAGTGCGGTGCTGCGGCCCGGCCGCCCAGCACGAACTTATAGCCCAGGGCGGCCGGGCGGGCCCGGGAGGGGCGGGGCGGACACCCCCGGCTGTCGGTCAGGGGACCAAAGTGGCCGGGAGCGCCCCCTGCTGGACACAGGGCGACCTCGGCACAGACACCTGGACCGAGATGTACACCCAGATCAGACTAGGGCCACTCACTGAACATGAGACACACACACACGGATATGATTCACAGGAAAGACCAGTATCCAAGAACACATGCTCCTCCACACACATATATGCACATACCACACACCATTCATACCACACACACAAATACACACGTATGTACACACAACATGTGTATCTATACCATACATACATGCACAAAGAGCACACACACACATAAACAAGCAGACAGACATAGAGGTCCACACATAGCCCCACGTAAAAGAGCAGGTACTGGATGTGGGCGCTTATAGACTCTTGGCAGACAGAGGCACAGGTACTGGCATGTGGACACCCACAGACACCCATATCCTTCCTGTCCCACCCAGTCACTCATTCCGTTAATCCCCCACCCACCCATTGCTCTCTCAACCACGCATTTATCCCCTTCTTCCCTGTCCCTCTCCCTGTGCTCCCCTTTTTTGTCCCTAGCCCACTGTGAACTAAAACAGGAAGAGCCCCCTTCCAGGGACCCTCCCTGGGGACCAACTCCCAACCCGGCTCCTCTGAAGACAGCTTGCTATGCTCCCCTATCATCACGAAGCCTGAGTGTGTGTGTGTGTGTGTGTGTGTGTGTGTTGGGGTGGGGGAGAGGGCTTCCTGAAGAGTCACAAGCCTGTGGGTCTCCCTAGCCCCTTTTCTGGAACACTTTGCATGACTGGCCCCTTTGGCTTGAGAGGACACTTTGGGGCCCTATTTGAGTGTGACTCAGGGTGCTAGGACAAACCCACACAGTCCCTGGGGACCCTGTGGTCACCCAGCTTTATGGTGGTTGTTATAATGCATGGTGAAGGAGCACGCTGCCCCTGACCGCTAGGGGCTCAAGGTGTCTCAGCTCTGGGGGCCTCCATTCCGTCCTGTACAGAACGAGGACAGGAATTCATTTCTCACAGGTTTGAATGGGGCCTAGTCAAAATGGCCAACACCTAGGTCTCCCGAGCCCCGGCTGGCCTAAGGCTATCAGCCCAGACACAGAAGGGCAGAGACGCCTCTGCTGAGATTTCCCATTCCAGGAGGGTACATTCTTTTCACCTTTGTCACCACCCTGAGGACCTCAGAGAACAGGAATGCTATGAAGCTGTCCAGCCCCTTGTTACTTCTGCCATAGGGCCCACAACCAGCCTCTCTATGGCTGACATGGAGGCCTGTCACTCTGGCTACCACCGGTCCCTATTATTATGGTGGCAGCTCCCCCCTTCCCCAAAGTCCTGTCGGGGTTTCCCCACAGTGCTGTGGCCATCCCTACATTCTTTCTCTGTCTCTTTCTAAAGAACTGTCTCCACCTGAGTGGCTCAGGGGCCAGCACAGAGCTGGATCCAGAGACTTGGTTCCCAGTCCGGTGACCAGGGTCCCTTGCCCCACTCCGACTTCAGTCTTTGAGAAAGTCTGTGAGACCTCATGGGGGGAGATAAGACTTAGAAGTGCCTCGGTGATGGGGGGATGCCGGCCCCTGGACAGCACTGTGAGGAGCCCTTTGCCATGCTTGGCAGCCATTGGACTGTGCAGTGGTTAGAGCAGGAAGCGTGTGGAGGTCACTGTTGCTTGCGTGAGCATCGGCAAGCTCTCAGACCTCTCTGAGCTCTGGTTCCTCCCTCTGTGAAATGGATGGGTCTCCAGCTGGGGCGGGAGCGGGGCGGCGGATAGATATTGTTTACCCAGAGTTGGTCAGATAGCAGAGAATCAGTAAAATGTCACTGAAAACTTCATTATGAAGATGGCGTCAAGGATCTGGTGCCTGCTCACAAAGTAGGGCTCCCCAGGGGTAGGAAGCACGTCACAAATGCTGACCACTGTTTGCTGGGGTTGCTTCAAGGGCCTCCTGAGTCAGAGCGCTGAGTCCTACAGTCCTCAGAATGGACCCTTGGGTCTTGCAGTAGTGACAAAGGTGAGCTCTTGGACACTTGAATACTCCTTTTATGGCCATGGATCCCGCTGAAGCATCACTGCATGATTTTGCCACTTGTTAAGTGAGGTAACCGAGGCCCAAAGAGGGGAGGTGACATGCCTAACTTCACATAGTCAAGTGCATTAGAGGAAAGGTTGCTGCTGACTCTTCTAGGCCTCAGGTCAGCTCTGTCTGTCATAGGGGAGCCTTGGGGGCCAGTGTCAGTCCAGTCTACAGCCCTCAGCAAATGAGGCCCTCAGGGCTGTGGCTCCTGCATCTGACCTGTGATCAGATTTTGTGGCACCCAAAATGTCATTACAGAAAATCAGGGAGGGACAAGTTAGAAAAAATTCTGAAGGGAAAAATAACAAGAAAGGAGAAGAGGAAGGGGAAGATTATATTCAGAGCTTGAGCAAACCTGAGGTCACACAGCATGACTGGGCTCCCAGATGTTGTCCATTCCCATAGGGCAAAGGTTCCCTGGCCAGAGCTGACTCTGAGTTGCATGAAAGGGAGGGAAGGCTAAGCAAGGGTGGGACAGGGATGGGGTATGAGGAGGCCTTCCCTCTTCCACCAACTGTGACTAACGGGGATGAGCAGTATCTGGTGTGAGGAACCCAAGGTAGCTGGGCCACTCCCCTGAGTTGAGATCATGGTGCTGTGGGGCCTTGTTAGCACAGAGGGGGTGTGGAAATGTCAAGGGATAGGCCAGACCCCTGGAGAGGATCACATATCCAAGCTGCGGGGTGGTGGGGGAGGTGAATGAGGCTGGTGAGGGGTAGAGAATGATGGAAGGCCCCCAGCACTCCATCCAGAGGCTACATATGGGTGTGTACCGCCGTACCCAGCGTTTATGGGGACTCTGGTCTCGGCGTTCAGGTCCCCATGCTCACATGACAGATACTGAACCAACTGAGATACCTTTCCAGCCTTCCTGACTTAGCTTTTCTCCTGTCCCTGTGATAAAAATTGACTGATAAGCGCAACATAAGAGGGAAAGAAAAAAGGAGGGCCGAATGCATGCTGCTGTTCAAACCTGTGTCCACACACTCCCAACGAGGGAATGGTGCTGCCCATGGTGGACAGGTCTCCCACATCCATGGACTATGACAGTCAAGGTCATTCCCCCACGGGCATGCCCAGAGGTCTGTCTCCCAGGTGATTCCAGATTCCACATGACGATCAGCAGTAACCTCTGCAGACACTTTTACGTATGACACTAGCTGTGTCACAGCCCAGGAACAGGACACAGGTGACAGACCTAGTTTCAGGCTCAGCTCTGCCAGCTACTTCCTGTTGTGATCTTGGGTGTGTCACAGAGAGCAACTCAACATTGCCAGCAGGACTTTCTCACAGGAATGTCTCCTCAGGTGAAGCTGGGATCTTGGTTTACACAGCAAAGAATTCCAGGGCCAACCAGAATGAAGCCAAGTTGAAGTTTACTAGGCAAAGGACTGAGATGCTGGAGAGACGCCTCAGCAAGTAAGGGGGCTTACTGCTCTCACAAAGGTCCTGAGTTCAGTTCCCACAACGCAGCTTACCACTTGTAATTCTGCTTCTGGGATTCCAGCGCCCTCTTCTGGCCCCCACAGGCACTGCACACATGTGACGCACATACATGTAGGCAAAACACTCAAGCACGTAAAATAAAAATATCCTATAAAAGAGAGAGAGAGAGAGAGAAAGAGAGAGAGAGAGAGAGAGAGAGAGAGAGAGAGAGAGAGAGAGAGAAGCATTACAGGACACGTGCCTCTAATCTCAGCCCTCAGAAAGCAGAGGCAGAAGGATCTCTGTGAGGCCAGCCTGGTCTACAAAGTAAGTTCCAGGACAGTCAGGTCTGTTAAATAGAATAAACCTGCTTCAAAAAACAACAAAACAAAAGAAACAAAAAGAAACATTTATATATATCTGAATGGCTTAAGTACAGCTATATGGAAAAACTGAAGGTCAGCCTGAGCTACATAAAAGTCTGTCTCAAAAAAAAAAAACAAGAAAAAGAAGACATTTAAAAATTACAAATATAGCCATAACTATGCCCATGAGCATCATAAAGTAAAAGCACACAGGCTTGCAAAAAGCAGTGTGATAAGGTGACAGTGAATCTTGGCTGGTTCATTAGCTGTTTCAACAATCGTGTTTGAGGTATCACCAGGAAGGGGTACCTCTTTTCCCTCCATACAGGCAATCTTTGCAACAGTTAGTTTGGAAGAAATATTGATTCCAGACAGTGACAGACTGAAATCACACCCACATCCCTCCTCCTGGCCTCATCGCTTTTCCTGCCTCAGTTTCCTCCTCTGTAAAGTGGGCAGTGACAATGGGACAGAACTCACAGGCTCTGCGAGTCTAACATCATACTTGGTGCCTTGAGCACTCACAGAAGGAGGCTGCTTATTGGGGAAAAAAGAATACTGAGGGGGAAAAAGAATACTGAGCCCCTCCTCCCAGAGCTTCAGGATTGTATGGGGGCTGGAAGGACCAGCCACCACTGATGCCACAGAGCTTTGCTTAAATGACAGGCAGATCCTTGGAGACAGAATGGTGCTTGTCCACCAAAAGCCAAGGGATGACTGGTAATGGTGAGGGATTCCTCTGGGCATGTAAAGAAAGTATTATAAAATTAAGAGTGTGGTGTTGAATCAGCCAAAACCGCTTTATATGGGCAGCATTTTTCTGGTGTGTGATTTATAACTAATGATACACATGTCGTGACGGGATGTGAACAAATGAGCGGCTGCGGTACATTAAGAGACAAAAGCAGAAGGCCAGGACTGAGTTTGGAGGCCTCTGCAAAGACAGTGGCCAGCAGTGCACAGCAGAGCTCACACCGGAGACCCGCAGTTCTCCTCACAGCACGTCATCTATTTGTGTACGTGTGAGGTCACACCAGTACCCACATGGAGGTCGGAGGACAACCTGTGGGAGTCACATCTCTTCTTCATGGTAAGGGTTCTGAGGACTGAACTCAGGTTGTCAGCCTTAGGAGCAAGAGTCTTTATCTGCTGAGCCATCTTCCTGGTCTCTCTTCTACCTCCCCAGACCCACATCCATGAAAGAGCTGGAAACTCACTTTCTACAGCATTGACTGTAATATCAGAAATCAGCCCGAGAGGGCGTTGATAAATGAGCCACGCCCAGGATAATTTAGCAACTGAAAAAAGGGGAAGAGGTAGGGGCCCCCCTGAGGAGATGGCTTAGTCAGTAAAGTCTTACCAATCAAGCCTGAGAACCTCAGTTTGGCTACCCAGAACCCATGGAAACACTGGGCACAGCAGTGTGCCTGTAATCCCAGCACTGGGGTTGGGCTGGGGCTAAAGCAAGCAGAACCTTGATGCTCATTGGTCAGCCTCCATAGTTCAGGTTCAGCGAGGACCCTGTCTCAAAAAGCAAAGGCAGGAGGGAGGAGCTGAATAACGCCAGACCCTTCACTAAGGGCCTAAGGGTGGTACTTGGGTGGGGGTGGGGATGGAGGTGTCATTTTCCCAAGTTGTCCACATTCCAGCCTTCCACTCATGCCCACAAAGCAACCCCAATTAAAGTAAGCGTATCAAGGGGGAGGAGACATTGAAGGAGGGGCAGTCCTGTTAAGGAAGGTAGAGTTCAGCAGGAGAAATGGGATGAGAGAGGGTGAGGAACGGGGGTAAAATCCCAGGGTGTGCTTGTATGAAATTTCCGAAGAGTTAGACACTTAAAAAAATTATTATTTTTTATTCCATTTACAGGTGTTTTGCCTGCATATATATATATGTACCTTGTGGGAGCCTGGTGCCTTTGGAGATCACAAGATGGCTTTGCATCCTGGGGAACTTGACAACTGATGGTTGTGAGCTGCCGTGTGGGGTGCCGGGATCAAATCCAGATCTTCTGCAAGAGTAGCCAGTGTTCTGAACTGCTGAGCCATCTCTCCAGCTTAATAAGTAAACAGACATAAACAATGGAATGAAGATGGAGAGCAAGCAAGAAAAGAAACTTCATGTGGACCTTGTCTCTACTTGCATTTTGCACACATGTAGACTAACAAGTACATGTACAAACAGACACACACATATACATTTTTTACAAGAGGTTTTCAAAAGACGTAGGACTAGGAGCGTGGCTCAGTGTCAGAGAGCTCCGTCTAGCTCGGCCCTGAACTGAATCCTCCGCAGTCTAAAAAAAAAAAAGACAGGAGTAGATAGTCCTCTGTGCTGGCCAAAAAGAATTCTGAGTCTTTGGTGTTGAGCAAAGACAGCAATTTGCAGGGCGGGGGTGGGGGCTCTACAGACCAGCCCTGTGGTGTGGGGACAGACGGTAAACATGTGCTCACTGTGTGAATGTAAACACGCAGGCAGGGTTTGGAAAAATCCGCATCGCTGGGAGGGGCCCTGGCTCCCGGCTGGGGGTGGGTTGTTGCCCTTAAAGGTTTCAGTGTTCCCTGGGAGAAGACAACATTTTGAAGTGGAGAAATGATCTTCCGCCTCACTGAGGTGAAGGTTAATTTAGCAATGAATGGTCTGTTCTGCCCTCTCAGAATGGGGCCTTCACAAAACAGGGATTCTCCAGAACAGAGGAGTGCTGGTGACATCAACCCAGAAAAACTTCTGTGAATATTGGCACCATTTCCCTGCTAAAGCCATAAGTGGAGCTGGGAAGAAAGAGAAGATTTCGGGGCCCCCACATTTGAAGACTGTGGTTTCCCAGCTGCACGCTGAACTTCTCACAGCCCTGTTTGCCGTGCCTTTAGAAAGAAGAGTCAGCCAGAGTCTCACTATGCTGGCCAAGAACTCATTATGTAGACCAGGCTGGCCCGGAATTGGTAGAGATTTGCCTCCCTCTGCCTCCGGAATGATGCTTACTGCTGGACCACTCCATCGCCTCAGACTCAAGTCCCCGAAAGCGCTTGAAAAAACGGGCACTTTCTATAAAGCCAGGTTCAGAGAAGCGAAGCAGTGGTCCAAGGTCACAGCGCACAGGAGAGATGGGATGTTACGGAAGATCACCTGAGTACAGGCGTGGATGACCGTCCAAGCCTCCAAGGCCCAGTGGGGCTGCCTGGGATGCTGGGGTCCTCCGCCCGGATACTGCAGGGTTGCTAGACTCCCTCCCTCTGACTCAGGGCTGTGTCTGCACAACACGCCCAGTTCAGTCATTCAGAGCCAAGCGCGCTTTCTTTCATGGAAACAAACGAGCCTCTAGGGCCCCCGCCGAGGTTGTAGGACTAATTCAAACACCTTCGCTACACTGTCTACCGCCTTTCCCCGAACCTCCCCAGGGCTCGTAGCCGCAGCCAGTGCAACGCGCTGAGGCTGGATCCCACTGTCATTCTTGGGGTTGGGAGATCCGATTCACACACACCCCCCCCCCGGAAAGGCACCGCCTGCGCGCTGGAACAGAGCCCCCAGCGCTTGAGAGCTTCAAAATTGATAGCGCCCTCTACAGTCAGAGCTGCGCCAGTGTTTTTGCAGCTGGATAATTGTCCCTTCAAGCTTATGGGACTGTCAATCAATGGTCTTTTTTTTTCCTTCTTCTCATTTTGAAAATAATACATTTTATTGTTTCTTTGAGAATTTCATACACCATACTTTTTATTATATTCGCCTCTGCAACTCCCTGCAATACTTTTCAGATCCACTCTTTTCTCCTTACCCACCCTCTTTACTTTTTTTTAAAAAAGAAGATACTGTCTTGCAGCAGATGTCCTGGTCCTCGGGCTCTTACGATCTTTCTGTCCCCTCTTTCACTAAGTTCCCTGAGCCTTATGTGTAGGGTTTGTGTTATAAACCTGTTAACCAGGGAGGGGCCTTTGATGGTCAGTTATTGGCTGCATTTGGCCTGTTGTGGTTTTCTGTAGTGGTCTCTGTCTGCTACTGCTACTGCTGCTGCTGAGGGGAAAAAAAGAAGCTTCTTTAATGAGGGGGGAAAGCTGCACTATTTTTATATCTCTTGATATAAAAATAAATATTTAAAATTTAGTTTGAAATTATAGTGGTTTAAGAGAGGTGACAGTTGTAGGTTCTTCTTAAAGTTCCGTGGCCTCATCAGTCATGGGTTGTTGTTTAAGTTTACTTTCAGGCAGAGATTTCTATGATGAGCAATAGTTTCCACTATAATTATTGGTCTACAGAAAGACACCACAACGTTTTCTCAAGAACCTTGGCATCAGGGGATAGGGAATTAACGTTTACTTATAATTATATTTAATATATAGTTTATATACATTTAACTAAAGTTATGTCACTTGGGGTGACAATCCTTTCCCATAGATCTTCTAACAAGCACCCTGGTATCAAGCAAAGAAAACCCTTTTTTAAGTTTTTGTTCGTGGGAATCCAAGACAACCCTTCCCAAAATAGCTATAGCTATAGCCATTGCCCTTTGTTGTCTTCCAGAAAAAAAGAAAAAGAAAAAGACAAAAAAGAAAAGAAGCCCTATTGGTGAAAAAAGACCACACACTTTAGAGACCAGACTCAGAGGAATCGAGCTGGTTCTGACCTGACGCCTCCTTTCTGAGAACCAGCTATCAATCCATGCTCTTCTTCAGTTCTAGGTAAGGGTGGGCCTGAAGGCCAAATTCAGCCAATTGAACACTCTCCCGGGACTCTGGATCTTTACCACGTGAACTCAATTTTTCAGCAAGGGTTGGTAGTTGCTGGTCCATTTCTAGTTGGCTTCAGTTTGGGCCTTTCATCAAGCTGGGCCTTTCTAGCTTTGTTTGCTATTTCTAAAAAGTCCAATTCTGGGTTATAGTTTACATTCAGTTCTCCCATGACCTACTCCACACAGCGCCATTCACTCAGGCCAGATACCACTCAGTCAGGACGCTAATTCATAGTCGTGTTCTGCATTCTGGAATGTTCCTGTTGCTCCCCAAATTGCCCCCAGGCTCTTGCAAACACAGCTGCACTCTCTCTGCCTGGCAGCTGCTGATCTGTCTACAGGGAACCCAGGTCCTTTGGCATGCTAGGCCAGGGCTATCAGCTATCTCTGAGCTACAGCCCTACCCCTCATTTTTTTTTAATTTTTAATTTTAAGATAGGGTCTTACTGAGGAGCCCAAGCTGGCCTTGAACCCACCTTATATCCCAGGCAGGCCTTGAACTTGCAATCCTCCTGCTCCCTGGCCTTGGAGGTGTAGGCAAGTGCCTCACCAGTGTGGGAGGCAGGGAATGTTCTGGGACTTCCCTGTCTGCAGGAGTTCTCTGCATCCTTTCTCTAGGCCTCAGTTTCCCATCTGGGAAAAGACTAAATGGGATCAAACAATGCATTTCTCTTGTTTCCACTTCCTGCTTTGTTTTTGCTGTTTGCTGTGACAGGGAGTGGGGGAGGGGAGAGGGCATCGTCTGCCTCTCTCCTGACTCCAGGGGGTTGGAGCTGTGGGTGCCTACCTAGTTAGCACCCCAGGCCATCAATCCCAGAAGAGCAATTTGCACTGTCTGCCTTTTCGGTTTAAAAAGAGAGATACCCCTGTCATGTCGGATTAGCATCACTCCTTTAGAGGAGTCTTCTGGTGGGTGCAGCCCCCTCTCTTAGCCAATATTTTCAGAATGTTCGAGTTCCTAAATGAGACCTGACGGGTCTCTTTCTCCTCCCCCCTACCTCCACCTTTTAAAAATAAAACGAACTGTCACTGCACAATCTGGAAACTCTGATTCCATTAGCCCTGTTGCTTCCCAGGGTCTGTTTGTTGTGCAGTAGATATGGCTGGATGAGGAGGTGGGGGGTGCCAATGCCTGGGGGGCCCCTCCTGTGCAGGACCCCACTCCTTCTAGTCCATTACCAATCCTTGCTTGTTTGCAGCCTCACCTGATCCCACGTTATCGTTCTCGGGTCGTCCTCTGCATAATGGCTCCATCTGCCTGTGTTCATAGAAGAGACTGAGAGCTGGTGAGAACAGGGCACCTACCCATGGCCTCTGGCAGCCCATCCTGTGCTGGGATGGGTTCTGGATCGGGGGGGGGCAGGTCCGTGTTTGTGCTGGATCTGTCCCTGTGGATCCCACACTTCCTGCATCAGCTGCGCCACCCTCCCCACCCCCAAGTGGACACAAAGGGTCGCCTCCCTTTCCTGCTCAGTCTCCATAGAGCACCCAACCCCAGCAACCCCCATGCTGGGATCACCTTTCTGGCTCAGCTCAGACTGTCCCCAGGACTCCTCAAGGCCCAAAGCCTCATGATTTTAATCTTCACCATTCCTCCCAGCAAGGCCCACGGGAGGTCTAGAAAACTGTCTTTTACCACCAATGGTCCACCCTCTTACAGACAGGGAAACTGAGGCACCTGATCAGGACTAGGGTTGCCTGGCTCCTTATACTCATGCTTCTTATAAAAAGACAACCAAGTCCTGCTACCTTTCACCTGGATTAGATCTTCTTGTTCCTCCCTTGCCCCTTGTCTCTAGTCTGTGCTCTCTCGACACAGTAGCCCGAAGGGCCTCTGGCCTGTTAGATTTTACTGTCAACTTGACACAGCCTAGCTTTCCTTAGAAGGGAGTTCTAATTGAGGAATTGCTCAGGTCATACTGACTTTTGGGCGTGTCTACAGAGGATAGTCTTGATAGTTCATTGATGTTGGAGGGCCCAGTTCACTGTGGGCGGCACCATTCCCCAGGCAAGCCCTTAGCTGTGTGAGAAAGCTAGTTAAGCATAAGCCTTTGAGTGAGCCAGCCTTCCTCCATTCTTTTCCCAAGGTTTCCTGAGCTGTGAGCTCCCCGGTTAGAGATGACGCTGCAATCGTGAACTAGCAAGCAAGTCCTGTCTTGACTCCCTCAATGATAGAACGTGACCTGGAATCGTAAGATAAACCAAAACCTTTCCCGCCCTATGTTGCCATCAGTCAGAGTGTTTTCGTCACAGAAACAGAAAGCAAACTGGAACAATTCTTTAAAACCCGAGTCAGATTACACCACTCCCCTGCTCCAGAGCAGGCAACGGCTCCTCTCCATTTCACTTAGGCCAAAGAACTCACGTGCCTCTTGTCATATGGCACCCTCCCCCCTTTTGCATGCCATAACAAGATGTCGTTCTTGGACTTTGCCCTGTAGCCATGGCAACTAGAGCAGAACAACACAGTGGTAGCCAGGTCTGTGGTAATAGGGCTGGAGCTAGTGACCCTTCTAGAGGGTTCAGCAGACCCTTGCTCGGCATTCCAGCCATTGCTCCTTCCAAAGCAGCAAGCGGCCTTGGGAGATGCCAGAGTATGCAAGAGATGGAAGGCTTGTTAAAGGCAGGAAATCGTATGAGGTCACCATCTATGATGGGGGTGAGGGATGAGACTTTGCAGTAATGCAATTGCTGGGGGGTCACCCACACTCTTGCAAGCAATTCCTCACCTGTGCTCTGTAAGAAAGCCAATAAACCCACTGGTCTCACCAAGTTGGCCTTTGTGACTTCAGACTTTTGTCTGTTCTCAATGCCAGACTTGGGTGATTTGGTGTCTGTCTGCTTCTACCCTACACCTCCAAGGTCTGCATGACCTGGTCAGTGTTCTTGGACCTCTTCTCCCAGCACTGTCTCCGATCCCTTAGCTCCGGCTTTCATTGCTTTTATGCTGGCTCTTCCCTAGGTGTGGACAGGACAAAGACACACACTTCCCTAACTTTGTGCCTCAACTGCAGGAAGCTTAGAGAGAAGGAACTCCACAGTGGAGATTTGGCCCCTGCGTGAGGTGTTTCCTCTTCTGTAGAACTGACAGCTTCTGAGAAAGGGGGCCTCGAAGGCTGGCCCTGCTGTGGGAAGACAGACATCACGAGGTCTCGACCTCTGAAGCAGCTAGTTCAGTCTGCCCTCTTCCACCTCTTCCCGTCCTCCTTGCCCCACTTCCTCTCCTTCCTCTTTCCCCTCCTCTTCCTTCTCTTCTGGTGCTTTTGATAGAACTAAGGGTAAACTGTGAGGTTGGGCAAGCACTTTCCCACTGTGCCTCACTCCAGGCCAGCAAAGAATAGCTTCCATTGTCCGAGACCCCTAAAAACTTAGAGGCAGGACTGTGAGATGCTTTGGAAATTGACTTACTGACAGAATAATTTCCTAAACACCTACTGAGCAAGCGCCTCATGTGTCCTGAGTTGTAAACAGTTCTGTTGAGGAACTCTTGTCTCGGGGGGGTGAACAGGCAGGATCCAAGGTGCTCGATGTATAAGCGGCTCAAGGCCTGCACTCAGAGTTGTGGAGGGGAAGATGTAAAACCCGAGGGGCTGTCTGGAAGATTAGGATAGGCTCCATGGAGGAGGTGACTGTCTGAGTGTTGCAGTATGGGTTAGGCAGTTATGGCAAAGCATATAGTATCTCCAGCAAAGAGACATGGAAGGCTTGGTGCACACAGGACCAAGTCAAATGGGTGAGGTTCAGGGCCCATGAAGGGAGTGAACGAATGAATGGGGCACAGATAACAGAGTATACCAGGCAGGCTTGGGGGTTGACTTACAAAGAGCCAATTATTCTGAAGCAACAGGAGTGGCATGTTTGGGCCGGAGTCTGGGGATGATGACAGTGGGATCATTAGCTGTGGGCTCTTAGGGTTAGATTTTGTGGTGCCAACAACCCTGGGCCACTCTGGAAGATGAATACATTGAGACTGGAGGTGGTAGCAGTACCCACGGACACCCAGGGCAGCAACTCCTACCTACTCTGTCAGGGGAGGCGGGGCAGAGGTTGATGATGAGGCTGACCTGCCTGGGCCTTTGGTAACACAGCTTTCCATCTTTTCCTTTTGGTTCTGCCTTGGATTCTCAGAAAACCTTCATGGGAGCAAGGATCCTCTTTGTACACATTTTTTTTTCCCCAATGTGTGACCCTGGCTGTGTCATTGGAGCCTCAGTTTCCTGACTTCCTGATGGATGTAATAGATGCCACAATGGCTAAGGTCAAGAGTTGGGCATTCTTGGTCTCCTCCCAACTTACAAAGGCACCAAGAAAAAAGAGGGCAGGTCTTACCAGGGGTCCTGTCCACCAGATGGCTGTTGGCAAAAGTAGGGTAACTGAGGCACACAACTCTTTTTTTTGTTTGTTTGTTTTTTCAAGACAGGTTTTCTCTGTGTAGTCCTGGCTGTCCTGGAACTCATTCTGTAGACCAGCTGGGCCTCAAACTCACAACGATCCACCTACCTCTGCCTCCCAAATGCTGGGATTAAAGGCGTGCACCACCACCGCCCAGCACGAGGCACATAACTTGCTTTATCACATCTACTGTGTTCTGTGTGGCAGACGCCTCTAGGACTATGGCCCTGTGCCCCTCTCCAGCCCAACAGAGTTACATAAGCACATGCCCACGAGGGTCTCCTGGTGATAGCCAAGGCATCCCTGAGGAAGGGCAGGCTTCCTCACCCTTCCATCTCCAGAAAGCCTCTGTCCCTAGGAAGAGCTGAGAGCTTTGATGTCAGGCCTGGTTTGGGAGCTGGTGCAGCAATGGCCCAGGGCCCTTGATGGGTGCATGGAGGAGCTGGGCTGAGTCATGGATGCTGTCCTCAGAGACCCTGAGTATGACCTGAGCCAGACCTAGCAGTACTTAAGATTGGCTCTTTCGAAGGGCCCCAGGCTCTGGTGGTCAGCAAACTATGGGTGACAGAAGCATTTCCAGAGAGTTATGATCACCCTGGAAGCTCAGTTTCCCTCAGGCTCTCAGAGAAAGGCTCAGGAGGCCCCCTTCCCCTGCAGGCACACACACCAATGCTGGCTAGCACTGCCGCTGAGCAAACAGGGAGCAGCACCCCCTGTGGGCCCAGTCTGGCCAGCCCTATGAGAGGCAGAGCAATGAGCTCAGCGTGTTTTCCCTCTGAGGCTCTTGCAGAACATCTGTGCTCCCTCTAATTGATATTGATGCCTGCTCACTGTCTGACATTTACAAAGTTCAAAGAGCCAAAAGAGGAGAGTGAAAGTCACCCTGAAAATCACCAGCAGAGAGCAACTGTTGACATTTGTTCTATCTCTCCAGTCTTGCTCTTTTACAGCAGAGCAGCTGTAAACTTGCAGAGCTATGCATTGCGTTCCTAAAAACAGAATCAAGCCATCATTCAAGATCTGTGTTTTGAGAGTCTCGCCGGTGCCATCTTCGTGTTGGGTGATGGGCCAGAAGGACATGGTACCAGCTCTCGTGAAAGTTGCCATGCAAAAACAGTTGCCCTCTGCCTCCTTTAAACCTGCCTAACGCTTTTTAAGCCACTTGCGTTTCTGCAGCATGTGTATTGGAGGTCCACAGTTTCGTGTAGTAGATGCACCCTTTTACCTATCCCCTTTCATTGTACATATAACTTGTCTCCCCCTGTTTTCATTACTGCGAATAGAGGCCTCCCTGTAGCTGTGGGCTCATAAGGCAGGTTCATTGATTCAAGGTCTATTTCAACCTCCTTCTGTGTGCTTTCCGGTATGCAGAGTCTGGAATGAGAAAGATGGCATTTCCCAGACTCCTTTACAGCTAGGGGTTGAAGATCAAGTAGGTTGTGGCCATTAAAATATACTTGTAGGGACTTGGAGGTTGGGGGGGGGGGGCTGGAGAGTTGGCGCAGCAGTTAAGAGTATTTCTTGCTCTTTCAAAGGACCTGGGTTCAGTTCCCAGAAACCATGTCTGGTGGTTCCTAACTGCTTGTGACTCATCTTCCAGGAATCTGATGCCTTCTTCTGTCTTCTGTGAGAGCAAGAGAGAGAGAGAGAGACAGAGAGAGGGCATACACACATATACATAAATGAAATCTTGGAATGTACTTTTATGGAATGGGTATGTAAATCCCAGCAGCTGGGAGGCAGAATCAGGATGATTGTCTCAAGTCCGAGTCCAGTCAGAGCTCATCCTAAGACCCGGAAAACAAACAGGCAAACACTTGTGTGACATTTCAAGGCAGAGAAAGGCAGAGGTGACCTCCTCGTGCCCATGGGTGGGGAGGCTGAGTTTCAGTATCTGTTTCCAGCTCCTGGGCTGAAAAGTGGTTTGGAGGTTCTGGTAGTACCTCCGATCCCTAGATTAAAACTAAGGCACACACATTCCTGAATGTGATTCCTAAGTGTCTGGGCTGTCAGCAGAGATAATGGCTTCTCTAGACAGGCCAACTTTGTGGTGATGTCGGAGAGTCAATCCTAAGGGCCCAGGACCTCTTCTCCAGTTCTTTTTATTATTTCGCAAGAACCCAGTTTCCTGTATTAAATTACTTTATGTTTAGAGCAGTAAATGTGGTTTTTCTGGGCTCCAGGTGTGAATGCTGAGTAACAGGAACTGTGTCAGCACCTCTCTCTTCAGAATGAGCTTCACCTGTGTAGACTGAGGTCCGCTTCCCTTGCTCCCTGAGATGGGAAGTATTTGCTGTAAAGTGTGTACCACCACACAGCCCAGTAGACTTCAGAGCTTAGATTCATCATTGGCATCAGGATTAGGATACTTATTGTCTTACTTCTGGAAGAGCTTTCATCGAACTGTTGGCTACGCACTTGGGAGGCACAGGCAGAGATCCTGCCTCAGAAATAAAAAACCACCCCCAAGCCCTCCCTACCGTCTGCATCACTCCCAATTCCCACTGAGCCTCTTAGGCAACGAGGGATATGTTTTCTGACCCTCTAGGCTTGTCCATTCTGGATATTTCATATAAACAGAATTAAGTGCAATGTCTTCTTTGTAACTGTCTTCTTTCTCTTAGCACAATGTGTTCACTGTCCAGGGGTGTGAGACGCATATTAGAATATCATTCCTTAAGTTGTCTTTTTTTATTGAGTTGTATAATATTTGGTTCTGGTTAACTTTTGTGTGTGATTTTTTTTTTAATTTGAAAGTTTTTTAAGAAAAAAGTTTACTGAAAAACAAAACAAAACAAAGCCAGAAGCCAAAAGCAAAGCAAGAATATATATAGAGATCTATATTATTTATTTATTTATTTGTGTGTGTGTGCACATGAGGCATGCCATGTGTATGGAAGACAAAAGACAATTTATTGGAGTCGGTTCTCTCTTTCCGTCATGAGGGTCTTTGGAGCTCAAACTCAGATCATCAGGCTTGGCAGCACGTGCCCTTACCTACTAAGCCATCTTGCATGATGATCCCATTTCAAAACAAAGCAGCTCCTTCTCACTATTTGGGGTCTCCTGCAATCCTGTATGAAATTTAAGGCCAAATCTCTTACTGTAAATAGAGACAAAAAAAAAAAAAAAAAAAAAAAAAAAAAAGGAGAGGGTGGGGGGGGGGAGCCAGCTGGAATTTTCTAAAGTTCAATGTGACATCTTATTATATTCATTCGCATACTTGTGTGTGTGTGTGTGTGGGTGCAGGCAGGTGGGCATTTACTTGGGTGCCCATGTTTGTGTAGGTATGCGTGTGCCTAGAGGCCAGTGATCAACGGAGGGTGTTATTCATCAGGAGCCATCCATTTTGTTTTTCTCAGACAGGATAATTTGTTGGCTGACTTGGCGCTTGCTTAATTACCTAGGCTGGCCCCAAGGATCTACCTGTCTCCTTCTCAGTGCTGGGGTTAATTAATTCTGTACCAAGAATTAAATATATGTACATATATACGCGAGTGTATGTGTGAGCGTGTGTGTGTGAGATCACTCATGTGCCATGGCAGTCAGGCGGAGATCAGAGGACAGTTTTCCAGAGTTCTTCCCTGCCCCCATGTTGGTCTCCAGGGTTGAACTCAGGATGTCAAGTTTGCACAGAAGGCGCTTTACAGACTTGTCTATCTCCCCAATTAATTTTTTTAGGTTACCACCAGAGTAATGGGTCTCACCAGGGCATTTTCACGCATGTGCCATTGTTCTCATTTGTCTCCCTCAGCCGGTGAGTGACAGAACTTGAGCTGACTTCAGATGGCTTGGGAGAGTGCCGCCATCTTGCTAGTGAACCTTCTGACCCACGACCACCTCTTCTTTTCCAGGGCTCTCTCTGCTTTCAGTTTGCTATATAAGCTGTGGGCTCTCGTCAAAATTGTCCCTGTGCTTTTTATTCTTCTGGCTGCTTTTGGAATTGAAATTGCCTTCTTAATTTCATTTCAGATTAGTCACTGCCAGTGTGTAGAACTACCATTGATTTTGTCCATCGATCTTGTGTCCCTCAACCTTATCAAAGTGGCTCATTAGTTCTAATAATGTTCTGTTTGATCCCTTACCATTTTCCCAATATAAGCTTATAATGTCTGCAAACAGAGATATTTTTATTATGTTTGTGTTTTGCTCTTTGAGATTAGGTACGAAGCTCACTCTGGCCTTGACCTAGCTAGCAATCCTCCTGCCTCATCCTCCCAAGTGCTGGAATTCCAGGATGCTGCCCTGTGCCTCCTTCATCCTCACCCAGGTCAATGTGAACATGTACCTTTGAGAAATGTCACAGGGCTGGAAGAAATGAAGATATTCTAAAGAGACACTTGTGTTTCTCAGTATGACTATCAGTTTATTGAAGCAATGGACCCCAAGAAATGGGAATTTCCCCAGGAATCTCCTGCTGGGACAAGGAAAAGCATCAGCCAGAGGGGGGGTGGGGAGATTTTCTCTGAAAAAGATTCCACAGGGCTCTAACAACTTGTCAGACCTCCATGCAGGATGAGACTGAATCCCAGATGTAGTCAGAGCTGAGTGGGACCACACCTTGACTGGTGTTTTACATATGCATATCTTTGTTTTACATATGCATATCTTTGGCCCTGTGTTCATAAACTTTACCTTCATTTCAGAACCCCCAAAGTAAAAGTGTCTGGGGTGGGAGGTCATTCCCTGGATATCTTCTCAAGATGAACATCCTGGGTAAATATCTCTTTCCTGCTTTCCACTATTGGTTTGGCTCTTTGAAAATTTTTTTAGTTTACATATGTGAGTCTTTTGTCTGCACGTATGTACATGGATGGGGTCCTTGGAGGTCGGAAGAGTGTCAGATCCCCTGAGAGTGTAGTTGCAGATGGAAGTGAGCTGCCACATGGATGCTGAAGTCAAACCCAGGTCCTTTGCAAGAACGAGTGCTCTTAACTGCTCAGCCATCTCTCCAGCCCATAGTCTGGCTGTTTTAATTGGTTTGTTGAACACGAGTGGCCCAACCTGGCTTGGGGCACAGGCTATGATTTCCAAGTTTGATTACAAAAGTAGCCAAAATTTTCCAGGTTACCCTGGGAAGCAGAGGATGGGAGCTCGTGGGCACAGAGTGTCCTCTGGTCTAGTTCTGACAGTCCTCACGGAGTGGACATGTCTCTGCAGTGACCAGAACTGTTAAAAGGCCTCTTGGGAGCATAGATCACATTAGCTGTTCTCAACCCTGTCAGCAGGAAGCTCCCCACCCCTTAATGACTGTTTCATTGTGTTCATTCATTTTAAGTGTCCAATTGACTAGGTCATGATACCCTGTTATTTCATCAGGTATGATCCTAGGTGTTTTTTATAAAAGTCTCTTGTTCTGTTGTGGTTTGTTTTTTTTTCAGACAAGACAAACAAGCATCTAAGATTTAAATCAATAAACTTTGAGTATAGCCAATGGGCCTCCATTCAATTACTTAAGAGGAAAGGAGGTCCTTGCTCATAGATTTGAGATTCAAGCAGCTATCACCTCCTTCCTGATTCCAGCCTGCTGGTCTTCTCGGAGGAGCAAGCCTGTATCAATAGTCTATCTATAAATCTGTCTATCTATCTATCTATTCACCATATCTATTCACCTATCTATTCTATCATCTACGTATCTATCTATCATTAATCATCTTACACACACACAACCATTCTGCTTTCTACTTCTCTAGAAATCTGTAATATTGGCATACATACAAGGAAGTGTCCAGAAGTGAAAAGCCTGGTGAGTTTTCACACACTGACAAATCATATCAGGAAGCGCACCACCAAGCATCTTCCTGTAGGTCTCCTTTTGCTTTCACTGGGTCACTGACCGCAAAGGCAGGCAGGCACTCCCTGATGTCTGGCAGAACAGAATTAACCCGGCTGCTCAAGAGCTTAGTGTAGGTGGGTATAACTTCCTGTCTGGATCTTCCACTCCCTTCCACGTTTGAGTCTTCCATCTGTGTCGCTGTGAGCAGCTATGCCTGGCTGCTCTTCCTTGCTCTAGAGAGTTCACCTCAGGAAACACACCCCTTCAGCACTCATGGGGTGTGCCACTGTTCCCCGCTCAGGGCTGTTATGAGTGCTGCTAACTCTAACATTCTTGCAAATGTGAACTGTTTCTAGTTGAGGCTTTACTTTTGGTTTTGTTTGGTTTTGAGATAAGGTTTCATGTAGCCCGGGATGGCCTCAGACTTGCTATGTAGCTGAGGATGACCTTGATTTCCTAATTTTCCTGCTTCCAGATACCAAGCCTGAACCCACAAGTATAATTACCCAAGTCTCTTATTTGTGTTTTATCTTACTTTTCATTTAAATTTTTTGAAATGGAACACATGGGTATTATTACTCCCCCACACACATGCACACGCGCGTGCGCGTAAACACACACCATCGCAATGACTAGTCTAGCATATAAAGAAGGAATAGAAGGGAAGTTAGCTATAATAAAATAATGTGTTTCAGTATAGTCTTGGGAACAACCACCCAGGAAGGCATAAGAAAAATATCAGACTCAGGGCCACCCACAACGAGTAAGTTCAGATTCCAAGGACGTGAGCAGCCTGCACGCACAGAAAGGTGAAAGGGCGGGGGTTCCGCTGGAAACGAAAATAAAACCTGCTGTCAGGTTGGGACATAACAGCCTGTGCTCATTTGAATGTGACCAGAGGAGGAGAAATAACCATAGCTGGAAAAGGAGAGCATGTGGGAAGTCACATGGCCACCTGTCACTTGGAGTGCCAGGAAGGGGCCCCCAGAGCAGCTCCCAACCGATGTCACAATTAGAAAGTGCTCCCCTAGCTCTGCCTCCCGCCCTCAGAGTCTAGCAAGCCTCCTTGGACCACGTTCTTAATTTGGAAGAGGGGACAGATGACAAAATTCCACCTTCTATCCAGAATGAAGCAGGCTGCTCAGGAGCTACAACTTCCTGTCTGGTGGGTGTAGTTTCCTGTCTGGCTACAGCTTCCACTCCCTTCCATGTCTGAGTGTGAGCTTTCCATCTGTGTTGCTGTGAGCAGCCATGCCTGGCTGCTCTTCCTTGCTGTAGAGAGTTCGCAGTGCGCCTCGCCTCAGGGAACACGTCCCGTCAGCCAAGTGGCACATGTGGTATCATTCCATGTCTAAGCCTGTAGGAGCTGCATCTCTCCACACAACACCTGCAGCTGATTTTGCTGTTTGTAGAGATTGTACAGCCACGCTCGGGGCCCTTTTCCTGTAACTCTGTACTTGGAGATAATTCAGCCTTTTGACTGGACAGGCTGTGTGGAATGAGAAAAATGATTCAGAAACTGAGTCACTGGCCTTCTTGCATTTCTACTTCCCTGTCAGTAACAACCTGTTCCAAGCTGCAGAGTCCTTCTGTGACTTCCTGCGAAGCCCTTTGGCTCTGCCATGGACGCAAGCCTGACCTATTTAGATTTGCAGTGGGGTTTTTGTTTATTTGTTTGTTTGTTTGTAAGTGGGTGTTTGAGAGAAGTGACGGAAGTGGAGAGAGGTTCTGTGGGAAGAGGCCATTCTGGACATTCTGGGAGACCCAGGATCCCTTGATTCTTGGACCCAAAATATCACTACAGCCTTTATTTCCTTAATTGTTGTGTCATCCAAAATAACCTTATAAACTGTAAAATGTCCCCAGAGGCCTGCTGACTTAAACTCACACTGCCTCAGCGTCCAGCTCTGGTTGGTGTTTGGGTCCAGGCGCAGGCTGTCAGGAACTGCCCTGTGTCCCATCTCATACTCGGCTGCTCCGCCGTCCTGCTACCCCACGCTTTGGACACTTCGGTTCTCATGTCCTATGACATATTGCCTCTCCTGAGTCATCTTTCTATTTTTAAGTGATCTACAGACAATTTGCTGACCTCACGGCGCAAGCCTGTGCCTCATCAGCTCACTCTGAAGGAAGGCTGGATGGGGAGAGTTCACGGGTGGCAATGGCGCAGTTCTGAATGGAGGAGCAATTTGCCCAGGATCACAGTGAGTCAGTGGAGTCAGGACCCAGCGGTCTGCCCTAGGGTTGACCTGTTTCAAGTCCCGGGGGGTTTAATTCCTCTGATATCGACTCAGCAGCCTGGAGTAGGACCACACACTGCTCAGATCTGGCCTAAAAAGGGGTGGAATCCAAGGACCTGCTCCGGCCAAGTGCACAGTGTCCCCAGGCTTATTTCAATACCTGGCCAGAGGCCATTGAAGGGCCCTGAGCCAGCACTCTGTGGAGGGAATTGGATGCACAGCCCTGTCTGATTAGAGATACCAGGAGATGCTGTTCAGCCATCAGTGTCAGAATGTGACTTCCATGGCGCCCTGGACTCAGTTTTTCCATTAGTAAAGTGGAGCAATCCCTCCATGATGGTTGATTCATGTTGACTGTCAACCTGGCAGGACCTCTGATCACCTAGGAGGAGAACCAAAGAGTAAACTGAGGTGGGAAGCCTCAGCCTTAGTGTGGGCAGCCCCATTCCATGCATCCAGATCCCAAGAAATTGAATGCAAATGTTCCTTACTTTCCAATTCCTGACTGTGGATGGAAGCAACCATCCTTCAGTTCCTGTCCCCATGTCCTCCCCACTGGGAAGGACTGCACGCTCTGACTATGAGCAAATAAACCCTCCCTTCCTTAATTTGCTCTTGGGTGTTTTATTACAGTGACAAGAAACACAAGCATCCATTATACTCTCCTCTCTTGCTTACCTCCTAAAAGGTACTGGGAGAATCCAAGGAAGCCTGAAATATTTAGACTTTCTAGAACATTCCAAAGATACTGACTTATTCTGAGACGGGAGCCATTGAAGAAGTGAGAGTTGTGAGAAGTTATCCATCGTAGTGAGGTTCTAGCAGGAGGTTCTTGATGGTTGGGGGGAGGGAGAAGAAAGACAGCACTGAGGGGAACCTTGAAACCGGTAAGCAAGTGTGAGGGCCTACTGCCATAATCCAGATGTGAGACAGTGGGGCAGAAGTGAAAGGGTCAAAGGTCACATCCTGGGTGTCTTCAGTGTGGCGTGAGAGACAGCTGAATGGGAGGATTCTGACCCCAGTGGAGGACAGTTGTCCCTGTCTGGGATCGGGAGGTACATGGGAAGTGTGAGTTGCCTCAGACACCCAAGTGGGAGTATCAAGACTATCATAAATGAACACATGCTGCCCCTCCCTGGTAAGCCAGGGACCTCACAATTTGTCCTTGACTGTCTGAGGAAGGGCAGTGTGGTTATACGCAAACGCCTTTCTCGGGAGTACCCATCCTGCGGCCGCTGTTATTCCTCTCTGCTGGGCTATTTGACACTCTGGCCTCCCCTCCTATCAGCCTCTCCTGATGTCCCCACTCCAGTCTGACTCAAGGCGCTGTATTTCCCCTGAGGTGCCCTGGGGAGCTCATGGAAACCCTAAGAGAGCACTCAGTGGTCTAGTCACTTGGTATTTAAAATTAGACTCTCTGGGGATGGAGAGATGGCTCAGTGGCTAAGAGCATTGGCTGCTCCTACAAGGGACCTGGGTTTGATTCCCAGCACTCACATGAGGGCCTGTAACTCCAGTCCCAGGGGATCTAGCAACATCCTCTTCTGCCTTCTGTAGGCACCAGGTATGCATGTGGTACACAGACATACATGCAGACAAAACACCAACACATATACACATACATGTACATATATGTAAATCAAGTCCCCTCCTCCATCCATGTGATGGGCAACAAGCAAGACTGTTTTCCTTATCGGTTATTCTTACAGAGGGCATCAGAACCATTCTGCCTTGATTAAAATCCTGTGTCCCCTTCTGTGAATGGTTGTGGGCTACCCAGACAGCAACAGTCACAGTGAAGCTCTGGCTTCCTGCCTCTGAGTCAGAGGTTGTCAGCTCCTGGAGCTCCTTGCCTATCCAGTCACCTGGGCTCTGTCTGAAATCACCTACTAGAGTCAAGGCAATTCTGAGTCCTGGTCTTATGCAGGAGCAGGAAATCCATGCCTAAAACTGGGCTGTGGCTTTTCCATGTCACTTAGCAATTCAGGGTCAGCAGGGGCTGGGACCCAGGCTGTTCTGGCCTTGGTCTAGGGTGTCCTCTGTATGCACATATCCCCAAGGTCTCTTAAACTCTTCCGGGTATTTTTGGGGGGCGAGGGAAGGGTATTTCAAAACAGGGTTTCTCACTGTAGCTCTGTCTGTCCTGGAACTCACTCTATAGACCAGACTGGCCTCAAACTCAGAGATCTCTGCCTGTCTCTGCCTCCTGAGTGTTGGGACTAAAGGTGAGGGCCACCACCAGCTCTCTTCTTCCCTCCTCCACAGTCTCTGTCTATACCTCTGTCTGCCTTCCTGGTTTTAATTCAGCCAACGAGCCAGACCTTTACATGCAGGGCTGCCCTTTTAGCCTTTGCAGGATCAAAGCGTAACCACCGTAGAAAACTGCGGTGTGAGCTCTGGCCATAAGCAGCTAAGTGCGCCTCCAGATCTCTTAGCAACCTTCAGGCACTGCTATTAGCCCATTTCACAGACAAGCACATTAAGACCCAGAAAAACAGATCCGGCTTTCAAAACAGCAGCCTCAGTCTCTCCCCACATCAGACTCTGCTGTCCAGAGCAATCAGTCCATTGCAATGGTCAATGCTCCAGCAGACTCAAGCTTAGAGCCATTACATTCCTGTGGACCAGGAGAGCCAGGCCTCTTGGAGTGGCCTCCAGGGGAGACAAGTCCAGGCACAAAAGCTAGGGAGGCCAAAGCAAAACTAGTTAGTTAGATGTCAGAAAGGGTGGCTGGGACCAGGCCAGCTGAGGCGTGGCTGGGTCAAGGAGGGGTCACCAAGGAAGCTAAGCTTGGAGAACAAGCCCCTTCCTCAGCAACACAGCCTGCGAGCGCCACTAGGGGCCTCAATGACAGAGCACCCCCCACACACACACCAGGGCCATCTAATCTCACCCCAAACTCCAGGCCTCCTCATTGAGAGAGATCACCCCCCTCCATCCCATTCTCTCACAGATCACAGTTAATTTGGCCCTTTACTGCTCCCAGATGTAGGAAACAGGAGAAAGGGCCTCAGAATGTCCACAAGGACTTCTGGGCTGTTCATTCACCAAGAAGGGAAACTGAGGCAGAAAAGCAGTTTACCCAAGTCTAGCCAGCTAGTACAGTGGTAGATGTAGAAACTGGACTCCAATCTGCCTGGCTCTGGAATCCAGCTCCGCATGGCCTTCCAGGCCTTCCAGAGAAGCGGGGAGGGGTCGAGGAGAGGGCAGAGGAGGCAATAAGTCTCAAGAGGGGATGTTCGGGGACATCCTGTCAGATAGTTCCATGACACCAGGAGCCACACGTCATTAGGTAATGAGAGGGTTGGCCCTGGGAACTTCGGGGTTGAAATCATTTTGCTGGAAAAGTGAGAAGAAGAAATAAGGAAGTGAAAATGTAAAAAGCCAGACAGATTCACAGTGGACAGTGGGCCTCCTCACCCACCAATGCTGAGCCCACAGGCTTGGATGGAAAAGCAGGATGTGGCTGGGCGTTGGCGTCATTCCTCCACTCAGAGGCTTTCCTTAGTCCTGAGCCACAATGCACTGTATTCACAGCCTGAGGCTCGGCCACTGGATCAGCAGGATCTGGTTGAACAGGAGACAGTCCCAGGGTTCCAGATAGGCATATCAAGAGGCTGAGGATACACCTAATGATTAGGGGACTTGCCTAGCATGCCAACAGCCTGGAAGTGACCTCAGGCACTTGGAGTTGAGGCTGTTTCCTGAACATGCACAAGGGACCAGGAGGTATGCTCAGAGAGTCCTTCCAGACAGCACAGGGGTCCTCTGCACCAGCTGGGCAGGTAAACAGGTTTGGCAGGTGCCAAGGCATGAATAAGCAGAGAATGGCTTCCTTAGGGCACTAAAGGTGGCTTGGCATCCAGAGGGAGGCCTGGGGCCTCTGGCCACGAGATGCTGGGCAGTGGCCTGAGGACACTTGGCAGAGGAGGAAGATGAAGGCCAAGAAGTGTCCATGGTACTTCCTGGGCCAGACACCTGACACCTGACATATCCACAGCAGCTTTCGTGGAGTGTTACACAGGAGTGTCTCAGGACGCCTCAGTGTGGAGGATCTCTAGAGTCGGAATATGATGATGACAGTGGTGAGACAGTGCGCCTACAGTGGACCTAGCAGAACCAAATACCGTTAATTCTTCTCATGCCCTATGCAGTGCCCAGGGAGGACGAGCAGCCATTTGGTTCCTGGACAGTCTTTGTGGTCACCTCACTGTTTGACAAATGCTTATTTTCCCCCTCCCCCATTCTTAGTACGCACATGCGCCCTGGGCTTGGGCACAGGACAGTGAACAGCACAGCTAGGCAGCGCATCACAGAAAGACGTCAGAGGGTCACTGAGAAAATGTGGCCGGTGAAGGGGGCAGAGCATGCTTTCCTGAGAACAGAGGATACTGGCCCAAGTGATTCCCAGAGGGTGACCTCCAGTCTGAGAGCTGCAGGAACAAAGGTTACATGTAGGCAGAGAGTTAGCACCCTGCACTTCCTCTGGCCGCTCAGCCCCGGTGCCTCCAGCTCCTGAGACTGGGTCAAGTCTCACTTCACCGAGCCTCGGTTTGCTGCGCGCACAGCGGCGCAGAGGGACCGTGGACCTTAAGGCTTACCTCAACGCACCTGGCCACTGAGCCACCAGAGCGGCCCTCTTCCCAGCTTTCCGTTTTCAGAATCTGCTGACCTCAAAGCCTTTCTCTTCGTGGCATCTGTGGTCGCCTCTCAACCTCCCACTAATCTTTTCCCAGTGTCCCGCTTATCTGTCTTGGTTGCAAAACAACTGCCCAGTTCCTGAAATGCCACCAGCTCGCTCTGGCTCCCTTGAGGCCAATGGCCATCCCCTCTGCTCGGGAAATGTCAGCCGTGGGACACCCTGACCTGGGGTCAAAGCCTTCAGAAAGAGTTCCATTTCCACAGAAAGGCTTGGCTTGAGTCACCTCCAGACCGGGCAGCTGTAGTTGTCACTGCACTGTCATGTCTTAATCTTATCAGGCTTGTAAGTGTTCCTTTATCTGACAAAGTCTTCGGAGCACACGCCGCAACCCCGGAGAGACAGCCTGATCGAAGGCCAGGCAGAAAGCTGACACCCACAGGGGTGCCCCACCCCCACCCCGTGCTTATCTTCTGCTGCAACAAGCAACGTGGGTAAATGAACAAGCAGGTGCTATCACACCGACTAGTCATCAGTAAGCTGCAGGGGGGCTGAACACAGATGTTAGATGAGGGCTGAAGAGATGGCCCAGCCAGCAAAGTGCTTGCTGGGTAAGTAGGAGGGCCCGGGTTCAGATCCCCAGCACTCCCGTGGATGCTGAGGATGGCAGTGTCTGACTGTGATCTCAGCTGAGAAGGTAGAAACACGTGGATGCCTGGAGTTCACTGGCCTAGCTGGCTCTGATACAGGAATGATGCAGTGTTTTTGAGAATGACGGGACCTTTCTCAGGAGCAAGGGTCTCAGAAACTCTAAAGCTGCCAAAGTTGACTTGAGCTTTGGGGTACTTACCTCAGTATTAAAAAAAAAAAAAAAAGAATTTTGTGGTCCATAGAGGAGGGATTTTAGAGAGAAGCTTATCATAGATTCATACATGGGAGAGTAAGAGCGAGGGAATGGAGCTCCTGGATGGCTGGAGGGAGTCTTAGGAAATAGGGAACCATCGTGTTTCTAGTCTGGGGGCCTTTTTAAAGGATTACATCAGAAGCTGGGGTTAGCTAGGAGAGGGGGATGAGCTGTCAGTCCAGCTGGTCCAGCAGGCATCCATTGCCTGTTGTGTTTCAGTCACATTGTGAAGTCACTTTTCAACCTCACACAGAACCATTCACCAAGAGCTGACTCAAGAACAGGAACCAGAATCCTTCTGGCATTCTTGCTTTCAGCAAGGATGTTCTGGCGATGGCTGCCTCAGAGTCCACGCCCTGCCTGACTGTTCTCTATCACCTCTTCATCAATCCCGTGAGCTCCAGGTTCAGTAAGAGACCCTGTTTCAAAAGTGAGGCTGGCGATGTCCACCTCTGCCCTCCCCATTTGTACTCTTATTTAGCCCTGCCCCCAACACACGGGTGCTAAACGTGAAAGTCTCAGACGGCCTTCCTCAAGATGCGATGTCAGGGCTGGAGAGATGGCTCAGCGGGTAACTGCAGCAGAGGATACAGGCTCACTCTCCAGCACCCACACAGTAGCACACATCTGTAAGTCCAGTTCTAGGTGATCCCATGACCCCTTCTGGCCTCCAGGGACATCAGGCACCCGTGAGGGGCACACGTGCACTTGTATGGCCAAACACTTAGACACATGAGATATATAAATCTTAAAAATGTGTGTGTGTGTATCTGTCTGTCTGTCTTGAGTTAGACATCCTCAGGGTTGCATACCACACACAGTTCATTCTTTGAGGCAAAGGCTTCCAGTGTAGCCCAGGCTAGCCTAGCCTCACAGTTGTGTTCCTTCTATCTCAGTCCTCAGTCTCTTAAAGTCCTGGGATTAAAGGCATGTGCCATTATGACCAAGGACATTTTTGCCATGCATTCTATACACGTGTGTATAGAGCCTGTGTGTGTGTGTGTGTGTGTGTGTGTGTGTGTGTGTGTAAGTGATAGCAACTCAGAGACTCTAGCCCCTTTGCCTCCCTCACCCTCCCCTTCCCTTCCTGGCACCATCAAGATAAAGAGACGGAAAATCGCAGATGATTAGGTGATTCTAATGTGCAAGTAAAATAACGCCTCAGTGAGTGCATTATGCAAATCTCTTCAATTAACATCACAAATGAGGTGAAGCCTAGGGCCAAGCGACTACCTTCTCAGGGGGCCTCAGCTCCACTCTTCTGGTGCCAGACAGTGCTCTGGGTGGAAGGGACAGAGTGGACAGGGCTGGGTGTGCCTCATAGCTGTACATTGTATTCTATGGGGAAGGCTTGGGCATTGCTGCATTTTCTGGGCAAGGGTGGAAGGGGTCAGAGTGCCTGGCCACTTTGTGCACAGCTCCGGGTGGGACTCCCTCCCATCAAACAGCTGCCTTTGTTACCTACTCATGAGCTATATAAAAGAGGTACGTGGTCAGTTCTAAAGTCAGGTGACTGACCTTAAGGACTCTGTGGGTCCTACCTCTGCTCCACGTGCTTATCCTGTGAAAGGCGGTTGTCATCACCTGTCTTTCACTTGTCCTGTCTCCCTGCTGTCACCTGGGGCCACTTGAAGGGTGACTGGGTCATTGCAGGCAGGGGCCTCATCTCTCTGGAGCCAGGCAATGGATGCTGGCTGCCAGCTGGGAGCTTGGCACTGGACCACAGGCCAACACTTCCCTGTGGTCAAGCTTCCTTACAGCTTGTTGGCCAGGCTCCAAGACAGCCAAACAAAAATGCATTTTCATGGCCCAGCTTTGAAGCCACACAGCGTCAAATGGCTGCCGCACTATTCTCAAAGCAGTCACAAAGGTAAGGGGACACAGCAGAGCCAGGGAGCCAAGGTCAATCTGGACGAAGGCTGCGTGGAATGAGAGATGCCATTTTTGTGGGCGGCTTCGGACAGTGTCACCCACAGTACCTAGAGCCTGAGGACCCTGAAGTGGGGTCTGGGTTACAGTCTTGCTTCTGAGACTCCAGCTCAGTCCAGCACAATCCTGGACTCTCTTGCACTGAGAACGCAGAGCTGTTCCGAAAGCAGCCTGGCCTTGGCCACTGGCCTCGCGTAATCTTTCCTTACAAACAGGAAGGTAAAAGCTCCCACCTACACATCTCCTCGTGTCCCAGCAGTGGGCGCAGCGTCGGTCAAGGAGGTGCGGAAACGGTGAGACGGACAGCTGAGAAAAGCCCGCCAGGCCAGAGGGTGTGACTGTGATGAGGGCTACAGGGTGGGGCAGGGACCCTTGGAGTCCAACTAGTGGAAACAAGGCTTCTGGGAGATGTTGGGGGCACACCGGGTCATTGCTGAATCCTGAGATCTCAGCTTTGAACCTCCAGGAAGGTGGGAACCTTTGCTTAGGCCTGTGGAGGTTCCTGGATGGAGCTCAAGGCAGAGCTCTGGCTGGAGTAGGTGTGGCTTGTTGTCCTGGGGGGCGGGGTTTTCCTCGGTTCTCACAGAGAGCAATTGGCTGAGCAGGACGTGGATGGGGGCACTAGTTCAGCAGAGGACTCTTAGCGTTCCAGATCCTTTGAAGTGGCTCTGTTGCGCTAAAAGCCTCTCCCGGCATCCTCCATGTTGCCTCATCCAAGCCCAAGGCCACGATTTACAGTCCCTGTTTTCAGAGGAAGTGTGACTTGCAAAGAGCACCAAGAGTTGAGCCAGACCGGAAGCCCAAAGTTTGTCTGTCAGACTCAGGAGCGTGTTTATGAGAGGTCTTCCCGCAGGATACTGGAATGCTGGGATGTTCCCAACCTTTGGAACACACTCATACTGGAGTTTCCAGGCCATTGAAAACTAGTGCTCCCAAGAGACCATCCGGAAGTGGTTCCAGAATCCTCCACAGGGTATTCTGGGACATTTGAACCCTCTGCAGGGGTTCTAGGACATTCGAATCAAAGGGTTGTGCCGGCATCCCACCCCAAGAAAAGACCCCTTTAACAGATGGGTAAACCAAGGCTGACAGGAAAGGAGTTCCCCCGTAGGGGTTGGGGAGAGCCGCAGCTAGGACGGGCTCACAGCTTCTCCTCCATTAGTGGCTGGGTGTGTGGGAACCACAGAAAGCAGGACAGCCTGCAGCTGCTCCCAGCAGCTTCAGCCTGTCAGAAGGCCCCGTGACTCATTTCACATCCAGCTGCCCTCGCCTCAGTTCCCTACCCAGCCTTGATCCTCAGGAACGAGAATGGTACCAGGCCTGTCCCCCTACTTCTCCCAAGAACCCAGGAAGATACTGTTCTCAGTATACACACCAGTCAGGATGGGCATCCATGCAATTTACTGGCCAAATTGGAGCACTTTAGGGAGTCACTGATAATTACACAGGGATTGGTGCTTGGCAAATAGTGGTGTCTGCCGTCCTGCCAGAGAGTCACAGCTTAACTCACGCATCTCGGGCCTCGGCCACAGAACAGAGCCAAAGAGCACAGGGGTGGACGTGGGCTCAAGAGCTGCACGCTGAGGCGAACCTGAGTGTGTAAGAAGAGACTGTGGAGGACTGTTGGACGAGCCTGCCTGGGTTCACATCCTGCTTGTACCACTCGTGGGCTGTGTGAGCTCAAGCATGTCACTTAACCCCTCTGACCCTCAGTTTTCCCATTCACAGAAATACCACAGGGCAGTGGGAACAGCTACAAGACGGGGTAATACAAATAGATTGACCACAGCAGCACGTACTTAGTAAGTAAGAGGCCGTTGCTATTGTGTGGGTTTAAGAGTATTTTTTTGGGGCTGGAGAGATGGCTCAGAGGCTAAGAGCACTGGTTGTTCTTCCAAATGGTCCTGAGTTCAATTCCCAGCAACCATATGGTGGCTCACAATCATCTATAATGAGACCTGGTGCTCTCTTCTGTTGTGCAGGTGTACATGCTGGCAGAATAATGTATACATAATAAATAAATCTTTTTTTTTTTAAAGAGTATTTTTTGTTTTGTTGTTTTTCAGTGTCCTTCCGCTCATGTTTCACCTGCATATTGTTTAGTCCATGTGAGTGAGGATGGAAGAAGAAGAGGGTGTTCAGAGCAGGGTGGGGGATGGTGGAGCCTGGCCTAGGGAGGGAGGGGCTGGCCTGCTTTCTCCATGCTTCTCAAATCTACCTCTGAGCCTGTTGGCTTTTTCCCCTCCTCAGTGAGGCCTGTTCTTCTGGTTTCCACGGCCCTCTGACCATACGCTTGATTCAGAAATCGCCTAGTCATTCTGGCTGCTCAAGCCATCTCTCTCTCTTTCTCTCTCAAGCACCAGTCTATGGTAAAGAAGTAGAGGCATGGTTTAAAGAAAGTACTGACTATGACTAGAGTTCAGTGAGAAAGTTCTGTGATGAATTAATGATGTCTGCCACAGGTCCTGGCTGGGTCTAGGCAACACGTGTGTTTCAAAGTTGAGAACACAGAACTAGATTAGGGCCAGGCCTCAGGGTCCCCTGCCACAGGCATGCTGAATGCCACCAAATGTGCCCGGCGGTAGATACCAAATGTGCCAGGAGAGAAAAGAGGCTTCTGGAGGCCACAGTCTGGGCAGAGGCCTTGATGTGGGAACACTGCCTCAGTGTGCAGAATGCTGGGTAGCTAAGCTGGTAGCAACCGTTTGGTGGCCACTTAAAGGGCAGCTCCCTTGGCCACATTCACAGCCCTGGGGTGAGGGGATGGGCAAGGGAGGCACAGGTGAGTCTGCAGTTGAGCCCAAGCTCACACCTTTTTCCTTTTTGCCAGCCGAGCCTCTGTATTGTGGCAGAGGAGGGAGTAGGGGCAGGGGAGCAGAAGAATGAAATCAAGAAATAACAGGCTTCACGGGAGCAGTAATGACATTTTAACTTGAAAATTGCAAGAAGACAGGGCTTCGGAGGCATATGCAAATTCCACATAAACGAGATGCAAATGAACCTGCCTCTGCCTGCCTCTTGCACCTGGATGTGGCTCAATGACAAATCCTAACGGGCACAGCGTAGCTGTGTGATTGATTATCAAGGCCAGCTGGGATGACAACTGTGCTCTTTTTCTGGGAGCCGGGGGAAAGATGTGACTGTTCTTAAGTGGCCCTGAGTTCTCTCTGGCAGGGGATCCTAAGGCCTGACCTTATCAAGCTCAAGGTTAGTGAATTTAGGGCACATCTACTGCCTATATTCCTGCCAGCACCCATGGCAGACATCATTAATCAATCATAGAGTTCTTAATGAGCTCTGGGCAGTCCTTATTAATAGAAAAGGGACGCTGTTCATTCATTTATTCATTCCTGCACCCAACCGCCATGAGTTCCAAAGGACACGGAATGGGCAGGCTCAGTTCTTGTTCTCACACAACAGTTTAAGACAGGAAGTGAGCATTAACGAAGTGTTGCAAGATGGCAATTTGGTTACACGATATTGGGGAAAAGTGTAGGTTTATGTCAGGTGTGTGTTGTATTAGGGATCAAATCCAGGCTCTCCCGCTACACCTCCGGTCCCTAAAAGGTGGCCAGGAAAGGCCGACCCTGTCAATCAGAAGGCTAAGGAACTCTTAATAGCTAAAAGGAGGCCAGAAGAATTCTCTAAGTCCTGGAAAAATAAAGAGCCTTCATACTTATCTAGATTCCCATGATCACTTTCTCTTTTTTCTGTGCTTCCCCTTTTCTTTGACTTCTGTCTGTCTGTGTATTTTGTATGTGTGTTTTAAATAGCTTTATAGAGATAAAGCTCTTGGACCACAAAGTCCACCCAGTTAAAGCATAAAACAAAGCCGTTTTTAATATTTTCACAGGCATATGCTGCCATCACCACAGTTGATTTAAGAACACTCTCAGCTCAAGAAGAAGAAGGGGAGGAGGAGGAGGAGGAGGAGGAGGAGGAGGAGGAGGAGGAGGAGGAAGGAAGGAATCTGGGGCTCACGCTGCAGTTAGGAGCACTTGCTCTGGCAGAGGACCCAGGTTTGATTTCCAGCACCTATGTGGTGATTCACCAACTACAGATCCAGGGGATCTGACGCCCCTTTCTGATCTCCACAGGTATCAAGCACACAAGCGGTACACATACACACATGCAGGCAAAATAGTCACCCACAAAACAAAATGAATAAACACGACAAAAGATCTACTTGGGGAAAAAAAGGAAAAAGCAAACGCCGTGCTCTGTTAGCCTCATGGCTGGACCTGATGCTTCCTCCCGAGGTCTCAGGCACCGGCACCCCTCCTTTGTGCTCTGTGGAAATGCAGTCCCCGTCACCTCAGCCTCCCATGGCTAGTTTCTTTCATGTAGCATGAAGACTGTAAGGTCATCTGTGTTGCCACACGAGTCACTATTTCTCTCCAGGGATTTTTACTGTGTGTGTGGAGGGGGTGAACTATGCACAGCCTTATGTGCTCATTTTAACTTCTTCCAGGTGCAGAGTTCCCTGGTGGTCATCTCCGAAATGTGTGGGCGCCGGCACTAGCTATTTCCAAACATTTTTCATATGTCCAAACAAAAACTCCCCACCCACTAACAATTCCCATCCCCTCCCTCCACCTCCCAGTCCCACCTGACTCTTCACCCTCTTAACATCTCTGTGGGCATCTGGCCACTTCACGTAATGGAACCACAAACAGCGCCCCGTCTGTGTCTGGCTCATTTCACTTAGCATAAGGTTTGCCCCGAGTTGCAGCATGCCTCAGAACTTTGCAAAGTCATCCTTGGCTACGTAGTAAGTTCAGAGCTAGCCTGGGATACTTGAGATCCAGTCCCAAATGAACAAGGACAGCACTCCTTTATATATGGATGTTAAATGTGTGTGTGTGGATGTGTGTGTGATGTATCCACTCATATTTTCTGTTTATGTTATCTATTCATATTTTCTGGACACTTGTGTTGTTTCTGCCTTTAGCTAGTGTCAACGGTGCTGCAGAGTTTTCGTACAGTATCTTTTTTGTTTCTGTTTGTTTTCAGTTCCTGGCTGTGTATCTAGAAGTGGGATTGCTGGTTTATCTCAGCCGCAGCGGCTGCACCGCTATGGCTCTAAGGGTTCTGCCTCATTGCCTCCCACACGTGGTGTCTTCTGCATTTGCTATTGCAGTCGTCACTGTAAGAGGTGAGAGGCAGCTGGTGCTGGTTTTCATCTGGATTACCTCATGGCAGAGGATGTGCCTTCCCGTGTGTCCTCTCTCCCCATGTCCATTCCCATTCTTTACCAACGGGCAAAATGGATTGTTTGTCTTCTGTTGAGCTGTACCAGCTGTTCATGTATCCTGGCTAAAGAAGTCTTCAAAGACTTTGGCGTGCATGAGTGCGTGTGTGTAAGATGTGTGTCATGCCTTGTGTGAGTAGAAGTCGGATTGAACTTAAGCTGCCAGGCTTGTGTGGTAGGTGCGCTGCTCTTTGAGCGGGCCCTAGACAAATGACTCATCATTTTAATGTATAGGAGTGTTTTGTCTGCATGTACATGTGTGTGTGTCTGCTGCCTGTGGAGGTCAGAGGAGGGGGTCATTAACTGGAGTCACTGACAGTAGTGAATCGTGTGTGGGTGCTGGAAAGTGAACCTGCGTCCTCAGGGGTGCTCTTAACCTCCCAGCTGCCTCACCACCCCCTCTTTTCACTTTCTTGTCAGGGTCCTTGGATGCACAAAAGTGTTAAATTGGGCAGAGAGTGTCTCATTTCCCACCCTAGGGTGACCTTGAATGCCCTGTCCTCCTGCCTTCACTTTCTGAATGCTGGGATTAGCCACACCAGCCTTCCAGTTTTCAATTTTAGTGAAGTCTAATTTATACATTTTTTTTTTTTTGGAGCCATGTCTGAGAGTCTACTGTCAAATTCAAGCTCATACTTTTTACTAAGGCTTCCTTCCTTCCTTCCTTCTTGGTCTGTGATCCACACACTTCCATATATGGAGTGAAATAGGGGTCCGACTTCATTCTTTAACATATAGTGGAAACCAATAGTCTCAAAGCTATTTGCTGAAGAGACAATTCTATTTTAAAAGTCTCACTCATTAGTGCTGTGTGTATATGAAGTGTGTGTTTGGGTGCACGCATGCCACAACGAGCGTGTGGAGGTCAGAGGACAACCTTACAGAATCAGTTATCGCCTGGGATTGAACCTAGGTCTCCAGGCTTGCGCAGCAAGCGCCTTTACCCACTGAGCCATGTGGATGGCCCATGAGGAGACGACTCTCTCTTCACTGGTAGACTTGGCATCTTGGTCAAATCAACTGGTCACAGACACATGATTTCCTTTCCGCCTTTCCTTTTCGCCTCTGTCCCGCTTATCCACATGTTTATATCCTTCTGGCAATGCGGCACTGTTTTGATCAGTGCAGATTTATAGTAAGCCTTTAAACTGGAAGGCCTATCTTTTTGGCTGTCTGGGCCTTTTTGAAGTTTGATGTAAATTTGAAGATTCGCTTTATTATTTGTGCAGTAGAGCCTGTGGGAATTGTGTAAGGCTCGCCCTGAATCTGCAGGTTGCTTCTGCAAGGCCTGTGCTCTTAGCAGTGTAGTGTGTTCCTGATTCCCGAGATTTCAGGCTCAGATTTGGGCCCTGGCAGCTCTTCCAAGCCAGACTCAGCCACCCATCCTTAAGTGGCCAATTGAAGAGACAAGAAACGGTGAAAAGCTGAAATGGGAGATTTATTCAATGTGGCCCCACTGAGAAGAACAAATGGGTCAGTTCTACCCAAATCCGTGACATGAGGTTTAGGTTTAAGCGGAGGGCAAAAGGTAGCCCTGGTCCAGTGGTGTGGCCCTTTCGGGGTCCATCATTGTCTCTTCTCCTGTCTGCCCTACAAGATGGCATGGAGGAGTTAGCTGAAGTGTGTGAAAGCTCAGGCTCCTTGTCTCTGCCTGTGCCAGGCTTCAGCCGTCCCCTCTCCGCAGCAGCCGGCCGGGGAGACTTTAATTCTTTGAGGCCCATAACTTCAGTATCTGACACTTGTGCAAGTGCCCTCTTTAGGATACCAACTCTCCTGCGAGGAGCAACATGACAGCCTTCTCTTTGTTTTTAGATTTCAGTCTTGAGGGACTCGAGTGATACCTGGAGTTGACGTGAACAATCTCTGAAATGCACCTGTGTCTGGAACAAACATCATAAACAGAATGACTAGCAACCAAGGCTAGAAGACATTCAGTTAGTGTCAGGCCACCACGGGGGGAAAAAAACCCTTCTTTTTTCTTAGCTCTAAGGACTAGGAAGGGCAGGCACAAGCAGTCTCTTTCTGCTGTTGATTTGAGACAGGGTCTTCTTATGTAGCTCAGACGGGCCTCCGGCTCACGATCCTCCTGCTGCCATGTTTCGGGGGGAGGGGCAGTGGTAAATGTCAAATGTCTAGGGGTTGGTGCAAATAGGGGTTGTGACAAGTTTTAAGCAACCAAGGGATGCAGAAGGAATGACTCTTGGATCAAGCCTAGCTGGAATCCATTCTTGAAGTTTTTTATTTTAATTTTTTGATACCTTCATGCATGCATACACTGTACTTACACACTTTTTATCTTTTCATCTTTTCACACCAACTCCACCCGTGTCCCTCCCTCCATCCCCTTCTCCCCCATCCATGTTGTCATGTCAACCGCTGTGGCCTTCTGCAGGCGGCCATGGTGTTCAGAGTCTATAAGTGCGGCCTCCCTGTCATACCCACAGACTTTTGCAGTGATCATCTCCACCCTCTGGCTCTAACATTTCTGCCTTCACTTTGGCAGTTCTCTGAGCCTTAGGTATACAGATGTTCCATTTGAGGATGGACACAGTTATTTGTTCTGTGCATTTGTGACCACTTGTGGATGTCTGCAATAGCTTCCATCTGTTGCAGAAAGCTGCATTTATCTATGGGCACAGAGATAAGTATTTAGAAGTATTTAGGGAACTATATGCATTTAGCAAGAAATGGTAGTTGTAGATTGCAGGGTCTAAGACCTCTTCAGCCACAGGTCCTTGGCTTGGTTTATAGTATCAGGCATGAGTTCCTTCCTATTGAGCAAGCCTTTAAGTCCAATCAGACAGCTGTTGGTTGCCCCAAAAATATATGTGCCACTAGTGCGCCATTGAGACTATCTTGGTGAGCCATTGTTGTGGTCCACAAGCTCTACAGCTAGATAGAACTGTTGATAAATGTCTTCTCTTGCACTTTGCAGAACTTCTTTTGTCGTTATGAGAGATAGCCCTGAGGGATGAGGCTTCCGGGTCAGTACCATCTTGATTTTTGCAAGTCCTGTGACCAAAATGCAATGTCTTCAGCAACAGAGTCTTCTGTTGAGTTCTGGTAGCCAACCAAGAGAATTGATTTAGCCTGTTCTGTGGGTGATGTCTTAGCATCAAAAACAACCCCTCCAAAAAAAACCCCAAACAACAATACCCCCCCGCTTTTGTAGTAAAAACTGCAGCTGAAATTCTACAGACTGTTACCAGACAACAGTTATACAGTTTTAGAACAACACAACCAAAGGGAGCAAATATTTAAGGAAAACCAGCCTGCAGATAACTGCTTGTTTACAGATGTATTCCCTAGGTGACCGGTGTCTAATACCGCTTAATTATCAGGAAACACTGCTTGGAGCACACAGAGCCAGGGCGTGTCTAATTATCTTTGCTTCAAGAGAACAGCCGTGATACAATTATGAGCACATGAGGAAAGGCCTGGAGAATACCAGCTTGGTGGAGGGTTCTCTCATGCTGTGGAAGGCTGTGGAAGGCTGACACGGCAAAAGAGAATCTTATGTACACTGAACAGGTAGATGAGCCAATCACAGTTATTGTCAGTGCACAGACAAACATCCGAACATTAGACCTCTCATAAATGCAAGGTGCAGCGCTAGTGATGACAAAGGGACCTATTCTCTGACGTACAAATATACCCCAGAGACACAGTAGCAGAAGGTCTTCAGTCAAGGCAAATAGATGTAGATCAGAGTTTAAATAGCAGGCTGCTCAAGTGGTGAGCTTGCAATCTGAGCAGCACTGATTTAACAATGGCAGAAACACCAGGAGCATTTCCTTGGTCACTTTATGTGTTAAAAATCCAGATATAAACCAGGCGTGGCAGCATATGCCTCTAATCCCAGCATTTGGGAGGCAGAGGCAGGCGGATCTCTGTGAGTTCGAGGCTAGCCTGGTCTGCAAAACAAGTCCAGAAAAGGCAGGGCTACACACAGTCCTGTCTCAAAAAAAAAAAAAAAAAAAAAATCCAGCTATAAAACATAGCATAATAAAAGAGAGCATTTCCTGGTTTTGCGCACATCAAATTTACCTGCTTTTAGGTCCATAAGCTTTTGTATACTATATACGTAAAGGGTTGCCATTGTGGCTCAGAAAACAAAGGTAATTGCCACCAAGCCTGATGACCTGGGTTTGATGCCTGGAACCCATGTGGTGAAAGCAATGCACTGACTCCCATAGTCATCCTCTGGCTATCGTACACGGGCTATGGCCCGCTCACACATACAAGATCACACATGTGCACAAACACACATCATAAATATGTGCAGTAAAGTTCAAACACACCACTCCATGGGCCCCTAACCACAGAGACACAGGATTAAATGCACCAAAATTACTTTAAAATAGTTGTGTAGAGAGCAGTTATTTAAGACTTTAACACAAACACTTAAATGAACCTTGATTTTATTGAAACTCAGTTTCCCAAGAAGTAAAAAGCCTGACAAAATCAACCAAAAACATAAGCAACCATAATAAAACATAAAAGCTTGCTGATTTTACAATGTATATACACACCAAGCTAAAATATCCAGTTTCATAACACCGTTTATAACAAAATATATCATCTATTCGCAACCAGCTAATGCTGAACAGCGACTTTATTATTCCAACTGCAAAATCAACCCACTAATTAGCCCATTCAACACTGACAAAAATATATATTCATTCCATATGGTACAAAATCCAGAAACCTTGTAAAAAATACCTCTAAATATAGGTCAATATAAAAATTCATCTTTTAAATTTACATTTTTAGCTTTGCCTGACAAAATCAGCTTAGGAAACTCTGAGCGCTTAGCAGAGGCATACATTAACACTCTAATCACCCTTAAATGCCAGGGTTTAGCTCTCTCTTTTTGATGGACTTAATAAGTCCCTTTCCTATTACATTCAGGGTAAGCTTACCGAGTCTTGAAAGCTGCTCTTTGTAGGGACTGAATTCTCCTGGAGATTCCATTATGAGACGGGCATTTAACATAAAGATACACATCTATATTTCCGTATATGTAATAACCTTAATAAAAACTTACACTGGACCTCTAGAGAACTTACGTCCATCAATTGCATATTAAGAACATCTGGCCGGCAAGATGGCTCTGGGAGTGAGGGCCCTTGCTTCAACAAGCCTGACAGCCTGAGTCCAATCCCAGGAACCCTCAATGGAAGGAGACATCCAAGTTCCAAAGGTTGTCCTCCGATCTCCACCTGGGCACATGGGCACTCCTGCAACACACATAATATACACACATACACAATAATAACAATTAAGTTAGTGCTACCCAAAGAATATTCCCGAATACTCATACAATAATCTAGAAAAGGAAGGGGCTCTTTCCAGCTTCCTTTCAATGAGTTAATTCAGAATGAATCTTTGAAAGTTATGGACACTAACCATCCCACAAGTTAGCAGCCTGGGGCAGTGGTTCTCAACCTTCCCAATGCTACAGCCCTTTAATAGCCTCCCTCCTGCTGTGGTGACCCCCCCACCATAAAATTATTTCATTGTTACTTCATAACTGTACCTTTGCCACTGTTGTGAATCATAACTTAAGTATCTGACATGCAGGAGATCTGATATGTGATCCCCGTGAAAGGGCCGTTCAACCCCCAAAGGAGTTGCAACCCACAGGTTGAGAATCGCTGCCTTAAGCTATCAGACACATCCTGTTTCACAAGTAAACTCCAAATTAACCTCACATTTAAGGAACATTTGCGTAGGCTTGAGATCAAGCCTTTGTAGGAGCAGATTTCCTTCACTCGAAAACTAGCCAGTGGACTGGGAAATCCATGTGTTTCGGCTGTTTTGGGAGACGTGTGTTTGGACGTATGTTTCAGAGAAGCCAACTTTGTGTGACTTATTACAAAGCTTCGGAGAAGCTTCTGATGGGGTCAAGCACAGGTTCAGGGCCTGTGACTGGCAGAAGACGGAGAAGAGGCTGTGTCCGGAGCACAGTGACCATCAGGCATAGGGCTGGTAACTTCCTGTAGCAGCAGGTGATGGTCAGTTTTAACTGAGTCCCGAGAAGAGCCTCTCAGTGAGGGCGTTCGGTTGGCTGGAGGGCAGCTCTATCGGAGGGACTATCTTGATTGGATTCATTGAGGTGGAAGACTCACCATGAGACGGAGGAAGGTACAACTTCCCTGGCTGGGTCCTAGGCTGGGTCTTGGACTGAGTAAAGAGAGGGAGGGAGGGGGCTCGGCACCGATAAACTTCAGTGTACTCATTTTCTTTCTGCTCTAGACTGGATGTGACTGGCCGCCTTGACTCCCATTGTTGTCAGTGGGCTGCCCCCTAAAGTCATGAGCTAAAATAAGCCCTACTCCCCGCCTCCAAGTTGCTTCCCCAGTCATTAGCAACAATGTTAGAATACCGTTGATGCTGAAATGGCCCCAGTTGGCTAGAAGTTTGATGGCTGCTTCCCCTGCTGACGGTGCTGTTTTAGAAGGTTCTGGAAAATTTGGAAGTAGGCCTAGCCGAAGGAGTGAGATGCTGGGGTTGCGTGTTTGGGGTTTAACGTCCCCAGCCCCTTCCACTCCCGTGCTTCTGCATTTCCTGGTTCCTGTGATGGCACCTGAGTCTCTGGGCATGGTGCGATGACCTGTTCCTGTGGCCTGCAGAAGCAGCCAGAGCCACTCGGCAGCAGCTGGGCTTAAGTCCTGCTCCTGGACAGGCCGGTGCCATTTTTTTTAAAAAAAAGGCTCTTTTGATGTTGTTTCCATGTATGTTTTCCTCTTGTTTTTACAGCGTGCTTAGTGTTCTGAAGAGGTTCAAGGGCATGTTGTTCCTCTCTGTGGTGCCACGACGGGCTGTTAGTATGTGGGGAGGGAGACAGGATGGGCCGGGTAGATGGGAGCTTTAGATGGATGACAATGCCCTCCTGCCATCCTGCCTCTGCGCCCTCAGAAGATCAGTTCGTCACATCACTGCAGGCCAGTGATGAAAGCTAAAGCTATGGGGGTTCTCCCACAAACAGCCAGTTCTCTGATGGACTCAGGTCAGGGTGGCCCTGCCCCATGGGGGTCAGAGTTGGATGGCACAGACCACACTGGTTTGGGCCCACGGGACTGTTCCCACTCTGAAAGCCTGTCACAAGCCTTGAGCTGTCATCTGTGTTTCTGAACAAACAGCTCTAAGCTGGGGCCCCAGGCCCCTCCCTGGGCTCCATCTCTTTGCTGAGACACAGAACTTGGGACACACTTGCACAGATAGGCCGGCTACAAAGGTAAAGAGGAACAGCCTGACGGGAGCTGTGGAAAGAGCAAAGCAAGTGAAGTGGCAAAAAGCCTTGTGCCTTGGCTGAGCGCTCCACCCGCCTCTATTCCCCAGTGTCCGGCCTGTGGCAGCTCCCCTCACCCAGGCCTTGGACTTCTTATAAAGAGCTTATAAGGCAGTCCTCACTGGCGAGTCATAGGCTGTGCCAAGCCAGTGTGACTTTCAGCCCCTCAGTTCTCTTTGTGTCCACAGATGGGATTTTGAAGGTTGGTAATTCCTATCCCTCATTCACACTCAGAGACCCTCTAAACGCTCTGGAGACTCCATGGGGTACAGGAGCTGTGGGCCAGGGGCCAGGTGTGGAGACCAACTGGATACTTCCCAGTCCATCGTAGCACCACGCTCCCATTTTGTGGATGGGGACGGTGAGGCCTGAGGAGGTCAAAGGTCACCCTCCGAAGCCACCCACAGCTCAGGGGTGCTGCTGTCCTCAGGGTTCCTCCACAGGGTCCTGTTGGCTCACATGTATTGCGCTATTTTTCAGCTGGGTGAGGGTGGGGTTCCAGGCTGGACAGTTTGTCCTGGGCAGGGAGCCAGCTGAAAGCCCCTGGGGAACAGCACAGCCCTGTTTCTTGAGGGCAGACTGTGCCTTGACCCTGGCCAGCTGTCCTGTCTCCCTCCATCTGGAGTGAGTAGCTAGTGGGCACAGAGTGTGTGTTGCCTGCCTTAGAGAGCCCTCTGTTAGAGGCTCTGTGCTGTCCCAGATGGGACAGGGCTGGGCCCCTCATCTCCATTCCTTTCCCAGCTGTTTGGCCTTGGACAGTCCCCTTAGCCAGACATCCATCCACTTGTCTGGGAAATGGGAGTCTCCCAGAGGATGGCTGAGGTGAACAGGGAGGAGGAAATGGCTAGGTGGAAAGCACCCTGTTAGGGCCTCAGCTTCCCTTTGGGCTGTCCTGCCTCTGGCCCCGCCTCTGCCAAGCTCACCCTTAAAGCTTTGCCCCTTCACAAGACCGATGCCTGCAGAAAGGAAAGGCTCAGGGCTGAGCTCAGGGATCCCAACACCAATTTCCTGACCCAGCAGGCTTGTCAACCCTTTTGATAGTTGGGGAAACTGAGGGTAGCCCTGTGCTTGGAGCATCAGGCAAGTAAGCCTGGGTTCAAAACCAAGGCTTTGTGCTTCCCAAGGTGGAAAGGGTTTCCATCCATCCAGAGTGCCCACCTGATAAATGAGAGAGTCTGGGCATCAGAGCATCTCCCTGGGGCCACCCCAACATCTCAGGCCATGTTCCTTCAACTGTCCCCAGCCTCCCTTTTGCTCGGGTTGCAAGGTCCTGAGTATTGGGATAACTGGTCACATCACTCCTACTTGGGGTTTTCTGTGAGCTTTTCTTCTCCCACAGCCGGTTACAAACCTTTGCCCAAAGTCCCATGGAGGGACTCCACAGGCCCCACGTTTCAGAGCAGCCTCTGGGGGCAAGGCTTTGCTATTTGAAGCTACAATGACGGGGCAATTTCCCACGCATGGGAACTCCTTGCCACATTCCCACCTTGCCAATAAATTAAGTCCCTGTGGCCTTTAAGAGACAACTGGGGATTCAGAAAACACAGAAAGCCATGTGCTTTAGAGTGACAGAGTTTGGGAGTCAGTAGGAGACTTTGCTGAGGCTCTGGAGAGATATCTACCAGTAACAAAAGCAGGGGCTGGCAGGCCTGGGACCAAAGACTGAGTCTGGGTCCCATTTAGTGAGCCGTCACTATGTTCCAGCGCCTATCTTAGGAATTCCCACGGGCCAACTTAAATCATGCTAACCAACAAGCTTTCTGAGGCCTTGTGGTTCTCATTCTACAAGTAAGGAAGCCAAGAGACAGAGAGATACTTCATTTGGCTAAGGACTCACAGCTTGTGACCAATGCGGCCTGGGCAGTCAACTCCACCTACTCGTCATCAACCGTTCTCCAGCCCTGCTCACATTCTACCAAGGTCCTGGTGTGAGTGCTAAGCAGACTGCCATGGCCCCAACACATGCCAATGGCCAGGGACAGTAGAAGTGCAAAGGAGGCAAATCCACAGTCACTGACGCCCAGCCATCAGCTCCATCTTACCTGCAGCGGCCAAGGCATCGGTGTCACACACAAGGTCCATCTCAGTGACTTGCTGTCACACTGGACAAGACATCCTCAAGTGTTGGCTGCCTCCTCTGGAAAGTGATGGGACATAAATACCAATTCCGTGGGGCTGTCGGGGGTGCGGCCAACTGAGCCTTGCAGAGTGTGCAAGGATCTCAGCACAAAGCTGGATGCAACCAAAGCACCTGCTGGTTCCTGATTCTCTATTTTTAAATTCTTGTGTGTTCGTGTATGTGCTTAAGTTAGGAGCTGTCGCCTGTACACGTGGAGGCCAGACATGGATGACTGTGTTCTTTCTCCCCACCTTGCTTTTAACACAGAATCTCTCACTCCATGTGGTGCTCACTGATCCAGCAGTGAGCTCATGGATCTGCCTGTCTCAGTCTCTCTGCTCTGGGGTCATGGTCATGTACTGGCACATCACACTTTTTACATGGATTTGAGCTCAGGTCCCCATGCTTGCATGGTAGGCACTCCACAAGTGCTTCACCCACTGAACCACCTACTGGTCTTTGAATGCTGCCATTCACCCATAGTCCATGGCTGCACCCCTTCTTCCTAGGAGCTGCCGTGGGCAGGTCCATAGTTGAGGAATGACTCTTCTTGGAAACAGGAGGATGTGCAAGACCTTGGGGTCCCCTCCTACCCAAAGATCCTTGGCTCACTCATCCCTTCTCGCCTTCCCCTCTCCCCTCATCTCCATAGGCAGTTGTGGATCTCGCTAAAGTCAGCTTTCATTCTTACTCCCCAGGCTTCCTGCTCCTTGCCTGTGGTCTCTACTTACTGGATGCTGTTGCTATGGTAACAACAGCTTAAGAGCCCTAGGCCCCCCTCTGAGGTGACAGGCTTGGATGGAGATGACTTATAAAATTCCTAGAGTATTGTCAGCCTTCAGGAAGCAAGGCCTGGGAGAAGAATGCAAAGTCTGAGCTGCCTGAGGCTTGAGCCTCAAGGTTCTCTAGGGAACCAGCCTGCGTTTCAAGTGTCCCCTGAAATTCAAGTGTTAGAAACTTGAGAGATGGAAGTTGCAAGGTCATAAGGGTGCTTGATGTCCTTCTACTAGTTTGATGTGGCTGTGTTTGGTCCTTCCCCCTCTTCTACACAGACTCCACCCACAGGTAATGCTGGCTCAGAAGGTCCTCACCAGAAGCAGTCTCTTGACCTTGGTTTCCCCAGACTCTAGAACCAGGAGTCCAATAAACTTCCACTGTTTGTAAGTCACATAGCCTGTGGCAATCTGTGATGGAAGCAGAATGGACTACAATGGCAGGTGGCCCCCGTGAAGCCTCCAGCCTTCCCCAGGCCCAGCGCTGGTTTTAGTGTGTGCTGTGAGGGGCTGCCTCTCCCTGGGCAGGCTTCCTTACAGTCCACCTTTGCTGGTGGCTGTGAAGCAGGCAGCCCTCACATCTCCTGAGACATGTCATCCTCTCAAGCCTGATTCAGGCTTTCTGTTCCCCCCCACCCCCGCCTCAGCCCCACTAGTGGGAGGATAGGTGTCCTGCCCTCCTCCCAGGGCCTGGAAAAAGCTGTTAAGAGGCCAGCTCAGTAGTGAAGACTGATTCAGAGAGCCCTGTGAGTGCATCCAACATGTCCATGCTCAGAGGTGACACAGAGAGACTAAAGAATTAAATATTAGATTTTTTGGGAGGATATTTGTTTAAAGTTTAAAGCACAAGCCTGAACAAAGGCCAGCCAATTGGAGACTGTCACCTCAGAGGGGGGCCTAGGGCTCTTAAGCTGTTGTTACCATAGCATGTCCAGCCACCTGGGGAGAGGAACTAGCTTTACTGCATTCTTTTCCTGCCCACTAGAGATACAATTGCTAGGAAACTGACCCAGATGGCCAGACCAGAACCATTTATGGTCTTGGCACCTAAAGTAAACCAATCATTTCAAAAGTCAATTTCCCTTACCCAATCATATAACACCAAGGCATGTAATCTGCTGCTGTGGTTTTTCCCTTTAAAAACCTTGTTCTCCTATAAAGCACTGCCGCACTCCTCCCCTTCACTAAGGAGGTTGCTGTGACCTGGGCTTGAGCTTGTATTAAATAAACCTTCATGTATATGCAGAGGAGTCAATTCCTGGTGGTCTTTGGGGGTCTCATGAACTGGGCATAACAACACTAGGGGGTACTATGCTAACTCTGTAAAAAGCTGGGTGCTGTGGGTCTCCTCCATTGCACCCATCCTCACCTGCTTTCAAAGACTGTGCTACCCACCTCCACTGCTGCCCTGATGATTCTCAGCACAGTTGACATTGAACATGGGACAAGGTGATGAGGTAACACTCTATGGGAACTGGGTGTGTGTGAAATGCAAGAACAAGATTCCATGTGGTTTCTTGAGTGTGCGTGGAGTGGGTAGGAGGGCGGTCCCCAGGGAGACCTCTGCACCAAACATTCTCTTCCTGTCTCATGTTGCTGCCCTCGCCCACCAGAGCCAGCTCCTTGGGAGTAGGAGTACTGGGCTGTCTCCACCCTCAGATGGGCACCTGGGAGACCTGCTGCTGTCCCTGCTGATCTCCTGGCACACCTCAGCAAGATGGAGCTTGCTTGGCAAATGCCCTTTATCTCCCCCCAACCCCTGGCTTAGCCTCTTCCCAGTGGCTTCTAGGGTCACTGTCAAATGCGAAGTCTCAGGGTCTGTTACTGTGAGGCTTCAGACGAGGCCCCTCCCACTACTTTGTTAGCTGACAGCCTTGCCATGTGAGACTCTGCCATCCCAGCCCTCAATAAAAATGTGCTTTTATTGAGTCTGGATTCTAACTCCTACATGCGCTCTTCCATGCGGGTAACAGTCTATCCCCTCGGAGTTTGATGGAGCCAGAAGAAGGTCCTCCTCACATGGCTTCATGGCCATGTGTGACAGCATGGCATGGGCTCTACAGAACCCCTGTCGGTCCTCTCACGGCCCCTGGAGCTGGTGTGATGGTTCAGATCCAGTTAGAGGGATGCAGGAGGGCTTGTGTGGGGCGAGTCCTCCAAGGATGTCTGTGAGCCTGTCCCTTCAGAGGAAAAGCTGCCCCCAGTCGGGTGCAAGGCCTTGCTCTGTCTGGGCAGGTGGTGCCAGGAAAAGAGGGAAGCAAGGAGACGCTCTAGGGTGGGCTCAGGGAGCTTGGGAGTACCCCTGCCCTCCTCGCTGTTCATAGACTGTCCAGCTTCCTGGGGTGTCAGGCCTGCCCACATGTCTCTGCTCTGTTCCCCTTGAGGGCACTGGGGAGGACAGTGGGACTTTGACACATGGTCCACAGCCAGAGAGTCCTGTAGAGCCCTGTCCCATTTGGAAACCACTTCTGTAGGCAGACCCTGGCCCTTAACCCCCGGCCTGCTCCAATCTGTGTGTGCCGAATGGGCAGCAGGAACCTCTGGGCATGGGCAGTAGGCTAGAGCCTTCCTCAGCAAGCTTTGGATCTCCTGGTGTCTCTCCTGCGCCTCTTCCCATAACTCCTGGCCCAGGCTGGCCCGGCTCAGGGAGGCCACCTGGAGCTTCATGGCCAGGAGCTTCTCCGGTTGGAACTCAGACACCAGGAGCTTCAGGTAGCGGTGCAGGCGGAGGTGGAGCTGGTCTCCAGGGCTGGCCCTTGAGGCCTTGCCCTGTCTGAGCTGGGTCATCAGGTCCTGACAGTCCATGTGGAACCGGGACATCTAAGGGCAGGAGGAGAAAGGGAGACAGGGGGTCCATGAAGGCATGATGAGTCTCTGAGCGGGGGCTTTTGAGTCAGTGTGACTGAGTGAACCCATAGGTGCACAGCCTGGTAACAACACTCTCTGCTGACTGTGATGACATTATCCCCCTTTTGGGGGGACTTCATATGGGTACCCCCTGCAAATAGCCTCTAGCAGCACCCTTAGGCTTTTCAGGCATCTCCTGACAGGCCCATGGACCAGCAGAGCATACCGTAAAACAACAGCTGCAGAACTGAGAGCGGGGTTGGGGAGGAAGGGCTCAGCGGGCAAAGGAAGCAGGTCAGTGCAACATGAGCCTGAGGACTTGAGTTCAAATCCCCAGAAAACATGCAAAGTTGCTTAGGGGAGCTTGCAACTGTAATCCCAGTGCCTCTGATGTGGGACAGGAGGCTGAGACAGGGCAATCCCAGCAAGCTCTAGGGCCAGGTAGCCTGGCATTTATCCTCTGACCTCCACAGGCACATGTGTAGCACACACACACACACACACACACACACACACACACACACACACCAGTGTAGTCAGGCCTGGGGGTATAAGTCTGTCATTCTGGGCACTCAGGACGTCAAGATTGGAGGATGATACATCCAAGGCCTTCCTGGGCTACAGAGTGAGTTCAAGTCTAGCCTGGGCAACTTAAGGAGACCCTGCCTCAAAATAAAAAGTAAAAAGACTAGGGATCCAGGGGTGGGGAGCTGAGACACAGGTGAAGGAGCACTCTAGTACGTTCTGAGTGCCATCTGTTCACCTGGTTCTGCCTCACTACTCTGAGCTGGATCAGCAGCTCATCCTACAAAGAGGAAAACAGGCTCCAAGCAGTGAAGTCACCTGTCCCAAGTCGCACACTGAGGCGAGGCAGAGCTGGACTCACATCCTGGATCTGGCCTGCCTCCTACAGTTCTGTTTCATGCACCCAAAGAAAAGGTGGCTCTGGCAGGGGTGGGTGGGTCTCAGCAAGGCTCCGCAGCCCATACACCAGCCGGGCCTCTGCCCAGCATGTGATTCTCCCCTCCCCTCCCTCGAACCTCGTCACTCCCCACCCCCGGCATGCTACAGCCGCTCATGCAAAGGATCATCTCTCTCTCTCCATTAATTTAGGGCCGACAGAAAGCCACTAGCCAGAGGACAGCAGAGCCATTTGCTGCTCGGAGGCGTCTCTCTGCGGATTAAGGGAGCTTGTCTTTAGATAAATGGCTTCATATTCGCTGTAGCACTCAGAACTCATGGCACCATAAATCTCCGTTAGCCGACAATCGAGTTAGGATTATTTAGGGCAGAAGGTACCCAGCCTGGGCAGGGTCCTGCATGGCTGCACCTTCCCAGCCAAGCCTGACAGTCATGGCCAGTGACTCAGCTGTCAGGGCGGCAGTGTGCAGCCCTGATCAAACCACCAGAGGCAGACAGGGAGACAGCCAGGCATGCCCTCTCCCATGGTGCTCTTCCTGCCCTGGCCGAATGCTACCTTCTTCTCACAGACTCAGCCTGCCCTCTTCTCTCCCCCTCCCCTTCTTTTTACCCATCCCAGGCTAGCCCTCTCTGAACACCGAGTGTGCTCTGTAGCCTCAGGGAGCTCACAATCCAGAGGGCACAAGGGAGCGGTCAGCAGCAGGGTCATTTCAGATCCTGGAGAGCATGGTGACGCTGCAGTATGGGAGGTGCTGGGAATCAAACCTGCGTCTCCTGGAGAGCAGCTACTGAGCCATCTCTCCAGCCCAAATTTGCTTCTCCTACCACCTGGCTGGGAGTACAGTCAAGCCCGATGTCTAGGTTTTGAACTGCAGCCCTGCCAGCTGCCAGTGAGCTGATCAACCTCTCTGTTTTCAGTAGAGGGTTGGCGTGACAGTGAAGTGATTGGAACAGAGCCTGGCACTCGAGACCCCGTTTTTATTATCAGCAGCACTAGCCATATTTGTTATCAGCAGAAGCGGAGGCTCGGAGCAGTGGGGACGGCCGTGGAGGTCTCACAGCCCACGTGGGCACACATGGCCCATGTCTTTGTGTCCCTTCCCTGCCAACAGCTGACATCTGCCCGCCTTGTCCCTGACCGGAGGAAACAGAGAAGCCCTGTCCTCCGGGTCCCCGGGCATGCGTGAGTTGTCTGGGTCCCTCCTACTGTCCTCTGAAGCATCCTGTGTTTCCGTCGGCCCCTTCATGCTAGGACAGCCAACAGCTGGGGGGTGGGGTCAAGCTCCTCCCACGCTCTGTCCCTCCTGGCAAGTTCAAGGGGCAGCTGAGGGCACAGGACAGCCCTGTGGCTTCCTGTCCACTCAGCCTCAGCTATCCCAGACCGCTTTCTTGTTCAAAGGCCTCAGTTTCTCCGTTAGAAAAATGGGGGGGAGGGTTGGTTATGTGGATTTAGGGGGTGAAACTTTGAAGTCAAATCCTACTCAAGGACTGCTTGACCCTACCCACTTTCCTCCCCTGTAAAATGAGAGCAATGAAGGTGGCCGTGACACACCCAGAGGCAGGCAAGTGCCGGCTCGCAGAGTCTGCACTCTGGCGGATTTCCCGTCTAACGTAATGTCTTGTCTTCGCCCTGCCTGCTTGAGTAAGGGGGCCCCAAGCCTGTGCCACCCCAGCGGGAAGATGTGGGTGGGTGCCAACAGGTCGTGGGGCCCGCTCACCTTCCTTCTGAAGCGGTGGAGGTGAAGCAGCGTCTCCAGGTCAGTGCGCTGCCTCTCTGCGGCCATGTAGAAGTGTGTCAGCCTGGCTTGGAAGGCCTGCTGGGTGGAGGCGAAGGCCTGCAGGTCCGGGAGCCCCGGCTCACCTGCCCATTCCTCCGCAGCTCCCAGCTGGGCTGCCTGCTTGCACAGTTCCAGGCCCTGGCGGTACTGGGCCTGAGAGAGAAGAAAGGCTGTTTACTCAACTCCTGCCCGAGGACCCACGCAGTGGTCAGGAGCCTCCCTGGCTTCCTGAGCCTCAGTTTCCCTATCTACAAGGCTCAGCCCGTGGTCAAAGGTTAACACATGGGCGTTGTCACGCATCCAAGAGTCTGGGACTTTGCCATGAAAGTTTGGAATCGTCTGGAAGGTTCTCTAGGTCAGAGGCTTTGATCCCCCGCAGTCTTCTCTGCTGTCTCCAGGCCGCTCCCATCTTCTCTGCCTGTAGTTCTCTGTGTGCTGTGACAAGCCAAGGCCTCCTCTGTCTATCACAAATATGACTGTTTCTCTACACTGACCCAGCAGGCCTAGGTCTGTGCCCTGGAACCTACATTTTTAAGAAACCATCAGGGATTCTGACTTGTTGGTACTTGAGCTTGGAGGACTTCCTGGAGGAGGCAGAACCTAAAGGGATGCTTCTGTGGTCCAGACTGTCCCCTTGATGCCCCTGGAATTTCCCTTGCACTTTCCTGCCCCTGCATCTGGGACGTGGCAGGCTCTGTTCCAACACCCTCTTGGCCGTTGAGGTCCTGGAACCTACCGCAACCTGCAGGAAGAAATCCTCAAACTCTGCGTGGACTTTCTCGACTGTCTCCGTGCATATGTCCACGGGGGAGAGTGCCTGCAGACACTGGCTTCCTTCCCGCTCCATCCAGTCATTGACCTGGGCAGAGGACAGTGATGGAGGTTGTGATGGGCAGCTAAGGGGCCACCCTAGGCCAACTGCCTACTTCCGTGTGTGTATAAATGCATGTGTGGTGTGTGTGTGTGTGTGTGTATGCGTGTGCAGGTGGGTGTATGTAAGTGCACTTGTATGTGGAGGTGAGAGGTCAACCTGGGTGTTGCTCCCTAGGCGCTTCCCACCTATTTATTTATTTATTTGTTTGCTTGTTTATTTGTTTGTTTGTTTATTTTAGACACGCTGAGCTCCGGGGCTCACCAATGAGGCGAGGCCTGGCTGGCTAGAGGGCTCCAGGGGTCTTCCGGTCTCGGCCTCCTCCATGCTGAGATGACAAGTGGTGTCAAACTATACCCAGCGCTTTAGGTAGGTTTTTCGGATCAGACTCCATGTATTTGTATGATAGAAACACTCCCCTGTCTGAGCTAGCGAACTCTGATCTCTCGACTTCTTGGGTGGGGGGTGGGGGGGCAAAATCTTTCTGTCCTCAGTCAGTCATGGGCCTGGACAGCAAAATCGGGGAGGGAAGGAAGCGTGTGGCTGCATTCTGCCAATGCCAGAGGGCAATGACCTCCTTCGGCTCATTCCAGAGGGGATGCGGTACTGTGAGTATCCTGTCCTGCACACAGCAGACCCTCTGTGTGTGTGAAACCAAGGTGGCTCGGGGTCACAGGAAGGCAAGACTTAGGTCAGCCTGGCCACTCCCTGCCTCCTGGTCCTAAAAATGTTCATCTCTGGGGGATGAGCTCCCTGTCTTAGGGGTATGTAACTGGGTCTGGGGAAACACCTGCCAGTGGTAAGAGGGGCCTCTGGTCCTGTGACGGTCAGGCCTGAGTCTGAACGTGACAGAATGTAGGATCCCCCAGCCTGGGGAGGGGGCTGTTCTCGATTTTGCTGATTGCGGTGGGACCTGCCCACTGCAGGTGGCGCCATTCCCTAGCTGGGATCCGGGACTATCTATTCCCAACCTGGATGTGATGCGGCCAGCTGCTGCAAGATCCTCCCGCCTTGACTCTCTCCCTGGTGTACCCCTGAACTGTGAGCCAGAATAAGCGTCCTCGGGTTGCTTTTGTCAAAATGCAGTCTCTCTGGGGACACCAGCAAGCCACCACGAACTTACTTTGCCTTCGCAAAACTGAAGGGTGGAAAGGAGGGAGCGGAGGCTTGAGAAGTGGGGTGACCTGGGGCCGCCAGAGTCAAGAGGGAAGCGCCCAGCAGGGATGACCCAGCCCAAGGCAGAAAGGGCTGTGTGGGCTGTAGGTACCGAAGCCAGGCGAAGCAGTACCAGCAGCTCCCGGTTCACACTCCAGATGTGCAACCACAGTGGGTGACATCTGCCAGGCCTCAGTTTCTCCACGTGTTGTGGGGAATCCCCAAAGCTCTTTTGTCACTGGTAAGACAAGGGTATTCACCAATTCTCTCTTCTAGGGCAGGCGCTCAGTGAATACAGCCCTGGTGATCATATCTGTATCTTAATCACTGACTGAATGAGTTTTTCTGCCTTGCGCAGAATGCCAAGGGCTGCCAGCCTGGTGTTTAAACTTCAGAACAAAGGGACCCCTGTAAAGCGCCATGTCCCCCAGTAGGTGTCCCCTTCACCTGGCGAATGGCAGCTTCCAGGTGGCCCAGGCGGACCCGGAGCTCCAGCCTTCGGAGGAGGTGATTGGACGCCATGACCAGGACGTGAAGCTGATCGTCCACGAGGTTGTAGAGGGTGACGGCCTCCATCAGACAACTCCTGGGATGGGAACAGAGGATGAGAAGATGCCCCTCCCTGTGATCTCATCAGCCTCGAGCCCCCCTCCCTAATCTGTGGCCCCAGCTGGGGTGCGGTATGGCCTAGAGCAGGTTCCTAGCCTTCTCTGGGCCTCAGCTGCAAACCTGAGGATGCCGCAGGAACCAAAATAATCCTCCTCTTCCTTGGCAAAGTATTAAGCCAGCTGGGTAGGTCTGAGTATGAATCCCAGCTGGCTTACGTACTGGTGTGGGTCCTTGTGTAACACCACCACTTTGGGGGTAGGTCTTTGGCTCCCCATCTGTAAAGTGGGGATAGTAACAGGACCCACTTCCCAGAGCGGCTGTGAGCAGTCAGTGACCCGAGCGAGGGCTTCTGGAAGGCCAGCACCCACTTTCCATCCCAGGCCTCTGCGTGAGGCCCCGACCGTGGAACTTTCTAGTGCTGCTTAGGGGGCTCTGGGCAGCCAGGGACCTTCCTTCCTTCAGGAGAAACACTCTGGAGTGCTGGGCACTGGAGGCTAGCTGCTGCTCACACCTTTGCAACACCCATGGGTGTATCGAGGGTGGCGACCGTAACCTGTGACTCTGATAATCTCTCAGGGTCCCTGGTTGTCTCCAAACTGTGTGGCCAAGGATGGCCTTGAACCTGGGACCCACCCTCTCTACAAGGCATTTTTAAAGTGGCCAAAGCCAGAGGACCTGAAACAGGCTAGTCATGGGGCTTCTCCCATGGTGATGCTCAGTGAAGGGAGAAACCTGGAGTCCCCAACTCCTGCCCTGGGGAGCCGGTTTTCAGACAAAGAAGATGGAAGGAAATACTGGCTTTTTAAGGGACGGGGGTCCTACATCAGAAGAAATCCCCCCAAAAAACGCCCCGAAGGAGAGGCTAGCCAAGAGAGCTGCAGGAACCTGCACAGACCAGGGAAGAAGCTGGGTGAGCGTGGGCCCACAGCGCCCCCTGGTGGAGTTCCAGGTCAGCGGTTTGGAGGACCTCGGATAGACAGGAGGGGCGGACAGAGAAGCAGGTGAGGCAGAAGCATGGTGGGTAACAACAGCCCGACATTGTGGGGGGCCGGAGGTGGCTCACACTTGGCACAGGACCCACTCTTGTTCCCGCTCCACCTGCATGAACCTGCCTCTGGTCTAGGGGTGCAGCTCAGGGGTGATGTGTTTGGCCCTAGGATACTCAGTCAGGCCTCTTCGAGTCTCAGGTACCTCAAAAAATAGCAAACAAGTTAATATTTATAATTTTTTTAGAGCAGTGTGCGCACACATCAAGTGTTGGCTTGGTGCACAAGTTGTTCTGAAGCGTGCGCACACACTTTGACCTTGACGCCTGACTACACGCACCTACGCTTTCCGAGAGCAAATATTTCTAATCACTGGCCACTTCAATCACACGCTCACTCTTCCTTCTTTCCGGCCCAGAAGCATATCAGATTTTGGAATCCTTTCCGATTTCAGGGTACTTGAATATACATAAGGAGGCATGTGGGCACCTGAACTTCAGCCCAAACAAGAAGTCTAATTCCATTTCAGACACACCTTTACACACCGTCCGAAAGCAATTTTACATAGTCATTTCAGTTACTTTTGTGACAAAGTCAGGTTTCTCTGGGTGTAACTTTCCCCTTGTGCCCAGACTGTCTGAGAGTTTAGAAGAGTCGGGACATCTAATTTTCAGATTAAGGAGGCTCCGCTTTGCAGACGTCAGACGTCAAGGAGGCCAGTGTCACCCTCTCTGTGGCTCCGGAGGTCATTCCTCCAGGCTGAGCACGGGCCCCAGCCTGGGTTCCTATGGGCCCTCCTTGGTCTCAGTTTCTTCTTGCCAAATAAGGGTGGCGTGGGCAGTGCCAGGTTCTTGCCAGGAGCAAATGAGGCAGATCTTGAAGGGCTTGGACCAGAGTCTGGGTTGGAAAAGGGTGTGGTCCATGTAGGGAGGGAGGAGGAGGCAAGAGGGAAAGTCCTACAATGCCTGTTCCTGGCTTAATATGGCCAGAGATGAAGGAGGGGCTCCGGGGTTATTCCCAAGGCTCAGAGAGTGAGGAGGCGGCTTCTTTAGACCCACCCTAAGCATTCCCTTCGATGGGTCCTCCTTCCCAGCTCTGATGGGGAGTGAAGGATGGGTGTTTATACCTGATATCAGGGTTGGCATTTAGCCTGCTGGCCTCCTGCTGCAACTTGGCCAGCGTAGCTCCACCTTCCCGCTGGAGAGCCAGCAGCCCCGGGTCCCTCAGCACAGCCTCCATCAGCTCCTTGGACTTGCTCAGGCACCTGGTGGCCTCCTGCCAACAGGAGGTGGGGTGTCCTGAGGCCCAACGTCCACTCTCCCCCTGTAATCTTCTAGGACTTCCCACACAGAAGGAGCCTGACTTTCCCAGCTGGCTGACTTTCCAGATGCTTGGAGCCAGCTGGGAAGTCTGTCCTTTGATTTCTAGCGCATCTCCTGATGCTATGACCCTCTCATCACCATGGTAACCTCACTGGTCCTGGCTCCATCCTCTCTCTGGAGCACCCATCCCAGACTCTTGGTTGAGATCTCTGATGCCCTCTGGCTTCCCCTGCAGCGACAAAGGACATCAAAGGGCACACCTCATGATCCTCTGCCTCTAACCCCCAGGGCTTCAGTGCCCAGCTCCTGGGCCCATCTTTCAGAGATAGAGAGTCCTTAACCTTCCCCCCTTACTCTGCTCCACAGACATCCAACTACACTCTGCCTCAGGGCCTTTGCGCATGCTTCCCTCTGCCCGGAGTTCATTCCCCCTCAAAGACATTCTCTTTCAGGCCTCAACTGACACCATCGCCTTCAAAAAAAAAACCACCCCCCTTCCTTACTTCTTGCTCAATCTTTTATGGCCTTTGGCACAGTTTGTAACTACCTTCCTTTTTCAGCGTAGGGTCTCTTGCATGCTGGCCAATTGCTCTGCCATTGATCTACATCCCCAGGCCCTCATAACCACCTTTTAAATGGCCACTCTGTCTCTGTACCCTGACCCTCGCCAGACCAGAGGCAAGCGGCTCCTCAGACTGGGTCCCCAGTGCAGGGCACATGGTGGATGTTCAAGTGACAGAGTGAAAACCGAGTGGCCACCCTGAGGGGCTCCTCCCCAGTGCTCTTGGTACTTAAAGCCCGAGGTGTGCATTCCCCACCCCCTGCTCCAGGTTTACCTGCACCCCCCCAGGGGGGTCGCCCTTCTCAAACTCTTGGATGGAAGCCTGCAGCAGGGAAGAGGCCTGGCGAAGGTCGGCCAGGAACGGTTCCAGCTTCTGCAAGGACAGGAGCCAGAGCAGGGCTCAGCCTAGGTGACCAAGAGGAGACAGGCCTTTCCTGAGGCAGGGGTGGGAGGGTAGTGGGATGGGGAGGAGGGAAGGGGAGTCACTTGGGAAGGCACCAGTCAGGCCTTCTTGTACCTACGCTCCCTCCCTCCGTCCTAAGCTACATCAGAACCATGAGGAGGGCTGGTGAAAGTGCAGCTCTGAGCCGCCCACCTCCCCCCTTTCCCTTCCCCTCCCCCCATGCCTCAATCTTCCTCCCATCCCTCCCCCACCTGGTCCCACAGCTGAGCTGGGGCAGTCTGAGAACATCTACTAGGTCTCCAGGCCACCATGCTGCTGCTTCAAGTCAGCCAGGCCTCTAGTGTGGGGACAAGAGCCAGAAGAGGGAGAAAACAGACCTGAGCTGTTTGCAGACCTGGGCGGGGGGGGGGGGGGTCCTTATAGAAGGGGCAGAATGGGAGTGAGAGCGTGGGCTGGGGAAGACCCTGGGCCCAGCTCAGCCATCAGCTAGCTGTGAGACCACAGGCAAGTTACTTAACCTCTCTGGGCTTCCCTGTACTTCTGAGGGGTGAAAACAGCAGTGTGTTTTACAGCAGGGTAAGGGGTAATGCGTGTACAGGATTTAGAGCAGAGCCCAGAACACGCAGCTATCACGGTCACCTACGTTTTCACGCCTGGAATCACCCAATAAGATTTCACTTAAAGAGACAGCCTGAGCGTTCAAAGGTCACGGGTTAAAGGGTGGCCTCTGGAGAGGGAACCAGGAGGCTGGGTGCAGGGCATGCCACTGAAGTGTGAGTACACGCTGTCTCTCCACGTCTGCACGTGAGTGGTTCCAGGATAAGACACCAAGACCAAGATGGCCAAGACCCTTATGCTAAGTGCCCTGTAGAGCCATTCGAACTTCCTCAGCCCCGGGATGCCAGGTCAAGACGATGCCTTGAAATCTGTACTTGTTTGTTCCCGGACTGATGACATGCAAACGTCTCTGGGTGGTCCCGTGGCATGCGATGCTTCCCTCCATCTTCCTCTGTTTGTTTTCACTTTTCTTTTTTATTGTGAGAGAGGTGTGCACACCATGGTGTGTGTGTGTGTGTGTGTGTGAAGTTAGCCCTCGCAGGGCTGTGAGAGAGTGAGAGAAGGGGGAAGAAGAAGCCAGGGGCAGTTTCCTTCCCTGCCCTATGGGAGGCGCTGCACACTCACCCACCATGTGAGACACGCCTATGGCTCCACGGAGCAGATGCCAGTCACTCTGTTTTCAGTAGATAACAGCCAAAGCCCTCTCAGGGTGACTGAATCCCTTCCAAGCCCTTTACTCACATTAAATCAATGCTCACGAGGATCCCACAAAGAGCAGATTTCATTACCTCCCCATCCCCTGCTTTCCTGATGAGGAAAGCAAAGCTCCAAGAAGGTGGGTAACTCACCCAAGGTCACAGAGCAGAGCTGGACAGGAACCCAGAAAGCCAGCCCCAGGGCCCCAGGCCTTACTGGGGCTACTCTGTCCCTTCGCTGTGAATGTTTGTTGAATGACTGTCTGCTCTTGAACCCTGCTTTTGGCAGGGTTGAGAGACCCATGGGGCAGGGCAGTGAGAGGGAGAGGAGAGGTAAGGGTTGGAGAGCGGAGGCTGTGAGGGTAGACACCTGGAGGAACCGCACCCACTCGCCATGGTGGTAGGGGAAGGGGCCCTGCAGAGCCTCAGGCAGCTGGCTAGGGTCCACGTGGTTTCTGAGGGCCTTCAGCGAGGTCAGCACCTCCACCTGCAGATAACAAAGAGGGTTAGAAGGAGCAGAGGCCTCTCCCCAGAGTTGCTGTAGAAGATCCTGTTTAGGTCTCTGCCCAGCCACCATGTCGTCACCCACTGAGAAGGTCCAGAGTGGTGATCTGAGCAGTTGAGTTGGTTCCGGAAGCTTTGACAAATCGCTTGAACCAGACCCTGATTGTGGAATGGCACATACAAGTCACACAAACTGCTCCTCCCAAGTCTGTGCTCAGGGCAGACATCATCGATCAAAGGCAGCACTCATCCTTCCGGAATTTGGCCCTTTCTCAACACCGCTCTGCCTGGGGTGAAATGTATGTGGCCCTTACACTGCTCTCCAGTGACCCACACAGTGCTGTCCCCTCCTAGGGATGGATGGGTACCACATCATAACAACATCCTTTCACTGGGAACTTCTGTCAGGCAGCGAGGTTTCAGATTCCAGCTCCCAGTCCCTAGGCTTGGGGTGGGGCAGATGGCCGCTCATCTGCTATCCTGGAGGCTCTGGGGGCAGTTTACTGGCAGGATGGCCGTCATCCCCTCTGAGCATAGACTCCCAGGATCCCAGCAACCCCCCTCCCCAGGAACTCTCGCATCAGAGCCTACACCTGGATGAGCTCCCCGGAAGATACACTCAGGTCCTGCCCCAGTACCCATCCGCTAGCCCAGGGCAGGCTGGCCCTTGGATTTAAGAGTTATCTTCAGGGCAACCAATCTGGATGCTGGCGGCCAGTTCAAGTTTGAGAGGCAATGTCCAACTTTCCCCATGTCCTCTGTTTCAATCAATTTTCTTTTACTGTGTATGAGCACAGTTGTACAGAGGACATGTGGAGGTCAGAGGACAACTTTTGGGAGTTGGTTTCCTTCTTCCATCTTAAGTCCCAGGCATTGAACCCAGGAGGTCAGGCTTGGTGGCGAGTGCCTTTACCCCTTAAGCCATCTCTCTGGCCCCCATGCCTGTTTTCTAACTTGGAGGAAGAGGACCTCCAGGATCACTTCTTGCAGCAGGCAGAGTCGGGGTGCCCTTGTAGGACAGGGCTCTTTCTCACAGTCCTAAGATCTGCCATGTCTGAGAAATGCAGGCAGAGGAGACTCCAGTTCTGGGTCTGGCTGTTGGGTGGTCTTATGCCTAGCCTATCTGTAAAGAAAAGGGCTTGCCTAGATGGAGTCTTCCAAATTGATCTTTCCGAGTGCTCATGTCAGCCCCATGGCGGTGTCGGAGGGATGGCAACCTGGAGCTGGCGATTTGTAGGCCAGGCTAGATTCTCTCAAGGTGGGGATCAGTGGAGCAGCTCTTCATCCCTTTGCCCAGCCCCTGCCCAGGCCTCTGCTCACCTGGACAGGTAGCGCAGGTAGCTGGAGAACCGACGCCTTCTCCCCCAGGAGAAGCACTTTGCTGATGGAGGCTGCAGCCAGAGCCTGTGAGGAGAGAGCCTCTTCAGGACCGCTCTGTTCCCCTCTCCCCTGTCGCCTCCTGCTTCCCCAGGGACACGCAGAGGCACGGTGTGATCCCCAGGCAGGGGCTTTGCGTGGCACGTGTAGAGTGAACCACTCGCATGGAGAGAGGGAAACCCCAGCTGTGCTTCCTGCCGTTCTTGAGGCCTCAACTTCCCCATCCATAAGGCAAGAGGTCAGATGGCCAGGTACGTCACACCTTCATCTGTCTGGCTACACATTGGCTAGTCAAGATTCTTCTCTGTCAGGGTGTTTAGGTGGCCCAAGGCTAAGCCAGTCAGAGCCCAGTATCCCCCACTGGGACCCCTCTGACTGGGAATCAAGTGACTGTGTGACTTTCAAGCTGCCGGGAGCCATACTGCCACCACGTGGAAGTGGGGCCACAGGAGAATGCCACCCTTCTAGGAGCACCTGGACAGAAAGAGTTGGTGGCGCCCTCTGAGCTCAGCTCTTGGATGGAGCCCTACCCAGAACTAGATTCAACCCCTGGCTGTTAGAATGTGGCCCTGGCTCTTTAAGACAGTGGACACTCCTGAAAGTCAGACTCCACCCTGGGAAGGGACCAGGTCACACCTTCCTGCAGCTTTCTCTGGGACAGAGAGTTAAGAAGCAGTCTGTGATTTGACTTGACTTTCCTCTGTGGTGCCTGGCTCTCTGTCCCCACTCTGTCACACACTGCATACTGAGCTAGGTCGCATGATGTAAAACATGCCTCAGCTATCACAAACTTATAAAGGTCTGATGTTTCTCTTGTTTCTGGATTGTTAGAGGGATTTGCTCTCTGGACTTCTCTGAAGAGACTCCTCTGCCCACCCTATCCCTCCAATGGTGGGTCTCTCTCTCCCCACCTTGCTCTCTTCCTCACTCTTTTGTTGTTTTTATTTGTTTGTTTGTTTGTTTGTTTTGAGATAGGGTTTATCTATATAGCCTTGGCTGTCCTGGAACTCACTCTGTAGACTAGGCTGTCCTCGAACTCACAGAGATCTGCCTGCCTCTGCCTCCGAGTGCTGGGATTGAAGGTGTGCACCACCCTGCCTTCTCATCCTCACTCTTAATGAAGCTCCTTTCTGGGTTTAAGGGAAGCCCCTCCCCCCCCCAAGGTCTCATCGAATCTGTCTCTCCCATCTTACATCATTTCTCTCTAAAGTTCTACCTCTCATGTCAAGGCCCCATCCTACCCTGAGTCCCTCCAGCCTAATACCATGATTTTCTGTAGGAGTCATTTCCTTTGTCGAGAAGCCTGGTTGCAATGTTTTCTTAGTTGCTCCTAGGAGTCTCTGCTTGGGCTTTGTGATGTCAACCTTAAGCCCACCAGGATCTGGGCATGCCACAGTCCCTGGGGACTCCCAAGACCAGCTAAACGTGGGCTCCCTTCATGACACTCACCTGTGTGCTCTGCAGGGCACTGAGCAGACCAGGCCTCAGGGGCTCTTTCCTGGCATCAATCACCACCAGTAGCCCCTTGGCTTTATCTTCCAGCCTGTGGATAGAAAACAGAAATGAGAGGGCTGGAGAGATGGCTTGGCAGTTAAGAGCACTGTCTGTTCTTCCATAGGTCCTGAGTTCAATTCCCAGCAAATACATAGTGGCTTATAACCATCTATACTGGTGCCCCTTTCTGGCATGCAGGTGTACATTCAGGCAGAACATTGTATATATAATAAATAAATCTAAAAAAGAAAGAGAGAGATGTAGAGAAAGAAAGGAAGAAAGGAAGAAAGAAAACAGAAATGCAGTCCTGCAGGGAAGCCTGGGGCTCAGGAGACCTGGTGGAAAGGCGAGAGAAACAGGTTGGCTGGGGTCTGCAAGACCAATGCCTTCTCCAGGAAGCACCCATGGTTCCTCCTGAAGAATCCACAGCTTCTTCTTCACCTCACAGGCCCCAGGCGGTTCATTACCAACCACCCTTTGGTTGTCAAGGGCATGGCTGTGAGGTTGTGTTAAGCCTCGATGGGTTCCGTTAACAGAATTCCAAGCAAAAATAAATAAATAAAACTAAACAACCCCTACCTGTTTCTTTGTGTAGGCAGGGCCCCAGTTCGTTCAGAATTTACCAGCTCCCTCACCTGGTTTCTCATCTAAAGAGGCCACACTAGTAAACCCACATCCCTGGCCAATGCCTGGGCTAGGTGGGGTCACGTGACCTATTCTTTCCCAGTGAGAGGAGACAAGTTAACCAAATGGTGTCAGACAAGTCTATTTTGTCCTTAAAGAGTTCTTTGGAGGTGGGATGGAGGTGTGGGAAGTGAGTGACAAGCAGGTGGGAAGAGAACAAGATGGGTAACCAACCACATGACACAAAGCCATGAAGAAACCTGTGCGTTGCATAATTACTATAACTCGGAAAACTTTTTTCAGGGAAACGAAGAATTCTAACGGTCTAACGGCCTCACGGCAGACAACTCAAGGCTGCTCTGAACTCAGACTTAGCTCCTTGCACCTGACACCCCTTACTGTTGTCACCAGAGTGGACAGGGTGGCTGCTTCCCAGGTCCCAGTCTGGCCTAATTACAGACCTGGGCCAAACAGGAGTCTTCCTCAGAACGCTGGGCCCTCAGACTTTGAGCAGCAGTGGGGGAGGGGCAGGAGGTTTGGTGGGCTGTAAGTGCCCTCAGCCAGCCTGCTGATCAAGACACCCCCAGCTGCCTTCAAACCTTATACTACCAGGGCACAGGCACAGCCCCCTCTCCCCCACATGGGTGCCTGGCCACCTTGGCACATTGTTTTATATCACCATGGCCAACGAGGCTGTGTGAGGATTGACAGGTTCATTAGTGTAACCTATCCAGTTCCTGTCCAGTGCAAGAAAGGGCACAAATGCTTGCTATGACCACCCTCAGGTGAGGAAACAGACACAGAGCGGCCAAGCAGTAGACGGCCAGAGGAGTTGGCACCGCAGTTCCCCTCATCCCAGTTGCTGTGCCCCTACCGGGCCTCCCTGGTCATTTGGAGGGCAGGGTGAGCCACAGACACAAGGTCACAGAGCAAGGTGCGTGGGGAGATGGTCCAGGGTTCTGCCGACCACAGGGCCATTTCTCTACACAGAGATGGTGGTCACTTTCCACCTGCAGAATATCTGGTATCTGGTGGCCTGCAGGGGGCAGGGGGCTTTGGGGGCATGACAAAGGAGGCTCCAAGGAGCTTCACAGCTCCCTAAACCCTGCCTCCACAGATGCTGAGCTTCCAGTTGGCTGGGGTTCTACCACTTCAGGGTTGGGAACCGGAACCGCCACCTCTGCAAGTCCCGGTGGGAGCCTGAGTCTCAGAGCAAGATGCATTTCTCCCCATGAAGTCTGAACCACCGCGGGCTGAGGGACTCGGAGAATGCCTGTGCCTTCATCACTCATGCTTATTCTGGTGTGTCTGTGTGCCACTGATGCCTGTGGGGGTGCCGAGGCCAGAGGACGACCTCGGCTCTCATCCTCAGGGACGCTCTACCTTTTTCTGTTGAAGCTGGGTCTCTCGTTGGCCTAGAACACACCTGTTAGGCTACGCTGACTGGTCTGTCTCGGCACCCCCAGAACAGGGACTAAGATGCACACCACTGTGCTTGGTCTTTGGTACACGGGTTCTGGAGTTAGAGCTCAGGTACTCCCCTTGCAAAGCAAGCACTTTACTGAAAGAGCAAACCCTGGCTCTTTGATTCATTCATCCACTCACTCATCTATCGCTCTTTCTTTTATTTAGTCAACAATGTTTATATCTATGATGCTGCCTCCCCCAGAGAAGCCTTTCCTGTCTCACACCAGCCTGGGGAAGGCCCTGGCTGCAGGGACAGAACCCATCTGCCGCCACCTTCCCTTCCACACACACCACCCCACATCTCTGACACCTAGCCTGTGGCTGGCTCTTTGAACACATGGTACGTGAAAGCACCCGGGGTCTCTCTACTACACGCTTGGCTGAGGGGTGAAGGGGTCAAAGTGTGAGAGTGTGCCCTTACCTGGGAACACTGCACAAGTAGGACAGTAACTCCATGACCTCCAAGGCCGTGCACCACGGCGCCTCCCAGGCCTCCTCCTTGGTTGACACCAGAAGCAGAGGCCGCCCCACCCGGTCCCTACCACCTGGAGAGAGAAGACACATGAGCAGTGACAATTCCGGGGAAGCCTTCATGGGAGCCTCCTCTATGACACCCCAGGCCTTTGCCCACACTGTTCTTTCTGCCTGGAATGTCCTCCATTCTCTTCCCTCTGTGACCCTCAAACTCCTCCTGTTCATCCTTTCAGAGCCACTTCCTGAGAACAGTTCTCCTTCAGCAGAGGGTAGCTCTCTGACTATCCACGGTGCCGTCTCTGTATAGGGCATGAACCCCAGGAAGCAGAGCTGGTGCAATGAATTCCAGGCCACACAGACTAGTTGACATCCTGACTTGCTGTGCGTCCCCAGGTAGGTCTGTGCATCCCCGAGGTCTAGTTTCATTTATCTGATGAAACAAATTCAGTTCGGGGCAGAGGAGGTTTCTTTGGGAATTAAGTGAGCCAGTTCCTGAGAGTGGTCCTCACTCAGCCAGGACCAGCAGATGCAGCTGTGGTGGCTGGGCACCATCTCTGTCTCCATCTCACACAGCCCACAGTCTCCCCAAGACTCAGCATGGATGGCAGGATCTTCCTTCATCCTGTTTGCCTAGGGCGCCCCACTATCTCCAGCTAGTGGGATCCTCTCTGTCCTCTGGTGCAACCAAGGCATCACTTCCGTATTCCCAGCCTTCTAGAAACTCTGGCCCCAGCCTGGGATCCTGCAGTAATCTTCCTCAACAACCCAGAGCTCAAGGCATCATGAGAGCCTCCGTGCTTGAGGAGCTGGGCAGCACGTGGAGGTTGGAGCAACACAGCTCTAGCTTGCAGAGTGCGGCTGGATCCAGAAGTCCCGCCTGCCTCTTCCCCTGGCTCCAGGTGGAATCAGCCCTGCCCAAGTCCAGGTAGCAAAGGGTCAGATGCTAGATGCCCTGGGACACAACATCACGTGACCATGCCTGCCCACCAAATGCTGCCTGGACAGGAGTAGGGCAACAGGCAACACCCCACCCGAGAGGAGATGCAGTCCTCCTCACTTGCTTTTCATTGGACCGAGGAGATCCCTGTGCCCTAAACACTGCCCCTTGCCTGGTGGCTGGTACCAGAATCACCATCTCTAGCCCCAGAAAACCTTTCTGCTATGGCCATGCTGGGCGATCAATGTCACACAGCAGTAGGAACAAACAGCAGGTGGGGCGTGCAGGAGGCTCCTATAGCCACTGAAAAACTTCAGCAAATGATGGGGACACCAGCAGATGACTCCTCCAGGACCTTTGGGAAGATGAGACCTTGGAGATGTGCAAGTCCCAGAGTAGCAAGGTGGCAGGACAGGTAGTCCCCAAAGGCACAGTGGTCCTCCCTGCTCCTGACTCTCTGTGCACCGTTCCCTGTCTCAGAAACACTGTTCCCAAGCTTTATACGGCTAACTCCCATCACTACTAAATGACTGCACCTTTCATTTCTTCTTCCAGGATCTCAGAGGGAAGAGAATGGAGGACATTCCAGTGGTTCTGCCACTAGATGCCTGGGCCAGGAGCACTGTCTGCCTTTTCCCAGTCCCTGGAAATTTCCTTTATGTTGGATTGCAATGACCTGTTGAATTTTTTTCCCTCACACTAAAGGTTTTGGGGGTGCAGGGATCACATCCAACCTGTTTCCTAACAGGGATGAGTCTAGAGTTCAGAAACCAGTGATTGGAATAACTACGAATCTGGAATACAAGACCTGCAGCAAGGAAGCTGTCAGCAGCGGCTCCAAAACCCTCGGTGGGCTTGTTCCACAGAGGGACTATTAACAGGCTCCTAGAGGCCCTTTTCCTGAAGGCCTGCCCTTTGCTGAACTAGCTGATTGGCCCAGCCTGCATCCCATTCCAGGGTCAGCCTGTAGTTAATGACTGACAGACTCAGGATCAGCCTGCAGTTAATGATTGACACACCCAAGATCAGCCTGCCCTTAATGTCTAACAGAGCCAGACATTAAATACTGACCCCGGGACTTTGCTGGCTAGGTGGTAAAATCCATACACCAGGGTCTGGCTATAGCCTTGCTCATCCCTTTCTCTGCCTGCCTTGCTGTTCTCTGTCCCTTTCTTGCTGGGAGCCTTTCCAAAATTCTTTGTCTCGGGGTCGACTTCTAGAGAGTGTGGCACATGCCTTGGCTGCCTCACTGAAGTCTAGATGGATAGATGGTGGATGGACAAGTGAACAGACAGGCGAATGGATGCCTAGAAACTGCTTTCCTCTAACCCGAGCCTCTGGTTGGGAACTTTGCAGCCTCTGGGGCCCTCCCCCTCTTCACCCACCAGCCTCTGAGAATGGTCTACCCCCTCCACTCCCCTCTGAACCCCGGCACCTGGCAGGCAGGCTATCCCGGAGTGGAGAAGCTTGACTCCCAGACTCCCAATCCTGGGTTCTGGCCTGGAACACTTCTCCAAGCTAAGTTCTCCTCCTGGGAGACCTGCAGAATCTTCCTGGGAGCCAGGCGGCTCCCCAGACAGTGGGCCTGAGCCAGATGTTCTGGAGAGAGTTGATCCCGCTGGGGAAGAAGAACAAAGCAGCGATGTTATACAGGAGACAGACTTTCTGAAGGGCAAGGTTTTGGGGTCTTCCACCCAAATGACAGTTCAGCTTATAATCGGATCTGCTCTCTCCCAGGGATGCTAAGTACCCTCGTGCCAGAGTCCTGTCCCCATCCCCCAAGTCCAGTCTATCCCTCCCCTCCCCCACAACTCCTGCATGCCCAAACTCAGAGAGGTTAAGTGTCTGGCTAAGGTCACACAGCATGAGGCAAAAGTGGAATGTGAACCCAAGCAGTCCTAACCAAAAGTCTTGCTCAGTTCTACACTAGTAAGATGTCTTTAGCCCCCTGGGACTGAGTCAGGCTGTGGCTCCTGCCTCTCAGCCAGAGCCTCCTGCACCAGGATAAGCTTGGTTCTTGCCCTGCTTAGTGTAGGCTCTTACCTTTCCCTGGAACCTTGGCTCTGCCAGGCTGCAGAGAGCTGACGGGGCACAGGGCTTCCCAAGGCCTGGCATGCTGGAGTAGGTCCTTCTCAGGGGATGCCAATGGTGCTCTCTGCTCTTTCAAGAAGGAAAGCTGGAGCCCAGGAGCTAGGGACCCATGGAAGGAGATACTCTTACTGAGGCAGGCCTCAGGCTTGGAAGCTCTGTCATGTCCTGGTGTGGTCTCCTCTGTCTTTGTCTCAGACGTTAGGGCTACAGGGCCAGCTGAGGACAGGAGGGGAGAGAGTGCTTGTCTTGGCCCAGGCCTGAGCTGGACCATGGCTGCCGGCATTCCCAACGGCCTTTGTATCTTGGAGGCTGCTGGCTCTTCTTCAGTGTCTTCCACCAGGCCAGAGGTGTAGTCCTGTGGCTTCTCCAGGACACCAGCGTGGGGCTGCTGAGGCTGTTGTACTGCACTGTTGTCAGAGGCTTTATGCCTGGCCTTTTTCCTTGAGCCCCCACTACAGGGCTTTTCTCCCGAGCCTGCTGGCTTTGCACATGTCCGTCTTCCCAAGGGAGGTGCCCCAGCAGGCCCTGGCAGAGGTAGGACTCTTCCAAGCAGAGGTGCCCCCTTCCTCCTGGATCTCTCCTCCTGTGATCCTTGAGAATCACTGAGTGGCATTACCTCCCTGTCTGGAGATCCCCTCCTACACTCTTGGGGAAAGCCCAGGAGAGCCACATAGTCCCCTTCCAGACCCTGGTCGGCCTCACTGTCCATCCTGAAGGCCATTTGCCCTGGCCTTGTTGGCTCCACCTTGATGAGCCCTGGATACTTGTCCCCAGACAACTTCCCTTTATCCTTAGCCCAACTCTGGGAGCTGGCCTGGCATGGCTCCTGGGGGCTGCTGAGATGGAGTTCCCCTAGCTGACGGGAGTCCCCATCTGAGGAAGGGATGGTCACTACTGAGGGTCTGTCATCTACAAACTCTGGGCTGGTAATCCTGGTCCAAGGTACAGACGTGATCCCATTTTCAGAAGCCACGAGACAGTTGTGTAAGGGACGGCCCTCAAAGTCACTGTTGATGGCTTCTAACCATTCTGGCGTGAAAATCAGAGGATAGGAGGACTCAGGAATGGTCTTCTTGTCCACCCTGCGGAGGTCTGAGGAGAGGCACTTGAGTGTCATGTGGACGGACTGCTCCTCCCAGGACTCCACTTGAAGGTAGAAATCGCCCTGCCGCAGCAGGAGCGGGTTGAGTGGTGCCAGGTGGACCACGACCTCATCCCGAAGACACAGTGGCCAGCCCTCGTGCAGGAAGAGGCAGTGGGTATAGAGGGCCTGCGGAGAGAGAGGAGGGCATCACAGAAACAGACCCCAGGTCAGTTCCCTTTCCTCTCCCAAACAGCCAGGGATGAGGCAAAGGCAAGAGAGACGCCTAGAACCAGGCACCAAAGAGACCTTCGCTCTCAGTGTGCATGGGGTCACTCAGTCCTATCCTTGGCGTTGGCCTTGAAGATGCTTGCTGAAGCATCTTCCCGGCCTGAAGAGAAGGCTGGAGCTCCAGGTTCTAATCAGTGCCTTCCATGGCGACCCTTCTTGGCTTATGACCCTTCCCTCCCCATTTACCCGAAACTTCTCCCAACCCAGCTGGAGCCTTAGCCCTCCCAACCCCCTCCTCTTAAATCCAGGAAAGCATGGATTGGAGGTCCAGATGGGCTTTTGTATGTGTTACTGAGCTGCTCTGAGATTTGATTTCTCTATCTGACAATTGGAGTGAAATAAAACACACCAGTACTCCTGTGTTGGGGTTGGTTTGGTGCTCTGTGTAATTCAGATGCTGAATTCTGGGCTCCGAAATCAGTCTGGAGGAGGGCATTGTCAGACGCTTTGATTAATGTTTTGTAAAATTTGTTCCCCAATTATCTCTGATTAGTTGTTAATAATAATAACAATAATAATAATAATAAAGCTGGACAGCCTATAGCTGGGCAGAAGAGAGATAGGTGGAACTTCCATTCCCTGTCTTGGGGCCTCAGGTAGGGACCACAAAGAAAGAAGAAGGAAAAAGAGGTGGAGAAAGGATGTGGCAATTAAGAACTAACCTGATGGAGCAGAAATAGCTCAGACAGGAGGACCAATACGGCAAGTGATTTGGGGCACATGGCTGGAACATGGCAAGACCAGCATTGAGAATTAGTATAAATGCTTATCTGCCCAGATATGGTCCTTAAAACTTATTAATAAATCTTATGTCTCTGTCTCATTTATTTGGGAGCTAGAGCAGGTGATTAAAAAGGCCTCCCAAAATATAACTTACTGTTACACTCCTGGGCTGGCGTGAGATAGATTGAATACGGATGCAGAAAAGCCAACACGACGGTTGGGGAGGTTCAGAGCACATGAATTCACTCCTTTCTGAAAATACCTGCTTGTGTGGATGTGTGTGGACAACCGGGGCGGCACTCATGTGGAGGCCACAGAATAAGTTTGAGGCCTGGGTTCTCTTCTTTCATCTATATATGGGTTCCAGGAATCAAATTCCAGTCATTAGGCTTGTGCAGCAAGAGCCTTTGACTGCTGAGCCATCTCCCCATCTGAGCAGTTCAAATGACACAGAAACAGTATGGAATGAGAAGTCGGGAAACTTGACCCTATCACTGCCTCACCAGACCACCTCGAAAAGGCCATTGCCACTGTGGCATCATGCCATTGCAGTCTCTTTCTCTCTCACCCACAGGAGTCAGGGTGGGGGTGAGGATCTCTCACATTCTCAGTGATTGCGTCTTGGTTTGAAGCAGAGAACCTGACCTCAAAGGACCTACTGTGAGTCCCTCTTCATTCCTGTCTATTCTGAGGTGACATGAACTTGTCCACGACAGCCACATCAAAGGTGTCTATAATCAAGAACAAAGACACAGAAAGGCTGTGCTTAGATCTCACACTGCAGCTGAAGTGGACCTTGAACTTCTGATCCTCCTGCTGAGTACTGGCATCACAGGCAGGCAGTACTATGCCATTTCATATGGAAGAATTCAAGCCCAGGGCTTTGTGCACTTTAGGCCAGCACTCTACTGCCTAGGGTCACATGCCCAGCCCTGCACATGTGAATTGAACAACCACACACAGTGACACTTGCGTGGCTTATGAGGGGAAGATCTTTTTGTATCAAAGTCAGGAGGTCATGAGAGGCCAGGGGCAAAGGCTTCTGGGAGGCACTACATTCTACTATTCTCACTCAGATGCAGTTACCATGGGGGTTTTCTCAGCAGGTGCTGTGGGTCCTAAGATTGGCTATGTGGCTCTTGATGGAGGGTGGCAGAGGGCTCAGGGTCACTAACAGTAGCTCAAGAGGCACTGGCAAACGTCTGAGGGAGGAGGGCAGAGGCAATCAGAACTTTGATTCCTTGGTGGTCTCCCCACTGTTTTCCTAAAACAGTCGAGGGAGAGAGAGAGAAAGAGAGAGAGAAGGACAGAGGGAGGAAAGGAGGGAGGAGGAAGAAGTCTGGGCAATCTTACTATCCAATTCCTCTGGTCAAGAGTGATTGGCCCAGCCATGGACACATGACCACATCCTGGCCAATCCAGATCCTTCCTGGGACGCTTCTCTTCACAGCTGCTGTAGTGGCTGGCCACCAGAGAAGCAGAGGCGGGAAGCAGAAATGTGTCTTCAAGTGGGTTGATTGGGACAAATTCACGGCCTGAGTGGGGACTGAGCTGTTTTCTCCTCCTGCTTAAAACATTTGTCGCCACTTTGCTCCAAGAGTCACCACCTTGAAATCTCAAGGTTTTCAGGGGTAAAAGTGTCTTTAGGAATGCTCTGGAACAGTCTCTGTTGCCTCTGTGGAAGGGGCCTCACCAGGGACAGGGCCAGCTGCTACCATTCATGGTACCAGCACCCAGGCAGGTCCCTCAAGCCCAGGCAAGGTCCTTGGACACTTGGATTTCCTCCCTGTTGATGAATGCTAGATGTCACTGGCCCCTAGTTCTCAAAAGGCCACAAACCAAACAACCTTCTTTTTCTACTGGCAGGTGGCCTTTCCCTGTGGATAAGCAGTGGTTCTTGGGAACCCTCCCCACAGCCACCATATTTCTTGTTGGGAAGACACACCCTAACCATCTCCCTCTTCCCTCGCTTCCAGCGCTCTGACCTTCTAAGAGAGCCTTGTTATCACAGCCTCCCTACTTACGCAGGCTGCTTCCCGCACTTGCTCGCACAGGCGCTTGGCAGGGATGAGGAAATCCAGGAGGAAGCTCAGCCCATCTCCCCGGAAGTCAGAGTCCAGGAGCCGGAACACTTGACCCAGGACGGTAGGGGCAGTGGCTTCAAAAGGCGGGTAGAGCCCTGCCAGGGCATGCTGGATGGCCATGTCAAGGGCTGAAGGGTCCTGCTGGGGACAGCAGGGAGGAAGAGCAGTTACAGTAGCCATGAGGACAGGGGAAGCGACCACTCATGCAATGTTCAGTACTCCTGTGAGTGAGACCTTGTTCATTCCCATGGCCAGGGCTCCTCCCTTACTTCACTCCAGCCTGACTGGGGAACTTTCCAAGCCTGTACTTCCTGCGTCTGCCTAGTGATGGCCCCACAGCTCAGCCAGCAGACCCCTCAGCAGCCACCCCAACAGCCCTCAGCCATGTTACATTCAATCCCCCCCTACACACACACCTAGGACTCCTCCCCTGCCAGGTTCTATCACCAATTTCATGCGACTGCCTTCTCTGCCTCACCGGCGTTTTAGTCTCCTGCACTCCAGCCATCTTCCACCAGGACCCCAGAGCAAACTTACCCCACCATGCCAGGCATCTAGCAACTTAGGTCTAACTGCTGTGCACGATGCCAGCCTCCCGCAGCCCTGCCGCCTCTGTCTGTACCGTGACCAGAGGAGTCTCTCGCTCGCCTGAGGCTTTTGCCGGTGCTGTCCCTCCTTCCCAAACACCTGCCTGCCTGTTCCTCACCTCACCTGGCAACGTGCTCTTTAACCTCAAGCATCGGGCCAGCCCTTGCCTGCTCGGGAAGGTGCTTCGACTTCACACCCGCCTCTACCCCGTGTGGTCAGATGTCCCCCCTCCGCTGGCACCTTATCGGAAAAGTTCCGACACTGACTTCTGGTCCCCAAAGAACAAATGGATCAGGAAGGGTAGCATCTAAAGTTGCCGCATCCACGTCTCCACAGCCTGTGAATACAGGCAAAGAGGAACTGAAGGCGGCAAAGCAGGGACCCTGAGGCAGGTGAGAAGGCACGGCTCAGGGGTGTGAGACAGAGGCCACGGCCCTTCCCATCTGTAGTCCATCCAGAGCAGGCCACCCTTTCCCTCCCCCCCTTTAGTCAGAATAAGTGAATGAGTGAAAAAAAAATGAATGCCTACAGTTGCAGTCTGGAGGAGAGTGGGTCATGATGTTGGGGTGATGCTAAGTTGGGGGGTGGGATCCTTGGTGTGGTAGAACAGGGAGGGGTTTTGTAGACCTGTTGGGCTCACCAGTGCCCCTAGCCTCACCACTAGTCAACTCCTGTTTCCCATTGCCATAGTCGGAATGAGAATGGTCCCACAAGCTCATATGTTTGAATACTTGGTCAGCAGCTGGAACTGTTTGGGAAGGACTAAAGGGTGTGGCCTTGTTGGAGGAGGTGTGTCAGTGGGGGGTGGGATTTGAGGTTTCGGCAGCTCAAGCCATTCCTAGTTAGCACTCTCTGTCTTGTGCTTGTAGATAAGACTGAGTTCTCTCATGGCTACTGCCCCAGCCATGCCTGCCTGATGCCTTGCTCCCTGCCAGGATGGTCCCAGACTCCACTCGGCTGGAACTGCAAGTCTCAAATAAACTCTTTCTTCTATAAGTCACCTTCTTCATGGTGTCTTTACAGCAATAGAAAGTGGCCAAGGCACCCATTAACCTGGGACAGTGAGAGAAAGAGATCACAAATGGCACCCGAGGACACAAACACAGTTGAGTCACTGGGCCAGCATTACTTCATGCCATGTGCCCACTCGCCACCCTGTCTACACTGGGAGGCTGCCACACCTGGCTTTTTTCTCCTCTTGTGGCCTTGACTAGGGACCTCTCTAGACCTCATCTCCAGCCAGCCGGGATGTCTGCTTCAGTCTTGAAAATGTAATTATTTACGACCTTCAGCGTTTGCACTATTAAAACTGTTGTTTTTGTTTTGTTTTGTTTTCACATCTACCCACTCTGCAGAAAGGTACATAACTGTGTTCCTACCTCAAAAGGAAAGAGAAAGGAAGGGAAGAAAGGATGGAGAGAAAGAGGGAAAGAGATCAGTCTCCAGGCACCTGCTGTGTAGTAGCCTTACATTCCCAGTCTCTTGCCTGGTATCACAGACAATGATGCCATTACTAACCTAGGGAACCCCATTTTTCTGGTTATTGGTCAGAGCCAATTTTGCCAGGGTCTTAGAATGAAATAGACAGTAACAATGCAACCCAGACGCATGGCAGTGAAGACAGCTGGCTTCCCCTGCCTCTGGCTGCCTGCTCCGTCTGAGATCCACTCCTTTCAGGGTGGTCTGTCCAGGATTCTAGTGGCCTAAAGAAACCACAAGAGGAAAAGCAAGGTTTGCCCACTGAGCCAATCTTGGCTTGCACAGGCTGCCTGCACTTGCCACACACTTTAGCCACCTTCAAAAGTGACTGGACAGCGAGAAATTGTGACGAGGCTACCCTCCCGTCGGCACACTACCTACCAGAGGCTTGACTCCAGGGTCTCAGAACTGTCCGAGAACTCAGGAAGAGCATGGTGAAAGGGCCCCGGAGGGTGCAGGGAGGAATGCTGGCCCCTTGCCATCACAAATGAACTGAGCAGCCCAGCCCAGGACCACAGGAGTCCAAACGCTGCTGCCAGACTCTAAATGATGTCTGTGAAACTTGATAGGCACGTTTCCATTCCTTCCCAGTGAGGGCGGCCCCGGCAGCAGTCAGCTGCTCCTCGTAGGGGCCAGGCCTGGGATGGATGATGAAAAAGATGGAGCCAGGACCCGCTTTGCAACTGGGACCAGAGAAAGAGTCCAGCACACTGGCCAAGGATGGACATATGAAATGGAGCTGTAGTTTCTTTTTAAAGGGCTGAGCTGGAACCCAGGGTCTGTGCACGAGAAGCAAGAATAAGCTACAACTGCAGCCCCATTTCCACGCCATCTTCACACTGCCAGCCTTTGGCCTATTGAGATAGATTCTCACCAGAAGCTCAGGCTAACCTTGAACTCATTATGTAGCCCAGGCTGACCTCCAATCCTTACCTCTGCTTCCCCAGTGTTGGGAGTAGAGGACTGTATCACTGCTCTGGGCTGTATACATCTATTTTAGCAGCTTTGCAACGGGCCTGCTCTATGGTCATCCTAAACATCAATTTCTATCAGGCAAATGCAAAGAATGCAGGCAGACATACTTTTATCCATGTACCGGTCTTGCGACCATTACCCAGCTCAATATACAAGGGTTCTGTGACCCCCCACAAAGAGGCTCACTCCTAGCCAGCTGCTCCCTCTCCAAAACTAAGCTTCTATTATAATGTTTTTAAAGAAAATTTTCCATACAGTACGATCTACAGAATGTGAGTAGATCCAGACAAAGCCCAAGTGGGCATTAAGCAAAGTTATCCCGAGGGCAGTGAGGGGCAGGGCCTCCGGAGACAGCCTTTTAATTTTCTTCCAAGCTTGCTATATTTTCCAAACATTCTGGAACCAGTCAGTGTGGCTTTTATAACCAGGGGTGGGGAAACATAAAAGTGTGATCGTGTGCTTTCAAGGCTGGCTCCTTTTTTTTCTAAATGGTCTCGCCAGATGTTGTTAGCCGGGCCTTCCGAGATGTGGGCTGGACTGCCTTAAAGGTCCAGATCTTTCCACTTTCTCCACAGAGCCAAGATTCTAGTCTCATTTGGCTTCTTCCTCCTCCTCCTCCTCGTGGGAAGCAAGAGGAGTGGGAAGGGCTGGTGTGGGCTGGGTCCTAGAGCATTCCCTCTGCTCTGTGGAAAGGCTGAGATTCAGCTTGGGGGGTGGGGAGCGCTTGCCTCCTCTGCACAGACCTGGGTTCCATCCCCTACCCCAAAACGAAGAAGAAAGCAAAAAGCTAGAAAAGGTGAGACACTGACTATGCCATGCCGGGTGACTTCACCCCTTATAAATGGTGCTCGGACCTCATCAGAGAATTTTCTTTGTGCAGTTGGCTATGGTTAAGGCAGGAAATCATAACTGGTCCAAGGGCCTGATGTGTCATACCCATGGCTCGGACCATCGTGAAAGACGAGGCAGAAAGATTTTAAGAGCCAGAGGTCAGAGGTGACCAGCTTGCTTTTAGAGTCTCAGCCCAGACAAGTTCCGGAGGAGAGTTCCCAGACAGCTGGGGAGGACAGTGTCTCCTGGACACGACAGGACCTTGGCACTCACAAGTTCACAGCAGCTGTGGTTGCCCACACAAGAGCTGCTCAAGATGAAGCCAGTCAGCATTCCAGCGCAAGAGCTGGGAGAGGCCGGCGGCCTTCCTTCTGCCTGTTGAGGAGGAGCTACTGAGGGCTGATGGCTTCTGGAGGAGGTAGAATGAGTATATGAGCAGCACAAATTGGACTCTACAGTTCATAAAAAAACAAAACAAAAACATAGGACACAGGGTTGGGAGGGAGAGGGGAGTGGAGGGTGGGTCTCAGAAGAGTTGGGGAAGAGGTGAAAGTAAACATTGTATACTTGCCTGAAATTCCCAAAGAATTAACACAAGCATTGCATTTGTTCTTTTTTAAAGCACTGGGCATATCTGTTCTAGAATTCTCCGTATGATTTAGTTCCGGAAGATGTGGGGTAAGGATGTGGTCTCTAAATGGACCGATCTTCAGCTGCTGAGGAAGTTTCACAGGTCCAGCCTCATCCCCTGTCCCTGCTCCTGCCTGGGAACTGTCTAATGAGTGGGTTTGCCTGTGATACGAGAGACAGGAGCAGATGAATGTGAGAAAGCGCAGCCACAGACCCTCACTAAGGACCCCAACCACCCACCTCAGAGGAGCAATGGGGGCAACGGGCCTGGGATATGGAGGTCACTGAGGTCCTGCCTTGCCTGGCCTCCTGGGTATTCAGTAAACCTCCAAGTGCTTTCAAGATCAGCCAAAGCAAGCACATCTGTGAGCCAGCCACTGCCCAGCAGGTGTCAGACTGCAATCTCCAGTTCCTGGGACTCTCCTCTTGAACTTGTCTGGGCTGAGGCTCCCGAAGTTAGCTTTCCGATGGTCGGAAAGCTCCCGCTCACATCCAACTCAAATTGTTTGCGCTTTTTGTCTATGTGTGGGCGATGGATGTTGGAGTGAGAATCTGGCTCTTTGCAAACCAGCTTTCAAATCAGCTCTTTATAAACAAACTTTCAAAACTGGAAGGATGGCCAAGATGCAGTGAACCAGGACAGGAGTGGGTGTCTAAAGAGCTGCGTTCAAGTCCAGCTCAGTCATGCGGCATCCAGTAAGTTCTTTCTGCTTCTCTGAGCCCTCCCTAGTCTTACGTTTGTCCTTGTCTTTCCTCTCCCATGCCTCTGTCCTGGGGCACAACTTCTTACTCAAGCCGTAAGATGACAAAGTTGACCCCTCGGGCTGCCTCTGTGCTCCCCTGAGCAAGCCTTCAGGATGAGGCCAGCACTAAGTCCACTCCACGGATGGTTTTATGGGATTGTCCTGATGATTCTGTGGGCAGGGTATCTTATCCCCATTTTACAGGTTAATAAACAGAGGCTCACACTGCCAGTGGACAGGAACATCACCCGAGGCTCCCTGTAGACTCATGCACAGAGATCCAATCGTGGTCCTCAGTAACATCAGGTGGGTCCTATTGCTTCCACAGCTTGCATACCCGCTGCTTCGGACCCCCATCCTTCCTTACCTGCTTCTTAAATAGACCCTGCTCTGGCCAGGACTTCCCCTCCTCCACCTCCCCCATGGGCAAGGTTTTCTCGCCATGATCACATACCTGGATTTGTTATTTGCTTAGTATTTATTCTTGATTATTCAGTGTTTGACTTTTCTTCCTATTTCATTTTCAATGTAAATTTGCTTTATTTACTGTCATGTGTTTGTGCCATTTCCATCATTTCCATAAAAATTTCCTCTAAGTGCCACCTCATTTAGCCTGCGGCCTCCCCTTCTGGGCACCTGCTGTCTCCGCTCACACGGTACCTCTCTCTGCACAGGCTCCTACCCACCCTTCCGAGTCCTGCCAACGGGGCATCTCTTCTCAGGTTTCCATGGCACCTGTGCTTACGAGCAAGGAATGCAGGCTTCTTTTGTACTTGCCCACTTACTCTCTAGGTGTGAGAATGAGTTGCGGGTTGAAGGCCAGCCCAGGCAGTGTAGCGAGATCCTATCTTGAAATAAAGTAAGTAAAGAGAGAGCAGGGGCTATGGCTCAGTGACAGTACAGTTCTTAACATGCACAAAGCCCGGGTTCAATCACTTTCAAAAATCACAGTGCTAAATCTCCAGGAGCCAGAAGGATGGCCCAGCAAGCTGAAGCTCTTGCCACCAAGCCTGATGCACCACACGGCAGAAGAGAACCCACTCCCCACAAGTTGCCCTCTGACCGCCACACGCCTGCCGAAAGGCGTGCTACAGTGAGCTTGAGCAGGTCACAAGAGGATAAACCGTGGCAGTTTTGTTTGGGTGGAGATCTACAGGACAAAAAGGAATTTGTCAGCAGAGACAGCACGTGTAAAGGTCCCGGGGCAGGAAGGACCGTGAACCCTAAGGGATTCTGAAACCAGGTCAGAGTACTCAGGGCACAAAGTTGAGATCAGAGAAGAGGCTGGGTGATGGCATTTGCCATTTAAAGAGTGAAGAGAGTAGCGGAGGACCTTATGCCCACACAACAACCCGGGTGTGGCCTCATGCATGCCTCTAACCCAGCACTGAGCGGGACAGACACAGGAGGATCCCTGGGGCTTTTCCAAGCCCAGCCAATAAAAGGTAAGGTCCGGGTTCAGGGAGAGCCCCTGGCTCTAAGGGGTGGGTGGAAGTGATAAAGGCCCTCTTTCAGTTTCTGTGTGTGATACAGGCACCCGTACACACCTCACACGTATACACATACGTACACATACATTCCCTCACACAACATAACAAGATGCACAAACAAACACACGCCCGCTCACCCACCACACATGCACACACACAAACAGAGGAAAACGTGCCCTTCCTACCGCTCAGGAATACTTTCTCAGAGGTTCTCGAGGAGCGGCCCAGGAACCCCGGCCCTGAGAGTCTGGGATTCATTGAAGGGGTTTATAAACTACACGTGAACAACTGGTTCCATCAAAACCAGACCTTTGATAAACAGATGAGCTGGCACTGAGGTGGGCTGGGCAGGGTGAGAATTCTGGCTGTTGTACTTTGCGCTTCCTGGAAGGGTGACTTTCCTGCCACCTAGGCTCCTGGGGCTTCAGGGTCTCGGTCTGTGCGATGCAGGGCGGAAAGTCTCCAGTTAGAGCTGGCAGGAGTGGTATGTCCACCATTCGTACAGTGCCAGCACGGAGGCAGACAACCAGTGCCTTAGGCCATGCCACTCAGGAAACACTTTGATCTGCTCCGAGAACAGTGTGTCCCATGCTTCTGGTGTCTGCATTTGGAGCCTGGGTTTGTACTGTCTGCGTGCACAGGTGTTTGTCCATATGTCAGCACGAGCAAGCAGGTACATGATGCCTGTGTGCTGGTCCTCGGTGTGGGAAAAGGGATTTGCCTGCCCATATCTGCGTGTGAATGCACCCTTCTGTAGAGCTGGGTGTGGACCTGCCTGGGAAGGGAAGCCCACCCAAGCCAGCACAGCCAATCAGAGTCAAGGGGTGAACGCCCTGGCCTGTCTCCCAGCTCTGTCCAAATCCCCTGAGATTTGCAAAATTGCTCCTGTGACTCCTGCCCAATCCTGTCTGTCTGGGGCTGAGCTAAGACTCTCTCGGCAACAGACTTCATTTTGATACCTTCGTCCCAGACACTGGCTCAAAGGCACACACAACCCTCCCTGAGGTCCCCTTCCCAGGATGCAGGTCCAGGAAACCCAGGCACAGAGGCACTGCACTCACTCAGTCTTCTCCCCAGCTGCCTTTACACCTCATGCCCACGGGAGGACCCCATGGTCCAAAGCGTGCACGTTTCCCTTGCCAACCCCCCCCCCCCCCCGTGTCTCAAACAGCGAACGCACCCAAGATTTGGTGAGCAATTTCCTCTTAGCCACCCTACTGCCCTCAGACTCTGCCCTTTCCCAGCGCTATTGCTGAGAGGAGACTTTGATTGCTGTCCCGGTTCAGACCCCCTACAGAACACAGAACTGTCAGTAAGTATAGAGTTTAAAGTGCTAAAAACACCCCAAGTTTTCTGCATGGCGCAAGGTCCAGGATTCCAGCTCAGATTTGCGTTCTGGTTTGGAGCGAGATGAAAGCGTGCATCTCTGCAGAGAGGCCCAGCCAGGACTCTCGGCCCAGGAGGGGCTCTGAGCCCCACTCTTGCCCTAATCTTGCTGGGGCTGCGCAGTTAAGCACCGACCCAGGCCAGGAAAGGAGGGTCGCTGGGTGCACCTCCCCCCGGGGGGGGGTCTGTGCCGGGAGAAAACCCAGCAGAGTGAGGTGGTCCAGGCCCGGGAAGGCGTTACCATGGTGATGCCTCTCTGGTCCCCACGGCGGCCGTCTCTGTCCCGCGTAGCTCCGGCTTCCTACCTCTGGGCAGAGTGAGGAGGCAGGGCGGGGAAATGCCAGCCCGGCCTCATCCCGAGGGGCAGCCAGCCCGGCACAGGGAAGAGTGAGAGGGGACCCAGACTGAGGAGGCGAAAGAGGGAGTGGGGGGAGAGGCGGGCCACCCGCGGGGGGCGGGGCGGCGGCGGGACAGCGGCTCTTTGTACGACGCCTCGGCCTGCGCCCGCCCCGCCGCTGCCGCCGCTGCCGCCGCCGCGGGTGATGGGAGCCAGGCGGTCAGCGCACCCCGCACCCCCTGCCGAGGCCACCAGAACTCCAGTCTGGGGGGTGCCTGGCGCTACCCAGAGCTTCCTCTAGAGTCCTCGCGCAGGACTGCGGAGTCAGAGCTGGCTCCTTGTCTGTATCTACAAGTCACTTTGTCGCCTAAGCCTCAGTTTCCTCACCTGTAAAATGGGGAGGGGATGGGGGCGACTCTCCTGGAATTGGGGAGTAGGGATCAGCATCGGTCCTGACGGCCCAGTCTCAGGCTTGGGATGGTGGCTAACACACAGAGCCTTCAGGAACATGAAGCCCCCTTGACAGAGAACTGGATTGCTGTGAGGCAGCGCCCAGGGCGCCCCAGACACGCACCGTGTCGGTGCCTTGACCTAGGACTCCCTGGCTCTGGAACCAACCATGTGCTGTTTGGAAGCCCCACCCGAGGTGCCCTGGGATGGGGCACTAGGCTTCCCTGGGGCGACTGTGGAGTTGATCCGTTTATCATCAAACACTGAAGGGACTGCTGAGCCAGAACAACACAGAGACCCTGTCCTGAGGGCGGGGGTGTCATCTACCGGGAACTGGGACGAGAAAGAGAGGAACAGAGAAACAACGGAGCATTAACTGCTGAGAAGGAATGCAGCTCACCAGGAACTCCAGCCAAGGGGCTGGAGAGATTCGGCTGCTCTTCTAGAGGACCGAGGTTCGATTCCCAGCCCCCATATGGAGGTTCACAGCCATCTGTGACTACTAGTCCTAGGGTATCCAGCGCCCTTTTTTGGCCTCTGAGGGCACCAGGAACACACATGGGACACGGATACACACCCAGGGAAAACACCCACACAGGTTTGTTTTTTTTTTTTTTAAGTGGCCAGATATGAGTGAACGGAGCAGGGGCAGCTGTAAGACAGAGCTCTAGGCAAGGAGAACCACACATGGAAATCCTCCAGGGTGGGTGCTGAGCCTAAGCCAGTGAGGACAAGTGAGTGGAGAATAGGAAGGACAGGACCCACAGCCATGTCCCTCCTTACACTGGTTATCCAGTCTCACTGCAAGAACCTGAGTTAGGAGCCATTCCAAATCCTTTCCTGCCCTTGGGCCCCTGTTTATTGCTGTTGGACTAGCAACGCCCCAGTAGTTTCAGGATGTGGTGGATACCCTTGGGGATGTCACTTAAACATCAGATAACCCCTCCCTAAAAGACAAGAGGCAGACAGGGCTGGGGTGGTTTTTGTTTTGTTTTGTTTTTTTGAGACAGGGGTCTGTGTCTAGCTGCCTGGTCTAGAATTCCATGCATAGCTGAGGATGACCTTGAACTTCTGATCCTTCTGCCTCCACCTCCGAAGTGCTGGGATCCCTGGCATGCACCACCGCATTGTGTTTTATGTGGTTCTGGGCCTTTAGACATGCCAGGCAAGCACTCTAGGAATGCAGTTGTTTAGGAGAAAACAGCTTTTGGCTTACAGGCAGATTTCAGCTGGGAGGTGGAGTTGTGGGTTCTTGACAGAAGGAGCACCATGGTCAGTTTTCTGAGATCACAGGAGACGGAAAGGATTCTGAATTAGGTAAGCAGAGGAAAACGGATTGGAAAGGTCTCAGGTGTCACTCACAAGAGTCTGTGGTGAAGAAGCTGGGAATCTCACTGTCGTGAGGACAGGACTTCTGCTGTCCTGCTCCAGGAGTCTCATTGTCAGGAATAACCTGGGAGCCCCTGAAAGCCAGTGGGATTACTTCAAGCCTTGAGCCGTGACCACACTAAAATGGAACTTTCTGTACATCAGACACTTTTGAAAGTAAACTCAGGGTGGGTCCAAGCCACTGGCATCACTTTACAGATGAAAAGCCCGAGGCAGAATCAGGCGGGGTAGAAAGCTTCATTCCCGGACTGAACAAGGCCGTTCATTCTAGAAACCACTCCGTTAACTACCTTGGTGTGCTGCCTGGATGAATCCCAGACATTCCTCTTGCCTGGGTCACTGTTCCAAAGCCTTACAAGGACAAGCCAATCAGATCATGCCTACGTGTGCCCAGGAATCCAGTAGGACTGACTACCCATATGAGGAAGAGCTGGCTGTCCAAGAGATTACAGCACCTAGGAAGGAGGGGGAGTGGACATGAAGTGGACTGTAAATGGCACAAACCACTGCAGTCCACTGTTGGGCCTCTCGGCATCCTTCATACCTGTGCCCGTGTGTGTTCTCCCCCAAAATGTGCTGGACCGATATGGCTTAAGAATTTCACAGTCACCCAAGAGTGTGTCTGCTCATGTGTGCACTTCTATATATGCACATAACCCCCCCCACACACACACACCTATGTGCTCTGAGCCCATAGAACACCCTTCGGAGCCTCAGATTTCCCTTTTGGATTTAGACTATCCCTTCTCACAGGACTGCCATGGGGCCTCATCCAGCAGCCGAATGTTTAGAGCTGTGTTCAGTGCTAGAGACATGGAAGAATTCACTTAGAAAACTTTAGCTCCGGGGCTGGACGTGATCCCTCTGGACTTTCCAGGGGATTCCCAAGGGTTGGTTAAGTATTCACATCCTCTCCCTTCAGCGAGTAACTGAACTGTGTCCAATTGCTGGGCTGCATTTGCAGAAATCAAAGCCACCCCCACCCCCGTCTCACATCTGTTGGAGGGAGGGTGGGAGATGACATGGGTAGTGTTTCTGCTGGTGATTTCTTGGGTGGTCCTGAGGAGACTGCATCCCTCCCGGAGCTAGAGTTTCCTCAGTGGGCAATGGAGGTTCCAGATGCTCCCGGTGGAGGACCGTGGGAATCCCGAGATAATTCCCTGGAAGGGTGAAAACTAAGCCTGGGTTATGACAAGCCTCAAGCAACTGATAGCTCTGCCTGTGACCTTGAGACTTTTGGGGCCAGGTGCTAGGACACCTCACCAAGGGGGACAGGCTCATTGGAGGAAAAAGGGAGTTGCCAAACTTAAGAAGAATGTCATGGGATTCAGAGTTCATTAACTCCTTTGCCAAATATTTGTTCCTGTTGTAAGGGACGCCAGACACTTGGCACTCATGTATCCATCCACTTACTATTCCCTGTCCATGACCGACACTAAAAATCAATTGCAGAACTTCTAGAAGAGCCTACAGGCAGCCACAGAATCCTCCTCAATGTACAGTACAGGCAGCTGCCACCGATCGGCACAAGTGATCATGGATCTGACATTCATTTGTCATCTATGGCCCAAACGTTAGCATGGGCTGGCCTGGAGGAAGACATAGGTTCCCAAGGCTGAAGATTTGGCTCTGAGTCTTGCCTTAAAACCCCTGATGAGGTGAGAGTGTGGCTCAGGGGTAGAGCACTTGCTTGGCACATGTGAGGAAGCCCTGTGTTCCACCCCAACATGGCAAAAGCAGACAAATGTCATACCCCGAAGGCCCTTGTGAGGATGAGTAGATACTGAATGGGTGGCAAATGTAATCTACGGAGACCTCAAGGAAAAAGCCAGAGTCATGGGAACCTTCAAGATCAGCTTCATGGAGGCCCACTGTGAACAGGTGCTCTGCTACCTTTTCTGTGGCTGTAACACAGCACCCAGAGGCAGAACAATTTATGAAAAAAAGAGGTTTATTCGGCCCCACAAGGGCTGGAGTTGAGATTTCAAGATAATGGAAGTATTGATGAGTAAGAGACCCCAGAGAAAAATAGAACAGGCAGGTGTTATATTTTTGTCCTGAGAGACAGGAAATGTGAGTTTTCTCCTGAGAAGCACGAAGAGTCAGGTGGGAACTAAAGGGGGGCTTCCCTGAGGTCCCTCTGACTGTTGGGTAGATGTAGTAGTGGGACCATCAACCCGGGATGGTGGATCCCGAAGACTCCAGGGGTTGCTAGCTAGTCCCAGCACCTCCTCAGGCTCTGGACTTTGGGTTCTATCCCCTGGAAGTTCTCTTTCCCTTCCAGCCCAGCCCTGTCCTGATACTGCTCCATGGCTGATTCGCACGATGGCCACAGACTCCTAGGGCCTGTGGGCTGTGCCCCTCTTCACCTGGGAGACAGCTAAGAGCTGCCAGCTGAGGGAGAAAGGACTGCAGCCCTGCCAGCCCCGGGAGCTAAGGGGAAGCCTGGTGGCCAAAGGGAGGAGCATGAAGCCGATGCTTCTCACCTGGTGCCAAGCAGAGAGAGTTGTGCGTCAGGACACCATGTCCAGGGGAACCCCCTAAGCTAATCCTTCCCAAAATCCCCTCAAAGACACACCCAGAGGTATGCTTCAGGCCCTTAAGTGACCTCATGCCAGTCAAGTTGACAAGGAAGATTAATCATGACACCACAGACAGGTACCACACGGGAGATCTTGTGTAGCTAGAGAAGCCAAAGGATCTCTATACACTACACTGAGTGATTTCTAGTGGTTGGTGTTAAACAAAAAGTAAAATATAAATGTATGGCACCTTTCATTGAAGAAAGCAGAAGAGGGTTTCTTCCTCTGCGCTAGCTGCGAAGACGCTGCCATCTCTTTTGTGGCATCGTAGCTGCCCTCCGGCCTCTGGTAAAATCCACGATAGTTAAAAAGAGCATAAAGAAGCTCTTCAGGCATCAGACTGATATGTCAAAATTAAGCAAACCTGGTGGAAGCCCAGAGGTTTCGACAAGAGGGTTTGGAGAAGATTCAAGGGTCAGATCCTGATGCTTACCATTGGCTACAGGAGCAACAAGAAAACTAAACACATGTGGCCTAGTGGCTTCCGGAAGTTTCTGGCCCACAGTCTCAGGGAGCCAGAAGTGCTGCTAATACCCAACAAATCTTACTGTGCTGAGGTTGCCCACAATGCTTCCTCCAAGAACCAAAAAGCCATCAGAGAAAGAGCAGCGCAGCTGGCCATCAGAGTCACCAATCCCAACGCCACGCTATGCAGTAAAGAAAATGAGTAGATGGCTTGTGTACATGTTTTATTTGTGTTTAAGATAAAACGACAAAAAATGGAAAAAAATTGAAAAAGCAGAAAAGGGGTCTAAACTGGTAGGTGGCTCAGCAGTTAAGAGCACTTGCTGCCCTCCCAGAGGGTCCCGGCTCATTCTCTGCACCTACATTAGGCAATCATAACATCTGTCACTCCAGCTCCAGGGAATCTGACACCCTCTTCTGGCCTCCACCAGCAGGCACTGCACTCATATGACACACACACACACACACACACACACACACACTAATAAAAATAAATCTTTAAAGAAAGAACATTTTAAAAAGAAAACACACATATTAAGTTAATTATACAAAAGAAAGGAAGGATAAAACAGAAACTCATTAAGAAGGGCTATAGAGTCGGAGGAAATGCACTGGGGAAGAGCTAGGAACGAGTCTTCTCTGGGAAAATGTTTATGTGGCCTTGAGTTTTAACCATGTGAGCATTTTACATGGTCCAGAAAACTAGATGAAGAGACAAAAGCATAAACCTTGAACTTGTAAACAAAGAGACAGAGATAAAGCTCATCTGCATATAAAATTGACAATATCAATGGGCTAGGCATGAAGCAGATGCACCTGAAATACTAGGATCCAGGAGGTGGAGGCAGTTAGGATTGAGAGTTCTGAGTCAGCCCAAGCTATGTGGCAAGATTCTGTCTTCAAAAGCAGATCAATAACAACAAATCAGTATTAATTACCTTTGCCTTTCTATGAACCAGCATTTGACAGAATCAGCTTAGGAAGGATTTATTTGGGCTCACAGTTTCATGGGATTGCAGGACATTATGGTGGGGATGGGGTATGGCTTTAGAACCACCCCAGATGCTCCAGTCTCTTCCCTACAGCTCTGAGAATTGGACTGATGCTGTTCTTGCTGTGGCTTTCAGGATGGAAACAGGGTGTGGCCAGCACACTCCGGGACTCAGTCTCCCACACTGAGAGCTCAGCTTCAGGTGGAGGGCCAATCTGCGGAGGGCCACAGCCCTCATTGCTCTCCTTCCCTTCATCTTCAGCTGAGGCAGGAAAGGCAGTCACCCTGTCCTGTCTATGTCTCCTCCTACGATCCTCCAGAGCCCTGGGTTCTGCTTCTACCCTTGGGTCCTGATAAAGCAACATCTCAGGACTCCAGTTTAGGAAGGGACCTGAGAAGCCACCTACTCCTCACACAGGGACTGCTGCTGGTGCCCTCCATGCATGAACTGTCCCCCAACAGGACTGGACCACAAGGCCTAGGACTGGAAACCATGGAGGCTGTTCTGTTGTTGGAGACAGGGACTCACTGTGTGCTCTGAGCTGGCCTCAGACTCACCATATACTCAGGCTGGTCTCTTTGTGATTTCCCCGCCTTAACTCTTCCAGTGCTGGTGTTTTAGATGCACACAGACAACCTCACTGGGCACTGCATTTGTAATAAACACAGATGGGCAGTTGGGCCACTGGTTACACACTCTGAGAATCACTGGGGCCCGGAGAGGGACAGAGACCTGCTCAGAGCCATGGGCCAAAGAGCTATAGGTGGGCTCAGGTTAGTTTACTCATTGATTGATTGACAGATTCATTCAATTCAGTTTCATTCATTCATTCATTAGTGAAACCTTTCCAATGTCTTGACTCCATCAGGCACTAGGTCAAGGGGTAGGAGATGGAGCTCACTACTGGGGGACATATCCCCAGGGCCACGTTCCCTGCCCCTGAGCAGAAGGCAGACCCTACTGGTGGAGACAGGTCTACTGATATGAAGAGGGCTGAAGATGGGGACATGGCAAAGCTTCTGCGGGATGTCTCTGTCACGGGTGTGATGGTTCAGAATGCTGGAGAGATCTGAGCTTCAATAGAGAGGTGCCGCCATGCTGGGTCTGGGAAGAGGCCCTAGCTCCCTGTAGTCTAGATAGCTCTGGCTGTTGAAAGGGAAGAGAGGGAGCCCCAGACTGCAGGAAGCCATGGGGTTTAAACAGTGGAACAGAAGCCCACAGGAAAACCGAGAGGTCAAAGGGGGCTTTGGTGGGAGTTAGTGAATCAGAGGCTGGGATGTAAAGTACTTTGTTGGCAGTGAGCGGACTTGGGTGGGGCCAATCTCCAGGCGGCGTGAGGTGGGGATGCTGGGTGCCCAGCCCTCTCCAGCTCAGCTGCCTCCCGCAGCAGGGAACTCAGCTTCCCATGGTTTCTAAGGATGGGCACTTGGAAAGAGCGTGGCTGGGTGCTTCTGGCCAAGAGCCCCTCATGAGGTTGCAGTTAAAATGTTGGCGGGCTGCATTGCCTGCAGGGCTGACAGCTGACAGATCCATTGCCAGCATGGCTTCCTTCCACGGCTGAGCAGGGCCGGAGGCCTCCGTTTCTCCACGTAGACCTGGCACTGCTTTGCAGTGTGACACTGGCCTCCCACCCCAAGAGAAGGTAGCCGGAAGCTCCAAGGGCAAAGGACCCTGGCCTCTGAAGTCACAGAATGCCCGAGACACTCTGACCGGCTGGCTTTCACCAGGGTGAGAGGAGGCTGCCAGGCCCTTTTCCTAGACCAAGCATCCCAACACCCCTTTGTATCTCGTCACAGCCACTGATTGTCACCCTGTGAGGACAGGGAAGACAGGAGGCCATCTTGTGCACTGGCTTCCACAGAGAAAATAGAAATTATGCCAGGCGCAGAACAGTCCCTGGCAGAACAACAAGGCCACCCAGCTCCTCTGCATCTGACGACTGTGGGTTGATGCTTTCCTGAAGCAGATCTGGGAGGCCTGGCTGCTGCAGTTTCCTTCTCTGTCTACAACATCCACCCCTACTATACACATACTCTCTCTCTCACGCTTTTTTAAGTGTCAAATGACCCAAAGCAGTAGCCACTGAGTTTGGAAAAATGTCCTCTCGTGTACTCGGACTACCACTGTTTACTGACTTCTGTCTGTAGGGCAGGCAGGCTTTCTGGCACAGAAAATGAAGAGATGAAGAGAGCAACACTTGGCCACCCTTGTGTGCAGGGTCAGTTTTCCAGGGCTGCCAAACAAAACATCATGGAGCGATAGTTCTTCCACTCTGTCTGCACTCTGTGGAATTGAGGGTTAAGGCTTCAGCTCATGTATGAATTGGGACAACAGCACAGTTCTACCCCTAGGACTGGCCTCCTGGAAGCTGGGGCCGAGCAAAGCAGGTCCCCAGGGTGAGGAGGCTGTTCCAGGGGTACTCACAGTGATGAGCAGCCCTGTGGCCCGGAAGTGGGCTCTTGGGGGTGGAGGTCAGGGAGGAGACTTGGGGAAGGGTTGGCTGATGTATGTATGTCAGCGGACGGCGATGTAGCACGTAGTGGAGGTCTCCCCTGACTGTGAGACAGAGAATCCTGTAAGTTGAGAAGACGAAGATGCCAAACAAGAATTGCCAAGCAGGAAGGGGCAGCCCCAGCCAGAAGCCAAGTCTCCCAGCCTTGAGGGACAGGAGGCCGAGGGGACAGGCAGGTGTGTCCTCCTGGTGGGATGAGGAACTGGCTTACAGCTGGGGTACGAAGGTTGACTTGAGGGACAGGGAAACTTGAAGATAGAAGTCACAGCCCATTCTCAGCTCTTGGGCCTCCAAGAGGCGTCTGGCTTTCTTTTTCTTTCTTTCTCTCTCCGCACTTCCTCAGAGCCCCTCCCACAAGTGTGGAGGACTCTCCCCAAGCCAGCTGCCCAGCTGGTCAATGGGTGCTGTGTTCTCCCTAGCCCCCCCTCCTCGCCCTCACTGCCTCATGTCAGGGTCAAGGCCTTCTCCATTGGGCCTCAGGAAAGTTCTTCCCCCACCTCTGCCCTATCTAGGACAATCCTTAAGATTCTTGAAACAACACCTCACACTTTATCATGTCCTTGGGCCCTGCCCCACCCTGCCCATTGAAAACCCTTCGGGGTTGCCCAAGGCTCAGGGAAAGGGGTCCAAACACCCCAGATTGGCCCCCAGGACCCTGTGAATCCAGCTCCCTAAGAACTTACTACTAACATTTTACTAATGTAGATTAGCTGAACCAACCACTGTGTTTCTTGGTGACGTTTGCCTAAGGCGTACCATGTACTCTACCCAAATGGCCCTGTGGTATCAACTACTCAGAGGGATGAGAGGGTCAAGCCTAGCCCTTGGGCAACCTGTAAAACACTGTCTTAAAATTAAAAATAAAAAAGGTAGAAACAAGACTGGGGCTGTATTTTATTGACATGGCTTGCCTCCTATGCCCAAGGTCCTGGGTTCAACACCGGGAACCACATAGTATATATTTTACAGTAAATAAAAATAATTATTGTGGGGGGGAAGCCTGGTATGATATTGCAAGCCTTTAATCCCAGCACTTGGGGAGGCAGAAGCAGGCAGATCTCCGTGTGTTCGAGGCCACCTTGGTCTACAAAGAGAGTGAGTACAGGACAGCCACAGCAACAGAGAGAAACACTGTCTCAGAAAAAAAATTATGGGCACTGGGGTACATCTGGTAGAGTGCTTGCTTAGCATGCACAAAGCCATGGGTTCAATCCCCAGCACTGCATGAACCACACCTGTAATCCCATCACTCAGGAGGAACGGGCAGTTCAAGGTCATTCCAGGCTACACAGCAAATCTGAGGCCAACCTGGTCTACGTGAGACCCTATTAAAAATGATTCTGGGTGTTTCCCACTTTTTGCTGTGGGACATGCCGGGGCCACAAGGACAGGACGCATGGGTTTCCCCAGTGCATGAATACAATAGGACATTATGTCACCCAAACCTTGCAGTGTAGGCTTCCCCTGCCTGCTGAGTGACTGTCCCCAAGATGTTCACTTGTTGGGGTGACCGAATGACAACCTGGAGATACTAAGGCCATGGAAGAGCCCACAGTGGGCGGGTATGCCATGCCACTCATGGCTGCCTGAGAGGGGGGCATTCGGTTGATGAAGGAAAGACCTGTCATTAGGTTCCACAGGGCAGATTAAGTGGGGCATAGGAGTGAGTGAGCCCCTGACAGTGGCTAGAAGAAAGAAGCTGCAGGCTCCGGGCTCTGAGCCAGCCTCTGGTTTTCTACCACCAGCCCTGGTGTGGTGTCAGGCAGGGAGATTCCGTGTGGTGTGTGAGTGGAGTGAGAGCAGGGGGCATAGGCATGGGGCTGCTTCTCTTGCGCTTCTCTTGAGAGGCTGACTCCAGCCAGGCTCCTTGTTAGTCCAGCCCAGGAGCAGTGACCCCTGCCCAGCCAGCAAAGAAAGAAAGAAAACGAACAAATAAAAATCACGAGCCACACAGCCCCTCTCTCCAGGCTCCTGTGCCCAACTGTCTAATCCTCTTTTCTCTGTAGTAAAACTACATATAGATATAAACACCCAACCAGAAGGAATATTCTATTGGACTGTCTGTTCTCGGGGTCTCTGTACAGGGAATCTGCCGAGGACACCCCTCTGTGATTAGCCTTCTGCTCATTACTCTGCTGCTGAGAGTCACCCACGTGGACCCAGATGTTCCCAGATGTTCGCTGGCTACTGTGCTTCTCTGTCTGCAAGCTACAGTGTATCTGCTTGCTGTTGTCTATAGGTTTTGGGATTCTGTCAGGTGAGCGAGCTTTCATGGGTATTTCCACATGGGCTGCTAACACACAGCTGTAAGAGCTTCCTTTGGGAAGTGGTGGTGCCTTTGTGAAGATGGTCAGATCCCAGAACAAAACTTACAGCTCTACTGATGGGTTGGAAGCTGTTTCCAGCTTCTTCCAGACCCCTGTCATGGCACGGTGGTATCTGACTTGACTTCTGGTGGGTCTATGATGGTCTCTCTTTGGTCTCCATCTGCACTCACTGATGGGTAGTGAAGACGGGGAGCATTGTTCCTAGGGCTCCTGGATCTTCTCTGCTCTCAGTGTAGATACCACCCCTGGGTTAGTTACGTGGGCTGTGAACATCTCTGTGTGCGTCACGGCATCTTCTCCGGATCCTCATGGAGTCTTTTGATGTTTCACCATGTGAGTCCAAGGGATCAGACTCAGACTGTCAGATTTGGCAGCAAGTGCCTTTACCTGCTGAGCCCTATAGCCAGCTCCTTTCCTTACATTTAAATCCATAATCCATACAGAATGGGTTTTATTCTCAGGACCTCTCCCTGTCTGTCTGCTCCAAATGGCCACACCATCCATCTCTCTTGTCTCTCTAAATTGCTACATGACACACCAACACTGAATGCCACAATACCTCTTCTCTTTCTGGGCTCTCCATTTCTATCCTGAGAGCCCTAGGCCACGCCCCTCTCCATGGGCAAAAGCCACGCCCTGCACGAGACAATTAACAGTTGTGGACAAACTATGGCCCAACCAAAATCCCACACTTGGGATTAAACCAAAAACACATTTGCATATCAGATATGCTCTAGTGTATGATATTAAATGGTAGAAGCCAGACCCAAAAGGGCACAGGCTCCACAGTATGCTTATATGACATTCTGAAAAGCACAGACATGTAGGATATCAAAACGTGGACAGGGTCTGAGGTGGAGGAAGTGGTGAACTCTAAAGAGGCACAAAGGGACATGCTTAGGGTGAAGGTCCTACTCTGTGTCTGACTGTAAGTTTGGCAAGAGGCAGATAGAGAATACACTGTGCTGTATGCTGTGCTGTAAATTGTAAGGAGCCAGTGATGTGTGGCTGAGCCTAGAGGAGAAGCATAACAGTGAGCCTTTACAGAGCCTGAGGCAGGATGGCAAGCTCAAGGTCAGCCTGGGAAACTCTGTGAGATGAGGCGAGGACTCAAAATTTTCTATATGTGTTATATGTATATATACATACATATTCGTGTGTGTGTGTTTGTGTGTGTGCGTATGTGTGCAGGGAGAAATGGGGGAGGGATGTAGCTCAGGGGTAGAATGTATGGCTAGAATGTGCAAGGGCCTGGATTTAATCCCCAGCATGGAAAAATAACAACAAAAACAAACCTCCAAGAGATGTGGGCACTCAAGAAAAATGTGCCATGAAAAAGACTTCTTACCATGGAGTATTTTCAGGGAGTATCTGTGGCACACCCACGCAGGAGGCATACGTGTGAACACAAAGGCGCGCACACAGAGGCAGACCTGTAGGACACACACTGAGACGGTGTCCAGCCGTCTGTGGGACTGACAGGCCGCTGGTCTTCGCTTCCTTTGTGCTCTGTGTTTTCTCACAATGGCCACACTTGGCCCTGGTTCTCAGGACCCACTAGAGTCCGGGACTGAGTCAGGGAGGATGGCGGAGGCTGCTGCTCCACAGCTGGGAAAACAGCAGATGCAGACGAACTCTGGGTCCCACCCTGTCAATATTTTGTTTCCTCCCTGGGCAGATAAGGCCGAAGACTGAAAGCATGGGCTTGAATCCAGGCTCAGAAGGCCCCTCAGATGTTCCCAGACTCACAGTTCCGGGTCAGTGGCTCATTCCTGTGAATGAGCAGAAGGTCAAGAGTGCACTCTCTGGTCTCTACCAGGTCAGCTCCCTGGTAGCTTAGCTGTGAGGCCCTGTGCCTTGTCTCCACCTATAACACTGAGACAGATACTGTGTCTGCCTCTTTGGGGTGTCTTGTATACAGTTTGCACATATGCACATAGAACCGTGCCTGGCCTCACTGACATGCTCATTAATGATTCCAAGTTAGCGTCCATCATTCAAAATGTCAGGAAGGTGAGGCGGCTAGTCATAGCTGCAGTCAAGAGCAGAGAGAATGAGAGTGTGCAGGCTAGTATTCAGCTCACTTTCTGCTTTGTATGCAGCTAAGGACCCAAGCCTAGGGAATGGCACCGCCCACTTTCAGGCTGGGTCTTCCCACATCTACTGATGCAGTCAAGACGACCAAAAGCTCCCCAAGCCAACCTGATCTAGACAACCCCCTCACTGAGACCCACTTTCCAGGTAATCCTACACTGGGCCAGGCTGGTAATTAAAACTTACCATCACACTCAGTGTCTTTGTCTATGAAGGCAAGCCTCCCTCTCCTTTCAGACGCAGGACATGAAAACATTTTGTAAGCGTTCACCTCCCTTTTCTCTCAGGAAGTGGGCTGGCTAGTTTTGTGTCAACTCGACACAGGCTAGAGTCATTTGAGAGATGCGCACTGGGAAAATGCCTCCATAAGACAGCTATAGAGAAGACCGTGGGGCGTTTTCCTGATTAGTGACTGATGTGGGAGGGCCCAGCCCATTGTGGGCAGGGCCACCCCTGGGTTGGTGGTCCTGGATTCTATAAGAAAGCAGGCTGAGCAAGGCACAGGGAGCAGGCCAGGAAGCAGCCCCAGCCTCATGGCCTCTGCATCAGCCACCGACCCCAGGTTCCTTCCTCTTAGCAGTCTCACAGGGCAACTCCTAAGGACTACATGGGGGCCTTTGTCTAAGGGTCCCTCCTGTTCTCCCCCCAGGGCTGCCTTCATACTGCAGGTGTCCAGTGACAGGAGCTGTGGGCTGGAGGCAGAGGTCCCGCCTAGGCTATGGCAGGCCATTCTTGTAGTCCCTGGTCCTTGCTGTTCCCTTCCTCACCCCACACAACCCTCCTGCGTGCAGCCATCGGGACTGTTCTACAAAGGCATGTCTGGCGGCACTCTTGTCTCTCCCCTGGCCGTCAGATGGTGCCAGATCTTCTAGGCACAGGTTTCTGGGAACCGGGAGAGTTGAGGCAGTGACTTCCTGGGCCCAGGAATGTCACCAAACCTGCTTCCTTCCTCAGAAGCAGGAGGGGCTGCTGGCTGAATGCAGAAGGCCTGAGGTGGCTCCTGTCTTTCCCAGAGCTCATTCATGGACAGACCGGGAGATGGGAAAGGAAGGAAAAAGCAAGCCGCACTCCCATGGGTCCCCCCAGGCCCCCGGCCAGTTACCATGCACTGTGCACTGCCATCACATTGCCCCCTGAGGCCCCGTGAGGCCACCGTCACTGCCCCACCGAGCACTAGCAGGTAAGGAGACCCAGGCTGGGTCATGTGCTGGCCCTTCCTAAAACCCATGAGTGGGCAGACCTGGCCTGCAGCTAACCGGATGGAACAGTCAGTGACCGCCTTGTGACCCACGCCTCATGCCTCAGGGGCGTTTGGATAAACACACGATGTCAAGAAAGGGTGGTCAGGTAGAGGAGGTCAGGTAGAAGTATAGGGACAGGGACTGTGCTCACAGGCGTGAAATGTGGTGCCGGCTCCCAGGCTCGGCCTCCACTTATCCCCTCATGTAGGTGCACTTTTTAAAAACACTTTTATTTACAGTTCTTATATCTTTTTCTCCCAACTCCACTCCAATCCCTTCCAACACCCCAACACCAGGTAGGAGAGAGAAAGGTTTAGTGGGAGAAGGTGTGTAGTTCTTAGTTGCTTCCTGTTGGTTAAGGTCATTGGGTTTCTTGGAGCCAGTCCAATCCTTGTTTCAGGAGATCTTCAACTTCTTGCAGCTGGCAAAGAGCTCCTCTCAGAGCCCGCACGAGACAAATAGTCTGACCCTGTAGACCATCTGAATCAGTCCCGCATCACACACCTGGAACCAAAACAAAAACATGTTTATGTCCACAACACCCTCAGGTCTTTCTTACTCCTTCCCTCCGTGTCCCAAGACAGGTGTTCTGGGTACCTTGAGACTTGTCCTAGGAGGTCACTCTGAGGGCCAGGACCTGGTTCCAGGAGGGTGTCAGGATGACAGCGTACCTACCAGCCAGATCAGGGTCAATGTTGAAGTATCATGTGACCTTGGAGTGCCAGGATGGCTCTCTGGTGACTCCAGAATATGTGCCTGGGCTCTGCCCTGAGTCACAGCCCTGAGTGTGACTGCAGTAGCTGCCACTTCCTGGAGCCCCCACCCTGCCTTCCTGAGACCGTAAACCCATTGAGCTCCACAAGAAGGGCATGCCGCCACCTGTGGGCTGGTACCCCACCTTTCAGCACTCCTCATGCCTTATCAACCCACCTGAACCACAGCCTACAGTGACATCCCCGGCAAGGGATGAATTAATGCCACAAACCCCTGCAGGAACATGTGACCTAACTCCAACCCCCAGAAAACTTCAGACCCTCCCAAACTGGCATTCTTCAGATAGTAGCTGGCTTGTTCTTCGGAAATCTCAAAGTCATGAAACACAAGGGAACACAGAGGAACTGTTTCAGCCCACAGGAAGCTTGAGGGACACAAGTGACGTCAGTGGCAGATCCTGCCTGGATCCTGGGTCCTGGCAGGGCCCTACGGATACAGCACATGAGAGCTGAAAGGGGTCTGTAAGCTGGCTGCTGGTTCTGAGCTGATGTTTGTGCTGTGATCATGTGGAACAATGCTCTTGTTCCTAGGAAATACATGCTGCATTTACGCCCCAATAATTTTGAGAAAATATTTAATATATACATCTGTACACATAGATTTATGGGCGCATCAGACAAATGTCCTGAAATGTTAATAACTCTGTCTGCCCGAAATGTTTGTGCGCAGGTGTGTGCATGTGGAGATCATCAAGTGTCTTGCTCAATCTCTCTCTGCATTTTAAGAAACATTTTAAAATTTTATGTACATGAGTGTTTGTGTGTGTGTATGTTCACCACATTCTGGCCAGAAAAGGGCGTCAGATGCCCTGGAACTGTAATTGCACAGACTTGAATGACCTTGTGGGTGTTAGCAACTGAACCCAAGTCCTCCTCAAGAGCAGTAAGTGATCTTAACTGCTAAGCCTTTTTTTGAAACAGGGTTTCTCACTGAATGCAGAGGTCACTAATTCAGCTGGACTAGGTGGCTAGCAAGCCACAGGAATTTTCCTCCCTCCTCTCCCCTGTCACTGGGGCCCCATGCATATTTTTCCCTGTGTGGCTTTGTTGTGGTTGTTGTTTTTGTTGTTCTTATTCTTCTTCTTTCTTCCTTTTTTTCTTCCTCTTCCTCCTCCTCCTTCTCCTCTTACTCCTTCTGTTTTTTTCTTTTCTATAATATATGTTATTTTTTTCTTTTTAAATATAATTTTTATTTATTACAGTTTATTCACCTTGTATTCCATCTGTAGCCCCACCCTTATCCCCTCCCAATTCTGCCCTCCCTCCCTCATCTCCTCCCATGCCCCTTCCCTAGTCCACTGAGAGTGGAGGTCCTCCTCCCCTTCCATCTGACCCTAGCCTATCAGGTCTTATCAGGACTGTCTTTTACAGCCCTCCTCTGTGGCCTGGTCAGGCTGCACCCCCTCAGGGGGTTGATCAAAGAGCCAGCCATTGAGTTCATGTAAGAGACAGCCCCTGTTCCTCTTACTAGCTCTTTTGGAGAATGAGCTGCCACCGGCTACATCTGTGCAGGGGTTCTAGGTTATCTCCATGCATACTCACTGGTTGGAGTATTCGTCTCAGAAAAGACCCCTAGGTCCAGATTTTTTGGTTCTGTTTTTCTCCTGCTAGATCTCCAGACCCTTCCAGGTCTTTCCATCTCCTCCTTCTTCCATAAGATACCCTGCACTCTGCCCAAAGTTTGGCTATGAGTTTCAGAATCTGCTTTAATACCCTGCTGGGTATAGTGGTATAGATCCAGCTATACCACTCCTAGGCATATATCCAAAAGATGCTCAAGTATACAACAAAGACATTTACTCAACCATGTTCATAGCAGCTCTATTCGTAATAGCCAGAACCTGGAAACAACTGAGATGTCCCGCAATGGAGGAATGGATACAGAAATTGTGATACACTTACACAACGGAATACTACTCAGCAATTAAAAACAAGGAAATCATGAAATTTACAGACAAATGGTGGGAACTAGAAAAGATCATCCGGAGTGAGGTATCGCAGAAGCAGAAAGACACACATGGTATATACTCACTTATAAGTGGATATTAGACATATAATATAGGATAAACATACTAAAATCTGTACACCTAATGAAGCTAAGCAAGAAGGAGGACCCTGGGTAAGATGATCAATCTTCATCCAGAAAGGCAAATGGGATAGACATCGGAAGAGGGAGAAAACAAGGAACAGGACAGTAGCCTACCACAGAGGGCCTCTTCTGGTTTTTTGAGACAGGATTTCACTGTATAGTCCTGGCCATTTTGGAACTCACTCTCTAGACCAGGCTGCCCTCAAACTCAAAAATCTACCTATCTCAGCTTCCTGAGTACTGGGATTAAAGGCATGTGCTACCACCATCTGCTCTATTTTTTTTTCTTTTCTTTTCTTTTTCCTATGTGGCTTTAAAAAAAAAAGCTTCTTTATTGATTCTTTGTGAATTTCACATCATGCACCCCAGTACCTGTCATCTCCCTGTTCCCTCATATCTGCTCTCTGCCCTTACAACCTCCCCCACAAAGTAAAACACACAAATAAACAGGCAAAAATAAACAAAACAAATCATAGAAGACATTGGTAGTGGAAGCTGTAGTGTGTTCCAGTATGTCCCACAGTATAACCCTCTGTCCTCACATCTTCACTTGCAAATGTTCGTTGTAATGAGTCATTGGTCTTTTGTGACACCATCAATATTGGATCCTTCCCCAGGACCCCTCCCGGTTCTCCTGCTGTTGGTTTGTGTCATGGAGTTCCTGCAGCTTTGGATCAATAGGACCAGCCCTTTCACGTGCCCCAACAGTTTACAGATAATGTAGATTTGGGGGTGAGTGAACTTGAAGCCCTGGACCTGAGCCTGAGTGGTAGCTGAGCTGGTCAGACCATCGGCTCTTCTTTATCCAGGGTGAGTTCTCTAGCACTGCTCTGGCTAGAGCACCCAATTCCCTCATGTCCTCAGGACAGGCTCACTGGCACCCATGCCTTGAGTGTGAGCTCCACTGTGTTGCCCAGTTGAGGTGCAGAGCCCATTCTCCTGAGTGCTGGGCCGGCTCTCCCACTCTCACATCCTCTGGGCTGGATCACCCTTGTCTTTGCCAACGGGAGCTGCTCTCCTGCCAGTGAGGGGCAGGGACAGCTCTCCTGCTCAACTATCCAGGTGGTGAGGGGCAAGGGGTCGGGGGAGAGGAGAGCATCATTCCCTCGCCCAGTCCAACTCACAGCAGACAAGTGGTAGACATTTCTCCTCCCAGGAATTGGTCTGAGACTCCCCAGAGAGACTGTTCACTCTTCCCCCATTTTCACTTGTCACCCTGGCTAGTCTGGAACTCCCTACATAGACCAGGCTGGTCCGGAACTCACGGAGATCCTCCTGCCTCTGCCTCTGCCTCTGCCTCCTGCATTGGCTCTCTTTCACACTTGCTCTTACTGAAGCTCTTTTCCAGGCTTTAAAGCAGTGGTTCTCAACTGGTGGGCCACGACTTCTTTGGGGGGTCAAAGCCCCTTTCACAGGGGCTGCCTATCTGATAGTCACATTACGATTCATAACAGTGGAAAATTTACAGTTATGAAGTAGCAATGAAATAATTTTATAGTCACCACAACATGAGGAACTGTATTAAAGGGTCACAGTGTTAGGAAGGGTGAGAACCGCTGGGTTAGACATACACACCTCCTTCCCTGTAAGTCTCCAGTATGGTGCACTGCTTCTGTCTAATTAAATGTCTAATTCTTCCTCCCTCCTTGAGGCCCCTTTGCAGCCCTGGCCCTCTCATTGTAACAACCCTCATTGCAGGGAAGTGTATCAGCTTCCTTTGCGGACCCTGCAACTCTCTCACTCCTTCCTTCCTTCCTTCCTTCCTTCCTTCCTTCCTTCCTTCCTTTCCTTCTTTTTTTAAACAACTTCCTAGTTCTAAATTCAGGGCATTAACAACCAAAACCTACAATAAAATGGCTGTCACAATTATTTTTTGCTTGTTTTGTTTTTGTTTTTGTTTTTTGAGACAGGGTTTCACTGTTTAGTTCTTCTGGCTGTCCTGGGACTTGCTTTGTAGACCAGGCTGGCCTAGGAACTCACAGAGATCTGCCTGCCTCTGCCTCCTGAATGCTGGAATTACAGGCATGCGTCATCACCACCTAGCCAAGCATCTATTTTGTATTATAATATACTCGCTCATTTAATCTAACCTTGGCCACACAAGGTCAATTCTATTCTTCCGACATCACATGTCATGTAAACAGCACAGGTGGCCATGGTAGCTGGTAAAACTCTGCTCTGAGCCCTTTGAGTCCAGGAAACAGATATAGGGCAACAGCAACGAAAACACAGTCAGAAAGGAGCCTGGTGTACCTGGAAGGCTTCACACAGGAGGTGCTGCTGGGCCTTGAAGCAGGTGTAGGAGGTCTGCAAAGAAGCTCTCTGGGTAGAAAAAAAAAATGGGGGGGGGGGGAGGGACAAGGCTAAAGTCTTAGGAATTTAAAAGGACAGGTCACTGGGGAGTTTCTGGGCCGCACCAACTTGGAGATGGAAACACTGGCTTTTTGTTACTGCCTGCAAATGTCTTTCATGTGACCCCGGGAGTCCTGGCATCCCATAGTCACTCTTGAATTTCCCAGTGTGACTTTGGACAGTGTAAGTATGAGAGGCTCTCAAATATTTGGCAACTAACTGCCTTCCACTCTCTTCCTGTGTTCCTTCTGGGCCGCCTTGTGCCGCTAAGGGCAGCGGGAAGCCCAGAGCTGAGCCCCCCAGGAAGCTGGCTGCAGGACAGCCGTTCACTTGCTCAGCTGAGCTCATGCACATTTCCAGACAGGCTGTGTGACAGTGCCCTGTCAAGTGTGGGGACCCTTGCACCTCTGCCAACTAACTGCGGGCTAGCCTCTTCCTGGTGTTGCTCCCTAGCTGGGTTCAAGCAAGGCCTGCCAGGAGAGGCAGAATTCCAGCATGGAACAGCCAGGCCTTCAGTTTCCAGAGAACAGCAAGAGGGAGACTCACTGTCCCAGTTCTCACAGGAGCTGCTTGGCTCCCTTTCATTCTCATCACCTATGGCTCTTCAGGGGACTTCGTGTGCCTCAGATGCCACCTCCTTTCCCAGGCCCTAGGTACCTAAGACCTGCTCCCCTCACTTCCTAGAAGCTTTGAAGCCAGGGGGAGACAGCTGTCTCCAAACATTCATGGGTTACAATTCCTGCCTGGGTTCCTACTCTGCTTCTCCTCTAAGCACTATGAATTAGATCTAAGCTGAGCCAGCACTGTAATAGCGATGACGATGATGATGATAATGATGATGATGATGATGACGATGATGGTGATGATGGTAATGATGACGATAGCGGTAATGGTGATGATGGTGATCATGGTGGTAGTGATGATGGGTATCTGTCCTGGTTAGTTTTATTTATTTGTTTGTTTGTTTAATCAACCAGATACTAGAGTTATCTGGGAAGAGGAACTTCAGGTGAGAAAATGCTTCCATCAGATTGCCCATAGGCAAGTTCATACAGAATTTTCTGGATTAGTGATTGACGTGAGAGAACTCAGCCCACTGGGTGGAGTTTTAGTGGTCCTGGGTGGTATAAGAAATCCATGGAGAACAAGCTGAAAGCAGCACTCCTCCATGGCCTCTGCTTCAGTTCCCGCCTTGAGTTCCTGCTCATCACTTAAGCCACGTGCAGTCAGGAGAGCAGACTAGAGCATGAGGTGGTGATGAAGCAAGTGTGTACATTCTGAGCAGAATGAAAGTCTGGGCTAGGGAGCGCCCTGTGGTTAAGAGTGTATTAGAGCTCAGGCAGAGAACCTGATTCAGTTCCCAGCACCCACCTCAAGCATCTTACAACTGTCTGGGATTCCAACACAGGGGATCTGATGTCCTCTTCTGGCCTCTGAAATGACTTGCACTCATGTGCAAGTCACACATGAGTGCATACACACACACACACACACACACACACACACACACATGCACACATGCACAGATACACATGAATATACATAAAAAAATTCTTAGAAGACACAGACCAGAAATCTGTGGGAATAAAATAACCAGGGCATATGATAAATGTCAAGATTTCATAAACCTGGGATATCTGTCCTGTGTGTGTCTCTGTGTCTTTCTACATTTTATTTTCTTTTTAAATATTTGTTTGTTTGTTTATGTGCATGGGTGTTCTGCCCGAGTGTGTGTCTGAATGTGAAAGTGCCCAATATTGTTTTCTGAAAATGGATTTTGTGACAGGTCATGGATCCCGGATGCCTGCGGGTGCAGAAGAAAGGTTCTGCGTGAGACGCAAAGGGCGAAAGCCCAGGGACAGGTCTTCCTGGCAGCTCTCCCTCACCTCCTCCTCCTGAGAGGCAGTGGTCAGCCCTCCCCAGCCTCGGCAGGGATCCCTGAGAAACATCCGTCAGGTCCTGTATGCAAAGCTCTGTGTACCTTCCAGTGCAGGCAGGGAGACTCCAGCTGGGGCAGACAGCGGGAAGACAGGCTTAGAAACAGGTGATGGGGGGAGGGACCCGGGCTTTGTTAGACTTCCACAAAATCGGGTGGGGGGGGTGAGACAAACCTTGAGCTTCCAAAGCCCAACCCTCTCTGGTCCCCATGGAGATTAGGGCAGCCTGACAGGGTCACGCCCACCCGGGCCAGAGGCGGCTGCAGCCCCAGGGCTCGGATGGCAGAACTACTCTGTCCTGCTGGCCGCTCCAGTCAGGCGCCACTGGCTTCTCGCTGGTGTCAGAAGCATCTTGGCTCTGAGAGTAGCCTGCTGTCCCCACGGAAGCCTCAAGTCCTCAGCCGTCAGAGGGAGGGGTGAAACGTGTGAAAACAGATACCTGGTGAAGAAAACTGTGGGCCGAGGAAACGATGGAATATTGAATGCTGGGCGAGAACGTTCGCTGCTCATTATTCAGAAAAAGGGAAATTTACAGGGCTAGCCAGTGTGATCCCATTTCTGACAGGAAAACAAACAGGCGGGACCAACTATGTGTGCTTGCCAGGAAAAAGAAAAAAAAAAAAAAAAAAAAAAAAAAAAAAAAAAAAAACCAGGACAGGAGAAAATTAAAATATGCTTGGTCTTGTTTCTTGGAGAAGAGTCCATGTAACTTATTCCCGTGTTTATTTCTGAAGTTCTGGTTAATGCTGCCATCTGGATTCTCTTTCCAGCAAGGCACACTATGTCCTGCTTTCCTTGCTGTAAGGCCATTCCGAGCCCACGTTAAGCTAGGGGCAAAGGTGATTGTCTCTATAGATTCAGAAACCAAGGCTCAGAGAAGTTCAGAGAGGCTGAGACCAGCCTTAGAGAGCAGCCAGCAGAGACACCAACGACGAGACTACGAAATTAGAGCATTAAAAAAATCCCCCAGGGGCCTCCCGGGGGCGGAGGGACACCTCCGAAGCTCCTGTTTTCCTAAACGTCTTAAGTAAAACACCAAGGGAAGAGAGAATAGAAGCAGCGAGTCTGGATGTGGTCATCACCCAGCTTCGAAGAAAGCCTTAAATGAGGTGGGGAGGACGACTCAGGAAAAGGATGGAATGCTGAGGAGCCACAGGTCTCAACAGGCTCGCGCGTGCATGCATGCGTGTGCGTGTGCGCGCGCGCACATGCATGGCACATGCGCACATGCCCATGTTCCCACAGACCTCTAGGCTCCACTGGGGCAGCCCCTGGACTGGTCCCCAACGTTGATGGGGAACCGCAGCTGCCCTCCCCCTCCCACCCCCACAGGTGCCTTCCTCCTTCCTCTTTCTAATACTGCCCTTCCCTTCCCCAGACAGCTTCTTTTGAGGTCTCAGGTTCCCCTCCGAGGCCTCGAGGTTTGGGCTGCCCCGGAGGACATGGCCTGGGGCCCTGACAACGTGCGGAAATGGTCAACCCCGGCGCTGCTGGCCATCATGGGCACAGTCCTGACTGCGGCCACCAGCCCTGGCTTCGTGGCCATGATCACCCAGAAGGGCCTGGACTTCGGTAATTGGATGCCTTTCTCCCCTTTCCCCCTTTCCCCGAGGGACACTCAGGATGCACAGCCCTTTAAATCGGGTGCCTGGTAAGCTCATAGCTCTGCTAGGAGACTTCCTTCCTACCGTTTTTTATATAGAAGGAAACTATGGCACAATCTCATAGGGCTGGGGAGTGTCAGAGCTGGGACTAGAGCACTGGTCTAGAAGATTTCAAGGAACCCCGGACCATCAGGGTCCTCATGGTCCCCCCTCTACACCTTCCGCATTACAAATTTCTAGGCCTGCTTTGCTGCCTGCTGGCAGGCTCGGGGGAAAGCTACCCCACATTACTCCCCATGCCGGGGGAGTGGGAGGGGAGAGTGGGGGGGGAGGGCGGTAACAACTTTGCTCACCTGCTTCGCTGCCAGGTGCCTCCCAGACCCTGCGGGTCCCGATTCTTCCACGGCAGGGCTGGGTGAGACACACCAGTTCACTCGCTCGGGCAAGTGAGCAAAGGCTCTCAAAGGCTTTGGGAAGTGCGCGCCTCCGTTTGAGCTCAAGTACTCGCTGAGGCCCTCCTCGGGGCCCCGCTTAGTGCTGCCTCCTGGTGGCAGAGGGAGGAACTGCAAAACTCAAGGTGATCTAGGCTCAAACCAGACCAGGGGGAGGCAGGTCCTCAAAACCAGTATGCACAGACCCCAGGGGGCCTGTTTTTCCATCCTTGGGACTCACGTTCCCGGCCTGGGGCTTGAGCGTGGGGAATAAGAGACCTATATCCCCATCTTGCCTCCACCACGTGTCAGCTGTGACCTCTCGTCCATTCCCCTGAGATGGAAGAGAGAGGAAAGACCCCCTCTCTAGGATTGCTCAGCTTTGCAGTGAGCAACGCCAGGTGGGCAGGGAGACCCCGTGCATTTTGGTTGTTACTCTTGCTGGTTATGACTACCTTTGGGCTGGTTCCTGAGAAACTGGAAGCCTGCTCTGCTCACCTCTCTGCCTGCCTCGTCATCCCCCCTCAGGCGACTTGTTTGCCTGTTTAATTGCATCCTTGGTGCTGTTAGCCACATAATCACTGGTGGCAGAATTTCTGCCTCTGGGGCATTCATTTATTTACCTAACAAATAGGAAGTGTCAGGCACCGTGGTAAATACCGGAGACACGTTAATACATAAAGCTGACGTTGCAGCGGACCCTGGGGACTTCCGTCTAGCATCAATCAGCGTTGTGTGAATAGATGTCTAATTACAAAGAGAAATGGGTGCTCCAGATGAGCCGTTCAGGACTGTGGAGACGGTTCCAGCTGTGTCAGGGAAGCTTCCTGAAGGAAGGGGCGATGGGGAACAGTAGACGTTTGAACAGGTGACCACGGATGAATAGCAGGAGTCGAGTGTGCAAAGGTTCTGAAGAGAGAGTCTGGAAGGTGTCAGCGGGAGTACAGCCCAGAGAGAGAGACGCTTGACCAGCTGTGTGGGGGTGGTATTTCTGAACACCGTTCACAACCTGCAGCCCACAGGCTCAGGGTGGTTTGCCGTATATTGCTGAATGACCTATGAGCTAGGAAGCTTTTTGTTTGGGGGGGGGTGCGTGTGTACATGGACATGATGGTGAACACGTGTGTAGTACCTCTGAGAGGCAGGGGAAACCTCAGGGGTTGCCCCTCAGGCACCATGCATTGTGTCTGTATGTGTGTGTACCCACACGCATACGTGGACATGGTTGCGTGTGGGTGAGACTGCTCGCATGTCATGAGGAGGCCAGAAGTTGACATTGGGTGTCTTCCTGGATCACCCCATCTTACATTTTGAGGCAGATCTTTAATCCAGAGCTCACCGATACAGCTGCTCTAGCCAGCCAGCTTGCTCTGGGACCCCTGTTCCACCTCCTGAGCACTGGGATTACAGACAAGGCATCCCCCCATTCAGCCCTTATGTGGGTCCTGGGGATCTGAGCTCTGGTTCTTATCTGTTTTGTTTTGTTTTGGTTTGGTTTTTTGTTTTGTTTTGCTTTGTTTTTTGAGACAGCTGTAGACCAGGCTGGCCTCAAACTCACAGATGGGCCTTATCTTCTTGTCACTTTACCTCCTGAACCATCTTCCTCAGGCAATTGCTTTGTGTTTTTTAGAGACAGAATCTTGCTGTGTAGCCTTGAACTCAAGCTCTCCTACCTCAGGGTTTCCAGTGCTGGGATTACAGGCATACACACGCACAGCCCTTAAGGATGGGCTTAGTGATTCAAATGGTTGAAGAATAAAAAGAATGGCCGACTGCACGTGAATGACCCCTCCAATGTCTGCAGAGTGGTGCTGGGACATGGCCCTCTTTCTGTCTTTGCTTTAGAGTGGTACCCAGTATGGAAGGAGCGAGGTTCCGGGCCATCTGAGGACAGGCCCCCCGCAGTCCTGCCTGTCCCACTGTAATCGGGCCCAAGGCTCTGGAGCTTCCAGGGGCCTCCATCGCTGCTGGTGAGTGGACTGATGTCTGAGCTTGTCACTCTCTGCTCTGTCCTACAGCGTGCCAGCAGGGTGTGGTCGTGTTGCAGAAGGAGCTACAAGGCATCAGTATTCCCGAATTCTCTGGAGAAGCCTTTAAGTTGAAGCACCTGAGGAAAGGCTATTACTACTTCTACAGGTGAGGCCTGCCGAGGCTTAGTCCTCCAGACGTGGCTTACTGCGACCCAGGGCCCCTAGCCATCCAAGTTCTCAGCTCACGGAGTTTAAGACTGCAAACCCAGCAGCCCAAGGAGTTAGCGTGCCTCAGGATGAGCCCAGAGGAAGCCACCCAAGTTTGTCTTTCTAGCACCTTCCACCACTCCCACAGGAGGCATCATGAAACCCAAACCCCTGGGCCACACACGTGTATTTCAGATGCAGAAGAACGGCCTGTGCCCCAACTTATCGCTCACAGGCTTCAGGGCCTGTCTGAGCCTGGTTCACGTGTCCATGGACACGTCTCTCTCTGCACCTCCCAGCGTCAGGTCCTCTCAATCCTCCAGAGACAGAAGAGCCACCCAGTAACCCCAACAGCACACTCCCCTCAGCTCTCAGTGGAGAGAGAAGCTTGTAACACAAGCCCAAAGCTTCCCTCTGACCCGGGTTAAACAGTGCACATGCCTTGAACCAGTCACTGGGCATGGGGGACCAGAAAAACTAATTGGCTGAGGCCCCGCCTCCAGCTCCCCCCACAGACACAGGTGAGTTCACCTTTCCTAGCATGGCATGGGTGAGAGGAGCTCCCCAAAGCACGCTGACATATCCGCTGTCCCAAGAAATGGGGTGAGGCCGCTGGAAAGAAAACCCCCAGGAGTTTCCTACGGAATTGCATGCCTGTTCCGTTCAGCAGACTTCCGAAGCACCTAATCAGCAGCAGATTGCACACTCCAACAGAGGGAACACTTTCCACCCTACACAGGGCCCACAGTCAAGGCTAGCGTCTGCCATCTTTGCTGATAGTCACCCACCCTACAAGACGGAAACTGTCTGCCATTGTAAACCCAGGGAGCCTGAGGCATCAAGTGATCGAGTGATCTGTCCAGGGCAGGCACGTGGGTAAAGGGCTGCAAGGAGCTCTCTTGGAACTCAGGGTACTGACTGGGGCTTTTTTCTCTGCAGCATGGTCGTGGATGTATTTCAAATCCCTGATCCCAAGATCAAGCTCTCGCCCAATGATGGCCTCCAGCTGTCCATTAAAAATGCCAGCGTCAAGATCAATGGAAGATGGAAATCAAAGAAGAATTTCCTGTGAGTCTCATGCACAAGGGTTGCTGGATGGACTGGTGGCCCTTGGAGGCATCAGAGCGAGGGTGTTGGGAATGTCCACTTCTGCCTTATCTGTAGACAGGTGTTGCACAAAGTTTCTGGGCTGGGGGAGGGGGCTCTTAAAAGTACTCCACAAACCCCTGGATGAATAGCTGAGTTCATTTATACCCAAGTGCAGGACGTGGCAAGGCTGAGTTTTTATGTGTGGCTCAGAAGGGAGACCTAAGCAGGGCTTCCAGTTTCTTTCCTGTATTAGTCAGCTACTGCTGCTGTGTAAAAACATCACAGTGGCTTGAGACAGTAACCGTGATGCATTGTGTGTACCTGTGTACCAGCTAAGCCCAGCTGAGAGGTGTAGCCCCTTCCCTGGGGTCCTGTGTGCCACCCAGAGCACAGTGATAGGAAAGGTGCAAAGGGCAGCCCTGATGGTGCACGCTCCTGTCCCCTGTCTTAATATGAATTCGTTTCGTTCTTCTTACAGGGGCGGTGATTAAGTTCACTAATCAATTACTGGGTCAGAAATTGCTTAAAGTCACAACACCGAACACTGAATCTTAGTGACAAAACTGAGATGTTCACCTCTGTGTTCATCTGCTAGGACAAGGTCTGGGTGAAAAATAATAATAATAACAGAAGCCCAGAGAGGTTAGCAAACATGCACAAAGCCACATAGTGAGGGCTCTGGGGGAGGCAGATTAACCAACCACCAGGTGGAAACAGGCTGGCCTGTCAGGTTAGAACCCTGGCATCCGGTGTCGTGAGGTTCATGTGCAGCCTCTGCTCTCTGAAGCTCCTGGCCCTGGAATGGGACCTGTGGTCCCCCGCTGATGGGGAAGCATGAGGAGGAAAGGGTTCACTCCAGGTCTCTTCTCTCTATCTCCCACTCAGCAAAGCCAATGGCAAGTTTAGCTTGAACGTCAAAGGTATCTCCATCTCCGCCGACCTGAAGCTGGACACTGACTCCTCAGGCCACATCACCGTCAACTCTTCCTCCTGCTATGGTCACATCGACAAAGTCCGTATCCGAGTCTCAGGCGGCATGGTGGGGTAGGTCTCCTGGAGCTGCAATCCCAAGAGGAGACTGTCCCTCTAAGTCCCCTTCTGCAGAAGGTAGAGCTGTAGACTCGCCTTCACACACAGGCATTTTCCAGAGCCTTGGGTGTGAGAGGGGCAGGGCCTCAGGTGGAGCAGATGCTGTCCCAAGGCCCAGCTCAGTACTGCCAGGCATCCAGAATCTTACCCCACAGTCACCTGTGGGACTGGCTCCACACCAGGCCTGGAAAGCCTGCACAGAGCATGGCCAGCCCTGATGACATCTCACATGTACCTTCATCAACCAGACCCTTGCTGTGCAGCCAACATGGCTCAGACTATTCGTGCTCTCACGCCACCTGCCCAAGAACACAGGAAGCGGTTTCGTGACCAGCCATTGAGCAGTCACAGGCTCTCAGGCAGTCTGACCCCGTTTTCCTAAGGCCCCTGTCCCAGTGGGGGAGAGAGATGTTAGTGAGGTCATTATGCCGGTGAAGGGCTCACTGAGGACCATAAGAACTTAGAGCAGGTACAGAGTGCCCCGGACTTGTAGAACTGGAGGACCTGGCCCAGTCTGGGGGCAGGAGGAAATGACATTTGAAATGAGATGAAAAGAGTGAGTAGGCGGAAGTTGGCGATTGGGATGTTTTGGACAAGGCTGGGGGACCACATGTGCAAACTGTGGTGAGAGGAAGCAGAGGTACCAGGGAACAAGGCAGGCCAATGTGCCTGGTTTAGGAAGAGGGAGGGCGGTGGGGGATGGGGCAGGTGTTGCCATTAAGAAAATAGTCCCGTAAGCAGGTTGCTGCAAATGGGGAGAAGTGTCTGATGAAGGCTGCAGGGCCAAGGGCTAGTTGCCAGGATTCCCAGGCACACCTGAAAGTCCCTTCTATGCCCCCACATGTCAACCTCCAGGTGGCTGATCCAACTGTTCCACAGGAGAATCGAGAATTCCCTGAGAAACATCATTTACACAAAGGTAGGAGGGCTGGGCATCGGCGGAGGCAGGACGGTGGCCTCGGAGCTACACCTTGGCCTTGGCGGGCGCCTTGGCCTTCACCCCAACTCTCTCAGCATCCACAGGGCATTCAGAATCCAGAATTTCATCCCCAGAGCCCAGCTGTGTGCTCTACAGAGAGGCTCCACAGACCAGTCAGGGGAGGCGGCCTCCCACCCAGCAGGCCTTCCTGTAACTGTGTGCCAAGCAGCCTGTGTGCACCTGCCCCCGACAACCTCTCCACAGACGAACAGCCGGCCCCCATCCCTCCCCTCCTTCCCTTGCCCTGCCTGGTGCTGCCCTAGAGCACAAACCACCAGGAAGAGGCTGCATCAAGGAGGGACCCCTGTGGCGTGTGGAGCACGGTGGGTGCTGCTGAGGGTGCGGATGGCAGGGCGCCCCCCCCCACGCTGAGGGCAGACATAGCTTAACACAATCCTGAGAACCCTCTGTGTGTCCTCTGCCCTGGGTCTCCGGCGTGGCAGCAGCCCCTGGCTTAAGGAAGTGGGGCATCAGGTGCCACGAGGCTGCAAGTGAGCCTGAGCAGCTGGGGAGTTGAGGCCCTGGGAGGCTGCTGATTTGAAGCACCCCCACCCCACTGGCCTGGGGAACACACAGTCCTGAGAAGCAGCTGGGTGCTCAGCCATCCCTTCTACCCATTTCATCCTGGGTGACCGAGAGAAGTGACACAGGGGCCTCAGAGAAGAATGGCCCAGCTCCTCTTGGGACTTCAGGGCCTCCCCTGACAGAAGCACATGGCAGGGGAAAAGTCTCCACCCGTCCCTCTTCCCTTCTTCCTTTCCAATCCCTCCATCTCTCCCTTCCTTCTTTCCTTTCTCCCTCTTTCACTCAGCCTTAGTCTAGCAAGTAAGTGGACTTTATTCCTTAGTCCATTCAGACACACACACACACTGCATCTTTTTAAAAAAGATTGATTTATTCATTATTTATACAGCATTTGGCCTGCATGTGTGCCTGCACACCAGAAGAGGGCATCAGATCTCATTCTAGATGATTAGGAGCCACCATGTGGTTGCTGGGAATGGAACTCAGGACCTTTGGAAGAACAGCCAGTGCTCTTAACCTCTGAGCCATTTCTTCAGCCCCCACACTGCATCTTTTAATTAGAGGGCTAAGACCATTTACATTTATGGTCACTGTGTGTGTGAGTAAGCACACTGGGTATGCGTGTACTCGTGTATAAATGCAGACACACTTGTGCCCACTCTGCCACGGTCCAAGGATGACTCAGGTTATCTGTCCTCACTTTCCACCCTGTTTGCAAGTCTCTTCATCACTTTTCTGCTGCATACACCAAGCAAGGTGGCCCTCGTGCTTCTGGACATTTTTCTGTTCCCACCTTCCACCTCTCCGTGGGAATCACTAGTGTTCTGTTGCTCGCGCTACCTGCCCAGTGTCTACATAGGTCCTGGGGATTCAAACTCAGGCCCCCACTCTTGCAGGGCAAACGTTTTTACCACTGAACCCCACCTTCAGGGTTGTCACTGAGAGGTGCGCACTAACTGCTTTCTCTTAAAGGTTTCTTAAAAGTTTACTGAGATACAGGGTGAGTCCTTCCTCCCCCTCACTGGTTATTCTCCTAATGAGGTGCGTTCTTGCTCAAGATCTCAAGCTGGTGTGGGTCTCCACGTGTGTGTGTGTTGTCTTCCCACCCCCTCCACTGCGGTTTAGTCCCAGTTCTTGACTTCCCTTTTGGCGCCCCAGGACAGCTTTGCTGGGTAGAGCTCTTGGCTGACAGCTCCTTGTTTGGGGACTGCATTCCACACACACGTCCTTGTGCTTGGGGCTTCTCCGTCAGCTGTGCCTTGTTCTGGGAACTCCGCTGCTCTAAGCGGCTTTCCTCCTGCAGCCTCCAGGCCTTTTTCTTTGTTCTGGTTTCTTGGCTTTAGCTACACTATGACTATGATGGGAGACGTTCTCTTCCTGTAGTGTCTATGTGGGGTTCCAGAATACCTACTGTACTTAAATGTCCCTTCTTTTCCCAGACTTGGGGAATTTGCTGATATATATACATGTATACACACATAGATATACATATATATGTATACATATATATGTATATATACATATATGTGTGTATATACATACATACATATATATGTGTGTGTAAATATGTATATATATTTTGAGACAGGGTTGTAGCCTTAGCTGTCCTGGACTAGCTTTGCAGACTAGGCTAGCCTTGAACTCACAGAGATCTGCCTGCCTCTACCTCCCGGAGTGCTAGGACTACAGGCCTGCACCACGGTGCTCAGCCTGTTGTAACTTTTTTCAGTTGAGCAGGATTCCCACCCTTGCTCTGTCTCAGTTTCCTCTTCACCCACTTGTCTCGCTGTCATGACCCAGAGCTCTTGGGTACTGTGGCTGTACTTCCTTCTCCCCGGCTACCGTCTGTGTGTAGTAACCCCTCAACCTTGTCTTCTCTCCTTCCTTTTTCTTCTCGGTCTGGTCTCTCAGTGATTGCACTGAGTACTTTGCTCATTGCTGGTTCAAAACTGGACAAGGTAGCAAGGGTTAATTTGACGTGGTTCATCATGGAAGGGCAGTCAGGACTGTAGAAGAATGAATGGGGTGTCTGGTCCCACTGCACCCGGTCAGGGAGCAGAGATGTAATGCCTGGCTATTACGTGCATTTTTTTTTCTTTTATCCAGTTAGGGAGCCAGCCCATGGCACAGTATTACTCCATTACAGCCTCTTCCTGCCTTTAAGGCCAAATCTTGAGCCCTGTACCTGCCTAGAGAATGAAACACATCTTAAATGCACATACGCTGCAGCAGTCATGAGAAGCTATTGTTTTAGGAGTTCCAGCAGCAGCAGGCCTGACCTTAGGGATCAAGTCAAGTCTGGTTACATGACCACAAACACTGAGATCAGTCTGGTGACCTGGACAGCTACTAAGTAGCTGATGGGCAGGTGGTGTATACAGCTTGGATACGAAGGCAAACAATCATTCATGCCTTAGGTAGGGTGGGATGAGATTCCATCATCTCTTCAAAATAACACACAATTTAAAACTTGAAATTTTCCTATTCCTAGAATTTTCCATTTAATTTTTTTTTGGATCATGCCATTGTAGGTAACCAAAGTTTTGCCAAAGGCAGAGGTTTGGTTATTCAGGATACTGCAATGGACCTGCCCTGTGTCTCAGGTGAGGAAATACGGTTCTAGATAAATGGAGAAACAGCCTCAGCACCAAAGTCAGGGAGTTCTTGGGCTAGGGTGTCTCCCCTGTGAGCTGTAGCAAGGAAAACTGCCAGAACCAGCTTCTCCAGCCACTGGCCAAGGTAAGGGTGCTTACCCAAACCTGAGCCGAGGGGTTGCCCCACTCAAAAGCGCAGAGAAGGGAAGGCTGGCCACCATGCCTATGATCGCTATTTTCTTCCTTGAAGGATCTGAGATTTAGACAGACAGATAGATAGATAGATAGATAGATAGATAGATAGATAGATAGATAGATAGATAGACGAGAGAGAAATAAAAGCCAAACAACTAACAAACAGTGAGCACCACACTATAGCACATGCAGGAAAGACACAGAATGCATGTGTGCAGGCACTATGGTCTTGTACAGTTACTGTTTCTCAGCTTCCTGGTGGCCAAAGGGAAACAGGGAGCTTGGTGGGCTGCATGGTTTTTAAGAAGGCGCTGAAGGAAGGGAAAGTCTGCATTGTGGTTTTGACTTGTAGCCACAGAGTTCATGTGCCGGACACTTAATCCTCAATTGATCTGTTAGTGGTGTTTAGAGGTAGGAAGTAATAAGGGTTGAATGAACCCCCCACAGTGGTCTTGGTGGCTTTATAGGAAGAGATAGAGGGATCCAAGCGACCACATGCCTCTCTGTCTTGCCATGCTTCTCTCTCTCTCTCCCATGCTATAGTGCAGCAAGAAGACTCTCCCCTGACACCAAGCATATCTAGCCCCCTTGTCCTTGGACTTAAAAAAAAAAAAAAGCCACGTGCTAAATAAAGCCTGTGTTCTCTGTAAATTACTTGGTCTCTGGTATTTTGCTATAGCCGCAGAGAAAATATCAAGGCAGCCCGTCTGGACTCTCACCCGTGGAGGACACTTGGCGCTTCCGAAGCTCACTGACATTTCTCTGGTTGCCCCTAGATCTGCAAGATCGTGAGCAACTCTGTGTACTCCAAACTGCAGCCCTATGTGCGCACTTTCCCAGGTGAGGGCTGGCAGCGGGCCGAGGGGATGAAGGGGGAGGCCTGGAGTGGAAGAGAAGCAGAGCGGATGTAGCAGGTCCGAGCCTGCTGGGGAAGACCAGGGCAGGATGCGTTCTACCTGCGGGCGTCGGACCAGTTCCCTGTGCGTCCAGAAGTGAGATGGAAGGTAGCTCCTTCCCCCAGTCAGGCAGAAGGCAAACACCGGGCACCCCACACCCCAGTAGCCCCTCACCCTCGCAGTCTGGCACCCTGGCTCTCTGAGGCCAGTGACACGCACAGCCTGAGACGCGAGGCTGCTCACTTCTGTCTATACCTCAGTTTCCATACCCTGAAAAGGGGTAATATCTCTACACACAGTAAATGGCAAAGAGCAGTAGCTGCTGCTGGCGGACATCCTCCTGTTCCGGGAACTCAGGATGCCCCAACCTCCTCACTTCACTCCTGGAGAAACTAAGGCTCAGACAGGGACAGAACCTTCCAGAAGAATTCAGATCCCAGAGTGGCGTTAAAGTTTTATTCTTTGGCAACTTGACTCACGTGTATGATGTGTCTTAATCGTGTCCACCTGCAGTTGGGGTTTCATAAACCACATACGACTGTCCCCTTGTAGACCGATGCCCAGCTGGTCCATACTGCATGCTCTGATGCCGGACCAAAGAACAGCCTCTCCCCACCCCTCCAGGATCTCACTCTGCAGTCCAGGCTAGCCTCAAACCCTCAGCAGTCTGGCTGTCTTCAGACTCGAGGCAATCCTCCTGCCTCTGCCTTCCATATGATGGGATGATAAACATGTTGCCCCCTAGATGAGCCATTGCTATCTGTGTGAAGGTGCATGCATGGGTGCATTTGTTCATGTGTGCACGTGTTTGTGGCTGGGGACTAAGCCTGGCATTGGCTCCCTGGGTTTGCCAACTCAATCTCCATCACCACACCTCACATCTTTTAAGGGAATCCCTGGAGGGGTCATGGAGAGAGACCTCAGTTCTCCTTGAAGCCATGCGGGCTACTGCCCCTGGAACCAGCTCACGGCCCATCTTCTCTGTGTCTAGTGATATCTAGAGTGGATGATGTAACCAAGATTGACTACAGTCTGGTGGCACCTCTGACAATCGAGTCAGAGTTCCTGGAGGGGCAGCTGAAGGTGAGGCTTCCATGGAGACCTGCTTCTGTGTGCATCCCGGAGCCCTGGAAACCGACCTCTTCCTGCTTGTGTTGCCCTGCTCCCCACTCTCTGCATCTCCTGCTCTAGCCATGCTGCACCCCCCTCCCAAGATTCCAGAAACTCACTGTGCCTGCCTCTCCCAGGGCCTTTGTGCTCACTCTCCCTCTGCCCACTTAGGTGCATGGCTCTCCCTGCTTCCTTCCAGTTCTTGCTCAAATAGGCCTTTCCAGGGATGCTACCCCCAGCCACTCTTGGGGATACAGCCCCCCACTGTGCACCCAACTCCGCTTTTATCTCAGCAGAACTGATTCTCTTGCACGCACTGTGGGGAGAGGGGGCGGGGACTGCTTTGTTCATGACCGTATGCATAGTCATGCATAGAAATATGTTAGGTAGGTGCTCGGGAAATTTGGGTGGGAGGAAGGAAGGGAGGGAGGGAAGCAGGAAGGGAGGAAGGAAGGAAAGAAGGAGGAACAGAGGGAGGAAGGAAGGAATGAAGGAAAGGTTGGCAAGGCAATAGAGGGAAAAAGAGAAGTGACATTTCCTAAATCAATGGTTCTCTAGTCTCTCGTGTTGTGGTAACCATAAAATGATTTTGTAGCTACTTCATAATTGCAATTTTGCTATGGTTATTAATTGTAATGTAAGTATCTGATAGTCAGGATATCCGATATGGGACCCCTGTTGTCTCAACCCTCATGCTGGGAACCACTGGCCTAGATCCTACCACCCAGAAACAAGTACTATCAAGACGGATGCAGGCCCTCCAATCCTTGTCTACAACACACAGAGAGAGCACGAGAAGGGGAGATAGGCACAAAGAGAGACCGAGGCGGCAAGAGCACACGCTGAGGCGTAGAAGCCCACACAGCACAGAAGCAAACGCACACACTGCACACACCTGCTTCGTGGCCTGTTGTGAACACGGCCGTCCATCACTGAGCCAGGGGAGCACAATGTGATCAACCCCCAGGCCGCCCATGAAGTGTCTCCCACAGCCTGCCACTGGTGGCTCTGTCCCCCAGTTTACAACCAGGGTAAGGCCCCTGCGGTGCCCCCCCCCCCCCGGGACAGCTGGACTCTTTCTGGATGCCCCATGCTGCAGTTGGTACTGAACCAGGCCCATTTACTCTAACTGTGTGGCACACCAGTGACTAAAAATGACAAGGGTTAGTCACAGGATGGGTAAGTGTGAGCAGGCAGACCAGGTCGCTAGTCCTCCCTAGAGGAGAAGCTTGGGGACATTTTTTGGGCCGGGGACCTGGAGAGAGGGGATACCAGGGGCAGGTGGGGGATGGAAGAACAATGAACTCTGTGCAGACAAAGCCTCGAAGCGATCCCGGAAGGAAGAGCAGGCAGCTGCATCCCGACAGCTCTTTGTCCACCATGACTACTCTCTAGAGGTGCTGGACAAGGCTGAACGCCCCCTCACTCACATACACAGAAGCAGTGCACACACCTACCCATACACATGGGCACACAGGCATGTACAAACACTCTACACACATATGCAAACACCTGAATACATGTGTATGTACCCATGCACACACACAAATACATAGTGCACACACATAGGGCACACATAAATGCACACAAACATACACATGCACACACACACACACACTTCCCCATTCGCCTGTTCCTATAGAGAAACATATGCTCATCACATAAGAAGCAGGTCGGGTCTTGGCCGATGACCTGCTTCACATCGTGGGTTGGTTCTGCCCTGCTTGCGTTTCTCTCCCAAGGATGTGTATTTCTACCATCTTTAGAAACTGCTCGGTCATCGGAGTGTGGAGGTGCACGCCTTTAATCCCAACGCCCATGTGGCAGAGGCAGGGGGATATCTGTGAGTTCAGCCTGGCCTACATAGCAAGTTTCAGGCCAGCCAGGGCTACATAGAGACCCTGGCTGAAGAAGGGGGAGGGGATGAAGTGGGGAAACAGTAAGAAAGAAGGAAGAAAAGAAGGAAAAGGAAAGGAAAGAAACTGTGGGCAACAGGGACGTTAACTTTAAAGGACAGAATGATTCAGAATGCTTGTGGCTGGGCAGTAATGGCACAGGGCCTGTCTGCACGCATGACACCAAAGGTTCATGTTCCTCACTGGCCTCCTGCCCACGCCAGGCACTGCACTGACTATGATGGTTTTATTGTGTGTGTGTGTGTGTGTGTGTGTGTGCATGCACATTTTAGATTTTCTATGCTCTTTAAAATTTACATAAGTGGTATTCTACCATATGCGTCTACAGTTTGCTCTTCTGAGCTCGCCATTATGTTTCTTCCTAAACAAACAGTCTGCTTTCTCTGCACGTTGTCAGATGGCTTCTTAGAGACATAAGGAGCGTGTGTCCTCCCAGTAGCATGTAGCGATTACCAAAACGCACCCAATTCAGCTTGCCGGATTCTGCTAATGGGACAAAGGAGGCAACTGTTCTTTGATGGCTGCTGAGCTGACTGGCAAGAGGGGCGCAGAGAGGTGCAGTGGGGAGGAGGCGCCAGCATGACGGCTCCGCCACCGCCTGGACGTGTGGCCTCCTTGTGCCAGGAGGCTGGAAAGCAGCCCCGGGTGCCCCACACTGGCAGTTCCTGCTCATGTCCAGCTGGTTCTTTGCCATCTTTTAGTGGACTCGCATGCAATCCTAGGAGGACATGCAGCCTTTCGCTGTCCTTTCCATCCAGGGGGAGTTTTTCTGGCGGGAACACCGCAGCAGCTTCCCCATCGCCCCACCATTAATGGCCTTCAACCCCAGCAATGACTACATGGTGTTCCTGGGCATCTCCGACTACTTCTTCAACACTGCAGGATTCGCATACCACGAGTCCGGAACCTTGAAAATAACCCTGATGAACCAAATGGTGAGTGTGGCTGTCTGTGAGCACAGTCAAGCAACGGCTCCGAGTCTGGCAAACCTAGGCGGGAGGTTTTGTTCACAGGGGTGGAGGTCGAGGTGCTCTGAGGTCAGGAGTCAGGGAGCCCCGAGTTCAAGTGCTGGCCCCACACGTTTCCAACTGAGGGACCCTAGGTCACTTACGTATCCGTGTGCCTCAGGCTCCTCCATAAGCCACCAACACCAGTGCCCTCTTCAGAGACCATCATGAATACTAGCTGAGCTAACGGCATGAGAGGCTCGGAGCCCAGGACTCAGGGCATAGCAGCCACACCCCACCATATGTCCCTCCCCTCCTACCCCTGACTCAGCATCACCTCCCGATCTCATTGCCTCTTACCACACATGCATTCCTGGACTCACTCTGGACCTCAGTTTCCCCGTCTGTACACGGTGAAGTACCTCCTTCTCTACAGCCTAGGAGGTGCAGCCCTCCCAACCTGGCCCCCTACATCCTGGCTTTCTTGTAGGGCACACCTCAAAAACATAAGGTTCTCATCTCTGGATGGGAAGGCATGCAGCATGCCCACTACCCGCTGTGGAAGCAAACAGATCACCCAGCGGGGCTCAGGCTTCCTAATCAGAACGAGATGGGAGCTGGTGTTCCTCAGGAGTCAAAGGCAGCAGGAATGGGGCATCACGGGACGGGGAGGAGTGGGGTTTCAGGCTGCTGTAAATGGACGGGAAGCATGGAGTCAGGCTGACTAAAGCAGGCTGTTGTCCTGTGATTGCTTTGGCAGCAGGTGGCAGTCACGGGCCATCCTACCTTCCCTGACCTATTGCTACTCAAGTTGTAGTTCCCAGGGGCATTGCTGAGGTGATGCCAGGGGGCACTGATGTTCCGTGTCTCGCCCCTGGCCTGGCATGTGCTCTTCTTCTCAACCTGTAACAATCTCCCAATGTCCTTTTCTCCCCTCACTGCAGTTGCCAAAGGATACCAAATTCCAACTGAACACTGAGTTCCTTGGGACCTTCCTGCCCGAGGTAGGAAAGACTTGTCACCTTCCTCAGCTCACTAGAGTGCTGGGGATGACTGGACCATTTTGACAGGATGGGACCCTCTTCAGCTCTATGGGCAGCAGAAGGGGAGATTAGCATACCCAGCCCAGGCATAGTCCAGGTGCTCCATCCATGCCCTGAGGGTGAGGCCGGGTGCCCAGATCACCCAGCTATCCAGTCTCTGCTGAACCTGGGACCAGCAGAACAGTCTACCTACCTGCCATTTCCCCCACCTCTGTCTCCATCTCGTCTGCCCCACCCCCATATATACAACCCTCCCCCCCCTGCTGCCCTCCTCTCCTCTCTACTTCTCCCCTCTCTGCTTCCTCACACTGCTCTGCTACCTGCCTTTCTCATGGAGACAGAAAATTTCCATCCAGATGCACATGCCTACACCAGTGGGTAGACAAGATGGAGAGTTTGGTTCCTTCAGCAGGTTGAATGGCTTAAGCCGAAAATTTATTTCTCAGAGTCCTGTAATCAGAAAGAGCAAGACTGGGGTTCTGAGAAGACAGTGTGCCAGCCACTAGCACAAGGGGAGGGAGAGGGAAGCCCTGGCATGTCTTTCTCAGAGCCCTGCACTCGTGACCTCATTCAACCTGGCTCCTTAGAGGCCCACCTCTAAGCAAAGCCACACGCTGCTCTCACAGGAATTACAGAAAAGGAGCACAAGCATTCCGTCTACCATAGTGTCTAGAAATTTCTATGTGGTCATTGTTCTCGCCTCCACTGGGATTGCAGGGGTGGGAGTGGGGGTGGGGGAGGAGCAAGGCTTTCAGAGAGAAGGGAGGATCAAGACTCTCCTAAATACTTCTTGTCCAGGTGACAGCTGAGCTAAGCTGTGAAGGAAGGCGATGAGTTCGCCCAGGCCCAGGGAACAATGGTGGATGAGCATTCAAGGAAGGGAAACAGACGGTGGGAAGTGTTTTCCATGGCAAGGAGTGCTTGCACGGGGAGAGTGGAAGGAACGCTGTATGGGGGGAGGGAGAACAGGGGTCAGTGGAGGCGTGTTGCCAGACTGGCAGGACCAGACTGACAATCACCAAAAACAGCGGCAAGACATCAGAGGGGGTCTATGTGCCGATGGGTCAGGACGGGTCTCAGAAACCTTGGAGTAAGAAGGACCTCCTCTGTCACTTGTCCCCACTTGGAACCACAGGTGACAGAGAAATTCCCCAGCATGGAGGTGCAGCTGCTGATCTCGGCCGCCTCGCCTCCGCACCTGAGCATACAGTCCTCCGGCCTCTTGTTCTACCCCGCCATGGAGACCCAGGCCTTCGTGGTTCTCCCCAACTCCTCCCTGGTCCCTCTCTTCCTGGTTGGCATGGTAAGCTGGGTGGGGGCCCAGATTCAAGCCCAGATACTGTGACTCCACAGCTTGAGCCCCGAGACGCCCACTCACCTGCTCACACTCCCACAGGCACGCCTTTGTCACCAGCCAGCCCTCGTGCGCTCACCTATTTAAGTGTGGAGAAGTCACTCCCTCATCCTTTCATCCATTCAGTAATCCATTCCCTCCCAGCTGCCTGTCTTTGGTGATTCAGATATGTGCCTGTGTGATTTTTTTCATCCATCCATTCACCTCTTTGGCCAATTGTTAATTAAATCAATTACTCATTCTCACGTGAAATATGCTGTACCTTTTCTGGCCCCTGCACCGATCACTTATTCAATTATTCATGGATTCATTTGCCTAAACCTTTGTTCAGTTGGGCCTTCATTCATCACTCATTCGCCCATGCATGTCTTGGAGTATTACTTCATTTGTGAATTTGCTTAACCCTTAATGTAGTCAAAATTTCATCCCACTGTTGATTTGTATTCGTTGGTTGGGTCACCCTGTTGCTACATAATAGTTGGTGGCCTCTGTGTGTGTCCAGAATCTCCGCTGCCAGGGGACACCAGAGGCTTGTGAAGCGCCTACGGCGGTCTGCACCCTCCCAGCAGGGGGCGCTAGAGACCTGTGGCCAGTCTGCCCACTTTCAAGCAGAAGCCCGCTTTGCTGGTGAAATGGCTTCTAATTTGGTTACCTAAGACCATAGGTAAGCCATGAAGCCGAGGTGGTGCTTCTCCTCCTTAGAAAGTTTTGAATGAAGCAGTGGGTGCTATTGTGAGGAAAGGCCAGCCTCGACCTTAGCTAGCTTGGGCCTCCTCCCCACCCTGGGCTGACAGGCCAGGACTCTTAGGACCACAAGGCCAGTCTCCCTGCTTCCTGGGCAATGTGGGTGTGACTCAGAGGTATGGCCATTCTGCTGGGCCTCTGAGAAGCTGACCTCTGACCCTCCCCTGCCTGGAGGTCAGGCCACTTACCTGGATCACTTGCTTTGCAGAACACAAGTGCCTCTTTGGAAGTGGACGCTGACGAGAACAGGCTTATCGGAGAACTTAAGCTAGACAAGTAAGTAGGCCTATGGGGAGGGGGAGGTGGGCGTGCAATGTTCCTGAGTCCTCAGAAGAGTGGTGGCCTCCCCCCCCATACTCAGCACCGGATCTTGACCTTAGTCTACATGACCATGCCTCAGGTGGCATACAGCAGGCACGCCCTGCCCATTTGCTGAAAGCCAGGGGTGGTGGTGACCCAGGAGACTTGAGGCCCCCCCTTCGAGACTTGGCGAGACCCTGTCTCAAAGCAAAGCTTTTGCAAAGTACTGAAGATGTGATGGGGTAGCAGACGCACCCGCCTGCCACATGTGGGGCCCTGGGTTTTCTCCCCAGCACCGCCGAGCAAAACAAAGCGAGAAACCAAACTCATGCTCAGAGACAAGTGGCTCACCCAGAGTCGTACATAAGTGACCAAACGTCCCGGTTTCCCCTAAGTGGCCTTGGCTTTAGTGAAGACATGCATCCGGGGCCAACTGCGGCTCCCAGGCCAACTCAGACAGAAATGCCCGCTGAGGGTCCAGTTCCACAGAATCAGTCCTGCACCCGGTGTCCCTTGTCCCTGGCCGTTGGCCCTTGGGGAGTCTGCTTTGATCTCTCTGTCAACCCCTAGGACTCCGTCAGCCAGCATGACTAGGAGATTCTGGGGGTGTAACAGGCAATGGCCACCCTCTCTGAACCCCACTTTCCCCCAGCTGTAGAGTGAGCTTGGAGGCCTTCCCTGCCAAGAGGAAGAAGGTGGAGGGGGAAACGGAATGTTAAAGTGTACGGGAAGGTTTGCAACATCCCGGGAGGGAGCGGATAAGAGCTGAGAGAGGCAAAGCGGCAGAGAGGGCGGGGCAGGAGAGGGGAGCGCAGAGACAGTGAGAAGCACTGATAAAAGCGGGATGGTAGAGGACGCAGCCTCTGGTGTGGTCAGAGACGGGGTGAGGGATGGTACCCCACAGAGCAGGGACTGGGGCCTACTGACGTGATGGATGATGGGACAGGAACAACTCTTTACAGGCTGAAGAGTATTAGAGACCCGTCCAGAGTCCTGCTCTGCTGACTATAAACGGGGTGGTACTGGGTAGATGGTCTGACCTCTGTGGGGTCCTCTCACTGTTAGATGGGAGCCTCCTGGAGCCTGACAGGAGTAAAGCACCCACTCCAGTAGACCTGTGTTTACCTCTTGCTCTCAGATCACTGTTAAATGACATGTAGGCCACCAAGGAGTGGACTGTAGGCTCAGGTAACTGGCAAGCCTGAGACCTCCAGGCCCAAGTGCTCCAGTGGTGTCCTTGGGAGCCCAAGTCACTCTGCCTCTTGGCTTTGCTGTCCCCTGGGCTGTCTTCATTCCCTGCAGGCATGTGCAGCTTCCCATGCGTTTCTAGAAGCCGGGGACTAGCTCCCACTGGGCAGCACTTTTTTTTTCTTCAGCACTGAGCAAGAAGGCAGACTGCGCTTGGAGCTTAGGGTATGGTCGGCTCCCCAAGGGAGAGCCACAGTCCTGCTGAGAAAGCACTCTGGGTCAGAAGCCTGGGTAGTGTCCGTGGGTGGGTTCTTGGCCACGGAGGCCATTGGATGACCTCATCTCCCCTCCTCCACAGGATGCTGCTGCAACTGAAGAACTCCAACTTTGGCTCCTTTGAGGTGAGTCTGAGCGCTGCTGAGGAAGCTCTTGGCTCAGCTGCTCTTAGCTCGCCCTTCGCCCTTCGGGCAGGCAACCTGAGCTGGAGTCCTTGCCTTAGCAACTGTGCAGCCTCAGGCCAGTCACTCGCCCTGGCAGCCCAGCCTTCCCTCCCCTGAGCTTGGGCACTGGGCACTGGGACAGAACACACACAAAAGAACCTCTCAGTGTGTTTGTGGGGTAGACAGATTAATTACGTTACTGAGCACCCGTTCCTCCATATTAGAAGACATGATCAAGCTGAGTGCTAATACCAGCCCTTGAGAAGCAGAGGCAGGCAGATTTCTGTGAGTTCCAGACCAGCCTGGTCTACACAGTGAGTTCTAGGTCAGCCCGGTTTACATCGCGAGACCAGGTCTCAAAGAAATGGGCAGAGGGAGCAATATCAGGGAAGGCCACTCTGAGGAGGTGACATTTTGCCTGTCACCAGTGGGAGCCAGCAGCAGTGGGAACTGCAGGGGCATGAGGCCCTGTGACAGAGCATCATGGCGTGTGTAGAGAATATGAGAAAGAAGGGTGGCTGGTGTATAATGAGCAGAGGACATTGGAGATTTAACTGGAAAACTGGCCAGGCCGGATCACCCGGAGCCAGCTAGTAGATTGGAGGAGGGAAGATGGAGTTCAGGAGCAGTGAACAGCCTCAGCGGGGAACGAGGCGCTGTGGTTTATGCCACTCTAAAGGCCCTGTGGTTGGAGTAGAGAAACAGTCATACATCTCAAGAGTATGGCCTCCGGGGTTTGAGGAGGCCAGGAAGCAGAGGAGGGAGGGTGGGCTTGAGGAAGGGTTTGGAGGGGGCTCAGGTGGAATTGATTTGAGATTTTGGGGGAGGATGGGATCGTGGGGGCATTTGGGTCGTAGCTGAGTGACTTGAATGACCCAGAAGAGGTCCAGCCATTTGGCTGCTCTAGTGTTCCCCCTCCTCCCCCAGCTCTGCCCACGGCCACGTGCACAGGCGGCACCTCCACACAGGGCACATGTGGCCACTGAGGCTGGGGCTTAGAGCATCGGCAGAACCCCAAGCGCGTGCCTTTACCCGTAGACTCCCTTCAAGCTCCCCACGGAGGGGCTTGGAGCCCCCAGGTCTAACATCACATGGTGCCGGCATGCCATCTAATCTGCTGAGAATCCATCCCCCGCCCAGGCTGCCTCAGGCTGGTAAACACTAACTTTTGCTCCTGAAACAAAGATTAAAAAAAGAAAGAAAAGAAAAGAAAATGGGTTTTTCCAGATGTAGAGCCAGGAGGGCACCAGACTGAGGCGCCCAGGGGAGCGCAGCCTTGGAAAGCAAGCGTGATTACTCCAGGAACAAAACATGCACGTTCCCAAGCCTGAAGTGCCACTGCTCAGGACAGGCATCCTGCAAATGGGTTGCAGGATATATATATCTCCTGTTGTTTGTTTTTTCAAAACAACACGTACGCAGCACTGAGAACCTGGAATCTGCAGTTTTGCAAACACAAGGAGTGAGGCTTATTTGCATTCCCACCGTGCAGTTCATGATTTAGCATATACGCTCCCCGTGTTTCTCGCTGTGCCTCTTTCCTTAGAATTCAGAATTCCCTGGTTCCTGGAGCCTCCTTTTCCTCCCTCACACCCTGGCCCATCCCTGTGCCGATGGTTCCATTTCTACAGCAGCGTGTTTGACGTGTTTGGCGGCTGCCCACTACTGCTTGGTATCAAAGGAGTGCCACGTCCCCCAAGCGAGTCCTCTGCTGTCGGACTCAGTAGTTCCGTTAGTTTATTGTGTGTGTTGAGTGTGTCTGTGGAACACTCTTGCTCCTCAGGCTTTGCTTTTGCCTCATGTTTCTCACCCCCCCCCCCTCAACACGATGAATACGTGAGGCTGGTCACTGCCCCCAAAAACACACATTTGAAAGAAAGGCTTGCTGGCCTTCCTTCCTCCCTCTCTCCCTCTCTTCCTTCTTCCTCCTTTTTCTTTGCATTTTGTTTTTTGAGGCAGGGTCCTATTATTGTAACCCAGCCGAGAACCCACTATGTAAGCCAGGCTGTCAGACTCCCAGAGAACCACCTTCCACCTGCATGCGGGGTTAAAGGGGTGTGCCACCACAGACGGCTTTTTTTTTTTTTAGCCAGGGCTCATGGTCTCAGTAGCCTTTGTTGACCTCACACTCATGATCTTCCTGCCTCAGCCCCTCAACCACAAGCATGTACCGTTCCTGTTCATTTGCAAGGCTGTTGTTGACTACTATGAAGGAGCCCTGAAAATCCCCCCTCCCCATTTCATCCTCTCCTGACCCTCCTCGATGATCTGTGTTCCTGTGACCCTACTGGCCACCCTCTTTCCAGTTCCCACACATCTTACGTATCTTGTGCCCACGCCAGGCGCTTCTCCAGGCTGGGAGGCCGTGGCGGGCCGTGCGACAAGGACAGGAGGTGTGACAGGCGACCACACTGCTAACACAGCCCCACCCTTCCCATCTGCAGGTGGAGTTAATGGAAACTGCCATCAACTACCTTATGCACTCAGTGGTGCTGCCCAAGATCAATGGTAAGGAGCTTTGGAGAAACCAATGGTTTTCAATGCTGGGTCAGAAAGGTGGGGGTCGCCTGCCCACAAGTCCCCGTTTCTGGCCAGGGTTGTGAGGGCAGAGGAGGGGCCCTCAAATGACCTCAAGTGACATCTGACCCAAAAGTTCAGAGGACAAAGGGAGCTCACACATCTGGGCTCCTACTCTGCTGGCATCTTTTACGTCCGTCTTACTGCAGTCTGTGAGGCGGGGGGCATCTGAGTGACATTTTCAGGGTGGTATAAAACTAACATCTGTCCCCAACTGGGGTTCATGCCAGAAGCCCAGACACTGACCTACCCAAGTTCATCTTCATGGGACAGATGTGTCTGAGGAGGACCGCAGCCACCCCAGGTTGCTAAACTATCCTCTGTGCTTGACTGCCTCAGTTCCACCTGAGTTGATGGGGCACGAGAGTCGCTCGCCCCACGTACTGCCCATTCCCAGCTTCATCTGCAACAAGAGGGACTCCATGTACAGATACCCCCAACGGCAGGGGGTACCTGTACCTCCATCTGCCTAGGCCCTGGTTCCTCCCAGGTGTGGTTCAGACCAGTGGTGTGTGCCTTCAGAAAGGCCCACATTTGTATTTGGGCTTGGGGGCTGGTGGAGGACAAAGAGGCAGAGGGCACAGACACCGGGGCAGCCTTCCTTCCTGGCATGCGAACCTGCACCGGCCGCTGCTTCACTTCCCCACTCTCTTGTCTCACACCTCAGAGTGGCTGCATGCAGGCTTCCCTCTCCCTTTGCCCGATGGGGTCAACCTCAAGAACTTCCTCTTTCAGTCCTACCAGGTAAGCTCCCAAAGTCTCCGGTCACCAAGGGTCCCATAAGAATAGCAACCCACCTTCACTGAGCTTCCTCTGAGCCATGCCCTGCACACACACACCCCCTCACCACACACACACAGACACACACTCATAAAACATCCCTAGGAGCCTGGGAGCTGGGACTTAGAAAACCTGCATGCCATTAAATGAAGTCCACAGTCTAAGCAGGCTCCTCACTTTTTACACCATCGTTGCTTGTTCCCGTAACCATGGACTCGCCAAGTGGACACACTGTTCTTTTAGGCTGGCATGTAAGTGCCTAATGTGAGGTTATTTTAGGAATCAGCTGTAGAGAGGGAGAGAAGGCAGAAGGAGAGGCTTGATCTGATCTGAGGTGAGGCCATGTCCACTCACAGCTAAGGGGCATCTTCGTCAGGCACTTGTTAGGACCAAAAGGCCTACAGGAGAAGACAGGATGCAGCCTCCTATAGGGTTGGAAATGACATCCACGGTCTGCAAGGGAAGCTGGGAAGTGTAGTCTTTCAGCGGGAAAAACGATCACCTAAGCATGGTGTATGTCACGGGATGCATCAAGCATCAGCCTCTGTGCATTTTGATAGAGTTCTCTCCAAGACTGTCCTGCCAGGCGAGCGACACCCTGTGGTTTTCATACCTTCCTCTGAGTTTCCAGGCCTCTGGGGCTCCTGAGGCCTTTTCCTCCACTGTTTCATTGGCCCTTTCTTGTTCTGTCTCCTCCCTGCTCTAGCAAGTCCGGCCTTCCTCCCCAGCCACCTTCTCCCCATATTACTGTCATTCTCGGTCACTCTCAGCAACTCCTCAAGCTCAGCTGCCCCCTCTGTACCACCCAGCTTCACAGCCGTGGGACCAGCCTTCCTCTGTGCTGTACACGACGACCGCCCCCTTCCTCAGTGTCTGTACCCCAAATCCCTTCATCCCTACAAACCCCCAACAAACCCAAAACTCCACAGAGAAGCCCTCCGTTGGCACGGAGTTCCCACTTCTGTTGACAGCTTGCCTCTCCGACATATGTCACCAAGTTCCTCGCTCTGACTCGGTGATGCTCTACCTGTGGGCCGTAACCCCTTTGAGGGTCAAACGACCCTTTCACAGCTGACACATATCAGATACCTGAGTGTCAGACATTTACATTAAGGTTTAGGAAAGTAGCAAAATTACAGTTATGAAGTAACAACGAAACAATTTTTGTTGTTGTTGGTTTGTTTTTTTTGAGACAGGGTTTCTCTGTGTAGCCCCGGCTGTCTTAACTCTCTGTGTGTCAACCAGGCAGACCTCGAACTCAGAAATCTGCCTGCCTCTGCCTCTCAAGTCCTAGGGTTAAAGGAGTGGACCACCATGAAACAGCTTTATGGTTGGGAGGGGGTCACCAAAACATGAGGAACTGTATTAAGGGGTCAAAACTCCTTAATAAGGCTGAGAACCACTGCTCTAATGCCTGCTGTCAGCCAACCCCAGTTCTTTAGTCTGGGAGATTAGAGAAATCTGTTCACAGTCTCCCAGCATCTTTGTACCTGAATTCCATCAAGGTCGTCCCTAAAAATAAATAAATACCCCCTTGGCAGAATTTAATTTCTTCACTAAGAAACACCGTGAAGGCCATTCTGGGCAGGGAGTAATTTCTCAACCTTGGTCGGAACCAGGTCTTCTGAGTGCTGCAAGGCAGGGTGACACGCAGAGGCCCCCAAGGCCGCCGAGAGAACACCTCCCAGGGAAGCTGCAGGCAGGTTCTCCAGCTGTCACTGCAGCCACACAGACCCTCGCTGCCGGCACCCCAGGGTCCCACTGCCTCCCCCATCTTAGCCAGGCCCCCCACGTTTTCTTCTTTTTAATATGTGTATGTGCGTAGGGCCTGCATGCCCGCCTGTCTGTATGTCTGAATGTATGCAGAGGCAGTTGTGTGAACGCGCGCATGCGCACAGGACTGGGGAAGCCAGAGGTGACACAGTGTCCTCATCCATCATTCTCCTTACGCATTGAGACGAGAGTATCCCAGACAGGTTCCCGTCTTAAAACCTCAACCCAGGAGCAAGGGTGCACTCCAGCTAACGGTGTCCGTTTCTCCCCAGAATTTCCTGGTCCTTGAAGCGGATATCTACTTGACCTGAGATCACCGTGGGCCCAGGGCCAGGGAGTTCTGCAGCTGCTCCCGAGGGGCCACTGCACTCAGGTTCTTTAGTCTTTGGCCTTGATCCCCCAGCTCCCTGCTCGATTCCCGGAGCCCGGCTCTAGAAATAACCCAAGCCAGTGGAAACTGAACACTGGAAAGGCAGGAGGTCCGTGTGCCAGCGCTCCATGCCTCTTCCCGCCCAGCCCTTCGAGCCATTGGCATTTCCGCTGGAACTGTGGCACCACTTTGGGCTGGACAGAAACACCCGTTCCCCCTCCCGCCCCCCGTGGATTCTGTGTGCTGGTGTGGCTTTTTGTCCATTCCCTAATGCACTCACTGGCTGTAACCATCATGGCCTGAAGCGCGTGTACTCTTGAGTCCTCGTACACCGACATGAGCACAAAGTTCCACTATTCCAAGTGTCCTTGGGGTTTTCTTAATTGGCAGGGCTGGGCCAGGCTGTTGTTCCTGACATTACCACATAGTGTCGCTATTGTATGACACTCCTGTGCAGCCTATTGGCCAATGCTGAGACTGTTGTTCCTCACTACCAAGTGGTGGCGCTGTTGAACACCCGGTCCAAAAAGCTGTTTGTCCGTGCCCCTGTGCCTCATACAGGGTATGCAGCTCTTAGGGTACCTCACGACCTTCAGGCCCTGGTGTGGAAACCATAAATCCCAGCCTCTCCAGGTGGGGTGTTAGATCCCGTTGGGAGCTTTGGACCATTTCCTTCCTCAAGACACCTGGTGGGAGTGCCCACGCCTGTTAGATGCCTCTTGCAGAGATCAAGTGGACCTGAGGCCTCTCTGAACTGGGGACCTATGGTCTGAGGCCAGGATGATGAACAAAAACACATGTGAAGATGTTTACAATGGTATTTGGGTGACATCTGAAAGCTTTGCAAAGACAAGAGGGGACTAGAGTGATCTGAAGGAGGGGTCTGGAATCCAGACTTCAGCCAGGCTGGCGATGGCAAAGACGGGATGGAAGTGCTTCCTAAAGAAGCACGCACACACCTGCTGACGTGCACACACCTGCTGACGTCGTGACTGTTGCATGGAGGCTGAGGTTCTAGGACCACTGAGCCAAACCCCTGGGGGCCAGCCCAGGCCAGGAGGATCTCATTCAGTTTTCAGCATGCTCCGCTTCCCTCATCCTTTGGCTCACTGGGGTCTTTCAGATTGGGTCACGGCCAGGCACAAGCCCAGCTTGTAGCAGAGTTGGGGTGCCTACCCTTCTGCCCTGAGCCAATGAGCACTGAGCTTCTTCCAGATGTCAAAGCTGCCTAGGTGTTGCGGGGGTTGAGGGATGAGCGTTTGGCGTGTATAAGGTAGGGTTTGTGCCTTCGGTTGCCTAGGTCACTCACTATAAAAAGGCACCAAGGCTCAGGAAACAAAATCCTTTCTCTAATCTGTCCACCAGGAGGGTGCATCTGCTTCTACTTGTCGATGGCTAGTGAAGGACCCGGCTTAGGACCAGAGGGCAGCTTCGGGGGCTAGAAGGAAGAATGAGGGAGGCATATTATGGGATGAGACTGGTCTGGTTCTGAATCTAAGGGAAGCCCTTGGGGGGTCTGGAGCAGAAGAATGATGCAATCCTCGGCTGCCCGGATGAGACGGCTCAGCCACTGAGAACGCCCACTGCTCTTACAGAGGACCAGATTTCGCCTCCCAACAGTCACTGTAGCCGCAGCTGACCCGAAGCCCTCTTCTGAGCTCTGTGGGCATCTGCCCTCACATGCGCATGCCCACATACAGACATGCACATAAATGAGAGAAATCCTTTTTTTTTTTTTTTTTTTTTTTTTAATTCAAGGCACAATCCAACTCTTGTTTTTTGTTTTGTTTTTTTAAAAGTCTCTCCCTGAGCAGCTGTGGGAACATCTGCTGCCCACAGAGACACCCTCTACCCCCTTACCCGATCTCCCATCATTCTTGTGATTAGCTAAGGTTCTCCTGAACTCCCTGGCCACTTCGCAACACATAGGACAACCCCCCTGCTCTTACCAACCTAATTAGATTCATAAACACTTAGGAGGCGGTAAAGGGCATCTTGGGATGGGAGCTCTGACCTAGTGATGAACGAGTCTCCTAATGGAGTCGGTCTGATGGTGTGGGGACATGGTGAAGGTGAGAGATGAAGCCTGCTTGGAGGCAGGTCACTGGAAACTTGTCTTTGGGGCTGTCCCTCTGGCCCTTCCTACAACCATCTTTCTCGGCTTCCTGCCTATGATGTCAGCTGCCACTACAGAGTAACACCTCTGAAACCGTGAGCCAAATTCACCCATCCCTCCCTTCAGCTGTCTATATCAGGTAGCTTGTCTCCATGCTGCCAAACGAATACAGTAAAATATAATGTTAAACGTTATTTTTTTTTTTAATTAAAACGCAAAAGAGATTGTCCACTCAGGGATGACTGAATGCTCCCCTCAGCAGCAGCTTGCCTGTGGGTCAAGCACAGCCTGATCATTTAGGACAGGCGGGGAGAGGCGCCCTGAGGGGAGAGACGTGGTCCCACAGAAGACTAGCCCCTGGCTCGCCATTTTGCCACATCTCGTTGGTGGCATGAGCGGGACAGCCCTGACTTTTCATCCCATCTGTTCCCCTCAACAATGTCCAAGGTAGAAAGGGCACCTCGTGTTCTACAAGAGTCTCCAGAGAAGTCGTGAGGCCTGGCCTCAGCTTGATGTTAGAACCCTGGCCGAAGAATTCCTGGGCCTGATTTCAAATGCCAACCCGAGGTTCCTCCCCCACTCCACTCCCCAGCCTGTGTGACTTCACAACTGTCCCTTAGCTCTTGAGGCTCCTCTGTCTTTGAAAACGGGAAGTAGAATCCTGACCTCTGCCTCAGCTGCGGTTGCTGAAAGGAACTTGTGGTGCCACTGATACGCTCAGTGGACGGAATTATGAGCATGAGCTGTGGTCGCAGGCTCCTTGGGTTCAAATCCCAGCTCAGATCCCACTTGCCAGCCTGCTACCTCAGGCAGTTCATTTGATTCTCTGGTCTCGAGTTCTCTCAGCTACAACTCCAGATCATCTCTGGTATTATCACTATTATTTTACAAATCGGTGTGACTCAAGGTCTGTGCGTGTGCAGAATGCCTGTGAATGGTGTGTGTGTGTGTGTGTGTGTGTGTGTGTGTGTGTGTGTGTGTGATCTGTAGGCAATTGCGCTAGGGAGGGACTGCCTCCTCAGTCCCAAATATTTCCCAAAATTTCCCCAAAGCACCCCACAGAGAGGCAGAGCTGAGGTGTTCATGATATCATTGCTTTCCAAGAGGAGCCCACGTTCTCCCGGAGTGCGGGAGCGAGCGTGGAAGACTCGCGTGTGGCAGAACCTGGGCATGTGGAATGGCTGGGACTGGGGGCTGGGAGCACACCTCTCCCAACTCTCCAAGCAGACACAGCATGAAGTGGACTACATTTGCACGAACTCTGAGCAGTCTGCCACAAACCACAGGCTCAAGCCACTGTCCCAGGGCCCTGCCTCCTTCACTAGGAGAGGAGAGGAGCCTCAAGTCCGGTGGGAGTAGAGCTGGCCCAGGGCTTGGGCTTCGCTGCCTTTCCACCACTCCATCCTCATTGCCTTCCTCCCGCTGCCCACCCTTCGATGCCTCCTCAGCAAACACAGACACTGCAGATGTGGCAGTGTCACCTTGTCACCGCTTTCAAGCCTTCCCTAGTGGTCCTGGGTCTTCTGGTGGAGCTCAATTGCTGGGGTTTTTAGATTTCTGTCTTCAGAGTTTACTGCTCCCGGAAGAGCCGCTAAGCCTCTGGAAAGGTTTGAGAGCTCTACCCCCCAAGAGTTCCCAAGTTCACCCAGCTGTCCATCAGAATCTGGGCCGGAAACCAGAATGGAGGTGCTATTACAGAGTGGGGCACAGGCTCAGGAATTCAGGCTAGGAGCATCCTGAAAGCAGCAGAGAGAAAGCAGGTGTCTAGGCACAAGGAAGGCAGGAGCATGGATTCCGAATGAAAAACATCAACAAAACCCTAACCTCTCAGAACTGTGATCCAAACTGTGATCCTGACCTCTGCCCTCATGCACTCTGTCCTCCGGCCCAGTCCAGGTTCAGATGAGGAAACTAAGCCGTAAAGAACACAAATCTAGGCCTTAAGCCCAGAGACCATAACGTTGGTGTAATTAATGTTCATCCTTCAACCACTTCCTACTGTGAGTTCTGAGGGCACCACAAATCCCACTGTTGGGATTTGCAACCATGGAGAGAGACAGAGACAGAGAGACAGAGAGAAAGAGATTTCCCAGCAGAGAGCCGGTGGCACCATTTCCTGTTGGAAGAAAGACTCCAAGGTCATCAGCATTAACATCAGGACCGCTTGCTCCCTGAGGTCTCTGGTGAATATTGGGGCATTAGCAGGGAACTAAGCAAAAAACGTCCATCACTGGAGGTGGGGTGGGGAGTCCAGCCCTGGGACAATGGCTGGCAGCTCTGAGGTCCTGAGGTCATTGCTGTGGGAAGTTCCCATTCCTGCAAACAGCTCCTAGCTGGGAACATACACAAATCCCCTGAAATAGAAAAAAAAAAAAAAATCCCATCCCCACCACCAAGCTCCAAATAGTGCTTCTCTGCCCTCTAAGCTGCAAAGCCCAGGAGAGTCTCCTCAACTGCAGCACTTCACACAAGGAACTGAGGCCTGAGGGGAAGAGGTTGCCCAACGGAAAGAGGAAGGAGCTGGCTGTGGCGGAAAGGCGCTACTCTGGCCAGGTTTGGGGAAGCAGAGGCTCTCTGGGGACCCTGGGGGCCATGCCTCCGAGCCCTGCTCTTACCCCAAGCCTTTGTCCCTGTTGTTAGGACAACTCTCCTTATCCCGGAATGTCACCTCCTCAAACAGGCCTTCCTTGGCCAGTGTTTGGGGATGGAACCCCCCAGCCCTGGGCTCATGGCTATCGCTGGTAGCCATGCAATACATCAGTTACCCATCAGAGATTAGAACGCATACCCTAGAGGGCTGGGCGGGCACAGGGAGGAATGCCAGCTTGGCCAACAAGGGTCTGGCATATATAGACCCTCCATAAACACAGCTTCCTTCTAATCCCCATCAAGGCCACAGGGTGAAAACATATCTGAAAATAACCATGCTTGGAGGGGGCTGGACCAGGGGCAAAGGTCCCCACAACCCTCTGCCCCTGTGACAATGTGGTACCTGGGGCAGACAGGCCCGAGCTGTGGGTTGCATGTGCTGCACATGTGTGCATGACCCCTGTGCCTTCAGTCCTCCCTGAGAACCACGACGGTCACACTGTTTTCCCCTCCACATTCAGTCTGTACAGGTCCCTGAGACACCCCCAAGCCCATGGGAAGTGAACAGGCTCCACCTTCAACTAATTTTATATGTATGGTTACTTTTCCTGCATGTATGTCTTGTGTACCACTTGTGTGCGGTGTTTGACAAGGAAGCCAGAGAGGCCAGTGGATCCCCTGGGACTGGTGTGACAGATGTCTGTGAGCTGCCATGTAAGTGCTGGGAATCAAACCCGGGCCCTCCGCAAGAGCAGCCATCGCTCTTCATCACTGAGCCATCACCCCAGCACCAGTCTCCACCTTTTGACAAAAAGCACCAGAGATTCTGCAATCATGTTTCTAAGTGACTGGTCACTGTAAAGCAGAGTGTAGTTAAAGTCATGCTGGGGAAGATGCAAGGGATTCTGGGGCCTCCTGGGAAACAGGGGAGCGGTTAGGGAAGGGTTCCTGGAGCCAAGGGTGGAGCAAAGTTTATAATTACTGGAAAGAATGTGCAAAAGCTGAAAACCCAGGACCATCCCTAGATTTTGTTTCCTGCTATGAAATTTTATCACCTTTACTTACTGCAAATGTGTATGCCTCCAGGACCACATCCCAGTACCCAGCAGAATACAAAGTTAAAGCTCATGTGTGTGCGGGATGAGCGCTCTACCACGGAGTTCTATCTTGAGGCCCAATCTTACCCACTATCCTTCCCATCTAGCCAGAAACAACCCTTCATACCGCCTTGATAATTTTGCCTTTGATCAGAGGCATAGACCCTTAGAATACGGTGTCGTTGGAAATGACACTTCCCGTTTATTTCTGCACTGTTGTCACCCAACCAGATGCCGCCTGCCTGACTCTTGGAAGCCGGTCCTCGGGAGATGAGAGCTGGCAGGTGGGAAATGAGGTTTCCAAGGGCTGGAAGCCCGGATGGTGTGGGGAGCTCTCACCCTCAAAGCTTCAACAGGGAGGCCTCGGGAGAGAAAAGAGGTTTCATAGGGAAAGAAAAGACTAGACTGCGGCCAGGGAGGTCAGCTGCTTCTCCGGGCCTCCCCAGCTAGTTCTAGCATCCTCGCAGGCACAGGGCTTTGAGCACGCCACCCTAGTGCTGCTCCACAGAGCCACGCCCCCCGCTTGGTCTTCACACCTTTAGGACCTTTCTGTGTTAGCCGCCAGGCAGTTCACAGGGGTTGTTAGTTTATACTCAAGAATGAAAGACTAAAGGGGGCACATCTCTGAGGTCAGGTGAGGGTCTCCATGCTCTGATGTCATGCGATCTCTAAAACAAGGAAACAAGCAGAAGAATTTTCTAGAATGCAGGGAAGCAGGGAGGCCATGTGATCCTTACAAAGGATAAAAGACTGTGTTAAAATCTGCGTGGCTGGTTTCCCCTTCCCTGACACCTTAGCGGGGCTCACGCCTCCTCCTGGGCCACACAGTGCAGCTGCTGACACATTTGCACATGTCCTGACCTACTGATACACAGCCAGCGCCAGAAGGAAAATTGCTGGGGTCAATGGGCACAAGGCTGTTTCGAGAGCTTTTTTGGGTGATGTTTGGTTTGGCATGGTGCTGGAAATTAACGTTTGAAGATTTGCCAAGCTGCTGTCCAGACAGTTATGCCACAGCAGGGCTGGGAGAAGTGGTTATTTAAACAGAGTTGAAAGAAAGCAGAGGCCAGGTGGAACCACGCCCACTTTTCCTTCCGGCTTTCATGTGCTGGGCTGCCACCCTGAGGGAACCTCGGTTTCCCGTCTGTGACACAAGGCCTTCCTGGCAGAGAGGTCAAGAGACTGGCTGAGGCAAGGCAGAACCTCCAGTGAGTGTGCAGTGACCCCCACCCTGAGGGAGAGCGTGGGCTGGGCTTACATCTTGAAACCAGGCCCACTCTGGCCCCTGTGGTGTTGTAAGCAGGTTCTAGTCCATGGGCCTTCCTCCTCCCCTGCCCCCCCCCCCACTTCCAGGGGCCCGCCCTCCCTCAAGAGAACCGCCCTCAGCCCTGGGCCTTGGCAACTTAAGGGCCCCAGAGCCAGCCCGCACTGTCAGAGTCCCAGCTCACCCACGGAGCATCCAGGATGGAGGCTGGGACTGGGCCTGTGCTCTCTACACTGCTGGGGCTGCTGCTCCTGTCCACCCCAGGGACTCGGGGTGCCAACCCTGCCCTGGTGGCCAGGATCACCGACAAGGGCCTGGATTACGGTAAGAAGCCACACTATAGGCTGGCCTAGGAGACCTGAGGACACCAGACACAGCCAGGACATGGAGGGCATTGTCCCTCTGGTATGGAGCCTGCTACATGAGTCGTGTGGCCAGAGCTCTGATCTGGCCCTGTCACCAGACTGGGAGGAAGATTTGGGGTTCATTAGCTGAAGCAGGAGGCAGCTAGCAGTGGGCAGAAGAGTTGGGAAGAGAAGGCAAGCAGCGAGGTAAACAGCCCCACCCAGGGGCCTGGGACGGTCCTTCCAGAAAAGAGTCTTGGTGGAATTTGAAAACATGACCTAAAACCACACTTCATAGCTGGAGCAGTTAGAGACTGGGAGGGACCAAGGGAGGCTGGCTTGGTGGGGGTGGGGAGGTGGGGGTAGAATGTGCCACATCAGGATCTGAGTGGCAGTTATGTGGCTTATCAAACATTAAAACTCACTGGTGGGTACCTTCAAGACGAGCATTCCTCAGGCGCCTTTATGCACGTCACTCCGAGCATTTGTTTGTTTGTTGTTCATTTATTGCAGTACTGGGAATCGAACCCAGGACCTTGCACAAGCCAGGCAGGTACTCCACCACATCTATACGGTCACATCTATACATTCTCCTTTTTCATTTTTGAATTTTGGACAGCAATTCTCTAAGTTACCCAGGCTGGCTTTGAACTCACTCTATAGGTCAGGCAGGCCTTGAACTTGTGACTCTCGTGCCTCAGCCTCCTGAAGCAGCCTGAGTTACAGTTCTATACCACCAGGCTTGACTCAGCTTCACAGACTGGGAAAAGGTATTTGACAAGATGCTGAGAAAGTGACACAGAATCGTCGCGTCCAAGGGGTGAGGGAGCTGGGGTGTTTCTACAAGTCTGGACAGGTCAGTTCTGTAGAGCCCCGTTGCCTTATCGAATGGGGTCATAACAGCCCCTCGGTTGGGCAGGAATATTGGGATCTAAAACAGGCCTGAGGTCAGAAGGTGAAGTCAGGGAGGGCTTCCAGGAGAAGGTAAAGTAGAAGACGTAAGAGGTCACAGTGAAAAAAAAAATGGAAGTCACTAGTGGCCTATGTGCACTGCCCGGCTCAGGGCAGACTCCTGGGCCCCTCTCCTGTCCGAGCACACAGTGGGGCCACTAACTGCATTTGTTTGGAAACGCTGAGTCAGGAGCATTTGCCCTCTGTCCTTTCCCCGGGCACATGTGCCAGGTGTGTGCACCAGGGGCCCTGAAGTTGGGTGTTTTGGTCCTTTCCACACGCGTAGTAACATTAACACCCCGCCCTTTGTTGTTCTGGGCATTTACCCTGCTGTGTGCCAGCCACAAGCTGTGAGCGCCTGTCCTGCTCTAGGTTGCCACTGGTTTGACAGGCCGGGCCCCATCACACGCATGAGGAAAGTGTCACTGTTTCCTGACAGAACAGAGAAAGTGAAGTCTGGGGACTTGTTCAGTGCCACTTGGTTTAGAAAGATGTCCCAGCCAGAATTCTAGCCCTGGGCAGTGTTTTCTGCACAGACAAGGCGCCAGGGAGGATGAAAAAGAAGCCACACCCCAGGCACTCAGCACACCTTTTCTGTTCCTGTTGTTGGTAAAGCCCTCTCTGTTCTCTTCAGTAAAATGGGCACATGCCTAGCCATTCCTCATGACAGGCAGGGTCTCTCCGCGCCGCCTAACACAGCTGGGCTAGGCAGAGTGCGCACGCTGTAATTCGCCCAGCCTCTCTAGCCAGGGATGATGGGAGCCACTGAAGAGTTTCCAGGAGAGAGGTGGGCTGACACCAGCTTTTCCTTGTCTGCAGCCGCCAAGGAGGGGCTGTTGTCTCTTCAGCAAGAGCTGCGCAAGATCACGCTGCCCGACTTCACCGGGGACTTCAAGATCAAAGCTGTGGGCCGTGGGCATTACGAGTTTCATAGGTGACTGCAGAGGGGACAGAGCTTGGAGTGGGTAACCTCAGGTCAGGCAGTAGAGGTGCGGGGGGGCTTTCTTGGAGGGAGCTTGGTCTCTGCATTCAACACATGGCAGTATTACTGCCTCCTGAGTGTGTGGCCTGAGCCTCAGTTTCCTCATCTGTGCAATGGAGCTGCTGCTGCTCTCTTTCCCTTAGAGGGCGAATTCAGTGGCCTGGAAGGGAAGACAGGCTTAGAACAAAGTGTCTTGAACTCTTAACATTGCCTTTTGTGGATGGAGCAGTCAGGAAAGGCTTCCTAGAGGAGGGGCACCTAAGCTAAGTCTTTAAGGCTTTATTAAAATGGCTTTTTTAATGCATGAAAGATGGACATCAAAAATAGGGAGTCAGGATTTCTGCCTATAAATGCCCTCTTTGCTCAGTGCTCCCCTCTTCTATCACTTTTGATAGCACACCTTTATTAAGCTTACTTTGTACACATTTTCTGTGTACCAGCCTCCCCTCCACCCTCCCAAAAAACAATCAACCTATTATCTCCCGTGCATAGCCCTGGCCCCTTTTAGTCTCCTCTGAGGGCTATCTCAGGCTTTCTTAAATCTGGGCCCCCTTCCTGGGCATGAGGAGTGCAGGGTTGGAGGGCAGGTCTGCTTTTCCTGACAGTGTATCTATGGGCTGTGCCCAGGATACTGTCACACGCCACTGTGGTTCACAGGGCCCAATGCTGGGTGCCCACAAGCCATTAAACCCCTTCCTCAGAGTCCCACTATTGTGAAGGGGCGAGCACAGCACCAGCCTGCTGCAGGGCCCCAGTGACACTGGGAGGGTTGTCTGAGGCATGGCTGGCCGAGGAAGAACCCTGAAAGTCGGGGAGCCTGGTGCTGTGCCCAGGCAAGGCTGTGAAGGAGGAAGCGTGGTTCCTGGGGCAGCTGGATGCCTGATGCCTCCCTCTCATCTCCCTGCAGCCTAGAGGTCCAGAACTGTGAGCTGCGTCACCCCTCCCTGAAGCTGCTCCCAGGCCAGGGCCTGAGTCTTGCCATCTCTGACTCTTCCATCAGCATCCAAGGCGAGTGGAAGGCACGCAAGTCTTTCATGTAAGTTAAGTTCCATCTGCCCTTGGGCCCCTGTTCCTAACCTTTGTTCCTTCTTCCTGGGTCATCAGAAAGATCACATCATGGACAGACAAGGGTAACCCAGGCCACAGTGGGGACCAGAATCCAAGTCCCGAGTCTCTCTTTCTGTCTAGATTCCACATCTTCTAAAGGGACAGGCCTGCTTCCCCTGAGGGTGAATTAAAGACCACCTGTTGCTGGTTTGTTTCCCACATACAGATCTAGACCCCAAGGCTAGGACCTCCCATGAGCTAGAGCTGTCCTTGGAACATGGACAAATGTCCTCTCCTTCAGAGGGAGGCACAGCCCGGGAGCTATAAGCTTAGGGACAGGTCGCTGGACACTGTGGGAGTCACCCACCAGAGCCCCAGCTCTCTTCCTGATGCCCTGCACCAAGAGTCCCTGGATGAGGCAGCCCCACGAAACACACGAGTGACATAAGGGCTATGGAGGTCAGAAGGTCAAGGTCAGGGACAAAGCAGGCCTGGGACCTCTCTCCTCAGCTTGTAGGTGGCAGGTCCTTGCCATAGTCCCATGTGGGCTCTGGACAGCCCTGGTCCCTCCTTCCCTGCATCCTGACCGCCCATGACAGCAGTTCTCAACCTGTGGGTCACGACCCCTTTGGGGATGAATGATCCCTTTCACAGGGATGGCCTAAGACTATCCGAAAAAAGAGTTATTTACATTACAGTTCATACTAAGGTGGCAGAATTCCAATTATGAAACAGCAGTGAAAATAATTTTACAGTTATTGGTCATCAGAACCGTATTCAAAGGTCACAGTGTCAGGAAGGTTGAGACCCGATGTCCTCTGAGGACCCGCTCTCCTTGCCTCTGTTAATCTCTCCACAGGGGCTGTCTCCTTGTGGAGTCACAACCAAGAGGTATGGAGTGGGGAGGGAGCTTTAACGTACATTTTGGGGACACAGTTCAGCCCAGGATGAAAGAGCTGGCCAGTCTCAGCCTGGTGGTCGGGTCGCATCTACTCCTGAGACCCCACAGCGACTTATGTGGCAGCTTCCAGCCATTGGGTTTTGCAAAGCTCCTGGTATGAACCCCACCAGCGGTGTGAAATGGCCAGATTTACAGATTTGCTGTAAAAGTGGGGGAGGCACAAATCTTGGCAATTCCTACATAGGTCACTTACGTTTCCATACTAAAACAGCAATATCCATTATTGCACTTACTTGGGCGGCTGGAGAAGGAGCTCATGTGCTCAGAGGACCTGAGTTCTGTCTCTAGTTTCATGTCAGGCCACTCACAGCCGCTTGTAACTCAAGTTCAAAGGAATCTGATGCCCTCTTCTGACTTCCATGGACAGATGCACACACTTACACATAAATAAAAATAAATCTTAAAAATCACCTTTGCCTCTTTTGCTGTCGTTTTGGTGTGATTACTAGGCTTTTGTAAGTAGCACATGTGACTCCCTCTCCATGTCTGTTGACAGTCCATGTGTGGCCCCTGTGCGCACTGTCCACAGGACCACACCGCCCCCTCCAACTTTTGTCTCCAGTCAGCCTTTAACCATCTTTCTCTACGAACAAATGAAGACCCGCCCTGTTAGCTTTCAAAACTGCCCTTTTATTTAATTTTTGTTTGTTTTGGCTTTTTCAAGACAGGGTTTCTCTATGTAACAGCCCGGCCTGTCCCGGACCTCACTTTGTAGACCAGGCTGGCTTTGAACTCACAGAGATCCACCTGCCTCTGCCTCCCCAGCATTGGGACTAAAGGTGTGCCCCACCATCTATGGAGCCGGTCTATTTTTTTTTAATGAGACTCACTGATCATTTGACATTTGTGCATTAGTGGCTTTCAGTACAGTCACAGGGTTGGGTAATCGTGGCCTCTACCAAGTTCCCAAACATTTGTGTCACCCCAAAGAAAAGTCCATTTACATGAAATAGTCATACCTCCTCCCCGCTCCCCCATAGCCCCCATCTTCCTAACCCGCACAGATCCGTCTGTCCTGAACCTCTGCTATGCACACCACATACCTGCTTCGGTCACTTTGGTTTTGAAAGTCTGTCCACACCTCTATGCACATTGCTATTCCATCCCTCGAATAGAGTCCATCTCACAAGTAAACCACATCTGCCCCCCCCAAAGCTGCACAGAATATGAATGCCCAAAGCATATTCCGTTTTATTTTGGATGCTGGGGGTTGAGGTGAGTAGGTGAGGGAATGGGGACACACCTCATTAGTGCAGGTGCCTGTGGTGGCCATAGGTGTCATGTCACCCTGGATCTGGACTCACAGGTGCTTGGCAGCCCTCTGATGTGAGTGCTGGGACTTGAACTTGGGTCCTCTGCAAGAGCAATACACACACTTAGCTGCTGTCGTCTCTCCAGGCCCCTTCAGGCTGTTTCTTTTTTTCTTTTTTCTTTTTTTTTTTTTCAGGCTGTTTCTTAAAGGTGTTTCTTCATTGTTTTTGTTGTGTTTTGTTTGTTTGGCTGCTACCCATGATGCTTCAGTGAAGCACCCCCCACACATGCATCCATGAGAAAGAGTTGGAAGTTGGGTATCTGGGCCTGACCTGACATCTGTGCTGGGTTGTTCCAGAAACTTCTCCCGGCATCCTCTGGTGGCCACTGTGCCTACAGTGCCTATTTACCTTCATCTTCTCAACCTTGTGGGTGGAAGCTGGCATCGTTGTACGTTCATTCTCCACAGCTTTCCCAATGCTTGGTGCTGCTCAGGCATCAAGGTTCCTTTTCACTGCTTTCTCCTGTCCTTAATAACTCGTTCGTGGATTGAGGAATGAGCCCCCGTGTCTGCTCATGCGTTAAGGGGGCACCTGTGCTGTCTTGGAAAGTGATTCTTTTCACTCTGTATATTATGGGGGTTTGCAGTCCACCAACCGTTTCCTTCCTGACTTTGAAGAATGTGGATTATTCTAGAAATGCCTCACCCAGGCATTCTGCTAGATTTTCTATTTGTGATTAAGTTTTTGGCTAGTCTCTATTTGTTTTGAGTAAGAATCTGGCTTCCTGTTATGCCCAGTGGCATCGTATTCTAGACACAATAAATAACTGTTCCTCTGACCTCCTCCAGAAAATCCCATGGCTCCTTTGACCTGGATGTCAAGGGTATCACCATCTCAGTGGACCTCCTCCTGGGCAGCGACCTCTCTGGGCGGCCCACAGTCACTGCTTCCCAGTGCAGCAGCCGCATCCATGATGTAGATGTGCACGTATCAGGAAAGTTGGGGTGAGTCAACCTGAGAACCCTCTGGGGATGGTCCTCAGAGGGCTCTGATAAGTGTCCAGGTCTGGGTGGAATGTTTAGCGCCCCACACACTTGGAGGCCGTCCTTTGGGGATGACAGCTTGGGACACCTGTTTGGACAGACCGGTGCAGACTCAAGACACGAGGGCTGAGGTGCCGCTTCGGCAAGTCAACAGACTTAGGGGACCTGGTCAGGGGAGGAAGCTTTGGCTGAAGGTTCAAGCCCACAGTCAAGTCACTTTGCCTCCCAGTCTAGATTCCCCTGGCTAGAAAACTGGACTCTAGTTCCATTCCCAAATCCCCTGATCTTAGCAGAACCGTCAGGAGGCTGGAGCCAGCGGTGCTGCCCACGGCAGGGTGCTGGGACACTGGTTGTGAGCCACCTGAGGTGGGTGCTGAGAACCAAACGTGGTTCTCTGCAGGAGCAGTGTGCGCTCTTCACCGCTGAGCCATAGCTCCGTCTCCAGATGGCAGGGCCTGGCTCTCTCCATCCCCTCTGTCCCTGTACCCATTGTCAGACAGCTGACTGTGTGCTGTATCTCCTGCCCAGGTGGCTGCTGAATCTCTTCCACAACCAGATCGAGTCCAAGCTTAGAAAAGTTCTGGAGAACAAGGTAAGAAATGCCAGTGAGGCTGAGCAGATCTACCCATAGGCCTCTGTCTCGGGACAGACTGTTGGGGCCAGTTAGACACACATGAGATCACAGCTCAGAGAGGAAAAAAAAAAAAAAAAAAAAAAACACTTGCCCGGGCCATAGAGCCAACATAGGGTGGAGCTGGGTAAAATTCAAGACTTTAGACTCCATCCAGTTACACCCAGTTAGGCAGAAACAGCCAGGAGCTTGACCGAGGTGAAACAGGGAGTAGAGGACAGAGATCCCATCCCTCCCCTTCTGGCCTTGTTTACCATGTCCATACTGTCCCTCATCCTCAGGTGCAAAAACAAGTCATGCCCAAGTGCCTCCAGAGGCCTGGCAGGAACCTGGCCAGTGGGAACTGGGAAAAATCATGAGCACCCGTGTCCTGGCTGCAGAGGCAGTGACACTGTGTCCTCTTCTTCTGTGAAAAGCTAATGTGATATGTCCAGTCTTCATAAGCTTTGACTAGAACAAAGACTTTTTCATTCCACGTAAATGTTTACTTCCTGTAAACTCACTTTCACCCTCCAAAATTCCAGTTGTGAAATACTGAACTCTGGAGCTGTGTCTGTAACAGTGACTCTGTGGAAAGGCAGAAAATGAAGGAGGAAGAATACACACACACACACACACACACACACACACACACACAGGCACATGCACACGCACACGCACACGCACATGCACACACACACACTGTGGTCCTGGGATCTGGGTGAACTTTCTAAATAGGCCACCCTCATACCGACATCCATAACATATTACCACAATGACTTGTACTCCCTGCTGCTTCTGATAATGTGTGGTGATAATATATTATAATATTGTATTATAATATAATATTATATATTATAATATATTATAATATTATAATATTATAATATATTATAATATTATAATATTATAATATAATATTACATGCAATGTAATAATTATCACAAAATACAGTGATATGATTATTGTTTTGCTCAATTAATGAATGCAGCTATACTATTCTTATTTGTAAACAGCAGCTGCTGTTTTGTGATCCTGTGCTTTGGCCAGGAATAATGATGTAAGATTTTGTTTTGTTTTGTTTTGTTTTGTTTTTTCATAATCTTGGCCAAATATTTTTTTTGATGTTTTTCAACAGGGTCTTAGCTGAGGGTGGTAGCTCACTCCTGTAATCCCAGCACTCAGGAGGCAGAGGCAGGGGGATTGCTGTGAGTTCAAGGAGAGCCTGGTTTACAAAGCAAATCTAGGTTAGCCAAAGCTACACAGAGAAACCCTGTCTTGAAAAACAAAACAAAGAAAAGAAAGAAGAAAAGAAAAGAAAAGAAAAGAAAAGAAAAGAAAAGAAAAGAAAAGAAGAAAAAGAGTCTTACTATATAGCCTCAAGCTTAAGATCTTCCTGGGCTTGACCTCAAGCTTTGAAAGAGAGACTGGGAAGGCTCAGCAGAGTGTAATAGGTTAGCCAGTGCTACCTCATTCGACCAGGATGGGAACCTTTCCAACAGTTGGGCCCCTCATGCCAAAGGTCTTTGAAGAGCCAGGTGTCTTGGAAGAATCGAAGATCTAGCCTGGCCCCCGCTGTCTGTGAGTTTGCAGACAGCTCCGTCCCGCAAGCTCTTGTCTGTGGCTGCTACAGGACTCCCTCTTCCCTGCTGTCTGGACAAGCAGAGCTGAGGAGGCATATTCTGGAAGACATGCTAAGCAGGACCTAGGAAGCGCTTGGCTTCAGGTCCTGTGAGCAGGCGAAACCCAGGGATGCAGAGGTCGCAGTGCCTGACCAGAGGGCTTCCTTCTCGCAGCAGCCTTAGCTGCCACATCTCTGGGCCTCCCAAAGATCCTGTTAAGCATCTGGTACTGAGGACCCCATGTTTTTCCTCCATGACTAGTTAGTCTCTGAAAGAATAGAATACCCAGGCTCAGGATTGGGGGGTGGGGTGGGGTATGAGATATTGTCTTTCCAGAAAAGGAACAATCCTAATTGGGGGCTGACAGCCTCTCTATGGGCTCCTCAGATGCACCCCACATCTCCCTGGCAATCACCCCTTTCTTTGGCTCCATGACACCTCAGATAACATTTTCTCCCAGCTGCAAAGAAAGGCTGAGCTATTACCCTTGTCTGGCCAGCACCCATGGCCTTCCCCACTGCCTACCTCCTGACTCTCAGCCCCTCTGGAACCGCTATCATTAAGTGTCTATCCTCTTCTGAGAGGCCATGTGTGACCACGGCATAAGGCAACACTTCCACGTCTCTCTCTCTCTCTCTCTCTCTCTCTCTCTCTCTCTCTCTTTTAGAGCACACATGAGTACACCACAACCAGTGGTAACTCACAAATCAAAAAGAACATTTTAACTGGGCATGGTGGCACACACCTCCCATCCTAGCCCTTGGGTACTGAGGCAGGAGGATTTCAAGTTTGAGGCTAGCCTGAGGCACATAGCAAGAATCTGCCAAAATGGAGGAGATCAGGGCAGACAGAGAAGGCTCAGTGGGGAAAGAGCTTCTTGTCCAAGCCTGAGGACCTGAGTTTCGCTGTCCTACCCTATGGAAAAGCCGGCAGTGTGGTGCATCTGTAACCAAATACTATGGGGTCACAAGCAGGCAGGTCCCGGGAACTTGCTGGCCATCCAGTCTAGCTGAAGAGTGAACACACATGCATACAACAGACAACGCCCACAAAAGAAAGCAGAGAAACGCTGTTTAAAGTGGAAACTCTCCTGTGCACACATAAAAATATTCATGTGTGGAATCATATGTAAAGAAATGTAAACTGAGACAGGACATGGAGCTGTACTTTGAGATGGGCTGACACAGGACTGGGCCTTGTCACCCTTGGAGTCAGCTTGTCGCAAACTCCCACTTCTTCAACTAGCTGAGGATGAAGAAGTCCCTTGCAGATCGTCCCCATGCTAACGACCATCTCCAGTTTTCATGTTTGTTTGCTTATTATCTGTGGCAGGGCTGCACATATGCCATGGAGGCACACGTATGCCATAGAAGCCAGAAGGCAATCTGTGGGAGTCATTCTCTCCTTCACTCTGTGGGTTGTAGGTATCAAACTCAGAGTGTCAGCGTTGGTCACAGGTTTCTTTACCCACTGAGCCACCTCACTGATCCCCCTCTCTATTTTTAGGAACCCTTTCCTCCTTCTGGCTTCTCTGTGGTCCAAAGGGAGCCGTGTGGCTAGCACCTCACCTTTCAGAGTATTTATCTTTAGTTTTCTTGGAAACATTTCTTCTCAGTCATATTTCGATGGCTTATATAATAAATAACTCAAGCGATTGCAGCAGCCAGGACAGCAAACAGCCTTGGAAACATATATTTCCTGTTCTTGAGAAGCTCACGGCTCCACTGGTGGTGATAAATTGTGTATAAGTGGTTCATAGACACGACATTGGGTTTCCCGTGGGTACCCAGGGAGCAGGAGCTGCAGCCCAGCGACAGCCAGTAGGGGCTGACTGCAGCACCTCTGCGCCTACTTAGTTCCTGGGCCACCTGTTCAGCTAGGCTCCTACCACCAAGCTTCCTCCAAGAAGCCTGTAATGGTGGCATTTCACAAACCATTCCCTACCAGAGCCCTTCTCTTTTGCAGATGTCCAGCCAGCTCTGTACAGTCTGCTCGGACCCTGTTGGAGTCCATGTGGGCGCTAACATGATGGTTTTTTCTTTTATCGCTGTGCTTTGGTGGCAGCTGGTGCATGCTATTAAGCCTTTGCAGACACTTGCATGGAGATAATCACAGAGTAAACGTCACTGGGTGCTTCCAGACTCACTAGCCTTTCCCTTCCCATTCCTCTCAGATTTGTGAGATGATCCGGAAGTCCGTGACCTCTGACCTGCAGCCTTATCTCCAAACTCTGCCAGGTAGGGCTCCAGGGACCCCTGGGGAGGTAGGGCTCCAGGCACCCCTGGGGCACTCTATTTCTCTTCATTTTTTTTTTGTAAGCCCATATTTGAACCTTGTCAGCTATTCAGAGACAAAAGAGTAGAAAGTAGCATTGTAAAAATCCTCTTTTCTGCTAAGATGTAGCCTTGATCTTGGGTGGATCTTTTCAGATAAGAAAAAGACAAAGCATAACAACACATAAGCTCAGGGCATGTGTTCTCTTGTGCTTGAGTACGCGTGTGTATGCTTCTTAGTGGACACAGCATAGGTGTTCTGAACTTTAAATTCGTATGACTTGGAGAAACTTCTATGTCAGCATATGTAGGTTTGGAGACAGACAGACAGACACAGACCATGTCTGGCAGCCTGAAGCTTCATGGGGAACCACACAAGCAGGAAGGCCAAGCATGCCCTGCACTGGCCTGTCCCCTCCTCCACAATCCCAGGTGGACGAACGTTCCAAGTCCTGCACACAGTCAGCTGGGCCAGTCTGGGCCTAGAGTGAAGGAGTGTCAGCAGGTGGCTTTTTTATGGCTGAGCAATCCCAACATTTGGGAGGTAGAGTCAGGAGGACCAAGAGTTCAAGGCTAGCCCTTGAACCACAGGCCAGCCTGGGCTACCTGGGATTGTTTCAAAAAACAAACGCTACTTTTAACCAAAATATACCGATGGAGAGAAATATTCAGATCGTAAACATGGCCAGCCTCCTGACCAAGAGGGTCTCCTTCGGTCATCCCATCAGCAGTGGTCAGCACTACCCCTACTCACCCCAGCCCCTCACTATCCGTGAGCGGATCTCTCTCAGTGTCTTCTGAGCCTCTTTCAGATGCCAGAGGCCTCTTTAGAACGGGAGGTCTGTCGGCACTGCTGCCGCAGGAATGTTCATTCACTCTCCTTACCTTGCCCACATTCAAGTGTGCATCTGAGGAGTGGCTGTGTATGGAGTCCAAGTTCCAGGGCGCATATGGGAAGTTTGAGCTTAACAAAAGGGTCTGAGTAGTCTACAGCGAGGCTCCCAGATCCCTGGGTGGCTCTTGTTAACACCCCTTCAGCAGAGGCTGAGGCTGGCACATCTGACTGTGCTCAACCAGGGCTGTGGAAAGGATCTTCCCCCAAGGCCTTTGGGGGAACACCTGATCTTCCCGTCATTTTGATCAGCATGAAGGTCCTTTACATGTGTCCCTCTGTCTGGCTGTGACCACCCAGCTCTGGGAACTGCTTAGGCCTTAGGCTGATCCTCACACCCCCACCACTACTTATACGCCATGGGACTGGAGAATTCTACCTTGTCCCTTTGTCCCTTTGTTGGAGAGACATGGCCTGGGAGCTGGGATGAGCATTTGGAAGGTCTTTTATGAGATTTGTTTTTAGTATTTTAAATGATGTGTGTTTGTGTGTATGCGTGTGGCTATGTACACATGAGTTCAGGTGCCCTGGAAGGCTAGAGGCATCACACCCTGGAGCTGTAATTACAGGTGGTTGTGAGCTCCTTGACTTGGATGCTGGGAATTGAACTCTGGCCCCTTGATCATCACTCCATCCCCAAGTGGGGGCTCTTTAGAGAAGCAGTAAGGGCTCGCCCCCTCTTCTCTTGCTGCAGGCCACACCTGGCCCCAGTTCCGCCCCTCACTCTGTTTCTGATCTAACTCACAGTCACAGCGGATATCGACAACATCCTGGGCATTGACTACAGTTTGGTGGAGGCTCCCCGTGCAAAGGCCGGGATGCTGGATGTGATGTTTAAGGTAAGGCTACAGGAGCGGGAGTCAGCCTCAGGCCCTAGGGTCACCTGCACCCTAACTTCAGGTCTGCCTCATTTTCAGGGGCTCTTGCTGTGCACACTGTTATGAGCAGTGTTCCCAGAAGTGAGAGTCACACAAGAGTGTCTCTATACCCTCAGCCTCAGGACTCCCACTTGCCCTCCCTCACTCCTCACTCGGGCAGATGGGGGAGGCTGTCAGAACCAGGTGAGGCAGAGAGACTGGCCAGCACATATCCAGTTGTTTCCATAAAGCAAAGCTTCTGGGGCCCTCATGTAGTAAGAGACACAAATTTGCCCAAAGGACTATGTCGTTAGAGGGGCAGTTTAGGAAAGTGTTCCCAGTTAATGTCCCTCATCAACCAAGCTCACTGGCTAGCCACGGGATAAACTTCAGCCAGTCCAACAGTCCCCATTTCTCTCTCCAGGGTGAAATTTTTAATCGGAATCAGCGTTCCCCGGATACCTTGCCCGTTCCAACCATGAACCTACCTGAAGACAACAAAAAAATGGTCTACTTCGCCATCTCAGATCATGCCTTCAACATAGCCAGTCGGGTTTATCATCAGGCTGGGTACCTGAACTTCTCCATCACAGATGACATGGTGAGAATTGGGGCTTCGCCGTGCTCCTTAGGGGCAGCCTGGCTCATCCTTTCTAACATTCTTTTGTAACTGAAACCAAGAAAACAGTGAGTTATAACTTAGCAAATAATCAAGACCAGCAAAGTATATTAGCAAAATTTCTCTTTATTTCTTGGGTCACCAGGATTCTCAAGGCCAAATCCTTTCTCCCTTATAACTATCAAAGACTTGTTTGTGTTTCTCTGTTTGGCCTTTTAGTCTAGGCCTGTTCTAACTCACATTTTTCTCTTATCATGAAAATTCCTGCAAGATTATTAAGAATAATTTAATGGATGAGGCAAAATCGCATTACAGAGAAAGGAGGTAAAGACCAAACAAAAAGTAAATGACAATTACGAAGACGGTAGATTTGTAATTAATCACAAATCTGCCTTAGAGCTTCCCTGCAGCCAGAAAAGGGTACTTAATTTAGTGACTCAAAGCCAAAGAAAGAAACACGTCTTCCTAGCACACACCTTGATGTAACGGTTGCCAGAGGGATTTTCAGGCATGAGAGTGACTTTCATAAGGAATCACACCTTATAATCTCCCGAGTTCTTTCAGGTTTTCTAGAGTTCAAAAAGTTGTTTGTTATAAGCACCTTTTAAGAGCTGAGGTCTGTGAATGAGGTCAGTGTGGTGGGGACTCTCTGGTGACAGATGGCTAGCTTTGTCCTAAAGGTGGCTTCTCCCCATGCCACCACAGGTCTTTCATGTCTCCCACCTGCTCCACAGAGCACTCTGGGTGATGGGTCCCTCAATATAAGGACAAAAAGCCTGGCCCAGGGTCATACCCACAAGCTGGGAACGTCCATAAGGTCTCAGTGGGAAAGCTCTGAAGGATCCCATAGGGTCACAGCTATAACCTCATCCCTGGGAGATTTACATACTTTGTAATGTAGAGGTTTCAGCCGGGAGTGGTGGCACACGCCTGTAATCCCAGCACTCGGAAAGGCAGAAGCAGGTGGATCTCTGTATGTTTGAGGCCAGCCTGGTCTACAGAGTGAGCCCAGGAAAAACAAGGCTACACAGAGAAACTCTGTCTTGAAAAACAAACAAACAAAAAGATAGAGGCATCATGGTAGCCAAGGCAACCGGACCCATTGGGAGAAGCCAGTCTTGACCTTCCCCTACTGCCATGGTTCATATTGCTTGTCAACTTGGCAGGATCTAGACTCACCAAGGAGACAAACTCCTGGGCTTCTCTGTGGGAGTCCAGATTAGGTTAACTGAAATGGGAAGACCCAATCACCAGTGGGCAGCACCATTCTGTAGTTTGAAGTCCTGGCTAAATGTAAAGGAGGCGGTGAGCTGAGCACCACCACCACTCTCTGCTTCTTGACTGCTGATGAACTGTGAACTCTTGAACTGTGAGCCAAAATAACACTTCTTCAAGACATTTTTTGCCAAGTATTTTGACACAGCAACGAGAAGAGACTAACTCTCTACAGTTCTCAGAGCTCTAACCAGCACCCTAAAGCCCCCCTGTGCTCTTTCTGCAGTTACCGCCTGACTCCAATATCCGGCTGAACACCAAGGCCTTCCGCCCCTTCACTCCCCAGGTAAAGCCCCTTCTGTCCTCCATGGGTACAACCGTAGCCCACCAGTTGGCCAAGGTTTCTTTCCAGAACCTCTGGTTCCCTCTCCACTTGACCCAAAGGCTGGTGAGGAGACCCCAGGAAGGCCCTGGGAACAGCAGACTTGGGGGCTCCCTTCATAGACCTTGCAGAGTGGGCCTGACCTCACCTAATCAGTCTTCCTCAGGTTTCCAAGTCTGGTTTGGGTGTTAAGGAGCCCAAGGAATGCTGGGAAGGGCACCCTAGTTAATAGCACCTAACAGCCAGAGAGGATTTACTAAGAGCTAGACACACTCAGGTTGTTTTAAGGGGCACTTACAAAATTTGAGGTGCTCAGGGTAGAACCTGGGGTACACATATGCTACAAAAGCAAGACCCCTGAGTTACGATCAAGCCCTCAGTTTTTTAATACAGGATCTTTATGTAGCCTAGGCTGGTCTTGAACTTGCAATCCTCTTGTATCAGCTTCCCAGAAGTCTGGGCTAAAGATGTACGCCACTACACCCAGTATCGACAAAGGAATTCTCGTATCTCACTATTCCAGAGATAGAAAAGGTGATGGAGGGAAAGCCTCCTGCCCTAGCTGGCCCCAGACACCTACTTTCAATGGAAAGGCGCCCTGGTTCCCAACAGTGTAAGTTAACAGTGTAACAGTACTAAGAGTTGAACCCAGCTCTTCTGCAGGAACCAAATATACTCTTAACCACTGAACAGTCTTCTCCAGTGCCCCCTTCCCTGGCCTCTTCTCTTATAGTCTCTGTAGGGGGCTGAATGTCTTCTCCCCGGCTCTTTTGTGCAAACATGCATGCTCTGGACTCTCCCTCCTTCCAAGACCAGCTTCAGTTCCCAGCACCCACACAGAGGTTCACGATCATCTGCAACTCCAGTTCCAGGGGACCTGATGCCCTCTTCTGACCTCCGTGGGCATGAGGCATGCGTGGGGCATGAATACATATGAAAGCAAAACACTCGTAGACATAAAATAGGATAAATAAATCTAAAAACAAACTAAAATTCAAGAAAGGAAATGAGTGTCCACGCCCCGCGTTGTCAGGCCCTGTGCCTTCTCGATGCCACAGAGTTATCCCAGCTGGTCTTGAGGCATCCTGGGTCTCCCGGCCAGGCTCCAATATCCCATAGCTCCTGTCTGCCCTACCTTCATCTTGCCATCACCATAATCACTCAGTAAAGTGTGTCCTCAAAGACAATCAGCCCCACCTTCCCCAGCTCCCAAACTCCCCTGACAGTTACAGATGGGTCTGCGGTTATAGAACCAAAGGCTCATGGGAGTATGCTCTTCCACCAGCTCCACCCTCCCCAGGCTTGTCTCAATTGAAATTCTGTGGCTACCATAATTAAAATATTGAGCCCCCTTGCAGCAGTGTGGAGATCTGGACAGAGACCCAGTTGCTGAGAGCTACCACAAATGCTATGGGCTCCCTCCCTGCTGGCCGGGGAGGGTAGAGGTGGGAGGTCTGCGTGGGCCATTTTCTTCTGCTGTTAAGAAGATACAGCTTAACTGCACACATTGTGGAAAATACAACCAGCCCCAAAGTGTCTCCTTTGTTTTCTTCTCCAGCTTCCTAATGCTGCAACCCTTTAATATATAGTTCCTCACTGTGTGTTGATCCCTAATCATAAATTATTTTCATTGCTACTTCATAACTGCAATTTTGCTGCTGTTGTGAACAGTAATGTAAACATTTTTTGAGATGGAGGGTTGGCAAAGCGGTTGTGACTCCCGGTTTAGAACCACTGCTCTAGACTCTATAGCTCTTTTCCCTTCTTTTGACATAATCTCCAAATCCTACCCCCAGATAACCAGAAGGTACCCCGACATGAACATGGAGCTAATTGGAACAGTGGTCTCTGCCCCGCTCCTGAATGACAGTCCTGGGAATCTATCCTTGACCCCCCAGATGGAGATCGAAGGCTTTGTGGTCCTGCCCAGCTCCGCCCGGGAGCCTGTCTTCCGGCTTGGCGTGGTAAGGCTCAGAGCTTTTGCAAATGCTGTTCCTCCTCATGAGAACTTTTCTCCTCACTCTCCTCAGCTCTCAACTGATACATCACAACCCCAGAAAGGGCTCTCTTGGTTCCTCTGACCACCAATCTATCTTAATATTTGCATTTTTGTTAATTTATGGCATTCTATGGTTCTCCTCCTGCCTGGGGACTGTCTCCCACCAGCCAACGAAGTCAGGAAGGGCAGGAAAAGAGGTGCAAGGCTAGAAAGGCTGCAGAGCACGGAGATCACACACTCCAGGAACCACTTCAGGGAGCTAGTTCAACTTTAATTCCAGAGAACAAAGGCTGTCTACCGCTTGAGGAGTGTACATCCTTGGGTGGGGGCTCCAAAGACAGGCATACATAATTTGTTAAAACTGGGCACTTCAAGGATGCTTGATTTGCACTAAGCAGCACACTCCTATCATATGAGCAGGAACATAGTTATAATGTACCTAATTATCCTATAAGCACAGGGACGAGAGAGCTAGCAGAGAGCTGTGTCAAAGGCCATATATCAAATGTGGTTAGAGGCATCTGTCTAGAGACACTCCCCAGATAGTCAGGCAGAGAGCAGGAGGCCCTGCTGGGCAGAGAGAGTCCTGTAACCTCAAACAGCAGGGTCCTTCCAACAGCACTCTGTAATTCTCTTCATGGTGTTTATTGTCCAGGCATTTGTGTAGCTATTTGATGTCAGAAGGCCAGCTTCAACAGGTCAGGGTAACCTGAGTTGGGGCGTAGAGTCGGTGACTGATCACACCACAGACTTTTCTCTGAGAAAATAAAGACTGATTCACTGTGGCCAGTACTCCCTGTGGCCAGTGAAGTAGAAAAGGAAAAGGGGAAAGAATCATACACACTGCACGCACACATACATACATGCATGAATGCACACATGCACACTTGATGGATGAAGCAAGCTTCAACAACCTCTAACAGCTTCACACACACACACACACACACACACACACACACACACCACACATTCACACACTAGATGGATAGAGCAAAGCCCTTAGCCTTTTATACCACCTAAGACAAAACTCTCTACGTAAGAAAAAAAAAAAATTACCTCATAGCAATGAGTTACATATTCCCTAAAAACAATCACCAAGGAAATGTAATCTTATAAACACATTAAAAGCATTACACAAAAGGAAATTACAACAGGATTATTGATTATATATGCTTCTTTTGAAACTCATACCTAATACTTCTCATCTGTCTTTCTCTCCATAAGTTCATCATAACCCCAAAGCAAGAATTCTTTTGTTATTGACTAACGAAATTTAAGCAAGCCAAGATTATAGCAGCAAGCTTTTCCCTATGCTTAGCTTATGACAATTTGTATTTGCCAAGAAACAGATCGTCTATTTTATATCTTCTTTTTGAAGTCTTGTTCAGCTAAACTGGGTAATCGTCTAATCTTTATTCTTATACTCATAATAGAATTATTTACTCTTTGTTCATAACCCTGCCTTTTCATGGTGCACACCAAATCCTGCGCCCACATCCCCTAAATCACAAGATCCAGGACCTCAGACCCAACCTAGAATGAAATATTTTCTTTGATCATTGGCTTTTCCCAAGTCTATTTTTCTCTTTCAGTTACGTGCTCATAATGCATGAAAGCTCACCGTGCTCCTTTTCTGACCTAAGCAGCCTTCACTGTTCTGCAAGGAGGGGTCACAGTCTACTCTTAATTCTAACTTTATTCTAACTTTCTGGCAAAACAACTTAAGCCTTCTCCTTAAACTTTCTATCAACTATCCTAACTTCCTGAAACTATTTAAATCAAGTCAGGAATTCTGTAAAATCGTTAATTCATCGAAACAGGACTATTTCTTGAAAGTCCATCTTCATATTGATCTGCAGGAAAATTGCCCGTTAGAGTGGGCTGTCTCCCAAGAGGCAATTACACTAGACTATAGGCAATGAGACTTCCCCACACCCAACCACACCGTGCCAGACATATGAGCAATATAACAATGACAAACATGAGAAGGCACAGCAGAAGCAAGCAGCAAGTTGCAATCCAGAGACAAGGCTCCTGGGGCCACCTCCAGGAAGGTCCAGGAAGGTCCAGGAAGCTCACTTGCCCACTGCAGCCCCTGCTGCATGGCGGCCGTTGATTTGAAGATTTGCTTATTCAGTGTGCGTGTCTCCTTCTGAGTCAGGGCTGTGTCTCTGCCCTGTTGTCTCGGCAATGTAGTGGTTCCTCTGAAGACTACATTTCCCAAGCTCCCTTGCTTTCTGACTTCCAGCTTTATCAGCCTTTGCACTGTCAGTATTCTGGCTGGCTTCTGGCTTTCACTAAGTCCTGTGTTGCCTCCCACACTCTTTTCTTTGGGTGTGGGTGGCATTCCTAAGGTTCCTTCACCCACATAACCATTTCCCTGAACTAAATTCCTTCTAAATTAAATACTAAGATAGTTTCCCTTCTTGATGGTCCCTGGCTAACAGGCACAGATTTCAAGGACCCTGTGCGCTGGATCAGAATTTGCTGTCTTGTTTCAGGCTTCAAACTCAACAAGGCCAAACTTCTGAAAGGCAGAAGGTGCATCAGCCTTTCATAGCATTACTGATGATATCAAGTTGTTTAAAATAAAATAGAATTCATTACTATTGATGCTAGAGCTGAGCTGAGCCCTGGAGTAGCTGGCCATGACCTCTGAGAGCTACCTAGGTCTTCTCTTGGTACACCGTCCAAAGCTTAACTGCTGTGGTCCTCAGCAATTTTTTTTTTAGATTTATTTATTTATTTGACATTTATGGGTACTCTATCTGTATATGTGCCTGGAGGCCAGAAGAGGGCTCAGATCATGTTACAGATGGTTGTGAGCCACCCTGTAGTTGCTGGGAATTGGACTCTGTACGTCTAGAAAAGGAGCCAGTGCTCCTAACCGCCAAGCCATCTCCAGCCCTGGTTCTCAGCAATTTCAAGTAAACCTGTTCGTGTCCAAGTTTAATCCCTTACTGATGGACACTGTGGGGAGCTGCAGTCCAGTGGATGAATTTCTGAGGCCTCTGGTTCCCACCCTCACCTCCAGCATGACAACTACCATCATTAGAGCCTGTTTCTCTCTACTGCCTCTTCCAGGTCACTAACATATTTGTCTCACTGACCTTCAGCAACACCAAGGTCATGGGGATGCTTCATCCAGAGAAGTAAGTATCCTTGACATGGATGGGCATCGCAGCAGGGGGAGGGCTACTCGTGGGTGCCCAGCGGGGCTCCATGTGGACTCTGTAATCTGGGTACACGCGGGATGAGCCAGCCCTGTCAGTGTTGAGGGCCTGCCATTTGGGAAGGAAATATAAATATTACTTACTCTGGTTGGCTTCATTCTTTTTGCTGTCCTGACCCACACAGTTTAAATGTCTGAATAACCAACCCTGCTTTTTCTGAGTCTATGAATCTGAGCTCTCCGATGTACTGATTACTGAGATGCTAAAGACAGCGCTTTGACACTTCACCGGCTCCCGCTGCTCTTCCCAGCATTGCTGTGTTTCTGTTTCTTTTGCCCCTCCGGCACCTGCACCTCTTCCTCTCTGGGGACCCACTTCGACTTCTCCCAATGTGATGCCCACCCCTGTGATTCTGCTTTGTTACAGGGCACAAGTGAAACTGATAGAGTCCAAAGTCGGCATGTTCAATGTGAGTTATCGTCCTTAGTCGTGATGTGATTAAGATGCCAGTTAATAGCAGATGTTTTTGAAGCAGTTGCCATGGCAGCTAGAATAGGATGGGAATAGAAGAAGAGCAGATCTCTGCCTGGGGCACCGGTAGAACCTCTCAAGAATGCAAGACAGGGTCAAGGAGTAATTATGTCCCAATAAGATTGGCTGTTGGACAGAATTATTTTAGCTGCAGTGAAAAGAAATCCACCTCAGATTGTCTTGAGCAAAGAGGCGGGTTCCTAGGGTCATGTAATAAGAAAAAAAGACAAGGCTTAAGAGATGATTAGGTTGGCAAAGTGCTTGTCATGTGTGAGGACCTGAGTTCAAATCCCCCACACACAAGTAAAAAGCCAACCACAATAATTCCAGTTCTAGGGAGGAACAAGTGGTCCCTAGGAGCCCTCTGGCCAGCCAGCCTAACTTAACAAGTGACCCCAGGTATCAGAGAGAGACCCTGTCTCAGAAAACAAGGTGGATGGCTCCTGAGGCATGACATATGAGGCTGGCCTCTGTCCTTCATAGCAAACACACATACACACACACACACACACACACATTCGTCCACACGTGTGTGCGCACACACAGGCACACAAACATACACAGGTGCACACACAGGCACACAAACATACACAGGTACACACACACATGCACTGGCACACACCTGTATTTATTCATACAAACATGCATGCACACAATAGACAACCATCACCATAAAAACTAAGTGTGGGCATTTCCGGTAGCAATGGATTCAGGTGCCCAGGTCTGTGCATCAAGAGTGTCCCCCTGCCTCTCATGTCCAGTTCTGCCTGCATGGGCTTTATTCACAGACAAGTGCTTTCCACTGGTAGTGAGCTCCAGAGTTTCCTGTGGTTCAGCTTTTCTGGAGGTAAAAAAAAAAAAAAAATCCCTAAGTTAACTCTCATTGAGGTTACAGGTTTTGTTTCATTTCAAGTCAGGGCCTCACTATGCAGCCATAGCTGTCCTGGAACTCACTCTGTAGACCAGGCTGGCCTCAAACTCACAAAGATGCGCCTGCCTCTGCCTCCTGAGTACTGGAGCAAAGATTTTCAATCAGCTCCACCACTACCACACAGGCTGGGGCAAACCACACGTAACTATGTGTCAGGGCACAAGATGGCCAACTATGTGCCAGGGCACAAGATGGCCGCACCTCTCCTTTTCTCTCCCAGGTGAACCTGTTCCAGGCGTTCCTCAACTACTATCTTCTCAACACCCTCTACCCTGATGCTAATGGTAAGAATTGCTCGAGGCCTTTCCAGGTCCCGAGTAGATCTCACTTCTGGGGAGAGAGTGTTTGCCCCGTGTTGGAAACCAGGGCCTCCTGAGAGTTGAGTGAGCCTGGGATGTCGTTTCTTGGAACTTCGATGGCTGCAGTGGGGTGGGAATATTGAAGGCAGCCTTATGTTCTTCCAGGGCTCCCGTGGGGATCTGGGGGTCGGGACAGTTCTCTGATGCACAGTGAACCCCTTATGGGGAAGGAGAGACCTCGGAAGTGGCCACACTTCCTGGGGTGGCGGGTGAAAGCCAGGGATTGAGTCATAGCAGCACAGGGCAACCACCCTGCACGTGCATTTTCCAACTACCCAACTCCCTCGTCAAATAAAACCTAAGACCCGAGCCCAGTTCCATGATTTATGGCTTCGGCGGGCTACAACAGGAAGCAAGTGGTGGAGGCCAGAGAGCTGCCCGCTGCTCTTTATCACACTCTTACCAAACCCTGGACCTGCCATTTCCTCCACCAGACCGTGTCTAGACGACATCTAGTGGCTTAGGTGCCCTGCCAGTCATGCAAGCTTGGAATCTGCCATCTTCTGGCTTTGGAACATAAAACAACTTACTTGGCCACTCTGTGCCTCAGTTTCTAGATCTGTAAAATGGGGATAGAGATAACACCTACCTCACAGTCTTAGGCAGTCACTGAGAGGGAACTCACTGTGTCAGGCGTATGTAGAGAGCTGAGCCTTTGGTAAAAATTTTGCCTGCCGCTGTCAGTAGTCAACACGTCTCTTCAATGATGCTGTCAATCCACAGATGAGCTGGCCAAGGGCTTCCCCCTCCCTCTGCCAAGGAGAATCCAGCTCCACGACCTTGACCTCCAGATCTACAAGGTCAGTCAGTCCAGTGGGGCTCTGGGGGTATCAGAGTTGGGAGACGGGCAGCCGGCTGTCTGGCGGCCACTACTCAGAGGGGGGTCCAGTTCAGTGCTGCAGCTGAGAAGACTCATGGGGACAGAGTGGTCCCTGGGATTAAAATATGTGACGAAGCCATCTGAGTGTCCTTTAGAATCGACACGGGGCTGAAGCCAAGGTTTGGGGAGGTGGGGGGGTGGCTCAGTGGTTGAGAGCAAGCATTGCTCCTTTGGAGGACCACAGACTGTTCCAGCGCCCACAATGGTCCTCCCAGCTGCCTGTGATGTAACTGCAGCTCCAGGGGATCTGACACCTCTGGGCGCCATGGGGGCTCAGGCACACATGCGCAAACCCACACACAGAAGCATGCATGTACAAAAGCTGCAGCTTCCTAGCACCTCATAAACGTTGTCTGTACCACCTAAATCTTCTCTCCTTGACAACAAACACAAAATCGTGAGCATGGGCTTCGCTTTCTGGATGCTCTTGAGTTTCCGTCATCTAGAGGGGTGGGCACTGGGTCACATTCAATTCTTCCACAGGGATCCACCACGGCCTTTCACAGTCAAGCGGCCATAGTTGACCTCAAAATCCTAATAAACATGATAATGTATGATAAATCTTATAGTCACTTTCCAGGTGCCAGACACAATAACCATATTGATTACACATGCATGCACAAAAATTAATAATAAAACATACAGGTGTTGGCAGTAGGTATTTGACACAGCCTGAGGCTTCAAAAGGCTCCTTTTGAAAATTCCAGCCTTGCCAACAGGTCATGTTCCAAAGGCCATTGGTAAGTTTTAGTGATTCTTTAGTTTTGTTTGTTTGTTTTTTTGTTTGTTTGTTTGGTTGGTTGATTGATTTTCTGCTGTGCTGGCTTTCATACATATTAGCACTGAGCTACAGACTCAGCCCCCTTCTCAGTTCTTAAGTGGAAGAGCTGTACCCCAAATTCAGCTTAGAGCACCCCATTTTAAACAAGCCTTACAACCTCATACACATTCTTTTAATTGTCTGAGGGCCTATTACCACTCACATTTGCTAGACTTGTCTCCAGGACTGTGGAAGTTTTGGATTTGTTTGGTTTTTCTTCTTTTTCTAAGTTTTTCTAATTGTTCGTTTCAGACATGGGCAGTATTAGCTCTCATATTGTTAAAGGGGTCTCTCCATTCTGATCTGTTTGAATTTAGTCAAGAGATAGAGACAGATCAAAGAGAAGTTCATTTAGCATGGGCTGGTAAGATGGATCAGGGGTGTAGGCATTTGTCCCCAGGCCTGATGACCTGAGTTGGATCCCCAGTACCCACATGGTAGAAGGAGAAAACTGACTCCCATCATTCCCCACAAGTTGTTCTCTGACCTCCATGCATGCACTATGAGGTGTCTGTGTGTCACACATACACACACACACACATATACACACATACACACATGCATGCACACACACAATAATTAGATAGATGATAGACAGATGGATTAATGTAAATATAATCTAAAAGGCTAGATAAACACTCCAGAGAGACTGGAGTCCACCTTGCCAAGGTACCCGGCTACCAGTGGATTCTACTCTGCAGATTTGAAAGTTTTATAAATATGACATTGGTGGCATAGTCATAGGGTGACCTTTCTCCTGCCCAAACCATGGCTGACCAGACCTCCTCCTCTTTAGGCCATTTCCTCCCAAGATCCTCACAAAAGGGGGAGGCAAAACCACAGGGCAAACAATAACAGGATCACCTTGGGTCAGTGTGTGGTACAGACTCTTCACTAGTGCGCATGTCTGGGAGGATGCCCCGGGCCTCAAGTTCCCAACACAGAGAGCGCAGCCTAATTACAGAGGGACAGCCTGACCATCAGGAGACACAGCTACCATGAGGCAACTGCGGTCCTCCTCAATGACCTCACATCTGACACCTGGCCTCTTAGCATCAAGATTTGTTTCATTTCCTTAAAAGATATATATATCTGTGTGTGTGTTTGTGTGCGTATATATACATATGTATGTATATATGTGTCTGTATGTACATATATATGTAATCTGCATCCTGAGTCTCAGTTAGCTCCCTAAGCAGCATCTCCAAGGTGAGATAACAGGGCTAGCAGAATGTGTAAGCCTCATTGGAGATGCTGTGGTCCGTGGTTAATATCCATGCAATCGCTGCTTACAGCAAAGGCTAGGTGACCACACATAACTGGCCCGAGGGTTTCTCCTCTGTACACGGGCTATAGCTCAAGCTACTCAGTGAAAGTCAGGGGCCAAGTATGGAAGCTTTTAGTTCAGCATGTGGCCCCTGAAAAGTGACTATAAATAAAATTTATCATACGTTATCAAATCCATTACAATTTTTAGGTCAACGATGGCCCTTTGACCACCAAAGGCAGTGGTAGATTACTGGTAGTGCTGAGGTCTCACCCCTCTAGATGATGGAAACTTAAGAAAGTGAAGCCCAGGAACTCAAGAATCCATGTCCCTTAAAGGAGAGAAAATTTAGGTGACACAAGGGACAGTTATGAGGGCCTGCCAGGAGCCTCAGCTTGGGAATGACAGATAGGGTGCTATCTGGGAGAAAGGAGCAGGCACAGGCTACAGAGGAGAGCGGGGACCGAAGCTGGAGAGCTCTTGCTTCCAGCAGAGCTTGTGTTCTCCACAGCAGGTACCTTCTTGGAGTAAGGGAGTCATATTCGCTTGCCTGTCTTTCCCTCCCTCTCCCTCCTTCTCTGTTCTCTCTCTCTCTCTCTCTCTCTCTTTCTCTCCCTCTCTCCTAACAAGGTCTGGCCTCAAATTTGTGATCTTTCTGCCTCAGTCTCCCGAAGGCTGGGACTGCAGGTGTTCATCACAATGTCTGGCTCCTGGCTTAAAAGAATCTCTTTACTGTTTTCCACCCCCTAGGACTTCCTATACCTGGGTGCCAATGTCCAGTACATGAGAGTCTGAGGAAAAGAAGATGGGCCTCGGAGGACACAGCTTGACTTGCCATTCCAGATGTTCAGCACATCTCTGGAGAGTCTTAAAATACCAAGATGTCTCTATTCCTGGCTCTGGTGGAACCTGGCCCCACCGTCCGATTCACCAGTGAACCCTCTTGACCTGGGCTTGACTCTTTCCTCCAGGAAGGGCCTCTCCCCCGACTAACCTGGGATAGGTTTAAGAACAGGCACCATGGTTTTCAATTCCCCATGTGATCTTCATGTCTAGCAGAGTGCTAGCACTGACTAGGCCCTCAATAAATATTTATAGATTGGCATGACATTCCAGCTGAACCTCTTTATTGCTCCCCCATCTGATTTCAGCCAGTTTTAGATGCTCTGCCCCAGACGTGGTCTCTAAGGCTGACCTTGGCCTCCCTTCCTCCCTTTTTGGAGACCTCAAGCACACCCTTCTCCAGCATTTGATGTGGTGTTCATCACACAAAGGCCTTTTATCTGGTCAAGGCTCCTAGCCTCATTTCCACAGGTATCCCTTCCTTGCTTCCTGCTAGCTGCCCACAGCAGACCCAGCACCAAAAACGACAGGCCCTCACTGCTGTCCCCATCAAGGCCAGCGCAAGTAGGGAAGAAATGGATCCGGGGAAGAAATGGATCCAAGGAAGGTTTTGGTTGGACCCAAATCAAAAGCTCATCTAACTGTTTTTCATGAGCCACATGCCTTTGAGGAGAGGCCATGATTTCTAACTACTGAACAATAAGCCTTTGATCAGACTTAATAAAGAGTCATTTCCTTGTTATGTAGTTAGGCCCCCAGGCGGGGAATCAGAAGGCTCATTGGAGTTGGTTTTTGTTAATTGTGTTAATGAGCAGATGGATAACGCTGCCGGCTAGCAGATAACTCATGGGGAATAGACCCATTTACTCCTTGTATGACAGAGATGGGCTCTGAGACTGGAGGCTGTGCTGTCACAGGCTGGTGGTAGGGTGATGCATGGCTTCTCCTCCTCCCTGTCTCTTTGCCATCTCTGTAAAGAGCAGGAGGGGCTCAGGCTCCTTCCTGTGGCACTGGGCAGGTCACTCCCTCCCTGCACTACTTGTCCACAAAGATAACGGTGACAGCAGTCACATCACATTCTCGGGCTGGACGGTCACACCATTAGGTCATATTTGTACAGGCGGAACCAGAATTCTGGAGTCCCTGCCGCCTCTAGCGCCAGTAAGCAGACACAGGCATTAAGTCTTCGGGTTGCAGTATTATTCAGGGGGGCTGATTACCCAAGAAGGTGACAGGTGATATGCAGGAGAAATAAACCATTTTATACCTCCCCTCCAGCCAGCAGGTCATAGGGGACAGGAAACAAAGGCAGCCAGTCATCTCAGAGCTGAGTCTTGCCCCCTCTGCTCAGATGCACCTCTTAGTCCCTTAGATTCATGGTGTCATGCCTCCCTCTCCTCTCCACAACTTCTCCCTAATTACAACTCTGGCTGAACCTTTTAGCTGCACCCTCCCCACTGGTCTAGCCTCAGCCAGTCCTGGCTTTTCAGCCCCAGCTGTGGTCACCAAGGCTGGACCTTGGCCACATCCCTTTTCTTGTCAGCTGCGGGGGCTTCAGGGAAAGAGCAGACACTCCCAATGATGCTGAGTTTGGTTGGTATCTGCTAGCATCAATCTAGCGTCCCTCCAAATGCCACTCAGGCTGGGGCTTAACTCAGCAAGAAAACACTCAGGGTGTATTCAAGCTATTTCTACCAGATGAAGTATCCTGTGTCCTTACAGAATAGAAAGGGGGCCTAGGCTTCCTGTCCCGTCAGAAGGATAGTTAGCCACAATGAAGACAGTCTTTCTTGGCTGAGAAGGACCAGGCTGCACAGAGCCAGCTCCACCCTCACCTCTGAAAGCACTGCTTTGGGTCTCCAGGGAAGGGTCAGTCTGGACAGCGACTGGCCTTCCCCGGGGCCTTGGGCCAAGCTTCTCTAAGCCTCCTTGTTCTCACCTGTCAAATAAGGCTGGGAACAGCTCATTCCCTGGCAAGGTGACAACAGACCTTGAGGCTCATGTCAAGCTCCCATGAGTGCCCAGGGCACAGCCAAGTCCTGCCAATGGCAGATGTGGTTGTCACCAGTGCTGTCTTGGGCTTCCCAGAGGCAGACCCCAAGACAAAGGGAAAGCCTGAGTTGTGTGTTTGAAGGATGATCCCAGGAAGTATAGAGGAGAGTGGAGAGCAAGAGGGGAAAGCAAGGGCAACCTTTACCAGGCTTGAGCAAGCCTCCACACTGACTGCAGTTCAAGGCCCCGTAGAGCGGCCCTCAGCAGATCTCTCCCCTGCCCGTGCATTCCCTCTGTAAAAGTATCCGTGTTTCTTTTGTTGTCACTAGGACCAAATAACTGGTAACTGCTTAGGATGGAGGAAATGCTCATTTTGCCTACGGTCACTGTCACGTCTGTCAGTCTGTACGTCTGTACATGGCAGAGATGAGCAGCTCCTGTCTTGGATGCCAAGAAGCAGAGGTGAGGAGAAAACTAGTTCTCAGCTTGCTTCCTATGGCTGTGATAAAATACCATGACCAAAAGTAACTTGGGGAGAAAAGGCTTAATTTGGCTTACGTATTCTGATCACAGTCCATGAAGGAAAGTCAAGACAGGGCCCCAAGGTAAAAACTGGGAGAAAGGAACCAAAGCAGAGAGCATGGAAGTACACTGCTCACTGGCTTGCTCCCCATAGCTTGCTGGGCTAGTATCACCTGCCCAGGCGTGGGGTCACACACATCAGCCCAACAGTTATTCCTGGGTAACTGGGAGTTTGGCCAGAGTCATCATTACTTTCTGACTTCCCTTGGAGGCCAGCAGACACCCTGGTGATGCTGGGAGGCCAAGACATCGCCCAGATCCTTGGGTTCCAATATCTAGAAACCATCCGGGGTAGTCCATGAATTTGGGAGCCAAAGCTGAGTGGTGGCATATTTTTAAATCTATTTTGTTGGGTTCTTATACATATCATCCTTCTCCAGCACAATCCCTTTCAACACCCCAACACCAGGTAGGAGATAGAAAATTAGAGGGGGAAGGGGGTGGCGTAGAGGGGGAAATAGGCTCCTTCCTGCTGATTAGGGATGGGGAGTTCCTTGAGGCAAATCCAATCTTCATAGGCAGCAATGTCATCGATCCTCCTGCCTCAGCCTAAAGTGCTAGAGTTACAGACATGAGCCACCTCACATATGTGCCTACATGGTTTAAATAAATAAATAAATAAATAAATAAATAAGCCTTGAAACTTTTTTCCAAGTAGCAACAGGTGCAGAGTCACATGCCACCAAGTGTTCACTGAGGAAATGGGGACTAGAGAAGTCTTTGGATCAACCTTCCATCCGTAGAGGGTATTGGCAATTGATTAGCTGGGGCTGCGCTGAGCTACAGAGCAGAGAATTTGCATAATGGAGTTCAATCGCTATTAACTATAGCTGAGATGGGGCATCCAATTGGTACACCTGCCTTAGGAACAGGCTTCTCTGTGTGTCCGCACATTCCTGGGTTGTGGTTGCTCCTCCGTTTTAACAAGAAGCATCTGAGCTCTGGAAAGAGACCTCATTCCTCAGAGAACACCCTCCAACACAAGTCTTCCCACGGCAAACAGCCCCAGGCTGGGTCTGCAGCCCCTCCAGCATGCACAAAGCCTTCAGTTCAATCCCCAGCATCACGTAAAACTAGGTATGGTCATGCATGTCTACAATCCCGGCACTTGGGAAGTGGAGGCAGGGGGCTGGAGGTTCATAGGCCATGTCATCCTTGGCCCTATCAAAAAAATAAACAAAAAACAAGTCAAAACAAAACAAAAACAAAGAGGCCACCTTCCCCAAATTGTGCCCAGACCCCTCCCCCTGTCTTCTCTCCTGCCGCCTCCCAGGGGATATCCACGCTGTCTTCTGCTCTGACGGTCCCTCCTCTGCTTCCCATGGGCACCTCCCTGAGGCACCAAGCCTTGACCCTCTTCCCTGCCTTCTCCCAAAGGGAGCCAGCCTCTAAGACTCTGAAAACTGCCTGTCTGAGCTTGTTTTCTGTTATTGGGATGGACACTATGACCAGAAGCAACCTGGGGAGGAAAGGGTTTATTTTAGCTCGCAGGGAAAACAAGGCAGGGACCGCAGAAGAATGCTGCCTACTGGTTTGCTCCCAGGCTCCCTTTCAGCAGTCTTTGTCACAGACTATTTGTCTCAGAATGACTGTGCCCACAGTGAGCTGGGCCCTCCTATAGCAACTGGCAACCAAGAAAATTCCCATAGATATGACCACCAGCCAATCTGATAGAAGCAATTCCTCAGTTGAGTTTCCCTCACTCCAGGCACGTCAAGTTGCTAACCAGAGTTAGCCATCACACTGGTCCTGGCCCAGCAGAAGGAAGATTCTTGAGTTGTTCAGCTGTCCCCCGACTGCGGGTTTGGCATCTCCTTTTGCTCATTGCATTTGGAGGTCTGTATCAGGCCAGTGTGCTGGGAAGGTAAAAGCATTGTGGGTAAAATGCATGCTAGAGGCCGGAGCATCAATCCCCTGCAGCATGCCCACCTGGGCCTGCCTCTCCTGGCCCCCTGAGGAACGCAGATAGTAAAACACAGCGGAACAGATGGCTGCCTTATGAGCCAGAAGAAAATGACTTTCCACCTGGGACCACTAAAGAATCCAAGGCTCCCTTCTCTGCTTTCCTTTGAGAAGGTGTTCCTCATCTTGAGTGATCTCGTGGGGCCGTAAACATTGCCTCTGCTGCAGAAACCCCAGGCATGGGTGGGCTGCTGCAGATGGATGCTCTCGCCTGTTCCCATCGCAGCCAGCACCTGCATCCGCCAGACCCAATCAAGGCTAGCTTTCTTTCAATGCCACCCTCTCCCCCAACTGGCTTCCTAGGGCTCGGAAAGTTACCCTACTGCTGCTCAGAGTCAACGCAAAACAACTGTTGAGTGATCAGGAAGCCCCGCACTGCTGACAGGAGCTGGTCCAGCCAGCAGAGGCTGCACTAAAAGAATTACCAGCCTGGGTGGCTTAAGAAATAAGCAAATATTTCTCACAGTTGGAAAGGATGGCAGTCAAGATTAAGGTGCTGACCGATCCAGTACCCCATGAGGGTGTCTTCCTAGTTGAAAGTTGTTTGTCTTTTCATGGTATCCTAACATCATAGATAGACAACAAAGAGGCAGAAACTCAGTTCTCTCTGCCTTTTTAAGGGCACTAACTCCATGGTGAGGGCTCCACCCTCCTGGCCTAGTTCCCTTGCAAAGGCCCCATTTGGAGACACCATGAGCATAGGAATTGGGGGACACATATATTCAATCCATAGCAAAGGGAAAATGGACACAGCTGCCGAGATTGAACATGCGCACACCCCAGGACCCCAAGTCCACTCAGGACACACTCAATGCGTGCAAGTGTTCAACAAAAGCCACATGCCAACAGGTGGGTGTGGAGATTTAAATGAGAATGGCCCCTGCAGCTCATATAGTTGAATGCTTGGTCTACAGTTGGTGGAACTGGTTGGGAAGGATTAGAAGGTGTGGTCTAATGGAGGAGGTGTGTCATTGGGGGTGGGGCTTTGATTTTTGCTTATTTATTTGCTTTGATTTTTGTGTTTGTAAAAGGGTTTTCTATATAACAGCCTCAGCTTGTCCTGGAACTCACTTTGCCGACCAGGCTGGCTTTGAGCTCACAGAGATCCACCTGCCTCTGCCCCCCACCCCCAACCTTGCCCCAGTACCCAGATGTAGGCATCTGTCACCTCACCCAGATGGCTTTGGTGTTTTAAAAGTCCACACCATTCCTAGTCGGCAGTTTCCCACTCTGCCTCACAGTTGTCATCTCAACGTGTAAGTTCTAAGCTACTGTCCCAGCACTATGCTTGCCTGCCCGCCGCCATACTCCCCGCCATGTTGGTCATGCACTCATCCTCTGAAACTGTAATCAAGGCCCCAGTCAAATGCTTTCTTTTATAAATTATCTTGGTTTTGGTGTTTTGTCCCTGCAATAGAAAAGTATGTACAGTTTATAAATCACTTTTTATAACAATCCCATGTTGGAAATAATCCAAACACCCATCCCCAATGAGCAATTAAATTGTGAATTATTCACACAGTGGGAAGTTAGACAGCAATGAACATAAATTAGCTGCAACCACAGGCAAGAAGACAGACAAAGGTCAGGTGCTGGGTGAAAGAAGCCTGCCACGGAAGGAGGGAGACATTGCCATAACTGTCAGGTATTTGTGGCAGCTCACCTGTAATTCTAGCCTCGGAAGGTGGAAACAGGGATTCTTGGAGCAGGCTAGCTGGTGGGCAAGGTTAGCCATGTCAGTGAGCTCTGGCTTTGATTGAGACTCTGCTGCAAAAACGTAAGGTGGAAGGAAGGTGCTGGAAAGATGGCTCAGTGGATAAAAGTACCTGTTGCTCTTTCAGAGGACCAAGGTTCAGTTCCCAGAACCCACATGGCAGTTTACAATCATCTCTAACTCCAGTCCTTGGGGATCTGACACCCTCTTCTGACCTCCTCAGGCAGGTGTGTGTGTGTGTGTGTGTGTGTGTGTGTGTGTGTATGGACATAAAAACAAAAACATGAGGCCTCTGCCTCCACCTGGTGGCTCAAGCAGGGCGGGCACCACTACAATGAGCAAGCTGTGGTGGGAGATGGGAGACAAAGAGAAGCAGAACAGTTTGTGCACTATGAAGAGAGGTGGAACTGGAGACGTGAGGGTGGCCTGATATGAGGAGCCTTTGCTGCCACCTGAGGCCATGGTGATATCCTGGGCTGTATTTCTGCTAAAGGCCATGTCTGGGTCTGCGGCCCTGTAGCAGCTGGGGTCTATGTCAATGTCTGTGGCCCATGTTACCACCAGACATACCTTTCAGACATACCTGGTCTGGGCTGCTGCCTGGGACCATATTGATATTGGAGGGATGCACAGGGCTGTTCCCACATCTCAGCACTTGCAGAAGAGCTGGCACCGAGGGCATGACAGTGGGAGAGCTGACCCCATCCTGCAGCACTCAGAAGAGTGGTACCCAAACCTCACCTAGACAGCACAGTAGAGCTGGCCCTGGTGGCATGGACAAGGATGAGCTAGACCCGAGGTCACGAGCATGGGAGAGCTGCCCCTACCCCTCAGGCCCCACACTTGCCTGTGAAACACAGTAGAGCTGGCCCTGGTGGTGTGGGCAAGGGAGAGCTGGATCTGTTTCTTGCCAGCTGCTGCAGGCAGGAGAGCTGGCCCCACCCCTCAATTGGGCAAATCAGGAGAGCTGGCCCTAGTGGCACTGGTGCAGAAGAGCAGGCAGGTAGACCAACTCAGCTACCACCCAGGCCCAGATCCAGGGCTTTGAGGTGGTTCACCCCAACATCTTCCTCATCTACGAACTGCTAGAGTGTGTGAAATCAAAGCTGCAGGATCTCCATGACACAGGGCAACAACAAGCTATCTGAGAGGAGTCCCCGTGAGGATTCAGGACTGATAGTGTAGCTGAAGTCAGAGGCCGCAAACCAGACCAATGACTTATTGTAACAAACATTTGCAAGTGAAGCTGTTTGGACAAATGTGACACATCACAGTTTCCATGGCATTTTTTTTTTCTTTTTTGGGGGATGAGGGCAAATATTGGAGGACAGGGATATAAGTGGGATTGGGGTGCATGATGTGACATTCACAAAGAATCAATAAAAATTTTAAAAATAAATTGATTTTAAAATAGAAATAATGGGGCTCACAGAGACTGAACCACCAACCAAAGAGCTTGCATAGACATAACCAAGACCTCCTTTATACATGTAGCAAATGTGCAGCTTGGTCATCCTGTGGGTCCCCTCACAATAAGGGTAGAGGCTGACTCTGAATCTGCAGCCCACCGACGGGTTGCTTTCCCCTGGCCGGGCTGCCTTGTCACTCCCTGGTGGAAGAGGATGTGCTTAGTCCTGCAGTGACTTGAGATAGCAGAGTGGATTGGAACCAATTAGGGGCCTCCCCTTCTCTGGGAGGAAGGAGTGGGGGGAATGGGAGGAGGGGTGTGGGGGTGGGACTGGAGGGAAAGGAGAGAGGGAGCTGAGATCAGGATGTAAATTGACTAAATAAATACATAAATAAATGGTAGCACAAACTCATTAACTTGAAGTAGCATAAACTTGGGCTGGAGAGATGACTCAGAGGTTAAGAATACTGACTGCTCTTCCAGAGGTTCTGACAGCAGCCACACGGTGGCTCACAACCATCTATAATAAAATGTGGTGTCCTCTTCTGGCCTGCAGGTGTACTGCAGACAGAATACTGTACATATAATAAATAAATAAATCTTTTTAAAAGATAGTATGAACTTCTTGTCTTGTTGGGGTGGAAAAGGCAGGGAACAGGTCTCCCAGATCCCACAGGCTGCCCCCTTCTCACTGCAGCCATTCCTTTCACCTTCAAAGCCAGCAATCTATGTCTGCTCTCCCTACTGATCACCACCCCTTTCCCTATCTTATATCTCTCCCCCACACACTGATCCTCCTTCATCTCTCTTACCTCCAGCTTGCCAGCCCCATGTTGACACCCACAGCAACTTATGGCACAGCATCATTTGGACTCCATGATACCAGCAGAAATAAACTGTGGGGAGCAGGGGGGAGGATACTGAAGACCCATGGAAACTGGCACAACCTTCCTCGGTCTGTATGGGAATGTTTGCAGAGTTCACAGATATCATTTTGGCAGCTTCTTCTTCCAGGATGTTTCCGGCCTGAGAGTGTTCCCCTACAGAGACTAAGCCTAGCTAATCCCACCTTCTCCCACTGGACATAATACATGCTCTGAGGTTCCCGGTTGCTGTGCAGTTGGTACTGCTGCATCAGAGCCAACATGGCTCCCCTGATCCCAGCCTCCCTGTGCACGTGTCTATGTGTCTGTCCTCTCTTCATCACCCCAGGTGGATTTCCAGAACCAAGCCATGCTGTGTGTGCCAACAAACCTCTGATACAGTTGGGCTCTGAGACTGGCACTGGTCTCATTCAGGAGTGTTGGCTTTAGTTAATTCAGAATATAGGAAACTACGAACAGAGACTCGGAGGCGAGCATGGTAATGTATGTGGATTGCTGCCTTCTGGCATACGTGCTCAGTAAATGGAGGTTATTGCTATCATAAACATCCCAGGCGCCCAGAGCTCTCGCAACTGCCATGTTTGTTAACCCTTCATTTCCCCCAGGAAGAAAGCAGGCACCTATCAATGTCACAAACAACCAAATAACCTCTCTCAGTTCACAATTCCAGTAATGTTTGCTATTACCTCTGCAGTTCATTTGACAACTAATGGAGTTGGCAGGGTTGTGAATTGCTTTTTAAATGCCTTGCCATCTCATTTCTCCCGAGTTTTATATCTAAGTCCTAAATAGATTATAATTGCCTTGAGGGCAGGAAGCAGGCATTTTTGGATCATCTGTGACTCAGTGCAGGGCGAGCTGGGCCCTTCATGTGTACTGTTGATTTGAGTCTCTTGCTGTTTAACCCCACCCTCCAATCCTCTTGTGGTATGGAACTGCCCTGGGCCATCATGTCATACTCCTCCCATTTACCACCAGCCGTGAATGATCTCAAATCCCTGCTGTGCTCACACTGCACACACTCAGCTGTCCCTGACACCCCTTCAGACCACTCCTGCTCGAAACACAGACACCACCACAAAAAGATTAGACACTCTGTCCACTCTTTCCAGAGGCTCTGAACTGTCAGGGAACTTTAGGAGGTAATTGGAAGGTCTACAGACCACGAAATGTCAAGTCTAGAGGTAGATGCCCAAGGCCAGAGGAAGTAAGAAGGGGGCTTTCAGAGGGTGACCCTGAACTAAAGGAACTGGAGGCCTGGAAGGTTGAGGTGACCTTTAATAGAGCTAGCTTGTTGATGAACTTCCATGACAATGTCCTATTTCAGTAAAACCTGGGCATCGCTCACACTCACACACACACACACACACACACAGAGAGAGAGAGAGAGAGAGAGAGAGACAGAGACAGAGACAGAGAGACAGAGAGACAGAGAGACAGAGATTCCAACCCAACATAGAGATTATTTTTCCTTATTTACCTATTTCGCACTGCCAGGGATTGAACCCAGGGCCTCACAAGTGCTAGGCAAGTGCTCTTCCGCTTAACTGCATGCCCCAACTCTGCTTAACCATAACTTTTTTTTTCCCCAAAGGACTCTGGCTCTCTTGTTCAGTGCTCATTTTACTTAGGAGCTCAATGGCCATATACATGTATTTACAAAATAGAACATATCTGTGCGTGATCCTCTTAGCGTGTACTCTTTACATCCTCCAGTCAAAAGGCCGGTTTCAGGGTTATTTGGTTGAGTTCTTCCTCCCATGTCTTTCGTGGTCTCAGTCTGCTCGTCAGGAACATGGGCTCACTTGCTACCCCGCAGAGCTCATTGGCCTTTGAAATAGCTTGAGACCATCAGAAGGAACTATGACATCATCCTCTTGGATGGCTCATTGGCTAATTCCAACCATTCCCACTTTTTTCCCAGACATTGCCAGACTTGTTTAGCTCCTCCTTTTTTAAAATCAATTTTAGCAATTTGTATCTTAAGCTTTTTTTTTTCCTTACCAAATCACACTTCTTTTAAAGGAAATTAGTATTGCATTGTTTTAAGCAATCTCGTATCCTTCTCCTCCTCTCTGTCATAATACTGCATACAGGAACTGGAGAGAAGGAAGTAGATCTGTGGAGACCTCTAGGAGCTGCAGACGAAAAGATCTTCAAGATATGATGAAATGCAGTCAGCTTCAAAAAAGTGGAGGATTTATTTTTGTATAAAATGTTCTTTTGGAGACTTGACTCATTCACATGTCAACAGAACTCCAAAGCTGCTTACTAACCAGCTGCAGGACTGTTCTGTCCTTAAAGCCAAGCCATCCAGGCTGCTTAGGCTTGCCCCAGCACGAGTCTGTTCCTACTTTCTGCAGAGGCACCTGTCCCACAGATGCAGCAAAGGGACTCTCTGCTGTAGAACCTGAGCCCTCTTCCGGACCTGGCTTTGTGTGCCTGGGACCCCGGAATTCTCCAGAGCCTGTGAGACCTTTCCCCAGTAGTGAGCACACCACTGTGTGTGGCCCCTGCCAGGCTTGACCAGCAGCCAAGGGTGGAGAGGATCCGGAACCGGCTGGATGGAGATGGGAGAGGGAGCTAGGACTCACTGCCGCAAGTGGATTGGTGACTCCCGGGGAGCCTGGGAATTTAAAGTACACGCCTAGTTTTCCAGCTGTCTCTCAAAGCATGCTTGCTGCTGCTAAGAGAACAGCTGTTGTCTGCTGGGATTTGACCACCGTGCGTGGACACAGGAAGGAGCGATGCTCAAACCTGCCTAGCTTCAGTTTGACTCTGTGCTGGTCCCACTAACATGGCGGTCATGTGACTCCTAGAAAGAAATCCAGAACATGAGGGGCTGCTGGTGAAAGATGGTGTCACCGAGTCACGAGCTGAGGTCACAAACCTTCCAAAAAGACCTGGCCTCACCCCTATGCCCACCTCCACCCTGCACCTCAGACTGAATTAAAAAGTGGCAATCAGGGGCACCTGATCCAGTTTCACTGAACTCAGGTGAGCAGAGACATCAGGCTGATTATGCCCAGAGAGACAACGGTGTAAAGAGGGACAGCCAAGGAGAGCGGCCTCGGAACAGTGGGAGCCCTCCGAGGCCTTTGTCCCTGCTTCTAGTCTCCAGGCACCCAGCCCGCGGCAATCTGCCACGGCAGCCCAGCAGACCCTGTGAAGAGGGCCGCGGCATTTTGCTCTGTCTATTCTTTTTATATGACTTCTAAGTCCAATAAACACGCACTTATGCATTATTTATGCAATTAAAATGCATATTCGGTGTCTTGTGCTTGTTTTTCTGTCCTCGGGACTAATGGTGCTTCCTGAGTCTTTTCGCCCTCGTTAGCCTGGCTCATGGCGCCCTCTAGAGGCTTTTTGCCCCATCATGCAGCGCTTCAGCTAATCATATTTACTTCAGTTAAGGACTCATTTCTGCCTGTCTTCGCCGTTTTATCCCACATCTATTTTATTGCTCGTCTTATGTCTTCACAATGAATACTTTATTCATGAATGAATACCTTGTTTTTTTTTTTTCTTTTTTAGAAATGGCAGTTTTTCTCTCAATTTGATCTTAGCTGGATCTCATTACTAAAAAAAAATTATTTTTATTTTTATTTTATGTGTATGAGTATTTGTCTACATGTATGTCTATGTACCATGTGCATGCCTAGGGTCTGCAGAGTCCGAAATAGAGTGTCAGATACCCCCTGGAACCGGAGTTACAGATGGTTGTGAGCTGCCAACTGGATACTGGGAACAGAATCTGGCTCTTCTGCAAGAGCAGCCAGTGCTCTTAACCCCTGCGCCATCTCTCCAACTTCTGGATCTCCTCACATGATGATGTGATGCTTTTGTTTTTGCTCATCTGAGTTTGAACTTGCAATTTTGACTTCCTTTTGTTCTCACATGGAACTGAAGGGGGGGGTGTCAAATGTTTTGGGTGCTTGGGCTTTGTGCCATTTCTGCTTTTGTTTTAATTTCTGGTTGACTGACGGTTAATTAACAAAGCGTCTGGGTTTTCTCCCCTGGGGGCACACTGTATTTAGTCATTGTGTTAATCATTTGTCTCGCTGCTGTGACTGAATACCCTGATAAAAGTAGCTTACACAGAGAAGGTTTATTTTGGCTCACAGTTTGAGAGTACAGTCATCACGTTTGAGGAGCCATGGTGCTGGGCCCTTGAGGACCCTGGAAACATTGCATCTGCAATCATAAAACAGAGGTGAATGCTGCTGCTCAGCTCGCCATCTTTTTACTCAGCCTGGTACCTCAGGCTGTGCCCCACAGTGCTCCCCACAGGTAAAGCGAGTCATCCCAACTTAATTAGCCTAATCTGGACAACCCCTCACAGCCACTCCCAGAGGCTTGTTTTCTGGATGATTCTTGGTCCTGTCAAGTTGACATCATGTAACGTAAATCACCACAGCCCTGAGGCTGCTGTGTGTCTCTGTAAAGCATGGTCTCTGTGTGCGGCTCACTCACTATGACACTATCTTGTACTCTGGTCGGCTGGCTCTTCAGCTCAGATCCCCAACCGGACCTGTGACTGCAGCTCACCCTTGGCCCGGTGTGAACTAGTTATTCAGCTGGCCTTGTGCAAGAACGCCATTGGTACATCATTTCACTTCTTTCCTTGCTTTGCCCTGGGTTGGTGTTTAGGCAAAGCTCGAAGATAAAATCACAAGGGATAAAATCACAGAGGCCAAAATATAAAATAAAACCCACAAAAATAAGGCCAGGCAGTAGTGGCCCACATCTTTAATCCCAGCACTTGGGAGGCAGAGGCAGTCAGATCTCTGTAAGTTCGAGGCCAGCCAGGCCTACACAGAGAAACACCCTGTCTCAAAAACAAACAGACAGACAAAAATCCTAGGGCCTCCTAGAAGCCCATTGCCCCAGAATTTGAAGACCAGCCTAGAAATGATCATCTCTAACTCACTCAGTTCCACTCCTGCCCCGAGTCTCCTTGTTTTCAAGTAAAGGTATTGGCCAGACCCCTCAGGACCTGTCCCTGACTTTTAAGAATCCAGTGTCCACGTGTGACATGGGGCAGATGGAGATGGAGCTACAGCAGGTGGAGACGGGAAAGGTTGTCTGCCGCAGCTCTGTGAATGGCTGAAGACATCTGTCCACAGAGGTGGCCTGCTCTGATCTGCCAGATCCACGGCAGGTGGTTCCCTCTCCTGTGACTTATTTATCGTTTCATCATTACGCGCTCATTCGTGAGGTGTGTCGGGGGGGAGGGGGGAAATGTGGTTTTCATGCTGTGGTTGCCATCTTGTATTCTACACACTCACTCACGCTGATTGCTTCTGTCTGTGCCACATTCTGTGGAAGCTGACAGCTAGGTCCTCTCCAGCTTCACACACTGTTAGATGTTCTCAATTAAGGGGCAGGAGAGATGGCTCAGTGGTTAGGAGCACATACTGCTCTTGCAGAGGACCCGGAGAAAGTTCCCGGCACTCACGTTGGCTGGCTCACGCCTGTCTGAAACTCTAGCTTCAGGGGATCTGACACCTTCTTCTGGCTCCATGAGCAAATGTATTCACATGCACACCCCCCCCCCCCCAATACACACACAGACATGCATGCATACAAACACAGAAGGTTAAAAAAATATATTCTAGCCAGGCATGGTGGTGCACATCTTTAATCCCATCAGTTTAATCCTGGGAGGCAGAGGCAGGCAGATCTCTGTGAGTTCAAGGCCAGTCTGGTCTACAAAGCAAGTTCCAGGACAGCCAAGGCTACACAGAGAAACCCTGTCTAGAAACAAAAATAAATAAATAAATAAATTTTTTAATTTAATTTTTCTAAACAGGGTGTGTGTGTGTAGCCTTGGTTGTCCTGGGCCAGGCTGGCCTCAAACTCACAAAGATCCACTTGCCTCTGCCTCCCCGAGTGCTGGGATTACAGGCGAGTGTCACCTCTCCTGGCAAAATTAAAATATTTTTAAGAGTAGTCTGAATCAGATAAAAGCTCTCACCTTTGTCAACACCCTGGTGGCACCATAGTCATTCTAAAATTGGAATCTCTCATGAGGTGAGTGTGTCCCTCATGAGAGCAGACAAAGTGTATTAGGATGTGATGGCGTGTGATTGACACTGGACGAAATGCCTTTGGCGGTGAGTGCTAGGCCTGCCCCTTCACGCAGGAACTCTAAGCGAGCAGCAATTGGCTTTGTGGTTTCTCGGCGGGCCTCTTATTTTCCTGGGTCACAACAAGGATATATTCCTGGACATAATTTTCTTTCAAGACAGGGTTTTTTTTTTTTTCAAGACAGGGTTTCTCTGTGTAGGCTGTCCTGAAACCCACTCTGTAGACCAGGCTGGCCTTGAACTCAGAGATCCATCTGCCTCTGCCTCTTGGGAGCTAGGATTAAAGGTGTTCGTCACAGCGGCCCTGCTGAACACATGATTTTCATCTTTTCCTTAATGTGTCATCATCTTTCTCCTTTCTGTTTTGTTTTTATTCCTTCAGATAAGACTTTATTAACCAGTGCTGGGGGAGAGGGTTTCAGTCAGGAAGATACGGCTATGCAAACAGGAAAACCTGAGTTTGGTGTTGTGCTCATTTTTAAACTATTTTATTTGGAGTATTTAAGCCTCTACCTCCCTTCCACCAACCCTTTAACCCTAGGTAAGGGAAAGAAGGTTAGCGGGGAGAGGGGGCGCAGACTTCTTTACTTCTGCTGCCTGTTTAGGGTCCATGTGTTCTCTTGGGGCTGTACCAGTCTCTGTCAACAGCAAACACAGCAAGCAGTCTCCTCCACCTATCTCCTCCAAGCCAATGCACCATGAAGAGTCCCTCCAAACCGCCACACCTTCTCTTTCTGGGCTTTCATATTTATCTCTCTCAGAGTCCTAGACCACGCCCCTCTCTGGCTGCACGAGACAGGACAGTTACCAGCTGACAAAGACCACACCCCACAGGAGGCAATTATCAGCTGTGGACAAACTAAAGCCCTAACTAAAATCCCACACTTGGGATTTAAACAATAGCACACTTACATAACAAATAAGTTTTTAAGGAAACCAAAGCTTCCGTTACAGTTTAGATCCCTGGCTTCCAAGTAATGAGGCCAGGTACAGTGGCACACATCTAAAATCCCAGTGATTGAGAGACAGAGACGGCCAGTCCAGCCAGATCATCACGGCCTGCTTTTGAGGGTTTGCAGGCGTTATCTTTAAAAAACTATTTTATTTATGCTTGTAGTGCCTCCTCTGCTCTCCACCCCATCCTTCCCAACACCCCAGCACCAGGTAGGAGAGAAAGAATAAGTTTAGTGGGGAGAGGGGACATAGTTTTCATTAGCTATTTCTTACTGTTTGGGGTTGTCAGGGTCCTTGGGGCAGGTCCAATCCTCATTTCAGGAGATCTCCAACTTCTCATCCCGGTGCATCAACAGCAACCAGGGGCATCATGGGGGAAGCACCAGCAGCTTTCTTCTTTCTTGGAGTCCACCCCCCCCCAACACTCTCTGGGCTCTGGCTTTATTCTCTCTCCATAGTTCTCAGATTTAAACTATCTGCAGCTGGCAGAGTCCCTCTCAGAACCCGCATGAGGCAGTTTGCTGTTCTGGACGATCTGAATCAGACTCACATCCCACATGGGACTAAAACAAAAACATGTTTACATATCATAAACCAAAACTTCCACAACTGGGCTTCTTTTCTGCACACTGGAGAAGTCCATGAATATAAACTGCAGAGCCCAGCCCTCAGCAGATTTGAGCCAAAATAGAGGAAGCCATGAAGGAAGAGCTGCCCAAACCTGCCTGAGGGAAAATAAATACCAGCAGCAGCCTCTTCAAAACAAAATTGTTAGGCAAGGTGGCACACACCTGTAATTCCAGGATTTAAGAGACTGAGCAAGCCTGGACTACATAGTGAGACCCCCCTCCCCCAGCCTTAAACAGAGAGAAAGAGAAATCAAGCAAGATGGCTCAGCAGGAAAAGAGGCTTGCTCACAACCTGGGTTTGATTCCTGGTAGCCACACAGTGAAAGCAGAAAACCAGTTCCTGAAAGTTGTCCTTTGATCACCATGTGTTATGGCAGTCACACTGTTGGGTATTCATGCCAGCTCAGGGGAAAGCCTTCCCTGATGCCCAGGCCCTGCCGGCCAGACTTCCCTAATGGCTGCAATGGCTGGTGTCTAACAGCTGCAAAGGGAAGAGAATGTTAGGCCCCGACCTACAAGGAAAAAACAAAACAAAACAAAACCCTACCAATTCCTGAGCTTGCCCCCAAAATCAGGCCATATGTATAATCCCTCCAATCCGAGGCCACCTTGTAAAGCCCCTCCCCCCAAACTTTATATAAACCCTACATTCTGCCCAGGTCTCTGCTGCTTCTCGCCTGAGCAGAGGCAGCACCCACCTGAGTTTTTCCCTACCAATAAATTTCCTTTTGTGGGGTGGGGGAGAAGTGTTCAAGACAAGGTTTCTCTGTGTATCCTTGGCTGCCCTGGCCTTGCTTTGTAGACCAGGCTGACCTCAAACTCACAGAGATCCACCTGCCTCTGCCTCCTGAGTGCTGGGATTAACGGTGGGCACTACTGCCCCCCCCAATAAAAACCCTCTCTTAGGTAAGGTTTGTCGTGCAGTGTGACTTTGTGGCATTCCTTGGCTCCTGACTGCCAGGGTACCTTTCTGAGCATAGCTGTGACACTTTCGCCAGAGTGGAGTTTCTCCTGGGGAACCATTCCCCTGACAGAGCAGAGCTGTAACACTTTCACTGAGGAAACTTTCCCCGGAGAGAGCCTGGTTGTTACACTTGCACTGGGGAAACCTTCCCTGCAGCTGGAGCAGAACTTCTGTAGGGAAGCCTTTCCCTTCAGAGCTGCAACACCCTACCACTTTCCTTGGAGTAAGGAACAAGAAGGAAGCTCTGCATGGCTGTCCACCAGGAACACACGGTCTGGAGTCAGAGAAGAAGTCCCAAGTGAAAGAATTGCTGTAAGGTCTCAGCCTGACATGACTGCAGCCATCTTGGTCCTGATTGCCATTTTGCCAGGCAGGTAAGTATGGCCACATTCCAAACCCTATCAAATAGGCAAAGTCATTAATACAGTCAGCTCTTGTTCCAGCCACTGACTCCAACTGTCTTGACTGGCATTTGACACCTTCTTCCTTTCAAGAAAATCCAGCTACACTCTGGTTGGCAGAGGCGGATCTATGTCTACTGTGGAGTGTAGGTTCCTTTTTCCTGCCTAGGGGGAGGAACCTTCCTGTGTCATTGCTGCCCAAGGCATGTGCCTGTCTAAAATCTCTAATAATTCGTACCCTGTGAAATCTTGGGTTTGTCCAACTTTCTTCAGTCTCTTGACCACCTTCCGACGGTGGCAGCCAGATCCTGTGCACTGGGTTTTTCCTAAATAAGTCACCATTTCCAGAAGGCACAACAGTGACAGACACAGATGTCACACATGCACTGTCCAAAGATACCCACCACACCCTCCTGTCTGGTTTTATTGAAGGAAACACCCACGGAGAGTTGGGTCCACTGGCTGACTGTCTTGGGGCCTCTCCATCCAGAGACCCAGAAATGATGACTTGCAAATGGGCAAACTGTCAGGTATCAAGACTAGGTCCATGGCTTTGTGAATTCTAAGGAGTTGCCACTTCTCTTGAGACCTCTTCACTCAATATATCTGACAGGATTTGTTCCCTAAGCCCCAGAAAGCCAGCAAGGTCAGCCATGGCATGAAAGAGACCCTGCAGCTCATGGAACTAAAAAGGCCACAATGAGCTCAGGCTTCAGGCTCCGCTTAGAGTTAAGAACTCTGCCCCTCTCTCTTTTGCCTTTGTTCCTGAGCCCCCAGGATACTTCATGTACAAGCCTCTTCCATCACAGCGACAGGATAGTAACAGCAGGTCCAGCTTCACTTCCAACCATTTAGGAGGTAACCTTTAGAAAATGGGATGATGAGTCTGGAGAAGTAAATTTGTAAAATATATATGCCCCAGCAAGAGGGGCATAGGACAGACCGCACTCCATTGTTCTCAGTGGAGTCATGTAGGTCACTGACTGTGGATTTGTGGAAATCTGTGAGAAGGAAAGATGACTACCTGTCTGAGAACATTTAAAGGGGTAAAGAGCAATTAACTGGCCAGCCAAGGATACATAGTGAGACCTTGTCTCAAAAAAAACAAAAAACAAAACAAAAACAAAAACAAAAAAAAACTAAACTAAATAAATAAAGATATAGACAATGTAACAAGGGGCAATTGACAGTGAAAGGACTGTTGCTTAAATAATTTGAAAGACTTGTGAGTCCAAAGACGGCTACTATCTAGGGAATATTAGCTGTCCATCTGGCTGCAGAACGTTGGCTCTGAGAGTTAGAGTTGAAGATTCCAGTATGAATGTGATAGGCTAGTAGCTGCGTGGCCTGGTCATGGACACCTGCACCCACAGCCCTGTCCAGCGATGCTCTCTCCCAGCATGCACTAGTGGCAGGCAATGGCTGTCCATCTCACGCACCATTTCCCTCCAGCTGCTCCTCGAGCTCTGAGATTGGCATAGACGTTCCCAGGGCAACAGCATGGATGAATTCACCAACACAATGTTCAGAGAAGGAAGCCAGACACAAAAGACCTCGTGCTGTGTGCTGCCATTTAGGTAACTTTCAAAAACAGGCAAAGCAGTCTATGCAGCCAGAAGCTGGGACGTGGTCCCCTCACAGTACTGACTTGAGCAGAGAACGAGGGGCCTTCTAGGGTAGAAGTCAATCACATTTCCGAATCCCAGAGGCTGTATCTGTACGTCCACCTTGTGCAAATGTCTAGCACGGCACAGCTTAAGACTGGTGCAGCGGTTGCGTGGTCCAGCCCCGATCGCCCAGCTGCTGCTCTTCCAGGCTGGTCTCCCATCACTCATTCACATTTAAGCTTAGCCTTGTGTTGGCCTTTAATCCTAGTGCTTGGGAGGTAGAGGCAGGTGGATTACTATGAGTGTGAGGCTAGCCTGGTCTATATAGTGAGACCCTATCTCAAACAAATAATTTTTTTAAATCCTTTATTATCAGTGGATGTGTGTACATGATGTGTGAAAACGGGACACAGCATGTGTGTAGGTCGGAGGATAGCTTTTGAGGAGTCAGTTCTTTTTCAGTTCTTTTCTTTATCTGAGTTTCAGACATTGAACACACGTTGTCTGTCAGGTTTGCATGGTAGTCCTTTTACCTGTCCAAGCCATCTCGTCCTGCCCCCACTTTTGCATGTGTGTGTTCCAACGTACACGGGTGCATCTGTGTGCATAAAGGTCAGAGGTTAACCTTGAGTGTCACTCTTGAGGAGCCATCTACCTAATTTTTCTTAAAGACAGAGTTGTTGGACTGGGAGTGGGGCTGATTCTAGGCCAGACCAGGAGCCCCAGAAACCTGCCTGACTCTGCCTCCCTAGCACTGAGGTCACACCACTGTGCCTGCAGCTTTACAGGGGTTCCGGGGCTTGAACTCAGCAGCTCATGCTTGTGCATCAAGCACTTTGCCAACAAAGTCATTTCCTTGAACCCGATCCACACTTAAAGTCCTGCCCTTGCACCAACCAAGGACCATGCATGGAGAAGACCTAGGCCCCCTGCTCAGATGTAGCCCATAGGCAGCTCAGTCTTCGGTTTGGGTTCCCTAGTAAGGGGAGCAGGGGCTGTCTCTGACATGGACTCTGTTGCCCGCTCTTTGATCACTTCCCTCTGGTGGTGGGGAGCATTGGCAGGCCACAGAGGAAGAAGATGCAGGTAGTCCTAACAAGACTTGATAGGCTGAGGTCAGACGGTAGGGGAGGAGGGCTCCCCCTTTCTGAGATATAGGGGAGGGAAATAGGGGGAAGATGGAGGGAGGGTGAGACTGGAAGGAGATGAGGGAGGAGGCTACAACCAGGATGTAAAGTAAATAACTTATAAAAAATAAAGTTAATTTTAATAAATAAATAATATAAAGCCCTGCCCTTACTCAAGGATTCCCATATCCTCTAACCTTGTTGGTTTTGCTCAATTTAAACTTAGTTTTTAAAACCATACCTAAAAACAAAGTTATGCATATATGGAGAGAGGCATGAAATACTTTGATTCATACATTATGAAGTGTTTAATCAGGATAGACGTGTGCGTGCTGACCAGTTTGACGTCAGCTTGACACAGCTGGAGCCATCACAGAAGAGGGAGCCTCGATGTGGAAAATGCCTCTGTAAGATTCGGGCTGCAGGCAGGCCCATAGAGCATTTTCTTAGTTAGTGATTGATGGGGGAGGGTCCAGCCGATTGTGGGTGGCACCATCTCTGAGCCAGTGGACCTAGGTCCTGTAAGAAAGGAGACTGAGCAAGCGACGGGGAGCAAGCCAGTAAGCAGCACCCCACCCCATGGCCTTTGGGTCAGCTCCTGCCTCCAGGTCCTTGCCCTGTTTGAGGTTCTGTCCTGATTTCCCTTATGATGAATGATGGTATGGAAGTGTAAGCCAAATACACCCTCTCCTCCCCAACCTGCTTTTGGTCATGGTGTTTAATCCCAAAACAGCATGTCTACCTCCTCAAACATCCACCATATCTTTATGGGAGAAAAACTGGAAATCATTTCTGTAGCGTTGAAAGGCTCATTAGTGTGACTCACAGCCTCTCTCCTGCATAAGTGTTAGACATCTATATGAAGGTTAAAATACTACCGACAAGGATTTTTTTATTCTCATTATCTACCTGCCACTTAAAGAGGCCAAAGTGCATCCAGGATAAAAGGTGATTTCATGTTTGTAGGAGCTTTATGTTCACTGGCGAAAGAGTTCTCAGGAACAATTGGTCCCCACTGATAATCGAAGCAATTAGGAGTCACGCTCAGCCTCAGGGAACCAAGCAACTCAATGAAGCATCGAAGTCAAGGTGGGAATTTGCTTTCTTCCCTCACAATGAGGAGTCTGAGGAAAAGCAGTCCAAGGAAGAAAGGACCAGGCCAGCGGGACATCAGGTACAGTCTCCTTCTAGCTTGCCTACCCACCCATCTTGAAAACGCCTGCAGCTTTTGTCTCCATGTTCCACGCAGAAGAAAGAGAAGATAAAGCACAGAGGGGAAAACCAGCCCAAATATAATCTCTTTTAAGTTTTTGGTTTGTTTCCCAGAAGTCCAATCATGACTGGCTCAGGTGTGCTCAGCAGTCCTGCTGTGCACAGCAGCCAGCAGCAAAGGGAAGTCAGCCCCATGCCCCAGCAGGCACACCTGAAGATTCTGTGGAGAGAATGCGGCCACTGGAACCACTATTAGCTCCCTGTGATGCCATAATATTTAGGGGCAAATTCAAGAGAGATTCCAGCAAGTTCCACCAGCAGAGACCACAGTGACTCTTTGCCATCTAGTGACCCACGGGCATGCCACCCCTCCCCCATCCCTAGCAAAGCCTGTGTTTCAGCCTAGGTGAGAAAACACCAGGGTCCAGCACTGTCTCAACTGCAAGAACAGATGGGGAGACGGCTCAGTGGGCAAGCATAAGTAACAGAGTTCAGATCTCCAGCACCCTCTTAAAAAGACCAGTAAGGAGGTACCCGCTCATGACCCTAGCATTGAGGACTCAAAGACAGGCAGATCCCCAGAAGAGCAGCTATTCCTCATGCCCGCCCTATGATCTCCTGAGCATTCTTAATTTCTTTCCAGCAATCACTCATTATTCCAATCCTCATTATAGGTACAAGTAAAAACTCTGTTTCTCTCTTTCTCTCATGAAGAGAGAGATTGAGAGAGAGAGAGAGAGAGAGAGAGAGAGAGAGAGAGAGAGAGAGAGATTTGAGGCAAGGTTTCACCATGTAGCCCAGATGGCCCACAAGGCAGGACTCTAGAATTTGTCCTCTGACCTCCACACACACACCTAACCCTCCCCCCCCCCCCACATTTTTAAGCCCTCAACAGGCATAATCTGATGGTAAAGTACATGGAAACAAAGGACGACCTGCCTTGTGCTGTTAGACACCAGAGAGGCAGAATGTCCGTCACCAGCCTCCATCCCCAGCTTTCTAAGCCCCACAGTCCTCCAGGCTCTCAGCCTGCTAGACATCAGTCTGGCTGTGAGTATACATCTCTGCCTCCCTGACTATGTGAGCCTAACCCTTTAACAAGAGACTAGCTAAGTATGCTAGTCACTTCCTGCCAGTTGCGCTGTCCCACAGCAGGAAGACCGTCCTTTCTTAGGATGCCCCAGAGCAAGCTGGGCATTACTGTTCTCATCCGCTTTGACTCAAGCAAATTCCAGCTGCAGAGATGGTGACTGACTTCCTCTCGGATGGCCCTCGTCAGGAGTCCTTTAAAGGAGTCTTAGCATTAAATGAGAATGTGCATGGAAAACATACCACAGTGTCTGACTTGCCAGGAAATGTTAATTGGTGTCCTAGGACTATTACCTGAGCAGATGGGAGCTTGCTCTACGGAATACCAGAGAAAGGTCCCACTCTGGAGAGTGGATCATCTCTAGCTTAGGAACCCCAAGTCATTTCTGAGCCCTGTAAAAATCCCAAGGCACCCACAGAAGTCACTTTGAGGAGACAAGAGTAGTGTGTCATAGTGTGGATTTCCTTCCTAGGGAAGCAACAGGAGGAAACAGCTTGCATTGGAGCCAGGGGTTCCAGAAGCTCAATGGCTTGCTTTCCAAACCTGTGGAGCTGCGTTAAAATGTGGGCTGCAGAGCCACCTGCTGGTGGTGCTCGCAATGTCCCAGCTGGAAGAAAATGGTCAGTTTGGGGTTGATGGTTAGCCTGTCGCTCCCCAGGCCGCTTGCAGAGTTTGTGGGGGATGCTCTTGGGGCACGTGCACTCGGTCCAGTGTTCCCCACCTCTTCCCATTCTGGAGCCCTACTTTAAGGTTGTACACAAAAAAACTTACAGAAAGGGCTGGAGAGATAGCTCAGGGGTTAGGAACACACTGGCTGTTCTTCCTAAGGTCCCAAGTTCAATTCCCAGCAACCACATGGTGGCTCACAACCATCTACAGTGAGATCTGGTGCTTCCTTCTGGTGCACAGGCACACATGCAGAAAGAACACAGTATAAATAATAAATAAACAAACAAATTTTAATTAAAAAAAAACTTGCAGAAAAATGTGACCCCCTGGTAGTTGGAAGCTATGTCCCAATACCTGAGATCCATAAAGTCGAAGCAAAATGTTCAAGTCATGAGATACATGAGAAAGCCTAGGGAGGACTAAAAGTGACTCTGGGAGATTAAAGAGATGGGAAAAATAAATGCTCCACGTCATCAGGTATTTTCTTTATAGTAAAAAGAACTTTCATAATAAAGTTCACTACCTAGACTGGATTCTGAACCCCAGAAAAATGGAGCTAAAGGCTGGCCCCTTCACCATTGCTTGTGCAATATGTAAACGGTGGGAGTAGAGTTCAGGTGCTGGCCCTACACACAAGCTGCCACAACCACCCAGGGGCACCCAGAGGGAGCACCAGGAGGGGGTCCCCAGCCAGGAATGAGAAGCACCCCCCCACTTCCCTCTAAACCAGGTATGGAGGGTGGTTCCAAGCAAATAATAACTGATAATGATAAGGCTCCCTCCACCCCCCAGTGCTCAGGCAGTGGGCGACTGGTCAGATCTGGTAGGGAAGTAGCTCAGCTGGTCTTAGTTAACAGAGATGTGAACCAGGTTCTCAAGGCCTATGGTGGCCTAATTATTTTCCTATTATAACTATAAGAATGGCTGATTATGGGCTGGAGAGATGGCTCAGAAGTTAAGAAAACTTGCTGTTCTTCCAAAGGTCCTGAGTTCGGTTCCCAGCAACCACATGGTAGCTCACAACCATTTATAGTGAGATCTGGTATGCAGACATAGAATGCCTTATAAATAATAAATAAATCTTTAAAAAATGGCTGGCTAATTTTTCGGGGGGGTACTAATGTTTTTTTGTTATCTTTTTAAATAGCTTTGTACTTTTGGAAAAAATATAATAGTTTAAATAGTTCTCATATGCTTTCCTTATAGAGAATATCAAGAGACAATCAGCAAAAGCCTGAATAAAGCCTTTTGTGTGGATAATTGGACTATAATTGTGTTAATGTCATGTTTTCAATCATCATAAGGTGACCAAACAGGAGAATACCCTTGCTGATCAGAAAGATGTGCTGAATTACTAGAGCGAATGATCAAAGGTCTATATTTGATTTACAAATAGTTCAAGAACAAATACATATAGATCTGTATTTCTACATTTATTTTGAGATAAGGTCTCATGTAGCCCAGGTCAGCCTCAGTGGCCAATATGACTTCGAGCTCTTGACCATCTTGCCTCCACCTCCTGAGTGCTAGAATCACAGCTGGGAACCCCCATACCCACTTTCTGAGATTCTGGGGCTGGGACCCAAGGCTTTCTGCACGTGAGGCAGGCACTCTACCCACTGAACTACATCCCCGTCTCTACCTAGGCTGTCTTGACCCTTTGTATAATCCTTGCACAGGAATTTTTTGTACTAGTTTTGCAACTAGAAGTCTGAATTTAGGCAAGATGGCAAGCTTAATTTTTTTTCCCTCTCAAACCTGAAAAATAAAGTGTTCTAATGCCATTCTGGATCCTGTCACACTCAAGCAGAAACAGGGTCCCTTTCGTGGAGTCCTTAGTAGGTACCAGGAAGGTGCTAATTGCTTTTTCAGGTTTGTGTCCTTGAATCCTCAGCAGCCCAGGGAGGAGGCAGTCATTGTCCTTCATTTCTAGGTAAGAAAACTTTTAGTCCAGGGGGGAGATACCCAAGGTCCCCCTGCTAATGAAGGATGGAACTGTAAAGGGCTCCTTGAAATCAGAGCAATTGAAGATTTGCTCTACCAGACGACAGGGCTCTCATGCTAAGGACTGGGGTCCTGGCCTACGGCTGCCAGCTGGATCTGCAGTCTCCTCATAACATGTCCTGCTCTGTCTCCATATGGCCTTCCCCTACCTCCTCTTCTGGGACAGGCCACCTTTTCCCCAAACCCCCCACTGAGGGAAGAGCCTCTCTCAACTCTGCAGTTCCATAGCACAACTCCAGCCCCTCTCCCACTTTCTGTCTCTTGCTATAGTTCTTTTAGCATAGGCAGAAGAGTGATGCCATATCAAGATCCAGCTCTGGACCTGGATGCTTAGATCCCAAACCTGGGTTTTCTGCTGTGTGATCTTGGGTGAGTTACTTCTCCTCTCTGAACACTTCACAAAATCGCAAAGTCACTACATCGTCTGGCAAGTGGCAGTAACTGAAATCTTAGCTACTATTCCCGTGTCCTCCCCAAATGTCGGTTTTACATTTTTTTCAGATAATTTGGTTATGAGCATATGTCCAAGTTCCATTTCTAGCTTGCCACACAAACAAGTCCACAGCTTCCATTAGTGAAAGAAGATTCTTGGGAAAAAGGTGTGGTTGACTAACCATTATTAAACTGAATACAAGACAAAGAGTGTCTGATAATCACAGCGTGTTTGGGTAGTTGATTTCCCTGAAGAGGTTCTGATCCTGTTGAAGTTTATCAGAAAATTGCTTAAGCACTCACCAGGAATACTAAATGGCCTCTCAGAAGGGGCTGAGTTGCATCAGGAGAATTCCATCCCAGACCCAAATGGGGTCTGTCTCCTTAATCACAGTGACTGCAGCTGACACTTCCCTGTGGCCTGACTAGAGCGGTGTGGCAGGCGCAGCTTGAAGCATGAGACATTGTTTGCTGCTGTCTCCCCTGCAGCCTCACTTCCACTTAGAATGCTGTTATAGGGCGAGGCTGCATGGGGGGGGTGCCGTGGGGTAGGCAACTGGGAGAAGTAGCCACAGTGTCCTACACAGTGTAGACACAGCCTCCCTCGTTAGCCATGACAGAAATAAATGGGTTTCAGAGGTCCCTCACTCTCCCCCAAAGTGGTGGGTTTGGTAAGATAGATCTTGGTTAGGCTGTCTGCCTGCCACCATAGGATAGGTACTTGCCAACTTGATGACAAATACAGAGGCTGGCAGAGGGCCAAAGGCTTGTTACCAAGTACGGATTCTTTTCCTCTGACAAGACAGTGAAGGACTGGATCCAAGTTGCTTCTCAGTGTTTCCTGAGAGATCTGTGCATATCTTGCCACAGTATGAACAAACAGATGGGGTAGGCAGCTGGACGCATACTCTTCTGGAAGAAGCAGGCCCGCCTGTCCACCGTGAAGGCTACTCCACAGGTGGGAGGAGAGCCATCTCCAGTCTGGCTTGGAGGGAGGTCCTTTATCAATGTGTAATCCCTGGGCAGCCACAAGGACTAATCAGAAATGAGAACTCTTGGGCCCACAAATCCAGCTAGGTGGTTGAGAACACTCACTGCTCTTCCAGAGGACACAAGTTCCCAGCCCCAACATCAGGCAGCTAACAAGTACCTATCACTCTCTTCTAGCCTCTGCAGGCACTTGCACTCACGTGTACATAGATATACACATACCCATGAAGGAAAATATAATAAATCTTTGGAAGGAAGGACTCTTGTCCCTACTCAACATCTGGCTGGGGCCCAGTGATTTTGCTTTAATCTGCCTTCCAGGGCTTCCAATGCCTTGCACTGAGTCACATCGGAGCATTAGGAACAGGAAAGGAACGACAGGAGCTAGCCTTTATTTTAGCCCTCTTCCACACCCAGCCCTGTGAGCTCATGCATAGACACGGATTTAAAAGGGAGGCTGAATTAATCTGTATTTTAAGGTTTATTGCGGTCGTTGGGGAGGTACCAGAAAGTTGGCAATAAATTCAACAGAAAAGCTCTTAGGCACCAGTCATTCCAGCCACTAGCAGACGGACACAGGAACAGAACATAGCCCTGAGGCACTGGTGTCAAGGCTTTGTGTGCTGGTGCCTCCCATGCCTGAGCCAACTACTAAGCATAGTAAAAAGCTGTTTCATGATGATGAGTGTGTCTCCAGTTTCACCTCGAGTTTGGTCTTGTCCACTCCCTGGCCCTCCAATGTCCACAAGCACCTAGAGAATAAAGAGAACAACACTTTGGATCTCCACCTATATAATCACATAGCCTCTGGCACTGTTCGCTAATTGTAGGCTGACAGCAGGTCAGAGCTAGACAGGCTCAGAGGGGACCAGACTCCCTGTTGCTTAAGCCTACCCATCTCCCAACACTGCACAGAGCAGACACGCCAGCCCTCTACCACAGGCTCTGGAGGCCTCTCTTCTGCAGCCACGGAAGGCAGGAAAGGCCGTTCCACAGGACGTGACTAGGGCTCATGGGATACTTGCAAAACTGGGCCAGAATAAAACCCCTCGAGGCAGTGCCCTGCTTCTACCTCCCCCTTCCACAAGCCTCGAGGACACTGCCCAGCACTGGTAAAGGGCACTCCGTGAGTCTGGTGTCAAAAGACAAAGGAGACCAAGAGGCTATAAGAAAGATTTGTTCGAAAGCACCAGGGTTTGGCAAGGACAGGAACGAATCCTCCAAACACGGGGAAAGGCTTTCGGCATCCTCTCCCTGCACTATCAATGACCAGGGCACAGGCAGCCCACGATCACTTTCGAATACAGGGGCAGAGGGAAACCACAATGGGCGGCTTAGGAAAGGCCAAGCTGGTCTAAGTGACCAGGAAATAGTGACCACTTTTACAGTGTCTATGGGAAGTGGCCTCCCAAAATGCAGCACTGCTAGGAATCTCCTGGAGAGTTGCTCAATACTGTTGAGTCCAGGCATGATCTCACTCTTACACATGCCAAGAGGGTGGTAGTGGTGGTGCGTGCTTCAGGAAGTGCAACTTAAGAACCACCACTCCAATGGCAGTTCTTAAAGTGCAAGAAAGAACAAGCTTGGGGGTAATTCTGAGGACTCACTAGTAAGGAAGTCTGGCATGGGATTGCCCCTAACAAGTGCCCAATACAGATCAGAGAAGGCTAACTGTCACCCTTCTCAACCCAACAAGCACTGCAGACCTAAGTGAATCCAAGGGGCATCCGCTTCCCAAGGCCTCCCGTGACCCCAGAGCAACTCTGTAAGCACCATTTCCCACCATGAAGATGTACAGCAGTGAGGTGGCAGGGCTGGGGAGGCATGTCCCTGCTGGCCTAGCGGGGAAGAAGCCTCTGCCTTTCCTTATGCCTGTGGCCTTTGCTGGACCACTGGAGACATACCTTCAAGGACCTTGTTCTAGCCTCTTGCTGAGCACACAGAGATCAGCTGACGTTCCTGTGGAGGCAAGCCACATTCAGCATTATACACAGTCAAACAAAATGTTCAAAAGGAACCAAGACACAACCATGTGCCTACAAAACTGCAACAGCTTCTTCCTGGAGCCCGAGTGTCTTCGTGTTGGGGACCCAACTCAGCACACACCAGTGCTCCACCACTGAAACGTTAACCCCAGACCTCCACTTCCATTCTTTTCCTCTGACTGCACCCATTCTTCACAGGCGAAGGCCACCTGTGAAGTCTTGGCTACCATCTCAGGGGAGTAGGTTTACTTCTGCCCTTATACCGAATACATTGTAACTTCTGATAAATTGGTTTTCCTGGTTTCAGTTTGGCTAAGAAGCAGTTTGGATAGGTGTGCAGGTTTCAATGAGAATGACCCCCATAGACTCATACATTTGAATACTCAGTACTTGGTGGACCGTTTGCCACCAATTAGGAGGTATGGCCTTGTTAAAGGAGGTATCATGGGTTGGGGTGGGAGAGTGTTGAGGTTTCAAAAGCCCATGCCTCTCCCAGTGAGCTTTCTGCCTGGTGGTTCTATCTCAAGATGGGAGCTCTCCGCTACTGCTCTAACATGGCCATGCCTGAACCACACAGGTCATGAACAGACTCACCCTCTGAAACTCTAAATAAACTCTATTAAGCCCAATAAACTCTTCATGGGCACCAGGCACACACATGGGATACATACATACATGCATTCACATAGTCACAAACAATAAAAAATGCCAGGTTGTATTTTGGTCTGCAAACCGCATTTTTAAAACAAAGCTCCAATTGGCAGAGGAGCAAATGGCTAAGAACAGTGGTTTGCAAGTGATGCCAACACATACTTCACCACGAGAGACTCCACAGGCTAGGAAGTGAGCTGCACATTCAGTCTCAGGGAGCGCCTTCCCTCAATTCAAACCTAAGGCCTCTATTACACACCCTATGCCACCTCTGCCAAACCCACAGCTTTGCTACTCCAGTTCCATGTTTTCCTCCTGTTATCTCCCCTCTGCCCCTATTTGAGAACCTCTGGAACCTGTCTAGGCACAATGGCTTCAGAAGCAGCTCTTTGGAAATCTGTGCCTGCCTATCACCTCACAACAGGCAAGCAAACACCCCAAGTTTCTGGAAACAGGACACCAAGCAGCAAAGACCCACCGCACTGACTTGAGTAGCTTCCAGAAAGCACTCCACTTCTATAAGCCTGCAGAGGAAGACGTGAGTGTAGGAAAGCTCCAAGCTTTGCAGGGGTCAGGACAGATGCCCCAAACTCAAACATGTCTTCCAGCATCCTTTTCCTGCACCACCAATGACCGGGGCACAGGCAGCCAAGATCACTTTCGAATGCAGGGGCAAAAAAAAAAAAAAAAAAAAAAAAAGTAAAGGGAACCTAGAAAACAGGAGACAGGTGCCAGGGCCAGATGCAAGCCACAGAGAACACATGGATCCTGTAGCTAACATCAATTGACAGAACCCTACCAATCTGTCAAGACCAGGAGAGTCAATCTATGAGCTCATGGCCATAAAAATCTTTATCATAGCTTTAGGTTTTCCACACCAGGAAATGGAGGTTCAAAATAGTTAAGAAAGCCTCTAGCGGAATCTGGGACTCGCTAGCTATCAGCTGTTAGCTGGGTGGGGGCTTGAGGCTGAGCCCCGGCTTTCTTCGAGTGGGGCTGGGCTGCTAGTCACACTGGGAAGTCAGTGTTTATGTGACCAGCACCAGAACATCACAGCTAAGACACAGGTTCCTAGGGCAGAAGACAGGCACAGATGTGGGTGCATTTCTGCCACTGGGGAAGGGATGCTTCAAAGCCAAGGGAGGGTGCCTCAGGAAGCCAGTACAGATGCTCCACATGACCCTTAACCCTTTCTCCTACTGCCCAGCTCTTAATTTTTCCCTACACTGCTAACAAATCACTGCTACCTAGCACAATGATGAAGAGAAAGGTCAGAGGCCAGTGGCATATACAGGTGTCTCCAATGCCTACATCCATCCCCTTCCCCTTACAACTCACAAACACTGGAAAAGCCCCATGTTCTCTCCGGGCAGGGATCTGGAGGTGTCATGTATGATCCAAGGGAAGTGGGGTCTGAATGGGAGGATCCACACACCACCCCCTTCTCACTGCACTGCCACCAAAGCAGCAGGGAAAACTATGCCACTCCAGGTGCTCAGGGGCTGAAGCTTCAGACAAGACAGCCAGCTTTCAGCTCCCTCAAACACCAACACCTTGACTAGGCCTCTGAACACAGTGCCAAATGACTTACCTGCCATGACCTCCTGAGCAGCCACAGCGGCTTTCATACAGGTCGCATTCACCAGAAGAGATTGGCGGTCTCTGGAGACAGGGCGTGATGATCTGCTGTGCTGACTAAAAGCACATCATGGCACCCTGCAGTGTACTGTCTCTGGTGGCAGGTAGAGGGGCATGGACCTGAAGAGTAGCACAGACACATCGATTACTCTGCGTTGCTTGATCCTCATTCTTGCCTGTTCCCACAGGCTGAAGAAAGAAAACCCTTCCCAAGCGGCTACCCAAGGCAATGATCAAGAGTAGGCCATAAGGGGAAGAATTCAAGGAGAGGAAACAGCAAATCTGCTCCCTCCTCGACCTCACTGAGCAGGCTGCTCACTTAGTCTACACTCGACAACACCGTACAATGGGTGACTGTCCCTTTGTCTTTCATTTGTTCCACACTGACCCTTGACTAACCGAACACAGCAAGATGTATGCTAAGAGTCAAGCAATATAACCCCCTTTCTACACTGTCACCTGAAGAGGTAACAGTGGGTGTGGAGGTGACGAAAGCTTCTGAAGGAAGCTGAGCCACACCCCGCCCACGCACCGGAACAGGTCAGGCTCAAGTTCCATGCCACGCCACTGCCTCACAAAAATGGCAGAATGACAGGCAGCAGGGACACAACAGGCAGGAAGTGGTGTGGGAAAGCACCAGGGTTTGGCAAGGACAGCTGTGGATCCTCCAAACACGGGGAAAGGCTTTCGGCTTCCTCTCCCTGCACTATCAATGACCAGGGCACAGGCAGCCCATGATCACTTTCGAATACAGGGGCTAAGAGTAGAGGGCAAGTTGAGAGGTAAGGCTATGGCCAACAAGCTGGATAATGGCTAAACTGGAAACAGCCAGATTTTCAACAGAGAGCAAAGAAGCTGCTTCTGACTGAGCAATCAGTCACTTGCTTCTTAAGGAGAATTCTCAGGAGACTGGCTGGGAGTGGTGACAATTCTGGCCACTGGCCCACTTAGGGCCGGGTCTAACTGCTGCAGTCTGTCTACTCACTTGCTATCACACGTTACATAGGTCCAGAAGCTGGCAGAGAGTAGCGACTGAGCTCTGGATAGTGCATATGACCCCCAAACCCTTCCTCCATTCTGGCGGCAACCCACCAAAGTAAGGGTGCAAGGGAACAACACGGGACAGGGACGGGGGTTGGGACATAACAGGACATTAATCCCAAGTGGCTGCAGGCACACCTCAACGCACCCAAGGAGGGCAAATGTGGATCAGATGGACTCAGCCTCACCTCACCTTCACACACTCCCAGCCATCATCGGACAAACTGCACCTCAGATCCCAGGGGACAGTCCTCACTCCGGAACAGCATGGTCCAGAGGTCTGGAAGGATGGAGACAGCTCTTATGGCCGCTGTGCACCCCAGCTGTTATTTCTGCAAACAATAAGCCCAGGTGAACCACCAGACTAGCATCTACTTACCTTGGAAGCACACAGAATACGAGACACAGAAGCTGCCAGGCAGCAAACCATGTGGCATGGACCCCAGCCCTTTTCTCTGTAATGTGTACGGGACTCTCACTACATAACACGGACCTGTACTGTCCCTTGGGTCATTCTGGCCACCACCAGGCTTCTCTCTACATAGTGGCTTTGCCAGGCCTTTCTCAAAAATGATCTGAACTCCATACCACCCTTCTCCTGGTACCCACCGGAAGGCCATTTAGAAAGCACCGGAGCTCCGGAATAGCAGCCCTTACCCAGGCATCCTCTCCCTGGGTAGTGGGCGTCCCCCAGGGAGATGAAGGGAGTAGGGGGATCCAGCTGCCGCAGAAGCTGTAATCTGTCGACCCAGAGAGCTTCCATCGGTCTCCAGGAGGGCCGCGCAGTCTACAATCTGGCAGGAAAGCACAAGGGAAGAAGCTGCAGTGAGGGCAAGACAGGGCACAGAAGCTCAGACGTTGCGCCCGGCGTCCTCAACTCTGGTCGAGTTCGCCTTGGAAGGATGCTCAACAACAAACAACTTTTTTGTAGGCGACAGATATGGCTTTGGGGCTTGATACCATAACTCGGGGGGGAGAGCTGAGACAGGAGAAGCACAGTGCTCGGGGCCCTCCTCCAGACCCAGGCCCGCTGCCCACCGACGGCCCTCAGTTTCCCCGATGGAGGGATCGGAGCTGCCCAGGCGGCCCGCTGCACTCACCTTGGTGCCCTGCATCGGGCAGCCGAGCAGACAGCCTGGGAACACGGGGGATGTCTGCAGATTACGGTGGATGGCATTGAGCACACTTTGACCACATCCACGCGACAGGAAACTTAGCTCTTGAGGCTGAGCGCCGGCGGAAATACAGATGATAGATTATGCTGAAGCCTAGAGCGGCATGTCCGACCGGCGAGACTTCCAGCGCCGCCTGACGGAGGGAAGACCAATAACGGCTTGGACGTGTTAAACTTCGTCAGTGGCAGATTTTGGGAGGAAATCTTCCTTCCTTTGCCCTTTCTTTCTTTCTTTCTTTCTTTCTTTCTTTCTTTCTTTCTTTCTTTCTTTCTTTCTTTCTTTCTTTCTTTCTTTCTTTCTTTCTTTCTTTCTTTCTTTCTTTCTTTCTTTCTTTCTTTCTTTCTTTCTTTCTTTCTTTCTTCCTTCCTTCCTTCCTTCCTTCCTTCTTTCTTTCTTTCTTTCTTTCTTTCTGAAGTAGATCTGTCTTATTCACTACTAACTCCACCTGGCCCAGAGGTTCCACAAAGGAACAAGTGATGTGTTCACTCACGTTTCCTTAAACACCACCTCACGGAGACGTCAGTAATAGCTCAGAAGCTGGAGTGTGAAGGTGAGAAAATGAGCCCAGAGAAGCAGACGAAGAAGGCCTGCGTTGTTGAACGTCCACCTAAAAAATCTCAAGGAATTGGCAGATGGAGCGATTCCCTTAACCAGAGAAGGCCCAAGCCAAGTGGCAGAGATGACCTGTGGATGTCTGGGAAAGGGGCTCACGCCCCCAGGTCCTCACACTCGCAAACGCTGCCTGGATCCTGGGTTAAATGTGGCTCTTGGCCCTGTATATAGCAACCCTGCCCTTGCTTGGGTCTGTCCGAGGAAGGAACTCCACTGGAGGAATTCAGCGGCTCACTAAGTCAGGAGAAAATGCAAGTCCAGATTTGTCCTGTGCAACCGTGAGGGTGAGGGAAATGGGGGTGAGCAGAGCTCGTATTCCACACTTAGGCGATGCCCATAGAGTTCTGAAATTGACCGTTGTGGGTCTCTGTGAGGGGAGGAACTGTGGGGCGTTGTTGCTGGGTTATGCTGGGGGAGGCACCCCTACAGACATACCTCTGCCCCCAAGTACTGGGTTAAGGGATGAGCCACCAGCGCTAATTTTACATTTTCTAAGAGGGACTCTTAAAAGACAAAGGATAGTCTGAGCTGGGGAGATGGCTCAGTGACAAAGTGCACTTGCAGAGGACCTGGGTTCAATTCCCTGTTCTCAACATGGAGCTCCTAATGTCTGTGTCTGTAACTCCAGTTCCAGGGGATCTGATGCCCTCTTCTGGCCGTGGTGAACACTGTGTGTGTGTGTGTGTGTGTGTGTATACACATATGGTATAGACAGGCAGAACCCTCATACAGATAACATTTTTTAAAATCATTTTTAAGGCAAAAGGTAGAATTAATTCTGATGATGTATTTTATGAATTCAATACTATAACCCAAATATTATGTCAGCATTATAATGGTTAATATTGCTAACTTGACAGGCTCCAGAATCACCTAGGAGACAAGCCCCTAGGCACACCTGTAAGGGATGCCTAGATTAGGTTAGCCACTGGCCATGCCTGTAAAAGAATTATCTAGATTACGTTAAGTGAGCTGAGAAAGCCCGTCTTAACTGGGTGCAAACAGCCCTACTCTGTGGTCTGGGCTCCTGAACTGAACACACAGGAAAGAGCTGACTGAGCAGTAGCGATCACTGCTCTCTGTGTCCTAGTTCAGAATGCTTCGTGACCAAGCACCTCAGCCTCATGCCTCCAGAACTCCCCTTTTGTGATGGACCCAACCCTCAAACTGTGAGCCAGAACAACCTCCTCCCCTCTTTGCTGGCTTTTGTCAGGGTATTTTAGAGAGCATGAGGAAAGCAAGTGATACAGCATATCATCATATTACCTTTTCCTTCCTTCCTTTCTTCCTTCCTTTCCTGGTACTGGAGATTACACTAGTAATCTTCACCTGCTAGGTGATTGATTGCTTTGTCGCTAAGCCCCAGCCCCCTTTTTAAAATTTAATGCTGAATACCCAGTATGGTGGCATATGCCTTTAATCCCAGGGAGGCGGAGGCGGAGGCGGAGGCGGAGGCGGAGGCGGAGGCAGAGGCAGAGGCAGAGGCAGAGGCAGAGGCAGAGGCAGGCACAGGCGGATCCATGTGAGTTTGAAAACAGCCTGGTCTACAAAGCTAGTCCAGGACAACCAAGGCTACAGAGAGAAACCCTGTCTTGAAAACCAAAACAAATTTTTTTTTGAGGGGCTGGAGAGATGGCCCAGTGGTTAAGAGCACTGACTGCTCTTTCTAGAGGACCTGGGTTCAATTCCCAGCACATGCATGGCGGCTCACAACTGTTTATAACTCCAGTTCTAGGGAACCTGGCACCCTTACATAGACATACATGTAGACAAAAACACCAATGCGCAGAAAATAAAATATAAATAAATAAATAGAATTTGGAGGCAGACCTCACTAATTTACCCAGGCTGGCCTTCAGCTCATGCTGTAGCCGAGGGAAGTTCAACCAGGAAGGTCTTGAATTTGCAATCCTCCTGCCTCAGCCTCCAGATTATCTGGCATCACCAGGCATGCATCACCAGGTCCAACTTACTTTTAATTTAGCGTGCAGGTGGGTGTGAGAATGTGCGTGTGCGACAGCGCATGTGTGAGTGTGCTGTGCGAGCGCACACGAGCACCCGTGAGCGCACCTGTACGGGTCAGTGGACAACTTGTGCGAACTGTTTCTCACCTTCAACTGTTTGACTTCCAAGGATCTGCCCCTGATTGTCAGGCTTGGCAGCAAGTGATTCACCTCACGTGTTCTTGTTTGTTTGTTTATTTATTTATTTGTAGTCGTGTGTGTGTGTGTGTGTGTGTGTGTGTGTGTGCATCAGAAGTGTGCAAGTGCCTGCAAATTCCAGAAGAGGGTGCTGGATCCCTCAGAGTTGGAGTTGGAGGTAATTTTAAGCCACAGGACGGTGGGTGCTGGAGACCAAACTGGGGTTGTCTGCAAGAGCAGCACATGCGTGTGACCACCAAGCCATCTCTCTGAGCCCCACCTCACCTTATTTTTAAATTAGTGATGTATTTATGTTTTCATTTCTTCTATCTGTGCAGTGTTTTGCGTTCGCCTCCTCTTACAGCTCTGGCTACGGTGCAGAAGGAGCAGTGGAAGGGAGAGGAGTTGTGAAGAAGCCCTTTGAGGACGATACAGGGCATGGGCTCCCGGCCACAGTGCTAGTCAGTAGAGATGTGCTCTCCATGTACGCTCTCCTCCACCAGCCTGCTCCCGGGTGTCCCAGGAGCATGTGAGTGGACAGAAGTCTCCCACGGGAGAAGTGGCTTTGGATGAGACAGAAGTCCACTCCCGGCTGACAGCACCCCGCTCTGTGTTCACCCCCAGCTGGTAGGGGAGAGAGTGTTCTTGTTTATGAAGGGTCATGGAAAGCATGGTTAGGGTAAGCCTCAGAGTAACTGGAAAGAAACACAGCTTCTGATTTCTGCTGACTGAAGATCTATTTTATTTTACACTTTGTGGTCAAAATCAAGTTGAAGGCCTTGAGCATACTAAGCAGGCCGGCTACCACTGACCCACAGCCCCAGCCCTTCCAAGACAGGGTCTTGCCCGTTAGCCTAAGCTGGACAAAAACCCTCAGAAAATCCACAGCATCCAGAACATGGGGACTATAGGTCTGTGCCTCCATACCCAGATTTTTTTTTTTTTTGACAGGTCTCACTATGTAGCCTTTGCATGTTTGGAAGACTGGAACTTAATATATATATACACCAAGCTAACCTCAAAAGACCTGCCTGCCTCTCTGCCTCTTCTTTTGCCTCCTGAGTGTTGAGATTAAAGCTATAGGTTGTAACATACCCCAGCCACACCCAGTTTTTTAAGATTTTTTTTTTTTTGTACTATCATTTATTTTGTGTGTCTGGTCCTTTAAAGGCTCCCTAGTTGGTAGCCAACTGGACCTTTGGGAATGCTTAGCCATTAGAACTGCTTGACCCTATGACCTTCAGTGTCTTGCCTCTCAGACTTCTGGGAACAGGAAAAGATATAAAAAGCCAGCAGAGACGGAGAGAGAAGAGTAGGGTCCAGAGGACAGAAGAGTAAGGTCGGAGAGTAGGGTTAGAGAAGATAGCTGGTGCAGGGAGAAAGAAGCTTGGGAAGGGCTAAAGAAGAGAAGGAAAGAAACTGAGCAGAGTGAAAACAGGAGACAGGTAAAAGCGCATTGGGCTAGCAGAGTGAGGAGAGAAGATGGTGACAGCTGAGCCAGGGGAAGCTGAGCTGAGCAGATAGGGCTATCACAGTTGTTATAGTTTGCACTACTAGTATTGGGAAAACGGGGAGGAAGGACTGTTTAAGTGGACTTTGGGGGACTGAGGGAAGAACACTTGAAGGAAGCGTTTGAAGGGGCTGGGCTGCAAACTGGGAGGAACAGTTTCGATAAACCTTTAAAGGGGCAGTGCTGGAAACTAGCGAGAGGGCTGGCAGGGAGTTAAGAAAACTGGTTACTGTTTATAGGAAAAGAAAACATTACAAGAAACCTTTAAAACAAAAAAGAAAAAATGTTACTTTTTAAATTTTTTTGTAACAACTCAAAAGAGTAAGAGGATTTGCCTTATACTTTCTAGAGGCAAGGAAAAGGCATGTCCACTTAGCAAGTATAAAGAGAGAAACAAATAAAATTCTATGTCAGGGTTCTTTCTTTCACTCCACAGCTTTTACTGATAGAGTCTGGCTAGAGCGGGAAGAACAAAATTGTACCCTCGGAACGTTTGTGACCTCACAGTGGCTGAGGATCCCTGAGGTCTGGGGTTCTTCCCTGGAGTCAAAGCTGCAGTCACAGACTGTGAGGTGATGCCTAAGGTCAAGGCCAAGGCAAGAAGTCAACAAGCAGCTCACTGAGGCCTGCAAGAGCTCCAGGCCCCATCCCTGAGCACAAATGTCTGTCCTGCTGAGTGCTGTGTTGTACCTGTCCACTCTCCTCCTCTGCCTCTTCCTGCTCCTATGTTACGGGTCTATCTGAGGGAATAAGCTCAGGCTCCTGAGGACGGGGACTGAAACCTGATGGGAGGCTTAGCCAGGCCAGCATCCAGGGCCACGCAGCTGTGTTTCTGAACTGCCCAGAGACTATTAGCACATACAGCTGTGCAGATTGTACATTGGGCACACTATTGGCATCATAGTCTGTGGCTGGGAAGCAGAGGTGTTGGAAATGCTTGATTGAGCTGATGTCACAAAAATGTATGACTGAAAGGAGACACTTTCCCAGGGAGCCTCCGCTGGTGCAGGAGGGTGGCCCTATGTGGCGTCATCCAATGCTTAAATGGCAGGTCCTTCCAATAAAGCCTCCTGAGAATTATCTCCTAACGGCATTGACAGGATTAACCTTCACCCCCGCCTCTGCTTCATGAATCAGAGCAGAAGTATGTTAAGCCTGAAACAGTGAGAGTGTGCAAGGGCTGTTGGAGATGATGAAGAATGTGCAAGCAATAGGTGGGCTTCCTGGGAAATGCAGTCCTTCGCTTCTTGGATTCTGAGCTCAACGTTCAGATACCTTCTGAGCCAAAATGTTTCCATTGCTTCTTATTGCTGCAACAAGATACTTGGTAGAAGCCACTTAGGGAGGGGAAGATTTCTTTTGGCTCACAGTTTTGGGTTTCAGTCCATCACAGTGGGGACGCCATAATGGCAGGAATGCGAGGCAGCTGGTTGCTTTGTAGGTGAAACCAGGAAGCAGAGAGAGAGAGACGATGCTGGTGCTGTGCTTGCTATCTCTTTTTTTTAATCCAGCCTTGAACCCATGGGATGATGCTACCTACATTTCAAGTGGGATTTTCCACCTTAGTTCATCCAATCTAGGAACTCATTCCCTAGGTACTCTAGATCCTACCAAGTTGACAATCAGAAGTAGCCTTCATCTCAGTGATCCTCACTTCCAGCCTTTTCATAGCCACGGGGGGGGGAGCCACCCCCTCTGACACCCCTCATCTAACTCGTCTCAGTGGTTGTGCACATATGTCCCGCCGATGGGGCCTCAGGGTTGGCCTGCACCTAGTTGAATGCTCAACCAGATCCAACATCATTCCTGACCAACTGGGAGTTTTGTGGAGGGGTACCTGCAACAGAGATGAAGACGGGATGGGGACAGGAGCCAGGAAGCCTTCAGGTAGGCTGGCTGAAGTGAGTCCTCTAATTGCCACCGTTGGTAAAGATGCAATTAATTTCCATCTCCTTGATTCTCAGGTCTGAGCCTCACCAGTGGGAGCATCAAAAGACTCTATGTGCCTGTTGTGGTGGTGGCTCACACCTTTAATCCCAGCACCACAGAGGAACAGAGGCAGGCAGATCTCTGAGTTCAGGGCCAGCTCGATTTGCACATGAAACTCCAGGCTAGCCAGGGCTACACAGTGAGACTCTTGGGTCAGAAAGAAAAGACACTACTTCCAGCCCTTCAAAGGCACTGGATCACAGCTGTCTCGGCCTGAAGTTTGCCAGTGGTTTTAAAAGATGGTCAAGTGTGAACTGGCCTGTAACTTTCATTTTCAGCCCTTCTCCGTGATAATGGTGAGTCTGTGAACAGAGACCTGCTCCCTCTTTCGTGATCATCTGGGAGACTGTACGCATGAAGTTACCTCTATTTGCTTTGTTTCTAAAGCTTTAGAGCCCTCACTGGGGTGATTACTCTTCATTGTCAGCTTGTCCAGACTTGGGATCAATCACATGGTGGACATACCTCTGGGCATGCCTTTAAGTATGTTTCCAATGTGGTTTAACTGGAGAAGATTCATCTGCAAGTAGGTGGCATCCTCCCAAGGACTGTGGTCTCAGATTAAATACAAAAGAGAAAGAAAGGAGGAAGTGAACTGAGCACCAGCAGTCACCCCTCTGTCCTTCTAGGATGCAGCTGCAATATGGCTCCTTACACTCCTTCCTCCATCTTTCCCCACCATAATGGTACCCTCTCAAACCACAGGCCAGGACATTGTTTCCTTAACTGCTTCTGCCACATATTTTGTCACAGTGACAATAAAAGCAATGAGTATACCCACCTATAAAGACACTTGGGTTAGAGTTTTGCTTTGTTGTGTTGAGATACTGAAATCCAGACAGAGGGTCCTGTGCACAGCAGACAAACCATTCATCACTGAACTCTATCCCCACCTGCTGTGGCACAATCTGGTCTCCCACTTGTCATCTTTCAGCTTCAGGCTCACCTGTGCTACACTCACAGGTGTGCCCCGTTGAACCCTGGTGGATGTTTCCTGGAAGTAGGCTGGGAACCCTGGGTCCTCTTTAAGAGCAACACATCTTTTCCAGCCCCCAATTACTTATTGAGCTGTCACTGGAAATTGAATGAAGGCTCTCATGAGCACTAGTCCAGTACTCTACATACCTAGGTACGCCCCCTGCTCATTTTTGCTTTTGTTCTAGACAGAGTTTCGTGCATCCCAGAGCAGCCTCAAACTTACTATGTAGCCTCAGATGGCCTTGAGCAGGTCCTCCCGCCCCTTCCTCCTGAGTTCTGGGATTACAGGCATGCATCACCACTCCCAGATTATTGGTTTTATTTGATATATTGGTTTATTTGTCTCTCTTTTGTTCATTTTTTTTCCTTTCAAACATTTTTTAGACCATAGAAGCAAGAGTAGACTGGGACACAAGGAATTTTTTTGCCTGTTTCAGAATGAGGTGATTCCCTTCTGTTGCTACAATGAGCACCGCTCTCTGCTCTGCTCTCAGCCAGACCAGGAGATGTGGAGATGTTCTGCTCCATCTGGTTCCTCAGCACATGGGCCCCTTAGTCCTTTCAGGTTTCAGCTTCAGAGCCTTCCTCTTCTTTCTTTACACTCATAATTCCCTTTTTGACCCTTGCTACACTGGACCGTGCAAAACTCTGCAACTCCCCAAGAAGCCATCTTTCTTTGGAAACCCTGGGCAGTTCCCACGTACACTCATTGTCACACCTAGTCCTACACCAGCTAATTGCAATTTTCCCCGGTTAGTATGTCAGGACTGTGCTCTGTCGTCTTCAGCCAACCATATTCTGGGGACAAACAACCGTGACTCACACAGCCTGGCTTTAGCCAAAAAGCCAACTCAGAAAGACCAAGCAAGGGACTGGAGAAATGGCTCAGGGTTAAGTCCATGCATTGCTCTTCCAGAGGACCTGGGTTCACACAAAGATACACATATACTTAAAAACAATAAAAGTAAGTTTTAAAATTATTTATTTATTCATTATTCATAGTTGTCTGCCTGCAGGTGTGCCTGCAGGCCAGAAGAGGGCACCAGATCTCATTGTAGGTGCTTATGGGCCACCATGTGGTTGCTGATTAACTCAGGACCTTTGGAAGTCCAACCAGTGCAAAAATTTAATTTAGAAAAGAAAGGCCATTCAAGAAAACCACAGTTCAGGATGTCCTGAGGTCTGAACGAGTGAGCAGAAGGGAAGCCATGTACATGAAAAACACCAGGCGCTCAGGAATGGGTCAAGGGCCCTGGGAACCCAGAGCGGCCTTTGCACATTCCTCTGCCTGCAGATCCAGATCAAGGCGCAGTTGGCTGGGGACCACTTTCACATACAGAAACAGATCTGTCTTGCATGCTACAAGGGGCAGAGAGGTCCTCCAGGATTCTCTATTTGAACACTGATCCCACCTGTGAGGGCCCCATCCTGGGACCTGTCACTCCTTGGATTGCTTTCTGGGTCTGTTGGGAGGGGCTGTCTGCTGTGGTTCTTCAACATCTGCGCATATTACTGCTGGATAAAAAGCCAAAGCCAGAGCCGGGCGCGATGGCTCACACCTGTAATCCCATCCCTCAGGGAGGCAGAGGCAGCCGGATCTCTGCGAGTTCAAGGCCAGCGTGGTCTATAAAGTGAGTCCAGGATAACCAAGGCTACACAGAAAAAACTCTATCTCAAAAAACCAACAAAACAAAACAACAAAAAACAAAAAAAGCCAATGCAAGGCCCTGCTGATTTCTCTCTCTGTCCCTTCCTTCCTCTCCCCCGACCTCTCTCTTCTCTCCTCCCCCTTCTCTCTGCGCACGCCTCTCTCTCCCCCTCCTGCGCTGCTGCCAATAAACCTGCATTTATATAACATAACTTCGTCTCGCCTTTAGCGCATTCCAATAATCAATCATTATGCATGCATGCTTTTACAAGTGTGTGTATGACTGTGGAGGCCCAGAGTTTGCTTGCTCTGGGGTTCCTCTTCCTCCACCTTCTGAGGCTAGAATTACAGGCGGGCTGCTGTGCCCATTTACATGGGTTTCTGAGGATCTTCATGCTTCCGTGGCAGGTGTTTTAACCACTGAGCCACGTCCCTAGCCCGTTCTGTTTACTGCTTTTTCCAAGAGTAATAAAGCGCTGTCCTCTGTCACCATCAGTAAAACAGATTGCGCAGTTCTTGTGGGAGACAGTTTTGAGCATGCGCAGTTCTTGTGGCCGCTACTTAGAGCGTGCGCAGTTCTTGCGGCGCTTTACAGAACCTACGCAGTTCTTTTCGTCTGAACTGTTTGACATGGGATAAGTCCATCAAACAGTCCCAGCTTTTTTTTCATTATCAGCAAATGGAATGGTGCTAATGCGTACCTTGTAGAATTCCGGATTCATTTTTGCGGCGTAACAAAATGCTATAAATTAGATGGCTTGTAAACAGTAGAAACCTATTTCTTGTGGTTCTGGAGCCTAGACGTCATGCTTTGAAATAGAAATGACCCCAAAGGCCGTGTGCTAGGGCCTAGTAGAAGGAGGGGTGACTGGAGCGTGCCCTCAGAGAGAGTTCTTGGAAGCCCAGGCTCTTCTCTTTGCTCTCCGGACACCATGAGTGATTTCGTTTCACCATACTCCTTGTCATGACCACTTGACATCCCACTACAGACCCAGAAACCGCAAAACCAACCGATCAAAAGCTAAAACAAATCTCTGAAGTCTGAGGTCAAGGCACCTGTAGATTAACAATCTGAGGAGCCCTACCTACCCCAGCTCTGAATCACAGACGGATGGCTGCCTCCCTATTGTCTCCAAATAGCAGAAGGGAAAAAGCAAGTTCCAGGGAACCCTCATAACCTGGCTCCCCCCCCCCCCCGCCCCAACCACAACCCGAAAAGATCCTGCAATCTGCTACTACCATGGTAGGAGGCAGGGCCACAAAATGAATTTAGGGGAGGAAATCACCATTCAGTCTGTAATACTGGCATAAGAATTAAATGGGTCAAAAACACCTTAAATATTTTGTGTGCTCAAAAATACTGGTTGTTAGTTGTGTTCCTTTGTTGCACTGAGAACAGTCAGTAGAGAGAAAGCTCCCAGTTGATTTCCAAAGTGGCTGTACAAGTTCCCACTACCGCCTGCAATGGAGGAGTGTTCTCCTTTCTCCACATCCTCACCAGTATCTGCTGTCACTTGAGTTGTTGATCTTTGCCATTCTGTTGGTGTAAGATGGAATCTCAGAATCATTTTGATTTACATTTCTCTGATGACTAAGGATGTTGAGCATTTCTTTAAGTGCTTCTCAGTCATCTGGCATTCCTCTGTTGAGAATTTTCTGTTTAGCTCTGTGCCCCATTTTTAATTAGGTTATTTTGTTCATTGGTATTTGATTTTTTTGAGTTCCTTATATATTTTGGACATTAACACTTTGTCAGATATACAATTGGTGAAAATCTTTTCCTGTATGGAATGGAATGTATGAATGGAATGTAGACTGACATTCCATTCTCCTGATAGAATGTCGTTTCAGTTTCAAGAGGTCCCATTTATTAGGTATTGGTTTTAGGATTTGAGCTGTTGGTGTTCTGTTCAGGAAGTTGTCTCCTGTGCCAATGAGATCAAGGCTCTTCCCCACTTTTTCTTCTAAGAGGTTTAGTGTGTCTGATTTTATGTTGAGGTCTTTAATCCACTTGGACTTGAGTTTTGTGCAGAGTGATAAGTATGAATCTATTTGCATTTTTCTACATGCAGACAGCCAGTTAGACCAGCACCATCTGTTGAAGATACCGTTTTGTTTTTTTTCCCCCTTAGTGTAATTTTGGCTCCTTTGTCTAAAATCAGGTATCCATGGGTGTGTAGGTTTATTTCTGGGTCTTTTATTCAATTCCATTGACCAACCAGTTTATTTCTATATTCGAACCCTATTCAATTTTTATTACTATTGCTTTGTAGTATAGATTGAAGTCAGGGGTGAAGATATCTCCAGAAGTTCTATTATTGTATTGGATTGTTTTCATTCTTCTGTTTTTTTTCCCCATATGAAATTTAGAATTGTTCTTTCAAGGTCTGTAAAGAATTGTGTTGGAATTTTTATCGGAACTGCAATGAATCTGCTGATTTCTTTTGGTAAGATGGCTATTTTTACTATGTTAATCCTGCCAGTCTATAAGCATGGAAGATCTTTCCATATTCTGATATCTTCTTCAATTTCTTTCTTCAGAGACTTGAAGTACTTGTCATACAGGTCTTTGAATTTCTTGGTTAGAGTTACACAATATACCTTATATTATTTGTGGCCACTGTGAAGAGTGAAAAGAGAACAATGTAGGAGAGATAGCGCAAAGAGAAAATAAGGGTAGAGATAAAACCTGGGGAGTGTGGGGCATGATGACAGAAGGCCTGTAGAGAAAAGAGAAACTGTGGGTGTGGGCATCTCTGTGACAAGCTGGAGACATAAGTCAGAATAAGTTTCTGGAAAGATATAAGGGGTAATCCAGCTGAGACTCCTAGTAGCAGGGACCATGGAGACTGAAGAGGACACCCCCTAACTAAACCAATCCACACACTAAACCTTCTACACACAACTTACCCTGCCTATAAGACCTGTAGGGACAAAGGTAGAACAGATAGAGCAGAGACTGAGGGACTGTCCAACCAATGCCTGGCCCAACCCAAGACCCACCCAGTGGAAGAGACAACCCTTGACACTACAAATATTCTGCTATGCTTGGAGACAGAAGCCTATCAGAGTTGTCCTCTGAGATGCTCCACTCAGCAACAGTTCTAAACAGATGCTGAGACTCGCAGCTAAACATTGGGTGAAGCACAGGGAAGTCTAGTGGAAAAGTGAAGGAAGGAGAAAATGACCTAGAGGTGATAAGAGCTCCACAAGAAGACCAACAGAGCCAACTAACCAAAGGGGCCCGTGGAGTTTGAAACACCATCAAAGGAATGTTCATAGATTGGACATATATAAGTACAAGCAAAATTGTGTAGCAAATTTTCAGCAAGGGCAGTGAATGGTCAGTCCAGGTTGTCCAAATACTGGAACTTTCTCAAAGAGCATCTTCAGGATGCTTGGTGCCTCCACTTGTGTAATGGAGTTCTTGAGACTGAAGATTTTTTTAAGGGATTAAGATTAAGACTGTATCTTGAACTCAGATCTTCTGACTCCCATTTGCTGCATTAAAAGTATGAGCTTCCACATGTGGTCTTAAAATGCATGATTCATGTATTTCTGTTATCACCATACTTTCCAAAATTGCACTGCCTTCTTCAGAAATATAAATTTGCATGACAAGGGCATTGTATTCTATTTTGTATCTCATTTGACAAATAATTGGAACTTGTATTTTTTTTTCTTATCATTTACATTTTATTAACTCTGTATCCCAGCCGTGTCCCACTCCCTCATTCCCTCCCAGGGAACTTGTATTTTCAACTAAATAAAATGTTTCATTGAAACACTAAATTAGTTATATAGCCCTTTGATGCAGTAACTTTCCAACATTTTCATAAATATTTGTACTGAATTATTCATAACCAAGTTTTAAAGAATGCATGTGTAAGTTTTATCAAATTTTGAGAAAATTTACCTTCCTATTTTTTTTCTAAAATATGTTTAAGATATTTCTCCTGGCCTCTGTCTCTTAGTTTGTGAAATGATGTTGAGTGGTGGTGAATGACTCTGTGTAAGTGTGTGTGTCTGTATGTGTGTATATATATGTTTATTTGCTAGTATATAAAATTTGGCTTGATATTGCCTTAATCTTATTAATGAGACTTTGTACATAATTTGTCCAGCAATGTCCATTCTGAGTTAATATCCTGGCACATGGCCAGGCAGGACTGTGCATGCCTCTCATCACAGCACTTGGGGGGAAGAGGCAGGAGAACCACAGATTAGAGGTAAGCCTGGAATACAAATGGAGACCCTGTCTTAAGATAAAAATCCTAATGCATATTCACATGCAGAAATATTGTCTTTGGGTAATGCACAATTGAATCTAAACCATTGTCTGTAGTCATTAGAAATTTTGCCTATAGCTGAGAAATAATCATCTTAAGAGTATATTATTTAAGTGACTGGTTTGTAACATGAGTAATCCATTCCTATGTTTTGGCTTTTCAGAGTCTTCTCTGTTTCATTAGTTGATATGTTATCTAGATGTGGAAACAAAATGCCAAGGAATTTATAATAGTTTCTTTTGAATATATAAATTTTATTCCTAGTTTGTGAAATTGAAGCTCTTTCTATGAAGTCCTAAGACTCCAACAATTGAACCATGATTATTATGTTTCAGTAATGTGGATCTTATTTTTGTACTATCTATATTGGTTTTCAGGGTTCAATAGTATAGTTAGTAACTTCTGCTGATCTTAGTTCCTATTGCTATCTTTGAGATGGTGAGATAGTTAGTCTTCAAGGTCAACTTGCCTGGAGTTGGAGTAATCCTGAAGATAGAGTTGTGGGACCTCATGAGAGAGCATTTCTAGAAATGTTCCTATAGTGGACACATCTTTAATTTGGGTGCTGCCATACATGGGATTAGGTCCCTGCCTGCATAAAACGGAAACAAACTGAAGGAAAGCAGATCGTCAAGTTTTCTTGCTGCCTTGTAAACATCTTAGTATGTATTCTGTGTGCTCTCCCTTCCTCTTTCTGCCCTCCCTCCATCCTTACCTGCTTTCATCTTTACTTCCCTCCTATCCAGCGTTTTTCCTCGTTTTTCTTCTTCAGTACAGCCTGGGATCTGGATGTACTGAAGTATCCCAGGATTCCATGTCCCAGAATGTACTGATGATAGCTAAGGATGAGTATGACTTTTGAGCTTCTCCTCCTGCCTCCCTGCTCTTAGGATTACAGGCAGACATAATTCGCTTTGTTTCCTCCCAGCTGTTTGTTCACAACAACGACAAACAGAACTAACACACATAGCTGTGTTGTATTCTGCTCTTTTAATTTCTTATATATTTGTTCCAGATCCTCAAGTGATTGAAAGGTAGATGAGTGCTTTAAATCCTATATTGAGCCAGTTCTTCTTCATGTGTTTTATGTCCCGTTTTCTCTGTAAACATTTTCTCACATTTCAGTACAAAGGGTTTTAACATTTTTTGTGTATACAACCTTTTAGAATTTTGTGAACACTGTGGTATCCGCTATCCCTTAATTCTGAGAAATTTGCCTTCATTGACTTGACAAATATGTCCTTCCGTCCATTTCCTCCTCTCCTTTTCTTACAATCCAGCTACTGACATTTAAGTCACCCTTCTTCTTAGCTCAGTTCTCTTAGGTTTCCTTTTTCTCTTTCTATTTCCAGCAAGGACTGACTTTCTCTTCACCTCTTAGAACATGTCATTTTGTTAGGAGTACTTCCTTCACCTGTTGTAAATTCCTTCATAGTTGACTTCCAGGGTCATGATCTTTATAGCAACTGATCATCTATCAATTTAAATCTGAAGTGTTCTTACTCACACTCCCTTTTTATAAAAGTGACATATATGCTGTGGATAAATATGGCAACACCCAATGGAACAGAAACCATTTGTTGTCATGTAGATCTGTATTAAAATTCCAAACTTAACTTTCTCTTTTCTAGTTGGCTATGATTGGTTTCTATATATGTGGTCAAATCACATGTAATATGAGAATGTAGGAAATATTTTACCTTACAATTGGTGGGTCTTTTATTATTACTAATATCATATGAAATTCAAATGACCTTGTCCAATTTGTATAGTTTTGTTTACTTGACATTCAATCTCAAAAATTCCAAAAGTTCAATTAGAGAAACCAGAAGTTGCTTGATGTATTCCGAACCAACTGCTAATGTACTGAACAAAAAGATGTTTGTTTATGAGTTGAATTAGATGGCCTGATCAAAAACTGAGCAGGTAAAGCTATCTGCCAACAAGACTGATAATATGAGTTCAATCTTCAGAACCCATATGGTAAAATGGGAGAAATGGCTCATACAAATTGTCCTCTGATCTTCACTTGTGAACTCTGGTTGGTGTACACTCATATAAAAACACACATGCTTACATAAATAAATAATAAAATAATATTAAATTTTAATAAGAATAACCATTTTTGTTGTTTAGTTGAGTGCCATTGGCCTTTTTTTCAGGAACTTGATGATTCACTTACGAAGAACAAGTCAAACTTTCATCAGCAATTTGAAAGCAGAGTCAATGAGCACATGAGGCCACAAAAAGCCTCCTAAAAACAAATAGGCAAGTAGTCAAAATCATTTTAATTAAAAGGGGTAATTATTTCACTACTATCATCTACACAGCAAAACATGGTACCAAATATTTTCTGGATCAAGTTGAATTGATGATCCTATGATGTCCCCACAGGAGAATTCACTGTATAGTGCGCTGCCAATGTCTCTGGGGAGCATTAAGGAAAGAACAGAAAAAGATAAAATAACCTGGAAGAAGACAGATCTCCTGAAGATGGTGAGGCACCAGCTGCTTTCTGCGCAAGGGGACTTTATAAAATGGCACCAAGACTAGTGATTTGTAGCAGCACACACATGGCTCGGAACACACTTCAAGCTTGAGTAAGATTTACTAGAGAAGAATGTGTTGTGGGCTTCTGAAGGAAGGAGATAAGAACATACGAGGGGCTTCTCCTACAGCAGTGGTTCTCAACTACTTATGTTAAATGTAAGTAATTTTAAACTATGGACATATTTTACTTGCTTTAAATTTTACACAGGTTATTTCTTCTGTTTGTTTTTTTTTTTAAATTATTTTAAACTGTGGAGTTAGCAGGGGAAATGGAGAAACATCATTAATGAACCTAGGACAGGAAGGCTTATCTCTATCTGTATGAACAGAAAGCAGCAATGGGTAGAAATTAAAGTAAAAAGTTCTCTTATAAGCCTTTGAGGTCATATAGGTCATGGACTGAATCCCCAGCAATGAGCAGGATTTTCTTAGGAACCCTAAAAATAGAATGCTGATTGTTTGAGCCTATGTAAATTTCTATCTTGACATTTACCTAAGACATATCTATAATCATGAGTCTACTATTTTAATAATAACATTCCTTTCATTATAGTTATAATGTATTCTTTTATACATTCTATAAAATACATCGGTCATTTTTTTTCCCAAATTATCTCTTCTCACATTTCCAAGAAGATAGCAGAAGATGGAAAGATCTCCTGTGCTCATGGATCAGTAGGATTGACATAGTGAAAAATGGCCATCCTAACAAAAGTAATCTACAGATTCAATGCACGTTCCATCAAAATACCAACACAACTCTTTACAGACATTGAAAGAAAAATTCTCAAATGCACATTAAAAAACAAAAATTGAAGAATAGTTAAAACAAATATAGACAATAAAAGATATGGTGGTATCCCCATCCTTGATCTTAAGCTGTACTACAACAAAGCAACAGTAATAAAAACTGCATGGTTCTGGCATAGAAACAGACTGGTGGTTCAATGAAATCAAACCAAAGACTGAGAAATAAACCCACACACCTACAGGTAACTGATTTTTGACAAAGAAGCCAAAGGTATACAACAGAAAAAAATTTAGCATCTTCAACAAATGGTGCTGGTCTAACTGGATGTTGTCATGTAGAAAAATGCAAATAGACTCAGTTTTATTGCCCTGCATAAAATTAAAGTCCAAGTGGATCAAAGATCTCAACATAAAACCAGATACACTAAATATGTTAGAAGAAAAAGTGGGGCAGAGCCTTGAAGGCATTGGCACAGGAGACAGCTTATGAACAGAATAACAATAGTACAGACTCTAAGATCAAAAATCAATAATGGGACATCATGAAACTGAGACACTTAGGTAAAGCAAAGGACACTGTCAACATAACAAAATGACAGCCTAAAGACTGAGAAAAGATCTTCAAAAGCCATACATCTGACAAAGGGCTAATATCCAGAATATATGTAGAACTCAAGAAAATAAACACCAACAAACAAAATAATCCAGCATAAAAATGGGGTACAGAGCTAAACAGAGAATTTTCGACAGAGAAATATAGAATGGTGGAGAAACACTTAAAGAAATGTTCAGAATCAGTCATCAGAGAAACACCAATCACAATGACTCTGAAATACCATCTTATACCCATCAGAATGGCTAAGAATAAAGCCAAGTGACAACATATGCTGGAGAAGATATGGAGGAAAAGGAACCCTCCTCCATTGCTGGTGGGAGTGCAAACTTCTACAACTACTTTGAAAATCAGTCTGGCACTTTCTCGGAAAATTGGGACTATATACCACTGCTGAGAATTTCCCTGAAAGATATTCCACTATACAACAAGGACATTTGCTCAACTATGATCATGGCAGCTTTAGTCATAATAGCCAGAATCTGAAAGTAACGTAGATGTTCCTCAACCAAAGAATGGATACAGAAATAGTGGTACATTCACACAATGAAAAATTACTCTGCTATTAAAAACAAGGAAATAATGAAATTTGAAGGCAAGTGGATAGAACTAGAAAAGATCATCCTGAGTGAGGTAACCCAGAAGCAGAAAGACACACATGGTATAATATTCACTTGTAAGAATATACGTTATTCATATATTATAACCATACTAAAATCTACAGACCTAAAGAAGGTAAATAACAAGGATGACACTAAGAAGAATGTTTAACTCTTATTCAGAAATGAAAACAGGAGAGATATTGGAGGTGTTGGAAGAGAGGGGACAGGACAGGACAGGAGCTTACCATAGATGTCCTCAGAAAGACTGTGCAACAGCAGGGGAGTAAAGCTGATACCAAGAATCACACCCGAACTTTGGGCAGAGCATAGAGGGTCTTATGGAAGAAGGGGGTGGGGCATAGAAGGACCCAGAGCAGACAGGAGCTCTACAAGTATACCAACAAAGCCCCCCCCTTAAATCTATGCCCAGGGGTACCTGCAGAGCCTAATGTATCAAATACAATGCGTGAGAATCTTGACCACCAGATCAGATGTAGCTCAAACGCAGCTCAGTCTCTAAGTAGGTTCCTTCATGAGGTGAGCAGGGACTATCCCTGATGTGAACTTACCTGCCTGTTCTTTGATCACTTCCCGCTGCTGCAGTAGCAGGCCACAGAGGCAGAGAATCCAGGCAGTACTGGTAAGATTTAACAGACTAGGCTCTGATGGTAGGGGAGGAGGACTACCTCTCCTTAGAGAGAACTAGAGAAGGGGAATGGAGGGAAAAGAGGAAGTGTGTTTGGGAAGAGGAGGAGATGAGGGAGAGGTCTACAAAAAATATAAATGAATAAACTATAGAAAATAATTTAAGAAAGGAGTATCATAGTAGAAATATGCAGGACTTATTCTTGTATGTGTTGGCACTGGGCTGGCAGGAGCTTTCGGGCTGCTTTCTCCTGAGTTTCCTTCACAAATCCTTCTCTGGCAATCTTGCCCAGGTTAGGGCAAGTATCTTCTGCTCTCTACCTATAGCTCAAATTTAGAAGGATTCCTAGAAGGAGGGAGAACAGAATGAGATTTTCTCTGAGATAATAGATACAGCATCAACCCCTCCGCCTCGATGCATGCTAAGAACATGTTAAGAGGAAAGGGATTAGAGAAGTGTATCCTTCCCACCACACCTACCTGCTTTATCCTGTGTCTCTGCAATCCTCCTCATTGGCTGCAGTGATTTTGGTCTTTCCCAAGCTTTGTCTTTTTGCCACTGGGAGACAGCAACAAACGTGTGGTAAGTCCTCTTCAGGCTCTTTGAGCACCGCTGTCTCTGGGTCACTCTGGGCACACACAGGCACTGACCAGAGAGGTGTTCCTGAGTGCCCTTTTTCCTGCAAGGATGGGCTCATATCTTGTAAGGACTCAGTGACTTCTTGGCCTCCTCACTGGGAAAGGGGGTCCTGAATGTGGACTCCTGGGAGAATGGGCTTGTTCCGGTGTCTATAGACTCAGAGCTCTAAGTGTTCATATCTTCACTTTTTTCAAAGCTTGCTATTTCTGAGGAAGTGTGCACTGGGTATGTTATTTTGGTTGTTTTTGATAATGATGATGATACTGATAAAGACCAGGATTCCATGCAGCTCTGACTCTCTCTCTCTCTGAATGTCCCTTTTGCTATGTGAAGCATATGTTCATGCTGTGCAGAGATGATATTTGTGAGCCTGAACTTCAGGGTGGGTGCCACCTCCTACCAACTTTCCTCTCATCCTTAGGGAGCTGAGAGTGGGCAAAGTGAGCATGGAGTGTGTAGGAGCACTAGCTCCCCTCCCTACAGGCACAGGGAGGTCAGCACCGTTGTCATGGCCCATTGCACCCCCCACCCCTCCATCCTGGTGAAATTGGTGCTGCCAGCTTGACTTCATTTTTACCAGCAAGTAGGTTGCCATGGCAATAGTATATTTTCGTTCCCTCAGAGCATCTTTGAGTTCTGGATTTTGTATCATATCAAAAACATTTCAAAAGATAGGTTGGACTCTGGCTCTCCAGGGATTTCTTCTGAAGGACTCAACTGTCTTCATGATGCCACAGCCACTGATATGCCATTACTTCCCCCAAATGGGGGCCTCTTTGTGGGGCCTACTGTCAATAAGCCATTCAGGAGCTCTTAAATCTGTGAGAATAGGTGATGCAGGATCAAACAGTTTCAGGAAAAGATCTGCTGCTTTATCTTGCAGTACTCTGACTCCTGAAAAGGGAGGTATCCTGTCACCATGAAGTAGAGGCTCCCAGGCTCCATATATCTGTGGGAACCCCTTGATATTCTGTTTGACTGAACACCTCAAGAGCACAATATTGTTGTGTGCTACAAAAGCCACTGTTCTCTTCCTCATGTACAAGGAGATTCCCAAAGCCAAAGTCACTGAGTTTCATATGCTCCTCCCAATGCACAAGGATCTTCTCAGGCTTGATCTCAGTGGGCAATATTACGATTGTGGAAATATTTAATGGCCAAAGTCAGTTCTTTAAAGAGAGTACGTGCCTCCTCCTCCTATAGATGCCCACGCTTGGTGACTCTTTTCTTCAGGGGTCCCCTGGCTGGGTGTTCCTTCACCAGGTAGGTTTCATGCCTGGTCTCAGTAATCTGCAGCAGCTGTATTATATGAGGTTGATGCGGAGATTTCAGGAGCTCAGTCTCAGAACTGATCAGGTAGTCAGTACCCGGCCCCTTTCCAATACTTTGATGGCCACTAGAGTCTCGATCACAAGGTGGAGAGCGACTTTGGACAATGGACCCTTCACCTGGGACTCCTCGAAGAATGTGCTTGTTTCTGTGTCTATAAACTCAGAGTTCTCAGTGTGCACTTTTTCCTTTTTTTTCAAAGCTTGATGTTTCTGAGGATGTGTACACTGAGTATATTATTGTTGTTGTATATGATGATGATGAGGATGATGATCAATACCAGGACTCCATGCTGCTCTGAATCTTTCAGAATATCCCGATCCTGATGTGAAGTATGTTGATGCTGTTGGCAGGTGATTTTTGTGAGCCTTTACTTCAGGGAGGGAGACACACTTGCCATATCCAACAGCCTTTCCTTTCACCATTAAGGAGCTGAGGGAGAGTGGGCAAAATGAACGTAGAGAGGGTAGGTACACGGGCTCCCCTCCTTACAGGCAAAAGTGGGTCAGAATCTTTAGCAGGGTCCATTGTACCACCCAGCTCTCCCTTGTGGGCAAATTGGCACTGCCAGGTAGACTTCATTTTTGCCAGCAAGTAGGTTGTCATGGCTTCAGTATGCTTTCATTCTTCAGAGCTTCTTTGAACATTTCAAAAGCAAGGTTGGCTCTCTAGGTATTTCTTCTCAATTTCTCAGTGCATCTTCATCACAGTACAGCCATGCATGTGCCATGACTTCCCTGATGGGAGGCCTCTTTGTGTGTCCATTGTCATGAAAATGTTCAGTAGGTCTGGAAGCTCTGGGGAGGGATGATGCGGGATCCAACTTTTTCAGGAAATGATCTGCTTCTTTTATCTTGGTGAATTCTGTCTCCCTGAAAGGGAGGTGTCCGGTCACCAGGAAATGAAGTACTACTCCCAGGCTGCATATGTCTCTGGGAAGCCCTTCATATTCTTCGTGACCCATAACCTCAGGAGCACAATATTCTTGTGTGCTCCAGAAGAAGACCCTAACCTTTTTCCTAAGGACCAGTATTTTTCCTAAGCCAAAATAACTGAGTTTTACCTGCCCCTCCCAATCCACAAGGATGTCCTCAGGCTTGATGTCTTGGTGGGCAATATTGTGACTGTAGATACGTTTGTTGGCTAAAGTCAGTTCTCTAATTAGAACACATGCCTCCTCCTCCTTATCCAGGTGCCCTCACTTGGTGACTCTTCTCATCAGGGGTCCCTGGGCTGTGTGTTCCATCAAGGGTCTGATGGTAGGGGAGGAGGATTATGCCTTACAGTGGACTAGGGAAAGAAGAGGAAGGGTGGTTGGGATCTGGAGGAGATGAGGGAGGGGGCTACAATCAGAATATAAACTGCATAAATTATTTAAAAATTTAAGTTTTAAAAAGGATCATCTTAGTAGAAATATGTAGGACTTATGCTTGGCTGTGTTACCCTGGGCTGTCATAGACTCTTGAGCTGCTTCCTCCTGCGTGCTCCAATGTTCCCTCCACCATCCCTTCTCCAGCATCCTTCCCTAGTTTCCGGTCACTATCTTCTGCTTTCTGCTTCTACCTCAAATGTTTGATAATCCTAGTAGGAGGGAGGACTGGATGGGATTTTCTCTCCCAGATAATAGATATGCCATCAACCCTGCCTCCTCTGTTCATGCCATGATTATTATAAGAGGAAAAAGATTAGAGGAGTGTATCCTTCTCACCACACCTACCTGATTTAGCTTGTGACTCTGCAATCCTCACTGGTTGCCGTGATTTTGGTCTTTCCCAAGCTTTGTCTCTTTGCCACTGGAAACAGCAACACAAGTTAAATAAGGTTTGGCAAATTCTCTTCTTCGGGCCCTTCCAGTACCACGGTCTGGGGCACTCTGGTGCACACACTAAGCATTGCCCTCGGAGGTGCACTTGAGGGTCTATTTTTCTCGAGTGTGGGTTCCTGTCTCATAAGGACCCAGTGACTGTGCTGTCTTCCTGTGTCCCCTCACTGGGAAAGGGCTTCTTGGATGTTGGCTCATGGGAGAACATGCTTGTTCCTGTGTCTATAGACTAGGAGAACTCAGTGCTCACATCTTTCTTCTTTTCAAAGCTTGATGTTTCTGAGCAAGTGTACACTGAGAATGTTGTTGTTGAAGATGATGATGATGATACTGATAAAGAACAGGACTCCATGCAGCTCTGAATCTCTCTGAACGTCCCTTTCCTGATGGGAAGCATATGTTCATGCTGTGGGGAGATGACTTTTGTGAGCCTGAAATTCAGGGTGGGAGGCACACTGTGCCATTTCCCACAACCTTTGCTCTCATCTGTAGAGAGCTACGTAGAGAGGGCAAAATGGATGTGGAGAGGGTCAGGGCACTGGTTAACCTCCTTACAAGCAGAGGGAAGTCAGCAGCTTTGGCAGAGTCCATTGTGCCACGCAGCACTCCATTGTGATGAAACTGGTGCTTCTAGGTGAACTTCATTTTTACGAGTGAGGAGATTGCCATGGCAATAGTATACTTTCGTTTCCTCAGACCATTTTTGAGCTCTGGAATTTGTATCCCATCAAGAACATTTCAAAAGGTAGATTGGACCCTGGCTGTCTAGGGATTTCTTCTGAAAGACTCAATGTGTCTTCTCATGGCACAGCCACTGATGTGCCATGACTTCACCCCAATGGAGGCCTCTTTGTGGTCCAGTATCAATAAGCAATAAAGTAGGTCTTGAATCTCTGGAGAGAGGTGATGTGGATTCCAACAGTTTTGGATAATGGTTGCTGTTTTATCTTGGAGTAATCTGTCTCCCTGAAAGGGAGGTGACCTGTCACTAGGAAATAGAGGGCTACTCCTAGGGTCCATATGTCTGTGGGAAGCCCTTGATATTCTGCTTGATAGAAAACATCGGAGCACAATATTCTTGTGTGCCCCAGAAGACCCTGACCTTTCCGCCAGGGTCCAGTATTTTCCCTAAGCCAAAGTCACAGAGTTTCACATGCCCCTGTCAATGCACACGGATGTTCTCAGGCTTGATCTCTCAGTGGGCAATATTACGACTGTGGAAATATTTAATGGCCAAAGTCAGTTCTCTAAAGAGAGTATATGCCTCCTCCTCCTATAGATGCCCACGCTTGGTGACTCTTTTCTTCAGGGCTCCCCTGGCTGGGTGTTCCAACACCAGGTAGGTTTCATGCCTGGTCTCGGTAATCTGCAGCAGCTGTATTATATGAGGTTGATGCAGAGATTTCAGGAGCTCAGTCTCAGAACTGATTAGGTAGTCAGTTCCCGGGGCCCTTTTCCAATACTTTGATGGCCACTAGAGTCTCAGTCACAAGGTGGAGAGTGACTTTATCTTGGCCAAGGTATCTATCATCTAGTGTGCCCAATATGTAGTAATCCTTTGCCAGGGTGTGCCTTTCAGAAGAACTGGCCTTGAGCTTCCTTGTCATCATCACACTTCACTGCTCTCAGCAGAAGTCAACAAGAAATTTCAGCAAGAAAAGATTGCAGGGAAAAGAAATTAGGATCACTTCTAGAATTGCTGAGAGCTATAAATTCTAAGTTTCAAAGTCAGAGATACCACCAAGGAAAATTCAGGACAGGCTTCAAGGGCACAGGAACACAAGCACCAATCAAATATAAACCTAGTGGATAGAAAGAAGGCTCAGAGCAGAAAGGAAAGAAAGGGAAACAGAAAGAAAAAAAAAACAAGAATCCCCATTTCTTTTTTATCTTTTTTTCATTTTGTAATTATTTTTGTTTTATTAATTACTGTTTACTTACTTTGTATCCCTCCTTTACCTCCCTCCCACCTCTCCTCCCAATCCCTCCCTCTTCCCTACTCCTATCCCTCTCCCAGTCCAGTGAAAAGGGAGGTACTCCTCCCCTTCCTTCTGACCCTAGTCTATCAGGTCTCATCAGGAGTGGCTGATTTGTCTTCTTCTGTGGCCTGTTAAGGCTGTTCCACCTTCAGGGGGAGGTGATCAAAGGGCAGGCCAATCAGTTCATGTCAGAGACAGTCCCTGTCCCCATTACTATGGAGGCCACTTGGATATTGAACTACCATAGGCTACCTCTGTGCAGGGATTCCAGGCCATCTCCATGAGTGGTCCTTGGCTGGAGTATCAGTTTCAGAAAAGACCCCTGTGTCCAGACTTTTAGAATCTGTCGCTGTCCTTGTGGAGCTCCTCTTCTCTCTGGGTCTTACTATCTCCCACTTCTTTCATAAGATTCCCTGTACTCTGCCCAAAGTTTCGCTATGAGTCTCAACATCTGCCTTGCCAGAAGCTGGAAACAGCCCAGGTGTCCCTCAATGGAGGAATGGATACAGAAATTGTGGTACATCTACACAATGGAATATTATTCAGCGATTAAAAAAAAAAAAAACAAAACAAAACAAGGAAATCATGAAATTTTTAGGTAAATGGTGGGACCTGGAAGAGATCGTCCTGAGTGAGGTATCCCAGAAGCAGAAAGCACAGAGTTACACTCACTCATAAGTGGATAGTAGACATATAATATAGGATAAACATACTAAAATCTGTACATCTAAGGAAGCTAATCAGGAAGGAGGACTTTGACTAAGATGCTTAATACCCATTCAGAAAGGCAAAGAGGATGAATGTCAGAGGAGGGAGAAAACAGGGAACAGGACAGGAGCCTACCATAGAGGGCCTCTGAAAGGCTCTACCCTGCAGAATCCCCATTTCAAAGGAGAAAACATTGATACTTTGTAATAAATCCATCATGAAGGGAAGACACTGAATTAAAGGCCAAGGTTGAGTGTCAAGATAGGTTGACCCTGGAACGTGCCCTATTTGATGAACAGAGAATGTATTCAAGGGATCAGGGGCATAAAATCACACAGTGCCTATGGAATAAATTCAAATTTGTCATTCTCTGGAAATTCTGTACATTGTGTAGTCCCTGAGCAGTGAGGCCAAAGGAGCCACCATGCCCCCCAAAAGAGCTGTCAGAGCCCTACTTCTTACCCCACAAAGCACAGCAATCAAATTTTTGCAGTACCTGTCCAAATCAATGTGGCAATTTTTCAGAAATTTGGAACTAGCACTGCCTCAAGACCCAGCTATAGCACTGCTGAGCATATACCTGAATGATGCTCCACCATACAACAAGGACATTTGCTCAACTGTGTTCATAGTGGCTTTATTAATAATAGCCAGAATCTGGAAAGAACCTAGTTGTTCCTCAACCAAAGAATGCATACAGGAATTGTGGTATATTTACACAACGGAAAATTACTCCACTATTAAAAACAAGGAAATAATGAAAATCAAAGGCAAATGGATAGAATTAGAAAAGATCATCCTGAGTGAGATAACTCAGAAGCAGAAAGACACACACGGTATAATATTCACTTATTAGCTGATGTTAGCCACATAATATAACCATACTAAAATCCACAGACCTGAATAAGCTAAATAACTAGGAGTACACTAAGAGGAATGCTTAATTCTCTTTCAGAAATTAAAATAGGATAGACATCTGAAGAGTCGGAAGAGAGGGGACTGGACAGGAGCCTACCATAGATGTACGCTGAAAGACTCTGCACAGCAGGGCACCAAAGCATATGCCTAGACTCACAGCCAAACTTTTGGCAGAACACAGGGAGTTTTAGGGAAGAAGGATATGGATAGAAGGACTGAGAGGGGACAGGAGCTCCACAAGGATGCCAACAAAGCCAAACAAGCAATCTGGGCCCAGAGATCCCTGCATATACTAATGTATCAAACAAGAACTTTGCAGGGAGAGAACCTAGACCCCAGATCAGATGTAGCCCAAACCCAGCAGCTCAGTCTCCACATTAGTTTCTTCATAAGGTGAGCAGGGATTGTCTTTGTTGTGAACTCATTGGCCTGCTCTTTGATCACTTCCCATTGGTGGGGTGGCCTTGACAGGCCACAGAGACAGACAGAGGATACAGGCAGTCCTAATGGGATTTACTAGGATAGAGCCTGATGGTTGGTTAGAAAAACTACCCCTTTTAGTGGACTAGGAAAAGTGCATAGGAGGAAAAGAGGAAGGGTTGTTGGGACCTGGAGGAGATAAGGGAGGGAAATACAATCCAATTATAAAGTGAACAAATTATTAAAAAAAATAAATTTTAAAAAGGAGCATCTCAGTAGAAATATGCTTGGATGTGTTGATACTGGGCTGGCATGGGGTCTCAGGCTGCTTCCTCCCATGTGCTACAATGCTCCCTTCACCAACCCTTCTCCAGCATCCTTGCCCAGGCTCAAGTCACTATCTTCTACTGTCTACCTCGAGCTCAAATTTTGGAAGTTTCCTAGTAGGAGGGAGTACAGGATTGGATTTTCTCTCAGAGGTGACAGATACAGCATCAACACTGCCCCTCAGTGAATGCTAAGAATGCATAAGAGGAAAGGGATTAGAGAAGTGTATCCTTCCCAGCACGCCTACCTGTTTTAGTCAGTGTCTCTGCAAACCTCCTCATTGGCTGTAGTGACTTCGGTCTTTCCCAAGCTTTGTCTGTTTGCCACTGGGAGGCGGCAAAACAAGTTGCATAAGGGTTGGCAAATCCTCTTCTTCGGGACCTGCCAGCACTGCTGTCTCTGGGGCACTGGGACACACATACTAGCACTGCCTTCCCTTCGGACGTACTCCTGAGGGCCTTTATCCCTCTAGGGTGGGTTCCTGTCTCATAAGGACCCAGTATCAGTGCTCTCTTCCTGGGCCTCCTCACTGGGTAAGGGGTTTTTGGATGTGGACTCATGGGAGAATGTGCTTGTTCCTGTGTCTGTAGACTCGGAGCTCTCAGTGCCCACATCTTCCTTTTTCTTCAAAACTTGACGTTTCCAAGGATGTAGCCACGGAGTATGTCATTGTTGTTGTTGTTCTTGATGATGATGATGATGATGAAAGCCAGCACTCCATGTTGCTCCGAATCTCTGTTTAATGTCCCTTTTCTGTGTGAAGAAGATGTTCATGCTGTGGTGAGGAGCATTTTGTGAACTTGTACTTCAGGGAAGAATGGGTGGGAGGCATACTGTGCCCTGTTCTACAGCCTTTCCTCTCATCCTTAGGGAGTTCAGAGAGAGTGAGAAAAATGAAGATAAAGAGGGTAGGGATGCTGGTTCCCTTCCATACAAGCAGAGGGAGGTCAGGAGCTTTGGCACTGACCCAGCTTTCCACCCAGCTTTCCATTGTGATGAAATTGGCACTGCCAGGAAGACTTCATTTTTGCCAGTGAGTAGGTAGCCATGGCATTAGTATATTTTTGTTCCCTCAGAGCATCTTTGAACTCTGGAATTTGTATTCCATCAAAAACATTTCAAAAGAAAGGTTGGACTCTGGCTTTCGATTTCTTCCAAAGGATTCAATGTGTCTTCACCATGGTGCAGCCACCAATGTGCCATAACTTCCCTTGATGGAGGGCATCTCTGTTTGGTCCACTGTCAATATCCATTTAGTAGGTCTTGAAGGTCTGAAGAGAGGTGATGTGGGATACAAAAGTTTCAGGAAAGGAGCTGCTGCTTTATTTTGGAATACTCTTTCTCCCTGAAAGGGAGATGACCTGTCACCATGATATAGAGTACTACTCCCAGGCTCCATATGTCTGTGGGAAGCCCTTGATATTCTGTTTGACTGAACACCTCAGGAGCACAATATGTGTGCCCCAGAAGACACTGACCTTTTCCCCAGGAACCAGCATTTTCCTTAAGCCAAAATCACTGAGTTTCACTGTTCTCAAGCTTGATGTCTCAGTGCATAATATTGCAACTGTGGAAATATTTAATGACCAAAGTCAGTTCTCTAAAGAGAGTACGTGCCTCCTCCTCCTATAGATGCCCACGCTTGGTGACTCTTTTCTTCAGGGGTCCCCTGGCTGGGTGTTCCTTCACCAGGTAGGTTTCATACCTGGTCTCAATAATCTACAACAGCTGTATTATATGAGGTTGATGCAGAGATTTCAGGAGCTCAGTCTCAGAACTGATCAGGTACTTAGTACTCAGGCTCCTTTCCAATATTTCGATGGCCACTAGAGTCTCGATCACAAGGTGGAGAATGACTTTGACTTGGCTAAAAGACCCTTCCCCTAGTGTGCCCAATATGTAGTAATCCTTTGCCTTTCAAAGGAACTGGCCTTGAACTCCCTTTTCATCATCACACTTGACTGCTCTCTGTAGAAGTCAACATTAATGACAGCAAGAAAATATGGCAGGAAAAATAAATTAAAATCACTTCTAGAAATGCTGAGAGCTATAAATTCTAAGTTTCAAAGTCAGAGATACCTTCAAGGAAAGTTCAGGATAGGCTTCATGGCACAGGAACACAAGCACCAACCAAGTACAAACACAGTGGATGGAAAGAAGGAAGAAGGATCATAGCAGAATGGAAAGAAAGGGAAAAGGAAAGAGAAAAACAGGGCTCCCCATTTCAAAGGACAAAACTTTGATACTTGGCTAAGAAATCCGTCATGAAGGGAAGACACTGAGTTTAAGGCCACGATTGAGTGTTCGCATAGGTTGACCCAGGCATACATGGGATCAACATGCCCCATTAGATAAACAGAGAATGTGTATGTGGGACCAGGGGCAAAAATCACACAGTGCTTATGGAACAGAATCAAACTTGTCATTCTCTGGAACTGGATTTACTTTGTGTAAAAGTCAATCCCTGAGTGGTGAGGTCAAAGCAGCTACTACTCTCCCCACAAGAGCTGTCAGAGCCCTACTTCTTTCCCCAGGGTGCACTTTAAGACAAGAGCAATCAAAAATTTTGCAGACCCTGTCCAAAAGGCAGCTCCCATCAACAGTGACATCACTTCAGAGGGAACTGCCCAAAGTGACAGTTATTCCTTTGCTGCCTCAGCTTACTTCTGTCAAGGAAACTGTCCACTGTGGTAGCATCAACTCTGTTGGCTAATCATGCTGACTCAAGCTGCATGGGATAGGCTTCCTTTCAGAGGACTCCATTTATAAACTTTGTATGTTTTGTACACTCTATAAACCCTCTAGTCACAAAATGGCTAGGTCCTTTCCTTTCCTGGGGATCTAACAGCCCAGCCTCTTCCCTAGAACTGTAATAATGGTATTTGCAGCTTATGTAACTGTCCAAAAGGTCATCTCCAGCTCCTCCGTAAGATCCATTGTAGATGATGCTAATTTTAGGTGAAAATTCTGAACTAATCCCCACTAATCCCTCAGCAGGAAAACCCTCCATGTCTGAACAGGAAAACCCGCCATCGTCAAGCTCAAGACTGTAAAACTACCAATGTTCAATATGGAAATTTCTACCATAAAACGGTCTGCCCCTAAGTGATCCTACATAAATGTTGTGCCTGTTCAACTCTCTGCTGCCTTCTCCTGGGATCAGCTAGTCAATCTTGGATTTGTCCCTCCTCTCCGGGATTTGTCTTTCCAGTAGAGATTTTCTTCCTGGTGTGACTTTTTCATTGAAAGATACTGTTGTTATAATGTTCTTTTGAAATGTATACACCTTACCCTTGTTCATTCAAATGCTGATTTCATCCCCCCCCCCATTCTCTGGTTTCAATCCGGACATTGCATTGTGATACTTATTCTAAGCATCATCTGTCTCAATTTTGTTTAAACATGTCAAAATAAAACAACCAGCCACAATGTTGAGCAATGGAGAGGAAGGAGTTAGGCGGGGAGAGGGGAGGAGCCAGAGGACAGGAAGAAGTGGGAGGCAGAGGAGGAGAGAGGTCAGAGGCTGGGAGAGCAGAGGCGGGAGGAGTGGTCTTGGAGGAATGAGGACATGCAGAATGAACCAGACCTAAGATTTCACTAAAAGCAAGTATAATGTGGGAAATCTGAATGGTAGGAAACTATGAGGGCTTGGAGATTTAGGATGGAGAAACTATTGCCCAGCATTGTGTTCTAGGTTAACTAAATAAATCCTTGTCTCTGTGTAGTGATTTGGGTATACAGCTGTTTAGGATTAACAGCAGCGTTCCTAAAAATATATATCAATCATAAATATTCATTGCCATATACAACAAGATACCAAGAGAAAAAGATGCAACATAGACAAGGAGATAATAAGTAAGGCAGGGCTGAGGCTACTGAGCTCCTCTGCTTGGGAGCTGCAATGCCTCTGCTGAGGCGTTTCCTCTCAGAGCTGTGTGGTTCCTGGCATACCATGGCTGAGGATATCCTTCTACTAGGACACCATCCTACCTCAGAACTGTGTGGTTCCTGGGTTTCTGAGTCCCAGGATACCCTTCCATCTGAGCAGGAAAGTCACTACTTTGAGGTAACAATGTTATAAGGAAAAACCTAACCCAACACAAATACCACAAGTTATGTCCCATATGCAGTATTGGGTGGCTTCAAATTGGGATTAAAGGAAATGGGGATTATAGGGGTATTGGAATATAACAAGCAGGATGAAAAACAGTACCAGAATGGAGCAGGCTTACATTAAAATCATGTGTGCAAAAGTCAGTGAAATGGTGTTGTACAATTAATACATACTAAGCTAATATTTAAAAGCAGAAATATGTCACAGTATTAAAGGGACAAAGTCAAATGAGAAGTTAGAAAAGAAAAAAAAAATGGATGTTGGCCAGGCAGTTTTCAACTCAGCACTCTGGAGGCAGAGGCAGGTGAATCTCTGACATTGTGGCCAGCCTGGTCTACAGAGAAAGTTGCAGAATGGCCAGCACTACACAGAAAAAGCCAGTCTGAAACAAGCAAGAAAATCAAAAGAAAGACTAAAACAAAAAGGAAGAAAGTTAAAAAACAAAACAAAGAAAGAAAAAGAAGAAGAAAGGATGACTATTAAGCCATGAAGAAAAATGATACAAACAAGAAGGCAAAGTGGAAAACAAATCCCCAAATAATAAAATTACATAAACAGAAAACCAGCCCTCTGAGGTTGTGTAAATAAACAGCAGGACAGAATTCACTATGTCGAAGTGTAGCGATGGTCAGTGTCAAAGTCCTAACAATCACCAATGTTCAAATCTAGTCCAACCACAAACCACCAAATCCAACCAACCACCAAACACCTCTCTGCACACAAGGACACAACCAGCCCCAGGCAGTGCATTATATGGACAGCTATCTGTCATTCCTCACAAGGGCTCCCTGTGACATCAGAGCATTGGTGGACCACTCAGAGCTTGCACAACCCACAGTGGCTTTATTCACTCTGGTACCATGGGGCTCTGTTACTTTTCATTTCACTGAGACCAATGCCCTCACAAGAAGCACTTTAAGGGAGGAAGAGCTTTGTTTAGGCTCATGCTATGAGGGGCTTGCTGGGAGTGTTGGAGTTTCTCCTCTTGGATATTTAGTCTCATAAAAAAAGAATTTAGAGACAAACTTGAAAGAAAGGCCAACATTGTTTTATTCAAGTGTGAGGGACAGGCAGAAAAGCAGCAGCCAACAAGAGGAATTGAAGAAAATGGGAGAATGTTATGCCTCTTGCAATAAAGCCTAGCAAACAAGCCATGCAGAGGAACTGGGTGTAGAGAGTGAGAGAAATTCCCAGGGTGTGTAGGAATATAGGAAGATGTCTCAAAGCTGTGGCTGGTACTTAAAGAAATATCAGAATAAGGGGTGTGGAGAGCTGTTTGTTTTCACTCTGGCCTTCACCTGGACACAGGGATAGACAGGATGTTTTGCCAAGTTCATTTCCTTTTGTGATCCTTTTCTGAAAATCACACAGACAAGTGGTCAAGGTAAACAAGTTTGACTTCTCAAACTCCTTCATTGTATCGAGGTGCTTTGCTCTGACTATAAAAAAGAATTGTGGAACATACTGGTGTGACAGTTTCTACTGGCAGCCCTCTCGAACACATCCCATGTAAAGTGTGTTTGTTTTTTAAATTTTCTTTCAATCCTCACTCCCCACTGAAGAACTGTTCAACTCTTCCAGAGGGCTCCAGCAAAAGGGACCTTTCCTTTCTCTGAGAAGAGGTCCTACAGAGACCAATACTCCAACCAAGGACCATGCATGAAGAGGATGTAGAGCCCCTAATCAGATGTAGTCCACAGTTAGTTAGCTCAGTCTCCAAGTAGGACATCTAATATGGGTATCAGGGGCTGTCTCTGACATGAACTTGGTGGGGTTTTTTGTTGTTGTTGTTGTTGTTTGTTTGTTTGTTTGTTTTTAATCATCTTCCCCTGGGAGTTGCAGCATTGATAGGCGACAGAGGAAGACAATGCAGCCAATCATGATGGGATCTGATAGGCTAGGGTCAGATAGAAGGGGAGAAGGACCTCCCCTACCAGTGGACTAGGGGAGGGGCATAAGGGGAGAAGAGGGACGGAGGGTAGAATGGGGGGGTAATCAGGAAGGGGGCTACAGCTGGGATACAAAGTGAATAAATTTTAACAAATAATTTTAAAAACCAAAAAAGGAGAGGGCCTAAGTCAAAAAAATCCAAAATAAGCAGAGGAATATTACAACAGCCACCAAAAATTCAGAATTTTTAAGAGAATACATTAATCTTGAAATCACAAAAGAAATGGAAGCATTTTTAGATTCTGCCAAATGACCATTATTATACCAAGAAGTCAACAGCCTAACCAGACCCATAACAGGTGAGAAAGACAAAGGCCTTCCGGTATTAAAAAAAAAAAAAAGATTCCAGGACCAGATATATTCAGAGTTGAATTCTGTGAAACTTTGGAAGAATATATGTAGCCAATTTTTCTTAAATCAGCCTGGTGTGGTGGCACACACTTTTCATCCCACCACTCAGGAAGGCAGAGGCAGGTGGCTAGTTGTGAGTTCAAGGCTAGCCTTGTCTTCAAAGTGAGTCCAGGATAGCCAAGATTACACAGAGAAACTTTGTCTCAAAAGAAAAAAAAAATGATCCCATGCTAGTAGCGGTCTCAGCTAGAGAGGGAGCACCAACCCCAGACTCTAACAAGGACAGTGCTAACTGACACTAACAACACTCTGCTATGCTTGCAGATTAGAGCCTAGCATAGCTGTCTTCTAAGAGGCTCCACCCAGCAAAAGATTAAAACAGATGCTGAAACTCACAACTAAAGATTGGTCAGAGCTCAGGGAGCCTTGTGGAAGAGTTGGGAGAAGGTTAGAAGAAACCAGAGTGGACTGGAGCTTCACAAAAAGACCAACAGAGCCAACTAACCTGGGACTACAAAGGCCTGCGGAAACTGAAGCACCAACCAAGGACCATGCATGGACTGGATCTAGGCCCCCTGCACATATATACCTGATAGGCAACTTGGTCTTCTTCTGGGTAGCCTAGTAAGGGGAGTGGGTTAAGTTTCTGACATGGAGTCAGTTGCATGCTTTTCAATCACTTCCATGTGGTGGGGCTGCCTTGCCAAGCCACAGTGGAAGAGGGTGTAATCAGTCCTGAGGTGTGTAAGGGCTGGGGTGTGTAAGTGGGGCCCTCCCTTTTCTGAGGGGTATGGAAAGGGGGAGGATGAGAGGGACAAGGAGGATAGGGACTATGATTAGAATGAAAAGTGAACAACAAAATAAAGTTAAAAGTTGAAAAAGAAAAAAGCTATTCAAAATAATTGGAACAGAGTACTCCCAAACTGTTTCTATGAAGCCAGTATCACTCTAATATTAAAATCATGTAAAGACAGAACATTTAAAGAAAGCTGCAGGCTATTATTCCTGATGAATCTCAACTCAAAATGGTCAATAAAATACTTGCAAACAGAATACAGACATGCATCACAAGAAGTATCCACCATGTTGGCTTTATTCCTGAATCTAAGGGTAGTTAATTATATGAAAGTCTGTAATGTAATAAATGACATTAGTAAACCTAAATATCCAAATCATATGATCATACCAGTAGATGTAAAAACAAAGCTTTTGATAAATCCAATAGACTTTCATGAGAATGAAAGTCCTAGAGAATGTAGAACCAGTGAGACTATATCTCAGCCTAGTAAAAAGACGTATATGAAAAACCACAGTCAAACTAATCAGAAATGGAGAAAAGAGTGAATGAAACAGGGATGTCCAATAGTCCCACTCATTTTCATAGTGTTTTCAAAGTACTACCTGAGGCAATAAGCAAGAGAATAAAACAAAAGTGCACACACTTACTCACCACAGCCTCAAAGATAATAAAATATCTAGGAATAATCCTGTTCAAGAAAGTGAAGAGACTCTACAATGAAATCTCTAAATCTCTGAAGTAAGAGATACATCAAGACACTATAATGGAAAGATATCTTTGTTGGGACTGATTAAGACAATGATGATGCATACAGCAGGTTTTATATGAAAGAGGTTTATTAGATGGAGATGAAGAGAGAGAGAGAAGGAGAGAGCAGGACAGGATAGGGGGAAGAAAGAGGGGGCACCCTAACAGAGAAAGGTGAGAGGGCAAGAGAGGGCAAGGGCCGAGAGAGCCAAGAGAGCAAGAGAGGGACAAAGTGGAGGGTTGGTCCCTTTAAGGAGCAAAGTACCCACGACTGTCAGGTGTGGTTACCTGGCCTGTGACACATGATGACATCTGGTTGCCAGGCCACCCAGAAGTGGGCTGCCTAAATACAAACATTCCTCTCTTTTTCTGTAACTAAAACAATGAGGAATGTGGGTTGCTTCTCAAGTAAGACAAGTTAAAGTATATAAATTTAGATTTCTTGGAAGCAGCTCTTGGTTGCTATGCAACGGGTTAAGAGAGAGAAAAGTAATAATAGCAACAAAATGACCAGATTACATGGTCAAGAGGAGGAGGGGAAGCCTATGCCCAGGAAGTTTAGGGTAGAGGGTTGCCAGTAGAGAGTTGCCAGCCATGCTAGGCAGCAGGTAGGGACTGAGGAATGCTGGGATAACCTGCACCTGCTTGTCCTGGTGAAGCACACCATTCCAGCCTTTTGTTAGTAATAATAAGTGAATAACAGGCATAGATTTTCTTCTGGTTACTTCCTGCTCACACTGGGGGCACTGTAGGGAGGTCAAATGGCTGAAATTCTGGCCAAGTCCAGGAAGAACAGGCTGTTTTGATGCTGTCCAGGGTCTGTAAGAATATCCATGGCTGGGAGGGAAAGTGCAGGTCCAGCCTGATGGAAGTCTGAGAGGTCAGACTAGAACACTTGTGGTAGCTGCTTTTGGCACTATTGATGATATAGGAAACATCTGTGTCTGGCAGGCTACTGAAACATATATATATATATATATATATATATATATATATATATATATATATATATGCAGAAGATAAAGTTAAGTAGGTTATGGACATTTAAAACTTTTGGGAGAGTGAACAGAGGTAGGAAGTTTGGATCAAAGAGACTTGAACATGGGGACCTCCATTTACCAGCTCACTAGCAGTAATTAAAAGGGCTTTGCTTTGGATCTGTCATCTAAGGAAATTGAGGCCAAGTTTGGTTACAGAAGTATGTAATCTTTGAGGCCCTTAAAGAAGGTGAAGAAACTAGGTGAAGAAACCTGAAATTCTCCAGAAGACATCCCAGAAGATAATCTGGAGGAATGAATGAATGGGCTATTTCCATTGGGAGGGTAGGAGTCAGTGACCTGTCAAGGCATCCCAAGAGCAAGGTTAACCCAGTAGAAATGGTACTGCCTGATCCAACAGCTTGTCAGCGTTGGCCTGAGACCAAGGGCACAGCTGCCCATAGGAGACATGGTTTACATAGTACTAGGATTTTTGTTGGTGAGCATGAGGGGGAGAAACTGCTTGTAGAGGGGAAAAAAATATCTCTCCCAAGGGAAAGAGGAAGTCCTAAATGAAGGTCAGCATAAAACATCAACCGTGAAGACTGTGGCTACACATGGAGACCAGGTGCTTACTCATGGGATGGCTGTGCTGGCCTGGTTTAAAACTGTGTGTGCATGGCATGGCTGCTGTGTGCATGGCACAGAAGTCTGTGCAACTGACTTCTCTGCAAGCCAGCCTCTAAAGGCAGGCATTCCTTGGAAAATTTAAAATCTCGCCCATGGGACCTGAGGCAGAGGTGAAATTTCAAGCAATCTGAGTGTGCACAGGGCCCTCAGTAATTACTTATCTAGAGGCAGGCTGTGTCTGTCTGAAGCTGCGCACTAGTGGTTTTAGTCTCCCCAAGCTGATTTTAGCTCAGCATATGGCATATACCCAGGGCTCAGAGCACCTAAGCAGCTGTGGTGAGAAGCTGCAGAGAGCAGTCTTGAGCAGGTGTGCGGGTAAGGACAGTTGTGAGAAAGTAAAGATTTCCAGGCATAGGTGGTTAGGGATAGAGCAGAAAAAAAATCATCCATGGTCCAATAGTGTCCCGACCTGCGGGAATTCAATGGGGCTCTAAAGGGGGTGTGAAAAGAATGGTGGGACAGAGAGACACAAAGAAGGAGGCCAAGTCTGTTTGTCTGATCAAAGCCTCATTTATTAGAAATTTTTACCCAACTTATATAGGGAGAAGGCAGGAAAGGGGGAAGGCTTAATTACTGCTGCAGGAGATAGCAAGAGTGCTTTCATGGCTTGAGTATTGCACCTGAAAGATGCCATAAGGATGTTTTCTTAAGATATCTCACGGATGCTCTAAAACTAACAGACGGATGTCCTCACAAATCTATCACCCATGATTTAGGGTCCTAGATAACTCTTTCACTAAATAAACTTTAAGTCTCCACTAAATGACCTTTGTTCACTATTTGGCTTTGGCTTCAGTAAATAGCTTTGTCTCCACTAAATAGCTTTGGCTCACTATTTGGCTTTGGCTTCAGTAAATAGCTTTGGCTCCCGGCATCTCCTCCCTTCTTAAACAATTTAAGAAGCTAGCAGGTAGGTTTTGAACATGAGGTCTTTTGAAGATGGTGGGCATTAACCAGAGGGGGGGGGAAGTAGTGACCTGATCCTCCCAAGGCATTTTGCAGCCTTTTTGGGTGTCTTTTTGGGGAGGAGAGGAAGACCCTATCAACACCTGAGAACATCCCCAGCAGGTTGTGGTTAGGGGTAATCAGACACCAATCTCTATGCAATCAGGTTTGCTTCTTGAGGACTCAGAAGTGGGCAATTGGGCCCTTCCCCTGAAGTATGTCATCCTACACCCCTTACAGGTACCCATGCTACATCAGGCAAGCATTTATCTGAGTTTCATGCTGTTCTCAGGAGAGCCAAACGCAAGCAGTCAAGACCCATGTGATGGACTGTCAGAAGTCTTCCTCGGGCTCAGCTAAGCCTCTGTCAGCCAAATCAAGTCTGTGATAATGAACTTGTATGGGTTTAGATGCCAGGGAGTCAATTTGCCATTTTACAAAGCTAGTAAGTCTTTTAATGGCCCATGGGCTGAAACATATGAGGAGAAGAAAACCACCATGGGTCCCACAATTGAAGGAAGGAGGGTGATGAGCCAGGAAGAGGTTGAAAACCAATTATGAAACCAATATTCCTCTTGTTTTCTCTGTCTTTTTCTCTCTTCTAGGGCTTCCCTAACCTTAGCCATGCTGTCCCTTACAATCCAAGTATAATCTGTGTAAAAGCAGCACTCTTCCTTAAGGGCAGCACATAAGCAGTCATCTTGACTGGAGGGGTCTTCTTTGACATCATTATCATTGTCAGGAGAAAACTCCTCATCCACTTGTTGCACCAGGCATTCCAGTAGCCATCAAGCTGCATCCTTTTCCTGCAAAAGACACACAGACAGCTCCTCTTCCCCATATGAGTACAGGGTCGGGTCCATGAGGATTCTTCCAATTTTCTTTAGCAAACTTTTTTTTTTTTTTTTTTTTTTTTTTTTTTTTTTTTTTTTTGCTTTTGTATGCCAAAAATCTATCTACTGCAGATTTACCATGCTTATCCAAATTTTTTTAAAAAAAATTTAGGTGTCCAGGGGAGTGGCTCCCCCTTCTTTGTTTTTTTGCAAGTAAATCTTAATTGTTCAGTGGGCACACTCTAGCATGCCTTCTCCTTGAGGATTTTAAGGTATTTCAGTTATATGAGAAACTTGAAACTGTTGACAAAATCTTTTAAAAGATTTATTAGTAAATCCTGCTCCATTGTCAGCTTAGGAACTCTTAGAACATTAAAAGCCTGTAGACAATGAGCAATAACATTTTTTGCAGCTTCTCCTGGTTAAGGAGTGGCAAAAATAAATCCAGAATAGGTATCAATGCAAACATGTACATAATTTAATTTTTCAAATTCAGGAATATGAGTAATATCCATTTGCCAGGTCTGATTTGGAACCAATCCTTTAGGATTGACTCCCAAATGAGGAACAGGCTGAAATTGAGGACAAGCACTGCAAGCCTTGACTATAGTACAGGCCTGTTCCTTAGTCAACCCATATTTAAGTCTCAAGGTTTGACTATTTTTTTAAAGATTTATTTATTATTTATACAACATTTTGCCTGCACAGCAGACCTTACTATAGATTGTTGCGAGCCATGTGGTTGCTGGGAATTGAACTCAGGACCTTTGGAAGAACAGCGAGTGTTCTTAACCTCTGAGCCATCTCTCCAGCCCTTCAAGGTTTGACTACTAAGATGATGCATGTTATGGGCATCTTGGGCTCTTTTAAACTGTGAACAATAAACTTTGGTGGCTTTATCTGCCAATGCATTTGTCCTTTAGACAAGGGTCCTGGCAAATTAGAATGATCCCTCAAATGTCCTATAAAAAAGGGAAAGTTTCTTCTATCAAGTTTTGAATTTGTAAAGATAAAATTCCAGCAGGGGGAAATATCTGGATTTGACCTGCAGTCTCTAACCTAGGCAAAGACAGAGCTACATATGCACTATCTGTAAAAATGTTCAAAGACTGCTTATTAAACCTTCGAAACACAGTCAATACTGCAGATAACTATGCTATTTGTGCAGATGTGCCAAACACTTGAAAAGACATTATTTTTCTTTTATAAGCACAGGCAGCAACACCAGATCTCACTGTAGATGAGCCACCATGTGGTTGCTGGGGATTGAACCAGGACCTTTGGACAAGCAGCCAGTGCTCTTAACCTCTGAGCTACCTCTCCAGCCCACTCTGTTTGTGACTCTGTCATAATAAGCTTACATATGTTAAAATGCCATATTCCTTAGATCTATTGACAAGTCTGAGAGCCAGCATATTTGAATTACTCTTCATCTGCCTTTATTATCTGCTCTAAACTACATCCTATAAAATAGGATGTTATAATCTTTAATTTTGGAATATTTTTAAATGTATGCTTTATAACCAAATTTTAGCTAAATGTATATAGTCAGATGTTATTTGTACCCATTTTAAATTAAACCTTAAAAAACAACCTAGACAAAGAGACTAGGTAAAACTCAATCTTGTACTCAACTACAATCTTTAGCATAACTTTAAATGTGCTCTTTTTAAACTAAAATCAAAGCAAAACTTTTAATTGAACATAATTTACAAAGGGGCTAGCAAATCTTATTAATTGTATCATATTGTATTAAAACTTAACAGCAAAAAAATTAAAGGACAAAAGTTTTATTTAGCATTAAACAGAGAACTAAACTTAGCCTGCAGCCCTCAGCAAAAATGGACTCTTCTGGTCATACCAAATCTATAGGCCAGAAGGAAACAGCATTAAATCATTTATTTAGGTACTGGCAGCCAGACTTATATTTTATATAATGATTAACAATGATCTTAATATAACCCTGAATAATTCTGGGCTAACATGGAACTATAGTTCCTTTTCTCCTGTAAAAGAGCATAAGCAACATTTTGCATTGAAGAATCTCCAGCCTTTTTAAAGGAAGAACAACATATTTTATAATATTTTTACATGATATATTGTAATAACTGCAGTTTTTGTTTAATTGGCTTAAATAGCATGGCTTGGTTTTAACTTGTAAAATTAATAAAATAAATATCAAGGTCTTTTGACCTCCCCCAAAGGTTGAGAAACTGTTTTAAGTTTTTTGTTAGACTGTCCAAAGGTAATTACTTTAAGATAGCGGATAAATTTTAAAATGTTTTATAGAATTTAACTCTGATGGCCCAGGACCAAACTCAGAGGTGTTGATTTAAACTGTCTCATGTCCAAAAATATTAATATCTTCAGTCACATTTTAAAATATCGTCAATTTAAGTCCAGAGAAAAACATATACACACATAGAGACACAGCTAAGGACAATAAAATTTTGCCATCTGCATTGACCTGGTGTTTGAGTTATGTTCGATTTAAGTGGACCCCCCCACAACACCTGGTCTACAGAGTGAGTTCTAGGACAGCAAAGGCCACACAGAGAGACCCTGTCTTGAAAAACAAACAAACAAAAGAATGACAACCTGAGGGCAAACCCTAGGCCACATAATAGTAGAAGAAACCAACTCAGAAGTTGTCCTCTGATACCTAAATGTACATCATGATACATGTGTGCCCACCAAAAATACACACACACACACACACACACACACACACACACACATCAACATAACTTAAAAAAAGACACTTGAAACAGCCAGGCATAGTGGCAGCTAGCTTTAATCCCAGCACCCAGGAGGCAGAAGCAGTAAGATCTCTATGAGTTTGAAGCCAGCCTGGTCTACAGAGCAAGCTCCAGGATAGCCAGGGATAGATAGGTATAGGCTTCATCTCAAGAAAACCAAATCAAACCAAACCAAAAGAAACATTGTTGACCTATCACCCATTTTCATGAGCTTTACTTCACTTTTTACATAGACTTCTGAATATGATATACACTAAACATTTCATAATTCATCCTTTTTTTTTTCACCACGCATTAGGTTAAATGTCCACTCTGGATAAATAAATAAGCCACCACTGTCACAATCTGCCTATCACTATACCTGTTTCCTTCGTGGCACTTATGATTTTTAAGTGGTCGAATTTCCTGGCCTATTTGCTTATCATGCCCATTAAAACGTAACCAAGTTAGGGATCATGTCTGTCTCATTACTTTCCTTTCTCGTGTATAGTCTGGCCTTTGATAGGAAGTAGTTCCTTAGTGGACATTTTGACTGGGTGCAAGGCTGGATGAGTAGATTAGTGAAAAGATGAGTGGACAAGCTAGATGGATGGATGGACAGGCAGACAAACACATGCATAAGTGAATGCGTCACAATGCATGGATGGGTGAGTGGATGAATATTTAGACACATAAGACAGATAGGATGGATGACTAATGGGATGGAAGGAAGCTGGTGTTTCACGCATATTTTCTGGCAAAATGGATGCACGGACGGATGAGCAGAATAAACTGTTTGGTAGAATGGAAGCTAGGATTAAGGAAGGAGAGGCTTGCTGGTGCGTTAGCATTTCAGCTCTCCTACCGCAGTGGACGCTGCAGAGCCACGCCCACGGTCTAGGTGCGCAAAGGCGCAGCTGGAGGCTGCAGCGCGCGCAGCCGCAGTAGGGCCGACACTGCGGTGGTCCGGGATCGTTCTGCGCAGATACTGCAGAGCTGACGCATTCTTTGCCTGGCATCTCAGCTTGCTAGGTGTCTCCTCTTCGCTCTGCGCTCGTGGCCTCCTCCAAGGCCTCCAGTCTCCTTTAAGAAAACTCAAGACCTGGGAAGCTACGATGCGAGCTTGATGCCGCTACCCTTGCAGGCTATGGACTTCCTGAGGTACTCGAAGGAGATCGTAGGTGGGCAGAGACCTCGGCCTCCTGGGGCCGCTGGGCTCGAACTGACGGGAGAGGGACCCTGTAGGAGGGTGACCTGGGAACGCAGTGCTGGTGTGCCTGGGAGAAGGTGGAGGGTTGGGGACTGAGCCCGGGTGCCTCCAGCTCATGTGGCATCAGAAGCCGCTTGTCCTTTCTTACACAGGGTCCTCGGACTGTTGACACGCATTCCGATCTGCATCCTTCCAAGCTGATAAGCCCGGGACTCTAGGGCAGGGTGCCCAGACTCATGTGTGACGCCTTGCAGTGAAACCCCATTCCCAGTGTGGTGGCTTCTTTGCTGGGCCTTGGCCCATTTGATACCACGAAGGATGACGATGCTAGTTATGCAGCAGCCAACACACCTCCTCCCAACTCTCCGCTCTCACTGGTGGGCCCCACTGTCCAGGAAGCAGGTGTCCGGGTAAGTGCTGGGAGTGCACCTTGAAGACAAGAGTGCCACCCAATTGTCTTCCCCTGGGCACCAGAACTAGAGGTGGTGTGGAGTTCAATCAGGTTCTGAGGACAAGCTGGCGGGGCTCAGGCTAGAAATACGTCAGTGATTGAGACGGCAGAATGAGGTAGTTGCAAGACGAAGTTATAGTATATAAATGCAGGTTTATTCAGGGCAGCTCTCGGCGCCATGCAGGGGATAGGGAGCCGGAGAAGGGGAAGGAGGAAGAGGAAGGGAGAGAGAGGGAGGGAGGGAGAGAGGCAGGGACAGGGAGAGCGAGGATTTGTGGGGGGGAGAGAGGCAGAGGACAGGGAGGGGGAGGACAGGAAGAGGGAAGGGGAGGGAGGGAGAGAGAGAGGGGGGAGAGAAGAGCGCAATGGAGAGAGAGAGAGAGACGTGGGGGGGGATAAGGGGGAACCAAAATGTCTCATTATATATTGAAGAGGTTGGGGTATGCCAGCCACGCCCTGCAGCAGGTAGGGAGGGATGCTGGGAGAACCTGGGAGGCCAGGTCCTATGTGAGCATTGGTCTGCCATTCTCAGGTAGGGAAGTTGGAAAGGTAGATCTGGCTGTCTTGTTTTGAACCCTAGTGCCTGACTGCGCGGTAGTTATGCAGTATCTATGGTGAGAATGAAACTGAGTTCTCATTTTGAACCTAAATTGGTCTTCTTGTGGATGGCAGGTAGTCTTAACTGAAATGATGATTGCATAGAGGTGAGGTCTTTGAAGTGGGCGTTTAGATGGTCAGGCAGTATTCTTCCATTTGAGGTTCTTTGACAGGAGATTTGATAAAGGAACCTTCTGGAACTTCTGCCGTTTATCAGAGCTTGCACAAAATACCTGAAAAGTGCTCTCTATCATAGATGATTTGTTGCCAGAATCTTTCTTTGTGCACGAGAAAATGCTGCGCCACAAGAAAATGCTGCTGCGCCATTGCTGCGCCCCCATTAGAAAATGCGTCACAAGAAAATGCTGTGCCATTGCTGCGCCCCCACAAGCAAATGCGTCACTGCGCCGTTGCTGCGCCCCCACAAGAAAATGCTGAGTCACAAGGAAATGCTGAGTCACAGTATCCAGCCTCTGATGTATCTGGATGTGGCTAATGCGTCAGGGACTCTTCATGCACAGGACAGATTTGACATCTTGATGCTCATTTAAATGTTTCTTGTTTACGCAGAACTGACATCTTGGCGCAGAGGGGCCGTGAGAGGTGTGTGTATCCTGCCAGAAAGCAGCTGGACCACGGCGCTCCCAAGGTAGGGGTTAAACTTAAGATGGCTGCCCTCAAGTGCTGCTCACAGGTTCCCACGATAGACTGGGAAGCAAATGGACAGAAGATGAAGGCGGCTGCATCCCTGTCCCCCAGTTTTATCCCCCCACCCCCTGGAGCCATTGATGTACAGCTCGTTTCTCCCGAAGCTGCTTCAATCCCGAGTCCCCTGTGATCCTCCTTGCTTTGGTGGATGAGCAGCAAAAGGTCTGAATCAGAAGCCGAAAGAATGCTGCGTCATAGTCAGCTGTACCCAGGTCTGTCCTAGTCAGAGTTTCTATTGCTGCGAGGAAACACCAGGACTAAAACAGCTTGGGGAAGAAAGGGTTTATTTGGTTTGCACTAACATACCACTGTTCATCATCGAAGGAAGTCAGGACAGGAACTCAAACATGGCAAGGAACCTGGAGGCATGAGCTGAAGGAAAGGCCATGGAGGGGTGGTGCTTACTGGCTTGCTCAGCCTAGAACCACCAGCCCAGGCAAAGCCCCGCCCAGAGTGGGCTGGGCCATCCCCCATCAATCACTAATTAAGAAAATGCCTTGTAGCTGGATGGAGGCATTTTCTCAATTGAGGTTTCCTCATTTCAGATAACTCTAGTCTGTATCGAGTTGACATAAAACTATTCAGGATACAATCTCATCCTCCACAAGGCAGAACAACTAGGCAGTTTTCCTTAGGATCAGGAACCTCCGTGTTCCACACCCTAAGAACTCTTGCTTTTGTCTTACCTGTTGGCTGTGTGGAAGGAATTTTTGCAGGAATACAGGTACTTCCTAGGTTCTTGTACTGAGCTGAGCTGGCTGCTCAAAGCTTTTGCATTTGACAGCAGGCTCTCCGCCTTCTCTGGCCCTGCATTCGTAAGTGATCAGGGGTTACCCATGCCCTGGTCATTGGTAGTGCGGGCAGAGGAGATGTGGAAAGAACCATCTTGTGTTTGGAAGGTCCACACCCATGCCTTTCAGTGCTGGGAGCTTCCCCATACTGTGGCTTCTCAGCTGTGTATACATTTGGGCCTCTAAGGTATTGGAACTGCCCACGTGTCATTGCTGCTGTCAGGGCTTTTGCTTCCTGCCCTGGGCAATAACTTCTCCTAGATGGCTTTCGAGGCTATTGCCAGTCCACAGCGGTACCCTCCCACAAACCTGTTTGCATCCATTTCATCTTGTTGGGGGTTACATGACTTACATCGGTGGTATAATTGGTGGTGATTGCTCTGCCAAAGGCCATACACAACATCCTTTTTAGGAATGAGAGGCAACAATGGGTTTGTTCTGGAAACAAGAAACCCACAGTTTTGAGATGCTTAGTGACTGGTAACTCCTGTGCCAACCCCCTTTCCCCCATACTACCATGCTCTGCTGTGAGCAGTGGCAAGCTGGGTGTTTATCAGGGTCTCGTGCCATTTGCAGATGAACCCACTGTACACAGAAGCATCATGGGAGTTGTCATGTCAGGAGCATTCTAGACCCACGTGTACTTGAGGTAAGATCTCTTGTCCAGTCCATTCTCTGGCATATTGGCCCCTTTCATCTGATATAGCACCATACCTGTTGCCAAGGGCTTTGAGTGACAATAAAGGTGGTCTAGACACGGGACTCCTGCCCCCTCACTCTCAATCAAAGACAAACTCAGAACTTCATTTTCAGTATTTGAAAAATAAAATGATAGCTGGGTGTGGTGGCACACACCTTTAATCCCAGCACTGGGGAGGCAGAGGCAGGTGGAGCTCTGTGGGTTTGAGGCCAGCCTGGTCTACAGAGCGAGTTCCAGGACAGCCAGGGCTGCACACAGAGAAACACTGTCTTAAAAAACAAAAACAAAAAAGATGACAGATAAGACTTTTGTTCCACTTGAGGTCACATGTCTGTCCCAATCCCTATAGTTTCCGGTATCTCTACCCAGGGACTCCTTTTTGGTTATCCTTGGCCATTGCTTTATGGGACTTTTGTAAGGAAGAAAGACCACCGTGGGAGACACCGTGCTTGGCTGTGCTCTTTTCCTGGACTCTTCCTGGCTCTTTTTCTGCGCTGCAGGCCTTTCATATCTGCACCTCTTCTTGGCCTGATGTCTGTTTCTGTGTGTGGACCTGCATTTAGAAGCGACCAAGGGCTGCTTGTGCTCTGGTCATCCATAATGCAGGGAGAGGAGTTGCTGAAAGCCATTTCCCGTGTTTGAAGGGTCCGTTCCTGTCCCTCTCAAATGCTGGCGCTTTCATACACTCCTGCTTCTTTGCTGCCCAATATTTCAACCTCCCCATAGGACATGGGCCACTGTGTAAGAGTCTATGACGGGAGGCATTTGTTTATTTTGAGACAGGGTCTCACTGTGTAGGTCTGGCTGGCCTGCCTCTATCTCCCAAGTTCCAGGATTGAAAAAAAGACATGTGCCACATGTCGTTATATTTTGTCTTGGCCTTTCTCAGCTTGGCTCCCTGCTATCAGAGACCAAGGTTTTGACACCTCAGGATCTAGGAAGGCCAGGGTAAATGACACATAATGGGTGATATGTACTCACCGCTACAAGGTTTTTATAGAGATGCTATCTTTGTGTGTTTCTGTTTTTGAGACAAGGTCTCTTTGTGTTCCTGTAACTCACTTTGTAGCCTTGAACTCACAGAGTCTCTGCCTCTGCCTCTAGAGTTCTGGAATTAAAGGCATGCACGACCGTGCCTGGCAGAGGTGGTCTTTTGGAGTTGATGCGTGTGCCTGAGTGGGCCTTTGAAGGAATGTGATTCAGTGGTCAGAAGGACACTTGTTTTATGAAGGGGCATGAGAGGGACTCGAGATTGAGATGTAGGCCACTAATGACAACATATTGGGAAGGCTGCTAGGAGGGAGGGAGCTTGGTGGGAGGAGCCCTGAGGGTGAGCCTCTGAGCTGTGTCTCTGCCACTTATATACGACTGCTCAGTTGTCCTATAGGGAGCTATTTTAGACCAATAGGATTGTTTTCATGTTGTCTCTCATTCCCCGACATCAGCATGGAAAGACAGAAGATAGTGCAGAGACTGGGGCACTGATCTGCTCACCATGATCGCCTGCAGGGGTCTCATCCAGGTAAGCTACCACCAGATGACTGGGTCAGAATGCACATTCTGAAATGAAAATTATAAGCTGTTGCTTGGCCTCGGTTCCTGCCTTAGGCTACAGTGGCGGTGTCCGCGGCTGCCATTCAACGTGCCCTCAGACCCAGACCGGCTCACCACTGAGGAGAACCTGTTCGCTTTGGTGGGTATGCAGAGGGAAGGGTCTCGACTCCACAGACCTGGAGTCCAAAGTTGTTTTTTTTTTTATTTACCAGTAATTTATTTTTAATACCATTCAAGCTACCGCTGTCTGTCTGCTTAGAGTCACAGCATGCAATGTGGCACCAAGGCATCCTTGTCCTCACAGTTTTACACTGTGGGAACAGGCATCCTTGTTCTCACAGATTAGCGCGAGGGAAACCAGAAATATTAAACACGCAGGGTTGTCTCTCCAAAGGGAGAGGCACATACCCTGTTTCCCTCCCGGAAGGCTGGGAGCGGAGGTGTTTGATATCCTGGCGACCTCTGTGCAGTCTGTAGGCCGTGTCCTTAAGATGTAGCTGTCAGTCAGTAGTGGAGCCGGAGCCGTCGGTCAGTAGATTGGGGTCGTGGCATGCGCCTTTAACTCCATTTTATTCCAGCACCCTAGCAGCAGCAGCGGTGGTGTGGCCCTGTGTAGTTCCGAAGAACAGCTTTCATCCCAGCGCTTCAGGCAGCAAAGGCGGGTGGATCTCTGAGTTCAAGGCCAGCCTGGTCTACAGAGTGAGTCCAGGACAGCCAGGGCTACAACAGAGAAAACCTCTCTATTGAAAAATAAAGAAATTATTAAAAAAAAAAAAAAAAAAAAAAAAAAAGATGTCACATGTCCTGTGTACTTTACAAAGAATGTTGTTGCTTAAGCTTTTTTTGGGCACACGGGATTATCACCAGAAAATTGTTTAACTGCCTGGTGTCAGACTCCTGAAGTTTGAACCAGCATTTAGCCGGGCGTGGTGGCGCACGCCTGTAATCCCAGCCCTCGGGAGGCAGGGGCAGGTGGATCTCTGAGTTAGAGGCCAGCCTGGTCTACAGAGTGAGTCCAGGACAGCCAGGATTACACAGAGAAACCCGGTCTCGAAAATGTAAAGTAAAATAAAATAAAGTTTGAACCAACAGTGTTTACTGAGTCGTGTTGAAACAGATTTCCTTTTTGCTTCTCTTTGATCATTATTCTGCTGTGGTGTCAGCAGAGACCCCCTCCAACAGGTGGCCAACGTAAGAGTCTCAAGCCCGAGAAGGTAAGAATTAAAAAAAAAAAAAAAATAGAATCAGGAGTAGGAGTTTGGACCTCTCACCCGGGAGATCACAAAGGTAAGTAAGGGAGTAAAATAAGCTTGGGTTCTTCTCAATCCTCTGAGACGAAGCATTTTATATTTTACTGACATGTTTGTTAAGCTCCAAGGGAGCAAAATACTCAGAGCAAGGCTCTGAAGCTTGGTACAAGAGTCTGTAAAATTCAGTCCTTGGTTTCCTAAACCAGAAACGATTGATGTTAAAAACTGGGAATGCAGCCAGGTGGTGGTGTCTATAGAGAAAGCCCCAGGATAGCCAGGGCTTCATAGAGAAATCCTGTCTCGAAACAAACACGCAAACAAAAAAATTGGAAATGCATAGGAGCTAAAGAAAAGGAACCCATGAAAGAGGAGATAAAATCCCTATCAATTATTTTGCAAGCTGGAGCACAGTAGTGCATGTAACTCTCTGAGGAGGATCATTGAATAAAACCTTTTCTCTCTCTCTCTCTCTCTACAGGCCAAGTGGACTCCGCTGCTGATTTGGTCCCCCAGCCAGGCTCAGTCAGGGCTTTTGAGATGGAACTCAGAGTGTCCATGCAATGGTGTGCTCACAGTCTTGCAAAATAAGGCATTTTATCTTGTCTTTCACATACAAAATGGAGGCTTTCTCACTGCAGGCCTCTCAGCCATTGAGAGACCAAACACCACCCAGATTCCTTTGTACTTAAAAAACATAGGGGCAAATTGGAACCAAGAAATTTATTTTATAATATTTCTTCTGGCTGATACGGTGTCCAAGGACTGAAAACATAATTGCACACTAACTTTAATTTTTTTTTTCTTCAAAGGATAATGCTTTCAAAGGATAACACTTTTTTTCTCCCCCTAAGGTATATGTTAAAAAAAAAAAATCTAAAAACTAACCAATGGAAAGGGCCCGATGTCCTAACATCGAGGCGAGATTGTGCTTATGTCTTACAGAAAACTAAATGAAGTCCCAGGTGGCTCCTGCTATAACACATCTGGCAAGGACACATCTAGCAAGCATCCTGGAGATCACCAGACAAAGGAAGTGTGGGAAGCTAGACGACAAATCCATCAAAAGGAGATGTCCCAAGAGGAAGAGGAGCCAAGTGAAGTGTCTGAAGAGAGACGACAAATCCATCAAAAGGAGATGTCCCAAGAGGAAGAGGAGCCAAGTGAAGTGTCTGAAGAGAGACGACAAATCCATCAAAAGGAGATGTCCCAAGAGGAAGAGGAGCCAAGTGAAGTTTCTGAAGAGAGACAACAAATCCATCAAAAGGAGATGTCCCAAGAGGAAGAGGAAACCAATAACTCGGGGAGGCAGCAAGCCAAGACTTTGGGGGAAACAAGGACATAATACTACTGACCCCAAAACAATTTATTGACTGTATTGTTACATTTATTGACTGTATTGCATGTTGATTCTCAGCTTGTCAGTGAAGAATCCAAAAGCCTTTTGTCAGGGGGGATCAAAGGCATTCTTGTAATAGGGAGAGAATGCTGTTGTTTTGCCATGCTAAGAGTTGTTTTCATCCTTTGGGACCAGTTGTCTGGAAAAAAGATAGTGTACAAATGTTTAGTCACATGGTGGGCAATATTTTGGTTGGGCTAATCTAAGTGACCAAACGTAATAATACAGATTTTTAGCATAATTTAGTACTCTTTTAGAAAGCTCTGATAGTAGAAATTATCGTTGTATGGAGTGTTATACCCAGTTCGCAAGCTCCCAAAAGATCTACAGGAATCGACTCCGTTGCAAAATACATGAGGGTCTTTTTATTGTAAATTACAAGCTGCAGCTTGGGCCTACACAGCCCTAACACCGAAGCGGTGGGAGCTGAGCACGCCGCCCCAGGTTAGTTGGGTGGTTTATAGATTCTGGTCCATCCCAGCATGCCCAAGGCAGGGGCAATTCCTGCCTGGCAAGCATCTATTGGTCAAGATGCTACATTTTGAATTGATTGGCTATAGGAAGGTTCCCAGACTATTGACCATGACTAGGTGTCCCTCCCTAGGGGGAGGGGCCAGTTTCCTAGCAACTGTATCTCTACTGGGTGGGGAAAGAACCCAGTTCGAGAGGTAGCTCTCCCCTCAGGGCATTTACTAACTTCTATACTGCACCTACTCTAGGTCTTAACGATCATTTGCTGCTACTTTATCTTTTGGTCTCTCAGGAGATGGAAAAAAAAAGGAGTGCCTGATGTGTTGTTTTACTAAAGTTGAACCGACACCATGGTGTTACTGAGTTGTGTTGAATCAGACTGCCTTTTTGCCTCATGTGAATCTTACTCTGTTGGCCTTGGTGGTCACAGAGACCCCCCCATAGCCATGGGGGGGTCTAAGAATGTGGCTTCCCTCACCCCAGCCAAGTCATGTGTGGCTTGTCTCTGCCTTCTTGCCTATGAACCCCCTTGCTTTCTTTCATGGAAACATGTACCCCCCTGCTTGCTGTCATGGAAATCCCTGCTTACAGTCTTTCCCTTTGAAAACCTGCTCACTCAGGGATCAGGGTCCCACTTCTCTACTGCTGTGTCAGTAAGACTTGGGTCCCAAGTTCAATCGCTCTCATAATAAAGCTCTCTTGCTCTTGCATCAAGTCGTCTCCTGGTGGTCTCTAAGGGTCCTGTAATCCTGGCATTACAGTGCTTGTTTTTACGTTCCCTTGTTTACTGAGATACCTGTGCCCCAGAAGGCTGCATAATTCACTGAGAAGACACACTTGCCACCTCTCTAAGACTTAATTGGGGACTGTGAGTCAGGGTTAGATTAGAGTTTGAAGTAGAAGTGTATCTTGGGGCCGGGGCTTAGGAGAAAAGGGAACTGTGAGACTTGACTTGGTTCAGGAATATTTGGGAACAGAGAGGAGGCTAGGATGGACAGAGATGGAATGAAGGGCTGAAGGCCTTGAGAAAGGCTGGGGCACACCCAGCTCTAGGTGGAAAGGAGCCAATCAATGTCTTAGTGTTCTATTGCTGTGAAGAGACACCATGACCAAGGCAACTCTTAGAAAAAAAGAAAGCATTTAATTGTGGGCTGGCTTACAGTTTCAGAGGTTTAGTCCGTTATCGTCATGGCAGGAAGCATGATAGCAGGCAGACACAGTGCTGGAGAAGTAGCTGAGAGCTACATCCTGTGGATCAGGAAGAGATGGCCTGGTGTTAGCTTTTGAAACCTCAAAGCCCACCCCCAGTGACACACTTTCTCCAACCAAGCTGTACCTGCTCTAATGAGGCCACACCTAATCCTTTCAAACAGTTCCTCTCCCTGGTGATAGGCATCCACATATATGAGCCTATAGGAGCCTTTTCTATTCAAATGAATACAACCTGCCTTAGAGACCTCTGCGACACGGTGGGCAAATGCCAAGTGTGGCTATTTATGTTACCATGACACATATTTGGTCTTTGGAGATGATGGTCAGTAGCAGTCACAGCTGCCATGACCACATGTTTCTCTGCCCCTATGTTTCAGATACCTTCCACACAGAAGAACTCTTCATAAGGCCAGGCCACAAATGGGGAAGGCAGACTGGCACATTCCTCCCATTGAATTCCCCCACCGTGACTGGAACTGAGGTTGAAACAGGCCACCGGGCCCTCAGACTCTGCAAAAGGTGCTGTTGGGCCTTGATTCTGACCTTCATTTTTCTCTAGAATCATCTTGTTTGCCTCCCAGGAAGTCTTTCCCACCTTTCCTAACAATCTGGGCCAGTTTCAAACTGCCCCTCATTATTAGTAAGAAATACGTACTTTTTCCCCCCGCATATGCAAATTTCTTCCTGTTTCTGAGTCCACTGCCTTCCATGAAGTTTTGTTGTTGTTTGGTGCCTTGATAATGGTGGCCCTCTTTGCTTAACAGGTACTGTCCCTGCCAATGGCTGAGTAGCCTCCCATAAGGCATTAAGAGCAGTGCCTATCGCTCTTCCTTAGCGTCTCTCCCTCTCAAATAGTTTTCTTCAGGGCTCCCTGGTACCTGAACAGTTTAGACTGTTATCTGTGGGAGATGACAGCGATGGGGAAAAGAAAAGAGGGAGGTTGAGGGGTTGCTGGGGAGAAGTTAGGGCCTTGAGGGTTATGTGGCACGATTGCTTAAGTGGCTTGGTTCCCCAGTTCCCAATATTTGCTTCCTAACAAGCCAGACTGACTGATTTGTGCCGCTTTGTGCTTTGTATCTGGGCATCCTCATATAGTGGCTGGTGTGGGGATAGTTGTGATGATTTGAATAAGAAATATCTCCCTTAGGTTCAGGTATTCGAAAGCTAGGTCTCCTGTTGGTGGAGCTGTTTGGAGAGGTTACGGAGGCATGTCACAGCCTCAATAGAGGAAGTGTACCACTGAGGTGGGCTTTAAGGGTTTAAAAGCTGTGCCTCACTTCTAGTTCAAGCTTTGCCCTCTGCTTGATCCTTAAGATGTGATCTCTCAGCCTGATACTACTGCCGCCATGCCTGCCCTCTGCTGCCATGCCCTGCCATGTGCCACCATAGCCTCCTGCCATAATGAACTCATGTTCCTCTTCTGGAACCATGGGCCAAAAGAAACAGCCTCTTCCTTAAGTTGCCTTTGGTCACAAGTTTTTTATCACAACAGGAAAGTAGCTATGACAGTCAAGGAAAGAATGTGTCAGGGAGCATAGTTCGGGTCTCGGCAATCAGCACTCAGTAAAGGACAGCTCTTCCCAACTCAACCCTTCCTTCATTCACTAAACAATCTTCATCTCTGGCCCAGTCTTCCTTTTGCTCTTAGCCTCTCTCACCTTGCCTGACTCTCAGCCAGCAGAGGACACAGGCGAAGCCCCCTCTCCCTTCTCCCAAGCCAGCCCATCCACCTTCCCCCCACCTTGTGCAGCAAACTCCCATGGGCCCTCAGTCCCCAGCTGCTGTGTTTACTTCTGAATGTATTCTTTTACTCTGTCCTCCCCTGGGCAGCTAGCTCAGCAGTGTCACTTCCTCCAGGAAGGGCACCCTTTGCCCGTCCCGTACCAGTTATACAGGGAGTTCTAGGACTTGGCAAAGCAAACAAACCAAAGAGCAGATCTCTTTTTCCTAGGACTGACCTTGCAGAGGACAGGGTCAGGCCATTGCCCAGACAACTAACGTATGCTGGAGAAGGAAAAGATTATGAAGCAGGGAGACAGGCTAAGAGGTCTGGAGGAGCGGCATTTGCACTGAGCAGACTGAACGTCACCTCAGTGGTGGGATGGGTATGAGTGGGCCGCACACATCTGGGCATCACTGTAGCCTGTTTAAGCTTCGTCACACCATAGACCAGGATGAAGAGGAGCCCTCCTCATGGATACCAGACCCAGCGATCTGGGAAGGCCACAGTGTCTGAGGCCACAGAAGCTGTTCCTGGTTGTAAATGTCTGACAACCAACTATTAAGGTAAAGGTGGCAGGTGGGTCTGGCCAGAGTTTGCAGTCAGCAGCAGGCTGGGCAGACCTCGTGGTTAAGATCCACATCTGGTAACTCCACTTCTTCACTCTGACCATAACTCAGTAGATGTCATTGTTAGTGTGTCTTTCTTTCTTTCTTTCTTTCTTTCTTTCTTTCTTTCTTTCTTTCTTTCTTTCTTCCTTCCTTCCTTCCTTCCTTCCTTCCTTTCTTTCTTTATCTCTCTTTCTCTCTTTCTTTCTTTCTCTCTTTCTTGATTTATTTATTATTTATATAGCATTCTACCTGCTTGTGTGCCAGAAGAGGGCACCAGATCTCACTATAGATGGTTATGAGCCACCATGTGGTTAGTGGGAATTGAACTCAGGACGTTTGGAAGAACAATCAGTGTTCTTTAACCTCTGAGCCATCTCTCCCAGCCCTGTCGTTAGCGTTTTTATTGCTGTGACAAACACCACAACTAAAAAGCAAGTTGGGAAGGAAAGGGTTTATTTGGTGTACACTTCTATACCACTGTTCATCATTGAAGGAAGTTAGGACAGAAACTCAGACAGGGCAAGGACCTGGAGGCAGAAGCTGATGCAGAGGCCATGGTGCTTAGTGGCTTCCTACACATGGCTTGCTCAGCCTCCTTTCTTATAGAACCAGGAACGCCAGCCTCAAACATAGCAGTGGAGTATCAAACACCTGGAGGTATTGATTCGTAGGATTAGTAATACAGGAGTTATTATTTAGCCTGGAGGGTGTCCATCAACATGAAAGGATGGGGAGTAAGGCCACTGGTGCTCTTGACAGCATGTAACAGGGACAGTTCATGCAGTCCCCTCCGCCTCTGTGTTGACACCTACTCCATCTCCAGGATTACTGGTCCAGCCTTTAATCTAGAAGTCACCTAGTGAAAGCATACTGGCCTGCCAAATTCTTGTGTAGTCCTTTAATTGCTGAGGGGCCTGGGGCACCTTCTTTTGCCTCTCTGAACCTCGGTTTTTGGCTACATGAGCTGACCACAAATTAGCACTTGCCTTAAATAGCAAGGATCGAATGGGATGGTACGCGGTGTTAAATATATGTCAAAGGACCCACCTCCTGCTGAGCACTCAATAAATGTCAGCTATTTTTGTCTGATGAGCATATACAGATGACTGATGGCTCAAATGAGTAAGAGATACAAAGTGCCACCACAGTAGCCTCCTCTGTTAAGGTGACATCATGTGCCTTCTGGTCTGCTGACTGCAGGCATCTCAAGTGAGGCTGCTGTTCGTCACCCCTGGTGATTGACTGAAGCTGCGCTAAATGCCATGCATGGTGTTAGCCAATGCATGCAATTACCTCATCTAATCCCCACAACCCGGTGACGTAGATCTAATTGACACCTTTTTACAACTTAGGAAGCCAAGGCTTAGAGGAACAGAGAGGCCCACTTCGTGCCCATTGCGAGGCCCAGTCGGCATTTGCTTTCTCCTGATGTGCACTATGGAGGACTGGTCACAAGAGGCAGGGGCACACCTGCCCTTAGGTGCTGGTTTTCTATGGGAAGCTGAAATTTGAGACACTTTACTGGTCCTTGCAGCTGCTCACGTAACTGTCACAATATCACCCAGGCTTTCTAATGTATTTCCCCATCCAAACCAACAGTTATGCTGGTTGAAGTCATGGACCAGACATGTCCAGGGACAATATCCTATTTCAGCTGGTGCCTGGGCATCAGGTGTCCTGAAGTTATCCCAGGGCTCTAGAGATTGAAGAAACTCCAGAAGGATGTTACCAAAATGGCTCAAGAAGTACTATAATCCCACCAGGAAAGCTGTGGCCTGGTACCAGAGACTCTTGGGAAGCAGCTGTTGGGAGATTACATGGTAGAATCCAGCCTGTAGAATGGACTGAGAGACTTAATGAATGGTCTTTTGCCCACTCCCCACCCCCACCCCCACAAAAGTAGAGACCTTAGTTTCACATGCCTTTAGTCCCTGCACTCAGAACTCAGCACTCAGAGGCAGGCAGGTCTCTGTGAGCTCTAGTCCAGCTCCAGGACAGCCAGGGCTATGTAGAGGCTCCTCCCATGCCCCCCCCAAGGACACTAGTTTCTACATTGAGAATAGAGTTAAATTGGTGAATAAGAAAGCCTCAATCTAGCCAGGCATGATGGTGCACGCCTTTATTTTCTATTCTAGAGGCAGAGGGAGGCAGATCTTTGTGTGTTCAAGGCTAGCCTGATCTATACAGTGAGTTCCAGGCCAGCCAGGTCTGCAGAGTGGGATACTATCTAAAACACAAATAAAAAACAAAGCTAAACCCTCTATCTCTACAAGTACGTAGCTAAGCAGTTCCGTTGGTTCCCTGTGTTCTGCGCCTGGGATGCAGGGCCAAGAAAGCAGATGAGGATTCTTTTTTTTTTTTTTTTTAACTTTTATCAATTACACTTTATTCACTTTGTATCCCCCCATAAACCCCTCCCTCCTCCCCTCCCAATCCCATCCTCCCTCCTCCTTCTTCATGCATGCCCTTTCCCAAGTCCACTGATAGGGGAGGTCCCCCTCTCCTTCCTTCTGATCTTAGTCTATCAGATCTCATCAGGAGTGGCTGCATTGTCATCCTCTGTGACCTGGTAAGGCTGCTCTCCCACTCAGGGGGAGGTGATCAAAGAGCAGGCCAATCAATTCATGTCAGAGGCAGTCCCTCTTCCCATTACTATGGAAGCCACTTGGACACTGAACTGCCATGGGCTACAAAAATACATCCAATTAAAAAATGGGGAACAGAGCTAAACAGAGAATTCTCGATAGAGAAATATCGAATGGCAGAGAAACACTTAAAGAAATGCTCAACCTCATTAGCCATCAGGGAAATGCAAATCAAAATGACCCTGAGATTCACCTTACACCCATCAGAATGGCCATGATCAGAAACTCAAGTGACAACACATGCTGGAGAGGATGTGGAGAAAGGGGAACCCTTCTCCACTGCTGGTGGGAATGTAAAATTGTACAACCACTCTGGAAATCAATCTGGTGCTTTCTCAGACAACTAGAAATAACGCTTCCTCAAGATCTAGCCATACCACTCCTAGGCATATATCCAAAAGAGGCTCAAGTACACAAGAAGGACATTTGCTCAACCATGTTTGTTGCAGATTTATTTGTAATAGCCAGAAGCTAGAAACAACCCAGATGCCCTTCAACTGAAGAATGGATACAGAAATTGTGGTACATCTATACAATGGAATATCACTCAGCAATGAAAAATAAGGAAATCATGAAATTTGCAGATGAGGATTCTTAAGGAGCTGTGCTGTGCTCAGTGGAGGAGCACCCTCTAACCTGTTCAAGGCCTTGGGTTTAAGCCCCAGGGTGACACACAAACAGAAGGTGACAGGTTAATAGAGTTGCACCCCTGAAAGAGACAACACGAACCTCACACTCCATTTAAAACTTTCCCCGAAGTCACATTTAAAAAGTGGGGGAAAGAGAAAGAGACGAAGAAAAAAGATTTTTAAAAATGAGGTTCAGCTATTTTACCATATGAAAACTTTTGTTTTAGTTCATAATCAACATTAAGAATTTTTGAGGTGAGTCAGCTATGGTAGTACACGCCTGAACTTCCAGTGCTTGGGAAGTTGAGGCAGGGAGCTTGCCATAGGGGGAAGCCAGCTTGGACTAGAGTCTCAAAAAGTTATTGTTTTTGCAATGCAATTTTTATTCTGGAATGGCCTTACTATGTAGCTTGGATTGGACCTACACTTGAACCCCTGCCGCAACCTCCTGACGGCTAGAATTATAGGCATGTACCCCTATACCTGCCTTAGTAAGATTTTCCCCAAACTTCCTTGAAATTTGGCATATATATATATATGTGTGTGTGTGTGTGTGTGTGTGTGTGTGTATTACATCTCCATTTATTTTTTAATTAAAAAAAATTTTAAATGTATATGTGTGTGTCCTTGCATGAATGTATGTGCACCACATGCGTGTAGGTGCCTGAGGGTGCCACGATAGAGCATCAGATTCTCCAGAAGTGGAGTTACAGGAGTTTGTGGGAACCGAACCTGTTTCTTTGCAAGAGCAGCAAGTACCTTTAGCTGCAGAGCCAGCTCCCCAGCCCCTTTATTTAAATTAGGAATGCTTAGAACGCATCAGCCACTTGTGGCCATCTTGTCTCACATGGTGGATTTGGAGGATAAGAAGTCTGAGCACTATGAAGAACAGTGTTTGGGGGATGTTTGTTTTCCAGGGGAGGGGCTGCTGCATCTTTAGGCACTTATAGAAGCTGCTGTGGCCAGGGTTCCCCGCTCCCCCATACTCCCACACTTCCTTCTTAGCAGAGGGCAAACACTCACATATCCGGTTTGCCCGATGGAATCATGCATCCTATTTCAGAATCTTGTGAAGTCATACCACTGACACCCCCCGCCCCCCAATCTGTCATATGCTGCATACTAGGATTAACTTCAGTAAGCCGCAGTTTGTCCCCTTGGACAGTCACTGTCACTTACTGAACACCTCCAAGTGCCACCTACCACGTGCTAAGTAGCACACACAGTCACCCCTCAATATGCACGGGGGTGGCTCTAAGACCTCGGAGGACACCAAAGTCCACAATGCTTACCTCCTTCTATAAAGTCATGTAGTATCAGTGAAGTTGTGGTGACTTGAGTAAAAATGGCACAGGCTCATGTGGCAGTATTTGAGAGAGATCAGGAGGCGAGTCCTTGTTGGAGGAAGTGTGCAAGTGGAGGTAGTCCTTGGGTTTCAAAAGTTCAAGCCAGGCCCACTGACTCTCTCTTCTTGCTGCCTACAGATCTGGGTGTACAACTCTCGGCTGCTTGTCCAGCACCATGTCTGCCTGTGTGCTGGCATGCCTTTCACCATGATGAAAATGGCCTAACCCTCTGAGACTGTAAGAAAGCCCCAGTTATTATTTTATATGAGAGCTGTCTTGGTCAAGGTGTCTCTTCACCGTCATAGAGCAGTGACTAAGACAATACCTAAGGGTACCCTCCTGTGTATTATCTCTCAACTCTGTAACATGCAATACAGTGTAAACTCTGTGCATTGCAGGGGACAACAACAAGGAAAATGTACTTTCCCTTCAGTATAGGTATGTCTTAGTGGGAATGCGCCCTTCCCACATCAAATAAATAAGTAAACATTAAACGGTTTAACTACCTCGATAAAAAAAAAAAAAAAAAAAAAAAAAAAAAACAACAACTTAAGGAAGGAGTGGCTTATTGTGGCTCATGGTTCAAGGGCCCAGTTGACCATGGTGAGCAAGTCAGTCAGTGCGGTGGTTCGAATGAGAATGGTTCCAGTCGCCTCATATGTTTGAATACTTGGGTCTCCAGTTGGTAGGACTGTTTGGGAAGGGTTAAGCGGTAGGGCCTTGCTGTAGAAGGTGTGTTACTGAGGGTAGGTGTTTTTAGTCACTGTTCTATTGCTGTGAGGAGACACCACGACAAAGGCAAGTATTCTAAGAGAAAGCAGTTAACTGGGGTCTTGCTTGCAGTTTCAGAGATTCAGATTCAGAGTTAGTCCATCATCTCATGGCATGAAGCATGGCAGCATGCAGACAGATAGTGGAGCAGCAGCTGAGAATACATTCTAATCTGTAGGCAGAGAGAGTGCCCACTCCAAAGTGGCACAGTTCCTCCAACAAGGCCACGCCTTTTATCTATCTATCTATCTATCTATCTATCTATCTATCTATCTATTTTGAGGCAGGGTTTCTCTGTATAGCCCTGGCTGTATTGGAACTTGCTCTGTAAACCAAGCTGGCCTCATACGCACAGAGATTCACCTGCCTCTGCTTTCCAAGTGCTAAGATTCAGGGCATGCACTACCACCACCCAGCTAATGCCATACCTCTTAATCTTTCTAATCCTTTCAAATGGTGCCACACCCTGGTGACTCTGCATTCAAATATATGAGCGTATAAGGGCCCGTTCTTATTTAAACCACCACAGTAGGCTTTGAGGATGCAGACAACTCATGTTCTTCCCAGTGTGTTCAATGTCTCTTGCTTGTGGATCAAGATGTGCGCTCTCAGCCGTCCCTGCCTTCATGCCTTTGCTCTGCCATCATGGACTCTTAACTCTCTGAAACTGTAAGTCCAATTAAATGATTTCTTTTATGAATTGCCTTGCCCATGGTGTTTTGTCACAGAATGGTCACTAAGGCAGTTAGGAAGCAGAGAGCAATGAATACACATGCTTACCAGTCCAGACCCAAGGGCATGGAATGGTGATGCCCACCTCAATTAACCCAACCAACAGAATCTCTCACAAGCATGGCCAGAAGCTAAACTGAGCCAGGTGAGCTCTTCCAGGTGTGCTTGGAGGCTTGGATCCCAGATTCTGTCAGGTTGACCAGCAGCTTTAAGCATCTGGCACCACCTCATAGACCAAACCACACAGTCCATGAATGAGACTCAAAATGACTCAAAAATGTACAAGGGCTGGAGAGAGGCTGGTAGAGTGTGGCATGTCAGGAGGCGACAGCAGGGCGAGCCCCCACTCCATGTCATTCACGTGCATTCCCTACAGTGCTCAGCAAGTAGAAAAATTCGCATTCTGATTTTTGGAACTCTGTAGAGCTTTTACGCAATTATTTTCTATCTTGTCACCAGGCTCTTGGTTTCTGGATTCTTCTTGGTTACTAGTCTTTGTGATCTTCACTGAAAGAATTCTAACAAGGCACCCACGCCACGATAGAATTTATTGCAGAACAATGTGGACCGATCTCACAGGGTGAGAGTGCTGCTGTCTACACTTTAGGTCGGATTTGTACTGTTTCTAACCTTTATAGATGAGTCAGCGTTTCCTGAGGGGCCTTTTCCCATCCAGATGATTCATGGACTCCCAGGAAGCTTAATTTTTGGGATGTCTTTGTTTTTAGAGATGCCTGCTAGACAGTAATTTCATAAGGTTTGGAGCTCCTGGAGCCAAGTTTAAATGGTTGCCATAACAATCCTCCAGGCAGTTCAGGATGTCATGATGCCCACCACCACAATTCTTACCCCCACGCACCCCTCATGTCCAAAGAGAGACCCAGATCCCATTCTTTTGAACAATCAATAGAGTGCTACAATTTTAACCTCTGGCTTTACAGGCTGATGATCAGGAGAAAGGGGTCTCGCTTCAGAGTCCTCCAAGCCCGCTCATATCTAACTAGTTCCCTAACAGCTTGATGCTGGTTGAATCAACAGATAGAGAACTCATGGTTGTGAACTGGCCAATAGCTGTCTTGTCGAGGTAGGGGAGTTAGCCGCTGGGGTTGGTTCCTGATGGCTCAACAGATAAAGGAAGTTGCCACAGAGCCTGAATACCTGAGTTCCATCCCCAGAACTCCCACACGGTGTTTGGAGAGAACTAACTCCCACGAGGTGTCTTCTGACCCACGCTTTCACTGTGCCTTACACACACTCCCATACACCCACACACCCTTCCTCCACCCCCTACACACACACACACACACACACACACACACACACACACACACACACACACCTTTAATCCCAGCACTGGGAGGCAGAGGCATGAAGATCTCAGAGTTCGAAGCCAGCCTGGTCTACAGAGTGAGTTCCAGGACAGCCAGGGCTACACAGAGAATGCATGTGTCTCAAAAAACAAAACAAAACAAAAAAAAAAAAAAAAAACAAACACAAAAAGAAAATGAGAGAGAGAGAGAGAGAAAGAGAATTGATTATTGGAAGCATTAGCAAACACAATGAAGAGAAAGAGAAGTGGCAAGACTAGTTAGGAGCTGTGACCTCTGGCACAAGAGGGGTTTGTTTGCTACAGCAACGTCAAGGGCAAGAGACACCAGCCTGCGGGACACCAGCCTGCAGGACACGAGCCTGAAGAAGTGTAGTGAGAACACTGGATTCAGAGCCACACAGGCCTGTTCAACTCAGCCAGGTGGCCCTCAACCTCTCTGCCTCTTATTTATCACCTCTAGAGAGGTATGGTGAAGCCTGCACAGACTGGTGTGAACCAAAGTTTCCTGGGAAAGCCACGCCTAGGTTGAAGGTTCTGGAGACTGACTAACCAAAACTTCTCTGCAGAGAGTGTGAGTGTTGCAGATCTAGAACCACCATTATTTTTGGACACTTAAGTCCTCTTTACAGCCCTATATCACCAGCCTCTGTACGTGACCCAGCATCCCTTTGACTCTCAGGCAAAACCTTTGGAATGTGTTAGCCTAGAAGGCCACTAGCTTCCATCAACCTCAAAGCTGAGAGCATTGCCAGGTAACATCTATAACCTGTAACAGAAATGTCCCTGTTTCGCCATCACCTGTCTACCCATTGTCTTCACCAGTGGATTTGGTTACACACTAATTTACATCTTTCTCTGATTCTGTAACTATTAAAAAAAAAATCAAGCCTGGTGGTGGTAGCATACACCTTTAATTCCAGCACTCAGGAGGCAAAGGAAGGAGGATCTCTGAGTTCAAGGCCAGCCTGGTGAGTTCCAGGACAGCCAAGACTATACAGAGAAACCTGTCTGAAAAAAAAAAAAAAAAAAAAAAACTTCAACAACAAAATTAACAAAAATGCTCTCTAAGGGGGAAAATGTAATTTGGGACAGTCCGAGTCATGCTCACTCAGATTTGGCTCAGAATAAACACTTATTGGTATTTTCTTTGGGTGAAAGCTGTGTCTTAGACCAGTCTTGGCTTGTGAAAGCTTTTAGTCTGCTGATAGCCAGTGCACTGGTGAATTATTGAGCTGTGTTGTTATCTGTAGAGGGTTCTGTTACGTGTCTTGTATTTGTTTCTTGGGAGTTAAAGCCTCAGAACCTGAGAGGTTGGGAGAGCCCCCCGCCTTTACTCTATTATTTTTCTTTATTCCCTGCTTTATCCTGTCCTGGCCTGGGGATCTGTCCAGGCAAGCTGGATGCCACTGAACTGCAGCTCCACCTGTTCTTGCTTTGTGGGACAGGGTTCATGAGGTTGCTCAGGCTAGACTTGAACTCATTCTGTATCCCAGGCAGGCCATGAACTCGAGGTCCTCCTGCCTCAGGCTCTCAAGTGCTGGGGTTACATGCTTGTACTATGAGTCCCGGAGCCCCTTAATAAATAACTATTCATTTATTTTGAGACTTTTCTTTATGTAGCCCTGGCTAGCCTGGAACTTGCTATTTAGACCAGACTGGCCTTGAACTCACTACTAGCAGCCTGCCTCTGCCTCCATAGTGATGGGATTACAGACATGCCCAACCACACCCAGGCCCCTTGTTTCTATTTTCATTAAAAGATTTGAATTGGAGCTGGAGAGATGGCTAGTGGTTAAGAGTGCTTGCTGCTCTTTTTGAGGACACTAGTTTGGTTTCCATCACTCACATGGCAGCTCATGACTGCCTATAACTCAATTCTCTGTGGCTCTCTGGCCTCTGAGGACAACTGTGCGCACACACACAGAAAAACACACACACACATACACAATGCTCATACACACACAAAATAAATATTTTAAAAATATTAATAAATATTTGGATTATACAACCAGCAAACTTGATTGAAAACAATTTGTTTTGAAACAGTTTCTCTGTGTAACCTTGGCTGTCCTAGACTTGCTTTGTAGACCAGGCTGGCCCTGAACTCACAGAGATCCACCTGCCTCTGCCCTCCAAAGTGCTGGTATTACAGGTGTGGGCACCACAGTAGGCTTTTTTCTCCACCTTGGGTTCTTTTGAGATTTGAGATAGAAATCACAAAGAGGCAAGAAACAATATGTGCTGGGGACTCTGCGTCCAAGTAGGAGGGAAAGACACCCAGATGAAAGTCTTTGGATGAAAGCTTATATGATGGTGATGCAAGGAGGCATCCTTGCACCCCTCAGGGCACCTCCTTGACATAGCTTATGAGGCACCCACTGTCTGTCTTCACTGGGGCTTCTACTGTTGACATAAACACCACAAGCAAAAGAAACATAGGGAGAAAGGGGTTTATTTAATCTTACACTTCAAGGTAACTCAAGCAGGGCAGGAATCTGAAGGCAGGAACTGTAGTAGAGGCCATGGAGAAACATTGGGTAGCGGTGCTTCTCAACCTGTGAGTCACAAAGGGGCACACATATCAGATGAACTACATATCAAAAATTTACATTGTGATTCATAACAGTAGTAAAATTACTGCTTATGTTGTCGCAATGAAATGGTAGGGGATCACCACAGCTTGAGGATCTGTATTAAAGGGTTGCTGCATTAGGAAAGCGGAGACAACAAATGGCCTTCTGCCTTGCTCCCATGGCTTGCTCAGCCTGATTCCTTATCCACCCCAGGACCACCTTTCCAGGAGAGGCACAGTCCACCGTGAGCTGGGCGCTCCCACATTTTCCGGTTGAAAATGTTTTATTACATTTGTATGTGTGTGTGTGTCCCATGGTGCACGTGTGAAGATCAGAGGACAGCTTGTAGGTGTTGCTTCTTTCCTTCTACACGTGGGCCCCAGAATCAAATGCAGATGTCAAGCTTGGCAGCAAGTGCCCGTTCACACAGAACTATCTTAACTTCCCAGCAAACTGATTTAAAAACAAAACAAAACACCTTGTGAGGGCTGGAGAGATGGATCAGTGGTTAAGAGCAGTTACTGCTCTCCTAGAGTACTGAAGTTCAATTCCAATCCCTCATATGATGGCTTATATCTGTAACTCCAGTGCAAGGAGATTGGTGCCCTCTTCTGGCCTCAGGGCACCAGGCATGAATGTGGTATGCAGACACACATACAAACAAAACACCCATACACATAAATAAAATAATTTTAAATATAAAACCAAGCCTTGAATTTTCGAATAATTTTAGATTTACAGAAACATTTAGGGGCTGGAGAGATGGCTCAGAGGTTAAGAGCATTGTTTGCTCTTCCAGAGGTCCTGAATTCAATTCCTGGCAAACACATGGTGGCTCACAACCATCTGTAATAAGATCTGGTTCCCTCTTCTGGTGTGCAGGCATAATACTGCATACATAATAAATAAATCTTAAAAAAAAAAAAAAACAAATAGAAACATTTAAAACTTAACACAGGGAATTTCCATATAGCCTCCGCCCAGCTCTCCCTAATGTCAGTTTCTTATGAAACATTTCTCAAAATGAAGTCCATATCAGCACATTTCCATCACCTGAACTACAGGCTGTGTCTAGATTCTACCAGTTTCCCCAGTGATGCTGGCTTTCTTTGCCAGGATCCTGACCAAAACCAGCATGGCATTTAATCATGGTGTCTCCATTGTCTCCTGCTCTTGGAGGCAGTTTTGCTTTTCTTCACCCATGACAACTATTATTTTACTTTATTTTTTATTTTACTAAATTACTAAATATTTTACTAAATTATTTTACTTTATTTAATTTTTCATTTTGTTGAGACCAAGTCTCACTATGTAGCACAAGCTAGCTTGGAGTTAGTGATCCTATGGCTTCAGCCTCTCAAGTGCTGGGATTACACGTGGGTGTCTCCAGGCCTAGCTGACCTTGACATTAGGAGGGTAGCAAAGTATCCTGTGGGGTGCCACTCAGCTTGGGTTCTGGTGTTTTCTTACTATCAGACTGCATGTTGCAGGCTTAGGGGGTGAATATCTCTCATTTTGTCACATCGGCAGGTTCCTGCCATCAATGGCTCTCTTGAACTGCGTATTATAGCAACTGCCCAACTATGTATGGCAGTCTCTCCTTCCCTCAGCAGGGATGAAGCCTGGCACTGAGGTGAGCCCAGCTTTTCTCATAATTACAAGAAACCAGAGTAAATATGAAAGTGGAAGTCCATACACCGAGGGACACCACGCAGGGCAGGAAGGCCCAGTAGAATTCTGCTCTCTGAGGGTGACTTGCAGATCCAGCCCAACCTTTGCTCTCCCTGTCATCTGCAGACACAAACACTCCAGCAAGTACTTGCTTTTTCCCCTTCACCAAGGAGTCCTGGCTAAAACCTTGAGTCTTTGATTTCACTTGCCCAGATGGCCAGTCAGTAAAGTGTGTCATCGGGGTGTGGCTGCCATGTGACAGTTTGTGAACACTTTGCCTAGCCAGGTGACTTCCTCACACGTGACCCATCCACTTAGAGTAGCTCCAGCTCTTAAGATGAACTTGCCCTGACAGCCTTTGCCTGCAGCTTTCAGACAGCAGTCTTCAGCAACTCTCCGGTACTCGCTGACCTGTAATCACATCTTCAGGCATTAAAGATGCAGCTTTGAGGGATGAAGGGATGGCTTAGTCTATAAAATATCTTCTGAGAAAGCAGAAGGACCTGCACTTGGGTTTACAATAGCTACATATAAAGCAGATGGGTGCAGCAGGGTGCATATGGAACCCTAGGGGTGTGAGGGTGGGGACAGTCAGATCCCTGGAGCTCCGTGGCCAGTCATTGAATCAGTGACTGAAATGAATCAGTGAGAAACATTCTCTCAGAGATTAAGATGGATAGTAATGGAGGAAAACATTAAATGTTGATATTTGGCCTCCACAGGCCTGTGCATGCACACCTACAGAGAGGCACACAGATAATGTACAAACAACACACACAAACACACACACACACACACACTCATGCACACACACAGGCATTTGCAGGCCCATTTGCAAGAGGTGTTGTGAATTGGGCATTTTGGGTGTTTTGGTATTCTGAATTACAAAAGGGGGCTTAGGTGAGTTTGACGGGATTATAGGTAGAAGAGGAGACACCAGCAAAGACAAGACCTTCATGTGTGAGATTCTTGGCCATTGTTCTTTGGGAGGCTCCTATCTCTTCTTGCTCAAGTCTTCAAATGATCTGATCTGTTTTTGTTGTTATAACATCCATTCCTGCTTCATTTCTTACTTCTCTTATTACTGAGGCAGCAGAGGTGGCCTTGGCTTTGAAGCGTCCTCATATTCCTTCACTGCCGGGTGCATCATTACTTTTCATGTTTCATCACCTATGTATGGGTGGATGACATGTTCTTAAAGATTGTGAAACTGGGCATGGTGGAATGTGCCTTAAAAAAGTCAGCATTCAGGAAGTGGAGGCAGGAGCATCAGAAGGTTACCATCTTCTTTAGCAACATGGCAAGTTCAAGGCCTATATAGGATACATGAGACTGTCTCAGACAAACAAACAGAAATGCTGTTGTGTAGGTTGGTTAGCTTTAACTACCTCCTTGACAAATCTCTCATCACTTGGGAAGAGTCTTAGTAAGGAATTATCTTGATCAGGTTAGTCTGTGAGAGACTGCCTTGAATGTTAATTGGAATGGGAAGTCCCACAATGAATGTAGGTGGAACCATTTCACCTGCTCTGTCCTGAACAGTGTGAGAACACAGAGAGCTCACATCTGTGGACAAGATGTGACAGCTGCCTGAGTTCCTGCCTTTGCTTCCCTAAAATGATGGACTGTCACCTGGATTGGTGAGCTAAAATAAACCCCTCCTCTAAGCTGCTTTTGGTTGGGGCATCTTATCACAGCACTAGAAATGAAACCAGAACATTGTGACTCCTCAATGGAGGTGGCAGATAGACCATTTCATCCAGAGTCTGTGAGAAAATGTCAGTCATTCATTTTCCAGTTATACTACATTTATCATTTAGATTTCTTTTTATAGTCATAGCGGAAGGAGCCAGCCGGGTGTGATGGCACATGCCTTTAAGCCCAGCACTCAGGAGGCAGAGGCAGTCGGATCATTGTGAGTTTGAGGCCAGCCTGATCTACAAAGGGAGTCCAGGGCAGCCAAGGCTACAACAGAGAAACCCTATCCCAAAAAAAAAAAAAAACAAAAAACAAAAACCAAAACAAAACAAAACAAAGTTCATCAGTAGTGCACTTACCTAGTGGCATCTACAAGGCCCAGAAGTCAATCCCTAGCCCTACAGAAACAAAACAAACAAACACATGTGTACATAGAGGAACACATTTTCCAAACATGTCATGAAGTTTTTAGTCCAAGATGGCTGCCTTTGTTCAGTTGATGGTTTCCAGTGTTGATTCTGTCACTGTCTCCCATTTGCTGCCACCAGTAGGCAGCATATCAGGAACATTATGGGCAGAGCGCCTGTTTTCTTTCTGCGCATCAAGGCCAATGAGAGAACAAAATCATTGTGTTACTTGGAGTACAGCTGTAGGAGGCACGCCTTGGTGTCGTGAAGTCTCGAAAAAACCTCCAAGTGCATCGTGTTGGTTTAAATGAAAATTGATTGCTATGGGCTCATGCTTGAATACTTGCTCCCCAGTTAGGGAAACTATTTGGGAGGACTAAGAGGTATGGCCTTGTTGGATAAAGGTGTATCATGGGGAGAGGGCTTTGAGTTTTCAAAAGCCCATGTCAGGCCCAGTCTTTCTCTCTCTGCCCGAAGCCTGTGGGTCAGACGTAAAGCTCTCAGCTACTGCTCCAATGCCATGCCAGTCTGCTTCCCACCATGATGTTAATGGACCAACCCTTTAAAACTGTTAAATGCTTTCTTTTGTAAGAGTTGCCTTGGTCGCGGTGTCTCTTCACAGCACTAGATAAGCGCTCTGGACTGAACTTGTATGTCCCCTGATGTGTATTCGCATCCTGTGCCCCATTGTGGATGGAGGAGCAAGGAGGGCTGTGGAAGGTGTCTCTGTTTCTTTTCCTGTAGCTGTCATAATCTGATAAAGCATCTTAAGGGAGAGAGGGTATCTGTTGACTCACAGTTCCAGTTACAGTCCATCCTGATGGGGCAGTCACAGTGGCAGAAGAGCTGGTCACATTGCATCTGTAGTCAAGAAACAGGGAGGGACAAGTGCATGCTACTCAGCTTGCTTTCTCCATTTCTCCAGCCTGGGGTCCCCGCCCAGGGAAGGGTCCTGCCCACAGGTGAGGTGGTTCTTCCTGCATCAATTGACCTGTGAGGTCTATCTCCCTAGTGAGTCTAGATCCTGTCAGGCTGACAACACTAACCATCCCAGAAGGTAAATAAGTTCTGATGAAGCCCTGAGGGTGGAGCTCTAATGATGGGTTTAGTGTCTTCATGAAGGGAGACGCTCTGGAGGCTCCTCCCTCTACCAAGCGCAGGCACAGCAAGAAGGCAAATCAGGAACAACACCTTCGCCAGTACTAAGCCAACATCTCAAACTCAGACTTCTGGCTTCCAGAACTTTGAGAAATAAGGTACCCAGCTGTTGTGTTTTGTCACAGCAGCATGAGCAGACTGACATAAGACTTGCTGTTCTAGGAGGACAGACTGACATAAACCAAAAAGCTCTATAGGCAAAGGACACTGGGAGCACAACATCTGGGCTGCAATGGGCCGGGTGTGTGATGAATTCTGAACACAAAGGTAACGACCAAGGCTGGGACCATTCTCTCCCATAAAGCTCAAATCCAAGTTTTTGAAGAGGCCCATTTTGAACACACCCTGAATCGAATGTGGGAGTCTGGCAGTCAAGATACGAAGAACAATTTACTTTGTACATGAGTACTCTGAAAAGGAAAGCATGGCAATGGGACCTACAGGGGGCAGACTTGGCCTTGGACCCAATTGTTCTGCTAGCTGGCACTCTGCCCTGGCTAGTCTATTCACAGGACTGACAATGTTTTAAGGTATCAAGTCCTGGCTAAGAAGTCCCATACAAAACCTGGAAAAAGCTTCAGGCACTCTTTCTAGATGCCTTAACTGGCCCCAGAAAGTCACTTGGCTTTTTCTTTGACAGCATAACTTCTGCCCAATGTTCATAAGATCAGCCAGATACAAAGAGAGTTGAGATCCTGGGACCCTAATCTGACTCTCAGTGGGAGGAATGTCAGTCATATTGTAATGACACCTGTAGGATGGGTCATACCATTGATGGCCATCTTTGAAAAACAGTCTGTCCTGAGAGCTCATACCATTAGTCCTCCCTTCTTACCAGGGCAATGCCTTTCAAACAGCCTACAAAGTGACATTTTGACAATGTGGTTCCATACAAATCAATCCTCCATTTATCCTGAACTTCTGGGCGGTGATTGTGCTGTGGATCAAATGAAAATCATGCCGTGCATGAAGAAAACAGTATTTTACTCTGTCCAGAGTCTCCTGTGTCTGTTATTTATTATATATGTTTGGTATCTCATGTTTCAAAGTATTCAGAGAGTTAATCTTTAATTTTCCCTCAAGGAATGTGTGCGCATATGTATATGTTTTATGTTGGTTTAAGTGAAGCCCTCACAAATAAAAAAAAAAAGTAAGTATTAAAAAAACATTTACAGAACAGCTCACTCTTACATGAATCTCTTACAATGAATCTCTCACATCAGCCCCTGATACTAAGCTTCACGTTCTCAGCAATGCAGTACGTCTTCATCCTTAAAAGCCATATTTTAAGGTCATTAAGTTTATGCTATCTATTTGCATTGTTACATTGATATACTTTGTAGTTAAAATATTTAGGTACTTCTGAGGAAAACAAAAAAAGAAAAGAAAGCAGCATTTCATTATTATACCTTGCTTTAAACATACTACAAAGTAATAGTAACCAAAACAAGTACTGGCATAAAAACAGAAACATAGACCTAGAAATATAGAATCCAGAAATAAATGCACATAATTGTGGCCTACTGATTTTTTTAAAATATTTATTTTATGTGGATGAATTTTTTGCTTGCATGTATGTGCATCTCTGGTATCAAAAAGAAAGGACTGGATTCTTTGGAACTGGAGATACAGAAGGTTGTGAGCTGCTCTGTGGGTGCTGAGAACCAAACCTGGGTCCTCTGGAAGAGCATATGTCCTTTTAACTACTTCCCCTCCTCTCCATTTCTCAGACAACTGAATGTTGATGAAGACAGAAAGAAAGAAAGAAAAAGTCTCCTCTTCAGTCAAATGCTCAGAAGCTAGTCATGGTGGTACATGCCTATAACCTTCAAGCTGAGAGGCTATGGCAGGATGATCCTGAGTTGGAGGCCAGCCTGGGACCATAACAACATCCTGTTTTAAAAAACTGCAAGAAGGGCTGGAGGGGTGGCTCAGAGGTTAAGAGCTCTGGCTGCTCTTCCAAAGGTCCGGAGATCAAATCCCAGCAACCACATGGTGGCTCACAACAGTCTATAATAAGATCTGGAGACCTCTTCTGGCATGCAGGCACACATGCAGGCAAAACACTGTGCACACACACAATAAATAAATACGATAAACAAATAAATCTTTTAAAAACTGCAAGGAATTTGGATATTAATATGTAGAGGAAGGGATCTATACCTTCCTCACTCACTACAAAAAATAGCTTAAGGAGCTGGAGAGATGGCTCAGCAGTTAAGAGCACTTACTGCTTTTGCAGAGGACTCAGGTTTGGTTCCAGGTACTGACATGATCGTTCACATCACCTGTAACTCCAGTTCCAGGGAATCTGACACTCTTCTGGTCTCTGCAGCCACCAGGCATGCACATGATGCACCTATATACCTGTAGCTAAAAACACTCATACATATAAAAAAATCATAAAATACCCCCAAACCTTAAAATAGATCAAAGACTGAAATATAATCAACCCCCTAAAAAGAAAACATGGGTGAAATGCTCTGGGCATTGGTTTAGGACAAGTTTTCGTTTTTCAGAAGTATACAACTAAAGGGAAAAAATTGTAAATCCAATATATCAAATTACAAATTTCTGCACAACAAATGAAACAGAAAGATGTGACCACCTATGGAAGGGGAGAAAGCATTCACAAACTATTCATCTAAGAAAGAGGGTTAATCTGTAGAATATGTAAGAAACTCAATTCAATAGTTAAAAAAAAAAAGCAATCATTTGCTTTTAACATTGGTAAATGACAGGAGTAGACATTTAAAAAAAACATTAGCCAAATGGCCAACAAAAATGTCTATGAATAAAAAAAGGCTTATTGGGAAAAAAAAGGCTTATTGGGTGAATTATCAAGAACTACGTGGGGACCACAGGAATATGTCATCCTACTCAACTTAGAATGGCTCTTATAAAAGAGACTAAAGGTGGTACTGGAGAGATAGCTCATTACTTAAGAGCACTGCCTGCTCTTGTAGAACTCCAGGGTTCCATTCCCAGAACCCACATGGTGGCTCACAACTGTCTGTAACTCCCCCTGACAGTTGTGAGCCATCCTCTTCTGGCCTCCATGGGTACCAGGCACAAAAGTGGTGCACAGACAGATATGCATACATGTAAAATGTCATGCACAAAATAAAATAAAAATAAAAAAGAGTAAAGTAATAAGTGCCGGTCCGACAGAACGCAACTCTCATACATTACATGACGAAATGTAAATTACTGCAGACATTATGGAGCATTCCTTTAAAGAAGCTGAAAAATAAATCTGATCTGATCACTCTGTTGCTAGAAGGGAACACTCTTAAAGGAACTGAAATGAGAATGTCAAAGGGACACTTGCACTTTCATTTTATTGTAGCGCTTTTCACATCAGCCAAGATAAAGAAGCAGCCTCTGTATCTATTGATGTACAAATGAGTCAAGAGACTGAGACATGTGTACCCGGTAGAATAGTAAAGAGCCATAAAAAGAATGACATTCCATCCTTTACAGCACGTGGATGGAACTGGATGTCGTTATGGGAAGAAAAATAAGACAGGCTTGGAAAGATGATCACCACACATAGATACATGTAGCAGCTAGAAAGTTAACCTCAGAGTAGAGGAAGGCATGGGAGGGGCAGATGGAGAGAGGGCAACTGGATAGAGGAGGAGTAATTTCTTCTGTTCTACCTTGCATAGTGGGATAATAATTAATGAGATATACCTGTGAAAGAGAAACTGAACCCTCCCAACACACACACACACACACACACACACACACACACACACACACTCCTCTACCTCCAACAAAACAGATATGCTAATTACCCTGTATGATGGTCAGTTTTGTTTGTCAGCTTGCTACAATCTAGAGTCACCTGAGAAGAGTCTCAATGACAGATTGTTCAGCTCAGATTGGCCTGTGTGTGTGTGTGTGTGTGTGTGTGTGTGTGTGTGTGTGGCGGGGGGGTTATTGATTAAATGAATTGGTGCAGAAGGACCTAGCCAACTGTAGGCAGCACTGTGCTCTTGGGCTGGGTCCTGGACTGAGGAAGAGTGAACTCCAGTGAACATAAACACACATGCCTTCATCCTCTCTGTTCTTGACTGTTGATGTGACTAGATGCTCCAAGTTCCTGCTACCTCAACTTCCCTGCAAATGATACACTGTAACTAGCACTTATGAGGCAAAAGGAACCCTTTCTCTTCTAAGCTGCTTGCTTGTATTTTACTGCAGCAACACCACACTATATTAAAGCACTCTATGAGTCATTGTTTATACGTGTTGAAATGTCACACTGGACCTCATAAATATGTATACCAGGTACAATTACTAAGTGTCAATCAAAAAGAGTATTAAAACATGATATAAACTACATGTTAGAGAGTAGAAGAGAATCCCTATTCCAATCTGTATCTACCATGGCAAGTGCAGTAACATATGTGAAAACGACCAGAAAAAAACCAACCAGGTGATTGTAGCTGTGTAGTTATGAGTTTTAAACTTCCTACCTGTTTTACTCCTATTCTCTCTTACAATTTTTTTTTGTGAAATAGAAATAACAAAGTCTAGGTGCCTCAAGTCAGAGTTGAACATAACTTTTCCCCATTTAAAGAAATGGACATATTCTACCCTCCTTAAAAGAGCTAGGTTGAGCAGAATTTAAAGTCTCAAGGTGGAGGTGCTAGAGGTATTTTCGCTCTCCCAAGTACTTTTTTCTTTTTGAGACATGGTCTCATGTATCCCAAGCTGGCCTAAAGCACCCTGTGTAACAAGTTCAAGGATGAATATGCTACCATGTATGGTTTGTGCAGAGCTGGGAATCAAACCTAAGATCTCATGCACACCAGGCGAGCAGAGCACTCTATCAACTAAGCTACATCTGTAGTCCCACTGCTTTAAAAAAGTTGCCAGTCCTCTGTCACTTTCCCAGTTCCTATCATCTGTTGCTCTTCAAACCTTCATTCTTATCTGTCTGATATACCACAGATGTTCAATATTTACAGTTTTAGGAATGTGGTCGCAAGTCACAGAAAACTCAACAAATTGTGGCATACCCCCTCCTTAAAGCAGAAAGGTAGGTAGAGCAAGGGTTATGCAGCTACCTTAGTGTGCCCTAAAGAAGCAGGCTTCATTGCCTTGTTTTATATTTCTTAGTGCAGTTTTCCTCAAGGTCTCAGAATGACTGCCACACCTCCTGGCATTGTATCATATCATGGTTCCCATCATGAAGTAGGGGAAAGTTGAAGGACACAAAGTTTGCCAGGACTTCTTTGATGTCCTAGCTCTCCCCTGGAACTTTGGTTTATGCTCTAAGGACTAGGGCTTTGTTTCACTGCAATGCTCTGTGGAGGGAGCAAGGAGGCTTCGCTTTTTTGGCCTCTACAGTGTAGAAAAGGGAAGGAGAGGGACTTGAAATAATGACCGACCTTCCTAAAGCACTTATCAAAATTATGTTTCATTGAACTATATTGTTTCATCCACACACTGTCCTGGCACATTCTTACCCACACTTTCCCCTCTTCCTTCCTTTAACTACTCTCCTGGGGAAGGTGGGGCTGTGCTCATGAAGAAATTCTTGTTTTCTCTCTTCCACGAGGGCACCAGTTCTTCACTTCTACTGTGGTTCATGGTCTCTCCTGAGGGTGAGAGTCACCGTCTTCTCTGCTCTTTCTACACAAACATATGTCCTTTGCATAACCTGACACCCTGATCTCTCCACTTCTGAATTCCAAGGTCAGTCACAAGGCCAGGTCCTTCCTGAAGGCTTCACCATCCCTCTTTCCTCTCAGCCCCGCACGTGCTGTTAACTTTCTTCGTGGAAGTTGAAACCAAATGATTGAAAGTGGTACTGTTTGCAAAACGTCCGGTGCTTTGCAGGTGCTCAAACCTGTATATCTGGCTATTAATATCTTATCACCTAGATCGGATTCAACTCGTTGATGACTGGTTCTGAATCTTAAGTCTGACTCATCCTTTTAACGCACACCAGGCCTGGCAGAGGGCATTGCTCATAATAATGCTGCGCCCATGTAATAAGAGGATGGGCGAAGGAAGCGCCACATTGCTGGGATGCGAGACATTCCTTGAGCCTGAATGGCAGCCAACTTTTCACAGCGAAGCTCTTCACTCTTCCGCGCGGAGAACAAGTAGAAGCCAGGCTGCCTCCCGAGCCCGCATCGCGATGACGTAACTTCTCCGTCACTTCACTCCTCCCTCTCCACGGGAGCCCGAAAGGGGGCGGTGTAGGTAAACCTCGCTTCGCGCGGCCCTCTGGGACGGCTGCGCACGCGCAGCTTCCGGCTCCTGGCCTCGAGATTTATTTGACGCTGCCCGTTTGGTTCCCTCAGAAGCCTCGGGTCAAACCCGCTGCGCAGGCGCATTGGTCCCTTCGGCTGGGGAATTATTTGACGCCACCGCCCCTGGCAGTCGGAAGTTGCTTGAACGGAGCCCAGCCGGCCGGCCAAGCGACCGGTCTTCGTCGTCCCCTTGGCGCCCTGTGAGAGTCACCCACGGCTGGACGGACTGACCGCCGGAGGAGGGCCGGCCGGGGCAGTGGCAGCGCGGGCCCGATGGCGCGGGTCGCGTGAGGCGGCAGGCCGAGTGCGGCCCGCGGTGCGCCCGCCCAGCGATGCGGGCCCCGCCCGTCGCCTCAGGTACGCGGCGGCCGGCGCGGCCGGACCCTCCCCTCTCGCTTTTTTTTTTTTTTTTTTCCCTTCGGCGGCCACTGGGGCGGGGTCTCTCTCACCCTCGGGTGCTCCAGGGGCCGGGCCTTGGCACGCGCTTTCCTGGGTTCTGAAGTGGACGCACCCGGCGCGGGAGCGCGGTCCTGGCCCGCGGCTTCTGCCGGGTTTGAGCGGACCCAGGAGGGTCGGGCTGGCCGAGCGCGCCCCTGGCAGCCTGGGAACAGGGGCGGGTCTGAGAGCGGCGGCGGCAACTCCGGGGAGAATGCGGGCCACCGCGGGGCTGGTGGAGTTGCTGGGCTCCGGTGAGGATGCTGCCCGGGGCACGGTGACGCTCGGGGGAGAGTAAACAGCCACCCTTAGCAAGCGCTTGTTGTCCGCCAGGCCCAGGCCAGATCGGGAACTTCACCACCCTGAATGACAGGACTGTTACCCCATTCTACCGGCCAGGCAACCGAGGCCCAGGGCGCTCGGGCGCCTTCGGTGCCCAAGGTCATATAGCTGGGTAATTTGAACTCAGGCAGCCTTGACTATCCAGTCCAGTTTCTTGACAATTAGGTCATTGGATCTCCAACTTTGATGCACGGTAAAATCGTTTGGGGAGTTTGGAAAAGATTGCTGGTGCTGCAGCACGCCAAAATAGTTAAACCAGGAAGCATGGAGCGGGTGTGTGTGTGTGTGTGTGTGTGTGTGTTTGTATTTGTATACTGGTATACAAATACCAGTATTTTTCTGGAGATTCCCTAGTGGTTCTGGGGTATAGTAAGGTTTGGCAACTGTAAAAGTATATATAATTATCTCAGAGGTTCTGGAGCGTCTTAGGATGCAGGAGGATGCTTGTTAAAAGTACGGATTCCATTCTCTTTGCGCCCCCCCTCCAAAAAACAAAAAACAAACGCGCGCCCTTGTTCTGTTGCTGGAACTCTTCATTTTTCTTCCTCAGCCTCCTGAGTGCTAGGTAGGATGAGAGAGCTTTTCCTTAGGTCCATTGACTGCCACCCTTTGGTAGGTAGGCAGGCCTCCTTGAGGGTGAAAAGTAATTACGAATTCTTAGCTGAGTTTAAAAAATTTATACATCTCCTGCAAAAGCTATTGGTCTGCAGTTTTCCTTAATATACAGTTCTCATGGTTATGGTTTCTCTAGCCTCTGGGTTTTTGCATATACTGTTCTTTCTCCATGTTTTCTGAGCACCGTACCCTAATGCACATACTTCTCTCTTTCATACACATAATCATTTCTGTCTGTTGCCTAGCTCAAAACATTCCCTTCAAGATCCTCTGCTTCTCCCCAGACCTCTGCCTACCTTCATATTTTCCTATCAGCCTTAGTGTTATAGTTCTCGCTCTTCTTTGAGGTTTTGATGGGCTTGATGGCAGGGACCATGTTTTCTTGTTCTCTGTTTCTTGGAGTACTTTGACCTAGAGCTGACAAACCTTTTTGAATACAATGTTTTAGTCCCTTTATGTCACAGATAGACCTCATGCTGCAGAGGCATCTATTTCTATTTTTGTAAAAGATATTTGATGTTCTTAGCATATGGAGTTTTTTTTTTCCTTTTTCCTTAGGAATAATTAGGCTTATTCATTTATTCAGCAGATGAATAAAATGTTGAATTTTTATCCATGGCAAGGCACCATGTGCAACTATGTTCCAGAAACATTGGTTGGTTCAGCTGGGCACATATCTTTAATCCCAGCACTTAGGAGGCAGAAGCAGGTGGATCTCTGAGTTCCAGGCCAGCCTGTTCCAAGACAGCCATACAGAGGGCTATATACAGGGCTATATACAGAGACCTGCCTGAAAGAAACCCAGCCACCCACCCAAAAGCAAAACAAAACAAAAACCTTAGTGAGTTTTAATGTTAACTTCATCTCAGACAATTGATTCCATGATGGGATATTTCTTATTGCTTTTGGGACTTTGCATGTGGTTGGTCCTTCCTCATTGTTTAAAAGAAGTGTTGTCTAAATACTCTTGCCTTGTGAGTCTGCATAAACACAAGCATATGGTTTATTTCTGAGTTATAGTTCATCCTAATGTTTTGTTTTGTTTTTTTTTTTGGTGGGGGGAGCAGTTAGTATTTCAAGACAGAGTTTCTCTGTGTATCCCTGGCTATTCTGGACTTGCTTTGTAGACCAGGCTGGCCTTAAACTCATAGAGGTCCTCCTGCCTCTGCCTCCCTGAGAGCTGGGATTATAGACATGCTACCATGCCTGGCTTAGTTCATCCCATTTGATGAGAGACTAAAACCTTGTTATCAGAGCAACTGACAAACTTGGTGTAACTTCTTGCATAATGTCTGAAATGCCATTGCTGCATAAGCTTACCAATTTTAAAGGAAGTCAAAGCAATAATTCAGAATGGATCTCTCTTTGGTTTCCCCTCTTAAAATTATTATTTTTATATGTATGGGCATTTTGACTGCATGCATGTATTTACACCACTTGGGTGCTTGCAAAGGCCAGAAGAGGGAGTCAGATCCCCTGGAACTGAAGTTAAACATGTTTGTGAGCTTCCATGTTGTGCTAGAAATTGAGTGTGGGTGGTCTGCAAGAATAGTCAGTAAGTGCTCTTAACCACTGAGTCAACTCCCTAGTCCTTTTTCTTGGTTACTCTTAAAGCCGTATGAGATTTAATAAAAGTCAGGAGGTCAAATTTTATAAGATGGTCATTAAGAGGTTTGTTGACAATGAAGATCTGCCCACTCCTGTCTTTTTATATTCCTACTGGGAGTTGAATACAGGGCCTTCTACACAAGTGCCCCACCACTGTGTCACCATTACATACACACACTTATACACATATATGTATACATACACAGCACTATGTAGCCCTGGCTAACCTAGAAATGGCATTGGCTATGTAGACCAAGGTGTCCTTGAACTCACAGAGATCTGTCTGCCTCTGTCTACTGAGGGATTAAAGGTATGTGCCGCTATACCTGGTTATATTTTTTATTTTGAAACAAGATCAGACCAAGCTACCTGGGTTGACCTTGAACTTAGTCTGTAGCCCAAGGAGGCCTTAAACATAAGATCCTTCTGGCTCAGCTTTCTGAGTACCAAGGATTGTAGGCCTGTACCAGCATGCCTAGGTGAGATTTTTTCTCCCCAGTTAAATGTGAAGTATGTAGATTAAATAAAACTATGTATTTTATAAAACTTTTTACAGTATAAATATGTTAGGGAAGGTGTTCTTGTTCCACATATACTGTTTCCTTGGTTTTTAGGTTGAGGCTAATAGAGGTGATGGAACGAAGGTGTTAAAATCACCTGCTTAAGAAACTTGCTCTTGTTTCTGATCAGATATGGAGAGAGTATCCAGTTCTGGTCTTGGCACATGGAAGAAGTTCATTTTTTTAAAGCTTGAGGTTTAAGTCTTTAGTTGGCTTCCAGTGTATGGGTGAAAGTGTTCACATGCTCAGCTAGTGACCAAAAGCAGCTCTAATCACAATTACCTATGACTTTGGCAGGAATTCTGTCTAATTTGAGGTACCTATCAATATTGTTCTTGACATGTACAAAGGTCATTTAGAATGAATGATTTCTTGTGGTATAAGATAAAGTTTTAAGTTGGATCTTCTGCTCACACCTATAATCTCAGCTAAGGCAGGAAAATTGAGGCCACTCTTGAATTATATAGTGAGAGCCTGTCTCACTTCCCTCTTCCAAGATGTTTTAGAATTAGTGTCTACATAGTTTAATTTTAACCTTTTGTGGATGAATTGTCATGCCTAAAGCTACATGGTGAGCTTCTAGCATACTCAGGACTGGAAAAATGGGCCTTCTTCCTCTAGACTCAGCGTTTTCTTCCATATCGTCCCTGCTGTCCCTCATGGGAAATGTTCTTTTTGTTGAGAGACAATTGGAGATAGGATAGTGGACAGTGTAATCTGCTGTGTTTAAGATTAGAACTGTTATGAATGTTTGGTATGTGACATGCATGCATTTTGTTATATAAATTAGAGATATTGAATATAAGATACAGCTTATGCCCTTAAGAAATTCTGTAGTTAGAATTGCAATTAAAATGAAAGTAGTTTTTTTTTTGTTGTTGTTTGTTTTTGATTTTTGAGACAGGCTTTCTCTGTATAGCTTTGGCTGTCCTGGAACTCACTCTGTAGACCATGCTGGCCTTGAACTCACAGAGATCTTCCTGCCTCTGCCTTTTGAGTGCTGGGATTAAAGGTGTGCACCATCACCTTTGGCAAAAGTAGTATCTTAAGAATTAGTGTCTATATAGTTTATTTTTATGAAAATAAAATTTTCTATCGTAGGTGATCAGTCCAATATACTGTTTACTAGTTCTGTGTGCCTACTAAACACTTTAAATGAACTAAAGGAACCGAGTTCTAAGGTTATAGTTACCCACACCAGTAGATATGATACTGGGACTATCAGTCCCAGGACAGACGATGGATGGTGCTGGCTGGGGCTGGAGTGTATTTACATTTTCTTTCATAGACTAGCAGAAACCATCTGTTTTCACCTCTGGGAAGAACTGCAGTTAGGACGTGTCTTTCTTCTGTAATTCAGGTGCTTGATAGGATCCTTAGCAGTTACAAACTGGCACATAGCTGAGTCCATTCTTCTTCTTTTTCTTTTTTTTTTTTAAGTGCCAGCTTGGTGGATATTTGCTTTGTGATGTCATTAAGATCACAACAGAATTAAGAAACGTCCTTCTGTCATCAAATTATGTGGATGAATTTGTGTGCACTTGTGCCATAAGATCCAGTAACACCTTATTTATTTATGGAGCACACTGCTACTCTGTACCCTGTTTTTTATAGCTTAACTATGTGTCTTTCTTTGTATGTTCTCAGGTCTGTTGACTTAGGCTGCTGTATTTGATCCTTCTCCCAAGTCACTTTAGATAGGTACTGAAGGTGTTCTCCCTGTGTGAGAGACAGGGAGACTGTGAAAAATAAACGTAGAATGACTTGTCCAAGGTCATATGGTGAGGCACAGAGTCAGAAGTATTGGACCTTGAGGCAAGAGGTCGAGTTTCTTGTCCCAACATTGCAGTTACATGATGTGATCCTGAGCAAGTCATAGTCTTATTTGTCTCCTTTCCTAATGAATGCCTAGTGAGTCTTTCTAACGTAAACATCTAGGGTAGTTGTTGGAGTAAAATAAAACAACATAATAAAAGTTTTTAGAAATTGGTCAGTTATATTTACATAAAGACCATTATTATCAAGATCTCTGGTAGTTTTAATTTGCTGCCTTGTAGCTGATCACATCATTGAGCATATTTTTTTATTTATTTTTATCATTGAGCATATTAAATTCTATTATATGATGTTTCTTTGATTTCTGTTTTAATCATTATAAAACTTTGTCTTGGGCAGCCATTCGGTTCAGTTTATAGCTACATACCTAAATCCTAGGACAGCCTGATACATAGAGCTGTTTAATAATATTTACTTAGTGACTTAACTGATATCTAGATTTACTTCAGAAAGTTTGCAAACAATTGTTCTTTGTAGTTTGACTTGAAGCTCCTTGGGAATAGTGTGATTATTACTGCAGTACTCACTGTGCTTGCTGTATAGAATACATGTGATGACTATTGTTTGAGTCAGTTGATGTGATGAATATTGGGTTGTGGTATTGTTTGGTTATTGTTATTTAGACTGAGCTTACATGTGGGATGCTTACAAAGCTTTAAGATGGCAAACAGCACAACCTCATATGATGACAACCTCTAAGAAAAGGGTCCATGCAGAGGTTAGAAGGAAACCAGGGATCAAGAGGGTGTATTCTGTCTTCCTCCCATAGTGTTTACGTCTGGAGCACTGAAGGTAGAGGCAGCTCTGCTGGCAGCTGAGGTTGACAGAAGATAGCCTATAGGAGGAGAGTCATTATATGCCTTCAGTTATGTTCACTCTCCCATGAACTGCTGTCCTACCCAGCATATCAGTGACATTGGAGTTTGCTGATCTCCTATCTGTCATGGCCGCCTCCATCAAATTATGGAATATCAGTTTCTGTTGTATCATTCCTATGATAAAGTGACGGGGTAGGAGGCAGTTGGAGAAAGGAACAGATTGTAGACTTTTGGACCACTTGAGGCTCTTCAAGTCTATCAGCACTACTATACACTGTGATGTCTAATCCTGCATAAAGAGGTGTGGCAGTCTTGAACCCACACTTGAGCCCCTGGAATATCACTATATTGGTATTGAGGAAGTGAGCTTACTGTCTGCTTCCCAGTTGACAATACAGTACCTGTATATATTCACTGGTTCTGACAGATAAGGTGTGTAGAATTCTAGGACACTGTTCAGGAACATAGTGGTGGTGTTGTTGCAGAGGGAGCAGGTAAGTTGGGCCTCCAGGGTATATCTTCCTTGGAAGGTGGCTTCTGGTGTAATTTTCTGCATTCCCTGTCTGCAGTTGGACGTACTTGCACTTTTTTTCTTGTTGCAAAGTTTTAGTTCATGAGGACACAGCCTGCCCCCGGTTTTTTTGTTTTTATTTTTAAATTGAGCGTATGCTATTGTGCATATTTGGTTAGAGGACAACTTGTAGGAATTTGTTCTCTCCTTTCACCATGTGGATCCTGTGGATTGAACTTGGGTCCTCAGGCTTGATAGGAAGTGCCTTGCTGAGTCACCTCACAGGCCTTGCTTCCAGTTTTTACTGAATTAATTATAAATCTCTAATCCTAGCTTTTAAAGTCCTTCAAAGTTGGGCATTGCTTACTTTAAAAAAAAAAAAAATATATATATATATATAGTTTTTTTGAAGGGGGGAATCTCACTTCAAGCCTGGAACTCACTATGTAGGACAGGCTGTCCTGAATTCACAAAGATGGACCTACCTTCACCTCCCGGGTACTGAGACTGAAGGGATACACCATCATGTCTGTCATTAAAAAGAAAAGAAAAGCCCGTCAGGCACTGTGGCACACGCCTGTAGTCTGCTCTGAGCATCTTGTTTCAGATGTGAATTTGTTTTAAAACATTAGAAAAGTGTGTGTGTGTGTGTTATGTATGTATATGCATAGGTGTGCAGATACCCAGGGAAGCCAGAAGAGGGTGTCAGATTCCTGGAACTTGAGTTACAGGGAAATGTGACCTACCTGATGTGGGTGCTGGGGATTGAACTCAGGTCCCCTGGAATAGCAGTGTTTTTAACTACTGAGCCATCTCTCCAGTCCTGTTTGTTTGTTTTTTTTTGTTTTGTTTTTTTGTTTGTTTGTTTGTTTTTAATAGAAGGATCTTACAGTATAGTCTTTAGTAGCTTTGAACTTGCCATCTTTGCCTTGGTTTTTCAAGTGTTAAAATTACAGGTGTGTGCCATTATACTCTGTTCCCTGTTATTACTTTCTTTTCTTTTATGGTTGCCCTTTCTTACTCTCATTTCTATCTACCCAATTTTCTTGTAATTACTGTCCAATTTGTATGTTTCATATAAATTGAGGTCTGTGTGTGTTTCCATTTTTTCCAGTACTGATGTTTTGAATCTAAGACCTTGAGCATGTCAGACAAGTATTTTATCACTAATATATTCCCAAACTCTCCTTTTATTTAAAATAATTTTTTTTGAGACAGGGTCTTCCTAAATTGCCAGCTGGTCTTGTCCACTTGGAAGCAGAGGAACTCTAGTGTAGGTGCTCATATAACTTACCTTTCAGGCTCTGTCTTGTCACCTGATCTCACTACGAGACTATGTTAGATAGCAAATTTCAATACATTTTAAAATTTATTTTTATTTTTAATTATGCATACTTTGTGTGTCTGTGTGGGATATGTACATGGGATTACAGGTGTTTGTGGAGGTCAGCAGAGGGCATTAGATTCCCTTGAACAGGATCTACAGGAAATGAAGCACCTGAGGAAAGTGCTGAGAATTGAATTCTGGACCTCTGGCAGAGCAGCAGGCATTCCTCATCTCTGAGCCATTTCTCTAACCCCCTAGTTATATTTTTATTTTTGTGAAACATGTTTTTTTTTTTAAATAAATGTGGTGCAGTCCATCTTATTGTGCTGCCTAGTGTAAATCTTTTTACTTTTTTAATATTAGTAATAAACATACTTGATATGGATATCTGTTTTATCTTTTCAGGTGCCATTTGGATAGTACGTTAGCGGCACGATGTACTCTGAGTGGCGGTCACTGCATTTGGTGATTCAGAATGATCAAGGCCACACCAGTGTGCTACACAGCTATCCAGAGAGTGTTGGGCGAGAGGTGGCCAATGCTGTGCTCCGTCCCCTTGGGCAGGCATTAGGTACCTCTTCGGTGGCTGGTAGTGAGAGTTTGTTAAAAACTGACAAAGAAGTAAGTGTTTTTTATTTCATTCGTTGCCTGAAAATATGAATTGATTACTAAAAAAACTTACTTAGTGTTGACTTTTAAAAAGTAATAGTTAAAATTAGTTTTATTATTTTTAATTTTGTATCTGTATGTAGGTCTCTGTGTGAGTATGTACACTCGAGTGCAGGTGCTTCTGGAGGCCAGTGCTGCTTCCAGCAGCTATGATCCACCTGGCTTGATTGATGGGAATCAAACTTGGGTTTTCTGTTACAGTGCTGACTTTTAATGGATTGCTGCCCAATGTAGTGAGAGTTCTTAGTTTCTATCTCACTTGGGTTGTGTGCTGGGAATTGAGGCCTATGGAACATAAAAAGGAGGAGTTGTGCCTTTTTACTGCTAAGGCTTCTCACTGGCCACCTTCATGTGAGCTGAGTGTTTAAGACAGTCAAGTGTCAGACCCTTCGTGCTAGGTTAAGTCTTTAGATTTGTTTCAGTTTGGAAGTCCCTGTCCTAGTTAGGTCCTATTGTTGTGATGAGACACCATGACCAAAAGCAACTTGGGGAGGAAAGAGTTCATCTGGCTGGCATATACAGAGTCACAGTCTATTGAGGGAAACCAAGGCAGGAACTCAGATAGTGCAGGATCCTGGAGGCAGGAGCTGATGCAGAAGACATGGAAGAATGCTGCTTCCTGGCTTGCTCCTCATGGCTTGCCCAGCCTGCTTTCTTAAAGCACCTAGGGCCACCAGCCCAGGGTGGTACCACTCACATTGAGTTGGGACCTACCCCATCAATCACTAATTAAGAAAATGCTCTTGCCTGCATACAGCCTAGACTTACAGAGGCATTTTCTCAGTCAAGATTCCCTCCTCGCTGATACCTTGTGTCAAGTTGACATAAAACTAGCCAGAATAGGTCTCATCCCTGCTTATAGATAAACACTGACTGAAAGCCTCGCTTAGGCCAGATTTTTCAGGCCATACATAAGTGCTGAGCCTGAGCTCTCTTGTGTGTCTCACTGACTATTCTAGCCTGGCTTCCAGGCTTAAGAGTGCTGCAGAACAATGAAGCACTTTTGGCTGTAAGCCTGGGTAGTTAGAACTGGGTTTGGAATTGCTATTCCTAAACTTGCTGTCCAAAGGGCTCTTAGAATAACTTGTCTTGGAGTTGGTTTTCTGTTTATGGGGACAGGGCACTAAGCTGACATTAAGCCTCAGTCTGAGAATGGTGTGATTCTGTGTAAGGTTAGAATTTTGTCCCTTCTGCTTAAGAAAGTTGATACAGGCTTTTTAGGTCTATTCTCAGACTCCCCTCCCCCCACCTTTTGTGGCAGGGTTTCACTGTGTGTCCCTGGCTCATCTAGAATTCACTTTGTAGACCAGGCTGGGCTCAAACTTACAGAAATCCACCTGCCTCTGCCTCCCAAGGGCCGGGATTGTAGGCGTGCCCTACTTTTATTACTACTACTGTTTATTAAGACAAGGTCTCATTCTGTAGATCAGACTGACCTAGAACTCCCTGTGTGACCAGAGTAGTCTCAAACTTGCAGTCACTCTCCTGTCTCAGCTTCTCAAGTGTTGGTATTATAGATATGAGCCATCATGCCTAGCTCTTCTTACTTTTGATCATTCATGAAATTTCAGACTTGGCTAAAACTGAAGCCTACAGTTACAGAGGTAGTTTGTTAATCCTCCCTTGCCCAAGGATTGCCAAAGGTTGAAGTCCTTTAGTCTTTGTAGTTTTCTCATCAGAGTGCTGTAGCTTCCTCTGAGGATGTGCATAAGACCTGACGGCCTCTCTGGCTGCCGTTGTGATCTCTTGCTGCCTTCTCCTTTGATGAGATGGCATTTGGTAGATAGAAAGTGACCTAGTGTAGCCCCTGGTTATTGTTTTTACTACCTCAGGAGATAATGGGAAGGTACTTTGTTGTTAAATTTTATTTATTATTATTATGTGGTGGGGGTAGGGGGCAGGGGAGCATGTGTGTCATAGTGCACGTATGGAGACCAGAGGGCAAGTTTTAGAAGTCAGGTCTCTTCTTCTACTCTTTGGACCTCAGAATTGAACTCAGGCTAACAGATATATGTGTCAAATGGTTTTACCCACTGAGCCATCAAGGGTACTTTTCCTTTAGAACAATTAAACTACTATGACACTATCCCAAAGATAACTTGTCTTTTTTCTGTTTTCTAATGATTAGCAACCTGTAGCTTCTTTTAAGATTCCTTTTTGGGCTGGGGAGATGACGTTGTGTAGCTCAGACTGCCTTGAACTTGAGGTCTTAGTTGGTAAAGTGCTTGTTTATGCAATCCAATTTTTTTTTTCAAAAAGATATATTTATTTATTATTTATATTACTTATGTCTGCATGTGAACCACTATAGATGGTTATGAGCTACCATGTGGTTGCTGGGAATTGAACTCAGAACCTTTGGAAGAACAGCCAGTGGTCTTAACCTCTGAGCCATCTCTCCAGCCCCTGTACAATCCTGTTTTAATTCAGCCTGGTCTATATAGAAAATTCTAGGCCAGCTAGGGCTACATAGTGGAACCTATGCAAAAAACCAACAAAGCAAAACTAAACAAAACGGCAGAGTGGCATGCAACTGTTATCACTGTCATTCCAGCTCTGGGAATGAAGAGACAGGAGGGTTCTTGGGGCTCACTGCCCAGCCAGCCCCGGGTCAGTGACACATCTACCTCAGCAAGATAGACAGCATCTGTGCAGTGACACCTGAGGTAGAACTCTGGCTTCTACATGCAGGCACACGTGTGTACCCATGTTTACCTGAACACATCCACACTCTGTTCTCTTGTGTGGCTTACTTAACATCCAACACTTCTTCCTCTGAATTTTTTACAGCTTCATTGTGGTTACAGTTTTCTTTAGCATTTATTGCTACTAACCAAAAAATTTAGCCTTTTGTAATTGCTTTTGAACTAAGGACATTTAATATAAGCTTGGTATCGTGGCAATGTGCCTCCAGTTTCAGCCTTTGCCAGGATTATGCAAGAAGATCCTGAGTGTCAGGACAGCCAGGGCTTTCTAGCAAGACCCTGTCCTAATTCCACCTGTCTTCTTCCCCCGGATTCAATATATGAATTTATCTCGTTGGATTCAAATTTAGTAAACCTGAATTCTAGCCAACATGCTGACTGTTCTTTTTGTCTTTGTGTTGTTTACTGATAATTGACCATTGTTTGTTTATTATCAAAGTGTTGTTGTTATAGGACTTCCCTGTTTAGTTTATGCTGTCTTGGACTTACTGTGTAGCTTTGGCTGCTTGAACTTGAGATCCCCTTGCTTTAGCCTCTGGGAGTGCTGGGGTTACAGGCATGCAACATCAACCTAGCCTAGCCTAAATAAAAGTTTTGGCAAGGTAGGTTGGTGGTATAGCTCAGAAGTAGAGTACTTCCCTAGTGTTCTTAGGGCCCTGGGTTTAATCCCTAGCACCACAAACAGCAGCAGTAGCATGAACTTGGTGTGGCCATTGGTAAGCCAGTGGCACCCTTTCCCCAAGTAATTTCAGAACCTTCATCCTGTTATTGTCTGTGGTATTTGGTCCACTTATAAATCTGGCCATTCTACATCCTATGGGCTGTTATGTCTCCATCCTTGTCCATTAGGATTTCTTGCCAAATTTCCAGCTAAAGCTAAGATGTCCCAGTGCCAAAACAGTTAATAATGACTTGGTGAGACACTTTAAAACTTGGAGTTGGAAAACCAGGTTATGTTTCTCATTGAAAGACAAGGTTCCTCTTTAACTTCAGTATTTGTAAACCAGTAGTGGGCTGAATTACTTAAACATCCTAAATTTTATTTTTCTGATGTATGAAATGAGGGCAGTTTACGCTTTTATGTGGGATTATGGTGATGGTGGCTTTTATGAAGGTACTTTTTAAACTGCAGTGATTGTACAATTGTTAGCTCTTGTAATAAGAAAGACCTGGCTTGACTTGGTCTTTTCGAGCAACCTTGTTCTTAGAGATCATCATACCTTTTGTTAAGTGTTTCTTCATATCTGCTTAGTATTTGTCCCCAAGTTTTGTCTGGAATTCACTTAAACATTCTAGGCTTTGGTGTCTAGGATGTAGTTTCATTTTCTTTTTCAATTTAGGAGATTCCCCCCCCCCTTCTCTTAGCATCTTATTTCTTAGCATCTTATTTCTTGGAGCACTTAGTATGTATGTGTTTCTGTGGCTAGATGCCTGGTTCAGACCTTACCCATTCAGTCCTTCTTCACCTGTGTTCTCACCTGTCCATTTTAGTGTTGGTTTAAAAAAAATTATTATTATAATTTATTACAATTTATTTAATTTGTATCCCAACCGTGGCCCCCTTTCTCATTCCCCTCCCCTCTTCTCCCCCTATGCCCCTCCCCTAGTCCATTGATAGAGGAAGTCCTCCTCCCCTTCTATTTATTTATTTATTTTTGATAAAGAAAGTAAGTTGTATAATAAGTTGACCAACTAATCTTCCTTTCTGTCATTTGTTCCTGTTGCACAATCTGAAGATGGAATGTAATGTAATTGGTTTTTTTAAGATTTATTTATTATCTATACAGTATTTTGCCTGCATGTATGCCTGTATACCAGAAGAAGGCACCAGAACTCATTATAGATGGTTAGGAGCAACCATGTGGTTGCTAGAAATTGAACTCAGGACCTTTGAAAGAACAGGCAGTGCTCTTAACATCTGAGCCATCTCTCTAGGCCCTTGAATTGATTTACTCATATTTACTCATGCAAATTGAGTAGATTAAAATCCTACATTTTCTATTTTTTCATAAAAAGGTTTATTTATTTATGTATATGGGTGTTTTGTCTGCATGTACATTTATACACTAGAAGAGGGCATTGGATTCCATGGGACTACAGTTATAGATGGTTGTGAGCCACCCTGTTGGTGCTGGAAATTGAGTTCAGGTCCTTTGGAAGACTAGCAAGTGCTCTTAACTGCTGAGCCATCCCTCCAGCCCCTACATTTTCTATTCTTACATTTCTAGTATCTATAGAAAATTGAAAGGATCATTTCACAGTGAATGGTAATGATATCAGAAGGTAAAAGCATGATTAGGCTTAATATTTAAAAATAATTAAATTTTACCTGAAGTTTGCTCGACAAATACAACATGAATATGTCTCATAAAAAGTATGTGTCTAAAGTAAATTTGATGTATTTGTTGAGATGACTATATCATCAACCTAAAGCATGTGGGCACTAGAAGATGTTGTATTTTAAATTAATGTAATGATATAGATATAAAGGTCCATAATCTTTGTGAATTTTTTTGCTTAGGTGAAATGGACCATGGAAGTAATTTGCTATGGACTGACCCTTCCATTGGATGGAGAGACTGTAAAATATTGTGTTGATGTATATACAGATTGGATTATGGCTTTGGTGTTGCCGAAAGATTCTATTCCACTACCAATTATTAAAGAGCCTAATCTATATGTTCAAAGTATATTAAAACACCTACAAAATCTTTTTGTTCCAAGGTAAGTTATATCTGACTATCTGGTCATTATCAAGATCATAATAAGGTATATATAAACTTTAACAAATATAGAAATTTATTGTTAGTCTTTGAACTTTACTTATTCATTTATGGATTCTATAAATATGAATAAAAAATAGACTTACAGGGTTATGTAATGTTTACCAGGAAGTTTTTGTTTTTGTTTTTGTTTTTTGAGATGGCATCTCACTGTGTAGCCCAGGCTGGTCTTGAACTTGCTGTGTAGCCCATGTTGATCCAAACTCATATCTTCCTGTCCTAGTCTTTTGGGTTCTGATTACAGGTGTACTCTGCCACTCTTGGATTTACCACAATTTTTTTTTTAATAGATGTGTCTTTATTTTAAATACTTTTTGGCCTTGTTTCTGAGATGTTGGATATTTAAAATATGGTAATAGTGACATATTTCTTTCCCTTTTTAAACATTATTTGGTGGGGGTTGGCAAGATGGCTTAGTGGGTAAAGATGCTAGTTACTAAGCCTAATGATCATAGTTTTATCTCTGGAACCCATATATATGGTGGAAGAGAAGGAAAACACCGGCAAGGACACATGCTCGTGTGTACCAACTTGTGCGTACTTTTGAATATCATAATTATTGTCTCCACTTATAACAAGGGCAACTGTTTTCTTGTGGATATGAAGACATAGAATTAAGTAAACAGGGCAGGCATGGTGGTTCATACCTATAATCCCAGCGCTTTAGAGATGGAGTTAAGATTGGGCATTGAAGACAGCAACTCCTTGAATACAGAAGGGGTTGAAAGCCAGCCTGAGAGCTACATCATGAGACCCTGTCTCCAGCCTAAAAAGATTGTTGAGATGGCTCAGTGTGTAAAGGTATTTGCCACTAAGCCTGATGTACTGTTGAAAAACAGTAATGGAAGTTGAATAAATGGTGCTTTTGTTTTTACTTTTCTCTCTTAGAAAGTATGAGTGTAAGTTGTTTTGCTGTTTGATAACTAGTGTGCTCCTCAGAAATGTGTGTGTGTATAGGTCAGTAAATTCTAAAAGGCACTGGTTCAAATGTTAGGGTTTTCTTGGCCAGTGGTAGTATATGAATATTAGGTGAATGTTTTCAATGCTGTATATTGGGGCTTATGATCTAATCTTCCAGTATTAGAAGTTTAAGTTTAAAAAATTTAGATAGTTCATCCAAATGTCATTAGCGCTTACTTAATTAGTTGTTTTTATATAAACTGACTCAAAGTAGAGGAAACTGCCTTTATCTTTTGCTAGAGATTAAGTTAATATGACTTTCTCTTTTACCCATTAGTTTGATATTTTTTCATAATTGAGTGAAGACTGCTTTATCTGTTAAAATTGATTAGAGTTTTAATTGCTGAGATATAATACATTATAAGAAATGCAGTATCTTTTTTTCCTCATCCATGTATACATATTTCCTAAAGCAGTGGTCCACATTTTTTTTTTTTAAAGCTAGCTAAAAAATGCTTCCTATATTGCTGGCTATATGGTGTTGCAATTCCTCAGATCTGTGTAGAACAGGAAAGCAGTTATAGCTTACTAAGTTAATAATTAATTTTTACAACTGGAGTTACAAACAGTTGTGAACTTCCATGTGGCTGCTGAAAATTGAACCTGGGTCATCTGGAAGAGCAGCCAGTGCTTCTAACCCCTGAGCCATCTCTCTAGCCCATAGACTAAGTTAAGAAGCAAGAACTTTACTTACAAAGGCAGCTGGGGAGATGGCTCAGCAGTTAAGAGCACTGGCTGCTGTTGCCCAGGAAGAGCACTCTACAGGGTAGCTCACAGCCATCTATAGCTCTAGTCCAGGGTATCTGGTGTGTTCTTCTGGCCTCTGTGGGCAATGCACATACCTGGTACACAGAGTGCCAACATAAAAATAAACAAACAAACATAAATAAATGTGTTAAAACAGCAGGTGTTAGTCAAGTTCTGGTCAATTCACTAGTCCCTATTCTAAAGTTTTTATGAAAACCACAAGTCACTTTTGAGATTGAAGAAAATCTCCTTTATTCAGACCCCATTTTTTTATGTGAAGACTACCCTGTTTCTTCTACTATTAGAAACTGGAATCCTGTACCTGACTAAATTTAGGCCTTTTGAGTGAGGTTAAGGAACCAGAGGATGATTTATTTCCTTTCCTGCTACTAGGCAGGCTCTACACCTAGAAAGAATGGCTACTGTGGGGAGCGTGTACTATAGTAGCCACCTCAGAAGAATGACAGCTCCAGCGCCCTATTACTGCTTTTATTTCTTATTCTGGGCTTCATATTTTATGGGTGAATAAGGTTTGAAGGCTATTAAGTCATTCTTTATTCTTCTCCAAGTAAGGCAGAACAGACACATTCTTGAGCTGTGTGCTATCTAATGAACTTCACCTCTAGATGAATGTGGGATGGACACTTCTGTCCCCATGTGTATGTCTGTGTGATGCATGCACAAGTGTGGATGCACCCATATACAGAAGTCAGAGGAGGGATTTGGGTGTCTTCCTCTATTGCTCTTTACCTCACTCCCTTGAGACAGGGCCTTTTGCTGAACCAGAAGCTTGCCATTTTGGCTAAGCTGCCTGGCTATCAAACTTCCAGGATCTACCTGTCTCCATCCTGCAACACTGGGGTTACAGGTATACAACCATGCCCAGCTTTTTATGTGAATGCTAAGGATTTAAACTTAGGTCCTTTTATGTTTGTATAGGGAAAGATCTTACCTGTTAAGGTATCCCATACCCCTGGCCCAGTTCTGACTTCTTTAGGGAACATTTAGTGACTTAGTTGTATGATTTGTCTGCAACTTTAAGGTAGGGTCCAGATATGTGTGTCATAGCCTAGGTCTAAGGAGTGGGAGTTCTAGGACTTAGATGATTTGCTGACGTTTCTTCAAGACTCTCCAGCTCTTTGTGTCAAGTCATAATTTATAGAAAATTGACTTTATATCAGTATTGTGTTGGGTTTGTCATGAGAAAGTTGGAGGGCAGCTCACCTGTTGTTAAAGCTGTTCTTGAGATTTTCAGTTGGGATATCTTGAAAAGCGAGGCAAGGGCTATGCCCTGGATCTCTAGCTTTCTCCTCTTCTCCATTTTATGGAATAGTCTTCTTCTCTTAAGGAGCAAAAATGTCGAAAGAGAATTTTGCAACTGTTGTTTGAGGAGCTCTTGGAGCCCTTTGGAATGCCTGTGTTTTTATTAGAACGATAATAGCAGGTGCTCTTCTAAGGAGATACGGACATGCTATATCAATTTTGGACAGTCCATAGGGCCTCCTAACAGAGGTGACTGTGAATACTGTAAACACTTGAAGAAGTCTCATGAATGTGCATTTCAGAAAACTGAAAAAGAATATAAGGGCTTTTCTGCTCCAGTGTGAAGAGCAGAGGCAACTAGGTATGCACTCATCTTTCAGGAGCTAGTTGAATATCTGCAATTATGTGCCAGATACATTTCAGAAAGAAAATCCAGAGGTAAAGTTTACATTCTGGTTTTTCTGTTTTCTCCCAGAAGCTAACTTTTTGTAGGAGAGGTAGATAGAAATCTCAGGATGCTGCACTGAATAGTGGGGAAACTAGCTGTAAACCGAGGAGGGTTGGACTTAGCCCTGCCCACTGGTGCTTAGGCAATGTCATTGGACCACTGTTCTGCGTCAGTAAGTTTTCTGTTCTTTGGCTGTTGCTGTCTCTCTTCCAGGCCTGTCAGTGATATCTGTCTGTCTTCTTCAGACAGGAACAGGGCTCCAGTCAGATCCGACTATGCTTACAGGTTCTGAGAGCCATTCAGAAACTGGCCCGTGAGTCATCCATCATGGCTCGAGAAACCTGGGAAGTCTTACTGTTGTTTCTTCTGCAAATTAATGACATACTTCTGGCCCCACCAACTGTTCAAGGTTTGTTAATGAACTTTTCCCATATATTTCTGAGCTCCAAATATAGTTCACATTTAAACTTACTGAATGATAGACTCAGTGGAAATTTCAAATTTTGTTCAGACTGTTGACAAACCAAAGTTAACAATTTTTAGGCTGGAAAGATATAATATGGGCTGGAGGTGGGGCACATGCCTTTAATCCTAGAGCTCAGGAGGCAGAGGCAGGTGGCTCTCTGAGTTCAAGACCAGCCTGGTCTACATAGTAAGTTCCAGACTAACTAGCATGACATAGTGAGACCACACCTTAAAAAAAAAAGAATGTGTGTTTGTTTTTGTGTGTATGTGTCTAAGTTATTTTGCCTTCAGTGATTATTTTGCTAATGTAGAGAAGGATTTGTAATTAATCATGTTGGAGAAGGATAGGAACAATTGTTTGTTTTGTGCAGTAGCTTATCTTGGAAATACTAGATTAGGGTCTGTGGATAATGAACTGGATGACAAAGTTGTTATCAAAGTAGAGTCTAAAAGCTTGATAGTAATGATGGTGGGATATCTTGCCCACCCGCCTTGAGGTACTATGGAAATGGCCCAGGACCTTGCCCATGCTGGGCAAACACCCCAGCTTAGAAAATATCTTATTTGGCAAATAAAACCTCCAAAGTCTTAAGGTGTTTGATTTAGAAGTATGACATTCATTAGCTAGTGATAAAAAGCCTCTATATAGTTTTACAGTGTATTTCAGAAGCCCTGCTTTGTAGAGTAAAACAGAGTATACATAAACTGTAAGTTGGTATTTGAGTTCCAGGGTCTGTTGTCCTTATTCTCTGTGTACTCTCTCTACTAACGTAAGTTTGTGTGTGTTGTCAGATGTAATGACCAAGGAAATGTCTGGAAGGAATCATGGAATTGCAATGTGGGAAAGGACCCTTGATAGGAATACAGTCTTGTATACAGTAGCTTGCCAGTCATTGGTTCCCCATGCCAGTGACTGATCTCAACAGTGTGAAGCAGGCAATTTACCCCCTTCTTGGGCTCTTGATTATTGGAACTTTGATTTTGCTTGTTTGATGTGCACATTCCAATTACTTTTTCTTCCAGTCCTAACTTTACTCTCTTGGGTTGTGCAGAATGAAGTACACTGGCCCTTCTGGTTTCAGGACTTTGACGTACCCAGTGCCAGTGCTTAGCTTTCCCTGTGCCTTTCTCCACTGAAGGGAAGCTTTATGTGCGTGGAGCATTTGTTGCCGACCTTGGAGTTAGGAAGACCTTGGTGTTTTTCTTCTATTCTTTTTTTATTGGCTGAATGGAGTAGGGACATACTGGCATGGTGGCTCACACCTATAATCTCAGGTGGAAGTAGAAAGATTAGAAGTTCGGGTTACCCTTTACTGTACAGTTAAGTTCCAGGTTAACTTGAGTTGTATGAGAGGAACATGTCTTTAAACAAAAAGCTAATAGGCATTTACAAGTATCTGTCCTGCAGAAATAAATGAGAAGATTCTGTGAGGTCATGCATGAACTGCTTGCCGCAGAAGCTGACTTGTAGTGGTCAGTCATTGTTGGCATTCATCTTTTTCTCTCTTTCCTGTTTGCCCCAAGCTGGAACCTTAAGATCTGTACTAAAAACTAGCAGAACAATTTGAAAATTCTCAAAAAGTAATTCGTTGATGTTCTCTATGATTTCTTCATAGGAGCTTGCTCCTAAACTTCTCAATTTAGTTATTTGAAAAATTGTTATTGACATTACAGCTATTCAGCTTTTGACCAGTTTTCCAATATAATGAATGAAAGATTCTGTTTTAAAAATAAGTATGCCAAAGATATGTTTCTTTTCATTGGCTAGGTGGCATTGCTGAGAATCTAGCAGAGAAGTTGATTGGTGTTCTCTTTGAAGTTTGGTTACTAGCTTGCACCCGGTGCTTCCCAACCCCTCCTTACTGGAAGACTGCCAAGGAGATGGTGGCTAACTGGAGGCACCACCCTGCAGTGGTGGAGCAGTGGAGCAAGGTCATCTGTGCACTCACTTCCAGGTAGGCCATTGTCCTCAACCACTAGACCTTGGAGCAGCTGTTCTCTGCTTCTGTCTTGACGGGCTTCGTGGAATGTATTTTGAAAAGCATGTTTAAAAGAAATAAAGAGGTCAGGGAGATGGCTCTTGATAGAGGTACTTGCCATGCAAACCTGACAACCTGAGCTTAACCCCCAGAACTCGTATGTAAAGGTAAAAGGAGAGAACAGATTTCGCAGAGTTGTCTTCTGACCTTTACATGTGTGGCATGTCATGAGGGTGGATACTGTGTCTTCTTTTAATTAGTTTTGATTACAAAAGCCATACATGCCGATAGAAATATTGGAAAATAGAGCGAACATCCTGTCATTTAAAACTGTTTTTAAATATATGGAAATATTTTTAAATGTACTTTCCCACATTTAGTTTAGTTATTAAAAAAAAAAAAACAGTTTGAGATAATATTATTTACCAGTGTTTTTCATTTGTTGTCTGATTCAAGTCATTTAATTACCTGTATTTATTTGTAAATGATTCTTGAGGTTGCATTTTAGTCTTATATAATTTAATAAATTCTATTTCAATAAATATGCTGTATGATTTATATGTACTGATTGTTTTATTAAAATAAAATCCCTAGACACAAAAGTCCTAAAACATCTAGAATATTACTATTAAGTAAATAAGTTGTTGATTTCAGTTAACTTTTATGGCATATCATAAAAATGTACTATATTCTATACATATAAATACTAAATTCTGAACTTCTTGTAAAGTTGTTATGAATAAATTATATCTTAGTTGTATTGAAGGATTTATAGTGGTATCAGGTTTTTAAAGGTAATAAGAAGCTGGGTATGGTAGCATATACCTTTAATCCCAGCACTCAGGAGGAAGAAGTACACAGATCTCTGAGTTTGAGGCCAGCCTGGTGTGTGTAGTAAGATCTATGCCAGTCTGCATAGTGCATTCCATGTCAGCCAGAGCTAAATAACCTCTGCCTCAAAACAAACACAAACCAGAACCATCCAGTCAAATAATTAGATATGTAATTTTATAGGTACAGTAACAAAAATACATAATGTATTACTTGCAAGTTAAATAGTAAGTTAAATTAAATAGTTTGAATATTTCAGATAAAAGTTTAAATCAGTTTTAAAAGAATTGGAAATCCCTTGAAGTTTATTGTTTTTACAAATCAGTTTTCTTATACCTTTTCGACTTAGCTAAGGTATGTTTAATCTGTTTTCTTATATAATGCTTAAATATATGTTTAATTTTGTCAATAATGAACTTGGTAGCTGGACTTGGTACAGGGTACAGAACTATAATCTTTGTTAATCAGGCAGAGACAGGAGGAGCAGATGTTTATGGCCAGCCCCTGCCATTTAGTAAGATCTTGTTTCAAAACAAGAGTTTTAATGGGCTAGGATATAGTTCAGTGGTAGAGCACTTGCCTAGAATGTGCAAGGCCTAGGTTCAATCCTCAGTGCCATCAAAAGAAAAACAAGTCAAAAAGAAAGAAAATGGACTTAGTGGTGTGTGGTTTTATTTTCCAGATTGCTCCGCTTTACATACGGTCCTTCATTTCCTCCCTTTAAAGTTCCTGATGAAGATGCCAATCTGATCCCTCCAGAAATGGACAATGAATGTGTTGCACAAACATGGTTTCGATTCTTACATATGCTAAGGTATTGTCATTTTACTTTTGTGCTCTTTACCCAGTAAGTGTCTTAGGGCAAGAATTACACTTTGCTTCTGCTGGAATGCAGCATGTGAATGCTAAGCATAGCCCACTGGATGGAGCTGAACTGAGCAGCATGTATGCTGCATCCTGCACCTCCTTTCTCTATTCTAGTGGGCGTGGGTGGCCCTCAGCTGTTCTTGGCTACCCTCTCTAGGAGCTTATTTTCCTGTCTGTTGCTGCATCTTAGATGATGACGTCTCTGTCAGGACTTCATCACAATCTTTGGGGACTTGAGTGTGCCATGCTTTTCTCTGTCCCTGCTAGATCATCATTCTTACTCTTAGTGCTTTCTTCTATCAGCCTCATTTAAAATTTCATTGAAAAACAGACCTCAAATTTCATAGAAGAACCTGGTGATGGTAGCTCACATCTTTAATCCCAGCAGGAAGGAGGCAGAGGCAGAGGCAAAAGCAGGAGGGTCTCTGAGTTTTAAGGCCAGCCTGGTCTACATACAGAGTTGAGTTCCAGGACAGCCAGGGCTACCCAGAGAAACCCTGTTGAAAAATCAAGGGTTTTCCCTCCTGCCGTTCTTTTCTTTATTTTTGTTTGTTTGGTTTTTTGAGACAGGGTTTCTCTGTGTAGCTTTGGCTGTCCTGAACTCGCCTGATAGACCATGTTGGCCTCGAACTCACAGATATCCGCTTGCCTCTGCTTCCCGAGTGCTGGGATTAAGGGCAAGCACCATCACACCTGGAACTGTTTCATTTTTTAAAATGGCATTTATTTATTGTGTCTATTATGATGTGTGTGTGGAGATGCAAATACGTGTGCTGTGGCATGTGTGTAAAGCCCCAAGGACAACCTTGTAGAGTTGATTCTCTCCTACTTTACTTGGATTCTATGGATTGAATTTCAGCTATCACGCTAGCATCATGCAGTGGCAAGTGTTTTAGTCCATTTACCACCTCGCTGGCTCAATAAAATAAAATTTTTAGAAAGAAAACCGAGGAGGAAAAGGAAAGTAGAGGGCTGGAGAGGTGGCTCAGAGGTTAAGAGCACTGGCTGTTCTTCTAGAGGGCCTGAGTTCAATTCCCAGTAATCACATGGTGGCTCACAACCATCTATAGTGAGATCTGGTACCCTCTTCTGGCATGCAAACAGTCATATAGGCAGAATACTGTATAAATAATAAATAAATTTTTAAAAAAGGAAAGAAAAAACTAACCTCTGCCAAATATAAGAACTGTGGTATAACTAGAATCCACTTTTAAATTTAAAACAAATTTTTTTATTTATATATATGAGTGCTCCATCTGCATGTACACCTGCATGCCAAAAGAGGGCATCAGATCACATTACAGATGGTTGGGAACCACTATGTAGGTGCTGGGAATTGAACTCAGGACCTCTGAAAGAGCAGGCAGTGCTCCTAACCACTGAGCCATCTCTCCAGTCCCGATAAAGATTATTTTTATTTATGTGTATGTATCTCTCTGTGTGAGTGTATATTGTATATTTGGGTACCCTTAAGTGGCAAAAGAGTGCATCATATCCATGCAGCTGGAGTTACAGGAGGTGGTGAGTCACAATGAAGATGTTGGGAACTGAACTTGGGTACTCTGGAAGAGCAGTATGTACGCTTAACTAGTGAGCTATCTCTTCAGTCTCCTTTTAAACATTGCTTGTTTACTCAGTACCAGGAATTGAACTTGGGTTTGTACATGCTAAGCATGTAGTCTACCACTTAAACATAGTCCCCTCCTTTATTTATTTATTATTTGAGGCAGGGACTTGCTGTGTAGTTCAAACTGGCCTTGAACCTACTGAGCTTCCTGAGTACAGGGATTGAGCCACTGTGCTCAGTTGCTCTGAAGGAACAGAAGTGTTTTATCCACAAAATTTGCCTATTTCTTACGCTAAGATAGTGAGAAGCTAGCTTTTGTTATGTTACTATATCCTTATATGAGGCAGACAGATCACAAATTTAATGCTAGTATTGGCTACATAGTGAGTTTCATGCTAGTCTGTAACTTCATTGTAAGACCCTGTTTTCAAAAACATTTTAGAATAACTGTTGTGTAATATTTTCTAATTTCTTCATTCCTAATTGATCTCTTAGGCTTTATCTTTGTTCTTGGGATAATACTGGCGTTCTAGTCAGGGTTTGTTTTGGTATAAGTAGTAGAAACCTGGGTTAGCACACGCACACACACACACACACACACAACCACACACCCACACACTATTGCCACCAGTGGAGGAGAGGTTACTGTGAATCCGTGGAGAGCCCTCATTAAACAGTTGGGAAAAGATCAAGCTTTGAATGTTATTCTTGAGTCACGAACACTCAGCCTTCTCTTTCTCAGTTTTCTTCCTTCTTGTGTTCATACCTATTCTCTCTGGTAGACTGTTTGCCTTTTGCTGGTTCCTTCTGCCTTTCAGGAGTGTATGATGAACACTGTGGCCCCAGCTCTGGCTCTTTTAGGTACTGGGCCTTTTCCTCTGCTCACACTCAAAAGAGATACATTAGGTCAAATTATTTTTGTTAATTAGGTTAATATTGCAGACTTCTCAAAGGCATTTGGATAGATTTCTTTTGAATAGGTTTATGTTTTGTTTAAGTGAGCTGTGGGTAGATTGGAAGTAGGACTGTGATGAGTACTCAGAAAGGGCCACACTGTCTGTTGGCAGATTTGTTGGGGAGAGGGCTGAATGTGACGTAGAATGTAAGCAGAATCTTGTCTTTTTTTCTGGAAACAGCAAGGTTCCAATTGGTTTTTACTAATAATTATCAGATGTTGTCCTTGCACTTGTTGATATGTCCATACATATGGACAAGATGTTTATATTAAAAATTTCTTCATGAAATTTTTGTTGGCTTGTTTTCTATTAGTTAGTTTAAACATTTTTGTTTTTTTTTTTTCTTTAGAAAGGAACAGCTTTGTAGACCAGGCTGGCCTTGAACTCACTGATCTGCCTTCCTCTGCCTCCTAAGTATTGAGATTAAAGGCATGAGCCATCACACCCTGTGGAAAAAATTCTTAAAAAATTAAAACTTTCTAGTCTTATTCTATGAAGAAAGCAGGTTCTTGTTTTGTTGTTGTTGTTTATTTTTTGTTTTTTAAAAGAACAAGCTGGCCATGATGGCTCCCACCTTTAGTTAAACTCAGCACTTGGGAAGAAGAGGCTGGGAGGCATAGGCTAGGAGGCAGACAGAACTGGATCTCTGTGAGTTCAAGGACAGCATGGCCTGCATATACAGTTCCAGGCTAGCTAGGGCTATAAAATGAGACCTTGTCTCAACAAACAGATAAACAAAAATGTGTTAAATTCTCAAAGAATTAGTAAAAACATTATTAAAAAAGCCAATGAACAAGCAAACCTGCAAGCCTATAGAGAAACATTCATGTTTGAGTCCCTAGCTCATCAAATAAAGTCAGACTTCTTTTCACATTAAAGAAACAGGCACAAATAATCCTATTCTTTTTTTGTTGTTATTTTTATTTTTGAGACAAAGTCTTTCTAGATAGTCTTGGCTATCCTGGAATTAACTCACATTGAAACTCACAGAGATCTGCTTGCCTCTGCCCACTGAATGATGGGATTAAAGGTTGCACCACTATGATTGAGCAGTAGTCCTAATTCTTACATTAGATGATATGTACTTCTATTCCTATAGACATTTTTAAGAATGTAATGAACTCTTTCTTCTTTTCAACAGTAATCCTGTGGATCTGAGTAATCCAGCCATTATAAGCTCAACCCCCAAGTTTCAGGAGCAGTTCCTGAGTGTGAGTGGGATGCCACAGGAGCTGAGCCAGTACCCTTGCCTTAAACAGCTGCCTCAGATATTCTTTCGTGCCATGCGTGGAATCAGCTGCTTGGTGGATGCATTCTTAGGTGAATTTTGTGTATGTTTCTCTGATTTTGAAGAGCTGTGTGTAGATATTCTATAGATGGAACCTCATAGGGAAGCCCAGAGAAAGAGGAACAAACTTGATGGAAAATAATTTTTAATTCTTTTCAGCAAATTGTGATAACTAGAATGCCTTTCTGTAAATCAAACAAAAATATCAAGAAAAAGACATAAATTAGTAGATAGATGAAGAAATTATACAAATAGTTTGCAAAACATATTGCAAATTGTAGAAGTCATTCCATAAGTTACCATGAAAATAGTTTAAAATGCTTTAGTGACTTTTTTCATGGATATCATTGGTAAACTGTACCTATTGTGTACCAGTGTTTTAGTTTTTCATAGGTAAATATACAAAAAAGGTCAAAATATTTTAATTGTTAAGAGTCATGTTTAATACCTGTCATTTTCTAAAATAACTGTTATGTATATGTGTTAAGTGTATTACACAGTTATAAGTTTTTCCTCTGTCGTGGATTTTTTTTTGTTTTTGATGGTAAATAAGTGCATAAAAATACATTTGATAGTGAAAATGAAAAATACAGTATGAGGCTCCACACTGGATTGTACAGACTGACTAGATGGTCATTGAAATGTTTAGAGTTTGGTTTCTGGTTAATTTTGGTGGTTTTGGTTTTTGTTTTGTTTTTTTGAGACAGGGTTTCTCTTTTAGCCTTGGCTGTCCTGGAACTTGTTCTGTAGACCAGGCTGGTCTCAAACTCACAGAGATGTGCCTACCTCTTGTCTCCCAAGGGTTGGGATTAAAGACATCTGCTATACCTTGTGTATGTTGTTTTTATTTGACAGATTTTGTTTTATTTTATTTAAAATTTTTATTTTATATGCATTAGTGTGAAGGTGTCAGATCCCTTGGAATTGGGGTCATAGACAGTTATGAGCTGCCATGTGGGTGCTGGGAATTGAACCCAGATCCTTTGGAAGAACAGACAGTGCTCTTAACTACTCAGCCATCTCTTCAGCCCCTATTTGACAGATTTTAAATAGTAAAGTTTATTAAAACTTTTACAAAGTAGAAAAAGCACAATTAATAGATTTGTTCTAATTAGATTGCTGCCAATCTAATCAGAATGTTTTAAGATGTTCTTGTACATCTCTAAACTTTCTTGTGTCAAAGGAACAGTTGAAATAATACTAATCATAGTGACTGATTAACAAAGCAGTGAATAAAGTAGTTAAGGGGTTCTCAAACATCTGTGAACTTTCTTGGATGAAAGGAACAGTTGGAATATTAGTCATGGTGAGTGATTACAAAGCAGCAAATAACAGTACTTTGACACCTCCAAAGTTTGTGAAGGTCATTCATCACAAGGCACCTTTGCAAAAAACAATGTATGCTTATTTAGTGAAAACTGCCTAAACTCTCCATGGTTGACAAGTAATAATTTGTTTTCATACAAGTTATTATGTGAAGCAGGTCAGGCAGTGTAGTTGCTGTAGTGGTTTCATCACTGTCAGAAATCGAGACCCTTCTGTCTGGTGGCTGTCTGTTTTGTTGTGTATATCTTGATGTGTGAGAGGGTCCCAGTAGCTCTCTTTTCAAGAGTCAGGAAGGACAGGGAAGCCTGGTTGTCTGTTGTAAGATTTTTCTGGGAGATGTATCCAATAGTAGCCTAATTTTCTAAGCTTAAAACATGGCCACACTCCTAAAAGGGAAGCTTGAAAACATAGTCTTTCTTCTTGCTTCCCTATCCAATTGAAATATGGTTCTGTTACTCAGGAAGAAAGGGTAAGTGAATTCTGGGGACAGTTTCATTTTTCTTGAAAACAAAACTAACCTCTCTTTTTTTTAAAAGGCATTTCTCGACCCCGATCAGACAGTGCTCCCCCAACACCCGTGAATAGATTAAGTATGCCTCAGAGCGCTGCTGTGAACACCACACCACCACATAACCGGAGGCACCGGGCTGTTACTGTGAACAAGGCTACCATGAAGACAAGTACAGTAAGAACAAACGTTCAACATCATTGTTTTGCTTTATGGAGGCTAACTATTACAAGTCCTGCAACTTTCTCCAACTTTTCGTTACTGTGGACACTTACTTATGTTCTTCTGGTAGGTTACTACTGCTCACACCTCGAAAGTCCAGCACCAGGCATCCTCCACTTCTCCTCTATCAAGTCCAAATCAGACTAGTTCAGAACCCAGGCCACTGCCTGCTCCTCGGAGACCAAAGGTTAACAGCATCTTGAATCTCTTTGGATCCTGGTTATTCGATGCTGCATTTGTTCAGTGTAAACTCCATAATGGAATAAACAGAGATGGCAGCATGACTGGTAAATATGCCCAGAAACATGTAGTCATTATCCCCTTTCTGTTTCTTTCTCTTTAGTCTTTCCTACCTGCAAGATTAATACTGATCTTGAAAAGCACCATGTTTCTAACCCAGCAATATGTTGTGCTTAACCCCTTCCAGCTGAACCACTAGAAACTTGTGACGTGTTCTAATCTGTCCTTCTTATGTATATTTTGTGAAGTTTGGCCCTTTGTCTGGTTTCATTAGGGATACTTCAGGTTAGCTACTTTTTGTTGAGTCAAATTCCTTTTTGTAGGTGACCTGGAAATTCTCTTTATGTCAGCCAGGATAATAATAGATATATGAACAATTAAAGATTTTGAGTGAAAATTTACTCATTGAAATGTTTTCTTAGATTTTTCATAGCCATTTAATCATCAGCGCATGTAAATATCAGGAATTTTCTGTTTGCTTTGTGGTAGTCCGTAACATCTCAGATTTTAGCCTAGAGACAATATGATCTGCTCTGGAACTTTGTAAGATTTGCAGAGAATTAACAAGTCAACCCTAGTATCTTTATTAGATTTTACTATGGCATGATACTGGATTTGTCATCTTACTATTATGCTTGGAGCTAGTGCAGATGGATGGTGAGGTAGTACGGAGTGTTTTGATTGGTTATCATCTGTCTTGCACAGTTGAATAATAATGATAGCTGGCATTTATTGAGCTGCCATTAGTATGTGCCAGGTACCTTGTTTATGTATTAAAGAGTATATTATTTGTTTTCTAAATGAAATACTTTTATACAGTCATTGGAGACAGGTTAAGGTAAAAGATGTCTGATAGTATTACTTTCTGATAGTATTATTCTCCAGGGAGAGTGTTGAATCCAGGGATAAATTAATAGTGTTCATGAGGGACTCTGCTTTTTCTTAGAAGCTCATTCACAGCTAGGTTTATGCCTGTGAATAGTTTATAAATGTAACTATTTTGGATGTTCTTAGGAAACTTTTAAATAACTTAGAAAAGTTTTAAGCATAAAGATGTTATGGAATAAGAGGCTGCATAAGTGGGTTAGAAATTTTTTTGCTTGCTTTAGTTTGTTCAAATTCAGGTACTTCATATTTTACCATTTCCTTATTAAAGATCTTGACTAAGTGAAAAGTTTTAAAAACCATTCATGGCGATATTTTCATTATGTTATATACCGTATATTTGAGTTTTCTGAACCATGTTTATTAATTTATGTTATTGTCCATGTCGAACCACTTATTTATTTATTTACTTATTTATTTTGATAATTCTTATAACGTAACCTAACTGTTGAGTATGGAGCTGCTGGCCTTGACATCTCCGAATCTAGCATGGCTCAGTCTGCTGCTTTCTGGTAGGCTTATATAATGAGAATCTAGAACTTTCCATCTCTGGGGAGTTTGTAACAGCTTTGTCTGCAGTAGAAGATAGAACTAGAATTCAAATGATAAGCAGCAGCTCACTTTTCTTTCATTCTTAACCTTCTACCTGGTGGAGAAAGGAGAAACTCTCTTCCTCCTGTCTATATTCAGAGACGCTAAAGGCTGTTACATTACCCAGGAAATTTTGAGGTGTCCAATAGTTAAAATGGATTTAGAGTGCTAGTCTTGAAGTCTTGGATGGGAGGCACAGGGGTTGGGAGTAACGTGTGTTTTCTAAGTACTGGCTGTCATCAAGGAATTCTGCCACATAGTTCACCTTTAACTCAAGTATTTGCTTCTTTGAACTTGTTAGCTTCAATTTACCTCATGCATTGTGCTTTGTAAAAGTAACATTGAGCTGGGAAGGGTTAATGAACTAAAAATTTTAATGCACGTTATGGGCAGTTCAAAACCTCAATTCTTTGTAGCTGTGTAATTTTCTTTGTTCATTGTTTTGCATGATACAAAACCATAATTTCAGACCTGAATGCACAGTTTCCTATGCTTTTGAATTAGCTTGTGGTATCGTAAAGCTTTGAATCTAACTTTTAAAAAGCTAAAAAGCTTCTTAATTTATTGTAAAATTTCACCATCTTTAAAGTATTTTATAATTACTGCTGTCCTTTGATTTGTTTCCATTATTTCTATTATCTTGCAGCATCTTTTATCCAAATTCTTCTTTCTTATAAATCTTGTAAGTAGGAACCAGAAGCTTCTCCTTAATCGCAGTCATGTTTTTATTTTTTCCATAATTCCATTAAAATTTTTGATTGTCATTGTCTATTGTAGTTTTTGCACTTGGGAAGAAAACTATTTTTTTCTGTGTTTTGAATGGGGAAGATTGTTGGCAAAAACAAATTAATCTGCCTGAGTCAATCCCATTATTTCTGTATACTAGTCTGGTCATGTCATGAATTCCAGGACTTTGCACTAACTGTGTTTTGGCTTTTTAATTTTTTTTTTTATTTTTTTAAGCTTTAAGCTTATTTTTATACAGATTTAGTGTTTGATTTGTATGCATTCTGCATGTAGTGTTTTCCAAATGTATTATTGCTGGGTAGCTTATTCTGGACTAAAATGGCTCATGGGAAGTTGCATAAAGATTTATGCTTGACTCTGCATCTATTAAGCCTTCTATCATTACAAAACAATTTAAACATTTTATGTAGAGTAATAAAAGATTTCAGAGTGATCTGTGTGCTATGAAATCTTTTGTTAAAAGCAACTTTCGAAGGGCTTCTGTTTTGGGGACAATGAATGACCATGATAATCCTCCTTACCAACCCAACTTTCTGATTTATCAACCTCAAGTTTGCTGCTGTCTGTGGTTGTTAAAATCCATTCTCATTTGCTTGGTTGGGCAGCTCTTTGGTGTGTGTTTTGGAGCTGGGGGTGGTGGGAATGCCCTCTCTTCCTCCCTTACTCAGTTCTCATTCTTACCTTGTCATATCATAAAGTATTCAAACTGGCATGCAGTTGCCCTCTTAACTGTTTGGTTCATTTGGGTTAATTGTGCAAATTGTAATTACTACTTTTCTTAATGTGTAAGCATCACTCTGTAGAAGGAGGAAAAACAGAAAATAAATAATAGAAAAGGCAAATTCTGTATATATCTGTATGCAGATGTATACAATTGTAGTCTTCTGACCAGAAATTCAATGAAAAATATTTTTTGTAGAATCTGTTGACAATGCTATTGTAAACTAATTGCTATCCATTTCAAAGGAGATATCAGAGAGCCCTTTAAAAAATAAATTAAGACAGTTGGTAAACAAAAGCATTATTGCATTCTATTGAAGTAGTTATGTAATTACACCAATATTTAATCTTTGTGTCCAGGGTCCCATGAGCCTATTTGGCATTTTGACAAAAGTAATAAAATGCTCCTTTTCTCTCCCCAGCCATTGCAACACAAGCTAGCATGGAGTTTCGACGGAAAGGGTCCCAAATGTCAACAGACACCATGGTTTCCAATCCTGTGTTTGATGCAAGTGAATTTCCTGATAACTATGAAGCAGGAAGAGCTGAGGCTTGTGGGACATTATGTAGAATTTTTTGTAGCAAGAAGACTGGAGAAGAGATTCTGCCAGCTTATTTATCCAGGTTTTAGAATTTTTTTTGTTTATTTTTGCATTTATATCATTTGATGGTGAAACAGTTGTGGCCTGGCTTAGTAGCCTAAATCAGTAAGCCATTGTTGGTCTGAAATGCCTGCCACTGTCTTTATGTAATTGAAACTTGCTTGAATTTTTCCATTTTACTTGCCTCATCATATCTGGTAAAGACTTCTAAGTTTCTATTCTAGATCTGTTATTTATTTTATCATTGGTAAATTCTGGAGAGATTTGGAAGTACCACAATAGTTTGTTAATAGATTTTTGGCACAACAGTAGGTTTTGTATACAGTCCAGAAATAAGTCAGCTGTGAATCTTACTCCAGGGAGTTTAATGACTGTGGTGAATAGGTTCATGCAGAATTACAGTGTTGCAGTGGGAACCAAAAATTGGCAGAAGAGAGACAGATACATGGTTTTGAGTGGTTGGAGGAAGCAGCATCTCATACTTAGCCTAGAGGGTTCAGGAAAGAGTTGTGACATATTATTAGATGTTTATACTAGATTTAGAAAAGATGGGTAGTGTTTAGTCTGTTGGGAGGTTAGGTAGAATTCTCTTCTCCAAATCTCTGGCTTCTACCATTTGTGAATGGCTCTGAGATCCATTTAGCTGCTCAGGCCAGAATCTAGGCATCATTTGCCTCTGCTTTCTTTATCTTGAGTTGATTATTTGACTTCTGCCTTGTAGCATTTAACTTTATTTCTCTCTTCACTCTCTTCTCACCATGGCATTTCAGACTTGTTACTCTTCCAAAATTTATAATTCTTGATTCTGCTTTGCTCTTCTCTACTAGTTAATGTGGCTGCTGAAGTAAGGTTACATTCAATTAGAACATTGAGATACCTGTATTGCTAGGTGCCCAGGAAAGTGGTAAATTGACTCCCAAAAGAGGGAACCAACATAAGGCATAGGAAAAACGTGGTATATACTGGTCAGAACAACTTTAACCATGGGCTATTATCTTTAAGTCTGGTTTAATTCAAAGTAAATAAATTATAAGATCGTAGTGATACTTAATATTAAGTGTAAGGTCAAATGATACAGCAAGGCATATAAAAAGTAGGAATCAGGGATTGGCGAGTGTTCAGGGGCCAGAAGAACTCTCCTGCTTCCTGTGCTTCATTCAGAGATACAGACTGGCCTAGAACTGCTTCATTCTCCTCTGCAGATCATTTTCTCATACTGCAATGTGCTTCTTAGTTCCTAGTTGTCTACCCTTTGCCTAGAAGACCAGTGGGGCCAGTTAGCATCTCTGAAATGTGAGATTCTTGGGAAAGAAGATTTCATTAGGTGCCTACCTCTCCTTTAGCTTCATGTAGCTGTGAGAGAAGGGCATATAGGTATTGGAGTTTACTCTTCACAAGGAGGGCCCATTTCTCTGAGGGAGACCTTGGGCTAGGGAGTTATTCAGAATTGTATCAATAGCAGTAAGGGAAAAGGCTGTGAACATGAGCTTTCTCTCTAGCTTAGAAGACTGGGTGAGGTGTCATGCGACAAACTCAGCAGGTTTGTGAGAGGACAAATAATATATTTAAGTTTCAGTCTTGCATTTTAATTGCATGTGGGCCATTTATTGAGAACTGCATATTACATGTCTGTTTTTAGTTGAGTTCTGTGCACAGAAGATAGAAGATAGGTTGAAATGAGTTGAGTAGGCATCCACGAGTGAGGAGATTGTTTCAGAGAAATTTTGCAGAACAGGAAGAAGTATCTAGTGGTAAGAAGAGTATAGCAGTACAGTTGCTGTTGAATAACAGGTGCTTAGGGACTTGGTTGTGGTTGGGAGTTGTAGGAAAAGGATAGTGTGTTCAGGTAGATTCCTCAAAGGAATCTTACTGTGATCTTTATATTGTGGGGAACACAGAGTCTGGTGGGACTCTTTGCTCTCACCCCTCAGAAGCAGTGAAGGAAGGAAAAAGATACAGACTCACCTCTATTTCTTAGGATTGTGAATGCTGCAAAAATTTACTGCTTTAGAATTTGATTAATTGATCCTACCAACTTATTGATAAGTACTCAGACATTTGCTTTGTAGACACGTGTAGGCACCTGTAATTTGATTTGTAAAATTAAATCTTTGTAAAGATTTTAAATTTTAAAAAAGCTTAATAGATATGGATCTTATGATTCTGAGTTGTTGACTCCTACTAGAACTTGAAAGCCTAGAAACTAAAGTGAAGAGTGCACAAAGGCTCTTCAGATAACCATGTAGAAAATATTAATAATGTGGAAACATTTGACCAGCAGTTTGTTTAAAATTTTTTTCTTGCTTTCCTAGATTTTACATGCTTTTAATTCAAGGTTTGCAGATAAATGATTATATGTGCCATCCTGTCTTGGCCAGCGTTATTCTAAACTCCCCTCCTTTGTTCTGCTGTGACTTGAAAGGGATTGATGTTGTGGTTCCTTACTTTATTTCAGCTCTTGAAACCATTTTGCCTGACAGGTAAGCTGTCATTCTTTACTATTGTGTCAGTTGTCTAGTTAGGCTTGGTCTGTTTGGGACTTCCTCTTGTTTGCTAATTTATCTTATCTAGTTGTTTTCACAGTCCAGTGGGACCCATGCTACATTAAATTGAGTAAAGAGCATCCAAACCCTCTCAGTCCCTGAATGCCTTCAGTTCTCATATGTCCATGGGCTTACTGGATCTTTTCTGGCTTGGTCTAGATGGGTCAGAGAAAACCCAGGCTGAGATCCTACTGTTATAAAGTAGGCCTTACATTTTCAGTCAAATTATAGCTTAATCAGTAATTGTGTAACATAGCAGTTCTCATATGTGCAGTGCTTGGGTTATGGGTAATATGGCATAGTATGTACTTGGCAGTAGCTAAAAATACTTTTTAGCTGAAAAATACTATTGACTATTTTATTTTTTGGCAGAGAACTCTCAAAATTCAAAAGCTATGTAAATCCAACAGAATTAAGAAGATCATCCATTAATATCCTGCTTTCTTTGCTGCCCCTCCCTCATCATTTTGGCACAGTCAGATCTGAGGTAATGTTTCTTTAATTATTCCCCCCCCCCGCTTTATTCATGATGCAAGGTCTTGATAGGTAGCTCCCCTCAGTCTCAGTATCCTGCCAACCATTTTTACTAACATTTTTAAAATTCTATATTCTGTTTTTATATGCTAGTTTAAGTTAAACTGCACTTTTAACAAAATAGGACAGGGGCTTTAAAAAAAGTGATTTTCTAACCTTGCATGGTCACACAAGCCTGTAATCCCAGCACTGGAAGGTAGAAGCAGATGGGGCTTTGTGAGTTGGAAGCCAGCCAGGCCATACAGTGAGACTCTGTCTCAACATTAAATAAAAAAACAAATATTTAAAAATACACATTCCTAATGGATTAATGAATATTTTCTGGCTTGAGTATTTCTTCTTTTAGAAGTACCAACATATCTTGGTTTACTCTTCATGTGTTTCCTACAGGTGCCAAATGGGAGCTACAATTAGACTGGAAGCCTGGATCATTAGCCTGTTCACCTCTTGTCCCCTTCTTCTTTCCTAAATGGTCATCATGTACAGTGGCTGATGTTAGTTTCTTTTTTTTCTTCCAGGTAGTCCTAGAAGGAAAGTTTAGTAATGATGACAGCTCTTCTTATGATAAACCAATAACTTTTCTGTCCCTGAAGTTGAGACTTGTGAATATACTAATAGGTGCCTTGCAAACGGAAACAGACCCTAACAACACCCAAATGATACTAGGTTTGTGTCCAGACAGTTTTGTTTTGTTTCCTTTTTTGCTAAGTGAAGCTTAGGTACTAATGACCTGGGGAGGCAGCTCAGAGTAAGCCTAATTCAACTGTTACTGTTTCTGAATCAAAAGTAGAGTTTTTGTTTTTTGCTTTTTATAGAAAAAGATTTAAGGAATCTGGCAAGATAGTCTAGAGGTTAAAGACACTTGCTACCAAGACTCATAGAACTGAGTTTGATCCCAAATCCCACATGGTGAAAGAGAGAGCTGGTTTCTTTTAGCTGTCCTTTGACCTCCATACACACGCCATGGCATGCATATGGCCCTTCTCTAGCCAAATTAAAAAAATATATAAATATAGTGAACAATTTATATAGTGAACAATTTAAAATAAATTTAAGGAGATGAGGGGAGAGAAGGAAAGCATTTAGTTGTCTTGTTTTGTTGTTTTTTTTTTTCCCCTTTGTCCCTGCTTTCTTCCTTCTCTTTTCCTTTTAGTATTGGAGTGAGTACTTGGGAGGTCTGGTATGTTAGGCTGTGAGAAGATGGACTCAGTAGTAAATGATAGATTGTTAGTTTGACAAAGAGCTGAAGGAACAGGTGATAATGCATCTTTTCACGTTACTGTTGATGTGGCTATGGAAACAGAAAAAAGCCAAGGAGGAAAACTAGAAGCAAGAAAATTTAGCCATTTAAATTCTATCCTTGGGAATTGCACACAAATTTTACATGTTCGAAAAATGTTTTAAATCAGAGAGAAAGAAAACTAATGCTCTTGTAGAGGCCATTTTTAGAAATAAGAGAATGTATAAAGGTTAGTCCAGTGCAGTGGTTGGAGGAGTGGGGTGGGGAACCTTTGGAGGCAGGCAGCAAGAAGTTGATCGGGTTAAAAGTTCTTTCCTTGCAAAAGTGATGATCCAAGATCCATCCCAGGATCCTAACTTGGAAGGCGAGAAGTGATTATTGAACGTGGCATGTACATGTATGCAACCCCCCATAAATGAAAAACACAATTTTTGAAGGCATATCAAAACTTGGGGGATTTTTAAAGCATTATCTTTTTTAAGCCATCAATGTATTTATTTATAATCCTCAGAGAATTTCAGGAATGCTTCACCAAAATTTCCCTTAACTTTCTGTAGAGGGAGGGGAGGAGACATAGGGTTTCCTTTGTAGCCCTGTACTTGCTATGTAGCCCAGGTGGCTTCAGTTGATAGTAGATAGTAGTCCTGTCTCAGGTCTCCAAGTTCTAGGGTTATGTGCATGACCACTCTTTTTCCAAATCATATTCTCTTTGCTCTGACTGAGTTATTTTACTGTAATTATGTGTCATGTAAACGGCTTTGTTTGTTTTGCTATTGCAGGGGCCATGTTAAATATTGTTCAAGATTCTGCACTTTTAGAAGCCATTGGTTGCCAAATGGAAATGGTAAGAAGCTTATATAATATGTCATAGAATGTCTGCTTCTGATTTGATGTAAATCATATTTGACAGTGCTGGAACTGAACCTAGGGCCTCACACATACTTAACAAACTGTCTACCACTGAGCTATGTCCCCAGCCCATTGTTTTTATTTTATTTTTTTTGAGGCAGTGTCTCATGTAGCCCATGCTAGTCTCAAACTGTATATATTGCTGAAGATGACTTTAAGCTCCTGGTGCTCTTCCCTCCACAGGTTTGTACCATCACACCTGGTTTTTAAAGCTATTTGTTTATAAATTTCAGCTCATAGACTCAGAAAGATCTTATTTTAAAACATCACATATTTTGAGATTTTTGCTTGTTAAGTACCACATCAGGTCCTTGAGAAATCCTGCATGAGAGAAACACCAGTTGGGATTGTTTTTGAAGTGCCAGTCAACAGCTCTCAATGTTCTAGGAAAGACCTTTCTAGTTCCTACTATTCCTAACAGATACAGGACGACCTGTAAGAGCTGCTTTCTTGTTTGTAGTTCCTGTAACCAGAAGTTTGCAGGTGTTTTGTAGTAAATAAAAAGAAAGCGTTGGGCTATATAATGTGTATTATCAGCCCTAAGATTATCACAGTTGTATTATCTAACCTGCTGTCACAAATAATAAGACACAGACACCTGTTAGATTTTGTAATTGCCTTATTTATCTTGGGCCACGCAGATATTTCATCTACACTATCTCAGTATCCTTACCATCCACTTGCCGGTCCCCATCCAATGCCGTCCACCGTAATCATACTCATCTGAACTATCTTCCATCCATAATCTTATAAATACTTGCTTTTATTTTTTATCTGGGCCTTTCCATGCCATTATTGGAGTCCTTTCTCCTCACACATATGGTTTCTTCTCCATGCTAACAAATTGTGGTGTCCTCCTTCCTCCTCTCTTCCCATCTATCTAATTCCTATGATTCTCTCTTGAACCCAAAAGCCCGGGAACCTTAGCCATGCCCATCCCATTCTGCCACTCCCAGGGATAGGCTGTTTAATCAACCAGTCAGGCATGTCTTAGTCAGGTTTACAAAACAAGGATAGATGTAACCAGATCTTGAGGGCCAGTAACACCCATCAGACCAAACTCCAACACAGGTGCCCAAAGTGCTAATGCTTTTAAAATAATTAAAAAGCTCCCCAGATATGGGACGCATCCCTTGCTTCTTTCTTAAAGATACATGTTAAATTTGGGGTAAAGGCTGGGCTATAGGGGAGGTAATAATGTGTGATGTGGTGAACTGGATTAATGGAAAAATTATTAAGGAAATTTATTCTTATTCTGGTAGATGGCTAATAATGTGCTGATATAGATACAGTGAGTTCTGTTTATATGGGGGAAACAGATATGTTTATTTGCTCCTAAATGTGTGGGAATTAATACTAACTATAGTGTTTTATTGTTTGTACTTAATATAACACCTGCATTTAAAAAGTTGCTCTTTTGTGTGTGCATATATGCAGATGGGTGTGAGTTTTCATGCATGTGTAGATATATGTGTCTGGGTGTGCTTGTATGTTTGTGTGTTTTCAAACGTGTGTGCAAGTGGGTATTGGTGTGAGCATGGATGTAAGAGGAAGATGTCAGATATTCTGCGCTATTGCTTTGCTGAGGATTTGAACTGAGGATCTTATGCTTGTGTAGCAAGTCCTCTTCCCCACTGAGCCATCTCCCTAGCCCTTTCCTTCCTTTGGCCTTTTTTTTCCCCTAAAGTAGATTCTGGGGATCAAATTCAGGTTCTCATGCTTGAGTGGCAAACACTGTATTGACTGAGCTCATCTGCCATCCCCCTATTGTCTTTATTTGAAGATTATATTCCTGTTTTGAGGTTTTTCTCTAGAGGTGCTTTAAGGTAATTTCCTTAATGACTCAAAGTCATTTTTAGCCAGTGGACCCTAACATATAAGGTGGCCCTTTGAAAAACAGCACAGGACACTTCAGTATGGATACCTGTAGTTATCAAGCCCTGCATACCTTTTAACAGATGACATCTGAGCAACAAGAACACCATGATTTCAACCCTTTTTCTGTTTATCACCTGTGCTAATTAGTCTGTTAACATGTGCAGTACTAGGGATGAACCTAGGGCCTCATGCACTTGAGGTGAGTGCTTCTTTTTTGAGCCACAGCCTCAACTCTTAACAAAGATTTTGATAGTTAACTTCTTTTTATAAAGCTCATCTTGGTTCATTTTCATTTGACTAGGGTGGTGGAGAAAATAACCTGAAGAGTCATAGTCGTACTAATAGTGGCATTAGTTCAGCAAGTGGAGGAAGCACAGAACCTACAACACCTGATAGCGAGAGACCTGCTCAAGCTCTCCTAAGGGATTATGGTAAGCTGTGTTTAAAACAGTCTGTTAGCATTTACACGTGTATTAATTCTCAGATTCACAAAGTAAGCAAAACTTAAACTTTTCAGGAATTGAAAACAAAAATAAAAATTGTATCTACCTAGGTATAATAGAAAATGCTAGTTAAAAAAAAACTAAGGAAAAAGCATTTTTATGATTTCTTGTAGCTCTGTTTTGGAGTTTTTAGATCTTACAGATTTTTATGGTGAAAGGTCTGGGTTCTGTACCAGGATCTGATGATGCAGGCTCATATAAGATGTGGGCCTTGCTTCAGAGTTCTCAGAATGATGGCAGAGCCACATAATTGTAGTTGTGAGGGAAGTGATGGAGGCTGAATTAGAGGAGATCTAGAGGAGCATGTGTCTCCATGTTAAAACTGTCTTGTTAGGCTCTTCAGCTATAAGAATAAAGAGATGTTTTTTTTTTTTGTTTTTTTTTTTTTTGCTCTGCTAAATAAAACACTTGTCAGCAAAGGATCTTGTTTAGTGATGTCCTTTATACTGAGCAATTATTTTATGGATTTAGTGTGAATGCTTTATGTTTTTATGCACAAATGCTAATAGTGATTGAATCTGTGTTTATTCCATGAGATTAGGATATCTAATTCCCTAGATGTGAGCTTGACTTTTTAGTCGTCTGGAAGATTCATGAACCGTGTTCATGAGGCATGCTTTCATTTGCAGTTTATGATACGTTACCCATCAGCATGTCAAGTACAGAGTCATACAGCACATTTAAATTGTTACTTCTTACATAGATTTAGGCATTCTCTAGGTTGAACGTTTCTAGTATATTCTAAGACATTACAAAGCTAAAGATAATTTGTTGTTACTGCATGTGTTGCATATAAGTGTTTGCAGTGATTGTTCCAGTATTTTCAGTTGGTGTTAGTGACTTCTGCTTGTTATGTCATATTTTTTACTAAGAAATCCAGATTTGTGTTAGTGTCGCATGACTGTCTCTCTTTAATGATCATTCCTTTTTCTGTTGTCACTGCCCTCTTTCTGATAGGATCCACAGGTATAATGCCCCTAAAGCTTCCTTTATAATTACAATTTAATTTATCATAGTTTAATTTCTTGGAATTCACTCTTGAAGTAATAATTACTTTAAATATAAAATTGAAGTTCAAGTAAAAACATTGGCTTGGTTATTTAACCTTTTTAAAGATATTAAAGTAGCGGTACAGAGTTAAATGTAAATATGGGCTTGAAAAGGCATTGCATGTGGGTTTTACTGGTTTAAACCCTGTCATTTCAACAGATGCTTTAAGGTAATGCTTAGCATCTGAGGAGGCTATGAGGTTGAATTCTTCCCTCTGTAAAACTCTAGGAAATACTTAAGTGCCTTTTCATTGTTCTTTTTGAAGACTAAACTCTATAAGTTATAATTTATTTAAAAATTTAAGATGGCATTTTTCATTTTAAGGATTGTACTGAAACTGCCAAGTCTATAGTGTTCTTTATCAGAGTGTGGACTGGGAGCTAGAAGCTGGCCCAGCCCCTTGTGTGCCTTGTGCACCATCAGGCCTGGTGCTCAGGCTGGTGGGCGGGAAGCATAGCTCTGTGTGGGTGCCCATTGTGCTCACTGTGGCTGCTGTGGTCTGTGCCTGGCGGAATGCTGTGCTTCTGTTACTAATGCTTAGTTGTTTTCCCTCCCTGTGGGTGTGGCATTGGGTTATATCCTAGCTCTTAATACAGATTCAGCTGCTGGCCTCCTGATTCGCAGCATCCATCTTGTCACCCAGAGACTCAACTCCCAGTGGCGGCAAGATATGAGCATTTCCCTGGCTGCTCTAGAGCTCCTCTCTGGCCTGGCAAAGGTAAGACAGCTCTTACTTTAGCTCAGACCTGCGGCATGCTTTTATTTATTTATTTTTGACACACACTCCTTTGTGTGGACATTTTAGTGTTGTCAGTATACTTGCATATTTTACATCCAGAGTATTCAAAATTGAGCCTCCAAGTGAAATTTTGCAAAATGAGAAATAGGAGCAAAGAATATGAGTATTTCTGCCCAGGTACAGAAAACATTTCAGTACTGGTGATTATTTGTACACAATAGTATATTTATTGCTTTTCTAAAGACTTTATTATAAAGTATTTCTGTGATAACTATTTTCTGTTACCAATATTGAGCAAAAATTGACTATACAGTCAACTTTTTCTCACATATTTCAGTTTTATTGAACCTTAGAAGTGGAGTCCAGTTGCTCTTAACACCTCAGTCTCTCTTGTTTTCTCTCTGAAACATAAAACTAACCATTTTAAAGCAAGTAACTCAGTGCCTACGTACATTTGCAGTGTAGTGCAACCTACCACCTACACTTTCAAAGTGTTTTTGTTACTGCAGAAGGAAATCCCTAAGCCTCGAAGCAGTTGCTCCCTTACCACCCTCCCAACTACCACTTCCTCTGACAGCTACTGGTCTTCACTGTATTTCTTTGCATCTACCTAATCAGGACTGTTCACACAAAAAGATCAGGATGAAAATGATGCAATGCGTGTCATTTCAGGAATATGTCTCACTTGATGTAATTTTTTAAGATTCAGCCCCTTTTTATGGTTGCACAGCATTGGGCTGAATGTAACTATCATTGTTTATTTGCCTGCTCATCAGTGAGACATACTCCTGAGTATGAATATAAAGATGTATTAGTTACTTGTCTCATGCTGTGACAAAATACCCTGACAAAAGCAACTTAAGGATGGTAGGGTTTATTTTGGCTCACAGTTCAAGGGTACAGTCCATTATGGCGGGGATGTCAAGGTGGCAGGAGCTTGAAGCAGCTAGTCATGTTGAGTCTGCAGTCAGGAAGAAGAGAGCAGATGAATGCTTGTGCTCAGCTGGCTTCCTCCTTTTTATGCAGTCCATGACCCAAACCCAGGGAATAGTGCCACTCTCCTTTAAGGTGAGTGTTCCTACCTCAATATCATTAGTTGCTAGGGAAATGGAATTAGATTCATAATGAAATACTTTTACATACTCAATAAAATGGCTAACATGGAGGGCTAGGAGTATAGCTCAGGGTCAGAGTGCCTGCTAATCAAGCAAAAGAATATGAAAGCAAATCCTCAGCACCCACTTAAAAAGCCAGGCATGACCACATAGATCTCAGAGCGGCAGGTGGAGATAGGCAGATCTCATGAGTTTACTAGCCGGTCAGCCTAGCTTGAAACAGCAAGCTTTAGACAGGAACCTTGAGACTTCCATCTCAAGGGAATAATGTAGAAAACAATAGAACAGTGATTTTCAACCTGTGGGTCCCAACCCCTTTGGGGTTGAATAACTTTTTACAGGGGCTGCCTAAGACCTTTGAAAAACCCAAATATTTACATTACAGTTCACACAGTAGCAAAATTACAGTTACGAAGTAGCAACAAAAATAATTTTATGATTGGGGGGTTACCATAACACAAGGAACTGTATTAAAAGGGTCACAGCATTAGTAGGGTTGAGATCCACTGTGATAGAGGAAGACTTTCAGCAGTCCTCCTGTGGCCTCTGCATATACACAGATGCAGGTACTTACATACACATGTACATACATGCATATGCTATGCATACACAAAGAAACAAAGTCAGGCTAAATTACATATAAAGAAACAAACAGAGTCAGGCTAAATTTAAAAAGTCTTGTCAGTACCAAATGTTGATGAGGATATAAGGAAACTGTTAATGAGAATGTTAATTGGAATAACAACTTTGGAAAACAGTTTGGAAGATCCTTAAAATTTTAATGGTTCAGTGGTTAAGAGTACCGGCTGCTCTTCCAGAGGACCTGGTTTCAATTCCCAGCAGACACATGGCAGCTCACAACTGTCTATAACTCCAGTTCTAGAGGATCCGACACCCTCACACAGACATACATATAGGCAAAACACCAGTGCACATAAAAATTAAACAAACATTTAATCACATTTGTATATTATGACCTTGTCATTCCAGTCCCAGTATGTAAAAGAACATATATCCATTCAATGACATGGGTGTTCATAGCAACTATATTTGTAATGTTTACAAATAACCCAAATGAACATTGGAAATAACCCCAGTGAACATTAGCAGGTTACTGAGTAGCCAAATTGTGCTATATTCATGTACTAGAATACTGCTAAATAAAAAGAAACATTACCAAAAAAAAAAAGATACATCTGGAAGTAATGCTGAATAGAAGAAAGAAGCTAGCTAAATACCCTTCCCTGAAATAGGTACTATTGAACTTATATGTACTTTAGGAAATATATTCTGGTCTATTGTGATAGCAGATAAGCAGTTTCTCACAGAGGAGAGCAAGAGAAATGGGAGGAAACTTATAAAGGTGCATGAGGAGATTTGGGGTGATGTTTGTGCATTATCTGATTATGGTAACAGTTCTTTGAGGTTACATACTTTGAACATATGTAACTTATTGCAATTGATAATTGAACTTCCTAAGCTGTGTTTCACTATACTTTGTACAGAGCAAAACCCATCACTATGAGGTTGGGTTAGGGATTTTAAAAATGTATGTGTTTCTTTGCTGACCATTCCTGCACATTTTGCAACAAAGGTGTAAACAAGTAAAGTACTGTTTTAGGGTTTGAGAATGCTACTTTTTTTGTTGTATGCAATGGTATATCTGGAATTTTCTGTTCCTGTATATAAATACTATTTAAAACCAAGGCCTCTTGTATATCACATTGTCAGACAGGCTCAGTTGCAGGGCAAATGCTTGGTGTACTGGTTCCTGACTAACTGGTTCTGTTCCTTAAATGGACATGCTTAGGTGAAGGTGATGGTTGACTCAGGAGACCGGAAGCGTGCCATCAGTTCTGTATGCAGTTATATTGTATACCAGTGCAGTCGGCCAGCTCCTCTTCACTCCCGGGATCTGCACTCCATGATAGTGGCAGCATTTCAGTGTCTCTGTGTCTGGCTGACAGAACACCCTGATATGCTGGATGAAAAGGTGAGCTGATTCAGTCTTAAAACACCAAGCAAGAATGAAACTGTGTTGACAAAATGCCCTTTAAAAGAGAATATCTGAATTTAAATACAGTATCACATACTTTGAATTTACTTGTTTGATTTCAGTAGGATACTTAACTCTTTTGAACATAACTTGTAAACTGTCAGTATGCTTACATTTGATTCCAAATAATCCCATAGAGAAGTTCTTTATGAAAAAGAGACCTTACCTAGTTCATCTGAACTAGCATGACTTCTTTTATAAAAAATTTTATTAATTCTTGTAAAATTTCATATTGTGTATTTTAGACATACTTGTCCACTTTCATCAGATTCTATCCTCTCTACCCTCACTTTCCTACCTACCCAATTTTGAGTTTTTTTGTTTGTTTGTTGTTGTTGTTTCTCTCTATTAAGTCCAGTTTGTGTTTCTTTTAGGTGTGGGGCCTGCCCTATAGTATGGTCAAGTTACCAGTGATCATATCATTAAAGAAAGTTGATTCTACTTGTCCTACCTAGCACCTGTCATCTACAGTCCCATAGGCCAATAGCTCCCCAGCTAGTGATAATATTTTTTGTCCATTTCTGCCACCTCCATGTTGGAATTTTGTTTGGCTTGAGCTTAAGTCTTTTTTTTTTTTTTTTTTATTTATTTATTTTTATCAGTTACATTTTATTAACTCTGTATCCCAGCCATGTCCCGATCCCTCATTCCCTCCCAGTCCCTCCCTCCCTCCCTCATCTCCACCGTGCCCCTTTCCAAGTCCACTGATAGGGGGGACCTCCTCCCCATTCAAGTCTTGTGTATGCTTTCCCAGTTGCTGTGAGCTCATATGTACAACTGTTCTATCTGAAAAAAAAAAAAAAATACTAGCATGACAGACTGGAGATAGATACTAAAGCTATTTTGTTTCCTATTATCAAACAAAGAAGGGCACCTAATTGTGAATCTGCAAAGCTAGGGCACAGCTTAGCTGTAAGAGTTTTTTTTATGGAAACATTGTATTTCTTACAGGTTTCTGCATTTTTAAGTGGGCACAGCTATCTAGTCTGTTTTCTATGTCACTGTACTTTACAGGGAGGCAGGCATAATAAGCTCAGTGACAGTAGAGCTTTCCAGGGTCACTGGGTATTTATAGAGATCTTTGTAAGTAATATTGTTAATAAAATCTGAGTTTTCATGTGGCTTTTAAAGTTATGATTTCAGAAACTGTTTTACAGGACTGGACTTATAGATAAGTTTAATTGAATGCTTGCTTAGTATTTATGAAGGACTCAGTTTGATCTCTAGTGGTATACAAACCAGCTATGAATGTGTGTATTTGTAAGTCCACGTACTTGGGAGGTAGAAGAAAGGAGATCAGAAGGTTAAGGCTGGCTACATAATGAATTAGAGGCCAGTGTGGGCTACATGAAACTCTGTTACATAAAACAATTTTAAAAGGAAATTATTTTAAGAGTCAGTCATTGGAGTTGGGGATGGTGGCACCTGCTAGCACTTAAGAAGCAGAGGTTCAAGGTCAGCTTGGGCTACATAATGAGTTTGAGAAGGGCCTGAGGTCCCTAGTGAGATCCTTTTCAAAAAATAAATAACCTCTTATATATTAGGTAGTCTGATGTGTCTTAAACCATCTGGGTTTGACTAAATTACTTCTGAATCTATTTTATGTAGCTATTCAGGGTTTGTGACAGTCCACAGTAATTTTGTGAGCTCTATAACTGATAAAATTAAAGCCTGTCTTCAGTTTCCTTCTGAACTGGAAACTAGAAACTGGAGCTCCACCTCCAAAACAAACACTGTTATGTTATGTCTTCTCTTAAGTAATTGATCTGGAGCTGGTAAGATGGCTCAGCAGGTAAAAGTGCTTGCCATCAAGTTTAATGACTTAAGTTTGATATCTGAGTCCCAAATGTTGGGAGGAGAGAACCAACTCTCAAAAGCTATTCTCTGACCTTAGCTTATACACAAATACACATATACTCTCTCTTAAATAAAATGTGTGTTTGAAGTGTTTTTAAAAATCATTCTGTCTTTCCCTGCTTCTAGGATTGCCTTAAGGAAGTACTGGAGATTGTAGAACTGGGTATCTCAGGAAGCAAGTCCAAGAACAGTGAGCAAGAGGTCAAGTACAAAGGTGACAAGGAGCCAAACCCTGCATCCATGAGGGTAAAAGATGCTGCAGAAGCCACTTTAACATGGTATGGAAACAGCTGCTGAAGACTGAGCTGTAACAGTCAGGGCAGCAGTGACAACTGCTGCTCTGTCTTCCTTTTTGAGCACAGAGTAGCTCAGCCCCTGTAGGATGCTGCATCTCCAGATATAAAATGGAAAAGAAACGCTCTTTGAACTCATTCTTAGACCAGCAAGAAACCAGAGAGTTGGGATCTTTGTATGTTCGTACTGGCTGATACTAACTCAGGCTGGATCATGTTAGAACCAGAAGTATCTTGAAGTTACTGCTTCCCTTTCTCAGCCTAGAGATGAGCTGTATCTGCTTCCCAGGGCTGGTCTCTACTACATCTTTTATGTTATAGTCACCTAAGATTTTTTTTTAACTCCCTTGTAAGAGCTTGGTAATAGAATCATACAGATAAGTCAGATTCAGTTATTACCATGAACACCATCTGGTTCAGTAGGGAAGATGAAATAGAAATACAAAGTTCTTCAGTGTTAGGTGGATAGTAAGTGCCCCAAAAGAAGAAATACAAATAAAATGTCAGGGGGCTGGGAGGAGGATAAAGTAAAAACATGCTTAGGGGGAACCACATTGACCTGGGCTGAGAGTATGGGTAACGTTTGACTTGTGAGCACCATTGTAGGCAATTAAGAATATATATCACATGGAAGCAAGAGATTGTTTCTTTGAAAGGTTGGCAGAAAGAGTTTGTACCTGGTGAATGGGGGGACTGCAAAGAGGATTGTGTTTGGCCACTTCTACAGACTGAAGGGACTGAATAAGTAGAGATTAAATAGATCCATAGACTGTGTAAAGATGTGGCTCATGCAAGGATGACTGTGAATAAAAACCTAGGAAAACAGAACCACAGAGTGTCCAATGAGTAGATTTGTGTGTAAGCCAGCTTTGCCCAAGATCCTGACATCTTTTGGGAGCACAGTACTCTTTGCTTCTTTGGAGTATATTTAGATTAGTTGAATTTGTTTCTGTTCTTCTTGGACTTAGGTCATAATTTTCAGCAGGATGCTTGTTTTTGTTTAGAACTGTACACTGTGTTAACGGCTAGACTTTCAGTGCCTTTCTTTTCTAATAGCTAGAAAATTGGTGAAAATAGCTATGAGAGCATGCACTTGTACTACGTGTGGGCTTGGGTAACCATTAAGTGCCATAGCCCTGGGACTTGATGGATACCAGGAAGGAGAAGAAGGCTGCGAGGTGAGCAGAGAGGACCTTGCTCAATAGGAGTTCTTGAGTTCTTCATGCTGCAAGAAGTTTGTCTACTCTAGCCTCACTGTTCCATTAGGGCCATAGTTGCTGCTGAGGCCTGGCTTTGTGCCTGGGGTCTTTCTCCCTCAGATTGTAATGATCTGAATGGCTCTTATCTTCATTTTCTGCTGTCTTGTCTCTGTTAGCAAGTCCATCATGATGTCTTTAGTTTCCACTTTTCAGCAGTGCAGAGTTCCATCATGGTAGGACATGTTTCCAGTTAGTTTCTCTGTTCTCTCTCAAAGTTGCTGCCTTTTTTTTGTCAGCATCACCATTGTTTTTTGTTTTCTTTTGTTTTGATTCCTTTTGAGGCAGTGTATCACTGTGTATCTCTGGCTGTCCTGGAACTCACTATGTAGGCCAGGCTGGCCTCAAACTCACAGAGTTCCACCTGCCTCTGCCTCCCAAGTGCTAAGTTAAAGGCGTCTGCCACCATGCCCAGCTATCAGCATTGTTTTCAGTTGGCTTTTTCTCTGATTCATGAGGCCGGCAACTGAGTCCAAATAGACAGTCTTTGAAAGGTCTTCTCACCATCCCCTGAGGCCCCAGATAATATTCTGTACTAGGTCCAGCCTCTTAACTGTCTAGTACTTTGTGGCTAAACTTACCATCCTTAAACACCAAGTGATTAAAAACCTTGACTAGATCTCCTGTTTTCTACCTTACCTGAATTCCAGTGGAGGGTCAGGGAGATGATCTGATTTTTCCCACCACTCCTCCTGAGCACTCCCTTGCTGTAGCCGAGCACTTGTAGTGGTAAACTGGGCATGCTCATACCTGCTTATATATTCTCTTGCATTTCAGGCAACATTGTATACTTCCCATGCTCGCAGTAAATCTGTCTACTCAAACCTCCTTCTGATTTTTGAAGCACAACTATTTTCACTACTTCTACACTCGCTGTCTGACCTGTCTCACATATTGTGGACTTCCTTACTGTCACAGTCATACCGAACTTATTTGGTACATACCCATTCTGTCTTTAATAACCTTTAAAATGTACATATTAATAGGTTGGATTTCTTGACTTTGGCATATAAATTCAAAAATCATTTCAGTGGTATTGTTGCTTAAGGCATATTTACTAAATGCTTGGCCTTCAGTTGGGGCTTATAGTCTGCCGCTAAGATTTCCAACTTTGTTAAGTTATTAAAAGCTTGATGTTTTATATCAAACTAAAATCTCACATGGTAACTTATTCTCATTGGTTCTTACTCAGACTTTTGGTAGTGAAAGCCTTTCACCAGGCAGCAGCAGTATACAACAACAGTGTTCATGTTGCTCTGTTACTTTCTGCTAGTGCCTTCATGTGGTTTTCTTTTTCTTTTCTTTTATCTTTTTAATTAAATTCTTATTTTTATATTAATTACAATTTATTTACTTTGTATCCCATCTATAGCCCTCTCCCTCATTCCCTCTCAATCCCACCCTTCTTCCCTCATCTCCTCCTTACCCTTCTCTAAGTCCACTGATAGGGGAGGTCCTCCTCCCCTTCCATCTGACCCTAGTTTATCAGGTCTCATCAGGACTGGCTGCAATGTTCTCCTCTGTGGCCTAGCAAGGCTGCTTCTCTCTGCATGGTTTTCGTATTATGTGGATTTGAGTACCTTTATTATTCTGTCACTCAGCTGACATAGCTCTGACCATGTATCACTCACAGGTATAATATCTCATTATCTCTGAGTATAATATCCTCAGAGAACACTGAGTATAGTGTTCTCTGGGGGATCTGACTGTCTTCAAACTCTAGAACAGTGAATATCATCAACATCTCTTGGGAGACTGCAGCAAGACTTGAGCGCTGGAGACTCTCATTAAGTTAACTGTACTCTTGCAGTCTTTTTCATGTTTCATTTTCATCTGTTATTCTCATTGTATGCTTAATTGCTTGGGAGTGTTTGAATGTAAGATATTCCACATTATCTGTACTCTTTAAATCCTGACTCTTATTCTGAGATATGATCTTTGTAGATTAAGTTCTTGTCTATTGTAGGTTCTATTTATTTATTTATTTGTTTTTTTTTTGTTTTTTTTTTTTTTGTTTTTGGTTTTTCTTAATTATTCTGCTTTTTTCCCCCACCCTTAAGACTCTGCAGTCTTGGCTGTCCTGGAACTCACTGTGTAGACCAGGCTGGCCTTGAACTCACAGAGATCTGCCTGCCTCTGTCTCATGAGTGCTGGGATTAAAGACATGTGCCACTATACCCTGCTCTTTACAAAAACAAAACATGTATTTGTATGGTGCATGGGCCTGTGCACATCAGAAGACAACTTTGAGAGTCTTTCCTCTTTCTACCATATAATCCAATTCTGTTGGGATTGATAACAGTGGTCTTCACCCACTGACCTCAAATTAATGGCAGTCTCTTACCTCAGCTTTTGTGGTTGCTGGTATTACAAGCATGAACAAAGCATTATGAGTTTCTATTGTGTATTCTTACCAGAACATTGCTTATAGAAAGCAGAGGTTGAACCTCAGAGCATACCAGCGGAGACTTTCCTCCAGAGGTTCATAAGGAATTTTAATCTTTATCATGACACAGTCAAGTGCTTGTCTTCATTTCATAGATGTTTACTCACCGTTCCAGTCTAGTCTCCTACAGGGAGAGAAGAATGTGGTGAGACTGGTAATATTTCATCTAAGTGACCTAACAGCAGCCTGTTCGATAACATCATAGACCTTACATGGGACATGACAAGCTCACCGGGGTCTTTGTGCTTCGTGAGTTCTGGTTCTGTTCCATGGAGAAAGCCAAAGCTGTATTTTCTCAGTCCTAGTCTCCTAGGATGTCTCCCAGTTATTAGAGTACTGAATTTACCAAGTTCCCTCATTCCTTGAATTGTAGCAGCAGTACTTCTAGGAGGAGAGAAAACTGTAAGGAAAACATCTGCCTTCTATTATCAGACACAATGCCTTCTGTTACCAGAGACCTTAGAGAGCTGAGGCCAGGCCATCCAAGCTGAAGATGAGTGGCAAAAATGGTATTGAGAGTTGAGATGGTCAGTGAGTAAGAGCACTTGCTGTACAAGCATAAGTACTTGGGTTCAGATCTCCAGTGCTCATGTGAAAAGCTAGACATGGCGATGTGCACCTGTAACCTCACTAGAGGTTAAGCCTAGAAGGGAAGGCAAAGACAGGAGGAGCACTGGGGCCTTTTGGCTGCCAGCCTAGTTCACATTCTTTAAGAGACACTGTCTTGAGGGATTAAGGTAGAGGATGATAGAACAGGATTCTTCATGTCTTCCACATATGCACACCCCTCACATATGCATATATCACACATGCAACACACGCACATGTGCATATGCACACACAAAAATGTTGAGAAATGGGCCAGGTGGATATTACATGGTAAAACATTTTTGTTTCAATATAGAATGTTTTTTCTTTGAGCCTCAGTTTCTTACTACAAATGAGGGTAATAAAAAATGGAAATAATAATGATACTTATTTCATAAGGTTATTATGAACCCATATGAGAAATGTATATAAAGTGCCTAGAACAGTACTTGTCATAAAATGAGAGCTAGGTGAGTTACTAAATTCGTTACATTTTTACAGAAATCTTTCCTCTCTCTCTCTCTCTTTCTGTGTGTGTGTGTGTGTGTGTGTGTGTGTGTGTGTGTACACAAGTGTATACACATACTCTGTATACACACACAATCAAACATTTCTGAATGGTAAGACTTGAGGAGTAGAACTCTACTTTATAAAGCATTTTGTATCATAGATTTACTTATGACAGTTTTTTGAGATTTAACTATTAGTGTCTCAAGTTCTTTACCTGAAATGAGGATATATCTATTTCTGGCCATTCAGGAAGAGGGCAGCAGGCCCTGGTTTTTGTCCTCTTAACGACCAGTTAGCTCTTAGGAGTCTTAAGTTTTCTTATCTAAAAAGTGAGGGGGTCTGGCTAATTTCTATGTCCTTTTCTAGACCCAAGATACTTTGGCTGTTATAATCCTGAAACCTGGAGCACACAAGCATGGTTTTAAGTGTGCCTTTAGGACCTTCCTGATTTGGAACTGTAGTCAGTGGTATTTCCTGGATAACAGAGAGAAATTTGCTTGCAGTATTTTGTTAGGAAGAAGCAGGACTTGGCAGGTGGAGGACCAAAACTGCTGCAAGTGGAGGCAGTTGTGACAAAATGTTCAAGCTGATTTGATTCCCAGTGTTCTCTCCAGCTGGAAGGGACCTGGGATCTAGGGGCCTTACTAACCAGTGACTGTGGTCTGTCCTAGAAAGAAGCAGTGATCCTGTGTGAGGCATCCATGGTTGAGGGCAGTTCCTAGGCTTGTTGAAAGCTGTGGCTACTGTCAGCCTGACTCTAGGAGAGTGGCTTTCCTTCTAGGGGTTCAGGTTCTACCCAGCATGCCATGGGGAGTAAATCTGACCTGTGAGGAGGAAGCATAGCTCTGTTCAGTTAATTCAGAAGGGCAGAAGGATACAAAAATCCAGGTGGTAAAGTTAGAATTTTCTTTTGGAATTAATTGTCTTTTATTCCATTCTTTGTAGTATCATGCAGTTGCTTGGTGCATTTCCTTCGCCCAGTGGTCCTGCCTCTCCTTGTAGTCTGGTGAATGAGACCACTCTGATCAAATACTCCAGGCTGCCAACTATAAACAAGCATAGTTTCCGGTACTTTGTTTTGGATAACAGTGTCATCCTGGCAATGCTGGAGCAACCACTTGGAAATGAGCAGAGTAAGTTGTAGCACTCTTAGCTTTCTCTACTGCTCAAACAGTGTATTCTCAGTTCTGTCAGGGAAGCAAAGATTGAATTCAAAGTAACTGTTTGTCAAAGACTTGACGCTATAGGATAACATCACCAGAGAAACAGAGGTCAGAATATGGAATATGCATATAAAGTAGAATGTTTTAAAGATTTTTTTTTGTATGCTGAGATATTGAAGTGTGTCAAACTTTTATATAAAGTTTACCTTAGTGAGATATTTTATATTTGCTATTTTAAAAAATTATGTTCACTCTTCGTGTAAATCTTGGATCCTGCACTACTCCCTTCCCCTATCACTGCTGTTGCAGTTATTACTACCCACGAAGAGTAGAAGTTTGAAAAGTCATCTTTGCTTTCTCCTCCTGTTACTTTCTTATATAATTAGTCTCACTGTCTCATTCGCCCCAATGACTCTGACTCTTTTCTTTATATTCCTCTCAATACATCTACATGGAGGGCCTTATTAATTTCGTATGTTGATTTGTTACATTTTCTTTCTATCTGGTCTGATGTCCCCTTTGGCAGTTCAGAAATTTGCTTGCCCTTACCACTGCCCTCCTTGTACCATAGTGTTCATCCTTAAACATGGGGTCTGCTGAAGACATTTTAGTGATTGTTCATTCACAAGACACGCATTGTCCCCCAGTCAGTTTTGACGCTCACAGGGTGTGTGCTTTGCTTAAGGTAACTCGAGAAGGATATAACTAGGATTCAAATCCAGGTTTTCCAGACAATACCATTTTCTGTCGTTGTCCTACCACAGTAGGGCTTCCTCAGTGACTAAAGACACATGTAAAGGTGAACAGAGTCTTTGGCTCCTGTACAACTTCTGCTGACTGTAAGTAGGATGTCATAATTCCACAAAATGAGAGACCTGGCCCTAATCGTAACAGAAGGATACTATCACATAATTTTCATCATGTCATCCTTAAGTTTAGTGATATTAGTATGAAATAGAATGGCACCATTCACTATTGGACAACTCTACCTTCTTTACCTCAGAGCTAAGGCTTGCCTGGCTTGTTCTCCCTGCTGCTTACTTTTTATTATTCTACGACCTACCGACCTAAGCAACTGCTGAGCAGCCTGCGAAATCCTAGTGTCCCCTTTAAGCTTTCTGGGTTTTTTTGTTTTGTTTTTCTCTAGGATTGCCTTGCTCTATTCCAAGTAATTTTACTGCATTAGGTAGTCTAAAAAAAACAAAACAAAACAAAAAAACAGTTTTATATAATTATAAGGGTATTTTGTTTTTTGAGATAGTTAATAACAGAAGAAATGAGAGAGTTTGAACCAATTTTAATTCCCATGACTGAGACAAAGAGAGACAATAAAAAGGATTCTGAGTTCTTAATACACATCTCCATCCCTGAGCTTCTGCTGGCAGGAAACAGTGCCTGCCTCCAGTAGGCAGCAGGATCCCAGTCTGTGAGCAAATGTAATGTCAACACTGCAGAGATCCAACCTGTTTTTCTTTCTTAAAAGTTGTCTTCAACACTGTAAGTTTAAGAGTGTTTGCTATGATAGATACGATCCCACCAAAATACATGTATAGAGGTATGCAAGGATGTTAGGACAGTTAAAATGGACTGGTTGATACAGAGTGGGGCAGTAGTACTCGTGGTACTTGGCTGTGGCATTGCACTTTCGGAGGCCCTGAGTGAGGGCTTTAATCATGAGATGTCCCACAGGTGTTAGCAGGTTATATGTTAAATGGTTGCTATCTGAAGTAAAAGCTTCTATACATACATTTTATTCTAGATGATTTTTTCCCCTCTGTCACTGTGCTGGTCCGGGGAATGTCTGGAAGACTTGCTTGGGCTCAGCAGCTTTGCCTTTTACCCAGAGGAGCAAAAGCAAATCAGAAGGTACATCAGAAGTTACAGTGTGTGCGTGAGTACATATACATGGGTGCATATGATTGCGTGTGTACATCTGTGTGTGGGGTGACTTAAAGATAAATAACATTCCAACAGAAAGTCACAGGTTACATGAATGTTTTGGGTCCCTAGCCTGGTCCTCTCTCTCTGAATTTACTTTGGAATCGTCTCAGGAACCTAGAACCCTGGGTCTATTGAACTTCTTATAGGTACTTTTAAAACAAGGATAGTTTTCAGAAGCTTTCCTGATGATCCCGATACTCAGTTAGGAATAAGGACTGCTGAACAGTAGTCCCAGGTATTTCTATGCAACTTTAAAAGTCAGATACTTTTTTAAAAGTCAGAATGTTTTGCACGATTCATTCTTTATGTTAATATGCTATATGTTTTACTGTATTATCACATTTAAAATTATGTGAATATTTCCTGCTTGTTGGAAAATTCAGAAAGAAAGAGTGTTTAAATCACCTGTAGTCACATTTCAGAGGAAGCTAGTCGTAGTTCAATAGTTAATATTTCACTGAGTTTTCTTCAAATCACTTTTCTTTCTGAATAAGGTTAACAGCTTAAAGAAATAAGTATTTTGTATAGTGGTTTTTAAATTATTAATTTTTTAAAAGTTTAATTTTATTTATATATTTATTTATTACAATTTATTCATTTTGTATCCCCGCTAAATTATTACTTTTTAAGAATTTATTTATGTTACTAAAAATTATTTTTAAATACTACAATGAAATTTGCCAGCATTTGGATTCTCTTTTAATTTAACACGTGAGTTGTGTCTGTTAGTGAACGAGCAGGTTGCATTCTGTGGGTAGCTCTGTAAGACTCAAAGGGGGAAGGAAGGATTAGGAAAGCGTCCGTGTGTATGTACTAGGACAGCACATTGGGGCCGTGAAGAACTAGATTTGGGCCCATGCTCTTAGTTAAGCCAGCTAAAGTTCTAACTGAACACACGTTTTTTTTAGAGATGCTGTGGAACTGAACTTATATTTTACTGTGGAGAGTGAAGCAACTTGAGAGTTCTTAGGAAGAAAGTTTGGGTCTATGGTCTTTTGTTTGTTCTTATTTTCATTTTGCACTGGGGATAAAACCTAGGACCGTGGGGCCTGGCCTGGTGGAAGATACCTTCAATCCCCAAGGTAGAGGCAGGTGGATTTTTTTTGACTTTGAGGTCAGCCTGGTCTGCAGAGCTAGTTCTACAGACTACACAGAGAAATTCTGTCCTGAAAAAAACAAAACAAGCTAGGACAGTGTACATGTTTTAGGAAGTTGCAGTCTTAAAACTTTAAACTGCCTTAATTGTTGAGTGTGGATGACTGAGGCTTGGACAGTAGAGGTCTGCAAGCTATTTATTAGTCATGAAATCTATTAAGTGGACAAACATTTTTAGAAAAATGAAATTGAATACACACTTGTATCATTAGCACAGCATGTGCAGATTCTGCTGAGTGTTGAGGATATGCATGCCTAGGAAAATAGACGCATCAAAGCAGACCAGAGAGAGGCATGGCCAGACATGGCATTGTGGTGGTTGTTGGATGATGTGTAATGCCCATAATGCCATTTGTTTTATTTTAACAGGTTTTTGTGCCTGAACCTCGCCCAGTTCCTAAAAATGATGTTGGATTTAAATATTCTGTGAAACATCGACCATTTCCTGAAGAGGTGGACAAGATTCCTTTTGTGAAAGCAGACTTGAGCATTCCAGATTTACATGAAATTGTCACTGAAGAAGTAAGACAAGTTAATGTTAGCTCCTGCTGAAAGGACAAATGCAAATATTTTTTGGTGGTATTTGTGGTCAGGCATCGCCTTTAGTGTTAGGGAGGAGAAGCAGAAGGTGACTTGGGTCTCTGCCATCAGAAGCTTGATGTATCAGAGGATGGGTGTGTAGATTTGGACCAATCGACAAGAACTAAACATCTTTTAGAGACAGGGTCCTTGGCCACTTGGGCTGTTCACAATAGGTTTCAGTAGTATGATAACATGATCAAACTCTGGTAGTAAAGATGGATATTTGAATAGTACAAGAAGTGGGATTGGGATTGGAGAGGAAAATCCAACCCTTGAAAGGTGCTCACATCTGAGGCTTGGGAGCATTTGCTTATGCATGTTCTCAATAGTGAAGGTTGAGGTGGTTGTATTATTAAAAGCCAGGTTGTTAAGAGATTTTTTTCATGCATGAAGGAGTGAAACTTTAAAGTAGAATTGATCAGAAGCTAAGGAATCCATATGTGTAAGTACTTTAAGAATAAAGGTTCTGCAGGGTGAAGATAAGTGAGATAACTGCTAAGAGCAGAGATATAGTGTCCTTTACAGCGGGAGATGAAGAAGCAATTATGTATGTCCTGGGGAAGAATTTTGGATATAGTTCTAACTTTGAACCATGTTTGCTTAATTCTATGCTCTATGTTTAACTGAAACAATGTTGATCAACAAAACTTCATTTTCTTTGTTGTGTTTTGCTGTATTTTTCTTTTAAAATTAAAAGAAACTTCGTTTTGAGGAAATGTTTTAAAAATATCTGACTCATTTCAGTTAGAAGAGAGGCATGAAAAATTAAGAAGTGGCATGGCACAGCAGATTGCTTATGAGATGCACCTGGAGCAGCAAAGCGATGGGGAATTGCAGAAGCGAAGCTTCCCTGACCCTGTTACAGACTGTAAGCCCCCACCTCCAGCCCAGGAATTCCAAACAGCCCGTCTTTTCCTTTCTCACTTTGGATTTTTGTCCTTAGAGGCATTGAAGGTAATTTTTAGGAACATCTATTAATAAATATATTCAAAAGTTAGCCATCAGCTGATGATAGCTGTAAACTTTTATCAAAATGAAGAACGGTTTAAAACAAATGAACCAAAAAGCAGCTTTTACTTACCTGTATGCAAGTCAGTGGAATTCTGTGCTACTGTTGTGGGTTCAGTAAGGGTTCCAGGACAGTGTACCTGTGAAGGGGCTGCTTCAGTGATAAGCCCACCTCTGAATTGGTTCTTTCATGCCATTCTTTAAAAGAATGAAGTCAATTCTGTAGTACTATAAAATTTTCATTTATTAGCTTGTGTAGTTAGGCTTTGGTTCTGAGGATTGAGCACACATGCTAGGCAAACGTTCTGCTGGTGAGCTGTATCCTCGCCCCCACTCTGTAGTATTGCAACCCGAGCCACACTCTTACTTTGTATAGTTGGTAAGATTAGCTGGTCATGGTGGCTCATGCTTATAATGTGGAGACAAAAGTTCAAGACCAGCCTGGGCTACATAGTGAGATTCTATCTTTAAAAAAATAAAAATAAATAAAATAAATAAATAAAGGCTGGGGATATTATAGGTAGGTAGGCAGGTAACTTGCCTAAAAAGTACAACTGTACAACTGGCCTGGCCATAGGTCATTTAATTTTTTAGGAAAGCAGAAAGATGTAGTTGTTTGATTTGGATTTCAGCGTGTAGGAAGAATATATTTTATACTGGGAAAAATAGTTTGAGATGTGGAATGTTGTGGAATGTAAACATAAAACCTCTTAAAATGGAAAATGAAAGAACCTGGCATGATTCTGCAGGCCTTTAATCCTAGTGCTTGCGAGGCAGAAGCAGGTGGAGCCCTTCCAAGCCAGCCAGGATTCATAGCAAGACCCCGTCTTCAAATAAATAAACGCAGAGTGAAGGAGCAGAGGGTGGGAAGCAACAGGTACAGAAATAGATAAGGAAAACACAAAGCAAGTGCAGTAAGTTGCCATCGTAGGAGCCTTAAAGCAAAGTGTTTGAGATGAAAACTGTTATATCCTTCACTAGTCTTGTTCCTGAAAGTATAGTTTTTCTATTAATGTTAATACTTTGGAATATTTAAGGTTTTAAGAAATTATGTTATTTTATTAATTTCTACCATAGTATAGAAAAAATTACCAAGTTTACTTTTATGAACTTTTGCATATTTCTAGTAATTTAAACAAGATATTACGTACTTTAAAAAGCAACTGCACACCAGTTTTTTGAAAATACAAATAAAAGTATTAAAGAGAATACTAACTGAATTCTGAATCAGCATGTTAAGTGAATTCTCTTTTGCAGCATAGTATGATTTGTCAAAGAATGCAATTGGGAAAAATTTGATTATTGGGAAATATTAGTAAAAATACTAAGAAAATATTTTGACTTCATAAAACAATAAAAGTAAATCAAGATTTTATAGAACAATATTGATCTAACCTTAAGAATACCCCAGAGTTTAGGATGCATGGTGTAGACCCGTATCTCAGAGGTCTTTTGAAGTGCCCTAACAAGTTAGAGACACCTATTGTACAAACGAGAGTTGATTTGTACTATGACCATATGGCAATATATAACAATGAGAATATTTTAGACAATGAGATTTTTAACTTTCACCCTGAAATAATTGTAGATTAACAAAACATTCTAAAATAAATGTCGTGATAACACTTTACATTACCAGGAAAAAAAAATGAAAGAAAAATGAAAATAAACTGCCTAATAAATTTCACTGGAAAGGAGACAGTTTGAAGGGAATATGACTTCTTAGTCAGGCAACCTTTAAAACAATATTTAAAATAAATTAAATAAAATAAATAAGAAGTGAATTACTACTTGTAAAATCCAACTGAAAGTACAGTGTGAGGGACTGTTGCTGCCTTAGCTGGGAGAAGTGCTTGTGTGAAGGCCTGTGCAAACAGTTTGATCCCAGGATCCCACAGAGGTTAATAGGGAGCTGACTCCCAAAAGTTCTCCTCTGACTTTTACAGAGGTGCATGCATACAAAATAAAAGGTTAAAGTTTAAAACTGCAATGTGAAGTTAGGGGTGGTGTACACTTTTAGTCCCAGCACTCTAGAGACAGATGCAGGCACATCTCTTTATTTTGTGGCCAGCCTGGTTTATATAATTGAATTCCAGGCTAGCTAAGGCTACATAATGAGATCCTTTCTCAATAGTAAACAAACAACAGAACATATACACACGCAACCCAAAGAATGTGAAAATACCCCATCTGCAGCTGAAATACTAACACAGATTACATTTACCCTAAAAAACTTTGTGCAGAGAACTACCGAAAGAAACTTAAAGGAAGAACACAAGTGTATGAACACTCTGCTCACATGGTGTCTGCAGCATGCCAACACTCACACTTCCTCATTCACAGATTCAGAGTAAAAGTGGGAAAACGGGGACGTTTTCCACTGGCAATATTTCAAACTGATAATATTTCAAGAAAGTTCATTGAGTGGTAAAAATAAAGCACACCTTTAGTCCTTGTACTTGGGAAGTAAAAGAAGGTGAATCTCTGAGATCAAGGCCAGCCTGGTCTATATAGATTCCAGAGCAGGCAAGGACCCCATCTCTGAAAAATAAAGTTAAAGAAAAAAAAAAAAGAAAAAAAAAATTGCCCTGAATTGTCATAGAACTATTTGTAACCTTCTGTTAAGACTTCTCTTTTATATCAGGAAGATAATGACTATGGTCAGTGTTTCCCAACCTTTGGTAGGAATTTAAGAATCAGATTAACAGACCAAGTTCAGAATTCCTCCTGTGTGAAAAAAGAGTAATTCTTAACCGTCTCTGGGGGTGGCTTTCTGACAGTAAGAACCACTGTTGGCAAATCTTCTTTTGCTAAAACTTTGGCAAGATCAAAGAAGATAAGGGATTAAAAGTAAAATGAAACAAAAATTCATTTTAAAGGTTAATGGATTTTTTATTTTTCAAGAACTTTTAGGTTTATAGATAACTAAGCAAGAAGTGTAGGGGGTTCCTGTATTACGCCTGCCCCCAAAGTTTTCTGTGGTAATGACTTGCATTGATGTGATATGTTTGCTACAGCAGATGAGCATGTAGCCACGGATTATTAACTGGAGTCTCTAATTTACATTAGAGTTCATTATTGTACAGGCCAATAGGTTTCGAAAAATTGTATAACATGCCCACCACTGCAAGTGTTTTAAAAATATTATGGGTTTTGTGTGTATATGCATGGGCACATACATGCTCCCATGTGCAGAGTTCCCACTGTCACCACAGATTCCTATAAACACTTGTCCTTGTGCTATTTCTGTGTTGTTTTGCCTACTCCAGAATAGCATGTGGTTGGAAAATTGTACAGTGTAGTCCCATGCTGTTATTTTTCCATTTAGCAACAGTGCATTTAAAATTCTTTCATGTCTTCTTAAGACAATACATCATTTTTTTTCATTAATAAGCAGTTTGTTTATCCATTCACCTATTGAAAAACATCTTGGCTTCTTGTACATGTTGGCAGTTCTGAATGGAGTTGCTATACAATTCATGTCTATCATTTTCTGTGGTTATGTTTTTCTCTCATTGGGGAAAAGTACCAAGATATGCAGTTGCTACATTGTATTTAAGACAGGGTTTTGGCAAGAGACTGTCGCTTATCTTCCAAAGTAACTGTAGTATATTGTTTCTGTATTAGCAATGAGTTTTAAAATACATTTTAAAAACGTTCTAGAGAGGCCGGAGAAATAGCTCAGCTTTTAATAGCTTTGGCTGCTCTAACAGGGGACAGAGATTGCATTTCCAGCACCCACATGGGTGCTAACAACCATCTGTAGCTCCAGGCCCAGAGGATCCAGTGTTCCCTTCTGGCCTCTGTGTACCAGTCATGAATGTGGTGCACATACATGTATGCAGGCAAAACAATTATATATATTTTTACATTCTAGAAAGCATATTCTAGAGAAAACTGGCTCTCAGATTATATACACTGTAACCTCAGTTGTTTGAAGGAAATAAAAATAGCTTGAGGTATAAACACATAAAGCAGTTTCTTTAGGATTATGGTTGTATTTATTCCTGCTACTTTATAATTTTTAATTTAATTTTTATTAAAATGAGAAAAGGTAGGTGTGGTGACCTACTGTAATGCTAGTACTTAAGTGGTTGAAGCAGGAGTGCAAGTTCAAGGACAGCTCTGGTTTCGTAGTGAGTTAGAGGCAAACCTAGACTGTGAAGCTATCCTGAGACACCATTCTGGAATGGATGAATGACCGATGAACCAAACAAGCGGCCATGTGCTGCTTTATGATTGGAATGATGCAGCGATAACAATTATTGCTTCTTTCATGTGATAGGAACCTGCAAATAGTCGTCTACCTCCTCACCTCATTGCACTAGATTCTTCCATACCTGGGTTTTTTGATGACATTGGGTATCTGGATCTTTTGCCATGTCGTCCTTTTGACACAGTTTTTATTTTCTACATGAAACCAGGTCAGAAAACAAACCAAGAGGTAAGAATTCCAAACTTTTCCTTCTTCTTTCTGTACTATAAACATACAAGACTCCATGTCAGCTCTTTGTGTTTGTACTTGGCATGAGAATTTTGTGTTCTATGCTTATGGCTTGTTGTTCCATTAGAAACTGAGTGCTTGTAACCCTGAAGCCTAATCTTGAGTTTTCCACCATCAAGAAACATGGTTAGAGTAGGAGCCAGCATGGATTCCTTCTCCATAAGGAGCTCATACTCATGAGGCAAGGAAAACTAAAGCACCAGAAGGTTAGCTACCAGGAGCCACAGCTAGGCCTGAAGCTTCAGAGTTGGACAGTAGTGTTAAACACTTGCTGACAGTCTTCCCTGGGGCTCCTGCCAGGTAAAGTGAGCAGCGGGCCTTTCCCTTATAGGTAGCCTCACTATAAGCCATTTCAACTGAGGTAAAACATAAAACACGGTGAAGTAAAATACAGTTGGATATGGGTAACAGAATAGACTAGGACGTTGAAGGGATGTGCAATGTGGGTGAGAATGGAGGACTGAGAGGAATAGCAGGGGATCTGAAGTTTCTGTTGGAAACAAGAAACTGAATCATGCCCTAGACAGTGGCTCTGACTAGGAGAGGGTCAAAGAAGTTAGGGTGCTGTGACCTTGTCATCTTGGAATTGCGCTGTCATTAACTAAGTCGTTGAATTAATACACCTGTTGAAATTTACTGGAGTTACAGGATGTTTCCATAAGAAGGACTGTCTCAAATTTTGTATTAGTGAGCTGCTAATGAGGAAGTTCTTCTCATTCATGTTACTGACTCAGCACACACTCATTAAATTTCTCCTTTCTATTAGGCTCCAGGTTACAGGCAAACAGGGATACAAAGCTGTCTCACTATTTAAAGGGAAGGCAGGCATTGAAGAAACACTCAACGGGTGTTAATAGGGGTGTCAAATTGTGCTTTAGGAGCCTGAGAGACCTAAACTGATTTTAAGGTTCTGAAACAAGACCATTTCAACAATTTGTGAGTGTACACTGACCATAGCATAAATTCCCCAGAGGTAAATAGCATTATTGCATCTTCATGAAATTCATCATGGTGCCAGTGTGCTTGGAGGTTTCAAGAAGCAGGGGTGGTGGCAGCCAGAAATGAGACTTTGTGCTTTATGTTGCTAGAACCCCATTAATACCGGATTAGTAAGACTAGGACGTTGCTCACATGAAAATATGGGGAAAATGTTCTCCTGCCTATAAAAGTTATGGCTCTGAGGCACTTCCTAATCTGTTTAGTTTCTTTGGGCTTTTGAGGTCATCAAGAAGCAGTGAAGGTTTCTGGAGACTATATGAAACCTCTCCCTAGCCAGTAGAGATTGGTTACTAGCTGCTGGCAGGTAAGCTGCAAGGCCAATTTGAATCACCTACTGCTTCTTGACTAAGTTTTCAGAAGTCATTTGTTTGCAGACTTCTCATCTAGTCAGGGTACAGAAAGACCGAAAGTTCAAGGAGGGCTGCAGCTGTGTAATGAGACCCTGTCTCCTAACATCAAGTAGCATGGCTCTTTGGGTAAATGAGGAGCTTGATGTCAGCCATAACTAGTGGTCTGAGTTGGATCCCTAGACCTACATAAAGGAGAAAACTGACTCCCAGATTGTGATCTGATCTCCACATACTGTGGCAGTGTGCATGTTCTTGCACTTTCTCTCACACTCTTTTTTTGATCTCTGCTTTTTCTTACACGATAGATAGATAGATAGATAGATAGATAGATAGATAGATAGACAGACAGACATGTTGAAAGAGAATTTGAGAGCTATGAGTGAACAAAACAAATATACTTCTAGAAACTGATTCTGTGTACAAAAGATAGTCATGCCAGCGACACACAATAAACTGAAAAGTAATAGCATACAGGCATACAGGGGATTGTTACCAGTCAGCATTATATAAATTACTAGAGGTTTATCAACTTGGTGCTTCACTCATGTGAGAGGAGCTTTTAAATATGGTGGTTTTAAGAGTTTGCTTTTGCTAAAATTGTAGGCCTGGGGCAAGCTAAGAGAGTCTTATTTGTAGAAAATTCTCCAAATAGTTTTGGCACATACTCCCTTGCCTCCCTTTTTATTTTTCATTTGGAAAAGAAGTCCATATTTTCCTTCCTTTAAAACTGAGTGTTTAAGAGATCTTTTTGTTGTGGGAGCTGCCCGGTGCCTTTCAGTCCATTGAGCAGCATCTTTGGCTTTGGATCCCAGCATTGTTCTGTCACTGTATCTTAGTTTTCTTTTTAGTTAATGTATTAACATACTATGACAGAAACAACTTAAGGGAAAAAGGCTCATTTAGCTCCTTATTCCAGGTCCATTGTGTCAGGGAAGTCAGGCAGGAGCTACAAGGGCTGTTTAAATCGCACCCCATACTTGAGAACCAGCAGGCTTGTATTCAAGATGGATCTTTCATCTCAATTAACCCAATTAAGAAAATGCCTTGTTGGGTGATGGTGGTATGCCTTTAATCCAAGAACTCAGGAGGCAGAAACAGGTGGATCACTTGTGAATTCAAAGCCATCGTGGTCTACATAGTGGATTCCAGGACAGACAGGGCTACATAGTGAGAAAAGAGGGAAGGAAAGAGGAAAAAAAAGAGGAAAGAAAGAACCCTCACAGACATACGCATAGACCACCCTAATCTAGACAGTACCTCATTGAGACTCCCTTTCCAGATTTCGTCAAGTTGACAATTAATACTAACCATCATACTGTGACAGCCAAAAATATTTCCAGACTTGTCTGGAGATGACAGGTCAAAACAGTCAAAATTTTCCCATGTTTTCATACCTATTTATTTGTGTACCCATCCACATGCCATGGTATATAGGTGGAAGTCAGAGGGCAACTTGTAGCAATCAGCTCTCTCCTTCCACTGTGTGGCTTTCTGGGATCAAATTTATTTAACAGGTTTAATAACAAGCTCCCTTACCCATTGAACCATTTTGCCAACCCCCAAAACAGTTTCCCCTCTCTGTAGCCAGTAGAAGAAGAGAAAACTTCTGGTTACTTTGTATTTCTATATTGCCTGTATTCTCTCCTTTGGACTAAGAAAAGAACATTTTCACATTCATTTATTAATTTAACCTTTCGGTTCTATACATTTGACAAGGCTGTTAGCCCACACCTGTTTCACATTTCTCATTAAACAGCTCTGGCTCAGTAACTTTTTTGCCTGAGGGAGAGCTTAGGATCTTACTTATACCATCTCATGTGATCTTCACAACCATCATTATCCCCATTTTGCATACGAAGAAACAGAGACAAGGGCCAGCCAGTCCAACCACATGATTTTTCACTATGGTGATAATATTCCCAAATTCATACTGAACTGGGTCTTGATTTGTCAGAAGCTTCAAAGATTGTCTGTTTTCATGTGTATTTAATATATTCTTGTATTCCCTTCATAACTGATGCTTGCTGTGTATTTCAGATTTTAAAGAATGTGGAGTCTTCCAGAAATGTTCAGCCACATTTCCTAGAATTTTTGCTCTCCCTTGGCTGGTCAGTAGATGTGGGCAGACACCCTGGTTGGACAGGACACGTGTCCACCAGTTGGTCAATTAACAGTTGTGATGACTGTGAAGGGTCTGAACAAGGTAAAACTTATAATAGCTGTTAATTGTTTCTTGTTCAGTCATTCTTGCTCCTGTCTCCCCTTTCTTGTGAACCTTTAGTATTTTAAACAGATTATATCAAGGAAAGTTTCTCCTTTCCTCTGAGCTAGTCTTCATGGGGTCATGTTCTAGTTTGTATACTTTTTTAAATTATGTGTTTTGTGTATGGGTTGGGAAGGAGGGATGTGTATGTGCCTGTGGCTGTAGAGGACAGCCTGGGGAGGCTGCTCACTCTTTCCACCATATGAGGTGCAGGTGTGGAACTCAGTCAAGAGACGTGGAGGCAAGAGCCTTTACCTACAGAACCACCTTGCCACCTCTATTTTGTCTAGTTTTATAGATATTTTCTATGTGTATGAAAGATGTAATGATAGGGTAAAGTAATACAAAATTAACTACTTATTACTGTGCTGATGTATTCTTTTTTATATGTGAAGAAACAAATACAGCTTCCTATAAAAACTATATCTAATAAACAATAATTCCTTTGTTTTGTTTTGTTTTGTTTTTCAAGACAGAGTTTCTCTGTGTTACAGCTCTGGCTATCCTGGAACTTGTTCTGTAGACTAGACTGGCCTTGAACTATATCAGGCTTGTCTGGAACTCACAGAGGTCAGCCTGTGCTCCCGAGTGCTTTAAACAAGAATGTTTGATTTTTGAATGAATGAGTGTTTTTATAGACTTTGTAGTATGACAGCATCTGTCTCAGGTTTTTACCCATCTCCACTTAGCCTTCTGAGAACATATAACTAGGGAAACAGAACAGTACAGAATGAAACAAGGCAGAATCTAGCTCGTGTGTTCTGGAATTCTGAGATCTGAGGATAAGTGAATAGTCTTCACCATTCTTATCTCACGATCATGGTATTTCAGAATTTTTCTTCAGCATCGTTGTTATCTGACCTCTAGTTCCTTCTAATTTTCACTCAAGTTGGAGGCAAATATTTTGGGATATATAATAATTTTAATTTCTATGTACCCATGAAACATATGCTTGATTATATTTCTGTAAGTAGAACTGATATAGGATATGCATGCTTATAAATATGTCATTGAGCATGATGGGTTCTTTTTTTTTTATGTATGGTGCTAGGAATTGAACTTTATGGCCTCACATATACTAGGCAAACTACAACTGAGTAGATTTTTCTTTTTTTTTTTTCTTCACAATTTATTCATTATATATCCCGATTGATGCTCCCTTCCTTACCTCCCCCAGCCCCACCCTCCCTCCATCTTCCTCTCATCCCCTTCCTCTAAGTCCACTGAAAGGGGGATTTCTCCGCTATTTGCCATCTGCCCATAGCTTGTTCAGTCTCATCAGGACTACTTGGATCCTCTTCCTCTGTGGCCTGGCAAGGCTGCATCATTAGGGGCCAGTGATCAGAGCAGGCAACTGAGTTCATGATAGAGGCAGCCCAGTGTTCTTCCTGCATGTGTACAGCAGGCTAGAAGAGGGCACCAGATCTCATTATAGATGGTTATGAGCCACCATGTGGTTGCTGAGAATTGAACTCTGGACCTTTGGAAGAACAGCCAGTGCTCTTAACCTCTGAGCCATCTCTCCAGCCCCAAGTAGACTTTTTTTTTTTACACCATTTTATAAATAAGTCCTTCAAATGCTTATGGTTTAAGAGACAGAAAACCTGAATGAAACTGGCTGATATTTTTATTAGTTTTTAAAACTATATTATTATTGGCCAGGTGTGTTGGCTCATATCTTTAAATCCCAGCACTTGGGAGGCAGAAGCAAGTGGATCTCTGGCTAGTTTAAGGCTATTCTGGTGAGAGTTCCAGGCTAGCTAGGACTACATACTATGACCTTATATTTAAAAAAAGGGGGAAAAAAGGTATGTACATATATGATACATGTATGTATGTGGGAGGTACATGCATGCCACTCTACATATGTAGGGCACACAGGACAGTTCTTTCATCTTCATATGGGACCTAGAGATTTCAGGTTTTCGGCTTTGCAGTGAGTACTTTTACCCACTAAGCCAATCCCACTGGCCCCAGCTTAAATTTTGAAGATCATTTCTTTCTCCCATGGACCAAGAAATTTCAAATTGTTTAAGTTGTTTTTTTGTTTGTTTGTTTTGTTTTTTTGTGCATCATTACCAGCACCCCTATTTTGTTTGTACTTTTCTTTTTATATCCGTTCTCTGCATACTTGCTTATCTCTCATAGTAATAAAAGGCAGTTCCAGACTTTACATGCGTAGACCACACTAGCCAGAGGAGGAGAAATCCCGATTTCTGGCTGGCAAATAGCGGAGAAATCCCCCTTTCAGTGGACTTAGAGGAAGGGGATGAGAGGAAGATGGAGGGAGGGTGGGGCTGGGGGAGGTAAGGAAGGGAGCATCAATCGGGATGCTGATATGGACTGGAGCTCCTTCTCTCACTGACCCTGACTCTGAGAGAGTCACTGCTGCCTACTCTTCAACTTCGGGCCTGCTCCAGAGTAGGGCAGCAGAGTAGATGTTGGAACAGTAACTGTAGCAGATGGAGAGTACTTGCCTAGAGTTTTAGTTGCCAGCCCATATCTAGTTTGAGAAGTAGAATGTTACTGAAGCTGAGCCACACTCCCATTTGTGCGATGTATATGACTCTCCTGGCCCCACAGTGGCAGAAGTAGATAGTTTGTAGCAGAGCTGTATCACCTGCAGAGCATCAAATATTTACTGTCTGGTCCTTTGCAGAAAGAGTGGTAAATTTCTTGTGTTCTTACCACATCTTTTTTTTTTTAAGATTTGTTTATTTCATGTATATAAACGCTCTATTTTCATACACAACAGAAGAGGGAGTCAGATTTTATTACAGATGGTTGTGAGCCACCATGTGGTTGCTAGGAATTGAACTCAGGACCTGAAGAAGAACAGTCAGTGCTCTTAACAGCTAAGCCATCTATCCAGCACCTTCTTACCACATCTTTACTAGCATTAAGCATCTTCTCATATGTTAGGTGAAATTTTTCTTAGTTTTAGTTGTGATTGGAAAGTAAGCGTGTATTGTTTTCATACATTTCCTTTCCTGAAAACTGTACGCCAACCTCCTGTGAAGGTCCTGGTCTTTTGCGTCATATTGGTTGCTGTATGATCATTTTAAACGAAACTTAAAATAGTTAGGGGTGTTTTAAGTCAATTCTTTTTGGTGTAGAACAGATACTTCCTACTTAGACTCCCTGTATGATTTTATATCACTGGTCATCAGAGAAGGGAGGGCAGAAGCAGAGCTGAGAGCAGTAGACAGTTCATGTCTGCTGTAGACTAACTTCATAAGTAGGAGATAATGATATAAAATTATCATAAGGATACTTACTCAACATTATGGTTTGTTCTTAACCTACAAATTGGTTCTTGTTGGAACTGCCATTGCTTTATAAAGTGGCAAGATTTCATGAACAGGAAGATGAATGTGCCCAAGTTTCTGAAGTGGTTATGTATTGTTTCTTATTCCTAGATGAAGTAACTTCCTCTGGAGATGCTGGGGCTAGCGTTTTCAATGGGCAGAAGAAGGTGCTGTATTATGCTGATGCCCTGACAGAAATAGCGTTCGTGGTTCCTTCTCCAATGGAGTCCTTAAGTAAGACCATGTTTTGTCTAGCATTGCTTTAGGATCTGTCTGTATATTCACTGTTTGGTGCGTTGTTAGCATTAGAAGAGATTTTGAAGTCATCAGAGGCATTCTTCTAAGCAAAGGTGCTATAACTGTAGATTATACACAGGTGTGAGTTCCTGTCATCTCTTAACTTTCTGTACGGTTAGTGACTTTCCTGGTATGATCAAATACCTGACAAAAATAAAATAAAAGCCTGACTAGTTTATTCTGAAACAGCTTCAGAAGTTTCAGGCCAGCGTGGTGGCACACGCCTTTAATCCCAGCACTAGGGAGGCAGAGGCAGACAGATCTCTGTGAGTTCAAGGCCAGCCTGCAACCTGGTCTACAAAGCAAGTCCAGGACAGCCAGGGCTATTACACAGAGAAACCCTGTCTCAAAAGGAAAAAAAAAAAAAAAAAAAAAGACATGGTGGTGTGCCTTAGTCCATGACACTCAGAACTTAGACAGCTTCTTACATCATATAAGACTAGGAAGCAGGGACCAGGGCCAGAACCAGCAGCCAGGCTATAACTTCAAAAGTCCCTTCCCAGTGACCTACTTCTGCCAGCTGGTACACCTACCTAAAGGTTCTACAGTCTCCTGAAATAGCACCAACAGCTGGAAAGAAAAATCCGTGAAAACCTATAGGGGGGTTGGGGCTGGAGAGATGGCTCAGAGGTTAAGAGCACTGGCTGCTCTTCCAGAGGTCCTGACTTCAATTCCCAGCAACCACATGGTGGCTTACAACCATCCATAGTGAGATCTTGTGCCCTCTTCTGGCATGCAAGTGTACATGCAGACAGAACATTGTATACATAATAAATAAATAAAATATTTAAAAAAAAAACCTATAAGGAATTTTTCAGATTCAACTTTAATACTCTTGTCTCTAGCTGTAGTGGTTCAAAGCCATCTCATAATACATAATGTTTCAGACCAACTCTTCAGAGTTTCCACAATTCTAACAATTTCCAGTGTTCAGAAATGCCAAGTCTCTTCTCAGGCTTGAGGCAGCTCTCAACTACAAGACCCTGTTAAATAAAAAGAAAGTTATTTATGTCTGATACAGAATGACAGAGAGTAAAGCATTCCTTTTCCAAAACCAGATAGCCCAGAAAGACGGGGCTGAAGCAAGACCAGTACCCAGAAGTCCAAACACTAAACCCTGCAGCTGTGTGTCTGGCAGTCTGGGAACACCGATATGTGATATGAATGTTTGACAGACTGGAATCCCTGCCCTACCCCCTTGGCAGTTGTAGTGCACTGGCAAGTCCACTGGGTCTGACCCCAGTCACTCCACCGGCAGCTTTCCGTGATAACCTCCCATTTGCCGCATACCTTTGACTTCTTACTATCTTTACTGCAGCTTTGGTTTCACCCTTAACAGCTTCACATACAGCCTGCTCTGGGACTTCTTACAGGGTCCCTACCCCACAGCATACTGCCGCCTCACAAAGATTGGACAAAGCATCATGGCTCTGTAATTTTATTTGGTTTGCCTTTTTTTTTTTTTTTTTAAGTGTTTTGAGACAGGGTTTCTCTGTGTAGCCCTGCCTGTCCTGGAACTGGCACTATAGAGCAGGGTGGCTTCAAACACAGAGATCTGCTTGCCTCTGCCTCTAGAGTGCCAACCAACTAGAGAAGAAGTGTTCAAAGCATGATCCTGTGAAGGCAGTTTGATATTGAAAACACAGCAAGATAATGTGAATTCTCCGCCCTCTATGGCTTTTTTTTTTTTTTTAGATTTATTTATTGTGTGTACAGTGCCCTGTCTGCATGTACACTTGCACATCAGAAGAGGGCACCAGGTCTCATTATAGATGGCTCTGAGCCACTGTGTGGTTAGTGGGAATTGAACTCAGAACTCTGGAAGAACAGCCAGTGCTCTTAACTGCTGAGCCATCTCTCTGGCCCCTTGCTACGACAATTTCATGTGTATATGTAGTCCTGTGTGTATATTCTCTACCAGCCTTTTGCATACCCTTCCATACATGCATAGTTAAGTTGAAATTCAGCATGAGAGAAAACATGCTCTAGCTTTCTATCTCCCCTCACGCATAACACTTCTATTCTCACATCAGGTTTATTCCTCTCCCTTCCTCCTTCATGTCAGAGATTTTATGAATATCTAGATTTCATATATGAGAAAAGGACATGTTTGTCTTTTGGAGTCTTTTCATTGAGTACCATGATCTCTAGTACAATCCACTTTCCTGCATATGACATAATTTTGTTTTATTTACGCATTCATCTAATGATAGGTTTCTAATGTTCTTTAAGTACAATCCAACTTCAATCCTAGTTTTGTCTTTCATCTAACTTAACTATGCATATGCTTTGGTTTCTACTTTGGTCGTTTCTTTCACAAACCATGAGTGAAGCCCATCTCTCTTGATTCCCATGTGAGAGCTTTTATGTGGAGCCCCATATAAACCTAAAGCTGGCAGGATCTCAGGATGCCATTACACTCGTCTTTGGACATCAGGCAGAAAGCTAACAAAGATGACACACTGTTCCTATGAATTGAATGTACTTACTCTTTCTTAATTTAAACTCACACACTTACTTTTCTTAAAGTATTGGTGTAGCCTGGAGAGATGGCTCCCCAGTTAAGGATGCTTGCTCCTCCAAAAGATCCAGCTTCAGTTCCCAGCACCCATGCTGGGTGACTCAGCCACCTGTAACTCCAGTGCTTGACTCTACAGCCTTTCGTGCATTTTTATGGGTGCACGAGCACACACATGCTTGTGCACATGCACAAGTTCACATAGACAACACACGGACACATAGACACACACAGTTAAAATAAATACATTGAGAAATGTTTACCTTGTTGCAGATGAAGTCCATTTCTTCCTGTCTAGCTAGACAGTAAATGGAAAATGTCACCTCCATTGAGACCATTTGAAGCATGAGATATGATACATCACATTTGATAGTCTCATCTCCAGAGTTTTAAAGACTTTTGCTGTGTATAGCTTGGCAGCTTCCCTTCCTTTGTACTTGACCTTGATTTCTTACCGTAGGCTCCTATCTGTTTCATACTCTGTATTATTTTTGTTCCTAGTAGAATGGACCTTCCATGATCAGTATCATAGTATTTATCTGCCTTCCATTCAAAGCTCTGTCCCTTATTCCAGCAGTTGAGGCCCAACTGTCTTCTGTGGGTTGAGTACCTGCCTTGGTTTCTCTCGTTGAGCAGCCTGCACCAGCAAGTCTTCCCAGACTTCGAGCCTTTGCTCACACTGTGGCTCCCACACTTGAGTCTTAGCTTATGATCATGATAGATGCCTAATATTGCTTGCCATTTGTGTGCTCTGACTCAACTTCTTCTGTTAATATTTGTAGTCTGGGGCTAGAGGGAAGGCTCTGGTTTGGAGTATTTGTTGCTCTTCCAAATGATCCTGAGTTTGATTCCCTATACCTACATGGTAGCCTACAACCATCTGTAGTTTCAGGGAATCCAGTGTCTTCTTCTGACCTGCTTGAGCACCAAGGATACATGTGATTTTACATACATGCAGATTTTACATACAAACAAAACATTTGTTTACATAAAATAAAATAAACATTTTTACTTTGCCGGGGAGTTTGTTCATTTGTTTTGTTTGTACTCTTACCAGATTTGTTTTGTTTTTATCTTCTACCAGATTGTTCTTTAAATTTAGACTAGGTTCTTGCTGATTTTCAGATGTCTCAGGTCTACATATGATGGTGGTTTTGACTGAGTATATAATATAAATAATTCAGAGAATAACAGATAGCTTTGAATTTGTAATTTTCTAGATTTAGCACAGTTATCCTGTAGAGATGACAAACTAGAGCACAAGCCAAATTTAGTCAAGAGTGAGCCTTACGGCTTTTTAAAAACTTTTAAATGTTTCTTTTATGTGCATGAATATTTTGCTTGCATGAATGTTTGTGCACTACATACATGGCGTTGGTGCTCATGAAGGCTAGAAGAAGGCAAGGGATTTCCCTGGAGCCGGAGTTACATATGGTTGTAAGCCATCATGTGGGTGCTTAGAACCAAACCCGGGCCCTTTGCAAGAGCAGCCATTGCTCTTAACCGCTGAGCTGTCTCTCCAGTCCCATTTTTTACATTTTTTTAAGTGTTATAAATAAAATGTAAAGAAGAGAATGCTGCAAAGACCTCTATGACAGCAAATCCTATAATAAGGTCACCTGCTCCTTCATAGGATGTCTGCTAGACTTGCTATAGAAACAGTGCTTTGCTCTAAGTTCCTTAGGGTAGTTAGACTAGTTAATGTAATTAGACTTCTACTTCAGAGAAGTAGCAGATACTATAATTTTTTTTCTTTACCTTGTAGCTGATTCATTGGAAAGTAACATCTCAGACCAAGATAGTGACTCAAATATGGATCTTATGCCGGGAATACTGAAGCAGCCACCCCTGACACTTGAGTTGGTCCCTAATCACACAGACAGTCTTAATTCCTCACAGAGGGTAAGTTGTTTTATTGACTTGCCCAGAATTTTGTGGTGAAGTGGCAGCCTGAAAGTTTCTCATTTTTTAAATTCAGTATAGCAAGAGTACTGATTCATTAAGTATTTTAAAATGAATTCTTGACTTTTCATTTTTCTAATCTATAATAAATAGTTGGTTCTGAAAAAGCACTTTCCATGACATTCTCATGCCATGGGTGGTTCTCTTGCTCACTTCTGTTTAAGCTGAGGTTTTTCTTTGTCCTTCATATCCACTAACCATACAGCAGAGGCTGTCTGTAGATTTTGTAATCTCATTATTCAGCTAAGAACTGGCCATATAGAGCTGGCAGCATTTTGGAGATTCTCTAAGGACTGCAGTTCTCCCTTGCCTATTGTTTTGCTTTCAGCCATTTTATGATGTATGTTTAGCTATGATCTAGAAATAATAAAAGGAAAATTGAAGAAATAAGCAATTTGTACTGGATCTTTATGAAAGCTTACAAAAATCTTTCCTTTTCAAACCTAGATTGTTAATCATCCTTTTGTTCAGCGTCTATATGATATGCTACCACATGCCTATTTTAGTATTCGTTTGGTGTCAGGGAATTTAGTACTTCAGTGTTTATATTCAAGCAATTTGAAATCAAGACAAAATGCCTAGCACTTTGTGACAGTGCTTTACTGTGTCTCATGTGGCCATTGTATTGTGGTATTATCACAGGAAGAGGAATAAATATAGCATGGTAAGGTTTCATTGGGGAGAGACCAAGTTCACATAGGCTTTTATTGAAATATGGTGTAATTGTGTTACTTTTGTGGAAACATTTATTTCAAGGGTGTTGTGTTGTTGTTTTTGTTTCCCTTGTAGTTGTACACTGGAAAAAGAATACATATAGGGTTAGATAGTAGCTATAGTTTCAAAAACCTATATTGATTCTTTGAATGTACCCCATGGGCAAGGGGGTATGGCTAAATCTATTGAGTGTGGAACACGGTTCCTACTACATACAAGATGTTTCCTATTAGTGGATGTTATTTCTTTATCTGTGTTTCCCCCTTAATCTTTATTGAAAAAGGACCAAGTAAGTAGTAACAAAAATACATGATCAGGCTGTAAGAATGAGAAAATTGATTTAGAACAAATAATAAAAAAGACGAAGTATAAACTTGACCAAAGTCATTCTTGCATTTATATAGGATTTTAGTTTGGTTCCTTCCACAGTGAAAATTATTTCCAGCCTCAGTACTGGGGATTAATTTTAGAGCCTCACACACATGCTAGCCAGATGCTTTCCCACTAAGCTATCTCCCAATCCTTTTTATTTTTATTTTGAGACAGGATCTCACTAAGTGTGCCACCACGCCTGGCTAAAGTTATGCTTTCACACCCAGAGAATGACAGCTCTTAAGCATCTTTTTTTTTTTTTAAATCACATATTCTTTTCAGAATTTAAAACAAAACAAAACAAAGTATTCACCACTTGTGGGTGAGGAGAAAGTCTTAGCAAATGCTGAACAGAAGTGAACCTCTTTAACATCATAAAACATACTAACTAAACAGTAGCTAAGCTCACTTAATGAGTCCAGTGGACTTAAGCAGATTCCTAAGGTTTGATCACTGCAATTTATATGGTGGAAGAAGAGAAACAACTCTCAAAACTGTCCTCTGACCTCAACATGCATGCTCTAGTATGCACCCAAAAATAAATATAAGGAGCTAGGAGTGGTGAAGTGCACCTTTGATCCCATCACCCAGAGGTAGAGACAGGTTTATCTATGTAAGCCCAAGGCCAGCCTGATCTGCAAAAAGTGTTCCAGGACAGCAAATAATCCTGTATCCAAAACAAAAAATAAAACAAAACAAAAAACCAAAAAAAAAAAAATGTTTTTAATTATGGGCAGGAGAGATAGCTAAGAGGTTAAGAGCACTGGCTGTTCTTCCAAAGGTCCTGAGTTCAATTCCTAGCAACCACATGGTGGCTCACAACCATCTATAATGAGATCTGGTGCCCTCTTCTGGCCTGCAGGCACACATGCAGACAGAATACTATATAAATATTTAATTAATAAATAAATCTTTTTTTTTTTAAAGACTGTCAATGCAGACTATGAGAGAGTAATTCAGTAATGAGAAATACTGAAGAACAAACAAATTGAAATCCTGGAAATGAAAAACACAATAAGGTTAATAGAAGGTTCATGGAAAAACCTCACAAATAGGAATGATCAAGGAGAGGAAAGCATATCAGAATTTATCATTTCAGTAAAATCACTTCCCAAAATTAGGGAAAGAGATGCCAATCCAGTTACAGGTAGCATTTAGAATATGAGAGTAGACCAGAAAATAACCTCCTACATCACAGTATGATTGAATCACCAAATATACAGAACAGAAAATATATTGGGCTAGGGATATGACTTAGGGGACAAAGTAATGGCAAGAGGACTGAATTCAGTCACAGGTTCAGGTTAAAAACTAAGAATGATGGCATGTGCTTGTAATTCTATTGCTTGAGAGATAGGGAGTTCTCAGGCTCACTGGCACTCCAGCCTAGCCTACTTTGTGAATTACAGGTCAATACAAGACCCTGTCTTGGCTGGTCCAAAGATAGTGAGTCATCTCCATTGTTCACAGTCTGTTACAGATTGAACTCCTGTTCTATACTTTTTCCCTTCTCACTTGACTTCTCACTCACTTTCCCTTCTGTACTTGACTAGTCTCGAAAAGATCCTGTCTTTGTAAAGGAGTGGATGTCACCAAAGGAAAAACATCCAAGGTTGTACTCTGGTCTTCACACATGTGCACACAAATGAAATGTGCATGTATACACACACAAAGAAAATATTGAAAGCATCAAGAAAGAAACACCAAGCTATGTAAAAAGGCAGGTACATCAGAGTAAATGCAAATTTCTTCCCAACAGAATCTTTTCAGAGGTTTTGTTTTATTTTTTTCTTTAATTTCTGAGATCGTAACATAGTTACATCACTTTTCCCTTTTCTTTTCTCCATCCAAATCTTCCCATATTCCCCTTCTTGCTTTCTTTCAAATTCATGACCTCTTTGTTTTCAGCTAAATCCTGCCTTCATTCTCAACAGAAAACTTTTTAAAACCTTGGGGAGTGGCTGGGCAGAGGTGGTGCACACCTTTAATCCCAGCACTCAGGGAGGCAGAGGCAGGTAGAGTTCGAGGCTAGCCTGGTCTAGAGAGGGAGTTCCAGGACAGCCAAGGCTATATAGAAAAACTCTGTCTCGAAGACAAAAACAAACAAAAAAAATCCCATGGTGAGTGATGTGTATTTTGTAAGGTAGCTGTCAAGCAAGACTACTATATCCAGCAAAATGGTCATAATTGAAAGAGAAATTTTCTGTGATGCAGCTAAAAGAACTCATGACCATTAAACTAGCTTCATAGAAGATATTGAAAGGAATTCTTTGGACTAAATAGAAATCTGAGTATATCTGTGAGGATATAGGAGTGAGCAAACTCCTTTAAAGTTACACAAGAGAGAACTAGGAAAACACCATTCTAACACCAAAAAAAATGGCAGGAATTAATACAGTCCTGTTAGTAGTACCTTTCAGTAGTAATAGTCTCATGTCCCCAATCAAAACACACACATAAACAGACTGAATTTTAAAGAGATTTGGCTCAGCAGTGAAGAGCTGAGCTGTTCACTGGCTGTTCTTCCAGAGGACCTGGGTTCAATTCCCAGCATCTACATGGCAGTTAACAACTATCTGTAACTCCAGTTCTAGGATTCATCACCCTCACACAGACACAAATGCTGGCAAAACACCAGTGCACGTGAAAATAAAAGCAAACAAAAGTCCACACCTCACCACTAAAGACAGATAAAACTAACCACATTAGGGTAGATGTTGGATGGAAAAAGGTAATCTAATCAAATGGAACTAGGAAACAAGCCTTTGTTGTTCTAAATCTGATAAAAATAGACCTCAAATAAAAACAAATCAGAAGAATTCCTTCATACTTTTTAAAGGAAAAGTTCATTAAAGGGACATTATAATTTCTATATTGAAAATGCATACACACAGTTTCATAAAGCAAATACTACTAAATGTGAATTCATACATTAACCCTAGCATAGGGAAAGTATCTGATGTTCACCAATTGACAAATCACCCCAACAAAAATAAACCAACAACAAAAAATTCCATCATCCAATAGGATATAAAGCAAGTTTGAACAAGTATAAAGACTAATGCCAATTAAGCAAAACACTCCAATAATGAGTAAGTCATTGAAGAAGCAAAGAAAAAAAAATCCCTAGTGTCAAATGAAAACAAAAACACAAATACCAAAATGTGTGAGATACAGTGAAAGTAGAGCCTCAGAGTAGAATTATAGCTGTAAGTGCCCACATCTAAGAAATCAGACTTTAGATAACTAATAGTTTACGTTAAAACCTTGGAAAAATAACAGGCCAAACCTACAATCACTAGACAGAAATAATTAAGATCAGAGCAGAAATGAGTGAAATGGAAACAGAAAAACAGTACAAAAAGTCAGTTCAATAAAGACTTGGGTTTTTGTTGTTGTTTTTCACAAATTAGGCAAGCCTTCAGCCAAGCTAACCAGAAGAAAGAAAGAGAAGTCATAATGGATAAAACTAGAAACAAAAACAAAGCAATGGCAGATGGCTTCTTATAACAGTGACATTCAGAAAATCATCAGGCCATGTCTTTAAAGACATGTATTACACAGAAAACCTAAAAAGTGCAGATGATTTTTTAGGTACATAGGATTACCAGAATTAAATCAAAGTGAGATGATTTTAACATACTTATAACAAGCAACACTGTTGAAGCACTAATTTAAAGAAGGAAGGGAGGGAGAAGAAAAGAAAGAAAAGAAAAGAAAAGGAAGGAAGGGAGGGAGGGAAGGAAGAGGGAGGAAGGAAGGAAGAAAGGAAGGAGAAAGAAAGAAGGAAGAAAGAAGGAAGGAAGGAAGAAGAGAGAAAGAGAATGAGAGAAAGAAAAAGGAAGGAAGGAAGGACAGAGGGAGGGAGGGAAGGAAGGAAGGAAGGAAGGAAGGAAGGAAGGAAGGAAGGAAGGAAGGAAGGAAGGAAGGAAGGGTAGATAGATCTTTCCCAAAAGAGATGCAGGCCTGGATGAGATTCACTGCTGACTAGTGCTGGCGTCTAAAAAACTAACACCAGTGCTTCTCTGGCTGTTAGCTACAGAAAAGGACAGGGCTCTTGCATAGGCTTTTCTGAAACCAGTGTTCTGGCACCACAACAAGATACAGACACTGTAAAAGCAAGATTATAGACCAGGATACATAGCTGTAAAAATCCTCAACAAAATATTTGCATATCTAAATCAAGGATGTATTGAAAAGATCATGACCAAGTTGTCTTTGTTCTAGAGATTTAACTATGGTTCAACATGCAAAAATTGTCAGTAAATGTAATAATACCCCACACATAAATCTATGCTGGGTGCTTCACAACTGCCTATCTCTTCAGCTGCAGAGTATCCAGTGCCCTCTTCTGGCCTCCTTGGGAACACACATGAACATGCACATACACATTTACAAAAACAGGCTCATAAATAAATAAAAAGTGAATAGATAAAGCCCTCTTTTGAAAATGGACTTAACTAAGAGAAGCCAGTCTCAGAAAAACAGATGCTTTATTTGTGGTTTCTAGATTTTGTTTAATCACATAGAATTATATATAGATATATAAAAAGAAAGAAATGAAATTATGTAGAGCAAGAAAAGGGACAAACAGGAGTGAGGGGAAAATGGAAAATGGAAGGAATGAGGACCGATGGTGGTGTGTGGTTGACACAAAATATATATGTCTCCAAAAGAAAAAAAAATTTTTCAAGACAGGGTTTCTCAGTGTAGCCTTGGCTATCCTGGACTCACTTTGTAGACCAGGCTGGTCTTGAACTCACAGAGCTCCACCTACCTCTGCCTCCCTGAGTACTCCTGGGATTACAGGCGTATGCCACTGAGCCTGGCTTACAAAAACATGTTTAAATAAATACGTACAAAGATATTCTTTGTAGCACTGCTTGAATATATATTTAAAAAGTAAAAGATCCCAGTGGCCGCTGACTGAGGAATGATTGAATAGTGGAATTTATGGACTACAGTACATTATGCATAATAATAAGTACACCTTTGTGTATTGACTTAAGACACGAACCAAAAATAGTTCACTGAAAATAAGCACTTGAGTGGCAGACAAAAGTATGCATGAGCTTGCTGTAATGACCCATGAACTCTTGTCTTTTTGCAGACGATATGAGGAAAATTAGGTATAGAATACTACTGAACACTTCACCTGGAAGCTGGTAATAACTTCCTGATGTTGCGTTTTAGAGAGTGAGATCCCCAGACAAAGTAGTGGTATTTCAAGCTCCTAAGCAGAGATACCGCAGAAGAGCTTTTTGGCAAGTTTAGTTCACACTTTCTTCCCAAAGTGACTCTGGTGACATAAATATGTCACTAAGCATCTAGCAGGTAGTTTAAAACAAAACAAAATAAAACAAAACATTCTTTTTGCTCTTCTCTTCATGTAGCTTAGTCCCAGTTCCAGAATGAAGAAGCTGCCTCAGGGTCGCCCTGTGCCTCCCCTTGGACCTGAGACAAGAGTGTCTGTAGTCTGGGTGGAACGCTACGATGATATAGGTACTATATGAGGAAAAAGGATTTCTCTGAGTAAAATGATTCAGATGACAGTGCGTAACCAAATGTCTGAAAACGATGGGTGCAGAGGCTTGAACTTCATAATCCTGGGTTTATATTCCAACATCCACTCGGTTTCATGAAACCTGTTAACTGGGCATGCTTGTGGCCCTTATTTCCTAGTTGTGAATGTTTCATAGACTAAGATATAAAGCTGATAGCTGTTCTGTTGGTCTCCCAGTCAGTGTTCCTAGTCTGCCCAGGAGCTCTGGGCCTCCTTCTCCATGTGCACAGGTGATCTTATTTTTGTACAATAGCTTTCTTTGTCCTTAAAAGTTCTGCCATGAGCCTGGGTGTAGTAGTGCATGCTTGTAATCCCAGCACTCAGGGAGGCAGAGGCAGGCTGGTTGACAAAGCCAGTTCAGGACAGCCAAGGCTACAAAGAGAAACCCTGTCTCGAAAAAAAAAAAAAAAAATTTCTGCCATGGATAAGTTTCTAAGGATTTCTACATCAGCAACATAAGAACCTCAGAAATTTATGCTTAGCCTAGAACCCTGTCCAGCTCAGAGTTTATAAGAACATGCCAGCTGCTTTTGACCAAGCCCTCACAGCCACAGATCATATTCTCTAAAAGCTCTTTGCTTTAGGTGAACTTGGCCAAAGCATATTGTAAAAGACAATTGCCTTTATGTGGGGAATCGTTAGGATCTGTACTGTGGTCTAGCATAGACTGTGTAGTTGCCTGAATTTGGAGAAATTGGGTGGTGATAACTGAATTGTTCTTTTCTTCCAGAAAACTTTCCCCTCTCAGATCTGATGACAGAGATCAGCACTGGTGTAGAGACTACTGCAAATAGTAGCACTTCTCTGAGGTATGTTCTCTTACTTGCATGAGTTTATCAGCATGTCTGTTTTTATCTGTTGGTTATAGCTTAATAAAAGCATTAGAATGAAACAGTGGCTAAAGACATAAGTAAAGAATCAGGAACTGGAATAGATGGCTCAGTGGATACAAATACTTACTTTTGGAGAGGATCCCGGTTTTGTGCCCAGCCTTCAAATGGTGGCTCATAAACACCTGTAACTTCATCTCCAGGGGATCCAACTCCCTCCCCTGACCTCGAAGGCACCAGGCACACAGGTGCGTATAATACATGCAGGTGAAATAAAATACTCATACAAATAAAAATAAGCAAATTAAAATTTTTTTAATAAAGAATCCAAGAAAGGGTTAGCAAGATGGCATACCTGTGGCCCTTATTTCCATGTTTGAGTATTTGATAGACTACACTTGTTAGCTATTCCAATAGTCCCAGGAATTCTGGCAAGGGAAAAACAGCATGAGCTACATAGGGAGACCATCAGAAAAAAATAAAAGTAAAAATCTACTTTATTGAAGTATGATTACTATACAGAAAATTGTACATTTTTGGTGTGTTAAATTTGCTAATTTTGGAGGTATGTACACATGAAACCATCACCATAATATATGTCATAGATACACCTACCATCTCCAAAAGCCTCCTGCCACCCATATTATTATCATTATTATTATTACTATTTGATCTGCCCTCTTAGGTTTTTAATTATACAGTATGGTATAGCTTTACCCGGAACAGTAGACAGTTGACCTCTAGGACTTACTCACTCTGCATAACTGAATTTTTGTATTCTTCCAATAAAAACCTTTCCACTTCTGTCTTTACGCACCTTTTGCTCTCTGACTTTATTTTATATTGTTTAAATAAATGCTACTATGAAGAATTTGTCATCTTACACCTGACTCAATTCTCTTAGCATACTGTTTTTCCAGATTTATCTCAACCCCTGTCTTGTGGGGGGAAAATTATATCTAGATTTCCCACATTGGGCTTTTGCTGTTCCTGCTTGTACTCTGGGCTTTGCCTTGACGGTTTAATAGCCATACTTCTGCACCTGCAACAAGGGACTGAACAAAAGTCTTGTAGTTGGCTGCCAGATGTTTACCCCTCTACGATATATCTTCCTGGCCTTTCTACTCCACATCATTAGAAGTGAGTGGTCTTTTAAGAATATTTTTCAGACTCTCTTTGATATTTAAAAAGCCTAACCCCAGGAATTAGTGCTTATGGCCAATGGTTTCAAGCCACAGCAGCATGGCTTCCCAGGAAAAGGATTGTGAGTGGACTCTGCTCAAACTTTACTAACAATAGGTCCCCAGGCTCTGGTATGTATTCTTATACCACATAGGAAAGACTCTAGTTTATCTGAAGTAAAAAGACTTATCTTTTCTAAGATCTACAACTCTTGAAAAAGAAGTCCCAGTAATCTTCATCCACCCTTTAAACACTGGATTGTTCCGGATAAAAATTCAAGGAGCTACTGGAAAATTTAACATGGTCATCCCTCTGGTTGATGGGATGATAGTCAGCCGACGAGCACTTGGTAAGGACTTTATGTGTACTGAAGGGCTGGGTTCCTGCTTGATTCTTTTCTCCCTCATCTTTCAATTTTATTTTTATTCTTTGATAGTCTCATACATGTATTTAAGGAATTTTAGTCCTTTTCACCCCATAGTACCTTGCCTCATGCTTTGTCCTACTGAAACCCTGACAACATTCTTTTTATGTCGAGAGTGTGTGTATGTCCACCCCACTGAATTTAAGTAGGGCTTCAGGTATGGGTGGGGCTGGGAGGTTATTGGAGTGTAGGATGTCAGTGGCTACTATCACTGCCTTTAACACTTTCATAAACCACAAATAAGTAAAATTAAGGAAATAGTCTTATTCCTTAATAGTCCCTGCATGTAGAAAATGCTATTGCCTTATAAGAAGGGCTGGGGTTATTTTCATGTTTAAACTTGAGTGATACAAATGGGCCTTTGCTAACTGCCAGGATTAGAAAGATGAAAACAGTTGTCCTGGTGCAGAGGACATGGGCTCTGGAAGATAAGGCTTTGACTCTCATCCCGTGCTGATGTCTCTCAACTGTTTTATCTTGGTGCCATGTTTATTTCTGAGGTGAGAAAATGCAGGATTGCAGTGAAAGAGTTGGAGTACTCAGAAAATGAGTCTCCTGAACACAGCTAACCTGACAGCTAACAGTTATTCTCACCTGTTTTCAAGGCTTTCTGGTGAGGCAGACTGTAATAAACATTTGTAGAAGAAAGCGACTGGAGAGTGATTCCTACAGTCCACCACATGTCCGTCGGAAACAGAAAATCACTGACATTGTCAACAAATACCGGAATAAGCAGTTGGAACCAGAGTTTTATACTGCCCTTTTCCAGGAAGTTGGACTCAAGAACTGCAGTTCTTAGAGCACAGTTTGTCCGGATCAGTGAACTCTGGAGTGAGCTCTAACACGGATCAGTGAACTCTGGAATGGGCTCTAACATCAAAGCAAGATCATCCTGTAAAAATAAAAGCGAATCACTCTCAAGAGCTCACTTTTGAGTCACCAGAAGAAACATGGTGTGAAGCTACTGGCTTAAGGACTCCCAGCCTTCCAGTGAATGGACCATGCACAGTCACACTCCTGCTGAAAATGACAACGAGCATTTTAGCCATAAACTTTCTTTTAAACGTGACAATTTTAGTAAAATACAAGCCTTGTGAAGAGAAAGGCTTTTATGCATCAGTTAAATACATGCATTGGTAGTGTCAACAAGTTTGCAAGTTAGAAGCTGAAGATAGTTTTATACCTCGCTTTTTAGGAGGGTGTATTCAAAGTTAAAATCTGAGAATCTTCCAGAACTTTTTAGGCTCAAGTTGACACCGGGGAAAAGAAAAGGCTGCAGCATTGTCATGTGTCCATCCACTTGTCACCCCTGTCACACTGACAGAGGTCAAAACAAATGGGTTTTGATCAGATATGTCTGACATTAAAATATGTCCTATCTGCTCTCCATATTTAAGCAAGTTGTCCCTCTCATTGCCGTGGAGATCTGTCACATGGCCTCAGCTTCTTATAAGGCAGATGGGAAATGGAGGCACAGCTGTATTCTCTGATGTATACTAGTCATGTTTGTGGGGTTTAAAAGGTGTGAGAGCAGCAGTGCCTCCCTTCTCCACTGCTGTTCAGTTTAATGGCATGATGATGGTTAGACGTGGTTCCTCGATTACATACCAAGAAATGTGAGTTCACAGCAGGGTCTGAACATTATTTGGCTTCATCATTTATTTTGGGACCAAGCAGCAAGCTGCAGTAGTTGATGAGGTTCTAATTTGTGGTTCGAGAAGTAGTGTCCCACTGCCATTCACTCAGCTCTCTTTTAGAGGGCACCTGGGCCACAGTCCACAGAAGTTGGTGGCTCGTCCTTAGGTGGCTGCTACTGTTATGTTTCTGGGCCTAGCCTTCGGAAGGCACAAGTCCCTGCTAAGGCTCTGGAATATTTCTGTCACCTCTCTGCTCCATATCTGCCAGGGACAAAGCTTAGGAGGTGGCTAGAACCAAATTGTTTTAGAAGGACTTCTGTTACAGTGCTCAGTATATGCCTATTTTTATGTTCTTTCTCCTTCAGTAAGATTATTTGTCTTAGAAAACAAGTGACATTTATAGTCCAAGGAGTTGAACAGAGTTGAACAGGGTTGTTCCCACTGGCCCTCTGTTGTCATTAAAGTCTATAGATCAGCACTCCTGTTTGGTTTGAGGTTTTGTTCTTTTCCTAGGATGTTTGGTGCAGAGTTGGTCCTGTTCCCCCTGTGCAGGTGCCTCCATTCTAGAAGTCTGTGTTCTGCCATCTCTGAGCAGGAATGGGGGCTTTAGTAGCCTTTGGTCTGAAGTTTGCCACCATCACCCTTTTTTATTCTCAGCTCAGGTACAGGCACCTGCCTTGTCTTCCTTGTCCTTAATGTCCACCCTCCATGAGTCCAATTTCCATTCAAAGCATATAGTGTTTCATCTTTGATTTCTTTTTGATACAGGCAATAAACTAATGTTTCCAGGTGATAGCATAAGGTGGGGAAAAGGTAAAAATTAGTGAGTTTTACCCTAAAAATATTCTAGTAATTAAGCCACAATAGGTGAAATTGAACAACTTTTAAGATACTTTGAGATTGACGTCATGGGGAAAATGGTTTCTTGTTCTCTCCGAGGTGAACAAAGAGTCCTTACACATACAACTTATAACATTCCAGCGGCTACAAATAGCTGATAAGGATGCACTTCCCCGGTGTGATTATTCTGAAAAACTCTTGTTTGGGTATTGTCTAAATTACATCATGGGTTATGTGTGTTGGAGTGGGGTTACTGGCCTTTCCCCTTATGTTGACTTTAATTTCTGATAACTCTTTGTAATTCTGATGGGTTTGGTAAGAGAACAACCATGGCAGATGTAGTTTGAAATCTGGGGCATGTGGTGGTTCCCCAGGGAATGAGGGCTGCATACCCCTGAGGGAGAGAAATCTTGGTGTGCACAGCCAACAATTTGGAATGCGCCCCCTCACTGGTTCCCTCTGCTCCACACACCATCTACCCAACAAAGGAGTGGGTAAGAAGAACCTTGGGCCTTTTCAGAGTGGTTTGGAACCTTGCTCACTGAGTTCACCCTCCTGCCTGCGCTAAGATCACTTTGAACAGAATCATGTCAGAGGAATATACGTAGTACCTAACAATAATCTTTGTAGTTCACTTGATAAATTTGCCAGCACAGGCTCAGAAACTTTGGGGGGAAACTGGGACTAGTCTGGACTGTGACTTAAACTGTTCAGTCACTGTACTTGGATGCCCAGGCACTCTCAAAGAGGAAAACATTTCCCAACAGAAGGGTGGCCCCTTCTGTTCACTTCTGAAGCTAGGGAGGGGGTGGTCTGCTTTGGCTGGGAGCATAGGAAACAGGGCTCTTAACCTCTTCAGTCCTCATAGTCACCTTGCCTAGTCACCTTCTGTCTAGAGTTTCCTCTTAAGACCTTTCTCCTCTTGAAAAGAAAAACTGCAGTGATAGGGTGGCCCAACCCAGCCATACAGATGCATGTGCAATGCACATGTGTATGTGAGTATCCCCTCTTCCAGTTCCTCCATTTTAGGGTAGCTCCATCTCTGGACTCCCATGTAAAAATGCCTACACTCTGGCTGGCCCTCTTGGTGTCTGGCCAACAGGGAGGTAGTAGGACAGCCTGGAAGAACAGCTCCCCTGTCTATGAGCTGAGCTCTCCAGTGATGAGTTTTACAGGGTGTTTATTCCTATTGAAAAGTAGAACTTCCCACAGAGTTAGCCTTGGGCAGAGCTGGATCGGTGGTGACAGCTGTTATTTGCCACTCTCCTGGCAGCAGTTGGCCCTTAGGATTTAAAGCCTGTTCAGGCCAGAACTTCTATGTTGACAGTGACCATTGGCATTCACTGGTCTGTTTCCAGCACTTCCCGACAGCCCCTCTTCCTGAGGGAGCCACCTGGACAGCGGACTCTGGTCTCACTGCAGGTAGAGCCATGCACTGCATAGGGTTTTCTCAGAATAGCCACCCTTGTTCTTCAGACATGGTTTTTAATGGGGAGGGAAAATGTGTAATTTGGGATTCCACAGTGCCTTGCATACAGTAGGCGCCCAATACCTATTTGTTGAAGCAAATCAAGTTCCTTGTCTCCACAGTGACCAAGGCATCTTCCTCCTCTGAAGGGCTTGGCAGTTGTGGCTAAAAAACTAAGTATCATTATTTGCTCGAAACCATATTTACAATTTGTATGAATTTCAGTATATTGCCAAGATGGGATCTTTTTCCTATTGTATTTTCTGTAAATATTTCTGTCACTGACTTGTAAAGTAAAGGAGATGTAAATATGAAGGTGTGCCTGTGTCCCTCGCTGCCTGTGTTGGATCTGCGTCAGTCTGGCTAGAAGGTGCGGAGCTGTTTGTATTTATGCCTGTCCTCTGTCCACAGGAAACCCACGGGGATATTGAATGTAACACATGCAGTCAATTAAATTTTAAGGAGCTTCTTATCTAATAACTTGTGTGTGCTTTTGGTGACAGGTCCTGGGCCTGGCTCCTGTTTGGTGCCAGGCCACAGGGCTGGCTCCTGCATGGCACTCAAGCCCTCTCCAGGGGAGTCTGCTCCATTTTAAGTAAAATAGGTTTTCACTCTGTTGGTTGTTTTTCTGAAATACTCAGAAGTAGGTGAATTTTAAGAGAAAAGTACATGCTCTCTACTGCTTACAGGAGCATATAGCACCAAGTTACAAATACTGGGAGCTGGGGTTCTCTGCTTATAGAGAAAATTAACTGGCACAGCAGGGCATTTCCAACGAGGGAAGCCACAGATGTCACCCCATGACCTCACTGCCCCTTTGCACAGGTTGGCTGCAGAAAATATTACAGGGAACGTGTTAGGCCCGTAAGCCTGGGGCGTAGGTGATGGTGGCCTGGCGAGGCTTGGGAACGTAAGCAAAAGCTGTTGGAGTGCTTGCCGCCACCCAGAGCCACCCCTCCAATGTGTACCAACCACGCAAGCTGCTCTCCTGCATCCGAACGGCCTGGGACCCAGAGTCACCTTGTACTTTTTTGTTGTTGTTTTCTTTTAACACCAGCTCTGCTTGCCAGCCACACGGCCTCCAGCTGGGACCATTGGCCAAAGAAGCTGGCTTCAGTGGCTGTATTTTGGTGTCTGGGAAGGTTTCATAGCCAAAAATATGTGCTCAAAATTTTCTGCCTCTGTAGCTCAGCTCTCTGACCCAACACCTGACCCAGCACCTAGAAAACCCAGCCTAGCTGCTCCTTTTCTGGCCTCTGGGCCTGCATTCTGCGCTCCCTGCCTGTGTGCTGCTTTCTGATGGATTTTTTAATACTGTTTGCCCAGACCTCTTCTATGGGTCTACCACTTAGTAAGGCTGAAACTCCCGATAAGCCACGAAGTCAAGTGTCAGCTCTTCTCCCCTTACTCAGCCTAGCCTGGTTCCCTATAGATTGGTGCATTCCCCCCGTGACACCATCTTAACACCCAACTTGATGCATCAGCTTCCCACTCAGTGACTTGACTTCAACCTGTGACTTGCAGCTATTGAGATGCTGTGTTCTCCCAAGTCCAGCCTGCCTCCCCTCAGTCCTGACTCACTTTTAGTAGTTGAGCCTTGGTGAATGAGGATGAGCCTAGGAACTGGCATGTTTAATGTTACCTCCAGGCCTCATCCATCTTCTGAAGATTGTGCGCCAGCCAGTCTATTACAGACTTCTCACCCCCAGTGCCTAATTACTGCCACAAACTTTAGTAAATACTTGGATAGCCGACTAACAGGCCAGGTGAGAGGAGGATGGCATTTGAGTTGTCTTGCCCACTGAGATAAGGGGGCAAGTTTTTAGAAGCCCCTCACTAAAATTCCCAGTAAGGGTAGGTGGCGAAACTTCTAAATGACTAAATTACTGTTTTAAGTGGCTGCACAGTGAGTGACCTGACAGATTTAGCCTACAATATTCTAACGACGTTTGATTCCATTTGTGTGTACATGGAGGGAGTATGCTCCCAAGGTATTTTCCTCATCTGTCTCTACCTTATATCTTGAGACAGGCGCTCTTGCTGAGTGGAACTTGCTATTTCAGATATTCTGGCTAGCCAGCGTGCTCTAGGGTTCCCAGCCTCTGCTGGGATTACAGGCAGGCCAGCAAGTCCAGCTGACTTGATGTGGATTCCAGAGATCCCAACTCTGTGGAGCAAGTGTTTTACACCCCACCCCCTGAATCTCCTAATTTGAACTTGGGAGACTCCACACCGCCCACATACACAACAGCCAGATTTTGGGCTGTTGGCAAGGTGGGCAGCGTGGCAATGCTAGACCTGTCTTTGCTGTGCAGCAGCTGCTGCTGGAGCTACCCAGCCTCTTCCTTTCAGCACTAAGCTCCCTCCATTTCCTACAGTCCTTTGTCCCACGAACTTGGCAGTATATGTGTGTATGTATGTACTACTGGGAGAAAGGACCCAGGGACCTAGCTGGTTCCTGGCCACACTGTAACCATGAGTATGCAAGCACCTTACATGCTGTTTGTCCTGTCTGTTTATCTGACTTTAGGATTACTCAGTTCGCTTTCATAAGAAGGTCAGAGGCTCACAAAGACTCACAGTTCCCTTTCATAAGAAGGCCAGCAGCCCAGTGGCTGCTGGGCCAGTTCAGCCCTGGCCACCCTTCTCAAGAGCCTGGGCCTCTCCAAGCCAGAGTGTCTCCCAGCCAATCCCCCTCAGTTTCCTTCCCTGCAGGCTCTCTGCCCGAGATGCTGTGACTTCTTGTTACATCATACTCACGTAAGTCACAATTGGGCTGAAAGCAGAGCGTGGCTCTAAGGTTCCTGCCTGCTGCTAGGTCCTCAGGGGCAGTCAGCAATCCAGGTGGCCCTGCCTGGCCACCGATGCAAAATGAAGTACCCACTGGTGCCGCTGGTGAATGACCTCACGCTCTCTTTCCTGGTTTTCTGGCTCTGCCTGCCCGTGAGTTTGCTGCTGTTCTTGATGATCGTCTGGTTACACTTCTTACTTGGTCAAGGTGAGCTGGGTCAGGCTGAACTCCTTATTTTATAGCTGGGCAGGGCCCTAAACGGGATAAACAACTACAGGGGAGAGGCAGGGGAGGGGGATTGCACAGCATGTTAGGTGCAGCCCCTCAGTGCCACTGCTAGTGCCTAGGCTGGACTGCTGAATTAGAAAAGTTGCCCCCGTCTGTGCAAAAGGCACTGAGCAGAGCCTGCGCTGGCTCTCAGCTTCACTGAGACGCTTGCACAGCAGGACATAGCAGCCTTTCCTGTATTGGGGGCTGCTCACATACTATTCTGGTTTTTTGTTTATTTGTTTTTTGGCCAGACCAAACTCAGAGAAGAGCTGGCCTTCTCTGGGACACAGGCTCATGGGAACTTGCTGGCGATGGTCCTGACCTCAGCACACTAGGCAAGCATAGCTAAAGCAATGGCTCTCAATCTGTGGGTCACAACCTCTCCAAAGGGTTGAATGACCCTTTCTTTTACAGGGGTCACATATGAGATATTTATATTATGATTCATAACAGTAGTGGAATTACAGCTACGGTGTAAGTAATTTTATGGTGGGGTCACAGCATTAGGAAGGTTGAGAACCGCTAAGCTAAAGGCCCAGACATAACTGGCCATGAAAGAGGCCAGGAGGCTGGTGGGGTGGGATATGTCCAGAGGTTCCCTGTCCCCATGAATATCCCCTTTAACCCAGATGTTTTTCTTTCTCTGCTTCTTGGTGCTGTGACCTTAGGCCGACTGGGCAAGAATGTGCCCAGCTTTCTGCCAGCTCTGGTCACAAGTTACTGAGGCAATATGAGCGGCACCCTGCACAACCTGCCCCCTGATCTGTCTTGTGTGGGTTGCTAGTGGTCTCATGACTGGGATTTGCTGGTGAGAGCCTCGGAGGACCTCGGGGTTCTGAAAACAAAAACAACAACAAAAAACACGTTTTAAGCTTATTCGCCACACTTTCAGGGTTGGTTGGGGCCCAGTCAGGCATTGGGCCTGGTAGTTAGGGGAGTCAAATGGATCTCTGGCTGGGGTGTAGGCTGGTAGAATATGCCTGCAGAGTAGGAAGCCATGGGTTTGGTCTCCAGCACTGCGTGGTAGTGCTGTCATGGTAGCACGTGGTAGCATTCAGGAGGCAAAGACGAGAGGATCAGGTCATCTACAGCTGTGTAGCAACTTTGAAAGGGATCTGGGGTTCATGACATCCTCTCTCCAAACGCCTGTTTCTCTGGAGTCTGGTATCAGTCTTATTCATTGATAGTTTATAGTGAAGTTGACCTCGTTTGAATACTTAGAAGTTATACTAAATGTGTGATGCATACCATCTGTTAGGCTAGGTTGCCTAGTGAACTCTGACATCATCACCCGTCACCACCAGGTGCCTAACACCACCTCCCTCCAATCCTGAGAATAACCCTGTGAAAGAATCCTTATTGGCCAGTTGGGGAAACTAAGGCTTGGAAAGGAGAAGCAAACCTGCCCAAGGTCACGGCCTATGAAGAGTTATCAGTGCAAACTTCAAATGCTACACGTATGGGCTGCCCAAGCCTCAGTTTCCTCACCACAAGTGAAGGTAATCATATCCCCCACTCCTCCTCCCCACCACACATACAAATCTTTCAGGCTGAAGAGATGCTTTACTAGGTCTAGAGCTCTTGGTGCAGGAAGCCAAGTACCTGTGCATGTGACACATAGTAGGTGCTTGCAGCCTCAGTGTGTGCTGCCTGAGTCAGTGGTGGTTGTGTCACTGTGTCGGGGAGTATAGGAGTGGCTTTGGGTGGCTTCCCTGGAGGGGACAGCTTACCTCCACCTGTGAAACAGGCTCTTTGATCTTCAGGAAAGTCGGCCACTCGGAGGTGGCAGCACCCTGCCATGACTTCTTCTAACTCTTTGTTTCCCTGTGCGTTCTGCTCTTGTGCTGGCACAAGGTGGTTTGGTGGGCCGCAGCTGGACTACAAACCCAGGCCTGTAGTTTTCTGTCATCATGCAAGCTGAGAGATCTAGATAAGGCTTCGTTATCAGCTTCTGGTGTGCCACTGAGTGGCTGGAGCAGGTTTCCTGGGAAGTGGGTGTGGCGGTTGAGCCATCCAGCCCTCTCTGGATACACGTGTGTGCTTTCAGGAATTCTTGCGTTCACACATGTGTTCACCACAAAGCAGGAGAGATCACAGATATTTGGTCAGGACTGGCCAAGAAGGTGAATGGTGGAAAGGTCAGTGACTCGGTGTCTCTTCAGTGTCTCTCCTGGATGATGCCCAATACAGCAGGTGCATTAGTTATCAGTCTCATGAGTACGACAAAACAAAACAAAACAAAACAAAAAACCTGACAAGCCACTTAGGGAAGAAAGGTTTCATTGTGGCTCGTGGGAAGGGTGTGGCAGAGTTTGGGGTGCACTCACATCACCTTAGTCAGGAAGCCGAGAAAAAGTAAGAGGAGCAGGGCAGTAAAACCTCCAGGTGGTCCCCAGCTCCCCACACCCTCCAGAGGCTCCACTTCCTGCCAAAGCAGCACCACTAGCTGGGGCCGAGAGCTCCCATGATCCTGTGCAGGTTATTTCCCATTCGGACTGCAGCAGTGGGGCATCCATGCACCTGGGTCCTTCTGTGTTCAGTAGGAGGATCTGGCCTCTCTCTCTGAGACAGTCTTCCTCCTAGGAAGGCCATGACATCTTAGGGATGCCCCCCCCCACACACACACACCAGCCTCTGGCCTCATAAAGGACCACAGGGACCTCAGGAGTAGCAGGTAACTGCTTTCGAGTGGGGGAGCGCTACAGGCTGAGCCCACCCCAGGAGCTTTGTCTCGGGTCTCCGCAGATTCAAAGGAAAATGATTCAGATTTATGCTTCAACTGGGAGCCCTGGAGCAAAAGACCAGCAGAGTCAGGCTGTGAGGGGCCAGTCCATGACCAGGAGGACAGGACCCACTGTTGAGCCTGCCATTCCAGGTAAGGCCTTTGTCAGGGAGGCTGCAAGAGGACCCTGGGCCTGCACGAGACCCCAGCAGCTGGTCGTTGGAGATATGCTGTGTGGACACCCTGTGCCTTGTCCTTGCTGAAGATGTCATTCTTTTTGTCTTCAGGGACTTGATCTGACTGGGGCAGTGTGGGTATGAAGAAAGAGCAGATACACAGACATAGACACGCTGGGACTGGGCGATCTGGGTTCTTGGAGCATGTTTATTATCTACAGTTGAATAAGGAGGCACAGGGCCTATAGTGTACAGCTGGAGAGGAGGCAGGGCCTACGGTATACAGCTGGAGGAGCAGGCAGGGTCTACAGTAAGTTTTGCAAACACTTTCTCACCCTCATGTACAGGTGGGAACTTGGGGTTCAGGGTGGCTAAAGAGTTCACCCAGAGGAACACAGCCTTGGCAGCCATTCCCATTGAGCTAAATGCCATCTCCAGGCAGTGGCATCCAAAAACACATCGTCAGTCTAATCTTCCTCTGAGCTCTGTCATCTGTCCACCTCAGCTCTCCATGTCCTGGATGGGTGGGGTTCTCCATTCCCACTGCCACCCACAAAGCAAAGCCCAGTGGCCTCAACCCCTCCTCTTCCTCCCTCTCTCCCTCCCCGCCATGGATCAGCTGCTCTGGCCACCACCTCAGGCCTCAGCCTGCAGGCTCCTTCACACCCAGCCATGGCAGCAGGCCCTGATGAGTCTGTCTCCTTCAGGGTGCCCACATCACTTCTCTCTGCCCTCACTGCAGCCTTACTGGGAAGTGTGGTCAGGTGCCATGCTCTCTCGTCTGCAAGGAAGAGGGGGGACTGAGAAGCAGAGCCCCTCACTGAGCCCTCTTCTCACCTTGGGGTCCCAGAAGGGTTAAACAGCCTCGCCAAGTGAGGCCCTTTCCCTGGCAAAACTCACGCGTAAGCATGTGCTTGAGTTGGTGCACAGGGCTGGGCTTCATGGCTGTCAAAATCACACGCGGCCCCACTGTCTGCTTAGTTTGACTCTCAGCTTTGGCTGTCTTTAACTTTTCTTTTGTTATTTTATTTATTTATTTATTTACGTACTTACTTACTTTTACTAATTAATTTATTTACTATTTACTTTTATTTATTTTATTTACTTTTTGGAGACAGGGTTTCTATGTGTAGCCTTGGCTGCCCTGGACTGGCAGAGATCCGCCTGCCTCTGCCTCCCTGAGTGCTGGGATTACAGGTGTGCACCACTGCCCCTGGCTCTGTCTTTAACTTTTTTGGTGTCTTAGTAGTGCCAGGATTTGAACCCAGAGGCTCAAGCCTACTAGGCAAGCACTGTACCATGGAGTCATATCCCAATTGAAGGGACCCTGTCCCCTGCCGACCTACCACTGCTCTGCCAATTTTATCTTTTATTCCCAGCCCAACAACCATTTACTCCTGGCTTGTTTATCTAGGTGTCATCTGGGCTCAAGTGGATGGCGGGAAGAGAACACTGGTGCCCGAAGAGCCTTCCTGGAACCTCCAATAGTCATTCCTGCCAAGCCTCTTGTCAAACCATCCATTCTCCATCATCACAGATGACCTGGAACCCTTCAGGGAGGAGCCAGGCCCAAGCAGCTTATAGGGGATGCTGGCTACCTCAATTCACAGGAGCTGCTGCATACCTATTAAAGAAGTGGGGGAGCCCACTGTGTGTGCCCTGACGGAGCTTCTGATGCCCGTTCATTCACAGTGACTCTCTCTGGACTGTCCCACCCTCATGCCTTGGCTTGGCAAAGACAAGCACTCTGAGCTTTGAGTGTCACACAGCAAGCTCGATCCTTCATTAGACTGCAGTGCGAATGACTACAGTGTGTCTGCTGTGGCCCCCTTTCCACAGGAGCACGTATGAGTGTTAGCTGCGGGAGCCACGCTCTCCTACAACCGTCAGTCTAGGAGGTTATCTCGGTTACCCCTGAGTTCCAGAGAGGGAAACTGGGCCGTAGCCATTGAGTAACTTCACCAAGTCATGTTGGAGGGACAAGGGAGTCAAACCCAGCTTGAGTGACCCCTGAGCCAGGTGCTGACCCACAGTGTTCTTTCTGCCCAGGTGGGGAGCTGGGGACAGGTGTAGCCCAGGCTGTCCTGGAATTTGTAGTCCAGGCAGGCCTCAAATTCACAGAGACCTGCCTGCCTCTGTCTCTAGATTAAAGGCATGGATTAGAGGCATGCGCCACTGTGCCTGGCTGTAGTTTCAAGTCCTGGGTCTTGAATTCTCAAAGTCTTCTGCAGCCCTTCTGGTTACTCCAAGGCAATAGGAAGATGGGCTCAGGGAGGGGAGACCTTCCTAGGTACTGGCTGATATCACTTTGTCCCTCCCCCAACATCCCACTGGACATGTCCCTTGGAGAGGACAGAGCCTGACTTGCTAATCTGTGGCCATTTGCTACTGCTCCTTTGGTCCTGTCACTCACAGCTCCCATCAAAACACCCGAAGTGTCCTCAAAACTACCTGTGGCTCCCGGTGGTCCTGGCAGGAATTATCAGGTGCTCTTCATCCAACCAATGCAGCTGCCCTTCAGGGTCTGAGCCCAGCTGACCCTGGGGTGGGGCTTCTTTCTGACCGGCGGGATGCAATGATCACACCTCACCCACAAACATGCCCCTCTGCGGTGTTCCAGAAGGTGCAAGACATGCTGTAGTGTGTATGATATAGCCATGCAGTGCAGCTTCCAGAAGTTGCCGAGTCTCCCCATGAAGGGTGACACAAAGGGTGCCTGAGAAGGCCATGTTTCTCTAGCCTTTACATATCCCCCAATACACAGGCACATACATGGACTCACAAACACACATCCTCATGTTCTCACATGCCTATACGTGCACGTGCTCACACACAAGGTTCCTTTGGAACTTTAGTCTGTCTGATGGGCCTGTGCTTCCTTTGGTAATGGTCCTACTCAGCACGGCTGGAGCTGACCCCTGGCCTTGCCTGGGTCTTCTACACAAACCCTGGCACAGGTGCTGTTCCACCCAGTGCAGTGTAGTGGTGTCTCATCCTGGAGGTGACCCCAAGCTCGGTTACTAAGCTGTGGGACTTCTGGCTAATGCCTTAACCTCTCTGAGACAGAGCATCTTCATCTAAATGAAGACATTGCACGTCCTGTTAGTGTGAAGAACTCAGAAGAACCCACAGCAAGCCCTTCAGCTGCCCCTGACACACGAGGCACAGTGGCCCTCGTTTCTAGGGGCCTGGCTATTTTTTTAATGGAAATTTATAGAGCACTTGCAGTGCTGTATCCCCCAGCTGCTGCTCAACACTCTGGTACTGCCCAGCTTGCCTGCAGCCCTGGCATGCAGCCTAGCCCCAGATCACTGCCCCAACCTGTCTGGAAGTATGTGGGATGGACCCTGGGGGAAAGCAGGAGCTGCCAGGCCCTTCTGCATCTGCAAAGGCGGGCGAGAGGGCTCCTTGGACTGGTGGGAGAAGATATGTTTGGATCTCTGTGTGGGGTGCTTGCCTGGATCCTTCTGTCAGTCTCTAGGTCTCTTACACTGTTCCATGCTCCTTGTCACACCTGCAATCAGGCCCTCATTTTCCACTCTGAACTCTGGGTACCAGCCAGGACTCCCGCTCCCAGCCCTTCCCCTCCAGTCTCCTCATACCATTGCTTCAAGCCTTATGTCCTCATCTGTGGACTCAGCACAGTGCCCTCGAGGGAGCCATAGCACAGGGGCCAGGGGCACGCCCAGGGGCCTTGAGCAGAAACAGGCAGTATCTCTGAGTTGAGGAAGCTGCCGGTTGTGTGGTGAGGGCGTGGCAGGCTGAGCCCACTGAAGGTGAAAGGACCGGGCCTGACCTCCTCCCCCCTAAAGTCATCAGTCCCAGGAACTAGACAATAGGTCACCAATTCCAGGAATAAGAAAACCAGAAAATTCCCTACCCAAGGAAGAGCCTGGAGGTAACCATGAGAATGGGAAGGTATCTTACCTCAGGGTAGGCCATCTGTGCTGGACAGCCCACCGACCTAATATTCCCGAGGTCTATAGATAGCTCACTCAATGTTAGCTATGTTAGTTAGCCAATCACTTTGTAACAAGCTTGCCCTTGCTGAATGCCATCCACTCGTGTAACTGCTAAGCTGGGAATTCTGTGTTCTTGCTCAAACCCCAAATAAAAACCCTGCCATGTAGCTGCTTTGGGCTCTCCTCTCTGATCCACTGTGTTGGTGACGATGGTCTTTGGGGACCTTAAGATCTGGGCATAACAAAGGCTGTATGTCAGAGTCTCTCCGGGGCTCCCCAACATCTGGTGGCTGCCTCTTGGTTCCTTGGCTCAAGGCAACATCCTCAAAACTGTCTTCACAGTCTCCCTGGATGTGTGCATGCTGTCTCCCCCAGATTTACTCCATCTGCAAGGACCCTGCTTATGCTGAACAGAGCCAGCTCTGATGACTCATCTTTGTTTGAGTTCCTCTGTCAACACACCATGTCCACATATGGCCATATTCTAAGATCCTGGGGGATAGGACTTTAATATCTGCACAGAGGGACATGTGGGGTTCTGAGTACAGAGCTTGGCTGGCGCTTTACAAGTGGCCTGTAAATTTTCATAAAAAACAAACAAACAAACAAAAAAACCAGACCCCCTAGAAACAAGTTGAAGTGCTTGCTGAGGGCTTCTCTGAGTACTTACACTAACTCTCAAGACAGGCAACGTTTTAATTTAAATGATGCTCTGACTCAGAGAGGTTAAGGCATTTGCCAGAAGTCCCACAGCCTTGGTCACCCCCAGGATGAGGCACCATTGGACTGCATTGGGTGGAACAGCTCTGTCCTGGAGTGATGTGGGGGGTGGGGCACAGAGGTGTGGAGCAGATTCTGAGCCCACAATGTGCTCCTTGGGACCTCCTGGTGTGAGGGACACAGAAGGAGTTCAGCAGGAAGAGGGCTGTTCAGGTCTCAGGCAGCTCAGGGAGGTGTTGGCAGGCTGCCAGGTGCAGGAGCCCACGGGTCTGAGTCACCACTGCGACCTAGCCGGCGCGACCGATACTCCCGCCACAGGGCCACGGGGCTGAGGAATGCTGCCAGGGGTGCAGAGGTGGAACATTCCCACCTCCAGGCTTCATTCTGAAGACACACAACTCTCCAGGAAGCTGGGAGGCGGCACTTCCTGCCAGAGGCTCAAAGCTTCTCGCACAGGATTCAGGCTGATTACTCACTCTTGCTTTCTCCTGGCAGCTGGGTTTGTAGTTGTGAGTTAGTCATTTACTCGGGCCCTAGATTACTCACTTGGAGTTCATTTCTGCGTCCATTCCCCATTCCCCAGTGGCTCGCTGATTTATCCTTACACTCAGCTGGCTCCCATTCCCACACTCAGCCGTTCCTCCCCTCACCCATACAATCTGTCCAGCAGCCAGGAATCTTCTCACTTAAAGGTCCTCCTGATTATCCCTCTCTCACTCAGCCATTTTCTTAAGATTTTCTGTGTGTGTGTGTGTGTGTGTGTGTGTGTGTGTATGAACATCATGCATGGGTAGGTGTACAAGTTGGACAGAAGAGGGCATTAGATTACAAGTAGTTGTGGGCCAACTAGTGTGGATGTTGGGAACTCCAGCCACCAGAGCAGAAATTCTCTTAACCAATGTGCTATTTCTCCAGCCCCTTATTCCGCCATTTTTCACTCCACCCCTCATTCTTCCACCATCCATCTACCTATCCATCAGTGCATTCCATCCGTCTGCCCATCCATCCATCCATTCGTCTGTCCACATGTCTATCCATCCACCCACATCCTGTCTACCCACCTATGCATCCATTTATTATTATTTTTATTTTTCTCTGTGTAGCCTTGACTGTCTTGGACAGACCAGGCTGGCCTCGAACTCACAGAGATCTGCCTGCCTTTGCCTCCCTGAGTGCTGGGATTACAGGCGTGTGCCACCATGCCCAGCTTCACAGCCATCCTTTATTAAGCACCTGCCATAGTCCTTACACAAAGCTCCATGAACCCTCACCATGTACCAGCTTCGCACCTGTCCTTCGCGCTGATTCACGTTACGCAGTGGGAGGGGCCTCGGCAGCAGTCGGACCCTAGCTCCTCTCCCTTCCTGTGATGTGGTTCTTTTTCCTCCCCCTGTGGAAGGAGTGCTGGGAAAGCGGTCGGTGGTTCACCTGTATGCTCTGACTGAGCCAGAGATGGCTGCCTGCAAAGTAGGGCTGCTGTGGTTCTTTTCTTGGTGGGGCCTTCCATCTTACCACGTAGGACCGTGCATACATAGTTCTAGCACAGGAGCTCCTATGGAACCATATTTTAAGTTTCTTCGATTCCATTTCTTGATTTCTTGTGTAGTTCGTTTCCTAGCTATGAAATGCCTGGGACCTCTCTTCCTGAAGGTAAATATACTTTCATGGAGGACATGGCAGTTAGCTTTCCCAGAGAGCAGAGAGAGCCAGGACTCGGTGTGAGGAGGTGGTGTTCTGGTCGGGGAGGAGGAGCCCACGATCCTCAGCGGATGGAGGGTTGGCACACAGCGGTTCCACATCCGCAGCCCCAGCAGGAATTCCTTCCACCCTGTGCCCGAACGCCCCTTGGCCTTCATTCTCATGGTGGTTGAGAAGCTTCCTCTAGCAGGAAGCCAGCCAAGCCAGGGAGTTAGGCCCCAGCTCCTCCTCCTCAGCCTGACCAGATATCCAGCTTTCAGCCCGAACACAATTTCCCAGGAGGCCTCTGGCACCTCCCACTGGCCACTCCCCGTGCTGCCTCCTCGGCATCCTCCATTCCACTGCCCATTGCCTACCCTCGGTACCACCTGTCTGCTTGTTTTCTGTATTTTGGCCAACGTAACCACCCCCATTGCACAGAGGAGGAAGTCACAGTTCCCAAAAGCTCGTGGGGAGGGACTAAGTCAAGGTGGAGCGCTGGGCAATGCCTGTCACTGGCCTTATTCATTCCTTTTGGTTTGATTTTGAAGTTGGGGTGGCCTTCGGGGGAGAGTGGCCACACCAATAGCATGTTTCATGTCTGGTGTGTGTGTGTTTGGATGGTTATTTTTTTAATTTTTTTTTAATAGAAAAATTATGTGAGTGTGTATATGTGTGTCAGGGAGGGGTCATCTCTGGGACAAACCTAGGACAAGGGAGACTCCCAGGACTCTGTGAGGGTGACCCCAGCTAAAACTCCTAGCAACGGGGGAAATGGAACCTGAAATGGCCACCTCCTGTGACCAGACAAGACTTCCAGTGGAGGAATGGGGACACCAACGTACCCACAAAACCTGTGACACAGAACTTGTCCTGCTCTAAGAGGTGCAGGGATAAATATGGAGCAGAAATTGAGGGAATGGCCAGCTAGGGATTGGCCCAACTTGAGACCCACCGCATCAGAGAATGTTGGTTCTCCTCCTTCCCGGGGGCTGCCTCCTAGCAGCCCACAAAGTCAGGGGGGGCAAGAGACTAGAACTGTGCCTGGAACAGGAATCACACGCTCCAGGAACAGCTGTTGGCTAATTCAACTTTAATTCCACAGGAAAAAAAAAGGTTATATACCCCTTGGGGAGTGGGTGGGAGGCTCCAAAAATAGGTGTACATAATTGTACATAATTGATTGGTTTCAAGGATGCTTGATTTGCATCAAACAGCACACTCCTATCATATGAATGGAAACACAGGACCTAATTAACATATAGGTTTGAGGAGGGGAGAGCTAGCAGGTTGCTGTGTCAGAGGCAGTATCAAATGTGGTTAGGAGAGTCTGTGTCTAAAGACACTGTCCAGATGAGGGCAGGAGACCCCACCAAGGGGAAGTAGTTCTGCCTTTAACACTGAGCCTCACAACGGCTATCTGGACCAGGCTAGAACTACAACCTAAAGTAGCAGGGAGGGTACCTCCAACAAGAGAAAGCCAACCCCTGACACCAGTAATAGTATTCAGCTATACTTGCAGACAGGAGCCTAACGTAACTGTCCTCTGAGAGGCTTCACCCAGTCACTGATGGAAACAGATGCACAGACCCACAGCCAAACATGAGGTGGAGCTCAGGGAAGCTTGTGGGAAAAGGGAAGGAAGGATTGAAGGAGCCCGTAGGGTCTCACGGAGACTGAACCACCATCCAAAGAGCATGCATGGCACAGACCTAGGCCCCTACACATACATAACAAATGTGCAGCTTGGTCTTCACGTGGGTGCCCTAACAACTGGAGCAGGGGCTGTCTCTGACTCTTTTTCCTGCCTTTGGATTCCTTTCCCCTAACTGGACTGCTTTGCCTGGCCTCAATGAGTGAAGATGTGTCTAGACCTACTGCCAAGGTGGGTTGATATCCATGGGAGGCCTCCCCTCTCTGAGGAGAAAATGAGGAGACAGTAGGGGGAGGGGAGGTAGAGGGAGGGACTGGGAGGACAGGAAAAACAGGAACCTGCAATAGAGATGTGAAATTAATTAATGGGAAGAAAGAGAGAGAGAGAAGGAAGGAAGCAGGCTGAGCAAGCCACGAAGAGCAAGCCAGTCTGTATCAACTCCTGCCTCTGGGTCCCTGCCCTGTTTGCATTCCTGTCCCGACTTCCTTCAGTGATGAACAGTGATATGGAAGTGATAGCCAAATAAACTATTTTCTCACCCTTCTCCCAATTTATGTGTGTAGAGATTTTGCCTGCATGTATGTCTGTGTACTGTATGCATATAAAGCTCACAAAGCCAAAAGAGGGTATTTGAATCTCCTAGAACCGCAGTTAGAGATGGCTGGGAGCTGCCATGTAGGTGCTGAGACTTGAACCCAGGTCCTCTGGAAAATGAGGCAGTGCTCTTAACTGCTGAGCCATCTCTCCAGCCCAGGCTTATTGTTTCTTTGAAACAAAGCCTCAGTCTACAGCCCAGGTGGACCTTAAATGCATGATGCTCTTTGGATACCTTCTAACTTACTTCTGAGATTGCACCTGTAAGCAGCATGCTTAATCCACCTCTGTTTCTTTTGGTGTCATTTCTGTTTTGGCAAGGGGCCAAGTGTGTGCTCACACATACCTGCCTGTAGGCAGTCCTGGCTGAGTCAGCCCCACCCCAGTATGGGGGTGTCTTGGAAGGGTGTGCCACAGGCCCCGCCGCCTTCCTCTGGCTCTCAAAGTGATTCACTCAGTCTCAAAGGCAGCATCGGCAGCATTGTACGCCTGCCCATGACAGAGCCTTCCCTTCTCGTTGCTGCCCAGATGGAGGGGCTAGCCCTGCTGCCCCTGGCCTCACCCTGTCCCCGGATCCCACGAGCCCGCATCGCCAGGCAGCCAGGCCGATGGGCCCACCTGGGCTGCAGGTACCGGAGGTCAAGGGTGGTGGAGGGAGGGTTGGATCTGCTGTGTGCTGAGCAGAGGTGTCGCTTCAAGTCTTCACAGAAGTCCCATGAGCCAAGAGCACCTTTAGGTTGCTCCTGCTTCTTAACAATTCTAAGTGATACTGGGGACCAGCTTGGGCAAAATCCATCCCTAGATGGATAATTGCAGGTGTGAAAGGGATGCTGCCAACTCCTGCCCCACTCATTTGCAGCCCAAACGCCTGGAGCTAGGATGTGGTCCTTCCCCAGAGAGAGACGCAGGGAGTGGGGCTGGTACTCTCAGATTCAGCAGCTCAGGGCTCTGGCAGGATGTAGTACTCACACAGACCTGTGTGGCACGTGGCACATTCCCTGAGTGGGAGAAGTATGGGGGCTCTGTCCCATCAGACCGGAGGGGGCTCAACAGGTGGAACCTGTTTGTCTCTCCACTTTGCCACAGTCTGTGGGATCCCAGTTGGCTTCCTGTGGCTGCTATTTGGAGATGTGAAACAACAGTCATTATCTTTGAGTGCAGCCTGTTGAGAGTCCCCAAACCAAGGACTCTTTCTCCACCATTAGGCTCTTGGGGGAACTGGGTTTCTTAGATGCTAAGGGCCCACACATTGCTTGGCTCATAGCCTTCACCCATTTGCAATGCCACCATTGAGCACCTTCTATTCTCTGGCTGCGACCTTCCTTTCCATCACCCCTGCCTCTCCTGCCTGCCTCTGTCACTAATAAAGTGACACCAGTGATGACCTTGAGCCCACTCGGATGATCCAGGCTCTCCCTCATCTTGAGGGCCTGAACAATCACTATCATATCTGTAAAGTTATTTTTCTTCCCCCCTTGGACCATAGTCACAAATTCTGAGGGTTCAGATGCAAACCTCTTTGAGGGGCCATCATTTATTCTATGTAACTGTGCATTCATCCGTCACTCTGTTATTACTCTATCACCACCCATCCATCCATTATCTATCACTTCATCTATCTATCCAGTCCACCCATCTGTCCATCCCTCTATCTGCCTACCTATTGTCTATCTATCTATCTATCTATCTATCTATCTATCTATCTATCTATCATGTCTCTATCAACCTACCTAACAACATATCTACCGAGGTGACTCTTCTTACCCTCCCCCTAATCTCCCGAGGCTATTAATACCAGATCCAACCGTGAGAACCTCTGGCCCATTGAATGTGCTCAGTGATGAATGAACAAATGGATGATACTTTAAGAGTGTGAAATTTCATAGCATCCACTTTGTTTACTCACAACAAAGGGGACAAAACTGGCATGCTTGCTTCCAGAACGGTGGCTTTTTAAACCTCAGGGTTATGTAAGCATTGTTCTAGGTTTTATTTGTTATTATTTCAGAGATATCGTCTGACTATTGTAGCCCAAGCTTGCCTCAAAGGCTCAGTCCTTCTGCCTCAGCCTCCCCAGTGCTGAGGTCACCGAGCCCAATATTATTACATTTTTTAAGTGTTTTTTTTTAAAAAAAAGAAAACTAGTAAAGGGGCTGAGGAGATGGCTGGGTAGGTGAAGAGTTTGCTGTGCAAACACGTTCAGATCTCAAGCATGAGAGTAAAATCTAGTAGGTGCAGTGGAGTGAGCACCTCTCACTCCAGGGCCAGGCGGGGGCTGTGTGAGGCCAGGTGGATCTCTAGGGCTCGTCAGCCAGCCTAGCTGAAGGTGGGAGCTGCAGATTCAGTGAGAGATCCTGTCTCAGGAGTGGAAGGTGGAGAACAGTGGAGGCAGACACCTTGAGCATACCCGTGCACACCCATGCACGCTCACTCTCTCTCTCACACACACACAAAATGAAATAATTACTGAAAACATGTCCTCAAATGTGTAATACATTGAATATTTTTGTCCCTCAAAATGATATTAAAAATATGATCAATGGGTACTTTACACTGAACTTCGAACAGCATATTCTCTCTCTCTCTCTCTCTCTCTCTCTCTCTCTCTCTCTCTCTCTCAGAGTCCACTGTCACTTCCCCGGGATGGTGTGGCTATGCCCACTCCAGGCTAGGCATCATGTACCATCCACAAAGTCACTATGTCAAATGTCTGACCACCGAGAGTGTTCATCTCATCAGCCACTCACTGAGTCATTTACTTATTCAGCAAATTCCAGCGAGGCCGCAACCTTCAGGCGCCATGCTCCGTTCAGCATGGCTCTAACTCACCCGTGTGTCTGAGTGTGGCAGTCTGGGGCTGGCCGCTCAGAGCGGTTGGGGAACGTATCCGCTCAGTGAACGAAATGCTTACTGCTTGTTTATGAAGTTGCAGGTGGGCAGGGACACAGAAGGCCAGATGGATAACTTGGGAGGAAGACAGGAGGGTCTGAATTGGGGTGTGGCAATTCAGCGGTCCATGTAGTAGGTGGACGGGGCCGAGGCGCAGGATCTTCAACACTGCAACATCACCGCGTTGTCTTTGGGAGGAGCCTCAAGCCCCATCCAAGCAAGATGGCTTTGGCAAGAGTCTCTTCCTTGAACTTGAAAAGATGTGTGAAACTTTTATTTCACTGTCAGGGGCACTTTTTTTTTTTTTTAATGGCAAGTGCTGTTTGCCATAGCACGTGTGGCTCGAGAGGACAGCTGTGCAAAGTTGGTTCCGTCTTTTCAGCTTAGAAATATATTTTCTGTTAGCTACAAGCCAAGTTCTGTTTCCCATGTGTTAATTAGCAAATATTTATATTGTTTATATGCGTATGTGTGAGTGCGTGCGTGAGCGCATGTGTGTTCATGCCACAGCATGCATGTGTGTGAGGGTTGTTCGAGGACAATTTGGTGGTGGTTGTTCTCTCCTCCCACCCCGTGAGATGTAGAGATGGATGAAACCCAGGCTGTCAGGTTTGGTGGCGAGTGTCTTTACCGGCTGAGCCGTCTCCCTGGCCACAGCCACGCGGTGGCTTTGTTCCTGACCTTCACTCATCACGGTTGGCGATCAGCAGCAGGGCCAAGAGTCTGCTGACTCTTGCTAGATTCTGTGGGAGGACCATCAGCACTTTGGAACCAGGGACACCCAAGCTGTTTCTGGAGGATAGCACAAGCCAGTGCATCTGAAGGACAGGCAGCCGGTGCCCCGAGAGCCTCCGTGATCTCACCATGGGGGCGGGGGACATAAGCTCTATATCTGTGGCTGTGGCTTCATTTCCCAAGAGCAGGATGGACTTCAGCCATCCTACCCATCACTTTGTCAGTTCATCCAGCTCTCCGTGGACAAGTCACGTGTTGAATAAGTTTGACCTCTTCGGAGATTGGTGTTTATGGATTTGCACTGACTGAGGTGAGAAAGCTGTGTTTACCAAGGAAAAAAAAAAATTACAAGTAAAATTCCTTCCACCTCCAAGCTACAAGGACCTACCAAGAACAATCTAATGCACATCCTACAGGATGCTATGCTTTGTAAATATAATCAGCATATATGTAAAATATATCTGTGATGGTCTACACGAGTGAGTTCCAAGATAACCATGACTACATAGTGAGGCCAGGCTGAACTTGAACTCACAGAGATCTGTCAGCCTCTGCCTCTAGAAGACCCATTTTGATACTAGAGACACTGTAAGTTTCCCCCATCAATAACAGCTGGGGAACTTGGCTGATGACACCCAAGTAGCTCATGAGCCAAATCGGCCTCAACATCCTCAACTCATGCTTCAGTCACGTGCAGCTCAAGTCTCTGTCACTGAGGTCAGTGTCAACGGATCTTCAGATATGTCTGCAGATGCAAGGCCTGAATGAATCACACACACAATATGAAAATGACAAGGTCAACCTGCATCTCAGAGCCTTCAGCACACGCCAGCTGTGGGCCTCCGAGGGACATTACTCAAGCTCTCTGAGCCTGATTTTCTTCGGCTCTAAATGGCTGGGACCAGCAGTGCCAATATAGGCTCAGTGGAGTCCATGCTGGGCACGGTGCCTGAGGTACAGGACACACTGCAGCTATCACAGTGGTCAAAGGGAGCATGCTTGGAGGCTTGTTCCCATGGGAACAGCAGGTCCAGGCCCCCTGGCTTCCTGCAGTGGTAGATAGTTTGACTCAGAGTTCTGAATCCACATCCTCTTTATGAAATGCCCCTTCTTCTCCTATCCCATCATCTTGGTGCTCAAGTTGGTGCCATTCTGAGAGCGGTTGTCTTCCAAACGAACATCCTTGGGGATCTCCATTGTGGCTCACAGAGCTGGCCAGAAACCCCAAGGCTGCAGCCTGGTCCCTGGGGTGCTGGCATTCTGCTGCTCATCATTGCCCTGGAATCTTCATCTTGCATGCAGTGCTCTTCTGCCAGGCATCCCTAACTACCAATTCCTCAGCAGATGCCATGGAGGGTGAGAATGCCTTTGTCTCCACTCACACTCAGGCTGGGTATGAGGATTCGCTTGGCTGTTCATTATTCCGATGGGTGAAACCCTTCACTGGTTTTAATGTGCACTTTCCTGATTGTTGTGCATTCTGTGTCCCTTTGCGGCGAGCCCTTCATTTCTAAAGCGAGCAGAATATGTCAACTCTCCTAGCCTACTGATATTCTGTTCTTGATTTCTGGAAACGCTATAATTAGATAATAGGCTGCCATTTGTTTTTTAATTACATTTATTTATTTAGTGTGTGTGTGCATGCGTGTGTGTGTGTGTGTGTGTGTGCATGTAAGTGTGTGGTGTATGTGTGTGTGGGTATGTCTGCTTGTGCGTCTGGGTGTAGAGCTAGAGTTTGACCTGAGGTATCATCTTGTATTGCTCTCCACCTTGTTTTTTGACACGGGGTCAAATTAGATTAAGCTCACTGGACTGGCACACCAGGGAGCCTCTGGGGTCCTCCAATCTCCAGCCTTCCACCAGCACCAGGATTATAGATACACATTTTTGCACCTGAATTTTTTGATAGGTGCTGGGGATGCAAACTCCAGTTCTTAAGTTGCCCTTTATCCTTTACTGAGCCATCTCCCAGCCCTGCCGGTCCGGCTCTTCAGCTCTTGAATAGCCAAGTAAAATGTGAAAGATGAGACGCCTACAACGAAGGCCTTGGTGGCAGGGTAAGCTAGTCCCAGGTAAGCTGCCGGTGCTTTCCCACAGAGATATTGGTTTCTGCCTGCTTTGTAGAGCAGGTGTTGGAGAAGCAAGGATGGGCCCTGTAAGACCAGAGAACCACTAAAAACAATGGCTAAACATTGGCCATCTGCAAGCGTGCCACCGTCAGGAGAGAAAAACCTGCAAACCATGGATATATCTTTCTTTCTTTTTCTTTCTTCTTTCTTTCTTTCCTTTCTCTTTCTTTCTTTCTTTCTTTCTTTCTTTCTTTCTTTCTTTCTCCCTTTCTTTCTTTCTTAAAGTGTGTATGTGATGTTTGCGTGTGTTTCCTGTGTGCACTTCTCTGTCTAGGAGTAATTGTGCATGTGTGCTCATGTGTGAAGGCCAGAGGTTAATGTCAGGTGTCTTTGTCTTTTTGGGCTCTACCAGGAGCTAACCATTTGGCTAGCCTGTCTGGTCAGTGAGCCCTGGAATCTATCTTTCTGTGTCCCCTGACCCAATGCTTGTGTTGCTCTCCACCTTATTTTTGGGGGGTCAAATTAGATCAAGCTCACTGTTTTAGCTGGACTATGTGCACACCCGGCCTGGCTTTTACCTGGATTCTGGGGCTCCAAATTCAAGTCCTCATGCCTGCACTGCGAGCCCTTTGCCCATGGAACCATCTCCAGCCCCAATCAGAGATTTAAAAAAAACCTCCCCAACCTCTTCCCCCAAAGTCTGCTAAGATAGATTGCAGTCCAGCAGCCAAGCCTCCAGGGCCCCATGGGTTGATTGGGCCATCAAGGCTTCACATCAGGACACAGTGAAGACTGTGGTGGGCTTTGGGGTATGGGGCCCGCTTAATGATGCATCTTCTTTTACCCGGTATATCCAGAATATTTTAGCATGTAGTCAGTATGAAATATCAATGGGCAGACAATTTACTCTTCAAACGTGGCGTCTTCCAAATCTGGCACCTAGTTTTCGTTTATAGCAACATCCATTGTGACGCTGCCTTCTCATCCGGAAAGCCTCCATGAGCATTGAGAGCACACAGAGTTACAGGTGGGCTGTGGGTTCCTGCTCCTGAAGTGTCCTGAACACTCCTTGGCACTGAGGGAGCTCCTTTTCTCCTTGTGACAAGACATCCAACAAGAGCAATGTACGAAAAGAAGGCTTCATCTGGCCCACAGTTTGAGGGAACAGAAGACAGGCAGAGAGAAGTGATGAATGCTGGGTATGTGTGTGCATGCTCAGGGCCTTATACACGCTAGGCAAGCATTCTTCTCGAGCTACATCTTCAGCCCAGCAAGCACCATTACAATTCAGACAATGAGTCCACCGGCTGAGTCACGGTTTGTTTTTGTTGTCTTGCCTTAAAAGGAAAGCTACTGCCCTGGAGGGTTTTGAGGATTCTGCAAATGTGAACATTTGCAGCGTTTCTCACCCACCTCTCACTCCCCCTGCCCTCTCGCTCTCCACGTACGCATGGCCTTGCAAACGGCAATGGAGCCATTTCCGATGAGCAGGTTGTGCAGTGTGCAATGAGGTTCAGAGTGCTTACTGTGCATTTCGAAATAAGGACGTACCTTCAAAGGTATGCCAGTCACAGCGTGGTCCTAGGCTGCGGGAGGCGCGGGGAATCCACGTCTGGGTACGTGCTCATGGAAGGGTACGCGCTCATGGAAGGGTGCGCGCTCATGGAAGGGTGCGCGCTCATGGAAGGGTACGCGCTCATGGAAGGGTGCGCGCTCATGGAAGGGTGCGCGCTCATGGAAGGGTACGCGCTCATGGAAGGGTGCGCGCTCATGGAAGGGTGCGCGCTCATGGAAGGGTGCGCGCTCATGGAAGGGTACGCGCTCATGGAAGGGTACGCACCCAAGGTTCACTGCCACATCCATGTGCACATGGTAGTGTCCTGAGATCACTGTTGGGAATGTGCGCTCAGAGGCCCGATTCCGCCCTTCTTAAAACTTGAGTCACTCATTAGGGTTGGAAATGGGAATACATGAAGTGTATGCCCTGCTGGGGGCGTGTGTGGCATCTGGGAATGCGCATGAGTGAGGAAACGTGGGCTCCTGCCCCTCTTGCCCCAGTTGTTTGGCTGCTCAGCAGTAGACTGGGTTAGTCGGCGATTGCTGCATAACAAATGGCCCTGAACTCGGCATCAGCCATTCATAAAGTCAACAACCACTTGTTCTTGTTCAAGTGTCTGGGTTTGGCTGAGGCTAGCGAATCTAACCGAGGCTCTCCAGGGCCTGCCCCAAAGCCAGAGGCATGTGGCACATCATCCAGCCATTCCTCTACGGTCATCTCTGCTCATCGCCATTTGCCCTTCTTTCTCTTCATCCCCCGCCTTTCCCTTCCTCTGATTCTCTCCTCTACAAAGCCAACCCTGGTGCAGGCCCAGCAGTGACAGAGTGTCACACTCCCAGCATGCCCCAGTGAGACTTGTCTCAATCCATCACACCCCAATTTATCATTGCATAACAGTAATTAGGAGACAAGAGGAGGCTCCCAAACAGACCAGCAGCCCCGTGGCTGGTGTGACAGGGATTTCAGCTGATAGGGCCAAGATGGGCATGCGCAGGGGGGTGGCATTCCCTCTCCACCCAGTGGTGAAAGAGGAAGCCACGCCTAGCAGGAAAGGTGCTCGGGGGACTTGCCTAGTACCTGGCAACAACACAGTCTACAGGGTCAGAATTCCTGGGCTGCCCTCGCTCGGTAGGGAACCTTGGACAGACTATCTTCTTGCTCTGCACCTCTGCTTTCTCATCTGCAAGATGAGATAAGAACAATGGGAAGTAGTGAGGACTGAATGAATTGACCCCAGGTGAATGGGGAGTGTCCCCCCACCCACAGTGACATGACGTTGCTCCCTAGGCAACGTTTGACACTTTCTGGTTGTCACAACAGATGGATTCTCTTGGTGTCCAGTTGGACGGAGGCCAGAGACACTGCTCAACATCCCTCATGCCAGGGTCGGCCCTCACTACAAAGAAGTGGCCCTCTAGTGCCTGGTGGGGGTGCCAGGCTGTGTGGTTCAGAGCAGAGTCTTGCATGGGCTAATGCCAGTGCCAGTTCTCTGGGCACCCGTGTTAGGGTCTGCTGCCACCATAGCCACATCCCTTACACTTGTAAAAAGAGTCTTTTCCTTATGGCAATGTCCTCTAACATTTAAAGCGAGGATAATAGCGCCACCGCTGTGACCCTGTTAGGTCAGCATAAAGGCTCCGATTCCTGGCATGCCAGGCTGAGCCACCTGTCCTGATCCAGCCTTAGTGGCTGCTGGCTAGGAGCCCAGACACACCCCCACCTGGTCCTACACAGCAGGTTGTGCCACATTCTTGGTCACTGGGTCATGGTGACCTTGACCTCTGAGAAGTTTCTCCCTTCCGTTCACGGGCTCTTAGCCTTTTGCAAGTTCCTGCCGCTCTGCCCTGCTCCCTGACAGAAGTCTTTGACCCTGTCAGTTGCTAAGATTGCAGGGCAAAGACCTCTCTCCACCCTGCATTTTAGAGCTACAGAAACCGAGCTGGGAAGCAAGAGCCACACCCAACACCTAACACGGGGACTTGGTGAGGTTGGACAGCCACCGACGGCTTCTAGGGACCCCTGCCCCTTGGAGAAAAAGAAAAAGGTGTCATAGGGAATTCCGAACGGAGCAGCTTTGCTGTGGGGCAGCTGAGTCTCTCAGATTCCTCCCCCCGCCCCCATCAACACCCAGGACCCCTAAGTCATCTAGTGAAGCTACTAAGATCCAGAGAGATAGCTCAGTCGATGAAGCAGTTGCCACGTAAGGAGACCCTGAGTCGCACTTGAACCTGCTCCTGGAATGCGGGACACTGTGGAGAAAGACCTCAGTGACCGACCAACCAAGCTGAGTCAATGAGCTTCAGGCTCAGGGGATGACTGTGTTTCAAACAATAACGTGGGAGTTGGGCGTGGGGGTGCACACCTCCAGTCCCGGAGCTCGGGAGGCAGAGGCGGTCAGACCTCCAAGTTCAGGTACACAGAGAAACCCTGCCTCAGAAAACCAGCAGTAACAACAAATAATGATAAGGTGGAGATGGACTGAGGCAGTACCCCATGTCGCAATCCACACACGAACATACACACATACAGTTACACACACGGCCCATATAGGTATACATACCACATAGCATGAGCCTGAAATCTGCTATTAGGTTCTGGCTCTGTCCCTTGCTGACTGGGTAAGTCTATGTGGGTCCCCTCATCTCTCTGGAACTAGTTCCTTGTCTGTAAATTGGGGAACACTGTGTCCCCTACACGGGGCTAATATATCAACTTGAAATTTGGCATGTGTGGGTGCTCAGTAATGTTTAAAATGGGAATGGAAGGATGGAGGTGGCCATACCTTGAACGCCTGTGCACAACAGAGAACAAAAAGACACTGGTGTCAAATCAAGGCTTGTGTGGGGCTCTGGGCAAATTCCGTGATTGGGTTAGGCTAAAAGGGCGCTCACAGCCACACAGCATGACGCGATCTCGGGGATGGCAGGTGTGTGACGTCTTCCCGCGCTTGTGCTTGCCCTCTCTGACCTCCCCAGAAAACTCACTGTGGGGTGACTGTTGCCCTCTCGATGTTCAGCTGGCAAAAGGTGTCTCGGAGGCTGGTCCTTGTTTGAGTTTAGTTTTGCTCCAGTTTTCAAAGTGTCAGGAAAACACACGGATGCAGGTAATTCCCAAATGCTTCTAGAGGCAGCTAAGAGCAGAGCTTTGTGCCAGTAGGGGGCTGCAAACAGACTCCCGGGAGACCCTGGCTTTGGCCATCTGGGAAAGCACAGACACCACAGCCATTTTTACTATTGACTGGGAACTGATCTTCAGTGAAGATGTTTCTGTTGGGAGAAAATGGCCAGCCCGCACCTCATCCCCCACACCCTGACACACTCACACTTTGCCACACTAGAATACCTGTGTTTGGGGTGGAGTGGGGGGGGTAGAGCCGTTGACAGCTCCAGATGGAGCACAGTGACAGGGGGAGGCACAGGGTTCTGGGCTGAGGTACAGGCGGGACAAGCCATGTGTAAAAAGAGTGTGGAGGTCTTTATGAACAAACGATTGAAATTCCAAGAGGTGTTGTTTCGTTGGGGCTCATCCAGCCTGAACAGGGCCCTTGGGAAACTGGATGTAGTAGTTCACGTCTGTAACCCCAATGCTCCAGAAGTTCAGGGTCATTCTCTGCTATGCTACAACCTGAGCTACTTGAGATGCCGTCTAAGAAAAAGAAAGCCCAAGTGTGGTGTCAGCAGAACATGAAGCCAGGAACAGAAGCGTCTGCACACTCTCCTTCCTGGCTGGCTGTTTGTTCATGCATACATGGAGCTGCTCTTGGGTCCTGAATCACTCCACCATAGTTTAGGAAGATTCTAATGGGGGGAGGGGAAGCTCTAATGGGAGGGGGGGAAGCGACTCAGGGATCCCACAAGAAAGGAGACCAAGCCGTAACAGGAGCAGAGTCAACACAAGGTAACTCCGGCAAGAAGTGTCATTATCTCACGCCTCTTGGATGGAGCAATTCTGCTTCCAGAAATCTCTCCTGTGGTTACCAAGGCGCATGCGCTGCAGCAATTATCACATGACAAATACAAACAGCAGCCAACACAGGAAATAGCTGAACCCCTCCCAGATGGGGATCTGTGGAATGAGCCACACTGGGTGGTGACTCTTCCTTGGGAGCCTCCAGCCCGCTAGCAGCACTCGCTTTGAATGCTCTACCCATGGCTGCAGAGACCCTTGTGGCTGGCAGGAAAGCTGAGCCCTAGGGTTCAGCTGAGGGGTGAAACTGGGTCACACTGTGTGAAGAACAGGGCATCTGGCCCCGGCAAAAAACCCGAGGAGATATTCCCCGCCCCTCTGTGTCAGTATCTGCAGGGGTAATATGGAGTAGGACCAGGGACAAAATTCCCTGCTTTACTAAATTCTGCAGGAATGCTCGTGATGACTGCAAGCTGGCTCCAGGTGTTGTCGTCCAAAACATGTGATCCTCTTGCCTCAGCCTTCCAACGACCAGCATGATAGGTGTGTGTCACTAGCTCAGAAAGATCTTGAGAGGCAACCAGCACCTGTCTGCATTAGCTTGGCAACGGTGCGGGCTTGCTGGAGGCGCAACTCATACTGCATTTATACTGGGCAGGTCCACAGGGTTGCATGTGTTCACAGAGGTGTGCAACCATCATCACAAAAAGATATCCTAGAGTGTCTTACCATCCCAGCAGAAACGCTGCCTTCCTGTGCCGTAGCTAACGGTGGTATGGCAGGTATGGCTACGCTGGTCCAGCTGCCATGTAATTTCCACGTAATTTGAGAAAGCGGCCTAGTGGAGTTTCAGAGCAGTTGAGACTTCCCTCTCTAGGCTGCCATTTTAGATGGCCTCTGCCCCAACAAGATGGCCAGGGCTCACTCGAGAGGAGTTTGCTGCTCTGTAGCAGCATGGTCTGCACTTGGAGGAGGAGATGGACTTTGCAAAGACAGAGAGGAATGGAAGATGAGCTGGAGTACTGTGAGCTCCATGGCTGCAGGGCCAGGAGCTTAGTGGGAAATGGCTAGACGAGAGGCAGGCTCATCTTACCTGGTTCACGGTTCGTTACCCATGCTTCTTCACAGGGGCAGTTGCTGGGTTTGCTTTTTGCTGCGTTCCCACCACAGGGTCTTTCTGAATGTGTTCGCCCTTCCTTGGATGCGTCTTAATCTGAAAGTGATATTGGGATCTTTGTTAACACTCATCCAAAATCAGTCCAGTCCGTGTTCATTTTCTCACCGCCCCTCCCGTGTGTGTGTGTGTGTGTGTGTGTGTGTGTGTGTGTGTGTGTGTGTGTGTTCTGTGCTGGGGGCTGAACCTAGAGCCTTGCGCATGTCAGGCAAGCACTCTACTGTCCTTCTAGTTTTAACCTTGGCCACTTTACATGACGCGCCTATCTGTTTATGTTTAATTGTGTGGATATGTGTTTGCGCATGTGTGCACGTAGAAACCAGAGGCTGACACGCTGGGTGTCTGCCCTGATTGCTCTCTACCTTATACAAGGAGGCGGAATCTTTCACTCGAATCCGGAATTTGCTAATTTGGCTATTATAGTAAGCCAGCTTGCCTCTGGGGATCCACTGTCTCTGTCTGCTGAGTGCTGAGGTTACAGGCCCAGCACTCATGTGGGTGCTAGGGGACTGGACTCTGTCCTTGTGCCGTTCGGCCAGTGCTCTCCTTCCTTTGTAAAGCAGAGACATAATGATTTTTTGTTTGGTTGGTTGGTTGATTTTTCAAGAGTGTAGCCCTGGCTGTCCTGAAACTCACTCTGTAGGCCAAGCTGGCCTCGAACTCAGTGGGGGTTCAGCCTGCCTCTGCCTCCCGAGTGCTGGGATTAGAGGTATTCGCCACCACCTCTGTTTTGGTTTTTAATTAGGACAGTCCAAAGCCTGAAGAAGCTTATTGTTTTCATTATAGGGACCTGAGAGGTGGAGAGATCTTTCCTGGTATCAATCAATAGTAAGCTCAGCTAGAGAAATTTCTAGATACACTCACTTCCCATTTCAGGAACCTGGGGGTCCTGTCCTTTCTTCTCACTTGATAGGGCCCTTTAAAGATCCAACAGCTGGTGGTGTCAGAGCTGGTGTGTTTGGGGCACTATTAGTACCAAGGCCTCTGAAGCCTCTGGCTCTGATGGGAGCATAGAAGCTCTGAAGCCCGTTGATAGTCCTGGGCTGTCATTTACTGGGACCAGGAGCCTGACTCTGTCTCATTCTGGAGTTATCTGACTGCACGAAGCGGAGACTCATTCCATGTTGTGTGGAAAGACAAGGAGGGTCAAGGCTGGCATGCAGGCGTCCCCGGACTGCACAGTCTGGGAATGGGAGTTTGGGACTGTGAGCCCCAGCCCATCTCTCCTGGCTTCAGCGGCCACTCCCCTGGGTGATTCTACAGCTTGTCAAGTTGACAGCTGAGACACAACATGATGACTGCTGGCCTTGCTAAGGGAGCACTGTGGCCCTTCAGTTGTTCTTGGCACCAGCAGCGTTGCTTATAACCCATGTTCTGAATTGGTCAAGTTTCCTGGTCGGTTTGTTGAGAGCTAGGGTCTACTACCTGGAGCAGTACTAACTTCAGGGCAAACCCAGGCCAGGCACAGCAAGAACCAAGCCTGGTCTGACTCCCTACTAACCCACCCCCCTCTTCACTTGTACAGCCCTGGCCCCTCTACAGGCCCCACAAATTGGCCACAGCGTCCTCCGAGGCTACGCCCTGCTGACTGCTCCCACTCGCGGCTGTCCTGGGCAGAGAGCTTGTCCATGGACGGCTTCTGGATGGAGGTGGAGCGGAGCCAACAGAAGGGAGACATGAAGGAGGAGGATGGAGGTGGAGGCAGAAGCCAGCTCCTGGAAGGTAAGCCTTGCTGGGCTGCAAGGTGGATGGTAGGGTCTTATCCTGGGGGAGCAGTGTGTCAGAGCCCAAACAGGAGGGAGAGCATGGAGGATTTCCTCTTTGCTTGGACTATAGTCTCTCCATTGCTCTGCCTTCCATCTGTTTTCTATGCCATTCTTAAAAAGGATTATCTGATAAGGCCAATCAGGTTGTCTCTCATTTGATGAAATAACTCAGGAAATACCTGCTGAGTATTTCCTTGTCTGCCAGGTAGTGTTTAGACACTGAGATACAGTGGACAACACTACAGTGAGGCCCTAGCATTCTAGCAGATTCTAAGCAGTCCATACAATACTCTTAACTCCCTTTCTCTCTCCGGGTAACAGCAGCCAAGTGTCCCTTCCTCATAAGCCCTCACCATGGCAGCAGAGAACAGCATTAATCCATTGCTAACACACCTCATTGTTCTGGAGGTGAAAGGGCTCAGCTGGCTCTCCTTCAGTGACAAGCCCAGGGCCATCTGGATCAGCCATCTCAAGGGGCTCCTAACCCATGGTTTTGGCAGTGAGTGTGATCTCCCACACCTGTGGGCTGGGTCTAGACTGCCTCAATGTGGCCCCTGTGGATGGCCTAGGCCTCTTCCCAACATGATTTCTGGGTTTAAAGAGTGAAGCCTGAGGAAGAGCCACAGTGAGTATTCGTGGCCAGCCTTGGAAGATAGCCACCATTTCTTTTGTGCTTCCTGTCAGCCCATGTGCACCCACAGTCCAGGAGAGGGGAGTCAGACCCCATCTCTTGGTGGGATGACACTTCCCCAAGTCTACCAGCCTTTCCAGAACTGGCCTGGGGCCTGTCTCTGCCTCGTCTTCCAGTCTGTCACTCCACCAGGCTCTCCTCCATCAAGGCTTCCTTGTGGCTTCTGACCATGAAACATCGCTGCCTCCTCTTTCTAGAATATTCTTTGCCCAGGTTACCTTAAAAGGCGGTCTGTGCTCAGCCAGTTGCCAGGCTCAGAAAGTACTGCCTAACCTCCCTCTATACCTCTGACAATTCCTAGCCTCTTGCCCGATGTTACTCATTGCTGTGGTAATCCTCACTTCTTGACACCACCAAAACATTTGCTCACACACCGCCATCCTCCACTTTCCACCGGCCCTTCCCACAGCCTGTGTGCTGGTATCTGGAACAACTGGCCATGTTCCTTGTTTGGCAAGTGAGGGAGTGAAAGGGCGTGACTAGGCTGCCCACGTGGAAACTCTCTGATCTAGCTGAGGCTTCAGCTTGACTGGCCTTAGTTGGTCAAATAGACCATTTGAGACTTTTCTTTTGGAGGGTTGATGGCCTGGTGCAGGGGCTCCAAGAAATGAAAATCCCTGGTGAGGCCAGAGGTGGATGTAGGAGACAGGCTTGCCTGCCTTACACTATAGCCAGCAAGTATATCAAAAGCCAAACACGGGGCCGGAGTCAGAGTGCTGGAGGCTGGAGCCTTTCAGACAACAAAATAAAGACAGGGCTTGTGTAGGCTCAGGTGCATAGTTCATTAGCATCACTATATTTTAGTATAGAAATGGTGGGGTTTATACATGTAGATCATTCTACTCTGCTCACATCCACTCTACCTGATATGCTCTCCTGTCTCTGTTCCTGCTGGTCCTTTTTTTTTTTTCCTTTTGAGACAGGGTGTCCCTGTGTAGCCTTGGCTGTCATGCACTCACTTTGTAAACCAGGCTGTTCTCAGACTCACAGAGATCCACCTCCCTCTGCCTCCCCAGCTGCTAGGATCACAGGTGTGCGCCACCACCGCCCAGCTGGCCCTTTCTGTAGTTCACTCTCCTCTTCTACCAACGGCTGGTGATGGGGAGCATTCCACTTACAGAGATATTGTTCCTTCACAATAGCCTTAAGCTCATCCCTACTGCTTACCACCCTTGCTGCCGGGTGGACCTGGGAGAAGGGAGCCCCAAAAGAAGGCAGACTAAAGTCTCGGGCAATAGCCAACATTATTCAAAGCAATCGGACAATTTGTTCTCTGAAGGTTAAAGAACCACCTGACTAAAGTGTAGAATTACAAGGACATGCTGCCTGTCCCGAAAACATGTTTTTCCGTAGAGGCATGTAAACAAGCAGCAATCGCCAGCTGTAAGGAATAATCTGAAGTAAACTCACTACTATCAGCTACACCTGGGAGGGGCAGGCAAGCACATTCCAAGAACAACTCCATGTTTTGAAGAGACCGAGGTCAAGAGTCTTCTGTCCTGTTATCTTGGAGTTTTCTCACAAGCACTCAGAATTCTCCCACAATTCCATTCTTGGACTCCAAGCAGTTGTGAGGCTCAGCTGGGTCTGCCTGCCTTTGAGTCAGGACTCAGAAAGGCTTAAGTTTCCCTTTTTCTCTTTTCTCTTTCTTCCGAATGCTGGCCAGAGCCTAGGCATGCCTCCTCTGGTACTCTGTGCTTTCCAGCCTTTCTCCAAAGTTCCCTACCCACCTCCAAAGTCAGCCCCCATGCCAGCTTAACTCAGACAGCATGGCCTTTTCTCTCTCTCCTCTCTCCTGCTTTCGGTCAGCTGCTGAGGTGTACAGCTTGCTTGCCCTGGGGCTTTTCTTTCAAGGTCTAACAAAATTGTCCTCAGGCTTAAAAACAAAACAAAAAAGTTAAAAGTATGATTGGTGACTAAGGGGAAATGTTTAGTAAACAATCATGCAAGGGTAGCAGGATCTAAATAAACATTCTGCGCATCCATTAGTTGCCTTTCTTAGTGCTATGCTAGATATCTGACAGAAACATAGTATTTAAAGATTTATTTGTTTCTATGTATGAGCACTTTACCCACACGTCTATCTGGGCAATGTGTGCATGCGGTACCTACAGAGGCCAGAAGAGGGCGTCTGCTCCTCTGGAATTGGAGTTACAGATCCTGTGGGTGGGGAGAACCGAACTGGGGTCCTCCGGGAGAACAGCCAGTGCTCTTAACCACTGAGCCATCTCTCCCGGCCCTTGTTTGGTTATTTTTTGAAACCACCGGCTCCTTCCTGGCTAGCTTGTCCAGCACATGTGTTCTTTACAGCTTCCTTGGTGAACACATGGCTGTTTCCCCCACAATAGAGCCAGTGTCTCCTCGGGGTGGTCAGGGTAGCCGGGGACAGTGGCCTAGGTACAGCGTCTCAGCCCCTGGCCTGAGCCAACTCCCGGCAGCTGAGATCAGATGCTGTCATTTCAGCCTGGTTCTGCTATAGGATCCTGGCAATGAAGCCCACCAAAGGCGCCATTCCAACATATGAACGTCTTGAACAGAGGGTCCACGCTGTGCATGGCTGGACCTCCATGCCCTGGTGGTTGGTGTCTTTGCCAGGACTGGGAGGGGAAGTGATTTTGTGGTTATATATAACCAGCAGAGTGTATGGGGCCCTCCCTGGCTTGCTGTCTCAGTTTAAATCTGGATGCCAGCCAGTGTTGTAGGCACTTCCGTTTCTCACCCGGGGAGAGTTAGGTGCTGACGGGCCTCAATATGAGCACTGTGGAATCCCTTAATGTCCCCATGAACATATGATTCTATGTGAGGGTGACCTTAGTGAGCATGGCTAAGCCACGTATGGGGAGTTCTGTGCGTTTATCTGATGTCCTCCCTCTGTCGTCCAAAGGAGACACTGAATCCCAGTGGCTACAGGACACAGGCCTGTCAGGGCTTGTTGGTGGCCTGGGCTTGGACGCTGATCACCAGGGACTCCTGTCTACGCTGACGCAGACCCAGGTGGCTGCTGTGTGCCGCCGGCTAGACATCTACGCCCGCTCTGCCCGAAGGCGACAGAAGGCGCCCGTCAGAGATGTCAGGGATATCTTTGGGGTCTTCGCTTCAAGGGTGAGTAAGGGCTGCTAGGTGCTGTCTTTCTGGGGTTTCTGTGATGTCCCTTCAACTCTCGTGTGCTTCTCTGCATACCGCTGGGTCATGTCCCCAAGCTGTGTGGCGGTGTCTGCGTGCTGCACGGGCCAGCGCGTGTGTGCCTGTTGCCACCATGTCCTTGGATGGATCTGAAAGCTGAGAGGTTCTGGTGCAGTCGCTACCAATTAAAAAACAACACTTTTCGTTGTCACTTGCTTGTTCTGCTGGTACTGAAGCCTGACAAGCTGTGGGCGTCTTCTTCCTGGGGTCCTTAGGAAGTACACAGCCCTGTGGTTGAAATGATAGGCACCGAAGCCAGACGGGCCCCTGAGTTTCCCCTCATCTACCCCACTGCTGTGAGATCTAGGACAGGTAACCTAGACTCTTTGATTTTCAGTTGCTCTGCCTGTGAACAGTTCCTATCTCCCAGGGTCTGTGTAATGCCCTCCCACAGGACTAATTGGGCGCTGTCTGTAATTTGTGTAGGAAGTGGCTTCAGAAAATGGGGACTCTGTAATGAAATGGACCCAGATCAATTTGGAGGATTCTGTGTCTCCTGTAGGTAAGTGGCTTTTGTTCTTCATGGTCCTGGGAATCCAGGCTGCTTAAGCCTCTCTGTGAAGCAAGAGAATGCTTGTCTCTGCACCTTCTGCTGGTTCCTCTCCCTCCCTGAACAGGGGTAGTAGGAAGAAACTCCAAGAGGACAAGTTGTGCCCTTAAATGAACCATTTCCATCAGGCTTATGGGCCTCAGTCCAGAAAAGCTGTAGCAAGGCGGTCACTTTTGTGGGCCTCAGATCTTCCTGGCCCATTGCCCAGGAAGTTCTTACCGCTTCCTGGGCTATGGGCCTCAACTAGAACATCACTTCCTGGACAGTAGGCCTGAGTCCTTAGTCCAAGAACTTGCTTCCAAGTCAAACCTGTCTCTGCTTTTGTCTTAAAGGGTCCACAGATTCTAGGGGACCACAGGAGACAGCCGGGATGGAGGAGGTCTTCAACATGGACTCTGCCTACTCTGAACAAGCTGCAGCGCGTCTACAGAGGGCCCGGCCATCCCCAGGAGGCACCTGTGCCTGGGGCAAAGGCTCCCTGCCGGTGAGAACGCCGCCCTGAGGTCCTTGGGCACTACCCCATCCTACGGCTTCTCACACCTGCCAGACTTCCAGGCACCCAGCAGGGAAGTTGTTGAATCACGTGATTCCTCCTGCAGCTGTTAGCTGGGTGGCTGCTGGGTGTCAGGGACCAGGAACGGGGCACTTGGAAGCTCTCTCGGTGTTTCCATAGAGGCTGTTCTTCACCTTGCTAAAAAGTCATCTCCCATCAACCATCACTCAGTAGTTACTTTGCTTGTTTTTAGCGACAGGGTCTCAGTATGTAGCTCTGGCTGCCCTGGAACTCACTATGTTGACCAGGCTGGACTTGAACTCACAGAGATCCTTCTGCCTCTGCCTCCCAAATGCTGGGATTAAAGGTGTGTGCACCACCAACACCTGTCTGTTTTAGTTATTTTTAAAAATTAATCTTGGTGCCTGTTGGGTAAGAGAGACCCAACTTTTTTGCTTTTAGTGTTTTATTTCCCCAAATACTGAGTTATCTCAGTAAATTAGCATCAATCATTTATATTTAAGACTGAAATTTAGGACCAGCAAAATGGCTTAGTGAATAGAGGCTTTTGCGGCCAAGCCCGAAAGCTTGAGTTCAGGCTCTGGGTCCCACATGGTAGAAGGACAGACAGACTGCTTCAGGTTGTCCTCTGGCACATGTATGTACACAAACACATGCAACACAGACATACACACATTTTATGCATGTGTGTATACATATTTAAAGACAGGGTCTTATCTGGGCAGGCGTATCTCTGAGTCAGGTCTACAGAGGGATTTCCAGGATGTCCAGAGCCATACAGAGAAACTCTGTGTCAAAATAGCTAACTACCTAAATACAGGGTCTTAATACATAGCCATGGCTGGCCTGGACTCTCTGTGTAGACAAGGCTGGCCTCAAACTCAGAGTTCTGAGTGGCTCGGCCTCCTGAGTGTTGGGAGTAAAAGGCAAGTCGGCATTTGAATCTATGAAGTAGGATCCCATGGCTTATGTGCTATGTTAGCCATAATTATAATATACCGCCGTGAAATAGAATCTGCCACAATAAATAAGGGGAAAAGTCATTGCCAGGTGATGGTGCACACCTTGAATCCCAGCACACAGGAGGTAGAGGCATGCAGATTCTGTGAGTTAAAAGCCAGCTTGGTCGACATAAGCAAGACCCTATCTCAATACGTACATACATACTACATACATAATGATTAAGGAAGATGCCTGACTCAACTTCTGGCTCCACATTCAGGGGCACAGCTGTATGCAACCACACACATGCACATACCCATGCATACACGCATGCATACCGCACATGCATGCATGCAAAAAGAAACAAATGCAACATCTTCCATCTCCTTTGGGTGCTCTGATGATGGGACACTGAAGGGTCCCAATGCTGAAAGCTGCCTGCAGAGCCCCAACGTGACCTCTAGGTGGAGCAGCTGAGCAACCTTCGTTTTTTTTTCAGTCACTACCACCATTCACAGTCTGGAAGAAGAGGAGCTAGGACTGTCTAGGCCAAGGGTTGGGACACAAGCAGAAGCATAGGTGAGATGAACAAAAGACAAGAATATCAGCATGATAAGAGGCCCCTGGGTGGTCCCTCTCTTCCAGGGCCTCTTGCTGGAATGTAGCTGGCAACTTCACTACAGTGGCCTCGCTGGCAGCTTTGAGCCTGATAGTGTTGCCTGTAGGCGCCCGTTACATTCACGAAGGCCTTCTAGGTGGATGCTGTCACAGTTCCAGGCAGCGAACTGAGTTCAGACGTCACCGTCTGGCAAGAGGCAGAGCTCAGACTTGAGTCCAGTGTGGTCTCCAACTGGGGTCACTCCCTGCTTCTCCCACCCAAATGCCTGGGGATCGGTGCGCATCATCTTACACCCCTCCTGACGGGCTGTCTCTAATCCCTTCGATAGAGGTTCAGAATTCCCAAAGGCCGACTGGGTGTGACCAGGATAGGAGACTTGTCTTCGAGGGACATGAAGAAGATCCCTCCCTTGGCCCTGATAGAGCTGACGGCTCTCTATGACGTCCTGGGCCTGGACCTGAAGAGGAGCAAAGCTGGGAAGTGGAAAGGCCCAGGTCAGAAAGGCCCATGTGTGGTATGCATGTCCCTGAACGTGGAGACCGGAAGCTGAGTTAGGTGTCTTTCTTAATCGTTATGTATGTATGCATGTGCCAGAGGCCGGCTGTCCCTCCAAGCTTGCCACCTTCCTTCTGTACCCCTCTATACCCACCCTTTGCCCTGTGAATTGGAGCTGCCTGCCCCACCACTAAGAAGCACTCAGCTTCTGTGTTTCTTTCCTTTTTTTTTTTTTTTTTTTTTCAAGTAAAAACAATTCCTAGGCAGTGGCTTGGTGAACCTGTGATTCCAGCTTTTGGGAGCCTGAGGCAGGAGGATCATGAGTTTGTGCCTAGCTTGGGCTATAATGCAAAATTCTGTTTGAAGACTCCAACTAACCAACCAAAAAACTCAATTCATGTTCATTTTACTCCATTCCTACTTGAGTAAATATGGTAAAACACAAAATGGAAACTAAGAAGTAATCACATTCAGTGTTTTCTCTCTCTCTCTCTCTCTCTCTCACTCATGCACACACACACACACACACACACCATGTGTATGTGCATACTTTTTCTTCTTTTTTTTATTTTTTTATTTTTTTTATCAGTTACATTTTATTAACTCTGTATCCCAGCCATGTCCCGATCCCTCATTCCCTCCCAGTCCCTCCCTCCCTCCCTCATCTCCACCGTGCCCCTTTCCAAGTCCACTGATGGGGGGGACCTCCTCCCCATTCATCTGATCCTGTTTTATCAGGTATCTTCAGGACTGGCTGCAAAGCCCTCCTCTGTGGCCTAACAGGACTGCTCCTCCCTTCGGGGGTGGGGAGACCAAAGAGCCAGTCATTGAGTTCCTGTTAGAAATAGTCCTTGTTCCCCTCACTTTGGGAAACCAATTGGTTACTGAGCTACCACAGGCTACATCTGAGTGGAGGTTCTAGGTTATATCCATACATGGTCCTTGGTTGAATGTCAGTCTCAGAAAAGACCCTGTGCCCAGATATATTTGGTCCTTGTGGAGCTCCTATCCTTTCCCCATCAGACTAACTCCCCTTCTTTCTTATGATTTCCTGTACTCTGCCAAAGGTTTGGTCATGAGTCTTTGCTTTGAAAACACTGCTAGTTAGAGTCTTTCAGATGCGCTCAGTAGACTCCTGTCATACATTCAATGCACATCCCATCTGTCTTTCTAAACAAGGATTGATCATCTTACCCCATGTCCGCTCAATTGATTATCTTTTTTAGGTGTATAGATTTCATTATGTTTATCATATCTTACAGGTCTATATAAGTGAGTATATCCCATGTTTGTCTTTCTCCTTCTGGGATATTTCACTCAGAATGATCTTTTCTAGATCCCACCATTTGCCTGCAAATTTCATGATTTCCTTCTTTTTGATTGCTGAGTAGTATTCCATTGTATAAAAATACCACAATTTCTGTACCCATTCCACCGTTGATGGACATCTGGGTTGTTTCCAGGTTCTGGCTATTACAAATAGAGCTGCTATAAACATGGTTGAGCAAGTGTCCTTTTTGTGTACTTGAACAAACTTTGGGTATATACCTAGCAGTGGTATAGCTGGGTCTGGAGGAAGCACTATTCCTATTTGTCTTAGAAAGCGCCAGATAGCTTTCCAGAGTGGTTGTACCAGTTTACATTCCCACCAGCAGTGGAGGAGGGTTCCCCTTTCTCCACAACCTCTCCAGCATGTGTTATCGCTTGAGTTTTTCATCTTGGCCATTCTGATGGGTGTAAGGTGAAATCTCAGGGTCGTTTTGATTTGCATTTCCCTGATGGCTAATGAGGATGAGCATTTCTTTAAGTGTTTTTCTGCCATTCGATATTCCTCTGTTGAGAATTCTCTGTTTAGCTCTGTTCCCCATTTTTTAATTGGATTACTTGGATTGCTGCTTTTCAGCTTCTTTAGTTCTTTGTATATACTGGATATTAGTCCTCTGTCAGATAAAGGGTTAGTGAAGATTCTTTCCCAATCTGTAGGCAGTCGTTTTGTTTTGAAGACGGTATCCTTTGCTTTACAGAAACTTTTCAGTTTCATCAGGTCCCATTTATTGATTGTTGCTCTTAGAGCCTGTGCTGTTGGTGTTCTGTTCAGGAAGTTGTCTCCTGTGCCAATGAGTTCTAGGCTGTTCCCCACTTTTTTTTCCAATTGATTTAGGGTATCTGGTATACTTTTTCTTCTTAATATGACACAATCACGAACATTTTCCGTTTTCCCAGTCCTATGGCCTGCACCTTTTCTACAGTAATTTTCTCATCCATACATCACGGATGGGCATCTAGCCTGGCTCCACATGGTGGCTGTTGTGAGTGAGCAGCAGTAACATGGGCGTGGCAGTGCCCTAGCTCAGCTTCCTGTGGGTGCCTTACTGTGGCCTTATAGGTTTTTTCCCTTAGGTTTGTTTTTATTTTATGTGTGTGAATGCTTTGTCTTCAGGTGTGTCTGTGTGCCACGTATGTGCAGCGCCCTGCCGAGGTCAGAAGGGGGCATCAAATCCTTTGGCACCGGAGTTGTTAGCAACCACGTGGGTGCCGGGAACCTTGGATCCTCTGCAAGAGCAACAGTGTTCTTTAACCCCTGAGCAACCTCTGGAGCTCCAGTTGTGTAGGGTTTCATGACTCACCATTGGTTTCCCACAGCGGCTTCGCCGGCGGGCGTCCCTAGCAGCCGTGTGTTGTAGGAAGGTTCACTTCTCCCCGTTAGCCTTGCCGGAACTTGTTGCCATTCATGAGTTTGGATGACAGCTGTTCTGAATGGGTGGTGCGGAAGCTCAACGCAGCTTTGATTTGCGCTTCTTTGATTACTGAGGATGTCGAACTCCGCCCCCTCAATATTTATTAGTTATGTGTATTTTTTTCCAAATGGCCTATTCAATGTGTTGCCATTATTGGTTGCACAGTTTGAATTTTTAGCATTCAATATTTGGAGTTCTTTAGTATATACAAATATTAATCCCCAATATTAATATTGGCCGCAATTTTCTCTTGCTTTGTAGACTGGCAATTATTCCTTCCTCTGTGTAGGTTTTTCTTTTTTTAATTTCATTCAGTCACATCTGTCAATGTTTTTGCTTTTGAGATATGTTCCAAAAAGTCCTTGCCTGTGTCCTCGCCAAGCTTCCTAGGCACTGTTGAAGAGGGTTCTTTCCTTCACGTTTGTCAAAAAGTTAGGTGGCCATAGCTGTCTGGCTTTATTCCTGGGTCCCGGGCTCTAGTCCACAGTCTGGGTGTCTGTCTTTTGTCGCTATGGCTCTCTAGTGTAGTTAGCCAGGTTTTGTGAGGGTTCAAGTCTTGCTTTTTCTCATTCTGTGGAGAAAGTCGTTGGAGGATGGACAATTGATAAGATAGCTGTTTTCCACAATACTGATTGTGCCATTCCACGAACGTGGGAGGCCTTTATGTCCTCTAATGTCTTCCTCAATTCCTGTCTTCAGTGGTTTAAGGCAAATCACAGTTTTTAAGCCATTACACTGTTTTCCTCCCTGTGACCATACTGAAATATATTTAACCATTTTTCTACCAGAGGATAGGTATTATGCCCATATTTTCCCTGGTGTAAAACACAGCCATAGTTATCATATCTAACAGTTTGAATGCATCAAAGTTTAAATTTTCTTTTTCTTTGAGACAGAATCTCACAAAATGTAGCCAGGGCTGGATTTTAGCTTTCTATCCTCCTGCCTCAGCCTAAAAAGTGATAGGGTTACAAGCATGAGCCATTGTGCCCAGTTCTAATTCAGTTCAGATATATATATTATCTTTCAGTAGTGTCTGTGCTCATCTCACCATCTCACTGTCAGCCTTATGCATCGCTGGTGTTGTTGTGGCTTCTTCAGAGACAAGCAGTTGGTGGCTTAGAAAGATGGGGGGAAGGTCTAGCAGAGAGGAGAAGGCCAGTGGAAGAAAGAATGGAAGAGAAGACACTGAAGGGGTTTGTGTGCGAACAACCTTAAGTGCTGGGTCTTGGCCCATGTCTACAGAGCCAGGCAGCTCTGCCCTGGTCTGTTGATGCACAGAAGGACAGCAGGGCATTTTCCTTTTTTTTTTTACCCAGGAGAGAGGGCTGTGCTGTGACATGCCTGATGTCACCATCACTGAGGCCAAATGCTTCAGTTCCCTGTCTCCCCAGAGCTTGCTTCTCCAGAAGAATAAGTCTGGTTCTAGAACTGAGTTGCACCCTCTCCTCCTCTGACCCCCTGCAGATTCTGGCCTTTTTGGTGTGCCCCTTCACAGCCTGCTGGAAGCTGACCACAGAGTCCTCCCCAGCACCCAGGTCCCGCTGCTCCTTCAAGCTGTAAGTTATTTGCTTGCTTAGCCCTTGGAGGGCTGCCTACCACAGGGGGGGAAGAGTCTGGGCTTTAGAGGAAGGGACCTGGGTTCAAATTCTGCCTCTGGTATCTGTTAGCTCAGAGACCTTGGGGCAGCTTTGAGCTTCTAGATCCTTCCTTCCGACGTCTGTGAACTGGGGTTCTAACAACAGTCTCTTTTAGCTGAGAATTAAAGGAGAAAATGTCTCCAGAGGCTCGCAGAGTGGTCCAGGAAGCTCGGGAGGGCTGAGCTCAGGGGCAGAGCCCTTGCCCAACATGTGAGAGCCCTGAAACCAGGGCCACAAAAACAGCAACAAGAGCTCTTGTTACCCGAAGGAACCCTTCTAGCGCCCTCCCCTCCCCAGTTCTCACCCTGCTCTGACTCACTTGCCATTGGCAGGCTTGAACGATGAATTCTTCCTTTGATAGTTGCTGTCCTGTTTGGAAAAACGAGGGCTGGACACGGAAGGCATCCTGAGAGTCCCTGGATCCCAGGCCAGGGTCAAGGTAAAGGCTGGTTCCTTTACCTCTAAGGGCTGCCTCACCTCCCCAAGCCCTGTGCTCTGTTTGGCTGCGAGAGACTCCGGGTCCTGGCTGGTGTGTGGCCTGCCTTTGGTATGGCTGTGGGATCCCAGGAGACAGAAAGGTGGCCCAATAGAGCCATGGCCCTGGGGTCACACGGTCAACACCTGTCGACTCAGGATGGCATTCGATCCTCAAGGAAATGGTGTCCGGGGTGGTGCTGCAATTGTCTCTGCCTTGCAAGAGCCCACTGTAGTCCAGACAGTGAGCAGCTTACAGCTTCACAACTTCTGGTGAGGCGCTTCGGGCAACTTCTTGGTCACCCTCCTTTCTCTAGGGGCTGGAGCAAAAGCTGGAGCGAGACTTCTATGCCGGCCTCGTGAGCTGGGACAAGGTTCATCCCAACGACGCATCTGATTTGCTCAAGAGGTTCCTCCGGAAGCTGCCGGCGCCTCTGCTAACAGCCGAATACCTCCCGGCTTTTGCAGCCGTGCCCAGTGCGTGTGTGGCGGTCCCGCGCATGTGCAGGCGAGGGCGGGAGGGCGGGAGCCCCTGGCCCTGGTGGGAAAGGTGGAGAAGGGCAGCGGCTGGCAGACAGGATACCTGTTCAGAAATGTGTCTTCTGGGGTCTTGAGCTGGTGGGGCTGGAAGTACGCATGTGCGGGCGCACAAGCCTTGAGCATGTGTGCTCGCTTTTTACTAACAAAGTGTGGTGGGCGTCTCGACCAGCACCACGTGGGCTTCTGTCCGAGCATGCTAGCCAGGAGGTAGTGGCAAGCCTTGTGGGAACGGTCCTGCTAGGCTTCTCCCCCTCCCCCCCTCCCCAAGAGGCTAGAGCAATAAGGGAGCATCTCTGAGCGTCTTTCTCCCTCTCCCCCTCCTCTGCAGACATTCCTGACCTGAAACAGCGCCTGCAGGCTCTACACCTGCTGGTCCTCCTCCTGCCGGAACCCAACCGCAACACCTTGAAGGTAAAAGTGGCTCTTAGACCCTCGCCTCAGCCTTTGCCTCAGTGCGGGCTCTGAAGGTGCTCATCCTTCCGTTTATGCCTTCATCACACAGTCACGCCAGGTGTGGGCGTGGTGACCACCTGACCACCTACCCACTCCTTGACTGAGAGCCTTCCCCAAAAAAGCAGGAGAGCTCTTAAAGCACACTTGATCCGCTAGGTGCTGTGCTGGCATCTTGGGGGGGGGTGTGGGGGGGGGAGGCAAGGGCTTTGTGTGCTGAGAAGCCTGGTGAGCAGGGAAGAGCGGTTCTGACCGCTATTCTCTGAGGACCTTGTGCATCTCAGAGTTGGGCTGGAGGTCAGCGCATTCCCAACTCGGCTGCTCGCTGTCCTTTTCAGCTGTGGAGGTGTGGTGTGGTGCTGGTGTTCTATTGAGAGTCAGTTTGGGAAATGGTCCCCTGGGGTCCTTCACTGCGTAGTCTGGGACTGGGTGCTGAGGGCTGGGGCTGGAGTTGGGAGTAGCCTTGGCTTGGCTCTCTGCTCCCCACCTCCTGGCTGTCCTTGGATTTGACTAATGGGCCTGTAAGGGGCCTGGGATCTTCATCTTGGAATTTCTACTCCCTGTTAGTCACTGTGAATGATGAAGTATTTTGTTCGATTTTTTTGGATGCCACAGGAGCTAGCACAGGGAAATCATAGGATAGAGGACGTAAGTCTCTGTAGGTGCTTAGTGTATGCCCTTCCTTCCTTCCTTCCTTCCTTCCTTCCTTCCTTCCTTCCTTCCTTCCTTCCTTTTTTCCTTCCCTCCTTCCTTCCCTCCTTCCCTCCTTCCCTCCTTCCCTCTTTCCTCCTTTCTTCCACTTTCCCTCCTTCCCTCCTTTCCATCACTCAGACTTTTCTTCTTCCTACCTATTGTCTTTTCCTTCACTTTTCATCCTTTCTTCTTTCCTTCCTTCCCCATTCCCTTCTTCTTCCTATTCTTTCTTCTTTCTATCTATGTATTATCTTTTCATCTATGTATCTTTCCATTCCTCTCTCTTCTTCTTCTTTACTAAGTGGCCATTATGACATTCTCAAGTCAGATTCTTTCTCTGTAAAATGAGTCCACCAGTAAAACTTCCTGTGTAGCATCTCTGCCAACTTATCATCAGAGAGCTGGCAAACCCATGCCAGAGGCTAGCTGCTGGGCCAGGGGCACAAGGTGTCAATAGATGGTAGCTTAGATCCACCCCTTTCTGCCCAGACTCCAGTAAAGAAGGGCTGTTGTGGGTGGGAAGTCCAAGGCTGTGCCGGAAGGTAAGGCAGGTTCTGTGTCCCTTCCTAGGCACTCCTGGAATTCCTCAGGAAGGTGGCAGCCCAGGAGCAGCACAACAAGATGACCTTGTGGAATGTTTCCACGGTGATGGCGCCCAATCTCTTCCTGCCCCGAGGGCGGCCTCCCAAGCTCCCCAAGGGCGAGAAGCAGCTGGCGGAGGGAGCAGCTGAGGTGGTGTGCATGATGGTGCGGTACCAGGACCTGCTTTGGACGGTGAGTGATGGCGGTGGCGGCAAGCTCAGGGCCATCCATCTCAGTTCCCAGCACCCTGTGCTGGCCTGGAGCAGCTGTCTACTCCCTGCTGTCTATCATGGGTGCCATGTTTCTTGTCACTAGTTAAGGCTCTTCCTATGACTCCGAGGGACTGTGCAGAGGCTGTTATTTTTCTTCCCTGCATTCAAGTCTAAGAAGTCTACATTTGAAAAACAAGCAAAGAAGCGGGGGCACATAGCACAGAGGGGGACCTGGGCCTAGTCTGCTGAAGCTGGAGGTGGGACAGGAGCCCCGAGTATCCATCACTCTATCACTCAGTATTCCCACCACCCAACTGGCACCATCCACACGGGCTACTCAGCCCATTTCCTCACACCATTAGTCTCCTATTCATTTGCCCACTTGCCCAAACATCTTTCACCCACATATCCAACTACCTATTTATCCACTTGTCAGTCACATCCCTACCCATTTGTCCAAACAATCTCCACTTACCCATTACTCACCCATGGACCCACTAATCTAGCTCTCTACCTCTCTTCTACCCATCCTCCATTTTACCCATCGCCCACCTGATCAGTCGTCCATCCGTCATATACCCACTCATCTACCTATTCACCTACTACCCATCCATCCATTATGCATTTACTCACTTAGTCATCCATCTACTCAGCCATGAGCCCACCCACCCACCTACCTAAAATCTATTCATCTACCCACATATATACCCACCTACCCATTCGTCATTCTTTTACCTGCATACTCATCCATCTGTCATGCACCCTTCACTCGCTCGTCCATCCATCTACCCATCTACCCACTTGTATAACCCACACACCTACCCACCTTCCATCTTACCCCTCACCTCATCTACGGATTAGATTTATCCCTCTAGATCCCAGCAAACGCATTCTGTCTGAGTATCCTCAGATCCTCCATCCTGAGCCAGCTGCTGTTTTAAATGCATCTGGGGGGGGGGGCTAGAGAGATGGCTCAGTGCCTAAGAGCACATACTGCTCTCCCAGAGGACCTGGGTTCGATGCTCCAGCGCCCACATGGCAGCTCACAGCACTCTAGGACTCCAGTTCTAGAGGTTCTGATGCCCTCTTCTGCCCTCCATGGGCACCAGGCACACACTTGGCGCACACATGCCTGCAAGCAAACCGTTCAAATGCATCCTGGGCTTCCTGCTCTGGGTTTCTGCTCAAGCCCTTCGCCCTGCGAAGCTGTTCTTTCCCTTTCTCCATAGGCAGAGCTTGGTGCCCTCTGCTCAGCCTTTAAAACTCACTTCAGGGTCAGTTCTTCTGCTGAAAGTTCCCTACCTGCCCCTAGACTCCCATAATTCCCTTTTCTCTGCGCTCAACCCTCTGAAGTTATATTGCTACTAAGACAGTGAATTACAATGTTTTAAAGATTTATTTTTCTTTTATCTGTGCGAATGTATGTGGGTGCACCACATATGCTCCTGGTTCCTGCAAAGGTCAAAAGAGGACTTCAGATCTCTCAGAAATGGAGTTAATGTGATTGTGGATGCTGGGGACAGACCCAGGTTGTCTGAAAGGGCAGCCAGAGATCATAACTGCTGAGCCACCTCTCTGCCTGCTACACTTTTTCCTGTTATAGAAAGTTTTTTTTAAGAGATTTTGAAAAAATACTACTTTCTGTTTTTCTAAGTTTCAGACAGCACAGATGTATACAGCGAGATGAGACAAATCTCCATCGCCTTCCTCAGGTGTCACTGTGATTAGGTTTCTACACCTCATGGTCTGTCACACCTTGGAAAGCCTGTCTCTGGATCCCGAAATCTTTGCTAGATTCTTGCTGTACAGTGGCGCTGACCTGCAGTTCCCCAGGAACTCCCCAGGTCCACTGCTTGGGGTTCCCAGAGCCGGAGGCCAGTACAGATGTGTTTGGGAAGCATTCCTGCCTGGTGTGCCAATGAACAGCTTCTCTCAAGCACAGCTCTGTTCAGAGGCGCAGGGACCGCTGCATTCCGAGTCTAATACTCCGGGTTCCTCTTTGGGGCTAAATGTCTAGCCCTCCAAACCAATGCTCTGGCAGCCACGTAAAGGAGTCAGTTTCCAAGCCCTGTGTGGAAGGAGCCACGGTGGCCGAAATGGGGCCTTGCACCAGGCTGAGATAGGATTCTTTCTGGACAGGTCGCCTCTTTCTTGGTAGCCCAAGTGCGAAAGCTGAATGACAGTAATGGCCGTCGTTCCCAGCTCTGTGATGGGGGCCTCAAGACTTGGCTGCGGAGGACGCACGTAGACAGAGACAAGGCTGGGGACGGGCTTGAGGCGGTGAGTGGTCCCCACACCAGGCGAAAGGAGAAAAGGACCGAAGGTGGAGAAAAGGGATCTGGCTGCGGGGGAGGGTATCCCGATTTCTCTCATCCTCGCCACCAAACTGCCAGGCATAAGCGTCTGCGGTCGCCAGGGGGCGCCCGAGCAGCACCGCAGAGATAGAGGAGGCGGTGCTGGAGTCAGGCTGAGGGATGGGAAGCTGGCCTGGTTGGGGGTTCTCCTGGAAGCCACTGACTTACCCCTAATTTTATAGAAGGTCCTTTGTGTGCCTGGGACGGGGTTCGGAGAGCAGATGGGGCCGCTTTGTGGGACAGGGCTGTGGAAGAAACGAGGAGCCTTTCCGGAACACAGAAGAGGGAGGAGACTTCAACACAACCCAATACAACACGAAGTCGAGTGTGTGTGTGTGTGTGTGTGTGTGTGTGTGTGTGTGTGTGCGCGCGCACAGGTGTGCGTATACACATCTGTATATAGCTTAAATGTGCTCCTGTGTGTTCACGAATTTGCACACCTGGATATGTGTGTGGGTTTGTGTCAGCCTGTGGTGTGCCCTTGAATACCCGTCTAAGTATACACGTGTGCATGAATTCCAGGGATGAAAGAGCCTTTCGTTCTTCATCTCCACCATCTCTATCTCCAGACTCCCAAAGTGGCAAAGGTCCAGGTGACCTGGCCCAGCATGGATCTTCTGCAGGTGCCCCTGAATCCTAGCACCAGAGTGACCCACATCCTGAAGCTTTTCACAGAGCACCTCAATCCTGGGTCACAGCCTGAAGAGGGCAGTGAGGACCCAAACTGCGTTCTCTCAGAGTAAGCACCATCTCCCTGAGGCAGGAGCCTCTGCTTCTCCCCTGCTGGGGGGGAGGGGGGGCTCAGTCCTTTCCAGCTGAAAAAGCCATGAGGAGGGCTCATGAGGTACACAGGTCCTCATCTGCCCCTGTTCTTCCGTTTCTGTGGTGGTCACAGTGGGTTCTCCATCCCTTTTAGAGCTTCTTGGCTCCAAATGATAATGAAAAGGGCTGCCATTCGTACTGATTTAATATATACTTAATGGCTACAATATGTCAGACAGCATGTGGAATGCTAAAATGGTAACAAAAGGACTTGACAGAGGGGCTGGGGAGACAGCTCAGTGGTTAAGAGCACTGACTGCTGTGGCAGGGGCCTGAGTTCAGTTCTCAGCTGCCCAAGTCAGGTAGGTCACAACCACCTCCAACTCCAGCTCCAGGGTGTACAACTCTGGCCTCACAGACACCCACACACATCTGCCTGTGTGTCACTCCCCACTCATCATGATTAAAAATAAATAGTCAGCAGTGGTGCACACACCTTTAATCCCAGCACACGGGAGGGAGAGGCAGGCAGCTCTGTAGGAGTTTGAGGCCAGCCTGGTCTACCGAGCAAGTTCCAGGACAACCAGGGCTACACAGAGAAACCCCACCTCCAAATTAAAGAAAAAAGAAATAAAGAAAAGATAGATCTATCTGTATGTAATATATCTATATGTCTGTCTATCTATCTTATCTATCTATCTATCTATCTATCTATCTATCTATCTATCTATCTATCTATCATCTATCTACCAGCAGAAGTCCTGGCCTTCCTGGCTCATACCACAAGAAAGATACACACATAAGTCAAGTTAAAAACGGTATTGGCTTTTATAAGAAATACATGGAGCGGCATGAATGTGCAATGAAATGCCTGCTATAGTCTGAGGAGCAAGCAAGGCTTCTGGGCACAGAAAACTGCATGTGCAAAGGTCCTAAGGAAACAAGCAGAATGGCCAAATATAGAGTGGGTGTCATTCCCTTGGGAGCTTCCTTCTCGGGGCTGGCACAAAGACCTGCAGAGCGTCAGCCTTACAAAGTGTCTGACCCAATTCCTTCTGATACAGAGGAGATGGGGGTAGGGAGTGTCCAAAGCCACAAAGCAAATCAGGGGACGATTCTGGAGCTGAATTCATAATTATCATCGGATAGTTATATGCTTGTATCATTATAACCCACACATAATCATACAATGTCAATATTCCTCCTTGATGCAGAATCTGCCTCTCGTAGCAGGGTCCTCCTCTCATTTGTCACCCTGGTCTCATCCCTTTGAAGCCCACTGCTGGTGCCTAGCAGGAAAGGACCTCGGGGCAGAGTCCCTGGAGCTGATATTTTCTAAGGACTGTCTCCCTGCCTCTCCTTGCCCCTGGGTGCTGACTGCTTTCATTGGCTCCAGCTCTCTCAGAAGGTCCTTATGCCCTTCCTACTGGGACCACATATCCTCACGAAGGCCCCTTCCAGGCCTTCTCTAGCAGAGCCCATCAGTTTTGTTTTGTTTTTCCCCCCTCTGTCTTACAGCAACACAAAGCCGGCCAGCTTCCTTGTTTATGAAGTTGGAGGGAATATTGGTAAGTTCCCCTGTGGGAAGTGAGTCCACAGCAAGGGCACCTAGGAAAGGTCAGCATGTGTCTTTCCGTTTTGGGGCCTCTATCAACCCTGCCGTGAGGGTCAAGATGAGCATGGCGAACTCAGGAACTCTTCCTGCATGGGCAGCTCCACCCGGGGCTGACTCCTGGTTGGAGGGAAGCTGGCTGGTGTTTGGTACAAAAACTGTCAGTGCTTACACGGACGTCTCAAGGACACTCTAGGGAAAGGCAAGCTCAGCCCTAATGTCTTTAGGAATGCTGTAGGCCCTCTAGCATCCGGCTCAAAGGGTCCTCGCTTTGTGAGAACCAGGGACAAGCACTGATCCTTAACCCTGAATGGGCCATTCAAATCACCTCCGTGCATGACAAAGGGCTGTGTCTTGTGAACTCATGTTCCTAAAAATTTCCCCGTGTGGCTGAAGCTGCTAGTTCAAGGACCAGACTACCCTCAGAGAGCCTCTGGCCAGGAAGGGGAGACAAGACAAGGTCCAAGAGTTTTTGGTGGCTGAAAGACAGCTTTGTGTGGAAGGGGTGGGGGAGACTAGGGGAGGCCTCTCAGGAGCCTGCCAGATCCACCAGGGGGCTCTGCATGGAGGCTGCAGGTTTTCGGCATCTCTGTGGATGCCTGTGAAAGAGGGGTTAAATTTCCCAGCAGCACATCTTCTACCTCAGAGAAAGGGGTAACTGTAGCCACAGTAAGGCTCCTGTAGCCAGAGGGTGGTACCTTGCCTGGTGAGAGGCTCTGGGAAAGATAATAGCATCTTTCCCAGCCGCACTGTCAACCTCTGGGATCCCTTCTTCCCACAGGTGAACGTCGCCTGGACCCAGATGCCTACCTCTTAGATTTGTACCGTGCCAACCCCCACGGCGAGTGGGTCATTAGACAGAGCCCTACCTAAGCCTGAAATCCTTGAGAAACAGCCTGGAACATCAGCTGGGAGCAGAGAGGTTCACACGGAGGTCTTCCTCCGAAGTCCCTCTTCCGGGAAATACCTCTCCTATGCCAGGCCTGCTCCTCATCATCCTCACCACGCATACAGAGCCCCAGAGGAGCCTCCCAGGCACCTGCATCTCCACAGGGGATTGTCCACAATTTCCAGGCACAAGCGGAATAAAAACTGTGAAGTCTCTCTCAGGAACAGGTGGGAGTTCCCAGAAAATATTGCTTTGGAGGCAGCCCCGCAGCGTGGAGTGGGGAATCACTGTGACTGGGGCAACCCCTTGACTTCTCTGAGACTTTGAAGATGCCATGGACAGCTCTAGGAGAGCTGGACAGAGGACAAACTTCCCTTTGCACCCTTGTGTCCTAACTGCTATTTTACAGAGCCTCGTCATTTTTATAGCGTATGTAAGTTGCTTCAGCATTAAACCCACAACTAGCTCAATGCACTTTCTCTTCGCTTTCCTCAGCCTGCCTCACAGTGGGTGTTGTCTTTCTGGCAGATGACTGGAGCTGGGAGATGAAACGCTTTACTGTGCTTCCCCACAGGCTCTGGCTCAGGTTATGCCTTGAACTTGCCCCATTGAAGCAGGGCCAGGAGGAGCGCCCAGAGTACAGAGGGCCGATGGAGGAAGTACAGCAATTGCTGAAGGGCAAGAATGAATCCCTAGAACTTCCAACACCTATAACTTATGACCCCAGCTCTGCCCCAAGTCAGCCTTCTCATCTGGGAAAGTGAAGTCTCATTCATTCATTCATTCATTCATTCATCCATCCATTTATTTGCTTACTCAATAACGAATGTTGAGCATCTTATTTATACCAAGAGTTTTACAAACTCCATCTCCACAATACTCCAATGTTTCCATTTCAGCTCTTCTCAATAGACTCTCAGAGATTCTAAAGCAATAGTGCTCCCAGGATTCTGGAGAGTGAGCCTATGAGGAAGAAGGGGAGGCCCCCATTAGCGGGTGCATTATCAAACAAGTCGCCACAGCAGGCAAACAGTTTGATTCTGCTGAGGGGCCCTGAGAAACAATGTTGACGATGTCCGTTGGAGTCATTCCATCCCAGGGGTGAAGAACGAGGGCGGTGAGTGCCTGGGGAACACAGGATACAGGTTCTCCTGACTATGACTGGGCCTTGCTCCCTTACACCTCCAGGCTGCCTGGTAGAGTGGGCTCTGACTGCCCAAGAGCTCTTGACTAGAGATGCAGGAGCAGTTCAAAATGGTTACCGCACACTGGTTCCTTGAATGCTGGAGGGACAGAAATGGGTTGGCACTGATGGTGTCTGTATGGCATGCTGATGGTGGTAGTAATAACGGTTGTGATGATGGTGGTGATAGCAGGATGGCGGTGATGGTTGATAGCATACAGATGATGATGATAAGGGTGGTGATCACAATAGGATGGCGGTGGGGATGATGATAGTAATGATGGTGGTATCATGGCAATAATGGCGGTGCTTGTGATGATGGCGATGGTGGCAATGGCAGTGATGGTGGCAATCATGGTGGTGCCATAGCAGATTTAAATACCTTTTTTATGTGTTTGGGTTTTTGCCGGCATGTATGCCTGTGCATTGTTTACATGTTCACAGAGACCAGAAGAAGGCATCTGATCCCCTAAAATTAGAATTACAGATGGCTGCTGTGGGGGTGCTTAGAATCAACCCCAGGTCCTCTGAAAGAGCAGCTAGTGCTCTTCACCACTGAGCCATCCCTTTGGCCCCAGATTTAAATAACGTACTGGCTTTATTTGTGATTTTGGAAATGAGCAGGCCTCCAAACCAGAAGGGACTTCTGAACTCAGGAATTGAGTATGGTCAGACTTACAGACAGAAAACGGAAATGGCCTAAAGACAGCGTAACTGCTCTCAGGTTGGCCTCTGCCCTCCTAAGTCAGCTGATCATGGGTACCCGAGGGACCCTCAGCTGCTGTTGGTGGTCTGGGACTCCTCTGTGATGTACGACACACTCCTAAGTTAGTCCCTCGAGGAGCAGTGCTGCAAATTGTCGTTAAAAAAAAAAACAAAAAAACAAACAGACTTGCAACGCAGCAGAAAACACTTCTTCAGGCCTGAATTCTATAACGGTGGTGGTGGCGGATGACACAATACGATGTCAATGATGACAGTGGTAGTGATGGCAGTTGGTGATGGTGATAATGCAATTGGTGACAATGTGATAATGGTAGTGATTGGTGATGACAGCAAGATGGTGGTGGTGGCAACTGATGACGATGGTGGTGAGGGTGGTTGGTAAGGGGAGGGGGTGATCAGGGTTGATGATGGTGGTGGTGTTTGATGAGGATAACGGTGATGGTGGTGGTGGTAACTGATGATGATGATGACGATGATAATCTCACTAATGTGGAAACTGAAAACCTACAGGAATGTCAGCGCTTAAAGCACCGTCCAGATCTGATCTGATCTCTTGGCCTCCAGGCTTCCTGGGTCCGTGACTCCGCCTCTCCACAGTGCCTGCCTTTGCACAGACACATGTGCCTCCTTCCAGGCCTCCAGAAAACCCACACCCACCCCTGCTCCCTGCTTCTGAGCTTTTGCCCTTGCAGTTATCACCACCCAGAATCCTTTCCCACGGCCAGCCCTTTCCACCTCCGGGTCAAATGTCCCTTCCTCCAGAGGCCGTCCACGTGAAGGTGCTTCCTTGTGCTGTCTGTCTGTCGTCTCATAATGAGTATTCCCACCTTCAATTTCCTTCTTAGCATTTGCCGTTGCCTGAAATAGTCTCGTTGAATGAGTTTTTCACCCTGTCTCCCTGACTGGGGAGCAGCTCCTCTGAGGCAGAGGGACCACGTAGAGGTTTTGTCGCCTTTGTGGATTTGATGGCACTGTAAGTACACAACGAAGATTGGGCAACTGGATGAATGAACGCACGCTCAGTCTTTGTCCTCTGTGCCTTTGCCAGTCTGCTCCAGAACCCGCTGCCGCCTCCACCAGGCCTGACTCTGACCTGCCTGTTTGTAGACTCTGATGAGAAAACTCCTGGAAAGTGTCCGTAGCCTTTTCAACAGGATCTCCCTGTTATTAAGGAGAGCCAGGCGGCCCGCAGTGGTGACCACCACTGTGTCTACACGGGTCTCGGCACCTGCGCTGGTCTCCTTGCATACCTCATTCTCTCAGTCACCCATCCAGGATGACCAAATCTCTGTAGTTAGGAAGTTTGCTAAGTCTGGCAGGAGGCAGGCACAGGCCCTGGACGCTCCATGGGAGACGATCCTGGTTTAATCACACGTCAGCTGCCCCATTCATCTTCAGTGCTATCTGAGAACTCATCGTTTCCACCCAGTGGAATCTCCATGATTGATGATCCCACAGCCACCCCCCCTGCCGGCTTAGCATAACTCACAGTGGGGGCCTTGCTTCTCCAGGCTCTGCAGTCTGGGCTGGAGTCCTGATTCTCTTCCAGGGTGTTGTTAGGAAACAGAATCGCGTCCTCCCCCAATCCATACTTTGGAGCTCTGACCGCCCTGGGTGACTGTATTTGTACATGAAGCCTTTAAGGCTGGTTAATTAAACTTCCAAGAGGCCCTGGTTTAGGGTACTAGTCAGTAGTACTGGTGCCCAGGTGACAAAAGAGGCACCTTAGGACTCTCTCCCCGCCTGGAACATACAAGGGAAGGCCAGGTGAGGACGCGGAGAAGAGGCAGACAGCCTCAAGGCAGGAAGATAGCCCTCACTAGGAAGCACACTGCCGCCGGCCTAAAGCCGTCTACAAGTCCGAGATCTCCACGCTTCTGTCTAGTAGATGGTGTGCCCTCTGCAAGGGCTGGCATTCATTGCCAAGGTCCCCGTAGCGGGACATCCCCACCCGCACACTTTTGAGGGGAAGAATGATGGAAAGGACAAAGGGTGGAAGCGATGCCAGGCGGAAGTTGGGAGTAAGCGGGTGGGCAGGCACGTGCTTCCCTGAGAGGCAGCGCTTAGCAGGGCGGGGGGGGGGGGGGGAGGGAGGGGGGTTGGGCACAGCTTTGGGCTCCATTCCACCTGTGCAGGCTGCAGGTAGTCTGCCCGACTAGTCTGTGCTCCCCGGTGTCCCAGAGACCGTCCTCAAGTTGCAGAGAGAGCAGTGAGGATGGAGTGAGGGGTCTGCAGTCTCTCAGCAGCTGCGGTGAGTGCCTTCTGGAAAAGGCAGGGAAGGACCCAGCCTGCACGGAGACGGGACAGGCAGACTGCCACTCGGACCTTGCACAGAGCATTCCAGTCTCGTGGACAGGCATCTTGGGTGCCCAGGGGATGTGGTGGGATAGGCATCAAGAAGGAGGTGACGCTCGAAGAGATTTTAAACTGCCGTAAAGGACCAGCCATGGGGACTGCAAACAGAAGGAGCTGGAAAATTCTGGCCAGAGCCGCCTTGCAGTTCTCCTTCAAGCTGCCTAGGGCAGAGGGACCGCTCAGCCCACTCCATGGCTTTCTTTTTCCGTTCTCCCACTCTACCTCCAGTCCGGCTTTCTCCTTTCCCCTCCCCCCCCCCCCGCCCCACAACCTGCACAGGAGGCGGGGCTTCGGGACTTCCGGGCTTCGGGGGTCCAATCCAGCCAGACCTACATTGAGACCCAGAGCTGTTGCCCAGCAGAGGACGCAGGTCAAACTGACGAATTCTGAAGCCACTAGCCCTCATCCTCAGTGCTGAAGGAGACCCAGATAAGCGTCTCTCGTCAGTGACTCAGTGACGTGGCCTTCCAACAAGCAGCAACAGAATCCCCTCTCTGTCGGCTACAGGATACCAAATCAGGGCGAATTTCCTCTTGAGTCTGCAGTGCGATGGAGGAAGAAATGTTAGCAGGCGGCATCATACAAACCGCTGTGTGGTTACAATTGGCAAATGAGATGGGGGGGCGGGAGTGCGGTGGTCCCACAATGTGTGAGGTGGGGAAGCTGAAACAGCCCTGGAGTCCCTGCTCCGCCCCGCCCTCGCCCCGGCAGCCTATGGAGAGAGGGGAGCTCTCCCAGGGATGTGGCGGTTAAGCACAGTGAGGTTTAAGGTGAGATTTGCCGGTAAGCAAGCGACAGGTGGAGGGGCACCCTCCCCCACCCTCACCCCCATCCCTCATTCTCCACGCCGGCAAGCGCGGAAGCTACCGCGAAGGGGAGTCGCTTCCTGACACAGGCGCTGCTGGTTTGGGGGTATCCTGAGTGGTGACAGGTCAGAGAGCTGCCTGGGAAGGAACAGGAGGTGCATGCATTCCAGAAGGGGTTGAAAGAAGGAAACCACCAACTAGAAATTCTGAGCTTAAGGGCTGCCGCAGCTCCCCCTAAACACAATCCCCAAGAGCCTGCCCTGCCAGTCTGCTCCAAGCAACTTCGGGGACTCTCACTGCCAGACACTCCAGTGTATGTGTGTGGTGGGTGGAGGGTCACGCATTCTTGGTGGCCTTGGTTGACACCTCTGCTCTCTGAGATCCCTTCTGTACTGAAAATAACGAAGACAGCGCGAATCCGGTCCGCGATCTTCTCCAGCGCCGGGCCTGGCGACCCGGGCGGTGAATTAGGATGCAGTTCCGCAAGGTGCCTCTAGGGGCAGAGCAGCGCGCTTGGCTCTTCCAAGCCTGGCAGGTGCTTCCAGGTCCCTGGCTTTGGGCAAAGGACACTCAAGGTCCAGCTCTCTCATCCTCGGAGATTACAAGACTGGGTGCAAGGGAAGCTTTTAGGCGTTTTTAAGGGACTTCATCCGCGCACGAGAGAGAGTGGGATTTATCTGTTTGGGTTTTCATGCGTGAAAGGGGAAAGTGTGTGTGCATGTGTGCGCGTGACGCTGTGCGGTCCCAGCCCCCACCCTGGGCTGTCAGAGGGACCATCTATGCATTACTCCCACCCCTACCCAGCCACTTTGTATTCTGGGGGAGGGGATTGGGAGCCACTTGTCATTGTCCCTGTACACTGGCAGGAGGCCCAGGGAGGGGCTTTCCAATAGGGAATCCGCAGCTGTCTGTCTTTAAGGTAAAATTACCGTAATTACTCCAATTACCAAATCCATCAAGAGCTTTGGACTGAGGAGACCAGAGAACAATCAGGCCTTGATGGATCTGAGGGGAGGCGGGAGTGAGTCACAGAGAAGGGTGGGTGGGAGCGAGCTGAGCACAGCTACAAGGGTGGGGGTGGGGAAACCCATGAGACCCCACTTTCCTCTCTCATTGAGATTTTTCTTTAGGAAAAAAATCGCACCTCCTCCCGCCATGATTCTTTACCTTCCACAGAACCCCAGGCCTTATGGCCACCTGACTTGGACCTTGTTTGGACCTTCAGAAAGCTCAAAATAAGAAGATGGAGAAGCAGCACATGACCGCTGACCCCTGTGAGCCAGGCCCTGGGCAAAACGCTGTGGAGCTGTGTCCTCTGGCTCCAGAAGCAGCCTTGGTGTCCCCTCAACATGAGGGGGCTCACATCCCTCTTGCTAGGTCCTAATATTTGGCCATCGGTAGCAGCCCTTTCAAATTATTGACATTGAGTTTGTTTGTATCTCTCCGTATTTTTCCATCTTCTTACTCCGAGCTCTCTGAGGGTACAAACAAGGCTCAAGGCAGGTGGCCATAGGGCATGGGGTTCTGTGGAAGGTAAAGAATCCAGGGTGTGTGTGTGTGTGTGTGTGTGTGTGTGTGCATGTGGTTGATATGTATTTTTTCATAAAGAAGAAAATCTCAATGGGGGTATAAAAATTCTAATATTCATTGTCAATACTGTATTTTATCAGGTAATCTGAATCTTCATTTAAATGGGTAATGCTTTGTTACCTACAGTTGTTTCTGAGTACTAAAAACTTTAATATGATTAATATTGTATTTAATAAAAACTTGCAACACAGTTTATTATGAGTACAAATGTACCAAATAATTTATTGTCTGTATTGGAGATTTTAGAGCTGAGTTAAAAAAAAAAAAAAGTTGCTATTGCACAGTGCCTTCAGAGGAGCGCCCTGGGGTGTGAGCCTGCAATCCCCAGCATTTGTGAGGCTGAGGAAGAGGAAGATGAGTCCCAGCCGGTCCGGGCTATCGGAAGACCTAATGAGATCCTGTCTCAGAAGACAAAAATATGAACAAGCAAAGCTGCAGAAACTTCCTAAGATACTCAAACATGTTGACCACTGAGAGGAGATGTAGGAAAACGCATTAAGCAAACTCTCCAGCAAGATGGTTGTGGGTAAAGCAGGCTCCGGTCATGCAAGTCCAGAGACCTAAATTCAACCCCTGGGATTCACATAAAGGTGGGAAGAAAGAGCCAGTTCCACAAAGTTATCCTCTGCTTGTGTGTAATGGCATATGTGTGAACACATAAACACGCCATAGTAACGTAAGATTTTAAAATGTAAACTTAGCATTAAACAGGCATATGGATGAGCTGATATAGTCATCCTCGCTGTAATGTCCTACACTGCAGTATGTTGTTCATCTGATTTTAATTTTGCATAAATTTGCATTATTCGACCAGTTTCTAAAAATTGCTCACTTAAGTCTGGTGTGGTGGTGCACATCTTTAGAGACAGCGGCAGGTGGATCTCTGTGAGTTTGAGGCCAGCGTGGTCTACATAAGAGTTCCAGGATACATAGGGGGATCCTGTCTCAAAAAAATTATTTATTTTTATGTGTATGAGTGCTTTGCCTGCATGTATATCTATGTTTCATATATACGTCCAGTGTCCCTAGAGGCCAGAAGAGAGCATTGGATCTCCCTGAAACTGGAGTTATGGACAATTGTGAGCTGCCATGTAGGTGCTGAGAATTGAACCTGGGTCCTCTGTAAGAGCAGCAAGTGCCCTCAGCAACTGCTGAGCCATCTCTCTAGCTCGCCATATCCAGCTCTTAATAAAGGATGGAATGTGGACAGAAGCCAGGTGGGTGACTGTCACAAGCTCAGGGTCACTGTGCAGAGAACTAACCCCAGAACAACTGAGTGCCCTGTGAAGAGGCAGGCGTGACAGTCAACAGGCAGCCCCCTCCCTAAAAATCCCCCATGACCAGCTGGCTCGGGAGAGCAACCACTGGTTCTCACAGCTCCTGGCCGCCTTCTAATGAGTCAGGCACACAGGAAGCGTTTTCTTTTTACAAAACCCCAGCAAGCCCATGTCCCCCACGTTGCCAATGTGTGGGTAATAAAGTAAAATCCAGCTAACAGACTAGGGCCACTGGGAAAACCAGATGTGGCCCCTTCAAGCACTCCCACTGTCCCTTCCACACTTTCTGCCGCTAACCTCTAGTCAGACATTGGTTTCCGGAACTCCACACCGGGACCCACCCAGTGTGGAATCTCCTGCTGTGGCACAACCTTGACCAGTGTCAAGAGGAATTTTAGTATCCAGGCTTGGGGGCTACTTCACACATCTGGGTCTGCTGTGGGTGACCCCTCAGAATCCAGCCAAGGTCTGGTTTTACTTTCTTACAAACCATTTGCTTGTTTTCGTTATTCTTCAGTTCTGTTAGACACTTAACCCCATCTCAGAAAGACGTGCCATAAGGCCAGTGTTTACATCCTCATGAGGTTAGCTGACACCATAGCTTAACTGTAAGAAGCAGACCAGGCAGCCAGGCCCTCTGTGCCCCACTCCTTGAAGGAGTGATGCCAACAAGGACTTGGGAACTCCCCTTGGCTGAAGGAGACTGAATGAAGGCAACTCTCCGTCACCATAGAGAGCACAGCCCCAAGCCCCAAACATTAAGCTTGCTCTTGTCTACATTTCCAAGGTAGCCCTGCTGGGCAAAGATAAAACACCTCACAGCTGAGGTCAAATGACCCCATAACTTCATCAGGAGTCATAAGCTTAATGTAGCCCTCTTTCTGTTGGCAGGTAGGCTCCAACCATGGTTGCCCTCAGCTCACCAGCATCCTCCACTGAGACCTGAGGCCGCTAAGAGCCGGAAGTCAGGAATGCTTCGTGTTCTCCACAAGGGCACACTTGTACTTCACTCTGCAGAAAGGACTCTCCTGCACCTACTCAAGAGTGTGCTTATTCTGAATTAACTTTCAGCCTAGAGGGCATCCAAACAACCCATCTGGGCCCAGAAGAATGTAAGTCTTGGTAGCCATAACATTTGAGACCTCCCCTCCCCGCAATGAATCTCATAGTCTAGGCTGGTCATCTGACCAGAGGGGCAAGACAAAACTTTAAAATGATCTACTGTTTCCCTTCCCTGCATAATCTTCTGGCTAAAGAACTGGAAGATAGGTTTTTGGGGTACTGACATACCCTTTCATTGAGTTGTCAGACCTCCAAGTTGAGTCCAATTTGGACTCCAAGTTGAACCAACTGGCTGGATTCAATTTCCAGATCTCAAAACAAACAAACAAACAAACAAACAAACAAAAAAACCACCAAAAAACAAAAACTCAGTTAAATATTCAATTGCTAGATTTTCACCTAAGTGCAAGCAGTGGGGGCCTTACGTCTGAGGGTTGCCTGAGATTGGAGCGTGGTGAGGCTTTAGGACTGGGAAATTCCAGTAATTCTTGAGGGAACTTCAGAACCTTGGGCTGCATTGCTGGGTGCTGCTGGGTCAGGTCCTGATGTGTAGAGCGTCAGAGGAGAGACAAACTACTCATCATGTGGATCTGGCCTACCTCCACGGCTGGGGACTCAACAGAACAGGCCTCCATAGTTCTGGAGGACAGAGGACCAAGACGAGATGCTGGCATGCATAGTTCCTCCAGAGGCTTCCCTGATCACAAACCAGTCCGGAGCAAGTACTCAGTAATCAAAGGGGGGGGGCAGGTGTAATTAAAATATAGTATTCCTGTAAAATTAATCCTTCTGAAAAGGGACAAGGCAAGGGAAGGCAGTCAGGAAACAGGCACTAGCTCTGCTCTTATGATGTAGAAAAGTCCAAAGGAAGGGCCTGTGAGAGGGCTCAGCCTAGAACGGTGCTTGCTGCACAAGCCTGATGACCTGAGTTCAATCCCGGAGAGAACTGACTCCACAAAGTTGGCCCCTGGTTGCTACACAGAAGTGGTGGAATACGCTCCTATAAAGACATTATACAGGCACACATAATAACAATAAATAAAATAACTTCTTAAGCCAAAATTAGGCTGCAAGATGGAAAAAACACATCTGTTTGGGCCAGGGATGCAGCTCAGTGATTCAGATGTTTGGCTAGTGTGTCCAAGGTCCTGTATAAACGTTTGGGTGCCAAATAGAACTGGACTTTCTTGGACCACTAGTTCCCAATAATGGCACAGAGACCTTTTATTAATTATGAAAGCCTGGCCTTAGCTTAGGTTTGTTCCTCAACTAGCTCTTAACTAATTAACCTATGCTCTGCCATGTGGCTCATTACCTCTCCTCAGTACCATACCTCTGACTTCCTCCACATCTGGCTGATGAATCTCTACCCTCCACCCCCAGATTCTTTCCCAGAGTTCCTATCTCTTCCTGGAAGTCCCACCTACCCTCTCTTGCTTAGCCATTGACCGGTCAGCTCTTTATTAAGCCAATCAGAAGGTGCCAGAGGCAGGTGAGGAAGGACAGAGGCATACCTTTACACAGTGTACAAAAAGATTATCCCAACACCCCTGGGTCCCACCTCTAGCTCTGCAAAAAAGAAAGGAAAAGAGGGAATGAGGAAGAGAATGAGGAGTAGGATGGAGGAAGGAAAGGGAGTAAGAAGAAAGGGAGAGAGGAAGATAAAGACAGCCAGAGAGCCTGTGGGAGGGAAGGGTCTGTGCCCGTGATCTGGGATAAGGAAAAGTGTCTTATCTAGACCAGAGACAATTGCATCGACTGTGATGACATTTGTCCAAATTCCTGGAACTGTGCTATGAAGATGAGAGCATTTACTGTCAAGAAATGGTATCTGCATAAAATAAAATTTTAAGATGACCTCAAAGGGTTAAGAAAAAGGTTCAAGTTCAGCTGCTGTTAGGAACAAATGAGTTGATAATGCCCGCCAAGCTTGTTCTCTTGGTGCCTGGTGTGAGAGTGTGCTAGTAAATGGTAACCATGGTAACGTACAAACAAGACTTTTACTCAGGAAGTGGGGCAAGGAGGGGAAGGAACACGCAGAGGGAGCTGCTGCCGACCTAGAGGGAAGGCTGGCCTGGGAACTTGGCCTCTGAGGTTGTGAAACTCTTCTGGGCCAGAGCAAATTCCCCCAGTTCCCACCTGCATCTTCTGGCCCAGAGCAGCTGCCCACAACTTAGACCCTGCCGTCCTTTGGCAGCTAGAGGGCCAGGACAGCAGAGGATGGCAGTCATGGCTGCTCTACCATGTGCATTGCATATCTGAACCTAAAGAAAGAAGGAGTAGTCAATCTGCTTTCACCCACAGCAAAGGCAGTTTGTCGTGAGTTCAACCTGGCACACAGTTCCTTCCATCCTTAGGAGGAGTTTGTGGAATAGATACAGATGATTGATTGATGTTTGGAAAGGTAAGGCAACTGGCCAAGGTCACACAGCTCTGAGTGTGTTTGAACCTACGTCTTGCTACCATAAGGCCTCACGCTGGGTCTGAATACTTGCCCACACTAAGAGAAAATGACATTATTCATATGAAAGTGAAAAAATAAGCTTATTACATTTTTTTTTTTGGCCAAATATTGGAAAAGAGACTCTTAGTCAGTTTCTCATTGCCCACAACAGGGCAAGAAAGAAAGAAAGAAAGAAAGAAAGAAAGAAAGAAAGAAAGAAAGAAAGAAAGAAAGAAAGAAAGAAAGAGAAGTTGGGATATGCAAATCTGTAGATCCAGTGGCCTTGCCCCTGGGAGGATGAATCCTGCTCCTGGTGTCCAGGCTCCTGGGTGGGCCATGTTCACCAACAGTACAATGCTTTCTTCAGGGAGCTCCATTGCTAGGCTCACTCTGAAATCCACATATGTATTTCTCCATCTCCCTAGGTATCACCCATTCATTCATCCTAAGCCCCTCAGACAGGCTGCGGTCAGTTCTCCAGACCCCGGATCTGACAATCGTTGGTCTTCTCAGAATGCCAAGGCCTGAGACCTTCAGGATGCCCGTCTTCTCCAGGATGACGTGCCTCTCTCCCCAGCCCTGCCTCCTCCTTGGGCCTGGAGGCTTGTTGCAGGAGTGGGGCCAGCGCTGCACACAGGCCTCTCTGCAGCCCCAGGAGATGCCCTCATTCTGCCCATCTTGTTTCCAGTCCTGGCCAGCCCCTCAACAGCCTGTCACCATCGAGGGCCTCCTCACAGCTTCCTTTCCAGGGCAGGTTTGTTTTGAATTCACAGCTCATTTGCAGATCAAAGCAGACAGGGCCGTCCAGCAGCTAAGAGCTCAGACAGCCCCTCCTCACCGGGCAGCCTGGTGCCCCCTAAGCAGGAGGCAAAGGCTCCCTTTTGGATGCTTTTTGGAAAAAAAACAAAACAAAAACAAAACAAAAAACAAAACAAAACAAAAAAAAACCAACCAAGGGATTGGGTCCTGGATCAAGGTTCCCCCTCCACAATGAAACCAGAGGTTGGCAGCTGTGGGAGGCTGAGCTCCAACCACTGGCATCAACCCCTCCTCCGGAGCCTGAGCAGGACAAGGACAGTTAATTCCTCTGGTGTTATCTGCTGGGCACAGGCGCTGGTTGCATAGCAACCCAGATTGCTCTCTGTCTCCAGTGCTTTAAAAAAAAAAAAAAATCAGTATTTTTTTTCCAAGTCTCCATCAATGAATGAGCTGGAGATGGGCCTGGGGCAGCCCAGCCGCCCTGCCTCAGGCAGCCATTTTGCAGGAAGCAACCTCCCTACTCCCAACACACTGATCACCCTCCGCTAGGTCTCCACTCTTAAAGTCTTTACCTCCTCCCCTCCCACTTGCCAGGCTGGGGGCGGGAAAGGCCCAGCCGTCTGCTGGTGGACTGATGGCATGCATGTTCAGGGAGACAGGACGCCTGAGGTCAGGAGGTCAGGGCTCAAGCTGCAGAGCTTCAGCCTGCCCTGGGAACAGAAAGGAAGCAGTTTTGGGCTGCTGGTGTAGCTTAGCTGGTAGTGTGCTCGCTCAGCACGCACAAGGTCCTGGGTTTGATCCCCTGCCTACACCCTAGAGTAGGTGTGATGTCACATACCTGAAACTGCAGCACTCGGGAGGTGGGACAGTTAGGGATTCAAGCCTCATCTAGGCTGTATAGCCAGTTTTAGGCCAGTAGAGGCTACCAGAGACCTTAGCTTTGGCAGGGGGTTGAGACAGGGTTTCTCTGTGTAGCTCTGGCTGTCCTGGAACTCACTCTGTAGAACCGGGCTGGTTTGAACTCAGAGATCCACCTGCCTCTGCTCTCCCAGTGCTGAGATTAAAGGTGCATGTCAGGGCTACACAGAGAAACCCTGCCTCAAGAAACCAAAGTAATAAATAAATAAATAATTATTGAGCACTTTAGGTGCCTGGCTATAAACCCTCCTCTTTCCTGGAGATACCCAAGGCCCTGAGGAAGAAAGCCAGGCTCTCCTTTTCCTCAGGCCGTCTCTGGTGCTAATATAAATACAAATTTATATATTAAAATATATTTATATAATTTATAAAATTAAATGAACATAATTGTCTATATACCAATATAAACTTTTATATTTATAATATATTAGGTTATGTTATTAATTATTAAATTATAAGTATATATAAATATCAAATAGGCTCACTGGATGCCAATCTCTGTCTCTGTCTCTTAGTCAAGGACTCTCAAGCATGGCTCCAGCACCTGTCACAAGGACGTGCTCACGGCCAATTCCCTTGTTTATGAGCTGATGTCGAGAACAAGTGTTGCATTAACCACTCCAGTGGCTCAGCCCAGCCTGAATTCTAAGACACACGCAGTCAGCTGCCAGAGTTTGCGTGAGAAGCGGTCTCTTCCTGCAGCTGTGCATACGTACTGCAGGACATGGGTGGTGAGAGGGCACCTTGGCAGTGCCAATTATCCTCACTCTAGCCTCTATCTGCTGAACATAGACAGTGACTCCTCCTCCTCTTCTTCATCCTCTTTCTCCTCTCGTTCCTCCTTCTCCTCTCCTTTTTTATTTTTTCCTTTTTTTTTTTGAGACAGGGTTTCTCTGTGCAGCCCTGGAACTCGCTCTGTAGACCAGGCTGGCCTCAGGCTCAGAGATCCGCCTGCCTCTGCCTCCTGAGCGCTGGGATCACAGGTGTGCGCCACCGCCTCCAGTGCAGACTCACTTCCGAGCTTGACAGATGAGTCTTCTCCGATGAAGCTCTCTGTTTCAGCCAGCAGCGCACACACCCTACTGATCCATAACCTCTCAGCCTTCCTAACTTGTTCCCTAACTCCTTAACTTTCTCCATGACAAGGCTGGGGCGGAGTACACTGTAGCAGGTCACGCCAGGCACCCGTCCAGCATCAGCACCATTCCAGTGCTGGCTCTGATTGGCACCTCCTGTACACCAAGCATCTCACTGAGGCCTATATGGACACCACATCCTTTGTTCTCTTCCCCTTTGTTCAGGCTGTTTGAGACAGCTCTCACTCTATAGTCCAGGATGGCTTTGGCTCGCTATGTAGCCAGGGTAGCCTTGAATGTAGCCTTCCAGCCTCAGGCACTTCACACCTGGCATGGATGCTACATCATCCCATTTTACAGGCGAGGAGACTGAGATGCAGACTCCACTCTGCGGCTGCGCTGTTGTTTTAACTGTCCCGAGGAAGGAAGAATCAGAGCTGTCTGCAAGCATCTTCACTTCAAGGCCCTGATTCTGCAGGAGCCTGGCAGAGATGAGCCTTTTGAAAGAGCAGGGGTCGCCTCTTTCAGGTATGAGGAACCGGTGTGTGCACTGTGTCAGGCATGGCCCAGGGCTCTTGGGGGGTGAGGGAGGCTATCCCAACTCACTGCTGCAAATTAGCATTGTAATTGCCTTTTAACTATTCACAGCTGTGAAAGAGAGTGGCTGGCCTGGCTTCTCCTCCTCTCCCATCCCCAGGATCTGGGAACCAGCCTTCCTCTCATGGGAAACTTCACATTTCTGAACCTCAGTTTCTCCTTTCCCAAGTGAAGGTGATCATCCAAGCTCAAGGCTGACCGTGATTCACGAGAAAACCTCACAATTCCTGGCACACTGTGGGCAATGGATTGTGGTTCTGTCTGGAGACCCAGGGAAGGCAAGGACATGCCCTTTAGTGGCCAGGCCAGGATGACACTTGGGCCTTTAGGACTCTGAGCTTGGCTCTTCTAGCTCCACCATGCCAGCTCTCCTATTTACCAATCCCTGTTGGACATAGCTTATTTGTAATCACATTAGCAGACTGGAAACCAGAGACTAAGTTTCTGGGCTAAACAAGTTCAACTTTCTCATCATAAATTGAAGATCTCGTCTCTAAAGCAACCAGCTGCCACTGGTTGTTACGATTGAGATGGGATACCGCGCCTAAGAAGCCTGGATTCAGATGCAGTCTTAAGCCTCCATTTCTCACCTCCAGCGTGACCTTGGCCGGCTTCTCAACCTCTCTGGCTTCAGCACAGACAGGGGATGGCAGCCCCGCAGTTCCTCCAGGGCTGTGTGAAGCACACACTGGGCAGCACATGGAGGCTGCAGGGAGTCTGTCCATTTTCGTGGGTGGAAGCTTCTGCAGTGATCCCGGACAAAGAGCTCCTGGCTGCTCCTTGTTGCTCAGGCCAGAGACCGCCTCGGTTTCTTGTTCTGATTTAATTTCTACTTGAATCTAAAGTCGGGCTGGGAGTCCCAGACTGCCCCTATTTACGGACAGAAAAATGGAGGCGCAGAAAGGCCAGTCAGCTTCCCCAAAGACAGCATTGTAAAGAGAGGGGACTGAGCCGGGTATTTTGCATTTGGGGGACAGGCATTCAAGGCGGGATGGACTATATAGTGAGACCCAATATCAAACCACATGCACACACACACACACACACACACACACACGCATGAGCACAACTGTCTCTTAGAGAAGCCCACACTAGATGACACTAGACAGCCTTGGGCATCTTAATTTCTTCTTCCCACTTACACTGGTTTTCAACCTGTGGGTCATGACCACTTTAGCAGCTCAAATGACCCTTTCACTGGGGTCACCTAAGACCATTGGAAAACACAGATATTTACATCTCGATTTATAACAGCATCAAAATTACAGTTAGGAAGTGGCAACAAAAATAATTTTATCATGGGGGAGGTCACCACAACACGAGGAGCTGTATGAAAGGGTCACAGCATTAAGAAGGTTGAGGACACTTAAGACTTACGGCTTTTGCTTCATACTTACACTCCAGGCAGCTTCTAGTAGCTGTTTCATAGCTAAGGAGGAGGCGGGGACCTGGTTTCCAATGCCGGGTGTCCACTGCTGGGCCTTCGGCAGGCTCTGCACTGTCTCCCTTCCCTGGCCGAGGGCTCATGCTGCTGTGGATGTGCCACCTTGTCCTCCCCTCCATCCACAAGGCACAATTATCAGCACTGGTTAAAGCACTAAGGCTGAGTGATGACCAGCCAGGGCGCCTGTCAGGAGCTGGATGACGAATGTCCTCACTGTGCCTGGGCTGGGCCTATCGGACTTGGAAATTGGGTCCTTTCAGCTTTTTTCTGACACAAGGCTTCCAGGCTAGGGATTTTGCCCCACTCCTAATCTCACTGCTCTGTTTAGGGCTGCAGTCCAGGCTTTAAATAAGCAAAGGCCCTGTGTTCCCGTGTCATTAACTGGAGAGGGGAGGGGCAAAGAGGAGAAGGAGGGCAAGATAGAAAGTGGGGAAGGGCATGACATGGACAGGGGATGGAGAGGAAAGGGAAAGAGGGAGACAGAGGGAAGGGGAAAGGAAAGGGGAAGAAGAAAGAGAGAGCCCCTTTCTCATAAAGATTTGAAGGAGGAAGGAATAGAGAAAATGACACCTCAGGGAACCGAGTTTGGGTTTGACAGGCTGGCCGGGGAGGCCCCCCAGAGGAGGGGCCATTTAAGCTGAGCCCAGAAGGAGGACGACGGCTGTGCCCAGGACTTCATGGCTTCCATGGTGGGGATGCTGTGGACTTCAAAGCTGGCCCCAAGCCTGGCAGGGGCTGAGACCCACCCTGCGTTCTGAAGGCTTCATGCCCCAGGCTAGACCTTGCTCCCATTTCTCCAGGAACTCTCATGCTCCAAGGGGGTCTGGAGAGGGCTCCCAAGAGTCAAGGATCTGAAGCTCCTATTCGTTGTCCTTAGGGCAAACTGTGACTGTTAAGCATCCAATGATCCTCATTAGAGTCAGGCTACCCTAGATGTTACCCCACTTTTGTCATCTCATCCCCAGGCTCTCTTCTCCACTAAAAGAAATGGCGTTAGATTGATGCCCCTCTAGGACCCAGAGGCAGGAGTGCATAGCTCCTTAGGTGTCTTCGTTCTGTGTGGACACCCCTTAAGACCTGGACCAAACTTGCAGGATCCAGGCTTCGGGACCCACCGATGAGGACTGAGGGAGGCTCCTTCTGGAAGGACCTTGACTTCCACACAGAGACCCTGGCATCTAATACGAGGAGGGGAACTGAGGCTCAGAGGGGATTGGTTACTTTTGTGTTCTAGAAAGCTCCTTCAAGCATTTTGGGGTGGGAGGGGTAAGAGTGAGAGCCAGGCGACAGCGGACGGGGAGGAGGCACTGCAGGCCAGGCCTGACCACTCTCACAGCGCTGACCATCCACAGCTGTATCGGAATGCCCGGCTGGTTTCCAGTCCGTCTCCGCACCAGGCTGTGAGCATCTTGGGGACAGGACTTCGTTGTGTTCTCTGCAGTTTTTGCTGGGGCCTGAGGAAGGAACGGGAGGATCGAGGGGAGGAGGCAGAGAGGGTGCGTGAATAGGTTTCAGCATTTTGTTAACTACCCACACGAACGAGTGGCCCTTTGGAGACCCTCTAGGTAATATCTAAACTCAAGGTGGGGAGGAGATAGGAGGTAGGAGGGGAGATGGATTCTTGTAGTGGCTGGTGTTTATTGCGTCTTCCCTCTCAGGACTGCACCACGCACAGGTGCTGTTGCTTGGTGGAGCAGGTCTCGGGAATGCTTGCCCCATTGCAAGCGTCCCTAGCAACGAGGACTCCTTTCCAAGGAGGCATAGGTCCTGAGTGGCCCTTCCCAGGCCAGGCCAGGAAGTAGTAGAATAAATCCAGAGGCTAGCACTAGATTTTACTGTAGGAACATCACTTTGTGTGTGTGTGTGTGACAAGGGGACTCATGTGACCCAGGCTGACCTTGAACTAGATATGTAGCTGACGATGCCCTTGTAACTCTGATCCTTCTGTATTCACCGCTCCAATGCTGCAGTTATAGGCCTCTGCCAGCACAGTGGGTTTATACGGTCCTGGGAATTGAACCCAGGGCTTCAAGCATGCTAGGTAAGCACTCTATCAACTGAACAACTCCCCCAGTAAGCCATGGCTACTTCGTGTGTGTTGAGCAGCCGAGTAGAGCAATGAGTTCCACATTGCTATCATTAGCTCCATTTCTTGTTGGTTATGATGAGATTCCATTAAGCAGTGTTCCCAAGGCCACACGGCTGTCACTGGGACAGCTGGTGTCCAAACCCAGACAGACTGGGTCCACTCGCTATCTTCCCTTTTTGCTTCCTTTGCACTGACTACACCAAGAGGCCAGGGTGGTTAGGGTGGTCCAGGCTAGCCGTTTCATGTCTCAGGTGTCTTCTGCCAGGTGTGGCTGGAGCAGGGTTGACTCTGTGGCCATCTCTCTCTGGAGGGTGAGGGAGACAGCCTCCGGGAGCATCCGCAGGCCAGCCTCGGCTGAGGCAAGATAGCGATCTGCATCCTCCATCTCCTGTCGCTGGGCATCCTGTCCTCAATCACACACATATTTATTTCTCCTAATCATGCTTCCTCGCTGTGATAAAGTCATTTTTATAGAGCCGGCTACGTGCATTTCATGTGAATTAAGCCTGCTGGTCGGTCAGTTTGTGTTGGAGAATTGGACCGATAAAAGACAACACATTTCAGCGGCCTCTCCCTTTTAACTGCTTGTTCACCAGGATGCTTTTGCATTGGTCTCATTTGGGTGTGTACAGTCGGCACACCCACTTTTAGAACCTTGGACGCCAGGAAGACTGCCTAGGGCCTGTAGGAAGGGTCTGGGTCTCCCTCTGACAGGTGATGCTATCCACTGCCATCAAGGGATCCACTATCCCCATCAAGGGATGTCACCCTTGATGCCCTGGGAAGGCAGAGGATGTGCTCCAGATCTGGGTCCAGGTCAAGGCTGTCAGCTCATGCCCCACAGAGAACAAGGGTGGAGAAAACTGGCTGCCTTCGATGTCTTCAGCCCTTCCTCTGAGGGAGGATCAGAGAAGTGCAGGGCATGTTTGGTGGACAAAGGGATGGACAGAGTGACCAAAGCTGGGGACCGACAGCAGCTCTTGACCTCTCTGGCCGGCCTCGCAGCCTGCAGATTGAACAGGGAGCAGCAAGGATGCAGGTTTTGTGAATCACCTCCTGTGGCTTTTTTATTTGTCACCCAGGCAGAGGTGGCTTGCCAGCGATACAGCTGCCTCTGAGAATATCCATGCCCCTGCAGGTAACCCCTCACCTACCCCATAATCCCGTAAGTAACCCCAATAAACTCATTGGTTCATTAAGCTAGATTTAAGGTGATTTATTTACACTGTGGCTGGTGCCCTCTCCTCAGGAGAAGTCCCACAATACCCCACCTCCAGAGCGCTGGGATTCTAGGTGTATCCACTCTGCCCTGGCTCCGGGTGTATTTTGTGGTGCCTGCACATCTGTGTGCTGTCAGGTGTGTGTACTTTAAGTGCTCTGAACGGCTGTGGGGTATTGTAATGAAAACCACCAGTTCTGAAGCCTCGCTGGGGAGCCTCGGGGTTTTTCGTGTGTGGAACGGGTACGCTGAGAGGAAAAAAGAGCACAACACTGTGCCTGCAAAGCCCATCACTGTATCTATGGCAGAGGTGGCAGCTATTTCAATATTTATCACTCCAGGGCTTTAATCTATAGGATGCTACCAGGCATCCAGTGCCTTGCTTGCTCTTCTGGAGTCACCGAAGCCATCACCTTTCAGTTCTGTCTTGTATTCTCTCGTCAGAACCACTGACCAATCCCCATGGCTCCCCTACAACTCCTTCATTGTGTCATTCATTTGTTTTCATTCTTCTTAAAATGTTCTCCTCAGGGCTGCCCACCTACCAAACACCTGCTCCTCTTCCAGGCCGGTCCCTTTCATCACCTCCTTCATTAAATCCGTACTTGTAATCTGACCCTCTGGCCCCAAGTGATCTGGCAGCTGATTGCAATTGGATGGGTTATCCAAGCAAGTCCAGAAGAGGAATCTCCTGATCATCCACAGACTCATGGGAAACAACAAGGTGCTTTGCTCTAAGCCCCAAGTGTAATAAATATATTTTAAAAACATAAAGTGTGTGTGTGTGTGTGTGTGTCTGTGAGTACAGCATGTGAATACAGGTGCCCACAGAGACCAGAATAAGGTATCAGAATCTCCTTGGAGCTGAAGTTACAGCTGGTTGTGACCCACCCAATCTGGTGTCTGAACTCTGATTCTCTGCAAGTGTTACATTCTCTTAACCTCTGAACCATCTCTCAAGCCCCATGATTAACAGGGCTTAATCAAGCAACAGACAATTAACAGAAGCTCCTTGAACCGGCATCCGGTGGCCTCGGTTTGCCTTCACCTCAACATGCAATGCTGAGGAGGATACAGAACACCCCTCTTCCAACTGCCGGCAAAGTCAGTGGCTCGCTATCTCCAAAACAGACTATGGTTGGAAGAAGTGAGGAACCTTCCCCAAATCTTCGACTAAAAACCTTACTAAGGGCCACACAAGGACATTTTCCAGGAACCTCACAGCCACTGCAATGATGACTCCCAACAAGTGTGGTGACTACACTGGGTCTGTACAAGAATGAGCCCATCAGCAGCAAAGCACAGATGGAAAGGTGAGTTTAGGAGGCTCTTGCCCACGCTGCTGAACTACTGCCTACTGACACACTCAGAGGGAGGAAGAGCCCTTGTGTGACCCCATGAGGGTGCAATGGAGAGCACCAATCCAGTGCTCACAAAGACGGCCCTGGTTGTACTAAAACAAAGCTGAAAGTCCTGAACCCGGGAAAGAGACTGGTAGAGAGCAGTAAGAATGGATGGGACTGGGAGGGAGATAAGAGAGAGTAGAGAGTAACCAAGATGCATTATATAAATGTGTGAACTCTTCAAAGAACTAACTACAATAGGTTTGTTTTTTTTTTGTTGTTTTTTTTTTTGTTTGTTTGTTTTTGTTTTTTTCCTTCTTCCTTTTTTTCTTTTTCACACGAAGAGTGGTGCCTACCAAGGGAATCAATGACCTGCGCTATGAGCTGTCCCTGGTCCTGAGTCTTTCCTCCAGAAAAAAATCGTAAGCATTCCGCGCTGTGCCCTCCTGCCCTAGGCCACCATACTCAATCCTTAGGCTTTGTGCCCATGCTGGCATGTGACAGCACCAGCCTTCCCGTGGGGATCAAGAGCTTGACAACATCTGAAGCTGAAGCAGAATGCCTGCACCTCCTTCCTTCGCCCTCCTTCCAACCTCCCTCACAGGAACCACCTGACCACTCTAATAATAAAAATCCAGCTTTATGTAAATACCCTGTTCTCTGAGTAATAAATGCCATTAGCTAAGCCAGTCGGAGCAACCGCAGGCTTTTAAACATCCATTTGAAGATCTCTGAAAGCTCTCTCGAGGCTCTTGCCTGTAATTCGCTAAGGGGGAGTTGGTAATAACTGTGTTAAATGGCCAGGCCCGGCAATTCACAGGAGGTGTGTCTGTTTGCATGTTGTGTTGGTGGAGGGAGCTTCCAGGGAGAAGATGCCTCCTTCCACGCTGATCTGTTACTTATTTTTAAGAGTCCCCCTGGGGGCTCACAGTCCTTTGATGAGCCACTAATGAAAGAGCAGATCTGACAATTAATTTCCCCAGAGTTATTATTTGTTGTTTTGGCAACAATTCCATGAAAAGCCTTAATAGTCACCTGGCCTCCCAGTGGTTGAGGAGAACCATGGGTTGGGGGAAGGAAAGGATTGTAACTGGTTTGTTCAACAGTTTGGACCAATCGCCGACTGGGAATCAATGCTGTTCTACATATACACCCTGTTCTCAGGGAAACCAGTCTGGTGGGAGGCAGGGTGGATGGAAGAGGGCTGTAACCAAGCGCTGTGAGGCCTACCGGGGTGTGGAAAGTGTAGGAAGCTACGGGAGCACCGAGGTTGGCAAATATTACAGACTGAAGGGGTCACAGAAGGCTTCTGGGAAGCAGAGTCCTTGATCTTCATAAAAGGCATCCTTTAGGGAGTAGGACTAACATTTTCAAAGACTTTGAAGTAAAGATCAACCAAAAAACAAAACAAAAACAAAAACAAAAAAAAACAACTGGTGAGATGTTGGGTTGTTGAGAATTCTCATTTCCTGCTGCTGCGCTCACAAAGGGCTGTGCAGCCATTTTGGAAAATCAGCTAGAGACTGTCTGATAAAGTTGGAGGTGTGCAAGGCCTGTGACCAGAAGTCTCGCATCTTTCTAGGGGCAGAAGACTCATTAGAAGATGACATGCGTGGAATGACCGAAATCAGTGACACGGGTAGAAGGACACACTGTGGAGTGATCACACATGGAGCATGGAAGAGCAGTGGAAATGAGTGGAGCAGACCACACATCAGCATGGCAGGTCTTCCTTATAGCAGTGCCAACAAACACAAAAGACGCAAGTTCAACAACATCCAGCCCTGTACTGGATATTGTTCAGAGGGCTGAGGACGTAGCTCAGTGGTAGAGCATTTGCCTAGCACGGGCAAGGCCCTGCCCCAAACTTCAGCGCCGCAGAACAAACCAAACAACTAAATATGTAAATAAAGTCTTGTTTGGGAATGCACACAGCAGCGGCAGACTCTAACGGGAAGCGAGGGAATTCTTGACTGCAGAAGCCAGAATGTGACTTATTTTCTGGAGAGGGAAAGAGGGCACAGGAGGGGAGGATCACATGACGGGAGCAGGGAAGGTTCTAGCTACGGATCTGAGTTACAGTTATGATGGTGCTTTCATTATCGGATGAGCTATGTGCATTTGTCTACATTTTAAAACTATCTCCACCTAAAGAATAGGAGCTGGAGAGATGGCTCAGTGTTTACAAGCACTGATTGCTCTTCAAGACCCCGTTCAGCTGCCAGCACCCATGGTGGTTCCCAACCATCTATAACTCCAGTCTCAGGGGCTCCAATATCCTCTTCTGGCTTCTGCAGTCACCAGACGTGAAGATGGTGCGTAGACATGCTTGTATGCAAAATATCTACACATATAAAAATAGTAACAAATATGTCAGGGTTCTCTACACTGCACGTAACCATAAGAAGCCCTTTGCGATGGTGGAAAGGCTGAAAGAAACTCAAGAAACCTTCTGGAGGCAGCAGTGTGTGTGAGAGAGAGACAGACAGAGACAGAGAGACAAAGACAGAATGCATGTGAGCGTGTATGTGAGTGTGTGTGCGCGCACGTGTGTTTGCACACCTGAGACCTGAAGTCTTTTATATTCCTCGTAAACCATCTCTATGAGATAAACGTGGCTCAGTCTCCAGAGAGCCCCAGAATGGCCCGAGAGTTTCACAGACTAATAAAGGAGCTAAGTGATGCCTGGTGAGCCTCCAGGGAGCTATGGCTTTGCCCTGGCTTTCTGCCTGCAAGTCTCTGGGATGCAAGTCCTAACTGTGCACTGTGATCATGGAACTTAACTGCAGGACCCTGTTATGGGTCTCTTCCCACCCCCCATGCCCAGGGCCTGCAGGGGGTACGCCAGATCACTAGTTACTTCCCATCACCGTGACCCACTGCTTGACAGAAACAACTGATGAGAGAAAGGGTTCGTTTTTGCTTACGGTCTCTGAGGGTCAGTCCATCATGGAGGGAGAGCGTGGTGGACCATCCCAGTTCACGTCGTGAAAGGAACCATGACAGTCTCTTAGCTTTCTTCTTCTCCTTCCTTTTTTGTTCTGTCTAGGTCACCCTCAGGTGATCTAGAGACACTCTCAGGACAAATCAATAGGTGTGCCTTGCCAATCTCCTAGACAGTTCTAAATCTGATCACCCTAACAGTGGCAATCAATGGTCACAGTCAAGATGGGTGTTGCCATGAAGCTCTGTTTCTGGTGACTCGGGATCTTTGACACAAATGAGCTTGAAGCAGGGTTGGGGAAGGACGTGAATATCCCAAGGGAGGTGGCGCTCAGAGGAACTAAGTGTCTACTTGGATCCAGGCCTTCTCCTCTTTGACTGTTGATAAACCATACAGAGTTTATAAGAGTTATCTGCTCTTCTGAAACAAGTGATGTTATGTGGACATACATATGGAAGGCCCTGTTATGACCCATCCTTTTCATAGCCTTGTCTTATAAAGGAACCAAAATTAGCACTAGAGGCATGGCCCAGAGGTTAAAACAGCTTGTTACACAGTCATGGGCACCAAGGTTCATACCCCAGAACACACACAACAAGCCACAAACTATATCAGTGTATATTCTTCATGCCAAGCTCCCCCCCCCAACACACATATAAACACAGCCCAGGGATTATATTTTTTAAAAATGGTATCACATTGTCTCCGTTGGGGCTACTATTGTTGTGAAGAAACATCGTGACTAAAACAGCTTGGGGGGATGGAAAGGGTTTATTTTGCTCACAGTTTATCATCAAAACCAGTGAGGGCAGGAACTCACTGGACAGGAACATGGAGCAGCAGCTGACGCAGAGATCATGGAGGAACGCTGCTTATTGGCTTTCTCATCAAGGCTTGCTCAGCCCACTTTCTTCTAAACCCCAGGACTGCCAGGGATGGAGCCACTCACGATGGCCTCCTCCATCAGTCACTAATTAAGACAACACCTCACAGGCTTGCCTGCAGCCTGATCCTATGGAAACTCTTCTCTCGGACGACTTTAGCTTGAGTCAGGCTGACATAAAACTAGCCAGTACATTCGGACTCCTCTGTGATTTGATAGTCTCATGTTCTCACCTACCATAGACATCATTTGTGATCAGCTTTTCTGAAGCAATTGGTTTTTTTTTTATTTCCCAATAGTTGTGGAATATTCCTCAGTTTGGATGGGGAAGAATTTATTCAACCAGTTCCTGTTTATTGACATTTAGGCAATTTCCAGTTTCCATCAGCACAAACAATGTCCAGTAGATGTCCATTGCTTATACCTGCACATCCCGAGGCCTTTCTTTCTGCAGAATAGACACCCAAAGCTGAGTTGCCAAGTGAAAGAATTCACGTTTTGATTTTAACAAACCCTGACACATCACTCTCTCAAAGATGGCAGTCATTTACACTTTCACCGCAGACACGGGAGATTCTTATTTATCTACAACCTTTCAACACTGGGTGTTAGCAGTTCTGGGGTGCTCCCCACACCCACTCACCTTGTGTAATATCATCAACAAGGGAGCAAGGAAGAAAAAAATGCAGAAACAAAAAATCTTAAACAACACCAAAACAATTAGTATTTTTAAAATTCGCCCCCAGCCACTATGACGGTTGATTATCTCCTCCTGCATCTATTTATTGTTTTATTTTCTTCTCCAGGGATGCTAACTCATTACTTTTCTGTCTTTCTGTAAAATGGTTTCTCTTTACATGATAGGAGATGTGTGTGTGTGTGTGTGTGTGTGTGTGTGTGTTTACAGCATGAACCCAAGGCTGAGTATGTAGTTCAGTTGGCAGAGTGCTTACCTAGTGGGCATGAAGCCCTGGGTCAAGTCCTCAATATCACATACACACAAAAAATCCAAAAACAAAAACAGAGTATTACTGTGAACATTTGTGGTCTTAGCACCTGGGAGGCGGAGGCAGGGGGATTAGAAGTGTGAGATCACCTTCAAGTGTGTAGTGAGTTCCAGGCTAGTCTGGACTATATAAGACTCTTCCTCAAAATAAACAACCACAGTCATTGATCTGATGTCCAGTGTACCATCTTTCATTTATATTGACAGGGCTGTGGGCAGTGAGTTTCTCATAGACCCCAGAATGCAAGTGTCGAAGCTCCAGAGGAGCTTCTGGGTCCCCTGCAGAGGGTTATGTTTAAACCATGCCTGAGCTCAGACCCTTCAGGTCTATTGCCTGGGAGTTATGAAAGCAGATTTTCTTAGAGCATCATCTAAAGACTTCCTTTGTTGGGGTCGCTAGGCGCTTCGCTGAAATTGAAGGCTGGGGAGGTGGCTCCGTCAGTAAAGTGCGTATAAGCAACTTGAGGAGCTGAGTTAGGGTCCCTAGCACTGTGCCATGTTGTGCATAGCAGTGCAGGCCTGTGACCCCAGCACTGGAGGGGGGGAGCAGAGTTTGCTGGCCAACCAGTCAGGCTGAATTGGTGAGATATATAAGGTTCGTTGATGAGGCTGGCTTATAGGATGCAGTCCCAGTATTTCAACAACGACTGTCTCACACTAGAGAGGCTGAGATTCTAGTAATTGTTCAGTCTGGGTGTCTCATGGCTTTAAAGGACAGACAGATTCCTGCAGAGCTTCTGGTTTTCAGTCTGTGCTGGAATCCCAAAGAAATAGTTTCTAATATTGGTGGAGAAATGTGTAGTGGTTAGAATAGAAAGGGACCCACGGGCTCATGTGTTTGAAGGCTTAGCCCATAGGGAATGGCACACTTAGGAGGTGTAGACTTACCGGAATAGGTGTGCCTTTCTTGGAGGAAGTGTGTCACTGTGGAGGCCAGCTTTGAGGTCTCATATGCTCAAGCTAGGCCTAGTGTGGCTCGGTCTCCTTCTGCTGCCTGCACATCAAGGCGGAGAACTCTCAGCTCCTTCTCCAGCACCATGTCTGCCGGCATGTTGCCACGCTTCTCGCCATGATTGTAATGGACTAAACCTGTGGAACTGTAAGCCGGCCCCAATTCAATGTTTGCCTTTATAAGAGTCGTTGTGGTCATGGTGTCTCTTTACAGCAATGAAACCCTGAACTGAGACAGAAAGCCACAGGGACAAGACAGATGCGCTTGCCAGTGAGAGTGAGGGCAAGCAGGTAAAATTAAAGTTTCCTGCTTCTGTGTGCTTGTATATGGGCTGCTACCAAGAAACGTGGCCCAGATTTGGGCCAAGTAATCTAATTAGGAAAACCCCTCACCAGAGTGCCCAGCAGCTTGGGTTTTAGTCAGTTCCAGATGCGGTCAAGTTGTCAACCAAGATTAGCCATCACATTGCCCAATGTCTACCTCTGGTCTACACACACCACCGTCACCGCACTACACCCATGTCCTATGGTCATATGCCAAACTACTGAGTCTGAGTCTTTAAAAGTGGACTCAAAAACTTTTCATTTGAAATGAATTTTTTTTGTTTTGTTTTGTTTTGTTTTGTGAGACAGGTTTTCTCCGTGTAGCCTTTGGCTGTCCTGGACTCCCATTGTAGACCAGGCTGGCCTCAAACTGCCTTAGCTCTCTGAGTGCTGGGATCGCAGGTGTGTGCTACTGCACCCTGCTTGAAGCAAGATTTGGAAGGCTCTTCTTGCACTCACTAATGCAGAGAACTATGTCCCTACTCAAGGCCCTTAGATAGGAGCAAAGGACACTGACTGGGAAGACAAATTCAGAAAGGACATGGTGACTCCCAGTCCCCACCTCTATCACCCCATCTCCACCACAACCACCGCCACCACAATCCACAGCAGCAGCAGCAGCCAAACAAGAGCTCTAAAGGCTGAAGCATCAAAACAGAGCTGTCACTGTGGACCTTTTGGCCTAATACCTTCTTTAAGCCATACTTGAGTTTGTAGCAATAGGGGTGAATCTAATATATCACTTGTCTTGCAGTATAAAGGTGTAAATGTCAACTTCCTACCCCCTTTTTGGTGAAGATCTGACAAAGCAGTTAGCACAGCACCTGTTTTAATCAACAAAGAAGCCGGAAAGATCACAGGGCGGCAAACGTTCCCTATCCTGTCTGGGCCTTGGGTAGATTTGAAAATTGCACTTTTAATTAAAATTGGCATTTCTGGAGCTTGGATGGTAGCTGGTCGTTTTGCTGGGGAATTGCAGACTGGGAGGCAAACAGTCTGAGAGCGAGGCTTAAGAGTGTAAAGAGAAGGCGCGTGTGTGCACTGGGGCGCTTGTTTAAATAACGAAGTGGAGAAAAGATAATGTAAAAATGCGGTTCTGTTTAGTTAGATTTCCTCGGAGGCCCCTGTGACTGCGGTTGAGCTGTCCGAAGTGCTGACGGCTGGGTGAGAGGCTCTCTTGGTCGAATCAACCCCTCCCAGAGGCAGAGGCCTGAAGCCTGAGGTCTCCGGTGGCCTGGCGTCTTTCACAGGTTCTTTTCTGGCCCAGGAGAAACACACCAGCAGGTGCCATACCGTGTTGTTAAAGCTAATGGTCCTTTCCACGCACAGCAATGCCTGCTCCTCTGATTTGGTTTGGTTTCAGCTTTGTGAGACAGCCTCCCTTTAGCTCAGGCTAACCTTGAGCTGGCAATCTAACCAGATCTGCCTCCAGAGCACTGGGATGGCAGGCAGGCGCCACCACACCTCCGAAAACGGAAAGGAAGTCCGCCCAAAATCATCGATCTTGAAATGAACCCCAACTCATTGATCTCGCAGTGAATCTCAGAGTTGATTTTGTGCGGTGGAAGACTTCCGTGAACTTCAATTGTCAAGGACTAAATTCTTAGTTAATGGAAGACACCATCAACCAGGAGCATACAGAATAACCTCTCTCGGAAGTAATGGGGATTGAACTTAAGGCCTTGTGCCAGGCAGGCTCTCTCCCACTGAAATAACATCGCTTCTGAGCTTAACCCCGACAGTGAGACGGGAATGCGAATAGCACCGAGACTAAAAGGCTCATGAGATGGCTCATCAGTTAAGAGCCCTGGGTGCTCTTGTAGAGGATCTAGGTTTGATTTCAGCACCCACATGCCAATTCACAAATGGCTCTAACTCCAGCCCCAGGAGATCCAAAGCCCTCTCCTGACCTCCTTGAGCACCACACACACACATACACAAACACACACATGCAGGCAAACCACCTATATACATAAAATGAAACAAATTTAAAAGAATTCTTTAAAAGAAGAGATTGCTATTGGGGCTGACTGGGTCGTCATATACAATGCGCTCGGTACGGTGCTTGACACGCATCCTCCTCCTTGCTGTGACTTCCTGTTAGTGCTGCTGTTAACCATGAGGTTCAGAGCAGGACTCTGCTGCATGCTCACCACCTCCATAGAGGGCTACCATGGTTGTTCCTTCTGGGAAGCCGCTGGTCATGCTATGTCACCTCCTTCAATGGAACCAAGTTCCCCTGCCCAACCCCCACCTCCCACCACAGCGCCACAGATATTCCCAGAGCCTGGTGGGGCTAGTTTCATTGCACGGATTTCCACATTCATTGTCCCAGGCAGAAAGCCAGCCCAGGATGGGGTCTGTGCAAGATGAAGAAATTGAGACTCCCAGCTTAAGAGCTCATTGACTCCTCCCTCCCCAGGGGCCAGCTCCAGCAGCTGGGGAAGCCTGTCATTAGCTCCCTTTATTATCTGCATTTTCTGCCTCACTGGTTCATCTGAGGAAGCAAATGTCTGGCACAGACTTGCTCTTATTGGCTTCAGGGACTTGGAAGGAGCTGGGGCATCATTGCCCACCTAGAAGGTTTCCATACACATGACATGGGGAGCTAGTGTGTCCATAGTCAGGCTCGGTTCTGGGAACTATAGTCAGGCTCGGTTCTGGGAACTAGTTTCTGCCAGACATGACTGTTGAGTCCGTAGCCCTTAATAGTGTCATTTTGAGAATTAGCCTTGTCTCTTCTGGCCACACTCATATGCTCCCTTTCTGAGTTTTAAATGAAAGTGTCTGTTTAGTACTGCTCCAGGAGGCCAGGAAATGTGGCTTGGAGTTTGCTTGTACAGCAATGAACTGTTTGGCTCTAGCCTCAAGCTCCCCACATCTGAAATGCAGATGGCTGAGTTCAGTAGTAGAACATTTGCTTGGCATGGCCAAAGCCCTGGGTTAGAAGCCTAGCACTGGAGGAAACGTGAATAAAATGAAACTGCATGTGATTTTATGTTTTTAAGATTTATGTTCATGTATATGGGTGTTTTGTGTGCCTGTGTGTCTGTGTGCATGTAATACTCAGGGAAGCCGGAGACAGATGCTGAATCCCTTGGAACTGGAGTTACAGAGAGGTATGAGATGCCATTTGGGGGTTGGGAATTGAACCCCAGTCCTCTGGCAGAGTACTCAATGCTCTTAACTGCTTAATATCTCCAGCAGATGCATATATATATATGAGGAAATGCCTTGAAGTTCTGCTAAGGATTGATGGGGCACTCCTCATTTGTGGAGCGTTTTCCAGACCTTGAACAGGTAAAGCCCAGAAATGTCAATCTTATTCTCAGAATGGTGGGGATAAGTGTTACTGGCGCCTCTATCTTGCGGGTGAGAAAACCGAGGCACACCTCAATCGGCTTGTTCAAAGTGACTTGTGTCCTTTTCCCAACTGACCCTCCGTCCCCACAGAAAGCCATACACTCCCATGGCTTACAGTAATGTCTATAGCCAGGAGAATTGTTGGGCTTTTCTGGCCTCCAGCTTTGCTCCAGGTTCAGGAAAGAAAGACTCAGCCTCATAGGAATAAGATGGAGAGGGTAGGGCAGGACACCAATACCCTCCTCTGGCCTCTTTGCCAAGCGTGGGCACTTACACCCCGCATGTGCTTATATATGGGACACGTAAGTACACATACACAAATAAAATTAATTTAAAAATCCCCTCTACAGCCTCTGCTCACACAGTTCTGCCAGCCCCTCCCCCTCTCACTTCTGGACCACTGTGACTCCCACAGAGCCACACAAACTCTTCCCTGTCCTGGAGAGAGCCTGGGCCCCCACAGCCAAGAAAGAAGCCGCTAGCAGGGTGAGGTGGGGGCAGACAGGGTTGATTAGAGAGCACTGTGGGGTATCTTCTCTTCCCCCCAAAGTTCTAGGTCCCTCTTAATTCCCGTGGCTCAGGAATGAATGTCCCCAAGGATTCAGTGTGTGAGGATTACCAGCCATGAGCTCCAATTTTACCCCCAGGAGTTAGGATGTAGCAACTCTCACTTATTGAAGCCACCAGGCTTCCTCCTACCCACCCTCCTGAGGCCCAGTGTTAGAGTGGAATACAGGCTCAGGAGACGAGATGGAGCCAGGCTACAGAGTGACAAGGCCCTTTCTGCTCTCCTAAGAAAAGTAGTAATGTGTACCGATTTCCAGTCTGTGGCTGGGGCCTCTGCAGCCTGGAGTGAAGGGATGTTTCCCCAGGACTATGGCAGGTTCACAGCCAGCTGGGACTTGATCCCACCACTTTGTGACTTATTCTCTGCACCTTGGAATGGCCAGATGTATATTAGCTATCGCTGAGATAACCAAGATAGGTCCATTTGCATGGATGTATGTCTTCCCTGCTCCTTGGGAATCAGCTGCAGTTTGACAATGGACCTTGGTCAGTCTCTCAACAGCAACTTCTTTGCCTTAGGGAGCCACACCACGCACCGGATGACTCGAGCTCAGGGAAACCCCAGAGCTTTGTAAGCCAACGAACAGAAAACATGATTCTGTTTTAACAAACAGGGTTCAGTTGGTGCGTTAAAGGAGGGAACTCTGTATTAGAGTTCAAAAAGAGGGATGGAGAGATGATTCAGTATGTAAAAGCACTTGTTGGGACAAGCGTGAGGACCAGAGTTTGAATCCCAGCAGCTGCTCTACAAGCTCATCCATGTATGCCTGTAACTCCAGCCTGGTTGAAAATGTGAGCGTGGTAGTTTGTATGTCATTGGCTCTCATAGACCCACACCACTATTAGGAGGTGTGGCCTTTCTGGGGTAGGTGTGGTCTTATTGGAAGAAGTGTGTCACTGTGGAGGCGGGCTTTTTGGTCTGATGTATGCTCAGGTCTGGCCAAGGTAACACAGTCCTGTTCTGCTGCCTGCGGATCAAGAGGTAGACCTCTCAGCTCCTTCTCCAGCACCATGTCTGCCTGCATTCTGCCCATGCTTCCTGCCATGAGGATAGTGGACTAAACCTCTGAAACTGTAAGCCAGCCCCAATTCAATGTTTTTATTATAAGAGCTGCCTCATGGTTTCTCTTCACAGCAGCGAAGCCCTACGTAAGTTAGTGAGCATCAGGGACAGTGAAAGACCCTGCCTCAAAAGGAACAAGGTGGGGAATGATACAGAAAGACACCTGATACCTTGTTCTGGCCTCTGAGTGCACACACTCATGGACATTCAACACACACACACACACACACACACACACACACACACACTCATGGACATTCAGCACACAGAGACATAAACACACATACACCAATTAAAGATATCATACAGTCAAAATAAATAATAGGCAGGCAGCGGGGTGAAGAGGGGGCTAAGCAGGAAACTACTTCCTCGAAAAGTCACAGATGCTGCTGCCATTCGATGTCCTGTCCAGGCAAAGTATTAAATATCCCTGGTACCCATTTCTCTGTTTATGAGAGCTTTGACAGCACCTACTCCACAAGGTTAGTGATGGGCTAAGTGAATCGAAGAACACAACCGACAAATACTTTATCCCTGGGCAAGGCAGAGTAAGCACTTGCTTTATCGTCCTTGCTTCCCACAGTCCTTTTACTAGCTGCCAAGTGAGGCAGGTGCCTTTAGGGACGTCTCCTGCATTGGTATACTGTTAAGGTGTCCTTTCCTTTTTTGTAACTTTGTAACGAAACAAGCCCAGAGGTGTTCCTGCCTTCCATCTTCACAATCAAAGGCATGCCCCAACGTTCTCCCATCCATCATTTTAGCCTTGTGAACACGAACTCCTTGACCCTGAGTTAAGCACACTGTCTTTTAGCTATGACCATAACAGTCACATTTTGTGTGTGTGGGAGGGTCATTTTGGAAATAACTCTGTGTTCTCCTTGCTCACTACAGCTAATAAATATTTCTCTGTTCTTTAAAAAAATTTTTTTTGCTATTCTTTTATTTCTCAGAGAGCTATTTTTGAGCTTTCATTCATGGTGTAAATCTGTGGCATTCAGTTATACCTTTTTCAGTGTCCACTGGTGTGTCTAAGTGCCCCTGACTCCTTTAGTCTCTCCTTGTCTTAGCTGAAATGTCTTTTCTTCAACCACTGGGTAAGCTTAAAGTAGAGACTCATAAATGACTCACCACCATTTGACCTTTGGAGAGACTCTTCCTCCCTTCCCTCACCACACCCTCCCCTTCTCACCTCCTTTGCCCTCTTCTCCCCCCCCCCCAGCTTTCCCTCCATTCATTCTCTCCCAGAGTGCTGTCCTTGGTCCTGACCCACATTTCTTCCCTTCGGCTGGGGGAGAAAACAGTTTACAATGGAAAGGCATGGGCTGCCAAAGGGGCTGAGCATTGAATCCCGGAACATCCTGAAAACTGAGTTCTCTACCTCTGATGTGGCCAGAGCAGCCACAGTGCCCCAAAAGACAATGGCCTGGACCAGCGATGCCAGCTGGTCACTGCTCCTCCCCCAGACACTGACTTCAGAGCTCCAGTGTTCAGACAGTGCCTTATCTAAGTACCTCAGGGAATGCTGTGGGTTCAGTGACTGCCCCATAGGGACCAGAACGTGGAACCCAAGCAGGATACAGACGCCAGAGATAAGGCCAAGAACAGGGTCCCTTTGGCACTCAGGTGCTGTTCATCAGGCATCAACAGCCCCACAGCCCTGGCGATGACAGGCTCGAGTGATAACATGTCATGTGATCAGCAGCCTTAGAGGACAGACTGTCACTGGCTCCAAGAGATAAGGGAACAAAGAGCTGCCCCTCTACCTAGGGAAAGAGGAACAGCAGAAGTTAAGCTGGTCTTTGACCCGGTACAGCTGCCAGGACCCCATCCTCCCTGAGGTCCTCCAGAGCTGCCTCCTGCCACTCTGGGGCCCTTTGACCAATTACACAGCCAAATCTTCTTGCCTCTATTCTTAGAGATTAATCATGTTATCTCTAGAGCACAGGTGTTAATGAATGATAGCAGACAAGAGGTTTCCTCCCCATATCTCTGCCCCACAGAGCCTGCCCAGAAAATAGAGTGGAACAAGCAGGATAAACCAAGGGGTCTATCTAAGCCAGGGACTAAGCCTCGACAGCCTCTCCAGGGTCATGAACAGGCAGAAGGATGCCCAGAGAGGAGCTACGACAATCAATGTCTTCCTTCTTTCTTTTTCTTTCTTTCTTTCTTTCTTTCTTTCTTTCTTTCTTTCTTTCTTTCTTTCTTTCTTTCTTTTGTTTTCCTTCCTTCCTTCCTTCCTTCCTTCCTTCCTTCCTCTCATCTTTTCTTTCCTTTTCCTACCTTCCTTCCTTCCTCTCATCTCTCTTTTTTTCTTCTTTTCTTCTTCCTCCTTCTCTTCCTCTTCTTCTTCCTCCTCCTCCTCCTCTTCTTTTTCCTTCTCCTTCTCTCCACTCTAGGGTCTCACACTGTATGTCCTGGAACTTACTACACATCCAAGGCTGACCTCAAACTTTCAGCAACCCACTCACCTCAGCAGCGTCTGAGTGATTCAAATTGTGTTTCCAGGTACTAAGGATTGAACCCAGGTTCCTGTGTGTGCTAAGCAAGTACCCTGCATTTAGATAGTGTTCTGTAAATTTGACACAAGCTAGAGTAGGTTTAAAAGAGGGAACCTCAATTAAGAAAAATGCTCTCAACAGATTGATTGTGGACAAGCCTGTGGTTCCTTTTATTGATTGACGGAGGATGAGGGAGTGATGGCACCCTTGGGCCTGGTGATCCTGGGTACTATAAGAAAGCAGGCTGAGCAAGCCATTAGGCAGCACTCCTCATGGCCTCTGCGCCAGCTCCTGCTTCCAGTTCTTGCCCTGCATGAGTTTCTGCCCTGCCTTCTTTCAGTAATGGACTGTAATGTGGAAGTGGAAGTGAAATAAATTCTTTCCTCCCCAAGTTGCTTATGTCATGGTGCTTTGTCACAGCAATAGAAATGCTAACTAGAACATAACATACCCTGGCTCTTGCAAGCTGAATTTTCTAGATTCTCCCCATTAGCACTTTTTCTTTTTCTTTTTTTTCCTTTTTGGTTTTTGGAGGCAAGTTACTCTGTATAGCTCTGGCTGTCCTAGTACTCACTTTGTAGACTAGGCTGGCTTTGAACTCATAGAGATCTGCCTGCCCATGCCTCCCAAGTGCTGGGATTAGAGACGTGTGCCACTGCTGCCTGGCTATTAACACCTGTCTACTGCCCATGGGGCAAAGCTTCTGAGCCCACACTAGAGCCCTAGTTTTGAGATGCGGCTTGTTGCCCCTGGCACCCTCTCTGCATGGATGCTCTTTCCCTCCCCCCTTTCTGTAGTCATAAAGTCAAGGGTCATAAAGTCGGGAACCAAGATGTCCGAGTTCTAGTCTTTTCCTTGGCTCAAGCCTGCTGAGCGATGCTGATGTCTAGAGGGTGTAGGTTAGAACCGAAGAAAAGTTCAGGAAAAGATGGGAGAGGTGGTCTGAGAGGCAGAAAAAGCAACAGGAGTTGGTATACACCGGAAGTCAGAGAGGAAAGAATTTAGTTACAAGCAGAAAAGACTATGAGGGGAAGGGAATGAGGATGACATCAGAGATCCATAGGGAAACAGCGTGGGAGGATGGAGCGGCAGTTACATTACAGCGGCCTCGCCGCGGGCGGGGAGCAGCCTTGAGTACGGACCATTCTTTGAAGAAGAAGCGTGCTGTGAACAAAGAGGAGGCGGTGTAGTGAGGGAGGCAGAGAGAGAGACCATCCCAGCAGTCCATGAATGGTGCAGGACAGACCCCAGCCAGGGGCCTGGCATCTCTCCCAGGCCATGCCAAGCAGAATCTGCCTGCAAGGGCTTGCTGTCAGTCCCAGCAGAAAACTCCAATGCAGCGGGTGCCAAGCGAGGCCTGGAGGCACAAATATTTGCTCGGCTTCTGCCCTTCTTCTTCAAACAGGGCATCACTTTGGGGGTGGAGGTTGCTGCTAGTATAAGGAAATAAGAAATCAGTGAGGGTGGAAGCAATTGCTCTTGGGGCCACTAATGAATCCCCCAGACTCCTGAGCTACTGGAATCCATTAGCTCAGTAAAGAAGCTAAATAATATGGGGCTTTTTTATGAGACATCTGTTCAAACAAAGCCGCTCTTTGCCCTCACATCAGTTTCTATCCACTCCCCATACTTACTTCAGCTTCTGTGGGCTAAATTCTGTGGGCTAAGTCCGGGCTGTAAGTTACTCCTGCTTTCTACCCTAGGCTATAAAGATAGCATGCCACTGAAAATGATGTATTGTTTTTTTATGTCATGTCTTTGACTATGCATGTTCGTGGAGGCTATGATTAGGGTGGATTTCTTCTTGCTAGTGTGTAGGAGTCTGCATGCTCCCATGGGCTTAGTTACTGTGCGTGCGTGTGTGTGTGTGTGTGTGTGTGTGTGTGTGTCTGACTCCATGTCATCAAGTGCCATTCAGGCTGTAAAACTCAGCATGTAGACAGCACCACTAAAATGAAAACAAAGATGTAATAAGTTCTGGGAAGGCCTCTAAATGTAGCTCCCAGTCTTCCTGGGGGTGAGTGTTTAAGCACCCCCCCCCCAAATGTCCGGAGTTGACATAACTTAGTTAACAAGAACAGGGTGAGGGGGCAAGGCTAGCACAGGCCATCTAGGGCAGAGGTGACACACCCAGGAGGTAGCAGATGCAGAGGCTTGATCCTAAGACAGGGGAATAGATGAACTCATAAGTCCCCTTAGCCTGGAGGCTCAAGGATTGCTGGGTGAAGCTGTGAGAGGGAAGGAGGTCGTCGGAGGGAGCGACACTCCTTTCCACCCTGACGCCAGAGACCCCTCCCCACTGTGGAAGAGGACAAGAGGAGACTGAATGGTAAATGTCCTTTCTGTGTATCTGTGTCCTTAAATGTGTGTGCGCATACAACAAAACAAACAAAATGAAACAACAACAAATCAAAACAAAAACAGGGTCTTCTGTAACCCAGGCTAGTCTAAAACTCATTATGTAGCCAAGGCTGGCCTTGAACTCCTGATCCTCCCGCCTGGACCTCCTGAGTTCTGTGATTACAGATAGACGCCAGCACATCTGGCCTTTGACCTCTGAGGTGCCTGATTCATTTAACCTATTGAAGTCTCCATCTCCGAAGCTTTGTTGTAGAGGCCACAGGCTGTGCCGCCGCCCCCACCTCTTAGCAGCGAGCACTTCCTCCCGCAGTCACCATCCTGCTGCGGCCACCCATGAAGACCCAAGGCTGGGGAGCAGCAGACCTGGCACACCCTGCCCAGGCCTCAAGCAGCTGCAGGGCTGGCGGCTCCATCTGGACAGGATTCCTCCGCTCAGGCTGGGCGGAAAGCATTGTGGACGCCATCAGATGGCCCTGCTCTCCGTTAAACCCTGCCTGCCTCCCTCGGGCAGCCCTGCCATCTGCTTTGGCAGTTTTCTGCAAGAACTTATGGCGGAAAAAAAGACCCCTCTTTGATGGGACCCAGCTGCCTGAAGGTCAGCCCCTGTGCTGGGAGGTCAGGCTTTGTCTCAGGGTCAGCTCTAGACAGCTCCTGACAGGACCCAGTTTGTCTCACTACATATAGCATCGGTCACCATTCTAGCCTGCTCCCCACCCCCTCCCAGCCTCGTTGCCCCGGAGGCTCGTCCACACAGAGATAGGGACATAGAGCCTCAAACAGACTTCATTTTGAATGTCCTCGGTGAACGTGTGGCTGTCTCAAGCACCACAATGACCAGGACCCTGAAGCTGTCTGGAAGGTAGGGTCATGGAGTGGTTCCGTGGTATCCTCAGCCAGGCTCTTGAGGCCTGCCCACACATTCCCCCCTCTTAGCTGATCTCAAGCCTTGGTGGACAGTTCCATTGATCAATGGCTGCCTCGGGTGCCCAGTTCACACTTCTCAGGCTGAGGCTTCCTCTGCTCCTGAAAGCTGGTCGGGGCCATTCATTCATTAGATGCATGGAAGTGCTAAAGTGCAGCCTTTGAGTGAAAGCTAAGGAGGGTCAGAGGCAATCCAGTGGACAGTGGAAGAGAGAATACTGTAGGTGTGGGGCACAGATACTGCCAATCCATGGAGCAAGAGAGAACATGAGAAACAAGTATAATCGGGCTTCGTGTAATAGAGACTGCGGAAGACACCAGAGGAGCTGGGGGATTGCACAGGACCTTGAGGTCCTCAGGAAAATTTTCAGCCATTGCTGTGAATGAGAGGGCAGCCACAGGATGAGATGGGATCAGCCTTACCTGGAGCCATCCTGAATTCTGTGTGGGGTGATAACTGCGGTGGGGCAAAGGAGAGCCTAGAGTGGAGCCTTTGGCAAGAAGTCAGCTGACAGTAACACAAAGTGGATGATAGAGCCAAATCACAGGCCCCATTGTGAGGAGGGAGGATGTGGAGCCATCCGCCATCAATGGCAGGATAAAAGTATTCCCACCTGGGCTAGAAGGCTCAGCCACAGACCTCTGGCTATCCTCCTGTGGGCCTCTTGCTCATTCTTCCATCCAGGATTACTCCAGATGTTAAGAGCATAGCACCTGAGGCCAGGTGTGGTGGCACATGCCTCCAATCCTAGCACTCAGGAGGCAGAGGCAGGTGGATCTCTGTGAGTCTGAGGCCAGCCTGATCTACACAGTGAGTCCCAACAGCCATGGCTACACAGACAGACCCTGTCTCAAACAGAAACAAAACAAGAAGAACAAGCCTCCACCCCACCTTTGGAAAGGAAGGACTCTAATGAACTCTGGCTTGGGATGGATAAACGCAGGCCTGCATCCAGTGAGCCCTATTGCTCTCTAGTTTGGGGTTCCGCCTTTACTTCTAATACAGAAAGTGTTGCTGAAAGACTCATTCTATTCATAAGTGTGTGTGTGTGTGTGTGTGTGTGTGTGTGTGTGTGTGTGAGTCCATGGAGGCCAGAAGTATCAGATCCCCTGGAGCCGGAGTCATCGATGCTCATGAGCCACCCTAGATAGGTTCTGGGAACTAAACATGGGTTCTGCACTGAGCTCTCTCTCCAGTCTTTATCCCCGAGCTCTGCCTCTACCCCTGACAAGGTTTCTATGTGTATCAATGGCTGTTCTGAAGCTTGTGCTGTAGACCAGGCTATCCTCAAACTCAGAGATCCACCTGCCTCTGCCTCTGCCTCCTGAGTGCTGGGATCAAGGGTGTGCACCGCCACTGCTTAGCTCCCCGAGCATTTATTATTATTATTATTATTATTATTTTAATTTATTTAATTTTATTTTATGTGTAAAGGTGTCAGAGCCCTTGGAATTGGTGGTACAGACAGTTGTGAGTTGCTTTGTGGATGCTGGAAATTGAACCCAGGTCCTTTTGAAAAACAGACAGTGCCCTTAACCACAGAGCCATCTCTCTAGCCCCTATAATTATTATTTTTACAGTATTCTACTGCATGAGTCCCCACCCCATCATGTACCCAGGGCTGCCATTTCTAATTGTGGTAATTCTTCCCACCCAGGTAAACTTGCCTTCAGACTCCTGGGTGCCTGCAGGATGCTGCCAAAAGACTGAGAGATACATCTGTAATTCAGCAAATGATGATGATGACGATGACAACGATCACAACTATAGTTATGCTTATCTTTTTCCACAGCTTATCCTAATTTTCATCAAGGTCAGGTATTGCTAAGGACTTTGTTGTTTTGGTTTTGTTTTTTTTTTTCAATACAGGGTTTCTCTGTGTAGTTCTGGCTGTCTTGAAATTCACTCTGTAGACCAGGCTAGCCTCGAACTCAGAAATCTGCCTGCCTCTCCCTCCCAAGTACTGGGATTAAACATATGTGCTGCCATAACCCATATGCTTTGCCTTTGTTGTTTCTAAGAATTGTTTGTGTTATGTTTAATTTTTTGGGTGGTGTGTGTATGCGCGTGTCTGTCTGTGTGTGTGTGTGTATGTGAGAGAGAGAGAGAGACAGAGAGAGAGAAAGAGAGAGACAGAGACAGAGAGAGAGAGAGAGAGAGAGAGAGAGAGAGAGAGAGCAATGCTCTTGGAAATCAGAAGGGGGCACCTCATACCCTCATGCCCTGGAACTATAATTACAACCGTTATGAACCTCTTGATGTGGGTAATTGGCATCAAACTTAGGTCAGTCCTTTGTAACTTGAAAGTAACAGTAGTTCCCCCCCACACACCCTCTTTAGTTTTACAGAAAAATCCCTGTTGGTGTCTAAGCCAGCATACATCTGTCCCTAAAGCCTACAGGGTGGACCTCACCTAGACAACACGGATGGAGGGGAATTAGTGTGAAGTGCTCCAAGAGAACAGACTCTGGAGTGACACAAAACAGAGAGTCAATAGCCCTGTTTGTGAGGGAGATGTTCCAAGCCCCCAGTGGCTACTTAAAACATCAGCCTTGAGCCTCCGATTCATGTGCAAGGTCTCTCGGTGTGCATACATGATATGGGACAGCTTAGTTTACAAATGAAACACAAGGATTAGTTACAATAGCGATCAACCTGAGCGTTCTAATGCATACCGCAGTAAAGGGAGTGTGCTCTCCTCTCTTGAGAGAGTCAAAACAAAAAAGATTTTCAGAGTTCAGTGGTCTTCAGGCAACTACACCCCAGAGAGTGAAATGATTGGTAAGGGGGCCTGCTGTCATTGCTGTCCCTATTTCTAAGGGGACGTGGGACAGTGGCCATCCAGAGATGGCTGGTCTTCTGCCCAAAGTCACACAGCCAAAGTATGGAAAAACCAAGACTGAGACCCAGGGATTCCAAACTTTGGGTTTGGGGTGCCCCTTTCCTCAGACTGAGAGGCACCCTCTTAGCCTTTGAGAAAGCCCCAGGGTGAGTGAAACTCTCTGAGGAGGTAATGGAAGCAACACTAGTGAGAGCTTTGTTGACTTTGCCCCAAGTGAACAGATGTGGCCTCCATGCTGTTCAGGTCCCTCCCAGCCTGGGCATGGATTCAGAGTGGATGGTTGTGATGAGATTCACAGGGACCCTTGCTCTCATATTGAATGGCCCAGGCCAGGAGGGGGCTTCCAGCATCCTCCCTTCCAGGCCACAGCAGGAGTCCAAATAGGCAATTAATTACTGCCGGCTGGCCGCTGGCTCCCCTTCTCCTATGCTCAATGGAGTGTGTAATGGAAATGGGAGCAGAACAGACTCCCCTGCCCAGAGGGAGCCTCGCATGCCAGCAGAGGACCAGCTTTGGGGAGAAGCAGGAAGGGGGATTGAGACAGAGAGTGAGTTTATTAAAACAATGAGCTTTCTTTGATCCTCACCTTCCCCACCTCCTGGCAGCAAAACAGACAGTCTTTTCAAGGCTCTGCCCTGAAGTGACCCCTTCCCAGCAGCCTGAAAATGGCGGCATTGCTGATAATAGCCTCAGATCATATTAATAGCAGTCATTAGGCAAGACACTCCATAAGCACTGTCTCTTTAAATCCTCAGAGCAGGACTTTGATGTCCTGTGAAACCTATTATGCAGATAAGAAGCACTGGGACCCAGAGAGGTGAGGCAGTCCCTAGGGGATGGTGTTACACAGTGGTGAAAAGACAGACTCTGGAACCACGGAGACCCGCTCCTGCTCATGCCACTCACTGTCTGTGCCTCAACTTCCTCATCTACACAGTGGGAGTGGCAGGACACCCACCTTGGATAATTGCTGGGACAGTGATTGACTGCGGTTGATAAACAGTGACTGTGTGTCTGGCGGGTAGGTGCTGCTGTAGGCCTGTTCTAGCTAGCATAGGAGGACTCGAAGTGTCAGGCGCTCCCAGCCGGGGACACGGCCATCACACGCAATTAAACGATGTCATTCAGGCAATTTCAGGCCCACAGGACTCTCTCACCCTGACCTTTGCATCCCTCCCCCAGCTAGCAAGCTTTGGTTGGACATAATTTTCTGTTCTGTGTATTAGGAACACGACAGAGGTCAAGAGAGACAGCTCAGCAGATAAAAGTGTTTGCTAGACAGGCATGATGACGTAGTTCAGGTGTCCTCTGACCTTCACGTGCACAGCAGGGAACACACATGGCTGTGCACATGCATGCGTGCCCACACTAGAACAAAGGGATGCAAAAGCCAGCTTATACTGCCTGTGTTCCATGGAACTGTCAAAAACAGAAAGGAAAGAAAGAGAAAGTCTTGTGATAAACTTACGCCACACTGTACAGTGCCCCCAAGGTTCCCACAGGTGGGCTTGGATTGTTGGAAAGGGAGCTTTGCTGCTTGGACAGAAGCCATCTTTTCTGTGTTCCTTTCCCCCTATTCCACTGTCTGCATTTTCTCCTGCATTAAAGCCTAAGTTTCCAGTACCCTAAAAAAAATTAACTTAAAATAATCTTAGACCTACCCTCCTGTTAGAGATCCTTAGAAATCTTTCAGCCTGGCTGAACCATTACTGCCTCCGAATAGCGACAGTTGATAGCCCTGGACATTTAGATGGGCAGATTGGCACCTAAGGATTAAGGCTCAACAGAGTGAAGAAAAGAGAGAACTCCAGTCACATCAGTGGCATAAAACACACAGGCACAGATATGAAAGAAGGTGAAGGCTTCCATTCCCTCTGTCACAGCTCGCTAAGGCTGCTGTGTCTGCTCCATTTTCTCCGAGGAATGAAGGTGAGTAAGCTCATTTTTATAGCCCATCTTTAAGGGATTGGTGCAGGGTAGGGCATTAGAGACTGGAAAAAGAAAGTGGGGGAAGAGGAGGAAGAAAAAAAAAATCTATTTGGGGACTATAGAATACAAAGCTTTCCAAAGGAAAGGGAAGGGAAGGAAAAATAAAGACCACTGTTTATTCTCAGCTCCTTAAAAATGTTGAATGATTTCCACATTTTTGAAACTTTTGCTTTGAAAGATTTCTTATTTTTATTTTGTGTGTCTGAATGTTTGCCTATGTGTATATGTGTGCACTGTATGCATGCCTGGTGCCCACAGAGCCCAGGAAAGGATTCCTGCTCAATTCCCTGGACCTTGGCTTATGGACACTTTAGTGCTGAGAATCAAACCCAGGCCCTCTGAAGAACAGCAAGTGCTCTAACCTCTGAGCCCTGCCCCTACCCCAATGCCTGCATTCTTCATTAAAGAACTCCAATGATGACTTATAAAAAGCAAGGTGCACAAAGAGTGGAGAGTTCTCTGCGTTTTACATAACAATTAAATAGATGAAAGAGCCAGCAGAACATCAGTCCCATCAACTTCCTGTCAGATAGCATAAGACTCCATCCCTCCGTGAGGACCTACACCAGTTAATGGCTATGGGAGAAGGGACATTTTCTTCAGTGGTGTAGCCAGTGGTAAGCTGCTCTCACTGATGCCCCTGTAAGCAATTGTAATGAAACTCTTCAGGTTACAAAACAAAATTTAAAAAGATACCAGTGTCAAAGGGGGACAAAAAAATCAATGGGATGGGGACAAGAGAGAGAAACAATGGGGAAGTGAGTAGATAAAATACATTATATAAGTCACATTATTATGTATAATTAATACATGCTAATAAAAGCACTAAGAGCCCGCAAAGATGGGTCAACAGATAGAGGCATTTGCTGCCAAACCCGATGCTACCTGACTTTGATGTTTGGCAAAGAGAGAAGCTGTTCCCACAAGTTGTCCTCTGACCGCCACGCTCACGCCATGGCCTGTGCACGCAAATGCACATACGCATGAAACACTTTTTTAGAAAATTGTTTTAATATAGAAAAAGAAGAAGAAGCAAAGGGATTATAAACAAACAAGCGAGTAAATAAGCAACCAAAGGGGCAAATGGGACATCTGTCTGCATGGTTCACTCTGTGTTCAGGGGCAAATGTCACCCCCCCAGAAAACGCCACAAGCAGTTCGAATCAGGCGTGCAGAAAACGGGAGTTAGAGGAAAGCTTTTCATAGCATGCATTTTATACCAAGGACACACAGACACGTGCATTTCTGAGTCATATGAAATAAAAGTGAATTTGGAAAAGGAGGAAACATAGGAACTTTCTGCTCTGGGAAAAGACTAAATAAGAGGCTGTGTCCCTCGCCTGCTGACCGGGGATGCTGAATGATACCTCCTTCCAGCCCCTCTCCTCAATGACTCAAGCTAATTATGAGCTTGGGGGTCTCCTCACCTATTGATCTTAGGCCAGAAGCATTGGATGGATTCCCAGGAGCCTCGGGCTTTTCAAAGTCATTTCCTTAAACTACACATCTCTGTCGTGTGTCTCCTGTGGTCCCTGCGTGTGCTCCCGTAGTGGCTGAGGGGCAGAGCTGGGCATGGCTGCCAGCAATAAAGACATCAAGAAAAACCTCCGGGGTGAGGGCAGAGGCCAAGCTGGGAAGGAGGGTGAAGAGGAGAAGTGGGAAGGCCCGAACACACCCCGGAGGCTCAGTGGCAAAAAGAGACAACCCTGTTTCTGCTTCTGTTGCCTACCTACGCCCACCTGGGGAAGCAAAGGCAGACCCGATGTCTTGTCAAGAGACACCCAGCAGTCCTTCAGGGGTCATGCTCTGGCAACTGTGACACTGTGAGTACTGATGTACGGTGCAGCAGGTACCGGGGGTGAGTTCTTTCCAGTTGCCTTAGCAAGGCATCTTTAAAGCCAGTGCTAACTGCTCCTGAACTTCCCATCTCAAAGATGGCTTCCCTTGGGGAGGGGGGCTTTCTCCTTGTTTTAAGGAGTTTGGCCAGCTGGCAGCAAGCATCTAACTCTGGTCCAAGAGACTTGTAGTCTGAGAGAAGCAGAGAGGGGCCCTGGTCCCAGCTCTCCTGAAGCCAAGCTTACCTTTCCTGGAGTGCCCTGAAACCTCAGGGTCCTTCCAGGAAGGCTCCCTTGGGCTGGAGTTAGTGGCTGAAGTTGAGGTTACAAGGAGGGGACACATGGGGGACACAGCACACTAGATGAAAAGAACCCTTGATCCATGAGAACAATCTATGGTAAAGACAGGGAAGAGAACACAGAGTAGGCCCTTCTGTATCCCCTGAGAGGCAGTCTATGGCTGGAGAAAGGCAGGTTTCTTTTCTATAGACCACTGTATCTGATGACCCAGCAAGACACCGAGGACAAGCACAGGGGTTCCAAAGAGACGGGAAAGAATCCCAGCAGGAGTGAGAATAAAAAGGCAAGCCTTGCTGAAGTATATTCCTACCTCCCCACGTCCAGGCTAATGTGAAATCTGCTTCCAATGACTGCTCAGCAACCCCATCCAGTCCTTGCCTGGCTGTCTGCAAAGTGGGTTCTCTGAAGTTCTGTGGAGAGCCTCCTCATTGATAGCTTCATGCTGAGCACCTGGATTCAGGCCCAGCCCCCCTGCCCCCACCCCACGTATGTTCAACTTGCCAGGGAAATACACAGAGGGTGACAAAATACTTCAGAATAGAATGCATACTTGAAACTTGAAGAATCAGAGCTTACATGCAAGGTGGGGGTAGCCTCTAAGTAGGGACCCTGTGGAATACGTATATATGCTCATATTACCTATAAACCCAAAAGATGTGTGTTTCCTTTAATCCTCTTGGTCACTGTGAGAGGGAGGTCTAATTATGCCCAGTGAACAGGTAAGGAAACTGAGGTTCTGTGGGTAGAATGAGTCTCCCTGCCACATGGAAATGAGATTCGGCCTCTGCTCTGCTCTGGGGATGGGGATCAAGTTTGCTCTTGAAATGAAGAAGGCTTGATGAGGAGGACCAAATGACTCTGAGTGACATTGTACCCTCAGAGGCAGCCTGCAGTGGTAGGGGATGCCAGCACAAGGGCCTGCAGGTGGCACAGTCCTGGGCCACTTGCCTGCACAGCCCTCCTCGGGGGTGGGTGTTACAGAGAAAGAGCCCAGGGACTCAGCCCCTCTTCATCTGGAGTGAGGAGCATGCTGGGATTTTCAAGCAATCCTTGAGCTGTCCTTAAATAAGCCCTAATGACTGCTGATTGCTCCTTTGTCACTGGGCTGGCTGTCAGACCCACTTCCGTAGGCAGCAGCAGGGGTGGGGGTGGGGATGCGGTCTGTGCAGACCCCTGAGCACACTTGTTTCCTATTTTAAGATAAACACGTGTGGTGGGGGAGCTGAATGCCCCCTAAGCTCTGAGAAATTCAGACCCGGGATGGGTGTGGGGATGTGTAGGAACCACTCCGTGGATGGTACACTTCTCTAAGCACTGGGCAAGGTCCTTTCCCTAGGGGACTGATGGACAATGGGTTCAGAGACCTGATAGACAACAGACAGCTACCAAGCACTTACTCTCTGGCCAGCATGTGTACTAAAGCCTCGTGATCTAATAATGAGCTCTTGTTGAGCCTTTCCCCTGGGCCGGGTGGTGACTCCCCACCTCCTTAGGATGAAGGCCTGTCACTCTTCCCACAAGCACTGTGAAGCCAAGTGGGGCAGGCACTGGGGCAAGCAAGAGTGTTTCCCTCGGCTCCCATCCTGCAGGTCATTTATGTTGAACGTGAATGACAAACCGGAAGTGGGAAGGCAGCAGAGACTGAGGGGTTGAGGGGGTGAGAGAAAGTGTCCTAAGGGGGGAATAAATGACCCTCGGGCGACTATAAGAGATCTTCTCAGAGAGCTGGCATCCTGTGGAGGGTGAAGGGGCCAGGCGAGCAGATCGGCCTCTAATACTCATCACCAGTAGAGACTCTGGAGCTGGAAATCTCTACTGGAACACCACATATAGCCTCCACCTAAAATCCTTTGGATGCTAAAGGCAACTCCCTGCACTGACATTCAACAATGAAAACCTCCCCGTCAGGGCTGGGAGATGGCTCCCTGGGTAGAGTGTTTGCTGAGCAAAGCACCTGAGTTTGGAGAGATGGCTCAGAGGTGAAGAACACTGACTGTTCTTCCGAAGGTCCCAAGTTCAGTTCCCAGCAATCACATGGTGGCTCACAACCATCTATAATGAGATCTGGTGCCCTCTTCCGGCCTGCTGGCATACATACATGCAGAACACTGTATAAAGAAATAATAAATAAATAAATCTTTTAAAGCTGGGAGTGGCGTCTCACACCTTAACCCTGTGCTGAGGAGCAGAGGCAGGTAGATTCCAGAGCTGGCCGGGCAGGCGAGCTAGCTCACTGAGAGCCTTAGCATGGCTGTTCGTGGTTATTAACTTGACTACGTCTGGAATCAACTACAGTGCAGAAGAGGAGGACGCACTTTGGAAACTGAGCTTCTGTGGGGAGAATGAGTCTACACACAGATTATTTCTGAATCCACTTCTAGTTTGGATCTTTGAGGCAGGAAGACACACCTTTAATGTGGGCCATACCTCCTTCTGGAAGCCTGTGTAAGTACATGGAAAAAGGACATTTTTGTTCTTTGTCTGCTTGCTCTCCCCTTGCTAACAAAGCCATTCCTTTGCTGGCATCAAAGCAGCAGTTCTGTGGGTCGTGACATCTTTGGTGTTGTATATAAGATACTCTGGTTATTTACATTATAATTCATAGCAGTAGCATAATTACAGTTATGAGGTAGCAACAAAATAACTTCGTGGTTGGGGTCACCACAACATGAGGAACTGTATTAAAGGGTCCCAGCATCAGGAAGGTTGGGGACCACTGCACTAAAGCCTACTCTGTTGGAATTCCAGCATCTACTGAAAAACCAGCTGACAAGGCCAGCCTTGTGGACTAAGGAACTTCTGCATTCTTGGACCTTCTGTTCATAACCTGCCATTGTTAGATTAGCTATCCTGTACGTGATACTAATAAATCCCCTTTCTATATATGAACCTCTGTTCATAACCCGCCATTGTTGGATTAGCTAGACTGTAACCCGTAAGTGATTCTAATAAATGCCCTTTATGTGCATGTATACACACTCATCAATGCTAAACAGAAACAATGAATGCGTCCTTTCTCCACTGCTGGAGCACAGTTCCAGGGTGGCCATCCCATTTTAACAAAAGAGGGAACTGTAGCCAAGAGACTGGGGGTCACTTGTCTAGGAGAAGGCCACCAGCAACGGGTTGACTGGAGAGCTTTACTCTCAACCAACATGACCCTAGGGTTGTCGCCAAACCCAGAGGTCATGAGGGCAGCTAGGTGCCCTTTGCTACCTGACAGTCACTAGAATAACTTCAGCCCCTCACAGTAAACAGCAAGCCCCCTCCCCCCCTCCTTCAGCCCTACCTCCCCACGGCCCCACTCAGAGCTCAGAGCTATTAACCAGGTCACGCTGGCTTGTCCCAGTCTGATAGTTCCCTTAATTGCCTTTTTATAGCACGTCGTACAACTGTTCATTATGCTGTCATATTTCCCCTCGAAGGCAGCAGTCGGGGAGACGAATGGAGGATGGAGGCCCGTCCAGGTGGCAGGGGCTGTGGTGGGGGGCACCAGTGTGCGGAGCTTATTTTCTACTTGGTCAGACTGAATTAAACGCATGCTCCTCACACTCGGGGAACACATAAGCCAGTTTTAAGGGGAGGATGGGAGAACAATCCACAGCTGATTCCCAGCAGCTGACACATTATCTTCATTTTAATGTTACCGGAATAGGCACACGTGGAAAGCTAGGTAAGAGATGTCTCATTCTTTTAGCAACATACAACTGGAAATGCAGATACAATATAATACTTCAGTATAGGGCTATGAAATTAGAAAATTTGAAGTAACACAATTAATGCAATGTGATGGATGGGGGTGATGCTGGAATTAAATTGCACACTCACTGGGTGACTATGGCCCCCTCTGCTTCAGCATTTACCCCACGCTGTTTCTTTTATTCTAAGACCCATGGCAATTACAGCAGGATTGGGTCCTCCAAGAGACTTAGAATCTGCTGTAGATGCTTTAGATATAAATTCATACAATAGGAGCTTAGGCAGTTCTCAGACTGAGCTCACACACGCCATTCTAGGACACAGCAAGTATCCCAGGACCCTTTATCAGGTACGTGAGTCTAAGTTACCCTGTGGGAAGAGCTATGGGTTCTTAAGTTGGAAAGCCCAGGACGTAAGACGGCCACTGAGGCCAGATGTCCTCAAGCTCCTCTGAGCATCGTACAGTCCGCGTAGGCAGAATGCTCAAGAGTTGATGTGTGTGGCCAGAGGGAATCATACCAGATGAAACCAAAGTCCTTCCTGCCAGACTGGCCTGCGTACTGAAACCGTGAGAGCTATTCTGGTCTTGGGTTTGGATCTTGCATCCACCACCGCCTTGCAATGAGGCACTGGGAAAGTTACCTAATCTTGTCCAGTGTGTGTCTTCTGAGCTCTGCCGGCACTAGGCATGCATGTGGTGCACAGACATGCATCCAGGCAAAACACCCAAACACATAAAATAAATCTTATTATTATTTTTTTTTTTCTGAGACAGGGTTTCTCTATGTAGCCCCAGCTCTCTTGGAACTCACTCTGTAGACCAGGCTGGATAAAATTTTTTATTAGTAATATTTTTTTGTGTCTGTGAGAGACAGAGACAGAGAGACAGAGACAGAGACAGAGAGACAGTCCACACATGTCACAGTGAATGTGTGGAGGCCAGAGGAAAACTCAAAAGTGGCGTCTCTTCTTCCACTGTGGGTTCCAGGAACTGAACTCGGGTCACCAGGCTTGCACAGCAAGTACCCGCAAAGCCACCTCATCAGCCCTAAATGTTTCTTTTGATATATCAGCTAACTCCAGATTTCAGCAGAACTGGAAGAAGCTTCTGGTAGAAGCTTTCAGAGTGAGTCCTCAGAGCATGGACCCACCAGGGTTGAGTCTAGATAGGGGAATAGGGCCCTGTCAGGTGTCCACAAGGACTGTTTTTGAGGAAAACCTCTGGTCCCTGAGCTGCCAGGGTCTGGCAGAGGCAGATCTTGGCCTGCCCAGTTTATCAGAGGTGGAGATGGAGCCCAGGGCTTTGTGCATGCTAGGCTAGCTACAGCCTCACCATGTTTGTCTTGTTCATTGTGGATGTACACAGATACAGAGAGAGAGAGAGAGAGAGAGAGAGAGAGAGAGAGAGAGAGAGAGATTTGCTGAGCCAGCTCACTGGCCCGATTTTTTCTTTTCTTTTCTTTTTTTTTTTTGAGGGAAAATTTCACTATGTAACTCAGACTAGCCTCCAAGTCCCTATCCCAATCGCCTTTGTCATCAGACCCAACTTGAGTGTAGGTTTTGCCCAGTAAAAGCTGACCAAAGAAACTTCTAGCTAAAGCAAGGCCCACTCCTTTAGCCTTGGTAATCCAACGCACCTCACGCCCCCATCACTTTCTCTCTCAGCCTTCCCCTTCCCTGTTTGTGCCACTAACTAGCTCTCCAACATCATCTCTGCAGGCTCTGCTTTGAAATCACCTGTGGTGGCAAAAGGACATGAAGATATTGGTGGTCACAGATGTATTTGAATACGTCTCAACGAGAAACAGTAAAGGAACAATCCTCGGAGAGTCCTTCAGTGGCATCAAACACACCCAAAGCCCTGATAGCTCTGCCCCCAACAGGCCCAGGGTTGTAAGATGCTAAACCACAGTACTTTTGAACTCTAGGAGTCTAGGGTCCGTGTCACATGACCTCCTGGGTCGTACTCTCTCAGGTGTCTGGTGGCACCCAGACACATAAGGAATTCCCTGTACCTGAGCGTGGTCCCCAAGCTTGTCTAAACAAAAACCACATCTGTGTGTGTGTGTGGGGGGGGGTGACTAGTTTTCAGCCACACAGAAGATAATGTGAGGATAGAAAGCCACATCTACTTTGAAGAGTTAGAAAAGTCAGAAATTAGGACCAGACTTAAACCTTTAGGTTACATTGTTTCCTTGATGATTTAAATCAACCCGAAATAAGTATTTATGCTGAGTGTGGGAGACAGTGAGAAATAAAACTGACATGTTTTCATTCTACCTGCCCCTGCCCCCACATGACAGGAAGGCTGTGTTTTCACAAACGAGAGCACCATTGGTTTTACCCACCAGTCAGGTCCAGGGCTCTTCCTTCAATTCTGGGCAGCTTCCTGTGGCTTTAAGGACTGCCAAGAGCAAGGACTGTGCCCACCTGTTCCTTGCTCCCACTGCCCCTCTGTGGCTTCCCAGAGTTCCCATCACAGGAAGCAGGAACATAGAAGCCCAGTGGTCATGAAATCTAGTCCCTCTTGGGCATTGTCCCTGATACAACATTCAGCTTCTGTCTGGCTGTCCCTGGGAAAGGATATATCTCTCCTTCAGCAAGGAAACCTTCTAGGTTTACGGTCGCTAATGTACTTGACTGCATCTCATCCTGAACCAGCAAAGGCAGCCGGCCCGTACACCCTCTATCTGTCTCTCAGAAGACAGAGTCAGATCTTTGTTCCATGTGTGTACTGTGCCTGGCTGTCTGCCCCCCTCCTTTGTATCTGTGGACATAACAGGAGGAAATTAGGTTCTGCTTTTGGGCAAGAACACATGGCTCCTCGCTGCCATTGGAAAAACCTTAAAATGCTTCAACCCCAGGGTGTCAGAGCCTGTCCCCTCAGCAGGGAAAGGCTCATGGACAGAAAAGGCAAAGCAGGGCTCTGCACCACAATGGGGGCTGGGAAAGGGGGCTCTGTCTGTGACCATTCAGCCCCGAAATGATGCTCATGATGACGGCTTTCCAGGCCATTAATTCAAGGGCTCCAGGCCCCCCTCCCCCATGTCACTGCCTGCTCTGGGAGATAAGCCCAGTTCTATTTAACCCTACCTATTCCCCCAAAGTGTCTTCATCTCTGCTGGGGAAACAGGCAGACCTTTAACTCCCTGGGTACCAAAAGGCTTTAATGATGGATGGTGCCCATGCATCAGGAGAGGAGGCACATTTCACTTGGACCCCAGAATCTTGATCCATAGTCCCTGAATTGCTAGGCTTCTCAGGAGTCCTGGGAATCCTCATGTATACTCTGTCAGTAAACCCAGGTTCCCCCACGGCAGTGGGAAGCCATGGTGGACTTAAGAGAAGTTACCAGCTTTCAGACAGGGCAGCGAACACTCCAGCTCTCCCCCACAAGCCCTCCCTCCCCATTTCCTAGTCACAGGATTTGAGGTCAGAGGGAAAAACTGTGGCACCTTTGCCTCTTCTGTGCCCTGCTGGCTAACAGCTCTGCCTGGCAGTCTCTTTGACTTCTTGTTTCCTTTTGTCTTCCTTCCCCTCTCCTCCTTTGTTCTCACTTCTTCACAATCAGTGATCATGTAAGGGTGTTCCTGAGTGTTGTTCTCAGTGTGAATCATGTGTCTCTCTGTATGTTCATGACCTCATGTCTGGGAGCCTTCCTGTGTATGATTCTCCATGTGTTTTTCTACCCTTGTGTTGACGTGTGTCTGATCCCGTTATCTGCCTATGACAAGGAGTCCTCTTTGTTTCTTTGTATGGTGGCCAGTCTTGGTACAAATCTTGTATTGTCTGTGTGCTGGGCTGTCCTTGATCTGTATGTAGTTCTGTCAATCGGCATGAATCTCTCAATGTATTTGAATCTATAGGTTGGTCCTCATTTCTCCCTGTCTCTATCACTTGGTTTATCATTGTATGTGTGTGCATGAGTATATGTATGAGTATGTATGTGAGAGCATGTATGCATATATGCTGTGTTTCTACTAAGGATCACAGAGTTGGTTTCATTAGAGCACAGCCCAACTCATCATCCATTAGCTTAGTCTTTTGGCCTCCTGAGGTCACCTGCCAAGTCTCACGTTCCCAGCCCTCTTTCTTACCACCATTCCCTGATCTATCTCCAGATCAACTCAGAACTAGTAAGGGCAGGGACAGGAGGCAGGTGGGACTAAGACAAAAAATGTTCTAGTCCTGTTTGCTCAGACTCTCAGACCCAGCCGCATGCTTTCTGTACACCTAACGTTCCCCCTCCCCCACAGAAAAATAAGTGGCAACTGGGTATGGTAACAACCAGAGGCCACATATTAGCTACAAAATACATTAAGCATTTTGTATACAAGAGGTTGTTTTTGTTTTTGTTTTTTTTTATTCTCTGAGTAATTATATGAAGCTGCCCTCACCCATTAGGGATGAGAAAATGAGGATAAGAGGAATTAGGGAGATAGTCCAACACCCAGAGCTGGGATACGATGAAGCAGGATTATCCTGTAAGTGACTGGGATGCTTGGGAGCTTGCCACAGCCACTTCCTGCCTGGGAAGAACCATTTATTGCAAACAGCAGGAAAAGAAGTTCCTTCCCCAACTGCAGGCAGCTCGTTTTAGCCAGAGGATCTGAGATCTGATTTTGGATTTCATCTCTCTGAGCAGTGAAGGATCAAAGACCAAGCAACAGCCAGGGTGGGGATGAGGTGGAGTTTACATACGGTAAGGTATTCTGGAGAGATCATCTAACTTCCTGGGTCCTACCTTCCTGGCTTTCTCTTGGATTCTCTTGGATTTCTCTTGGATGACCTTGAGCAGGACATTTCATTGCATAACAGGGACATGGGTGTGTTTATCTGTACAATTAGGAATGAAAAGAGGCCCTGTCAAGATGAAAGACAGGATAAGTCAAGTGCTGTCTCACAATTGGGTCTCAGAGCCAAGAACTGGGGGTGAGGAGTAGGGGGGGGGACCATTTGCTCTGGTAATTTCAACAGAGTAGCCATGCACAGTGAGGGTGGTTAAAAAAAAAAGTGCAATGAACAAGTGACTAAATAAATGGCTCCATTTCTCACGATGAAAGAATCCTCCATGCCACCCTGGGTGCTCTAACAAAAACACCTTAGGAAAACAATGAAAGCGAACTTACGGACTTTGGACCTGCTTGTCAAAGAAGGGATCCATGGGCCTCTTAAGGTGTAAGCTGAGGGGCATAGGAGGTCACTACAAAGGCTCTAGGTCTCTCTGCACAGATATTCCAGGTGGGGTGGGCCAAAGGAATTCCTTCAGGAAAGGGGTCAGGGCGATGAAACCCTTATCTGGGGGAACCTATGGGAGGGAGGGTCTTCTGTTCAAAGCCTTTTGGGAAGGTGAGGTGCCTGTGCTTACTCCTTACAGTCAAAGAGTCTCTCTGTTCTGTCTTTGCTTCTATCAAGTGGCGCGGGATGAGCAGAACTCGCCATGCTAGCAGGAAGGGTTTGGGTCTTGGTTTGGCAGACGGTCAAGGTTTTGCAGTGAGCTCGTGAGGGCAGGGGCGCCTGGGGAGAGATGGGGAGCATTCTGTCCGATGTGTGGAGGTCCCCTACCCGGGACGCAGACCTCTTCCAGAGAATGTGAGGTGTTTGAGTCGAAGGGGGAGGGGCTAGGGGTAGCCCGTCCGGTCCTGGCAGCTTCTACTCGCTGGTCAAAGCCCTCAGGCCGACCTACTTGTGCGCTGACCTGAGCTAATCTAAAAATACGACAGGGGAAGTGGAGACCGGGTTCCCAGGGAGAGAGGGAGGAAGAGGGGTGGGAGTCATTTTCATTTCCTTCAGCTTTCTTTGGCCCGGGACGACGCCACTCCTCCTTTATCTGGGCAGGTCCCATCCGGTGGTTTAGGGCTCGGGAGTTAGAGAGAGAACCCAGCTAGGGACCTAGGTAGGGACCCTCACGGAGCAGCGAAGCAGCCGCAGCCGACCCGCACCTCCTGGGGACTACAAAGGGGCTCTCGCCCGCACCCACGCAGGCAACTCTATTCAGCAGCACCATCTCCGCCCGGAGAATCCACTGCGCACAAAACCCCACACGGAATACGCACGGTTTCCAAACCTCACGCTCAGAGTTCACACAGCGCCAACCCACAGCCGTATCTGATGCGATGTCTTTGTCTCTGGATCTCTTTCGTCTTCGTGCTCGCGCGCGCACACGCAACAGAAATATCCGAACTCTCACAGTCCGGGGGGCGGTGATCCGAGCCTGGCGGAGAGCGCCCACGTCTCTGCGCCCTGGTCCGCAGGGTCGTAAGCCCGCCTTTCCTCTACCCTGCCCTTCTCAGCGTAAGCACTGGCTACGGAGAGGCATCCTCAAGAGTTCCTCCCCGGTCCTCCCCTCAGATGAAAGAAAAAAAAGAAAGGGGAAAAAAGACCAACAGCCAGCCCTCCACTCTGCGTGCATCTGGAGAGCAATTGGTGGCAAGCCACCCGCTTTCATCCCGGCACCCCTGGACGGCAGAAACAGCTCAGGTGGTCCAGTCTGGCGCCGAGCGTCTTTAAAAGTGATCCAAGACGGTCACTTCTGTCATCAAGATGGACTTGGCAGCCAGATTTAAGAGCGGATGATAGATGGCAGGGAGGCAAACAGCGGCCCGCCCGGCTGGCTCCTCTAGAGACCCGCAACTGTCCTGTTGGTTATCCCGACGGTTAGCTAAAGGATCTGGGGCCCGTACAGCTTGGGGACTCTAGAGGGTTGGTCCGGGGGTGGGGGAACCTTGAGAACCAGCCCACAACGAACTCCTCCCTCCTTGCGGCGGCGGCGAGGTGGGACGGGCCAGGACGCCCGCTTAGCACCTCCTCCAGAAATGCAGCACTTGGGGGGCCCCCATCCCGGCCTTCGCGTGCCCCTTCCCGCCGCCTCCCCAAGGGATGCCCTTCTCCAGCCGTTGTCGCGCTTCCGAAACCTTCCGTGCCCCCCCCTCGTCCGGACCCCCACTCCCACCCCTGGCTCGGGCAGCATCCCCTAGCTGCCCTCCGCCCACGCACCGCCTGACTCCGAGGGGCGCGGGCGCATTGGGCTGCGCCCGCGTGGGGGCGCCGCGCCAGCCTCGCGTCGCCGTTCTGACGCCGCCGTCGCCGCCGCCCTCCGCAGCCCAGCCGGCACCCGCGCCAGCTCTGCAGTGCACTCGTCGCCTCCCGGGCCGGTCCCACCGAGAGTCAGCCTAGCGCGCCGGGAGGAGCCCGCCTCGAACGCCCTGCACGAGGGTCATGAGCCAGAGCGCCCCGGGGCGCCGCGCCGAGAGCCAGCGGAGGTAGCGGCCCAAGCTGCCCTGACGCGCGCCCGCCGCGTCCCCAGACCTTCCTGTCCTTTCCTCCCGTCCGGTCGCCGCCATGGCCACCCTGCTCCGCAGCAAGCTGACCAACGTGGCCACGTCCGTGTCCAACAAGTCCCAGGCCAAGGTGAGCGGCATGTTTGCCAGGATGGGCTTTCAGGCGGCCACGGATGAGGAGGCGGTGGGCTTCGCTCACTGCGACGACCTGGACTTCGAGCACCGCCAGGGCCTGCAGATGGACATCCTGAAGTCCGAGGGCGAGCCCTGCGGGGACGAGGGCGCCGAGCCTCCCGTCGAGGGAGACATCCATTACCAGCGCGGCGGCGCTCCTCTGCCGCCCTCCGGCTCCAAGGACCAGGCCGTGGGTGGCGAGTTCGGGGGTCACGACAAGCCCAAGATCACGGCGTGGGAGGCGGGCTGGAACGTGACGAACGCCATTCAGGTGAGCGCGGGATTCCCGGCTCCGCCGGCCCCCACCCTCGCCCCCACCCTCGCTTTGCTCGCCAGGCGCTGCCCCCGCAGGAGTCCTGCGGAGTTCTGGGCTGCCGTGCCCCCTCCCCTCGGGCAGGGCTCCCCTTCTCCGACCTTCCTAGCTGTGCGGGGATCTCCGCCCCCCGGCTGGTGTCTTGCACAGATCCACACACTCTCCTCACTCTCCTCCTCTTGCTGCGCCCCCTCCCTTTGCAGGACAGCCCGGCTGGGGTTTGGGGGAGGTGGTGGTGGGGAACACAAATCCAGAAATCCTGCAGACGCTGGAGACCGTGGGGAAGGGCCTAAGGGAGGGAGGGGAATGAGGGAGACAGAAAATCAGGATCCGAAGGAAGGAGTTTGCCTTGGGGCTCTGGAATGGAGTCACAGCTGCGTTTTCCAGAGGACGGGGGTGGGGGGTGGGGGTGGGGGCTGAGCTGGGAGTCTCCTCCTCCCGACGCGCGCAGAAGTCCTGCACAGGTACAGAGGCAGACACGCGCCATCAGCATCCTACCCTGCCCGCAAAAAGGCCTAGGACGCGCATCTGTTTATATTTCGCAGTCACCCCAAACACACTTGCCTGTACCCCGAGACGCCCCGCAACAGCAGCAATTATCCACGCACAGCGCACATTAGGGCAGGCGGCACCTCCGAGCTCCTGCAGCGCTGTCGGAGACTTGCAGGCCGGTGTGCGCGGGCCCCTACGGTGTTTGCGCCGTGAGGCCGCGAGGACCAGCTCCTCTCGCGCGAAATCCCGGCTGCGCCGCAGAAGCCTGAGCGCCTCCCCCGTGGGCCGGCCAGGCTGCTCCAGGGCCCGAGAAACCCGCCATCTGTGACCCCTATTGCCGACCCCGAGCCCAACCCTGTTCCCACCGGGGGCACCGGGCTCCGCAGCTAAAGGATTTGGAGTTCGCAAAACGACCCTGGGGGCTGGCGGGGGTTGGCGGGTCCCAGCTTCGGGGAGGGAGGAGGCTTCGATTCTGGACGCCCCTGGGCTCTGGGTCTCGGCTGCCTCGCATCTACTGAGTGTGGAATCGTTGAGACAGAGAACACAGGGTTTTTGGGGGGGAGGATGGCAGGCAACAGCTGGGTTTCCCTGGACCGTAGGCTCGGCGGGGTACGGAGGATACTCTACCGCACCAGCTACAGACAAGACAGGCTTGACAGAACACAGGACTGGGTTGGAGTCCGCGGGGCCTTTGCTGCGGCGGGGTAGCTTCTCCCCGGGTCTTTCAGGGGTCTGTCTGTAGCTGGAGAGAGGCCGGAAGGTAGGCAGGAGGCTGGCAGACGTCGGGAGCCCTGGATTTCGTTAGCTTTTCTTCTCCGTGTCAATTATAAAGCACACTGCGCAGCTTTGGCGTTTCCATCTCCTCGGGTGCTACAGAGCTTCTGGCTTAGGCTTCTCCGCAGCGGCAGGGCTACCCGGCTTGGAAGGGTCCCTACTGTGACACCCCCCCCCCCAGCGTACCCCGCTTAATACCATTTTTAGGGCTCGCCCTCGTCCCAACTCCAGCCTTGCCCCTGGGTTTGTTATTTCCAAGCCAGCATCCCCGCTCCCTCTCGGTCCCCCCAAGACCTGTGCCTGCCCAAAGCGTCTGCGTGTCTCTTCCTTTCTGGCCTCCTTCCGTTTTCAGCCTGCTCCTCCCTACCCGACCTCGACTCTCCTGGTTTGGCCCTTAGATACTCGGATTTCTCTCGTTAATAAGCATCCCATTCCAGGCCACGGCGATTCTAGCGTCCAGTTCCCCAGAGCTTCCCAAAGCGCCCTTCTGGGTCCATGCACCTAGTCCCTAGTCCCTGTGCTCCATCCCTTCTGGTTGCATCGCCATCTATACGCAGCCACAGAAACCATCTCTATTTCCCTCTCTACCCTCAGCCTCCTCCGTACTCCCCAGGCGCCGGCCTTCCTTCTGACCTAACACCCGGATCCTGCCTGAGGGCCCCTTGCACGACCGTTCACCCTCGTTCTCTCCTGCCGGTTTAGGAATGGCTTTCTCCCCTAGCGCCCCCTAGCGATAGTTTTGGGCTGTCCCCCCTCCCCCTCCTCCGGGTCCCCCTCGAAGGCCGCATCGTCTGAGCCCCAGGGTCTGGTTGCCTCTTTGCACCACAGGGCATGTTCGTGCTCGGCCTCCCCTACGCCATCCTCCACGGCGGCTACCTGGGCCTGTTCCTCATCATCTTCGCAGCGGTGGTGTGCTGCTACACGGGCAAGATCCTCATCGCGTGCCTGTACGAGGAGAACGAAGACGGCGAGGTGGTGCGCGTGAGGGACTCGTACGTGGCCATTGCGAACGCCTGCTGCGCCCCTCGCTTCCCCACGCTGGGCGGCCGCGTGGTCAACGTGGCGCAGATCATCGAGCTGGTGATGACGTGCATCCTGTACGTGGTGGTGAGCGGCAACCTCATGTACAACAGCTTCCCGGGGCTGCCCGTGTCGCAGAAGTCCTGGTCCATCATCGCCACGGCGGTGCTGCTGCCCTGTGCCTTCCTGAAGAACCTCAAGGCCGTGTCCAAGTTCAGCCTGCTGTGCACGCTGGCCCACTTCGTTATCAACATCCTGGTCATCGCCTACTGCCTCTCTCGCGCGCGCGACTGGGCCTGGGAGAAGGTGAAGTTCTACATCGACGTCAAGAAGTTCCCCATCTCCATCGGCATCATCGTGTTCAGCTACACGTCGCAGATCTTCCTGCCCTCGCTCGAAGGCAACATGCAGCAGCCCAGCGAGTTCCACTGCATGATGAACTGGACGCACATCGCCGCCTGCGTGCTCAAGGGCCTCTTCGCGCTCGTCGCCTACCTCACCTGGGCCGACGAGACCAAGGAGGTGATCACGGATAACCTGCCCGGCTCCATCCGCGCCGTCGTCAACCTCTTCCTGGTGGCCAAGGCGCTGCTCTCCTACCCGCTGCCCTTCTTCGCGGCCGTGGAGGTGCTGGAGAAGTCGCTCTTCCAGGAGGGCAGCCGCGCCTTCTTCCCCGCCTGCTACGGGGGCGACGGGCGCCTCAAGTCCTGGGGGCTGACGCTGCGCTGCGCGCTGGTCGTCTTCACGCTGCTCATGGCCATCTACGTGCCGCACTTCGCCCTGCTCATGGGCCTCACGGGCAGCCTCACCGGAGCCGGCCTCTGCTTCCTGCTGCCCAGCCTCTTCCACCTGCGCCTGCTCTGGCGCAAGCTGCTGTGGCACCAGGTCTTCTTCGACGTGGCCATCTTCGTCATCGGCGGCATCTGCAGCGTGTCCGGCTTCGTGCATTCACTCGAGGGCCTCATCGAGGCCTACCGAACCAACGCCGAGGACTAGGGGGCGGGGCCCTGCCCCCTCCCTCCCTCTCCCCCAGCTCCGGCCCCAGCCCGCCCCTCTTCCCCCTCATCTCCGCCCCCTCTCCCCTCCCCACCTCCGGAGCCCACCTCCCCCAGCCCCGTGCGCCGCCGCGCTAGGGAGGCCGAGCTTTCACCACCTCCGGTTCCTAGTGGCTGATTCTTCGGGGATGGGGTGGGGGTGGGGGTGGGGGAGGGGATAGACGCCCAAGGGCCACCGCGTCTGCGTTTCTGTCGTCCTTTCGATTCCACGCCACCCCGGTTTGGGGGAAGGGGTAGGGAGCGGAGCGTATTTGTGAAGGGAGGGTATTCTCTGTCCCCCCCGGAGCACCTCCACCTCGAAGCTTTGGCTCCAAACACCCGATGGGGGTGGGAGGGGCGGGGAAAGGGGCGCACGCAGCTCGCAGGCTCGGAAACTTCCCCTGGGGTTGGGGTGGGGGACATTTCACAGCCATTCAGCGCTCGGAATCTACAGCGCCCAGCCCATCTCCAGCAAGAGCGCTCCCCATGCCCTAGACATTTTCAACTTTGCGGCCTGAAAGGCTGACCGGGAAATCCATTTCGTGCGGGCGACTTCCATCCGGAGAAGCCGCGGCAGGGGCCGTTTTTTTTGCCTGCCAGTTTTCAGGAACCCAAAACTCATCTTGTGCAATGTATCTGGTTGTGGAACTGTATTCTGTGCGTGTGGTGTGCTCGTGGTGAATAAGATGAAATGTATATCAGAAAAAAAAATCTATCTCTAATTTAGAGTGCGGTGCATAATAATTATATCCGCAAATAAAGAAGAAACAAAGGCGTTTCTGGCCTCCTGTTCACAGCTGCCCAGCGCGGTGGTAAGTGGGAGGCAGGTGGTGGGGGACCACCGAGCTGGAGCCAAGTAGAAAAGGGAGGAGGGAAGGAGCCACTGTGGATAAAGGGTCCAGGAATAAGGGAGTAAGTAAGTTCACACCGGGCTGTCGGGATGCAGGAGCTAACAGGGGCCCCTCACGGCTAGGATTCGGAGAATCCACGGAGAATGTGGTGGGTGCTTTCAGCTTCCAACCCTAAAGGGGATAGCGTGCCGAGCTTACGGAACAAATGCCTGTTGGGGCTAGGGTTAAATTGGGTGAAAGAGCGAACTCCTAGCTTACAGTGAGGGGCGGGGCCGGGGTGGATTTCAGGGAGAGGAGAAAGCTAGGCAGCAGACGACCGGGGAGGCACGAACCCCTAGGTGGGACTGCAAACTGAGCCAAGAACCGTAAAGGAGCGGGTTGTGGAATTTTCCAGCCTCTCCCTCAACCCCCGGACCAGGCACCAAACCCACTGCCTTGCAGGCACCTCATACCCCAAAGCCCCAAACCCCAGCTGAGGTTGACTCAGCCGCTGCAAGGGCTGTTTACAACAAGCCATTGGAGCATCGTTGTTTTCTTTGCTCCGCTTGGGACTGTGATTGTCTGGTTTATCCAAGGAATCAGGGTTGGGACTGGTTTGGGTGTTTTTCGTTTGTTTGTTTGTTTGTTTGTTTGTTTGTTTTCCAGTACCGCCTGCCTTCAGGGGCGGCTGCCTGGGACTGCTAGGAAAGATCTGGGGAAACTTTCCCAGGGGTCTCTAGGGTCTCTCCTCACTGTGGGCACAGGCTTTTAGAGTGAATCTAGTGTCTAAGCTGGGTGTCATTCTCTGCATTGGGGGAGAGGGGAGGGAAAAAGGGAGAGGAGAGAAGAGGAGGAAGGAGGGGAGGGAAGAAGAGGAGAGGAGAGGAGGAGGGAGAGAGGTGTTATCTGCCTCACAAAAACCTTGGTAAACATGATGGTGGTGAGCTCTGGCTGTGATGCACTTGTGACAGAGGTGAGCTCCTATCACCGGGGTTCTGCAGCTACAGCACAGGGGTAGGAGGGAGTAGGCTACCAAGCAGCTCTCTGAAGGCCATTTGAGATGCCTGTCCCCCTCCCCAGCCGTTGCTTTATTTCCCTTTGTCGCTATTGCTGTGTGTTCAGGCCCCAGGACAAACCAAAGAATTCTGTTCCTGTCTCTCAAATCCAGGGAGGAAGGCACTGCCTGCCCATCCTCCCGCCTGTGTCTGCTTCTCGGTGGACCAGGAGGGTGCTCAGACCCACACATTGCAGCCTTGAGAGAAAGCTAGAAAGGGGTGGTAGTCCTGTTCCTCCGTGCCAGCTCTGCCCTTCTTCAGAAGGACAAGTGAGAGTAGCGGCAGGTTGTGGACAGCGGCTGCTGGCTCTGGGCTTAGCTTGCATTTCCTCCGGTAGGTTTTGGCCATCTTTGGGCTCAATTTGCTAGAGCCCAGGTTCCCAAGGGCAAATCCTGACAGCGGCAGTGGCAGAGAGCCCCCTAGAGTCGCAAGTGGAACTCTCTACACCTTAGTGAGTAGGTCTCCTGGGAGAAATGCTGGCCAGGCGGGGCCCATCTCCACATTCCCTCACTTCTCTGCAAGGTGCATGAAGCCTCGGGCATCTGGACCCCAGGAGAGCTCAGACTCTGAACTGAATTGAAGATGAGGACTCTGCATCAGCACTCCCCACCCCCACACACTCAGGGTTCCCATCAGTTCTTACAGTGCATCCAAACTCCATTCTCTGTTGACTCTAATAAGCCGCCCCCACACCCCGCAGCAGAGATAGGTTGGTGTACCATTCTTGTGCCCTTGAAGAACCACCAAGAGCCATGCCTGCCAGCCACAGGGTCTGAACGTGTCCCTACCTGACCTCCCCAGGGACCAGCTCACAGCTGTCGCCCCTCAAGGAGGCTTTCCCCTTTATGGCTTGGGTGACTTGTTTTGGCACGTGCCTCAGAGTTCTCTCTGCCTCTTTCCCCACCCCCAGCCCTGGAGTTCATTACTGCTCTCCCTCACCATCTCCCAATGCTTTGTTCCAGTATCAGTTTTCAATAGTGGGCCTTTGGTGACGTGACTTTTGCCAAACTGAGTTGATGCTCTAATATGCTATATTTTGTTACAGGATGCACCATATCCCAGAGACTGACATGATCCTTGCTCAGGGACGTTAAAGGGATGAAGGAAGCCAAACAGGGGGAACCATTAAGCAGTGGACAGGATCCAGGCCTTGCTGTTGGGAGGTAGATTAGAGACAAGACTCAGAGAGGGGCTTTGATGGAGAAAGCTTAGTTCTGGAAATGAGTGGGGGTGGGGCAGGCCAGACATCCAGGCATTCCAGCTGGGGCCGGATTGACATCAGGGAACTAGCCTTGATACTGACCCCACCTCCCCGCAACCCAGGGTTCTTTTATTTCCCCCTGTTAAATATTATGCAATTTCTAAAATTTTAAAAAGAAAAGAAAAATTTTACTCTCTCAACATGTTGGTACCCATCACCTAGATGGAAAGATGGCCATTTTCAACACTACCTACCACGCATCTCTCTCTGTACAACAACCCCTCCCCTTTGAAAGCGATGCCCTCCAAGCTTACAAACCAGTCTGGTTCTTAAGTAGGAGGACAATGATGTGACACGGGGAGGGGGTGGGGGCTTAGGGACAGTACTAAGTCAAACTGTCCCGGAGCCTGAGGCAAAAGAAAACAACCATGGTTGGTTCTGTCTTCATTCCAAATTTCACTGTTGTGTCCACCAGATTATTTTGAATATCATGCTTCGTTTTGTATTGATTTAGATTTTAAAAATATTAAAAAGGGATAAGGAGATGGCTTAGTCAACAGAATTCTCAGTGTGAAGACAGGCAGACTTGAGCTCAGAATTCTGTCTCCAACATAAAAAGCGGGGCATGGTGGCTCACTCCTGTAATTCCCAGTACTGCGGAGGCAGAGACTTGAGGATCCCTAGGGCTTGCTGGCTAGCCAGCAGAGCTGAGCTGGTGATCTTTAGGTTCAGTGAGTGACCTTTTAGAAAATTAAGGAAAAAAAAAAAAGGGATGAGGCTGGAGAGATGGCTCAGTGGTAAAGAGCTTAGACTGCTCTTCTAGAGGACCTAAGTTCAATTCCCAGCACCCATGGTGGGAAGGCTCATAACCAACCACCTGTAAGCTCTATGGGACCCAATACCCTCTACATAAATAATAATAAATCCATAGAAAGAATAAGGTGAGCCAGGAGGTGGTGGCACACACCTTTAATCTCAGTACTTGGGCGGTTAGAAGCAGGAGGATATCTTGGGTTGAGGCCAGCCTGGTCTACAGAGAGAATTCCAGGACAGCTAGAGCTACACAGAGGAAACCTGTCTGGAAAAACAAAAACAAAGCAAGCAAACAAGAATAAAATATGGTGGGAATTGATTGAGGAAGATACTTGATGTTAACCCTCCATCCGCAACTACCGGAAACTCAGGAGTGTTGGTGCACATCTGTGATCCTGCAGCTTAGGAGGCAGACACAGGAAAATCTCAAGTTCTAGGCCAGCATGGCCTACAGAGCAAGATTCTACCTCAATAAAGAAATAAAGAAAGAAAAAAAGAAAGAATGAAAGAAAAAAAGAAAGAAAGAAAGAAAGAAAGAAAGCTATAACAACAAAAAAATATCAATTAAAAAAAACCTATTCAACTTGCTTCCTGCAATTTTTTTTTTAACATCGTCTTCAATTTTACCCCTGAGGCCAATGCTTTTACCTTGCCTTAGGCTCTTCTTAGCCCTGGGTGTGAAGTAAAGCCTGAGAGAGGCACAAGCCCTCCAGAGAGTTCAAGAGTCAACAAGGGACTCCACAGTGATGCTGTGGGTGCCCCTGCCCCCTGTGGGGTCCCAAAGGGGGTAATAGGGATGAGCTTCCATCCAGAGGTACCCAGGAAGATAATCCGCAGTGCTGAGACCCCAGCTATAAGGGCTGGGGTGGGAACATGGTGGAAACTGAGGGTGCTGTAAAAGGGATGGCAGGTGCAGGCCTTGGGCTAGGGACGGAAGCATGGCGGGGTGGGGGTGGGTACATGATTGCTGGGGCTGTATATCTCCTGCTTCAGGGGTTGCCAGGGGACCACTTGCTGGCTATGGAGACCTAACTACAGTGTTATCCCTGAGGGTACAGCAGTAGCTCACACAGATACGGTCTCTGCAGCAATCGTCAGCATCACCCCATCCTCTCCTGGATGCATCCAAGTGCCCCAGAAGCTGTGCATATTTAGAACTCTGCTTCCTCCAAGCCCCCCGAGCTCCTATCTCACCTCCCTGAAGGTTTCCAGGATACCTTGAGACACAATTTGGAGTGGAGCAGTTATCCCCCAATCCTGAGGCAGTTAGTGATCCCTGGTCCCCTGAGGTCTCAGGTCCTCTGGTGGGATGACTTGAGCTCCATCCCGTAAGGATTCTGAGGGGTCTGCTGGCTCATCAGACATGTTTTATCTGATTCCCTCTGCCTTCCCTGTTTCCTCACTGCACTGCCTGGGCGCCTCTGGGAGGCTGGAAGAAGTGGAACCAAACAGGAAGTACTTTAGAGGCTTTCCCCCTATTCCACCCATAAACTCAGATATAATAACCTCATTTCCCTCCTCTTCCTTATGTGCCACTGACTTGGTACTACTGATATGAAGAAGACTGAGGCAACGAGTTGGCGGACAGATGGATGATGGACAGACCAGTGGGTGGGTGCTGTTGTGAATGTGCTTGGATGAATGAAAAATGGGTAGGGAGATGAGTGGATGGAAAAAAAAAAGACGGACAGATAGATAAATGAGTCAGTGGAGGAGTGGAGGAAATGATCAGTGTCTAGATCAATGGATGAAAACAAAGGATAAATGTGTTCATAGCAACGATCATTTTCTGTTTTTGTTTAACAAGGTTTCACTATGTAGCCCTGGCTAGCCTGGAACTCATGTAGACAAGGCTAGCTCTGAACTCACAGAAATCCCCATACTTCTGCCTCCAGAGTGCTAGGGTTAAATGCATGCACCATCATACCTAGATTGTTTAGTATCTGAAGCAGAATCTCACCTAGTCCAGGCTGGCTTAAACTTGCTATGTAGCCAAAGCTAGCCTTGAGCTCCCCCTGCCTCCACATCTTAAATACTCTGGTTACAGGTCCATGCCGACACACTTGGCTCGCAGTGACAATCTTTAGGCATAGCAAACTTCCAGGCAGATAGCTCTCTTATATGTCTTCATTAACAAAGATCTTATATGCAGAACTTACCTAAGTGTGTTTTATAATAGATTCATATATTTACAAAAAGATTATCAGGACATTGAAATATTGAAACCACAGGAAAGCAAGCATGTGGTCAGCCAATGAAGTATGTGAAAAAAAAAATCCCAAATCTTGGCCCTTGGGTAATAACAATATTTAAAGATCAGGCAAAGGAAGAGTCGAGCTAGGTGAAAGGTAGCCTGGGAGGTGGAATGAAAACAGGCTGGTGTGCTGGAATTGAAAAACAGGCTTCAAGGAAGAAATGGAAAGATTTTTTTTTTTTCTGGAACAGGCATGGAGGTGTGGACATCCACACCTCCATGAGTCCCAGAGGCAAAGACACGGGAGAAGCTTCACAAGGAGCAGTGGAGCAAGTTCTTGAAAAGCGTTCTGATGGGGGCCCATCTCTGTAGAAGGCTCTGAAGGGGGCAGTCAGAGACTACACAGAAATGAAGCAGAAGGGGACAGGGAGAGAGAAGGGCGGCTCAAGTGCACGGGGATCTTGGCTGCCTGCAGTGGGGGTTTCCCTGCCACAGACCAGCACACAGGCGTCGCATCCGAAGTTTTTGATAGGGCAGCACATATGGGGGCCAATACTAGGAAGACTTGAGCCACAGCAGAGAAGTAAGCGACGGAAAGGGAAGCTCACAGGACAACGCCGGCAGGTATACTCCTTTGGGAACCTGGAGCTCAGTCCACCAGAAGCTACGGAGGTTCCACAGTGAGCCTATTTTCGAGGAGCACGGGGTATGGACTGTTAGCCTTGCACCTCCACCAGCTGGAGGTTGCGGGCCCTTCCAGCCCTCAAAGTGTTCCCGTGGTCACAGATTGCTGTTAGGCACAGCACAGGCACAGCACAGGCACCGACAGTTAGGAGCCAAAGCGTGCCCGTAGCCACGCCTAGTAGAATGTTCACAGGCTCCCGCGTCATTTGTTACAGAGGCCTTCACACAGGCCCCCAGACACTAAAATGAGAACCAGACCAGTTGGCCACAAGCTCATGAGGTTCTCAGTGGTAACTGAGAGCTCAAGTTAAGTGGCTTTTAGCAGCACTAGCCACTCAGCATGGGGGAAGCTGGGATGGGAGATCCAACCGCAGTCCACAGAACAAAGGAAATCCCTTACTTTAGAGGAGGGGGTGGCCTCTGAGTTTAGGTACTAAAGTCAGTGGAGGTGCTGATGTATAAGGTGGTAATTTAGGGGCTTGCTGTATGCTAGAAGTTAAGAAGCTTTAGGCAAGGTTCTAGAACATAAGGCTAGAAGGTGTGGCTGATGTCCTCTAGGGAGGCAGCCTGCCATCTAACCTCACACCCTGTGAACCTTTGAAGGTGCTGCTGATCTCCCAGCCCATCTCCCGCAGAGGGAGTACACACCGGGTCCTGGCTTCCGGCTAAGAATTCTGGTGGTGTGGCCATGTAGTTGATTTGCATGAGGTCGTGGGGAGCCCCTTGGCAGAGACAAAGGTGTGGAGTGGGAACATTCTGAGACAGACATGGTATCTGATGGTATATTTGCTCTAGAAGATGGAGTTAGTGGCTGGCCCTAGGAAGAAGGGCTATTTAGAAAAACGCAAATCTATAAACATTAGTCCATGCCATACAGTAATGCCCAGTCATGCTGGCCAGGGTCTCCGAACAATGAACACAAAGAGGAAAGAACACCTGTCTGCCAGGACAGCAGTGCTGACACAGAACCGTGGAGTTCTGCCTCCACTGAAGGACTCCATAAGGCAGTGGTTCCCCACAAGTGGGTCGTGACCCCCTGGGAAGCCTAGCTATGCTTTCACAGGGGTTGCTATCAGATATACTACATATCAGATATCTATATTATGATTCTCATCATCTTTCTGGCTCTTTTTATTTATCTTTTTTTTTTCTTTAAAAAGTGCTTTAAAAGGGGTGGGGGAGCTGGAGAGATGGCTCGGTGGTTAAGTATACTGTCTGTTCTTCCTGAGGACCCAGGTTCAATTCCCAGCACCCACATGGCAGCTTACAACTGCCTGTGGCTCCAATTCCAGGGCATCTGGAGCCTTCATAGACGTACATGCAGGCAAAATGCCAATGCACATAAAAATAAATAAACAAATCCTTTTAGGAAAAAAATGCTAATTTTTTTTTTTTTTTTGGCAGGGACAGGATCTCAGGTAACCTGGCTGGCCTCCAACTCACTGTGTAGCCCAGGCTGGTCATGAACTCTGGGATCTAAAGTCTGGATCCTTTTGACCCCAAAAGGTGCTGGGATCACAGGTTTGTGCCACCACAGTGGGCTGCTACCAGTTTCTTAAAACATTATGCAAAATAAACAGCCTATAAAATGTGGAGCCAAGCTTTAGAAAGAAAGAAAGGAAGGAAGAAGGAAGAGAAAGAAGGAAGGAAAAAAGATAGAAAGAAAATACAGCAGTCAAGAAAACTGAAAACAGCCGGGTGGTGGGCATGCTTTTAGTCCCAGCACTCAGGAGGCAGGGGCAGACAGAGATCCCTGAGTTCCAGGACAGCCTGGTCTGTAAAGCAAGTTCCAGATAGAAAGAAAGAAACGAAAAGAAAACAAACTGAAAACTAGAGCAGTTGTCACATAAGCACTGGAGGCTGGAGCAGGGTTTTCAACCGCCAAACAACAGCTGCAAAGACCAGAAAACAGAGGAGAGAGAGGCGGGTCAGCAGCCTTTCAGGGCAATCTTCTAGGATGGAGTGTTCCTGGTGGAATCCAGTCAAATGTTCAGTCAGGCAACGGGATAAAATAAAGACACTTGATCTAGTCTCAAAAAATTACCCTCTTACCCTCAACTGTGTTCCAGAAGCTGCTTTAGAATGCACTCCAAAACAAGTGAACTGGTGTGTGTGTGTGTGATGTCTATAACCTTGATACTTAGGAGGCTGAGGCAGGAGGATGACTAGGAGTTTCAGGCCAGCATGAGATACAAAGTAAGACCTGATTAAATAAAACAACAACAACAAAAAGATGGAAAACTAATCGACCCCTAATTTGCCATAAAACCTACAACAACCAAAGCAACCCTGTCAAAAAAAAAAAACCCAAACCAAAACAAGTTAGGAAACAAAGGGTGTAATGAAGAGAAATCACATATAGTCAGGAGACGGGACAAATAGTCAATGAACTGTGAACTGATGGGAAAGCAAGAATTCAGCGTGACAGCTGTGCTATAGCCACAGGGGCCTCTAACAAGGAAGCAGAAACAATACTGTGCTGTGTGTTGTTGTATATTTAATATTTGTTTAAAGCAGGGTATTATGTAGTGGAGGCTGGCTTCGAACTCGATGGACAGATGAGGCTGGCCTGGAACTCTTCACCTCTTACCTCTGCCTCCCAAGTGCTGGGATTGCAGGCATGCATCAACTACTGTGTCCATAACTTGGAGAAAGAAGAACACAGGTAAAGAAGAGCACGCTTTTCTGTTAAAACTCATGGCTCACCACCTCCACTCCCACACTACCTGCCAGAACTTGGTGACATGGTTACATCTAACAAGATGACCACGTGAGGCAGTTAGATCAGTAAGAGGAAGAAAGGAAAATATGTATTTATATGTACCACACGTCAATCAACAATTAACAGTCCTTCTCTCAGTATTAGAGATTTCCTGAGAGGACAGCCCGTGGGAATTGAAAAAATATATTTGTGGATTTTGTTCAGTAATACACATACTGAAACGTGCACTCTTTTGATTTTGTTTTTTGACACAGGGTTTCTTTGTGAGTAGCTCTGGCTGTCCTGGAACTCGCTTTGTAGACCAGGCTGGCCTTGAGCCCAGTGATCCGCCTGCCTCTGCCTCCCAAGGGCTGGGATTAAAGGAGTGTGCCACCACGCTCGGCTGAATGTACTCAAGTAAACAGCTTGATGAATTTTTCCAAGGTCAATGAATGTGTATACTGAGCCGCTACGCCCAGAAACTAAGTTGGTTAGTACCCCAGAGTCCTGCAGTTTGACTCAGCCTTTGAACGTCCTGAGTTCAAACGTCCCTGGAACCTATTGGGTGAAGATAACCGACTTCCACACGTGCATCTTGGCACGCTCCCACACCCATCATGCAGTAAATAAATGAACAGAAAAAGAAGAGTCAAAGCGGAAGGACATTAGCTTCACGTGGTCACAAAACTAAGAACTAGATCTCCAAGGTGAGGTATAGACAAGCAGAGACCAAACCGGGCTAGGAGACAGGGCGGGGCGGAGTCCAGCCCGGTGGGGGTGGAGCCTTTGGGCCGCCAGTTAGCGGGGGGCGGGGCTTCGTGGCCTCGCTCCCGGCACAGAACTGGGGGTGGGGCTCCTGCCCAGCCAGTTAGCGCGAAGAGGCGTGGCCACACGGAGGCTGTTGGGGACCGGCTAGAGCAGCCTTAGGACGCCCGGCGGGGCCTAGAAACCCACCCCGGGAGCACCGGGAGCGAATCGGGTGCGGAAACCAAGTCCTCGGGTAAGGAGGAGGCTTCCAGACGCTTTAGGGCTCCCGGACTTAGACCCGACCGTGTCTTCGTGACGCACGCGGCGTCGGGGCGGGGCGGCGCCAGCCAAGATGGAGACGAATGTGTTCCGCTTCCGAGATGCACGCGCCGCTCCGGATTCCGTGCTGGAAGCCGGGCCGGTGGCCTTCGGCTCGCAGCCGGTGCCGCTGGTGCTGGACAACGGGTCCTTCCAGGCTCGGGCCGGGTGGGCGTGCCCCGGGCCGGATCCGGGCCCCGAGCCGCGCCTGCAGTTCCGCGCCGTGTGCGCTCGCGGCCGTGGCGGGGCGCGCGGCGGGCCGGGGCCGCAGGTGGGCAACGCACTGGGCAGCCTGGAGCCTCTGCGCTGGATGCTGCGCTCGCCCTTCGATCGCAACGTACCGGTCAACCTGGAACTCCAGGAACTGCTGCTGGACTACAGCTTCCAGCACCTGGGCGTCTCGTCGCAGGTGAGGCCGGGCGGGGCGGGGCGCACTCAGTTTCAGCCGTCACTCCAGGCAGTCGAGAACTAAGCTCCTCAAGTGTGTCTGCCTGCCCTATGCTAGGAGCTGCGATGTCTTCATCTTCCGTAGGGTACGCTGCCATGGTAACAAGGGGCCAGTTTGCAATAATCCAAGTGAGATCCGATCCTGCAAGTATTTTGAAGACAGAACCAACGTGGTTTATTAACAGTTTGGCCAATTGAGCCGGGCGTGGTGGCACACCCCTTTAATCCCAGCACTCCAAAGCCAGAAGCAGGGAGATCTCTGTGAGTTCTAGGCCAACCTGGTCTACAGAGTGAGTTCCAGAACAGACAGGACTGTTGCAGAGAAACCCTATGGTAGAAAACAAAACAGACAGACAAAAAGCTTGAATTAACCATGTGATAATGCTTTCCAAAATATCATCCAGTAGAGGGGAAATGTATGTTTTAAAATTGCTTTCGATCACCCTTTTAAAGATTTATTATTTCAGAGTTATATGTATGGACGTGTTTGTGTACTAGACAATAGGTACTTTAGGCCTGAGGTCTGCTGCTGGAGGTAGTTATGAGCAGACCCGAAGAGGGTGCTGGGAAAGACTTGGTTCCTCAGCCGTAATGCTCTCTCTCCAGCTCTTCCCTGCCCCACCCCCCAGTCAGGTTTTTAATTAGAGATCAGAAGCAAATTCAGCCCTGCAATAAGGATTTGGGGTTGTTTTTCTGTTTCATGCATGTTTTGTTTTCATTCATCTTATTTGTGCTTTTCTTTCAAAGTAGGGCTGCGTTGATCACCCCATAGTTCTGACAGAGGCCGTGTGCAACCCACTCTATTCCCGCCAAATGATGTCGGAGCTCCTTTTTGAATGCTACAGGATTCCTAAGGTTGCCTATGGGATAGACAGCCTGTTCAGTTTCTACCACAACATGCCCAAGAACGCCCTTTCCAGTGGCCTCATCATTTCATCTGGCTACCAGTGCACACACATTTTACCCATCTTAGAAGGAAGGTGAGTTCTGCTTGTGACTGGCATTTGAGAAGCATTGTTTAGGACTTATGGAATGCAAAGGTGCCTATTGGAAATGTCTAAAGTTCCAGATAATGGGCTGAGCTGGGTCTAGCTCAGACATACATCAGCTTGTGACTTTGCACGTCATTTTACCGATCTTTTGGGCCCTCCTGGAGGGAGTTCAAGTTGATCTTGAATCTAATTGACAGTTATAAAATTTTATAATTCTGATTTATGGGGGAATTGTTAACATAGTACCTGCCCCTCGAAGACTTTTAGTAAACATGTTTAATAAGTCATTTGACTATATTTATTTCCCTTTTTAAAAAAAATCTTTACTATTTCTGTGTGTGAGCGTGAGTGCGCATGCGCCTACGTGTGTGTGTGTGTGTGTGTGTGTGTGTGTGTGTGTGTGTGTCTGTCTGTGTGTCTGTCTGTCTGTATCTACTTTAGAGTGCTTGGCAGGAATCTGGAAGTCAGAGGATGGTATAAGGACGTTGGGTCAGGGTGGGCAGGGGTGGTGCACGCCTTTAATCCCAGCAGAGGCAGGCAGATCTCTGTGAGTTCAAGGCCAGCCTGGTCTTAGAGTGAGTCAGGATAGACATGGCTACACAAAGAAACCTTGTCTTGAAAAACAAACAACAACAACAGAAAAAAAGACATCAGGTCATTCCACTCTATGGGTCCCAGAGATTGAACTCAAAGACCTCAGTCTTGACAGAACGCCTTTACCCTCTGAGCCATTTCTCTTTCTCTGGCTTGAATGTATTTAATTTAGATCATCTTAGTATTCTGGAATAATTTTTTAATTAAGATTGTTTTTTGCATTGCAAGCTCATATGGTCCCTACTTTTATTTTCAGTTATGTTGCCTAACACATACTGGGCAATAATGGAATTGAATCAGAGACAGAGATAGTTTTAGTCCGTTCCTGTCTCAGAGTTTAGTCTTGTTTTTCACGTGTGATAAAGCTAGCAGTGAGCCCTTGAAGGTTCCTCACATTGCTCGAAGAGGCATGTGCCACAGTCAGGAGCCCCGGCTCTGCAGCTGGACGCCTGTATTTGCAGTCCTGCTAAGACGAGGCTCTGGCCCCTCCGGTAGCCAGCATGTGTGTGATGATGCATCCAATTGTGGAGGGAAGCAGTTCTCCGCAAGCTTGAGCAAGTAGACCTTGGAACTGGCATGCTTGACCATTTTCCCTATTATTTCCAGGCTACTTGACCCTAGGACCCTCAGGAAGTACAGGCTGGTCACATGACAGTTTGGCTTTGGGGAGTGTGTGCATCCTGTTGAACTGTCTTTTTTTCTTGGTGTTTTTGTTTTTCTGAGATAGGGTCTGTCTATATAGACTCACTATATAGACCTCTGCCTGACCTCTGCCTGTGTCTGCCTTCCAGGTGCTCCCATTATAGGCATGTACCACTGCTGGTCTGAACCTTTTTACCTCCAGCCAGAAGTTGAGGGCCATTTGTCTGGTTGTGCAGTAGGACTTCTGGCCTTGGCTAAGAGGTTTCACCAAGGGGGTCTTGCCGATGTAGGGTATTAGGTGGGCCCACCCCCCACTAGTCTGCTTCTCTGTCTGCATTAAATTCTCCACAGCTTTCCCCAAGGCGCCCCACATTTTGTCCTTTATGCTGCACAGAATCTCAGTGTTGTCCTTTACTGCTCTGGCGTAGGCTGGATGCCAAAAACTGCAAACGCATCAATCTTGGAGGAAGTCAGGCGGCTGGCTACCTGCAGCGGCTGCTCCAGCTGAAGTATCCGGGGCATCTGGCCGCCATCACGCTCAGCCGAATGGAGGAAATCCTGCAGGAGCACAGCTACATTGCTGAGGACTACGGGGCAGGTGATTCAGGGGGCCTTGGTACGAGTGTGACCCTTGTTTGCTCAGCACCCTTCTCCCCTTTTGGTGCTCACTCTGTGAGATTATTCAGCAAACTAATTGTCATAAACAGGTTCCCGTCACACATGGTAACTTGTGCCTCCAGAACAACTTCCAGCTAGGTTTTTGTTTTTGTTTTTTTTTAAAGATAACATTTTTTTTTGCCAGGCAGTGCTTGTGCACACCTTAAATTCCAGTGCTGGGGAGGAGGCTGAGGTAGGCGGACCTCTGAGTTCAAGGTCAAACTGGTCTACAGAGTTCCAGGACAGCCAGAGCTACACAGAGAAACTATGTCTCAAAAATAAACAAACAAAACCTTTGAGACCAATTGAAATGGCTTTATATTACATCCTTAGAGTGATGTCAGGATACTTAGTTTTTCAGCGTATTTTGAGCTTTTGTTTTTGAGTCAGAGCCTCCTTATAAAGCCTGGTCTGCTCCATCTCCATTTAGCCCCTCATCTTCCATCTTCCTGCCTTGGCCTCTGAGTATCTTGAACTTTTAGTTGTAGTTTACATTGATGTTCTTTTGGTTAATGTTCCTTATTACCCAACCGTGATGAAAATAATGTCTTCCTTACAAATGCAAATAATTCAGATAAAACCCAAGAACTATGGTCAATACTATTAGACAGCTCTTTCCCACAGTGTGTGACTGGGTTTTCTTGTGGTCATTAAAGGTACTGGCCTTTAGCTGACTGCTTCTGAGCTTTGGAAGGACAAAGTAGTATAATGCCTTTATTTGCTCTTTAGTCTTTCAACAGAAAGCTTCTTTAGTGTACTGCAAGGACAGGGTGCTAGAAGGTAATGAAGACTGTACCCACATGTCCTATCTTTGGGGGAAAAAGGGCCTGTGAGATGGCTCAGCAGGCACATGGTCTTGCTTCTAGAACCCACATGCTGGAAAGAGCAAACCAACTTTAGCAAGTTGTCCTCTGACTTCATATGTAGCCCATGGTATGCACATAAGCACACACACACACACACACACACACACGTGAAAGAAAAAAAAATGATTGAAGCTGAGGTTGTAGCTCAGATGGTAGAGTAGTGGCTGCCCTGGGTTCCATCCCCAGCTCCACGTGAGCCAGGTATACCTGACAGACTTCAGTCCCAGAACTTGGGAGGTAGAGGTAGAAGGATCAGAATCCAAGGTTGGTCACCTTTGCCTCACGGTGAATCTGAGGCCTTCAGAGACTGTATGAGACCCTGCTTCGAAGAAACAAACCTGGAGGGCGGAGTAACGGCTCAGAGCACTTGCTGCTTCCGCAGAGGTTCAGTTTGGGGCATCCACTTAGTGGCTTGCTGCCATCCCCAGTTCCAGTTGCAGGGTGTCTGCTGCCTTCCTCTGGCCTCCGTGGGCATCAGGCATGCACAGGTAGGCAGAACACTCATGCAGAAAAAATGTAAATAAGTAATCTCAAAACAGTCACACACAGGTATACTCAAAACCCAACAAAACAAGCAAGCAAAAAATAAGCCCAACTGTGGTAAAAATACAGAACATATAATTTACCGTGTACCTTTTTTTCTTTCTTTCGCTCTCTCTCTTTTTTATTACTTGCTTTTTGGATAGGCTTCCTGTGTAAACCGAGACTGACATCAGACTCCTGGCTCTCCTGCCTTAGCTTCCCAATTGCATGGTTTATTTTAACCCCATTCTGAGTGGTGGTTACAAGCTGTGTCTTCAGAACACCTTTGTTAAGCACCTGTATTTTATGAGGCACAAAGAAGTTGTGGAAATAGACAATTGAGAGAAAATTTGTGGGCTCTCTTTTTTTGGTATACTTTGGTATTAGGTTCATTGTTTGTTTGCTTTTATGAGACAGTCTCACTATGAAATCCTGACTCACAAACGCCTGTAATTCCAGTTCAGGGCATCTGATGCCCTCTTGTGGCTTCCATGAGCATTACATGCATGTGGTACACAGACATATATGCAGGCAAAATACTCCTGCCCATAAAATAAACTAAATAGCATTTAATTCTGTAAATTTCCCTTTTCAGCACTGCCGCAGTATCTGCTTCCCATGGGTTTTGATACATTTTCATTGTTTCTGAGTTTACAAATATTTCCTAACCTCTCCAAGACTGCTTCTTTCAATGATTGTTTAGAAATATGTTGAGATGCCTTTCTGTGATTTATCTCTGGTTTAATTCCGTTGTGGTGAAAGAACTGTGTTTGACGTTGGCTGACCTTGTTTATCGTATGACCCAGCATGTAGTCATCTTCGGCAGATGTTCCTTACACAGTTGAAGGGCACGTGCTCTCCTGGGTAGGTGTGGAAGTATCATTTAGTGTCTGGTGGTGATGATGGTGAGTGCTGCTGTAGCCTTGATCACCTTCTTTCTACTGGTTCTGCTGATAATCAGGACACGCATGCCGCTGTCACCGGGAGTGACTGTGGCTATCCGTATTTCTCCTTTCAGTTCTGTCACGAAGGACAAGACAGAGGTAAACCCTCCATTTCTGAGCTGTGTTTCCTGGCCAGATCTGTCACCCATGCTGTCAGTTTTCTGGCATTGTCTTGTTAGCTGCATGTTTAACACTGTATCTTCTTGTCGGTTGACCTTTTGCCACTGTGTGGCCTTCCTTTTTATTTTAGCAGTGTGTGTACATTCTTGCTTTGAAGACTGCTTGAACATTCAGAGTCACTGTACCAGGGCTAGGGAGATCGAGGCAGAGGCAGATGGATCTCTGACTTTGAGGCTAACCTGGTCTGTTAAGTTCCAGGCTAGCCAGGGATCCATAGTGAGACCTGTCTCAAGAAAAGAAAAGAGTTAGCCCAAGCTTTCTTTAATACAATTTACATTGGCATATCGTTCTATTTGTTTATTTAGCAATAGGGTCTCATGTGGCTCAGGCTAGCCTCCAAATTCGCTGGATATCTGCGGATAACCTTAAACTCCTAATTCTCCTGCTTCTACTCCAGTGCTTAGAAGGACAGGCCCTGCCACTCTTGACTGGCATCCCTTTACCTCTAATCCACTTTGCCTCTGTAATTAAGGTGCATTTACAGTTGTTGAGTTATAATAAATGTTTATTACTCTCATTCCACTGGGGATGGCAGTCAGGCCTTGTGCTCCTCAGCAGCATCCTGTGCGTACTGAGACCATGTATTTGTGTTTGAATTTAGAACTGCTATTTTATTTATTTTTTTCCCTTTTTTCTTGCCTTTTTTGGGTTTATTTTGAGGCAAGGTATTGCTTGATGTTGGTCATAGGTATTGGAGTAGAGAGTAAAGCTCTCTAGAGAGAAAAGCTCGCCAAGATGCTAAGCCTTCATTTTCTGCAGGAGCAGAGGGGGAAGACTAACATCCAGCTAGCTCGCTCCATTTACTTTATTCAAACATCTACAAGGTTATTTGGGGCTGAGAAAGGGCCCAGCTACTGAAGTTCTCTTGTTCTTGCTGCCTGCGAGGGCAGACGACCCGTACAGATCTCTAGCCGTAATCAAAAGAGCTCCAGGTTTGCCAGGTTTGCAAACTCACACAGCACCAGGTACAGATTTTCCAGAGAGACGACATTTCTTCGAGGTTCAGACAGTCCCCAAACAAATTCTCTGGCTTCTACTGACTGACCCAAACATAGCAAAGGCTTTGCTGAATCATTTCTCTCAAAGCCAGAGAGAGAGGCTTTACCCTCCATCTCACTGCAGCAGGTTCTCACTCTGTGCTGTGGCTGGCTCGGGCTCGCTGTCTACTCCAAGCTTGCCTTGAACTGCGAGATCCCGGAACCAATACGTGGGGTTAAGGGTGAGCATCACCACGCTCAGCTAGACTTCTTTAGATTCCATTTCATTTTTTCTGTTTTTTCCCTCCCCTTGTGCCTGGATTGTTTAGGTGATTACTAGGAAATACAGCAAAGTGTAGCTTTTCCTCATCTGTGCAGATTCGGTGTTGATCACTTCAAGGTGGCAATGTGATTTTCAGTTCAGGTTATCAAACCTGTTTTTCCTTCACTCTGGCTGTTCCAGCTTCCTTGTGTGATTTCTCTCTGGAGCCTGTTGGAGCAGGTCTGTGATGCCTGGGTTCTGAGTGTGATCACGTGTGCCTAGCATCGACCCTCTGCCTTGCTGCTCACAAGGCTTTCACTCTCTAACGCCCCCAAACTGTTTCTTTGAAGAGTTGCAGAAGTGGCGATGTCCTGATTACTATGAGAACAATGTCCACAAGATGCAGCTCCCCTTCTCCAGCAAGCTCCTGGGTAGCACGCTGACGGCGGAGGAGAAGCAGGAGCGGCGACAGCAGCAGCTTCGAAGGCTGCAAGAGCTCAACGCCCGGCGGCGGGAGGAGAAGCTGCAGCTGGATCAGGAGCGGCTGGAGCGGCTGCTGTATGTGCAGGTGACCGCAGCGTGGTGCTTGCCCCCCCCACCCCCGCGTTCCTCTGCCTGGTGCTTCCAGGAAGTGGCCCTCCCCTCTGGTTCCCTTGGCTATAACACGCATTGGCTGGCAAGTAACCTTAGGAATCGGGGTCCAGAGACCAGACTCATCGAGATGATTGGTGATTAGCAGCAGGCGTCCGTAGAGCGCCGTGGACGCCAGCTCTATTTATTGGCTTATTTTGTTGTTTTTGAACTTTTCCACTAAGTGCAGCGTGCGCGGTGCACAGATCTTAGGATAGGCCTCTCAGTGAGTGCCACAAGTGACAGGAGTACATGTCCCTGCTGTCAGGCAGCATCGCCACCACATCTTAGTGACTCCTTCCCACTCAAAAGTGGCGGCATCGTGATGTCTGTTACCGCAGATTAGTCTTGCCGAGTTAGATGGTGCTGAGCCCCGTATGTGATGCTAGCTGGCCCAGAGTTGGAGAGGAGGGCCAGTGTGACTCTGTGGTAGGAGCTGGGGGCTGAATCGGGAACCCTGAGGGCCTCTTCCCTGACCCCGCTTGTCTCTGCTGGCTTTTGAGCTCCTTTCCCCTTGATGATGGCCCAGCCTGTCTCTGAGAGTAGGCTGTGACTGCTCTGGTTTCAGGAGCTCCTCGAGGATGGCCAGATGGATCAGTTCCACAAAGCTCTGATAGAGCTGAACATGGACTCCCCGGAAGAACTGCAGTCCTACATACAGAAGCTCACCTTGGCAGTGGAGCAGGCTAAACAGAAAATCCTGCAGGCTGAAGCCAACCTGGAGGTGGATGTGGTGGACAGCAAGCCAGAGGTGCCTGGAGCCAGGGGAGGGAAACCCTGGGTCCTTAGCTTGATGACAAGTGCCTTTCTCACTGAGCCATCTTTCCAGCCTTCAACTTCCTCTTTTTGAGACCCAGTTTCATACAGCAGCTTAGGCTGGCCTTGAACCCAGTATGTAGCCATGAATGACCTTGAACTTCTGATCCACCTGCTTCTACCTCCCCAGCGCTGGGATTTTAAGTGTGTGCTGCAACCATGTATGACTGACATGCTGGGAGTTGTCCCGGGCAGCTCGATGAATGCTAGGCATGCACTCTGTCAACCAAGCTCTCTCTCCAGCCCTCTAGTCAGCTTGCTTTAAACTCTTTATTTCCGGCGTTTGGGGATGATAGGTGCAGTGAAAAGGTCACGGTCAGTGCGATTGATGCTAGGTATGGGGTAGCGCTCATCAGTGACGTCACAGCTGTTTGAGTCAGTGTGGAGCTTGCTCTTGGAGTGCAGGCTCACAGCTGGAGCTTCACCACAGAGGCAGTCTCAGCCTCCAGTGACTGCTTTTCAAACCTTTTCTGCTTAGGACCCCAATGAACACAGAGACGTGTTCCCCAGTGTGTAGGTGCAGTGCTGCTGTTTACTGAATGAAAGCACAGCCGCACACCGGCGAGAAGGATGTCTTCATTTTGACGTAAGAGTTGAATCCTGGCCGAGTGTGGATACCGTGGGACGCAGAGGAACTGCAGTAGCTCTGTGGTTCCTCGTTGATCAGTGCTCGAATTATACAGCGGTCGGTGTTGAGAACTTTACCTTGCATAAGCGTGGGACTAGGTGTGATCTGTATATTCGTGTATATGTTTATGTATATACATGCTCTGGTTACCTCAGTCTAGGAAAGAAGGGACCTCTGCTCCCCTCACTGTCACCAGGCACCCTAGACCAGCTTCCACTGAATCCCTGGGCATTTTCATTTGCTTTTCCAGGCTTCATGCAATGTTCAGACCGGAGCTGGCTTTCTGGAACTCAGAACCGTATTGTCTGTTGAACATTGATCCATTAAGATGCTCTTTTTGGTTCTCTGAGACACAGTGTTTCTCTGTGTAGCTTTGGCTGTTCTGGACTCCCTTTGTAGACCCGGCTGACTTTGAACTCACAGCCCGAGTGCTGGGATTCCAGGTGTGCACCTCCACACCAGGCTCATTAACATATTCTTGAGACATAAAAGTACCAAAACATATTCCTAAGTACATAAAAGGTCTGATGTAGGCGAGGGCTTTTGAATCCAGAGTGAAAACAAGCTGCTGAAGGTGGGATCTGAGGCTGCTAGGGAGCAGCTGGGGCTGCTGGGGAGCAGCTGAAGGTGGGATCTCAGCAGTAGGGAGCTGCTTTTCTCTGTTTCTTTTCCTACATTATGTGCAGATTAATTGTCCATTAGATAGTTACGTGCCAAGCTTTCACCATTTCCTCTGTCTCATCACAGCATTGCCTTACCTTGTCTGTGCTCTGGGGACATGCAGCAGATCTTTGCGGGCTTGGGAAGCTTTAGGTGTATTTCAGAACTTGTTTTAGGAGCCTGGAGACATGGCATTGGCCCCTCAAGCATGAGTGTTGATTTTGGATCCTCAATACTCAGGCAAAAAGCTGGGCATGGTAGAATATGCCTAAAATCCTAGCCCAAGGATCTCAGAGCTCGCTGGCCAGACAGTCTAGCCCAGCCAGTGAGCATCAGGTTCAGGGAGAGACTGTCAGAGAGTTAGGTGGAGGGACGGGAGAGCTGGTTCAGCTGTTTGAGAGCATACACTGCGCGTTCAGAGGACCTGAGTTCATTCATTGTTCAACATCCACACTGGGTGCCTCACAACTACCTCTGTCTCCAGCGTCAGAAACCTGACGCCTCAGGGCTCTTTGGGCAGATGCACGCGCATGCGCACACACACACACACACACACACACACACACACACACAGCCCCACACAGATGTACACACACAGAATTTTTTTATGTATCTGAGTAAGATGGAGAGCAGTAGGGGAAGACACCAGACTTAAGTCTCTCACTGGCCACACGTATGTGCAGTCATCTGTCCATGCATGCATGCCTGCACCCACACACAGGTTGCTCTCTGTATAGCAAGTTTGCTGTAGTACTCTGTTGTTGGACACTGACTGCTGGTGAGTAGAATGAGTTACAGTTCTTCGTCCTGGGGTAAGCTCCGCCATGATACCGGCTAACCTATTTTCCTTTTCAGTATTCCCACCAGTGTAATTCAATTAGAGTGACGTGACTAGGTGTGGGCCCTCTAGAATAGATATGAAACCCAACTGTGGAGTAAAGGCCGAGTTGGTAATGTAGCTGGGAGTTTGAGCCAGCATCCCCTAGTGTCCATTTTTCCTACAGACCTGAAGTGCAGAATTACTCTCATGAGAATGCTGTAGGGGCTAGACTTTGTTAGTTCTCTCTCTCTCTCTCTCTCTCTCCCCCTTTTCTTGAGGCAGGGTCTCACTCGATAGCCCTGGCTGGCTTCGAACTCCACCTGCCTCTGCGTCCTGGATGCTGGGCTTAGGGGTGTATGTCACCACACCTGGGCTTTTTTTTGTTTTTAAGAGTTTGGTGTATGCGTGTGCGTGCTGTAGCGCACAAACATGAAGGTCAGAGGACAACTTTTGACAGTTAACTCTCTCCTTCCCCCATGTAGGTTTCAGGAATTGAACTCAGGTTGTCAGTTTTGCGACAAGCGCTCTCCCCTTTAAGCTGTCTGCCGGTGTCTTTTAGTCTTTACTAAAAGTTGACTCGTGCTGTTCTCCCCCCACCCCCCGTGTGAATTGCTTTTTGGTTTCTGCACGGTGTTTAGAATGTTGGGTGAGACGCCAACATTTTCAGGGTAGAATTGTACTGAGCTTTGCTGGATCAGATCCCCTGGTGCTTGCTCATCTGCTGTGTTCTGTCCTCAGACGCCTGACCTGGAGCAGCTGGAGCCCTCCCTGGAGGATGTGGAGAACATCAATGATTTCGAGCCCTTGTTCTCAGAGGAAACACCTGAAGCAGAGAAGCCTGTCACCACAGTCCAGGTTTGACTACCGCCCCCAAGACCACACATACATTTTGAAGCCGGTTGCATAAGTGACTGGCCCGGTCTTCTTCTCTGGGAGCGTTGGAAGCCCCATTGCGCCTCAGGCAGGGCCACCGCTACTCTCGGCCCCAGCCAGAGGCTCTTCCCCTGGCCGTGGGTTGAGGGGCCGGCACCACCCCGGATGTGAGCGCTGATGGCAGAGGCATCTCCAGACCTGCACGCTGGCTCTCAGGGTCTCCCTTACATTTCAGCCAACATCATCCCTCTGGGCTCCGTGCCCCTGTTGTGATGGTGGCAGCAGGATAAGCTGAGTGGAGCTGAGCCCTTGGTGGGAGGAGGGGCTAAACCAGGGTGGGTAGAGGCAGGGTCTTTCCCTTTGGGCCTCTTCACTGCTGCTCTCCAGAGTCCCCTCCTGTAACTTGGGGCCTGGCACACTGTATGGGGATTTGTCCCTCTGAGCTTGAGCAGAGGTAGAAGGTGGAGCCTCGAAGTGAAGAGAGGTGAAAGGTGGTTCTGTCCTGAACCAGGAAGCTGGGCTGGAGGAAATGTGGTTTGAGAAAACTGACAGCTGAAGGAATTGTCATCATGGTCTAAAAACATCTTTTAAACCTTGGGTTTGAAGCCCGTGTTTAACTTGGCAGCGTATCATCAGCTGTTTGTTGGGACAGAAAGGATTCGTGCTCCTGAGATTATTTTCCAGCCATCTCTCATAGGAGAAGAGCAGGCGGGGATTGCGGAGACCCTTCACTACGTCCTGGACAGGTGAGCGGTGACGCCACCCATCCTCTTGTGAGTCTCTTCCTGGGTGTGCCATGGGAAAGGCCGCTGATGGGCACTGGGGAGGGCTGCAGCTCTCTGCACCGACCTGACCTAGGCCAGCAGGCAGAGCAGGGGCAGGCTCTGTTCATTTGTGAGCTCTGTGGACTTAACCTGTGAGTCTGAGCATCAGGGAATATGCCCCGGCTTTCATATGAAACTTGACATTGCTAAAAGCCAGTGATCATAGCCGGGGGTGGGGTGGGGAGGGTGGGTGGTGGTGGTGCACAGAGGCAGGTGGACTGCTATGAGTTCGAGGCCAGCCTGGTTTACAAAGCGAGTCCAGGACAGCCAAGGCTACACAGAGAAACCCTGTCTCAAAAAAACCAAACAAAACATTGATCATTTATGTATTTTTTGAGTTAGGGTCTCCCTGTATATTCAGTTGCCTTGAACTTGAAGCTCCCAGAGTAGCTGGGATCGTAAATGTACACCACCATACCCAGCAAAACCAGTATTTTTTTAAAATTTTATTTTATTTTTAATTATGGGGACAGTATGAACACACGAATACAGGGACCTCTTGGGTCCCCTGCAAAAGGAGTGCATACTCTTGAAAAAAAAAAAAAGTGTGTGTGTTTGTGTGTATGATTATGAGTGTTTTGCCTGCATGCATGTACATGGACTGTTTGTGTGCCTTGGAAGTTAGAAGAGGGTGCCGAATTCTCTGGAACCGGAGTTACAGATGGTTGTGAGCTACCACGTGAGTGCTGGGACTTGAACGCATGTCCTCTGGAAGAACGACTAGTGTTTGTGGTATGCACTCTTAACCAGTTAGCCATCTTCTCAGCCCCAAGACTACTGATTTTTTTTTTCTTTTCTGTTTTTTTGAGACAGGGTTTCTCTGTGTAGCCCTGGCTGTTCTAGTGCTTATACTCTGTAGAGCAGGCTGCCCTCATGCTCAGAGATCGGCCTGCCTCTGCCTGCTGGGTGCTGGGATTAAAGGTGTGGACCGCCAGCGCCTACTGAGTCTAGTGGGTTTCACATCACTCCCCCAGCACTGCAGTGCTTAGGAAGGACATCCCCATTCTTGCAGGCAGCCGTTTTTCCAGAGCCTACATTTCTCTCTGAATGTGCCTGCCACTCACCCAGGTGTTTCCACCCTGAGTCCTCTTCTCTCCAGTTGGGTGAACGGGGAGAGTGGCCTGCAGCTCTCTGGCTGCTCCTGATGATAACAGGGTGGGGCAGTGGGCATTTGGTCCTAAGCATGGTTGCCATGGTACTCTGGGCTTCCTCATTGTTCAGCACAGGCTCGTCCCTGCTTTCTACAGCTAACTCTCTCCCAAAAGGCACAGCTTTCTCCCTCTCCTTCGTCTCCCTTCTCCACGCAGCCGCTGGGGTTTTCAGCTTGCCTGCCCTCCAGGGTTTTTTTATTTTTATTTTATTTTTCTCCTCAGCTTTAATAAAATGATCCTCCAGCTTTAAAAAAGTATTACAGAAGCAGAAACATTCTAATCTCTGGGCTGCATCCTGTAGAGCTGTGAATGAAAGACAAAAATACTGTTTAGTCCCTTCTAGTTTGTCGTGTAGACACGGATAGGTGCTGCACCCAGAGCTTGCCTTTTCAGGTCTGTCTTCAGTGTGTTCCAGTAGCCAACGCAGAGCATCCATCTTCTCCTAGGTACCCAGAGGCCATTCAGGATACCCTGGTCCAGAACGTTTTCCTGACTGGTGGGAACGTGATGTACCCGGGCATGAAGGCCAGAGTGGAGAAGGAGCTGCTGGAGATGAGGCCCTTCCAGTCCTCCTTCCAGGTACTGACTGCTCTTCCCGCCCACTGTTAGTGATTGGCATCCCGGGGACTGGCTGATTAGTGGTGACTGCCAATGTAAAGGTGTGAATGGCTGGGTTTGGCAATTCCGTCATCTACTGCAGCGGTTCAGTTCTGGCCTTGTCTGTCAGCCTCATTCAACTGATGCAGGATGAGAATCCTGCTTATTTAGTGCTCTGTTTGTCTATTAGTTAACAGTGTTGAACATATTCTGAAATCAAAAGAGTGTCCTTAGCATAAGGGGACTGTCCCTCCCGCAGGCAGAGCATCTGAACATTTCCCCACAGTGCTGTTGTCTCGTTGTGCTTATCTCCCGACATGTCTTCTTATTCTGGTAACCGGGAAGGTGCTTTGATGGCTCTTTTCTGCATAGCTGTTATTTTAGGTCATGCAGGACCAGGAAGGAGCCAGGAGTCATGAGTCATGTGATTAATTTACATTTAGGAAGACGGTATGAGATCAGCCTGAACTAATGAGTGAACTCAAGGCGGCCTAAGTTACATAGACAAATTCTCAAAAAGCTGGGGGTAGGGGGGAGATTTCCCTAGATTAGCAATGCTCGATCAGAGAAGTGGAGGAAGTCCCCGGATGGGCTGAGCATCCAGTGAGGCACACAGGAAGCCATAGCCGTGGCTGTGCGCTTGGAGAAGGTGAAAGGTGCTGTCTGAGCAACTTAGGGCTCCCCCTGGGAGAGTGGGTCACCCCAAGGATCCAGAACCAAATCACAGCCTTAAGGTCACTTGGGAGCTGAAGGACATCGCAGCAGAGTCGAGGAGAGAGGCAGCGAGAGAGGGGGAACAGTAGTGTTGACACCAAGGAGTGGCATTTCAGAGTGTGAGCCTGAGGCCGCCAGGGAAGCAAGATCTCCAATTTGGCAAGCCCAGAAGCCTCCTGTGATGGCTGGGAGAGCCCTGGTTGTAAGAGTGCTGCCCCATACCCCACCCCCACCCTCCTGCTCCATTTTTAGTGGGGAGGACAATGAGTGTCAAGGCAGCAGCCCCTCAGTTTCAAGTCCACAGGCCGAATACAGCCGTGGCTCATGTACGTGTACGGTTTCAGGCTTAGTGTGGAGCCTTTGTCTGGATGCCTGAGGCTCTGAGCGCAGTCTGCCTTATGATACAAACGGGACAAATTGCATTGTTTCTCTTTTGCTTGTTTTTACTGTATTTGTGATTGTTTTACCATACTGTCAGTGGATCTTCGAGCCACTTACGTGCTGTGCAGGTACCCTACCAAGTCAGCCATGTCCCAGACAACTCAAATGAGCCAGAGTAAAAATAGAAAACATTGGAGGGGCTGGAGCGATGGCTCAGTGGTTAGGAGCACTTTCTGCTCTTGCAGACGACCTGGGTTTAATGGTAGCTCACAACTGTCTTGATCTGTAAATCAAGTTCCTGGAGATACACGTTCAACAGACATGTGCATGGTACACAGGCACCTGTTCAGGCACACACACCCACACACAGATCTGCGCGCATGTGAACCCGCCCCTGTGCAACTGTGTGCTCTTCCCAAATGGCTGCTCTCGAAATAGAGGCATCACCTGGGCAGCACCACCTTCTGTGTGTTTCTGAGGCTGCAGAGATGGGGTGTGGCCGAGCCTGTAGAGCCCAGGAAGGAGACCTGTCTTCAGAGTGCCTCTGCTGCTTGTTGCAGGTTCAGCTTGCCTCGAACCCTGTGCTGGATGCCTGGTACGGTGCCCGAGACTGGGCCTTGGACCACCTGGAAGACAGTGGAGCCTGGGTCACCAGGAAGGACTATGAAGAAAAGGGGGGCGAGTACCTCAAGGAGCACTGTGCCTCCAACACCTACGTCCCCATCCGCCTGCCTAAGCAGGCCTCACGTGCCTCAGAGACCCAGACTTCTGGGAGAGGCTCGGGGGCCAGTGGAAGTGCAGCTGGTGAGCAGGCCTAGCAAAGGGCACTCCAAGAGGGCCTGTGCTTCACCCTTGCCATCTACGCAGTATTTGGGACAATTGTCCCATGTCGCTGCCTGTCTACCTTGTCTGGCTGCTGACTGGAGTCCTCCGGGGAGCACGCAGAGAACAGCAGGCGATCTACCTCAGTGAAGCACAGGGTGGCCTCCGGTGGAGACCCACGGGCAAGCTGTGGCCCTGCTCTACTCAGCAAGGAGGGGAGACGGGCAGACCCTGGAAGAGGACAGGCACGGAGTGTTCCTCTTTGCACTTGAAAGCTTTTGTTGTTGCTGTTTTAAAAGCTCGAAAGTTCCCAGTGTGGTGTTCACTCTTCCGCGTGTATCACCGGCCCGTCACTGCCCAGGATGTGCTCAGAGGTGGTGGTGGAGTTATGGGAGTGTCATCCGCTGTGTCTCAGGAGTGGAAAGACACCCGCACCCCGACCCTGTGTCTTTGGGGTACCCAGTCCGAATGGATGGTGGTGCAGCCCAGCCTTTTCACTGCTACCCCACTGGGAACTCTCCCACGTGATGAGGCCTTCCCAGAACTTTTCTGTTTTGTGGATTTGTTGGCACCATGCCCTTTTCAGGCCACTCTGCAGAAGTGATGGAGGGGAGGTCATCCTAAGGACTTTTTGTGTAGCCACCTCTCTTTACAGTATGGTCTTGACAGGTAGGTGCCCTCTTCCTCTCTGGCTGCTTGAGGACTCAGGGTCTCACAGCACAGCTCAGGCTCAGCTCACTCTTCCTGATGATGCACCACACTGAACACCCCCTTTTATAGATTCTTGGTAAGAATTTTAGCTCTCAGACACACACAAGAACTAAGTTCTTTGGCTGCAGAGCTAATGGCAGCGTAGAATCCCTATGTCTAGACCAGTCCTCGGGGTCTAAGACGATGCTAGCCAGAAGGGCCAGTGTAGGTAGGGGGTAGAAGACCCTGACATCTGACCCATGAGCTCCTAAGGCATTTCCTGCTGAGTCGGCCATGCTGGGCCAGGGGCTAATGAGATGGCAGGAAGAATTTGGACCATCCTCGTAGGAGAGATGTGTTCATAGCATCACCCAAGGCAAGATGCTGCTGGCCACTGGCCGTCTCATCTTCAGTCATCTTCAGTCTGCAGCTTAAATGAGACTGCCGTGGAGGTCAGGCGTGGGGTGAAGGGCCCTCGTACTTCACACCGTGAAGCAGGTAGTAATCTGGACTGTTCAGGTTTTAGGTTGGTGATGAACACAGGAGGAGACGAGCCAAGGCAAGGAAAGGATGAAGGGGCTGAGCTGCAAGCTCTCTAGTTTTGTCTCCTGTGAAGTATGCCATCACTTTTTATGTTCAGCCTCCACATGACCCACAGGGAATCCTGCCTGTTCCCAGAGCTAGCCAGGACTTTGCTGCCTGCGACCTTCTAGGCCTTCACACAATCATCCTCCATGTACAACTAGACCCTAGCTGGTCCCTTCTAAAAGCAGCAATGTTTCTCCAACATCAGGGGTTAGCTCATGCAGTTCAGAGGGGCCGTGGGCATGGCCTACAGAGCTGTGAAAGAAGAAACATCTTGTTCTGTCCCCTCTCCTCCCTTCAGAGCAGCCCTAGGAAACAAGTCCTGGGTCTCGCCAGCCTGTGAGGTTGGTGAACACCTCGCAAGCTGGGGTTTGTTTCTTTGTCAGCCATCCCAGCCTGGATATCACCTGGCCCTTGGTGGGGCTTGAGGTCGGTGGACATTCTGTAATCTAGACAAACTCCTGGGGACTGGTTTTAGTTTTGGTGGGTAGGCGCACCTGCTCTTTCCCTGCTCTTCCTTTGCACCTCGGACTACTCCAGCAGTGATTTGCCCTGGACTCATCACACGTCGAGTGACATCTGCGAGGCTGACAGCTGCATTGGTCATACCCATGCCTCAGGGGCACTGGTGTACCATTACAGGTCCACAGAGTGGCTTAGTAGTAGAGCGAGTGCCTTGCATGCAGGAGCCCGTGGGTTGAGGCCGGAGTAACAGAACAGAACATCCTCCTGTGACTGGGGCTTCTGCTGATAGCGTCAGTCAGCCCTGGAGGCTGGCGTAGGCATTCTCATGCTGGAGTAGCATGGTGCATAAACACAGGTGATGGTTGGTCAGAGTTTTCCCTCCCGTCCTTGACATCTTTTCCCGCATTCTGGCCCTCAGACATTACAGTGCTGCTGAGCCTCACTGCAAAGTTGGGAACATACCAGTCAGTCAGTCCTAGAGCACCTCACTGTGGGAATAGGCTGGTGAGCCAAAAGGTCCTCTGGTGCCACCTAGTGGCGTCCTGGGGAGCCACACGACACAGATGCAAAGTGGGCTCTCTGAATTCAGGGCTGATTTTTGCAAAGGACCAAATTTATTTGTAAAGCAGGGCCCACTATGAAACCAAGATGGTGCTGCCTCAGTCCTACCACTGTCACCACCCACCCTGCTCCCTTGTTTTTGTGTCAGGGTCTTGCTGCGTATGGTGAACTGGCTTCAAACCCTAGGTCCTCCCACCCCCCAGCCTTTCTGTACTGGGATTAGTAGCTGAACTACCTCACACAATCTGGGAAAGGGCCAAATTTGAGAGTGCTTCCCTCAGAGCATTGGATGAGGAACTTACAGCTCAGGCATACTCTGGGACAAGAAATGTTTTGGTGGAAGATTCTTCAAGGAGATTTTCAAGTAGTCTGGTAGCTCTGGCTCTAATACCAGTACTTGGGAGAAGACGGCCCAGGAAGGTAAGAGTTCAAGGACAGCGGAAGTGGCCTCCAGAAAGCAGAGCCTGCTGATTGTCAAGAAAGAGATGTCCCCCTTCTCCCTGCAAGCTTGAAAAAGCAATGCCCCCAAGAGCTTCTTGAAGCTGTTTCCAAGAGCCTGGTGTGATGAAGCCATAGTGGAGATGGCTGGCCACCCAGCTTTGCCCTTAGCTCTAGGGTGAGCTCTTGCATGGAAAGGCATGATCCTCATCCTGTTTTGAGTCTGTTTGAAATGCTGTGTGAAAGAAAGGAATGATATGAGCCATCTGGGTTTCTGTGCAGACCATGTTCTGTTTTTGTTCTTAAAGTGCGTTTGGACTGAGAATGTAGCTCGGCGGAGTGCTTGCCTAGCATGCACACAGCCCAGGCTTTGGTGGCCAGTGCAGCACAGCCCTGGTGTGGTTTCATAATCCCTGCACTTGGGGGGGGGAGGAGGCAGGAGAGTCGTCCTTGATGCATGGTGAGTTTGAGGCCAGCCTGAGACTCCCATCTCCATAAAAGGAAAACACCCATTTAAATTGTCACTGTGGCTTGGTTGTGACCACCGGGCAATAAGGTCCCTGTGCACATCTCTGCTTTTAGAGACAAAGGGCTAAGTTGCTGCGATGGCAGAGGAGCTTTGTGAGTTTTCATTTTCCTCTTCTGCGATCTGGACTTAGTCTCACACTACATTCTCAGCTCTTGGCTGGCTGAGACAGGAGGATCACATAAGTAGCCATTCTGTGCTACTTATTAGTAAGACCATCTTAACAAAACAACTAAAGTATTTAAAAATAAAGCACTCTGAGAGCACATATTTTATCTTAGTTTTGATCTTTGAAAACTAAGTCTCATGGAAGCCAGGCTGGCAGAGATGGCAGAGAATGGCCTTGAACTCCTGACCCCCTGCCTCTGCCTCCCAGCACTAGGATCAAGGTGTATGCCACCACACCCAGCTTATGTCTCATCTTAAGATGCATTTTATGTGTGTGTGCCTTCGTGAGTTTCTCTGCATCACGTGTGCAGGAGCCTGCAGAGGCTAGAAGAGAAAGCCTGATCCCCCGGAACTGTTTACAGGTTGTTGTGAGCCCCGTGTGTATGGTGGGAGCCAATCTTTGGTTTCCTGCAAGAGCAGCCAGCACCTTTAACTGCTGAGCCATCTCCTCAGCCCCTTAGCTTAGGTCTCATTTTAAATGAACCCATTCTGGCTGGGAGTGTTGGCACAATCCCATGACCATACTGCTCAGAAGGCTGAGGCCAAAGGCTCCATTGATGATTAAGAGGCCAGCCTGGGCTATCTAGAAAGATCTTGTCTTAAAAACCAAAGCAGAAGAATCCATGTTTTAGGGAGGTGGTTCAGTGCACCTCAGGAATGCAGCCCTTGCCCCATCTACACAAACTCGGAGTTCCAGCCCCAGCATGACAAAGAGGGAACCTGCATATGCTTTGCATGCTTGAGCTGGATGTCATGTGTTGTAACAAACTAACCCAAATAAAGGCTCCGTCCATGAATCAGAAGCAAAGCCGCACAGAAGCCAGGCACTCTGATTATGTAACTGGTGGCTTACACAGAAGGGCTTCTTTTAAATGACTTTAAGTAGATCACTTTATTTTTAAGTGACTTTCACAGTTGTTGAGGAAAAAAAAAATAGTTGAATGTGTATCTTTAGTGGGATGTGTTCTAAAACAGTAAGAAATGGCAAAGGAATCTTTTCATAGTTACGTTAATAATAGTACAATATGGTTATTCTGAGGATCAATATATCTCTATATTCAAATAAATATTCTAATGTTAGGAGCCAAAAATTTCAGTGTGACAGGATATAAAAATATAAAATCAAATGAAAGAAACTTCAGTTACTCTAAATTAGAATTACAGAAACCAATATGAAAGCATGATGTGGGGGCTGGAGAGATGGCTCAGAGGTTGTGAGCACTGGCTGCTCTTTCAGAGGTCCTGAGTTCAATTCCCAGCAACCACATGGTGACTCACAACTGTCTATAAAGATATCTGTTGCTCTTTCCTGGCGTGCAGGTGCACATGCAGACAGAACATTGTATACATAATAAATATTTTTTAAAAAAAAGAAAGCATGATGTATCTTCTCTCCAGAAACACTAGTTTGGGGCTGGCAATATGGCTCAGTGGGTACAGGCACTCATCTGGGAAGCCATACAACCTGAGTTCGATCCCTCAAACCTATGTAAAGGTGGAATGGAAGCGCCACATACAAGCCATGATAGAAGCATGCACATGCACAGTGATAATCAAACCTTAAAACGAAAGCTGGTTTCAAGCTGGATAATTTGTGGACCCTTCAAAGTCCAGCAGTTGGAAGGTGCAGGCAGGAGGATCAGGAGTTCAAGGTCAGCCTAGGTTGCATAACTAGTTTGAGGCTAGCTTGGGATGCAGACCCTAAGGCTTCCTTTGGCTCAAAGTGTTGTGGTTTTCAGTTCATGGTCTGTAGTAAGGCTGGCATCACAGTATGGGGGTGTAGGGAGGCAGAGGCGTCACCAGATGCCCCCAGAGAAAGAGAAGGTGGGAGAAGATGGGGCTGACATTTCCTTATCCCCTTCAAGGACACATTCTCAATAGGCCCCGCCTCTTAAAAGTTTGACCCCCTCCCAGTAACATGAAGCCAGGGGTAGGGGTGACAGCTTTTACATACCCTTTGGGGACATCCAAGTTCAAATTAACGCCTCATGTTAATGTGTACCCCTAAATCTTGTAAGAGTCTTCATCCATGTTGGGCTGGGTGTGGCTCCGTGGTGCTGCACCTGTTTAGAATGTGCTGTGTGTTGGTGCGTGTGTATAGGTGCCTTCGCATGCACATGGAGACTAGGGGTTGACACATATGTACCGAGCTAGAATTTCTCACTGATCTTGGAGCTCACCAGCTTGGCTAGTCCAGTCATCGGCTTGTTCTGGGAATGCTTCTCTCCCCCCTGACCACTGGAATTAGAGGCGGACCCCGACACCTGCCCAGCTTCTTTTGTGGGTTCTAGCAACCCAAACTCTGGCCTCATGCTTGTTTGACAAGCACTCTATAACACTGAGCCATTTCGCCGGCCTGTGGAGTTTAGTTTTGATTGTCAACTTGGTGGGATTTAGAATTGTCATGGAAACAAGTCTCTAGGCCTGTCTGTGAAGGATTATCTAGATTAGGTTAACTGAGGAGGGAAACCCCTCCCCCCTAAATGTGGGTGGCACCAATCCATGGGCCGGGGTTCTAGAGATTAATCTGAGCTCACTCTGCTTTCTGACTATGGACACAATGTTACCAGCTGCCTCTGGCTGCCGCCATCATTACTTCCCCTCCACAACTGTTACCCTTGGAACTATAAGCCAAACAAATGCTTCCTAAAGTTGCTTTAGTTTGGGTGTTTTGTCTTAGGAATGAGACAAGTAGCTATTACAGCATATGAGGTCCTGGATTCCATCCCTGGAATTGCCAAGAGAAAGAATCCAGTTGCCTGAGCTCTGGTTCACTCATCCTATTCTTTAAATGGGTTGAAGGAACAAGCTTTTTTCTTTATTCTATCTGCTCTAGTGTGGATTGGGGGAGGGGGGCTGCAACTGGGTGTCTTCTCAGAGGACTAGCCGGTCTGACCAAAGTCTTTATTGAGCAATCTGTCTTCTCTGCACTGTTTGCGCCCTTCTCACATTGTTATGTTCCCAGTCCATTTCCAGACTCGCCTGTCTGCTCCACTCATCTCTCTTTAATTCTGTGCTCACCAAGAACACATTTATCACGGTCACTTTATATACGTGGTGGCACAAGACTGTATTCCTAGGACTCTGGAAGCTGAGGCAGGAGGATCAGGAATGCAAGGCTAGCCTGGGGTACATTGAGAAACCCTATCTTAAACAAACAATATTTTTTCCAGATCATTCTGTGTCTCTCACGTTCTAATTCTTCTTCTTTCTTCCCTTCCATTTCCCCCATTCCCTTCTCTATCCTCAATACTGTTTTTAGTTTTCTTCCATGATTAGTGTGTGTGTGTGTGTGTGTGTGTGTGTGGTTGTGTGTTTACACCCTCAAGGTGCGGGTACATACACACTTGCACTTGCCCATGAACAGGTGTAGAGGCTGGAGGTTGACATTGGGATAATCTTCCTCAGTTGATTTTCTGCTTTGTGTCTGAGACAGGGGCTCTGAGTAAACTTGGAGCCAGCCGATTGTGTAGACTGGCAGGCCAACAGGCTTCAGGAATGCACTCATGTCTGTCTCCCCAGTGCTGAGGTGACAGGCCTATGCCAACCACCAAGCCTGGCTGGTCACGTGGATGCCGAGGGCCCCAGCTCGGGACCATGCTTGTGCGGCAAGCATGTTAGTGACTGAGCCGTTTTCCCAGCCTCTTATTTAATTTTTATTATTGTTTCTTCCCCCTCTATGTCTTCAGAATTAATTTGTGAGGTTCCAAAATAGTCCTGTTGGTATACTTATTTGCATCTTATTATAGATTCAGAGCGAGAGGTAGTGTCTTTCCTTTATTGAATCTTCTGTCCCTTAGTGAGATACGCTCTTCTCTGCAGCCAGTCCTTCATCTCACACAACAGATTTTAGAGGGATTAGTTGCCAGGTCCCTACACAGTTCTCCCAAAGCCTCTCACTCATTTCAGCACTTGGATTGTATCCCATCATGCCTCACTTAATCATTCCACCTTTGGTTGGCATTTGAATAAATGTTTCCAGATTTAATCTATTATAAATAGTGCTGCAAAAAATATCCCTGCACAAATAAGCAACTGGTTGTGGAACTGGGAATGGTGTTACTAACAAATGGAATTGCTAAGCCAAAAGATTTGAATAATCAAGCCAAGCATGGTGGTGCACGCCAGTATCCCAACACTCCAGAAGCTCAGGCAGGAAAGATCACAGGTTTGAGGCCAGCCTGGGCTACAGAGTGAGTTCAAGACCAGTCTGGGATATCTAGAGAGCCCTATCTCCCTGCCAAACAAACAAACAAATGAAAACTAAAGATAAGGGCCATGCAAATTGGCAGATGGCAGAATAGCACAATACCATGAAAACATCAAATCAAGTCTGAGGAGCTCAGGGCCTACGCTGGAACAACCTAACGTGGGTCCTGGGCTTGGTACTCAGGAGGGGATCACAGCAAGAAATAAAATGACTGTTCTTACACTGGTCTCAACTGGGGCCTCACCGCTTCTCTGTCCCCTGGCTAGAGGCCACAAATGACCCGGCTGCCACTGTGACTCTAGAGGCTTTAGCTCCACGCTTTCTCCTTGGCTGTCGATGCCTGGCAAGCTTCTGTACTGGACACGACCAGGCTAGGGTATGGAAGCCCCCGAGGGCTGTGGCTGTTTACAGAGTCCACACAATGAGCAGGGGAAAGAATTTCTGCAGAATCGGGCAAAGAGCCTGAAAGAAGACCTCATCAGAGGCTCTGGACCCAGCCTTGCCTGAAACTGTTTCCGGGCCGAATTCATTGAGACCAGAATCCCAAACAGGCATGATTGTCAGGCCCCAGGAGACAGACAATCCCCAGGGTTGGGACAGGCCCCTCGCATACTGACCACTTGAATGCTTTTCTAGCGGACCCCAGCGGCAGCAGGGAGGCTATCCTAGAAGCTTTGATGAAGGGCACCTGAGCAGACAGGGCATCAATAAGGGGTCAGTTACCTAGGGCTGCAGAACAAGCCACCCTTATCAAGTGCCTTAAAGCAAATGATAGGGGCAGTCATGTTCTGGATTATAAAGATGTACTGTATTCCATATTGTAATAAGAACTAGCAGACGTGTGCTGTCACTGCTCGCTGCTACTGGCTCGTTTTGAGTTAACCTCTTCCCAGAAGCCTGAAGGCCCTTAGAGGAGTGTGAAGTTGGTAACGGGTGGACACTAGACAGCCTTCTAAGAAGTGCCAAGCCCAGACGTGCAGGGATGATGAGAGAGGCACAGGAATCCACGGGTCTCAGAATCGGGGCCCCCATGTGGCCAGAGGGGCAAGACTCTGTTATAGAATGGTTAGCTATCTGCCCTCTGCGTCTTTCTCTCTGTAGAAGCTGTGGCTGGAGGGGAGTTGGGAGACAGTTTTTAGGATGTTTGTTCACTGTCTTCTTTGACTGTGGGCTCTCTGCTTGGTTTTGAAGATTCAGTTCCTGTCCACTCATTGGCATCTGCAAGTGACTGTTGCATTTGTTCAGATCCCAGGGGTCTGCCCTTCCTGCTGGGTCCCACTGGAAGGGTCAGCTAGCATGTCAGTCTCTGCTGTGTCTACAGTCCTAGGCACTTGAATGGGGCAGGTGGTCCAGATGGCTTCACTCATGTCTGGAATCTCAGTTAGGGTTCCTGGGACAAGGGGTAACCTGGGGCATTCTCAGCACAGAACCTCTTCTCCCTCTAAAGTTCTGCCTGCTCTTATCTGGGCTAAGTAGACCAGGCTGGCTTTGAACCTGTGGCTACCTGATGCCCTATCCTCCCCAGTGCTGACAATGTAGGCATGCACCCACCATGTCCTGTTGAATTTTTTTTTTTTTTTTTTTTTTTTGTCATTTAGTTTACTCTTGGTGGGCATGGCGGCACACACCTACCTTTAATCGCAGCACTCAGAGAAGCAGAGGCAGGAGTTCTGAGTTCGAGGCTAGCCTGGTTTACATAGCTCCAGGACAGCCGGGCCTACATAGTGAGACCTTGTGTCAATAAACAAACAAACAAATAAATAAATGTCTATACTTTAGGCTTTTCTTTTTTTAATATATATATATTGTGTGTGTGTACATGTGTGTACATGTGTGTACACATACATGCCATGGCATATGTGTAGAGGTCAGAAGACAACTTTCAGGAATCCATTCTCTCCTTCCATTTTGTGGAATCCAGGGTTAAATTCAAGTTGTCAGGCTCGGCAGCAGGAGCCTTTGCTTGAGGAACCGACTGTACAGTAGGTGTTGGTCGTTTGTTTTTGCTTTGTTGTTGTTGGTGGTGTGTGTGCCTGCGCAGTGCACATGTTGGTCCGAGGTCAGCATCAGGTGTTTTCCTCAGCCTCGACCCACCTTAGCCTTTGACACAGGGTCTCTTGCTGAACCTCAGGTGCACCAATTTAGCTGGACTGGCCGGCCAGTGAGCCCCAGGAATCTGCCCGTCCGGTCCTTCCCTGTGCTGGGATGACGTGTATTCTCCTGACCTTCGCCGTGGCTGCTGGGGATCCGTACTCGGGCCTGCGTGTCTGCGTGGCAGGCCTGCCTGAGCCCCTCCACCGCCTCTCTACTCCGGTTCTATGCACAGCCTGGTACTTTTCCAAGAAAGCCCGGCCCAGTGTGAGCGCCTTTCGAGCTCCTGACTGTGTCCTGTTGGCTGACGGTCCATTGGCCAAAGCAAGTCCCGTGGATGAGCCCCAAGTCAGTGTGTGGCACTGTGGGGAAGCTCAGCCGTGTGGACACCGTGGGGATGTGAAGAGCAAGGCATGCCCTGTTCACCTTCTGTTCATAAACCCAGGTCTGGGGTGGGGGTCTGGGGTGGTGCCAGTGCTTCCAGAGGCCTAGTAGCAAGAACTCACAAACACAGGCCCGAGAGCCAGGCGGAGCTGGGTTCAAGTCCTCCCACTGCTGCCGCTCACTGGCTTGTGGTCCCAGACCTCAGCATCAGCGCTGCTGGTTTCTTCATCTGTACAGCTGACCTCACAAGGTTGTGAGAATGAAATGAGTTAGCAAGTGTGTCTCCTGGCAGAGGGAAGCGGTCTGTGAACGGCAGGGATCATGGTCAATGTAACAAGGGGCTTGGGGATTGCTCCTGCCTGCCAGCCTCTTGCTGGGACCACTCTTTGTCTAAGGGAGTAGGTTGAAAGGCATGGAGGTCAGAGTGGCAGTTCACTTGATACCTGGCTGTGGATGAGAACTCCAGGACTGATTGCATTTCCCCAGGAGGAAGGCATCCCACGTTCCATGACCGTCCACCATGACTGTGATTGGCACCCAGTTTGTATGTGGAGCCTGGAGCCCGGGATCCCAAACACACGGGGTTGTTTTTAGAGACAGGAGCCTCAAAGAGGTGATTAAATTAAAATGAGGCTGTTGGGATGGCCTTAATCCATTCTGACTGTTGCTTTTATAAGAGAGGGCTTGAACACAGAGACAGGACAGCACGTGGGCACAGAGGAAAGGTCAGTCGAGGATGTGATAAGGAGGGGCTGGCTGCTAGCCAAGGAGAGAGTTCTCAGAAAAAAGTGGGCCTGAGGTTTGCTACCTCCATCTTGGATTTCTAACCCAGACCCAGAGAAATCAGTCTGCCTGCCACAGTCAGGATGGTCATGCCAACCTTATCGAGTGACACGGTGACTCAGAGAGGAGCTCTGTGTCCATGCCTGGAAGCCCATGCTTTTTGTTAGTTTTTTTTTTTTTTTTTTCTTTTTTTTCTGAGACAGGGTTTCTCTGTGTAGCCTTGACTGTCCTGGACTTGCTTTGTAGACCAGGCTGGCTTTGAACTCACAGAGATCCATCTGCCCCTGCCCCTGTCTCTGCCAGGCTGGCAGCTGGTTGGTTTTTATTTTATTTGTTGAAAGATGATGATGATGGTTTTGAGACAAAGTCTTATCATCCCTGGGTAGCCTGGAACTTGCTGTGTCGAGTGAGCTGACTTATAACTCACGGAAATCCACCTGCCTCTGCCTCCTGTGTTCTGGGATTCAAGGCCTGCACCATGACTTCTGATTTTGAGCTTTGCTTGTGCCTAGTTGCCCTGCAGTAGGAAGCTTGTGTTAACCCCACGGGCCACCGCGAAAGACACACGGTGGGCATTCCCCTAGTAATCACTATTGTTCGCCAGACTCGTGGGTGAAGATGTCTCCAGTTCAGCCATGGAGTCTTTCCAGCTGGTGCCCAGATGTGTGGGACAGAGCCAGGGTGTCTCTGATGTTCCCATTTTGAATTTGAACCCACAGCATTCACGTGCATAATAAAAGGGTTGCTTCATCCCACCAGGTTCTCAGCAATGGACTCCCTCTCCAGGGCAGTCTCAGAGCTGCTCTCAGCAGCCTGGCTCTGTCTTGGAAAATAGTGACACCTGCCTGGAATCCCAGCATTGGAAGCTGAGGCGGGCAGAGTGGGAGTTCAAGGCTCACCCAGGCAGCACAACAAAAACCGTGGTCTCAACAACCAACCAGATCCCTGTGGAACGCTTGCTGCTGTGAGAGAGTGGATGCTGCCACCTGGTGGCCAACAGTCGTTTTCCCAAAGTTCTTAAGTTCATTCACTCATTCCACAGGCTCTCAGAGTCTGTCACTGTAGTGGGTTAACCGTTGTTTTAAAAAATATATTGTGGGGCTGGAGAGATAGCTCAGTGGTTAAAAACACTTGCTACTTTTGCAGAGGATCTGGGTGGTTAGTTCACAACTGTCTGTAACTCTCGTTCCAAGGGATCTGAAGCTTTCTTCTGGCCTCTGAAGGCACCAGGAACGCACGTGCATACATACAATCATACACACACATACAATCATACATACATACAGCCAAATGCTCATAAAATAAAAATAAATAATTGTAGAAATCATATAATATGTAGAATAAATAAAGAAGATACCAGATGTTGGCCTGTGACCTGCACACACACGCACACACACACACACACACACACACACGCTCACTTTCTTTCATGAGAGAGAAAAGGTTTCCTTGACAGGAAGTGGGCGATCTTAACCAGAAGCTAATGTCTGCCCAGTGTTTATAACCCACCAGACACAGTGACCCATTCCACACAGTGACTATAAGAGGTTTTATCTTCCCCATTTTATGGCTAGGGAAACAGGTGAGGGGAGTGAGAAATGGCCGTATCTTGGAAGGAACCACCTACAGAGGGTTGGGGGTCTTCAGTCGAGGGACACAACCAACTCAAATGGTCTCATTTCTTCTGGCTGTCTGTTGGGACCCACCACACTTCCCGCCTTTGACTAAACCCAGCAGAGCAGCGGTGCTTACAGTTTTTTTTCCCCTGTGGTGTGGGAGGCTGAGCGGATCTGCAGGGACCATCCAGGACAGCCAGCTCACCTTGTCCTAGCCCTCCGCTACACACGTGTCTGTCATACACAGGTGTCATCATGCTTCTAAGACACAGATACACCCCACTGTGAGTGTCATTTGTAGCTTGGCTTTATTTTTCCTCCATTGTGTTGTCCATGCATGACATGCTCAGCAGGTGGCTCTAATTCAGGTCATTTCCTATTGTTTAGAATTCCCTTATTTCCCTGCTAGCAGCCATTTAGATTGCTGTGCATTTGCTCTCACAGATAAAGCTGTGATGAATACCTCTAGATATCAGTTCTATTTTACAGGTGGGGATTTTTCTCTAGACAGGCATTGCTGTTTTTTAGATTTTCTTTTGTTTTTGAGAGAGGGTTTCATGAAAGCCCCAGCCTACCTTGAACCCAGGATGACGTGAACTGCAAATCCTTTCACCTCCACCAACTAAGTATTAGTTAGGATTCCCAGCATGCTGTGCTGGGGATGGAACCCGGGACCTCATGCTTGTTAGGCAAACACTCTACCCACTGAGCCACATCCTAAGCCTGCTTGCTGGGTGACAAGTCTGTTGCATCCAACTTTCTTACATAAGCCCATGTTTCTCCAAGGTTCCACAGTCCTCATTTGCAAGAACACTGGCAGACCTTCGCTGTCACGTGGCTGTGAGCTTCCATCCTGGCTGCTTCAGTTACTGTGTCTGATGGTCAGAAGCTGCGCTGCTCTTCAGGCTGCCTGCTGTCTGCGGATAAACATCCTGCCTTCACACCCCGGTGCTGTGTGCTGTGCGTGTCTCTCCTAAGTCTAGATCTTAAGGACTCTGAAGGCTTTCCTCCCTTGTTGCAGGCAGGAACAAGACAAGTGTCATGACCTTCAGGCTTCCACCTGCCGAAGATGCCCCATATCAGGACTGCGGAACGATTTCTCTCTGCGAGGGGATGACATCCAGACTCCCCTGGAAGCAGCCAGAGATAATAGATGGTGGCTGGAGAGCTGAAGGCGGCAGCAGTGGCAACTGAGCGAACACGAGAGGAAAGAAACATGAGCCCCATTTAGTGACTTGTCAAATATGACTTGGCTGCATCTTATCTTCTTTGCTCGAGACAATCTGCCTCAAACTCACTATAAACGGATGACAACAGGAGACCTGGCAGAGCAAAACCATTTGTGTCACAAATCAGGAAGGAAAGGCAGTAAGAGGCCAGGCTCGCACAGTCCCCTTTGAGGACATGACCTAATCACCTAAGGGCTCCCATGTTATTTAACAAGTTGGCCTTTGGGGTGACAAACATGTACTCAAGTCTTAGCAAAGACCCTCTTTCCAGACATTGCCATATCCTGAGGAGCTGAGGGTAAGAGTTTTAGCATATGCCTTGGAGTGGAGTTTGGGGAGGAAGCCGTTCAGCCATGACGCTGTCTAAAGTGAGAGAGCAGCGCTAATTCAGCAATCACAACTGGATGTAAAAACCCCGTTCCTGGGGTTTTGAGTGAGTGTGTTCTTTAGTATCATTTCTAACTAAAAATTTTTATTTCATGTGTATATGGGTGTTTTGCCAAAATGTATGTCTGTGAGCTGCCATGTGGATACTGGGAATCGAACTCAGGTCCTCTGGAAGAGCAGCCAGTGTTCATAACCACTATGCCATCTTTCTAGCCTCTGAGTGTACTCTTGGAGGTCTCCCCCGAGGAAGAAATAACATTTGAAATAAGGGCGGAGACAGTGGTCCAGGCAGAGGGTAGAGGGTGTGCCATGAGATGGAGCTGTCAGGCTCAGCATTGGGCACAGGTTGCTGGGGGGACAGCCAAGATGGCACTGGAGGTGAAGACATCCCGAATGAGTTGCCAGTCATCTGGGCACCTTTCGAAACTGCAGAACTCAGGCCCCAGCCCAGGGATGGACTCTAACTCTCCAAGGATTCTGCCTTCCCTCACCCCACCCCCATGTTTTCTCCCCAAAGCTCTAGAGAAGTTAAAAATGCAAAGAACCAGGGTTGGAAAGGTGCCTCGGTGTTAAGAGAACACTCCACTCTTCCCGAGGACCCAGGTTCAGTTCCCAGCACCCACCCTGGGTGGTTCACTTCCTCCTGTAATTCCAGCTCTGGGGGATCTGACGGCCTCTTCTGACTCCCTCAGGTACCAGGCACATATGAACGCACATTCATTCAGACAAACATGCATACACTTACAATAAAAAACAAATGCCTTAAAACCAAAGCAAAACGAAACTCTAACCATCACCTCATGGACAGAGAACATCTGAATTCCTAGCTACCTGCATCCTGTCTTAGCTGTTTCCTCTTCCTGTCCAGGATCTAATCAAGATGCGCACATTTATACACACAGGCGTACGTACACGTACAAGAGAGAAAGCTGTGTCTCTTCAGTCTCTTTAACCTAGAATAACTCACACCTTTTAAAAAGCCTCCTAACTTTTGAGAGATTCTAGGCTTGTAGAATGCCCCACATCCTAGATTTGTCTAAATTTTCCTCATGATTAAAATCAGGTTAAGTATTTTTGGCAAGAAAATGACATCGACGATGCCAGGTAGTCTCACTGCATCATGTCAGAGAGCGAACGATGTCGCACTGTCCCCTTCTGAGTGACACTGAATTTGAGCCTTTAGGAGGAGACGGATACATCTTTTATTGTGAAGGTGCATGTGTGCCCCTCCCCTTTTAAATTAGTGAATAATCTGTGGGTGATGTGTTGGTTACTTTCAAGTCAAGTTGGCACAAGCCAGAGTTATCTGCAAAGAGGGAACCTTGATTGAGAAAATGCCTTTGTAAGATCTAGTGGTAAGATCATTTTCTTAATTAGTGAGTGGCTGGGGAGGGCCCAGCCCATTGTGGGCGGGGTCATCCCTGGGTTAGTGATCCTGGGTTCTGGAAGAAAGCAGACTGAGCAAGCCAGTAAGCAGCACCCTTCCATGGGCTCAGCATCAGCTCCTGCCTCCAGGTTCCTGCCCTGTTTGGGTTCCTGTCCTGACTTCCTTCAGTGATGGGCTACAATGTGGAAGTGTGAGCGAAATGAACCTTTTCTTCCCACAACTTGCCCTTTGGTCATGGTGTTTCAACACAACAGTAGAAACCCTAAGACAAATGAGTTTCTTTGTTTTGGTCTTTTGAGCCAGGGTCTTCTGGAACTTGAGATCTTTCTGCCTCAGGCTCTCAAGCGCTGAGATTATAGGTGTTTGCCACCATGCACAGCCCTGTTGTAATGCTTTGAAACAAGTGAATATTCCCCTATCTGCTAATTCTTCCGTCAATGGTTTCGGCACTTATTGTTGACTCTTTTCCTCTTAGCCAGTTATCATATTGATTATTGCAAAATGGGAATGGCATTTTAAATTTCAGACCTGCTTTATTTTTAATTAGTTACATGTATATGAAGGTACATGTGTATGTGTGTGTCTCCTGGGGTATATCTTTGTGCACGTGAGTGCAGGCGCCTGTGAGCTGAGAGGCGTCAGAGCCTCTGGGGCTGGAGCCACAGGTGGTTGTGAGCTGCCCAGTGTGAGTGCTGGGAACTGAACCTGGGTTGTCTGCCAGAGCAGCCGATGTTCTTAACCACTGAGCTGTCTCTCCAGCCCCCAGAAGCCTTGGCTGTCCTGGTTGGCTTTGTAGACCAGGCTGGCCTCAATCCTGGAGTGCTGGGATTACAGGTGTGCACCACCACACCTGGTTTAAGACCTGTCGTTTATTAGACTTGATTGGTGCTCTGCCCTATGCCAAAGGAGGGAGGATTTCAAAGGCCAGGCCTGAATGCTCTCCCACGAACCATTCTGTGCTCTGCCCAGTATGGAGAAAAGGGACTTTGGTAGTGAGTGATCTTGAACCCTGGCTCCCGAAGTCACCTTGCACCCAATGATTCTAATTGCAGTGGCCTGCAGCGTAGCCTAGGCACGGCGGCCTGAAGCTGGCAGGTTGGTGACACATCTGTAACCCCAGAGCTTGGGATGCTGAGGTGGGAGGATTGCCAAGTCCAAGGCCTACCTAGACTTTCATAGTGGCATAGCCCTGCTGGCCCTGAATTTTCAGTAACCCTCCTGCCTCAGTTTCCTCAGTTGCTGGGATTACAAGTGTTTGCTACCACACCTGGTAGAAACCTATTTTCAGAAAAACAAACCTAGGGAGAAATACAATCAGAAGTTCACCTCAACCCTTAGTGACCCCTGTCTTACAGCCCCATAGAACGTGGTTCCTTATTAGCACTAGTCATGCTAGGATCTCTCCACACCAACTACAGCCCAGCTCTGAGCAAATGGCTTCTGGGAGCAGGCATGAGATGTAGAGGAAAAGCCACTTCCCTCAAAAGCATGAGGATGTGGGGAAAACACACAGGCAAGTATTGTACAATTGGAGTTTTACAGGGCAGGAAATGGGCCTGGGGAAGAGGAAGGGACCGCCCAGGCGGCTCCTGCCAGAGCAGGGGCACCTACAGCGGATGCCCTTCTCCAACCCCCTCTGTCATTTCAGATCACGTGACCTCTGGACTCTCTGTGCTTCTGTGGTTGTTTGGGCCTGGCCTGGGGCCAGCATCAGTACCAGAGACATCAGTGTAGGGGACAAGAGCCACCTCCTCAGGCTTGCTTGTTAAGCTGCCTCCAGGACTGATTGGATGGAATCTGATAAGGGAGTGAATAAACAAGCCAGGCGGCACCTGCCTTCTGGTTAGCATTAAGCACTAGTGGATCAAATTACCTGTAGTGTGAATCCCTTTTGAGGCTGGAATAAAGTCCTTTTTCAGACCCCGTGGCCTCCAGGACTCACTTCACATTGAAATAACCCGTTATAATGGGTGATTTACATAACGTAGACACTATATATTATATGTGCTACTTCAAACCGACTGAGTTGTGGTTGTACAGGGGAGGGAGCTAACATCATGGACGTGCTTATGTCTGTATTTATAAAATGTTTCAGATTTCACATGTGGGAGACAGCCTATTTGTTTTTGGGTCCTCAAACATTTTCCATAGCCTCTTACAACACTCAGTGGCCTTGAGCTCTAATGCTTCACAAACATCCACAGATGACCTTGGAATGAATGGCTGAGATACTCAGCCTGGGGACAGGAGGGAGAGCTTTGGAGTATACCTGGTATCTGCATTCAAGAACTGCTTTAAAGAAAAAGAAAAAAAAATAGTGAGATATGATTCATCTGCCATGTAATTCACCCCATTTGAAGGCTGTTTGACTGGGTGACTTCAGTGAGTCCCTGCTGTGTGGCCATCTCTAGAATTCACTGACGACCATTTCTTTCTTTTCCTTTTTTATATTAATTACAGTTTATTCACTTTGTATCCCAGCTGTAGCCCTTTCCCTTTTTCCCTCCCAATCCCTCCGTCCCTCCCTCTCTAAGTCCACTGATAGGGAAGGTCCTCCTCCCCTTCCATCTGACCCTAGCCTACTAGGTCTCATCAGTACTGGCTGTATTGTCTTCCTCTGTGGCCCGGTAAGGCGGCTCTGCCCTCAGGGGGAGGTGATCAAAGAGCCAGCCATTGAGTTTATGTCAGAGACAGTCCCTGTTCCCATTACTAGGGAAACCCTCTTGGAGACTGAGCTGCCATATGCTACATCTGAGCAGGGGTTCTAGGTTATCTCCATGCATGGTCCTTGGTTGGAGTATCAGTCTCAGAAAAAAAAAAAAAAACCCTGTGCCCAGATTTTTTGGTTCTGTTGCTCTCCTTGTGGAGGTCCTGTCCCCTCTAGGTCTTTCTATCTCCTCCTTCTTTCATAAGATTCGCTGCACACTGCCCAAAGTTTGTTTATGAGTCTCAGCATCTGCTTTGATACACTGCTGGGCAGGGTCTTTCAGAGGCCCTCTGTGATAGACTCCTGTCCTGTTTCCTATTTTCTTTCTCTTCCAATGTCCATCCCATTTGCCTTTCTGAGTGAGGATGGATTGTCTTACACAGGATCCTCCTTCTTGCTTAGCTTCTTTAGATGTACAGATTTTAGTATGTTTATTCTATATGTCTATGATCTTTTTGTTTTGTTTTTCAAGAGAGGGTTTCCCTGTGTAGCCTGCCTGTTCTGGAAATCACTGGCTGGCCGTGAGCTCAGAGACCTACCTGCCTCTGCCTTCCCAGTGCTGGCATTAAAGGTGTGTGCCACCACTGCCTGGGACTGAGGAACTTTTCATTACATCCAAGAGAGGTGCCCTGTACCTGTCACCCCTCAACTGCCCCCCGCCACACCCTCCCACCGTGGACAGGCATTACTCCACTCTCTATGGGTCTTGCTTTTGCTTTCTTTCTTTCTTTTATTTTTTGAGTCACGATCTCACCTTTCCCAGGCTGGTATTTAACGCACTGGGTAGCTGAGGATGACCTTGACCTTCTGTTTCTTCTGCCTTCAACTCCTGCATGTTGGAATTAATTACAGCATGCCTGGTTTATTTGGCGCTGGGGATCAAACCCAGGGCTTTGTGTATGCCAGGCAGGAATTCTACCAAGTGACCTATGGCCCCAGGCAGGCTTTTTCTCTTCTCGACATCTTAAACAGAATCATGTGCCAAATGAGCTAGCAAATTGCTTTTTTCATAGAATTGTGCTTTCAAAAATTTATCTACATCTCACCAACATGACTAACTGCCTAAACATGAGCTAAACAAGGACAACACCAACAATAGACATGCCAATGTGGATGGGGAAAGCCCAGGAGGCCTCAACTCCACGCAAAGAACTACAGGCAGCTAAGGAACACTGAAGGTGAGAGCTATAGACTTCCCAGGAAAGAACACACCGACTGGTTATCCAGTTCCAAAGGGTCAGCCCTGAAAACAGACATACAAGTAACAGTACACAGGCTGAACAGGTTGTATTTATGTATTCAGGAACAAATATGTATGTGTGCATATGTGTATGCATGTAACAACAATTAATAAAGAAAGAAGCGAATCTGTAAGAGAGCAAGAAGGGGTACATTGGAGGGCTAAGAGGGAAAGGGAAGAGATAAAGGATGTAATTATATTATAATATCAAAAACTAAGAGATAACTTATTAAAAGCCTCATTTATCTAGTCTCATGTTCAACACTTTTAAGGAATTAATTTTTTTATTTACATGATCCTTTTGTATATACTTTAAGTGCTGGGATACAGGTGTGAGTGTGTGTGTGTGTGTGTATGTATGTGTTTGCACATGTGTATGTGGGTGCCCTTAGAGACCAGAAGAGGGCATTGGAACTCCTGGAACTGGACAGAGAAGTTTTATAAACCATTCTGTGCTTGGAACTGAACTTGAGTCTTCTGGAAGAGCATTGAGTGTTCTTTACTGCTGAGCCGTCTCTCTAGCACAGTGGTTCTCAACCTTCCTAATGCTGCAACCCTTTAGTGCAGTCCCTCATAGTTGTGGTGACCCCCCAACCATAAACTTGTTTCGTTTCAATTTCATAACTGTCGTTTTTGAATCGTAATGTAAATATCTGATATGCAAGAGATCTGATGTGCAACTCCCAAAGGGATTACAAGCCACAGGTTGAGAACCTCTCTTTAAAAATATTTATTTTATCTGTGTGTGCATATATGTAAGTGTGTGTGTCTCTTTGTGTGAAGAAGGTGTCAGATGCTTAACAGCTGGAGTCACAGGCATTTGCAGGTCATCTGGCTCGTTACCTGAATCCTGGAATCTGAACTCCAGGTCTTCGTGATTGCACACCAAGTGCTCCTAACTGCTGAGCCATCTCTCCAGCCCCCCACTTTTAGCCATCTTGATCCTACAAAGATATTGCATTGTATCAGAAGATTGTCTTTTATTATATAGCAGTCATTTGATGGGCTTTTGCTATTTTCCGGCTTGTCGGCTGTCATGGATAAAAACAATGTGAATATTTGTCAACATTAGTGAAGACATTCATTTTCATTTCTTTGCAGTTCATTCATGAAGGGACTTTCTCCATCATCTGTTGACATGTCTAACCTTTTGTTTCTTTCTTTTGAGACAGGCTTTCAGGTAGCCCAGGCTGGCTTCATCTTTCATTATTTGGTAGGAGGTGACCTTGAACTCCTGATCCTCTTGCCTCCATCTCTCAAATGCTGAGATTATAAGCCTGTGGTTCCACATGGTGCCTCCTTGCCCGGTTTTTAACTGAGTTCTCTTTTTGTTATTGGCTCTAAGAGTTCCTTATATATTCTGGATACAAATCCCTTATCAGACATGAATTTTTTCAAATATTTTTTTCCTATTCTATAGATCATTATTACTTCACTTAAGGTTGTCATAACAAAATGTCCCAGACTGATGCCTTAAAAGGCAGAGATTTGTTTTGCTTAGGCTGAAGTTTGAGATGAAAGTTGGTAGGTTTGGGAGCCAGAATTTGAAAAGCAGGGAGGAGGGTTTAAGAGTTCAAGACCAGCCTTGGCCAAGACAGTATGTTCCAGGCCAGCCTGAGCTATAGAGTCAAACTGTGTCTCAGAAAACTCCAGAAGCAAGTAAGTTAGCTTTAGAGTTTCAGCTTTATATTTGATTCTGACCCATTTTGGGTATGCAGTAAGGGGTCAGGCTTCATTCTTTGGCGTGTGGCTCTCCAGTTTCCCCAGTGCCATTTATTAAAGACTGTCCCTCCTCTGTTGAGCTGCCTGGGCACTCTTGCTGAAAAGGGGCTGGCTGCATGCAAGGACATAGATGTGGCTTCTCGGTTTTGTTCTATTCATCTGTATGTTTGTCCTTACAGCCCAGCTTTACCACATTGTCTTGATGGCTGTAGTTTCCTAGTAAAACTGGAACGAGGAAGCAGGCTTCCTCTGAGCAGTTTACTTTCCCTTTTGCTGTCTAGCACTGTGAAAGGTGTGAAGGAACTGAACGTGGAGATCTGTTACCCCCTAACCCTGGTAAAGACTTCATTTCCGGGACACTGGCTCTAAGTTCACCACATGCTCCAGAGAGGTGGTTTCCGCCCACTCAGCCCACAGCTCTTCATTATAACTCGATGGAAACATTCTGCAGAGAACAATGGGCCCCATGGGTTATTTTCAACATCACTCTAAGCCCTTCCCACCTGCTCTGCTGTCACTAATTGCTCCAGAAACAGCGTCATTCACAACTGGATTATTAATGAAGTGAGGAGGCACCTCAGGCAAATGAAAGGGGACTTCAGACTTGGGGAAAGCGTGCAACAACCCAACCTGTGATGGTGTTTGTTGTCGTTTTTGAGGCAAGGTCCCATGGATCACAGGCTGGCCTCAAATTCATGTGCATGCCTGAACTCTGGAATTACACATGTTGCTATCACATCTGGCAAATGGGGTGCTGGGGACTGAACCCAAAGTTTTGTACCTGCTAGCCACTGAACTAAATCCCAAACCCAACCCACAGGTTTTTACTCCTCCAAGAAAAGTAACTGAGTTTATGCAGCAAATTGGAAAGCAGGGGCTGGGTGTAGCTGCACATGCCTTTGATCCCAGCACTGGGGAAGCAGAGGCAGCTGCATCTCTGTGAGTTTAAGGCCAGCCTGATCTACATAGTGAGTTATAGGCCAGCTAGGGCTGCACAGTTGAGACCCTGTCTTAAAAGGAAATCAGTACACTTCGGTGACGGTAGCCAGGTTTTTGAGTTCTCTCCTGAGTGCTTCCGACAGGATTACCAAGGATCCCTGGGATTCAAAACTGTGACTCTTGTTGGCTTCCCCAGCTGGCTAGCCCTGGGGTGCCCCTGGCTCTAATCTGGAGGCTGGGAAAGTGCAGGAAACAAAGCCCTTTGTGGAGAAGAGAACACCATTGTTCAAAAGTCAGTGTTCAGGGAATGTGGATTCCAGAGAATGTTTGGGATGGGGTTTTTCTCTTTGTCAACTTTCTCTCCTCTCCCGGGAGGGGGGATTTAAAGGAGTAACTTTCAAAACGAATTTAAACTGAGTTAAACCCATTGTCCTCAAGGGAAAGCACACGCTGCAGCCGCCTGGGTTACATGACAGAAGCCCAGGGTGTTTGTGTCTTGTTCTTAGCATGAAACCTGAGGAAGCAGCTGGGTCTAGACTCCGCACCTCCACCGGTGGCAGACATCAGCCTAGACATGACCACTTCCTTCCTCCTCCGCTTCACCTCCCCTCTTTCCAGAAGGAAGGAGTGAGTGACTTGAGTCCAAACACGTCACAGACCACGTCCTGTTGCTTTTCATCATCTGGAAGACCCATCCATGTAGCCCTGTCCCCTAGACAAGGCCTGGCCAGGTTCATGGTGTTTAGGGGAGCCTTCAGACTCAAGCTGACCTGGGCCTTAGGGTGGGAAGTTGATTTTTGGGCACTTGCCCCATTCTGCGCTACTCTGGTTGTTACCCCTTTGTGGGCCTCACTGGGTCTGTCTGTCAAATGGGAATAATAATACCTTCCTGGCTTCTCCCTGTCTGTACTGGAGTTTAGGGGTGGGGCAGAGTCAAGGAAAACTATTCTGAAAGGCTGGCTGTGTCTCAGCTGCTTCCAGTTTCCTGCCAGTCAAAAGAAGGTTCTCCATCCCGAGGACGCTAAGACTACCTTGTTGCGAGGTGGCAAGCCCCTCGGAGCGGAGCGGCGCGGGCCTACCCCTTTCCGGATAGCTTAGGCTCCGCCTTAGGGGAGGAGCCAAGAGGCGGCGCGGTGGCTCGCTACCCAGCAGAGCTGGCACTGTCGCCGCACCGCCAGCTGCGGCTCTGGGACCTGCGGATCGAACCGGGGCCGGGAGCCGCCCGGGGCAGAGCTCGAGAGAGCGGGTGAGTTAAGCGGCGCCGCATTCCTCTCTGCGCCCTGCGGATCCGGCGGGCAAGTGGTCTCAGCCCCTCACAGTCTGGCTGGTGGAGAGGAGCGCCTTGGCCAAAGGGGGTGGATTTACATAATGGGAGGGGGGGTCGCAAGTGGGATGTGCTGGAAAGGCAGGCACCGAGGGTGCGGGGCCGGAGAACTGGGCCACCGTGGGGACATTCCCCAGGTCTCGCCCTCGGATGGGGAGGCTGGTGGAGGGGATGCACTGGCAGATTGTTGGCTGGGGCTGCGATGGCTGGGTCTTGGGGGACGATGTGAGGTCTGTGGTCGATCTGGGCTACTGTCTGCCGGGGTTACAAGGCTGGGTGGTGGAGCCACAGAACACCAGACACCCTGGGCGCGCGGTCTGCGAGCCCGGCATGGGGGCGCCGCCCCCTCGCGTGGCGGCGCTTGGTCTGGGCAAGCAGCGGCGGCGCGCTGGGAGCGCTGCTCCAGGGGTGGGAAAAGTCCCGGGTAGGCGTCCCTGCGGGCAAACCGGACCCTGTGCGGGATCTCCATCCCCGGAGCGTGCCAGTCAGTCCCGGAAGCCCCCGGCGTAGGGGTTTCCCAAAAGGGATGCGCCCGTTCTCTCCGCCCGCCGCCGTGGGCACGAGCTGCGGGTCCTCGCGCCCGGAGCGCTCCACTCCTCGCGAGTCCCGCGCATCTGCTCCCGTTGGGAGCAGCGCCCCCGAGCGCCCAGGACGTGCAGAAACGGCGCAGCCCTACCCCAGAGGTCGACTGAGGGGGTCTCCCACAAGGTCACGCGGAGCGCCCAGATCGCCCCGGGTGGGAGCGAGGAGCGGGAGGTGCTCCTCCCCGCCTCCGTGGCGGATGCGGACTCTCTTCCTCTCCGCTCTCCTCCTAGCCTTGCCTCCTGCTTTACGGAAGATGCTGCTGCTGCAGCTCCCAGTCCCGGGCGGATAATCGGGTCTAGGTGAGCTGTGACTTCGGCCCACCCTGCAAGCCAGCGGGGTGCCGCCGCCACGGGCCAGGCCTGGGAGCCTTTGCTCCTTGGAATCTGGAGAGCGGAGGGACAGAGATGAGGCTGCACAGTGCTTCCCAGAACCGAAAGCCGGTGCTTGCGCGCGCCCATGTGATTTTACTGCTCATAAAGGGCTCCTGTTCTTGCTGTCAGAAGCGCCCACCAGCTCCCGGCGGCGGCCGAGAGCACCAGGTGCGGCCTGTGAATCGCCCTCTGTGGAGGATCCGGAGCCCGACAGTGCCAGGCGCCGTTTCCCTCCAGGCTTTCTGGGGAAGGGGCTGGCGGTCGCTCCGGGGCCTCTGGAGTGGGGTGGGAGGGCTTCTCTGTGTGCCCTACCCTGCCATTTTCTGCGGCCAGTGTGGTTCAGGAGGAGAAAGGACTTCCACTGGGGAGGGAGCTCTTCTTCCAGGCTGAGCTCAGCCCTGCTCCACCAAAGACTATCTGTCTGCACTGGGTTCCCCATCACCACAGATCTCTAAGAAGTGGGGCGAATGGTTGCAATAGGGTGACTGAGAGGCCTCACACGAAGCTCTTGGTGCAGCGGAGCACCATGGATGACCCTGCTGGGCAAACCCTCCTTCAGTTAAGGATTTGAGCGGGGCGTGTCCCCTAGCCAGGTGCAGGAGTGGAGCCTGGTGGGTGGTTCTGCAGGGGCTGGGATGGGGGTTCCACTTTTCCTCCCTCGGTTATGTCACAAAGAACCAGCTTGTAGGGGGCGGTGGGGACCGGTGACTCCTTCCAGCGTGCTGCCTGCTTGCAAGGCCTTTCCCACACACGTTCCCACCCCCTTCTCTCCCACCTGTCACCCAAACCGCATCTTCTCTGCCCCGTCCCCGGGAAGCTGTGAGCAAGACGCCAGACCTCTCTGTCGACTGGAGTTTACCTAGCTGTGTCCCCCCAGCTCTTCTCAGTCTTTGGAATGGCTTTCTTTAAGAAAACATCTTTGGTTTCAAGCTGACCCTCCTTTGTGGCTTAGGAGCCACAGTCCCCTTGCAGTGGGACGTTTCCTGGCCTAACAGTACCAGGCGAGCTGGGCCAGCGTTTGGTGCCCACACAGACTTTGCACCCTATTCACGGAGCCCGGGAGCCAGAGCAGCAGAGGTTAAATTCTAACCTTGCTGCTCAGTGTTTCCATGAGCCAGAGTCAGGGCCCCGGCGAAGCTGAGGCAGGGACATGCTTTTCTTTAAGGCTGGAACCTTCTGTGGAGCGCCTCTGAGCTAACCACCTGTCCTGTCTTGTGAGAACCCAGCTCTAAAGCCTCAGAGAACTTGTTCTAGCCAACAGCAACCGAGTGGACAGCATATCGAAAGGGCAGCCTGGATTCAAGTGCTGGGTTTGGATTCCCTAAGACACCCTGTCTCCGGCTGACCTTCTCCCTTCTCCCATCCTAGTCCCCTGTGCTCCCAGGCCCCCGCACGCTTGTTAAGAACTTGTAGACAGTGTGTGCCAACTGACGTTCCAGGCTAGGACAGCCCCTGCCTCAGCCCGTCCTAGAGATCAGCCTTGGGGAGAGACATGCACAAGCCCATCGCAGCTGAAAGTATCAAAACCGAGGAAGCAGTCTGAGTCTAGTTGAAATGACAGCTCTAAGCTGAAACATCTTGGGATTCTGTATAAAGCTGTCTCTCCAGCCCCCTCCCCCTTTCTCTTCTGGGTAATAAGAATCCCACCATTGTCATCTTCATGGGGCTCTAGGGACGGTGTTAGACCACAGAACATAGACCCGCTCCATGGAGGGCTGGCAGACAGGCAGGAAGTGCCTTTTGCTGCTAGAGCCTCTGTTTCTTCCTTTCCTTGGGCCTCATAGATTCTGCCTCCTCCCCTGCTACAGGGAACTAGTGCCTCTTCTGCCTTGAGTTCCCGGAGTAGAGAAAGCCTCTTAGCCTGTCTCCAGGGAAGAGGAATTAGGCTTCTGCATGACCCTCTTTTCCAGAGTCCTTTGTACATACCTTGTGCTTAGCAAGGGGTTTCCATAACCAAGGCATTCTGGGAGAGAACTGGGATCTCAGGGGAGAGGCAGGCCCGCAGATAGAGGGGCCAAAGCTTCCACAGTAAGAAGTGGGGACTGAGGGCACAGGAGGCTCCAGGCTTGGGCCATCACCCTGTGCCTGTCAGTGGGTGCCCATAGACTCCTTACCTCTCACGTAGGTAAGTTGCCTGCTGGAGGCAGGAAAGAGACACGGTGGGTAAAGACTTAGCTCAGGGCCATCCCTGTACGAATAACCGTTCACAGATGTTAGCTGCTATTATTATTACTCTATTATTACCAATAACAGGTGGGCTACACTTACTGTGGTGGCACATTTGATCTATTCACTGGCAGTTTTCCAGGTGGTAGGTATGAGGGGTGGGCCCCCGAGCGCTGAGAACCGAGTGTGGTAGAGCGGACCGGCTCGAAAGCGCCGGGCAGCTCTGGCGAAATGTGGGTGGGAGCTGCTGCCCGGGCCCAGTCAGCGGTGTGATGCAGGTCCTCCGCAGGAAGGCCAGGGAAGAGTCAGAGGTCATCCTGCCAGCGGCTGCGCATGGTTAAATGCTCGCTGACCCGGAGCAGCACTCCACAGCCCTGTCAGGTAGAGGCGCTTGGCAAAACGCTGTCTGACTGTAGCACCCGAGAAAATTCAGGATTAATTTCTGCATGGGAGGAAGAGCAGGGCAGGGCTTTCATACGGAAGCATTCTCTCTACTCCTCCTTGGTTCGTTCCAGAAAGTGTAGAGCTTTCCTTCCTCTGCCTGACACATTCCCCGATGCCAAAGTCTTTAAAGTTGCTCCATGCCGGCTGGGCATGGTGGGATACGTGTGCAGTCTCAGCACTCAGGAGGTCAAGGCAGGAGGAAGACAAATTCATGGACAGCCTCGGCTATATGGTGAGACCCTGAAGAAAAGAAATAGTGATGTCATGTGCTTTTCTTCGTAAACATCAAAGCTGGCTGCCCAGTGTTAGTTTCTCTGACTTTATGTGGGCCCCTTAGAGATGGGTCACAGTAGGGCATGCTCTTGGAATCTGCCCTGACTTTTGGGAAATTCCTGAGTGCAGGTGACTGTGGGGGAGGTGTTCCCAGATGTCTCAGGATCCAGAATGGCATTCCGCTGGAGTCCCGCAGATGCGCCTCCATGCAGGCAGTTTGTGGCTTGATTGATGGGGCAGGTGGCGACCAGGCCCCAAGGTGGCCCCAGGGAGGAATGAGTCTTTTAGGATGACTGCTTAGAATATCATGTGACTAGAGAGCCTGCCTATAGACAAGTGACATCCAAACAAATGCTTAACTGTTCCTTTTCTGTGACAACAGAGTTTAAGCTCAGGATTCGGATTCGGATTCTGCTTTCCACCAGTTTTTGGACCTTGGGCCCCAATTTCTTCCTCTGAAAAGTCAGACCATGTATACTGTGTATACAAAACACATATAAGGCATTCTGAGTTCTCCTAACTAAGGATTTTGATCCTTTGTAAAGAGATGGGCTTCCAAGGGCTTTCTTGTGGAGGTCTCACTACGTGCTGAGGTTGGCCGTGAACTCTCAGCCTTGGTGCTGGGGTAATAGGGGTATACCCCTATGGCTGGTGTGGCTTCTAAGCTGTACATGGTATTGGTATAATGTTTTCTAAATTTTCTTCCTTGGCTCTGTTTGTACCATACTTAGAGTTATATAATGATCATTATTCTTTCAGGTTGTTTGTTTTTGGTTTTTTAAGACAGGATTTCTCCATGTAGCCGTGGCTGTCCTGGACTCGCTTTGTAAACCAGGCTGGCCTCAAACTCACAGAGATACTCCTGCCTCCCCGAGTGCTAGGATTACAGGAGCGCATTACCACACCCGCCTCTTTTTTTTTTTAATTTTTTCTTTTTAGATTTATTTACTTGATTTTATGTGTATGTGTATGAGTGTTTGCCCACATATAAATCTGCCCCACATGTGTGCCTGGTGCCAGCAGAAGTCAGACGGGGGCATTGGATGCCCTAGAACTGGAGTTACAGATGGTTGTGTGCCACCATGTGGGTGCTGGGAATCAAACCTGGATCCTCTTCAAGAGCAGACAGTGTTCTTAACAGCTAAGCCATCTCTCCAGTCCCTTAGTCTAAGTGTTCTGTTTTATCCACTAGACCTGTAGTTCTCAGTTTTAGCCAGTGTCTGCAGATGTTTCTGTTTGTCAAAAGCAGCTAGGAGGGAAGTGGAGAAGAGGAGTAACGACATCTAGAGCCTAGAGACCAGGAAAGCTAGGGGATGTTCTCCAGGGCACAGCACCAACCCCTCACAACCAAATGGTACCAGCTCCCAAATGTTAATAGCATCAAGGCTGGGATCCGCTACTCCGGACCTTATGTCCTCCGAGGTCAGTGACTGTATCTAATTCATTCAGCTGTGTCCCCAGTTGCCCAGTGAAACGCTCAGAGCTTGGGAGACAATCCATATGCATTAAAGGAATGAATGAGGACTTGGAAGGCCTCGCATGCCCCGGAGTTCCACGGGTTTGGCTTACAGTACATTTTCAATGGGCAGGAGAGATCTAGATGAACCTGCATGACGAACAGCCAGTCGGTAAGGTCGTTCAGACCAAAGGCTTTCAGCGGGTGCGCACTATTTCCCTTTGAGCAGGTGCAAGGGGACCCGAGTTAACCGGCTCACGGCTGTGTTACTGCTGCATTTGCTTATGCCAGACATAAGGCCCATCTTGATCCTCAAGTGGGCTGGGAAAAGGAGCCATAGACCCTAACCCTAACCGTCCGCTGGGCCCTTGGGATCTGCCAGGCTGGGGCGCAGCTGCTGTCAGCTTCCTGTTTTCCCCTTTCTGGTGGAATGAAGGAAACCCACTGAATGGCTGTTTTTCCACTGACATTTACAGCAATGTGATAGGCCTTGGATTAATGAGGTCAAGCTACAGTGTGAAATCTGCCCGATAACTTGAAACCTGGCCAGCAGGAAGACATGCTCGTTTTCTTTGGGCTGTTTGATGTTTCTGGATGGCTTTGGGCAGGAAGCAGGGGTTACGACTGCTCAAAAGAGGGGCGTGCTTTATGCCCTGGGAGTGTGGAGCCCGGTATTGTCTCCTTTTCTAATTTATTGGGAAGGCTTATTTTAATGTGGACTTTGAAATAACCAGCTTGTTAAAGCAAAGATTCCCCTTGAGTCAGGCATGCTGCTGAGGGGGAACCTGGACCAAGGGGAGGATATGCCCCTCATACCCCCCCACCTCCTCGAGTAGAATTCAGGGAGGGGGAGGGTTGCCGGGTATGTACCTCAAACTGGTCGGGTTAGGGTTAGAGTATAGAGGCTGATTTGGCAGGGCTCAGGCTCCAGCAGGTTATGTTTCAAACAGGTTCCTGGGAGGGGGGGTTGCCACCCGACGGGTCTGCAAACTTTCCTGAGTAGCGAACATCTGGGGAACCCCAAGTCTACAAATGAGGGTTTCTGGTGTGGACCACTCAAGCGCAAAAGACAGTTCAGCCTGTGCCTGTTTGCACAGCCATCTGCTCTGCTGGCTGCTTTCAGAGTCACAGATGTTAGGTGTGCCCAGGCCTGTGACCAGATGCGAGTGACAGGATGCTTGGTCTCGGGGAGATGCTCAAGTAGCCAGAACTGGTGAGACTGAGTTTACAGTGCTTCCAAAAACACTTGTCTAGGGATGCGCCCACCATCCCTGGGATCATCTGGTCACTTGGGGTTTTTCAAAAACATTGATTCCTGGGTCTGTCCCACCTGTGTCCCTATCAGTCTGGATGGGCCCTGGGCATCTATGTATATCTATGTATATATATGTATGCAACACACACACACACACACACATATATATATATACACATATATATGTACATATATGTGGGTGTGTGTAGATTCTGATTCACAGCTGGGGGTGGGGGATGCGGGTAGGAGACTGGTACCCTGTGTTGCCCAGCAGGGCTTGGATCCTGTTGCAGGGTTGTGTACAGCCCAGTGGTGCCTGGCTCCAAGGTGAGCCTAAATCCAGCTCGTGCTTGCTTGCCAAGCTCTGCACCCTGCGGGGTTGCCTCTGTTGGGGGGAAGGACACCTGCTTCTTAACTGATGGTGACCACGTGGTGCCTATGAGCATGCCTCTAACTGTTCAGTCCTCCATCAGCTCTAAGCGGTGGCAGTATTACTTACCCTGACTCTAGTGCTCAGGAGAGCGAAGCACAGAGAGGTTCAATGACACCCCCAAGGTCACATTGCCAATAAATGGCAATTAGGACTTGAATCTAGTCCACCTGGCTTCAAAGCCCTTGTCCTTTACCACATGTGCTGACTTTAAAAACTCTCTCTCTCTTTCTCTCTCTCTCTCTTTCTCTCTCTCTGTGTGTGTGTGTGTGAGAGAGAGAGAGAGAGAGAGAGAGAATGTGGAGGTGTGAGGGCCATCTCAGGCGTTGGTCCCACCTTCCACCTTGCTGGAGACTGGATCTTTTGTTTTGTGCCAGCCTGTGCTTTAGGCTGTCTGGCTGGGAAGCCTCTGAGGAGTCTCTTGTCTGCATCTTATCCCCAAGTAGGATTGCTGGGATTTTAGAAACGCCGATACCATGTTCCTTTTTCTGAGGGTTCTAGGGGTCCAAGCTGTTTCTCACACTTGTGTGACAAATACTGTACCTCTGAGCCACGTCCCCAGCTTCCACTCGCTGTTTTATTTATTTTTTTCTTTGTTTGTGAAAAAATGCTTTATTCTCTGTACAGGACATCCCACTCAGGGTGAGTATCTTCTAGTCTTTCCTTCAGACAGGGGAGGCTAGCAGTGACCTTGGCTGGTGTTGTGGCATGCCTGCCTCCAGCACCTACTGCCATCTTGAGCATGTTACTTGATTGTCTTGGAGAGCTGAGCCTCGGTTTCCCTGTGTGTAAAGAAAACATAGCAATACTATGTGATACAGATGGTTAAGTACTGAGTCTGCCCAGCAACAGGATGTATGGATATAAACATACATCCTGTGATCTTGCTGTTGATCTTCTGTGTGTCCTGGGTGTCTCCAGAGCAGAACAACATGTGGTGTTGTTCAGGGATTGGGTCACTCATGTTCTTCACCAGGTTGCTCATGATCATGGCTCCCTTCAGAATCTGTAGCCCCTGCTTCTTCTTCTGTTGAGGCCCCAGTGTCTGTGGCAGCCCAGTGAACTCTCAGCTCACTGTCTTCATCAGAGCTGGCTCTGTTTCTTGTCATCCAATTGCAAGGAAGGCCAACATGTGCTAACACACACTGCCTTCAGCGCCCCTGGCCCTTCTCGGTTGCTTTCTAGAATCGCTGACATCCCAACTCTCCTATGGACATGACAGATAGCGAATGTCACATGACGGACTCATCCTCTTGCCTTAGGATGAGATAGGAATGGTTTTCACCAAGATTCCATTTTTTTCCTTTGACGTATAATACTAAGCTTTTTTCTTATTACTGTGTTTTATGCTTTTTAATTATAAAAAGAACACAAACACATCATAAAAGCCCAATAGTACAGAGATGTGGAAAATGTAAAGTAGAATTTCCCCTCTGTTCTCCCATGACTCTCATCCCTGCTTCCAGAAGGAATCCCTGGGTGATTAGCATATCTTTCTGTACATTTTTGATGCAGACACAAATTCATATTCATTTACATGTTATCTTTTTTTTTTCTTCTTCACACATCCTCTGAGATTTCGTTTTTCAACTAACTTGTCTGAGCACATGCCAACACATATATGTATATCTGGGTCTTTAAGCTTACACAGAATCTCACTGGTAAAAACCCACCCTCATTTATTCTGTTGTTCCTTATCGAGGATTAAAATTGCTTCTAGGGACTGTAGAGACAACTCAATGGGTAATAATGCATACTGCTCCTCAGGACCTGGGTTCAATTCCCAGCATCTACATGGTGGCTCGTAGCTTCCAGCTCCAGGGGACTGGACACCCTTGCTCCCTGAGGCACCCCCCAACACGTGGCACACACTCACATAGACAGACAGACATGAATACACACAGTCTTTAAACATTTCTTCTTGTTCTTTCCTGCAGTTAAAGAATAATGTGCCATCTTGGTTTCTGCAGACTTTATCTTTGTGCACCGCTCTGGGTTCACCTGTGAGCACGTGTCATTGTTGCAGTCTGAACCGCGTCAGCTCTCGCTGGCTCATTGTCCCTGGTGTGGATGCCGCCCCTGCCTTCTTCCACACTGATGCTAAGTGCTTGACTCCGTCACGTCACGGGTACCGGCTGAGGAGACTTGATCAGGACGCTTGGGGCCAGAAGTGTTTTGCATTCCCACCCCCTACCCCAGAGTCTGGAATATTTTCAGAGACACAGTGGCATGTCTTACAGAGGGGACCCAAGTCCAAACATGGGTTCATTTCTAATCTCCTTCTCCTCTTTCTCTTCCTCCTCCTCCTTTCTCTTCTTCTCCACTGGGATTGAATCTAGGACACATGAGCATAGGCAAGCACTCTACCACTGTGATATAACCCACCCCTCCTTAGGCGTGTGTGTGTATGTGTGTGTGTGTGTGTGTGTGTGTGTATACACACGAGCTCGAGTGCACGAGCATGTGTCTGCACAAGCACGTGGAATCCAGAGGTCAGCATGCAGTATGTTGTCCCTCAGTCACTCTTCACCTTATTTTTATTGTTTTCAAGAGAAGGTTTCCCTGTGTGGCCCTGGCTTTCCTGGAACTCACTCTGTAGACCAGGCTGGCCTCAAACTCACAGAGATCGACCTGCCTCCGGCTCCCAAGTGCCGGGATTAGAGGTGTGCACCACCTTGCTCATCTACTTCACCTTACTTTTGTGACAAGGTCTGTCACTCCACTGGAGCTCACTGACAGTGTCAGATCATCGCTCAGAAGCCTCAGGGACCGTCCTGTCTCTGCCTTCTCAGTGGTGGGGCTACAGGCCCATAGCACCATGCCAGCTTTTACAGGGGAGCTGGGGATCTGAACTCAGGACCTCCATGCTTGGGCAGCAAGTACTTCACTGACTAAGCCATCCTCTCAAATCCCAAGCACCCCCTTCTACTTGATTGTTATAATACCGTTAGCGTGCTGGTTTTGACTGTGGACTGCCACAGGTCAGGGTGAAACGATCCATTTATGGCTTCACAGCAGATCTAAAAGAGCTTTGGGTCTTGGAGCATTTTAGGTTTTGGATATTTGGTTGCTCAACCTGTAAAATATCATGACCCAGGTTTTGTAGTAATTCACTTTTTTTTTTAAACTATTGGATGATATCTTTAAAAAGCTGTTCAATATCCAGGATCTTCATTCCACTTGGCTTTACGCTTTTCACTGAATACAAAATTAAATTAAGCGTTCACCCTTTGGTTGCTCTCATCTCCTGGGGTTGGCAGACAAGTGGCTGAATAAAATAAGAGGAAGACAGTTGTGGTTCAGGTTGTATCATGTGGCTGTACGTGCCAAGCTAGCTGCTACTCATCAGACCTAGCTCCATGCTCAGCACCCATGAGCTCCTCAGGAACAGCCTGGACTGTATCCTGGAGCAAGGTGGTTGACAAAAAAAGAACAAACCAAGAAAAGAAGAAAACAACTTGAAGCCAGACATGGTGGTATGTGCCTGTCTAATCCCAGCACTGGAGAAGGATCATGAGTTCAAGGCCAGCCTGGGCTACCTACCAAGACTCTGTCTCAACCCTCCCTGGGGGTGGCTGGGGAGGGGACAGAGAGAGTGTGTACTGGGGGCTCTTGATGAAACTCAGAAAAATGATGCAACTACCAGGGAGCAGCAGGAGAGGGAGGAAGTTAGGAAGGGGCAATTCAAACTAGGTTTTTGTTGTTGTTGTTCATCTGAGAAAGGTTTTGCAGACCCTCAGGTAAATGTGAAGCCTGCAGTGATTTCCAGTCCCTCCCATGTGGGAGCAGAGGGCATATTTCAAAACTCACAGCCTTGGCAGTCACAAAGGTCGGATGTGAGTGGTATGCTTGGCTGTGTTGGCTCAGATACACAGAACAGTTTTCAGTGAGGTAGTGAGCTTTAGAGATCTCCTTGTGGCTTGTAAAGGAGCCTCCTATTACAAAAAGTAGAGGCCTGTCCAGCGGGGAGTCTCACCCACTCGAATCCAGGCAGCCAAGGCTGAGCTAGGCATTTCCTTGTACAAGGCATCTATTGCCTCTCCTAGGACAGCTCAAGGCAATGAACAGCACCTATCAACTGAAAGGGGCCATAGGGTGGACCCATTTGTTAGTTCCTGATACTACCTGGCCCATTATACAGAGCTCACAGTAAAGCCCATATAACAAGGAGAATGAGACCCTGGATCTGTTAAGTCCTGCAGTCAAGCCCTGACCACTGAGGCATCTTGAGTGGCGGTTATGAAAGAAGACGTTGGCTTGGAGAGGTGGCACCCGCCTTTAATATTAGCACTTGGTAGGCAGAAACAGGGAGATCTCTATAAATTTGAGGCCATCCTGGTCTTCCTGGCAAATTTCAGGCCAGCCAGGGCATCACAGAAAAAAAAAAACAACAAAAAACCATATATATATATATAGGCTGGGAACATGGCGCAAGAATAAGCTCTTGACTTTGAATTCCCACCAGCCATGCACACCTGAGAGCCCAGTGCCAGTGACAGGATTGTTGGTACCTGCTGGTACCAGCCTAGCTTCACATCAGCGAGAGATCCTGTCTCAAGTGAGTGTGGTGGAGAGCGATGAAGCAGGATGCACGATTTCTTCCTCTGGCGTCCATGGTTGAGTGTGCTTGCATACATGTGCCTACCCCAACATCACACACACACACACACACACACATACACACACAATATAGTACCTTTTCCTGACACCTGTTATGAGCACTAAGTCTGATGGCGTAAGTAAAGCACTGAGCTTGGCGTCAGGAATGCAGCCGGAGATAGTTCCATGGAATTATCATTTCCTCACGGAGCCTGTTTTCCGTGCTGGGCACATTAGTGTCCTCGGGGGCGCTTCATGTTCTACAGAACTATCTGGCTTTCTGCCTTGTGTGGAAGCAGCCCTTGCTGCTCCAAGAAACAGCAGGGAGGTTGCCAGGTCCTGACACGGTGGTTCTTGGAGGCACATCACACCCACCCGGGGAACTTTCAAACATATCAATTCCTGGCTGTACCTCGGACCCATTAAAATAGAAGGTGCCAGAGTGGTACTGTCACGCATCAGCGTTCTTCTTAAACTCGTAATGACGTATCGTGGAAAAAAAAAAAAAAGCAATGCAGAAAATAATCCAACTTTGTGGAGTGGCTTCTCTCCCTTGCCTGGGTTCCAGGGACTGAAATGGGGTTACCAGGCTTGTAGGACAAATACCTTAAACCCGTTAAGCTGTCTTGTTGGGTTTCTTTTTAAAATGGAAAAAAAAAAAGGTTTTCTAGACCAATGCATATCCCACTCAGGGGATAGGAATCCACGCTGATCCACGGCCGGCTTTGGTGGTCCTGCTCTGTGGGTTTTGGTGTATATTCCCCCATCTCTGGGTATCTCTAAGGCAGAATTGCTCTTGATTTGGAAAATGCAAGTGGCAATGAGGAAGGCCTGCACGAGTGCCCGTTGCAGGGGCCCCACAGAGAAGGGAACGCTCCCATGTGTGTGCTGAGGCAGGACACATGGCTGTCAGGATGGCTCTGGAGACTGAGTTGGAGCATTGGGAAGCTCTGGGGAGAGGCCAGGAAAGACTCGAGTCTCCTCCTATCCAAGGCCAGAGCGGGATGGGAAGAGGCTAAGTAAGTTGTAATATGCTTACCTACTATCAGAATGACCTGATTTGAGTGTTATGTTGTAGTTTTGCCCTTCAAAGTTTGCCTAGAACCCAGCACTAGGAAGACACCAGAAAAGATAAAGTAAATATTAGAATTGTGTCCTTAGAAACAGAACTCGAACAGGCGCAAAGGACAATGGAGCGGAGTGGGTTAGTAATGTTGGTTCTTGGTTGAATTTTTCTTCCTCCTCTTCATCGTTCTTTTCTTTTTTCTCCCCTTCCTTCCTTCCTTCCTTCCTTCCTTCCTTCCTTCCTTCCTTCCTCCCTCCCTCCCTCCCTCCCTCCCTCCCTCCCTCCCTTCCTTCTTCCTTCCTTTCGGAGGCAGGGCCTCATTACCTAACCCAGAATGATCTTCACTCAAAATCCTGCTGCCTCCTGAGTACTAGAATGCCAGGCATCTGCTACCATTGTCTACTTAGCATACCTAAGATTTCTGGTCTGTTTGTTTATTACAAGCATTAATTTCTTTTACATCCTTGAGCAAAGCTGGCATGTTTGCTTTAAGAATTCTTATCCTGTTGATTTTGGTCTCTGTTTCATTTTGAGAAAGCACCATTGACTGCTTTTTTTTTTCCTCTTGAGTTGGGTCATAGTTTTCTAGTTTTAACAGTTTAAAGTTTTTGTAGTAGTTTTACTTTATTTTTCTTTTTAAAGAGTTATTGGCCAGGCATGGTGGTACATGCCTTTAATCCCGGCCCTTGGGAGACAGAGGTAGGTGGGTCTCTGTGTGAGGCCAGGGTGGTCTATGTAGCGATTTCCAGGCCAGCCAGAGCTATATAGTGAGAACTTGTTTCAGAAAAAAATTTTATGTGTATGAAGGTCCTGCCTGCATGTACATATGTGCACCTTGACATGCCTGGTACCCACAGAGGCCAGAAGAGGATGTCAGAGCCCCTGGAACTAGTGCTAAAATGGTTGTGAGCCTCCATGTGGATGCTGGGAACCACACCTGGGTCTTCTGGAAGAGCAGCAAGTGCAATTCACTGCTGAGTCATCTCTCTAGCCCATTTATAGTGATTTTAGATTACATCCTGAGTGTTGTGAAGCTTTGGAGAGGGTCTGGATTCTCAGACTCTGTGTTTCTCAGGATAGACATATTTTAAATAACTGGCTACTTAGCTCGTCCAGTCTTCAACTCCGAACAGCACCCTTTGGGCAACTACTGCTGATGAAACACCGGGACCAAAAGTAACTTGAGAAGGAAAGAGTTTATTTGGCTTACATAGCCCACATCACAGTCCATTGAGGGAAACCAAGGCACCAATTCAAGCAGGGCAGGAACCTGGTGGCAGGGGCTGATGCAGAGGCCATGGAGGGGTGCTGCTTGGTGGCTTACTCATCGTGGCTTGTTCAGCCTGCTTATAGCACCCTGGACCACCAGCCCAGGGATGGCACCACCCACAATGGGCACATTAGGAAAATGCCTAAGGCCTGCCTACAGCCCAACATTAATAGAAGCATTTTCTGAGTTGAGGCTCCCTCCTCTCCAACGACTCCAGCCTGTGTTGACATAAAAGGAGCCAACACGGTAGGCACCAGCTGAGATCTGGGTCATTCCTTTGAGCCTGATTTGCACTGCTTGGCATCTTCCCAGAGTATGTAGCATTCGGGCAGAGTTAGGCACAGTCTCTCACCCCATTTCTCTCCCCCACCCCCTCTCTGTCTTGACTGGATGTCATGGAGCCTTGACCGGTTTCAAAGGCACTACGAGCTGAGGATGACCTTGAACTCATGTTTCCCTCTGCAGGAGTGTACATGCCAAGCCATGAAAACAGCTAGTTAGTGTTTAGGGCTGCTGTCCTGTGACTTTATCTATTTTGGGGGACACCTTTCTCCAATTTCCAAATGTCACTGACTGAATTTTGCCCTCTAATTACTTAAGTCATGACAGGGAAATCTTTACCCAAAGATAAGCTGCCACACACAGGTCTGATGGAGGGAAATTCCCTCACATTCTTTTAACTGTTGAGTCCCTTCCAGTTCCTGCCTGATTTTTGGTGTTTTCCTGTGAGCTCTCTTCATTGGAAGGTGGTGTCTAGAGTTCACAGTTGGATGTTGGCAGGAAGGTTGGTCCAGCGGGAGTGCTCTGCCCTTGCTGGCTGTAGAATCTTGCTGGACAACAGCTCTGCCCATTCAGGAGCCCTGGGAACCACCCACCTTTTGCTTCTGGTGCAGTGGGTGACAGTAATTACTCATTTGTCTAAGTAAATAAAGCTTTACACTGTAAATTGCCAGAAGAAAACCCCAAATTAGGGCTACAGAGATGGCTCAGTTGGTAAAAGGCTTGCACACAAGTGTAAGAACCTAAATTTGAAACCCTGAAACTGTGTGAAAGCCACGGTAACACTCACCTGCACCCCACTGCTGGAGACAGAGAGGCAGGCGGATCCCTGGAGCTACAGGCTAGCCAGCCAGTCTAGCCAAAGCAGTGAATCTCAGGCTCATCAAAAGACCCTGTCTCAAAAACTAAGGTGGAGGGTGATGGGGGAAGAATACCAGACATCAACCCCGTGACCTCTAACCTTCCCCCATGCATCTGCGTGTGTAAGCACACACACACACACACACACACACACACACACACACACACACACACACACGTACATACACCCCCAAGAAAGAACCCCTCCAAACGTAATGACCCAAGGTATGAGCTAGAGATCGATGCCATCACTTGAGAGGAAACAAGAGCGCCGACCCAGACATCTGAGTGCAAAGCACCACGGTTAATAGAGTGAGCCTGGGGTTTTGACGCAGGAAGCTGAATTCTATTGCTATAGTAACACAGCTTCCTGCACTGGGACTTTCAGGTTCAAAGGGAATAGGGAAGCCGAGGTCTGCTCAGAGTTCTGCACACCCAGGAGGAGGGAATCAAAGGGAGGAACTCTGGCTGCAGATCACAGGGGAGTGACAGAAACGCAGCCGGCCACAGCGTGCATCTCTGCAGAGTAACCCAGAGCTCACAGGTGCAGTACTGGGGAAACTTCAAAACCGGAATTTTGGATTAAAAAAAAAAAAAAAAAAAACAAAACCGTCGTCCATCAAACTGGAGAGGAGCTGGAAACTTCCTGTTTTATGTTCCAGGCAAAAGAGGACCAGACTGTCACTGTTGTGAATCTGGCCTGGGAGTTGTTCTGAGAAGTGAGAATGAAAACTCATTCACCAGAAAGGGAATGTTTGTTCATGGAGGCTGAGCCCCTGGAGTCTTGAAAGGGTTAGGGATGAAGTGTGCTAGAATGAAGCACATCCATTTCCTGCCCAAGCCTACAGAGGCAGTCAGTTCCTATGCTAAGTGAAGCTCTGACTCGAATCTGCTTTTTCTTACTCTACATGATTTCACTTATTTCCCTTAAGAATCCCTCTCCCAGCCACATGTCACAGTATATGCCTGAAATCCCGGCACTTGGAGAATGGAGGCCGGAGAATCAGGAGTTCAAGGTCACCTTTGGCCACATAGCAAGTTCCAGGTCAGCCTGGATTACACGAGAGTGTGACTCAAAACAAAACAAAACAAAAACTAGTAAACAAAACAAGAATTCCTCTTCTTGCACCAATCAGACGTCTGAGCTCATCTTTGCCTGACTTTTTCCCCCCTCTCGTTTTCCAGTAGGGGAGATATTAAACATACCAAGCAAATGGCTTAGGCGCCAACCCATCAAACAGATGGCAGGCTGATAAAGAAGAGATGCCAACACAGAAGAGCTGGAACCCAGCCCTGTTTACAAGTGCTCTAACTGCTCCGAGGCTGTCTTCTGTTTCTGTTTTGTTTTGAGACGGTGGCTCATATAACCCAGGCTGGTCTCACATTTGATGTATAGCCAAGGATGGCTCTGGACTCTAAATCCACCTCCTTCTCCCTCCATTATGCCAGGGTTACAGGTGCGTACCACCAGACCTAGCTTATGAGGTGCTGGGGATTGAATTTAGGACCTCGTGAATGCTAGGCAAGTACTCTACCAACTGAATTATGACCCCAGTCCTAGTCTAGTCTCCCCTTTGAAATGGAGACAATACCTACATTTTCAGGATTAATGCAGTGTTCCCAAAAAATGTTACAGCAGAGCTTGATAGGGAAGGGGGTACTAATTCGAGAAGCTGCCGTTGTTTTTTGGCATCCTTTCTTGTGCGGTTCATTTCACGGGCACAGATAACAGTCCCTGAAAGGCTTCCCTTTAACTCAGCTAAGCGTATGTTTCGCTCTGTCACCATCTTGACAGTTACCTTCTCTCTTGCGAATTGGTCTGTCTGCTTTCTTAAACAATATGCCTTCTTAGTTGTCTCGCCATTAAGGCTGTAGACTCTAACATCTTGTACTTCACACGGAAGATCTTTTAAAATACTTAGGGTACTTTGGGAGTCTCTCCTCTTCTGTTCTGCTGTTATTTTTCATGCATTAACTTTGCATTTGACTCCCAGATCTAGCAGTGACTGGCAGAGAGCTGAAATCAACTCGGATTCACTTGGGTCCCTCCCTCTCTCATTCTGTTCCCAGGAAGGACCACTTTCAGACTTAATGGCTTCCTCAGCATCCTTCTACACACCTCAGCAAATAGTGCATATGAAAAGTCCTGTAAAACCATTGCCCCAGCATCTTCCCAACTGGCTAAGCCTGGCCCTGGCTGCAGGGGGAAAGGTGGGAATACGCAGTGTGTGTGTGTGTGTGTGTGTGTGTGTGTGTGTGTGTGTGACAGCTCTCTAGGGCTGTGTTCCAGGAGTCTGCAGTGGAGAGAGGAGTCTTGTTAGTGACTGGACCAGAGTGCTCTGTCACTTTGTTAGGAAGGCCATGAAGCCCTCAGTGCTAAGGACAGATGAGCTAGTGGTCTCTGCATCAAGATGGAGAAGGGTGCCAGCTGGTGGCAGTGTCTTAGGGCCCTCATCCTTTAGGAATGGACTGGCGACAGTATGCGGTGTCTCTGTGCTTCAGAGGCACTACGTGGAGATCTGTCAAGTCAGCTGGACATGCCGCCATTTTGCTATAGTTGACTCAGAATGTCACTTTCTAGAGCCTGGTCATCAGCATGTTAGCGGGATGGAGCCGAGTTCATTCTATCTCCAGGGGCAGGTTAGCTGAAGATACATTGGTTCTTGTCCACCTCTGAAGTGACAGTGATTCTGTGTTGTTCAAATGATACCCTGGGCTCTGAGAGGCCCTTCTATCTGATTTGATAACATGCCAGACCTTTGTGTTTAAGACTAGAGGATTAAACTGCTTTTGCATGTGGTGTGTGTGTGTGTGTGTGTGTGTGTGTGTGTGCGTGCGTGTGTGCGCGCGCGAATGGGTGTTAACATGTGGTCATATGTGGAAGCTGGAGGTTAATGTTGAGTGTCCTCCTCTCATGCCACTCTCCACCTTATATACCCAGGTAGGGCCTCTCTCTTGAACTTAGAGCTTTCCAGTTCATCTAGGCAATTTGATCTGTGGACCCGTCTCCCCCTCCAGAGCAGTGCTTGAGTAAGTTCTAGGGGTCAGATCTCTGGCCCTCATGTTTGAGCAGAATGTTTTCCCTGCTAAGCCACGTCCTCCTATCAAGGACTAGAATCTTAGTCAAGGGAGCAAAGGCAAACACAGAAATCTAGGTTTAGGCATGAAGGCTGTAGGCCAGAGTTGCAGTTGATATGCTCACAGTGTCCAGCCACTTCTGCGGCCATGGCAGACAGTGCTGATCATTTCCAGTACTCAGCCCTGTGGCTTCATAATTCATCTCCTACAGTCCCCAGATGGACCCCACCAGCCTCAGAGTTGGCAAAAGGGAGGAAAGCTTGGTTAAGGATGTCAGGAGAGATGGGGGAGGGGTGCAGAGTGCCTGATCTAGACAGAACTCACAGCCACCCCTTGTTTAATGACCTGTAGTCCAAGGGGGGGGGATTGTGGCCACAGGTGGCCTGCTTTGAAAATGATCCATCTAGCTTTGAAGGGAGGTTTTCTGTTCCTGTATGGGAGTGTGTGTATGTGGGGGGGTCCCACAGCCCCAATAGTGAAGAGACTGTGTAATATGACTCCCATCTCCCTCTACTTAGCTATTTTATAAGCTTCTTTGGGGAATCGGTGGCTGTGATTGACGGCACCACATGGGATACTTGTAGGCATCATATGAAGTCTGTGTGTCTCTGGCCTTTGAACCTTTGTGTCTGACCCCTGTGGCCCTCCCCACAATGGCATTCTTACCTACAAGCGGTCTGGCTTCTCTGGGTTCAGGTGTCAAATGAGAAGCTCAGTGTGGAAGACGGATGTGTTCCCGGGCTTCCTGTGCCCACTGGACCGTCCACTCCTTTGCAGTTTTCTTGGAGGTCTAAGGAGGCCATCTCATCCTCACAGGCAGAGCCAACCCCCCATATCAACCAATCATCTGCTTGAAATGGGTCTGAGGGGTTATGTTGTCAAGCGTGGGGCTCCAGATGTGCGCAGCAGAATCCTTAGTCCTTCCTGTTGGACGCTTTCTCAGTCCAGCCAGGATTGCAGCTCCTGGGCAACCTGCCTGCCATGCCACTGGCTCTTATCTCTTTGCAGCCTGATGGGTGGTTATTGAATTCTGGGGGACACCGACATTGTTCTAAGGGCTGGCCTCTAATTTTGCATTAGGAGGTTTTCTTCTCCTTGTGCCAGGCTGATGGTGCCTCTTTATATTGCTTGCCCGCGAGGCTGGAGAAACCAGTGTCCTCACCTAGTCCAAGTAAAGGTCATTGGTGCCCCCATGATTCATGTCCCAAGACAGTTCAGGTCTAGGAGTTGCCCACTCTTCATTCCTGTGGATTATGAATCCTACCTCCCTTCTCCTGACCATAAATCTGAAACCCTGTAAATGGGTTTCAGGCAAAAGGTCAGGGCCACCATTCAGAGATCTGAATGAAGAAATGCGTCTGGAAAAAAAATGCAGTTGAGGAGCAGGCCCTAGGGGACCCTAGTTCCTCATCAGATTTAGAACCAGGAGGCCATGGTATGGTGACTGTGCCCAGAGTCTAAAAGGGTCATCCCTGCAGGAGTAGGACAATCAGTGCAGCAAGGCCCCTGAAAATGGGGCCGGAGGGACAGGGGGTGATTTCTAAATCAGATATCTGGAGCACCAAGGCCCAGAAGTCTCTTCGCTCAAGAGAGGAGCATTGCCGTGCAGATGATGTGATTCAGTTGCATTGTGGGAGGGCGGGGGTGTGCATCCTTTTAGAGAAAAAGCAGGTCCCGAGTGAGATCTGGGAGGAGGTACTGGGCTGTTTGTTTTGTTTTCCTTTTCCCCTGTGCTCAGCTGCACAGGAAACACAGGAGAAAAGCACTCGTGGCCCTTCCTCCGTAGCCTGCCAAGACTGTGGAAAAGAATAGCCGAGGAACCAGGGGGAAAAAGACGAACATATTTCTTTAACAGTGTGAACTTTGAAACTCTCTCTCTCTGACTCACTTTTGACAGTCTCTTGAATTTGAATTCACCTTCCCTCGTGTTGTTTTTCCCGAACCGGTAGGCTTGATGCCAAAGATGTGTCAGCCAGCTGCTCCTCTGCAAGTGTGTGTGTGGGTTTTTTCTCCCAAGTCAACAGACAAGACTACTGCAGGAGCTCAACCTTGACCTTCTGCCCTTCCCCAAGGCTGGCCTTCCACCTAGACCTGTTGAACCAGAAATGACCATTGTAGGAGAAAATGGGCATGTTGGTAATTGCCTTCTGCAAGAGGCCACAACCCTTCCTGGGCAACTTTGCCCTGCATTCTTGAAAGCATCCTTGCCCTGTATTAGGATATCCTGGGTTATAAGGAGTTGGCTTATATAAGACATGGCTTCTGTTGGCTTGACTAGCTGGAGTCCAGCATCTCAGTGATTAAAGGACCCCTTTATCTCCGGTACCACCCAAGCGTTCACTTCACCCCAAGACAGCCTTCAGGACACTTTCACTTCAGTCTTCTGCCTCAGACAGCGGGGAGAGGAATCTTCAGAAGGTTGGGCCATCTTAGGACATATGCCCATCCTAGAACTCATCATTGTCTGGGCTCAGGCTCTTTCCAAGAGCTCTAGCCAATCAGGGCCCAGGATAATGAATGAGTTCTGTGACCCCCATAAATATGCTCTTCTCCAGGGGCACACTCATTCCTAGATGCAACCCCGCCATTGCCTTTCACCTTCAGGACCTCCTGTCACCCATGGCTCCACCTCCCCACAGGACCCTGGTCAACTTTCTTGCTCCTCCCTTTAATAGCCAGTCCAATGGTGCCCAGTCTGTGGGAACCTGGATCCTCACAACGACCCCTTCCCCTCAGGGTAGCAAGGATGAATGTGTGCTTGGAGAAGAACCAGGTTTAGACTCTGCCAGATGATAGGCAGGTTCAAGGTCTGGAGGTGACCCACAGCCTGTTCTTACTTCTCCCAGGGCCTAGTGCCCTGGCCTTAAACTTCCCTTTGGTCACAATTGAACTATTTTGGTACGTGGCCCAGATGTTGAGAAAATTCAGTGCTCCACCCTACTTCCCCTAGATGCAGATTCTTCTCACACATACTTCCTGGATGACCTCATTGCCTTGGCCTCTGCAGACCCCTCCCATGCTCATACCCCCAGCCAAGCCCCTTGATGAGTAGAGGTCCACAGGCCTATGTGATGGCCCATTAATATTCTCACCGCACACCAGGCTTAAAATATTTCTGTTCTACCAGTTTACCTCCAAGCCTCCCTTCCTTGGGGGATCCCCTTAAATTACTGAGACTATTGTTTTCCCAGGGCTTGGTACCCCACGGTGTTTCTATTGTCCGAATGTGGATTGGGATGCCAAGAGTCTCTTGAAGAAGCCACTTCCCAGCTCAGAGAAGCCCTGCATTACTGGGCTATCCCAGCACCCAGGCCAGTGCCCTTGGGGGTGGGGGGACCCGAGGGTGTTGGCACCAGGCAATTCTTTAATTAGCCTGAGCAGGGTTTTCTCGGATGGGGGCGGAGGTGTGTGGGTCTATTGGGGGAAACTAGGTCACCTGAAAACTAGCAGTCAGGAGGGAGCTGTCCTGGGGCCCTGCTCCAGGGAACCCAAGGGGTGAGGTGGGAGGAGCTGACAGGCAAAGTCACAGAAAATATGCCCTGGTCCCTTTTTACTGCTCTTGGGAGATGCTGTCCCTACTTATCTCCAGGGGTCTGGGTAGCTGTCCTTAATTTCTTGGCCCAGAGCCAAGAAACAGTACAGCGAACACTGTTTGTCTGTCCCGAGTTTGTGGAGGGAGCACCACAGCGGGAGTCAGGCCTCTGCTGCCTGCTGTCCCTCATTCTGTGCTTCCTTGCCTGTTTTGTCATCCATTAGCTAGACAGGGACCACAGCTCTCCTTCCCCTGCTATCTCCTTATCCCTTATCCAGTCCTGATGTGTGGCAAATGCTTGAGAAATATTTGCCGATTACACATAGGTGCTTCTGGGACAGAGGCTGCAGCTCAAGGGTGAAAAAACACTTGCTGAGCGTGTGCCAGGCCGTGCTTCCCTCCCCAGCACTAAAACTGAACCCCCAAGCAGGGCCCCCAAATCCCATGTGAGTTGCTCTCCTCTAAGACTGTTGTCATGACAACCAATTGTCGTTGTGAGGCGGCTTCCCCAAATGCCAGTGACTTACATATCCTGCCAACACCGAGTTCTGTCATTATTTCACTCCTCTTTACTACCAAGTCACTAGTTGTGGATTGAAATGGAGTAATATGAAAAAAAAAATAAAGGAAATTTCATGTCACTTCCATAAATAAACAGTAGCTGTGAAAACAAATCCACAGAAAACCAAACGATGTTTTTACATTTTATCCTAAATTCTACTTGCTGTCCCTCTCCCCCAGGCTGGGAACTTCAGGGGCACTGTCTGTGCGTTTATGAGGGAGATGGGCGTGGCTCTTAAAGATGCTAGCACCTGTGAGCACCAGACTGCTGCTTTTTTTCTTCAGAAATCTTGGAAGATAAATTTGTCCAGGCTGGTGGTGAACTTGCCATTCTCCCATCTCAGGCTTCTGTTGAGAGAAGAGAAGAGGAGCATAAGGGAGGGGAGGAGATCATAGGCCTGTACTACCAGGTTTGGTTTCAGTAGTTTTTATTAGTTTATATTAAATGTACCAAATAGTGATTTTTATTTGAGTTGGTTCTCCTTTCATGCTTAGAACTCCTGGCTGAGGTGATGGCTGAGGAAGAATTCTTTTTTTGGTTTTTACTCATTTTTTGAGACATGGTCTTATAGCGTTAGCCTAGACTATCTCGGAACTCACCAGACAGGCTAGTCTGAGACTTGCTGGAGCTGTTGTGTCTTGAGTGCTTGATTACAGGCATGAGCTACTATACCCAGATAGGAAGGCACTCGAGAAGCAGAAAGCATTCTGGCATGCAGTTGCCTGGCACAACTTATTCCTGCCTTCAGTTGGCATGTTTTGGGGCCCTCCTGCCCAGTGTGTGATCAGTGTCGATAGTGAAGAAATGGGGCAGTGTGCGCTTACAGCACTGTAAAACACCAAACAGAATAATTTAATAAGCTAGATGCCGGTAGAAACTCCAGATGTGAGCGTGCAGTGTGCTGTCAGTCTCTGGAATTGCAAACACCTTTGCCGAGTGCTGGACAGCCTTGCAGAGCTGTCCACGCTGTGAGGTGTAAACAGCTGCTCCCTGCTCTGCATTGTGGAGATTCCAAGATGGCCTCCCTTTTCTGTGCTGAGCGGATCACTGGTGTTTGGAGGCTCCCATGTCCTTCTGCCTCACACATGGCTCCAGACTCAGTGACCACAGGAGCTAGTGATCGGTGACAGTAAACGTGAGATCAGGAGGGGTAGGACGGTGGTAGGGGCAAATTAGAAGGTATGTGTTCCATTAGGGGGCATAGCTGTTCTCTGCACCTTTTGGTGGCCACCATGTGAGTCCACGTTGAGATGTTGGATGTTCTGAAAGCCAATGTTGAGATGTTCTGAAAGCTAAAAGCCTGATATTGGATATAAAACTCCAAGTTTTAAATACGAGTAATTAATTGAAATGTTGAGGATGGTGTGGAATAACCCCAAACAGACTGATAAACATGAACGACCATAGGAGGTTCCCTCGTTAGATCAGGCATGAAGTCAAACAGTGCATCTCAGCCGGGTGGTGGCGGCCCACACCTTTAATCCTAGCACTCAGGAGGCAGAGGCAGGTGTATCTCTGAGTTCATGGCAAGCCTGGTCTACAGAATAGAGCCTGAACAACCAGGGATACATAGAGAAACCCTGTCTTGAAACCCACCCACTCCAAAAAAGTGCATCTCACAGACCCCAAACTTTTTGACAGGGCAGCCCTGTCCCTAGGGCTTCATGTACATTAGCAAGCAACCCAACAACTGAGCTGCATCCCTAGCCCACAGCTCTTCTGTTCTCTAGCTGTGTGATGGTGGGTAAAGACCTTCATCTTTCTGATTTCTTTATCTGGAAGACAAGCATTACAGTGCCTATTTTTTAAGTTGCTGAGAGGATTAGGTGGGTTCATATAGGTAGATTGACGTCCCAGAAGGCAGAGCTGGTGGTCATCCATCTCTGAATCAGGCTAGTTCTCCGTGCAGGTGTTCACTTGAAAAGGGAGAGGCAAAATTAGCATCTTGTCCTCCAGCTCATGGGGCTGGATGTCACCATGACACTGTGTATGCTGGAGCATTCAACTCCTTTGAATTCCATATTCTAAAAACAACCCAGCCCCAGTATCTATCTCAGTGCTGAAGTGGAAAGCAGGGGACAATACAGAGAGCTGCCAGAGAGTCCAGCTCATTCATGCCCAAGCTCTCTGGAGAAGAGAGTGGCAATTTCTTTAAAACTAACTAGGGCAATTACCAGATCACCTGACAATTGTGCACTGAGGGCATTCTCCCACGAGAAACAAGAACTTAGGCTTTCACAAAAACCTGCCCATGACTCTAACAGCCACAAACTGGAAACAACTCAGTTCTTTGCCAGTGGCTGGATAGGGAAAACGAATTCATGTGCAGTGGAATGCTAGACAGCAATAAAAAAGGAATGAACTATTGACACATGATGATTTGGATGAACCTCGAAGGAGTGATCAATGTGGGGTTAAAAAAGCCAGCCCTCAGATGATACATACTCCTGTTTCTATAGTGTTATTTGAACAAAAACCTAGAGACAGAGAACAGATTAGCACCCAGGGCTAGGATTTGAGTGGGTTTGGCAGCAGCTAGGAGAGCCGTTGGAAGAGAGGAGAGGTGCTTGTGGCTGAAGAGCTGTTGGTATTTTACTGGGGTGGTATGCACAGTAAACATACAAATAAGAATCTCCAACACCGGGGACTATGGATTGCAGTTGGTGGGTCCTGTCGCTGTTCTCAAAACAAAAACTTCAGGCTTGTTTGATTCCCGAGAGGGCAGCAGTTTTTCATCCCACAAATGTGGGCCCGTCCACACTGCCATGTCTCCCAGCAACCTGAGACAGCCTTGCCTGGTGGGTCAAGGGAGAGCTGCCTTTCCGCCTCCATCTCTTCTTCCTCCAAGCGCCGTTTTTTTTTGCTGGCAGAAGTGCAACTGTGGACAGCTCCTTTATTCCTTGACTACCCTGGGGATTCTGGGAGGGGATAGATAGAGTGTTTTGCAGATGGGAACACGGTCTTCAAGAGGCTCAAGAAATTGTCCAAAGACCTCTTTCTTTTGCCTCGGAGAATCCAGGGGTCTGTGCTAATGTGTCACCCAAATATACATTCTTTTCTTTTGAAGGTTCTTCAAAGTATGCTTTCTGGGGGGCTTCAGCCAAAAGTTTCCAGTTCCAGTAGTTCAGCAGTTAGTAGACTTTTGGGTTTGGGAGCACTTTAATCCTTGCAATTTGGCATCCTAAAAGAACTTTTGTTTATGGAAATTGTTTCTTTTAAATATTTTTTTTTATTTTATGATAGACAGTCTTACTCTGTAGCCCAGGCTGGCCTCTGGTTATAAGCTGAAAGCTGGCAAGATGGCTCAGTTGGTAAATGTGCATGCCGACAAGCTACATGGTCTGGGGTTGATCCCCAGAACCCACATGATGGCAAGAAAGAACCGACTCCTGCAAGCTACCCTTTGACTTCTGCATGTGCATCGTGGTACTGTGCACGCACATGCATGCGCGCGCACACACAGGTGCACACGCAAAATAAATAAAATGTAAAAAATATAAACCTATCGTGTGTTATAACCATGCTGGACATTTTGATTAAAAAAAAAAGTACCTGTCTTAAACCAACCAAACAAAAGTAGTGAGAAAGAGAGTTGCTGTTTGAACTTTTGCACATCTCTCTATGTTGGGCTTTACGTCTGAGTGTCATGACCATGTGTGTGTTAAACTATCACAAGTCACCGGCTGGGTAGCCTTAGGACTCTTTTGTACTAGGGACAGTATGAGAGTGGAAAAAGGTTAGCAGTATCTTCCTTCATTTATGCAAATAGCCTCGCCTTGTGGAAGCCTTGAAAGGGCCTCCGGGGTTCCCCCACAGGGTTCCCAGGCTACCCTTTGAGAACCGCCGTAGTCATACCTTAATTACCTCCTGTTTCCTTCCTGTCCTGTTTGTCCCTCCTCATTACAGCACGCACCATAGTGAGCAAAATGAGAGACGCTGAAGTAGTGCCTGGCGTTCATGTAGCTGAGGACTGGGCTTCTATTTGTTGCTTTTCTTCTTTCTTCTTCTTCCCTTTTTTTTTGAAACTGGGTCTAATGTAGCTCCGTCTAGCCTCAAACTCAAGGGTTACCTCAAACTTTTGATCCTCCTGCCTGTGCTCTTGCCAGCACTGGGGTCACAGGCATTCACTTCCATACCCTAGTTATTATGGTGCTGGGGATGGAACCGGGCTTGGTTTCTGCCGGGCAAACACTGGCTGAACCAACGCGTAGCCTAGGCTCTCCTAGGTTCAGCAGCCCCATCCTGTCCTGAGCCCCAAGATACCCTCTGGTTCCATGATTTATTTCTTGAAGTAGGATACCTTTGTCCAATGAAGGGGCAAAGATCAGGTTCTTGTTAGCTAACTGTGGCCCGAGAAGTGGGCAAGCACCACCATGCATCAGAACTTTCTGGAATAATGGAACAGCCTCTATCTGGGCATCCAACGTGGGAACCACTAGGAAGTTTGCACTTGGATGTGACTGTGAAAGTGCACGGTTTTCCTTTAATTAATTCAAATGTGAGTGGCCCCACTGGCTCACAGCAGAGCCAGGCCTTGCTGGGACTCACACCACTCTAAGAATCTGCACTTTGGCTTCTGGCACAAATGGAAAGAAAACCTCAAAGGAGCTTTGAACTCAATTGTGGGCGGGCGGGTGACTATGCCATGTGTGTTCTAGGGGGCTGACCAGTCCATCTCTGTGTTTGTTTCCTTGCTCCAGGCCCCACCATGAGGCCCCAGCCCCTCGGGAGCCCCTGTGCTCCCCTGGCCCCGGGAGCACCGTGCTAGCCCCAGGAAGGACAAGGGCAGGCGCGGGGCCATGGCCAGCCACGTGGACCTGCTCACAGAGCTGCAGCTGCTGGAGAAGGTGCCTACGCTGGAGCGCCTGCGCGCAGCCCAGAAGCGCCGGGCTCAGCAGCTCAAGAAGTGGGCACAGTATGAGCAGGACCTGCTTCACCGCAAGCGCAAGCACGAGCGGAAGCGCAGCACCGGTGGCCGACGCAAGAAGGTGTCCTTCGAGGCCAGTGTGGCATTGCTGGAGGCCTCACTGAGGAATGACGCGGAGGAAGGTAAGGCTCCCTGCCCTCTGGGACTCTGGCTGAGCAGGAGAAGGCAAAGTCTATGCGCAGCCGCTCCTGAGGTCCGGTGTGAGCCACATTAGAAAGAGCATGGCCCTAGGAAAGACTTCTCCCCAACTCCCGGAACAGTCTCGTGTAGCCCAGGCTGGCCTCCAGTGCAACTCTGTAATGCGACAGAGTGTGACCTTGAACTTCTGATCCTCCTGCCTCCACTTCCCAGGAGCTGGGATGGCAGGCTTGTGCCATCACACAGCCTTCCCCATCCCCACCCCGACCTTAGCTTTATCTGAGACATTCTTGGAGACAGTGAGGCCAGCGTTTGGCTAATGAGTACAATGACAATTTCCCTTCCCTCCCACAAATATTTACTGACAGCCTGCTTCCTGCAGCACTGGCACTGCACACAGAATAATGAGCAAGGGGTATCCCATTTCTTCCTCCCTGGCCCCACCCCACGCTGGGTGTTCTAGGGATGGTGTATTTCTCCAAATCCTTCTTCTCCACAGTCCTCACTTACTCAGCCCTTGGCATCCTGTTCTGGTGTCTTCTTTTCCATGCTGGAAGGGAACCCCCGGGTCTTAGAGAACAAGGCAGCACTAAATCACAAAGTCTTATCTCTGACCCCGTTCGCCATTCACTTTCCACTGCTGTGTCCATGGTGGAGGGTGATTGCGAGCTAGACCCTGAGGGCTGGTGAGATAGCTCAGAGGTTAAGAGCACTGACTGGTCTTCTAGAGGACCTGGGTTCTATTCCCGGTCCCCACATGGGAGCTTACAACCAGCCAAGGGATCTGATATACTCTTCTGGCCTCCGCAGGGACAAGACATAAGTAGCACACAGACATACATGCAGACAAAACATCCGTTTGCATAAAATAAAAAGAATGAACATTTAGAAATGTATCTAGACCCTGAAGGTGGACAATCTGGGTCTAAAGCTGCTTGTGCAGGTCTGTATGTGACCCTGGCCCAGAGAAGTCCTTTTGAAGTCTGTCCTTAGACTCTACCTGTATAAAATGGGAGAGGCAGTAGCACCCTCATGAGAGCCTTCTGTGTATTCAGTTGGGTAATACCTATGAAGTATCTTGAGCATGTTCCTCATGTTAAGTATGTGGCTATGATTTTTTGTTTTTAATGTTGTTTTTTGAGTTTTGAGACAGGCTGTCAGGTAGCCCAGGCTGGTCTCTGTGTATTTGAAGATGACCATGAATTCTCAATCTTCCTGCCTCTACCTCTCAAATGCTAAGATGGCAGGCATGAGCCACCACAGCTGGCTTACTAATGTGTGTGTGTGTGTGTGTGTGTGTGTGTGTGTGTGTGTGTGTTTATTTGGTTTCGTTTGACTTTTCAAGACAGAATTTCTCTGTGTAGTCCTGGCTGTCCTGGAGCTCACTCTATAGACCAGGCTGGCCACGAACTCACAGAGATCCACCTGTTTCTGCCTCCTGAGTGCTGGGATTAAAGATGTGTGCCAACACACTCAACTATATTGTCATCTTTTATTTCATTAAATGTAGTTTATATTGTCATGGCGTTTCCATAGGTCTGGAAACAGAGACAAGTACCCGCCACGTTGAACAGGATGATTTTACTCTGAACTGTGTGAGTAAATCAATGCAAGGCCGTGCAGTTTCCAGATGGCACCGTTAGCCTGAACTGGTTAAGTCTAATAACACCCATTTTATAGAGAGGGATATTGGAGTCAGAGAGATTCAGAACCTTGAGCCAGATGGTATAACAGGACCAGAGCCCCTAGGATCCTACCCCGTGGCTTTTCTGGTTTGCTTTCCACTGCCAGGATGGCTGGAGGGTTCAAGCTTTCATCAGCCCCACCCCCTTTTTGTGCATATGTTCACACCTGCTTATTCTAGCTGAAGTTTGTGCACATGCCCTTTGACCCCTCGGTAGCATCTGCCTAACCCCTGGGAAGGCCTGGCCGTGTCTCCTGAACCCATCTGCACCCTCTCCTGGTATTAGGCTCTAGAGCAGTCAGTGGAAGAGCTGAGGGCTGGAGGACACTGAGGACATGAGAGAACTCGGACTTTCACAAGCTGAGCATCCCTGGACATGGGAATCTGAAACATCTGGGATGCCTACATGACGTCTCACGTGGAGACCCGTCCATGAGGCGGGTTGTAGAGTGTAGGTGGGCGATAAATTACTCCCAGGCTGCCCGTATGGGGTGCCCGGGAAACAGAGTGAACTCCTGGTGACTTGGGTCCCGTCCTTGAGAGATCACTGCGTGCGTTTCAGGGTATGTCAAACATGCCTCATCGAAAGCCTTGCACACCTGGGCTCACCTCACCCTTTAAGCTCTTGAACACTCTGAAAGTGCCATTCTGCTTTGATCTTGGTAATACGGGGCTCTAGGGCACGAGGAGGGACAGGATACCGGACCCACAGGGCTTCAAACAGCCCAGGCAAGAGCTGGGGTGAACACCCCCCCACAATAGGCACGGTGGCTCAGGCTAGGGATGTGGCCCTGAGGCTCCGTCCCACGTGTGGTTTGGTTGGCTGGGTGACGTGGCACCCCCATCCCACTCAGGAGGTGGCTGGCTCATGACTAGGTCTAATTTCTGGTGGGGGTGGCAGTTCACTAGCTCCTCTCTCCCCACTTGTCGATAAATCTTTTCTTCTCTGGAAAACCCCCTTTCCCCTCCCAAAAGGCCCTTGCAGAGGTTTTAAGAATTGGCTGTGTGTTTCAGAACAGCCACCAGGGAGATGACACTTCCACAGCCTGATACTCAAATACCATCCCTTGTCGACTGTCAAGTGCCCTGCTTAAGAGAAACGTGGTTTGGAGTTCAAGGACACTCCACTCCACCTCATCCCTAGTCTATGACTCTGGGCAGTTCGTTTTGCTTCTCTGGTTTCAGTTTTTAAAGTCTGTCATATAGCATTGAGGGCTTGGCTTCAGGAGGGTGTGGCAGGCATTAGAAATAGTTCTAGATTTAGGTGCTTTAGCAGATAGAGGGCTGTCCAGTATGTTCGAGGCCTTGTGTTTGATCCGGAGTACTGCAGAACCTGGGCACAGCGTCACACGGCTTTGATCCCAGTACCAGAGGCAGGAAGATCAGAAGTTCTATGTCATCCTCAGCTCATACTCAGTTCAGGGGTCCAGCCTGGGCTCATGAGACCCTGTCTCAACAGAACAAAAATAGACCTTTAAAAGTTTCCCTGAACCCTGTGTCGGAACAGCAATAGTTTAAATAGTTCTTCAGGTTAAGAGACATCAAATTCATACAAATGAGTTCTTATTATGATTAAACAATAATAAGTCTCCTCCTTGCTTTCTTTCTCCCTTCTAATCCCTGCTTGCTGCTTTGCTGTGTTTCCTTCTAGTAATTTTTCTCCTTGTTTGTGGACCAGGAGGCACATAGACTTCCACATTTCCTTAAGCTTTTATGCAAGTAATGGCATCCTGGAATCCCCAACATGTGACTCTAATTTTCATCTCCCCACCCCCAGCAGACCCACAGACTGCCCCAGACCTCCGTGTAACGTTTTTTTTTTTTTTTTTTTTTTTTTTGCAGTTGGCTTCACCAGAATCTTTAAAATTCCCCCAGTAGTTTTGTTTGTACACAGTGAACTTTTGAGCACACGTCTAAGTATTTATCTTGGACAAATGTGGATGCGTGTTTGGGAGCTGGATGGAAGTCATTAAATCCGAACAAGAAAAGATCTTTTGGATTGGTGTCACTGTGGCATGGGAAGCTGTAGGGGTTGCGTGAAGGGGACCCTGGGGTTCACGGGTGGATGTGTTTCAGGCTGCCATCCGTTGGCTCTTGTACTTGGCTGAGCTCTGCTCAGCCTCCTGGCAGCCTGACAGAGCCTGCTGTGCCTGGCTGGCTGAGCTGGTGTTTGGGAGGCTGCTGGGTGTTCGTTCACAGAGGCGTGGGAGCATGGGGTGGCAGCTCCCCACTCCCCTGAGCTCACAGCATCCTGAGTCAACCTCCCCACCCACAGCAGGGGTGTGCATGAGTTGTTCCCCCAGAATGGGCATCCTTCTCTGGCTAATATCTGACCTTGGACCCACTTGAGCCCCTCCCTTACCACCCAGCACCCTTTGATTCCCCCACGAGGCTCCCCTCATGGCCCCCTGAGTTATTTTGCCTCCTTTGCACCTCTGGGTGTGTGGTTCCCTCACCTGACACACTTTCTTGGACTAACCTCTCTGACTCTTCAGGTCCACAGGGAGAGCTATCCACTGGCCCCTGGGCAGCCTAGCCATCGCTAGCCTAGAACCCCTGTACCTAGCTGTTTCCTGAGAGGCAGGGGAGAACCAAGGAATCTGAGTGCTGTTCATCCTCCCGAACTGAGATCACCTCACCTCTACCACTGATACCTGTGCATTCGGGGGACAGGAACCTAACTTCTCCAGGCCTCAGTCCCCTCGCTTGAGCATGTCAGTAATGCTCCTGCCACATAAAGTTGAGAGGATGACTTGAGTGGGTAAATGCTGAAGAGGTGTGTGGTAAGAAGTGGGCAGGTGGCACAGGCTGTTATTTCTGTGGTATCTATTATTCCACATTTGCGTAAGCTCTCCTTATTATGCATTCTGACTCTCACCTTCATGATTATTTATCAGGTACTGTGTACCAGACCAGCTTGCCTCATCCTCACGGCAGCTCTCCGAAGCTGGGGTAGTTGAACCCCTATTTTGGAAAAGTAACTTGGGGCCTCATTTGCATATCATAAGATCTTGCCCCCCCTTTTTTTTTCAACTGTTCAGTTCAGGGGGTTTCCACAACACCTCAGAGCTGTGCTCACATCTTCACAGTCTCGTTTTAGAACTTGCTCTTTACCTCTTGCTCCTGAGCAATTGTCCCCACGTCCCATTCCCAGTCCCGGGCACCCACGAATCTGCTTCTGCCTTTTTTGGACGTTTCCTTCATCTTGGAATCATGCAGTGTATGGTCTTTTGTGATCAGCTTCTTTCACTCAGGAAAGCGGTTTTGAGCTTGGCCGGGTCGTAGCGTATGTGAGCACTTGTTCCGAGCACTTGCTCCCCATTTCCAACCTTAAGTACTCCATTGTGTGGATATACTACAGCCGATTTGCACTCCCCAAGAGCTGAACAAGTGGCTCTTTGCCATTTTGGATTGATGACCAATGCTGCAAAGAACATGGGCTCCAAGTCTTTGTGTGGACATTTATCCATCATTTTTGTGTAGCTACCCAGGAACTGCATTGCTGGGTCACATGCTACATTTCTATGTAACTTACTAAGAAACAGATTAATGGTTTTCTAAGAATTTTGGAGCAGGTAGGGCCACCATGGCAGAGGATTAGAGGTCTATTTAGGGACCCCAAAAGCCAAGACCCTAGGGCCAACAGAAACACCATGGTCCATACATAGACCCAAAGGAGCACAGATCACAACCACAGATGGGCAGTTCTGTTTTACTGGAAAAAGCAAAAGGCACAGATCTTCCTGGTAGCTAAAGGGGAGGGTTTTGGAGGCTGAGTTGAGTCTTTGGTCTGATATGTAAGCCCCATGAAGCAATGTGTGCTACTTCACCTCTGTGAGCTTCCAGATCTGCCCTGTAAACGGGCCTGAGAGGATAACAGTGCAGCCACTGCCTTAGAAAGCCAACCGGGCTGTAGCTTACGTGCGCTTTTGCTCCTTTGCGTCTGCCTTCACTGTATGGATACAGCTCAATCGCTTTCCACTCACCAAGGCAATGGAAACCTACTCAAGTGGAACATTATGCAGAAATGAAATATGAAGAACAGTCGTGAGATCTGTTCTGAGGCTGGCAAAAAGGCCCAGAGAGTGAAGGCACTTGCCGCTAAGCCTGTGGCTTGAGTTTGATCTCCAGAACTCACATGGTGGAAACGGAGAACCAACTTGCACAAGTTAACGAACGGCCCCATGAGTGCCATGGCACAGCACGCACGCGCACACCCACCCACCCACGCACTCACACTCCACAGTGTAACAACTACAATAATGAAAAGGTGGCTCAGCATGGGTTGGCTGAAGGTGCAGGACCCTCAGGGGATCAGCCCTGCTAAACGTCTCCCAGGTGTCTCCCCCTGGCTAATCTAAAGGAAATGGCTCTAGCTTTTGGTTTTGGGTGATTTTTTTTTTTTTTTTGAACAGGAAATTTTCTTTTCCTCTCATTCTAAAAATATGCATCCTTGTAGAATATTCCAAAACTATAGGAAAAGGAAACAGTAAGAAAATAAAACTCACATATACAATGAACATCAACAGCCTCAGATAGTATTTTTGTCTGTCTTTTATCTAGGAAATACACAGAGCTCTCCCGTGAGGTCAGTGGAGGAAAGTTTAAGTAAGGGCTTGAGGCCAAGGTCCTCCCCTTTTTGATCTCAGAGTTCCTTTGTTTTCCAACACTAAGACACCCTCCCCCCCCCAAAGCCTTGCCTCTAGAGCTTTTGTTTAGCTGGGGTCTGTTCTGAGTATCTACTGCAGTTATAGGTTGGCCACATACTTGTAATTTTAGTGCGTAGGAGTCTGGAATTGAAGGGCCGTGGGTTTGAAGCCAGCCTGGGCTATATAATGAGACCCTGTCTCAAAAACAAACAAACAAACAGACAAATGGGCAGGAGAGGTGGCTCAGCAGTTATGAGTACTGACTGCTCTCGCAGAGGACTTGAGTTCGGATCTTAGCACCCATGTCAGGTGGCTCAAAACCTCCTTTAACTGCAGCTCCAGGGAACCCAATACCCTCTTCTGGGACTCCTTGAATACCCGCATTCATGTACACATCAAGATAAATAAATCTGAGACAAATAAAGACATTAAGATCCAGGGGTACATTTTCTTTGGTCATTAAGTCAGAGTTGTGCCCTGTTGGTTTTTATGTTTCTTCTGCACGGTAAGAGCTCATTAACTCCACGCCTAAAACAAATGTCCCTATCTTCCACGGGAAGCCAGGGCCAGCTTAGCTGGGATCTAGCTGGGATCTCCCCTAGGATGTGGTCACTTTGAGCTTCACATGAGGCTGGAGAATCTGTTCCAAGATGCAGCTCACGTGGCCTCCTTTACTCTGGATGACATCAGCTCAGAAAATCTTACCTCACAGGGGTCCTTGGAAAGTGGACGAAGTCTTTAAATTGCTCTTCTGAAGCCATGTGGCACCCAAACTCCTCAATGGTGGCTTCATCCTGCTTGGTTGTAAGGTGAAGTCGGAAGCTATTTCAATTTCAGTTCTTGGTTTTTACCCAGTTACCAGGCTTTTTAAACATCACATCTTGATCTGTTACAAAGTACAGGTTCCCGGATTCCTACTGTTAACACATCTGACCTTTGTAATATAGATGTTTGAGGACTTCAATGTGAATCCTTTCAGAAGGGTTCCGCTCCTAAGAAACTACAGGCTCAGGGTGGCTGAGAGCATTCTGAAACTGTGGTTGAGGATATAGCTCACTAAGAAGGCCCTGAGTTTGAGGGAGCACACACGAGGGTGGCAGGGCCCCACAGGAAACTGTCACAGTCACAGCTAGCTAGCATCAGCAATGAAAACAATGAAGAGGAGTGCACAGCCACATGGCCTCAGCAATTCCTGGGTTTGAGGCATTTAAGCAGATGGTGGTACAGAGTATTTTTGTTTTGTTTACTCTGGGTTTTAGGGTATGATGTGTAGCTCAGCCTGGCTTCAAGCTCACCAATCCTCCTGCCTCAGCTTCCTGAGTGCTGTGATTACATGGATGACACACACAGCTGGGACTACCCTGTTCTGAGACCAAAGAAGACTGGAGTAGAGGAGAGGCTGGGATTTGGCGAGAGCCAGGGCTTCTACAGGACTGTCTGAGATGGAGGTAATGAGCAAGGGAGCCTGGCACTCAGGAGCCACATGTCAGTTTCCAGCAGAGATTCTAAAGCCGCACAGCCATGAGACAGCAAGAGAGGGGCCTGAGAGGAAGCCAAGGTCACGTCAATAGGTGTGTCCTAAGCCCAGAAGAGGAGCTCCAGAGGCAGACTGAGAATCACCTGCCATGGGGATGAGGACAAAACCGAGTGTTCTAGAAGCTGGGGGTGGAGGTGTTTCTAAAAAGGAAAGGCTGTTATCTAAGTCAAACGCTCTTGAGTGATGTGGTCAGATATCGTGCCTTGTCTTTATAGAGTCTTTGAAATCAGATTTTTAATACATTGACTCTGCATAATGAGATTTGCTGGCTAAGCCATGCCCAGCCAGCCTCTGTTATCTCTTTTCAGGGGTTTTCTCATGCACGTACACAATGTGTTTTGAACACGTCCTCCAGCAAACAGATTTTTAATGCCAACCTCTGTATGGGAGTCTGAATGTACCATCATCGGTGCAGTCTCCATTATTAATCCATTCTGAGCTATTCCCCAGGTTATATTTCTAATGTAAACTGTGCATGCTATCAATGTATGGAAGCACTTGGCCACAGCGTGGGTTGTCAGTTAGGGTGGATTCTTAGAGATTTATTGGATGTGAGGATATAAAAGCCTGCTAAGCTTCCAGAGGGGTCTCCAGCAAGGTTTTACTGTTGTGCTCTGCCAGGCCTGCCTTGCCCTCTGCTTGGCAAATCCTCACTGCGTAGCCACCAAACACACTGGCAGTTTAAATAAGAATGGCTCCTATGAGCTCATATATCTGAGTGCATGATCCCCGTTTGGTGGAACTGTTTGGGAAGGACTAGAAGGTATGGCTTTGGTGTGTGTGTTGTGGGGTTGGGGGCATGTCGAAAAGTGCAGGCTTTGAGGTTTCAAAAGCCCATAATGTTTTCCAGTTAGCTAGCTCTCTCTCTGCTTGTGGATCAAGACATGAGCTTTCAGCTACTGCTCCAGCGCCATGCCTTCCTGATGCCATGCTCCGTGCCATGATGATCGTGGACTCTAAGCCTCTGAAACTGTATTCTCCAATAAATTCTGTCTTCTAAAGTTGCCTTGGCCATGGTGTCTCCTCACACCAATAGAAAAAAAAAAAAGGCACCTACATTCATTCACCTGTAGGGATTTTCTCATTCTATAAAACATATTTAAGGTTGAAAAACCATTCCTAATCTTACTGATTGCCTTCTGCTTGCTTGCTGAGCTGCCTATTTTTTTTTAAATTGGGTTTAATGGCTGTTCATGTTTGAGAAGGGAAAGATGGATGGTAACAGTAAGGGCGGGGACGCAAACCTTCTGCTGTCAGGCACGGCTCATATATTTTCCACAGTATGTACCTTTGTGTGCTCGCTTTAAAGCTGTGTTGATAGCAGAGTTTATTTTTCACAGTGCTGGAAAACCAGAGATTTGTGCATGCTAGGCAAGGGTTCTACCACTGACCCACACCCCAAGCTATGTTTATGGTAAAGATTGTGTTTATGCTTTGAGGCTCTTAATTTTATGTGGTAAAATCTGTGACTGCTTGCCTCGTTCTCTTACTATTTTATTCTTTGCTTTCATACTGTTAACACAGGAGCTTGGGACAGGAGAGTTGCCTCAGTAGTTATGAGCACTTGTTGCTCTTCCAGAGAACCTTAGTTTAGTTTTAGCATCTACATGGTGGCTCGCGTCTGCCTGTGACTCCAGTTCCAGGGAATCTTTGGACTCCCGGGACACCAGGCACACACATAGTGGATGTATATGCACACTCCCGTAAAATCTAAAATAGATGAACCTTTAAAAGGGAGGGGGTCCAGAAAATTCAATTTGAAGGCCTATTCTCCCCACCTACTCTTTTCATAAACAAAGATTTCTTGGGGCACAGCTATGGCCACTCTCTTGTGTATCAACTCTGACTGCTGTCACACAGCTGAGTTTGTAGCAGAGACCATATGGCTGACAAAGACGAGAGTATTTACTCACTCTCTTGACCTTTATAGAAAATGCCAACCAAGTTTAAAGCATTTCCTCAATTTGAAATACCTATTAACTTGCATTATTCTTCTAGGTCTCTGTGACCTTGTTTAACTAAATCAAGTATGTAATCCCACTGGAGTTCATTTTAGTATAAAGTAGTAAATGAAAATCTGTCCATTTTCCCAATATCCCAGTATCCTTTGCTTTCGCCCGGGACTGTGACACTGCTTTTATGCCCTAGGCCCTCCCCTGCAAACATGGGAACCTGCCACGCTCATTATTCAAGCCTTGGGGCTCTATACTGTGGCATGATGCTTGATAGAAAACTGTGTTAATAGTACAGTTCAACAGTGCCGGAACTCGAACCCAGGGCTTTGTGCAAAGGCTGTACTACTGAACCACACCCAAAGCCATGGTTATAGTGGAGTTTTTCCTGATGTTTATATAGTAAACCCAAGAGTAAACTTCGTCCCTCTATTATTTTATCATTTGATTTTAGTCTCTTTAAACAGGGATCAGAGAATTTGCTTGATGGTCACTTTAGCCCTTCTCCTTGTCTTCGTTTTCAGAAATTCTTGATTCTTGTTGGGCATTCATATAATATTTATGACTCGGTGAAGTTTCTCTCTGAACATTTGGAGTAATCGATTGGTGCTATAGTTACCAATAAATTTAACTTATACCAAACTCCCAGCTTTGCCATTGTAAGCTCTTTCTAATTAGGTGGGGTGGGGAAAATTGAGTCTGCATTTCTCTTGGGAACATTTCGTGTTCTTTAAGGATGCTGGGGGAAGCAGTCTTTTTTTTTTTTTTTTTTTTTTCCTGTCGAAGTATCATTTTTCTTCCTGAGAGGAGAGCCTTTGGGTTTTGTGTATCAATGTCATATAAAGCCACTTTGTCTCTGTCTTGGTTTTAGAAAATGTTTTTTTGTTTTTTGTTTTTTGTTTTTGTGAGGTCTCACTTAACTGCTCAGTCTGGCCTTGAACTCACTCTGGTGAGTTGAGTTCAAGTTGAGACTCAATGGGCTGAGCCACCAGAGCTGACCTACCTAACTCCCTCCCTCCCTCCCTCTTTTTCTTTTCCCTTTCTCCTCTCTTTTCTTTTTCCTCCCCACACCTTACTTCTTTTGTAGCTGCTGTTGACTTACAGATTTTAAGAAAAGGAGCCTCTAAGTTAGTTTCCCATTAGCTCAGCATCTTCCTAACTTGATTTTCTAAGAACCATCTGTGAGTGGTCCTCTTCTTGCAGGAAGCAAGCATGGACTGGTTGGGCTTTCCTATGCTAAGCACCATGACACCAGCACTCACTCCCCAGCACCAGAGGCCTTCCTGGATGCACCCGACTTCTGACATTGAAGTCAAGGCTCTAAATTTATCTTGTTGAGTTCTGAGCCCATTATCCACCTGCTCAGATAATTTCAGATTCTTGAATGATAAATTAAGACCTTCATGTCTCCAGTGACAAAAATCTCAAATCAAGTGCAGCAGAACAGGCTTGCATCACCGGAAAGCGCAGGAAGATCACAGTTTTAGGCTACGTGGAGACATGGAATTACCAAACACTGTCTGTGTAGATGAGCCCAGCAGCCTGCCAATTGTCCATTCAGCAATCACACTGCCCCAGGGCTCAGAACTGAATCTCATTGGCTAAGATAGTTATGGACTATCTTTGGGTCAGCCACAGTGGTTAGATCAGAGAAGCAATGCTGTGATTGGCCCTATCCAAGCCACATGCCCAACCCTGGCTTACACTTCTGTACATGGGCTGACACTGTTCCCCAAAAGGGAAAGAAAATGGATGCCAACCGGACCACAGCTGCACACCGCATTCGTTACGTTTCTCACTGCTGTGGCAGAGTACTTCACAGGTGCAACACAAGGGAATGAGCACTTACTGCTGGTGGGGAAGGCCAGGCGATATGCTGGCTCAGTCTGTGGTGGCAGTGTCAGCCTATGGCATATAACTGGCAGTTGGTATAGGTGGAAGAAAGCAAGGGACTCTGCTTTGAAAAGAGCCTTCCTTCCTTACAGAAGGAGGACAGAAGTACAGGCAGAGAACTCTGTGGCGATCACTGGCCCGGCCCTGGTGGATTGGTAGGGAGCAAGTAGTGAGCTGTGCCAGCCCTTGGAGCTAAGCATCTAGCAGAGTCACCTTGAACCGAATGGAGCACCCACACGCTTTCCCGTGGACGGAGGTGTTATGGAGAGACCATTGTCAGGTTGAACAGGCACCCAGGAAAAGGAAGCCAGCGGGCCCTGCCTGAGCGCTACCATCTGCATGCTTTCTAGAGGAGAGGGCACTGTGACCAGCACCTCGGAAGATGTCCATCCTGTTGCTAGGGACAATCTCACTGCAGAAAGGAGCCTTCTGGCTATCTTGGCTCTGAGCCAGTACACGAAGGTACCGGTGTACCTCCCTGCCACCTTCTGATTATGACTTGTTTCCCCAGCCAGGTCTGCCCACACACAGAGTGGGTTGATCATGCTTAAATGAATTCCTTCACTCAAGGCCGTTCCCATCCTCCTGTGATGCCGGCCTTGTGCTTCTCATCTCAGATAGTAGAAGACTATTCTTGGGCAAAGAAATAGCTTTCAGGGATCTGGCAAACCGTGGCCAGTTACCAAGGTGATGTCCTGGGTCCTTGGAGAGAATGAGCCCATGGGGCTTCCTTGGCACTGTTTCAAACTCAACCCACTGTGACCCCCAGCTAGCACCTGCTCCCAAGCATTAGCAAGGACACATGTGTAAGGCTTGTCACATGTCCATAGAGTCCAGATAGTCCTTGTGTTGGCTTTTCGTTGCCACAAGAAAATACTTTAGACAATCTGCTTGCAAGGAGGAATGGTTCGTTTTGGCCCCTGGTTTCAGAGATTTCCATCCTGCAGTTGAGCCTGTTGCTTTGGGCCTATGTTGGCCCAGTGCTTCATGCTGGGAATGACAAGTAGAAGAGAAACTGCTGATTTCACCCACCACCAAAATGAGCAAATCTTAAGCCTGTCTTTTAGCTTCCCAGTCATCAAACAACGCTGCAGAGAAGGGCTGGGGTCTGGAAAGCAGAAGGATAGACCAGATTCTTTTCCAAGTAGTCCTCCGTCAGCACAACCATCTGACTTGTGTGTGTCAGCAGAGACGGTCCCCCACCTGTCCTCTGTCTGGCTAATACAGTTGCTTCCAGAGCAGCGGTGAGGACTGACTGAAGAAAATGTCTCGGTGGGAAGGAAGACCAGGAACAGTGAGATCAAACCCCACATCCTGAAGGACAGGGCCTCAAGAGAAACTGTACACACAGGATTTTTGACTGAAGTACCATGAGTGCCCTGGACTCCACAAAGGTAATAATGGTGCTCCTGCTGGGGGAATCACCTCTTGCTCCAAGCAGTCCTTCCCTTAAGTCTGTTTATTGATGTTTATTGTTTATTGATGCTCCATGACTCCTTGAGCACTTCTGGGAGTCTTGATTTGGCATGTTCCCCAAATATCATATGTTGATCCTCAACATGGTTTAGAAGTGGGGCTTTTGGAAAGCAACTGGATCATGAGGGCTCTGATATCATTGATGGATTAATTCACAGATAGGTTCTTGGGATTGAGCTCAGGTCAACAGGCTTTGCCAAAAGGCATCATTTTCCTATCTTGCTAGCCTCTTTCCTCTTTAAGTTGTCTTCCTTGTGTATTTTTTCACAGCAGTGGAATGCTGATTCACACATCTTGCCTGACTGCAGTTAGGTGCAGGGCCATTGTGTTCTGGGCTCAGCTAGGATGGCCTGGCCTCTTCTTCTGTGTGGTTTTCATCAGGCATGGTGCCCTTAGGGCTCTAAGAAGGCAAGTCCAGTGCACATGTGTCTACCTAGCCTTTGCCTGTATTGTGCCTGCTGGTGTCTTATTGGGCAAAATAGGTCACATGGCCAAGCTCAGCACCAATATGGGAGGAGTCTGTATATTTGCATGTGCTGAAAGGCATCATTCACTGATGACCACCATTGTTATAATCCACCATTCATTCTAGACTTTAAAAAAATATTGTTAGCGTAAATTTGTTGTACAAAGTGATGGGCATCATCATGACATTTTTGCTCAACCGAATCATGTACTCTGACCATATTCTCACTCTGCTTCCCTCTCTTGCCCTTCTTTCCCCCTCTTCCCAAATAGTTCCTTTTATATTTTCATGTCATAAATATATGTAAATGTATATGTATGTGTGTGTATGTTTATGGAAACAGGATTCATGTGTGAGAGAAAACATGCACTATTGTATTTCTGGGTCTGGTTTGTTTTGCTTAACACAATATTCTCTAATTCAGCCCATTTTCCTACAAACTATAACTTTCTCCTTCTCTTTTAAACATTTAAATTAATTTTAAAGGTTCATTTATTTATTTTCTATTTGTGTGTATGTGTGTGTCAGTGTGCTTGCAGGCAGATGTGTGTGTGTGCGCCCATGGAGGCCAGAAGAAGGTGTTGGATCCCCTAGAACTGGAGTTACAGACAGCTGTGAGCCACCTAGCATAGGTGCTGAGAATTGATCTCCAGTCTCTGAAAGGGCAGCAAGTGCTCTCAGCCGTCCAGCCACTCGCCAGCCACCTTCATTCATCTCATGGCTGAGGAATCTCCATCATGCATTTCTGACACACTTTCTCTGCCAGTTTCTTGACGGGCAGCTGTGCTGAGTCTAGCTGGGCTGGTGGCTTTTCTTCTGTGTGATCTGGTGGCTCCTGGTGGTCAAGTCGGCTGAGCCGTGTGATCAGCAGTGGTTGCCTTTGAAGGTCCCAGACCTGCTGGGTGAGTGAGACACCATGGCCCCGAGTTGGGAATGCTGAGAGTCTTATTGGCATGGCCTTTACAACAGCGAGGCAGTAAGGACTCGGTGCTGGGCACGGTTTTATGCTTACTTGATTTTTCTTGCTTATTAGCTGAAGAGCAGGACAGTGATTTATGGGATCTCATAATATTATACTGCGCATGCAATATCTGAGGTCAAAGACTGGGTCAGCGTGAAACAGAGACAGGACCACGCAGCACTCCGCAGCCAGATGGATGGGTTATTAGTTCACAGATGCTGTTCGCATGGTGATAGAAATTTTCAAGGAACAGATGACGGGAAAAGTGAATACAAAAGGGCCTGTGGGTGAGAGAGGGCAATGCCACGGTAGGCCTTGAAGTCTAAGACCAAGGAATCATGTGAATCTAAGTTTTAGCCTCTCTTCTGTGGCCCTGGGCAAACTACCTCACCTCTTTTGGACTCACAGTTTCACTATTCACCAGACAGAGATCTTGGGAAGCTGAAATATTCAGAGCTAATGGCTGGGTAGCAAGCACAGCCCAAGGTAGATTTTGCTGTTATTTGCTGCTGGCCTTGGTCACAAAAGGCCAGAAACTTAAGTTTTCATCTCATTCTCGGCTTCCTCATCTCTTTGCTGCTCACCTTCTAGCTGTATCTACTCTATTGCTCTTTATTAACCTGTCAGTCATTCTTGTTGAGAGTATTCTTATTGTAGCCATTTTCACTTTAGTGTGAAAGAGGCATTTCGTTTTGTTTTGTGGCAGTTTACATTAGAAACGTAAGCTGGGCGGTGGTGGCACACACCTTTAATCCCAAGCACTCAGGAGGCAGAGGCAGGCAGACCTCTGAGCTCAAGGCCAGCCTGGTCTACAGAGAGAGTTCCAGGACAGCCAGGGCTTTATAGAAAAACCCTGTAAAACAACATTGTCAACATGAAGGAAGTGAAAAGTTTTGACCCCCCACACCCAAGCCCCTACAATGTTACACTTAAAATGTGTTTGTCTCAGGGAATCTCTTCAGAGGCAGAAACAAAAAGACTCTCCCTTTAACTTACTTCTGACTGATACCATAGACCTCTTCTGTGTGTTTGGGTTGGCTCCGGCAGTGTGGATGTTTAAAACCTACCTTAATTACAAAAACTCTTTGGCAGGCCCCTAATTAGCGCCTGCAGATTGCTCTCTCTAACCTTTTGGAGCCAATGCAATCTGCTCTCTTGTTATTAAAAGAAAAGAATCCTCAACCCTGGGAGATTTTGGAAAAACTTTCCCAAGTCGCTTGGCACCTAGTGTTTTGTCAAGGAGACATGGCGGCCACCCTTGCCTGGATGGGCCCCGTGTCTGCCGTCACTGCTTCCGGCTCATGGCTTCCTTCTCCATTTGCTGCCCACGCGACTGAAAATAACTTGTTTTCTGGCAAGCCTGAAATGAGATTCCTTCTGATTTAATCAGAGCCATAGCAAAGCTCTTCCAGCTCTCTGGAGGAATCCTCTAGAGCCGGAGGGCGGGCGGCCTAGGGGCGGGCCCTGGCAAGGGGGCGGAGCCTCCTGTGGAGCGTGGCTGCCAGGCAGCCGTGGGTATCTTCCAGCCCTCAGTGAGACCCTGATGGCCCGCAGGTGTACTGTGGCCTGTGCCACGTGGTGTCCATTGTTTTGTCTTCTGTAACCTAGCTTGAGGGCCTCAAAGACAGCTGGAAGGACACAGTGTCCCTCCATACCAGCTGCTCAGGCTTGGAGGAGCCAGTATTTTTCAGATAGGGAGTGAACAAGACACGTTTGTCCCCACTGAAGCCAGGATCCACTTGGTTAACCCAAGGTGGCGTCCGACTAGAAGGTAACTGCCCTAGATAAGAGGAGGCGACAGGCTAGCTGACTAGTAGCTCTGGGTGGTAAGTGTAAACCTCAACGGCTGAAAAGAGCCCAGCTGGGAGAGGCCGCTCTGCCTCGTGTGTTGACCTCCTTTTGTAGGGCTGGCCCAGGACTCAGTCTGCCGCATCCCTGTGGGATACAGCTCTTCTGGACCAGGGGGAAATTATGAGTGTAGCACGTGGAAGCGCTGCGTCTAGGTGAGGCTCTCTCTTTGGGGAAGATGCTCTGAGAACCTGGCACCATTCACAGCTCAACCTCTCCTACCATCACCATCATTTCATCAGCTTCCCTTGACCCTTCTCTCCTTTCCCCCTATTATTATTATTATTATTATTATTACTCCTCACTGTGTAGACCAAGCTGGCCTTGAAATCACAGACAACATCTGCCTGTTTCTGGCTCCTGAGTACTGGAATTAAGGGTGTGTACCACCACACCCAGCCCTCATCCACCCATCTATCCATCTATCCATCCATCTATCTATCTATCTATCTATCTAATCTATCTATTATTTGGTTGTTTGTTGAGATGAGGTCTGAGTACTACCACAGGCTGGCCTTGAACTCTCTATGCAGTTAGTTGAGGCCGACATTCAATTTATGATCCTCCTGCCTCCACTTGGGGTTTAACAGGTGTGCACCACTGTGTCTGGATTTTGTGGCGTTAGAGTGATAGAACGTTGGACCTCACGGTGCTGAACCAGCACTCTATCCCCTGAGCTACATCCCAGCCCTTGGAGCCATGTCTGTTGGGTACTTTGCTGTGCACCAGCCCACTGATGCTCTTAGCTACTCTCTAAGCCTCTCTAATGGCTCCACTTTCCCAGTGGACAGACCGAGACTGAGAGGAGTCTAGTTATGTCTAGACTATCTTCTGTTGGGGCCTGATGCTGCGATCCTGGTCACACATACCAGGGACATTCACCTCTCCTTAAAGCCCGGTCTCCCTCCTCTCTAGGTCGCTGCACTTGGCAAGGTCTGGGCTAGCAAAAGCTCAGCATGAGCCTCCTGCCTGAGTAAGGAGTCAGGGGACGAGCCCCATGCTTCTGGCCCCACCTGCCCAGAGATGCAGCTGCCTGGCCCCCTGACGCAGGCTTGTCTCCAGGGAGACCTGCCACAGAGCCACAGCTTCTGGCCAGGCTTCCCTCAGACCTCATTTGTGTGCAGATGTTTATAGTCTGGGTGACTTCCCGTCACCGCCAGGCATCCGAATGATGGTGCTCTCCCTTCTGTCTGACACTGTCCTTCTGAATATCTCAAGACAAGTGCCATGTCAAAGGTCACACTCAGCTGACTTGGCTGCATACAAGTGTAATCCCAGCCCTGGAGAATCTATGGCCGGGGGAACCACAAGTTGGAGGCCAGCCTGGGCTACAAAAACAAAAACAGAAAACCTTCCAGGGATGTAACTCAGAGCACTTGCCCAGCGTTCACAAAGCCCTGGGTTCCATCTCCAGGACCACATAAACCTACTGTGATGGTTCAGACCTGTAATTTCAATACTGGGCAGGCTGAGGCAGGAGGATCAGTTCAGAGTTATCCTTGGCTGCATAGCTAGCCTGGGCTACATGAGACCCTGTCTCAAACAAAATATTATCTTCTGACACCCGGTATTTAAAACTATTGTATAAGAATAGTTCCAGACCTTAGAAAAGCATGTTAATTCAGAAATGATTTGTACATGGGTCCTGAAGAGCTTATCGACTCCTTATTTCATCAGCTCAACCATCCACTCCAGGAAGCAGTTGACTAGCAAAACTGTTTTTCACTAAGAGTCTTAAGGTTCAGCACCAATTAATGGAAGGGGGTTGGACCGGATGTAAACAAAACTGTAGGTAGGTTTGGGGATGAGCCGAATGCACCCTCCTTGCCTCTGCAGCTGAAAATACAACCTTGAAGCCCACACACAATGCTGTGGATGCCTTGAAGTTCCATTTTTGGCAAGTATATTCTAGTCTCGGTGTGCTCCAGCTAATCTGTAGCTTCTGACTCATGGCACTGGGTGGTGGATCATGGCCTTGACCTGGGTGTCCTCAGGATATAGCCTACAGGGGCCAGCATCCCCAGGGTGGGGTGGGGGAGTCTGAGTCTACCAATCTTGGGATGGATTTGGGCTGAGGACCTGCTAAAGCACTGGGATACTGTCTGAGTTAGTTGGGGCTACCGCAGACTGGGTGCAGTGATAGACACTGTCTTCCTGGCAGTTCTGGAGGCTAGACGTCCCCAAACAGATGAGTGGGGGATAAGAACAGCATTCGTGGGTAGGACATGGAACTGGGTGGGACACAGTAGGAAAGATAGGAGGTAAAAATGGTCGTGCTGGGATGCTGAGGAGAAAGAGAGGCGCAGAGAGATTCAGAGACCTACTCGGGGCTTCTCGCTCAACTCGGTTTGGGGCCCCAAGTCTGTGCTCATAACTGCAGCACAGCCCAGCGCCCCACAGAGAGTAGTAGGACACACTGACAGCTGGCACAGTGAAGAGCCCGCAAGGCTGGGGCTTGGAATAAGGCTGACCCTTTATTCAGAAGACTATAACACCATGGATGACCCTGACCATCCTTAGACGCCATGAAGGTTTCTTCTGAGTCCAGGCACAACTAAGCAAACCTTAGAAAAGTCCGATCCCATGAGGTGGGAGCTGGGAGTTGCTGAGTGGCTAAGTCCTCACCAGCCTTCCAAGTGGAGAGCACGGGGGGTTCCTGCTCTCTGCCGCCATCCCAGGCAGCCTGAGCGTCAGCCCCAGCTGCCATTCATCCAGGCCCTGCCTTCCACACATGCCAATGCTCAGAGGTACAGAGGACAGGCCTCCGAGAGGAGTGAACTTCGGTGTGGACAGATCTTAAGGCTTTCCTTGGTTCTTTGGAGCTTGGAGCAGAGAGCTTTGCTTCGCTCTGCCAGCTGATGCCTGGAGCCTCTCGTCATGGTGACCCTCAGAGGCACAGGGCCCTGCCGTCAGCTTGTTCCCTAATGCTGGTTGCTCCTCTGCACTTACACCCCAGAAAAGCAAAGGTGTGCACATGGGGGTGTTCCCAACAGTGGCTTGCGGGGCATGAGATCACCTTAACTGACCACGGAGACCTGGCACCCCCGATTTCCTTTCCTGTCTGCAAATCGTGAACTTGGAAGGTTCACTCCATCTCCTTCTGATGTTCCTGTCACAGGTTAAATGCCCGTGTGACTGAGCAGAGTTGAGTCCTTGCCAAAGATAAGGGAGGACTGGGGCTTCCCATAGTTGTGTCCTCTCCCTTAGCTCTGGCTACACCCCTGCACCTTTGACTCTAAGGTGATGAAAGGAAGAACGAGGACCTCTGCTGGCTTATGTATTGGCGCCTCTACACATCAGCTTTGCCTCCCTGGACCTCAGCTTTTTTAGGGACAGTGATGGTATCAGTTATAGCAACTGTGATAAAATCATAAGCTGCTTGGAACAGGGTCTAGCTTATAGCAAGGCTAGCCTCAGAGAGATGAGATAAGGATCCTCCGTTAAATGCACGAAGAAACAGCTTCCTACTGTCAGCTAATTTCCCTGACTTTTACCCACATGTAAACTAACCTGCCTTTCTTATGGTAGGTCCAGTCCAAATTCTCATCAGCTGGTGAATGGATACATTACATGTGATATATCCATGTAATGGAATATTATTCTACTACGTAAAGAAGGAAGTATTAGCACATACCACAATGAGTTTGAGTCTGAGTGACGAAAGCCAGGCAGGGAAGGTCACACGTTATATGATTACATTTGAATTTATGTATTTCAAGATATGCAAATCAGAAAAGAGGGTGGTGGTGCGCCGCAGCGGTGGCAGTGGCAGCGGTGGTGGTGGTGGCATCGGTGGCGGCGGCAACAGCACATGCCTTTAATCCCGGCACTCAGGAGGCAGAAGCAGGCGGATCTCTGTGAACCAGCCTGGTTTACAGAGTGAGTTCTAGGACAGCCAACACTACACAGAGAAACCCTGTCTTGAAAAACGGGAAAAAAAAAAAATCAAGAGCAAACAGAAAATAAATTAGCAGTTACCTAGGGAGCACGGAGAGGGAGGGAATGAAGAGTGACTGGACGTACAGCTTGCGTTAAAAAAGCACAGAGAGGGAAAACACTGTGTCCAAAGTCACACAGTACGAGCAGACCGTGAGTCAGCCTGCTGCAACGGCTAGAGGTTGGACTTTGGGCATGACCAAGGTGGCTACAAGACCTCCTCAGCCCAGAAAGGCTGTGAGTCGCCCTCCTTTCAGGATCTTTCCCGCTGGCCTGGGATAGGGAGCAGTAACCTGGAGGGAGCTGGGCTTTGAGCTGCAGACCAGAAGTAGGCATGTCCCCCAGGCACCTCTGACCCACTTTGAGGGCTTCTGGTGGGCTGTAGAAATCGATTTGCAGAAAGGTGGTTTCCACTTAATTAGCGTGGCCTGCTTCCGGCTGGGAATGCACCGTTAAATGGGCTGGGTCACCCTGCAATCATGCCAGTGGCCTCAGCTCCTGTCCCCAGGGACTCTCTGCCTCTTGGGCCCTGTCCTCTTAGTGGGGCTGCTATTCAGAATGGCTTGGGTTTCCACTGTGGAGCAGGAGGCCAGCTTTACTCCCTTCCCAGCCCAGGAAACTCAGGGTGGAACAAGGCAAGCATGAGATGGCCCTGGGCTGTGAAAGACCCACTCAGAGGCCCTGCCTCTGTGTGCCTGGCCTCAGCACAGAGCCTGTTGCAGACCAAGCCCACACCCTGTCCATATGTCTCCTCGAGTTTCTAATGTTGCATCCCAGCTGTGGCTGTCACTTACTGCTGGCTCCCAGACCACAGGTGATAGCTAGAGCAGGCTTTGGACCTGTTCCTGGCTTTTGGCACAATCTCCACTTGCCTCTATTGTGAGGGTGTCACCTCTTGCCTGGTTTTCAGAGGCCTATAAAGTTTGATTCTTGCTCCTGGCTTTAGAGGGAAGGCTTTCAGGCTTTGGGGTCCTGTGGGGCAGAGGGGCCCCTCAAATCTGAATGCGCCATCCTCTAAGCAGAATGTGCATGTGTGGGCACTGCCACTTGCTTGCTGGGTGACTCTCAGCAACAGACTCCATCTCTCTGAGCCCTTTCCCCTTGGCTATAGAGCTGGGGTCCTGGGAGCATATTCCTGAATATTCTCGGGAGGGGTGAGTGGGGTGCCACAGGTGAGCGGCCAAGTGGGTGAGTGGCTGCTGCAAGTCTACGAGCTCACCATGCAAGTGGAAGGTAGGAGGAGGGGCTCGTGGGCCTTAAGGGCTGTGTCCCAGAGATAGAGCATTTACTTTTTGGTTTTGTTTTCTTTTTGGTTTTTTGAGACATGTTTTGCTATTTACAACTGACTAAGTTGAAACTTTCTGTGTAGACCAGGTTGGCCTGGAACTCATAAAGATCCGCTTGCCTCTGCCTCCTGATTGCTGGGGTAAAAGGTGTGTGTCCCCACTCCTGGCTCTGTACTTCTTTTTTGAGAAATGTCTGTTCAATTCAAAGTGACGTTTCTAAAGGGCTGTACTTGGCTCCTTTGCCTTCCTCAGCCATTAAGGTGTAGATGCCTGGCTGATGAAGCTGAGGTGGGGTGTGGCCCCGTGGGATGGGCTGGTTAAAGATCTACCCCTGTCCTGAAGAGCAGCTTCCTGTGGGGTCCAACCAGGAATAGCCAAGGTACATGGTTCAGACCCTGGGCTCCGGGCCAAGACCATCTGGGCTCCAATCCCAGCTTTACCCAGTGAACCCAGAAAGATCATTCTGTGCCTCGGTTTCTCTGTTGCTTGAGTAGAAAGAGGTCTACCAGGACTCCGTGAGGCCCTGTTATAGAGTAATTTTTGGCACAGAGACAGATTCTGAAGCATGCCATCATCTGTCGTCAGTCAGCATTTCCCTACAAAATTGGGCCTGTGTCTGCCATACTGTGGACCAGTCCGACGACACAGGCTATCATTACTGTGAGACTCAAGTTGTTACTGTCTTTGGTGTGTGTGGGGGGATGTGGTTGGGTACACAGGTGTTTTCCTGAGCCTCTGCTTTTCATCTGTGGCAGCTTTCCTGTTAACTTTCTGGGGAACTTGGCACCCTTCGTACTTACCCAGAAAGCCTAAGTTTCAATTTCCCCAAATTTCACCAGGACTTCTGATTCATATTCTCTGTCTGTCTGTCTGCCTTTGTCTCTGTCTCTTTCTGTCTCTTTGTTTCTCTGTCTCTCTGCCTCTGTCTCTCTGTGTCTTTTCAAGGTCTTTTCTAGCCCAGGCTGGCCTCAAACCTACTATATAACTAATGATCTTGAACTCTTGATCCTCCTGCCTCTACCTCCTTGGTTCTGGGATTGCATGCGTGTGCTGCCATGCTTGGCTTGTTGCCTTAAAGTGTTTACTATAGCCATCCTTGTGAGTGCACATGCAGTCACTTTTGCTTCTTCTAGGAGGTTGTGCAAAGAGTACTGCCCCCCCCCGCCAGGTGCTCTTTTTACTCAGCTTAAGGGAGGTTGTGGTTTGAGGGGCTTCAAAAACCACCTCATGGCCTATGGAAGAGATGATCATGGGACGTTGGCAGCTCTTTTACCTCCCCCCGCCACCCTGCCCCTGCACACCTTGTGGGTGAGCCTGTTCGACTTTCTTCTAAGACACCTGTGAGCCTTGTGTCAGATGCCTGAAGTTCATTAGTGAATGACAGGCAGGACCCCTGCCTAGTGGGGCTGATCACCCACTAGGGTAGCTGATAGCCTGTCAACCGAAAGGGGATGGGGATGGGCTCGGTGGCTGAGCGTCTGCCCAGCCTCCGGTAGGCACTGAGTTCTCCAGCATGACGTTAACAATAGACTAAATGACGAAGAGACCGATTCATGTTAGGACAGGTCTCTCGGAGGAAGTGACCTGGAAATGATGTGAATCCCTGCAGAAAGAGAGGGGTCTAGACGTAAAGATAAGTGGCACTAGCAGGGATTGGGGGCAGAGAGGCCCTGGTGATTTGATGCTAGTCTGGGGGAGGGGGGAAATTACTCCAGTGGGCAGGGACCTGTACAGAGAGCCTAGGGTGTATGGATGTCAGACCAACCAACTTCCTCGTTGCCTCTCCAGCCCTGAGGGACAGCTGGGCCAGGATCGATTCTCCCAGGATCTCATCCCATCCCAGGGCTGGGGGTGGGGATTGGGTCAAGCTCAGTGTCCTCAGAGAGCATAGGACACACTGTGAGTCTGACGACACTCTTCCCTACCCTAAGGCATGCTCTGATGCCTGTATCTTTTCTTCCCAGGCTTGGCCTGGTGTTCCCCTCACTGCAGAGCTTAGCCTCAAGGCATGGAAGTCCAGGTTAGTGTCCTCGCCAGCCTCCTGGCTCTAAGAGAACAAGGTGTTCTACCACAGAGCCCTGGCCCCAGGACATGAGTGCACCTGGCCCAGGGCACAGGAAGAAAACTGACCCCACTCCTGAGTTACATAAGGTGTCTTTGGAACTTGGCTCCTTTTGAGCTGATATGGGAAAAGGACACCCAAGCAGGCAGGCAGGTGGAACCAAAGAGGAGGGTGGCACCTTTGGGTCACTTCTGGGTCATTCTGCATTCTGGGTGTTGGTTGATTCATTCATCAAACACAGCTGGCATCTGCTCTGTGTTTAACCTACTGGTGGGTCCATGAGCAAATGTTCAGTGAATGTTTGCAGGAAGGAGAGAGGAAAAGAGGAAAGGAAGGAGGAAAGAAGGAAAGAAGGGAAAGAAGAAAGGAGGGAGTAAGGGAAATTGCAAGGAGGGGAGGAATGGAAGAAAGAGGGACAGGTGAAGGCTAGAGAGGCATCACCCAGCCTGCAGTTGTGCTCGAAGTCATGTGACCATCAAGCTTGGCTCTAGCCAATAGAAAAGCAACAGCTTCATATAGACCTTTAAACCTCGCCTTAGTGGTGCTGTGGGGAAAGGGAGCTGGAATACATTAACCCAAGAATCTCCAGCACCAAGCCAGGGAACAACTGTAAATCGACACAGGGTACACTGATTTATTTTTATGGCAAATCTTCAAAGTCCAGTGTGGGCGTAATACCCCAGCCCATCTCTGTGGGGATCATAGTTAGCTAGCACACCGTGGCCCCGCAGGGTCTGGGATGCTGTGGGAGGTGGCAGGTGCTGGGTGAGCCAGACGCTGCCTGCTGAGGGTGCTAGGTCAGGATCAGGGGAGATTTACTGTGTGGACTGTGTGTGAGTGCACTCATTTGCTCATTCGCTTATCTAATGCCCAACAGATGTGGATTGAATGGCTGCACTGCAGTGGGGGTGGGGGAAGGATCTTTCTAGGCAAAGAGAAGGAGGGACCCTCAGAGGGGATTCCTCAGGGCAGAGGCAGAGCCCTTGTTCTCAGACCTGATGGCATGAGATCACTGAGGGCTTCACCTTGAGTGTAGACGCACCCTAAGAGCTCCTGGCTCATGGTTGGGGGTGGGACATGGGTTTTTTTTAAATTTCTAACAAATTCCCACGTGCTGCTGCTGCTGGCCCAAAGACTCTGTTTTAAGAACCACCAGGCCAGAGCCTGGAGAGATGGCTCAGCCATTGAGAACACTTACGGCTCTTGCAGAGGGCCCAGGTTCAATTCCTGCCACTTACATTTTGGCTAACCCTGTCTGTAACTCCAGTTTCAGGGATCCAACAGTCTTCTGGCCTCCTCGGGCACCAGGCACACATGAGACACATAAATGCATATGTGCAGGCAAAAACACATAAAGAGTTATGTATATAATTATATATATATAATTTTATTATATATAAAGTTCTTATAAAGTTTATATATTTATATATAGTTGTTTATATAACATTTATATGTTTGTATATGTAATTATTTATGTAAAGTTATACATATTATATATTATACAATTATGTAGACAATTATATAAATATGTACTTATATTGTATGCTAGCCCATAGCAGGAAAAGGCAGTTGGGAGCGTTTTTTCTTTAGTATTTATTTCTGTGTGTGTGTGTGTGTGTGTGTGTTCATGTGTGTGTATACCATGGCATGTATGTACTATGGCATGAGTGTGGAGGTCAGGACAACTTTTAGAAGTCAGTTCTCTCCTTCCACCATTTGGGTTCTGGGGATCCAACTCGAGAGTGTCAGGCTTGGCAGCGAGTGCCTTTACGCACTGAGACATCTCACCCCCCCACACGCTATGAGAGATTTTCACCCGGGAGAGAAATGTCCCAGGTTTGTGATTTCAGACACTCTTAGGAGCTGCTGACAGCCTCTCTCCTGCCAAGCCAGAATGACCCCGAACTCAGGAGGGTTCCACCCCACGTGGCAGGGAAGCCTGAGCTAGCCTGCTGGAACCAGAAAGACACAGGTGCAGAGTGACGCGTGTGGACATCTTAGCTTTGTGGGTGGAAACAAACCTGGAGTCAGCTGGAGGTCTCCCGGAAGAATTTCCCTAATTAAGGGAAATTTGAACAGCTGTGGGCAAGGAGAAAGTCAGGGGCTAGGGTGTCCGTGGCTCTGAGTCCTGTAGGGGTTCTGGGGTCTCCTGCTGGATAGTAGATTTGGAATCAGTGAGTTCAGTTCCCTGTGCCTCAGTTTCCCTGCTTAGAAATAGAAGCCCATCCTAAGGCTGCTTCGCTCCTGCCTAAGTTTGCTTCGGGGATATCTCTACTTTCGTCTCTATGGGGTTGGGCGTGGAGCAAGCGCTCAATAAATGTGGGCTCCTGTTGGTCACTGATGTCTCCGTCTCCAACTCTTCCTATGCTGTGAGAATGTAAAGGTTGAGGACTCTGCCATCATTGTCTGTTGCTGGTAACATCCGAAGATTCTCCAGGTTCCTGAGCGTAAGGCATTCTCAGACCCCACTCGAGACCTGCCCTTCACTTTGCATCCGGTCCCTGTTGTCTCTGAGCCAGGGCAGGCTGAGGACGGTGGGATCCAGCGGCCCTAGAAACCGGCAGGCTGATCTCCCTCCTCAGGCAGCAGCAGCACCCCAGGCTGCTTCACCTCCTTAGCTGTTCCTGTCTGATAAGAGTGGATTTTTCCACTTCCTGCAGCAGAGATGCCCCGGTTTCCCCTCTGCCCACCACCTGCCCTGGTTTCTACTCCTGCACAGGCTGAGCTGCCTGAGATGGCTGTCTTGGAGCCACAGGAGGTTGTTGCAGGAGGGGAGATGTGTGCGTGGGCTAGGGACCCGGAGAGCTGGCAGCAGATTCGGTTAGGAGGCCAACTTCTTGGTTCTGATGTGACAAGAAAGGCCCAGTCTTTATCAGAAATGGCTAAACCTAACCCCAGCAAACAAAACCCCCCAGCCAGCAAACAGGAAGCAGAGGCTGGATAAAAATACCTTCCTTTGCAGCTGCAGCTGAGCCATCTCGCTTTCAGAAAACCCTGCTCTTGACAGGAAATATGGCAGCTGCAGAGGGGAGTGGCAGCTGAGTGGGCCTGGGGTAGAGACACGGGTGACAAAGGCAAGTGACATCAGGGCCCCCGAATCTAGCACTCCCTAGCAGGTGAAGAAACAAGGCTGGCCCACTTGTGCTTGCCTGGCCTTTAATTGGAGGCTCATCTGGGATAGACAAGAAATTTCTCTCTCCCAATTGGAATGGGAAGACCAATATTGTGTGTGGGAAATGAGACCGTGGCTTTGAATTTATTTTGTTACCTGTAAAGCATTACTCTTTGGAGCCACAAAGGTCTTCCAAAGGACTAGATAAGAAATCATTTAGGCTGTGTATGTCGTGCAGGCTCTCTCACACCTGAGCCCTGCTGCTGAAGCAGAAAAGCCTCAGAAGGCGGCGAGAACCCGGGGCTCTAGCTAGCTCACAACAGTGACTTTCACAGACTGTTCATTTATCACACAGTACTCTGTCTTTGATGTTTTTCAACCACTTCAAAAGTAGCAACCTGGAACGAGGGAAATTGCTCAGTCAGTAGAGCATTTGCCTTGCAGACAGGAAGACCTGGGTTTTCTCTCTAGAGACCCCCTTTAAAAAACAAAAACAAAAACAGGGCATGGTAGCATGTCCCGGCATTGTCAGAGACAGTCAGATCTCTGGGACTCTCTGGTCAGACAGCCTAGCTTTGTAGGACAGTCCCAGGCTAGTAAAAGACCCTGTCTCAATAAAACAGAAGGAATGGCTCCTCAGGAGTGACAGTTGAGGTGGTCCTCTAGCTACCACACATGCACAGACAGACAGACAAATAGAAATCATTTTTCGGTTTTTGGATCTGTTTTATTTCAGACAGCGTGTCCCTGCGTAGGTTCACTGGTCTTGTAGTTACCATGTAGCCCAGGCTGGCCTCCAACTCCTACTGCTTTCCCTCAGTCTCTTGAGTGTTCTACTAAACCCTCCGGGGTCCTCCTCACTCTTAACTTTCAATTGGCATAAGCGTAAAGTCACAGGCCTGATTTGAGCTTGCAATAGCAGTTTTCTGACTCCTGCACTATAAAATCATGTTAGTTTTTTTTAAAACCATCACTGCTGAATTTCCTGCCCAACAGAGAGTCTCAGCTCTGCCTCATCTTTCAAGGTATCAGTCAGCATGAAGTGTCATTTCTACTCCAGCGACGTGTAACAGTGACAGTCTTTAGTACTTGTCTATCCTGTGGACAGTTTCCATCACCTAGTGAAAATGAAAAATTCAGACTCTGAAGGCTGATCCCACAGATCTCAAAATGCCCCGAAAATGCTGGCAACCATAGTGTACTGTCACAGACAAATTCCTGTCTTCATTTTTTCCAGCGATGAGTGTGTGGATGTGTGAAACACATGCTGTTTCTCCAGCTGAGACCTTGCTGTGTATGTTCGTTTAAATCCCCCGTTTTCTCATTCTGCTATGTGTCAGCATTTTTCTAGGCCATTAAAAAGCTCTCAGATACCAGCTCAGTAGATTCCACAGGATGACGCTCCAAACATTGTGGCATCAGTGTCCATTTGTTTAGACATGTGGGTTGCTCCCGAGAGGCCTTGACCATAAACAGTGTGGGTAAACAGTTCTGTGAGTAACCTTGTCTGCCCATCTCTGGCTATTCTCTCTCTCTCTCTCTCTCTCTCTCTCTCTCTCTCTCTCCATATATATATATATATATATATATATATTAGTATTTATGTGTTTACTATGTGTGGGGTGTGTAAGCAGGCTGTAGACATGTGGAGGTCAGAGCCCAACATTCTTGAATCAGGTCTCTCCTGCCACCGTGTGGGTCCCAGAATCAAACAGGTCATCAGGCTTGGTGCCAAGTCCCCTCTTCACCTACTGAGCCATCTCACTGGCCCCACATCTGGCTCTTCTCTAATCTTGTTAATTTTGTTGTTTTTTTTTAAAGATCTTGTTTTTATTTTGAATTCCGTGTATTTGTGTGTGTTCGTGTATAAGTATGTTCACATGGGCAGATGCCAGCAGAGTCCAGAAGAGGGCATCAAATCCCTTAGAGCTGGAGTTACAGGGGGCTGCCAGCTGCCTGATGTGGATGCTGAGAACTGAATTTGGGTGCTCTGCTCTTAGTAGCCAGGCCATCTCTCCAGTCCCATTCTCTAATCTTGTCTTCAGGGTGTGTCTTGAGGGCTCCTAAGATGGCTATGCTTTTGACTTCTAACAGTTTTTGCCTTGTTGGGTTTTACTTTACTGACTGACTGGGCAATTCGCAGAGTCCCCTAACCAAGAGAACTGACTTCCGTACCCCTGGCCCCAGGCGGCCACTGAACTGCTTTCTGGCTTGTACTTAACTTTGCCTCCATGGAACACAAGGGAGGCTATGTCATCCTATAGTGTCTGTTTTGATCAACCTCAAGTTCATTGCCTCCCTGTTTTCCCAGAATTCCATTCTGCATCATAGTACTGTTGCCACCCCCTCTTTCTCCGTGTTTGCCTCCGCCCGTTTTATACTGGAGCGCTCCTTTATTTTTAGCTTCTCTTGTTGTGTTTATGCCATCACTCTTTGTTACCAGCGCACACTGAACATTTTCCAGTCTTAGCAAAGCAAGTCTTTACTGTCTTTAGAGTGGAGGGGAAGAAAGACTGTTGTATTTATGCCAGTGTGGAGTATGGCATGGCGTCATCTCGTTCCATGCTTTGATGTGTTGAGTTTCATTGTTACCTCTTTCTTTTTGTAACTTCAGTGAAGTCTATTGCGTGTCTGTGTGTCTGTGTGGGTAAACATACTTGCTTGTAGGAGCCAGAGGACAACCTCAGGCCTTTTTCTTCAGAAGCTGGCCATCTTGGGTTTTTGTTTGTTTTAGATGTATCATGTGTAAGAATGTCTTGCCTGCACTATGTGCATGCCTGGTGCCTGTGGAACTAAAAGAAGCTGTCAGATGCCTGACCATCGTGACCACGTGGGTCCTGGGAAATTGAACCCCAGTCCTCTGAAAGAACAAGTTCCCTTAACCACTGAGCCACCCCCTCCTCCTCCAGCCCCAGTCTATCTTGTTTTTGAGACAAGGTCCTTCATTGGTCTGAGCTTACCAATTTGACTGGGGTGACTGGCTAGTATACACCAGAGAGTTACTGCTTCTCCAGGTTTGGGGGGTTGCAAATGTATGCCACTGTGCCTGTCTTTTTAAAATTTTAAATCCCCACCCTGTGTGTGTGTGTGTGTGTGTGTGTGTGTGTATACCATGTGTGCTCAGGTTTCTTCAGAACCCGAAAGAGGGCTTCAAGTCCCCTGGAGATGGATTGTGAGCTGCTCTGTATGGGTGCTGGGAACCAAACTAGAGCTCTGTGGAAGAGTGGCCAGTGCTCTGAATTGTTGAGCCATCTCTCAACAAAAGTGCCTGCATTTGCCACTTAGGTTTGGGGGATTGGCACCAGGTACACATGGAATCAACTAGGCTGAAAATGATCTCAGTAATTCCCAGCAAAGCAAGCTTAGACACGTCATGCCAGTTCTCTGTTGAATGGGCTGACAGCACGTCATAGGGCTCTTCTGCCGAATGGCTGGGGCAATCACATCTTCGCTGGTGTCTTGTGCTTGGAAAGTAACCAACCTGTGTTACATGTTGTTATGGTGGCCACGAGGCCATAGCAGGGTCTACATGTATGTATCTCATACCTGGAAGGTTGAGAATATTTTTACGTAGTCCCTGCCTGGAGCTATGAAATAATTGTACTATTTTTAAGAGCCAGGAGAGATGCGAAGAGACATGTGCTGGGAGGGATGGGATGAGAACAAAGGGAAGCAAGGAAAGAGGATTGAGCTTGGGACAGCTGGGGAGACGGAAGGAAGTGCAGAACCTTGGAGAGTTCCCAGGCTGCGGGCTAGAGGAACAGACAGGGCTTGGGATGGAATGAAGGTTGAGCAGCCCCTTCGGGTAGTAGGGTGTGGATCTGGGGATGGAGTCAGTGAGGAATTGGGGAGCTGGAAAGCCTGTCTCTTGTGGGCACAGTAATGAGGAGAATGGATGCTACTGAGCTCTCACTCCCAGGTCTAGCTTGGAGCCCTCCTTTTTGTACAAGCTCATGCATGCATGGTTCATAAACCATTGACTGCAGACTTTCTGAGGTGTGTGCTCCCATGGTCTTTAGTACAAGGCTTTCCATAGCTGTCATTACTGTCTGATTCTGGTACATGTACATCATCTCCAAGGGAAACTCTGGCCTCCAGCAGTTACTTCATTCTGCCTGCCTGACCCAACCCTGCCACACCCCAGTGCACCTGCCTGCCTGCTCTGGACATTTCCCGACACATGTACATAGGATTTTGTAACATGAGATCTTTTTTATCTAGGTCTTCTGGCCTACCGAGGTGCCTTCGGAATTGTTTTGGGGACAGAACAGTATTCCAATGGCTAGAATTCCATCTATCCATCCATCAGTTGGGGGACACATAGGCTATTCATACATTGGCATTGTTATCAACAATACTGCTGTAAATTCGAGTGTGTAAGTTTGTTTTGTTTGGATTTTTGAGATAGGGTTTCAACATGTAGCTCTGGCTGGCCTGGAAATCATGATCCTCTTGGATGATGGGGTTCCTGGCATGTGCTGCCTCACCCTGCCGACCCTGTGAGTTTCTGTGTGGACACACAGGCTCAGTGCGCTGAGTGGAACTGCTAGGCCATATGATCATGTGGTCACTTGAGCTATTTATTTATTCCAAAGCAGCTGCACCCTTTCACATCCCACCAGCAGTGGATGAGATTTGTAGTCACCCCATGGGATCACTTGTTCTTTGCTGTCTCCTCCTCTAGAATGGCTAATGGAGAAGGGGGGTTCACTTCTCGGCCTGGGGATGTTACTTTGAGGGAAGCCAGCATCTTCCTGGGCTGCTCTTCACCACGGCTGACTCATCACCCAGGATTTCCAGAAGAGGGTCTATTGAATCTGTCACTGAGAAACCACCATTACACTTGACTGAGCCTCTGCCCCCAGCCCCAGGAAGCCACGATTCCCTGCAAGCAACTATTTCTGGCTATTTCTTCTCCAGGGATGAGGAGTGGTGGGTGGAAAGTTGAAATTGCTCAGTGGAGTGATTTTAGAAGCACAGTGAAATGAGGACCAGGACAACTTCACTTTCTGGATGTGCTGGGCTAAGGGGTGGACCCACTGCATCTCTGTTGGCACATTGAGGAAAGGAAACAGGATCACTGTGGGTAGGATTTTCCATGGAGGAGGTACAGTCCCCACGGATGGCATGTGACAGCTGGAGGAAGGACATCAAGGTGCTTGGAATTAAGGGTGGCAGGGTCTGCCCAGGATGGAGAGGCAGCAGGAAGATGCAATGCACTGCAGGTTCCAGCTCTTTGCAAAGCTGCTGCTCCTTTGCCACGTGACCTCAGGCTAACTGTCTGCCTCCGTACCTGCAGACCTCATTTGCAAATGGTAATAACAAGGCTGCAGCAGTGACTGCTGTCATCATCGCTGTCTTCTTTCTCACGTGATGTTCTAGAACATGGAGCTCTGTTGGCAGCAGCTCTGACCTTTCCTTGCACTTTTTGCCATCTCTTCCATGATTTTTATTTGGCAGTGTTTTGGCAGAATGGTTCGTTGTACAGGCTTTGGAGCCAACCAAGCCTGGGTTCAAATCCCAAGCCTTGGGTAGAGGTGATTGATGCACAAGCCTGATAACCTGAGTTTGATCCCTGGGGCCCCTGTTAAGGTAGAAGGAGAGAACCAGCTCACAGAGTTGTCCTCTGACTTCCACATGCACGCTGTGGTACATTCATGGCCCCTCCCATCAAACACACACACACACACACACACACACACACACACACACACACGGGTATACATACACAACACATACAGACACACACAAATACACACAGATACATACACGGAAACACACACATACATATACAGATACACACAGACATACACCTATACACTCGAACGATGATGATGATAATAATGAAAACGATCTTTTCAATAAAGAAAACTTTTCTCAATGTCAAACCTCTCGTACCTCCCTGCTACACTTGGGCAAGTCATCCGCACATGCCCAGATCCTAGTCTCAGTTTCCCATCTGTAGAGATACAGCAGTAGCCATGGGCTTCAGATCCTCCCAACTGTGAGGACTGGCTAGTGTGATGCCTGGAAAACAGTGAGTTCCAGGTTCTGCACAGTAGGTACTAGGCTACAGAAGGGGCAAGCAAGGGCCCAGGGTCAGAGAGAGAAAGGAGTATTGGGGGAGGGGAGCAGAAATGATGGCTACCTGGTGCAAGCTAGAGTCAAGACCATGTGAGGTAGAAGCCAGCCTCCTGGTCTCCTCACGTGGACAAAGGAGGCCAGGAGAGGGCATTGCTCCCTGCTCTCTGTTCCCCGCAATCATTGCTTTTTGGTCATCGAGTCACCCTCCCCGAGGAGCCTCCTGTCTGTAAGACAGCATGAGAGGTAATCCCCAGGACTCAGGGGTAAGGAGCTGTGTGGGGCATGAAGTAGAGGCTCCTGCAGTGTGGAAGGGCACAGTGCCCACAAGGAGGTGACATTGGCCGCAATCTGAAGGATGACCAAGTATTTGCTGGCCCAGGGTGGAAGAAAGGAAGGTTTCAGATGCAGGTGAGGAGAACAGGTGGAGCCTGGGGGCTGGGAGTCCAGCTTTGGTTGGTTTGAAAAATCCCAGAAGCCAGTGCAGCAAGAGGCGCAAGCAATCAGGGAAGGGAGCAATCAGGGACTTGGAGGGTGAATTCCTCAGGACTAGTTCTTGCAGCACCTTGAGGCCTTGGAGAAGAAGCTACAGTGAAGAGGAAATGGTGATTGGTGTCCATGGGCATGTCGCCTGGTTAGGTGGCAGCAGGTGGGCCTTGGGCACGCTGGGGAGATGCACCTTGCCCAAGCTCCACCTTGCTGTGTAAAGACCCTTGCATCAGTCCTTGGGTGCAGGAGCAGGACCCACCCCCCTGAGCTTGCGGGTCACTCACCAGCCTTGGGTGAAGCAGTGAGTTCTGCAGGGCAAGGTGGGTCAGAGGAAAATCCAATCTTGTCGGTGGTGATTTTTGCCTGTGAAGGCAACTGTCACCAGCTTCCACCAGGGCCCCCATGCAGCGCAGCAATGCAGCTGGAAAGGCAAAGAGCAGATGGCCTTGCTGGCCCTGATTCCAGCCAGATTGCCTGGAAGGTGTGGGAGGAGGCCAGAAGCAGAATGTATGGGGAGGGGAGCTGGAGCCACAACCTCTTGCCATCTCTGTGGTGTTCTGCCCAACGGGAAACAGGGGTGTCCAGGTGTCCTCCAGAGTCTCTTTGTGGTCTTCACAGAGCTCCCTAGAGAGAGGCTGCTTTCGTCTGTGAGGACCCACTTGAAAGTTTGTGGGTGATTCTCAATGCCCATGGGAACAGCCCCAGCACCCGGTGCCCAGCCTGGGTATGACTCAGGTATAGCTTACCAGTTAGTTTTAGTGTTTATTCTCTTAGTAACTGTGAGCACTTAAATCCTCACAGCACACTAAAAATGAAGTCCTCATTTGATCCCCATTTTATAGCAAAGGGCCTGAAGGCCTAAGGCCACACCTAAACACATACTTTAGAACGGATGGTTCATTCTGATAAACTGATGGCTAAGCCTGGAAGCTGGGACCTGGTGGGGAGGGAACAGCTCCAGTGCAGCAACCAGAAGAGAGGCTAGCACCCCTGGCCAGAGGAGAGAGAGTTCCTCTTTTGTCTTGGGGCTTCCTGTCAAGCCTTAGACCCCAGGCTTCCTCCCCAGGTTTCTCAGGACGTTCATGAAGTAAGACACAAACCCAGAGAGGTAAACGCAAGCTCTCAGGATCTCAGGATGGCTGAGCAGGCTGCACGCAACTTCAAAGCACTTTGCTCACGTAGACTATGATGAAAACAATCTGGCCTCTGAGTTGGTTCAGAGGGTCGCCTGGTGGGAGGGACACACTCTGTAGGGCCCTGGAGACCAAGCAGCTGTAGACCTTGCCACCCGGGGCATGCGGCAGGCAGCGGGCGCTGCACAGTCCGTGGGGACACACAGCTCTGCCGCTCTGCAGTGAACACAGTGTGTTTCTTCTGTGCCACGTGCAGGGCTGGAGCCCTTCTGTCTGTGCAGGGGCCCGAGGTGATGCTCCGCTGACCTTAGCAGCGTCCCCGGCTCCCCACGTCAGCCATCAGCTTGGTTCATGGAGCTGAGTAGCAGAGCCTTGACTTCTAATCCCAGCATCTAAAAAAGACCAAAGAAACACTGGACAGACAAGCACAGAGAAAGGGAAGCTGGCTGTGTGGGTAGTGGGGCTTTTGCTCTGGGGAGCTGGGCTCAGGGCCAGACTCTGTCCTCCTAGTGAGTGCTGCCTAGGCAGCCTTGGCTCGTGGGTATTAGGGGTTTCTTAGAGCTGGAGATGATTTGTCCCACTTCTTGGGATGAAAATAACTGCCCGACTTCAGGGTAATTACATGGCTTGGGCTCCCACGCAGTGCAGAGAGCCCCCCGATAATTACTGTGTGGATGCTGCTGTTGGCAGCTGATACTTATTTTCTGCCTCAGAATCTTCTGGACAGGAAGCCTGGGCCATCACCCACTCTAGACAAACCCAAATCTGCTCATGTGAGCAGAACCTTCTGGAAACACTTCCTGAGCAGGGTCATGATGCCCAAACCTCTCCCCAGAACCATTTGTCAGGCTCAGGGCACCATTGCCAACCCAGATACAAGCTGGCCCTGGGGTAGTCAGTGGCTGTGTTGGCAATTTCCTATCACTGTGACAAAAACAATCTGACAAGAGCAACTTAGGGAAGGAAGGAAAGTTTGGCTCCCAGTTACGGGGTACAATACATCACTGAAGGGAAAGCACGACAGCAGGAGAGGAAGGCGGCTGGCCACATCGCATCCATAGTCAAGCAGGGAATGGGGAACACTGGTTCTCTGCTCTTTTTTCTCAGTTTCATTCGGCCCAGGGCCCCAGCCTATGAGATGGTGGGTCTTCCCCCTCAGTTAAACATCTTTGGGAAAGCCCTCATAGACGTGTCCAGAGGTGTGTTTCTACAGTGATTCTGAATCCAGTCAACAGTGGAGACTAACTGTCCCAGTGGCTTTGCCATCATCGCCTCGAGAAGCCCTGGGTGGCTAGAGCCACCCACTAAGTTACCAAGCTCTGTAGGAGGCTCTTGCACGTGAGCAGAGCTTTTTGGCCTAGAAGATTAACCCTCAAAGTCGTCTGCAGTGGTCTAAGGTGGAGAACCTGTATGCATTTTCTTAACATTTATTTCTATTTTATGTGTGTGAGTATTTTGTCTGCATGTACATCTGTGCACCACATGCATGCCTGTTGCCTGAGAAGGTTAGAAAAGGGCATTGGATCCCTTGGAACAGGAATTACAACTGGCCACATGGATGCTGGGAACTGAACCTGGGTCCTCTGTAAGATCAGTAAATTTATTTTTTATTTTTTATTTTTTTATTATTTTTTTATTTTTTATTACTGAGTCTTCTCTCTAGTCCTGAGCCTGTGTCTTTGAACTGAGCTAGGGAACTGCCGAGGATGTCAAGGTCCTGGAGGAAGGCGTTCCCTAGGATTCGCTGTGCGTCCGGCTTTAGGAATAGAGTTATAAACATTGGGTTGTATTTCTGTCTTTTGGGGCCTAGCGTTCAGCAGGCAGAAAGAGACAAAACCTGTACTTATTCAGTTATGCAGGTGTGGCTGTGAGATGGCTGTTCCTTAGATGCTGGGATCCATGAGTACGCATAGCAGGGAGAGACCAGGGAGTTTGCGTAAGACCTAAAGGATGAGGGACAGGGCACATGTGTGCTCACACGCATGTGTGTGTGTATGCCATTGCACACATGCTCAGATGCGTGTTTGGGGGACTGCCTAGATGATGGATGCGTAGGTGCACGCATGGATACTTGAATGGATGCCTGGGTTGGTGGATCTCTGCAAGGATGGCTAGGTAGCTGAGTCTTCCACGGAATGAGAATAGGCCGTGCAGAAGCTCAGAGGTCAGAGGAAGTGTGGTTATTGTAGCTGCCACAAACTGCTGCTGCAGAGAACGTGAGGAGCTTAAGGAATGAAGGTGGGGAGGTGGACAGACAGGATTAGCTCACAAGCCCTTCTCTGCACAGCTTCAGAAGGAGCAAGACTCCAAAGCCCAGCGTGAATGGCGCCCCGTGGAATAGGGCAAGGCAGTGATCTGCAAGTTGGGATTGTATCGTGCAAGACCTTGCATCCAAGGTGGAGGGTGCTGGGCCCGGTGCAGTAGGGAAGCAGAGGAGGGCTCGGGCATTTCGTGATGAGGCTGGCTTCTATCTGCAATGCCCGAAAGCTGCACTGTCCCCTAAAGATTCCAATGACCCTAGGCATGCTTGACTTCTATTCTTCCTACTCTGTGGCACACGTGGCTGCTGAACGGCGTGGTGGACACTGGGTTTTACATGCGTATCAATTCCGGTTTAAATAGCCACAGCGGCCAGATGTGGCTCCACAGGGGACAAGCAGCCTGGGGCTGGGCAGAGTCCTGTCGTGTGTATGCCCTGGTAGCAGTGCGTCTTGAGCAAGTCTGCTGGAGGCGGTTTCTGGATGAGTTGAGGCCTCTGCTTCCCCTTCACACAGGTGCCTGTCCATGCGGAGGCCGGGGCACAGTGGGCTGGGGCCTAGGGGCAGGATGAGCTGAGCAGCTGCCCCACCCCCTGCTCCTGAGACCTGAAGGCTGCGCTGGTGTCCAGCCCTGTCTTTTCCCAGAGCCTCTGAGGCTGTTGATGGACTGTTGTCCTGCAGAGTGCCACAGCTCTCTAAGCTGCTCTCTCTGCCAAAGGCACGTTATTGAGGAGGCTTCCTTTGCCCTGGCTGCATGAGCCTTGGGCCTCCGGTATGTGGACTTGGCTTATGTCAGTGTGGGCAGGAGAAAGCTCAGTGGGGCGTGGCCAGCCTGCTCCTCCCACCAGTAGGGTCTCATCCCTCTTCTTCATCAGCGTTGTGACAGTGGCCTCTCCCACAGAGCAGCTTATCTGTGTGTTCTCGGGTAGCTGCTTCTTGACCAGTCCTCTGGCCCAGAATTCCACTTGCCTGCTCACTGCTCAACCTAAGGAAGCTGGGTCCAGAGAGGAGCTGGGACACCCCTGCTGCTGGGGCCACTTACACAGAAGGTCTAGAACAGAGAGCTGTGGGCATCCTTAGACTCTTGCTGTCAGCAAGTCTCTCCCTCTCCGGAGAGAGACAAAGCTGAAGGCTGGACGGAGGGAATCCCTCTGTGCCCAGCAGGGTGAGGCCCTGCAGGCTGAGAGGCAGGCCAGTCTTTTTCTTCCCATTTGTACATGGCTTCTAGCTGACATTGAGACCCTGGATGGGATGGGAAGAGGAGAAAGGATACTGAGGGGATGGGAGAGGGCCTCTCTAATGCCATTTGTATACTCTGGTTCTCCTCACTTCCCAGATCCACTCACCACTTCTGAATACACACACACACACACACACACACAAGTACACATAGGCACACACACAGTTATACATATACATGTGCATGTGATAGTTATACGGGCACCCAAAGACCAGGACAAGGGGTGGCAAAAACCTCTACCACCCTTCCCAAAGGTTCAGTAGAGCTAACGAAGGCATTTGACACCCATTGCTAAGCCATCATGAGTGCAGGATACATCTAGGCGAATAAAACCAGGCATCACCAGATATACCTACAAACCACATACTGACCCCTGACCACTATGCTAAGTCCCTGACATGGCTCAGCTTGATGTCACATGACCCCACGTGAGGTAAAGGCAACATCATTTCCACTTTACAGGTAAGAAAACAGGCACAGTGAGGGAAGTATGTTGACCCCGATCGCCCGGTCACGATGCAGGTTTTAGGGACAAAAAGTACTCCATATCAACAACCCATGCCAGCTCCTCAGCTCAGTCAGGAGTAGTGGCACCTTCTGTGACCCAGCTCTTCTGGAGGGAAGCTGAGGCAGGAGAATTGTAAGTTTGAGGTCTCCCTGGGCTACATAGCAAGTTCCAGGCTAGCCTGGGCTACTTAGCAAGACTTTTCTCTCAACACAAAACAAAGGCCAGAGGTATAGCTCAGTGGTTGAGCAGTTGCCTAGCATGCTCAAGGTCTCATCCCTAACAATGCTGCCCTCCCCCCCAAAACAAAAACAAAAACAAAAACAAAAATAACCTCAAGCTGCACAGATCTGTGACTGGCTCTTCGGAAGATGTGACAATTGTCAGCCCCTGTATGTGTGACCCAGCATAAGACAGGTCCTTCTTGAAAACCCTAGACCAAAGACATAGGTTCTGTGCCTCAGTTTCCTCATCTGTGAAATGAGAATGCTGTTAATATCTCGTTGTCCTTCTATTGGGTATATAAGCAAGACTGCGTTGGGGTCTGGAAGAGGGTGCAGCTTGCTGGGCTCCCACAGTGTAGGACAGGAACCTCACTCCTGTCCCTTCCTCTTGCAGTACGCTACTTCCTGAAGAACAAGGTCAGCCCTGATTTGTGTAATGAGGATGGACTCACAGCCTTGCATCAGGTAAGCTGGGGTCCCCTGGCCTCTCTGCTCCCCAGTAACTGGTGCTCCAGTCCCTCAGGGAAGAGGGAATGATGAGACAAGAGCACAGACAGCCCAGCTGAGAGGCCTTTGTCCTTTGGAGATGCCTGTGTCTGTCACAGACAGGCCCTCGGAGCCCCTGGCTGCACACACACACAGGCGTACAGTGACAGGCTCTGAAGACAGGGGCCTTTGTTCACTGTGTCCTCACTGCTGGCAGAGAAGATTTGCCTAGAAGCTGAGAATTGACAGGGCACATTCACAGCCACCAGGACATCCCACTCGCCCTGAGGACAAAGCCGATTGACTGTTGCTGTGTTGCCTAAGGTCACACGGCCTAGAACTATGGCCACGAAGCACGTGCTATCAAATACATGTCCTGTCCTAGGATGTGTGGTGACAGCCTTCCCTGCCTGGGGACAGTCTTGGCTGTCACAGCCCACATGGAAGCTTTGTCTTCCACAGCCTCCTAACCAGCTCCCAGTGTTCAGGCGGGTCCTGCCGTAATTCTTTCTCCAAACGCTGAACGTTTGCTCAAGTTCAGAGCTCCATTGTGTCTCCTTCCCAGGGCTGAGGGTAAAGAACAGATCTTGGCTGTTCTGCACAAGATGCTTGAGACCTGACCTGTGCAGTCTCTGCTTCTCCCGCCACACACACACACACACACACACACACACACACACACACACACCACACACGCACACAGGCACACACACACACACACACACACACACACACACACGCACGCACACATGCACACGCACACACACATGCACACGCGCGCGCACACACACACACACACACACACACACACACACACTCCAGCTCCCAGGCCTGGTCCCTCCCTTTCAGGTCTTTCACATCTTTTGCTTTATGTTGTTCCATGTGCTCAGGTATTCCTGTCCCCAGCAGGCACTTGAGAGTGGGCTGTGACAGAGGCGCTCTGTTTTGCCCAGCACTCCTCCTCTCTGATCAGTTAGCATAGTGTGGCACTCTGGAGTTGCCTCATCCCAGACTCCCAGCCTCACCACAGCGCAGCCCATGTCTTCTGCCCACTGTTATGCTCCAGCGTCTTGCCCCATGCTTATGTAGGAGGCACTCAACATGGGCATGCCGAATCGGTGGATAGCCACACTGTCACTCCCCTGTGCCATAGCCTGAGCTTCTGAGCAGATGGACTTAAGTGAAGCCTGATGGGAAGAAACCAGGCAGCTGGAATCCCACGGACAGAGACAAAGCACACATGCTCTGCCCATAAGATGCTGGGACACGGCCCTGCCCAGTCTTCAGCCCTGAGCCTGAGGGCTATCTGCATGTACCCTTGACCCTTCCTGTCCTCCAGGACTTCAGGCACCCACACTCAGGCAGCTGTCTCAGTAACCTCATGGTGACACCCATGGAAAATCCCCCAAACTCCAACTTCATTCATTCTGGAAGGCTGAGGATGTTCCAGACCCAAGAGCCTGAGTTAACGTGGACTTAAGACCTAGAAGCCAACCTCTGAGGCTGGGCAGTACCCACTAGCCACGGACATAATGGTAGGATAGCTTTAAGGATAGAGCTGTATCTGAGGCCTAGAACTGTCACTTGCATGTGACCTTGGACAAGTTCCTTAAGCCTTCTGCGTCTTTCTCACCTATGAGAAGGAAATAGTGTTTGTCTCCTTGGGTTGCAGAGAGGATTAAGTGTGCAGCTGTGAGCAGCATTGTATACGGCACTTACCACGGACTATGGAGAGAAGGTCCTGGGGCTAAGGGCACAGAGTGCTCTTGTAGGGTTCCTAGCTCTGGGGGTCAGGTTCAGGACCACCTGTGACTCCAGCTCCAGGGGATCTGACACCCTCTGCTGGCTTCTGTGAGCATCTGCGTGCACACATGCCTGCATACACACGTAATTATTTTTTAAAATCTTTTTAAAAAGATTTGAGTTGTGACTACAGTTTATCATGTGGCTGCTTCGCCGAGCACTTCAGTGATATCTCATTTCGATTGTCATAGCGACCCTCTGAAGCACTGTTGTTTACATCTCAAGAAGGGCTAAAGGGCAGCTCTGTTCCGTAGAATGTTCCACAAGGATAGGACTAAATGTTCTGTGTGTCTGTGTGGACCAGCTTTGTAGCCACAGAGTTCTGTGGCTAATGTGACAAGAACTGAGTTCTAACTCTTGTTTCATTTTAGTGACGTTAAATACAAATGAGCCTGTCACAGGCGAAACCTCTGGGCTCTAGGTCAAGCGGTGAACCGTGGCAGAGACATCGGTCGCCTTGACTGTCTGGATACCGTGGTTAGCAGAGTCCGGGGGCTCTCTCTAGGTGCTATCTTTGCCTTCATCGACTTTTTGTGGGGCCCTCGCTGGGGTTTGGGCTTCCTTCCATTTCTCACCACCCCACCCCCTCTACGTTCTTGTTGATCACAAGACTTCCTCCGGTCCAGCTTCTCTTGGGGGCCACTGGGCCTCTGGCAGCACACAGGAAAGAGAAAACTGCCCAGAGTCTGAGCTTAGCTGTGTAGAACTCACCTCTAACGCTCACACTTGTCTTGGGCTGCATTTCAACAATCCCCTTTTTGCTGACCCACTCTTGCATCAGGTGATCTGCTGGGGTCGTGGAGTTAGGCAGCCTCTGGGCTTACAGACTATGTGGGGTGATGTGACCGCAGGCACAGACATAGCCGCTGAGGTAATGCAGTGTGGTCAGCGTTCACACGCTGGAAGCAGAGGAGTCTGTGCAGCTCGAAGCTGGGAGGCAGTGGCTTGCCCCAAAGGAGAACTGAGACAGGCTTCCAAGAGGAAGGACACCTGAGCTGGGGCTTGAAGTAAGAGTCTGAGTGTGGGAATTTCATGTGTACGCGTAAGGGTTTGCCGGAAAGAAAAGGAACAGCATTTGAAGCAGAGGGGACAACCACAGAAGCACTAGAAAGCGGCTCAGCCTTCCGAGTTTGAGTTTGGGGGAGTAATTAGAAGGCATGGTGGGAGGCAGGACTGGCCAGGCTGGGAACAGGACCTTTGGAGTCAGACTGTTCGGATTTCAATCTAACTCTGTAGATTGATTTTTGTTATTGTGTGGATATCCTGTATTTTTAAAAATTATTTATTTATGTGTTATTCAATTAGCTTTTGTTGGATCTTGCTATGCAGCCTAGGCTAGAGCTGAACCTAGGCAGAATGGTCCTTCCGCCTTACCTCCCCCGTACTGAGAGTGTTGGATGTTGGGGATGCAGTCTTGAATAATTTCTTACTGTGTGTGTGTGTGTGTGTGTGTGTGTGTGTGTGTGTGTGTGTGACTTTGTGTTTCTTTGGGCCAGTGGGGAGAAGAGTACCCACCCCCCAGGCCTATTTCAAGGGTTAAATGCTGCAGTGAATGGCCACGGAGAAGCCTCGTGCCTGGCTCTAGGAGGTCTTCCAAAAGCATCAGCTGATAATGAAGTGGCATGCTGCGATCACCCCACTGTGTATTGCTACAAACAACAGGGAAGGCGCTTGCAGAGCCTCCCAAGGCTAGCTGATGAGTGCAGGTCTGCTGTTTCTCTTGGACTTGGGGAACCTTCCGAGGTTCGCAGACGTCAACCTGCAAAACTAGATACAGTGTAGCAGAGGCATCTGGAGGTAGAGAGAGTGCAGTGTTCCCTGAGCAGCAGAGATGGAGACAGACCCTGAGGAGACAAACGCTCGGATGCCTCTGTATTGGATGTGGGAAATGAAGAGGCAGGAGGAGTCAGCCAAAGGCAGGTACCACTTCCCACCCAGGTTCCACGGGGACTGCAGGGTCTGCTCCCCACCCCACATACCATTCTGCAGTGCACCCCTGCACCAGTCCTGGGATCACTCTCACAAGACTCCACAGCTCTGGGTATGCAGTCCCTTAGTCCTGTCTCCTTACTAGAGGGGATTGCCCACAGGTCTTCCTTTCTGCCTCTGCCTGGCTCCAGTGCCTGTGTCTCCCTCTACTGGCTGTGTTAGGCTACTGCATGGCTCTCCTGTCCACCTAAGATAGTGCAGCCATAATGAGCTGTATCTCGTCTGTCCAGAAAAAGTACCTTCAGATCCAGCCATGCTAGACCAGCTGGCAGAGAGAGAGAACTGGTTCTCTGGCACCATCTGTGCACACGGCTGTTCCTTTCCTGCATGTTCTTCTGGTTCAGAGTCCTGGCTTGCTGGGGATATGCCAGGAACTGTGGCAGTGTCCCTCCCCACACACCCCCCACCGGGCTTTTACACTGGTGCCCCTGATCTTTCAGCTGGCCTTCATGCCCTTCTCACCATATATATGGTTACTTATGTTGGCCAGGCCACCACCATCCCTTAACTAAGTGACTTCAACATAGCTTCTCTCCGTACCTCTTAATGTGGAGGACACACACACACGCACACACACACACACACAGAGTCCTCCAGATGGAACCAACAGAGTAAAATTTGTGGTTGTTATTGTTTTTTAAATAAGCAAGCCAGACATGCTCCTTTTATGAGTACAGTTCATACATGTCCCCCATCGCCCCGAAGACCAAACAAACCTGGCTTACCTGGGCAGTAGAGGTGAGTTCATGTCCCTGGTACACCTGTAGAGTGGCCATTGACACCATTCCCTGTCCTGGGAACCTGTGTTCTCTTGGGGGAGCTGCAGGGTTAGACCCTCCCAGCTCACTGGGGCTCACCCACCTATGCCCACAACTCCAGCCAGGTAGGGGCACAAACAGGCCATCGCCTTGAAGTGACTGTTCCTGGGCCCCCAGAACCTGCTGGGAAGAGTCTTCATCACTTGGGGACCTCTGGAAGACAGGCATTCCCAGGTCAGAAATTCTTAAAAGCTTCAAACAGAGATGCAGGACCATACCTTGGAGGCCACTGCCCCAAAGGAGGGTGTGGGCAGGGACCCCCAAACACACCTGAGCAATCCTGCTTGAGCTGAAGGGTAATTTAGGAGCCCCCCCCTTAAGATGTTGCCCGGAGAAAGCCGTCTGGGATTTTAAAAGCTCATTCAAATTGTATGCGGCTCTACTAGCACTCATAAAAAAGCCACTTTATAGCTGACTGGGCTTTTTGCTGAAGCTATTTTTATCTTTAACGTTATTAACGTCTCCAAGAGGTAAAGCGCCTCGCCTAAGTCCTGGGCACTACTTACAAGGTGGAAGCGACGGAGCTGGATTCAAACTCGGGCTGTCTGCCTCCGTTGTGCTTCTCACAGGTCCTTGTGGGGAGCGCCCCGGGCCACGCCCAGGCTCACTCTGCCTCTGTGTCCCTCCCTCCCAGTGCTGCATTGACAACTTTGAGGAGATCGTCAAGCTGCTGCTCTCCCACGGTGCGAATGTGAACGCCAAGGACAACGAGCTGTGGACGCCCCTGCACGCTGCGGCCACCTGCGGCCACATCAACCTGGTGAAGATCCTCGTCCAGTAGTACGTGCCTGCCTCCCGGGGCAGCCTGCCCTCCCTCCACGGATGGTGCCCCTCCTCCCCCCTAGGCAGCCTGCCCTCTCCTCCCCTTTCCTCTCTCCTTTCTTCCTTGCTCTTCCATTCCCCATCTTGTCTCCTCCCTCCACCATCAATTTTCTTCTATTTTCCTCCCCCAAATTCCCTTTTTCTCTTCTATCTGTGTCTTTACTGTTTGCTCTCTCTTTCTTTCCATCACTCTTGATTTCCTGGTCTTTTCTACGCTGTCTTTCTCTTTCTTTTACAACTTTTTGCTCTCTTTACAGTTTCTGTGTCAAAATGCCAATAGCGTACAGTTTACACTCCTATTTTTAAGTGTCACAGCCCATGCTGTTTCATCCATTTGCCTTGTTGTGCTGTCACCACCACTCAGCTCTGGAACTTGCTTCACCTTGCACAGCCCATAGCCGTTAGCAATGACCACTCCTCCCATCCTGTCCCTGCCTGTTCCCCGTCCATGCCCACCCCATACTCACCCCCAGACTACCATTCCCTCCGCCTCTCTACGCACCAGCAGCTCATTTAAGTGCAAGCAATGTTTATCTTTCCATGACTAGATGCTTTCACTTAGTACAACGTTCTCAAGGGTCATCATGTGGTAGAGGGTTCAGAGACAGAGTGTGTATCCATTTGTCCACTGATGGACGCTTGGTGCTGCTCCCCTTTGGCTGCTGTGGACAAGACCCTGCTTCCCATTTGATTTAGAAATATACCCAGATGTGGAATTTCTGGGCTCCGAGATAACCATCTTCATTTTTAAAGGGATTTACCTACTGCGTTCCCAGTTCCCCTTTCACTTTACATCCTGACCACGGGTCCTGTGCCAGGCACTGGGCACATGAGCTAAGAAAGCAAGACTGATGGGGGCGGGGTCCTAGAGACTGACAACATCTGAGTGTAGGGAGTCAGGGTGAGGGAGTCAGGCGACCACTTCCACAGGTCTTGGCAGAGCATCAGAGAGCCATCAGGTGCCTCCCAGGAGGCCCCTGAGGTGTGGCGGGAGGTGTGAGGAGGGCACAGCACCAGCCTAGCTTCGTGTACTTTCCTGCTGGTCTGTATTGGAATCACCTGAGGCATGAGTGTAAAATACATGTTCCCAGGCCCCCTGGGTTCTTCTGGAGTGGTGAAGAGAATCTTTGGAGGTGCATTTCATTTTCCTGGCTCCCCAGGTATTTCTGCCTTCAGTGCCCCACAGCCACACCTAGGTACCACTCTAGTCTCTATTACTGGGGTAAATACTCTGGCAGAACACAACCTATGAAAGAAAGGGCTTACTCAGTGGCTTACAGTTCCAAGTTGTAGTCGTTCATTGTGGGGAATCCAAGGCAGGGACTTGGAGCAGCAAGTCACACAGTCAAGGGCAGAGGGAAATGATTGCACATACTGCTTAGCACTCTCAGTTAGCTTTCTCTACTCTTACACAGGCCAGGGTCCAAACCCTAGGTATGATTTCACTCACTTTCAGGCCGAATCTTCCAGTGCCCAGTTAAAGCAATCAGGACAACACCCCTCCCCCCCCCATAGAATTGTCCACAGGCCAACCTGATCTAGACAATGTTTCATTGAGACTTTTTTCCCCAAGCTATCCTAGGTCATGTCAGATTAGAACTACCCATCACAGGTGCCATTGGCCTAAAGGGCAAGTTCTTCCAAGGTGCCCCCAGGGCTCTGTTCTGCCCATATCTTAGCCAGTCCTTTGCAGAAGGGGTTCAAAGAAGAGGAATATTCATACTGGTGAAAGTTGGCATAGAGCATGGAGTAAAAAGGTCTGACCTGTGAGAGACTTGCGTTTGGATCTTGACCCTATCCTATCCAAGCTGTGTGGCCTGAGACATGTGATTGAGGCTTTCTGGATCATTGTCTCCTCTTGAGTGAGGTGAGGCTACAGTAGCGTCTCTCAGGGAGACTCCTTAAGATAACGTGTGCAAAGGACTTTCATCTAGCCCGGTTTCAAGCAGGCAGTGGGCTAGAGGTCCTGCTCCTGCTTACATCATTTTTCATTATTGTTGCTAGAGAAGGCTTTGCCATCTGTCTGGAAGTGCCAATCTGCTGATGGAACTCATCTGAGACCTTGCTCCCTTCATGCTGGGACCCCAGAATCAGGAGTCACTGCATTCCTGGGATATATGGAGGGAAGGGAAGAGCGTCACTTAAGTGGGGCTACGTCTCAGTGGGGTCATGGCTGCTGGGGAGTGCAGTGAGGCTGTGGGTGAGAAGCCAGATGATGGAAGCAGCCAGACCAACCCAGCCACGCCTTCTTGGTTCTCACTCTGACCCTTTCTCTGCAGTGGGGCTGACCTGCTTGCTGTCAACTCTGATGGGAACATGCCATATGACCTCTGTGAGGATGAACCCACCCTGGATGTCATTGAGACCTGCATGGCGTACCAAGGCAAGGGGGAGCAGTATGTTATACCATGAGCACAGCGCGGTACTGCACGGAACATGGTTACCATGGCTGGGAACGGCGCGGTAGCAGGCTGTGTACCTGCCAGCCTCGTGCTCAGCTCCCAATAACTGGGACAGGTCCTTGTTATTATTGTCATCTGTGTGATTAAGAGATAGGGACGTGAAAAGGCCTGGAAACACACGCCCTGGAGAGGGAGATACTGTTCTCCCTGTCACCCACACACGCGGGCGGCCTCAGCTGGCCTCCTCTCCTGTTTGTCAGCTGTGACAACTCAATTCAGTCAGCACTCACCGTAAAGATATGTCCCCATTTGGGAACATGGGAAGAAGTCAAGAACATTTGCGGGTGCCGCTCGGTGCCAGGCACCAAGCCGCCTGCCAGGGGCCCGGATAAACAAGATGTGGGCTATTCTCAGCTCGCAGTGAGCTTTAGAGGGAAGCGCATGGAACAATGAGAGGCACCTGCCCGTCCCAGCTCCCTGCAAGCGTGCTTGCAGAGCGCCCTCTAATACAGAAGGTCTTAAATCCAGACCTGCAGCTGCGGCCTGAGGCCCTGCCGGGTCCTCCTCTCAGCTCTGTCCCCACATCTCTGTGGTCACTATTGATTTGACGTCCTTACTCCCTGGCGCCTTCATTTCCCCCATTAATTGGCTGTAGAAAGCTGTTTAATAACTCTGTGCCAACCTGGTGAAACTACGGACTCCCCAGGGGAGTTATAAAGCTGCTGCGGTATAAAGAAAGCGGACAGAGTCATCTTCCAACATAGCTACCAAAATATTTTAAAATGTGCTACGTAGCGGCCATTAACTCTTTCAAGGACTAGAGGATGTGGTATGAAATTAGCTTGAGTTTCTGTTGGCCATAGGCTCACAGGCACTGCAAATTGTTCTGATGTCAAAGTAGGCATGTAACTTCTTTTTTAATCGCTTCAGGTTTACAGATTGCCCCAAATTCTACCCAAAGGAACCTGATCCCATGGATTTTGTGTGTGCTTGTTTGTTTGTTTTTAGTGGGCCACTGTTTTCTCTCCTTAAGTAGCCACCAGAACAAGCACACTTTTGTTAGCTAGAGGTTTGGGCTTTAACATGTCTGGAGCTGGAATGGCTCTTGCCTGTAATCCTAGCAACGGGAGGCTGAGGCAGGAGAACTGTCACAAGTCTGAGGCCAGCCTGGGCTACAGAGTGAGACCCTGTCTGAGAAAACCTACTAGGTGCCAGGAAGGAATGGCCCTTGTCCTGTGAGTCAGCTCATGGCGTTTGTGTTCAGCAGGCCCAGGGACAGTGATCTCGGGCAGATTTGCGCAGACTCTGGGGAGTAGGAACCATGCCTCGCCATCTGCACTTCTGGCTCTGCTTGGGACCCAGACCTGACGCTGTTGACTAACCTCTTGCCTCCGTGCAGGTATCACCCAGGAGAAGATCAATGAGATGCGGGCAGCTCCCGAGCAGAAGATGATATCAGACATTCACTGCATGATTGCAGCGGGCCAGGATCTGGACTGGGTAGATGCCCAGGGTGCCACACTGGTGAGGAGACAGGCTGGGCTGGTTTGGGTTGGGGCAAGTACCAGAACCAAGACCAGCTGGGGCTAAACTGGATCTGGTTCCTGGTAGGGTGAAAGCCTACACAGGTGCGACCTCGGGCCTCCTCTAGACCCCCTGCTGCTCCTGGAATATGGGAGATTAAGGTTTAGGGTCCAGCCATTCTCACCTGGGGCTGGGAATCAGGAGTTCCGGGACTTGGCTCTGATGTCCACCTGCATTGTCCCCATGGCAGTGCCTACACTCCTCAAGGATGCCATTTGCCCACTCACCCACACAATCTTACTTTGTATCATTGGTTCCTTGCCTCCTGCGCCCTCAAAAACCACCGCCCTTCTCATTCACCCCTACCTGAGGCCACTGTAACAGATTCTATCACTCCATCCATCTGTCCATCTGTCTGCCCATTTATCAGCTGTCAGTCTATCCAGGCAACACATGGTTAGAAAGACCTCCTTTGTGCCATCTCTGTGCTTTACTAGTCCTTGAAGAGATCAACGACCGAGCCTTCCTCTTTTTCTCAGAACCATCTAGTTAGCAATGCTCATCTTTGTGACCCAGCTATCACTGTTAGCAGCTTAAGGAAACCTCCTCCCCTCCTCCAGGCCCTCAACAGCGGAAGCTCAGGTTTGCGGAGAGTCTGCTTCTGCAGTCTCTAAGCAGAAAACTGAAACATGGTTCCAGAGGTCCCCACTTCAAGGTCTACACACTGTCCTAGGCTTGGGCTCCATGCAGGTCATGGGCATCCAGGGGCTCAAGTTCAGCAAACAGGGCTCATCACTATTAGGGTTACCTCATTGCACTTAGAGCCGACTTGGGGCACTAGATTTGTTGATTGGGCTTCGCTCACTAACTCTTGGCCTCTGACTTCTGACCTCTGCTTCATGTCCACCACTGTTAGACAAGCCCCTGCTCAGATCTCCTGCTGAGCTCAGCACTGAAGGATAGGGTCAGGCTTCGATACTGAATGCTGCTGTTTTTGTGATGACCCCAGCCACCTGGGCCAGGCATGTACCAAGTCTTTCTAGTTAACGGGAGGTAATAGTGTCTTCCTCACAAGAAAACTGGGAGAACTGAGTGACATTCAGCAGGTGTTGATCACAGTCTGGAAACTTGGTATATTGATCACAGTTCTATGTCAGTCTCCAACTCGTGTTTCTGTTTCCATCTCTTCACATATATTCGGCCAACACTAGACCTCTGAAATATAGCCCCAGCCCTTATTCATTTATTTTTGAGACAGGGTCTTGCTATGCCCAAGCTGACACTGAGCCCATGACCTTCTGTTCCTGCCTCCCAAGTGATGGGGCTCCAGGCGAGTGCCACCCTGCTGGCTTCCACAGCCTTTCTTCTCATCAGCAATGTCTCTGTAGGAATCACACTTTCTATTTCCTGGCTAAGTACCTGCTGTGCCCCTGTGCTTTGAGGTATCTGTCTGGCCAGCAAGGTTTCATTCTCCACAACTGGCAAACATCAGATGTATAAATCAGATAAGTGTACTAATCTTCATGTGCTACTTAACATATCGTGGTGTAGGTTTGTTTTGAAAATTAAAAAAGAGAAACTGCTCTTATCATAACCTCAGAGCAACCCCCCCCAAACACACACACAGAGGAAACGTGATGATCAGGACCACACCCTAACCTGAGCTATGACTTCTCTGTCCCAGTGACTTGCATCATAGACCCCAAACCCTTTCCGACCTCTAGATCATTCCCAGTCAGTCTTCAGCTGGCCTCACTAGACTGTCACTTCTTTCCGCTCTGTGACTGAACAGTTGTTTTTCTTTGTCTCACCTTCTTCTCCCTCCTTCGCTCATTCTTATGAGATAACTTGCCATCATGCTCACCACCCAGTGCTAAGCACTTTCATTTCTGAATGACTGGACAGTGGAGCAACTGAGGTCTACTTGGGGCCAGCCATGACAGGCAGCCATGACAGGCAGCCATGACAGGCAGCCATGACAGGCAGCCATGACAGGCAGCCATGACAGGCAGCCATGACAGGCAGCCTTGAGTGGTGCTGGATAGAAGAGTTAAGACCTCAACTTCAGTGGTAGTTTATGCCCATAATCCCAGTACATATAACTATTGCAAGTGGAGACTATCTTGGGCTACAGAATGAGATCTTTTCTCATTAATTAACTGAATGAATGAATGAACGAACTAGTTGGGACCTCACTGTGGGCAGCGTGAGTCTTCCCATTACAGGTATCAATTGCTTGTAGCTGCACAACAACCAGCCTTGTAGGGTAGACTCTATGTTGTAAACACAATGTTTCTACACAGCAGGGAATGAAGAACTGCTTGGCTGGGTGCCTCCGGTTTGACATTTCCCATGGGGTTGGCCAGGGCTGCAGTCACATTTGAAGCTGGTCTCCTTCACGATGGTTTCCTTGCATGGCTGACATTAGTGTTGTCAGTTGGCTCCTTACACTTGCCTCCTTACAACTTCTCCTCAGGGCTGGCTACCTGAGGTGGCTGCCTCCTCCCTGACAAATCCAAGAGTGCATAAGGTAGGAGCATCCACACCTTTCATGCCCCAGCCTCAGAAATCATACACTGCTGCCACTTCTAATATCCTCTTGGTTACAAGTGAGTCACTCCCTCTGGTCTACACTCAAAGGCAGAGCAATCAAATCCCACATTGTAAAGAAAGGTATGTCAATGAATAGGTAGGCATATTTTCAAATGACCACAGTGGGCCCCTGAGACCCCTTCTTCGGAGCTCAGGTGAAGAGCTCATCTCTCTTCACCATTCTACCTCTTTATTTCACACTTGGTAATCCCCTGCAGCCTTCCTGGCTGGTGTTGCCACCTCATTCTGTTCCATTTTCTGGCCCCAAGGATGCTCTGAGGCTTGGGGTGAGAAAGGACACCCTGCTTCCAAATGTGGAACCAACCTTCTTAGGAATGCTGACTCCTTTCCTCTCTTCCAGTTACACATAGCTGGAGCCAATGGGTACCTGCGGGCAGCTGAACTCCTCCTGGACCATGGAGTGCGCGTGGATGTGAAGGATTGGGATGGCTGGGAGCCTCTGCACGCAGCAGCCTTCTGGGGACAGGTACTTCCCACCCACTGTGGCGTAGTCAGGCACAAGGTAAACTGCTGATAGCGAGTCCTTTGGGCAGGCAGTTGGTGCAAGAGAGCAAGGAGCCACTTAAGGCACTGGCCACAGTGAGTATGTGGGAGATGAGAAGGCTCAGAGGTTGCAAACACATTGGCCAACTGTATCCTAACAGAATGAGAATCAAATTTGCCCAGTAGAAAAATCCCCTTGATTTCTGCTCTGTGTGGTTTCTCTAGAGTGTTTCCCAGATGTGATTTCAGCCTTTGCAGCCATCCATAGATACTGACAGCTGTAGAATTATAAACCCCTCCTCCTCCTGCTTCTCCTCCTTATAGTAACCAAGGCATGCTGGGAGGTGGCACCAAACCCATTACTTCTGACAGGGCTCTCTCATGGCTCCAGGGTACAGGACCTCCTCCAGGAATCAACTTTCCTCCATCATTCCTTGTGTCACATCCTAAAAGGTCTTGGGGTACTCTGTTCAAAAGCTAGGCTTTCTGAGTCCTGGGTATGGGGGACATGAACTTCTTCCTCTGTTACAGATGCCAATGGCAGAGCTGTTGGTGTCCCATGGAGCTAGTCTCAGTGCCAGGACATCCATGGATGAGATGCCAATAGGTAAGACAACTTCATACTTTGTGTGTTACATACTCATCGGGGTTTTTTTTTTTTATGGTGGGTAGCCATGTGGTGGAGCACATAGCTTCATGCTGAAGGTAAGTAGGTAAGTAGAGATAATATGGATGGATGGATGGATGGATGGATGGATGGATGGATGGGTAAATAAATACATTGACCAACCGGCAGGCAGGCAGACAGACGGACAGACGGACAGATGGACGGATGATGAATGGGTGGATGGATGAGTAGGGTAGATAGGTAATGTGATGTGGGATATCGTGGCAGATAGATGATGGATGTGTAGGTGGGTGGATAGATAAGTGATGGGTGGGCTGGGGATGAACCTATGGACAAATAATCTGGTTAAGCTGTAGGTGGACAGGTGGACAGAGGTATTCTATGGATTGACTGGTGGGATTTAGGGATTTCTCAGCAACATTACTTCATTTCCTGCTCCAGGGATCTGCTTGTTTTTCTCAAAGCTCATACCAGGGAGACTTGACTCTCCCAGGGATTATCAAGGGTTTGTGTCCTATTGCTTTTCTGTTGCTGTGATGAAACACTGACCAAAAGTGACTCAGGAAGGAAAGGGTCTACTGGGCCTGCACTTCACAGTCCATCACTGAGGAAACTCAAGGCAGGAATTGAAGGAGAGGCCATGGAGGAATGCTGCTTACTGGCTTGCCCGTGTGGCTTAGCCTCCCTGCTTTGTTGTACAGCCCTGTCCACCTTCCCCAGGGGTGGCACTGCCCATGTGGGCTGGCCCCTCCTGCATTAACCATTCTTGAGAAAATGCCCACAGACTTGCTCACAGGACAGTCTGATGGAGGAAATCTCTCAGTTGAGACTCCCTCTTTCCAGATATGCCTAGGTTTGTGCCAAGTTGACAAAACCTACTAGCATGGTATGAATCCTTCAGTCTTAGCTGGGAACTTCAGGAGTTGGGGGGCCCAGGTCTCCCATTACCACACTCCTCTAAGGAAATAATCAGGGTTCTTTCCCCCTCTATGCTCCAGAAGCTTCTCAGAGTTTCTGGTGGGTTTGCATGGTGGCTCCTGTGGTATGGAGACCTTTACCCTGCCTTCTGCAACTGACTCTTGTACTCCTTCAGACCTGTGTGAGGAAGAGGAGTTCAAGGTCCTGCTGTTGGAGCTTAAACACAAGCATGACGTGATCATGAAGTCCCAGCTGAGGCACAAGTCGTCCCTGAGCCGGAGGACATCCAGTGCAGGCAGCCGCGGGTGAGTGGTACAAGGCAGCCAGGGGCCCCTGCATGTGCCAGCCTGTGGCTCCTGGGCACAGCTTCCCAGCACCTCCTCTGTCCCCTTCAGGAAGGTGGTGCGTCGAGCCAGCCTGTCAGACAGAACCAACCTGTACCGGAAAGAGTATGAGGGAGAGGCCATCTTGTGGCAACAACGGTGTGCCGCCGAGGACCAGCGTACTTCCACCTACAATGGAGACATCAGGGAGACCAGGACAGACCAGGAGAACAAGGACCCGGTGAGGGACCTCCTACCCTGCCTGCCTCAGTGTCGGCCACTGCCTTGGGAAGAGAACAGGGCCCAGCCTTAACTGAGAAGCATCAAAGGGAAATAGCTGGGCAGTGTCCTTAAATAGCTGGCTCCTGTCTAATGATGGTGGCTGATGTTGTTAAGGAGGTGACCCTTGGGTGGACTAGTCAGAGCTGAGGCCTTTTTACATGAGAGGGCCTCATAATTGGCAGGGACAGAGTGACTGTCCTAGGCCTGCTTGTCCCCCAAGAGATCTGGTTCTGAGGCTCAGCAGGACAGTTACCCTAGCAGTTATAAGCCAAAACCTTCTTTTATGGGGACATAAGATTTGAGAATGGTGTTTATTAAGATGCCATCTGGTTGAAGAGGTGGTCTGGAAAATGTAGTGGGACTCTGAGACAGTCTCAAAGAGCTGTTCTAGCAGCCGCCAGTGGCCCTGGATTCTAGGTGCTCTCGGAAGATGGTGTGTGATCTTCTTCAGCTGTGGCATCAGAGGTCAAGCTGGGGGCTTAAAATGGTGGACATTCATGGGTCTGAAGTCTAAAATGAAGATGCTGACAGGGTTGGTTCTTCTTGGTGCTTCTGAAGGGGAGGTCAACTTCTGGTGGCTTGGGTGGCCCTTCACCTTTAGCATGGCTTTGATCTCTGCCCCTGTCTTCACAAGCCTTCCTTTCTGTGTATGTGTGCACCTCTGTTTCCTTTCTGTTTCAAACATGTTTGTGTGTATATGGCATGTTTCCAGGTATGTGCATATACATATGCGTGCTCATAGGTGGAGGCCAGACGTCAATGTCCTCAGCCACTCTCCACTGTTTCTTTTGAGACTGGATGTCTCACTGAATCTGGCACTCACCAATTAGCTAGACCGGCTGGCCAGTGAGCCCCCGAGGACCACTTGTCTCTGCTCATTCTGCCTTCAGGTTGCAGACCCGATTGGCCACACTTAGCTTTTTTAGTGGATGATGGGAGTCCAAACTCAGGTGTTAATTCATGTAGCAGGCCTTTACCAACCAAGTCATCAATTTGGCCTCTCTGTTTTCTTATAAGAGCCTCAGTCATCAGATCAGGGCCCATCCCAATCTAATAAAATCTCATAATTATTTCTTGAGCCAAATAACTTTATTTGTTCACTGCTTGCCTCTGAAGCACTCTTCAGTGACATCCTTGCTCTGGCTCTATTCCATAGTCTAGAACTACAATGTAACCACATAGCTATAACCACCTCACAGGGCTTCCCCTCTAGATCAGTTTTGTGCAGACTTGCCCATTCCTCTAGTTTCTTCTCATCATCAGCCTTAATTAGGTTGATTTGGTGCTCGGTACAAGGACCTCCACGTGCTTTCATGTGTAGCTCACCACAGATGGGTGCAGGCACACGAAGATGGACTAGGCGCCTGTCCAAGGCTTTAACAGCTTCTTGAATTCCACGGGTTGGGTTATCGTGGGTGAGAGGGGCCTTCAGAACCTCTAGCATTGATACCTGTTATGCCTCCAGCCAGGAACGTTTTCCGTGGCTGTGGTGATGGGCTAGGGGTGAGGCTGAATCCTGAATTCACAGAGCTTCCATGTCCCCAACAGCAGCAGGGAAGAGCCCTTGTCGTAATCCAGTGACATTTGCAAAGAGAATCACTGGACTCAGACACTAAGTATATCGTTTTCTCTCTCTCTCAGTAACAGGCCTTGAGAGTTGAAGCAGTTTTGTGTTTATAGAAAAATAAGTGGAGTGAGTGCTCAGGGTGGTGTAGAGTGTTTGCCGTGTACAAAAGGGCAGGAGTGTGGACCCCCAGCACACACATTGAAGGAAAAAAAAAAAAAAGCCAACCAGGTGTGGTGGTGTACACCTTTGATCCCAGCACTAAGAAGGTAGAGGCATGTATATCTCTGTGAGTTCAAGGCCGGCCTGGCCTAGCCTATATAGTGAGTTACAGGACAGCCAGGGCTACATGATGAGATGCTGTCTCAAAAAAAAAAAAATTAAATTTTAAAAAAGCCAGACTGTATGGTCTACCTGTCTGTAATTCTAGTGCCTGGGAGATGGAGACAGGAGAACCCCTGGGGCTTTCTGGTCAGTCGTTCTAGCTGAATTGGTGACCTCCAGGTTCAGGGAGAGACCTTTGGTCTCAACACACACACATGCATAGCCACGTGCCTTTACACATACCAAGCGCGCGCGCGCGCGCGCGCGCACACACACACACACACACACACACACACACACGCAAAACTAACTAGGTGGGAAATTGCCCTGAGGTTCTATTATTTCTGTACTGCACGTGCTGTCGCTGATGAGCCAGCACTGATGCACACATCACAGTAGAGTTGCTCTGTGTTTCTGTGTTGAAGTCTGTGGACTCCACTGCCACAGTATCATGCAACATGCGTTCACTGTCCCAGACCATCCCCGTTGTCCCGCTGGAGCCCATTTGTGACAGCACATGCACGTGTGTGTGTGTGTGTGTGTGTGTGTGTGTGTGTGTGTACACAGGGCTTTGCTCTGTAACCCAAGCCTTGATCCCATGATCCTCCTGCCTTAGCCGTCTAAGTGCTGGGATTACAGGCTCATGCCACCTTGCCTGAGCTATCTCGCCAAACCTTCAGTCCGATTCTTTTATATTTGGGCAACTGTCCTCTTTCTTGTCATGTGTGTCACAAATGATTTCCCAGGTTTTTTTTTAAATATGTGTCTCGTGACTTTGCTCATGATGACTCTGCAGCGGGCTCCATCTTTGGTAGTGTCAGCTGTTTCTACCTTTTTGTTTATAGTTTATGGACATTGGCTCCCTTTCAAGCACTTATTATTCAAGGACTATTGATGTGTATAGGTGTGAGACTATCAAGTGAAGTGGAGAGATGCTGGAAATACAGGGGAAGGGTTACAAGTGATTGGGAGAGCATGCTAACTAAAATTGACTTACACACACACAGACACACACACACACACAGGAATTTATTGACTCACCTAACTGAAAAGGTCTGGGCCCAGAAGGAACTAGGAGTTGAGAATATACCATGAGGTCAGTCTCCCTGCGTCCAATCCTCCTTGAAGTCAGCTTCTCTTACAAGCAGAAAAAGGACCTTTGACCCTGTGCTTTCTCAGCCCAGAGCTTACGACATCTTTACCAACTGCAATTCTTTCAGAAACATCTTCCCCGTTGTTCTAACAAAAGTCTCAACGTTGAGTTGCACTGATTCCATTTCTATTAGCTCATTCCAGGACGCTGGCAATAAAATATGCTCCTTAGGCAAGCCTGGAGTCATACATCAGGCCTGGGGATGGGATGGGCATTGGTCTGCCCTACCAGAACACTGGCCAGGAAACACTGGCCCCAAAGCTACATGGAGATAGAGAAGCAGATGGGGGATGGGTTCCAGCACTCAGCAGACCCTGTAGCTGAGAGGAGATACTGATGCTGTCCTCCCTTCCCCCCAGAACCCCAGGCTGGAGAAGCCCGTGCTGCTCTCAGAATTCTCTACCAAGATCTCACGGGGAGAGCTGGATGGGCCTGTGGAGAATGGCCTCCGGGCCCCCGTCAGCACCTACCAGTACGCGCTGGCCAATGGGGACATATGGAAGATGCACGAGATGCCTGACTACAGCATGGCCTACGGTAACCCCGGTGTGGCTGATGTCCCCCCACCCTGGAGTGGCTTCAAGGAGCAGAGCCCCCAAACGCTCCTGGAGCTGAAGAGGCAGAGGGCCGCAGCCAAGCTGCTCAGCCATCCATTTTTAAGCACCCACCTGGGCAGCAGCGTAGCCAGGTCGGGCGAGAGCAGCAGCGAAGGCAAGGCCCCTTTGATTGGAGGCAGAACTTCCCCCTACAGCAGCAACGGGACCTCGGTGTATTACACAGTCACCAGCGGAGACCCCCCGCTCTTGAAGTTCAAGGCCCCCATGGAGGAGATGGAGGAGAAAGTTCACGGCTGCTGCCGGATCTCCTAGTGTCTGAGAGTTGGAAGAGAGAGCTGCCTCGGAGAGGGGCCTCGGAATCCAAGCCAGTCCAACAGCCCTGGCTGGGGAGGTGTCCGAGGGCAGGCGGGGAGAGGTGGGGTCTGCTTTCTAGAGGAATGCTGACCTTACCTCATGCCCACCTGCCCATAGCGTCCCTACTCCCCTCTGTGCTGCTTTCTTGCCTCAATGCCTGCATCTGAAGCATAGCGGCCCCGACTCACTCTGCAGTCTCATTCAGGGAGGGTGGGCTTGGGCTATCAGTTCTGTACTTGGTAAAGGCTTCTTTGGACCAGGACTAACACTCACCCCCTTTATACCCACACACACACATACACACACACACACACACACACACACACACACACACACACACAGTGTGCAGGAATGTTACACCTGAGCTCTTGGGAAGAAGATTGGGCTGAGAATTTGTGAGTTATTCCAAGAAGAATGAGTTCAAGACAGTCTTGGCACCACTACCAATTGGCTTTCACTGGGGGAAAGGCCTGCCTAGCTGAGACCCACAATTCTGCATTAGAGTCTTACCAGGCTGGGTCACCACCTACACCTAGCAGGGGCAGGAAGTCCTTTGTGTTCCGGGGAGCCAGGAATCAATATGGATCAGATCAGTGGGTCCAGGCCTGCTCCCCACAGCCTTGCCGAGAGCCACTCATGCACATGTCAGTAGAAAGGTAGAGGACTGTACAAGAGTCAAGCTGGAAAGCCAGACCACCCCACTCTTAAGAGAAACCAAATCTTGTTTTGGTCTTCCGTGGAAGCACAGGAGTTGGGTCGGGTGCAGCACATTGGTATTTCAAACTACATTTGGTTAAAGCATTCTTTGAGGCTGTAAAATTCCAGGTGGGAGGTAACTGAATTTGCCTTCTCCCAAGATAGCGTCACAGTTGGGGTTTATTGTCTGGTGTTTTTGAAAAATGAGTTTCATCGGGAGCTTCTGTGGGGGCCTCCCAGGGGAGGGAGGAGTGCGTCGCTGAGAAGACCCTGGTTAACACTGGTATAACACAGCATCCTGGCTGATCTTTGTGGTTTCCAGGCCGTTTTGATCCAGCCCAACTCAGCCTGCCCTTCTCAGCCTGAGCCATCACCCTGAGCAGTTGAGGCTTGCCTGTACCCCACCCTCTGCTTTATACAGCTGAGTGTGCAGAGTGAATGCTCGGGCCCTCCAAGCTTCGCCTTTTCTGCAATGCTGTGTAAGACATGTTTGCCAAGCCTCACTTGTCGGCTCCTGCCAGCGGGTCTCAAAGCTTCCAGCCTGCTTCTACTGGAGTGGTAATGCCCAAAGCTGCAAACTGAGGTGCCCAGGGTCACACTCGTGTCCTGCGTTCAGGATAGCGGTGGCATGGCTGGAGTTGGCTCTCCCTCCAGCTGTACAGCTTTGCTGCCCTAGTCTTCCTGATGCTGGGGAAAAATCCCACGCCACATCACCATCACATTCCCACGACCCCATTGAAACTGTGCTCCATACCTTGGGTTCGACACCCTGGCTCCACCAAAACCTTCTGGTGTAACTAGCACACCACACCTTTGTTCTTTGCTTTGTGTTCCTTTTATCTGTCCCCAGACTACCTCCTTAGAGCCCGGAGAGGGTCCCTAAGCCTGGATTCAGATGCAGGGGAGAGATGCCCTTTATGGCCCCCGGTTCCACTCCCTTAGGAGTTAGGCCTGCCATTTGTTGGTCTCTGTCCCTACTGTGGCCTTGGGACCTCGGCCAAAGATGAATCAGGACCTGACTAAGTTAGACCAATGCTTTATCAGGACCAGGAGTGTGGGCCAGAGAGTGCCCTGGAGGCTGCTGGATGCGGAAGGAGGTGCACAACATAAGGTCATCCCCAGCTCCAGGATGAATGTAATCTGGCATGGTGGGGTGGCACAGGAAACCAAAGATGGTTTCCTGAATCCCTGGGACCTCAGCTAGGCTCCGCAGCCCATGGCTGAACGAGGAGATGATCAAAACACCCACCTGTGGCTTTAAACTGCTCTTTAGCTCTGACAGACACTGAAATGCCTTTTGGAGACGACTTTAGCCACAAGGTGGGCAGTGCCCAGGCAGCAGCCACATACTCCTCGGAGTCAGCTGCCCAGGGGTTTTTGGGCTCTTTGCTGGGGGAGGAGGCAGAGAGTGAAGGTATTTTTTGCCCTCTCTGAGCCATTCAGGCTATTCAAATCCTCCTCCACCCTCAGCACTTCTTTCTGGGCCATTCCTTTCTGTCTGAGGGATGGGAAAATCAGCTGCCTCCTCCATGGGAGCTAGCCTCAGACAGTGTGGATTCATGGGCTTTTGTTCATGTTTTCCATCAGGGATAAGCAAATGTTCCCTGTTTGGGCGCCAAGTCCCCAGGGCACTTTCCCTGTGACTCTTTGGAATATTGAGAGCCATGATGAGGAATAACCTCCAGCACATGAGCCAGGGCCACCCACTCACTCACCCATGTCACCTACTGAGGTGGTGAGACACCCCCAAACTGATGTTAGTTTCTGCAGATAACAGTCCAGCTAAGCATTGAAGACTTTGATCCCTTGAGGACAGTGGGCATCCTCAGACTCATCCATTGTTCTAATCAGAGTGCCTGCATCCCAGACCAACGCCCCAGTGCTTTGCAGCTCCTGCAGTTCTGAGTGTGAACCTCCTTAGCTGGGACACAGCATTATGGCCACACCTAGATAACATTTGCCTCTAAGTGCAGATACTAGATCTCAGGCCCCAGGCAGACACCACACCAGTCCATTTAGAGCCCTCAGAGGTAGCCTTCAAGCCAGCATCCCTGGAGAACAACATAAGAGCAGTCTGCGATCAGTGCCTGGAAGAAACAGAAGTCTGAAATTTGTTGCCAAATGTGCCCCAAGCATTTACAGTCGTCTCCTGCTCATTTTTGCTCATGAACTCTACCATCTTCTCCCCTACCCCACCAATGGATATTGGGAGGGTGAACTCCTCCTCTTCATATCAAACATTTCCTTGTGTGTCAGCCTCTCTCCCTGGAAGGTGTGGATACAGGGGCAAGGCCGAAGCCTGGCAAGGTTACCAGATGCCTCCCTCCTACCAGGAACCTGTGTCTTGGTAGCCATCCTTGGCAAACTGAAGACATCTATTTCCAAACCAGGTGCCCCACAGTTTCCTGTGAGCTGTGGTCCTTGCACCCGTTTTATGCTCCCCGAACAATTAGAAATTGGTAGCTATCACCAGATTGTGACTTTCTGGCCAGTAGCTCAGGGAATTGGAATGAATCCTAAGTCCAGGTCTACTGAAGACTTTGGGGGATATAATTCTTTATCAGATATGCAGTATTAATGAATCTTCTCTACATTGTTTGATCAAATTTTAGATGCTTGGAAAGATTGCCAGAGGGTGGCCCTCATCCGGGTGTAGTGGCAGATACCTTTATTCCCAGCACCAGGGAGGCAGAGGCATGTGATATATCTCTGAGTTTAAGGCCAGCCTGGACTACAGAGTGAGTTCCAGACCAGCCAGGACTACACAGAGAAACTCTGTCTCAAACAAAAACAAAACAAAACAACAACAACAACAAAGAAACACTCAAATAAATAAAAATAAAATATGGCCTCTGGGTTGGCCTACCACAGCCTAGTTTTGTAACAGTGTGAGACTCTCGGTTCTTAGTGTCCAATACTCCTTGATCCTGGGCTTTCTCTCCCACCTGCTGTCCCAAAGCGGGTCACTGGGATAACTTCCAGAGGGGCCATCCTTACATGATGTCAGAAGGATTGTCCGAGCTCTCGCTATCTGTAGCCTGACGATAGCCTCCCCTTCCCCAGGGCACAGAAAAGCCAAGGGTCACATGGCCAAGGCCACACTCCACTGAAGTGACCCACCCACTTTCCTAGAACGCCCTAGACTTTTCCTCCACAGGAGTCCCTTGTTAGCCAGAGGGCCTGCTTTTTGTGGGCACTTCAAGGGCCACCTCAAGTGCGGGGCCTGGCTCTGCACACCGGGAGAAGTCTGCAGACACCCAGCCCTCCGCAATAAATCACCAGACCAGAAGCCACTGATGTACAGAGAACACTTAAGAAAAAAAAAATGTATTTTATGTGAAAAAAGTTAAAACTCTGTATACTGTATCAGCAGCTTTGTGTAAAAAATGGCAATCAAAAGAATCTAATATATTTAAAACTTTTTTTAAAAAGAAATTCTCATGGATCTTTGATATTGTACTGAAGTAGCTCCACGCCTCCAAGATGGGGTCTGACCATATCCCCAAGGAGCCCGTGTCCCAGGAGTTACTTCCAGCTGCCAAGGCCTGTGACGGAATTCGCTGTTATGGATTTTTAATTAAGATTATTAAATTCCTTTTAATAACACCTGTTGGTCTGACTGTGCTTATTCCTGTGCACTTAAACCTGCATGGGGCTGACTTGAGTTCTACAAGAGACGGTGCCAGGGAGGCTCCTAGACCTGCCTATACCCAGAAGGCTCTGCCAGGAGTCTCCCAGGGCAGGGGAAGCTTTGGGAATTCAAAGGTGGAACTGAAGTGAAAACTTTTGAATGCAAAGAAAAAGATAGGTGTGGGCTTTATCCCGTCAGATATTCCCTTTGAAATCATACGACGCCCTACAGCAGTTTGATTTTTGCAGTTTGATTGATGACATTTATATAAAATCAAGGTGGCCCCTCCTCTGCTCCATACTCGGAACATACTGGCTTATTCCTGGGCCTTCCCATGGTCCCTCTGGGCTTTCTATCTTAGCTTGTAGCGGAGAACAATACTCTACCTCATTCAACAGGACCATAGGTAAAGCTCTGATTATTCTCACTTTTAACCCAGGAAATAGACAAACAGTGGTTGTACAGCCCCCAGGCCATGGCTCCTGCCCTTATTACATGCAAGAACTGGGATCCTGAATGAGGAAGTATCTCTCTTGTAGCCTTCTGGAGACTGGATGCCAGAGTGGGGACACAGTGAAGTTTCCACCCCTGGGCTTGAATAACTTCCCTGAGTAGGCTGGGACCAGGAAAGGATGCAGAGAGGGAGATGCATCCTAACAGCAGTACTCATCTGTTCTAAGCTTACTGAGGTGGAGGCAGGGAATTAGGAATTCAAGGTCATCCTCGGCTACAAGATGAGTTTGGGGCCAGCCCAGGCTATAGGAAACCCTGCCTCAGAAGACCAAGATCACATTTTGTGGTGCTTTATAGTGGTACATACGCTTTATTAGCACAAAGTTGTCTGCTGGACTTGTCACGGTGGAACTCATGGTGACCCCAACCAGAGGTTCTGGCACAGCAGTTGTGGCATGAATCTGCTTAGAGAGGGTCGAGGAAAGAACCATGGGGCATCAAGTGCAGGCCACTTATTTGAGGGTCCAGGCTGCAGAAGTGAAGAGGTAGGAGGATCTACACCCATGAAATGGTTATTTTAAGATGAACAGTATATGGAACTAGAGAGATGGCTCAGTGGTTAAGAGTCTATATCGCTTTTGCAGAGGACTCAAGTTGGCTTCCCAATACCCTTGTTGTGTGGCTTGCAAACACATGGAACTTCAGCTTTGGGTCGGGGTAGGAGGGATTTGATGACTCTGATCTTCAGAGACACCTGTTCTCATATGTACATACCTCCCTGCCCCAATATCTATGAACAAATATATTTTTAAAAGATGGACAATATTGAGGAGAGCATGGTGGTAGTCCTCTGTAGTCCCAGTTCTTGGGAGGCCAAGGCAGGAAGATCAAGAGTTCAAGTCCTGCCTAGATAACAAAGTGAAACCTTGTCTCAAAGTAAGCATTATTTTAACGGGAAAACTGACAGCGTGGGAGAGAGGAGGGAATTGCTGGATATCTACAGGGTAGTGATAGAAAAGCAGGGAGCTATTGCCCGGGCAGAAAGTTGGCCAGGCTCTGGCACAGCCTACCCATGCAAACAGAAGACAGACATGGTGATCACCTGTGAACATTCTTTTACGACTATTTGTGTCCTATGAACATATTTTCTCTGTAAAATAGAAGAGAAAGGACACAGAAAAAAAGCATCACGAAGGATAGAAATGTAGGCCAACAGGCATTTTTCTTTTTTTTTTTTTAAATTATTTTTAGTTAGCATATAACTGCATTAGCAGCCAATTTTAAAGACAAACTTCAGATCGTGAATGTGAGGTACAGTCAGTCAACAAACATGGTCCTATTTTTCCCCCTCCTCTATCTCTCTATGGTTGTCTGAGTGCAAGTAGAGGGTGGAGTTTAAATATCATTGAGGTGTTGCTGGGCAAAAAAAAAAAAAAAAAATCAAGTGAGAGAGAGAAACAAGGCCATCAGTGAAGGAGTGGGTACCACAGTGGATTAGTATATAGATTTTCACAGTGCATATAAGATGTGTCTATTATATATACTGTATGTATCCTATATATAGTACATAAAGTATATATATAATATAGTATATAATATATTAGATAGACTGTAGAGGTACTATATTGGCATATACTATATGTACTATATCTCGTATATATTGTATAGGGATATATACTTCTAGTACACAGTATATAGACAGTATATATTATATCCATGTATGTGTGCATATATATGTGTGTGCATATGTATATAGATAATATGTTCCCAGGCTTCTGTAGCTTAGCATGGGCTTGAATTTGCTACGCAGCACAAGGTGGCTTTGAACTCCAGATCCTCTTGCCCCAGCCTCCCACGTGCTAGAGGGCTTTGCACCATTGGGGAAAAAAAAGTCTATTTATTTTTGTTTGTTGAATGTGTTTATTTGTGCTTCGCGTGTGCATACGGTACCTGCGGATACCTGAAAGGGCGCTGAATCCTCTGGAACCATTAGAGGCAGTTGGGAGCCACCAAGTGAGACAAGAGCCAAATTCAGATCCTCTGGAAGTGCTCTTAGCTGCTGAAACACCTCTCCAGTCTCCTTTTTGTTTTAAACAAGTACATGATTAGATGCAGGGTGGAATGACAATGAGGTTGATCACACCTAAATATGAAAGTCCCGGAGCAAGTCCCACTCCTAGTCCTGGCCTTGGAGCGCCACGTTGTGGGGCAGCAGGCAGGGGGCGCCCTGGGACAGCGCCGGGCTGTGTTCCTTGCTGGGACAGTTCTGGGGACACTAGGGGCGGGGTAAACTCAGATTTAAATTCCGTTTAGCCACCAGGCAGGGAGAGCAGAGGGTGGGCGGGTCCGGGCTCAGGGAGCAACCAATAGCAATGAGGGAGGGGGCGGGGCCTCAGGGGCGCCTGGAAGACAGAGAGCCAATGGGAGGGCCTGGGCGGGGCGGCGAGCCAATAGCGCGGGCTGGTTTGATTCAAAGGTGCCTATAAAAGGCTCAGGCCGACCACCGCAGGCCAGAGGACAGCTTCTGGGGGCCGCGATGGCTGCTCGCTGCGAGCTGTTGGACGAGCTCCCCGCGGCTTGTCTGTCGCCGTGCGGACCGCCCAACCCGGCCGAGCTGTTCAGCGAGGCGCGGCGCCTGGCTCTCGAGCAGCTGCTGGACGGCGGCCCCGACGCCTGGGCCGCCTTCCTGCGGCGGGAGCGGCTGGGCCGCTTCCTCAACGCCGACGAGGTGCGAGCGGTTCTGGGCGCCGCCGAGCGGCCGGGCGAGGACGGCGCGGCGGCGGCCGAGGACTCGTTCGGCTCCTCTCAGGACTGCTCGTCGGGCACCTACTTTCCCGAGCAGTCGGACCTGGAGCCGCCCGCGCTGGAGCTCGGCTGGCCGGCTTTCTACCGGGGCGCCTACCGCGGTGCCACGCGCGTCGAGGCGCATTTCCAGCCCCGCGGCGCGGGCGCCGGCGGCCCGTACGGCTGCAAGGATGCGCTGCGGCAGCAGCTGCGCTCAGCCCGAGAGGTGAGCGGCCCCCCTTACCCTACACTGCAGCTCAACTCCGGATCCCCGAACACACTGGCGGGATAGGGAGGAGCTCCGGCCTTCCGAAATTGGAGTAGTTCCAACTCCTAATATTCGTGCCCCTTGGAAAAGGGCGACTGTTCAGACCGTAGTGGATTGCAGAATTCCAGGGACGTTAGCAGACAAAGAGTCGCTTTACCCAAAAGATGGTACCCGGAGACCGCTGGGAATCGGTTACTGCCACTTAAACACGTTTTGATGAGAGATACACAGTCAGTTCAGTTCCTGCCCTACCTGCGGGTCTGTCTGGTGGGAGATGTTTTTAACGCCCAGGTAGCATTGAGCCAAAATGCAAATACGTCTGCATGAGATGAGCCACTGTTTACAATGTGTTGTTGTTTTGTCTTAGCTGGTGGAGTCGCACTGCCTGAGTGGCCTGTTGTGGTGGTGGTGGTGGGTTAAAGAACCGGCCCTGCCATAGTGAAACCACAGCAGTGGGGTCACTTGGGAGGGTGTGGCTACAAGTTTGCATGCTGGTGAACACTGCTCAAGCCACAGACTCTATGGCTGTGCCAGGAAAAAGACAGGCAAAGCCTCAGACCGTGTCAAGACTCGGGAGACCTGGTTACTGCTGCTGTATGTTAGGGTGAGGATCAGGTTGAAACTGCCAACTCTAGGAGCAAGCTTGTGTTCTTTTTGTTGTTGTTGTTTTGTTTTTCTCTCTTCAAGACAAGGTCTCTGTAGCCCAGGCCTACCTGGAACTCACTTTGTAGCTCAAGCCAGCCTCAGTTCCAGGCAGCTGTACTGCCTCTGCCTTCCTAGTGCTAAGCCAGTGTTCTTGACCTGAATGGCAGGGCTGTAGGTGACCTAGGCTTTGCTGTTTGTGGAATGGTGTGGCTGTGGCTAGCTTAGTGTCAGTCCTGTGGAGCTTTGGGTGGGCTGAGGGCCCGTTTGATGCTGAGAACATTTTAGTTGTTTGTGGGTTCAGCACAAAGCTTATAAAGCTTTTGGAATAGGCAGATTGTAGCCTAAGTGTGTATGCCCAAAGCTCCCCTCTGGCAGGAGAACCAGAGCACTGGGGCAACTTGAAAAGGAAAGAACTGGTCTCCAGGAAGGGCAGAGATGTGGGTTGCTCTTACCTTTTCGCTCAGCTTGGGTGAAGGGTCCTGGGGCTAGAGGTCAGAAGAATAACTTGCCTTAAAAGGGATGATGGCTGCTGAAGAGAACTTCCCTATCTTTTGGGCAATCTGAAAAGCATTCCTGGGCAGGGCCTCCTGATTTCCTCTGTACCTATTCCATTACACCCTCTCGTTGATCGTTGATCGTGTGAGTGGAAGGTGGGCTTTGTTACTGAGAAAGATGTTATGTTACTTTAAACCCAATAAGCATTTTTAGAATATGTGCCAAATTGCATGCTTACACACAGCCTCCCAGTTGTCTCTCTGCCAGGGCTGGGGCCACGGGAAGAGGTGCAGTTCTTGTTCTTAGTTTGTAAGGGGTGGGGGATGGGGAGATTGCTACAGGTAGTGAGGAAGGGGCTGGAAGAAAGTCTGGATCGGTGGTGACTTAGTTGGACCCAGAAGAAGGGTGGAAGTAGCCTAAGGAGAGGATAGAGACCAGACTAAAGGTGGGAAAGATGACAGATTAGTGTCCCTAGCAGTCATTTTGACATGAAGGAGTTAGGTTGTCGAGGGCCGAGGTTGCAAGAAGGCCAGAGATGTCTTTGTAAGAAGAAAATGTCTGTATTAAGCCAGGGTAGGCAGGAAGACCATTTTAGGCAGGGTTGTTCAAATGTTGAACTGGAGAGGAAAGGCAAAAGAGGAGGCATATGGACAGTGAGGAAGACGGAAGGCCAGAGGTGTAGCTCAGTGATAGAGCACTTACCTTATCATGTTTGAGGTTCTGGGTTCCAGCGCACCCAAAGGGGGCAAGGAAAAAAAAAACAAATGAGGAGGTTGACACTTCTTACTCCCCATTCTCACAGAGATCAGCCAGCCTCTGCCTACAAGTGCTGGGATTAAAGGTGTATGCCACCAAGCTGGCTGAGGCTGAGCGGCTTGTTAGCCTGTGCAGGCAGCACTGCACTGGAATACAGGAAGGACAATAAAGTGGCGAGTAAGTGTTGCAGCTAAGAGTTAGAGTTCATTTGAGACACTATAATTTGAAGTTCATAGACCATCTTTTGCTTAAAATAAAAATTATTTACTCGCCTCTTTGATTCCAGCAGGCAGATTTCTATGAATTTGAGCCTAGCTTGGTCTACATTGCAAATTCCAGGCCAATGAAAGCTACGTAGCAAGGCCTTGTCTCAAAACAAACAAACAGACAAAAAATTGCTTTCTCTTTGCTAGACAGTAGTTCCAGTAATCTTGAAATACTTGTGATTATTCTATCCATTTTATAGAGGATAAACGGAAGCCTGGAGAAGCTAGGTTGCCTCTAGGGAATGGTGGAAGGAGCCAGGACCCCCCTAACTGCAGTGCTGTGCTTGTGTCCTGTGGGAGATGTCCTGTCCGCAGGAAGAAGGCTATGAGTACTGAGAGGGATTAGAGGGCTAATTTGCAGGCTGTCAAATTAGGGAGTGGCTGTGTCACCCTGGCCATGTCCTTTGAAGTGCATTACCTGTGACAGGGAGGACTGTGACAGTGCATATATCAGGTGTTTTCAGATGTCTGATCTGTATGGTGAGGGCAAACATTTGGGGCTCCAATGGAGTTCTTTACCCAGAGTACCTCCCAGTCCTCCCAATGGCCAGCGGAGGCTGCATTTAAGGACACAGCAGGCACATTTAGGTCAAGCAGATTGTCAACCATTGTGCGCAGAGCTGAGTTCAGCCTAAGTCTGCTTGGCTCCAGGGCCCGACTGTGCTTGCTTGGTTGGTTTTTCACTGAACCCACTATCCTCCTCCCTCAGCTTCTGGAGGGCTGGGATGTGCCTCCATGCCAGTATTCTCCACAGCCTCCCTGCTTCGCAGAAGGCTGAAGGTTTTAAACAGGTTCCTAAAGATTTAGGCTTTGAATTTCCATGTTGTATATCTTAAGGGCAGGAAAACAGTCATGATAGCAAGGGCTACCTGATGAGAAGATGGTGGTCAGGGCAGAGGAAACCTCCAGCAGGTATAGGAGCTGCCTCCAGTCCCGACAGCTTGACCTCCACTTGCGAGCAGTGGAGCTGTGAGCATGATACACATGAATAAATGTTTGTTTGTTTGCGTAATTGTGAAAAGAAGACTAGCTTGTTTTAAGGGGAGGAGGAATCAAAGTAGCAGAGACCTTCAAGTGGGGAAGGTGGTTCAAGACAGCATAGGTTCCCTGGTGTTTAGATTTTATAAATTATCGTGAGTTTGGCCTGTCTTGGGCCTGTCTTGGGCAAGACGGACCCAAACAAGTATTTCAAGTATCTGAAACAAGTTTAGAAATCCTGGTGGGTGAATGAAGGAAATTTGACTTCCTCTTGGAGGGTCCCATGTTGTAAGGACCAGGCTACACTGGAGTGGGGTCAGACCTAGCTGCCTGCTCTCCACAGTTTTATTTGCCCTCAGTGAGGAGATCTGTGCACCAGCCTGAGTTCTCTGTGGTGGGTCTGGAAAGAGCCTAGAGACCAGCTTCTATGATCCAGCATACAGCATAGGATGTCTGGGGTGTTTGCCAAGTGTCGGGATTATCTTTCTGAGTGGATGGCTCTGGGATGGGTTTTTCCAGGGGCTCTCTGACCACATAGAATCCCTCCGGTCACTTGATACTGAGTAGGGTACTCAGTGTTTTTTTGTGGAGGCCTGTCATGCTATTTGTTCGTTAAGCCTCGTACTTTTTGGGGAGGGGGAATGGAGAGATAGGAAGGACAACTAAGTACTCTAGGCAATTCCTTCTGTCACCTAGGACTTGGAGGCAGTGTGGCCCCGTCTGCAAGTGTTCCTGGTCAGGTGCTCCTGATGTGCTTGTCCAGCTGTCCCAGGGTGCTTCTTGTTCTTCTCCCCCGCCCCTTCTTTTGAGATGTTTTTGATGTGTAGCCCAGTCTGGTCTTGAGCTTGAGATCCTCCTGCCTCAGCTACCGGTGCAGTAAGACACTATGGTGCCCAGATATTCCCAGCTTCTGGATGGGAGTTCATAGGCCAAGCTTATCCTGCTGGGAGATTTCACACTTCTCACACTTGTTGTTCCTACCAGCTGCCATTCCTTATATGCTTTTGTTCCAAAGAGGCCACTTTTGCGGTTACCACACCTTTGGACATCCTTTTGATGACCAGAGTGTTAGTGGCGGCACGGGGAAGAGTCCAGCCAGGAGGACTAGTAGCTAAGGAATCTGCTGGAGGCCCCTGGCATGTATGAGGATGTTCTGAAGGACTGAACTCTCCTGAGCTTGCTCAATCCTCCCCTGTGTTACGATAGATTCTGAGCTGTGGGATCAGTTCCTGTTCCAGATGCCCACATCAACCTGACAGGGTTTCTCAACCTTCCCACTATTGGCATTTGGAGTGGATGGTTCTTTGTCCCGAGAGGACTGTCCTGTTCCCTGAGACACTGAGCATCTCTGTCCCCACTCACTAGGCACTAGCAGCACTTCTCCAAGTAGTTATGACCTTCAAAACTTGTCTGTAGAGGGGTCAGCAAGGGGTTACCGCTTAATAGTCAGAATTTCTGCTCTGCTGGTGAAAACGCTTGGAAAAGTAGTGATGGTTGAACAACACTGTGAATGAACCGAGTGCCACCATTAGGCAGCACCCCACAGTCCCCCCACTGTCCTTTCTATCTGCCATTTCATTTGGTTATTGTTATTAATTTGGGAAGGGGTGTTTGGGACAGGGTCTCACTATGTAGCCCCAACGGGGCTGGAACTTGTCATGTAGACCAGGCTAGCCTTGAACTCAGAGAAATCTGCTTACCTCTGCTTCCTACGTACCTACCTGTCTATTGAGAGCCACCATGCCGGACTTTCTTTCTTTATTTTTTTAATTTTTTAAATTTTTTTGCTAAGCATCCATCAGACAGTAGGGAAGCTACAAAATTACTCTCTGAGCCATTTACATATACAGGTTCATTTTTTCCTCAGAAAAAGCAAAGACCATACAAACAAAATATAATGGCTATACTGGCTTTAAATGGCCTTGACGTGCTAGGTATAGAGGTACATGCCTGTTATCCTAGCTCTTGAGGGGCTGAGGCAGGGGGATACAGAATTAGAGGTTAGTATGAGTAGGACATTGTCTTGAAGAAACAAACAAGGTTCTGATGTAAATGATAACAGCCACTAGAGGGGAAAGTTTCTTTTGTAGTCTCCATTGACCTAATTGTTCTACTTCTGTGTCTGTTCTGCAGAAAGACTGGCAAAAACTAGAAGTAAGGTACGCTGATTGTTGTAGCTCTGACCATACCAGAGACCCAGAAAGAACTCACATGTCACAGGGGAAGAAATTAGTATGTGTGTACCATGGAGGACCCTGTGGCTCTCAAGACAAATGAGGCCAAGTTCTATACTCTGACTCAGTGTCCAGAGTTGTGTGGACCAATGCAAGCGCTAACTACCTGTGGTCATTTACCTTTGTATAAATTGAAGCCAAATTAAAAGCTTAATTCCTCTGTCCTCTCGGAAGGTTCTTCTGGATGACACTGTCCAGAGCGTGTGTCATTGTACAGCCTTTTGTCTATGGATGGATGTGAGCACCTCCTGCTGCATATTCCTACATATGCTTGTTTATATTAAAAGTGGAAGAATAACCCCAAACCAGACCATTGCAGTTATACATTACCTTCATGAAGAGGAAAGGAAAGAAAAAAAGGAGGAAACATACCTTGTTTTATAGATTGTGTTTTGGAACAGGAAATCCATTGCATAGTTAAAAACTTAAAAATCAGATACATACCCTCTCTCCCCACCGGAAAAAAGCTGCATGGCTTTCCCACTGTTCCTCATGCTGGGACAGTAGTGAGGAGATGCAGCCATATACATTGAGTGAACAATTGGTTCCTGCCCCACTAACTGCCAAAAGAGGTGCTGTGCCATGGCTACCATTCTCTGCATACTAGAACCCACCACATGCCTATCTGACACCCAAATTTTGGATCTTATAGCAGTCTGTAAATTCTGGGAAACAACATATACTGTTAAGCTTAATACTAATACTAAGTTTACATATAGTAATAAATTTACATTCTCCTGTTTTTAAATCCAGAAGACTGTATCAAAGCAGCTGTTTCAAGGAATTTTTTTAAGAAATCTTAAGCAGCTTTAGTCCTTAAAACATGTAACAAGCAATGGCTCCTGACTTTTATTAACATTTGGGAGACTAAAGTGGGAGTATCTTCAATTTGAGACTAGCCTGGGCTAATACCAAGACATACCTCAAAACGAAACTTGAACACACTAGGGAAAATGGTGTGTTTGATGCTTTTAGCAGGAAAAGTCTGTAGATGATTGATGTTGACGTGTTCAGCCTAAGGATTCAGTGGCCAGTCTTCCAGGCTGCCCAGGCTGACACATTACTGAACCTATACAAGGCTTTGGATGAATTCCAAGCATTCTGTATACCTGATCTGCCTTTATGACTCTGGGTGGGAAGGGAGGGAAACTGAGGCACACAGGAAAGGGGTGATTGACATATGCTTCCTGCTAGAATGAAAACAGGAATGACTGGCCTTGAGTGGCCCCTTCAGGCTGTGTGTGCCTGGTCAGATCCCTGAGCAGCCTGTATCAAGGGTGTGTGACAGCAGAGCAGGCCTTGATTCAAGGGCACTGGACCTCAGGTTAAATGTCTTATCCAGGGATAGTGACAGAATCGGGAGTAGGAATATGAGCTAGGTGCCTCTGAGGATTCTCTCGTTGGCTGAATCAGCAAAGGGTATGAAATGGGTGTTATTATTTGCATTTTTCAGAAGCCAGAACAACATAACATGTGACAGCTTACCCAGTTCTGCACTGTGGGGGGAGCCAAGTCCAGATTGGTTGTATAGCCCGGTCACATGACAGCTGAGCTTTATAAGGTCTGCATTCAGTCTGGCTCTGGCCTTGTCAGGAGATCTGCAGAAGAGAGAGGGTGCCCAGCATGCTGAGGAGTTGTGAGTTCCCTGACAGTCATCACGTTGTTCTAAGTAGTCCTTCATGGTGGACTTGAGCCCCATGTGCTTGTGGGGTACTCTACTCATCCCTAAAGGATTACTGTTAAGTTCTGAGTAATTGCGAGACCCCACATTAGACTTTCCTGGAACAGTATTTAGCTCACACATTTCTCATGGTGGGCTTGGGAGGTACACAGACCCGGGCTGACATTTCAGCCCCTTACTTAAGTGTGTCCCTTGAACCCATTATCCAGCCCTTCTAAGTTTGTAAGCTGAGGATGATGGTTAATGGTTAATGGTTAATGGGGCTTTGGAATCTCTAGGGATCCTTTAGGCTAAGGGGCAGTGGCAGAGATTACAGTTCTGCCTCTTGAGCAGTATAAATGGGCTCTACACTCTGAAGACAGAAGCTGTGATCCCTGCTCTTCTGACTTAAATAGGCCCTTAGTCTGCTGGTGAAAATCAGCACGGGGTTCTTCTAAAGGACTGAGGACACACTTGTGGTTTGTCACTCAATCTGAAGATGGGGGACTGGACACATGGGTGGCCCCTCCAGATGTGGCTTGAGGAAACACAGCTAGTGTGTTATAGACTTCCCTCTTCTCTAGCTTCTGGCCAGCTGGATGCTTTTTTCATGGGTATCTGACACATAGACCACTGCACTTCTAACCCTGAAAGAAGGGGCCAGCTCCATGCAGCTTCTACCGAGAGAAGGTGGTGCCTAGGGTGGCTGTGGGCAGTTTGTGGAGGTGGGCTAGCTACTTCCTAAAGGAGAATGGGTTCAGTGACAGGTGTCTGTGCTGCTTTTCTAGTCCAGGTGCTCTGCTAGGGCTTGGCAGTCTGCATCATGAGCACTTAGGCCAAGGGAGGCCCTGTGCCATGACTGCCATTCTCTGCAGCCTAGAACCCACCACATAACAACCTGACACCCACATCATGGATTTTATAACAGCCTGTAAATCCTGGGGAAATAATACACACTAATGAGTTTAGCTTTTGCTGTGGAAATGTTCACTTTTCCAAGGGGACGTGTCCACCTGAAAAGCAGGACTGGAGTGGTAAAACTGAGCCAAGGTCAACCAGGTCTGTAAAGAACTGACCCTTCTTTTTTTATTTATTTTATTTTTTATTATTTATTTATTTATTTTAATATTAATTACAGAGAACTGACCCTTCTAAGAGGCAAAGAGCTGCAGGCCGGGTCCAGCTTTAGGACCTAGATATCTGAGGACTGAGGGGGTGAGCTGAAGGTACTAGCAAGTGCAGGCCTTGAAGGAGGGAGAGCCTTCGTGCTGACAGTTCCCACAGGAAGTACTGTTCTCTGGATAGGTAAGGCAAGTCTTCTGAGGGTCCTATTTTATTTAGTAAGAAAGGAGAAGTGTGCTGGATATAGGAGAGCCAGGAAAGGAAAACATCCCTTTGCCCTCAGGTAAGCTGAGTGGACAGGTCTTCATATTTAGCCTGTGGGAAAGGTTGAGGCTTTAAAATCAAAGATGAACCAAACTGCAAATTACTGCTCGTCAGCTAACAAAAGTGTTGCCTGTACACCTGTTTTATTAATTGGGCAATCAGAACTGTTTGGCAGGCCTTTGTGCTCTGGGCCCTGCTCCCATTCTGCCTCTGGTAGCCTTCTCCAACCCTGCCAACTGGGCTGGGTTCCTAGTCCCTGTTTCAGTGGCCCCTAGGGTGTGTTCATCGCCCATCACTCTGTCACCTGGGTTCTCCTTCTCATTTGGCTGCATTCTCACCGTGGCGGCTCAGCTCATCACCTAGCTGTCTGTAGCTGACGGGCTCTGCGGACCTCAGGTATGCCTGGTTTTCTCCTGCCTTTCTCTCCAGGGGCTCTATTCCAATTCTTGCACCTTGGATTCCAGCGCACTCTATGAAAGTTTTACTGCTATCTCTGAGTCAGGCTGAAAGATCTCTCACCAGCTTGTACGTATTTCTGTGGCCCTGTGCCCATTGCTGGGCTCTCCCGTTGGCTCCATTTGCTCTGCTGTGGCCTCATAGCTTCTGGCTGGGATTTTTCCTCTCTCAGTCCCTAGTTCTTCAAAATGTCTGCAGACAGTTGTTAGCCCAAAAGGTCACCATCCCCCACTGGGTTGCAGACACGGAGGTTCTTAGTCCTGAGTCTGAGGAGTAGGTTCAGGTCTCTCCTCTGCAGCAGCATGTCTCCCAGCCTCTGACTCTTCTGGATTCATCTCTATACTCTGCCTATGCAGGCAGTGGGGGTAGGGAGGACCGACATAGATTCCATAGTCTTCTACTGTCTTTAAACCTCTCTTTACCAGGCACATCCCGTGGCTCCCTTCCTGCATACTGTGCGTTCCAGGTACACTGGCATGCACCCTGTCTGTCCCAGTCTCTTCTGTCATGTGGTTTCCTGTCAAAGGGCCCTTCACTTCTTCCAGGGCCTCTTGTCCCAGACAGGCCTTGAACTTGGGATCTTCCTCCCTCAACTTCCCAGAGAGCTGAAATTACAGATCTGTGTGGTCAGGCATAGTTCCTTATATTATTCTTATCTGTGGTTCAGCTCAGATGCTGCCTCTCCCAGGAAGCCTCCTTCCTCTCTCCAAGTGTCTATACTGCCTGACCCCACAAGGGAGCTGACTTACTGCTCCCTGCAGAATCCATATACAATGTTTTGCTTTCCTCATCCTGTGTCCTGTCAGCTCTGTGGAGCCATCTCTGTGCCCAGTGTAGGGTCAGCCTGCTGTGGGCTCTGAGGCATCAGCTACCCAATTGAGCTAAGCCCATTCCAGACTTGTTCTCACTATACTTTCTAAAGAGGGAAGGAAACTAAAGCTGAGAGAGATGAAGCGCCAGGCCACATAGTCAGCAAGTGGCCTGAGCTCCTGTCCTGGCTTTGCCTTTAAACCTGTTACAGGCCACAAGTAAACAGGCTGGACATAACCCTCAAAACAGCATGTGAAGCCATTGGGGCCTATAAGCTTCTGAAGATGCCACCAATTCTAAAATGTTACTTGTTTTATTTCACTCAGGGAAGTTTTATGAAGACCAGGCAGGGAGTGGGGTGGAGGCAGCCAGAAAGAGTTAATCAACCCAGGTGGCACTGGATTCTGGGAGCTGGCATTTCAAGGTCGCTCATCTGAGTAAGTGGAACCCTAGGGTGTTAGAAAGGTAGCACCATTGCTCATTTGCAGTTCTCTCTCTTATTTTTTCTTGAGATACTTTCACTCTATCAAGGCCAGCCTCCTGAGTGCTGGGATTATATGCTTGCGCATCCATACCTGGCATCTATATTTCTTTTTAACCCTACAAATGCTTTTGGGGTAAAGCCTGTCAGTCAGTCTTGAGGTATCCACTATGGAGATGAAGCCATCCTGTTTGAGGGCATCTGGTGCAGCAGAAGGAAGGGTTGACGAGACTGAGAAGTAACCTAAATGCTCAGCAAAAGGGTTAATGTGATTCAGAGATGAGGGATTTTTACTGGTGAGGTTGGGAGATGGAGAAGCCCTCACCCCTCCCAGTTGTAGAACAGTTCCCAAATGTTGGCTTCCTGACTCGCTTTGTAGGGACTTGTTCTAAGCCTGGGTGTTTTACAGCCCTGCCTCCCTGCCAGGAGTTTCTGAGGGCCCTTGAAGCAGGTGATGTTAGGCTCTGCTGCCAGCTGTAGCAGCTTCTGTAAACAGGGGATGGAAGCTAGGGGCTGCCAGGATCTATCTCCCTTGTGAGGGGCTATTTGGGCAGCTGCAGCCCCTCACTGGTGACAGGGTGGTTGAGCAGACACCAAGGGTCTCTTGGACCCTTTGCTTGGGTGGTTGTTTAGGTTTTACTGCAAGTCTGTTTTGTAGCTTAGGAAGCAGACATTCAAAACAGTGATACTTTACCCATGGAAGCATGGTTGACATTGGCTCTTAGCTGAGGTCTGAGCAGGGTGTAGAAAATCAGTTTGTATCAGGGACATGCATTGCTGGGGAGAAGAAAAAACAGAGCTGAGCTGAAGGACATAATCTTCAGAAAATATTTCCAAGTTCTTGTCCTGACTGGTGAAGAATATGTGATGTGGGGAACAGAGGATGGAGTGGGGCTCTGTGAGACTCATTTGATCATTTCAAGCACTGGGTTGGTAATGGATGGAGTCTTTCTAAAACAAGTGAAATAAATACTCAGAGACCATAATCCAAAGTCAGACAATAGTCAAAAAAAACCCATGGATTTGAATATTAATAGCCAAAGGGGTCTTCAGAGAGAGTCTGCGGTGGTTTTCTTCTTTACATTTAGTTATTTGTGTGCAGAGACACATGTGGTGTGGCATACATGTCGAGATCAAAGGGACAGCTTTCAGGAGTTGGTTTTCTCCTTCTACCATGTGAGTTCTGGGCATTGAAGACAAGTCATCTGGCTTGATAGCAAGTGCCTTTGCTAGCTGAACCATCTTGCCATCCCCAAGAGTCAGAAAATTGAAGCCTGAGTGGAAAGACAGTTGATGGAGATTCCAGTGTATTGGTCCAAGAAAGCAGTCATCTTTCTTGTTCAAACTGAACCTGGAAGGTGGGGTTTAGTGATGGCATGGAAATGAAATGACAAGTTTGCCAGTGTGGATTAGGTTGGCTGGAAGACAGTGGTGAGTGCTGGTTAGCTGGACCAAGCCAGGACTTGTAAGGTATGGGTGCCTGGGGTGGAAAAGAGCTGGTGGTGAGGGGAGGCCATCCTGCTGAAGAAGGGAGTGTCTTTGAGGATGGGAGTTCCTTACTTTTCCTTGTGCCTCATCTCATAGGTGATTGCTGTGGTAATGGACGTTTTCTCAGATGTCGACATCTTCCGAGACCTGCAGGAGATCTGTAGGAAACGAGGCGTGGCTGTGTACATCCTTCTGGACCAGGCTCTGCTCTCCCACTTTTTGGATATGTGCATGGATCTGAAAGTTCATCCTGAGCAGGAAAAGGTTTGTGGGACACCATTTCCAGTTTTCCCACTGTCAGCATGTGGCAGGGTACCCATGATCTAAAGCGTGGTGGTGGGCTCCCCACTGACAAGCGAGGAAACCGAAGTCTCACAGGCAATGAACACCACTCGTGACCTCCAGTTCCATTCCTAGTTAACTCCCCAATGAAACTCCCCAATGAGGAATGAAAGCACGCTCCTGTTTATAGACGTGGCAAGTTTCATCAGCTAATAAGTGGATAAACAATACAGTGGCTCTTCAGGACAATAGAATATTGTTTACCCTTCAAAAGGACTGAAGTACTGACACAAGCTGTCACATGAGTGACCCTGAGAACATAACAAGTATAGAAAGCCTTACATAAATGGCCATATGCAGAGTGATCCTATGTATGTGAAACACCAGAACAGATGGAAGGTAGATGAGCGTTGGGTTTGTGGACATGTAATAGAGGGATGGGTAGGCTCGTAACTAAAGGGCTTTAGGCCCCTTTTTCTTTTTTTATTTTTATTTTGGAGGTAATGAGAAAGTTCTACAACTGTGTGGAAATGGTTCTATGTTTTCTTTTGGGGGGGTTCTTTTTTATGTAGTAGTTTTATTTAATTTTTATTAATTACAGTTTATTCACTTTGTATCCCAGCTGTAGCTTCCTCCCCCATCCCCTCCCAATCCCGCCCAACCTCCCTCTTCTTCTCCTATGCCCCTCCCCCAGTCCAATGATAGGTTAGGTCCTTCTTCCCTTCCATCTGACCCTAGTCTATCAGGTGTCATCAGGACTGGCTTCTTCATCTGTGGACTGGTAAGGCTGCTCCTCCATCAGATGGAGGTGATCAAAGAACCAGCCCATGAGTTCATGTCACAGACAGTCCCTCTCTGTGTTTTCTTAAAAACTACAGATTTGCACACTAAGCAGGTGAATTATATGGTATATGAATTACATTTCCATTAAGCCATCAAGTAGAAAGGGCAAAATGGCTATCAGGCTTCCCAGCAATGAGTGTAGACCAACCTGTAGGCAAGCCTTGGAGGCTGCTGCCACCACGGCTCCAGGTGGCTCCACTTTTAGCCACAGTGGCCATTTTGGAGCTCTTGTTTTGTCCCTGGTACTGCTCACTGCTCTGACAGATGTGACATCGCTAACACTGATGGTGGCCCTGTCAGGTTAGTGGTCCTGATGCTTTGGATCAGGAAATGGTGAGATCGAGAGCCCAGGAGTCCACGGCTACAACATGGCTCAGGCTTTGACTCAGTCTGTCTTCCTGTCACCCCATGTGTGCAGTCACTGTCACCCACTGCTGACTACTTCTCATGACAGAACCAGACTTTATGTCTTTTTCTCTGGGCATGAAAAATAATTCAAGTATCTTGATAGAAAGCCACAGAGTCGGATTAGTCTCTTTGGGAATGAAATAAGAGAGACATTTGTTACAGAATTCATGTTTTAAAGAATGGAGCAACTTGTGAAATCAGACCCTCATGCTGCCGGGCACTTGGCGTGAGGAATGATATGTTCATCAGGAGTTAGGCGTTCTGCCACTCTGGGCTTCTGCATGAGACTCTGACTTAGTGCCTGACAGGCAGTGTGGTTTACAAAGTTTCATCCAGTCACCTCTCCGTCAGAGCACCTGCTGGCTGTTTTACTAATGAGCAAACCAAGGATGGGGCTAAATTAGGAGATTACCAGCTTGTCAATTTGTGCCACAAGACAAATTCATGATAGACGTAGGAGTAGGGCTTCCAGACTGAAATGAAACAGCATGTGATCCAGCAGTCAATGAGACCAGGAAGACTCCAGGAAAATGCCACTTGGGCATGGTAACGAGCACTGCCATCAAGCTAGGTATCTAGGCCACGACTGCTCTTGTGGACTTGTGGAAGGTGTTGGGGTATAATTTCAAAGTGCTCTTGGGTAATTAGGCTGAGTCTCAGCAGCAGAAATGACAGAACTGTGACAAAGCCATTCACTCTGCTTCGCCAACAAAGCAGAGACCCAGGAGTGACTATATCATGGTGGTCCAGAGCCTCTGCAGGAAGTTTAAAGATACTTTATAGGGTATCTTCTTCCTAGATAGGTACTAACTTCTCTTCTGTCTTGTCTGTGCTGTGGGTCTGTGCTCAGAGGCATACCCTGCCCTGGGCTCTGATTGGTTCAGAATATTGAGTCACCCTGTCTATAATAAGAATGTTCATGGCCGCATGTTCATGGGCAGGTGCACAGAAGTGCTGTGTCCACAGGTACAGCTGCCACAGCATTCAGATATTTTTTTAAAGGGAACGACATAGCCATCCCTAACCCTACACGTAGGGTGTTTTTATGCTTATTATGTGTTGATGTGTTTGGGAGTCATTGCCTCCTCCATCCAGCCCCGGATGCTCATCTGTGAAATATACCAGTTTTTAAAAGAAAAACCTGACCTTGAAATTAAGATTTATAAAGGGTTACAGAAATGAATACCTAAGTTTGGTTCCTAATACTCAAGTTCAGTGGCTCACAAGCACTTGTAATTCTAGCCAGAGTATTTGACACAATCTTGTGCACATACCTGCACACAAACACTCATAATTTAAAAAAAAAATTTAAATAATTTTTAAAAGATTTAAAAAGAAGTTACAAAGTAGTTCCTTAATGTTCTGCGTATATTCTTCAAATGTTACTATCTCACTGTCTTCAGTACACATAACAAAATCAGCTTGGAATAGCATTTATCTCCACACCTTATAAACCACCCTTGTTTCATAGCTGTCCCTCCTCTAGCCCAGGATGGACCCCAACAGGACACCTTGCATTTACTAGTGAAGTCTCCCTGCTCCAATAACCTCCGTCTTTGTGGTTTGGCACCTGACACTTTTGGAGAACACTAGCTATTGTTCTGTAAATTTGTATTCATCTGATGCTCCCCGAGGTTCAGGTCCTGTGCATTTTGATAAGAATACCAGAGACATGATCTTGTGTCCAGATGTTAGGTTTTAGTTTTACATCTTATTTTCCAATGGCGACGGATGCTGCAGAGCTGCAGACAGCACAGAGAAAAGTACCACGTGTGTTTTACCCGGTTTCCCAATAGTTTTGCTTGTTGCACTATATTGTGGTCCAGAGTTGGGGACGGAAGTAGACCCTAGTGTACCTGTGCCTTTTGTTGTTGCCCGTGCACATCAAGACAGAACCACTGGTGCACCTTTAATCTCAGCCCTCGGTGGCAGAGACAGGTGGATCTGTAAGTTTAAGACCAGCCAGGGCTACATAGAGAGATCTTGTCTCAAAAGGAAGGAAGGGAGGAAGGAAGGAAGGAAGGAAGGAAGGAAGGAAGAAAGGAAGGAAAACTACTTTGTCATCACAAAGATTGCCCTCAGACTTCATTTCAGTAGTCATTACTCCTCTCTGTGCTGTCCCATCACTTCCTATATGCATGTGTCCTTTGAGACTGGCTTTTATCACTCGACTCAGTGTTTTTGAGGATCATGTAAATTACATGTTTCAAAAGCTTGTTCCATTTTACTGTGTTTGTTTTCTTGTTGAGTGTCACAGGGCATGGTTGTGCCATAGTCAAACTAGTTTCTAGGCTCTGACTATTAGGAATAGAGTTGCTGTACTTGTTCACCTTGAGACTCGGCAGTCATAGGTCTCCCTCCTCCGCTTCATGTGGTGGCTTGCTTAGGTTTTCAGTTATCAGTTACTTCTTCCTCTTGTTTTTGAGGGCAAGAAATAGATCTTGCACCTCTGTTGTTTAGCATCGTGCATAGGAGAGGCCCTCTGTATTTATAGAGTGAATAAAAAGTCAAATGATCCTAAACATGTACTTGAATTTTTAAAAATTATTATTACTGTTGTGTGTGTGTGTGATGTGTGTGTGCATTCACATGAGGTTAGAGAACAACTTTGTGAGTCAAGTCTCTCCTTCCATCTTTATGTGAGTTCCAAGATTAAATTTAGGTTATCAGGCTTGCATGGCAAGCATTTTAAGACTTATAATGACATATAACTTCTATTCTGCTCTAGATTGTCCTTACATTTTTCATACCATTATGTATGCATTTGTGTGTGTCATCTTTATGGGAGTAATTGTGCATCTGTGAGTATATAGTGTAGCTATATACTTGGTTAGCGTGTACCTATAGGAGATGTGAATTGGCTCATTAATTTCCACATGGTGTGTTAGAAGCTTGCCCTCTGATTACAGCTTCAAATCCCTTTCAATGTGGAGGTAAGTGAAGTAGGCTATTATTCCTGACTGATGCAGTAAAACAAAGAAATAGGAGCAAAGCCATCTTAGTCTTTCTGTCCTTGTAAAATGGTATTCATTATTAACATATTTTCTTTGATTATTTTATCTCCCATGGTTTTTTTTCAAAATTATTTATTAGATTCTATTAGTTTCCTCCAAAAAGCAACTATTTCTTTACAGTATATTATACATACACACATGAACTAAGGGACTCTAAATATAAGCCAAATGTAGTGGTGCAGGCCTGTAATCCCAGCACTTGCGAGGCTGGGGCTACAGGATTACAAGACCAAGGCCAACCTGGACTATAAGAAAAGTAAAACCTCTTCTCTACTTATGAAAAAATGGACTAGATGCAAAAGTAACATTATCTGAGCAATATCTGGCCAGTGTATCCTGTGCACTGTCACTAAATGGTGACCATACCCTACGCCACTGCAAACAGCTATGTTTGGGCACAGTAAGCTCAGCCCACTAGGTAGTGTCACTGAATTGGTCATTGATTTTTTTTTTTTCTCCCTCTCCCTCCCTAACAGCTGATGACGGTTCGGACTATTACAGGAAATATCTACTATGCAAGGTCAGGAACAAAGGTTGTGGGGAAGGTTCATGAGAAGTTCACGCTGATTGACGGCATTCGGGTGGCAACAGGCTCTTACAGGTATGTTCTGAACAGGTGCCTCAGCAGTTAGTGCAAACCCTTCAGAGGGGTGAGTGCTTGCCCCGTCAGGAAGAGCCTCGTGACAGGGCCCCCGTGTGTGCACACCTGTGTGTGTGTGACTTCATCAAAGCCCTCTTGCTGGATATAGATAGTGCAAGAGTCACTTCTTACTCCCTGGGTCCACAAAACTAAAGCACAAGTTAAACTAAGCTTGAGACCCCGCAGTCAAAGTCCTGCATTCAGGTCTTGGCCTAGGCCTTCGGGGAAAAACTTGTGGCTAATTGGCCTCAAATCCTGGTTCCTTGGGGACCCACCCACCCTGTTTACTTGAAGGTAAGGACATTTGCAAATGTTATATGCAGACTGAACCTGCTGATTTATACTTTACTGTCAGGTTGCTATAAGCCTTAAAATTAGTGCTTTAGTCTAGAAAGCACTGGGTATATACCAGGCCCATCTTGGAAGTCTACTTTGCCAATAGCATCTTTGGGTGGAGAGCAGGAAGATGAGTGAAGGGCTGAGGTCACATGGGTAATGCTGATCTCTGGAAGTTGTGCCACTCTTACTCATACCATGTCATGCTGTGTGCTTGGCTATTTGTACATTGTCCAGTGGTACATGTGAGGTATAGAGTTTGGAAAGAAAAACTTGGATTTTGTAGTGTGCATCCCTTAGTGATGGTTTTGTGCCAGCTGTGGTTTTGTGACAGATGAGGTAGTGAGATAAGTAGCTCTAGGTACCTTTCTTTCCAAACAATAATGTCATTGTTCAGAACTGAGCATGTGTTCTTGAGACTTCCTTCTATGAGGCACTTATATATACCAGTGGGACTTAGACTGTCTCTCAAGGTGGATTTACCTATACCGATGAAACTTTGCTCTGAATGGCATTTGCTGTTTGAAAATCTATAAATATAAAAACTGCCCTCTATAAAGCACTGTCCCACCACCAATGACAGTGTTACTCCCACATGTTGAAACACAATACAGCCGTGGGGGCAGGTAGCCCCTTTTGTTTCTGTTGCACCATTGTGGGTATTCCAAATACTGTTGGGCTCCAAAGCAGTTCTCAGGCAACATGTGTATTAGTCATGGTTCTCATTTGTTTGTTTGTTGTTTTGAGACAGGGTTTCTCTGTCTAGCCCTGCCCGTCCTGGAATTTGCTCTGTAGACTAAGCTGGCCTTGAATGCACAAAGATCTGCCTGCCTCTGCCTCCTAAGTGTTAGGATTAAAGGTGTTCACCACCTACCATCAGTAGTCTTGGTTCTTAGTTGCAAGAAATAGTTAAAAATTAGTTTCAGGGTCTCCCATTAAAGCTGCCTGCTTCTGGTCCAAAGCTCAGTGTCGGGAGTCTAACCCAGACAGCACAGAGTGAGGCAGCAGCTCACAGAGAGTGCTATGATGGAAAGATGCAGCTGATTATAGCTGCCCTGGGACTGGGTGTGGCGAGGTGTTTATTAGAACACTAGCTCCTACTTTTGCCTTTATTCTCAGATAGCCTCTTCCTTTGAAGGCAAAGACTTCTGCTTGCTCACACAACCATCAGCAGCTGTTTCCCAAAGGGAGAGACTCCTGAAGCAGAGACACACGTTTCTGAAAACTTATGTGGCTTGGCTGGGGTCACGTGTGTACATTGGATGAATCCCAGGGATCAGACACTGGCCATTATGTACAATATGCCCACCCCATTGAGACTAGAGAAGGTGTGTCCATGCAAGCCTTTCTGAGTAGAGACAGTGTAGGTTCTATTTCCAGAAGAAGAGGAGGGGATGCCAGACAGGCAAGGGCAGCAGTCTAATCAGCTGTAAAATGTGCTGAGCACTGGCATCATTGGTGGAGTAACCATCTCCACTTGAGAAACTGGAAGAGGTGCTTTCCACCGGGGCATCTCCAGCTGATTCTCTAACCTTCGAGACGAGGCCACTCGCCTAAATATTTAATACCTTCTTGCTAGGGTTTAGCACTGAGCAAAAGGATTGTAATTTTGTGTGTGTCCCATTACCCTCCGTTGTCTTTGTTATTTGTTATTTCATGTTGGCACCAAAGTTGTCACTGTTACATGGCAGCTACTGAGAGTAAGTAAACTGAGATCCCTTATCTTTACCAGTTTGTGTTTTTTTTTTTAATCCTTCAGTTTTACTTGGACCGATGGCAAGTTAAATAGCAGTAACTTGGTAATTCTGTCTGGCCAAGTAGTCGAACATTTTGATCTAGAGTTTCGGATCCTGTATGCCCAGTCAAAGCCCATCAGCTCCAAACTCCTGTCCAACTTCCAGATCAGAGGCAAGTTTGACCATCTGACTGACCAAAAGCCACAATCAAAGGAGCCCACCCTGGGCAATCTGCTGCGCATCAGGCTGGCCAGACTCTCAAGCACTCCCAAGAAGACCAACCTGGGCCCAGAGGTGCCACCAAAAGACAGAGCCAAGCGCCATGACTCTGAGACTTCCACCATCAGTGATGAGGACTATCTGTACAGCCACAAGGACCAGTTGGAGGAGAGCAAGGTGGTTGATGCTGCTACTCAAACAGAGCCGGGAGAAGAGATGGCTGCAGTAAGCTTGAGTGAGGTGGGAACACAGACCAGTTCCAGCATTGCATGTGTTGGGACCCAAACCACAGTTGTCACAAGGGCAGTGAGCTCCCAGGCCACAGTGTGGTCCAAGTCCAGTACCACACAGACTGAAGCTGATGAGAGCTTCCTTCCTCAGGGTGCCCAGTCCAAAGAAGGGTCACCTGCATCCAAGATGTCGGTGTCGAGATCTTCTAGTTTGAGGTCATCCTCTTCTATGTCTTCTCAGGGCTCATTGGCAAGTTCTGTCAGCTCGCATGCTTCCCTGACAGCCACTGACCTCCACACTCCCGGATACCCCAAGTACCTGGGTCTGGGCACCCCCCATCTGGATCTGTGCCTGGGGGACTCATTCAGAAACTTGAGTAAAGAGCGGCAGGTCCACTTTACTGGCATCAGGTCCAGGCTCACCCAGATGCTGACAGTGCTCTCAAGGAGAACACTCTTCACAGAACACTACCTCAGCTACAGTCCCGGAAGGTTTACCAGAGCTTCCATGAACCTGGTTTCTGTGAGGGACATAGCACTTTATCCTCCCTATCAGTGACTGCTGGGTCCAGCCAGTCCTCCCTCCCTCACATGTCAGGCCAACAGAGCCAACAGAGCCTCACATGTCCCCAGCTACCCTCTTCCACCTGACACTGAGTCACCTTTGAGTTTCAGCAGACACATTGTTTGATATTTTCATTTTTGTTCTTTAGAAACCACCTGTTGGTTTAAACACTATGGGGACTTTTTTTCCTTTGCACAATCTTAATATTATATCACTACAGAGGTATTTTAGGTTAGTTTGAGAGATAACTTTTTTTTATGTGTTATTCTGTCTTAGTGCTTTGGGTCAGCATTGTTTTTAGAATCAAAATCATATTTAAAAGTTAAACACTATTTCTTGGCTGACTTTCTCTTGAATTGCTTTGTTCCTGGCATTAAATAAATATAGACAACTTTTCGTTTGCCTGGGTCTTTTTTTTTTTTTTATCTTTAAGGATATGTCATAAATAAATGCATTATACAGGTACTTGTGTGATTCTCTCTCTCTCTCTCTCTCTCTCTCTCTCTCTCTCTCTCTCTCTCTCGGGAAGTAAATGATCCAGGTTGTAAAGGGGGCAATATATTCATTTAAGAGTTAGAAGAAGCCATGTGTTGGTGCATACCTTTAATCCCAGCACTTGGGAGGCAGAGGCCAGCGGATCTTTGAGTTTGAGGCCAGCCTGGTCTCCAGAGTGAATTTCAGGACAGTCAGGGCTATATAGAAAGACCCTGTCTCAAAAAACAAAACAAAAAGCTAGAAGAAAGTGAAGTGTGGTTGTACATGGCTCTCATCCCACTAGGTTGAGACAAAAAGGTCTGAGTTTGAGGCCAGCCTGATCTATCCCGGAAGACCCTGTCTACAAAACAAAGCATAGAAAAGTAAAATGACTTTGAGTTGGTATCGGGGTCAAATGGTCTTTGGCCTGGTAAAAACTGATATTCCTGTGCACCTGAGGGATACTGCGGGCATGGCAGGCCTTTGTGTGTTCAACTGCTTTTGTGTTTTCAAAAAGAAAGCTTGAGTTGTTTCAGTGAGGACCTGGGCTATCTGCCAAAGGAGTCCTGGGTGTGTATTCCTGGGTTCACATTCCCTCTAGTGGCCCCAATGGGTTCAATTTCATCAGCTGGGTGTATTATCAATGATTTAGCAATCCCATATCCCAGAGTAGGGGCAAGAAAGGACACTGACAATTATCCCAGATTCCTGGTCCAGTGTCAGGCAATGTAATTGGTTCCTATATCCTGCTAATCAGGATTGGTATGGCTGTGGAATCCTGGTTTTTCAAGTCTCATCCACAGAAAAAAAACAGACAAAAGGAAGAGCGTTTTAAACCATGGCTTCCTCCTCCTGGCTTGCTAGCCCAGAAGTCTACAATAAGTAAGGCGTTGTCTGCAGGGAGAATGCTAATGCAAGCACATCAGGGATGTCCCTGCAGATATTCCTCAGTGCTCTAGGACTCCATTCACAACAAGGCTATCCGCAGAGTCAGTGCTGTGGTCTGTGGCTGTCAGGCACACGTTAGGACGCTGGCGCATGCCTGGCTGTGAGCCAACGCTCTAGGCTAATCTGTGAGTACACGTCTGCAGACTTAGATCACTTCATGTGTGGACTTAAGTCCTCATGGTAGTCTAGTGACTACAGATTGGACAGCTGGCATTCTCATTTTCAGGTATAGAAACAGGCTGAAATTGAACAGCCTACTCAAGATTGTATAGCTGGTGTAAGATGACGTAAGAACTTAAAGACAGGTCTAGATCCTCTGTTGTGTGACTGTTTTCTTTGCAGTATAAAGGCCTTGGGGCCTAAAAATCGGCACAAAGCCCTAATTGCCATCGTGCATTTAAATTCCATTGACATTTTAAGTCTACATTCTACCAGATTGTTAATAGACCTTCATTTAAAATGTTACAGGCTTGGAGATGGCTTATTTGGTAAAGTGCTGTATGAGCATGAGGACTTGTATAAAAAAGCCAGGCATGGTGGCATGCACCAGAATTCCAGTGCTGGGAGGTGGAAACGGGGAGGATCCCTAGGGCTTGCTAGCCAGCAGGTCTAGCCGTAGTCAGCTTGTCCAGTATCTAAAATGAGGTGCATGGAACTGGCAAGAAGGCTCAGCGGTTAACAGCACTTGCTGCTAAGCCTGACGACCTGAGTTTGCTCCCTGGGACCCCTGTGGTGGGAGGAGGCAACCGACTCCTGCAAAGTGTCTGATTTCCACACGTGTGCCGTGGCATATGTGCACACACACGTCAAAAATACGAAAGTTTTAAAACAGAAAGTGAAGTTACCTGACACTGACCCCTGCCCCACCCCCATGGATGTCTATACAAGCAGTACTGCACACATGAACAGGCACACACACCAGATAAGCACAAGCAAAGCTTAGCTGCTAAGGTGCTTGCTTTGCAACCACTAGGATCTGATTTCAACCCAAGTGTCATGACTGGACTCATGAAATCCCTGTTGTAGGGAGACAGACAGGTGGGTCCTGGGGCTTCCTGCCTGCCCAGTCTAACCTGGATGAATTCCATTTTGTTTGTTTGTTTGTTTGTTTTTTGAGACAGAAAAGTAGATGGCTTCTGAGGACCAGCAATTAAGGTGGTTCTCTGGCTTCCATGCATACATGTACACACCCACCTAAACACAAATGCACCTACACACACACACACACACACACACACACATGTTTTTTTAAAAAATTCTAAACCGGTAAATCAAAGTTTTTTATCCAGACCACCCATGTGAAGAGTCAGTGTATTTGTCTGGAAGGGGAGCACATGGCCTGTCACACACTTGACCACACTGTCCTCTCTCTGTGGGCAGGAATCAATCATTGTTCTCTGAAAGCGCTATCAACAATTAGAAATAGGAACCAGATGGATGGAATCCGAAGGAAATCATCCAGTCTCAGGATGAACTTCAGTCTGCAAAGTACCACTAAAGTTAAGTGTGTCAGTCTCCTGGTGTACTTAGGGATGGCTGTAGTTCACAAATGTAGCATCTCTCCATCTGTCTGATGTTATACTCAGCCACTACAGACTGAGCTGTAAATATTCAGGATGTATTGCAGTCTTTCCCCAGTGCTAGGATCAAACCAGAGGTCACAGGTGCCAGGTAAAATAGTCTACCACTGAGCTACTTTTCAGCCAGCATTTAGCTCTAAAACAAGACAAAAATTGGGCCAGAGAGATGACTCAGAGGTTAGAGTAATAGTTGCTTTTAGAGGATCCAGATTTGCTGCCACATTGTGGTTCACAACCATCCTTAACTAGTTCCAGGGAATCCAATGACTCTTCATCTCCATAAGGTGCCTATGTGGTACATTTAATACCTTTAAAAGACATAACCGTACTACAGCTGTGATACTCTAATAAAATTTTCTCTGTCATCAAATAGTCAGTGCTTATATACAGTATAATCTCTTTTCCTCACTAATGATTTGAGTTAGAGTTCCATATGGTTTTTAGACCCAATCTGCAGGGTTGACAGCCTCTCATAAAACAAGAAACCCACTGAGATGGCTCCCCCACCCTTGTGGGCAGTGCATGCTGTCAGAGACTTGCTTTTTACTGAAGAGACAAAGTGGCTAACAAAACCAAGGCCATGTGGGCAAGATGGCTCAGTGGATAAAGGAACTTGCTGCCCAGTCTGACTACATAAGTTTGATTCCAGGGACCCACCGACTCCCACAGTTTGTCCTCCAACATCTGTGAGAATGCCATAGCACATTCACCGTGGCACAAACATGCTTGCCCCCAGTAAATAAACAAATGTAATTTAAAAAAATTAGAGCCTAAGCTACAGGCTTTTGTAACACAAAAGTTTCATGAAATAGTCAATCAAGGTTAGGGGATACAACATAGAGTCATGCAGGAAGCTAAGAGTGCATTCTAGGACATGCAAGATTCATGTAGGGCAACATGCAAATTTAAATTTTCCAGTAGCCAAGATGAAGGAGCCTGGTTTAGAGACACCACTCAATGCCCATTAAGATAAAGAAAACAATTATTCCTGCTGCTCAGGGAATACATGAATTCCTTACAAGGATCTACTCATTGAAACATTGCTGTGGAAGGCTGGTGATGTTCAGTTGGGAGAGCGTTTGCCTAACACATGAAAACCTGGGTTTGATACCCGGCACTGTAAATCCAGTGGGGGTGGTGCACACTTGTCATCCTGGCACTTGGGGGTAGGGGAAGGAGAATAATAATGAGATCCTGTCTCAAAAAAAAAAAAAAAAAAATTCTGAACTCCAAAAGGGTAACTTTCGAAGTCATCAGGTGAATGGATCCTGAAGGATTCTTTATGAATGTACTTTATTCTGATGCATTCAGGGAAACCTGGTTTCACTGGGCTACAAACCTAGATAGGTGCCCCAGTTTACCTGGCACTGCCTGTTTGCCTCTTATCCCCAGGTCCATCTCTCTAACACTCCCTTTTAGAAGTGTCCCAGTTTTGAGACTAGCCAGAAAATATCTTGCAGGCCTAAAGAGGCCTTCCAACCGATCCAGCTCCCCAGCATCACAGGCTCCTGAAGCCATCGTGTTTTAGGGTCTCTATTGCTGTGATGAAACACCATAACCAAAGCAACTTGGAGAGGAAAGGGTCTATTTGGCTTACACCTCCACATCACTGTTCATTATCAAAGGAAGTCAGGACAGGAACTCAAACGGCAGGAACCCGGAGGCAGGAGCTGATGCAGAGGTCATGGAGGGCCACTGCTTTCTGGTTTGTCCCTCCTGGCTTGCTCAGCCTGCTTTCTTATAGAACCCACAACCACCCGCTCCAGGAGTGGCAATACCATAATGGGCTGGGCCCTCCCCATCAATCAGTAGTTGAGAAAATACCTTACAGCTGGATCTTATTGAGGGATGTTTTTTCTTGATTGAAGTTCCCTCTCTAGCTTGTGTTCAAATGGACACAAGACTAGCCAGCACACTGCACAGAAACAAAACAGTCTCCTGTTGCTGAGTTCCTTTCCTGTGGTGATACAAATTTGAACATCTTCAATGGTGTGCCAAGCCAACAAACCGGCACATTTGCATACGGTGCCACAGCGACAGAAGACCCACCCAAGTCTCTCAACAGGAAATCCTGGCTTGGCACAATTGTGTAAAAGATCTATAAAAGATCTCTTTAGTCTAGGGGAATTCTCTCTGGCTTGGTTTCTTGAGAAGCTCGTTGCTGTAGTACAAGGCTGCATGGATGGATGTGGAAGGGAAAGATTATTTTGGCTTCATTCATTAATCCTTTGATAATCATGGCAGGACATCTGTCTGAGGAGTCATCCTGTCCCCAGTGCTCTGTGTGGTTCTAGTGGCTGGCCATACCTGCCCCTGGAGATGAAACGTGATCTACTCCTTCATAGTCTCAGGCCCCATACTTTGATTCAGGGATCAATATACAGGCCAGCTAGAGATTTTTTTTTTTTTTTTTTTTTTGGCCAGGAAATTTTCTCCTGAAATGTTTGATGCTTAGAAGGATTTTGGGCTTTGATTTGGCCATCATGTCACTACATCACACCTGAGTGAGAAGGCAGCAGAACACAGCTAGGTCACATGTGTCCTGATGCAGCCATGTCTTTAAGTCAGCTACTTTTGGACTTTGTAATATCTATGAACTACTTTTATTCATGTATTCTGGCCTCATTCTGTAGCCCAGGTTGGCCTGGATCTCACTATGTAACCCCACCTGGCCTTAAACTCTTAGGAATCCTCCTTCTAAGTGCTAGAGTTACAGATGTGAGTACCACGCCCAGCTGCATGAACCATTTTTACTGAAGTGATGTTGAACTGGGTTTTCTATCACATGCATCCAGAACTGCTACAAAGGTTGAAACCCTTATGGCCCATGCTTCTCAAAGACAGACAATACAGTAGATATTCAGAAGCATTTCAGAGCAGAGTACATTACTATCAGCACAGAAACACATCTTTCACATGCCGGAATAGCAATTATTTTTTTTTTCTCATCAAATACTCAGTATTCAAATTCAGTCATTCATTCCCTTATGACAGTTTGGGTTAGAGGTAAGTTTTAAGGTAGAGTTGGTCTGAAGGGTTGACATTTTCTGTGAAACAAGAAATCTACTGAAGGGATGCCCACATGTGGGAATCACTATGTTTCTGGAAAAATATCACATCTGGAAGTTGCAAAATATACCTCTGTATGACAAAATGATCAAATTTTCGTGGAGTTTCTGGCAATGAACCAAGTGAGTTCTGGATGTTTTCTTAAGAAGCAGTCAATCCTGCCAGGTATGGTGGTGCCTACCCACTGTCCTAGCATTTGAGGAGTTAAGGCAGGAGGCTTATGATTTGGGGGGCCAGTCCAGGGTGCCTAATGAGAGCATGTCCTTTTTTTTTTTTTTTTAAGTTTAACTTTTAGAGTAGCTCCTTCAGGATGTTCTTCCTGAAAAGGTTAATCAGGAAGATTACTGAGACCAGTCCTATTTTGTAACAATAAAAACCACAGTATCAGGCCAGATAGTATTACATAGCCGAAGTCTGTGGAAGCAAAACAATCCACCTGACGGGGCAGGGCAGTGGGACTCTGAGAGCATTCTGAGAGAGAGGAATCCACATCTAAGACAGCTAAGGTCCAATGGTTCTAAATGGCCCCTCTGAGGCTGAAAAACACCTCCCTGGCAACTAGGAAACCTGTGATCTGGTTCACGTCTGTAACCCCTAAGTAGTAAGGAAGCTGAGGCAGGCATGCCATCCTGGACTACATAGTTCAAGACCATCCTGGACAACTTAGTGAGTTCCAACCAGGGCTTCAGAGTGAGCTTGGTCTCAATACACACACACAAACACACTACACACTACACTACACACATACACACACACACACACTCAACACCACATCATGTTCACATGCACATCACACCACATCACACCCCCACACTCCCATAGTCCTCTACCACACCACATACACCCCCCCAACACATCACATACACCACCACTCCACACACCCCACAACCTCCCTGCCTTCCCCCACATATCCCTCATTGATTCTGACCAAGTCCTTTTAATCTCCACGGACATCAATTTTCCATGATAAGATTAGGCTAGGTGTTGACTAAATCCTCCTGCTTCAAGACTGTGATGCAATAAGCTGGGCACCCTAATCTATTGTTCCTTTTTATATAGGAAGATTTCTTAGGAAGTCATCAGTAAAACAAAGTCATGGAACTAAAGCTGGGTTTGGTGGTACACACCCATGGTCCTAGCTACTTCAGGAGGCTGATGCAGGATTGCTTGAGTTCCAGACTTGGAAAGCAGTATTTTAAGTTTGTGAAATATTTTATTATTTGTATGTGTGATGTGACATGTGTGCACACACATGTACCACATGTAGCTACATGTGGTGTGCAGGCCAGAGGACAAGTTTATGGAGTTGGTGCTCTCCTGCCACCTTGATGTGGGTTCTGGGAATTGAGTTCAGGTTGTCAGGCTTACATGGCAGCATTTTCAACTAGCTGAGCTAGCTCATCCTCCCAGAAAGCAGTCTTCAAAAAAACAAAGAGACAATCTTCCTGCATGGGGGGTCGGGAGTAAGAAAAACATTTACAGAGTGGCATTTTTCATGTACAAGTCTTATTTTCTGTATGTCGGACTTTGATAAAAAGATTAAAAAAAGAATCACTGTTGGCATTATAGCTCAATGGCAGAGGGGCCTGCCTAGCGGGCTGGAGGCTCTGGGTTAGATTGCTAATATTGCTATAATAGTTGAGAAACATAGTATTCAAAATACCTACTTGCTCAATGGGCACTTTGAGCAATTGGCAACACACATCAAAAAATGACAAGGTCCTGTCCTTAAGGAGTTCTCAGCATCGGACGGGAGAGTTGGTTCAGAACTCAAGAGCATTGCGTACTCTTCAGGAGGATCCAGGTTTGAGTCCCAGCACCCACTCGGTGGTTCACAACTGTCTGCAACTCCAGATCCAGGGTTCCAATGTTCTCCACGGGCACCAGGCACACACTGGGTACAGAGACACACATAGGCAAACCCCATGCACATAAAATAATTTTTAAAAAAATTAAAAAGAAGTTCCCAGCACAAAAAAATGGACATAGATTAACTTTAGTTTGACTAAACAGGTCTATGATAAAAGCAGCATGTAAGTCCTGAGTCCACAGGAGTGTTTGACAGTGAACTAGAAGGGTCCTATAAACACTCTTTCAAGGATTCGAGGGTTTTAAAGTGTAAGTGGAGAGTTCTCCACAAAAGGATTATCATGTGTTGAACTTCATTTAATTAGAGAAACAAATCAAATCTGGAAAAAGAATGTGAGGGGAATTCAGACTTTGTTCTCTTGGTGTATTTGCTCTCAGAGTCGAGCTAATGACAGGCAATATTGACCTGGTACCTGCAATGTCTTGCATTGTATCAGGTACCCTGGACCACATCTCATTTCATACTCCTTTAGAGCTTATTTTACAACTGAGCTTAAATGTCAGCCAGGAGTCAGGTGATGGTCACGGTAAAGATTCTGAATCAGGGCTACTGTCTCCAAAGCTTTCCACAATTTGCTATTTCCCTCAGGGAATGTAGCATTTTCTTCACAGCTCTAAAAATGTATAGAATCTAAAGCCTCTCAATTTGTGGCTCCCTTAGAAAACATTCCCAGTTGAGGAAATAGGATAGTTAGCGATCTTGTTTTAAATATATAATCTTTCTCAAGTTTGCTGCTTGGTCTGAGAATTTGAGAGCATCCTAAAATACAAGTTAATGACCCTGGAGACTGAGGGTTGGATGGGCAATTATAAAATAGCATTTGATTCATCAACAGTCGACCTGGAGGGAAGAGTGGGTGAATGCCCTGGCCTGACGGATCTGATGTCTAGTCTCATCTCTCAACCCAGTATGCTCCTGCGTACTCATTCTCCGACAATTCTCTGAACATCTGAAATTTCCATTTCAGTTTTACTTGCTGAGAATAAGCATCATTCTATGGGTTATTCACTTCCAGTTCACTCAGCCCGACTCCTGCCTGGGAAACAAGGAACTACATTCCCTAGGGACGCAGAAATATTAACTGAATCATTGGATGCAGGAGGTAGTTACCACTATTATCTCCAGCGTGACATATTTTTTCCCAGCAAGAAAATTAAGGAGACTGAAAGGGACGCAGCTGCGTGTAAACACGAGCGTCTCTCAGTTCGCCAGGGAAACACTGCCCCCGCGCACACGCTTGAGGTGGTGAATGGCAGCCTGGGAACGCTACAGCCAACCCTACTCTCCAGGGGATGCCCAGAGCATCAAAGCCGGGTGGAGCAGCCAACCCCCGCGCCAAAATGGCCGCGCGGCCTCACGTGGGCCAAGGGGAGGAGCCCGAAGAAAGTTCAAAGAGAACCGCGGATCACGTGACACCCGGTAGGCGGTGCCACGAGGGGCGTGACTTCACTCCCCGTCCCTCCCCAGCTGCCCTGGCAGAAGCTGCTCGCGGGCCACGCCCCTTGAGCCCTGAGAGAGTCGCGCGCGTTTAGCGGGGCGGAGTCTTCGTCGTGACCTTTCACCCCAGCATGGCTGCGCCCTTAGGACCAGTGAAGTTCTGGAAACCCGGTAAGGCACGAAAGGAAACCTGGATTGATGCGGCGACTTGACTTTGGGCCGGGGGACCCGTCTGTGGCCCTGACCGGGGAGGGCTGGGCACCACTCCTCTGCGCGCGTGGCTGCTGCAGCCCACGGTGGTCCCGAGGAAGCCAAGGCCTCCCCGACCTGGGCTGAAACTCCGGGTGACCTTGTTCGAGTCTCTCAGCCTCCTCTGCACCTCTTGAGATGCGCGTTCTGAAGTACCCATGCGTGTCTTCTTGCTGTCTTAGGGCCGCAGTGAGGCTCGGCAGGCGGTGCAGCTCAAGAGCTTAGAAGCTTGGGTTATAGAGTCAAGAGTGCCCAGGTTCAAGTCTGCCCCTGTGCCTTGCAACCGTAGATGGAAGACCTTGAGCGATGCGTTCTGTCGCTCTGGGCACTGGTCCCCTCACCTGTGAAGTGGGCAGAATACGAACACCTGTACTGTGGGCGTTGAGTCAGGAGTACATGGTCGGACTTAATGGCTCATAAAAGGGAAAATGTGTTCCAGTGTTTTAGGGGAGGTCTCACCTACTCTGAATGTTTACCACAAAGTGAACGCCCTCCTTCCTGTTGGCTGTCACCCTCTTCTTGTCTTGCAGGCTAACAAGTCACCGTCACAAAATTCTTTGTTTTTCCATTTTCTCATCGGTCAGGTTTTTAATGAGTTATAGATACCAGACCATGCCCCGTGTAGGATGCTTCCGTTTGTTAATGCCTTTCTTATAAAACAAAACAAAACAAAACAAAACTGTTTCTTAACCGGTATCAGCCCCCGCCCTTACTTTTTCATATCTATCTATCTATCTATCTATCTATCTATCTATCTATCTATCTATCTATCATCTATCGCTCCCTGTCTGTCTGTCTGTCTGTCTATCTATCTATCTATCTATCTATCTATATTTTTCTCCCCATCTGCACCCGGAAAGTCTGGATGTATAAATTATATTGTGGCGAAAATTATTCGATACAGAAAGGACAAGGGACAGCTTTTAAAGGGTGTCTTAGGTGGTCCCCAGAATTCTGACTATGTGTCTAAGTGTTAGAGAAATAAAGCCAAGCAAGTGACACACTTGTTTCTTACAAAACAAAACGAAACAAAAACCCCGAACTGGCCATGGGTGGCTTTTGACTGTAATCCCAGTACTTGGGAGGCAGAGGCAGGAGGATTTCTGAGTCTGAGGCCAGCCTGGTCTACATTGCAGGACAGCCAGGGCTTCAAAGAGAGACCCCCCCACCCCACCCCCATATATGTGTGTGCTTGTTGTTTGCTTGATGACACTTTCATGACTCAGCATTTCCAGGCATCAGCCAATTGTCCATCCCTCTAAGTAATGAGTTACCATTTATTTATTCAAGAGTTTATCAGCAGGCCAAAGAGTTAACAGAGGCTTGGATAAATTGTTGAAACTCAGATCAGGGTACCATTTTGGTTAAAAACCCCGGAACTACTCTTACTGTCTGTCCTGTTGTTTAGTTCGCCTAGAGTACACGTCTCTACTCAGGAGCTGTGTACACATGCCGGGGGCCCTACTCTCAAGAGGCATTTTCCCAGTTGACTCTGAAGTCACATGTCCATTAGAAGAGATTCTAAGCAAGGCGGAAGGGGTGGTGGTTAAGAAGACAGCCTCAAGTGCCAGACTGCAGGGCCTTCCCTGCCTACCACTTACTAATTTGGTGACTTGTGCTGAGTCTCTGCTGCCTTTTTGGTAATTTGTCATAATAGGATTATTATGAGGATTAAGTAAGAAGAATGCACAAAAATAACCAGTGACACTAGATGCATAGCTATTATAATTGTATAGAAGTATAGGGGAGGGAAGGAAAGCTGGGTGTGAAGAATTGACTGTGTCGTAGAGATGGTAATGGTTTTGGAGTGAACATTGAAGGGTGAAGAAAGTTTGTTATGGTTTGTTTATAGTGAAGTAGGGAACGACTTTCCAGGCCATTGAAAGGATTTGTGTCTTAATGATGTCCCCAAGTCCCCATTAATGGAGCACTATGATGGTATGATATGTAGGTATGTTTTGGGGGGTGGCAGGAGCTGATGCTGGCAAGTTAAAGAATTTGGGCTTTTGGGCCAGAGAGATGTCTTAGCAGGCAAAGGAGCTTGCTGTGAGAGCCTCACAGCAGCTTGATCCTTATAACTCATGTAAGGGTAGATGGAGAGAACCAACTCTACAGAGTGAGTGGTCCTTTGCCCACCACATGTGTGCTGTGGCATGCATGCCCACACATGTACACACACACACACACACACACTCACACTAAATAAAATAAAAAGGGGCTTCTTGTTTTAACTGCAGCAGTGATATGGTGAAGAATGCAACGCCTAAGAGAAGTTGCTACTAAAATCCAGGATGGATAGTGAACCTCAGTGCTAGCCTGGGAGCTGACAGGAAGGGCCTGTCAGACACTTTAGAGGTAAAGAGAAGAGAAGGTGAAGTCAAGCATTCTGTGTTCTGCCTGGGGTTGAGTGCTAAGTGAGTGGGTCCGGGTGTGTGTGTCTCAAATTTTGCAAATAGTTGAATCACTTGGAAAGCTTTAAAAAAAAATTCTGGTGTTCTTTTGTTACTATTGTCAAGAAATCAGGAACCAGACAGCAGTATGTTTTGAACATTTTTGGGGGGGGCTTCTAGCATGCATCAAAGTTGGGGATCCACTGGCCCAGGTATATTGTTTTCATTCCCTGAAACTTGAGTAGCTTCAGCGGGTTCTGAGCCCTGGGCCAGCCACTTCGACTTACAGCATCTTATCAGCTGATATGATACCTTCTCTCTGATTGATACCTTCACAGATGAGCAGAACATCCAAGATACGAAATGGGTTTTGGTAACTGCAGGTCAGGGAGGTGGTTGGAGCTGAGTATAAGGCTAGAGTTTGGAATCATGAGCCTGTCCTGTAGCCCCAAAGGCACAGGCTCAGGTAACCTCGGGGGCTCTTTAGACAAACTCCATGAGGGAGGTGTGTAGTGGAATAAGATATGGTGGGGTTGAAGGGCCGTGTGTGTACTGTGGGGATGTGTGCAGTATAGATGTGTGCGCTGGGACTTGCAAATCTGGTGCCGTGCTCTGCCTGATTGTTATTGAATGGGCTCCCAGATTTTTTTAAAAGACAGGGTCTTCCTCAGTTGCCCAGGCTAGTGATGAATCCTCTCTTAGCCTAGGCAAGCCCTAACCCTGTGATTCTCCTGCTGCAGAATCTGGGATTACAGACTCATGGCCAAACTTGGCTCCCAGATGGGAAAATTTTGGTTGCTGTTTTAAATGAAATATATATATATATATTTTCTGAGTGTAGTGGTACATGCCTGTATTTCTAATACTTGGGAGGGTGAAGCAGGAAGACTGAGAGCTCAAAACTAGCCTGGACTACATAGTGAGTTTCAGGCTATCCTGAGCTACATAGCAAGACCCTGGCTAATAAAACCAAACTGACAAGAAACATCTCACCCTCAGAAATCAACAAGGACAATAACCATTTAAAAGAGTTTAGTGATAGTGTGAATGGAGACCTTAAATAACTAGTTTGTGATCTCCAGCTTACTAGTGTGGTATACTGATCTTGTGTGACCTGCCTGAGGTTTTTCCAGAAACAATGTTCATTTTTCTTTGCTGGCACACATGGTCAGATGGGCCTGTCCATTTTCATTTACTGACTCAACAAATACTTAATGGTGGCTGACCTTGTGCCTTGCAAAAGCTTTATTGAGGCGCTTTGAGGATTTGCTTTTCCACTTGATTTATGCTAAGAATTGTGTTGTAGGGCTGGAGAGATGGCCCAGTGGTTCAGAGCATTTGATGTTCTTGCAGAGAACCCAAGTTTAGTCCCAGCACCCATGCCCATGACGTTAGCTCTAGAGGATCCATTACCTTAAAAGAGATTCTGAATTGGATGCTTGTTGTGGCCTTGTTTTACAGATGGGGAAATGAAAGCGTTAATGATTTGTGAAAATTGCAAAAATGCTACTTCCTTAAGCATGGCACACACTCCCAATTTAAAAACAGCCGTAAACAGAGTGGGCTGTGGGGTGTGTATAGATGGAAAGCAGCCCCGGGGTTCTTGTGTGGCTGAATGGAGTCTTTTGTAAGGAGAAGAAAAGCTCATAGGGATTGACAGCAGCTGTTCTTGTAAAAGCTCCGAACAGCTGTAGGTTAGAGGCAAGAGAGGGACTAACCCCTGGAGGTTGTAAGCCAGCGTGTGGGAGGACGCAGGCCTTGCAGGAACAAGTGTTCAGACATAATGGCGTGGCTCAAATGTTTTAAGAAGAGGGTATTCCAGACAAAACCAGGCAGAAGAGGTGACGGTCTTCTCTCCCGTAGTTTTCTTGTTTAAGAGTGCAGAAGTGGGATGTAGCAGTGGTGAGAGGAGGATGGGAAACCTGCTTTCCAGCCCAGGCTTTGGTCCAGGCCCGCTCAGTCTTTTCTCTCATTGAAGGGAAGTTGGCATTTGGCAGAAGCGATGGCAGCAGTGCCCCACTTACCTGCTTTTTGGCAGCTGTGTTCCTGGAAGTACCTGGAACAGGGCTGGAGATGAAAGCTGCCGAGCTCTGAACTTGGTTCAGGGAGTCTGCAGACCCAGCATCTTCTATTCAGATGAACTGTGCTCTTGCATTTTTCAGGAGGGGAGTTCACGAATGCCTTTAATCTCAGCTCTTGGGAGGCAGCTGGCAGATCTCTTAGTTTGAGGCCAGCCTGATCTATAGAGCTTCAGGATAGTGAGGGCTACACAGAGAAACCTTGCCTCAAAACAAAACAAAAACAATAGAATTGAGCTGGGTTTGGTAGCACATGCCTGTTAATCCTAATACTTGATTCTGATGCAGGATTGGGAGTTCAAGGTCAGCTGGAATATATTTAAGGTGACCCTGTCTCCAAAAACCAAACTGTAAACATAAATGAAATGGAGTCCCTGGGCGTAGTCTTATCACAAAGCTCTTGTCTTTCAGGTGGCTTTGCAGGTTCAGAAGACTGGAAGCCGGCTGTTCTGGGCAGGCAGGCAGGCAGGCAGGCAGGCAGGCAGTCAGTCAACTCTACGCTGTGCCCAGGAGGGGCTGTGCACATGTCTGAAGTTAGGAGGGTTTTTCTCAATTCACAAGGCAGCACACTCCATGGCTGGACAGCTCTGACTTTGAGAACTGTCTTCCTTATGCTGAACTGAATTGTGAACTCTGTCACTTAGTCCATATCTTATTTGCTTTTAGAAAGATTTATTTTTATTTTATATGGTTGCCTGCGTGTGTGTGTGTGTGTGTGTGTGTGTGTGTGTGTATGTGTGTGCACTGTGCATGTACCTAGTCCTTATGGAGCCAGAAGAGGGCGTTAGATTCTCTGGAACTAGATTTAATGGAAGTTGGTTGTATGCTGGGAACTGAACCCAGGTCCTCCGCAAGAGAAGCAACTGCTTTTAACCACTTTACCCACTGAGCCATCTCTTGAGCCCATTCCTTCCTCCCTATCTGTCTGTCTGGAGTAATTTTATTTTTATGTGTGTGAGTTTTGACTGCATGTGTATCTGTGCACCACGTGGTGTTGGATCCCGTGAAACTGTAGCTATCGATGGTTGTGAGCCACCATGTGGGTGCTGGGAGCTGAAGCTGGGTCCTCTGCAAGATTAGCAAGTGCTCTTTACCGCTGAGCCATTCTGTAGCCTTACTTGAATCTTAACCTAGTTCTCTCCTGGGGTCGCAGGGACAAGTTGCCATGAAAAGAAACAGAAGCTGATCATATGGAACCTATACTTCTCTGTGGGATCTGCCTTCTCGATTTGCCATTGTTCTGAGCAAGCTACTGTGCCTGTCTGCTCTTTAATCTGCCCTGCAGTGTTCCTTGGACTGTCATTTTCCATGACAGTTGTGGTTATGGTTCACATGCAGCTGCTATCACTGCATCTCATTCCACCAGCTGCAGGCATTTGAATCAGGGTAGGCCTTCTAACCTAAGGGAGATGCAAGTCCCCCGTGGTCCAGTATAAAGAACCCCCTCCCTGCCATATTCATCCTACTTCTGGTGCTCGAAGTCCCTTTCATTTCATTCCATGGCTCTTACCTGTCATTCTTGTACCATGTTAAAAATTCTACTGGGAGGCAGCATGTGAGAGGCAGCAAATCCATGAAGGTCATCCTGCATCTGTGCTGCCCTGTCTGGTTTCTAGTGCTTAGAGCAGTGCCTGCCCTGGAGGCTTTGCAACCTGTCTTGTTCGTGGGTGCTTGGATAGCTGCCAGTCAGCTGTGGGCTGAGCTCTGGACCATCAGCAGCCCATGGAGAGCCCACCCTGTGGCCTGAAGGTTTCAAACTTGTCAAGAGGTGCAGAGGTGAGAGAGGGGAAGCAGGCAGCCTGAGCCTCTGATTCTTGATCTCTTTGAGTCTTGCTGTCTCTTCCACAGTACCAGGCTTTGTCTTTGGTCTTGGCAGATTCCCGCTGGGTTTCTTTCACTTCTGTTTAGAATTTGACAGGACTGAGTTCTGGACTGCCCAGTAGGACTGCTTTTCTCTTTGTTCTACACTCTGAACTAAAACACTTGGGAAGATGTTTTTGTGGTCTGACAGGCACCTCCCTAGCTTTTTTTTTTAAATCCTTTTTAGTAGTTTGAAATCAAAAGCATTGTTTCTTTTGTATATCTGTCGTTGAAAATGTATAATTTTATATACCCTTTTCTGTTTAACATATCAAAATCTGAAAAAAAAATTTTCTGCTGCAGGTACAGAAGGGCCAGGGGTCAGCATCTCTGAAGAGAGACAAAGTGTCACTGAGAACTCTGGGACAACCATCATTTACAATCCCTACGCTGCCCTTTCCATAGAGCAGCAGCGACAGAAGCTGCCTGTGTTCAAGGTATGGCGTGTCTGTGGCCCACATCATGAGCTTGTCACCGAGGGAACAGGACTGTCACTGAATGGTTCTATTAAGTTGTGGTGCATTAGAGGAGCCCCACTCCATTCTAGTGTTTATGCGTGTGTGTGTGTGTGTGTGTGTGTGTTTTGGGAGAAGGAGAGAGGGGAAGAGAGAAAGGAGAGAGCACATACCCTTTAAGATTGGGAAGTCCTTACGATTTTTAGATCTTGCATATTAGGAAATGGGAAGAATCGGGAAGGCATTCTTTTTTTTTTTTCTTCCTCTTCATGACTATCAGTTATGAGCATTTTCTGATGCAGAAAATGACTAACACAGTGAACTTCTGTGTATCCAGAGTCAACATGTTATCAACATATGGCCAGTTTTTGCTTTCTTTTAGTGGAGTTGTTGGTATTTGGGCGTCTATCTTTGGGAGAGATCATTTGGTACTCTTATCCTTAGTGAGACAGTGCTGGGATTTTGGTGAGGTTGCCAGATACTCGGCTTTATGAGTGCAGATGAGTTGGCGAGTACTCAGCTCACCAGCGACCAGAGCTTAAACTTGAGGACATTAAGAACCACTTTCTGTATGGCGACTGAAGTCCGTCAGTACCATGGACACTTGATGGGTCTGTTGGCAGCGCCACATGGCAGGCCCCTTGCAGCCAGAAAGTTGGCTCAGAGGTGGCCAACTGTTGCCGATGAATCCTGACTTCAGCCCGTGGCCGGCATGCTGAGGTTTGCCTCCTTCGTGCAGTGTCTCTGGAGTGACTTGTGTAGGCATGCATGCCGATCTTTCTGTTGGACAGAGCTGGGTGGAAGAGGGCAAGGTTTGGTTGCTTGTAGTTTTTTTTTTTTTTTTTTTTTTTGTGGTACTGAGGATTTAATCTAAGATGTGCAGGCAAGTGCTTATCCCCTGTGCTGTGTCATATCCCCAGCACTTATTTTATTTTATATTTTGAAACAGGTTCTTGCTAAATTGCTTAGGCTGGCCTTGAACTCACTCTGTAGTCCAGGCTGGCTTTGAACCTGTGATCCACTTACCTCAGCCTTCTGTGTTGCTAGGATGACGCGTCTGTGCCACCAGCTCCACTAAGACAGTGGTTCCTTAGACTTGGGGTTCCCTTCGTTTAGACACTGCTGGTAATACGCTTCTACTAATGTGTTCTTTCTCCACATAGCTGTGGAGCAGCAGCCTTCTCATTTAGCTAAGTTGCCTTGTTTGGAGGTTTACATGACCTTAAACATTTCAGTCAACCTAATCGTCTCTGGGTTTTTTTCTCAGGTGACTGGTGTTATCCATTGTGTGTGGCTGGGTGGGACCCTCAGGATGTTAGATGACAGGCTCACCATTGCTTCCTCACACTGAGGGGCACCATCTTTGAGTCACGATGAAGTGGCGGGACTCTGGAATAGACTTCAGTGTCCCACCCTGTTTCATCATTCACCTGCTGGGTGACCTTGCTTCACCATTGTAAGCTTCCATTTCCTTATCTGCGATACGGGCTAATCGCACCTGCCTGTAGGATTGCTATGAGGCCAGGATGAGGTCACCTGTGGTGTTTATAAGGTGTCCAACTCTTAACTACCCAAGTACAAAGGAAGAGGCTGTTTACCGAGTATATACATGTTGACATTTCTTAACTGCCCATCATTTTCTAGCTGTCATATAAGTGAAGTGAAACCGAAATAAAAACAAGTTGAGCCTCTCGAGAAATGAAGAGAACTAAGGCATACATTACTGATAGAAGGCAAAGCAGAACCTGTGAGCTGTTGGACTCTTGAAGGATGTTAAAGATGGACTAGGAGGTGAGAAGAGAGTGTTGCTCTCTTACCTTCTCTCCTGTTCAGACCAAACGTAAAGGCAGCTTCATGAGGTTTGTGGAGGAGCTTGGTGAGGTCCTGGCCTTGATCCCAGCATCACCATAACTACAGTGGACAGAAGCTGACCAAAGCAGCCGCCAGTCTTACCCCCTCCGCATTTCCAAGGTGTCCTTCCTTGACTTCCCTCTGTAGCCATCACTCTCTCCAGGGTATGGACGCTGCTGTGAAAGGTGTCTTATGCCTGCCAGCTCCCTGGTCTGAAGTTCATCCTGTCCTTGCTGTATTCCCAGGTTCACTAAGCCTGGTGACAGTACCTCCCTGTTTCTCCCTGTCTTCATCCCAGCCATCTTTTTGTCGTGTCTGGCCATGTTGAGCTAAAGCACACAAAGCTGGAGTCACTGCCTTGTCTTTCTTCCTGTCCACATCATTGCGAGTGCTGCTGTCCTGTTTTCTACAGATGCAGCACCTGCCAGTACCATATCGGTCAAGCATAGCCTCTGTTCCTTCTGAACTCAGTTCCAAACCAGTGCCCTCCCAGTCAACTTCGATCCCAAAGTCCCTCCTCCTCAGCCTCCATGCTGGGATTACAGGTGTGTGCCATCACACCTGGATTCATGGGTCTTCATAAGTCCTCTCCAATAGTCTACACATACCTTCTTTTAGTTTCCTTCTCCTCTCTTCACTTTTAAAAATTACTTATTTATATATTTTATGTGTATGAATGCTCTCTTTGTCTCATTGTACTCCTGCATGACAGAAGAGGGCATCAGATCCCATTACAGATGGCTGTGAGCCTCCATATGGTTGCTGTGAATTGAACTCAGGACCTCTGGAAGAGCAGCCAGCGCTCTTAACTACTGAGCTATCTTTTCAGCCTCTTCTTTTCTTTCCTTTTTTATTTTTATTTTTATTTTTAAAGATGGTTTCTCTGTGTAGCCCTGGTTGTTCTGGAACTCTCTCTGTAAACCAGGCTGGCCTCCAACTCAGAAATCCACCTGCCTCTGCTTCTCTAGGGCTGGGATTAAAGGTGTGCACCACCACCACCACCTAGCTTTATTTGTATTTCATTTGTGTGTGGGCATTTGTATAAATTCAGGTTCTTGGGTTCTACCTAGCTCTACTGTTTAGAAATCTGGATGGTAAAGGTAAGAATCTTCATTTTCTTTCTTTAAAAATTTTACTTTAATTAGTAAAAATGAAACAATCACATTCACAAAAAAACCTAGGCTCACAACCATAAATATAAGAATCTTCATTTTTAGCAAATGATCCCAAACTACTTTCTCATTAAGACCTGAGGACTGCATGTCTACATCCAGGTATAACACATTAACAACTCCTGGATAACCAGGAGCTTATTTGCAAGCTAGAGCGTGTCAGCATCCCAGCTCCCATCCCCACCAGATACCTCCATGGTATGACAATAGATGAGCAGAAACCTGGTCAGAGAGGGAGCCCCAGGCAGGTTTCCTTCCAAAGGAGGCTTTGTAGGATGTGTCTGCAATCAGAGTTCAGAAATGCCTTCTGAAGGTAAGCAAATGGGACACTGGGATTGTTTGGAGCTTTTCAGTGGTCCAGACTACTTCCACTGAGCCAACACAGAAGGCTGAGTTACCTCTGGATGTTTTATTGTGAACTTTAGTTTGACTGTTTTTCCATGCAAATAAATAAAACCTAATTTTTAATGGGTAATGCATAAATGTTCTATAAAACTTCAGAGCTCTTGAATGCCTCTTCCTCACCCCTTTACCCTCCTTGGATGTGGCAGTGTTATTTCCTTTCTTTAAAATACAGTACTAGGGTCCTGGGAGATGCTCAGTGGGAAAAGTGTCGTATGAGGAACTGAGTTTAGAGCCCAGCACCCAAGGAACAAATTGGGTGTGGCCTTCATGTGCCGGTAACTGAAGTGCCATGGGGGCCAGAGACAGGAAGGTGGCTGGCCTTGCTGGCTGCCAGCCTCTTTCGAGGTTCAGTGAGAAGCATGCGCACCCCCGCAAAGATCTGTGCACAGTGTGCACACACATATATCATTCACACTAGTCTGTTCCTTGCTGTTTTTCTTAGCGTATCTTCTGGGTGTTTGTTCTTTTAAACAACCACGAGTTGTTTGATTATTGAGAGCATTTCATTATTGTTTTAACAACACACTTGTGACACACATTTAGACTGTTGGATTTGTGTGTGTGTGTGTGTGTGTGTTGAACCAGGGTCTTATCCAGCCCAGTCTGGCCTTGAACTTGTGATGTAGCTGGAAATGACCTTGAACTCCTGATTTTTCTGTCTTTATCTTGTAAGTACTGAGAGTATAGGTGTGCACCACCACTCTTTTTTTTTTTTTTTACTACTGTGTGTGTATGTGTGCATGTATTAGTATGCCTGCAGCATTATTTCTTATAGGTGAAAGTCCTTATTGAAGAGGTGCGAGTATTCAGAGTATTCACATATTCTACAAGCATTTCATTCATATCTTGGCTCATGCTGACATCAGTGGCACCTGAGAGTTGAAACCACTTTGTTTTTGTTTTTTTTTAAAGACTTATTTATTATTTATATAGCATTCTGCCTGCACAGGAGAAGAGGGCACCAGATCTCCTTATAGATGTTTGTGAGCCACCAGTGGTTGCTGGGAATTGAACTCAGGACCTTTGGAAGAACATCCAGTGTTCTTAACCTCTGAGCCACTCTCCAGCCCCACTTTGATTTTCTGAGTCAGGGTTTCTCTGTGTAGCCCTGGCTGTCCTAGACTTGCTTTGTAGACTAGGTTGGCCTCAAATTCACAGAAATCCACCTGCCTCTGCCTCTCCCTCTCCAAGTGCTGGGACTACAGGCCTGGCATGGAACACATTTTAATAGTTCTTTTTAAAATTTTTAGTAGTTTTAATATAGTTTAAAAATTTTTAATAGTTCTTTTTAAAATTTATTTTCCTCTAGAAACAACTTATTTCATAGAGTTTAAATATGTTTTCTTGGGTCTTTGAGACAGAATATGGTTACTTATGATGTTGTCTTATTTTTTTTCCCAGCTTAGGAACCACATTTTGTACTTGGTAGAAAACTATCAGACAGTGGTGATTGTCGGAGAAACGGGTTGTGGGAAGAGCACCCAGATTCCTCAGGTAAGTGTGTGTTAATATCCTTCCATGCAGGTTTTAGTGTGGAGGACTTTGTGACTTCAGGATGCCCTTTACTGTCATTGCCATGATCAAGGTCTCTTTCAAGAACTACTTGTCAGGGGCTGGAGAGATGGCTCAGAGGCTGAGATCACTGGCTGCTCTTCCAGAGGCCCTATTCCCAGCACCTGTTTGGTGGCTCACAACTATCTGTAACTTCAGTTTCTGGGAATCTGAAGCCCTCTTCTGGCTTCTTCAGGCACAGGCACACAGGTGATGCACAGACATACCACAAGTATTACACCCATACATATAAAATAAAAATAAATAAATCTTTAAAAAAAAGACCTACTCATCTCAGATATTTTTTGTTAAACTTCTGAACTTATGATTTTTTTTGTTAATAATAGAATTAAATTGTTTTCAATTAATTATACTTCCAAAATTATAAGAGTGGTCATTCTCTGAAAGGAACAATATTAACTCATTCAGAGATGTGCACGGCATAGCTCTGTCCTCATGAATCACATTTGAATACTGCTATAGCAGTAAGTAAAGTTCCCCATTACAGAATCATGTGTCGCAGCGGAAAGAACTTGTTTTATTAATGTCTGTGGATAGGAGTGGAGAGAAAGATCAGGAAAGGCCTTGTGAAGGAAATGGCATTTGAAATAGATCTTTGGATGATTGATGGGTTGGATGGGAAGATCTCCAACCCAGCGAATGCTGTGACAGGCCTGACATAGATACTTGGTGGAGAAGCGTGCTATAATATAAGGTCAGAATGTGTCCAAGGGCCTTGGCTTGACAGGTGAGAAGTAACTGAGAATCCATGCAGCTTTTTCTTGTATTGAAGTATAAAATGCACATGGGAATGTGGTTATATCCTGATTGTATCGTGTGCTGCATTTTTACATTTGTTACTAGTACTCAGTTGAAGACACACAGTGGAACTTCAGAAGCCTTCTGTGGCCCCTGTAGTCTCTGCTTGCCCCTCACACATAGGCAAGGGTAACTCCATTCCAGCTTCTAAGGCTGTTCCTTGTAATGATATCATTATAATGTATTTAGCATATTATATTTTACATACATACATACATACATACATAGAATACATAAATGAACTACATATGGACATAGACATATAATACATATACATGTATATGCATCCACACATTTTTTTCCTGCTTTTTTGACATAGGGTCTCTCTACGTTGCCCTGGCTGACCAGGAGCTTGCTGTGTAGACCAGTCTGGCCTTCTGGCCTTGAATTCACAAAGATGCTCCTACCTTTGCCTCTACGTGTAGTCTAAATTTAAATTTCATAGTATATTGAGGTGACAGGTTATTTTCATGGAAGTCATGTGTCTTTCATGTGGCACAGCTGCTGAGAGACATCTTGTGTGTGTTTGCTTGAATTCAGAATGCAGAGTTTCAGACTTTGTTGAAGCTTAGATTTGCTGGCCTTGAACTCCAGCTCTTGGGTTTTTATCTGCTGCCTCAGACACATCCTGTAACCTCTTTATTCCGTCATCTGAATGCTGTTGATGCTGCAGTCCTTGCGGTCAGTCATGTGGGAATTTGCATAAGGCGCTCACTTAGTAGACCTTGGGAATGTCCTTGTAATTCTGCTTGTATCTGTGTTGGTTGGGGTTGTTGGCAGTGTCTCATGTGTGTAACTACTATGAGACAATAGTTTTTATAGTGAAACACATTATTACATCACTGTTCCTCACTGTCATTTTTAACTAGTTTAGACTAAGCAAAGTCGTAGAAGCTAACGTAGTACCTTCTGCTCCCTGTGCTACTTGCATAAGATTTTTAATGTCCCTCTAGGCCTTGTCTGCAGCCATGACATGTCCTTCTTTACCACTGTTAAAGGGAATTTGTTTTGAGGAGCACTGTTCTTCTCTCTCTCGTTTACATATTTGACTCCTTACATGTATTCATATGATTCATGGACAGCTGTGTTTTCACAGTGTAAAGTCCAGTACCATGTTAACTTTATTGCTTAAATTGTTTCATGTTTTACAGTGAGAAGCCCTTTCTTTTGCTTCTACCTTCTTTTAAAAGTTTCCATTCTTTTTTGACCAGTACTGAACCTGGTCAAAACAAGATGTTGCTCGTCTTCCATGGGCTGTGTTTGAGCTTTTTCTCCTTTTATTAGAGATGCCAAAACCCTGATGCTAGGGTCTGATTGCTGCTGAGGCGTCACCACTGACTCAGCAGGAGGGCGTTGGGGACACAAGTGTGGATATGCGCTCTCCCCTACCTTCTGGAGGGATGCTTCTGTCTCCCTGTATGCAGCACTCTGAGTCGAGATCAGTCCCCATGGGTTTGCTTGTGCTGAAACTTCTGATTCCAGTCCAAAATAATAGGACTTGTTTCTGCCTCTCATTGTTAACTTCTTGTGTATTTATATGTTTGTTAGATCCCAGTATGTGTGTATGTACCTATGTATAACATAGTCGTAGAATTGCTACCTCCTACATTCTTGTGGATTTTACTGACATTTGCCCACTAGATCACAGCATTTTAGAAGGTTGTTTCTGTCTAGCCTTTCGGCATCAGTGATGGTACAACTCTCCATGTCACTCGGTTTGGTCAGTGAGGTTTCCACCATCACTCAGCCTGGTTCTTTTCTTCTCCTCCCCCTGGTGTTTCTGGGATTGTGTTGCCATTTGAGCATAGAGTCATCCATCTGTTAGTGTTTGTTTTTCTTTCTGTTTTCCCAGGCCTTTACTGGTTTTGGCTATTGGGTTTTTGAAGAGTAATGGAATACAGCTGGGTTCTGTATCAGATGATCCACCCAGAGTTCTTATCTTTCTCCATCCTGTCTCCCTATTTCCACTGCCCTTTCCCCCTGTCTGCTTGGTCCTAAGCACTACAGACAGCCATTCTCTTTAGTTTCAAATTATCTTTCTTTTAAACATTTTGTTTTTATTGTTTCTTTTCTTTTTGTTTGTTTTTGTTTTCTGAGACAGGGTTCCTCTGTGTAGCCTTGGCTGCCTAGAACTCACTTTGTAGAGCAGGCTGGCCTCGAACTTCTGCTTCTGCCTCCTGAGTGCTGGGCTTAAAAGCATGTCACAACACCTAGCTGTTATCTTTTTTTTTGAACCAATGAATATGTATATGAATTTCCAATATTAATTTTTCTGTTATAGAAGTAATATGCCCATCATTTTCTAAAAAGAAAGTTAAGTTTGATAATTAGTAGTCTGTTTAGCCATGTCTCCACACTTTACAATTCTTTCTTCTGTAGACTGAGAGCTGTTGTGACTGGATAGCTTTTCCTTGCTTGTTAAAGCTATAATGCGTAGACATTGTGTGGGACTGGGGAGTCTTCAGGCTGAATCTCTTGGTTCTTCTATCAGATTTGCTGTGAATGTAATTTCCTAACAACACCAAACCTGAGATCTGCCATCCGTCAAATAATTTGCCCAGTTTTGCTGCAGGATGACCTGTGTTGTTTCCTTTCTTGGTGCCTCAAGCATAGCTCAGGGTCACCTGGAGGGAGGGTTGTCCGGAAGCTGCTGTCAGATGTGAACCCCGCTGTGGTTGTATTTGCAGTACCTGGCAGAAGCTGGTTGGACAGCCGAAGGACGAGTGGTCGGAGTGACCCAGCCTCGAAGAGTAGCTGCTGTGACGGTAAGTTTCTCTTTGTGTTGTAGATTGTGCCTGTCCCTTCTCTTTCCTCAATCAGCTCCTTATTTCTTGAAGAAACAAAACCAAACAAATTAGTAGAAGTTACTCTTTAAAAATTTAATTCAAGAAGAGCTATGAGTGGAAATTTTGCAGAATTAGTAACTGTGTGCTGTGAACCTTTTAGTAAAGTACTTAGGGAATAAAAGTAAATATATTTGCTTAAAGCCTAACTATGCCAGCATGAGCATTGAGAATGCCTGCGAGTGTCATTCCATGTTTCTCAGCAAGCTGGGGAGTGACTGGCTGGGTGGGTGGCTGCAGGCTGGATAGGAACACTTACAAGTGTGGGGTTATGGCCATGTTTACATGCATTCACTAAGACAGAAGAGCACATGAAGTAAAATAGTAAAATGGGGCACCTATGGACTCTAGATGGACATTTTTTCATCACAAGAGAATTTATTAAAGCTTCAAAACAGAAAATAAGATTACAGAAAGCCTTCATAATGTTTTCACAGTGATTTTTCCCCCTCTTCTCTTATTTTCTTTTTGAGACAGGGTCTCATGTAGCTGTAGCTATATGAACTTGAAGCAGTCCTTCTGTCTGAGTATCTCAGATACTAGGAGTGGTGGTATGTGCCTTTAGTCCCAGCAGAGGCAGTGGGAGCTCTGTGAGTTCGAGGCCAGCCTGGTCTATATTCTAGGCCAGACCAGCCAAGGATACATAGTGATACCCTGTGTCAAAAAAAAAAAAAAAAAAAAGCAAATAAACAAACAAAAAACCCCACCAACAAATCAAACAAATGTGAGGAGCTATACCTGGCCTATTTTTCAAATGTATGTTATAAGGGAGGAGGAGATGATCTTTCTGCTTCTCTTCCTTTATTGATACAGCACCAGGATTTTCATTTTAAGATGTGCAACATTTAAAAGATTACTTTATTATTTTGTGTATATGGGTGTTTTTCCTGCCTGTATGGCAGTATATTGCATTTATATGGTGCCCATGAGGCTCCAGAAGAAAGCATTTAGTTGTAAGTCACTGTGTGGGTGCTGGGAATTGAACCCAGGTCCCTCTGGTTGAGCAGGTAGTGCTCTTAACCACAGAGCCACCTGCCTGTCCCCCCCCCCCATACAGTAATTTTTTAAAAAAACATGTTTGAGAATATTTGAATATGGTCTTAATATATCATTATTATTATTTTTCCTTCTCTTCCCTTTCTCCTCTCTTTTTCATTCTCCTCTCCCCTTCCCCCTACTTCTTGCTGTTTCTGTGCTGGAGCTAGAGCCCAGGGCTTGCTAGCCAAGTGCTAACCATTGAGCCACATGCCTGGCTCCGATATGAACCTCCTGATTTACACTTTTGTTTCCTGGAAACTGCGGACTTTGCTCTTTTCCTTTTTGTCCACAGGTTCAGTAGGGAGCACCCCCACCTTCCTACCTACTTTGCCTACTTGAATGGGTTTTGTTTTTCATAACGATATGGATAATTTTCCCCCATAAACTCTGGCTTGATAAACTCTCTGGTTTGAGCTCTCTGTTCTATTACCGTGCACTGCTGGCATCTAGCTGTGCTTCATTTCTTTTGTAAGTGCACTGTGTAAGTATATCTCCTTTGAGTATTGATCAGTGAGCACAGAGTTGTATGCTCTTCTCTAGGACTTCCTGGAAGCTACAGAGTTGGCAGTTGGTTTTGTGTTTCAGGGCTGCCAGTTGAATGCAAAGCCCAGCGCTGCTGGGCCAGTGCTGGGGCAGGCTCCCACCCCAAGCCTGTTGCTGATTATTTTTAGTCATGTTTATTCCATTCAGGTCCTTTTCATCTGTACCTGAGAACTTTGAATCTTTTTAGTGCAGAAGTGAATATTTAGAATGAGAGATTATATAATATGTTGCAACTACTAAAAGCAGGTAATGCCATAAGCATGAAAAACATCCAGAGAGATAACATGTTCTTATCAGTTAAGTGTGCCTGACAGACACAATTGTACTAAACTTTCCTCCCTGAGTTTTGGCTGCCTTCCACTTATGGATGGCCCGTGCACACAGCAGTAATTTTCTGTTATTTCCTGTGGAGAGAGAGCAGCCTTTTTCTCCTCTGTGGCATGCTCTTCATGCTTTTGTTTTGTTTTTTGACTCTAGAAAGTTTTCTTTAGCTTGGAGCTGGTTATCAATAGCATGGCATAAACTTCTGGGATCATGGTTAATTTTGGGAAATCTTCTCATTCTTTGCTGCATCCATTGTTGGTCTAGGGCACCTCTGAAGTCTGACTCTTGTCTGTGCCCCTGGCACTGTTCTCCCTGGCTTGCCTTCGACTTTGCTTGATTTAGTATAAACCTGACGTTGCTTTGACAGTAGCTTTCTGTGGCTGAACGCTGCATTCCTCCTGTCTTCTGGTAACTCTTGCCCATTCATGCTTTTGTTCTTACCTTTTGAGACAAGGTCTTCATTAACTCAGGCTGGCCTTATCCTCTTGATCCTCCTGCTTCTACCTCTGTAATGCTGAAATTGTGGGGACGGGGAGAGCGAGAGGGAGAGAGAGAGCAAGAGAAAGAAAGAAAGAAAGAAAGAACTTTTTATGGAGCAGTTTTCCCTGTTTATTGTTTGAAATCCGTGTTCATTTTAACTCTAAGTCTGTAGCTACAGATAACATCCCGTGCAACTACAAGCTTTCTCTTGACAGAACAAAGATTGCTTAAGTATATGAGCGATGATGAGCTGCCACGTTTGGAATGCTGTCTCAGAGATGTGCTATGTGTATAAACTGAGCCCAAGAACAGACTCCAGAAGTTATGCTTGATCTGTGAGAGGCAGTTTAGTAAGGAGGGTCACGGTCTCACCAGTCCAGGTTAAACATCCAGACCAGGCCCTCCTCCACCTGAGATCCGGAACTGTGGAACCCGTGTGTTTGTGGCCATGAGTGAGTGTCCTGCAGTATCTCGTAAGAACTCAGGTCCACTGTCATGCAGCAGTCATTCTGTGACTTGGATCTGTTGGTTTGACGGAGTTGTGGCGAACATAATGTAAACAGTAGAGGTAAAAACTTATTAAAAAAAGCCAACAGAGGGTCAGAGAAATGCCTGAGCAGGTAAAGGTGCTCGCTGCCAAGCCTGATAAAGTGAGTTTGATTCCCAGAGCCCACATCATGGAAGAAGAGAACTTCTCCCACAAGTTGTCCTCTGGCGCTCACAGGCACACTGTGATACAGGTACCTACACGTCTGCACATACCCACAATAAATAAATAGATACATAAACAGACACAAGCAAACAAACAAAGCCAACCAGAATACCACCCTGTGTGATTATAAATGGCGAGACAAAAAAGGTTTGAGAAGAAATCTTATGTACATAGCTAATGTGTCTATGTACTTATTGGAAGATAAGCGCTTGTACCCTTAGCCTAGCCTGGCCTGGATCTGACAGACCTGCTTCAGCCTCCTGGGTGTTGGCATTATAGATGTGTGTCACTACACTTAGGTAAAGCATTAAAAAAATTATTTGTAATTGTGTGTATGTGTGTATGCATGCTGGTGCCCATGGAGGCCAGAAGCTTTTATTCCCCTGGAGCTAGAGTTAGAGGCAGTTGTGAGCCACTGAACGTGCATGCTGGGAATTTATAACATGCATGCTGAGAACAGAACATGCATGCTGGGAACAGAACTTGAGTCCTCTGCAAGAACAGTACATGCTCTTAACCACCAAGCCATCTCTCCAGCCTATGCACCCATGGTTTTTATATGCATATTTATACAAATAGTGAGAGCAAGAGTAGAAGAGTTTGGTTTTACTTTCTAGTCTCAAAATGGTTCTTTTTATAGGCGATTGGCTCGTTTTTTTCTCAGTCTTCCCAGCCTGTTTCCCTGCAGGTTCCCAGTCCCTCTACACAGATCCTCTTGTACCCTTTTTCTGAGATGTGGAGGGTTAGCTCACAACAACCATGATAGCTAAGCCTCCTGGGAAACTCCAGGTATGGAGAGATACACCCTCCTGAGGCAGAGCTGGGCAGGGTGCCTCTCTAGTTTCATAAGATGTTTTGAAAGACTGTGTGGTGTGGACTGACTGCTTGATGATTGATTCTGAGTTGATCTTGTCAGATCTATAATTTCAAGTCCCTGGGTGGAGCTTCTTCTGATCTTCATGTGCTTATCAATTTCTTATGCACTGATGGCAGATGGTGCCGGGTTGCACTTGGCAGGGATGGCTGAGTGATGGGAGTCTCTGTGCCCTCCTGAGTGAGGGCTGCCTCAAGTCCTCTCTTAGAGCAACTGAATTCCAAACTCAGACTAGTGACTGTGGGGTTTGGGGCTGCCTGGCCTGGAAGGAGAGTGATACACACCTGTTTCCTCTGGCTTGGTGTGCTGGGCCCTGGAGCCTCAGGCTTAGCTTTGTTTTGTTTTGTTTTTTTTTCAGTCAGGCAGTTTTGATAGCAAATATGAAACTTTCTTGAAAAAACAATGCTGGTTCGTGTGTTGAGGTTGTGGGAGAAGTCTTGTGTAGTTGCCCAGTCTGCCCTTGATCCTCTCAGCTCCAAATAGCTGGGTTTACAGGCATAAGCCTGGCTTTATTTCAGATATTTTCAATTAGTAAACTTTGAATGGTCTTTTGGAGATAGTTTATGGATCTGGCTAGGTGATTTTTTTTTTTTAACTTCCCTACTCTCACTTTGTGTATGTGTGTGTGTACATGTGTGCAAACTAGAAGGCAACCGCAGGTGTCATTCCCCAGGTGCCACCTTGTCTTTTGGAGACAGGGTCTCTCTTTGGCCTGGAGCTCATTGGGAGGCTAGCTTTAGGAATCCACCCGTCTTCATGCTGGGTGGATTTTCTGTAATATGTCTCCACTCCAGGCTCCATACATGTGGGTGATGGGGCTTGAACTCAGGTCCTTATGCTTACATGGCAAACACTGGGCCATCTCCTTAGCATCCCTTCCCCCCTTTTGTGATAGATTCTTGCTGTATCTCCTAGGCTGGCCTTGAATTTTTGATTCCCAAGGGCTGGGCTTATCGGCATGGGCCACATTCCTTCCTGTACTGCCCTTTCATTTGTAGTTGGATCCAGGGTAGTCCTCCTACTGTCACGTTTGTCTTCTCCTTTACTCTGTTATGGTCAGGTGGATCCTTCATTAGTCTTTTTCTTTTCAGAGAGTAGCCTGCCTTTTTTCAAAACCCAGTTCTTGTTTGAATAAGCTTTTTACGTACATTTTCTTTGGTTCCTTTTTTTCCTTTCCCTTTTTTCTCTGGTACTGGTCGTTTAACCCAGTGCTTTGCATATGATAAGGAAATGCTCTACCACTGAACTACAGCCACTGCTCAGTTTCCTCAGTATTGATTTGTAAAATCATTATGTGATTTTCCTTTTATTTTTGTATGCTCTCTGCTTTGTTTTGCTGTTGAGAGAGGATTTTACTGTGTTCCTCTGGCTGGCCTTGGTCTGCTATGTAGACCAGTCTGGCTTCAAACTCCCAGAGACCCTCTTACCCTAGGATTGAAGGCGTTCACCACCCTTAGCCCTTGTGTGTTTTAAGTTGTTCCAAGACCATTACAGAATGGAGAGATGTATCAGTTGATTGGTCAGTGTTCACTGACCTGCTGTTTTTCTTTTCATTGTTCATATACTGTTAGCATACTTTTAAAAAACTCTTTTATTTACATCTTTATATTTCTTTCTCCCTACTCCACCCCAATCCTTTCCAATACCCAAACGTCAGGTATGAGAGTAAAAGGGTTACTGGGAATGAGGGCACAGTCCTCTTTGCTGCCTCCTGCTGCTTAGGGTTGTTGGGGTCCCTGGAGCCACTCCAATCCTCATTTCAGGAGATCTCCAACTTCTTGTCTTACTGCATCAACAGCAGCTACGAGTTGCAAGGGGGAAGCACCAGCAGCCTTGTTCTTTCTTGGAGCTCCTCAACACTCTCTGAGCTCTGGCATTTATTCTCTCTAAGGAGTCCTCAGATTTAAATCTGCAGCTGGCAAAGAGCTGCTCTCAGAGCCCACACGAGGCAAATAGTCTGCTGCTGGGAACTGTCTGAATCAGTCCCACATCCTATACCTGGACTAAAACAAAAACATGTTCATATCCACAACAACATACTGTGTAATCTGACCTTTACATTTTCTGTAGTGCGTGCTCCGTGCAGTCGTTGCTGTGTCTCCATTCTCATCATGGTCTTTCTTCCCAAAGGTTTCCGGGAGAGTAGCTGATGAAAGGGGTGCGGTGCTGGGCCATGAGGTGGGCTACTGCATCCGCTTTGATGACTGCACTGACCCAGTGGCAACAAGAATTAAGGTGAAGTTCTCAGAGTGACATTCAGAGTATGGATAAGGGAGGGGATTACCTTGGGAATCAGAGCATGTGCAGGCTAGGGCAGAAAGGTCCCCTAGGGACATCTGTGAGGATCAGAGCTGTTTGAGTTTTAGCACAGGCAAGAATGCAGAAATAAGATTTATTTCTGGTCTACAGCTGACAAGGCCGAGCTTGGGAGGTCAGTGGTTTACCCTTTATGTGTTTGCTGGTGTCTGTGTGAGGAAGCAGAGTTCTCGTTTCTTATGCACACTTGGCTTTTTCAGCTGACTCTCCTGCTGTAAATACAGAAACAAAACTGTACACAAACGTGGTGAACTGGTCTAAACCAGTACAGTGTGGCATCCATGGTGGTTGACTAGTTAGAACTGTCTAACATAATGGATTCTAACATAATGCACACTATGTCAAGGGGTACTTGAGATGATCTGAGTGAACACAGTAGCCATTTGTAAGAAAATGGACCTTGGTTTAGTTAGAGTTTCTATTGCTGTGATAAAACCATAACCAAAAACAACTTGGGGAGAAACGGGTTCCTTTTAGCTTACAGCTTATTGTCCATCATCCAGGGAACTCAGGGCAGGGCTGCCAGGCAGGGACGGAAGCAGAGGCCATGGAGGAGTGCTGCTTGCTCAGCCTGCTTTCTTCCACACCCAAGGACCAAATATCCAAGGGTGGCAGTGCCCACAGCGAGCTGGGCCCTCTTCCTCCATCAATTTCTGGTCAAGAAAATGGCCACAGATTTGCTCACTGGTCAGCCTGGTGAGGGAATTTTCCCAGTTGAGGTTCCTCTTCCTAGATGACTGGAGCTTGTGCCAGGCTGATATAAAACTAACCAGGGCCCTTGTTGTCTGGTAAAGGGAACGTGCTTATGCCTTCAGTTGTATGTAACCAGTTAACACTGGGTGGGTGATGAAGTCAGGTGATTCTTTGTGGGTCTATGAGAAACTCTGTCTGCTAAGACTGTCATTGGCAGAACTTTTTACGTTTACTTCTGTGGGGTTGTGACAGCTGGTACCAGGGCTAAGCAAACTATGTTGGAAACACATCTCACTTTGGCGATGACACTGAGGGGCACTCTTAGTCTTGTTAATGCACTGACTTTGATTTGCTTGTTACTGCTCATTTCTGAAACATTTTATTAGTGTTTATTAATCTTACTTAGTGTTAACTGTAACTTGGTGAAATCATTGTATTATGCCATTTGACAAGTGGGGACTGAGGCTCAGAGATAGCAAACACGTGATCTGGGTATTCACAGCAGGGAGAAATAGGACACTGAGCTCCAGCAGGAGCCCGTGCTCTTAACTGCCCGTGCTCTGTTGAGGTTGAAAACATGCTGAGGCGTTATCCCAGACTCACAGCGCAATTCATAGTAAAGGATGGTAAACAGAGACTCACTGTCGACTGTACACTGACTGCTGTTGGTGCTAATGAACAGCTAGGGCAGGTAACCCAGAGATGGAGTTGAAAGGTCTGCAGTCCAGTATGGATTTTTGTTTTTGTTTTTTGTTTTTTGTTTCATTGTCAGATGAATAAGGCTGTTAGGTGTTCCTGCCTGTGCTCTCTGGGGTTGTTCTAATGTGAACAGAGATTATACCTGACCTTGAATCATCAATGTAAATAAATTTCTCTATCTTTGTATTTTTATTTTTTAGTTCCTTACGGATGGGATGCTGGTCAGGGAAATGATGGTTGATCCATTGTTAACAAAATATAGGTAAATATGATTTTCTGTAATAACTTTCCAAAATGCACTTGTGCACTAAGAATCAGTTGGGTTAGCAGCTGGGATTTGGGTCCTCTCAGCTGCCCCCAAACTTGCCTCTTTCTGCCTGTGCTGGATGGTGATGCCTCTTACAGGTAGCAATAGTGAGTACATAAAGGAGACAGGAAAGAAACCTGGACAGAAGCAGGCCCATGTGCATTCACTAGAATGCCTGCTGGTTTGTCTTTCTTCATCTTGCCTTTGACATGCTCCAGGAATTGTAACTACGGAGCGCAGCCTAACAGAGACATGACCAGCCAGTGTTGTGGTCCCCTACTCCTCTTTTATTTTGCAATGTTGGGTATGGAGCTTGGGGCCTTGCATGTGTTAGGCAAGTGTCTCACTTCTGCCCTCTGGACAAGGTTCTATTGAATGTGGTACGTGAAGTCCAGATGAGGGCGTAGCTTCTCCTCCCTCTGTACCCGTTTCCAGGAGCACTAGTGTTGCCACAGCTTATTTGAGGGATGACATCCCATTCTAACTCCTGGCACATGTGTTTCGAGGCTGTCCTCCCCCCTCTTTGGATGTTCTCGTGGCTTAACATCTTTTGAGGTGTCTGGGATTTGTTATTTAATGTGTTCTGTGGTATTATAGAACATACATAACCAGTTAGAACGAGCTATTAAATTCTGCTGGGATCCAGGGTAGGTGGTGTATTTCCTTTGCAAATAGTGTATCATCATTATTTTCATTAATATTGTTGAAACCACGTGTTCCTAGCCTAGGAATGACATCACTGGTAAAGAATGACTTGAGTCTTCTCTTAATTTGCTATCATTACTTGGGGGTTGAGTACCCAGAGGTCTCTCTGGTGGTCGGTGGGATTTTCTGGGGTGTTGTTCCAGTGCTCACTGAGAGTGTCCCTCTGATTCTTAGTGTCATCATGTTGGATGAAGCCCACGAGAGGACCTTATATACCGACATTGCTATTGGCTTGCTGAAGAAGGTAAGACTCCACTGCCAGCATTTTGTTTCTGTGTTTTTGTATTGTTGCCTGGTTAGGAAAGTAATTATAGCAATTTGGAAAATGTAATAGATACAAAGAGCAAAAAGTTATCTCATCATCCTACCCATTCAGAGAAAACACATGAGCCAAATGTTGGTGTGTTTTCTTTCTGTCTGTGTTTGTCTGTGTATATGCTTTGACACAGGTTGGATGATATGTGCTAATTTGTATCTTGCACGTTTAATATTAAGATCATTTCTTTTCACCATGAAATAGTCTTTGAAGACGTGATTATTATTTTAAAGGTTTTGTATTTATGTTAAGGGTATGTGTGTGCCTAAGTGTGTATTGTGTACCACATGCATGCAGGTATCTGCAGAGGCCAAATTAGGACCTCAGGTCTCTGAGAAATGGAGACAGGTAGTTGTGAGCTGCCTGATATGTGTGCTGGGAGCAAGAAGAACCAGTGCTCTTAACCCCTGAGCCACCGCCAAGCCCCTGACAACAGGGTTTTCAATGGCTATGTAATGGCTACTGGTGTCTTCTGCATTTTTCCTGTACTGTTAGGCATGCCTAAATATGTGTCAGGTCTTATGGCATTGAGCACTCTGTAATTAAATATGTTGTGCTTCCATTTCTTTCCTCTTTTTAGCTATTTTCAAAAAATGTTTCAAACATACCTCGGAGTAGAGGTATTTATGACCTTTGTTCACTATCTAGTTTTAGCTGTTACCTCCACTCTCTCTCGTTCCTGCCCTTAATGTTATTATTGGTTTTTTTTTTGTTTTTTTGTTTTTTTGTTTTTTTTATTTGTTGTTTTTCTCTGGGCAAATCCTCAATTGCAAGAGTCTAGAAAGAAGTAGTAGATTGGGATGACCAAGAACTATGGCCCTGGGAAGACTGCCTGTGTGCAAATTTGGACTGCCAAATGTATGCATCTCCAAACCAGTGGCTCCGTGTCTGCATGGCTACGAGCCCATATTGTAACCAGTAGCCGCCTGGGGGTGTTTAACAATATGATCTTTCTTTCATGCTAGTGTATTTTAAAGGCTTTTCATAGCCACATGTGGCTAGTGGCTGCGGCCTGAAGAGGGTAGAGTAGGAACTGTTTCTTGGGGCAGACCTGCTGGATGTTGTAATTTGTCATGAGGCTTAAGTAAGGCAACACAAATCTTAGGATGACATCATACGTATTCCTTTCTACAAATAAGAAAAGGAAGCCTCTCTGTGACTGAGTCTGTCCACAGTGAAGTGAGGGGAAGGTGAGTTAGGTTTCAGATGCCTCCTCAGCCTTGCATCTCGGTATGTGTGCCCATTGCATGACTCTGTTTGTCTCCTGAAGTGGCACATGACTAGGAGGAACACATAAGCTGCCTTCCTTTGGCTGATGATCAGACTTTTTGATATGTATGAGGAATTTTCTCACTCGGTTGTCCCCACTAGGGACAGTGTGGTAAGAGGGCAGTTCTGTCCAGGCCTTACCAGGGTTGAGTAGCTTCACACGGCTGCTCCTGAGGATGGTAGATGTGCTAGGCTAGGTGACCACATTTCTTTGAATAACTGTTAGTGCCCATATTGCTATCTCGGTACCACCATTTGTTATTTCTGGGTTTAATGTACTTTTTCATACTTCTGACTATGAATGCATTCACACTAACCCAAAACCCACATGTGAGGAAAAAGTATTTATTTTTAATAATTTCAAATTCAGTCCTTAAATTGAGGGTTAGAGTTGGGTTAGGGTTAGAGTAAAAGTTTTAAATTACCTTTATATTTTGCAGAACTTTTTGTTGGGTCATAATTTAGAAAATTCTGTACATTTTCAAAATCAGGAAGAATTATGTACCTCACATTGACTTGTGACATAAACAGTCAGTGTTTTTGCCTCACTGATAAGCCTCCTTGTTCTGAGACAAGGTTTCTGTCTAGCTGCGGCTGGTCTTAAACTTGTGATCCTCCTTCCCATCTCCTGCCTGCGGAGTTTACAGGCCTGTGTCACCGTGCCTGCCTATGAACTGTACATTGTCCCACTGTGGTCACCAGAGTTTCCCCATGCCTTCTTTTTCAGATTCAGAAAAAGCGAGGCGATCTTCGCTTGATTGTGGCCTCAGCCACTCTGGATGCAGAGGTAAGGCATCTCTCCTTTTTCTTCTGCATCAATACTGGAATTGACAGACATAACTTTGGGAATGCACCTCCTGCCAAAGCGTGGCTGCGGCCGAGTGACCTGCCTCTTTTGGGGCCATCTGGTGCTCTAGATGTCACACGATGCTCCTTCTTAACTGAGTAGAAAGCAGCCTGTAGGTCACCCAGGGGGTTGATGATCACCGACTTCCTTTTTTCTGTCTCTGCTATTCTCCTGACACGGGCAGCATCTTTTTAATTATTAAAAAGGCTATATTTTTTAATTTATTTATGAAAATTACATACTTCCTTTAATCTTTATTATTATTATTTTTTTGTGCAATTGAAGTTTCTCATCTAATAAGTAGTAATTTCCATGTTAAGTGTTTTTTTTTTTTTTTTTAATTGTTTTTACTTTTTCTATGAGTGGTGAGAGCACACGTGCCATGGCAGAGGTCAGAGGAGAGTGGTGGAATCAGTTCTGTCCTTCCACCATGTGGTCCCCAGGAATGAAGGACATCATGCTTGGCAGTAGGCATCTTTACCAACCAAGCCATCTCATTGGTCCCTATGTTTTTATATGGCTGATGTACTCTCTTGATGGCTAATATTTTACTTAATAAAAAAAAGTTCAACTTAACCTCATTCTTTTGGCCGCTTGCTGTTATATATATTCTACATGCTAAGCCTCCTGCTAGCTACAGGTGCTCCACAGATCTCCTGAGGCCAGGGAAGACGGCCCAAACATAGGGTGTGTAAAGGTGTTCAGGTAACCTAGAAGGCTGCTCTTAATGCCAGCCAGATGGGAGTATCAGGAAGTTGTCACCAAAGAGGTGGCATTTTAGCAAGTTTTGAGATAACATGGCCCTTTTCTTCATGGGCAAAGGAAGAACAGGGCTCCCTGACCATGTGGGAGCCACAAGGAATCCTGAGTTCTGGAAGCTACCAGAACTCTGTCTGCCAGCTCCCACGGGAATGCTCCATCCCCAGGGGTGCTCCAACCCCAGGGCTGCCCCATCCCCAGGGTGCTGCACCCTTAGCCGCTGCTCTGACTTCATCTCCTTCCACTCTGTCTAGTGTTCTTTGTGTACCAGCTCCACTGGTCCCCTTCTAGTCTCCTGAGAAAACCAGGCTTCTCCTTATGATGAGGTACGATTTTTTTCCCAGTCTATTTTTCTTCCAGACATCCCTATGGCTTGGCCAGCATTTTACTCTGATTTTAGAGGACCTCACCTCTTCAGTGAGGAAGCCTTCCTTTAAGGCTTCACCCTGCTGTTTCCATCTGCTTGCAGAGCTTTGTGTGTGTTTCAGTTGCACTGCTTTAGATGCATGTTCAGGAATTGCTTGAATCCTTGAAGATTGAGACTCTGTCTTTCTCATGATTGTTTCCCTCTTGCCTTTCATGGGGTAGTAGGTAGGGCAGTGACTTACCCATATTTGGGACCCAGGAAGATCATTCTTGTGTTGCATTGAGACACAGGAATAGCTATGGAGATAGCTGCCAGTCAGGAGGCCAACTCTGGCTTTCAGGTGAGATGTGGTGAGGGTCTGGCCTCTGCCTTGTTCCCTGTCTTCCTGTGGGTGGAAGAATGCACACTGGCTTGGTGAGAGGTGCCTGCCTGTGTTCCCAGGCTGGCCTGTCAGCTTTTCACAGGCTGTTGGAGCTCTGGGCTTCAGGCTGCCTATGATCACCTCTGGGTTTGAGCGCATTGTTCCCTTGCATTAACTGTCATCTCTGTCACCATGATGTCTGCTGGAATGTTCTCTGGAGGTGTTGTAATTTCATTTCTGATGCTGTGATAACATACCTGGCAAAAAGCAACCTAGAAATGAAAGCATTTATTTTAGCTTTCAGAGAGAAGTAAATTCATACCTGCTTACTTCAGCTGACTTTTTCCTACTTTGTTTAAACATATAATAATTAAAAGGAAGTTTACTTTTAGGTGTATGAGTGTTTTGCTTGCATGTATGCCTTTGCACCACGTGTTTTCAGTACCCATGGAAGCCAGGAGAGTGTTGGATTCCCTGGGACTGGCGTAACGGTTGGCTGTGAGCTGCCCTGTGGGTGCTGGCAGTTGAACCCTGGTTCTCTTGACTCATTTATGCCAGTGCCCTTAACCTGTGAGGCGGCTCTCCAGCCCCACCTTCCCAACTCATGATGGGCTTGAGTCTTCTCCCATCATATAATATAATCAAGACACTCCCTCCCCTCTTGACAGACATGCCCACAGGCTGACCTGATCTAGACAGTCATTCACCGAGAATCCTTCTTCCCAGGCGTTTGTAGACGATGTCCAGGTAACCATTGCAGGAGGAGTCTGACTTGCCTCTGGCTCACTCCATTGCGGTCCAGCTGCGCAGATCATCTCTGTTATCTTTTCACTTTCGTCTTTCTTAAAAATTATAAGCTGAAAAACTGATCCAAACAGTTTTAGTAGTGGTGAAAAATATGATGTTCCAGTCCTCCCCTCCTTAGGCTCAGTAATTAACAAGTATGAACTGCTTACTGATTACTTTCATCGTCTTTTTTTTTCTTTATTTCCCTCTTCCCTTTTCTTAATCTTAACCCCCATACATTCTCCTTGTTCTCTTTCAAATTCATGATCTTTTTTTAAAAAATTAGTTGTTGTTACATGCATCTATGTTTATGCATATATATTCCTAAATATTCCCTGCTTAGTATGGTTCCTGTATGTATGTTTTCAGGGCTGACTCTTTGTCATTGAAAAAACAACTGGTGTGCTTTTCCCTGGGGAAGACTATTTCTCCTGCTCTCACTATTCCTTAGTTGCCTGTAGTTTTTTGTATAGGGTTGAAGCTTCATGGTCTTTCTTGTCCTTGTTAGCATGTCTGTTGTTGACTTGTTCAGCTCATGTTTAGGCAGTCATGTTGGTGAGACTATGCGTCTAGCTTCTGATATTACTTGGAGACACAGTCTCACAGAAAACTCTCTGGTGCTCTCCCTCTTCCACAGTGTTCCCTGAGCCTCATGTGCAGAGGGTCTTTTAATATGGTGTCAAGAGTGTCTTTTAATGTGCCTCATTAAATCTGTAGTAGTTGATGTAGATGATTTCCCAAAATCGTTGTGAAAGGGAGAGCTGAGATTTGTCATTCCTTGGCATGTTTTGATGTAAGGCATGATGGAACTTAAGCAGTACTCACCTGGGCCCAGGGTGAGCTATAGGCCGTTCATTCCCCTTTATCTCTTTCTTGGCTGGACTTCCAGTGCCTATTCCTAAGGGGAGTGTTGAAGGGAGACGGCAGATGTGGGTCTCTTGGCTTAAAGTATGGGATGGGTAGATGTCTGTGTGGGTCTGATATCTGCATTTTTAAGTTAGAGGAAGAGGATGTGAGTAGGCTGAAGAGGCCTAGAGTGAGGAGCACAGGCAGAGTTTGGATTACCTAGCATTTGGATCTGGAGGCCCAAGGATGCTCTGGGTTCATCTTCTGGTCCAAGTTGCTGTGTCTGTAGGGGACAAACTCTAAGTGTATAATGCTGCAACAGGCCACTGGCTCTGGTTTCCCTTGGGGGGATGGCCCAGCCTGTAGAAGAGACACTCCACATCAGGGAGGCAGAGAGGCTGGAGGCTGATTGGATAGTTGCCTCGATTTGTTTAGTGGCCCCATTTGTAGACGCTTGGTTAGGAGAGCAATCACATAGCAGGTGTGATTGCAGAGTGCTCCTTCACCCTCGTATCACAGTCTTCTCCTCAAGCCTGTGGACGTGATGGAAGCTAGGCTGTAGACAGTTCCCACTGTCAGAGGTCTAATTATTTGTAGGGAGATTAATTTCTCTCTTCCATCAGTCCTGGTGAAGGATCCTGATTCCTCTGGGGATGGGTTCCCACTGGATCAGTTAGCATGGACAGGTTTTGTTGGTGTGGGTGGCCATTGGGGAGGGCATAGACATGGCTGCTGGGAGCTCTCCTGTGTGGGCCAGTTGGGAGCAGCTCCCAGCACAGGAAGCTGGAATGAGCCTGCAGATGGCCCTGCAAAGGCTCACATCATTTCCATTGGTCTCACAGACTGTCCTTCCTTTTCACCTTGTTCCATTTCTTAGCTCACTCAGATTCTTCCAGGTGAGGGCCTTCACTTCTCTCTCCTTGATTCTGTCTCAAGATTCATGCACTCTTGAGAAATAGTTACTGCCCTTTCAGGAAAAAAAAAAATTATTATTACTATTTATTTTATGTGTATAAGTATTTCGTCTGCATATATATTTATATACCACGTGCATGCTTAGTGCCCGTGGAGGTCAGAAAAGGGCATCAGATCACCTGTCACTGTAGTAACAGACAGTTGTGGGCTGGAAATTGAATGTAGGTGCTGGGAATTGAACCTGGGTCCTCTGGATGAGCAGCCAGTGCTCTTAACCCCTGGGCCATTTCTCCAGCTTTTATCTGTAAGTTCCAAATGAAGATACAGCATGAAAACATTAAGGACACAGACCTTGTGTCTCTCAGTACATTCGGAGTAGTCTTTAGGAGAGGAGCTCCTGGTTCTTACTCCTCAGCTCTTCCAGCAGCAGGGACTCAGCCGTCCATTCCATCTGGTAAACCTGACCTCACTCACTGTTGTACATGCCATGGTGGTAGCTGTGTCCGGCGATCGCTTAAGTGCTCCTCCTGCAGCCCTGGACCCTGCTGTCCCTGCTCTTCCTGCCTCACTCACTTCCTCCTGGGAGTCCTGAATCTCCACTCTTTTTCCTCAAGGCTGTCCACTCTTTCCGTGGCCCATGGCTTAGCTGACACTGGGTAATGGTGACAGTCTTGAGTGTGTTGCTTGTATCTGCAACATTTGTTGTTTCTGAGCTGTCTGGGAATGTTCAAACCTGGCTCTGGCTGGCTCTGGCCAGTTCTCATAGTCATGGTAATTCAGGCCCAAGGTCTCCACTGCTGAAGAAGTTTCTTCATAGATTAAGAAGGATTCTGTCCTGTTCTGTGTCAACATGTATATACACATGATTGGAGAAGACACTATTCATGCTGTCAGATTCTGTTGGGAAGTTATAGTAAATATGTATCAGAGACACGCCTACTATGCAAGAAGGAAACCTTTATGAATTGATAGCCTTGTATGCTTAAATGTGTGCTTTCTCCATTAGAGCTATCTACCACTCTGATTTAACCTGTACCAAACTTGAGTAATATGTAACTTTCAGCTAAATAAAATAGAGGATGGAATAGAGTAGCATCACAGATACATGTCAGCTTAGGTTCATTGAATTTTAATCTTTATTTTTAGTCAAACCTTTGCAATCTGTAATTGAAGTTTCCCCTGCACCCCTCCTCAGTTTCCAAGTGGGTTCCCCACTAAGGTGGGTAGGGGCTGTCTCTGACATGAACTCAGTGGCCTGCTCTTTGATCACCAACTCTTGTGAGGGGTGCAGCCTTGCCAGGACACAGAAGAAGATGATGCAGCCAGTTCTTATAAGACCTGATAGGCTAGGGTCAAATAGAAGGGGAGGAGGTCCTCCCTTATCAGTGGACTAGGGAAAGGGCATAGGGGAGAAGAGGGAGGGAGGGTGGGACTGGAAGGAGATGGGGGGTCTACAGCTGGGATACAAAGTAAATAAATTTAAATAAATAAATAAATAAATAAATAAATAAATTTTAAAAATTTCCCCTGCAGTTTCAGTAAGAGAAAATTATGTTTAGCTGGGTGTGGTGATGCATGCCTATAGTCCCAGCATTCAGGAGGCAGAGACAGCCTGGGCTGTTTCAGGTCTGCATGAACTGAATATCATGGCCCTATCTTAACAAAGTAAAGCTGGTCCATGGGGAGATGGCCTGATGGAATTGTAAAAGAAAAGAAAGAAAATTGTGAATTTAGAAAATCACATTTGAACATAGGGGTCTTTCCTGAGACTCATACTCCAAACAAGTACGATGCATGGAGATAACCTAGAACTCCTGCACAGATGTAGCCCACAACAGTTCAGTGTCCAAGTGGGTTCCATCGTAATGGGAACAGGGACTGCTTCTGACATGAACTCAGTGGCCTGTTCTTTGATCACCTCCCCCTGAGGTGGGACCAGCCTTACCAGGCTACAGAGGAAGACAATGCAGCCACTCCTGACAGATAAGGATCAAAAGGAAAAAAAAGAAACCCTCTCCTACCAGTGGTCTTGGAGAGGGGCATGTGTGGAGAAGGGGAGGGGGAGGGAACTAGAGGGGGAATACAAAGTAAATAAAGTGTGATTAAAAATAAAATAAAATAAAAATTAGAAAAAAAAAAGAAAATCATTTTGTGTGATGTGATAGTCCATACTTGTAATCCCAACACTGAAGAAGTGGAGGCAGGAGGATCAGGAGTTCAAGGTGAGCCTCAGCTACTTAGTGAGTTTGAGGCCAGCTGGAATACATGAGAGCCTGTCTGTAAAATAAAACAAGCTATTCTGCAGAGTGTAATCTTTATTGTTATGTGTCTAACTCCTCTACTATTCCACTTCTACCAGTTTTATATTTTCTTTCTATGGCTTACTGTGAGCCGTCCTCTTTTTCTCTTTTTCTTTCTTTCTTTCTTTCTTTCTTTCTTTCTTTCTTTCTTTCTTTCTTTCTTTCTTTCTTTCTTTCGAGGTGACTGTGAATAATATTTATGTATTATTTATTTTTAGAAATTTCGAGATTTCTTTAACCAGAATGAAACCAATGACCCAGCCAGGGATACCTGTGTGACCCTTACAGTGGAAGGACGGACATTTCCAGTGGACATCTTTTACCTACAAAGGTTTGGTAATGCTTGATTCTTGGTGATGGTGATTGGGACCTCACCTGTTATGCAGAACATCATCTGCCTCCAGCATGGAGGGCAATTAGGAGGGCTGTGGTGTAGCTCCTATTACTGATAGAATGTTCTGGAAGTTGGACCAATATCACAGCTGAATTTAGAGTGTGACACTCCTATGCAATTTTACATGTACCTGTGGCCATTAGTTCAGTTGGAAAGAGTCAAATAGTAAGAGGCTGATGGGAGGTGGTTTGGCGGTTTCCCGAAATGGGGGTTTTCAAGATGCCATCAGTGGAGGAAGCATTTCTGAGTCCTGTCTTTCAGTTCTTTACATCCTTAGCAAGAAGGCCTCTCTGTCATTTTTGGGAGGAATCTCTTTGAATAAGAAAGAGGCCATCCTAATTGCTAGTTACTGGTAATACTAGTTACTGGGCCTGGTCCAGTGCCTGATAAATCCAGAGAGTTGTAAACATCATCTTTGAGTCCTTGTGGCTGGAGGGAATGTCTACCATTTCTGTTCACTCAGCCCACAGGGGCTGATGATGAAGATGGGTGTGCTGTGATGGCTAGTTTTTTGTCAACTTGACACAAGCTAGAGTCATCAGAGAGGAGGAAGCCTCAATTGGGAGAATGCCTCTCTAAGCTTGGGCTATAGGCAGGCCTGTGGGGCATTCTCTTCATTACTGGTTGATGGGTGGGCCCAGCCCATGGTGGGTGGTGCCACCCCTGACTGGTGGTCCTGGGTTCTGTAAGAGACCAGGCTGAGGAAGCCATGGGAGCAAGCCAGTAAGCAACACCCCTCCATGGCCTCTGCATCAGCTCCTGCCTCCAGATTCCTTGTTTGAGTTCCTGTCCTGACTCTGTTCAGTGATGTACTGTGAGTTGGGATATGTAAGTCATGTAAACCCTTTCCTCCAGCTTGCTTTTTGTCATAGTGTTCCATCACAGCAATAGAAACCCTAACTTGGGCAGTGGCTTTCTGCACTGAGACTGCAGCCCTTGCTTTTCTGTGACATGGTGTCTTTGCACGGTGAAGATAAATGATTTATATGCAACTCCCGTCAGCCTTACTGTTCATTCTTCCAGCTGAGATAATGCCCACAGATAACATGTACATTTGCATAGCAGTATCAAGACCGAATTCAGCAATGATGCTGGTGCAGGTCCCAGAACATTCTATCTTCCAGAATTTTCTTTATTTCATAACAAATACAGCTAAAAACCATTGTTCAGCTGTAACTGTATATAGAAGTACTGCATTTAATGTTCTTTTCTTTCTTGTACTGGGGATTGAACCTGGGACCTTACAAGTGTTAGTTAGGGAAGCGCTGTATCACTTAGTTCTTGGTTGCTGCATTAAAAAAAAAAAAAGTGTATATTTATTTTACTTACCATATGCTAATTACCTGCTCGGCCGGCCCAACTTAATTCTAATGAAGTTTGACTGCCAGGTTATTAGGATAATTGATCTGTGATTAATGAGCATGTTCCAATGATGATCTTTTTCCTTATACATTTTTCCCAGTCCTGTTCCAGATTATCTCAAGGCAACTGTGGACACTGTGGTGAAGATTCACCAGACAGAGGGAGACGGAGATATACTAGCCTTTCTTACTGGCCAGGTAACCCCACCTAGTCTCTCTGTATAGACATGTTAAGGCAACACTGGCATTAACAAAAAGCCTTGTTCTTAGCCACTTGCTTTTTTTTTTTTTTTCTCTTTTTCGGTTTTTATCTTTTAAAAATACATATGGGTGTTTTGCCTGCTTGATGTCTGAAGAGGTCAGAAAATATTGTCAGATCTCCTGGAATTGGGGTTACAGGTGTTTGTGGGCTGCCATGTGGATGCTGGGAATTGAACCCAGATCCTCTGGAAGAGCAGCCAGCCCCCTTGTGTCATGTTTAATTGTATTTTGTCGTTGCTAAGTTACATTAAAATAAAAAATTGTTGGTTTGATATCATTTGTCTACCATCTAGATTATCGGAGTCATTAACTCATTCCTATTCTGTCTGTAGAGGGTAGTTTTTTTTTTGTTTTTTTTTTTTTAATTTAAATTTTATGTGTATGTGTGTGAGCCCTTGTGTCTGTGGGTGCATGTGCCCCATATGTACTGCAGTACAAGCTCTTTACCACTGAGCCATCTCACTGTTCCTCATTGTTTTTATTTATGGCAACTCTTTATTAACTACATGGTTTAGTTTTGCTGTTATTTGGTGGCGTTTGGTTAAGTGTCATCCTGAGTGGGATATGGCAGGCCAGCGGCCTCTGAAGGTGACCACAGCTGAAGCCCTTGTTCGGGCATTTGTTCTTTCAGTGTGATAGCATGATCAGCTTCTTTGCTTTCTGGTTCCGAGTTTAGGAAGAAGTAGAAACTGTTGTGTCCATGCTGATTGAGCAGGCTCGGGCGCTGGCTCGCACTGGGATGAAGAAGCACCTCCGGGTTCTCCCCATGTACGCAGGACTGCCTTCTTTTGAGCAAATGAAGGTGTTTGAAAGGGTGTCACACAGCGTCAGAAAGGTGGGACTCCTAGTCATCAGTGGTGCCTGCAGCCCCACATTGGCTCCCCTTTATACTGCAAAATTGTTGGTTTTGTTATGTGAATATATCAGTGTGTGTTCATGTATGTGCATGTTTGTGAGTATTGTTGTGTGTAAGCGAAGGCATATGACACTGTCCATCTGTGGAGGTCAGAGGACAGCCTGTTTGAGGTAGCGCCTCTGTTTGCTGCTGTGGCTGCCGGGATAGCTGGCCTACAAATGCTGGGACCTCTTCTGTCTCTGCTTCCTCTCACTGTAGGGGTTCTGGGTTTACAGTCATATGCTACCCTACCTGGCTTATGTGGGTTCTGGAGGCTCAGGACACTTGCGTGCAAATAGCACTTTCCCTACTGAGCCACCTCCCCAGTCTCTGTTTTATTTTTTTTTAATCCTTGCTAAACAGGACTTTTCTTTCAAATATGACGTCCATGCTTGTATACAATAGATCTAGAAGACTATAATAGATAATGCGCTGTGAGGATTTCTAAACCTGCACAGAGAAGGGCCGCGCTGACAGTAATTATCAAAGCAGGTCGCTTGTAGCTTTTCTTTGTCTGCCTAATCTTTTTTCACAGCACATTATTACCTTAGCCTCAGAGGCTGTCATGGTGGGTTGTGTTCAGTCAGAACTAGATAAAATTATTAGCAGTGGTTCCTAAAGTACTTGTTATGAGTATCAGTTTTCCCTTCGAGCCAAGGTTAAATCAGGTAAGTATTTAGCCTTGAAATTAGGTGAGAATGGGTGTGGTGGCAAGAAGCATTGGACAGGAGGAACCAGCGGCCTGATCTCTGCCCCCTCTTTCTCCTTTTCCCTCCCCTAGATGAGGAGTACATGGCAGATGCTCAGAGTGAAGTAGGTGAGAGATGGTCTGGGTCCGAGGACCCGCTCCCGGCTTCAGGCCACTTGGTGTGGAGCAGGTCCAGTCTGCCCAGTAAACATGAACTAGGAAACGTGCAGGACTGGGCTCCCCCTGCAGCTGCTATGTGCCCTCCCTAAGTTACTTAGCTTCAGCTCTCAGACTTCCTAGCTGTAGAACATGCGTAATTAAGCATTTTTATCACGTTTATTCATGTGGGGTGAGGGGAGGGCACATACGTGCCATGTGCACATGTGGGGGTCCAAGTGTACTTATGGGGGTCGGTTCTTTCTTGCACCATGCGAGTCTCAGGGATTGAACTCAGGTCCTCAGGTTTGGCAGCAGGTACCCGTACCTACTGAGCCATCCCTCATGCATCAGCAATAGCTTTTAGATAGAAGGCTTTATAATATAAAATTGTGGCCCTCTGCTATATAAAAATAGGAAGATTTTGATAAAATGATTTTATAAAATGTAAAGTGCTTGAAAAAGTTGTGTGTGTGTTTTATATGCACATCTCCAGCTGTGTCATACCCAGCAGAGACAGCTGGCAGACACTCAAGATAGCCAGAGACTGCTGCACAGGAGCTGGGCCCTACTTTGTCCCCAGGCTTCTTGTATAGGGTCTGTGTTGGCTGTACATGCTTCCTCCTGTGGCACTTCTCTCTGGTCTGTAGGCTTGGCTAGTTCTTGTCAGTAGGTGTCAGCTCACATTCATCTTTCAGGGATGTTTTCCCTGGACAGCCAATGTGAAGGGAAAACTTTGTTATATAATATGTAATATATAACATGTGGCATACAATGGCACAGCATATGCTATTATATATATATTATATATGTATATGCACACACACTCACACCCACCAGGTTGTGCTTTTTTTCCTGGTACCTATTGTTCTCTGAAGTTATTTGCCTGTTGGAAAAACAGATACTGTTGAAGTTACCATGGGCTCAGTATCCCCCTTGACAATCCTGGGGGAGCAGTGGTCATACTGTCTGCATGAGGAAGTAGTGCTCATGAGCTTGGAAAAGCTGTGTATGGTTATAGAACCAGCACATTCCTACCCGGGGTCCTGACTCTTCAGCTCCTGCCTAGCAGCATGATGTTTGAGATATCATATCTCTTTAAGGTCTTTAAACTTGTTTAAAGTAGTAAGAACTAATCAGCTGTCTTTCTCTTTTGGGTAGGTGATCGTGGCCACCAATGTGGCAGAAACTTCCATCACAATCAGTGGCATTGTGTATGTGATTGACTGTGGCTTTATGAAGCTTCGAGCCTACAACCCCAGAACAGCTATTGAATGCTTGGTGGTGGTACCAGTGTCTCAGGCATCAGCCAACCAGCGGGCAGGCCGTGGTGGGCGCAACCGCTCGGGGAAGTGTTACCGTCTTTATACAGGCATGTATGGTGTTTTACAACTTTGGATTTTATTAGAGTAGTCTGGGCTTTGGATCACTGGGCAGACATTTATTCCTCCTTTGCTAGGACTGCTGGGCCCGTGTGCCTACCACCTCTGTTCTAACCTACTGTTGGGCCTTGCGTCAGACCCCTGAGCACAGGCTTGTGCATCAGGTGCTGTCTTTCTTACTTTCTGCTTAATGTGCCGTGTTCTTATCCTCAACTGCTGAACCCAGTGGCAGCTCTCCTCAGATCCCTGTGGAGACTCACTCACACACAGCAGATAGTTGGCGCACTCTGCATCATACGCCAGAGTGAAATTCTGGTAGACAGTCCTGGCCCTTAACGAGCTTTCCTCTCAGCCTGCTGACACTGGTAAACACAGATACCATGATGCTCCAGAGCTGCTGTTTCCTATGTATCTATGTTGGGAGTGGTACTGAGACACCCCCCACCCCCCGCCCCGTGCGTGGGCCTTCCTATCGTACAGATGAATTTCTAAGTCATTAATTCCCTCCTCTATCTAGTATCCACCTATAGTTGCTTAAGAATGGAGGGCTAAGAACTGCCATCCCTTTTCCTGTTACCATGATCCTTATACAGCCATTGATGTGTGTATGTGTGTGTGTGTGTTTGCACATGCGCCTTGCTTTTTCTCTTTTCCTCTGTGGGTTATGGAACTCTGGATCTCATCACCCTTGAACTTCACACCCAGCGTCCTTTCTTTCAGCACGTCATCAGGGCCTAGGGCGACAGGGCTCAGTAAGCTGTGGGCTGTGGCTACCTTGAGGATTGTATGGCAGTAGAGGCAGACCCTACGGCTTAGCATGTTGTGCTGTGCTAAGCGGCTATAGAGGAAAGGGGGGCTCTGAAGCAGAGAGGGTGCGCTCTGCCCTGCTGGGAGCTGGGGAGCGGGGAGTACCTCACAGCCCAGGCAGTGTCTGAGCCTGATCTTATTGGCAGCCCAGGCAGTCCACGTGGAGAGTGTGGGGCAGTGGAGCCTGGGCTTCAGAACACGAGGGAAGAGGCTGGGGTGGCCGGGTATAGTCTATTATACACATACGTGGTCTTTCCATTCATCGTTTACACTGTTTCTCTTCGGCTCTGGGGATTAGTGGTGCTGGACCTAAGTATGTGAGTGGACTTGGGACATGCAGAGAAACCTTTAATTCTGTGAGGAATTGCAGAGTGTCTGTGCACTGCATGTGTACCCAAGGAGGTCAGAAGAGGGCGTTGCATGTCTGGATTAGGAATTACTGATGATTCTGGCGCTGCCATGTGGGTGCTAGTGAACTGAACCTGGGTCCCCTGCAAGAACAGAACCACTCTTCACCACTGAAACATCTCTCCAGCTGCAAATCAGATTATTTTTAAAGTGGAAATGGGCATCAGCATTTCATGTGTCAAAGAAATCATGTGATAGGACATGAACTGCAGCTGGGCAGGTGGATTTGGGTGAAAGGTCAATCCAGCCCTTAGCTTTAGCAGCTTCAGCCTGGTGTGGTTGGGAAGGGCCAGGAATAGTAACCAGTGCGTTAGTGCCCAACCTTCGGATTCTCCTGAGTTTCAGAGTGCAGCTGTTCCTTACTCAGATCATTTAGTTTTCCAGAACCTTCCAAGACTTTTCCTCAGGTCCTCGGCTCTCGCTTCCTCTGTGCCGGGTTCTCAGACACACCCTTTGCTTCCCACTTCTGCCACTCATACCTCTGATGCCTTGGGCTTGTCTGTCTTTGTCCAGCAGATCCTCCTGCTGCTCTTGGCAGGGTAGAACCTTTTCCCCAGTCTCTGCTGTCCTCCTCCCTGAGGCTCCCATGGTTCATGCCAGGCACACGTGTCTCTGTTAGGACTGTTTTGTGGCCTTGATCCAGGTCCTTCCTGCTTCTGAAGGTTCTTCGGGGCATTGCGTGTGGCTTCTGCAGCTCCTGGTCTTCCCCAGGCTCTGGGGGACTTCGCAGCCCCTGAGTGCCATCACATGTTCATCTCTGAGCAGCAACATCTGCTTCCGTCAGCATCTTCTTGGTGGGGCAACCTCTCAGCTACCAACTTGTTTCTGCCACGGTCAGTGGTGTGCTTGGGGAATGTGGTCGTCCTGGTAACAGTACTGTATCCACAATGTTTTTAAAACTAAGCAACTTCCTTTCCTGCTGTTGTCTACCACCTAGAACCTTCCAGCTAGACTCATGCATTTGGCAGTTTAAGTCACACAGTCCAGAATATTGGTCATCTGTTTTCTCAGGGAAAGCCTTCCTGAGATGTTCTTATTGGTAACAGTGTTTCTCTCTGGTTAACTGAAGCTTTCTGGCCTAAGTGGAGGCTGGGCGATGCCCATGTTTAAGGAGGGTGTGCAGTGTTGACTTATGTGGGAGGACTTGGCATTATAAGCCATAGGTTTTCTGAATCACACAAAAAGTGATTTCACGCCTTTCTTTCTCCCCACACTTTGGTCTGGTTTTCACAAAGTCCTCCCCGACTCCTTATTCTCTCTCCTCCTCCCCCATTTCTGTGCCTCGGGGTTCTTTCTCCTGCTTGAGGTCACCTTTTGTTCCCGTGGGACATGCAAGTACAGGATTCTGGGTGTGACATTGCATTTGGCTCCTTGATTTAAAAGCTAGGTTTGTGCAAATTTTGCTCTTCCCAATTAGGTCTTTTGTCAGATTCTGGAGGTAGTTTTGGTGATTTATTTTTACTCTGTTCTTTGCTTAGTTGTGCTATTCTTGCTCTTTTGAAGTACTCTACCCTAAGCAGAGTTAACAGTACCCAAATGCTCGCTGCTTTTGTTTAGTATTTTGCTGACAAAGGCATTTGAAAAGCAGCATTCTCAAGTGAAGGAATGTACTTTGTAAAGGGATATTGTTCATATATATATATGTGTGTGTGTGTGTGTGTGTGTATGTATATTAGAAGTAGCATGGTCCTTCCTAAATGTAAAAACAACTTTGCATCATAATGTTGTACATCTGGTTCCAGAATCCCAGAGCTCTTGCTCAAGGTGTAGAGAGGGAGGACTCTGCTGGCATATGGGTGCATCAGAGTTTCACATTTCATCTATTTCTGATTTCCTGTCCTTAGAGGAAGCCTTTGACCAGTTACCTCAGGCCACCGTCCCTGAGATGCAGCGCAGCAATTTGGCCCCTGTTATCCTGCAGCTGAAAGCCCTGGGGATCGACAACGTCCTCAGGTTCCACTTCATGTCTGTAAGTCCTGCTTCTGCTGAGGAGCGCGTTGGGGTATGGCGAGGACACTGGCTGGGCATGCCTTCTTTCTTCCTCACTCAGCTACAGCACCGTATGCCACTTGTCCTGTACAGGGTGCGGGCAAACTGGCATCCAGGAGAGCCAGACTTCCTCGTCGTCTGTAGTTCCTTTCTACTGGGGGAGAGACAAGTAAATGGGTAGTTACAGGGCAGCTTGACCAGTGCTCAGAGAGATAAAGGAAGGGGCCTTCTGCACCACTCTTCCATTCCCCGAAGGTGGGGCCTCAGGATAGAGTCTGTGAATGGGCCTGGCTGTAGAAGGGCCCTGTGGCTCATGGTATCTCTGATGATTTCCTAAGGTAAGCTATAGGAGGGTGATCATTGGCCTACTATAGGCTCCGATGCATGTCTACTCTACTGGGCTTTCCTCAGCGGCATGTGAGGCCTGGCCTGGGTGCTCTTTTTACACCCGTCATTCTCCCTCAGGTGCACAGACGCAGAAGTGAGTGAGTGGGGAAGATGGTATAGCCATCCTTTTTGTTGCTTCTCATATGGTAGATTTTTTAAGTATATTGATCACCTTATAATTTATATAAAATTTTAAGCTTATTTATCTGTTGATGTTTATTAGTAATTTCTTGATGTCTGTTGTTAAGTAGTAAAGTTTGACTTCACTCCAGTGTCATGTTTTTGGCAAATGTGTATATTTTTGCATGTGTCATCTGCTCAGTTATAGCAGAGATGACTTCTTTGTAGAGTGTGACAGTAGTGGAGTATTGTGTAGTAATTCCCAAGCACTTATGCTGGAGCTTCTGTGAGGACGAGACAGAACAGGAGAACACAGAACAGGACCGTGTGCCCACAGGAACCCAGATGCGCCGCCATGGTGCTTTTCTGTCTTGTTACTTTCTCACTGTGAATCTCCAGATCCATAAGCTCCCCCACTGAGCCTGTGCCCACCTTGCCTCTCTGAGGAGTGCAGTGGTACCCGAGGGAAGCTTGGTTCACCAGCTGTGTGACTTGCACATCGTGATTCCTTTGCTCCTCTGAGTGTAGCCAATCAGGAGTAAGTCCCACACTGTAAAGTCACCCGATCTTTAAAGATTTGACTTTGTTCTTTGGCAAACAACAACTAAAAGCCAGGCCTCTGACCCTGCTGTCAACTGTTACGAAGCCTTGTTCAAATGTACTTTTCTGGTTGTTATGTTCCTCATCTGTGGAATCGAGTTAAAGTACTCTGCTGCTTAAAGTGCATTTGTTGTGCTGCAAATTTGGAGGAAAGGCAGTGCGGTCTGGAAAGGTGCTCATCTTGTTAGCTGGCTAATAGGAACCAAGCTCCTAGAAGGGTCTACTGATGCCTGGCACCCACTGTGCTTAGTGAGGGTTTTAGAGGGAAGGAAAGAGGTGTCAGAGCACCCACTGAAGGGCACAGTGTGAGCCTTGTTGCCCTTGGCAGTATCGGCGTTCCCCGTTTTTTCAGCAGTTTGAACATGTGATCAGCTCTCCATTGGCAAGGCCTGCGCAGCAGAAGTTAGTCCTCCCTCTACCTGCGCTGCAGGGTTGGTAGCTCCCAGTTCTCCCAGTTCAGGAGAAGGCTGAGGGGAGCTTAGGCAAATGAAGGGACAGTTTCTAAAGTAGAGGACTGGCCCTGCTGATGATGGTGAGGGAGGGCAGCTGGAGCGGTGCTGCCTAGGATGCCACACAGGCGGGAGACACACTTCAAGGTGCCCACAGCATGGAGACTGAGCACGTGGGCTGTGATAGAGGGAGGGTGAGCCAGAGTGCTCACATTTTTTTGTTCCTTGTCAGTGAAACTGATTTAGGAGGATTTTCATGTGTTTTACAGCCCCCGCCGGCCCAGTCAATGGTCCAAGCCTTGGAGTTACTCTATGCTCTTGGAGGTATGCCTGTTTCTTGTGTGCTCTTCTATATGATAACAGATAGTAGGACTCAAGTTAAAATTTTTAGAGCTTTTTAGAAATGGGATTGGTCATCCCTATGTGTATAAACTCTTTAATGCCATTTACTCTATTGAAATAGAAATTAGACAAAAGTAACTCATGGCCCATCTTAAGAGTTTTATTGCTTGATAACTCTTATAAAGGGAAACATTTAATTTGGGGCTGACTTACAGTTCAGAGGTTTAGTCCATTATCGTCATGGTGAGAAGCATGGTGGCATGCAGGCAGACATGGTGATGGAGAAGGAGCTAAGAGTTCTACATCTGGATTTACAGGCAGCAGGAAGCAACAGTGAGCCATTGGGCCTGGCTTGAGCTTCTGGAACCTCAAAGCCTACTCCACAGTGACAGACTTTTCTCCAACAAGGCCATACCTACTAATAGTGCTGCTGTATGGGCCTATGGGGGCTGTTTTCATACAAACCACCATATGGCCAATATGATAATTTATAAAATGTCATTGAGGCTATGGAAAGGAGACTGGCAGATCTCTACATACCTCAGGTCTTGTCCTTAGACCCCTTTCTCTCTCCCAGCCCCATTCTGAAATCCCCTTCATTTCATCCCTGAGTTCCTTATGGGGATTGGGCAAGGGCTATGTGCTGTGGATGAAGCCCTGTTGGTTCATTTGAAAACATAGTATGTATCCTATGTTAGAGAAAATGGTGCTGGCCCAGGGGGGTACCATCTCTTTCATGGGTGGTGCTCTCTTGGGAGGTTCTGTGAGTAGGGTATTGAGTAAGTTTTAGTGGAGGCTTTGTCGTGAGATTTTGTCTTGAGTATTTTAAAAATAGTTTTATTGAGGTACATATCATATACCATACAGTGAGTGACTCCTTTAAACCTTACTGTTCCAGGGCTTCTATTGTCATAGGGTTGTGCTGTCTTCAGCACAATCTAATTTTAGAACATTTTCATCATTCTGAAAGGAAATGTGTGTCTTTTAGTGCTCACTCTCCATTCCTGTCCTCCTTGGCCCCAGCCGATCACTAACCTGCTGTCGGTATGGCTTTGCCTAGTTTAAACATTGCTTAGAAATGGAATCCTAGGTTGTTTCTGGTGATTGGCTTCTTTCACCTAGCTCTTTCTAATGTCATCCTTGTATCACGGTAGCAAGTATCAATGGAACATTTATTTTTACTGCTGCGTAATATTCCAGTGTATGGACATACCACATAGTGATCATTTTCTCTTCATTAGATGGAGGGTGTTGTGAATTGTTTCCTTTTGGTTGGCATAAATAATGCTGCCTTGAACATCAGCATGTGGGATTTTAAGGGATGTCCCCCACAACTTTCTCTACAGTTGTTATTGTCTGTCTTTTTCAATCACAACTGACCTAGTAGATATGAAATGGTATCTGGTGGTTATTCTGATTTGCATATCTCTGATCACTTAATGATATTAAAAACCTTCTGCTTACTTGCAAGTTAGTTTGCAAGACTATTTTCTCTAGTCCCTCTGTATTTGTAGGGATTGGAATTTCCTTCCAGGACTCCTTCCTTCAGATAACAAAAATACAAGATGGTCAGTCTTGTAAATATTTGCACACATCTTCCCATGTACTTTAAACTATCTCTAGATAAATACTATATTGTTTAGGGAGCCATGATTGTAGAAGAGTCTGTGTGTGATTGTTCAGACAGTTGCTTTTCTCAAATATTTCTCATGATAATTGGTTGAACCTAAGGGTATGGAATCCATAGGCAGAAATTGTATAGTGCTCAGCAATATGTCAGTTCATCTTGCCTGCTGGTGTCTGTGTGTTCTTTTTACTACTGAGTTGGAGTTCTTTGCATGTACTGGTTATATCTCCCCTGTGTGAGTGTAAATACTCACTCCGTTTACTTGTAGGTGTCTTGTGCAGTTCACTGTTTTGACTGTGTTGCTTGTTTTCCTCAGCTTTTCTTTTGCCACTTGTGCTGTGTCCTCATCTCTAAGAACACACTGCTGTGGGGTTGGAGCCCTAGCTCAGTGGTAGAATGTGTGCTTGTGTCCTCACGTCTAAGGACACACTGCTGTGGGGATGGGGCCCTAGCTCAGTGGTAGAATGTGTGCTTGGTAGAAGATCTTGAGTGCAGCACCTAGTATTCTAAGCACCAGCCAGACAACCAAAGGAAACAGCGTTGCTGACTTCTCCTTACGTTTTTACTTGCAGGTTTTGTTCTGAGTTTTAGATCTTGTACTTAAGTCTGCGATCTGTTCTGGTGTGTGTGTGTGTGTGTGTGTAGGGGGGTGGATCCATATTCATTTATTATATTTACACTTCTTTCTCTGTGAAGAAATTATCAGTTGCGTCTTTAAAAGCTCTCCACTGATAGGAAAGGTCTTCAGCTTGGGACATAGCATCAGTCCACTCTGTGTGTCTTGTTAGGGTTTTTGTCCCCAGCTCTCAGGCTCTAACAGGGCTGTGTGAACGGGAGCAGGGAATGCTGGTTATGTGTCATTTGTCCTCTGCAAGGGTTGTTCTGAAAGTCAAACACTGGGCAGTCTCTGTCCTCACCAACATAGACTCTGGAGAGTATTGGGGAAACCCTAGTTTCAAAAAAGACAGTTATATTGGAACAGAAAGGAAACATAACTTTTCTGGCTCATTCCAAGCTCTTGGAGAACTTATTTTGATTGGTGAAATGATCATCTGTATCTTGGGGTTCTTGGGAATCCTGTGCCTGTTAGTGAAGATTGGCAGAGAGGCCTGTGGGAAAGGTGGTGAGGAAAGTGGTGGAAAGATGGAGTCTGTCTACTTGAAGAGGGTCAGGGCCAGAGTTCATACTCTGGGTGTGCAGCCCTGTGGTTGCTCATGTAGTAAGAGAATGCTGGGTTTTGAGGCACTATCTGGGAACGTTTGTGGCTTCTCAGGTCTTAGTAAGATCCAACAGGTGAGAAAGCAGGACCTGTGTCGTGGGAAGTGGGGAGAGTAGTGAAGCAGCAGTGGTCAGCAGTTGCTGTAGCAGACAGAGGCCCTGTCTGTGCTTTAGCTGTCAGACCCCACAAAGGACGGTTTCTGTGGGGCATCCTGGCTGGGGAGAGAGAGTGAGCAGGAGGAAGTGCAGGCTGCTCCTATAATGAAATCCTTGAATAGAGTTTATTAGAAGCAGCAGCTTTTAAAACTATTGTTGAGCTCAGCGTGACTGTGCCTCTTTTCATGTAACGGCATTAGCGTCAGGCTGGACTTAGTAGCAGAGAGTCCTCTTTTATTCTCACAACTTCTGCTCATCTTCAGCAGTGTTACATACACCTTTTGATTTCTTCCGTTCCTCTGGTAGGTCTGGACAAAGACTGCCGCTTAACTGAGCCACTTGGCATGAGAATCGCAGAGTTCCCTCTGAACCCCATGTTTGCCAAGATGTTGCTGGAATCAGGTGGGTGGGCCTGACAGCTCCTTTTGACTTTATTTTGGTTTCCAAAGAACATGTTTTTCTGAATTCTGTGCACCAAGGGAAGAGGGACCAAAAAAAAAGAAGCAACAGCAATTAAATGTTTATTTTTGACCAATGGTGAAATGTATGTTTATAAGACATGGTGTGATGTTTGATACTTGTATAGTAGAAAGCTTTAGTCAAGGTAATTAGTGTATCTATTACACCATGGACTTCCTTTTAGCAATTTGAACTGTATATCATAATGCAGTTACCATAGTGTCAGATCACTACAGCTCACTCCTTCAGCCTGAAAATGTCCTCTTGAAGCGACATCTCCCATAGGCATCGCTCATTCCCCCCCCACAGCCTCCAGCAGCTCTTTCTGCTCTGTTCCCATGTGTAACTAAACTGTATACTGTTTGTCCCATGCCTGGCATACTTCACTTGGCCTAATACTCATTAGCCATGCACATTGTCCTGGATTTACTTTTTTCAAGATTGTGTAGTAAGTATGCCATCATAGGTATCATGCTGTATCCGTTTCTCTACTGATGGCCATTAGGCTCCTTCCACATTTTCTGTTCACTGTAGCAGACACCACACAGCAATTTCAGTTCTTTTGGGTGTACCTAGAAGCGAGGTTGCTGGATCGAGTGGCAGTTCTGTTTTAGGTTTCTGAAGAACATCCACGAATTTTCCAAGATGGATGTGCTAACTTTAACTGGGCGGAATCTTCACACCATGTGCCACTGTGGCTGTGTGACTTTGTATTCTAAAGCAACAGTCAGGGTTCCAGTTTCTCTGCAGAGTTTTGTGAGGAAGTGAGTTAGGTCAAGGTCTGTCTCTTTAGTTACAAACATCTTGACAGTACAATATCTGCTTCCTTCCCTGGGAAAGGTGCTGATAGCATTTCATGCCTTGTTTAAGTGGCAGTTTATGAAGGCATGGTTCAGAGCCAGCATGATGAAAATTAGCTGTGTGGGGCTTAGCTTCCCTGAGAGACAGATTCTAAGTGCAGTAAGAGCAGAACCCACTGTGCTTTGGGCAGTGAGCAATGGGGCGTCAGGCAGGAGTGCATTTGCTTTGTCTAGTGCCGTGATTGATGAGCTGGTGCAGATTCTGTTCTTAAGGCAGTAGCAGCTCAGGTTGTTGTCTGGTGCCCTGAGCTGCAGGCTTCCCAGAGCTGAGCAGTACTTGGGAGTGGCAGGCCACCCACAGATGAGCTGAGAGCGGAAGGACCATGGGAGGAACACAGCCCTATACCTTCCCTTCTTTTCCCTCTGTGCTTTTACCTGGACTCCCGCTGTCCACATAGAGGGCTGGGAGCAGGCATGCCACTGACTTGACCCTGGTGACAGGCCAGTGTGGCCTTACCCTGGCTGGTATCAGGAGCCCTCAGCCTCAGCACTGCAGGCGGGAATTCTCAGTAGGGACTCATGGGTCCATCTGTGGCATACTGTTAAGTACTTACATACTAGGGACCTGAAAAAAAGAACTACAAAGCACGACCTTACTTTCTAGCACAGCACAAGGAAAGCACTGGGAAATGCCCTTTTCTCCTTTTGCTCCATTGTCTGTTTACAAACAGGCCTTTTGTGTTCTAGGGAACTTTGGCTGTTCTCAGGAGGTCCTGAGCATCGCTGCCATGATGCAGATCCAGAATGTCTTCGTTTTCCCCTCAAACCAGAAGTCTCTGGCGGTAAGTCCAGTGTCTCCCCGAGCTCTTCACACTGTGTTCTTGTTCACGTTGTCAGAACTCGCCTAGAAACTGCTGAGGACAGTTGTTGAAAAGATCCTAGCTCGCAGTTGAGTGAGTGTGCTCTGTGTTGTCGGAAGTATTTCACAAGCATGGTTGGATACCTTCCTGTACACTGTCACCCACAGCCAAGTGGATAAAGCCCTGAAGTTAATGCATCTATGTCTTTGCCATATGTATTGGATCTGTTACCTCCCCAACCCCAGGGAACAAGTGGCATTATTCAGGATTTTTACCACAGAAGGAATTCAAGGATGGGGTCTGAAGGGAGCTTACGAGGAGGTGGTGAGCAGCATATGGTTGTAGGACATGGAGGCCAGGCTGTCAGCCCTCCTGAGAATCCCATGTCCCCAGCACAAGAGGCTCCTGGTAGTCAACTTCTAAATGGAACTTTTATCCTTTACAGACTCGAGTGCACCGGAAATTTGCTGTGGAGGAGGGTGACCATCTCACCATGCTCAATGTATACGAAGCCTTTATTAAAGTAAGCACAGCCATGTGTCGGGGAGCCTCCACACGCCAGGTCAGAAGTTAGTTCACAAGCACCTGTCCAAGAGACCTGTTGTTGGCGATATAATCGTATTGGGCTAAATATCATTTATTATTTGGCTTGTGATTATTATGGTGGTATTATTTAACCCACAATCAATTAATAAGACAGACACCTGTTAGAGTTTATAATTGCCTTTTTACCTTGGGCTGGGCAGATATTTCTACCTATGCTATCTCAATAACCTCCCCATCCATCTCCCAGCCTTCATCCAATGCCATCCTATTTGGGCTGCTTTCCATCCATAATCTTATAGATACTTGCTTATATTTTTCATCTTGGTATTTTCTCCATCCACACCATCCTCAGAGGCCTTCCTCCCTGCCCACATGGCTTCTTCTCCATGCTCACACATCTTGGCATCCTTCTTTCTCCCCTCTTCCCATCTTCCTCTCTCCTTCTCGTGATTCTCCTGAACCCAAAGCCCAGGAACCTTAGCCACGCTACCCCATTCTGCCCTGCCTAGGTTTTAGGCTTTTAATCAACCAGTCAGGAATAATGTCTTAGGCAGGTTTACACAACAAGGATAGGGCAGTGACCAGATCTTGAGGGCCAGTAATTAGCATCAAAATAGAAACATCAGACCAGCCCCCAACAAGACCCCTCTGTTTTCCAGTTATGTAGCTCACCAGCATCTCACTGGAGATCCCAGCCTGCTATTGCTGGAAAGGATAAGGGATGTGTCCTTTCCTTGGTCTGGGATGTGCTACACCTGAGGCTGGCTGACAGCTCAGCGACCTCCTAGTGTCCCACATCCCCTGTGCATGGAAGGAAGGGTAACATTTGAATGGGCAGTTCTGCCAGAACAACAGAGAACCACTGCTGTGTGGCCTGAGTCTTCAGAGTCACCCCGGGTCCCATGAGGTCATGCTCAGTGAGGCTTGCATGTTCCTCCTTGGGATCGATGGGCAGTGCTAATTCTGAGTAGTTCTGTGGGACCGAGAGCAATTAATTGAACTTAAAATTCTCATTTAACAGTGATATAAAATATAAAGCTTTTAAAAAGCAATATGAAGGAAAAGAAATAATATTTCATAATTTTAGTAACATAACCCCTTTTTAAAAAGAGAAATACCAAAGATTTGTTTTAGCAGAGGTTTCAGGATGATTACTCAATAAATGAGATATAAATTAAGTCAGTTAAGACTCAGGATACAGGTACAGTGTGCCATCACCGAGATGAGCTTCACACAGAAGGGCCCACCTACAAACCTGCATGGTATTAGGCTCTGGTTGCCTTGTGAAAAACCCTGTGTGAATTACATTTTTAAAATGTTATTATGGTAAAAAATTTATTTGGAAAACTTTCCTCCCAGCTTAAAATGTAATTTTAGAGGTATATTTTCTCTGTAAAATCTAACACATGACTTAATGAATGGTCTGAAGAAAGTAGAAAATTAAGCACTGTTGGTAGAAAAAAAAAATCCAGCCTTGAGGTCAGGTAGGGATTTGAAAATGACTTCTGCACGTGCTGTATTGTCTCCATAGTTTAATACAATGAGAGGGAATGTTAACAGGCTCACCCAGAGCCACAGGGAAGCGGGCGTGGCCCTCCTGAAGTGTGTTTAGCTTGACCTCTGCTTCCCGTCTCCTCTCATGTGCTGGCTAGTGTGAGGATGGGGCCCTGGAGTGACAGGCAGTTTGCTCGGTTGTTACCATCTGCTTTAGAGATAGGGTGTGCGGGTGTCATCAAGCCAGCAAGTGGGGGAGGAGAAGGGGCTCCTGGCCGTGGCTAGGTCTGACTTGGCGAATGTCTCCTCTGTGTGATCTTTCTGCAGCACAACAAGAGCTCCCAGTGGTGTCAGGAGCATTTCCTGAATTACAAGGGTCTTGTCAGAGCTGCCACTGTGAGAGAACAGTTGAAAAAGCTCCTGGTCAAGTTTCAGGTGCCCAAGATGTCCAGCGAAGGTGGGTGTGGCGCTCCGCTGCCTGGGGCTTCCCCCCTCTGCTCTGCCCAGTTGCATTCTTCAAGTTAGGCTGAACACTTGTAGCCAGCAGCACAATCTGAGCTGTGTACACTCCTTCAGTGTATGGCTGGGTGTCTTTGTGGGTAGATCCATTTATATTTTGTGGGTTGTTGTTCTCTACCCCAAATTTTTAAAGCTTATAGAAATGCTTAAGAATTGCTAGCTTCCACATCAGTGCCCATATCACTAATATCTTGATAGTTGTTGCAGAAAATTTACCTTTTGTTGTGTGGAAGGACAGTGTCTCATATAGCGCAGGCTGACCTCACACTTATGTAGCTAAGGATGACCTTGAACTTCTGATCCTTCTGCCTCTGCAAGTGCTAGTGTTGTGCCTGTGTGCGTGCGTGAGTGTCTGTGTGTGTCTGTCTGCGTGTGTGTGTGTGTGTGTGTGTCTGTGTGTGTGGTGGGTACACAGAGTTAGGTCTTCTACCATGTACTGAAATCAGGTCCTAAGGCTTGCTTGAAGGACCTTCACTTGCTGAGCCATCTTGACAGCTCTGAAACATTACTTTTAAGTGGGTGATATTCGTAGGTATTACATGAAAATTGCATTTTCTTTTAAGGTGCAAATGTTATTAAAGCAGACACCATATGGTTAGCTTAGGCATTCACCAAGGGTAAGGCAGAGCACCGCTGTGCCAGACAGTCTTACTTGCAGCAGTGGCTGGGGTGGGCGTTTGGAGGCCACAGCAGGTTGCCCCATGTCAGGGTCTCTGCATTCTTTTCCATGGTGTGGTTTATGGTGTCCTTAGTTCACAGAGGAATCGGGAGGGTGGAAGACTCACAGGGCATGGGAGGAAAACACAGCTGTAGCCAGCAGAGCCAGAGACCTGGAGCCAAGTTCTAGGGAGTGGCGTACTGAGTTCATTCTGCCGTCTTGAAGCCTGCTGTGCAACAGCACCCGTTGACATTTCCTGACGGCATCTGCTAGTCTGGGCAGCCATGTGATTATGCCCTGTGTTCATTCGCACCGTGCTCTCAGCACTCTGGGACATGTGTGCTGCTTTTGTCCCGTGTATAGAAGGAAAACAATGATTAGGCTGAAGGTCTTGTTAGAGTCAGGACCCAGGAGGGTCTGTTTCATTTTGCTTTTATACTAAGAACAAGTGATTGAAAAATGACAAAAACTTGGTTCTCTCAGAGGCTTTATGGAGACAGACTAGCTGCAACGTTAAGCTATAGGGCCTTTAGAGGTGGCCCTTTAGAAGTGACGATGTGTAACTATGGGCCACAGTACCAAGTAGCAGAAATAAATGTAGGGAGGGAGAAGTCCAGTAGGACTTGGGCAGAAACAGAACCCTTACAAAGGTTGCCAGCTAGGGAGCATCTGCCCAGGGTCCTGTCGCCTGGCAGATAAATGACAGCCACGTACCTGTATCTTTGTGTCTTCTCCTGTCATTATCACTCGGCGCCCAGGGCAAGGGATATGTTGAATTAAAATTCTTCCTAATAGGAATGGAGTGCTGAGGAATGAGATTCTATAAAGCTGAGTTTTGTGGGTCACAAACCATTATAATATGAGTTTGCACTTTTATGAGGTAACCGCTGAGAACAAATCCTATTGTACATGGGATTCTGAGCAGCTGGAGAGAGGGGCTGCATGTGTGTGGGTGCTGGCTTGGGGCCTCACAGCTCTGCTGGGAACAGTAACAGCAGTCAGGCAGACCAAGCAGTTACCTGCAAATAAAAACACGTCTAGGAGGTTACAGAGTAGTGAAGTGTGTTTTTAACTAAGTTTATTATCAAAAGACTTTATCAAGCCTGTTTGGTAGGTGAACAAAAGATTAGAATATAAAATTTATTAAGAAGAAATAAAAACACAAGTAGTAATTAAATTTATAAGAAAAAAAAAAAGAATGTAGTCCCCTCTTTTGCCAAAACCTGCTGGAAAGACTTCAGTAAAATGCTTTATTTATATATTATTGACAGCCCTGTAAGGTTACCAGCTGCAGAGACCTGTTTGCCCATGTACTGTACTTCATCAGAGCTAAGATGGGAATCCATCAGGATTTCATGTATTGTTAAGAAAAGAATGGCTGTCACTGTAATTGTGTCTTGACTTGAGTGAGTTAAAATGACTTAAAATTGACAAAATAGGGGTCTCTCCAGCCAGTAAAACATGATTCTCCCTTGCCTGATAATTTAGAATTTGTCTCATGGCTGTGCTAGCGAATACAGATGCTTTTTTTCAGGAAACAATAGAAATGTCAGTTACAAAGGAACAGATGTTTGGAAGTGGTGAAGAATTGCAAACTAGCTGACAACCAGAGACAGGACAGTGTGCCTTCTCAGTGTGTGGCTTAGGGAGAGAAGGCATTTCCGAAGTGCTCTGAGCTCACTGAACCATCTATGGAGCAGCTTCTTGGACCCAGTACTCTGTGGCCTGGGGTTGGAGAGGCGCTGGTCATGGGGACAGTCCTGCCTTGTCCTTAGCAGCTGCTGGGGAGGATTCCTCTTCAGGAGCTGGGCAGTCGTAAGACATGGGAGGCACAGGGCTGAGCGTGTGCAGAGATGGCTTCAGGTGCTGGAGCAGGGGGTGAGGTGGGAGGGGGTGTGGTGGGGAGGGGTCTGGGCGTGATCCTGCCATCACAGCCCAGGCCTCAGCATATGGAATATGGGGCCAGAGTGCTGGGTCTCACCAGGCTTCTGTTGCTGCCTTGTGTAGGTGATCCAGATCCGGTCCTGAGGTGCATTGTGTCGGGATTCTTTGCAAATGCAGCGCGGTTTCACTCCACTGGAGCATATAGGTAATGAGATTCTGAGGTTGCTTGGCGAAGGAAACAGAAAGCTGTGTGCAGAAAAAAAATCAGGGAGCTTTGAGCATACATCCTGCCTCCCTCCAGAACTGAGTGAGGCGATCCAGCTCTCAGCAGATGTTCTTGCTCTCCGGGAGAGTCCTAATACTCAGAGCATCTAGACAGTGACACGTGTTTTAGGATGATGGTGACAGATCTGCATTTCTTATAGGAGGAACTGTCAATAGGATCTTTCTAGAAGCCACTTTCCCCAATGGGTTGTTCATCATCCTCAAGGCTCCATGCAGGATGCAGACTGGTACATGGCGCGTCATTTTGTGTCTTTGGAGTCCAGCAAGTGTTTCTTTGCTGGTTACAGTACTTCCTGCCATATCCTGTAGCCTGTTTTCTCTGAGCTGATGACTACAGTAGCTTTTACTGTAAAAACTACAGCATAGTTTAGCCTGCTCTTCTCAGGCTGAGTACTTAGGTTCTTGGAATTGTTACTTTAAGTTTGTCCCTGGCTTATTGTAGTCTTCTAACTTTTGTACCTGTGTAAGTGTAACTGTCTTTGCCACCCCATTTCTCAGGGTTGAACCCAGGGCCTGAACCCTGCCAAGCAAGTGATCTACCATTAGACTTCACCCCAGTTATGCTAAAATTTTTTTTTCTTCTTGAGGTCTCTTTACTATGGCTGGCCTGAAACTTGTGATCCTCCTGCCTCACTCCCTCCACCCCCGGTAGTTGAGATTACAGGTTTGTGATACCAGGACCAGTTATCTTTTTGTCTTTAGCAAGGGAACAATTGAAAGGCTTTTTCCTATCTCCTGTTTGGATTTCTTCTATATATTATATTTCTGTTAGGCCCCCTCTCCTACCTAAAATGTTGCTACCTTCGATTTGAGGCCAGCTTAGAAATTACTTTTTGCAGACACTACAGAACCCACTAAGCATTTTTGAAAAACTTTTTATTGGTTCTTTGTGAATTTCACATCATGCACCCCAATCCCACTCACCTCCCCCTACCCTTGTACCTGCCCTCTACCCTTGCACCTTCCCCAACAGATAAGAAAAAAAAAAATCTGGAAGCTGTAGTGTGTCCCACAGTATAACCTTTTGTCCACATTTCTTTGCTTACAAATGTACATTGCAATGACTTGTTGGTTTGGTTCGAGGCCTCTGGCTTTTGCTACCCCATTAATACTGGAGCCTCACTGGGCCTCCTCTTGGTTATCTTGTTGTTGCCCTGTGTTATAAAGATGCTGTAGTTTTGGAATTGCAGGACTGGCCCCTTCATCGATGGGGTAGATGTTGAGATGGGCCAGTTCAGTGCCCTGGATCTGGACCTGAGAGGTATCTGAGCTGCTATCCTGTTCTCACTCTCTTGGGGCTGGCTCACTAGCAACCAGGGCCAGCTCTACCCTGCTGCCCAGGCAAGGTGCAGGGCCCTCTCTCCAGAGTGTTGCAGCTGGTGAGGGGCATGGCCAGTTATTCTACTCTCATGATCCAGGGACCAGTTTTCCCACCATAGATGGCAAGGGACAAGTGAGGGGAGAGGGCATCTCACCCTCGTCTGTGCCACCTTCCAGCAGTTTAAAAAAATATATATTATATATAATATATATTTATAATTTATATAAATAAGTATAAATTTATTTATTTATTTTATGCTATGAATGCTTTGCCCGCATGTATGTTTGTGCACCACATATGCTCCTGGTGCCTACAGAGACCGGAGGGTGTCAAATGCTAGAGTTACATGTGAGTCTCCCAAAGTGGGTACTGGTAATCAAACACAGGTCCTCTGAAAACTGGTGATAGCAGGCAGTGCTATTAACCTCTGAGCCATCTCTCTATCCCCCACTGCATATTTTTAATTTTGGCAGCCATATCTGCCCCCTCTTCCTGGTGGGGGACTTTGAACTTGACAGCATAGCCCTTGGCCTCTCTGTGGTTTGCGCTGTTATTTCAGACCACATGGTCCACTCATGACTCCATGATGCTTTTGCCCATTAGACAAGCCCTGTTTCTACATTCAGGTAGTTGGGAGGTGAGGGATCCCCTGGAAAGGTTGAGCTTTTCTCCAGTGTTGTTCTTCCCTCATTTTGATTATTCTTCTTTCTTGACGAGTGTCAACTATTTCTGTGGATGGCCTCAAATTATTTCATGGGGATCCTAAACAAGAGGTGTTCTGTTAGAGAGTCTAGGGCCAGCGATTCCCTTGAGATGATGTTCACTGTCAGTTATTTCACTACCGTGTGACAGTAGACGCCCCACAATGCCATCTTAAGGTGCTGGTGATGAGCTTGACACTGGTGCTTCAAGCACTTGTCTGACATACAGACTCTCGATGCCACAGACGTGACCATATGGACTCAGTAATGGCATTCTAGTCTGCTCACGTTTATGATCTGATCGTATAGATAGTTGGGCGTTTACTTTGTCATTTTTGAATCAGATTGAACCAAACGTAATATGTAATCAGAAATAAGTATTCCACAGGAACTGGCCTATGCTTGCTTGCTGCTCAGTGTTAGCTCCCATGGTCCTTCTGTAGTGTTTAGGGCCTAACTTGGTGCAGTAGGAAAGTCTGTAGAAACTCAGTTTCTGTTGTAAAGAGATGATTTTGAAAGGGAATTTGTAGAAGATAGACATGAACATAAATGTGGATAGAACATTCTTTTCCTATGGGTTTAGGTGTCCACACTTGCTCCTCCCTCACATACCGCATGGTCCACTCATGACTCCATGATGCTTTTGCCCATTAGACAAGCCCTGTTCCTACATTCAGGTAGTACATTCAGGCCCTTGCTCATGGTAGGCCGACTCTGTGCTGCTAAGCTAAACCTTACACCTTCTTAGTTTAGCAGAGACATGTCTTGCTAAGTTGCCCAAGCTGCCCCCAACCTGAGCTCCTTCTGTCTCCGTGTCCCAAATAGCTGGGACTGCAGCTGTGCCCCACCTTGCTGGCCCTTCTTTTTATTTTATTTTTTTGCATGGTTTGTTTTTCACTTCTAGGGTGGTAGTGATGGTAAGGTATGTTTAGAGCAGTGGTTCTCCACCTGTGAGTCATGGCCCTCTAGGGTTAAATGACCATTTCACAGGGGTTACAAACATATCAGATATTTACATTACAATTCATAACAGTAGCAGAATTACAGTTATGAAATAGCAATGAAAATAAATTTTATGATTGTGGGTGACCACAACATGAGGAACTGTATTAAAGGGTCACGGCATTTGGAAGGTTGAGAACTACTGCTCTAGAGAGTAGTGACTTCTCCAGGTAAAATTCTATCTATTATACATTTGGGGAGGGGGCTGTATTAACACGTTTGTGGAAAAGTACTTAAATGTGTAAAGTATTACAAATTCTTACAGTAAATGCAACAATGTGCTTCACACAGAATTCTTATGTCTCATAAGGACTATCCGCGATGACCATGAGCTGCACATCCATCCTGCTTCAGTCCTCTATGCAGAGAAGCCACCCCGCTGGTAAGCCCCTCCCATTGCTGAGCTGGGCCCTGATTAGAAGTGAGCCCTGGTTCCTGCTCCTCTCTGGGTCCCCAGGCCTGGCTTGCAGTGCAGGTGCTCTATTGGCTGTGTTGACTTTGATGTGCTGGGTTGCCAGGATGTCTACTCTATCAGGAATGCCCTAAAGGAAGGCAGCACTCCAGTTACTGCCTCGCTGCCTTGTACTGTACTCAGTAAAATACCTATATTTTTAACGGTTTATTGATTCTTTATGAGTTTCACATCCTCTATCTCAGTCCCACTCATCTCCTTGTTCCTTTGTATCTGCACCCTCTACCCTTACAACCTTACCTGCAAAAGAAAATAGAAAACACAAAACAAACAATAAACAAAACAAAGCATTGAAAAAATTTAGTCCTGGAAGTTGCAGTGTATCACAGTGGGTCCCAAAGTATGACCCTTTTGTCCACACATCTTCACTTACAAATTTTCGTTATAATGAGTCATCGGTCTGGTTTGAGGTCTCTGGAGTTTGCTATTCTATTAATACTAGATCCTCACTGGGACTCCTGGGATATCCTGCTGTTGCCTTGTGTCACTGAGATCCTGCAGCTTTGGATCTTCAGGACTGGCCCTTTCACACACCCCAGCAGTTCATAGATGGGGTAGATGTTGGTGTGGGCGAACTCAAAGCTCTGGACCTAGACCTGGGTGGTAGCTGAGCTGGTCAGCCCGCCTAGTTCTGCACCTACACTGCTAGGGCAAGCTCTCCAGCACTGCCCCTGCTAGCTCACCCAGTGCAACCTCCAGCAGAGGCTAGGTACGGCTCTTCTGCTCTCTTGCCCTCAGGGCTGGCTCACCTGTGCCTTCACCACCATCAGGGCAAGCTCCACTGTGCTGCCCATTATAGGTACAGTGAGGGGCAGGGCCAGCTCACCAGCTCACGGGCTCTTCTGATCCCAGGACCAGCTCTCCCTACTGCTGCAGGTGGTGATCTCCTTAAGCAAACTGCTGGTTATCTCCTCACTCAGGTGCTCATTTTGACCCACTGACTAAAGGCTTACTGCAGTAGGCACAGCATGCAGAGATGACTTGGATCCCAGCTATAGTCGTAACAGGCAAACAGGTTGAAGTCTCATGGGAGAAGCTTTCCTAAAGGGCTGTATGTGGTGTTGGGATTGGCACTGAAGGTGCCAGGAAGCCAGGCTGGCTTAATGGAGAAGCTGACCCTTGCTCTGGACCTGGACCGAAAGACATTCACACCTAGGAAATAGATGGCAAAGCTGTGGCAACGTGAAGGAAGCACATGTCTTGGGAGAATGGGGAATGAATTGACTGTGGGTGTCCAATGGGTGGTTCCAGTCTGCTGTACTAGCTGGGAGGGCAGAGGCAAGTGCAGTGGTGAGAAACAGCGAGAGACTTCATTTTTTTCATGAGTCATAGTTATATCTTCCCAGGTCAATGTTAATTTGGGCTTGTATTTTGTGTTTGTTTCCTATTTTTAATTTATTTATATTGCATTTTACAAAAATACGGATTGACAGAGGATTAGAAAGTTTAAAGACAGCAATGCTTGGCTCTTTACCGGTTCTAAGAACAGTGCCCTGGGGCAGACAGGAGCATGTGGTGAGAAGTGGCAGTGGCAGGGATCCTGGGAGCGTGGCTGTGGGGACCTTGTACTTACTCTTCAGGCAGCAGCATCATGTTGGAAATGCAGGTTCCTGGGCCGCATCCAGCCCTCTTCAGTTAGAACCTGTGGCGGTGTGGGGGAGGGGCCACTGTTTAAACAGATCCTGGCAGTGTTTCTGATGTATTGAAGTTGACCAAGGAGTTAGACCATGCTGTAACCAGTGCAGATCCAGAAGCTTCGTAGGCGCGGAGTGTGACAGTAGTGCTGGGTGTGTAACTGCTTCCCTGCCACCTAGAGCAGGTAGAAGTCCAAGAGGGGACCCAGACATCAGTGTGTGCCCCTTTCCCTCTCTCCATTCCCCTCTTTCCCTCCAGCCCCCACCTGCCTTCTCCTCTCCCGACTCTTCCCTTCCTCCTTTCCCTTTTTCCTTCCCTCCCTTCCTGTGCTGGATGGACCCCCAGGCATTGAGCACACTAGGCAATTGTTACATTCCCAGCCCCTACCCTTTCTCCCACCAGATTCATTTACTGGTGTTTGACAGGCAAACGGTGTGGCTTTTGTGTAGGTTTGAAGTTCTCAAGGATGCCCCAAGTCAATTCTCCCTGTGGTTCGGAAAGAAGTGTTTGCTGTATGAACTCCTGAAGTCCAGGGCTTAGAAAACATGGTCCTTGTTCTTTGGTTGTATGTCTCAGTTCTAGGCGAGTCTTTTTCCTCTTGAGACATAAGTGTGTGTAGTGAAAGGTGCCAAACTATATTTAAAATATTTCATCACTCTGGAAAGTTCTGTTGTATGTCTTTGTAGTTGTTTTCCAGTCCATTTCAGAACATCAAGGCCTTTGAGTGCATTTCTGTACTTTCTAATTAAGTCTTTCAGGTTCTAGTAAGTGCAGGCCACGATCTGGAAAGGTATTGTGTGGGTAGCTGGAGAGCCCTGGAAATCAGGTAGGGTGCAGAGTTGCATCTGTGAAACACATTGACTTCCCACTTGGGTCAGGAGGCTGAGTGAGCAGCCATTGTGCCTGTGTAGAGTCCTGCAAGGACAGTACACGCCTGCTATGGTGAGGGCAGAGACAACTTGTCAACCTTGGCATTGTGTGTTTCACGTTTATTCTTTGTTCCAGGGTTATCTACAATGAAGTGATACAGACCTCCAAGTATTACATGCGAGACGTGACGGCCATAGAGTCGGCTTGGCTGCTGGAGCTGGCCCCGCACTTTTATCAACAAGGAACGGTAGGACTGAGTGGGACCTGGCCCCCCAGACAGGCAGCAGCCTCTTCGTAGTGTTAAGTCTGTGTGTGCTTCAGTACCCTAAATCATCCCCCCCCCCGCCACACACATTGCAGAGTACACAGGGAAGTAAAACCCTTACTGGATCCCCAAAACTTACTGGTGGAACCACGTCCATTGCCTTCATAGGGCAGAGCAGTTAAAAACAAACCCTACAGCTCCATAAAAAAGGCTCAAGGTGGTTGAAACCACCGTGCAGTCAGCTCCCTGCCCTCCTCCCACAGCACTTGCACTTTGGACAACAGATATATGGTTCCTTTTCCTCATTTTTGCAAAAATGGTCCATTCACTGCCTCCCCAAGTCCATGCATTCTTCTAACATGACTTAGTTGAAAGATGGCTGATCATGTTTGGGGGACTGGTAGGTAAACTGGGCCCACAGGCCTCCTGGCTAAGTATGGCCCACAGACTGTTCAGTCTGCACTGTGCTTTAATTGCAATGGCAAGTTAGTTATGTGATTGTTAGTATTGTGTGTGTGTGTGTTTTGCTAGAAATTGAATCTAGGGATAACTGATGATTATTTTTAAGCATGCTGCCTTGGAATTATTTCCTGTTAGTTCATTTTCAGTCTTTGTTTCTTTTTTAAAAACTTACTTTACTTTTTTCAAATTAATGATTTTCCTAGTATTGTATTTTTTTTCTTAGTCACCATTTATACCCTGGACTCCTCAAGGTTGATCTTGAATTAGTGTCACACTGCTTAGATACAATGTCTTTTGTGATTGAGGTCCAAAGCTAGTGCAATCTCTTTAGGAACTCTCCAGGTTCCCAGGGGCTGCCCATGCAGGGCGGGTCTGCTGCCTTGGACGCAGCACAGCTCTCCGCACAGCACAGCATCTCTCCCTGGCATCTCCAGTGACTTTCCATCATCTGTTTTTCAAAGTTGCTTTCACCCTATAGAGGCCTGAAATTGCTCAAAGTCAACTGTGTTTATACTCAGAATTCTTTCCAGTAAAGCGTACCAAAATGGCTTATGGCCAGAAGTTGTCCTGGCCCTTCCCTGGATACAGCTACGTATGACAGGATTAGTTTAGGGTCATATTTGGTGAACACAGGGAGGAAAGAATCCAAAGAAGCAGCAAGCCCACAGAGATTTGCCTAGAGAGACCTTTGTGATCTAGGGAGAGTGTGTGGCCTCACCTGTGTAAAGACCTGTACTTTCCTCTCTCAGGCACACCCATGTGGAAAGCCTGGAATCTGGCTGTTTACTTAGACTGGGGCCTGCCGGTCTGTCAGCTCCTACCATCGTTGGTGGTGTGCTGTTTTCTTTCAGAGCTGGCAGTTCTCTGTGGGGTATTGTGAGGTCATGTTGGATGTGCTAGGACATGGGGTTTGGGCACTAGTGTGGGGATGCAGCATGCTCTTGGGTAGAGCTCCTGGGTGCTATCTTAGCTCCGCTGAGGACTCTGCCTCATTGTATTATGTTATTGATGGGATGTTCATATATTTTACCTCAAATACTTAATTGAGAATTTGTAGTCATTTGGTTTTAATGTAAAGAATTTTTATTGCTCAGTCCTGTTAACTGATGCTCACGGTGATGTCAGGAAGCTTCGTATGTTCTTTATACTTGGCCTACGGCTTTCTAAGGGCACAGCATTCCTTGGGAAGGTGTGGTCCAGGCAGGGGATTTGACTGTCTCACCATCCCTAGTGATATTTCCTTTTCTTTTGCAGCACCTGTCCCTGAAAGCCAAAAGGGCTAAGGTCCAGGACCAGTGAGCGGAGCCCAGCAAGTGGCTGTGGGGACAGTTTGGCATCTGTCCTTCATGTCGTTTAGCACCAGCTAAGGGGAAACAGACAGCCACTCTGGTGTGGCCTGCATCCTGCTCATCAGCCCCTCTTCCTGCTCCCCTCAGCATTTGCCATCCTCAGTGGGTCCCAGAGTAGTTCGAGCATGGCCAGCATGGACCAAGCAGGAGTTGGCTGGGCCGGGCCCTGGCCTCACTCCTCACACTCAGTAGCCAGCACCCTGCGCCAGCAGGCACAGTCCTGCTCCAGCTCTGTGGTGAGGAGGAGAGCGAGCCTGTGAAGACTGAAGACCTGTGTAGACAGGGCTCTCTGCCTCCTGTGTCTTGCTTGCTGCCGTCACGGTTGTTGACTACTGAAGTCTACTTCTGCTATGTGCATTAAGTACAAAAGGAAGTGCTGGGCATTTCCACAGATCACCAAAGTTCTCGTCCATCAGGCCCGGGGTGAGGGTGGGCGGTCTCCCAAACCCAGCAGCTTCTTCCTTCCCTCTGACTGTGTCCCTGCTTCTCTGCAGTGGAGACTCAGTGCACCGATGGTGGGCCACTCAGGACTCACAGCCCGCGTCCTTTTTAGCCACTCCCTTTGCAAGTGGGCTTAGCTATCACTCAGAGCACGATGCCACATCCTGGTGCCAGTGGCTGGGCACCAGGAAAAGTTCATCAACCTCGACGCCATGGGGCTCCTCTTTAGCAGGAATTCACTACAGTTTAGATGCCCTAAACTTGTGTAGCTCAGGAACAAACTCTCGTATATGTATCTTTGTTTGCTTGCATTCTTGCAAGAACACGGGCAGCTCCCCGGGCACTGTTCACACTGCCCTGGGCAGCTTTGCTGTGACAGTGATGGCACTTCAGCACACGCAAGACAGACTTCTCCCTACTGTTTCAATGATGTTTACTTTAAAAACGTAGCTTGAAAGTTTATTTTTGTACTGGTTTTAGTTTGGATGTGCCACTTTTGGCACCAAACCTATGTCATTTTTATTTCCATTTTATAAATGTGTAAATAGCAGTGTTAAGTTGTTAATCGTAGTAAATCTTTCTACCCGAGGGGACTTGTTTCTCCCATCTGTGGCTCGTGTGGTCTGTATTTTAAGATGGTCCAGTTCATTATTCCAGGTGAGGCTTGGCAGTGGCTAAAGGACCTGATGCTACCTTGTGCAGCGTCTGAGGTGGGTCGCTCATGGACACAAAGCCCTGATGTGAACCTGAATGTTCTCAGACCTTATCATAGCAAGGCGTGGGGCATTGTTTAAAGGAAGATCGGAAGAGGTTCTAGTTCTTGTCACCTGGGATCTGCCTGCTGTTGTATTATTTTCATTGGTGTGTGGCAGCAAACCATCAGTAAACCGTAGACAAGCCAGAGGCTAACCTCAGGGTCACTTTTCAGAAACAGGACATCTTATTTTTGAGACGAAGTCTCTCACTGGGGTCAGGGGCTCACCCATGTGGCTAGACTGGCCACCAGTGAGCTGCCGAGCGCCCCGTCCCTGCCCCCTCAGTTCTAGGATCACAAGTGTGCACCACCATGTCTGGCTCTTTATGGCTCTGTGGAGTTAAACTCGGGCCCTCTTGCTTTTGCGGCAGGCATGTTATCAGTAGAGCCATTTCCCAGCCCCTTTCTGTCATTTTTTTATTTTAAAACTTATTTTTTTTCTTATATCTTGGATTGTTTGCTTGCATGTTAATGCGCATGCCTGGTGAGCACAGAGTTCAGAAGAGGGCCCCGGGTCTATTGGAACCGAAGGCTGTGACTCCCCTGTGCGTCCTAGGAACTGGGCATGGGTCCTCTGCAGGAGTAACAGGCGTTCTTAAAGCCTGGTGTTTTTTAAAGTTTGTATTGTAGTGGAAGGGAAAAAGGCGAGAGGAACCATACTCTCAGATTTGAGGCCACGTGTCTAAAACAGGAAGCCGGACACTCTGGGGGCTGAGCAGATGGAAGCCCCTTCCCTTGCCACCTTCTCTTGCCACATCTATCTTTGCATGTGTGGTCCCAGGTATGTAGCCCCCTCTGTACCCCCGAAGCTAGACAGCTGCCTTCCAGCCTCATGTGCTATGCTGCATCACTCTGTAGCTCTTTCTGGTGGAGGTGTACCCTCACCATCAAGAGATCTGCAGGTACAGAACCTGGGGACCTTGGCCCAGGGCCACCTTCATGCAGTCTCATCTGTGACCTGCATGGGCCTGTTTCGTGTTCCTGGATGGTTTTGCTGCGGATTGGAACCCCTGCTTCTCCTTGCTTTGTGGGCTGGTCAGCACATGTTGCTCTAGGCCTTGGAGTGCGTGCATGGTGTGGGGTATGAGAGTGGAGATGCTTGTCAGCAGAGGCTGGGGAGTGGGCCGTGGTGGATATGGGATGAGGGTGAGACCAGGTGGTGGTTTATTTATTTAGTTATTATTTTATAATGTTCTTGGGGAAAAATAAATGCCAACAACCTTACATCAGCCAACCAATTAAGAACCAATATGAAATGCAAACAAGAACATGGTGAACACCCAGAGCCTGGAAACTCCTGGGTGTGGACTGTGGGCCAGCCAGCATCGCCACTGAGCATCGCCACTCCTGCAATGCAATCCCAGTGCTGAGCAAATGGGTTTCCAGTGGACTTGGAGGGCAGCGTAGGACCACCTATTCCTCACTAGAGGAGTTCGTGTCCTTCCAACAGGGTCAGAGCGGACATCTCCCACTTTTCAGTGCCATAACTGGGTTTCCCTCAGCTCCCGGCTCATGATGAAGCAGATGGCGGGACTCTGGTTAGCTTCCGTTGACGTTTCTTCAGTCATGGGAACTGGCAGAAAGCCAATCCTATTTGACAGAGTAGCTGGCGTTTGCTGACAGGTGGTCTGGAGAGGACTTGGCCCCCCAGGTCCCCAGTCGTTGCTCTCTGCAGTGAGCAGGTCTAATGTGGGGTGAATCGTGGTGGTCAGCTAAGGCTCTGGGGTGGTACTGGATGTGTCCTGGCCAGCTTTCTCCTGTGGCTCTTAGTGCAACAGGTCTGCTCGGCTTCTGGGTATCTGTCGTCTACCACTTGCAGGCTCTGCTGGAGGCGCTAGGATGTGGAAGACGCAGTACCGAGGCTCATCCTAAGTCTCCACAGCGAGGTGAAGACCCAGTACTGGCTACTGCTTCAGGCTGCTGAGGCCTCTGTGGGTAACTCCCCGGTCACTGGCTTTGAGTACAAAGGTCCCTGTTTTTTGTTGGTCTCAGCCAGATGGATGAATCAGCACTTGATGCCAAGGTACCCGGGCCTCTCGTCTGTATCCAGACCACTTCTGTGGCCCCTGCATTGGGACACTAAGAGAAGTATTGGCAGATAGGAACTTAACAGCCAGCCTTCTGCAAACGTTAGCTTTTTTCTTGATGGCTCCCCTACCCCATTTGAATCTGGTTCTTCACATGTGCATGTGTGTGCACCACCCACACGTGGAGGTCAGAGGATAACTTTTAAGTGTTGGTCCTTACCTAGCTAGCCCGCAAGCTCCAGGGATTCTCCCGTCCCCACATTCCCCACATTCATCTTGTAGGAGTGCTGGACTTGCAGGTGCATGCTACCCTGTCCAGGTTTATGTAGGTTCTGAGGATCCGAACTCAAGTCCTTACATGTCCAAAGGCGAAGAGTTTTACCTGCTGGGCCATCTCCCAGCCCTCATTTCCCTACTTTAGGGTACAGTCTTAGCACATGTAGTATGTGTGCTCTGCCCCTCGGCTGCTGCTGTTATCTGGGCTGGGCTGTCCACTTTACTCGCTACCCCTGACTTCTGCTGGTCATTTCCTCATAGCAGGAAGTTCTCAGTAAAAGAACACGAGTTGTTTTATTTATTCTATATGGTTTTAACAAATATCTTTTTCTTAACTATTTTAGTTGGTAGGTCTTTTCTGTACTCATTTGTTTCACTGAAGTACAAAAAAAGGTTTGTATCTTTTTTTTTTTTTCATGGCTCTGCCAGTATTTTGTTACATTTAATATGTTGGGTTTGAACCAGGATTTCACCTCCCATTTTTTTTCTTTGCTTCCCTCTCTTCTGTCTTAGCTGAATTTGCTTTAGGAGTTTTCAGGGGCCTGGATGATGGTGTCTGCAGTGGGGTGACACCAGCCGGGGGTGAGGTGTCAGGAGCATACAAAACCCTCCCGGAAGTCAGTGGGAGACCGCCTCAGCAGGAAACCGGGCAAAGGGGTGGACAAGCAGTCCATACGGACAGACCTGGAGGCCCAGCACACCAACCCAGAGAGGCTGCTACCAGAGAAAAGTGCCAAAACCGCTATTACGTGTTGCTTTGTATGGTCCGTGAGGGTGGTGGAGTGCGGTCAGAGGCCTCTGTGCCGGCACTGATCAGCTCTTCACAAGTGCACGCGCATGCCCCGTGGCCCAGATGGCCGCCTCTTGTGCGCCCCCCCACGGTACCCTCCAGAGCAGGGTTCTCCCCTTGGAGTGGAAGGGCGTGCTGTGGGGTACCATACTTTCACACCACATACAGTAACATTGGAGAGCGCTGAGCAAAAGTGAGAAACAGATGTGACTGTCACAGAGGAGAACACAGGCCCATCAAGGGTGGCATGGAGACTGGACAAAGCAAGGAGAACCAAGTCTGGCGGTAGGAATGGTTAGGACCAAACAAGGTGTGTGAAAGGCTGGAGAGATGGCTCATTGGTAAGTTTAGGTGAGTGTAGATCTCAGCACCCACACAAAAAGCTGGGCATGGCTGCACTCGGGCCTGTGACTTTAGTGCCGTGTGGGCTGTAGACAGGAGGATTGCTAGAGTTTGTTGCCTGTGCTTAGAAGTCCTAGGTTTAGGTCCCACCTGGACAGTGACTCTGTAGACCTTGGCTTCACAGTTTATCTCTGGGTCAGGTTCCAACCTGTCAGATGAGGATGACGAGTTGGTATTAACTTCCCCTTCTTCCATCTGCACAGGCACTAGATTGGGTGTCAGAAGCCCTGGCCCTGAGTTTGCTCACTTGGCAACACTCCCTGCTTTCTCTAAGTCCAACTGTGTCCCAGCAGGCTCCTGCGGTCCCTCCTCCGTTACCTAAGCCAGACTGCTCGTGCCAGGATCTGTGGGCCCCCACATCTCCTCCAAGGAGACAAGACATCCAGGAAAGGTCAGATGGGCTGTCTAGACGGGCAGAAGCCTGGGCTAGGCAGAGGGAGACTATGTCTGGGTGGGGTTCTTAAGGGCCTAGACTGGGGGGCCCTGGGCCTGGCAATTAGAACACCAGGTCTTTTGTGAGGAGTGCTTCCAGGCTGGCCACCCTGGGCAAGTGATAGCTTCAGGACAGATGCTCACACAGAGAGACGGTACTCTAAGGCCCCAGAAACAAGCCTGGACCCTGTCTGGTGAGACACATGGATATTTAGCCCACCAGCGACTCATGTATAGCACACACACACAAGTGCGCACACTCATCCCAGCGTTCAGATAAAATATTCCTGTGGTAGGCCCAAGAAGTACAGCAGTCAACACAATACAGCCCCTGCCCCCATGGAATTCATGTTATAGAGCTGGCTGCAGCCCATCCTTGTCAGGGATGTGGAAGTTCTGATCCCACCCCAACCTCCATCCCCTCTGTCCACTGGCTCAGCTTCTGGTGCTGCGGAGTGGCGCTATGCTGCCCTCTGCTGGCCAATGAGAGTCACTGCTCAGTTGACCTGTTTGGTCCCTTTTCTGGCAACCTGAAAGAGCAGATACGGAGGACCTGAGGCAGCTGAGAAACTATTTCCCCTTTATTCCATTCATGCCCTCCCCCCTCCTTGCCTGTAAGTACTTGGATGTAGAAACTGGAGCTTTGTTACTGTGAGGACCCGATTCTAGCCCTAGAACCTGTGTGTGAAAAAATGCTAGGTCTGGAGGCACAAACACTGAGGCTCTCTGGCCAGTTTATCCTAATTGGTTAGCTCCAAGCTCATTAGAGACGGTCTCAAAGGAGGTGGACAGCATTCCGAGGACAAACACTCAAGGCTGGCTTCCGTGTGCTCTCACCCGCACATGCACACATACACACGCATGAAGCTGGGGCCAAGTCAAATCATGTTTCTTCAAGCCTCTCCCCTCTCCCTTTCTGCTGTGCCACCTCACGGCCCTCCACGGCTACATTGGTCCAGGGCATCCCTTCTTAGTCATCTTCCCCCCCTGTAGGCACGGAGAGACCAAGTCTGCGCTCCAGGAGGGAACGCCAGCGCTTGGAGGTGGGAACTGGGTGCAACGTCCAGGAACCATCTTGTTGAGGTCACAGGCTGCAGTGGAGAGATGTGCTGTGGCCTGAGCAGGCTGGGTTTTGGAGAACAGCTGCAGACTTCCCAGTGCCCCTCCCATGGAGAGGTGGTCAGTCCATCCCCTTCTTTGGGCCTCGCAGCCTTGTGACTGTTTTGATCCATGGAGGAACGTGAAGTGGTAATGTCACACGGCTGGGCCACAAGAGATCATCGCTGGGACACCGAGCTGTCCCCGAGCAGGATGGTAGTGTAGTGCACTACCAGAATGTCGGCAGGGCCATGGACCTGTCTGCGCAAAAGTCTCAGAAGAGCCCAACCTCAACCATGCCTTCCTACCTAGGAGTTAGAATGCCACTGTGGAAGTGCATCCTGCCCCAGTCCGTCTAAATCCAGCCTGATTGGCACTCAGCAGGCAGGGGCACAGCTATCCTATTGCTTCCGTCTAAAGTCCTGACCATCTACGACTGTGATAAAATGTCTTGTGCCTCCAGGTTCTGGGGTGCAGTGTGGGGCAGCCATAGTGAGGGCGCATGAGCTGCTGCAGGACACTGGAACTGGCTGCAGTGACGCAAGGGGCCCTTGCAGCCAGGCCTGGAGCCGTAGGTGTCCTGGAGAGCTCTGCTGCTCTTGGGGTGGGGTGACCCCTCGCTAACTGTCCCCGCGTTGAGGTGCAGCCTCCTGGGTGATTCCTGGGTACGTTCCTGGGATGTCAGTCTGCACAAGCCAAGTTCAGTGCTGATGTGAACACTCGACTTCATGCAACAGCCGTGACCTCTGAAGGCTCTTCCAGGTCAGAGTGACACGCTGGCCTCTGGGGTTGCAGGAAATGCCCACGTGTGTGGGTTGGGGGATGTTAAAATGTGTGGCATGGTTGAGGACAAGGATGGAGGCACACAGGATGGTGAGGGACGGTTCCAACGCAGTTTGGTCACTGTTCGGGCCACTGAGGCTCGGACAGCTCAGGACAGGTTCAGCTCTGGTCAAGGCTTTCCACATCGATGGGTAGGTCGGTGCAGCTGCGTTCCCTGGGCCAGGCAGGGTCAGACCTTTATTAGAGTCCAGACCCCCTGGAGTTGTGCAATCTCGGAGTCTGGCCTGTCTGCAGCATAGGCTCTGGGCACGCGCTGCACCCAGAGGCCAGCAGGGGTCGCTGGCGCTCTGTTTGTGCGTTTGGAACAGCCTAGTGTAGAAGCCAGACTTGGTTTACCGCCCTCCCGTGAGTTAAGGCCCCTTCAGTTCTGAAAGCCTCCTCTCTCGAGGAATCCTAGCACATCCATTGCCCACGAACTTGACCAAACAGGCCCTTAATCTTTAGCACCTCAAAGAGGAATGTGTGCATCCCCTCACTGTCACCTCAGTTTGTGATAATCACAGCAGAAATCTAAATCGGCCAGCAAGCATTTACAGCTATTGGCTGGGCCTGCTTCGGTGCAAAGAGCAGCAGGTGGGACGAGGAAATCCAAGGGATGATGGGATGTTCAGACCGCTCCAAGCCTAACTAGTGTTTCTGCTCACCACAGATGCTTGTCCTGTATCCTTGAGGAGCAGGGAATCTGGTGAGTGGCCTCATCAACAGGAGGCTGGGCACCTTTCCGTAAGTCCTGCTTAGAGCTGTGATTGGAGGCTGGAGAAACGGTTCAGTGGTTAAGAGCATGTACTGCTCATCCCGAGGACCCAAGTTCAATTCCCAGTCAACCACATCAAGTAACTTCAGCTGTAGCTCTAGGCCAGGGCCTCCCGGGCACCTGCATCATGTGCACATACTTATACAGAATTAAGGATAAGCTCTGATTAGAGCTACAGGCTGATCCCAGGCCTCCCCTCTGTGTGAGGCCCCAAGGCCACAGCCACAGCTTAGGGTACTTGTTTTTGCTCTGATTGTCAACACGCCTGTTCTGTTGCCTTGTCCTGCCTATTGCAACACCCCGAGCTGCTGAGATGAAGTGGCCAAACTGGAGGGCTCTCCACAGTGCCTCGTGGTGGTGCACGCTGAGCAAGGAGTAGCTGAGTTTCAGTTGCTCCTCCCAGCCCATTGGCGGCAAGAGGTGCAGCCAGCGCCACTGCCTCCTCCCTGGGGAAGAGTCCCATCCTCAGGCTGAGGAGAGCCGGATGTGGAGGGCAGTCGGGAGGAGCACAGGACTGGTGTTCAGAACCAGCAGAGAGGACCCCTGCCTTTGTGCCCTTTGGCTGCAGGGAATGGATTTTTGATCAGGGACAACTTCTCCCGAACCACTGATATCCCTCAGTTCAAGGGGGGCAGCGCTGGCAATGCCCACCAGTAGGTATAACACTAGGGCCACCACCACAGTAAGCTAGGCCCGCGCAGGCACTGTGTACAGCAATTCTCAACTGCTTTTGTGTTCTTGAAATTATCGAGGGGGTGCATACACACATATATTGTATAATCAGATACAAACATATAATATATATGTTATATGTATAATATATAACATATACATACATGTATACATATATGTTATATATGTATATATATACATATACATGTATATGAAGGAATGGACTCTCCAGCAAGAGCAAGGAGGCAAAGAGAACAAGCATCCTTTTTTTCATATCCTTTATATAGGCTGCAGGAGACTGTGTGTCCCAGATTAAAGGTGGATCTTCCCACTTTAAAATATATGGATTAAAGGTCTATCTTCCCTCCTCAAAAGATTCCACTTTAAATTATTTGATTAAGAAAAAATTTCCTTCGCAGGTGTGCCTACCTGCTTGGTTTAAGTTAGTTCAGCTCACTGTGGAAAGTCCCACCCCTGAGCTGGTGGTCCTGGTGCTATACAAAAGGAGGCTGAGCAAGCCATGGGGAGTAATACAGTAAGCAGCACCCCTCCATGGCCTCTGCATCAGCTCCTGCCTTCAAGTTCCTGCCCAGGCCGCCCTCAGCAGTGGACTGTGATGTGGAACTGCAAGCTAAAATGAAGTTTTATTTATTTCTTCACCAAGTTGTGTTTGGTCATGATTTTTTTTTTTTTCCCACAGCAGTTGAAACTCTATCTGAGACTGGAGCATGACCTGTGTCCTGGTCCCACCACTTCTACAAAAAGCTGGGAATGGTGGTTCCTGCTTGTAATCCCAGCACTGAGGACAGAGACAGGTCCCTGGAGCTCCCTGACTGGACAGCCTAGCTCAGTTGACACGTCTCAGGTCCCAGGCCCTTCCATCTCAAAGGACAAGGTAGACGGCTCTCTTGAAATGGCAGCCAAGTTTGATCCCTGGCTTCCACACTGGAATGCATATGTGTGCTAAGGCATCTCCATATGTGTGTGTCTGTGTGTGCCCATACACACCCCAACACAGTTACAGAGGATCTCAGTGGGCTTCTGTGGGTGCAATTTGTATCTCTCACTCACTGTTTGCTGTTTTAGGAATTAAGACAGAAAGTTTAATGATCCTTGTTTATAATTTATTTAAGAGAGCCATAATAAATGCATGTGAACACAAATAATGTTTTTATGACTCACCTATATTTCCCAACACACAAAACGCAGGGGGAGGAAGTGTGGCTGTGCACTGTTGCGGGGGGGGGTGTGCAGCTGGGCGTTCATAGCTGCATCTGCAGCCAAAGCTTCAAGCTGGCACATGCTCCCCAACAGTACACTCAGAGTCCAAACATTTTGTTTTCAGGAAGAGAGACAGAGAGGCAGAGAGACTGACACAGAGAGACAGATAGAGACAGACATGCAGACACAGAGAGACAGAGACAGACAAGTAGACACAGAGAGACAGACAGAGTCAGACATGCAGACACAGAGAGACATGCAGACACAAAGAGACTGACAGAGACAGACATGCAGACACAGACAGACATGCAGACACAGAGAGACTGACAGAGACAGAGACTGACAGAGACAGACAGGCAGACACAGACAGAGACAGACAGGCAGACACAGAGAGACAGACAGAGACAGACATGCAGACACAGACAGACAGACAGAGAAAGGGGATGTTTTGTGGACCTCCTGGAAGGTCTCTGGATGGCCAGCGTCCCCCAGAGCAGGCTTCAGGAGCTTCTGCCATATGTACAAGCCGGGTAGATTCTTTTCTTTAATATTTTTTTTCAGTACCTTTTTGTTCCTTTTCTCCATGTTTTCTCACCATGTATCCCTGGCTGGCCTGCAACTCACAGAGACCTGCCTCTATCTCCCAAGTGCTGGGATTAAAAGTGTGTGCTACCTGTCTGGCTTTTACTAGGTTTTTATTTATTTCTGGGGTGAGGGGTGACGTTTGCAGTGTTGTGCCTGTGGAAATCTGAGGACAACCTGTGGGAGTCTGTTCTCAGTTTCCACCACGGGTTGGGGGGAGGGGGCTGGGGACTGAATGCTGGTCATTGGGCTTGGAAGAGGTGACTTTTACCCAATGGGTCATTTTACTGGCCTATGATGGGTGGATTCTTGCATGGCCCCAGGTTTATCTGCGAGGAACTAAAGCAGGAGTTAAGAAACCTTGTCCAAGGTCATGAGGCGGGGCGTCCATGGCAGAATGAGAACGGCCTTCATTTGGTACCCAAAGCCCAGCACAGAGCCCTGAAAAGAGGGCAGAATTGTACTACGCCCGAAGCCTCCGCCTGGGCAGTGCAGTGGAATCTAGGCCTTCAGTGAGGGGCGGAGGGACCCAGGGATCAGTTAGTCACCAAGTGGGCCCTGTGACAGGGTTGGAGATGGCAGCCGGCGGCGGAGGCAGCCTCGAGCTGGAAAATCAATAGGTGATCAGCGGTCCAGGGGCACGCTGTTCATCAGGTGCGGAGGGGAGGCAGGGCAGGGCCGGGAGGGGGGCGCTGGGAGGAAATATCACTGACCCCCAGCAGGATTGATCAAACAGCCAGACACCCAAGGCCAAACTCACTAATAAAGTGAGACATTCAGCTTGGCCCGGCGGCGGCTGGCTGAAGGTCTTAAAAAAACCGCTTAGCTGGGGAGTTCCTTGCTAAACTGTCTTTGTTTCCGGAGGCAACCGGGAGGGAGGGCTGACGGTGGGGGTGTCGGGGGGGAGGCCTGGCCCAGCTACTGCCTGCCTCGCCTCAATGTGACACAGACTTGGAAAGCAAGACATGGAGCGCAAATGGCGTGGGTGTCTGTGATGGATTCTGCCCAGATCAGAGCATGTGGACTTATACATGTGTGCTTTCATGTACACACACATGATAGCATGTGGCGTGGTACCATGTATGTGCAAATGTGCCTGTGTATACCTGCACGTGTGCTCACGGAGCAGACGGCATTTGCACATGGCGTGAGTGCACAGCTGTACCCGTGGTGCAGCGCACTCACGGGACAAATGTGCCCAGGTGTGTGCGCATTTGCATCTGAGGGAGGAACGTTGGTTTCTGGGCCATTTGCTTTCAAGCTAATCTCCCGACTTCCTCTGCTCATGGTCTCAGGGTTGCCACATGCATTTGAGAGTCTAGATAATTACACCTTGAGAGGATGGGTGCAGAAATGGGGACCCAAAGACTACATCTAAAAGGCCAAGCTCTTCCACAGAGGGATATGATGTGAACTTGGGAAGGAAAGAGGAAAGGGAGTGAGGGGCCTGCACAGTAGGGTGAAAGAATGTTTTTGTGAACACGCACAAACTGCATATTCACACTCGCACACACACACACACACACAGATGGGGGGATAGAGAAGGAAGGGGAGAGGTCAGGGTAGTTGTGGGGTACTGAGGCATTAAGAGTTGTGACAGGTAATGAACCTGACATCCTTTGACATTCTTAGAGGGATCCAGCAAATGGCAGAACCACTTCTGACTCCCTGCATGCTGGACTGGGGTTTGCCGGCTGTCCCACCGTATACTGGCTATGGCTGTAGGCCCGTTGTCTTTGTTTGGATTGAGTGATAGAACTGTTTATATCAAGAGCTTAAGTTTCTTATGTAAAATGGACTGCAAGATGGCAAGGTGGTTCCTGCTTGTAATTCCAGCCCTTGGGATTATAGGGAGATAGAGATGAGAGGATCAGAAGTTCAAGGCCGTCCTTGGCTACATAGTGAATTCAAAGCCAGCCTAGAATACAAGAGACCCTGTCTTAATTTTTTTTTCTTATGGAATGCATAAGAAAAATCTGTCATGTAGAAGAAAGATTTCACAAAGGCTTTCCCACGAGTCATCTTCTCTAACCCTAAACATTGCTACAATTTATATCCATTTTTTTTTTTTTTTTGATAATTTTGTTGTAACTCAGAGCTTGAATCACTTGCAAAGTCAGGGCTTGAGCCCAGCCTCCTGACCTCCAGAACCCAGGACTGTCCTGTCGGTTCAGGGCCATGTAGGTTTTGCCGAACAGGTCTGTAGGCCAGGGCTGCGTCTGGAGAGGCCTCTCATCACTCATCTCTCCTGCGGCTAGAGAGCACCGTCCTGGCGTCAGGAGCAGAGGGTGTGGCTTGCACACATTCTGACCATTCACTTACCAGCAGCTCCAGGCCAGCTGGTCAGCCCTTATCTCAGAAGCTTGACCGAGCTCCGTCTGCCTTCCCGGTCGCTGGGAGGACCCATAGCGCTCTAGTAGCTGACGTTAGGTCGTGTAGATCTTAAATTCTTGGGGTTTTGTAAAGGCATGCAGCAGACTCACTGGAGAGCACTTTAGGATCTGAACCAGGAAAGAAGTGTAAAACTAGATTTTCTTCACATGGGCTCCATGGACCACCTGAGTCAGTATTACCAGAGGCCTGGGGACATGCAGAGCTCAGGCCTAGTCCCATAGCTACTGAGCCACACTCCTTGAGGCTGGGCCCCAGGACTCCCCATCTATTAATGTCTGGAGTAATTCTTCCCCCTGTCTCATCGGTGCCTTTGCACCTGCTGTTTTATAGGTCTGCATGCCCACCCTCCCTGTAGAGCTCTGTGTAGCTCACATTTCTTTTCCTTCAGGTCTGTGTTCTGATATCACTTCCTGTCATTTACCTAAAACAGCACCCTTCTCACTTCCAAAGCCCTTGCTGTCTTTTATGCCCTTATTTTTACGGTGGATGCTAACTAGATGCGTGTGGGAATAGATATGTAATATCAGATACTGTACTGTATTTCATACATGGAGTACGTACGGTATACATTATATGACTTAACCTATGCCACAGACCATACAATCCAGACATGCCAGTGTGCTTTTGTTTGTTCCTTTTGCCCCTTAGCAGAGTGTATCTTTGGGGGCAGGGCTTGCCTGTCTTGTTCACTGATGTACCTTGGTGGGCAGACCCTGGCCTGGAAGAGGCTGGTGTGGGGGAGGGGAGAGGGCTTCTAAAGTGCCCAGTGTACTCTTTGTGTGCGCTGAGGGTCGTGACCAGAGCCTATGTGTAACTTTTAACGTGAAAACAAAAAGTCGTGCACCCACACATGTGGTAGCCCCTCCCCACCTCTACACTGAGAACCAGTGAGACTGTCTCGGGTGCCCAGCCAGGCCTCTCTGGGATTCAGCAAGTGGGTCAGAAGCTCCAGTCATGTTTGGGGCTTCTTAGATGCCAGGCACCAATGAGGACCAAAGACTCACACCGAGGCCAGCTACGCCTTGATCTGTTCTTAACTCGACATCAATTCTGAGACCATCCATTTGGGAAGGGGACAATCAGCTTCAAGTTTGGACAACTCATTGTCTGGGCTGTGAGCAAGCAGAGCCTCCCTCTGGAGGATTAAATGAGAGACCCAGAGGCCAGCAGGTAGTAAGTAGCACTTGTATAGAAAGCAGACAGCAAAGAGGCTCCCGAGGGGCTGGGATGTGGCTCTTCTCTGCCTGGCACAGTGGAGGCTCAGGGGCAAACCTCTGGGTTCGAAAGGCCCCATGTGTTTAGCCAGCGAGCCTTAGGGACATTCTGTGGACACCATGTATAAAGAAACCAGGGATGCACAGGTGTGGGTGCCGAGGCTACGGGGCTCCTTGAGCTTTGTTAGCTGGCTTACAAATGTACAGCTGTTTACAAATGAGCTTATCTGGCCTCTCTCCTCAATTTGTAACAGCTTAGTCAGAACGGGAAAGCAGCTGTGTCCTAGGAAAGAGCAAAGGACCCGAAAAGGGCAAAGGCATTGGGTGGGAAAGAAATAGGGAGTCAGTGTGCAAGAGGGAAGAGGAGAGAGTAGGTGAAAGTTCATCGCATGGATGATCAAGTTGGGCATGGTTATCCACTTTGTAGACAAGGACGCACTGAATGGCTCAAAACCTTGCCCTGTTCAAAGGTAGAGCTAAGAGATCTTAACTCAACCCCGATGGCATTCCTTCACCATTCTGCTCTTGGGAGCTCAAGAAGCGTCAACGAAGAGTGTTTTACACCTTCAGCTGGCATTTGGCAAGCATCTAGATGCCATTTTGGTAGAAAAGCTGGAGCAGTGCCCACTGGCTTGGGAGCAACCAGGCAGGCCATGCCAACACAGATGGCATGGTGACTGAATGGACTTGACATTCTGCAAGGTATGGAGGCTGGCCTGTGGCCATTCTGTTGTTCGAACATAACACACAAGGGGGGTGTTTACGACAGTGTCCCCCAAAGATGTGTCCGCTTAGATCATGTGAGTGGGAGGCTGAGTAGAAGGCTCAGTTGTAAAGCACTATCCTTGCCAATACCTGATCTTTGATCCCAGAATCCATGTTAAAAATCATGTTGGGCACATTGCTAAGGAAGTGTGGGAACCAATGTTTGCAATCCCAGCAGTGGGGAGGCAGAGACCAGGATATCCCTGTTCCTTACTGGCCAACTAATCTAGCCTATCTAGTGAATTCCAGGCCAGGGGGAAACCTGGTTTCCAAAAAAGTAGGTGGGCAGCTCTCGAGGACATTTGAGGTTGCCCTCTAACCTCTACACACACAAGCACATACCTGTATCAGCACATACATGAACATGTGCACACACACATGCACACAGAGCAGGACTTTATGACCTGGAAAATGGATCTTTGCGATGTCATTAAACCAAGGGGCTCAAGTCGAGCCATGAGGTGAGGTGAGTACAGTGGTTCTAAACACAGGCCCCAGGGGACAAGGTGATGCAGAGATGGATTCAGACAACAGAGTGATGCAGTCACTGGCTTAGGCACCACGAGGACCAGGGGCGCCAAGATGGCAGAGGGCCGATCCCTTCTTAGGTGCTTCAGAAGAACCCCATCCTGCTGGCACCTCCGTTTGGGACAGGGCTGTATGGGAAGATGTGACACTTTTTTTTTTTTTAAAGAACTTATTTATTTGTTTTACGTATGAGTGTTCTATCTGCATGTGTGCCTGCATGCCAGGAGAGGGCTCAGGTTCAGATTCTAGCATAGAATGGTTCTAAGCCACCATGTGGTATCTGGGTATTGAACTCACAACCTCTGGAGAGGCAGACAGTGCTCTTATCCTCGGAGCCATCCCTCCAGCCCCAACATGTCACTTATTTTAAGCCACCAAGTTTGTGGCAATTCATTAAAGCAGCCCTGGAAACCTAAAACTGGATGGGTGGGTAGGAGCCTGAGTTAACAACCAGAGTTGTTAATCAAGTGGAGTTCACCTCTGCCTCAGCTTCCCTGGGGGAGTGTAGGCATGGAAAGGACTCTCCACAGTGCAGCTCAGGAGTGGGCTGGTCTGTATGGGAAGGAACAAGCAGGCAACACTGACAGGGCCTCAGGGGAGTTCAAGTGGCTTTGTAGACGAATGACCTGTGCCTTATCAAGATCCAGCTTCAGATGGCGCAAGCCTGTACGCAGTCAGCAGAAACTGTCCGTTAAAGTTTGAGCTTGGTGGCTTCCTTGGGATGCCTCAGCTTTCAGAAGGGCCTGTGATCGTGAGGGGAGCCCCTGAGACATCACAGTGTGCTGTGGCTGAGCTTAGACACATGCCAGGTGGGTTCAAGGTCAGACGGTGTCCAGTTACGCTGGGTTAATTGGGATGTGACACTGCCCTAGGATGGGCGTCTGTAGTTGAACTTTAGGAGAAGTCGGCATGGATGAGGAGGGGGGCCAGAGAGAGGGCTCAGCAGTTAAGAGCTCTTGCTGCACTTCCAAAGGACCTGATTCCAAGCACATTGGATGACACACAAGTATCTGTAGTTCCAGCTTTGGAGAGTTTGATACCCTCCTCTGGCTTCTGAGGACATTCTTCACGTGTGTGTGTGTGTGTGTGTGTGTGTGTGTGTGTGTATGCGTGCGTGAGAGAGAGAACACATACACAAATAAAAATAAAATAAAAATTTAAAAAAAGAGGCAAAGGTTTGGAAAGATGAAGGACCCAGGTTATTGCAGCAGTGCTATCTAGAACTGGATAGAAAGTGACAGTCACTGGAAGTGCCTCTGGAGGGGAGAGGTGATGAGTGACTGGGGCTGACAGGGGGCAGAGCCATGTCCTAGGCTCTGGGGACCACAACATTAGAACTTCTGTCTTGGATGAACCTTGAAGACCACCCCACATCCTTCCCCTCCGGCTTTCTCCTGATACAGTCTTTTCCATTATGCTGCCTTGGATGTGATTCTCACCACCCACCAAGACACAGCCTCCCTCAATGAGCCACAGCATTTCCCCAGCCAAGAGCCCACTGTTCTGAATTCGGTAAAATCAGTTTCATATTCTCTTCCAGTTTCTGTGCCAAGAGCTGGTGTGGACAGAATCCATCACATAACTGTGTGGTGGCCGTAACCGATTATCCAGCTGGAATGCAGGGAGCTTAGGGCTTTGTTTTTTTAAGTGTATCTTTCATATTGGCAATGAATCTCGGTGTGGGTGTGGGGAATGGCACACCGATGTGTTTATTAAGGGAGCACAAAATGGTACATCCCTTGAGGAGAGAGCAATTTGGAAGTGACACAAGATACACACTGTGTGTGGGCATTTGGGGCTTTTTACAGTTCAGGTGGACAAGGAATTTCAGTTTTTGTTTTTCTGTGATTGGATTTGATTTCTGTCTCAGCATCTCTCCTCCCTTCTCAAAGACACACAACCTCTACCAAAAGGCAGAAAGAGAATCCCACTTGGCCTGTTTGAGTCAAAACACCTCTGTCCTCCATCGTTTCTATGGGGTTCATGTATTCAGGAGTGATAGGTGTTGAAGTGTAAAGTTTTCGCCACTTTGCTTTCATGGTGGTGCGTGCTGGGTCAGCACCAGATTTACCAGAGCTGACTTTACATTTCTCGGCTCCTTTTCTGCTGGACAGAGCCGTTCAGCTCCTGCTCAGTGTTGCTCTGGGGCTGCCCTAAGATGTCCCTCTCTCCCTATCATCTTCATCAGGACTGTAGATAGGAAAGGAGACCCAGGTCACCTCTCCTTTTAGGTACCCCGAGTTATCTGAGATACCAGTTCTCCACCCCAAATTTAGAGCAATCCCCAAGCAAGCTGGCACACATCGGGAGACTCTGTTCAATTCGTTACTTTCCTCTCATCCCTTCTCTTCCCTCTGCCTTAGAGTGTTTTCTGTGTTTTACTTCCTGTTATGGTTTAAATATTGTGTTAGGTTGTTTTGTCAACTTGACAGCAACTAGAGTCACCTGGTGAGAGGGAAACTCAAGTGAAGAACTCCCTTCATTGGGTTGGTCTGTGAGAAATTGTCTTGACTGATGATTGATGTGGGATAGCCTACCCCACTGTGGATAGCTCCATCCCTCAGCCAGAAAGCATGTGCTGTATAGAAGAGTGGGCTGAGCAAGCCAGGGTGAACAGGCCAGGGGGTAGCATTTTCCTATGGTTCCTGTTTCAGTTCCTTTCTCTGGGTTCCTGCCTTGAGTTCCTGCTCTGGCTTTCCTAGATGATAGGCTGTGATCTATAAGCTACGATAAAGTCTTTCCTCTTCAAAAGGGGCTTTTAGTCACAGTGATCACAGCAACAGAAGATTGACTAGGACAACTGGTATGCTCCCGATGACCCAAGGACATCTCACTAGGCCCTACCTTCGAAAGCCTCACCACCTCCCAACTGTGACCCACTAGGGACTTCAACACATCGGCTTTCAGTGGGACGTTCACTAAGACGACAGCACACAGCACCCAACCCATAGCATGATTACACCAATGTCTCAGTTAGCTGTTCAATGCTGTGACAAAGTACAGCAAGGGGACAGTGAGGAACAGTGGATCTATATCTTCACCATGGTTGCAGAAGGTTCCCTGAATGGTTGGTTGGTCCTGTGAGCTTAGGCAGAACACCATGGCTGTGGGGTTGTATGTCATTCCACAGGAAATTTCTACCCTGTGGCAGACAGGACAAGGAGAGAGGGAAACAGAAAGGGGCCAGGACTTGCCCCCAGCCGCTTACTTCCGCCAACAGATCCTCTTCTCTGCTTTTTACCTCCCAATAATGTTATCAAACGATGAATCCAGAGACCCTAGAATCCAGCCACTTCCCTGGAGCAAGCCTGAAATAGACTAAACGATGGGGGCCACCTCATATTAAAACTGTCACAAGTTTAAATGAAGTATGGACATGCATGCTTAGAGCCAGCCCTGACACCGAGTTCTATGTGAGAGTCAGGTATAGCTGTGCCAATATTTGCATGCATTACGGAAGGTTCTAGAAATAGCTTAAGGGAGTACTACCTTAAGGGAGTAAACTTAGGGGCACAGGAAAGACTTGCACATTTCATTATATATCTATATCTATATCTGTCTATCTATCTATCTATCTATCTAGCTATCTATCTATCTATCTCTGCATTATTGCAAAAGACACAAACAATCACTTGTATTTAGAAATTAAACTCCCTTTTAGAAAAAAATTACAAGTATTTTTTGGGAATGTTAAACTTTGCAACATTTAACGTGGAACACAAGATATGACGGTGCTCACCTGTCTGCCGCTCATTGCGTGTGTGTCGGAAGCACAGCTAATGAGTAAGCTTGGAGCCGGGCTGGATATCCCCAGCCCCTTAAACTCCCTGCTGACCCAGTAGAGGGGCAAGGCCCCATTGCAGTCCTTCAGGTCCCCCTGCCCCCAACTGGTTGCCTGGGAAACAGCCCTGTATTGAGTGAGGCCATCCCTAAGCCAGCCCAGCGATCTGTCCTTGTCTAATTATTATTACTCTTTGCATTTCCTTTCAGATGAGTGATGGGGGAGGGTCGGGAGGTGGGAGGGTGCAGGGCCGTGGAGTGGTGATTTGGGGGGTGGGCAGCTCATCTTTGAAAGGACAACATTTATCTCTCTAGAAGCCCCAAACGCCCAAGGGACACAAATTTGGCAGTTGCCACCGTGCGGATCTGTTTGTGTGCTCTCATGCAGCTCTGACATGCGCTGACCTGGAATGTGTGTACACGAGTGTGTGCACACAAGAGGAAGGGTGAGTGGGACTCTCCGAGAGCCTGCAGGCACCTGTGGTTGCGTGTGCTCAGTGTGTGTGTCTCCTGACACTGCGCGCATTGCTGAGACTTCTAGCCTAGGTGTGTCTGCTTGCAGGCCCTGTGACATGGTGTATGTGGTTGTGCTCACGACTGGCAAGCGAGGAAACCCTGGGTGTGCGTTAGGATAGGTAACAGCTTGGTATCTCTCTGTGTGAGATAACATGTCTCTACAGAGGAAGCCCTGGCATGAGGCTTGTCTTTGCCAGCCCGGGAGCCTGTGCGTTTGCAGAGATGGCCTCTGAGCACACTGGCATGTGAGTATGTTATGGGAATAAAAAACAGATCCTAAAATTGGGGGGCTGCCTTAAGCTAGAGACCACTGGGCTAAAGACATAGAGGGTGATTAATATTTAGGAGTTTGTACACCGCCTGATTTGGTGCCTGCCTGCAAAGATATTCTCCTCTCTTGTTCCTGCTGAATCCAGGCCTCTTGAACACGACTTCCACTTTCCTCCTAATGGAAGGTGAGATCCACTTTCCACCTTATCACGAGAGTGCTGCCAATACCAGCGAGCAGCCCAACCTAACCGGCACTTTAGCAGACACACGGCAGAGCCAGTGCCCCAAAGACTGAGTCGAAACCACTGCTCTGAGTCTTTGAGTATTGGGTTGATTGTGTGTGTGCTCATGTGTGTAAGTTTGTATGTGTGTGTCTGAGTGTGTGTTTGTATATGTCCATGTGGGTGTGTGTGCATGTGTGTATGTTTGTCTGTGTGTGTGTTTGTGTGTGTATATGTGAGTGAGTGTATGTCTATGTGTGTGCACATGTGTGTTGTTCTTGTTCCTCAGATTGTTTTTTTTTCCCAGAAACTGTCCACCTTTTTTGTTTGTTTGCTTTTTAAAAATTAATTAATTAATTCAATTTATGTCTTGGTCAGAGGCCCTTCCCTCCTCTCCTCCCAGTCCTATCCTCCCTCCTATATCTCCTCTCCTCTATTCCTCAGAATAGGGGATCCCCCCTACCCACACATCCCAGCTCATCTATTCACATGAGGACCAATTTCCTCTTCCTCCCCTGTGGCCTGGTAAGGAAGTTCATCGGGGGGATATCTCCAACACATAGAAGACTATGTTGTCTTCTTTCTGTTTGTTTGCTTTGTAAGACAGGGTCTCTCACTGGGATATGGGGTGTGCTGATTCAACTAGGCTGGTTGGCCAGTGGCCAAAGGGGTTCTACCTGTTTCTACTCCTCCAGCTCTGGGATCATCCATCCATTTATCTATCTGTCTATCTGTCTATCTATCTATCTATCTATCTATCTATCTATCTATCTATCTATCCATTCATTCAGAGACAGGGTTTTACTATGCACCTCTGCCTAACCAAGAAATCACCATGTAGACCAGGCTGGCCTTGAACTCACAGAGATCTATCTGCTTCTGTCTTTTGAGTATGGGAATTAAAGGCATGCACCACCACATCTTCCCCGATTTTTTATGTGGGTGCTGGGATCAAACTTGGGTTCTTTTGCTTATATGGCCTGCCCTTTCCTGGCTGAGCTGGCTCCCAACCAGCTAGGCTGATTTGCATGGTGTCATCATGGCAATGTGTGGAGGATGATAACTAATCCTGGAGGCTGGTTCAGGCCACATGTGGGAGAGAATACACCAGGTATGAATCTGAAGGAGTACGGTCACCAAGACTGCCTCAGAGGTCACCTAACACACACACACACACACACACGCCACACACATACACACAGAGAGGGTTGTCTGTCTGTCTCCCTCTCCCATCCTTGGGTAGGCTGTTTGTTTAAGGTCAGCTTTGTTCGTGGCTATGATGGCCAGTCTTGGTCATCAATTGACCACATCTAGAATGAACTAAAACCCTGGAGTTGGCAACACCTGTGAGGGATTTTCTGGCTTGGAGCATTTGAGGTGGGAAAACTTATCCTAAGTCTGAGCCTCACCTCCTGGTGGCAGCCCATGTAAAGGACGTGGAAGAAGAAAGCGCTTCCTTTCTGCCTGCTCACTCTCACCCTTGCTGGCAAGTTTATCTATGCTGTTGCTGAAGTATTCCTTTGCTAGTATTAGAGCCTATTTCTTTGGGATTCTGACACAGGCTGGAGACCAGCCTTTCTCTGTGAATCCCCTGACTCCAGGACCAGACTGGGGTGGCTGAGACATACAGCTCCGTGGACCAAACAATTACCAGATTCTTGGCCTTTCTGTCGGGACACAGCCATTGTTGGACTACCTGGCCCATAGCTTGAAAGCCACTCTAATAAACCCCACATAGGACACGTGTTTATTTGTAATATGCAAATATATATACTCATTCTATAGTTCTGTTCCTTTAGAGAACCCTGGCTTGAAGACCATGGCGAGAGAGAGCAGGTTCTTGGAGGCTCGGAAGACCCATGTGGTCCTGATGCTGTAGCCAAGGCTCCTTTCCCTCTGCAGGAGGTTCTCTCCGTGTAGGATGCAGAGCCCTTCACCCTGCTAAGGTTCCAGCAGAACACCCTGAAGTTTGAGTAGGAAGGAGGGGAGGAACCTTTGGTGTCCCAGCGGGCCTTTTGTTGTGTTGATAATGCATTCACCAAAAGTGACTTGGGGAGAAAAGGGTTGACTTGGCTTACAGGTCACAGTCCATCACAGAGGGAAGCCAAGGCAGGAACTTGGAGGCAGGAACTGAAGGAGGGCACACAGACAAATGCTGCTTTAATGGCTTGCTGCCCCTCTTCATGTCCAACTGTCCAGGAGTCGTGCTGCCCGCAGTGGGCTGGGCCCAGCCATATCAACTCAAGTTCTCTCTTCCCTCTTCCCAGGCATGTCAAGTTGACAACCAGGATTAGCCACCATGATGAGGAACTTTCTGAGACTCGTGGAAAGGTAGGTGCTGAGAGCCCCTTTCGGGGGTACAAGCTGGGGAGATGTGCTTTTCTTACCCTCCTTCAGGGCTCTGGTTCTCCCCTTCAGCATTGGTCCTTCCCTCACTGGAGAAAACCCAGCTATCTCTCCTCTTCTCATGGACCAAAATTTCAAGTCCTCTTCTCTGTTATCCATGCCCAGAGCCCTCTGACAGTGAACTAGGGCTCTGTGCACTGTAGAAGTGATGAGAAACACACAGAGGTGTGTGTGTATGTGTGTGTGTGTATGTGTGTGTGTGTGTGTGTGTGTGTGTGTGTGTGTGTGTGCTGGCAGTCTGGTTGGGGTAGGGATAAATTTCAGTGTCTGTTTTACTTCTCCCGCAGACCAGCATCAGGCTGACACCTTGTATGAGGTGAATGGAGATCATGGATCCTCCCAGGGGTGGCAGGGCTTCAGTCATTGCAGTCACTGCTGCCCAGTGAGAACTCACCCAGCTACCTTGCTGGGATCCGTGCCTGGAGCTGCTCAGGGATCCTGGGTGTTTATCCCCAGGGCACACTCAGGCCAAGGCTGCGTCAGGTTTTCCAGTACAGAGCTAGAGAACTGGTAATACATATACATAAAATAAAAAAGTAATTTGTTTTTGAGACCGAGTCTCACACTGTGTTGTCCTGCTCAGCCTGGAATTCAGCTGTAGATCAGGCTGACCTCAAACTTACAGAAGAGATCTACTGCCTTAGTCAGGGTTTCTATTGCTGTGATGAAATACTATGACCGTGACAACCCGGAGCGGAAAGGGTTTATTCCAGCTTACACTTCCAGGTGACAGTCCGTCACTGTCATGCCCTTTCCTCTCTTTACCCCCCAAGCCAGGACATGTCGCTCTTACTGGCACAAATCCCAGGGTGCCCCCCGTCCTGCTAGTGTCCTCAGTCTGGCCATAGCCCAGCCTCTGAGATCTGACTCTTCAGCACCATGGTTCAGCCAAGGTTAAGAGCAACTTCCTGCAGGATCCAAGTTACGGTTTTCAGAGCAGCATCGGAGGCCCTGTATGCTGCCTCCCTTGGTCCTGCAGGAACGCTGCACAGCCTGTATGCTGAGGACCTTGCTCAGCCCAGTGGGCTCAGCCTGAACCAACCTGCCCCTTCATTAGGAGAGTGTGGGCATTAGCTGAGGTAGGGAGGCAAGGTGATACTTCTCTGCCTCCCCTGAGAGGTGGGTCTAGTGATGTCTTCTCTGAGGTTACTATATGCAGTATTCTCCTGCCTCACAACGTGCTCTGTCTCTGGGGAGAAAAAAGATCCATACATTTACCCATCCATCCATCCATCCATCCACCCATCCATCCGTCCGTCCATTCATCTATTGCCTTAGATTCTGGGTCTGGCCACTCACCTTCATGTCAGAAGCCATTTTCTGCTCTCCCTCCTGCCTTCAAGCCTAAGGATTTCAGAAAAAAAAAAAAAAAAGCCTAAACTTTACTGAGAAATACTTTACAATAAATAAAGCTCATATATTTTAAGTTAATGGGATAATGACTTTGGGCAAATGTATGCTCACAGGTCACAGTCCCCCAGTGAGATATAGAATGTGCCCACAACACAGCAAAGTTCCCCAGTTTTTATTCGCCCATTAACCGCCCACCACGCCATTAGCAACCACTGACTAAATTTCTCTGTCTAAGTTGCATTTGCTTTTAATTCTGTGTCCAATACCCAAATAAAACATTTTTCATTTTTCTGCCATATATATCCTTCAAGCATTGCTGACAGTGGCCAGATACAACACACACACACACACACACACACACACACACACACACACACAGTCACATGCAGGTACACACGCACGTACACACATGCGCATGTATGCACACACAGACACACACACACACACACACAAGTCATTTTGCTTCTTCTGTTCTCCTGTCAGAGTGAGAGCAAGAAGACAAAAATCAGAATTCTTGCCCTGTCTCAAAAGTAAAAGGGACAGATTAGCTTCCTGCCAGCGCACTGCAATAAATACATTGTCGTTTTTATCCCTCGGTGAATCATGGCCTCCATTTCTCCCGTAACTATTATACAGTCTGCTGGCATTAGATCATTTTTTGGTAATTTTATTTTCACCAATTGTTTTATGAAATTTTTGAGTTTTATGGACACTAAAACAAATCTAGCCTGCAAGTGTTATAGCCCCTTAAATCATCGACAGGAAATCTCAAGGTTCCCTCAGACTCGGGTAGAAGGAAGTGTTAGGGAAGAAAGATTGCCCCGAGCTTATAAACTGAGCAAAGCCCAGAGATAAGTTTGTAAAAGGGACATAGATCACGATGGGTGAAGACTCCCGTGTAAAACATCTCCCTGCTCAGCTCCTGTAAGAATAAAAGTGGACTTTTTCTGAGCAGGAACACTACGCACAGTTCTTGCTTGCTTACTTTGCCACCACGCCCGTCTTCCCCAAGGGTGCTCTAGCGCCAGCTACCTAACTGACAGAGTTAGGGCTGTCTCTTGGAAGCCCAGAGTCCCTAGGATGTCTTCACAAAACTCACACTTGTGGTAACAAGTGTAAATAGATACCAAAAAGATTCTAACACACATGTTAAAAAAAGAAACCCAAAGCAACAACAAAAACAGCCTGAGGTGAGGATAGCTAAGTGCGTTCAGAGAGAGGCTTGCCTCACCAGGCGTTGAAATGCGTGATAAAGCTACAATAATAAAACCAGTATGTGTGAGGCATAAGGCCGGATGGACAAATCAATGGAATGAGATAGATCGTCCTGAGTAAGAACCCAGTCCATGGAAAATGAAGGCTCACAAATCAGTGCAAGAGGGATGGATTATTCAGTAAATGCAGTCTGTAAATCTGGTTATTTGGAAAACAGTTAATTCAGATCTCTATTTTATTCTATAGTCTAAAAAAATAAAAACTACATGGGTGGAAGTAAAAGATAAACCAATAAAAGACTAGAAGAAAGTATAAAAAGAAGTATTTGCTCTCTGGATGAAGAGGGTTTATCTACAGCCTTGGATAGAGCTGCTAAGCTAAAAACACACAAAACGGATTTAGTCTCTGCAAACTATGACCCCTGATGGCACGGCACTTCAGCGGCTAAAGGCACTTACTGCCAAGCTTGCAGACCTGTGTTGGATTCCCAGGTTCTGCATGGTGGAGGGAGAGAACCGACTCCCACAGGTTGTCCTCACCTTCCTGTGGGTACCATGGCACAGACAGGCTCATACACACACAGACAAGAATAAATAAATAAATGTAAAAGACATTGAGATACTACTTGATCTCAGGTCCCCAAAGAAAGACCCCCAAATCAAAGGGACAAATTATTTTAGACACGCATGACACCAAAAAGTATGTCTGTCCGATAGCTGATTAAGAATACCATTAGTGCTGTTAGACTAGGTAAAGGGCAAACCTTTAGTTAAAAAAAAAAAATCGGAGTTATTTTAAGTTATGAGTGTTTTGAGTGAATGCATAGATGAGCACTGTGTCCATGCCTGGTGCCTGCAGAAGCAAGAAAAGAACGTTAGATTCTGTGGAACCGGAGTTATGAATGGTTGTGAACCACCACCATGCTGAGAACTGAACCTGGGTCCTTTGGGAGAGCACCCAGGGCTCTTAACCGTGGAGCCATCTCTCCAGCCCCAGAAAAGCTTTATAACTCATATGATAGCTGCAAACATCTCGATCTGCAACCATCCTGGTTGTGGCAGTTAATTTTATGAAGCGGTATGGGGAGGCAGTGTGTTATGTGTTGTGACCAATGCCATGCTCTTGGTGTGTGTGTGTGTGTGTGTGTGAGAGAGAGTAACACCTGAATGTGTGGTCTGAGAAAGCAGGCGGCCTTGTCAGTGTGGGTGGGCCTCCAGTCAGCAGAAGGGATCATAGAGCAAATGTGTGCGAGCCTCCTGTGAATGAGGGGTACTCCTCTGGCTGGGATGCCGTTGGTTTTGGTCCTGCTTTTAGACTTGAATTGAACAGAACCGGTGCCTCCCTGAGTCTTGAGCCTGCTGGCATTGGAGTGGATCTGACCCCTCATCTCTAGCTTGATGACTGCAGATGTTGGGGCTTGGTGACCTCTAGACAGTATAGTGAGACAGTTCTTCATGTCAAACTTCCCTCCCTTCCTCTCTCCCTATTTTCCTCCCTCCTTCCTTCCACCGTTCTTTCTCTCTTTCTCTGTGTGTTTCTTCAGGAACGCTGACCAATACACTAGTTATCAAAGGAAGAGAAACTCAAACCCCCTTGGTTTGCTACTTTTCTGAACATCTCCTGATACACCGAGGATTCTCTTGGACTCACCCATCAGGATCCTGGCAGACTTTCCTAACTAGAACAACCTCTTTGTTCCCACAGCTCCCTCCCTCAAGCACCAGCCCTCAAGATATGCCCCCCTCCCCCTGCCACCTTTTGGCCTCCTTGGCCCGCTGACTCTCTGGCTGGGGTGGTTATTTTAGTTGCTTTTCTCATGGCTGTGACAAAATACTCAACTGAAGCATTTTAAGGAAGGGGGGGATTATTTGGCCTCACAAGCGAGGGTCTGGTGTATTGCGATGGTGAGGCAGGAATGGAGAGGCAGCAGTCAGAAAGCTGGCTTCCCCCTTTCCCGTTTTCATTCAGCCCAGAGCCCTTACTTTGAGCACACCCTGGGTGAGTCTCCCCTCCTCAGTTGACCCTCCGGGAACTCCCTCACAAACATGCCTACAGGTGTGTCTCCTAGGTGATTCCATATCCAGTCAATTGACTCTGTTTTTGTCTGCCCTCTGATGGGTTCCAGTCACAAAACTTTGCATAAATGTGGTCCTAGATGGGCAACTGCCCCCTGCTGGAAATCCAAAGGGCCTGCATCCTGTCTGTAGTAACTTCAAGTGTACCTGACTGAGATCAGGGTGCAGAGGACTCCCCAGAGAGAGAAAGGAAGAGAGCCTGAGACTAAGACAGCCCCCGGCAGGAGTTCCACCCTGCGTTATTGCCCCACTGTCAGAAGGTCAAAGAGCACAGGCCCATCTAGTTGCCGGCTGGGCGCCTACGCTCTCCAGCAGCGGGTCTCAACCTTCCTAACCCTGCCGCCCTTTAGTGCAGTTCCCCTTGTGCTGACCCCAATCATTGCTACTTCAAAACTGCAATTTTGCCACTGTTATGAATTGAAATGGAAACGTCTGCATGCAGGATATCCCATATTCGATCCCCCACAAAGGAGTCTTGACACACAGGTTGAGAACTGCTGCTCTAGAGACTCAGGTTTTGGCTCTTTTTTTTTTCCTTTCACTTTTTATTGATTCGTTGTGAATTTCACATCATATACCCCAACCCTACTTATCTCTCTGTCCCTTAGTATCTGCCCTTCACCCATGTAACCTCCCCCCCCAAAGGAAACAAACAAACAAATAACCACAACAAGCCACCACAACAAAACATCTCACTTGGAAGCTGCGGTGTGTCACAGTGTGTCCCACAGTATTCCCTTTTGTCCTCACATCTTTACTTGCAAATGTCCATTGCAATGTGTCATTGGTCTGGTCATTGGTCTTCTGCTACACCATCAAAACTGGGTCCTCATGGGGACTCCTCTGAGATATCTTCTTGTTGCTCTGGGTCATTGAGATCCTGCAGCTTTGGATCTGCACGATTGGCCCCTTCATGAACTCCAGCAGTTCATAGATGGGGTAGATGTTGGGGTGAGCCAACTCAAAGCCAAGGATCTGGGGCTGGGAGGTAGCTGAGTTGGTCAGACCACCAGCTCTCCCATCCCCACGGCACAGGACTAGCTCGCTCGCGCTGCCCCCAGCCAGCAAAGGGCGGGGCCAGCTCTCCCACTCTCATGATCTTGGGGCTGACTCACTAGTACCTATGCCACCAGACCCAGTTCTACGGGGGTGCCCAGTCAGGGGTGCAGGTCTGCTCTCCCAAGTGCTGCTCCTGGTAAGGGGTGGGGGTCAGCTCTCTTGGGGCCAGCTCTGCTCAATACTTGGTCATCAACATGGCCCCAGGCAGCAGCCCAGACTAGGGACATCCACATGGCCTTTGGTAGTAGCATGGGCTATGGACATGGACACAGACCACTGCTGCTGCATGGCCGCAGGCCCTGCGACACAGGCTGGGACTTCTCCATGGCCTTGGGTGGCAGCACAGGTTATAAGAGTCTGTTTCTCACCACCCTCACATCTCTGGTTTTGCCTTTCTTTGTAGAGCTCAAACCATCCAGCTTCTTTCTCCCCTTCTCCCCACTACATACTTGTAGTGGCTCCCATGGTGGGCAGGTGGGCCTCACAGGTTTCTGCTTTTGATTTAACCTTGTGCGTGAAGCATGTGATGCTATCTGCTTCACATCTTGTAAACCCGAGCAACACAGCTTGTTCTCTTCCAGCTCACCTTATTGTTAATGTGCAAATCACAGCGCCTGCCACCTAGGGAAGGGACAGGACCTACCGTCTGATCTGGGGTTGCCTGGCATCAAAAGCTGACATTTGTGCCATAGACAAGGGCTGTTTCTAGCTTGTTCCATACCCAGAAGCCAGAAAGAACATTATGAGACTGAAATTCCATCCCTGGCACTGGCTTAGAACCCTTCATATGCTCTCGTGTGTACTCAGCAAGCAGGCAAGCAAGCTTCTGTCTCTCCATTCTTCCTGCATCACTCCAGTTCAGCCACACTGGCTGCCTTTATATTTCTGGAATACTCAGCCTTTGGCTCAATGCTAGGGATTTTACTTCAGCCATGTGTCTTAGTTTGTTTCCTGTCACTATAACAAAATGCCAGAAGCTGGGACGTTTACAAGGGAAATAGGTTTATTTTGGATTACAGTTTTGGAAGCTGGCAGGTCCAAGCTCAGGGTTGTCACATTTGTTCCACCACAGGGTGATGGCCTCATGCAGCAGGAGCATGTGCGAGTGTAGGGAGTAGTGAGTGCAGAAGAGGACATGCTTGAAAAAGATCGAGAGGAAGTGAGCACTCCATACCCTTGCCATCTAGGGTCACATGATCTGGTTACCTCCTTCCTGGGTCCGCCTCTTAAAGATATACCACTTTTCAAAACTGTTAGGTTGGGGATTCACCTTCTAGAGCATGAACCTTTGGGACAAACCATACATTATAGCAATGTGGCTCCTGTCATGGTGCCTCAGCCCTATGAAGCCGGCTCCTTTCCATGGGTAGGAATGTTGCCTTAGGGAGGCCACGTGTGTCCCTTTCAATCCACCTGTGTCTGCCCAGCCCCTAGCATAATGTTGAGAGCAGAGCAGACACTCAGTGTGGATGTGTTGAACTGACTGAGGAGGCACTCGTGGGGTAAAATCATTGTGAAATGCTGTGGTGTACGAAAAGTTTCCGCTCCCCCCACCGCCCTGTTCCTCTGACATGCTGTTTCTAGCAGAGGCCGTGGTGCAGGACAGCAGGTGGGAAGCTCTTCAGGCAAGGATTGGCAGTAGCTGGATATCTGAGGGAGAAGGAGGGTCTGTGGAGACCGTTTTGGTTCTTAGGTGATGCTTTTGAGTGCCAGCATCTACTGGGATCACATGGTGATCTTGCTAAGATTCAGATTTGGAAGCTGCCACCAAGGCAGGGTCCGCTGGGATGAGGAGTTCTCAGTTATCAGGGATGAGGATACTTCCGGAACTCTTCAGAGCACACGTCACTGCATGTTGGAATCACCTGAATTCAAGGATTCTGCCTACAAATTCTGCTGTAATTGCACACACACACACACACACACACACACACACACACACACACACACACTCCATGAGGGCCCGGATGGCACTGCATCTTGTTTTATACATAGTTGGGACAAAGCAGGAGCTTGGCTGGTCCTTGTTGGTGTCCTTTCTAGGAAGGACATAGAATTTTTGCTGCAGAAGAAAGTTCTGCGGCATGCTTGCCTGGGTCATAGTGGCCTAGAAAAGGGTCAAAGTCTTCTTTGAGGACAAAGTAGATGAGGGGCTGCCTCCTGCCCACCTCAGAGAGAAGAGGGGCCTGGGAACAGTGATGAGCCCATGGGTCTCCAGCATGAAGGAAGGTAGGACCCCTGCCTTCCCTTTGTATGGCAAATTGCATGGCAAAGATAAAAAGTTTTTAAAAAGACACCAAGAGAACAATAGTTCTTTGGTTTATCTGCCTTTCTACCACACCCAGCTAAATGTGGAACTTTTTATAGCCATTCCAAATGGTGGAGAGGCACTGTCATTATAGTATGTAGAACAGGCCAACCTCAAACTCACAGAGATCTACCTGTCGCTGCCTCCCAAGTGCCGGGATTAAAGCTCTGTGTCCTCCATACCTGTTTTTCACAGTTTTGAAGCCAGAGATGGGGCCTCATGAGCTGAAGGCAAGGTGTAGATGGGACTTTGTTCCTGCTGGAGGCTCCAAGGAAGAATCTTTGCCTTGTCTTTTCTAGTATCTAGAACATTACTTATAGCCTATTTTGAAGAGTCCATCTTTCAACTCAAGTCTCTAGAATCACATGTGTTTGGCCCACATGGTGCTTGTGATGAGAATGTCCCCCACTGGCTCAGCCTTTGGACTGCATGGCTTCCAGTTGGTGGTACTGTGTGGGGAGGTGATACAGCCTTGCTGGGGAAGTCCCCATAGGGTGAGATTTGAGGGGTCTTAGCCTCACTCCACTTCCAGTTTGCTCTCTTTGCTTTGAGTTGGTGGTTGAATATCTGATTTCTCACCTTCCTGTTCCTGCTGCCATGCCTCCCCACCATGACAGAGCCCATCCCTTTGGATTTATAAGTTCCAATAAACCCTGTTCTTCCATTAGTTGCTTTTGGTCATGGTATTTTATTATAGCAACAGAAGAGAAACCAATGCAGTCCACAGGAGCCACTGTCTGAGGGAGTCAGGCCCCAGAGAGCTTGGCTAAGAATAATTTGAAGGTTTTTCAAGGTTGGATATTAGCTGGTATCTGGAAAGTAGGGATATGGTCATGAGAGAGTAGCAGTTATTGGGGTTAGAGAGATGGGGATGCTTGCAAGCAGGGAGATGGGTAGGTCTAGTGGAAGGGGCTTCTCTCAGGATAATGATAGCATCTAGGGGACTAGGGGTCAAATTGAAGACAGAAGGTGATGCAGGCATGGCTTCATGATAGTCACCTGTCCTGTTGCACAGGCCATTTGCTCAGGAAGCACCCTGAGATCTTTGTCTTGAAATTCTTAATAATTTTGGCTTTGAATCTGTGTTAAGCAAAGTTTGAGGGGTCAGTGGTGGGAGACCTGGGGGCTGGGAGTCTCAGTCCATACAGCTCTGCCTGGGACTGTGGTTCCAGTTTCAGACATCTTCGTATGGGCCACTTTAATGAAAGCACCATTTACATGTGTGGAGGCAAGGTGAAGGAACCACAAGATGGCCCAGTGGGAGGGCTGGCTGCTGTGGGTAGTTCCATCTATAAGGTAAAGAGGCCAGGGTGGAGGGAGCAGCTGCCCTACCATTTCCTTAGTGCTTAAGACAGAGCATTGGACATCCTCTGGCCTCCTCTTCCACCCTTTAGGTTTGCCCATGCCTCCCACAGGCTGAATCCAGCTAGAAGGCAGAGGCTGCAGTCCTTACTGACAATGTCCTTGGTCACTTAGCTGGGAAGAAGAATGGTGAGAGGACCTGGAGGGGTCACTGGCCAAGATAAGACCAGTCAGGTTGGGAGCTCCCTTCAGGGCCTGTGTGGGTCTTGATGATGTGAGGCCAATGGATTCTGCAGAGGGTTGGTGGGTCTTTCACAGTTTGGTGGGATTCTCTTCCCTTCTCCCACAATCCTCTACTGCCCAGGTTGAACTGGTTGGTTGTGAGTCTGTCCTGTGGGACCTGGAGGGATCCCATTCCCCTCCCTCTCTCAGACTACTTTGGCTAGCCTTGGAGAGTCGGGTGGAGGAAGCTTCCTCTCTCCCCTGGCCTGAGCCAGCAACAGCTCTGTCTCCTACTGTCAGGGCCGCCAGGATGTGACAAGCGGCAGATGGGCCTCTGATCAATGGACCCCGTCCCTCGGCAAGGACATGGGGCCAGGGCAGAATGGGGGAGCGTTGGCTAATGGATGGGCCTGGGAGCCATGATGAATGGGCAGGAAGGAGCTGCCATTTGTCTTGGGAAGTGAGTGACTTCGGGAGTGGGAGAAGGGAGGGCATGGGTGGCTGGGAGGGTGAAGGGGGCGTAGCAGAGCGCTGCAGGGTTGGAGAGGTGAGGATGAGGGCTTTCCAGCTGGGGAGGGGCAAGAGGAAGTCTTCCTGGTTGAGTTCCCAGCCCTGGACTACAGGGTGCTGATGGACGGGTAGGCTCTTAGCAGTGTGTCCAGAAGAGATGAACCCAGAGCACACCCTGCCCCCACTCTCATTCAAGGTGGCATTAAGTCTCAGCATGATCTTCCTAAGGTCCCTCTTCCATCAGCCTCACTTCCTCCTAGGTGTCCCTCACCTCACCTCTGCTCTATGCTGCTCAGCACCTCTAGCTCGGTAGCTTATTTTCCCTCCAGCCCTAAAGACTTTTGTTGCAATACTGTGGTCCACTGGGAGGGCCAGGTCATCTGCATGGGCTTTCTCCCCAGTGTCACATGTCCACCTGCTCTGCTCTGGCTCTGTCTCCTACAGTCTGTCCTCACCTGCTTTTTTACTTTCCTGTTATAGAAGCTGCCATCCCCAGTGTCATTTATTTTTTGGCTAAACAAGACTGTAGATAAAATGAGGGTATTGGGCATCGACTCTTCCATCTGTGGCACATTCCCAGGTAAGACTAGTTATGGGCCCTCAATACTTGTTGTCTGTATAGATGAAGATTCAAGTTCTGACTCTGACATGTCCTGGCTCATAGCATCAGACCACATCCACAGCCTAAGAGTTTTCACCCACAGGATGAGGGGACTATCCTTTCCAGAGCCCTTGGGAGGACTTCTCAGGGCAATGTGGACCAGCAACACAGCACCCAGCAGCTTCCCAGGGCAGTGTAGACTATCACAACAGCTTCCCAGCACAGTGTAGACCAGCACAGCACCCAGCAGCTTTTCAGAGCAGTGTGAACCAGTAACACAAGGCCTGTCAGTTTCCCAGGGCAGTGTGGACCAGCAACACAGGGCCTAGCAGCTTCCTGAGTTTTGGAGAGACAGAGAAAGTCTGCAGCTTGTGATTGGGAGATAAAACTGACTCTTTTTTTTGAAGTCATCCATCAAGAAAGATGAGCTGGGGTTAAACACAAGATGAGGTGTTGCCCTAAGGCCTTCTTAAAGCTCTGAAGGTAAGCCACCAAGCACGAAGACTGAGTTTGATCCCTGGGACTGCATGATGGATGGACAGAAAAGACTCTGGCAAGTTGTCCTCTGACTTCCATATAACGCACACACACACACACACACACACACACACACACACACACACAATTAAATGTAATAAAAATTAAAAATAAAGCAACCCTGAGAAGCTCAGGATAGAGATGGCAACCTTCTAAGATAATAATAACAAAGGCTTTGAAAAAAAATCATAAGCTTCAGAGACAGTAAGCAGAAAGAGAGAGAGAGAGAGAGGACCTTCAGTTGGAATGAATGTCCCTCACTCATAAGCATAGGAGACCCATGGAGATTTGATGTCATCACATGGTGTTTATGAAAAGCCCATACGCTTGTATTAAAACTGCCTGCAACTGTTCAATGTGGAGACAGGCCTCCGAGCACCCCACTGAGAAACAACGTAGCCCTGGACACCTGCTGGCGGGAAATCTGGGGAGTCGCTCTGGTAGCCCAAGCCACGTGGCATTCATTCTCTGCTCTGGCAGAAGACAGGGCAAGCATCCGGCTGTGTTTCAGAGCTGCTGAGAACTAGGATTGACTAGTGCCTCCCATCTCTTCCCTCTGGATAAGGAGCAGTTCTTGAGGGCATGCTGTCCCTTTTCTAGCCTTTCATGTTGGGTGAGGGAGCAGAAGGTGCTGTTCCTTATGGACACACCTACACTTGGCTCTGATCCAGACACACATGACCAAATGTGTCTCTGTCCCGTCTGCCCTCCTTCTGGATCCCAATGTGGCCATTTGGAGATGGGGATTTTAGGAGGTCATGAAGATTCAGTGAGACCTGAGGGTGATACCCTGGTGCCCTTATAAGTAGAGGAGCAGAGAGAAAGCTTCTTATATACTCCTGAGCAAAGGGTAGGTCACATCTAGGCTGTACACGAAGACAGCTGCTCTCAGTGAACCCCAACACGTGGGTGGGCTTCACGTACTTGCGTGAACACTCAGTTCCAGGCTTTACATGGCTTCCTGAGTCCCTAGTCTAAGGTATTTTGTTATTTAGTCCTAGTTGACTGCTTAGTTATTTCTATGGAACTATGACAAAATATCCAGCACAAACAATTTAAGAAAGGAAAGGTTTATCTTAGCTTATAGCTTCACAGCAGCCTCTTGAGTCTCCCAGGTGGACGTGTGTGCCTGGCTTCCCCACCAAGCCTCGAGGGGGTTCTTTCCTCTGGTGCTCAGTGGGCCCTTGAGGCTCCCAGGTGGATACTGTGTGCCTGGCTTCCCCAGCAAGCCTTCCAGGCTCTCTTTCCCTTGGTGCTGGCTCAGAACCCTAGTGGTTCACTGTGTTCTTGTGAGCTGTGTGTAAGTAAGGTGACACTTTGCCTAACCCTGGGGGAAGGATCTGGCTGCGAGGCCTAGCCCATAGCTCAGGATGTGACAGACTGTGAGTAACCTCTCACTTGGCAACGGGCTTCTAGGTCCCACATCTGGGGCCATCTTGGTGACCTAACTTGCCCGCTTCCTGAGAACTCTTCCTGCTGCCTCTGCCTGAGTCAGGAAAGGACAGACACATTAGTCTGTCATCAGTGATTTCCCTCAAAGAGGTCCCAGGTTTAAAATGCAGGAGCCCAGTGACCTCCCCCATCTCTGCAATTCCCATCTCTCTCCCCCTGCTTGTCACAGGCCCCGTTTCTACCCACAGTGCCGGTGGTTTATTACAGCTTACTTCCTGCTGTGAGTAAATAAGTTTGTCTCCTTTAAATTCCCCGGGCAATTAGGGGGAGGAGGACCAGTTCTGGATTAACATTTATTTCCTCAGACTGTTTATATGAGGCCATTTTCCCGCTGACAAATCGTGGGCCAAATTGTTCTCCAGAAAGTCTGTCTGAGGCAAAGGCGCCATGATTAAGCGGCCCGTGTAAATTTGGGGTAGTAAATCCTTTTCCTGGGTGGCTGGGATTTATTCCTAGCACCTGCCATCAGAGGCTCAAAGAGATACTAATAAAAGGGCCTGGTGTGTGCACCTGTTCCTGGCTTGCAGCATTCGAAACTACAGAGGGAAGAGAGGAGAAGGGGGTAGCTTTTACAAACTGCCTGGTCTTGGAGTTGGTCTCTGGTGTCAGGTCACTGACCAGCCACTATCAGGACCCAGATCTGAGACGTGATCTGATGGGAAGGGTGCAGAGTGGGAGCAGAAGCCTTGACCTCAAGCTCACCAGTTGCAGGAGGATTCCCTTTGAGCAATGATGAGGTTAGGTAAGGGCCAGGGGTGAGCAGGGTCCTCGTGAATCTCAGCTGTGGCCTGCTTGAAAGATGTTACTGGTGACAAGTGACAAACGTGAGAGAGCAGCTAGAGAGCTGTGAGCACTGAGGAGAGTGTGGCCTCTCCTTCCTCTCCTTCATCCTCCTCACTGTCTTCCCCCTCCACCTCCTCCTTACCCATCCCTTCCACTCTCCGTAGGAAGTTGAATTTCTCCTAAATGGTAGGTCAAATGGTGAACTCACTCACTCATCTTCAGACACCCCCAGCAAGGGATGGAGGTAGTGACAATTCTCCTGGGGCATCATGGGGGGGTGATTTCGGCCTTTTTTTACACACACAGTTTCTGGTTCATCCTAGGCAGAGGAGGTCTGCAGGCATTCAGGAAATGTGGTCCACCCCTTCCTGCCTTGGCACCTCTGCCAACCATTTTGTCTCCACATGTGGATGACCTGCCCCTTTCCCTAGTCCCAGTACAGCAGCATGGGGTTCTGGTTCAGTCCTCAGAGATGTCATCCTGGGGGTCCACCCTAAGTCTCTAGTCTCCTGACCATTCTCAGGGGACACACCCTAGAGTCTCCTCTCTAAGCCTCCTGAAAGGAGTCTGGAATGATAGCAGCTCTGTCCTTTGGTCCTGCCTGGTCCCCGTTTGTCATCCCTTCTCCAGCCCCTGCAGACAGGCCCTGGGCACAGGGTCTCCAACTCCACTCTCACCCCCCACTATAGGAAAGCACTCTGTCTCAACAAGAGCCTCTCAGCACATCTTGAAGGACAGTGGTCATGTGATCAGAAGCTTGGGCCCAGGGCCAAAATGCCACGGTTAGGTCCCAGCTTGCTTCCTCCCAGCCATGTGGGCGTGGCCAGATCCTTTGCCTCTCCTGCTCCTGTCCTCCTGTTCTGCTACATGAAGGGGACAGTGCTACCCTGCCACCTATTTTCTTTCTGTCTTGTCCCAGTGGGAATGAATGGGCTGTATGCATTTGCCTGGGGAGAAGAAGAAAGCAAGGTAGGGGTATCTCTGACCTTTGACACCTAACTGGTGAGGCCTTAACCCAGAGATGGAAACAATGTTAGGTAAAGGGAAAGACAGAAGAAGGTCCCAAGAGAGACATTCTGGTCTCTGAGAGTCTCATCCTTGGGGCAAGACAAAGCAAGGTGTTTGGGTCATAGCTCTTGGTCCTAACTCTTTGTGGGGCAGTCCTGGGCCACTGCTGGAGCAATGACAGGGGCAGCTGATGATAACTGTTGCTGATATCCACCTGCCATGTTGCTCAGGCTTGGGCTCTTGTTGACCAGGGTTGCTCTCAAAGAAACAGCAGGAATTCAGTCTCTCTGTTCAGGTCTTGTTTGGCTTAGCTCCTTCTGAGGAAGTAGGGGAGGGAGGCTCTGCTCCAGGCTCTTTCCTTGGCTAGTGGGTGGCCATCTTCTCTCTTTCCTATGACGTCTTCCCTAGCTGCATGTGTCTGTGTCTGAATGTTCTTTTCCCATGAAGAGATAGACTATTGTAGATGAGAGTGCTGGCTAGTGGCCTCCTTCAAGTGTAACACCTCTGTAAAGATTCTGTCAGTGAATAAGGTCACATTTGGAAACAGCCAAAGTTAGGGCATCGCATGTGAATGTTTGGGTATGAAGTCAGCCCCTAACACCTCCTGACTGGCCAACAGAAGACAGGAGGGACTGCCCTCCTACAGGTAAAGATGCAAGAGGTCAAACTAGGGTTAGTGGAACCAGCAAGGAAAAAATAGCTTTGATGTCTCTCATTTGTTGAGCCAGGCTTCTGCCAGACATCCTGTCTCTCCCCAATTTGCACCCCAACCGACCCTCCCATCATTGTGGAGGCAGAGAACTGACTCTTGCAGGAATCTTACCTATATGGCTTCTCCTCTGAGGCTGCCCAAGGTCAGGCTGCCTTCAGTGGCAGGGTGGAAGGCTGGAGGGGATGGGAGGTTTTATTCTGGAGCATTCACTGTCTGGGGTCTTTGTCTCTCTGTACATCAGCCACTATGAGTCTCCATCTTATTACTCAGTCTAGGTAGATTTTTGCTTGGCTGAGCTGAGATCAAAAAGTAATTTTTCTTTTTGAAACAGCCAATTAGAAATTCATTTATTTTCACATTACGGACATTTGGCAAAAATTTCTTTGGCAATTTAGGTCCATTTATATAGTCTGCATAAAGGGAGACAGTAAGGCTGAGGAGAAGAAAAAAAAACTGTAAGGGCCCCAGGCAAAAATTAAATGCAGAATCATGTATTAGAAATGAGATGTATTTACTATTGTTTTTGAAAATTAATGGTGCATTTTTAGCTTTTATAATGTAATTTAATGATGCAGTTCATCTAATAATAATAATAATAAAAAGGAATACATTTGCGCTCAGTCACAGAGACCTTCTGGGACACGGCGCGGAACACCTTGTCAGTGGATTGGGGTTGGAATGGAGTGCTTGGGGCCTTTCTCTGCTAGACGAAACAGAGAAATAGTCTGTGTGAGTGCGCGTGCTCGCATGTGTGTATACTGTGTGTAGATTCTCTTCGGGCATATCAGTGGAAATCTTAAAAAAAAAAAAAGGATGTTTTCTTTTTCCATATAAATATCACTGTGTGGGAACAGCTGTTGCTTCTGGAATATTCCAGAGTGTTGACTGTCCTAGCCTGCTGAGATGGGATTCTAAGACCCAGGGGGTGGAATCAGAAATGGGCTTAGGGCTGTGTGTGTGTGTGTGTGTGTGTGTGTGTGTGTGTGGTCCTTCCTGGGCTCTGGTGGCAGGCAGGGGTGGGATTAGGGGATAGTGTCTGGCAGGGTGTGTCACACTTGCTGGGCTCAGGGCCCCACTGACCTCCTGCCTCCAAACACCTTTCAGATACATGTCAAAGTGCCTAATTCCCACATGCTGTTGGTCTCTTTGGTGGCTCACAGCTAGGTAAGGTCCAGCGGGAGGATCAGGGAAGGAAGACACTGAGAAGCAGGGACAGGTAGGCAGATCCTAACCCCAGTCCCTGGCTTGGGACAGACGCTAGGGTGGGAGAGTGATTGTTTATGCTGTAAGCACTAGAACCTAGGCTCCCGAGGTGGGGTACAGGCTCTGACTTTTTCATGGAGTGTTTCCAGTGTATCACAGACACATTAGATTATTAAAAACATATACCTCTTCAGTGCTGGGGGTAAAAATCCCCGGCCTTGTACATATTAGGCAAACCCATCATCCTGAGAGGCAGACCAGCAGCATTTTTGACTAGTAGACTGCTCCTCTACTACAACATTGCTTCAGTGAGGAGATAGGTACAGTTATCGTCACTCCGTGTCACAGGAGGCTTTGTTGGCTTAAGTTCATTAAATGCTGAGAAGAACAGGCATTTGTCTCACCTGTGAGCACTTGCTCTTAACCATTCCAGTACATTTGATGGGTGAATAGACAGATGAATGGGTGGAAGAACGAATGGACGAATGGATAGATGAATAAATGGACAGATTAAAGAAAAATGAACAGATTGATGGAAGAATGAGTGGATGGATGAGATCATGACTGGAAAGAGGGATGATCTTCTTAGGGTTGCCCAACAAAGAGTCAAGACTTGGACCCAGATTTTCTGATTTCAAGTTGAGAATTTCTTTACTCCCCACTCCTACTTTCTCCTCTATAATGGAGGTTTTGGTTTCTTTAAAAAAACTCAGTTATATTATAAATATGTCTTTGTTTTAATCCCAAGTGTGGGATTTTAGTTTGGGCTTTAGTTTGTCCACAGCTGATAATTGCCTCTTGTGGGGCATGGTCTTTGCCAGCTGCTAATGGCCTGCTTCATGCAACATGCAGAGGAGCATGGTCTAGGACTCTGAGGCCCATAAATATGAGAGCACACGCACACAAAGGCACATACACACACACACACACACACACACACACACACACACACACACACACGAAGTTGTAGCATGTGGCATATGGCAGTTTGGAGATACCAGAGATGGATGGTGTGGCAGTTTGGAGCAAACAGACAGAGAGAAACCTTTCAACTCAGAGGCTTGGAGGAGACTGCTTGCTGCGTTTGCTGTTGATGGAAATTGGGATAGCCCCAAAAGAAACTACTGACCCTAAACAGCTGGGAGAAGTAAAGGGGTCCCCGTGCCCCCTGTCCACTAACCTTCTCTCTCCTACCTAAGGTTGGGAGGAGCTTTAAGGAACCCCAGATAAAATAAAGTTTAAAAATGAGTGCAACACACCTCAATAGGAAGTTGTAGACAGAAGGTTCATCTGTGATTGTAGGGTAGAGGTGGGAGGGTCTTTAGGGTAGAGGAGGCCAGTTGATGTAGACCCAGTTGTCCTCTGGATGCTAGGATTCTAGGGCAGGCGAAGAGAGATGAGTATGGAGTTAACCAAGGGGTAAGGGCCTTAGGCGTGTCGTTTCGTTTAAACGTCTACCACGTGCTACACAGAACCTATTCTCTCACCCGTGAAGTGAGGCTGGTCCCTCAGTTGTGTCTCAACATGTGTACTGTTGGTGCTGGTGGCGTGAGTGGAATAATCTTCCCTAGCCTGGCAGGTGCTTCCTTATTCCTACTCCTTGGTCCACAGATGCTCTTAGGTAGCCTTCATCAGCTGGAGACAGTAGATGGGTTGGGATGATGGGAAGGTAAAATAGGATGCCCCTTGTGAGAGTGCCCTAAACAGAACCTGGTGCCCATGGGCCTTCCACCTCTCCCTCAGCCCGTTCCCTGGCATCATTTCTGGTGGTAGCTTTTTGCTGGCTGGTACAGGCTGTAAGTAGCCCTCTGCCTCCGCCTCTACTGCTCTCTCATCCCATCCTTGTAGGCCTGGATTAACCTGAACCCAGATCTCACTCAGTAGTTATTTTCTTCCTTCCTAGAGGGAATGCCATCCCTGCAGGTGTCTGTCCCTGCACTGTCCTCAACCTCAGAGAATCACATTTGGCCTTTTGGTGCCACCTCGAGAACAGGCCTCTCTCCAGTACCCTCGACATCAGCCGTGTGGCTAATGGGCATCTGAAACGGGAATTTCACCTAAGCCCATCCTTCTCCAAGTCACAGAGGGGGCTTTGAAGGGTCTGACAACCTCTTTTTCCTCCTGGGTTCCAGGATCTTGGTGGAGCCCCTGGTGCCCAGCTGGGGAGCTAGAGTCAGGATCAAGGGCTGAAGAGCACCTGATGCCATCTGCATTTCCCTTTGCCCTTTTTGGCTTACTTTCCTAACTGCTTGGTCAGCTCTGCCCCTCCACCACAGGGTGTGTGAGAGTCCAGCATCTGCCATGTGGCTTGGGCTGAATAGAAGACATTAGTTTCACAGAGGAAGTTTAGCAGAGGCCTTGCAAGGAGGTGCTAGGGACAATTTAAACCACACCCATGGCTCAAGCTGGCACCAACTAGAAGCAGATGTTTTCTTTTTCCAGAGCTGGGACACAACCTCAGACACACCCACCGGGGACTCACACAGTGGGTGCCACGCTGCAGGTTCGTGTGCGAGAGGCCTCCTGTATCCTTCCAGGACCTCTGTCCATTGAGGGTACACCTATCCTCACTCTGCAGAGGCCAGAGAGGTCACACAAATCACTTAGGGTCACACCCCTGACAGGAGGTAAAATCAACAGTGCTCCCTCAGGCTAGAACTCAGCTGTCCAACACTGCGGCCTCCCTGCCTCTGTGAACACGTGTGTAAAGACCCATATCGTGAAGCTATGAACGTACTCGAACCTACATATGCGCATGCACCTAAAAGCAGAGGTCCACACGGAGAAGTAGCTAAGTGTCACACATAGCATTCACAAGGCTCCTCAGGCACAGATACATCTACGCGTGTCTACACGCTTTTACACCGGTGCATACCCTCGATACGCACATGGGTGTGTGTGTGTGTGTGTGTGTGTGTGTGTGTATAGGTGCATCAGATGTACCTCCACACTTCCCACTCACCTCCACACTCCACTCACCCCTGCACATCTCAACATTTCCTTCCACGCCCCTCCCACTCACCTCTACACACCTCCCCATATCCATGTCCACGCCCCTCCCACTCACCTCCGCACACGCCAGAGCTACTACACAGACACTATTGCACACGGCTGCTCAGACACGATGATAGGCATGGATGCCCACAGGCAAGTGTTTGCACACAGACCTGCACACACGGAGGCAGAGGTGAACGTCTCCTCCTCCCACCCCCAGTTAGACACAGGGACGCCTGCCTCCTCAGGTGCACGCTGACACCCTCACCGCAGAGGCCACACATCTATGACACCTCCAGGTATAGAGAGCCACCTCCCCCACACTCCCAGACATTCACTCAAGCACCATGATCCAATTTAAACCGAAAAGGGGGGCGGGGGGGAAAAACAAGTTGAAAATTGGAGGGGGAGAAAAAAAAGGCTTCAGAAAGTCTGAAGCTAATAAGCTGGAAGTGGCGCCCGTGCCTCGTGATATCAATAACTCAGTATTGGGTTTCCAAAAAGACATCACATAATTTTTCAATGAGAAATCCATGAGTCCGGAGATGCTGTTATGGTGTGAATTACAATGCGCGAGGCTTGTCAGCCGTCCCTGTCAGCACTTTCTGGACGCCTTTGAGGGTGGGGTGGGGGTGCTTCTGCGGCAGCGGGCATGGTTATTGTTGTTATTATTTCCTCCCTTTGGAGCCTCAAATTAAGAGCACGGAAGCGGGCGGGTCCTGGCCTCCTCCTGCCTGCCCCTGGCCAGGTGTACCCAAATCTAGACCTGTTCAGCCCGATGCATTCCTGAGGGTGGCTCTTGGCTTCCTCCCTGCAGCCTCGAGGCCTGCTCTGAGATGAGCTGGCTCTTGGGAACCAGGAGCAGGGGTGTGGGTGGTTCTGCTGTCCCTGGCACAGCTCGGTTGTGTTTGAGAAGTCCTCCAGTGCTCCGGGAATGAGAAGACCCTTGCCACATCTGTCACCTGAGCCCGTGGCTGTCTCCCCAGGCCACCTGAAATCAGGTTTCAGTTCAGAGCTGAGGGGATCAGGATCCTTCTGGGCATAGAATTCTTTACCAAACCCACTTAGGAGGAATTTGGGGGGCCAAGAGAAGGGAGGGGACTTGGTGACTAGATATGGTGTTGGGGTGGATTGTGGGATTTTTTCCCCCCCTAAATCTCTGGTGCATCTTCCATTTGCTATGGAAGCAGGATTCTCCAAGGAGTCACTGGTGCCAGAGTGTGAGAACAGAAGAAAGTAGCCTGTATTCAGCCACAGAGGCAGCCCTGCTGACTGCTGAGACTATTGGGGCTGTTTGTTACACAGCACTGTTGAAGTAGAAATTGACAAATGAAGAATCCTATTTTCTGTATTTCCGCAATTCCCCAGGCTCAGCCTATTACTGAATGTGGAGGTGAGTATGGACAGCTCCAAGTGCCAAACTTCCTCAGCCAGTATGAGACACACAGGCTTCGACGGAGGCTCTCAGTGTCTGGGTTCAAATCCTGACTCTTCCTTTTGCTGAGTATAGTTTTAGATAGAGTATCCAACTTTCCTTCTGCCTTAGTGCCCATGTGATAAGGTTAGTCCCCTGTTCCTCAACACAGTGATTGGGGTCTATGGCTTTGGGCCTGGGCGTATCTATTCTGCATTATTCAACTGAGCACATTTGGATCTCCGAGAGAATCATAAAACTTGTTTAACACTGTACAGTGAGCAGATGTCAAAGCAAGGATTCAAAACTGCCTCAATCCTGAGGACTACATATCTATGCAGACAGGCAAGGGAGGGGGACAGTGTAAGGACCTCCCATGTTCCCAGCTGTGTGTGGAGAGGGGGCACACTTCAAGGTCATGCCATGTTCTCTGGGACAGAGTTTGGCTTTAGAAACAGGTATTCCTGCTTGGTGATGCTGGGCTACAGGGAGAGCAAACAAGGGTTCTGGAAACCAGGGGTTCTGGATGAGAAAAGACAGATTCATGGTTGGAGGACTTATCTTGGAGAGCTGGATAGTTTATGACCCCTTGAGGAATGGCCTGAAGGAGAAGCATATTGTGATGAAGTGATGGGAGTCAGGAAGACAGGCAGGTAGAAATAAGTCACCTGTGTCTCAAAATCATTGACAAAGGAAGACCCATGATTTGTGAAGAACACAGACACGTGGCTACATGTCAGTTGTCCTTTGTATAACCTCATGTACCCAAATCACAGGGAAGGGGGCTGAGATGGAGGCAAGGAAGGAGGGGGGAATATTGGATTTAATATTCTGTGGTCTTGTGGGACATTGTCTTTTATCCGTGGTAGCTTCTGGTGACTTCTCGCTTGTCTCATCAAGGGTCCAAGGGGGGAGGGGTTTGCAGAGTGGACTTGGTTGTGCTGATGCTATCCAGGCATTTGCCCCGTGGAGCTGGGGGACAGGATTAGGAGGAAAAGAGGGCTAGGTGCAGAATTTTGGTGATGGTTTAGGTTCTTGTCTTGTGCCCAAGACAGGTGATGTCTTGATGCCTGAGCCATCTACCTATGTGGAGACCCAGCTCAGACTGCAAGGACTTATGGTGTTGTCAGCATCATATTGCACAGATATCCATGCCATGGGGGCACAGCCACCCTGTCCATGGGCATGGCTATTTTGTCTTTAGAGGCTCTGAAGCCCCAGGAGCAGGTTTTGCCGAGCCCTGCTTTAATGGATGTGTCACCACCATTGCATACCAGCATCCATGAAAGTTTTGTCTTGGGGAAGCACTGGGAAATTTCCAGTTTACACCATGGTGATTTGTCTGGCCCAGGCAGGGCCTAGTTCTGTCCAGGGTGGCCACATATAGTTACACAGGCTATGCCCTACTTGGCCCCAGGAGGCACCCTTTCCAGGGTAGGTGATCTGAATTGCATCGAGATGTGAACCATGATAATTCTGGGTTCTGAAGGAGCAGTGAGTGCAAAGGGCCTGGGGCAGGAAATAATTGTGAGTTCAGGGAACTACAGGAATGTTACTGTGGTTGGAGGGTTGGAAAGCACCTCGAGGAAGCTCTTTTCAGGTAGCCATTGGTCTCTGGATACCCCCTGCCACCGGAGCAGAGTGGTAGGAACTTGAGGTCAGCAGAGCCAGGGGAAGCCTGGTAGAGTATTAAGGCTCTTACTACTTCTCCTGAATTACCAGAATATGTCTATAGAATTACCTACTATCTTCCGTTAGGTAGAGAGATTCTGGTCCAGTACTCCAAGGGCATATTCCAGAAAAGAAAACCAGTGATGAGGTAACTGGAGCTCCAGTACCTCAATCCTTTAAGTCATAGAAACCTTGATCCATAGTATCTGACTGGTGCTCTCCACCCCATGACGCAGAGATCAGGTGCCTTCCCTTTTGTAGCTTCAGCATCCCTTACACTCACGGAGTTCTTCTTTTCATGGGACAAACAGTGCGGAGGAGGAGGCTAGAGATTCCTGTAGGATGTTTGCTATGCCAGTGTCCTTCCTGTATTACTTCCTCTCACTTTTCATTCTCTGGAATCCACTTGCTGGTCACATCCATTTGCAAAGTAGACTGGGAAATATAGTCCAGTCTGATGTTCTCCACACAGAGGTAGTAGGGTCTGCTGAACGCAGCAGCTCTTGCTGCAAGCCCCTTCCTTTAGGCCTGACAACAGCATGGGGCATCCCAGTTGCCAGGTCCTTACCCCGACTGAAGAAACCAGAACCTCTGTGTACAGTGCCTGCATTGTTACAGGTGTTCAGGACAGTCCAGCACGAAGCTCTCCGGGACTGGGCACCACTCATGTGGAGAGAGAAGCTTTCACCAAGGCCATTCTTCCACGAGCTCCATGGCCGCCATGACAGGTGGCAGGCTACTTGGAAATAAGATGGGTGGCTGTGCTTTTGTAGTCCCGAGAAAACGCAAAAGGCACTTCAGCTGCAGAGAACAACTTAATGGCTCCTCATAGTTGAGAAGGTGAGGGTCTCCCCTGGCCCAGTCTGGATAGGGGAAGATGGGAAAAACTCATGGTTTTTATTTTTTGTCAATCTTAGTAGAGTCATGAGAGTCACAGGAAACAGAATGAAAGAATGCAGATGTACCATGTTGAAGAGTAGAAAGAAGATGTGGAGGGGTGGAAGGAGAGAAGGAGGAAGACACACAGACACACACAGACACACAGACACACACACACAGACACACACACAGACACACAGACACACACACACAGACACACACACTGTGCTAAGCAGTCATGGCCCACAGAGAGGGCATGAACAATGAGACATTCCCAGAGCAAGAAACAAACAAATGCGCTTGGGAAGCCTGTCATGAGAAGCTGCTCTCTGGTCTATAATTGCACTCCTTCCCATAAACTTTTAATAAGACTCATAAACACAACAGCTTTGTACTAACGGTCACTTGAAGGTACTGAGAAAGAAGTGTGTAGGTAGAGTTCTTATTTAGCATTCAGCTGGAAAAAAAATGGATGCTGACTAATTTAAGCAGCAAAGGGATTTATTGTTGGATAAGCCAGTGACAGGAAGGTGCAGGCTCAGAAGGCATTCTTACTCTTTAGCCACCATGGTAGACTGCCTCTCGCCCTGGGTCCCTCTGGTTAGATGATAGGTGGAGCGAGCACACAAGGAGTTCCTGGACCTCTTTTTTTTTTTTTTTTTTTGGCAGGCATCACTAACACATCCCTGGGAAGGCTCTTGTGAGCCCCAGAAGCAGCTTCTTGGACCCTTATATCCCCTGTTCCAAGCGGTCACCAGGTTGGAGGTGACATGTGAAATCCACTTCTGTTACAGGATCAGTGGGAATGCAACTTACCTGGGATTACTACTGTCTTCACCCAAAGCAGTTAGTTGGGCATCATGCACCCTAGGGATGGAGGATTGTCCACCTTGGGCTGCTGCTACTGAGCTTGCTGACACTTAGAGGCTACCCTTTCTCTGTAGGGTTCTGAGGCCTAGCTTATCAGCTCTCATCAACGCTGGGTGCATCATCCTCTTCTGTGGCCTGGCAAGGCTGTCTCTCCCCCCCACCCCCAAGAGGGAGGTGATCAAAGAGCCGGCCACTGAGTTCATGTCAGAGATAGCCCCTGTACCCCTTACTAGGGTACCCGCTTGGAAACTGAGCAGCCAATGGGCTTTTTTTTTTTTTTTTTTTTGAACAGGGGCTCTAGATTCTCTCCATGCATGGTCTTTGGTTGGAGTATCAGTTCCTGCAGGACCTCCTGGACCCAGGTATTTGGGCTGTGTTGTTCTCCTTTTGGAGATCCTGACTCCTCCAGGTCTTTCTATCTCCCTCTTCTTTCATAAGGATTCTGGCACTCTGCCCAAAGTTTGACTATGAGTCTCATTATCTTCTTTAATACCCTGGTAGGAAGAGTCTTTCAGAGGTCCTCTGTGGAAGGCTCCTGTCCTGTCTCCTGTCCTTGTCTTCTCCTACTTCTGATGTCTATCCTGCTTACCCTTCTGAGTGAGGATTAAGTGATTTCCCTAGGGTCCTCTTTGTTGTTTAGCTTCTTTAGGACTATATATTTTAGTATGTTTATCCTATATTATATGGATAATATCCACTTTTACATCTGGCAGAGGGCTAATATCCAGAATATATAAAGAACCAAAGAGGTTTAAAAAAATGGGGTACAGAGCAAAACAGAGAATTCTCAATAGAGGAATAAGGAATGGGAGAGAAACACTTAAAAAGAAATGTTCAACCTTCTTAGTCATTAGGGAAATGCAAAACAAAACGACCCTGAGATTTCACCTTACACCCATCAGAATGGCTAAGATTAAAAACTCAAGGGATGATGCATGCTGGAGAGGACGAGTAGAAAGGAGAAGCTTCTTCCACTACTGGTGGGAATGTAGCCTTGGACAACCACTTTGGAAATCAATCTGGCACTTTCTCAGGAAACTAGGAATAGTGCTACCTCAAGATCCAGCTATACCACCCAAAAGATGCCCCACCATTCAATAAGGACATTTGCTCAACTATGTTCATAGCAGCTTTATTTGTAATACCCAGAATCTGGAAATAACCCAGATGTCCCTCAACAGAGGAATGGATACAGAAAATGTGGCTCATTCACACAATGGAATACTACTCAGCAATTAAAAACAAGGAAACCATGAAATTTGCAGGCAAATGGTGGGAGCTAGGAAAGATCATCCTGCGTGAGGTTGGATTTCTATCTTGACTCATCCCTTCCTTACAGCGTGAGCTTGGGCAAGTCACAGACTTCCTTGAGTCCTTGAATAATCCTTCATAAAGGGAGGGCACAACTCCCCGCTGGGATTTGGGGAAGGTTAGCAATTGGAGCCTGTTGGTTCATTTGTTTGCTTTGGTCAACTTGATACACACTGGATTTACCCGGGAAGAGGGAAACTCAATTGAGATGGGCCTCCATCACATAGACTTGAGAGCATGGCTGCGAGGCTTTTTTTTTTTTTTTTAAATTAATGATTGATGTGGGAAGGCCTTGTCCACTGTGGGTGTTGTTATCTTTGGGTAGGTGGTCCCGGGGTGTATATGAGAACAGGCTGAGCAAGCCAGTAAGCAGCATTCCCTCATGGCTCCTGCCTCGAGTTCCTGCCCTGACTTCCAGTAAGCTGGAAGCTCAAAACCCTTTTTCTCCCCAAGTGGCTTTTGGTCATCGGAGTTCCTCACAGCGGCAGAAGCAGATTAGTGTAGAGTGCTGTCTTAGCGGGGCTGGGGTGTGCAAGCCACTCCCCCAGGGGAGGATGCTTTGCCTGGCACTCCCATTGCTTCTGGCTAACCAAGGTGTGGTGTGTGTGTTAGGCTTTGCCTGTGTTGAAGGCAGACTCCCTCCCCAGCTACCTCAGCTCAGCTTTCCCTCATCTGTTCCAAGAGGGTAGGATACCAACTTTCTTTCAGCAGATTCAAAACCCATATAAATCAGGAGCAGAGCAGCCAGCAGGCTAAGAGTGCTGCTTAGAGTGTTTTATCTGTCAGAGGGCTCAGGCTCTGGGGAGTGGCTTGTCCTTTCGTGGTCTTGTTTCAGGAGGGTTTGCAGGCAGCAGAGGAATGGCAGGGTCGCTCGCTCTGACCTTCAGGCTGTCACAGGGGCAAGGGCTCCTCTCCTGGGCACCTCGGCCCAGTCAGTCTCCATGCCCACGAGCATGCAGAGGAGCTGCTGCAGGCAGTGTGTGGGTGGGTGAAGGGCCATGGGCACTAGCTCTCCCGTCTTCCTGTGGAGACCCTAGAAATCACCCTCAGCAGCTGGGGGACTGCATCCCTTCTCTCTCCCTCCACACCCCTCCCCTCCAGCACCGCTTAAGCTCCGTTTCCCATCTTGTTTCCTTTTGTTTCTGTGTGTCAGCACTGAGTGGCAGGTGTGTTCACTCCTGAGACAGAGCTGTGCCTGCTATGGAAAGAAAGTGTCTACAGACAGAGAGAGAGTCAGGAGTCAGATAAGCACACAGTTGATGAGAAGGAAGTGCTGGGAGAGGGTAGGTGGGAGGCACAGGGCACCATGCCACCATGCTTACGGTAGCCAGGGGTCTGACTCTATGTTGTGGTGGGGTCAAGGGGGATGGTCCCTAAAGCAGGGCCTTGCTTCCCTCTCTCCTCTTTCCCCCACTGACATTCCTACTTCTTTTTTGCTTTCCTCCATCTCTGCCTCTCTTCCCTTTTACCCCCTTCCTACTATCACAAAGGACTTAGCAGGTTTTATAGTCTTCCCTGCTAGAGGCAGCTGCAGAGACACAGACAAGGCCCTGGTTTCTGACAACTGTTCATTTAGTAGGTGCCAGGTGGATGGACAGTGGCTACCAGACCACTGCCGGGTAATTTCCCAGTCTGAGTAGGGTCTTGCTGGGAGCCTGGCTGTGCCTACCATGGGCAGAAAGCCCTGGAAGAGCAGAGGGTACCTGCCTGGGCCAACGTGGAGAGGGCATCCTGGGTAGGGGCCAGCTAGTACAGAGGCAGGACAGGAAAGTACTCGGTGGTCTGAGGGAAGCTGTGAGGGTCAGAGGGGAGAGCAGCTTTGGGATTTGCTCACCTTAGCCCTTGCCCTGCAGGCCTGGTGTACTTGGGGACTCCACACTGACCTGATTTATCAATCCACAGAGACTCATTAAGTTCCCGTGTTGTGTAGCTATTTCCTCTGAATTCAGCCCTTCCGGAGTGGGGGAGGGGTTCCTAAGACTCAAGAAGTGGAGCAATGTTTCCAAGGCTTAGGATGCCCAGGAAATCACGAGATTCGCAGGGCTCCTCCAGAGGTAGAAAAGCAGTGACCATCTGCTGCCAGAGGAGACTGGGTTGGTGCAGCAGGCGGGTTGTCAGGGAGGCTGAGGGATACAGCTTGCGTGAGCTGTCACTCATGTCAGGTGGGCTTTTCCATGAGGCTGCTGCCCGAGAGTCTCTTATGTTTCTCCTGCATGCAGTGAAAGCCCAGTGGTTCACTGACCTAGACCGGAATTGTTCCTATGGTCGGTCATGGGTACTCTGTCTGGAGCAATTAGATGTTTGTTCATCTCTCCCCAGGAAAAGTCACACCCCAACATAGGCCAATCAATGGGAGTTCGGTGGAGGACAGACAACAGGCTGAGATGCTGGTCCTCTGTAAGCTCCTGGTCTGGTTTGGAAGGCAGACAGTTAATGCTATAGAAGGGACAAACCTGGGGCCATGTCTCTGACCCTTGCCATGTCATGTGACCCACAATCGTCTAACATTCCTGCCCCCCAGAGTCGGTGGTGCTTGGATGGACTGGTTGGAATATGGGTGAGAAGGGAGGAGGAAGGAAGGGAAGGGGAGAAAGAGAGGGAGAAACATGAGAGGGGGGTTGGAGAGAGAGGGAAAGAGGTAGATGGAGGAAGAAGAAGAGGAGAAAAGTGTAGGAGGAGGAGAAGGAAGAAGAAGAAGAAGAAGAAGAAGAAGAAGAAGAAGAAGAAGAAGAAGAAGAAGAAGAAGAAGAAGAAGAAGAAGAACAAGAACAAGAACAAGAACAAGAACAAGAAGAGAAAGCAGAGGAGGACAGGGGCTAGGAAGAGGGGAGAGCTGAAGAGGTAGGGGAATTCTCTAACTGCACCCCCTCCCCAATCAGCTCCATCCCCCCTGGATTCCAGCACCAAGGCCCTGGGACTCTCTGGGAGGTCACCTAGGCTTCCATCTGTGTCTTTCTCTGCACCGGGGACCGACTTCTTGAACTACTTTCTTTCAGCAACTCCTTGGTGTTTCAGACACCAGTCTGCGAGGCTCTGCAGGTTCCTCTCCTCGCTTCTTTCTTTCCTTCTGCTTTGACTCAGTTCCCATTTCGTTAAGATGGTGAACTATGCTCTTCTGACATCTATGGCACAACTTTATTTCCTGAATAAGGATGAGGACCCCAGGAGCCAGGAATAGTTTGTTAGCAGGGACGGCACCTTCAGTCATCACACAGGCTGACCACACGATGGCGCCAAGGGTCCATCCAGCACATGCCAGGCGCTCCAAGGCGCCCCTGCTTCACCCTGGTGTCATTTCTGTCCTGTAAACGGTCCACTGGCACCAAAAGTTTTTTCCTTCGTTTGGTCACTTTCACCCTCCTCATTACCACCCACAAGCGCACGCCCCCACACACAACCACACAGCCACACACCCACCCGCCACACAGAACACACAGATGCAGCCACGTAGCCATACACTGCACAGAGACCACACGCTCCAAATAGACTACACATACAGTCCACACACAGACCACACACAGACAGCCACAAACACATGCACCACACAAGCAGGCTGCACACACAGCCACATGCATAACACACCATACAGACCACACACACGCAATTACACATACCACACAGTATACCACACATACCACCCCGTGCCCCACACCCCAGAGGGACTTGGGGGGAAGGAGTTAGAGAGCTCCCCCATTTTCTCTCTTTCTCCTTCCCTCTTGCACCCAGTTCCTTCTTCCTCCTTCTCTCTTTCCTCCTCCACTACATCACTGCTCTCTCCATTCTTCCCCATTTACTGCACCTGGGCAGCTGACTCAAGTCTCCTGGTCTGCCTGGGCAGATGGACCCCAGTTGCCCACCCGGGGTCCCACACAGGTCTCTCCTTCTGGAAGCTTGAGGGTCAGGGTGACCCAGGAAATGGTGGCCTCAGCCCCTAGGTACCTGGGAAGGACAACAAGCTCAGAACTCTAAGGAGACATGGTGCTGACCGCTGACTAACATGGCCAGTGGGGCCCCTTTCATGGACATGGTTTGGAAGTTCACGGGGCCACCAGCAGGGCCAGGTGAGAATGGCTCAGGGAGGCACTGCCTGGGCAAGGCGACCAGAGTGAATTCTAGGGGTGCTCAGAGAACAGTGGCGAATCTGAATTATAACAATGGTGGCAGATGACACGGGGAAGGCCATCTTGCCAAGTACTTACACGTCTAGTCACTGTGCTGACCACTGCTCTCTGCACTGGTCCTGTCTCTTGCTCAGATGACCTGATAGAGAAGGTGGGGGGGTGTTTACAGTGTAAGCCAGGCCGAGACCAGAGGCAGACTTTGTTTTAAGGAAACAGAGCCCGGCACACAGGCAAGCTAGGCACACTGGATTTTAGAGCTGGAGAGAAAACCTGTCTGGTTCACCTAGGGGCTACACTGGGGTCACTGTTGCAGCTGCTTCTATTTCTCACCATTGTTGTCCTGTGGGGAGGATTGTCCCGCAGCTGACGTCAGATCCTGATTTAATGAAGCAATAACCAGGGAAATGACTTCCAATTGATTATTAAGCATTTGTTTATTAGAGCGTGCTATCTCTGACCCCAATAGCTGCTAAGTAGTCATTAAATATCAAGGAAGATGTTTCTGTTTATATATTTTGTTTATTTACCGTCATGAAAACATCATTGCATCAATTAAATGTCGATTAGGGGGCTTGTGATTTGAATTAAATTATATACACAGCGTTAAATTATTTTCATGTTTCTGAGATATAATCTATTTCTGTTTTGATATTCAGTAAGATCCCATCCTAGTGTTAGGCGCTGAGGCTGGCTGGGGTAAAGCCTGGCTTCATGCTCTTCCCAGCCGATCATGCCACTTTCTCTCTGCAGCCTGGGACAGCATGAAGGTGCATCTGTCCATTCAGTGGTCATTGGTGGAGGGACTGGCCAGTTTGCCACTATCATTTTTTCCTCCTTCCTGCCTTTTGTTTCTCTCCTTTAGAAATGAAACTAAACATTCCTCCCTCTATGCATCCCCATACCTCTCCCTTTCTCCTTCTTTCTGTGTTTGTGTGTAGTGTGCACGCATGTCATAACTTCCTGTTTGCCTGTGTGTTTCTCTGCTCAGAGTTGACAGGTATCTTCCTTGATTGCTCTCTGCTTTATTTATTGAGACAGGATCTCTGGATAAGCCTCGTGCTAGCTGAGCTACGCAGCTTGTTTCAGGAATTCTGTTTCTGCCTTCTAAGGGCTGGGATTACAGGAGGCTGCCATGCCTGTCTGTTTTTTTTTTTTTTTGTTTGTTTTGTTTTTTTTAAACATGGGTGCTAGGGACCCTACGGAACTCAGGTCTTCACACTTACAGGACAAACTCTTTAGTCAACGAACCATCTCTTTAGCCATAAGCTAATTTCTTAAAAACAAACAACAACTCCAGAGCTCATCACAAACCCCTTAGATGTTAATCTCCAAGGCTGTTGATCTGAGTTGCAGAGATGATGAAACTAAACAGTAGCGTTGAAACTGAGAATGGCATCTTTTCCTATCACAGTTGAGAATGGTATTGACACGTGGATTCTTATATCTTAGAACAGTGACATGAAAGAAAGTTTAGAGAGTACCAATTTTGAGAAAACAAACAAATACTTATGAGAAACACCTATAAATATTTTAAAAATGGGTTTTGAAATGATGTACATAAATTATACATTATTTGTCATGTACTTGATTTTTTACAATATGTGTCAATAGCGAGGTGTTCACTGTGCTTCCTGGCTTTTTGTGTCTTTTGTTTGGAGCACAGGAGGATCAACCCCAATGCCTTGTTCATGCAAGGCAAGCTGTACCCCTGAGCCAAGTGCCCAGCCCTTCCTCCTGGCCATTTGTGGCAGAGAAGGTCCTGTCTGAGTTGGGCCCCATCAGACTGAGAAGGGAATATCCCTTGTCCAGATTCCTCTTCCTGCTTCATACATCAGCAGGGCCTTCCCTGGGAACAGAGAGATCAGGTGTTTCCAGGGTCAGGGAAGCAGAGGTGAAGCAAATCACTCTTTCCTCCTGCTCCTCCCCCAAGGCCAGTCTAGAGAGAGGACTGGGTAGGGGTGGGAGGGCAGCTGCGGGATGCTGGGTTGAATCAGCCTTCCAGGGCTCACACACAGGAGAGAGAGGAACGAAGACCCTGTGGAGGGGCCAGCTAGGGTCTGGTTCCTTCCACTCAACAGTCAGTGCAGGGTAGGGGCAGCCTTCTGATCCAGGCCAGAGCTTATTCAGGGATAGAGAGGAAAATGGAAGGTGGGCGTGGGGGAGAGAGCAGTGAAGTGAGAGGTTAGTGTAGGTCAGTCATTGGCTTGCTGAAACATTCCCTGACATCACTCCCTTCTTACATGGCTGTTTTTATTGGATGAGTAACTGAACGTTTCTATGAATGGCCTGATTGAACCCAACGTAGACAAAAGTTGGAGTGTTTGGTGGCAAAGACACCATGCGTCTCGCTTGTCCCTCGCCCACCCACCTGGAGGCATGTGCAGTTACCAGGAAGGAATCAACTTGCTCCACGAACACACTCTAAAACCCACTATGTCAGTGTTCAGGTGACCCCACACTCAGAGGCCACTCCCAAGACGGCTCAGAGCAGACACGGGGAATAGAATTGTCTCAAAACTCAGCTCTCCTGTGGATATTCAGGCTCAACAGGTCTGAATTTCACCCAAGAATACGATTTAGGCAAGACCCCTCTGTACTTCTGTGTAGCAGGCAAGCTAGGATAAGGTTAGGCTCCTGAGAGGCCCAGGACCGACATCTAAGGAACTGCCCTGGACTGGTCACGTTGGTGTTGCTCAGACACAATACCCGATACAACAACTTAAAGAAGAAAAGATTTTCCTGGCTCACGGTTTCAGAAGGGTCCTTCCATGGCTGCTTGGCAGAAGGTCATGGTGGCAGCGTGTGCTGTGGGGAAGGCTGTTCTCCTCAGGGTGGACATGGAACAGAGAGAGAAAAGAGGGTCCAACCACTAGTCACCTGCTTTTTAAAATTAGATCTCATGTCCTCAGAGACAAGAACAGCCCTGTCAGCTGGGGACCAAGTCTTCAACACATGAGTGTGTGTGAACTTTTCTTACTGAAACCCTCTCAGCTTGCTCTCAGGGCTTCGTGAGGTGGAAAGCCATGCTTCCCGGGCTCTCACTGGCCTCACTGTGTACTACCCTCTGCAGTGATTACTGGCCACGCTTTGGGTAGGAGCACATCTTTTTAAGAAAATCACTGATGCCTAGTCACAGTCTTCTGTATTCACACCACCCATCTCCAGAACCTTTCATCCCATAGCAACTGTCACTCTATTTCCTATCCCCATGAACCTGACCTCTGTAAGCCTCTCCGATGAGCGGAGACTCGTGGTGTTTATACGGCAGTGTCTCACTTAGCACAGTGTTCTGGAGGCTCACTCCTGCTGTAGTCTGTGCAAGTTTCTTCTACAGGCTGTGTAATGTTCCATGACATACACATGTATATTCCATGGTTTACTCACTCATTTGTCTGTTGATGGGCATTTGGATTGCTTCTATGTTTTGGCTAATGGGAATAATGATATAGAGAATATGAGTGACTCTCTGAGACTCTCCTTTCATTCTTTTGGGTGTATGCCTAGAAACCAAATTGCTGAATCACATGATGATTCTATTTTTAATTTTTTGAGGAGTTTGTTTTCCACAGGGCTGTACCAACGTCCTTGCCAATACTTATTTAGTTGTTGATAGTACCCATGAATTTGAGGTAATATTGATGCATTTTAAATAAAGGCAACATCAGTTTGCTGCATAAAAACTGTTCCAAAAGCCTTGGGTCAAAACAGTTACCATCTGCGCAGCTTACTATCCCTGGACTGGTAATGTGAACTGAGCTCGGCTGTGTGGTTCTTCTGACCTTGGCCAGTCTCTGGCTGTCTAAGGCTGCCTGTGGGTTGGCTTATCTGGGATTCCTCCAGCCTGGATGGCTCATTGCTATTTTCTGTCATGTCTTACCCCATGGATTATCCCAGTTTGTTCACAGGAGGGCTGGGTGGGGCTTCTGAGGAATGAGCTGGAGCTTGCTCAGAAGTGGAAAACCATAACTTCTTCTAAATTTGGTTGGTCAAGGTGTACCAGGAGGACAATCCAGACTCAGAGAAAGTGTGTGTGTGAGGAATCTCAAAATGTCATGGGCAGGTCTGCAAAGGATTGTGAATGTGGGGCAGTAAACAACAAACAACAACAACAACAACGATTACTTTTAATGATTATTTTGCAAACACTTTAGAACAATGTTTAGACAAGTTTTCAATGAAGACAGGCCTAAGAATTACACCTGCAGTTTGCTCTGATGGGCTCACCTGACTCGTGAGCTTCAGAGGTGCTGGTTCACACCTGCAAAATGAGACTATTTTGAGAATTCTAGAATCAAGTCAGCATGATGACTTCACATTGGAAAACCCCACCTCAACATTCATGAATATTTTCAAAGAAATGATCCTCTCACACATGAGCCATAGAGGTCCAGGCTTTAAGTCCCCATGCATTTGCCAAACACAGCAGACTCAAGGCTAGCTCTGTTCACGGAACCCTGTACTGTTATTAGCCATCATGCATTTAGTTTTTCTGTCACTTTTAAAAGAGGCTAGTCCTGACCCTCCCTCAAAGCCACAATGGCCCAGGAGCCTCCACAGAGCTCCATAGGATGCTCAATTACTCAGAAAGTTAAAGCCAACTAGAGACTAAAAGTCTTCCACTGCTCAGAGCTTTTCTATCTGGATAGATACAGAGTTTGGCTAGATCCAAACAGGGAGAGCTGCTGTTGGAGGAACATGGGAGGTAGGTGTGCAAGCAATCTTCTGAGATGGTAAGTCAGCCCTGGTGGCCCAGCTTGGAGGCTTGGAGAAAGTTTACTACTTTATTATTTTGATTATAGGCAAAATATTACTATAGAACAAAGTATATCAAAGTGATGGTCAATGGCCAGAAGCTTTGTGTTTCTTTCTCTCTGTGTCTAGGGGTAGCTGGGGACTCAGCAGACGTTGGCTGGGCCATTGTTTGACTCCAGAAAATGGACTAGGTCCACGCCTTAGTCAGCTTTAACTGTCAACTTGACACAGCCTAGAGACACCTGAGAAGGGAGTCTCAGTTGAGGGTTTGTCCTGATCTGATTGCCTGGGAGCATGTCTGTATGGGATTGTCTTGACTGTTAATTGATGTAGGAAGGCTCAGCCCACTTTGGGCATCACCATCTCTAGGCAAGTAAAGGAAAGCTGGCTGAGCATGAGGCAGAGAGTGAACCAGCAAGCAGCATTCCTTCATAGTTTCTGCTTCAAGTTCCTGCTTGAATTCTTGGCCTCAGTGATAAACCGTGACATCTGAACTGAAATAAACTTTTTCTTCCCCACATGTTGCCTTTGGTCAGAGCATTTTCATCATGGTAACAAAGAAAACTAGAAGGGCTCAGCTCTGCTCCACAAAACCTGTGGTGCCTAAACTATTTTCCATTGGCTCTTTACCATAAAAGGTGCTGGTCTGTTATACAGCATCATGATTTTAGGGAAGAATTAAGAGCAGGGCAAGAGGACACAAGTTTTGCAAGCATGCTTTTGGAGTGCGGTGGAGGAGGTAGCCTCTCACCAGAAGGCTAAAGGATGAGCATGATGACTGAGGCTAAGGCAAGGGGAGAGATGATTGACAGAAAAGCTTGAGCAGAGATGGCATGGGGCTTCTGGCTTGATATGCCTAGAACCTAGCGTGAGGTGAAAGCTAGGAGCAGAGGCTGTGGGGTGCTGCTGGCTGCAGGCTAGGGTTGCTGTTTCTTAGGAAGTTGATATTTGTAGCAGTGGGGCTTGCTTTGCCAGCTGCTAAGGGCATGTATGCATTTCCTTCTCAATTCCTCTTAGGTCTAGATTATATTCACATTTTACAGATTTAAAATGTGTGCAGCCACAAGGAAATGGCACCAACAGAGGTGGGGATGTTCTAGAAGGGGATCCAAGTGTGTCTGCTAACTGTCTCCCCACTCTGGCTGTGGGGAGTGGGCTCTGGTTAGAATGTTGGCATGTACCTGGACTAACCTTATGTTCCCTGTGGTATGTGTTTTGGACATGTCTCAGCCTCAGACGGTCCTGTGTTCACATTCAGCTTTCCCCTAGTGTCACCTGCTGGGACAGCTCCAGCTCCAGCCCTTCCTCCCCTTGCTGCTTGTGAAACCTGTGCTGTCTTTCTTCAGTCTTAGAAAGCCAGTGTGCTCTGAGAAGCAACCCTCTTAACAGTCTCCACAACACACAGCAGCTACCCTTGCATATTTAGCGCGGAGCAAGAACATCATCCATCCCTTTAGCACATGGCACAGACTCTTTAAGGGACCACTACGTCCAGACACAGCCTGAGAATCCTGCTCAACACAGGCTCAGGCATCACTTCTCTTTTCTTTCATCCAGGGGAGAGGGTTCAGCTTGTACAATACTTTCCTCACAAACCTAACCACAGTTCTCTCTGAGCTGGTGTTTCCCCAACTCTGCTTTTGACCTGGGATTCTATGCACTTCAACAAAAAGTTCACTGAGAATCCAAGTTTCAAGGAGCAGAGATGAAGCAACAGTCTGAGTGCCCCGAGGAGATCCCAGGGTGATGTGCAAAGTCAGTGACTTCAGCATTCCCTGGACAGGCAGTGCTGTTCTGCCGATGCTCAGGACTGAGTGGACAGGCTCCAGGCAGGCTGGACAAGGCCCCACTTGAGATGGGGCCATACCTGGGTGTGGCTATGCTAGGACCTTCCTATTTCAGACTAGTGGGATGGCTGCTAAGGAATGAAGTCAGGTTTTTGTCAAGCTGCCATCAGAGTTTGGTTTCAGAAATGGGTACAGTGTCAGGTGTCTGGAATGTTCTGGTAGGGTTCTGCATTTTGGGATTCTGGCCACCCATGATCTCTATGTATAGTTGAAAAAAAAAAAAGCTGTCTGGAAAAGAGTCTCAGAGCCTCAGTCCTCAAAGCAAGAGCAGAAGAGGGAAACTGAGGCAGCAGTGCCTGACTCTGGCTCGGTGGTATGGGTATATTGGGACTTCTGGAGTTCACCAGGTTTTGAAAAGACACTAACTGTAGGAAAGTTGTAGGAAAGATGAGGTAGGGAGTCACCTTAGAGTGACGGGTTTGTTTTCTTGGAAGAACACCTAGCCCAGCAGCCCAGCCACAGAGCTATTTTCTTACAAGGGATGGAACCCACACTATTCCCCAAAGAGACACCTCCGGTCTGACAGAGCTCACCCTTCCATGGAGATTTCTAGAACTTACTAAACAAATGCCCTAAAAAGAGAGGGAGACAGGGAGACAGAGAGAGAGAGAGAGAGAGAGAGAGAGAGAGAGAGAGAGAGAGAGAGAGAGAGAGAGACATGAACACACGTGCATTCCTGTCACTCTGCAAACAGCACACACACACACACACACACACACACACACACACACACACACACACTGCTTCATCAGGATCAGTTTGCAAACTTCACTCCTTTACGATGAAGAGAAAAGAAAATTATTATTAACATATCAATGGCTCCTCCATGCTGAGAACAAGATTAGCCTGAGCACACACAGGCGCCCAGGGAGGCACAGACTGTATCTTAAATGTGCCCCATCCGTGCGTCTCTTTCTTCCCCGCCCCACCCCCACTCCCCTTTTATTTTACTTTATTTTTTTCTTTCATTCCTCTAAGCTTATTTCTCTTGAAATTTCCACCTTGTGGCTGTGTACTGCTGACTTCACATTTGCTGCAGTGTGAACTCCACATCTGTGAGCGGATGACAGGAAAGATTAATGGCCCTGCTCCCTTCTCCTTGACTGTGGGCCCAGCTAATGAATAAATAAATAAATAAACAAACAGAGCTCCAATCCCCTAAATAGAGACCCAGAGCCGGGGAGAAAACAGCATTTTGCTGAATCCATTCTTTGAGGAAAAACCCAACCTCTAATGATCTCTGATTTACATAGTCGGCAGTTTTTCACTAAACATTTTACAAACACACAAAAGTTTGGGGTGGGGGTATTACCCCCATGTCCATGCCAGACAGAGGCAGGGGGCTGAGAAGCCCTCAGCCTGACGGGACTGGTACAGAGCAGGGCTGGTCATGAGTGAGCGGACTTCCTACTCACACGATCTTAGGCCAGGGACCCTTGAGCAGTTTGATGAGGAAAGGGACTGTTCCGCGGTCTGATCAGTCATTTCTTAGGAGGAAGGGTTGCTGATCATCTGTCAGTTTTAAAGGTCTACAGCTATGAACAGAGGGAGCTAATTCCTTCCTGTCACCCCTCTTGTCCCCAGCTCCTGTGAAAGAGAATCTCAGACTTAAACTCGAACACTTGCACAGATGACCTGGGATCTCCCTAGGATCAGGATTCTCTGTCAGTGGCTTCCACATGGGGTTGTGTTCATCAGTGGCGACAAGTTCCCTGGTGAAGTGAGTGGTCCAGGGACCATGCTTAGATCAGCAGCAGCTGGGGCGGCGGCTGTAGCTTCAAACCCTCCCCTGGGGCTCTTGTGTGAAGCTCCCTACCAGTCTTAGCTAATGACATGATATGGATCTGATTATCTCAGGTCCTTCTGCCCAACCCAACATGGGCATGCTTTCCAGGTCAGGCTTGGAGAGTCTGTGCCTTTACTGATTGCTTTTAGCTACTCATTGCATCTTTAACAAAGCCCACTGTGTGGAGAGGAAGATGCTTTTGTGGCCTGGCCTGGTAGGCTGCAAAAGTCTGGGTTCAGGTTCAAGAAGTATCTTCTGGAGGCGCTCTATGACCCGGGCTTCTCTGTAGATCCAGAACTTGTCAATCTGAGCCTTTCTGTCCCTGGTACCCGGTGGCTCCCTTCATTCTCATTGACGAGGAAGCAGAGGTGAGGCTGGTCTAGCAGAAACCAGGACAGGATGTCCCTCAGTGCTGCACATCCCTCTATAACTGTGGACCCTCTGGCTCAGGGACATTCAGCCCAGGGAAGCCAAGTGATGTTCAGGTGCACAGACTTGGATGTGGCCATTCGGTGATGAAGGAGCATGTGTATCGGGGACTGGAGCCCTATCTGTCTGTTCTTTCTCACCACTCAGGGGAGATGTCAGACTCATTCTTGTGTTTGATTCCTGGGCATGGGTCGGCCTTGGAAAGCCAGAGTCAGGCTGGCTGGTTGAGTGCAGCTCAGCTTCCTTGCTGGGTCATCCTCAAGTGTTCCTCAATGACCTATTGTCCCGGCCCAGAGCCCACACACATTCTAGAGCCTCTGGTTTTTCACCTATAAAATAGTGACTAAGTGAAACACCTTCCTCATGGGCTAGGGGATAGTGAGCTAACAGAAGCCAAGCCAGGGTCACCACCATCATAAACATCTCCTACCCTGGCCTGTGGCCTTGGGGTAGCATCTCCTTCCTTTGGGCCCTGCCGTGTCTCATCTGATCATTTCCATTATTATTATTATTATTATTAATTATTATTTACAATTAATTCACTTTGTATCCTGGCTATAGCTTCCTCCCTCATCTCCTCTGGGACCCACCCTCTCTCCCTCTTTGCCCCCATATCACTCCCCTAGTCCATTGATAGGGAAGGTCCTCCTCCCCTACTATCTGACCCTAGCCCATGAGGTCTCATCAGGACTGTCTGGATCCTCTTTCTCCAATGGCCTAGTAAGGCTACCTTCATCTGATCATTTCTACCAGGTTTTTTAGAAACAAATCCCAAGAGATGGAAAAAACAAAAGCCTACAATCAAAGAATCGAGAAAGTTGTATAACATTATTTGTTTAAAAAAATCAGTTTAAATTTGTTTTTCTCCCATTTATGTGAGCAGGGCATATTTTGGCATAGCACTTATTAGCAGCTGGGGTATGAGTAGATAAAAGTAGCCTAGAGTTTACGGCAAAGCCTGAACTGAGGGGTATGGCTTGTACCTGGATGAATGCCTGGCAAATTAGGGAGTCTGTTTCTTGGATGCAGGTGTTTACCTCCTCTGTCACCTCCTGGCTGTTCCAACTCTGGACTCCCTGGGGCTTTTGCTTCCACTGTCTCTATACCCTACGATAACCTTAGTGAAGAAAAGTGAAGCTTTGACCTTGGAGTTGCCCAGAGAAGACACCAGAGGCCCCAGTTCTGTCCAGCCCTGGGGGTTGGTGCAGTGATGGAACTCAACTCAGACCATACCCGCTGAGGCTGATGCTGCTCCTGGCATGCCATTACCCATGGAATTCATCTTTGTGCAAAGAGCTAACAGACATTACCACTGCAGGCATGTGAGACACTGTCAGAATTCCTGCTGCTTTTGGTGGGGACACCAGTAGCACACATGACTTGTACCTTGGGGAGGGGCCCTCTGCAGTGCTTGATGAATAGGTTAGTCTCTGGAGGCTGCTGTAACAAAGGCCACAGATGTGCTATCCAAGACTGCCCTGGAGGATGTCCAAAGCCAATGCCACTGGGGCTCCACCCAGAGGTCTAATGGGCCAATCTGTGGGCTTTGTCCCTTTCAAAGCTCCCTATAGCTAGCTGCCTGTGTTATTTGACTTGTGTTATTTGGCATTTCTCTGATCCCTGCCTCCATGGTTGTAATGCCCTCCTCTTTCTATTTGTACCAACATTTCTTCTCACAAAGATACTGCAGAGAGAGAATTTTAAGGGCCTATTTGGATAACTCAGGGTAATCCTCATGTAGAAAAATTCTTTATTTAATCATGGCTGCAATGTCCTTTTTATGGAAGATGAGGCCCTGATGTCCAAATGTCCTTTTCTAGAGGGAAGCTTTGTCTAGCACAGTTCAACAGTATCTAGAGGATAATTTCAAAGGTGACTGGAGAAGAAATACTCCCAGTTTTCTTGACTTAGTGAGTAAGAAGCTAATGTTCATCCTTGCTGTGTGACTTTTCCCAGGGAGACATTACCCCAGATAGAGAGGATGCCCACACTCCAAAGTTAGGATTCTGTTCACAACTAGCTTGGTAAACCAATGGTTTATCATGGTTATTTCCACGTTCACGGTAGACTCACAAGCAGCCGTATCGCTGGGTCCCACCCCAGCCAACTGTTTGCCTCTTTTATTTAACCCCCTTGAGCCCTCCTCCCTCTAAGGAGGGGCTGTTAATAAATTCTCAGAGAGTGTCATGTGAGCCACCAGCACTATTCTACTTCAAGATGGTGATGGTCCCAAGCTGCAGCACAGCTCTCCTGCATGGCCTTCTAAGGGGCCCCGCAGAGAGCCAGTACCATTTGTCTATAGTAGCATATTGTTTAGCAGCCCATTCCACACCAGCTGCCTTCCCCTTTCTCACTTCACTTCCTACCCTAACTGCTGATTCCTGGGATCCTCTCCTGAGTTAACTCTATGGTTTTAGTTCTTCTCTCAGAGCCTGTTCCTGGGAGGGGCAGTGTGAGGAACCCGCTCAGCACCAACTCTCTCCAGCATGTTACTATCCTTCAAGTCTGAACTCTTTCAGACACACGGAGCTGTGGGTGCAGTCTGCTGTGTCAGCGACCAGGCCTTCAGGAAATACACCTTTTCCTGCACCAGTGAGTACCATGGCTTCTCAAAGTCAATGTTCATCCCTGTTGTGTGACATACATATATGTGTGTACATACATATCAGTACGGAACTACAACCTGCTGAGTCCTTTTAATGCTGCTCGTATGTGTGTGTGTGTGTGTGTGTGTGTGTGTGTTTAAGGCTGGGGTTGGATAATCATTTAGGGGGCTCATTCTTGGGGAAGACTGATCCCATCTCTCATGGAAATCATTGACTGCCTGTAGCTTTTTATCTAAGGATGGGGCCTGGGGATATTTTCCCTATCCACACTGACATGTCACCTGGTGTTGTCATTGCGCAGTTGTTGCTTGGGCAGCCATCTTGTTGAGATTTCACAGGTGCAGCTTTCCTGTCACATGTAGAAGATACAATCTTGCACCAATGTCCTTGTCCTCTGGCTCTTAAAACCTTCCCACCCCCGCCCTTGTGATGTTCTCTGAGCCTTGCTTATAGAGGCTGTGGCTGTGTTGTATCTGCAGTAGGCTAGGCACCCTGTAGCAAGTTGTTCTCTGTATTAATTTTGGAGTCGCTTGGACTCCTCTGACCAACAACTTGAAAGGAGGTTTTGCATGCCTGACACTTGGGTTTTTATTAGTGAGTCTATGCCTCCTGGGGCGAGCATTATTGCCCCAAGTTGTGTAACTTCATTTAAATCAAATGTGTATAAATAAATGCACATGCATATCTGTGTGTATATACATATGATTATGTGTTAATTTAGGTAAACATAAAATAGTGTAATTCCCCATGGCTTCCACAAACATCCTTGTGTTATCTATTACTCTTCCCTCTGTATTGCTCTTCTTCTCCTTCCCCGGTGAAAGTCTTTCTTCCCTTTCTTTTTCCACTTCCTCCTGCATAGCACCTGAGTCTTGCCATTACCCTCTCCAGAGTGCCTTTACTGTATTTATTTTTATTTACATTTTTGTGTGTATGTCTATGTGTGAATGTGTGTGCAGGTGCGAAGACTAAGAGGGTGCAAGATCCCCTGGAGCTGGAGTTGCAAGCGGTTTTGTGGGTGTCCGGATGTGAGTGTTGGGAACTGAACTCATATCCCAGGCAGAAAGTGCCCTTGGACTTCTGAGCCATCTCTCCAGCTCTCTCTCTAGATTTTGTATAATAGAGATATGACCATGCCAGACCACTAAGCAAGTGCTACAAAGCTCTCCCTCCTCAGTGAGCAGTGGCTTGGTCTGTCCTGGCCTTCCCTTCCTCCTCTGCCACTCAACATAGCTTTCTACCTGGCTGTGTCTTCCCTAGCTTTCCAGATCCTCAGCTCGGCTCAGCACCTTTCTCCAACACACCTGTCCATGCCTTTGTGAGATGCCATTGCCTTTGCTTGGAACAAACAGATTTATGTACTGACACATCTTCAGCCATCTGTGGAGACCATGGCACACTTGTGGGCTCTTCCCTGCAGCTCCCATTGAACATTCTGTCTATTATAGGATAACTCTGCAAAGTGTACATTATCTGTTGACCCCATACATTAATTGGCTTCTCCTGTCCTTTGGCTTTTAGGTAAGATCTACGTAGAACTCTGGTTTTATATCTGAATTTCATCCTAAGCCCTCCCGACCTCTCTGTCTCCACTTTTTACATGCTTAGTTGTGGCTCTGCTCTGGCTGTTAGGACTGCAGCCTTTGATGAACGCTTGGTGACCAACAGGAAACTCAGCTGCTTCTCTAAGCCTTCTGACCAACCGTTCTTCCAGTCACCTGTAAACATGTTGGGAGTAGCAGAATCCAAGGAAGGAACAGGGAGATATTTTCAAGTTCCTTCTTCCTCAGGGCTGCAGTATCATTGAGCACACCACTTTTCCCCCCTAACTTTCTCTTTCACTTTTATTTTCAGCTTTCTCCTCCTTCTTGTTTACTCCTTAAACTCCCTGCTGTCCCTCTCAGCACCAAAGACTGTCTTCCAGGTCACATACATGGAATGTCTGTCATATACACAGAGTTTCTGAGTATGTGGCTTATGGTGGCATTTCTACCAAGATAGTTGCTGAGAGCTACCCACCTCACACTACAGTCTGCTTGTCTATCACCACCAAGGCCCCAGGAACCACCAGAAGACAGGATGGATGGAAGGGCCACCCTTCTGTATTATGGGAACAGCTATGAAGAAAGTTTCCAACTTCTTAGTATATGTTGCTCTCGTCAATCCCCCCATTTTCTCTGTATTGAGCAGTCAGGCACTCTTACCATCAGGTAACCCCAGTGCTGCGGAGTGGGGATTTTCTCTAGAACCTGCAGCCTTTTCTCCTTGAGAACTAGCCATCAAGGAGAGAGATCAGAAAGCTAAGAGGAAAGGGTGTTTGGGAGCAGAAAGCTGCCTGTGGCTCACTGTAGCATCGGGTTGGGGAAGTCCTGCTGGATGAGGCCCATCTAGCAGCTATCAGCCCACAATGCACCTCTTGTCCTAGTTTGAGTCTGTTGCTATGATAAAATAAAATATGGACCCAAAGCAACCTGGGGAGGAAAGGGTTCATATGGCTTTCGTGTCCCAATCTCAGTCACCATTGAGGGAATCCAGGGCAGGAACTCGGGTAGGGCCAGAGAGAGGAACCAAGGAAGAAACACTGCTTTCTGGCTTGCTTGCTTCCTGGATTGCTCAGCTACTTTTCCTATACATCCCAAAGCTCATCTGCTTGGGGGTGGCATTGTCCACAGTGGGCTGGGTCCTCCCACATCAATCAAGCCTTGCCCACAGGCCAATCTGATACAGAGCATTCCTCAATTGAGGTTCTCTCTTCTCAGATATGTATAGGTTTGTGTCAAGTTGACAAAGACCAATCAGCACATTTCCCCTGCTTGTCATGTATGAGCTCTCTCTAGCATCACACTTCTAATCTTCCTCTCCATCACCTCTGTCCTAGGTCAGGTAGCTGATGCTTGTATTTCCGCTTTGGAGATGGAGATATTGAAGTGTAGGGATCTTAAGGCAGAAAGACGCAAAGGCTGTCATCTCAGCACCGTATGTTTCTAAAAGCTACAAGGCACAATGCAGTGGCTGGCCCCTGTACCTGGGAGGAGGAGGGTGGGCCACACTGACCATTGGTGCTGACTGTATGGGAGTGGATCCAAGCCTATGTATTCTAGGAGGGTCAATGAAGCAGAGGCAGGGCAAGTACTTGAGCTCAGTTCTTTCCATGTCTGTCCTGTGGTCTTTCCAGCACCCTACACCTTTTACTTTATGTTTGGCCATATCAGAGGATGGTTGAAGGGGTTGCCTGAGGTACCCTGCATTAAGACTGAGGTTACAGGGAGACCACCTAAAACTCCCCCGTCTCAAGGCTGTCCTCTCTCCTCCCCACCCTTAGCTGCCTTGTACTCATCAGGTAGCTGAGACTGACTGTGAACTCCTGATCCTGCCTCTGCCTCCCGAATGCTAGAGATTGCAGGCGTGCCATATTTAGCTACTTGCCTCTGTTTCTTCCTGTACCTCTGCTTCCTCTGTGAGACGCTGGTGGAAGATACATCTCCTTCCTCCCAGTTGCCATGATGGGTGGTGATCTGTGGCTACTGAGCTTATATGGCAGGGAAGTGGTGTAGGTCTAATTTGGGGGCCTTTGGAAGACACCAGTGGTGAACATGGGGCACAGGTTGGTTGGTTCTATGGGCTCATTGTCTGCTTGTTCTTTGCTCCATCTTAAAAATCGTGTTATCAAGTGACAGGCCAAGCTGACTGTGTATGGGAAGACCCAGGGGATAATTTTGCTCCTTTCTCTACCTCAACAGATAGGCAAGCACCCACACCTACACACCCATACTCATTTCTAGGTCCCAAGTGCATGTAGGCTTTGGGGACCGATCTATCCCTGAGTTCTAGGCCTTTATGTGGGATCTGGGGTTTTGGGGATGGGTGGGTAGGTGGGTGATAGGGAGTGGGAATCTGAGCTGTCACTTTGAATTGCAAAGCTTCTATCCATAATGCATAAAGGGGCCTCCACGAGTGGCCACAGCCTCCTGTCGTCCTGAGGCTCAGGGAAATTAGACAGCTTCAGAGCCCCTTATGAAAATGCAATGTATTACTGCTCCTTTTTTTTTTTGACTAGTGAATTATGCATTCGAGAGCGACAAATTCCTAGATGCGGCCTTTATTAGGCGCCCAGAGTCAGGAGGGTGACAGTGCGGCCTGCCAAGCTCTGACAGCATGCTTGATAACTTTTTCTGGCTGTGCTTCCCGGAGGTGGTGTTGATATTATATATCTTCCCCCTCTTTCATTTTATCAAAACATCGATGCTGGAGATTATTGCTCTATTTATGCATTTGGAACCTCTTCCTGGGTCAAAGGGCAACATCATTTGAAATGACAAAGGCAACCATAGAGTTTTCTTTCTTTTTTTAAAGCATATCTGTCTCATGTGTCTGCAACTCTGGCATTCCCTCTTTTCTAAAGACCCATCTGTTTGGTGAGGCCTGTCCCTTCCTGAACTTCAGGCCTCGTGGTGCGAGGCAGTGTGGGCCAACTCCTGCCACTCTGTCTACAAGGAGTGACCTGTGACAGTGCCCAAAATACAAAACTCATCTTCCCTGGGATGGGGACCAGGGACTCATAGCAAACTCTTTCCTGATGGACCAAGTACCTCATATTTTATGTAGGCAATGAGCACAGGTTATGGTCTAATTTTGTAGCACTGGGTGAATTTGCTTTGACCACCTCTAAGGGTTGACCTCTCCCTACCCATGCAGGGACACCGTGTCCCAGGGTATGGACTTTTTAAAAAGACATTTCTTGCCCAGCTACATGAGGGGCCTTTATAACTAGACTTCTGACCATATCACTTTTCTGCTTAAAAGTCTTCCACGGCTCCCTGCTGCTTAGAGGCAGAATTTACACTTCTTAGCCTGACTCGGAAGGTGCTTGAGGATCTTGACCTACAGAACTTTCCAGCTCCCCCACTGGATGCCCCTGGCTGCTCTCCTACTGGGGAGGGGTAATTTTGTAACTCCCAGAGCATGCTGGGCTTTTCCAATTTTGCATATGCTGTTCTCTCTCCTTGCAACCTTCTACTTGTCTCCTTCATAAACTCCCATCCATCTGTCTTTTAATGGTTCAGCTTCACTGTGCACTTAAGGTCTTCCTTGATTCCCCAGGCAGAATTATGCCACCATGTGTTAGTATCCTATGAAACAATGACAAAACAACGGAGAGAATCACATCAGAAGGGGGAAAAGGTAGATTTTGGCTCATGATTTTAATTCACAATTGCTTGGCTTGTGGCTCTAGGTTTGACTGGAGGCCAAGCATTATAACAGAGCATGCGTTATAGCAAGGCTGCTCACCTAGGGGGGCCAGGAAGCCGAGAGTGAGAGACAGGAAGGGGACAGGGAAAAGACACACACTTTAAAGTGATATGACTTCTTCCAGCTCCTAATAGCTGATTCGCTTATGAAATCATGAACATGTCAGCGGAGTTATCACCTGATGATCCAATCATCTCTTAGTAGCAGCATCAGCTAGGGGACCAAAGCCTTCAACATGCATGCCTTTGTGTATATGAAACATTTCACATTCAAACCAATGCCCATGTCCACCATGTTCCTGCATTTTTACAAGGCTAAGATTGTATCTTATTTATTTTGTGTATGTGTGCATGTATGTGTGTGTGCACATGTGTGCACCTACATGCAGGTGTGGGTGTGCCACAGTGATGCTGAAGGTCAGAGAACAGCTCTTAGGAGTTGGTTCTCTCCCACTACCTTGGGGGATCCAGGGAGTAAACTCAGGACACCAGGCCTGCATACAAGCATCTCTCCCCACCGAACCATCTTGCTGGCCCTCTTCAACACTGGCTTACTTTCCTCTTTACCTTGTTTTCAGCATACCCCCTAGGTCATCTGTGGTGATAATTGAGTGAGTGTTCGTTGTGCATGGTGCTCGCATAATCTAACGTTGAATTATCAAGTACCGAATATCTGCTCCAGCCAGGCACTGATGGAGCCTGACACTTGCTAACAGCACCACTTTGAATAAGCTACTTAACCTCATGGTCTCAGTTTTTTATTTGTGAAATGGGCTTAATGGTAACACTTACTTGATGGAAAGTTAATGACAACTAAATGGGATGTTCTGTGTCCAGTGTGTCATGGACCGCTCCTAAGATCAGAGGATGGCTACACGGAAAGCATGTAGTAAGTGATAGCTACAATAATGATAATGATGATGGCAATACATGACAGGCCAGTATTCTGCATTATCATATGCCAATATTATGTAAATATGCTTATAATAACATAAATATTGCTAGGGTTATCACGTTTCTTGCTCTCCTTGAACTGCCTGGGCCTCCAACTTTCCCTGGCTGCTCTGCCCTACACTTGGCAGATGGGATGTGGATCATTTTAATTAGGTTTTATTGGGCTGTTATACGGGTCATAATTGTGGCCATTATTCATTTTCACGGGGCTGCTGACACAGCCTCGATTTAGACACGCTGATATCTTGACGAGACGAGGCCCCATGTCAAAGAGGTTTCTGTTTGAGAGGCAGGAGCCGTGGCAGTAGCCCTCTGAGCCCCCAATACATTCTAGAGAGACGAAGCCAGGGTGTCCATAGAGAAAGGGGACATCCCTGGGAAGGTGGGAACATGTCTTCCAGTTGGACATGTGATCTATGCTTGTCACGAAACCCTCAGTGTCCCAGACAGTGTCCTTCACAGAGCAGGCACTGGAAAAATACTGTCTGCACGAGGCCACCCTTGCACGTGCTCAGGAAGCCCTTGAAGTAAGTGTGGCTGAGCATGAAAGCTGGATACTGGCTCAGGAGCCCAGCTAATAATTCATAAGGTGAGGCCTTTCGGAGTGATTAATGTCTTCCCCGAGAGGTTGGCTTACTTCTCTAGGAAATCCACTAGTTACAAGACAGTGGGCTGTGGGAGTTGGGGAGCCTGGCTCAGTTGATAAGGTGCCTGTTTGGCAAGCATGAAGACTTGAGTTCTGATCCCCAGCTTCCAGGTTGAAGCTGGGTGTGGTTGCATGCATCCGTGAGTGTGGTGCTTTGGGGGTGAGACACGCAGATCCTCGGAGCTTGCTAGATAACCGGTAAGCTCCAGGTTCGTTGAGAGACCCTGCCTCAAAAGCTAAGGTAGAATAGTGAGATGATTCTGTGGGTGAAACACTTGCTGCACAAAGTGCAAAGACTTGAGTTCGGAGCCCCAGGATCCGTGTGAGGCTGGGCATAGTTGTATCTACAATATCCGCTCACCTACAAGCTGGCAGGAGGAGACGCAGACAGAAGAGAATCCATGGGTGCTCATGGGCAGCTGTGAACAAGAGACTGCCTCAAACAAAGCGGGAGGCAAAGACGGCTAGCTGAGCTTGACCTCTGACCTCCACACTGTGCTGCGCATGAGTGCAGTCACGTGTTCAAACGCTCACACACGCACACACACCCTTAAGGATAAGGTGGAAAGCTGTAGCAGAAGACGCCTGACATTCAACTCTGGCCTGTGCACATGCATCTGTATTCCATACGCACGCACATAAGACACACCCACGGAGGCTGTTGGAAAGACTGTGTATACCTCCCCACGTCTCCCTGGCACAAATGCTTCTGTACTTACCTACTTCCTAGTTCTCTACTCTGAACCAAAACTTAATGAGACCCTCACTGGACGCTGAGAAGATGCTGGTGTCTTCCAAAACCAAACCTCAGAGAAGCTTCTCTGTCATAGCAATAGAAAGTAGACTAATAAATGGAGAGATGTGTATACGGGCCCAAAGCTCACTTTCCCCCAGCTAGCTGAATCAGTGCACTCTCAGGTTCAGCCCAGACATTGTTTAGTAGCACACTCACACACAGCTTTGGCAGGGAGAGGCGTTCTCCCCACCTCTTGATCTTAGGTTTGCTCCTGTGACTCTTCCTGGACAAACATTAGCCAGCTTCCACTGAGAAGCAGCTGTAAAAAGCCTTGTATGATCCACTTCACACTCCCCTTCATGTGCACTGGTGACTCCTTCTCAGGCTGAGGTGGTCCACACTAGTCTCAGAGTGAGTGTGCATGGAGCAGACCTGAACCCAAGTGTCAACCTTTCAGTCGGAAGCAGAACCCCCACTCTGCTGGAGCACAGCCTCCCCCCACTCTGCTGGAGCACAGCCTCCCTGAGGCTGAGCCTGGACCACCTGCAGACCAGAAGCATGAGACCCAGGGCCTGTTACTCTAAGTCTTTAAAGTTGGCAGGTGCATCGTGCTGTATCCCTGTTGGCATTGCCAGGGGCAGCTTCACTGTAGTGGGTTTCACACATCAAGGCTTCTGTATGGAATGGTTGAAATAAGAATGTCATCGCTGCAAACAGATTAAGGACCTCTGAGTTTGGGGCTTTCAAGTGGAGGTGAAAAACCTCCAGATTGGTGCCTCTCAATCAGAGGTAGTTTTGATTCTGGGGAGGAGGTACTGGAGACATTATTTTGGTTGTCACAAGTAGAGACCAGAGATTCTGCTAACCACCTTAGCTTGAACCAGAGAGTCCCCAGGAAAGAATGACAACCTTTCAGAGATTGCTCAGAATGTCAATCTTGCCGAGTGAGGTTGGGAAACACTGTCTGAGAGCACATGCATCTTCCTTTCTTCTTCTCATCTCTCGTCCTTCCATTCTCTCCTCTCTCCTCTTCCTCCTAAACAAGACAGATAGATGGCCAGCCCTCGAGGAATTTATACCGAGCAATGGAATCCCAGACCACATATATGTAAACCAATGAGATAATGATGATAAATGCTTAGCAGGCAGCTGCCTCTGTGAGCAGTCGGCAAAGGTGAAAGCCTGAGGCAGAGGAAGAGCCAGCCGGCCAATGGAAGACAGCTAGTTCCTGACTTCCAGAGTCACGGGTGCAAAGGCACCAGAGTGAGAAACAGACCAGTGTGTTCCAGGAAGGAACCCCTGTCTGATGCAGTAAAGACGGGGCAAATGTGCTGAAAGATTTCTGACATCTTCAGTTAGTTGGGGAAGTCTTAGCAGTGCCTGTGAGCCCAAGACTTGGGGGTCTTTAGATTTTGAACTTAAAGCCGAGAAGCTACTTTCAAAGTGATGGGATTTGGGAGGTTTTTCATTTACGAATGAAAACATGAATCCATGGAAGATTTCAGTTAGAATGTACCCCTGGGGAAAATGGAGCATCACCTCATCATATCACATGTCTCTGCTCAGGTGGCCACAGTGAAGCAAGGTATTCTTTTTCCTTCATCGCATTATTTCCGAAGTCCTTGGTAGCACTGAAACCATACCAGGACTGTTCTCCTTATGTGGTCAACTGCCTTTGCTCTGTTTACCTGACCACCCAGGAGGGGTCTTCTGCATAGAAGATACTTATTAAAGCCATGCTCAGGGAGCGACTAAGTGAAAAACAGTAAATAATGTCCCACAATGCTTTGATGAGCAATATATTAGCCCTTGCTTGAAGCTGAGCTCTTGTGACTCAACTTGACAACATCATAGAATGAATTGTCTTTCCTCCACAAATTTATTGTTGATGTCCTAAACCTTAGGGGCTCTAATGGTAATCTTATTTTTGGATACAGGGTCTTTATGAGTTTGAAGAGGGCCTAATCCAGATAGCTTTTGTTATCATAGAAAATGTTATATTTAATCCCATTAGCATGTGTGCAGACACACACACACACACACACACACACAGAATTCAAGAACACCATGTGACCTTTAGGATGGAGATTGGGGTGATGTCTCTATGACAAAGCTCAGCACCCATTGCTGGAAACTCCTGATACCCAGGGATTGATGCTTCCTACCATCCTTAGAAGAAACTATGCTGGCTAGTTTTATGTCAACATGACACAAGCTAGAGTCACTGGACAGGAAGGAGCCTTAATTGACAAAAATGCTTCTGTAAGATCCAGCTGTAAGTCATTTTCTTAATTAGTGATTGATGGGAGAGGGCCCAGCCCATTGGACCATCCCTGGGTTAGAGGTCCCGGGTTCTATAAGAAAGCAGGTTGAACAAACCATGAAGAGCAAACAAGTAGGTAGTACCTCAGTGACTTCAGCTCCTGACTCCAGGTCCTGTCCCTGTTTGAGTTTCTGTTATGGCTTCCTTCAGTGATGATCTAAATGTGGAAGTGTAAGCCAAATAAACCCTTTTTGCTTTTTGGCCATGGTGTTTTATCACAGAAATAAAACCCCTCACTAAGACAAGTTGGTACCAGGATAGTGGGTTATTGCTGTGATAGGCCTGACCATGTTGTTTTTGGAGGATGTGGAAGGACTTTGGAACTTTGGCTGGAAAAGACATTGAGTGTTGAGAGCTCAGTGGGTTGTTCTGTGGGAGCTTGGATGATCAGAATGTTGAGAGCCGTGCAGACAGCGGGGCCTGGCTGGTGAAGTTTCAGAGGGAAGCAAAGACTCTACGGGCCGTTTGAGTGAAGACTCTGTGGCTCTGGTCAGCTGAGGTTGAAGAATCGGCTGAGACTAAGAAGAGACCAGCATCACTGAGGTGAAGTCTTCTGGGAAGTGTTTCCTCAGGGTCAGCACACGGACGCTGTGTTCCAAGGTTCTTCCTCCTATTGGCAGCCAAACTTGGTAAGAGCCACCCAGGTGGTGTTGGTTTGAAGGCATGAAGGGGTCATGGAGAGCAGCTGAGGCTGCTGAGTGGCAGGGCTGGAGTCCCTGAAGGGAGCCCAGAAGAGGCTACAGGTAAAAGTGCTGCTCATCTGCAGCAGACAGCAATTGGAGATGTCAGCATTATGAGATGACCACCAAGGGCAGCAACACATGTGGAGTGGAGCCAGACTGAGCCTAGGAGACAATCTGTGTGTGTGTGTAGCCAGAGAAGTGACCCCTGCCTTTTGGAGGAGCCCAGAAGATTGTGAGTGAATCACAGGAAATTGGATGTCGAGTTATTTATACTTTTGGAGTTTGGTTTTGATCTGATCAGATCGTGAGCGTGCCCTGGTGCTTCCCTCTTGAAGCAAAAAAGTATTTATTTATTTTATTTTTGATTTTAAGGATTCCACAGTTGAGAGACTTTGAATTTTAAAAAGACCAAGATTTTAAGCATTTGAATTTTAAAGTCTGTAGATAGACCTTTAAATATTTAGAATATTTTATAATGTGATTTTCATGCTAATATGAGATCTTGGAAGATGAATAAGGAAATAGTACAGCTTGATAGTGATTTGTTTGTGTGTCAAGCTGACAAGGGGTCCATTGTGTTGGCTAGTTTCATGTCAACTTGACACAAGCTAGTGTGACTGGAAAGGATTGAGCCTCAGTTGAAAAATGACCCTATAAGGTCTGGCTACAGGACATTTCTTTTTTTTTTTAATGTCTATCTATCTATCTATCTATCTATCTATCTATCTATCTATCTATCTATCTATCTATCTATCTTTAAATTTATTTATTTACATTACTTATTTATTTACATCCTGATAGTAGCCCCCCTCTCCCCTCTTCCAGGTTCTCACCCTCTCTCCCTCTCTCCCTCTTGCCCTCTTTCCCCTATTCCCTCTCCCCTTCTCCTCAGAAAAGGAGAGCCCCCTCCTACTCCCTACCAACCCACCCCAGGACATCAATTTACATCAGGATTGAGGTCATCCTCTTCCACTGAGGCTGGGAAAGGCAGTCCCACCAGGGGGAAGTGATAAGCAGGCAACAGAGTCCATGTCAGAGACAGCTCCCCACTCCCTTTACTAGGGAACCCACAGGAAGGCTGAGCTGCCTCTCAGCCACATCTGTATATGGGGCCTAGGTACAATCCATGCATGGTTCTTGGTTGGTGCTTCAGGTTCCCATAAACCCCCTGGGTGTAGGGCATTTTCTTAATTAATGATTAATGGGGAAGGGCCCAGCCCATTGCAGATGGTGCCATCCTGGGCTGGTTCTGGGTTCTAGTAAGAAAGCAGGTTGAGTATGCCATGAGTAGCAAGCCAATAAGCAGCACCCCTCCATGGCTTCTGCCTCAGCTCCTGCCTCCAGGTTCCTTTCTTATTTGAGTTCCTGCCCTGACTTCCTTTAGCAGTGAACAATGATAGGGAAGTGCAAGCCAAATAAACCCTTTTCTCCCTTGCTTTTTGGTCATGGCGTTTCATCGCAGCAACAGAAACCCTAGCTCAGAAATCAACCCAGCAGACACCTTAATTGTGAACTCCTGGGCTACAGGGAAGTGAGTTTCTATTACTTGAGCCATGTTTTCTGTCAGCATGAGGAAATCAATCTAGACAGGTGGAGACAATGAGCCTATTTTAGGGGCTTGTGGAAGGAGTTTCTGGGTAGGAGCTGCATGTGATAGGCCTTGGACTGAGCTGGCCTGGGCTGGGCCTCAGGAGGTGGAGGAGGGTTGGGCTAATGCTAATTCTCATTGCTCTCTGTACTCTATCGGTAAAAGCTGCCAACCAGTGCTTTGTTGGCCTCATGCCCTCACCTCCATCCTTTTATGGTGAATGTGTGTGTGTGTGTGTGTGTATAATGAGGTTATGAAGCAGCAGACCCTGGGAGCCAGCAAGATCTTCTCCCTTGGAAGAGATAGGAAAGGAGCAGGCTGGCTACAGTTGCTCAGCTGAGCCTCTGTCCCTAATTACTACCCAGACCAACCCCCTGGGCAGTTCTGGCCCAGCCCATCTGCAGCTTCTGAGAGGCCCAGGATCCAAGCCAAGTGTTGGCATGTAGGTCCTGTGGCCAGTGAGCAGAAAGAGGACTTTAATTAATGCACTAATTATGCTGGCTCTCTACTGGAGCCATCCTAGCCAGCCAGTGTGGGGCAGGATCCCCACTTCCTGTGACTCTTTAGAGCATGCAGTGTCCTCGGGATACGTACTATGTGTCCATGGGCTTGTAGATGTGCCTGTGCCATATGTGTGTGCAGCCCATGCATATGACTGGGTTAATTTCTTGCCTTTCTGTTTGTGTGTGGGTTACATGGGAGGATGCGTCACACATGTGTGCCACGATTCTATGAGGATAAAGGGGATACACAAAGTGTTCATTTGTGTGCAAGCTTTTTATCTGTGCCCAGAACCCTGGTGGTTGTGTGTGTGTTGCCTGTGTCCTGGCCATTGCACAAGTGTGTGCAGTGGCATGTATCAACAGCACTGGGCTTCTGGAGGATCTCATCATAAGATGGGGAGACTGTGGAGACTGTTGGGGGAGCAGCGCAGGGAGGCTGGTCTATGGGGAGGGTGCTGGCAGTGAGGAGCGTGGCCTTGCCCCAAAGCCTCACTTTGTTATGTTGGATCAATGAAGGAGGCTCTTGTAGCAAGGTGGTTCAGCCACAGAGCAGGGGGCTCAGCCTGGAGCAGGAGGGGATGGTTCCATCAGGGCAGAAAGAGTCTCCTAAGGACAAGCTCTAGGCTTCTCACTGTGTGCTCTGGGCTTCTTGAAGATGTAGGATTAGAACTGGGAGCTGGCTGGGGAGGAACATGTGTCTTCACATCCATGCAGAGAGAGGAACTCCAAGCAGCTTTTCTGGTGGGAGTTGAGCACAATTGTGTGGAGAGGGCAGGACAACAAAATACTGTCTTGTTCAGGTGTACAACAGAATTCTTAGGCTGTAAGTTCCAGGCCCATGGACTGGCAAACAGGGCCTGTGTGACATTCTCAGAGGTGGTGTGGTCCACTGGGATGCTGGAGAGATGGGTACAAGGGTTCTGAGGAGGCTCAGTGCGGACAGACTGAAGAGACTGGGATGTGTCATTGGGGTTGTAGAGGAAGGACTGTGAGCTCTTCATGTGTAAGGAGAGGAGAGAGACTGATGGGCTGGGCAGTCCTTAGAAAGTGCACATGGACAGACAGCCCTCTGCGTGGACAGCTGGAATGGGGATGGAATGACACAGGAAAATATCAACAAGATCTATCATCATGAAGAACACCTAACAGAAGCAACTTAGAAGAGAGAGATTTACTTTAGATCAAGACTTTTGTGGCTATCTCATGACAGGCACGGTAGATTGGCCTGTGGTGGATGGCAGAAGTCTGTATCTTGTTCACATGACAGCTGACCAGAGAGGAGGGTGCTCAGATCAGAACTGGAAGTAGGGTGGTAGATAACCATCAAGGCTTATTCTCAGGGCCCCATCTCTGCTAGCTGAGGCACAGGCTTAAAGGTTCCACAGTTGTCCCAAACATTTTGGATCTAGACCATAATATCAGTGTCTTAGTCGCTGTTCTATCGCTGCAAAGAGACACCGAGACCAGGCAGGGCTACTCTTATAAGAGGAAGCGTTTAAACGGGATCTTGCTTACAGTTTCAGAGGGTCAGTCCATTATTGTGATGGGGAATGTGGCAGCTGGCAGGCATGGTGCTGGAGCAGTAGCTGAAAGCTTTACATCCTGATCTGCAGGCATCAGTCAGAGAGAGAGAGAGAGAGAGACTGGGTCTACAAAGCCCACCCCCAGTGACATACTTCCTCCATTGAGGCCACACACCTCCATCCTTCCCAAACAGTTCCACTAAATGGCGACCAAACCTTCAAACATATGAGCTTATGGGAGCCGTTCTCGTTCAAACCATCACAGTTAGTGTAATCTTGCACTGTCCTTTCTCTCACCATCATTTAGATAATTTCTTAAGCCACATGGGCAGGAGAGGTAGCATTTCCTTAGCAATCTTGGCTAAGATCCTTTCTTGGGAGCTTGTGAAAAGCTTTTTTTTTTCTTTGTTTGTCTAACGGTCAGTGGTAGGAATTGTGGCTGCTAAACAGCTTGCATCGCCAAATGCTCCTAGAGACCCTACCTCTCAGCTGCTTTGATTGTGATTTTTACCACATGGAGGACTAGAGAGGTCTTTGGCTAAAATGGCTTCTTGAGTTACCTTGACCTACCAGAGAAACTTCTGGTCAGGAACTTGAAATGTGTGTTGACATTTTCTCTTCTACAAAGAACACCTTCCACGAATTCATTAGTTTGTAAACAAACCAAACCAAACCAAAACAAAACAAACAAAAACAAAACAAAACGAAAACCCACCAAGAATTCTAATGATGATAGTAATATTCTGGGATAGCAGCATCCCAGATGGCAGTGTCTAAAAACTAAAACCAGAGAGCCTCTCAAGGTGAATAGGTGATAAAAGAGGGTCCCTTGGGTGGCCAAAGAGTACCTTCTTTACTGTTCTTATAGTTCCGGTGTGGTGCATGGCCAAAGGTTGGGGGTGTATCTTGCACAGAGAGAAACTCATGTAGCTGTGTGTTGGTCACCATCACTCCTATGTGCTCACTGTACCCTGTGCTCAGGGTGGCATGCTTTCTTTGCCATGATTTCTGTTGCTGCAATAAAACGTTGACCAAAAGCAATTTTTGGATGAAGAGGTTTGTTTCTTTGTTTATTTTAATTAATAACTTTATATCCCAATCACAGCTTCTCTTTCCTCCTCTCCTCCCAGCCCTTCCCTTCTCATCCCCTTCCTTCCCCTCTTTTTCTTCTCAGAGAAGGGGAGGTCTCCCATGGATATCAGCCTGCCTTGGCATATTAAGTTGAGATAGAACTATGCACATCTTCTCCTCCTGAGGCCAGACAAGGCAATCTAGTTAGGGGAAGGGGAGTCAAAAGCAGGCAACAGAGTCAGAGATAGCCCCTGCTCCAGTTGTTAGGGTACCCACATGAGAACCAAGCAACACATCAGTTACATACCTAACAGGGGGCCTAGGTCTGTCCCATGCATGTTCTTTGGTTGGTGGTTCAGATTCTGTGGGCTCCTATGGGCACAGGTTAGTTGATACTATAGGATTTCTTGTGGTATCCTTGATCTCTTTGGCTCCTTTAATCCTTTGTCCCCTCCTTCCACAAGATTCCCTGACCTCGGCCTATTGTTTGGCTGTGGGTCTCAGCATCTGTTTCCACCAGCTTCTGGGTAAAGCCTCTCAGAGGACAGTTAGGCTAGGCTCCTGTCTGCACATATAGCAGAATATCATTAATATTGTCATGAATAGGTTCTCTCTTATGGGGTGGGTCTCAAGTTGGGCCAGTCATTGGGTGGTCATTCCTTCAGTTTCTGCTCTATCTTTGGGATGAAGAAATTTAATTTAATTTATGTTTCCAGGTAATAGTCCATGCATATACAACATACATTCATAGTGATAAATACACACCATATGCAAACATGTACACAGACATGTATATGCATGCACACACACTGTGCACACAGATACATACTACTCCCATAGTACACACACATGCATATACTCACACACATATGTACACTTTTTTTTATATATGTACACTTTATATATAAGCCCAACACACACACACACACACACACACACACACACACACACCCATGCACATGCACCACACATAAAACCTATACAGTTTCTGGGCACTGAGCCATGTTCAGGCTCCCTAGTTTAATGGGTTTATGGATAATTCTTTTCCAGGCACAGGAATAGACAGATTTCCTGAGGTAAGCCATGTGGGTGACAGAAGTCTCAGGGTGACTAAGGGCACAGCAGGCAGAGTGCATGTAAAACAGTGCATCATGATGAGGAACACCTGTGCCTAGCTCTGCCCCAAGTGCTGTGTGACCTTGGGAAGCAGCTGCTTCTCTCTGAGCCTCCTCAGCCTCTGAGGCTCTGGTCTCTTTGAGATCTGTGTCTGTACTTACACATGTGATGGGAAAGATGAGTTCATGTTCCTGAAGTTTTAGGTGCCAGGGAGAGAGTCACCTCTCTCATCCTTGGAGTGAGAACTAGCTTTCTTCTTTCCCTCCATCAAGTCTCCATTCCAGTCACTCGCCATTGCATAGGATGAGTTGTGCATCTCCCCAGACTCACACCATGTGCCCCACCTCTGGTCTTAGGGTTTTGAAGCCACCCAGGGCCGCTTGTGACTCGCCTTCCTTAGAAACCTGCTGGGCTTAGAGACTGTTGGAATAGTGCGTCCACATGGGACATCAGGCACTGGTTAAACACAGAAGGTTTGATATCTCCAAATGGTGTGAGAAGCACTCAAGTAAGCTCCAACAGCACTCAGCTCAGAATAGAGAGAAACAGCACGAAAACCTGCGTCATTTGAGCCATGTGGACATCTCCTTACTCGCAAGGCTCATCCAGTCCTCATGGAAATTTGACAGTTTTGATTGCCCCACTAGCTTCACCTTCTTTGAAGACTGATGTTCCCATTTCAGAGCTGAGAAATAGGACCACAGAGACGTTCTGTGCCTGCCTTCCAGATGAGTTAAAAATGCCTTTGCTCCAGATAATGAAAAGAAAGTCTCATTAAAATTGTCTTAATCAATGGAGGTAATTAGCTTAGATACTGAGATGTCTGTGGACATTCCGGAGGTTCTGGGCTCAGTTGACTCAGGGCCATCTGTCCTCCTTGGACCCCTCCTACTTCTAGGGGCTGCACTTATGAGAAGGTTATTTGTCATCATGTGACAGACACTTGCCATGTACTTGTACATACTCGTGGGCAGTGGTTGAGACCCAGGGTATGTACCAGTTCTTCTCAGTTAGGCTTGAGAGCTCCATCCCCTCCTCTATGGCTCCTGACCACAGTACAGGCTTTAGCTGCCCCTGGGGAAAACCCCAGCCTCAATTCCAGCTTGTTCCAGGAAGACATCTTTGTCTTCGGCTGGGTACCACTTGTGCTGTTTAATCTTGGCTGTCAACTTGACTGGACTGAGACACTTGACTAGGAAAGTCACACATCTGGGTGTGTCTGTGGCTCTGGACAGGGATTGACATGGGGAAGAGCCACCGAGGGAGGAAGTCTTGCTCTGCATGTGGCCAGCACTGCCCAGTAGGCTGGGGGCCCCGATGGAACGAAAGAGAAAAGTGCCAGGACACGTGTGATTGCCACTCTAAGTGGCTGTTATGGAGTCACGAGCTGTTCACCTCAAATTCTGGCCTCTCCAGGCTTTTGCTTAGGATTTACATTGATGGCTCTGGGAAGTCTCCAGGTTTTTTTTTTTAAATTATTTTTATTAATTACAGTTCATTCACTTTGTATCCCCCTGTACCCCCCTCCCTCCTCCCCTCACAACCACCACCTCTTCCCTATCTGTGTCCCTTTTCCAGTCCACTAATAGGAGAGGTCTTCTTCCCCTTCCCTCTGATTCTAGTCTATCAGGTCTCATCAGGACTGGCTGCATTGTCTTCTTCTGTGGCCTGGTAAGGCTGTTCCCTCTTCAGGAGGAGGTGATCAAAGAGCAGGCCAATCAGTGCACAGACAGTCCCTGTCTCTATTCCAATGGAGCCCACTTGGACACTGAACTGCCATAGGCTACCTCCATGCAGGGGTTCCAGGCCATCTCCATGAGTGGTCCTTGGCTGGAGTATCAGTTTCAGAAAAGACCCCGGTGCCCAGACTTTTTGGATCTGTTGCTGTCCTTGTGGAGCTCCTGTCCTCTCCAGGTCTTACTATCTCCCACTTCTTTCATAAGATTCCCTGCAGTCTGCCCAAAGTTTGGCCATGAGCATCTGCCTTGATACCCTGAAGGGTAGAGCCTTTCAGAGACCCTCTGTGGTAGGCTCCTATCTGGTTCCCTGTTTTCTTCCTCCTCCGAAGTCCATCCTTTTTGCTTTTCTGAATGGGGATTGAGCATCTTAGTGAGAGTCTTCCTTCCTGATTAGCTTTCTTTTGCTTGTTTGGTTTTGGTTTTCTGAGACAGGGTCTCTCTATGCAGTCTTGGGTGTCCTGGAACTCACTATATAGATTAGGCTGGCCTAGAACTCACTGACTCCTGCTTACCTCAGAGTTCTGAGAGTAAAGGCATGTGCACTCAATTTCAGATGTCCATTCTCCATGTGGACAGTGTCCTTGGCCTTCCTTGTTCTGATATTCCATCTTCTTGGGCTGAGAATTCACTGCTTCTCCAGTGTTCAGCCAGCCATTGTTTGAGTAGCTAGCCCAACAGTGTAACCTAAGGGGAAAAATCCCATTTATAATTATATGTGCGGGTTTTTCTATTGTTTTCCTATATCTAGGGAAGCCTGGACTAATACACCATCCTTTTCCCTAGTCCAGGGAGGGCCCATCTTGGTTCTGTGAGAGGACTAGGATGTTGGGACACTTTAGGGTTGATTCCCAGTGACCTTGTGGCCTGATTGAAAAGGTGACTGGGTAGGACATTGGGCATCTTTGCCACTCATCCATAATTGTACTCACTGCAGAAAGGTTTTAGGGAGTACAAGAGAAAGATTCTGAGATATCCTGAGTTAAATTGATAAGGGGCAGAGAATGGAGAAGCAGGGGGTAGAGGAATGGTGACAGGGATATGTTGAAAACCTGACTCTGGCCCCAGCTTATTGGATGTCAGGTTTCTGTGCAATCAATGTACGAAAAAAAAAAAGCCTTTTCAGCTGTCTACCCTCACCATTTCTGGAGTGTCAAGAGCTTTCCCTCAATGAGCTGCTCACCTATTTAAAACTTTGTCCCTGTATTAAAGTTCAAAAGAAGAAGAAAACCAACCGAATGAACACATATACATCTAATGATAAAAGGAGACAGCCAGAGAGACTGGTGGCTCCTCAGACCAAGAAGCTAGAAGCCCCAGAACCAGATAGACTAACAAAGGGCCAATGAGGCTGAAGGCTTGGAGAGTGCCTGGACAGTGACAGTGTGAGCTCATGTTTAAAGGCAGAAGACACATAGGTGTGACATTCACAGGCCATAATTTTAGCATAACCATGCTTGCTCAAGAAAACCCTGGCTTGCATGAATGGAAGGCTTCTTGTCCCCACCTCCTCTTAGTTCACTGAACGGCATGCCAATCTCTCTGACACCCTCACAGACAGACCTAGAACTGTGCTGCATTACTCTCCTTAGCATCTCTTCATGCATCAAGTTGACAGTCAAGACCAACCATGGAAACTCACTTCAGATTTTCCTGCCATTTTACTAATAACCAGTGTGAGTTTACTGTCACCAACTCAGCCTCTCTTCTCCAGATTTCATTCCAGGAACATTCCTATTCCCCAGACTCAGTGGGCAGAGTCCCAGTTGCTTTCCAGCTTTGCTGGTGACAACAGTGAAACTGAGCTGCAAGTCCCAGCTCTTTCTTTTTCCTTTTCTGATTCCCACAATGACGCAATAACTCTTGGCCTCAAGAGTTTTGGTTTAACAGGAGTCACTAGGGCTTTCTAATGGGGCAGTAGATAAAACACGGCCTTGGAACAGGACAATCTGTAATGTTTTAATTCCTCTTTCTATTACTGTGATAAAACACAGTGACAAAAGCAAGGGAGAAGGGAATTATTCTGGTTCACAGTTCAAGGACACAGTCTATCATGTGGGGAAGTCAAGGTGGCAGGAGCTTGAAGCAACTGGTCATACTGTATCCATAATCAGGAAGCAGAGGGGGGAGAGAGAGAGAGAGAGAGAGAGAGAGAGAGAGAGAGAGAGAGAGAGAGAAAGAGAGAGAGAGAGAGAGAGAGAAAGAGAGAGAGAGAGATATGCTCAGTTCACTTTCTCCTTTTCATACAGTCCAGGATCTCAGCCCAGGAGGCCCATACATTGCAGGCGAGTCTTTCCACCTCAGTGAGCCTAATCATGACGTCCCTGCTCCAGGCTTGCCCCAGAGGCCATTTCCCTGATGACTCGGGAGCTCATGAAGTTGACAGTTGAGAATCTCCATCACAGTGAGGGGAGCTGCTGTAGCAGGTAAACCCTGGTGTCTCAGAGACTCATCGTGCAGAAGTTTATTTCCTGCTCACACAAGTTCATAGCTGGTGGCAGAGGCAGGGGAGGGTCTTCTCCACAGAGCCAAGCAGGGATCCAGGCTGACAGATCCTTTGTGCCTTCGACGTGTGCCTCCCGAGATCCCCTGGATTTCATAAGCAGGCGCTTTAAGGACAGGGCTTGGAAAGGCTAGCGGTGGTGGTGGTGGGGGGTTGCCTATGGGACTGGTGCACCTCACTCTCTTGTGGCACTATGTGGAATTTGGCTGCGTGGCTATGTATAACCTCAAAGGGGAGTGGAAACTCTTTGGGAGGAAGAAGAAATAGGATTATAAAGGCACAATGGTTTCTGTCATGCTTGGTTTAGAATCTGGAATCTGCCACACAATTAATGAAACATAAATTCCCTTGTTATGTCTGAGGCCCCAGTCTCCTGGTTAGAGATGAGGCTGCTGACAACCTCTAGGTCAGTAGTTAGCTGCCCTGGATAGTTTTATGTCAACTCAACACAAGCATAAGAGACATACTCGAGAAGGAAACTTCAACTGAGAAAATGCCCCCGTAAGATGGGGTTGTAGGTAAGCCTGTAGGGCATTTTTAGTTTAATGATTGATGGAGGCATGCTTAGCTCATTGTGGGTGGTCCTGGGTTCCATAAGAAAACAGGCTGAGCAAGCCATTAGAGCAAGCCAGTAAAAAGCACCCCTCCATGGCCTCTGCATCAGCTCCTGCCTCTAGATTTCCACCAGGTGTGGGTTCGGTGGACTATGATTCAGGACATGTAGGTCAAATAAACCCTTTCCTCCCCAAGTTGCCTTTGGGCATGGTATTTCATCAGAGTGATAGTTACCCTAATACATTAGTCTTGCTGGGAGGGAGTTTGATTCTTTTTCCAACATGCTCATGGAGCCAGAAGAAGGCTGTGCAGCCCTTAGCTGGTAGGTACCTGATATCCAGCCCTGAGCCACTGCTCAGCAGGCATTCAGTGAATATAGGTCTAGGCACTGAAGGTACTGTGGGCTCATTTCAATGCATGTATGCTGGGAGTGACTCCTTTAAAAGTTTTTCCTCAATAAATATCCCTACCTCCATGTTCCATTAGGATGTGCCGGGGGGAGGGAAGGGAGGAAGGAGAGAAGGCAAGGGGGGAGGGAAGGCATCTCCCTCCCAACCCTCCTAGAGCCTGGACTATAAATAGTTCCAGTTGGAAACTGACTGCAGATCCCTCCAGCAAAGTCAGCATCCCCAGGACCTCTTCTCCTAGATGGGGACCAGGAGTGCTTCCTCATTAATCACAGCTCTTTAATTAACAGCTCTGAGCCGGGAACAAAAGGTGCTCACTGGGAGAACGCCAGCAGGCCCTGAACTCTGGCCGCCTGCTTTTATTTGGTGGACCCTCTGCCTTAGGGAGCATGCCTGGTGTGTGCGGGGAATGGGGTTTGGAGGGCGAGCAGCTGGCAGGCTGGCTGCCTGTCTCAGCCTTGGACGTCACCTGACTGGACTCTGAGCAGTATTTTTGGCAGCTCTGACGTCCTCAGGCCAAGGCTGACTAATTGATCTGAGGCTGAGCAGTCGTCACAGCTCCCCAGGTGTCTCAACCGGGCAGTTTCTAACCACTGGTCCAGGGAGGGCAGGCTCAGTGGAAGGCATCTGGGCTTGAGGGAAAGCCTGGAGGGTGACCCAGAGATGAACATGGATGATACCTGAGGCCCAGGAGGGTCTTGGGGTCCGTGTCTCCTTGAAGCAGTATCTGCAGTCGGAAAGGCTCCTGTGGTTTTTGACACATCTCGGGGCTTCTGACACTACTCAAGAAGTGCTGGATCACAGTTGCCCAGGCAGAGGCTAGGAGACATCCTGACCAACAGGGGTTGGGGCAGAGCCTGGCCCAGGGCAGTGGCCCTCTGGCTTTTTCTAAGTTTCTAGAGTAGCACTCATCCCCACCTGGATCTCTGGTGTACTCAGCTTTATTTCTTTCCTCCTTTCCTTCTATTCCTGTGTTCCAAGCCAAGATGAAGGACTTTAAACAACAGACCCTGTCCTTTCTCAGGATTATTGGCATGGTGTTTTCTGGGTTTGAGTCACTTCTCTTATGACAAAAGGACATGACAGTTACTCATAAACCCTCAAAATGCAAATCAAGGATGGCCTAGTTTTCACTCTACATGCCATCCTTATGTGTTTGGAGTCAGCCTCATGAAAGGACCAAACTGGAGATTAGTAGAAAAGATGCTGAGATTGATTAGGAATGTCTGTCAAGAGTGCAGGAGGGAACCAGGGGTGGTGGCGCTCACCTTTAATCCCAGCACTCAGGGAGGCAGAGGCAGGTAGATCACTGTGACTTCAGGGCCAGGTTGGTGTACAAAGTAAGTCCAGGACAGCCAAGGCTACACAGAGAAACCCTCTCTCAAGAAACAACAACAACAACAAAAAGTTCAGGAGGGTAAGCAAAACAGATTTAATAAATTTGATAAAGTAAAAAAACATCATTTAAAACTCTATGGTTGTGTTTTTAGGGAGAATCTGGTATACATTAAGTGCTCAAATTCCACCTTTTCCTGCTTATAATTCCACTAGCTTTGTCTAGCCCAGCACTCGCTGGCCCTTTTACTCCATACAGGAATTTTGTTGATGAATATGTTTGTCTCCTTTCTGGGAGGGATGATGTCAGACTCCCCAAGTTTTCTGTGGGAAGTGTCCCTAGGACCCAGGGAGTGCTGAGTCTTGGTCATGCAGATGGAAGCATATGCCTGTCCTCCAGGCACCGCTGTGTCCTGGCAGTGTGGTGTCAGGCTAATTGTCTCTCCTTTTGAACCTTATTGCACAGCAATAATTCTAATTTCTTCCCATAGAGTCCCAAGGATCGCATGAGCATACAGATTTAAATGGTCAGAAAACATAAGCACCATGATGGTTCCTTTCTGAGTTTTAAGGACCGAAGTCCACTTTCTTTTCTTCTTCTTTGTCAGCCAACCACAATGGGGCTGGGGCACTCTCTCACACCCTCTTTCCTTGACCCCACTTTTTCACTCTGAAATTTAAAGCCTTCCAGCCCCAGACTTTTCCTTTTTCATCTTTACCAACAACCACCAACCAACGATTAGTTTTGTAGCATCTCCTGAGCCTAACCATGGCGGTACATTCACGTGCTTACATTCCAAAATGGTTGGCAGCCTGGGGTGGTGGCCCCCTGCAGTTGCCTCTGTCCAGGGTTCTGATCCACCTCTCGAACACGGGTTGCCAGAGCAGAGGGGATTCCTAGGAGTAATCTGGATAGTCAGCACTTTATCCACAGTGTCTTCTTCAACCTGCTTCAACATTTATCTGTGCAGGTTCCTAGCTTGTCTAGACATAGGGGTTGGACACCTGGCTATAGGGCCTGGGCATCTGAGAGCACAGTGACTGGGACAGCCGTTACTGCCTGGGATGAAAGATGGCCCGCCCTCGGGCCCAGGGAGGTGCCGCACACATGCTTCCCACTGATGGGTGCCAGCAAGTGTTCCAGGGCCACTGCTAAATGCTGGCTGTAAATCTCGCTTAAAGGGCCATGAGGAGCGGCTCCTGGCGTGAGCGTCCCTGCCATCATTCTTTACTAGGCCCTTTTAACTGAGTTGGGAACAGGGCAATATTTTGTTCATCTGTAGCTATCTAAAGAATCCCAGCAGAGTTTAATGGCTGGGGTGTGGGCAGTATGCCCCTCCTGGGGGACAAAGGGCCATCTGAGGCCAACTCTGGGGACATTCGGGTGCATGGAACCTGGGCATCAGACCCTTGCCTGTGTTGCTACCAATAATTTCCACAGACAGACAGACATAAACACACACACACACATACCCCACAAACAATTTTTAAATGAAGTAAAAACAAAATTTAAATAAGACTGAAGGTATTGCCCTAAATAAAATGTATTATCCAGCTTAATTTTACTTTTTAAAAACCTTTAAAAATACAACTACTAGAATATTCTAAAGCACATGAATGACTCATATTTGCAATACAGAAGATCTGGTAATGAAATCTGCCCAACCATGAGAGAGTCAATGGTCTGGACCCCTGAAAGATGTGCTGGGCTCCAGGCAGAGAAGCTGAGGCAGAGCCCCTTAGTTAGTTTGTGCAAACACTTCTCTCTGAGGTAGCATGGAAAATGGAGCAGGCTGCTGCACGAAGCTCACACAGGGACAGTGATTGTCTGGTTGCACAGCTCGTGCTAGCTGGCAACTGAAGGGTTTGTCTCAGTTTCTTTCTACCTTCTTAATCTAGCAACCTGACTTCTGCCTAGCCTATGAGTAGTGGGCTTGTTCTAATGGGGGAACTCCTCCAGCTCTGTTCAGCTGGGTCCCATGTCCCATAGGTACCTTCCCTACCCCTCAGAAGGAACACTTTTGCTCATTGACTAGCCAGCTAACTTCTCAGCCCGCAGCAGGCTGATGGCTTACCCTGAGCCTGGTATAGTGCCTTGTATTTTATTTACATTCTTATTTAACCCTCATGTTCTTGTGTCATTCTGTTGCTGTGACAAATTCTATGACCAAAAGCAACTTAGAGGAGGAAAATGTTTATTTGGCTTACACTTCCAGGTCATAGTTCATCACTGAGGGAAGTCAAGGCAGGAACCCAAGCAGTAACTTGAAGCAGAAAACGTGGGAGGAACGCTGCTTACTGGCTTTCCCTCTGGTTTGCTTTCAGACCCATGCTTAGCTTTTTAAAACAGCCCAAGCTCGATTGCCAAGGGAATGGCAACACCCACATTGGGCTAGGCTCTCTACATAAATTAACAGTCAAGAAAGTCCTCCACAGATATGCCCACAGGCCAACCTGATCTGGGAAATTCCTCAACTGCACTCTTTTCTCAGGTGATTCTAGGCTGTCAAATTGACAGTTAAAGCTGACTAGAACCCTCATAAAGAGCCTATTATATGTCTGGTGGCTACTCACACCATAGAAATATGCTTTTATCCATTAGGTGCTTGGGTTTTCGTGTCTACTAATCACTTTTCAAGTCTAAGAATGGTCAACAGGTTATTTCATCTCTAAGAGATTGGCAGTGAGGGCCCAAAGAGAAGGATCGAGAGTTGAGAGGGAGTCAGAGTTGTTACTAGGAATGAGCAGCCACATTGATTAATCATGTCTGTGGTGGAACTGTACATGCTTGGTGTTTGCCAGTCTCGATCTAAGTTTAGGCCGACACTGCCCTCAGTGGCAAGACCAAGTGCAGAGCACATCTGCGTTCTAGATGTTGCTTTATGTTATAGATTCAGTAGCTCATGTGCTCATACGAAGAAGTTTTGTCTCAGGAAGGAGACAGTGTGGTATGTTCTCAACATGCAGTTGGGAGCGGGTCTCAGGCTGCACCAAGACAGGTTGTAGGGAGAATGCTGTTGATTTGTGCAGTCAGACCCCATCTGAGCTCCACACTGTAAAGGGACAGTACTAGCAAAAGGCAGCCAGAAGGAAGAGAGGTTACGGCTCTGCATTGGGTAAAGGGAGGCTGAACTTTTACAGCCGTTCCTCTTGACAGACGATTGGATTTCAGCAGTACGGCAAACATTAAGTAAGCACCTACATGGCATTTTATAGTGAATGCAGACATCTAGTTGTCCCTCTGGGTACTTTCTGGGCCCGCTTCACCCCGTTCTGCATTCCAAGAGGTTCCCCTGATAGAACATACCCATGGACAGCCTGGCCCTCTTGCTCCCAGCCAGCAGCAGGAAGTGTGGGGAGGCTATGGTATTTGTTGCCAGCAGGAGCTCACTGTGTAGGTAGAAGCTGAGGCTGGCCTCTCCCTCTCCATGTGGCCTTGTATCTGAGCATTCTTTCTACCACAAGCACTGCCAGCCTCTTCCTGGACATCAGTGTGTGATCATCTGGAGAGCCATAGATGAATATGAGGCAGGCAGAGAGAGCAGTAGACCTTGGGTCAATCTTACTCTTAAGAGATCCAAAGATGACCTCCTCATTCCTCTTGCTGCCTAGATGCCCTTGGTCTTGGGCTAGGGGAAGGGTTGTCTCACACTGGAAAAAGTTCTAATTATCTTGACCCACTCATTATTTTAAGTTCCACGCTAGGTGGATGTCCTTAAATTTGTTTTTATTAGACTATATTAGCTATAGATAATAATGGGCTTCATTATGGCATTTTCATACAAGTATATAATATATCTTGATTAAATTTTTCCCACTGGCACTAATCCTCTTCGTTTTCTCCTTTCTTTCTTTCTTTCTTTCTTTCTTTCTTTCTTTCTTTCTTTCTTTCTTTCTTTCTTTCTTTCTTTTTTATTTGTAAACCAATTAGTTAAATTTAGGTTTCTTACAAGAGCATGTTTGAGGGATTATTTGCAGGAACATAGGTGACTTACCAATGTCAACAACACTGAGAATGCTTGTGTCCACCAGAAAGCATCAGTTGCTTATAAATCCTTAAGAAAAGGTGGGTCTTTGTGAGCATCTCCTTTCTCCATGGATTGGTCCAGTCTCATGCTGGTAATTACAGATGCTGTGAGTTTATGTGTACAATGGTCACATCATGCCCAGGGGACAGTGTTCTGCATGCTCCATCGATTTGTCTGAACCTTGGAGGGGATGGTAGTGATGTCCGATTTAGGGATGAGCATTTAGTAATGTTTGTTCTCAGCACTTTGATCAGCTGTGAGCCTTTGCAGTAACCCAGACCCACTATTTTGATGTTCTCCATGTCTCTCTTTGCTACATACTGTAGATAAAGAAGCAGTAAAATGCTCACGGTAAAAAGAATACATGAAACATCTGTTCATGGTGAAGATGTGTTATCTCTATCCTGTAAAAATCTCCTTTAAATTAATAAGAAAGGGATGAACACGCTAGTATAAAAATGTCCAAAGCCTGAGGAGAGATTTAAAAAGTCTGAACGTCCTACAAGCAAAAAATTGAATTTCATAAATAATCTAAGACATGCAAATAAAATAAAGCATTTGTTAGGGTTGGTAGTGATTAAAAAGTAAAAAGAAATGATGAATTTGAGGTAGGAGGGAAGTCAGCTCTCATGATGTGAGAGCTACACAGACGTTTGTGAGCCTTTTCCTAGTGTGAGAGAGCTTATTTATGTTTGAGCTTCACATGTCATTTAAATTGGTGCCTCCCGGCTTCCCTGCCTTTCTCAAGAATAAATTGAAGCTTCTATGCCTAACATCTATCGTAGGATCCTAACTAGACAAATATACATAGATGTAGGTACAGGACTATTAACCACAGCATTGTGGAAAATGAAAAAAAAAAAAAAAAAAGAACAAAAATAAATGTCCATGTCTCTGTGATTCCCTAGGTAAACCCTGGGAAACTGATTCAGAAGAGTTAAGGTGGTGTGTGGCTAGTGACCCAGAAAGAACACCAGGCACATGTGAAAAACAGGTCAGGGTAGAACAACACCATTTAGGGGAACATAGTCCCATAGGGGTGTGCATGTGAACCACAAACTGTCCTTCTGCTATTGGGTGGCTGTCTTGGGTTGATGTGGCATTGAGGAGTTTTGTTTTCTATAGCAAGTATGCTTCATCTCGGCCATTCTAAAGGTTAAAGACCACCTTACCTTCAGGGCAGCCTGTTGGCTCATCATGTCGTCTAGCGTAGGGAAGTAGACTAAGCAGACTCTGGAGTCTTTCACTCTGTCCAGTATGTCCACCTCCTGAGTTTCCAAGGTGTTCATCTACCAAGGTATTGAAAGAGTCATCAGTGGATCCCTTGAGCCTGAGACAACCTTCACTCTTTCAAGATAGAAACTTGTTATCTCAGAGAAAGCAACTGCATCTTTCTTTCTTTGTATTTGGCCAGTCTTTTTCATTCCTGACTTTACATCAACAAGTCTTTGTCTCAATCCAGTGGGCTTAACTTACGGATCTATAACCAAACAATACTCAGTTAAGCTGTCCATTATACCAGTTGTTGGGGAGGAATTGAAGAGCAGGGAATGGCAGTCCTGGATGCAAAGTCTATTCTCAGATCTGGTTCTATTCTGGACATCATGCTTAGGATGCGACTGAAAAAGAGAAGATGCTGGGAGAGCTGGAAGGAGATACCTGAGAGCATAGAGATGTGGACATTGATGAAGACTGGTGCACTATCCTTGTTAACACCTTTATGCTCTGCCTGAATATTGTTGCCTAACCTTACGGCAACAATATTGACTGGGATGATGAAATCCTTTATCTACATTAACCATGTCCATCCCATTTCCAAACATTCTATTCCATTAAAAGACACCTGTTCTGGCTTTCAGTTTGGGAAATATGACCCCTGCACCCTTGAATGCTTCATCTCCCCTGGGCCACAGTGTAGGAAGGGAAGGAAAGTTGGTATTCAGGTGTGAGTGTAAGGGAGGAAGGGTGAGAGGGTGGGGTGGATTCTGGAGGACCCCAAGATGTTTTCTTTCTTGTCTGTTTTTTCCACCCTATTCCTTTTCCCTCCATGTCAACACCAAACAAGACAGGACTAAAATTAATGGGGAAAGCAGCAATTAGCAAATTAGGTTAGCGGCGTGTTGCCGAGTGGCGCGGCTGCCAGGTGCGGGGTCTCTGGCAGGATATTTATTAGGGCCTGTCAGAGAAGTGACACTTTGATAAATGGAGTTGGGTAATCAGCCCTCTCCGACAGCAAGCATTGTGAGGCCTCAGCATGCGCCACTGCAGAAGCGAGCCTTTGTTAGGACTTAAAAAAAAAAAAAAAAAAAACCAAAAAAACTTCACACGCAGAAAATGACACAACAGCAGCTCATAGTCACAGAGAGTAGCCTTGAACTTAAATCCTGGTGTCCAGGGTACATCCTGAGGGGGAGGGGCCTTGGGGTTTTATTTTGAAATGGGTATCCAGAAAAGCATGGTCAAAAGCAACCAATGTGGAAAAGTCTCCCTGAGCTGTAGAAATGTCTTAGAGTTGAGATAGAAAAATAGGAGTGGATTTTAAAGAATAATCATGTGGGTGGAGGGCAGCCTCCTCTGGGCCACTCTGTGATGGTGCCCATGTGCTGAGGTGCCAGAGCGGCTGGACTGGGATGGGCATGGAGGCGGGGTGCCTCTGTAGGTTGGTGTAAGAGCTATGGCTCTCCATATTTGCAATGACGCCTACTATAGGACTCCTCCCCACGGCAAACAGATGCAGCACATGTCTTTTCTCTAGTGACCAGCTTCTCAGGCAGATGGGATGCTTTAATCTTGACTGTCAACCCAACAGGGTCTGAAATCAGCCAGGAGTCAAACCTCTAGGCACATCCTGGGGGAGTTTCTAGATCGAGTTAACTGGGGTGGGAAACTCTACGTTAATTGTGGGTGGCATCATCTCATGGGCTGGGGTCCCAAACTCAATTAAGAGAGAATATCAGAGGACTGATGGTTTTCTCTGGTTCCAAGTGGTGGGCACAACGCAACCAGGCACCCACAGCCCTGGTTTCCCAACGCGATGGACCACCAACATGGCGGACCACCTCAAACTGTGAGCCCAATAAGATATTTCTTTCCTTATGTTGCTTATGCCTGGCATTGTGCTGCAGCTTCGAGGCAAGTAACTGGTTACAGGGGGATTCAATCACCAGGTGGAGTATGTGCACATCCCCAGGTGATGATGTGTGAAGGACCAGGCTGATGTCCTGATGGGTCCCTGGCATTCTCTGAAGCTCTGCTGGACTTGGTAGATACCATCGGGGATCCATCTCCATGTGAGCAGGGCCACTGAGGAGCCACTGCTGCTGTTTCCCACACTTGGCCTGGGTGACCTACACATGCCTTCCAGGCAAGTTCTCTGCATTGACCTACTGACAGCATCTTAAGCCACAGGTTCCTGTGGCTTAGCGAATCAATGGTATTCAAAACTCACCAGTGAATATTATGGGGTGTTGAGTACTGCAGGGTGGTTCTGATCTCACTGTGATTATTGGTGTGGGGGGGCTTGCCTGGTCCTCTTGTGTCACTTTGCTATCCTCTTGGACTTTTTCTCTGCCAGAGGCAAGCCTCAGCTTCATCATCTTCCTCTTACACCTCCGGCTGAGGTTCAGGGAGCACCAAGCCTAATCTATTCCCAGCATGGCTCTAGTTCCTCAGTCTCTAATGACCTCCAAAAGGTGTCCCCAAAGGTAGCTTCTAATCTCATTGTTCCTTAATACATAGTCCTGAGTTTTAGTGCCAGGGAGGGAGCCGGATTCTTTGGGTACTAATGGTATCCATTAGTAGTGTGTCTGTGTCTCTTGAGCTTTCTTCCTTACTTTACTTCCTTGCGGCTGGACACTCAGGTGAAGAGAGTCAACCCCCTTTCCAGTTGTACTGGCTGATTTTGTTTGTCAACTTGACATAAACTAGAGTTATCAGAGAAGAAGGAGCCTCCATGAGATCAAGCTATAAGGCATTTCCTTAATTAGTGTTCAATGGGAGAGGGCCCAGCCCACTGTGGGTGTTGCCATTGCTAGGCTGGTTGGTCCTGGGTTCTATAAAGAAAGCAGGCTGAGCAAGCCATGAAGACTAAGACAGTAAGCAGCATCCCTCCATGGCCTTTGTATCAGCTCCTGCCACCAGGATCCTGGCCCGTTTAAATTTCTGTCCTGACTTCCTTTAGTAATGAATAGCAATATGGAAGTATAAATTAAATATTCTTTTGTCCCAGCGTTCTCTTTGGTCATGGTGTTTTGTTGCAGCAATAGTATCCCTAACTAAGACCCAAGTCCACCTTTCCCATATCCCATTTTGCTTAAGGATGCTGAGTCTTCAGTAGAGGGCAATGGATGCCAGGACTCTCCTTCTCATATGTAGAGAATTCTTTCAGGAATTATGATCTGGGTCGAAAGGTGAGGCAGTTTATCTTTTTTTCTCCCCCAATTTTACTGGCTTTAGAATCACCTGGAAGACACACCTCTGGAATTGTCTATGTGTGTATTCCCAGAGAGGCTTAAATGTGGGAAGACATACCCCAAATGCAGGCGATGCCATTCAATGGGTTGCAGTTCTCTACTGAGTCAAGGGGAAAGAGGGGAAGCACCTTGAGTACCAGCATTCACCTTTTGCAGAGTCCTGATCTGCCCACTACCAGGTTCTCTCTCTCTGGACTGTGTCTCCTTAGACCACACGTTTCTTTTTATAAAGTTTTTGGTCACAGAAGTAACACAAGCATCTAAGACAGAAGGTGGTACCAACCGTATCTACATTGTTGCCTAGTACCATACAGATCTTCTGCCAGACTTAAGAATAATTCCTGCTGTGGTGAGGATCAGATACAAAGTCTATGAGTCTGTCAGAAAAGGGATCCCCTTATACTGGTAGTGGCTGTTGATGACGGAACCCTGACAGAGGAGTGATGGAGAATAATAGGTCAAATGGCCATAGGTTCAGCTCTTGCCATCTTCTCATAACTATATATATTTGGATGGGGAGGTCTTTTCTATCTGAGGTTTAGCAATAACTTGTTTGACACATTCATGATGCTCTCAGTGAAGATGAAGGTTCTGAGCTGTAATGACACCTGAGAGGGTTCAGGGAATGCATGGTATGGTAATAGGCCCTGCTTAGGAAGGACTTCAGGGCCCGGTTGGCTCTCTTGTGAAATACATGATAAATTTTGGCAGAAACCTGAGTTATCCCATTTGCACTGCAGACTGTACTTGCAACCATGTCTACTTTGGGGACTTGTCTGACCTGTCCAAAACCAGCGGATGAACTGGAGTTGGTACAAAATTTCCAAGATGGTCTGAGGGTTACTCCATATAAAATCTCACACTATTCTGGCATTTGATAGAATGGGTTAGTCTTGTCCATTTATATAAATGCAACCATACCCTTTACTCTTGTTTCTGGCTTCTTTCATTCAATATTGTATTTGCGAGGGCCATATGTATATTTGTCACAGTGGGTTAGATTGGGTTAAGTATCATTCATCCTCTTTGCTGTTTAGTATTCCATTCTGTGAGAACATTGCAGTTTAGTTAGCCATTCTTTTACAGGTGGGCTCATTGGAAGTTGTGAGGGATGCTATATGATCAAGGTCCTCCTTGCACCGTACCTCCCTCTCTCGCCTTCTACTGCATCTTCTCCCTCACTCTCTCCACTTCAGTCACAAGGGCCTGCTGTCCCTTCCAAAGTCAGCAGGCTCTGAGTACACATCACTTCCTTAGCCTGGAAGTGATTACCATAGCAATCTGGTGGCTGTGTCCCTAAATCTCTCCAACTTTTTTAAGATGCCCCCTTCCGGATGCCTTCTCCAATGCTCTAACCTTGTCAGTCTGTCCTCTTAACTCATCTCCTTCCCCCCAGAACAGTTACCACGATGGGTCATGCCAGACATGTCATCTGCTTGTGTGTTGTCTGTGATCCACACATCCCTCATTCATCCTAGGGATATGGGTTCTGCTAATTGCTCATGTCACATCTGCTGTGCAAGCACAGAGCCTGCAGAAGGTGACTATCTAGAAGTATCTATTGAATGAATATTTGTCTAAAGTATAGACAGTATCAGTTCTGAGCATGGGCACTTCACCAAAAAGGAACTTAAAATAATTTCACCTGCTATCCTCTGAGGACACACATTAGATCTTTATAAGTGCCTCATTCTTTTACAATTAGTTGCCACCTGACCAGTTAATAAGATCTGGAATTTTTGTCTTGGGATTGAATTTGAGCCTTTCTCTTTCTTAGAAAATCAATATGTTATTTATCTTCTGTACTCCCCGGCATTCTACTTGATTTATCAAAGATCTTTCCTGTGACTTTGAGATGAATTCAGCTGGATTCTGCTGGCCCCACCTACCTTGCTTGTGATGAAACTTCCAAGTGGAGTTTTGCATGGTCATCAGCCTTTTCTCGGCACCTGCCAGGTGCAGAGCGCTGTCCTATGCCCAAGGACACGGGGCACAATGGACAGTTCCTTTGCTTTGGAGCTCAGGAGTTAGGTGTCGGGGGTGGGATCATAGGATGTCAGTGAGGCAGTGAGGCTGTGAGAGATGGGACCATGGACTCAGTGGCTAGTGGACATGGTGAGGCAAGGCTAGGTGGGGTGGGTATGGAGAGCTTGCAGACCCTGTTGGAAGGTTTCCTTGCTGTGGCTCATGAAGCCAATAAATGTTTACTGAGCTTCAGTTACTGATTAGGCGCTCTGCTGAGCTTAGTGGACGCAGGCCATCTCCTCATGAATACAAAATGTGCCTCTACACCTGTGGATTTAAGACTTGGTCCTCCTAACTGTACTCAGAGACAGAGCCTTGAGAGGTGCCTAAATTGTGAGGGGTCTGACAGCACGGTTAGATGAATCCAGTGGGGAGTTTGTGACTTAATGGGCTATTCGGAGAGGGGGCCTAGCTGGAGGAAATAGTCGCTAGGGGCATGGCCTGGAAGGGGTTGTTCATTGCAGATCCCCACTCTCTGCTGTTGGCCACTATGCAGTGAGGGGCTTTGCTTACCCCACACCCCCCCACTTTAAAGGGATAGTCATGGAGAACAAGGTCATTATAGGCACCAGCAGAAGTTCCAAGGTGATTTCCATTTTCCTTGGTGTTTTTCTCTCTCATAGCTCAGGTTAGTCTCACACTTGCTGTGTAGGGGAGGCTGGTCTTTAACTGCTGACACTCCTGCCTTCACCTACCAAGTGCTGGGATGACAGGTATGCCCCACTATATCCTACCATGCCCAGCTTTTTGCATTTTTAAAATTACTGTTTGAAGTACCCTTTCCCCCTTTTTTTATGTAGCTCTGGCTGTCCTGGAACTCACTAGATAGATGTGGTGATTTACATAGGTGTGTCCCCCGTAGACTCATGTGTTTGAATGCTTGACCCATAGGGAGTGACACTATTAGAAGGTGTGGCGTTCTTGGAGTAGGTGGAGCCTTGTTGGAGGAAGTGTGTGTCACTTTCAAGGCAGGTTATAAGCTCATGCTATACCCAATATGACACAGTCTCCTTCTGCTGCCTGGGCTCAAGAGGTAGAATTCTCAGCTCCTTCTCCAGCGCTGTGTCTGCCTGGATGCTGCCATGCTCTCTGCCACGATGATAATGGACAAAACCTCTGAAACTGTAAGCCAGGCAGAATGAAATGTTTCTTTTTGTAAGAGTTGCCTTGGTCATGTCCTTCACGTCAATAAAACCCTAACTAAGACAGTAGACCAGGTTGTTCTCAAACTCACAGAAATCTGCCGGCTTCTGTCTGCTGAAGGCTGGGATTAAAGGTGTGTGCCACTATGTCTGGGCTGAATTTGAAGTCCTTATTTATCATTGATGCTTTCCGGTTTCTGATTCTTTATGATTCAAGTATAGTGTGGCATGCTACTTGTCAGTTTCTTATGCATTATCCCGTTGGTTGGCAGGTAGCCATCCAGAGGAGGTTTTCTATATTTTCCTGTGTGTGGTGTTGGTGATGATACCCTTTCTTTTACTAAAAATTTTATTTGTTTGAGTCTTAGTTGTATTTTCTTTCTCTTTTTAAATCACACTAGTTATGATTTGTCAATTTTGCCTATCTTTAAAAAGAATTCTCAGCTTTAATGTTTTTTTCTATTTATTTTTTGCTACATATATATATGAGGGTGAAGGGTATAAACACCTCAACTACCACAACCAACTCCACCTTCACCATCTCCACCATGACCACAGCCACCTTCCCCACCACCCCTCCCCCACCCTCACTTCCACACCTCTGTATCTACCTCTGGCACTCCCTAAACTCCCACTTTCATCACCACCTCCCCTACCATCTCCACCTCCACCTCCTTCACTCTCACCTCCACCTCCTCCTCCACCTCTACCACCTCATACCCTTCCAAACAGCAGTTCATGTTGCTCTTTGTTCACTGCATAATTATCAATGCCTGTAACCGTGCCTGATTTAAGTATTTTCTATTCATATACAGTTGCTACCATCCCTTTAAAAAGTATAGTAGCGAACATTTAAAATATGTTTGTGTCCATCCTCTCAATTGAATTTTTTTTTACAAAAGTTCATGGTTTTAGAGGAGGGGTTGAGAAAGCCTATGGCTCTCTCACTGTGGGCTAACTGTTTTCTCACCCCAACCCCATCTGTCTGTCTGTCCTTCTCTGTTGGGGAAGAAAACTTGTGTATGCTCTTCATCTTATGCTCTACCACCGAGCCAAACAAAGAAGGATGTGAGAACATCTGATTCAGAAGGCCATGGTATTGACCTCTTCTACAGAGCATTAGTCAGGCTAGGTTAGTTTGCGCTGCAGTGAGAACCCTCCTCCTCCATGGCTCAGCCTAGCAAACGTTTATATCTTGCTGAGTTAATGGCAGCTGTGGGTCTGTGTCACTCTTATGGTATCTCTCTTCCTGGTGCTTAGCCAACCAGGCTATTTGGGTTCTATAGTTCTGCCATCTAAACATCAGGCCTTTTGGCAGTGTGTCAGAAGAAGAGAGAAGCTAGAGAATGTTAAGGAAGGTTTTCCTGAGCTACGGGCAGAGGGGAGATTTAGCACCTGCCCGTGTGTTCCATTAAGCAGACCTTACCATGAAGCCCCATCTAGCTGCAAAAGCCTGAAAAATGTGAAGGTGGGACCCATGGGAAGAAGTGAGGAGATGGAGCTGCTTAGAGGTCAATGCCATATTTGACCTTCGACAGTAAGGAAGCACCAAACTGAAGTCTTTTCAGGTAAGCATGGTTTTCCAAAGCCCATGAGCTTATCTACGATGGCTCTCTTTCTTCCTAAGCTCCTTGTCCCAGCAACAAACCTTATTAAACTTCTCGTTACTTTGGAGTGGCTCAGACAGAATGTTCCCATGGTTCTTGGCATGTCTCCCAGAAAAGTCTGTTTAACTCTCCCCGCCTCCCCAGCCTCTGGCTCTGGCCCCAATGGGGGTGGAAGGTGCCACAGTCTGAGTAACTCATGACTCCTTTGACTCCCCACAGTGATGAATGACACCCATCCATCCTGGACCCTGCTGATGGCCCAGCTCGTCCATCATGGCTTGGAGCTCCCAGCTGATGTATTAGTGGCTGAAGAATGGATTGCTCAGAGCCCAATCTACTTGGGAAAGAAACTGAGCCAAATAGTGGATTCAATTGAATTACTTGTTCACCCTGGCCAGAGCTGAGAGGCATTCTGGCAGCCCCTCTTGGGCTACTGCAGATATATGATTTGCAGTCCTTGAGCCACCAGGCCATTCCCAACTAACTGGGCAAGGCATCACTTAAAAGAAAAAAAAATCCATGGAGGACATATTGGCCATTTGGCTTCAGAATGGGAAACTAGACAATCCAGGTGAGCCTTCTAGTGGGAGAAGAGACGGATGAATCAAGGCACACTTGGGGTTTGTGACTTGTCCACAGCTCAATGGGCTGGCTTTGTGTCCCATTTCTGATGCTCACTCTTTGTGAGACGTTGGGGCAAGCCACTTAAGCTCTGGGTACCTCAGCTTCTCTGTTTTACTTGAGTAACTGTTGTTGGGATTAAGTGAGATAACAGATGTAAAGTGCTGAACACAGCAAGCTGAGTGTATAGTTAAGTGATAATGGTGACTAACAGAGCTCTACCAGTTTGGAACCCTCAGATTTCCAAAGACACAGAAGAAGATAATAACAGTTTTAAATTATTTGTTATTCTTCCACTGAGGGATGGAAGGACTGGCCTCATGATTGTTTCAACCAATAGGTTTAGAAGAACCATGCCACACATGGGGCCTCAGTAGCCTGTAAGAGAACTATCACTTTTCATGTGCAGTTTTAGCAGCATGTGCCTTGATTAGAAGAATATACAACTTTGATGCAGCCAATAGGCAAGAAGTGTATTTACCTCAAGATGACACATTGTGAGGAAGCCCAAGCCAACAACCTGGAGAGGCCACATGGAGAGAGATGCCCCATTGATCCTCACTGATTTCAGTCATGTCAACTGATGTATCAGACAAGGGGGTGAAGATGCCATTTTGGATGTCCAGATTCATCTTCAGATGACAATAGCCCTTGGTGCTATGTAACTGTGTGAGGGACCCCAAGGAAAAACAGTCTCTTCACATGAGAGAGAAGTTGAACTATTTTAAGCCAAAGTTGAGGAGGTTGGTTATTCAGAAATAGATCACTGACACAGGAGCCATTCTAGATGCTATGGTTTGAATCTGAAATGGCCTCCACATGCTCATGATTTGATGCTTCTTCCCTGACTTTGGCCCTGTGTTGGTAGGTTATAGGCTCCGTAGGGGCTGGAATGCAGCCAGAGGAAGAAGGTCAAGAGAGGAGGGGTGAGCCTTTGGAAGTTGCTGTACCCCACCCATGGTCCCCAATGTTCTCTCTGTTTCCTGGTCCACCGTGATGTGAACAGCCTTTTCCCTGTGCCCTTAGTGCCACCAGCTACTCTGCTGCACCCTCCTCAGGATGATGATCTAAGTTTCTCCGAAGCCACGAACCAAAATAGATGTTTCCTCCTGGAAAGCAGTTTCTTTCATGATGATGTGCTAGATAACTTGGAAGCTGAGCTTGAGGGTCCAGATCTTGAGGCATAGCCTGGTTCTTTTCAGACCTTAGGGTTCCAAATTAAGGCTCCAGAGAGTGCTTTTAATAAATCATACATGTTTTTCGGCCTCAGAGAGTGATGTGCAAATTTTTTGGAACCCTACTTCCCTGCATTTATCCACTTCTATTTCCTTCCTTGCCCATAAGTAACTCATTAAATTTTTATTTTTGGGCTGGCGAGATGGCTCAGAGGTTAAGAGCACTGGCTGTTCTTCCAAAGGTCCCTGGTTCAATTCCCAACAACCACATGGTGGCTCATAGCCATCTATCATGAGATCTGGTGCCCCCTTCTGGCATGCATGCACACATGCAGACAGAACACTATAAATAATAAATAAATAAATCTTAAAAAAAGAAAAGAAACCCTAACTAAAAACCTTAAGAATTTTTATTTTTACATCAAATATATCATAAAGCTAGAATTATAAAAGATAGTGTTTCTCTAGCTATTGATGTGAAAGGGCTAACCCTCCACTTTCTCTGTGTGTGCATATGACACGGCTAGTTTTTGTGGACTTGATACAAAACAAGACATTCCTGGAGAGAAAATATCTCAACTAAGGACTTGTCTCTAGATTAGATTGTAAGTGAGTCTGCAGGGCATCTTCTTGATTTCTGATTGATTTAGCAGGACTCACCCCACTGTGCTCAGTGCCACTCCTGGCAGGAAGGCTTGGGTTATCTAAGAAAGGCGGCTGAATAAGACAGAGAAAGCAATACAACAGCGTTCCCCTGTGGTTTCTGTTTTAGTTCCTGCCTTGAATTCCTGCTTTGTGTTTCTGCCCTGGCTTCTTTTGATGATGGAACATAGAGAATAAGCTAAAATAAACCCTTCCACAGGTTGGTTTTAGTCAGCAACAGAAAGCAAAGTAGGGCAGTAGGCATGTTAAAATTTCAGTCTGTGGTAGACTGATGCTTTGATGAAATAGAGTAAAAATCAATTGCTAGAAATGCTAATTATCCCGATTAGGTCATTATACATTGTATACATGAATCAAATTTTTACCGTACCCTCTCTATATGCATAAGTATTTTATGTCTATTAAACGATATACAAAATGCAGGCCTGCTTTTTATTGTTAGAGTCAGTGGCTGTATTGTCAGTCCATCAAAATCAACAGTAAGGCCTCTAACCATTTGTTCTCAGTTTTTGCTCTTAGCTGTCTTAAGTCATAATGAGTCTGTGGCACACCTGTGAGCTGCATTTTGAGTAGTGTTACAACAGAACCCACCTCAGATACCCGAAGAGCACCTACAGGAGGAGATAAGAGTCAGAGAAAGATATTTTGTTTCTTTGAGAGGAAAGTTACTTTTTTTTTGTGTTGAAAGGAAGGAGTAGGGGCTATGGGAAGAGCTGGAGATCTAGGAAATGAGGGAACTGATGGATCATGCTGGAGGAGCCACCATAGACAGAATTCCAGGGAGAGAATTGAGTTTGACCTCAGTTAGACAGAAGCAGTAAGTGACTGTGTCAGCCAGTAGAGCATGGCTTTTCCCAGGAACTCACCAGATTTCCTGCCATCTTCTCTGTTCTACAACTCCAAGAAACACCTAGGAATAAACCTACCCCAAGAGAGGGGTGTGTGTCCTGTTTCAGCCCTCCCTGCATCTGTTTGTTCATGAATCCACCCATCCCTTGTCTATTACTGTCTTTTTCAGCTCATATGGAATGAGGAAGAAACATCCCTCTCAGCTCCCAAATGTGGGCAGGTCATCCTGCCTGGAAAGTCAGAGTGCTTTCTGGGACTTCTGTCATATATCTTGATCTATGACATTGATATCTTTGCAATATGACCTTTAATGACAAAATAGAGCAGGGAGACCATGTGCAATCTTGGTCACTGTGATGAGTAATATTGTCTATCAACTTGATTTGATCTGGAATCAAACAAAAGGCATTACTTAGTCTTCTTATAACTTGTGATGCATTGTTTGGTTGATATCCTGGAAGGCCTGCTGTGTTCTGAAGGGAAACAGAGGAAGACATGCTTCTGGGTGGGTTTGTGATGGTATTGCCTGCTTTTTATTTCTGCCCGTGAGTGCATCTGCCCTGTTGTTGCCCCCACTGCTGCAAAATCTGTCCTTCACTGATATTAAAACCCAGCTTCTTTAGCCTTCCATGGATTAGAGACCTATGGCTCTTCAGGAGTCCTACAGACCTTCGTGCCAGTTTGGGACTGTGTAGCCATCCAGCCTTGGAATAGAAACTATATCCTGTTTATAATCTCCTCAGCATGAAGCCAGACTTTATTGGGCACTCCAGCCTGACTTGTGGAAGCCAACCTAACAAGGCACCCTTTTCACATATCTTCATTCTATTTGTAAGCCTATGGGGGCTGTTCTCATTCAAGCCATCTCAGTGAAATAGCTTCATCCTATTAGTTCTGTTCCTCTAGAAAACCCTGACTAATAGTCCCCTGTAGGAAGAGGCAGCTTACCTAGTGACTCAAGTAAGACGTGACAGGCAAGTCACATGCCAGAGAGATAGACGAGGTTCTGATGACTGTCACTCATGACGTCAGTATCAATCAATGATGTCAGTGTCTCTCCTGTTCAGCTGGGACTCTGATAATCCACCCCTATAGTTTGCTGGCTACAGTGCCAACACACTATTTGGCTTTATTTATTTAAATTACATTTCCATTTCTAGCTACCACAGCATTGAGATGAATGCTTTCACAGTTCAGGAATAGCCAGCCACGTGACAGCTTCCACTAGTTTCCATCTTCCGTGTCCTACACGGCCAAGTCACAGTTCACACTCTTCTCCCTTAAGTTGAAACTTGGTCTTAGAGTCCCTCTAACTCCACAGGGGCCTTTTGTATGTGCTGAGAGTCCAGCCAGCCTCTTGCCACTGCTTTCAAGGCCTTCCATTGTCAGATTCCCATCATCCCTCTGGTCTCACGCTAAGCAGCACGCACTGGTCTCCTGCACCTCACTGTGCCTTAAGCATCTGCACCTTCCCAGGTTGCAAGGATGCTTCTTCCTGCCACAGGGCCTCTGCATGTGTGCACACCACCTCTTCTCCTTCATCTCCTTAATCCTTTGGCCTGGAACCATCTCTTAGTGCCTTTATGTTGTTTTTCTGAGTCGGACTCACACAGTGTAGCCTAAATTGTCCTCAAATTAGTGGCAATGCCCCTGCTTAGGTCTCCTGTGCCCTGAGGTGGTTTGCATAAGCTGCACTCCCAGCTTTTTCTGGGTTTCTAATTGCCTTTCTTGACTTTTTGCATTACTCACCTTTAACACGCTAATTATCATTGTTGTTGTTGAAGATGGGCTCTCTCTTTCTCACCCCGCTTCTCTCTCTCTTCTCCATCCCACCTCTGTCTATCTCCTCCTCTTGCAATTCTCAGCCCCTGGGTATTTTTCCATGTGGCCCAGGCTGGCCTTGAACTTAAGATCCTTCTGCTTCAGCCTCCCTTGTACCGAGATTGCAGGCATGCACCACCCTGCCTTGCTTATTTGTGCTTAAAATAAAAGTTTGTTCTCCCCCTAGTACTTGAGACCCGCATAAGCAGGGAGTGTCCGTGTCTTTTCCTTGCTCTCTCCTCAGCACAGGTTCAAGGCCCGATACAGTGCTATGGTTTAATTCCCTCTGAAACCTATACAGAAATCATTTTTGTTTTGTAAGAACACTGAGAGGTGGGAGCTTTGAGAAATGAGGCTGTACAGCACTTCTTTGCTTGGCGACAATTGCTCTTACCATGGGAACGGGGTAGCTGCCTTGGGGGGGAGCTTCCGTTTCAGCCTGATTAGTTCTTGCTAACTTCCACGTGCTTGTTTGTCCTCCACCATCTTAGGACACAGCACAGGGCCCTCACTACACAGCTGGCATCAAGCTGCTGAACTCCCAGACCTGTGCGAAACGACTTTCCTTTGTTAGTAAATTGTCCAGCTTCAGGTGTTCCAATCCAGCAGCAAGGGCTGGACTAAGACCCTTCAGGTTATTGTTCAAGAACCATTCCCAAGGACAGCTTGGCTTCTTTGGGTTGTGATGACCTTCTCTATCAGTGATGATTCCGTAACACTCCCTGACTCTTGCAAGTATCTTCAGTTTTTGTGGAGTCCGAGGATGAAAGTGGACTTCAACATAGGGTGTGAAACCCTGTGACTCCAGGCAGCCTTTCTGGTGGGCAATGGGGTGTGCAGAAGAACCAGGGGAGGGGGAGGGCTTGAGGCTAAGTAGAAGGGTCAGGGGTCAGGGTGGATGTTCAGCATAGCTCCTGGGGTGAAGCGACAGCTGCAGAGGTGAAGCCCTGGTGGCCGATTTCTTGGATGGTTAGAGCTTAGTTTTAATAGTAGCCTTGGCTGTGACAGAGATTGAATTCACTTCCTTGGGGCCTGTAGCCTGGGTCAGGGGTGGGCGAGGAATGGGGAGCAGTTGATTGCATTACTCTACATGCTTAAATGCTATGTGTGTGTGTGTGCAAATATGTGTATATCTTTGTGTGGGGGCATGGTGATGTGTGCAAGCATGTGTGTAAGTATGTGTGTACATGTGCGTGTGTGATGGGGAACACACGTGGAATGATTTTATGTAGTTTGAGCGTTAGTGCGAGCCAAGTGATATTACCACTGGAAGAGCAGTTTCGTGTGACGTAACAAAGCATGAACACACATGTGGCTCCAGTTCCTCTTATGGGTACTGGTGAGTCGATGCTGCATTTGGCACAGTCTTGGCACATGTGTTTATGACATGTGTGCAAGTGGGCACAGATCATCGACAAATGACTGTGCATGTGTGTTCATGGCGCATGTGTATATGCAGAGGATTGCCTGGAGCATGTCAGGACTTGTCTGCTGCACTCGCACAATGACCTGAGTAGGTGGCCCTACTCGGTAAGTTTACCTAGAATAATGCCTGACACATGTTGGGGACCCCTCTTCCACGGAGTGAATGTGGGGTGTTTCCTTTTAATCACAAATGCCAACTACAGGAGTTACTTTTGCTGCTCAACAGTATTTGTGCTTTTTGGACTCCTACATGAGGTATGATTTTCCCCGTCCTTTGAATTTGCATATTTGCCCTTTGAAAATATGGCCCGTTTGGGCTTTAGCAAAATAAAATTATGCCATGGGGTTCTCCTCCAGTTTGGGACCCTTCATGAGAGAGCAGAAGCCCCAGCTGACCTGTGCTAGTCACATTGTATCAAGAAATAGGACTTTCTCCAACCCAGAGTAATGCTTGTTACTGCATTGCTTCCTAGGTTATCCTGCCTGATATGGTCCTAAATGTTGGCTTCTTCCATTGGTTGTTTTTTTGTTGTCCACCTGTGAAGGATGTCCTCATTTCCCAAATGACAAAGTAGTTTGTGGACTTGTGGGTTTATACATAGTGAGTAGGATCAGCCTTTTGATCAGAAAAAGTTATGTTGGAGGCGGTTACTGTGAAAATCGGGGTTCCCTCTTAGTGATTTCTAGTCTCAGCAATAAAATAATTTAAGAAAGGACTCAAAAGGAATGCAAAGGAGTATTGTTAGCGTTTAAAAGAAAAACTCAAAAGCAGGCAAGCTGTAAATCTTGGCAGCTGGCCAGAGGAGAGTGATAGAGCAGAGAAAGAGAAAGCCTTTTGGTTTGAATTAGGACTTCGTGGAGATTGACCACATGGCAGGGAAGCAGCCGCTTAATGGGGAGAAAGAGTGAGGGCCAAAGTATTAGGGGAAGTATGCCTAGAAAACAATCAGAAAGAAGAAAAGTAAAAGTTACATTTTTTGAGTTGTTTGGAAAAGCAGTCTGACTTAGGAGGCTGTATGGCTATGAGCTACTCTGTAAGCTACTGAGGTTGGGAGCAGAAATTCTGGGAAGAAAAGTATATTATCTCCTTAAAGTGATAATTGTTCCTCCTATCTCTGGAGCATGCTTAAGAAAAACCTACCTTCCTGAGGGGTGCTCTCTTGGCCACTTGGTAGACCAGATGGATTACCTCTTAGGAGAGGAGACAATGGCATGCTTCCACTCAGATAGCATCCCATCTTTTGGCTAGGGGACAACAGCTTTCTCTGAATGGACCTTTAGTGCCGAGACTTTTGCTATGAGGATGATCTGTGAGCGTGGCAAGTTGCTCTCAGGGACATTTCTGTAGAGTGTTCAAGGGATCAGCGAAGAAGAGCAGGTAGAATTTTCTATGTGGAGAAGAATCCCTGTGTCAACTCCATCCAGATAACAAAGAGAGCCCTGCCAGGCTACAGAGGAAGACAACACAGCCACTCCTGATGAGACCTGATAGACTAGGGTCAGATGGAAGGGGAGGAGGACCTCCCCTATCAGTGGACTGGGGGAGGGGCATAGGCAGAGAAGAGGGAGGGAAGGTGAAATTCAGAGGGGAAAAAGGGATACAAAGGGAATAAAGTGTAAATAATAAAAATAAAGATAAAATATCATAATAAAAAAGGAAAAAAAGAGAGAGAGAGCCTTGAAGTCAATAGGGGAGATATAGCATCTCTGAGGAATATTCTCATAAAAGGTTATTTTCATGAACTTAGAAAGGGAAATACTGGGGGACAGAGGCTCCAGGTGAGGGTTGGGGGAGTAAGGATAAGGGAAGGAGGTGAGGGGGAGGATCAAACAAAAAGTACATATAAAAATACCCTAAGGAATCCATTACCTTGTATGCTAATTAAAAATAAACCAGGCAAAAATTTAGAGAAATCAGAGAGACGAAAGATGAAAATAATTAAGCTAATCTTCTGCCATCCGGGATAGTCAACATTTGTATTCAGGCTTCTAAATATTCTCTCTCTCTATGCTTTAAAAGTGATGATCACACCACATTTGGATTGTTTTCATAATCTTTAGGGCCACTTAACACTGCACAAATGTTCTTTTGTTTGAACTAAAGTGTGGGTCATATCATTGTTTTAAATGGCCAAAGAGTGCTCCCTCCTAGGATGCCTCTATTTATTTATGAATATTTCTCAGTAATAATGAGCCCAGTATCTCTGGACCTTTAGGCTGTTTGCAAGTGTTTGCTGTTACAAGCAGTGCAGAGGAGAAATCCTGGGGAAGATGCGTCTTCTGGCACTTGCCTAATTATTTCCTCAGAATAATTCTTTGAAGTGGGATTGCTCGTCAGAAAAAAAAAAAATGTACTTTTCAAAGGCCTTTGTTACATATTGCCGAATTGCTGTCCAGAAGCACTGCATTAATTTGCAGCCCTAGAGGTAATGCATAGGAGTGCCCTCTACTTGAATTCCACGTCAATGCAGGGCATTGTCAGTCTACTAAATCTTTGCTAATTCTAGCAGTAAAAAATGGCCTTTTTTTTTTTTTTGGTTTGAATGTACATTCCTTTTTATTCCTCTGAATGTAGACCTTTAAAATATTTTTTAAAGAAAATGTATATTGTTTAATATCTTCTTGGTGACCCAGTTGGTTTCTCTGGACTGCAGAAAGCCATCCATCCATCCATCCATCCATCCATCCATCCATCCATCCATGCATGCAACAAATGAACCTATTATATGCTGAAGTGACACTAGAGAACAAGAACAACAGCCTCTTCCAGAGCTCACAGGCTGCTGTGTGTATGTTTGGAGAAGACTTGGAGCCTCACCTTAGGCACACAGGTTTCCTGTAGCTACCACGAATAAGGATTCAAAGCAGTGACCCAGTTGGAATCAGCATGGGCCAAGCTATTGCAGTGTTAAGGCAAGGAGGGGAGATCAGTAATGCTAATTCTCTTTATGCAAATTTTGATATTTTATTCACTATGGATTTTTGCATTCATTATGATTTTAATTTATTGCATCATGATATTCGCTCTGATTGTTGAGTCTCCTTGACAAACATTGAAGTTCCACCACCAAGATGTGTGCCTGGCTCATTTTGTGCCCATCCTCGTCCCTCTTGGTAGATTTTTGATTTCTAAAATTTCTGTAAACACACTGCTGAGACCCCACAACCTGAACTAAGGACTTCAGACTTATAAATAAATACTGTTCTGGCTGCACAGCCAAGAAGATTTTAAGTCATTCCATCGACCATTATTTTGAGAAACTGCTTTGTGCCAGGTGCTGGGTCAGACACCAGGGGTGTGAATAAGCACTCAGTCACTGTTCAGGGACTGAGATTCAGAGGCTGGTTTAAACAAAATATCCTGTAATTACCCATCAGCTGACTCTGTCTCTGTGTACCCATCTTGGTCACCATTTTGAAGGGAATATTTGCCACATTTTCAAGAGTCTTGGATAACCCCAGAATTGATGTTGGAAATCTGAACATGACTATAATACACACTTTGCACATTTCCCCCATGAGCCAAGCATGGCCACTAGGGTTATATAAGTTTCAGAGCCAATAAAGACGTCACTTTATATGGTTACATCAGAGAGAAGTTACACAGAAGAGTAAAGCTAACTAGGAAAGGTGTGGAAATCCAGGGTTTGGGTCACGGTAGGAAGAGACTACAGTCCTCAGGGCCAAATAGTGACGATAGCCCTCAGGGCTGGACAGGCACTCTCTCTTCGGTCCACTGTTATTTACTTCAGTGGCAGGAGACCTTGCATGAAGCTGGATTCTGGTTGCCCCAGCTTCAGAGTAGGTTTCTTGCCAGCTGTGCATTATGAAAGACTAATTGTGAGCCCCTTGCACCTGCTGGTTCCCCTTGTGGCTGGACTCAGGAAGGAAGGAAGAGTTATTAATAAGCTTGTTGCTCATTAAAAGCAAACAGTGAAGACACCAGCAAAGGGGCTAGTGGTCCAGGTGTGGTGTCAGAGAAGGCCGGCTGGCATTTCTGGAAGCATTACTTACAATTTTAGCACCTGCCACCTTCCCTGACTTGTGCTATGACATCTGTTGGTAAAAGAGCTGTCGCCCGGAGGGGCACACATAAGTCCCTGTCACCCTGAGGGACAGGCACAGTCCTTGTGAGCTCATGACCAGGCAGGAACACCTGGATTGAGAAGTTGCTGAATCCACACTCGGCTCTGGCTGGGCACCGAGCTGAGGTACAGGCTACCCATTAGTCCTAGAATAGAGGGTGCCGGTCTGGCTGGGCCCCAGGTTACCTGGACTTAGTGGATTCGTCTGGGAGACTGAAAGGAAGTCAGTGGAAGGTCACAGAGTGACAGCCTAATGGAGAGTTCTGAGTAGTGTCTTACTTTGGGCTCAGGCGCAGTACCGGGAGAATGGCAAGAAATGGAGATATCTATAACACATGATTTATTTGCATTTATTTCATTTTTTTTCTTTTGGGACAGAGTCTCAGGTAGTCCAGCATGGCCTCAAACTCACTACGAAGCCAAAGACAACTTTGAACTTGTTCTCCTGTCTCTGCTTTCTTAATGCTAGGTTGCAGGCATGTACTACCATACCCAGATTTGGAGGAGAGGGTTTTAGGTGATCTTCACTCTCAAACTTGTGTTAGTTCAGGAATAGCGTGTAAGCAAGTGCCTCATGCTGGTGCAGGACTGCATAGATAGTGGTGGTTCTCGAAGGGCCAGATGGGAATTTCTTAAGAACCCCCCAGCCCCCAGAGTTAAGGGTGGGCCACTGAGCTCCTTTGTTCTTCAGGGCTTGACAGTGAGGCCCATCCTAGGTCACTTGGGAAAGGACAGTGATGACAGCTGCCATCAACATGGCAGTACATTATTCTCACTTAGTTGTCAAAGCACACACGGGTAGTAGGTGACAGAAACCACCCTTGTGGTGGTGAAGTGTGCAAAATGTTGGGTTGGAGCATCTGCTCTGTGTCCCAGTCACCTTATTCTCTGGCACAGTGACCTTGGGCCAGGGGCCCAGCCCCACATCTTTGCTTCCTCACCTGGAAATGCCTTATGTTCTCCAGTTGGTTCTCAGCTGCAAAGCTCCCCTACATTTTTGCAGGACACCTTCTTACCATCCGAGCGACAGGTCAAGTTCTAAATCCTTGAAGAGGCTTTCTTCCAAGGCAAGCTTACTTAAAGGAGCCCTTCCTTTCTTAACATTGTAATTTTCAGCTCTTGACTTCATAGATCTTATAACACTAATGACCTGTCTTTGCTTCCTTAGCATCTGTCTGCATCACTGGAGGGTAAATGCCACAAAAGCAAGGGTATTGCCTATCTTGTTTATTACTGAACCCACAATGTCTAGAACAGGTAATTGCTGAAAGAAAGCCCAAATGAAGGAGTGATTTAGCGATGGTATTAGGGAGCTAGTGAGACAGTTCAGCAGGTAAAGGTACTTGCTGCCAAGACTGATGATCTAAGTTCGATCCCTCAGACACACATGGTAGAAGGAGAGGAGAGGTGACTTTTACAAGTTGTCCTCTGACTTTTACACACACACAAAAACAATGGTATACTTGAACCCTGCTTTATAAATAAAAAAATGTAATAAAATAAAATAATGTTATTATGCTCAACTTGGGGACTTGTTGGGACTATTAAGAAGACAATCAACAAAGAGAAACTGGCACATCCTAAAATACTCACTTCTGAGGCCGGTGGAGAGAGACTTGTCCATGTCTCTTACTTTCCAGTGGGAAAGCAGCAGCTCCACCCTCCTGGACCCACATTGTTACCTTGGATACAGTATAGCTTCCCAGGTACATTTCTTACAGGAAAAAAAAAAAGATGAACTAAAAGCTACAGCTTCTCTGGAAGAGAGGGTGTCTTGTGTCTTGGGATAGGAGAGAAATTACATCTGAGCACTTGTCCATCCTGCAGCTGTAATTAATGCCATCAAGTTGCTAAGAGCAGGAGATATAGCGAGCCCATCTGGAGAGCTAGATACTGCCTTCTGGAGCTGTTGGAAGCCCAGACTATTATAACACCTGTGGTGCTGTGTGACTCTTTTTCTGGGGAGACATGAACAAACGTCTGTTTCTCCAGATAGAGCACTAATGACAGACCAAAAAAATTATTCAGCTCAAGTAATGTGTTGGATGAGTGATGGATCCCTAGAGCCCCTGATCTGGCTAGCAGACAGCTCCACTGAAGAGTCCCCTCCTCCTCAGCATTTAACCTTTGGGAGGAGCTTGTGAGTCCTCTAAGTTTTATAAACTTCCTGAGAACCTTAAGTTGTCTGAGCCTCCTGAGTCTTGTAAGCTTCCCTCTTCCCTCTAGAAAGCGATTTTTTTAAATGTAGAAGAAAGAGCTAAATAGCACATAGACTCCCTTCTGGAGCTATTATAAGCCCATCACAGAGCCATGGTATTTAGTGACTTTTTCTGGGGAGATATGAGCAAATGTCTGTTCCCCCAGATAGAGCACCAGTGACAGACTAAAAAGATCATTCAACTCAAGCCTGATGTGGTAAACCAAAGCTTCAGCATTTGTGAAATCTTCCTTTCTGGGAAAAGAATTTTTGCAAATTTGGTTAAAAATCTTGAGATGAGGTAAAAATTCTATATCACCCAGATGAACCTAAATCCAAACCATTTCCCCATAACAGATGAAGGGAGACTGGAGATAGAGGAGGGAGAGAGGTGATATGAAAGTAGAAGGAGAGCTTGCAATCATTTGTCCAGAAAGTCAGGCAGTGACAGGGCTGTGTATGTAGTCAGTCATGGATCCTCAAGGAGGTCACACTGTATCATAGACCCACTTCGCAGAAGCAGGGAGACAATGAATTATATGGATAGCTGCGGAAAAAAAGACTTTCTGAGCAAAGTAAATAGCATGTGCAAAGGCCCTTCATCAGGAATGTGTGGTACAATTCAGGTAAAGTGGCTGGATGTCAGAGGTCAGAGAGAAGGCTAGAAAATTAACTCAGAGGGAGAGGTCTGAGACCCAATCATACTGGGCCTGCCAGGCCACAGTGAAGACTGATTTCATTTTAAGTATATAGCGAAGCTGTTGGGTAGATGTAAAGGAGAGAAGTAACGTTACTCTATTCTACATTTTGAAAGAATACATGACTGCTGTAGAGAGAACAGAAAAGACCATTGTGAGCATAGGTTATGGAGGATGGCCTCTTTGGCTGTGTGTTGGGGAGATGGCGGTAAGGACAGGGTCAATGACAAGATCCATCTTGAAGCAAGAGCCTTGGTATCTGCTGAGGAATTAGATGTAGGGAGTGAATGAAAGAACAGCGTGCCTCTACTGAGGTGTCAAACGTGGATCCAAGTAGGCCTGAGGGGAAGCCCCATGTGGTTCCAGAGGGCTTCCTGGAAGAGAAGGACAGAGGCTCAGTGTCACTCTTCATTTAGCCTCGGCTCAGAGTGGAGAACACCTTTTGAACTCCCTGGGCTTGACTGACAATTCCTCCAGCCGCTCGGCTCATCAGAGGTCATGATTAGAAAGATGTGCTCCAGTGGGGTCCAGATTAATTTGTGGGCCACTCAGGACTCGAGAGCAGAGGAGCCTCCTGTGTCTTTAGAACAGCGGGCATGGCTTTCCTGTCTACTCTGAGAGAAGAGCGAGTATACACTTAGGAGAAACAAGACAGAGATGTCTTGGAGCTGTGTATGTCCTGGGGTGCTGTTTTCTTTGAGGGGTAGTTTTGCTGTCATACTGGGATTTCATAGGGCACCTCCAAATTCCTGTAGACTATGCTGAGACTCATAGCCAAACTTTGGGCAGAGTGTAGGGAATCTTACGAAAGAAGTGGGAGATAGTAAGACCTGGAGAGGACAGGAGCTCCACAAGGACAGCAACAGATCCAAAAAGTCTGGGCACAGGGATCTTTTCTGAAACTGATACTCCAGCCAAGGACCACTCATGGAGATGATCTGGAACCCCTGCACAGAGGTAGCCTATGGCAGTTCAGTGTCCAAATGGCTTCCATAGTAATGGGGACCGGGACTTCTCTGACATGAACTGATTGGCCTGCTCTTTGATCACCTCCCCCTGACGGGGGAACAGCCTGACCAGGCCACAGAAGATGACAATGCAGCCAGTCCTGATGAGACCTGATAGACTAGGATCAGAGGGAAGTGGAGGAGGACCTGCCTTATCAGTGGACTGGGGGGGGGGGAAGGGGCATAGATGGGAAAGAGGGAAGCAGGGTGGAATTGGAAGGGGAGGAGGGAGGGAGCTCCAGGGGGGATACAAAGTGAATAAACTGTAATTAATAAAAATAAATTAAAAAAGGAAAAAAACCCCAAAAAAACCAAACAAATAAAACAACCCCAAATTCCCTGTGGACTATCTTCTTGCTCATACTTTACTACCCTGCACTTCTGTGTTCTGCAATTACAGAGGTCCCGTCCAGGAGAACAGACGTGTTGAGAGGCACAACATACCTTGAGCTTGCAGTGTCCCATTCCACCACAGTTTAGGGATATGCAGAATGCAGTGTGTGAAAGAACGGCAGTGTGGATTAGTACACGAGTGCACGCAGATGGACAGAGCAAGGCAGAATATCACAATATTGTACCACCGGTCTCCCAAGCTTGAGATTTCAGGTCCCATAATTACATTTCCTTGAAAAGAGCAGTGGTACACAAGCATCCAGGAAGCTTGCATGCCACAGCTGCCCCCTGATGGCCTCAGGCCATAGACCCCGAATCCCTGCCTGTATGTCTGATGCTGCTCTTCAGCCGAGAACTGAAGAGGCTGGCTTTTCTGGGCTACGAGGATCGACTCTACAGAGTTCTTTATAATGCCCAGTAACTCCAAATCTCCTGTGACTCCAAGTCTTGTCTGTTGTGATAATGATCCACCTGTGTTGGTTTGCTTTATGCCAGCTTGGCACAGGCTAGAGTCATTTTGGAAGAGGGGCTTGCCTCCTTAGATTGGCCTGTTTCTGGCCTTTTCTTGACGAACGGTTGATGTGGGAAGGTTCAGGCCGCAGGTAGGGGCACCGCACCCGGGCAGGTGGGTCTGGTGCTCTAAGAATGCAGGTTGAGCAAGCCATGAGGAACAAGCCACCAAGCAGTATTCCTACACGGCATCAGCTCTACCTCCAGGTTCTGCTTTGAGTGAGTGAGATTCTTCCCTGATTTCCTTCAGTAAGAGACTGTGATGTAGCAGTGTAAGCCAAATAAACCACCCCCAACTCTGAGTTGCTTTTTGCCGTTATGTTTCATCACAGCTATAGAGACCTTATCTAAAACAAATGGGTACCATTGAATAATGACTTTCTTCAAAGGAACAGTGTTCCTGAACATTTTCAGAGGGGGAAGCTTTTGTTTGTTTGTTTGTTTACATCTCAGCTCACTATTTTGAGTACAAGGATGCTGTCGCTCTGGATGCCCTGGCCGCTGAGAGGCTGGTGTGTCCTGGGAATGGTGAGTGAAGTCCATGGTTAGGGGTGAGACTCAGCAGATCTGGAAATGAGATGGGTTGCCAGGATGAGGCATTTTTACTTTGTTCTGTTGGCATTTGGGAGTCACCTGAGTTTAAAGAAAAGCACAATAAGGTATTTCTTCTGAAGGTCACCTCCTGGGGTGCTGGGGCTTATGAACTGGACATGAGTGAATCTGGGGACCAGACACCAGCTGTATTCAGAGTCCCTGGGTCAGCTGCTTCCTCTCTGTGGTCTCTTTCCTAGACTGGATGGCCCATGGAAAGATACCTGCTTCTTTGCATTTTTTTTGTTTGCTTTTATGATCTGGTCAACCTGAGAGAGTTATCTGTGCTTACCTGTAGTTATATGTAGATTCTTGGGGTACAGGCTAGTACCTGAGGGTAGAGGGAGTGAAGTCACTGTCACTGTGTGTCTTCTGTGTCTCGGACCTTCAATATGGGCCATTTCATTTACCCCTTAGCATAGCTCTGAGTGGTTGCTATTGTGTATGTTTTTCATGGGAATATGAAAGTCAGACAAAGCTCAATTTCTCCAGCTTGTAAGTGGCAGATCCTGGATTTGAACCTGTTGACTTAACCCAGTGCTCTTTGTATGCTAGTTTTCCCCACAAGGCTCTGCCTATGACCTCAGGTAGACTGTGTGGAGAGTTCAGCTAATTCCTTGGTAAAGATGGGGACCCTCATCTGGCTGGCAGCTCCCCTCTTGTCATGGGCTTGTCTTTCCCATAGATTAATTGCTGTCTGCCCGAAGTGTAACGCTCTCCCGCTTCACTGTTCCGGCCTACGTGGGAGCAGTGGGGAGCGGTGCAGCCATGCTGATCTAGTCTAGCGCAGCACAGCTGGCAGCCTACACGGCACCCTCATCGGAAATCGATCTATCAGCCAGCAGCCACACTGCCATGCTGTCCAGCTGCCGAGTTGGCACCTCTGGGCCTCCTCAGGTGTGACAGGACTCCATCTCAGAGTCCCTGGGATGATCCTGCTGTCTGTCTCATGGAGAATTAGATTTTTTAGGGGAGGGAAGATGGTGAAAGCTGTGCTTTGCTGATCCACTCCTAGGAGGCTTTGGAGAAAAGCAGGTAAGAGGCAGGTGTCCCTAGCTGGAGAGAAGGATCCATTTTGAACATTGACCCTATCCTGTGCACTGCAGGTCCTCAATAGGAGCAGGATTCTTCAACACTCTTCAGTCCCCACCCCCACCATAGTAATTCCCCAGAGACTGGAGTATCTCTCATGTATTTTCAGTATAGCTGAGACTAGGAGGGCCCAGCAGGACAGGGGTATGCCCGTGACAGATTTCAGTGTGTGGTCTGTATGGAAGGAGAGATGCAAGGGAGCCTGTTTATCTCTTAAGGGCTAGCCCTGCCCTGCTCAAAAGGCCAGTCCCTCCTCAGACCTAGGTGAGGTTAATGGAACTTCTAGAATGTGGTTTTCTGACTCGTCATGTTCCAGAATTGTTCTTCCAAATGTGGGTCTCTGGGTCCTGTTTCAAAGTTTTCAAATTTCTGGGTTTAAAGCAGAGTCTCAGAATTCATGCTTCCGACACATTTCCAGGTGACATCTGTGCTTCTGACCCAGGACTACACTTCAGAAGCCACTGGTCTGAGGCAAGGCCAAGGCCTTCTGGAATTTGCAGAGATATCATACTGCTAACTTTGGCTTGTTAGTTCCTAGTTAATTTTCTGATAGTCTTCTGCCTGGGTCATTGAGACTTAAAATCAGGGGCACTGTTCAGTCTCTTCCAGTGACTGACAAGAGCCTTTCCAATGTGGCAAAGCAACTTCGGTGCAGACTGAGGTCACCTAGGGCAGGGTTTCCGTGTGAAGAGGTACAGGGAGCCATGCTTGCTTATACGCCCTGTTCTGATTGTTCTCTGGCTGCCGCCTTAGGGGGTGAAATGGAGATGATAGATGAGAAGGAACTGGCTTTCAGAGGGCAAACGTTCATCTCTGCCTTACCAGAGGAAATTGACTGCAGTTGAGCCTAGAAGAATATGTTCAGGAAGCAGAGTCTTGGGAACAACCCAGTGGCAGCCCTCTCATGTTGGCTACCTCTCATGTTACCCTAATAAAGATGTGAATAAAGCAATGTACAGATGTCTGTTTTGAGTCAGTCTTGGAAGTCATGCTCATCTATGGCAGCACTGTGAGGCAGCTCAACAGCTAGGAAGTAAAATGAGGAGAAAGGCGCTGGATCCCACAATGCCATTTAAGGGCATATTTCTTATTTCCTAAAGATCACCTGCTGGGCCTCATATCTTAAAGTTCACCCCTCCCAGTAGCACCACCCTGGGGATCAAACCTGTAACATATAGACCTTTAGAGAACTACAGCATCGCTCCCCTTGCAGCCCACCGCTGGCTAAGGATAAAAATCTTCCTCTCCCAGGTTCCTAAACCCACATGCTACCAGAGGCAGAGTTATATTTTCTGGATTTTGCTCTTTTCACATTTTATCCATAGCAGGAGCCAGCATCATGGCTGGTCCCAGCTGTCTGGCTTTCATTCGTAGAGACTCTAGGCTCATTACAGCACTTTCATGGGCAAGATTTTCAATGCCACTCTTCCCTCTCATCCCTTAAGTGATGGGCTTCCATCACTTGGACCAAACTTGTCTGACTCACTGTTGGCTATCTTGCAGTGGCAAAGGTCTCCCAAATTTCCAGAATCAAGAGACAAATGCAAGGGTATCCTGTATCTCCTGGGGCTTGAACTTATTTAAAGATGAGTAGGTTTATTCCGAAGCTTCAAGTTGAACCCTGGTGGGATGCATACTCAGAGAACCACAGAGCCTTCCCCTCCCTACTCCTCACCCAGCACTACCTGTAAGGTTCATTTTCAGTGCTCCACAAGGACCACATTCAGGCTTAGTGTCCATCTTTTAGAAGTCTAGGGGAGGGGGTGTATTCATTCATCCCCTTGAGTGGCAGGCTTGCTTATTAGGATGAGATCCTAAATTTAGAAAAAAATAAAAAAAGAGCTATGCTCCTCCCAGAGCAAATGCTAGCAAATGGCTGGCAAAGAGGGCAGCAACTTGTCTTCTTCTAGACTGTTCCTTACATTATGTGTATGTGTGATCCTCAGCCCCTGCTGCAGCCCGTGTTTGTGTATGTCGCCAACACAAACAATAGCCATCTCCCAACCCTTCAGATCACTGTACTTGGCTGGAGCTTTGGTGTCCCTAGTGGCTGGATATGAGCCTCTGATTCTTTTACTTGTCCTTCCTAAGGACAGAGGGTGTCCGAGGTGTCCCTGTGATGGAAAGGCCAGACAGGAAGTATAGATGTTCCTTGGTAAGGCTTTTTATTTAGCAGAAAGTGTATATATATATATATATATGTTTTGCTGTAACAGAAATGATTTTTCTGAAACAGTTTATTTAGTTAGTTTTAAGGTTTATTTATGTGTATGTGTGTATGTCTGTGTAAATGCATGCCATGCCTGTGAAGTGCCTGTAGAGGCCAGAAGGAGTCAAATGCCCTGAAGTTGGAGTTGCGGGCAGTTATGAACCACCTGGTATGCTGAGTACTGAACTTGGGTCTTTTGGTAGAACAGCAAGTGCTCTTCACTACTGAGTCATCTCTCTTTCCCCTTAAACATAACTTAATTCTTAGGTAAGGCACGGCCAGTTAAGTCCACATTTTCGCCTTTTGTAAGTCTCTGCAGAGGACACTCTAAGACAAGGCAGAAGAAGGAAGTCACACTCTGACTGTTGTGACAATTGAAGGTGGAGGATTGGGACTTTCTAATGTAGACCTGGAGGGAATGCCTCAGTATGTCCCTGACTTACCCTGCCCACAGCCCCAGGGCAAGTTGCCTCACTATTTTTTTTTCTGAAAATTTTGTGGACTTCTTTCACCTATGCATGATGTCAAACGAGGGGCCCCCACCAAGGCGCCTGCTGCTTGCTGCCAGGCACTCCTGATGACTTCAGCTAATTTCCGAGTCTGGAAACATTGTTGACAATGTGATTTCTGAAACGTGAAAGGCGTTATCTCGTTGTACCATCTGCGGCGTGTCTGTCTGAGCCTGGGCTTCCGCTGCCACTCTGCCCCCTCGCAGCAACTCTCGCTGCTCCGTCATCATCTCCCACAGCTAATTGCTCCAAACTGACAGGGAGGCTTTTTCCATTTAAAGATACGGGTAAATGGAACTTTCTTGCTGAGCTTTCCAAGTTAAGCCTCCCTTTCAGAACGGCAATGTGATCTTTTGATTAGGGAGAGATAGCGGCTGGGTTTGCCTTCAGCACTGGGTCAGGGACAGCTCCCAGGATAGAAGGAAATGGTCAGTGTGATCTGTGAGGTGGAAGACCTTTGCAATTGTAAGTTACAGGAAGCTTGGTGTTCAACAAAATGGTAGGACTCACTGTCACCCTGAGTATTAAATTTGGAAGTAATCAGAATGCGCAAGAAGAATGTTGTTGTTGTTGTTTTTAATGCTTGGAAACAAACTGGAACTAAGCTTTGAATGAATGTCTTTGAGATCAGTTGAGTCTCTTAGAAGCAGTTAGAATCATGACAATGTGTGTGCGCTAGGGCTGGTGCAGTACTTAGCTGTTGGTGTACAGCAGACCACCACAGTGTTTGAATGACTTGAAATGGCATTAATTTATTTTATTGTGTGGGTTTTGTTGGTCATTAACTCAGGGAACAGCAAGGAGAATTCAAAGTTGGTATCATCTGAAGGTTTGCCTGCAACTGAGGACCTTTCCAGGAGGCTCAGGCAGGTGGCTGGCCTTATGGTTCTGGGTATGAGAGGGACTTAGTTCTGTCCCACAGGGTTGCTCCAGTTCTCATGGTGTCATGGATGTCCATTCTATCTGTGTGTGGGGACAGCCTCAGCAAGAGACTGAAATGTTGTTATGATCTTACCCTCTGGAGTCACACACCCTTCCTCTTGCTGTCACAGAGTTCAGACTTATTCAGTGTGGCAGGAAACTATACAAGGGTCTGAAAACCATGAATCAATCCTCCAGGTCACTTTCGAAGTTGGCTGTGACAGCGCATAGTCATATAATAACGTAAAATGTCTAACTTCTATTGGCTGAGAGTGAAGACCAGCGCTGAAACTGTTTCATCAGCAACAAGTTGGCAGAGAGCACTGACTCCAAGCAAACTCATTTACCTGTGAGACTCATTCGCCTCTCTTTGCTTGCTCCCCCATGTATTGCTTCCACTGGTATCTAACTCAAGCCTTCCCCAGCTTGTTTCCTGCCCTGACTTTCTCCTTGAGTCATACTTTCTCCTGAATCATATTTTGATTTCAGTACAGCATAACCTCCTATGAGCTTGAGTGCATCATGCTCATTCATAGTTCAACAATGCTGTTCCCACTGTTGGTGACTCAGGCCCTGGCCTTCCTTCTCCACCCTTAAAACTAGCCATGGAAGGCTGAGCTAGATGCCAGTGGATGGGACATGTGGGGCAGTGAGCAAAGATAAAAGAATGAGTTTCATGGGCAAATGAGTTCACTTGCAAATAGTGCTCTCTGCTAACTTGTTGCTGATGAAATAGTCAGCACAGGTTTTCACCCTCACTGCATGAAAGAAGGAAGGTTACTGTCCTTTAGACTTCAATTTTCTTCATTGCTCCTACTGCTTGCTCCAGGCTTTGCTGACTTCTGTGGCAGATAAGATTTTCGAAAGGTGTTTAGGTCAACATTTCTCCCATCCCACATGCTCTCTGCAATGTTTTATTGAAATCACTTCAGTAAGAGGTAGAGATGTATTCCCTGATCTAAAGCTTGAATGAAGCCATGACGTTGTCTTGATCAACAGATACGAAGCTACATGGCTTAAGCATGACAGACATCTGGAGAATCACCCCTCCTCCAATTATGTACTCACCACCATTTTATAGGAATCTCAATTAGCCTTGCAGAGAGGCTACTTAGAAAGGAATTCAGGGCCCCAGCCAAAAGCTAATATTGCCCATCAAACACACGAGTAAAAGAGCACCCAAGATAACTTTAGTCTCCTGGCCTTTGAGTCTTCTGATGATGGCGCAGAGCAGAGGCAAGCAGACAACCGAGATCCTTTGTAATTTCTGACTGAAAGAGACTGAGATGATACGTGACCCTAGGTGTTTGATGCCACTGTGATTTGAAGTTGTCATGTGGTTACACATCTCCAGTCTCTGCCAGGTTCTCCTGTAACATACCGCTGAAGCCTGTTTTCTTTCAAAGCTTCATCTCAAAGTTTGTAATGATGTATTTGTGCATTGAATTAACTTCTGTCTCTTCTACAAGGCTGTACACTTTATGAAGCCATGAGCCATATCCATTTTGCTCACCAACATCCTGTCAGAGTCTGGAATGTAATACGTGCTCAGTGAAAGTATCAAACTGACACATTTATCAATGGTATTTCCCCCGAATGCTTCAAAGCGTTTATATATAGTTTATAGACCCTTCATACTGTAGTAAGAACATAGGCCCTCTTTACCTCCTGACTTGGTCCCTTCTTTCATCTTGGCAAAGATCCCATCACTTTTTTAGGTGCTCAAGTCACAAGTTTGGGATTTATCTTGACCCTTTCTGTCCTTCCCACTTCTGTAAAGGATTCCAAGTCCTGGCCATTCTTCCTCTCAACACTTCCCATTCTACTGATGACCGGCACCACCCAGTGTTCACCTGGGTTCAGCATCCTTGTTGCCCCTAATGACTCCTGACCACCATCCTGTACTCATGTCCAAATCAGGAAGCTGACCTTTCCACATGGTGTGTCTGAACCTGTTACTCTTGAAGCAATTTTCCACTCCTTATTGACCCTCAGTTCTCAGCCCTCAGATCATTTGTGGAGATGGGTGGGGTATAAATTGAAAAAAAAAAAAAAAAACCCAAACACCTTTGCTGTAGCCTATAGTTCTTTGGTGACCTATCCTAGGCTAACCTTTATTCCTCAATCTCTTACTAATTCTGCCCTCTAAAGCATGCACTCTAAGCATAAGAAGAACCTAGGTTCAGCCCAGATCACTCACATTAATTAGATTTCAAGTATCATTTGAGGTAATAGGTGTTAGCATAGCCCCGTGCCTCATGGTATCTAAGAAAAATTATACATGGAGGGCAAGTAGAAGAGTTTCCAGAAACAACCTCACCAAGGACTCGGAGATAAGCTTCCCCCCCTCTCCCCCATTCCCAGCCTCTTTATTTCTACAGAAGATTGATCTTCAAACATTTATCACAAGGCATCTTGAACAAAGTGGCTCAGAGCAGGGATCCTTTGTTTCATTGCTCCAAGGGCCTAGGCGATAGTTGGTTCATCTTCAGTTCTTCATACGGCTTCAGTTCAGCTGACATTGAAACAGCTGAAGCCATTTTCCTGATTAGCAGACCAGAACAACTGTGGATTTGGACTTTTTTTTTTTTAACCTGTCTGTGGACATCTCCATGGTGTCTTTCTAGCATAACAATTCTAAGTTAGCCAGGATTCTTTTTTATAAATTTATTTATTTATTATTTATTAAAATTTATTCATATTGTATCCCAGCTGTGGCCCCCTCCCTTGTCTCCTCCTAATCCTACCCTCCCTCCTTCTTCTCCCCCTATGCCCCTCCCCTAGTCCACTGATAGAGGAGGTTCTCCTCCCCTTATATCTGACCCTAATGAAGTCTCATCAGGACTGGCTGCATTGTTTTCCTCTGTGGCCTGGCAAGACTGCACCCCCCCAGGGGGAGGTGATCAGAGAGCCTGCCACAGAGTTCATGCCAGAGACAGCCCCTGCTTCCTTTGCTAGGGAACCCACTTGGACACTGAGTCTATGGGCTACATTTGTGCAGGATTTTAGGTCTTTTCCATGCATCGTCCTTGGTTGGGATATCAGTCTCTGCAGGGCCCTGAGGGCTCAGGTTGTTGTTGTTTTTTGTTTTTTTTTTTTTGTTTTGTTTTTGGCTCTGTTGGTCTCCTAGAGTTTGGGGGCAAAGCTGGGGTCTCAAACAAAAGTGTCTGAAGGCACATGCTTTTTAATTTTTTTTTTCCTCACAGAAGCATAGAAGCCCTCTTCCTAGTTCATCCATCTAGTTAAACCCCCCTCTTCCATAGTTCAAGAGCATGGTCCACGGATCCACCTCTTTGATGGGGAGAATGACATGACTGAAAATTACCATGCTTTGCTCCTAAATCCCACTACCTTGTCTGTGTCCCTGACAGTTTTAGACATCACTTCCTCTCAAGTTGCAGTCTCTGGAATCCCTGGGTGGGTGAGATCTCCCTGGGTTTTAGGGACTCAAGTGAGAGCTTGGAATTTCTTGGAAGCATGGTGGCCTCCTCATGTGGATGACTATGGCAGATTCTGGGATGGGAAGAGAGGGGTACCAGGCAGATAATCCAGTCGGTGATTTACTCCCATCTCCAGAAGCAGCACAGAGAAGGTCTGTACTGTCACCCGTGCTGAGTCTTCTGCCCACGGAGCATTCAGGTTTCGCTCCATCCTGTTCACACCCTCATCCTGCTCTCATCCTGTGAATCACCTACCCCAGGGACTCTCTCTCTCTGTCTCTCTGACAGCCAGGGATGGCTCAGGTTTTCTCCAGTTGTTTTCAAAGGTCTCTGTGCTCGCTTTCCTTCTATCTCTATTTGTACTAGTTCATACTTCATCTCCATGTCCCCCTTGTCATTAGTTTTCCTCGACAAGCTCTGAGGATCTTTAGGAATAAAACATTTGCTTCCACTGCCTGGTTCTGGCCCTGGCATCTGATATGCGCTCACTAATCACTCTTGGAATGAATGAATTAATTTGAACACAGACCGAAGCTGCCCCTCAAATGAACTGCTCTGGCCCCTGGTGTGAGCAGATGTCCCAGCTGCTGTGTGCTGGGGCAGGATAGGGCTACTCCCTCCACAGCTGTCCTGGGGTGGGGGTGGAGTGTCTTTATGCTGTGTGGAGCATTCAAACCAGCCTGCCATATGGAGGGCTGATGGTCCATGGTCTATAGTTCCTTTTAGACCTTTTGAGTTTTTTCTGTTGCTGACGGGGGTCACAGGGGACCACAGTAACATCTAGGAAAGAAGGTCATTTCAAGGGAGAGTGTCCACACTGGATGTTGAGCCTCATGTAGATGACATAACCAGTCCTGGCCAGTGGTTTCTGTTCATAGGAGGGGTCAGGAGGCAGTGTAGGGTACCACCAAGAATAAGTTAGTAGGTGTATGTTGTGTCTTTAGACTGCTCCAGGAAACATAGTGGGATGTGAAACCTGAGAGGGACGGCAATCAATTACAGATTTGTTATGCCTTACAGGACACCCAGGGTCAGATTTTCTTCCTTCCATGGAATTCAAACCTGAGATGTCTTGGGAGTCCAGGATAGGAAATATGAAAGATAGCCACCATCATATTGTATTTGAAATATCCCGACCTCTGCCTTCGAGGCACCAACAGCAGGTATCTTCCTTTCTGTCCCGACAGGATGAGATACATGCTCAGAACCACAGATGGTCCAGGAACCTCCAAGACTCATGAATAGATAAAATCAGTCTCTGGCACATTTGATTTGTACTTAAAATGAGAGAAATGAGTTGAAAACAAAATATGGGGGTAAGTCATTATGTTAGCCTATGATTATTACAAAGACTAACACTGAGTGAACGTGGTTGGTGCCGATTGAGGACCTGTCCTGTACCAGGCACTGACTGTTTTCATTTTTTCAGTCCAAGTCTGACAAGGTGTTGAGACAAAGCACAAAGGAAGAAACCCGGGAGCCACCCACAAAGGAAGGGCATGAAACGGACCAGCTAGTTATCTCAGAGCAACGGGCTTACTTATTTCTTCTTCAAATACGTTTGGAAATAGTGATGTCAATAACATTAGATATTTTTATTTAGTATTATTAAAATAGTGTGTCAGATGTTTATGGGTCGGGTGCAGTTTCTTCACCTATTCCACGTTTGTACTTCCAGCTCTCCTCTCTGAGTCTTCGCTTATTGATTTGTGATTGGTGCTCCATCTTCAAATTCCCGTTCTTGGCTGCGAATGGTAGCCCAGCTTATGCTCTCTAAAAACCCAGTGTTTCTGTTTATTCTTTGACAGCTTAACTTATGCACACAACTCCTCCCAGCACCCCTCCCCTTGCCTGCCACCGTCACATGTTTGAACTCCTGATCCTCTTGCCTCAGCCTCAAGCGCTGGGATGACAGGTATGTGCCCCCATGCCTGGCTCCTTATGCTCTTTTGAAAAGTTTACATGTCTTGTAGCATGGTGGATGCTTGGACTCTCTGACCTCCTATCTTACCCTCTCACCTCTTCATGGAGTCTTCCATTGCTTTACTGGATCTGCACAATGCTGCTGATTGCTCCGGTTTGTGGTTTTCACTTGAATGCCTGCTGGGATTGTAGGCTCATGGCTACCTTAGCTGGACGCTGCACATCCCTCACCCAGATGCCGCTCTTGTGCTAGCAGCTCAAGGCTCTTATTGGCTGGGCACAGAAGAGCTCAAGTCCATGTGTTCCAGTCATCATCATGGTCACGTGTTCTGTTTTTTCCTTTTGTTGTGAGTCCAGGTATACCTGCACATCCTGGGTAAATGGTGAAACTTTGAAACCTCATTTTAAACCACTTTTTAATTTCCTTGACAGGTACACAGGATTCTCTGTTTTCATCCTCCTGGGATACTTGTACCTCTTAATGGCTCCTTCTAGTTCTACTGTCTGGTAAATACTCAGATTCAGCCACCCCTCCAAATCATAAACTTTCCCCATTCCTGGTCCAGAGATTTGAAAACAGTTTTGAATGTGTGTGTGCATGTGATGTATGTGTGATATATATGTATATACACGTATGTGTATATACATAGGTATCACAAATTCAAAAATGCTTTGAATGCTATTTTTAAGACTTTGAAAAGGATAGAAGGGTAGGACAAACCAAAACCCAGAAAGTGGTCAATTGATGCTCATTTTGCATTATTTCATTTAATCCTCACAACCCCCCACAGGGCACTTTCATTATTATCCCTTTTTAAATGAGGACTCTGCACTGAAACGATTTGTCTAAAGTCATTTAATTAATAAACAGTAGTAGATTCAATATCTAAACTCAGAAAACTTGAGGGCTTATGCCTTGACCACTACCAAACACTACAGAGCTTTTCAAACCCTTCAACATGATGAATATCATGAATATTCATGAGCTGACTACAGAATTTCCCAGTTGATCTTAGCTTACCCCTGTTAAGATAATGACTCTTTAGAGCCATAAGTTGATAAATATTATTGCAGAGACTGAGTAGGATAAAACTTGAGGAGAAGCCATTGAAGTGGACTGTGTCATGGTCAGCTTTGGCTGGGTAATTCTGCAGTAACAAAGAGCACCTCAAATGTCAATGCTCTTAACAAGAACAAAGTTATGTTTCCCTCTCACATAAATTAGCAGCTGCAGTTTGGCTCTAGCTCTCTAGATGATGTGTCTTTTCACCCAGGCAGAAGAGGTCATCTCAACCCAGGCCATACTTTCCTTTTGAATGAAGGAAGACCACTGTACATGATGGAAACATGAGCCATGGCTTAACTTCTGCATGGACCTGGCATATGCCCACATGTTCCCACTTGCCATTGATCAAAGCATGTCACACAGACATGCCAAAGTCAATGGGATGAAAATGTATGCTCCGTCTCAGATAACAGAAGAACAGTTATCCCAGTGTGAACATAGTCTACCACAGAAAATGGCAGCCACTAGGGGCTCAACAGCAGTAATTTTCAGTTGCCGAGTGAGGGGAGCTAGAGACCATAGTGCAAAGGTTTAGGGAAACACAGGGGCTGTGATGGAGAATAGAAAGCCTGTGAGCTGGGGCTTTACTGGCTTGATATGACTTCGTGGGTCAGCACTAGAGTCCATCCAGCCTAGGACTCAATGATGGAGGACTGTGCAGGGATGTGATACCCACACCTTCTGTGTTAGAAATGTATTGCTGGCTAGCTCATTCTCATTTGCCTTGCACATTCGGAGAGCTCACCCGGCAATAACAAATTGGATCTATTTATATGGCTTCATTCAGTTACCTCCCCCCTTCCAATAGCTCCCTAATCAACAGCTGATCACCCCACTCTATAGCCTGAATGTGATGTCATCGTTGGTATCGTTCAAGAAATAGCACTTAGCAGTTGTTAAGTAGGGGAGTCCATTTTTAGAACATGGCCCTGCTTATCTTCTCTTCTCTTACAAAGGTGATTAAGGTTTATTTTTATTAGATGGAAGCAGTCTCCATTGATCTGTGCAACAAAGAAAAGGGACCAAAAAGGACATTTGGATTAGTGAGAGAGAAGGCTAGCCCTTTCCTTGCTGTCAACCAGGCAGCCCACATGGTACCTCCATGGGCTTGTTCATGGAAAAATAGAGGCAGAGCTGTCTTGCTTTGATAGAGGTAGCAAACTCTGAGATCAGAGAATGCGGCTCCCTTATGTCAAGCCCTGCGGCTTTGGGGATCTGAGTTCTGAGACGGGACTGTGGGAGTAACTCTGAGCCAGCTCAGACTGTGGCTCCTCAGTTCTCTTGGGGTGGAATGTATGCTTCCTTCTCTCCATTATATTCTGTACCCCAGGATCCACAGACTCTCATAAGAGGATTCGTTGTAATCATACTCACTATCCACACACCCAGATCATGTTAGTTTCCCATTGCTGCTGTACTAGACGTCTTAATGCACTGTTTGCTTTCAATAACATGGGTTTATTGTTTGTAGGTCGAGAAGTCAGGAATCTGAAATGCATCACATGGGGCTACAGTGAACTGTGGTGTTATCTGGGTACACTCGTTCTGGAGACTCTCTGGGGGGCTCATTCCTTTACCTTTTCCATATGAGCGGGGTTCTTGGCTCATGACTCCCCCCTCTGTCTTCGAGTCCAGCAATGATGGCCTGGCCTGTCTCTCGTGATTCCATCTCTCTAGTTCTGAATCCTTTGCCATCCTCATCACCATCCAGGGATCCTGTGGTTGCCCTGGGTCTATCCTGATGACTGAGATGATAACCACTTTAATTCGAAGAAAGAATCAGAGATAACTTAAAGCAAGTGACTATTTCCATCTGAAACTTTGACTCATCTTACCATGTCACCTAATATAGTCACACATGTTTTTTAGGATTATGAAATATATCAGAATGCTATCATTCTGCTGCTCCCTTTTCTCTTGTCAAATATACAAATATGTTTTTTTGTGTGTGCATGTATTTATTTGTGTATGTATATGGCTGCGTGTGTGTGTGCACGTATGTGTGTGGAGGCCCGAGTTGGACATAATGCATCTTTCTCAATCTTTTTCCACCTTAGTTTTTGAGACAGGTCCTCTCTGAACCTGGAGTTCATGGATTCAGCTAGAATGGCTGGCCAAGAAGCCCCAGAGGTCCTCCTGTCTTTGCACCCACCCCGCCTCGGGAATTAAGGATCTAGGGGGCTACTCCTGGCTTTTATGTGGTACTGAGGACAGAGCTTGGGCACTAGGGCTGCACAGCAAGCATTTTTCCGACTGAACCATCTCTCTAGCCCCAGAAAACCTTTATCTTCTAAGAAATTCCTACCAGTCAGGGACATAAGAGGAACATCTCATTAATCACACACACACAGTTGTAATTTAACCTTACTATACTTTTAAAGAGTGTGTTGGCCTCTGCCATAATGTTATTTTCTCCAACTTCTCGGCCCCTTGCTCTCTTGATGGTTGATACTTTCATCATGTTCTGATTCATCTCTTTTCCCTTCTGCTTTTTCCTTTGTGTCTGTGCGCACATGCATGTATATGTGTGTGTGCATATGTGTTCATGTTTGTTTGTGCGCAGGCGCACACGTGTGCATATCGCTGTGGAGACCGGAGAACAACCTCAGCTGTCATTCCTCAGGTGCAGTCCATATTGTCCTTTTGAGACAGGGTCTCATTGGCCTGGAACTTGACAAGTTGAGTAGAGCAGTCAGCCAGTAAATTTAGGCATCTGCTGTTTCCATCTCTTCAGTGCTGCAATTACATGCATGTACCACCATGCCTGTCTGGTTTCTTCCTTCCTTCCTTCCTTCCTTCCTTCCTTCCTTCCTTCCTTCCTTCCTTCCTTCCTTCCTTCCTTCCTTCCCTTTCCTTCTATTTGTTTCTGTTTATTTTTTACTTGTTGAAGTGATACTTGGATATGCTTATTATAAATTGTTTCTCCAGATTGAATCCAAGTTCTGGTGCTTGCAAGGCTTCCTGGATGAGCCATCTCTTCTTCCCACCTTTCTAAATTTTCTAAAAATATGCAGCCTTTCTGCTCTGTTCTGTAGGGCAGCTGATTTGCTTGAATCTCTTCCCCGAACACTACTTAGTTCTAGGACCATCTCCTTTCACGAGTCATTTTTAATGGTTCAATATTAATGTTGACTTTGAAAGTAGTACGTATTATTCATTTGAGTGACTGCCCCCACTTTTTGGCACACTTTGTATTTTGCATCTGAGGTGACAGCGTAGTATCATCTGTATACTGTACAACCTTCAGGGAATGTTGCCATGGCAGGCTTTGTTCTTACAGAAACTAGTTGATTTTGCAATGTGATTATAGAGAGACCTTGAGCTGATCAATTTATGTTCCAAAGAAGAGGCCTTGGGGTTCTTTTGGTCTTTGAGGCTGGATTATTGTAGTACTTGAAGAGACACTACTTGTATGAAAGGACTCCAAGGATTTCTCAGTCTTATGTTCCCTAGGGAAGGCTACAGGGGAGAGAAACCCAGGAAAGGTACCTGCTCTGGGCACAGCTTAGCTGAGATTCTAGGACTTTGCTGGCATTCCAGAGCCTCTCTTGGGACAACATCGAGTCATATGAAATCAACTTTAATTACTATCATCGATCACTTTACGTGTCAACTTGTCTGAGCCACAGGATGTCCAGAAATCTCATGAACATTATCGTGAGGAGTGTCTAGGAGGAAGTTTCCAGGAGAGGTTAGCATTTGAATTGGTAGAGTGGCCAAGCAGGCAAGCCTTTCCCATGTGGATGAGCCACATTTGATCACTGAGGGGCTGAGATGAACAAGAAGACAAGGAAGGGGAGGGGACATCCCCTGTGACCATGCTGTTCCTGTTTTCTGGGATCTGCAACACGGTCTCTGAGTTCCATGACTGGCTCTCCTGGGGCTCCAGCTCATGGTCAGCAGCTTGTGGGACTTCGTGGTCTTCACCATTATGTGAGCCAATATTTTATGTTACTCCTTCCCATGTCTCTTTGTCGCTGGTCTCTCTCTTACACATACACACACACACACACACACACACACACATAAAGAGAAAAAGAGAGAGAGACTGATTACCTATCTGGAGGCCCCTGACTAATGTTAGATATTAATATTAAACATATAATTATATAATATAAATTATAATATAAATTATTAGTACTAATATTACATAATCTTTGCTTTCAAAACTAACTTCAGTTGGCAAAGCAAGCAAAGGGTTGTCTTATTTTCCTGACTCAGGTTACTGCATCAGATTGGGCCAAACGTTATCCATCTGAGCGCTTCCCCTTCTTTCCTTCTGCTTCTGAGCATATGCCAGGCTTTACCAAGGCATTATGTACATCACAACAAGCCAACAGAATCAACCCCTTCTAGCATTCGGCAGGCCCAACTGACATAGCAACACCAGCTCTCATAAATCAAAGCAGCTCATATACAAAAAGGTGCAATGGGAAGGGTGTAGGTGCTCTGAGAAGGGAAAGTAACAGGGCTAGATTAGCATGGAGCTGGTGATTAAGGGATATTTTATTTCCTGTGAAGTTTGGATGATTAGAAATCAGCTGAGTGACAGTGGATATGGGGAAGGCTTTCTACCATAAATACAAAGACTTCTTGGTAGGAAGATCCTTGGAGTATTGAGGAACAAGGGAGGATAATTGGTGTTTGACAGAGGTCAAGTTATCTGCAGCTGGAGTAGATGTCACCTGCTGGAAACAGCATGCAGGGGCAGGCCAGTTCCTAAGAACATTTGTGGGAGAAGAGCAGGGCATGTGATTGAAATTGACAGAACACTTGGCACCTGCTTTGCTCACTGCCAGGAAGTCCCAGGTAATTCTGGGGAAGGTCGGAATGCCTTCCTTTGCACAGGGTCTCAAGGGCTCTTCATTGGCAAATCCCTAGTTAAGACAGTGAAGCTAGAAGTCCTTAGAGTAGATCTGGGGGAGAGAGGAGGTGGGAGGACACTGGGAGCAGTGGAGGGAGGGGAAGCTGCAGTCAGGATGTATTATACGAGAGAATAAATAAAAATAAAAATAAAAATAATAAAAATAAATACAGGCTCATCTTCCAGTAACCCCCATTGCACGCTTGGCATCAGTGATTGCAGTCATGAGGAAGACTGTGCAGTAATGCAAGAAAAAGTTCATAAGCAAATAGCAGGAAAAAGGAAAGCAAGATATTTAATGGTGGTTTTCTTTGATATTGATATAAAAATCTGCCTTAGAAAGATACGAATGTGACAACACCAGAGCTTTGATGTGGTTGTCCTAAGACCCTGGGACCATGGGTAATGGGTTTATAAACAGAACTAGGAAGGTAACTCTACGGCAGGGCTCTTGTCCAGCACATATGAGGTCTTGGGTTCCATTTTCAATACCATAAAGAAAACAGCAATAAGTGAAAAATAAGATTGTGTTTTATTGAGGTTAGCACATATCTGCTTTTGCACATGACATTTTCTGTGGATTATCTTCTTTAACCTTTTTTTTTGTTTGTTTGTTTTGGGGATAGGGTTTCATTGTGGAGCCCAGGCTGGCTTTAGACTCACAAGCCCCTTCTTGGGGTTTCCAGGGCAGGATTACCTGTATGACTCCAGGTCTGGTTTATTTAAGTGAAAAGCCCTATGAAGTGAGTACTAAGTAAGGAAAGGCAATGACCAAGCTGGGGATAGCTCAATGGTTTCCTCAGAGTTAAACAAGTGAAGTGTTGGAATAGGCTGACTGTGGTCACAGCTCTCTCACGTCACTGGTTGATATAGCTTGGAGGACTCTGTGAGAGCTCTACTTAGAGACTAGCTTCAGGTCCTACCTCCACCAAACTGCTTTCTGCCTGTGTGGATGTTTCTGCTCTGTACATTTCATAGGAATGTAAACATAAAATATGTGACATTTTGACCTCGCTTCTTGACCTCAGTGTGGGTTTCCATGCTCATCTATTTGGCAGCCACCGGCATCGGCACTCTGTTCTTTTCTAGGGCTAATTAACAGTTCATTACACAGATATTCCTCTTAGTCACTTACCAGTTGGTGACATAGTTTTTGGGTCCCCCTTTTTGCTCTTTCATTCGAACCCTTGTTGGATTTTTCCAGTGACTGATAACATGTAACGCTTTCCATGTCATTAGTGGCCATTTATTTTTGAAACACATAGAATTAAAATATGTTTTTAGTCAAGATGGAATTATTGCCTTTCTTTTCTTCCTCTAGCAACTTCCGGGCATCCTCCCTCCATCCCCTCCTGTGCTAGCCGGCTCTCAAGCAGATAGCCTTTTCCCTTGAGCATCATTTTCTTAATACACAAATATATGAATACAATTTGCTGAGTGTGTTCTTGTTGGGGGTGTATATACGTTTTCAGGGTTGACCACTTTGCACTGGACAGATAATAAGGGTACTTAGCCCCAGGAGAGGCTATTTCTCCTTTTCCCAGCAGCCATCAGCTACTTGTAGTTCTTTGTTAATGGGTGGGAATCCTATGGGATTGTCTCCCTTGCACAGATGCCCATTTGATATCTTCTGTGGAAAAACAAATGTCTGTTAAAGCCTTTTGCCAATTTCAGATTTGTTGATTTTCCTATTGTAAGAGTTCTAGATAAATGACTCTAGATAAATGATTTGCAAATATTTCTTCTGGTTCTGCATTTTAAAAGAAAGAATCATGCATCTGTTCTCCTTTTCCTGCCCCTTTCAAGTGACACAGGAGGATAGCCATGTGCGCTTGCCATTGGATGGAGGGATGGCATACTGGCTAGTCTTGTGAAACTTGACACAATTTGGAGTCATTTGGAAGGAGGCAACCTCAATTACAAAGTATCCCTGCCAGATTGGCCTGTGGGCAAATCTGTGGCTCATTTTCTTGACTGATGATTGATGTGACAGGATCCAGCTCACTGTGGCTGGTGGTCCTGGGTGCTCTAAGGAAGCAGGCCTAGTGAGACATGGGGAAGCAGGTCAGTAAGCAACATTCCTCCATGGCCTGTGCGTCAGTTCTTGCCTCCAGGTTCCTGCCTTGAGTTCCTGCCCTGACTTCCTTGGATGAAAAACTATCAGCTGTAAGATGAAGCAAAATCTTTCCTCCCTAAGTTGCTTTTGGTGTTTTATCATATCATTGGAAACCCTATCAGGTGGGGTGGAGGAAGGAGGTACAAGGGAAACAAGGCCCTTTGAAGGCAGATGGAGTTATGAGTGGGTCTAGGGGAGGACCAAGGCTCATTACACCCTTTGCATTTTGGTGGGAGCTGGGAACCATCCTGGTGTTCACCCCAGTCCTGTGGTCATGGGAGTGGGTGTTATTGGGCTATCTTTGTGGAGGGAAACAAAGCTAAAATGAAGGCACAAGATGATCATCGTGGACCAGAGCCCTGAAGAATGTGGACCTTCAGCACTGTTGCCCATATTTTTTGGTGATCTTCCTTGTGATTCATGTTCTCCTATGACATGGAAGCTGAACGAAATCCAGAGGCAGCTGACAGGCTAATATTTAAGCATGTTTGAACAGAATTTTCTCTTTAGTGGGGAGAGAGTCCTTAACAAAATCAGATTAGATTTTTGGGGGCATCAGAATTCTAGGAAGCATGGCTGATTAACCCACGGGTAGCTGGCCTCACCCCTAGAGTTGATCGTAAGGTAGGTCTATGATAGAGCCTAAGAATTTGTATAGCTAATCAGTTTCCAGCGGGGGAGTGGGGTGGGGTATCCAGGCTGACAATTTTGGGAGCACCGTCCTTATTGAGAACAAAGAATAGTGAATGTTCACACTTACAAAACTTGTAACTGTGGTGTAAATATTCGAGGCATACTCTTCCACTAAGAAACTCAGACGGTGCAAATGTGAGCGTCTCTCCACTTCAGTCACCTGTCCCACCATTGTTCCTGCCACACTCGCTGGGTGCAGCCTCTGCTGGCAGGTTGTGCTGCATTATTAAGATCATGTTCCGTACTCTGAAAACACTGTTTATAAATACAGGCGCAGCTCTGTGTTAGATTCTAATCCTCACGAACATAAGCTTGTTGTACATATCCTGTCCTGCAACCTGTGTGTTTTTTTTCCCCACTCCCTGTCTTAAAAGTCTTCCCCAAAGACTGAAGTATGGATTGACATCAGATCTTTTCACACAGCATCGAATCCTTACTTTCCTACAGCTCCCCTAGTAATTTGTAATATAGTCTTATTTTCTCCATAGACATAAGAATAGAACATGGACAAGGATGGTGCGAATAATAGAGCATTTGAAAGAGCAGTGAGAAGAGTCATGGCATTTATTGAGGGACTGTTAAATGTCAGTGGTATATAAATGTCTGTGCATCGTTTTACTTGATACCTCTATGGGATAGACGTCACACCTGTAGTTTACAGATGAGGAAATTGAGGCTGAGACTGAGGAAGTAACTGTGCTCAGGGTGTTACATGCAGTAGGGGAGAGAACCAGAGTCTGAATGCAGTCAGGCTTGCTCCAAGCTGGTACTTCTAATGATCACCCCTTAGTGTTTCCACGTGTTGATTCAGAAGTATTCTTCAGAAGCCACAGGAGTCACACTCAGTGCTAAGCAGAAAGAGCCTCGCATGAACAGTTAGATAATGATGTGCTAGTCTGAGGTGAGCACTGTGTTTGGGAACTGTTGGCATTGGGGAACCCAGATGCCCACACAATGTTCCCAGGACATGATTGGGTGGCACAGGCATAACACAGTGGCACTGGCTGGCTCAGCATGTCTTTTTCTGTACCACTTTCCATATGAGGCATGTGGATTTCTCATCCTTTTCCCCAGCCCGGTGTAGAACCCATGTATCACTTGTTGGGTGTAACAGCTATGATGTGTTTGATTAAAAAAAAAATAGAAAAACCAATTTACATTAGTTTAAATGACTAAATTCTTTGGCTCATGTAACCGAGCCAAAGACAGTTCACAGATATGTATCAGGTGTGGTCCGGTCAGGGCGTTACCTGGGCTACCTAATATGTGTGTTGTTTCTCTGACATGTTTGCTTGGCAAGGTTGAACTGCATTTTTCAGAACCTCCTTTTTGCTGTGTGTTTCTTGCTGTATCACAAATGTCATGGTCAGGCAAGACTGACAGGGTAGAAAAGCAGCAGCAGCTGTTGGTTTGGGTTTTGACACTCAGGAAGAAGCTCAGTGATTGGGACAGACACACAGAGTTCAGGGAAGAGTGTAATTGTCCTGTGGCACAGCTCAGCCTCTGTCATGATCTGGGAAGCTGTGTCTGGGGGGCAGGGCTCAGAGGAGCATCTCAGGAGGGTATGAGCCCATGGTTAATCAACTCACTTCTTCACCCCACTGTGACACTTGTGTATTCCGAGGGAGAAGATTCCCTGTCAGGGCATGGTGGTCTTTGGAAACACCTTGCTCCAGGTTTCTTGGTGTCTCTTGGTTTACCCTTGGCAGAGAGCTCCACACTGGGTGAGGAGTCCTTACTGCCCTTGAGGAAGAATTTGGTTTCTGACTTTCCTAGCAATCCCTTGTACCTGGAACTGGCTCTTGGCATCTGTGTGGGGTGCTCCCTCACTGTTACCTTGCCTATACTCATGGAGCTGTCCCAGGATCATGGACATTACCTGGAGCCAATTTCATACCCACAGAATATTAGTAGCATGAAGATTCTTTGGTCAATACAGCTTCTGGTGAACTCAAGTGCAATGGGGGCAGCCATCTGAAAGAGATGGTTTTGGAAAGATGGACAGAATTTGGGAGTCAGGAACTAAATGAGCCCCCAAAGAGGCAATGTTCTAAATACAGACTCAAGGGCAAGAGCATAGTGTTCTGGTGCTGGGGGAGGTGTATGAACATCAGCCCTGGTCTTGACACTGCCGGTGTGGCCTCAGTAGGGGATAATGCTGTGAGCTCGCCAGAGCCAAATAAAAAGGAAATCTGGGTTGATAAGTGGAGAGAGACTTCCTTAGGCAATATGAACCAAAGTTGATATGAACCAAATATGAACCAGTCTATATGAACCAAAGAATGGAAGCTATAGAGTCTTTGGCCTTGTCATAGGCAAACTGAGGCATTGGCAAGGGCTCTCAATGTGACAGTATTTTGAGAGCTTTCCCTAAGTCATTCATGGTTCTTGGCAGAAGGCTGTTTCCTAGAACTCAGAAAGTGGGAAGAATTGCTTACCATTGTGTTTCCTAAAAACCTTATTGTGTGTGTTTTGCTGCTTGATGCCCCCTTCTAACAGTGCCCTGGTGCCCCCAGCCCCCAGTGCCTGATTGAGTGTTGATATGTGTAAATTCATGTGCATATCTGCAGAACTAGGGGCGCAGAGAAGAAAGTGCATTTTAGAAAGAGAGAGGAAATATGGCTTTTTGCCGCGTGTGGCCCTGAGGCTGCAGCCTAGCAGAGTGCTGGCCTGTTCTAGCTCATTTTTATGTTTTTATTCAGAAGCTTCTGTACCGGAGCTGATGGCAGAAAATGTGTGGTAAAATGCGGGGAGGCCGCTGGGTAATGGCCCCTGTAAAGTGTTAATTGCCTATTGAGACTGCAGACTTTGTCGATGCCAGGGATCTGAGCTATTGACAGGCCCTTATTTATTCTGGGCCCACAGAGCGGGCTCCTCCTCTGTACGGGCTTCCAATCAGTCACGCTTCCCTGGGCCCGACAAGAGGCACCAGTCGATAAGTCTGTTTGCAACCTTAACCCTTTGAAGGTGGCAGTGTGCTCCATGGGTCTGCCTGGTTCAAATGTTTCATCACCAGGGGGACCTCTGCAGGCACAGTGGCTCTGAGGGAGAGACCCTGCAGGCCTCCAGCAATGCTGAGCAGCTCTGGAAACTTCCGTTTCCCAGGCTGGTTCTATCTCCACCATTTGGGAAGGTGAGTAGCCCCCACTTGAAGGGCTACCCTCAGAAAGGCTGGGTGAACTCTGATCAGATTGATGCTCCTGTATTGCAGGCTACACCAAGGACTCACATTGTGATAGCATTTGGGGAGGAAGAGAATTGAAGGGAAAGTTAGGTTGAAGTGGGTGCTTGGGTGAGTCCTAGCCCAAGCTGGCTGGTGGTCCTAAGAGAAAAGTTGAATGCTCAGCCCACATGAAGGCAGCTTAGATGAGCCAGGGAGAGAGGCCCCAGAGAAGCCAACTCCACCCTCACCTTGTCTTTCCTATCAGGCCTGTTTAGTTCGGAGCACTTACATACACTGCTGGCTGTCATTTAGGCCACTTGTTACCTGGTGCTGCCCTTTGGAAGTTGCATGCTGATCTCAGCAGTCACAGGTCTTTTGGTGGAGGCTGCAAATCCAGAAAATGGGAGTGACAGAGGGAGGTGTTAGCTATTGTCCCGGGTACGAATGAGCTTGGGCAATTCAGGCTTAGGCAGGCTGGTTCAGGCTCCTCCTTTGTAGGACTTCTCAGAAGCTAGAACATGGCAATAGGCACTGGATACCCTAAAATGCAAATGCACCCCACTGTTGGTGAGCCATGCTGGGTGAGGAGAGCTGTCTCCAGAAAGGGGTTTCTGGTTTATGATGTTCTGTTTTGTAAAGGGTAGCAACAAAGCTTGGGAGACATTCTGAAGTTCTACGCTAAGATGGGGGTGGGAATGAGGATGTGGTAGGAGAGGGTACTGGACTTCAGGATCCACTCGTTAACCCATTTTGACCAGTATCCCTCCATACCCTTGTGTCTCGATAACCTGGTGTACTCTAGGGCTCTAAAAAGAACCATGCTGGGACCTGGTGTTCTGGAGGTTGCCAGAATGGATAAGGATTGTGACACTGGGACTTCCCCAGGGTCCCTGGTGTAAGGCCACGTGTAAGTCTTTCCTCTACACCAGCCATCACGTCTGACGGTGTGAATATCTGCATCTTCCATGGTGAGATACCCTGGGTCAAGCCCTCATGATTTAGTTTTCTCTTTCCTTCACTTGCCAGCACAGTCCTGACATGCCCGAGTCAGTGGGCTGTCTCAAGCAACTGGGATTCTTCGCTTTACGGGAAAGAAACAGAGAGAAAATGGGCGAGGAAGAGAGAAGGAATATAACTTGAGAGTCAAAGCAGCTTACAGATTCTTGGGGTCTGGGGGAATGAGGAGAACCGGAAGCCTCCAGGCTGCAAAGCCCACTCCTGTGTGGACTACCACCACTAGAGAGCATGGTACCTCCAGAAACACAGGCTGCGTGTGCCTGGCAACGGCCCAGCCCTGTGCTGATTGCCTTCTCCCGCTTTCTGGCAACACAGGATGGGAAGAGGGGACTTGGATGGAGCTCAGTCCTGCCTCAGACACTTCACAATCTTAGGCCTAATTAAAACACCACAGACGGTTTGAACCCCGCATTAAAATTTGATGAGGAATTGATCAGCCAAGCAAACAGGAAATTTAGCTGTGAGTGAAGGTAATGTTTGCTCAAATGTGTAATGAGGCCCACGGGGAATATTTGTGGGGACCTCCGTTGTGTCTGGAGATGCTCCTACATTTCAATTTCATCTTCCCCATGTACCGTTTCTCTCCCAGCAGCCCCGGATGCTTCCAGGGGGAACAGAAAGAAAAAAAAAGTTTTTGTTTGATAAACTTTCCTTTGAAAGCTCAAGGAAATCTAAAATTGTAGCTCTGTCCCGGGAAAGTAGCATAGGAGTGTCAGATTTGAGCCAGGGTCATGTACCTGACCTTGCCTGCAAACACATAGTGCAAACACTAACTAATGAGGAGTCACTGAGTGCCCACTGTGTGGCTGCCATCGGCTAGATTCTAGAGATAGATGGGTACATACAATAATTTCAGCCCTTGCCTTCATGGTTTTCCAGATGAGATTGAGAGGTTCTGAATGTCAACTTTCCTGTCTGTAAAATGGGAATATTGGTGTGTTTTCATGAAAAGTGGGGGTAGTTGAATGAATTTAATTAGAAAATATGTACAAAATCCAGTGGACGGGGATTTTGGGGAAAAATGAGACAGTTATATTATGTAGTCCAGGCTAGCCTCCAACTCTGTTCCCCACCTCTGCCTCCTGGGTGCTGGTATGTGCCAACCCTCCTGGGTAGGCTGACCTATATTTCATGTCAGGTAAAGGTCCGTCTCTGTCCTTCCTCCTGTGCCTGGGTGAACACAAACGCTGAGGGCTTTTCTCTGGCTTCGTGTCTCTGGAAGTGACCTAGCTTGGTGTTCACTCACATATTGTCACCGCTGGTGGGTGCAACCAAGGCCACGGGCAAAGCGAGTCACAAGGCTGACCTACTTACCAGAACTGCAATTGGATCAGAAATTCTATCAGAAAGATCAAGCAGCAAGTGCTCCTGGGTCATGTGGGGTGAGAGGAGTCTCTGACCTGAGAATTGTGCCTCACAGATTAGGGAAGAACACGGGGGACTTAAAAAGACCCTTCAGCCACAGCCACAGCCGGAACAGAGGACCTCAAAGCCACTTCCTTTCTTTGCAGCTTTCCCAATCGCATTCGCCATTGACCTAAATGGGAGGGGGTGCCCCTTGGTGTTCCCTCCCTCTCCATCATTCTCCTGCTACCCTCGCCCCCACTGCCCCTTATTCTTATTCTCACCCCGTCTCCACATCCACTGTGGCGGCCCATTCCCCATCTCCGTCCTCACCTCCCTTCTGCATCCACAGTGGCCTCCCCCTCGCCTCCATTCTCATCTTAACCTTGCACCCACTGCCACCCACCCTGATCTGCTTTCTTACCTTCATCCTGCACCCACCTGTCAGTCACCCATCTCTTATTTTCACTCTCACCCCATGCCCACATCCACTGCCTCACATTTCTCGTTCCTCCCCTCACCCTATCCCCTGTCCAATAGTCACAATTAATTCCCATTCCTAAATCCATCTCTCCTTGACCCCATTCATCTCCTATACTGTCACCAACATCATCAATATTATCTCCATCACCTTTGGCATGAAGCATTCACACATTGGGTTGGGTTTAAAAGAATGCATGCTAAATGGCTCTGATTTCAGAAAGCATCCCACGAAATGCCAGAAGACAATTCCTGACCTAAGCAAAAGGGGCCATTACAGTGTTGGTGTCACTTTAACATTCTCTTGGCAAATAGATCATTAGATTTTTCAAAAGGGTGAGGCTGGGGACTCACATCTGGCTTCTCAACAGCTGCCCCTCAGATACACACAATCTTGTCAGAGAAGTGCATGGCTTCCTGTGTTGAAGATAATATGGGATGCCACAAAAGGGGACACAGACATATGGGGTTAGCCAAATGTAGCCTACAGACAAAGCCTTCAATATACCCAGGGGACAACGGCCCTGATATGACCAGGTAGGAGATCTCACGGCTAGGGGAGCCGTGTGTAACCCCAGTCCTGAGCATAGCTGCCTGTAATGGGAAACACTTGCTCAGGAGACCTGTTGAGCACTGAATATGATTTTCAATTGTTTTTTTATTATGAGCTAGACATTTTTCATTTAATTTTATAGATGCTATTGCATTTATAGTCTGTGAGAAAGCTATAGATTTATACACAAGTAGATTTTTATATCTTATGTAACAAGATATAATGCTTTTGATTCTTTCAAAATTTACAGTGGTAACATTTATAAATAATACCCACTTTAATCTCTTGCTGCCTCAAGTGGAACCTCTACTGGGATTAATGTATTCAGATTTTCTATATTTATCGAATCAGTTCTGGTCATAACTGTGATTTTTCTGGAAATTATCTGCAGTGTTTTTTTTTCAAGGTTATTTGCATATAGCTGCGTAGCAGTTTCTGTCCTAATTAAAAGCTACCTTCACTCATCCTATCGTATCCCCCGTTCCTTCTTGTAGGTATGATGCCGGTGAGTGGGTGCCTGTGTGCCCCAGAATGTGTGTGGAGGTCAGGTGACAACTCTGTGCATCATTTCCCTCCTTCCACCTCTGTGTAGGTTTCAGGAGTCAAATGGTTTTCAGGCTTGCCTAGCAAGCACTGAGTTATGCTGCTGACTTTCTCTTTCACTCTTAAATGCATGAAACTCAAATGTCACACTCTTAAGAGAATCAGGATTTTGTTTTTATTTTTTGAAAACGAAATCACCGCATTGTGAGGGCTCTTGAGTATTTGTCTCACCCATCCAGGTGCCAATCCTTATTTCCTGTTATAGGTCAGGGAGGAATTTGGAATGTTACTGATTTTATGTCCTGCCTTCTAGAGAAGAGCACAGCTAACATTTGGGGGAAGAAAAACGTCAGTTGCTTTTCCTATGCGTGTACAAGCTTCATAAGCATAATTTTATCCTCACACACTGAGATGAGACCATATTGTCTATTGTTTTCCACCTCAATGTCTTCCTAAGCACATTCTTGAGTGACTTCCTAGTAGTTCCACAATATGGGCGAGCCATATGTTTCCTGGTTATTTTATAGACAGGTTGATCCATTCATTTGTCACCAGAAGTAACAGTGTGATGAATGTTTTTGTAAATAAATATTTGTTCACAGTTCCGATTGTTTCCTTAGGATAAAATCCTTAAGTGGGCATGAACAGTTTCCAGTGTCTTTGATACAGATTGCTCCATCACCCTTTAGGAACTGGTACTAATTTACACTCCCACCTGCGGCCTAAGAGCACCACGCTCCCTCAGCTGTCACCAGAGCTGAGTTTTCTTTAATCTTTGCAAATTTAATAGATTATAAACTGCCTCTGTTTGAATGTTTTGATCATTAGTAGGTGAGCCCTTTAAATAGCCTTTGTCTGTGCCAGTGTGGCGTTTTCCTGTCATTGGGTCATTTTCTTGCTTCTGCACTTGGCTCCTCATTGCCCTGAAAGGCATCAAACTTGTAAGAAAACCTTATGGGTGCTGACCTATATTTGGAATTATTCTTTCTCAATTTGTTCTCTGATTTTTAATTTTTAAAAATGTCTTCGAGATTTGTTCTTTGTGCTGTTCTTCGTGAATTCTGTGATGAGATCACTATTGATTCTAGTTCAGAATTTGGGCCATCCTGGAGGGTTTGACACAAAGTTACTAATCTCTCTGGTAGAGGAATGCCCTGGCTTTGTCAGGGGAGAGCATACTCTCTGAAGGAGGCCACAGATTTGGAGAGCTTGAGAACGGAGCAGCTATAGTAGATGGTTTCTTGGCCAGGCTTCTCATCACTCTGGTCCAGCCCCTTGCGATATTGGAATGGCAGCTGTCATGCAGGTGCCATCCACAGCCCTGTCCCTCTAAGCCTAGAGTCTCCTCTTTTCAATGTAAATCTCTATTTAAGATGTGGTTCAGTAAGCCATGGAGTGAGACACACAGTGTCTCCCAGAAGCCTCACATCTATCTAATGAGAAAGGTAAAGACAGACTTTGCAGAGCAGTAGAATGAAGTCCACAGGCATAAGGCAATCTACTCAAGGTGTCTGTGGGACTGAACCAGAATTCTTTGCTTTGTATGATTTCTTGGGCAAAATTATAGCCAAAGACTGGAGTGCCCAAACCTAAGGCCGGTTTCTTCCACACCTCTGCTTTCCAAGTGTGTGTGTGTGTTGTGTGTGTGTGTGTGTGTATTTCTAGAGAAACCACGCTCATGAATGAGGCTACTTTCCCCTCTATCAGCTAAACTATGTGGCCAAGACACCCTGACATTAGTGGATCTCACGTCACTGCCTCATTCCCTGAGGGTGTCACCAACAGTGTCTTCCTCCAAGTGTGAACCCTAATACTGGCTCCTTCATCAACCTTCCGTACCATGGAGACCCCAGCTTAAGGCTTCAGCTAGCTGTGCCCGGCCTTTCAGAGAAGAATGATTCCAAGAGATGAAAGCAGCAAAGAACACTTTCGGCTTGTTTCTCATCATTCAGTAGATGGCCTGTTACAGGGCTGTCTGGCTTCTAAAGTGCCTCACCATTCTTGAACTTAAAACTTTTGACTGGCCCTCTTCCCCGTACCCTATACGTATTCCTTACTCTGGGTACTTCTGCATTATAAATAATGCCCATGTTCTGCGTTATAAACAACCAAAACTAGCTTTTGCTAAAGTTGACCAAAAGAAATCTGTTGGAAGGCTACTTGGGAGCCGGGGGTTGTCTGAAGCCAAGAACTCACTCGCTTTCAGCCACCCCCGGTCTTCACCTCCTGATGATGCCGGAAGGAGAAAGATGATGCCTCTGACTTTCCAGGTGCAGGTGCTGGAGTCAACTTCTCACCCAGGGAAGCTGCACCTCCCTCAAAGGAAACCAGAGATAGGACCATCCCTGGGCATGCACTGTGGAGGTCAGCCTCATGCATCTTCCCAGAGCCAAATACCACCCATCCTCTGAGCCCTTAGGGCTGTGCCCTTCTTTTTCTCCAGGTCCTCTGTCTTTTTTCCTGAAACTTTATTTTCACTATGTACCACCCCTTGATACCCAGCTTTCTTCTTGTTCACCCAAGTACGTAGTCAGGGGCCAGAGTTCTGCTCCTGTAATAAGAGCTTGGATGCAATTGATTTCTCTGGAGGTTTTCTCAGAAAGCAAAGATGAGGAAAACAATCAGCACATGGAAGACAATCCAAATACGTGGCATGGTAAGGGTTACAATCTTATAGTTGTGGGCAACTGTAGCTCAGTTCTGCTAGGGCTCCCTTGAGATGCTATTCGTCCTGTCACTTCTAAGTCTTCTCATTGACTTATTTCACTGCATGTTATGTGCTTCCAGTCTATCTGTGTCGCCAAACATGCTGGAGTTTCATTCTTTTTTTTATGGCTGGGTAATATTCGGTCAGTGAAATACACACCATGATTTCTGTATCCATTCATTGGTCCTGTTGGAGAATAGGAGGGAGACTGGACGTTTACCTATGTACTCCCTTACTTACTTCTTTAGAAGTGGCCTCTGAGAATGCTTACAGTGGTGTCAGGTGGTGTGTAGATTCAAGGAGTCCTGGGAAGCTGGCGAGATGGCTTAGCTGTGAGGCTCACAATAATGTTCTCCCCCAAAGAAATGCTGGGTAAAGGCCGCAGAGGGAATGTGAGAGAAGCCACGAGAGAGAAAGTGCCAGTGCCCAGAGACATCCCCCTAACACCGCAGGTGACTCAGCAGCATGTGTCCTGGGGAAGAGGCTTTTTATCCACTATGCAAATGAGTCAGTTCACCTCAGTGGAAGGCTGCATGGGCAGTGCCCCAGAAAATTAATGGGAGCCCCCAGTACCTAACCAGCCTTCCAATTCCAACAAGCTCTGCCTATCCCATCTGTGTCAAAATCTCTGTTGAGAAAGTCAAGGTCCTCAGTAGGCTGCTTGTAAAGGACTGTGGAGCTGGCTCAGTGGAAAAGGTGTTTTATACGCAAGAGCGAAGGACAGAGTTCGGATCCCAAGAACCCATGTAAAGCCGAGCAAGTGGCCCACCTGTAATTTTAGCCCTTAGGAATGGACAAAGGGTTTCCTGGGCCAGGCTGGCTTCTCCAGACAAACCAAATGAGCAAGCTTTGTGTTCAGTGACGGACCCTGCCTCCACATATAAAGTGAAGAGCCATCAAGGAAGACACTGAAATCAGCTGCTGGCCTTCACATGTATGTGCACACATGTTGCATGTGCACCTGCACATGTGCCCACACACACACACACACACACACACACACACACGTCTACAGGCAAAAATTAAAGTGTACACTTACACATTTCTGGGGCTGCACATAATTCATATACATCTCACTCCTTTCATTTCTGACAGGTGCACGGATTACACAAAACAAACCTCCAATATGACAATAACCGGGACACTCAGTGTGACATAGTACAGACAGGACTATTGATGAAGGCGTGGTTAAAGCTGCACACCCATGGAAGGGAGCTTATTGACTTCTTCCCATCATCATTGTCCTTCACACTGTCTCTGCAGAGCTTTTGGGTTGTGGTTAATTCTCAGAATTAGTAGTTAGAAGTTTGGGATGGATTTGGAAAGTTGGCCAGAGTCCAGGCTTGGGGTAGGGCACTGACATAAACAATTTCTGGGTTTGTGTTGTGTATAAATTCTGCGAACCCTTGGAACAGGACAGGAACCCCTCAGGTTTCTGTTGGTGAGGGACTGAGTGGCTGCCCTGGGACCTTGGATGGCCTTCACCTTTCCTCTGCTTTTCTTTGCTGTTTGTCCCATACAGGGGAACTCTTGGTCACCAGAATGCATCAGGAATGGTGGCTAAGCTCAGCACTCAGGCAATGGATTGACCTTATTCAGTCTTCTCCCAAGTTTTTTTTTTTTTTTTTTTCTCCTTCTCAGTGAAGAGCTAGGGGACCAGTGGTTGAGAGAGATTTCTCCCAGGCAAAGCTATGTTGACAAGACATAGCAGGGCGATTGACTAGTCTATGCTTGGTATTATCATTAATAATTAAAACAAAGCTATGTTTATCAAAACAAATGCACCAACCAGACTGTGACTGTTTGGCTGAGCACGTGCTCAAAGGGATTAGAAAGATTTAGAAAGAAACTGAATCAGTCTTCTAGACGCTGCCCTCCAATGAGTGACCGAGTATTGATCGGCCTCTAAGAGGAAGCAGCACCATTAAGAGCCCTGGCTTAATGAAACACAGTTTGGGAGAAGGCAGCACAGCTGGGCTAGAATCCTGACCCTCCATTCCTAAGGATGCGCTCAGGTAGGCTTTTTGCTGGGTCTCTGTGTTACCCCACTGATGAGGTGTGGTTATAATGGCCAGCTCTCAGGAGGACCATGAAGATGAAATGAAAGAATGTATGAGCAAACACTTTGTAAATTCAATAATGGTATGTAGATGGTGCAGGCTCTTATTGTTTAGAATGTCAGACATTCCAATCCTCCCCACCCCCAGAAACAAGGCTTCTCGGCCTCAGTACCATGGACAGGGAAACCTCTTGGCTGGGGTGTGAATGTCCTGTGAAGTGCTTGCAGTAGTCTCCAAATATTTCTACAAATTAACATATCCTTAGATGGCTCCTTCGATTGTAAAGAAATTGCTCAATGGTTTTTGGATTCTTAGAATTTTCTTTGTTAGTTTGTGGCATTCCAGGATATTAACAATTTTCTTCCTCTCATTCCAGGCCACTAAATTGATATCAGCTCAGTCTGAGCACTACTGCGGTAGCAAACTTTTTCTAAGTCTCAGTGACTTGAAATAACAGCTCCCGGTTTCTTGCTTCATACTGAATACTATCTCAGGCTGAGTACAGCTGTCCTTTGCTTGGACTGCATTTCGGAATCTAGATGGATCAGGAAGCCTCACGTTGGACTGAGGGGAATTGTTCCATCCTAGAGGGAAAGGAAAGACAACAAAAATAGTGACTTTGCTCCTTATAAACACTATTCAGAAGTAACATTGTGTCTTCCTGCTCATAGGTCACTGGCCAGGATAAGTCATGTGACCACTCTTGACTTTAGCAGGGCTGGCTGGGCTTGTTTAAGCCTGTTGTGGGGAGAGGCTGGCAGGTCACAGAGCCTCATCTTTCTCACTGGAGTGGAGGCTAAATAATTCTCTCCCAGGAAGGGCAGGGGGTTTTAAGACAAGCACAGGCTGCCCCCACAGTAAGCTGTCTGTGCAGGTCCTTTGTCACTCAATTCACATTTTTTTTTTTTTGGCCTGGAAGTGCTTCACCTCTCTGTTCACCTGTAGGGGGCTCTTCTTTATCGTCCAAGAACCCTCTCAGATGTAACCTCTTATGACAGTGCCCTCATTTCTACCCCGGTATTGAGCTAGCTTTTCCATTGTCTATATTTTCATAATAGTATTCTTCATGGTGAATTCACCAGGCAGAGATTGTGCTGCTGTTATCTTGGGGAATTAGCATTATCTGTAGCCTCGGTTACAGAGGCAGGAACATGGATGGTTTGATTCATCCTTTGCGTCTGTTAAGCCATATAATGAAATGGAGATGTAGGAAGATTTATTCACTTACCTCAAAGTCCAACAAGAGAGATACTGAGGACACAAAACTTCTGCCTTCTCTGTTGTTTCTCCCCTCGCTGCTGACATTTGGGGATCTGTCTGTCAGTCAGTCCATGGGGTATGTGATGGTTATCTTTAACTGTCACCTAGATACAACTGAGAACCACCCGTCAAGAGTGGTCCGATGAAGAACTGTCAGAACAGTTTGATCTATGGGCATGTCTGGGGGAGTGCCTTCATTGCTAATCCAACTGGTAAAACACAGCGCACCGTGGATGGTAACTTTCCTTTGCAGGAAGCATGAACTGTGCAAGAGAGGAGACAACAGGCCTGCATGCATTTATTTCGCCCTGCTCTTGACCGTGGCTATGATGTGACTCTGTGCTTTGAGGTCCTCCCTCTTTGAGTTTTCTGCTATGAGTTCACTGCTCTGAGTTCTCTCCTAAGTTGCTTTTGGCCAGGTTATTTTGTTATAGCAACAGAAATGAGACTGTAATAGGGCAGCTCGTGGTATTTGGAGCATCGTTGGGACTCTGGGATGGCCTTCTGCTTTTGTGCTGTTGGAGTCTCTTTGGTACTGACTTGAGTTCTACACAGTCAGTGTCTAGATGTCACAATTTACTGGTGTGTCCTCATGAGCAAGTGCTTAGGTTCTGGTGTCTTGAAGATCTATCTTTGAATCTCAAGATATTCTACTTGTTAACTCTGGGACTTACATAGCATACTTATACATCTTGTGCCTCTGTATCTTCAGCTATAGAACTGTGAATTGCTAACGTGTCTCACAGGCATGACAAGAAATGATGTATGTAAAAGGCCTGAGCCTGTTGCCAGTCACGTGAAAATGTTCGATGGTCACCAGTTCTTACTTACTCCTTTTACTTATACTTTTGCAATATGGCATATACTCTTGGATCATTTATTTAGTGGGTTCCTTTGTTCCTCCAGCAAATGTGCTGATGTCAAAAAGACCTCTTATAGTGGCAGTGCCCATTTGTGCAATTCATACCACCCTGAAGTACCCGCTTCTTTTGAGCCAACTTCTCAGGACCCAAGCCAATTGTCAACAACATGCAGTTTCATTCAGTCTTGTCAATTGAATTAGGAAGACTGAATTCTTCCCATTCTATGGAGGTTAACACTGAGGCCAAGACCATTAACTGAGTGGTTTGAGGGACAAGGAGGAAGCAGTGAAGTCCAGCAGTGGTTCCTGTCGTGTTCCAGCCATGTGGCATGTGACGAGGAAGAGGGTTACTTTTGGGGAGCCAGTGGTTGTTATTTTCTTAACAGTGTTTTAGAAAATGGAATCTTTTCTCTGTGGATTATAGTCCCCCCCAACCCCTAGATGAGGGTTGGATTGAAAGTGTTTCCCTAAAAGGCTCACATTAAAGGTCGTAGAACAACATCCAGAAATAAGGCTTTGACGGCGCAATTAGATCATGAGGGTGCTGACCTAATTAATGGCTTAATCCACTGATGGATTAATTATTGGAAGAAAAGCTGCAGAGGAAGAAATCAGTGCTGGGAGTATGCCACAGAGTACAGCTGTCTGATCCCTGGCCTCCTCCTCAACTCTCCTCTCTTTGCTTTCTGTTACTATGGAGTAGGCAGTTGTGTTCTACCAGGCTTTCCTGCCACATGCTCTGCATCTCTGTTACCCCATAGCACTGAGGCTGGTTGGCCATGGACTGAAATCTCCCATGTTGTGCTAGTGAGATCCAGGCCCTCCCATATAACCCACACTCTAAGACCCAGGTCCTCACTGTGCGTAGTGGAGCTGTATCCTTGGAACTGAAGTAGCTAACGCTTACCAAGGCCCAGAAAGTATATGTCTATGTCTCATGAAGCCCTGAAAAGTCACAGACTCCCAAGATTATACAAGCATCAGTAGTTGCTGGGGCGAGGGGACTCCTAGGCCGACTGAGCCTCCTGAAAGTCGTGCGACTCTGGGGGTGCAGGTTTCATCAGCTGCCATGAATGCTTGGGTGGTCTTTCTGGTAAGGTTCAGCCACCAGTGCCCGAGAGTAACCCCTTCCTTATACTTCTGTAAAAATTCCCAGTGAAACTACTAGCTCACCGAGCTAGACCTGAATGTGTGCCATTGGCATTCTTTCTGCAGTGAACAGACATTTATTCGTATCTCCATGTGAAAAGTCACACAAATGTCTGCTATAAGCCTTGGATCTTCCTAATTTAATTAAAGAGACTCTTACTACAATTCTAAGAGCCTGGATCTGTGCTCCTTCTCCTCATTCAGGCCTCGAGCGTGTTTCCAGTTCTGGATGACCCAGTTACATGCTGGGTGCTGGCAAAAGGGCAAACAGCACAACTAGGGCCATGGGGCTCAGAGAGGTGAGGTCATGTACCAAGGTCACAAGCCAAGTCAGCAGTGGAACATAGCACTGTCTCTTTAGAGTCTGTTCTCCACTGGCAGCAATGGCTTAGCTGTCTGTGTATCCACCTGGGTTTTTACCTGTGGAAAAGTCGTCTATGGAAGGCACGCGACAACCCTGAGCCTGATGGGGAACTTCCGTTGGCCTATGACATCAATTCAGCTTTTCTGGTCTTGGTAAAGGCTTACATGATTCTTGGTTCTCAGGTGCAAATATGCCACCAAGTAACCCAATTCCACTTGACTCTAGAAAGCCACTGTGCATCTGAGTTTTAAATTCTTCTTTCTGCTAATTGATACACATTACCTTTAAAAGGCAAAAAGAAAATGTCTCCTGAGTTTCTCTGCCTTGGCATGTAAAATATACAGCAGGCAAGTGGTCTTGATACTGGATAAAGAGAGTCCCTTGGTTCCCAGTGCAGGCCATGGCAGGAGTTCAGACAGAAGCCCCTACTGCCGGGCATAACTCACCTGGTCACATACAGACCTCTTTTTCTGGTGACTCACTTCAATCAGTGCTTTTCATACTCCATTGTACATGTATCACTCGGGAGGGTGTGTTCTCTGACCCAGCTGATTTGGGATGGGAGTTTTAACAAACCTCTGCTGACACTGGTGTTCATGGTCTGTGAACGATACTCCTTGTTGCAAGCATGTGGGTTTGTGTTCCCAAACCATCTCCCACGGAACTGTAGAGTTGAACAGCATGTTTCCTCTTCTTTGTGTTAAACAGCATTGGGGAAAATTAGAAAATAAACTTTTTTTTTTTTTATTGCAGGACTTTTCAGAGCCTTTAATACCCTCCCCTGCATGCATCTCTTGAAGATAAGAATTAAGGATGTGATTTTCCAAATTTATTTTATTGGGACCCCTGTCCTTGCCTGGTCCCCTCCCAAGAGGTGTATCTCAAAGTGTTCTCTGGAGCTCAGACCCAACCTCACTGTACTGGGCTTCCTCATTTTGGAAGCTTTTTCTCTCCATGTCAACGTCTTCCCCTGCGTGCTGCATCGTCTTTCAGCCTGCGCGTATGCTCCTCCTCCCAGTCTGGAGATAATTCATTAAAACAGCTCCCACTCCCTGCCTCCCTTGTCTGATACACCTTTCCACCTCCTAACACCCAGACTCAAAAACACCATCAATATTTCATAACCTCACGGTGACAAATTTATTTTAATGTGGTCCACCGAGAACCGGAGATTGATTGGTCCCTCAGAAGCGTGACACGTTTCAAAGCAGGTTATTCATGGCGTGTTTTAGTGCCTACATTAGTCAGAGAGGAGCTGAGCTTGGATTTATCATCCTTATGACTTATCCGTATCTATTCTCTCCCAGCCACCAGCGGCGGCTCTCTGAATGCTCCCTATTGATTGGTTTTGTATCTTTAAAATGTGCTGTCAGGGTAGGAGGGAGGTCTTGGGCTTTCAGCAAGGGAAGTCCTGATTGCTGGAGTTTCTGCAGGTCTGGGTGAAGCCAGAGGCTGATCTTGATTCTGATCTTGAGTAGTAACAGGAAGGGAGACAGTGGAGCCAAGGACTATTGCACAGACCATCACCTGCCTTGCAGACCTGCCCTCTGAGCTGGGAAAGACATCACAGGACCTCTGTACCCAGAGCCCCGAGGCTTAGAAGACATCGTGAGCTTCTCCTTCTGTCTCGAGGAAAGCTGACATGCAGGTGTCAAAACTTTTGGATTTAGGAAACTCTTTACACATTAAAGCTTAATTATCATGATCACATGTGGCATTATGGAGCATGTCCATTGTGTGCAATGTTTGAATTACAGACTTCACCTCTTCTAACCATGCTGGCAGGAAGATGTCAATATTACTTCCATTTCGCAGTGGGGGAAAGTGAGGTTTAGAGAGGTAAGCCGGTGGTATGTGGTTCCACGATCATTGAGGTCAGGTCTGCCTGGCTTTAGATGCTGTCTCTTAGTCTGCTTGCCTATCTTTCAGGGTTCGGTCACCTAGGGAACTGACTGTTCCCTAGCTGATGCAATTCAGCTCCACACCATTCTGCCTTTCAGAGGCCATGGGGCCAGCAGCCACTTCTGTTGGTGGGCTGGGTGGGTTTTCCATGGGCCCTGTCCCTGAGTCATCTGGAGAAATCTCACCAACTTCCAGATTTCCCTGAAGCTACGGTTTTCTCTTTGGTCTGGCCAGCAGTTTTTTTCATACTCAAGAAATCTTTGAGAATTTAGCAGCTTTTTTTTTTTTGGGGGGGGTCAGGGTTGTGTATGAACATATGGTCCTAAATTCCCAAGTATGTTTCCCTTTTTTTCCTCGTTTGGAGGAGGGAACAAGGGTCCATGACAGATACTCCTGTCTTGGATTCACTGTAGGTTCCAGTCAACCAAGTTTAGGACAACTTTTCAGGAGGGCACCTGCAGGTATTCTACATTGTAACCTCCCAGAGTACTTATACAAGTAAAGGTATGTAGGCACCACCGAAGAAAATTGGAACCTACATCAATATTAAATAAACCTCTCAGAGGTTCTAATGCTGAAGAATGCCAAGTGTGCCCAGGCCAGTTGTCCTGGAATGGCACTGAGGTCCCATTCATATCACAGTCAGTGACACTCACTAGACATGTGCAATGCCAAACCTGAACAACATTTCATGGTTGCTGCACACTGCAGCATCAGTGTGACGGGTGGGGTGTTCTGACTTGGTTATCATCAAGACTAAACTATCTGCACAATTGGCCAGAGATCCCCAGGGTTGAGAAAAGAGCCCAAGATAAACCCCACTCTGCAAAGAAAGACCTTGAGACATCTTCGTCTATTGCAAACTGTTGGGTAGATTCAGGCAATTTGGAAAGATTCCTGATTACTAATTGTTTTCACCTTTTTGTTTATTGCATTACTGTGGATCTTGAATGACCCAGAAAGCCTATCTGTTAAGGGTGCCTGGACTTTTCAGAATGGGTCCTGGTGGGAGGAAGTTAAGATCACTAGGGGCATGGATTTGAACAGCTCTGCCCTTCCCTGCTTTCTCACCACCCTGAAGTGAGAAGGCCCTCTGCAGCCTTGCCATGCATCATCACTATGAGAGAACTGGCCACCAGAGGTCCAGAGCAACAGGGCCAAGTAACTATGAACAGAAATGTTGAACCGGGAGTCCAATCAAACTTCCCTCTTTGTAAATTCATTTCCTCAGGTATTTTGTGACAGTATTAGGAAGATGGCTAGCACATCTGTTTATCTACTTATAATTCCTAAACAGTTGGAAATCTGGTAATCTTGGGTTGATGAGCTGCATTAGCTCATCTGTTGAATGTGGGTATGTGTATAGGGGTACAGGGGAGTCCCTCTACCTTGAGAGAGACTCCTGTTCATGTAATAACACTTATCAAATACTGTTGCCAGGGGCTTGACACATAGTAGATATTTAAGTAATTTTATTTCCATCTTTCCCCCTCTGCCTAGCAATTCTGTTAATCGGATTTTACTGTATATGCTCTAACTCAGCAGCTAGCTTCCAGTAGAGCATTTTGTTGTTACAGCTGGTCTCTGATCTGTGGTCTCCCAGGACTTTAGCTACTAGAACTTTAGGATGTTATCTTCAACACAGTGTTAGACACACGGAGAGTCATGGAGAATTCCCAACCCAAACTGGGCCTCTCCTTAGCAGTATCTGATGCCTCTCAGCAGCAGGGGACTTTGGGGTCTTTCAGCAGAACAGGAACCCTCTCAACCCCGTGCTCTCTGGAACTGTCCTCCTGATCTGTTGCTGGGCTTGGTGCATGGATACTTTGGGCCATGAAGTCTTTGCATCCTACTGTCTCTGTGAAAGAGGCCAAGCACTGTCACCTCCTGGGCTGGTGGAGGGATTCAAGGTATGAGAGTGCTGATATTAGTTGAGGCACTCAGCAGTGTTGTGGGTCTGTGACTTTCCCTTCATGGTCACAAAGTAGCTGCCATAGCTAGCTTCTTTCTTTGTATTCTCATGCTGTGTTCTGGGTTAGGAGGCCAGGTAGGGGTCAGTGAGAAAGCAGACAATTTCTCTCTTTCCTTCTCACTCCTTCTGTCCCTTTCCATCCTTCTCTTCCCCCCCCCTTCCTCTCTCTCTCACCTTCTCTCCCTCTTTCTCTCCTCTCTCTCTGCCTATCTGTCTCTCTCTCTCTGTTATGATTGTCTGTGGGCATGTATGTGTGTGTACAGATGTGTATGTCCACGTGTGCCTGAGTAGAAGCCAGAGACTGATGTTGAGATATCTTCCTTTCGTGCCCTTCTCTTCTATAAGATCTCTTCACAGAATGTGAAACTCTCTCATTTTGGCTAGGCTGACCAGCCAGCAAGATGCTGGGTCTGCCTGGTCTATCCGCATGCCCAAGTGCTAGTGTTCTTTGTGGGAGTGGGATCTGAACTCAGGTCCTTTTACAGCAAGTACTTCACTCTCAGAGCCATCTCCCCAGCTCCAAGGGCCGTTGTTATAAAATAAAGTTTCCCCCAGCAGATAGCTACGGGTCCTTGTGGTTAGGAGAGAGCAGCATCCCAGGCCTGAGGATTTGTCTGATACCCAAGCTTTGTTGTAGTTCTGCTGGCGGGGAAGAAGTGTTGGACACGCGACTGTGCTGTTAGCCTCGGTTCCCATTTTCTCACCTCTCCAAGCAGAGCTCCAGGGTCAGGGTCAGGGTCAGGAGGCTTAAGAGGAGTTTTCATTCTTCTGGAAGCTTCTATCACATTTTTTTCTCCTCTTTCTCCTGCACCCTGGAGGCCACGTGTCCTCTGATACTCTTTAGCAAGTCAAAGGCACAGGATTTAATTAAAAGCAAAACTTGACACAAGTGTTTTGAATTGTAATAGCAAACACCGCCTGTTTTATAAAGGTGACAGTTTGCAAACACAAGTGTGAATGTCTCCTTCCCTCACTTGTCGGAGGCCCCGTCACCGTCACCGAGTGGCAGGGTGGTGCAAGGAGGTAGATCTGGTGTGAATGAGTTCTTCCAGCAGTGACAGGTGCCACCTGAGTTCCTCCTGAGGAGTGCCAGTGGCACCTGTCATCAGGTATGCTTAGCTAATGAGATCCAAGGGCAGGATTGGTGCCAACACCTCACCCCAGCCCCCAGGCTCATCTATAAGAAAGGTGAAGTTCATACCCATCTGGGAGAACCTGGTGCCCAGGACACATGGTAGTAGCAAGAGTCTGAGAGTCCAGATGTACAGCAAGGAGGTCATTCAGTCCCACAATGTCTCCCAATACCTATGTTTTTAAAGGTCACACAGCTGGCCAGGGCTTGTCTTTGCATTTCTCTCCTGGATGCTGAGCCAGTGTAGATTCTGTCAGGGTGTCTCAGGGAGGTCACTGGGCCTCCTGGAAGGAAGACTGAATCTCTCTCTACATCTCCATCTGTACTCACATGTCCAGAGGTAGAAGCTTGGGGAATGTTCAGCTGCAGGGAGCAGGGCCAGACTCAGCCAGCTCAGACAGAAGGAGATGCTGGAGACCAGGATCTGCCAGGACCCCTCACACAGCGTGAGTTAGTGCTGTGACAATGGAAGAGAAGCAGTTTGAAGGCAGAGAGGATTCCTTTTGGCTCTTTGCTTCAGTGTACACTGGGATGGCATCATTAGTATTATTTTTATTTGGGGTGTGTGTGTGTGTGTGTGTGTGTGTGTGTGTGTGTGCGTGCACACGTGTGTGCGCACATGTGAGTGCATACATATAGAGGTAAAAGGGTAACTTTCAGGGGTCAGTTCTCTTCAATCCCCAGGATTGAACTCAGGTCATCAGGCTTGGCAGCAACTACCTTCACCCTCTGAACCATCTCCCTGTCCCAGGGCAGAGAATTAGGATAGAGAATAGTATTAGAAACAAACAAACAAACAACACCCCAGGCTGCATCTTGGTGGCAGGAAGCAGAGAGGAGTCAGGAAGTTGCTTGGGACCAGGCATAATTTTTTCAGGACAAGTCCCCAGTGAGCTATTTCCTCTACCTAGGCCCACCACCTACTCGCCACCACCTCCTGACAATGGGTTATGCTGGGATCCATCAAGGCATCACTCCAGGAACAGTGTCAAAGCCCCCATGATCGATTCTTCCAATGATCCATGCTAAACCTTTGGGTTACTTTTATTTTGGTGGGGAATCCCATATCCAAACTATCATAGATGGTCTCCTCTTCCATCTCTGAGACCTGCTTCCTTTTGAGCCTTCCAAATGCAGCGGCCCCGAGGGTTTCCACCACAGTTCTCTGAGCATGTTCTACTACCAATCCACACTAACCCATAGTTCATCTGGCCACTTACTAGTGCATTGATTTATTGATTGCCAAATTTATTTTTATAAAACCGTGTTTATTTCTCAGTTTCTCTATTAACCTGGCTAACATCCAAATAATTGAGACTCTATTATATTATCTTAGCAAGCGTCACAGCACAATTCTGAGAAGTATTAACTTTGGTCTTAACCCTCGAGGCTAATCTGGCTGTCCTCCTGGGTAAATTCCTGAGATGCTTGGACCTTATGGCATTTTCTGCTCCAGCTGAATCTTCCTCTTCTCTCCTGGACCTCTGCCTATGGCTCAGTCTTTACTTTCTCCTCTAACTCCTCCTCCTGTTGCTGGCAGGAAGTCTAGCCCTATTCTCTTTCCTCTTGGCTCAGCGATTGGCTGTAAGCTGCTTTATTGGCATATTAGGGGACAATTGGGGAGCAGTGTTTACACACCATTGAGACAGGAGGGTTGTAGAACAAGGATTGCAAACAGATATGGGGGGGTGGTTAAAGATATCAGTATTTGAATTACACAATAATCTTATGTCTACAATTAATTTATAAAACCATAAATGGAAATATGCTTGCAATTACAAATAGAGGCATCTCCCGTAAGGGTGAGGGGAGGGAGAGGAAAAAGATGGCGACTTGCAGCCAATTGCTCTGTTTCTATGTTCCCACAATTCTGGTTAGAGACTATGATTGGTTCAGCCTGAAATGTCCAGACCTATCAGTGATGACAAGAAGTGAGCACACTAGCCAGGCAGGCCAGTTAAGCTTGAGGAATAAGCTGGAAAGAAGTGGTGGTTTCACAGGGGATTCCAGTTTGGATGCTTACAGGGTTGTCTTTAATGGACTCTGAGCCACTCTGAGCTTGGTCCCCGGGAAAGCATTCCTAGTGTTTGCCTGAAGAGGCTCTAGCGGCTACAGTCTACACTCAGTTGGATTCTCACTGGCTGTACACAGCCAGCCTGATTCACTTGATGGAACATTCCACATCCTAATTGTCAGGTGTGGGTAGGCATGTAGCTGCTGATGGATTTTGGCTGATGTCTAGGCTGCAGGCTGAGTTGCTGTATGGAAAGGAACGTGGAGCCTCTGACTTCCCATAATCCCTTCTTCACTGAAGGGAAAGGACTAGCTCAGGTACCCAGGACAAGCAGGGAGGGCAGCCAGCCCCTAAGCACCTAAGATCTTAGCACTTAGGCCAAAACTTTGAATGCAGGCTTCACAGCAGGCCAAGAGCAGGTGTGAATGTTTTTTCTTTTTCTTTCTTTTTTTCTTTTTTTCCATCTGCTCACCCAACTGGCATGGATGCAGGATGGTTGGCATATGACTTGGTCGTGGGGAATCCTGGGAGAAAGTGTATAATGATGACCTTCCAGGTCCCATGCTTCCCAGAGGAGGACAGAGTTACTACTGGTACCTAGGACTGGCTGAATGTGAGACGGTGTGTGTGTGTGTGTGTGTGTGTGTGTGTGTGTGTGTGTGTATACATGCATGTGCACATGCATATGAAAAACAGGCCTGGGGGAACCATTCAGGGTTCTAGGGACATTGGATGCCTGACAAAAGCTCTGTTTCTAAACAGTCTGAGGGAAAGAAGGCTTCCTGGGCCCAAGTGCTACCAACAAACAGGCTGAGGCTGTATTTCAGGAGAATTGTTACAAGGGGAACTCCGCCTGTAAGTCAAGCGCTTTAGGTTCCCAGGCGTGAAAAACAACACTCTTTATCTGTGGCCTGGCCTGGCTTTGTGAGCTGTGTCTAACGGCAGCAGCAGGAGATATACCACCATCCTGTCAGAGTGGTCCCTGGCCTGCCACTAGCAGGATACCCTTGTACGACGCGCCAGGAAGGCTGGGGACATAGTTTTGGCCTGAAGCTTGTTTTCAACGAAAGTCCTTTTACAAATGTTTCCATTCTACATTACATGGAACAAGATATAAAAGAGAAAACAGAATGAAACCAGAAGCCAAGTCCTCCTGGAGTTCGGAAGTGTTTAAAGAAACACCGTAACACACACACACACACACACACACACACACAGAACGGGGCTTAGCCCCTGGTAAGGGCTCTATCAGCACCTGCTATTATTCTAACAGTTTGTTGTAGTTCTAACAATTTGCTGAAATTTTCAGGCACAATGCTTCTGTTCCCAGCCATGTTGCTCTAAGCGCACATTGTTGCTTCTATCCCGGTCTGTTTTTATTTACCATCTAATGTAGGACTTTCAAGGGAGGGGGGGCAGTGCTTTTTGGAGCCTCCCCCTGCCTGTCTGGGACACGTTTCTGTGGACAGGTGTCCAGGAACTGTGGAGCCTGTAAGCATGCCAGCAAGCAGTGCTCCTCTGTGGTGTCTGCTTTGAGTTCTTGCTTGAGTTCCTGCCCTGGTTTTCCCGAGATAGTGGGATGAAACCAGTAAGATTAATTAAACCCTTCTCTATTTTAAGTTGCTCTTGGTCTCAGTGTTTTGTCATAGTAACAGAAAAGAAACTAGAACACAGGCCACTTAGTTTCTTTCCTGATTCTTTTTAAAATATTTATTATTATTATTATTATTTTTAATTTGTTACAATTCATTCACTCTTTCCTAATTCTTCCCTTCTGCATTTGTACAGAAACAGCTACAGAATTAGAAGAAATCAGTGCAGAGCCCACGCATAGGACTGCCCGAATTTACAGCAAGTCTTCTTACCTTAAATAACCTGATTTAGATAATCCCTCATGCTCATGTCCAGAGATTTGTTTCCTAGGCTATTCTAGAACCTTCCACGTTGACAGTCAATATTAGTCATCATAGACGGGTGTGCTCAGCTTCGCTCCAGGGCTTGTAGTTTGTTGCCTCGTGCTCCTGTTATATCCTAGCCTTGTTGTTGAAGAAGACTCACCCTTCTCCTTGCCTTCCCATGTGAGTTCCCAGTTGACTTCCTGAACAGCAGAATCCATGGGTTTAGTCAAGTGATGGCTTTCTGTTGTGAGGCTTTGAGAAGCTTCTAGGAAGCGCACATACCTGAGCTGTTCTTCCCTGGTGATCTGGTCCTGCACCCACCCCTCCTTTGACCCCCTCAGTTCCTTAAATGCTGGCACTCAACCATCTGTATATTTCCACTTTTCCTCTTCCTTAGCAACTCTAGTGCCCGATGCCAGTGTTGTGCTAACAACTCTGCATGAATTGTCATCTTTAGTCTTCCCCGTTGTTAATAAACAAAGGAGCGTGAGAGTTTAGTAAACTGCCTAAGGTCACTGTAATGGCTAACCTGATTGTCAGCTGGAGTGGGTTAGGATGTGCAAGTGTGGTACAGTTGTTGAAATTCTGAAAACAGCCAACTGCAGCAAATATTACTTAAAAAAAGATATGCTTTGGAGGTGGGTAGGTACCTTGGGGGACTCCACTTCTCTGAGAAGAAGGAGAGGGGGGTATGGAAACAGGGGTGTGTGAGGATGGGTCTGGGAGGAGAGAAGGGGGGGGGCCTAGAATCAGGTTGTAAAGTGTTTTGAAAAAATGAATAGAAATAAACATATTGAAAGGAGAGGGTAAAGGTATTCTGAGAATCACACGAACCAGAATCAAGTGTCTGAAAAATAACAAAAAAAAAATAAAAGATAAAAAATTAATAAAAAGATATGTCCCAGAGATGAAGAAAGCCCATGACTCTATTTCTATTCTGTATATGCCTTCTCTCCAGAGATCGATCATGAGGGCCCCGACTTAAAGGATGGCTCTATTCACGGAGTAAAACTATGAAAAGACTGTTGGAAGGTGATGGTACCGTGCAGTGTGTGGTGTGGCTGGGGGAGCTGATGTCACTGGGAGCAGGTCCTTGGGGATGTAACCTGCCCTGGCCTCTTCTTCTTACAGTTCTGCTCTGCATCCTGTCTTTCATGGTAGGAGCTGCTCTCTTGGCTTCCTATTCACCATGAAGTGAAGGAAGACCTTCCTCCTTCATAGACTACTGTCACCATGATAGTCTCTCTGCCTATCGATGGGCCCGGAACCACGGAGCCAGGTGACCATGGGCTGAACTCTCTGAAACCACTAGTAAAATGATTTTTTTTTCCTCTTTTGGAGTTATTTTTGGAGTCTATTAATTATTTTTGTCACAGTGACCCCAAAACAACTAAGATGATTAGCATAAAAATGATATAATTTTTTCTTATCCAGCACTCAGAGTCTTAACCACAGTGCCCTGTGTCCCTAGCGTTCAGGGTATGAACTTAAAGTGAGAAAGTCTGAGGAATACTGTGCAGTTTGAAAAACCTCCAAGTCTAGAAGCTGTAAACGCCCAGTTACATCTCCACTTTCAGACCCTCACAGAGTTCTGGGCAGAGGAATTTTAAGATGGGTAAATTAATGACTGAGAGGACAGTCTGTGCTTGGATGGTTAGTGGCCTGCTGGGGTCCCTGTGGCTTCCTCCTGCCATCACTGGCAGACTGGTGCCACCAGTACACCAGTTGTCTGTCTCTGTCGGACTTAGGGTGTGGCTATCATGAGCCAGGAGCCTGACTTGCAAACAGGACTGTTTAGAAGTGTTGGTTAAGACTGGTTCTCACCCAGCGAGGGTTGAGCACTGGTGAATGAACCTCATTTTCCCACCCCGCAGGGTGCATTCCCAGGGGCCTCACAAGAGGCACAAAGAGATGGGACCCCAGCTTTATATTCATGTGCACTTGCAGGTCTTTCATCCCTTTTGGTCTCATTTTTTTTTTTTTTTTTTTTGAAAACCTTATGGTATATTTTGAAAAGCAGCTCCCACGTGAGAGGCTTGCACCCAGACCCTAATATTAAGGTTTATTTAAAAGAAAACCAAAGGAATTCTCTTAAATCATTACGCATACATTTTCCACAGCCAAATACCAGGTATACTTTGTGGCATACGTGTGCACGTGAGAGATCTGTACCAGGTCTGCATTCGTGCAAATACATAATTATTGATTATATTTTCATGGATGTTGTTTTCTTATCTTTGAATATATATTTAGTAACTGTAACTAGGGTAGCCAAGATTTGCTTGTTATTTTAATCAATAAAATGATTTGTAATCAGCATATCAACGGCATTGAAGTGATTTGTGCTTCTGAAATACCTGAGGGGGATTCAGGGCAGTGCCACCTTGGGCAGCTTTAATCATCACTTCCTTGAGTCTTTCCTCTCATTTTACTTTTGGAACAGGGTCTCAATTTATAGCTCAGGCTGGACTGGACCTCGTGCTCCTCCTGCTTTCATCTCTCAAGTGCTGGGACAGGTCTGCACCATTGTGCCTGTTCCAGCCTGTCAACTCTAATGGCCAAGGGATAAGCTAGACCTGCCAGCTTGTCTGGAGTTTAACGGAGCCCTCTGGACTAGCAGCAGGGTGCAGTGTTGTCCTAGGGATGCTGTCGAGAAGTTATTTTTGGAGGTCATTGCAGTGTGAGCTGTTGATGTTTTTCTCCTCTCTTTGCATAAGATTCAGTCAAGTGCCAGAGGGTGTGGCCAATGCTGGGTCCTTTAGCATAGGCTTTATGGCCAGGGAGGGCTTTGGACCATGGGGAGATTTACATAAAGCCACATCCTCAGTGAAGAGCTGGCTTCTCCCCACTGCTGCTCTCATCTGTGCTAAGTGAGGTTTTATTCAGGCCTCCTGGGGTTACAAGGGCCAGGAAAGAGCTTACTTCACTCATTCATTTGCTCTATGCCCTTTTGGGGTCATGATGGGATTGAGAAGAATCTTAAAACAAGACGCCAAAAGAAGAAAAAGAAATCTTCCCACTGCCAGTAGTCTTCTCTTTGTCTCCTCTCTCCTGTGTTCATAAGGCTATGAGGATGTGGGCTCAAGTTGTGTAGGTGTGGAGAATACTCACAGAACAAAGGATGCTTAGGCCTTCATGCCTCGCTGGGGGTGTAGTCTCCATGTAGATTCTGGTCTGATAATTCCTTTGAACTTTTTCATGGTCTTAGGCAATAGAAGAAATGGATTTGGCTTATTTTAAGTTGTTTTGATCAGAGAAACTAATAGTAATGTTTAACCTTCCATATTATAGGACACAGATTTTTTTTTGTTGCTGTTATTGTTGTGAATTAGTATTTTTTAAATGTATTTTTAAGTTAGCATGGAGAGTAGTGGGTTTAATTATAGCATTTTCGTAAGTAGACGCCATTATACTTTGTTCTTATTCTCTTCTTCTCCCCTCCCCCTCTCCTCTTCCCTGCTGCCCCTCTTGCTGGTTCTCTTCTCCCCCACATAGTCTCTTCTTCTACTTTTATGTCACATGTATCCTATTACTCGAGGAGACGGATTTCTGTCCCAAACATTTCCCCAGGCTCCCCTCTCAGCTGAGCATTGGTCGTGAAGACTCATGACTTGGAGAGGATTCTGAAGCAGGAGAGGCTGAGGGTCTCTAAAGCCCACCTCACTGGTTACACTTTGGCCATTGGTCTGCTGGTGACCCCATTTACATGAAGCCAGGGAAAAACTGGCCATTTACGGTGCCAGATATCTTGTCTTATACAAACCTGTGTGTCTCCTAGCAAAGAGGCAAAGTCCTGATTCAGTGACAATATTCTACTGTGGCTTCCTAAACAGGTTTTTTTTTTTTTTTTTAAACCCCATCTATCTATCTATCTATCTATCTATCTATCTATCTATCTATCTATCTAGTTTTATATAATTGTTTTACAATTTATTCATTATATATCCTGAATGAAGCCTCCTCCCTCAATTCCCTTCAGTTCCCTCCCTTCCTCTTCCCCCCTATTCCCTTCCTCTAGTCCACTGAAAGGGGAGTTCTCCTCCTCTGCCATCTGCCCATAGCTTATCAAGTCTCCTCAGGACTGTGTGGATCCTCTTCCTCTGTGGCCCGGCAACTCTGTGAACAAGGGGTCTTCATATATTGTCCTGACAGGTACTGGATGGTAAGATGTTTTCTCCCTTAGCTGCTCGGAATTGACTGGGGCCTTTTATGCCTTCCTTGTGCTCCAGGAAGATTCTCACAGATATCCTACCCACACCCAATCCGTGCATGCATGCATGCGTTTCTGTATGTTCCCATGACTCAATGCATCTGTCAATCTATCCGTTCATCTATTGGTTCACTTACACATGTATTCATCCATCTATGAATCTACACATGCATCTACCCATTCTTCCCTCCATCGTCCTTCCTGGTATTCATGCATCTGTGTATCCATTCATCCACCATCTACCAAATGGAGCCATAGCAGATTCCAGTTTGGGGATCCATTCCGAGACAAACTTAGAGAGAAAAATGAAAACAGTATCTTGTACGTAGTAACAAACTTACCTTGCTTTAGCTTTACTTACCTTCCCTTGGAAAGTGTTGAATCCTTCATCTTGTCAGTTTCATCAGAAAATTATTACTCACTTTATTTTGTATAAAAAAAAAGAATGAGGGATGTTACTGAGCGAGGAGTCGATTAATACATGAATAAAAATAAAGATTTCTAAATGTTTAATTATCATTCTAATCTCAAATCTAGTTTTGTCTATTGCTATTTTGTGTGTGTGTGTGTGTGTGTGTGTGTGTGTGTGTGTGTGTGTGATTCCAATAAAAAGAGACACTTCTTTCCGTTTCTCACTGTGCTTTCCAAGGGAAGAAGTGAGAGTGGAATGATGCCTTTCTGGAGTGAGTGTATTAATGTAGGCTAGTCTGTGCTGCAATAACAAAGGAAACCTCGAGTCCCAATAGTGCAGTGTAACGAAAGCTCATTTCTCATTTAGAAAAAGACCAGGAGTGATGTTCTGGTGTTTTTTGTTTGTTTGTTTTATTTTTGTTTTTGGTGTGTGTATGTGTATGTGTGTGTGTGTGTGTGTGTGTGTGTGTGTGTGTGTGTAATTTGAGACTTCGGATAGTGTTATTCTGGGATGCCCCCATCCCCCATTGTCAATACCATCAACCAATCTGAACTAATTGACATCTATAAAATATTCCACCTAAAAACAGAAGGAAACATGCCCTTTTTTAAGGGTGCTGAGATAGATTGTGTTCTGGGCTATAAGACTAATCTATTAGCTTTGATAGCTCTAAATGGGTTTGGGTCATATGCAGTGTCTCGCCTGGCCAAAATAGAATCGACTTAGAAAACCCGCAGCAAATAGGTCTCTGGGAAAGCCCCAAACATTTAGAAACTAAACATAATGCTTCCAAACAGACATGGAACAAAGAATGAAGGAAGAAAACATTCCTGTTGGAATGAAACAGATCATGCAGAATTTGTGTAGTAAGCCCATGGCAGCAATTGTCAGGAAATGGATGGTAGTTAAGTATGTATACTTGAGAAGGGAGAACACAGAAATAAATGACCTCAGCTCTGAACTGAGTCAATTAGAAAGAATCTAAAGTTGGGGCCGGCAAGACGGCTCAACTGTGTAAGCCTGTCCACTTGAGTTCAAGCTCTGGAACCCAGGTAAAGATTGAAGACTGACTCCATAGAGTTTTTCTCTGACCTCCACATATATATCAGGACATTGTTCCCATCCACAATAATAAAATTGAAACCCAAAGAAGTTGAATTTAACCCACACTAAGAAGATGAAATAATAAAGTTCAGCATGAAAAATCAATATTACAGAAGAAAATAGAGGAAAAAAATCAATGATATCTGAATAGATTAATATCTATTAGAAAAATCAAATCTGTAATTAAAATCTTTTTAATAAGGAAAACTTCAGACTGGAGCTAGTGGCACAAGTTTCTAATCCCTACTGGCTGGGAAGTTGAGGCAGGAGGATCACAAGTTCAAGGCCTTCTTGGTCTGCAGAGAAAGCCTGAGCAACTTAGCAAGACTGGGCCTCAATATGAAAAGTCCAAATAGAGCTAGCGAATAAAAAGTACAAAGTAGAGCTAGTGATACAGCCCAGTGGAAAAGCCCCTTCCTTGCATGTGTGAGCCTCTGGGTTCCATCCCAAGTACTAAAACAAAACAAGCAAACAAACAAAAAGCAACAACAACAACAACAACAAAACTAAACAAAATGCCCTCCTCCAAACCCACATCTTTGCTGGAGAATTTTATCAAATGTTTAGGAAACAAGATAATACTACGTAAGTGTACATCAATTCTTCCACAAAACAGAGGAACCACGAATGTCCTTCTGCTGCTTCTATTCACTATTGGACCAGGGGCCTGGTCACTGCAACAGGCAAGAAGAAGCCAGAAGTCATCCCGACAACAAAGGAAGACGCTCGAAGCAGACAAACTACATTGTTCTTGGTTGACATGACTGTCTGCAGAGAAAATCCTATGCCTGGGCATGGCAGTGCATGCCTGCGATCCCAGCAGTTCAGAGGCAGAGGCAGAAGGATGGCAGCCATGCCTGGCCTATGTAGCAAGACCCTTTCTCAAAGAGACAAAGCCCAAATGGGGGAAAGAGGGGAGAAGGGCAAAGAAGGGAAATCCACGGCTCTTAGAACAAATGATTGACGGTAGTAAGGCTGGAAGATACAAACACAGCAGAAAATCAGTTGTGTTTCTACAAGTGGTGAATATTTGTTAATTAAAATTATAAGCATTAACAGGATCAGGAAAGGTATCTCTCCCCAGTTGGTGGTCCAGTGCCAAATGTTTGGCCCTGAAAGCTTATATACAAGTCTATATGGACCCAACTCTATATGGACCCAACATATATTTAAGAATATATATGTACATACAAAAACATCTTTCTTGTAATATCAACTGATGATAAAAGAGGCCATGAATCTGAAGGAGAGTGGGGAGGGGTTTGGGAGAGGGCTTGAAGGGAGGAAAGGAAAAGGAGAAATGTAATTCAAATACTCTCTAAAATAAGAAAATAGAAGGCTCTCACAGCGAAAAGAAAAACACAGAGCCACTCAAATTATGCTTATTAACCAAACTTCTTCTATTTAAGCCCATAAAAGGAAGCCACAAATAATAATCAGGGCCCTTGAGTATATTTGCCCATGTGACCAAGCTCACATGCAGTTCTTTCTGATGCATTCTTGTTACTTTGCTTTGTAATGAAGTTTTCTCACTCTAAAAGGGCAATGACAACTTACCATAAAATAAAGATATAAAATGCTTTTTGGTAATTCTCACAAGAGATAAGAAAGAGTAATATTTGAAAACTCCAAGACATCACTGAAAAATAGAAAAATATTTAAAAAAGCAATATGTCTTGTGTCTGGATCAGGTCTGAAGAATTCTTATCATTAAGAACTTGGTTGAGGCCTGGGATACAAAGTGAATAAATTGTAAAAAAAAATAATAATAATAAAAAATAAAAAGGAAATTGAAGAAAAGAAAATAACAGCTTTTATTTACTAAGAAAAAAAAAACCCACTTAATTCTTTCCAAAATCCACGTGGAAATGCTAAGTGCTCAGTATATTCAAAATAGGAGAAAGAAGGCAACAAGGTTAGAGGGCTTCAGCTCTCTGGCTTCGAGGTTTATTATAAAGGTACAGGCAGCTCAGCTGGGATCTGGACAGACGAGGGAACAGAAAGAGATGTGACACATGTGGGCAGGGTGCCAATAAAGGTGAAAGGTGACACAGTGGGCCCAAAGCCTTTTAAACAAATAAGACTGAGACACTTGGACATCCATGTGTAAGACAAATGGTCCAGAGCAGAGCAGAAGCACAGGGAGGTCCATTCACTGCGGCTCTGAGTGGGTCAGAGCCCCAACCTAAATCCCTCTCCACCCTCACATCCTGATAAGCTGCAGAGGCTGAGTTTCATAGTGGCCAAGTATCTGAGGACATGAATGTGGCCCATGGTCTGTGCCTGTGTGTATGTTGGAGGCTGACCACCTATTCCTGCCTGCCCAGGACTGAAAATCTACATCCCTGGAAAATGGGAAGGTTGTATGCATGAGTAAAATGTGTGTGAGTGTGTGTGTAAGCACACAGGTGTGTGTGTGTGTGTGTGTGTATAAGTGTACATGTATGAGCACATGTAATATTATACATGCCTGTATGAACATACTTACCTGTGAGTCAATGTGATATATATGTATGTATAAGTATATGAATGAACACATGTGCATACATGTGGGTATCTGTATTTTCAGAGTGGAGAACTACCTTGATTCTGTCATAAGGGTTGGGTGGGAGGGCCTAGGGGACCCCAAGAGAAGGGGTACCTAAATCACTGCATTTCTTCTATCTGGTCACAGAACCCTTGGCCTCGGGAAATGCCCTGCCCCTAGCTCTTAGTGGCATGCTTTGAGTGTGTTTGAATTTGGTAATGTACAGCCTGCCTTATTAAAATACATGTTGTGCCTTTATGAATCTTTAATAGGAAGCACTCAGTAAAAGAAGTCCATAATCCCCTCAAGTGAACAGTAGAAAAGAGGCCCAGTGGGAGAGAGGCCCTTTCTGCAGCGGCTGCAGAGAGAAGGAGGGGCTGCTGCGGTGAGGACTGGAGGTACCCCCAGACAGCGTCAGGGCTCCCACGGGTGGGGACCTGGCTGCTGACAGACAGGACCATCAGATCTGCTCCTGAGACTAACCCAGGGGTGTGGAGACAGGCCTTTAAGCTCAAAGCTCCTGTACGGTAGGGGTGGCAGTTGCTGTTCTCACAACTAATTTACTTGAACTATTGGGCAGCCGGTGTGTGTGTGTGTGTGTGTGTGTGTGTGTGTGTGTGTGTGTGTATGTGTGTATGTACATGTGAATGCAAAAAAATAAATACGGTGAAAGGAATGATTCTAAAAGAAGGGGTGGAACAGTTCAGAGGAGAGTAAGGATTGGCGGAGAGGACAGAGAGACAAACACAGAGAAGGAAGACTGAACATTTCCTTCTTTCTCAGGTAGAATGGGGTTAAGATTGAAGAGTTCAAGCCCGGCTAAGTGTCTGTCTTTCCCGAGACAGGAGCAGGGTAGGCATTTTCTCACTCACTCCTTGCCGTAGCCTCATGCTGTTTACCGTTTAAAGGATGAGGAAACTGAGGCTGCACCTGATGCCAGTCACCAGGGACACATGGAGGGAACACTAGACGATACCCATTCCCGGATCCCCGCTCTCCTGCCATGCTGGCTTGGGACAGCCTGACCCTATTGAATCTCTGCACTTGCTGTCCCTCCACTCAAAACACCTTTGCTACTGATATAGAGGTGACCCTTTTGAGTGCCCCAGGCCTAATCCTGGTGTCCCCATTCACAGAGCTCCACTGAGCATCCTGATTAAGGGAGTTAGTTACAATACCGTGTGGTTTGGTAGCTGAGCCCTTTGGGGATGCTGCTGTTATTTGCTTGATAGAACTTTTCTACCTCTGGGTTTATCCCAATTTCACGATCTGTAGCATATTCTTTATGTAGGCATTCTTTTATAATATTTTCTTGTTTTAAAACACATTTTATTTATTTACTGTCTGTGTGTGTGTGTGTGATGTGTGTGGTGTGGGTACATGTGTACCATGGGGTCCATGTGGAGGTCAGGAGTTGGCTTTTTCTCCTTTTGCCAAAAGCATCCAGGGGACTGAACAGAGGCTGCCAGGTTTGGTGGTGGGTGTCTTTCCTGGCTGAGCCATCTCACCATCCCTCTTTTCTTGGCAGAAAGCTCCAGGAAGGGAGGAACAACCTGTAACATCACCCATGTGTGGCTCAGAATTTGACATACAAGTGGCATTCTGTAAATACCCACGGCCTGCAGGCTGGAAGGACTGAGGGATTTTGCCCAAAATTCCAGAGAAAGCCGGTGGCAGAGGCAGAGCTTGAATTACTCCCCACTCTAGATCCCTGCTTCCCTGTCACTGTCTCACTGCATTTTCCATGTTCTATGACTCCTCCATTTGTAAAGTGCTGTTTCTCTGGTTTTGGCTACTGTGATGGTGACAGTTGCTCCCAATGACAAGAGCAGGGAGCCCACCTGCCCGGTCATCCATTGACATGGCCAAAGTGGTCAGGACTCAGTTCTCCACTGGTTTGCTGTGAGGGGTCAGGCAGACCTTAGTTTCCACCCATGCTGAGTGCAGAGTCAGCGTAGGGTGCTCAGGAGCACAGTGCCAAATGGCTCCCTTTTCTCCAGCATCCACTGTCTTCCATAGTCACAGCTACCAGATGTTTTTATTCCCAAATATCTGAGCACCAAGGATGAGAGAGAAGAATGTTAAGAGTCAAAGACGCAGTCAAGACAACCACAGGTTATCCTGGCCACATACACGGCCTCCTCTCAGGAACTGGCTTCGAGATGAAGCTAGGCCTAGAGGAGCTTTGGGGAGCAAGGGAGGCCAAGGGCCTGTTGTACTGGGCTACTGTGGGTGTCTTAGGCAGCCTGGGGAAGCGGGAGAGCTTGGGTATTAACGGTGAGCCTACATGAACAGCTACGGTAGGCAGGAAGGAGTGGGAGGGGGTACCAAAGAGGAGGTGCTGTGTGTGCCTCCCCTGAAGCAGCTCGAGCACACGCAGTTATAAGACGGTGGGCAGATGACGGAGTTGGTTAATGTAACAAGGGCAGATGACAGAGTTGGTTAATGTAACAAGCCCTTTAAGCATTTAGCCACATTCGAGTGTTTAATCAGCTGTGTAAAGTGCAATATCTATCTTTCAATTTTATGCCATTAGGGGAGACAAGATTTTGATTAGGTACTTAATCTGTGCACGGGAAAAACAGGCCCACAGCAAGCCCATGGTGGGGAGGGAAAGGGGCATTGGACGGGGGATTCGATAAAGGGGAAAGACAGAAATTTAACATAAAAGAGAATTAGTGCAGCTCCTTTCAATTTAGTGCCCAGGCTTTATGGCCTAATCAATTAGAGGCCTGGCCGGGGCTGCTGGGAAACTGCTCGGCTGGGCTGGAGGCTTGGCCATATTAATTCCCTTCATTACGTGGGGGTCAGGCTGAGGGCTTGGCGGGGGCTCCGCAAGGAATGGGTCACTTCTCGGGCACTGGTTTGGGAAACAGAGGGAGGAGGTCAAAGGCTTCCAGGCTGGCCAGGCTGGGTTCTGGGTGCTCCAGGAAAGCAGGGTTCCCAGAAGGGAAGGCCTGGGAGGACTCTGGAAGGGTGTAGGCTCAGGCTGTGGTAGTGCAGATGGGTGTGTGAACGTGAGTTAGTGTTGGGATAGGAGGGGCTTGTTTTTGCATGTCAGCTGTCTGACCTATTGGCTGTGTGATCTTAGGCAAAAATGTGTGGGCTCTCTGTGCTGCAATTGCTTGCAGGATCACAATTGAGGGTAACGTTAAAGAATGCTTTGAAGACAGAAGACTGGGGTTTGTACAGGGGTTGGTATAATGTTCGGCACAGAGTATTTTATTTTTAATGTCCTTGATGAAGGCTTAGTCTCTGTGAGCTCCAACTGCCATCACTACTTTCTTTGTGTGCCTAGCACTGTGCAAGCCGATCTCTGTCACTGGCAGGTCAGTGTGCTGCTGCAGTCTCCAGATGAGGAGGAAACTGAGGCACAGGGTGCCGTTGACTTCCCATGGTCACTCAGTGCTGGGGCTTCCTGAATCAGTCCCTCCTGCTGTGCGCAGCTCCCTCCATGCTGACACAGTGGAGTGCTATGGGACTGGCTACCACAGTGGTCACCACAGAGAAGTGACATCAAGGAGGCACCCAAAGACTCGAGTCTTAACAGACCAGACGTCAGTCATGGGGATAGTTGGAGAAAAGGGGCCGGGGGCCAGAAAACAAGCTCCACAGAATGCAGGCACTGAAGATTGAGGAGTGAGTTAACCTTACATAGGTTTTCTGAAGAAAGCAACGGCTTGTAAAAGATGGGAAGAGAGACTGCTGATGTTTGGGGGAGAGATGAACCTCTCTGGTCTACCCCTTGGGGTTTTCTCTCTGGTTCCTTGGTGCCCTTCAGATAAACCCCTAGGTAGGCCTCGTGATTCAGAGGCCCCGGTGGGGAACCACACAAGCTCACGGTGAGTTGGGTGTGGGGTCTGATTAAATCCCAGATGGATTTGAAAGGAGCCCTTCCACACAGGGCTCATTGGACCAGCAGACATGAGGATCCAAGGGGTATTTTCTTCCTGGGTAAATATGAGATGGGGAGACGGGGTAAGCAGAGATCGCTGGGTCCCTATTGGCTGACCCTTTGCCTTTTCTGTTTGCTTTCGCTTTAGCCACCACAGTCGGGTTGTGAGAATCAGGCAAGTGAATGCAGGTGGAGTGCCAAGGTGCACGATGCCCACGAGGCAGTTGATGAGAATTAGCTTCTGTTTGGGCTGCCTGTCGTTTAGTTCTTTCAGAGGATTCAGATGCTGTTTTACATACACGTTAGCTGTGGCGTCCCACAGCACCTGTCTGGATGGTTGATGTGGTGCCCATTGTTTGAGTGAAGAGTTTATGGTCATGGGGAACAAGATATGCTTATGACACCATTTAGATGGTGTGTGTTAGGACCAGACAGCATACCCTTTGCTCCATTCATGGTGGCTTCTGAAGACCTCTTGCCCTCAGTGTGGCTGTCAGGCAGACAGGGTGAACCATGTTCAGTGGGTCCTTTGGGAGATAAGCTTATTCCAAGGGTATCTAGTGAGATTTACTGTGTGCTATACAATTACCAGTCCCGGGAAGATCGGAGTGACCTCTGCTGTCATTGTCACTGAGCAGTCCTTACACTCCTGCCTGTGCAATGAATGAGAGAGTGAGTGGTTAAGAGGACTGACTGACCAGTCCTCAGTGTCCTTGAGCAGAGAGCAGAGAAAAATGAACCACAGATTTCATGTTTGAGGTCATGATGGCCTGAGCGTCCACAGCAGACTTTGGGTTGAAATCATGGACCACGTCTTTATAGGTGAAGAAACCATGTATCTTATTCATTCACTTTCTTGTGTGTTGATCAGAACCCAGCTTCCTTCTTTATTCCCCTTGGTAGAGATGATTGGGTAAATCCCTTAGGGTAAGCTCTGGCATGTGATAGAGAGTTAATGGGCATTTCTTTTTTCCTTTTCATGATTATGTAATGCATGAGTCATTGGCCAGGAGGTGTCCTTAGGGTCTGCCCATTATCTTTTGACCTCCCCTGTGGAGAGTATTGTATGTGAATATATGAGCAGGTATATGCATATGTGTGCCTGCATCCATGTTTGTCGGGACATCAGAGGTCAACTTCAGGTACTTTTACTCTGAGCTGCCTCCCACTTTACGGACAGAGTCTCCCACTGATCTGGAACTAGCAAATAGTCTAGGTTAGCTGGCCAGTAGCCTCTAGTGACCCCTGTGTCCTCAGCTACCCAGTTATGGAATTACAGGCATGTGCCACCCTCCCTGGCTTAACTTGTGGGTACTGGTAATTGAACTTAGGTCTTCATACTTGGGTGGCACACACTTTACTTACTGAGCCATCTCTCCTATGTCACATAAGGATGGGGCATCTAGAGTAACTTTCCCATATCATTGGGCATCTATCTTGTCCACTATTTCTCAAGCTCGGTGATGGGAGGCACGGACAAGAGGCTCCTAAGATTTGCTTGCCTGCCAGTGGTCCCAGTCAACGAGCTCTGTGTTCAATGAGAGATCTTCATTCAAAAATAAAAATGAAAGAAAAAACCCCTCAAGGTGAAGGAACACATGGGGAGACACCCAGGATCATCCTCTGGCCTCCACATAGACACCTAACAAAAAGCCCCTGCCATTCTCAACAACTTAGCCCTCCTTGGGTACCTCTGACAACGCACACAGTCATTGAAACAGCTCACCAAATACTGTTCACTTTCTAAGCCCTCAGCAAAGTCCTGTACTGTTTTCTTGAGTGGAGTAGATAAAGCTCGAGAAGAAACAGCACATGCCACTTTGGGAATGGGCATTTGAAAGCCTACAGGGAATGCTTATGAAAATTTGAAATGGAGGTGTGCCACCAGACTGGGTCCCTGGATGACCAATGAGTTGTGGGCATGGACCAACCCAGAAAGACTTGAAGCACAGGCAAAAGATAAGATGGGTTGTTCCAAACCAGGAACCACAAACCTTTTCTGACTTAGAGAGTTAAATAGTCTGTTACAATCCTTGGCCACTGTAGAACAAAACACAGCCTAGACAATACTCAAGTAGATGTCAGTGAAGGTCCCAACTGAACCCCATTTACAAAACAGGACAATGGGAGGGGCTGGGATCACAGACCATGGGAGATTTGCCGTTCTTCATTTGAAGACACGTCTATCCTAATGAATAAACCCTTATCCCCTTCAAACACCTGTGTTGTTTACTTGTTTAGTCTGTCAACTGCCCACTTCTCCCAAGTACAGAGTGAGTATCTTGAGTCCAGGAGTCTGCTGTGTCTCTCACTTAAAAAAAAAAACATGTAGATAAAACGGGTGAGCAACACATTTTCTTTTTTCTTTTTTTCAATGCAGTTTATTCAGGAACATTGAACAATCCTCGGACCCCGGGGAAAGCCAGCCCACAGCTTAAATAGCCTCTGGGTAGCCAACCCAGGCGTGCCACGGGGGCAATGCAGATAGGTCCACATACATGGAAGCAAGCCAGATCCTCAGCCTTAGCCAAATGTGGAATTGTTCATGACAGAGCACTCACCATCGGGAAGGTGGAAGGCGGAAACCAGCTCCATCTTTAAGGCATAGCATTCCGCAGCTCTCTACAGTTCCCCCTTTTTGTTTTAGACACATAATAAATACACGCTGAACCACGAGCTGGGTGACCGGGAGTCATTTCATCTCCTTGAGACTGTTAAGTCAACTGTAGAAGTGAGGGAGAAATCAGAACCAACTCTTTCAGGGATGATGATATGGAGAAGGTGTGATGCATGGTCTGGGTCTCCTTTTTATATGTCTGGAGCTAAGCCTCAGTCTGCAAGAGCCTCTTTGTCTGTCCTACCCACCGCTAGGGGTTCTTTGAAGGAAAGTGGAGACAGAGGACTAAGAGTCAGTGACAAACGTGGGTACAGATCTGCACTGAAGAAAGATGACGCCCTCTGACAAGGGAACTGACATGTAATCATCCATGAGGCAATCTACAAGCAACCTGTTCCCACAAACAAAGGTGTGTGTGTGTGTCTGTGTGTGTGTGTGTGTGTGTGTGCGCGTGTGCAGGTATACATGAGTGGGTGATTATGTGCCCACGTGTAGGCCAGTGAACAAACTCAAGCGTTATCCTCAAGGACACTCACCATGTCCTTTGGGCTAGGGTCTCTCATTAGTCTAAATCTTACCACGTCGGCTAGGCTGGGGGCCAGTGAACTCCCAGGAGTCCTGTCTCCACCTCCCAAGCTCTAGGATTATAAACATGAACGATACCCAGCTTCTTTCCATGGGCTCTGCAGATCAGATCTGGCCTTCACATTTGCAAGGCAAGCGCTCAGCAGACCAAGCCGTCTTCCCAGCCCCTGTAAATAAACGTCCATACTGGAGCTCAGCTGTACGCATTTGCTTAGAGGTCATCTCTGGCTCCTTTCATGTTCCAGTGGCAGAGCTGAACACTTCTGAGGAAGTCTGTCTGTCCTCAAAGGCTACAAAATATTTTCTCCCTGGTCCTTTTACAGAGACCTCTTATCAATCTCTGACCACAGAGTCAAGGAGAATGAGTTCATGTCCATCTCTCCTATGATTGCATCTGTGTGTCTGGCTTTCAGACCTGAGTACGGTGGCTGAAAGTTTGGTCTTTCACCTTTTACCTCATAAGAAATCTCCCATCTGGGAAGCTTCTCGACTCTTCTGCTACTCCACAGTACATTCTATACCTCTATATCCTCTGCATAATAGGACTTCAAGGTGTTCCTGGTCACTTACTCATCCATGTCCTGAATCATTTGGCAAAGATTTACTGATCATCTATTGTGCAATAGCGAACAAGATAGATGCCCAGTGGTATAGGCAAACTAATCTAACTACTCCATCTTTACGTGACATAGGAGAGATGGCTCAATCAGTAAAGTAGCATCACCCAAGCATGAAGACCTAAGTTCAATCACCAGCACCCACATAATAAAGCCAGGTATGGTGGCACATGCCTATAATCCCAGAGCTGGGCAGGTGAGGACAGAGAAATTGCTGGAGCTCATTGGCCAGCTAATCTAGCCTGTTTGCTTGTTTCAGGACAGCAAGAGGCCCTTTCTCTAATAAGGGGGTCAGCTCAGAGGAAAGATACCTAGGTTTAACCTCTGGTCTCCCCACAAACATGTATGCAGGCACACATATACACACACCTTCTCATATAGTCACACCTAATTTCTTTTTAAATGAGCACAGGGGTTAGAACTCAGGCCCTCATGTTTGTACGGTGTTCTAGCTTGACCAAAAGCAACCTATGGAGGAATGAGTTTGATTCATCTTACAGTTCCAGGTTCCAGGCCTTTTTTGAGGAAAGTTAGACATGAACTTATGGCATGAAGCTGGAGCCAGGAGCTTGGAGGAACATTGCTGACTGGATTGTTCAACTCCTTCCTTATGCAACCCAGGCCCACCTGTCTAGTGATGGCACCACCCACCATGGGCTCTGCCCACCCTCATCAATTAGAAATTAAAGTTCCTCACAGACATGACACGGGCTAACACGACCCAGGCAGTTCCTCATGCAAGGTTCCCTCTTGCCAGGTGACTCTAGATTGTGCCAATGGGGGTAACTGAAACTAACTCTGACACAGGGCGAACACTTTGCTGACTGATCTAAGCACCCAGACCCTGTAGGGGGCGTTTCAACGTTAAACAACATAGCCAGGCTTGGCCTGAGGAACACTCAGCTGGACTGCAGCCCAGACTGTCCACTATGAGAGTGTGACCCCATTCAGCCTCCAGGCCATGTTACCTGCTCTCATGGCCTGTGGAAAAGAGTGTTAAGAAGGTCCCTGGATAGCTTGATGTAGGTGCGTGTCCCCCCTTGTGAACTGCTTGGATGTTCAGCTGACCTGCCCAAACCACCTTGCTCCTGGGTTGTCCCATGCTGGGCTCAGCAAGGCAGCTCTGCTGGTCCATCTGAGCGTCCTGGGCCCAAGGATGGAAGTGAGGCTGCGGCTCTGGCGGTACTACATTAAGGTTATTAATAACCCTCTCAGCCTTTATTGAAAAGATGCTCTCCCTGTCTGAATTTGCCACTATGGCAACCCATTTATTAAGGCCGTAAGAGCTGGAGTCGCTTCAGACCATATTTATTACCGTGATTTGCTGAGGGAGCATCTGATCTGGATTGGGGCAGTTGTGGGGGAGATAGCATGCCATGGCTCAGGGAGAAGGCAGGCCTCGGATCACCCTGCAGGAAGTCACTAAGGAAGCTGTAGCGTCCACCGCCTTCCCTGTAAGATCAGGACTTAAATTTTAGATGGGGAATTGGGGGTGGACAATGTAGTAGTCCCTCCTCTTTGTATGTATGTAAGGCCCGCAGAAGTGATTCTCCAGGGGCCCTAAACTAGTGGGTGACAACGGTGGGCCCAAGAATTAGGGACTTACTTTTTTTTTTTTTTTTTTTTTCAAGACAGGATTTCTCTCTATAGTAGCTCTGTCTGTCTTGGACTCCCTTTGTAGACCAGGCCTCAAACTAACAGAGATCTGCTTGCTCCTGTCTCTGAGTGCACTACCACTACCCAGCCAGGGGGTTACTTTTCAAATAATCCCTCCTCCATCCTATATGCACCAAACCTGTTTAACATGATAAAACCAGCAGTAAGACCACAGAGATAGCACCACCACCAGCATCTAATGCCACTAACATTGCCCTGGCCTCGTCGATCCCTTTCTGCAGGACAGTATCAAAATGCACACTGGGTGGACGGGTCAGAATTTGTGTTCGTGTGAGTGAATTCCCCTAAGAAAGTACCGCAGTCTGCACAGCTTAAATAGCTTCCAGAACTACAGGTCTGAGACCATGCTGTGGGCAGACTTGGTTTCTCCTGAGACCTCGCTCCTAGGATTGCAGATGGTATCTTCTTGGTGTGTCTTTATGTGGTCTTTGTGTGCATTGTGTGCTGGTTGCCTCCTGTGATAATGCTAGTGGTGTTGGATCAGGACCTATTCTAATACCACCGATCACCTATAAATTGCCCTTTATCCAAATTTGATCATATATTGAGGTTGATGAAGACTGGAGTTTTCAACATATAAATTGAAGGGAGCACAAATCAGTCTGCAATAGGACTAAAGGGTATCCTCATTTCTGGAGTACTCTGGGGCCAGCCTGTTGTGTCCACATCTCTCTCTCTCTCTCTAACTCCCCCTACCCCTGACCATTCTTTACACACCTGTTTCATGCTTGGCTCTGTGTTAAGGGCTGGGGCTTCAATGGTGAGATCAAATAAATTTATTGCAGAAGCTGGTGAGATGGCTCAATAGGTAAAATGCTTGCCTCGCAAGCAGGAACACCTGAGCGTCACCTCTACAATCCATGTAAAAAATGCTGGGCATGGCAAGTACACCTGCAATCCTAGTATAGGTGTCCACCTGGAGACAGGTAGATCCCCCAGGCTCCCTGGACAGCCAGTCTAGCTTGCTTGGGGAATTCTAGGCAACCAAGAGACCCTGTCTCAAAACTCAAGGTAGACACTGGGTGCATGCCTTTAATCCCAGCACTAGGAAGGTAAAAGTAGGAAGATCCCTGTGATTTCAAGGCCAGGCTGGTCTACCCAGTAAGCTTCACCATTCAGGGCTATATAGTGGACCAGTAAGTGGTAAGTGAAAAAACCTGAGCAAGAAACTCGTGAGAGAAGTGTCTGCAGAGACCAAGTCATTGGGAGCATCAAAACTTTGCCAAGAAGTCTGATTGTAGTAGGCAGAGCCATTGTAGGATTATTGAGTGGGTCTGGAATGGGCAGGAAACTCATCTGGGATAATACCAAAGCCCATCCTGCCCATGGAGAGAAGCAAAGGTGGTCCAGAGAGACATGCATGCATGTGTGCATGCGTGTGTGCGTGTGTGCGTGTGTGTGTGTGTGTGTGTGTGTGTGTGTGTCTGAAGAAGAGGGTGTATGCTGATAGACAGCTACTGTATCCTCACTTTGCATCAAAGCCATTTTTACTTACTGAACACTAGAGATTGTTATTTGGAGGGCCAAAGATCAAAGATACACAGCCATTGTGTTTTTGTGTTAGATAATTTTCTTAGTTTTTTACTTTAAAATGATTTACCCAAGTGTTGAAATTGTAAAAAGTAATACAAGAAAATGTCACATCACCCAGTCTCTCCATCTTCTATTGACAGCAATCAAACCAGGAAGCTTATACTGGGGAATACTATGGGGAAACAAAATCTTTGTCTCATCAGTTTCTATAGTGCTTTTCTGCCTAGTTCTAAGACAAAGGCTGCTATGTTTCTAAAGAATGTAAATGTATTCTAAAGAATATGTACGTATTATGTATGTATGCATGTATGTATGTATATATCCTGACTAATTTTTGTTAACTGGATACAAACTATGGTCTCATGGGAAGAGGGAGCCTCAACTGAAGACTACCTGGGGCTGGAGAGATGACTTAGTGGTTAAGATCACTGTCTCCTCTTCCAGAGGATCCTGGTTTTATTCCCAGCACCCACATGGCAGCTCACTACCATCTGTAACTCCAGTCCCGGGGGAACCTATGCCCTCTTCTGTCCTCCTCATGCACTGACATTCATGAAGGCGAAAGACCCATACATATTTAAAAAAATAAAGAAAGAAAAAATTCCTTCTATCAGAATGACCTGTTGGCATGTCTGTGAGGTATTGTGGGAGGTTCCAAATCACTGTGAGTGATGCCACGAATGGGCAAGTGGTCCTGGCTTGTATAAGAAGGGAAGCTGAGCAAACTATGGAAAAGAAGGTAGTAAACAGAAATTCCTCTATGGCCTCCATTTCAGTTCCTGCCTGTAGGTTCCTGCCTTGAGTACCTTGGCTTCCCTCAATGGTGAACTGTAACCTGTAAGACAAATAAACTCTTTCCTCCCCACATTTCTTTTTTGCCCAGTGTTTTATCACAGCAACGACATAGCATATAAGGATAGCACGTATATAGAAGCCATGCAACGTCTTGCCGGAACTGATTCTCCTCACCACCCAGGGCTTGAACTCATATCATCAATCTTGTTGACAGGCACCATTTACTTGCTGAGCCATCTCACCAGCCCAGGTTTCTAAGTTTTAAAAGATATATGATAGGGAAGTCTAGAAAACATTGCATGGCAGTATCCTATATTCCAAACATTTAGATAGCCAGTGAGAGTAAAAGGGAGACTCAAAGGTATTGATGTAAAGGCCTGGGTGCTCTAGGAAACTCTAGAGTGGATTTCCACCCTCATCCATTGCCCTCACTCTTCAACCCACACTAGCCATAGCTTCCTTGCTTTCAGCTGACTACCCTTTTCAGGAATTTGTATCTCCTCCCAGGCTGTCTCACAGATCTCCCCACATGGCTCTAGCCTACCTGTCTTTCTTGTAGCTACCTTCCCAACTTATGTGAACCTCTTCAAATATCTTACCTTACTTTGCTATGGATGCCTATTTTCTACATCTCAGAAACCCTTTTTCTCTAGTTCGCTATGTGCAAATTCAACACATCCTTCAGGGTCTTCCCCACCCCAGTCTCTGTGTCTTCACCTGATAGTATTTAGGTTGTAGAGTTGGTGTTCCCTACCTAGAGCTATCCTCTATGTTTTGGTTTAGTTTCTTGGTACTTTGGCTTCTGTAATGATCTTTCTGGCTGATTTATTTCTTGTTTTCTTCCATGAGTATGTTCATTCCAAGGACTAGGAACAGGTCTGTGTTGGCCTCTGCTGTGCATCCAGCACCAGAAACTCACTGAGTAGGTTCTCAGTGGACATTTGTAGATGCAGTGGGTGGGACACCACTGATAATAGTTATATTAGATTAACTGATTATAATGATAGAAAAGTTTTATGTCTAGGGTGTCTCACTTGTTGGTCAGTGTTTTACTGCAGCAGCAGAGAGGCAAACTAGGACTTCATGGATGAACAGTGTGCATGAAGTCTCCAGCTGGCTGCTTTGGGCTTTGATGGAGAGCATGCTGTACCGTGAACCATTGCTACATTCAGGTGGCTTCATGTTCACACAAATGGAGAGGCCCCTGATAAGGCTCATATTCATCTCTGGGTCTGTTTTAGCTCAGCACATGGAAAGCTGCCACGGCAAATATTCTGATTGGACAAATGTTTTCACAAATGAGAAACAGCAGCTATCATTGCTTCTGTTTTGTGAGTGAGGCAGTCCAGTCTAACACCCTAGGAAGCACCAGCAGCAGAACTGGGCAGAGGAGCCAGGAGTCCCTCCTCCACCCATACCTGTCCCACCATTCACAGGCTCTTGGCCTCTCTGTCTCCTACTCTCTGGGCTCTTAGGAGGGTAAGTATAAACCCATAAAGCTCTCTTCAGTGTATCTTGCTTACCCTCTCTTATCAGAGCAGAGGGGGGAGCTGAAAAGGGCTTTCAAAAGAGCCATCTGTTAGTTTTCAAAAAGACATTATCTGCTTCCCATCACAGGGTTTTTGCTGTCTCTGCCATGTGTCTGCGCTCCCTCCGCTGTCTGAGAGAGCAGAGTGCATAGTGCCACTCACTCTCCTGTCTGTGGGTGGCTTCTGGCGGTGGGTTGCAGATGGAGTATTTATCTAAAAGTGAAGAGATCTGACTTATAAGCAAGCCCAATATTAAATGTATAAATAATGCATCCCGTAGCATTATTTATAATGGAATAACATCCCTATAATGTAATAAAAGTATGCAGGTTCCCAGAGCTTCACTTAACCCCTTCATGCCTCAGAAGATGCAGTGGGTCCCCCAGCTTTCTCTGTCCTTCAGGGATTTGGGATGAATTCCCACATTCCAAGACTAACCAGGTCCCAGATTCTGCAGAGCTGAAGTCTTCGGCCAATCACCAACAGGATGCACTTGACCCCGGTGTTGGAGCAGTGATGTCTAAACCCGTGTGAGTCAAAATGGAGCTTTCCGATCTTTAACCTAGAATCTTGAAGAACCGGAAGAGGGCTTTCATATGTTTAGCCAGGTTCCCCGGGAGATGCTGCGGTCCACAAATGAGGCCTTTTTAGTCTGACTTGTGGTAGGATAGACTTGAGAATTTCCAGATCTTTGCTCTAGAGCTCACACACAAGTTGGTCTTGTTGGGTCTCTGCAGAAGCTCTGTGACCCAGTTTCCACCTTCTCACTGTTACTACTCACCTCCCATACTCCTTACTCTTTCATGCTTCCACTGTGGGATTTGACCCATACACCTGATATCCTGTCGTGCTAGCTGGACCCTGATAGCTTGAGTCCTGCATGCTCCAGTGTCTTCTTGTTAATCAGATGCAGCAAACTCAGAGCAGACCGTGAGAGAGCAGTGTTTACTTGGATGCTTGCAAGTGTGTTCTCAATGCTCTGCAAATCCCTGGTCCTCAGCCTTTCCTAAGTTCCCACAAGGGCATCCCTGATCCCTGATTTCTCTCTCCTGTTTCCCAAAGTACTCAGCATTGTTGTATGCTGTATCTTTAAATCATGAGTCTCTCTCCTTTTCTTACAGTGAGGAGATAATCCTATACAGTCTCAGAGCAAACAGACTACGAGAGGGGTGGGAGCTCTGTGCTTTCTGTCCCTCACTCTGCTGCCCGCCTTTCTCTATATCTCAGCTGGCATTCACCGTGTCAGCCCTCTTTCTTGCCATGCAAGATAGGTTACTATCGCCAACATTAGACTGAGTCTTCTCAACCCTACAGACACCTCCTAACAGCTATCATTTCAAACAACAATTTTTTTTTCTCCTCCAGACTCTTCGAACACTTTATCTTCTGGTTCTTTATCAGTTCTCACACATAGCCATTAATTTTCACCCATGAAATCATTGCCCTGATACTTTCCTAGCTACTATTTTAACTGTTTCCCATTTCAGTTATATTTTATAATGCCAGGAACATTGTGTGTGTTGGCTCCTTCCAAGATAGCAAAAACATGGAGTGGATGTGTTAAGTGGCCTGGCATTAACCTACTATAATAAACTAATGCTTACTTAGGTGAGTGTTAGGGTTTGGACATGAAGTGTCCCTCAAAGGCTGAGGAACTGAAGGCTTGTTCCCCAGGTATGCCTTTAAAGTGTTAGGTTTATTCTCTGTCTGCCTTTCTCTTTCTCTGATTCCTGAATACCATGATGTAAGTAAATTTGCTCCATTCACTGTCAGCCATGATGGTCTGCCTTCTCATAAACCAACTGAAATGGCACCAAATGACTGTGGACAGGAACCTTTGAAACTGTGAGCCAAGTGGGGTTGTTGCTGTGACTGTAACTGACCGTGTGGTTCAGGAGCCTTTGGAACTTATTTGTGGGAGGGATTTAGAAAGTCTTGAAGATGCAAACTGGCAAACCCTGGAAGTGTGAGTAAAGCTTAATAAGCAGCTTGGCTATGAGAAAATAAGAAAAAAAAAACAACAACACTGATAACAATGCAGAGAACAAAAGATAATATTTTAGAGGTTATTTGGTAGAAATGTTGACACAGATGGATTGTGTCTTATTCAGTTTTATTACTGTGAAGAGACTCTATGACCAAGGCAACTCTTATGAAAGAAAGCACTTAACTGGGGGCTTGATTAGAGTTTTAGAGGTTTAGTCTATGATCACCATGGTGGAGAGCATGGTGGCTGGCATGTAGGCAGGAGCTGGAACAGTGACTGGGAGCTACATCCTGATCCATAGAATGAGGAAGAGAGAGAATGAGACAGATAGATGGAGAGAGAGAGATACAGAGACAGAGACAGAGAATGGGCCTGGTATGGGCTTCTGAATCCTCAAAGCCCACTCCCAGTGACATGCTTCCTTCAACATGGCCACACCTACTCCAGGAAGGCCACACTTCAAAATCCTTCTAATCCTTTAAAAGAGTTCCACTCTCTGATGACTAAGCAGTCAAATAGATGAGGCTGAGAGGGGCGTTCTAACTCAAACCACAATAGATCTGGAGCTGGACTTGAGGCTGTGTGTCTTCTATTCTGGCAAAGAACTTATCTATATTTTGTCTGTGCCCCAAGACTTTGTGTGAGAAAGACTTAAATACAATGAAGTAATCACCTGGTAGAAAAAAAAAATCATTCAGGCAGTGAGTCGCTTGGGTATTGCTGGTTGCTTTTTGCAGGTAACCGTGAGAAGAAAACTGTAGAACAGGAAGACTTGTAAAACTTGAAGATGGGCCAGAATAGGAGCACCTTTAATGCTATAGCCAAAGAGGGTGTGGCTCAAGAGTATGGATGTGCTGTTAAAAAGAAGTCAGTAATTTGTACCAGGACAGTATAAAACATAGCATTAGGGCATGTCAGGAGCTGGCCGGAATATACTCATGCAGGCTCAAGGGTGTAAGCATATTAACTCATTCAAAAGACTGCTCTGAGCAGAATGTGCTTTCACAGGGCTGCTAAGGAGGTTATTTTTCCAGGACTAATTTCACCATGCTTGTTTGCACAGGCGCTCAAAGGCTCCTGCTGCGTTTGTGGCCTGAGTGGGCTGCACTACTGTTTGGCTTGGCAGTAGGCTTGGTATCATTGATAATGATGTTGTTTTGCAGGCACAGAAGGCAAGAGCTGACTGGTCAGAGAGGATTTTACCTAGATATCAAAAGAGGTTTTGTGATGTCAGGCAGCATGTAGCTTGGCCAGACACCCTGTGCACAGTCGCCGAGAGGGTGTTGTGTGCAGCTGAGAGCTGAGAGCGGAGCTGAGACTGCCGTGGAGGTGGGAAGCCACAGAGAGCAGAAATGGAGACCGACTACTGAGGAGAGCTGCAGGTCCAAAGAAGAATCAGCTCAAAGGCGAGGTCCTGTGATCCGCAATTAGCAAGGCTAGAAGTGATGTGTCTACCCAAGCCCTTTGAGGCTGATATCACATTAGTGTGTACTCTGGGTGCTGGATATGGGGGGTGTCTTAATTAGGGTTACTATTGCTGTGATGAAACACTGTGACCAAAGCAAGATGGAGAGGAAAGGGTTTATTCGCCTTATACTTCCATAGCACTGTTCATCATGGAAGGAAGTCAGGACAGGAGCTCAAACAGGGCAGGAAACCAGAGGCAGGAGCTAATGGAAGGGTGCTGCTACCTGCTTGTTTCCCATTGCTCCTTCAGCCTGTTTTCTTATGGAACCCAAGACCACCATCCCAGAGGTGGCCCACCCACAATAAGCTGGGCCCTCCCCAGCCAATCACTAATTAAGAAAATGCTCTACAGTTGGAGCTTACTGAGGCATTTTCTCAATTGAGGTTCACTCTGTTCAGATACCTCTAGCCCAGTGGTTCTCAACTTGTGGGTAGCAACCCCTATCAGGTCTCATCAGGACTGGCTACATTGTCTTCTTCTCTGGCCTGGTAAGGCTGCCTCCCTGCAGGGGGAGGTGATCAAAGAGCCAGCCACTGAGTTCATGTCAGAGACTGCCCCTGTTCCCCTTACTAGGGAACCCACTTGGACACTGAGCTGTCATTGGCTACATCTGTGCAGGGGTTCTAGGTTATCACCATGCATGGTCCTTCTTTCAAGTATCAGAACTGAAAAAGACCCCTGTGCCCTGATTTTTTTGGTTCTGTTGCTCTCCTTGTAGAGTTCCTGTCTCTTCCAGGTCTTTCTGTCCCCACCTTCTTTCATAAGATTCCTTGCACTCTGCCCAAAGTTTGGCTATGATAGACATGTAATTTTAAGCAACGAAGGAGCTATTAAGACTTTGGGGTCCCATGCAGGTGAACTAAATGTGTTTTGCATTATGCAATGGACAGGAACTTTTGGGAGACAGAGATGGAAAGTCCTAGCTTGGACCTTCAGTGCACCCAAAGGCTTGTGTGTTGAAGGCTTGACGTTCTTGACTGGTGATGCTATTAGGAGATGCTGGGAATGTTAGGAAATGGGTTCTAACTGGAGTCACACTTTGCAGGGTATCACTCATACTCTGCTTCTTCTCCCCCTACCTTCTCAGCAGCCATGTATTGAGTAGCTTGTTCCTCTATGCAGTCTCTGCCACCATGTCTCATTTCAACATATAGTGGGAGGTGCCAATCAACCATCAGCTGAACCTCTGATACTGTGAGCCTGAATAAGCCTTCCTCTCTTTCTTTCCTCCATTTCTCAGATATTTACACAGTGCTGGGATGCTACTAACTTAGTGAGCTAACACCCAGTGAAGGGACGAAGATCCTGAGTAACTTACCCAGAGGTACAAATGGGAGTAGGATTTCAACCTGGGCAGTCTAACTTCAAATTAAGTTTCTAGACTTTTCCACAAAGTTTTTTTTTTCTTACCATCAGTTAGTCTTCCACGATTTGATTTCTACCCTTAAGCCAATGGAGAGCTTTGTATTTTTACATCTAATGAAAACATCTGGGAATCAATTTCACGGATGGTGTGCCAGACAGTACTGGCCTCCTTAGCCATTTAGAGAAACTTTCCTCAAGGGAAGTTTTTTTGGGACCTCATGGTCTTGTTTTTCTTTGGCATCCTGGTCACTTCTTGCCCACATTCTTGAGGTCTTCTCTGATTTAAGAGGACATCACATAATTTCGGGTTGTTTCAAGGTTCTACTTCTACCCTATACACCGTCTGCATCTTTATTTACCCTTCATTTAAAATCTTGGTTATTATTCCTCCATCAGAGGCTCATTTGTTTGGTGTCTTAATACAAACATTTCTAGAACTCAATCACTACTTGCCATCATGACAGCTCTTATCATCATCATCATCATCATCATCATCATCATCATTATTATTATTTGTCAAAAGACACCAAATGCCCAATCGGGTACCTTGCTGGAATCTGCATGGCATTTAGACTCTAACCATTATGTTTAATCAATGATTAAATTCTCATAGCTGTACCTGCTAAGTCACTCCTTCTCTCTCACTTCCACCTACTTTCTACCCCTGCTGGAGCCCAGATGTCCCTGTTAATGTCATCTCCTCCAGCATCGTTGCCTACTCATCTCCTGATTCTAGTCATGTGATTCACTGTAAAGTGTTTCTCCTAAAAAAATTGGTTATGAGCTATTTAAAATATGAAGAAAATTATAGAGAGTGATAGGCTTTGTGTCATTTACCCACTTCCTGGATTTACCAAACTGTATTTGGAGTAACTAGTCATAAAACAAAATGCTCCAGACAGCTGAGAGGGACAGTCCGTCCTCCCCATCTTTCCACCCTCGAGGTAATTATCAAATGACAACTGGTACTTAAGCTTTCTTTCCATGTTTTAAAACTTTATATGTAAAGTTGTATTCATGAATGTGCTAATGTTTTGAATTTTTAAATTTTCCATAGATTTTATTGTGCTGTGTTCATAATTCCGAAAAGTTTAATGAGTATCACGTCATTGAGGCTTACACATGTTAATACCCAGAGATGATCATTTGAACCGCTATGACGAATGGTAGCCATGCCAAAAGCTTTCTCTACCCATTTCCCCGTCCTTGCTTCCGTCTAGATCTTTCCGCTTACACAATGTACTGTGTGTATCTGTGTCCATGAGTATTCACACGGTGTCTGTTCTCCCCTCCAAGATTCAGGCTGAAAATGACAGCATTATGGAGGCAGATACCTGTCTTAGTCTGTTCAAGACACTGTAACAAAATATCGCAGAGGAGGTAGGCAGGGTGAGAGCAGAGCACTTTTTTCTCACAGTTGTGGGGACCACGCTCAAAGTGCTGTCAGACTCAGTTTTCTCTCACAGAGCCTTTACTCTCTCTAACATCACATAGCAGAAGTGGCTTTCAGTGGGAGCTTTGAAAGTGACACCTTTCCTGGGGAGACATGACACACGCATCTATGCATCTGCTCATCCCAGATAGGGAACTCGTGACAAGCCAAAGCAATGAGTCTACTGAAGTCCAACTTGATGAACTGATGAGGTTTTTATCGGGGTTACTTAGAGGAGCAGGGATGACTCAGAGCAGCCTCGTCTCTGAAAAGCTCACCCCAGGTGAAGACTCACAGAAGCCTAATCCTGGATCTGCCTGCACAGCTTGCAGGCAGCTCAACCAGTCTGAGAATGTCCTCTGGGCTACTCAGCTTGCCTCACTCACTTATCTCCCTCAGCAGTTGTTCAAGGAGTCTATAACCTGCTTTCTCAGACCTTTGACTTTATTTGCATCCCAAATTTTAGGAACACCCCTTTCCCTCCTACAGGGAATGTTGCAATTTAGAGAAAAAAAATTTATTAATTAGTTTATTCACTTTGCATCCCAATCATAGGCCTTCCCTCCTCTCCTCCTGTTCCCAGCCTCCCTCCCATTTCCTTCTACCCGCTCCCCTCCCCTTCAGATAAGGGGAGCCTTCCTGCTATCAACTCAGACCAGCACATCAAGTCACATCAGGACTTAGCTCATCTTCTTCCCTTGGGCAAGGCAGCCCAGCCAGGAGGAAGTGACTGAAAGGCAGGCAACCGAGTCCATGTCAGAGACAGCCCCCTCTTCCCTCTCTAGGGGACCCACATGTTGGCCAGGCTACCCATCATCTACATATGTATAAAGGGCCAAGGTCAAGTCTGTGCATGGTCCTTGCTTGGTGCTTCATAAGCTGTACCATTCCTGGGCATGTACCTGAGAGGAAATTTTTACACAACTTCAATGCCCAGGCATCTTCTAAAGGACTTCTAAAGGACCCTCTTCCTGTCATCTTGATGGTAGGGTTTTAGCACTGATTCTGGGAGACATACACATTCTGACCACAATAGCATCATTACACATAGAAGCCCACAACGTTCTCTTGCCATACTGAGTTGTATACATTCATCTTTGCCTAGAGTATAATAAATTTTCATTTTCTTACATCATGACCTCAACTCATACACACTTGCTAGTTTCAATCTCTTGTGCATTTCATATCATCTGTAACATTTGCTTACATCTTAAACTTAATTTTTAGGTGTTTTATGCCTCATGGGAATCAATCCAATTTTTGGCTATGGGCTTCCCTTTCACTTATGGGGTCATCTCTTCTCCCAGAATTAATTCTACTGTGTCAAGTTAGGCCCATCTTTCCCAATTGATTTGATATTTTGGTCTTATTTAACATCTCACTCTTCGGTTTTGCTTTTGTCTTTTTTTTTTTTTTTTTTTTTTTTTTTTTGAGACAGGGTCCCTCTTGTAGTCCAGCAGGCTAGCCTTGAACTTGCTATGTTGTCAAGGATGATCTTGAACTCCCGGTCTTCCTGTGCCTACCTCCCGGGTGCTGGGATTACAGGCGTGTGCAATCATGCAGTGGCTACACTCCACTCTCTGGATGTTATAGAGTTGTTTTGCTACACTGTCTTCGGAAAACTTTTTATATTGCTTTTCTTTATTTTTAAAATTCGCTTAGGTTCTTTATATGAAACCCACGCGTGTGAGTGGTATGGATGTGGAATTTAATTTCCCTTCAATTTCATGCAGATAGCCGCTTGCACAACACCATTTATTGACTAAACAATTTATCTACTGATCGGTAAAGGTGAGTCTTTTGTATGCCACGTTCTTTTACACAGAGATAAACTTTTTTAATAATTAAATTTATTTATTTTTATTAATTACAGTTTATTCACTTTGTATCCCCCCCATAAGACCCTCCCTCCTCCCCTGCCAGTCCCATCCTCCCTCCCCCTTCTTTAAGCATGCCCCTCCTCAAGTCCACTGATAGGGGAGGTCCTCCTCTCCTTCCTTCTGATCTTAGTCTATCAGATCACATCAGGAGTGGCTGCATTGTCATCTTCTGTGGCCTGGTAAGGCTGCTCCCCCCGTCAGGGGGAGGTGATCAAAGAGCAGGCCAATCAGATTATGTCAGAGGCAGTCCCCCTTCCCATTACTATGGAACCCACTTGGACGGGAATCTTATGTAAGAAGTGGGAAATAGTAAGATCTGGAGAGGACAGGAACCCCACAAGGAGAACAACAGAACCAGAAAATTTGAACACAGGGGTCTTCCCAGAGACTCATACTCCAACCAAGGACCACGCATGGATATAACCTAGAACCCCTGCACAGATGTAGTCCATAGAGATAAACTTTTGAGATGTGTATTCTTTTCCTTTGCTTTAACCACTTTCTTCCTACCAGAACAGCATGCTTTTGCTGCTGAAGCTTTGGAATGGTTCTCTTTTGAAAAGGGAAGCATCGTTAGCATATTCATAAAGATCTTTTTAAAAGTCAAACCTTTTATTCTTGACTGAACTATTGCTCACAGGTTCATGTGCTGAATTCTTGGTCCCAGCTGGTGGCATTGTTTTAGGAAACAATCTTCATGAAGTCCATACTGTAGGTATGCATATTTCGCAACCTATGAGGTAGAGACAAGCAAATTCTCACTTGGGGTCACAGATCATCACAGAGGGACAGGCTTCTTGACTTTCTAGGTCATGAGGACCTCTTTGATGGAATAAAATGTCAGGGAAGATGTCATTTGTATAGAAAGGGCACAGCGGGAGGATGGTATGAAAGAGTGGGAAGAGGAAAACTGGCTTGTGAACAGGACTTAGAGGGGGTGAACGATTTGGTGTAACACCTGAGCTGAGAATGCTGACCCATCCTCAGAGAGAAAAGACCTGGACATTCTGACAGCCACCGCTCCACCCTGTGGTTGGAAGGAGGCTACCCTGGGGTCTTCTGTTTCTGAGTTGTTTCACTGTCCAGCCTCTAGGTGGCGTGCCTCAGTCTCTCCAGCCTGAGAAAGAAGCTGTAGTCACAAAACAGACCTGGGAGTTAGCAAAGCGCGAAGGTCCCGTTGGGGCTAACGAGTAGTTCTCAGAACACAAGGAGGGGAGCTTAAGTCTGTGTAATAATAATTAAAAAATGAATTCCAAGAAGGCAGAATAGATCTTGCCCTTTCAAGGACAGTATGGAGGATTAAGCAGCAAAAGAAGGACATTTATTCAGTACACTCGCTTTCTGCTCGCTTACATTTTCTGCTTCTTCTGTGGGAGAATCTACCCTAGATGCTGAACACGTGCCAAGTCAACACAGCCAAGCTTCTGCCTTGAGTCTAGCTAGCTACAGCGGTCAGAGATGTGAGAGGAGCGCATTAATGAGTATGGTTCGTTGCAGCAGAGCTAGCCAGGTCAACATTGCACTCTACAACCCAGTGGAGCCAAGATAAAAAGAGGCCAATGGGGACCAAGGAAAATTGTGCCTGGACCCGGGTCCCTCAGCCTGGAGAAAGATGGACTTGGGAGGCAACAGGCTTCACTGTACTTGCTGCTGTTAAAATGTTCAGGAGTCGGGCTGTGGGGGGATGAGCTGCAGGGTTTGAGTTTCTGTTAGCAGTGATAGCAAAGTGTGTGTGTGTGTGTGTGGGGGGGGTCTGCAGCATCTTGTGGACAGATGGGAATTGGGCGAGATAACTTCTGCAGCCAATGGGGAAGAAATGTGGGTAACCTTACAAGGAGCCGTCACGGCAGAGATGTGGGCAAAGCCAGCAGTGCTCAAAGGGGCAGGACAAAGCAGGTAAGCTTGATGGAATTCGGTGACCAAATGAGAAGGTGGAGGTGCAGAGGGGAGTCCATATTGATGCCTTGGCCCTTGGTCTGGGTGACCATTCACATAGCCCGAGATGGCTTCTTGAACCCCCATAGGGGTTTCTGCTTGGTCCCGAAGCCGTTTCTTATTCCATTTAAGTGTGTAGGGTAACAGAACTGAACTAATAAAGTGTTGCAGCCCCGCTTTAATGAGCAGAAAGAAGTCATTTGTAATTAGCATATACATTATTTGTACATAATGAGTGCTTCCAAAATCCTTGTGGGGGTTGTTTGTCTTCCTAAGTGTTTAAGTGACTCCCTCTTCCCCACCATCTTGTTTGAGCATGTTTATTTGTACCATCTGTTCCTGAAAATACACGCAAGCACATATACACAGGTTTGTACACTCACACACCCGCAGTCACCTCTACATTGCCTGTAGCTAGACACACACACAAACATGTACCACCCTCATCTTCTGACCCACAAATAAAACCCTATGCTAGCATCTATCAGCATAGGTTCCTACTCAAGTTACACATGAACATATATATATATATCTATACATATATACACATATACACATACATATACAGACATATGTGCTCATGTATAACTTGAGTAGGAACAGAATATGTATATATATATTATATATATGTGTATACACCAATTCTGTTGCATACATATGCTATATTATTTTTTCCTCGGTGCTATGACCAAACACATGACAAGAAGCAGTTTAAGGGTGGGGGAGGTCCCAGCTCAAGGGGGTTACTCCATCATTACAGGGAATTCATGGCAGTGGGGCTCGAGGCAGCTGGTCGCGTTGCCTCTGTAGTGGGGAAGCAGAGGGAGAGGAAAGTGCTCAGCTTGCCTTCTCTCCTTTTATAAAGTCTAGGACCTCAGACCACCCATGGTTAAGGTGCCTCTTTCCATCTCAGTTAACCTACTCTAGACCAGTCATTGTAGACGCGCCATAGGCTAACCTAATCCTGATAAGCCTCACAGGCTTGCGCACAGGCTTGTCTTCTAGGTGATTCTAGAGCCTGTCAAGTGAACAAAATGAACCATCATGCCTGCCAGCAAGTACAGGCTGACATAGTATGTGTGATCATGGGAAGCCCACAGACGAGAAGTTCTATCGAGACATCTGCGCTGTGCATCTGGACGAGGTGGTTTGAACGAGAATGGTCCCCATGGGCTCATATGTTTGAATACTTGATTCCCAGTTGGTGGAGCTGCCTGGGAAGGATTAGGAGGTGTGGCTTGCGGGAGGAAGTGTGTCACTGGAGGCAGGCTTTGATGTCTCCAAAGCCTATGCAGACCCCAGTTAGCTCTCTCTGCCTTTCTTTCTGCCTTGCGCTTGTGGATCAAGACGTGAGCTCACAAGCACTGCTCCAGTGCCACCCTTGCCTGCCTGCTGCTATGTTCTCCATCATGATGGCCACGGACTGGAACCTTCTGCAGCCACGAGCTTTCAATGAAATCCTTTCTTTTATAAATTGCCTTGGTCATGGTGTCTTATCACAGTAATGCAATAAAGATAGCTATGACTGTTGTGGAGAATAAATGACATACGCTAATTGAGTAAGCGGTAGACAGTAATGACAGCCATTCCAATGCTGTAGAGACTCACATTGGATTTTAGACTTTCATCATCCAAACACATCCAAACACACAAACATGCACACACACAGGGGAAGAAATAAGAACAACGAAACAAGCTCCTGGGAAAAAAAAATCCATGACAGAATTAAAACTGAAAAAGCAATTAGCTTGATATTCTCTTTCATGATATTCTCTTTGATAAGTATGTATTACCTGCCAACAGCTCTTCCTCTTACATAGCGTTTATCATTTCTTCTAGGTAAATTGATATTCCCTTTTCTACATGTTATACTTTATCCAAACCCATATTTTCTTTGTTTATGTGTGTATATATGGATATGTATAAACCAAACAATATATATTATACATATGTATCTATATAGGCTAGGGTCTGGACATTATAGAGAACAGGGTTTTTTTTTTTTTTTCCCCTTTCTTTCTGGGACTGTATGACCTTACATTTTGAGGTCAGAATCAGTACCCTTTTGCAGAGACAGAGCAGGTGCTCAAAGAAATGAAAACAGTTGCTCCTGGCCATCCAGAGATGAGCTTGCACCCTGAGGCATCTTTCTTTCCTTCCTTCCTTTCTTCCACCCTCTCTCCCTTCCTCCCTCCCTTTCTCCCTCAGTTCCTTCTTTTGTTCTTTGTTTGTTATTTATATATTTTCTCTGCTTCTCTATAGTACATCACTCTCTGCTCTCCCAGCTCTTCCATGCACAGACTCGGCTGGAGCGCATACAAGAGGGCACTGTTCCTGTGGCTCTCTGAACCATTAAGTCATGGTGTGGTGGCACATGCCTTTAATTCTAGCACCAAGGGGCATTTTCTTGGGGGCTGAAGAGCAGAGCAAGATTGGTACACTCACCCAGGAATCTGAGATGGTATTTCTCTGAGGGAAACCAGAGTTGCCTTTTCTGGTTTTAACAAGATCAGTTAAGCAGATGGTGAAGTCCTTCTTTCTCTGAGGATTTGAGTGGACACAACATCTGTGGTCATCTCTGGGTGTTGTGTGCCTTCAGTGCACCCAGCGTAAGGGGAAAAGACCAAGGCCTCTTTATTACGTTAGGAGTGTCCAGTCTTGTGTTAACCTGGAAATCTTACGTGAAGGAAGAAAAGGTGATCTCAAGAACAGTGACAGGAGTTGATAGGAATAAGCAGACACTACTGACTAGGTCCCGCAGGGCTGCCCATGGTCTGAATACTTGCCATGCAATAGTAATTTCTCCTGACTGCCCTGTGAAGTTCTTGTTCTGTGGTGGGTCCTCCTGCTCCTACTTTACTGTGAAGGATCAGCAGGATGAAGTGATATGGGTAGTGCCTGTTGGCCGCCTTCCTGATTGGGTAGGAAGGTGTCCAGGAAAGGAAAGGGTATCCTGAGGCACAGGAACTCAAGCTCTGGGGGGTCTCCTCAGCAGAGACATTGCAGCTCCCAGGGGAGGGTTACCTAAACCCCTGATGAGCTGAGGAGCTAAGGGCCTCAGCCCTCCTCCTCCTCCTCTCTCTGTCTCCCTTCCCCTTATATTTTTGAGACAGGGTTTCTCTGTGTGGCCTTGGCTGTCTCAAACTCACAGAGATCCACCTGCCTCTGCCTCCTAGAGTGCTGGGATTACAGTAGACTTATCAGAGGGACCAATCCAGAAAAGGAGGGACAGATTCAGGAGAGGCTGCCTCTGCTCCTAGGAGAAGACAGCAGAGAAGTGGGCAAATACAGCTTTATATAGTTTTTTTTTTTTTTTTTTTTTTTTTTTTTGTGTGTGTGTGTGTGTGTGTGTGTGTGTGTGTGTGTGTGCGCGTGTGTGGGGAGCTTTCTAGGGCAGAGATTTCCAAAGTGAGGACTGGTGGGATTTCAATTCCTAAGCTTGGAGGAAGCTTAGGGATTGGTGGGGTTTTATTCAGCCTTTTTACCTAAAATTAGCATAAATCTGGGAAGGGTCCCAGTGAAGGGCTGGAACTGCCAGTTTGACAGAGAGGTGTTGGGAAGAGTCCTCAGGGGTTTACACGGACTTGAACTCTAAACTAAACAACTTCCCTTAAGTAAATTATGAAATTATGCTAAGGGGTCAGACTCCAGGTCCTGGTCCCTGGCTGGCAGTGTCAGACCATGTAAAGCTCCTTGCATGGGAGGAATGGCTAGCTTACATTGTGGCCATAAAGATGGCCCTGCTGCAGCTCACAGACTACCTCCAGTTAAATGTGCCTCCCTCCCACTGAGTTTCCTGTCAGCAGCAGCCATAGCTGAGGCCTGAGGCTGCTGATTTTTCTGTGGCTTCATCTTCTCAGTTTCTCCAGGTGTCTGATCTCAGGTCCCAGGGCTGTGGAGATTTAGCCTCAGCCACTCTGGAGTTCTGAGGTATTGCTGCCTGGAGGTGTAGAGAGGCCAGCAGCACAGCCTGAAGATCGAAGCACCACTTTCAGGGAACAAAGGGGAGCTGTGGCACCCAGGGGAGCTGAAGAGCTGGAAAGCTATACCCAGGTAAAGATGTAGGGGGGCTCAGAGGCAAAACTTGAAGCAGCTTGGCCTGACTGCTGGAGCTGCTTAGCAGGGGCCGGGACACTTTCCTGCAAAGCATACAGAGTTTACAAAATATGCAAAGTAAACAAAGGAATCTGGCCTGGGAAGCCTTGACTGGCCAACAGTGCCCACAGGCAGGACACATCTCTCCAGCTTTTAGGGCTAACCCAACGCTCTCGTGCTCCCCAGGTTTGACACCGCACAGAGGTATGCTGGAACTAGGGTACTGAGAACTATGTAGAGTACATAGTCCAAGCTTCTGTGGCCCTAAAACTGTTTGTGGGCTCTGGTGCTGACCCAGTCACTGGGCTTCTTGACTTTTAGCCTGGACATCAGGGGGCCCATGCCTGCCTCATTGTTAGTAGTTTATTTCATATCGTTTGGCAGTTTCTGTGATATAAATATTTCCATCACAGCTGATTTCAAGCTACCGCCTATTTAACAGTTAGCAGAGAAAGCAAGAGAAGGGAGAGAGAGAGGAATGATCAGCAGCTGCATATGTAATAAAGTGCGTTCTGGTTCTAGCCAGTTGTTAGAACCAAGACTCTAGCAGTTAAGCTTTTGATCCTCCTGAATTCCATGGAGACTGGGCCATGGGAACCAGAGGCTGTCTCTAGGCAGGTTCTCCATTGCCTCTGCTTAGATGGAGGAGGAGGTGTTTTTCTTCTTGCTTTGCTATCCTTGGGGACAGAACAAAGACTGGACCCCAAAAGGCCAGGGCCTCTAATCTCTCAGTTAAAAAAAAAAAAAAGAAAAGAAAAAAAGAAACTTTGAAAAGAGAGGAAGGTGGCTGCTCTGCCATAGAGAGCTGGCAAGCTGGGTGTCCGGAGGCCAGGGCCAGAGCCTCCATGTCTGAGACAGAGAGCAGAGCCTGGCAGGCTGGGAGGAAATGTCTGGCGGAAAGTCTCTTGGACCCTCTATCCTGTCTCTGTCACTTCCACATAGATTAACGAGCTCCAGGATGCCCCCAGCGCTGACCAGCTATGCTTGGGGCCTCCCCAAAATAGACAGGACGCCTGGTGCCTCTTGTCACAGTCCTAGCTATTGTCTTTATGAGCTCAGTGGGTTCAGAGATCATATCCTAACACTTCCCCTCTGTGCTAATCACCACCAAGATGGATGGACACTTGCATGGACTGCTTGGGGCTGTCTGGTACATCCCAAACTTGGCATTCAGGACCTGCATGTATGTGTGTGTGTGGGGTGGGCATTGTGAAGGTTGTCAAGGACTCAGAAGTCCTTTCTTGGCTGAAGCAGGAATAGGGGTCGTCAGGCTGGAGCTGGTGCCATGGTGGGGATAGTGTATGGCCCAAGATAGCCACTAGGGGGCAGGCCATGACAGCAGGTGGGCCAGGTTAACTGCTGCCTCAGCTCAAAAGGCCTGTAGGAAGACCTATAATCTGGAGAAGAGTGTCTTGGGGAATCTCCAGGATCTGGTAAACTGTGGGGGATCCAAGGTCCAGGACTGAATAGGAGGTGAGGACAGAGGAGATGGGAGCCTGGTGTACCTACCCTTTTCCACCTTAAGGCTGTGGTGAGGGTTCAGCGGTAAGCTACATGACTGTGAAGATGGGATGGACAATGGGTTTTCCTGTTGGGAGGGTCTGGGGTAGGAAGGACACCAGGCTCAGGGAAGGCAGGCTGGGGAGAGCCAAGAGTTAGGGGCTGCCCAGGTGCATAAGCCAGAGGCAGGAATCCTGGCTTGAGGGTAGGTGAGCTCCTGGGTGGCTCTCTTTTAGTTAAATCCCGTAGGATCTATCTGGCCTGATTTCTTTTCCTGTTACCCCAGGAACACTGATCTTCCCCCCCCCCCATCTCCAGAGAAGTTCTTGCCCTTTCTGCTCCAAGCTCTGCATTATTTGGCCTTGGTTGATACTGGCAATTTCGAGAGGCTTCTGAGCCTGCTGACTGTCCAGGATGGAATTTTCCAAGGAGGTTTTGTAGAGCTATGCCGAAGGCCAGGGAAGCTTGGATTCACACCAAGGAGATGGGACTGGTGAGCTCATTCAGGACTGCAGGCCACAGAGGGCCATCCATCCATCCATCCATCCATCCATCCATCCAAACATCCATCCATCCATCCATCCATCCATCCATCCATCCATCCAAACATCCATCCATCCAAACATCCATCCATCCATCCATCCATCCATCCATCCATCCATCCATCCATCCATCCATCCAAACATCCATCCATCCATCCATCCATCCAGGTACTCTCCCACTGGGTCTCACCTATCCACTGAACAAACTAGCCATCCTATGTCAAGCTACTCTTGTGTTCTGATATCTACCCCACTATTCTCATCCATCCATCATGAATCCAGTCTATCAAGATATATCATGGAGGCTTACTGTGTGCCAAGGTCACCTTTTCATCTCTGGAATAGGGCAGTGGGCCTGAGAAAAAGTCTCAGACCTTACTTTCGAAAGACTGCATCTCAGTGACACAGGGAAGGAACAAGCTGGGCCTGCTTTTAAATCCCTGAGGTGACAGATTCCCTTCATCCTTCGCCTCCATAGAGCCACATCCTTGTGGAGCTACCCCCCTCCATGCACACATTTGGGTTTGCTCACAATGTGTCTGTGTCTTCTCGGATAGCAGTGCATCTTCACCATCGCTTGTGTGCACACAGCTGCACAATCTGAATCTACAACCATGTAAATTACTGGGTGCGCCTGTGTCAGTTCGCACACAAGCACATGCACTCAGACACGAGTGCAGAAGGTACTTATGTGCATCTGCACACCCACGTACACAGCCGGAAATACACAGGCGCACACATGTGCGCAGTCGCTCAAGCACACCACTATGTGTGCATAAGTGCATCTAAGTGTGTACACACTTAGATGCAGTTAGGATGTATCTGGCACCCAGCGACACTCTCAGTTCACCTATACACAAGCCATGCCCATGCAAGTACCCACTGTGCCCTTGACTCTCTCCCCACAGCCCCTACACCCTATCACAGCCCCACCCCATCCTGGGAAATTGTCCGTACTTCTGACTGGAGAATGGGTTACAAACGCAGCCATGGAGCTGTTTTGACACTTTTGATGAATAACATTCAATACTATTAATTAGAACAATTGCTTTTCATTTAACTAAATCACGGGAATTGCTAAACTAAATTGAAACGGAATGTAATTTTGCCTCGCACTGCTTTAATATGGGCCTCTAAATGTCTTCTCCCTGAAGGATTAGTAACTTAATCACCCACCAGTGATAACTGCTTCCCAGGCTCAGCTGGGAGGCTTCCTGCTCAGGAAAAGGCTGGCTGAGAACAGGCTAGGGGCCCCATGGCAGCTCCTCCTGCCCCTGGCTTCCTCTCCCTGAATTATTCATCACCAGGACGTCATTCGCTCCCTGCCCTTAGTCCAGCCAGACCCTCAGAGAAGATTTCCATCTTCAGTAGTTCTGGCCCTTGGTGTGTGATTGGCCCTGTGTCTGATGTTTGGGAGCCTGCCTGACTGTGAGCTCGCGTTCCATCTCTGCCTTCCCCAAGCCTGCTAGAGCCTCTATCCTTAGTACAGATCCTGACATGCTGGGGTCACTTAGTTCCTGGAAGAAGCACAGACTGTGGCTTAGGATTCAGTGGCCTATTGACAAGGGCCAGAAAAATCTCCCCGAACTGCTTAGGAGAGTGGGGATTGGCCCAGCCCAGCATGTTGTTCTAGGGTGACTAACTGTTTCAGGTTGCAAGGGATGGAGGGCTTTCCAAGACGGTTCCTAGAAAATCAAAAGAGCTGATTACTCTGGCTATGGGACTATCTGCCTCCAGCTAGGAACCACCCTTCATATTTATTTGATGCTTCCTGTATGCTGGTCACTTTACATATGTTATTTCATTTGCATTTTGGAACAATCCCATGAGTCTGCAGCATGTTCATGTATTCATTCTACAAAAGAGAAAGCCAAGACTTAATTTTTTTAGAGCCTAACCTAGACATGGCAGCGATAGTGATAACAAGGGTGGATATAGCAGCTGGATGTCGCTAGAAGTTTGCTTGTGATGAGGTTAGTGTCTGCACCATGGACATGGAGGTATGGGGCAGTTTTGTCATTTGAACTTTAGGCTTTATTGAGGCTCACAGAGTGGAGAGTACTGCTAGTGGGTACAGACTGTCAGGAGGGTCTCTCTCCAGCATCGATTGCATTGGTCTGCCCAGCAGGCCACATAGGGACCTCCGATGTTGTGTCCTCTAGATAAACTGGAGTCTCAGGACAGACTTCCACAGGGCAAGGCTAACTGCAAATTGGATCCTGGAGCTGAATGTGCACTGTTGTGTGTGACTCTCACCCCTGGGTATCCAAACAGCACATGGCCATTCTGTGAATAACAGTTTCTGGGGTAGCTGTATCTAACCCTTCTAGTGACATTGTTCTGTAAGTGCTGGGGGCCTGAATGTTCTGCGTCATCTTCTTCCCTTTCTTGGGAGTTTAGAGGTCATTAGTCTCACAGCAACCACCTCTCCTTAGGTCTCTGCATCTTTCTCCCTCGCCGCTTCTTCCCCTACACAAAGGTTATTGGACAATCATTTGAGCTGTCATTGCAACGTGCAAAGGGACCCGGCTTGTGCCAGGCATTTTGCATCTGTTCTCATTTAGTTCACTGATAGCCCAAAAGGATGGAATTATTATGCTCAGTTTATAGTGCAGGGAAATGAGGTGTTGAGGGTGAAGGGATCATCCGAGTTCATGCACCTAGAAATAACACCCTGAACTTCAGGAATCAAGTAGCCTGATCCCACAGACCCTGATTTTCATTCTCTAAAGCAACGTTACTTCCAACCTCTATCTCTCCAGCTTCCTTTGTCTCCCTGAAGAAGGACTGGCTTGGTGATGAAGTCTGCAGAGTCTAGAGGCAATGGACAGCGGCCTGCATCTAGGGCTTCATGGGATCTTGGGCTAGGATTTATGTGCCTGTCCAAGTCCTCATGTGTAAAAATCATTCCCAAGATCTCCATGTCATAGCCCCTTTGGAATGGCTGCACATAGATCTCAGGACTGGGCCTGGCATATGTCAGGGACTTAATCAATAGTCACTACCATGGTTATTTTTGTGATTTCTGATCATTTGAAAGGCGTCCATCTAGTGTTGAACACTGCATGCTATCTAGGCTTGCCTCCATTCCCACTTTGTTCTCCTGCACCCTTAAGTTTCCCACTAACTTAATAGACCTGGCCATGACAGAGCTGGTTTTTCATGGGATCCTAGCGTTGACCAACAATCTCCCCTTCACTACTTCCACTCAGTGAAATCAATAGCCATTGATTGAGCCTGGAGTCTGTGCAGGGCCTGCAGGTCACCCTTAAAGCACTTTCAACATCTTGCCAACCTGGGTGGAGCAGTCAAGACAGTGTCTCCCTGTGGGTGGACGCTGGGTCAGCAGCCAGAATGCTACCTGGGAATCTGTTGGAAATGAAAGCTCCCAGGTTCCACCCATTCCTTCCTCAACCAGACCTTCTGTGGGTGAGATCTGGAGTCTGCTGCCACATGCTTTCCAGGTCACACAGAGGCAGCTAACGTCTGAGGAGGAAGGAAACAGAAAGGAGCAGGTGAGACCGTGGAAGTACAGGAGAGGCAATACGGTGTAAGATAATGCTTTGGGAGGGGCAGCTGAGTCCAGGTTAGTTCAAATGACACTGCTGACCCACCAGTCCCAGGCTCTTCTGGTCCTGAGGGATGGGGGACTTCCACAGAGGGAGCAGGGGCTGCCTTCCATCTTACTTTGCCTCTCTTCTATGCAAAGACCCAAGCCAGCCAACATCCGGTGGGCCTGAGGCTATTGCGAGGGTCAGGAGAGATGAGACTTGTCCTCACTCTGTAGCTGGCTGCTGAGATAGCCTGTCCCCCACTACTGGATTCTTGCCAGGCCTCAGGCCTCTGCAGTCCTTTAAATGAATCAGGCTGCAAAGGCCAAAGCCCCTGGGAGAAGCAGGGCAGGCAGAGCAGGGTTATGAAGACAGCCTACCATGGAATGGAGGAGACAGCCTTGGAGAAAAATCAAATGAATGGATAGCTTTGTGCAAGCCACTCTGAAGCCGAGAACTCCTGCCAAAGAGACCAGCTGGATGTGGGTGCAAATCTATCTAGGTGGCAGGCAGTGGGACGGGAGAAGACTCTTGTCCCTAGCTTGCCCAATCAGTGCACCTCCCTTTTACTGTCCCCTGAGCTCTCAGCACCTGGAGATACTCTCAGAACCCTTGCTCAAAGCCAGCTGGCCTGTTTGCATTCTCCTGACACAGGCTATGTGGGACTTTGGTGCCTCCAGATTCTGACTCACCAAACTGACTTTTCCCATCCGGGAATGCTTATTTTCTTTCTTGTGCTCTGTTCTAGGGTCCCGTCCCTCTCATGTCACCTGGGGAGTCTTTCTAGGTTTTCTCCTTGCCTGGCTGCCTATGACCCAGCCTTCCCTATTCTTGGAGCTTTCATGTCCTTTTCAAAGTTCTTTTAGAAGGTGACTCTTTAATGGAGGTGAGAAAGCAGTGCCTGGGTCTCTTCTGTCCCTCTACCGTTCTTTAGATTACATGCTCCCTGTCTCCGAACCAAGTTCTCGACTCCGTCATCTGCCACCACCAAGATTTTACAGATCAGGGCATGAGAGAGCATGCCCAAGTCCAGCTTCATAAGCTCCTGGAATCTCTTTGCTGGCACCATCTGGGAGCCATGTACATGTCACATCTGTGACAAGATACCTTGGAGCTATCACTCATCCTGTCCTACAGCCCCAATTTCCTAATACCCGCAAGCAAGTTCGCCCACCATCTACCCCCCCTCCACCAACCTGAGTCATTAAAACTCAGAACTTATCCCCAAAAGTCAGCTCCTGGGAGAAAAGTGAAGCAAGCGTGGCTGGAGCACAGGTGGGCATCCCCAACAAAGGGCCACAGCCTAGGGCAGATTCCGCTGATGTGACTATGCAAGTAGTTGGACAGAGAGTACGTGGCCTGACATCAGAAAGTAGGCCCAGAGACGATCAGCCAATGGCAGGCTCGGAGATGGTGTGGAGGAACCTGATTGGTCACCCAACGCTATGTAACGTGCTGTGCTGTCTCTTCCAGAAAGAACGAGTCTGCAGCCGCTGGCCCTCAGACTGCGTTCACCCAACTCCTGATATCTGTGTGCACCTCTTGCTCCCGCTGTCTGAACCTCCTGTCCTCACCCAGGGGCTAGACCCTTGGGAGGAGGACCAACATACCCCTGTTTCTGTTGTCTTGGTACAGAGGAAGCACCAAATTTCATATTTTCCTGTTCTAAATTGGGTAAGGCCCCGGGGTCTGAGTCCTTTTTGATATGCTCAGAGAGTTCAGAGATTCAGAGAACTAGTATTTAAAGAAGTGATATTTGAAGAAGTGGAGCTTAGAGGGGAAGCCGTTCCGCAGGGAGGCTGTGGATGTGGGTGGTTCATTGTCTGGATGGCGGCTCTAAGATGATTCTGAGACCCTTGCATTTATTTTCCCTGCCTTTAGTGAGCCCATACCACATACCCTTAACCCTTTCCAGGAATTTTCTCATTGGAGGTCATGACCATTTCCAGCTGTCATCTTCCCTGGGTCCTATGACCTCGGATGCCTGGCAATGCCACTCTTATGTCTTTCCCCTCCTGCATCCTCTACCTCGTGAATTCTTTCACAGTGCCATGCCCCAATGATGTCCTTTTCAATACCTCGACCTTTCTGTTAGGTCTCTTGATCTCAGCTGCCTTCTTTTCCCATGCCTAGCTCCCAAATTTTAATTCTCATTTCTGTGAAGGGCCTTTCTGAGCCAAAAGCCAAGGTGCTGATGACAGCATCTTTTGGCATGCTCAGCTTCCCAGGGAGCTGCTATTGTCAAATGCAGTCCCTGAAATGTCCCAAACTGAACTCACCACCTTTCTTTCCCAAAAGCTCTCACTTTTCACCTCACTCTGATCAAAATAGTTTTACTCAGACTTGGCAGTTAAGGTGTTAATCTACTACCTCTTTTTCCTTCTCTTCCAAAAATCTGATTGACGAGTTCTAGAACTGCCACACCTATATTTTTCTCATTTTCTCATTCTCCTTCTTTGCTGGGGCCTTCACTACCACCATGTCCTGCTCCAGCCAAGTCTTTTTTGCATTCACCTGGATATGCTGCCTGCCAGATTCATCTTTCTGTTATCCACCCAGGATCATGTCACTCTGACATTTGATACTATTCCAGTGTAGGGGCTGGAGAGATGTTCAATGCTACAGAACACACATTTCTCCTGTAGAGGGCCCAGGCTCAGGTCCCAGCACCTATCTTATGCAGTCCATAACTGCTCATAACTCCAGTTCCAGGGAATCCAATGCCTCTGCAGCTTCAGAAGGTTGCAGATCCCCTCCTCTTGTCCCTTCCTTTTCCTCCTTTCTTGCCCCCATCTTTGTCTTCACTCTTTCTCTGGCTCATCATGACAGCAAGTAGCATTCTTTGGAAGCTATGTGCCAGAGATGAAAATTTACTGACCTTGGGCATTGTGGGACAGTTAAGTGAGAGTAAATGTAGGTTTAATTTTTAATCTACTGAAATCTAGGGATGTTTGTTATCGCTACGTGCCATATGCTACCAAATACATAACTTCTCCGTGGTAGGAAAAATTCCCAAACTATGTCTCCAACAGGTCATACTTTGATATCAGAGGTGGATCAGAGGTACTGGCATCTTCCTGGGCCACTGGAATAAGAGTCAAGCATTGGTTATTGATTGATATTAATGAGTCTTTATTTTACTTGTGTCTTTTAATGTTTATTTTTCCTTTCACTAGGCTAAAGTGTATGGAGGGTGAGGATGCTGGGTAATTTGACTCCCTAATAGATAGCTGTTAGGTTCTCACGTTGGTATGCCAGGATCTTTGAGCAAAGGATTATCAGCTAAGTAGTCATTTGGGGTACGCTGATGTCAGCACTCTGAACACTGTACATACCTTGGAGAAGTACCCAGAATTCACAGCTGCTTGCTACTCAAGCACAGCTCTGGCTTCTGTAGGCACTGTTCTAGCCACAACTGTTCTTCAAAATTAATTAATTAATTAAAAATTAATTAATTAAAATATAATTAATTAATTATATTTATGTGGGCATTTGACCTGCCTGTATATTTATGAACCATGCTGTGCCCGGTCTGTGGAGGCCAGAGGAGGGAATTGTATCCCCTGGGACTGGAATTTCAGCTGGTTGTGAGCTGCCATGTGGGTGCTGGGAATCAAACGGGGCTCTTTTGGAAGAGCTCTTACTTAAGTAAGCCCTTGAGTCATCACTCTGTCCCTCACCATAACTGTCTTAAACAGATTTCTATCATAGGCCTTGGTGAATTCTAGATGACTCTACCACCATTTCCACCTAGGCTGGTGGGTGGGTAGCTGCCTCTCTAGCAGGCCCAGGGAGAGCCTGTGACTTGTGGAAGCATATCCCATCATTTGCATGCAGGACGGCTAGGATTGGTGCAGACACCCTTGCTCCTCCCCTTATCTGGCTGCGTAAGCACGCTGTTCCAGCTCAGTGTGAGCCAGCCAGGAGGCACCCTCCTGTGTTCTCCTGGGACTGCAATAGCAGGCTCAATAGAAGGCTCCATTTGACTGGTCTGTTCTTGCCTACTTTGGATTTTTATAGGTAGCAGAGTATATCAAGTTGGCGACATTAGGAGAGGGTCGGTCGGGGAGGCAGCATTTGAGTTAGTGGCTGCTGCAGAAGGGAGGCATTGGCTGTGCCAGGGCAGACACAGAGTTCCACAGAGAAACTGGGGCAGAAATAACACAGAGGAGTGGAGAAGTGTTGGCTTTGAGAAACTGTGGGCCCTCGTCATTGGAAGATTCCGGATGGCTGCTGAGGATTTCAGCTACCTTGGGCCTGGGTTCTGTCACAATACTCACTGTCAGTAGTTGAGGATTCTCGCACGATAGGCCTTACTGCTGTGACACTTGTTGCCACGGGGCTGAGGGTCCCTGAGCCTGGGACCAACAGAAGGAGGAACCCTGTTGTTGCTTGCTGCCATCCAATGGACCTCCTGAAAGCTGAGAATTACAGAAGTTGCCAAGTGCTGGGGGCAAGGGGTCACAGCCCAGCCCAATGAGTCTCCAACTTGAGTTTCTAGAGTCTAAGTTGTTGGCTTTGAAAGCCTGCAGCAGAAAGTTTCTAGCTCTCAAGACTTGGAGCTGTAAGTGTTTGGGTCCGCCAGCCCATCCTGTAGGCCAGGGGCACTCAACGGCTAGGATTGCCCACACTGGAACTTCTCATCCAATCTTCTACGCAGACGGAACAAAAGGAGTCCAACCATCTGAGCAGTAATGTATCCAGACATCACGAGTGAGCACGGCCGTGATGATGGGTCCGGTTGACCCTACCATGGAGGGATTACTTGGCTGACCAGGTAGAGTAAGTGTTGTCCCAAAAGCCCTCAAATGCAGAGAGCTTTCTCCAGCAGTTGGCAGAGCAGAAGCAAGAGGCTCAACGCAGGAGATGAGCTTCGTGTGCTCTGTGTGTTTGGTTTGAATAAGACGGGGCCACACAGCCAGGAATGTGGAGTCCTCCAGTGGTTGGGCGAGCTTCCGGGCTGACGATCTGTAGTAACAGTAGTAACAGTTCCAGGCCCTAGAGCTGGAACGAGCTGTACTCTGCCAACAACCTTAGTGAGTACGGAAAAAAAAAATTCCCTTTCCAGACTTTAGACAAAAGCTCAGCCTGGCTACCTTTTAAAGCCCTGCCTGTGAGACGCTGAACAGAGATCTCTGCTATTCCCATCTGGAGTTTTGACCTACACAACTAGGAAACAACAAAGGGGCCCTATTTTAAGCCATTGAGCCATGGCGCTTTGCTGTGCAACAGAAGGAAATCAGTATGACCAGCCTTAAAGAGCTGGGGCCGAAACCTAAAATGGTAGTCCAATCTTCTCTCCCTGCAGCCCCAGCGTGTGGCCTGGCTTAGGCCATTTTTGTTGAACTGGACAGATGGTTTGGAGTGAGAACCATGAAGGCTTTTTGCTGCTAATCCCAGAGTGTAGACCAGAGGTTTTAAACTTTCCTTACAAAGGACAAAAAAACCCCAATGTTTGGGCTTTGCGGGTCTTTTTCAATTCTGTTTTGTTCAAGTCTGCCACTGAGGCACAGAAGCAGTGATAGAGGCGATGTGATACAAAGGTGAGGCTGGGTCCAAATAGAACTTATTTTAAATACAAGTGATGGGTCAGATGTAGCTTAGATCATTGAAGGTGTGTGTGTGTGGGGGGGCAGTGGGTGTATGTGGCCATGAGTGTGTATATGGAGGTCAGAGATTATTGTTACATGTCCTCCTCAGTCTCTCTCCACCTTAGTTTTTGAGACAGGGTTTCTCACTGAATGTGGAGCTTACTGACTGGCTAGGCTGGCTGGTTAGCTAGCTTCCAGGATCCTCCTAGCTCTACCTCCCAGTGCTTGAATTCCAGGGCTCACCACCATGCTCAGTTTTTCACAGAGGTGCATAGGATCTGAATTTGGGCCTTGAGGTTGTGCAGTAAGCACATTACCCGCTGAGCTTCTCCCCCATCCTTGTTGCGAATATGAAGTCTGATACTTCCATCCGAGGCCATGGAATCTTGTGTAGATAACCACATAGTTTAAGAAATTATTTTGTGGCCTGAAATAGTTTTTACTATAAGAAGTACTCGGTCAGGCTTGAGAGCCGATGGAGGCTATTCCAGAACACGTGGAGCCTCATGGTTTTAGGGAGATGGATCCCATAAAAAAGATCTCATCTCCTTTGGCCTGCAGGAACCCTTCCATCAACACTCCCTCACCTGGCTCGCCCCTCTTTCAATGAGGCAGGCCTGGCTCCACGGCCTGGCAGGAGGACCCAGCTTGCAGCAGTTTGCAGGGTGTGAGGTCTGCTCAGACAGCTCCAGCTGAGCCCCCTGTCCCATGCCTGAAGCCCACGTGTGTCCCCAGCCAGCTCCTGGCAGAACTGGTACATTGCTTATGGGCCTGCCTGCCCATCCTTCATGAATTTTTATTAAACAAAACTGTAAGCAGATTGATTTTGTCCTCTTTTATTGCATTTTTATTTAATTCCCTTCTATGGTGGAGGCTCCATCATGTTACCGCAGAGTAAATCACTCCAGGGCATCAGGCCAAAGCCGAGGAGAGGGCAGGATCTGGCTTCCCAAGAGCACATTTACTGCATAAGAACCTTTATTAGCGGGCAGTCATTGATTTTTTTTTTTTTTCAGGTCATAGCCTCTTCACCATCCTTTAAATAAGAGAGAATCACAAAGTCAGTGTGGATGGGAGGCTGGGAGGCTGGGGTCTTGGGGTGTTGGTATGTGTCCAGGTCTGACGATCTCTGTACCACCCACAGCCCCTACTCAGCACCTACTGTGTGTTGAGCACTGACATGTAGAAAGGTGACAGAGGAGTCATTTGAGTGGCAGATAAGGGTGGAGGAGAAGATTAAGCACAGGAACAAACAGTTTAACTATTAAACATGCACAAATACATATTTTTTTTTTTTAAATTCAGACCAGTTATGGTTCAGCCTTGGAATTTTCTGCACAAATCAAGGCCATTACCACCCCAGTCCAAACCTTTTCCTCTTCTGGGAGCTCTGAGTTTTGCACTACAGATAAAGGACATTGGGATTTTCCTCTCAGGAACTGGAGAGTCACTGAAACAGGGTGGAGTCAATTCTGGTGGATCCAGACAGGAATACAGAGCTGTTGGGAATCATTGTTTTGAAGAGCGCTGAGGAGCGGGATTGGGATCCATCTCCTCATCAACCCAGAAGCAAATATTAAAGGAGGACCCAAACTTCAGCTCCTGACCTGGAGCAGAGTGAAAGCTCATCCAGGTCCTCATTACAGAGGGTCACATTCTGTAGCAGAGTGTGACCTGGACAAGAGCTAGACTCAAGGACCTTAGCAAAGAGAAAGCTGCCATGGTCCCATCACAAGGCAAGAAGACCCAAAGTCAAGTAGGAAAATGGTAATCATGGCACTTGGGAAACATGAAAACCAAGAAGCTGGTAGTTGTAAGTGGCTCTGAGTTTTTTTTTTTTTAATTTTTAATTTTTATTTTTTTAGCAAGTTTGAGCAAAGTGGGGTGGGGAGGAGAGCTGGATTTCATGTATACCTGCTTAAGAAGTAGGAGAACTATCTATAAACATGTTTTTTTTGTAGATTAGGTGCCGAAGTTTGGAAAGTGGAGACAAGCATGAATTAGAAGAAGACGGGAGAGAGTAGCAGCCGGCTTGAACCCTGCCACCGTGGTCCTCCTGTGAAGTCGTCCATATCTTTACTATTTCCTTCTAGGCAGATGAAACAGATGGATCATACTACTCAATGGTCTTCAAAAATATGATTCCTAATAGCTGTGTACTCCCACCTGGATACACCAGAATTGATTCCACCGTCCGCCTATTGTTGGGCTTCTCTGTGATTTACAGCTCCTCCATACGATAAATTATGACGCTGTGAACATCCTACTCTCTACCCTTCGGTCTGCATCTCTGATAAATTTCTAAAGTGAAATTATTGAGTTAAAGGTTATAATTTCTTTAAAGGCTCCTAACTCATGTTGTCCAATGCACCACAGACATTTACTGATAGAGTGGGCACACATACTCATTTGCCAGCACATTCGTCAACTCTGGGGTGATTTTTATTTTTTTAACCTTTGCCAGTTGCGCAGTGGGGGAGGAAAACAGGACACCTCAACATTTCCTAATTTGTTTATTTTATTTTATTTTTTTAAATTAGGGATACTTTCCTAGGAAGTAGTGATGACTTTTGAGCATTTTACAGAGTTTCAAAATTAACTTTTCTTATATGCTGTGCACGTGAGCATGTGCAGGCACCCACCAAGGCCAGAGATGTAAGATTCCCTGGAGCTGGAGTTACAGGCAGCAGTGGGCCTCCCAGAGTGGATGCTGGGAACCAAACTCAGGTCCTCGGGAAGGGCAGCAAGTACTCTTAAGCGCTGAGCCACCTCTCCAGCCACTTTTGAAATCTCTTCGCCTTTGTGTCCTTTTGTATTTCTGTTATTCAAAATCTGGTTTTTATAGCAGTGTTTTCCAGTAAGCTTCGTCCATCATACACATTGGAACCTCCCCTCCCCCATTTCTCATTTACCTTCTGAGTTTTCTATGGCATCTTTGACAAGTAGAATTTCTGGTATTTTAAGCAGACATTGCCATCAATCTTCTTGATCCTCCCCCCCCCTTTCTGTTTTACTGTGAAATTCCCTCCCAGCACACCATCAAGTTAGCATTTACCTACATTTTCTTTTTAACTTCCTCCATCTGCTCCCTCATCTCAGGGATTGGACCGCAGGGACCATGATTACTGAGTTAGATGGTCTTGGATCTGGATCCCGCATTTCCTAAGTGTTCTAAGTCAGCTGCTTCAGCTTTCCGAAGCCCATTCCTCACACCTGAGAAGGGATAGGGACCTGCAGGAGCTGATGTGGGCAAGGCATCAGGAACATTCCTCAGCCGACAGCAGACACTGATGTCGAGACTGCCTTGTGAGGTCTCTAGTAAGTGTTTACAGTTTTGATTTCGCAAAGGTGGAGGCCGCATCCTGTTAAAGTTCAAGTCACGTGTGTAACAGTGGGCAGGGCTTAAACGTTCCCAGAGAACATTGCCGAAGCAAGAAATGTATGATACGACACAAACAGAGTCTGTTTTGTCAGTTTCAAAAGCCAAAATGGCCTAAATGCCTGCTTCTGAAAACCTGCTTTGGTATTTGGAATCCTACAAGACAGTCTAAACAGTAAACCTAGAATGTGCAGCAAAGATAAACAAGCAAAGGGCAAGTGGGGATTGTTCTTTTAGTAGCTGTAGCTCACCATTCCCGGTATGTCTGGCCGGTCACCTCTGGCCTCTGACCTGTGGCCTTTAGCCTGGCCTGCAGGTCATTGCCCCACTCTCTCGAGTCTGTGTGTAGAGATGTAAATACCTGGTAGGTCCACTGAGGTCACTTGCTTGGCTCAACCTCCAGCCTTTGTGTTTTAGCTGCCGAACACTGTTTTCTAAAGGAATGTGATCCTGGAGTGTGGGCAGCCAGACTGAAGTGGAGATGTTGTGACTGACAGGCAGGGTCAAGGGGTCAGACACCCTCTGCTAGGGGGCTTTGCAGGTGCCCTTCATCAGGCTGGACTGCAATCCCATTCTTCCCTGTCCCCGGGTTGTAGGTATTACTTTCCATTTATGCCCCTCACCCTGGACACCTCCTCCGGGAAGCCTGCTCTGATCGCTTTCGTCTCCTGTGCAGTGACAACCTTGCATCGCTGCAATAGCACAGACCTTTGTTAACCTCAGTGAACTGAGATCTATTAATATTCACGTCTCCTCTTAGATGGAGCAACACAGGGACACAGCCATGATGGGTGTATTCCCTGGGACACCCTGAGCACACTGACTTCGGGACTGGGTGTGCAGCTGCTGTTCACAAATGTTAGATGCCTTAGTGCAAACGCAAGTGACACCGTCCTTTCTCCTTCCCGTATGGAGCAAGTTCTAAGTGTGTCCAGCGTGAGCTAGGACTCTCTGGGCCCCAGCAATTCGTGGCCAGGCCAGTGCCAGCACATGTTCTTGGCCCATGACAGCAGTAACAGAGGGTGGGACTTGGGTCCCAGCCTAGTGCAGCCTCAGTGGGGAAGCCTGTCTGTGAGTTTTGAGCACCTTGTTAAGGGAACCAAGTGCTCACCTCACTTGGTGCCTCTCCAAACTGCTGACTTGCCTGTCGGCTGGGGTTGGCTTTCAGAAACAGAGTGAGGTCTCATGTTCTGAGTGCGCCCAGTGGGAGTGGCTATCAGAGTCAGCCATCTACTGCTTGCTCTCTCTGTGCCGAGGCTTACCCCGGGAAGCTGAGGAGGAACCAGTCCCATTTGTGACACTGTAGGGCGCTTGGAGGAAAAGCCAAGCTCTTCCTCCGGACCTAGGAGGCTGCAACGACTTGGGCCCCACCCCAGCCTTTCTTCATCCTGTCCCACACTCTGTCCTGATGGAGATATCAACCCCGGAGTCTCTTTGCAAAGGAGAGAGGCTGTCCTTGCTGCTGTGAACACTGGAGGGTCTGCAGGCATGGGATTAGCTATCCATGGGCGCTTTCTCTCCTGTCCTTCTGTCTGGAAGTATCTGGACCAGTGCCTGCATCTGCATTGGCCCTGATGCCGGCTCTGCTGGGCTGCCCTGGAACCCACTCCCAGGGCTGCTGGTGGGAAGACAAACCCAGCAGACCTCTCTCAGGCCTCGTTGCTTTGCTGTGCCAGGCTGCCAATGCCAGCTGAGGAGGAGGCTCCCTCCTGTCTCTGCTTGTTTCCCTTGATTGTTATGTAATGTTCGGCAGCAGGAGGTAAATTCCTCTCCAATTTCCAGGCCTGTTACAGCGCATGAACCCCACCGTGGGGAGCCACAGTGATTGAGCTCAGCAGCCAGGTCCCATGCTGAGTGTCATAAATCAGGCCATTACCAGCTCCTCCTGGCAGATGCCACTGCCAAGAACCTGCCCACTCCTCTAGCCTGAGAGCTAACCCCGAGACCCAGGGCTTCCTCTGCAAACAGTTTAAACCAGGACAGGCATGTCCCCTGGAGTTTGGGGAGGGGAAAGGGGGACTTTTCATGTCCTCCCAGCTGGAAGTCGCCAGGAATCTTCTTTTTAAGCCCTTGCCAAGGCATCTTAGACCGGATGTCCAGCAGCCTGATGTGTAAGGGGCTTCTTCTACTACCTAAAATTTCCAGGTCTGGTGGCCTTTGGGGGTGCCTGGCTTTTCATGTAAGAACTTATAGGCAACTTATTAATAAGCGCACAGTTCCCAGGTTGGTCCCCAGAGATTCCTACATGGTAGGTCTGTGTTGGGACATGGAAATCAGGATTTTTACAAGGTCCTAGAATCCTATGATTCTGCTGTAGGTGGTTCTTGGACCACCCTCTGAGGAGCGCAGAGGTTGAGATCAGCTGCATCCTTAAAGTGATGCCTGTAAAATGACTTCCTATAAATTCAACCCTTCTTTCTCATTTCCTTCTATCATTTTGCTGAAGACGTGCTTCCCTGGGGAAGAAGATGTGGGCTTCAAAAATCAATGGCAATCATGCTGAAGAATGAAGCAAATCTTTGACTGTGACATATTTAAAGGCCAATAATAATGCTAATAACTGGGGGGGGGGGTTAGCCCCAAAGTAGGCTGCTCTGCAGATACTTAATGTGTGATACAGAGCAGGCTGTTCCTGTCTCTCAGGGCTCTTTCTCTACACCTTGGAGTGACCGTGTGCTCCATTTGCCTCACAGGATGTATAGATAGTAACCAGGGCACCTTTCAATAGTCCCCTCTTGACACTCAAAAGCCCTAGTTTAGATGCTTAATTACTATTGTTTTCAATTACCCATGGGCTGCTCCTCCGAGACCTACAATTTTCTCCCACAGAGATCTGACCTGTGGGTGCCTTGGAGGGACTATTGAACTAGCTTTGACTCTGACTCCCTCACTTAGTTCTGTGGACTAGAATGAATGGCAGAAAGACACCTTAAGGAAAAGGAACATGTGACAGGTATTTCCAATTGTCAGCTTAATGCAGTCTAGAGTCACCTGGGAAGAGAATATCAATGAGAGATTGTCTAGATTAGCGTGGCCAGTGGGCATGGCTCTGGGAGTTTGTCTTGTTTCTGTTCACTAGGAAGATACACATTGGGAGTGGCCTCATGCTCAGGGTAGGGGACGCTAGAGTGTATGAGAGCGGGGGCGGGGTGGGGAGGTAGGGGTAGGGGTGAGAAGCAGAACTAAGCTCACATGCATTCATTTGTCGCTCTCTGCTGTTAACCGCAGATGTGAGGCAATCAGTTGTTCATGATGCCCTGACTCCTTCAGAATGATGGACTGTAACCTGGAATTGCAAGCAGAATAAAGCCTTTCTTTCTAACTCAGTTTTGTCAGGGTATTTTATCACAGCAACAGCAAAGGAAACCTAAGGCAGATGGTGTCTCACCTGCTGACCAGAAAAGCAGAGGCAGAGAATTTTAGGCCCTGGCGAGCCTTTGATGATTGGCTTTAGGTATCTGGGCTAAGACTGCATTTTCCTCTCAAGTATTAAAATAAAACACAGTAAGTTCTACGAGATGTGTGACTTCATGCAGTTTGATCACATGGACCCTGTGATGGCTCATGTTGGTTGTTAATTTGGCAAACCTGGGAATGGGGAACCACAGCCTCTGTTGGGGAGCTGCCTCCATCAGACTGGCCTGTGGGAATGTCGGGAATGTCTGTGAGTCATTTTCTTAATTGCTCATCAGCATAGGAGGGCCCAGCCCACTCCTGGCAGTGCCATCCATAGACCAGGGGCCTGGGAGGTACACGAAAGCTATTGAGCAAACCCAGCGCAGTGAGCCAGTGAGCAGCATTTCTCTGTGGTTGTTGCCCAAAGCTCCTGCCTTGAGTTTTGCCTTGGCTTCCTTCGGTGATGGAGGAAATAGACTGTTCCCTCAAGTAGCTTTTGAGGGAACAGTCAAAAGGACCCAATAGCAATAGGGTCCTATCACAGCAATAGGACCCAAGCAACGGAGACCTTCATCCTTTTCATCTGCAAAGTGGGCATAAATATCTCCAACTTGCCAGAGGACAGGAGAAGATACATCAAGCACTTCCTAAGTCATCAACAAATACTGATAATTAGTACACCCATCATGGCAATGACTGCTAAAAAAAAAAAGCATGATTTACTTAAAGTGTTTCATAATATATTTATTCTTATTTTGGCAACATTTGTCTACTGATCCTTCATCAGTCGCCGTCCCCCCCAGAACTGATATGTTTAATGAGAATTGGGAAAATGGCTATGTAAATGTTGGTGAGGCCGTTAAGATAATGTGGGTTATGTCATCAGAAGAGCAACTTGGAAAGAGACTCACTGCTATACTTTGGATCTTGAACAAACCCTGAGTGTGTATTTAAGACTTGGTCCCCACGATGGAAGGAAGTGGAATCTTTGAGAGATGGAATCTTGTGGGTATCTTTGATTGACTGGAGGCCACATCCTTGAAAGTAACTGTGGAATTCTGAGTCCTTAGTTTTTCTCATCATAAACTGGGTCACTCAGCTTTGATCCATGCTTCTTTCATAGCGCATTGTCTCACCACAGGCTGAAAAGCAAATGGGGCATTTAGGCACATACTGGAGCCTTCAAAATTGTGCACCGAAAGCAAACCTTTTCCCTTTACAATTTAAGCATGGCAGGTATTTTGTTACAGTGTTGTACAGCTAGCAAACTTACATATGGCAAATTAATGAGAGTGTCTAGATCTCTGATTGGCAGGGGAGAAATCCACTCAGAACAGCTGAAGGGAGGAGAAGGAATGTGGAGTATCTAGTTTCAGCCTTTAAGGGCAAGCAGCACCTGAATCAGGGATTCTAGGGCAAATGAAAGAAGGAAATACCCTTGGGAAAAAAGAGTGAGGGAAGCATAATAGGGTAGAAAGAAACCAAGAAAGCGCTTGGTCTGCAGGTGGAGTCCAACTTTTGTCTGATCCCACAGGGAGCTCTGATATATAAATGGCACCATATAATTGATGTCACCTTAAGACAAAGAGGCTGGCCTCCTGCATAAAATAATGGGTGCATCGGTCCATCCAAAGGGAAGGAAGATACCAATAGCATCAACTATTGGAACATATATACATTTTAATGTACATGTTGGGGTGGGGATGTAATGAGGAAGGCTAAGAAAAAAGTCCTCAATTGCATCTGAGCTCTGAAGAAATAGGAATAAGACTTGAGAAGCCATCAGAATTGGAGGTGAATAGATAGCAGTGAGATTTCTGCGGAATGAGACAGGGGCAGGAGTTGAGCTCAGTCACATGTCAATGATGTTTCTTAAAGACTTATTTCTACTTAATTTATGCATACGTATGCACATCTATGTGTGCAGATGTGTATGCCTGCGTATGCAAGGAGAAGCTAGAAGAGAGTGTTGGGTCCCTTGGAGCTAGAGTTAGAGGGATGTTCAGATTGTTAAGTGGGTGTTGGGATATGAACTGTAACTTTCACGATGATTGGGTGGCAAGCACCCTTAACCACAGAACCTTCTCTTCAATGCCACATGCCAATGATTTAATCAGTGCGAGTGAAACCCCGGTAAAGTCTGGATGCTGGAGCTTGGTGAGTCTCCCTGGTTGGTGGAGCACACTGTGTGCTGGCAGGATAACTTCTCTTGAAGTGGAAGTTGCTGGTTTCATTGGAAGCTCAGTTATGTCAAGTGAATATGTTTTTTTTTTTTTTTTTTTTTTTTTTTTTTTTTTTTTTGGTCCCAAGTGTGGGATGTAGGAATGCTCCCCCAACCCCTGCCCCAAAGAAAACAGCCACTTTGGAAAACAGTCCCCCCTCCCACTTCACAATGGGGTCATGTGGTGTTTATCAGCTGTGAGGGGAGTGGGTTTTGCTAGCTGGAAATCATCTTTGTGTGGACTCTGAGAGGGGATAAATAGAAGCCCACAGACAGTGAGACAATGCATTTTGCACCTCTAAGCTTTGCAACAGTTGGCATCACTTTGTTGGTTTTCTGCAGAAACACTTCAGAAAACTTTTCTTGCTGTTTTGGCAGAGTTTTGCCGCTTTGGTGGATTTGTGTGTTTGGGTGGAGTCTAGCCACTGTTGCTGAGTAATACCACCACTGTTGCTGTGGTTTGCTGCTTTGCTTTTTGACTGGATTGCTGATATCCTGATGACTGAGATTGGTTTATCCTCAAAGAGCCCAACAACCCTGATCAGCAGGAAGTAGCTGTAACAGGTCTACAGCTCTTTTCCCTACTAATCTCCTACCTAAGGTTAGGGAGTTGGAAGGGAGGTAGAAGTGTTTAAGAATGTTAAATAAGGTAGGTATTTGAAAAGTCTAAGCCTATACTCATAGGCATTTCATGTTTGGAGCTCTTACCAGATTTCCTGTCTGGTGTCTATGACTGGTTTTGATTTCCAACCTGAGAGAGAAAGCTCTAATTCTAAGTGCACCACCTGCCTGGATCCTGAGAAGCATTCCAAGGTCTCCATGAACCCCAAGAAGTCAAAGGAAGCTGTAAATTTGCAGCCAGTAGCGTGGTGTCACGATCTGGGAACGTTTAAGGTTGTGGTTGGTGTGTGTGGCAAGGACAATCATGTGACAGCCTGGGCTTACCCTATGAAGCCTGACGTCATTCCACGTTTTCATGTAACCTTTAGAACTTGGTTTTTATAGCCTGTTATACTTCAATAACAAATTAAAAATTGTGTTCTCCAGCCCCCACATGTGTCCTACTGAGTATCACCTCTAACATCAGAACTACAGGAATCTGCATTTTTAACAGCTGTCCCCACTGATTCTGATACCATTATTCATTGTCTAGTAGTCTGGCTCTTGTTCTTGGCAACTGCAGGGGCCATTCTGGCTTTGCCATGCCAGGATTTTACAGTGTTTGGAGATGGGAGGGGATGGTTATCATTTGACATTCTTCATTTTCCTGTTTAGAATTTTTCACTTGTAAAGTTTCTAGCTAGGATTTGCCAAGAAAAGTCTAGTGCATCTGCTAAAGGGTATCTAGAAAGCCATCTAGTCCAGACTTTATTTTATTTTGGGGTCCAATCAAGAAAATCAACAAATACCTAGCAGGCTAGGTAAGACAGAGATGGGGGAGCCCCTATTTGGTCCTGTTCTGCTTTCTTATTAAACCAAACCTCTGTCCTGTGATCGAATTGTTGTATTTTTATTTTCTTTTCTCCAATTCCTAATGCAAACAACAATCCTCAGAAAAGCAACATCTATTAAATCAGGAGGATTACAATATCAATGGGAAGTTATCATGCAATAACCTTCTATTGATTTGTGTATTGCTGGTAATGAAATCAACTGGAATATTATTTATTAAACATATTGATTAGCAAGAAAATAATTTGCAGGGACAGGAGCCTGACTCTGCAGGGGATCCCACGGAGCTTTTCCTGTGCACATACCATTGTATTCTCTTTGTGTGTGTGGTGGGGAATTGTCATCAAGAGTGTCTGTCCTAACACAGAAGTAGCCCCAAGATTCTGTGTCCTTTGGGGTGTCTCTTGGGTGGAAAGAAGACCTTCAGTATATAGGGCTGATCCTCTTGGGCCTGGATATTTGTTCAGTCTGCCAGGGGTTAGGGTACCGTCCATTTCCTGCAAGTAATGGTGCATTACAGTCTGGGAAGACTGTTTTCCCCTTCTGTTTGACCCTGGGAAAGAAACTGGGTAAGGACTGGTGGACAGTGGAAAACAAGGGGAAAACATTTGTTACTTAGATTCTCCCCAAAGTGGGCACTGTGACACAGAATTGGGTACAGGCTTTTGTTTTGGTTTTTGGTGGGTAGGGGAGTTCATCTTAGAAAGTTCAGTGAGTGAGGAGACAGGTGAGAGAGGAGAGTTCCCACTGAGTGTGTTTTTAATGGGAGGGAATACCTTTGCACAAGCAAGGCTCAGCTCTGCTGAGGCTCCCTGACTGTGTTGGACAGAGCCCCATACTTGTCAATCACTGTTGGTAAGGAGATTGGGGCTTTCACCATTAGCTCCTTTTTCAGATCTTCGGTTTCATGGGTACCTCTAGACCACTGTGCATGTTGGTTGAAGGTAGCTCTCAGACAGAGTGTAGCCTCCAGTAGAGACAAGTGCTTGAAGCTGAAGCCTTTCTGATGAATGGAAACTGCCCAGTGCCTTGGCATCTTTTGGGGACAATGCAGGTATGAGAAGGACTCAGACATAAGATGCATCAACTCAAGGAAGGATATCTTTACAATTGTCTTTGACTTCTGACTCCTTAACTCAGAGTCACTGAGGTCTTGAGTACTCTCTCATGCTGGTTAGAATCTGAAAATTTTACAGACAAATCCAGGAACAATGGAACAAATATGACAAAACCACGTGTGTGTGCGATTTACTGCATGGAATTTAGCTCCTTCACCCTCACAAAGCTCCTGAGAGGAAGTAGTTAATACACCTGTGCTGTAGACAAGGAAACCAAGAGTGTAGGAGCACGCAGAGCAGGAGATGAGAGATCCACACTTCAAGCCAGTTTGTCTCGCTGTGCGGCATGTAATCCGGTTCCAAGCTTGGCCCCTAGGGAGAGTTTTTCTGGCACGGTTATCTTGGCTTCATTCCTTGAATGGGAAGCTTAACCTTCCCAAGTCTCACTTTCTCCACTTGCCATGGTGACAGTACTTACCCTACTGGCAATTGTGAGGATTAAATGGTATCATAGAACTCGGTTCTCAGAGACTTAGTTAAAATTGATACACATTGGAGGTGGGAGGCGCTCATACTCCTCAACTCCCAACTGAGGAACTAAGGACAGTTTATGGCTTTGGGAGAGGAAGAATCTGTTTTCTTTAAGGGTGTGGCGTCATGCTCCAATAGTTAATGACAATATGTTAACCCATTCATGAAACCTTTGTCCCAAAATTTGTCTCACCTACGAGAAGTGTAGAAATAAAGAGGGAGCAGAGATTGAGGGAATGGCCAACCAATAACTGTCCCAACTTGAGACCCATCCCATGAGAGAGAGAGCCACTATTAATGATACTTGTCTATGATTGCAGATAGTAGCCTAGCATAATGGTCTTCTGAGAGGTTTCATCCAGCAGCAGAGAGCCACAGCCAAACAATAGGTTGAGCTTGGGGAGTCTTGTAGAAGAGTGGGAGGAAGGGCTGGAGGAGCTGCAGGAGTCAAGGACACTCACCACAAGAGGACCTGCAGAGTCAGCTAACCTGGGGCTCGCAGAGGCTGAACCACCAACCAAAGAGCATTCATGGGCTAGACTTAGGCCCCCCACATATATGTAGCAGATATATACCCCTTGTTCTTCCTGTGGGGGGCCTGTCTCTGTTGCCTGCTTTTGGATCTCTTCCTCCTAGCTGGGCTACCTTGTCTGGCCTCAGTGGTACAGGATGCACTTGGTCCTGCTGCAACTTGGCGTGCCAAGGTGAGTTGGTACCCAGATGGATCTCCCCTTCTCTGAGGAGAAGGAGAGAGGAGGGGTAGTAAGGGTGAGGATGGGACTGGGAGGAGTCGGGGAGGGGGCTGTGATCAGGCTGTAAAGTGATTAAATAAATGAATGAATGAAAAAAAAAACCCAAAGTATAATTCAGAACAACACGTTTGTTAAGGGAAATTCTGAATACCACAGATGTACTGAAGCGGAAGGGTTTGAAGTTGCAGAAATTCTGAAAGGCTATTAAGTTTAGGAAGTGTTTTATTATACTTGCTGTAAAGTAAGGTACTTGTTTAAAAACATCCTCATGTTCTTTACATGAAAAAAAAAAAAGAAAATATTATATTAAAATTAGTTTGCATCTCCATCCACTATTAGTTCCGGTACTTTGTAGCCTCAAAGTGATGGCGGCGGCCCTGGGCCTGCCCTGTGTGCCTTTGCTTTGTTCCTTGTCCTTCTCTGCTGCATTGTGTATCACAGGGGAAGCGACACATGCTTGATTACCTTTCCCAGGCTCTAGAATCAGATCACGTCTGGCTGGTAGTAAGCAATAGGTGGGAAAGTGTAGGGAGAAGTAGAGGCTGGGATGTTTCTCTCCACCTTGCCTGGCAGCAACTAAGCATGGTGGCTCCTGCTCTGTGGGACACTGTATCTGATGATCATAGCCGTGGGTGCCAGGAGCCCCACCTTCTTCTTTGCCCTGTAGGATGATGGTAGTCCTTACTCTCATCTGTGTCTAAGTTGAGCACCTGGAGCATACTCCCCTACTATTTATACCTGTTTCAGGCTTGATCATTTTTCTATTTGGAAAAAAAAAATGGTACTAGGGCTGGAGAGAGGACTCAGTGGTTAAGAGCACTGGTTGCTCTTCCAGAGGACCTGGGTTCAAATCTCAGCACCCACATGGGGGCCTAGAGGTATTTGTAACTACAGTTTCAGGGAACCCAGCACCCTCTGCTGGCCTTCTGAGGCACCCAGCATGCACGTGGCACCTACTTTGCACAGACATACATTTGTGTAAACACTCACACACATAAAAAAGCAGAGCTTGGCACTACTATTCTCATTTTACAGGCGAAAAACTGAGATGCCCAAAACAGGCGAAAGAGCTATTTCAGTGATGGTAGGAGTTTAGAGGTGGTTTTGGTGAGATTTGTTTGGAGAGTTTCTCCTCTGCTCTTCAGTGAAAGCCAGTCTTCCTCCCCTTCACACCCCCAATTAAAATCAAATTTCCTGAGCCTCAGTTAGCTCAAGGAAAATAGCTGATGACTAATGAAGGATGCTGAGGAAACATTGCTGGGACCTCCCAATTGACCTAGTGGTATGAAAGGAAGCAGGGCGCTCCTGGGAGTGTAGACAGCCCTTGAGAGGTCAAGGCCACACTTGGGACTCAGGCCACATATTCAGATGTGGGACAGAGTCCTATTAATGTAACCTTACCCTATTAGTATTTGGGGCATCGGCTGCTTCCCTGGGGGCTGATGGATGGAGAGAGAGTTCCCAGGAGTGGTTTCGGGAGTGTGGTATGGTAAAACATGTCTCAGATGGAGTCTTTACTCTCTCCATTGAACGTGGGCTAGCTTTGGTGGTTTGTCCCTGACAGGCTGTGTGGCTTCTGACTCTCTCAGAGGGCACACTTATACACAGCCTTGAGTTTCTGTGGAGCAAGTCTGGGTATTTTAGTGGCGTGTTTCAGAGATACTGAGCTAGAGGAAAGTGCTCTCAAAACACCGGACTTCCCAGTATGTCCTCTCCTTGCGGGCACCTGACAGCATGAGTGAGCCTTCAGGTGTTCTAGCTTCACAGGTGATGGCCACTACTGGAGGAGGAGCAGAATGATTCAGTTATAGTGGCAGACCCAGCTATACTGAGTCCTAGTCAAAAGTCACCATCAGAAATATTGACCTCTGACGGTTTGTCTTTGAAGGTTTAAATATCTTAAAAATTGTTATTACTGTAGGTGTGTTTATATGATACTCGTGTGTCTATATGGTGTGTGTCTTTGTATGTGTATGTTGGTGTAAGTACATGGGGAGGTCAGCTGACAACTTTTGAGAGTTGGTTCTCTTCTTTCACTGTGGGTCCTGGGATTGAATTCAAGCTCATGCACCAAGCACATTCTGTATGCTGAACCATCTTGCCGGTCCTAAAGTTCTGATGTTGCTCATGGGAAATTGCCTCAAATTTGATTTTCAGAAAGTATTATCAGTTAAAATATTTATGCCAACTACTGAAAATTTGGCACACACGCCCCTCCATCAGCTCCCTGCCATGGGATCGATCCTTAGCTTCATCTCATTCTCATTCTGTCCTGTGAGAGAACCAGCCAGAACAGCCTCGATGATCCCAGCAAGCATCAGAATGAACGCGTGTAACAATAAGGATGGCAGCTAACTGGTGCAGAGGGCATTTTCTGCCCAGCTTTTGATATTGACCCTCTCTACTGCCAGTTAGCTGGCGTCATTGGACAAGGCATTGGGCCTAACCTTACAGTGCTTAGTTCTTATCTTGCTCAAAGTGGGCATAGCAATAGTGCGCTCTCATGGGATGGCTGAGAGAATAAACCAAAATATTCCACGGCGTGCACTCAGCATACGGCTTTCCCATGCAGTGAACAGTCATCCTGCAGTAGTTATTATTATTTTTACATTTGCTGCTGCTGTTAGGCTGAACTTGGGAGAGAACCTGGGATTATTTAAACGAGCTGCTTGCCTCTTCCACTGCGTGACACCGTAGGTAGCTGCCCCTTGGGTTACATTGCTGTTGCCAGGTTGCCTGAGAACCTCCCGTTTAGAACAGATCCACACTGGCCGAATGAAGCAACGGAACTGACGCTTGGTGCTGCCTTTGAGTTGGGAATGTATGTGAAGTGTGTGAATGTTGAGCGACGGGTTGGGATGACAATTCTGATGTTTAAATTGGTTAGGCATGTCTATTTGTGGCTTGCCTGTGTGCTTCTGTGTCTGTGTGTGCATGCGGGCCCTTGTATGTATATGTGCTTGTGTGTGTGTGTGTGTGTGTGTGTGTGTGCACGAGCATGGATGAAAAGTTTAAACTCCCAGAACACGCGTTCATGGGCTTGGTTATAGAATTACTGGTACGAAGCAGTCACTTACTATTTGCTGAATGAATTAATGTGTGTGCATGTGTGAGTGTGCTTGTGCAGCTGTTTGGTTTCCCGAGAGTGAGGGCTGAATGTCTGAGAGGGTGTCAGGGTGGGGGTCCTATATCTGATTGTTTGTTTAAGTTTCTCTGACTGGAGGAACAACAAGTTTTCTTGTCCTGCCTCGACCCTGAGTAAGTTTCCACCCTCTTCCCTGAGGCTCCCGTGCCTGGAGCGCTGTCCTTCTCGGCAGCCTCGAGCCAGCCCCCATGCGGACCTTTGCTTTTGTGTGCTTTCCGGAGGACGCAGATGGCAGGAGCAGAGAATCGGAAGCTCTTGGCAATGAAGCATCAATTCACTCTGCAATCCCTTCTTATTCATCTCAACAAAGGCCGCTCTGATGGCTTCGGAGCGCTGAATGCAGCTCTCAATGTGCAATCCGGCAGGAATTACTGTGCTGTGTGGCCCTCATCACGTCCACTTATTGTCAAGTGGTACCGAGAATTCTCTCACTCGGGATGAGGGAACCACTTGTTTTAGTAACTGATTTCCGAAACCTCCTCTGTGCTTCTGTGAAGTGCCTAGCTATGTCTTATTGTTCCTGGTGTGTGTTCTGGACATTCGTGTGTGCTGCTGAAGTATGGAAATTGCCATAATGTGAGGAAATGAGATATAAAAATAACCCAAGGGCAGTGAATGCTGGGAGCTGTGAGATCCTCCGAGCCTTTCTGCTTCTGCAACCAGCATCATCTCCTGGTAGGCAGGCATGGAGAGGAGACCTGAGATACGATGGAGTTATTTTTTGGTTTGTTTTTGGAGTAAACTGACCCCTGCCTGGCCTTCTGTCCAGTTGAACTACACAAGTACAACAGGCCACAGGGGTGTCAGCCTAAAACTTTAGCATGGGGAGGGATAGAGGGATCTTTAAGAGTTGGAGGCCAGCTTGAGCTACACAGTGAGTTTGAGACCAGCCTGGACCACATAGCTAGATCACGTTTTAAAGTAAACAAACAATGCAGCAGCAGCAACAATGACAAAGAAGAGGTGTGGGGAGTCTCGTCCTCAGGAAAGTGGCTGAGCTTGGTGTCTCTGGGCATCAGCTGGTCCTCAGAACCAGTTTGGTAGTCACTTTTCCTGTTGCTGTGTTTAAATACTCTGACAAAAGGAAATTAATGGAGGAATGGCCGATTTTGGCTCATAATTCCAGGCTACTGTCCATCATGTTTGGCGATGTCAAGATAACAGAACCTTGCTGTTGTTGGTCGCATTGTACCCAGGAAGCAGAGAACAATGAGTGCTGGTACTTGTTTTCTTCTTGTTATTCAGTTCAGAATTCTAGTCTGCAGGAATGGTGGCGCCCACAGTTAAGGGAAGAATTCCTATCTCTGTTAACCCAATTAAAACAAGGCTTTTCCAATAGCCTATTTCCCTGGTGACTCTAGATCTCATCAAGTTGACCATGGTGATTAGCCATCACACATGGGTTTGGTTCTGGCTGGTGATTGCTCAGGAGACCCAATGCTTCCAGGGAAACACACATTCATTGATGATCCATTTGCTTATCCTGGTGGGGTCAACTCCCACAACCTGCTGGGTTTTCAGGTCCAAGGGCTTCAGCTAGGATTGACCAATGTGAAGCATCAGTAGAGGGTGGAGCTAGGAAAGTTCTCTGCTTGCCCTTCACTTTGGCACTTGTCACTCTACTCAGCATGCTCTACTGTTCTCTCATTTGGTATAATGACACTCTAAGGTGGACAGTACGAATAATTCATTTCATAGAGGAAAACTAAAGCCCCCAGAGAAGGGTGGATGGCTCTAATCATATGTGAGTGTAGTGGCTGGATTTGAACTCAGGAGTTTTTATTACAGCGCCCCAGCTACAGGTCAGATATTTTTTCTCCTCTTTCTAGTAACACCTTCCAAACTGCAGTTGGTGGCACTCTAATTCCACGTCACACTGCTCAAGAGAAAATTGGGTTGCACCGTGAAATAGGCTTGGGGAACATGAATGCTCCATCTTCACCCTGTCCTGAAGACTTTCAATGCTAATTGACATATTAAAGGCTGTGAAAAGTCATGTCTCAAAGAAGCACCTTTATTCCGGTGATCCTTAGATTATTCTGCCATAGTTCACATGTGTAATCCCTTTTACTATTCCTTAGGGTAAGTAGTTCAAAGAATGTGCTTTTGAAAATATTGCAATAGGAAGGAGCTCTCTCTCTTACACATACACACACACACACACACACACACACACACACACACACATATAGTTCAACTAAAAATCTATCTGGGGAAGAGAGGTCTCAAAATCTCACACTGAGAAGTGCCCCAGACAATTGCTTGTGATGTTGCGGTGGTTTGAGTAAGAAAAGCGCGTTAGGCTCATATATTTGAGTGATTGGTTTCTAGTTAATGGAATTGTTTGGGAAGGATTAGGAGGTATGGCCTTGTTGGAAGAAGTGTGCTGCTGGGGTGGGCTTTAAAGTTTCAAAAGCCTATGCCAGGTCCAATGTCCATCTCTGCCTGCTGCCTGTGGATTGGGACATAAAGGTCTCAGCTACTGAATAGTGCCATGCCTGTCTGCTTCTTGCCATGATAGTAATGGAGTAGTCCTCTGAAATGGTAAGCAGGCCCACAATTATAGGCTTTCTTTTATAAAGCTTTGGTCATGGTCTCTTCACAGCAATAGAACATTGACTAAGACCAGGGTCTTGTTAACTCCAGAACCATTCTCTCCTAGATCATCAAGATGCCTTCAGGCTTTACCCACATCTTTACATACTGTAGGGTCCTCCTCCCGACATCCTTCATTACTTGGCATGCTACAAGTGTTGTCTTTCTGGAACCCCCATCCACAGATCATACTTTTCTCCTAGAGATGGTCTTTTAGTACATATCAGCCATGCCACTTTTAACCTTGTACTTTCCAGAATTTTCAGATATTCAGTGGATTTTTCTGAGCATACATAGCCTTTTCTTAGTAGCTTGTCCCCTGAGCAAACCTATGAAACAGGGGTGTCTTGGCCGGATGTACAGGTCAGAACTAAACTCCCACCTTTTGAACTGCATACCTTTTATTAATATTAATGATGTTCATATGATGATTATGTCTTCTGGTTCCTACATCATGGTATTACATTCTTAAATCTTTCTCTAGATGATTTCTACCACATTCATGTTTTCAAATTGTCTGTGTGTATTTCCCAAGCTTTCTAGGTGTAATACACCCTGGAGAAAAATCTCTAAATTGAACATCTTTCTGTCACTTCCAAATGACATTTCTTAAATGTACGTGCCTTGGGAGCAAGTGTGGTGGTATACACTTTTAATACCAGTACTCAGGAGACAAGAGAAGGAAGATCTCTGTGCGTTTGAGGTCAGCCTGGCCTAGAAAGCAAGCTCCATGCCAGCCAAGGCTACAAAGTGAGAACATGTATCAAGATAGATAGATAGATAGATAGATAGATAGATAGATAGATAGAATGAAAGAATGATGCTTACATCCATTTAACCTAGTCATTCCTCCCATCTCCCTTGCTCAGAGAGTGGCACAATTTTCTGTCTAGTCTCCAAGTCATATGTGGATCTGGGGTGGGGGGCAGGCATCCAATCACTGCTTAGGCAGGCATAGTTATTTGTAAAACACAAGCCTCCTTTCTCCTTTGTATCTGTTCCCTGAGCCTGGCCTGCCTCATGACTTGCCCAGGTGATGGGTTGATAGGTTCTTTTAGTTTCCAACTTCCTTTTTTTTTTTTTTTTTCTTTCCACCAACCATTCTGACTGGGTAGGCAAGATAGTTTTTAGAAGTTGTTCATTCTGTTCCCCAAGACCCTTCAATGGCTGTCCATTGTTTTCTGGATAATGTATCTACTCCTTAAATAAGGCCTTTTTGGGAGAACTTTTATGAGTTCTGATGCACATTCCTCTTAACAGCCTCTTATTGATCCACTCTGCAGATTATGTTTTGGCTCCATTCAAAAAGATTTTTGGAGCTGAGCTCATAAACATACAATGACTTCCATTACTGGGTCAAGCAAAGCCACGGGAAAATATTGCTCAGAAATGCTTTGTTTCATGTGTGGTAGAAACCCCTTGGTGCTGCAATGGCGGTTATTCTGAAGTCATTTTGAGTTGTACACTAGAATACTGGTTCTCTCCACATCCTCCTCTCTTTATCTTTGCAGATGCTGAGGACATGGTTTCCTTATGGCTATGGTGTCTTCACCAAAACAGTCCTCACTTCTTCACAGATATACATGCCTGGTCTTATCCACTCTAAGTAGGCCAGAAAAACAGAAGATCACAGAACTGAGTCTATGTGCTGTGACCTTGTTTTGCTTGATCAACATTGATTTGTTCTTTCGGACTTGGCTCACCTCTTGCTGTCTTCTGGAAGGCTTTTCTGGCTCCCCCCAACCCCCCATGCGTTAGAAGCTCTTTTTTTTCCTTCCTGAGGCTTCTTATATTCAACAAAGATAGAGACAATGCTAGCAAGATATAGTTTCCCTTTGAACCAAATAGTTGGATGAGACTAGTACAGTAAAGCCTGAAAGGTAGTTAGAAGCTGTAATGATTAATTTTTGCCAACTTGACACAAACTAGTATTACTTTGGAAGAGGGAAGCTCAACTGAGGAGTTATCTCTATCAGATTGGCCTGTGGGCATATCTGTGGGGCATATTCTTGATTAATAATTGATGTTGGAAGTCCTGGACCATTGTGGGCAAGGCTACCTCTGAGCAGATAGATCTAGGGTCTATAAGAAAGCAACATTCCTCCCTTGTCTCTGCCTCAGTTTCTGCCTCCAGGTTTCTGCCTTGAGCTCTTGCCCTGAGTTCTATCCATGACAAAGTGTAACTTATTAGATGTGATAAGCCCTTTCCTCTTCAAGTTGGTTTTGGTCCGTATTTTATCATAGTAATGGAAACTAAACTCAGGGAGGTGTTTGAGGGATTTTATGGCTTCTTTGGTGAAATTGGCTTTATTACAAATGATTTTTGTCAATGTTTGATGGAACGTGGGAGGTTACAACACCTAACTTAAAGAACTTTTCATTTCCAAACTACCACATTGACAATGACAGCAACCCTACACTTTTCTAGCCAACCATGTCCTGGATGACAAACAGAAGGTCCATCTTTTTACCCCCTCTTCCTTTATGGTTCCTTTAACTTCTTCCCTCACCCGCGGACAAAAAGGAGGCCCATTCAGTTTATCACCGAATAATGGGCTGAGATGTGGAATTTAGGTCTTTTAGGTTGTGTTATTATGAAGAGAACAGGGTCATTAGGCCCAGTGTTAGAATGAGGCCCCTGTAAAGCAGACAATCCTCCTTTCCCCTTTGTATTGATCCAGGTTGTTATTCTAGAAAATTGCCTCCCTTTGTTCTGTTTTTACCAAAGACCTTTTATATTTTTGTGATCTTATCACAAGTTACAGAACACAAGCTGTTTAGTCAATTAGCCAGTCCAGGAAGAGGAGAAACTCCTTTTTGCTATGGTGAGAAGAAAAGAGAATGGTAGGAAAAACTACAGCTAGAGCCAAAAATATTTACTGTTATTATACAAAATGCCTTCTCCTAGGCAAACTCATATTGCTGGTTTTCTTGTGGTCAAGCCGATGCTTAGGTATAAATTGCCTAAGTATGTATATAGTGAGAACACATTAGAGGCAAGAGCATTACCCAAGGCCATGCTAAATCCAAGTGAGCATCTTTACTCCTCAGCAATAATGTGCCTTGATGTCCAACCAAAGCCATTAGGAAAACATGCTCTACAAATGCTCTGTTGGAGGTGTGGTAGTGACCTCTTGGTGCTGTAATGGTGGCAAGCCATTCTGAAATCATTTTTGAGTTGTCTGCTGAGGTCCTCTCTGCATCAGCCAATTTCCATTTTTGCAGATGCCAAAGGCATGGTTTACTCATGGCTGTGGTTTCTTCACTGAAACACTCTTCCGTGAATTTACCGACCTACCTGCTCAGCTTGCTGGCATCCACATAGGCCAGAAGAGCAGAGAAGGTCACAGGTCACACCAACACCGAAGAGTTCCCACAAATACTCCTTGCACTGCTCATTAGCATATTAATGCTCAGCCTCCCCACTGAGAGGTGAGCAAAGTTAGGGCTCATTTAATTGGAAATCTAAAGGACAGCACCTGCCACAGCCCACTGGAATTTATGTATGTCTGTCATCGTGAGGTTGGAGGGAATGGATGATTCATGATGGGATCGCCAGCCTCCTGATTTACAGCATATCATTTACATGTTGCTAAAGTCAATCAGCACACAGGAAGGTCACAGGCAACTAGAATCATGTTCAACTAAATCTCTGCAGGCCTGATCTAGTCGGATTGTGCCCAAGGAGCAGAGAAAAGGGAAAAGATTCTAGGTAAAGAATTTGGTCAAGGACAGCAGCCTGACTGATGATGGGAGAGCCTACGGCAGTGGTTCTCAACCTTCCTAATGCTGCGACCCTTTAAAACAGTTCCTCATGTTGTCATGACCTCCAACCATTACATTATTTTTGTTGCTACATGATAGCTTCAATCTTGCTACTGTTACGATTCTCAATGAAAATCTCTGTGTTTTCTGATGATCTTAGGTGACCCCTGCGTAAAAGTTGATCTATCCTCAAATGGGTCATGACCCACAGGTTGAGAACCACTGCTCCAGACTCTGGACTTTTTAAAGAGTGTGTAAGCTGGAAGGGGCTATTCTGTTTTCTAACCTCCTAACTTTGGGGGAAGTCACCTGACCTTTCTTAGTTCCGTTTTTTTTTTTTACTTTTTTTTGTTCCCACCTATAAAATGCCAATGACAACAGCCTCAATCTCATAGAGCTATCAAAACTAAAATGAGATACGTTTAGTATTTAGGACACGGCCTAGCGGGTGGCAGTGCTTGTTCTGTGTTGATAATGGGACTTGAGAGCCTGTAGTTGAGGGGGCCCGTTTTAGATCAAGATTACTTGTGACCAAATTCTGGTTCCGTCTCTTAATAACTGCGTGCCTCTGGAACATGTACTTGGGCTTTCTGAATCTTGATGTTTTTATGAACAGATTATGGATTGCGTAAGCATTATGATGCTAATGACAACAATGATGATCATAGTGAGTGTGAGTGAAAGGAGGGTTTTCAGGTAGCACATTCAGTAATGTGAGGACTGCGTGTGTGTGTGTGTGTGTGAGAGAGAGAGAGAGAGAGAGAGAGAGAGAGAGAGAGAGAGAGAGAAAGAGAGAGAACGAGAGATGTTTAATGTGTTTGTACAGGTTTATATGTTCATTTATGGGCATGTGAAAGCCAAAGCGGATGTTAGGTGTCTTCCTCTCCAGCTCTCTGTTTCATTGCCTTGAGACAGGATCTCTTACCAAACTAGAAGCTTGCCATTTTGGCTAGGCTGGCTGGCCAGGCGGCTGGGATCCACTTGTCTCTGCTCCCCAGTGCTTGTGTTACAACCACATGCAGTCATACATGGCTTTTTTCCATGGGGCCTGGAGATTTGAACTTGGGTCCTCATGCTTGTGTAGTAGATGATCTTATCCACTGAGCCATCTCCTCAGCCCAAACCTGGAGTCCTTAAAGGAGTGATGTGGAGCAAGGTCATTGGTTGCTCAGTCCCACCCTGCACGGATCTTGATGCACGGGGTTGTCTTAATAAATGGCAAGCTGGCCTGTTGGCTCTCTTCTTGTGCTTTAAAAAATATTATGCTTTTTACTTTTAATTGACATAATAATTGCATATTTGCATGGAAAGCAATGTGGTGTTTGGATACACATACACTAGAATGATTGACAGCAGTCACAATTCTCCTCCACAGGAGCAAAGATGCTTCTTTCTTGACATGTTTTCAGAACATGTTTCTTCATTAGGTATCCCCAGTTTGTATGTTCAAAGTTTCATTCACTGAATCTATATTTAGCCTGCAAACACACCAACTCTCCTTGGACTAAGGAGTACCTGGTTGTTTTGTTGTTTGTTTGTTTGTTTTGTTTGTTTGTTTCACTTCTTCACTACTTTAAGTTTGAGACATGCAGGTGCCAGCAAATGCCGTTTTTCTATGGTGGCTACTACCCTGGCATCCATAGTTGAGTTTTGCCCTTACTGGTGTCTAGGGTACTGGGAGGGAGGTCTATGGCTCTGAGAACCAGGCTGAGACCCTTTACTCAGAGCATGGAGTTGTGCTTTGCTGACCGCAGCTCTGTAGCCCATTGACCACCTGCTTTGACCACCAGGCAGCAGAACCCTGGCTGAATCAGCAGCCATCTCAAAGTTACACACAGTGGACCTGTTCAGGAAGTTTTTGCTGAGTAGAGGAAATGATGAATAGTATGCAAAAATTAGAGGGTATTTTTCCTCTTTCCTTTCTTCTTTTACAGAGAGCTAATAAGCAATGCCTTTTTTGAGGTAAAATGTACAATCAGCATATTCCTTGTCAAAATGTTATTTTCAACATTAAATAAAATCTCAGTGGGCTGATGTCTTTTGGGAAAGTTAGTAGACTTATTTTTAATGAAGTTTTTTGGAATTTTCTTAAAAAAAACCTATTCTTATGACACATTTTATAATCAATTCATCATAATAGCTAATATGTACTGAGTGCTTCCTGGTGTCAAGGGCTAGGCTTGATTTTCTTTTGACATACAATTTGAAGGTCGTCCTGAAAAAGGAAGGGAGAACATGAGAAGCTCCTAGGAGTGCACGCAAGCCAGGCCTGGTGGAGGCACACATCATTCCCACCCATACGCCACTGACATGATCTAGTCTATGTTGCAACCCAAATGGGGTCGGAGCTTGGAAGAGGAGACCAGTGTGTGTGTATGTTCAGTGGCTATTGGTGCTGTTCACAGGTTCCTAAAGTTAACTGAGTCGGCCCGAGTCACACAGATGCTGAAGTCATGTCTCCTGACTCTCAAATCTGGGCTTGTTCCAGAGGCCAAAAGCTGGCCCTGAGGGACAATCTGGCACACAGTCCAGATTTATTCATTTTGTAATATTTATTTTACAAATAAAACTTTACTGGAACACTACCACATGCCTTTGTGTCTGTGGCCATTTCTCTGTTGCAACAGCAGTGTTGAGTAATTATGGCAGAGACTATATTCACAAACTCCCAAATATTTGCTACTTGGCCGTTTGTGGAAAAAAAAAATTCACCCTCTGCTTTGTGACTGTATTTGTATACAATATAACTATATATGTATATATTTACTATATAACTATAAATTATTTTATATATTCATAGTATATAACTATAAATGATATGTCATTTATACTATGTAACTTTATAAAATTGTACTGTATAACTATAAATAATATGTTAGTCATTACATATCAGATCCAGCTAGTCAGAAATCTGCCTGAAGATTCTGACTTAAAGCTACATCAGATGTCCCTGCAATCGACAAGATTCCTGTGTCTGCCTCTTACCTACATGGGAGTCTTTTCAGTTGTAGGGAAAACAATCTAGACCTGGGTTTGTGAATTGTTGGTTAGACAATGAGATATCCAGCATCCTTGGTCTATTTGAAGGGCAGCGTGTGTGTGTGTGTGTGTGTGCACTGTAATTGAATTTAAGTGCTTGTAGACTAGGGATTCCACATTAATCACCATTCTCCTTTGCCTCATATGTGGTTTTTGCCTTTAGTTATATTTCCTGACTTACTTCTAAAGACATTAGATCTGGTGAATCATTGGCCTTATCTTTGGTTCATTCTTTTGTGAGTCCTGACTCTTGGAGGAAAATTATTCACACCCTTTGATGCCAGAGAATCTTGTTACAGGGATCTGCTATAGACTGCCCATCTGAGACAGGGGGATTGAGAGTTGGGAATCAAGAATTAGTTCCTTAGGATCCAGCGCAAACAACTTAACTGCCTCAGTCTTGATTTATTTTTCCCTCTGAACATTAGAGAATCATACTGTGACAGAATTCTAAGAATAACAACCATGATTCCCACTTCCTCTTGGGAAGGCCCTTCCTGTGAATGTGTGCAGACATGGAAATATGATGACATATCACTTTCAAGATTATCTTGTATTATGTGTTAAAAAGGAATTAGTTTTTTGAAAATGAAGGAGTGGCCTCTAATCATTTAGTTTTGTAGTTACACACACACATACACACACACACACACACACACACACACACACACACACACCCATTTAATCCCCAAGAAGGATTGACTGAGCCAGGTAAGCCCTTCAGAGTGGCATGAGGAAGCAGGCGACAACTTCTTGTTGTCCTGGAAGAGCAAAAGATCATTATTATAATCTGCTTATAAAGAACAACTGAGGGCAGCCCTCAGGAACTAAATGTGACCCATACTTGTCAAATAACAAGAATCAGAAGAGGGGGAAAACAGGGAACAGGACAGGAACCTACCACAGAGGGTCTCTGAAAGGTTCTACCCTGCAGGGTATCAAACCAGATGCTGAGACTTATGGCCAACCTTTGGGCAGAGTGCAGGGAATGTTATGAAAGAAGTGGGAAATAGCAAGACTTGGAGAGGACAAGAGCTCCACCAGGAGAGCAACAGAACCAGAAAATTTGAACACAGGGTTCTTTTCTGAGACTGATACTCCAACCAAGTACCATTCATGGAGATAACCTAGAATACTGCACAGATGTAGCTCATGGCAGTTCAATGTTCAAGTTGGTTCCATAGTAGTGGGAACAGGGACTGCCTCTGACATGAACTGATTGGCCTGCTCTTTGATCACCTCCCCCTGAGGGGAGAGCAGGTGTACCAGGCCACAGAGGAAGACAATGCAGCCACTTCTGATGAGACCTGATAGACTAGGATTAGAAAGAAGGGGAGGAAGACCTCCCCTATCAATGGACTGGGGGAGGGGCATGGGTGGAGAAGGGGAAGGTAAGAAGGGGAGGTAGCTATAGAGGTACCTAAACTGTATATAGCTATACAGTTTATTACAGTGAATAAACTGTAATTAATAAAAAATAAAAATAAAAAAATAAAAAAAATAACAAGAAAACAGGACCTTGGTCATCTATCAGCAAGAAACCAGAGGGCCCCAAGTTCCCCATAAGACCCCAGCCTAACTGCCCTATGCCTTGACTCATAGCCCAGAGAAACTTGAAATAACAAATTGTGTTTTATAAAATTATATTCTGGTAATTGGTTATGCAACTATAAAAACCCAAGACACATAGCTGTCTTGGAGCGGTGTTGGGAATGTGAATCAGCACATCACATGTTATACATTCTAGTGTAGGGCTTGCAGCATTGCAACATCAATGAAAGCCTGATGAACTAAATTCCTTCCTTCCTTCCTTCCTTCCTTCCTTCCTTCCTTCCTTCCTTCCTCCTTCCCTCCCTCCCTCTCTCTCTCTCTCTCTCTCTCTCTCTTTCTTTCTTTCTTTCCCCAGAGACCAAAAGTACTTGGAAATTTGGTTTTCTTCTGTTTGGTTGGGGAAACAACACTGAGTACCTTAGTATCTTGGGTCAAGTTCTTTTTGTTTTTTATATTTTTAATTTTTTACAATTTATTCATTTTATATCCCAGTTGTAGCCCCCTCCCTCACCTCTTCCAGGCTCTACCCTCCTTCCCTCTTCCCTCCTATCCCATTCCCCTAGTCCACTGAAAAGGCTAGTTCTCCTCCCCTGCCATCTGACTCTAGCTTATCAAATCTTATTAGGACTGCTTGGATCCTCTTCCTCTGTGGCCTGGCAAGCCTGCATCACCAGGGGAAAGTCAACAAAGAGCAGGCAACTGAGTGCATGATGGAGGCAGCCCCTGTGCCCCATACTCAGGAGCCTACATGGAGGCTGAGCTGCCAATGGACTACATCTGAGCAGATGGTCTAGGTCCTCTCCATGCATGGTCCTTGGTTGGTGTATCTGTCTCTTCAGGGCCTGCAATAGATACAGAAATTGTAGCATGTTTACACAATGTAATACTACTCAGCTATTAAAAACAAGAAAATCATGAAATTTACTGGCAAATGGATGGAACTAGAAAAGATCATCCTGAGTGAGGTAATCCAGACCAGAAAGACACGCATGGTATATATTCACTTATAAGTAGCTATTTGTCATATAATATAAGATAACTATACTAAAAGCTACAGACCTAAAGAAGCTAAACAACAGGAGGTCCCTAGGGAGGATGCTTAAATCTCATTCAGAGTGGCAAACAGTATAGACACCAGAAGTGGTGGAAGAGAGGGAAGAAGACGGGAGCATACCATAGAGGGTCCTCTGAAAGGATCCACCCAACAGGTACAGATGCTGAGACTCACAGCCAAACTTTGGGCAGAGCATGAGGAGTCTTATGGAAGAAGGTGGGGGAAGGGAGTAGAAGGGTCAAGTTCTTATATCAAGGTTTTGTTGAAGGAAGCCATGATAAAGTGTGGGAGGAGGAGCAGGAGGGGTGGGGGAAGATGTGGGTTACCTGGAGACTAGATCTGCATCCTGGATCCTGAATGGCACCGTTGGGTCTCCCCACTGTAGGGCAGGGGTCTTTGGCCTTTATATCTTGTACTCACTCGTTATAGCCGGACACTCCGCAGTGGATGCCGGAGAGAGAAAATTCCTTGGCATTTCTAGCAGGAGGGATGCTGTGCACCAAGCATAATTCTTCCAAGAGTCTCCAGCTGTGAACTGCTGATTCTGGGACATGTGGGTGGTACGGGGGACTGAGTGTGTGTGTGTGGGTTATCAGCTGTATATAGCCATATTCTCTTTTTCTTCTGGTAAACGGGTAGACCTCTCAGGTTCTAATCTTGGGTCTTCATCTCCCCTGCAGCGCAACAGATTTGCAGCACCTGGTGGAAACCAATTTTCGTGATAATTTGAGGTTCTCAAGGGTCCCCAGCCACCTGCTGTTCTAACATTGTTCGAGAAGTCCACAAAGCTGAGCAGTGACTGGATGGCTAAACCACCTTTAGCTCCCTGGTGCCCCAGGCTTAAGTCCCTTCACACCATGCTAGTGAACTTAATCAACAAAATGCTATGACTTCTGGCTATGTGCCAGGTACTGTGTGGTGTTATGGGGGTGTACTAAGAAGCAAGCTCTTTCCAGAGCTCATGAGCTACTTTCTAAGAAAGACGGTCATAGGAAGGTCATTTATAAAGCACTTCAGAGATATGTTGGGGCCTGCTGTGACAGCGTCACCCCTTTTTTTTTCTTGTTACCCATGACCCCTCCCAGGGCTATTTAGTCTGGCCACAATATGTTGAACAGCCATGTTTAAGTGGAAACATTTGCCTCTTGTCTCAGTTATGAGTCTTTCCCACCACTGCTGCATCAGAGGTCTGCTGGAGCCACTGGGTAATCTTGGAGATTTCTAGGGTGTTAGTAACCCACGGACTACCTTTTCTATTGGAGGACAGGACCCATCTTTGTACACAGGGTAGAAATTCTGCGGGGTATCCCCACAGCTGCTTAGAGGCTACCCTGCAAGAGGGGGGCCCAGGTGCCTATAGAACCTCTGCATATTTTTTGGCTGACTTTACTTTGTTTTATTTTTACCTTTCTACTGTATATGTGTACTGTTCGTTGGGTTCTCTTAGGGAACCCAACATGCCAACTGTCACCAGGCCAAGGGCAAACAGAAAAGGCCTTCCAACTGGACTAGTAACTCAACTGAACACTCAAAGATATAACCTGAGGTCAAGAGTAGATATAGAAAGAGGGTGTTCCAGGCTATGAGAAAATACTCTTCTGCTTCCATGGAAGATTTTTGTTCCTCTTTTACTTGGTGACATCCTACTTCTTCAAAACCCAATAGCCATTTTTTTTTCTTTTTTTTAATTTTTTTTAATTTTATTTTTTTCTTATCAGTTACATTTTATTAACTCTGTATCCCAGCTGTATCCCGCTCCCTCATTCCCTCCCAATCCCACTTTCCCTCCCTCATCTCCACTGTGCCTCTTTCCAAGTCCACTGATAGGGGGGACCTCCTCCCCATTCATCTGATCCTGTTTTATCAGGTATCTTCAGGACTGGCTGCAAAGCCCTCCTCTGTGGCCTAACAGGACTCCTCCTCCCTTGTGGGGTGGGGAGGTCAAAGAGCTTGCCATTGAATTCCTGTTAGAAATAGTCCTTGTTCCTCTGAGAAATTGGTTACTGAGCTACCACAGGCTACATCTGAGCAGAGGTTCTAGGTTATATCCATACATGGTCCTTGGTTGAATGTCAGTCTCAGAAAAGACCCTGTGCCCAGATATATTTGGTCCTCGTGGAGGACCTTCCTTTCCCCATCATACTAACTCCCCTTCTTTCATATGATTCCCTGTACTCTGCCGAAGGTTTGGTCATGAGTCTTTGTATCTGCTTTGAAAACACTGCTAGTTAGAGTCTTTCAGATGCCCTCAGGAGACTCCTGTCATACGTTCAATGCACATCCCATCTGTCTTTCTAAAAGAGGATTGATCATCTTACCCCATGTCTGCTCTCTTGATTATCTTTTTTAGGTGTATAGATTTCATTATGTTTATCATATCTTATAGGTCTATATAATTGAGTATATACCATGTTTGTCTTTCTCCTTCTGGGATATTTCACTCAGAATGATCTTTTCTAGATCCCACCATTTGCCTGCAAATTTCATGATTTCCTCCTTTTTGATTGCTGAGTAGTATTCCATTGTGTAAAAATACCACAATTTTTGTATCCATTCCTCCGTTGATGGACATCTGGGTTGTTTTCAGGTTCTGGCTATTACAAATAAAGCTGCTATAAACATGGTTGAGCAAGTATCCCTTTTGTGTATTTGAGCAAAGTTTGGGTATATACCTAGCAGTGGCATAGCTGGGTCTTGAGGAAGCACTAGTCCTAATTGTCTGAGAAATCGCCAGATAGATTTCCAAAGTGGTTGTACCAGTTTACATTCCCACCAGCAGTGGAGGAGGGTTCCCTTTCTCCACAACCTCTCCAGCATGTGTTGTCACTTGAGTTTTTCATCTTGGACATTCTGATGGGTGTAAGGTGAAATCTCAGGGTCATTTTGATTTGCATTTCCCTGATGGCTAATGAGGTTGAGCATTTCTTTAAGTGTTTCTCTCCCATTCGATATTCCTCTACAGAGAATTCTCTGTTTAGCTCTGTTCCCCATTTTTTAGTTAGATTACTTGGTTTGCTGCTTTTCAGCTTCTTTAGTTATTTGTATATACTGGATATTAGTCCTCTGTCAGATAAAGGGTTAGTGAAGATTCTTTCCCAATCTGTAGGCAGTCGTTTTGTTTTGATGATGGTGTCCTTTGCTTTACAGAAGCTTTTCAGTTTCATGAGGTCCCATTTATTGATTGTTGCTCTTAGAGCCTGTGCTGTTGGTGTTCTGTTCAGGAAGTTGTCTCCTGTGCCAATGAGTTCTAGGCTGTTCCCCACTCTTTCTTCTAACAGATTTAGAGTATCTGCTTTTATGTTGAGGTCTTTGATCCACTTGGACTTTAGTTTTGTGCAGGGTGATAAATATGGCTCTATTTTCATTTTTCTGCATGTAGACATCCAGTTAGACCAGCACTATTTGTTGAAGATGCTGTCTTTTTTTCCATTGAATGGTTTTGGCTTCTTTGTCAAAAATCGAGTATTCATAGGTGTGTGGGTTTATTTCTGATTCGGTTCCATTGATCCTCCTTTCTGTTTTTATGTCAATACCATGCAGTTTTTATTACTATTGCTCTGTAGTACAGCTTGAGATCTGGGATGGAGATACCTCCAGATGCTCTGTTGTTGTACAGGATCCAACAGCCATTCTTTAAAGCCCTATTTGGGTTCTCCCAACATCTAGTGTTCTTTGAGAACACTCCCAACCATGCTTTGCAGCGTTTGCTCTGCAGTTTGCACAGGAGCCATCCGGACAGCAATCAAAATGATTCTCAGGCCTTCTATTAGGTGTTTACTGCTGCCTTAAAAATCACCTCAACACTTAATAGCTTAAAATACTCTATTATAGCATGGTTTTACTGGGTTAGGAAGTCAGGCACAGGACAGCTGGAATCTCAGACTATATTCAAGGTATAGACTGGGGCTGGGGGACTCAGCTGAAGGTAGGGAGAGATTGGCTTCCAAGCTTCTGTATGTGCTATGCATTCATTAAGGTTCTCTAGAGGAACAGAACTGGTAGAATGATATTCTCTCTCTCTCTCTCTCTCAAAAGGGGATTATTAGAGTGGCTTACACGCTATGGTTCATTCTGTTCAACAATGGCTATCTCCTAAAGGAAGGGCCCAGATTTTGATAGCTGTTTAGTCCACAAGGCTGGCTGTCTCAGCTTGTCTTCAGTCTGTTAGAATCCCGAGAAGGTAGATTTTAATACTAGCAAAGGAATGTCACAGAGGCAAAGTAGATGAATGTGCCAGTGAGACTGAGGGCGAGTAGGCAAAAATAAAAAGTTTTCCTCTTCTATGTCCTTTTATGTAGGCTGTTACCAAAAACTGTGGCCCAGATTTAGGGTTGTTCTTCTGGCTTCAACTGATCTAACCAAGAGTAGTCCCTCATAGGTGTGCCCAGCTGCTTGGGTTTCAGTTGATTCCAGGTGGTCAAGTTGAAGATCAAGAATATCTATCCCATGGTCCATGGCAGGACTGAGTCCCTTGTCATGTGGGCCTCTCAGAAGAGCAATGTGGCATTCTGCTTCATTGGAACAAACACATAAGAATAGTCAGTGGACCAGGAATGAATGAATGGGAGTAAGATGGAGTTTATTCCTGTCACCTGCTTACAACAGGTGATTTCTTCTCTTGGTTATGTTTTATTTGCTAGAGGCCAGTTATTAGATTCTGTCAACACCCAAGCGGAGGAAATTATACAGGAGTGAACATTCCAGTGGGTGAGGGAAAAAAACCTCATGTTCAGGAAGACTCTAAGGGCTGGAGAGATGGCTCAGGGAGCAAGTTGACCTCTGACCTCTACATTTGCACCGTGATGCTTATGCACTTCTTCCCATATACAAATAAATAAATATAATAAAAATTCAAAAAGTAATCTGAACTTTTTTTGTGATTGTGTTATACTCACAGATTATCAAACTCTGATTTGTCTTATAATTGTCCAGGGAACTTGAAAACATCAAAGTCTGAGGCTGTTTCATAAGACTGATTAAGTCAGTGTCTTGGGTATAGAGTCGGGTGAAAGTATTTTCAGAAAGCTGCCTGGGTGATTCCGATATGCAGCTAAGCCTGATAATCTCTTGTATGACCATCCCTCAGGGAACCGTGGCTTCTGGTATTCATGCCATTCCCTCTGAACTGGGCAGGGCCCTGTCTTGCTTTAATTAGTAACGCCCAGCAGATTCGCAGACTCACAGGAAATACCTGGCCTTGGTGCCCCTTGGCTTTGTAGGGGTGGGACAGCTGCAGCCGACTCAGTTGATATGCAGAGACTCCCTTTTCTTGTGCACTCTGCCCTAGGACTGAAAAGCAGAAGTGACTCCAGGTTGGGAAATCCTGACACTGGCCCTTAACAACTTTACTCTCAGGTGTCTCATTGGATGGCCTCCCTGCAGACAGCTGGCGTGAGAAACAATGTTTCTCTTTTCCTGGGATCATATTCAAGGTGGCGGAAGCTTCTGACGCAGCTGGTTTGGGATCAGAGAATCTGGGTTTCTAAAAAGCTGTGGCAGAGTGCTGGTCCTTGGACCAGAGCTGGAGACTGCACTGGGCATGGTTCAGAGAACCCACCTAGAGACACACCCTGAGCTCTATACTATCAGAAGTATCTACTCAGACATTGACATCTTTATCCCAAGATTCTTAACTTTATTTAGGTCATTTATAGCCATTGTAAACACCTCCTAGAAAGCCTCCAGTGGATTCCTGCAGGCAGATAATCCTTTCTCTAGAGTGAAAAATCCTTTATTTGGTCATGGTGACCAGAAAGGACAAAGTATGTTTTTGTTAGAGATAAGTGGATATATGAATGATTAACTACAGAGCTTACATATATGGTTTGCATACATACATGGAACTTTTCCCAGTTTGACTGGGATAAGTGTATTAATGCTAAGTAACCCCAGCTGACTAGCCTTCACCCCTCCTGAGTCAGAGCAGATAGGGTTTTGCTGGGACTAAGGGCTTCTAAGACACAAGCCATTTGGTGCTGAAGGAAGGATAGTCCCACACATACTGAGTGGAGGTGAGGTGAATGTAACATGATCTCCGCTCAGGGCACACACTCTTGCCCTTGAGTTTTCTGCTACATCGGCACTTTGTATATTTCCAAAGCCCATCTGTGCAGGCAAAGGAGTGACTTCCTGTGTGCAGGGGCGGCCCTGGGAGGCTGGGGCTCCAAGAGCCCGTTTGGATTATAAGTCTTTGAAGACATCTGCAGGGAGGGGATAATTCATTCCAGACAAACGGTTCTCTTTGCCATGCAAACCAGAGACCAGGAATGGAAATGAGATTTCTAATTACATGGGGCATTTCAGAGCCACCTGCTGGCTCTGGCATCTCTCAGAGTGGCTGCCATGTCGAGGTGCTGGGGAGTAGGCCTGGCATCTGGGGTTGAGCCGCTGGGAGGGAGGCCTTCTGGGTCAAGGCCTAAGCTTCAGCCTTCACAGTCTTGTAGCAACTGCGTCCAGCTGGGCCTGCAGGGAGCCAATGCCAGGAAAGGTCTTCTCTGAATTTAGCCTTGATGCCTTCCTGCTGCATAGAGAGCCCTGAGGCCTGACTTATACATTTCAGAGCTCCTAATCTGTGCTCAGTCTGCCAGCACTGAGCTCAGGGGTCCAGACTGGGTTCCCTCCTCTTCCTGTCAGTCACTCCTGAAGGAGACACACAGATAGAAGTTGGGGTGCAAGATGTTTGTTTGCATAGGGTAACCCCGTGAAATGCAAGAGGAATGGCAGGATTGCGAAGATGAATTATGGGAAGTCAAATTATGATGCACATCCAACCTGGAAGGAAGCAAGTTTGGGGGCGATTATACATCAGTATTGTCTTGGATAACATTAATTTATTTATCGCCAGCATTGTCCTGGGTTCGAAGTGACTGAGGCTCTGCTGTGCTTTGCTTAGTCACTGGCCACAGGGTCCTTTACGAAAGACACATCAGAAAAGATGATTCTTGTGGGGCTCATCTCCAATATGTATCCCAGCAGACTGCAGTGAGCAACCCAATGCAGGAATTTTTGAGCATCACACTTCGTGCCCATCCACATCTTTCATCCACTGGTCTTAGACATGGAATCTATGCTTCGGTACAAATTTGCATTCCTATTTCTCATTCCTACACACGAATGGCACTGATGGTCACAGACATCTATTGTTGTGTAGCTAAATTTTCACGGCACCAAGCTGCCCTATAAACACTCACTTTTATGCCCATAGGCAAATACTACTCCCAACCTTAGTCAGAGAAGCTTCTTACCATGAATAGCTGTGAATGCGGAGAGGCATGGCTGCTCAAGAATAAGTGATGGTTGAGTGCGCCGCCCTAAATAGGATGTGTATGCTACCTACTCTAAGGCTCACAAAAGAGAGGGTGGGAAGCATGTAAGTGCCAAGGCATAGCGAGAAGGGGCTGCAAGTGACATGCTGTCTTCTGGGCATGACAAAGCCACCAGAATTATGATCCCACAGCAGTCGGGACTGAATAAGACAAGGCCTGTCATTAGTCAGTTATGGATCAGGAAAGGGGCTCAAGGGATCCTACCTCTCCCTCATGAATTATTGGCTATTGATGGATGCTGGCAGGTTCGGGGGTGGGGGCATCATTGTCTTCAGTTGACTACCCGCAGGGGAACCCACCAGGCTTCAGCAGACATTTCCAGACTTACAGTCACACAGATGGCTCTGGTTAAGTTTAGCGGGTCACAAAACAAAGCAGAAAGACATAAGAAAGGGACTTCTAGGGAAGGGTGTGTGTGATGGAGGTGGGAGGAAACTAGGGCAGGAGAGGGGGCCGAGAGGAACCGGAACGCATTATATATATGTATGAAAATGTCAAGAGTACAGCTAATAGAACGGACTCAGTGTCTACAATAATACAATTCTTTTTCAGTAAAACCCCTTCTAAAATGGAAAATTGCAAACATATGTAAAGCATACAAAAGAAAATAGCAAAATGTCATGGTCTTCTTTGTGCCAAACACTCGGCTTCCGCAGTGATGGTGTCGTTCAATCTATGAGCTGGCAGTAGTCTTGCGAAGCTGGAGAGCAAAGGTCATATTCAGAAGCATCATCTTTCACCTGTTAGCATTTCAGATGCAGTTCTCAAAGGCGAGGGGGACAGAAGCACCAAGCATAGCCATGTCATGCCTGTCTGTGGCAAGTCGGAGGAGCTAATGGAAACCAAGCCTTCACTACAGTGTTCAGCTCAGTGTAAGGGTGTGGAAACATTAGTTGGATCAGAACATATCCTCTTTGGAGATGGTATACAGAAAAAGGGAACGAGGCCTTAAGTCTGTCTATATAGGGTTTCAAATGTGAAACAAAAACATGAATTCTCTGTCATCTTCTAGCCATGGTCTGAAGCTGGTGCTCCGGGAAGCTACCACCCACCAACTGGATCTGCCTAGGAGATGAAGGTCGTTTCTCCCCAATGTCCTAAAGTTCAATACACCAAGTAGCTTTCTTCCTTCTAGAACATCTGATATCTGCTACCCAATTAGATAGCTTAGAGTCTGGACTACTATGATAGTGTACATCAACCATTCTTAGATCTCTTTTACATTCACAATGGGAGGAGAGAGCTGCACAGTTTCCCACTAGGAAAAGTGGGTAAGAAGAGGCCAGCATTTAAGATCTCCAAGAGTAGGGGCTGGAGAGATGGCCCAACTGATAAGAGCACTGGCTTGGCAACCACTAAGACCTGATTTCAGAGCTCCAGAACCCATGTAAAAAGCCAGGCCCAGTCACCAGTCTAGTTTCAGAGTTCCAGATGCACTGAGAGACCCTGCCTCAAAGGAATAAGATGGAGAGAGATAGAGTATGACACACAATGTTCTCTCATGGCCTCTGCATGGGTATACATACCTGCATATTCATTAACACATCACACACACACACTCACAAAACAAACAACCAACTAAACAAGCAAGCAAGCAAATAAATAAATAAGTAAAACTAATATTCAAGAACAAAAGACTCTGACATTTAGTATTCACTTCCATCGCATTGTTCTCCTCCACTCTTTGCTTGCTTCCATTTTCTTCATGACGTTGCAGCTCCTCTTTGTCTTCCATTTTACTCACTGGCTGTTCTTTGTACAGCCTTCCTCACACTGTTAGCCTCTGTAGCCAGTGTAGTCATGCTTCCAACTGTTGAGCTAAAAGGAGCTAGGAACGGAGGTGTCGTTGTGTACACGTGTGTGCGTGTACACATGGGAAAGAACTCTGAGCCTACAAACATGACCTTGTAGTTTACATGGTGATGTCTGTTGGTTTTTATACTGTGTATTGTGATGTTATACTCAGACCCAAAGGCGCTAGTGATACTGTCTTCCATATCAGATATCGTAGAGAAGGAAGTTGAAGGTTCCTTACTCTGAGAAACATGGGATCCTTACAGCTAAGGGTATGCTTCAAACGGTGTAGAACTTCCCTTAAATGAATAGTTACGTGTTCTATGAATGCTTACTGTTTAAAATTTTGGATGAATTGAGTGTGGGGGCAGGTGGCCTGTCGACCATCGGTATGTGGTAGGGAAAAGGAGACATTTGGTGTGTGGAACCCTTGGGACATGAGGGAGACCAATTTAAACAGCACCATGTTATACAAGCAGGCTAGGGTATAATTATACCAGCCCTGGGTATAATTCCACTCTTGAGAGCATTGACATAATATCTGGCAATCACTAGTTATGAAATTCTACATTTTCAAAACCACACTGTCTACTCTATAAAAACGTGTGTCTTACTGCATGTGGGAAGCAGCTGATGAGATGTATCCTTAAGTCTCTCAGGGCCAGGTCAAGGCCTGCCTCATATCTGTCAGGACTGCTCTGGTTTCATTGTGCCAGACCTGAGCCAAGAGGGGTGTGAGGGGAAGGGAAGTCTGGCCTTGGCTGGCCCTGCCCAGAGGCCTTCACCAAATGAAGCCAGTGGTAACGCTGATGTCAGTAGCAGCAAGGGGTGAGGTTTGCCTGTGCAGGTGTGGTCTGTGATTGGCATAGGGCTCACATGCACAGTTTTGTTCCTCATAACAAGTCATACATTGTTTTTAGTTTTAAGACAAGCTCAAGGCTGCTCAGATGGCAAGCGGGGATTCCCCTGAGACCTCTCTGTTCAGCTTCTCTCTTTCTCATTTGCTCATCTTGGCTCTTTAGCCCCGCACTTCCACAAACTGTATACAGTGGCCATCAAGGCAAGTGTCTCTCCTTCCATGCTCCAAAGACCACCCAGCCAAGGCGACTGCCTCAGCACAGGTGAAGGAGATTCCCAGTGGTCAAAACCAAGCAAATCGACAAGAACAAACCAACAAACACATGTGTGGGCAGCAGGAAGTTCTGCTTGTTTTTTTTTTTTTTTTCCCCGTGTTGTGTTTTTTGTTTGCTTGTTTTAAAACACTGCTGACAAGGGCGGTCCTCAGGCAAAACTTCACAGGGAAGGAAGTCAAGGATGAAAGTACAGTAAGTATAGGGCTACTGCAGTAAAAGGATTAAGAACAACAACAACAACAAAAGTGTCATGTCAATTATTTGAAAACTTAGATGAAACTTTTTTTTTTTTCTAAAAACAGGATAGATGGTTGAGTTAACTAGAGAATAAGAAAAAGAAGAGGAAAATGAGATGGAGGAGAAAAAGAAGAGGGAGAAGAAATGGAGGAAGAAGTGGTGGAGGGAGGCGGGAGAGAAGGTATCAAGGAGTGTCGGGAAGCATCAGTTATAAAGGGTGTTGTGGGTCTACATTTTTTTTGAACCACCTTTTCTTCAGCGAGGAGATATTTCAGAGCATGCAGAAAGGTGGGTAGGGTTTGGGGTGTAAGTTAGTGTTAGAGAACTTGCCTCTGTGGGGTTAGACTCCCAGCACTAGAATAAAAAGAAAAGAAAGCAAAACCCAAAAAGACAACCGGGGCTTTGTAGATGGCTCAGTGGGTAAAGGTGCTTGCCACCAAGCCTGACATCCTGAGTTCCACCCCTGGGCCCGCTATGCACAGACCCTCCAAATAAATGTACTAACATTTGGGACAAAAAGCCAGAAAGTTCTCTACCTTATTAAGTGGTATTAGTGAAACTTGATTCCAGGTATGTTGAGGGTGCTGAGACATAAGGAACTGGAGCTCACTCCCAGTTGTAAATACGGTTGACAAATAAAATGTGAAGAAACCAGTCTAAGCAAAGAAAGCACCTGCAATCCTAGCTAGGACAAGAGAAGCACCCAGTGGCCCAGTTTGGTTGATCCTCGGAATTCAAGGAGAGCTTGACACTCTAAACTCTTGTAACATATTTGAGATTGTTAACGGCCCAGAAACAAAAGCCACGTGCTTACTAACGCAGATGTAGACTGAGCAACCATTGGTGGGGGTGGGATGGGGAAGGAGTTCTATGCTCTCTGGGTCCCTTTAAAAACACTGCAAGACAACACGAGTCAACAGGCACACTCTGTGCAAGTCTATCTTGAGCAGAAGCTTAGAGGTATCTGTGACCTTGAACCACACAAGGTTGATGATACCTTTACTGAGAATCGAGGAGAGATGCCCCTCCCGCCCAGGAAGAGGCAGTTGGAAAGCTAGCAGGGTTACTGCACAGCGTTTATAGAAATAGTATATTTTTGTGTAATGAGCATGGGGAGATAGTGAAGGGGTAGACATGGGTGAGAAGGCAATGCTCCAATTTTGCAGGCACAAAGAAAGGAATGTGATACGGTGATGAGACTGAACGTTTGCCGTTTCTTCTTTGTAAAACACACGACATGTTTTATTTCTTTCTCCTCGGCTTTACTGGCATGTGATTGACTGATAAACCAATATATGTAGTTGACTCAGTTGGCCTCCGTGAAGGTCCTCAACATCTATGTAAAAGCAGGGCACAGAAATCTGCGCTTGTGTCTCCAGCATTCTGGATTCTGAGACAGGCAAATCCTAGAGCTTACTGGACAGTCAGTCTAGCTGGATTCATGAGCTCCTGGTGCAGCATTAGACACTATCTCCAAATATAAAGTAGAGGGTGACTGAGGAAGACATCTGACTCTGACTCCTGGGCTCTGCATGCATGAGCTCTACATGGGCTCTGAGCACACACATGCATGCACACACATGAATACACAAACACATACCACACACACACACACACACACACACACACCTGCACACTTTGTGTAATGGTTAATATCCTTAATTAACAAAGCCAACATTTACTTAAGTAAAACCATTATGATTTGAAAATACCTTACTTTAATTGCAGATCTGGTAGTCACAGAGAAAAATTATTATTATTTTATTATTTTTGAGAGTTTCACTGTAAAACCCAGGCTCACCAGTGCTTCTGCATACTGAGTCCTTGATTTGTAAGCAGGTGCTGCCATCCCTGGCTTCACAATCATGTATATGTATATGATGTGTGTGGGTATGCATGTGTGTATGTATATGCTTGTCTATGTGTTTATGTATAGTTGTGTCTATGTATATATGTGTATGTATGTACATATGTACACATTTAGAGAGAAACCATCTAAAACCTATTGTTTTAATAAGTGTCCAGGACATAATATGATGTTCCTGACTGCAGCTGCCATGCTGCACATTTTAGGACTCATTCATCTAGCAGGTGAATGTTCGTGCCTTTGGGACTGCACCTTCTCTCTTGGCTATCCTACCTGTCTGTGGTAACCACCCTTTCTATTAGCTTGCATTTTTAAGATGGCGTCCTCTTGGTGTCATTTCACTCAGCACCATGACTTCCAAGTTCACCTACATGGTCCAGCCACTGCACATACAATGCTGGTCTCGAAGGGACCCCTCTTCATTGGCACGTGTCCGTAATAGTTGAGCTTCGGAACCAGCTCAGGTGCCTGTTGTCGGGTGGATGGGCATGTAGCGTTTGTTAACAAAATCTGAGAGAACCATGACAGAATAATATTGGTTAAATCTGGGAGGTAGGCATGCAGTCTTGTTGTATTACTCCTTTAGTTACAGAAATATTTGAACTATTTCACGATTGAAAAGACAAATTTAATTAACCTTAATGAGAGACATGCCTACAATTCAACAATAAGAAATTCACAAAGCTTAAAGTAAGTTTTCTGAGCCTTCCTTACCCTTAAAAAACTCATGTATGTGCACATATGTGTATATACAGATATATACATAATGTCTTCAATGAGCAAAAATGCTGATATATATTTTGTGTCATGCACATCTCAGTGATAAAACATAAAATTACAGATATGCATGGCTAACTAATGGGGTATGTTCTGAAAAACTGCATCGTGCCTTCATTGTGTCCTCACTATAGAGTATACACGCACAAAATAAAAAGAACATAGTGTGTATAGGTCAAAAGGTATTAGAGAATCTTGGACCTGTATCTGGTTCACCACTGACTGAAATAGTGTTACACAGCACATGACCGTAAATTCACCAAAAGTTCATGTTCTAGAATCAAACTGGGCTCCAAATCCATCTTCATTATTTGCTTGATTTGGAGCTTTTGTAAACCTCAGCTTTTCTACTTATAAACATAATGATGACAGTACTTGCTACCAAATAAGTTCAGATACTCAGTAAAGCACCTAGTATATCTGACACACAGAGAGAATGCACTGGAAGATAGTTATGTTTCTATTCCAACTCATGCCATTTCGGGTACAAAGCAGAGTACAAGCCAGGCATGGTGGTGCTCTCCTTCAATTTCAGCATTTGGGAGACTGAGCCATGAAGGTCCTGAGTTCTGGGCCAGCCTGGGTTACACAGTGACATAGTGAGACCCTGTTTCAGAAAAAAACAAAACGAAACAGAACATGAAATGCAGATATTTTGAAGAGGATTGAGCTTTTCCCAGATCAGAGTGATCCTTAAAGCAGAGCTATCACATCTGAGTAGGGTTGATCCTTGAGTGTCTGCAGCCAGTCCCTGATGAAGTGCAAGTATTCCACAAGTAAGGAAGAGGCTGGTGAGTTCCACAGAATGGCCACCTGCTGCTCTGTATTCGACACTTTTCAGAACAGGTGCTGTGATGTAACAAGAAGCTGAACTTCTAAGTGAAGTACAAGTCACGTGACGGTGGGATCTACCTGGTGGCCATTTTCACTTGCCGCTCACAGGGTAGAGTTCTCACAGACAGGAACTGTTCAGTCCTATTTGCTGCATATGCCAGCAACCTCTGTCCGGACCACTTCCTTGCGGAGTGAAATGCTGAGAAAGGAGAGGAGGGGAAAGGGTCCTGGTACATGTTCCCTGACATCCTCAATGTATGCTTTTTCTGGAAGTACTGGTCAAATCACTATTTATTGTGGATTCTGTCTTCTTCTGGTCCTAAGAATGTCCCTGTGACAGAAGTCGTCAGAGGCACAGGTCGATGTGAACTTGGATCTTTATACCATGTCTCAGAATAAAGGTAGAACATTGACAATACTAACTCTGGGATTTATAGGTCATTAGGGAGGGGATGTCATGAGTGTTAAAGAGTGAAGATCCTCATTCTAGAAAGAACCTAGAATCTGGAAAGTTTTTGGATCTTACCATAATGCTTAGAGTGACTCTGGCCACCATGGTATGACCCCAAAACTTTTGAAAGAAATGAGTAATGTTAATTTGAATTCTTTAAAGATAACAATGTCTCTAATTCATTTCATCATGCTGTTTAAAATCTTTCATGTGTATCATTGAATTAGATATCTTTTATAAGGAGGTGAGAGAGAGCATTGGTAAATCTGCTTTCTTACAGGGACTAGACCGACCTTGCCCGTCCATCATCGCGCTGCTGGGCTGGCTCAGCCAGTCTCGTCTCCTGTTTGTACCACTTGGGAAAGATTTTCATCATCAAAGCTCTCTTCTGTTTTCTTACATTAACACAAGCTGCAGGCCAACATTAAGCTGAAGTTTCAAAACTCATCTTACAGATTTAAATTTTTAAGTGATGAAAATGAAAAATTATTTCTAAAAGTTTAAACAATATCATTTGAATGTAAGTTTTGATTCTACTTATTTATTACTTTTCTTTTATTGAAGATAGATTATTTCTCACATAATATATCTTGATTATAGTTTCCCTTTTCTCTGATCCGTTCAGACATCTTGCTCAGTAATTTTAGACTTATGTAAACATGCAAAAGAAATACAAAAAAACTCTTCTATTCCAATATTCATCCACTGAGATTTTCCAAATGTTAGCACTTTTATTTTTACTTCATCATGTTTCTTCTCTATACATCTTTATTATTTCTATGAACCATTTTGATGAGTAAGATTTAGATATGACACCTGGGCCCTAAATACGTTTCTATGCATTTCCTAATGACAAGGGTATTTTCAGACATTATTAAAACCAGGTGCTTGGCCAGCAGTAGGCAGCATATTTGAAAAATTTCACAAGTCTTCTTTAAATTTTGTCCTTTGTCACTTTAAGCTAAGATGACTCCCTGTATTTCACTGTCAGCTTCTTTTGTTGCTTTTACTCTGTATTACTTTTTTTTTTAATCTTTCTTTGTCTTTGACCTTGATATTTTGAGGATGTCAAGAATGCTTATTTTGCAGTTTGTTCTCCTATTTGCTTCTCTGATGGTTTTTCTCCATTCTTACACATTTCTATAATTTCACAAGTCTCTTTAACTTGTAAATGTGTCATTATTTATAAATTGCCTGACTCAGTGATAGGCACACAGTCTGGCCTACGTAACTATTGGTTAAGTATTTTTATGCTTTTCCTCATAGTTGCATAGAGTTGGCCAATCTGAGGCCACTGGATCGTTGAACAGGAAGACTTGCCCTTTGGGGAATACCCAAATATTACTGGCTTTGTTTCATTTGCTGGACTTTTCTGAAGCATGCTTCCTTCCATAACCATTTGTGTTTACATGCCCGTTTCAATACCTGATAGTATAAGAAAAGAAAAAAAATGAAATATTCCATTAGGTCATCACACAGATTCTGGCATATGAAAAAAAAAGATGTTGGTGGTATCCAAGCTGACATACCAGCCATTTGGCAAGGCCACCTCATCACTGGCTGCTCAAGAATGCAAATATGATGTCTGAGAGGTGGTTAGGGCTGTGTAGCACAAAGGGATTATATGTATGAGTCACCTCTCTATCCAAGAATAAAAGTTGCAGACTTTCTGCACATGGTGGCAAGGTTGGCATGGGATTCAGTGAGATGTTCAGCCTAATGCCATCACAGAACTGCATATTTATTTCTTCTCAGTACAAACCCCAAGAAGCAGAAGGCCAGGTTCCTCATGCTGTCATGCAAATGGGATGCACTGTGCTCTGTTCTTTGCTTTTGATTTTTTGTCCTTATTTGGAGGCCATTCTTTAGCTCTCTATCACTTGTCCTTCTGCCCTGTTCTGAAGTGAAGACTCACAGCCCCCAGGTCTTCTCTGCTGGAAAACACAGTGTTTTCCTTTCCAAACTCCTTGGTAGTGTATCCATTCTGTGCCACCTAGTCTGATACCAAACAAGAGATGGGTTTTCTGTTTCCTACCCTAAAGCCTGTTTCCTCAAATATTCTTCAAATTCTATGAGGCAGGTCTACTTGGAGATATGTTCATTTTTATAAGCATAGATATTAATTTTTTAAAAAGAATATTAGTCCTTTCATGAAAACAGCTTTTTGGCCATCTCCACCCCTCCCCAGTGGCTTCTCAATTTACTTCCTCTTTCCTGCCAACCCAACTTTGTGTCTTTTTTGTTTGTTTGTTTGCTTAAAAATCCCATCAAATCCAATTTAAAGTTGAAAGCTTTGAAAATTTAGTTTAAGAATATATTTCATGATGGACCATGAATAAAGATATTTTACAATCAAATTAAACATATCCCAAGCTAATATTTATCTACAGGTTATTACCTTCCATTATTTGCCAATTACTATGCTAAGTGTTTCATGCACATTATTTAATTTAATCTTTACAGGAACTCTTTGAGGTTCTAAACAGTATTGCGTGTTATGGAAGGAGAGGCTGAGGCCCAGGGAGGTTAAGTGAGGGCTGTGCAATCCGTGCTCAAATGGCAGCATTGAAATCGGATTCCTTTCATCCCAGCCTTAGCCACTCTGTCCTGCCCCTTCACCAAAGGGGAAAAGAAAAAGAACATCTCTTATGAAAATTGAGGGAAAAAAATAAAGTTTATTTAGCACGAACCAGCGTTTATTGATTATCTACTGTGTTCTGGGCACCACTGAACACTTTGATTCATGTTGCACAGCCCAGGGTAGCAAGTGGCTGCTACGATTAGTATTTTGTGAATGAGGAAATTAGAGAACAGTGACTACCCGTGGACTCACATCTCGGAGGTAGCAGAACTTTCTAGCACATCAAAATGAATTTTGGAATGCATGCTCCTACCCTTTTCACCGGTCTCATAAAACTTCCTGGACTCTTAAAGAGACTTTAACGCCATAATACAATTATTTTTGCCCTGAAAGCTCACAGCCTTCTGATGTCTCTCAGTCTCAGCAAGTCCTAGGAGAGCCTTGTAGAAGAGGTTGCCGGGCAGGGCAGTGAGTGATGGAAGAGCGGTGCTGTTCCACCCAGCGCCCTCTGTCTGCCCCTTCCCTAAGAAGGCCGTGGCTACAATGGCACGCCCGGGCATACTCCAGTCTTTCCGAAGAGTAATGTTCGGCTCAGGGGTGATAGAAGACTGTGTGGCTGGCCCAGCCGAGGTATTGGAGAAAGATCCATCACCCCTGAGTGATCGGTGACCCACAGGTACCACGCGTGGAACCTCATGACCAGTCACTCAATTACCAGCTCAGTGACATGTTTATAAGGGTGAACTTTAGAGTGCTATTAGGGAGCAGACAGATGAACTATAGCTGTGCCTGCAGGCCAGAGCTCACCCAGGCCCCCTGCCTCTGCAGACCCATTACCCAGTAATTAGGGGAGTTTTAAGTAGGCAGCAAGGAGTTAAATTATTGCTTAGATTAGTGCCTCACTTGTCAGTGTGGAAAGTGCTGCTTTGGGGAAAGAGGGAAGAATAGTGGAAGGAAGACAGGAGTAGAGGATGGCAGTTGAGAGGGAAGAAGAAAGGGTGGGAAGGTATGTGAGAGAAAGCTCTGAAAAATGCACCTTCCAGACGAGAACACCATTCATTTTTTCTTTTTTTTTTTCAGTTGGCTTCTGTGAGAGGGATGGCCACTGAGAGATGCCTGGCCACTGTGCCACAGCATCTGCTTGGGCTACTGTAGCTCATCAGGAAGATGAAAGCGACAACACGTAGAGTAATAACACAACACTAATAGTTATGAATGATTAATTGCTCACTATGAGCTGGAAACTGCTGAGCAATGTCCACGCACCATCAGCTCCCCTGATTGCCCCACCAGGAGGGAATTCTGGACCAGTTCTGTGTAACTTATCGACAAAGCCAGGGGACCCATCTGATGCCAGGGCCCAGATTTCTGAGCATCTTGAGGTGAACCTCAGTGAGGTCTTCCCAATACTGGCGTGATGGCTACTTTACAGTGCAGATCACCTGGGAAGAGACTCTCGATGAGGGATTATCTAGATCAGGTTGGCCTGATTGCTACTGTCTTTACCCTTGATTCATCTCTAGAGAGAGACTGTCAACTGCTGTTAAGTTTTGCTATCTGTGTAGCTTTCATTATAAAAGATACTAAAGATCAGGTAGATACTATCACACAATAGACTTAATTTCCTCCATCACCTGTTTTTTTTAATTTTTAAATTTTATTTTTAATTACACTTTGTTTACTTTGTATCCCCCCTCTAGTTCCCTCCCTCCTCCCCTCCCAATCCCTGTCTTCCTCCCCCTTCTCCACACATGCTCTTCCCCAAGTCCACTGGTAGGGGAGGGCTTCTTCCTTCTGATCCTAGTCTGTTAGGTCTCATCAGGAGTGGCTGCATTGTCTTCCTCTGTGGTCTGGTAAGGCTGCTCCCCCCTCAGGGGGAGGTGATCAAAGAGCAAGCCAATGGGAATCTTATGAAAGAAGTGGGAAATAGTAAGATCTGGAGAGGACAGAAGGTCCACAAGGAGAGTAACAGAACCAAAAAATTTGAGCACGGGGGTCTTTCTTGAGACTCATGCTCCAACCAAGTACCATGCATGGAGATAATCTAGAACCCCTGCACAGATGTAGCCCATGGCAGTTCAGTGTCCAAGTGGGTTCCATAGTAATGGGAACAGGGACTGCCTCTGACATGAACTGATTGGTCTGCTCTTTGATCACCTCCCCCTGAAGGGGGAGCAGCCTTACCAGGCCACAGAGGAAGACAATGCAGCCATCATCTGGTCTTTAAAACACTGAACTAGTGGATCTTATACAAGTGGACCTTCTTTTATTCTCCTGAAATATTTTGAAGCAAATCTCAGCTTTCATATCATCTCACCTCTAAATACTTCAGCATCAAGACAGAGATTAGCCTCAAAAGATAACTAATTTTTTTATTATAGCCTCTGAAATGATGATAACCATTCAATTGGTTTCAATTTCCTAAGTTATCATATAAATTTACATATAAATTTTTGTTCAACTCAGAATCCGTATAAGGCCTATACATTGCAAACGGCTTGTAGATCTGTTAAATTAATTTTAATTTATTTTTTTCCTCAATGTTCATTTATCTACAAAGAACTGTATTAGCTGAATGTAAAGAATTCTGGAACTGTAGAGATGGCTCAGTGTTTAAAAGAACTCGTTGTTCTTTCAGAGGACTCAGGTTTAGTTTCCAGCACCCACACGGCAGCTAACAACCATTTGTAACTCCAGTTTCAGGGGTCCAACTCCCTCTTCTGGCTTGTGAGCACACCAGGCACCCATATTGTGAACACACATACATGCAGGCAAAACACTCACACACGTACAAATAAATATTAAAACATTTTTTATTATAAAAGAATATCCCATTGTTTTTATCAGTTATGTTCATAGGATTTTGAAACATGATTTTGCTTTGTAGCCCAGGGAAACCTGGAACTCCTTGCTTTCTGATCATGTGCATAGCATCTGCCTAGGCCTCAAACTCATGGGCAGCCTCCTGCCTCAGTTGCTAGAGAATGGGATTACAGATACGAAGCACCGTGCCTATTCCTGACTGCATCTTGATGGCAATCTCTTTGGTTGAACATGCCCTTTGCACTTGCCAATTTTAATAAAATATAATGAATTAGTAGCCAGACTTAGAGTTTGACCAAATTTAGGTCCGGGTTGTTTTACTTATGTAATTAATTAATTTATTGATAAGTACACCTCATGGATTCCAGATATCCAGCCTTTTGACATTGTGACCTGATGTTGCCATCTACAAATGTGTTGGACTTCATCCACAACTATCAGAGAGGCACATGGCCTGTGGGCTGCAGGCTGGACATGCCTGGAGGAATTCCACATATTTTAACTAGAAAGTCTAGTTGATGTCCTTCTGCTGTTAGCAGCCATTGGTGTTGGATTTCATCCATGACAATAATAACAACATCATTCCTTTCCTAATATCTGAATCGCGTTTTTAAAAGAGTAGCTTCCCCACATCAATTATTTATTATCTTGAGATAATGTTTATATGGAAAAATAAGTTAGTGCCTGATACCTTTATTTTCTAGTTTTGGAAAAAATAAATCAGTTTGTTCCTCTATTCAGTGTACTGATGAACTCATTTTACTGTTACTGTCATTTTGCCCTCGTGGACTTGAAAGTTCTTTTTGTTTGTTTTGAGACAGAGTCTCATGGAGCCTCCAGTATATATAAAGAACTAAAGAAGTTAAACAGCAAAAAAAAAAAAAAAAAAAAAATCAAGTAACCCAATTCAAAAATGGGGTACAGAGCTAAACAGAGAATTCTCAATAGAGGAATATCAAATGGCAGAGAAACACTTAAAGAAATGCTCTACCCCATTAACCATCAGGGAAATGCAAATCAAAATGACCCTGAAATTTCACCTTACACCCATCAGAATGTCTAAGATCAAAAACTCAAGAGACAACACATGCTGGAGAGGTTGTGGAGAAAGAGGAACCCTCCTCCACTGCTGGTGGGAGTGTACAACCACTCTGGAAAGCAATCTGGTGCTTTCTCAGACAATAGAAATAGTGTTTCCTCAAGATCCAGCTATACCACTCCTAGGCATATACCCAAAAGAGTCTCAAGTACACAATAAAAATTTTTAAATTTAACATATACTCACCATACAAACTAATAGACTTCATTATGACCTTTAAAATATGCATATCATGTAGATTTATAAAATCCAGTTCCCAATAAGTTCTCTTGTTCTCCCTTCACACTGGTTCCCTTTCTCTCATCAAATTATTTCCCTTCTACTTTCATGTCTTAAAAATCTAGATTGTGCATATGAGAAAAACAGGCAGCATTTGTGTTTCTGAATCTGGCTTATTTTGCTTAACATGATGAGTTCCAGTTCTGTTCATTTCCTGCCAATGGCGTAATTCTGTTCTTTGTGGCTGAATAAAACTTTATTTTGTGCTTATGTATACCATGTCTTTATTCATTCATCTGTCCAGGGCCACTGCTGTAGTCTTGGTTAGCAACATTCATCTGCTCCTTAAGAGGCGGGCTAAGGCTAGAGAGTTGATTTTGACCCTGGACTGGCCTGAGCTGGAGGTCTGGCTCTCTGTGCTCTGGGCAGACATTCACAAGCAGCTCCACTGGGAGGATTCTTAGTCTCTCCCACGTCCAGGGCCCAGGCAAGGAGAGGCATTTGTGCTGCTGGAGTCACAGACATGGGGCACACCTAAGTGAGAGGCTCTTTGTGGAGCCAGTGTTTTTAGCATGCAGAGAGGCATAGGCTTGCCTGCAAGGTCTATCTGCCTGTGCAGCTTTCACCAATATGTCAAGAGTGGGCACAGGATATTTGATCTTTTGGGAAAACACAGCTGTTCGATCTTGACTTCTTCCCAAAGCTAGGCTACATCTGTGTCCTTTCCTCAAGTATTTTCTTAATCATTTCATCCATATTTCTTTTCACCTCAGACTTCAAACTTTGATTTCCTCTGGTATTTATAGAGCCATTGGTGGTTTCTCAAAGTCCAACGGAATGCTCCAGGGTGAAGATGTTTTAACAGTGCTTGGCTAGATATGTAATCCACCAATGTGCAGTTGACTCGGATGAAATGAAAGCAAAGGAAAAGTAAGCCTCGTTTTCTTGGTATTTCTTTTTCCTTTCAGGAAAAGGGAAGTCATCAAACAACTCAGTTTAAAGTCTTTCATTCCTTTGCCATCCAAACCTGATCACCAAATACATCTCAAACACACTATGAGCCAGATCATATATGAAGCACTAGGGTAGAACAAAACCAGATGTGGTCCCCCTCTCCTAGGAAAGACACACACACACACACACACACACACAGAAAGAGACAGAGAGAGAGACAGAGAGAGAGACAGAGAGAGACAGAGAGACAGAGAGATATTTTTATAGAAACTTGTGAAATCCTATCTAGTGTTTTGAGCTCAAGCTTATGTTAGTATAAGGACTCGATGCAGTGAGCAAAGGCATCCAAAAGTAAGTGGAGGAGTAACTGGAAGAGATAGTGAACTTGCTTATAGAGCAGTGGGAAAGGAATTCAAGGCACAGATGCAAAAGCCCAGCAATGGGAGGACAGTGTGCCTACTGTATGGTCACCTGAAGGGAGCCAGGGAAGACTGATGTGGCAGACACTGCAGGTAATAATGAGCTAGGTGAAGAAATCAGAGGCCACAGAGGCAGGACTTTAAAAGCCACCCAGACGTGCACGGATGTGTACTCTAATGGCACATAGACTTGAAAACCTCTACCTAACATGGGCCCTTCCAAGGTCCTGGTACACGAATAGTACAAACACTACTTAAGCTTATTTGGTACACAAGGAAACTTTTGGGATGTTCTAAAACCTCTCAGCTCAAATATAAAATAAACTTGCTAAGAGATTTCTTAAGTTTGTCAATAGCCCTGAGGTATGTGACATAGCTAAAAAAGGAACTAGGAGGCTCCAAGAAACACAACTTTTACTGTACTGCACCAGAGTGAAAATAGTTTCTTCACACTCTTTGCAAAATGACATTGTTAGCTCATTAGCATATGAAGAGGTCAAAACTATGCCACCAACAAAAGGTGGGAAAAATTATTACTGAGTTTCACTAATCTACAGCTGATATAAAGACTGCATAACATAGTTTCAACCCTTCTGCCTCTGTCAGTCACTGACCACTGTGAGTCCACTACCCTATTTCTGTGGTTACAATTTTGAAGCAAAAATCCTTTCCAGCTCTCTCTGCCTCTTGGTGTAAGGGGTCATATCAGGCCCTAAGAGATGATCTCATTCCTTGGATCTCGGCATGGGGAACATTCAGTCACATGGAGGTGAAGAGGTATGGTAGACAGAGGGTGGGACTCTGGCCTCCCACCACTCACTCTCATGTAGGATCTTCATATTCTAAATCAAACTAGAAAAAAGACCAAGAAAGATCTGCCTGAAGACAGTGATTGACAGAGAAAGCGGCAGACTGCCTGAAAGACAGACAATCATCTTAATAGCAAGCTAAATGGAAGCATCCCTGCACCAAGGTAAGAAATGCAAAGCTGGGGACATCTATAAGGTTGTCAATACATTCACACAGACTTTTTTTTCTTTTGAAGTAGAACATTTAAAGCAATCAATGCACACACATTATTAGATACATTATTAGAGAAACTGTTTGAATTGGTGACTGTATGCAGTTGTCCCATTCATGAATTATTTCTTTGGAAATTAGACCCAACAATGATGATAGACTTTATGCCCTCTTGGTTATGTTTGTTTATATGCAGAAAATTAAACAACACCCTGCAAAGGTCTCAGTGATTTCCCCAGACCCTCACAGGAGGTGGTGGTTGATAAGGGAGATTTCATCGGTCACTGTTTTCGTCATGTGATTGTGACTGGTGTCTTCAGACACAGCTTTACTGTTCAGAACTGCAGTTGTCCATCACAAGCAGCCACAGTCACAGTGCCCGCCAATACTCTTCGTAACTGATGTGGAGACTAAAGGCTTTCTTTGCTTCCAGCATCCTTTTCAGGTTCGCGAACGTTCACCATCTTCTTTTGACCTAGACCAGCCCCAGTGTCCTGCTGCCCTCCTCCATTCAGTCTTCCAGATCCCAACTTTTCCTCCCCCTTTCTCCTTCCACACTGTTAAGCAGTCTTATATGCTGTGTGCCTTCTCCCTGGAGTTTGTATCTTAGGCTCATTCTACAATGCTGCTTTTCTTTCCTCTTTTGGGTCCAGATGTTCCTATGAGGACCTCATGTGGGAGTGCCCCCACTTATGGGTTTTACCTGTGTTTTTATACATATTCTATGTTCTCCGCCCCACCATCATGTTCAGTGACGGTTCTGGAAAATCTGAATGTTCTATAGTTATACAATGCCTGCAACACTCTGTATTTTTGGTTTCCCAAAATGGTTGCCAAAAAAGTTTGCCATCTTGGACAATGTGAACTCCAGTTGTTGTAAACTCTTCTGAGGTTATAACATCTGCTTCCCTAGGATTTTGTTCTTTGAAGACTTGGCCACGTCTGGTGCCCTTTTCTTTACCATGTTTATCCACTCTGGACCCTGAGATCTGAGTGGCAGTCAGCACTGTGATGAGATTGGTTAGGCAACTAAGATAGGGACTGGGGACTAAGAAGAAAATTGTTACTTTAATCTTCTGAGTTTAAGGAAAGTTTGCTACATTGTAGTAGACACCTGGGGGGGTGTCTGTGGATAGAAGATCACCTACCAATGTGGGTTGGGTTGGATGCCCTGCATGGAGGAAGAGATAGATGGTTGACCATACGTGCTCCCATGGAAGAATTCTCAAGGGGTGGAGGACAGGTGACTTAGACATATGCTCTACTTCTCTGATAGTCATCCAGGAAAAATTAGGGTGTGGTGCGATGCATAGAGCCCTGGCCAAGTTATCTCCTCCCCGAGTCATGGCAGAGGTGCTGACTCGTACCTGTAGTTGAGAGGAATGTGCTACCTCGTAACCCAAGGGACTCTTCTTCCTTGTGAGATGAAAGGACTGGAAAGATTTGCACCCTTAAATGTCACTTATAGTCTCACCTCAGGCTTGCTCCTCCCTCCAACAAGAACGATCCTGTGTTTTCCACGTGTAATGTTTTATGACTTTCTCAGATTTGAGTGCTGGTACCCTACATGGACTCTGCTGTGTTTTCCTCACAGCCCTTATTGCCATCAGCCACCACATATACCTGCCTACACTTGTCTTTATCAGTGTTAGATGTGTGAGGGCAGAGGCTCTTCCCTTCCTACTGCACACTCAGATACATATATAAAAGGCTGTGGAATGAATAAGAAATGGAAGAGCAGAGATTTTTAAAAAAATTTTATTAATTACACTTTATTCACTTTGTATCCCCCCATAAACTCCTCCCTCCTCCCCTCCCAATCCCACCTTCCTTCCCCCCTTCTCCACGCATGCCCCTCCCCAAGTCCTCTCCTTTCTTCTGATCCTAGTCTATCAGATCTCATCAGGAGTGGCTGCATTGTCATCTTCTGTGGCCTGGTAAGGCTGTTCCCGCCTCAGGGGGAGGTGATCAAAGAGCAGGGCCAATCAGTTCATGTCAGAGGCAGTTCCTGTCCCCATTACTATGGAACCCACTTGGACACTGAACTGCCATGGGCTACATCTGTGCAGGGGTTCTAGGTTATCTCCATGCATGGTACTTGGTTGGAGTATGAGTCTCAGGAAAGACCCCTGTGCTCAGATTTTTTGGTTCTGTTGCTCTCCTTGTAGAGCTCTTGTCCTCTACAGATCTTACTATTTCCCACTTCTTTCATAAGATTCCATGCACTCTGCCCAACAGTTGGCCATAAGTCTCCACATCTGCTTTGATAGTCTGCAGGGCAGAACCTTTCAGCAGAGCCTTTCAGAGGCCCTCTGTGGCAGGCTCTTAAATTGTTTCCTGTTTTCTTCTTCTTCTGACACTTTCTAATGGTATGACTTTGTGTCTAGAGTTTTACTTGTAGTATCTCTTGTAATCTCCTCACCTCAATAGAAAGTTTTTCTTCCCAGGCTATAGATGAAGGAACTCTGCCACCAAGCAAAAGAACAGTTTATGCCAGATCATAAAGCAGCAGAGGCTCAACTGGGCTCTAATTCAGGATTTCCAAAGCTCTGTCTTGTCTGTGTGCATACTTATTGTGCTAGCGTGTGTGCACATGGGTGTGAAGGCTGGGGGTTGATGTCAAATGCCTTCATCTACACTTCCCACCTTCTTGTTTTGAGTCAGAGTCTCTCACTGAATCCAGCCAACTGATTTTGCTGGACTAGCTAGCCAAGGTTCCAGAGACCCTCTTGTCTCTTTCTACAGAGGTGGGATTACAGGCATTTGCTTCTGAGCCTGGATTTTTGCCTGGGTGCTGGTGTCCAAATTCATGTTCTCATGCTTGGATGGCAGACACCTTATCAAATGAGCCATGTTCTGAGCCCTTGGGCTCAATCTCATAAACTTATTCATTCTACAATGCTGTGTGGTTCTTTCTTCTTTTTGGTCTAGATGTCCCTATGAAGACCCCCATAAGGACACCCTCCTGCCACTCACATGTTCATGCATACTCTTACGTGTGTGAAGAACCTTCCCTCATACTAACTGAATATCATTTCAGAACTCATAGATCCTATAGTGTTTTGTGCAGGACCCTTTCCCTAATACCTTGAGCAGGACAGGTACCTGGTTCTTGCAGACTTCTGTATTTTTCCTCTGAATATGTTGGGTTATTAACTAATCATTGCTTGTAAGTTCCTTGGGAAATACCAAGCACTTGTTCAATGCTAAATATGGTTATTAGTTATAACTTTGATTTTAGAGCAGAGCCTGGGAGTCTGAAAGTAAGAATAACAGTTGTGCAGACAGCTAAAGGGCATGCTGTGGTGTGTAATCAAACTCCGTGGGGTTCTCAAAGGGGCTTCAGTTCACTACTTGCTGCATCTGTCCTTCCAGGGAGCTCACACCATCTCAGAGAGAAGGATTCATTACAAATGGATTGATTTTTTCTAGCGCCCTACCCCTACCCCACCGCTGCATCTCATCTTTCACTGTCTGCTTGCCCTTTCTATTCCAAGCAGTTTTCTCACAGTGGATTTTGTCTGCCCCTCCTTAGAGGGGATAGAAGATCCACCTGAACTGCTTTACCATCACCTGAAATGTTTCTACCACTTACAGTCTCTCCTCCTTGGCCTCACCTCGCAGAGGTTATGTGGCCCTCCCTGAGCACTGCCCAGAAGAGCCTTGTTTGGAGGGAGCTATCACCACCCCCAGCAATCCCCTCCATCTCCATCTCCTTGTGTCTCTCTCAGAAAACATTTTACTCTGTAACACTGCCAAACTGGTAATAGCTGTGTGCCACCACATATGGTTGGTTTGATGCTTTCCTGTCACCATTTAAAAATTCTGAGTCAGTTTTAAAAGGATACCAACATTTTCCCTTTGCATTTGGGGCCCACCAGTCATGTAGCCAGTCCCGCCCTCTTCCAACTGAATATTCTGTTTGCTCCCTCCAGTTACACCCATGTGTGTAGCTTTAAAGTCTTCTTTCCAGGCATAGCATTTTATCTTTTAGTAGTCCTGCTGTAGAGCGACACCTTTAAGCCTATAATCTACTCATCGGAAATAACTGAATAGAATTCCCCCAGCCACTGCAGTCACTTATAATGACCCTCATTGCTACATTAGGAATTTTTGGTTGTGAGGGCTAGACACTCCAATTAGTTTGAGTGAAAGAACGGGATTTACTGTGTTACATGAGCCAACTGTGGAAGAGATAGAAATGGATCCGGCCAGGAGGACAGCTGGAGGCTTAGATGTGACCGCCATCTTGCCTTCATCTCTGCTTCTTATGCTGCACTCCCTCCCTCTGCATTTCCCCATGCAACAGAAGTGTATCTGTCAGCGGTGCCACGGGAAACGCCTGCCTGCAGGAGCTAAAGAAAAGGAGCTGTTGAATCTGATTTTAATAGACACAGAATCTCTGGAGTATTCTAATTGGCTCAACTTGAATTTATTCTTGGACTAGGTGGTTACAGACAGGGAAATAGGGTGATCTGATTGGCTTATATTGGCTGTTGTGGTTTGAATCTCATTGTTGGTGTTTCCTGAGGGAAAGATGTCCATTATAATGGAAAGAGATATCAAGGGCCAACCAGTCTCTTTCAACTTTGTCCCTTTCCTCTTTTCTTTCTCATTGTCTTCATGGCAATGACATTGTGAAGCCATCTATTTGGAAAGCTGTCTTCACTCATCTCTCTTCTCACTTCCCATCCCTTCACCATATGTCTAAAGGCTTTCTTAAACTGCTCTTGTCACTATCATCACAGTCTTCTTTTGGCACAATCTACAGGACAATATTCAACTGTCTCTCATTTCCCTTTTCTTTATGAATCTTCCTTAGAAGAATTTTATTCCCTTGTTTGTATTTAAAACATTTCTTTATATTCATGCTTCTTGTCTTTCATGCCAGTCCTCCAAACTCCCATCTTTTGTTGATCTTTGTTATCATACTTTTGAACTTGCATCTTGGTCTAGTTTTAGGTCTACCCAACCTAATGGTTGCTTTTCTTATTCTTAGTCTTTCATGGTACTGTCTGAAGATTCAGTCATCTAGGAAAGAAACAATGGTATATTGGGTTTAGACCATGGCTCTCTTAGTTAGGGTGTTATTGCTGTGAAGAGATACCATAACCATGGTAACTCCTATAAAGGAAAACATTTGATGGGGCATGGCTTACTATTTCAGAGGTTTAGTTCATTATCACCATAGAAGGGAATATTGGCAGAATGCAGACAGACATGGTGCTGGAGATGGAGCTGAGAGTTCTACATCCAGGTCAGCAGGTAGTAGGAAGCAAAGTGACACACTTTCTCCAACAATGCCACACCTACTCCAACTAGGCCACACCCTGTAATGTGCCACTCCTTATGAGCCTATGGGAGCCATTTTCTTTCCAACCACCAAAATGGCATTGAAGGTTAAGAAGAAAATTAGACAATCAAAAATTATTAAGGGATAGGATTAGCTGTACCCAGAGGTAAGTCAGAAATGGAAATGTCTAGAATTTTTTGCTTACAAGTAAGTGGAGGATGGAACCATTTACAGCCCAGCCCATAGGTAGTATGTATGCATGAACTTTTTCACTCTAATGCTTATAGATCCATGGATACTTTTCAAGGGGTATATATAGTGATGGCAGGGAAATGAAGACATTCCCATAGCTCCACAGTAAAGAGGCCACGAGTCCTGTCTCCCCTCCATCCATGTGTCCTGAAGACTGATTCTGAGGGGACCCAGCAAATACATTATCAACCAGTGTGCTAAGAATTTTAAGAACTCACCCAGCATATAGTTTGCTTCATTGGATCCCACTATAAATTGGGGCTAACTGCAGTTGCTAGAAGCATGTTGTACATGCTGTGTGATAGAAGAACGTGGGAAGAGGGTTTAGATTTTTTTTTCTTCTTCTAGAATCTTCCTTCCTTGCCCATCTCTGAACTTTTGTCAACATGGAAAAATGAGTTTGGCTTCCTTCCTTCCTTCCTTCCTTCCTTCCTTCCTTCCTTCCTCTCTTTCTTTCTTTCTTTCTTTCTTTCTTTCTTTCTTTCTTTCTTTCTTTCTTTCTTTCCTTCTTCCTTATTTGTGTATGCATGTGTACAAGGGTATGTGTATGTAAGGGTTTGCACCTACACATGTGTGCATATGTATAGAGTCCAGAGGACGACTTTGGTTATCATTTCTCAGGAATCATCCACCTTTTTGGGGGGTGGGATCAAGGTCTCTCATTGGCTTGGTGTTTGCTCTTTAGGGTAAACTGGCAGTGCCAGGGATGGTCAAGCCTCCACCTTCCTAGGGATGGGTTTACAAGCACATGCCACTGCATTGGGAGGTCCCAGATTGAGCAGCACACATTTGTTGACTGAGCCCTCTCCCCAGCCATGGTGAATTTTTATTCCTGTTTTCTTGTGGATCTGTGGCTTCAAAGAATGTCTGGCTTTGTCCTCCTGGTTGCTGGAGCAAAAGAATTTCAACTTTGAGGGCTGGGCATGGTGGTGCACTCCTTTAATCGCATCACTCAGGAGGCAGAGGCAGGCGGATCTCTGTGAGTTTGAGGCCAGCCCGGTCTACAAAGTGAGTCCAAGACAGCCAAGGCTACACAGAAAAACCCTGTCTGGAAAAAAAGAAAGAATTCTAACTTTGAGACAACATGGGGTGGAGGAGGTTGACTCAACTCCTTGAAATGATGGATGCAGCGAAGGTCTTCAAATCACCAAGGTCTGATTTGTCCCATGCGGTGAGTACTCTGATCTTGGCCAATTTCAAGTGATTAGTTTCCTCACCTTGAACTAGGAGTTAGGAGTAAGATGCATGGTAGCACACCTCTATAGATCAGGCCCCTGGAACAGATGAATAAATGCTAACAGTCTGAGGAGCCCAGGAAGAATGACTTAATGCAGTGAAAGGGAGGCCCTGACTTTTAAGTATTGATTACCTTTTATAAAAACAAGTTTTTCATTGCAAGCTTATATGATTTAGCTTTTAATGGTTGTGTTTAATAACTGGTCTACAAAATTATTGATAATTTAAGAATTAGCTTTTGTAAACCAGTTTGAGCATATCAGTGATCAGACAAAGTTTGATCTCAGCTTTAGCTCAAACACCTAAAGAGGGAAAGACCCAAACTTCTTCAAGAATGTTACCTTGTATACAAACTAACATTAGTATCGGTGGTACAATACAGCCCAGTTGCTTACCACCTACCAGAGACGGAGTCATGTTACGGAGTCATGTTAGCTACTGTATCAGTGACTGAATAGCTGTAGTCCAACTTACAGAGAAATACGAAAAATAAGATTATAAACATACAATTACAAGTAGCTATTTTAAAGATTCCCTTTAACTTTTGTTTGTATGTGTGTGTGTATATGTGTGTGTGCTATAAGTGTTAGGGTAGCCATGGAGGCCAGCAGCAGGTGTCAGATTTTCTGGAGCTGGAGCAAATCAGTGTAGACAAAGACTCCTGTTGTCAGGATTGGCCTCTGACCGTTAGGGATAGTGTACAGAAGAAAGTGTAGATGGCTGTAGACTCCCCGTTTGCCTCCATCCTGCTCAATACTTGATGCTACCAGCTTTTGTGTGGATGGCTCTCATTGTCTTTTCCTAACTGTCCTCTGTACTTTTCCCTGTGCCCTGCAAGAACCAATTTGTCTACTACTCTGAACGGGTCAAATGATTTTTCTTAAATACTGAGTCTGTTCAAAAGACCTCATCTAAGTGTTTGTTTGCTGATTGGATCTTGCTTTGTAAAATAGCTCCCTGATCTCTTTGAATTAAATCTCAGGTCACTGTGGCCTCACTTCCTTTGTTTCACTTGGATGGTCCTAAGACTCAGCTTAGCCCCTAAAGCAGTGTTTTTTAACTTTCCTAATGCTGTGACCCTTTAATACAGTTCCCAACCATAAAGTTAATTCGTTGCTACTTCATAACTCTAATTTGCTACTGTTAAGAATCATAATGTAAACATATGGTATGTGACCCCTAAAGGGGGTTCCTCCATTCTTTCCATCCTCTCCATTCTCACTCCTTAGTAAAGACTGTCCAGCTTTCTTCTGCTATGATTGTTTTCCTACCTCATCCCTATACTTTGATCCTGTGGGCTCACTTATTCCTTCTCTTGGTTTATCTCAGTTCAGCTCTAGACTGGAAGCCCCATCTGATGGCTCCTACAGCCCAGGTGTTGTTACCTAGGAGGCACTTAAATATTTACTAAAAAGGAATAAATGAATGAAGGTCTGTTCTCTGAACTGGGACCCGAGTTCAATGCCAGCCTTGGCAATGGTGACTCAGTGGAGAAGGACTGGGGCTTTGGAAGTGGGTAGGGAAGAAGAAAGGGGCAGGGGCTGAGGAATGAGCAGAACCTAGCCCAAGCCCAGTAGGAATGGCTTGGCTCAGCCTCATCTCAGGCAGTGACTTCAAAGCTTTTCAAAGGAAGCCAGCATCAGTCCCTGAAGGTGTCAGTGGCCCGAGGAAGGCACCCCGTCAGGGTCGGATGCAGCAGCACCTTCTGAAGCGGGTCTGGTAATTAACTGTAGCTGCGCAGTGTGTTCACACAGATGTAAATCACCCAGCAGATACTTTGGGGCTTATCTACTAATGAAAACTCCTTGGCATTTCTGTAAGCATATTATGGTCAATTACAATTAATTCAGTTTGCATCGACTGCCTTTTTCCTTATGCAAAGATCGTGCAAATGGAGTATGTGAGTTGAGGGCTGCAGGCCTGCAAAATCCATAATGGTTAGCTTTCAGGGGTGGCAGGGAAAGAATGAAACCCTGGGCTGTTTGAAATTTAAATCAGAGTGAGGTTGGTCAATAGAAGCTGACTCTTTGCTCTTGGCTGGGCGTGGGAGGACACTGGGCCATTTTCTTCCTACCCAAGGTTATGGGGTCACTGACTATCCCTTTTCCTTATCACTGTCTTCCTTGAGACTCCACCCCTGCCTTCCTGGCTACAGTCTCTCAAGGACCCAAGGGACTGACTTCCTGTCTGAATCCTTGTAGGTTTGGTGACTCATGAGGATGTAATGTTGCTTGAAGAGAGATGAGAGCTTTTGACTCCCACAAAGTTGGAAAAAAAAGCAAGTGTTAAATACATATTTAAGTTTTAGTATCTGTATCAAGTGACCTTTGTTTAAAATTAATTATGGGCCAAGACTGTGCCCGGCTCTTTGTAGGTGTTTGCAAAGTGTAGCCGTACCATGCAAGCCTGTGAGAGCAGTACTTCTTCAGCCCTGTTATGAGCAAGCACAGAGAACTGTCTGCATCACACAGACACAGTTTAGCTTGAATCTAGATCATATATCACCTCTTATGTGGTCACTTGTGTGGCTGAATGATGGAAAAACCGATTCTCAGTCTTTATTAGTTTTGTCACCAGATTCAGACGGTGCCTGAAGTAGATGCTTATGGTGTCTATGCCCTGTTCCTCTTCTGAGAGTTAGATCCCGGGGCTTCTCAGAAAGATCAGGAAGCTGGGTGTCTGAGTTTCCTGGGTAGAGAGGAGACAAAGAGCCTCTAAGCATGTGGAGTGTGTGTGTGTCGGGGGGGGGCTGTTTTGAAGGAGCTTTTCCTCTGAGAGGCTACACCTGCTCATATCCAGAAAGCCAGGGACTGCTAGAGTGCCCCTGAATTGTGGTGTGGTACAGACAGCTCTGTATGTGCAGTGACAAATACGTCTGACTCTCTTAAGGGCACGCCAGCCCAGTTTACCATTGCTGCCCGTATTAGTGATTTTTCTGTAGCTGTAATACAATACTATGGCCAAAAGCAACTCAAGGAAAAAAAAAAAAAAGAAAGAGTGTTTCGGTTTACAGTTTCCGAAGGACAGAGTCCATTGTGATGCGGAAGGCACAGCAGTAGGAGCAGGAAGCTGAGAGATCACATTTCATCTGTTCACAGGAAACAGAGAGAGAATAGGAAGTGGGGTAAAGTTATAAACTCTCAAAGCTCACCCCCAGTGATGTACTTCCCCTTGCAAGGCTGCACCTCCCGGAGAAGGTTCCATAACTTTCCCAAACAGCACCACCCAATGGAGATTAAGAGGTCAAACACACGGGCCTATGATTTCTCATTTAAGAGACAACACTGCCTTTCATTGTTCAACACTTGGCTGGTGTGACAGGTGGGAGGGGCTAAGGAATGATGTTCCTCAGTGGCAGCCCTGTAGCCATGGAGTTTGATGTGTAGAGACCCTAGCTCCCCTTAGCCCTCAGGTGGAGCAACTCAGGTCTGTGTTCCACTGTGGCTTCCAGGGTTCCCCAGAAAGATCGTGTGGCAATTGCCCACAGAGCTAACCTACCGAAAAACCACACATTGTATTCGCCACTATCTCTTCCCATCTCATCCCTCTACTTCCTGAGGGCATTTCTGAGATTATGTTTTGTATACAACTGCACAGGAATTCTGTCTCAGGATCAGCTTCTTGAGAGCTGAATCATGATACCTCTTAGCTCAAAGGATAAGCCTGTTATCAAAAAATATCCATGACTTGAAGAGAACCTAGATATATTTATATTATATAAAGTAACAAAGCTTTCTGGATATTGTCGTCTCACATGGCAGTACCAGAAGTGATTGTAGTTTTTCTGATGGTGTTTTTCCTTCCAAGTGCTTCTTATACACGTAAGCCAATGTACATACTCTTACTCTCTCTCCCTCCCTCCCTCTCTCTCTCAATCTCTCTCTCTCTCTCTCTCTCTCTCTCTCTCACACACACACACACACACACACACACACCACTCTACTTATTGACTCACGATGCATTTTTAAAAGTGGCTGGGTTACTTTGTATTTCTCTTAATGTACTCTGATTCTCTCACTCTTTTCTGGAAAACATTCCATAATAGTCCATGGTACAAATTCAGCTTAAGGACTCCATGACTGGCGGATAGTTTGGTTATTTCCGGTCTCTGATGGGTTCAGAATTGAGGCTTTTGTCCACTGATCTGGAAGTTTCACTGGAAGATCTATTCTCTCAGTCTAAAGGCCCTTCTTGCAAGTTCATCCTGAAATAGCCAAAAGCTGGTTATAAAATGAAGTCATAATGAGGACCAGACAAGTCCTAGGGAATTCCAGATAACTTCACTTGACTCCTTCAAGTCCCTAGAGTCTTAGGTCCAGACCCTCGAAGAGGTGGATTGGGACAGAATGATGGAGAGAGAAGGGGGAAGGAGCAGGGTGTGGGCGCTGAGGAATAGGAGTCTTTTTTTGGACTCAAACTCTTGAGATTCCATTTGCTCATTTATCATAAAACCACAAAAATAAATGATCCCTCTTGCTCTGTACAGATGTTGCTTTCTTGGGTTCTGGCTTTGCCTTCACAGTTCTTACCACATCAAGAAGAGGGTTAGCAATAAAGAAATCTCTCACTTGAGTCTGGCTGAAATCCCCTCTGTTGAATTTTCCTGTACCATCTCATCCAGGGAGCTAGGCCTGGGAAGCATGAATCATTGGGCTGGACTGCACGAAAGCAACATATCTGTAGACAGAATCTGGTTAAATACCTCCAGTCTTCCGTGGCTCCACTAAGTAAAGTTTAGAAGCAATTCAAATTCACCTTTGAAGTGACTGGGTTGGTGTGGTCCTTAAAATTCCAGAACTGAAATTTTAATGCTAGCAAAATGCTCCATGGGCTAGGGTTGCAAGCTGGGATTTTGTTTAGAGGTGGGGGTGAGAAGAGACTTGACGTGTTTGTGACAGTGATTCTACTGGTTTCCAGCCTTCATTCATGACAGCCATCACTAATCTATTAAAATGTTCATCCTCACTGACATGGCTGAAAACATAGGACTTCTCAACCCATTCCTGCGAATGACAATTCCCTGTCGATCAGGTCCAGGAGTAATGATGGTATTCAGAGCCATCTTTCTTGGGCAGTGGTTCTCAACCTGTGGGTTGCAACCCTTTTGGGTGTCACATATCAGAGATATTTGCATTACGATTAACAACAGTAGCAAAATTTTACAGTTATGAAGTAACAATGTAATAATTTTATGGTTGGCTGTTATCACAATATGAGGAAGTATATTCAACAGCTGCAGCATTAGGAAGGTTGAGAACCACTGCTCTTGGGTATTGAGGTAGTTAAAGCCAGGTTTATGTTTGGCTCATAGATCTTGGCACTTCTGAACCAGGGTTGGTTTCAGATAAAGTTTAGAATCAGAGAAAAGTCTTGATTTCTGCTCAGAGTCAACATGAGTTGTAATTGGCTAAGGATGATTTGCCACTGGTTGGGCACTGGATTAGGGTTAGTTCATTAGTTCATAGAGTTGGGCCAGATTCAGAACTGAGGTTCAGATCCATGATGCTCTGTTTGGCCTAGAAGTTATTAAGTTGACTGACTTAAGAGAATTATTTAAGCATTCAGTTCTTATAGCTGCTACTCCACCTGATGTCTGAAGTAAAAGCAGTGGCTGAAAAACAGTTGTGTAGGGATATTGCCTGAGGAGTATATGCAAGCAGATAAGTCACTTTGGTGAATTTTAGCAAATCTGAGATTAATTTTCAACATTAAAGAGCAATGTTAAGTTGTACCACAGGTTTTTTTTTTTCTTTTGTTGTTTGTTTTATATCTTCTGATTTGAAATTTATGTGAAGTGTTCAGCCAGTGTTGGGCACATCAAACACTCAGTGTGGAGCCTTTTACTTTGTGTAAACTGCCATTCTGCTGTTCAATGGAACAGGTGCCGACAATAGCAACAATCTAGTGAGTGCTGTGAGAGTAGCATGGTTTGAAGTCTCTGACACGGAGCAATTCAGTTCTATTCAGAGTAATCCGGGACAATACAGTTGTTGTAGCTATTTTGGAGGTAAAGATACAGACACAGAAAGATGAAGATGCTTGCTTAAGTAGTAGTTGTGGTCCAGGTTATCTCAGGAGGTTTTCTGCAATCTGAGTTGGGGTCAGGCTCATCCCAAAGCTGAGCTGGGGCTGGAGCATCCAGCCTCGTGAGAAGGGCTGGAAGTCTCAGTTCTTTGTTGGCTATTTGCTGGAGTTTCTATTCCTCTTTACAGGGTCCCCTCCCTTGGAAGCTGATTTGCTTTAGAGTAATGGATCTAGGATTGAGAGATAGAAAGTATACCTATGAGGAAAGTTAGCATTTTTTGTTGTTGTTTTGTTTTTTTGAGATAGGATTTCTCTGTGTAGCCCTGGCTGTCTTAGAACTCATTCTGTAGACTAGGCTAGTCTCGAACTCACAATGATCTGCCTGCCTCTGTCTCTGGAATGCTGGCTTAGCCTCCTTTTATAATCTGGTCTTAGAATTGAAATGCAGTTATGTCTGCCTTATTTTGTTTCTTCAGTTTGTGTGTATGTATGTACATACACACACACACACACACACACACATATATATATACATATGTATATATATGGCATATATACATAAATAAGTACATGTCAATAGGTAGTGCCCCCTCCAACACACACACTACAGATTGAACCTAGGGGTTTGTACATGCTAGGTAACACTTGAACACTGAGTTCTACTAAAATGGTATAATTTTAACTCACGGTTTCGCTAAGACAGGCCTTTGCCTTATGATCCTCCTGTCTCAGCCTTTTAAGCAGCTGAGATTACAAGCCTGCATCACGAGGTGCAGTTCATGCTTTTGAAACTAATACTCATTTAAGATATGGTTTGGTCCTTATCCTGTTAGAAAAGCCCACTGTCCACATTCCCATCTCGCAATTTGTAATGTTGTGATGTTTTTCCTCTTCTAACTCTGTCTATGACTACGTTATAAGGACCTTGAGCCTATGTTTTGTATCTCCATGCTTTTAACACATCTACTTAGGGCTCTTAATTGCAGAAGGGCAGAAAGATACAGAATAAACATATTCTATATCTCAATTAGAGTCTTGTTATCAAACTGATAAAACTGTATTGTCTTAGCCCACTTTCTGTTATTGTAATAGAACACTCAAGGCTTCATAATTTATAAAGAAAAGGTTTATTCTGGCGTATGGTTCTGGAAGATAACAAGATCAAGGGTCTGTATCACATTAGCTTCTGGTGAGGGTCTCTTGGCAGAAAGTGGAGAAGAAGCAGATGTTAGCACTTGTGCCTGTCCTCCTAACCTTCCTCTGTCTTCCCATCCAGACAAAAGAATATATTTTACCAAAGTAGAAAATTCCTGGTAAGTATTAGTTTGGTGTTTATTTTAATTAAAGTTTACATACTGGCTATACTGAGGTAAGCTTCAGTTGGTTTAGAAAGGAATCAGACATTAGAAGAGAGAAGAGAAAGAAGTGGGCCCACATACCTTGGAGGTAACTGATCTTGACCCAAAATGAAATCCATTTACATGAGAAAGGCATTAATCTCCTCTTGAGGGCTGATCCTCCTAACTCAAAGACCTCTTCAAGATTACAGCATCAGTAAATATTGGGAACCACCTCCACATCTGTCGTGATAGGAAAAATTTCTCCACTTTTACTATAACATGTACCCTTCATGCATAAAACAGGTATGCAAAAAGTTAAAGATAAATGGCTCTTTCTCAGATTAAGTCATTCATGGATTTAAGACCACCACCACCAACAAAAAGTTTAAAAGAAGAATGGAGGGCTGGTTGTAGTGGTGTACACCTTTAATTCCAGCAGTCTGAAGGTTGGAACAGGTAGATCTCTGTGAGTTTAGGGCAAGCCTGATCTACATACATAGTGAGTTCCAGGACAGGTAGGGCTACATAGTGGGGCATTGTCTTAAACAAACAAACAGCAGATTGGGGGTTGAGAGACTGGGAGTGGATCTGGGAGGAGTTAGAGAGAGGAGGTGGGAGGTGAATCAGACCAAATTCATTGTATGCATGAAGTTATTAAAGAATGAATAGAAATATTATATCATGTTAAAACACAGTAATGTATAAGTCATCAGAAACAGAATAATATGCATGCTCAATTAAATTCCAGAAACTGAGAGGAGAAAATGGAGCAGAATAGTAGAACCAACATTTGAGGAGATCAGTGGACAAGATTTTCTAAATATGGAAGGCACAAAGGTACATGATGTACCCAAAATTTAAACCAAGGTGAAGTCTATCTGGGTTGACACAGTAAAACTGTTGAAGGTCAAAATGGAAGAGAAAAATTTGGAAAGCACCCAAAGAAAGAAGCACATTGCCTTCCATGGTGCAGGAGGAACACTTAGAGATGACTTTCCAGCAGAAATTATACAAACCAGCACATTATTTAACTATAATTGAAATATGTTCAAGAAAATAGCATCCAATTTAGAATTGTATACCCCCAAAATCTTCTTTAGAAGTAGAAGTGAAATAGATTTAAGGTTATTTTCTTATGTTTTAGCTGATTGACTCAGATGCTGAGACACAGCCAAGCATTAGACAGAGCTGGGGAGTCTTGTGGAAGATTTGGGGGGCAATAATGGAAGGGCCTGGAGGGGACAGAGATGCCACAAGAGGACCAATAGAGCCAACTAACCTAGACCCATGGGGGCTTGTGGGGATGGAAGCACCAACCAAGGAGCATGTCTGAACTGGACCTAGACCCCCTACACATGTGTAGCCATTGGGCAGTTTAATCTTCCTGTGGGTCCCCCAGTGAGTTGAGAGGGTGCTGTTTATGGCATGGTCTCTGTTGCCTGCTTTCAATCACTTCCCCTACATGGGCCTACCTTGTCTGGCCTCAGCAGACAAGGATGAGCTTGGTCCTGATGCGACTTGATATGTTGAGGTGGGTTGTTGCCACTGTTGGGACGGCCCTTCTCTGAGGAGAAGGGAGCAGATAGGGGAAAGAGGGTGGGGAAGAGGGATCAGTAGGAGAAAAGGGAGGGGGCTGTGATTGAGATGTAAAGTGAATATATAAATTAAAAATAAATAAAAGGAAATAAAAACAAACAACAACAAAATAACAAGAGCAACAAAAAGAAGTAGAGGTGGAATAAATAAATCTCAAAGAAACAAAAAAACCAATAACTTTTGTCCATGGATTTTCATAAGGAAAAACAGTAGAGGAAGTTCTTTAGGTCAAAGCAAAATGATCCCAGATGAAAACATGGAAACTATGAGTAATGCAGGGACACATCTAAATGAGTATAGGTGATCCAAAACAATGGTAATAATTGCTTGACATCGTAACATTAAAACAAGTGAGATAAAAGTAAGGCAAACAGTTCTTGGATTCTCCTGATATCTTGGAAGTATTAATCTTTCATTGAACTTCCAGAACACATGTAAGGAGGCATATGCCAAAAAAAAAAAAAAAACTAATCAAGTGGATGGTGGAATAATAAACAATACTTGGTTAATCCTAAGAGTCCTAAAGCAAAAAATTAAAAAATACGGAAAGGATGGGGCAATTGAAGACAAATATTAAAAATGGTAGATATAAGCCAAAATACAACAGTAGTTTTATTAAATGTGAATGGCATAAATTCTACAGATAAATAGAAATATTTTGTCTTAAAAATACATCTGCTCCTTGTTAAATATTTCCTTCAAATATGAGAGCACATGTGAATTAAAGCCAGAAAATAACTACATAATTATCCTTACATCAGACAAAGTTCATTTTAAGAAAAGTAACATTACCAGTGTTTTAAAGGCAGACGTTTCAGAACGACAGGAAGGTCAGTATATCAGGAAGATGTAATGGTGTAAATTCACATGTACTCAATTAACATAATTTAAAACATCAAATAAATAAGCTCACATCTGTAGCTGATGGGTTTAATATAATCTTACTGCTGAGAGAATAACACAGACAAAGATGGAGTGAGTCGGGGAGCCGGCTTTGTGGGGAAAGCGCATGCTGTGCAGGAATGAGGACCTGAGCACATATGTAGAAATGGCAGAGGAGCACGTGTCACTAAACCCAGCACCCCTTTGCGAGGTCGGACACGGAGACGGGAGAATTGCTGAAAGTTCATGTGCACCTAGCCTACCGCATGTACCTGTGAGCAGCAAAATAAGTGTAACATGCGGCTGGACAAAGAGATTGTCCTCGGACCTCTGCATGCATCCTGTGTCATACTGTAGACACATGCATGTGTGCACAAGTACACCCACACATACGCACACATATACACAGGCATCTGTATCACTCACAATAAGTTAAAATAAGTGCCATTAAAGATCTAGTTAGCATACTCTAGCTCATCAATTAGCACAGTACGCTTAAATAATAATTGAATGTCAGTAGAATGTTTGTGACAATGCATACTGCCGCTGTACATAGACTCAAGTAAAACCGATTGTGTTTGGAGGCAGAAATCGAGTTTTGTCAAATGTAACACACGGAAACTGTTCAGTCCATGTCCTCTGATAACCTTGGAGTTAATGCAGAACTAAATAACAAAGAAAATGAGAAATACTGAAGTAACTGGAAATTAAGTAATTATTGTGAAACAGCTTACGAAGGAAAGAATAAATCATGGAGAAACTGAACTGGGATCAGTTTGACTAACACTAGAAACATTTGGATCACAGATGAAGCTGTGTGAGAAGGAAGGATGTAGTCCCCGTCCTCATCTTCATAGAGAAGAAATCGAGGCATTAATCATTTACATCTTCATTTCAAGGAGTCTGAGAAACCCAGATAAAACCCAAGAATGTACCACAGACAAAATAAAAGATTGGAAATTCATGTCACAAACAAATATGTAATAAAATTTTAGAAATCAGAATCGAATTTTTGAAAGACTAATGAATGAGATTAGTCCATAGCAAGATTAATCAAACAGGAATTAGATAAAAATTCAGTTACAGTATAATAATGGGAAAAGGTAAGTTAGTACAGATGAGGTGGACATAGGGGAAAGAATGCCATGCTTTATGCCAATATATTTTAAAATTAGTTAAACTATGGAAATTCTGAGAAAAACATCACATATCAAAATTGACCTACAAAGAGACCAATTGAATAGTGAGGTAATAGGAAAAATATTTTAACTGGACTTTAACACCTTTATATGCAAATCCCTTCATTGGTTCAATATTAAGAGTTGTAGAAGAAATAATATTAATAATATAGAAACTTAAAAGGATTAGCAATAGTAAAATTAAAGGTAATATTATGTCAGAAACCCTTGAAACAAAAATGACATTACATTAAAGTTATAGGCCAATTTCTTTATATAGATGTACAGAATATTAAAAGAACAATAAAACTAAACCATGTGACATATAATAAAGGTTAAAAAAAAGAGGGGAGGGAGAAATACTCAGAACCTTTCTGTCTGCATGAACCTAAAGGAAGACATCAGGTACACGGCCTTAGGGAGACATGGGTTATAAAAGGCATCAGAATGCAACAGTAAACAGCAGAGACCCGGTGAGATCCAGAAATACTGAGCTTCAGTATTAGGGTGCTAGCTAAAATGCTAGGAAGTGGTCTCCAGTGAGGCTTTAAGAGCAAAAGCAAAAGGGAGCCCTTCTCAGCATCACTGGAGCAGTTTGGCGTTCTGCAAAAGCATAGTTTAAGGTGGGACATTAATGACTTAAACAAGAAACAGACACTGGAAAAGCCATCCCCTCACCCTTACTCTAATCCTTTCTGGAGGAAGCAGAAGCCTGGGCATTTTAATATCTTCATGCTCCAAAGGCCTCTCTATTTCCATATGGAAAATTACTTTGGGCCCAGGAAACTGCCTGTGACTTGGGTCTAGACTTGTGGGCATATGAATGCTCACCATACTGCAAATGGAATCCAAGGGCCGTTACTTTGGGGAGCTTCAGCCAGGCCTCTGGGGAGGAAAGAGGCCAGCTATGTGTGAGTGCAAGATGGAGCCAGTGACACAGTGTAAATAGCACTGAGATCAGCATGGCCAGGACACGCAGTGTCCTGCCTCATCCTGGAGGTAAAGACCCGTGCCTGATCAGACTGTGTCCTACATTCTCAGAGCCCCAGAGACACTTGTTGCAGAAAGCCTCCTTGTGTTAATTACCATCTGGCCAGGCATTGTGGTGTGACAATCTGAATGGGAAATCCTTGGGTTCAGTAGGAGCAGTTAAAAGGCAGCCCCTGAGGATTGGGAGGGGAACTAGAGAGACAAAACAGTCTCCTGGACACAATTGCTGCTGTGATCATACAAGACCTGGACACACACACACACACACACACACACACTACACACACACACACACACGTTGAGAAGAAGGAGAAGGGAAAAATAAAGGGAATTGGGTGATTACAATGCATTGCATACATATGGGAAACAGCCAAAAATAAAAAGGAACCCCAACGAAACCCTCTGAAAACCAAAACAAAAGCTCAGAGCATTGTCAACCCTCTCAGGAAGAAACACTGAACATTCCTTTCCTTTTCTTTATTGTTTTGTCTTGTTCTAAACTTGTTTTTCTGCTTTCCCTCACTATTGCTTTGTTATATCCTTGTCTAATATACATTCCTTCTCTTTTTGACCATGCCCATCATTTTTTTCTTATCTACCTAATAATACTGTCACCTTTAATATTTTAAAATTCACACAATGCATCTCAGAGCTATCTTAGTTTATTTTTATTCTTCCTATATTGGGGATTTTTTTAAAGAAAAAAAATTTATTGTTCTTTAAGAATTTTGTACAATGTGTTTTTGATTGTGTTCTCCTCCTCCTCCAACTTCCCCTTAGATCCACACCCACCTCAAATCTATCAAAATTTGTGTCCCTTTTCTGTTAAATAACCATCAAGTCCAATTTTTGTTATCTGTATATTCAATTCCCCAAAGATGAATAAAGGAGAAAGAAAAGAACAAACAATACTCAAATCAATTAGGCAACCTCCTCCCAAATTACAGGAGTACTTAAATACATCTCTCTGATAATCCTAAATATGAATGGTTTTACTTCCCTCATCAGAAGATGCAAAGAGACTGGATTAAAAGCAGTATCCAGCTGTTTGTTGTCTTGAGGAAACACATCCTACTGGCAGAGACATACACAGACTGAAAATGAAATGATGGAAAATGTACCAATTGAATAGAACCAGAGGCAGGGTGGAGTAGCAGTACTCAGAGATAACAAAGAGACTTCAAGCCAAAATTATTCAAGAGAGGTGATGAAGAAGGTAGAACCTGTTATATTAAGAAGAGCATTGTGAAATCATGATCTGTACACATGTACTGAGTGGCATACTCAACTTTCTAAAGCAAACCCTACTGACATAAAGAAGTGAAGCGTCCAGGTGCAACAGTAGGGGGGGATTTTAATGTCTCACCTTCGTCAGCAGATAGATAAAGACAAAACATTAGCAGAGAAACTTCAGAGTTAGACTGCACCAGCAATCACATTGTCTTAACAGATAGCCACAGAATGTTTCATCCAACAGCTAGGGAATTTCTGCTTTTTCCAGCAGCCCATGGACTTTCTCTGACTTAGCTCATATTAGGCCTCATAAAGCAAACCTTACGATTAACATAAAAACATGAACTAATTTCTTGTTTCTTCAGATCATAATAGAAAAAAAAAGACAAATCAGTAGTAAGAGAAACTAGAGAAGATATGCAGACACGTGCAGATGGGAAAATATACTTTTGAATGGTTACTAAGTCACTGAAGAAATCCAAGGAGAAACTGAAACCTCCTTGCAGTCAAGTGAATTGAAAACATCACTTTCTGGCGTCTGTGTGACTCAGCAAGGGCAGTTGTAGGAGGGATGTTCACAGCTATGAGCCTCTATGTAGAATCACAGAGATAATACCCTGTGACGTCTCCCAAGGTCTTAGAAAAGTCCAAACAAGCCACACATAAAATTAGTAGAAAGAAGCAATAAAGATCAGAGATGGAATTAGTAGAGTGGAAGCAAAATGGACAGAACTAGTAAGATTTGGTGTTTTGAAAAGCTAAAACTGGCAAATGCTTAGCCAAACCAACAAAATGAAAGAAAAGGCACAGGTTAATGACACTGGAGATGAAATAGTATGTCATAACAAATGTGATTTAAATCCGGATCATTAGTAATAATAATAATAATAATAATAATAATAATGAGAAAGGTGTAAAAAACAATGAGATGAAAGCAGTAATAGCTGTTTAACAAACAAAACAAAAATAAAACCCAATGAACAACCTAGGGATGAGTGGATTCACTTCTGAATTCTACCAGAGCTTTATGGAAGAGCTGACACCAATAATTTTCAAAATATTTCATAAAACAGAAACAATTCCAAACTTATATTTTGAGGTCCGTAATCCCTGATGCAAAAACTGTATAAAGACACAATGAATAAAAAGTGTTGGCCATTGTTCTTGATAAACATTGAAGCAAAATTTTTCAACTCAGTAAAAAACTGAATCCAACAGCAATCAAAAGTGCATACACTAATTCAGAGATACAAGGATGCTTAGGAATATGCAAAGTAGCAAAACCAACAGAATAGATAGAATTAAGAACAGAGATAACATGATTGCTCAAAAGATGTACAGGAAACCTTTGTAAATTTCAATATCCTTTCATGATTAAGGCCTGGAAGTGGCTGGAATAAGAATGAGCATGTCTTAACATAATAAAAGTCAAGTACAGCAAACTAATAGTCAATATTACCTGGCTTATAGAAAAACAAAACATTCCCTCTAAAATCAAGAATAAGGCAAAATTTTGATTGATGCTTACCTCTCCCATTCAATTTTGGGCTTGAAGTTTTACAGCCAAAAGAATTAAATAATACAAATGCAATACAAACAAATACAAATACAAAAGGAAGATGTAGAATTATCCCTATGTGCCCATGGTGATGATTCCTAAAGACTCTATCAGAAAATTTTTAGACCTCATAAACACTTCCACTAAAGTAACAGGATATAGATTAACATATAAAAACCAGTAGCTGTTCTAAACAACAAAGATGAGGTCTCTAAAAAAGATTTCATCAAAGTAATCCCTCATTACATTAGTGACTCTGAGAATAAACTCAACCAAAAATGTCAAGACCTCTACAATGAAACCTATAAAGTAATAGGGACAGACACTGTGGTAGACACTAGAAGACGGAAAAACATTTTGAGATCATGGGTGAGCAAAATCAATGCTGTTAAAGCAAATTGTAGATTAAATGTGATATCCTCCAAAATTCAACTACATCTTTTTTTTTTTACAGAAAAGACAACAATCTTAGCATTCCCATGTAAACACAAAAGCTGAAGCTATCTGAGCAAAACAATGTTGACCTTATCATAGGACCTGGCTTCAAACTATACTGCAGAGTCACAGTAACGAAGCAGCACATAATGGCACAAATTTTAACACATTGACGAATAGGATAGAACAGAAGAGACAGAAATAAGCCCACAACCTTCATATTCTTGACAGAGGTTCCAAAACATGTATTGAGGGAAAAAAGGCTAGCCTCTTCAACAAATGGTATCTTTTTATCTTCAACAAATATCCACTAGAAAAATGGATATTCATACACAGGAGATTGGATCTAATTCCCTATTTCTCAGTCTATACAAATATCAGCTCAAAATGGATCACAGACTTTAGTAAAATACCCCAAACTTTGAAACTATGGAGAAAAATACAAGAGAAACACTGCAGACATAATAATAGCAATGGCTTTGTGAGTAGGAGACAATATCTCAGGAAATGGTAGCAAGAATAATGCATAAATGGATTGCATTAAATTCGAAAGCTTCTGCACGTTGAACAAGTCAATACACAGAGTAAAGTGCCAACACTTCCCAGAGGGGATTAACGACCAGAATATATAAAGAACTAACAAAACAAAACAAAAAAACATCCAAAACGAAACAACAAACAAAACCAAATAAACAACAAAACCACCAAAAGAACAAATAATTATTTAGTAATCAAGGAAATGATAGCCCATTTTACCTGAGTCAGAATGGTTATCACAAAGAACTACAAACCTTATCTTCGTGGATGTGGAAGGGAAAGTAACTCTCCTTGCTGGTGGGAACGTAAATTAACAAGCCACTGTGGTAGTCAGTACAGATATTTCTCAAGGAAAAAAAAAAAAAAAGAATGAAAATGAGCAAATGACTCAGCTCTACTACTTCCATTTATTTACCCAAAGAGTCTAAGTCACTTTACAACATGGATGCCAGCACACCTGTGTTTGTTTCTGTCCCACTCACAGTACCAAAGTTGTAAATCAGTCTAGGTACCTGTCGATGGGTGAAGGAATGAAGAAAAAAAAGACTATATGGAATTTAGACACACAATGTAGTTTTATTCAGCCATAAAGAACGAAATTATATATATGTATTTTTTGCAGAAGACTGGGTGGAACTAGAGAGCATTCGTATCCACAACATGCAGAAAGCACTTCTATAAATCAATAAAGTCATAGGTGGCTCAATAAAAATGGACATAAAATTTGAACAGGCTCCTCATAGAGGATATTCCAACAATCAACAAAAATGAAAAGATGATTAATATCATTATTCATGGCTGACATGCAAGTTAGAATCACAATCTTGTGTAGCAAGCTTTGGGGAGGATGAAGTTTTTGCTATATACAACGTAGATCTGAGGAAAGGTAGCCCTGGAGACTTCCTCATATGAAGTTTACAGCAGGCAAAGCTAATTGATGGTGAAATACATAAAAGCAAGCTGCCAGCGATCACAGAGAACTTGAGAGAAAGCTCCAAGTTGTGTCAGAGTTACTGACTGATCAGGCTAGTAATTATTTGGGTCTGTGTAAATTTATTAGACAGTATGTACCCATTTTATATGCCTGTGATTGCTTATTAATTGTTTAGCTAAAAATAAAATCACCAACTACTAAGCTGAGAACTTACACAGCTGTGGGAAAGCAACTAACTATCTTCACTTCCCAAAGCTTGTGTCTTCCTCTGATACTCACAAACCAGAGAACTGTCACTAGTGTGTCTGAGCAGTGGCAATCTTATCCCCAGACTTGTCAACATTTCTTTTCATTGTAGCAAAGACCATCTGATTCATGTATGATATTTGGAATGTAATGGCTTTGGAAGTCCAGACTCTCTGATCCTCCTACAAGGGAAGCAGTATTTCAGTGTTTGAGAGGGATGAAGAGGTGGAAATCTGGGGGAGGGGCTTCTTCTCATTTGAGAGACTATTGTTTCCTTGGTTTTGCCAAGCTTGGGGTGGGTCCTTAAGTTCTTTATTTCTACAGGTTCCTGGGTCCTCCTGGTGCTAGGAGGCGCTGAGAGCTGCTGACACAAAGCTCCTGTTGTGAGAGCTTTGCTGGGGCAGTGGCGTGTGTGCTAGTGGCAGAAATGGAATCATAGATCTGAGACATCTAGCCACAATGCCTGCGTTTCATGGATCATGGCACTCTCTACAGAAGACATACCCAGTAACCAGAGCTAATGAGCTTGTGATGTAAGTTTTTATAAGATGTGGGTTTATAGCTGTGTTAGTGCTGTGTCCTCACACATGGTGAGTCAATATGGGCAGACGAGCCTTCTGGGGTGAGTACCGCCCACCACTGCATCCCAGCGGGAGTTTGGCACTTTGAATTGTTCAGCTTGTAAATGCAGGCTGTCCATGAAGCGAACCTTGTCTATGTCTTTGGTGACAGCTGTGGCCATGGGTCTGATTTCCATTCCTATTTTAAAAACGATGACTTTCTGCTTGACATGAGAGGCAGAAGAAGTGGTGAGTGGATAGGGAACAATGAGACAGAAGATCCAGCTGTCTGCCTCCGTCACTTGCTTCCCGTGCAGCATGTATCTGCAGAAGAATAGCTGGGTCTGTCACATTTTCCATCCCCACATGCCTCTTGCTTAGCACATGCGTTTCAAAGGCTTAGTTGTTTTCTGAACACTATCCAACCACAGGGCTTCCCATCTTGCAAGCTGGTGAGCCTTCTATTCCATAGGCCCTGGGACTTTCCAAGAATTGATGTCACATATTTAGCAGCTTTTCTTTCTCTTAAGATTGGTTCATCATGAGCTAACCCTACCTAAGGATTGGCCACTGAGGCTTCATTATTTGGCTTAGATGCTGGCACTCTAATGTCCCCAGGTTTGCTTCTCTTGGGCAGTGTTATTACAAACAAAAATTCTGTATTATCTGGCTCTCTCAAGTCACCAAGATGGTGTCCTGTGCTCCTTTGGTCCTTAGAGTTTGTGGAATTTGTCTTGGAGGTTAGCAGCAGATATGGTTGTTGCCTGGCCTCCACTTTGACCTTTTGGTGCCTCCTGACTTCCACATGACAGTGTCTGCATCTTCGTTCTTAAGGGTTTTCCCATCTCCAACCCAGAATCCTGAGACAGCCAATCAATTTGTTTAACAATAAACCTGTGTCAGGGACTGTGAGGTGTGAGCACACAGGTAACCTGAAGCATTGGTTTCAAAGCAGAATGTCCCTGCTATGATTTTGTATCTTTTCTCAGCCTTTCACTGTGACAATTTGTCCATGCAACAGATAGTTATTGAGTGTGACTGTTTGATAGACACCGTTAGACTCAGGACATAAAATACTGTCGCAGATATGGGAGAAAGAAGAGACAATAAGCTATTGTATGGAAGAGCGTTATTCCACAATTGAGGTAAGGCCATTCCAACACAAGTGAGGTGTATGATGGGGATGGTAAGTGACATGCTTGTATAAAACACGATTGAAATGGCCGCTCTGAGGAGGTGGTCTTTAACCTTAGTTCCTGAAGGCTGTGAGGGAGCCCACCATGTGGAGAGCATGGAAATAGAATTTCAAGGGTGCTGAACAGAGGAAATGTAGGATTTCCTGGGCTGTGAGGAGAGTGGACAGAAGACTGGAAAGTGAGAGGGCTCGATGGTGACATAGGTGGAAAGGCAGGTGCTTAGCAGATCATCTCCGGCTATATAGAATGCCTATGTGAATGGACATGTGCAGGAGCTATAATGCACTTGTTACTGTCTCTTTGTGGTTGTGTTTATCTGATCCTACGTTAATGAACCACAAGCGTTGTTTGCATCTTAGCTATGTGTATATCTGAGTGACTGTGTTTGTGTCAGTTTACGTGTATAAAAAAAACTTTGTTAATGTTTTCAGCTATGCTTTGTTGCATGTATCTGTAAATATGTGTTTATCAGCTTTCACTACGATAGTATCTAGATTGGGCTAGGGAATGTAGCTCAGTGCTAGAGCACTTGCCTAGCAAGCATTAGGTTCTAGGTTCAGTTCCCAGTACTGTAAGAAGTGAGCAAAAGTCACCAACTGGATCTACAGCTATGAAATTTTTTTTTATCTTTCAGACTCTTTTTTAAAAAATTTATTTATTGTTCTATTAATTACAGTTTATTCACTTTGTATCCCAGCTGTAGCCCCCTCTCTCATCCCCTTCTAATCCCACCCTCCCTCCCTCATCTCCTCCCATGCCTTCCCCAGTCCACTAATAGGGTATGTCCTCCTCCCCTTCCACCTGATCCTAGTCTATCTGTTCTCATCAGGAGTGGCTGCATTGTCTTCTTCTGTGGCCTGGTAAGGCTGCTCCCCCCTCAGGGGGAGGTGATCAAAGAGCAGGCCACTGAGTTCATGTCAGAGACAGTCCCTGTTCCCACAGCTCTGAATTTTTATTAGTCTGTTTGCTTAAACATACTAATGGCTGTGTTGTTGTTTAGTATGTACCGGCACTGGTGTGTGTGTTTGTGTGTGTGTTGTATATTAAGTGATTGGATTTGTAGGTGAATGTTTACTTGTGTTTCATGTGTATGTAAATTATGTGGATGTCCATATTTCTATGTGAGCCTCTGGAAATTTGTCCTGTCCTCAACCAGACCATAAAAACATGGAATTTTTATAGCTCACATTTGCTAGCAAGATGCAAACTTTATTTGCAGTTATAGTTGTAGCTGGTTTTATATTTTCAATATTTCTGCTCTTTTACAATCTGAATTCTAAATACTTTATGTGAATGCGTGAATATGTGTGTATGTGTTTAATTCCCTGGGTTTCCATAAGTCAGCTCCAGTTAGGTCCAAATTCTCACCCTTGTCTTTATGAGTTAATATCTTTATTTAGAAATGAGCTTCAGCCTGGAGCTGCGTGGTTTTCCTATGCACCCTTTCCCCTTCTGTTAACATCTCTGCTGTAAGATCATCCTGCGGCTTGAGTGTTGGGGAACCAAACACAACAAGGCCACCCCTGAGCCCTGTGATGTTCCCCTAGACGGAGGCTGTCAGGAAAATGCACATAGTAACTCCCATGGAAAGACAATGAGCAGACTCTATGCTGCTGCTGCCTTCAGGAAGCAAGTGGCACCAGTCTTGGAATAGGCTCCCTGGAAGCACACAGGTACGCCTTGGAAATGCAAAACCCTGCAGTGATGGGGCACAGGTTCTGTGTGACTTTCTCTCCATGCAGCATCTTGAGCTTAGTGCCCTCCTTGTTCTCATTACTCAGATTGTAGGTTGTGCCAGGCCTTATAAAGCCATTTATTCTAGTATATTCTACATGCTCATTTTTGATTATTGTCTCGTTACTTTAACAAAACACTCAACGGAAGCAGTGTAAGGAAGGAATGCTTTATTTTGCCTCACCGTCTTAGGGTACCATCCACCATAGCATGGAAGCCATGGTGGTGATAGCTCTAGCTTATGTCTGTAGGAGGCAGCTGGTCCTGTGCAGCTATGAGGAGCTAGTAGAGTGTTGAGTGTTTTGAGTGTTTGTTTTCTCCGTTTTATTCAGTCTGGGACACGGTCCACTGAATAGTGCCCCCACATTCAGGATGGGTCTTCTAGCCTCTGCTAAAACTGTTAGGAAACCCCAGGAAATTTGTCTCCTAGGTGATTCTAAATCTTATTAGGTTGACAAGCAAAATTGATCATTGCAACACACCTCTCTCATGAGTGATCCTTCTGCTTCTCCTTGAATGTACATGTGGTAAGTTGAATGTACTGATGGCCCCAGTTAATGGCTTTCCTGGATCTGTGCCCTTTGCACTCTATAGTCCCTTTCCACTGTCTGTAGGTTAGGGAATGTGACTTTTGTTAGTCCATAAAGGTGTTAGTAGACTTAAGGAAAGCTAAAGTAGGAAAGATTTGTGAATTTTTACTTCCTCCCTTGCTTTTCTGTAACCTCAATGAAAGGCCCACGATAACCTGTTGAAGAATATATGACGACAGGGAAAAATAGCTGAATTCCTCCAGCTAAGGCCATTTTGGATTAGCCATCTGCTGCAAATAAAATATAAATGCTTCTTGGGCCAATATCTTAAAAGTCTGGTCTCTGCTTGGCTGAACTATCTGGAGAGGCACGTGCTTACCTGGAGGAAGTAGGTCAATGGGGGCTTTTGAAGGTTAAACCTTATCCTTGGTTCCCTTCCCCCTCTCTATTTGTGTGTGTGTGTGTGTGTGTGTGTGTGTGTGTGGGTTCCTGCCTGCCATAAGGTAAACAACCTTCTCCATACAACCTTCTGCCATAATATAGTGTTTATGGCAATCCCAGAAACATATAGCCACTCTACTTGAACTAGAACATCTGAGGCCATGGCCTAAATGAAATGATTCCTTTGTTTTAGTTGCTCTTTCAGGTGTTTGGTCAAAGAAACATTAAAAACCACTGTTTAGCCAACCTACAGTCTGGGGTCAGATACGTGATGTGTACCCAGTCAGTACCAATCTAATCAAACCCAGCTGAGTAGAATCACTGAGATAACTGTTTGAATTAAAAGAAATAACAACTGGTTGTAATTTTCAGATGTTTGGCCTAGACATGGTTTGCTACACAGCTGTAGCTAACTGATGCACATATGATCTCAATGGCAGGGTGCATATTCACTCCAGAGGCAGTCTATTTCATCATGTGTCAACTTTGATCAGTTTGAGGTATACTCCGAATCTGCTTAGCTATACCTTCAGACTCTACTTGGTGGGTATTGTTGAATAAACATCCCTCTTTGATATTGACTTTCAAGGATTTGATAGTAATTATTACACTATGGTCTCCTCTGCAAGATATCCCTAAATTCTTTAACCAAACTGTAGCAATGTTAGTTTACTAACAACCTTTCCATTGTTCCCTGTTACACCTGGATTAAAAGTCAGCATCCTCTGCACTCCGCACTATTCAACATGTCTATGTTTCGATTTCATCCTGACTTGCTCTTATCTTTGCTCAGTGCTCCACTCATGATCACTTTCTTTATGTGTCTTGACAGTGCTAAGCTTTTTCTCACCTGATGGCCTTTTCTCGTTCCATCATCCTGTCTATAAATAAACACATACTGACAGTCCTCAGTGTTCTCTTCACTGAGCCAAGCACCATCAGAGTCTGTCTGTAATCTACTGGTGAGTTTATCGTGTCTTCCTAGTCCAATTGTCTGTTTATGGTGCCTTGTTTTCCCACACTGAGTATGATGTTTAGAACTGATTATATTTATTGGGCAGGACTACATCAGAGAGGTCATCTTATTCTTTTTAAGAAAGCTGCACACATGCCCAGAAAATCGATCCCACCAGGAGAGAAGGGCCCAATCACTTTTTAAAATATGGCTTGGCTAGATGCGTAGAAATGCCCGTGACATTGAATATCTGGTTTGTACCAGATCTTTGGTGAAGACCTGTAGCTTCTGCTCTATGATAGGTTGATCCAGGTTGACAAGGCTAAGAGGAAGAGTCACCAAGGATTTGTCAATGGCTGCCCTTAAGCCTCACTCTAGAAGGAGAGGAGGAGGCCACTGTGTTTAGTAGCCCAGAGAGGTTTCATGCGTGCACACCTCTTTCCCTCTCCATCTGGAGGTGAGCTTGTCTTCTTCAGGCTGAAGATACACGAGAAGGATCTAGTAACACACAGGCATAAGCAAAACTGCAGTGGTGTGAGGACTCAGAAACAAGGACTGCCCCAGCTCTTTTGTCATTTTAGCCAAACCCTGTATTCAAGCCTGCTGGGGAGAACTCGGTAAAATACAGTCGGTTGTTTCCATCCAATTGTAGCACAGGATCACCAGAGAGGTTTTTGAAAGATAGAAAATGAAAACAAACCGAGAAGAGATTGGGTGACTGCCATGCTGTAGATGATACAGTTCCCCGCCCCAACCCCTGTGTGTGCATGAGCACATATACATACCCCCCTCCCCCATACACACACACATATAAGATCCTCATGTTAAAGCTTGGTCCCCAAGGTAGTACTATTGGGAGAGTGTGGATCTTTAATGGGTGAATATGATCAGGTCATTGGAGTTGTACTCTGCAAGGGAATGGAACCTAGGACATTCTTTGTGTCTATATCTCTGTCTTTGTTTCTCTGTCTCTGTCTGTCGTCTGTCTTTCTGTCTCATTTACGGCATGATGCACATTCAGTCCAATATGCACTTCTGATTTGATATAACGCCTTTCTCAATGGGCCAAATCACTGGGGCTTCCCAATCTTGGATTTGAACTTTCTGAGCTATGAGATAGAATAAACCTCCCTCTTTACTGTGTATGAGGCCCTATTGGGTATTTTGTTAAACGATATAGAATTACTACATTGATTCTGCTCCATGTCTGTTCAATTCCACTCCCCTGGGAGTAGGGCTAGATAAGCTGTTTTGAAAGGATCTTCTTGCATTCTCCTTTGGCAATTAATTTTGTGTCTGAAAACTGGCATTGGGATCAGCATTTGCCATGGTATGATTCACAAGATACCATGGGCAGCACATAGAAACATTATTTTCAAAATTTAATCTGGGGGCTAGGAGATGGCTCATTCGGGAAAGTGCTGCTATGCAAGCAAGAGAACCTGAGTCCACCAACGTGCCCTTGGAAAAGCTGGCATGGTGCCATCCTAAAACAGGGGAGGTAGAGAAGGCTATGCACAGACGCTTGAGAGCCAGCCGGCCTAGCTAAATTGGTGACCTCTAGGTTCAGTCAGAGACTCTGTCTCAAAAGACAATGTGGAGAGCAACCGAGAAAGACAGCTGAGGAGACTGGTCTCTGACATCTGGATGCATGCAAACACACATATATGTAAAGGTCAATTTGAATAATTACATATTCATCTTAAAAAGTGCATTAGACGAAAGTATCACATTGAATAGTTTATTATTGTGGCAAAGAAGCAAGGAACATTTCAGGAAAGTGGGTTGATTTAAGGATAACTCCTAGCAAGCGGAAATATGGATGGTGATGGGCAGACAAAGGCATAAAGACCCAAAGCTGAAGACACCTTGAGTGAGAGGATTCTGATGGTTCCAGTGTTCACCTCACTCACTGGTTCTTTGAGTCTATGCTGTCTGTGATTTTTGTTAATGATGGAAATTTCTTCTCCTCCTCCTCCTCCTCCTTCTTCTCAAATAAATACTTCACAAGTAGTTTTCAAACTGTTAGTAGTAGGAGGCCTTTTTTCTTTTCTTTTCTTTTCTTTTTAACAAATAGAGTACCTCACCTTTAAAGTCCCCAGGTTATTTTCCTTTAAGATAGCCCATGCCCAGCCTCAGCTCCTGAAGTCTTCCCTAAGCTAGATAAATATCAGCAAGGAAAGGTGAAGATCAGGCAGCATTTATGAAACTTTGCTCTTTGAAGTGTCTTATAGCCACTTAGCTTTTAGTGGTCATAAACCTTGATTTGTACCTTGCAAGCTCAAATGAAGACAAGTTTGTGTGAGGTAGGAGTTGGTGTGCAGGTGAGATTGGGGCGTTTTAGAGAGATCTTTTACAGGCAGCTACCCACCTTTTTTCCTTTCGTTCCTAGCCATACATTCTTGGCTCCTTCGTTATCCTCTGTGACATTGCTCAACTTCTTTACTATCAGTATGGTTTCTTGTACAAAGGGTTATAATGGTGGGCTGCTCACTGTGCTTCTGGGTACATTAAATGAGTTGTGTTTGCAACCATCTTACTCAGGGCTTTCACTATGGTGCTTTGTGTTAAGGATTGTCATCTCCAGGCCATTTTAACACCAGAGATAAGAGCATATTAATTGTCTATTATCTATTAGATATCACTTAAATATACAAGGCATAATTTACCTGTTACTTCATGTGTTGCCTTGAGTGATTCATTTTTTTTTTTTAATATAAAGTATACATAAGAACTTTGTCTTAGGTACTTTTCTATTGCTGTGAAGAGACACTATGACCAAAGCAACATATAAAAGAATGTATTTAGCTGGGGGATTGCTTACAGTTTCCGAGGGTGAATCCATGAACATACAGCGGAGAACATGAGAGCAGGCAGGTAGTTTAGCAATGGAGCTATAGCTGTGGGGTTACATCTGATCCACAAGCATTCAGCAGAGAGTGAGAATGACATTGGGCCCTGTGTGAGCTTCTGAAACCTCAAAGCCCACCCTCAGTGACACACCTCAACAAGGCCACATCCTTCCTAAACAGTCTACCAACCTGGAACCAAACATTCAAATATATGAGACTGTGGGAGCTATTCTCATTCATATGACCAAAGGCTTAGGAATAGTCTTGTTATATTATTGTGCGTGACATGTGTGTAAGGACATATGCATGTACAGAGAGTGTCAGGTGTCCTGCTCTATCTCTCTGTCTTGTTTCTTTGCGTCAGGGCCTCTCATTGTACTGACACTTGCCATTGAAGCCAGGCTGGCAGCCTTGTGAGTTCTGGAAATCTGCTTATTTCCATCACCAGTACCGGGGTTACAAGTGTGTGCATGACCATGCTTCTCCTTTTTAATTTTTTATAAATTTATTCACTTTACATCCCGATCATAGCCCTGTCCCTCCTCTCCTCCTGGTCCCACCCTCCCTCCTTCTTACCCCACTGACGTCAGCTGGTAAGGGAAGAAGGCTCCCCCTTTTTGAGGACAATACTTCTTTTTACAGCTGCTGGAGATTTGAACTCAGGTCCTCTGCTAGTGCAACAAGCACTTTTTAACTCACTGACCCATCATCCACTCTTCTCTACTGAACCATCACACACTTTTATCCATGGAGCTATCACCTTAGCCCTAATACTAATACTCTTTCTTTCTTAACCTTTTTTGTTAGAAAGGAATTCAGTTTCCCTATCCTAAATTCTCTGAATGTAGATTTTCACAGGAGCCGGTGCAAGCCCTTGGGAAATGTTCACACAAAGTTCATCACCACATTTGCCAGCCCCTTTCAGCTCTTCCACCAAGCTCACTCAGTACTGTATCTCATTTGACAGAGACAGTGTTGCTACGAAGTGGGTGGGGCAAACATTATCATTCCTGTTTTACAGATGATTAAGCTGAATGCACTTTGGAGCCATCTCCCGCGGAAGCCAAGTGAACTCATGTTAAGCTGAACTCACTAAGGACGTAGAAGAAAATGGAGACAAAGTTTTGTGGCGCCTCATTTCCCTGTGCTTTCCCAGTTAACTCGCTTTGTTTCAGGTCACTGCTGTGACCTGGATCTGTCCATGTTTTAGCACAGAGCGATGACCTTGATGTACTTGTACCATGTGCGTGCTGTATGTTGAAGGGCCGAGTGCACTAAATGGAAGATGCATCAAAAAGTGTCCCAGCAAGAAAAGCAACTTCAGTGACAGGGCTGGGGCTGTCCAGGCATCCACGGAAAGTCTCTTTGACTTAAAAGCAGAGTGCCTGCCAATCCAATGGCTTTCCCATCAGAAAAATGTCATCTCTCAGGGGATGAAGGGGTGATCCAGGTCACTGATTTGCTCTGTTGGATTCTCACCAACACAAAGGGATAGGTTGACTGAGTGGAGGTGACAGGAACTTTAGGAGAGGTGACAGAGTGAGAAGCTAAAAACTGGACACAGGGAACAAGGAAGGCGACTTTGAAACAACTGAGAGAAAAAGCAAGTGATCTGGGGGTTTCAGGGAGAGCTTCAGACAGCATGGTGAAGGTGGCTGAAAATTTATCCAAAGTGTGATTCTGCCTATGCAGATATTTTCCGTGCCAAAGCTGGAAAGGTGACAAGCTAGGGAATTCTGTACTGAACTCCAGTGGGAAAGGCATCCAGAGAGGGACAGAAAGTTAGATTTGGGAAGAATGAGTCAGAGGAGGTGATGGCGGAACGTAAGGTCACCATGGAAGTGGGTGGGGTCTCAGCAGGAGTGGTAAGGTGAACTCTGAGAAGGAAGACAGGCTTCTAAAAGCCATCTTTAGGAGGGTCAGTAGATCTGTGAAAGGTGAGGCAGGTTGTATTGTAGGGAGTAGGAGAGAGAAAGAGAAAGAGAGAGACAGACAGACACACACAGAGACAGAGAGAGTGTGAGAGTTAAAATCAGGCAGGGCTGCTGTATTTTGGACCAGAAGGAGCTTGAAGAAGAAACCTCATTCTTGGGACATTGGGACATTGAATACTGCTACTGAACCTCAAACGAATCATTGGAGGGAAGGCGAGAAGGTTAAAAAAAAGGCAACAAATGTTACCTCACATCTTAGAGTTAAAAATTGGCGTCTCTGCTCTGTAAAGCGTGAGCTTATTGTTGCTTCAAAACAAGAGTCCCCTGAGGACACACGGAATAGAAAAGGATGGCCCCAGGTTTCTCTGCATGTGTACACCCAGACAGTCTATCCGGTCACTATCTAGCCTTTTTCACAGCACTGTGCGCTGCCAGACAGAAGGAAGCGAGTCCATTGTTCAGGCCTAGGAGATCAGTTGGACACCAGAAGAAGGGTCACTCACAGCTTTTGGGTGAACTGGATCAATATGGTTGAAAGGTGAGTAGCAATAATAACGATCAGAGCAAACATGGACAGAACAGCTGCTCTGTCAGGTCTTTGCTATTTGCAGACAGTCCATCGATGGCAAGTGGGTTTCCGTCAATTAAAAGAGGTCTCCAGAGGAGAGCTCAGCACTGGAGCCTTGATTCTATCTCAGCCTACCTTCACTCCTTCCCTAGAAGACAGCAGTGGAACCATGAATGACACAGAACTGTGAGAGAGGGGGAACAACACCCTAGGTGACAATCAGAAAAACAGAATCTGACAGGCAGGTCTGGTAGACAAGAATCCACTGTGAGGAAAAAGTGCAATGGTAAAGTTTCAGCCTGGTTTCAGTACACAGCAGAAGACACAGAGCCTAATAGTTACTCAGATAAAAGGGTTGCGATTTCAAATGTTGATTTGAGTCAAAATAGGAAATTCTCCATGGCAGAAATGGTTCATGAAGTTTCCGGCCATATTAAAAGAGCATTTGTAATGAATGTGAGGACGACAGTCCTCAGCGAGACACTAATTGCCCTTGTTTATTGGGCTTTAGTGATACGGTCATTGGTTGCTTCTATCACTTCTTGGGTTTTACTTCTTTAATGCTTTCTTCGCGCACTTGAAAAATCATGAACCGCGTTCTTTTTAGGGTCTCCCCTCCCCACATATCTGCTTTCCCATTTCTTGTGGCTTCCCTCACCACCTCCTACTGCTGAACTTCAAACCAGCTGAGTGTATTGTCATCCCCAAACCTGGTGGCTTCCCATTCCCTGCCCTAGCTATCCCTTGGCTTGATCCTTCCCATGCCTCATTTCCTTCAGGTCTTTGCTGAATTTTGCCTTTTTGGGAAGGGTCAGTTCTTGAGAAGGGCTCAGTGGTAGCGAATTTACCTTGTACGAGATCCCTGGGTTCACTCCTCAGTGATGGAAAAACAAAACAAAAGCCACAAAACTATTCCCAGCTGCCTTATCTTGAAGATGACCCAGTGGCTCTCAGTTCAGGCTGTTTCATTTTTTCATGCAAACACAAGGTTCTCCTGGCATTGTTCCACATTGTTTACATGCCTGATACCATTGAGCTCTCTATTAGAACTTAACAATGTTGACGGTTGGGGCCATTCCTAAAAAAAATTATGTTTTTTTGTTGTCTTTGTTTGTTTGTTTTATTTTCTCTCTCACTGTTCTGTGAGATGCTGCCTATAGAAAATGCCATTTAGCTGGACAGTGGTGGCACACGCCGTGCCTTTAAACCCAGCACTGGGGAGGCTGAGGCAAGCAGATCTCTGAGTTTAAGAGCAGTCTGGGTCTACAGAGTAAGTTTCAGAATAGCCAGGACTACACAGAGAAACCCTTTTACAACAAGGTCCTCCCAACCCCACAAACAGAATTATACAAGAGGATCCTGAATTCAGCATTTCTGATGTAGTGCATACACATGTGTGTGTGTGTGTGTGTGTGTGTGTGTGTGTGCGCGTGTGTGTAGGAAGAGAAGTCTACTGTCTCTTTTTCCTCATTCTCACAATTTTTATACAATTAATTCAGAAGATATGGTTGGTTCTATTAGCTGGAGCATGCTAGAAAATAAACCTCACAGATTGTAAGAGTTCCTATATATTCGGTAGCCTCCCTCCCTTCCTTGCTCTCTCCTTCCTTCTTCATTGTCTCACTTGTGTTTAGTGGATAACAGCCTAGTGTCTGGACATTAGACTGTCTTCCCTGGGCTCCTACATGGACACGTGTAGTTCACAGAGCTTATGATGAGGTACCAGCAAGAATACCTCATTCCACATTCCTGGGCCCCAGTGGCCGCCCCTGCTATGTTCCAGCTCTTCCAGATGCGCAGTGTCATCTGGAACCCCATCCTGTGGGTGAAAGTCACCACCATGGATTTTAAACAGAGGGCTGATTTCCAAAGATTAAATGTTAAGGGATAAGATTATAATAGAAAGTGCAAGGATACACATGCTCCCCTTAGCGCTGTAGCCTTGGAGAAACCATTCAGTCCTAGCCACTCTCAGTCTCTCTCTCTCTCTCTCTCTCTAACACAGAGGCAGGTGGTAATAGCTGTGTCTCGTGACCATCATTTGAATTCATTGAAAAGATGCATGAGAAGGTGATTTTTCGCTCCTGGAATTGGGGAGTGTTCAACAATGATGTCACAGCTCCCTTCTTTGTGATGCTCAACACTCTGTAGGAGGATATAGGAGTTACAGGATCTGTGCTCACGAGGGATCTGGCATGAGTGAGGTGGTGCCATGGCAGACAACCTTCCAGGTAGATGGAAGCAATCACTTTCTCCTCCAAGTCCCTAATCCTTGATCATTTATTCAGTTTTGGTCAGGGGAAGTCCACTCAGGGTACGGCCTCCTAGACAAATTTAGCATTTGAAAATTCTTCCAGGAGGATTTTCCCAGCTAGACCTAAAGGAGAGACCCAGAGCCTTGAAGCACAAGGGGAATCTGGATGCTCTGAACCCAGTAATTCCATCGCCACAAATTCCAGCTGAAACCCTGTTCTTGGCCTGGCTACACCCGCCCAGCTATAATTAAGGTCGTGTCTACAGCTTCATAGATTAGAAGGAAGGAGAAGGAGGGTGTCATCAAGTCATAATTTCCAGAGTCAAAGCTGTCCCCCATCTCGTTTCCCCTCCCTCTCTTTATTTTGGAATTGGCACTGGGCTTTTCTAAAAGTAGGCCATGGTGTCCTTTCCTACAATTCATTACAAGTGGGCAGGAAGGCCCAGCCTGGGCTGCCAAGGCCTGGATGCTCATACTTGTAGGAGGTAGGAGGGGATGTTTCCTGCCCGCATGCTTCCAGCCAGGAGGCAAGTGTTGGTCATGGAAGAGTTTTCACTCCTTCCTAAACAGGAGTTTCTAGTAAATAAGGGACCGTCTGCACATGTTTGTTCATTCTGCCCCACATTATTTTTAATTGTGTGGTGCCTGTCCGCTCGTGCGTTCTTGGTGTAGGAAATTGCTACAGACGTCAATGTTGTTTTATTTTGGGGTCTTGGGTTTGAAGATTGCCTTGGAACTGTCAGTCTCAGCCTTTTCTTGTTACAGAATTCATGGAGTGGGGTGAGACTGACTGGCTGTCATCTGTACCTCTACCGCTGACATTATTTATTTTTGGAACAACCAGGGGCCTCACCTGGCAGTTGGGAGCACAGGATTGTGTTTTTGAGGGCACCACAGTCAAGAGAAAGGCTCTCCCAAATAGGTCAAGAAAGGGAAGCTGTCAGCTAAGAGGTGTAGGGCTGAGTAGCCATCTCACTCTAATTGTGTGGCTTCTGTACTCACTGTGCATTTCTTGATAGTGAAGAGCCCGTTGACTAGCTGAGCACAGAGATAACTGTTCCAGCAGGGCCAGGAAATGATGATGAAGAAGAAGAAGAAGATGATGATGATGATGACTCTGAAGCTTCTGCCTCCTGACATCTGGGACCTTGCCCTCTGTTCTCTATGTGACCCCCTATCCCTCAGGCTTTTTCCTCTTTTACTGTTTACAGGTATCAACATGGCTTTGAGTCCTGAGTGCCTCACCTGGCGAATGAGAACTATGCAAGTAGAATTTGATTTGACTTGGGAAATATATTCTCTTCTGTTGTTTTAAGTTCTTTCTAAGCAGTCCTGTGAAAGGTCACAGTTTTGACTAAATTAGCCTTCTAGTAAGGTTTCCCCAGAAGAATATTTCTGGAACACCATTTGACAAAAGCCTTGTCAGCATGGAGGGATCATGACATTAACCATAGGGAAAGTTGGGGAGTTGTCTGGGAGGAAGCACACATCTCAGATGATCTCGTCCAGGCCCTGCTGGTGGGGCAGAGAATTCTTACATAACTTTGCTAGGTATTTTGGGCCGGGGGGCAGGAAGCCTGAATACTCTGCCTGCCAGGAAGGGGGTTAGATAGGCTGAGAACACTTTGTCTGTCAAGGCCTCAAGGCAGCAGCGGTTCTGTTTTCTCAGGTCCTGCCCCAGCCCACGCTCGGCCCCTCTTGCCTGTCAGCTTGCTTTGTAGGCCCCAAGTGGAGCAAAAATTACTGTGGGATTCTTCTCCAAGGGGGGGGGGAGAATATTTGCATTCTGATATGTGAGAGGGCACCAAGCAGGGTCTAGGCCTTGAGCCATCCAGCAAATACACAAGCTCCCATCTAATTACTCAGTGGGAATACAGCAAAGTTCCTTGTGAAAGAGAGAAAGAGAGAGAGAGAGAGAGAGAGAGAGAGAGAGAGAAGCAGACACACAGAGAGAGAAGAGCCTGCAAGACCAAGAAACAGGACAGATGTTAACTGACGGAGGTGTGCATGCTGGCAGCTTGCCATCACTTGTTTGTGTGTTTGATTATTTTGTTTTGATATTTAAACCACAGATCAATTCATTCACTAACACTCTGGCTCCAGTAAGGTAGATTAAGTGAAAAAGATGAAAATACAGAAGAAGCGTCTTTAAGATACTTGTCTCAGTCTCAGTGATCTTGAGTCCCTTCCTCGCCATCTCTCTCTTTCTGAGCAAATGGACTCCACAGCACATGTGTGGACAATCTCACCTGTCAGTCTTCACCTCCCACCTTGTTTGGGACAAGGTGTCTTATTGTTCTCAGCTATGTTTGCCAGGCCAGTTGGACTGTGAGTTTGCAGTAATTCTCCTATCTCCACCTCCCATCTCCTGGGAGGAGTTCACTAAGATTACAGACATGTGCAGAACTGCATCTGGCTTGTCTGTGGGTGATAGAAATCTGAGTTTAGGTCCCCTGGCTTATGTGGCAAATATGTTACCCACTGAAATAGCTCCCTTCCCCCCCCCTCAATCTTAGATGGAGAGTGGAACCACACAAAAGACTTTAGAATTATTGTTCCCTCTATCCATTTTTAGGCGAAGAGTATTAGGTTCCCTTATGACTTCAGCAGCCATAGTTTTTTTGGCTCAATTAATGGTACCAGGATGAGTTCTGTCTTGTGAAGGAAGTCTTTAAATCCAATTAGAAAATTGTTGGTCACTCCAATAGCATTCATGTTGCTGTTGTATAAGTGGTCATGTGATTATAGGCGCCTTGTTGTTATTGTAGCTGTCAGGGTCGAAGCTGGGTAGGACTGTTGAATATTAACTGCTTCTGCATTTTCACCCTTATGGAAAAGGGCATCTTCTGCACTCACCAGAGAACCGTCTTTCTGCAGTAGATGATGGCTTATATGAAGACAAAAAGGCCAGTGTGCACAGAATAAGAGACTGAGGTGCTCAGCTCCAAATGGGGCATCTGTGTGACACTCCTTCCTCCCGAGGCTCGGGCGTCATTATGAAGAGGGTTGGGGAGATGGTAAGAGGCAGAAGATGATGACAACTGAACACAACAGGGCAGTTGCACAAATGAACTTATAGCAGCAGTGAATCTGAACTCAAACCCACACAAGATCAAACTACCTCAAGTACCAGCATGGAAAGGGAAAGGGATCCCCAAGCCCCACGCCTAGCCAAAGTGCCACTGTCAATCACTAGAAGATTGCAACTAGACTGGTGTTCTTCTGGAACACAATGTCTCCCAAATAAGGGCTAATAGTGGGGACACTCCTGGGATGAACTACCGTTTTTGGTATAGTAGTCCTCACACTTTAGTTGACATCAGTTTCGTGGAGCACCTGTTAAAATTGAGATTGTAGGATATTCATATGGTCAGAGTTGTTGATGTATTAAGAGTTGGTAGAACCTGAGAATGTTAAACAACTTGGCAGGCTGTTGATTTGGGTCCAGGCATCACATTTAGAGACCACCAGTTTTGCCAAAGGTTCGTGATGCTTTGTATGTTCCAGAAGTGCTGCTTGGCTGAATTCTCTTGAGTTGGTCAATAAAGAGGGCCACATAGTTATCTGCAAGGGTCTAGTGCCTCCCTGTGAGCTGGTTTCCAGCTTCTCTGCCTCTCTGCTGGGGCTGAGGCATGTAGTTGGAGGAACCATGCAGTGAGGCTCTCTCTGCACATTTATCCCTGTGCATTCCAGGGTGAGCTCAGATTCCATCAGAGTGATTGAGGGCAGGGTATGAACACAAGCGGCCAATAGCAGCGCCTCGTGGGAGGTGTTGCTGTTTGGGTTAGGTCTTGAGAAACCGACATGGGGGTGCTGACAGGAAACTGCTTGGGCATGTCTACCCATACTTTCTGTTGCTGCGAACAGTAAAGACAGGGTGCAGCCTGGCCAGGTAGGAGGTAATGAATAGGTGCAGGTCAAGCCAAGACCAGCTTTTTATTATTTTATTTTATTTTTTATTAGGATCAAGCCAAACTGTGGAAGAATTGTTCACATTTTGGATGCTAAGTAGCCTCCCCCTTGCCAACGAGACTTGTGCTATTTCCTTTCTCCCCTCTGTTCTCCATCCTTGATTATCCTCTTTGCTCAATCTGTGGTTCTGTGGCCAATTCTAGCCTGGCCAGAGTAGAGTTAGAGTGTTGGCGTTTGGTGCTTGAACCTTGGATACACTGGAGTTTGGAATGGCTCTTCAATGGCCTCCAGTGAAGAGACCTTCCATTGCCGTCTATCAACAGTGAGTGTATAAAAGAGCAGCAACTGGTGGGTCAGCCCAGAGTTGCCAACAGAAGCTTTGCACTTTAATAGTGTATGAGCATGTCCAGGAGACCTTTAGAGGTACTGAACTATGTTTTGAAACTGTCTTTAGTAGATGCATATGTGAGCTTCCATACCACTGAACAGGCTCTCTCTGTCATGTGGTTCCTGAGAAGCAATGTTGTATCAGGTATATTGTATTATTTGTTTATACTTTCCTCACAGCATGAAGCAAGTCTTCAGAACCAAGTAAGTTGTAGCTGATATGTAAGAAATGAATTTTTATATTTATGGTTGTGAGCCTAGCCTTTAACAGTTGAACCATCTGAGAGCATAGCAGCCTTACCAGTCCACAGAGGAAGACAATGTAGCCAGTCCTGATGAGACCTGATAGGCTAGGATCAGAGGAAAGGGGAGGAGGACCTCCCCTATCAGTGGACTGGGAGAGGGACGTGAGAGGAGATTAGGGAGGAAGGGTAGGAATGGGAGGGGATGAAGGAGGGGGCTACAGCTAGGATACAAAATGAATAAACTGTAATTAATAAAAAAATAAATAAAATTTAAAAAACCAACCAACCAAACAAACAAACAAAGAAATGAATTTTTTTGTAAACTAAGATTTAGGGGTTATTTGTTACAAAGCAGCAAAGCAGGACTTACATGTAGCTGACAAACACAGAAGCAGAGTCACACCATCGTCTTGATCTATTCCTCATTTTCAAAGGAGAAGGAGCTTTGTATTATTGTTTAAAAGGCATTTAACAGAAATGCACTCTGTGCAAATGACTTAAGCAAAGAAAAAAAAAGATAAAAGAGAGTATAGAACACATATAAGATATAGCAGTAGCACAATTTTTTATAAGTAAAACATAAAAGATTGATAAGTTGAGCAAATGAAGTAAGAGCTTTTATGTAACATGGGACATTAAAAACAAAGATGACAAAGTACGTTCAGGACAGTGAAACATTTTATATATAATAAAGTCAGAATACATAATGAAGCACTTCAGATCAGTGGTAAGACAATGTGTTCTAGTTTCATTTCTGTTGCTGTGATAAAAAAAAAAATACCCTGATAGAAAGCAACACAGAGGAGGGAAGGATTTATTTACTTTACAATTTTGAGTCACAGTCCATTATCACCGAGGGGAAGTCAAGGCAAGAACTCAAGCATCTAGTCACATCATGTCCATGATCAGGAGCAGAAAGAAATGGATGTGTGCAGACATACTTGCTTACTTTGCTTGCCTGCTCTTGGGCAGCGTTCTCTTCTCTCCAGGGAGCCTAGGGAATGGTGCTTCCAACAGTGGGCTGAGCCTTCCTATATCAATTAGATAGCAAGGTGCTCCTCAGGAGCTATGGCCATAGGCCAACCTGATGTAGACAGTCCCTCATGCAGACTCTCTTTCCAAGTGACTCCAGGCTGTGTCAGGTTGACAGTTAAAACTAGTGAAACAACAAGAAGAGGAACGAGGGCACTGTTAGAACTTTATGGACGAGGCGACAAGAATGGTTAAAATCTATGCATGATATCTCTAATATGAACTAAGCAACACTAAAAAGATTTGCAAAATTTAGGAATCTGACATGTTGAGTATTGGTGAGAATTCTGGGTCAGTGCTAAGAATGATTATGACCCAGCCTTGATCTTGAGGGGCCGAATAATGAAGAAAGTAGATGCACAGAGATGACTACAATCACATATAGCACCGCGGTGATTGGGTGGAATGTAGGATTGGGAAGGAATCATGTTCACTAGCACAAAGGAGTCAAGGAAGGCTTCACAGAAGAAATGAGTTGAAAGACAGGATAATTCCAGGAAGAGGAGGCCTGGACGACCACACAGGGAATTGAGAGGGAAAGGACTGGGTTAGGGGAAATGGCATCAAATTGAAAAAATGGGCAAAAGAGATAAATGTCACTAGAGAGAAGATCATGACAGAGAAAGAAACTTAATTCTCGTGTGGAGGTGCCGTTGAAAAAGATCACATTGTGTACCATGGAAATGAGAACAAAACATCCATGAAATGCTGTCCTGTAAATCCACTAAAAGCATGTAGCCGTGGCTACCTGCACGGGGACCACACAAGGCTGGCCCTATAGGAAGGGGGCAGGGCTCTCAGACCCTGCCTTTCCTTCTCTGAACTATTGACTACCGACACACGTATGTTTACATGTAGACAAACAGGTTATACATGCACACATGTATAATTGTGTGTGTAATGTGAGCTTGTGTGCATACATCGACATACTTGTATGAACAGTTTATTCTTATGCTGGGTTCTTAGACTCGTACAGGAAGAGAGACTGAAGGTTTAACAGAAAACACAGGCCCTGGAAGTTTTAACCTTTTTAGGTTTTTCTAGTGTGCGTGTCTGTGTGTATTGTGCATGCTCTTATGTGTGTGGGCACACATCTGTGCATGTGTACACTCATGAGTATGAGACTTGGATATCGTTGATTCCTCAAGGAGCTTTCCACCTTGTTGTTTGAGGCAGGGTCTCTCATGAGCTCACCAAGCCCTAAGGACCCCACAGTTTCCACCTCCCCCATGTTGGGGTCACAAGCAGAAGCCTGCACACCCAGCTTTTTAAAGATGTAGGTTTGGGGGATAGGAATCCAGGTCCTCCTGCTTGCAAGACAAGCACTCTACCAACTGAACTACCTTCCTCGCCACATTTGTAGTCATTTTTGAAAGATTTGTTATTTTTGTTATGATAGCTTTAACATGCTGAATTTGCAGTTAGGTTTCTGACTCAAATCATTATTATTTCTAACAAAAAAAAAATGAAGCTAACATTCTGCACTCTGGACTCTTTATTTTTTTTTCCATGAAAGTTTGTACATTTTATTGCTCATATTTAGGACATACTTCCATGTGGCCATTTTATTGGTATACATCTGAGACACAAATTTCTGGTTTTCCTCCGCTGCGGCCAGAGGCTTTAGCAGACTTTCCTTTTGGAATGTTTTGAGGTTTTCATCAAGGCCTACTTATATAATCATATTTTTGTAAATGTTCTCAGGCCCTGGAAAGGAAAGTACTTTTCTTGTTTGTTTGTTTTTAAAGTACAGCATCTTCACTAACACTTGACTTGGCCAGGCTTTTCAGATACATGCAAACGTAATAGTCATACATGAATCTGTGATCTCACATGTTGAACTGCCTGAGATTCTGCCCATCTTTCCAAGCGCGGTTCAGCCGTTCCTGCTTCTTCCTCCATGAATTCCAGGGTCCAGCCTTTGCTCGTTTTCCAGTGCCTTATGCCTTTGTTGCTAGTGATTTGTAAGTTCTTGATTTGTATTTTCCTATTGCACAAGTTGACAATAAGTCCTGAATGTTTGCATCATCTCTTTCCTTTTTGTGTAGTCATTTTTGATTTTTTATTTTTGGCAGAAAATGGCATTTCATTTTATTTTTTAAAAAATCTTTTGTACTTCTAATCCTTTGATAAAAATCTTGCCTTCTGTAATATTGTATCATAATTTTGTTCTGTTTAGTATTTTGTTTTCTACAGTCAAAGTTTTACTTCATTCAGAATCTGCATTTGTGTGTGGTGTGAGATAGGAATTTTCCTCATTCATTTAGTTTTAAAGTTTGGGTGGCCATTTGTGAAATTATGAAATCCATTTTTTTTTTCAATGCTGTTTATTCAGGAACATTGAACAATCCTCGGACCCTGGGGAAAGCCAGCCCACAGCTTAAATAGCCTCTGGGTAGCCAACCCAGGCGTGCCACGGGGGCAATGCAGATAGGTCCACATACATGGAAGCAAGCCAGATCCTCAGCCTTAGCCAAATGTGGAGTTGTTCGTGACAGAGAGCACTCACCATCGGGAAGGTGGAAGGCAGAAACCAGCTCCATCTTTAAGGCATAGCATTCCGCAGCTCTCTACAGTTCCCCCTTTTTGTTTTAGACGCATCAGGCAAGAGTAGAGGTCTGATCTCTGATATTAGAAATAAATTGGGACTTTGTACAGATGTTCATTTAGGTGTCATCCACCCAAAGAGCATCAGACCCGTCCGATACCTTTTTCTCAGAGGCGGGACCTGGGGCATCAACCCGCATGCAATCAGACATGCTCTTCTCTGGGTCCAAAGCGGCTGACCCTGAGTGCAGTGCTTAGCCTCGCATCCTGAGCATAACATTTTAGCTTTTTATGGTATCCAACCATGCTTGGGGAGAATGTCCTGCTTCAATGGCTGTAAAGGCCTGAATGATCATGGCTGCATCACACTGTTGTGAGACTCTAATCTTGCATATATACCACAGGCAAACCAAGGAGACCAACACCAGAAGGCCTGCTAACACTCCCATGCCCGCCCATTCCTTCAGATGATTCATGGCTGCAGTTTTCTCTAGTTTTTTAAAATGCCACCCCAAGTTGGTGGACATGTCCCAGAGAAGCCTGCCAGGGGGCTTCTGTGTTCTGTAGGACCCATTATCTCTGTGTGTTTGTGCCATGTTTTTAGGTCCTTAGGCTTCATCACCCTTCTGGATGAGTGCTAGGCCAGGGCGGCCCAGTGTAATCTTTAAAATTGTCTTGTTTAATATCAGCGCTTTCCCCTTCCTTATGAATTTTAACATCAGCTCATCAGCTGCTAGGAAAAGCCTCTTCTGATTTTATTAGAAACATTTATTCATATATGAATCTTGAAGTTATTGCCTTTTTTTAAAAGGCCATTGAGGCCCTTTATCTGGACCCAAGCTATATCTACCTCTGTATTTGACATTCCTCTTATGTTTTTAAGTAGAGTGAAAAAAAAAAAAACCGCTAAAACAAATTTCTTCTCTTTTTGAAATCCTTTCTTACACATTTAAGTAAATCTTGAATATCTTGTAATTTATGTTGCTTTTAAGAATGAGTTTTTAATTTTATTAGGGTTTTCAATTTTCATAGGCATGAGACTGAATTTAGCATATGCCTTATACACAGCAAAGGCACTAAACAATCTTACCCATTGTAATAATTTTATATATCACCTTATATCTTGTTGTCTGATGTGACTGACACAGGGCTTCTTTCTTCCTAATCCTGTGTGTCTTTTGCCTGCCTGCTGCCAGTACGCTCTACACTGCTGAGCAGATCTCCACACACTGCTGAGCAGATCTCCGTGCCCTGCTGAGCGGGAGCGATGCCACCAGGGTTTCTTTTTCATTGTTATGAGAGGAAGTGTGACCAGTGCTCTCGCTCTCGCCATTCTGTCTGATGAATGCACAGGGACCTTTCAGTGAGATGTGCTGTATTTGCCATTTCAGGAGGCAGCTCCCCCAGACTGCTCAGACCACTCATTGCTTGATGCCTTTTTTATTAAACCAAGAAAGGTTATGGAATTTCATCAAAAGCTTTTTTTTTGGACATCTTTTGAGATATGCATATGATTTTTGCCTTTAATATGTTAATGAGGAGAATTGAATTAATAGATTTCTCTAATGTTTCATTACGCTGACATTTTGTGCATAAATTCAACTGGATCGTTTTTGGGGAGACCATGTGCATACATGTATACACACGTGTGCAAACACACACATCCTCATATACTTCCCTCTCTCCCTCTTGCTCTCTCTCTGTCTCTCTCTCTCTCACACACAGGGTCATGCACACATTGTTGAATTTAGTTTGTAAGTATTTTCCCTATTGTGTTTTGAGAAGCAGAAGTAAGCCTAGAAGAAGGAAATCACGGTAAGTGAAACAAGCCAGGCTTAGAGAGATAGAACCAGAGGATCCGGGAGAAGCTCTTCTGTGCAGTCATGAACAGCTGAACTTATAGAAGCAGAGAGCAGAACAGTGATTGCCAAAGGCTACGGATGGGGAGTAAGGGAGATGCGGAGATCTTGTTCAATGGATCCAAAGTTTTAATTATGAATGGATAGATAGTTAGGGTGAATAAATTCTGGAGTCTGTTTCTTTTTCTTTTTTTTTTAAACAGCATGGTGACTACCGTTAGTAAAATGTCATGTATGTTGAAACATTGATAAGAGTGAAATATTTTTAAGATATTACTTTTACTATTTTGGACAATGTCATGTGTACGTATGATGTATTTTGATCATATTCATCTCCGTTCTTCCTCCTAGGTCCTCCCAGGACCATTCCACCTTTGCTTTTCCCCTCAACTTCATGTCAGTATGTCAGTATATATTTATTTTAAAATAATTCATTGAGTCTAATAAGTGCTGCCCATACATGTATGTGTGGGGACATCTCCTGGAGCATGGGATCACATCACACACCCTAACTGACTCTTCCTCCCTTCCAGCCGCAAACAGGAAACAGGTCCTCAGTCAGGAGTGGGGACTCACGGGACTCTACCCATGCTGGCATGTTGATTGGCTTGATTTGGGCTGTAGTCACAGTTCCTGTGAGTCTGTGTAATAGCCACTTCATCCCCAGAAGGTGCCGGTTCACCCAACTCTCCCAGACCCTCGACTGTGCTCCCCTTTCACAAATGTTCCCCGAGCCTTGGGGAAGACCATGTGATACGGATGCCCCTGAATCTTTTCATATTTACACGCACAAAGTGACGGAGATCAGACTGCCTTGGCAGTCACGTTGCACAAAGAATTTTTATTTTCCAGTTACAGCTTAATAAGGCTGTGAGAATTCTAGAAGTTAGCCCGGGAGTTGGTGTCTTCCAAAGTTTTCTCTCCTCCACCCGACCCTCCTTACATTATCTTAAAAAAAAATTCCACGTTTCTAAAATCAGTTACATATTTTAAGTCATCTCTTTCATGTAATAAGCTAATACTTCCTTACCTTGCTATCTGCTGCACAGATAAGCACAGTTACAGCCCGTTGTTCTTCACATTTATCATGTGGTATTTATTTATTTATTTATTTATTTATTTATTTATTCTTGATGCTGGGATTATCTTCAGCCCTGGTTGACTGACTGTTCTGTGACAACCCTCAGGGTCTGTGTTATGGAAACTTCTAGTGTGAGTCTTCCCCAAGGGTACTAGGTGTTTTTTGGGGGAGGAGGGGTGACTTTTACAGCCTTAACAGTTCTTTGGGGACTTTGGCACTGTATGCATTGCTGGGTCCTCCTTTGCTGTAACCAGAGACTGTGCTGTGTGTTCCCATCCTGTGCTCAGGGGAGCCCTGAAGACTTCCTGGGTCATTGCTGTACCTGCTCTTGTTTTGTCTCAGGACCTTGCGATGTATTTCCCTTTAACCCTATGGTTTTTGTGGGCTCTCTCTAGGTTTCTGTCAGCTCTGATGAGATGGAGTATCTCTTCAGAGTACAAAGTTTGACATCTCTTCATATTGTTTTTTATTTTATAATCACATTGTTTATCTTTGCATTTTTCCCCCGATCTCAAATTACCTCCGTGCTTCATTGCAGTCACTTCATAAATATGATGTTCTTTTGGCTGTTCTTATAAACAGAGAGATAGTGTTTCTTTTCCTTGCAGGGTCTTTAGTGAATTCTTTTTAAAGCCTATCACTTTAAAAAGATTTAAAGTCTTTTAGCTTTTAAAAACGTTTCCTGAAAATCACGGTAGTCCTTCCCAACACAAGTTCTAGAATCATCTTGATACTTTCTCACAGTTGATGGCTTCTTGAGTTTCTGTCGCTCAACTGAAGACATTGGAGTCTGGGTATTAGAATCCGTGTTTTATATACCGTGGGGGCATTGCTGTTTAGCAAAGAGATCGATCTTACCAGCTCCTACTTGAGATTTGATGTAGGTTTTCTCGTATATATTCCCACAGTTACAAATACCTGGGTTCTGGGGGGTAGAAACGCAAGTGGGTCTGGAGGCAGAGCAGAGGTCTGTGCCCTGGGCCATACACTGCTTTCTCCATGTCCGAAGGGATATCCAGAAATAACCTGGACCAGCACCCAGCACTCTGGGCTTCCGGGCCGGAGGTTGAGTGGGAGACCTTGCAGTGGCGGGAACACAGTGCTGCTGCCCCCTAGTGGTGAGTTGTATTCGGCCCTTGGCTTTTGTCGTTTGTACCCTTGAGCTTTGGTCCTGTGGATGGTTTTGGGACTTTTTCCCGTGGGGATATGAGAAGGCAGAAGGTTTGACTGCTGTGTTCATGTGTTCTCAGGTCTATTTTCTTTGTTGTTTTCTGTCATGAGTGTCATGATAAACAACACGAATTTCTAATATAAAGTGATTTTACAGTGGAGTCTGAGGTCATTAGGAAAGTTTCTCTTATCGCCTGTAGTTTTGGTCTCTCGAGTTTTGGTAAATAAAGTTATCTATTCTTTCATATTTCTGCAAAGACGAATTTGATGTGCATAGCCATTTAGGAACATCTAAAGTGCACTAAAGTATGTCCAGTTAGGACATTTGTAGCTATTTTCTAGGTAAAATGGTAAATAATATTATTCTAAGAGTAAATAAAAATGCCCATGTTATTTCATGTCTGTGGAAATGGAGGCTGTTAGACTTTGAAGAAATTTCAGCCATACAGGGAGTCAAAAATAAATATTACAGCTATTTAAAATTTCCCCAGATTTTCTATATTTTTATTTCTTTTCTCATGCATCAACATTTCTGGGCCTTTTCATTGCAGCTTTCAAAAAAAAAAAAAAAAAAAAAAAAGGTGGCCTTTCAGCTCAAATCACAAACCCCAAACTCTTGCTTCCTGGAGGCTGCAATCTGAGCGCACGCAAATGACGCCAAGCCCAGCCAGAGTGAAGATTTTTTTTTTCTCTTTCATTTCCTTTGACAGCATCCTGAGCAACAGCACCACAGGAGGGGAGATGTCAAGCGGAGGTGAACTCCCCTCCTCATCTGCTCCTTGATCCAGGCTCTCTCGGTGTGGAAAGGGGAGGGGCACTTGGAAAGGAGGGCTGATACCTCAGCCATTTCTAAAAATGGAAAGCGATAACACTCTCAGGAGGGCCAGCCATACAAAACAGTCATGCTGGGGACTCAGCCCGCTTGGGCCCAGGTGGTACTTGCGGCCTGGCTGGAAGGCAGGCCCATTCCACAGAGAGTGTGAGCTTGTGCCTGAGCCCCACGCCCGTGTTTACTTAGCTGGAGATTGTCCTCCAGAAAACCAGCGAAGTGGGCAGGCGGGGTTCCACAGAAAGGCATCCCGCAGAGCCCTGTTGGCCAAGCTCCATCGATGTGGGGCAAAAGCTTCTCTCTTCTTGTCTCTCCCTTCAGGGGCTTGAGTTCACCTGCTTGACAACAGTGGTGTTTTGTGACCTCCAAAGCCTCGCCAGGTGCCCCCTCCCCCCAGGACGCTTGCAGGGGCTGCATATATGGACCACCATGTCCACCTTAGAGAGGAGGAAAGTTAGGATTGCCCAGGTAAGGCCTAAAGCCTGAAGCTTGTAAACACCACAGTCTAGAAGAACATCTGATGCTGAATGGCATGGCCTGAGCAAGACCACAGACCCTCTCTGGTAGTTACTTTTCTCTCTGACTCCGGTACTATTAAGCCAAGGTCCCTCTCTCTCCCTCTCTCTTTCACTCTCTCTTTCTGTCTGTCTCTCTCTTTTCCCTCCACTCCTACCTTCCTTCGTTCCTTGTGTGAATATTTTCAGGGCATTCTTACAGGGCACTCACTGGGGCAGGATCTTTTCCCCAGTTCTACAAATACAATGGCAGATACTCCTGATTCGTGGAGCTTTCCTGTCCAGAGAAGCTGGCCAATGATCACAACAAATATTGCCTGTGCGATTTCACAGGGTGTAAGCATGGGTGGGTGGTGATGGAGGTGTAAAGAGTGCTGAAGTCCAGCCGGAGCGCCTCAGCTGAGGGATATTGAGGAAGCCTTGGGTGTGAAGTAGCGTCTGGGCAGAGATGGAGAAGTGAGTGCTGTGGGTAACCAGGAACAGAAGTCCAGGTGCTATGAAGATCTGAAATTCTCTGTAGCCCGAATGAGCTTGGAGATCACAAGCAAAAGCAAGAAGGGGCTTTGGTCACAGTGGGATAAAAGAGTCGTCACCGTCCATCCTGTCTGCTGTACCAAAATGCCACACAGTGGCTGCCGATCTAGTGTCTGGTGAGAGATCACTCTTTCCACTTTCGGTTATTACATGGTACCTTTGGTACCTTCTCATGGTAGAAAGGGCAGAGAAGTTCCTTGTGGTTCCCATTATATGGACATTCTGCTCTTATCATCTAGTTACTCGCTGTTTCATCATACCTCCTAATGCCTTGGAGGCAAAGATTTTAATCTATAGACTTTGGAGGTACCCAAAGTCCCCATACTGTGGCAGAGGGAAGAATAGAATATGATGCCACAGAGGAGGTGGGGCTGCGGGAACTGGGAGGCTGTCAGGTAATGGCATCTGTGGGCTGTGTGGTAAGAAAAGGTACATGGAAAGACATGTCGGGACGGGCAGAGGGTTGACCAACAGCACGTGCAAAAATGCAAACAAAGCATTGCCCTTTCCGGAAGTTTTGCTTCTAAAGCTAGTCTACACTGAGCCTACATTGTAGATCTTTGAATGCCAACACCAGGGCGTCATGCATGCTGCCCAAGCGCTCTGACACATGGCAGCACCCTCAGCCTTAGACTTCAGGATCTCGTCCGCTGACTTAGTGATCTTGGCTTGGCTCCAACGTTCTCAGACAGAATGTAATATCTAGCTTTCCTCCCCCGAAGGCACGCTGCTGAATTCTCGACCACCACATACATTTCCATTGCTATTGGGTCCTCGGCTAGTACAGCTGTGTGGAGTGTTAAGCGGGGTGGGGTTATGGTGGAGTATCACATCCTATGATTAAGAGCCTGGAGTTGTCCTTTGCATGTAAGCTAACACCAGAGTTGCGTGTGTGTATCTTTCTCAGGCCAGTTTCTTGGGAGTCAGATTGAGAGTCATGCCCGGTTTGCACATCTCTGAAGTAAGTGTTAATAAAAGAGGGAAGCACACTGTTATCCATTGGCAAATGGAGAAGTTTATTTTTAAGGGTCATTTTAATGTTAATTACGTGTTTTTGTATGTATCTATGTGTGGATACATGCATGTGAGTGCAGGGGCCTGCTGAGACCAGATCCTTTGGTCCTGTATTTGCCGGCTGGTTTTGAGCCACTCAGTGTGGGTGCTGTGAACTTGAATCTGGCCTCGCAGGAACAACGTGCACTCTTAAGTGCTGATCTCTCACTCTAGCCCCAGCACACTGCCACTTATAATTCCTTGCATTAAATGGGTGATGCCAGGAAGAACAAGCAAGTCCCTCTTAATAGAGGTTGTACTCCTGCAAGAATGTCTCTATGGTGCTTAAGGAATAAGCACCATAAATGACACAGAGTGAATTTTCCCTGTTACTCCCCCACCCTACTAGGCTGCTTCTTCATTCAGCAAATATTAACCACATCTCCTCTGTGTCCTCAGATGCAGACACAGGGGACAGAGGATTGAGTCTGTTCTAACTGAGAGACAGGAAGTGAGGAGGGAGCTGTGCATCCTCAGTGTCTTATTGTAGGTGGGTGGAGAGATGTCCAGACATTAGGCCATCCTGCACCCCAAGAGTCACACTGAAGGTTCTGTGTGACAGCGAGACAATGCAGGGGAAGGAAGAGCCAACCCATTGCTCTTCCTTCCCATTGCAGGGATGAGCAAACTATGGCTCTCAGGCCAGTGCTGTGTGGTGTAAGTTCAACATGTTTTCTGAGTTTCCTATTTTTGAACAATATTCCCAAGAATAGGAATAATTTGCTGTACACAGAAGCCGCAGGAACTAAGGAACTCAGCTGTGCCCACATCTTTATATGTCCTCCCTGCTTAGCTGTTGAGTTGGGGAGGCGAAGCAGACAGCTGAGGCAGCCTACAAGGCCTTTTACAGAAAACCTTGCCAACTTCCCGGCTTTTGTACACTCATGGAGAGTCTCCTGAAAAAAGGGGCCTCTGAAGTGTGTTATACAACACAAGGGTGAACTTGTCAGGTAGGAAATATCCTACCCGAGACAGCCTGGCAGAGGCAGCAAACACAGAGGTATAAGTGGGAGACAGGAGGTGGGAAAGGAACTGTGTGTCTACGAGGGTGGTGGGGAATCCAGCTTGCAGGGGCATTCTGGGACTAGCTGGAGTGAGCTATTAGTTACCAACAGGAATCAAGTATGAAAGACTCAAATTGCCCTTTATTTGAAAATGAGAAATCTCTGAAGGTTTCCAAGCTGAGAAGCCACTTGTTCAGTTTGGAACCCCCGTGGTGGAAGGAGGTAAGAACATCACAGGGTGGATTAGCCACTGAAAGCACATTCAGCACCTTCCGGTGAGGGAACTGAGGGGGGAAGTCCAGCTCACAAGTGACAGAGAGGAGCTCATGAGAGTCCACACTGACCAACTGGGGGCTGGCATGAGACCAGGGCAAGGAGCAGGAGGGTCAGCAGGGAAAGAGTGACTCAGAGACAAATGGAAGCCAGACCAGCCACAGTGAGCCAGACAAGAGTGGGGATGACTCAGGGGCCTTAGGGTGACACCATGGATGCTGTGGGAAGTCTGGGGGTGGGTAGCTGAGGACCGTGGAGTGAGTGCGCTCGGCAGACAATGGGGCATTCGGGAGCATTGAGCTGGGAGGCTGGGTGGGGCAGGATGGTAATGATGGCAGCAGTCGTGGTGATAAGAGCAGTAATAACAGTGGAAGCCAGGGGCACTTCCTCTGGAGCCAGCAAGATGAGGGAGGGGCGGGTGTCCATCTCGCTTTCCTAGCGTGGGGCCCTCCTGCTGAGACGCAAGCTTTCTTTGGTAGAGGCAGAGGGCGGCTGCCACCAGAAGAGACAGGAAGGTGGAAGCTGAGGTGGGATAATTTCCAAAGACAGAAACCAAGGTAAATATAGGATATGGAACTTTCATGATGTTTGTGCTGAAACAAAAGGATGCAATAAAGACTTCGCTTGAGCCCCAGAGGTCCCTTCAGCTGACAGGAATCATGGACTGACCTCCTCAAGCCTGGTTTCTCCTCTAAGCCTGTGCCTGAGGAAGAATGGGCATTTGAATGAGGCCTTTGCTCTGATAGCCCAAGAACCCTTTAGCTCTCTCAACAAATTTCTATCTCCATTTATAGAGAATAACATGGGGAAGCTATTTTCTAATTTTTTACAGTTTTACTTTTTTTTTATTAATCACAGTTTATTCATTTTGTATCCCAGCTGTAGCCCTGTCCCTCATTCCCTTCCAATCCCTATGGAGGCATCTATATAATTCTACACAGTTTGCATAGAATCTCCATACAGAACCATATTTCAAGCCATTGAAATAGCAGAGGGTATTGGTACTTGGTACTTTTTTTTTCCTCCTCTTTTTCTTGTGGGAAAATGGTCATTTCGGCCACAGAAATCCAGTATAAAGGGTGTCCTAGATAGGGGCTCATATGTAGTTCTGAGCTTCCTTAGCAATATCTATACCATGAGAAGAAATAATGCTTGTATGTGTGTGTTCCTGAATGTACAAACATGGGTACATGTTTGCATACATGTGCGCATGCATCTGGAAGCCAAAGGTTGATGTTGCATGTCTTCCTCAATTCCTCTCCATCTTATTTTTTGAGGCAAGGTCTTTCACTGGCTCTGGAACTCAGTGATTCAATAAGACTGTCTGGCCCTCAAGTCCTAGGGATACCCTGACTTTTCTGATGTCCCAGAACTTCCCAGTTCTAGGATTACATGCATGTGATACTATGGTCAGCTTTTACGTGGGTGCTGGAGATCGAGCTTTGGTCCTCATGGGTGTATGGCAAACACTTTACTCCCTGAGCCATCTCATCAGTCTAGAGATTCTTAAATGATAACAGATTGCATCATCTCATTCGATCCTCTTAGCCAATAACTCTCCTTGGTTAAAACAATATTAATACCAATATATAGATGGATATATTGATGTGAGAAAATCAAAGAGACTCACCCAAGTCACAGGGTAGGTAAGTAGAAACACACATCCAAGCTGGAGATGTGGAACTCTGGAGACTTTGTCACCGGAAGAGCTTGAAGTGTTGGCAAAACATCGAGGGGGCGTGTCTGTTGACTCGGGACCAGCTTTTCTGTAACTTCCTCTGCTTTTCTGTAACTCTGGCTCATGCATTGTGCCACACAATAACCTGACTCTCTATCTTGTCCCTTCAAGGCCTTTGTCACAATTGTGTTTCTCACTTTGCCTGTTTCCTCCAGTGGAGTGTGTTTCATGTGCTCAAGGACAGTACCAATGTTGCTGTCTTCACCCTGACTCCAAATGAATGGCACAGAAGGGATGAAGGAGATCTCCTGGAGTGAGTTGGTTTTCTTGGCTACAAGAAAGGCAGTCTAATAAGAAGGCCGAGGGTCCTCTAGAAAGCAAAGTGGCAGCGTCCCTTTGCTCCATTAATCTGAAAGGCAGGGGTGGACACAACATCTGGACTTGTGAAAGTGAAGAAGACGACTCACACTTCTATTTAAAATTTTTACTTCTTTGTCTGTGTGTACACATGAGCACACACACACGTGTGTTTGTGTGTGTGTGTGCATATGTGTGCTCTATGTGAGTGCATGTGTGTGTAAGGTGCATGTTTTGTGTGGTATATGTGAGTGCATGTGCATGTATGTGTGTTCATAAGGTGTATGTATATGTTTATGGTATATGTGTGCAGGTACTATACATGAGTGTATGTGTATAGTATATGTGTGTATGCACACTCCTGTGTGTTTAAGCGTGCACACTGTACACATGCTTGTGGAGGTCAAAGGTCAGTGCTAGGGTCTCCTCCACCTTATTTTTTTGAGAAAAGTCCTCTCACCTCAATCTGGAGATCACTAACTCAGGGAGACTGGGTAGCAAGCAAGTCCCAGGAATTTGCCCGTGTTTTCCCATTTCTGGGATTATAGGCATGTACCACCATACTTGGCTTTTTGTATGGGTGCTAGATACCAGAACTCAGGTCCTCACGCTTGTGTGACTATTTCTTCTGGCACAGAAGAATAGAGCTACATATGAGATGATGCAGGTGCAAGTGACGTGGGTCCCCTTGTAGCAGGGCTGAGGAGCAGAGTGATGGGGACAGTGCTTGATGTTCATCACAGACTCCAGCAGGCACCAGATTTAGAGACCCGTCTCATTTGCACCCCACAAAGCTCCGAGGCAAGGGTGTCTTCCTGAATGCTACTCTATTGCAGAAGAGGAAATAGAAGCTCAAGGAGGGTCAAGAATGGCATCACAGTGGGTAGAGGAGTCTCTCTCAGAAGTCTTGAGATCTACTGCCTTTCCTTATTGTTAAAGTCCAGAGACTGAGGAATGACTGCCTGGGCTCCTGCTCCTGCTCCTGTGCCTTTTTGGGGTGTGGTTTTATGGAAATCACATTTCTGGTTCATCATCTAAAAAAAAAAAATCAGGGGAACATTTGTGTCCATTGGATAAATCTAAATGGATTCTAGTACTCAAATGAAGAACTCAGAATAATACTTAGCATGACCACATAGTAAGTGTTTTGCCACCATCATCACCATCATCATTTATTGGTCTCAGTACTTCCTATACACACCCTTTGTGCTTATGATGGTTAATATTACAGTAATTTTTATTTAAGTAGACTTAGGCAAAGCTTTACATAGTTTTACGAGAAGGCTGATAAAACATTATTTAATGAGTGTGTCTGTTAACCATATAAGCACTTTACTCACCAGCCTGAGTAACCAGCACAGGTGGCACCATCTCTTTGGCTGAGGCCAGGAACAGAGCAGAGAGACAGAGGAAGGGTGAACTTGCTCTCTGCCCTTTCCTGCTCTCAGAGTTTGGTCCTCCTCATTCTTGGACTTTTGAACTTGGACTTGGATGTCATTGACTCCCCTGGTTCTCTGGCTGTAGCCTGTGATGGCAGACCATTTGACTTCTCCAGTCCTTCCCAGTAAATCTCCTTAGGTATTTGAGCATATCCTATGGATTCCATTTTTCTGGGGAACCCTGACTAGAACTCCCTCCTGGATTGAGTTACAGAAAGGCTTTGAGTGACTAGGAGATGAACCTGCTTAGAAGGTGCGAACAGAGGATCTGAAGTGAAGCCCTTAGATCAGCGGCTCTCAATTTTCCTAGTGCTGCATCTCCTTGATACAGTTCCTCATGTTGTGGTGACCCCCAATAATACAATTATTTTCATTGCTACTTCATAGCTGTACTTTTCCTACTGTTATGAATCATATTGTAAATATCTGTATTTTCCAGCGGTCTTAGGGGACCCTTGTGAAAGGGCGATTTGATTCCCCAAAGGGGTTTTGACCCACAGGTTGAGAGCCACTGCTTTTGGGTAACAAGAATCACATCTTATCTGGTTCTTGTAGCAACGGTCTCTTCCTGTGCTGCTTCTCCGAGGCTAAGAGGTTCTATTTCAGGTTTCCTGAGTTTCTACACAGTGATCGTGACCTTTTCTTTATATATATATATATTTTTTTTTCTTATCGTGGAAAGGGAGAGTAATGAGAGGAGGGTTTTGTTAGGAAATGAACACATCAAAGCGACACTGTTTGGGTCATCGAGATAGCGCTAATTTAAGGCTTTGGGGGATGCCACGAAGACCAGTTATGAAAGGGCGGGCTGGAGCCAGGTGCTGAGCTTAAGTATGGGAATCTCAGGCTGATGTTTTTACAACATCAGGGACATTGGGGGACACTAAAAGACTTTGGGTGCTATGTGGGAGAGGGGACTTGTAGATAGAGATCTGAAAGGGGCCTTTGAAAACATAGTGCTTGGCTTTGTGGTTGGTAACAACCAGATAAACTGTGCTGTTTGTCACTGTGTTAACTGGATAGACACGCAGACTTTACATTGGAGCATGGCTCAGGGATTCCACGGTGGATGGCTTTTGGAGCTTGGGGCACATCCACCACTTTTGCCTGAATAGGAGGATTATATTAGGAGCATCTGTCTTAGCCTATCTATTTCTTTCTGGAGTCTCCTATAACCTCGTACCAATACGAGCATAATAGTGAACCCCACTAGCTTACAAGCGCCACGTTTACCATAATCAAAAGACTGAAGTTTCAAAGGTTGTTGCTATCCACAACTTTTCATTGGTGATTATGAGTCTAGGGCCTGGAAACCAATGGTCTACATCTGTTTCAAATTTGCCCTCTCCTTTATCATATGACTCAAGATCTAGATTCTTAATCATACTGTGAACATGCCATTTACAGATAGGGCCACGTGCTGATGTACTAAGAATTAGCATGTGGGCATATTTTTCTGAAGGCATTGTCAACCCAATATAGGTGTCCAGCAGTGATTTGCACCCTGGTTCTCTGAGAGGAAGCACATAGCCCCGCCTGCTGTCCGTGGACTCTCTAAACTTTGGAAGTTCAAAGAAGGATGTTGTATCTCCAATGATAGACTCAGATTTGAAAATTCCCAAACTAGTAATCTCTGCCTTTGGAAGAATCTAGTTTTGTGCCCTTCTGCTAATTTGCATCTTCAGACCCTTAAGGAGTATCAGTGGAGAGAACCTTTCAGTGTCTGAGAGGGAAGGCATATGGGGAAAGAATCTATAACTTCTGGGATACTTGGAATGCCAGGAAAAGCTTTTGGTAGTTAGTCAGCCAATAGGGGTCCTGTGGCCATGCCCAAGGGATAGAAATCAGGTCTTTCTGAAGCAGACCCTTGTCCTGGCCGCAGGCATGAAACTCTTCAAAGTTCTAAGCAGGTGACACTGTTACCTGGCTTAGTGACTCTCTGAAATACAGTGATGAAGGAATCACTTGGAGTGCTTGTTCAACAGACAGAGAGAGACGCCAGCTCAGCAGGTCTTTGCTGGAGCCTGAGGTTTCACTTGTCTCAGCATCTTAAGGTGACTCTGCTGCGTTCTTTGGGGGGGCAGTAGGAACAGAACATATAAACAAACAGCTAGGGGGGCCATATGTGCATGGGTCGTAGCCAATGGTAGTCTAAAAAACTATTTGAAAGAAATTCTCATTCAGGCTTTCATTTCTCAAAAACGACTAAAACAAAATTGAATATAAAAGCTGGAGTAATCATTCTCCAAAGCCTTTCTGTGCCTTCCTAGTTTTGTCAGTTCCCATGGAATACTGTTTGAACCCCAAACTTTTGTTATTGAGTGCTGAGCCTTTCTCCTTTCCCTTTTCTTTTCATCTTAAGTACTTTGACTCCTATTCCCCAGTCCTGTGATCTAGACTATTAAAAGGAAAATTCTCCAGAGTGAGATGTGGAGGGTGGAGGAGACATGACAGATGATAGTCCATGTTGATAAATCTTGTCTTTCTCAAACATTAATATTTCACATCTAAACTCTAAAGGGAAACCTCGCTGATCCATAGTGACCTGCAAGCACTCAAGAGAACGTTTCTTTTCTAAATAATTTAAATTTTTTTATGGTAGAAAAGCAGGGAAACTGTGTCCCAAGTAGTTCCATTAACCTATAATTCTCTCTACAGGACTACTGACATTAAAGTGTAGTTACTTTTTAACGTGAACCAGAGGAAACTTTGTTGATCTTCTATTTGAACCTTTTTATTCACTCTGATTTTAGGCAGTAAACAGAAAGAGGCATATTAAGCTCTTCTATTATAACTATACTCCAATCAAATCATCTTTGTATATTTGGGGCTACTTGCCTTACGTGACTGCTCCTATACTGATGACAGCATAGATGTTTAGGACTGCTAAAAAAAGAGGGCTATCCCAGCATCCATTTCCTTTTATCATTTATATGAAGCAGAAGTCAGAAATTATTTTTAAAGAAGTAAAATCCTTTTCCCAAAGTGCATGTCAAACAAAGAAATAAGAAATAAGATAGACGAAATAAACTGCTTAGACCAGAAGGAGAGATGCCTAGTTCAGACTTCCCTAGCCATGATGTGCAAAAGAAATATGGCTCAAGGGCTTATTGTTCATGGTCTCCCTAAGATGGCCTACTGTGAATGTTTTGGGGGCATGAGGTCTTTTCCTGGAATATTCTTGGACTCTTTTGCACCTGTTAGTTTCAATCTCCTGGGTTGAGAAAGACTGGGAATTTAGGGTGCTGGTAGAGGAGAGGCATTTCCAACAAACTTTCTTTTGCACCTTTCGTATGGTGATTAGTCTCAAATGCATGCAGTTAATTGGGATTATGAACTCCCCATTGCCCCCAAGAAAAGGACTTCTGTACTTGGTCAGCAGATAGTGTGACCCCAGCTGTAGGTATTCCCAGAGGAATGGGGAGGAAGCCACACAGTCTTGGCAGATCATGAAATGATGCAGAGGAACGAAACAGTTGCTTCCATGTTGTGTCAAAGCCCTTCTCACATCTTCCCCACCACTATGTTTTAAAAATCACAAGACTTGTGCCTTGTTGGCCTCTGTTTGCCTCATGCCGGCCATGTCTTGACTAGAAAAGGAAGGTACCCTTAAATGAATGAATATATCTACATTGGCTCCTCAGTTAGAAAAGGAGATGAGAACAGAGAGAAGATAAGGGCAGATGTGGTGATTTGAAATGAGAACTGTCACTCCTAGAGTCATTATTTGAAAACTGGGTTCCTGCTTGGTGGTGCTGTGGGGGTAGGGGGAGAGGCTTAGGAGGAGTTGCCCTGCTGGAGGAAGCTTAAGGCCTGATCCTATTCCCAGGTTGCCCTGCCTGCTGTATGTTTGTAGAAAAGGATGGGAGCTCTACTTCTTGTTCTCTCCGCCATGCCTTCTGCCTTCTTCCATGCTGTCCCTGCCATTATGGATTTGCCTTCTAGAAGTCTAAGTCAACATAAATCCTTTCTTTTACAATTGACCTTGTGCGTGGTGTTTTGTCACAATCAAAAAGTGGCTAATGCAGTAGGAAAGTTGCTTGCAAAATTAATGTTTGCTTATGTTTAAGGACTTATACTTGACTTATACTCTAAGTCAAGCATCGTTTCAAGTCCTTTGGCTTCAAAAATCTCATGTAGTCTTTATTAAAAAAATTCTTAATAGTTTCTGTGTGTCCATTTTATTGGTGAGTAAACAGAGGCACAGTGACCTTAAGCAGCATTCTCATGTACTCCTTGTTAGATCAACCCTTTCTGTCTGAGACTTTATAGGAAGGATAGATTCCAATACCGACTAGTGATTGAAAAAAGGAAAGGAAAAAAGTTACACAGAAAGAATTTCTTCAAAACAATTCTGACCTGGAGCTAAGAAGAAATAACTCCAGTGAGAAATTGGCTCTGGAGTGAGATGTAGAGTCCGATGTTGTCCCTCAGGAGACGCCTCGGCACCCACAGACCTGGAAGTCAGCCTCAGAGGGCAGTGGCTGGTCTAGCCTGGTCTCTGAGGCGACTCCAGCATCTGAGACAGATTATGTTTGTTGATTGTTTTTTGTTTGCATGTGAGTGAAAGCATAAATGGCTGCAGGAGAGAGTGGCTACTCCACAGCTGACGTGCCATCATGGATCCATTACAGAGACAGATCTGTGAATGAGAAATTTTGGAATGATACGATATGTGGTGAAGAGACCCACCTGAAACTTGAAGGAAGCGCAAGAGAAGCGTAAATGAATCCACTCTGAGGTCACCAAGGAACCTGGTGATGTTATTTCACAGAACCTCAGCCATTTCTGCTTGCCTAGGGATGGCTTCCATGGCTGGATGTCTCTACTGATGGAGCAAGACTAACAGAGGTGACCAGGGTCAGGGTTATTCTCACTGAAGAAATAGGATTCACTTGCTACAGGCTTGGTGCTTCAATGTAACTGGCAGAATAAAAGGGTTGGATAGAGTTCACTTTAGGTCGTTGGAATGGGGTGAATAGTCTAATGGGTTGCTGGCTGCTTGTTGTTAGTCCATGAATGCAGGTTGAAAAGAGTCTCTCTGTGAAAAGAGGAATGGAGCAAGAAAACACAGATGATTAAGTCAACCTGGTTTTATGACCGTACTTCTTAGTTACAAATATGAATCCCTGGCCTGTGGACCATACTCAAAGACCAGAGTCATTGGATTTTATGCTCAGGAGCCTAATTAGTTACTTAGTTACTCGTCCTGTTTCTAGGAAGGGTTTCTTTGGCTCATGGTCTGAGGGTTCTGTTCATCATGCTGGAACAGGCATGGCTGCAGGAGCTGCTCTCAGCCATGGTGGGAAGAGTGTGAGCTGTTTGCTCACAGGAAGCTGAGAGGGAAATTTGGAAACTTAGCTGGCTTTATTATTCACTTCGTGGTCACTAGGCCATGGGGTGGCGCCGCCCATATTCACAGGAAACCCTCCTCCATCAGTAAGTCTTTTCTGAAAAAAGCCCTCATTGACATGCCCCAAAGTATGTCTCATTAATACACCAGGTGTTTCTTAATCCAATCAAATTGACAGAAGTTAAGGATTACATGCTCATTCTCCAATGAGATTTAGATAAACTTTACATGTGCAATGAATTGACATGTTTCATGTGTGTGTGTATACATTCATGTGTGTAGTATATGCATACTTCCTTACCTGTGCATTTGTGTGTGTGGTGGGGGGCAGGGGTAGCCAGATGTGGTGGTACATGCCTGTAATCCCAGCACCCAGGGAGGCAGTCTGAGGCTAGCCTGGTGAGTTCAGGACAACCAAGGTTACATAGAGAAACCCTGTTTTGAAAAACAAACAAAACAAAACAATGCCCCCCCAAACCATATGTGTGTGTGTGTGTGTGTGTGTGTGTGTGTGTGTGTAGACCAGGGGTTGCTGCTGGATGTCTTCTACATCTTTCCACCTATTTATTTTTGGAGACAGAGTCTCACTGAACCTGCAAGTCATCATTTCTCCTAGACTAGGTAGGTAGTGTGCCCCTGAATTCACCTGTGCCTGCCCTATACCACCCACCTCTGCTCTGTGCCAGCATTGAGGCTAGAGCTGTGTGTTGCTAAGCCTGGCTTTTTTTTTAATTTATTCACTTTATATCCTGATTGTAGCTACCTCCTTCATCTCCTCCCATTCCCCTTCCCTCCTCCTCTACTATCTGACCCTAGCCTATCAAGTCTTATCAGGACTCCCTGGATCTTCTTCCTCTGTGGGCTGGCAAGGTCATCATCCTGCCAGGGGGAAGTGATCAGAGAGCAGGCAACCAAATTCAAGTCAGAGACAGCCACTGCTCCCCTTACTTGGGATCCTACATGGAGACTGAGCTGCCTATGGGTTACATCTGAGCAGGGAGTCTAGGTCCTCTCCATGTATGGTCCTTGGTTGATGCATCAGTCTCTGACCCCTACCCCCCAGGGGCTCAGATTTTTTGGCTTTGTTGGTCTCCTTGTGGAGCTCCTGTTCCCTCCCTGTCTTTCTATCCCCCATCCCCTTCCATAAGACTCTCTACACTCTGCCCAAAGTTTAGCTGTGGGTCTCTGCATCTGTTTTGATCCCCTGCTGGGTGGAATCTTTCAGAGGACATCTATGGTAGGCTCCCATCCTGTTCCCTCTCTTCTACCGCTTCTGGTGTCTATCCTGTTTGCCTTCTGAATGAGAATTAAGCATTCTCCCTAGGGTGTTCCTTGTTGTTTAGTTAAACAGGTCCTTATTATTGCACAGCAGGTGCTTACCCATGAAGCCCTTTCCCCAGCTCCAGTATTTTTCTATTAACAAATATAAAATTGCATATGAAAGTCTTGTGCACTTTTCCAAATCATATTCTACCACTGGAATACCTCCTCATTCTGATTAATGTCTTCATAGTCTATGTCATCTGTGTCTTGTGATGCTCAGAAGTATAGTTATTTTAGATAGAATAGGTTACTGTCTTCTTATTGTTTATACTTTGAGACACTTTGGTACGGGGTCTTTTAATTAAAGAAGGAATCCAAAGAAAGGAGGAAGATGGCTGAAGCCAAGTCTGCTCTATTCAACAGGGCAATTACCATGTCATCTTACAGATACCCAGTATTTGCACATATATGCACCAAAGATAATGAACACACCACGGCTTCTTCTGTGCCTGTATCAGCCTCTCTGCCCAAGGCCACCTGAAGCTCCTGGAATCCACTCCCAGGAGATCTACAACCAGAGATGGGCAAGTATTCTTGCTCAAATACCTGGCTCCTCATGTTTCAGTGGAACAACTCCGAGGCACATTCTTTATGTTTCCTCACTGGAGACCAGGTGATAGTAAGCCCTCAGTCCCCGTGGAGCAAGGGGCTTACTGTCAAGCCTTTCCCAGCTTTCTTCCTGCTTTACCTCCAGGAAAGATCTGTTGTCTGGCCTCAAATGATCCATCCCATCCAAGCTTTCAACCTACTTTAGGGAATCAAGTTAAGACAGTATACACCACAGACAGCCTCTGTGTACAACTTCTAAATTTGGTGAAAACCACCAAAATGCTTTAAAAAAATAATCAAAGAGATCTATTTTATCTGTGCAACTCCTTCCTGCTTATATAAATGTTATTAGGTTTACCTATATTTCCATTAAGATTGCTCATAATGAAATAATTGAACAATCATTTCTATGTTCAATTTCTATTATTGACAAGTTGAGTCTTACAGATTTTCAGCCACTTGGTGTGAAATTTCACCTTTTTCCCCCTTCTCTGGATCAAGTCTCTGCCTGCATTATGTAGGGAATGCATGCACAGGCTCTCGTGGAGAGTGGTTCCTTCTGAGCTGTTGCTCTGCACATCCGCTATTGGAACACTTCCTCTTGGGTGTTAAGTGTGGGGAGAGAGTTGCTTTAGGAATGCTGTGTGGGCTACGTTATTCTCTCACATGTTGGTTCTGTCTCTGAGAGCAGAGTTGATACCAAACAAATGCTAATTAATAATAACTTAATAAAAATGGATTTAGGGCAAACAAATGTAATACATAATGACATGCTGGATTTTTCAAACAACTCTCATACATTTGTTTTAGGTTTCTCAGACTCAAGCCAGTATTTCAAATCAGTTCAGCGGGAAAAGGGGGCTTCATGTTGGGTTGTTACATTGTCCAGAAAGTTCCAATCTATAGGTAGCTGTAGCTCCTGAGTTTAGCTGGAAACTCTGGAATTTCATGTACCATCTAGGAAATTCTGTCAATCTAAGAAGAGGTAAAGGCTTTATTTGATTGAAAGCATCATCGGAACCTTGGAATGTCTTATTAATAATTTGTGTCATGGACAAGATCAGGCTTTACTGAACAGAGGAAGTGTGGAGTTGGCAGATTCTCATCAACCATGGTTTCAGTTTTGTCTTATTCTAACTCTATCATAGAGACCTGCTAGAGTCAGTTGTCCTATACCCTATCCCTGAATAAACTTATTTCTTAGTTCTGCCCAGTTCTCATCTTTCATATGCCCATTCTTTGAATGAATGAACACATAGGATGTGGCATATCCATGTGGAAAGCTATTTGTTAGGACTATTTAGTCTTAAAAAGACAGTTCTATGCAAAAACATGGATAACTTGACAGTGTGCTAAGTCAAGTAAGCTAGACATAAAGGAACCGAGACTAGATGATTCCACTACATGGGATTTGTAAAATAGTCAAGAATACACTGGCATATAGACTGTAACAGTTTATCAGTGATCAACAGGGGTGGCAAAGAGGGGTATGGAAAATCATGGCTTAACAGCAAAATGACCAAGCTCTAGAGGCCTTTTACACAACTCTGTGTTTATAGCTGATGATGTACTGGACATTTAAACATGCTCAGAAGCAGAGCTCACATTAAGCGCTCTTGCCACATTCAAAAGATTAAAAATAATTGAAGGCAATGCTTAAATTCCAAATTCTACCATGCTCTTCTCTGTGCTTCAGCTCATGTCCCTGGAAGTGGGGATAAAGCCCACAGTTTTACAGTCAGTGCGATGTTTAGTGGAAGTTTCCTGTCAGAGGGGTGAATGTGGCTGGGTTGTGAGCATGCGCTTTAGAGTCTGCGTGTCAGCGTTCTCTCTGCTTCTTGCCGGTTTTGTGATTTAGTCTCACCTTCTCTCTCTTTCTCTCTCTCTCTCTCTCTCTCTCTCTCTCTCTCTCTCTCTCTCTCTCTCCCTCCCTCCCTCCCTCATTTTCCTCATCAACCAAGTAGGGACATGCAGGTTTGCTGTGAGAAGTAGAGGAAGCAGTGTATATAAAATGTTGAATAGATGCTAGCTGTATTTTTACTTTATTATTATTGGTTTCCTCAGGGAACAACTAGCCCCCTTTCATTAGACTTTACTTCAGTTCCGTTATTCTATTATTCTTCCTTCCTAGGTGGGGAAAAATGGGTACTCATTGCTAAAGTTACTAAGGAAAATGCTGATCTCCCAAAATAGCTATTGAGCAGTAATTTTCAAAATACATAGTAAACCCAAGCTATACATGAAAGGCTGTTAAAGTAGGTCATTGCCACAGGGCTGCTTAGAGAGGGTGCCGCCGGGGTGATTTATGTCTGGGGGGATTATTAATTAAACAAAAGAGGGTCTGTGTTTTCGAAAAATGCCTGTGCCGTAGAAGAACCGTGCGTGAAGAGATATAAAGGAATAAATACAATTAAAGAGCGTATCTCCATCTATCTATATATTCAGAAGATTACACACTGAACAGATTTTTGTTTTTGTACTTAATGCTTTGGAATTCTTTTATACCAGATCTCTCATTGAGTTTGGGTTGCTTTGGTGAACTCACTGCAGAAGAAGTGATCTGAGCTCATGAAATCGCTGTGTCAGGAGAGGCTAGGCTTTTGTTTTTAAAGAGGAACAGATGGAAGGCATGGGATTGCATTGGGGAGAGGTGTGGGTCAGTGCTGAGTGCGTGGACAATGGGCATTTTCTTTCAATTAAATGTATTCGGTTGAGGATTTCATATGTGATTACTATATTTATGTCATTTCCTGTCCTTTCGCTCCAATCCAATTCCTTCTGTGTCCCTCTCCCACCTTCCACTTCTCAAATCCATGGCTTCTTATTCTTTAATTATAATTGTTACACACACACACACACACGCGCGCACACACACACACATACACGAATTTATAGGTACAACCTGCTGAGTGTACTTAGCGTTGCTCATATATATGTGGGTTTGGGGCTGGCCACTTGGATCTGATAACCTTCCAGGGGGCTCATCCCTGGAGGAGTCTGATTTTCCATCTCTCAGCCGTCGCTCATTGCCCGTAGCCCTTCCTATAAGGATAGGGCCTTGTGAGAGTTCCCCTGTTCATGTTGGCATGTGAATTGGTGTTGTCATTTTTCAGGTTCTGTGTGGGCAGCCATATTGTTGAGATTCCGCGAGACACACAAAGTAAACAACATCTCAGCAGCAGACATCCTGGTCCTCTGGCTCTTAGAATCTTCCCTTTTCCTCTTTGTTGAAGAGAGCCGAGGTTGCATTGCTGAGTTTACCTTTTAGGAACTTGACAAGAAGAAGAACTTAGAGGTATGTCTTTTAGCAATGAAAGCCTTTTGCAAGCATTTGAAGTTTTAAAAAATTCTACTCTCAGGGCCTCTCCTGCATCTGTCCCTACATCCTCCTCGCAGCAATAAACTCTTTTTTTTTTTTATTACATTCTCAGGTCTTGTGTTTTATCTAAGTGCCATTACCATGAGACATGAGACATTGTCCTTTGTAATTGTGATCAGTGAAAATAACTTTGTTTTTTTTCTAATTATTTTTTCCTTTTTTAATTAATTACAGTTTATTCACTTTGTATCCCACCTGTAGGCCCCTCCCCAATACCTTCCTAATCCCACCATTCCTCCCTCTTCTTCTCCTATGTCCCTCCCCCAGGCCAATGATAGGAGAGGTCCTCCTCCCCTTCCATCTGACCCTAGTCTATCAGGTCTCATCAGGACTGGTTTCTTTGTCTTTCTCTGTGGACTGGTAAGGCTGCTCCCCCCCACAGGTGGAGGTGATCAAATAGCCAGCCCATGAATTCATGTCAGAGATGGTCCCTGGTCCTATTATTGGGGAACCCTCTTGGATACTGAGCTGCCTTGGACTACTTCTGAACAAGGATTCTAAGTTATCTCCATGCATGGTCCTTGTTTGGAGTATCAGTCTCAGAAAAGACACCTCTGCCCAGATTTTTTGGTTCTGTTGCTCCCCTTGTGGAGCTTCTGTTCCCTCCAGGTCTTTCTGTCTCTCCCTTCTTTCATAAGATTCCCTGCACTCTGCAAAAAGTTTGGCTATGAATCTCAGCATATGTTTTGATACCCTGCTGGGTGGAGTCTTTCAGAGGCCCTCTGTGATAGGATCCTGTCCTGTTCCCTGTTTTTTCCCCTCTTCCGATGTCCTTCTCATTTGCTTTTCTGAATGAAGATTGAGCATCTTACCCAGGGCTCTCCTTCTTAATTAGCTTCCTTAGGTGTAGAGATTTTAGTATGATCATCCTGTATTATATTTCTAATATCCACTTATAAGTGAATATATACCATGTGTGTCTTTCTGGGATACCTCACTCAGGATGATTTTTTTTCTAGATCCCACCATTTGCCTGCAAATTTCATGATTTCTTTGTTTTTAATTGCTGAGTAGTATTCCATTGTGTAAATGTACCACAATTTCTGCATCTATTCCTCAATTGAGGGGCATCTTCGTTGTTTCCAGCTTCTGGCTATTACAAATAAAGCTGCTTCAAACATGGTTGATCAAATGTCCTTTTTGTATACTTGAGACTCTTTTGGATATGTGCCTAGGAGTGGTATAACTGGGTCTTGAGGAACACTATTCCTCATTGTCTGAGAAAGCACAAGATTGATTTCCAAAGTGGTTGTACAAGTTTGCATTCCCACCAGCAATGGAGTAGGGTTCCTCTTTCTCCACATCCTCTCCAGTATGTGTTGCCACTTGAGTTTTTGATCTTAGCCATTCTGATGGGTGTAAGGTGAAATCTCAGGGCTGTTTTGATTTGCATTTCCCTGATGACTAAGGATATTGAACATTTCTTTAAGTGTTTCTCTGCCATTTGATGTTCCTCTATTGAGAATTTTCTTTTTTTTTTCTATCTTTTTTTTTTCAATGCAGTTTATTCAGGAACCTTGAACAATCATCTGACCCTGGGGAAAGCCAGCCCACAGCTTAAATAGCCTCTGGGTAGCCAACCCCAGCGTGCCACGTGGGCAGTGCAGATAGGTCCACATACATGGAAGCAAGCCAGATCCTCAGCCTTAGCCAAATGTGGAATTGTTCGTGACAGAGAGCACTCACCATTGGGAAGGTGGAAGGTGGAAACCAGCTCCATCTTTAAGGCATAGCATTCCGCAGCTCTCTACAGTTCCCCCTTTTTGTTTTAGACGCATCAGGCAAGAGTAGAGGTCTGATCTCTGATATTAGAAATAAATTGGGACTTTGTACTGATGTTCATTTAGGTGTCATCCACCCAAAGAGCATCAGACCCGTCTGATACCTTTTTCTCAGAGGAGGGACCTGGGGCATCAACCCACATGCAATCAGACATGCTCTTCTCTGGGTCAAAAGCGGCTGACCCTGAGTGCAGTTCTTAGCCTCGCATCCTAAGCATAACATTTTAGCTTTTTATGGTAGCCAACCAACCATGTTTGTAGCAGCTTTATTTGTAATAGCCAGAAGCTGGAAACAACCCAGATGCCCCTCAACTGAAGAATGGATGCAGAAATTGTGGTACATCTACACAATGGAATATTACTCAGCAATGAAAAATAAGGAAATCATGAAATTTGCAGGTAAATGGTGGGATCTGGAAAGGATCATCCTGAGTGAATTGTCCCAGAAGCAAAAAGACACACATGGTATATACTCACTCATATAGACATACAACATAGGACAAACCCACTAAAACCTGTGCATCTAAAGAAACTAAGCAAGAGAGAATTTTCTGTTTAGCTCCATACCCCATTTTTTAATTGGGTTACTTGATTTGTTGCTGTTTAACTTCTTATGTTCTTTATATATTCTGGATATTAATTCTTTGTCAGATATAGAGTTAGCAAAGATCCTTTTCCAATCTGTAGGCTGTTGTTTTGTTCTGATGACAGTGTCCTTTGCTTTATAGAAGCTTTTCAGTTTCATGAAGTCCCATTTATTGATGGTTGATCTTAAGAGCCTGTGCTATTGGTGTTCTGTTCAGGAAGTTGTTTCCTGTGCCTATGAGTTCAAGGCTCTTCCCCACTTTTCTTCTAACAGGTTTAGTGTATCTGTTTTTATATTGAGCTCTTTGATCCACTTGGATTTTAGTTTTGTGTAGGGTGATAAGTATGGATCTATTTCCATTTTTCTACATGTAGACATCATTGTCAGAAATCAGGTGTCCATAAGTGTGTGGGTTTATTTATAGGTCTTCTATTCTATTCCATTGGTCCACCAACCTGTTTCTATGCCAGTACCATGCAGTTTTTATAACTGTTGCTCTCCAGTAGAGCTTGAGATCAGGGACGAAGACACCCCCAGAAGATCTTTTATTGTAGAGGATTGTTTTAGTAATTCTAGGTTTCTTGTTATTCCATATGAAGTAGCCCTCCTGTATAAAAAAGACAAAAGGGCTGAGAAAGAAATTAGGGAAACAACACCCTTTACAATAGCCACAAAGGACATAAAGTATCTTGGCGTAACTCTAACCAAGCAAGTCAAAGTCTTGTATGAAAAAAACTTTCAGTCTCTGAAGAAAGAAATAGAAGAAAATATTAGAAGATGGAAAGATCTTCCATGCTCATGGCTTGGCAGGATTAACAGTAAAAATGGCCATTTTACCAAAAGTAATCTGCATATTCAATGCAATCCCCATCAAATCACCAACACATTTTTTTCTAATTATAAAATTAGGTATAAGTGTAAAATCTTAAGTGGTTCAGATATGTAAAAGTAATTTTATCTAACAAAATGAGCACCATCATTCTCCACGGTTGTAGTCTTCCATTTGTCTCCAGTGCATGTGTGTGTGTGTGTGTACATGTGTACATGGACATACATGTGACATGTGGCTGTATCACTTCATGCCCTGGACTTAATGCACGCTCATGTTTACATGTTTGAAAATGGAGTTCTGAGGTAGTTTTTAAATGCTTTGTGATATTTGTGTGTGTGTGTGTGTGTGTGTGTGTGTATTTGGAGCATGCACTTAAGTGTGGAGGCCCATGTGCCCAGGCATAGAGGCCAGGTGCTGGATATCTTCCTTTATTGTTCTTCACTGCATTTCTTTGAGAGAGGGTCTGTTATTAAACTAGAAGCTAGGCTGCTTTTCTTTCTTTTTCCTTTCTTTCTTTCTTTCTTTCTTTCTTTCTTTCTTTCTTTTTCCTTTCTTTTTTTCTTTCTTCTTCCTTCCTTCCTTCCTTCCTTCCTTCCTTCCTTCCTTCCTTCCTTTCTTTCTTTCTTTCTCTTTCTTTCTTTCTTTCTTTCTTTTTTTCTTTCTTTTTCCTTCCTTCCTTCCTTCCTTCCTTCTCTTCTTCCTTTCCTCCCTCCTTCCCTCCACCTCTTTCTCCCTCTGTCAGAATGGCTGGCTGGCAAGCTCTCTCTTCTTCCCAGGCTGAGGTTGCAAGCACACCCATCCACACCCAGTTTTTCACAGCAAGGGATTCTAACTTAGGTCCTCACGCTTGCAGATCAAGGGTGCCTCCCCACTGAGCAAGCCCCCCAGCCACTGTCTAATACTTCTGAATGTAGTAACTGACATGTCATTTCTATCAGTAGACCTCCAGGACTTTTCCAGTTTTGCTATTTTATACAGCCCTGCTATCGATATCCATGTTATGTCTTTCTGCAGTTGCCTGGTGACTCCATTTGAATGAAGTCTGCCCAGTTAATGTCTGGAGTTAGTTGAATGGTCATTTAATTTAGATTCCTGTTGGTAAACTGTCTTCCACTAAGGTGGATCAAGAGAAAATTCCCACAATAAAGGTGAATGTTTCCCTGCATCCTTAGTAATCAAGACTAATGTTAATCATTTTACTATTTGAAAATGTAATAGGTTGGGAAAGATACCCTCATTGTCTAAATTGTTATTTTTTTTAAATGAACTTACATGATCTCTGTTGATTAAGAATGTTAGCCATTGTTACGTCATAACTATAAATATTTCATAAGCATTTGCTTAGAATTTTATCTTTAGCTACAATATCTTTATATACAGTTATATGTAGTCCATATAACATTATAGTTTATGGACAAACTTGTTAATGTTTCCTTCTAAACTAAAAATGGCCATTACCACCCTGTGGTGATTTAGTTGAATGACATAAAACTTATATGTATTTTACATATAGGGTGGATAAAAAATTGATGCTCACAAATGCAGTGTGAGGTTGGGATATTTGATGGGATCGTCTGGAAAGAAAACACCAGTCTCAGGCAGCTCTCAGTCCTGGGGGCACTATAGAGCATAGAAGAAGGGGTCAATGGCACACTTCTTCCATTCTAGAGGTTGGGACATCATCACCTCCAGGTAATTCTATCCAACTGTGATGATGAGGTTCAACAACTTAGTCATGTGAAACTTGGCTACAAGGGGCAGAAAGAATTTTGCAGCAACAAAATGACTCTTTGGAAGCACCATCATCAATTATGGAAGATTTCTTACATGAATCACAGACAAGATTGACTCTCGGTTTCTTCCCAGGATAAAAAAACAATGAGCATAACATGCGGACAGACTTCTGATCAAAGGAAGGTAAACTTTTCTAAGCCTCAGAGCTCCTCTTCGGCAGGGCTTGGTGGTGTCAGTTCTTTGGCATTAGAACATTTTCATTTGAATTGTTTCAGAGGGTATTGAGGACTTTACTACAAAGACCCTTGATAGCAGACATGATCTGTTTATCTTTTTTTTCTTGATGAAACCTTCCACTCCTGTCCGAAGCAGCATAGATTAACACAAGCTCTGAAGCCTAAACGTTGTATGGAAGTGTGTTTGCTATGTGCGGGCCAGTGCCTGACATAATATGCCATGATTTTTTTTTCATCATTTACTGGAGAAAATATAATCACCAACATTGGATTATTTCAAAACTTTAAGGTAAAATTGCATAATAGAATATTGCACAGTTGTGAGAAAGCATGGTTGGTTTATAGCATGGAAATGAAAGCTCTAATTGGATAAAAGTAATGTGAAAACATGTGTCACCAAGTTTATGAAGTTTATGTTAATAGAAAGCATTTGAGTATTTGTGTGTGAGCTGTTTCCAAAGGGAGGTACAAAACTGTTAGCTATGAGCATGGCAAGGAGTGAGTTGATATATGAGGACAGGAGGAGAGAAACTTTTACCTACCTTCTTTGGGGGGTGCTGTCATTTACCAAGCATTTATGTCTCTTTAAAAATATTTTTTATTTTATATGCATTGGTGTTTTACTTGCATATTTATCTGTGTGATCCCCTGGAACTGGAGCAACAGCCAGTTGTGAGCTGCCATGTAGGTGCTGGGACTTGAACTCCAGTGCTCTGGAAGAGCAACCAGTGAGTGCTCTTAATCACTAAGCCATCCCTCCAGTCCCATTTGTGTCACTTTTTAAAACTATAGATACTTCTAAAATAAATTTTATGGTGACCACGAAACTGCAGCCCTCAGTTTTGCCTTCAAGAAAACCACAACAAAGGAAACAGGGAGCAGCTGCAGATTTTGACCATGATCACATCAGTGTTTAGGCTGAGCCCTGTGGCCCCGGGCTCCTTCCAGCCAGGAAACAAGTGTAGGAGGGCTGAAAGAGTTGACTCCATCCTCACCAACATGGACCACACTTCTGATGAGCAACTCTCACTGTGGAGCTGCATTGGGGCTGGTCAAGTCTTTGTCAGAGCAGCAATGTGTGAGGCTTCTCCTCCTCACCCATCCCTTCTTCCCTCTCCCCTTCTCCAGCAGTCAGTCCTGGACAGGAATCTGAAGACTCTGTCCAGCTTCTCCTAGTCTTCTCCTGCTCTCTCTCTCCTGTCTTTCAGAAGTGTCTCCTCTTGGTGTCTTCTTTCTAGACAACCTGAACCAACACTACTGACACCAAGAGAGGGGCAGCCCAGAAACTACATGATGAAAATTTGAGACTAGGTGACTTTCAGTGCGTATCTCAAATAGAGTAAGAGGCAGGGAAGGGTGACAGTCCCTGGAACAAGAAGGCAGATCCCACACCAGTGGTATCACTGGTAACCTGAAAACATGATCCGTGGAATGAGCCTCCTTTGATGGTTGAATGAATCAAGCGCTGGAAAGATGTGGGAGAATGGGGCAGTGGAGAGGGAAGGGAAAGAAGGTGGAAGTTTAAGTGCGAGGGGAGATGGTTTGAGAATCCACGCAGGTTTCTGGGATAGCAGAAGTCAGACATGAGATGGCTGTGATGGAAGCATGTGAACGGAGCTCACCTGACAGTGTTCACATGTTTAAAAATGCCCATGATGAATTGAACCTTAAACAACCAAGTGACAAAATGACTGCGCAAGTTGACATTACTCATCCTTATTCTTGGCCATGTCAGAGATGTCACACATGTGGAAGGGGAATCAGGATGTCACAGGTAAAGGGCACAGGACAGTGCTTACTAAGGCTGATATGTTTTCTGCCTACTTCTGAATGACTAGCCATGAGGCATTGAGATGAAGACCAAGACCTTCTTATGTCACTATTTCTCAAGGATCCCAACAAGTCCCTGGTCTAAGAGTGAGTCTCTGGTCACAACACACACTACACCATCCAAATCCATAATTAAATCAAGCTTCTTTCTGCCCAGAAGAGACAATTATTCATTCCTCAAGAGAGAGATACTTATTCTGTATGTACTTGCCTTGGCTGGTATTATTTCCCTTAATGTTAGAATATCTGATTCTCAGGTATAGTTTTATCTTCTCCATAAGTCTGAGACATAGTAACAGGTATAAGTTTGCCTAAGGTTGCATGTGTAAGAAGTCTGAAAAGGGTAATTCAGTTCCAAATTGTGACTCTCCAAAGCCCATTCTTGCTGTGGCTTAGTTGGGTTAGCACGGCTTTCCCCAGGAGGCAAATAACTCAGGTCTGGGGACTTGATTTAGGTATCGGACAACCAAAACTGTACCCAGAGATCTTCCTAAGTACTACAGCTGGGACACAGAAGACCCCTTTGGGAAAGTACTTGTGGATGTTTGGTTGAAAGCAGAATAAAACAAATCTATCACAATATCACGTGGCCTGAACTTCAAGTGTCATTCTCACGGATTTTTCTTTAGTTACCTCACGAAGGTTTGTCTTTAAGGTTTAGGGCTGATACTGTGAAAGATGTAAAAGTATCTATACCAGAGGCAGCTCATCTCCCAAATTTCTAAGCTTTTTTTTGGGCCCAGTTCTCAACTGAGAAAAGAAACTTCAATGTAAGTAAGGTCAAGTTCTCTTTCTCTCTGTGTCTCTCTTTTTCTCTCTCTGTCTGCAAATAACTCCCCAGACCTGAGTTATTTGCCTCCTGGGGAAAGCCGTGCTAACCCAACTAAGCCACAGCAAGAATGGGCTTTGGAGAGTCACAATTTGGAACTGAATTACCCTTTTCAGACTTCTTACACATGCAACCTTAGGCAAACTTATACCTGTTACTATGTCTCTGTGTGTATGTGTATGATATGTGTGTATGTGACAAAGAGACAGAGATATAGATAGATGATAGATAAATAATATAGATGATAGATAATGAAAAATAAATAGATGGTAGATAGAGATAGACGATAAAGCAGTAACATATCACTACTGCTCCTTTTTTCTTGGCCTCTTAATTTAGTTTTTCCTGCATTTGACTAGAATTATGATTGTTGGTACTGCTGATGTCTCAGAACCTGATTATCTTCCTTTTCTCCAGTTTCCATTTGAAAAATTTCTAGGACAGGTGCTGTCTCCATTGGCTTGGCTAGTTAGCCTGTGAAGGACCAGTGCATTACTGTGAAGCAGATGGAGAAAAGGGTTCTTCTTATGCAGTGAGATGGTTCAAATGCGGGCTGTTTGAATTTCCAGAACCCATGTGAAAAGCCAGCTGTGGCTGTGTGTGCCTGAAAATGCAGCACTGGGGACAGTGGGGAAGACAAACATATCCTGAGAGCCACTCAGCATAGATGAAATAGTGAGCCTCCCCTTAGCTTCTGTGAGAGACTGCACATGTGACTGTGTGGGCATGCGTGTATTGTGTGGAACAGAGCAGGATACTGGGTGCCTTCCTCCAAGAAACTTATGTGATGTAACACACACATACATGTATACACACACGATAACAATACCACTAATAACAAAAATATAATGATGATGATGGTGATGATAATGAAGAGGCAGAAGAGGGTGACATGGCAGCCTCAGAGGTGAGAGTGGGTCAATGCAAGGAGGAGGTCGTGCCCTGACTTAGCACATTAGCTCTGCTGTGCTCTAGCTTCTACTGAAACATTAGCAGTATTTTCAGGGGACCATCAATCTTGGGGCATGGCAAAAGATGCCATGCTTACCTTCATGCTTTCCATGTGATTAAAACAGTGCCTTAATTTCATGATTTCATAGTTTTTAATTTCTGAGTAATATTCCATTGTGTAGATATACCACAATTCCTGTATTCATTCCTCAATTGAGGGACATCTGGGTTGTTTCCAGGTTCTGGCTATTACAAATAAAGCGGCTACAAACATGGTTGAGCAAATGTCCTTGTTATGTACTTGAGCATATTTCAAATATATGTCTAGGAGTGATATAGCTGGATCTTGAGGTAGCACTATACCTAATTTTCTGTGAAAGCACCAGATTGATTTCCAAAGTGGTTGTACAAGTTTATATTCCTACCAGCAATGGAGAAGGGTTCCCCTTTCTCCACATCCTCTCCAGCATATGTTATCAGTTGAGTTTTTGATCTTAGCCATTCTGATGGGTGTAAGATGAAATCTTTGGGTTGTTTTGATTTGCATTTCCCTGATGACTAAGGATATTGAGCATTTTTTTACATACTTCTCTGCCATTCAATATTTCTTTATTGAGAATTCTCTGTTTAGCTCTGTACCCCATTTTTTTAACTTGTTTACTTGATTTGCTGCTGTTTAAGTGTTTGAATTCTTTATATATTCTGGATATTAGCCCTCTGTCAGATATAGGGTTGGTGAAGATCCTTTCCCAGTCTGTACCCTGATGTTTTAGAAAAGATCATTCTGAGTAAGGTATCCCGGAAGCAGAAAGATACACATGGTATATACTATAAGTGGATATTAGACATATAATATAGGATAATCATACTAAAATCTGTACACTTAAAGAAGCTAAGCAAGAAGGAGGACCCTGGGTAAGACGCTGAATCCTCATTCAGAAAGGCAAATGGGATAAACACCAGAAAAGGGTGAAAACAAGGAACAAGACAGGAGCCTACCCATAGAGGGCCTCTGAAAGACTCTACCAAATAGGGCATCAAACCAGATGCTAAGAATCATAGCCAACCTATGATATGCAGGGAATCTAATGAAAAAGGGGGAGATAGAAAGACCTGGAGGGAATAGGAGCTCTACAAGGAGAGCAAGAGAACCAAAAAATCTGGGCAGAGGTGTCTTTTCTGAGACTGATACTCTAACCAAGGACCATTGATGGAGATAACTTAGAACCCCTACACAGATGTAGCCCATGGCAGCTCAGTGTCCAAGTGGGTTTCCTAGTAATGGGAACAGGGACTGTCTCTGACATGAACTCAATGGCTGGCTTTTTGATCACCTTCTCCCTGAGTCAGAGGCAGCCTTACCAGGCCACAGAGGAAGACAATGCAGCCATTCCTGATGAGATCTGATAGACTAAGGACAGATGGAAGGGGAGGAAGACCTCCTCTATCAGTGGACTAGGGGAGGGGCAGAGGGAGGAGTAGAGAGATGGAGGGCGGGATTGGGAGCTAATGAGGGAGGGGTCTACAGCTGTGATACAAAGTGAATAAGGTGTAATAAATAAAAAAATAAATGTAATAAAATAAAAAAACAGTGCCTTAAACACAAATGCTTAAGAGAGAGACTGTGAGGAGGAAGAGGGCCAGAGACCTGAGAGACAAGGCGGGGGGGAAATGAGAGTGTGCACAAGGGCTAATATGATCAAAGCACATTCAATATAAGCATGAAAACGTCATAGTGAGGGCTACTATTTTGTACAATTAATGTGTAAATAAAATAGTAAAACACACTAATGCATACAAAAAAGAAAGAGGATGTGTTATATGTTCTTATATATTTTATGCATAATGTTTTTATTAAAAAAACCCCACGAAATAAGAAAATGCAAAGAGATGCTGAACTCTTCTTTTGAGATAGTCACATTTATTCCCCTGCCATTCACTCATTACTGGACTTCTTCAGTTTTTCTTGGTTGCATTGCTTCCTTCTTCTCAATCAAGAAAAGGAAGAAGGTATTTCCCAGGAGACCCCTATGCCCAGGTAGCTGAAGCAGCGTATGTGCTGCATCATGGGTAATTTGGGTTAAAGATAATTGTAAATATGCTATTGATATTAACTGATGTTTTCCCAACATTGCAATAATGGTTGTTTTGTTTGTTGGTGAGTTTATTACTTTTTGATCAATATAATGTGAGATTTGTGGGTGAAATTAGCATAGTGAATAACAATTAGGCAAAAAAATCAATAACATTCAGACAAATACAGGACGTGAGAAAGTCCCAAAGGAACACCAGTATACATAGACACACACACACACACACACACACACACACACACACACACACAGACAGACACACACACAGAGGCTACAGATAGATACACACACACTCGCATCACACACACAAATACACACATGCAAATATGCATGTGTTTGCATACACATATACACACAGAAGCTACAGACACACACACACACTCACACACACACATATTCACACATATCACATATACCGCGCAGACACATGCACACACATGCACAAACATACCTGGAATACTCCTTATTTATAATTTCAAAGCCTGAGTGTAGGGGTGGGAGGGAATGGGGGAGCAGTGAGGAATATACAAGTTTCTTTTAAAGAGACCATGGCAGGTACAGAGAAACCACGTTTAGGATCTGTTTTTAGGGAACTCAAGTTCTCTGTATTTGGAGAAGCCTGAGACATCAATATCCATTAAATTCCATTTAGACCCTTCTTATTTTTAGTTTAATTAAAAATTAGAGAATCTTATTCTACCATCTCTTGGAGACAAGAAACTTAGAATATAGAACCCCAGGCTTCCACGGCCTCCTGTCTCTTCCCTTCCCCCGCCTCAAGGTAGTTGTATCCTCTGTTTCACTGTGATAAAACACAGGACAAAAAGCGATGTGTAAAGGGCAATGGTTACTGTGGCTCACAGTTCCAGAGGGAGGGTTTGTGATGGTGGGGAGGCATGATGGCCGGCATCCGGAGCAGAAAGCCTAGAGAGCACATCTCCACCCATGTGTGTGAAGCAGAAAGAAAACTGTAAGTAGGATGGGGCCATGAAGTCTCAGAGTCCAACCCAAATGATGGATTTCCTCCAGCAAGGCCACACCTCCTTAACCTCACCAAAGGGCACCACCAACTGGGGGCCAAGTGTTCAAATACCAAGCCTAGTGTGGTGGGGGGGAGGGGCACACCCGCATTCACACGATCACAGCAGTCCACTGTAACACTGTGGACTCTATCACTGCACCTGTACCACCTCAGACCTCTCTCGTTGGAGCTGGTTCTATATCCGGGTCAGAACAAGGGAAGAAAGCAGAAAACTGATTCTTTTTTATCCTGAAAAGTACAAGCCATCTCTCATATTTTCCTTCTTTAGGAAAAATGACTAAGCCCTATTATTATAACAATGTTTAAGTCTCTCTGAGTGTCCATTACTGGGTATTTTGCACATGGATATTACCTTAGCCATTGTTACCACAAATACTATGGGATTTTTATTAATCCCATAGTAAGAGGTAAGGAGTTCACTTGATATGCCTCCCATAGTGTTAGATCCCAATCTAAAGCCAGAATGTCTGTTCCCAGGGCTGTTCTGCCCCCATGAGTCTGTTGCCCTAAGCACAGGAAGCTTGCGTATATGTAAAGATCAAACCCTTTGTGGATTATGGCTTTGTCAGGCTTTTCCCTGGATGTTGTGTATAACGTGGACACTGAGAGGGAGCTCACCTGAAGTAGCTCCACTTGCAGCCCCTTCTGCTTGGTAGACAGACAGAAGCATGCGGGTATAGAGTGGGAGAAGAATTCACTTTTCTTTCACAGATTTGTCTACAGAGCTTTAGAGAGAGTTACGCCATTATTCACAGCTCTGAGCATACTGTACATTGCTGAAAATGTTCCTGTAGTCCTGTGACGGTTAGCTACCCCAGCCAGGCATGGCAGTTCACAGATATCACCCAAGATCTTGGAAGGTAAAAGTAGGGAGAATGGAGGTCAAGGCTAGACTGAGTTTCATAGGGAAATCCTATCTCAAAAACTGAACAAGAATTGTTTGTTGTCTGGCATGTTACCTCTCCTCATCCAGCATCCACATCTCAGCTTCTCATTTCTTTCCAGTGGATGGCATCTCCACACTTTGTCAAGAAACAAGCCATGTGGGTGTGAGCTTTTTGAAGCTGCATTTCGCTCCTGTCTCTGGAGACTCCGGCAAATGTACTCCAGAGGAATTACCAAGAATATATTTGTTGGATTAAATACAGCAGTAGGAATACAATGCCACTCTCAGCTCTTACATTTTGTGATGTGCCTAAAAATTATTCCCGAGAATATTGGTAAAGTCTATTTACAGCATTCCCCAGTCTCCCAGCAGACCCTGACATCTGTGTATTGTGGTGTTTATGGATTCCATGGGGTTCGTTGCCACATCTGAGAATCTTCACCATGTATCATCCTACCTGATAATTCCTCATGGAATACTCCTGCAGCTGAGGATTTCCTTCCCCTGCATGCTGTTCAGAAATCAATGTTTAGAATAATGGTCCTGCTTGGCTCTGAATTGAGCTGGTTAATAACCATTGCTGAGGAAATCAATCAAGTCTATGATATCTTATTACTTACACTAATTTAATCACAGGGAACAGATCACTGTTCCAGTTCAAAGGGCAAAGAGAGTGTGTGTTCACCTCTGTGTGTGTGTGTGTCTGTGTGTGTGTGTCTGTGAGTGGAGAGATGGAGAGAAAGATACAGACAGACAGAGAGAGAGAGAAAGAAAGAGAGAGAGAGGCAAAGAGAGTATCTTCTACACAAGGTAGTAAAACCTTACACAGAGGAGTGAAATATTACTGTAAGCCTCAACAGCACTTTCTTATAGATAATATTCAATTAATCAGTACCTAAAAGCAGGCCAGTTTTACTTCAATTTTATTACAAGAATATTCTGTGTTCTAAGAAATCATTGAGATCAGAGAAGGTGATTCTAATTCACTAACCAATACATTTAATTGGGTTTGATGTTTGTTTGGTCACTGACCCGTGATTACTGCTACCAATCCAGAGGCTCTGTTCTAGGCCAACATTTTGAGCAGAGGTGGGCAGGACTGTGCATGAGAGGGCATCCATGACGGCAGGTCTCTCCATGTTCACCACTTAGCAGCATCTTCTTTCTCCTGTTACCTTTCTCCTCCCTGATCTCCAGTGCCTCAGCCTCCATGACATCTTTTCTAAGGCCCTCGCCTGAGTGACAGCTCTTTCTCCTCCAGGCTCCATTTAGTCCTGTGCTTCTGGGATGTGTTCTCTGCTCTACCTTATGTGTGGTGTAGCTATATTCTCCAGGTTGGACATCAGTGTCTTGACTCAGAACAGCAGCCATGAACCACCAGAGACCATCATGAGGCTTTCAGGGATTGAGCCCTTGACTAATGAGCCTCCACAGAATCCTTACAAACCTCACACTGACCTTCTGAGGTTATATATGAGTTAAACAGTTGACTGGAGTGGGACAGCTGGCTGCCCTTGTCCATGCTGAGGTGGGACCTCCCGTGGGCTAGAGCTAGCTGTCTTTGAGTCGCTTATGCTCCTGAAAGTAAGCTTAGGAAACTCATTGTTTCATGAAGCAGGGACTTGGGTAGAATCCTTTCTTTGGTCTGTCAATGCTCTTTCTGGGATGAATAGATATTTTGATATATCGCCTTAGTAAAAGTCATGTGATAGAGTGTCTCTTTCTCTCAGAAGTACCCCAATTCTCTTTAATAGGTAGTCTGGTATTTAAAAATAATTAAAAAAATTTATATGTGTGTATGCGTGGTATACATACATGTCTATATGTTTGTGTGACTGTGTGTAGGCAGGTTCATGTACAGATGTATGCATATGTGTATGGAGGCTACAGGTTGATGCTGAGTGTCCTACTCTTTCCTTCTGTGCTGGCTAGAGACAAGTTAAAGTCATCAGAGAGGAGGTAGCCTCAGCTGGGAAAATGCTTGCAAGACACCTGGCTGTCTGGTGTTTTCTGAATTAGTGATTGATGTGGGGAGGACCCAGACCACTGTGGGTAGTGCCATCCTGGGCACCTTGTCCTGGGTTCTATAAGAAAGCAGACTGAGCAAGCCATGAGAGCAAGCAAGAAGCCACACTTCCCTGGTTTCTGCATCAGCTTCTGATGCCAGGTTCCCACCCTGCTTTGCTTTCTGTCCTGATTTCCTCTGATGATGAATAGTAAGCCAAACAAACCCTTTCCTCCCAAGGTTGCTCTGGTCATAGTATTTTATATCACAACACTAGTAACCCTAACTAAGACAGGTTGGTGCCAGGATAGAGGGCTATTGCTGTGACAGACCTGACCATGTTTGGGGTGAGGATTGTGGAATGATTTTTGGAACTTTGGCTAGAAAAGCCATTGAGCTCAGTGGGTTGTTCTGTGGGAGCTTGAATGGTCAGAATGTTGTGAGCAGTGCATCCAATGGGGACCTGGCTTGTGAAGTTTCAGAAGGAAGCAAAGACTCTACTGGCTTTTTGAAGGAAGAATCTGTGGTGTCAGGCCAGCTGGAGCTGAAGAATTGGCTGTGGTTAACAAGAGACCAGAACTATTAAAGTGAAGCCTTTGCTAGGAAAATGGGTGCTGGTCAGCTGGGGCTGAAGAATCAGCTGGGATTAAGAAGAGACCAGCACTGGCGTCACTGTGGTGAAGTCTTCTGGGAAGTGTTTCCTCAGGGTCGGCACAGAGAAGCTGCCCTCCAGAGGCAGAGGCTGCGCCTCGTGCTGCCAGCTGTACTTGGTGATGTAAGAATCACTGATACTGGTTTTGAAAGCATGAAGAGCAGCTGAGGCTTGGCACTGTGTGGCAGGGCGCGGAGTCCTTCTGGAGAGCCTAAAAGATGCTATTGGTGAAAGTGCAGCCCAGTTGCAGGAAGGGGCTCCAACAAGTTTGGATTTGTGCGTATCATGGGACCACCGAGAACAGCAGCAGGTGTGGAACGGAGCTGGCCAGAGTCTAGGAGAAGAGCTGTGTGTGCAACAGAGGGCGGAGCAAGAGAAGTGACCTAGGTGCTCTGCAGGAACCCTGAAGACTGTGAGCAAGTCCCAGATGTTGGACACTGAGTTATTTACACCATTGGAGTTTGGTTTTGCTTTGTTCGGATTGTGGCTGCCCTGGTTCTTCCCTCTTGAAGTAAAAAAATATTCAACTTCATTTTGATTTTTCACAGGATCTCAAAGTTGAGATATTTTGAACTGTTAAAAGAGGTTTTTTTTTTTTTAATTTTTAAAAAGGAAAAAACTTTTAGAGTATTTGAACTTCTAAAGACTGGGACTTCCAAAGTTATTTGTTTTATTTGGGGACAGTAATATTAATGTGCCATCTTGGGCATAAACGAGAAAGGAAATGTTCTAATCAAAAAGAAATGTCTCGTGGTGTGTGTGTGTGTGTGAAGGTGACAAAGGGTCAGTTGTGCTGGTTACTTTTAAATTAATTTAAAAGTAACAATCTAAAGTCATTTGAGAAAAGAGAGCCTCAATTGAGAAAATGCTTCCATAAGACCTGGCTGTAGAGTATTTCCTTAATTAGTGACCGACTGGGCAAGGCCTAGCCCATTGTGGGTGATTCCATCCCCGGGCTGGTTGTTCTGGGTTCTATAAAAAAGCAGGCTGACCAAGTCCTAAGCAGCAAGCAGAACCCCTCCTTGGCTTTTGGGTCTCCTGCCTCCAGTGATATGGAAGTGTAAGTCGAATGAACCATTTTCTCCTCAGGTTGCTTTGGTCATGGTGTTTTATCACATCAATTAGAAACCCTAACTAATACACCTTCTCAGCTTTATTCTTTGAGACAGGGTTTCTCACTGAACTTGGAACTCATCAGTTCAGCCAGGCCAGCTAGCCAATGAGCTCCAGGGATTCACAGCCTCAGCTTCCCAGGGATGGGATTATGGATATGCACTGCTCACCCAGCTTTTATGTGTGTGCTGGGGATCTGAGCTAAGTCTTCATGCTTGTGCAGTATCTTATCTGCTGACCCATCTCTCCAGTTTCCCAACTCCTGATTTTTTTTTTTAATAAAAGACTTTGTTCCTTTGCCCAAGACTGGCCAGAAGAGGATATCATCAGACAAGGACATTGTGCTGGAATGGAACAGGCAGAGCCTTCATTGAGCGAACATATGGAGTTTAGGAGAGGAGGACACTCCGGAGACTGCAAATGGCAAAGACTAGGACGTAGTTTGCATTGTGGCATCCTTGATGTTTTGTATAGCTGTGCCCTCATCATTCCTTATGGTTTAAGAAGCACCCTAGTCTCTGCTCATTGATTCTGAGGCAGATACGTCAACTTTTACCTCAGGATCCATATCTGATTGACTGGCAGTGGCTACTAGAGTGTGGCATTAAGAAAGAACCTAATGTCATGCATGGGGTCATCAGGAAAGAGATCTGTGATCTATAAGTTATGTCTGGCATGGGGATAGACAGAGCTGTAAACAGTGCAGGTGTTTTGCTGTCCTTTACTTAGTGACATATACCATTTCTTCCTAGTGATTAGTGTGGGTCTTGGCTCTTGGTAGCACCCTATTTCCATCATTTGTCATATTTGTCACCATGAAAGTCAGAGTGGCCACCTTAGGAACCTGGCTAAGCAGAGCTTTGCCCTTCAGATTTTGAAATTAGTTCTTTGGGTACTCAAGGGCCAAAGTCAGTCTACAGGATAAATAATGAAAAAGAGAATAAATCCAAGTAGGGCAGACACATAAAGACTGGAGAGAGAGCCAGGCTGATAAATTCGTGTAGTGTGTGCTACAGATCAAGGATTGGGGTGTAATCAGAGCAGATCATGAAGCAAGTGCTCTGAAATTAGATTTACAGTTATAATCAGTTTGGTACCAACTCAGTCTACAAGAGATTTTTCTGTTTCTACATGGTCATGAACAACACATGCTTTCTTAGCCATTGTCTTTCCTGTGCCCAGTACAACATACATGCCCAACACCGTTGAATCAAAAACAAGGAAATGAAAAATTCAGAAACTAAGAAAACCTTCCAGCTTTTATCAAGAGTCAAAACAGATAACTGGTATTTATGGAATATTGTCTAATAAAGCTATCTAGAAGAGATTCATTCTATTTTTTTCCTTTTTTTGTATATAGGTTTGAAATCGCTGGAATGTAATAGTTGGCAGAATGCTTGGAGGGAAGGAAGAGAGGATAGGAAGCCTCCCAGATTGATGACTGAAGCAAATGTATAGAAGATGGTGACACTAACCAGCAGGCTTGCCTCTGTGAGTAATACTCTCATACTCTATTTTTTATAGACCTGTTAGTTCTGTGTCGTCTTCATTACTCAGTGGCTGCTTTTGGGAGGTACTGTGTCTTTGTCATATTTATATCACTGTGACAATACTCTATGACCAAGGTAACTAATAAATGTAAACATTTAAGTTCATGGTAGTAGCGGGTTATAATCCATGACCACCATGTTGGGGGTCATGTCAGCAGGAAGGCATGGTGCTGGAGCAGTAGCTGAGGGCTCACATCTTGATCTGAAAGCATGAGACAGAGGGGGAGGGCAGAAAGAAAGCTAATTGGGAATGACATGGGCTATTTGAAGCCTCAAAACTCATCTCCAGTGATACACCTCCTCCCCCTAATGAGACCATACTTCTTCCAACAAGGTCACACTTCCTAACCGACACCCAACCTCAGGATGGTTCTACTAACTGGAGGCTAAATATATGAGTCTATGAAAGCCATTCATATTCCAACTACTAGACATTATGTCTTTCTTATCATCTTACCCTTCTCATCTTCATACCCTAACAATGTTAGGTTCTGCAATGAACTCTGAGTACATGCACGGGCTACCATGCATGCACATGGTCCTTGATAAGGAAAAGCCATTTAAACAATGTATAAAATAATACTGCATATCTACTGATGCGGCAGGAAAACACAGTACTCAAAAGCAATGTGTATGTAGTGAATGGGATAAATGTACAAACCGTACTTCGTCCATTTTTGAACTGTTGCCTAGCTTACCAGAAGCCTGCCAAACTCCGTGTGGGATTGAAAGACAAGCTTTGCATGCCGCTTCAATTACTGCAAGTCTATATGGAGTTTATGAGGCTTAACCCATAGCTGGTTCCTGTTCACAGTCAAAGGCCAGTGAATGGTCAATAAAACCTGCAAACAGCTTTCCATTATTCCTGATGGATTTCTCTGAGAGATGACAGGGTGTAACAATGATCAATAGTGGGACAGCCATTCCTGGAGACCTCTTGTGCCAGCTATAATATATTGATAAAAAGGAGACCAGCATGATGTTTCGGTTGGTATATCAGCCAATGGTTTGGGGTAAATAGAGGAAAGCTCTACTTAAAAAATAGGATTGACTGTGAGTGCTTCTATTAGAGCCTGGTGTCTGGTTGGAAGGCAGTGCTTATGACTATGAGGGTCCTTTTGGAACATAAGAGGGCTGTACTGAATTGGCTAAGGGAAGACTGTTTGTGAGCATCAGACCCCAACAATCAGTTAGTTATTGCCATGTCCTTACTTGCCCTACAAATTGGCAAAAGGGAATATTTGCCTTGTTTAATGATGACGTAGCCCCTTTTGTGTTAATTTCAAGAATGCTCAGTGCTTCCTGGCCTTGTCTGAACTTTGAAGGGCCAACACTGAACCCTTTACTAAGGGTTCTGCTACACAATGCAGGATGTAATGGGCTAATCTAACCTGGAACAAGGTGTGGGGACAGACCGATATAGCACTACCCAATGTACAACTGATTAGTTCATTGATGTGCAGTTTGACTCTGAGATGTCCCCCATAGGCTCACATGCTTGACCACTTGGTGCCCAGATGGTGGTGGTGTTTATAGGAGGCTATGGCACTCCTAGGAGATAGAGCCTGGGGGATGGAGGCGGTTCTCTGGAAGCAGACTCCTCCACTGCACACTACTACTGCCATGAAACTAAACAAAAATAAATCTTGCCACACTTTAGCTGCCTCATTAAATATTTTTATCACAGAAATGAGAACAATCACAAACATCGTTAGCATTTCGAGGAATTTCTGAAAGCACGGGGCTTGGATACTTAGTTTTTAATACTTAAGGGGAATGAGTCAATCCTCCATTGGGAGAGATGAGTACTCTCCCTGTGGCTTGCTTAGAGTCATGCACTGTTATTGATGGCTAACAGCAAAGCCTGGGTCATCAAGACAGTGATATGCAGTCCTGGCTGCACAATAGAGTAAACTGGGCAATCTCAAAAAATATTCCAGTGGGGCCTTCATTTCAGTAAAAGCTCTCTGTGGGAGCATTAGGAACGAGGCTGACCTTTCGAAAACCACTTGTGAAAACCACTAATTCCGTTCAATGTGGAAATCACACAATTTACAAGATAATTTTACTTTTCCTGCCTTACAGAGGAATAATTAATGAACTGAATGCTAGGTGTCATGATGTAGAATGTGATGTTTGGAAATATGAATACTCTGTGAGATGATGACCACAGTCAAACTAATTAAAATATCCATAACTTCAGATGGCTGCCTTTGGTTTGCGTACGCCTGGCTGTCTTCTAGCTTAGGAAATTTTCAGTGTAGAGTGCAGTGTTATTAACTGTGGTCACCATGCTGTGTGTATTAGATCCTCTGAACCTGCTCCCCCCATGTAATTTAATTGTTTGATATTTGTCCAATATCTCCCCCTTCCACCTACACCACAGCCCCTGGAACCTACTATATTAGCTACTGTTGTATTGCTATAACCAAAATACCTAACAAAACAGTGGAAAGAAGGGAAGGTTCATTTATATTCGATTTTACTTCATTATTTCGTGTGTGTGGATGTTTTGTCTGCATGTATGTGTATGTACCATGGGTATTTGTTGCCCTCAGAGGCTAGAAGAGGGAATTAGATCCCCTGGAACTAGAGTTACAGATGGTTGTGAGCCACAGTGGAGATGCTGACAATTGAATCCAGGAACTTTGGAAGAAGCAGCAGTGCTCTTAACTGTTCATCCAGATTTCCTGCCTGGAAAAACTTATTTTTACCCATTATTTCTGGAGAAATTCTAGTCCATTGCAGTAAGGAAGACTGAGGAGAGTTCATGGTCACAGGAGCATTTGGCAGAAACTCCTCGCACTGTGGTGGACCAGGTCGCAGAGACGGTACCTACATAGTATAACAAACTGTGGCCCAAGTGCATAAAACGTGTGTGTGTGTGTGTGTGTGTGTGTGTGTGTGTATGTCACTGAAGATTAAAATCATAACAACTACCATTCTACTCTTTTTCTGTGGATCCAGCCTTTTAGAAATCTACATAAAATTATAATCACACGGTATTCATCCTGTGTGTGGCTTATTTCACCTTGCTTATACCCTTAAGATACTGTGTTGCATCAGCCACTTTTTTTTTTTGGATAGACGAAAATCTCTTTTATTTCATGATTAACTGCGCAGCAAATTCCTTCAAACTGGAGCTGAAGCATCTTTAGAATTAAACATTGTTTGCTAGATAGTAGGTAGCAAAATCGTCTTATTCCTTATCCAGACAATTTGGAACTACATCCTATGATGTTTAAATGAGGAAGGCAGGTGCATATTTGGTGGTTAAGTGGTGTCCTAGTCAGCTTTATTTGTCAACTTGGTACTGCCTAGAGTCACCTGCGAGGAAAGCCCAAATTGATAAATTGCCTGGAACAGAGTGGCTCACGTCTCTCTCTCTCTCTGTGTAGTTGTCTTGATTATTACCTGATGTATGGGGGTCCAGTCCACTGTGGGCAGCACAATCCTTATGGAGGTGGTCCTTACTGTATGTGAGAGCTAGGTAAGCATAAGACTGTGCATGAGTGAGTGAACCAGTAAGTAGTATTACTCCATGATTTCTGCCTCAAGTCCTTAGCTGAGTTGTTGCCCTGACTTCCCTCAGTGATGGTCTATGACATGGAAGCATAAAGACAATTTCCTCCTCTAAGTTACTTTTAGCCATAGTATTTTATCACAGTAACATAAAGAAAAGTAGGACAACTAGGATTCTACAGATTTATGGAGAGTGGCTCTAAGAACTTAGACTTTCTGGGTCTTCTGTCCTAGGCAGAGAGAGGGGAAAGCTATGCTACTCTGGAGGAAATTTCTGAATCAGAGGTTTAGGCATCAAAGGGGTGACCCCCAAAGTCCCTGATATTTTTGTATCAAAAGGAGAAATGGTGGGTGGGAGAAAATAGATTCTGTTGGCTGATACACAAAGGGTAAGGGAAAGACGGTGTCTTCATTATATTCTAACTCAGTAGCAAATTTTCTTGAACTGCAGTTGTCTGTAGAAATCACTCAGAGTATATTAACAGACATGACTTGATGTTGTGGACAGCCATCAACAAATTGGTCCTTAGTCCTTTGCTGTGTGATCAAGATGACTTAGGACCATATGTGAAAACAAATTGAAATTTCTAGCATATATGCATATCTGTTTAAAACAACATGTCTCATGTATCCAAAAACATGTGCAGGTGGGCAGGACTATGACTTTTACTGGCCCATAAGAATTGTTAGTTCATTCTCTTTATTTGACAAGTGAATTCACTGAGACTTGGAGGAAGCATCCAGAGATGGATGAAATAACACAGAAATTAGTCAATGCCTTTTCCCTAGAGATGTCTTTGCAGGGACCAGACTGGAGCATAGCATCCTATTGCTGGGAGAACCACCATGAAGATTCAGTGGGCCTTAGAGTAACATAAGGACACACTGAAGTGTTCTCACCACCTATTCTGCAGCTCTGAAGCCAGGCTCTCTGATGCATCTTCCTGCTGTGCCTCTATACAGGAAGAGGAAATGACTGAAGGCAGATCAGTGTAGCAGAAAAGGGGTCACCAAAGTTGGGAGTGCCCAGAGTGGTAGCCATTGAATGTGCTCCCCAAAGAATTCACAGTGACTGTGCTCAGGTCTGCACTTCACCTATGGCTCTGTCTTCTCAGCCTTAAGTTTCCCCACTTGAAAATGGGAATGACACTCAACTTTATAGAGCTATTTTGAAAGTAAAATGAGAGATTATGTGTAATAATTGTAGTGAGAGCTCATTATATGATAGCTATTATGACAAGCTTTTAGGAGATTAAAACAGATAGTCAACATCTGTGTCTTCCTAAGATGAAAAGCTATTCATTCATTCAACCGACAGAATTTGCTGGGTATTAACAGTGCCTCGTGACTCATGCTATGCACTCATAGATGGGTTACAAATGGCGTCTCTTTCAAGGAGTTGGAGGAGACAATTGGTTCTATATTCTAGAATTTTCTAAGAGAGAGACAACAAAAATGAAAAGACTATAATTCCCCGTCATCTTAAGTTCAGGCACTGTCACATCCAGAAAGACTCATGCCATTGGGCTAGAGCTTTTGTGACATCTCCTGTTACTAAAGTTACACTATAGACACAGCATTATGGGAGCCAGCGAGGGTGGCAGAGCATCACTTCAGGCCTTTCCTTTCTGCACAGTCTAGGAGTAAGGTGAGGTGTGATTTCCTAATAATGACACATTGAACTCAAGTTTCTAATTTCAGTTAGTGGAAAATAAGTCTGGCTTCTTCTTTTCACAGACCCTGAGGCCTTATACATCAAACTTTCAGCTTTGGCAGGTCCCAGAGAGGCTTCCCCTGCTGAGTGATGCTGATATTTGATTCTCTCCTAAGGTTTCCTAGGGCCTTGGCTAAAGGTTCTAAAGTATAAGTAGCTTCCTGGGGTAGTGGCTGTTGTGTTTGCAGACTACTTTATTTAGATTGAAATTAATTACAGAGGTGGGCTGATCTTGATTCAGTCCTATCATTTTGCAAAGGAAGTATTTTAAAACCAGAAGGGACTAAGTTTTCTTTATTCTTTCCCTACTTCTATTTCTCTCTTAACAAAAGTATTTCTGCTAATATACATTCTTTATGTATCTTACTTATATAGTATTTAAATGTTGAGAACTTCATACAAAATTTTAAACTTAACACACTTGAAGTACAATGGAAGATTTTATGTGAAACAGAACAAAACAATCACATTACATTTGACTTTATTATTCAAATAAAGTTGGAGCTCCTTAAAAAGAATCATCATTACCATCACTATCCTGCCATCATCATCATAGTCACTATAACTATCACCTTCATTATCATTGTCATCATCAACATCGCTACCATCATCATCTCAGACATCATCAGTATCACCATCTCCATTATCATCATCATAGTCAACATCACTATCATCATCGTTGTGACCATCACCATTATTATAACCATCATCATCTTGGCCATCATTATAGTCAACATGAACATTGATATTGCTTCATTATAATCACCATATGACAATCCTCATCATGACCACCAGCCATCATTGTCATCACACCATGATTTACTACCACACTGGCCAACCATGTTGCTAGTCCAGTGCTCCTCAAAGCACTAGCATCACCTGGGGAATAGTTAGACATGCAAACTCTCAAAGCCTGTCTTAGGTTTAATGAATCCTAACTCTGGAGTTAGAGCAGAAAATGAGCATTTTGATAATCCCTCCAGCATCCTGATTGATGCTAATATTTGACCCCCATTGTATTAGACTGTGCTGGAGGCATTTAACATTTTGTTCCAACATTTTGTTCCACTTATTTTTCAAAATTCTTTTCTGTGACAGTATCAATATGTTAATTCTGAGAAAAATGAGACACGATAAGGTTATGTGACTTGATCAAGGTTGCACAAGAACGTAGCTAGATGCTGGAATGAATGCATCGTTACACTATATTTCACTTTTCATGGGGGCTGTATCTCTTTCTCTCCTTATCCATACATTCTCTGAACTAAAAAATTATAGCAGTCACAATTTGCATCCCATCCCATGTGTTATGAAATTAGAATTTATTTTCTTTTGTCTGGAAATAGTATGCAGGATTTTAGGGTCTGCGGCCAGTGAGAACTGTGGCAGGGAGAAGGAATGGGCAGAGAGAGGTGACCACAGCTGCAAAACACTTGCCAAGTGGGGAAATAGGGATTAGCAGGAATGAAAAACAGAATAGAAAATAAGTAAATAAGGAAGGACCACTATTCTGTAAAACACTTAGACTAATAAGCAAATTGACACCCAAGGAAGACATGTGTGATATATCCTACTGAGGAAGTGATCTGAGATTTGACATTGGTGCTTTTGACTCCAAATTTGGTGCTTGTTCTTCTTTAGGCAATGGAAACAATTGAGTGTGAAAAACAGATGGATTATAAAGATGCACTCACCGTGGCCAGCGTTTCCCTCCGTGAGGACCACAGTGGCCGTCAGGGGCTCAGTGGGCCTGCTGAGATGGAATGCAATGATAGCGTGTTCTGCTTTGTGCATATGAACTTATGGCGCAACACATGGCTTAAGTGTTTCTAAATCTGTGTTGTGGTTCTACAGAGGAAAAAAAAGCAAGAGGAGGGGTGTGAGTGTGTGTGTGTGTGTGTGTGTGTGTGTGTACACGCCTGCATGTATTTGAGTATGTGCATGTTTATGTATGAGTTTGTGGGGAGGTATGTCTGTGTTTGAGTCTGTGTATGTGTGTGTTGTGTGCCTTTGTGTTTGAGTGTTTGTGTATGTGTGCACACATACATATGACCCCTTTCTCTCCCCTTCCCTCTCTTTCTTCTTTTCTACTCTCTTCTAGTCCCTCCTTTCCTGTTCCTACCTACCCTCTTCTTCCTTTTTTTTTTTTTTTTTTTTACTAAGATTAGTATATTTTCTACTCCTTGGTGCTAAAAATGTTCTTTCTTTAAGGAAATAATAAGAGTAGCTAGTTGGATATTTCTGTGACCATTCCTGATATTGAAATTCTTACTAGGAAAAATAAAAATTGACCACTAAATACTAGTCTCTCAATTATTTAAAAAAATAGCACTTGAGATGAGAGTCTGGGCACCCCTGATCCTCATAATAAAGTTCAAACCATGTATCGTGGCGTTAAATACTTGTTGCTGTGTAATTGAACCATATTCTAATTGTATGATAATGGAGCCCACCCACAATGTGGTTCAATGTTGTGCCTCCCAGGTAAAATCTGAACTTATGTGAACATTGGCAGAACACTTTATCTTTGACTCCCTTTGTAGACCAGGGTGGCCTTGCACTCACAGCAATCCTCCTGCCTCGGCCTCCCCGAGTGTTGGGATTAAGGGATTAAGCTTATTTTTAGGACATAGCCTACTTTGAAGAAAAGTCTTGCTGCCCTGTAGGTAGCACGATGGCTATTTCCACTCTGATGTACATGTGGTATGCATGCCCCACCCACATAGCGGTATTAACGTCACATGTTCCCACTGGAGTGAAAAGCATGCCCACAGGCACACTGGCGTGCACAGCAGCTAGGTGTGGAGCTTCTGCTCCTGATTCTGTGAGCTAAGCCAGATCCAGGACTCTTCTGTATTCTCCTCCAATCACACGGAGGCCCGTCACTCTCACTCTCTCGCATCTTTTCCATTGAAAGCTCTTTGCTGCAGAGTGTTGAAGCAAATTCGTGACCTGATATATGAGAAAAAAACAATGTGTTGTTGCTTATGTTACTCACCTGTGCCCTTGACATCCCCAGTTAGATTTGTCCCTAAATAGCTGGCCAACTTTAGGACTAGGAGAAGCCTGTATGAGGCCCTTTTCTGGAAGAAGTACTCATATCTCCTCTGGACCAGTGACCACCTGGTCTCTCTGTAGTTAAAAGTTACTTTCTATCTACCTGGGTTTGCAGTTTACTTTAGGTTCTGTAACCCCTGTCTCTTTCCTTACCTGGTGTTTGGAGATTCAGAGACTGATAAACAGGACTCATGAGCATAGAATATATGATTAGGTACAGCTTTCTGGACACAAGCTTTTTTGCTTCTTTGCCTGTAGGGCTGGCCAATACACATTTATTACCGGATTCTCCAAGTTTTCTCCCTTTAGATGACAAACCCTAATAGCCAAAAATTGTTGATTTAAGATACTGCCCAAATATTATACCTGACCAGAGGGAAAAAAATCCAACTTAGAGTAAATGATTTATGGGCAGAGCAAGAAGTACAAATATATCCCAAGGGAAGGCTCTACCTATAAGCTATGGACTCCCAAGATGTCTTGGGGTTGCAATTAAAATTATTAATGAGGGTTGAGAGGTCTTGACAGTGAGGCTTGCCCATCACCTCTACCATCTCTATTGCTCAATAGCATTGTTGGACACTAACCAACACATGTGGTAAATCAGTCTTCATCAGAGTAAGGTTTGGGCCTGGGGAAGCTGGCGGAGATGTTTCCCCATGACCTCATAGCCCTCTGTCATCTTTGTGTTGAGGTTTCCCTATCTAAAGAAACGTTGATTACACTTGGACATAGCTAGGAATCTTTTGATGTCTTAGTTACCTTATATATAATCCTCAGGAATTCTGCCTTGGTCTGTAGGTTTCTGTGTTCTGGTTTATCCCTAATATTATAGGCAGGAGGACTTTATCAGTATTTATTATACTATAAGTTACTTGCATCTTCAAGAGCAGAAATGAAATTTTTTTTTGTAACTATAGTACTGAGGATTTCATGGTAATAGATTGCCTAGGATATTATTAAATGAATGTGTTTTGAACAGTTGAGATGATGATTTCTTGCTTTAGGTTGAAAGAAAGTAGTAGAGAATTTTTATCCCAAGAAGATTCTGGATGGTCTCTGTGATTATTTTAATTCCTCTCTTCTCCATGTTTTACACCCATGAACTTCATCTGATCTGTTGACACAGAGACTTGACTGCCCTCCAACCATTAGAGCTCATATACCCTTCACCTTGGTTTTCAGGAAATGACTTTAACACTGTTGTAAGTGTGATGGTCTGGTGGCATTTTGGGGCCATTTTCAAAATGCAACCCAGAATTACTTCATCATACGCACTTAGTAGTGTAAACATGGCTTCTCAGCCTCTTTCGCCATGCCTGTTGAGAGTTATAATATTGGGCACATATTGCTGTCCTGGTGGATATGAAGCCTGCCTTTCCTTTTAAAATGTTTCCTGGAGAAAGCCAACAAAGCATTGTTGGGCATGTGGTCATGGTTCTGTTCCATGCAGCTCTGCCTCTAGTAAATGGTCTGCATTGAGGTTCTGATAAGAAACAGATCCATTAGGCTTACAGTTAGGTCCATCTTAATGGCACTGTAAAATAGTGTTTATTACAGCACACATCGTATTCTTTACAAAGACTTCTGGGAGAAAATTTTATCTGGTCCCACTGCCATGGGAGGTTGGCTAATTAGGAGAGAAAAGTTTTACTTTTATGAGCTACATAAATTTCATATATGTTTAGTTTGTGGGTATGTGCATATATGCACATATTTATACATGCATGCATTCATGCACTTCTCGCCATCTTTCAAGACTCATTTTAAATACAAATCTTCGGAGGGGGTTTCCTCAACTGCTGCTATGCAATTAGGAACTTCTTTTAGGACTCCCTCAACACTTTGTTCTTTAGCATTGTGGATTGCTTGTTGTGGTAGGTCAATGACTGCAACTCTCAGAGCTGATAGCAGATATTCTGAATAGTCTCTAGAACTTAGAGAAGGCTAGGTACATTGTCATCCTGAAGCTCTAAGGTTCTGTCAATATTTATGGTTACAAAGTTTGTTTTGTAGACATGTAAGTTCATAACACAGTATTTTGAAAGGGATAGTCATTTGTGGGCAGGGCCTTTGATATCTTAATGAAGACCCCACAAGTCTATTTCCTTTCTAGTGATATATATATATATATATATATATATATAAACATTATATACAATTATATATAATGATCAATAAAGTCCCATGTATATGAGACATTTACATATATGTATATATGTATGTTTATACAAGTATATAATTTTATTATAATATTAAAATAATATTATTATGATAATCTATATAATTATATAATATATTAATCATATAATATATTATAGTATTATATTATGTTATGTTATATATCATAATATTATATGATTAATATATTATGTAATTATATGGTTTATAATAATATATTTTTATACTATAATAAAATGATATAATTGTATAAACATTGTATAATATATTATATTATAAATAACATTATATTATTAGTAATATAAATAAATAATAATAAAATAACAATAGTAATAAGATAATAAAATAGCATTATATTATTAATTATATATAATGTTTAATTATATAATTGTACATTATTTTATATATTAACCAGGTAATATATTATATAATTATACATTATTTTATGTAATTATGTTATATAATTTCACATTATTTATATAATATATTAATATGATATGTTACTTGTATATTATATAATTATTCAATATATTATATAATATATTATATATACTATAATATATATTATTATATATATATAGTTATGCTACATATATTATATATACTATAATATATATTATTATAGATATAATTTGTCTCATATATATAATAATTTATTAATCAAGACATGTCATGAGACAGTGAATGGGAGAAAAAGAACCAACTTTTGGCTTGTAAGTTAGATTTGACCCACACCCTTCTCTTATAGCCCCACTGCTCTGAGAATAACGTGCTCTTTCGTGCTCTTAATGAGTCCATGACCAGGTCATTTTCATTTGGGGGTCTTGGAACAACCCTATTAGAGATAAAAACTCTACCTTTGTGATTTGCTTTTCAAAATAGAGTTCTTTTCTTTCTTTTTTTCTTTTTTCTTTCTTTCCTTCCTTCCTTCCTTCCTTCCTTCCTTCCTTCCTTCCTTCCTTCCTTCCTTCCTTCTTTCTTTCTCTCTCTCTCTCTCTCTCCTTCCTTCCTTCCTTCCTTCCTTCCTTCCTTCCTTCCTTCCTTCCTTCCTTCCTTCCTTCCTTCCCGATTTGGTTTCAATTTCATCCTTTCTTTAACTGCCTCATTTTCCTTTCTTGGAGCCATACAAAATTCAGATCTATCATGAGGCTGAGCTTTGGAGAACATAGCAGGAAGTCTGAAGCACTCTGCTTGTGTTCCTCCCTTCAGAAGGCAATGAAGGGCAGTGCCACAACATTCTCTGTTTGCCTGGCATGAACCATTAACCTCCAAGCCTGTGGGAGTTCACTGGACACTCAACAGTGTCACTGATGACAATGTAAAGCAGGACAGACCTGGGGCAATGGAGCTTGCATACAACTTTGAGTTTTGAGTCTCTGAGGTTTGAAAGATTAGGGAAGAGGACTATTGTAGGGCTCTGAACAGAAAATACGTGATTGCCAATGTTGTAGAGAAAGCTCAAGCTAATTTTAGTTTAAACTGAAACATTTTATAACATTTTCTAACAACAGACAAGTAAGCCACACACTCTGTATCTTGGACAGTATTTGTCTTATATAAACAACAAAAAATCCTCCCACCATCCTGGAAGCTAGGTTGTAACAAATTATTGTATCATGGTCTGGTTGGGTTTTGGAGTTCTAGGACTGAACCCAGGCCTTTGTGAATGCTACAGAAGAGGTCTGCCCTAATGTTATCATACTTTGCTTATTCTATATTGGTTAATTAAATTAGGCATTATTTATTTAATATGTTTTAAAAATATATTTATATGGGCCTTGTTGAAATTTTTCATGATTTTTCTCTTATTTTCTAATAGGATATTGCTTTGAAGAATTCGGACATCTTTATGTATTCTCTGTACTAGCTCTTTGTGAGATACGTAGCTTCAAATGCTTCTCTCAGTCTGTAACTTCTATAAAGTGGTTCCTCTTTTTGTTTTCTCTCTTTCTTTTGCCTCCCCTCATCACAGAATGAGCTGTTGATTGATGGCTGGTCTAGAGGGGATGGGGAGAACTTGGATGTTTGGAGTATACTTCTAAAGATATTTGACATAGGGGATGGAAGATGGATGGATTCATTGCTGGAGCATCAGGGTTTGTGGAGGTACTTGTTTTAAACACACTGTTTTTGAAGTTCCTCTAACCAGAAGGGCATGAGCCATCTTCAAAGAATAATATATGAGAAGAGGAATCTTTAGGGTGAAAAGCAAGCTAGAACATTGAGGTTGTTTATTTTCATCACCTGATTGCCATATATAGGCCAATGCTGGTGTTTTAATAACTACAGAAGTGTATAAAATTAAATAGTGAGGAAGCCACCTCCATTCTACAGTTCTGCTGCCAACCTGCTGTCAAGTGCCCCTCTGTGCATCATTCATTCATCTACTGATGCTGTGGTCATCAATAGGAACTATTATTTAAGCTTCTGCTGATTCAGGACAGTCTGCTTTACAATCCCTAATACTACCTTCTCTGCTTATCCAGTTACAACAATTATGCATTACAATCAAGTAAGTAGCACCGAACCCATAGATTTCCCCTAAGCACGAACCCCAAGAAATATATAGCTATGTGCAGTCTTTCATAAACTAAGCAGAAAATAGCCCATTTTGTGGAGATATAGGTACAAAAGTACTACGCAATTAGGGAATTCCAAGTTGAACTCAGACCTCTTGTTTCTGTGAAGACTACTTTTTAGAAATTGCCCACACTCATTTGCTACCTACTGTCTAAGGAAATGTAGAGAAGGTAATTTCATATCTGAGGAAGTTCACAACAAATAGTTAATGATATCCGTGGGTAAGTTATAGTATAAGTTCCCAGCAGAAATTGAAGGTATGTCAAACACAGTTCATCAACTCAATAACAAATAATCCTTACTGCATGTCTCAGTCTATTTGGGTTCGTATAATAAATATCACAGACAGGGTAATTCATTTAAACATACCAGAAGTTAATTTTCTCACAATTCTGTAGGTTAGACAATCTTAAGTCAAGATACCAGCAGGTTTGATTAATGGCTATGGGCTGTTCTCTGCTTCCAAGATGGTGCTTTTTAGCTATATCCTCCACAGAGGGCAATAGTGTGTCCTCACCTGGCAGGAGGCAGAGGGGTGGCAGAATGCTCTCGCTCTGTCCTCCTTTTTGTAAGTGCACCAAATCCTGCTGACAAAAGGGAAACACTCACAGCTGAGCCACATCTCAAAGGCCTAACTTCTTAATGCCACCTCACTGGCAAAACTTCCTTTTTGGAAGCTGCACATTCATGCAGCATGGCAGTTTGGAATGGGACAAATTCTTGATTCTAATTGAGCTTGAGCTCAAAGTCTGATTTCTGTGTGCACCAAAGTGATATAAAGCCAGTGTGTGTTTCCTGATGTAGTTCGTAAAACAGAACAAATTATCACCAACTCAGTCACAGAGTTATTGCCAAGAATACACAAAACAGGTGGGCCAGGTGGATGGCTCAGTAGGTAGTGTTTGCCTTCCATATGTGTTGGATCCTTTGAACTCACACAAAGGTGGACAGAAAGAACTAAAATCTACAAAGTTGCCCTCTGACCTCTACAAGTGTGCCAAATGCACACAGGCCCTGACTAAACCCCACATGTCACACATGTAATAATAAAAAAATTAAAAAATAAATAAAACCCAAACAGAATAAATGGAACATATTACATAAAGTAGACAGTATGATATCTTTATAAAGGCCAGCATCTAGGACAGGCTCCTGAAAACTAGAGTCTATGACTGCTTGTTTGCTAAAAGGGAATATATAATATTTATTAGTAATCACATGGGAAAGCCCAAGACATTTAGTGAATAGATCTCTAAGGAAAATAGTTAGGGAAAAAGGAAATGTTTGAAAACTTTTGATTCAGTACATAATATTTTTGTTCTACCAACTCTAAAAGCTATCTTCTAGACAACAGAAAACTTAGAAAGACTAATGTGATTACAATTTCAGTGAAATAATTATTTAAATTTGTGCCCATATTTTATAGTTAAAAATTGTTAATGTTCAGAGAAGAATTATATGAGAAGAAACCCAATCCTGAAATTTGGGTGTACTTGAGATTTTCCTTCCCAAATTTCCTTGTGTTTTACAAAATGACACCACAATAATAATTAACATTTAAGATCAGGTCTCCTCTTGAAGAATTCAGAAAATCGATTCCGCTGTGGTGTGGTCCCAGCAGGTGCTTTGGAAATGCTGGCTACATGTTGTTCTCTAAGTTCAAGCAAACACAGATCAAAGAGTGCAGTAAAGTCCCCTGGCTTCCCTTTGGGCAGAGCCCTTCTGGGGGTAAGGTCTGGGCTCATTACAAATGCAAACTCAGGATCTTCTACAAGTCTTCTGTAGAGCCATACAGAAGTGAATTTATGTCAGTGTGCTGACGCTTCTGAAAACTTCTGTGGGGCTGAGACTATCTGCTGTATACAATGATTTGATTCCTGTTGAATACACGCACATGTAATACCACCTTTAAAAATGCATTGTGTAAGACTCCCTGCACTCAGCCCAAAGTTTGGCTATGAGTCTCAGCATCTGCTCTAATACCCTGCTGGGTAGATTCTTTCAGAGGCCCTCTGTGATAGGCTCCTATCCTGTTCCCTGTTTTCTCCCTCTTCCAATGTCCATTCCATTTGCCTTTCTGGATGAGGCTTGAGCATCTTACCCAGAGTCCTCCTTCTTACTTAGCTTCTTTAGGTGTACAGATTTTAGTATGATTATCCTATATTATGTGTCTAATAGCCACTTATAAATGAGTATATACCATCTTATGAAAAAAGGGGGAGATGAAAGACCTGGAGAGGAGAGGAACTCCATAAGGAAAGCAACAGAACAAAAAAATCTGGGCCTAGAGGTCTTTTCTGAGACTAATACTCCAACCAAGGACCATGCACAGAGATAACCTAGAACCCTTGCACAGATGTAGCCCATGGCACCTCAGTCTCCAAGTAGGTTTCCTAGTAAGGCGAACAGGGGCTGTCTATGACATAAACTCAGTGGCTGGCTCTTTGACCTTCCCTTGAGGGAGGAGCAGCCTTACCAGGCCACAGAGAAAGACAATGCAGACAGTCCTGATGAGACCTGATAAGCTAGGGTCAGATGGAAGGGGAGGAGGACCTCCCCTATCAGTTGGCTAGGGGAGGGGCATGGGAGGAGAAGAGGGAGGGAGGGCAGGATTGGGAAGGAATGGGGGAGGGCACTACAGTTGGGACACTAAGTGAATAAATTGTAATACAATAAAAATATTTAAAAATGCATTGTACATATCAGTGTGTGTGTTTTCCCAAAGAAGATGTTTAGGCATCTAATTTCCTTTTCTCTTACATTGTTTCATGGTATGTTTTACACAAAAGTAAAATGTCTCATTGAGGCAAGATTATTAAACCTTATTATGCTAAGATTATCTATAAAACCTATTTCGTTCTTGTTCTCATTAGAGTGAGATTAGGCCCAATTTCTAGTCTTTTCTCTTTGCAGACATCACAGTGCTTCTAACCATTATTCCCTCCTACATTTTCTGCCTCATTTTCTCCCTTTTGTCCCTCTGCTAATTCAATTACATATATGTTGGACTCGTTGATATCACTGCTTGACCTCAACTGAACCTCGGACGACTTCTACCGTTGTCTTCAAATCAGATAATTTCTACAAAGCTCTCTTCAAATTTAGTAACTCTCCTTTCTGCTCTCTCCAATTTTCTGCTAGCCCTCATAAGACTAAGTTTCTCTGATGTTAGATTTGATTTCATTCTCTTTTATAGTGTTTTTATTTCTTTACTTTCAGGATGACACACCTCATTCGTTCTCTCATTTCCCTTTAAGCTCTTGGTGATATTCTTCATGATTGTTCTAAAATCCCTTTAAGTGCCATTTTCAGCATCTTAACTGGGGTATTTTGTATGTATTAATTATCCTTCTTTCCCATTTTCCTAAGAATTTTCTAAGAATTTTGTTGTTGGTAATTATTAATCATTAATTATTGTCGGTAATTATTCATCATAAAGAGGTTTAATAATTTTTTCCTTAAAGAGGGTTGAATTTTTGTTCTATAAATACTTAATAGACTGCTTGGTTTAAGTCATTGAGTGAGTTTGGAGTAGCACCTACTCTAGGGCAGGGATACATAGAAATTTTCTTTTTATGATCTCTTTTTACTTAATTTTTTTTGCACAACCCTAGATACATTGGTTTACACAATAAGTATACAAACAAAATATTTACAGACAATAAATTACAAAGAAATTAATTCTAAACAATTTTGATATGTATTTAGTTTCAGTATTAATTAAGATGAAAACAAACTCATGCTAATGAGGTGGATATGCTTGTTTTTGCAAAAAGAATAGAATCTTGTCTAAATATCTGATACTGTACAGCCTGAATCATTTTCATCATTCTTCAGAGTTGATTGGGATTTGATTCAGTACTGAAATGTCTTCTTCACATAACTATATTTGACAAAATGGCAGAAGAGTAGCTTAGGACCAGTTCAGAAATTTTTGAAAATTCCATTTTCATGCTAAGCCAAAATCCATTCAATAATTAAAAAAAAAAAAAAAAAGAAAAAGAAAAGAAAAATTCAAGCCAGTGATGCAGCACCAATATAAAAATCAAACACTTTGACATAATATATGCTGAGGAATGAGGGTAGAATAATATGAAATGTCTGTTTTCTTTAAGCCATAATGTTTTCATAAGAGCAGAAACATGTATAGCAAAGATGCCATCATTAGTAACACAGAAAACTCCAGTGGCTGAGCCCAGATGTTTCAGTCAGTGTGAATTGGCATTGGGTGGATTGGCAACTCCTACACTGTAGGTAGAAATGCTGTGTGCTTAGAACTAAGGATCCAGTGAGGTCCCAGAATACAGCATGGGCGAGCATGTCCAGAAACAACTCTGAAATGTTATGCATTTGGTTCCAAATCAGTTTTAGTCTGAAGCTTGCTCAGAAACCTTTCAACATTGCTAGGGTTTTCTGTAATCCCACAAGTTATGTAATTCCATGTTGAGTTTCAGAAGCTGAGTTCAGGTTGGGGAGATGGTTTATCAGGTAAAGTTCTTGGGTCCAGATCTCCAGACAACCAGGAAAAGAGTTGGGTGTGTCTATGCGAACCTGTAACCCCAGGGCTGGGAATAGGAGAGTGAGGTTCAGGGGGCTACCTGGGGCTTTCAGGCGGAGGTAGAGAATATGGCAGACACAGAGGAAGACACTTGACATCCTCATCTGGTCTCCACATAAGCATGCATGGATACACATGTCCACTACATAAAACATATGCATCAAATAGAAAGAGAGGGAGAGAAAAAGAGGGAGAGACAGACAGAATGACACACGGACAGAGGGGATGGGAGAGGAGGCTGGGCTTTAGGGCAGGAATGGCTAAGGATAGAACCGGAGAGAAGTATTTTAGATTTGACACACCACATGCGGTGCTGGTCGTCTTACTCATTTTATTTTACAACCCTATAAAAGTATAAAATCTATCCTTAGCTTATGGGCTATACAAAAATAGGCCATATTCTTTCTAGCAGTCTTTCTGATGTCTCAGTTAAATGAGTAGGATACCCGTGAGCGCTCCAATCTCACTAGTCTGAAACATTGTCTCTAAGTACCAGTCAAACACTTGTTTCTGTTCTCCTGAGAGTCTTGCTCCTTCTGCTGGTCTCACGGAATCCTGCTCTTGTTCCGCTAAAGCCCTATGGAGAGAGTACATCTCTCCCACCCTCTCCCAATTTCTGGACGACTCTCCTTTTATGTTTACAGGACCCCACACAATATAACTCATTCAGAACAGTGAATGTCAGTGTCTGTCTCCTTTAGAACCATCTTGGTCTGCATGAGCTCTAGACCTTCCCTGTCCACAGGCATAGATCATAGATGGATTTAGGGCACCTCTTATGTAATTCTCTCACGTATCACTCAATGCCTAAAAACAATTGCAGCACACATGCCTTGGTTTTGTGGCTTTTTATGTCAAGAGGGTAAGGCTAATACTGATGTGATCACCATTTCATGCTCAGAGATGGAAATCTCACAGGAGTTTCTGAAATAATGTCTCTGACTATATCTCTTACTACTTCACATGACTCCTTAGCAGACCAAAGATTAAAAACAAAACAAAATAAAACAAACAAAACAAAACAAAACACCTCATAAAGCTTTGTGGTCAAGCTTATTTTATAATCTGCTACTCATTTGCCTTTGCTGCATCCTCTAATCATGAACCCTGTGCTTCAGTCTTACTGAACCGTTAACTAATGCTCAAACACATCCTTCATGCCTCTGTGAGTTCATTCCAGTTGTAATGTGTTAACGCCCTTTGTTCACTCATTGCCTGACAGAATCTCTCTTATTCTTCACCTTCATGTCACTGCTTCTGAGCTTATGTCCTGATTGCCTCTAGGGAAAGCTGCCTGCTAAACCTGCTTTCATACCTTAAGTTTGCACAGCCTTAAAATGCTTCTCAAGCTGTACATTTTTCAGGCTGCAAGTTCATATTCTCTCTTAGTGAGTGAGGAGACTCCATTATTTCACCCAAGTATAAGACCACAGAATGTGGTGAGAACACTGGTCTGCTGGACTGCACATTCCTTGCTACTGTCTAAAGGGTGTCCCGATTTGAAGAACTAATTGTCAATGTACAGGATTCAGACATAGTGTTGTCAGATATGATGTTTCAAGAGAAGCTAGAAATATGTACTTCTTTTATATTTTTAATTGCACACACACACACACACACATACACACACACACACACACACCATGAAGCCAAACAAAATTTCTGTATATGAATATACCATTTTAATTAAATGTAAAAAAAATTAATCTATGCTCCAGAATTTTTTTGAAATAAAATTTCAATGTGATGATTTAAAAGACACAATACATTTAAAATTTTGATGCACTCATTTTTTTTTTGTCATAAAGAATATAAAACAGTTCCTCTGCTCCTGGACTTGCCTGCCCTAGCATCTCCATACTTGGAACTGGACATGATCCTTGCCTCAGTTCCTCAGCTCCTCTATCTCTGACCTACATGCCCTACTCATTTTAATGGTCACTATGTCCTAGACCTAGTAAGAGACCCCAGCTCCATCTTGGCACTTTGGGCCCTCTGTCTCTGTATATGTGACACTCAACCACTCCATGTGGTCACCATGGCCCCAGATGCAGTAAAAACCCTGATCCCCTCAGGTCTGCTTCCTTGAGATGTTCACATGCTGCCATGCCTGGCTACCTCGCCTTAGGATCATACAGAAGTGAGCTACAAACTCACATGAAAGGACAACCAACATTTTAAGGCTAGCTGTACAGGTTCCACCATGAAAACACAAGCAATATGAAAACCAAGACAATATGCCCCCATCAAAATACTGCCCAAGGAGAACAATTTATATGAAAGTCAAGACACAGAATTCAAAGTGCAGTAGAAACACTGAGAAAACACAAACTGAAATGAAAGAAGTGAAAAACTCAGTAAGTCTAAAAGAAATCTTAATGGAAAGCCTCACCATTATCATGACATAAAATATCAAGGCTTGAAGACATGGTAATGGATTTGTTCACTCAGAAAATGATATTAAAGAAACTCACAGACTTGAAGATTTCATGTGCAAGAAATCTGAGCCACCATGAAAAAAATCAAATCTACAAATCATGGGCAAAGAAGAAGGAGAAGAATATAGGCCAAAGATACAGCAAATATTTTCTATAAAATTAAAAAAAATGAATTTCTAAAATCTAGAGAGACACTGTAATGAAAGTATTGGTTTCTAACTGTATTGAAAAAAAAAGATATCAGGACTCAAATATATAATAAATGACCTAGACAAAAAAAAAAAAAACCCAGTTATGTTATGTAAGTATGTTTTTGTTTAATTCTAAGAGTGGGATTTTAGCTGGGCTTTAGTTTGGCCACAGCTGATAATTGCCTCCTTCAGGGTGTGGTCTTTGCTATCCAGTAATGGCCTGCCTTGTGCAGCATGGAGAATGGAGTGGACTAGGAATCTGTGGGATATAAATACGAGAGCCCAGAAAGAGAAGCTGTGGTGGCTTGGAGGAGATAGATGTGTTTCCATATTGTGGCTTGGAGGAGACTCCTTGCTACATTTGCTGTTGACAGAGACTGGTATAACCCCAAAGAACCCCTCAACCCTAAACAGTGGGAGAAGTAAAGGGCTCTGCTCTCTCTCTCCCCACTAAGCTTCTCTCTCTTACCTAAGGTTAAAGGGTTGATAGAAGGGAGGTAGAAACTTAAATACCTCAAATAAAATAGAGTTTAAGATGAGTCCAACAAGATACCATCCCAGAACAACAGGTATGTAAGACACCAAAGAGACAAGGCCTAAAAAGAAACTCCTTATGTCGTATTATATTTAAAAACTTAAGTCACAGACTAAAGAAAGTGTATATAAAAGTGTGGGAGAGAAGCTTCATGTCACATATAAAGCATTCCCGTTAGAATAACAGCTGGTTATTCTATGGAAACTTTCAAAGCCATAAAGCTTGGAAAGATGTTTCACAATTGCTAACCCAGACTATTATACCCAGAAAAACTATCTATTTAAGGTGAAGGAGAAATAAAACTTTGGATCATATAAGTAGACTTAAGGAACATCCGACCACTAGGCCAAACCTACGGCTAATACAGAAAGGTGTACTCTGGACTGAAGAGAATGATAAACACACTCAAGAGGCCATAGAGAAATAATGTAATACCAGGACATTTCACCAAAATAATCTAAGAGAACATCAGAAAATCAACAAAATAATAGGCATTAGCACACATATTTTACTAGTACATTTGAATGTTAGTGGTCTCAATTTCTCTTTAAATAGACAGACTAGTATAGTGAATTAGGAAACAAGATCCATATTTTTCTACCTCAAGGAAATACACATCATTCTCAAAGATATATAACAATCAAGGACAAGCAAACGGGACAAGGAGACAAACTGTTACAGATTTTCTAGTATCTAGCAAAATAGACTCTAAGCCAAGGCTAGTAAGAAGAGATAAAGAAATTGAGTTCATACTCATTATGGGACCAATTTATCAAGAAGACATTGCATTCTAAATAGATACACACCAGGCACAGGTGTCATCAATTTCACACAGCCATGGATTAGCCCCAACACAGTAATAGGGGGTTATTTCATTATCCCACTCTCATCATTATGTAGGTGATCCAGACAAAACTAAATAGAAAAATATTGGACTAATGACAGCATAAGTCAAATGAACCTACCAGACTTCTGTAGACCACTCTACTCAAATACGTATTCTTTTCAGCAGCCCATAGAATTTTCCTGAAAATAGACTATATATTATGAAGTAAAGCAAATCTCAACAAATACAGGAACCCTGAAATAACATCTTAGTTACTTAGTGGGTGGGTCACAGAATAAATAAAGGAAATAATGTCTTAGTTATTTTTCTATTGCTGTGGCAAGATACTGTGACCAAGGCAACTTATTTTTAAAAAAAAGTGTTTATTTATGGTTTATATTTTCAGAGGTTTAGAGTCCATGATCACTATGGCAGGGATCATGGCAGTAGGCAGGAGGCAGCAAGCCTGATGCTGAGACACCAACTCTTGAGACACAATCATGAAACACAGAGAGAACAGCTGGGAGGGGTGTGGGCTTTAGAAACCTCCAGGACCACTCCCAGTGACACATAACTCAACAAGGCTGCATCTCCTAATCCTTCCCAAACAGTTCCACCAACTGGGGAACACACGTTTCAGACATAGGAGCTTATGAAAGCTAGTCTTATTCAAGTGGCCACAACACTCTGTACTATGTTTGACCTCAATGACAGACTCATGGGGATGAAATAATATACTATGGAATGGTGAGCTAGTCAATGAGGAAATCAAGAAGAAAATTAAAAATGTACTAAAATTTAATGAAAATTAAAACTAAACATAAAGTCTATGGGATACAATGAAGCCAGTTCTAAGGTGAAATTTTACATGGCTAATTTCTAACATAAAAAACAGCTCTCAAATAATATCATAATAAAGCACCCTAACAACTTGGAAAAACAAGAATAAACTGATCTCCCAAAGAAAAAATGAAGAATAATTAATATCAAAGCAGAAATGATTAAAATGGAAGTAGAAAGATACAAAAAATTAACAAAATGAAGTGGTTCTTTGGGACACAAAACAAGATTGACAAACCCTTGGCTAAATTAACCAAAAGAGAGAAAAAAACAAATTAATAAAATTAGAGAAAATCATTAGAATATATCCTCCAAACTTATATTCCACTAAATTGGATAGTCTAAAAGAAATGGGTGGCTTCTAAATGCACATGATCTACCTAAATTAAACCAGGATGAAATAAATAACTTAAAATGTTCTCTATCCAGGAATTAAATTGAAGCTTTCATAAAAAGTCTCCCAACTAAAACAAGTCCAGGACCTGATAGATTCGTGGCAGAATTCAGCTAGATCTTCAAAGATGAACCAACAGAATGAGTAGCTGTTATGACTACTCAAATTATTCCATAAAATAAAATTATAAGGAATGTTTCCAAACTCGAACTTGATACTCAAATTGGGGAAAAAATCAAAACAACAAAAGAAAAATTACTGATCAATATTCTTAATGAACATAGATGCAAAAATTCTCTATAGAATATTTACATACTAAATTCAAGATCATGTCACAAAGACAATTCATCATAACCAAGGCACCTTCATTCCATTGGTTGTTCAACATTATTCATAAATCAGTAAATGCAATTCATCATATGTGCCCAAAGACAAAAATTACATGATTGACTCAATAGATACAGGAAACGTTTTAAGAAAATCCCTTCCCAGATTTTTCAGAATCTATTGACAACCAAAAGCTCAGTGGTAAGGGTGAGGACCCTGTGTGCCCTTCCCACATCTATAACTGCTTATTGACTATGCTAATTTTGTACAGGACTGACTTCACAATTGCAATGGCTGAGACACACTCAGAGGATGGCATTTTGCCGACTTTTGCCCATGTCTTTCAACTTCATTGTCTTCAGTTCCACACCCATTGCTGATCCCAACAGCTCCAAACCCAGGACACACAGACTGTCCTGGTTAAAATAGCCATGGGTCACAGCAACAACAAAAGTAAGCAAATCATCATATGTTACAAAAAATAGACAGGAATGAGAGAAAGGGAGTGAAATAGAGAGATGGAGAGAGAGAGAGGGAGAGAGAGAGTGTGTGTTAGTTTTGTAGGGAGGCAGGGCCACTCTAGACTGTAGCAGAGAAGAATAATCAATTTACATTATATAAATATTTGAAACTGTCAAAGAATGAATTCAATTAATAAAAAAACAAAATGAACAAACCCAAAACAATTTAACAAATGAACAAACAAACAAAATAACCAAAACCAAACCAAATCAAAACCAAAGACATTGCTGGAGCAGTATATCAGGTCAAGTCCATGCTGAGCAGGGATTTTCATTTTTCTGCATTAGATGTGACGCTCCAAAACTAACTTTTGTTTATGAGTTCAAATACGTTTGAAATTTGGAGGGTCTAAGCGGCCATTCCGAGTCTGCCATGACCACGTTCCACAGTATTCTAGATGAATGACAGTGGCCACAAAGAGTTACACATCTCACAGAGAGGATCTCTGCACCAGCAAGTGAGTGATTCAGTTCATTGCCAACCCTTCACTTTTCTGAGCGGCTTTCATTATATTAAACACATCCAATCTCCCTGGTAAGTGTTCCCATTGATCCCTTGGAATCCTATGGACACATCTAATTTCTCTCTTCTTGATGATGCTAACTATTTCAATAAAGCCACCCAAAGTCTCTTCTGATCCTAAGTCTTACAAATTCCTTGCACACAGCAAAAACTTCTCATCTTCTTTTCTTTCATCAGGGTCTCCAGATGTGACATTTACTCCAGACTGACTCTGATATTAAAATATAAATGGAATCCTCTGGTAATTAATGGACAACATGGCACACAAAGGCCGAAAAAGTAGATATGCAGCCACGAACAGTGACCATGCCCTAAAGCTGAGTTTCCTGCTCAACTCCTGCACCTCTATGTATCTGTGTGCCACTAACATGCCTTCCGTATTTGTTTGTCTAAGTTTTTCCTTAAACATGTTTCCTTGCTCTATGCAGTCACAGTTGGTGAATTAACTTAAGTGCAGGTATGGATATTTCTTTCATCTCATTTTTTTGGTATAATATATGGTCTACTCTTCTAATTCACTTAATGATTCTGATCAATTTTAACTTATCTGTTCATTCTTTCAGTCACTCAGCAAATACGAATCAAACACCTATTCTGCAAGCATCAAGTATTGGACTGATAAAGGAAAAGCTTCTTGGAGATTAATTTAGCTATTTATCATATTCAAGCTTTATATCACTTTTGATTTTCCTATGATTGTGATAATATGAAAAGTAAGTTGTTTTTTCCATTTTTCTATTATTATTATTATTATTATTTCATTTTATTCACTTTTTATCCCAGCTGTAGCCCCCTCCCTCATCTCCTCAGGTCTCATCCTTCCTCTTCTTCTTCCCCCTATGTCCTTCCCCTAGTCCACTGATAGGGGAGGTCCTCCTCCCCTGCTATCTGACGTAGCCGATCAGGTTTCATCGGGACTGTCTGGATCCTCTTTCACTATGGCCAAGTAAGGCCATTGCATCAGGGGGTAGTGATCAAAGAGCAGGCAACTGAGTACAGTAACTGCCCTTGCTCCCCTTACTAGGGAATTCCCCCCCCCCCCCATGAAGACTAAGCTGTCCATGGGCTATGTATGAGCAAAGCGTCCTCTCCATGCATGGTCCTTGGTTGATTCATCAGTCTCTGAAGGCCATACTGGGCCCACAGTTCTTGGCCCTGTTGCTCTCCTTGTGGACCTCCTGTCCCTTCCAGGTCTTTCTATCTCCCCTTCTTCTATAAGATTCCCTCCACTCTGCCCAAAGTTTGGCTATGAGTCTCAGGATCTGCTTTGATACATTGCTGGGTAGAGTCTTTCAGAGGCCCTCTGTGGACGGCTCCTGTCCTGTGCCCTGTCTTCTACTTCTGATGTCTATCCTGTTTGCCCTTCTGAATGAGAATTAAGCATCTTCCCTAGGGTTCTCCTTGTTGTTTAGCTTCTTTAGGACTATAGATTTTAGTACATTTATTCTATATTTTATGGCTAATATCCACTTATAAGTGAGTATGTACTGTATGTGTCTTTCTGGTCCTGGATTACCTCACTCAGGATGATCTTTTCTAGTTTCACCCATTTGCCTGCAAATTTCATGATTTCCTTGTTTTAAATTGCTGAGTAGTATTCCATTTTAAAAATGGGGTACAGAGCTAAACAAAGAATTCTCAACAGAGGAATATTGAATGGCAGAGAAACACTTAAATGCTCAAAATCCTTAGTCATCAGGGAAATGCAAATCCAAACAATTCTGGGATTCCATCTCACACCCATCAGAATGGCTAAGATAAAAAAACTCAAGTGACAACACATGCTGGAGAGGTTATAGAGAAAGGAGAACCCTCTTCCATTGCTGGTGGGAATGTATACTTGTACAATCACTTTGGAAAACAATCTGGCACTTTCTCAGAAAACTGGAAATAGTGCTTCCTCAAGATCCAGCTATACCACTCCTAGACATATATCCAAAATATGCTCAACTATACAACAAGGACATTAGCTCAACTATGTTCATAGCAGCTTTATTCATAATATCCAGAATCTGGAAACAACCTAGATGTCCCTCAACCAAAGAATGGATACAAAAATTGAGGTACATTTACACAGTAGAATATTACTCAGCTATTAAAAACAAGGTTTATTTCCAAGGCCACTTCCTTCTCATAAGGCTGACTACCAAGTCCAGCTATCAAAGTATTGAAGCCCATTATCAAAAGTCCCCCTTTAGTTCACCTAATTAACACGCCCAATCAAAATATACCAACGCATCCTAGCCTATTCTAACATAGACCTCCCTTTTTTCTCCTCTTAAAAATTACACCTACAAGGCTATTTGCTGCTGTTTTTCTCCCTAAATCAGAAAACAGCCATTTTAACTTTTCTTTTCTGCTTAATAAATGATCTCTGTGAAAACAGGCGTTTGGGTGTGGTTTGTGCCTAATCCAGGGTATGAAGGGGGAAGCCATGCTGTGTGGGGTCTCCTCACACCAAGAACTAAGAATATTATTTTGAATCATAATACAATGGAAAGAAAAAATGAGGTTTAAAGATTGAAAGGAAACTAAAAGGTCATTAATATAAACAATGAAATTTTTCATGTGAAAAATCTAATATGTACTTATAGCCATTGAAATGAAAAGCAGAGAACATTGAGGAAGCTGCCTATAAAACATTCATGCAAAAATTTAAAAATTATATGTGTATCATTAACGATTAGAAACTGTGATATAAAGTATATTACTATTATGGTGTGACTTTTCCTGGAAGAATGTGAACAAATGTCAGTTTACAACAGGTAGGATGCTGATGACAATCCCACACATATATCTAGGTCAGTTAGTGAACTTATCAGGGTTACTTGCAGAGTGTGCATAGGGAGTTACTTCTTTTTCTTCTTTGTTTTTTTTTTTTTTTTTTAAAGACAAGGCTTCTCTGTGTAGCCTTGGATGTCCCGAACTAGCTTTGTACAACAGGCTGGCCTTGAACTCACAGAGATCTGCTTGCCTCTCCCTCCTGAGTGCTGGGCTTACAGGTGTGGGCCACTGTGCCCAGCAAGGGTTCACTCTAAATAGCATGGATGGCTCAAAAACATTGCATCACCCAAAAGTCCAACTCAGCAGCGATGATGACTCATTAACTCTATCATTGAAGCTTCCTTTAGAAGCTGCTAGCAGCTCTGCTGATGAGTGTTCCTTCTCTAGCAACTGTTACTCCTTAAATAACCTTGGGAGGGGCCTTGTGAATCTTGTCAGTTTCAGAAACTTCCTGAGAATTGTAGTTGCTTACTTTGTGGGTTATTGTAATTTTCATTTGCTTCCAAAATTTTAATGATCCTCTCTCTAGGATGAAATGTTTGAACTTGAAAGAAATTTGTAAATAATCATTATTTGTAACAGTGTCAAGACTGTAAGTGGCTTAAGGATACTATATGCAAGGAAAATTATAAATTATCAAGAACCATAAAAGAAAATCTAGGAGAAAGGCTTATTTTGTTCATGGATAGTAAAATCCAGAGTATAAAAAGGTATCAGTTCTGAGAAAAACAGTGCAGGGTAAACAGTTATGCCGGAAAAGGACTGCACCATGGTCTAAAGAATCAGAGGTAAGGATCTCACAAGGCTAAGGTTTTATGGGGGGAAAAAGTGGCTTGATGCTGAAGGAGATGAACAGTGTATACAATGAAATTCAACAATGGTAAAACAAGTAAGTGCAAAGTGATTTCAATTATGTAGACTTTTAAAATACAAAGGTGAGGAATATGAAGGCTACTCCATTGCTCTCGTGTATACAGTCAGGATGGCATATTCAAATGGGAAGAGGCAAGGAGAGTTTGAATAATGGTACACAGGGATATGAATAGGTTAAAGGAAGAGCAAAGATGGTGAAGCCACCGGGAACAACAGCTGCATGTAATTGGTGCAGCCCCTAGGATGAAGATAGGAGGCAAGGCACTTAACTCTAACTCTGGGAATGTCCAGAGGCTGTAGTTGTGGCTTCTGGTTGAGCAACACAAGTGCTAAACAATGGCTCACTGGAGAGAGATCTGGGCAATAAATATTGCAATTTTTATTCTCCTCCCAAATCTCTAGGCACTTGCTGGTGCCTGCCATTGGCTAGTTCCCGTTGAACTTCCAAAAAGCAGTGATCCTGCAAAGGCCAGCAGCACATTGCTCAATGTGGGTGGAGAAGGGCAATGAATAGAATTCAAGAGCAAGGAAAGTGTATCCAGATTACTTTCCACACAGTTTCCACAATGACAATGGAATCTTGCAGATTCCGTTTAGAGGTGGGAATCAGTGGTGAGAACTAGATGTGATAGAATTCAGAATAGGGCTTTTTAAGAAAGTGTCTTTTCCTGAACTAAGTTGAGGAAAAAAAATTGTGACTTGAGAATATGTCCCTTGGTGGTCAAATGTGTATGCCTATGTCTTGGTAGTCTAGCTGTATACTCTCCCTCAGCTACCTGTGTGTATACCTAGGTAACTTCAGTTACCAAGAGTTACTGAATTAGACCCAAACTGTACCCTTATTTCATTCTTTCTACCATGGATTAACTACTGGGTAAAAAGGACTTTTGTGCTAGTGTCTTTATTTGGCTTTCAGACACATCATCATCAAACAGATAGAGTGCCTTCTGTATAAAAGACAGGGTAGTCACAGTAGAAAGGCAGCTGAATGGGACAACCTTGATCCCGAGAGTAATTTCTTCCCCAACATTTTCTCTCTATGGACACTTGACTTTCTGTGTCCTTTCTTTGTTCTTTTGTTACGTCTTGAGTTTTCTTGATCAGCTTGATCTTGGGAACTACCATTCTAGGATTCTGGGCACTGGAAGCAAAGGTTAAATAACACGTGGGTGTTTATCCAGAGGCCTCATTCTTAACTACATCATGCTTTTGCAAGAGGGAGGGAGGACTCAGCATGTGGACTTATTGCCTTGTTATTTAGTTTATGCTTGTTACTCCGCACTGAGTGGCTTCACGCTGAGAAGTGCCATTAACAGAACCAGAGAACTGAGCATATTTATAAAGTGTGATCAGTGTAACCCTCAGCACATTCGCTTGAGGACACATAGCTTATGGTGATTAACTCTTGCAGCTCCAGACTCACACCCGGATGTTAGCCAGAGGCTGCAGTTTTGACCTTAACTCTTTCTGCCTTCATAGCTATGAAACCTACCCATGCAGAAAGAAGGGAAATGAAGAGGGGAAAGCATGGAGTCCCATGGGGAGAGGGCAGTGTTTTGCAGTGTACACAATCCTTCTTGAAGGTATTTATATATTAGTATCCCTAAGGACTATAAATATGCCATGTGCTCTGTAGGTTCTCTTGCCTCAGAACCTGCTGGTTACAGTAAACTCAGCTTAACTGCTTCCATCCTCCACACCCCTTGGTTCTCTGGCCTTTCCAGTTGTGTCACTAATTTACCCACTCAGAACTCAGACAGACAGATAGATAGATAGATAAATAAATAAGTAAGTAAATAAATAATATCCTACCAGGTGTAGGTTCATCCGAGAGCAAGAAATAGCTGCAGAGGACCCAAAGAGCATAGCAGGTCTAGTCAGACATAGTTGCTTTGTCCGTTTTAGCATAAATATAATAAATACTATGGACTGTTTGGGGGCTTTATGTAGGACCCTGAATTCTAGTCTCTCCTAATGGCTGTTCAATTGGACAGAATCTCCTAAAAGTAGTTTAAACAGCATTTGAAATATGAAAATTGGCATTTTAAAATAAAATTTGAAATGGGAAGAGATTCTGAGTGAGCATAAGTGGACAGACACTGTATACTCATTTTCTTTATGGGGATAAAAACGGGAGTCTGTATGAAGGATGCTCCGAAGATACACAGAAGTTTCCCAAAAAGAAAAGAAAAGAAAAGGTGGCCCAGGTTGGTGCAGCCCACATTCTATGCGAGTCCATGCCCACCTGCCACCCCATTCACCTTTAGGGAAAACCGTAAGGTACCGGGTAGTCACACTTCCAGAACGTGAAAGTAGATTGCTGTTGGCTATACTTAGTGGCTCTGGAAGCCAGCTGCAGATACTGCCCTACAGAAAGCACGACTACGCCGAAGCTTCTGTAGCTGTGTGAGCATCTCCCTCAGCTCTCTCAATAGCCACCTTTCCCTGCCTGCCTTAGGGAGCCATGGTGGCTGGCCACGGTCAGCATGAAGCAAATGTGAAGCTCTGCTTTCAAGAATGGTTTCCATGGATGCCACCGGACCTTGGCTCCCAGAGGCACGTGCAAGCATTTGCATCTGTTTTTCCACTTGGCTTGCTCCTTCAAGCCCAAAGCAAGAGTCTGGGGATTCCCATCTGGGCTCTACCTATAATGGGTTGTGTGACCTTGAAGCAGTTTCTTAACCTTGGGGTCTTGTTTCTTCAGCTGTAAAATGAGGGGGCAGCATTGGGTAGTCCCAACAGGCCTTCTAGCTTTGCTTCTCTGAATTTTGTGAGTGTAACATTTCATGTTTCTTTTTTGTATCTTAACACCCTTGGCTTGCCAGCTAGATGAGTTGTGTAAAAAGATGTGTCTGTAAAATAGCTGGGCCTGGACATAACGACTGTTGAAGTTGGTCCAGTTCATGCCAGCACTTGTACCTTGCTTCATTCTGAAGCTGAAATTGACTCTTGTCAAATATCTGGAAGAGGCACACACATAATCAGACATCCAAATGTGGAGTTGGCCTCAAGGGTGCCATAGACCCAAGCAGCCCTTACAGAATTAAGTATCTGAGTGAGGTCTTTTTTGAAACTTGGCTGCCAAACCTACCTGATCTTAGATGCTTCACCTTCAACTCCTAGTTTGCTGGGCCATCTTGAGGAGCAAAGGAGAAGCAAGACTATGATACCAGGAATAGCAACTCAGTCATGGTAACTTTGGATCATTTATTCTCATCTCTGGTCTTCTTCTCCAGCAAGGTTCTTTCTTTATTTTTTTTTTAATTTTTAATTTTTTTAAAATCTGTATAATGATCCAAAGCCAAGTGTTCAGCCCCTACCAGCATCCTGCAAAGCAACATGGCACACAATGCTGTTTTAGTGGTCTGTTTGCTGCTACAGCTACTGCTATTGTGCTGAACTTTCAGTTGGTATTGAGTCTCTTCAGATATCTTTATTTTGTTCTAACATTTTTTCTAGATTTACTGGCTAATATAAACTTTCAGTTTCTTGCTGGTAACAGAAACATTGGCAAGATGTAAAGGGGATTCTTGAAGTAGAAATCAAGAAACTCAAAGCACACAACCTGGTTGTGTTTGTGTCATTTAAAATGTCCTTGACAAATAAACCCATTTCTTGGGACACCTTTGTCATCCTGAACCTTCTGCTTAGTTGCATTGTCTGTGTGTTTGTCTCATCAGGAAATCAGGGGCGAGGGGTTTGAGTTGGAGGACTCTCCCTGTGTGCCAATGGCCAATGGCCCTGTGGGCTGAAACCTCAGGGAGAGCAGACAGTAAAAGGTCCAAATCTTTGGATGCAGAGGCTGGGAGGTGGGTGCCTCCTCAATCCTCTCCTGTCCCAGCAAGCAGGTGTGCCCCACCCTTGTCTCCCAACTAAGACCTGCCAAGTGCCTATTGACACATTGTGTGGAAATAAAGGTGGTGGGCGAGTAGCTGCTGATTCTAATGGCAGCGTGGGTAGTGGAGGCGGACCAGTCCCGGCAGAGTGACAGCTGTGGTACCCAACACTGTCAGTGCAGACACTGACGGCCTCTGTTCCCCAAGTCTACCCACATTTGTGCACCCTGTCATTGCAGGGTGACAAGCCCAAACACGGGCTTCGCTTTCTTATGCTAATGCTTCGTAATGACAGCTTTCTCAGCCCACCAGGTGTGACAGCCGCCATAGGCAGCCCTCCGCCCCCTGCTTCGGTGTTTTCCACCCCAAGCCCTGGGCCCCACTCAGGACTGAGCCAGCTGGAGGCCAGACTTCTCTTCTTCCAGCATGGAGCATCTTGGACCTATGGGGAGCCTGTTCTGGTGGCATAGATATTAATGCTGAAATAGGTCACCATTGGCCCCTTTGCATTTGTCTGTCTCCAACTCCTGCCATCCTTCCTCTTTCGTACTAACACAATCATCTAAGCACATTGCAACAGAAATCCACACCCCTCCCTGCCTTTGATGGCTGGAACAGATCTGCTAGTCCACGAGTGAAAATTAAGTGGATCAATGATTGGAGACCCATGTGTATGAAAGCACTCTTATCTGTAAATAAGTGTGGATCAATCCCTGGGCCATCAGTCTCACATGAGAAGCCCTGTCTTCCGAGCATGTATTGTCTCACAAAACTTGCCCAAAAGATTCTGTTGTCTTCTTGGAAGAGCAGGAACTGCACAGCCAATGCTTTCTCTAGTGCTGCCCTCCCCGTTTCGGTTCCCCTCAGTGTTATCTGGCTGATCCAACAGCTCTGTTCTGTGCCAACGCTGGTTATAGTTAGTTAAATGTTTAACATGTGTGTCCCCAGGTTGTTCCAGCCTGAGGGCTAGAGATAAAAAAAAATCATTTAAAAAGTCTTGTTTTCTTTCTGAAAACTTGTAAGGGTTTCTCTTTATCTTTAAAATTTGGGAATTTCCTAAGATGCCTAAGGTCCATGTCTTTTTTCTTTAGGTAACTCCAGGGCTGTGTGAGCCCTCCCCATCTGGAAGCTAGACCAGAACACATTAGAGGCTCCATGAATACTTCCTTTTTTATTTTGAATCTTACTTTTGCCCATCCATTTTTCTTTCTCCTTTTAGTGATGCTCCAGCCAGCTCCTTGTGAAGTCTCCTGGATTCTTCCTATCTCTCTTATGATTTACCTTTTGGTCTCCTTTCACGAACTTAAATCCTACAGATTGTGTTTATGTTAGGGCTGATTTTTAAGCTGTTTCTTTTAAATGCTCACGAACTCAGACCTCAGGAGTCGCTCTTCACCTTTTCAAATCTCCCACTAAAAATTTAAATTCTGAAAATAGCACCCTTCCCACCAAGGTCATCTCTGTTCATTTGTATCTCTTTTAGATGGGACATTACTTTCCTACTATTACCTTTGTCTTTTATTGCTGCTTATTCTAATTCTTCTGCCTGAGGAGGGCTCACTTCCAGGTTTGTAGTCCCATATCCTTTGTCACATCCCTCCTTTACCAACCCACTCTTTTGTCTATAGACCTCCTAAATCCTACATTTTCCTTGGGTCTCTATTAATTCCATCCACTCACCAGTTCTGTTGTGTTAGTTTACGTATTGGAACATGTAGAAGGAAAGGCCAAGCAGCCATTATCCCAGAATGCCCAGTGGAAATACTCAGGCCACAGGATAAATTCCTCTGCTCTCAGCCTACCCCACCGGCATCCCTCGGAGTCCCCATCTGTGGCCTTTCCTTTCTCAAAAGTGTGGCATTGCTTCAGTTAGCTTTCTGTCACTATTACAAAATGTCCATGGTAAGCATCTCATTAAAAAAAAAAGATTTCTTTGAGTTCATGGTTGTGAAGCTTCCAATCTATGATCCTTTGGCCCAGTTACATCATGATGGTAGCACCAGAACAAATGCTTTCACCTCGTGGCCATAAAGCAAAAAGAAGAGAAAGGGATGTGGGTCCCATAGTGGCCTCAAGAGCCCATAAGAACTTCCCACAAGGCTTACCCTTTTAATGCTCTACTACCTACTTATAGTGTGACCTTGGGAACCATGTTTTCACCACATAGACCTTTGGGGGACATTAACTATCCAGGTAATATCAGATGGCACCTCATATGCTTTTCTTGGTGACCTTTAGATTTTCAGCTGTTGCTTTCTTTTTTCCAATGCTGCCCTCTCATAGATGACCCTCCTGTCTTTCTGCTGCTGGTCTTTCTACACCCTTTATACACATATCAGCTGCCTTCCAGAGGCAGAAAGGTCTTGGCCCACATTCCACACTTATGTTCAGCCTCAGGACAAGTCCTCATTTGCTCTGTTCTGGCAATTCTGGAAGAACAATGTTGTTCAGAGCTGGCCATTCCTGATGAGGCTTGTGACTGTAGATGGGGGCCAGGGAAGTCTCTTTCCACATGTGTTGGATCAGAGAATGGACAAAAAAGTGTGTTAGAACATGGTAGCAAAGATAGAGGTGGAGAATTTGGTGCTAAGTGAAATAAGCCAGGTATAGAAAGATGTAGTGTCTGATCTCACTCACGTGCGGAACCTGAGAATGTTGGTCTTGCCCAAGTTGAGAATGGACTGGTCTGGGTTATAAGAGAGACTCAGGAAAGTAGAAGGAAGTGAGAAATGAACTAATGGATGACGAATGGGTGTTTAATTTGTAATATATGGTTAACAAAATCTGCTGTACTGCTGAATGATAAGATGGTGCTGGATGACAGTGATATACTGTGTATTTCAAATAGCCAGGACAGATTTTGAGTTTCCATCATAAACAAGTAATATTTGAGGAGATAGATCTGTTGAGCATAACTTACACATCACACAATGTTCATGGGTATTAAAACATCACACAGTACTGCACAATAGTATTTGTGTGTCAATTAAAAGAAGTTTAAGTATAAAAAGATCCCTATGTCTCAATTTAGTTGTTTTTCCCTTCTCTATCTGGTGTTTTTAGGCATCTGAAACCCGTGGAGTACACAGTGTTGCAAAGAGGTTGTTGTTCTGGGTGTTGTAATTAGAGTCAAATACTTCTTTGTTTCACAGTAAGCTTTTAGTGGCAAAAAATAACATTACCATGACAGGTTAGATGGGAACGTTACTGAGGGATCGGTGACAGGAACTGACTTCAAGAGATAAATAATCTTCACTTCACATGGCAACCTAATGACAGATGAACACAGATGGTGTTAACCCTCCACCTGGAATTCTGCTCCAGTCAATCAATCATTGATGTGTCAATCAGCACCTATTTATTGATCTCCTGCTTTGGCTAAGAACACAGATCTTGGAATTAGTTGCCTCAATTCTAAATCCAAGTTTTTGAGGCCCCAGTGAGTTATCCTCAGAAAAACTCCCAGACCTCTCTTAGCCTTGATTCCCGTTCTTTTCTAGGAAAGTCAAGGCACATAACTCAGTGGCCTGTGCAGGGACAGATGAGGTGTAGTAGTAAGGGTCATAGGAAGAGTCAGCTGGTACTGCTGTTTTCTTGTGGTTGTCACTGTCACTGTGGTTGCTATGGTGATGGTAGAAGGGCAGAGCATCTCTAGGTGTTCCAAATTTTGCGGGAGTGTTCCTTTCCCCGACTGCTTTTATGGTGCGGAGTGGATAAGGCAAGCTTGAAAGAGATGTCAAGGTGGGTATTATTGTGGCTTGGATATGAAATGTCTCCCATAGCTTCATGCATTCAGGATTTGGTTGCCCACTGATGGGCTTTTGGGATGAAGTGAGATTCTGAGGGCTTTGACCTACACAACAGATGACTCTCATGATGGATCTATAGTACAAACGTTTAAAAAAAAAAGCCTGAAATTGCAGCCTGAGTCTGTAATTCCAGTGCTGGGGAGACTGAGGCAGGTAAACCCATAGAATGTTGCCAGTCCAGCCATTCAGTGACCTACAGGTTCAGTGAAGGTCTTGTCTCAAAAATAAGGAGGAGATAGACGGAGGAAGACTCACCTGTCATTTGCCCAAAGCACCCCCAAAGAAAAACATTGTCTCCAGAGTTAGCTAGTATAAATTCAGCTATTTTTATCACCAGGTATCATGTAGAGCAGGAACTGTTTATGTAACATTACTCATCACCATGATGAATTTCATCATTATTATCTCTTCATTTCAGGATGAGCCTGTACAAAAGTTTGCTGTTGTTACTTTATTTTCACTTGGTCCCTTGGAAGGTTTGTAACTGCCTTTCTTTTATTAAAAAAAAAAAAAAAAAGCACTCCTAAGCTTCTCCATATTAGAAAAAGTTATCACCAAGTCCCTTCTTCCTATTGGTTGTCTATTCCCATAGACTCCTCCCCACTAGAAGCATGGTGCAAACACTTTATTAAGCCATCTATTTTCCCACTGCCCCTGAAGAACGCTCGACCACATTTGGGTCATCTTTTTTCCTCCCTCATCCGTCCTTCCACGGCTTTTGATTTCACTCAGAACAACCTGCTTCTAAAGGAAGCAGTCTTTCTTTCCCTGAACCCCATACTTCTTGTATGCTGCACCCCTTGTGTGGAGAGAGGGATTCTTTAAAATCAAAGTCCTCTGCAGGCACCAGGATAGACAGCTGCAGCCCAGGTCCTTCATTCCATAGGAGCCAACATCGAATAAGGGGAGGGAGGAGTGGCGAGTGAGTAAGCCTTCCCCGTATGCTTTATTGGTATGGGGGCATGCACAGGGAATTGTGAGGCATCTGAATGACAACCTGGCTTTTGGGGCTTTCTGTGGGTCTGCCTGGGTATTGTGTGATACCGGCTTTATTTTAATGTGGTCATAATTTATGAGTTCAGAATTTAAAATTCTATCCAAATCCATCAGAGTCTGAATCCACTCACCCTTGGCAAAACGTGAGTATGTGTTTTTAAAGCAAACGACTTGGAAAGTTTATTTAAAAAAAAAAAATCTCAAAAGGCATTTTTGACATCAAATAACTCACGAAACCCAATGTTTTTGTGATTTAAATGAATCAGAAACATATGGATTACATTTTCTTTAAATTGCTCTCAATATTAAAAATCAAGGGGGAAAAAAGTGCCCAGGGCCAAATGTGTTTTAGGGGTTTTTCCAGGACAAAGTATGGTCGAAACTGAGCTGGGGTGGTGAACAGCACCCGCAGCGGTGCTGGGGTACCCAGGCCTTGAAACTGCCACCCAACCGGAGGCTTAGTCCCAGAGCATCTATCCTCACTCCGGGTGCCAGGCAACCACACAGGCTCCCAAACACACTCCTAATAACAAACACCAACACCGAAAACTATCTGCTCATTTGCAGCTAGCCAAAACCAAACAACACGCATCAAAGTTGGACTAAAGATGTCTCTCTTTTTTTTTTTTAAGTTCCCCCCTGCAGGGTCTGAAAGTGGTTAAAAGAGGAATTACTTTGGAATAGGGAGCTGTTTCAAGCATTGTTCAAAAGTGGGCAGAGATGGGTCCTCTAGCAGCCCGGACACCTGGAGCAGGAATCCAGCTCTGTTTCTTCCCTGGGCTCGTGTGTCAACCTTAGTTTAGTTGTGCTTGTTTGAAAACAAGCTGGGGGAAACCAACCCGAAAGACACGCGGGGGATGAACGTGGGATCTTAGGTCCAAGCAAAAGAGGTCTGGATTTCAGTTCCGTACTCCTTGTTCTGTGAATGCTGCCCTGCGGTACAGAATCAGCTTGATATTCGGGGTGACCAAAACACATCTTAAAATGTGCAGTGTATACTTCATTTGGGTATGCCTCTTTCATCTCAGTTTTTAATTTTTCTGATGGAAAGATTTGAATGTCCAGTTTTGCTTTTCAGTGTTAAAATGATGGACCTTTTCTTGCATTTGCCGTCCCTTACTGTGACCAGGCCTTGGAGACAAAGAGGGTTTAGAAGAAAGAAGTCAGTGTAGATTTGCTGGCTTATTTCTAGCTGGTGCTCTCACAGAAAATTTCCATACTGCCTTCTGTCCCTTCTCTGAGTTTTAATTTCATGACCCACATATAGGATTTTTATTGTAGTTAGGGTTGAAATTTATTGTCCCTTTTTAAATCAGGTTTCACATCAGATCTATGAAACAGTTATAAATCTCAAAAAAAACCCTCAATTATTGGTTCAGCAAATATTTATTGAGTTAATACTATGTACCCAGTATATATTTACTGAAGCTGTATTTGTAAACAAGACAGTTCAGAGTGGGTGCGTACATGCATGGACAAACAAGATAATTGGAGGTGGCGATGAGGGCTATCAGGAATTCAAAATGGGATCAGTGAGAATATTAGTCTAGTTGAGTGACTGGGTGTGTGAGGAGGGGCAGGAGTGAGGGGACAAGGAAAGAGAGATCCTAAGACCCAGGCAGAAAGTGATGATCTCTGGGTAAATTGACGACCTTGTTGGTAAAGGCCTGGAGCCATGAACTGTCTCATCCCCAGAAGAAATACAATGAAGACTATGGCCTGGCCTCTATGCTGTAAAAGGCATTGTGTGGTATGTGGCCAGAGGGATAAGCAGTGCAGTGCATTGTCTTGTCAGCCATAACACTTCTTCCTGTGTTATTATAGACAGAGAAGCTTCTAGTCTCCATGAGAAGGACCTATTCACATTTTATTTAAAACTTTCATTTATTTTTCTGTTGTTTAAAATTTTCATACATAAACATGATACACTTTTATCAAACCCAAGTCTGTATACCCTTCATTCCAGTTCATCCCCATACCCCTACCACTTTTCTTTCCTCTCAACTTCATTGGTCTTTTTTTTAACCATTGATTTTACTTGGTGTCCCCAGTATGTTGTGTGTGTGTGTGTGTGTGTGTGTGTGTGTGTGTGTGTGAAAGAGAGAGAGAGAGAGAGAGAGAGAGAGAGAGAGAGAGAGAGAGAGAAAGGACATCTACTGGAGTGTGGCAGCCCTACTTGCATTTGAAAACAATTCTTTGGACTCTATTGTAAAAGGGGCTTTAAGGTGCAAGCTTTGTAACTAGAAAGGCCTGTTGATTCCAGGATGTATCATGCTTATACTTGCTTTGGTGGGGACTTTTTGGGCATGATGGGTCTCTTCGGGTTTCCACTCCCAAGAGTTGAGTTTTTCTGACCAGCATCTAAGGGGGGAGAAGCTTCTTCCCAGAACCTTTTCCAGTGGCTGAACAGTGGGATAATGAGGCTCCCCTGATTTCATAATACATAGACGTTTATTTTATATAGATAAACTGAAACATAGCAGTAGTTGAAGTAGTTCAGAAGACTTCAGTTCTAATAAGATAAGCTTAAACATCTTTCCAGTGGTGAATTCTTATCATGCAAGATGCCTATGCTTTGAATTCGGCTTAAGATTAGTCTATATAAGATTGTTGCAAGCTCTGAAGCCAATGCCGAGGCATGAGGAGATTCAGTCAGTGGAGTGCTTGCTGAGCTCAATACCCAGCACTCTCATAACAAACTCCAGGCCTGGTGGTGAGCACTTGTAAGCCCAGTTCTGGGACGGTGGAGACAATGGATCCTTAGCACTTGCTGGCCTAAACTATTTGGGAAACCCCTAACCAATGAAAGGCCCTGTCTCAAAAGTAAAAGTGGATGACACTTGAAGAAGGATTCCTGAATTTGAACTCTGACCTGCACTTGCACAGGCACATGTATGCACATGAACCTGTTAGTATATCTACAAGAACAAGAACACACACACACACACACACACACACACACACACACACACACACACACTAAAATCAAAAGTCAATAGCAAGTTGAAGACTTTTTACTGTGTCTTCAGTATGACGCATCCTCTATTAGGACCTCTAAAAGATTAATTTTTGCGATAGAGCAGAGACTGAGGGAATGTCCAACCAATGCCTGGCCCAAACTGATACCTACCACAAAGGAGAGAGCCAACTCCTGGCACTATTAACAATACTCTGATATGCTCGCAGACAGGAGCCTAGCAAAGCTGTCCTCTGAGAGGCTCCACCCAGCAGCAATGGAAACAGATACTAAAACTCACAGCCAAACATTGAGCGAAGCATAGGCAGTCTTGTAGAAAAATGGGGAGGAGAGAAAGACTTGGAGGTGATGGGAGCTCTACAAAAAGACCAAGAAAGCCAGCTAATCAGGGCCTAGAGGGGCTTGTGGAGACTGAAGCACCAACTAAGGACCATGCATGGACTGGACCTAGGCCCCCTACACAGATGTAGCCAATGGGCAGCTCAGAATTCATGTGGGGATAAAAGGGAGGGTGGGACTGGGAGGAGAAGAGGGAGGAGGCTGTGATCCATTGGAATGTAAAGTGAAGTAATAAATTAATTAATTAAAAAAATCTTTGCAATAACCCAACCTCAATAAATGGAGTCTGACAAAGATTGGAATGTGGCCAGTTTTACCAGTGTTATGCATCCTTTATGACCCAATGAAAGAGAGAGGCAAGCACAAAATTAACATGAGGAACATCATGTCGTGTACCTCAGAATCCCTACCCAGCAGTGCTGACCTGGTTACCTGCAGTCAGCTCACCTTGATGACACCTGCAGGAGTCTTATAAGCACTCCCCGTGGAATGAAGAACCAATTCAGGCTGCAGTGGGGTTAATAGCATTAAGAGGACAAACATGCTCATACGTCCACTTTAAAATAATCAAAGCACTGGGAATAAAGCTCAGATGTGGAGTGCTTGCCTAGCATGCACAGGGCCCTGGGTATGATCCACTGAACCACGAAAAGAGAATAATGAAAGCAGTTAGTGGAGTTTGCAGTGTATTTCTTCGTGGGAAAATAGTATACTTCTTGAGTCAATGCAACTGGATAACTGGACTTGTTAGTATTCAGGGCTTTGTGTTCGCTTCTTGGGATTGATGTAATGAACTGCTACAGCCTTGGCAGCCCAAGCCGAAAGATACTGATTCTCTCACAGTTATGGAATTCAGAGAGATCCAGTTGTCAGTAGGACAGTGCATCCCCTGGAGGCTCTGGGAGAGAATCCTTCCTCACTTCTCAACTTCTGGAAGCTACTAGCATTCATTGGTGTATAGCTGAATCACTTGGTCTCTGCTTCTGTCTTCATTTTGCCTTGGTAGGTGTTAAGTCTCCCTCTTTCTCTCTCGTTATATGTATACACATGATAGAGATCCAAGAGCATCTGCTTATCTCAGGATCCCTGTTTTACTCACACATGCAAAATTTTTATAGTAAAGGGCAATATTCGTAGGTCCTGAAGATTAAGACATGGGAATATCTTATCAACCCACTACAGTCTTATAAAGAAGAAATATGTACAAAATTCAAGTACAATTTTTGAAAAATGCCAAAGCCCATGTGGCATCTAATAGTGATATTTCAACTTGACTGAGACACTTGTAAAAGGAAGTAAGAAGTTAGCATTTTCTTTGACAGATCTGGACAAGGAGATAAGATAGGAAGCAAACTATTGGATAAAGGGGATAAGTGACTTTGACTTTCAGAAGACATTCTTTTCTTCCTAAAAAAAAATAATAGAGGAGATATTAGGATTCAATATAAAAATAATGAAACAGAGAGTGAGTCAGTGAGAGCCAATAACTTGTCTGCATATCCGGGAAAACTAGCTGTAATTAAATATAACATGGAATGACATCTTGATAATAGGAGCATTGTCAACATCCACAACCAGCATCATTACAAATGTTAACTTGGCATCTCAGCAGCACTCTATTTTTACATGGTAATTAACAAGTTCCTCATCACTTAGAAGATTCTAGAAATCTTTTTGTGCTAGAAAATGTTACCAGTTTAGTCAGTATTCCTGCCCTTCCACACTGACGCTGCCTGAAGGGTCAGCATCAAGGGTAAAGGTGGAAAGGCGTCCTTATTTTGGTGTTAGAGGTGGTGAGTGAGCTACGTGAAGCTGACTCAAGGCACCTATGGATTGTCATATTTTTCACTGAGGTATGTTGGATGGATAGCACTGCCTAATGGCACAAAGTGACTACTCTTTCATTTAACAAAAGCCTGAGTCGGTTTAGTTTAACCAGTGTTAGACAATCCTTGGTGGGTAGAGAAGCCCCTTAGGTATGAAAGCACCCCTGCTTTTTATCCTGTCCTCCAAAAAGCAGAGGACATACCATTAATTAATGTAGCTTTCAGCTGTTGGAGGTTCTCCATCGAGGGTCTTGTTAGACCATCTTCTCTGGACCAGGCTCTATTGTGTGCCTCCCCAGACTTCCTCGTGTGCTCTTTTAAAGATGCAGCAGAGAAAGGTTTCAAGCAGGAACATGTCCTGCACTTGTTTCTATTTCCTTAAGGACTAGGATTATCATGCCTGGTTTATAAGACTCATGAATGCCTTTCAGGGTGAAGCCCATTGACCCTGGACTGCAGGGCAGCATCAACTCCAGAATTAAGAGATGACTGATGAGCCTATGGAAGCCTTCAGTCTTAGGGAGTCAGTGCTCTCAACATTATGATTTACTTTTTTTTTCTCCTTTCCCTTTCTCTTTAACTTTCAAAGTGCTGCAGACATTCTAAGTATCTCAGATGGAGGATGGCTTTCCTGCAGGGACTATAGAATGCACACCAGGAAGCCCCTGTTCCTCCAGCAGGTTTCAGTTACTTCCTGTTCTTTGTGCCACATGGTTTGCAGTGGTCTTAGCATTCATAAATTTGGAATTCAAACCAAGGATTCCATCTCTCTCTCTCTCTCTCTCTCTCTCTCTCTCTCTCTCTCTCTCTCTTTTTCCTCTCAGGAAGGGGTGCTGAGCCTCAGTGGTGGGGAAATAGGCTGTGTTTGTCACATTAGAGAGGACAGTTCTTAAGATGTGGTGCAATTCGTTTTCTATTCATCAGTCAGAACGTGAAAGTAGATGCTGTGATAACAAACTAATTTTAAGACGAATAAAGATGCGCTTTTTACTCAGTCTGCAGGTTAATGTAGATCTGCAAGATTCTTGCATTAATGGTTTCCAATATCTACATTGATTGACCCCCAAAGTCATGATGTCATATGAGCAAAGAATATTTTGAAGACCTTGGAGAAGTTCATGTCAGCTCACAAACTTTGCTCTACCTTAACTCATCAGGAAGATTTTTTTCTTCTTTTATTCTCTCTCTCTCTCTCTCTCTCTCTCTCTCTCTCTCTCTCTGTGTGTGTATTTGTGTGTGTGTGTGTGTGTTCACATGTGTCAGAGAAGGCACATGTGTACTATGTATGTGCCTTTGAGAATCAGAGGACAATTTCAGGTGCCAGTCTTCATCTCCACTTTGTTCAGGGAGAGTCTCTTGTCATTCACTGCCTACCATGTACTCCAAAGCTAGCTGGTCCATGAGTTATGGGCATTCTCCTGCCTGCCTCCCATTTTGTTGTAGGAGTACTGGGGTTACAGACACATGCTAGCACATTTGGTTATACATGGCTTCCAAATACACGTCTTCATGCTTGCACAGCAAGCACTTTACCCACTGAGCTACTTTCCCAGCCTTCCAGTGGGGAGAGTTTTTAAAGTGTTAAGGCCCCAGCTTTATCCCATATAAATTAAATTAGAATCTCTAGCTCACACTCGTGAATATCAGTGTAATTTAAACTCCTCCTGGGGCTCCAAGGCACCAACTCATATGCAGTCAAGTCCTAGACTTCCCATTTCTGTCACTTGTGCTCACATTTCATTGGGCAGACCTTGTCCTTTGTATCCAACAGGGGTACTTATTTATTGTGCTCATTTTAGAATGCAATCCCCCACATGTACACATACCATCCTGCTGTAATGACATGAGCCTGGTTTGAGAATGACGTTTCAGGGTCTCGTGATTTTTGTTCTGATCCCACTGATATTTGGAATGGGCCTCCTGGTGAACAGCAATTGAAGACTTGTATTAAGGGACCAGCTAGAACAGGTCTAATTGTACATGGCGTCAGCTGTGATATAGGGTAAGTGTGCATGAAATCGGGCCAGCTAGAAGGTTTCTGGGGTAGCAAGGTAGCTTGAAAATATGTTTTATAGAAATTTAGGAGCTTGACACAACGAAACCAGGGAGCCTGTCTTAGCTACTTTGCTACACTAAAAACACCATGGCCAAGGCAACTTACAGAAGAAAATTTATTTTGGCTTATGGTTTCAGGAAGTTAGCTTCATAATGGTTGGGACATCCTGGCAGCAGGTGTATCAGCAGGAACAGGAAGATGAGAGCTCACATCTTGAGCAATAAGCACAAAGCAGAGAAAATGAGCTAGAAGACTCCGGGGGAGTTTAACTTATCCATCATGACTGCATCACCTAAACCTCCAGAAACAGTACCACCGACTGGTAACCGAGTGTCCACATGTTTGAGACTATGGGGAACATGTTTTTATTCAAATCACCAGAGAGTGTAATGGTGCATTGAACAGCATTGGTGAGAGCTATGCACAAGGACTCCTGGGTTTCTCTTTAACCATTCAGATATAGATGGATGGAGTCATGGAGACAGACACTGGAGCCAAGTACAATCTAGTGTGAAGAAACAGAGAGGTTATGCTTGATGCCACCTTAAAGCGACACACTGTCTTTTTCACACAGAACATTACAGGAGCATTTCTAGCTAACATTTACCCCATTGAGCATCTTCAGGAACAAGAACCATATTGTCAGCAGCAGTAAATGCATCTTTTCAATTTCCTGCTTCAGGTGCACAAACAAGTAATAGTAACTCTTGAATTTTTTTTTAAATAATCAACTCAATTTGATATAAAGTGTGTATGCTGTGGACAGAAAAAGAAAATTTCTCAACATGGTGGGATTGAGGGAGAACTAGGTGGGGGGTTGGAAGACGACTGCCTTGTCACATGTTAATTACTCATGTATGTTGCCTGCCTCACTCCCACTCTTTGTGCATCAAAGTTTTTCAGGTTGAGCAGAAAGTGGGTGCTGACAGTCAGGCTCCGAGAACTGACGTTAACTGCAGTTGATATAGTTCCCAAACAATCCATCCATTCTGCTCTGATTAAAAGTCTTCATCAGGGTTGTTTCCAGCTTCTGGCTATTACAAATAAAGCTGCTGCAAACATGGTTGAGAAAATGTCCTTCTTGTATATTTGAGCATCTTTTGGATATATGCCTAGGAGTGGTATAGCTGGGTCTTGAGGAAGCGCTATTCCTAATTGTCTGAGAAAGTGCTAGGTTGATTTCCAAAGTGGTTGTACAAGTTTACATTCCCACCAGCAATGGAGGAGGGTTCCCCTTTTTCCACATCCTCTCCAGCATGTGTTGTCACTTGAAATTTTTATCTTAGCCATTCAGATGGGTGTAAGGTAAAATCTCAGGGTTGTTTTGATTTGCATTTTCCTGATGACTAAGGACGTTGAGCATTTCTTTAAGTGTTTCTCTGCCATTTGATATTCCTCTGTTGAGAATTCTCTGTTTAGCTCCATACCCCATTTTTTAATTGGATTACTTGATTTGTTGCCGTTTAACTTCTTGAGTTCTTTATATATTCTGGTTATTAGCCCTCTGTCAGATATAGGGTTGGTGAAGATCCTTTCCTAATCTGTAGGCAGTTGTTTTGTTCTGACAACAGTGTCCTTTGCTTTACAGAAGCTTTTCAGCTTCATGAGGTCCCATTTATTGATTGTTGATCTTAGAGCCTGTGTTGTTGGTGTTCTGTTCAGGAAGTGTCCAAGGACCTTTCAGGGAGATAACCTAGAACCCCTGCACAGATGTAGCCCATGGCAGTTCAGTGTCCAAGTGGGTTCCATAGTAATGGGAACAGGGACTGTCTTTGACATAACTGATTGGCCTGCTCTTTGATCACCTCCCCCTGAGTGAGGAGCAGCCTTACCAGGCCACAGAGGAAGACAATGCAGCCACTCCTGATGAGACCTGATAGACTAGGATCAGAAAGAAAAAGAGGAAGACCTCCCCTATCAGTGGACTTGGGGAGGGGTGTGTTTGGAGAAGGGGAAGGGAGGATGGGATTGGGAGGGGATGAGGGAAGGAACTACAGGGGAGATACAAAGTGAATAAACCATAATTAATAAAAATTTAAAAATCTAAAAATGTCTCCATCATGTGCCCTGAAAAAATCCCCTTGAAAATTCTTTGCTTTCTATCATGGTCTAAAGAAATGTTATGTTCTATGAATCAAAATGTGAGTTTGGAATTATTGATCCAGGGAAGGACATACTCAGTTACTTCTACCTCTTCCTTCTCCTCCTCCTTCCCTTTCTCCTTCTCTTCCTTCTCATTCTCATTCTCCTTTTCCTCCATATCTATTTTGACCCCACCATTCAGATTAAAAGCAGAGTTTTTGTTCTCACTGATTACTAAATAATCTATTATAAATAGGTGTTCAATAATTATTTTTGTTGAGTGAGTAAATGAATGACTTTGGCTTACATTGGAGACCAGCTTTTAGCTCTCTCTGCTATGGATGTTCCTCAGAGGTTTTCTTGGGCACTCATTTAGTGAACAAGAAAATGGGAGGTAACTTCACACTGACTCAATCCACTTACCAAATTAAAAGGATAATTTTTATCTACTCTACTTTTTTGGGAGGTGGTGTGGTTCGAGACAGGGTTCCCCTTGCCTGTCCTGGACTCACTTTGTAGACCAGGCTTGCCTGAACTCCCAGAGATACACCTGCCTCTGCCTCTCTGCTTTCTGGGATTACAGGTGTAAGCCACAGCACCTGGCTCTCTACTATACTTTTAAAATGAGATATAATCCATATATCAAACAGGTAAAACTTCTAAGCACACAATTCAATGATTTTCACACATTCACAAGGTTATACAGCCATCGAACCCCAGAATGTTGCTCTTGTGTCAAGAGGAACAACCAACCCAATAGCAGTTGCTCCTGATTCTCATTTTTAATCCCAAATAATGAACACTACTCCATTTTTCTGTGGGACTGTGTCCTCTGAACACTTCACCAAGTGCAATTATAGAGTAAGCTGCCTTTGCGTCCACTTTCTTCCACTTAGTCAGAGATGGCATTGGTCATCTTTGTTAGAACATTTATCTTCATCTTATTCTTTTTTATGATTAAATGCTATTCTGTTGTATATATCCCATATTCCATTTATTCTCTTACCAGCTGATGGGCTTTGAGACTTTTACCACATTCAGGCTATTATGAACTGTACTGTACTTAGCATAGTTAGAAAGGGGAACAGATTCCCTTTACTTCACAAGAATCACAGGCTCCCTGAATTAACTCAGTGAGGTCTGCTACCAAGCAGTGACCTCTCTTTCCTTTGATTTCCTTTATAACCCTGCTTCTAGGTAGAAAGGCACATCCCTGCGACCAAACCTCACTTAAGATACAATGAGCTCTTCCTTTTCTAATCAGCTTGTGCTAAGGGGAAACTAGAACACATTCTGTCGGGCTTCAGCTCATTTTGTGGACAGCTGCAATACAATTTTCTGTGTTTCCAGGCTTTCCTTGGCAGAGACAGGTGGGTAGGAAACTGCCCAACTCCAGTGGGAGGATCAGTTACTTTTTTTTTTTCTTTCATCAGGATACAGGAAGAAGGAAGAACAAATTGTTGATTGCACTAGTGACTTAATGTGGCATTTTGATTCCCCCATTCAGTCTAGTTTCTGCTTTCTTCCAACTCCCCAAAGCAAGTCACTCTGATAAGACAAATGATTCCTTTTGCTAAGTGAACACATTTTCATACGGATCTTTTTTTTTTCTTCAATCAAATCATTAACGATCAAGGTGTATTTCAACCCTGGACACAGCTTACCCCTTGCCAACCCATATTAGTGTCTCCTCTCCCTCCCTCCTCTACCAAGACATGCAAAGGTTTCTGTCTTTAGTCCCTCTAGCTTTGCACAAAGTCTGACTTTGGTCATTCCATCTTTCTTCTTCCCAAGTTTGGAGCATCCACCCATATGTAAAGAGTGTGGGTGGACATCGGGTCAGATAGCTGGAGTCGAAAGTGTGAGGCTCCTGGCATACATCACTTTTGCACATTGCCTGCCTGTGCAAGATTGCACAAGCAAGCCAGGCTGCCCACAACTGGCTAATTGCAGAGGCAATCATCGCCCCAGCTCCTTCCAAATGAGCAGGGAGCAGCTAATTGTGCTCACAATTGGCTGATTGAGCTCACAGTCAGTAAATTGCTGCTGCAACTGTTTGTGCATACAATTTTGCACCTGGGAGTAATCGTGGGCGAGGGGGTCTAACACACTTTGAAAGAACATGAAACAGTACAACATCTGAGAAATTCAACACCGTCTAGCCTACTTGCAGAATTTGAGCTGGGGAGGGGAGACACACTTTTTTGTCTTGGACTGGTAGTAATGTAATACCCCAGAGTCTACATTAAAACTTTCTATTCTGGTCACCCCATATCATATATCCTTTAACCTCTTCAGCAAAGCCAACTGGTCAACCTGCAAAATCCTTTCCTGTGAATGGACTGTAAAGCGTTGCCTTTGGGAAATAGATTCAGAATCCTGTATACATTGGTTCAAATTTGAGTTTTCTTTACTTCTTTGCTGTGTAGCCCTTGATGAGATTAGTTTTCCTTATCTGTAAAATGGTGATGATGATGATGAGAAAAGTTTATATGCAAACAAAACAAAACAAAACAAAAAAAATCTCATCTGTGGGTAAAACTTCAGTCATGACTTTGACTCATTGGCACACACTCCCTTTTATTTTGAGATGGTCATTACACATTGCTGCTGGCACCAGAGACTTTGTCCCTCCCTACCAGCTACTGGAAAATGGAGGCAAACTATTATCTCCTTCATAGGGCTTTTGTGTGGATTCAGTAAAACACAGATATTAAAAGGGACCAGCACTTTGCAAACACTGTAAATGTTTGCTCTGCTGTCATTCATTACTATTGACGGTCTTATAAAGATCTTTAGGAACAGCATGGCTTTGAGTTCAAGCATCGCTATATAGCTGATGTCTGCAGTGTGACCTGTCCTACCCAGTGCCCTGGCAGAACGGATTCCTTTACACTGAATGGAGGTGTGAGAGTTCTGCAGTAATCTGTCATGCGTGGGCCCTTCCTGAATCTAAATGAGGAGAGACACAGGCACTGCTTCTTATGTTTGCCTTGCCCTGGCTCATTTCTTGGTCTCTGATAGAGACAATTTTATAGGGTTCTTACTCTCAGCAAGAAGAAAGAGATAAGGACAAGCTTTGGCAGGATCCGGAAATTAATCCAGGGGAGGCAGACATCATGTCTCTAAATGTAATTGAATCTTCCTGGAGTCTGATGGAGGCGGGGGATGGAGCCCAGACCTTCTGACTTTCAAATCTGTAGGGAGGTGTGGGGGTGGGGTTGTGCCTTACAAGCTGCTCAAGTACTTGATGCCACCAATGAACCCAATCTCCTTCCCTTTCCCCTTTAGGACTGTCTCCACTCATCCTGTCCTGTTAGATGTTTCTGGCACCTGCCACAGCTACAGAGTATGGTGCAAACAGCCCCTTCCTTGCTGTGCATGAATTCAAGCCCAGGGCTCTTGGTTAAATGGGCTTAACTGTTGATGTCCAAGGGGATGTAGGCAGGGAGAAATGTAAAGGTTTTGCAGGCTTAGAGTTCTTTCCATCATTGCTCTTGGTTCCACATATTATATAATAGTGTGTATATTTGCAAGGGCTATTTATGACCACGTATCACAGCCTGGGAGCTTTCAATAGTATGTAAGTTATTCTAGCGCTGTTATAACCACATATCACAGCCTAGGTGGCTTCAGCAACCGAAATGCTTTCTTCACAGGTCTGGAAGCTTGAAGTTCAAGAGCAAGGCTATCCACAACATTGTTTTTACCTGAGATCTCTTCTAGTCTTACAAGTGGGCACTCTCTCAGGGAGTTCTCACAGGCTGTTCCTTTGTGTGTACTTCTTATAACAACACCTGTCATATTGGATTAGGCTCTACCCCAAATGCTTCATCTTAATCTAATCACTTGTGAAAACCTCATCTTAAAATGTAGATACATTCCAAGGCTCTGGGGTTGGGACCACAATGTGCTCACAATCCCTAGCATCTCAGAATTTCAGAGAAATTCTCATGGACAAAACTAAATGGACCCAGGCCCCCATATTGTTCACTAACTAATTAGATGGTGTTAGGCAAAGCACATAACGAGGTGGTCACATTTGTTGACATGTGTAGGACTGCTCTGTGCATGGCTGTGTCCTAATGTAATTACCTGCAGCACTTCATTTAGCCTTGGATGCATGACTATTTAGATAATGCATTGTATGGCCACTATTTGGAATGTATGAGCTTCAAAAATCATAGGTGGGACCACCAGCCACGAAGTTCAGAGCTTACAGGGGATGTGGAGATGAAGTGTGTATCTTCCCCCTGATGCTTAGTAAGATGGTTTTCATTGTTTCAGTTCAGTGCATTTCTGACATCAGTATATGTTTCTTTTCTTCCTTTTTTTTTCTACACAAGCAACACATTTTGCAAATCTCCCAACATCAGCTGGGTAGCCCACAAACCAACTCAATTCAGAATTAGCACAGGCCCAGAGGTACGGACTCAGTTCCCCAGATTGCCCTATACTTCAAATCAACTACTTAGAAATGGTGGATTGCTATAATCCCTCTCTCAGGTTTGGTAATTTGCTAGAACAACTCACAGAACTCACAAAAACAGTTTACTGTGTACTAATGGCTCATTTAAAAGGTATAATTCTGGAAGCATGAGCAAGGAGAGGTGGATCAGATGACACATAGGCAGAAACTCTCAGAAATGCATGCCCTATTCAGGTAGGTAATTTAGAAATTTTTATAAAGGTTTTTTTCCTTACATAATACATGATTGACTACTGACAATTGACTCAACCTCCCATCTCTCATCACCTGAGTTTAAGGAATGGGCCTGAAAGTTCACATTCTCATGGTTGGATACTCTGACCTCTGCTCCTACCCTGAAGCTATGGAGGAATGCATGAAGAGAGTCCTTTTATTAGCACAAACTCAGATGGATTTGAAAGGGTACATTGAGTAACAAAGCCATGACCTCTGTGTCTCGATTGCTTAGGACATACCAAGGCTTCTACTTTAACAAACGTGTTTAAAAGTTCTGTGTTCTCAGAATCTGGGACAAAGATTAAAGCCCTATTGCTTATGACCACATGCTTATTTGATGAGTGCTTTTATTTCCAACTCCAATTCTCTTGGTCAAGCAGAACAGTTTTTCCTAGGAATCATGTTGTCCAGCCTCAGATTAGGGAGGAGGCCAGGTTAGAACAGTCAGCTCCCACCGGAGTCTACCTGTGTTACATGAAATGGCATTTAAGGGAATGAAGCATAAAAAAGATCTAGATGTAAAGGAGGTTCATAAAAGAAAATTAAAACAAAACAAAACAAAACAAAAAAAACAAGGTCCCAAATCTCAAAAAAGTAAGAGACTGAGGTAGTTAATGCCTCTTTGATTTAAACATGTAAATAAGTTATATTTTTAAGGGAGAGAGTATTAAAACATGAAACCAGAAACAGCAACAAAAAATAGTAATTGCTCCTCTAGCCAGAATTAATAGCAGTTATTCATGGAGCTCTGTTTGCTTCTAATAGTGTTTTGTGTGGGTACAAGTGTACCGTACCCAGTACAGTGGAATTCAGAGGAAAACTGCGCTGAGTTGATTCTCTCATTCACCTTTACGGGGGCCATGAGGCCTGAACTCAGGCCATCAGGCTTGCATACCCAGCATCTATCTACAGAAGCAGCTTGCTGGCTTGGCTTCTCCATTTTTGTGGTGGTTGTTGTTTTCGTCTTTTTGTTCTCATTTTGTTTAGCCAAATAAAATGAAACAAAACCAAGTTCACGTCCTCTCAGTACCAGTTCAACTTCCTCCTCTTAGTCTGGAGGTGAATACCACTGTGGCCTGTGAGAACAGCTTTCTGGGGTTTCTACTTTACAGACATCTCTGTTAGTAGCATGGCATATCATCTCTGTCTTGGCTTGCCTGTGAGCAGAGCTCATTTCCCCAGAACTTGCTATCTACTCAGCGCTAGCGGCCCAAAGTCTCAGCACTTCTAATCCCTTACAGGGAGCCTGGATGAGGAGAAAGTCTGGTGTTTGCTTCACACTGGAGGCTGAAGAACTGGGACCAAATGTGAATGATGGCAACAGTAGTAGAGGGATGCATTCACCAGCAAGGCAGGCTGCAGGCAGGCAAAAGCAGCAGCTTTCCGCTTTTTCTGGACTGGTGCTAGAAGGTTTGACTCACTCAGTTAATAACATTCAATTAAATTTTCCTGGAAATACCTTCACAGCCCCACCTAGAGGCATGTCTCAGTCTCTTGGTCATTCCAGACTGGATCAAGCTGATAACCAAGTGTAACTATCACTTATTGCTCACTCAAGAAGGGGCATTATGTGTGTTTCCCCAGGTATCCTGTTCTCTCTTTTAGAACTCGGAGCTACATGAGGCTATGCTGTGCTCTGAGGGATAGCAGTGTCAGGCAGACCCTTGAAGGTGTGCGTGGAACACAGTAGAATGAGAACCAGGAGACTACCACACAGCTACAGGACATCCTTCTTTCTTTGCCACAGAGTTTTTTTACAGTGAAGTCCCATCTGGCCAGCCATGCCTCAGCTCATCTACAAAAGGCCATTTCCTGAGACTTGGCCTATATATTTCTTTATTTCTTGTTCATCAAGCAATAAATCATATCTCATCAATTCTATGATGCACATATTTTAAAAAGCCATTTAACATATGTTAAAACAGGCTATGATTGATTGCCTTTTACAAATACTGTTGGCCTGGTGGCAGTTGTGACAGAGCTGTCATTGCCTCTACATTTGCAGACTTGTTCTGTAAACTCTCTGTTGATACTCTCTGATAAGACCAAAAGAATTTCTTCAAATAACTTGCAGAGAAGGGGTCAACAATCTGGAAGAACTCCCTGGAGACTTCATCTCCTACACCAGTATTATATCACATAATTTTTTTTATGTCTGCCAATAGTGATAAAAATAAACCTAAAAGAGCTTTTTAATAATTAGAAAATAAAATTTCCAAGGCTTACGGAAATGGTGTAAGGATTTAATTTGTAGCACTTTTTTTCTTTCTTAGTGCATAAAATAATTATGCCTTTAATCAAGGATGATTTAGGTTTGATAAAATAAGTACAAGACTCATGGTGGCTCCATGGGGATAGGGATCACCATATTTTCAACAGAAAGTACCTTGCTGACATGCACTAGAGAGTCAGCACATCCTGTCAATTAGCTGACATTAGTTAGAACAATACACACATGGGTTTAGAGTAGGGTTAAAACTCAATATTAATAAACTAGAACATTTCCCTGTTCCTGGTACTATGACTTCAGTGTTTCACATGGAATTTCTTTCTTTCTTTCTTTCTTTCTTTCTTTCTTTCTTTCTTTCTTTCTTTCTTTCTTTCTTTCTTTCTTTCTTTCTTATCTTTCTTTTCTTTCTTTCTTTCTTTCTTTCTTTCAAGTAAGGGATAGTGAGGGTTTTTTTTTTTCCTATTAAAAATTAGTATTTTAGGATTGAAAGGCCTGATGGTCTCTCCTCCAAACTCAACCGTTTTAAAATAATATGCACAAACAACAAATAATATGAGCACAAATAGTATGTCTGTGTTTCAGAAAAGTTTGCTTCCTAACAGGAACAATGTTGGGATCCGACCCTTGTACCTCAATGTACCATCTTTCTAAAGCAGTTGTCTCAAAGCCGAGTATACTGGTTATTCTCTGTTGCTGTGATGAGGGCCAGAGGCCCATACTAGCAGGATCAAGAAGCTGGAAGAAGCAGACTGAAAGAATATGTAGATAAACAGAGCAATTGTCTTCGTTTGGGCTTCCATTGCTATGACAAGACACCATGACCATAGCAACTATTATAAAAGAAAACATTGAATTAGGGATGGCTAACAGTTTCAGAGGTTCAGTCTAGTATCATCATGGCAGAAAGCATGGAAGCATGCAGGCAGACATGGTGCTGGAGGAGCCGAGGATTCCACATCTAGATCTGAAGGCAGCAGCCAGGAGGAGATTGGAATTCCACATTGGGCGGAGCTTGAGCATAGGAGACCTCAGGGCACACCTCCATGGTGACACACTTCCTCCAACAAAGACACACACTCCTCATGGGCCAAGCATTCAAACCCATAAGTCTACGTGGTCATTTCTACTCAAACCAGCACAGCAGCAAATGCTCAAGGCCTATCCCCCTGTGACACACTTTCTTTAGCAAGTTGTACCACCTAAAGGTTCCATAACCTCCCCAAACAGTACCCGCAACTCTAGACTAAGTATTCAAATACTCAAACCTACAAAGAATATTTCCCATTCAAACCATCACATTGGATATGTATAATAATGACTCAGTGGACTTATTAAATTTTAGATTCTGGGCTGGTAAGATGCCTCAGCACATGGGACTGATTTCTTTGAAAGTCTAATGAGCTGAACTTCATCTGCATCTTCTGAGACCTGTCCTCTCATACACAAATGTATGCTGTGGCACCCACAAACACATACATGTCATACACATATAATATGAAAAATCAGATTCCTGACCCCCGGCCAGATAAGTCTCGCAAACCTGCTGAATGCCAGGTTTGAGATCCACTTCTATAAGACCTTGAAGAACTAATTATTGCTGGTAGAGCTCTATAATTCTTACAGAAAATGTCCCCCAGACATATGTGGCCAGATCCTGAGCTAGTTAGTAGGGTCCAGACTCTCTTTATGCTTAAATTTCTGTCTCTTCTTTATTTGTATGATGTCTGGGACCAGTAATATGTTACTGGGACTGAAATTAAATGGGAGGTGTAGACAGTATTTTTTAAGGACAGGACTGTCCCACTGCCAACCCAGAGTAAAGGGTAAATGGTCCAAAATTAAAATTATAGCTCTTAGATTTTATGGTCAAGAGGAGAGTCCTCTCTCTAATAGGCCACAGGGGTTGAGCCCATAGAAAAACTACTTTGAGCCAATACTTGTCCACCACTGCTAGCATCTGATGTGGTCACCAAATTGCAGCAGACCCACATCAGGAAAACACAGAAATACAAGAAGTGAGGTATCTCCCCCTCCCTCAAAGAACTGTTACTGTGGCCCTTTCCCCAGGATGGCTCATGAAGTCACCTTAGGTTTGTCCACTTAGTTAAAAGACAACTGTTGGGCAGAGTGCATGGAATCTTATGAAAGAAGTAGGAAATAGTAAGATCTGGAGAGGACAGGAGCTCCATAAGGAGAGCAATAGAACCAAAAAAAATCTGAGGACAGGGGTCTTTCCTGAGACACATCCTCCAATCAAGTACCATGCATGGAGAGAATCTAGAACCCCTGCACAGATGTAGCCCATTGCAGTTCAATGTCCAAGTGGGTTCCACAGTAATGGGAACAGCGACTGTCTCTGACATGAACTGACTGGCCTGCTCTTTGATCACCTCCCCCTGAGCCTTACCAGGCCACAGAGGAAGACAATGCAGTCAGTCCTGATGAGACCTGATAGACTAGGATCAGAAGGAAGGAGAGGAGGACCTCCCCTATCAGTGGACTTGGGGAGGGGCATGCATAGAGAAGGGGGAGGAAAGGTGGGATTGGGAGGGGAGGAGGGAGGGGTTTATGGGGGGGATACAAAATGAATAAAGTGTAATTAATAAAAATTAAAATAAAAATATTTTTAAAAAGCAAGTATGTGTTTTTGAATCCCTGTGATAGTTCAACCCAATTAGCTATAAATACTTCTTGCTCTATAAGCCTGCTTAGTACATTGCAGTTATAACAGTTCATCTGGTCAGATGATACAGCAGGTGAGAGGTTGTTGGAGAACATAATAGTGACCATATCTGTCCCTTGGTTAAATCTGGTCTGCTACATTCTCCACACCAGTGTCCAAGCAGGTGGGACAAAAACACAATGCTGTTGCTAGGTTTTGCCTAAAACCCACGATTTCTAGTGTCTTATGAGCCCTTGGTTCTACCAGGAAATTCTACAGTATTTTTCAAGTTAATTTACCAGTCTATCCTGAAGAAAGCCACTTTACACCTTTTCTTTTCCTTGTGTAACTTGGGCATCTCTTTCCATAGTCACATTTGCTGAAAAAGTTACAGCCACCAGAAAAGAGGTTCCATGCTTTCTGGCCACAGAATCCTCTCAGCTGCATTATTTCTTCCCCACTCACCCGAGTGTCACAAGAACCATCATACTGCATCAGGTCAGTTTCTCTTCCACTTGTGCCTTAGATCCTGCCCACCTGTTTTGTCTACTGGGGGACATCATCCAGTAGCTATCCTTCCTGCTTTTCGTTTGTCTTGTGTCATTTTTATGACATTCTCATGTACCCAAGATAGACCTTGAATGCCTCATCCTCCTGCCTCTGCTTCCCAACTGCTGGGATTACAGGCAGGTCTATTAGCATGTTGTAAATTCTTCAACTGCAAGAGAAATCTTAGTCTCTGAGCCCCTATTTCCTTCCAATCCCTGCATGCCCCTCTGCTTCACTTTTCAAGAAAACTCCTTAGGAGAGCAGCCTAAATTAATCATCTGTGATCTCAATCCTTCCTTTTTCTGCTTTTGCTCTCCTAATAGCCACCTCCCAAATCCAAGACACCATTGTTGTATAGTCTTCTGTGATATTTATGTTGTTAAGTTTAGTGTACAATTCTCAGTCCTGTTTCTGGATCAATCACCACACTTGCATTTGATCCTTTTTTCTTCCTGGGTGTGCACAACACACTTGGCAGCAGCTTTTCCACTGGTTAAGCTTTTCAGCATTTTTATTTTTGTTTGTTTTGAAAGAGAGTCTCACTATCCCAGGCTAGCCTAAAAGTCACTATGATGTTGTCAGGGCTGTTCTTGGACTGTTGGTCCTCTTGTCTTTATCCCCCAGCTGCTGGGATTACAGGAGCCTGCCACAGTACCTGGCTTCCTGTCAGCATTTTTGTCAGCCATTTTATTTCCAACCTCTAGTTTAGATTGTGGACACTGGGCTCTACTGACAGAACTTCTTTCTTCTCCATCTTTTCTCCAACTCACAGTACCCCAAGGCAAGGCAGATGATCCATCTATAGGTTTCTCCCTGTCATTCTTGACTTGAGTCAGAAGCTGCAGGGGCCTGGCCATGGCCTTACTGCTTACACTCATGGCCCGAAGATGGGACTATCTACAACATACTCAGAAGGACGATGTCACGGGAATAAAGGAGAAAAAAAAATCTTAATTCTAGTAGCAAGGGAGGGGGTGGACTGTCTAGCAGCCTTGTAGCAGACAGAAGTAGGTGACACCAATTTGTTCCAATTATGATCTCAGGCATTACATTTGGGAGAATGGAAAGGAACACTAGATATCAAGAGCTGCTGGGAAGGGTGTAGAGTGCCTGCAGATTCCCTGCATGGCTGGGAGAAGGACAGCTTGATATAGACACGATGGTCAGTTTCTTGGAAATTAGAGTTGCCATGACATCCGGGAACCCTATGATTGACCCAAGAGCCAAGGAAACACAAGCTCACATACACATACAAAAAAACCTTGATGTAAATATTCATAGCAGCCATACTAAATTACTATGTAATTTAGATAGTAATTAGATAGTAATCCACACTAAATTAGAAAGGACACATATGTGCTCCAACTGGGGAAGAAATCAACAAGCCTGTTCTATCTATACAATGAAATTTTATTCAGAAATACAGTGGGGTGAGTAGTTGATATTCAGCACAACAGAGATGGACATAAATGTGATCTCTTAAGTGGAAGAAAATTGGACTGAGGGCAGTGCCCCAGTGTGATTCTGTTTCTATGGTGGTTTGCTAAAGGCAAAAGTATGGCAGCAAGGACAGAACAGTGGTTTCTCTGAACTGTGGGTAGAGTTGTTTGCAAAGACACAGGAGGGAATTCTGTGCAGCAATGGAACAGTTACATGCCTTGATTATGGTAGCACTGGTTATACGGCTATATATTTGTCAAATTTCGTAGAATCACACACTAAACCAGACATTTTTGTGTATAAATTATATCTTATTAAATTTGCCTGAAATGAAATCTTTGGCAGCTACACGATGAAGCATTACTCCCTAAGCTGTAAACTGGAGGTTTTGTGTGGAGAAAGATGTGGGTATATTTAGAATAAGGGACATGGAGAACCTCACGACATGAGGCGGATTCAAGACACACTCTTCCGCCATACATCCCCAGGCACCGTGCAGTCCTGAGTCTATGGAAACACTGTGGAGTCTGGATATCACCTTTGGTTAGTTGAAGCCTACTCAAGGCTGGTTTAGGAAACAGTAAAGAGCTGGATCTACTGGTGGATTATGTCAGAAAAAAATCTATCTGAAGTAATTCAGGGGAAGACTTTGATCAGATTCTAAGTCCTAAGCAAGGGCCGATGTGACTCAGCCTCCCAAGTATGAACTCTTGAGTAGAGTAATTGTGTAGCATTTTTTTTTTTTTGCTACTTTGTGGATTCTTCTTTTTCTATACTTTATTTCCCCTGGTTTCACCCCCAAACACTAGATAGGAGAGAAACAAGGATAGAGGGGAAAGGAGAGAAAGAGAGAGAGGTCCCTGAATCTAATTTTTTTTCCTTTTGTTTCTTCTTTGACCACAGCTACTAACAAACCAACCTCCCTAAATGACCGGCAACCACTAAGCCTGTCTCTCAGGGTCCTTGAATTTATTGTACCCTCTGAAAAGCTCCCAGAATTCCAAATGTCACACAATCACAGAAATTATCTGCAGCTGGCAAAACCACACTTCTGCTAGAGCACGAGGCAAATCACGGTCAGCTGCTGCAGACAGTCCCAAGCAGCCCCACATCCCCACACCTGAGATTAAAATAGAAGTACATCCTTACAACATTCCTGTTTTGTTTTGTTTTGTTTTTAACCAAAATTCCAGAATTTTCACTATACAATTGCTTTATGGCCAGGGTGTGGAGATGCTTCATTTACTCCCGAGAAGGAGTGATTTAAGTGTGAGCTCTTCTTCTGGGGCAATATTTCTAGAGGCCAAGCAAGCATGACCATTTCTAAATAGGAAACTGCCTTCTGATAATAAACTGTCTCCTGTACATACCATCCAGTGAACTTGTTCTGTCTTTGTCAGTTAAATACTTGCAATTTTCCCTTCCCCATTGCCCGACAAGGATCTATTTTCTCTCTAGTCCATGTGCGAGGAGAGAATTTTTAGAGGCTGATAGTGGTGTTGGTGGGATCTGATCTTGGCATCCCCATGACTCAAGTTCTTGATTGCCATTCCCATTACTGCAGGGCTTTGGGGTAACCTTCTCACCTCGGCTTCCCCCAATGCAAAATAAATAGAAAGTTCTTTACTTATTTATGATGGGCTCTGTTAGTTCTATGAGAGACATTCCAGTGTAAGTATTATTACAAGGCCCAATTTACTGTCCAGAGAGAAGCAATCCTGATAGAAATCTTTCATTTAATTAAAATTGATTTTAAAATTGCCTGATCAATAGTGAGTTAAAAATTCATCGTGGCTCCTTGGGAGGAGAGCGGCCTCTGATCGGTCCTAAGTGGAGCGGTTTTGGCTCAGGAGTTGGCCTGGGTCTTGCTGGTTCTGCTTCTCTAGCCAAAGTCTGATGGTTTCTCTTGTGGTCCAGATGGCCGAGGCCTCCCTGATGGAGGGAAGACACACAGAGGAATCAATTCCTATTTCTGACATTAGGGGCAGAAAAGCCTTAGAACTGCATTTGCCCTTGCTAGTTTCACTTGAACCATTTATTTTACTAGGAACAAGTAAAAAAAATAAATAAATAAATAAAAAATTTTCCTTTGGGAAAGTCAGAGTTCCCTTTCCTTCAGAGACACTGCTTCAAATACTTAGGAGGCAATTTCTCCATGCCTTCACCTTGGGTGGCAAAACTGGAGATGCCTTTCCATTCTCCTGAAGACTCCACTCCATAAACCATCATTCATTAAATTCTGTCCGTCCATGTCATCTGTGTTTTACCACCCCCACAGTTCCTGCCCCTGGTTAGGCTGTCTTCACCTGTTACCTGTAATATTTAATAACCCTCTTGCAGGGTTCAGTGACTTTAGCCATCTACTTGCTTAATCCATCCTCTGTACCCTGTCTACCTGAGAGATTTTCTTAAAAGCATAGGCCTTTTTGGATTATGGCGGCTCAAAAAAAAAATGATGACCACAATTTAATAGAGAATCAAGTCCAAATACCTTGGTTTGGGATTCTATGACTTCCCAATCAGGGACTTCATCAATAGGTAACCTTCTACTATCTGTCTCCTGTCTTACAAAGGGTTTGAACTGCCTCTCTCCTTCCTCACTATGCCACTTAGTACTTTGAGAACGCCACTGTTCTCATGGGCATCCATGGCTACATTCCCACTGTTTTCTCTGATTGCAACATGTATTCATTCATTGATAGAAATTTATCTCAGTTGTGCAAAATGCCCAGCCTTGTGCAATGGCGAGAGTAGGAGTTGGAGGTGGTAGTGATGTATTCTTCTCTCTTGAAGCTGACATTCCAATGAGGGAAATATGGTATTTTTTTTCAAAAGCCAACAGTTAATGAAGTAAAGAAATGCAGGTTGTGATTTGTGTTATGAAAAGTCTGTGGAACCTGAGGTGAAAATAGATAAAGTAGTCTTAGGTAGGAGAATCCAACCAGGAAGACAGGTGGCCTTTCATAAAGGAGTTATTTAAGCCAAGGCAAGGATGGAGAAAGGTTGTTATGGAAGATAAGGGAAAGGGGGAAGGGATTCTAAGAAGCCATGGGGAGAGACTTTGGCATGTGTGAGGGATTTTGGCATCACGCAGCACTGCGAGACAGTTTTATAAATCCTGTGAGATGAAGGTGAACATCAGCATCAGCTCATACGTGGTTCTGTGGTCACAAGTAAAATGATCCAACTGTGATGCAAGTACATTTGTGTTTTAGGTCAATTGTGATGAAGACCACCACTTGAGGTGCTTAAAGCTGCAGGTCATGCCACAGTTTTGAAGGCAAGAAACCCCAAACCAAAGTGTGGCAGGATTATTCTCTAACGTCCGTGGGAGTCCCTCTTCTCCCCCCCACTCCTCATAGCTTCTGGTTCCCACTGCCATTCTTGGTTTGGTCATGTTGGACTAAGGGCCAGCTCACTGACCTTATAACTTGATTGGCAAAGAACTTGTTTGTAAATGAGGTGGTCATATTTACAGGCACAGGGAGCTAAAACCTTAACCTATCTTTTGGGGACTCGTCACAGCTCAACCCATGAAAATGATTTGGGTATCTCTTGCAGGAGTCAAGGAGTTGGGGATTATTGCCTATTTTATTTGAAAATAATCTGTTCAGCTCTGGTGAAAATGGAGTGGAGGGGTCAAACGAAACCAGGAGATTAATCTTCCAGGTGTGAGATGATAGGAGAAGCTGAGTAACTGGGTGTGAGAATGTGCTTTGGCATAGAAGACAGGGGTTGCTACCCATCCACATTGTAAAAGAAATTTATATCCCGTACTCTCCACGGTTCACTGCTAGTCATTCATTTTCTTTGTGCTTCTATATCCCTTGGAGCATGGCTTTATGTGGCCTGTGTTTAACCCTGTTGTGGAATTATTCATAGAGCAGGATTGTCAGCCTCCACCAATCAGACACATTAGCAAGAGGGCTTTTGCCTAAAACATGAAGGGGAATGGGACTGAATGTACATCTAGGGTGAAAGGGGGCTGAAGAAGGAACAATGCAGAGATGTCACAGAGAAGAACTTCCTAGATTCCAGTCGATTCTACAGCTGGTGAAGGACTACTCTCTACTTCATAGAAGGCTTCTTCTCCATGTGTCCACATATTGGGGGTAAATATTCTTTCTGGAGGTTATTTTATATGACCAATAATTCCATTCAGATGGCATTTACCTTCACAATCTTAAAATTTCACCCGGCCTCATATCGTTGTCTCATTGGAGATTAAATTTATTATTTATTTATTTATTTATTATGGTATAAAGAAGTTTATTGGGGGAAGGTAAAGGAGAGCCTGGAGAAGGGGTAGAAACAGCGAGTGAGCCAAGAGGGTGGGTGGATAAGGAAAGGAAAAAAGGAGGTGCCTAGAACAGAGAGCAAGACTGAGATGGAACAGAGAGAAGCTGAAACAGAGAACAGAGAAAACAGAGAAGAGATTAAATTTAAACCTATAAACGTTGGTGGGACACAAATAATTATTCTCTACCAGGAACCTCCTCCTTCTGCCCCTGATACTAGTACAATGTTCCTTGAATCCTAAATCACCAAACTCAGGTTCTGATTTCTATGAAGCCAACAGCTTCTCTCTACTACTGTCAATTCAGTGCTTGGAGTGGTATGTTCCTGGGTACAAGCGGATCCCAAAAGATGCTTGGCCAGCCATTATATCTGAATGGATGAGCTCCACGTTCATTGAGAGAGTGTCTCAAAAATAATGTGGAGATTAATTGAGGAAGACACCTGATGTCAAACTGTGACTTCCATGCATGCATGCATGTACACTGTGTATGTCTGCAAGAGCATGCATGTGTGTGTGTGCGTGCGCGCACACACATGTGTATGCATGACCACATACACACACACAGAAAGAAGGTGACTCAGAATGAAATTAAATTTACATAGCATGAAGTTACTATTATTTTCTTCATGCTTAAGTTGTGAGAGTAAAATTCATATTCAGTACTTTAGTAAGTTAATTCAAATATAAAAAATTCTGAGAAGGTAATTCAGGTAGACCCCAGTCCTTCTTTCATGGCTGACCCCCTTTGTACCTCTGGTGTATCTGAAGCTAAGTGTGTCAAGACAGGTACCTACTATTAACTGAAAATGGGCCTTAAAGATGCAGAGCACACCCTGAATCTCATTAAGTAATGAGGCTATGAGATGTTTGAGGATGGTTTTAGGCTTATCCAGAAACCACGCTACCCCTGATGGAAGCTCTGTTGCCAGTTGTGGACTTTGGCTAATCACCTGGCAAGTTGTTAGCTTTGTGTTTCTTGGTTTAAACAGAGGGCAAGACTACCTCAAAACCTAGAAAACAAACTGTGTCTTGAGCTCCAAGGTGGGAATAGGAGAACTCAGTGCTCATCATTAGGCCTTCCTGCTGGCAGTTTCCTGTGTGACTGCTGAGGTAAGGTGTTCCAATATATGAGTGGCTTAACTACAGGGGCTGTGGTGGGGACACTGCACAGAGACAGACAATAGGATGGCATTAAATATGGAGCCAAAGTACTTGGGGATAAGTGCTGGCTCCAGCACTCACCAGCAGTGTAGATTGGGTCATCTTCCGAGCCCTCTGAGCCTCTCCACCCATGGAAGATAGGTCAAGGCATTTATCTGAATGTATACTGAAGGGGAGTTGGCATAGACTGTAGCTTATACCTGCCCGATCTACTATTCATTCGCAGAAATATCTGTTGAGTGGGTCATTGGCTGGATGTGGGAGACTATAGCTGTCACTGAGCCACCAGGAGAAGTTAAGCAATGATGAGTGCTGAAGGGAAGCAGAGGGTGGAGAGAGAAGTGGGTGCAGTTTAAAATGGTGCCTCTGGTATCCTTGCTTGAGGTTTACTAGTCTGTCTCTCGTTGTCTAACTTGGAGAAGGCTTCTTCATGAAGTTGTTATTACAGAGCTATTCATAACAGGAAGCTGGAAATGTCAACCGCAGGAGGCTAGTTAAATAAATGATGCCAAATTATTGAGGGATAGAAAAGCATCGCCTAAGTGATACTGATTATGGTTATAATAATAAGAGGAAATAGTATTGTATAGCAAAAGTGTAAAAACATACGGTCCGGGGGTGTTTTTGTAGTATGGGACCGTATACACTTGGGCAAATGGCAAGAGTTGAGGTTATGTTTGGGGAAACATAACCTCTGGAGGAAATTACAGAAAATAATTTCTATTTATTTTTTATTTTCGTACAGAGAATCTAAGAATTCTCTGGAAAGGCAAGGGAAGATGGTAAATAAGACCTCATGAAACAGAGAGACACTTTTAAAGAATACTTTATTTAACATCAGGAGAATTTACGTGGCACTAATGAATACAGAGGGCATGAGGCAGGCTTAAGTTCCATCAGGTCTTCTTGTGACATCAAAGGAAGTATCTGTTGCAAGTGAAAACAAGATGGTACTAAAAATAATATTCTGTTCCGTTCATTGGCTGGCAGAAAAGTAGCAGCTCTCCTTGCACAAGCATGAGTCCCCTGTAAGTGTTTCACACGCGTCATCTTGCAGGACAGAGACAGACACTATTCCACTTTGTGGATGAGATAATTAAAGTCCCGAGAGTTAAATAAATCCTCTGAGGTCACACAGACACTAAATGATAGAGTATGTGTCCAGCTCACACTTGCTTTTTGTCAGAGTTTGGCTACATTTGTTACTTTTGTGTGACTGTGAGCAAATAGCTGAGAGAGAAGGAGGAATTAATTACAATATTGCTTTTGGCCATGACTTGAATTGTGGTGCCTCGGATAACTTTCTAACAAAGAGGGAAGCAGAAACGTGCACTTAAAGAATGATAGAATTTAGGGGCTGGGCGGGTGGCTGTGTGTGATACAAACATGAGGACCTGTGTTTGGATCCCCAGCACCCATGCGAAAGCTGAGAGTAGTGATGTGGGTAGATAATCTTGCGGGAGGTAGGGTGGATGTAAGTGGCTTTAACTCCACGTAGATCTCTGGCCAGCCAGTCTAACCAATAGGTAAAGCCACAGCGTCAGTGAGAGACCTTGGTTCAAAACCTCAGGTGGAAACGTGGAATAGCCAGTGCGGTGGGAAAGAGTGCTTGCTCCCCGTTCCCATGTGAAACACAGGCATGGCTGTGCGTGCCTCTAACTTTATCACTGGGCATCACTGAGAACTTACTGGCTGGATGATCTAGTTCAAATGGCGGCCTTCTAATTCAATGACAGACCCCGTCTCAAGTAACCCATACCTCATTTGCATGCAACATACACATACCTCACACACATAAGTACACACACATATACACCATAAACACAAACCATAAGCATGCACCTCTCACACACACCACATTTAGCTCTCTCTCACATATGCATACTTACCATACATATACACACTCACCACATACAAACACACACAGAGAAATACACACTCTCTCTCACCATGCACACAGAACTCACATAGTCCCCATATGTCCACAACACACACTAACCATATACAAGTTTATCATACATACACACACAATACACACTCAACTCACACACATATATATATATACTCATGCAACATACACATGCACACTCACACAAAACATGCACACACTCACCACATACACAACAAACACAGAAATACACAGTCATCATCAATACAATATATCTCCACACACGCATCCACACACATAGTCACCATATTCATACATACTCACTATATACATACACACTCGCCATCACACACCACACATAAACACACACATGCAAACACACACACACACAGATACACATACACACGCACACACACACACACACACACACGCATGCACACACGGGGCTCAAAAGAACACCAGCAGATGGGACTTAGAGACTTTCTGTGAAATACTTTTGAGTGTTGACGGGTTCTTTCCTGAGCTGGAAGCAGGAAGAGATGGCTGGCAGCATCCCTGTCCCTGGACACCTTCATCCCATCAGTGTTTACTGGCTCCTGCCATGGGCCTCACACTGTAAGCAAGAAGAGGAATGACCTGTTCTCATGAGAATGACAGTAAGCCTTAAGCTAAGGAACCTAAGGAGGAAATGACATTTCCAGCCAGAGGAAGTGAAATGTTCACAAGAGGGACAGTAGTGTGTGCTTATGTGGGTGATAGGCAGCGGAAAAAACCCTGGGCATTCTCTCTGGAGCCCATGTCAAAAGCTGACGTCCAACTTGGCTCTGGACACTAGCATTCCGGTGACAGATGAGTCTGGAAGCAGAGCAAAGTGGCTAATTAAAACTTAGCCCACCGGGCACTTTGCAGTGAGTGCTCCACAAGAGTCTCCGTGTCCTGGTTTATAAAACAGGACGGTACTATCCGTGGTGTGGTTTGTTCAACGAACAAAATGGAAGACAGTAATAAAGAGTCTCACAGGTGGCTAAGTAAAAATTGGCTCCGTGAATTCTTTTTGTGTCACCATGACCAGATATATGAGAGAAACAGCGAAGGGAGAAATTATAATATTGATTTTGGCCAGGACTTCAGAGGTTCATATCTGTTCGAGTGGAGCAGTTCCTATCACAGTGGGCTTGAGAATAAATGCCCATGGCGTGGCATATTTAGATAGGAAGTCAGATGAACATGGATGTAGGTGGACTGGGCCCCGGCAAATCCAGCATCAGAATAAAGAACTTCATGAGGCTTTGTCAGCCTTCTCTAGGTTTGGGGAGCAGGTCCTATTGCAGTATGCTGGAGGCTACCTTCAAAAGTCCATGTAGTCTGCGGTCTCCACATAGATTAGGGGAAACTCTTCTCAACTGTCCAACAAGTGTGACTCTTCCCATTCTAGACAGCATGTTTCTGGTGACAGCCATGGCTGTAGACAACTGATTTCCCAAGAAACGTGAGTGAGGCCCTGAGTCCTGTCTAGATCAGTTCAAGTCTTTCCGTGATGCTCAGAGCTGGACACATTTATTTTTTCCAGAGTTGGAAAAAAATAATTTGCATTGAAAGAACATGAGCCAACCACATGGAGAAAAGGAGGCCTAGAGGCTGGAGAGGGTGACTGTGAAATGACTGTGCTGTTCAAGCATCCTGATGCTGCTAAGTATGAACTTCTGGAGTCCGTGTCTCATTCTCTGTCTCAGTCCCTTGGTTAACTCTTTCCCTGTTAAGCTATGCTGAGTGACAGTTCTTAGGGCTCTGATGGACAGGGTTTTTCTACACAGACCTCAGAAATAGTAGGCTAGCTCTGCCCACTTGACATGTGAACAAGCACTCTTGCTTGCAGACTGATCCTAAAGGCTTCCGCTGGAGAAGACTTAATCGTCTTCTGTAATTGTTCCTGAGAATGAAGGCGCAGAAGTAACCACAGATCTATAAGAGTCACTCTAGCCAGGCCAACGCAGCTTGCTTCTGTCACACTCAGGCAGGGAGGCAACAGGGACTATAGTCAGAGCATTGGCTATCTTCAGGGGCACCTGGATCCTGGCTCTGCTTGGACAAGAGTAAAGCCCAAACATAGCAGGTGTGTTAGTCTTGGTTTTGTGGCTGTGATAAAAATATAGTGACCAAAAAAAAAAAAAAAAAAAATTCAGATGAGAAAAGGGTTTATCTTAACTTACATTTCCAGGGGTCCGCCATGATGGAGGAGGTGTGGCGGCAATAGCACGAGGTTGGTCTGACAGTTGGGAAGGAGAGAGATCGTGGTTCATCTGCAAGAGGAAGCAGGGAATGAAAGGAGGAAGTGGGGTCAGGCTATAGAAGCTCAAAGCTCATCCCCAGCAAGGCTCCACCTTCTAAAGGTCCCATAACCTCCCACACATCACAAACTGGGGACCAAGTGTTCAAATACATGAGCCTATGGGGACTCAAACCACCACCAGCTCTCCACAGATTGAAACTCTTAATGAACCAAATAAAGCAAACAACCGAAAGTATCACGAGCAGAAAATTCATACTGAGAAGAAACAAAGTTTTTATCTAGCATGGTTGCTGGGGCTACGAACTGATTTTTTTCACCTCTTCATAATTTTATAATTTTCTAAGTGGAATTAATATCATATTTATGATAAGGAAAAATATCTTCACGTATAAAACACTTATTTATTTGAATTTTAACTGACACACACTTATGTAAACTCACAGTTCGTAGTGTGTCATTTCAATACATACACAGAAGTATGGAATGTTTATATAACGGGTAACTGGTAACATCTGGTACCTCAAATATTTATATCTTTGTGTTGCAGATATTTAAATATTTGTCTACTAGCTATTTTGAAATGTGCTGTAGCTGTCAAATTATTATCCCTTCCATACAATTACACAATTGCACCTAATGGCTATTGTGGTGGTTTGTATGAGAAATGTCCCTCACAGGCTCAGGTAGTTGAACATTTGTTGGGGGCTATTATGGAACCTTTGTGAGGTGTGGCCTTGCTGGAGAAAGCATGCCACTGGGGTGAGCATTGAGATTCTATAACCTTTTCCACCTTCCAGTTCATTCTCTGCTTGTGTTTGACATTGGAGACATGATCCCTCAGCTTTCTGTTCCAGCTGCCTTCTCTCGTGTCTTTATGGATTCTCCCTCTGGAACCATGTGCCCAGATAAACACTTCCTTCTATAAGTTGCTCCTGGTCTTTGCGCACCTGACTTACTTTGCTTGCCATGTTTCCTAGCCTCAGCCATGTTGCTGTGAATGATGACCCCACTCCTTGTTATGTGGAGGGCCACAAGACTTTGTCCATTCATTCATCAATAGATTTCTAGGATTATTCCTTATCTTGGACATTGTGAACCGTGCTCTAGTAGTCATGGGAGCTCAAATATCTCTTTGATATAAAAATTTCCTTCCCTATAGTCATGTGCCCAGTAGTAGGATTGCTAGATTATATGGTAGTTCTATTTTTATGTATTTTTTATTTTGTTTTAATTTTAAAAAATATAGGAAAACAAGCATTTTCTAATACAGATACTTAGAGAGGGTACCAGGAGTGAGGACACTGTGCCTGGTTAATATGCCTCTTATTGCTTCAGCTGTTAGAAATGTTCTTTCCATTTCTTTCATATAAATCTTGATGCTCTGGTCGCCAATCACTGCCAGAGGGACATCACAGGGACATGGCCAGAGCCCTCCACAGGAAAGAGTACAATTCTAAATGTGAAAATGTTTTGCATCACAGGTATGGAGAATGTTGGGTCTTTCCCGGAGAGCTCTTTCCTGTTCTTCTGTAGGTGAGCTGTTGTTTGGAGTTAGACACAGCTCTGATGCACTTTCAGAAACTCTCAGAGTGAAGGAGTGTCTGCAGTGAAGGACAGCTGAGGACAGTTTTCACTGAGGATGTTGTTAGAGGTCAGGAAAGCAGCTGGAATGAGTCGGTTTCCAATAACACTTCTCCCTTCAGTCCACTGTCACCCTACACAAAGCCCCCATAGCTCTGACTCCAGGACTCCAGGAAACTGGGGCAGACTCACTCAGGGCACAAAAACCTCAGCCCTCTTCTCTCCTCCCCCATCCCCACCACATAATTCCTCATGGAGGGAAAGCAAGTTGTGTTTATTTAGATAAAGCTACATTACTATAATAGAATTACTAATTATGTCCAACAACTTTTTCCTTAAACACAACATTCCATGGTTCGGGCTGGAAATCATTAGGGTGAGGAGGAGGAGGTGGTGGAGGAGAGGGAAGGAGTGTTTTTCTTTCCCCCTGATTTATGATGGCGTGATAATCTTGGCCTGCTCACAAGTCCCTCTTTCCCGTGGATAACCGGATTCTGCTTTGCCAGCTCTAATTTGAAGCAAATTTTGCTCTAACCCATCTTCTTCTCCACATTAATGTTTATTAAAAGCCAGCCACCGCACTTACAGATGCTTCCAACACCAAGGACCCTTCCCCTAGGGCCAACTTCAGGTTCCTGGGAGGGAGGAGGGAACTCCAAAAAGGCTGTGGGGATGGAGAGGGGATCTATGACTCCCTAATGAGGTCTGCAGACTGTGGTGCTGAGTGGGGAGTTGTTGGCTTTGCGGATGTCATGTAAGGACATAGTAATACCAAGAGCCCTCATGCTGGAGTTTTTGGAGAAGAGACTCATTATTATACATTAAGGTACCACCATTGCAAAGAATTGGGAGCCTTTCTCTCCCTTGAATGTATCATCCCTTAACGTTATTCACTGGCTAGGGTACCCTTAGATGAGGTTTTCCCTAGAAGCAAGCCTTGAGAAAAAGGTGTGACAAGAATTTGCCTTGAGAAGGGCCACAGGCAGCAATGTTAGAGAAGTGTGTATATAAGAGGGGATAAGAAGAAAACCAGTACTAAAAACACGGAGGAAAACTAACTAGGGCAGAAAAGGACATTGCATTGTTTGATGATAAATGGGTCATTTCCCACCCTCCAAAGACAGAGGAAATCCAATTGTATATATAACAAACATCAGAGATGCCAACTAAATCAAATCACAACTGATCAAATTGAAAGAAGGAATAGGCAACTTAACACTCAGAGTTACAGACTTCAATATCCCTCTTGAGCTCCTGATACAACCACTAAGTGAAACAGTAAGGAATAAAACTTAATAGAACTAACAACCAACAAAGATCTGATTGACAGTTAAAAAAAAATTGTTATGGTTTGAGTAGGAATTACCCTCCGCAAACTAAGTCTTCAACTCCTTGTGACCCAGTTGGTGATGCTATTTTGGAAGGCAAGTGTAGCCTTTGGTGGGTAGGGTATAGCTAGGAAAGAGGTAACTAGCAGTAGACCTTTGAAAGATATACTCAGCTTCTGATTCTTGCCATTTTTCTCTGCTTCCTACATACACCTGCCATGATGTATATAATGCCTCTATATCATGCTCTCATATCTGCTATGAACTGAGTTGATCCACCATGACTTCCCCACCAGGGTAGGCTGAAAGCCTGTGAAACGGTGAGCCAAAATAAATCTATCTATTCTTAAATAATTTTGCACAGGAATTGTGGACCACCAAGGCAAAAGTATCTAACAAAACCCTCTCCTAGCATTTCAGCATTGGGCAAAAAAGCAAGTATCATTACCACAATTACTTGGCTCTATCTGGCTAATAATGAATAAAAATGGGGGATATAGACAAACAGGTGTGGGCTTATAGGAAATATGATGAGAAGCTTTAACCCCTCGTTGGAACGTCCTGCGTCAGTTCTAGAACTAGCAGTGGTGGTGTCCGAGGTCTGAGTAGGTTCAGGAGACCATTGCCCCCAAGGGCGAGACGTGCTCCATGCCAATTGACTAACTCCATGTTTTCCTCCAAATTTTGAAAGTCATTTAAGGTTCTTAAATTATTTTTTCCCTTTTTTTTTAAATTTTTCATCAATTACACTTTATTCATTCTGCATCCCCCCATAAGTCCCTCCCTCCTCCCCTCCCAATCTCACCCTCCCTCCTCCCTCTGCTTGCATGCCACTCCCCAAGTCCACTAATAGGGGAGGTTCTCCTCTCCTTTCTGATCTTATGTATGCCCTGGTTACTCGCATGCCTCACTGGGTGCCTGTGCCCATTGATGTCCCTCACGCTATGACTCTCTTCAGACAGAAAAGGGATCTTGGAACTACAGCCACCATTGTTACTACCATCTCATTGGCGGCTGTTGGAACTACCACCAGGGCATTAGCCATGAGTCATACTAGGCAGACTGCTCAGACCCTGAATAATCATTTAGCCAATGTAGCTCATGCCTTAGTTGTACATAAAGGAATTAATGCTCAACTAAAAGGAAGCTTGATGGTGGTCAATCAGAGGATTGACCTCTTGCAGGAGCAAATTGATACCCTATGGCAAATGGCTCAACCTGGCTGTCAATGAAAGTATGGTGGACTTTGTGTCACTAGCATACAACATGAGAATTTTTCCTGTGCTGCAAATCTGTCTAAACAATTGTCGAGCTATATTTTAGGTAATTGGACTGGAGAATTCGATACTACGATGGAGCAGCTGAGAGTGGCCATTGTCACAGTAAATTCTACCAGAGTGGACGCAGGACTAGCCACAGGATTATCAACATGGATTGCTGCAGCCATGAATCATCTGAAGGAATGGGCGGGCATGGGAGCATTAGCAGGCCTTCTGGTGTTGGTCTCCTTGGTTTGCCTGTGGTATATATGCAAGATTAGAGTCTCACAACAGTGTGATGCAGCCATGATCATTCAGGCCTTTACAGCCATTGAAGCAGGACATTCTCCCCAAGCATGGTTGGATACCATAAAAAGCTAAAATGATATGCTCAGGATGCGAGGCTAAGCACTGCACTCAGGGTCAGCCGCTTTCGACCCAGAGAAGAGCATGTCTGATTGCATGCGGGTTGATACCCCAGGTCCCGCCTCTGAGAAAAAGGTAGCGGACGGGTCTGATGCTCTTTGGGTGGATGACACCTAAATGAACATCAGTACAAAGTCCCAATTTATTTCTAATATCAGAGATCAGACCTCTACTCTTGCCTGATGCGTCTAAAACAAAAAGGGGGAACTGTAGAGAGCTGCGGAATGCTATGCCTTAAAGATGGAGCTGGTTTCTGCCTTCCACCTTCCCGATGGTGAGTGCTCTCTGTCACGAACAATTCCACATTTGGCTAAGGCTGAGGATCTGGCTTGCTTCCATGTATGTGGACCTATCTGCACTGCCCACGTGGCACGCTGGGGTTGGCTACCCAGAGGCTATTTAAGCTGTGGGCTGGCTTTCCCCAGGGTCCGAGGATTGTTCAAGGTTCCTGAATAAACTGCATTGAAAAAAAAAAAAAAAAACCCTCTCCTAAATAGCAGAAGATACACATTCATGCTCATATATAGGCTATGTCAAGACAGATGCACTTCTCTGTTCTAGCTTGCTTTCTATTGCAGTGATGATGACCACCATGGCCAAAATCAACACAGGAAGATAGGAGTTTATTCCACCTCCTACTTCCAGGAGGTCACAGTCAACATTTGAGAGAATATATGGCAGGGAACGAAGGCAAGACTCTAAAGGTAGGAAACTGTAGCCCAGATCATGAAGGAATGTTGCTTACTAGTTGACTCTTTGTTCTCTAGTTTACTCTCTGGCTCTATCCCTGGCTTGTGATCAGCTAGCTTTCATATACAGCCTAGGGGTGGTGCCACCATGGTGGACTGAGCCCTTTCACATCAATTATCAAGCTAGCCAGTTCTTCACAGACATGGCCGCATGGCAATCTGATTCTTCAGTTGAAGTTCTCTCTTCGCAGGTGACTCAAGGGTTTGTCAAGCTGACAATAAATCTAAGTAGGACACCCTGCCACAGACAAAACTCAACCAAATTTAAACAATTTGAAATGACAGGGAATTCGTTTCCTGACCACAACGCAACCAACTGAATATGAAAAAGAATAAACAATAACTTGAAAATGTCCTACCATGTAGAAGCTAAACAACATACTTTTGACTAACCTACAGAGGAAAGAAATAGACCCTTATAAAGTTTTATAAATAAAATAAGTAAATTTTGGGTGGCTCGATCTTGTACAATCAACTACAGCTTCTGTGAGTTGACTTTTGTACCATCATGCCACGTCCAAAAGGCAGCATTTCATGGCACTCCTCCAAATCCTCCAGCTCTTACATTCTTCATGCCCCCTCCCTCCTCATATTTCCTCAGCTTTGCATGGGAAAGGTTGATATAAACAACCAATCCGTGGCTGAACATTCAAAGTCTCTTATTCTCACATGTGAATTTTTCAAAGAGTAAATATGTTATTAAAATGAATAAAAGTAACCAATAGTAATAGTTTTCCTGTGGGGGAAAAATAGTCAAGACAAAAATTATCAATATCAAGAATAAAATAAGGAATATCTATATAGACTCTATAGATACCAAAAAAATAATAATGGAATGGAATGGAGAATTTCACTCTGGAATTTGAGAATCAGGTTAAACTGGGATTTTTTTTGAGAAAGGACAAATTACCACAATCAAAATGATATGAAAAAGATAATCTGAGTGGCCTGATGTGGTCACTGGAGTTTTGAATATGCTCTGGAGTAATGGCTCCAGAGGCCATTTCTCAGTGGTTGAGAGGGATTAATGGTCTTGTGGAAGACCCAATTTGAGCCCCTGCACCCACATTGGGGAGCTCACAACTGACTGCAACTCTAGCTTCTGTGGATCCAAAAATCTCTTCTGGCCTCCACAATCACAGTACTCACATGCTTTCATGCACATCTGTGCATGTGTGCACACACCCACACCCACAAAGTTAAAATGAAAAATAAGCCTTAAAATGGAATTTAACTGGGGATGTAGTTTAGTGACCAAGCACTTGCCTGTCATTTGTGAGGCCCTGGGTTTGATCTGCCACACTTAAAAAAAAAGAGAATCAGGGGCCAAGCCAAATGAGTTATTAGGAATTTCATGAAATGTTTAAATGGGAATTAATGTTAGCTATAAAATGTTTTCCAGAAATAGAGGCGTTCTCAAAATGTTTTATGAACCTTGTATTACCCTAATGCTAAACCCAGATAATTGGCATTCAAAAGAAAACTATTGATCTATAGTAAAGAAGGGTCTGAAATTCTCAACCCATAAAATTATTACTGTCTGATGAGAGGGAAATGCTTGTTAACTCAATTTGATTATTAAAAAATATTAAAATAATTTCAATTGTAGCAACATATAGAGAGTCTTAAAACATGAACAAAAACCAGTTTCATACTAAAATGTCAGTCAGTGCAATCTGCTATGTTAGTAAACTGAAGATGAAACATCTTAGAAACAAGCTCAGAGAAATAATAGATTAAAATGACCATTCATGATCAAAACCCTCAGAAATAATAGAAACTAAGTAGATATGTCTCAATCTGTTAAGGAACATCTACAAAATACTTTCTAGCCAACATTACATTGCCAGCAAAAACCTGACTTTTTTGAACAAAGTAAGGAAATCAGCGTTCAAGATGTTGTTATAGATTACTATAATCTATGAAGCTACTCCATAGAGTCAAGGAAGAGAAGTAAAAAGTCAAAAGAGAGAACCATGTCTCTATTTGTAGATAGCTTGCTGATTTACACAGAAAATCCCAAAGGGTTTAAGAAAAAAATTCTCCTAGAGTTCTATTCCTCTAGAGCAGCAGTGCTCAGCCTATGGGTAGCAACCCCTTTGGTAAAAAGTCTATCTCCAAAAACATTCACATTACAATTCAATAACAACAGCAAAAAAATAATTTTATGGTTGGGGGTCAGCACAGCACGAGGAACTGTCTTAAAAGGTCACAGCATCCGGAAGGTTGAGAACTGCTCTTCTACAGCAAGCAGCTGTTGTAGTTTTTATTTTGCTGCTGAGAAAAACACCATGGCCGAAAGCAGCTTAGCAGGGGACAAGGTTTATCTTAGCTTACACTTTCAGACCACAGTCCATCCCTGAGTGACATCTGGGCAGTAATTCAAGTAAAAAACAAAACAAAACACAACAACCCCCCCAAAACAAAAACAAAAACAAAAACAAAGCAAACCATGAAGGAATGCTACCTCCTAGCTTAGTCTCTAGATTCTGCTCAGACTGCTTTCAGCCCAGTACCAACTGCTTGGATATGGTATTGCCCACAGTGGGCTGGATCTTCTCACACCAAGCATCAAGCACAGTTCATGACAGACCTGGCCATAGAGCAATCTGACCTAGGTAATCTTTCCATTGCTGGTCCCTTTTCCCGGGTGACTCCAGCTTATGTCACGCTGACAATAAAAGTTCACCGACAAAATCAGTCTACACCTTGTCAAGGTGACACACAGACATGCAACTGTTAAACCACAGTCTTCCCTCCCTTGTCCACAAGATTTCATGTTAATATCACAGTATAAAACACAGCCCAATGTGATGCATTCAAGTTTGTTTTCAATACAGGGAGAAGGACACCACAGAGTGGTAACGATGTTCAAAAGTTTTGTGTGTTTGTGAAATAGCATGCAACCTGACAATTCCAAATCTGAGAACAGACCCAGAAGAACTAAAGACAGAGATTTAAACAGCTTTTTGCATCTATTCTCACAGGATCCCTATTTACTTTTAATTATTTATTTTTTATTTCCCCACATATTTACTCAGTTATTCATTTTACATCTTGACCACAACCCCCTGCCTTCTCTTCTCCTGGTCCCACCCTCCCACCTTCCTTTGCCCTCTTCCCTCCCCTTCCCCTCAGAAAAGGGGAGCCCCCACCCTTACAAACCCACCTTGGGCCATCAAGTCATGTCAGGACTTAGTACATCTTCTTCTATTGAGGCTCAGCTAAGCAGCCCAATTATGGAAAAGTGATCCAATAGCAGGAAACCAAGTCCCTATCAGATAAGACTCCTGGTCCTCTTGTTGCTAAAGGACCCATATGAGGATCAAGCTGCCCATCAGTTACATATGTGTCATGGGCCTAGGTCCAGTCCATGTGTGCTCTTTGGTTGGTGCTTCAGTTTCTGTAAGCTCCTATGGGCCTACATTAGTTGATATTGTTAGTCATATTGAGGGGTTCTTGTCCCCTCCAGGACCTTCTATCCTTCCCCACACTCTTCCAAAGGACTCCCCTAGGTATGCCTAATGTGGGTCTCAGTATCCATTTCCTTCCTGCTGGGTGGAGCCTCTCCAAGGACAGTCATGTTAGGCTCCTGTCTGCAAGCATAGCAGAGTATCTTTAATAGTGTCAGGGGTTGGCTTTCTCATATGGTGTGGGTCTTATGTTGGGCCAGTCATTGGTTGGCCATGCCCTCTTTCTCTGCCCCATCTTTACCCTTCACATAGAGTGGCACTGTTCATAATAAACAAAAGATGGGAGCAACCCAAGTACCCATCGGCAGATGAATGGATAAATCTAAAGTGGTATATCCATGCAACGGGGTAGTCACCATCTTTCAAAAGGAAAAGCAGTTCTGTAGTATGCTACAATATGCAAGGATCTTGAAGGTATTCTTCTAAGTAAAACAAGCAATAGGGTTAATTACTAAAGTATTCCATTTATTTTAAATTCTAGTGTTATTCAAATCAGAGACAGAACAAAATATACATTGGTTGCTAGAGGTAGGGGAAAGGGTATTATTCTTAAGTGGCTACGGAATTTCAATATGGAAATCTGAAGGTATGCATTGTGCTTGGATGATGATTACAGTTCTACAACAATGTGAACGAACCCTGTACTTAGGTGGTAACATTTACATTAATTGTATTTTACTGAAATAAAGTGGATCCCCAATGGCAAGTTGATATTTTTAGAGATGCTCAGGTTTTACAGGAGACATCACAGCACATCCAAAATAAACATTGTGTCCAGAATCAGGTGGTTGCTTCTATGATGTCTTCATAAAGCAAGAAGAGCTTCAGGCATCTCTGAAAGATGGAAGACCATTTTTGTTCTTCACAGCAGTCGAGGATGGTTCACACATGCTGGAGGGATGAAGGAAAAGTGAGGATAGATTAAATAGGATTAAAGACTATAATATGCTCAACAAAAGAAAAACAATTACCTCAGTGGATACCTGAGAGAAATGAAGGGTTAACCTTTTGTCCTTGGAAGAGAGGAGTAGGAATTAGGGGCTGGAACTCACCAGAAAGCAGAAAGCAGATACACAAGATAACGGCTTTAATGAACAAAGGCAGGAGAGGTGGGAAGGCTCGGAGAGGAGATGAATGGGGAAACTGTGATCATAACATATTGTATAAAAATTATTTTCAATTACAAAAGAAATATATACTACATTAACTGAAGGAGATTATTTTGTTGGTTAAGTTAAAAAGTCCCCAAACTAGTAAAGATTACCATGATAAGAAACACATATATACTACATATGTGCATACCACACACATATACATGCAAACACAAACATATGTTCACACACACACAAATACCATCACCACTACCACCACCATAGTTTGAAAGACAGAGCCAATAACTCCACCAGAAACTTCAGTTTCTCTCTGAATTCAATCACTGTGTGTGTGGGACATTGATGAATTTTCACCAAGTTCCTTATTTAAAGACAGCTTATGCTTGTAAAATTAGAAGACAAAAAAAAAAAAAAAGGAAATTCTTCAAAAGTAGATGAGCAGTCATGCAAGTCATGAGCCAGACATCTGTCAAATGCAACCCTAAACCCTTCTAGGAAAAAAAACAAAAACAAAAACAAAAACAAAAAACAAAAAACAAAAAACTGAAACAATCTATTGAAAAATTGAAACAACCAATATTTCTTGTTTTTGAAGTTTGTACATTTTCCATGACAGAAAAGCTCATGATAATGAGTTGAAAACTCTGGCAGAACACCAGCGTTACAAGGAAGAAGAGAAAGTGTGTTGACAAAACAAACAAATACCCAAACCAAACCAAACCAAACCAAACCAAACCAAACCAAACCAAACCAAACCAAAAACAAAAAGAAAAATGAAATCCAGAAAGGAAAAAGAAAAACTAGGAAGAGAGTAAGGGCTTGGAGACGTATTCTTTGCCCTTGAGACGGCTAATGGGAGAGTTGGAAGAGGCCCACGAGTACCAGGGAATTCACCAGTGACCAGAACTTTGGTGAAGGAAGTAAGCTAGGTTGTGACAAGCTGGGGAGTCAGGATCCAGTGCTTGGCTTGGGGCAGCTACCCACCACAGGATTAGGCCCCAGGAGAAAGAACCTTTATTAGGTCAACCCAATCTCAGTGCTGAAGCCAATATGAAGAACCTGAAAAAGTGGTCCTGGGTACCTTGGATCTGCAGTGATCCCAAAACCTCTTGATTCAGCTCTCTCCAGAATGGAATGTTGTCACCTTATACTTTTGGCGTCCATCCTGCTCCTTTGTCAAATGGTAGATGCCGCAGGGGGATTCCAAGACATAGTCCAAGAACTGCTGGGCTCTTGCCATTTGCAGAGAACTCAACAGAAGCTGACATTTCCCAACAGAGGAGCTCATCACACATCCTTTACTATCCTTACCAGCATTGTACCCACCATCCCAGGATCTGAATTCCTAAGACTCAGAACTATAGCAAGGCGTGTTTCTCTTCAAACTCAAATAATAATGGCTTTTTGTTTAGTTCTATAGTTCTTTAGTACTGATTCATGGGCTCAAGCCAAAGGCTCTAATTCTAAGATGATATCCTGTAGTTGTGTGTTATTTAAACATGACTCTTAAAAAATCCCTTCTTTTGATTCTGTTTGAGGTAGTTGACTTATTGTTGATAATCCCACTAAAATATTTCAGAAATAGAACAAGGATTTTGTTTAAATCTATAATGAATTTTGATTATTTTTTCTTTTGTTTATATTGCTACTACTTGTGTAATTATATCTCAAGTGGAGGCTTGATAGCATTATATTTTGTGGAGTAGTGTTTTATAAATGTACATTATATATCTGTGAGTCTTTGGATTGGGGAAGACCTTGGAACCAAGAAGTCAATGGTTGACCCTATTTCTGTAGCATCATCTCTATACTTTATTATTTCCTAGTTGAGTGTAGTGACAACTGAGGCTTATGACTGTAGGCAGGTTAGAACCCATCTTCCCTCTTTGAGGCCCAGACCTATTTTAGCTTGCTCCTGGAACTCTGATCTCTGCCAGACATTTTTTTTTCTTATAGCTCAGAATTCTCCCAGAGTTGATGGGAAACGTAAGCCAAGCTTAGGCATCCAGCTGCCTTTCAGTTCAGGACCTGCTGTGGGAAGCATAACCAGACCATGGAGAGTCTAGGAGATGTCATTTTTTTCTCCTTTTTATCTCTTTGTTTATCTACTTCCATCTTCTCTTGTGTCCATTGGTGCATTGAACAAATGTGGCCTCACTTCTGTGGGTATTAAATGGTGGCTTCCTCTTCCACCTGGGCCTGATAGACACTGTGGTCCTTGCTAGGCCTTTTCTCTGAACCCTGAGTTCCAAATGTGCCAGGTGGCAACATCCTGCCAAACCTCACTACTTCTAGATACAAAGGTCGATTAAAAACTCTATCACAGCTTCCTGTCCCAAATCCTTGCATGTTCACATTCAGAAAGATCACGGACCTCATGAGACCCTGCTGCTCAAAGCCCTCTGTGCTCCAAAATCACATTGACAATTGAGTCTGCATGTCTATCATCCTTGAGATGTGCTTTGTGATCTCTGTCTCTGTCCATGTACCTGTGATCTCTTCTTTCTCCTCCCAAAACATGTCAAGTCCAAACCTGACCTCAGGCCCTTTGCACTGGCTGTTTGTGTAGCTTAGAATGTTTCCTACCCACTGTGAGAGTAGCTGCTTTCTTTTTCTCCGAGAGTGCACCAGGCCTGTGTCTGAATTCCCTTCTGCTCTGCTCCCTGCCTTAGTTGTGGTCCCAGAGCACTGATGCTGTGCAAAACCACTGCATTTCCTCATTGCCTTAGTTGCTGTATAACTTCCTTTATCCCCCTGGGCCTTGCCACCCCAGGATAAAGATTATTTATTTTAGGAGAAAGATAAACCCTTTGCTGTGCTTCTTGGTAGAGTTATTAGTAACAAAAACATCACTCATTGTTTGCACTACCCCTGTAATGTCAAGGACAGACAGTTTATCTTATTCAACCCCGAACCCTCCCTCCCATCTTGCCCAAGACATGAATTCCCAGTAGACTTGGAGAATAAAGGAATAAACACTAGTAGTTTCAGTGGGATGCTCTGTGACCTGAGACTGGCTGGAGGATCAGAGTGAGGCTGTGCTGGGCGTCCTAGGGTAGATTCTGTATACCTGTGGCCACTTTCTTAGATGCCACCTCCCCCAGCTGGATCCTAGCATTCTTCACAGCCACACGTTTCATAAAGGCTCTTGCCTTCGTTCTAGTGGTTTCACTTTTCTTGTATAGGCGTTTCATGCTGCACCCTGTGCCTTCCATGCTGCTGAGTACCAAGTCTTTAATATGAGCCATGCAGATGTCTGGGGAAGTCCAATGTTGTGGGACAAGGAGATGTTAAGGATAAAGACAAAGGGGGGGGGCACCATCTGGCCTCCTCTACCATACTAGTAAGAAGGGAAATCTGGATGTTTTTGTCCAGTGGGAATGTGACTGGACACCAGGATTTAGGTCATTCATTAGCTTGGAAAGACAGACAGAAACACAGAAGCATTCATAGCCAGCTCTGACTGGTATAATTAATACTTGGATGGGGGCAGGGGAGGTTTCCTCAGAAAGCACAGAGCAGAGAGCAGTATAAAAACCGCATCACGCTTACAGCCCGCCTATGACTTCCATTTAAGACATGGATAAGGACACTGAAGTCAAAGCAAGCCCCAAATCACACACCGTACAAAGATGCTATTTAGGCTTTGTACCAGAAAGCCTGGGAGTTACTATCCCTTTTGTTTCTTCCCAGCTTTGTAGTTTCATGCATTGTCCTCGGGGCTACAGCTTCTAGACCTTCTCACCTATTAAAGAGGAGGGGGAGGCTTGCCATGGTACATTAGGACATCAATGCAAAAGCACCAAGGAAACCTTCCACAGTTTGCTGCTTTTGCTCTCATATGAGAAGTGACTCACCTGGCATTTGGTCTAACACCTCTGTCCCCAAATCCATTTCTTTCCAGCTCATTGAAAAGAAGTCTTTCTTTGACTCTGTTTAGTTTGTCAACTGCACCATTTTGCTTTTTTCTTGAGCTCTTAGAAGCTGTTTTGGGGAGGATTCTGATTAGAGAACAGTACGCCACAGAATGAAGGCAGTGGAAGCCTCTCTGTCCACGTGTACTAGACATGAAGGTGAAACTGTCTGGGGATCTCTGACAAGCTCTAGGCAACTACAGTAGCAATAGTGTGGCTACTTCTTCTCTGGGAAATTTGATTCCATTCCACAAACACTTCTCCTACTCATTAGGACACCTACCACTAAAAAACATCTGGTCAATTAAATTTAAAACATTAGTCAAACATGTTGTTGGAATTATATGGTCAAACATCTGGACATATGAAATTTTAATTAACTGTTTTAATATCATGAAGGCTTAGCTTCAAAATTAGTTGCCAAATAAGAGACATGGATCTTTACTTTCTGTGCAGGTTGGGTGGGCTGAAATTGCCATACCAATTAACTGTTTAAAAATCCATATCATAATGTGAGAGAGCTACAGGGGTCTTCTTAGATGTACAGTGTTAGTCCTGAATTTCAAAACAACTACAGAGCTGCGGAATGCTGTGCCTTAAGGATGGAGCTGGTTTCCGCCTTCCACCTTCCCGATGGTGAGTGCTCTCTGTCACAAACAATTCCACATTTGGCTGAGGCTGAGGATCTGGCTTGCTTCCATGTGTGTGGACCTATCTGCATTGCCCACGTGGCATGCTGGGGTTGGCTACCCAGAGGCTATTTAAGCTGTGGGCTGGCTTTCCCCAGGGTGAGATGATTGTTCAAGGTTCCTGAATAAACTGCATTGAAAAAAAAAAAAACAAAAAAACAAGACAAAACAACTGCAATAGCTTTGGGGGCTGGAGAGGCTGCTCAGAACTTAAGAGTACTTGGTGCTCCTGCAGAGAGCACCCGGGTTTGGTTCCTAACACCCACATTGATGGCTCACAACCACCTGTAACTTCAGTTCTAGAGACACTGATGCTGTCTTCTGGCCTCCAAGGGCACAAGGCATTCATGTGGTCCACATGTATGAACGTAAGCAAAACATTCATATACATAAAATAAATAAATCTAAGAACAAAATCTTAAAAAAACAAAAAACAAAAAACTTCTACTGGTCAGTTGACAAGCCCAGGGTTTTCAAGAGATAACGTGTACCTGGGATTCTAAGTAGACTACAGGGAGCCTACTTAAAATTATGGGTTTGCTTCCTGTTACTCTTTAATGCCCACGTAATAGCCTTGTCCTATATGCCTCTATTTGATAAAGTGAAGAGATCAATCTATGAATCCCTTACAGCGGGACAAGACATTTTATCAACATTGATGATGCTTGACACATACATGTGAACACATGTGTTCCATAGAGAGGTGAGGCACATGTGCTAATAATGCATTTTGACTGCGAGTCTTCCTGAAGTTCTGTTTATCACCTGTCTAGTGGCATGATGAAGATGGCTTGGACTTGGGCTCTAGCAGTGGACATAAATAGAAATGAATAGATTTAAGACACACCCAGGGGGGAAAACTGACAACACTCCCTGATGCATGGGCTAAGGGGCCAGCGGATGCTGAAGCAGTAGTTCAGCCACTCTCACAGGCAATGCTGGAAGGCCATCTTTTGGTCAACTTTTCAAATTCCAGTTGAGCAATTCAGATTTTTATTGACATTTCCTCTCTATTTTTCACCCCCAAGAACTCAGAGCAAGCCCATTGTTTAAATCTCTCTTGACTTATCTTGCTTGCTTGACCCATCAAAAACCTTTACCTTGGCAAGAGAAATCTTTGGCACAAGGTCACACAATACCTTAAAAATAATCCTCTAAACACAAGCGCAGAAAAACCCAAACAAAACCCATCTTTGGACATCTGTTGTGGTGTGACAGCCAAGAGCGGGAACACATGGTGCTCGCAGGGCGGCCATGTCCGCATATTGCAGTCAGTATGTGAAGTGCCGGCACTAATGATCTTGGCATCCTGTGGAGGGCTGCTCTGCCAGCCTGCTAATTAGGATCTGCTTAGAGTGGCCGAGGCTGGCCAGTCAGACCTCTCCTGTTGACTGCCTCTCCCTCTGTGTCTTCCTTCCATGCAGTAATTTAGCATAGTGTGTGTGTTTTAAATGTATTGTTATTGTTATTATTATTTTAGTTTTTTTTTTTTTTATCATGGGTCACTTAAAATAAAGAGGAAAGAAAAGCAGGCTGTTGGAGGCACTGGATGAGGACAAGCATAGCTTGACCAGTGACTCCTCTGGCGGAAGAAGACTAACTGATCCTCCTTGGAAGGGTGCAGATCTTACATAACAGTTCATTTGCAGGGAGCCAGCGCCAGGCCTTCTCTAGGTGGAAGGGCCTGACTCAGGTACTGCCTGGGTGGAACTCAGCCTCGGCCTTCAGTTGGTCCCCAGGTTTCAGAGGGTCATTGGCAAGAGGTGGCAGACACCCACGGATCTTCAAGCTGGGAGACAGGGAAGATGATACTTCTCTGACAGCTTAGAGCCACTCATGGGAGAAGGTTTTCCATGGGTTCATTGGATTGTGGTTTGGGGCTTTTGTGGATCACAAACTTTCAGGAAAAAAAAAATAGAGAGAGCAGGGGTCACTTGGAGGAGCTTTTAAACAGTAGTAGTTAATAATAGTCCTAGGTCAAACACAGCATGAAAACATTGACTCATGGACAAGATTGGAAGCTAACTTGTGGTAAGGATTTGTGTTTGTCTTTTTTACGAAGAAAAGTACTCTGAATGGCTCCAATAGGGATGTGGTGAAGGGGTCAGTGAAAGAGGAGGCATCAACCAAGTACATGCCTGCATAGACTCTCAAAAGCTAGAGCCACAAATTCATGTGCTGGGGTAGTAGTCTAAAGGACCAGAAGGTACCTGTTTTATACTTTGTAGGCTATGCATTCTCTATTACGGTTATTGGACTCTATATTTTAGTGCAAGAGTAGCCATTGGTGATGATATACAAATAAGCAAATACTGCTCCTGTTCCAAAAATATCTCATTTGCCGAAATACACTGTAGACTGGATGTGCGTACTGCAGTATTCTGACTTCTTCCTAGAAAATGAAGTGGAAGAACCTTCCCTCCAGACAGTGTAGACTCACACATACTAGATTCAATGGAATGCCATGTGTTTGTGTGTGAGGGGCAACCCTAGCTCACTCATACCAAATAAATTCTTTGTCATAGTTTCTAACCTGGAGAATTGTGACTAAGAAGGATGTACAGAGCATCTCACGGGCTTCTTGCCAACTCCTAAATGCTTGGATATTTTCCACAGAAATAAAGTCTGCACTCTCATTCTTACTTAACCAAACGAGTGTCTATGAGGACTGTAGAGGATGGAGTACCTTAAAGGAACTGTGGGAAATGATCCACTAGAGGAACAAGACAGGTCCTGCCTGTCTTGTGACAGATAGGTTATATTTAGAGAAATCACCTCTTTTGCAAGCTAGAATGAGTTTAGCATTTTCTTTGCTTTTGCCCTCTGTGATCCTCTTGGGTCATCTTTAAGCTCACCATTCCTGACATCTACTTGAAATATAACCATGGCTGTGCTACTCCTAGGATTAACACCATCAGCCCATCTGCAGGACCTTTGTCCACAGGATGAATTCCCAGCCAAGGCCTTTGGGGTCATTCACTTCTTGTGCAGTTCTAGCTACACAAATGAATACTAACAGGTACCTTGTAATGCTTTCTGGGCCACAATCCTATTGGCTATTTACTTATGCGAGCAATTTGATCCTCACTATAAGCCTGGGAAGCTAATTTGTTCAGTTTTATGGAGTGTGAACCTGCCTGCATCTACGTGAAACAGAGACTTGCCTAACACCAAGTAAGATCTCCTGTGTTTAACCAAAGCTCAGTCTGATTTCAACTTTTATTTCTCTTTGACATAATTTTCCTGCCTAGAACATTTTATCCTTCATCCCATTTGCCTTTAAGTCAACTAAGTTCCTTAAGGGAGTCACTTTGAACGTTTCTACGATGAAGCCATTCTCTGGTCTTCTACAACTTTTCAGTTCTTGCAGTGTTCTCTTTTTCTTTTCTAGAACAGCAGTAATAGTATTGTGCCAGTCTTATTTATTTACCTTTTATTCCCTGCAAGAGGCCATGAGCACTCTACAGTTGACTTCCATACCAGATCTATCTTTTCAATTCCCAGGTCTAGAAACAGAATGCAGCACTGATCATAAGTCAAATGGTTATAGGACTAGAAAAGTGTATTTGGGGATGGGTACCTTTCAAGCTCAGAAATAACAGCCTTTACAAGGATCTGCTAATGGGGTCTGGATGCTGAATGCGAAATGAAGGCATGTTCTCTTGTTATGCAGTCTGAGTGGTGGTAGAGCTCTGGGGCTGGTTGTGCTGTCCACCATCTCAGAAATCTCTGAAGTCCTTTCCTAAATGTTTAAATGAGGTAAAGTGGTTGGCTTTATAAGTAATAGAAGTCAATTGTGTTTGCAGCATCTAATGCAGGAATAGCATTAGATAGTTGAGATGGGGCCCAGTGCCAAGAACTGCTGAGTGGGCAGAAGGCCTGATTTCCAGACTCCCTCTGCATCCATTTGTGATAATCCTGGTCTGGCTTTCTACCAGTCACCCTCCTAATGAGACTTGTACAAGACAGCCTTTGCCCCCAGCACAGACATCTCCTGAATCAGGAGTACACTTACACAGATGTTTAAAACTAAACACACACACACACACACACACACACACACACACACGTTCTTTCTAAATACAGTTTTAATCTTTATTGCTAACACTTTTCTAATAGGCTGGCAAACATTCAGGAAGAAACTGAAATATTTAAATGCACTGAGCTGCTGTGACACCCTTACAAAATTAACTTTCATCTATAAAGCAGAAGAAAGCAATTCTTTGGCCCTGACTTGGGCCACTCAGAGTCATGGAACAGAGCTAGCCTCTCCTCAGGGTGGGGCATGAAGGTTGCAGACAAAGACTGAAATAACACACATTTGTTCTGCATTTCACAGCTGAGTGGTACCATGTCCCAGTAGGAGACCCACAGAATACCAATAATGAAGATACTGACAATAAAAATAAACATTTATTGTCCCAGCATATCATTCTAATCATTTTGTACTATTATGTAAACAGCTGTCATGATAATTCAAAACAAAATGATTTAGTATTTCTCAGCTTAAGCTGAGGATTTTAGAGTTCACAACTTGCTCGAGATCATAGCTATTGAAGAGCCAAACCTACAGTTGCATCTGTGTATATCTTCTTCCAGAGCATGTGTTCTTGAGTGCTATTTTACAGAGCAGAAAAAGTGGCTCAGCTCTCTTTGAAAGTGGTTCTGAAGAACGAATGCATACAATGGAAACAGGATAGCAGGGTCATCAACCGTGTCTTGTCAATGTCTTAGAACTTACACAAAGGGAGAATAATTTGATGGTGCACCCTCATGTTAGTGTCTTAGATTTTGCCACCTGGATTTCCATGATATTGTGCTTGGAATCTGCGGATATCTGAGTGTAGAGGAAGCTTAATTTAAAACGTGGATGCTCTGGCAAAAGATCACATCCAAAGACCTTCTAGGTCTGTGTGATCCAGTTGGAATACAGACACTCTTTTAATCCAGGAGACAGAGGCAAGCAGATCTGACTTCAAGGCCAGCCTGGTTTAGAGCAAGTTTCAGGTAAAGGAAAGCTTAGATCCAGGCATGGTTGTACATTCCTTTAATCCCAAACAATGAAGGTAAAGTTAGTTTGTAGAAGGAAGCACCCATGTTTGAAAGTGATGTCTAATTGAGTGGCAGAAACAGTGATAAATCAGAGAAAGACTTGACTTGATTGAATACCCCCAAGTCTCAGGAGAAGAGCAAGGAAAGGGAAGCTACTTAAGTGACAATACGGATAGGAAAGGAGGCAGTTAGGCTGGGACAGTAATAGAGAGACAGGTTGCAGAGAGAGAAATCAGGCAAAGACTGAATGAACCAGAGAATGAGAAGGAGCCAGGAGATTAGAGAAGATTGTTGGAGTTAGTTTTAGGCCACGCAGAGCAATTCAGAGGCTGAGAGAAAAGCCAGATTAAATAAGTCAGTGGAAAAGAAGTTTGAGCCAGAACAGCTGAGTTGAACAAGTCAGCCCAGAGCTCAGAAAGAATAAGGGTGAGCTTATTCCACAGTAAGTCTCAGAGGCTGAAAACATTCTAGGCCTAGGTTAGATTGTGCAGAGACTAGAAGCTTCCAGGACGAGGCCTAGGTTAGCAGAGAGAGGAAAGAGGCCTCAGAGACAACAATTAAAACAGATGAATAAAAGTTCATTTTACATCTAAGTAATGATTGGGATAGAATAAGAAAATTGTACAAGCAGGGCATCCCAGGAGACATGGGGATTCTGGCAATGGTGTTCTGGGGCACCTCTGAAAGGAGCTGCAAATCAGCGGAGAGGAGAAAGCATTCCTCCCACCGTCTAAGCTCTGGTGCTTTTCGGATCTGAGCTAAGAGAATACCTTGCAGGGACAGGGTTGAACAGAGGAGCCTGTAGACAAAGTACCATGTCCAGTTAACATGCTGCATTGATGGAAGCATTAAGACACAGTGTGAAAAAGTAGTCCACGGGGACAGTGAAGCCATTATGTGGGCTGAAGGGAGGTGGGGACAGCTAGTGAAGAAGGAGACACTTGCAGGTATGAGTAAGCATTGGCATCCTTCAGTTAGCACACAGGAAGCAAGCACTTGCTCACAGGCTCCCTGGAATGCTCAGGAGGAGCTGTTGTAGCCAGGATACTTGAGTTTTCTGTCAGGCCACATGGGATCATGTGAAACAGTCCTAAATACCTCACCCATCTCTTGTGGTAAATTATATAATTGTTGACCCCAATTATTTCTTCCCTTTCTTCTAAGCCCATATGAATGAGAAGTTGCTGTGGTCCCATTGAAAATTCAGTTTTCTGTTTCTTTCATCTGGGTGATTTGATTGGGTAAAAAGGTGTTGGCAAGCACATGGCTCAGGCACAAACATTGTGTTTTCCAGAACATCAACATCTTCTGTGCTGTCACTCAACTTTTTCTCTAAAGTTAAGTTATTATAGTGAGAATCTTCATCTAAAATTTACCTGTATGTACTAGAGGCATCTGGACTAAGGATAATTGTTATGATATCAACAAAAATGCCAGGCTCTCAACATATCTGAAGAGATTTGTTTGGGGGAAGGAGAAGAGACAGAGAGAGACAGTGGGAGAGCATAGGAGAAGAGAGAGAGGGATGGTAAGGGGCAACTGGGAGAGAAACTAAAGGAGAGAGAGAGAGTGGGTAGGAGTGGCATACAGGTTATATCTGGAGCACCTAGCCTAGGTGACAACCTAGGATGCAGTTGGTGATATAGGATGGTGTCAGGACTCTAAAGGCCCCTGAGGGCAGGCCAGTTGGATTGGCTGCACAACAGCATAAAGGTAATGAAAAATGTATTCACTTTGCTTGGAAACCCAAGGCCATCATGGACTAGCTTGAATTGACTTGCTGAAGATCTAATGATCAGGGGAGGAGAACTTCAGAGTCAACAGCTTGGCCAGAGGAACATATATATGAGGCCATGACAGATCAGTGGGCTTCTGGCCTTTTCCCAGCTGAGCCTAGGCTAGTAAGACAACCCAGACAAGCTGAAGCTTTTGTAAAATACCCATGGAAAGGCAATAGAATTTGAAATGACTCACTAAGTAATGAAATTAACCAATGCTTTTGTCATTACTGCAAAACCAAGGAGGGTGAGTCTCAGGAGTCCATTACTCAAATGAGACAATTAAGATCCCATACACCTGAAAGATGCTCCACCATACAACAAGGACATTTGCTCAACCATATTTACAGCGGCTTTATTTGTAATAGCCAGAAACTGGAAACAGCCTAGATGTCCCTCAACTGAAGAATGGATAAGGAAAACATGGTACATTTACACAACGGAATACTATTCAGTCATTAAAAACAAAGAAATCATGACATTTGCAGGTAAATAGATGGAACTAGAAAAGATCATCCTGAGTGAGGTAACAGAGACCCAGAAAGATACACATGGTATGTACTCACTTATAAGCATATTTTAATATATATACTACAATGCACAGACCCCAAGAAGATAAGTCTGAGGGGCATCTTAGGCTTTATGTCAGCCCACTAGCTAGGGGAGTGAGGATATCTCTGACATGGACTATGTTGCCTGTTTTTTTACCACTTCTACCTGATGGGACATCCCTACCGGGACACAGAGGAAGACAAACTCGGTTCTCATGAATAGATGAGTTGAGCTGTCTGGGTAGGGAGCCCCCCTCTACTGAATAATAGGGGAAAGGAGATGCAGGAGGGAGGGTGGTACTAGGAGGAAAAGAGGAATGGACCTATGACTGAGGTGTAAATTGAATTAATTAATAAAAAGTATTTTAAAAAAGAAAAAAAAGATCTCAGAGGATTAAGTGAGTTTCCCATGATTAATAGCAGAACCGGGATTAGAACTCAAGATAGCTGGCAATGCTTTTCTAACCAATGAAGTTACTTAGAATGAATTATCCCACCTATTTTCTGGACAACTGAATAATTCCTTCTAATTTCAGAGTTGATAAATAAATAGGAAATAGCAAATTCCAGTAATGGCCTTTCTAATTGCCCTTTTCCACACTCTCTGCCATCACACATTCATCTAAGAAGTCCCAGTTTTTGTCTATGTATGGATTACTTGAAAACAGAAGAATGTAGCCCATGGTCCTTTATAGCATGCTCCAGATCATTCCTATCTGCCCCCCCTCAACTCGGTTTCGCAAAATATTCTTTATTGAAGTCAGTCTTAACACTCCCACTTCACTAATAAGGACTTTGATTTTTTTTTTTTTTAAAGAAAAATGGGTTGGCATTTCTAAGGATCTTGACATTACAGAGATATTCAACAAATGTCTACTGTATTAAAGGGGTGGTTTAGGGGGTAGGTGGATAAATGCATAGACGGGAATTAAAGAGAATGCCTAAGTACATTAAGTTTCAGGATGTTTTCAAAGACGTGTGCATAGAATAGGGTAAATAGCTAGACGACCCCAGCTTGGCTCCCTAGAACAGTAGCCTCCATGATGTCACGTTGAGCAGCACACGGAGTACACATAAAAGTCCTGTCATATACCTACTGTTCACTTATTTTTCCAGGCATCGTACAAATGCGAATGGATTAATTCCCATCAGTCTCCCCAGGGACCCTTTAAGTCAGGTGTCATTTATCCCCACTTCACAGAAGAGCTTGGCTGGCTGAGAGAGGTCACATGACCACCAACGTAGATAAAAGTGGCCCTGAGCCCACGCCATCAATGTCAGGATTATGCCACTGTCCTGTCTCTAGCACAGCAAATGCTAACAGTCCTAGTTTTATCATTGTCTTTTGAAAACAAACAAACAAACAAACAAACAAAACACTCTTTACTGTTTCACATGAGTTTTGGGTTTTTCTTTTCTTCAATCATAAAACACTTAACAAAATCGAAACTAAATCAGATTAGAAAAGCCTGCAATGTTCCACAAAGCAAAAGCAGGCTTACTCTGTTGGAACCAGCCATGGAGCCCTGGAGATGCCCCTTCCCGTGACAACTGCATAAAACCTTTTGCCCTCTGTTGAGCACAGTTGGAAAACATTGGCCTGAAACACAGCTGAGTAGATTTTCTGGCTGGCACATCTAGTCTTTCTGTCCTCAGGGAACCTCGCCTCTTGGTCCCTTCTAAGATCTACGTGTCTGTTTAAGCTCAGATGAACAGGTATTAGCGGATTGTGTGGGATGGGCCAGGCCAGTCAGCTTTCTGATCCTTTGCAGGTAAGGGCCATGACATAGCCTCAGCCACAGCGGGGTTTCTGGGAAATCTGTAGGAAAAGATTTCCTAGAAAGCTTATTCTTAAGAAGCCAAGGTTTCTAAAGATAGTGCTGGCTCAGTGGCAATGAGCAATGACCTCCTCTTGCCTCCACCTCTCCCATTCCACTCCAATTAAGTCATTTTCTTTCTTCTCCACCTGTACCTGGGGTTCGCTCCAGGCTGTAGGCAAATGGTGCATTAATCACACATGGCTCAGCTAGTGCATGGGGATGCTGGGAAGCCGCTGATTTATGAACCAACCCAAAGTGTAGGGAGGCTGGGAGTAGGTGAGGAAGGCCCAGTTTAGGGAGCAGATGGGGGCCTCTTCTCTAGGACCAGACCCATATGCTCCACTGCAGGTCCATATGTTGTGTGGGCTGGTCCCCTGCCCTTGTGGTGTTGAGGACGCCTTTCTGCCGTAATGCACAGGGAGATGGATCTTCCACCTGCCCTTCTGGCATTCAAACACTCCCTCTCCAGCAGCCTGAGACCTTGAGGCTGAGGTCTTGGATCTCTTCTTACAGACAAAACAACAGCTACGTTTATGCCCTTGTCAATATGAATTATTGGCATCATTTATTTAGGAAGAGCTCACAGACTGAAGAGTTCTCAGTTTTTTTTTCTTTATTCTTTATTTGCTACAAGGGGAAATCGAGACACAGTACTAGAATTGCGAACACTGTTATGAGCAATTATCACAACTGACCAGCACTGCGTGTATATAGGTGTTAAGCTCTGCTGTAATCATTCGGCACACTCAGTAAAGAATGACATGGAAAAGCAGCTCTTCAGGGTCATAGAGGAAACAAAAACTAGGACAAAACTCAGAACTGTTATGATTCTGTATGAGTTAACATTATCCATCTGTCCATCCCTCTCTCCCTCCCTTGCTGCCTCCCTCCATTCAGTGAGTAATTATTGAGTTCCTATCATACATAAGACCACAGACAAGGTACTCAGGATGGAGCTGAAAATAAAGCAGACGTAGTGCTGTCTCTCACAGAAGGCACATTTTAATTGGCCAAGAGCAATAAAAGCAACGTTTAAACACTAGTTAAGAAAAATTCCAGCTGCAAATTTCAGGAACTCACACAAAGGAAGAAACAAAGGCCTTCAAAGAATGGCAGTGTATAGGGCCCAGAGATCAAGAGAGCTTGCTGCAAGATCAACCCAAGTTCAGATCTCAGCAACTATGTAACAAGCTGGGTGTGGTGGTACAATGGCCTATAAGCCCACAGCTTGGGGTGGGCAGAAATAGGAGGATGGTTGGAGTTCAGGTACAGGGTCAGACTCTGCCTCAAAGGAATAAGAGTGTGACAGAGGACGTGTAAGATCCTATTTGCCCTCTGTACATAAGTGCACACAGCATATGTGTGCGCACATCACACATGCATATCTCATGATGCACGTAGAATTACAGAAGCACTTTCTGAAGAGGAGGACAAGGAGAAGGAGGAAGCAATAGAGGAGGAGGAGATTGGCTGTGACTGTAGTGACAGTAAAGCCATTTCTTGCCCTTCAGGACATGGACAAGCTCCTAGCTGAGGGTGGAACGTGTGGAGTCCCTGCAGTCAGAATGAGCCAGGATGTTTGAAGTCTAGGAAGGTAGAGTGACCCCAAGGTGGCAAACGTGGTAAAAGATGTGATGTGGATGGAGGGATTTTGAGAGATCAGAGAGGGCATATGAACAAGAGAGAGTATGCTCATGGCGAGGTCATTGTGAAATTTCACACAGCTCAGCAAGACCAGTAGAGAGCAATGACCAGTAGCAGCTTACACTATTTATTCATAGCTAAAGAGACCCCCCCCACCTCCCTGGGACTTCCTGGCCCCAGGTGTTGCTCAGTTTCGGATGCTGACTTAGGGAATCCTTATTTGATTAAGCAGATATGCTCAAATGATCCATACTCAATGCTAGCGCTCAGTGCTAGTACACAGTGCCTAGCCATGTGTCAGAAATAAGAGACTAAGCATATACAAACATCCTTTAATTTTAAAACCACTATTGAGCTTAAGACCATGCTGGTTGTTTATTTTTAAGTTCTGAAGTGATATTACTCTACTCCATTAAGTTTTACTACTTTAGCATTGCACTTTTTCCTTTGCACTGTTATTGTTTTTTTGAAGATATAAAAAGATTTGGGGGGTATTTTATTACTTTCTTTCATTATTTTAGTCTTTTAAGGAAAACTATCTGTTCTGACATGTCTGACCTTGGATATAAGATCTATTAGCCTGCAAAGATTAGACTTTATTTAATAAACATTTGTAGAGAGGTCATTCTGCTCCTGGCATGTATCCAAATGAGTTGTGCGAATAAACTTATTTAATCTTGGAACAAGTCTTTCCAAGACAGATGTGTTAGTATTATTGTTTTAGAGGGTGAAGAATGGAAACACTGAAGGATTAAGTAAAAGAACTGAAGACCATGCAACTAGGAAATGACAGTCAAGTTTGCATCTCATAATCCATTTCCAGTATCTATGCCATTAGCCCCTCCAGTTGGATGGGTCTTTTCATGAGGAAGCAAAGTTCTGGGGTGCAGTTATTGATCCTATCATGCTGAGAGAGAGAGAGAGAGAGAGAGAGAGAGAGAGAGAGAGAGAGAGAGAGAGAGAGAGGGGCTCACCTTTCCCCTTGCACACTTAAAGCTTTGTGACATAAGTGTCTTCTCACATCCTCTAATCTCTAAGGAGCCTCTCATCAGGAAGGGCGAGATTATCAAGGGATAAAGGCAAAGGGAATGGACAGAACCTCGGCAGGAGTTTGTCAGGGATACAAGAGGATGGTGAGTGCACAGCAGCTGCAAGGAGTAGAGGCTGAGGCCATGAGGGAGCCAGGAGCATTCTCAGAAGTGTTGCAGAAAATTATGCTCTGTTACTAAGCAGCTTGTGGCACAGAATTTCATCAATGTAGATTTGCCTTGTACTGTCCTGACTCCCTAACTACCCAGTACCACTCCTGCCTCCCTGACTGGGTGCCACTCCTGACTCCCTGATTGGGCACATGCTTGTTTTTCTGACTGGGTGCCACTTCTGCCCAAGCTCCATGACCCAAAGTGATGAAAGGGCTTGCACCAGCAAGGCAACTGAACACGGATGGCTTTATTTCCATTCTCCAGTTCTACTGCTTCCTCTCTTTGTTCCCAGCTCCCCTTTCCTCCTTTCTACTTTCTTCTCTCCCTGTGAGAAGAAAGCCTGTTTGTGGAGATCACCAGTCTTTCCCACAACTTGCCCTTAACTTGTGACTTTTTCCAGCTTCTGACGTTTTACAGATCACAAATGCCATATCATTCAGGGGATGTTATGTGTCCTTCAGCAGAAATTGAATAGGCTCACTACACCTCCCTTGCTTGGCTGGCAGAAAACCTTATATGCTGTTAAACATGTGAGATGAAGCTCTGACTTGTTTTATGCTCATCTCTTCTCCAGGCTTCTGACGCTCCCCTGAAAACATGGTGAAACACATGTTAAGAAACCGTCTTTACAGGTTATGACCTTGCTTTGTATTTGTCTGTGAGTGTTGTCAAGCCTACCGAAACTGTGGCCAGCAAGCCTTTAAACCGGATGTCATGGAATCTTATGTAAGATGTGGGAAATAGTAAGAGCTGGAGGGGACGGGAACCCCACAAGGAGAGCAACAGAACCAGAAAACTTGAACACAGGGAACTTCCCAGAGACACATACTCCAACCAAGTACCATGCATGGAGATAACCTAGAACCTTTGCACAGAAGTAGCACATGGCAGTTCAGTGCCCAAGTGGGTTCCATAGTAATGGGAAGAGGGACTTCCTCTGACATAATCTGATTGGCCTGCTCTTTGATCACTTCCCCCTGAGGGGGGAGCAGCCTTACCAGGCCACAGAAGATGACAATGTAGCCACTCCTGATGTGATCTGAAAGACTAAGATCAGAAGGAAGGAGAAGAGGACCTCCCCTATCAGTGGACTTGGGGAGGGGCATGCGTGAAGAAGGGGGAGGGAGAGTGGGATCGGGACGGGAGGAGGGAGGGGCTTATGGGGGGGATACAAAGTGAATAAAGTGTAATTAATAAAAAAAAAAAAACAACATCTCACAGGAAAGAAAAAAAACGGATGTCACATAGTTTGCTCTTGTAGGTCAGTAGGTTTCCACTCACCTTTATTGTTTACTGTAGATCTTTATGCAGTACACAAACAAACACACGTGGAGTGCGTTCTAGCACTTACAGCAGCTGGTAGTGTGAGCAATGGTCTGATGCCATCTGTATAAACACTTTTAATTATTTCCCACAGACACTGCCCCTTGTGGATGTTCTGTTTTAACTGGAGGTGTGACAAAGCTCTGCAGGGTGGTCTAAGAGCGGGTGTTCTCTTCTCACTGGCAGGCCTTCACAGTGTTGTGGTCCTGTGATTCATAGATACTGTTGCTTCCCTGAAAGTTGGAGCACAGCTGTCCTGATTGTCATGGGCACCCATCTGTCAAGGGAAGCAATGCAAGTGAGATATTTAAATGAGGAAATTGTACAGTACAGGGTGGGGATAGTCCTGTGGGGACAACACAGTTCTTCCAGATGCCTGGTGTCTTGGAGATCCTGCTTGAATGTGTCTGCTGTGAGGATGCGGGCTGGTTTCCCATTGTTCACTTGACGAGGACAGGGAAGGGAAGATGGTGAACTGTGATAGATAGGTAGTTACTCTAAGCAGGAATGTCTCTTGGGGAGCATAGAAACACCCCTAAGGGGATGTATTCTGTGAGGATGCCCAATGTCTTGACCCTGGGTACATTATTTAATATGTGTGAATACTGCAGACAGAATGGACACCTCAGAACCCTAGCCCTCCTGGTGCTTTGTCAGTCATCTCTATGGGATTTGGGGCTGTGTTCTGTATAGGGTGTCTATCTCTCTTTCTCTTCATTTTCTTTTTGCAGTTCTTTCTTCTGAAGCACCCAACATCTCACATTGTTTCACAGAGGATCAGCTTGTTTGGTGAAGCTCTACATGCCCTGAAGTGAGTCTGAAGCATTTGGAAGTTATACCCTACAGGTTGCCTCTTAATGAATAAGAGGATTGTGAGAGTAGGAAGGCTCACCTGTCTGGATAGGGTGACAGCTGTGGGTGTGGCTTATGCTCCAGGGTTCCACATGGGACCAGGCTTTGGGACTTAGCCTGAAAGCCCAGTGCAATGTGGCTGTGGGTTCTTTCTGTCCCATGCCCCCCGTCTCTGTTCTCCACTGGAAACATCCCTTTTACACCACACTAGCTGTAAGCCCCTGTCCTTTGGGAAGATTATCTAAACAAGGAGACGTACTCACTTTGTCTGCACTTGCTTCCTGGGATAGGTACACAAGGCTTAGCCTTGTATCTGAAATAGGATTTTTTGAGATTAAAAAAGTACGGGGCCATTCCTGATCCTAAGACCGTGATTGCTTCGTGTGGTCAGCTTTACACTGGCAGCATCACCCTGCTCTACTGAGCTTCGATGCTTGCCTCAAGACACAGTTTCTGAAGAAATATGTGAAGGGCCACAAAGGAGAGGTAGAGACCAGGCAGATGTACAGAACAAGAAAATGAGCCATTTGCTAGGGGTGAGGAAAAGAAAACAACTTGATTCGGAATTGCAGCCTCCCTACCATTTCTCTCCACACAGCAGACTTAATGACTCTTAGATAGGGAATGGGGGAGGAGACATTTCTCAGATATCTGGAAATTAATGTCATCAGGCTCCTCCTGCATCAGTACACTTGTCTTATTTTTTTTTTTAATATAAGAACTCAAGGGTGTTGAGAAAATGGTGTCACCTACACAATTACCATTTGCCACAGCACCATAAACTAGCAAATGTGTCTTCATACTCACCATCTGAGACTGTTTTGCGTACTAGGACAAAATACTTGATGCAGGGCAATATATAAAGAAAACAGGTTAATTTGGATCATGGTTCAGCTATGGCACTGGCATTTAGTAAAGCTCTGCCCCAGGCTGTATCTCATCTTGGTGAAGAAATAGAAGGGGAAGAGGGTGTGTGCATGGAGGACCAAGCGCCCACAGGTCGCTTTACAACAACTTGCTTATTTGGTGGGTGAGACAATTCTCCGAGGCCTCACCGGCTCCTGGGAGTCAGCTATTAATCCCTTCCATGGGTGGTACTCTGTGACTCACTGTTGTCCTGGAGCCCAAGTTTGCCGGAGTTTGTTTGGGGTAAATCCTGGCCCTCCTGGTTTCTCCTTTTGGTGCTCCCCCCACCGTGCATTCTCTCATGGGTGTAACCATGAACCTGCTATCTCAGACTCACATCTGCCTACCTTCTCCACAGTGCACATCTGGGCACCAGCTACTTCTCCCTTCCACTATGTGGGTCCTGGGGATTGAAATCAGGCTTGGTGATAAGCACCTTCACCCACTGAGCTATCTCACACATCCATTCTAACTTTGAATCTTCCAAGGAACCTGTCCTATTCCCCATGGTGATTGCTCTGCTTACATTTCCACAGCAGTGTATAGGGTCCCTTTCTCCTCAAGAGTGGCTGTTGTTTTTTATCTTCCTCACAACACCATTCCTGAGTGGGTGGGCACATGGGTGGAGGGATGATACCTCCATTATGGCTTTAATTTGTGTTTCCCTAGTAATTATTGATGTTGAACATTCTCTCACATATCTGTTATGTATGTTTGTGTCTATTTAATACTTTATCTCACTTTCTAGATCAGGCTGTTTGGATTTTATTTTATGTTTATTTTATTGTCGCTATGCTGTGTGGGCTTCTCTTCCTGCTAGCAGGCCAGCTCTTGCATTGAAGAGGAAGTCTGGCGATCTTTCTGTTGTTTGGAAATGGGTGCTTAATGAGACAAATGAAACCATATTTGCAGATGGCGTTTTTATCCCTCTTAGAATATTTGAATATTTTAGGCTGTAGTCTCACACTTTGGCTGGCTGGGAAAGAGGTAGATAGCTACTCCCGGCTTGTGCGTGCACCTGAAGATTTACGACAGGCAGGCCTTATCAATGCCCTGCCTGCCAGATCAGGGATCTCATTCTGTGGGGAGAATAACAAGGGTGGTTTTGAACCAAGCTGTCCTGTGTGTGTCTGTGAATGTAAGTGAACCCAGCTATAGCTTTCATGATAATGCATCCATAGACATTGTGTGCAAATTGTGAGTTCATAGCCTAATTAGGAAAACCAGATGTCAAGAATTAATGACACTCAAATCAATTGCTGAGTCTTGTGGCCCCCTTCTGTATGATTATTGTCAGAATGTATGAATCTTAGTTGTAATGAAAGGAAATTTGAGGTTCTGAACCAAACAGACCTATGTTTGAATCTTGTCTCGGCCCTTCTCTACCTGTGAAATCACAAGCAAGCTGTTTACCTTCATTGTTGTCATCAAAAGATAGTAATAGTTATGCCCAGAGAAGAGGCTGGAGGGTCCCCTGATCTATTTTTGCAGAGAGTGAAGGCAACTAGGGAAGACCCTGTGTGTGCACAGCTGGAGGGTGGGGACAGGGAAGGGGGTGGGTTATTTTGGAAGGTATCCAGAATTTCCAGTGGCTGGAAATTTCAGTCCCTGTTTTCTTCAATTTGCTTATTTGTTTGTTTGTTTGTTTTAAATTATTCACTTTATATTGTGATCATAGTCCCCTTCCTTATGTCCTTCCATGCCCACTCTCCCATCCTTTTCCTCCCTCCCCTAGTCCTCAGAAAGGGGGAGTCCTCCTCCCATACCAACTGACCCCAGTCTATCAAGTCTCATTTGCATCCTCTTTTTTTCTGTGGCCTGGCAAGACCACCCCACCAGGGGGTAGTGTTCAAAGAACAGGCAACAGAATCCATGACAGAGACAGCCTCTGCTCCCCTTACTAGGAAACCTATATGGAGACTGAGCTGCCTATGGGCTACATCTGAGCAGGGGGTCTAGGTCTTCTCCATGTATGGTCCTTGGTTGGTGCATTAGTCTCTGCATGGCCCCCCACCCCAGTCAGCCCATTTCTAAAGAGGTTTCCAGGGAGATTCCACATTCAGACTCCCTTCTCCCATCCACTGAGCCTACTCCAGCAAAGGTCTGCAGGGAACCCCCACAGTGTGGTATCAGGGACATTGTACTGGAGCAGCGAACTCTAGGTTCTTCTTTAGATGCTTCAGTCATTATATGAAGCATAATCCATTCTTCCAAATGTTACGTTCCAAATGTTACATTTTCCCCTGGAAATAAAAACACCCCAGGGGTATTCAACAAACTCTGTTTTCCTCTGTACAGCACCCATTCCGTTTGAGTGCTTTCATCTTTTTAAAGCTATTTGTTTGCCACGCAACATTATAACAACAATAACAAAACTCCCAAATAAAGCTGTTTCCATTTTGCATGTTTACCCCAGACCTTGTCCACATGTAGACACAATTTTTAGAGTTTTACTCATAGTGCCCGCATCTTTCTGCATCATGCTCTGCTCACTTAGCATTCTATCACAAACAAATGTTGAGTTTCTTCATTCCATTCCTAATTGCCATTTTTATTAGCTACATACTATTCCATCAAGCTGATTTAATTTTATTTACTTAATCACATCTCTATTATTGGCCATTTATGCTACACACACACACACACACATACACACACACAATTAATAATGTTCTCTTAAATAGCACAAAAACATCTTCAGATGTCATACTTTTATACCGGAATGATAACATTCTTTGAGTAAAATTCTCACGCTTGGCAAAATGATCTAAAAAATGCTTCTAAGTCCAAGTTTGTAAAGCAGCCAGAAATGTTTACCTGCTTGATCAGATTTTTAATTAACATTTTGACATTTTATAAATTATTGGATTACTGTCTACATTAAGAGGTGTCACTGCTAATGTCAACGAAATTGGAAAGAAAATCAAAATGAAAAAGGGAACATGAGCACACAGCCAAGTCTCCATCCCTTAGCCCAGAGGTGGCATTCAAGGACATGGCTTGAATATAGCACTCCCACCAAACCAGAGGAGGGCATGAGGATCCACTCATGATGAAGCCCTATGGAGGGCTGGATGTAAGAGCTCAGGCTGAAGTTTTACAGAGCACAGGGGTATGAAACACCTACACAGGGGCGTCTTCTGCAGTGCATGGGGCAGATCACAAAAACCATCAGAGGCCATGTTTAATGGAAAGGTTTGGAGAACTCCAAGGGATGGGCCAGTGAAAGGAGTTCAGAGCAACATCCAGGATAAGCTTAAGGCTCAGGCAGGGACAGGTACCAATTCCCAGTAATGCTTCCATCAGCTGATTTTCCTTTCTGCACATGGTTTCAGTTCTGGGAAGAAAATGGATTCCATTCTCAGCTCCTGAGGTGAGGGAGACTTTCTAATCTCTGCTGATGTGTAACCTCAGAGATCTGGTTCTTTGTATCTAAATGGAAGTTCCTGAACCTTCAGGAAGCTATGTTCTGTTTATCACCACCTCTCACTCTGTATGTAGCTCACCTCAGCTCTTTCCCATTGTACCTGCTTCTTCCTCATTCTTCATCTGCATACATGCTTTCCTAGCTTAAACAACTGCAACAAAAAATCACAAGTCCTGACTCTTTATGCCATTGACTTTTTCCTTAAAATGTCAACATTAAGACTATTTTTTGTTTGTATTTAATGATCAGACAATACTATTTGATGGAAAGGTGTCTCATTGGAGAATAAAGTTTAGAAAAGTTAGCAAAAGTATATTTCTTTTAAAATTATTATTATTTATTGCCTTAGTCTGTGTATATAAATCTGTATCTCTTTTTAAATTATACATACATATATATGTATACAAATATATATATATATATTAACTTGATTACATGGTTCTTGATGAGTGTGACCTTGACTTGTGATGACAGTATGGCATCACAAGTTGGGTGACTTTGAAAGAAGGAAGGAGTGTAGTTATTCTTTGAGAAGTTTTATTAAGTGAGGACACAATTCATAAAGGATATGTGAAAACCAACTGAGAACCAGAATAGCGATAGTGCAGCCAGGGAACATCCTAGAAAATGTCTTGAAATTTGTTTTGCATGGGCACAACAATTGTTTGGCACATCAACTTCCTTGGGTGTTTCATAGGGATAGTAACGTTCTTCCGGGGACATGGTGAATGACAGTGTCAATCCCTCTCTAGATAAACCACAGCACAGTACCTAGGGGGTGGAGTTCATCTCTGCAGTTTCTGATTTTAATAAGGAATGTACTATGGTTACAGACTCCACTCTTGTGTGCTGTGTGAGGCTTCTTTGTGTCTATCTGCCTCTTGCCAATTCATGGAGCCTAAAATATGAGCCATGCATTGAAGGAGTTGTTGTCTGCCTCTTGCTGCATGCAGCCCTGACTCAAACTTGTTTTAAATTCACAGTGGTGAAAAATGGGCTCACATTCCTACTGTGAATTTAAATACTTACAACCCAGCAATAAACGGATCGCATGGCTCATTTATCTTGCAGCCATTAATTAATGGTGGTTAATTGCAGTTATGAGCTGTTGAATTCCAGGCTCTTGGCCCCATGCATTTCCTTTAATGTATTCAGAATACCACAAGGCTGTGAGTTAGAAACCAAGTGAAAGGCTGTCCTAGAAAACAGAGCCTTAGAATCCTGCAATACACCTTTGTTTTTCCAGAAAGATCTCAGAATAGTCTCAGGGGCTAGCCTAGGATAGCAGCTGGATTCCAGGATGTGTTGCTTTCTGGACCACTCAAGTCTCCTACATTTTTGGATGGATCTTCTTAGCTAGACTCTGCATTTCTTACTGAGGAGGAGAAGTGAATAATTTCTCAAGAGCAAGAAGTTCATCAATCTGGCATATTGACCCAAGATTGTGAGATATAGAGCTGAGTGTTTGTTGGGGATGAAATCATGTATTTGAGTAGATATGCATTTTCTTTGGGTGGTATATTTATGTTGCTGTGATAAAACACCATGGCCAAAGCAACTTGAGAAGGAGACTTTATTTGGGCTTATGGTACCAGAGGGATGTGAGTCCATAATGGTAGAGTGGAGGCATGGCAATAAGCACCAGAATTGGCAGCAGAAAAGGGATCTGAGAACTCACATCTTGAACCACAAAGGAGAAAGAACAAAATGAGAGTAGCAAGGGTTTTTAAACTTTCAAGCCCACCTCCAGTGATCTACTTTCTCCAAAAATGTACTCCTTCCTAAACTTTTCAGATGGTGCTACTAACTTGGGACCAAGTGTTTAAATGTCTGAGACAATGCAGGGGGGGGGAATTCTATTAAAATCACACCAGGGAGGGAGCCCCTGAGGATTTGGGGAGACATCAAGGAAAAACTGGACTTGGATGCTTCCTTGGCCTTCTCTGCCTGTTTTATAGAGATCATTGGCCTCAAAGCTCTGCAGTTGTCACTAGACTCAGTTATGTGATAGATAGAAATCTCACATGGCCCTAATTCCCACTTGTTGGTGTGAAATCTTTTCCCTTTGATTTTGGTGACTCTTATGATTAATTTTGGCTGTCAGCTTGATTGGACCTGGGATGGATTAAGAGATGCAACTCCAGGAGGGCCTTTAAGGGGGGGTTCTTAGAAGGATTCACTGAAGCCTTTCCCAGAGTGGGTGGCATATTCTAGTGTGACACAGGTAAAGAAAATATTAGAAAAAAAGTGTTCTTTTTTGTCTGCCTGTCTTCTACTCCTGCTGTTAAGAACAAACTTAACAGCTGTAGTTGATGCTGGCCTCCTATGTTGGCATCAGAACCCAAATTCTTCAGCCTTCTATCACAGACCAATGGCCTATAGCTCTTCAAGGGTCCTCCAGGTCTCCATCACTAGTTTGGCCTTGTTCAAACATCCAGAGATGTATACTGAGAAGCTACCTGATTTTGTATTTCTCCAGAGTGTGGATGGCCACTGTTGGACAACTCAATCTTAATAAAGCAAGCCAATCTAATACACCCTTTTGTGATATATATATATATATATATATATATATATATATATATATATATTCTAACAGTTCTGTTACTCTAGAGAACCCTGACTAATAAAGTAAGACTGCTCTAATCAAATGATTCAGTTTTTGTTTTTTAAAGAGAAACAGGATCGAGGAGATGTCTCAGCAATTAAAAGCACTTATTGCACAAGCTTAACAACCTGAGTTCAGGTCCTCAAAGCCTACTTAAAAGTCAGACACAGCCTACAATTCAGTGCACCTTTATGAAGTAGGAAACAGAGACAAAAGAATCTTCAGAAACTTGTAGGTCAGATGGCCTGGCAGTGTGGTGGTAACAAGACCCTGTGGAAATGTGGAAATATGTGATGCTTGTTCTCTGACTTCCGTGTACACATTGTGTCATGTGCACACTCATGAGTATACACACACACACACAACATGCACATGCAAACACACACATGCACGCGTGCGCGCACGCACACACATACACACATTAGAAAATTTGAAGCTGGAAAGCAGATGAACCAACTGTAGTGGGAAAGAAGTGACAAGAAACTTTGAAATAGTCTCTAGTTTACAAGTGCAAACAATGTACATATGTCTCAGGCCAATGACCGCAGGAATTGGATTCTCCTGATGTCCCAATTAGGCTTGCAAATAGACTTTTCTCATTGGATCAGAGCAGAAAGGGCTGGCACCTGGCATTTAGCTTCCAGCCCCGTGAAGCCCTCAGAAGAAGGCTCAGCAAAAATACCTTAGACTTCTCCTAAGAATTGTGAGGTAATACATTTGTGTGGTTTTAAGTCACTTAGTTTGTGGTAAATATCTAACATTATGTAATTGTTGCGAACAATAACAGCTGCATGCTGTTTCTATCTCACCTGAATTATTATTTTGTATAGTGATCTTTCTCTCTGTGGTCCTTCCTTCTTCATAAGCATGATATCTCCATTGTTGTGTTAGTTCTCTTGAATCTCTTGAACTATATCATTCTTAGTTTAAGTGTGGGTCTGTGGCTTCACAATGCCTCCAGTGTCGGGCCTGCTCTTGTTAAGGGCCTTCATGGTCCCTAGGTGACGTATGAGTCTAATTTTATGCTGGATGTTTATTCACACTTATTCCAGCCTTAAGAAAATACTTGTTGCCCCTGCAGCCACCCCTCATTTACCAAACAAGTTCTGGCTAGGCTGTGCCTTTATCCATGTTGCTTTCTCTGATAATTTCCAAGGTCACATGCTCACCTTCCCATCTTTAATCTCAGTTCTTTCTGGGCTGGCCTCTCATATCCCTACTCAGGCACCGCCCAGATCCACATTATTGCCTTAGTAGAATTGGCATTGGCATAGTCTGTGAGATCCTGAAGGAATCGTCATACAGAAAGCTCTGTGAATAAGTGAGAGTTTTTACCTAAACTCTGACCTCACTCAACAGGACTAAAACTCTAGTTTTCTTTATTCTCCAATTTTGAAGGTGTGAGAATTTCATTGGGAAAACATAAAAAAAAATATTTACCTACCTCAAATAGGGAACCAGTGATGGACCCACATAACTACCACATTCAACTTTGGAGTATCAGTGAGTTATTCATTACTTACAAGAATATGAGTGAAGATTTGCTTACAGAAGCATGGATGACTAAGAGGTAGGTACATCACCAAGAATTCACCCTGGTATGAGTAACAATTACAAAAGCTGCACACCTGGAGCTATCTGAATCATTTGCAGGCAGAGCTACAGCTCAGAGCATTCCCTCTCCTCAGCAGCCCTTCCTGGTTCTATAACTTGGATGAAGAGCCCTGTGAGTCTTGTAAGTTTCAGGAACATTTGAGACTTGTGGGTTTCTTCCCTCCTAAAATATCTTCTAAGATGTAATGTTTTAACTCAGAGAAAATTGCTGCACATCAAAATAGTCAGCTTAATAGTATTTATGCTTAACATTTTCATTAGTACATATTAAACAAGAGATGGATTTTTTTGTTACTTCATTTTAAACATGCATATAATATGTTTTGACCATATTCACCCCATCATTACTCTATCTTTTTCTCTCCCACTTCCTATTATTTCCCTTTCTGTTTCAAAATAGTTCCCCTTACATTTTTATGCCTTATATATTTTAAAATCTAGATCCTATATATGAGAACATTCAGTATCTGTCTTTCTGATTTGGGCTTTTCTTTCTTTCTTTCTTTCTTTCTTTCTTTCTTTCTTTCTTTCTTTCTTTCTTTTTTTTGGTCTAGCTTCTTATTATTAAACCGCATCTCACACCAACAGACCTGCATTATCAACCAAGTTCTAGCATTTTAAATTGTAAGGTCACATTCCATTCAAACCACAGCATGCCCAGAGTGAATGGAAACAAAGTTTGATGAAATAAGATATGACCTTTCTGCATACTATTAATTTCATTATTTTGTATACAAATTCTATGGAATTAACGGCTTGCAGTTCACATGTGAAAAAAATTACTAGAATATATCTCCAATAAGTATTGAATTCTTTATAGGATAGTGTTCGTATAACTTATGGTAAATAGCTTTCGATACAGCTCAGATAACTAACAAGCATCAACGACGTCAAGCACATTTTATTCCTTTATAGGACACTTCTTGAGTAATGCAAAGACCATTCTAACAAGTACAGGGTTTCCTCTGAGAAATGGAGAGGAAGCTGCATTTGGAGGCATAGAGTTTTACATACCCATTGTTCTCAGAGCTTTAATTAACATGATAATATCCATTTTATTTATTTTCCTGAAAATGACATAGTATTATTATCTTTACAGCTGAACCAAATTCCATTGTGTATATATAGGTCAGTTTCTTTCTTTGTCCATTTATCTGTTTGTGGGCATCTTAGGTTGGTTTCCTCCCCTGACTATTATGAATTATGCTGAAATAAACATAGATGTGCCTAGATAAACTTAGATTCTTTGGGCTATGTACCCAGGGATGTCATATCGTAATCACATAGTAATTACATTTTTATTTTTCTGAGGAACTTCCATATATATACTCGTAGTATTTTCACAAATTTACATTTCCACAAATAGCATACAAAGGCTTCTGCTACCTAGTATCTTTACTAGCATTTGCTATCATCTAAATTTTGATCTATGTAGAGAGTTTTGAGACACTGAGTTAGAGTTCTTACAACACATAAAGTCTTTCTTTGGCTACAGATGCTTCCAGTTGTGTTTTTCTGTGCCTGAAGCACTCTTCCTCCAGATGCTGCTTCCTTACCACACACTGGTAAGACACCTTAGCCTGGAATTCTACCAATTTATCCAATTTCTCTGTTTCACTTCTTACAGCAGGATGTCAGAAAGACTAAATAACAGTATCGAGTATAATTATAGAAGTTATGGTTTTATTCATTTTAGGGTTTCTGTTGGAAAGAAGTAGGAACCTGGTACTTGGAATAAGAGTGGCTAGATGGATATATTTTAAAATGTGGCAACTGCAGACCAACCAGAAATGGAGACTCACAGAAGTGGTCCTCCTCTCCCTGTCATATCTACTGCTCTCTATGCCAGGGTGAACTGAGAGTCCTCTGTGCCTTGCAGGGTAACATATACTATTTGCAATATCTCTCCTCATGTCCCCTTCTTGTCCTCACACCAATAGTTATGTTCTAATGCATCAAACTAGATGTGAGTGTTCTTAGGCACTATGGGAGGAAATGACAGGCTGTAGGACCTGGCTAATGTGTACCATGAAAATGTCTGAGGATATTCATGGGATGAACCTAAGCGTATTGAGTGAGGGGAACTTGAGGTTGAGTTTGGATATAGGAGCTATTCTTGACATTTAGGACACTCCCATAAGACATCTTTCTTAGGTCTCCAGAAGAAGATACTAATATATTTCTGTGATAACCTTTTGAGATATGAGAAAAGTCATGGTAAGCGTACCAGAATACTGAAACTTTAAAGGAAAGTACCAGAAGAAGAGATGATAAATCACAAGGAAGTGGTTGTGATAGAAAGAAGATAGCAAATAAGTTTGGCAAACCCATTGGTTAACTGTGTTTAAAGGGAGGATCCATTTATCAAGGTGTGTGTGCTGGTGAGAGGAACATCAGCATCATGAAAAAGAGTAAAAAGGATGTAGCATCCTCACAGGTGATCACAAGCTCAGAGAAATATTATCTGTGTTGAGTTATGGGATGCCAGTTGACTACCAGGACCTCAAAGACAAGATAGACAATTACAATATAGTTTATATATGGCAAAAGGTATAGAGATGGTTGACAAGAGAGTTGGCAGGCACCTCAGTGGAGTGTTACATTTTCTACAGTGAAATGAGCTTGATTCAGGCAATAAACCTACCAAGTGAGGCCTGGATTCAGATGTAAGTTCCCTATAGGAAGTGCCAATGGGGAAGAGGTCTCCAGTCTTCTCAAAAATGTCTCTGAGCATTTGTCTTCCCATTAAACACAGTCAACCAATGGGTTTGCCAAACTTATTTACTATCCTCTCTAGCACAACCACTTCCTTGTGATTTGTCCTCTCTTCTTCCAGTACTTTCCTTTAGAGTCTCAGCATACTACTCCATGAAAGGAGAAATCATTTCAAAGGTGCTTGAACACATGATATGAGTTTATTGTGATGTCAGAGATTCAAGATTGTACCCTGTTCTCTGCCTGTTACAGATAAGACCTGTGGCAGTCTTGCCCACAGGTCTTGCCCAAGTTCAGGTCTTCAAGTTCAAGTCTTGCCCAAGTTCAGGTCACTTTAGATACATGCACAGGGACCAAATAACTATGCCAGGGCCATTACCAAGATCCCTGCATATAAAGCTATAATGGTGGTTGGCATAACTCTCTCTTATTTCTCAGCTTCAGGGAAATTCTTAATCTCTCCTAGCCATGAAAAAACAAACAAACAAACAAACAAACAAAACACCATTAAAAATTGCACCAGGATGAGGGAAAGGGCTTTGACCAGACTCTGTCTCCAAAAACAGCAGATACTGTGACAGGAACTGGATTTTTTCACCATCTTCCTCTGCTCAGATATCTTTCTCACCTCCCATTTACATGTAACATACACAAAACTACACAGGCACACATCATGACCTCACATTTAACAGGTCATCTCCCCTTTATCAAAACATCTTGTTTGTTTTAATTATTGATATTGATGCTTATTTTTTAATCTTTGTGCAATGAAATATGTTTTAAATAATCTCAGATTTCTTCTTGAGTATGTCCCTCATGGCCTTTACTATTTTGTATTCTGGGAAATACTTATGTTTTAATTTAGACTTTAATATAGTCTTAGCACTTTATTAGGTATGTTTGTATTCATTTACAACAGGAACCGAAGAGACATTGTTACCCACCACCACTTGGGAGATATCTGGACTTAATGCTGACATTATATGCTGCCCACAAGGAGGCACACCACTTCACTGGCATGTAATTCCAAAGGAAATTAAAAAAAATCCACAGAGATTAGATTACCTGTTGGCTTTTGGGAGGGTAGTGACAGGGTAAGGGCTCAGGGAAGGCCTTTGCCCTCTGGTTATATTGATGGCTGATTCTATGTGCTGGTTTTATGGATTTAAAAATGTGTAAAATGTCAAGATGGCTACAGAGACTGCACTTCAATGCTGTATTTGCTGTTCTTCAGGGTCTCCTCCATGTTTAATCTTGGGTCCTATGGCATTGCAAAAAACAAGGAACTATACTGGTAACCAAAAGCATGTAGAATATCTGTGGGTTTGTTCTTAATCTACATGTGCTGATGTTCATATTAAAAGCAAATTTAGCATTTAGTGAAACTGAATCAGGACACTAGATTTATCTGTCAGCTTTTGCTATTTCCCCAGAAAAGATTCCTGTAACTCTGTGTGTGTGTGTGTGTGTGTGTGTGTGTGTGTGTGTGTGTATGTGTGTGTTACAGATATACATCTGGGAAACCTCCTTTGTGTTCTTTCTGTAGGTTCCTGGAGGATAAAGCATTTTTGCACCTGGACATTCTATAGATAATGGTTTAGTGTCTGGGTTCCTAGGCGGTATGAGGAATGCAAACATCCCACCTGAAAATCATTTCCTGATGCCTTTCCTAGACCCACTTGGCAATGCCTACCCATCTCCTGATGTCTTCTCCCAGTGCAGTCTGCAGGAGGACCCTTCTCCCCAGAGGAGGAGCAACATCTTGTTGCAATGGGAGTCTAATTGTTCCTAGATTGAGTATTTCCCAGGGATGGCAATCCCAGCCGGTGCTCCCTGAATTAACATGCTCACTGAAGGATTGAAGATGGTGATTAGGCCCGACAGCATCACTTTCAGTGGGATGGTTGAAGTGCTGTGGAGCTATGCAGGATGGCGAGGAGATTTATTTGTGTGGAATGGAGACATATGGCCAGAATCATCCGCTCCCTTTCCTCAGTAATTAAAACATCTGGGAACACCAAAGGGCTGAGAAATGAGAAGACAACAGTGAGCATCACTTCCTGCCAGCTTTGAGAAATGCAGCCATGGGGCAGGGACATCATGGGGTCCAGACCACCTGGCATGGGCTGGTTGAAGAGCTGCAACAGCCCAAAGGCCAGCTCTCCTGACAACATGTTTTTGGAGGTCTTATGCTTTGCTTTATTTTTCTTTGAAAGCATGCACACTAAAATTTACAACCGAAGGAACTTCTGGAATAATTTAGGAAGAGAAAGAGAGAGGGGAAGAGAAATGTAAATGACAAGAAAAACACAGGACTAGTGTTAGAGCCTGTTATAGGCTATGGCTTTATTTAGTTAGGTACTTTTTATTGTCATGCAAACATGCAATGACTTTTATCTGGGGCAGCAGAAATTTTCCATAGATATGAAAAAAAATTTTGGTTTTCTCCTGTTAATTTTCCATACCATCCCTCATTTAATGTTCATATCTTCAAATGGTCTAATCAACCTAGGTTCAGACTCCTCAGAAAAATGTCAAACATGGAAGAACTGGTGCCTGAAGGTGTTCCCTTCTTTGCCTGTTAAAGCTAAGATATTGTAGTTTATTGTGAATGTTCTTAGGAAGGTGGTCAATCTTGTATATCACCTGGTGACGTGTTCATTTATTCACTTACCTCCTCACCCACTCATTGTTTCTCCATACATCCATTTCAACCAATGAACTTTCCCTGAGCTCCATCTGATAGTTAATCTTCATTGTGAGACAGATGGGATGATAGGACACACGCAGCTATGGGCCCATCTGTAAGGCTGTTTTCAGAAAGTTTTAACCGAGAAAGGGTGACCCATCCTGAACACAGGCAGCACCATGCCTTGGGTCTGTGTCCTGGACTGTATGAAAAGGAGAAAGCAGGCTGACACATGTATCCACCCCGCTTCCTGACTGTATGCCATAACCAGCTGTCTCATGCCCTTACCATTAAACCATCCCTATCACAATAGACTGTTTTTCCTTGAACCATGCTCTCAAATAAACCTTTCCTTCTTTAGGTTGCTTTTCATTGGGAATTTATAGATTATAGCAATAAGAAAAGTAACTAAGACCCCACATGTACACCAGGTAGCTTTGAACTTAGTGCTGAGAAACCAGGAGTCATAGCCCTTAAATAGTCATCTTGTCTTGACTAAGATGTTTATTAACGCATATAGAGGGTTCAACAAAATACCTGATAGGTAGTTATTGTTGACATATCAACATATAGAGGGAAACATTAGACCCAACTTAATCTATACTCCTTGAGCCAAATGATACTGAATAACTTCTCTTATGTCTCTGACCCATTTGCCATATGCCACACAGGAACCCAGTGTCATCATAGGCCAAGAGGCCTGTTTTGTCTGAGAACTTACTATGTCCCTAGCACTCTGTATCCTCAGTTTATTTTAATATCTATGAATTTTTGAGTGGCTATCTTTTTGTTTGTTTTTTTGTAGTCCCAGTTAGTGAGAGTCTAAGTGAGGAATGGCCAAGCTGCCACCTGGTCCCTGAGTGCCTAGGTCAGATGCACATGTTTTTCTTTCCTGCTGGGCACTGCCATTGGTCCTTCTTTCCTGGGAACTGGTTAGTTACTTCTAACCTGTTCTATCTCTGCTCCTTCTCTAAAGATCTTGCCTCCTACACTCTGAACAGCTTGCCCAAGGTTCTCTTTCTGTTGGTGGAAGTCTTATCCGCCGATATCTCCCTTAGATAAAAGAATAAATTGAAGTTGTACATATGTCTACTTAATCTCTTTGTTACCAGTATCAAACAGAGGCACTGACCTGTAATTCCTATGTAGACTGTGGAGTCATCTAATTCTAGACAGTGGACAGCAAAGAGATAGACAGTGACCAAGACAAAGTCCATTTTCATGGGGATAGTAGACTTCTTGAAATAAGCCTTATTTGTAAATGCCTCTGGGAAGCAAGCTTCAGAGATGGTACATTTGCTTCATCTGGTCATTCAAAGCTCTGTCAATCTCCAAAAAACGCCACTGCATAGTTAAGGTCCCAGCACCCCTTAAGAGGTGACCTACCTGCTCATTTGACAGAAGTGTCTGCCCTGGGAGTCTTAGGGAGAGAGAAAAAACTCTGCTCACACAACAAAAAGCTGCACAATCAGCACAGGACCTAAATTTGTCCCCAATATTCAATTAAGACCATTCCAGTTCCTGATTAAAGAACCTGGCATCCATCTAGCCATAAATATTTATGCCTGATAGGCTTTCTTCTTAACAGCAAACAATCTGCAGTGACAACATTAGAAATATGAATACACTCCTGGTGATGATTCCATTATCAGTACTAATAACAACTTAACAGTTTCTGCATGTATCATGCTGAGACACATGCAAATGAGGGGCTCATCTGTCAGAAGCACTTGAAAGTGGATGGAAGGTTCTGTCAAGTGCCTTGGGTGCAGCCGGCAAGACCTCATTGTGACTATGACAATGTCATATACTCATTTGCCGGGGTATGGTCTGTGCTCATGTATCACCCTTCACTCAAGGATCACAAATCAGCTTGGCAGACCCAGAAAGTACCTCCGTGAAGCCAAAACATCTGGATGAGAAGCAAAAACTCCAGTCTTTCATCAAATCAGCCAGGCAGCCAGTTTTCACCATATATTTGTTTAGTGCCTACTGTCTTAGACAGCTGTTTCATCTACACGATGTCAAACATCCAGATGAAAGGCTGCTGCCTTTTCATAATTCATCTAGGAGTTTGGGTACCAGGAAAACACAATGCTTCTCATAACATCTGCAACATCTGTTATTAGTTTAGAGGTTTCAAATTTCTTGTGGGCAACATTTCTTGGAATCGCGCTGAGCGTGTTCCAGAACACTGGTGATGTCTAGTGTCTGGCCTCATGTTTCTGGCCTCCAGAATTTCCAAAGGTATAGACAACTGAGCATAACCCATCATTTTCTCAAAATTATGCTCTCTCAAACTGTAAAGATTTAATCTAAATTTGGATTTATGGGCAAGTGACACCATGGGCATGAATAGCTCACCACAATACCCAGTTCTCCATTACTTACCAGGAGTTGTAATAACAAATTGTATGTCATTACAGACATGAAAATGAGTGAGAGATGCCATCTTTATGTCAGAATTACCAAGGACTTCCTGACAAATACAGTTAAAAGGAGACTGAAGGCTCAGCCTATCTGAGCTATCACTCCCCACATGTAAAGCCATAGTTGGCCAATGAAGAATATGGAAAAGAAACTGGTTTAATATTTTCAATCAACAGGGGTGATTGATTGAAAGGAAAGACCTCAAATGTTTGAGGAGACACATCTGAGACACCCCAGTCATCCTGGGTGGTCATGGCATGCTCTATAAACTTATTCTTGGCAAGGGAGTTGGGCAGAGAACATTGCCCCTGTCAGGGCTGATTCCCAGTTGAGTAACTGTGCTGTCAAGGAGGGTGGGCACGGCACGATTAATACCCTGCTGTGTCTAAATAGAGAAGGCAACTGTTTGGTCTGATGATGAAAATCACAAAGCTTGTTCACCTTAGGCATCACTTCTGTTTGCCCCAGACTTTTGCAGCCTTGAACTGACAATGTGAAAGACAAGAAAATGGAATTGATTATTTCAAAGGACCAGATAGGAATCTGTACCATTTTCTGTTCAAATATCTGAACTCCAAATCTGGTTTTGGGGTTGAGCAAAGAGAAAAAAAAAATTCTTCAAGCATATGGAAAATGGGACATGTCATGTTAGAATCTTGAGGGAAAACCATCTCTGTATAAGCTGTTGTAGTTGATCTTAGCCAGAGGCTGAGAAACCAGTAAAATAAGAAGAGTACATTTCCGAACTGCACAACTAGTGTGCCGCCTTAAGAATATTCTGGAGGAGAGCACTTCTAAAGAATGTGGCTGTGTATGGGATAGTGCAGACTGGAGGTGGGTGAAATTAGAAGATTGCAGATCTTAAACTGCAGTTGAATTACTAACCAGACCATTAACCAAGCAGAAAGATGGCCCACAGGAATCTGCAGTGACAGGAACATTTGTATCAGGGCTCAACAAAATTTTTTCTGTAATGGGCCAGAGAGTAAGCATTGGGTATACTTAGCAATATGCAGCCTCATTTGCATGAGCTCTGAGGTTTTTTTTTATTTTATTAACATTTAAAAAAAAACATAAGACAAATCATACAAAAATCCTAGATTGAGAACCACTTGGTACCCAGGAACTAAAACCATTTTCAAAATCAAACTTGACAGGCAAAGTATTATATATATATATATATATATATATATATATATATATATATACACACACACACACACACACACACACACACACACTCTCACACACACACTAGTGATGCAGTTTTTCTTCACGTCACAGGACCTTACTGAGAAAGTAGAATTCACACACTAGTGGGTGACGTGGTCAAATGGCTCTGTAAAAAAGAGTGGCAGTTTCTCAGTAAATTAACATAAACTTATATTACCCAGTAACTCTGATCCCAACAGCCTGTAAATGGATGTTTCCAGAGGTACTGGTCCTAATATCCCCAAACAGAAACAAGTCTGATGTTCATTGAGGAACAGATAAACTTAAGGTGGTATTTATCTTTGTAATGGAATGGTATTCAGCCACAACAAGGAAAGAAAGTTGAGCCAGGTTATGACATAGGCTGGTTTCTAAAACACTGGGCTAAATGGAAGAGGCCAGAGACAAAAGTATGTTTTTATTATTATTATTTTATATGAAGTACTAAGAGTAGGCAGATCGGTAAACACAGAAAACAGCTTGGTCTCTGTCAGAGGCTGAGGGTGGAGGCACAGGGCGTGATCACCTATTAGAGAGAGGGATTTCTATAGTTCTAAACTAGATAGGGTGATGTCTAAGTAACACTGGGAATGCACTAACTGCCACTTGGTTTTACATCTTGAAATAGTTGAGATAGAAAACATTATGTTTTATTTACTTATTTGTAGACAAATCAAAGGGAAACATATTTGTAAAGGTCAGGCGTTTGATTGTAGCCATGAGTTGTTATTTGATCATGTGCTTGTCTGTCTCTTCACTGTGCACGGGTAATCACAATACTCAGGACCCTATTAGTCACTTGGAAACTGTGCCAGAATTATCACTCTCTTATTTATTTCACTGAAATGAAGAAGCTTTAAGAACTTGCTTGTGGCCTGGAGCTACTATACCGAATAGTCTGACTCTTGAAGGCTCATGAATAGAAAAGGAAAAAAAAAGTTCAAGAAGTTCTCTTGAAATGTAGAGAAGATACACATTAAAAAAAAAAAAACAGTGGCAAGATGAAGGGTGGTGGATCAAGGAGGAGTTGAGAAAGATGGAAAATAGATGACAGGCAAAATGAAGGAAAAACAAAAGGAACTGTGAAAAAGTACAGGCTTTCATCATCAGTCAGTCAGTCAGTCAATGACATTTTGTAAGCATACGACTATGTTTAAAATCTGTATTTAACTAAGTTTAGGCATGTTTGCTTAAGAGAAAGGGGGGAATTTTACAGCCCTATAGGCTTTGTAGGTATGTGGAAGAAGTTTTGTGAATATGATGGACTAACTTCGCTTGTACTGGGATTTAAATATTCTTTTTTTTATTATCATTACTACTATTACTATTATTGTTAATAATTTATTCACTTTGTATCCCTGCTCTAGTCCCCTTCCTCATCTCCTCCTAGTCCTACCCACCTTCACTCTTCTCCCCCTATGCCCTTTCCCTAGTCCCCTGATAGGGGAGAACCCCCTCCCCTTCTATCTGACCCTAGCCTATCAGGTCTCATCAAGGCTGACGGCATCATCTTCTTCTGTGGCCTGGCAAGGCTGCACCCACCAGGGGATGGTGATCAAAGAGCTGGCCACTGAGTTCATGTCAGAGACAGCCCCTGAACCCCTTACTAGGAAACCCACTTTGAAACTGAGCAACCTATGAGCTTCCTCTTAGCAGGGGAGGAGGAGTCTAGGTCTTCTTCATGCATAGTCCTTGATTGGAGTATCAGTCTATGCAGGCCACTTTGGGCTCAGGTTTTTTGGTTCTGTTGGTCATCTTGTGGAGCTCTGTCCCCTCCATATCTTTCAATCTCCCTCTTCTTCCATAAGGTTTCCTGCACTCTGCCCAAAGTTTGGCTATGAGTCTCAGTATCTCCTTCGATACCCTGGTGGGTAGAATGTTTCAGAGGTCCCCTGTGGAAGGCTCTTGTCCTGTTCCTTGTGTTCTCCTACTTCTGATGTCTATCCTGCTTGCCCTTCTGAGTGAGGTTACAGTCTCTTCTCAAGCAGAATTTTGCAGCATGCTTGGATTGAGCCACCTCCTTATACCAGCAGGTCACATCAGCAGTCTGTTGGTGTCTGAGACAACCTTTTCGTGACAGGTGACAAGCTTTCTCCATGATTGTAGTGAGGTTTATTCTAGACCAGTGGTTCTCAACCTTCCTAATGCTGTGACCCTTTAATATAGCTCTTCGTGTTGTACTAACCTCCACCCATACAATTATTTTCATTGCTATTTCATAGCTGTAATTTTGCTACAGCTATGAATCATAATGTAAATATCGGATATGTGACCCCTGAGAAGAGGTCATTCAACTCCCATTCTCCCCAGTTGAGAACCAGTGTTCTAGATAGTTTCTGTCTTTTCCTCCCAGATTTCTGATTTGCAGTGAAAATATCTATGCTGTCACACACTGAAACATAGGGGTTTGGTGACACTCTGGTAGCAATTACAAAGCTTCCATCATTTCTTAGACCCAACATCAATTACATATGTTTTTTACATACATCCAAAAGGAAGTTAAAGCACCAAAGCTGATGGAGGAGTGTCCTTGCTAATGCACAGCCACATCCAGGAGACAGAAGTAGCCAAGGGCTTTGTAATAGAGGAAGACAGAACACTGCTTAACCAAAAGAGTAAAGGGACGACATTTAACCATAGGAGACTTTTCATTGTATAGTTAGAAAACTGGTCATAAATAAAATCTGAAGTTTAATTTGTAATCTTGTTCTTCAATTTTTCCAGTAGAAATGGGAGTATTTAAAGGCACCAAGAGTACATCTATCAGTTACTATAATAAAGAAAAATGGTTTGAAAATTTTAAGTAAATGATAATTTAAACTAAACAATAACAAAATTGGGTAATCCATTTTTGTGCCATTTCTGAGTTGTATCTAAAAGTTCACTGAGGAAAATTACGATCAAAAGTAATTTAGAATATATATATATATGTGTGTGTGTGTGTGTGTGTGTGTGTAAATGTATGTAAATGCACTGAGCATGTGCAAACAAATCCTAAGTACTCAGCAATACTAAATGGATGCAGTAGGGTGTGTGTATGTTTATCTCTGTGAGAGAGAGAGAGAGAGAGAGAGAGAGAGAGGGAGTACTTAAATACAATAGTGAAGAAGATGTCTCAATTTTGTGAGGGAATTGTGTGAGGGACTGGAAGAGTTAGTGGAGAAGGGCAGAAATGATGTTAATATGATATTCATGTATGAAATTCCCTAAGACGTAAAAAAATTAATGATAAAAAGAAAGAAAACTAATAACATCCGAAGTATATCTTAAAGCTCAGCACAGTAAACAGGGCAAAGGTGGTCACTGTCGATCAGAGTTATTATTGAAAACATACGGTAATAATATTCCTTCATTGTATTTTCTATAGTATTTCAAATCAGACAAAGCAAATGCTTTTTAAAATAAACTAGGAACTTATAAGTATAGTTACATAGTAACTGAGGCAACACATTTTCATTCTTTCATAGGTCATGAAAATAAATATCTATATTTCATGGAATTTTATAGTAAAGTTTATTAGACTGAATATATGAATTCTAACATTTGACTTCATAGAAAAAATACTTTATAATATTCAAACAATACATGAAAATTTAGCAAACTCCTGGCTGTAAATACTCCTCAATAAATTCTGGTCAGTCAAGTTTAAACTGTACATTTTTAACATCAGAAAACACTAAACTCTGGAAACAGAAACAATGGGCTTTAATCTAAAAAAGCACTGAGAAAAATGCAAAATAAAAAATATAAGTGTAAAGGGAGCTTTTATTTGCCTGTTGCAATTGTTGTGTCTAAAGCTTACTGCCTCTGTCTGCTAACCTGGCCTAGTCCTGGAAGCTTCTAGCCTCTGTACACTCTAACCTAGGCCTAGAGTGTTTTCAGCCTCTGCGACTTACTGCTTAATAAGCTCACCTTTTCTTGTTCTTTCTTGAGGCAAATACAGGAAAACTCCGAGGGCTGGTGGACTCCTCTGTACGTTGAGACTCCAGATGACTTATTCAATCTGGCTTTTCTCTCAGCCTCTGAATTGCTCTGCTTGAGCTCAAGCTAACTGCAGCCATCTTTTCTAATGTCCTGGCTCCTTCTCATTGTCTGGCTCATTCTGTCTTCACTTGTGTCTAGCTTCTCTCATTCAAACTCTCTGTAAAAATCTCTTGGTAAAGCTGTCTTCTTTCTCTCTGTGTGCATTAAGTAGCTTCCCTTTCCTCTCTCTTCTCGTGAGAATTGGGCATATCCTATTCTGTCAAATCTTTCTCTGATTCATCACCTTTTCTGTAATTCAATGAGACATCACTTCAAACATGGGTGCTTCCTTCTACAAACTAACTTCACCTTCATTGTTTGGGATTAAAGGTATGTACCTCCACACCTGGACCTCAACTTTTCTTTGTCTCCTGAGTTAAAGGCGTGTCTATATTCCAGCCAGATCACTCAGACCTAGAGGATCTTTGAATATGAACTTTTGCCAGAGCATCTATGTTCTGAATTTAAATTCTTGTACATATCACTCATCTTTCATTTCATTTCAACTACTTAGAAGATAATGGCCTAAGTGTATATCAAATCTTTGTTTATTTTATTTTATGTGTATGCATGAATTTCCTGCATATAAATGTGTGCACCATGCATGTGCTTATTGTCCATGGAGGTCAGTAGAGGGCATCAGATCCCCTGGAGCTGGAGGTGCAGATGATTGTGAGCTGTCATGTGGATCCTGGGAACTGAACCTGGTCCTCTGCAAGAGCAGTCAATACTCATAACCACTGAACTTGAATATGTGGATATTTTGTTTATAATTGGAAAGGAGGCTAAGAGGAGTGTAGCCTCCATTAAGAAGATGATTCTGGTAGAATATGGAAGATGCCAGCAAGGATGTCACTACCCAGCTCACAGATGATGCTCTACTGAACTAAGTTAACTACATTAGTGGCAAGTAGAGAGCAGCTAGGAGGCGCTTGAAGGAGGATGCAGCTCTCGGCTTTTCATGAGGGTAGTTGGTTGATCACAGCGATCAGAGCCATGGAACAGTGCAGGGCAGAGACCCTGTCTCCTGCAGCTTCCTGATGCTTTGACCTCAGTCACGCTGCGGAGTTTCACTGCATCTCAACTATTACTTTGTGTATATAAAAGGATAATAAAGATTTTTGCTTCTTTTATACTGTCAAAGTGACATAAGACTGTTGGTATATGTAAAGCCTCTACATGACAGATGTTCAGCAAACCATTGCTACAACAACTGACTTTTATTCTCTTTTTGCTAGCACAGCAGGGGACAAAAATTGGGGGGATGCTTGATGCTTTCTTGTTGGTGTCAAGAGAGGTAGAAGACAGAGAAGACCCACAGGAAACAGAGGTGAGGAACGAAGAACTGAAGGAAGAAGTGGGTTGGTCTCTTGGCAGGTCCTGCTGTTTAAACTGGCGAAGTTGATGAGCATGTTGTCTAGGCACGCCCTCCTGACCATTAGCTTGGAATTCTTCAGATGCCTGTGTTGCGCTTTCAGCTTTTCATTTTATTTTAATTTGGGGTGGGGGTGGGGTGGGGCTAAAGCCCTCATTCTAGGAAAATCTCTCCTGAAATTTCAAATCTGTTTATCTGCATCAGGTTCTTTCCTTCTTCTCACGACATCCTCGGGCTCCATCCTCTGGTTTTTTTCCCCCCAACATTTCCCTGGCATTAGATCTAAAGGCATTTAAGGGACATTAACTACATCGTGGATGGGAGAAGGGTGAAGGTGTGTTCTGAGCCCTGTGAACACACCGTTCTCCAAGCCACGGTATTATGCTCTGTCCTATGTTCCACCCCACCGGGCCATCTCTTAGGTCAACTGTCAGAACCACAGAATTCCGGAAGGGACACACCTAAAGGGTGGGAGGAAATGTAAAGCGGTCACTTCTACTCATAGACTTAAGATTTCCTTAGCGCCTACCTCGTACCCTTCGAGGAGGCAGCGAGGCAGGGATGGGCTATAGCAGCCCCAATCACAGCTGTCAGGGAGTGTCTATCCTTCTGGGATACACAAATGGCGAACTTGCAGAAAGATTAGTATGGAAACTGGAAGCTTGCAGTTGCAATTTTCTCTCCTTACACTGGGTGGTGACTACAAGAGCTTAGCCAGGTGCAAATACTTGCTTTTCAGGTCTTCAGATCAAAAGCTAGTTTGATAACTCTAGATGAAAATACAGCTTCATGTGGGGGGGGTAGTTTTAAGTTTTTGGAAAAGTAGTAAGCACCAAGTACAGAGATTTTCTATATATGCTTCATCCCATTTCTCCAAACATAAACAACTAATTGTGAGATTTTGATTAACACTGAGCGATTGCAGTTGGCAATGGGAATAAGACTAATTTACGTTTCACCGAAACTTTCCACTATTGTCTTCCATTCATAGATTTAACTGTTGTTGTCACACGCATCAGGGATTCTCTGTTGCATTTTATCTAGCTTCTTTTTGATCCTTAAAGACTCATTTTTCCGTGGGTCTATTTAACAGACAGGTATAGAGACAGACACAGGTCAAAGTTCATCCCGCAGACGGTATCTGCATACACATATACAAAAAAGATCAAAGACATCCTCAGCAAGGTGGATGGATACCCATTGGAGCCTCAGCTACTGATGTCAGCCAAGCCTTTTGCATTTTTCAGTTCTTCTCTCCTGAGTATCAGGGACGGGTTCTGCATTTCATAGAAGCCTGTCTCCAAATTAAATTCCTTAAACACAATGGGACCAGGAATGCAGCATTCATAAATTACCTATGAGGGTCTGTAAACATCAGATTGGCTTTTTTTTTTTTCTAAATTTAATTGCCCTTTTAAATATTTAATTCAAAGACAGGGCTGGGAGAGAGTCATGGAGGAGGTGTGCCAGCTCACTCCAGGACAGTTTCCTGTCTGTCAAATGGACAGTCCTCCCAGAAAGATTAACCCAGATTCCCCCAAAGAAATCTGTGTCAAATTGATGCTGAGTTGCTCTGGCATCGGAGAAGAATCTTGACGTGACAAGATTAACCCTCTTGGTGCCTGGGGGCTCTGCAAGAAAGACTTTCAAAGGTTTGCCTGTGCACAGCTCAGCAGAAGGCCGGACAGCACAGACCTTGCCACGGGAGCTTGTAACAAGGGAGGAAGCTGAGAATCCACTACTAGGAATTCCCCGTGTGACTGCACTGTGCCACTCAGCTTTCTCAGGCTGAGAGCCCATTGCGAATTTGCCGGAAGGAAAGCTCCTACTGATGGGTGTTGTAGTAATTAAAAAGATGAGTGTTGGGCTATAGGATGTTTATTGTTATTAGCCCTAAGGTTATCACAGTGGTGTTATCCAACCCTCTATCCCAAACGATGAGACACAGATGCCTGTTGATTTGTAATTGCCTCATTTACCTTGGGCAGGGCAGATATTTCTACCTCACCATTCACCTCTCTGCCCCCATCCAGTGCCATCCACCTTAACGATTCCCAGTCCTTTACTTCTCCCAGCTGTTTGGGGTTGATGGGTTCTTGGGGGCTGGGGCTCTAACAATCTCCATGGCAGCACGCAGTCTCCTCCAAGCTGCTGCACCACGAAGCATCTCTCTCCACCTGCTTGGTCCAAACCGCCACACCGTCCATCTCTGGCCTCTCCAAACTGCCACATGCCACATGTCCTCTCTCTTGGCTCTGTCATTCACATCCCTACAAGTCCCAGACCACACCCTTCCCTGTGCAGCATGACACAGGCCTTGATCAGCTGGCAAAGACCACGCCCTGCACAAGACAATGATCAGCTTCGGGCAAACTAAAGCCCAAACTAAAATCCCACCCTTGGGATTAAAACAAAAACATATTTACATAACATAACTGAGTGTTTAAAGAAACCAAAGCTTTCATTACAAAGGCTGACCTTGAACTCTTGATCCCTCCTTCTCCTTTCCCTGCAAGTACTGGGATCATAGGAGTGTGTCACCGTGCCCAGCTCTGTTCTATGGCCTCCTCTCTAGCTCCTTTGTGCTGTGACCCTCTCTGGATGCTTAGACAAACACTGTGGCACTGGGACTGCATCAGGTCCTTCAAAAGAACATTTGCTGGAGTCTCGTGTTTAGCGTGGAGATTGCTCCTCTGTCCCTTGGATAGTGGCTTAAGTGTGTAATTCAACTCTTTCCCTTTACACCTTAACACCCTCATCTTAAGATATACAGTTGGAGCCCCATAAGCCGAACTTAACTCTAGCAAGGCCTTGAACAGGTAAAAAGTTATTTATGAAAATAGGGCAGAATAAAGCTGCACAATGCAAAAGGACAGATGGTTTGAAACAGAAAAATTATGTGTCCTTGTTTGGCAAAAGGTCTTTGTATCATTTCTCCTACCTGATCCTCCACCCCCTGCTGTAATTTAGGTATCTACTCGTAAATCTGTGGTGCCAACAGTGTACATCATTATCATTTTCTTGCCTCCATATTTCACTCCTTAGCCTTTAACTACTTCCTTTCTGTTGATTACGTAAGTACATTCGGTTGACTAAACAAAACATTGCATCATGCACATAACATCTGTAAACTTTGCTCTAGTAAATCACAATGCTTCTATTAAACAGAAACTGTTCTCAGCTCCACAGGAGCAGGATATACCCATGCTGTCTGCTGTTAACTCTACCTCTTATCAATGTTACTGTGCAAGGGTATGGCAGAATTTCTGAGGCCATTATTTCTTTGTTGGCATTTTGTTATACTCTTGGGAAAGTGACATTCTCTTCCTTGTGTGGCTGTTACGTTTGTCGAGGTGGGTTAGTTCCCTGCCTGTTTACTGTCTAACACTGTCTATTTAGCAGAGAGTGCTTGTGGCTAGGCTATAAGTCTCACAAGTGAGGAGTTATGCACACTCATTTCTATATTGCCTTCATACGGCATCAAGACTGAACCAAAAGCAAGAAGTTAAGTGTGTACAAGGGCAAGAATTGATAACTTTGTAAATTGATAAAGTGATAAGTCCTAGCACATGTGTGGCTCAGGACCATGAATGGAGGCATAGAGAAGTATCCAGACAGCTCACATCTGGGTAGAGGCCATTCTTAGAATGCAGATGAAAGGCACCCAAGAAAAGGCCGTTTGAGAACCCCCAACTTTTGCTCATACCACCTGGCGTTCCTGCTAGGACTAGCGTACCTGTTCTGTCTGCCACTCAAAAATCCACCTTCATCTTCCCCATCCATCTCATGATCTTGGTGCCGTTTATAAACCTTCCTAAAATACCCAATGGTGTGCTCATTCATTCAATAATAAACGTGTGAAGATTTAGCAAACCAAGAACTTCTACAGCCTGTGTCTGCTTCCTTGGTCTCCTTTATGCATCATATTTTTCTTTTAATTATTTCTTAATTTTTAAATAAGATATGGTTTCACTTTGTAGCCTTGGCTGTCCTGAAACTCGCTTTGTAGACCAGGCTGGCCTTGAACTCAGAGATCCACCTGCTTCTGCCTCCTGACTTCTGGGATTAAAGGTGGCGTGTACCACCATGCCAGCCTCAATGCATCATATTGTCTTTCTGACTCCAGGTGATGATGGCAGAATTCATGAATATGAAGTCGTGTAGATCCAGGTTAAAATTCTGACTCTGATGCTCTGAACTTAGATCAATCCACTTAACATTTCTGAACTTCCCGTTCTACATCTGTGAAAGGAGTAATAGTGACAGGAGTGATAGCTGTTCAATATGTTGTGAGGGTTAAATTGGACAATCTAGTTAAGCATTCTTTGTGTGCCCAGCACCAAAGTTGTGTGCGTCCAGTTTGTCAGCACTAACACAGCCTTTAATTTGGTGTAATAAGTACCACTTTTATTTCCCTCAAATCTGCACCTTGCCTGTACATAATTGCTAATAAATACCAGTGTTCTTTCCCTTCTCCTTTATTTTATGTATTTACCAACAGAAATAATTATTACAAATTACACCATCATTTTTCTAGACCCCAAATTAACAAACCCTGGTCAAAACCAAGTCTTCCAAGTGTTTGTATAAATAGTGTTTTATTGGAAGCGATACCCGTTTTTATATATTGCGTTTCTTTCTGTGTTGTGTATTCAGTATGGTTTCCTGGCTTATGTGCCTAGTTCTAAGTATAGATGACCCTTTCAGTCAGTCCTCAACAGCTTCCAGCAACTAAATTTTGCTTAGGTTAAATTTAATTTCGGGAACATTTGCATTCCTTTCATATCAACAAAAGCAAACCCATTTCTCTTTGCAACTTTAAATATTGATGTTTGCTGTGATTCTGTCAACCACCCAGAATAATAGATCTACCTCTGAGGTTTCTCTCCCCTCTCTCTCTTTCTCTCTCTATGATCTGGGGCTCCTGATTAGGATAGGCTGGCCAGTGAGCACCAGAGCAACTTCTGTGTCTGCTTCCCCAGCACTGCAATTATAAAAATATGCCACCCTACCTAGCTTTTTAATGCATGTGCTGGGAACTAGAACTTGGGTACTCACTGCTTGCACAGAAAGTGCCCTACTGACTGAGCAATATGATTAGAATATAATGGGGGGGGTCACAGAATTTGGTGTAGGAAGGCTGACCAGAGCATCAGAATTTGGGCAGCCTTCTACTTCCTGCTACTTACCACAGAAATCATGTCCATGTTGTCCTCCTTCTGCCTTACTGTCTGATGTGACTGTCACTACATGGCCACAGCCTTGGTGACAGCAGGTGTTAACAGAGTTGTGGTGCTGGAGGTCAGTGTTCGTAGCTGAAAGGAACTTCACTCTAGCTCCTGAGCTGAGGGTGTCTTGAGAGCCAGATATTCTCCTGGTTCTTCCAGCTTTTGGCTTATTTCTTACATGATAGTGTTCAGTATCACTTCAATAAGTATTCCCCAAAATGTCACAAACCTGAACCTGAACTTGGTAGGCTAGTTTTTCATGTTATGACAGGAAGATGAACTAAATGCTCCCTTCTTTACTTGATTATTTTTCTGAGAACTTTCCTAATATTTGCTTATGTTCTATAAATACTATGTGATCAACACTAGAGCAGCTGGATGGATGCACTTGGGCCTCAGGACCTCTTTCTGCACATCTCTGATTGTTGGCACAGATGTCATTTTTGTGTTCTAGATAGCAGTAATAACTTATCAGATGACTGTGCTTTAAAAGCTTTGAACCAATGGGTAAGGACAAGCTGGTCTCACCCTGGGGAATGGGGACAACAGAAAAGAACCCCTTAGACACAGAGGCAAAACGATGAGTAGCTCTCATAACTGTTTTAACCCAGCTTCATTGTTAAGTCTGTCAACGAATAGAATGGAAAACTGACTGTTTGCCCTGTGTTTCCCAGTATGGCCTGTGGACCAGTGGCTTTGGGGTAGTTTGAGAAACTTAGTTTCATGAGCAGAAGTCAGAGTCCTATATACTCCTGAGTGGATCAGAATCATGGAGCAAAGCTGAGAGAGGAGAAGCTGGGCTCAGTGAAAACATATAGGTTAAACAAGAGCTTCTAGTGACCCTTCTGTTTGCTAATACTAGATAACCAGAATTAATCAAGAGATTTTTTTTTTTTTTGGTTCATTGTGAGGCACGGAGACATTACATACAAAAATGATACAGTACAGGACCATGGAAGAGGGTGTGAAAAGACAGGAGATGGACCATTGTGACAGTTTGTTGATTCAATGATTAATATAGTTGTATGAAATGACTACAACTTTAGCTGCTTTGTTGGCTTGTGGGCAATACTTTATTAGTAGGGTGTATTAGTAGTTTATTAGTAGGGTAATTTATTTTTCATGACATCTATGACACATCACCAAGGACATCTTTTTTTTTTTTTTTTTTTTTTTTCATATAGTCCAGTAACTCATTAAGGCTGTTTTCAGACTTTCATTGATCTCTTCAAAGACCCTGGTACCTCACCAGCTATACGCCGGTACTTATGCATGCTAAGGAATTGTGTCTTCTACCAGGAGAGTTTGACTCAACGACATAGAGAATAACTGCTGCTTATAAATCTTACTGTGTGATAGTCAATGCAAAGTGCCAGATAAGTAGAAAAGACTAAGGATTTAGGACTTCGGTTAAAATAGGGACATTTGTAGCATCCTGGTCAATGAGAAGTTGTGGGGAAAATAATAAAAAAACACAGAGAGAAATTTCTCTCTAGAGAAACAGAATCTAGAGGGTGGTCTCTCTCTCTCTCTCTCTCTCTCTCTCTCTCTCTCTCTCTCTGTGTGTGTGTGTGTCTGTGTGTGTGTGTGTGTGTGTGTCTGTGTGTGTGTACTTTGGGGGAAGGAAGAGAGGGAGAATGGAGTGGGGAAAGAGACAAATATGAGTTTAACCAGAACTGGGTATTGTTATGGAAAGCCATCAGCTCCCTTTGATTGAAGACAACAGGAGTCACTTCTTCCTTCAAATAGTGGCTTCTGCTGATCCAAGGGATGTTTGCTATGTGATCATTTTGAGCCATGGGCCCTTTTTGATTTTCAGTATCACAGCCATCTGCATGCAGCCATGGAGAAGTCTAGTGTAAGTAGGTCTGTGTGGAATTCAGCAGGAACTAGAGCGGGCACCCACCACTGCTCTTCAGTCTTATTGTCTCACCCGACACCAAAGAAGACTGGATGTACAGCCTTGTTCTCCCAGAAAGAATAAACTCATAGGGAATCCTCCCACCGTGTGTGCTACGGAAGAAAAATGTTGCTGTAAGGAGATGGATTCCAGCAGAAGTGACACAGACAGTTCTCTGGGGAGGTAGAAACAATCTGAAGTCGTGCCTCAGTTACCAGCAATGCTCGGGAAACACCCGTGGTGTCCTCGGGAGGACATGTGGGTGATTTCGAAGGGAGCCTCGGTAGCATTTGCACTGGCTCGACTACCCCTCTCCCCCTTCTAGATATTCCATGTTCTGCTCTGCGGGTACAGATGGTAAGGTTGTTCAGTGTGTACATGTCAACATCCATGGTAAGGAAGAGTGGAAAGCAGTGGCATGTGTGACACAGCAGGCGACTCTGTGGTTACTTGATATTGCACTTCTTATTCACGCCCTGACTGCGGCTCATCTAAGAAACTGGTACATGTAGTTCTCTGGTTAGGGCTGAGGCCCCATGGGCTTTCCCCCTGTCTCTATTATCATGTCTATTGTGGTCGTCCTTGTTTGGCTCATGTTTAGAGAGTCACATTGGTGACATTACTAAGAGACATAACCTCACTGAAAAGTCCCTGCTCCTCTGGCTTTGACAATCTTTCCAGTCCCCCTTCTGCAAAGTTTCCCCTAGCCTTAGGTGACAGAGTTGTGTGTAGACGTATTGGTTGGGGCTGGGTTTCACAACTCTGCACTTTGGTTGGCTGTGGTTTCTTGTGATAGTCTCCATCTCGTGTAAGGACACATTTCCTCAATAAGGGCTGAGGACTGCACTAATCTGTGGGTAGAAGGACAGATATCTCGAATGTAGTTATGGATTATGCTGGCTTAGTCGAGTGGTGGTTTCAGCTTCTCCTCCAGGATCCATGATTTCACTAGACCTGGGTAGTCCGCTAGGTTTCCAGTATCAGGACGACTGCCCTCTTGTTGAGCAGCTCTTACTGTCAAGGTGTGCGTGTCACTGCTGTACTGTTAGGAGCTTAGTGCTTTGCTGGTCTTTGTTGTGATTCACGGGCATCCCATCTGGGTAGGACTGTTGGTTTCTTTCCTCCTTTGGAAGAATGCTTAGCACCTTCTGGTACCATGAAAGCTAGTCCACAGGAAGGAGGCTTTCCAGTCAGAAACTATGATATTCATAACCAGCTACGTTAACTGCTCCATTTTGTTCAGAACTACACTTGGATTCCATTCATGCACATTTATTGGGAGAATGCACAGATAGATCCTTCGGTGGGTATCTCACGTTAATCCAACTGCACAGGTCTAAGTGTGCCTGTGGTCAAAATCCTTTGCTCTCCAAACAAAATGAGATGAAGGTAACATAAGGACCTTGACCTTTTAAATTAGGCTGACTGGGTGCTCAGTTCATTTAAGCCCGCCCCTTCTCCTGCTTTTATTTATCGCTGATATGTTGAATTTCTCATCTGGCAATAGATAAAATAGTTGATCACAAATGAATTAGATATCAATTAATTTCTAAAGCAAACCTAATGGGCATTTAAGAAGAGAATTTAATGTCTCATTTACTCTCTATAGCTATCTTGTTAAATGCCAATTAAGTATCTAAATATTTCCTACAAGCTTAATGAATTATAATAAGTGATAAGAGATTGCCACTTTTTCCTAAGAATCCTGTACATTAGGTTTCTAAAAGAATGATGGTAGATTTTTTTCTTGTCGTATTTATGATATAGATATAATAGCTGACAATGTTCTTAATGCCATTAATTATCTTATTTAGCAATAAAGAATAAAATTTAATGTCAATAATTAGTATAAGAAAAGTTATCAAAATGTACACATATAAGAAACATGTGAGTAATAAAATTACTTTACCTTAAAATAAGGTGGGCAGTGTTAAAATGTTACCTAAATGCGAGGTCAGTGAGCATATTCATAGACTTACACACAAACCAATGGGAATATGGTTGTCACTGGCATGGGACACAGAAACCTAAAGCCAGGGTTGGCCAGGCACTACGTCCCAAAAAGCACACTGGGAAAGTTGGAGAAGGCCTGGCCTGGGATTTAGCCTTCAGCATCATTTCAGCCCTTCTGGGAGATGGCACAAATCCCAGATCTGTGCCTCCAGGTTTTGACCCTTAACAGTATTCCACAGGGCTGGGAAGATTAGAAGAGTCCTGGGAAGCATGGCTCATAGGTGCCAAGTAATGTCAAATGAGGGCTTCGGTCCATGGCAGGACATTCAGTTAGCAAGGAGGCCATGCCTAGAAATGGTGGCCACTGTTGGTGGGCAGAGGAAGGAAACCAGGCATGAGCAGTGCCGAGCTTCTGAAAAGTCTCTCCATCGTAAGACATTGTGGGTGACAGATCAGGCCCAGTGGAAGCCACTCTGCACACAACGCCACTCATCATGAAGTGAGGTCCAGGGCATGAAGTTTGGGATTAAGTAACCTGAAGCTTGAAGCTGTGCTTACCACATATGTGGCTGTGAGTTTAGGAAAACTTTCTATTTGTTTGTTTGTTTATTATGTATACAATATCTGCATGTATGCCTTCACATCAGAAGAGGTCACCAGATCTCATTATAAATGGTTGTGAGCCACCATGTAGTTGCTGGAAATTGAACTCAGGACCTCTAGAAGAGGAGACAGTGCTCTTAACCTCTGAGCCACCTCTCCAGCGAGTTTAGGGATACTTTTAACTTCAGAGTCTCAGTTATTCTGTCTATGAAATGGGAAGAGTACAACCTTCAGCAGTTCCTCTGGAAGACCAGGAAAGAATGAAGGCACAGATGTAGAACATGAGCTTACCATGCACACAATTACTTGGGTTCAATCTTCAGCACCTCTTAAAGAGAAAGGAGAAAGAGCGAGCTAGGGAGAGAGCTTATTTAAAGCATAAATTAAAGCTGCCAAACAGCACATACACAGTAAGTACCAATATAATTGGGTGAAATAACAATGACACTAATGATGAAGATAATTATAATAATAGTAATAATAACATTGATGAGGAGGAGGTCACTTTATTTCTGTTTCAAGTTGAGGACCATGCATTTGCTGACTTTTTATTTTTCCTAGTGGAAGTTAGTTTAGCTACCATTGTCCCAGGATACCCAAACTCCATGCAGAGGTTCTCTGTGCCTTTTCTAGCAGTGTAGCTACCTCATCCAGCCTTCCCATGATGATCCTGAGAAAGGGTAAGTCCTTTTCTTTTCTCATAGAAAATAAAGGAAACGTTCAGTGGCAGGTGCATGGCAGTCACTACTTTTCAAACATTTTGTTTGCAGATCCCTTGATCCAAATGCACACTGTAAGGCAAACAGGCTTCTCTCAGCTGGGAATGGGGAGTGCAAACACCTCCTTGGTTCCCAAGGACAGCTCTGCTCTTCAATGAGGCCATTCATTCCAGCCCCACACAATTACTGTCGCATGCACAAACAGTTATGGGACATTCAGATGACAAATGTCAGGCAGCCATTCAAGTCACGTTTTTGAAAAATATTTTTATTACAGGAAGATGCTCATGATGTAGCATTTTAAAAGGTGGGGGAAGCAGGAAGCAAATCAAAAGCAGCAGTGACAATTAGGAATAAAATGAAGTGTCCTTCCTCCCACCTTAAGGCTCGCCTCAGCAAAACAGCATTCGAGGGGAAAACAACACAAAACTCCAACCGATTCTGAATGCACTGACCAGCAACATGCACTTGCGTAAAGGGGTGTAAAAAACAGTTGGGTTCCAGGACAGGAGTTTCACTGATCATCATACACAAAAATATTTCTGAACATCCTTCCAATGACTTTCTCCCAAAGCCAAGCTCCCTCCAGTATTTGGCTGACCCATTCCTTCCTCTGGTCTTTTCAGCACCTGAAAGTACTCAGACTGATAAATCTGTTCATGCCTCTCTCCTCTTGCTTGCCACGTCTCCCCATCTCCTCATCTCTGTCTCTGTGTGAGAAAATAAGCCCTTGAACCCCAAAGCCTGTGTCTAAAGCCAGCCTGTGAAGTTGCCTCACTGTATAATCATGGGTGAATTTCTTAGTCTCTCAGTGCCTCTGTTCAAGCCCGAGAGGACGGGAATATTAAGGATACTGTGTGTTCTTAAGGTCAAATGATGAGCTTATAGGAATTACATAGAATATTGTAAACACTGAGCATTATTTTTATTGCCTATCTGTGGGTTCATTGACCTTCTCTTGTCTTCTTTAAATTCCATTCTACTCACATTAGCAACCTTTCTTGTAATAAGAAATAGGAGGTATTATTTGAAACTGAGAACATGTTTAAATCTTGCCGTACTGCATAGGGAAATGTCTAATCAGAAATAATGTAATAGGTTAAACAATGACTCCTACAGAAAGTGACATCCTAATCCCAGAACACTGTGAGCATGCTCCCTTAAAAGACAGAAAGCAACAAGTTAAAGATCTTAGAATGGTGGGCAGAGCATCACCTGAAGTCCTCATAAGTGAGGAAAAAGAGTTGTGATGGAAAAATAATTCAAAGTCGGGGTGATGCCAGATAGAAGGAAATCAAGAGACAAGGATCATGGGAAGACCACAGAAGTCAGAAAAACCCAGGTGAGAATTCTCCCTGGAGCATACAGAAGTAACTAAGCCTGACCAGTGCCTTGACTATTGACTCTTAGGTCTGTTTTCAGACTTTTGGAATTCACAGTTGTAATATGGAGAGTTGATTTATATGCTCCTTAGTGCAACAGCAGTTAATCAATGAAGCAGAAACATCAAAAAGAGATCATACTGACTACAATGGATTCATGAGAAATTTTGGTTTTCCTCTTTCTTAGGCTATCTTTGATTACTAAAATAAGAAGATAATGCCAGTTTAATTTAAATAAAGATCAATAGCAGGCACCCACTGTGAGCTGGACCTGGTCTTATGCTGCTGTAGAAGGTACATAAACACATGAATTGGAGTCACACCCCTGCATGGCCATTGTCCAGCACTGAGCTTATAGTTTCTGGTTGTTCCTTCACTTCTGCATTTTCTTAGTCTAAAACTTCTCCGTTTCCATTTCTACTCATCATTTCTTATTGAATTTACTATATCTACAAAAAAGTAGGAATCTTGTTAAAATACAGGTTCTCTTGACATCATTAGCCATCAATAAAAGGCCCAGACCTCAAGGAGTTAACCCGTACATCAATTATTTAAATGAAAGTATCTCATACCAAGTGTTGGGTTGTAGATCAGCTTGAACTCACACATGCTCCTAGTCAGGATGTAGGAGAGTGAAAACATTTTGAAAAAAAAAAAATAGTAACAGTTTATTTAAAAAGTGAAGCAAATGCATAGCATCTGGTGTGGGTATACCATGTGGAGATGCCTTCCTCCCCATGAACTAAGTCCTTACAGAGACTTGGATGTAAATGTGCACAGACACTAGATTCATAGTAGTTAAAATCTGGAAACTTACAATATGGCCATCAACTGATAGATACAGATAGTTACAATAGAACAGTACTCAGCCACCAAAACAATAGTGGCCGAAGGCTGAAGACTACCTTAATCTACCTCAATGGTAACATGGGGAAAGGCCCTGGGTTTATTTGCCAGCACTGAAAAAAAAAAAAAAAAGTAAACCAATCTAGAGTGACCAGGAGATAGATGTTTTCCTGATGAGGACAGAGAGAAGGAAAGAAGGCCAATGGGAGTAAGGTGTCTTGATTGTCATGGTGGCTTCATGGATGCTGTTCTGGTTGGTTTTTGTGAACTTATCACAAACCTAGGCATGTCTTAGAAGAGGGACTCTTAAGACTTGGGGCATTTCTTGAGAAAATGCTTCTGTAAGATTGGCCTGCAGGCAAGTCTGTGGCGTATTGCCTTGGTTAATGATTGACATGGGAAGACCCCTGTAGGCGGGGCCACATACCCCTATCCCTGCCAAACCTGCCAGGAAGATGATCTTGGATTGCATAAGAAAGTTTCTTGAGCAAGCTCTGGAGAACAAGCCAGTAAGCAGCACTCCTCCATCACCTCTGCTTGAGCTTCTGCAGGTTCCTGCCCTGCTTGAGTTCTTGTCCTGACTTTCGTCAGGGATGAAGTATGAGCTGAAAGATATAACCTGAATAAACCCTTTCTTTCCCAAATTACTTTGGTCATCATATTTTATCACAGCATAGAAACCTTAACAAAGAGGAACGATGATCAAATACATCAACGTTTGGTTTGTTTCTTAAATGGATGTGGTTTCTACATATAAAATATTTCTTAGGAGATAATGGGTATGGAACATTTTCTGGCTCTGAAATCTGACTGGACAGGCATGCCTGCATGAAATCTGACCTGTTACAGATTGATGGTCCACAGGCAACATGCTAAGAACAACAGCTCCACAATGCCTTGTCTTCACTTTCTCCACTTGTAGAAAACAAATCTTTGTTCTGATTTGCTAAGAAAAGAAATTTCTCCAAAAAGAACTTGCTGTGTTATATGTACCATGAGTATATATATATATATATATATATATATATATATATATGGGCGAATAGACATATGCAATGTCTTGAGCTCATGTGTGGCAACATGTTTGGAAATGTTTTTGTTGTTTTTGTGCTCACCTTACCAGCTTCACCATTTGCTTCTCCATTAGGACATTGGCTTGAGCTTTACCTGGAGTTCTTATGAATCTTTTCTTTTTTCTTTTTTCTTTTCTTTTTTTTTTTTTTAGACTGCTTTGAATTCCTTGGAGGATAGAGGGCTATTCAATCTTTCTACCTGATCTTGACTTAATTTTGGTAGATGTAATCTATGAACAAAATTGTCCATTTCTTTTAGAGTTTCAAATTTTGTGGCATATAGGCTTTATAGGCTTTTGTAATACGACCCTCAGTGTCTGTAGTTATGTCCCCCTTTTCATTTCTGATTTTACTGATTTGGATAGATTCTCTCTGCCTTTTAGTTAGTTTGGCTAAGGGTTTGTCTAGGTTGTTGATTTTCTCAAAGAACCAGCTCTTGGTTTCATTGATTCTTTGAATAGTTTTATTTGTTTCTAATTGATTGATTTCAGCTGTGAGTTTGATTATTTGCAGCCGTCTGCTCCTCTTGGGTGTATCTGCTTCTTTTTCTAGGGCTTTCAGTTGGGACATTAAGTTGCTTGTGTGAGACTGAAACTTCCTTTCTTGGCATCCCTTCCCTTTAAAGCTCTAGATTCATAGCTTAGGTTTAACATCTTCATTTTCTGGTGGGCTTGGATGGAAGTAAACTTGAGAGGGTGACAGAGACTATGAGGAACACTTTTTGACGTATAAGGTATTAAAAGTTTAGAACCCCCAAAGGAAAGCTGTGGATTGTCCTGGAATCTTCCTAAGAGATATTTTCCTGTGCCCTGGACAGTTTTGGGTTTCTCCACAGGATGCAACGTGTCCCTGTGTGAACTTTTCCTTTGACATCAGTCTAAATCTTTCACTGCCGGGTGGGGGTGTGTGTGCCTGTTGCAAAGAACAACACTCCTCCAGGAAGGTGTTTCTGGGAAGAAACCAGATCTCTATGTGGTGGAAAATGTGTCTCTTTCTCTCATTCTAACTGTAGGCTATGTCCAACCCAAACTTGTGTCTCAACTAATCACAAACTAGGACAGTTTAGTTAACTTGTATAAAGTTAAATAGTTAAAATGATGGATGCTAAGTAAGCTCCTAATTCCTTATGGGCTGACCAAAACAAGCAAGCAAGCAAACAAACAAGCAAGCAAAGAGAATAAAAGAAAATGTTGAATGTGGTTATAATAGCTATTTACATTTTTTTTTTTTATGAATTGTCTATCCTTTTCTGTCAATAACTCTACATATCAGGAAGTGAGCTCCTAACTTCCAGTCTTTCTGTCTGCATTTACACAAACTCACATCATCACAGCCATATGCATAAGGTGTACATCTGTTGCTTTACCTATTTTCTCCCATGGTTATGAATTTCACAAAAGCACGTAAACAGAGAATTCAGGAATTACAGTATCATGCATGTTACTCGGTCCTTAACTGTTCTTTATGGCCCAGAGAATGATCTACAACAGCTGTGTGATTAGCTCCAAGTGAGGACCTTCATTAATCATGTGTCGAGGAGATAGCAAAACATCACAACATCCGGTATTTGCAGCATCCAGCAGAGGTGAGCGGAGCAGCTGGATTGGAGGAGCAAACAACTGTGACAGCATCAGATCAGGGTCTTATAAGAGCTAGTAGACTTCGACTGGGGGATTTCCATTGAGAAAGCCGGCTAGAATTCTTGACCTAGAACCTTCCAGCCTCCCTTCCCTACTGAAGTCATTTTTATATCAAGGGACAAGCAGACAAACAGAATCAAGGAATTCTGTTGAAATGCTTTATTTTCTAGCCGATCTCAAGAATGCATCATTTTTAATACCCATAGCTGCTTGCTGTTTGCTGTTTTGCCTGCCAGAGAGCTGAAGGGCTAGCCTACTGCAGAACAAGGGCCAGCCTGCTCTAGGATGGAGTAGGAGGACACTTGAAATAAACAGACAGGTGTCTGGGGCAAGGGAGAGCCTCCTTGTTCCCAGAGGCTGTGTCTAACTCGCTTAAGCAGCACAAGACATTCCATCAGTACAATGCAAATTACATTACTATAAATATAATATAAATGTAAACATTAATATAAATGTTTGATTTTTTTTTTTTACAAAAAGAATGGTTTTAATCACAACTGTTTGAATCTGGTAAATGCTGACACACAAAGAGGCTAATGTCTGACTACTTCAGAGGGGGAGTGATGGAACCAGCCTTTCTGTGTGTCAAACACAACTTTGTCTCCATCAGGGGGTCTGGGAAAAAAAAAAAAAAAACAAAACAAGGAAAGCCAGGGTCACCCAGCTAAATGGCTTTCTAACTGCCTCTCCCTCTACAGAGCCCCATGACTTTATGAAACAAGTAACAACAAAACTTCTCTAAAGCTGAGCTACCGTGAAATAACCCAGGGCTTGAACTTGTCGCATGATGTTGCTTTAAACTTTAATGCGAGCTCGGGAATAGATTTGTGTACAGCAAGGTAAAGCAAAGGCCATGAAATATTGATTCTGTACATTTTCTTATGCATTTTTATTCTCCAATTTAGTAAATTTTTCATCTTGCCTGCACTTAGAGGTTGCCTATGAAGTCGTTACTACCAATTGTATTAGCTGTTGTAAATAAATAATCCTCACCGGAGCTGTTTGCCTGACGGGAGGTGGACAGGACTAGTCTCCTCTCAGCGCGAGCTTCCGACAGCCCGGGCTGGGAAGGATGAAAAGAGATGGCGGTGATTTTCCTAACAGCACAGTAGCAGACATTTTCCATAGCAAGAAGAGGTTGCCGTGAACTAGCAGGGAGGAAGACCAGCGTTTCGGCAGAAACTAATTCAGCACTCTGACATTTGCGCGTTTGGGGCTTGGAGGAAGCCGAATAGATTAAAACAAAAACAACAACAAAACCCATCAAGGCATTGGGATAGAAGCTGGTAACATGAACACTTCTTCCTGTCACAGCCCTCTTTCAGAGAAAGTAAAAGGGCCACTAATGCTTTCGCCGCTGGCCCTTTCTAATCCGTGTGCATGCATAGGAATCATATTGTATCAGTCGCATGAAAGACACCTTAGGCGTTTCCCACAGCATGCCTCCTTCTGTACACCTGTCTGCTCAACATCTAACAGTGAAGCAAGAGCAAGGCAGACACAGGTTCTGATGGCAAAAGTCTGTCCTAATAAATGACCTGTGAGGAGACCCCGTGATTCTGCTGGATGTGGAGGTCATCCTATTCTCCGTGAAGATTTCATTTATTCATGCATTAATTCTCTGTGGCTTCCTTGAGCTCGGCTCTGTCTCTAGATTCCTAGCAAAAGCGAACGAAGATTCAAGGATGTTTCTGCTGGGTCCCAAGTTTATTCCTATAGTCAGAGAACACCAGGGGAGGTGATGCAATAAGATCAGGCTGAATAATTAGCCTTGGGGGGAAAGCATAGCTCTGTTTTATCAGCATCTGGTCATCCTGTTAGATGTGTTAGATGTGCAATTGGTTCCTCTATTTTTCTTTTATGTTTCACCTTTTATTAAACTTACATGCATTTGTTGTTATAGGGAAAATTTAAGCCACCCTGACAGGGAAGGTTCGTTTGGGTGTTGGTCTCTGATAACTATACTGGAGAAGAAAGCAAGAACACAGGGGGAAAATACAGATGCTCAGTCATTGGTCACTGTGTGGGTTTTAGTCTGATAAACATCTGAACAGGTGTAAGCTCTTTCATCAGCTCCAGGGAGCTTCTCTTCTGCTTTTAAATACTGAAACTTTTTTTTTTCATGCTGTTCTTATTGATTATCTGGGAAATTCATGTCATGAATCCTGCTCACACTCATTGCCTAGTCCTGTCAGGTTTTCTCCTCCACCCAAATGACCACCCCCCCCCCCTTCCAAAGAAGAAAATTTTTAAATAAATAAATAAGTAAATAAGTAAGTAAGTAAGTAAATAAATAAATAAATAAATGCAACCAGTCCAATTTCTGTTGCCCACATACTCTCTGGAGCACGGCCAAACTTTCAGTGCCCAGCCCCTTAAAGAAAACTGAAGATACCTAAGTTACAGCAAAACGTAAAACCAGTTCCCCAAAGAGGCTCTGTTTGTGTGTGAAAGAGTGAATGTAGTATTTATGTGTTTTTGTGTGTATGACTGTGTGCTATGTGTGAGAATTTGGCTGCCCACATGACATCATGGTCCACGTGGAGGTCAGAAGACAGTATCTGACCTCAGTCCTCACCTCCCACGTTTTTGAGGCAGGGTCTCCTGTTCTCTGCTTTGTACAGGACCAGGATAGTGAACCATTTCACCTCGGGGGAACTTCCTCAGCCTTCCATGTTGATATGGGAGAGCTGGCATTGCACATGCCGCTGTGCCTGGCTTTTTCTGTGGGTTCTAAACTCAGATCTCCATGTTTGTGCAACAAGCCCTTTTACCCACTGAGCCATTTTCCAGCAAGCCCTCCATGGCTTTTGTGACATTTATGCTCTCAGGTGATTCTGCAGACTGGAGGAATGTTCTAGAAACAGTAAATATTTATTGCTGACTTATTCCGTATGCTTGACACAGAGCCTTACGCGCTAACTCTGTGGTACCTGTAAGCAAACAGCTCAAGCCAAGCTCCGGCAGAGTGTGTCTAATGAAGCCAGCTGCCAGACATTTGGATCAGATACTCACCGGGAGCACAGCCCTCATCTCGTCATTAAAGCTTTCTCCCTTTTAGCAAAAGCCCCATATAAAAAACTAAAAAAAAAAAAAAAAAAAAAAAAAAAAATCTGGGCACAGGGGTCTTTTCTGAGACTGATACTCCAACCAAGGACCATGCATGGTGATAACCTAGAACCCCTGCACAGATGTAGCCCATGGCAGCTCAGTGTCTAGGTGGGTTCCATAGTAATGGGAACAGGGACTGTCTCTGACATGAACTCAGTGGCCTGCTCTTTGATCCCCTCCCCCTAAGAGGGGAGCAGCCTTATCAGGCCACAGAGGAAGACAGTGCAGCCACTCCTGATGAGACCTGATAGACTAAGGTCAGAAGGAAGGAAAGGAAGACCTCCCCTGTCAGTGAACTTGGGGAGGGGCATGTGTGGGGAAGGGGGGAAGGGTTTGGGAGGGGAAGGGGGAGGGAGCTACAGAGGGGATACAAAGTGAATAAAGTGTAATTAATAAAAAAATGATAATAATAAAAAAGAAAGAAAAACTAGCAGAGTTGTGGAGTAGGCAGAGAAGGTTGGAAAACTAGGGCCTGATCCATTATGATTCAGAAAGGTGGGAGAAGTTTTAGTTGGTATAGTGCTGGAGGCTTGAATTGAGGGCATATAGCATGGTAGGCACGATGCATGAGGCTCAAGTTGAGAACAATGCCAGCAGCATCTAAGAGGCTTACTGTGTTGGAATGAAATACAGGCGGTCATGTGTTCTTCTGGAAGGGTCAGACCTGAAGATCTCTAGGAGAGAGCAACCCTATGTGTTCATCTTAACTTGACCTGCAGGGGTCAGCACAATTTACTACAGTAGCACTTTGGGACCCAGGATTAGACAAGTGGCCATGTGAAAAAGAGAGAGGTCACAATAATGTCAGTTTGTGGATTCAGGGGAGAATGTGAGTGAAAAATTGTAGGAAGGCATGAAGTCTTCCTAACTTGGATTGGGGTGTGCTGAAGAGGAGGGGTACATCCTCAGTTGATGCCCATGTTCTGTGACTGGCAGCACCAAGTATCAGAAGCTTCTCGAACCCAGTGGCATTGGAGAGAGTTAAGATTCAAGGGGATACTCCATCAAAGAAAGCCCCTCCTGGGGCTGTGGAGTGATTTCCTCCATGCGTTAAGCAACAGCGAGCATCAGGAAAGAGAGTATCACCCAAGTTCACCCTGGAGTACCGACTGTGCCAAGGAAATGTGAATTGAAACACTGAGCAAAGAACAACATCTTCACCGGGCATGGAAAGAATTGCCACAGAGTAAATACTCCTTGAATGCTCGTCAGAGCTCAGGCTTCCTCCCAGCTCCCCCCTTAGCTGCTGGATAACAATGAGAGTGTTGTAAATTTACACCAAAGAAGCCCTGCAGTGGGAGATCTGAGAAGCCAGGAACAACCAAGGGGAACCAGAAGGGGAAGCAGAGACAATTTACTCAAAATGTTTATGGAAAAACACCAGCCCTGCTTACATGTCTCATCACTTAAAGATGAAAAGCAAAAACAGCCCCAAATTCAGCTGTATGAAAAATTCCAAATTATGAAATATAGGGAAAATGTGTACAATATGTGATGGCAACAACAGTAACAAAAAGGAAAACACTGCTCTGTCTAACATTATTCTTGAAATTGGGAGCTAGGATCAGAACCGGATAGGATGACTTCAGAGAGATAAGTAGGCAGTTTCAAAAGCAAGCAAGCAGGCTAAATGTATTGACCACATATGACATTTTCAAACACTAGATTTTTTTTTTTTGAAAATTAAATTACTTAAAAATTTTACTCACCTTTTTATTTTTATGGGTGTTTTGCCTGCATGGGCACCATATGTGTGCAGTGCCCAGAGGCCAAAAAAAGCATCTGGTCCCTTGGAACTGGAGTTACACATTGGGCATAAGGCATCATGTGAGTGCTGATAACTGAACCCAGGTTCCCCCCAAGAGTATCACACTGCTGAGTCATCTTTCCAAGCTCCCAAATTAAATAACAGTCATTTCAAAGTGAGTTGAATTACACAAAAGAAAGGGATGCAGAGATTGAATTCAGCATCAGTGGTTAGAAATCCTAAGAGGAAGAGGCAATTCACAAGGTGAATGATGGGGTGGGTTCAAGTCAATCCCAGATACCTGGAAAAGAGAGGAACACTCAAAAGCCTGCTGGTGGCCTGGAAAGGATGTTAGGAGTGGAAGGCAGAAAAAGGAGAGAGAACAGATCTAAAGAAAGCAAAGGGAGAAGAAAGCAGACACTCCAGAACAATCATTCCTGCTTTGTTTTTGGGAGGGTGGGGGGAGCAAGTTCTAGAGCATCTGCCAGTCCCTTGATAATTTTTAAAAATGGTATTGAAGATTAAAGGGGAAAAATATGGCAAACCTGAAAGGAAGAGGGAGCTTCTGAAACGGACAGGAAATTTGTCTAGCTGTAGACAACTCTCCCACCATGAAAATGTTAGCAAATCATGGAGCAACTTCTAAGGAACTTTGAGTAACAAGCTGTGATCAAAAAATTCTCAATTCTGTTCATATAGAAAAATAAGGAGAGAGGGAGTGGGGGAGGAAGGGGGAAGTGGGAGATTTGTTCAGATATTCAAATTCAGTAAAAAAATAATTCTTTATACAAGTAAATTTACTTCCTGTTAGAGCTGGGTTGTAGTGAATGGTATGAGGCAAGGATTTAAGGTTCCCTTTCTCTTCTGGATAGCCACATTATTGCTGACTGGGCCTACTTTTCTGAGTTTCCTATTTGTTTTTCCAAGTAATTTTAATTCTATCTTGGCTGCCAAGGTGCATTGTGTGTAGGTCTGATGTTATGATGTCCATACAATTTGCTTCTTTAGTCAACTTGCTCATTTCTATATTATTAACTAATTAATTATTAATAAATAATTAATTAAAAACCAGTAAGGCATCAGGATAAATATGGATATCTAGTAGAAAGAGCCATCTCTTGTTTTGTTTTTTTGTCATGAAATTTCAATTGAAAATTGACCTGTAAGTTTTAGGTTAAGATTGCTTTCCACAAAAAAAATCACATTAGAGATGGGTTTGTGACGCCAAGTCTTCTCTGAAAAATTTTCTGAATTTGTTTGGTTATTATTTTGTATTTTACAATAGCAATAATTCCATTCATAAAACTTTTCCATATCTTTGTCATGTTCGTGCTAGATGTTTCATTGTTGGTTATAAATATGAAGGCTATATTTTATAGTTAATTTCTGTTTAATTTTTCTGGCATATAACTTTTCTGGCATATATTCTGATTATTTTTTGGTGGACTCTAACAAATTTGATGAATTTGCTTAATGATGTTAATACTTGGCTTACAGATTTTCATTAAAAAATTATGTGTGCTACTATATTGTCCTCAAGTAATGACAAATTTGACCTTTGGTTTCTAGTTTCATACCTTTTCTTGCTGGTTTTGTGCCTCCTTACATTAACCATGGCCCTCAGTTGAATTTTGAAGAATAAAGGTGATTTCTAATTACATTGTGGTTTCTGATAATGTCTTTCCTTCAGGTCAGAATAATGCTCCATTTTTCTCCTAAGTAGAAGAAGGCAGAGAGTGACAAGGGGAGAGAGAGAGAGAGAGAGAGAGAGAGAGAGAGAAAGAGAGAGAAAGAGGAGGGGTAAGGAGGAGGAGCTGTTTGCTTGGTCTTAGATCTTAGCCATTATGATTGGCATAAAATGAAATTTCCAAGTAGTTTTAATTTGCATTTCCTTAGATGCTAAGGATATCGAACACTTTTGAAAACATTTCACAGCCATTTTTCTTTTTTCTTTTTTTTTTTAATTTGGGTAATACTCTGTTCAGAGCTATAGCCCTTGTTTTAATTTGGTCCTTTGTTTACTTGACTCTTTGTTTTTTCCTGATGGGTGTGCTAACTCCAAGTGATCAGTTCTAAACACACACATACATGAGCAACAATAAATGGATCAGCATGCTGTATTTAAATCTCTGTGTGTCTGCATGTATGTGTTTGAGAGGGAGTGGAGGCCTGGGAAAAGTTGGAAGGGGAGAGGGAGAAGTAGAAACTTAGTACTCACATATGAAATTCTAAAAGAAAAAAGCAACCATATATATAAAATAAAAGAAGATAAGTGAGATAAAAGAGAGGAAGCAGAGGAAGAGATAGAGGGATTAGAGTACAGAAATGTACTATTTTTTTAATAAAACTTTCAAAACCTGAAAATTTTGGGTAACTCAGTTGATCAGGCTCCTGATCTTGAATCTGAGAATTATTTACATCATTTCCACTCCTCACCTCTTGCTCCATCTCTTCCATATCCCCCACTCCCTCTCAAATTCAAGATCTTATCTTCCTTAATTATTTTTGTTACACACACACACACACACACACACACACACACAGAGTCCACTTAGTGTTGCTTGAACCTACATGTTTGGGGTTGACCACTTGGAATCCGATAAGTGATTATCTCTTAGCTTCTAATCCATCCTTCTCAGAGCAACCAGACTGCTCTTACAATGTAAGCCTGACAGTGTTACTTCTTTCTGACACCCATCAATGTCAAAATAAATAAATAAATGAATGAATAAATAAATAAATAAATAAATAGAGAATGCCCATAAAAGCCTGCTTTCACCTACCTGTGCAGTCTTATCTTGAACTACAGCTTCCTCTGCTGTCTGAACTTCAGCCATGAACTTCCTTCCCATTCTCAGATGTGCCAAGCTCTCTCTCACCTCATTGCCTTTGCATTAGTCACCCTGTCTGGAGCCCGCTGCCTTCCACTACTTCTGTTCACCCTTCCAGTTCCTACACACAGCGTTCCCTCATTACCTTTCCCAGGCTCCTTCCATAATGTAAGTTATCCAGTAATATTCCGTATGTTCGGGACACGCTCTTAAAAAAAAATTGAGACAACTACCATAAAATTATCCTTTCAGAGTGAATGATTCAGAGACATCTACCACATCTGCAGTGTTGTGAAAACCCTCCGCTTTCATCTTTTTCTAAAATATGTCATCATCCCAAAAGAAGTTGTTGTGCCCAGTAAGTAAGTACTTTCCATTGCTTATTCCTGTAAGTAGGTCTCTATAGATTTACCTAATCTGGATATTTCATATAAGCAGAATAATATAATATGTTGCCTTTTATATTTGACTTCTTTCACTTAGCATGTTGGAGGGTTCAGCTTTGTACTGTGTCTAAATACTTCATTTTTCAGGCTGAAAACCATTCTCTTGCTTGTACATGCTAGAATTCATTTATCCCCGGATAGATAGGTGTGTTGTTTTTCTTTAAGCTATTATGAATTATTATATTATAAATATTTATGTATATTATCTGATGGAACCCCTATTTTAATTCTTTGAGGCCACCATGTTCTTTTAATTTGTTGCATATGGGGCTAGAGAGGCAGCTCAGTGTTGAAGAACACTTGCTGTTCTTACAGAGGACATGGGTTCCCAGCGCCCACATGATAGCTCACAACCATCTTTAACTCCAGTTCCAGGGGACCCAACATTCTCCTTTGGTCTCTGCAGGCACCAGACATTCATGTGGTGCACAAACATATATACAGGCAAAGTATCCATACACATAAAATGAACAAACAAACAAACAAACAAGTTGTTGCCCAGATCTGGGATTCTAATGTGCCTCTATAATTCTTTAGTTAATGTTTGTTTTTCATACTATGTGTTGAATTATCTAGCTGCAAAGAACATTTCTGTTACTATAGACTTTCTACATGGCCAAACACTAAAAGCATTTGATAAATATTCAAAGGAATTAGTGAATGTGAAAGCATAGTGTCTAGGCTGATAGTACTTGGGAGTGCATTTCTGAGGTGTCTGGAAGAGACAATATTTGAGTCAAGGTTCTACATGACTCTAAAGCATGCTTTTGCTTTTAATGAAAAATAACCCCTCTTCAAGTGACATGCATGGCACATTCTGAACTCAAGACTCCAGATGGTCCAAGTCTGGCAGGTTTACTCATATTTTACCTGCTTCACGGAGGCCTCACCGAGAGCTCACCCTGGTATTATTGGCAACCAAGAGAAATAAGGTTTCTAGTGTGGGTGTTCCAAAGTGTCTGCAGCTCTCATCATGGCACACGCTCTGCCTTTCCAAGATTCTCTTTGTTCCTCTTCTCTATAGGGCAGAATTATTTAAATGAGAATGACACTCAGGACCCAGTGACTGAGGTTGAGCTTGGATCAATTGTTCTTTTCACAGCTGTTCTGGCTTTTTGCATGCTGGCATTGTCCATTCCTGATGCCAGCTGTGCCCAGTGGTCAAGCAGGGCAGGCATGCTGTGTGTTGTGATGGAGCCAGCATCGGGGACATCTGTATCCTGAATTCTTTGCAATGGACAATGCTTCCGGGTCCATCTAATTTCTCCACTCTCTATTCTTCCTTTACTCTGTCCCAGATTTCTCTCTGTTTTTGCCTTGTTCTGTGTCTCTTTTTGCTTTACTTTGTCCCTTTTCTCTTCATCTTTCCTTCTGGGTCTCTTCTTAGATTAAGGAAAATGAATCCTGAGTTACTTGAGCTGTGGGGTGTGAGTGCTGCTCTCTTTAAAGCTAGTGTTAGTTATTTTTTTTTTTTTCAATAAACTCCTTCCTGTTTCCAAATGGCTTGTCCTATCTCCTTTACCATCAGAGGAGACCGGAACTGGCTGCAGTGAATGTAAGGAAGTCTTTATAATTAACAGGATCTTTCTGCTGTTTACACAAACACTTTAAACTACACAGGGAGCCAAGTAGACCGTTTTGCACATCTGATGAGAATGTAATTAAATGTGGGGGGAGGTGAGTAGAGAGGGGGAGGGCAGGCTGAGGTGAAATAATAAGGCAGAATGATGCTGGAAGGCACCGGATTAACCCAGGGAGAAAGTTTGTGTTTAAGGAGACTCCATTATTATGTACTAATGATGTCTAGGTAGCAGGCACTCAGCTGGGCTCTGGGATCAAGAGCTGCTTCTGAAGCGCACACTATAATTTAGTTTACAATGGCATCTCATAACCAGAATGAGAGTTTGAGTACAGCAAGAAGCAGGCAGTGGGTAGTGGGCGCTCTGAAAAACAAATGACTGGGAAGGATATTTGAGCAGAGCTGCGAAGTAGGAAAATACCGGGGCACAGAGAGCCTGGAGAGGGAAGGGTATAAGCCAAATCAGGAAGTCAGAGTGGCTTGTGGGAGGGAGATTCAGAGAACCTCTCTGATTTTAAGGTGTTGGGGTGGGAGGATGGTGAAAACGGGGAGACAGGTAGGTGCCTTGACACAGGAAGCACTGGGGTCTGCTGAGATGTAGTGACTATTGATTAGACTATAGGGAATGAGACAGTGCCATGAGGCTCTGTGACAGTACCATCCAGTCCATGGGAAACTTCTAGAGCAGTAGAACTACACCTAAAAAGGCAACCACACATGTCTACGGGGAACTGAACCTTTCAAATATGGTTACTGTGGCTGGAGTGGATTTTTTTTGTGATAAAATTTAGCTCATTTTTGTAGAGGCTGTTGTGTCAGACATGAGGGCTCTTGGGAGTCAATCCTGCATCTGCAGAGAGATGCCATGACCATAATTCAATAAGCTGGCAGCTACGTGGCTAGAGTTGGGTGGTTGGGGAAGATGACAACATTAATATGAGTGGGGCAAGTTAAGATGTGAGCTTGGCAAGGACTGGAGATATTCAATAGACGGCATGCCTTTGCTGGGAGATGTCATGATGGAGGTCAAGTCTGGGCTTGCTGGATTCCTGGAGTGCTGGACCACTGAAGCTGAGTTTGTAGTGACATACGCAATTGTGGCCACATCAGCCTGGTATTCAGGCTGGGGCTGAGACAGAGCAGCTCATTGACGTTAATGAGGCCTGTAAATCTGGAATGTCTGAAGACTGTCTTTGATAGGTATCTCTCCCCTCAGGTCTATAAGAGTGTATTACCCACGAGCCAAAGAAAACCCTAAAATCAAGTGTCCCCTAAACCAGAATATGCCACAAGGTTTCTACTCCGCTTTTTTTTTTTTTTAAATCTAATGGCACGTTATCATCGAATGAGCAATGTATTCAACTGACAATAAAGTTAATCAAAATCCACACAGGTTTGTGCTCGTATCTGTTCAGTGAGACTCGATAAAATTTAACCTAAAATATTCATGAAGGAGGGGCAGGTTAGCTGAGAGATTTGTGAAAAAAAAAATGCAGAGGAGTCCTGCTTTTCTGTACAGCAAGACTGAGTTCAAAGAGATGTTAATTAAAACAGTGTAAATTTGGTCTAGAGGCAGACAAGTAACTCAAAGAGGTAGGTTTGACACCGCGGAAAGAGCCTGTAAAAATGCACAGAAGCGTGGTCAGTGGAAGAGGCTGAACAGCGGCAGTGAAAGACAGGGTAAGCGAGGAGAAAGGGCTATTCCTTTAGAGAAAAAGGCAAACAGAGCCAGATGGAATCAACAGCAAAATGATAGAACTTTTACAAGAAAAGGCCTTGTGACATTGACATAGAGAGACTGCCTGGTTTTTTCAGTAGTGAACACAAAACACAAATGGAGAAGATGAGGCTGATCAAAGCGGGTCACTAGCATAGCCTTTTAGCAGACGGCTCACGCCACACCGATAACCGATGAAGGGGATATACAGAGTAAATCAATAAGACAAATATCACACAAGAAAAAGGGGACAGAAGGCACTCAAAAAAGGAGGGTTAGACTGTGGAAATGACATCACCAGCACATGCATGGGAGTAAGGTGTCACCACATTAATAAGTAAAGTCATGGATCTGTAAGTTAAAATGAGATGCTGTAGCCTGCCCAGTTTGCAATACCAGTTTTTACTGAGACTGTGGAGAAAAGTTACTGTCACATACTGCCAGTGTGGGACTATAATTTGTTGTCACTTCTTTTTTTGAAAATCAATTTAACAATAAGAAATGAAACTGAGGACTTGCACACTTCTTGACATAGCATGCCGATGGCCAGGGGGTTGTCCTTGATAATAATCCTTCCATGTGCAGAGACAGTCTTTGGAGGGCTGGGATGCATGAGGGACTGAACACACTGTCCCTGATAATCCGTGGGAGACGGATAAACTGTCAGGAATGTAAGAAGCCCCCAGTGAATGAAGCTCTGTTCAACATGCTGTTGATGTGGGCACAGCCATGTCAAGGATTCCAATGCCTCATCTCCAGCACTGCGAAAAAGCCTTCCTCGGGCAGGATTCAGAGTGGTGGCAAAGCCTTCCTTGGAGGTACAGGTGCAAATGTTGATGTGTGTAGAAACTGGCCATTGTAGCTTTCTCTCTCCCAGTGTTTTTGGCTAGAAGATTGCTCCCTTACAGACATTGCTTCTAGCAAGATTAGCTAACCCTGCCTCCTTGTTCAAATGTTGGCAATAACTTCGCCTCTCTGTTCACCTGTATATAACACTATGTCTTTTCTCCATCAGAAAGCCCTGGCCACGCATGTGTTGTTCTTTTCTTCATCCTTACACAGCCCCAGTCAGGTTCATTGCTAGAGCTTTGAACCATTGTGTACTCATACAGGGAGATACTATGCAGAAGAATAAATTAATGAGCAAAATCTTTATGTGGTGACATATGAAGATGTTACCCCATTAGATCATTGCAACTCAACCCATGGCAGCAACAGGATCTGCAGATTTTTCAAGTTATATTTTTAATTAATTAATTAGCTAATTAATTATTTAATTATTCTCTGTGTGTCAGTATCTGTCTGCATGGATGTGTGTGTACCACATTTTCACAGTGCCTGCAGAGGCTGAGGATCCCCTGGAACTGGAGTTATAGATGGTAATGAGCCACCATACAGGTTCTGGTAACTGGACCTGAGTCCTCTGCAAGAGCAGCCATTGCTCTTAAATGCTGAGCCATCTCTCTAGCCCCAGGTTATGGTTTTTAATAATGTTATTTTTAACAGCACAAATAGCAAGTGACATTTATTGAGAAATTACCAGTGGCTAGTGTGCTAAGCGTATTTTGTGCACTACTCAATTTTTCTCTTGTAAACACTCATAAGTTATTAAATATATGTTATTGTCATTTGTGGTTTGTAGATAAGGAAAATTAATGAAGAAGTCATTAAATGATATGTCCAAGAGGGGTGTTCTGGTTAGTTTTATGTCAGTTTGACACAAGCTAGTCATCAGAGAGGAGGGAACCTCAATTGAAAAAATGTCTCTGTAAGATCAGGCTGTAGGCGAGCCTGTGGGGCATTTTCTTAATTAGTGACTCATGGGGAGTCCTAACTAATAATACAAGGGGCAAATACTTCACAAAGGGCTTTTATGACTTCTTCGATCCAGCTCATTGGGTAATAAGTTCAGCAGAGCAGTTTTTGATTATAAGATTTATTATTATTATTTTTACTTGTGTGTACGTCTGTGGGGGTTGAGGTTTGCCCATGTGCGTGCAGCTTCTCCCAGAGGCCAACAGAGGCTATTGGGTCCCCTGGATCTGGAGGGACAGGCAGGTATAGACTTCCCAATGTGCTTGCTAGGAACAAAACTTGGGTCCCCTGGAAGAGCTCCAACAATTCTTAACTGCGGAGCCATCTCTCCTGCCCCATTAATTTATTTTTGATTAACATGCATTGATTTTACACATTTATGATATTCAGTATAGCATTTTAATACATGCATGCAGTATACACCAATCAATTTCATTTATCTACTTTCTTGACTCTCTCCCTCTCCCATAGCAATCCCCATTCTACATTCAGGCCAACTTTTCTTAGCTTACACATGTAAGATGTGTGTGTGTGTGTGTGTGTGTGTGTGTGTGTTGTATGTCTCTGTGGATTGTATGTATGTTGTGTAGTGTAGTGTAGTGCAGCTTATTTCACTTAATAGACTGTCCTACAGTTTCATACATTATACAAATGTTTTCCTAACATGATCTTTTTTATTATTGACATGGACTATGTAGATATCATAAATAAGCACGTAACAGAAAATGCAAGGAAACATTGTTCCAACACAGAAATCACGTTTAACAGTTTTAGGCATTTGCTTTGATTTTAACACTATATCCAAGCAGAGGTAGGGGAAATTTTGACCCCAGGAGGGATTTAATCATTGATCTCTGCTGATCTGTATGCAGGATTTGAGGGTAATGCTGCATGAGCTGCTCACACAGCTGCCTTGCTGCTCTTGGGAGCATTGTGAAGGCAGAGGGATAGACTGTGCAGATAAACACCCAGCAGGGCTGAGGTGGGCACTGTCTTCCCAGGTGACTGGACGTGTAGCAGCTAAATCAAAAGGGCTCTCACCCACCATGTTTTCTACTTCTCTCTGGGGTAAAGGTGGAGGCAGCAATCCCTTCCTTGTCTTCTCCATGGTTATCCACTGTGCATACACCTAACCATGGCAGCATGGTCACCAATCAGGACAAAGGTCACAGTGTGATCCACACAGACCCCTGTTAGAAGAATAGGGTCACTGCATAGTCAAGGCACAGGAGCACATCTATGGTGCCTCTCTTGCTTCTTGCTTCTACAACACCGTAGTGGTAAGTTTATTTGCTTCTTTGGAAAATATTGCTTAGCATCTCTGTAGGCAAATGAAGCCCTGGAAAGGGACATTTCTACCCACAGAGCCTGTTCGCGAATGTGCCATAAATTCCACCCTAAGCTCCCAAATAGAATTCCAAAAATAGCAAATGTTGGCAGCTTCTGGGTGAAGGAATGTGGCTCCCTGCAGTAGCTGCTCAGAGTAGACAACTTCATTTGAACAGATTTTCTCTGTATCTGTTCACAACATGGTCTTCTCACTTTAGGGGACTCCCTCAAGATTTTCCAGGACGTGGGGAGATATTTGTAAAACTGGCTTTCCAGGATAAATCCCATGTCATGCAATCGGGGCTTGGCATCAAACTGAAAGACAGCATGAAGGAAATTAATTAAAATCGGCCAGAGTGATCTAACAGAAACAGACATTTCAAGTGGAATCAATACAACACAAACTTCACCAGGGCAGGGAAATGTTATCTTTTTCACAGACAAATTCCTGATGTGCAGAATATGGTTAATAAACATCTGTGGACTGAGAAGGTTGACTTTGGTCAAGTCTACACTTGATGACAAGCTACTCTCGGCTGAGCTGGGAGCTAGAATGACAAAGTTGTTCTCCAGTTGATGGAAGAAGGATGCTCAAAAGCCAATGATTGTGTGTAACACATTGAATGCTATAGGGTAAGCAAGTTGCACATTGGAATAAGACATTTCAGGCTGAGAGTGGACCACAGGCAGAGGCATAGAGTGTCAAAATGCATGGTTTGTTTAGGAGGATGCCTTATTATTTTAAGGAAGCAGTTCTCAAGAGCAGGGACAAAGGAAGTTCTTAACTAAAAACATTAGGAAGAATCTATTGAGCCAAGTGTGTTGGGGCATGCCTGAAATCCCAGCACTCAGGGAGGCAGAAGCAGGCAGATCAGAAGGAGAGGCCAGCCTGGTCTACAAAGGGAGTCCAGGACAGCCAGGGCTACACAGAGAAACCCTGTCTTGAGTTCTAGACTGTGATTCATGGCAGAGCTGAAACAGCAAGTAGCATAGCTGTGTCCTTGGGCTTAGCTTGTAACTGTCTGGCAATCTGGAGTGGAAGATGGACAACTGTGTTGGCTTAAGGTCATCTCTGTATCTCTAGTTTCTAAATTCATTTCAGAGACATGGGGTTCCTAAGATGTGTTTGAACAACTGGAAACACAATTCAAGAAATGACAACAACAAATAGGAGGCTTGGGCTATCCTTGGGTTATCCTTCTGTGCTGAGCAAGGAAGCAGTAATAGAAATAAGTAATTTAATCACAGATAACATTATATATGTATAGTATATAACAATAAATAATACGGTTTATTTATTTAGGATAAATATAAATGAATAAATAAATATCAACTGGATTTAAAGTTAACTCACCTGGGTCCAAGCTCCAGCCCTATCAAATGTAGGGGGCTGCTGATGAAATGCATCTGAGGTTTGCCTTGAAAGGCTCTGCTCATATTGTTGTAAGAGGAAGGGAATTGGTTCCCTTGCTGGCTGTTGGCCACTTCTCCACAGAGAAGTGAGATTCATGAGAATGAGAATCAACAGGATGGGCTATAGTGTTTTATTGGTAAAAAGCAAATTACCAGAGCATGGGAGATGGCTCAGTGGGTAAGTTCTTGCTGCACAAGCCTGATGACCTGAGTTCAAATCCCCAGAACCCACATAAAAGCCAGACACAGCAGCACAGGTGTCTGTAATCCCAGCAAACCTCCACTGGGACATTGGAGATGGAGAGAAGAGAGCTGTCAGAGGCTCACCAGGCCAGCTAGCCTGACAGACAAAATGGTGAACAGCAAGAGAAATCCTGCCTCCAACAAAATAGAAGGTGAGGATTTGTATTGGATATTGTCCCCCGACCTCCACGTATATGCTATGTGCTCCTCTCTAAGCAAAGCAAGTTATTCATACTCAAGCAGATGTAACAGAATAGCACATGAATGTCAACAAATGGAGGTCATGGAGGTCAGCTTAGGATCTGCCCTCCACAAGCATAGAATGTTTCTCTTGTGTTGCCCCTGATTTTCCTTTTCTCATAACAGTGCCATGTCTATGGCAGGTCCCTAATAAATAAACGTGCTGAGTAAAAGAATAAGAAAGAGTGTTGCAGGGTGGCACATGCCTGTAACCTCAGCCCTGGGGGAGGCTGTGACAGGCTGATTGAGAGTTCAAGACCAGCCTGGGCTACATAATGAGTTCCAGGCTAGCCTGAACTATAGAGTAAAACCCTGGTTCAAACAAACAGAGAGAGAGAGAGTATAGGAAGGTGAACAGTATGGTTTTGATAAACCATATAGGCCTGAATCAAGTCAGTATGCTTTCTTGGACCAAGTTATGTGTTCTGTCCGTGCGTATTTTTGTGTTTGGAAGCAGGAAGGAATAAAAGAGCATCACACTTCAAAAGCAGCCAGAAACAGATATGAGGATGTACCCAGGATATTGTCCTATTCTCGGCAAGCCTGGGGTGGGGGTGGGGGGCTACTGAACAGATGTGAACACACAATGCCACAGCTTCCACCTTACCTCGGGACCTCTGAAGGTTTTCCCCTGTGTGTACCAAAATAAACGTCACCTTAGAGTGCTGCTCACAGCTTCTCACTGAGCCGTTCTTCTTGAGAGTTAGGAGGTGAGGCAACATTTCATGTATGTTATTCTGACATTAAGGGTAAATGCATTCATTAATAAAAGAAACCTACAGAAATTTAAGATAAAATATATAGAACAATAAGAGAGAAAAATAATAGAAGGAAATCCAACTGAATTTGGTTTCCAGACCCCGCCCCCATCTTTATTATGAAGGACTGAGCCTCGGGGCAGGACCTCGGACTGTTCAGAGAGAAGGCTGAGCACTGAGCTTGTGTCACCGTGGGGGTGTAGGTGCCTAATCTGTGATAAACCGTCTTTGAGGGCAGCGTGGTTTGTTGTCTGAGCTTGTTAGAGGTGTCCGTAGGCAGGTAGCAGTTAAGCGTTGGGAAAAATCAACTCTGTCATGAGATTGATGTACGACCGAGGGTGACAAGGGCTCTGCTTTCCTTCCCAACAGCTGGAACCCGATAGGAGAGTGACTTTGAGGAGGAATGGATTTAGGATGGAGCCGGATCCACACCACCTGAGGAGTAAAGGCTCTCTGAACACCAGTCTCAGTGTAAACAGCTCCAAACAATGGCAGGCAGGCCTGACCAGTTCCCACATAACATGTGTGTTTCAAAGGACCTTGAGAGAGGGTTTTCATGGGTGGTGGCGGGGGCAGCATCGACGACGCTTGGAGGGAAGAAGCCGATTGAAATCAATGAGAATTGATTTAGAGTGTGGGGGCTACTGTGTTAAAATCTCCTACCCCTTGATAGAGTTTCATGAATATTAACAAGGTTAAGATCAATAACGAGCTGATTTTCAGATGCAAACCTGACTTCTCCAACTGCAGATTGAGGGGATTTCCTTCTGCACCATTCCCACTCCTGCTCTGTGAACCTAAAGTGAAAAGGCCCAAATGCAGCATGCAAGGGTCAGGTCTCCTTGAACAGTGTTACAGGCATCCTTACCCATTGTGATTATATCCAGACTGGCTCATGTCTGAGGCATGTATGCAAATATGTGTGCGCTCATCTGTATCCCTTCATCTATTGACTCGTTTCTCACATCCATCAGTTTTCCCCATGACCACTCTGGACCTTCTTTACATCCCGTCTCAGCATTTGCTATGGTCTCATAATTGGCTCTGTGGCTTTCAGGATTGTACCTCTGAAGTACTGTGATAATTATTTATATAGAAATCTGGTTCAAACAAGTCTATTTTCTGCTGAAGAGCCCGGCACCCCACGTGCCTAGAAAGCATCTTAGTGGTACAGGACTTGTCGCCAGGCACAGTCTCCATTACTATATTCTTGCTTTTAGGATAATGTTTTAACTCTTTAGACCAATGCTGAACATCTGTTTAATTCTAGGTTTCACATGTAACTGATCTATGTGCCTAATCCCTCAAATGGTAAACACTTCGTCTGGAGCTTTCAGGGTAGGAATGAGTTAGTCCCAAGGAAACTTGTAGGAAAAGGAGCTTCTAGGCTGTTGTTTCACTAAATGTTAAAGACTGGTACAAAAAAAGTTACATATATATATATATATATATAAGAAGAATACATAAGAATTCTGTGTGTGTGTGTGTGTGTGTGTGTGTGTGTGTGTGTGTGTGTGTGTGTTTGGTATGGAACAACAGTCTTGAGCTACGAAACACCTGTTCTATTTGAGCTCAGATTGAATATTCACCTCAAATAGGACAGGATACCATAGAAGATTCTAGTCATTTCATGGGAGGTATTAATTATTATTAAGTATAACAATTTAGGGCCATATCTCAGCTCACTGAGAGTAGAAGTGAGAATTCTGAGTCGCTTTCCTCCATGGTGTGGACTATCTCAGACTTCAAGTTCAAACCCTGTATGACCTTGACTTCTGTTGGCCGGAGTCTGGGGCCAGTACACCTCCCCGCAGAGCTCTGAAGCATCTCCTTCTCTGGTGCCTTTGAGTGAGGTCAGACACTTCTCGGAAGCCAACTTGTCGGGAATTCCTCCTGCCCTGGGTGTGGACTGGGTCACGCTCATTTAGCCGACTTCCATTATCGGCTGACCCTTCTTATTTTCCACTGAGATTTATTAGAACTTCAGAGATAGAGCTGTGGCCTGGGCCTGTATCCTCTAAGATACACATTTACAGCTCATCAAGAGATTTTCTCCCAGCTCTGTCTTCTGGGCCTCTCATAGCCCCGGAACGAGACAGGCTATGTCCTATCAACCCCCTTTACAGAAGTAGAAACACGCCCGTGTCCAGATGCTGTGAGTGACCCCCATCCTCAGTGTGAAGGGAGATGGGCTTGGTAAACCAGAGCCTTCTGCCCAATTAGCCTTTTGAGTCCTGCCTTCCTGTCAGCTCCAGGGTTCTTAAATTGAAGGTTGTATAACAGAGAAAGCTCGTTACAATTTAAAATCCTCTTCGCTTAACTCAGGATGACACTTAATATTGTTCTGCAACCATCTGGTGGGCTAGCCCATTCAGTCGAAGGGCCATTTTAACTCTTTTCACGTTTCTCAAACCTTGTACCCTTACCTAACCTCCAACCAGAGTCCTTGGCTCTTAAATTATGAGCAGAATTAACAAAAATAGATAGACCCTGTTCAGTTGGGAAACGCACTAGCAAACTCCTGCCAATGTGCTAATGCCTACCGTCCTGCCACCAGGGAAGGGCAGCTGGGTTTCTGACACTTCCCACCCTAAACAGGTCTTTGCACACGTTCATCTCTTTCTTGTAATTCAGTCTTCAACTGTACCTAGGAACTTCCCTATTGAATCTTTAAAATGCTCAAGAGCAACTGTCCCCCTCTCTGACTCTCCTTCTATCCCATCTCCATTGCTCTCTTCACGGCCAGTTTCCCAGAGAAGATGCACACACATGACATCTTCTTACCTCCCACTTCTCAGTCTATACTTATCTGGGTTTTGTTCTCATCATTCATTCAAAAAAGAAAAAAAGTCAAAATGACCTTCCAAGTTGCTAAATCCAATAGACCTTTATCTTTTCTTGTCTCCCTTGACCTCTTTGTGGAAGTCAACTCCATTGAATACCACCTCTCTCTAGAAAGACTTGCTACTTGGCTTCTTCAATGCACTCCCTCTTGGTTTTCCTAATGCTTTTGGAGCTTCTTTGTGTCTGTACAATCTCCTCTTAGATACTACCATCAGACACAATAGTTGTTCAAAGCTTAGCTTAAATATTTCTGCTGTCTTAGTTGCACTCTCCTTAATGCCTTTAACATATAAACGTTAGAAGATATTATTTTTTTTTTCTGAAAACTAATAGTGACTTTTCTTTTTGTACCAAATTGCCCAGTTGACATTTCCTTGTATTTCAAAGGTATCATATCTTAATCTTTGACTGAACATGGTCCTCTGAACCTCATTCTTCTCTAAGCTGTGGCTCTAAACTTACAGTATCCTTCCTGAAGACTCTGGAATGGAAACATTGCTTCTATGTACCTTGCTTGGAAAACCTCAAGATGTGGCCACTCACTAGAGCGGGTTGTGGCTTCCAGGCAATGTCCTTGGAGACTTTGACCATTATATGCAGAGAGTCTTCCTGGTAAGAGAGCTTGGGCTGTGTCAATAAAAAGAAGGAAAAACCACAGAACTGAGCCAGTGGAAGAGTTGAATGTTAACTAGTTCCAGTGGCAGCTGAGCCAATCTCACCAGAAAGTGGACCTCAGAGACATCCTGAACAGGCATGATTTGTCTCCCACCCCTTGTATTGGCCATTTGTCATACAAGTAGTCTTTTGTTATAGAGAGGCCGTGGCATCACTCCTGACACATCTAGTAAATGAATGTGTTATTCATGAAGTGGGGTAGGATGGGTGTAGTACAGAGTCTCCTCTTTGTCCAGGCTAATACAAAAGAAAAGAAAAGAAAGAAAAGAAAAGAAAAGAAAAGAAAAGAAAAGAAAAAACAAAAAAAACCCTTACCTTGTTTTATGCCTGTGATACTTTTCTCTACCCACTGTATTTTCTCATTGTTTTATCTTGCATTTCCATCAAACCTCAGCAACAGCTGAAATGCTACAGATACCACCAAAGGAGTCCACACTTCTTTTTATCTATTTCCTTTCGCCTAAATTCTAGCTATCTGTCTGTCTATATATCTATCTCCTATTTACTTAAGTTCAGACTTACCTCAGTCTAATTTGTTAAACTCTCCATGGCGTCTTCTAGGTCATGCCATGTGTAATTAACATTATCCTTTTAAAGTTTATGATCATCCTTGGAATAAGCTTTTCATACAAAATTGTTTAAATTAGACAAGCTAAAATTTACTGCTCGACCAGCCTCCACGGCCTTGCTATACTCATATCTCTCCTGCTCACCAATTTTAAATTCATGGGTACACAGAAATTAACGTGCAGCTGTGTACTTTGGTTTCATATCACTCTACATATTTCCCTGGTGCTTTCTGTACTCACATTACAATTTGGTCAACCATGGTATACTGGAGTTAGAAGTTCTGGCTTATTAGGGCTGATTGTAAGAGTCTCTTCCCAACCCTACATTCAGGGTGAATGTGAATCTCACTGGTAGCCCAAAGTTGACCATTTCTTGTGTATTTACACCACAGGCAGCAAGCAGCAAACACTGCTTGCTGGGGCTCTCTTACCCTCTGGAGAGCTGCTCTGTGCTAGATACTTTGCAGATTGGACACGCTTCTCCTGTCTGTTTGCTCATGTTCATCTTATTTGTCTTAAAGTTTGAACAAATATAACCTTTCTGCATGTGTAGTTTTTATTTAGTTGCTCCCTAAGTAAAAGCATCCAGACTGCATATACATGACATCTTTTGAGCTTCACCAACCCTTATGGGGTCCTCTCCTTTTGACACCTCTCTATGAGTATTTTCCTCAGAGTTGCTCCACAGCCATACTTTTGGGTTGCCTCAGTTGTGGATGCTGTGTCACAGTGTCAGAGCTATTTGAGGGCTTTTGTGATATCATCAGGCCCTTTAATATTTGTATGTGGCTGGTCTTCAAACTGGCAAGTTCCTGAGGCAGATAAAAGCAAGAAATGCTGTTGTGCTGAAGAATTGCGATTAGTGGAAATATGAAGGTAATGATGATAGCAATGATGATAATAGTAAAATTGCTTTTATGGCTTCCAATATGGCTGCCAATGGCTGAAAAACCACTGATAATATAAGTTTATATCTTTTTATTGCAGGAGTGGGGCTGCCTATAAAATCATTCAAGGGATTCTCTTGGGGTTTGGGTTTACCCCAGCTTTCTGATTATAAAAGCTCGTTTCTTTTGGTATCTAGTTTTTGGTCTGAAAAAAAAAAAGTTAACTCTAAGTTTTCACCCAGGACATTTAATTTAATCACAGTGGCCTAACATCACAGTCTCTGGCTGTAATTGTTTCAGAGCACCATTTCCAGACACCCTGGAGATGAAGTGCTCAGAGCAACTCAGGGGCCTCGTCTAACGCCTTCACTTACAGACCCCAGGTAGAAAATGGGGATTCTGCAGTTTGTTTTTACTGGCCGTATTGATCCAATCTGCAGAATTTCTTTCCTCTACAGCTAAATCAGTAAATTCCACACTTAGCTGGCAGTTTGCTCCAGTACGTTTGGGGAGAGTTGGATTTGGAGTCATGAGACAATATATTGTTACGGTTACTGGTCCTGGCACATCGCTATTAAGAGGAGTCTATAAAATTCTTGCCTGTGTGTGGAAAATCGCTACTGCTCAACCCCAGGATGAGATAAGCCTTTTGAAAAGAAGATATACCCCTCTGGGACCTCCTGCACATATCTCTGGTAGCCTGAGGTATGGCTTGGGGGCTGGAGATTTTACCCTTTAAGGAGTACAGGTTCTTTGCCAGAGATCTACCTTGCCCTTCCCTGGCAGAGTGCAGGCCTGCTAGTGCCCTGTGGGCTTTTTATCAGGAGACCTAAACTTCACTGCACCCTTGTCCTGTGCTAAACTCTATGTCACATGCTTTCTAGAGATAATCTGATTTTTATTTTTGAAACTACATTGAGGAGTAGTTTCTCCAATCGAGGAAAAATGGCTAATTGAGATTTCTATTAACATATCAAAGCTGATGCTGGCTGCCCGTTTCTCCCAGCATCCCTTAGCCCCATCCCTTAGAACCTGTTGGGTTGGAATACTCTGCCTCCTGCCCTCAACTGCCCCAGCCCAGGGGCCGTGCTGGGCTTTCCCTTCACCCAGCTTTTCTGATTTCCATATAACCCAGCCATTTTGGTTATATGGCCCCTTTTCCCTTTTGGTCCTTTGGCTGCTCTCCTGCAATAGCACTCTCCTACCCCCTTGGTGAACAGCTACTTTTTTGCTCTCTCCTCATGTGACCCAGCTCAGTCTGGCCATATTTACTCTGTATTCTCCCAGATGTATCTGCCTCTGCCTTTAGTCTCTTCTTATATCTATATTACAAACCTCAACGCCTTAGGAGCAGTCCTGTCCTCCTTTAAATTTATTTGTTTGTTGTTTGTTTATTTATTTATTTATTCCTGGTGTTGCAACCTGGGAGTGGCATAAACAGGTTCCCTTCCAAGGAACTCCATGGCACAGAACTAAGCTGCTGGTCTGACTCTCTTAAGGTATGTGTGGATCATTTGTTTCTGCTGCCTTTTCCACCCATGAGATTTGGTTCTTGAGTCCAATTCTTCAGCTACTGCTTCCCTCCACCTGTTCTAAACATTTTCCTCTCCCTCTCTACTCCTTAAGTGTATCTCCAGCTCCTAGAGCTTTCTCACTTTCCCAAGGCACACACCAGGGGCCCTTGTCTTGCATCTCTCAGCTCTGGCCTGCTACACTCTTCAGAGTTATGCCAACGTGGGGGCATCTTTCTGCTAAAGGCACTTACCCACCTACATTATATGTTTCCTCTCCTCACTCCACGAGCTGCCTGCAACCCCACAAGTACATGCATACCCCTACACTCTCTCTCCTGTCTCTCCTGTGGGCAGTCCTGTAGCTTCTGCTCCCAGCTCCCCCCTAAAGTGTCCTCTCCCCATTGGAGCTGCCTGCTCTGCCTCTTCCCCAAGACCTCTGAGGCTCCTCCTCCCTCTGGCAGAGCTAGTTTACTCAGAGACCCTGTTCTCTGACTCTCAGCCCCCTCCTAAAAATCCTACAACCTTTATAGACCCAGCTGGGTCACCTAGCTCTCTCTTTTGGAGTTTCTAGGAACCCTCTCCCTGGCTGTGTTTCCTGTGTTCCACTTTGGGACTCTTACTCCCTTCCCCTACAGACTGCAATTTTATTACTGTTCTCTGTGTCACTACAAACAGCATGGCTTCAGTTCAGATCAATGGCCAAAGATGGGCACAGTCAACTTTCAAATTCTCTCATATAGCAACATCTGCCACTGCACAAACAAATGATCCTCAATCTCATATCTAAACTTTCTGTGCTCCATACTTTCAAAGGTCTCTTATCTCTGAGGTCTCTCCACTTCCCACTCTTTAAAATCTCTATCATTTCTCTGCACTCTGTTCTAAAAATAATTTCTTAACACTATACTGTAAACTCTATCTCAGGATTTTTTTTAAGTTAGCTGGGTGTAGTTTTAAAAAATCTATAAAATCTGTAACAGAAAGTTAGCTAAAAACTTGTAACAAAAAGTTGATAATTAAAAATCTATACATAGGGAATCTTAATTTGCTACAGAGTAGCATATGTGATTCAACTTTTGTTTAGGATATACATACATACATACATACATACATACATACATGTGTATGTGTGTGAGTGTGTCTGAGAGTAAGTGTGTATATGTGTGTGTAACCTGGATTCAATTCTTATTTAAAGAATAGATCTATGGCAGCTCAGTCTCCAAATGGGCTCCCTAGTAATTGGACTAGGGACTGTCTCTGACATGAACTCAGTAGCTGGCTCGTTGATCACCTCCTCCTGAAGTGGGGTGCAGTCTTACCAGGCCATAGAGGAAGACAATGCAGCCAGTCCTGATGAGACCTGATAGGCTAGGGTCAGAGGGAAGGGGAGGAGGACCTCCCCTATCAGTGAAGGAGGACATGGACAGGACATGGGAGAAGGGACATGGGAGAAGAAGAGGAAGGGATGGTGGGGTTGAGAAGGAACAAGGGAGGGGGCTCCAGTTGGGATACAAAGTGACTAAACTATAAAAAAATAAAATAAAAAATAAATTTATTAATAAAATATATCTATTAAGAAAACAGAATTTTAAATAGCAACCATGTAACTTGCCTCTATCTTGACTGATGACCTCATCAAGATGGAAGCAATTATGTGACTGGCAGCCATTTTTACTAAGGTTAAAGATATATTCCATGAACATATGGTATAAAGCACCAATTATAAAAGTTAGTCCTAATGAGTTCTCTGTTTATTATTATATCTACTTGTCATACTAAGGATACAACAGAAGGTCTTTAAAGTATTTTAGAGTAATATAAATTTTTGTAAGGTTTATAAATTCTTAAGGTTATAGAATATACTCAGGTTAACAGAAAACTGATTTAGAGATATATGTTTAACTACTTATGTCCTTGCTAACTGCTTAATACCAGTTCACAAAAAACTTTTTTTTAAATAAAGAACAATATATGTTTGTTAAATAAAGTTTATTAACTCCTAAGGTATGCTCAGGTTCACAGTAATACATGTCTAGCTGCTTTATCTTGGATAACTTTATTATTAAGCTTTAGCTATTTGGATAATCTGAGTCATACAGGAACCTAATGTTCTATATTGGTACAATATAAAAGGGCCTAGGAAAGGTTATAGTCTCCCTATGGACTATATTTATGATTTAAAGTTTATTTATGGCTTAAAGTTTAGTTTTTATGCTAAATCATCTTTAATTAAATCTTCAACTCAAACATTTAAGGCTCAAACTTAACAGGTATAAAGCTACTAACTTGCTATAAACTATTAAAGATCATTAAGGCATCCAGGTTATTGTGCTTTCAAAGTTAAGCAAAAAGCAGGTAACTAAAAACGTGCGAATTTTGTTTAACTCAGGGATAAGTAATAGATGGTCCTCAAACTCTTCAGAGAGATGCTGAATATGACATTTAAAATGCTTAATAAAAAAGCTTCCCATGATAGGCAGAAATGCCAGTTCCTCAAAGCAACCTCAAGATCTCCGAATCACACAATGGGGTACCAATAAACCTACCTGGATTGTGACAATGTCAACCACTGGACAAATCTTCCCCATGCCTCACCTGCTGCCAGGGCTCTCTCTGCCCTACCTGTGGACACTATTGGGTTGCCTGCTCTTCTGTGCCTAACTCAAAGTATCTCAGTCTTCCCAAGTTCTTTCTCCTTGTAAAAATCTCTCAGACCTCTGGGTCTGGTGGCTAAAGGCCTATGCTGCTCTTGTGGTAGCTGAAGATAAAATGCTGCCCTGCGTGACAGCCCTAGACTGACAATAGCCCTCAATGAAGCCATGGAGACCAGGGGAGCTAAGGGAACTCTCTAGGTAGTGGGTCTCTATCATTTTAATTGATACAGAGGCCATTTGGCTTATACTTCTTGCTATAATTTATTCTTCTCGGGTCTCTGAAGGAACTGACTACTAGGCTAACTGTAGCTTTGTGTATAACAGCAGCAAGCATACCAGGGCCTTCCCCAAGGCCTCAGCTACCTTCTTTTCAGAGGAGGCCTTAGACCTTATTTTCCTAAAGCTGCCAGGTCACCTGCTGAGGAAGGCAGACACAGACAGCTTGCTACCAGATGCTGAAAAGAGATAAACTCACAGATGCACTTAAACCAAAATCATTTTTGGGTTCCCAAGCATTTACTCTGACTCAAATTACAGAAGTGGTAATTCTAACATATCCACAACTTTTATCTCTCTTTTTTGTAAACTTAAAATGTTCTTGTAAGCTTCAGAGAGTCAACTTGGATCTGCTTCTCCAGGTCAGAAGTCTCTAGTTCTGCCAATCAAGAGCCTGTTTCCCTACATGCCTAGTCTGACTATTCTTGAGGGTGGGATCTCTTTCTCTCCTTCCCTGGTCTTAGGACTCCCATCCCCCAATCACCAGAACCTTAAGCCTTGATGGTTCAGGTGTACACCCAAGATAAACATTTCCCCTATATTCCTTAACTATTCCTTCCATTCCTAATCTTTCTGTCCCAGCAAATTTCAAATCAACTGCAGACTTCTCTAGCAAATTGCTACCACCAGCTGTTCTCTCAGAATCTGGATCCCAGGGGACTCCAAAGTACCTAACCCATGATGGTCCAACTTTACATACTGTTCCAATAAGGGACTGCACTTTCCTAGTACCAGATGGTCCAGCAGAGCCTGGAAACAGGATGAAAGAGCCTGAACCCCTCTCTCTTCCCAGTCTTAGCCAGCCTTCCAGCTTTCTTAGGCCCCCAACAATGATACCCCAATGTCAGCAGGAAGTAGTCATAGAAAAAATTATGTCACCTCTGATCATTTAAGGAATGCATGCTTTAATACTCCCATTATAGAGATGAAACTGTTGCTTAATAGATTACCAGAGTCACACAGCTAATGACAAAACAACAGCAATTGGCAACAATGATGACAATGATGATGATGGTAGTAGCAGTGGTCATGGTGATGGTGATGAAGATGCTAGAACTAGGAGAGTGAGTGCCAGAGTTTTCTTGTTTGGAAACTCAGCCATTTCCTAAGATGCACAGCCTTCAGTCTCTACTGTAAGTTTTCTTTGAATTCTGATTGGTCAACAAATTTTTTGCAATGCAACCAATTAGTCATCAAGAATGAGAGCTAAAGGCAAGAGAGCAATCCCTGGAGTGTTTCCTCTTTTAAATTTAAAAATATTTTAGTTACAAATTCTGCAAGGCCGGCCTGCTCTTTATCCCTTCTGAGGCTGGCCCAATCATTAGCTAGCTCAGTGATCACTGCCATGTTTTCACCTTAGGTAGGCAAAGCACATTTTTAAAAAAGGAAAAAGAAAGAGAGGGGGAGAGAGAGAACACATACACACTCATCCACTCCTCATAAGCATTCAAAAAAAATATTTCAGAGAACAAAGAAAATGCTTGATTCCACAGGCGTTCTTGCTTAAAAGTGGTCTTGGTAAGTGAGAGCTTGTGAAAACACAGAGGGGCCACAGCTTCCCTGGATCTGATGTTTATCTCTGCAGAGTGATACAACTCACACTAATCAAAGTTTTTACTGGGTTCGGAAATGCCAAACCAGCACATTTTGTACGCCTATTCCCCCAAACACACTGTCTGTAAGTGAAAAACATCTGCATCTAAAACAAGACAATTAACAAGAAGGCAGGCGGGATGCTAATGCTGCCACTCTATTTTTGGTCACCAGCTAACAGAGGCGCAGAAGCAAAGAGAGCAGGCACACCTCCCTCTTTTCACATAAAAAAAATTAAGTTGTGGTTAAATATATTTAACATAAAGTTTTTCTTTTTAACCATTTTTTTTTTTTAATGTGCAGCTCGGTGGCATTAAGCCAATCCACACTGTTGTTCACCCATTTACTACTATCTCCAGGACCTTTTCATTTTCCTGAACTACAATTCTGTGTTCAAGAAACACTGACTTCTCACTCCTTCCTACCCTAGCAACTGACAGCAATGCTCTAATTCACTTGTCTAAGTGTCTGGCTTTTGAGGGGATGTCCTGTAAGTGGAATCAAGAAATATTTGTGCTCATTGGCTTGTTTCGCTTGGCGTACTGCTCACAGTGTTCCTTGATAGGCTGTCGCATATGTCAGATGTGTTTGCCTTTGTAAGGCTAAGTACATATTCCACTGCGTCTTCATACCTCCTTTTGCTCTTGCATTCATCATCTGTCAGTGGACTTCAGGATTCTTTTCACCTCTTAGTATGCTGCTTTAAGCATGGCTATGCGGCCTCTGGTCATGCAGAAATCTCACTGCTAGATCACATGGTAGTTCATAATTAGACTCACAATCTTTCTTGAGTTAAAGTTCCTGACTGAGAAGTGTCCTGGGCCAAGGACCTGGAGGCAAGAATCATTTGAAGTCTGGGTTCCTTCATATGTTAGAATGAAGACAATTACTGATACACTTGTGGAGACGCTTGATTAACACTGCAAACAAATGGAGACAGAGTGAATGTGAAAGGAGCCTAGGCAGCAAGGTGAGTGATGATTTGCCGCAATCATGGGCAGGGCTTTGCTGTCTAACACCCCGAGTCAGCTGCTGCCTGTGCAGGTCTATCCAGGAAGCCCCAGGAATGCAATTTCCTGGAAATCTCCTTCTCCGGAAGTGTTTTCTCTAAGACCCACACACTCAGTTGGCTTTTGTTAGAACTCTTCTTTAGCAGGCTAATACCTGGCTTATCATCCAATATGTTTTTCTGTGTGCTATGGAAATGATGTCATAATAATGGTGTTCTCCAAAGAAAAACCAGACAACCTCACCTTCATCCCAAATAATTCTGAAGTCCTTGCAAATTCATTCCCACCCTATCGGAGTAGATATATCTTATGTAAAAGTCATGATGTGCCTGAAATTTTGTTTTCTAATTTTATATATCTTATTTAAATTTCTTTCCTGTTTTCTTCAGTAATCATCTTTTTTGTTTGTTTTTCTTTTCTTTTCTTTTTCTTTCTTTTTTTTTTTTCTGAGACAGGGCTTCTCTATGTAGTCTTGGCTGTCCTGGCCTCACTTTGAAGACCAGGCTGGCCTCAAACTCATAGAGATCTACCTGCCTTTGCCTCCCCAAGTGCTGGAATTACAGGCATGCACCATATGTCTGGCTCAGTCATCATCTTAAATGATGTTTTAAACATTGTCTTCACAGACCATCCAATGACCAGACAAAAGCATACTTCACCTCTTTCCCTTTTTTGGGAAATGGAGGTTGACTCTGTTGGGTCACAATGCAAAAAAGCTTTTAGACAAGAGTGCATGGAAACGTGCTCCCGATGATCAAAATCTGTGGAAACTGGGGGTGGGGAAATGAAATCCAGGGAAAAAGTTGAACTACCATACAGTTACAATAAAAGTTTAACTGACCTTAGGAAGAAAGCTGGAGCTGGGGTGGCTTTTGAGAATTATCTCAAGTTGAGGCAAGACCACATGCCTTATTCCTGCCATACTCACTACTCACTGTATATAGGCAAGAAGCCCAAGCCAGGCAATTTTCTTTAGACCAAGAAATCCTCAAATAGGATAGACTTCTGAAGACATGTTAAAGCTGTGTACAGCAACCCTGATAGTAAGTTATAGCACCTAGTTTAAGACTGGCTTCCAGTTTCTGTAATTTAGCAATCACTTTAGGGAGCAATTTTCATCACAATGCAGGACATGGGCACCTCAGTTGTGGAGAATATGGGACACGGGTCAAAGGTTAGGATCATGAATTTCCATCCTCAGAAAGACAGACAAGTTTGCTTCTGAAGTATTTTCAGATACCATATCTCTTGCTTCCTTGATTTCTGAGTTTCTGAAATCAACTCTGCCTAATCAGAAATACAGTGGGAAGGAACGTTTAGCAAGTGCACAATACATTTAAACACCGTAATGCTTTTCTTCAAGCTTAGTCTAGATACTGGTTTTATAAAATACAGATGTTCATTTTGCTTTTTTAGACACCCTAGTCTATCAGGACTGAGGTGGATTCTAATTATTATGACCCAGTGTTAATCCCACAGACTCCAGGAGAAAAACTACCTACCGAAATTGTGGCCGAATTAAAGCAAGCTTTATTCGTGTTCATGTCACAGCTGAATTGGTAGCTGTCTTCCTCTAAGGAGGGGTTCATGAGACCAGCTGGGAGCCTATTTTTCAAGCCCTTTTTATAGGACAAAACCATAGAGTGGGGGTATTTTGTATGTAAGCATGATTACAGTAGTGAGTCCAGGCAATTAAGGAAAGTGGGTCATGGAACAATGTGTATAGAACATTCCTGAGAACAGGTGGCTCCTGGGGGTGAGGTGGGGTTAGGTTGTGGCTTAGGATACATTCTGTTGTTACTGGGATAGGGTCCAGCCCACCTCTGCAAAACAGAAACTCAAGTTTTATAGCAATCAGAAACTTAACTTGGCTATAGACTTAAAATAGCTCTTCAGAACAAAATGGTGATGGTCTGGTTTCTCGTTATCTGAGGAATGGTTGAGAAACATAGCTTGAAAGTATAAAGATTGGGGCAAGGGAGATGGCTCAGAGAGTGAGAACCCCTGCTGTACAGGAAGGAGGAAATGAGTTCAAATCTTCAGCATCCATGTAAAATCCAAGCATAGACCTGAATGCTGGTAGCCCCAACATTGGGAAACAGAGGCAAACAGATTCCTGGAGCTCACCAAGTAGATAAGTGTAGCTGAAGCAGTGACTTTCAAGGTCAGCGATGCTATTTCAAGGCACTAAGAAGAGTAATAGGATACCCGACATCTTCCTCTGGCCCCTGCACTAGCCCCTCCTTACACACACACACACACACACACACACACACACACACACACACACACACCATGAAGTTTGATGAATTCATTGTGCCCTGAAATTACTCTATTGCTTCTTGGAAAGAAAACAGTATTCATTCTGTCTCTTCTTTGAAAACTTGTACACTTCATAAAGCTACCTCCGCCCCCAACATGCCTTTCTGTGATTATGCTGCTTATACCACTCCTTGAAGAAAGTTCAAATCAATCTATAAATCTGTTCTTATATAAGCTCTTACATAACCATGCCTGGATCCCTGCTGGACATTGACTGAGATCATAAAATGAAGAATCACCCTTCTATTTATATTTCATATTTATGTATAGTATATAAATTTTATTTATATTTCATATTGTTTAAATTCTTACCGCAGCTCTTATGTTAGACTCTATACTCCCAGTTTCTCATAAGAACCAGGGTGTCTCAGGTTGGAGAGTGGCAGTTGCTTTCTAAAGTATACAAGGCCACACTCTCTTGAACATTCCTCTTGAACTCATAGGTATCTATTTCAGTTGTAAATCAGGGAAAACCCAGTCCAAACTGACTTAGGCAATAAGGACATTTATTGGCTCATACAACTGCAAAGTCTACTGGTAATCTACCTTCAGATGTGGCTCTTTTTGGGGGGGAAGCTGATGTCATCAAGGGCTCTTTTGGTATCAGTCCTTAAATAGCATGTTCTCTGAGCCTTTCTGTTCTCAGGTGCACTCAGCTTCTCTTTTAAAGTGAATTCTATCCTTTCCTTCCAGATTTACCTCAACTGGAAAAGAATCGACGGTCTTCCTAGCCACACAGCCTGAAAATGTTTCCTTTTAGACAGAGTTGAGACAAGTGATGCTTCTCAAGCAGAGCAAGGAAAGTCATCTATTCCAGCACCCATTTGTCCAAACCCTTGGAGCCTGGAAGTTGGAGAGGGACAGCAGATGAGACCAAAATGAGAACCATTAATCCAAAATGGAGACAAGGTGCTAAAGACTGACTATTGCTGGCCAGCAACATCTTCTCCACTGGCGTTTAGGACCAAATCATGTTAACTATCCTCTCACAGCTTGGCTGACAAATCCAAAGACCATCCAAAATGTTAACACATGGAACCAGTCCATCCTTACAGTGATTACAGGAGGCACGTACTGTCACTCTGACCATTCTTCAGACAAGGAAGTTAAATGGAGGAAGACTAAGGAACTTGCTGGAACCTGCATTGAAGGTAAGATCCCAATGGCTCCTGAATCCCTTTCCTCTCCTATTACACTCTGAGTGCTGTGGCAGTTATGATCTATAGAGTACAGGGTAATTGCCAAGCCAGAGGCCTCCCGTGTTCACTAAGCTAAGTCTTGGACTGTTCCCCCACCTCCATCTCCCATCCTTTCAAAGAATCAGTCACATATTCTCTCTTCATATAGCATTTGCAGGAACTATCCATATGTGTGACTTCAAAATACTTGAGATTGTGAGTAGAGAATACATGGTTAAGAAAGTTTATCCTTTCCTATACAAGGAATCCTTAACCCACTAAAAAGGTGATTTAGATAAAAATTAAAATACTTGGCTTGATATTTTGAGCATCCTTTTTTGCAGCATTAAATCCTATGATGAATAGGACCAGGGGCAATTTCTTATAAATATTAGTTCTTAGTTTCAAAGTTCTGGCTTGGGTCATCTTGTGAGTTCTTTGATTGTGTGGAACTTAAAACATGGTGTTTTTTTCCTGTATAGTCCCAGATGTACTAGGACCCCTCTGTGGAATATGTAGGGGCTTCCACTCTAGTCACTCCAGTCAGAACATGTATAATGCTCCGTAAACACTCAACTTTGGCTTGCATAGACGGCAGTGCTCTTTGGAGCTGGTCTTGACAGCAGAAGGCAGATACTTCATGCAGGAAAGAGCCTCAGATATGTTCAACCCTCATTCAGAAAGGCAAAGGGGATGGATATCAGAAGAGGGAAAAAACAGGGAACAGGACAGTAGCCTACCACAGAGGCCCTCTGAAAGACTCTACCTTGCAGGGTATCAAAGCAGATGCTGAGACTCATAGCCAAACTTTGGGCAGACTGCAGGGAATCTTATGGAAGAAGGGGGAGATAGTAAGACCAGGAGGGAACAGGAGCTCCACAAGGAGAGCAATAGAATCAAAAAATCTGGACACAGGGGTGTTTTCTGAGACTGATACTCCATCCAAGGACCACACATGGAGATAACCTAGAACTCCTGCACAGATGTAGCCCATGGCAGCTCAGTGTCCAAGTGGGTTCCCTAGTAATAGAGACAAGGACTGTCTCTGACATGAACTCAGTGGCCTGCTCTTTGATCACCTCTTCCTCAGGGGATGCAGCCTTATCAGGCCACAGAGGAAGACAATACAGATAGTCCTGATGAAACCTGATAGACTAGGATCAGATGGAAGGGGAGGAAGACCTCCCCTATCAGTGGACTGGGGGAGGGGCATGGGTAGAGAAGAGGAATGGAGGGTGGGTTTGGAAGGGTACAAGGGAAGGAGCTACAGGTTAGATACAAAGTGAATAAACTGTAATTAATAAAAATAAAGTAAATAAATAAATAAACGTAAATTTTTTAAAAGTCAAAAAGTCAGGAATAAAGCTCTTCAAATGCCATAACTCTGGCTGCTTTCTGCAAAGTCACTTGGCTTCTTTGTCTCTCAAACTTCTACACCATAGAATAGGTCATTATTCACAGTGTCAAGGCTGAGGAACAAAGAAGCAATGGAAGGGTACACCATGGACCTGTAACTTCAGGCTGGATTCCACAACCTCCATGAGGGCATGCCTTCTAAAAGCTCTCTCTGGGACAGAGTTAAGAGAGAGTCTGCACTATGTCTTGACAGCTCTCAATTGATGGTACACAGCTCCTCAGTGCTCTTTGTCCCTGGTGATATGTTGAACTAAATAATGGGTTGGGAACCTTCCTGTCACCCTGAAAAAGTTATAAAAATATCTAGACCTTTCTTTTGCTGGGGATTTAATCCAGAGAAACTCCTCATGGGGAATTTGCTAGGAGAGGCGCTTTGATGGTTGTTCTCTGAAGGGGCTCCTCTGCTCTACTCTCCTTCATCCTTTTTGTGCTTGGTGTTTACTTTCTCCCTCTGTATGCTACTCTCACTCTTTGCTCTCACCTTTAAGAGGACTCCCCTTCCCTTTCATGCCACATCATGTTCAGATTTCTCTGTCATATTATCATCAGCTGATGTTCACTTTCTTGCATTCGTGCCCAATAGTGGCCCTGAAACTCCTTCCTTCTAATTAAGCTCATTGAAGGAAACTGTGTCAACTTCCTTTCCAGACTGACTATTGCTGCCCATCACTTACATGAAGAGCATGTTTATGTCCTTAAAGAACTCAGATTCTGATCAGGGCAGCAGATACTAAGGGATTATGCTAAAGATGAACAGAAAACATTTAGAAAGGACCCAGCTTTAGGAGGTGAGGGTCCAGGGTTCAGAACGGACTAAGTGTCCATGCTCCAGGACTAATAGGAGAACATAGGATAACACTGATATGGATCATAGCACTGCATGGCAGTGTGCTTCAGAGTCACATGGGTCTTCATGAGGCTATGTCTCAAAGTTAATCACTCTAAGTCCTGCCAAAGGTTTGATTCCTTCTGAGGATCCGCATTCTTTCTTGGAGCAGCCTCAAGGCTTGACTGCCGCTAAGAACAGACTTCCTTTTGTTCAGAGCTTTGCCATAGGCAGGGGATCTCACTGAGTGGATGGGAACTTCCTGTCCACATTAGAAAGGCAGAGAACTTCTCTCAGATGCCACAAATATGTGACACACTTCTGTTCTTACTCCTACACTCTCTGTGGAAAACATCACTAACCAATTACAACTTCTTTCCCACTGAGCTTGGATATCACTTCAGAGTCCTCAATGCAGACTTCCAACTAGCTAGGGCCAGTCCATCAAATAATGGTACTGAGGCCAAAAATAATTCCCCCAATGAGCTTCTGGGCTATCTCATCCAGAGTACACTTCAGAATGTAGCCTTAGTACCCTCCATGTGTAGGTAGAAACAGGTGTCAAGCTTGATTCTAAGACAGAGAGTAAAGTGCTAGGAGTTACAAATACAAACAGAAGCAGTCATAAAAGTTCCAGGCTCATAACAACTTTCAGAAGTGTTTCAAAATGGTCCTGTTCAGGCTGGTGCTTTGAGTCATAGACTGTGGGAGCATAGAGCCCATCAGACATGGCCAGGGAGTCCCCCACTTGGATCTGTCTGGGACCTATGCAGACAGACTGTTGCATGTCTCCTAACATGTCTGGGTATCATTTCAGCTTCCTGGCTTCTGTTCAGATTGAATCTTACATGCAGACAGGATCCTGTCTATCCATCATGTTCATCATGCAGTCATCGGTATGACCCGCCAGTCTATTAAGAATTAATATGTAATGGGCTAGGTGCATCTCTAGCCTTCCTAAGCCATGTTTTAGTAATGGGGGTTTTTGAGGAAAGGATCCCAAGTTAGTGAATAGTCTGCCTGCCATTCATATTTAATCAGAGGCTAAGAGGACCTTGGGCAGGTTCTCAGCATATCAAGAAACTCAAGGAGTCCTGGCTTTTAGAGTGGCAGGTTTCATCCTTTGTCAAAAGCACAATAATACTAATAAGGGCACAAAAAGAAAATAGCCTTGTTACTTTTTAGTATAAATCTGCCTACAAGCAAAAACAGCACAAACTGCCTCACAAATTTTAGCACATGATTCAATTTTCCAAATTCACATGTATCTAAGACAACATAGAAAAAGTGAATCTCAGCACAGAGCACTGACTTGTCATTGTCATTGTCCTGGGTGAAGAGGGGGCCATCAACTGGCCTCATTAGGAAGGCAGTATTTATAGTGGAAAGAGATTTGGACTCTGACGCACTTAGATCTGAGATTTAGAATGTGACATCCTTGGATTTAAAACTCAGATTCATCACTTAAAATCCACATGAACCTTCATATTTTTTATTTAACATTCAGTTTTTTTCTCCAGCAAGTTAATTAAATTGTTTTTGTTGTTTTAACTCTTTAAACAATACTTCTCTATTAGAATGAGAAAGCTATTGTATTGGATTTCTTATTGGAATAGAAGTTTAGGAGACAGTGCCTGTTGCTAATGTCTTAGTTACTTTACTCTTGCTGTAATAAAGCTTCATGACCAGGGCAACTTATGGAAGAAAAAGTTTATTTGGGCTTATGGTTCCCAAGGATTAGTATCCATGATGAGAAAGCAAAGTCATGGTAGCTGGAGTAGGACCTGAGAGCCCACATCTTGCACCTCATGCACAGGTGAGAGGGCACAGGTGAAATTGTAGGAGCACTTCAACTCTCAGAGCCCACCTCCAGTGACACACTTCCTACAACAAAGCCATACTTCCTAAGCCTCCCAGACTATGCTATCAACTGAAGACCAAATGTTCAAATGCCTGAGATTATGCAGGACATGTCAAAAGTCACCATAACTAGGAAGAGCTGTGAGAACAAATGGGAAGGCATGATTAGTTTTTAGCATAACATTTACTTGGGCAATTTCCACTATAGAATCAATGACTCTCGGCTTTCTTATCTGAGCAGGGTGGACATAGGACTCAGGATTATAGCACTAGGGTTTGTCACATAGATGAACGCAGTTGCTCTTCAGCCTGTGCCAGCTTCCTTTCTAGACAACAATAACAGTAATTCTATATCACTGAGTTCAGTGACCTAAGATGTCAAGGGTAAACACGTCAGAAATAACATATTTCATGTTCAAGGCTCAATCATTTAGAAAGGGCTGTCTAATGGAGCAAATAGACAGAGATATACTTTTAAAGCCTTGATGCTGTTCATATCTGCAGCTGGTACCTTGTTTGAAGATGTTTTGCCCACATTATTTTTTTGAAAATAATTTTTCTTCATTATTATTATATTATTATTATTATTATTATTTCAATCAGGTTTACTGACTTCATAATTTTGTGTATAAGATGGTATTCATTAATTCGTTTATTTGATCACACATAAGCTATAGTACTTACAAACAAAAAAGTTTAACATCAAAATTAAAAAGACATGAATATGTAACCTGCCATAATACAATTATGTGAACTGGAGGAAATGACTCAATACTTCTCTCTTTACCCATAAACTTGGACTGTCATAAAAGCTAATTCTCAGTCAGTGCACAGATTTAGTGAGATGACATAATAGAGTGTTTAACATAGTGTCTACCTTACAACAGGCTCTGAAATCATCTTATCCACTTATAGTTAGGCTATTGGTAGAGGATAAAAGTGCTGTCCACAACTTGAGAATGGTAATCACTGGCCATGCTCGCCTTTTGAGATAAGCTTTAGGTATTTTGTAACAAAGGGCTGAAATTAACATTTTCTCCCTCATTTGGTCTATTTGGGCTACCAGAATCTAAGTCCTGTATATCTGAAATGTCCAAACCCAGAGAAATCTTTGAATCCACAGAGATACATCCAAGGGTTCCGGGCACCTCTAGGTTACCTCTTTTTGGACCCCCTAGAATAGAATCACAAACTAACGACAGCAATTCCATGTGGGAGTGTTGTTGGTTAGCCTGGTGAGCAGTAACTGATTGCATTGCCAATGTAGCCTTTTCTATGAAGCCAGGTTCTCCAGTCTCACCTGCCACTCTGCCGAGGCCAGCAATGAGTGTGGTTTAAGTGGAAAATGTTGTTTGTGTATTCAGCATCAATGAAGATGTCATTAATACAGCTCCAGGAGGACAGAAGTTACCAACCTGTTGGAGCAACCACATGCAGGGCAGATCTCAGGGCTGGGAGGCCCTTAAGAGGCACCAGGCTCAACCTGCATCTGACCCTGAGTCTCTGTCCTAGGGCTGACTGGCAAGGGCTCCAAGAGATTGACAGTAAGGAAACATTAATGGTTGTGACTCCTGCTGTGTCTTCTGTGTAATTTTTTGATTGTCCACTCAATGCTGTTCATTCAGGGGCTGGTGAATACAGAGTACAATCAAAAATCTCACTGTGCGTTGGTAGCTTTATAGGTTTCAACACAGCCATTGTGGGTTTAGGGAGATCTCTATTTGCAGGCGTAATACCCCAATCTCCCAGGTAGGTCTTAGCTAATGTGATGAGTTCTTTTGTTAGATTAGGCTTGAATCTCAGTTCCACCATGGACCAGTAGTTCAGCCTTCTTCAATGAGCCAAGTAGCTTTCCCGGATCAATTTCTTCTTGGGTAAAATAGAAAGCCCAGATATTTATGTATTTATCTAAAATACTCCATAGGAGTGGCAAGATGGGTTAGGCAGTTAAAAGAATTTATCTCTTCAGCCTGGTTCAGTCTTTGGGTAGAAGGAGAGAAGCAGCTTTTATCTCTCTGTCTCTGTTTCTTTTCTGTTTTACCTCTCTCTTTTTTTTTTTTCAATGCAGTTTATTCAGGAACCTTGAACAATCATCAGACCCTGGGGAAAGCCAGCCCACAGCTTAAATAGCCTCTGGGTAGCCAACCCCAGCATGCCACGTGGGCAATGCAGATAGGTCCACATACATGGAAGCAAGCCAGATCCTCAGCCTTAGCCAAATGTGGAATTGTTCGTGACAGAGAGCACTCACCATCGGGAAGGCGGAAGGTGGAAACCAGCTCCATCTTTAAGGCATAGCATTCCGCAGCTCTCTACAGTTCCCCCTTTTTGTTTTAGACGCATCAGGCAAGAGTAGAGGTCTGATCTCTGATATTAAATTGGGACTTTGTACCGATGTTCATTTAGGTGTCATCCACCCAAAGAGCATCAGACCCGTCAGATACCTTTTTCTCAGAGGCGGGACCTGGGGCATCAACCCGCATGCAATCAGACATGCTCTTCTCTGGGTCGAAAGCGGCTGACCCTGAGTGCAGTGCTTAGCCTCGCATCCTGAGCATAACATTTTAGCTTTTTATGGTAGCCAACCATGCTTGGGGAGACTGTCCTGCTTCAATGGCTGTAAAGGCCTTAATGATCATGGCTGCATTATGCTGTTGTGAGACTCTAATCTTGCATATACACCACAGGCAAACCAAGGAGACCAACACCAGAAGGCCTGCTAACGCTCCCATGCCCGCCCATTCCTTCAGATGATTCATGGCTGCAGCAATCCATGGTGATAATCCTGTGGCTAGTCCTGTGTCCACTCTGGTAGAATTAATTCTCCAGTCCAATTACCTAAAATATAGCTAGACAATTGTTTAGACAGATTTGCAGCATGGGAAAAATTCTCATGTTGTATGCTAGTGACACAAAGTCCAGCATACTTTCATTGACAGCCTGGTTGAGCCATTTGCCATAGGGTATCAATTTGCTCCTGCATGAGGTCAATCCTCTGATTGAACACCATCAAGCCTCCTTTTAGTTGAGCATTAATTCCTTTTTGTACATCTAAGGCATGAGCTACATTGGCTAAAAGATTATTCAGGGTCTGAGCAGTCTGCACAGTATGACTCATGGCTAATGCCCTGGTGGTAGCTCCAACAGCTGCCAATGAGATGGCAGTAACAGTGGCAGCTGTAGTTCCAAGATTCCTTTTCTGTCTGAAGAGAGTCACAGCATGAGGGGCATCAATGGGCACAGGCACCCAGCGAGGCATGCGAGTAACCAGGGCATACCTAAATTCACTAGCATTCCAGCATTGGGCAAAAAAGCAAGTATCATCACCACAATTACTTGGCTCTATCTAGCTAATAATGAATAAAAATGGGGGATATAAACAAACAGGTGTGGGCTTATAGGAAATATTATGAGAAGCCTTAACCCCCTCTTTGGAACATCTTGCATCAGTTCTAGAACTAGCAGTGGTGGTGTCCGAGGTCTGAGTAGGTTCAGGAGACCATTGCCCCCAGGGGCGAGACATGCTCCATGTAAATTGACTAACTCCATGTTTTGCTCCACTTTTGAAAGTCATTTAAGGTTCTTAAATTATTTCCCCCCCTTTTTTTTTAATTTTTCCTCAATTACACTTTATTCATTCTGCATCCCCCTATAAGCCCCTCCCTCCTCCCCTTCCAATCCCACCCTCCCTCCTTCCTCTGCATGCATGCCACTCCCCAAGTCCACTGATAGGGGAGGTTCTCCTCTCCTTTCTGATCTTAGTCCATCAGTTCACATCAAAAGTGGCTGCATTGTCCTCTACTATGGCCTGGTAAGGCTGCTCCCCCCCAGGGGGAGGTGATCAAAGAGCAGGCCAATCAGATTATGTCAGAGGCAGTCCCTCTTCACATTACTATGTAACCCAATTGGACTCTGAACTGCCCTGGGCTACATCTGTGCTGGAATGCTAGTGAATCTAGGTATGCCCTGGTTACTTGCATGCCTCGCTGGGTGCCTGTGTCCGTTGATGCCCCTCACGCTATGACTCTCTTCAGACAGAAAAGGAATCTTGGAACTACAGCCGCTACTGTTACTGCCATCTCACTGGCGGCTGTTGGAGTTACCACCGCGGCATTAGCCAAGAGTCATACTGTGCAGACTGCTCAGACCCTGAATAATCTTTTAGCCAATGTAGCTCATGCCTTAGATGTACAAAAAGGAATTAATGCTCAACTAAAAGGAGGCTTGATGGTGTTCAATCAGAGGATTGACCTCATGCAGGAGCAAATTGATACCCTATGGCAAATGGCTCAACCGGGCTGTCAATGGAAGTATGCTGGACTTTGTGTCACTAGCATACAACATGAGAATTTTTCACTACCTCTCTTTTTTTTCTCACTAATAAGTTAAAGAAGCATAACTGCAGTGTCACTGGCTATGAGAGTAATCAGTCTTCTGGATATGTCTCAGCTCAAAGACGACCAAAATACTCCTTATCTGAAACATGCTCATCCATTTTCAGGAGTGGACAAACAAGGCTCAGAGTTGTGGAAGTTTCAGTCAGTGATTGGTTGGCTCTATTGCTTCAGTCCTTGGTGGCACACCATGATAGGGATGTCTTCAGGAGGAAACTAAGTTACTTCATAACCAGGAAGTGGAGGAGAGGAACAGGTAAAGAGCTGGGGTCCCATTATAGCCTTCAAAGCCTGGTCCTCAACAATCAGGAAATAGTCCGCTAAAGCCAACTTCCTTTCTTTCTCTCACTCTTTTATCCTCTTAAAAGTGTTTGAAAAAAAATTATTCTTTGGCAGTTTCATCCATGCATACAATGTATTTTGATCATATTCACCTCACAATACCCTTCCTTATCCCCACCCACTGCCCTCTTCTGCCCAAAAAGGTTGTCTTATTTTTGCAACCCACTGAGTTTGAGTACACTTGCTTACATGAACCCAAGTGGGGGAAAGGGGTTTGGCATGGTTATTTACTGGAGCTGGTGGACCTTACCAATGGCTGCTGAAGGACCTGAGTCTCCCTCTCTTAGCAGCCATTAACTAACTGCCAGGAGATGCTGAGGGAGGGGTGAGGCCTCATGAGCTCCTCCCCATCTATGATGTAAAATTGATCAATCCCAATTTTTAAAAGCTTCTACTACTTTCTAGTAGCTCCAGACTGGGGACTGGACCTTTAGGAAACTCACTAGATTCAAATTACAGAGAGGCTGTCTGGAGACATGGCTCAGGGGTTAAGAGCATAGCTGCTTGCAAAGGACCTAGGGCCAATTCCCAGCACCCACATGGCAGCTCACAACCATCTGTACATCCAGTCCTAGATCTGATGTTCTCTTCTTGCCTCCTTGGGCACCTGGCCCACATGTGATATACAGACATATGTGTAGGCAAAACATAAAATAGAAAGTATTTGAAAAGAAACCCTATATTATAGAAAGATCTATTAACAGCTAGAAGAGCCAGGGCCTGCCTACTTCTCTACCCTCACTTCAAACTGGTTCTTTCTTGTATGAGCCATGCCCTGACTGCAATGGCTGGCCTCCAGTTCTCTGCATATGTCAGTCTCTGTTAGGTTTTTATATGAAGAGTCTTCTTTTTGGGGCATGATCTGATTTTCCCTGTAGATGGACACACTTTTCATGGTTTTCTTCTTTGCACCTTCATAACTTGCTTTTCAGAACATCACCTCCCTGAGGAAGTGTCCCTTGTTCATCCATCTGAATAAGTCCCTTGATGAATCTCTTGCAGCTTATTCTATCCTTCTATTCCTGCTGTGCAGAGCACTCAACAGGACATGCAGTTCCATGGCTACCTTTTTTTTTTTTAACGTTCTTTAAAAACATTTATTACTCACTTATATAGACCTATAAGATATGATAAACATAATGAAATCTATACACCTAAAAAAGATAATCAATTGAGCGGACATGGGGTAAGATGATCAATCCTCATTTAGAAAGACAGATGGGATGTGCATTGAACGTATGACAGGAGTCTACTGAGCGCATCTGAAAGACTCTAACTAGCAGTGTTTTCAAAGCAAAGACTCATGACCAAACCTTTGGCAGAGTACAGGGAATCATAAGAAAGAAGGGGAGTTAGCCTGATGGGGAAAGGATAGGAGCTCCACAAGGACCAAATATATCTGGGCACAGGGTCTTTTCTGAGACTGACATTCAACCAAGGACCATGTATGGACATAACCTAGAACCTCCACTCAGATGTAGCCTGTGGTAGCTCAGTAACCAATTGGTTTCCCAAAGTGAGGGGAACAGGGACTATTTCTAACAGGAACTCGATGACTGGCTCTTTGGTCTCCCCACCCCCGAAGGGAGGAGCAGTCCTGTTAGGCCACAGAGAAGGGCTTTGCAGCCAGTCCTGAAGATACCTGATAAAACAGGATCAGATGAATGGGGAGGAGGTCCCCCCTATCAGTGGACTTGGAAAGGAGCACGGTGGAGATGAGGGAGGGAGGGAGGGACTGGGAGGGAAAGAGGGATCGGGACACGGCTGGGATACAGAGTTAATAAAATGTAACTGATAAAAAAAAATAAAAGAAAAAAGAAAAAAAAGTTAAATAAAAAATTAAAAAAAAAACACATTTATTACCTGAAGATACCTGATAAAACAGGATCAGATGAATGGGGAGGAGGTCCCCCCCATCAGTGGACTTGGAAAGGGGCACAGTGGAGATGAAGGAGGGAGGGAGGGACTGGGAGGGAATGAGGGATCGGGACAGGGCTGAGATACAGAGTTAATAAAATGTAACTGATAAAAAAAAAAACAAAAAAAACATTTATTATCTTCCTGCTAGATGCTTAGGAGATCAACCCAGGGAAAGAACCTTCCTGTTCAGCTAAATATTTTACTACATTGTGTGTGTGTATGTGTGTGTGTGTGTGTGCAAATGTCACAACTTGTGGGAATCAGTTCTCCCCCTTCATTTTTTTAGGCCTACAAATTGAACTCAGGTCATCAAAGCGAGTATGTTTGTTTGTATTTTCTTTACATGTTGTAATGAAAAGTTTTTTTTTAAAAAACAATACTTTTAATCAGATATTTGTGCAGATTTGGGGTGATAGGCATGATACAGCACTTTAATTTATGAGTATGAGTATAATTACATACAATTTCGGTGATATTTATAAATTTATTTCCTTTAAAACTTTTAATTCCTAACCAAAATAAATTATATTAAAAATACTAAAAATACTTTTTCACTATAATAACAGAAGTTTGGAGGTGATTCGATAGTTTATTTTATTTTTATTAATTGTAGTTTATTCACATTGTATCCCAGCTGTAGCCCCCTCCTGCATCCCCTCACATTTCCACCCTCCTTCCCTCTTCTTCTTGGTCCTGATGAGACCTGATAGAATAGAGTCAGATAGAAGGGGAGGAGGACCTCCCCTACTATTGGACGGGAGGAGGGTCACAGGAAAAGTTTTAACATAGAGAAAAGCGAAAAGAATTGTAGAGCACAACTTCACAGAACCTGCATCACGTACTAACATTCTGCTACGTTATCTTTATCACATAATGTTACGACTTATTCCTCCTCATCCACCTGCCACTCCACCTAGCTTATTCCTTACTGAATTTCAAATTGAGGTGAAGAAAACACAATACTCCCCCTTAAACATGTTAGCCTGCAAATCGCTTTTAAGCAGAGTATAGTATTTGCTTATGAGTCTTCTTTTTCCTTGGGGTAAAATGTTCACACAGTAATATGTACAACTATTAATGATATATAATTTGGTAAATTTAAAAGTGCCTTTGTTGGCCAGCTGCAGTGGTACACGCCTTTAATCACAGTGCTTGGGAAGGCAGAGGCAGGTGGATCTCTGTGAGTTTGAGGCCAGCCTGGTCTACAAAGTGAGTACAGAGCAGCGAAGGCCACACAGAGAAATTCCGAATGGAAAAACAAAAACCAGGAAAAAAAAAAGCCTTTGCCTATCTAACTCAAACTCTTATTGAAATAGAAAAGAATCATCACCCCCCACCACACTCACACCAGTTTTCCTACGCCATGTTTTGTTTTGTTTTATTTTTTGTCATATTCACCTCTTCCCATAGCAGCTACTCTTTTGATTATTTTCTACACTGACTAGACTTCTCATAGAATTTCATGTAAGTGGAATTATAGAGCATGCATTATTTCAAAGAAACTTTACTCAATATTAGGTAACATTCTTGAATGCTGTGGTTTGTATCAATCATTAAATGCATTCATTGCTCTGTAGTATTTTATTATATATATATATATATATATATATATATATATATATACCACCATTTATCTGTTCTCTAATTTATTCATGCCCAGGTTAGCATGTGTGTGTGTGTCTGTGTGTGTGTATTATAAATTAAGAGCATTCATGACATTTTCTTCTTAAATTCACTCATTTTTTTCTTTATTTCTAATAAAGAGGTTGTTGTGAATAGAATGGACATTCTATCACATTTTGTTGCTTTGCTTTATCTTAGGCAGATTACTAAGAATGCAGTTGTCCTCAGAGAGTAAGAAAAGTAGCTGGATATTTTGTCAAAATAGTTGTAGGAAGAGCCTGTTTTGCTTCCAAACATTAACCAGCCAGTAAGTGCATACAATTTACATACATCGTAATGTCCACTGCATTAATAAACCCAGAAAAGCAATATCGATATATTTAATATTCTAATCCTTTCTTATCATACTAGTAAGGAGTTTCCCTTCACAGATCACTTACGTTCCATGAGCTTGCAACTTTTTTTTGTGTAGGAATAATAAAATGTGCCTCTGAAGTCACAGAAAGAAAAAGCAAAGGGTAGGTAGAGACTTTCAGATATAAGTGCCATCTCTCACTTGTGTAAATAGTCTCTGATCCTTTTCCTCCTCTTGTCCTCCTCCACTTACTGTAAAATACTGGCACACATGGAGGGGTCCAGGAAACTTAGGCACAGGAGGGATTAGTGAAGGCAAGAGCAAGAAGTACTAGGGTCAACCATTTGTCCCACAGAGAGTCAGATTACTGCTTCTGTGTGAGGCTGGCATTTATATACTTGACTTCTCAGTTTTCTCCCCTTCAGATATAACATCTAGATTTGTCTGATTTTTAAACTGGGTTATTTGAATGTCAAACTTTCAATAACACTTTAATAGAGTTGTCTATTAACCTGCGTTGAATTAGAACACAGCATCTCTGGAAATACATGTGACATCCACATGAATCCCAATGCCTTCATTAGGTGCCGCACTTCCACGCTGAATACCAAATGCACAGCCCACCTCAGGGACATAGACTTCCCTCCCACGAGGTGCCAGCACATGTTTGTCTTTCCTCAGCAGTATCAGTCAGTCCTGTTTTCTGTTTATGTTCAGGAGATGTGATGTGGCAATTGAAGCTTCCGCTGAAATATACAATTGGTACTGTAATGACCAGCTCCAGAGACAGGGTTGCAAGGAGGCTGTGGAAGATCACCCACGAGTCATTGAGGGGATCCTGCTTAGCATGCAAGATGAATTCTGAACACTTCATAAAAGACGATAACTTTCTTTAACCAATGAATATATTATTTATAAGTGGTTCCAATGCCTTCTTCTCCCTCTCCTTCTCTGCCAGTCTCCCCAGCCCCCAACTTTCACAGTATCTTGTAACACTTGTTCAATGATGAAGCCCCTCATGATACATAATTTATAAAGCAATTTACAAGTACATTATTTTTAGCCGTAAGATCTGGAAGAGCACACACATGCATGCACGCGCACACACACATACAGACACACACACACACACACTGGATTATAAGTATGAAGATGTCAGAACACTAATAAGTGTGTATTGGGGGAACTTGGGTGATACCATAGTCCTGGGGTCCTTACGGAGGAGCCATGTGAAGTTTGTGAAGGTCATGTCATAATGATCAAGAGAAAACCCACTTAGAAGCTATGTCTTTTCTTCTTGGTTCAAAAGGTCTTTAGTGTGACTCTAAGTCAAGACATTTCTTTCTGATAATTAAATTTGAGCATGTCCACTGAGTCAGACCCAGTGTTATTAGTGTTCAATGAATTATCTCACTCTATCCTTCTTGTCTCTATGAAATATGTGTTTTTATGACTGTCGTTACACTGAGGGAGAAACTGAGGTGTCTCCTCTAGTATTTCCTCTTTCAACTGTGAATATCCACAAATATTGGCCTACTGCTGTCATGTCAAGCTTGTCACTGAGAGCTGGGGTGCGCAGGTAGATCACACATATGTGTCAGGGCTATTCAATAGAAATGGGATGCACCTGACATTTACAGGTCACACATGTAACTTCAAATATCCCAGTAATCATTGCATCATTTTAAGAGAGAGAGAGAGAGAGAGAGATGAAATTAATTACCAGGGAGTATTTTATTTAACCCCACATATTATAACTATCCTTTAAATCTATATCTAATTCAAATGTTATTAATGAGATATATTACATTATTTTGTCGTTGTTTTCAAAAGGTGGTGTTCATTTTACACACAGGACCTGTTTTAACTCAGGCTAGGCACACACCAGGTAGCTAGTCATAGGTTGTGGCTAATACTTATAGGCCAGGGTGGCAAAGGTCTGTAGGTAAACCATGGAGACAAATGTCCTCAGATGAAATTCTGTGACATTTGCATGAGAGAACTGATCATCAGATGGGTATGAAACCCTGTACAGGGGCATTCAAAACCTAGAAAGGAAGGCTTGCACACCAGGTAACGTTGGGGGGCTGGAGGGGGTCAGACCAGGAGCTCATCTGAGCAGGCTGCTGTGTGCCCCACTCCAGTTACCCTCCTTCTCTCCTAATCACTCCTCCTCTTCACTTACTCTTTTAAATTGAACTACTGTGTATGTGCATGCATGCATGTGTGCATGCATATGTGCATTTGTGTGTGCCTGTGCACAAAAGGAAGCCAGATGTTGATGTCATATGATTTATGCAATCTCTACTGTACTTATTTATTTTTAGATACAGGGTCTCTTTCAGAACCCGGGCTCTCTGAGTTGTCTAGACTCGCTGGTCAGCCAGGCCTGGGCATCCTCCTTTCTCTGCCTCCTCGGTGCTGAGATGATAGACACAGTCCCCTGAATGTGGCTTTTTAAGCAGGTTCTCAGGGTTAAACTCAGGATCTCACGCTTTCTATGCAAGCACTTGAGTGAGCCATTTCCTCAGCTCCTGACTTGGTTACCATTTTATGCTGTAACTAATTAGCTTATCTTTGGAACTTTTTGATACTCTCATTAATAGAAGAGTAGAATTGATCATTATAAATACATTAACTATAAATAAATGTACAAACATGAACAGCAAATTTGTTAAGCCCTAGCTTAAGCAAAGTTGTATGCTTGCCTGACCATAGGGTAGGCATCTACTCTGTCATTGTTTTGGTGTTAAAAAGAGATGGAGCGGGGAGGATAGTTCTGCTTTGGGCTGAGATGGAGTATGAGAGACTGGTGTATTTATCTTAGAAACAGAAACAGCTGGAAAACATGCCCAGCATTTATGATATAATAGTTTTCAAGACATGGTCCAGAAAGAGGGAGAAGAAGACGGTGCTCTAAGGGGATGTAACAAATGATGTTATGGCCAAGGTTGCTCCAGCTTCCTATCACAGGGCTAGCTGATCCTACAGTTGAGCACTGCTTTGATCACCGCCCCCCCCCCCCAAAAAAAAAAAAATCTAAGCAGCAAGGTAAATCAAGGCTAAGTCATTTCCAAGTAATCAGGTTTCATCCAGGTGGGTTCTGAGAACTCTCCAAGCTGGACACAGAGTTACAGAGTTGAGTATCTGGGAAGGTGAAGGTCTCTAGAATATCCAGAGTAAAAGCGAGAGAGAGAGAGAGAAAGAGAGAGAGAGAGAGAGAGAGAGAGAGAGAGAGAGAGAGAGAGAAGAGGAGTGAGGAGAGAGAGAGAGAGAGAGAGAGAGAGAGAGAGAGAGAGAGAACTAGGGAGCGGGGGAGGGGAAAGGAAAGAAGGAGGGAGAAGGAGATGCCCAAATATTCTACAGGGGGCTGGCCTCAGTAAGTAGAGATCAGCCATGCATGTGTCCAAGGAGCTAGTTATGAGCGTCCTAAGCTGAGACAGGCCTGAAACAAGGTCTGCCTCCATCAATTAGACTAGAAGTCCTCAGGATTCAGGGGTCATTTGGCAAAGTACACAAATGAGAACTTAGTAATTAGCCATACAGTGACTACTACATTGATCATACCTTAACACGCCTCAGAACAAAATCTCAAAGGACCACATAACTTTCAAACAACTTAACTAAATCCTGGATTATAGCTAAAGAAATATTTATAAGAATAAATAAAAATCTGGAGCTGGTGAGAAGGGTATGGCTGTCAAGCTACCCAACCTGAGTTTGTTTCCTGGGACCCATATGATGGAAGGAGAGAACTGACTCTTACAAGGTGTCCCCTGACCGCCACATGAGCCCAGTGACACAAGTTGCTCTTCTCACACACATACAAAATTTAATGCTTTTGAGAAAGAACAAAATCCACAATATCTAAGTCTTAAATTAAATCAGAGATTACCAGGCTTATAAATTAGCCAAATATGGAGATGAGCAGAGCAATCAAGTTAAATCTGTTAACCCTGTGACGTAAGCACTGTGACAAGAAAGAACATTAGTTATGAGAGTTGTGTTCCTTTACTCATAAAGATAGACAAGTCACAGAAAATCAAATTCACCAGTCAAGTGGGAAATCTAGAACTAGAAAGCGTTATTGAATTGAAAGTACTTGGAAAGAGGTTAGCTGCAGAAGAAACACCAGTGCACACTTAGACATGGCAACGGAGACCATCCAAAGGGAACAGAGCATCCACAAGCTGTGGGAATGCTTCCAGAACCCTGCTCCAAACCACTGCAGAGGAATGAATGCTTTTCCACAAGCCTGTGAGTCCAGCCTCAGTCTAGAATCAAAGCTGGACAAAGACACCTTCACAAAAGCTGTGCAATAACCCCACCCACAAATGGAGATACGAAACCCTAAATACTTTAGTAAGCTAAATTCAAATCTTCCTCACTGTTTCCTTCCCTTGCTCCAGCCCTCTTTCCTCCTTAAGCATGCTGCTTGACAATTCCAAAGGCTACACAACTGATTCAGTAACAATTGTGTGTAAGTGTTAAAATCACACAGCTAAGGAAAAAAAAAAAAAGCAGAGGCCCCACTCCAACAGAATAAAGAGAGGAAACCTATATACTTCTTGAAAAGCCGAACAAATTCAGAGTGAGAGCAAGCTAAGGTGAGGTTGCTTGGATGTGGGGCAGAGATTTCAGGCTGTAAAAAGGAGGGATCATGAGAAAACTTCTGGGGGTGATGGATATTTTGTTCTTAGATTTTAGTGGGTTTGAAAGTTTTAGACATGTATTCATGTCCCCAAATATATCAGATAATATGATTTAAATCTTTTAAGCTTAATGTGTATCAATTATACCTTGAGCAACTTTAAAGGTTTATTTATTTAATTTTATGTCTGTGCACCAGGTGCATTCCTGCTGCCAATGGAGGCCATAAGAGGGCGTTGGATACCCTGAACCTGGTGTGACATACAGTTGTAAGCCACCATATGAGTGCTGGGAATTAAACCTTAGTCCTCTGCAACAGCAGCCAGTGTTCTAAACTGCACATTTCCTGTCTCCAGCTCCAGATATATATATATTTTAAAGGAAATGTAATAAGCTTTCAATGGCTCAGCTAGAACCAAGCTGTATCCTCCATATCTTTAGGAACGGAGGGAAAATGTGTATGGGTGGGGAGGTCTCTTTCTTATTGTAAGGGTTTATGCTTCTCATGAATGCATCCATGTACCATATCAACAAGTATCCTAGATCCATTTCAAACATTTGGTCTCTACACAGTTAGAAAACCCTTGGGCAGCTGGCACAGAACTGTGACAAGACATTCTGAAACTCTTTCACAAATTGCAAGAGAGTCGGCTTGTTGGAAAGGTTCACACGGGAAGCCTCTTAGAGAAAATCCTCTCCTGGGTTCTTAGAGGCCAAGCTGAGGTGTTTTTATCTTATTTTGGGGTGTCTGGTAGTGTGTTGCCTTAAGTAACTGTCTAATTTGTGTTTATGCTCTTGACACGTGAAAACTATTAGAACTTGGGTGAATGAACACCCCTGGATGCCCCTTCCCTCAATAGTACAGAACACCAGCAACCACTTAATTCACTGATTTGAGATTTATTTATATAAGATAAGTCCTATCCCTCTTTTTTATTTCAAATCTTCCCCTTAGTGTATAGCAAGATCTGAAATGATTGTGTTTAGCTTTAGTTTGACACTACCCATATCACCTACTAGTTTCCATTTGGTCACAAAAAGCAAATGTCTTGCCAGCACCTCCCCCAGTAGTAAGGACAGCTGTAAGCCTAGAGAAGGCTTCCAGTGAAAGAAAGATTAACAGGCTTCAGGAATATCGCATACGTCAGGAATACTTAGGAAGCCATCATTTTAAGTGTGCTTGTTTAAGTTCTTATAACAAGGGCCTGACACTGATATGAAGTGACTGCCTCATCAAATTCTTGCCAACTTGTAAGGTGTAAGGAGAAAAGTGGCTGTGGCCAGTACTCTAAGTCCAGAATTCTCTCCATGTTCACTGTTTCAATCAAAGTCAAGCCAACTTTTTCCTTTTTTTTCCCAATTGCCAGGTAGAGTCATGCTAGGTTTAAGTTTAAAAAAAAAAAGCAAAAAATGCTCTGTCTGATCTCCCTCTTGGCCCCAGGAAATAGCCCCCTGGAAGGGTACTATGGACCATGGACCAGAAGATACAGTTAATAATAAATTACAAACAGGTCCATTGCTGCTATGGTAGACCCTGCATTTCTCCCCTCCAGCCCACATGCTCACTCACTGGCCCTCTCTACCCCATGGGCTTAATCGGCATCAAAGTGAAACAAATCCGATAAAACATTTCCCTGAGCTAGGAGCAAGTTCAATGGTTCATTCTCATTCATTCTCTTTCCCTTCTTCCTGCCAAGCAGCTGATCAGAGCTGACAGAGGAACAAAGGGAGAAGCTTTTCAGAGCTTCAATCCTTGTTCTCTGTTGTCCAACAAGAACCAAGACCCCAAAACTTACCGAGGCTTGATGACAAGTGTCATTTGAACAATGACACCTTGTTGATAGTCTTGGCTGCCTTCGTGGTGGCCATGCAATCTGGGACCGATGCCATGCTTTCCAGGTATGCTGAAAACTGCATACAGCAGGGGATACTAATGCATACACACAGGGAATACTAATTACATGCAGGAGGCTGAAGAGCCCTCAGTAGGTGACTTTCCTTTGACTGAGACGTTCTTAGGACTGTACTACAGTCTAAACTTTTGTGTCATGCCTTTCCTGCCTTCTCCAGAATCCCGTTCTCTTCAAAGACATTCCCTTTGAAACAGATTTTTTTGTATATTGGATTCTCCCTTCTCAGAGAACCCAAATGAATGAAAGTGGTCCCAAGCTGTCCACTGTCAGATGGGGACTTGAGGATTGTCTCATTCATTTTCTCTGTGTCCCAGGGGATATCATCCTAGATGGCATGAGGAGACAGAGATCAACCCTGGCATAAATAGGATGCCTGTCTGTTGAGCACCATTGATGACCTGGCAGAGAGGGAAAATATTTGCAGTATATAACTTACACATTTAAAAAGCATCTATGGAATGATACCTAAATTAGAAAAACAGGTAGAGAAATAAAAACAAGTTGAAAAAAATGGGAACATGGCTTGAGCCTGAAACACTTGGCTAAAATTTTCTCCGCAAGTGATAACAAAATATCACACACTGGGTGGCTTAAACATCAGAAATCTCATTTTCAGAGCCCACACTTCTGAGATGGAGCTTCTCTCCTTGGCTTGCCTTCTTGCCATGTCCTTTCACGGCTTTTCTTCTATAAATATGCTCCTGTGTGTCTCTATGCTCAGATTTCCTCTTACAAAGGCACACTCATATTAAAATCTCCCCTAATGGTCCCATTTTAATTTCCTCTTTTAAAACCTTATCTCTAATAGGGTTGTGTCCTGAAAAGCTGGGAGTTAAAACACAGGCCTTTGGAGGGCGCACAGGGAAAGCCATAACAGTTATTCAGTCGTCTACTTGGTAGTATGAGGAGTGTCCCAAGGGGGGAAGGAATCTAGTTCTGAAGTTAATAACCAAGGCCATGACTACTGACCAGTAGCTTGAGTGGAGAGAAAAGAAAGCTCACCAAAGGAATTCTGGGGTGCAAGCAGGAGGGAGTATTTTTAAAGCCACTCTTCACTTCATCCCACCAGAAAGTCTCAACCACGGAGTAGGCGCTGCACAACCACACAGACTTCACTATCTGACGAGGTGACATCAGCTTCCACGGTGAGCCACCACAGAGTAGAAGCTACCGTGGATAGCACAGCATGGACTTCTACTTCCGTAGGCCAGTCTGGGTGCCACCATCCTTGTCAATAACAGTCACAGACAATGGGCCCCACTGTTGGGGGGGTAACCATTTGTTAGCAAGTTGGCTTCCTGTGGCCCTTTCTATGCTAGAGAGCTAAGCATGTAGTCCTGTTTAGGGTTGACTGCTAGGAGATTCCATTTCCTGGCTGCAGGGCCTCTGCCATCAGGCTAAATGGGCTTATGGAATACCTGATCCACAGCCGTAGAATATCACACGTCATCCCGCCCACAGATGGTCATGAAGAGAACCATTTCCTTTCCAGGGAAGAGTGTTGGGGGAACTCTCATCCTTACAGCTGCCTAGGGTGGACAACATTTTCTATAAGTTGCTGAACTCTAAACTTGCTACTTCCTAACCTTCCTTTCTTCCTCTGACTGTCGGCAGTGACCAGCCTGTGGCACAGTGAGAAAGCTGTCTGCACTTGCTCCAGGTTCCTCTCTCTGGACTCTTTCACTAGAAATCCCTTGTTAGCACACGCTTCTTGGAGGACTGGAGTGAACACAAACCCTGTACCTGCTCTATGTGTCCTGAGCTTCCAGGATCCGGGGCTGCTAGACTTTGACCTCTGCCCTTTTATTACCCAGAGTGACCCTCCTTACAAGGCTAACTGTGACTATGCCAGATGCATCAGTGGAGCTGAATGCCCCCTTTCTTTAAAGAGCAGGCAGTAAGATAACTACAGGGCTCGGATCACCTGATGGCTTACTGAGGTCACAGATCCCTACTGGCATGCCTTGTTACAGTTAAACTTTTGGCCTAGGGGAGATTAAAACATGTACTAATGGACACATTCAACTTACTTTTAAAAACTGGATTTTGTGATAGTAGCAGTTAGAGTCTTAGACATTAATCCTCCATGACATCATATTTCAGGGTTTGATAATGCGTTCCAAATGTTATGGGTCTTGAGTTTCAATGAGGCCTGAGCTGATAGTTTCCCTTCTAGGAAAACCAGAATACTAAAGTGTCTCCTTGTTACATTTTCTGTATTTTAAAGATGTTTCACTTAAGGAAAATAAACACCCAGTGGTATTAAGCATCAATCAACGGAGTCATAAAACATGTGTAGTCGCCGTATTTGCTGCACTGATGAGCTGTCAATTAATGTGACTCTAGCTAACCTCAAATGTTTGAGGGTTTCCAAAGAACACCGTTTTGCCCAATTGGCTATAAGAAATGATTCCTGACTCTTTTTGTTATTTTCTAAACAGAGCTGTCTGCAGTAGCAGACAAACGATAAACCCTTTTCTTTATATATTCCTGAAAGCATACTCCATCAAATTTACATTTCTTATGCAACTCTTGTTTACCAATTTTCCTGTTTCTTTTTCCTTCCTCTTTTTTTTTTTTTTTTTTTTTTTTTGCCTTGCACATTCCAGGTACTTGCTCTACCCCTTTCTACCACTGAGGTATACCCCTGCATCTTTGTGGCTCTTGAGGTCTCCAAAGAAGAATTTGTTCTTGAGAGCAGAGGGTGGTTATGCTTCTTTGTGATTCTGGTGTCATGAACAAGACAGGGACCAGGAACCAGGAAGTTAGTTTTGTTTCGTGTGTGTGTGTGTGTGTGTGTGTGTGTGTGTGTATGTGTGTGTATGTATGTGTGTGTGTTCTTTAATACATATTTGTTTATTTTGGTTTATTTTAAAATAAAATAATCAGTGGGATGAAAGAAGTCTTTATGGTCTACTTACACATCCACAAAGCAGAACATTTTAAAATAGCTTTCTCCTTCATGCTATCTTTCTCTTTATCTACACTTTATTGAGGTTTCTACATACAGGAAAGAAAGCCTGGCAGATAAAAAGTTTGGGGGTTGATTTTTGTTTAAAACTGAAGAGCACACTTTCCCACCCTGTGTTTGAAGAAAGTGAGCAGAATACAATTCTACTGAGGCAGTTAGTTTTAAGTGTCTGGGTCCTGCCTGTCTCTTAGGTGCTTTTTGCCTCTTGCAAAAAGATCATGCTGTGAAGTGTGTGGACAGCAGAGCTAGACTGTTGTTATCTGTGGGAATTTTGCACAGAGAGAAAATGAACTAAGTTAAAAAGTGCCCACAAGCTTTTGACTCTTCAAATAATTGTATTGATATTAAGCCAAGGCCTAGTATCCCTGAAAGCATAGTGTCTGCTTCACTGTACATCTCTGTCATGTTGTCTTCTGATCAAAATAATGCTAGAAGGTCACTCCCTTGATCTGGTTAGCGTCAAGATAAGGTCAGGCGTTAATTAATGTTGAATTACCAAAGAATTCCTATGGAAATGCATATGACATCTACATTATAGCCATAATTAGCTAATTAACCAATCAATTATGATGATTAATGTGATCATAATGAATGTATGGCAAATGGTTATTAATTCCTAGCATTTCCAACATGAATACATTAATCACCGTTGACTCTGTGTTATAACGTAGGTGCCTGACTGCCATTCTGAACTCTCGGTGTGACATAATAACTTATGTCCGCTCAGAACTTTTACAATCTATCAAGCACCTGGTCACAGATTATCTTTTTTTTTTCTTTTACAATAAACCTATGAATCACTTAAAGGAAAGTGGATGAGTAATGCCACATTATTCATGATTTTTCTTTCCCTAAATTAGTTAGCTGTAGTCAATGATAGTCCCCAAATATTAAATAGAAAATTCCAGAACACGTTAATAGTTGTTAAGTTGAACTCAATTCTGAGTAGTGGGATGAAATCTTTGCCATTCCACTCTGCCCTCCCAAGCTTGGAAATTGCCTCTTGGTCAGCATGTCCATGATGTATATGTTAATGCATTTAGCCATTTAATGACTGTCTCAGTTAGGAGATCAGCTACCACAGCTCCACAGTGCTTGTATTCAAGGCCTTCTTATTTCACTTGATTTTAACGACCTTAAATCACAAGAGTAGTGACATTGGCCACTTTATTACAGTATGCATAGTATTATAATTACATTATTGCTGTTATTTGTCTCTTGCTGTTTTCTAATTTATAAATTTAAATTTAACATAGTAATTGTATATTGCAAAGTCAGTCTTATGGTGTTCAGTACAGCTAAAGCTTCAGGTATTCAGTAGAGCCTTAGGACCTATACTTCAAGGACAAGGCTAGGGGAGAAGGCTGCTATACTGTTAATATTGCTTCCATTTCACAAATAGTAACGTTGAGTTTCAAAGAGACTGGAAAGTGTCCCCCCCTTTCTATTTCTCCCTTTGACTAGCCCTTCCTATGATTATAGTTGATCTTTATGGTTTTAGACATGCATACTTCGATTAGGGCTTCCCCACTGCTCCACAGGTCTTTTTCTGCATGGAAGTTTTGCTGTTTACTTCAGGATAACGATAGAACAGTTAGAGCAGAGATTGAGGGAATAACTCAACCAAAGCCTGGTCCAACCAAAGACCCACCCTCTCTATGGGAGAGTGCCAACCCCTGACACTGTGAACGATACTCTGCTAAACTTGCAGACAGGAGCCTGTTAAAGTTGTCCTCTGAGAGGCTCTACCCAGCAGAGCCTCAAAACAAATGCTGAGGGCTCAGGCCAAACATTAGGCAATGCTTAGGGGAGTCTTGTGGAAAAGTGGGAGGAAAGAAAAAAGGACCTGGAGGTGACAGGAGCTCCTCCGCAAGAAGACCAGCAGAGCCTACTAATCAGAGCCAGAGGGGCTTGCTGAGACTGAAGCATCAACCAAGAACCATGTAGGAACTGGAACTAGGCCCCCTACAAAGGTGTAGCAGATGGGCAGTTTAGGCTTCATGTGAGTCCTCTAGTAAAGGAAGTGGGGACTGCATCGAACAAGGATTCTTTTGACAGCTGTTTGATCACTTTCCCCTGGCAGGACTGCCTTGCCAGACCGCAGGGGAAAAGGACATACTCAATCCTGAGGCAACTTGATGAGCTGGGATGGAAGCAAAAGGTACCTCCCCTTTTCTGAGGAATAGGGGAGGGTGGAGGGTGGAAGGTGGGTGGAGGGATGATGTGTGGAACTGGCAGAGGAGGAGGGATGAGGTTACAACCAGGATATAAACTAAATAAAAATTAAATAAATTAAAAAAAATAGTCAGTGTGCCATTATAGCAGAGATGTGATGGGAAGGAACTGTCACCTTACAGCTGAGGGTGAGAAATGCTGAGTCACCTGGAGAGAAAAGACTTGGGGAGGGGACACTGCCACTGTTCCCGCTGTGTGGCTATATGAGGGAGCAGGTAGAGACCTGGTGCATTGTTTTTCCTCTCTCACAAACCACACTGAGTGCAGTTTCCAGGGCATGGAAGCCGGCAGCAAGCATGGCTGTTAAATTAAATATATATCAAAACATAATCCTAATTCATACCAAGCACCCAATCCAAATAAACCAAAAGTCTCCTAAAATTCTATACCAGAACTTGTCCATCACACCCCCTCCCTGCTTCTATCATGTATAAGCAAAGTTATGTTCATTGAGTCTTAGAAACATTTAGTTTGGGAGTGTGCTATGGAAGCATTGTTCATGGAACCCCGCAGACTCAGCTGGCCGTGGAAACATCTGTGGCAGGATCGAAATGGCTATATGGCCCCAATTTGGGTATCTTGCTTTAGCCTAATGTCTGGTTTTGATGAAAGGCATATGTTATGTTCAAAGACCCCTGCTCAGCTCAGCCTCTGTATGCCCTCATGTAATTAGTTTGTTTAAACTGTGTCTGATTATGTCAGGTCTTGACTGTGGCCCTAAGTACAAGGTTGTAATAGGATATTCCTATTAAACAGATGTCAGGCTTTAATGGATATGTTTTGAAAAATCAATTGGAATTAAACTTTCAATAACTACTGTAGAACAAGAAAAAAAAAGTATCCCCTACACTAAACAAATCAATGTGGCCTCTTATTGGTTTTCTGTTTTTAAGAAATATTTTGTTTTATTCTTTGACAATTTTATGTATGTATATATTGTATTTTGATCATATTCATCCCGCAGCTATCAACTAGCCTCTTTTATCTTCCATGAAGAGACCCTTCCCTTTCTCCCCAATGCATTCAGCAAGTGCTTTCATGTCATAAAGTATACTCATTGAGTAGTTGAGTATAATTAGGATTGCTAATGTGTACAAGAATATGGAGTTATTTACTAGTTCATGGGCAACTGACCAGTGGTTACATAGCTTAAGAACAGTGGCTCTTCCTCCCCTAGCAACCATTATTGGCCTCAGCTAATGGGTGAACCTGCCCCATCAGCCTCCTCCCCCCCCATGCTGGAATATTGAGAGGTTTGATCTTATGCAAATCTTGTGTGGTCACCATCACTGCTGTGAATTCATGAGTGCAAAGGTGATGGTCATGTCCAGGAGACAGAATTTCACAGCACTCCTCCCCATGCACTGGATTTTGGCTCCTACATCATTTCTGCCTTATCTTCTGTTATGTTCTATGAGCCTTGGGAAAGCAGTGTTTACCAAGATGTGTGTCAGAATTAATCAGAAGAATTTTAACAATTTCAGTTCCTAGTCTCCCAGTCACCAGGTAGTTTGATTTGGTGTAGAACTTAGGCAACTGTATTTTTAAACTTCCTTTGAATTTGATGATGGTGGACTAATTCTGACAGTTATAAGCATGGAAACAATCAGGTATCCTCAGTTAGAGACAATCAGATGTGGTTATTTTTTTAAAAATCAATTAATTACTACTATAAAGTGCTATTTTAATACATTCACTTATTGCTCACCAATAAGTGGGGGTTCAATCTGCACTTTTCTTCTTCATTTTTGTTAGTTTTTTTTTTTTTTTTAACCTGAGCACCTGGTAAGTTATCAGATCAGATTACATCAGTCTACAAAAGTCTATAAAGGTGTGTCTTCCTAAGACACACTTCTGCTATTAAAAATGTTTTCTATTTATTTGAGAATGATGAGACCAAATGTTTGTTCAATGTCTGGTCCATACCATTTGTGCCTGGTCTATTTGCCTTTTCCATTCCGTGTCTCTTAGGAACCCCGAGAAGTAAGCAGTGTTATCTCCATTTTACAGGCTGCAACACTGAGTTCAAAGAGCTTAAAACATCTGTTGACTGTAGTTCGAATAGCAAATTGCAGGGGTGAGGAGACAATGTACATATAAAAATAAATTGATAAGTCAATAAATAGGTAAATAAATGAAAGAAGAGACATCAGTAGACCAATAAGCCAATCCTGTTGAGGAAATAAAGAATTAATAAGATGAGCTAGTATTTCTAGCTCTACTGTATATTGATGAGAAAATGAGTTGAAGGACATTTCTGTCCATTTATTCAACCAACCCAAGGATCCCACACAATTCTGATCCAGCAGTGCTCAGGTAGAGAGCATCAGAGTGTGCGTGTAGAAGGAACTGAGATAATTCCCAGCTATCAGCTAGGCTTAGAATTAAGTTACTTACAAAGTCAATAGGGCAGCAGAAGACTTTCAGAAGTGTTGTAACTTAATTCTGAAATGTAGCCCCGTCACCCCAGAGTAATCTGCAACCTTAACCCTGCTCAGTAACGACACCTCCAAAGCCCACCTCTGCCTCATGGATGACCTCCCCAGCTCTGCTTTCCCTTCTTCAGTCCCATCACTACAGTTTGACGTCAGTCTTCTTGTTGAATTAACGTCTTCTGACCTGTGCCTCATCATTGACTCAGCCTGCATTCTGAGCAGCTTTAACTCTCTTCTACAGTTTGAACAATGAGGGCCTATGATGGCCGCTGTGTTCCACGGTCCCCAAGGCTACATTCTTTAGAATGGACTTCAAGGCCTCATTGTTACCTTGTTCAAATGTCAGTTTTTCTTTGTTGATGGCATCTGAAGAAGGAAGAAATATTGAAAAGCTATTTAGAATGAATGCAGACAAAATTTGCATAGTTGTTTTGGGGAGAAGTATAACGCTCAAATCCAAATGTAACCGGAAAGATTGCAATAATGATCACGTTTTACATTTAAATGCATAGGTTCATGCACTGGCCTACCATTCAACTGTGTTCTAGGCGCTAGAAGAATGAAGCTTAACATCAGCAGCACATCTGGAAAATATTCAGACTTGAAATGACATCAGTGAAATAAAGTGGCCCTTGCACTGGCTCACTTTGGGGAAAGACTGTGCAGAAATCTCAAGGCACTTGGGTCCTTGTGTTTGGGATTAGCAGTCACAGTGCAGATGATTCAGAGAGATCAAAAGGCCCAGAGATGGGCTGCTGGAGAGGAGAAGAGAATGTTCCACAGTCATATCTGAGAACATCTTACAGGAGTGGGACACTATAAAGGATCCTTCTCAACCAGTTATTCACAGAACAACATATAGAAGTAGAACTAACCCCTAAGAAAATGGACCAGAGGTGAACTCCAAGGGTAGTGGTCATGTTCTGGCAAACTGCTAATGAATTTAAGGGAGAGCTTGCTCAGGACGGGGATTGTCTTCTTGTGACATAGCAGGGCAGAACTTTGCACTGAGTAACACTAATTATGCTGTATGTATTACATCTACCAGCTGTTATTCTTAGCTCAAAAAGGGTTGTTCAAAGTAAAGGAAGGCTTGTCTGATATTTGGAGTGACAACCAAAAGTAAGTACATTAAAAAAGAACCAAGGGAACATTTTTAGCAATGCCATCTTTTCCCATAAAGGACCAGATAAATAGTCTCATCTTTATGAGCCAGCTAGTCTCTGTCCCAGATATGTAAGACTGGCCACTGTGCCCATGGGTAAGTATGAAAAGAGCAGAGACAGATAATAAGTAGGTGTGTCAGGTTCTAATAAAACCCAGCTTGTGTGGAGTAGCAACAGGAGGAAATTGGTCCACAGACCCAAGTATGCCAAATCCCGTTTCAACAGATTTTGAGATTGTTTGAATCTGTTGAAAATCTGTTTCATCAGATTTTAGCACTTAAATGAGCTTCAGAGGAGGATACAATAATAAATCCAGATTATCTTCATAGATAATAGAAACTACTGAGGCTCTCAGAAAGGTTTAGAGCAAACCTTCCTCTACAGACAAGGAAACTGAGCTCCCTCCAAACTATGGTGCTCATTCAAAAACAGAACTACGGATTAATAGTCTTTGTATGCAGACTGTGGCCACATCTGCTGGTCATTTCATGTCTCTCTGCATTCTGAAAATAAAGATACGGTTTCTGACAAAAGTTTCCCGACCTTTGTGCCTTTGATTACAGCCAGTTTCTACCTAATTCTGGCTTTCCTGTGAGGTGTGTGAGCCCGCTCCTCTCTTAGACTAACGTGCACATTATGAATTCACTGTCAGTGTCAGCAGGCTAACTTTTCCAATTTCACAAATGTCTCTTCTTTCAGGAGCTGAAAATGTTCTCAAAACTGTCCTGAAAGCAAGTAATGCTTTCGGTGGTTGTCACCTCTGTGAGGAACATGCTGCAACTTTGCTTTCTGACTTCATTCTCCTGGTGACATTTTTCACACAGCCTCTGACAGAGACAGCAATTATAAAGACATCCAGGTTGGCGTTCAAGGATTCTTGAAGTTAACAAATTGTCCGGGGATAAATGACAATGAAGTTGGCAGCCTCTGCATTGCTCATGAAAATGTGTGTATGAGGGGATCAAACAAGCCCTGTGATGAAGCTACACTCATCTTGGTGGGGGCCAGTTAAAGTCACCCCAGGACTGCCTTCTTTGAGAGGTATAATCTGGCCCAGAGCATACAGGATCTGGACTCCCTGACATATTTGAAGGGTCAGAGAAAAACAATGAAAATACATACTCCAGCACAATACAGTTTCTTGACTGGCTCTCGGCACTCACATACAAGAAAGATGTTTGATCAAGTCTAATTCTTGCCCTGCCTCTGGGAATTCAAGGGCAAACTGAGCCTAAAATAATAGGCAAAGTGTCGATCTACTTAAGAAAGAACTTTCTTATGGTTAGGCCCAGTGGCAGACACCTGCAATCCCAGCACTCAGGGAGGCAGAGGCAGGAGGGACTCTGGGAGTTCAAGGCCAACCGGTCTACAAATTGAGTCTAGGACAGTTAAGGCTACACAGAAACCCTGTCTTGAAAAAGAAAAAGAAAAAGAAAAAGAAAAATTTAAGGTAGGACGTGGCAGTAAAGGAGAACACACAGTGGATAACAGTACACTGAAGCACTCCTGTGCCTCCCAGGTTGGTCTCAGGTTGAAGAAGCCATGTTTTTATTGAAGAGAAAGGTTGAGTTGCCAACCTTTTGGTCTCCTTCCATTGCTCTTTCATCTATCTTGAGTTTAGGGCCTATGCTGTGTGTGTTGCTATGTAAATCCACTTTACAGAGAAGTAAATAAGGAAATGGAGATGCTCAGAATTTTTCTGGAGTCTTACCACCAGAGGATATTATGAATAAGCCTTGAATATTGGAGACCACAGACAGCCTGTGTTGGTCTTTACTTGGCTTAGATCAGGGGCTGGACTGGAAAGATGTACAAACTCCTAAGTCGTTGATCTCACCACCACAACCCTTTTATTTCTTCTGATAGTATAATAGTTCTTTAGGGTCATAACTGAAGGGGCCTTCGAAGATCTCATAAAGATGGCGAAAATTCGTAAGGGATTTCTTGAGTTTTCTCACTCAGTTCGTTAGCTATCCTTCTGAACACAGAAGGTTTGTGGCATTCATTCCTCCCATTTAGATATCTGATCCTTGGTCAATTGGAAATATAAGCGAATTCTGCTAACCAGTTGGAAAGGGAGTGGTGTTAGGACAGACTGAGCAGAGAGGGGAGGATGTCCAGCAGTGAAGCCAGTGGCAGCTCATGGGAGTCTCAGTATTTGTGAGGGGCTTGCTAGGCTTGGGATGAGGTATCTTACTAGGGTGCCAGGTTTAATCATGCTTACTTTGGAGGCAAGTGTCACAGTTATGGAGCCCAGGGATAATCAGAATAGGGCCAGGATTCAAACCAAGTTCTCCAGCCTCGGAGTCAACAGCCAAGATAACGTGCAGCTGGGTCTTCATGTTTGACTAGAGAAGACCCAGGGGCATTTACCACTTTTCCAGAAATCAGTATTAGCTAGTGGCAATGAGGGTGTCATAAGCCATCATGAAGCTCCATTTGGTGGAAGACAGAGTTAGTTGATTACAAATTATCTTTGTCATAAGGAAGCTATGAGTCATCTTTGTCATAAGGGAGCTTTGTCATAAGGGAGCTAGAGTGATTAGGCTGTTTGAAAACGATACAAGAGTATATATATTTTTGTTAAATATTTAGTTCCTGACCCAGGGCCTGCCACTAAAAAAAAAAAAAAAAAAATACTCAGTGTTAATCCTGAGTACATACTGACAATCACTCAGTGTGTCAGCTTTGATTTTTCTACCACCATTTCCCTAGCCTCAGAGAGTATATACCCAATTTTTCGAGAGTCCCCCAACACCACAGTTAAAACACAATGTTTTTACTGTGATTCCCAGGCTATCTACCTCTTCTTCCTCTGGTGTCAATCTATAACCAGCCTTTAAACCATTACTTAGCTCCTTTCAACAGGTCCCAAGGCCTGCCAGCTCTACCTGTTTGCTCTGCTGTCTCCATCTGGGAGTGAGCCCAGCCATTTTTCTCTCTGTTCCTACTGCTGGGTTGCTAAATATTCAGGAAAAATGTCGCACGGTGTAGAAATGGCAGATTTTGTGAATATGTAATTCTAGTCTGTCTATGATCCTGAACTTTGAGGTAACATAAGCAGGTGTGAGGAGGATGTGGGATAAGATACAGAATGCTTTATTGGTGTACTTGAGGGTTGTATATAGGTGGTGAATTTACTGTTTTGTTTTAATGGATGACATCACCCTGTGGAAGGATTAGTAATGCTCAGATGGGCAGATCTTGTTCCTAGAGTTTCTGACTCATGAGGCTGGGCATGGACTAACTGTCTGCATGTCCAACAGGCTCCCAGCAATGCTGCTTCTGCTGCTGATGTTCTGTACGGTTTCACTTTCTTTCCTGCTGTCTTTGGTAAACAGGGCTTCCTCTCCTTTCTGGACGCTCTCTCCAGTCAGGGACACTGAGAACTTCTCCCCAAAGGACAGATGAAAGGTTCCCTATGTCCAGGCTATGAACTCAGTCTTACTGATTCAACAGCAAACAGCTGACTTAGACCTCAGCCTTGTAGAATTTCAGCTGCGTGTAGGAATGAGAAGAATTGTGATTAATTCTGAATTAGATGAAAATGTTGCTAACAAGCTAATAAAAGGGAAAACACTAGGCATTATCTACAAGATGCTGGAATATAAAGGAAGATGCTTAAGCACCCAGATAAACAATCAAACAAGCTCTGCAGTATTGGGACAACTAGAAAGAATCTGCTTTCTTTACAGCCCAACAATGCATCTTTTCTTTTGTGAACCAATCCGCAGTGCTTTGTGGATGTCAACTTGTTATCCACCTAATAGAGTTGTCTGCATCTCAGTTTCACATTCTTTGTGAAATATTTCAAGGAGACTCAACCAAAACATAGAGTGATGAAAAAAAATCCAGGAAGGTCGGCTGGAAGATACAGTCATCACTCTTGTCAACTCTTAAATTATTTGATCTTTTAGAAGCTTTTGCTCAGATAGAAAACTCTGAACTCTGCAGACTTGTCCCCCAAAGAGACCAGTGCAGGTGGAGGCAGCAGAAAACCAGCTTGAGGGGTTTCCCTGCAGCAGCCCAGAAAGCACTTGTGAATGTGGCAGGAAATGAGATCTTAAGTCAGTGCATAAAACAATCAAATCCATCAGAGCCTGGGAATGGCCCCTCATAACTCAGGGATTGTCATAGCCCTTTGTGTGCACAGAGGCACTTGGAGAAGGAATGACGAACTGAGTTGAGAGTCTGCTAAATCCATTCTGGCAGCCAGGAGGAATATGTTTCCAAAGCCAAGTCACATCATTTTCCTTGAGCTCATTTGACTGCAGGCGAAGAAGCTATTGCAGAAAACAAAGAAGGTGAGGGTGGGGGTGCTGGTGTAATGAATATTAATGAAATTAATTCCTCTGGTTTTGGGTTTGAGCTGATCCTGGTATGAAGAGAAGGAAGATAAAGAACAGATTTAAACTGATTATTCCAAGAGGGGCAGTCTTGGCCACCTATTCCTCATACATGTTAGCTGTCTGTCCACTGGGCACATGTCCACTACTGCTCTGACAAAGTTCAACAACTGCACCCACCCCCTTTCCCCAGTGACAGCAAAATAGGTTGCAGCATGTATGAGCTGCTGTGACTGTTCCAGAATTAACTCTCTGTTATATGTGAATGGATCAGGCAAAGCATCTCAGCAGACAGAGTTACCTGACAACACCTCCCTCCCTTTGGCAGACATCAACTGACCCTCCTTGATGTACGGGTGGCCTTGAGGTTTGTTTAAAGATGATGCCCTAGAGATATGGTTTACCAAGTACCCACCATGTCTTCATTTTGCCCATTTCCCCCCCATTTTGCCCATTTCCCTGTTTCCCTCATGCCTGTTTATCTGTGGTCTTTCCAAATAAAGGTGTAAACTCTTAACTCATGGGTCCTATGAATGTGACCTTATTTGGAGACAACCATTTCAGGTGTAATTAAATTAAGACACCATTATACTGACATAGGTTAAATGCCAGAAGTAATAGTTGGTATTCTTATAAGATCAGAGAAAAAAATGACAACAAAATCTAGACAAAGAGTGGAGATGATCACTTGGCCATGGAGCTAGGAATCAGAGTAATGGAGTATAGTCCAAGAAATGCTAGAGACTGTTGGCAACCACCCAAAGGCAGAAAAAGCAAGAGGATGGTGTTCCTTTGAAATGTCGGATTTCCCCCTCTTGTCACTTTTGACTTCAGACAAAAGCATCTCCTGAACTATGAGGGGATTACATTTCTGTTGTTCTAATTGCTTAGTGTGTTCTTGAGGCTCCAGGATGCTGCTACAGCCTCTAAGCTTGATGCTCAGCTCAGGGTACCCAGTAGGATCTAGAAAGGGCTGCAAAGATGACCTCTAACGTTTCTCTGCCTTCTGCTTTGTTGTTGCTGTTGTTGTTGTTCAACTCTTCTGCATTCAGTTCTGAGTGAAGAGGCTCATTCTGAACTCTCCACGATGGGCTGCTAGCATGGAACATACCTTCTAAATTTCCTTCTGGGGCTGTGGTGATGCCTCACAGAGGCAGGGCTTTTCCTTACCAGTCAAGGCCTCACAACCATGTGTAGACTGGGTTAAAGATGGGCCCTGAGGAAAGACTAATTTGTCTTTCCCACAGAAACGGCTTACTGATATCTTTGGTTGGGGTGATACCAAGACCACAAAGATAGAATGTGGGGTTCAAGACATGATTCAGTGGTTAAGAGCATGCTCTGCTCTTGCAGATGTGAGAAACGATTTTTTTTATATCAAAAGTAGTTATTAGCCTGACAAGATTCTGAATTGTCTGAATACCCCTTCTTCTCATTTGTGGCAGATTATAAAGATTATAAAGTCCAAGTCATATCAATGGGATGAGACACTCTCACTAACTGTGTTAAAAATAAAAGACAGAGGCCATCTTGGTCAAGTATGCTAACTAGCCTGGGTTGGGTTTTGTCATTGTTTTCTTGTTGTTGTTTTGTTTTGCTTGTTTGTTTTTTTCAAAAATAAAGTGCCTTGCTAAATGACTTTTTGCTTTGTTCAAATTTCCCTTTAGACATCACTGAGGGTGAGTTCCCAAGCCAGATGAGGGACAGTGGAGCACTGCCCATACCCTGGACAGCTCTCAGAGAGCACAGCAGAAGAGGGACTGCTCCCTACCCAAATCAGGCTTGGGCCTGCTCAGTCCCATAGAAACAAAGGTCAAGCCATGATAAATCCAGTTAGGCTTTTCAGAAATCATGTGACTTGCAGTCTGCTAATCTAACTGATAAGCTCAGAAAGACCCTGCCTCTTTCCACAAGCTTTGGTATTTGAATTGATGTGTCATTAATGTTTGCTTGTCTTCAGTCAGGTCCATATACACAGATTAGGTACATCTCCTCTCTTGTTCTTTTGCCTTCCCCTCCCCTTGTCTTGCGCTATATAAGCTTGCCCCCATTTTCTATAAATGAGTTGTCCTCCAACTGTCTCACTGGTCATTCATACCCGCCATAATCACCACTGCTGGGAGACCCTGCTCTCCAGCTCCTCCACACCCTGAGGCACAGAGGGCATCGGTTCTGTTCTCAGCAGCGGTTCAGGTGCCAGTTCAGTCCAATTGCCTCTAACTCCAGCTCCAGAGTTTTTGACAACTCTGTCCTCCACCAGTGCCTGCACTTGTGTGCCCTCTACATGTATACATAAAGTAAATTTCCAAAAATAAAAAAATAATGTTCAAGATCCAAAAGAACCATTTTTGGAATTACAGATAACCAAGCTGGGATCACTCTGATTTTTCTCCCATTTTCAGATTATACTAACACAAGTTTCCAATAAACTCTATGGCATTTTTACCAAGATCTACCACATATATTTACACTTTGACCTAATAACTGCATCTTCAAACAACCCAAAATGAAGATGCCCCAATGGTGAAAAGACAGAAAGGAGCCTGGCAATAGAGAAGTGGCTTAGTGGATTTGTGTCTATGTTTGTAATAATAACATGAAAATGCTTCAAAGGGTGACATTAAACATGATAGAGTAACACTAAAATGTCTTAATATGATGTGAAGTGAGTGGAACATGTTTTAAAAATTACATACTATGATAACAATTACATTGATTGTGTTGACTAGAAAAAAATATCCACCAATATAGGTATTGCATTTGAGTGTAGGACAACCCTTCCTATTATTGCTTGTGAATCCTGATATAATGAATTTTTGAAATTTAAATGTTGTAGAGGCAGATCCTCAGGAATATTTATTTATGTGTTTAAAAATGAAAAGACCAATCATTTAAATACAACCACAAATTCAAAGCCAGTTGCTATTTTATACATCTATGTGATGAACTTTTCTTATTTCATGTCATATTTAAGGAAATTACATTTATTTTAAAGGGAGAAGAACAACCTTATTAACAAAATGAAAGTAACTCAGCAAGGCAATTTCTTTTGGGAAAAACAAACAAACAAACAAACAAACAAAAAAACAAAAGCTGTTCAGGAACCTGAACTTGGTCTCACTAGAGTACACAAGGCCAAGATGGCCTTCGTCTTTTATTCCTAATGCAGATGATAACTGTGACTCCTTGCATTGGTGGGAGCTTAATTTCACAATCCTATGGGTCTATTGTTGTGAAGGGAATGCAAAGGTTTAAGGAATATGGCCTCTTGTGAGGAGAACTACTTTTGATAGAAAAAAAAAGTTTCTCACACTTTATAATCACTGGCTTCCACTCATCTGTTCTAGGGCCTGTGCTTCTACAAATAAAGATTTATTGGAACACAGTCATGTCCATTTACTTTAGGTTGCATCTCAGTGGTTGGGTAGAGCAGATTTTAGAGCTCCAAAGCTCAAAATATTTCACCTCTGGTTCTATAAGAATGTTTGCCTATCCCTTCTTCAAAACATTGTCCAACTCTAATTTAAAATTACCTTCTTATGACTTCCAAGGTGCTTCCAGTAGGAAAAACCTGTTTGAGCTTTTGGAATAGGCATTTGGCCATGAATGAATCCATAGATACAGACTTTGACATTTCTACTCTGGAGTACGTGACATAACTTAGTCTGCATTTGGTTGTAGTATATTACACAAGGGTGGAAATTTATGGCTCTGTCTTTTGAAGATTTGGATGAGGCTGTTCAGGCCCCTGTCACTTCCTCCCGTCCTATTCAAATATATTCTGCTTAACTCCCACTCCCACTCCCTCGGGTTACCTCCATCCTCCTCATTAAAACAAAGGTTGAGGTAGTGGAGCCATTGCTAGTATCCACTCCAACAGACACAATTGAATTTGATTAGCAGTACAGCAGGAAGGTGGCTGCTTCAGAGACAGCTTTTGTCTTACCCAAAAGCAATTCAAGTTCATTAAAATCACAATTATCTGACTCTTAATTAGGTGAGATGATAATTTAATTAACAATGCCCACTTAATTGTCAGTGGCAGGGAACTGAAACAAGGAGGCTCCATGGTGACTAAAGCAGCTTTCCCTGAAATACAGTAGATTGCTTTTTGAAATAGCCAGCTCAATACATTCTGTGTGCCTACTTAACAACACAGGGACCTAAGAAAAGGAAACTCGGCTCCGTTTAGAAAGTCAGATTCTGATCTGGACCAGTGATGCTGAAAAACTTGCCACGAAATATCTAAAATGAAGAGCCTAGATCAGCTTGTTGAATCCTTTCCTTCACTCATTTATCCAACCTCTCTCTCCTTCTTTCCCTCCCTCCCTTAATAATCTAATTATCCCCTCTCTTTGGACATGCACTAAAAACTGATGCTTGTTCTATTAAGTATAATGTAGGCGAGAGAAGTATAATGTTTTATGGGTTATCAAGATGAGTATGAAGGTTAATCTTATTGTCAGCTTGACTGGGATGAGATATATACTTTGGGGTGTGTCTGTGTGTGTGTTTTCAGAGATGTTCGGTCTGTGAGTTAGCAAACTGATCTGAGGAGAGAAGACCTACCATTGAGGTTGGAAAGTCAGGTCAAAAGTGTGTGACTTGGGCTGGAAGATGGTTTAGTGGGTGAAAATGTCCAGCTGTGCAAGTGTGAGGACATGAGTTAGGATACCCAGCTCCTTCACCAAACCAAAACAATAGTGTGGGCATGACTGTGCATACATCTGTGACACCAGCATGGCTTGAGAGGATGGAGCAGGAGACAGCAGGATCCCTGGAGCTTTCTACTGCCAGTCTAGCTCCAGATTCAGTGAGAGACACTATCTCAAGGAAAGTGATAGGATAAGATGCCCAGTGTCCTCTTCTGGCCTCCATCCATGCATGCATAAACATGTGTACCCCACATACATACCACATAGACACATAAACACACACACACCCACACACACACCCACACACGCATGCACACAACCACATGTTTGAGTGAATCATAGGAAGGTTAATCCAGAACTCAACAACAAAAATACTACCCCTTGGACAACCCCAGATCATCACTTTGATTGTACACTACTCCCCAATAAACAGGAAAGAAAAACCTAGTAGATTTCCATTGAGATCTGTGAGACTCCACAAAGCCCTACTGTGTTAATGCATATGGACTAAATCTCATGCATCTGGTCATAGGATTGCATATGGGTAGTGAACATAATCTAGAGATGTTAGTCATCCACATCAGTCAAAAGCAAAGCATAACCCATCAGACAACCCTCCTTTCTCTTTTATAATTAAAAGCCGCTGGACCTGGAAAAGAGGTGTTTTGAGCTGCATGCTTGCTGGCAACTGCTCCTGGCTCCTATCCTGTTGGGTAAACTTTTGGCCTTTACTTTATTTTTTCACTTCTGCTTTTCTGACCCTAACTCAAGTCTTTCATAGATATCCAAAAGTCCTGGACATTTTTTCACAGACTATCTCCTCAAGATCCCTTTATAGTGAAAGCGTTAATATGGCCAGTACTACCAATATGGATGTCCAGATGGAGCAAAAGTAGGTGTAGGCAGGGGAGATGGCTCAGTGGGTAAGAGGGCTTGCTGTACAAACATTAGGACCTGAATTTGAATACCCAACACCCACAGAAAAGGTGTACATAGCTACATTTCAGCAGTAGAGGGGAGTGGGCAGTAAAGATAGGTGGATTCAGAAAGCCCTCTGGATATCCATCCTATGTGAAAGTATTTCTGGTTCAGTGAGAGACCTGTCCTAAGACAAGGAAGCAGGGAATGATAGAGGAAGACAGTAGACAGCTTCCTCCTCTGGCCTCTGCACGCACATTCACAGGCTTGCATATCCTTCACTGCAGGCACAGACACTACATAAGCAGACATAGACACATAGACACAGACATACATAGACACACAGACAGACAGAGAGACACACAGGCACACACAAAAATGGAAGGAAAGAGCTTTTGTCCAATTCTTGGGTTGGCTGGTGGATTTGTTGTTGTAATTTTTATGCCACAGTTTGCAGACATCAGACTTTAGCTACTGAGCCTTCCAATGTCAACACACATCAGCCACTTTCCAGGGAGCCTCTAGGTTTGACTGACAGGAGCCACACCATTGTTCCTTTTTTGTCCACAACTCCCAGATTCTTCTGTCTCTAGTTTGCAGATGACAACTATGAGACCCTCCTTCTTTTGAGCTTGCGAGACAACCTACAAAGCCTTTATTGAATACAGTCTATTAATTTTGTTTCTACGGAGAACTTTTACTAACAAGGTCGGTCACTCAAAAACCCTCTTTTTCTTTGAAGAGCTCATAAGCAGTCTTAACATCAAGAAAAGGCTGATAACCATACCGTTGATAACCCCAAATGAATTTTATCCTTATCATTCACCAGACGCTATGCTAAGTGCTTTCCTCCCGTTATCTTACACGGGTTCACACACTCCTGTGTGTTAGATATTATCCGTTCCGTTTTACTGATGAAAGGCACCTGGGCTGAAGACGATCAAGTAACACATTGCCTTTCAGGTTGAGCAGCTAATAAAGGGCAGAGTCTCCATGTAGTACTATGTCTCTAATGCCTTTGGACCTAAGGACTGGTTAAGTTGTCTCGTTGTGTAGTTCTTAACCCATGGAATAATGTGTCTTCCTCTTGATGCTGGTCAAATGTTGACTCTTCCTGCCTGATATTCCTCCCTTAGCTACATACATATGCATCCATAAAGCTCATTAGCTTCAGCCCTCTGGAGCCAGATTTTTTTTTAATTCTCTCATGTATTATATCCCAACTTCAGCTTCTTTCCCTTTCCATCTCCCGCTCTTTACCCCTCCCTCCTCTTTCCCCCAGATCCACATCTGCTTCACCTCACCTTAGAAAAATGCAGGTCCTCCAGGGGCATCATTCAAATACAGCACAACAAAATACAATAAAACCAGGCACATATTCTCACATCAAGGCTAGTAGGAGGAAAAGGGTCCCAAAAGAGTCAGAGATAACCTTCACTCCCACTCTAAGGAATCCCACAGGAACACCCAGTTACACAACCATTTCATACATGCAGAGGACCTAGTCCGACCCATATAGGCTCCCCGTTCTCTGTCAACCCACTTGAGTTCAGTTTAGTGGATCCTGTGGGGGCATTTTCTTGTGGTATCCTTGATCCCTCTCAGTCCTCATCCTCCCTTCCCCCTCAGGGCTCCCCAAGCTGTCTAATATTTGTATGTGGGACTCTGCATAGCTCCCATAGATGAAGTCTCTCTGATCTCTCTGGTGATGATTAGGCGAGGCTCTGGCACCAGCACATCCTGCAGGCGTGACAAACTGTAGGCCAGTGGTCTCGTGGCTGGGTTAGTGTCCCCATCCATCCACTTGAGGCTTTGCCTGATTACAGAGGATGGTTGGTTCAGGAGGAGCAGCTCTTGCTAGTTTAAAACTTTCTTTCATGTTTTCCCAGCTTTAATTACCATAAGTGTCATATTAAATATATATTCTTAAAACTTGATCAAGGCAGAAGGGAAAGCTTCACCAGGGGTGAGGGTCATTACTGCAGTCAGTAAGGGGCACCATCATGGAGTCTAACAGCAGAGCAGAGGTTGGAATTAGACCTGACTAACAAGAACAAATGGAAGTTTATAACTAAGGAATGGGTGAGGTCAGGAAATGAAATAAGTACAGCCTCCATAAGAATTGTTTTGCATAAGAGTGGTCTGGCAAGAATGCCAAGGTAATTGCCAAAGATAGGGAATCAGGCACGGGCACTGGGGTAATGATTATCAAGGTGGAGGATTTTTACTGATCTTCCCACCATGCTTTTTGCTAAAATTGGACAAAATGGAGCCATGCCCTGAGATGAAGGTCAAAGCCTAAAGCCTTAGCCCAATCAGAAGTGGGACTCAGAAGAGCCAGGCTCAGGTGTCCTCAGAGGAGAGATTTTTCTAGAAGCTAAGGACCCAATGTGAGAAGTTTTGAAGAGCAGGGTTCCCTACAGTGTGGTTCTGACCCAGTGATCACTTGGCAGCCAACTCTCTCCATTTCCTCTTATCTCAATGAATCTGGCATAGGAGTTCAGGCTTTGGCACATCCATCTGTCAGCCCTAGAACTGGTAAAACTTCATGAAATTTGCATATGTATACATGTCCAAAAGGTACTTTCATATCATTGAGTAGACTTGCCAAGGAGTCCATAGCAAATTAACAAACAAACAAACAAACAAAAAAAATGTATCTAGACCTCTCAAAATTGTCTCTCAGAATGGCCACCCATAGACTTGTGGTGGCTTGTTGAATATAGAAACTTCTGACCTTGACCGTAGAGTCAGTCCCAGCCTGTCAGATTACTGACATGCCCAAGGTTCTCTGGTTCAAGTGAAAGGCTCCTGCAAGAAGTTCCCCCTGCCAGCATGTGGCAGAATTGAAGCAGCCGTTGTGATAGGAGGCCCTGGATTGAAATCTTCCTCTTATTAGGAGGGATACATCCATTGTCCTGCTGGGACCTCAGGGACCTGGAGGGAAGGAGCCCTTTCCAGCTGCAGACCGGGATGGATTTCTCACATGGCTCTCTCCCCTAGGCTTTATTCTGTCCAGCAAGCCAGCAGCATTTCCATTGTTCTCAACAGCAGAGGCCACTGCCAGTGTGTGTGGGAAATGTGAACCCTGAAGCTTGTTTGAATCTCTGTTGACCTGCTTTTATTCTGAGCAGCCCCTGGGGTTCTGTTTGCAAGTCAGACCAGAGGCTCTGGGGCCAGGTTCACCATTTCCTCTGTTTGGAGGCAGAAGGAGCATAAGTTGACCTTTCCCCTGCTTTGCTGCAGTCTCGTTAATGTTGCCGTTTGTGTCCTTTGCTCTCTTTACAATCCCCAAGAGCTCCTGGTGTGTTTCAGTGCAGGAAACTTTTCACTGTTAAGTGGCTCTGAGGACACAGGCAGCACACACACACTAGCCTTTCTGTTGGCAGCACCAAGTTCAAAGCCAGACGAGATTTGTCACTGGTAATCTCTGTCTATACTGCTGTGGGTAGTGACCTATTTGTCTAGGTCACATTTCAACTAATGAAATAGCCAGACTCCATCTTTGACATCATACTGAGTGGGCCAGCTCTGGGTTTTTCAGGTCCCCTGGGAGAATGGAGCACAACAGCAGCAACCTCCCTCATGCTTTCTGTTGCTGGGTTCTCTTAGATCCACGGAAGTCTGTTTCTTTTACCCTGCCTTTCCCTCTCCCAAACCGGTGAACCAGAAACTCACACCAAACTAAGAAACATTAAGGATCACTTGAATAGTAGTTATGGATGGATGTCTGAAAATTCCTCATCGTGTTTCTTCGGTTTAAAAGTGGTTTAATGATTACTCACTGTAAGGGACCTCCAAATAAAAGAGATTGTTGTGTTCCTTCTTTTCACCCTAATTCCCTATTCAACCTTGATAATTTCAACTTTTCTTTATCTTTTGGCTGCATCTACTTCCCATTTGTAGGTACCCACCGTCCTGACACAGGTTCTCATTTTCCAAACCTGAACGATGGAGAGAGCTTGCCATGTTTGCTCATCTTCACTCCTGCCCACCCAAGGTCTGTTCCCTACAAAGCAACCAGTTTTCTCAGGCAAATGTCTCAGGCAAATATCAGGTCATTCCCAGCTGAAGGCCCTCCAGAATCTTCAGTGAGTCTAGTGTGACAAGGGCCCCGTGTGGTGGAGCTCCCATGGGGCTAAGGAGCCTTTTTGCCCATCTCCCTGTGCTTCTGTAGTCTGGCCAGACATCTCTACATTCCTTTCCTTTTCTTGGTCAGTGTCCAGCTAGTCTTATGGGTCTCATCTGGTAATCTCTCCTTTGGATAATTTTACTCTTTTCCCTGTTTGTCAGGTAAAATGATTAACCACTATCACTACAACCCCTGCTGCCTGAATATTTTTCATATGGCTGTTTAAGTAGTGTCTGCCTCCTCTAGCCTGTGATTCCCAGGAGGGCAGAGACTCCCTTAGCAACTTCATCCCTTTCCCCCTTGCCTATCACTGTGTCAATCTGAGAAAGCATGATCACCCTTTATGACTGTGGATGATGGATAAAAGAGTAGCTTTCTACATTTAGGGAGTTGATTATTGAACAGAAAATAAGTGAAATTTCCCTTTCCTGCCCTTGCTAAGGGAGTCTTAGGTTTTGTGTTTGTGTGTGTGTGTGACAAAAAAATGAATAGCTCAAACTTGCCTTGGAGGCTGCAGGGGCCAGCAGGTCACCAAGAGCATGTGGCTTGTGCTCTGAAGCGATTAGCCTGACTTGGGTTGCATTGGATTCTATTAAAACGTGTGCCAATTGCTGCGGAAACTGTTTGCATGTAATCAATCTTCAGCCACAGAGAGATGTCGGGACAGGAGAGCATGTCATGCTGGCTGTTATAAACACTGCTTAGAGCCAGGCTTGTCCCACATTCCAGAAGCCAGAGTGTCTGTTTGTCCTTTCCCCAAGCAGTGTGCTCTTCCTGGTGAGCCCACTGTGCAAGCTCATAATCTTACATTCGTCCTTGGAGCCCTGGGAATGGAAGTGTGCAGGGCAGGCAGCCTCTTGCTGTGGTCTTGCCTATACTGAAGGAAGGTCCCCCATTGTGGCCCAGTGAACTTGCTGTGGAAGTCTTAGAGTCCACACATACCTCTGCTTCTCTATACCTTTACTCTTCACCTGTAAAATGGGACAGGACTGGTTCCACATCATCAAATTATTTGAGGGAGCAGAAGGGACAGTCCACAGATCCCAGGGGTGGAGTAATCATAACATAAGTGGTATGATTAGATAGGCTTTAGATAGGCTCCATTGAGGATGTTGGAGCTGACAGCTGGTTGTGCTACATCTGGTTAGTGACAATCAGCGTCAGCTCACACTAAAGTCCCATGGGGGGCAGTTGTTAAAAATATAAAGTCCTCAGGATCACTGAATCAGTTACCCCTGGACTTGGCCTCAGATTATTATTTTTTAAACATATGCATGGTTCCACCCAACATTCCCATGGTGAGGCCTGAGCAAGTATTTTTTTTTTTTCAATGCAATTTGTTCAGAAACCTTGAACAATCCTCGGACCCTGGGGAAAGCCAGCCCACAGCTTAAATAGCCTCTGGGTAGCCAACCCAGGCGTGCCACGTGGGCAATGCAGATAGGTCCACATACATGGAAGCAAGCCAGATCCTCAGCCTTAGCCAAATGTGGAATTGTTCGTGACAGAGAGCACTCACCATCGGGAAGGTGGAAGGCGGAAACCAGCTCCATCTTTAAGGCATAGCATTCCGCAGCTCTCTACAGTTCCCCCTTTTTATTTTAGACGCATCAGGTAAGAGTAGAGGTCTGATCTCTGATATCTCAAACAGTGTGATGCAGCCTTGATCATTCAGGCCTTTACAGCCATTGAAGCAGGACATTCTCCCCAAGCATGGTTGGATACCATAAAAAGCTAAAATGTTACGCTCAGGATGCGAGGCTAAGCACTGCACTCAGGGTCAGCCGCTTTGGACCCAGAGAAGAGCATGTCTGGTTGCATGCGGGTTGATGCCCCAGGTCCCACCTCTGAGAAAAAGGTATCAGACGGGTCTGATGCTCTTTGGGTGGATGACACCTAAACGAACATCGGTACAAAGTCCCAATTTATTTCTGAGCAAGTATTTTTGATGTGTCCAGCCCATCATCTTCACCCCATGTTGACCTTGGCTCCACCGTCTAGTCTACTTAAGATCAGATAGAGGAAGAAACTGGGTAACTCCGATGTTTACCTTCAAGTTCATTTGCATTTCTGCAATCAGTGTGTTGCCATTAGCTAAACAAAGCAGCTTTCTTCCCCTCTGCTTATTCACTCTGTGCCCTTGTCCATCTGTGAGCATGCACTTTAAATATAAAATCAGGAATTGCTGCCGACCCATTTCTTCAGTTTCTCATTTTATAAGCCTGCTACCATGCTCCCATTCTAGCTGGAAAATTTCAACTGTTACTGCATAAAATCTCATGGAATGCATACACACATCTACAGACCGTAGCTCTGCTTTCGGATGTATAGATGGCTAGCAAGTGTTTTCCCGATTATAAATAGTGCTGCAATGTGTATTTTTAAACATGGAGATCTTCTATATTTAGGAATTTTACTTTGAATACATTCCCAGAATTGTTATTAGTAAGCTAAATGTATGAGCTTTTTATTGTTTCGGCGATCTGTTGCCAAGTTATTTCCTGAATAAATGTTGCTAAAATATACCCTGCCAACACGTAATTAATGACAGTTTCATGGCCTCCTTGCCAGCACGGAGTATTAACATTTTTATTTTATATTAGTACTAATTTAATAGTTACATGTGGCATTCATAGCCAATTTATTTGCATTTAAAGTGTATATTAAGCATGCTTACTCCCCACATGCTATAGAAATGTCCTGCAGGATAGTATTGCCCTGAATTTGATGGATGTTAGATTTCTGGGTTTCTGGAATATCATTATTTGGTTTATGTCAGGATTGTGTCAGGTAAGGAGGCTGCCTGTCCTGTTCTGTCCTCTGTCACCTGTTTTATCTTAAAGGTCCTGAGAAAAGCAAGTGTTGAGATGACCACAGAAGGAAGTAAATCGGCTTCTCTGCACTCCTGATTTAGGCCCTCTCATGTGCCTTTTCCCAGCTCATGCTCCCACCTTCTCGTTCCACATCCACTTCAACCCTCCCCTCGGTACAGGGAACCTTATATATCACTGTTTTCCCTCTTCGTTAATTCTTAAAATTATAATTGTTGTATTAGTTGTGTTTAGTTACTCATTAAAGCAAAATCATTCATCAAATATCATATGTAAGCAGAAGGCTGTAATACAAGGGTAGAGAAGTCTGTGAGAGCCTTGTTAGCAGGAGAAGATATTATCACATACAAACTTGTCACTTTCTCCTAATCTCCCAGAGGTTTTTGCCCACAAGGGTATCTTTCTGCTCTAGAGTACTTGGATAATACATGCTATTTCCCCTACCTGTGTTCTTCTCAGGCCTGGCACCCCACAATCCATCAGTATCTAGGCATCACCTTTTTAGAAAGACCTCTGAGAACCATGATTAAAAACCCCTAGACTCCCTTCCCACCTGCTGCCCACTACTTTTCCTAGTTCTTTTCCTCCATAGCTCTCCCACTGTTCCACAGGACAGCAGTTCCCTATCTGTTTACTGTCTCCATGGGAAGGAAGATGTGTGAGGAGGACGCTCTGTCTATTTTGCCCAGTGGTGAAGAAGGAGCTTTCTGATGTACTGATAGTGACTCAAACAATTGTATGAGTTGACTGGATTTTGTTTTTATTTCTGCATGAGGAAGAGGCTCCTGGAGAAACTATGGACATTTGTCAGCTGTAGTCAGAGGACGCGAAGGAATCGAGAGGGGGAAACACAGGAAGCAGACTTAAAATGTAGTGTCTACTTGGAGTGCTTTCTGAGAGTCTTCTACTAAGTCTTTGGCCACTCTGTTCCTTGGTAGTCACTTCTATCTAACCAGCCTTCTCTGGAGCTCCAGAATACTTTTACTCCTTGCAGTAGAATTGGCAGTAGCATCTTAGTACTGAGTCTTCAGGTCTCCATGGTGGAAAACTCCAACTCCCCTCGACAGAGTGATAATGGCTCTACCTCTTCACTTACGGCCACTGCATTACTTTTAGAGAGGTTTGATGGAGGGAGAAAGAGTCAGCCAGGAAGTCTGTGGTTTTCTCTCTATACAATTTGTACCACTATGAACTGTAATCTTCCTAATTAGTTCATTTCATCAAGATCTGATTGAAGGGCTTTCTTATCTGTCTCTGTGGTCTCTTTCTACCTAAGGGTCAGGAATAATAGGAAACAAGATGTGTGTCTGATTTGGCTAGCTCCTAAGGAGGCCAGCCCATAAATAAAACATATAGAACTCTCTGGGGGAGGGGAACTAGGGACAGGCTCTGAGTGGGAATCAGCTGATGGATGGAGACAGGAGAGTGCTTTCTTAAGTGAAGCTGGAGACATTTTCTTCCGTGGGCTGGGCTGCAGAGCTGGGTCTTCCTGCTGGGCCAACAGAGTATTGGTGAAGGGAGAAGCTAGAGCAGCAAGGGAACAGATGTAACCCTAGTCCCCAGGCTCACCATCCTGTCCTGTCTGTTCCCTAACCACATTTCTTTGGGGAAAAAAAGAAAGAAAATCTAAGCCTCCACAAGTCTTTCCAAAACCAATTCTAATTGATATTCATGCTTTTATGTAATTAACAATTCTATGAATTGTATTAACAATTCTATGAATTTTCAGCAGCATATAGAGGAAGCTGGTCCATGCACACTCCTGTCTTTGGCTTGACTGGGTTTCAGATGCTAATTTCATTGGCAGACTTTGCTAAGGAAGCATAGCTCTACACCCAAAAGACAGTCTTGGCATTATAGTTCCAGGAAAATCAGTTTTCACAGGAAGCACAGGAAAATTTCAATTTAATCATTATCCCCAGAAGGCATGGTTCTTTCAACTTTAAGTTCTTTGCAAATTATGGCTAGAGAAAGAAGAAAACAAAACAGAACAAAAATATGCATCAAAATAAACAAACATGCACCAAAACCACAAAAAAAAAATGCATCAAAAATGCATCAGCAATGACAATTTTTAGGAAATGACCATCTGAAATTTTACTGTAGCTGGAATACTGAGGGCAAATATTTATCAGGACAGTGTTTTCCCCATACTATGTGGAGGTAGGTTTGGATTCCAGGAAGTGTGTAATGATAGAATAGAGTAAATCTCTGAAGACGCCTGGAAGCTTTTAGCCCATCAAAAGTATTTAAGGTTGCAAGAGCACATGGTCAGTAAAGGAGAGGGGTCTCACTGTTGACATGGACACATTCTATTCGCACAGTGGAATGCAGCTCACAACGTGAATGAGGATGAACCTGAAACTGGGGCAGTGCGAGGAGAGACACAAAGAGGTCTCGCTGTGCGGTTTAGGAACATAAGGGACAATGGGCATTTCTCTGTGCTGGTAGGTGTATCAGCGTGGCAGGTGTGGCAGGTGCCCATAGATGAGGAGGTGCCTGAGAGAGGATCCCAGGAGGCTTTTGGAAGGTAGTAATGCTTTTCTGCTGAATGATGTTAGTTTTTTAGTGTCCCCATCAAGCCCCGCACTTATAATCAGAGCACTTTGGTACATTGTCTTTAAGGACCACAGAGAAGTTTTGTCATTTTAGCTTCCTGTCTCTTTTTCCTGAACATGTCCCTTGGCCTCCCAGGTTCGTCACACATCCCTGTGATAGCCATGCCTTTACGCAGAGAAGTAGATAGAATTAGAGGAGTCCAAAAGCCTTGATTTGAGTTGTTTTGCCACAGGGCAATTGGGGTATGTGGTCACAAGTAGGCCTCATCATAGCTGTGTGCTTCAATTTCTTCAGCTGGGTCTGGAGAGTGGGACCTGTGTTCTCTTTCCTGAGATGTTGGTACCTTTCTTCTTGTCTTCATCCGGGTTAAATGAAGTGCCATACAGGGCACAGTTCAAGGAATTGTGAGCAAGTGGTTTCAAGAGGCTCTCTAGAGAACAGAGAGCCTTGAGCCATGATTCTAGATTTCCTGGTCTCTTAGGGGGTTTGCGGGCTGATTCTAAAATCATTGCAGGCCATAATTCCTTATTCAAAGTCACTAAACAAATGAGACAATTCATCTGAAGCCACTGCTTTAGCCAGTCACTGTCTCACACCTTATGACATGGAGGAGCATCTTAAAATCAAAATCAAGAGACTAGCACCCTACAAGTTTGTGAATTGTATGTGGTTTGATGTATGTTTGCATGTGTATATGCATATGTATATGCTAATATTCCTGAAAATCATAGCTTGACATTTGGTATCTTCTTCAGTAACTTGATTTATTTATTTATTTATTTATTTTTTGAGACAGTTATCTCATTAAACCTGGGGCTCCTTGACTTGGCTAAACTGTGCAGGCAGCAAACCCAAGAGACCCTCCTGTCTGTGTCCCTGGAGCTGGGAATACACTTGTAAATGATTGCTCTGGTCTTCCTTTTACTGTGTATTCCGGGAATCCAAACTCTGGACCTCATGTGTATGGGGCAAGCACTTTACCAACTGAATCATCTCCCCAGCTCCAGAAACCCCAAAACTTTGGGGAAATGTGTGTTCAGTAAAAAGCTAATTGGTGCCTCCCACATCATAAATCCATTTAAAACATACTTGAAGGAAGCATTAAAAATATTAATAAAGCAATACTCTGAGGACAGTGAGAAATAAAATCTCTCAGTCCCAGAAACCCAAGGGGTTAATTCTCCCTAATGGCTGAGGAAATGCCAACAAGCCTTTGGCAGCTTCCCTCTTTCTTTATATAACACTTTCAAAAGTTGAAGCTGGGATTGGCCAGTAATGCTTTTCATTTGTGTGTGGTTGGGAGGAGGCCAGGATTTAATCGAAATCATTAGAATGGCTTTGCTTGGAGTAACTGTGCAGTAGAGCTGGACAGCCAGGTAGCAGTGGAATAATTAAAAAAAATATCTAAGGTCGTCATCATTGCTTGAGTTAGTCCAGACACCAGGTTTTGGAGTGAAACGAGTGGAATTACACAATGTTTTCTTTGCTGAAATAAAATTTGTGCGCAGTTACTATTCTATTACACCCCAATTTTCTCTCTTCCCATTCACCTAATAAAAGCAGCCAGGGCTCCCTATTTGCTTAACAGGGTGAGGGCAGAGCTCTGGGAACCCACTGTTCCTCAGCCAGCCCAGGTGTTCAAGGTTCCTACTCTTATTCTGCCCCTGACTGTGGGTGGTCTGGACTGTCCCACCTTCCCGAATTACACATCTGCACACAGCTGGGCAGAGAACATTCCACCTGCCCTACTTCTCCCAGAATAGCAGGACAGAAAGGCTGTAGGCCCTCTGAGCCCCAAACTTAAGCAAAATACAAGAAACCAAGCACAGACCTTAACATTTCTATGCTTGCCCTCATCTCTGTTCTCTTTCTTGGGGAGGGGGCATGTGCTCTGAGGCCCCACACAACAGATGGTCAAGATTAGAAATGATGTCCCCTAAAGACTGAATAATTCAAGTAAAGAAGAACACATCTGTGAAGCAGAGGTATCCACCTGACTTATTTATATGTTCTAAACACTTATGTGTATCACGGGACCAAACAAATGCCAGGCCAGTTTATTCACTCAATCAACAAGGTTCATTTACAACTACGAACCACCCATGTCTTCCTTTCTGAAACACTGCAAGGCCCCGTGTAGTGAAGATGAGAGACAGACGTGAGATTCCTCTGCTGAAGCTCAGGGAGTGAGACTAAAAAGCCAGGACTCATGTGTAGAAAGGTTTGAAGATCACACCATTTTGTTGGACCAATAAGTCTCCTTGCGTTCCTCTGGTGTCATGGCACACACCTTAGAAGCTATCCCAGCTACACTGTGATTCAACCCTATTTTATGCTTCAATCTTTTGTCTCCAGAAAATAGGGTCCTGGTTTATAGTGACCATGGCTTGAGGATTGTGACCATGCCTTGGATTAGATATGACAAAAAAAAAAATCAGTCCTACAGTGCCTTGCATTTAATTAATATTCCATGGGGGCAGGATAAAGAATATTTGACACAGATTCTACTGTAATCTGTTTCCGGTGTCAGGAAACAGAGTTCAGAGAAATCAGACCTGTGGTTAGTTTACCCACCCTCAGATAGGACATGATACAGCTTAAGTGTGCATGAGGGCAGAGCCCCCACAAAAGACCCACGTGGTCAGGAGAAGATGTGATTCAGTCCCTGAGACAGATGAGGATGGGATGAATTATGAAGGGAAGAAGGTTCACCAAGGAGAGGCTGGCGGAAGGTGAAGGGCCTGGAGCAATGGCTCTCAGCCTTCCTAACTCAGCAACCCTTGAATAAAGTTCTTTATGTTGTGCTAAACCCCAGCCTTAAAACTGTTTTCATTGCTACTTCATAACTGTATTTTGTTACTATTATAAATTGTAATGTAAATATCTGATATGTGACCCCCCGATGGGGTTTTGACCCCCAGGTGGAGAACCACTGTTATAGAAAAGGATAAATGACTGAATTAAAGGTGTCCGTCACCCTTGGAGAAGAGGGACATCTTCATGGGATGGGGCAAATCATGAGATACCTTTTTATGTGTGACATGGAAATGTGTAGTGGAAGACACTTTGCCATTGCTAACTTTTAGCTCTGTGCTTGGGGGAGTATCAGGTCTATTGATACATAACCAGACAATCTACAAAACTGTGGCTCACAGTCCCTGCCCATGTTATTGACTTTAAGAGACTACCTTAAAAGTGATTCCTTTCTATAGTGCTGTGGGAAAGGCATGGGAACAAGATTCTGTCTTGATATCTGTCTGTCTCAGTCTCCAAAGACAATTATTCTTGGTTTCAGTGTGCCTGCTGTGAGAGGCCATGCCTGTCAGGACTGTGGTTGAATAGTTGGCTTTGAAAATAAAGATGAAGTTGGTTTTTCAGGAAGACAGTTTCTTCTTCATTTTTAATTAGCTAAGCCTTACCCCCTTCTTCTTCCTCCTATTCCCCCTCCTCTTCTCCTCAGAAAAGAGGAGGCCCCTTCCCCAACCCCAACCATCCCGCCTGAGCACACAAGTTACACATCTTCTTCCCTTGTGGCCTGGTGAGACAGCCCTGCCAGGAGGAAGTGATCGAAAGCAGGCAACAGAGTTCGTGTCAGAGACAACCCCTGCTCCCCTTTCCTAGAGCACCCACATGAAGACCAAGCGGCCCATTGGCTAACATATGTGTAGGGGTTCTAGGTCCAGTCCATTGGAAGTCCTTGGTTGGTGCTTTAGTCTCCATAAGACCCCTTGGACCCTGATTAGTTGGCTCTGTTGGCCTTCTTATGGAGCTCTTGTCCCCTCCTCCTCTTCTATCCTTACCCCTGACTCTTCCACAGATTCTTTTAGTTACTGAGAGCTGGTAAGATCCCTCAACTTCAGACAATAACGTTTAAGTTTTTTTTTTTAATTATTGTATTTTATATATATGGGTGCTTTGTTAGCATGTATATCTGTATAATGTGTGCAAGTTTGGTACCGACAGAGGCCAGTAGAGAGCATTAGATCTCTTGGAACCTGAGTTAAAGATGTTTGTGGGCTACCATGTGAGTGCTGGGAATCAAACCTTGATCCTCTAGAATAGCCAATGGTGTTTTTAACCCCTGAGAAATTACTCCAGCCCTGGAAATTAACTTTTAATTAACATCCAGGATAGAAATATGGATAAAAAGCATGCCTCTCAAAAGGCAAAGAATGGGGGCAAAGGGCAACCTATCCAGTGGCTCTTTGTGGGAGGCTCTGAATTTAACTGAGGAAAGCAAAGGCCCAAATCCCAACAGAGTAGCCATCCCTTAGGCAGCAACCTGAAAGAAAATGGGCTTCCTGTCTGCTTCTAGATAGTTCCATATGTAGAGGAGACTGAGATGTGTTTTTCTCATGCATTGTGTGCTTGGCCCCTATGTGAACCTATAGCCATTACACATTTTAATTACATTGCCATTTTTAATATGCATTACTGTTAACTATTATAAAGGCCAACATTATATATTAACATTGCAGAAGCTGAAGGATTAACATCATCCCTGCCTAACCCAGCACCCAACCAGCCTTGAAATATGTGGCTCCTTGTCATTGGGTGGGGCCTCTCTCAGCCCCCAAGCTCCCAGCAATCCCAAGCTTCAGTTCTCCCCAGTGAAAAGCCTGCACACTTACTACCCTTTATTAACTGTTTCCTTCCTCTTTCTCATTGATCTCATTCTCTTCTAGTGTTTCCTAGTTCTCTGTTCCTGAGAATCCCCTAAGAAGACATCTTAGAAATCATATTCAATTGTCTGAGTTCTTGCTTCCTTCTTGGCTCACCATTGTTTTTTTGTTTTTTATTGCTTGAACTCAGTTTTGTCTTCAAGACATAAGTGAACAATTGATGTGGTCAAGGCTAACCTTTGTGAACTTGCCAAGAGATGGTCCATGAATCCAGTGACCTCTGGAATGTTCCAGCTCTGTGAATGGGCATTGGGATATGAGTATTTAAGGATGGGCAAGTACTCCAACTGGGGGAATCTGGTGAGGGGTGACAATGGTGCCTGGTCCACAGGGATGCAAGCATCAGGGAAGTAATGGGATGGGCACAGTGTGCTCTTCTGGACAGTCCACCACCATCCTGAAGGAAGAGGCTCATTGCAGAGGGACTAGCCCTCCCTTAGCCTGGTCCAGAGGCTGGCCGCATGTGCCGAGCTCTGGGCCAGGTTCTAGTGCTGCGGTGATCTCCTCTGCTCCCCCTCCCAGCTCTTGCACCGGCCACTCCTCTAGGCTTTCTCAGAAAAGCCAGAGTCATTCTCTGCCTTCCACAAACTTGAAATCTTCCATGCTGCAGTCTGTGAGTTACACTCTGGGTAGCCTACCTCTGTTTCTCCCAGGTGCTTCTGGCAAACTCATTTTCTTAAAGTGCCTGGTCCCAGGGTTGGTGGTGAGTGCCAGGGTCAGAGAAGCAACAAGGGAGACATATTGTGCTCTTCTGGACAGATTTCATTTCCAATCCTCCCCTTACCAAATCTCCTGGGGATCCAAGGGGCTTCTATGACAACTTTTGCCTGGTGCTGAGGATGTGTTCCCTCCTGCTGTCCCATTCATCCTCCTTTAACTCAAGTCACGTGTGACACGAGGGGACTTGATGATCCTTTGTTGTCCATAGAAACTCTTCACTCCTTCGTCTCCACTTCTGCAACGCTTTTTAAAAAATTGTGTCGAACCTGCCTTTATTCTCTTTAGTCTGCACCTGATATATGTGTCAAGGACTGAGGCAGCTCACACCGTCCCACAGCAGGAGAGCACAGGCACATTCACAAATTGTTCCAGGGAAAACCTCAGAAGTGTTTATGACAGACGGAAGAAAGTCACGTAATAACATAATGTTAGCACGGTGTTAAAAGTTTGTAAAAGAAACTTGTTTTGGAAATATCCTTATTTTATTTGTGCACACAGGCATGTGCGTAAGTGTGTGTGTATGAGAGTGCGTGTGTGCATTCTTGATGTGAATTTCAGTGCAGGCCACTTGGGTACCAGTAGAGGATCTCTATGAGTGGAATTATGAATGATTATAAGCTGCCAGAGAGGGGTGCTGGAACCAAACCTGGGTCCTGTGAAAGAGCAGCAAGAGCTTTTACCTGCTGAGCCATCTCTGGCACCTAGTTTTGGAATTTCTTAAACAAAGAAAATCATGTGGAAAGAAGTTAATTAGTAGGGTGATTAAAGATAATTAAAGATAAGGAAGATGTGAAACTACAAATTAAGGAACTACTTATAATCAATATGATGTTTCCTCTTTTATTATATACACATATTTCTCCATAATAAAGTATTAAAGTTCAATTAAAAGCTAAGTAGAAAAGATCAATAAATATTTTAGTAAGGAAGAAACATAATTAGACAAAAAGAATATAAAAATATTTTGTATTAAAACAAATTGAAGCAGTTAGTTTTTTTTGTTTGTTCATTTTTTTTTTTTTTGTAGCGACCAAATTAATAAGATAATATCTGACTGGTAATAATAATAAAAGATGGTGAAATGTTCTGCAGTGAAAATGTCAGATCTTACGAATCAACTTGCTTAAATTTATCAGAACCCTTGAAAGTCACTTTACGTGTCTAACAAGCCCACCTGTGGAGAGGTTTGAGCAGGGATTCCTCAAAACATTTGCTCTTTCACAAGAGTACAAAGACGAGATGAATGTAACCAAAGCGTGACATTTGACTGAGAAATTAAAATGCTAGCAAAGCAAGGAAACGAGTTTTGACTTAACACAACATTAAAAAAAAAGCAGGTTAGAAATCTCCACATAGATCATTGTACCAAATACACAGATATGAGCAATGTGCACACACATGATGAAAAGTGCGTACCAGAGGGAAATCTATGCAAGGTGGGAAACAGCCTCCTCTCTGTAAACAACTATATACTTTTTTTCATGTTATTGATGTTATTTTCTGCTTTTCAAATTTCTGTCAGACAAATCAGAAGTGTTCCTGTTAGCTGGGCATGCTGATGGATACAAACAATCCTGGCACCAGAAGGATTATGAGGTGGAGCTAGCCTGCCCTACACAGTGACACACGCTTTCTTTCTCTCCTTGACCCCGACAAATATATCTATCTAAACATTGCATTAAAAATCTATAAATATGTACAATTATGTGTTTGTCACAAATAAAGCCTTGAAAGTCAAGTAATTTTTAAGAATTAGTATTGTTCAATAACAATTCCTGATTCGTTTTAGCCAAAATGATGCTTTATAGCTCTCTCTCCTTGCTTATACCCAACACCAGGTTCCTTCTCTCTGTCTGTCTGTCTGTCTCTCACTTTCTCTCTCTCTCTGTATGTGTGTGTGTGTGTGTTTGTGTGTGAGTACATGCACACACATGAATGCTATGGCATCGATAGAAGACTACCCAGGCCGTCCGTCTTCTCCTTCCATTTTGTTTGAGATGAGCTTCCTTGATGCTGTTTGCTCATCATGTGTGTGTGTGTGTATGCTGCCTAGGTGGCGGTCAAGCTTCCTGGGTTTCCCCTGTCCTCATCTCTCGTATTCCTGAAGGAGTGTTGCCATTACAGATGCTCCTAGCACACTGCCAACTTTTACATGGGTTCTGGGGATTTGAAGTCAGGCCTTCATGCTCGCCTACTGCTTTTATACATTAAGGGACTCTGCAGCCTTAGGCTCCTACTAGCTACGCAAGTGGTTCAGCTGTCACACATTCAGCATCCATCAGTCTCACCTCTCCAGTTGGACAGTAGTTTATTGGCTAGGAGAGACTGCATCATGCCCAGGCCACTAATGTTTCTAAGCCTCAGCTCTTTCCAGGGACCACTGGTACAGAACTGATAGTCATGTTTAAGCATTAAGTGTCTCAATTAATATAAAGAACTGTTCATGCACCTGGCACATTACAGACACTTGGTTAAGGACAATGACGTTAGGGTCAGGCTGACATGGATTAGAGTGCTGACTCAAAGATTTATAGTGACAGGATTTTGGAAACTGTCCACAGCCCCATTGAGCCTTATTCTCGCCTCTTGTTAACTGAGAATCATAACGGCAATTGTTAGCAAGCTGTTGTGGTGGGGCCTGTCAAACGCACTTAGCTTAGCTCCTGGGCCCTGTGAGTGTTTGGTAAGTGGCTGGTATGATGTTCCTGCCCATAACAGCAGCAGCGGCAGTAACAGTAGCAATGCTATTATTCCTGGTGGTTTTCTTTTCCTGCTTCCCTGATCACTCAGAATGGGAATTGTTTCAAGTGCTGAGTTTTTGCTTATTAGAGCCTCTGCTCTAAAGCTTTACCAGACCATTCACTACTGGATCTCAGTCTGAAATTTTAATGACACCTGACATTTGACTTTTGAGTATCAGAGAAGTCAAATTGATGGGGTTTTGTTCTGTTTTTATCATTCAGGAGCTTCTAGCGGTCCTCTGAGTTAGACAAGAGTGGCCATTGCGTGGCGGCAATGAGCCGAGACACCTACGCATTTGAGATTGAGACCAGGCATTTTGTTGGATAAACTCTGAAATGGAATAGCACCTGGTAATTATTTGTTTCTACTCCAGTATCACAGAAGAGTCTATTGATGTGTCTGGGTTGCAGGAGGGAAGCAACGGAATTTCCATCTGATTATTTACCCATTATAATGAGACAGAGTTTTATGCAGCTGAGGATGACTTTGAACTTGTGGTCCTTCTGACTCTACCTCCCAAGTGCTGAGATGATAGGTCTGAGACATTAGGTCCAGGTTTATACTGTGTGGGAATCAAACTGAGGAATTTTTGCATGCTCTGCAAGCACTCTACCTAACTGAGCTACAGCCCCAGGTCCAATTCTCATTTATTTGTAATTAGCAATAATTACCTATTTTTATTGGCGTAGTGTGATAGTGTCAGTTGTCAAACTGATAGAATCTTCTAGAAGACAGGCATCTGAACAGGCCTGAGGAGCATTATCTTGGTTGTGATAATTCAGGTGGAATAAAAATGGACTGTGCTGGACACATGGGACCCTGGGCTGGATTGGCAGAGAGGGGTTACATTCCTTGTTCTCTGCTGCCTGACTCTGGATGCAATGTGATGATCTCCCTCATGTTTCTGCCACCGTGACTCCCCATCATGATAGACTGTACCCTGGAACCACGAGACAAAACAGTACCTTTCACCTTTTGTCAGGTTTTTTGTTTGTTTGTTTGGTTGTTTGTTTGTTTGATTTTTTAAATCACAGCAACAGGAAAAATAACTAAGACGGGTCCAATGTGATATTTTCACTGTCTATGTCTACATTGTGGAAATATTTAATCATGAACTCACCAGCTTATTGTTTTTGTGATATCGGTGTTAAAACATACTTACACTTCAGCAGTTTTGAAATATAATACGTTGCTGTGACCATCCAGCACATGGCATCCATCTAGGTCTTGAAAATTTCACTAGTATCTACAGCACAACTGAGTTCAGTGCCCTCCCCTCTCTCTGTGTGTGGGTGTGTATGTCCCTTTTCACAATATTTAATTTGAATTGCCCTACAATTCTCTATCTCCCCATCTCTCATCCCAGGTTTTCTCCCTATAGCCCTAACCCTATGCTCAGTGATGACAACCAGGAGACATGGCATTTCACTGTAGCTCTGACGGGCACAGTCTCCTGCCTGCTCTTCTAGTTCTTTCCCTGACCTGTTAACCAAGAGGACCACCAAAAAGCTGTGTTTGGGGGTTGCCTGTGTGCAAAGGGCACTGTCCTTCAGCAAACACAACGGGGCTGTATTGTGGCTTCTCAATTGTTTAGTTTTTCACTCACACCTTGTTTTGCTATCCACACTTCTTTTGGCCTCCATGTCACCTTTGTGGTTCCACATGACAGTGCTTGGGTGGCCCAGATAAAGAGTGGTGCCACTCCCCTCATGCCACGAGGGCACATTGGAACACCCTCGTGCTCTGTTACCACCCCCCAGGCACTGGCATTTTTAGCTTCTGTCACCTAGACCTTTGACCTCTCTGCCACGGGTCCTGCCATGTCTTACCTAAAATGGAATGGTTACAGTGCTCCCCACACTTGAGACCAACTCTTTTGTCAGCAGCAGCAGGTTAATTATTCTTCCCCTACGAGGGACTGCTGGAGCTGGTTCAAGCAGTCTACCAATGGCCAGCAGGAGGGAAAAAAAATCATTAGAAAATCAATTCTTACTTAATTGAAGATTCTTCCTCTGAACGGAAACCGAGTGGGATTTATTACCCCAGTTGCCTCACTGCCTGGGTGGTGACTGCGGTTTTACTTGTCTTGAGTTCCTTGGAGAAAAGATCCCACACACTCAGGATCCGTAGCCTAGGCGGCACTTGAGGGTCTGAGAGAGACAGGGAGGGTGATGTACAGGCTTGGGATATGAACAAAAGCTGTTCTGCCAAAAGATAGTGAGAAACCATGTCCTTAAACTGAGATGAACGATGTATCCTCTGCTTATCGGCAATTTAAAGTTCTCCCCTGCTTCTCTGCACTACACACTAGGGAAAGTAGGACAGCAATCAAAGATAGGGAATGTGGAATTGTGACATAAGAAGGAATGTGTATTATGTATTTGCTTCTGATAACTGAGATAGAGGCTCTCAATCTCTGGGAGACTGGATATTGGAATAATATTTTGTTCTAATATTTAGCCTTTGATCTCAGTTTTTGAAGCAGAGCTTCTAAACACTGTGGGACTTCCTGGATGAAGGGAGCATCTTTTGTTTCTCTGAGTCCACTCTTCACGTGCTCCTGGAAAGCCTCAGCAGGGAGGCTGGTTGCGAGGGAAAACAATCATGTCATTGGAAGGTAGTAATGTTCAGCCTTCCCCCTAAGTCCTGGGAGGCAGAGCATTTGAAAGTTTAGTCACTCACCAGTGACCAAGAAGCAATCAGTGATGCCATGCCTACAGGGTGTCGCAAAACCCCAGAGGGACAGAGCTTGAGAGCTTCTGAATTTCTGAACACGTTAGAAGTGTCCGGAGAACAATGTGCCAGAGTGGCCTTGGGAGTTCTGTGCCTCTTCTCACACACCTTGTCCTATGTGTGTTTTCCTTCTGACTTCTGTCCTTTAAGATGTCTGCTGTAATAATATTGACAGATTGTTTCCCTGAGTTCTGTGAGTAGGTCAGTCTAGAGAATTGATAAAAGTTGAGGAGGGGTTTTAAGGAATTTGATTTATAACTACTTAGTCAGGAGAGGAGTTTAGATTGCGATTACTTTTTACAGTTACTATTTTGTACTTTCAGCTGTGTTGAGAATAGGTGGGTACCCATGTCCTCTCTTCAGAAATTACCCCAACTTACTTTGTGGCTGTTAGATGTCCTTGTGGCAGCACAGCACACCTCCATGTCCTCCACTTATGCCAGTTTGGGATGCCCTGCCACTGCTTGGGGAATCTGGATCATTCCAATGTCTGCTTATTTCCTAACTGGTCCGAGAGAGTTTGAAATAAAAAAGGGAATGATCACTGGGATAAATCAGATATGGGTGAACTTATCAAAGTTCAATAAACATAAAAGTGATGAATTCTGAAGTCACATAATTAACTCAGGATTACATGAGCAATAACTGAGTAATTACTCCTTTAATAATGCATTAAACTTGTCAGGAATACTTACTCATTCTGTTCAAATTTTTTAACAAGATCGCCTATAGCGATTGACTATAATTAGATATTACCTCAGAAAACATCGACAGCTCCTAATTGATACCTTTTATTATAAAGCTAGATGCCAAACATTGCTGTTGAGCGGATTAAGGAATGATATGAGATGTGTTAGGTTCTTAGTCCCTGCTTGCAGGAATTTCATGCAAGTGGGGGAGAAAAAACTCCAGTCCCGTCCGTCAATCACAGCATAAAGTTGGTTCAAGTTTGCATTGGTTTGCTTTAAATTACAGCCTGACAGCAATTGCTATTGCCAGGGCTGTCAGGAAAAGAAAATAGGGGCAGAGTGGGGGGTGGGGACGGAACCAGGATCTTATCCTGCCTCCTGCTTTCCTGGGGATGATCAGGAGAGGTGGGCTTGAGAGAACATAGAGGACAAAGTAAGGCACGCCTGTGGTGTGGGGAGGGAGACAGTTTTCACCATCTGGTGGCAAGAGACATCCCTCCCCCCGATGCTGTTGTAGCTGTTTTATTTTGTTGTTGTTTGTTTTATATATATATATATATATATATATATATATATATATATATATATATATCTTTTTTCTCTCTCTCTATATATATTTTTTCTCTACAGCTACTTGGGACAGAACTCAAAAGAGCGCCTGTGTTTGGGGGTGTCAGGAACATTTTCCCTATCTGCCCATGCTCTAGGACATCATCTTTGTATTTTTTAAACCTGAACTAAGAATTTCTGTGAGAGGAGAAACTGAGAATGTCCTTAAATTCCTCCCTGGAAAAATAACATAAATAATAAAAAAAGGGGGGGCACAACATTTACCAAAAAAAAAAAAAAAAAAAAAAAAACCCATCTCCAAAAGCTGGTGGGAGGCAGCTGGTGGGAGGAGCATTTGTATGGATCTGCTAGGGTTACTACTAGCCTCAGTGTCCTTGTCTGCGGAAGGGTCCTTTGGGCGGGTGCAAAGCAAGGCACACAGGACGCGCGAACAATGTGGAGCGATCACAGTGACCGCACTACCCAGCGCTGTAGGAGACGGCCAGCTGTTGAGTTAAACACCTCGTCCTTACACGCTGGCAAAAACCATCTTCAAAACGAAAATGTGTGATAGTCACGGGATGAGAAGGCATCAAACACACAGGAACCATTTTAATTTAATCATTATTGCAGGTTCTGGGTGTGGGATAAATATGTTAGGCGAACATTAGCAGAGACATGTGACTCATAAGTTGAAACTTCCAACAGAAGACTTATTTATGCCTTTCACTTCTCAGCAAAAATCACTGCAGACACTGATGCACTCAAAATTTCCTATGATTTTTTTCCTGTTGAAAACAATGGCCTAGATAGTAACAATATAAATGGAATTTATTCAGAATCTGTGTGTATATTCAGATAACCACTTTTCATATATGCTGAAAGGCCCACTGAAGTTATTGTTAAGAATATAAAAAATTATGTAAAATGTAAAAACCGAGGCAATTACATATTTTCAGAAAAAAGTTATTTTCTGAAATGTTAAAAACTATTAAAAGATACAAATATTTACAAAAAAAATTTAACATCCATTTTAATATTACCTTCCAATATTTTCTGAGAATTTCATACAAGTACTAATATTTTATTTACATCAGTTTTAATTCACATTTTACCCTCTCAACTTTATGACTTTTTATTTAATTAACATTCTTGCAAAAATAAAACATATAAATGCACAATTATATATGAGTACATCCTGCTGAGTCCATTTAGAATTGCTCCTATGCATATGTACTTAAGGCTGACCCTTATAGCAGGCAACATTAAAACCTTACTTATGAGGACAAAAATACAAACAAAATTTAAAATGAGAATGTTTCCATGACTTAACTTCAAATACATTTAAATTTTAGACATTTAAATTTCATGTAAATGGAAATTTTAATAAAAATTTATAGAAAAATTGGCTTAAATTCAAAACTCCAGGACCCGTCCAGTTGTCAGTGTGAGAAAGGTAGTAACATGCTTCACACATGTTCTGTCTAGACTTGTGTATATTCAAATTTCAGAGTTATACGAACTGCTTAACATTGCAGAATATCCCGTAGCAGCTATGTGTGACTGTTGTGAATACTGCGCTGATTTGTGAATAACTTGAGAACTCTAAATTGGACCAGGAAAAGAAGCTGGGAAATGGATGCTTGTCACCACTAGGAAATGATGCCCTGCTTCTGAGGAATCCATCACACTCCTGTGCACAGCGGAGATTTGACAAGCTAATTAATTTATCTTCTTTTTTTTTTCCTTTCTCTCTCTTCTGAAATCCTCCCCAACTCCAGAGCGGTGGCCGCCTCTGACCACGGCCTCAGCAAAATCCTCAGATCCAGCACGTAAAAAAGCTAATAAATGGTAGGCATGTTTATAGCTGCCTGCCGAGAAAACTTGCCCAGCTCCTTCAGCATACTGCCTGTCAGACTTGAGAGAGCCAACGTTCAAGTTCTACAGTACCATGTAGACCTGTGCAGAGATGGCATGGGTCTACAGAGATGCTCAGTGGCTCACACAGCAGCAAACTTGTTTAAGCTTTGATCCACATAGGTGGCCCCTGTAAGCAAAGATGTCTGGCACCCTGTCACCTGGGATTGTTGGGCCAGTGATGTTTATTTTAACTTCTTGAATTCCGTGTCTGTGCTTATAGTGTCAAACTCCTTATACATCTCTATCAGGGCAATGCAATACTCGCTTTTAAAGAAAAAAAGACAAGGAAGGCCAGATCCAATCATGCTTAAACATTGTTATAAATCAGTGGCTCTCAACCTTCCTAGTTAGTGCTATGGCCCTTTAATACAGCTCCTCGTGTTGTGATGACCCCAACCATAAAATTATTTTTGTTGCTACTTTATAACTCTAATTTTGCAGCAGTCACAAATTGTAATGTAAATATTTTTGGAGATGGAGGTTTGACAAAAGGGCAGCAACCCCCAGGTTGTTACATGTTTAAATGTGCTAACTTGGAAAATATTATTTATCCTTACATGGACAAAACCTATTTCGTGTATGTGTCTTTATATAAGTAAATCATATTTGTCTATCCGGTTCCACGTTTCTTCGGTTTCAGTAGTGTTGTTATTTTTAGCACCTGCCATCCATTAATACGTCCTTAGAGGCCAAAGAAATACTGACACTTTAAATGTAAATGTTAAGTGTAAAATGATTCCTCATTACAGAAGTGATCGAATATGAAATGAAAGTCCTTCTTAGAATCTCATTATGCATCTCTCCTACCCTTCCCCCACCTCTTCTGCTAAACTCTCCTTCTAAATTACACACCTGCTCCTGGGGACCTAACCCACAGCCTGGGGCTTGCCCAAATGCTGCCTGGGGTGTCCCCAGACCAGGCTGCAGGAAGGCACCAAGAGAAGAAACAGTACTTCCTTGGCCTGCTGCTAAAGAAAGGCTGCACTGCCCTCGGGCATGTACAAATTCCTCTGCTTTGAAGAACTTCAGAATCAGACAGTGTTCAATCATTAAACAGGACACCTAAGGGGAGTTAATATGCACAAAAGCGAAGCTAATTCGGGCTCTCAGGTGACTAATTCGGAATTGTCCACTTAAACTCTGACCCGTTAATATCTATATAAATGTATTCACAAGAAGGCTATTTTCCTCTTCACTCTTTGGCTCTCTGTAATCCACAGAATAGAGGGGAGCCTTCAGTTCAGTAGAGTGGATCTCACTGTGGGGAACCCTGCAGTGTGGGTATATAAACAGAGCTATTTGCTTGGCAAAGAGTGAATTTTCAGCTAGTCCTTGAGTTCAGGTCCTCACCAGCCACTGTCTTCAATGGATGTTAATGTTCTGGCAGAACATCCTGAGAGAGGATTGTCTTAGCCATACCTCATCCAAGGGTTAAAGACCAGACAGCTTCAGTGACCTCAAGAAAAGGTCACTAACAGATAGAGAAAAGGCATTCATAGGTCATCTTCTGTCGGGGTGTGAGCTGGACCCAAACATTAAGGTACTCGGGTGGAGAAGCTGAATTACATCAACTCAAAGATGCCCTTTATAATACACTTCCTGAATGTAGAGAGACGCTGTACGACCCTATCCACTTCCGCTTCTCAGTCTGGCATCAGGCATCACATGAAGGAATGGAATCTTGATTCCGGAGTAAGCATCTCCTGACTTGAGACTCAGCTGCTCTGCATTTGTAAGCCCACATGTTTTGTTTCTGCGAAAGGAAGGCAATAATTGTCACCAGTGGACTCTGTAGCATTTAACTGATAGGTGAGGAGGAGGAGTCCATGGTAAATGCTAAGGGAGATTTGGGACCCAGGGTCAAAGCATACTTGTTTAGGATGTGTTAACTTAAAAAATGGCCTGTAAATTTTTTTTTTTTTTTTTTTTTTTTTTAAGAATGATGAATCTCCCCCAACTCTTGGGTCTTTTCTCTGTCACCAATCCTTCAACTTTCCCTCAGTCCCCACTTTCTTCCACCAGGACTGGAAGAAAATGGAAGGCACTAGGTGCCTGTCTTACTCCTTTAATCTGAGCCCCTGCCAGAGGTAGCTGTGGGAAGTGATGATCTGAACTAGTTACTTTCATGTTGAGTCTTGCTGGGTCCTGGCACCTGAAGAATAGAATCCACACTTACTGCCATGCCCCCAAATCTCTAGACTACACTTTTGCTATTTTCTTTTCTCTATCTGAACTACCCCCACCTTATTTCTTTTCCCCAAGAGGCTGGTCTATAGCACCCATATAAGCCCTCCGGTCTCTAGCTCCCATTCTTTTGAATTTTATTTTATGACCTGTTTATTTTTTGTAATTCTGGCCAAGGGTCACTCAGCTGACAAACTATCCCTGAAGCCCAAGGCGTCTACCCTTCCCTCATTGTTTTCCCATGGCACAGAGACCACGATTGTAACCACTTTGTTTCTCAGAGTGCTGGGAGCCTGTTGTGGCTGTGGGAACTCCTCAGTTTCCTCCTGATCATCCTAGCTCTAGTCTACCTACTGTGATAGTGAGCAAACTGCTCAACCTCTCTGAATCTTGGCTTCTATCTATGAAGCCACACTGACAATATCAGTTGAATAGTTTTCTTCGTTCAGATTAAATGACACGGTTTTCCTAAAGAATTCAGCTCAGAGCCTGGTTTCAGTACTCACCAACAGCCAATTTTCATGCTGTAGTCTCTAGTCTTGAAGAAGGGTTAGGGTTAAGGTTAGAATTAGGGTTAGGTTAAGTGTTAAGGTTAGGGTTAGTGTTAAAGGTTAGGGGTTAAGGATTAGGGTAATGGTTAGGGTTAGGGTAACAGTTAGGGTTAGGGTTTAGGGTTAAGAGAAGAAAAGAGACATTATGAAGACAAAGACTGAATTTTTCACTCAGGAGGTGATGTGTTGGTAGAGTCTAAGATCATATCTTTGCTAAGGTTTGCCAGGCAGGCTGTAGTGCCTCCAAGGGTATGGGACACATACAAAAGCATGAGCATGAACATGAATGTTCATGTGTGGTTGGTGAGGTCTCATAGTCGACAGTTGTTTCCAGTTAAGAAAGAAGATCTATCCATCCACTTCTGTTCTGACCAAGATGGGGGTGGGGGGGTCAGTCTCTAAGCTAAGCAAGTGACAAGGCTCAGCCTCTTATCCTGGGGTCAAACCAAGGAGTCAAGTGGGGTAGTAAGACCCTGGAAGGTCTGCAAACAACAGGCCATTTTGTCTTTTTGTGAAAGGCCTGAAGAAACAAAGAAAGATTAACCTGATTTCATGCAATGACCACCCCTTCCACCCCACAGCCTTAAAATGTTTACCTCAGGGGATGATGGGGAGAGGAAGGGTCTCCGAGACCAAGCCTTCTTTTGAGTTAGACTAACTCACAACCTCAGCCTGTCTGGGCCCTAACACCCTGAAGCTTGATGGATGTTGATATCAGACAGCCATGTGGCCTCAGCCCCGGCTCAGCCTACGCTCAGCTCTCCATCCTTAGGGAGAATCCCTGAGCCTGTTCAGGCCACAGTAGCTCCTTCTCTACAGTGAGGTCTGTTTTTCCATTTCTGCATAGGATCCTGGGGATTTCCAGCTTGCCCCACAGGGTCTGGGCTAGGATCCTTATCGTCTTGACCTCATTCAGGTGGGTTTTTAGAAGGTTCTCCTTCAGGGCTGTAGCTCCTGTTTCCTGTATTCCCTGTTCCCTGGGGGAGCCATACAGTCTGTTCTCGATGCTACTCAGATCCACACATATTGGGGTTAAATATATAAAAATCCATACAGTGTCCGTACAGTTCATTTAATTCCTATGAACTTCAGTGTCTTCAAGTATCAGGCGACAACAATGATGGCCTCTCCTTCAGAAGGTGGATCCCACAAAAAGGTAAGGATGGAGTGGGACAGTTATCTCTGACCCTGGCCAAATTGATCTACTTGGAAATACATTCTCAAATAAATGTGTCTGGGGTTCACCTTTTATAGAACTGATGTCAGTGCCCGCTGGATACCAGTCCTAGAAAAGTGGAGCAAGCTGCATGTGACCTCGGGTGACAGGAACAACATGGCATGGTTCTCTCACCTGTGTGGAGTAAAGGACTTCTTCCACATTCTGTGTGTCAAAGCTCCTGGTCCAGTTTCTAGAGAACCTTGGTCCTAGCCCACGGGAAGTCCCATGAAGGTGGCAATACTTCAGAACAGGAAGAGCTGTGATGGACACCCGAGGCACTTGTTCCCAGAGTGATGACTATACTCTACCTCTGAATGAGTGCCCTAGGATGCCCGCTAGTAGCAGAAGGCAAGCAGCAAGCTCTGTGTCCAGGAGAGTCGGCACATGTCCAAGAATCAATTAGTAGCTCCAGCGAGATAAGTGTTAAGAGTACTAAGCTTGGGTCCTTGGGGAAATAGACACCAAAGAGATTTTGTAGGGGACCATCCATGCAAGATAAGTGTGAAGCACACAGAGTCAGGTTGGGGATAGGCACCAGACCATGCTGTATGTAATGTCTCCTTTGGCACCCGCCAAAGGAGAATGGTCAGGCGTGTAGAGCTTTGGGTGGCAGTGGGACTCTGCCAAAGTTTCAGGTGAGATGCTGGGGGTTATAGGGTCAAGATATTCATTACAGGAATCTGTATGATTTGTGATTTTTGTATGATTTAAACAATCTGAGTAGGGTGATGAGAGTCTTCTTCTGTATTGACCTCTCTGGAAGTGGCGAGGGGAAGAGTGATGTTAATGATGCAGAAGGTGTGCTACTTGGAGGCTGTCAGTGACCCATACTTTCCGAAGCTGGTTTTTTTGAAGAGGCATCTGAGCAGGGCAGCTACATGGCTACCACACAGCTGGTTATTTCTCAAAAGCTTCATTGTTGAAAATATCTGTGTTGATAAAAAGTAGATGGGCGTATGGCCTCACCTTTACCCCAGGTTTACTCAAAAAAGCACTTGAGTATCCAGATGAGCAGGGTACTCACACACAGACTGGGACAGACAGTGAGACTGTCATGGAACAAGTACTGGACATTATTCTCGTCTAAAATCTGCTGTGGGTAAGATATGCAGCATTGAGGAAAAAAAAAAGTTCCCGTCCCTTGAATTTATTTATTTGTTTGTTTGTTGGTTTTTTCAACTGCAAAATTGGAAGCTTCACTTGTATCTCTTTTTACTATCATCTTTTGTATTTATGGATTACTTCCACAACCAAAACCCTGTAGAGACAGTCAGTCTCAAGGAACAGCTCCAGCGAAGCAAAGAACAGCAGGAATGCTCATTCTTCCACCATGTATTTACCGAGGAGCACAAGAGCGTGCTGGGCGCTGCTTGTAGGTTAGTGAACAAACAATGCCTTCCTTGCCCTTCTGGACCCATGTTGTGGTGGGGGTTCAGAGGGAAAGATGGAATAGTGAGGTGAACAATGCAGGCATCTGGGGGAGATAAAGAGCATTCAGTGTCAGGCAGCTGTCAGCAGCGGGGTCTCTGAAAGGTTCCACACGCTGTTCATGTGTCCAACAGGAAGGGTCATTTTTCCGTTCCACACATATTTATGGAGTGCTCTCTGTGTGCCAGGCTTGGGGCTATCTGTTAGGTTAAGTGAGTCCTCAGTCAAAGCCACGGACAAAAGCTTCCTTCTTGGATACTTTCCCAGACCTGCTGGGTTCTTTGTTAAAACAGGGCTCGCCACACTGGTTGGAGCACTTTTTGAGGCCTGAAGATTCCCACAGCCTAAATCCTTCGTCTTTTCTCCCTTGTGAAAGAGGCAACTGGAAGGGATGAAATGAGCAGCGTTTGACAGAGTCAGGGGCTGCTGCCTTTAGGTAGTGGCTGTGCAACTCGGGGCAAAAGACATTTTTTCCCAGGCCCCATTCTCAGTTTTCCTCTTTATAGAGTGAATTGGCCACAATCTATTCAGATTCCAAAATGACAGCAAATAAATGCAGGCTTTTTGTATGATTTAAACAAACCTTCTTATCTAGCTGTTCATAAACTTCTATGTAAACTTCATTTTCTTCAAAGCAAAACACTTATACTGAACCCCACCCAATCCTCATCAGGTAAGTGTGTGTGCGTGTGTGCCTTGTACTTTTTGGGTATGAGTATGGGTATGCATGCACACAAACAGACAGAAAGATAGACAGCCACAGCCACATATTATCCAAGGTGTGCATGTGGAGATCAGAACACATCTCTAAGTGTTGGTCTGTCTTCTACTATTTTTAAGATTTAAGATTTAGGCTGTTCACTGCTGTGTGTGCTGACCTAGCTGGTCTGCAAGGTTCTTTAGATTCTTGTGTCTCTACCTCTCATCCTCTCACAGGAAGATTGGAATTGCAGACACGCACTATCGTGGCTAGGATTTACATGTGTTCTGGGGATTTGAACTCATATCTTCATCCTTGTATGGCAAATGATTTTACCCATTGAGCCATCTCTCCAGCCCAGAGGATGATTTAAAAAACAAAACTTGTATACAATTCCCAACTCTCCTGCTTTCTCTTTATGTGGGCCTTGCCACGCCATCCCACCCACTCCTGTCCCCAGCTGCTGGACATCTCATTTTTGCTAGGCAGGTGCTCACCCCATGAACTACACCAGCAAGCAGACTCTAACTTCACACAAGGGAACTTGTTTTCTCCTAGGAAGTATTATGGGTCATTTGGGGAACCCAAGAAAAGCTCTGGCTGGAACCATCAGGCCCTGCTGCATCTGGATTCTGATTGAATGGGGTCACGTCTTTGGGCATCTCTCTTTTGTTTTTGTGCTTTGAGGCCCTGAGGTGGCAGGAGAATAGGGTGACTTTTGTTAAACAGATGCTGCTTGGCACTTGTGTTGGAGGTCAGGGTGTTCCGTCAGAGGCGGAGGTAATGTATTTATTTGTCATTGCCTACATTTCGTGTCCCCGGGTCTCTGTTCCTTCAGTTTATTCTGTCCAAGGCCGTTGGGGTCCGACAGAGATCAACAGTGTTTCTACAGAGATGAGGCAGCTCGTCAAAGCCTGAATTAGATGTTAAATCTTTTTGAAGTGGGGAGGAGGTGAAGGGAGGGGCAGAATTATATCGTGCAAAGAATTTATCCTGTGTTGTTTCCTGTGAGATAATGTCCCCGGGAAGATTTGTTGCCAAGCAAGTTGCAAACTGCTGTTGCAGGCTGATAGGTGTTGCCAATTCATTTTGATGAATTTTGCTAGTTGAAAAAGTATTTTTTTTCCCTCTCCTTTCATACACTGGGGCTGGCTGGGGATGGACAATGGCCTCTAAGGCCAAGGCAGCTCCCATGCTTGGGGTATGTGCTATCAGAGATACTTCAAAAGGTATCTGGTTCAACAGAGAGAACTCAGACAAAATAGCAGGTAAACAATGGCTTAGCATCAGCACATATCCTCAGATTGTTACTTCTCCTAATGATTTACTATTCTGCATGAGTTTCTTCCTAGATCCTATCCCTGTCCTTTGCTTGGCCTAAGAAACATCCTATTCACCTGTCCCTATGATAAAAGGGAGGGACACAATGATGTGGAGTAGAGTTCCTAAGGTGCTGGCACACACTTTGTATCTAAGTGACGTGTGTCACAGTATCTCTGTGAGAGCTCCTTCCTTGCAGCATGGAGCTGAACACAGCACAGGTCCACCTGGTCCTGGAGCCCTCATTACTCACATGCTTGCTGTCCAAACATGGGGAGTGAGCAGATCCAGGTATAGATGTGACCTCCTTCCTTGCTGCCAAAACAGTCCCTCCGCACACTCTGAAACTCAAGAGCAAAAGGGGTGGGAGAGGGGTGAACTCAAACTTCTTCAGCTGCTCTGTACACATATGCACATGGACTCAGACTTCCTTGTGATTTTCGGTGGAGTGAGATGTTGTCACTAAAGCAGTTGGTACAGTCAGTGCTCAGCAAGCATTCACAGGGCTGATGAGGGCACTGGGACAGTCCTGGAGTGGATAAGGTACCACTCTCACTCTTGGAAGTGTCGCCTCCAGACACCGTAAACACCACCTTAGCCACCAGTGTTTCCGGCTCAGCCCCAGTGGGGGGCCCTGCTCATTCTCAGGGCTTCTCTTAGAGCCATGTTTTTCCCTCCCCAGACTTCCCACCTGGCAGTGTACTACCCTCTGGTCCCCACTGTTCATTCTAGGGTCGACAATGCATCCCATCGTTGTCTTCACCGCCTCCCTTTTAGAAACCGTGCCTGTCGTTTGTGCTGTAGATTGGACATCTTTTCCTATCCCTTGACCAGGCCATGCCCATCTGCTTTCTTCCTACTGAGAACATAGTCCCATACTTCCCTCACCTTTGGGGTTAGTCACTATGTTCCTTTGGTTCCTCACTCTCACATAAGCCAGTCATCTCCTTTGCCCTAATTTTTGCTTTAAATGCTGTTGAAACTCTAATGTTGGCCCCTTTGATATTTCTTGCTCATCCAAACCCTCAGCCACAGTGACCCCATAGAGATCCAGAAAGTTTGAGCTGTCCTCAGTGGAGGCTTCATCTGACAAGACTCATTCTCTGTTTCAACCTGCCTTACCTTCAGTATTTTCCCCCTTCCTAAACAGTTTCATCCATGTTCCTCTTACTTGAGCTCAGCTACTTTTCAGCTTTGGATCATGATCTTGTAGCATTTTCCTCATTGTACTCCAGGAATTTCTTCTCTGATTGTTCTTGTGGTCCCAAATATAAAAGGTCATAGCCTTTGGGACCATCCCAGCCTTTGTTCATTGCCGGTAGATTATTATGACAACCAGCGCTGGTTAGTTTTAACTGTCAGCCTGACACCCCTAAAATTACCCCGGAAGAGATTCTTAATGAAAAATTAATCTAGACCAGCATGGCCTGTGGACATCTGTGACAGAGATTGCCTTGGTTGTTCATTGATGTAGAAGACCCATCCCATTGTGGGAAGCACCATTCTCTAAGCTTGGGTCTCTGAATTGTATAATAGTAAATAAAGCTAGCTAGGAGCAAGTGAGCAAGAAAGGAGGGATTGTGTTTATTATCTCTTTGATCTTGAGTATGGATGTAGTATGATTAACTACATGATTTTCTTCTTGATATCCACAGAATGATGGACTGTAACTTGGAATTGCAGCCTCATTCATCCCCTTCTTCTTCTATGCTGCTTTTTATTACGATATTTTACTACAATAATAAAAATAAAATTCAGGTCCCAACTAATGTGTTATATGTCAGAAGCAGCTCGGTAGTTTATTCCCAGATATGTAACACTCATGAAGAAATAATCTGTAGGAAAGATATGCTCTCCTTGGGGTGCTCTCATCCCATCCGGGTGTCTCATGCATTTGTGGAGGCCTGAAAGCACAGGTAGAATGAGCTCTTGTCCCTGTGACACAGGATGCAGAATTAAGTCAGCTTTCTCTTCTCCTTGGGCTTCAGTTTACTAGCCCAGAAAAGGAGGGTTAGAAAGCCTTCACGGAAACTTGGCATTTTCTTGGGGTCTATTTCATTCTCTGAAATTCTATTTAGAGATCTTCAGGTATGGTGCAGGAAAGGCCTCGTGTTTAATTGAGTATGGAATGAGTAAGGTTTGGAGAGAGATTGCCTTCCTTGGATGATGACACTTCTAGCTCACATGGCAAAGGCTGTACCTGTGGGTTTCCAGGATTCCCTGTACACCTATGTTATTCCAGTTCTTAGAAGCCCTTTCCAAGGAGTTGTTTCTGCTCAGATAGGAGGTTCACTGAAAAAATGTCAGAGGGGCAGTGACTGGGAAGCCTTCTGAGAAGCCACTCTACTTTCCTGAGGAAAGAACAGAGATGCTTGTTTATAAAGACCCAGGGCTCAAGAAACTATATATGTATGTCAAGCAGAGTTCAGGAGTATGTTACTTTGACATGAAAAAGTGCTATGTGGGTAGAAAAGAGAGGAGGATATTCTCTTGGGGCCACTGAACGTCCCTCACATAGTTATAAATCTCAAGGGATCCTGTTCCTCACATTAGAACACCCTCCATATCAGATGTGGGACATTGACTGGAGAAGAGTCTGAAAAGGAGCGATCTCTGTAGCAAGTTACCTTGGTCAACTCACTTTATGGAATTATTTTCTGCCCATCTTTGCTGCCTCATATGAAAAGTGGGAATGATAATAATGCCTAACTTAGGGGTAAATGAGGGTTACTTCCTGTGTATGAAAACTTAGGAAAATGCCATATGATAAAGGTGTCTGAAATAAACTATAGGTATCACCAAAACAGCAGTAAGTGTTTGAACAATAGCTGTGTTCAAGCACTTGGCAACATTGTCCATGGTAATAGGTAGAGGTGAGGGTTCTAGGCAAACTGTTGGGACACAGAAACCAATGAAAGAGAAACCAATGGAAAACAGGGTTTACCTTAAGGAGTCTCTGGTAAACTCCATTCCTGGCTCGATGGACTACCCACTCACACTACTGACCAGGTGGCTGAGACTTCCGACTACTGCTTCACGGCAATGACAGGACTACCTACTGTATTCTCAGCTACCTTCATCTCCAGAACCACTCAGAACTTCTAGATTCCTTCCACACAGAGGAGAGAAAAGTTATCTGAACACCAGGATGAGCTCCACATCCACCCAGACTTTTCTGTTGTACTAAATATAGGTTGGCCACAATCATGCTGCTGTGAGTGCAAAGTGAAAGGTCTTCTACATATTTCCTCAAAGTGAAGAAGCAGAATTAAAGTTCCTGGTGTGCCCACTTCTTGACTTGGAAAAGAAAAGAAAGGCTAGACTCTAACTCTGATAATGCCTATTTAATAACCCCATGAGTTAGGCAGTATTGTCATTCCTAGTTTTCATATTAGAGCTCAAGGATAGGCAGAAAATAATTCCATTAAGTGACTTGACCAAGGTAACTTGCTATAGAGATTTCTCCTTTTGATCCTCTTATCCAGTCAATGTCTCAAGTCTGACAGGGAGGATGTTCTTATTTGGGGAACGGGGTCCCTTAAGATTTTCTAACTATGTGAGGGATGTTTATTGCTACAGTCTTCCAGAGCCAAAGGAACAGCTTTATTCTTCTTCATAATTTCCCATAGAAGAATGGAGTAATTTATCTCTTCTCTATTGTAGAGGAAAACTATCCTTCCTTTCTCCAAGGGAGCATTCCTTACCTGTGGCTGAAAGAGCATGGGGCTATACTTCAGACTGTTCTGCCTCAGATCTTGACTTTGCCACTTGCTAACTGTGTAGAATTAAGGCAGTTATCATGGCCATGGTCAGAGGTGAGAGCAGTTTATATCACATCACTGGAGTGACTGGAAGAGCCTTGTCCACTGTACTTTATTCAGGCATGAACATGACTTTGTTTTACAAGCTGATGATTATGTTGGATGTCCACAGAGCTTAAATCCTGGCATGTAGGAACTCACTTAAATACTCATTCATAGAATATCTAGGTCAGAGATTGTCCCCCTTTCGTTCTTGAAATGTTAAAATTCAATAGGAAAGTGACCCATTCAAAGCTGAACTCTATTTTATAAAGATGTTTTCAGTGGGCCTTGGGTAAAAAATATTTCATAAATCAGGGAAGCCACTAAATCAGAGAGTAGGGGAAGAAATAGGATTGTTACAGCAATACCATTTTGGTGCAGGAAGGTGATATATTCAACATTTTTTACTATATTTGGCTGCAAACTCAAGACAGTTGTTGCCTTGATCTATGGCAGAGATTCAGTGGCATGGAACCATTTGAACTAACCCTCCTCAGGGCTTCCTGCTGTAACAAAGAGCCATAAATGATAATGACTGGGTGACTAGTTTGGAAATGAGAAAGGAAGGCCCTTTCAACTGGAGACTGCTAATAGATTCATAGAGCTTCAGATTGTGCTGATTGGACCCCTGAGCTGTGACTAGGTGTCTGAGAACAGGGGCTTTCCTCATGTTGCCAGCTGTCCTCCCTGGGACACATACTCAGGCAGGGGTTTTGCAACCATAATAAATATTAGGAATGTCCATGGGACCCATATCTGTGGGCAGGAGAAGAAGAAAGAAAGAGAAGAGGATAGAGGAAAAGTGAAGCTGCCATTCAGGCCCAGAGATAACCTCCATTGACCTCTTGGGAAAATCTGGAGCTGGAATCATCTTTAGAGTTGTCTCCAGTATGCTAAAGTAGCTCAGCTCTTATACCGTGGCATCAATAAACCACTCTGCCCACAGTGCCTTAATGGAAGGGTATGATGGGCCAACAGGGCAGCTAAGCACTTGTTAAAGAGGCTCACAGGCAGGGGTGCTGCTCTATAGCATCGCCAGTAGCTACAGCAAAAAGGCATTCATTACATTGTTGTTTAGCTGGATGACAGTGTCACCAGAAATCTTCCTAGAAGGCTGCTGTTTGGGTGAGGTTTTGACTGGTGCTTGTCTGGAAGATTTCTCAAAATAAGATATGACTACTGTTTGATTCCACCACGTTATAGATTTGGGATGAGAATAATAGTCCCTTTGAACTATCTAAGACTTTGATACAACCTTCTCCCTTTCCCCAAACCCAAGGGATTTTTAGAGTGAGCTCTCCTTGTGTTGAGCATGACACTGGACTCACTAATCTTCAAACTTGGCTAACCTCTTTCCAGCTTGACCTGCTTGACCTGGGTACAATGACTTGACTTCTCTCATCCTCTATCTCTCTCATTGTGAAATGAGACTATTAGGGCTATTTACCTCATGTATTATTGCAAAGCTCTTTGCTAGTGCACACTCCACATAATTTGCAGTAAAAAAAAAAAGTCATCAATTGCTACAGTCTGTAGCATATTAGGGAGGGATGAAAGGCCACTCATCTATTTCCTTTCTATGGAGGATAGTATGATGACAATAGCAGTCCCAGCTTGAACCCGTGAACAGAATTCTTATTTGGTCACAAATGTGTTTCCAAAGGGTTTCTGTGATCAGCTTTTCTTTAAAGGCCCAGAGATGGTGAAAATCCACACATTGAGTCTCGAAGTTTCCTTAGCGATTATATTCTACTTGATTAGAAGCAAGAGGCCTTCTGCATTGCCAGGACCATGTAGGATCACAATTTATTCCCTTTAATTGAATCTGTCCCTCTACTAAATGATATGTGTTTATCCACTTACTGAATTGCTCATTAATTTTTGGTTTTCAGTGTATGAAGGACCTTTGCTAGCCAATCATCCTGATAAGAACAAGAGACACAACAATACACAGGAAACATGATTCCTTCATCACAAAACTTAAAGCCTAATGAGAAATATGACAGAAGCCAAACAGCAATTGAATGACAAGATTCCTTCCTAGAATATATAATATTATCATTTAACTCACAAAATAAAAGTATTCCAAAAATGTTGTCCTAGCAGAGTATAGATACAAAGGAGAAGTGAAATTAAAGCAACACAATGCTTTGGAGACATATTTGCATTAAGTGTGGCAGAAAGAGAATTGCTACACATATAATAAAAGGGAATCATGCAAACTGAAAAGGGAAAGCATCCATAATTCCACAAATTAAATGTAGATATAATTTCAAAGGCACAGAGAGAAGATACAACTCAAAATGTAGGAAACAAAAATAGCTAATACATGTTGACAGTATTTAATCTCAGAGGTAATCAAATAAAAAAAACTTGAATAGAAAAGTGATGTAATATAGTTCATAAATAAATTAGCAAAGTTTATCAAAGCAACTGTATTCTGGGGAGTTTATGGTGATGTAAGTACTTTTTTCTTTATTATTATTTTATTATTATTATTACTATTTATTCACTTTGTATCTGAGCTGAAGCCCCTCCCTCATTTCCTCCAGGTCCCACACTCCATTCTTATTTTCCCTACCTCCCATGTCTCTCCCCTAGTCCACAGATAGGGGAGGTCTTCCTCTCCTACTATCTGAACCTAGCCTATCAGGTCTCATCAGGACTGTCTGGATCCTCTTTCTCTGTGGCCTAGTAAGGCCACCTCACCAGGGGGAGGTGATCAAAGAGAAAGCAATCAAGTTCATGCCAGTAACTGCTCCTGCTCCTCTTACTAGGGTACTCCCATGGAGACTGAGCTACCCATTGGCTATATCTGAGCAGGAGGTGTAGGTCTCCTCCATGCATGGTCCTGGTTGATTCATTAGTCTCTGCCGGTACCACTGGGCCCAGATTTTTTGGCTCTGTTGGTCTCCTTGTGGAGCTCCTGTTCCTTCCAGGTCTTTCTATTTTCCCCTTCTTCCATAAGAGTCCCTGCACTCTACTCAAAGTTTGACTATGAATCTCAGCATCTGCTTTAATACCCTGCTTGGAAGAGTCTTTCAGAAGGCCCCTGTGATAGGCTCCTGACCTGTTGCCTGTCTTCTCCTACTTCCGATGTCTACCATGTTTGACCTTCTGAATTAAGGATTAAGCATCTTTCCTAGGGTTTAGCTTCTTTAGGACTATAGATTTTAGTATGTTTATCCTATAACACATGGCTAATATACACTTATGAGTATATACCCTGTGTGTCTTTCTGCTTCTGGGTTACTTCACTCGGGGAGAAAACTTCCTGAACAGAATACCAATAGCACAGGCTCCAAGATCAACAATCAGTAAATGGGACCTCATGAAACTAAAATGCTCCTAGAAAGCAAAAGACATTGTCAACAGAATGAAACAACAGCCTACAGACTTGGAAAAGATCTTCCCTAACCCTACATCTGATAAAGGGCTAATATTCAGAATATATAAAGAACTCAAGAAGTTAAACACCAACAAACCAAATAATCCAATAAAAAAAAATGAGGCACAGAGGTAAACAGAGACTTCTCAATAGAGGCATATCAAATGGTGGAGAAACACTTAAAAAAATGCTTGAGATTGGATTACTTAATTTGTTGCTTTTTAACTTCTTTAGTTCTTTATATAAACTGGATATTAGCCCTCTGTCAGATATAGTGTTGGTGAAGATCCTTTCCCAATCTGTAGGCAGTCGTTTTGTTCTGATGACAGTGTCCTTTGCTTTACAGAAGCTTTTAAGTTTCATGAGGTCCCATTTATTGACTGTTGCTCTTAGAGCCTGTGCTGTTGGTGTTCTGTTCAGGAAGTTGTCTCCTGTGCCAATGAGTTCCAGGCTCTTCCCCACTTTTTCTTCTAACAGGTTTAGTGTGTCTGGTTATATACTGAGGTCTTTGATCCACTTGGACTTTAGTATTGTGCAGGGTGATAAGTATGGATCTATTTGCATTTTTCTACATGTAGACATCCAGTTAGAACAGCACCATTTGTTGAAGATGCTATTTTTTTCCATTGTATGGTTTTGGCATCTTTGTCAAAGATCAGGTGTCCATAAGTGTGTGGGTTTATTTCTGGGTCTTCTATTCAGTTCTATTGATCCACCATTCTGTTTCTATGCCAGTACCATGCAGTTTTTATTACTGTTGCTCTATAGTACACTTGAGATCCGGAATGGAGATACCTCCGGAAGATCTTTTATTGTAGAGAATTGTTTTAGCAATTCTGGGTTTCTTGTTATTCCATATGAATTTTTCTTTCCAGATCTGTAAAGAATTGTGTTGGTAATTTGATGGGAATTGCATTGAATCTGTAGACTGCTTTTGGTACGATGGCCATTTTTACTATATTAATCCTGCCAAGCCATGAGCATGGAAGATCTTTCTATCTTCTGATATCTTCTAATTCTTTCTTCAGAGACTTGAAATTTTTTGATATGACTTGCTTGGTTAGGGTCAACTAAACAGAGAACTCTCGATAGAGGAGTATCAAATGGCAGAGAAACACTTAAAGAAATGCTCAATGTCATTACTCATCAGGGAAATGCAAATGAAAATGACCCTGAGATTTTACCTTACACCCATCAGAATGGCTAAGATCAAAAACTCAAGTGACAGCACATGCTGGAGAGGTTGTAAAGAAAGGGGAATCCTCCTCCACTGCTGGTGGGAATGTAAACTTGTACAACCACTCTGGAAATCAATCTGGCATTTTCTCAGACAATTAGGAATAGCTCTTCCTCAAGATCCAGCTATACCACTCCTAGGCATATATCCAAAAGAGGGTCAAGTACACAATAAGGCTATTTGCTCAACCATGTTTGTAGCAGCTTTATTTGTAATAGCCAGAAGCTGGAAACAATGAAGATGCCCCTCAACTGAGGAATGGATACAGAAAGTATGTTGCATCTACACAATGGAATACTACTCAGCAATAAAAAACAAGGAAATCATGAAATTTGCAGGTAAATGGTGGGAATTGGAAAAGATCATCCTGAGTGAGCTATCCCAGAAGCAAAAACACCCACACAGTGCATACTCACTCATATAGACATATAATATAGGATAAGCCTACTAAAATCTGTACACCTAAAGAAACTAATCAAGAGGGAGAACTCTGGCTAAAATGCTCAATCCCCATCCAGAAAGGCAAAGAGGATAGACACCAGAAGAAGGAGAAGACAGGGAACAAGTTAGGAGCCTGCCACTGATGGCCTCTGAAAGGCTTTGCCCTGCAGACTATCAAAGCAGATGGTGAGACTTATGGCCAAACTTTGAGGAGATTGCAGGGAATCTTATGAAAGAAGAGGAAGTTAGTAAGACCAGGAGGGGACAGGAGCTCCACAAGGAGAGCAACAGTTCCAAAAAATCTGGGCACATGGGTCTTCCCTGAGACTGATAGTCCAACCAAGTAGCATGCATTGAGATAACCCAGAACTGCTGCACAGATGTAGCCCATGAAAGTTCAGTCTCCTAGTGGGTTCCATAGTAATAGAAACAGGGACCATCTCTGACATGAACTAATTGGCCTGCTCTTTGATCATCTCCCCCTGAGGGGGGAGCAGCCTTACCAGGCCACAGAGGAAGACAGTGCAGCCATTCCTGATGAGACCTAACAGACTAGGATCAGAAGGAAGGAAAAGAAACCCTCCCCTAGCAGTAGACTTGAGGAGAGGCATTCGTGGAGAAGGAGGAGGAAGGGAGGGATTGGGAGGGGAGGAGGGAGGGGACTACCAGGAAGATACAAAGTAAATAAAGTGTTATTAATAAAAAATTAAAATAAAAAACATAAAAAAAGAAATGCTTGAGAGGTCAAAATAATGCTGTCCTTGGACTGAGATCATCCGTTCTTCCATTAGAGTCTTGCTCATAGTAGAAGGAAGCAGAGACAGTTCACTCACTGTGAATTCAAGTGGTGTCTAAGGCATGACATACACATGTGGAAGGACAGGGGTTGAGGGCCAGACCAAGGGAGGAATGAATTTGTTGTTTATTCAGCAGTAGTGTTACAGTCTGTGACTGGAATGAGCTGAGAGACTCATCCTTCTTCATACATAGGCAGCAAGGGTTCTAACTCAGGGAAGAAGGAATCTGCCAGCTGTTCTGCTCAGCAACATTAACAAGCTCTTTGCTATTCAGTTCTGACTCATTCCCAAAACACCAGAGTGAAAGAAGCCCAAGGCATAGCCAAACAGATGCTACTCAAGAAAGGAGGCTGGGGCAGAGGAGGACAAACCCACTTAGGAAGGTCATGGACAGGTACCAGAGCCAGGGGTGCCCCGACTATGAGGAAGCTGCTGTTCTTGAAAAAGCATTTGCTTACAATTTAGCTGGAAGATAGGATCAAAACTCAAGAGTTAGTGCAGGGCAAAGGAGAGCATTTTATTTTGACCTCTCGAACTGCAAAATTCTCTATTGGCGCCTAGATTCATCAAATCCTATTAAATAACTGTTGTCAGTTTCAAGATTCATCTCATTTCTGCTACTATTCAAGCCAACTTCAGAAAAGATTATTACTTACTTACTGAAAAATTCTCTCTGTTTCTGAGCACTCTGTTTCCCTATATTCCTGTGATATATTCACAAATCAAGCATATCTTCTAAATACTTCATTTTTTGATAGGGAAATTTTGTACACATTTTATCTGATTTCTTATTGTTCTTAAGGCACAGATGAAAGATTTCAATTGGGTATATTACCATAAGTTCGTTATAGATTGAACATGTATGTATATTAATATAGCTATGAAATAACAGCCATGAAAGTTTGTTATGGCATGAACAACTGTTTTACTTATAAGAATTTTATGACAGGAAAATATATCTGGCTATCAGTTATTTCATGGGTGACCTTGTTTATATGCTTAAAATTTTCCCTTGCTTACATGATATGAACACAAATATTCAATGATGATGGTTGGAATTAAAACAAATTTTCACAGTAAAGAAAGAAAGAAAAAAATGTTCAAAGTCCTTTGTCATCCAAGAAATGCAAATTGAAACAACCATAAGATCCTACATTACTCCCATCAGAATGGCCAAGATCAAAACCTCAAGTGACAACAGCTGGAGAGGATGTGGAGAAAGGGGAACACTCCTTCCTTGCTGGTGGGAATGTAAACTTATACAACCTCTTTGGAAATCAATGTGGTGTTTTTCTCAGAAAACAAAGAATAATGCTACCTCAAGATACAGTTATACCACTCCTGGGCATACATCCGAAAGATGCTCAACCACACAACAAAGACATTTACTCAGCTATGTTCATAGCAGCTTTATTCATAATAGCCAGAACCTGGAAACAACCTAGATGTAGTTAACCAAGGAATAGATAAGGAAATTATGGTACATTTACACAGTAGAATACTACTCAGCAATTAAAAACAGGGAAACCATGAAATTTTGAGGCAGATGGATGGAACTAGAACAGGTGTAGTACTTTCATTCACAGTTGGTAGAGTTAGAAATCAACATACATTTACGAAAGACAACCTGAGAAAGTAGACAAGGTATATGCTTGCTAATAAGCATTCATTCCACCTTAAACCTCATGTGGCATTTTTCCTGTGTGTGTCTCTCTTATCTTCATTCCCAAAGTAGTTCCACTAATAAGGACACCAGTCATTTTGCATTAGAACCCATGCCAATAACTCCATCTTGATGTTAGGGTCTGAAAAATTCTCTTTATCTAAATAGGATTAGGTTCACAGGTGCTAGGGATTAGGACTTCAATATATTTGGGACCAGAACCACAATGCAATTCATAGCAGACAGGATTCAGAGTGGAAAAACATTATGTTTCGCATAAAGGGATTCATAATAATGTTATTTATCATCAATCATATCAAAATGATATAAATTTGCAGCAGAGTGACAGTTAAATTAATTATATCCCATGAAATAAAATCAAGTGATATATGTGTGTTATGAAAGCAATGTTATGAAAATTGCTTAAAATTATATTTGCCAGGGATATTAATCAATAGTAAAGCATTTGCCTACATGTGAGGGGTTCAGAGTTTAGTTTCAGGACCACAGAAATAATGTTTCAGGCAAAGCTTATTCTGATATTAAAATGTAAAGACTCATGTAAGTTTTGTGCATAATAAAATATAATATGGATGAAAATACATTAAATCATTCATACTGCTCATGAACAATGATAGAGGTCTGGAAGATTATTAATTTTCATTTTATTTTTATGTTTTTCCAAGTTACCATATGAAACCTGTATTTCTTTAACAGAAAAATTAGTTCCAAAATTATTCAGTGTGTGCTGAAAATGGAAAGAGCTTAAAACTAAAAGTGAGGTGATCAGGAATTCCGGAAGTAGAGGAGGCTGTTGGGTCTTGGCATGCCCTAGAATTAGTCCATACTATTGCGAAAGACTTGAGAAAGTGAGGCGAGGATGATCACATCTGTGTCTCCAAGGGCCATGGGATCCCCTCCTGCAGACCCCTGGATTACACACAGGAGCACAGGGGCTTCTCCCCTGGGTAGAAGCCTGCTACTCAGGCTCCTCTCCTCTCAGACTGCAGCTGCTGGACCAGCTGTCCACTGGGGCCTGTTGTAGAGAGAGGAAGGAAAGCTTCAGCCTCCGTATTTCAAAGGACTTTCCTTTTCATTGAGGAAATGTTGGGCAATGCAAGTGAACAATAGGTTTCATTTCCAGTCTCTTGAGGGAGAAGCTGTTCCTTGATTGATGCAGGAAGGAAATCTGAGCTAGACAGTACAGAAACTAGGACAACGTGACCACACCAGAAGGCTCAGGGCATAGAAGCCACATTGTCTTTTGGTCACTGATTAAGCAAAGACTTTCAAGACTTACGAGATTTAACATTTGGGGGCATAAACAATGCAGTCTCTTGAGGGACCCAGAGGGAGAAAAATGTGAACCATCAGAGCTCCTAGGCCACTGGACTTGACGTTTTTATAAAGAGAGAGTAAATAATATAATGATTTATTGAAAACATGCAATATGCTAGGCACCATACTAGGTATGCTGCAAACACCATCTCATATAAAATCATTTAACCATACTCCTTCAGATCATGTGAAATTACATCCTTGAGACTCAGTGAAATGTCAGCTCAATAACCAAACATTGACAGTACAGCTGTCAAATATAAGTGATTAATTAGGGAGATGATCAGGCTACTTGCTACTGTGTTGGCCATCACAGGCATAGACTATGTTTTTAGACTTATTTATTTTTATTTTATGTGTGTGTGTTTCTTTTATGTACATACATGCATCACCTGTTTGCCTGGTGTCCCCGGAGGACTGAAGAGAGTGTCAGGCACCCTGAAACTGGAGTTACAGGTGATTGTGGGCCAAGTGGTGTGGGTTCTAGAACCTGTCTTCTGCAAGAGCAGCAAGTGCTCTTAATTGCTGAGCCATCTCTCCAGCCAAATCATTTCTAACATAGTAAAAAGTCATGATGGTGAGACAAGGTAGTAAAACAGGTGTTCTAGATAGTTTAATGTCAACTTGACACAAGCTAAAGTCATCTGAAAGGAGGGGACCTCAAAGAAGAAAATGTCTCCATAAGATCTGGCTATGGGGCATTTTCTTAATTAATGACTAATAGGAGATAGCCAGCCCCTCATGGGTGGTGCCATCCATAGGCTGGTGGTCCTGGGTTCTAAAAGAAAGCAGGCTGAACAAGCCATAGAAAGCAAGCCAGTAAACAGCATCCCTCCATGGCCTCTGCATCAAACCCTGCCTCTAGGTTCGTGCCCTGTTTCTGTTCCTGTCCTGATGTCCTTTGATGATGAACAGTGATATGGAAATGTAAGCCAAATAAACCCTTTCCTCCCCAACTTGCTTTTTGGTCATGGTGCTTACCACAGCAATAGAAATGCTAACTAAGGCAGAAAGTTTAAAACAATCCCAGGCAAAAGAAGTAAATTGCAAAAGCAAGTAATTTGGTAATGGTAAAACAAGGCACAGAGCTTCAAGAATTAGGCAGAGCTCTACAATGTGGAATCTGAGGAGCACAGAAGGGTGTTGAACTTGGGAGCAGAATAGAAGGCCTTTCTCTCAGACTCAAAGGACAGGTTGAAGACTGTTAGCTAGAGAAAGCAGCTTAGTTGGTAGCACTGCATACTAAAGACTGTGCCTTCATGTCAAAGGTAGCCATACAGGACATGATGTTTGATTGTTTACAGCTGGGAACTAGATACATATGGTTGAGTCTGGTAAACTAAGCAGACTGATACTTCTTGCATGCAGAGTGTGAATCTGTGTCACACACACACACTCACACATACATACACATATAAGGATAATGTATATATACATAAAGCATATATATAAATTTATCTATGTATATATAGACAGATTGATATATATATACAGATATATAGAGAGAGTATATACATATATATATATATATATATATGGAGGGGGGAGAGAGAGATGGGGAAGAATATTAGAGTATGTTTTCACCCTTGAGTCAACAGTTCAGTTTCCTGAAGACTTGGGCTCCAGTCTTGAGCTCCTCCACATGTACTTCAGGTTGGAGGTGGAATGGCATCTGCTCTTCAGTAGGAAACTAGCTCTTCCTCCCCTCTCATCTGTGAGGGTCTTCTCTTAAATGGCTGTTCACTTTGAGTTTCCCCCTCATGAGATTAAGAGATGAGTGGGTAAGCACTGTGAAACAGCTTTCTCCTCAGTGTATGCCCATCTAGCTGGATCATAATCACACTCACTAGTCTGAGCTGAATGGAAAAGGCCCTGTGATGTTAGGACTGAAATCCCAGCAACCTCTGTATTCTCCCTGCAGTAATTGCAGTGGAACTGTTTCTGGCAGCTCCGGCTTCAGAGTCTGCTCTTGAAAGAAGCAGTGTACGCTGGCTAATGTTAGGGCGCCATTTTTATACACTGGCTGTTCATTTAGATGTCCTTCGGAGGAGGAGTCTCTGCTGAAGCTTTGCACACTTGGGACTCATGCTAGAAACTTGCAGTGGGTTTGGCACGAGCTGTGAGAGGTCTTGTGGGAAAGGGTCCTTCTGAATTCTGTTTAAGACAGAACTTCTCCAGCTGGTTTGGAAGTTCTTTTCTCTTTCTCATTTCCCATTCGTTTCCTTTCATCTTCCTTCTTTCTCCATTTTTCCTTCCACTCCCTCCCCTTCCTTTCCACTTTATTTTTAGTTTCTACATAAAACTAGTAGGTATTCTACAGAACATACCTACTTTGATAAACACTTCATGAAGTCTGAATCTTGATATACAGTGGGAAAGAAGTGTGTATGCATGTTCATGCACCTATTTATAATCACATATGCATGTGTGTACAGCACATACATATGTGGGCACATGTATATGTGTGTTCATGTATGCACTGTGTACATGTGTGTCTGTGTATGTCAGCATGTGCTCTGGGCCAATCATATCATGGGACTTAAAACAATATTTTTAGGGGGAAATCGTGGCTTCATTAGCCTGTCCTGAAAGGCTGGGTATGGCCCTCATAACTTTGTAGTTACTCACTTAAGTTACTGCTTTTTTTTTTCTTATTTGTTGAGTACAAATTCTATATATTTTATTTATTACCTCTATTTTTAACGTTGCCAACCCCCTTATCATGTTGGCAAAATCAACTTCTTTCTCATGTAATCTTTAGAGGCATTTTATTTAACACTTTTATTTAAATTACATTATTTGATTGAAACAAGATTAGTTGATATTGCATTGATTTGTTGTGCTCAGTGTGGACAAAAACATGGCTGTTTTCTCACAATATTATCTATCATGGAGTCCCATCTAATCCTGATGAAGACTATCAGAACTATCCTACTTGAATTCATCACTACCGGCAAGGGAAGTCTCAGGGGATTTCTTGAAGTCCTTTGAGTATATGACCCTGCTGTGGCTTCTCTAGTGTAAACACTTGTTTAATTTCTTCACATGCCCTTTGTTTCTGTCACTTATCAAATATCTTTCATTTACCATTTAGGATCCATCGTGCCTGCAGAATTTTTTTTTTGATGTTTTTAGAAAAAAAAATATCCATTGCATCTTCTGTGATCTAATTGTATTTATCATTTATCCACACATTCAGCTTTGATTCTAAGGAGAAATGTGGACATTGTTGACAGAGGCTGTCAGAGAGAATTTTTATTCTGTGATTTTCCTGAATTGTAAAACTGTGTGCAATGCAGTCTTCCATGTTTCCTAGTTTCATTTAATGACCTTACACCATAGTCAGTGTCTACAGTCGCCTTATGCAGGGTTCCCCAAGCACGAGGCAACTTACACTGCATATGTTCTCCCTTTAGCTCCTAGTACAAAAGGAGATGGCCTTATATTTACTTGGAAGGTGGCTCATCCGAGGTTGTCGGGATCCCAGACCCACATTGTTTCCTCTGTAATGCCGTTCCATCCGTGTTCTATACCACTCAGCGCTCTACATGTTTGGGTTGCTTTCAATTCTGAATCAAATTTTCAAGAATATATTGGTGCACACATTTATAACCAAGAAAGGCCATTCTAAGTAAGTTTTCCAAAGTCACATAGCAGGCAAATTGTAGGTTGAAACTGTGTTCTGCACAGGGAATGATACTGCCTCAGGTTCATTGACTGACCTTCTGGGTGACAGTAGCCTTTGGATTACAGAGAACATTGGTGGTGTCTAATGGATCTACAGTGATACAATAGATTCAGGAGTCATGGCCCTGTGAGGGGATAAGCTCTTTAGGGCAAGTGTTGGATAGGACTAAAGATATAGCTCAGTAGTGGAAAGCATGCTCTACAAGCGTGAACTCCGGGATTCACAGCCTGTCTTCTGCCTCTACCTCTGTCTCTGCCTCTCTCTCCCTTTCTGGTTCTCTCTCTGTGTCTCTCTGTCTCTCTCTCTGTCACACACACAAGCACACACATGTGTGTGAATTTCACAAAAATGTGAACAACAAAATCTAGACCAATTACTTTACTTCTTCAATCAATGAATCACACAGAAAATAGAGGGAGAAAAAGAGGAAATTGGAGGTAGAAAAAAATCTGTAGATGAAAATATAATTAGCTGATTCATCAACAACTGTGTGCATAGTTTTTCTTATGTATGGAATCTAAAGTAGCTAATATCTTCTCAGAAAAGCAGATAGTGGAATGGTGATTGTTGAGGACCGGGGTGGGGTGGGATGGATAAGATGAGATGATGGCCAAGGAGTGCAATGTTTCACTGATGAAAAGTGAATGTTAGAGAACTGCTTTCCAGCACAGTGTCAATAACTAATAATATTCTGCTCTATAGTTAACATTTCCTAAGTGAAATTTTGTTAGATATTCTTAACATAAGTACAAACTGATACTATTAGTGATAACGGGATCAGAAAGAAAGTTTAGGAAATAGTGGATACAGTCTTGATGATGGCATTGTGTTCCTGATTGTATGTTTTCAAACTCATAAAACTGTCTGTGTTAAATATGCATAACTGTTTATATCTATGCCTGTTGTTCAATGAAGCAGTTTTCTAAAAGTTAAGATAGAAAAATAAATGAGTATATAAATAACATACATTATTTTAATTTTGACCTATTAAAATATATTAAAATGCAGAAATCAGAGAGAATCTGACAATTGTGGATTTGCTAAAATTATGCATGATATGTCATGAGGATCTTGTATGAAGAGGGAACTCTTACATTAATAGACATATACATTAAACTATAGGCAAGTACAATGACAGATACCTTTGATGTATTAAAAAAGTAATCTGAGAAAGGAATGACCTGAGTGAAACTAGATTTCCTACCCATGTATAACTGTAGGGGATGGTTGATCAGCATTTGGGGATTCATTTTATTATTCTGACTTTAAGACTTCTAATGGCAAAATACTAAGAACCAGCACTTAGCAGGGTATTACCATTCCACAGACAAAAGCTTGATAAATCTTTTGGATTTTTTTTTTTTTTGTGTGTGTGTGTGTGTGAATAAATTGTTAAAACAGAAAATGTGTCTTCTAGCCAAATTCTTGTTCCCATACCCAGATTTCTTGCTTTACCATTCCAGGAGAATTTTAAGAGAAATACATTGGCAAAAGGAAAGAACACCCAGAGAATTTTTCCTGTGCTTTGTCACTTCACATAGCAACCTCTATTTTGGAAGGAGATTTGAACTTACCACTTGATTTATTATGAAACACGAGTCTTTGGCACTGGAAGACTTTTTTTTTCTGGATTTAAAAAAAAAATCATGTGATCAGTGTAAAAGATTTGAAGGGAGGTGATGTTTGCCAGAGTCCCATCACAGTTAGTAAAACTAAAACTCTACAATGCTGGACACTTAGCTTGGCATCGGTGATTGTCTAGCACATAGAAAGCCCTGGGTTTGAGGTCCAATACTACAGCTTCTCCACTCCCACAGAAAATTCACAGGACATTGACAGGTGTGGGGGCACACACTTGCAACATCACCACTTGGAAAGCTGAGACAGGAGGATTGAAAGTTTGAACACAGCCCTGGGATTCTAGCCATAACAGAACAAGACAAAAGAAATGAAAACAAAGCAAAACAGACTGAAAACAAAACAACAGTTTTCACAGAACATCTTCTCCAATGATGATTGCCCCTAAATGAGATTAGGCTGGATTTGCCCAGGCAGAAGATTGGACTGGGAAGTTGGATGAGAAGTGTGGAGGGTTGGCACTGGGAAGGACCAACTAGACCTACTTCAGGAAGTGCACAGTCACTACAGAAATTGTCCAAGGAGTGAAGCCAGGTCAGGTCTTCCTCAGGATTAATCTATATGGAGTTTTATTTAATGGGTGGGGACAGTGACAATATGGGTCTTCATTTTAACAGACTTCTCTTTGTTCTATCAATATCAGGATCATTTAACAAAAGGTCTATTTGTGCTATGCTCTGGCTGCTTAGCACATACAAGGCTTGTGAAGGGAGTGGCTAGGCTACACAGCAAAGATGACTCTCCTGGGATATCAAGGAGTCATAACAATAGCTGGTCCAGGAAAACCATTGGGCACTTAGGCCTTAGGAAGTATACAGAAATTTGAGGTGAAGGAGTCCATACAGACACCTGTATCAGATTTTTCCCCCCACAACCAGATATGTGGATAATTCTATGTAAAATGGCAACTTCCCAGTAAGTAGGAGGGCACTGACATCCTTCTTAGTTGGGTGTCCCTTGTCCCAGGACTTGGTATGTCTGAAGATGCTGTTGGCCGGTTGTTAGTACCAACAGCTGTACTAGGAAGAACTGGACAGAGTTGTGTACTTCTTCCTGTAGCAACATGACCTAAGGTGGAGCTATGGTCTCTTTGGAGAGCCTGATTTAGAACTCAGCCCAAAGTTAAACAACAACCAGCAACCATTGACCTTTATGACCAAGGTTTCCTGGACTCAGTGAGCCTAGATTCTGCCATCTATACTCAATTCTCTTCACTGTTTACTTATCTGATGGAGCTGTTCTCGTGGAAAGCTGTGTTATTCTTGTAATGCAAAGTGACAGAGAAAATAAAAACACCCAGCTGAGAAAAAGCCACAATGTTAATGTGAAACACAAACTTTCTGTTCATCCGAATCTTAGTTTATTTTAAAACAGAACCATAACGGCTCAGATCATGGCGATTGGGAGGGGCTGTTGCTACAGCTGCCCTGTTCTCAGATCCTTCCCCAGCATGCCTTCTGGTCTTAATCCTTAGCACTTTTCCCAGGAGCCAAGGTGGTATGATGTGGGTTTGCCCTCCCTGAATATGGCTTGAAGACCAAGGGAAGAGCAAATTCTTCAATTTACAGTAGATCAGTGCGAAACGAATGTCCCAGTGTCCTCCCCACTAACCCTGAAGTCCTTTTGACTGCATAAAAGCTTGGCCAGAGTTCCCAAGGAGCTTTGTTCTGGATGAATATGGCTTTTGTGTTTCCTCTGAACCAAGTTTGGGGTCTGATCCCAAACTCTCACAGCTGGCACAGAGCAACATCTGGTTGGCATCTTCCATAGCCTGTGTTTCCTGGTGTTTGCCTGCATTTTTGGGAATTAGCTCAGCTTTCTTTCTTTTTCTGAATGTTTTCTGAACAGTATTAGCCATATAAGAATTTTTGCCATATAAAGCCCCAGGGAGAACCCTGCTATGTAGGCTGTTTCCTGTCCTCATTCCACCCCAAAACTGGAAAAACAAGAGCCCATGGAGGAAAATAAAAAAGAAACAGTCCAAATAATAGAAGCAAAGCAGGAACTCTCTCAGATGAGAGGGTTTAACGAATCATGGGAGGTAAGCAATGTCAAATTATACCTCTCTAAGAAGACAGTTCAAGAAAGTGTCTACCAGGTTAAAAATTGGTGACCTTAATTCGGTGGGGTGATGATTGTCAGCTTGAAAAGTATGTAGGAGTGAAACAGAAATACTGACTTCTCCCAGCAGGGCATTAAAGCTGATGCTGAGACTCACAGCCAAACCTTGGGTGGAGTGCAGGGAATCTTACAAAAGAAGGTGAACATAGAAAGACCTGGAGGGGACAGGAGCTCCACAGGAAGAGCAACAGAACCAAAAAATCTGGGCCTAGGAGTCTTTTCTAAGACTGATACTCCAACCAAGGACCATGCATGGAGATAACCTAGAACCCCTACACAGATGTAGCCCATGGCAGCTCAGTCCCTTACCTGGGACTCAGGTAAGGGAAACAGGGACTGTCTCTTACATGAACTCAGTGGCTGGCTCTTTGATCACATCCCCTGAGGGGTAGCAGCCTTATCAGGCCACAAAGGAAAGCAATGCAGCCAGTCCTGATGAGACCTGATAAGCTAGGGTCAGAGGGAAGGGGAGCAGGACCTCCCCTATCAGTGGACTGTGGGAGGGGCATGGAAGGAGAAGAGGGAGGGTGGGATTGGGAAGGGACAAGGTAAGGGGCTACAGCTGAGATACAAGGTGAATAAATTGTAATAAATAAAAATTAATCAAAAATCTTCAAAAAAGAGAAATACCGACTTCTAAATAGCTTTGCTGTTGATCAACATTTTGCATCCAGGGTCCATGAAACAGTCTCCTAGAGAAAATTCACAAAGTGTGTGTGTGCCCAAAGATTCAGGTTCAAAGGAAAACATTTTGTTTGTTTTACTTTATTTCTAATATAAAAAAGCCCACTTGAACTCCATGTAAATTGAGTTTAAGTAGCTGCTAAAGAGTAAGACACTTAGTGCAGGGTGGAGCCGTGTGGTAGGAATGGACAGATTGACAAGGAAAAAGTCTGACTTGAAATCCAGGTAGTTGACCTCACTCCTTGGTATGTGAATCAGGAGACCACCTTTAGCCACGTAATGGTGTCATTTGAGGATTTCCAGTCCCTGACAACAAAGGCTCAACTAACTTCTGAGCACCGTTAGCATCTAAAAGCTGACTCCTTAGTACAGTTTTTGGCTTAGGACATCTCTTCAGAGTGTAAGAAGCATACTCTGAAGCATAAGCACAAATGCTTAGTGATGGACTCAGAAACAATTGATGCTGGGGGAGGCGTTGTTAGGATGGATCATAGAAAGCAGAAAAGGTTCCTTAGGAGCAGGAACTGGGGCTAATTAGACATACATCTGAACTCCTCTAGGAGAGTGTGTGACTCTTCAGAATGGCATTGTGAAGCTTTCTGCAGATGTCTCGCACCAGTGAAAGGCCAATGTCAAGAGACCGGTAAATTACCCTGCATTAGTCTGACCCTGGTACGCTAAGAAAGAAGAATAAATATGAACTGGAGCAAAACAGGAAACTGACACCCAGGCAGACAATGAGGACTCAATGACAAGCCAGCGAGATGTTGCCGCAAGCCAAGCAGAGTGGTCTAGGAGAAGGAAGACTGCAGGCAGTGAGGAGATCAGGTCAGACAGTGAGTTGGTCAGGTAACGCTCGAGACTTCCCAGTCTCTTCTTTGATTTTGTCACTTTGAAAGGAGGTGGCCTAAGCCTTAAGTCAGTTCAGAATTCCTAACACCAGATTCTATCATATTTGGTCTATACATCACATTCAGCAGAATGCATAATTTTTAAAAGTAAATTTGTTTGTTTGTAAACATCTTATGTTGAAAATTTAAAAAATAGAATGCAATGAGGAGGAAGAATATCCTTTCACATCTACCCTGTGAATCCTGCTTCCCAGAAGTAAATGTTCTTCACATATTGAGGTAGACATTCTGCAGTGTGTGTGTGTGCACAGGCAAATCTGCACTTCTGTAAATCAATTCTACTCATAAAAACAAGATAAGTACACAATAAGGTGATAAATAAGAAAAGAAAAAAGTTCTATAAATGTCCACCATAGCTGCAACCGAAACTCGGTGGCAATCTTGGGTTTTTGGATGATGAATGTGAGCTTCAGGGAAAATAGGCCACATTTATGTGAGTGGTTTTGAGGTAATGATGATGGAGGACTGTAGGTGATGATAGCCACATCCTGTAAAGATGTATTATCAAATTTCGTGGTGATGTTTTTACTAGCTCCGAGGAGTTGTTTGGGACACTCTTTTTTTTTTAATGATTTATAGTAAACTTTTAATTTTGAGATTGTAATACAATTGCATAATTTCTTCTTTGTATTCCCCCCTCCAAAGCCTCTCATATTCCCCATTTTGATCTTTTAAAATTCATCTTTTTTTTTTCATCAATTACACTTTATTCATTCTGCATCCCCCCATAAGCCCCTCCCTCCTCCCCTCCCAATCCCACCCTTCCTCCTCCCTCTGCATGCATGCCACTCCCCAAGTCCACTGATAGGGGAGCTTCTCCTCTCCTTTCTGATCTTAGTCTATCAGTTCACATCAAAAGTGGCTGCATTGTCCTCTACTATGGCCTGGTAAAGCTGCTCCCCCCCAGGGGGAGGTGATCAAAGAGCAGGCCAATCAGATTATGTCAAAGGCAGTCCCTCTTCACATTACTATGTAACCCAATTGGACTCTGAACTGCCCCTACATCTGTGCAGGGGTTCTGGGTTATCTCTATGAATAGTCCTTGGTTGGAGTATGAGTCTCTGGGAAGTTCCCTGTGTTCAAACACTCTTGCAGAAGAAGACACTGTGGATTAGAATATGAGGTGCACCAAGAATCAGGCTATATTTGCTTAAATAATTCAGAAATTAGATTGTTTTCTTTCTCTAAAGGATTCTCTAGGCTGGTGGTGTAAAAAGGAATCAATAAATGGTCCCTTAAACTACTCAGTAACTGGAAACAAGAAATTTTCTGTCAGCATATTCTTGGTAATGCTGAAGGTGGAGGCGTCTGAAGCTAACACTAGTCAAAGGGGTTTGTAACATAATCATTGTCATTTGAAAGTGAGAGCATGTCTATCTCAATACTAGTCTTTTATCTAATATTTCATTTTCATTGCATTTTATGAATACACACACAACAGTGATTGATCAATTAAAATATTTTATCAGTGGTAGAATGCAAGAATGAATAAACAAATCAGTGACTGATGACCTGAATCCGGGTGGGATAAATAGTGCGTAGTGATCTGCGTGACACAGTCAAGTAGCAACAATGAAATCTTCTCTAGCAGGGGATGCAAAGATTTCTGTTATTGCTGACAAGTGTCAGCTTTGAATGCACACAGAGGAGGCCTGAGCTCTCTAAGGAGACTGTTTCCTGAGCTTTTCTGCTCACTGCTTTCTGCTGCTGTATTATTTTAATGGTTTTCAGAGAAGTTTTTAAGTTCCCCCAAATCTGCCCAGTTTGTTATTAAGGTTTCATCAACTTCTTACCTAACAGTCTCTCTAGTAAGAACACACTGGTTGCTTCTGATACCACATTTGAGGAGTGTAGGGCCCTTGACCTCTGTTTGCATTTCTGAAAAGTCCTTGGATCAGTTAGTTAGTCCTCTTTTCAATTTCTTGTCAAGCCTTGTAAGTGGGTTTCTCTCAGTTCTTTTGGAGGTCGTAAATAGATCAATTAAGTGGTTGCCCTTTTATGGTTTGTTCAGCTTGTGGGTAGAAGGTAACATAGATATTGTGAAGATACTTGTCTGGCCTGAGCTTCCCACCTATCCAACCTTTATTTCCAAGGGCTAGAAAAGAATGCCTCTCTCTACTTGTTGGTTCCATACCAATTCTTGCATGGGTTTTTATATTTACAAAAGAATAGACACTTTGTTCATGATGAGATAGCCCTGATGGACAAAAGGAGCACTTTCTCTCAGGGAGGCAAAGAAGGAGATGACCCTGGACTGTCTTCATTTCCTTGAGAACATAGTCCTTTATGCTTTTAAGATTAAATATGATTGTGGACCTTTGGGCCAATATTGTAGCAAACTCATTGTAAGTAGGGTACAAGAGTATATTGCTTTCTAGTTTAAAGATTTTAGTTAGAATACAAATTGGAAAGATGGGAGGTCTGTTTATTAAAAATATAAATAATACTTTTTAAATATAAATTTTAATTTATTGCAATTTATTCACTTTGTAGCCACACCCTCATCCCCTCCCAATCCTACCCTCCCTCCCTCCATCATCTCCTCCCATATCCCTTCCCCAGTCCACTGATAGGAGAGGACCTCCTCTCTTCCATCTGACCCTAGTCTATCAAGTCTCATCAGGACTGTCTTTCATAGTCTTCCTCTATGGTCTGGTAAGGCTGCTCTACTCTCAGGGGAAGATAATCAAAGAACCAGCCACTGAGTTAATGTCAGAGATAGCCCCTGTTCCCCTTACTAGGGAGCCCATTTGGAGCCTGATCTGCCATGGGCTACCTCTGTGCAAGGGTTCTAGGTTATCTCCCTGAATGGTCCTTGGATGGAGTATCAGTCTCAGAAAAGACCCCTGTGTCCAGAAATTTTGGTTCTGTTGTTCTCCTTGTGGGCTCCAGGCCCTTTAAGATCATTCTATGTCTCTCTTCTTTCATAAGATTCCCTGCATGCACTCTGCCCAAAGTTTGGCTATGAGTCTCAGCATCTGTTTTAATACACTGGTAGGTAGAGTCTTTCAGAGGCCCTCTGTGGTAGGCTCCTGTCTTGTTCCTTGGTTTTACCTTCATCTGATGTCTATCACATTTCCCTTTCTGAATGAACATTGAGCATCTTACCCAGGGTCCTTCTTCTTACTTAGCTTCTTTAGGTTTACAGATACTTTTTTAATAATACATAGCTGCCCTCATGGGAGTGTATGGTCTAATGTACAAAGAAAATCTTATAACCACTATGTACCAATTATACCTAGAAGAGTGGAACCAATAGAACAAACAGATATTAAACAAAGAGTTTTTTTTTTTTTTTTTTTTTTTTTTTTAATGTTCCCAAGCAGATGTTTATTGGTTTGGGTAAATCAATGGTCACAAGCCAGAAAACCATCCAGTGGAGACAAACTAAAGATGAAGATGCTCCTACAGACTGAATTCTCATGTGGACCTATCTGCATTGCCCACGTGGCACGCCTGGGTTGGCTACCCAGAGGCTATTTAAGCTGTGGGCTGGCTTTCCCCAGGGTCCAAGGATTGTTCAAGGTTCCTGAATAAACTGCATTGAAAAAAAAAAAAAGAATGTAGGTGAGCAATGTTAAGTCAGACTGTTAAGAAGCAACTATTCCTGAAAACAGTTCTTTCAGAGAAGAAACATGACATCTAAACAAAGAGTTTTTATATTGGTATACACCATGCAGTAGAGGTGGTCCAGCAATGGCTAGCTTGTAGCAGAGAGGCCAAGAACATAGTAGTTGTTCACAAGGTTAGGTGTTCAGAAGGCCTGTTTCTAGAAACGGGGGCATGCTTGAATTCTAAAGAAGCTAGTTCCAGTGTCAGCAAGGAGCCAGTAATAGCAGAAACAGGGCAAAAGAACTCACCAAAGAGACAATGGCCAATGGGTCCTCCCATATCAATCAAGGCAATTAAGATAATCCCCATTAGACATGCCTATTGGGCCAACCTGATCTAGACAGTCCCTCGTGAGAGTCCCTTCCTAGGTGCCTGCAGGTTTTGTCAAGTTGGTAATTTAACTGTGTACCTCTAACCACAAAAGTACATCATACTTTCTCCGCCATACTATTAAGAGGTTAGTACTCAGAGTACCAAGGCAACTCACAGAAGGAGTCAGATAGAGTCAAAGAGTCACCTTTAGAAGATGCCATGACTGAGGTGGTTCCTGAAGGCTACAGTGTTAACTGCACAAATGACGTAGGATAAGAGACTAACACATGCCACGGTCATAAACAGGAAGGCATACCTTGGATACTGGGGCTCTGTGTGTGGCTAAAACTTGGGACACAAAGGAGTTAGAAGGGGGGAAGGGATGTGAGTTGATGAGGCAGACAGTGTTTATATCAGAAGATCCCTGAATGCCAGGCTGGAGAGACAACTCCTCCTTTTAAAAATGTTTTTGTATTCATTTGTTATATGTGAATGAGTGTTTTGCATTCATATGTGACTATGTACTACATGTGTGTTTAGTGTCCATGGAAGTCAGAAGAGGGGTTGGATCCCCAGGGACTGAAAATACAGATAGCTATGAGCCACCAGGTAGGTTCTAGGAATTGAAGCAGAGTCCTTTGTAAGACTAGGAATTTTTTTTTTAACTGTGGAATCATCTGTTCAGCCTGCCCCTCCAATTCCTCTCTAAAGAAGCTTAGATAAAATATTCTTCATAAAGTAAGTAGGAAAATATTAAAGTAATGATGTTTAGGTAAGGATGGGAGTATAAAGACTAGAAAGAGGGATCTAGTGAAGGCAATTGGCAAAATGGAAACTGCTTCTTCACTTATATTTTGTGCCCAGTCACATCCTTCTACATTGGAGAAACTTGGTCCCTTAACATCTGGTATATGCTTTCCCCATTGGATTCAGGAGAACCACTGCTCAATACTGAATGGGATGAAATCTTCTCTTTGATATCTTCCTACCTACCCAAGCTTTTTCTTTCACTCATATGTATATAATACACTTGGTATAGGCATTAATCCACCATGTCTTGTTTTGTTTACTTTTTTATTTTTTGTTTCTGTGCCTACCTCTCCAGCTTTTTGCATTTCCCAGAGGAAAAGAGTATGGTTTACCCATTGTTGAATCTGAAGTGAGTCACACAGAAAGGCTGGGCACTCTATAGATGTCAAATAAAAGTATGCTTGGAATCTTTTGAATTTCCATATTGGTCTCCATAACTATCCTTTATGTCTCATTGACTAGAAAAAGTAAATGTGTTGATCTGAACACTGTTGGGGACTTCATTGAGTGAAACATTGACTAGAATATTTAACAAAACGTTTTTCTTTGAAGTCCATCCTGATAATCATGGTTTTCCTAGATTCATTTGCTAATTACTCTTCACCAGAAACCAGCAATTCTTTGATAGATCCACTGAGTAATTTAAACTTGCACATTGTGTCAGCATATGTTGTTGTAGGGACAGTGACAAACACATTAGTCATGGGCTCTGCCTGGTCAACACATATTCTAGTTGTAGATTTCTTTGAATCGTGACACTGTTTCTGCCCAAAGACAAATAGTCTGGATTTTTCTTTTGTTATGTTGGTATATTGGTGACGAAAGGCAGGCCTACTTCTAATTAGATAAATTAAAATCTGAGTGGGCCTAAAGTATATCAGGAGAACAATGACTGTCAAGACTCACTGCAGGTCACATTGGCAGTGTGCTTAAGATGCATGCATTTTCCAATGTGTCAGAAGTTGATCTGCATGTTCTCTTTCTTCACCTTGCTAGGTGCATGAAAAAATGAAATTGTCATTACTCTGATGTGTATTTTTTAGGTGAGAAATTTGAAGAAGGGGGATGAAGAGAAAGAGGAAAAGCAAGTGGAGAAGGAGGAGGAGACCAAGAGGAGGGGGAGAAGGAGGAGTAAAGAGGAAAAGAGGAGGAGGAAGAAGAGGAGAAGGAAGAGAAGGGGAAGAAGAAAAGGAGGAAGGAGAGGAGGATGAGAATTAGTAGTAGTGCAGCTGGTTAAAAACTAAAGCTAATGTAATTATAAGACCAGTGTCCTTAGTCTTTTTCTATCTGAGAAGCTAGAAATAGAACACTTAGAATAAACACCACACCAACCCTAGCCCTCTCAATTAAAATACACAAGAAGAGCATGCAGATTTAGTTACAATTTCAGCTCTTCCCAGGGAGGCTTCAGAGGAGACAAGCCATGCTTCAATGTCTGTACTGTTCTTTCACAACACCTAAAAGTCAATAGCAAGTACTAATGGAAATGTATTAATTTCAGTGAATCTTCTAAAGCAGACCGAGAAAGAACCAATGGGTGACTCAGGGGACAAGTCCATTTCTTTTCTCCTTGGAACTGTGGAGTTGAAGTGCTGGTAGATTTGACATAATCCACTGAAATGTGAGTCTACCTCAAAATACAGTTGTTTTTTGTTCAACTCCTGATTCTTGGGGAGTTATTTGCTCATTGATTGTATCCTCAATAGAGAAAAAAAAAGAGAATTGGGAAATTTATAATTTATATATTTTTACAATAATTATACCAACAGCTAAATGTTTATTGAATATTTATAGTGTCAATGTGCTAAGTGCTTTGCACGTTTTCTCATTACATTTTTTTTTTCAAAATCTTCATGAAATAAACAGTGCTATACACCTCTTTTCTTTGAAAGGAATGTGAAGCTCATGAAGAGTATGTTGTTTGCTTGCAGTATGAAAGACAGAAAACACACCAAGCTATGATTTGGCTTTTGATAGTTTATACCTATGGAGGTAACCTTGACATTTACCTATTTCATAATCCAGGAGAAGAATGTACCCTATAATGGGTGTGGTCACTAAAGATGGGGTTTATTTTTAGGAGGGAGGAGAGTACCCTGTAGAAGAAACAGCAGGTCCTGGAATCAGTCTGTCTAGTGGGTACAAAATTCTCTATCATCTATAAGTCTTCACTTTATTACAAAAATGGAAGGTTTAAAGGAAATAATTTACAAAGATCTGTCATAGAACATGGTAAGCACTTAAATGATGTCATCATCATCATCATCATCATCATCACCTCCATCACCATCATCAGTATTAGCTGTTGGAATGTACTTGCTTATATTGTGAACCTGGATACACTCAAGAATAATAACAAGAACAAAAAATAATTCATAGTTTCTCAGAATCATGGGTAACATTGCCCGGGCCAACAAGCAGCTTATGAAAATGGCCCTAACTGCAGAGTTCTACCTTGCCATCTATTCTTCTGCTATGTTAATGAGATGTAATAAGCTTTTAAAGAAAACCTTTTAACATATTTTCTGTTTATCTCAAATATTTCCTTCCTTTGTCCTCAAGGTTGGGCAGTAATTAGAAAAAAAAATTCTATTTTCCTTTCCTTCTCCAACCCCACTCAAGTTGAGCAGGCTCTGGCTCCTTGCCCACCACCTTTATTCCAGATGTTACCCTGGCGAACCTCTCAAGCTGTAACCAGGCAACCACTGGGAAGAGGGCCCTCCTGGCTTTGGGCCTAGAAACAAAAGAAAAACAAATAGGAGCATGTCTTGAGTCTCCTACCTACTTTGGTTTTCCAATCTCACTTCCCTCAGAGTTTTATTATTTTTGTAATGGAAACTGGAGCTTGGTATCTGGGGCTGTCTGTACACACACTAAATGTCCGGTCCTTTCTGGAGCAGACCTTTGGCTGGATTTGATCCTATTGATCCTGATTTGGGAGTTTGGCAGCCAAGGAAAACATTCCTCCACCTCTCCATGCTGAAAAGGAGAGCAGTAACCATGTAGCCGTGCAGTAATGAAGTCTAGGACTCTCAGGCAACCAAGTAGCTTTGTGCAGGTCACACTAGAATCTCAGTGAAATTTCTCTGGCCAGTTATGTCCTGAAACATCTTTGATCCAAAACTCTGTTGTCCTCTTCTTCTCTTGCTTCATTGCCATAGTCTTCTCTGGGCCACCCTTTATTAGCAGGACTTGGGATGCTAATCTTTTCTTTATGGAACCAGCAAAGACATTTTAAAGTGTGATGACTTCATGGCTCTACCTCAGATTCTGTTGTTATTGTGCACAGTATCTGTAACCTTATCTTTGAGAAGCATCACTCACTCATTCAACACTTATTCCCTAAGTATTTATCCCATCCCAGGCTCTGCCATCATTTTGGCAGTATTGTAACCGTACCTTGTAAACAAAACTGAGAATAGTTACCATTCTGTTGTCAGATGACTATTAATTAGCAAATAAAATGCAATATATAAGATGACCATGAGTGTTAAAAACAAACAAGTAAATGATAAATCAAGAATTCAAGACAGGAGATGCAAGAATAGAGGACTGTTCCCTGTGCCAATAGTTGAAGATCAGTAATTGCTTGATAGAGTTACCCTCAATTAAGAAAAGACAGCGTGCAAAGGCCCTAAGATGGGAGAGAATCGGATATTTTTAAATAAAACCCAATCCCCCATATGGCTTGAACAGAAATAGAAAGGAAATATATCAGGGGAACAGTCTGCATAGCCTTGATGCACTGTCTTCTCACATAGGGTAAGATGGGAATTCCTAAAAAGTTTTGAGCAGCATAGTGTGATTTGATTCACTTTCAGACAGTTCCTGCCGAAAGGCAAGGGACAAGGCAGGAAACTCTTCCATAGTCTGGCACAAAATAATGAGGATTTGGGCCCAAATTAGCAGGTTTTCTTTATTTTGTACAATTAACATACACTAATGTAAACTGTCTTGAAAATCATTGGGTTTTGCCCATGCCTCTTGTTTGATGAGTCTTTCCAAAACAGACATCTGTTTCCTCTACTCACGGGGAACTGTGTCACTGTCGAGTCTATCTGGGCATCTCTAAGGAAAATGGTCATTCCAGTTATTTCTTCTCATGGGATCAAATCTGTGTTCTGAGAGCTCACCTGCATCATTTCAGTCTAACCCTGAGGTTCAATAAGTCAAATCTCATTCTCCTTTAAGACTATGCCACTATAAGTCTCCTTTTCTCACAGTGAACATCCCCAGATGCTGACTCCACTGTAGTCAAAGATTCTTCATTTTCGATATCTTGAGAAGGCTTTCTATTTGAAGTAATGGCATCTTCACTGTGAGGGTCGGGGCTGTGTGAGAGCAAAGGCTCAGTGGCATACATCTCTGCTTTTCTGACCTTAAGTTCCTTTTCTTATTTCCTTTTTTGATTCCTGCTTTCTTCCTTTCAAGAGAATGAGAATGGTTAACTTCCAAACAAACTCACACTCCTGTGTGGACAACAGCAAACACCCAGTGTAATATTGCCCTGATAAAACATATCTTTCCATAATGTGTTCCAAAGCATAGAGGGTATTTTTGCTCTAACAGTTCCTGCCATTAATGCTTTCCTTTTGCAATCTTCAGATAGTGTTATGAGTGAGGTTTGTGTTATAAAAAGCTACATAAACACTCTCACCTTGTAATCTTCCATAATGTTATTCGACAGCTGTGGGCCATTCTGTCTTCTCTTTCTTCCCTCCTAAGTGTAGCAACACTAAAATGTTATGCCTTTTAGGGCTGGATGAGATAATGTCTCTTAAGAGTGAACTGTGAAAGGTAGACACCATCCACTACATGAGGTGGCTTTGAGACTCTGACAGCAAATTGGGTGTACAAAGCTTGGCAACGTTCCCAACCCATTCAGCTGCTACCAAGTCATCATACCTGCATCTCTGGGGGAATTATTTTATCAAAGTAAAAGTGAAGCCTAACTAATGGTAGAACTGATTGATTTGAGGGGAGTAAACCTGGAAAGCATCTCCTCCCTGTAAGTCATCACTGAAGGGTGAAGGCGTGACCTTGGCAAAGAGATACATTTCCTGCTGGATTTTCTTCTCCTTCTCTCCTTCTTCTTCTACTCCTCCTTCCTTCTCCTCCTCCTTCTCCTCCTCATCCTCCTCCTTCTTCTTCCTTCTTCTTCTTCTTCTTCTTCTTCTTCTTCTTCTTCTTCTTCTTCTTCTTCTTCTTCTTCTTCTTCTTCTTCTTTCTCCTCCTCCTCCTTCTTCTTCCTCTTCTCTTTCTGGTTACTGGACATCTACAAAAGTCACATCCTCCTCTCTGTAGCATATAAAGAAAAATGTGAGTTGAATGAGCTAATGTCCTCTGTGGATTCTAAGTAAGGAGGAAGTAAACACACCCAGATGTTTACAATGCTAGAAGATTTCTAGATAGGACAGGGTTCCAAAGCCACAGGCATCGCTACCCTGAGATGGTTCAGCAACTTGACTATACATAGGAAACATGCCAGAGAGGCCTAGCACCATGGCAATCACATGCTTAGCACTGAAATAGTCCAACTTTGGAACCCCAAATCTTTCACCTTGACTGAAACTCCTATATTCTACTCAGAATTAGCCTGTTCTTTTTTGGGAGGTAGGGGGAGTATGAGAATGGAGTCTATTTTTTTTAGTATATTAGTTTCCAGCAAGAAGTTGACATTTCTCAAACTCCTTTGCATCTTGGAATGGCCATATGACTGCTGTCTAGTTATCACTAATCCAAAGGTCATACAGAGGTTGTTTAATGAGGGTTATTGTGGTTGGGTATGGAAAGATGGCTTAGTTGCTAAGGGCATTTGCTCCTCTTCCAGATCCAAGTTTGGTATGCAGAACCCACAGAGCAATTTAGAACCATCTGTAACTCCAGTTCCAAGGGATTCAGCACTTTCATCTGGGCTCTAGGGAACCAGACATACACACATCACTGTTACATACATACAGGTAAAGCTGTCATACTCATCAAATGGAACAGACAAATTTTTAAAGGAAACAAACAACAGAGCTATCATGGTAGACAAAAGATGGCTTAGTAGACAAAAAGCCTGGCATGAAGCATGAGGATCTGTTCAGATTTCTAGCACCCACATAAAAGTCACATGTGCACATCTATAATTCTAGCATGTGGGGGCGGGGGGTGGGGAACAGATCTTCTGGGTTTGCTGGCCAGCTAGTCAGCCAAATTAGTGAGGTAAAAAGTACTAAGTGAAAGATTCTGTCTCAAAATTCAGGTAAAAATCATGCATAGGAGACAGCCAGTTTTGACCTCTGGCCAATATACATCATTTCTGGATGCATACACACAAACATACAAACATAGCACACACATGTACAGATAAACACACACATACATACACACACATACATACATACACACGCAGACATACACACATGCATGGGGAAGCTATCAGAACTGAGAAGGATCTTTCAGTCTCAAGCATACAAGCATAGCACACACACACACACACACACACACACACACACACACACACACACACCAGCTATCAGAACTAATAAGTATCTTCCAGTCTCTTGTTCTCTGGAATGAACATGGTGATAGCTAGGATGCCAGCAGTCACTTTTGAAACTAGTAGTTAGATGCCGAAGATAGTGGGCCTAAAGATAGGGTCCTGATGAGTTTGTAGAGTCACTGTCCTAGTTCTGGGATACACCTGAGTACATTGTTACCTGAGGGTGAAGAACTCTTCAATATTATGTAAGTTATTTGCTTCTGTCTGATACTGGAAGCTCCAAACTCCTGAATGAATGTGTAACATGCTTCCATGCTTCCATGTGCTTGGGGACGAGCTCCAGGCATATGATAAACATGTTTTCTCTCTCATCTACCCTCACCACCTAAGGAAAATCATTAATTTGAAAGCAAGGAAAATATTGGAAAACTATGATTTTTTTTCATTTATTTCTTTGTTTGTTTTTTTTTTTTCCCAAAATTTTATTTCAAGTAAAAAATTTAAAGACTTAGATGAGTTTAAAGATATGACACAATTTGTGTGGGTCTTAATATTTGAAGTCATTTCAGGTCCCACTGAGATCACACGGTAAGGCGTATAAGAGTCAGAATTCATCCATTTTAAAACTAACAAGCTTCCGGATGATAGAGATGCTGAGGTGTCAAACCTTAGATCATGGCTGCAAGTCAGAAGAGCAAACTCCCATGCTATAACCTGGTATGCAACAGGAGAACACTGACAAAGATAGCAATGCTTTCCACAGATGGTGGCCAGAGGATGGGCTCTGGGTTCCAACGTGCTGGCAAACAACAGAATCAAGGCTGGCATTCCATTTGGCTAGACATTTTAAGGTAGAGGCTACTATTACCTGGCACTGTTTAAGTGAATGGGCTTTCAAAAATTCTAGGGGGTCACATGAGAATGTAACCAATAGGACACTGACCCTCAAAGGCTGAGATAAAATGGCTACCTCATAAGCACCCATTAGACACAGTAATAGCTTACATGAGGTTTTCTCTCTTCTTTGAATTTGTAGTTCTAACAAGGTCAAGGTGGCTGAAGACAAAATAAACCCATTTCTACCATAGATGCCCATTACACACAACGACACATTCTGTCTCTGCCACCATTACTTCACATTCATCCTCCTGGTCACAGCTCAATCTTCTGTAAGAGTGCACCAGAAATTAGAGCAAGCAATGATGTATTTGAACATAATTTACTATTTACAACGACAGAGGATGATGGGCATTAAAGATAACCAGCTATTTTGTTTTTCCCTGTTTACTTCATTCCTGGACATTGGCAGACGCAGTTCACTCTACTACTCAGAAGCACCAACTAAAATAGGATGGCTTCTAGATCTTTCCCTTTGTTATCTGAGTCTTGTACTTTTGTTTGTTTTACTTCTGTTTTGTGTTTGCATCTTGATGCAGACAAACAAGTCAGGTTGTACCAACTGACCTCATCAGAAATTTATGGTGATAATGCCAGATTAGCCTTTGACTGTTAAAGCTGAAAACCCAAAATTTTGGCATATTTCCTTGTGGAGGCTAAATTCAATGTTACTTATATTCTTTCATTTGTCCTATGTCAGTAACATATAGCAGATATCCTTAACATGACCATAGTAAACATTTTAGTTGGTCTATGCGGGGAAATTTGAGAGATAAGTGAAGAGAACATAAAATGAATGAGTCATTTTAATAATTAGATCAAAAGTTGTATATTTATGAAAAATGAGCCAGTAAACTGAGCAGGTATTTCTCAAGGAAAGAAATACCAATGGCCTATAAATACATGTTCACATTTTAGAAATATTTTATCATAAAGTACTTAAAAGAAACCCATAAATACTTTAAAAGTTCAAAATCATTAGCTATCAAGTTCAATAGAACCAACTTTATAAGCTTCTCTTTCTGCGTCCAGGTTGAATAGCAGGCTGTCCGTCCTTTGGCCCAGGCCTTCATGCTTTCCTTGTCCAGAGAGGCTGCATGGCACACCTCTGAAATATGAGAGTGGTACTGATCTTTTGGGAAAACTCCACTAAAGAGATTAAGGAGCCAAGAGGGAGCAGCTTATAAATTCCAATACCCTCTCTCTGATGGGTCTCTCTAAAGCATGGTGGCTCTCCAAAGCACGTTCAGGGAGACACTGCATTTAACAGCAACCAGATGTGTTTCCTTATTAAGTGGGGGCTAGTACATTAAAATACCTCCATGTATTTGCTTTCCTTCCCTGCTTCATGCCCCGTTCCCTTCGGACTCACTGTCCTCTGCTCCGACTCTCCCAAGGGAGAAGTCCATGACCTTCACATCAGGCTATTCTGTAGGAAGCTGGGTGAGTCCTCAGCTGTATCATTCATAAAACTCATTGCACTCAGGGAAAAGCTTCTTATTGGAATTTTGGGGGAGTCAAAGCATGAACCTCACACAGAAATCTGCCATGTAGTTCTGCATGGGAAGCAAAACAGAGTGAGGTTTGAGCATTGCAAAGACTGAGAGGAAGCTTTTTCCAAGTTACATATTCAGACATGTCCAGATAAGTTTGCTTAAAACAAAATATAGACTCTGCCAACTTGTACATGAAAAGCTCTGTTCATTTATTCCACTTACTCTGTTTTTTTTCAATGATTTTATGGTTATTCAAAATTATATTCTCCTCCTCCTCCTCTTTGTCTCTCACTAGGTTTCTAACATGAAAATCCACAGAGATGAGATTCATACCTATTATATTTGCAGCGGAAACCTAGTATTTGAATAGAAGGGCTGTAATCTTTGTACTGCAGAGTCAGAAGAATTTTAAAATATCGATCTTAAGTACTCACTTTCTCCTTGATATTGATGTATGGGCTTAACAGACATTAATTGAATATTTATACATGCAGATCTATTTCTCCAAATTCTTTCCATAGCAGACACTTTCTAAAGTGTCTGGACGTTTTGGGTGCTATATTTTTGATGGCCGAGAGCACATTAACCCAAGTGGAACTGCAAGCTGGGTTCAAGCCTTGTTGATAATCAGGTAATACGTGCTTACACCAAACCGCTTGATAAGATGGCAAGATGCTTGTATTTCAGTCAGCAAACAATATAACACTGACTGTAAAAAGCAACTATATGATTAATTTGTAATATCATTTCAAACGTGCACTCATTAGTTCAGCTTGATTATCATGCAATGTGTCACAGAATCATAGTTGAGTAGGCTTTCTGTCACAGAGTGATACAATTGGTTGTAAAAATGATTGAATGAAGAGTGGCTCAGGAAATTTTCAAAGCTGTCACTAGTTCGGTGCATGCTGGAAGATGTTTCCGCGTATGACACATTGCAATTCTTGTAAAGAAAGACTTTTCCATTTAGTGTTCTTAAAGGAGTCCAATGATGTCAACACGATGGTGGCTCTGCGCTTAGCACTGTGTGTGTGTGTACTCTGGCGCTCCCTAGAGCTGTGGAGTAGACCATGCAGCAGCAGCCCTGTAAGGGTGTGTGACTCCTCCATTGCTCAAGTTTGACCCAGAGTTGACAGTGGAATTGTGAGGAGAGGTCAAAGGGTAAGCCCTGCCAACCTGGGTCACATGGAAAGTGCTGATATCTCAAGTGAGTTTGCATTCACTGTGAGGTCAGCATTCAATTGCTCTTTGGATCCAATGGGGGCTGCATGTCACTAACCCAGTGACTTCCCAGTTGCACGGGGGAATCAGTAAGGATATTGTATACTGTGTCTCATGTCAAATCACGGCTCTGATAAAGACGTCGTTAAGCTAAAGAACCATGTTCAGCAAAAGTCCCTACTGGATACTTTAAAAATCATCATATAATTTAGAAACCATCATAATGTTCAGCAATGTCACTATTGTGATAGATTATGGTGCTTAGTTATCAGAACATTTTAGAGCCTACCTGTGCTCCAGATGTTGTTACAGGGGAAATACTATCACTGTACTTCAAGACTGATATGCTACAGACAGAGTTCCTGCGTATCCTTTGCTTGCCTTCCCCAAGTCACAGTGCCACAGGCCACCGTAGCAAAGTGTTTAAAGAGGAACTTACCATAATTTCATTTGCTAACTAGACAGCAGAAAATTTTCTAGATTTCAGGAGACTTTATGTGTGTGTGTGCACATGCTGTGCTCATGTGTATATGTGTGGTTTATCTGCTTGTAAAGAGTGTCTTTCCTTGGATCTCTGTGCCAAGGCCATGGAGTTATAAGCTCTTGCCCTACAGAGGTGGAGCTAGATGTGAAGCACACATTCCTTTCATTTAAGAATATTCATCCCATATGGAGAAGTGGACCACGTTTATTAATCACTCCAGAAAGCATGTAATTTCATTAGATCAAGCCCGTGTCTAGGCATTGACTCACAGGAGGGAACAGCTTCCCAGCGACCCAAAGACCCTACGACATGCTCTGCCGAGAGCACACTTTGGGGCCAGCTGCTCTAGTGCACAGCTGGAATCCCAAGCAGCAATGGGTAATGGTACGCCAAAGGCCATAGAGCTGTCACAGCCGAAGCAGGGTTATTTGTGGCTTCCAAAAAGGGGCTGTAACCTTTTATGATATTCACAAATCTCAGCCTTCAAGAGACAAGGAGAAAATGCAATCATGCTGTTTGACCTGGCCAACTCTTTCCCTTCCACCACCAGTCTATTCCCTAGTATCTGTACAGCTGTCCCAGAAAAGAATAAACAAACAAACAAGGACACCACCTTCCAGCCAGCTGAAATGGCTGGGCATCTCTTCTGATTCAGCAAGAGGAAGTTTAAGAAAGTGTTGACAGGCAAAAACCTACAAATGAGAATTGCTGAACACTTTTCTTTACTACGAGCTGAAAAAGTTTTATCTTTGGCAGAGGGTGGGTGATGGGCTTGGGGTTGGGGGTGGTTATTCTAAATGCCAGCTGCAACATAGGCACAGTCATGGCTATAACTGCCACCCTTGTCCTCCACCAGCTTGCCAATAAGCACTTCAGGGCTTAGCAGGACACTTGGAGAAGTGTCTCTTTTGTCACTTTGACATGCAGACAGAGTGTGAATTTCCTTTAATTTGGAAACTTTTTTGATAGGCTTGTTTGTTTATTCCCTTATTTATTTATTTTTTCCCGGGAGGCACATGAGCCAAATGGTTATAAGAGTAGGCTCTGGAATCAGGCAGTTCCCATAATGCCTCTAGCACTTACTGGTTATGGGACCTTGATTTTAGGCTACTATGATAGATTGTGTCACTCTAAACTTGTGTAGTAAAGTTCTAAATTCCTAGTACTTCACAATGTGATATTATTTAGAAGAAGGGTTTTTGGTTTTTGTTTGTTTGTTTGCTTTTGTTGGATTTTTTTTTTATGTGAGTGGCCAAGTTAAAATGAGGTCAGTAGATTGATTACTGATCCAAAATGCCTGAGGTTCTCATAAAAGGGAAAATATTAGAGATGGATACAGATATTACAATATGTTTTAGGAGGGCAGGGATAACATGATGCTTCTACAAGTCAAAGAAAACTGCAGAGTATGCCAACCACTGGATGCAAGTACAGAAGCCTTTGATGGGATTCGCTCTTCTGACATCTTGACCTCAGACACTGTCATGCCTAGCACCTCATGTGTCCTCCATCCTCAGCTTATCCAGTACATCCTGTGCTCTACCAAGCCTGGTGATCCTACCGTCTTAACCCTCGTCCCAGTCTTCAGTGAGGCCAGTCCTCACATTCAGCAATGGGTGCAGTCTAAGGTATCCTCCCTGTGTTTTCCCAACCTATAGGCCTGGGCTAGAACACAGAACCTCTTATGTGAATCTAACCTTTTGTATCCATATCAGACATATAACCAACAAAATAAAGTTCACACGCCCAGGTCTCATTCCATAAATAGCATGTTTCCTTTCGAAATCCACCAGTGCTATGGAAATGGTCTCCAGTGAGAGTTGCCGAGATAAAACCCAGGGCATAGACTTTAAAAGATTGAGTATAGCCAGGTGGCACTGGCACATACCTTCAACCCCAGCACTCATTAGGCAGAAGCAGGCAAATCTCTGTGAGTTCAAGCCTAACCTAGTCTACAGAGTTACTTTTAGGACAAACAGGGCTACTCAAAGAAACCCTGTCTCAACAGCCCCACCCCAAAATAACTACAAATGTCATTAAAAACACAAACTTCTCAATGAGCTTAAAGAGAAAAAAATTCCTGGGTGATGCTCAAGAAAACGCAAACCTGAGGCTGAATGAAAGAACCTCAAAACTGAGAAAATGAATTACTGTTGTTTAATACATTGGACTTGTTTGTACCCTGATACATAAAAGCCTTCATAAATCAACACACTTAGCATCTCAACTCTATAAATTTCAATTTTTATATTCACACAATGTAAATGGTGATTTTAGCCGTGATTCTTGACTAGCGTCAGCAGCGACAATACTTCAAACTTTGTTACAAGTGTGAAGTAGCCACAGCCTGGATCAGCCAAACCCTAGAGTTGGGGTTGAGAAAACTGTGTGCTAATAAGCCGTCCAGGCAATGCTCGAGAGAGCTTAATGTGATAGCTCAGGGCACCACAGAAGAAAGCTCTGCCAGATGGTGTGTACCAAGCTCTCAGCGTGGAGCGTGGAGCATAGTAAATACTTAACATACGATAAACCACTGTGGTGTATTTTCATATGTCTGTAGAAACCCTAAGGTGTACCAGCGTGTGCCTGCCTTCTAAGCAAATATGAAGTTATCCCCATGGATTTTAACTATTGCCTGTATAATCAGAGTGGTAGTGTGTGTGGTGTTGATGCTTGTGTCAGGGCTATGAGTGTGGTCAGATGTCCAAGAGAATATTTTTGTGATTTCCTTTCAGTTTGGGCTGATCCTCAGACCAGACTGTAGTACAGCTGCCAGCTTCTATCTTAACACCTTAGGTCTGTGACGGTCAGAGAGAGAGAGCTTCATGACAAGGAGATCTGGAGCAGATGAACCTTGAAGTGCAAGAGCCTGAAGAGAAGTGAACTATGTGTGTTCTCCAGGCACTGTTCATTTTAAATCATCAGACTATATAGGAGGGCTTCTGAGCCCTGACCTGTCAGTCATTCCTAACATAAGCAATACTATCTCCTGTGGATTCAGAACATGAGGTGTCAAATGTGGGAATGGGAGCTGTGCTTGGCAGGACAATCAGCCTCCTCAGCTGTTGCCATAGCTATTTCTGTGCCACTCTGTACATTCCTTGTACTTTGTGTAGAGAAGGGTCTGGTTGAGAAGTGTGTTCATAATGAGGATAATGAGGTCTGTAGGTTTTTTTTTCCTCTTCCCTACTTATATTTTCATCTACAATTAACTTTTCTAATGTTCTGTTTTGAGGAGTGCCTTTCATGTTCCCCATTCCAATGCATTTGACCTCCTAATGGCACAATGGTCACTTACAGATGCTTACTTACTCTTATTGCTTCAGGATAGGAGGAGAAGAATATAAACCAACGTAGAGGAAGAAAAACAACAACCAACCCACAAAAACTCTGACCCAAAATTTACCCTGCCTAAAAGATGTGCAGGAATAAAAATAGAGCAGAGATGGAGGGAATGACTAGCCAATGTGTGGCCCTACCTGAGACCCACCTCATGGGAGAGAGCCAGCCCCTGACACTATTAATGATTCTCTGCTCTGCTTGTAGACAGGAGCCTAGCATAGCTGTCCTCTGCGAGGCTTCATCCAGCAGTAGATTAAAACAAATGCTGAAACTCAAAGCCAAACATTGAGCAAAGTGTAGGGAGTCTTGTGGAAAAGTGTGGGTGTGGGTGGGGGGATAGAAGGACCTGGAGGTGACAAGAGATCCAAAAGTAAACCAACAAAGCTAACTTACCAGGGCCCAGAGGGGCTTGTGCAGACTGAAGCACCCAACCAAGGACCATGCATGAACTGGACCTAGGCCCTTTACACAGATGTAGCAGATGGGCAGCTCAGATTTCATGTGGGTTCCCTAGTAAGGGGAGTGGGGGCTATCTCTGACATGGAGTCTATTGCCTGCTTTTCAATCACTTCCTTTTAACTGGGCTGCCTCAACAAACCACAGGGGAAGAGGATATCCTCAGTCCTGGTGTAGCTTGATGAGCTGTGGTGGGTTGGTGGGGAAGGTGGATTCCCTTTTCTGAGGAATAAGGGCAGGGGGAGGGAGGAGGAGGCAGGTAGGATGGGACTGGGAGTACAGGAAGGAGGGGCCTATGATCAGGATATGAAATGAATAAATAAATTAATTTAAAAATGAATGGACATCTCTCTAGCCACAGAAGACTCAGAACCAACAAATGGAACCATTTCTCCATTTAAGCCCCTTCTTACCTCATGTGTATATATTTGCATATTCACAGATATTACACACAACACATCCTAACTGAGTTGTGGCTCAGGGGCTTCTGCAATTGCTGAATTCAGTTGAGTCTTTATGGGTACAATGATGAGTTACTTCTATCTCATGAGTGTCGATGATAAGGATCCTGAATCCCTTAAGAATCCCAAAAGACATTCTTGATAAACTAGAACCACCTCCCTCTCCATGATGTCTGTCTCTTTTGATGACCAGGTAACCATGGCCAAAGGTAACATGTGTCTACTGGATCAATGCCTAGAGCAGGAGACTGAGGTAGTTAGGAACTTAAGTAGATTGTGTGCCATCCTACCTTCTGAAGAATTAAGGCCTATATTTGATCCCACCATTCTGATGTTTCAAGTCATTGTAACAAACAGTGAGTTAGAATGCAACTTTGGGAATGTGAATTCCATGAGAAAATTAAGTGTGGCCATCTACTCACCAGATGAGAGAAGTGAGAATATAGAGGACCACATAGAGCTTTCAGAGCCTATGCTGAAGAAGAGTTATCCAGGTTTACTGACTAGAATTCAATCTCATGGAAACAATGAACTGGCAGAAGGTTGGTTATATACTTTATCTATATGCCTAAGAAGAAAAGAAACCAGATTTGAAATATGCTTAGAAGCCCCTAGCATAGACCTTGAGAAAAAAAAAATTAAGTGCTACTCTACTAGATCCCACATGTACAAACATTGAGACAGAAAAAAACACTCAATTTTATGAATATTTAATACAATATTTGAAGCCACCATCCATAGACTAAAAACCACTGATAACCCAGTCCTCTAAGGGAAATGAACAGGTAAGTTATGGGTGTGCACCAAGAACATTTTGAAAGTCTCCATACTAATATGCAATACTTGGATGAAGACTCGAGAACTCATCTTCTGGACGATGAGGCAGGCAATTGCTGTTGACATCAACTGTAAAAGGCTGTTACCTGCTAGGCTTCTCTAGACTTGGCCCGGGGAAAGCATTTTCCAGGAACGCTTAGCTTATTCCCTTTACAGCCAATTGTCAGAACAAACCACAATGTGGAGGAAGAAAACTTCATCAGAAGAAAGTATGAGAGAATGAATTCTGTTTTCCCTACAGCATTTTAGGTCTTCCATCGTTCATCTGGGGAACGGAGATTTTCCCACAGAGCCGGGGATTCCAGCATGGGATCTTAGGTTATCTATTCTCTAAGATCCAGGTAAAATGCTCATTAAACCTCTGCACCTCATTTCCACCCATGGCTGGCTTAAGAGAGGCGGAGGAAATAAGAAGTCAGGAGGGTGGGCTGTGCCAGTAAAGATAGTATGCACTGAACTCCTTAAAGCAGACCCGAAGTCTTATTATCAAAGGAGAACATGGTACTGTAGACAGAGCATGAACTTTGGAGCAAGAGAAATTGAATTTGAATCCTTTCCCTGCCACTTCAACTTTCAGAATCTCCATTTAGCATCTGTTAAAATGGGAGAAATGACATTTGCTCCTCGGAGTTGCTGTGAAGATAAAATCAAATCACTTCCTAAGCTAAACAATACAATGCTTGATTCATTGTGGGCATACAGTAAGTATGAAAGATACAGCTGTCTTCAGAGAGTCAGAAAAGATGTGCAGAGCTACCCCTATAGTGAGAACAGATGAAAATCACAAAAATACAAGGCTGTTATTAATAAGCTACAGAAATATTTGGGCAGAATAGCCATGAAGAATCAAGATGATTCAGGTGTTTGACTTGGGCGTATAACAATCCACAATTTTACACAGCTTAATATTATCTAAAAACAAGGTCAAGTTGGGATTTGGGTTTAGTCTTCATCCTTTTAATCTGGTTGATAAAAGGATGAGTGTGGAGGTCTTGAATCCATAACTATCATCAATACTCATTATTAGTTCTGGAATCTGTAAGCCTTTGGAGAACAAGATAGCTATGTGTGCATGTGTGTGTGTGCACATGTCTGTGCATGTTTGGATGGAAGTATATGTTTGTGTGTGTATGGATATGTGTGTGGGGTGGTTGTGTGTGTACATGAGTGTGTGTGGAAGTATATCTCTCTGTGTATGAATGTATATGTGTGTATGTGGGGTGTGTGTGTGTGTGTGTGTGTGTGTGTGTGTAATTTTGAGGATTGTTCTCAGGTTCCTGTGCATGATAGAAAAGTGTTCTATCACCGAACAGCACACATCACACCTGACTGTTCATTCTTTCCTGCCACTGTATGACTAGGCATGCTTGCACTCAGGGAGTTTAGGAGCTTCCTATAATACAGTCTGAGTGAATTAGCAGTTGTTGGGACTGGATCACTCTCCGCAGAGGGTCCATCTGGAGTCCCATGAGAAATAAGACCAGACTAGAGAAGAGATATTTCTTCTCAGCAGCCAAGTAGAAGATGGCTGAAGTAGAGAGTAAGATTCAGGAGCACACTCTAGTGAGTTTCAAGCTTCTGTGCAAAGCTTAGATGCAAATTAGTTGTTTAGAAAGTTATCCTAGCTATCATAGGGCAGGGAGAAATGAAGTCAGAGAGGAGAAAAGCCAGGAACTTGCCTGCTGAAGACTCTTAAAATTACATAGAATATATGTCAGTATTATTCTACCAGATTACTGCCTTCCATCCCTCCCCTCCCTACAGGCTGAAAAAGATCCTTGTCGCTTAACTATTTTATTTATTCTCCAGCACCGTCCCTTCCATGCTGATTGTGTGTGAAGCATACTGGACCCCTGGCCTGGAGAAAGAGATCAACAAGAACATAAAGCATGCAGACAACTGATTTGTTAACCTGAAGATGCTAGTAGGCTGAGGGCATGTGAGGACTGGATGCCAATAACGAAAACGGATTGCAAAAAAGTCACTTTCTTTGAATGTTCTCAGCAAAATTAACATGGGAACACAGGTCCCTCGGGATGCAAAGGACTCAGAACTCAGAAAAAAAAGTACAGCTTACAATGCACTGCAGAACCACTTTCTGGAATTACAAAAGCAAGTTCTGACTCTTTCCTAAGACAAAACTGAAGACGTTATTTATAATAAGCAAGAAGCAATCAAGAGATTGGAAAGCAGAGTAGAATGAGAATTGTGTAGAACAATTAAAATAAACACAGGGAGCATTAACAAGCAGAAGTGACTTGGAAAATTAAGCTAGCCATGGGGAAGCTAAATTGAGAACACGGAGATTAATAACAAAGAGAAATAAAGGAACAGTAGGAAATTTGACATTGAGCTTGGAGTGCCACTCAACAGAATCTCTTACTCATGATTCGGGAAAGTAGAGGATCAGAAGATCAATAAAATATCAATAAGAAGGCATTTCCAGATCTCCAGATATGATGGCCACGTTCATAACAGCATCTACCCTCTCACTGATACCCAGAGAAGTGAAGATGTCTTCATGGGATTTTTGAAGCAGAAGAGAGTTGTAAGGAAGACAGAAGATCCGATATGACATGAATAAATAAGAACACTAAGTTATAGGGCTCTAAAGGTGAGGTGGCCCAGCTCTTCAGAGCACTTGCTGTTCTTCTAGAACACTGGGGTTTGATTCCCAGAACCCACGTGGTATCTTATAACTGTCCGTAATTCCAGTTCCAGTGTATCTGCTTCCCATGATGCATACACATACATGCAGGAAAAACACCCACTCACATAAACAAAGCAGAACACTCACTGTGAACTACCGAAATGGAGTTTCTTTTGTATGGTGTGAAATCATGCACAGAAAATGATGTGTTTACTTGCGCTTTGAATGCCAACTTTCTTTTTCTTTTTTAAAATTTAATTTTATTTATATATTTATTTATTATAATTTTTTATTTTTGTATTCATTACAGTTTATTCACTTTATATCCCAGCTGTAGGCCCCTTCCTCATTCCCTCCCAATCTTATCCTCCCTCCCTCATCTCCTCCCATGCCCCTCTCCAAATCCACTGATAGGGGAGGTCCTCTTCCCCTTCCAAATCTGACCCTAGCCTATCAGGTCTCATCAGGACTGGCTGCATTGTCTTCCTCTGTGGCCTGGCAAGGCTGTTCTCCCCTAAGGGAGAGGTAATCAAAGAGCCAGCCACTGAGTTCATGTCAGAGACAGTCCTTGTTCCCTTTACTAGGGAACTCACTTAGATACTGAGCTGCCATGGGCTGTATCTGTGCAAGAGTTCTAGGTTATATCCACGAATGGTCCTTGGTAGGAGTATCAGTCTCAGTGATTCTGTTGCTCTCCTTGTGGAGTTCCTGTCCCCTCCAAGTCTTTCTATCTCCCTCTAGTTTTATTCTAGTAATATAGAAATTTGTAGAATTTCACGGTATTTATCCATTTGAAGCTGCTCCTCCGCATTTTAATTACTTCTCCTTTCAGAATTTTACACTGAAGTAAGTTTACTTGTGCTGAGGATGAAATGGACAGTTTTCAGGAGTCTATTCCTAGTGAACACACATCCAACCGTGAGTGTCTACACAACTTATTCCCACCCCTTGTCGATACAGTCTTGTCACTATACCACACTCAAAACTCAGAATAAGTCCATTCCCATGAAACCTTTTTTTTCACTCTGTTGAAAAGCCCCTAACCCATATCAGGCCATGGCAGATGATCATCTATTATTAATCTCTTTAGCTTAGAATTTTCAGATCATTTGTAGTAATTTTCTTTTTGTTAATTAAATTCATTTTCTTATAATTTCATGCACATATGTAAGTCATATTGGTTACTTTCACACACACATCTGCACATGTCTTTCTCTACAAGTTCATGTCTAATTTTTGGTTGTTTGTTTGTTTGTTTCAGTTTAGCCAGAGTCACCTGAGTGAGTGTGGGTTTGGAGGAAACCATTGGAGTCTGGTGAACTTGAGAGTAAAACATAACTGAGGACAATGAATTCCCCTCTCTTACAATCTATCAGAAGCCAAGAGTTCAGCAGTAATGGATAAGGATCCATGAGCTCCTCCCTCATCTATGATTGATTCCAAACAGGCTTGTGCAAACCCACTACAAGTATCCATAGCTGCTGTGAGTTTGTAGTTGTGCTGGCTGAGCCATGCCTGCTTGATGGCAATTTTGATCCTTGCTTTTTTTCTTTAGTCTGAGGCATTTGCTTGCCTCAAATTTTGGTAGTTCATTCACTTTACTGATGAACAAGATGTCATTTTATATTATATGCACTAAAGCTTGTTTATCCCTTGAGCCAATGATGGGCATGTGGGTTATGGGCAGTTTTGACCAGTTGTGAATAAAGCCACTAAGCAGTTTAAATGTAGAGTTTTCATATTTTTCACCAACTTATTTTTCACCTCACTGTGCAGTTACAATGAAGGTTGGCTGGCTACAAGTTAAGTATATGTTTGATTTTATGAGAAACTCTCCATTTTTTTTTCTAAGCAGTTGTGCCATTTTATATTCATGTAGTAAAAATTAAAGATTTAATAATAACTAAACTTTTACTGAAAAATAGTGAATCCCAGTATTCAGTCCCATTCTAATAGGTATGTATGCCTTTAAAATTATTGTGTGCTTATTTATTTGTGTATGTGTGTGTGTGTGTGTGTGTGTGTGTGTGTGTTTTGCATACTCACACAGAGATAGGCTAGAAGTTGAAGTTGAACCCTTTGGAACTGGAGTTAAAGGCAGTTGGAATTGCCCATAAGTGCTGGGGTCTTCATTCCAACAGCTCCCAAAATCCTAAACCATAGAAGTTAGAGTTAAGCCATTAAGTTCTAAGGTAAACTCGAAGTCCAAAATCTCATATAAAATCACATGTTCAAAATTTCCCAGATCTCACCATCTGAATCTTCTGTATCAGGTTAAGAATGGAATGTTTGCCATGTCCCATCTGAAGCCAAAATTTTTCCCCATCTTTGAACTTGTAAAAGCATAGAAAAAATCACTGCCTTCCAAAAAATAGTAAGAGAGCCATAAAGTGGATATTCTCGCCTCAAACAAACAAAACAAAACAAAACAAAACAACAACAAAAAAACCAAAAAAAAAAAAAACCAAAACAAAACAAAAAACAAAAAAACTGAAAAGATACCAGTTTCCAAGAGAGTTCAAATCTGAGTAGGAGGAATTCAATTTGATTTCAAAATCTCCTCTTTGGTAGTTTTGTCCCACAGATTTAAAGCTGATAGGGTTTCTCTTTTGGTCAATTCGGAAAGCAACCCCATCCCCTCAACCTGTGCAGGTCCTAATGTCCCTCGTCCTTCCCCACCCCACCCCTTTTTCTTTCTTTCTTTCTTTTTTTTTTTTTTTGGCTCTTGCCTAAGTGAAGGTAGCAACTCAGAAATTTCATATAATATTGCAGGATATTCAACAAGACAGGACATTTGTGAATTGACTGAGGACAGGGGATTGGTGATTGCTTTGGTCTGACGGTTACAATTTGCTTACTCCCCACCCCATTTACACTATTGATATTTGATTATTTTTTTTTAAATGTGTTATTTACATTGTCAGGTATATCTGTGTCTCAGGAACTTTCTCATTTCATAATTTAGACTCTCTGGTAGGTTTGAACTCTTCCTTGTTTCTTAATGCTTGCTCAGCCTTGGCTGAGAGATGGGGTGTGCATCCTCTGTTCTTGTTCTAGCTTCAACATACACAGGCTTGGCTTTTCCAGACACTCTGCCATCCCAAACAATTAGGTGGCCTCAACTTCAGGAGTCCAGAACAAGCCTTGTTTTTTATTCTTGGTTTACTGGGATGACTGGTATTTCAGTTTCTTCTATACATTGTGGAAATCACAGGTTTTGTTGGTTTTCCCTGAATGGCTTAAGCGTTTTGATTCATGGAAGTATTTTTGCCCACAAGATCCCTTGCCCCATTCATGTGTTGAACCTTTAGCCCCCTGTGCTTCAGGCTGCCCCTTAGTTTGGAGATAAGGTCTTTTAAGAGATAATTAATTAAAAATGAGGTCATTGTGTTAGTCCCTATTCCATTAGGACTGATGTTGTCACAAGTGGAGAGAAGATTGACACAGATTTAAAAACACCATCAAAGTGAGAGGCCCATCAACAAGCTAAGGAGGCAAGGAGAGAGGCCAGGAGCAGATCCCCACCACCCCCAGGAACAAACTCCTCCTCCCCGTTCAGGAGCAGATCCTCCTTCCCTCAGAAAGAGCCAACTCTGCCTTTCCCTGGATATAGGATTGAAAAATGCCCAGAAATGTAAGAAATATTTTCTGTGGTTGTCACCAGCCTGTGGCCCTTTATCAGAGCAGCCCCAGCAAGTGCATACAAGGTAGAAGATCTGGATGGGGTTTCCTGTCTTCCTGGTGGCTCCATTCTTCCCCAGGCTGGCCTGGACTGACAGAATGCTCTCCTCCCTCCCTCCCTCTCTCTCTCTCTCTCTCTCTCTCTCTCTCTCTCTCTCTCTCTCTCTCTCTCCCCTCTCTCTCTCCCTGTCTCTCTCTCATTTTTCTTGCAGCCCCATTCTTTCTTGATGGCATCCAGGGAGGCCTATTGAGATGTTCCCATGAGTGTGAGTAGCCACCTTCAGAGACACTGTTCCTACAACAGGGTTCAAACACCTTATAGTAGCAATTGTTCAGGCTTGAGCCATGGATTGAAGTGTTCTCCCAGGACAGCGTGGTTTTCCTGCCATTCTCTGCCCCAAATGAGCAGCACATGCTTTCATTTTTTTTTTCTTCTCTGTTTTTGGAGACATTAGAAATTTCAAACTAGTTGACTGCTCCAAGGACCTAGATATTTGATGGATTCAAGAAAAATAATGACTTTGCAGTGTGCTTGGCCTTTCTGGACTATAAACTGAGAGTAATCCTGTTTTGCTTCTGTTGTTTGGTCAGTTTTGATTCTAAGCAGAAGCCAGGAGCATCTCATGTTTCAAAATCCTAAATATACTTTCCTAGACTTCCTTTCTCTTAATATGCTTCTGGGGAAAATCTCACATAAGTCAAAGCATCAGGAATCTCAGCACCTCATTCATGAAGCTTCTTCTGATTCCTACAGATGGAATCAGCCCACAGAGCCAGTGCATCCCCAGAGCACAATTCAGACGTCTCTGTTACTCTGCTTTGTAATACCAATTTCTCCCTGTGCATTTCACTTCTACCAGGCCAGGAGGCATCTGAGAGCAGACTCTGTGTCTTCCTAAGTTGCTTTGCCATCACCCCGAAAACACATCACCATGAACTGAGTGATCATAACTTGTCTGGTTCAGGAAAATGGCCCTTGAAAATGTGTTGAGAGGCTGGCCTTCATTCATATGCACCAGAATACTGCAGACTTATATAGAAGAGGAGAGACTTCTTGTTTTCTTGCTTTGATTCTTTCTTGCAATGAGTTCATATAGTATATACTTTCCAGGCACATTCAATGACCAAAAGAAAAAGACATTGATCTACAATAGGAATCAGGGAAGTATTGCCCAAATACGGGCTCTGAAGTCTGCATTCAGCTCCTGAGTGGTTTTCTGTGACTGAACATCACAGCCATGCCACAGTCTCTACCCTGAAGGATCATTGTAGGGCCCAGTGTGACTCTTAACACAGAACATCTAGATTGTAGATGTTGAGTGTATCTCATGGATGATTATTTTCATGGTACTAGCATTTTTGTTTATTATTATCATCTCTCACAAGTAGTGTCAAACCAGGAATTGCACCAGGGCATCTTCTAGGTCAGTGACACAGTTTCCATGTGTCATATATTCAACAAAGAAGTCAGTGCCATAATCTTCAGGTTTTTACAACCATGCAGTTCCCTGAGGTCATGGAAAGCCTGGGTCACTGTTGACATTTTGAGAGTCCAAGCACACTGAGTATTACTGAGGCATCATGAGTAACACAGGGTGCTTGGTCTGTGGCACAAACTATAATGGTAGATAGAGTTGGCAAGTTTGTATCACTCTTTCTGCCTCTAGAAAATTATAGGTAGGATGCAGGCAAAGACCCATGGCTATTTATTCCTTCTGCTCATTCTAAAAGGCAAGCACTCTATTGCCCTGCCTTCATTTCTTCCAGGCTCTGGTTCAGCCCTGTCTTCTTTTCCTGTGCTGGATGGATTAGGTTTTCCCCCACTGGCACACATTCCACAGAGGAACTTGGGACCAAAGAATGAGCCAATCAGTCTTTCCACATTTTTACAGCAGCTCTGCAAGAGGCTTGGACGGGGCAGATGGTTGCAGCCCCTGGATGTAGTGGGGGTACTTTTCCCCGGGGTGGCCATTCCTCTTGTCCTCCATCACAGCTCTCTGGCCTGGCTGGCCTGAGACGTCACTCTCCTCTCCTGCTCTGCTCGAGATGGGTGACTCAGCATTTGCATGGAGTTCCCACAGCTGTAGGAGTCGGAAATGAGGCTGGGAGCAGGGAAAGCCAGCAGATAGTCTGGCATACCTTGAGGGAGGGATGCCGGCAAGCGCAGCTGTTGAAGACCTAGGCCTGACAGGGCAGATGAAGCCCTTTGTTCCTGCAAATGGGCCTTTCCTGGCAGTGATGGAGCTTGCCTGCAGTCTAGCCCTGCTCCTCCTCTTCAGCTGCAGTCATTATCCTAAAGTGGTTTTATTGATCTGCTGACTCCTGGTCTCCTGCCTGCGCTCCCTCTCCTTCCCCCTCCCCCCCCCCTTTTTTTTGGCCCCCCATCCTCCAGGGCTCCGAACTGCTCTGTTGAACATGCAAAGCTTTTTCTTCAGGGGTGAATGATGATTTTGAAGTTAGATTAGACAATTGCACTGTCTCTTGGGAAGGCAGAGCACAAACGTTTCAGACTGGCGGAGGGGATGTCTCCATTCACTAACCTTACCTTTCCTAGATGATAAGGGTTTTGTTGCTTCATTTTGTTTTGTATGGTCTAGGTGAGAGGGAAGACATGAAGGTTTGAGTTCAAAGTTTGCAGCTAAGCTAGCTGTAGTGTAATGTCCTGATAATACCCCACTCTAAACAATCTTTTTAAGGTTATATTAATGCCGCTATGGTTTCCACATAATCACGAGAATTAAAAGTCCTTTACCATTTTGGTATAGGTTTCATTACAAGCCTCTTAAAATGACGTATCCTTATTTCATTCTTCACAACTCTGCGAGATAATTATTTTAAGCCCCACATACAAGTGAAGAAAAATAAATAACTTAAGAATCACACATCTATCAGTCACCATAGAGGACTCAGTGCTAATCCAGTCTGGAACAAAATGTATTTTCCTCACTTGGAAGACTGTTTCTAATGCTGCTTGAGATTTGAGGCGCGTAAATGATTAAGCTTCACTGGGTTACAGGTGGGTTCAGTTTGATATTCCTCGTGACACTCAAGCTGCCTTCATCTTTGTGTAAGTAGAGGGGTGTGTGGGTATTAATTACCTTTGCCTTGGCGCATCTTAGTCTCACAAGCACTTTGAGTCAAGCTTCCTGTTCAGTTCTGTTGTGACTCTTACAGCTATTTCAAATAGTCTGAGTTAATTTGAACCTATTTTCTTAGTGAAAGCCTAGATAGTGATTTAATCCTCTGTTCGAAGTCCATCAAAAGAAACAAATTAAAAAAAAAACACTCAATTACAATACATATTTTTTTTTCTTGGTGTGATACAGGGCCAGAACACAGACATGGAAACTCATGTGTTCTTATCCCTGGATGTACCAGAGCTTGGTGTCAGAGAAGGTCATAAGGAACAATACAGAGTTATGAGGCACCAGAGACCAGGATGCTGCCATGACCTTTAATTAAACTTATGATCACCTTATGTGCCTGTAAGAAAGGCACATTTAGAGAAGATGTATGCACCTTCCAAGGGCCTAGAATGAATTACTGCCTTGTTAGAATAAAAGTAAGGGAGGCCTCTGGAAGAACTAGATTCTGATTATTAGTGAAGGCAGGAGAATGGAGCATCCCGGAGACAATCCCTGTACATAATTATTATTTATTACTATTGAACAATACTATCTGCTGTGCACCAATCCGGTCCACTGCCATATATAACATTGACATGCTCTTGGCCCTGCCAAATCAATACCTTCTATTGCAGACTATAGAGATGACTCTTGTCCTTTATCTGCCCCCAGTACACATTTTTAAAGTGGGAGACGTTCCGAGTGAGATATTGTGCTCACTCTGTCCATTTTCAGATGAGTACCTACAGTTCTTTGCTTTACAGCAAAGTCTAATTGCAATTTTTTTCTTTTGACTTATAAAGTCAGCGATGTGTCTTCATTAGAAAAATAACGGCACAGATTTAGTGGGAAATGATGAGGAAAGATGAGTGAGGAATAAATGGACAGGGTTTAAAATCGACTGCAGGTGAAGATGCTTTTGGTTCAGCCTTAAACCTCTCATTGCGCATGTAGGAGACTGGACTCTGATTGTCCCACTGTGGGAACTACAATCATTTAGCAACTCTTGAGCCCAGTTTCCTCTTGCATACAATGGGAGTTTGGGATCAAAAGCAACTCTTTTTCTGATCAAGTCAAAATACAGTCTTAGCACACTCATCCGTGAGAGCTGTGTTCTGATCTGAACTAAAAAGCTTGCGTTGTGTGCTTATCTCCCACCTAGACACCTTAAGATACTAAAATAGTGTTCACGTTCCTAAGTTAATGCCACAAGTCTTTCTATGCATTGAATTGATCCTTCACAAATCTTCAATTCATTTCAAAGAGGATAGAATAAAATACATTTCATTAAGACAGCTATTGTACCGCGGCAGATATTTCCATTACAAGATGCTATTCTTTCACGTAAATTTCAGCCAAACTACAGATACAGCTAATTTTGGTCTTCTTTCTTGACCCTTACTTTGAATCGTTTCTTTGTTCACGTCCTCTATGTGATTTTTTTTTTTCTGAATTGAGTCTTTTTGCTTTGTTTCATTGTGGTATTTATATGTTTTATCAGTAGATATAAAACATACATGATAATGGTTTTCAGTGACATACTTTCATACAGGGGTAAAATGTACTTTAGTCATATTTAAGCTCTGAATCAAATCTTTGAGAATAATTACGGGCTGGTTTTCTGTAAGTTTCATATGAATACTCTCCATCATTTACTCCTCATTTCTGAGCAGACCTATAAACACCAATTAAAATATGTACTCCATAGGCAGGGCCACTCAATACCTCTATTGTGGTATTGTTTTAGGAAAGTCACCGATATCCTAAGTGAATGTTTTACTATGGTTTTATCTATCTATCTATCTATCTATCTGTCTGTCTGTCTGTCTGTCTGTCTATCTGTCTATCTATCTATCTATCTATCTATCTATCTATCTATCTATCTATCTATTTATCTATGAAGGTTTTTCAAGACAAGGTTTCTCTGTGTAGCCTTGACTAACTGCCCTAGACCAGGCTGGCCTCGAGTGCTGGGATTACAGGCGTGCAACACTGTGCCTAGCTAGTCTATCTGTTAACATTAATTAATTTACTTGTATATGCGTGTGAGAGGTTTTGTGTATGTGGTTTATGTGTATGTGTGCATTCAGGTAAGTTTGACTTATGTACATGCCCAGAGGCCAGAAAAGGATATCAAGTTCTCTGCTCTGTCACAGTCATCCTTACTCCCTTAAGATGGAGGTCCATCAGAGAACTGAGGTAGGCTGAAAGGCAGTAAGCCCTAGTGATCCTTTTGTCTCCATTCTCCACCCACCCCACCCCGAGCCCCGTCAGCATTGGGGTTATGGGTGTATGCATTCATGCTGGGCTTTTCACATGGCTGCTGTAGACTTAAGTTCATCTCCACATGCTTGCTCAGGAAATACAATAAGAGCTCTTACCTGTTAAGCCATCTCTCCAGTCCCTGTGGTGGACCTATATCTTCCTTGTTGTAATTTTAAAAGATTCTTACTTAAGAACAGGTGGATAAATAATTCTTTCACAATGCCATCTTGAAAAGTCATGCAATAAAACCATCTAGTTATTTGGGATGGGATCACATGAACAGCTAGCTGAAAGTTCTGTCAGTCAGCCTGCACTTTAAGGGATATCTGTGTTTCACATTCTATCTCTTCAGTTACTGCTGATGTTTTCATCCAAGGCTGAGGCTCAACTGGAGAGCAAAGAAGTCTAAAAAAATTAACTGTGAGCATGAGTTCACTTTGCACTATGTGTGCACTCTACCCATCTCATAAGCTTCAAGTCAGATCTTATAAATTAAGGGGCTTTCACGGCAGGTCACCCTTGCTGCACACATCACGGGAGAGCCTTCTAGACCTAGGAGGAGAATGAAGCCTCTGAGGGAAATCAGGATCTTCTAATGGAAAGGTGAACTCATGAATGGACCCCTTGAGTGTAACCAGCAACAGGACATGGCAGCACAGAGTTCAAGACTTGTGCTGACCAACGCTTGCGCCACAATCCCAACCTCGTCACTTACTAGTGGCCTTGAGTAACTTCTCAGTCTCCTTACATTTTTTTTTAATGAGACAGAAGGTCAAATAGGTAGATAAGGTCTACATGGAAGTAGACGCTCTGTCCTAGCAACATCTGCGAGTGCAGTGGCAGAGAAATCAGTGTCACCAAAATTAAATTTCATGCCCCAAAGTAGGAAGATGAGAAGGTATGGAAACTGCCCAACATCCACGGGCATTAGATTTATTAATTGCTCTTAATAAAAAAATCTCTTTCTGCTTCTGGGATAGCTCACTCAGGATGATCCTTTCCAGTTCCCACCATTTACTTGCAAATTTCAAGATTTCCTTGTTTTTCATTGCTGACTAATATTCCATTGTGTAGATGTACCACAATTTCTGCATCCATTCTTCAGTTGAGGGGCATCTGGGTTGTTTCCAGCTTCTGGCTATTACAAATAAAGCTGCTACAAACATGGTTGGGCTAATGTCTTTATTGTGTACTTGAGCCTCTTTTGTATATATGCCTAGGAGTGGTTTAGCTGGATCTTGAGGAAGCGCTATTCCTAGTTGTCTGAGAAAGTGCCAGATGATTTCCAGAGTGGTTGAATGAGTTAGCATTCCCACCAGCAGTGTAGGGGGGTTCCTCTTTCTCCACAACCTCTCCAGCATGCGTTGTCACTTGAGTTTTTGATCTTAGCCATTCTGATGGGTGTAAGATGAAATCTCAGGGTCATTTTGATTTGCATTTCCCTGATGGCTAATGAAGTTGACCATTTCTTTAAGTGTTTCTCTGCCATTCGATGTTCCTCTATCGAGAATTCTCTGTTTAGCTCTGTTCTCCATTTTTAATTGGATTACTTGATTTGCTGCTTTTCAACTTCTTTAGTTCTTTATATATACTGGATATTAGCCATCTGTTAGATAGAGGGTTGAATCTGTAGGCATTCGTTTTGTTTTGATGATGGTGTCCTTTGCTTTACAGAAGTTTTTCAGTTTCATGAGGTCCCATTTATTGATTGTTGCTCTTAGAGCCTGTGTTGTTGGTGTTCTGTTCAGAAAGTTGTCTCCTGTACCAATGAATTCCAGGGTCTTCCCCACTTTTTCTTCTAACCAATTTAATGTGTCTGGTTTTATGTTGAAGTCTTTGATCCACTTGGACTTTAGTTTTGTGCAGGTGATAAGTATGGATCTATTTGCATTTTTCTACATGTAAATATACAGTTAGACCAGCACCATTTGTTGAAGATGCTATCTTTTTTCCATTGTATGGTTTTGACATCTTTGTCAAAGATCAGGTGTCCATAGTGTGTGGGTTTATTTCTGGGTCTTCTATTCAGTTCTATTGATCCACCATTCTGTTTCTATGCCAGTACCATGCAGTTTTTATTACTGTTGCTCTATAGTACAGCTTGAGATCAGGGATGGAGATACCTAAGACACACATTACTCACTCATATAGACATATAATATAGGATAAACCTACTACAGTTTGTACACCTAAAACCTAATCTAGAGGCTAAATTAATCTAAACTAAACCAATTTCTGGCTAAAATGTTCAATCCCCATTCAGAAAGGCAAAGAGGATAGACATCAGAAGAAAACAGGAAATAAGTTAAGAGCCTCCCACAGAAGGCCTCTGAAAGGCTCTGTCCTGCAGACTATCAAAGCAGATGTTGAGACTTATGGCCAAACTTTGAGCAGAATGCAGGGAATCTTATGAAAGAAGTGGGAAATAGTAAGATTTCCCACTTACTAGAGGGACAGGAGGACAAAGAGGACAGGAGCTCCACAAGGAGAACAACAGAACCAAAAAATTTGAACACAGGGGTCTTTCCTGAGACTCATACTCCAACCAAGTACCATGCATGGAGATAACTTAGAACCCCTGCACAGATGTAGCCCATGGCAGTTCAGTGTCCAAGTGGGTTCCATAGCAATGGGAACAGGGACTGTCTGACAGGAACTGATTGGCCTGCTTTTTGATCACCTCCTTCTGAGGGGGGAGCAGCTTTACCAGGCCACAGAGGAAGACAATGCAGCCACTCCTGATGAGACCTAACAGACTAGGATCAGAAGGAAGAAAAAGAAACCCTCCCCTACCAGTGGACTTGGGGAAGGGCATGTGTGGAGAAGGGGGAGGAAGAGAGGGATTGGGAGGGGAGGAGGGAGGGAACTAGAGGGGGGGATACAAAGTAAATAAAGTGTAATTAAAAAATAAAATAAAATAAATTAAAAAAAATCTCCAAGACCAAGTATTGGAATAAAGAGTAGTTTTTCCCCCATGAAAGAATGAGAAAGAATGGAAAGTGATCTGCAGTCTAAGCCTCTACCTCTGAGAGTCCACTGGGAGTCTTAGGATGAAGAGATGCTGTAGCTTGAGCTTGCTCCTCTCACCCAGGTCAGCATGACCTCCAATAACCTGAACATGCTACTGCTGGCCAGTGCACTCACAACTGTGGTTCCTGCTACCCTGCTGTGTTGCTCTAACAGTCACCAAGAGGCAGAGCTAACAGACATTGTAGGCTCCAGCAGCTAACTGGGGCACTAACATATTTACACTCACTGACCTGTTTTGCAGGGCACTGTTTCACAGACTGAAAAACAAAAACAAAAACACAAAGGTCCCTAGAGGTTTAACTATGAGGCTTTCAAAATGATTTAGGAACCACAGATTCCAGAAGGTCCTCCATGCAGTAAAGGTTGGTGTCCTTCTGCCCCATCCCTGGGCTTCATCTTGAATCCCATGGCTCCTTCATCTTAGTAAAAGAGGATGCCTTTGGTACCTTGTTTTTTCTACCCTCAGAGGCTGAGACTCTCAATCAGCAAGCTTTTCCCCCTCCCTCTCCTTGAGCTGACCCCCCTCCTTCTCTCTCCTTCTCTTTCTCTTTCTTTTTTTCTGTTTTTAACAGCAGGGATTTTGAAGTACCTCCATGACAGGAAGTTCTCCCTGATATATTTGTGCTTTCCTGTTGGACCCAGTGGATTTTGTTTTGATATTGCCTTACTTTACAGACAGGAAAATCATTGGGATCTGGACTTGTCTTGATAACACTGCTAATGCCAGGACTTCCCTGTGTGTGCTGTCCAAGCCCCAGGACACAAAAGGGCAATCATTTCAAAGCTCCAGGTGTTTGTTTCAAGGGTGATCACATGATATCCCATAAGTACACTTATGAAAGGGCTAATTAAGAATGCAGATGTCTTCAGCTCACAATACCCAGACAGCCGAAATATGTATTAGGTTTCTTTTTAATGTTAAAACTTCATATCCTCCCTTCTCCCCAACCGAAAAGCTAATAATAGATTAACAAAGCACAGCAGGCGGGGCTTTTGGTCTTTATTCTCTCACTAATTGACACACTTTGTTTCTAGAGGAAACACCTCGCACATCGACAAATTGGTATTTTACAACAATGCCTTTTAAAGGATTATTTTGTTTTCTCTTTTTTTTTTTAAAAAAAAAAAAATGACCCAGACATAGCATTGTTTGTCTAGGGCAGGGGAATTTTCAAAGGATTTTAAGTCTGAGTTTTTTGAGACAGAGCTGATGGCTGTAAGGAAGATCCTCTGAGCCCAAGAACAGAGAGAGCCATTAAGATCACTCGGCTTCAGAAGAGGCCTCCTCTTCTTGTCAGGTTGTCTCTGACTCCTTGGAGGCAAGGAAAAAAAAGGAGCAATTATCATATTAAAAACTGTCTCAGAGACATGTGAACCATGATGACTATAATACTCTCCTCAGACACTTTGGGTTTCCTTATGTGAGCCAGGACAAAATGTATTTCCCTGATAAATACTGTAGATTTTAAAATATAGCCCAAAATGATGTCAAAATGCCCAGATTATGTTTTATCAAAATAATGCTTCATTAAAGCATAAAGACATCTTGACAATACTGTTATGGTATTTTGTGTTTTTTTTTTTTTTTGTCTTTTTTTTTTTTTAACCATTCATTTACCCGCAAGAATACAACTATTGTTTTTGGAGTCAGTCTATCAGGAATTGGGTCTGAGTGCGCAGAGGGGAACACAATTGCACTAGAGGAAGGCACACACAAAAAAACATACAGTGGACGCTTCGAAGAATGTACTAAAGAAGAGTGTAGCTAAAAACAGGAGGTTTGGGGCGTATGCAGGTCTGGTATAACCCTTTAATTCAGGGAAAGAGACTTAGCATCACTGTACACAGAAGCTGTCAGTCTGTCCTTTGATTAACCTTCTTGGAATGAAAGTGAAGACACAATGTCACTAATATTCCCTTTCACCTAGCATTTTCCTTTCTGGCTTTGCACATACGTCCTTCTCTCTGGAAAATTATAATGCTTTCTGTCTACTCTTCCCCCTTTCTCATTTTAGTCATTAAAAAATAAATGAGCTCCCACTGAGGACCAAGTGCTTTCCTAGTGCTGGGGTTCGTCCAATGTGTGTGTTGTTTATAGCCCGAGAACCACATTGTCCTTACTAGACTCCTCATATCAATAGCAATGAAGGGCTTTGAAGAAGCACCTTTGAATTCTCCTGCTTTCCAGCCCTTACTTTCCCTTTAAAACTATTTTATTTCCTGACCTCCCTGGTATTAAATTACCTTTAGCCTTTCTCCTAGAAGCCACTGACTTTGGTGCAAACAGCATCACACAAAATCAGGTGTCCTAAAAATACTCAATAACTGTAAGCTTGTCATAGTTTCTGGCGGAGTGACATTTACAAATTGGAGTATTGTCCTCCTGTTCCCACAAGTCCGTTCTGCCCTTTGGAAGTTGCTAGAAGTTCCCGTTATCCAACACGGAAGCCGCAACCACAAGTGGCTATTGGGCCCTTGAGAAGTGGCTAGTCTAAATTGAGAGATGCCATCAGTGTACAGTAGGCACCAGATTGCAAGGATTATATGGACATGGTAGGAAATACTTCGATACAGTTTTGAATTTTGATCACTTTAAAAAATGTATTATGTGTATAGGCATGTAGGTGTACATGTGTGTTGGAAGCCTATGTGTTCAGTGGGAGAAAAAATTGTGGAAATCGGGTCTTGCCTTCCAACATCTGGACCAGGCGGTATTACTCAGGTCCTCAGTTTTAGCAGCAGATGTCTTTAGCTGTTTGACTGTCTTTATTGAATACGTATTGAATTTTTATGTCAGCTGTAGTATGTTATGTAGGTTATATTATTAGTAATACTTCTCTGTTTCTTTTGGAGAATAGTTTGTTTTGAAGAAAAATCTGAAACCGTATAGTAGCTTTCATTGTCCATCCAAGCAACAAGAACATTCATTCCTTACCTTACTACTCCCTTGTTCATAAATGCATCAGGAGTCATCACACAGCATTACGGAAAGTGATCGTTCTATTTTATCCCCATGGTCAAATCTGGCACACACTACGTAATACTTACTAGGTCCTGTGTATTGTGCCGAGACCACAAAATAGTGAAGGAAGAGGAAGACAGAACATCGCAGGCACATTCTTTCAAGTCTCTGGAATGTTCTGTGGGAAACCCCAAGGACATTCTGGAGTCTACTGAGCACTTAGCTTTGGCAGTGCCTGGATAGCAGCATTTCAGGAAAAGTGCAGCCTGTGTAATGATGAGCCACACTTTCGATAGCCCACCTGAAGTACATGACTTGTGATATGTGGCCAAAGTGTCTTCGGCATGATGTTTTACATGGTTTCACAGACAATGTGTTACTTCAGAATTTAACAGCTGTTTTGAAAACAATAAAGACAACAAAAGCTCTTCACCTGGGATGAACGAAGCTCAGGAAACTGGCTTAAATGAAACACAACATGCCTCAAGTTTGAAGACGTCAAAACGTTTCTTTTAATGATCTTATGTGCTTCCACAGCTTCCTAACCTTCCTGAGGGCTTCTGCATCCCGTAGGTTGATTACTGGGGACAGCATTGTTCATAGCTTGGCTTTGAGATAAGGTTCTGCCCATTTACTTGCTCTTCAGAACTTGGATGTGCCCCTTGTGCCTGCCATCTCTCAAATACTCACACCTGCATTCTGTTGTTGGCACTAGTTCTGTTTTACTGCCGTGCTCCATCTAGCTCTTACCAGGAGGGGGCGCTAGAGGAAGACTGCAAGACCTGAGGAGAGAGCGGCTTCAGTGCCTTCTAGCTGTCTTCTGCTTCCATCTCTCCCAGCTTTGTCTAAAGTGATGTTTCCAAAGGCCCAACAGCAACTGTTCTTTCCTGTCTCCTCAGGCAGATCCAGCCACAGCACATAGGTGTGTGTGTGTGCGTGTGCGTGTGCGTGTGCGTGTGCGTGTGTGTGTGTGTGTTGTGTGTGTGTGTTGTGTGTGTGTGTAGATAGATAGATGTGTGTATGTAATATATAAACGTGTGCATTTGTATGTGTACATATGTATATGTATGTACATTTGTATGTATATACATTCTGCTGCCTTGGGGACACTGGTGGTTTGTTGTAGATCTTTTAGATTCACAAGATGCTCTCTTTGTGCCTCCATTTCTTCATATTAATTATTCTACTGAAAAAATTGAAGTGGTTTCCTACTACAGCCCCCTGCTCTACTGACCCCTTTCACCTTTCCCACTGCTGAGGTCAACAACAGGAATGTGAGGCAGAATGTAATTTGAGAGAAATGACACTAAATAATTTAACCATCAGTCCAGCCAGTGTCTGTTCTCAGCCCTCAGAGTGAGCCCTTGTCAGGCCTCAGACACTTCAGGCCTAAGAGGACAAGATCCGCGGAATCAACCACACTACCTTTAAAAACTCTCCAGGTTTGTTCCGCTGTGAACAGATACCTGGATTTGCCACCTTTGGTCTTCTACTTTGGAATGCAGAGCCTACTGGCTGACGAAGTCGTGGAGAGACTCATGCTACACTATTGGTCAAAGTATGCTCTTGGTCCAGTCACTTCCTGAAAATTCTCAACTTACGATTCTGCTTTTTGGGAGACAAATTATGATTAAACACATCAGCTTAAAGATGGCATCTAAGATCCAAGTCATAAAGGGCCATGCCCTGTGTTTAAGCACTATCCATTAGGAAAATGAATCTTTGATACTCCTCAAGTTGATGCAGAATCTACACGGCTCAGCTCTCCCTTCCACTCTCTGACAGTTGTATTCTACACGAAGCAACAGCAGAGCCACGGTGTTCTGAAACTGATCTCCAATCCTCTAAAACCAAACCCTTCGACTCCTGTTCTGGAATTTGGTCCCATTCTTGAAGCTTCCTTCTCCCATGTAAGTGGCTTTGACCATCCCTTTACTCTTCAAAGGCAGGAAAAAAATTAAAAATTGAAAATGGAAGCATACATAAACCAATAACAAAAAGGCAAATATTGTGCCTTCTCCACTCAATACACCATATCTTCAGTTGCTCTGTCATATCTGTCCTCTCTCACTGTGTATGCAGGACTCAGAATTTTCTGCTACTTCTTCTTTAAGCTCACCATGTCGTTACCCATTCCTATTAACACAGTGCTTTATAGTGGCACTGCTGGAAACATCCATGGAACTAATGGAAAGCCCACATCTTTTCTTACTCTTCCTCATCTTCTGAGCTATTATAGAATACATAATCTCAAGGATGGCACCGCCTAATACATAGCCAGTGCCATTTAAAATTCTCTAAACTGGAGTAATTCTTAATAAACAGAAGGTGTGTATTATGGGGGGAAGAGGACGTTTACATATTTTTCATTAATGCATACTGTTAACTGAATGAGTAAATTATGGATAGTTTAATTTAATTTGGAGTTAATGGCAACATTTTTTTCCTTACTAATGAAATGGTTATTTGTTATTAGGAAAATCTTTATTGCAGTTGGATTGTGTGATGTCTCAAATTATGATTAAACCTTATTAAACCATTTTTAATTTCAATTTGGGTTTAATTAAGATTCATTAAGCATTTAATAAATCTACATTGAAGTCTAATGGAGATGAGGGTTTCTGAGGAAAGATCATTGTACCCTTTATACACTTTCAGTTCTTTCAAAGTGACATGGCTGCAAAGGGAGTTGGGAGCAAGCAGGACTCTAGATTATGTACTCATAGAGAAAGGCTTGTTGTTCTTCTAATTCTGGAGATGACATTGGCTTATCACAAAACCTTGGGCAAGTCTTATATTTGTTTTTCATAATCAACTTATCATTCTAAGAGATTAGGGTCATGATATAATAATTGTAGGAGAAGAAGGGCAAGTATTCAATATCAAATTTATAACCCACCTTCTTATCCTGGGTGTCTATAACTCATTATACAACAGATTTAAAGAAAATCCTTAAAGAAGAATAAAAAAAAATAGATTTGGCTTTTCACAATGGTGAAACTATAACTTAAAAAAAATGGCAGCACATATAAAGCTGAAGCATGCATTCCAAAGAAAATTTACCTGGAGGAAATAGATAGAACTAAGTTAGAAGCCAATGAATCAGACTTTACAGCAGCTGGAACTAGAGTAGAGGGACTGGAGGTGAATCCAGGTAAAGAGTGACATCTTAGTCCTGTGGAAACCTAGGAGGGAGGATTTGAAATAAACCCATGACATGGGCCTTGTGGACAAGCTGGTGAGAGCAAAGCCATGCTGGATGGATAATTTGCTTCTGCTGGGGAACTCAGCAGCAAATCCTTGCCCTGTGAAAATCCCTCTGAATGCACAAACATCACACTCTCTCATTCAGTAGATTACCTCTGCAGATCTCCTGTGTGTCAAGTCATGTGCCAGGAATGGTAGCAGTCAACAAGCTCAGATACATACTTGGGGCCTTCATGCCACGATAGCGGAAAGAGAAGGGCTGAGGCCACATCATAAAATTACGACTGCTGCAGTCAGGATATAGACAATAAGCTACGTGAGGGACTTTGTAATGGAACAACTGTTAAACACTCATTCCATATCACGTCCAACTTGTCATCCTTTTAAGAATCTTCTCTGAATTTTACTTCAGGCCCCTCCTAGACTTTTGGTATGATTCAACCTCACTAGAAAAAAACAAAAACAAAAACAAAACCCTCAAACACTGTCTCTTGCCTCAGTGCACTATCGGGTAGTTGTGGCTCCATTTCATCTGCTCAGAAGACAGGGTAGGCTGTCCTTTCTCAAAGGGAAATACTCATCCTTGAGAGACTCCTACTTTTCCTGTTCTTTAGAACAAGAACAGATCAATCAAGATCTATTGCTGTCTGGAGACTTGAAGGCAGTTCTCTAAGCCCCGGCAGCCCCCAATGTCCTGGTAGCTCTCCATTCTCTTCCAGAATTCAATAATGAGAACAAGAGGGACATGAGGAACATAAAAAGTCATGTAGACAAAACAGGAAGGAGCATCCATGAGTGATTCCTCTGTTAAAAAAATAAAAAATAACTCCATCAGCTTAAAATATGCTCACGTGCTAAATCACATGAACACAGCAATACAGTATGCTGGACAATTTTCATGAAGCCCTTTGGACCATTCTGTACCCACTCCCATCCTCTTCTTCAACTCAGAAATCCAAACAGTGTCAACAGCCTTTAAGGATTCTCTTGACCTCTGGCTTCTGCTTGAGGGATTCCAAACAACAGTCCAAGTAGAAAGGTTGAAGAAAAAAATAACCAGAATGGGGGAAAACAGTGTGTTTTCTCATCCTGCTTCCTGTGTAAGCCGCATCTGGCCATTGAGAACACAGTTTCCAGGAGACTCCTCCTTGTCCTCATCCCTTCATGCCCTAGGGTGGTCACTAATCTTAACTGTTGGTATCTCCAGAACATAATACTGCTCTTATGGATACTCTACAGCCTGCCTATAACTTTGTAAATAATTGTCTTAGTACACTCTATTAAAATGCATTATCTATCTTTTACTGTGACCTTGGCTGACAGACACATGCAGTGGGATTAAAGACCTGCCCTGTGACTTCAGGGAGACTAGGAATACTGACTATCTGACCACCCAGCCAAGATGTCTCTATGTGTGTTTCTCGTCAGTCTAAGACGTGGTAAAATCACTGGACTGAACAAGAGACGTGCTTGACTTCACTGACATGTTTCTCTGCTGCAGGGAACAGGCAAGGCTCTGCTAAGTTTTCACCTAGTACTGCCTTCCCTGTAATCATCCCAGAAAAAAAGAAGACCAAGTACTCCAGATGGGAAGCAGGAGCACAGAAGGGAGACCATGGAAGACATTCAAAATAACAGCGACTTAAGGAAAACAAGAGAGCATTCATGAGAAACGGCAAGGAGAACATTCCCGGCTTAAGAAAATAAAATAAAAGAAAAGGACACAAACACAAGACACATAATCATTGCTGCAAGGGAAAAAAAGTTGGGAAGATAGAAGAGAAGCAGGGCAAGAAGGAGGATGAGAAGAGGGCTAGGAGGAAGAGGGAGAAGAAGAAGAGAAAAGAGGGCGAAGTCTTATAGAAAACATATCAAGAAAACAAAAGTCCAGAATACCTGAGTCTTTGCCAATGAGGAATGGGTCCATCTAAAGTTTTATATCTGAGTATATGTTATACAGAAACCAAACTGCTACAATGAGGAAGGAAGCAGGAGAGAACATGAACCTTTTTTACTAGTGTGAAGTAACAGCAACACACTCAAAGAATGTGTCTGATGCTGATTTTGTGGGGTTCTTTTCCTAGTCCAGCTTTGTGTGTTGTCCTAAGCACACTGCCAGCAACAGCTCAGGACAGTGTTTGGGCAGGTCAGATAATAACTCCAGTTCTGACATGGAAAATTTTCCAACATCATGTCAGGGATGTTGGTACTTGTCTGTAATCCCAGCATGAAGGAGTCAGAAATTCAAGGCCATCCTGCATAGTCAGTTTGGCGACATAGTCAGTTTGATGACAACCTGGGCTACACAAATTGTTTCTCAAAACAAAACAAAAAACAAAACAAAACATGTTTGTCTCACATTCCTTCATGAAGACAGCGTATAACTCATGAAGTAGTTGTGAAAATGTAAAAAAGGCAATATAGGAAAATATTGTATTGTTTTGTATAAAATTAAAACTAAAAGTACATTTTCACTTTCTTCATCTCTTCTCTTTTATTTTCTTCCTTTCCCCCAGAGTTGATACTAAAGATCCATACAGACATTCATTATTATCACTGTTGCCAATGCAGGAGGGTATAATATGATTTGTTTTTAAGTTGGCCAGAGTAGTAGTATTATCCTTATGGTTGTTACACAATTTTCTACATTCTGCTGTTTGAAAAAAAAAAAAAAGAAAAAAGAAAGCCTGCTCCCTTGAACTCAAGAAGCACCCATCCTCCTTCCTGTGAAGTATTGTCCATGAAAGCCCTGTCTTATGTCCCTTATGTGTGGAGGGATGACTGGGTGCTGTTACTTCTCTCACCACAATTCCAGCTTTTACCAGGAGATCCCCAAAGCCTAGGAATCCTCTCCTCTCTCCAGCTCTTCCCCTTGGAATTCCATAGCAAACTTTGTGGCTTTAATACGCTATTTAAAAATGTAATTCGTTAGTGTTAGACAAAAACAAAGAAATAAAAACAAACAAACAACAACAACAACAAAAACAAAGGGAGCGTTCCCAAAAGATAATGATGAATTAATTTTGTTTCTAGGTTGCAAGTGTTCTTACCCATCAATATCCTATAAGCCTAGAGCTCAAAGTGAGTTTCATTGAGAATTTGACTATTAAACAAAAAGCTTCTCTATTTTTTTTTAGAGCAACTGTATTAAGATAGCACATGTGCCTGTAGCCATCAGCCCAGCGACCCGACTCCACCTTCTTTTGCCTGCTTGAACACACTTTTTCTTTTTCGAGCTCAGCTGAATCTGCTCATGTCACCACTCTGATGATAAGCCCCATTAACACCCGAACTTTCATCTGCTTGGGTGGCATCAGGGTCTGGGGGACATGTGGCCTCAGCCCTGGAGCTTGGGTGGCATGCGGCTGTGAGACTCTGAGGAAATACACCAGTTTATAAAATGGACAATGATGATGATAAAGATAACATTATGAAAACAAGGACAGTGCATCTACTCAGCCAGGCTGGAGACTCTGAAGAGATGGTGTCTAATTCTCATAATTATGGTTGTCAGGGACCATTATCCCATTTATCAGATAAGGAAAGAGCCCCAGAGAATGGATACCTTACCTAGTCATCCATATACAGCTCATCTAGGAAGAAAGGAAAAGGTAGAGCTTAGCCCCATCTTATACCCCATCTGTGTGTGTGTGTATGTGTGTGTGTGCATGCTCTCTCTCTCTTTCTCTCTCTTTATTTCTCTCTTTACTACACATTAAGCACTCATTAAGCACTAAAGAAAAAAGGGAGTAGAGTCTTTTTGACCTTGCTGGGGCTGTCCACTCTAGTGGGGTAGTGGAGACCAGAAGGTGATTATGCCCTGCCTAGTCATTTTAGACTCTTGGCCACCCAGCTTGAGGGTAGAGATTTGAAATCAAGCCTTGTGTTCTGTCCATATCCAGAGCAAATCTTAAAATTTTCTCTGAAGAACACTTCTTTTTTTTTGTGGCATGCTTTTTTGTCCTTTCCAGATCGCATCCTGTGAAAAGCACATGCTTGAAGTAAATAAGTAGAGGCATAGGAACTCTTACTATTGTCTTATTGGTCCTCTGATTTACACTTTGTTTTTGGGTTATCCATTTGTTGGCTACCATTAACATTTTGTTCACTCTTTTACCACGTTCACTCTCTCCTGTGCTTTCTCCTTCCTCAGTTTGCTCTAAAATCTTGGCCAATGCTAGACAGATTCACATCTTGCATTTCATTCCCTGAGTGTCTTTGGGATTGAATGTATATCATGTACTCATTCCTAAAATTGACACAGTTGCTCAGCTCATATTCAGTGAAGTAAAATGTTCTTTGACTCCTGAATGAGAGAGACAGCATGAATATAACTCATACAAATCCAGCTCCAAGAAAACTAAGAATTGATACAAACAGAGTTTTCAGATACTTGCAAACATAAATCTATTCATTTATTAACTCATTGATTCAGTCATAGAATAAGTACTTACTGAATATTTTTGTGTGGTAAGACGTACACCAACAATGATTCCTGTTTTTTTTGTTTTGTTTTGTTTTGTTTTGTTTTGTTTTGTTTCTGCTATGCCAGGGTTCAAATTAAGCAGCTATATAGAAGACTCAAAGCGTCAACATAATTTTCTTTATGAGGGATTTTTTTCTTTACTTCTTTCAAAGAAAAGAAGAGGTTACATTTTGAAAGATGCAAAGAAACCATAGAATACAAAAGGCACATTTCACAAGGAGATATTATTACTAATAGCAAGAAGAAAATAGGCTCTAGTGTATGCTAGGGAGCCATAGTTTTCCAGCATACAGCAAATGCAGATGAATTCCAGAAGCCATGAATGTTTCTATTGCTGTACCCACTCTCTCTCCCTTCCTGTGTGTATCAGTTGGCAGGTTGAAAGTGAGAAATGTTCATCTTGGTATCAGGATAAGCCAAGAGAGTACCGATAGGACCTTGGTGAGTACTGTCAAGAAGGGACAGATAGTCATGGACTGCCATGTGTGAGTCACTATTCCTAAAATGGCTAGTACTTGTTCCAAGGAATACAAGAATGTGGGATCATTGACCAGAAGGACACATACACTCTTGGGAAATGTCCACTGCCACTGATAAGGCAGAAACAGAGTTATTGAAGGAAGTTGGCATGGCAAGGGGTGCATAGAACACAGTATTCATCTTGGCGCTTTATGTGTGCTAGGAAAGTAGATATCCAAACAGTACCATAGGCAAGTACATTTTATTCCAATATGAGCATGTCTACCTGCTTCGAAGGAAGGTTAGATTAGGTGAGAATTTTTCATCACTTGGGAGTCAGTGATAAATGACAAGAAGGTAGGAAGAAGAGGGAGATGCTGAGTGGTGAAGGGTGGACTTGCTTCGGTGTACCAGGGGTTGGGTCAGTGGGATACTGTCGCAGGGGTTCACATGGAGAAGGTTTGAATGCATTGGGAGCTTTCTGCAGGGCTCTGTGGGACAGGTTACTATGGAAAGGATAGTGGCCAGAAACTGGTCAACAAGAAGTTTACTGCGTGGTAAGTTTCTTGGAAATGAAGTCCATGACATGATATAGACTTCATCACACTGCATTCAGAGGGCTTCCTCACTTTTAAAAGTATTATTATTGTTGTTGTTATTTATTCCAATTTATTCACATTGTATCTTGGCTATAGCCCCCTCTCTCATCTCCTCCCAGTCCCACCCTCCCTCCCACTTCCTCCCATATTCCTCCCCAAGTCCACTGATAGGGGAGGTCCTCCTCCCCTACTATCCGACCCTAGCCTATCAGGTTTCATCAGGACTGTCTGGATTCTCTTTCTCTGTGGCCTAGTAAGGCTACCTCACCAGGAGAAGGTAATCAAAGAGCAGGCAACCAAGTTCCTGCTAGAGACTGCACTTGCTCCCCTTACTAGAAGCCAGGGCTTCCTCACTCTAAAAAAGTCTCTCTTTGGGGAAATATTATGTGACATTATGAAAATACACAAGGAGAGGGGCAGTAAGTTTGTATACTGTGTACTTGGGCCATCTATTGAGGTGTAATCCTGGAGACATTAACCCTATGGTAGTGTTGCTCTGCTTCTGGAGGCACTCAAGGACCCAAGAGTCATGGAAATCTCTAAGCAAAGGCATACAGGACTATCAGGTTGTCACTGGGTTAAATGTAGTCCAAGGAAAAGCAAAGACAGACAGACAGACAGATAGATAAATAGATAGATAGAAAGATAGATGATAGAAGGAAAGGAGAAAGAAAAAAGAAAGAAAGAAAGAAAGAAAGAAAGAAAGAAAGGAAGGAAGGAAGGAAGGAAGGAAGGAAGGAAGGAAGGAAGGAAGAAAGGAAGGAAGTTGGATGGATAGATAGACAGTTGGGTGGATAGATAGAGAGAGAAAGATGAGTAGATAGAGCAATGTTCAGGCAGATCAGATGTAGTCATTTCAGAAAGCCTCCATACTGTTCACCCATAGACGCTTTCTTTGTCTTGAGTGTTCGTTTTAGGAACCCTGCCTAACATGGTATGTTAATCTATCTTGAGGGAGAATCATCTTTGGCTTCCAGGATGTGGCCTTAGCTGTGTTTTTCATGATGCACTTAGTTGTACCTATTACTGGTGATAAACTTGGAGTCTTCTAAACACAGTTGGGAGGCTTTGACATTTCCACACAGATGCTGATCTTGTTTAAAAGGAAACAGGGAAAACAGTACAAGGTAAAGGACATGAAGGCCATGGCATCATTTTGACTTATCTAGTCATTTTCCTCATGACCCTTAGTCTATACCCACTCAAAGCTATCATATCAGAATACAGGAAAGGGGAAAGGAATGGAGGAGAAAGGATGAAGCCCAGTATGAGTGAGTGTAGTGAATAAAAGGAAGGACAATTTGTAGTGGTTCTGGGCAGAGACCATGTCTTTTGATCTAATGTCATCCGAAGAAGGATGCAGCTAGTGTAGAGCACTGACACACTGCACCTGTAAATGCCATCATATCATTCAGTATAGGAAATCTGAAGAGCCCCAAGGTTTCAGAGTCAACGTGGGAAATGTGAGTGCAGACCACACCCCCTTTTGCCTGCCCTGGACTCTACCCATACCACACGCTCAATCAGAGTGTGACATGGTTTTGTAAGTATCTGCTAGGATGATCTGGGGACTGTTTCAGATGCCAGCTGTAAACCAGGGCAAACACTCCAGGTTCTTCGTCAGCTACTGTTCTGGTTAGAGAGACAGAAGACAAATTACAGAGGCATCAATTCAACTGTTAGGTAACATCCGTACTTAGTTTGCTCCAATACCCATGAAATGCAGTCAGCCTACCTCATTTGAGCCTCAGATGTCTGAGGACAGAATTGATGGGAGAGGCCTCAGTCCATGTGTCATTGCTCCTCATATGTCTTCTCCTTGAGAGAGGCTGAGTTCTAAAGGTCCATCTCAGTGAAGTCCTGGATTTCAACAGCCTGTGTCTAGTAGAGTTCTCCTAAGACTGGCACAGAAGAGAATCTCCTTCCTGTGCTGTGGACAGAACCCCAGGCCCAGTGTACCAGGCCATCATCTTCTAGCCTGCACAGAGAACAGTCATTCATTACTGATCTTCATTTGGGATAAAGCAAGAGAAACTTTGAACCTTACCTTGTCATTCAGCCCAATCTCCAGGATGGTCTCCTCCAAGAGTCAAATCTTTAAGGGGTTGGGGGAACTTTCTGAAGTGCCCAGTAGTGTCTGGATATGTCTCCAGAGGCAGACATTACTATCCCTACTTTTTCTGGTTTTCATTTCCTTTTCTTGTCTGCTAGGCTTTTAAAATACATATTGTAGCCACTTGTTGCCCTGTTTTCTAAGCTGCCTTGAACTTCTGCCAGGGGCTGTTGCCAGAGGAACTAATGACTAAGTCACTCTCCTTTCAGCCTCTGGCAGGACAAGAAATTCACTTGGGGATGGGGGTAGCAAAGGCTCAACCATCCTGAACCAATCAGGAAACCACAATAAAGTGCCAGCCAGGGACTCACCCTCAAAGCCCAGCACTGAGCTCAGCTTGGAGGTGACAGCCAGGCCGGAGAAATTCTGTTTTGCTCCAGAAGAACCACATCAGAAGTAGAGACTCGGGCAGAAAGGCTGGCCCATAGGGGAGGCTCTGGGCAAGTGGGCGGGTATTCCATGGTAAACAGAGAACACAAGCTCACTGTGTTTCTGAGCCAGGACCAGGGAAGAACACCTGGAAATGAAACAAAGCAAGCAAACCACGATGATAATAAATCAGAGCTAATAAATGCTATCTAAAAATTTATAAGGTACCATGTTAATCACTTTCTGTTAGAGAAGCCATATTCTTCTTTTGCAATGCGTATGTGCATGCATGTGTCTGTATTCGTGTGTGTGTGTGTGTGTGTGTGTGTGTGCACCAACCTGTGTGAATTCCATGTGGAGGTAAGCAGACAACCTTGAATGTCATCTTCAGGAATGTTGTCTACTTTCTTTGATACAGGGTCTTTGGTTGGCCTAGAGTCCCCCAAGTCGGCTAGAATGGCCACACCAACAGTCTTCCTTTCCCTGCCTCCCAAATGCTAGGATCACAAACATGTGGCACCATAATCTGCTTTGCACATAGCTGGTGTGGCTTTAACTCTAGTTCTTATGATTAGGTCCAGAGCTAGTGCTTTATCAGCCGAGCCAGCAGCCTTCCAAGTCTCTATTATTATTCTTACTTTTCTGAAGAGGAAGCAGAGGGTGAAAAGACTTATTTAGCAGAGATCTCATGTTTCCTGACTTATTTTTTTTTTACCTGGGCAGCTGAAATTCCTTTATTAAACACCAAACTTGCTAAATGTTTTGTGCTGATGGTTGGGTCTAGCATCCACACTGGGACCTCAGGATAGAGCAGACAGAGTACAAGATAACCATGGTGTTTGTGAGATTCCCATGGTGACACCATCTCTAGCCACCTACTTTGATAAACTTTTTTTTTCCAACTCTGCTTTCCAGGATTTATGGGGGGCTTGGTAGTGAAGTAAGCCAGTTCCTGTATTCTCTTCATCTTGCACATTGTGTCTCCCTTGTATTTGCTGTAGCCCAGAATGTGCCCACCACCATGCCACATCTACCACATTTTCCCTGTTTTGAAGTGTCTTGAACTGACTCAAATGCTGTCTCCTTCCATAAGCTTCCCATTAGTACCTCAAACACAGCTTTTCTCTTCTTCCTTTGAATCAAGGGGTTGAATAGGAAGTTTAGCAACTATGTCATGCTTTGTTGCATTGGTTACAGCCAGAATGAACTGGCCACACATTGTCTCCATCCTTCCTACACCTTCTTCAGAATGGTCATTTTAGAGTGCCTTGGTTAGTGCTACTGTTGCTCTGATGGAGCACCATGACTAGAAAGCAAGTTGGAGAGGGAAGAGCTTGTTTTGCTTACAATTCCACAAGGAAAGCCCATCCCTGAAAAAAGTCAGAGAAGGAACTTAATCAGGGCAGAAACCTGGAGGCAGGATCTGATGCAGAGGCCATGGAGGGGTCTGACACAGACAGCATAGAGAAGTGCTATTTGCTGGCTTGCTCCCATATGGCTTACTCAGCCTGCTTTCTTGTAGAACCCAGGACCATGATTTTAGGGCTGGCACCAGCCACAATGGGCTAAGCCTTCCCACAACAATCACTCATTAAGAAAATGCCCTACAGGTTTGTCTGAAGGCTCATCTTACAAAAGGCATTTTCTCAGTTGAGGTTCCTGCCTCTCAGATGACTCTAGCTTATGTCAAGTTGACATGAAATTAGCCAGCACAGTGGGGTGTGGAGGCCACTGGACAAAGAGAACATTGAAGGCAGTTCTACAGGTGTTCCAGTGATTCCCATCCCCTTTCCCTCTGAGTGTGATCAGAAGCCCTGACTTTGAACAGTACAAGAGAGCAGCAGGAGGATCACTTCTGTATTAAGCTGCATAGGATTGTGAGTTTCATCTCAGTGGTTGATCTTCTGCCGACTGATGGTGGAGGCTGCCAATCATAATGAAATCAGCATCATTTGCAGTCAGTAAGACTCTCAGGCTCTCTCCACACACTCCATCCTCTTGCCTTGTTCACTCCTACTTGCAGAGGAGACCAGCCTCGAGGTAATAGAGACCATCTTGCACCTTGCAAAGCCAGAAGGCAAATGATGTAAAGGAGGAGGGATCACAAGAAAGTGAAAAAGGGAAAAGGATTCTGCAACATTCACATAGAACTGAAAGACAGCGCTCTTAAGAGATGGCCCCTGTTCTACTCACAAAAGTGGGTCATCTGCTGAAAATGAGACAGGAAGAGGTGGTTTGTTGTTTGTTTTTATTTCAATAACCGACACATAGTGGCTATACACATTTACGGGTACAATGCCAATGCATGTTCATAATACACAATGTTCCGATTACCACAACGCAGTGGGTTCCCACCTTATAAATGTTAAGCTGAACCAAACATGGTCAAAAAATAAGGGAGAGGGGCCAGTGACATATCTCACAAGGTAAAAGGTCTTACCACCAAGCTTGACAACCTGAGCGTGAACCTTGAGATCCACAAGACAGAAGGAGAGAACCAACTTCTGCAAGATGTCCTTTAACCTGCATGCACACGCCATGGTGTGCAATGTGCGCAGATATGCACCCCCGCACACACACACACAATGAGAAATTAAAAAAATACTAAAGGAGTGGATAAAGATATAGTACTTGTAGCAGATCAGGAAAGCCTGGACATTGTTTCCAAAACAATCCCTTTCTAGAATGAAGGGAACATAAGGGTTTTGTTTGGGAACACACATGAACTCAAATAGCAAAGCACCCTAAGGGTGGACCTGGAACAGTTCTGGGCAAGCTTAGACTGTGTCATAAAGATGGCAGACAAGAACACCTCCGGACATGGTTGGCTTTCATCGTGAAGTTTTGGCTGTAAAATAAGAAAGGACCTTTCGAAGGTACTTTCATAAAGCAGTTTGTCCCTAAAGGTGCCTTTCTCATTTAGCTGCTAACAAGACATGGTCAATGGCAAATCAGTCCAGTCACGTCAGATATATATGGTTTCTTTGAGTTGAGAACATTCAAACTCTGCTCTGTTACCTAAACTGTGTAATTGTTGCCAAGCATTGTAAACCATAGACGCTCTTCCCCACTCCAGTTGAAGGAAAGTGGTTTCCATGCTAGCACTGTTAATGACGGTAAGTGAGTATACAACAGTTTACAGGGTCCTTTCCAGTCACCTCACCTCCTCTTTGTGAGTGAGAACTTTTGCTCTTGCCCACAATCTTTGGTAAGAGACCAGATGTTCGGGGGTCAGGGGGAGGGTTGTACACTTGCCTGTGAGCTGTCTTCCAGTTCAGTCAGAGTAGAATTTGGGAGAGAACAGAGGTCCTTGTGTCGTGGAGCTCTGATAGCGAACTGGAACGTTTTTCAGTGCGGCTGTAGGTAATGTGTGCTCCGCCAGTGTTGCTCTCTGCTTTGTGTCAGGACTGATTTGGTAACTGTTTTAGAGGGCATGGTGGGCCCCACCTAGGAGGCAGCAGCAGGCAGGTGAAACAAGGCTCTGTTGCTGAGAGAATGTGGGGTGACCTAGTAAAATGGGGAACTCTCTCAGGCTGTGGAAGAGGCCCTCTCTACCAAAGTTGTAATTTCTGGAGAATCTGCACATAAGAAACTGTGGGTCCCTGTTCCCCCCAGCCCGAGATTCCAGGCAGGCCAGTGGAGGCAAAGGAAAAAGATGGTGATGATGGTGGATGAAGGACTGTCTAAAACTATCAGTTACAGTTCATTCCTACAAGCATTCTCCTTACTGTTCATAGTTTGGTAGAATATTCCCAGCGATTAAAAAGAAAAAGAAAATAAAAAAAAAAAGGTCTGTAAGCTTTGAGATAGAAGTACACAGTTTGCATTTCTGCTTTTGTTTGTTTGTTTGTTTTCTGAGGCAGGCAGTGGATGGTGACTTTACAGGAAGAATTTAGGCTTTGGGTTTATATGGTTCTTACTCTTGTCAGTTCAAGCAAAGAGCCATGCCAAGTCCAAAGGCTACAATAGCATAATAGTTCTGGAACTGCAAGGCAGGCCTGACAGTTGTGGGAGAGATACCAGCATTTCTCAACTATCCAACAACAGGAACCATCTTGTTCCTGAGATTGGGCTAGGTAAAGCTACCTGGTCTTGGGAACCAGGCCTCATGCAACACTGTGAGAACTGGTAAGAGAACAGCAATTGCACTTATCTCTGTGCTCAGTGCTTAACTGATCTATAAAAGCATGCTGGGTAGATGACCAAGTGGGAGGGACTTTCATCATCCTCATTTCCATCTCTTCGCAGTCTGTCTTAGATGAATGGGCATTCTCGAAGGTGCCAGAAACAAGGCGGCATATCAGCATCTCAAAGACAATCAGAGAAGTAAGTGCACATTCCGTACACACTCCATCTTCTCACCCCCATTCGCTCATCACTTGCAGAGGAAACCAAGCACCTTTCCTCCCCCCTCACTGAAGAGGGAAGGCAGCTCTAACAGCCTTGGACCCAGTGTGCTTGTATAATTAATGTGGGATTTTTCCTCCTCTACTAAAAAAATGACCTTGTCAAACCAGAGACAGCAAAATCTTGGTTACTGAGCAATTGTGGGCTCCCTGATGGCATGGCATCCCCAGCCCTGCAAAGCAAAATCCAATAAAATCGGTGTCAGGGGCTCCCTGGGTTCCAGGTCCCCTGCTGCCCGACCCCACGATCCCAATTTATTAGCCACCCCCCCCCCCAAAGCAGACAAACCTGCTTGGCTCCAGACAGGAGACTTCCAAGAGGGGTCTAATGTGGGGGCTGGGGCCAGGTTTTAACAAAAATGACAAGGGAAATGACAGAAGGTGCCAGCCTGACCAGGAAGCTGGGGAATGTCCCATTCAGAGCATCTAGCTGTTTGACAGGGCCAGTTTAACTTGGTAGAGGAATGTGTTGGAAGGGACCACTGGGAAAGGAAGTGTATTTTCTCTTTGCACTGTTATTAGCAGCTCCACGCACTGTGTGCCTTTCAGTAGCGTATTCCTGGGAGTCAGTGGGCATCAGTAGAAAATAACCAAAGAATAATATTTGCTTGGGGAGTTTTCATCTTGCAGACCGGGTGTTTCTTCCCGTGTGACGACAGTCACTGTGTGTTCTTCCCTTCCGCAAAAACTGCCCACAGGACCACAATAGGAAGTGCTTCCTAGCAGCGCTCTACTCCTTGTTAGGTGCTGCAGTCGGAAAAACCCCCAACAGGTCTAGAATCAGTTTAACAAACATGAAACCGAAAAGATGCCCAGTCTCTGCTAGCAGATACAAATGAACATGTGTGAGGAGATGTCTGAGTGCTTAAATCTATTCAGTTATCATCAAGGTACCCTTGGAATTCGAAGTAGCGATGAGCAAATTCCATCCAGAGATTTTTAAGCATCTAGAAAATATAAAACACATGAAAATTATATGCCGAGGTCTGAAGGGTGGCTTAATAGGCATAGCATTTGCCACACAAGCCTCCTGACCCGAGTTACACCCTTGGAAACCCCGTAAAGATGAAAGGAGAAAATAAACATCACAGTCTTCAGCACTCCACGTGTGTGCTGTGGCACATGTACCCCCAATTTCTCTCTCTCTCTTTCTCTCTCTCTCCCCCTCCCTCTCTCTCTCTCTCTCTTTCTCTCTCTCTCCCCCTCCCTCTCTCTCTCTCTCACACACACACACACACAGAAATATACACACACTCCACATCTCTCTCACACACACAGAAATATACACACATACACACACTCCATCTCTCTCTCTCTCTCATACAGACACACCACATTATACACGTACATCATGCATACACACACACAGCTGATGAATTATATGTTTAAAATGTAATAAGTGTCCACAAATAAGTGAAGTTTGGAAACGAAAAGCCAAGAGGAGAAAGACACTGCACCAAATGCCCAGCTGTATTTTAAAGGCAGCAAAGTGGAGACAACCTAGCACCTACCCTCACTGTATATACACACATTAGTACAATTGAAGAAAGGTATAACAAAGATGGCAATAAGAGAGGTAAGTGAAAATTTACCCATCAATTTAAACTGGTAGTCCTGAGAAAACTAGCATGTATATTACAGTAAAAAAAAATCCTTTGACTACAAGTAAAAATATGAATAGACAAAAACAGAAAAGGTGAGAGCCTAAGGTTAATAAAATAATGTATTAGGATTGTGAGCTAGGAACGTGGAGGGATTTTTCAAGTGACTGTCAATCACCTTAAATCATGGTCATTAAAATTAAGACTCTGTGTTCATCCCTCCTTTCCCATTTGCCACTTAGCAGCAAAACTCTTAACTATGAAGCTCAAACAAACAAACAAGAGCCCACTTAAGTCTAGCCCATCACTTCAGTGAGCCCAGAGTAACTGACAGACAGTAACTGTCCCAAAAAGACCTCTAGAGGTCAAAAGGAATTTAACTTGTTAAAATCTGTTGCTTGATGGGGGTAGAGAAAGGACTTATTTGACTGTAGTAGTTATGCTCACCAAATACACCTGGCTCTTTGCCTGCCATGATGTGTAAGCACCAGGTGACTGTGGCTGAGAAGTGGTTAGTCTATGCCATTCATGCCACCCGTGGGCTGGATTTTCCGCTTCTCTTTCCTGATGCCTCAGGATCTCTTCCCACTGGCACAGGGGGTAGCTTCCTATGAGGTGGTATTTGTGCCATCTTTTCCTTGTACTTAGTAAACTGGAATCCTCTGCAGTCTCATTGCGGTTGTATTGATGGAAATGAACAAATTGAAGAATTTTGTTCTCCCTGGAAAGAAGGGGCCTACATCCTGTATGGCTGACCTTATAAAAATTTGAAACCCTGGACACTTAGAACACTTAGAATAAGCTTGGCCCCTAGATGCCAGATGAGTAAAAGAGTGAGCAGTTATCCACAAAGAGAGGCTAAATCCAAGTTATGAAAACTCCATGTCTTCCATTAAAACCCCTATTATCTTTGCTCTTCTTTTCCCATTATTGAGACTTTTGGGAACGAACCTGTGTGCACTTGATGTCCTCACCCACTATGTTAGCTCTTTCCCATCCATCTTTCATCCATCTTTCTGGTAGAGGACAATGTAGTCCACGTTCTAACCCACAGATCCTGTTAATTTTCTCCCTTTCAATGCAAGGTAAGGTATTGCAGATGCCATTATGAGTAGATCTTGGGTGGATAATCACCCTATGTTATTTAAATACCTTGAATGTCACCACAGGAGTTGTTGTGAGAGAGTGGGACTCAGAGAAGAGGACAGAATCACATAAGTGAGACCGGGATGATATTGATTCTGAAGGGAGCATCTATCCAAGAATCCAGGCATCCTTGAAGGTATAAAAGACAGGGAAAAGTTTCTTCCATGGAGCACTTCTAGGAACACTGTTACTTTAGCCATTGAGGACCCATTTCTGATCGCTAACCTCCTGAACTCCAAAGAAGTGTTATTTTAAAACATTGAGTTTCAACACAAATGGAAATTTATGTGAGGCTAGATGTTAGATCGCTTTCCATTTCTTGTTTCCAAATTAATTTTCATTTGCTACACCTGGATTCCTAGATTCTATGTTAGCATAACTCCTTGAAACTTTCAAAATTGGTTTCACTATCCAGTTTCTAAGAAAAATAGGGGAGTTTCTATAACTGTGACTTCCACTTTATTTCGATTTGTCAATTGACAAAATACACACTATGCCTGTCCACAGCTTGTCACTGTCTAGACCAAACAGCAGGGAAATCTCTAAGCCCATTGAACTTGGTACCTACACAGACTTTAAGTTTCCTCCTCTATGGTTGATATTGTTGTCAGTCTGATGTTTAAATTCCATACTTGCTCACTTAATTTTGGAGGAAGGTGGTTTTATGTGTAGGTTTTATTGATTCTCTTCAGAATGCCAACTATGGATTAAGTAGTCCTTCAGTCAAGCCTTTGTTACTTGGTTCCTTAGTTCCCCCCAAAAGTCAAGAACTTGACAACATACCAGACTGGAGAGACTCCTCCCATCCTTTTTTTTATGATCAGATCATATGAGTATTCCTTGTTTCTTTACGTACTGGTAAGTGCCAAGACCCTAGTGGATATTTCCTTGTTCAGTTTTCAGAAGAGTCATGGTGAAAGGAACCACACTGCTATTGTTTTAAATGTGATAAAGTGGCATGCAGAAAAGATGGAGCAACTTGCCTGATTCTCATTTTCACAGCTAATGAGTGAAGGAACTGGGATGAACTTGGCAGCCTGATGATGGTATTTTAAGACCGTGCTTCAGTGGGACCCATAAAGACATCTGTATCGTCTTCCTAGGTGTAGCTTAGATTCATCTGGTTCGAGGTTCAGGGCAGCCCAGAGTGCACAGACACTGTCCTTGGAAGTGAAAGGGCTTGTCAGCTCATTTTTAATGGATCACATTTCTTAGAATAAGCACTGCATATTTTCCATTTACTAAGTGATTTTATCATGCCTCCCTGGACTGCACTTTGGAGCAGGTGGAGAGGAAGCAGGTTTCATGGTAAAGCCTGAGAAATACCTCTCGGGAAGTCATGGGTGAGGGATTGGTAATGGGTGACTTCGGCCCCTATTTATGCTCACCGGGCACAGGAAGCTACAGTGGTTTGGCCCTAACTCTTTACAAGCTGCCCTTGTCACCCCCCCCCCAGTTGATGGTCTAGTGGAGAATTTGTCTAAAAGGAATTGGTTCCAGGAAAAGCTCAGCTGTGTCTGACAGGAAAGAGGAGAGAGAGAGAAAGAGAGAGAGAGAGAGAAAGAGAGAAGCATAAATATCTGGTTTTGTGCCACTTGCTGGGGAACATGTTCCCCCCAGCCTGGAAGTGTGGAAATGAGTAAATGGTGAGTCTTGAAGCTTGGCTGAATGTCATAGCTCAGGGCAGACATGTGGGCCCCCTGAAGACAGAAATGTTCCTCTGGGTAAAAACCATCTATAACTAATAGTCTAGAACTTAGGTCAGCCATTAAGCACATGGGGAAAAAAAAGATGCATCATTAGCCATTAGAAAAACTCAAGCCAAAGCCACAAGAGAAGCCAGTTCACACCCACTCAAATGGGAAAATTAAAAAAAAAAAGTAGTAACAAGTTCTGGTGAGAATGCGGAGAAGTCAGAGCTCTCAGACGCTACTGGTGGGAGTTTAAAGTGAAACAGCTGTTTTGGAAAGAAATCCAGCAAGTCCACAGAATTTTAGACACAGATTTAATTGGACATCTCAGCAACTATAGTCCTAGGTATATAACCAAGGCAGCTGAGACTGATGAACAGATTAGGGTGGATTAGCCATTTGATAATCTCTCCATTTCTCGTCTCTTTATTTTATATCCTATTCCCAAACTTACCTCATTCTCTGTTGCTATAGCAATGTACCTGATGATGTGTAATTTATTTTTTAAAAAATAGAAATTTACTTGACTTGTGTTTAAAAAGTCTGGGAAGTTCAAAGTTCATCGTGTTGGCTTCATGTTGGCATTGGGCATGAATATTCTTACTTGAAGATGAAATGGCAGACAACGTCTGTGGTGAGATGGAGTCAGGATATTAGCTCATATCATTCCTCATCTTCTCATAAAACCAACACCATCTTTGTGGAGGCCCTTCTTCCTGACCTTCTCTAGTTCTGCCTATCTCCTGATGGTATTGTTTCTAAATAGCATCCACATACGAATCTGTATATTAAACCAAACTATAGTGTCATTTGGGGTGACATTTTCCCTGAGATGAACCTCCATCTACCTACCTTCAATGTGTTTCCAACTCAGCCTGCTTCATACAATTATTCTGTCTCCTTTTTCCCCCTGAAGGTGTTTCTAGTTTGAGGCTGGCTCTTCCAGTGAGAAAGAAGCATTTTGTGACTCATCAGGGAAGGAAGAGAGGACACAGACTAAAACAAATGCACTTGAAATTGGAAATTCTCCTTGATGTGGTATTGGCCTCAAGGGAGAGGCATGATGTTTGATTGGCAGGTGAGAGATACAGATCCCATTTCCAGGAACAGTGAGGAAAGAAAAAGTAAACATGCCCCAAGGGCTCAATCAACAGCAAGTCCTTAGTGAAAGAATATTCTAGAGTAGCAGAGTGTCACATTAGACCTTAGAACTTGGCCTTTGGAACTCCTTAGGGACTTTATTTTTTGCAAACATCTAGAAACACATGAATCCTCTTTGCAGGGTTGGCTTTGTAATTATTATCTTTAAGCAGACTGTCTAGAGACAGCTGAAAGTCAGTTCTGAACAATCCATCAGACGCTCCTGTATAAATCTGAACATTACTCATAGGCAAAGCTAAAAATCTATCCTATGGGATGAATGGGTCTGAAAATAATCAACCTACTATCAGGGAAGAGGTGGCATGTCCTCTGATTTCTCACACTGAGGTATACAGTTGATATAATCATTTGAATTGTTTTATACCTTTACACTTTTATTATTTTTCATAAAAAGGGAATGGTAACATGAAAGGTCATTCTAGACGACTGAAAAGCTATTGTGAGACTTACTGTATACAGCAAATGCTTATTTGTACATGAGATAAAAATAGATTTTCTTTATTTCTGACAGATTTGAGTGGATTTTTCACACTACTTTCATGTAGCATGCATTTTCTTTGATGCTTTTCTAATTTTCATTTTGGGATGATGTAGATATTATTACATGTTTTGCTTTTGTTCTTTTTCTTTGTTTGAAAGATGAATGTTATCTATTATTTTAGAATTTTCTGTTGATATCTTTGATATGAATAATTTTCTTGAGCTTAAAATTAGGAAAAGCATCTCCTTTCTGGTTTTATTTATATATTGTTTAAATAAAATACTGCTCAAGTAAAAATTGTTTGAACAAATATATGCGTGGATATAATATGATTTTCATTTAAAATTTTTCATGCAATATATTGATCATATTCTGTCCCATTCCCCAACTCCTCCCCACTCCCTACACATTCAGCTTCATGTTCTTCCTTTCTCTCTCTTTCTCTCTCAAAAAAGAAAAAAAAAGAAAATTAGGACAAATTTTAAAAAGACAAAAACGTATATACACACAGACACAAAGACACAGTCACAGACAGACACATAGTCACAGACAGACAAGCACACACACACACACACACACACACACGCAGATCATGACATCTGTTCTGTACTGGCCAATTTCTCTTAGGTATGAAGTATGCCATGGAGTGTGGTTTATATATCTGATGATGTTCTGTTGGAGAAAATTGATTTTTTTCTTTTTCGGCAGGCATTAATTTTGAACAGATTTTTGGTGTCTGCTTCCTCTTTTCTGTGGTGGAATTTTGCCTGGTTTGAACCTATGTAGATCTTCTGCATGCTTTCACAGTGTGGTTTCATATGTACATCAGCCCTGTTGTGTCTGGAAAAGAGCGTTTGTTTCTTTGAGGGCTTCCCATCACCTGTGGCTTTTATAATCTTCCAACATCCTCTTCTGCATAGATCCCTGAGCCTTGAGAAGAAGGGTTTGATAAAGACATTCGTTTGGAGCTGAGTGCCTCAAATTCTCTTTCTCTGCACATTGTTCACTTGTGGGGCTCTGTATTAGTTACTGTCTACTTCAAGAAGAAGCTTCTCTGATGAGGCTACATTGGTACTTTGATCTATGGATATAGCAATATATCATTAAGAGTCACTTTGTTGTTATTTTTAGAAGAATAGTAAGACCTGTGACCCATCCCATCCCAGGTTCTTCACCACTTTAGCAGTGTCAGGTATGGGTTCCATAGTGTGTAATGGAACACAAATCCAGTTTTTAAAAACTGGTTGATTACTCCCATATTTGTGCCACTATTGCTCTCATATCTCGTGTAGACAAGTCTACATTGTAGATTACAGGATTTGTAAATGGATGATAGTGATGATTCCTTTTCCCTCTGGTAGCATTCATAGTACCTTCCAATAACATGATTATTAGTAAGTAAGGGTAAAGATTTTCATTGGGCACCAGGTTGATTTCTCCTTGTTTGATAATATAAGTACATTGTGTCTTCAGCAATAGGGCCTTACCATCAGACTGTAGAGAGTAACCAATAGCCTTGACAATAGCCTGTAGTGTGTGGGTGGTCTACAGGACCTCCTTAGGCAATGACACAAGATGTAGCCCAGTTTTGGAATTGAAGGTTTTACTTAATGGCAAAGATGTCTAGTTGGGGCATTTTCCCCCCCATTAGATGGTGACTTCATTTAAATCTCTCTGTCTGTCTGTCTGTCTGTCTGTCTGTCTGTCTCTGTCTCCTCTATGGTATTAGTTTCCCATATGGATTTTAAAAGGCCTTTAGGGTTAGTTATTCTTCCCTGTATTTTACCCTTTACCCTACCATCTCATATAGTCACTTTTATCAAGTCCATTTCCTCTCTCCCAATACTTCCTCTATTCTTCCATCTACTTCACCTTCCAAACTTGACACTTTTAAAAACTTCACTGAGTCTACTTAGTGCTGTCTCTGTGTGCATGGATCTAAGAAAATCTTCTAGAGTTTAGGTGGTCTCTCAGAGGATGCATCCTTGAAGAAAACTAGCTCTCCCTCTGCCTGCAGTTGCTAATAGCACCTCATCTAGGTGGCCAGACTTCATGAGATGCTCTCCATTCCATTCTGGAATTTTTGGCAGAATTAATTTTGTGCAAGTCTAGTGTAAGAAATGACAACTACTGTGATTTATGTGTGGAACTTCAAATACTGTTCTATGGAAGATATCCATCCTCTCTGGCTCTTACAGTGTTCTCTATACTGCTTCCTAAATAATCTTCCATCCTTTGGGAAGGGGTGTGCTATAGCTGTCCCATTTAGAACTGAGGACTCCACAGTGTCTTATTTTCTGTATGTTGACAATTTGTGGGGCTCTGTATTAATTGCCGTTTACTACAAAAGAAGCTCCTTTGTTGAGGTTTGTGAAATGCACTATCTGAGAGCACATACATAAAATCTCAAGAGTAGTTCATAACCATATCAGTTCAGCAGAATGATAGTACTGGGTTCTCACATAGGGCCTATGGCATAGCTAACAATGAGTTTTAGGTTCAGTTAATAGCATAAGGCTAAATTGTTTCTTATGGAACAGGTTTTACATATCATTAGAAATAATTGGTTACTCCCATATCATTCTTGCCACTATTGCACCATTTTTGTCGGTCACTTGCTATTGTCGCAAGATTCACAAGTGCATAAGACTATTGATTGCTTTTCTTCCTTGGTAGATGGAACAGCATCTGTCAGCAATATTAAAACTAGCAGTATGGATGTAGCTTCCAGGTCAGTACCACTTTGATTATATACAAACAAACATAGTGGGAAAGAAATCCGGGAAGCCATCCTGTAGGCATAAGGTTAAAGTATAATTCAAATGCTGATTTCTGTACCCCCCATATCTGGTTACAAACCTTGTTCTGTAAATCTCCTGTCTCCCCAGTGGTCCCCAGCTATGTCAATAAAGCATCTTACAGCTAATCTCTGAGGAGAGAAGAGAAGAGGGCTAGACTTCCTGCTAGTCAGGGGAGGAGGAGTTAGAGGAGAGGAAGTAAGGGATTCAGTGAGGGGGTTCAGTCAGAGGCCCAGGTCCAGAAGAAAGGAGGAGAGGAACTCAGCAGGAAAGCTACAAAGTGCAAGTATCCTGGGGTGTATGCTTCGAGGAAACCGCATTAGTATAGATGGTTAAGAATAGAGTAAAGCCCTTGAAGACTTTACCCAGCAAGATATCCAAGGAGATGCTGAGACTCACAGCCAAACTTTGGGCAGAGTGCAGGGAATCTTATGAATGAAGGGGGAGATACCAAGACCTGGAGGGGGCAGGAGCTCCACAAGGAGAGCAACAGATCAAAAAATCTTGGGCACAGGGGTCTTTTCTGAGATTGATACTCTAACCAAGGACCATGCATGGAGATAAACTAGAACCCCTAGAACCCCTGCACAGATGTAGCCCATGCAGCTCAGTATTCAAGAGGGTTCCCTAGTAATGGGAACAGGACTGTCTCTGACATGAACTCAGTGGCTAGCTCTTTGATCACCTCCTCCTGAGGGGGGAGCAGCCTTACCAGGACACAGAGGAAAATAATGCAACCAGTCTTGATGAGATTTGATAGGCTAGGGGCAGAGGGAAGTGAAGAGGACCTCCTCTACCAGTGGACTTGGGGAGGGGTATGGGAGAAGATGAGGGAGGGAGGATGGGATTGGGAGGAGGTGAGGGAGGGGGCTTCAGCAGGGATACAAAGTGAATAAACTGTAATTTATAAAAATATAAATAAATCTTTAAAAAGCAGAAAAAAGAATAGAGTAATAACTGTTCAATTCTTGTGTGTGAAGCTTATTATAAAAAATATAAAGAGTCCTGATGATATATATGATAGCCAGGTTAGGAATGAAACTAAGAGAAACACAGTTATATGAAAATAACTGTGACACCATCCCATTTACAATAGCCTAAAAATTCTTGGAATAAATTTAACCAAGGGAGTAAAAGGGTTGTACAATGAAAAATTTAAGAGAGTGAAGAAAATTGTTGAAGAAGATATAAGAAAATGGAAAGACCTTCCATGCTCATGGGTTGATAGGATTAATATCATTAAAATGGTTATCCTACTGAAAGCAATATAGAGATTGCTTACAAAATGAATTCCCATCAAAATTCTTATGCAATTCTTCACAGAAATTTGGGGGAGAAAACCCTCAACATTTCAAAATTTATATAGAAAAACAAAAGGTCAACAGTAGTCAAAATGATTCTAAACAATAAAAGTAATTGCTGTAGGTATCACTATGCCTGATTTTACACTGCAGAGCTGTGGTAATAAAAACAACACGGTGCTGTCATGAAAACAGACATGCTAAAATATGGAATAGAATCGAGGATCCAGACATAGTTCATGCTTCCACACAGCCACTTGCTTTTGACAAATATGTCAAAAATACGTATTGGAGAATAGAAATTATCTTCAACAAATAATGCTAGTCAAACTGGATAGATGGAAGCAGAGGAATGAAATTAGAACTTCATCACTCATCCTGCACAAAACTCACTCCAGATGTGTTAAGGATCTTGACAAGAGACTTGATACCCTGAATCCAATAAAGAAGAAAAAAGAAACATGCATAGGAAAGGACTTTTTAATTTTTATTTTGTTATATTAATTACAGTTTATCCACTTTGTATCCCAGCTGTAGCCCCCTCCCATGTCCCCTCCCAACCCCACCCTTCCTCCCTCTTCTCTTCCCATGCCCCTTTCAAAGTCCACTGATAGGGGAGGTCCTGATCCCCTTCCATCTGGCCCTAACCTATCAGGTCTCATCAGGACTGGCTGCATTGTCTTCCTCTGTGGCCTGGTAAGACTGTCCGCCCCAGGGAAAGGTGATCATAGAGCAAACCACTGAGTTCATGTCAGAGACAGTCCCTGTTCCCCTTACTAGGGAACCCACTTGGAGACTGAACTACCCTGAGCTACATCTGTGCAGGGGTTCTAGGTTATCTCCATGCATGGTCCTTGGTTGGAGTATCAGTCTCAGAAAAGACCCCTATTCCCAGATCTCTTGGTTCTGTTGTTTTCCTTGTGGAGCTCCTGTCCCCTCCAGGTCTTACTATTTCCCCCTTCTTTCATAAGAGTCCATGCACTCTGTCCAAAGTTTGGCTATGAGCCTCAGCATCTGTGTTGATACACTTCTGGGTAGAATCTTTCAGAGGTCCTCTGTGGTAGGCTCCTGTCCTGTTCCCTGTTTTCTCCCTCTTCCTATGTCCATCCCATTTGCCTTTCTGAGTGAGGATTGATCATCTTACCCAAGGTCCTCCTTCTTGCTTAGCTTCTTTAGGTATACAGATCTTAGTATGTTTATCCTATATTATATGTCTAATATCCATTTATGAGTGAATATATACCATGTGTGTTTTTCTGCTTCTGGGATACCTCACTCAGGATGATCTTTTCTAGTTCCCACCATTAGCCGGCAAATTTCATGATTTCCTTGTTTTTAATTGCTGAGTAGTATTCCGTTGTGTAAATGTACCACGATTTCTGCATCCATTCCTCAGTTGAAGGATATCTGGGTTGTTTCCAGGTTCTGGCTATTAAGAATAAAGCTGCTACAAACATGGTTGAGCAAATGTCTTTGTTGTGTACTTGAGCATCTTTTGGCTATATGCCTAAGAAAGGACTTTTTAAAAAACAAATCCCTGGTAGCACAGGCATCAAAACCAATTAACAAATTAGATTACATAAAACCAAAAAGCTTTTCTACACCAAAGGTAATGATCATTTGAGTGGGGTGAAAGTCATTACCATCTATATATTACTGTATGCATTCTAGACACTATCATGACAGAGCATTAGTATCTAGATTAAAAAAATAAAACATAAACACCAAGAAAACCAACAACCCAGTTAATAATTAGGTCATAACTAAACAGAATTCTCAGAAGAAAGAGTGGAAATAGATGAAGTATATTTTTAAACATTTTGAACACACTTAGCCATCAGGGGAATAGAAATTAGAACTGCTTTGATATTTCATTTCACCACAGACAGAATGGCTAAGATTAAAAATCAAATGACAACAAGTGCTGGTGAAGTAGTGAGGAAAGGCAAACGCTCATTCACTGTTGTTGGGAATGGAAACCAGTGCAACTACTTTGAAAATATGTGTGGAAGTTCCTAAAAAAAAAAAAAAACCTGAAGCTAGGTCTAACATATGATCCAGCGATATCACTACTGGGCAACCACCCCCCCCCCCAAAAAAAAAAAACTTTCTATGACAGAGATACTTGTTTATCCATGTTTATTTTTATTCTATTTATAATAGCTAAGGAATGGAAACAGTCTAGATGTCCATCAACTGATAATGAATAACATTCAGCTGTAAAAAGTCAAGTGATGCTAGAGTCACCCCCATATTTCCCAGGAGCTTATCCTGTTGCAGTTCTCCAGTTTGTCTCAGAGATGCCCCCCCCCCCATTAGCTTACCTTCTCTCTCCCAGCCTTCTAATCTCCAACCCACCCTCCTCACAGATTCTTGGCCACCTGGGCAGTGCAAGGCCATGGGTTCCATCTATGATGAGGACCTTAATTCCAACAAAATAGTGGTTTGTTATTCCTATGGCACCCATGTCGCTAGTGTACAGCGTATCTTGTATCCCCACTGTATATCTGTGTGATTAACTGGAGCATCTATAGATGTCGGAAAATTAGTAAGAGACTATGTGGACTATTTAAAGGGAAGGGGGATAGAATAAAGATTGTATGAAGGGGAAATTGCAATGGGAGGGCTTACATGGCAATTGGAAATGACAGAATGGAGAGAGCTATCAGAAGGGGAAAGACCTTTGAAGAAACCAGTGGAAAACCCACTATTGTCTGAGCTTCCTAAACTATATACATATACCCATATTCACATACTCAAGTACATGCATATACATACGCACATACATATACATGAAAAGATATTATTCTCCTCCCAGATGCCATACGCTATTAAAGAAAAAGCGCAGTGTGAAGTAGGTGTTACCTCTTTGATTGAGTGGGTGGTTGCTGCAGTCCTCTAGACCAGCCCTCCCCCAAACGTTAGAGTGCAGTCACTGATCTTGGGCACCCTATGGAATATGGCGGTGTGCGCGCATTGTTGAACACATGGCGTACTTGAGTAATGCGTAGCCCATCTCCTTTCTTAGCCACAAAAAGTCTTCCAGTTCCTTAACTTGACTTACTAATTTATCATCATTAATCATTACTTTGGGCAGTATTTGTGACACTTTCTAACTTAAGACCTTAGTCATTTTCAAGTTTTAACCAAATCCAATGCTAAACAAACAAACAAAAAAATCAAACAAATCCCAGTAGTTTTTTAACACAGCATCTTCCAGATAATTCACTGACTGTGGTCAGTCTCAATTATCACAAGTATGGAGCTCTCTTGCATAAATAAAACTTGTCGTTAAAACTGGGACCTCTCACTGGCAACAGATTTTTTACATCAGTTATCCTTTAAAACAAAATGTGTATTCATTAGAATTGGGGACAAAGTGCTGAAAACACCCACACCGGCCCTCCCTAGGCCCATTATTTTTTATGGTTTATATTGAAGTTTTTCAAACAACTTGACACCCTTCCTTTGCAAGAAATTATAGGAGACAATCAACTCTGGTAGCCACCAGTCCTCAAGTGAGACCAAGCAGATATTTAGTCCTCCTAAAAGAAAGGTCTTATATGGTTCAAGGGACTAATAGGTTGCATATGCAGGGTACGGGGATCTACTGCCCACAGTTCCCTGGATGGTGTGAGAATACTACAATGTGAGGGAGAGACTGCCATATTTGAGTTGTCAAGCCACATACTAATCTAACATCATCAAGATGAGCAATCTTGGTTTCAGGACTCAGTCTTTCTACTTCTTGGTTTATTCATCTCTGAAATGAAACCATCAACCCACTGGGGAACACGGCTAGGAAGACCAGCGCATGAACCTGAAGGTGTGATTGAATGACCAAGATGATGATCCGTATTGATTGTTCCTCGACAGGATCTAAAATCATCTAGGGCATTCCCTGAACAAGTTGAACTGGGTTAACTGAGGTGAAAAAAGCCACCTACATGGTATCATTCCTGAGGAGAAAGTAAGCATAGAGTCAGCACTTATTTCTCTCTGAATCCCAAATAGAGATACAGGGCAATCAGCCGTCTCGGGGACCTGTTGCCATGATTTCTCCACCGTGGTGGACTGTATTCTAAAACTGCAAGTGAAAATAATTCTCTCTTCCTTTAAGTTGCTCTTACAAGATATTTTTATGTAGAAATGATAAAACTCATATAACCAGTGGGCTTTGGCTACCACCAGTTTAAAGACAGCATCTTTAACGAGTGTTACTGGGGAGAGTAGAATGAAAGTTGATTCTTCTCTCTCGTCCAGCACAATAATCAATTACCAATGGATCAAAGACCTCACAGATTCAGACATGAGACTCTGAAACTTTTAGAATAGTAGAGATATGCTTCAAGATTTAGACTCAGGGAAGCACTTGTTGAGTAGGATTTGTTGCCTAGGATATAGGATTAACAACAACACGTGGGATTCTATGAAATTACAAAGCTTCTTTTCTGAGAAGGAAATGGTTAATTGAATGAGAAGCAACCTACATAACAGGAAAAAAATCTCTGTCAGCTTCATATCTGACAGAGGATTAGTGTCTAAAAAAAAAAACTAACTAAAAAATAACTAAAATATACCCTGAACACTAAGAAAACAAACAACTCAATTAAAAGGTGAGCAATGGAATGAAGCAGAGTTCTCAGAAAATGACTAAGAAATATTTTCTAAATGTGGTCATCATCCCTAGCCATCAGGGAAATGCAAATTAAAACTATTTTGAGATATCATCTTACCCCAGTCAGAATTGTAAGGTACAGCATAAAAAACAAAAACCAAACCGAACCAAAACAAAACAAAACAGGGTTGGCATAGGTGTGAGAAAAGGACAACCCTTATAGACTGTTTGTATGAGTGCAAAATTGCACCACCACTATTGAAATCTATGTTCTGTAAAAAGCTAGAAATAGATCTAAATATGATCCAGTTATACCACTTTCTAGTTATACCACTTGTAGGAATATTTCCAAAGAAATTTATTTCCTACTCCAGAGGTATATGTTCATTCATGTTCATTGCTTCTTTTTTTTACAGTGGACATGGAAGCAACCTAGGTGTCCATCAACTAATGAATGCATAATGAAAATGTTGTAGTTATATGCAATGGCATTTTATTCAGCTAAAAATAAAAATCAAGTCATGATGTTTGCAGGTAAATTGACTGAAACAGAAAACACCATATTGAGTGAAACAACTCAGATTCAAAGAGACAAATGTCACATATTCTCAGTCATATGTGGATCCTAGCACTGAATTTTTAGAATTGTGTGTTTAATGTTAGGCATTTATTCAATCCAGGAAACTAGAAAGGGATCACTGGTGTAGAGGAGGGAAAAGATCTTAAGGGAGGGAGGTAGTAGAAAACAGGTAATATGAAGGGGAAATGGTGAACAATGTGAGGGAGTTTTGAGTGAAGAGAGATAATAGGGTTCAGCATGAGGAGAAAGAGGGTATATAACTAATCTGAAGAAGATTTGAAAAGCCATACAGAAACCTGCCGTATTATAAGCATCCTAAATATGTTAGATTAACTGGAGTCATCCTGCATAAAAGATGGTGCTCCTCTCAAAGCCACACGATGCCATGTAATTTCAGTACCAGAAGCATTCTGGCACTGAGTGTCAGATGTATTCTACTTCTCAGGTAGATGGCTGGAGGTATTCTAGAGATCTCCAAAACAATCCAGGCCATTGACATTGCTCTTTGTTGTCAACACGAGCTTGGCATAAGTAAGAGCTTGTTGCTGAAAACACCACGGAGTTTTCTCAGGGGACATGGAGAAATCAAACTGGCACTAACCAGAAGCTTCTTGGAGAGAGTGGCTAGCTTTCATAGTGTCTGAAGGTCCTGGGAGTGAGTGAAGTCATCAAGATTCTTACCCAGCTGAAAACCCTATGAGTAATCATAATAACTGGTATAGCAAGGTAGGTCTAGTGGCACAAACATGAGAGGGGTAACCAATTACATTCTGATTACATTGAATGCCTGCTCCACAGGAAGAAACATGCCTGGGACTTTAAATCTGTAAAAGAACCCATGATTAGGGATAGTAAAAGCTCCAGATTGAAGATTATTTTCCCAAATGAACATAGTATTAAACTGCTCTCTAAATTTGTGTCACCATGCCAATAGATTAGAACAACTCTTAGACCTCATCAGAGAAGTTTCTTTGTGCAGTGGCTAGAGGTAATTGCAGAAACTCACACTTGGCCAAAGTTTAGAGAATGAATGTTTGTGGAATTATCAGCCATAAATGGGACATGTCTCTTATAGCCTCTCCTCCCAAGGTTTGGGAACCACTATAGAGGGGAAGTAGAAAGACTGTAGGAGCCAAAGGTTAAGAACTACAGTAAAACCATGTCTTCTGGACACTTCAAGACTGTTGCATTCATGAATTCACAGGAGCAACTGCCTATTCAAGATTAGTCCAGGCATCAGTACTGCCTGATGGGAGTGAGAACTTGTGATTCCCCACACCTAGCTGTGGAATTATTGACAGCTAATGGCATCTGGGCAAGAGTCAGCTTTTTTATGGGTGTAGTCCCTGGTAAGTTGGCCATGCTTCAATGGCTGGCCCCACATTGCTGGACTTAGTGGATTATTTCTTAAAAAAGAAAGGACATTATGTCAAGTAGGGGGTTAGGAATGTATTGCAAGGAGGGGGATGGATGTGATCAAAATGCACATATGTCTATGTGAAATTTTCAAAAAATTAACAAAAATATTGTATTAATAAAAGAAAGTTCTGAGAAGAATCAAATTTGTAAAACTGTGTTCTTGAATTAAAAGTAGTTAATAGTTCATTAAAGGGAGAAAATTAAGCTGCTTCCATGCTTTGCTTTCTTGTTTCTTTCCCAACGGGCTAGTTTTCTGATCTGATGGTCCAGTGTGGATCATTATATTGGGCTTAGGAATGACTTCTAGGAATATAGTTCCTGAGACTCAGATCCAAGTAGGCTAAAATTTCAGACTGTACACAGTCAAAATTTTGTGAGAACTCAGTGTGGCTGACAAACTTCTACTCTGTAACCACAGAGGACCCATAAAAATTGGCTTCATGTTCTGAAGTTTACAGCCTGGGCTTCTTTTTGTTTTCAGATGAACTTGACAAATCGTGCCTTAAATTTAAGAGTTGGAAAGTATGAACCTCAGAGAGACAGAAAAGAATGCATGTTCTGAGTGAACACATGTTATCTTTGTAAACAGATGGACAATGGCAATAAAATCATCCCCAACACCAATGAGTCACAGGCACAGAGAGAGAACAGACAAAAGAAGGGGAAAGAGGCAGTCTCCTAGTATTGTGTCATCCAATATGGCAGCCACTACGTTCATGTGGTTGGTGTTCAAAATGCCACCAGTCTGAACTCAAGTGTACTGTTTGTGCAAAATACACATTAGATTCCAAAGCCTTAGTAAGAGAAAAGGAACATAAATTATGTCGTTGATATTTTTATATTGTCTATTGATACACTAACTCTTTTGTGTATTTGGTATTGTCAACTTTCTGAAATATTACTTTAACCTAGTCTTTTTCACTTTTTAAATGTGACACATATGTGGCTTGTAGTTTGTTTTTTCAGGGAGGAGTTTGAGACAGGATCTCTATGTAGGTCTGGCTCTTCTAGGACTTCCTGTGTAGACTTGCTCTTGAACTCACAGGTTCACCTTCCCCTGTTTCCCAAGTGCTGGAGTTAAAGGCGCAAGACACCATGCCTAGCTTTCTTATACAAATGATTTCCCATGTTGTTGAACAAGCAGACGGGCACCTGTAGGAATACTACCGTAGAGAGGGCTCCTACCGCAGAGTTGCTAAGCCACATGCTTATTGCTACCCAGATGTACAATCTTGAATGCATTAACCGAACAATGAGTACTGTTGAAGAGGGTCAAGGCATGCAAGCGAAGATGTGACCAAATGACTAATGGGATGGTTAATGTTAATTTTAAACTTAGCAAGATCTATAATAACCTAGGAGGCAAATCTCTGAACATTTGTGTAAGTTTCTCAACTAAGTTGACTGCAGTGACACACTTACCATAAGTGATACCATTTTTGATTATTGTCAATGGAGGAACGGATAACAACTTCAATAGAATGAGAGCAACAAAAATGTTTGTATCATATTTTTCCCCCAATATTAATGCTATAGTACCAACTTTCTAAAATTAATTTCTCCCATCATCCTAGCCCAGGGCCTATACTTATAAAATACAAAGGGAAGCAGGGTATCAAATTGACCACATGAGAGGAAAAGAAATTGATGTCCCTCATAACATAAGTAAGTTGAAGTTTGAATTATGAAATCAATGAGTAATGTGGTGGTTCTACTTTCTCAAGAAATGACATGAGAAATCAGAACCAAACACCCTAAGTAGATTGAGCCTATTCCCAGGAAAGGTCTTAGAGCTTGATTGAGGGCTGTAGCTAGTGCTACCATCTTGGCAATTGAAAGTACACAAATATGTTATGGTTTTGCCTCATAGATTAGGGTCCATTCCTATTAGTTGTTTGCTGGGGAGAGATTAAGTAAGTTTTTCATTCTAATATGTAGAAGCAGAGACTGTGGAGAACAAGTGCCTTGGGTTAATCTTGGAAAAAGTGCATCCCTCTCTTCCTAGTACATTGAGAATCTCTGCCTGAGTAATACCAATAGTTGACTTCATGATCCTGCTCTGTGAAATTTCTTCCTTCCATAAAATCCTGTGTAGTTTTTATTGTCATCTTGACACATCCTAGAGTAATATGAGAAAAGTGTCTATTAAGGGATTGTCAGAACAGATTAGCCTGAGGGCACATCATTGGGGTATTCTCTTCATTGCTAATTGATGAAGAAGGGCCCAGCTCACTGTCTATAGTATCCTTCATTGGTTATGTAGTTTGAGGCTTTATAAGAAAGCTAGCTAAACTCATCCTTAAATGGGATATTTATCAAAACCTACTTCTGAAGACTTAAGTATCTATGTGGAAGAGGAGGAAAAAAAACTGGGTAATGATTCCAAGGACACTGTATCATCTGTAAACAACAGGGCTGATGCAAATATGAACTTACAGAGACTATGACAGCATTCACAAGACCTGTACATGTTAAAATTGAACAAAATCCCAGCATGGAAAGGGGAAGTATATAATGTCTTATCCCTAACCAAGAATCAACCACATTCCAGGGAAGACCCCATATCCAGGAGTAATTGGCCAACACAAAATGGACTCAAGTGTTGTTTCTTTTTTGTTGTTGTTGTTGTTTTTAAGTTTCTTGCGTAGGGTGGTGAGGAAGACTGGAGATCAGTTGGGGGAGGGAAATGAGTATGATCAAAACATAGTATATGTAAGAACATTTTAAATTAAAAAAAAAAGGATTCTCAAAGATGGAGGAGAATAAAAAAATCCTTAGAGTTAAAATAAATAAGAATAAAAACAACAACAAGAAAAGCTGACTAATCATGATACTTCAGTGAGCCAGGAAGCAATGTTCCTTCATGGTTTCTCCTTCAAGCTCCTGCCCAGTTTCTCTCAAAATGGACTGTGACCAGAGAAGTAGAAGCCAGATAAACTCTTTCCTCCCCTCAGTTGTTTTTGATCATGGTATGAGGCACAGAAGAAAACTAGTGTATCTCTGTGCAGATGGCAGTGACCACAAAGCCTGGCTCTGCAGTATTTGGGGAGGAGAGGATTTGGCTCAGGGTCATCCACTGCCTGGTGCCAAATGTTAGACTGCAGTGCTATGGGCCAAGCCTGGGGATACCTGTTACTGTAAAACCTCTTAATATCAGATGGCGTGCCAAAGGCCCAGCTCATTGTCATACACAGTTATTCCAGTTAAGACAATGGCAGACGTGAAGACGAATGTTCCAGAGTGCCAGTGATGAGGTGTTACTGTACAGCATCATTGTTCAATGCTCAGGAAGCCATACAATATGTTCCAGAAAGTACAAACATCTTGTTCTTGGGAGTTTGAGGCAGAGATTGGGAAAGCAGTGCCTAAAGATATAAATAAGGATGGTAGTGACCGATGATATGAAAAACAACACAGTAAATGCTGGTTTACTGAGCTCCTACATTATACTGTGTTGAATCATGGACTCTTTAGAACCATCTTGCTTTGATGGTTTGTTGAGGCCGTTGTCTACCATCACTCAGGCAGGATGGAGGTGGACTTGGGATAAAAACAGGAATCTACCCACCTTTAAATCCTCTGAAGTTTCTACTGGACCAAGAAGCAAAGTCATGATCACATTTAATCTAAATATAAAATGAGACCCATTTGAGTACTATCACTCATGTCAGCCTAAGTCATGGGTTGTGGAAAACTAATTGATCTCTGTAATGCCACATTAGTGGTTCTCAACTATATCCAAGGGATGCCCGGGGGCCATGAGGAACTACCAGCATTGTGGAAGTGGAGGTCAAGGAACAGCACAGCCCAAACCATAGAATAACCCACTCCCAATACTAGTAAAGTCAAAAATGGGCACCTCTTCTGCAGCAAGCCATGGCATCTGTCCATCATTCTGTTCCACCTTGTCCCAGTCAGGCCACCCATCAGCTTGGCTAGCCATCCCTTCCTCAAATAGACATTTATTAGATACCAATCAAGTGGTCGGTGTCAGAGCAGACTCTGTGGATACATAATATTAAACGTTGTGATGTGAGATTTAATCTTCTATTGAAAGTATAGTTGAGTGATAGGTATATGAGGTGTGTATAGTGGAGGAAATTTTAGTGAAACACATAAAAATGTTTTGAGATTCAGCATAATATTTAGGGACAACAATGCCTTAAAATATAAGAAAGATGATAGAATAATACCAGTGAACAAATCTTTCTTTGGAGTTAAATCCATAGTGTGTGTCCTGTCACTGTAACCTTCTGTTTTGTTTAGTGATTTTTCTGAATCATACAAAGAATTTTCCTGTAACATTTGTAAATTTCTTTTAAGTGTATTTGCAGAGAATACTGGCTAACAGACTTCAAATTGTTTGTTGGTTATTGAAAATTATATTTGTTGGAATGTGTGCTGTGGAGAATTCTGTGTGTTTGCATATGATGTAAGCAGTATTTGTCCTAAGGTGACATGTGCTAATCTGCCCTGTGTCAGCCCATGGGTTAAGGATTCTTTATGTTTACCGTCCTTAACCAAATGTGTCTCTGAAAACAGAGGCTGGATGCTCACAACACTTAGAAAAAGTCATCTTGGTTGCATTGACTTATGCAAGCAAACTTCAAAGTATTTAAGGTTGTAACTCAGAGATTAATTTTGTGAGATGTCTCAGGATCTTCCAGAATAATAGGAGCTTGATAATTAGAAAAAGTCATATACAATCCTTAACTGTGGTGGCTGTCTAACAAGGAAGATAAAAGTCAAAGGAACAATCACACGAAGAATGAAAAGTACAGCTGTCACAGTTACAATGAGAAAGAGGCAGAGAAGAAGGAATAAATAGAATGGGGAATGTTACCTGGCTGGTGGAGTCAGGGAACACTTCTCGGTATGTGACACTCAAGCTGAGAAGTCAGCCAGGTGCAAAAGGAGACGCAAAGGAGAAGAGCATGTGCAAAGGCTTGAGGTAGGAGACAGTGCCCTGGGTGCTGTGCCTGGAGCTAATTGGGTGCCCACAGCGTAGCAGGTGATAAAGTAGAGAGGACAAGAAGGGGCTGTGTATTATGGGTCCTAGCAGGCCACATGGCCAAGTCAACTGAGCTTTTATCTTGTGGTCAGTGTAGAATAGCTCAGATGCCAGGAGTCAAGAAGGAAAAGGGAAATGTGACTTCTGTGAAGCTCCTTCTAGGAAACAGGTCACAATGAGCACTGCAGGAGCAGATGAAAGGCAGGGAGACCAACGGGCAAGCTCTCTCAATCAGCTTGAAGGAGATGATGGAACAGTAAAAGTGCGTTGAAAGTTTTATTTTTTAAAGATTTCTTTATGTACTTATTTCATGTGTCTGTCTGTTTGCCTGTTTTAGTTTATACATAGACTGTGCATGCAGGAGCCTGTGGAGGCCTGAAGAGGGTATTAGATGTCCTATATTCAGAGTTAAAGGTGCCTGTGAGCACACATGTGGGCGCTAGTAACCAAATTGGGATCCTCCGAAAAAAGCAGTATATGCTTGTGATTTCTGAGTCATCACATCAGCATTTTAACTTTATGATTTTTATTTATATGTATCCATGTGTGTTTGTTTGAATGACACATGCAAGCATGCCTGCAGAAGCCAGGAAAGGACATTGGATTCCAGGTAGCTTTGGGCTGCCTGACAAGGGTGCCAGGAGCTGAACTTGGGTCCACAGTATGTGTTCTTACCTCTCCTACCCTTCAAGAAGAATTTTAGAAGTAAATTCCACAGGGCTTTCCAGATGGTGTTGACCAGCTCTGATGGCTATAGGAAATGTAGCTGCTTAGTCCATGACCCTAAGCTTGGGGAGTGTGTCTTTGTGGTGGCCATTATTGACTGTCAATTTCACTACATCTGGAATTAACTACAACTCAAAATTGGAGAGACACACCCATGTGGAATTTTTGCTTAATTAAAGGTGTGGGAAAATCCATCTCTGATCTGGGCCAAACATTCTCCTGGAAGCCTATATAAGGTCATGGAAGAAGGAAGCTCACTCACTCTTTGCCTGCTTGCTTTTGCCTCACCACCAAGTCCATTCTTTCATTGTCTTTAGCGCTTACATTTCTGAGATTCTTATGTGCAATGAAAACTAGCTGAGGCACCCTTGTGCTGTGAGCAACTATTGGTTTTTTGGACCTTCCATTCATAGGCAGCCATTGTTGGATTAGCTGGACCACAGCCTGTAATTCATTCTAATAAATCCACACAAAATGTATGTAAATATATTCATACATATAGACATATCTATACATATATATATACACACATATATCTGGTCACAAATACACACAATCACACACACACACACACACATATATATATATAATGACAGGTGTGTGTGTGTGTGTGTGTGTGTGTGTGTATATGGAGAGAGAGAGAGAGATTCATATTCATTTAATAAGTTCTGTTACTCTAGAGAACCCTGGCTAAAACAGTCTTACATACTGGAGTTTGTAATCAGTAAGTTAGACAGGATAGAGAAGTTTTATGAAGCCCCCATACTATGTTATGAGAAGTAAAAAGGGGAAAACACTTTTGTTTTCCTGTGAAGGTAAACATTATTGCCAGATGTCTGACACAGCATTTAGTCCATGCTGAGCAACCACTGTCTCTGAAAAAGGAGAAAAAGGCTTGGACACCCTCATATTTAACTCAGGGAATTCATGCCCTGCCAAAGCCCATTCACACTTCAGGCCTTTCCACATCATTTCCTTCTGTGTCAATAATGCCATCTGAAGCAAGAAGGAGAAATTTACTACAAAACAAGCCACAGTCTTTTCTCTCTCTGATCACACTGGTCAATTCCACTGAGCTGTCTGTTTCAGTGTTAATTTACACATTAACGGCTTCTGGGCTAAGTCTGTGGTGGATGGATTGCCTAGACCTACCAGTTAAACTTTCTTGAATTTCGGCTTTCTAGACATTGTGTGTTCCAGAGCCAGGAAAGAATGGACAGGCACAACAGAAACCATAGCAGAAGGAGAGGAAATGATGCCCAAAGGCCAAGAAAACAAGGGGAGATGGTTCAGATGGAGGTGAAAAATGTGAGTTCAGTTTGAGAGAAGTAAATTCTCAGCCTGAGCTCAGGCAATGGGCAACCATGCTTCAAAGGAAGAAGCCTGCCTCCCTCAGATACCTTTGGAGTCTGAGTCAGATTCACATCCCAGCTCAGCAAGAAACTTCAAGCAAGTTGCTCCTCCTCTCAGACCTCTTTAAAAAAAATGTGGAAGCTGCATTATCTACTCTGTTCTTCGTAGACAAAGTGATGTTGTACAGGCGTTGAGAAACCCTTGGCTTTGTTCTGACTCCTGATTTAGAGGAATGAAAAAGCCAAGAGGAAAGCTTCTTTTCTGGGCTTCTTTTCTTTTCCCTCCTCTCGTTCTCCTGAAAGAGGCTATGCGGGCCCTAAAATCCCACATGCCTGGATTCAGGCTAGAGCTGATTTCATCAGTTTCTCTATTGACCAAGGACAGAGTGGCTGAGGTAGACGTTTCGAAGAACTGTGTGTGTAGCACACTGCTTCCTCTGCATCAGCTGGTGAGATCACGGGGTGAGTCACGTGCACACTGAGCTGATGGGGGATTTGAAACGACATCACTCCACTTGTTATTTCATCTGTTAAAACTACATTTATTTTTGCCAAAAACTGCACAGTGACAATACTCCTGGACTTTCATCCAAAAGCTATAAAAGATGGCTTCTCAAATTTAGAAAGATGCTGAAATTGTTGGAAAGTTTTATTAAGCTGTTAAGAATCTAAAACAGCAGCTCACAGCAAAGCGGTTAAGAAGTAAACAGTGTATCAGGATGTTTCCAGCCCCTTCGAGAAGCAATAGCTCAAAACCTTGTCACTCTTAGGAAAGAAGGCAGATCGAGTGTCTAAACTTACCAAGAGTCTTTAAGGAAAATACTTCTGCCTCTGGAACAGTGAGTCCCATTTTAAAGCACATGGATGCTGGCTGAGTTGTTCTTAGCATCTTAGATCTTGAGAGCACCCATATGTCTCCCCTCAGCTTCCCGCCCGGTCAGTGAGAATGTTCTGTGTGAAGGATTTCCTTCCCAAAAGCTTCTTTTGAAACAGTCTAGAGCCCAGTTGTACTCATTGCAAACAAACTGTAGTCTGATGTTTTCAACTTTTCTATCTGTCAGTAGATATCCTGACCCCAAACTGCATGGTCTGAACCTGTCCACGACAGCTTCATCTAACTGACTGTGATTGATTATGAAGCCCATATCTAGACTTCCTCCTCTTTGCTGGGAAATGGGGGTGAGCTGAAAACTCCAGGCTCAGAATCATAGGTTTTTCTTCCAGGGGCTTTTCCAACCAGGGGACCATGAGGAGTCTCATCAGAACAGAAAGTATTCCTGCCACCAAGGAAATCCCAGGGGATTCAGGATATCTGTATTTCCCAGTTTGCTTTCTGTTGCAGTGATAAAAGTGGGAGGAGGGGGTTTACTTCAGATTACATTTTACACTCTATCATAAAAGGAAGTCAGGATGAGAGCACAAAGCAGAAACCTGAAGTCAGGGGCTGAAACAGAGGCCATGCTTCTCGCTGGAATGTTCTCCATGGCTTGCTTAATTTGCTTTCTTATACCACCAAGGACTGTTTATCCAGAGGTAGCACAGTCCATGATGGGCTGGACCCTCTGGATCAATCATCAGTCAAGAAAATTGCCCACAGACTTGCCTGCAGGCCAATCTGATGGAGGCATTTTCTCAACTGAGGTTTTTTTCTTCTCAGATGACCCTAGCTTGTGTCAAGTTGACAAAAATTAACCAGCACACTACAAATGAGGTCAAAGGCCACATGTTAAGTGCCACATGGTATCACCCTAGTGTTTAGGAATTCTCTTGGAGGAAACTCTGGGACAAAGACGAATACCGTTGAATGATACTCTCCAGGAGAAACAGCCACCATTTTCCTTTTTGATTTTTTACTTTTTTCTTCACAATTTATTCATTATATACCCCAATAGAAACCCTCTCCATCAACTCCCCCAGTCACACTCCCCTCCCCCATCCCTCCCTCTTCCTCTCATCCCCTTCCCCTAGTCCACTGAAAGGGAGAGTTCTCCACTATTGCCATCTGCCTATAGCTTGTCAAATCACATCAGGACTGCTGGGATCCTCTTCCTCCATGGCCTGGCAAGGCTGCATCATCAGTGGTGGGTGATCAGAGAGCCGTCAACCGAGTTCATGATAGAGGCAGCCAGTGCTCCCCTCACTCAGAGATCCACATGGAGACTGAGCTGCCAATCAGCCACATTTGGGCAGGGGGTCTAGGTCTTCTCCATGCATGGTCCTCTGTTGGTGCATCAGTCTCTGCAGGATCCCCTGGGCTCAGAACTTTTAGTTTTGTTTTTCTCCCTATGGCGCTCCTTTCCCTTGCATGCTGCTCTATTCCCACCCCTCTCTTTCTCCATAAGATTCCCCGCGCTTTGCCCAAAGTTTGGCCCTGAGTCTCAGCATCTGCTTCCATCCCCTGTTGGGTGGAGCCTTTCAGAAGACCCTCTATAGTAGACTCCCATCAGAGAGCATCCAGATTGATCCTACCAGTTGATGACATCTACCAAAGAAGGAAGATGTGGAACAGTCATTAGAGATTTCAACCTCTGCTCTCAGCAACTTGTATGCAACCCTGTTCTAATAGCTCCTGGCTCCGGGGAATGGCACATTGTTAGGAGTAGAAGGTGGATGCTTCAGGGGAACTCACACCCCTGTAAACAACTCTCCCCCCCCCCCCCGCTCTGTAAGCTGAATAAACTCATTGGTTCCCCCAGGGTGAAATTCGGTGGAATCATACATTAGTGTGACTTTGATACCTTCTAAGTGGGGTGCAGATGTTGCGTATGTCTCCCTAGTGAAGTAAATCTGAAAGCAATCTTGTGTGTGTATGTGTGTGTGTGTGTGTGTGTGTGTGTGTGTGCGTGCATGTGTATGCGTGTGTTTCTTATGATATAACAATATCACAACATGTTAGTGGATGAGAGTATGTGTGAAATGTTCAGATGGAATGACTTATGAATAAAGATACTCTTATATCAACTTGGAACAACTGCTTTTACTTTAGAATCACAATCTCAAGTGTGAACAATTCGGTGAATTTGCTCACCTTCATTTTCATGCCTTGTAAAAGAAAAAAGAAAAACAATAAAATAGCGTTTCTCTTTCCTTTGAAAAGTATGTCTAATCCCCTGTTTCCTTAAATATTTCCTACTTACAGAACTGAATTTATCTGTCTGTTGGTGTCTGTCTGCCTGCCTGCCTGTGTCTATTCATCAAGAACACACATTCACTCTATTCTAATATGTTTGAGTAAAGATTGAACATATCACATTGCTTCGTGTACTGTCATTGTGTGTGTGTATGTACATGTATTAGTGTGTGTGTGTGTGTGTGTGTGTGTGTGTGATTATGGACGTGCATGCCTGTGGAGGCAGAGGACAACCTCATGTGCCATTTTTTTAGGTGCTGTTGGAGTTCCTGACTGTGCCTTCTTTCCAGTCTTGGGCGGCTTGGTTAGATTATCACAGTCCGATCGATGGTCAAAATGGCAAAATTCACACCTGTGCTTCAGTCCTTCTTTGGAACTCACTAGTTGTGACACTAACTCTAAAGGACCAGGTCTGGGAGCTAACAGGGGATCATGTGTGTAAGCATCCATGTCCCTTTTTGCTCCTCAGATCTGCAGCAGTCTTCTTCCCTTCTTTGTCTTTGGTAATCTTCACACATTTGAGGAGTAGAGACCAGCTATTTAGTAAAATGTTCCTTAATTTGGGCTCATCTGGGGTTTTTTTGTTTTTGTTTTTTTCTTCTTCTCATAATTAAGTTCAGACGAGGCACTCTTGGCAGGCAAACCACAGAAGGATGCTGTGTCCTGCTCGGTGGGTCGCATCGTGAGGCACATGGTGCTGATTTGTCCCATTTCTCTCCTGTGATGTTAGCTTTAATTGCTGCATCCAACTGGTGTCTGCCAGGCTTCTGCACTATGAAGTAACTATTTTCCCATTTGCAATTAATGTTTGGGAGATACTTTGAGACCATGCAAATGTCTTGTTTCTCTTTGTATTTTTCACCCACCCCTTTCAGCATTCATTGATGATCCTTGCCTAAAACAATCCTCTTGTGGTTGCCAGTGGGTGACTTTTTCATTCCGTCTCTCACTCTATATTTATTAGCTGTAATTCTGATGTATTGTTTCCATCCATGTCCTCATTGTCTAGGTCAGTCTGGTTCAAGGAAGACATAATCTGTGGGTTAGTGTTTCACTTATTTATTTACTTACTTATTGTGATAGTTAAGACGTTAGACGTGAGGACATTGTCCTAAAGAAGAAAACATAGCTATCCTAGAACGTGCCGTTCAATAAATAGTAAGTGAATGTAATTTAAATAGGTCTTTAAAAATTAGTGCAGGAAAGGACGTTGTGCAAAAGTCATCAGTATTCAGAAAGTGTGGCCCAAATCCCTTTCATAAATAGGGGAAAAGCTTTTGCATCAAGCCTCCTACAACCCCTGCCCCATCTCCAGTGAGAGGGTGTCAGCTCTCAGTAACAGATGACTGGCTCACAGCTGCCACCACCCTTTGCTTTTGGGACAGCAAATATCCCAGGTAAAACTTCACATCACAGTGGTGTAGGTGAGAAAGGGTGGATGATTTTCATAGATGGTCCTTTTTACTCTCTCTACTCCTTCACATCTGGCTGCTTTTGCTTCTTATGACCTGTAGACGAAGGAGGCAATTTTTGTCCTGGTTTTCTTTCCTTTGGCTCTCAGAATGTGACGTGCTCTCCAACTTAGACATCTACATTAGGGTCACAAGAGGAGTTAGACGAAACCACTGTGTCGATGCACTCATAGCACCACAGGATCCTGCATACACCTCCTTCTTCATCTTTCTTCTCTGTTCTCTCAATCTTTGGGTAGCGTTTCCCTGTCCTCAGCTTGACCCGAGCTGCTGATCAGTTTCCCCCGTGACTCAGCCAAACACTGCCAGGCCTTCCTTCACCTTCACTCCCCTGGGGTTTTACATCTGGGCAAGTGGCTGTCTTTCGGCCAGCCTCTGATCCTTCTTCCTGGAAGAGTTCACTGCCACATCTGTCAGCTTGAGGTCTCTGACCCCATCTGGCTTCTTTCCTGGGCCACTGGCCCTCACCCAAGAACAGCCAGAACTCCTGAGTTAACAATCTGGGGTCATACTGTTTCCCTGTCTACCCTGAATTAATAGAGGGAAAAAGAAAACCGTCTTCCTTTTGGTTCTCCATTAGAAATTAGAACCTCTCAAAAGCAATTCCCATTAAGAATAGAAGATAAAACAGATACCAGAAGGATAAAAATATGTTTAAAAGATCCAAGTTTTATATTTAGTTAATTTTGTGTATGCTTTATTAAGTGATCCAAATAAGACCACTATGTCTCACAAGGCTGATTTTTTTTTAATCACCCACCAACTCTACTAGGGAAGCCTTTGGTGGGGGTTAGAGGGTGGGCATTTGTTTGGGAGCTTTGACTCCTTTCTGCTCATACCTTGTAGGTAAGAGACCATTGTATTATGACACCACAATATTGTAGAACTGTTAACTCAATAAGGATCGAGCCTGAGCCTAGAGTATTCACAGACAGCCTTCTCAGAATCATATAATGTTTGGGATAAGGTAGATGAGGTAATAAACACGCATTTGAATTTTTCCCCAGACAATTCTTCTCTGTAACTTTGGTAACTCCCTGATTTTCTGGTAGTTAGGCACAAGAATTCTAGCTTCCAAACTGAAAACATCAGATGATAAAACATACTCCAAAAGATGACACTCCATCAGCACTAGAAGTTTACTTTGTTAAAGTAATTTGTTAGTGTTGCATCTACAGCTTGATTGGCAGAACAGTAGCCTAGCATATGCAAGGCTCTGTGTTCAATCCCTGATACTCAAGATACAAACTAAATAAGCTATACAGCTAAGGGCTCAGCAGATAGAATATAGCCTCTATTTTGCTGGATTAGTGGAAGAATATTAGGTTAAGGGAAGAACATTTATTTAGTATGCATTAAAGAAGCAAACAAACAAAACAACATCCCGGCAGGTCTGTACTTGCAAGGGTAAAGTTGGTAGTTTCTATGCCACGTGTTTCTCCTTAGTTTGTTGGAAGGACTTATGGTATCCTACATATCACAGTATAGAAAATGTTAAGGCTTGACGTACTGAAAGGTAAACACAGGATAGAGATATGGAGTAGTAATAAGAAGATGAGTAAGTTATTGTATGGAGTAAGCTTGCCAACAGGTGTCAATTTCCATGAAAGAAAAAAAAAACCTTTCGTTACTGTCTGATTTGCATTTTCTATGCATATTTTCTGTTATTCATAAATGAGTAGTTGGATATATTACAGAATTATAGAATAGAATTACTAACATTAAGACTTTGTGAACATGCTCCAGTGATTGTAGTCCTTCTCTAAGATAGGATGTTGAGGGTTAAGTGAAAAAGAAAAGATCACAGGTGCTTTTTTGAGGATCTGTTATTCCCTGCCTTTGTCCTCACGTCCTAAAATGGACAGAATTCTAACAATAGCTGCTAAGTTTCCATACTACAATTCCTATAAGACAAGAAACAGTACTTCACAGTCAGGTTATATACAGGGCATGACAATTATACAGTTATTTCCTCTTACTTTAAACCTTCTCTACTAGAGTAAGGCCCATTAAGAACCAAGGCCTAGGAAACAAAGAAAACTCACAAGTCCTAGGAAAGCTCCTGAAACTTTCAAGATTCACCTGGTCTTGTCCCTACCCTTGCAGTAACGTTTGCTGCACAGAACTTTCTGACTAGCTGGGCCACTGCAATTCATGCAAGGAGGCTTCAGGGACACAACTATCTCTAGTTGTTGCCCATGATGGTGTGGGACTTTTGGTTATGTAAGGGCCTTTGCAAAGGGGAATCCTGTATTCTAGACTGTATGAGAAGTACTTTCAACTGCCTTTGAATCATCCATACGCCTATAAATAACCTCAATCAACTCATTAGTTTTCTAAGATAGACTTTGGTACATATTTCTTTGGTCACTCATCAATGTTCAGACTGGAGTGAATAAATATTTGGTCATGTCTCCCCAGGGAAAAATCACACAGCATATGTTTGGCTTTAAAATAGAAAGATTATCTGAGTTGGGCTAATCTAATTACGTGAGCTCCTTTAAAACCAGACAATTGTTTCCAACTGCTAACAAAATAGGAATGAAGAAGAAAGAGAAAATTCACTACTAGGATACGTTCATTTCTTTTGTTTTGAGGCAGGTTTTTACGGAAATGTCCAGGCTGTCCTTGAACTCATTATGTAACTCAATCAGAACTTGAACTTGTCCTTCTCCTACCTTAGTTTCTTGAGTAGTTTGAATTCCAAACCTTTCCACTAGGCCTGGCCACATCATCAGGGTTTGATGCCAGCTTTGAAGATATGATGAGAAATGAGAAACTCTGTGGTCATTGTGAGACATTTGATGAGAACAGGAGGCCTCAGTTTTATTGCCACAAAGAATTGGATTCTCCCAGAGGCTCAAATGAGCACTTAGAAGAAGGTTCTTTCTAATATTGAAATAAGTTTATCCATTGATTGCAGCTTTGAGACATGCCAAGTAGAGAAACCAGTGCAGCCCATATGGGCTTCCAAATTCACAGGGCTATGCAATAAATAGGTCTTGTTGTAGGGCATTAGAGTCTGTTGTAATTTGTTCTGCAGTAATAGAAAACAAATAAACATTCTTTCCTTCCTTCTTTTTCCATTAATAAATGTTTATTTTTGGCATAGTGTGTGCTGCAAACTGCCTTTGCCACTCCATAAAAAGCAGAGCATTTAATTCCCAAAACATCACTTAAAAGTAAGTTTTAATATGTCCATTTTCACAAGACTGAGCCTTAGGTTATGAAGTTTGGAAAGTCTCTGGATTCTAATTCAAACCCTTCTGTAACACCACTGCACCCTCATTCAACTCTCCTTTCTACAGGATTTGGATTCTTTTCTTCCCACATGGATATGAGATGGGGAAGAGGACCATTCCAAATGAGCTACTGTGGAGTTGAATTGAGTGAAATCCTGTAACACAGGCTAGGAATGTCACTTAGAGACTTTTGAAATCTGTGCCCTTGTCTAGCTTGCTCTATCCACTTTATCAGTTCCTCAGAACTGTGCTTGCCAGACTCACCCAGAAGAGCACATAAGAAGAAACTGATAGCCGGAAAAGCAGCTAATATTTGCTGTTGGTTATGTTTTGGGCACAACTTACTCTTCTACTCTGAGCCTTCCTTGTTCAGGGTGTTGCCAGGCCAAATATTATTGAAGCCTAAGACAGAAGGGTAACATGTGTTTCCACATTAATAGAAAAATACATCAACAATACTTTCAAAATCTAATTAATTTCTTGTTTCATTTGTAATCGTCATGTTGACAATTTCCATTCATCCAAAGACAACCAAAAATGTTAACCATGTTCAACTGAAATGCTCACCATTCTATTTTGATATAAAAATCTGGAAATAATATCAATTTCAATACATTTACAGTTCAATTTTAGTACTGCCTCAGCTACTTTAGTATTCTATAGACATTAGCCACTGCCAAAAGCAAACAACAATAATAAAATAACCAACCGTGTTTGTAGGGGCATATTTTTGCCCACTTATCCAAGATTCAATAACAAGTAAGTCACATTTCTTTAGAAGTTTGATATTTTGCTCTGTGTGGATTTTTGATTTCTGAAATATTGCCTGGCATTTTTACATCAATTATCTATTTCCTGACACCCTTTTATGTTTAATAGCTAAGTGTCTCATTTCTATTTTCTTTTATCTAAGCCAATCCAAGATGCCTAAACACCTCAACAGGAACTGCTTTATTCTCTATATTTAGTAATTTTACAAGTCTCAAAATATCTGTAGTTATACAGGAATTGTGACATTTGTCTCCAATGAAATTACCCTACTATCTAGGTTCATCTAGAAGATCACTGGGGCCAATTTGCACACAGAACAAAGATATTTTCTCTTGGGAAAAGAAAGAGGGAAGAAGGTCATTTTCCATATTTAAAAGTTGCTAATTATTTGGCTAACAGTGTACCTATTGTTTTGACAATGAATCAGTACTGCTACAAATATATTCAGAATACAAACCACTATATTTAGTTTCCCTTTTATTTCTGCATATTTGTACTTTTTATGAAAAAAATAACATGATTTTAGATTTCTTTTCAAAATGTATTTCTATTCATGGATATGTGTGTGTATGTCTGTGTGTGTATGAGCATGCATCTGTGGTTGCCTGAGGGTCCCAGAAGAGGGCATCAGATGGCCTGGAGCTGGAGTTACAGGTGTCTATAAAATAGCTGAGAATGGGTATTGAGAAATGAAGTCTGATCCTCTGCAAGAGAAGTGAGTGCTCTTAACTCATGAGCCATCTCCCTAGCCCCAAAGACATAAGAAGAAATGAGAAATCTTATTGTGTATATGAACTCTCCATTCCAAATGAAGATCAAATAATGTCCTCGGTCAGTTTCCATGAAGAAAGCTTTTCCCATAGCTGGAAGGACTCACAATGCAATGGAGCTGAGGACGGGAACTAATTGGTCTAAAGTTTCAGCTTCCTAGGTAGAAAAAGATACTGTCACAATGTAGGCCATCGGTGTCATATTCAGAGTTGCTGCTTACAATGAAAATGCTATGGCAGTTGTTGGTTTAATCCTATTAACATTATAATGTATTTTATGCTATTTTCATATATGTGGTATGAAGGTGAGGAGTAGTCTGTGTATGTTTACATTAAAGATATAAAAATAATTTGTAGCTGCACTGGTTGTATGTATAACTGTTTTCTTTTTTCTTACGTTTATTTATTTATGCATGTGTGCATATGTATGAGCATGTGTGCATTTGTAGGAGTTTGTTCTCCTTCCATCATGTGTGTGCTGCGAACTAAACTCAGCTCGTCAGGCTTGGCGGCAAGCACCTTTACATCCCAAGCTATCCCACTGGCCCCACATGTAATTATTTGCCATCATAAAAAGCAGTCTTATCCCATTTTCTAAATGACAGGTCCCAACTCTTTAGAGAATATTTGGAAAACCGAAAGACACTGCTTGATAACCTTTGTTTAGCATCTCATATCTGCAGAAAGATTATATTTAGAAGCCTTCAGTCTTCCTGACACCCCTTGCCTGTACCTTCAGTCTTTACCTAACTTCAAGCTAGTCTGAGAAACTCTGGAATCTGTTCACAAAGAGATACAACAAAGTTATAACCAATCTTCCTTCCTTCTCACACAAACAGCCTAATGAGACTGTTAGCAACTGTGAGAATCTGTTAGAGTTGTTACATCTTAGCGGGAAGGTGTGTGTGGGGGGGGCAGGCATGCCCACATGTGGACAAGGTGCAGAATTGTCGCTGCTGTTACACTTCCAAACTGTGGGAGCTGTGAATTTGGCTGGGTAAGGTCTGGGCTTCCAGCCAGTCGCTAAGCTGTCCAGGTGGATGACACACTAATTAGGGGAGCTGCAAACCAATTAGCACTTAGGTTCTACAGGCTGAAGTGTCTTAGAGGTTTTCTCGTTGAGAGTTTTGAGATAGGAACCAGCCCAGTATAATAACCTCTGATACCTCTCAACATTTAGAGGAGGTGTCTCATTCCTTCTGGAAAGAGGTGCTTCAGCATCTTGTCAACGTGCCGTGCCACTAGGCGTGCTGTCGGCATCCCATGGGAACTTTCCCTCCTAAAATCTTGACCTTCCTCTATGAGGTGACAGTTGCCTCCTGTGAGGGAACGTGCTGCGCATGTTCTGAGATGGGGGAACTTGACCGGACCCTCCACAGTGAAGACCTCCAAAACAAAGCAAAAGTGCCTAGAAGATGCTTAAGTCAGTAGCTTCCCTGTGAACATACTAATTCATGTGGGTCATTGTCACCTCTGATGTGGATTCCAGAACGCTATGTAAGGACCCTTCTGCTCAGCCCTCTGCAGCTTCCTGATATCCCTTTGTCAGGATCTGCACCTCACCAAACCTGTTCTTTTGACTTCTGTTGGTCTTATGGTTTAATGGGAGAGGGAGGGTTGAGACCAAAGAGGAGGAGAGAGACTCCAAGAGGGCCACCTTTTGCTTATGATTTTCACTTATTTTAAGATGCTTTTTAAGTTTATGTTGAAAGGTTTACATTTGTTACATTGGAATTTGTCTACACTGGTAGGGGAACAAGTTAGAGAAGTATTTACTTTGTAATATAGTAACAAATATGTTATTTTCTTAGTATATAATACTCCTTGAACATCAATAAAATTTTGATAAAAGAGATCCAGGAGATGTATTCTGGTGGGGTTTTTTGTTTGTTTGTTTGTTTGAATTTCATTTACATGTGTGTGACTGTAGTAACATTAATTACCTCTGGGTGCCTTATTCTCACTTCTTCCCCACATGTATGTATGTATGTATGTATGTATGTATATACCATAGTACCAGCATCCAGCTTCCATCCTAAACCAAGCCTGATTTAAGGAAATATGATTTTATTTATTTGTTTGCTTGTTTGTTCATTTGTTTGTTTGTGTGTGAATGTCAGAGGTCAAACTTGGATGCCATTCCTCAAGAGCTATCCATATTTCTATATTATATTTATTATTATTACTATTATAGATATGGTCTCCTTGAGACCTGGGACTTGTTTTGCCCATTGGTTAGGCTGGTTGTCCAGAAAGCTGCAGGCATCTTCTGGTTTTGTTTGCCTAGTTCTGGGATTACAGCACAAACCACTGTGTCTGGCTTTGTATATGGATGCTGGGGTTTAAACTCCTGTCCACACGTTGGGGTGTGCCTGGAAAGGCTAATACCCCAGCCCAGTAAAGGTGACTTTAAAAGAGTTCTTTACAAACAGACTTATGGTGGAGCACGGGTTGATATTTTTTCAGTTTTTTATTTGTTTTGCAAGATATGAGACTGTACCAATATAAGATTGTACCAGCAAGATTTGACCCCCTTATTCCAGACAAATCCATAACTCAATGTGAACTTCCACATTCAAAGTATTGACAACCTCTTCACTGGGCCTTTGGGGTCAGGATGTGTTATCGTAGTTGGGCTAGTCCTGTGGACTGAGAGCGCAGGAACCTCTCATCAGAGGATTGACTCTAACTGTGTTCTGTTGGTTTCCTGGGTATCTGTGGGACATTAGCCACAAGCAGGAACATAGGAACCTGTTTGGCAAAACTGTCATGGAAGCTGGAATCAGGGTTCTTTTCATGATGACAAGAGAAAATAAACATATAAAAACTGATTCTGGTTCTTCATTACCCTACCCTGCCTCTTCTACGGATGCTCGGTGAAACAAGATGTATGCTTGAGCTTTGGCTTTAGAGCTGACACTTTGGTCTGACTTAGCCAATGATAGTGAGTTGATTCAGTGATAGGGCTCAAGAACCCTCACCTATTTTTGCTTGCTCTCTCCTGTCTGTACCTTCATCATGATCTTACCATGCCCTGGTTACTTCTGGGTCCAAGGAGGAATCTGTTCAGTCTCCAGAGGTCAGCTGAACTCTAACCAGATGGGCAGTGTGGGATTTGAAGGTAGCGCCAGCTACACTATGGTGGCCAACCATACAGTCTACAAATGTGAGTGTGATTCTGAGTACAGAAGAATGCCATCTCCCCAATTTAGCAGCAGAGGCCATATGTCTGAGTTTTGGGGTAAATGGACTGCAAGAAAACTCTGCCAATGAAATGGCAAGAGGTGCTTTATTAATAAATCACAACAAAGACTCAGTAACTGCTAATGCTGGGTCAAACATGTTTTTAGGACATGTCATAGAATGCAAATGTAATATTGGTGTGGGTGTAAGGGTGTGGTGGTTTTAAAATATATCTAAATTCTTGATATTTCCACCATGAGAGGGAACCTAATTCCCTTGCCTTTGATTATGTTCCATCACTTAAAGCTATAAATGACACACTTGTAATAGACATCAAATGTTGCAATGAAGGTAGGTTGTAAGAGATATTACAGCTTCCTCTCTTAAGTATAGGCATCTGTTGTCTTGGAGTCCAGACTCCACACATAAACTTATGGTTAGTCAGCTATATATAAAGGCCCCATAAGGGTGTTTTGTCTCAGCCCTAACTGGGCCTCAGACTATCAGACAGCATCAAGTACAAGAGATGTGAGCCAATGAGCCTCCATGTAGATGTGGTCCTCTGTCTTCATAGACCTGAGATGCTCTTTCTACTGAGTCTGAATCCTGTATGAGCTATATATTTATGAGCAAAACCACCGAAGCATCACAGCTTGTAAGATGATCTGTTGTGCCATCACAGGCAACCAAAGCAAGGGCATTTCCTTTTTCAGGTGTAGTTTGCTTAGTAGAAAGACACAGCTGCATGGACGGGCATGTTCCATAACCTGGCAAGGTCATACATACCCCTACCTTCACCATGAATGGAAGGTTCTAGCAGTAACAGTGAAAATGGAAGCAAGATACACTAAAAATGCTTTGGAGAGGTAGTGAGATCTGCGTTTGGAGATCTGCGTTTTTAAGAATACAAGGACATCTTGGGACGGAGCCCCAAGATGCCTAAAGAGGTGTGTAGGTAGGGTTGGACATCCCATCACTCAGGTGGGCAAGCTGGCGGTGCTTACCTTTGACCTGCTTTACCTCCCGGGCTGCCGTGGCCAGGAAAGCCGAGCTTGCACATTTGTTACTGCCCTCTGGCTTCGCAGGCCCTCACATGCATCATCTGTTTCAGTGCTAACATTAACACCTGTGAGGGAGGTAGTATTCCTCCCAGATCTCACAGCCCATAAATGGCAGGTCTGCCGGGAAATCGAGTCCCGCTTTCCCCTATCTCCCCCCGACATTCTGCAGCTGCCCCAGCAAATTAAATATTATTTTAAATGTAGGTACAAAAGAAGGTTCTGAAATGAAGCCCTGAGTGATTTCTGAACCTCATGCTAAACCTCTACTGATTTATCTGTTCTGTGAGTTCAGAGTTCTGCATAATAAAATCTCATTAATTCAACCTCCAGAAATGTAGAATTTAAGGTAGGAACTAAATTGAACTTTCTCTGCTTAATCACCCAGCCACATTTAGTTTGGTCAACTGACCCATATGTTTTTGTGTCAAGACCTTTCTTTACCATGGCCTCCCATGCCATGCCCAGTGAGGCCAAGGCTTTTGGGTTTATCTGCATTGATTGTTTCCTGCTAGTCCATCCCACAGATGCGTGGTCCTGAGGCCCATGCACTAGTTTTGGATTTCAAGACTGATTTCTACTCAGTGGCTTTCCTGACCTTAGACCTATGCTGCAAAGAAAAGTTGAAATCAGTGGATTCAAAATTTCTCTCTAAAAAATCCAAGCTGCCCAGACACCATTCTATTAACCGTATGTGCCTCACATGTCTGTCAGACACAATCAAATTAAATAACAAAATCATCCAGGCCCAATCCCTGTGTTCTTAGGGAGAATGGAGAATAATGAAGGATTTTTGGCACTGTTTGGTTACCAGATAATCACCATTCTGCAGATGAAGGTGGAGATTATAAACACAGACTTGTGGCCAGCTGTGAACTTATTCCCAATTCAGCCCACCACATTCTCCTTCCTTAGCCATTTGATCATCCAAAACACTCCTTAGAGCCCCTTAAAGCAAGAAGTACAGAAAGAAGTCAGAACCTTTGAAGCACACACATTGTTCTATATATTAAATGTTTAGAGAACTACACTGAATCTCAGCGTTGAATGCATCCATGAAGAGGTATGGCACAGCTTGTTCAGGATGACAAAGTAACAGAAACTAAGATGCCCTGCATGCAAACCCACTGAGTCACTCAACATTGCTGTACAACATTGCTGGAGGAAGTACATCCCTGGAGATGGACTTTGAGAATTGAAAGCCTTGTCTCACTTCCAGTTTGGTCTCTGCTACATGATTGTGGTTAAAGATGTAAAATCTTATCTTCCTCCTTTTTCTGCCTCAAATGCTGCTGCTGTGCATTTCCACCATGATAGACTCTCCTCCTTCTGGAACCACAAGCGAAAATAAACTCTTTCTTTCCTAAGTTTGTGATGGCATTTTATCACAGGAACAGAAAAGTAGTTAATACAACTTGTTTCATCAATATGTAAAAAGTCCCCAAACTTTGTATAGAGAAGAAAGAAAAGACTTACAATATTTCTAAGTCATATTTTCAAGTAAAAACAAAACAAGCAAATAAAAGTAAAAAATGTCATGATTCAGAAAAAAAAAGTTAATGGAAACAAAGTATATACACATAGACAGAGAAAGAGAAAGAATTATATAGAGAGAATTAGAGAGGAGAGAGAGAGGAGAGGACATCTGTGACAGTGTGAAAAGGTAAAACAGCTAAGGCCAATGCTGACTACATTCGTGATGTATTTGTATGTCACTAAAAAAATGCTTCTCTACAGTGTGCAGTGCAGTAGTTAAAGTGAATCATAGTTCTATTGAAACAATAAAGTTGTATTTAATGTGAAAAAAAAAAAACACAGCTAATGCCAATATCAGGCTATGTGGCCTCAGATCATATACAGCAACCTTGTGTGCTTTCACCCCACCCCCAACATTGAAGCGTTCCTAATAGTATGATTGCTCCTAGCTTTGATGTGTAATTAAAGTACCCTATGAATTTAGTCCCTGCCCAGCGCACAACAGGCATTATACAATTACCTCTCTCCCCACTCCTTTTACTCGGATGCTTTTCCTGCCTTAATGCTTACATTTAGAGGAAAATGTGCACAAAGTATTAATATATTATTTATGTGATTCGGAAATGTATAATCTGTTCTGGCTTTGGGGTTTGAATCGCTTTAATGATGCATAAAAGGGATCATCACATTGTATCTATTCTTGTTTGTGTAGTGTTCATGTGTGTATCCACATGTGGGCAGGTGCATGAACAGGCCAGAGGATGCAATGCACATGCAGAGTCAGAGGGAAATATTATGTGAGCCCCTCTATGGTACCCTACCTTACTTCTTTGAGACAGGATCTCTCCCTGAAACTTGAGCTCTCCATTTCTCAGCTAGGCTGGTGGCCGATAAGTCTGAGCAATCCCATCTCTGAGGCTAAAGATGTGTATAACCATTCCTGGATTTTTACACAGGTGGTGGGGACCTGAACTCAGGTCCTCATGTGTGCAAAGCAAGTGATCTTACCCACAGAGCCATCTCAATAGGCCCTAGTCTTGCCATTTCTAGCTATTTGATTTTCATATTTATATTTATGTATTTATATATTTTATTTATTTATATGTATATAGTAATATATGCAAGGGGATGTTAGAATCTTTTCTTTCCAGGTTGTCAATACATATTCATGTATAATTTATGCAAAGTCAATGAAGACAATAAAGACCACCATATAGATTCATAAAGACACCCATGTAACAATTACTTTTGGTAGGCTACAGAAGGTTCCAGCAACTCAGAGAGCTCCCACCTATTGTTTTATAGTCAACACTCTCAACATGAGGGACTCTGAGCTTTAATGAATAATTTACTACCTCCCCAGTCCTGAAGCTCTGCGTTCAGAAACTCATTCAGTTCTCTGTCTTCATGCTAGACTCCTTTTGCTATTTGTATGGGTTAGGTTTGTGTCAGCTCTATACAGACTATCATCTGGGAGGAGCGAACCTCAACTGAGGAAATGCCTCCCTAAGATCAGCCTGCAGGCAAGTCTGTAGAACATTTTCTTTTTTAATTTTTATTTTATTTTAATTTATTTGCCTTACATTCCAAGTCCTCTTTTCCCCTTTCCCCCTTCTCCTCCCCTTTTCCCACCAGAAAAGTGGAGCACCCCCTCTCCCCCATATTAAACTTCCCCAGCACATCAAGTCACAGCAGGACTGAGCATATCCTCATCTACTGAGGCCAGGCCAGGCAGTCCTGTCAGAGGGAAGTGATCCAAAAGCAGGTAATAGAGTTCATGTTAGAACCAGCCACCCTCAGGCACACTCACTAGGCAAGCCACATGAAGTCCAAGCTGCCACATACGTGTAGAGGGCTTAGGTACAGACCACACATGCACCTTAGTTGATGTATCAGTTCCTTTAAGCCCCACCCACAGGTTTGGGTTAGTTATCTCTGTTGGTCTTCTGGGGGTTTCTTGTACCCTCCCGGTCCTTCTCCCTTTCCCCCAACACTTCCACAAATCCCTCAGAACTCTGCCCCATGCTTGGCTGTAAGTCCCAGCAACTGTCTCTATCTGCTGCTGAGTGGAGCCTCCCAGAGGATAGTAATATTAGGTCTCTGTCTTCAAGCATAGTGTCAGGGGCTGTCTTTCAACCATCGTGTGAGTCTCAGATTGGACCAATCATTGGTTTTACATTCCCTCAATCTCTGTTCCCTCTTTATCCCTGCACTTCTTATAGGCAGGGTAATTTTTGGATAAAAGGTTTTTGGAGATAGAAGCAATGGGGAAATCTGAGTTAATCCTGGACATTGAAAACCTAGGGAAGAGAACAGGACCTACAGACGAAAGCATCACCAACAGAATATAAGAGAGGGAAGAGAGAATCTGAGGTGTAAAGGATATGATCGAAGAAATTGATGCATCAGTCAAAGAAAGTGTTAAATTTAAAAAATTCTGATTCAGAACATCCAAGAAATCTGTGACAATATGAAAAGACCAAGTCTAAGAATAATAGGAATAGAAGGAGAAGACTCCATGCTCGAAGGCCTAGAGCATATTTCTTATCAACTGGGGAAGGCCCAGTCATAGTATGTGCTATCACCCCTGTGCTGGATTCTGTAAGAAAGCAGGCTGAGCGAGGGATGAGGAGCAAGCCAGTGAGCAATACTACTTCACAGCCTTTCCATCAGCTCCTGCCTCTAGGTTCCTGCCTTGACTTCCTTAAGTGGTGGGCCATGATGTGGAAGTAGAAATCAATTAAACCCTTTTCTCTCCAACTTGCTTTTGGTCATGGGGTTTCATCACAGTAATAGTAACCCTTTAACACGAGTATGTAATGAGATGCTTTACCTCTCCCACTGATAGGCCTCTAGTTGTTTTCTTTCTTGTTTGTCTTCTCTCTTCCTGTCTCAGGACCCCCTCAATCTCCTAGTCTTTTTGTGTTTGGTATTAAATATAAGATATGGAATAACAGTGGTGAAAATACAAATTCAGAGGCCAATAGCCACAATATGCTTATTCAATACACTTTCTGTCTCTCAAAACTGCGCAGTATTTGTCATACAAGTGCACGGTCCCTTCATTTTCTTTCATATGTAGAATAAACTCCACATAGATTGGAGTACATATTATTTAAGAGCCTACGGGGCGAAAACAGCGAGCCTCTGTTGTTCCAGAGTCCCTCTTGTACTGAGGTCTGCTCTATGAAAACTACCCATAGCCATTTCTGAGATAGTCTTCTATACTGAGGTCAACTATATGCTTCCTGTTCAGACCATGTATTAATCTTCAAAAAGGAAAAGAGTTACTTCAAACTTTTGTAGAAAATGGATCTCTATTAAGGGCTGCTATCCAATTCTCCCCTCACTCATCCACCCACTCAGTGTTCCTTAGGACTGTATTCATACATAACACTAGAGTCACCTTGTGCATGCCCCATGCTCCTACAAAGCTAGTCAGAACTTGCCTCATCTTCCAGACCCTTATCTACACTTCTCCATCTTTGTTTTTCCGCCACTGCTTCCCATCTCTGCCTTCATAAAGATCCACATCTGAATATCACATTCAGTGTATTTCAGTGAAATGATTGACTAAATTCAGCATTTAAGTGAAAATAATCTATTTTCATTGTAGGTACCATGTTGAGCATCTTATTAGGAGAATAAAAGAAAGAAAAAGATACATGATCAGAGCAAACAATGGGAAGAAAGTCTACAATTTTCCTACCCGATGCTAGCTATGATATTCTAGCATTTGCATATAGTAGCTTCAGCTCTTTTGTTTTGCAAGTGCATGGATTATATGTGTGTATAAATACTTACAGGCCAGGCATTACAGCACACATAACTTTAGGAATGTCTGGAAGTTTCTTACCTACCTTCCCACATTAATATAGATCTATCCACAGCATAAATTTTAATTCACTGAACAACACTGTCTGGGCAGCTGTCCTTTCTTAATTTTGCCTGCTATGAAACATTGTACTGTTTCTTTTTATAGCAATGCTTTTTTATCATAAATGAGTCCATTAACATATTTGCATGTATATTTAAGTTTATGCTTTTGCTGTATATTTTAAATAAAAAGTCTGCCTTGTTACACTGCAGACCCATTTTGAAAATTTGTAGCTGTTTGTGATACTATCCTTTAAAAGGACTCTCCATGCACAGATGGTGTATCATACAATATACACTTAAATAGCTCATATTTATGACCCTCCTCAATTAGATAGAAAAGTTACAGTGTGATTTATATTCATGTTATGGACTTTTTCATGATCATATTATTTATTATTTCTGTGCTTTTTGTCTGTTTTATTCTCCCTTCTGTAGGTGACTTATAGGATCCTTTTCTACATTGATGATATTAAACATTTGCTTTTTATATATGTGGCTAATATCTTCTTCAGCTAATATTATCTAAGTTCTTTTTTTAATTTTAAGAATTTAAATGCATTTCACCATGGTTTTAGCTATTTCAATTTTTGGCTTTTATGTAACACTTTATAGTAGTTTTCCTAAGCCAAGAGGTTTTTAAAAAATATTTTCACATTTTAAAATGTAGCCATGTTAATGTATATCTTTTTATGGTGAAAGATAAGTAGCTAAATTCCTTTTTTTTTGTGTGTGTGTTTCTATTTCTCTCTGATGTGCAGTTAAGAATCAACTCTTATAAAACAACGGGACTTCTTTGAACAGCGATACATCTGCCTGTCACATGTGTTTCCCTCATCTCCCTTCCTCCTCCCACTTTCAACTTTCCGTCCTGAGCTTAGCCTTCTTGTGGTCCTTCCCTCCTGCTGGAAGGCTTTCCTCCCTCTGCTCTAGTGATATCCCTCTCCTCGCCTCACCCATCCCTATGGCAGAAAAAGAGACATGTGTTAAGGTCCAGGAAAATCCCAAGTCTACATGTACTCTTTACATCTCCATAGTTACCTCTTCTTTGAGGTCCTCCCAGCAGACTTTACAAATATTAGTCTCACTCTGGTATACAGTCAGCATGTGTAGCTGCTCTCTGGATTAGACATGACCATTGCCATTATACAGAGCAGCTGTGGCCATCGAGAAACCCTCCATGGAAGCAGACCTATTAACATTGCCTCGTAGATGGGAACCCCAGGTGGCTCAGAGTTCCTCGTAAGACCCATTCCTTCCCCAAGGTTATAAGGACATAAATGATTGACAGGATGTGGGACTCTTCAGTGCTGCAACTTTTCCTGAGTCCTTTATACTGGAGGGTGGGACTTCCTGTGACACTGATTTCGGAGTCATCTGTGCTTCTGTAGATCACGCTCCCAAACCTCACTGCTCTCCAAGCGGGAATTAGAAGGAAACTTTTCTTTGCTTGGATGCTTCACTATCTGAAGTAAACAGATGTTCTTTTAGATATCTCCTAGAACATTCACACAACAGTAGAGGGCTGAGAGGCCTTTTCCAGCAGCTGTCCTTCTGTATCTTTCTAGGAATCAACAGTTCTTTAGTACATGGCAAGTTCCAGACTATAACCATATCAATGAACTGACTAGTAAATAGAGGTGATTTTATTGCTAAGCCACAGCAAAGATGTTTTTTAGTTTTACTCCTGGTACCCAATACTATGTTGTTTTCCAGCGGGGGAATTCATCCCTTCCCTGTCTTCACTATGCACTAGAGGTAAGACAGATGTGCACCTAGATTCTCTTCCTGGCTTAGGACAACCAGCCCATTCTACTTGACCACAATGACTGCTTCAGGATGGGCACTGAACCCAGCCAACTTAGGGGCTTGCAAGCAGAGGAAGGTCCATTCCTTCACAGAATAAAAGCAGCCTCCTACACCTTGCGGACCCCTCAACTGAATGTGACAGAGGAAGGATACAAACCTCAGTAGCTGTTAGTAATCTTCATCAGACACAAAGAAGAACTATTAAAAAAAAGTTATCTTCTATGAGTAAGAAGCAAGAAACATTAGGTAAACCTGAGTCCTTACAGTAACATTTAAACCCTTGTCATACTCTCTGAGGTGGATACTTTTCTGCTCCGGACTTGTGTGAAGTGTTAACCTCCCATTAACATTTAAGCAAATTTGAGTTTTTTTTTTTTTAATTTTCCCCTTCTTTCCTTCCTCCCTCCCTCCCTTCCTTCTTTCTTTCTTCCATCCTTCCCTACTTTTCTCTCCTCCTCCCTCCCTTTCTTCCAGGATAATGTTTTTTAATGCACCAGGCTAGCCTTGAACTTCTGAACCCAAGTGATCTAACTTCCTTGACCTCTACAGTAAATGGGACTACAATTGTGTGCCCTTAGGTCTGACTTAAAGTTCTTTTTTTTAACTGTAGGTCCAAGAATACTGATGTCTATACTTAGTTATATCTGTAGCATATGCCTATATATGTCTCTGTATTTATATCTATCTGTATGAAGATACTGTGTATATAAAATTACAGTGAGACATGCAGGAAACACAGGCATATCATAAAATATAGAGCAGAAAAAGACACAATAAATTGGCAACCATCACCAAATCCTGAAAAAGTAATGTTTCCGAACACTTTTTCAGACACTGGATCACTATTTATTAGATGCTTTGGTATGTAAAATTCCTCACTCAAGTCATGCACAGAATGTTCTTCAAAAATAATCATCACTATAATTCCACTCTCAGTCAATCTTCTTTGGTCATAACAATCAACAACTCATCTTAGCGTAATAAAGTAAATGCTTAAAATCAGAAGCTATTGTCCTTGAAGAGAGAGAATTTGTGGAACTTAAGGTGTCAGATGGAACAATATGGAAAGTTGAAACATTCTCCAGCATAAGACAAAAGCGAAACAGCACATACTCTGTCTGTTCCAGGAAGAGTGTGAGGAGCCACACCCCTGACAGATAAAGCCTGGAACAGAGGAAAGGCACTCATGTCTCTCCCAACATTAGGCCCATCCAGTACCAGCCACTGGGGAGATAGTGGTGGAGGACAGCCAGACAGAGGTTATGGGCAAAGAACCCAGACACCTTAGCTAGCAAGATGTGGTGCCTTTCACTGAAACATAGAAGAGAAAGGCAAAGAACCACGGGCATCCAAAGAAGGCAGATGCAGCAGTTTGCAAGTTATAAGCTCCTCGGATGTGGTTATGGTCAGAGGCCTGCAAAGGATCAAAGGTGTAGGCCTGCACAGATGGGGGTACGGCTGGCTCTGATGAATACCTTTAAACCTGGGCCAACAGAAACCACAGAAAGCGACCAGGCCACTGACCCTGGCATGACCCAGACCTGGCAGCTGCTGACATTCCTTCGCCATGGATTCCCACAGAGCTGGGCTTTTCATCAGGAGTAGGCATTATTAGTGACTGGATGCAGAAATGGGAGGAGGCACATGAGGGGAGTGAGGAGGTTAAAAAAAAAGCGGGGAAAACAGGCTGGGTGAACACAAGACGGTGCCAGGGACCAGGACAAAGCACGGAGACTCTTAGACTGTGGGAGCAGGTCAAAACATGGAAAAAACACAGAAAATACTGCTGTGTTTCAGAAAGGGAATTGTCTGAAATATTGGGGCACGCAGTTAGACTTGGGGTCCTGTTCTCTGAAGAGACCTCACTTGCTTTTTCTGAGAGGTATAGACTATATTTAAGGGTTACCATCTCAGCCTGGGTATGGTGATGCTCTGCAGTTAGCTGTCTATCTTTTTTATTATTATTATTATTAATTACACTTTATTCACTTTGTATCCCTCCATAAGCCCCTCCCTTCTCCCCTCCCAGTCCCACCTTCCATCCCCCTTCTTCAGGCATGCTGCTCCCCAAGTCCACTGATAGGGGAAGTCCTCCTCTCCTTCCTTCTGATCTTAGTCTATCAGATCTCATCAGGAGTGGCTGTATTGTCATCTTCTGTGGCCTGGTAAGGCTGCTCCCTCCTCAGCGGGAGGTGATCAAAGAGCAGGCCAATCATGGGACCTTTCTCTCTGTCTTCTAATATGACCAATATTTTTCTAAGAAACTACTATATTCCAGGCACCGTATTAAGTGAGGTGATCATAGGATGTCATTTAAGCTGCTACATTTAAAAGTAACAACGGGTGAGATTAAGTTGAAACCTAGTAGAACACTGAGACTGAACTTAGACTGGACATGAACTGGGAAAACCGAGGAGCAGTGCATCTGCTCATACTCCCCTCCATTTAGGAAAGCACTCACTACCAACGTACTAATAAGGCCTGTTGAATGTTGGGAATTTCGGATGCCCGCCTCTCCTTCCTGGCTTCTCCTTCCTTCCTTCTCCTTCCAGAGGTAAGTGAATGGGAGAAAAATCAGTCACATTTGGGGTGCCTCATCCAGAAGGGATTCAGGATCCTGAGTAGAGTGTGGGCTCAGACTTGCACAGGCTTTGACAGAAATTCCACAGTTGTTCCCCGCTAGTGAGTCGTTTCATTCCTGAGCCTCAGTTTGCTCATGTGCAACTGGAGGGTGACAGTCATGATGCCTATTTTGCTAAGTGTAATTTTGAAATGCAACAACATGTGAATGGGCTAACACAGCCTACATAGGATGAAGAAAATCAATGAGAAGACTTCAAAACATATTCCCAGAAGATCCATAGTGTCCTTCCCCTGGGGATTCTCCCAAGGCCTGGGATACAATTCTCTTTCACATGTACACAAATGTATACACACATACACACACACACACACACACACACACACACAAGGTCAGCTTAGATTGGATCAGAAAAGGTTGTGTCCTTCCATTTTCTTTGCTAGCCGCCTGAAAGGAGGAAGCAAGCAAAGACCTCTCTGGTTGTTGGCTCAAAAACACAAAGCCCCAGTTCAGTCTTTTCAAGGAATCCTTCTGAATTTGCTCACCACAAGTGACAGATGGGAGCTGCTTAGTAATTTGGAAGCCTGGGGAAGAACACATATTGCAAGATATTCCTAGGGCTGGTTTGGAATGTCTGAGCATTGCTCTTTTCAGGGTTGAGGGGGTTGTTAAACAGTTCTAGATAGTTCTAGGGAAGTTTGAGATGAACTCCAAACTGGAGATGGACACCACAGAGTCTTGTCTTTCTTCAGGCCTTCCTAATGGTCCAGAAAAGTGCTTGTTGGAATTTTCAGCCTTGTTGTGTGACAAAACATTTCCTGGGTCGATGCTGCACATGTCTACTCCCCCTGGATAGGAGTTCCTCAACAGACTAAATTACGGATGCTACAAAGTCCAACTTGGTGAACCATGAGTTTTATTGGGGTTACTTACAGAAGTGTGGGTGAGGGATTACTTATAGGAACAGAAATGACTCAAAGATATCTGCATCATCGCAGATGATGCCAACACAGGCAACAGCTCACAAAAGCTAGGAAACCCAGAGCATACTGCACAGCCTGTAGGCAGCTCAACAGGTCAGAGCATATTCTTTCCAGGTGACTCTGGTCTAAACCTCTTCTGGGCAGTTTGGACAGCTCTAGAAGCTGGACTATTTCCTACATCTCTAAGGCAGCTGTTCTGGTCTCAGAGTCTTCTTTTCAGCTTGTCTTGTGTGGGAGGAACTTTCAGGTTTGGCAAGTTTGATCAGTTTCAGGGATTTCCTGAAGCTATTTTGTTTACTTCTGGTTTAAGAAGCTTACCTACAGGATGGACTGTTTGAATCTGGGAGAAAAACTGTTAAATGATAAAACTTTCCAGACCTATTTATGCCATTCCTGCCTAGTTTTCTGTCTTTATTACAGTTACTGTTAAATATTCACCGTTACTGTTTCAACATTTAATCATAGACGGGAATATATGAGACCAGATAAGGAGTCCTACAGAGCATAAAGGTGTTCAATCTGTTTAAGACAAAAGGGGGTTGGGAGGTGAAAGAGAGCTAAACAGAAGTGCTGTGAGTTTGGAACATGAATTTGAAAAGGTTAGAAAGGAAGAATGTTGAAAATTAAAGATCAATAAAGATACAGGTGGAAAGACTCATGTGCCTGTCAAGTGGACAAGTGTGGGAGACATCTGAGAAAGAAATTGTCTCAGTTTGTAATTTAATAATCAGCTCAGGGACATCTTGCTCAACGCAGCCTCTGTTATCTAGGCTCTAGTTTCTATTCCTTCAGTATTTTTTTTTATTATTTGAGAATTCATACAAGCATATAAAAGTTGTGATCAAATCCACCCTCATTCCATTCCCTCTACTTACTTCCCTGTACTCTGTACCCTTTACAACTTTACCATCCTGACTTCCAGTTTTTTGTTTTATAAATCTGAGTTCTCTTAGTGCTATCAATACATGAATGGGCACAGGACTGTCTACTGGAGTATGAGTAACCTGTCAAAAATTATATTGGCCTATAGAAAGAACATTATTATAGATTAAGTTATATATTGAAACCCAAATTCTAGTACCTCGGAATATGATAATATTTTGAAGCAAGATAGTTAAGATGAGTTCATTAGGTTTGTTTTCCAGTGTGACTGGGGTTAGTGTGTGTGTGTGTGTGTGTGTGTGTGTGAGAGAGAGAGAGAGAGAGAGAGAGAGAGAGAGAGAGAGCAGTATCCCATACTTAGTTGTGAGTGCTTTACTTGCTTCCTAGGCCCCAGAGGAAGAAAAACTCTAAGGCAAAGCACTGCAATGCCCTGAAGTAAAAAGGTTACCTCCAGAAAAAGAACTTGAATAGCCCTTGGGCTATTCTTCCCCTTATTGGCTTGCTATTGAGCTCCTGGTGCTTACTTTAGAAATCAAGGATGTCTGTACTTTACTTTAAACAAAATTACACAGCATATATCAGATGAGAAACCAGGAATGGTGGTCAGACAATGGAGAAAAACTTCCTGTCAACCAGTACCCTGAATTTCCCTTGTCCTCAAGCTCTCTTCCATAAGCAAACATGTTTTTTTTTTTTTTTCCTCAGGAATCACCATCTGTGAATTGTGGTCGGAGCCAGATGGGGGCAGCCTTGCAGCAAAATGCCCAGAGGCTGCATTAACATCTTCCCCTGACAACTTGGATGGCAGCTAATTTATATACTGCCTCCCATTAGTTTGGGGAAAAATATAACCACCAATAAGAAAGAGAATGCATCTATTTCTTTAGCTTAAACATGCTTGCTTCAGTGGTGAGCAGTTGATCTCTAAGTCTGCTGTTTTCGGGCTATAAAAGCTGTTTATTTCACTCTATAAAAGAGCATTTGAACTTATATAGCTATTTAAGTTTAAATGTTTAGGGGGAAGCAAAAAAAAAAAAAAAGCTAGGAAATTAGCAAAGCAAGCCTGAAACTGTATCTCTCTCTGCAGCGAGGGCTTGCATGGAAAATCCCTCCCTGGGAATCCCCCTCCCTGTCCCCAGCTCACCCACAGCAGCTCCAGCACACAGGAAATGCACTGAACTGTGTATGGTTCCAACATCAGCAGTCATTTGGGTAAGGCTTTCAGAGCCAACCTTTCTCCTCAGGATGTGATCTGCATTCCCTAGGTACTTTTTGGCTCTTAGAAAAGCTGCAGCTACCTGGAGGAGAGGAGGGACTCAAGCAAATCTGTGTTGCTTTCTCTAATGAAGTATGCATTCCTGTGAGGGCTCTGGGTAGATGTATCTATCCTTCTTGGTGCACCTTGGGTCTGATTTGCTATTGGCTGTGAGACCAAGCACCCCAAGATTATGACAGAAAAGCTGCTTGCTCCTGAGACCTCCTCAGCCCCACTGCTTACCCACCAGGACTCTGCCCTTGACATTTGCCTGGCAGAGTTAGCTTTTTCTGAGAAGACTACCTGTGAATACCATTTGCACCTGCTTTGCTTAGGGCGTTCTTTTAATGTTTCCCCTTTTACTCCTCAGACTGCCATGGTTTAGATGTCACATTATGCTATCCATCTACTTCCAGAAGTCTGTTCTTGTTGTTTCAGGCCACATTTGTGCTCAGTGTGGGGGTGATAGGAACCGTGGGTGGTGGAGAAATGTTCAAGAGAGGAATTCTCTTGGTGTTTGTACCTTCTATTTTGATTGGTGTTAAATGATGTTGCAGAGAACATCTGTAGGGAGACGTAGGTGTAAGAAGAAGGGAAAACCAGCAAAGCAGCTGTGCTAGCAAGTCCCGAGTTGGCAGAGTTCAATTCTATTGGGGACACCTTGACAGGCAAGGACTTGCCACAGCATTACTTCATATGGTAGGTGAAGGCCCCAAGGGTGTGTGACCATCACTTCTGTTTACTTGAAAGAATGCAGAGTACCCTTCAGCAGCTTTACACAAATGCTACAGAGCAAAGAAAACAGACACTAGTGTGTCCTCTGAGCAAAATGAAAGGGAATGATCTAAGAAATATGGGGAGGCTCTGATAGGAGCTGTAGAAGGGAAGACAGAACAGAGAACAAAACATAAGTGTTATTTAGTCCCTAAATGCTTTTTGATCATGCAGGCTTCACGTAACTGACACAAAATTCCTGCAGGAGGTTCATCAACACAATAATGAAATTAAAGTACAATTATTTAATGTGCTTCTCTCCTGCATGCTCTGATGGCCTTGGGGACAGGATTGCCTAGGTGTTCTTCAGCACGTTGTCTGGACACAGTGAGCAAATACTAGTGAGTCCATAAATGAATGAATGGTGTCAGCTGCTTTCTAATACTCTATCATGCTGACATTTGCCCTCTCTTTATGAGATGGATACTATGAGTTTCCCAGAGTCACATTACTCCAAATCTAGACCTCCAAATCTAGACCTAACTTTTGAGCTTTCCTCCTTCCCATTATGGTTTCTCTTAGAAGTAGAATATTTGTGAATAACCCCCCCCCAACACACACACTTTCACAGTTCTCTCTGTACTCCACCCTCAGATATTATCTAACTCCACTTCTACTCCATGTCTCCTTGGCCCCTACTCAATTCACCTTCCTATTTTAAGGCATCAGATATATTCTACCTTCATTATTTAAAGACTTTTAATAGAAGAAAAATGTATTATTCTTATGTAGATTGGCAGTCAAGCATAAAAGAGAACAACACAGTTTTAGCCACATTTACCTTTCCCTTGAGTCAATCTACCTAACAGAGAAATAAAGGCACAGGAGGATATGTGTCATCATTTTTTTCTTCATTGTTCAAAATTCAGTTAGGATTTGATAATAAAGTAGGAGACTCCAGTCTTGTTCTGTTAAAAATGCAATAATCAGCACTCTAGAAACAACAACTAATATTGATTTTTTTTGTATACGCCCATTTCCATGGTATAAATGTTCTTGCCATAGCCAATTTCAGTCTGTCTGTATTAAGGCACTAAATGTGTGTGTTTGTAGAATTTATGCGCAGTAATAACACAACATCTGATTGTAGTTCCATATTGTAGATCCAATAGGTATGTATAATCTCATAGGTATCAGTAATATATAGTAAAATAAGAGGAAATAGAGGATTTTAAGCATTTATGACCTTTTATTATATTTTAAATGCAACTTCTTTAATTTAGAGTTTATTAATTTTATTTCTAAAATTGATAACTGTGTCTGACAAGTAGCAAACAAAATTCCTCTGAACTTAATACTCAGTCGTCTTGAGCTGGCATTGCCTGACTGCAGCCTGGTCTGCCTCTGGAACAGGTCCTTCATTTTGAGACTGCTCACATAATTGTCTTAGTTCTGAAAGAGGAAGGTCTTCTGGTGCCACTAACCAATGAGGTGTGGCTCAGAAGTAGCCAATGAGGTGTGACACAGGAGTAGCCAATGAGGTTTGGTTCAGTGTTAGCCAGTGAGGTATGGTTCAACTATAGCCAGTGAGGTGTGGGTTAGTTTACTGACTGGGTAACTGGAGAATGAATTACTATCTGGTTCTTTTCACATGTCTCACATTTTTTATTGTGCATATAAATTGTACACAATAATGGCTTTCATTATTTTAATGTGTTTGTTTAAACTATTTTGATCATATTCATCCCTTTACCCTCTCTTGTCCTTTCCTGATCCTCTTCACCTTTTCCCCAACTCATTTCCCTTCTAATTGAAAGTCTTTCTTTGTAAACAATTATGTTTATTTAGGGTTTATTTATATAGGAGCAACTGTGGGAAGTTATTTATAGGCGCACAGGCAACTCAGCAGTAGCTTCATCACTGAGGAAACTGTATAGCCCCAGCCTCCAGTATCTGTCTATAAATCTTCAGTGATGGAGCCTCATGAGCCCCTTCTCCCTCCATGAAATTGTGTGGACAGGCCCAGTCTTGTACAGGTCTTGTATAATAGTCACATTCTTAAGAAATCAATAATGCAACAGGCATGTCATGCCCTGAAGACAGAGTTCTACAACATTCTACTCTCTTGCCTCTTGTAATACTGCCCACAATTGCCTTCCTGATTCCATCCAAGGTTAATACTCATGTCTGTGAGGTGGTCTATCATTTGCACCTTCACTCCTGCTTACCAATATGTTTTTTTTTTCTTGTTTGTTTTGCTTTCTTTTTCTAGAGTATGTCACTTAAGGCTGAGCCAGAGAACTTCATGGCTAAGGATTTCTTATTTCTGGTTGAGCTTACACAAAGAAAGATGCTGGAACAAGATAGGAAGACAGAAACGATGAGAACTTAGAATGGAGTGTACATGGTCTCACGCAGGCTCACTTCCATTCTGACACCAGCTCTTAGGTGACCATCTTCCATGATTCTCATGGACGTTCTCATCTCACTTATCCAGCTCGCTGTAATATATCGCTTGGATGCCTCACCAGCTATTGGCCTATAACTCTGCCTGTAGTTACTAAATTCTTGCCAGAGGGAGGCTTTAGCATGCCTTCTATGATACCAGAACCCTCTACTCTATGTCAGGATCATGTGCCAGTTAATAGATCCAGCCACACCAGTCCTGGGAAAACCTAATTATTTATACCAGGGATTGCATATTTTTACCCACATCAGCAGCTGAGAAGGAGATGCACATATCTATGGAGATTGATGAAACACCTCGGTTTTACATGCATGCTGGGGGTTGGGCTTAAGTACTCATGCTTAAATGGAAAGTGCTTTACAGACTGAACTGTCTTCCCAACACTGCACACTAGACTTATGTGGGCCTCATGTTAACATTATGAGGGAGTGTTATACCCCCTTTGGCAATGGTAAAAGTCTAACAAAGTAGACACTTTCCTTATCCCTACTCTACAGTCTATCACTAATCACTTGACTCTATTATTTGTCATTGTACTCAGATACTTTCCCTTCCTTCATTCCTTCATTTCTTCTTTCTTTCTTTCTTTTTTCTTTCCTTCCTTTCATCCACTGTATTCCAGAGCCCATTGACTGTCATTGGCTATATATGGGAAATGGAAGGAGTCAGAGAGAGATGAAAGGAAAGAAGAAAAAAAAAACATAGGGTCATTTTTTCATGTCTAGCTTGCACATCAGTGGCACTAGCAGGGTTCTTGGGACTTCTGGAGCTCCTGCAAAGCCATGTACTTCTGTTCCTCTGAGCCACGATGTGGCAATCATTTTTCACAATTGCTAAACTACAGATTTCCTCATTTCTCCATCACTTTCAGTTCTTCTTAGACATTGAAACTAATCCCCTACTTTAAATTCCTTCTTGAACATACCTACTGTTGTTGTTTCTCTCTCATGGAGATATGCATTATCTTCTCTCCTTCTTGTCTTTGTTAGAGATGGGAGCTTGTCGAAAGCACCCACACTACTTCATCTTTAGACTTCACTCTATGTTTATCTCAGAAGTGCCCCATTTGCCTGCTTCCACGCAAAGCTGTTGTTGTGCCACCCCTTCACTTGGCAGGCTGTTTGAACTTTCCTTCATCGCATTGTGAACCCTACTTCTTAACAGCTGTGATTTGTGGGTTGGGCCAGTTTTCATTCCAGTCTTGATGATGGTCCTGTGAAACCAAATCCTACCATGTGCTGCATAGTATCTGGTGAAGCTGAATTATGCTGGCACAGGCCTGAAACGAGTGTTTCTCAAAAATAGCTAAGGAACAGAATTCTACAAAGAGATTTACAGGGCCAATCCTAAACACATTTGTTACATGGGACCTGGTGATCTTATTTTATAAATGTATTATTATTGTTGTGTTATTATTATTGTTGTTGTTGTTACTACTAGTGTATGTCCATGTGTGCTTTTTTTGTGCCTGATGTGTGTATGAACACCCACATGTCACCATGCATGTATGGAGGTCAGAGTAAACATTTATGGAGTTGGTTCTTGCCTTCCACCTTCCTTACATAATCAGGCACAGGAAATACTTTGCTCACTGAGCCATCTTGCCAGCCTAGGTTCTTCATTGGTAAGAGTGTCCCAATCAATAAAGTACACTTGTCTGTAAAGCATGGGGAACTGAGCTTGCTCCTCAGAACACATAAAAATGCCACGCATTATGGCACATGCTTATAATCCCAGTGCTGGGAAGATGGTCACAGGCAAATCCCTGGGTACTCTCTGATCAGCCAGCCTACCCAAATCAACAAGCCTGGGCTGGTCCGAAATTCTGTGTCATAAAACAAGAAGGGCAACTCCTGGGCAACAAAACCCAAGGTTGACATCTGCTCTCTCTGTGCATACTCTCTTGAATACTCACACATATGCACACATCCACCACAAACCCACACATCCACACACAGAATGGTTTCTTGTAAGCTCTGAGTCGGCCAGGCATAAGGACAGCTGTCATTGCTGCCACCACCAAAGGGATGAGGGAGAGATCACTGGGCACATGAGGAACTAGAGAAGACAACTTAAAAACCACCCAGAGTTTTAGATGGATGCCCGGAATGGGGATGTCTGGTTTCTAAACACTGCTCTTCTGTAGCAGAAGGGAGGGCTGCCTGTGCCCTGCCTTGTTGACTGGCTGTGTCCTAGAGACAGCTTCCTGCCCCTGTCTCCCATCCTTGCCTTCTCAGCACTCTAGGGACAGAGTTCCTGAGGGTAACCAGGCAACTCTGTCCTCTGGCCCCAGCGCCTGCAGTGCGGGAGAAGGGTTTGCCAGATATAATACAGAGCACACACACACACACACACAAATCTGAATTTCAGATCAACAATATATATGCACATGTTGATACTGAAGAAGTGTTTGTTATTCATCTGAAATCTAACTCTCGCTAGAAGGATGTATTTCAGATTGCTATATTTGGCAACCTGACTCTCATGCTTGTCCTTCACCAGGTAGAATGAAGCAGGAACCTATTCCACATTCCTTTCTTAAGAGAACACTTTGAACTTTTGCTTCTGTGAGCTCCTGGAGCCAGAGAGGATGAAGAGGTTTGTGTTTAATGAAGACGGCCTTCAGCTTGGCCTGACGTTGGCAGAGTCAATTATATATGCCTTTTTTAGTACACAAGGCTGGCTGCCATCTGGGTCCAAGTGCATCCTCACATGATGATTGAAAGTGTTCAAAGATCTATGATGCCTTTGAGCAGTTAAGGAGAAACTTCATCTCTTAAAAAAAAAATCAACTTTGCTAACCTAATTTGTTTTAGGTACACAATATGTCTTTTTCTGGTTTTGTTATTAGAAAAAAATGTTTAACCAATTTTTTTCCTACCTCACTTTACATTTCTTATAAATGTGTATCAAGTGTAGATTCTTTCATGGGAGATGGGATTGTTTTCTGTTCTTGAGGAAGGCTCTGTCATTTATTTATTCATTCAACAAATATTGTTCTGAGATTATATTGTGTACCTCATGCTGTTTTACATGTTGGAATATTGAAGTAAAATCAAACCAAAAGAAATACAACCTTGAGGCATTTGTGCTAGGAAGGAAACCTGGAAAGAAGGGAGCACTGGCTTGTGCCCTGGGGAGACAGTAGTTTTAGAGATGTAAAATGCTGACTAAGAAAGGCTGCCCTGCACCCTGCAAAAAATGATGTGGAAGGAACCAGCTGAAGAAAAACTGGTAATTTCAAGTTGTGAAATATCAGTTTTGTTTTTCTCAATTTTGATCTCCCTGGATGATTCTCATTTAGAAGTTTAAGAAATCTATAACAAGTTTGTTTACCATTATTTACTTTTAGATTATGCATTTTTGTAAAATAAACTGCTTCATACTGAAATCATAACTTTTCAAGAAAACAAGTTGTAAGATGATATGGAATACGATACAACTAATGTATACATCCATTCTTCAAAGTCAAACATACAAGTACACTATGGTAGTTTCTCATTAATATGTTCCATGAAGCGACCACTCATGTGACTCTGTAGTATGGTTATGAGGTGTTGAATCCCGTGCCTACAACTTACAAAAGACACTTTCACTCTTTTGTGCCTCGGTTTCCTAATAATAGAGGAAACCAGGTGCATTCAGACTGGTGTGGCTTGACTCAGCTTTCTGACATTAGGGTAGCATGTTGCATACCTCAGAGTACTCTTGTGGACCTTACATGAGAGCATATACCATCGCCTTCATAAAGTCCTTAATGGTATACGTGACTAACTGGCTCTCCATAATTAAAAATAGTCCCAGATAACATTTGCCACTGTCCATGGTATAAACAGTTCTTCCCTGATCCATTCACCAAGTGTGGAATTTAGATGAAGTATACAGGCAGTGCCAATGAGTTTGTCTAAAACTCCATAAAACACCACACAATAATTTATATCACGCTCTCAATGGTATTTATTTTCAGAAACATGAACTTCAAGGGGAAAGCACCCCTACATATTTATTGATGGCTTTATAGCTCTTTCTCTATCTTGGCACCTTTGATACTTTGAGTACGATGTATTTACTATGATAAGGGATCTAATACATTGCAGAGTGTACACCGTATCTCTTGATCTCTACCGTCCAGACACCAGGAACTTCCCTCATGCCCCAGTGTTGTGACAACCAAGCCTGCCACAGGTGTACAAAATGCCCCCAGTTGAGAGACATCACTTTAAAGAAATACAGTCATAAGCTACCAAAAATGGAATTCTAGAGAAAGTCATCTGGAAAAGTGTTTTGTTCTGTTTCAAGTAAAAAAGAAACAGATTGCTTGCACCAAGTACACTGAGGAAAGAGTTAAGTTTGTCAGCTAATGGATAGACAGGTTGATTACTGGATTTACACATAAACACTTGAACCTGAGGGATGGCACAGGTGAGATCAGGAAAGAAGAATGCCTGGAAGATGTAGGCTGTACAAGCTCCAGCAACCTGCTGATGGCAGAGCAGCCTCAGCTTCTACTTATAATCTGCTCCTTATTTGTCATGAAATCCTGGACACATGTTTTAAGCACCTTGAGCCTCGGAGCCTGCATTAATAAAACTTTTTTTAAATGAAGACTGACATATATTTTGTAAAAATAATATTCAACTCTTATAAATATTCATTAAAGACAAAGTGTGTTTGTTAGGTTTGGATTTGGAGGGATTGGTTGGCCTTGGGCAGGGACGGTGAAAGCCAAAAGGGTGGGCTGTGCCGGGGAGAGCAGAATGATAGAGTGCCTGCCTGGTCACACATAGCCGTGGGTCAGTGCTTGGAAACGTGAGAACAAAATGGGACCCCAAGCTAATGACTTTCAGGTGTGCTGGCCCAGCTGCCTGGCCTCTGGGGAATGATGCCGAGGCCAAGGCCATTGCTCCAGGGTTGCCAAGGCAAACATCCAAGCCCACGGTAAAGCAACCGGGGGCCGGGGACCCAGGCCTCCCACCAGAACGCATAGTACCCTGTGGCTGGGTGTGCCTGCACCTGCCCACTGTGAAATCAACAGGACCCGCTTCCCCTGCCCCTGACACTGCTGCCCAGATTCCCCTTTACTCAAAAATATCTGCCCCATTCCCCTACTCCTTGCTTGGGACCTACTACAAACTCTGTCGGTGGGAGCTCTGGCTAAGTCTGACCTTTAGGCTATTGGCAGAGGATCTCTTCATTCTCCTTCCCCTGGGCATGTTGCCTGGCTCCATTCTTTGTATGGCATATCCTTCTCCTCTGTAGTCTTACCAGGTTGTTTTTGTTGTTGTTGTTTGTTTTGTTTTGTTTTTTTTTTTTTATATTCCCCAACTCTTTTCATCACTCATTTGCTGCAGAGCATCTGGCACATTCCAGCTAAGCTCTGCTCATATACTCTTTCCCGGGCTGTAGGATGTTTGAACATCACAGATGAAATGTGTGACTCCCCAAGGTATGATGGAAAGTATGTGCAGGTGATCCTAGTCAACACGGCATGACTGTTGATACCCACGCAAACCACCCTCTCAAGAGACTTTGCTTCAAGCTTCCAGAAGGATCTTTTCTTATTCTGTAGTCAGGCTCGTGATGGTGGTATTGTTGTCTGTGGCCTTACAAACATAAGTCAGAATCTAGAAAATACCCCTTCTTTATTAGCTGTCCACACTTTGTCTAAGCTCTCTCTATGCCTCAGTTTACTTGTTTATCAAATTGTGATGTTATTCGTTTTCATTCGATTACTGAGGATATTTTTCAAAGATGAATTTTTCTTTTATTCACAAGGTATCTGTTAAGCATTAGTTATGTCCCAAGAGCAGTAGTGTGTCCTGAGGGGATTGGCATGGATACAGCATGTTCCTGACAGTATAGGGGGAAAGGCAAAGAAGAGCTACAGAAAAATGATCCATTATACGAAATATAGGAATGAGAGATGAGAGTAGAATCTTGCTGGACTGTGCTAGGACTGGGCCTTTATTCTTGCTGTTGTATTCTCTTCAACCCATCCCACCAATATCTGAAAACCTTCTGTAATTAACTCCACATTCAATGCCATTTTATCACTGGTGCCTCTATGACTACACGGTTATGAAATGACACTCCAATTCTCCATGTTCTTCATTTTCTTACAGACATATTGCCACTTGCTATTATACTCTTTTTTATTTCCCTGTCCCAAAATATGAGCTCCATGGAGGCGTCTCTGTTGTACACCAGCATCTAAGACTATACCTGAAATGGAGATAAATGCTTCAGCAGATATTTACTGATTAAGAGGACAGACCGGAATAGAAGAAAGAAAATTAGAGTGAGAAGTTTAGCAGTGAGTTGGCATGGGGCCTGTGGTTGCATAGGAATTGTGGGTATATGAAGGCAAGCTCTTCCAATGTTGGCAGCTCCACACTCAAGTTTATCTAGCACACCTAAGAGCTAAGAGACCTAATGTTCCAGGCTTTAGAGGCCAGAGACTTATGGAGGCTTATAGCTCTAGACTTTAATCGACAGTGACACTGGCACTTGGCAGCTCATGTAATTCTCGGCTTCCAGCAGTAATGGGCTGTGGCAGCAGAAAGCGGAGAGCAGCAAGAAACAGCAGGCAATGGTTGCTGGTGTCCTAGCTGTTAGAATAGACCCAGGCTACCCAGATCCTCAGCCTCCAACAGCAGCCAACGTCACTTCTCTCAGGCCTCGTAAAGCTTGGCACCTCTCTGTACCCAGTAGCCATATCCCTCAGTTTCTTATCTCCAGCCCTTTGATGGCTTCTTTGTCTCTGTCACCTCTGCCCCACCCTTTAGTCTGTTATTACTCAGCTTCGATTTCTTCACAACTGTAGCTTCCATCATTCCTGTTGTCTTTCCTGCCCCGTTTCTAACAGTCTGCTGATTCTTCCACCTCCCTCCATGTCTGCAGCTCCTATGAAAAGACTCCCGGAGGAAAGCCTTTGAACAGGCAGAGTACCGCAACACCACGGGAGGGCACAGGGATTGTCACCCACTGGACTTGAAAAGGGAGCTGACTGACTTGCTTATATAAGTCAGGAAGGTGGGGGGGGTCTTTATTCTAGTTGTAGCAGATTTACATGCAAATGAATGTGTTTGCACCAATCCATTTCTGTAACCTGCCTCAGAAAGAGTTGATGTTTTTGACCAGCTGGGGAGTGGCAGCTAGGTTTAGATGCACTGGCAAAAATGTATGCAGACAGTGGGCTGGCAAAGAAACTCATTTAATCCTTTTTAAGAAGACTGGACCTGGCACATAGCCTAGAACTTTTTAAAATAAGTAGCATGGTTTTAGTCCTTTAAAAGATGCTCAGTGTCTCCACAGCAGTGGACGCCTCCACATTTGTCTATGAAAAAAAATGCATGAACATCTCAGGAGAAGAGATGGAGGAGTCTACTAACTCCACCTGAGGACACAGGTATGGCATCTGATCGCCACCGGGCTACAGACTGGGGAAAAGGATGATGAGAAACAATAGAAGGTGATTTCATGATGTAAGAGATGACAGCTGACTCCGATGGGGAAGTGAGGTGGCTGGCACCTGGCTTGAGTCTCACCACTGGCTGTGGTGCAGGCCTGACCCTGACTTAGTTTTTAGAAGATATTTGCATGTTCTGAGAGTCCAACCGGAGCCTTCCAGGCCCAGTCAGGTTTTCTAGCCCATGTTTAATCTCCCCCCACGCACACCTCCACTGTGCTGTTCCCTAAGGTGTTAATAAATTAGGGCTCAATTAGTTCAGCTCCAGTTCCAATCTGCTCTTGTTACAGTACATAAAGCAGAGGCTGCTTTAAGTGGGGTTTCCTACCAGGTGAGCTCTTCTGAGGCTCTGCACTGCTGTGGGGTAGCTGCACCAAAGAAGCGGTTCCGAGAGAGGTGGGCAGCTTCTTCCGTGTGCTTTGCAGTACACCTGGAGAAAAGAAGCACCTGAGGGCTCAGGATGAACTTGTGTAGGACCTGAGCGATATACCTGTGGGGTCAGCCGATCCAGCTCTTATTCCAGTTCCTCACAGGTGCCTAGGACTCTGAAGAGGTCTATTCTAAAGGAAACTGCAGAATCATATTGTTCCGTAATGCAGTTTATTTTTATTTTTTTTGCTTTGTTTTTTCTATTTAATGATAAGTCGGAAGTAAATAAATATAATTGCTATGGTCTACAGATATTCATGTGCACCTGTGTGTGTATGTGTGTGTGTATGTAAAGCAAATGTAATCATTATAAACTTTTGGGAGTGGCATGAGTCATGTCACTTAAAAATGTCGCTGAGATCTGCTGCTGTTTTCTTATCTTATCACCTCTTATATACAGTGATTGTCCTCCAGTCTGTGTCTACAACTTTCATCTCACATAGATACAACCTACTCTTTATATTAATATAAACACACTATTGCCATCCGGGGCCTCTGTTTCTCTGCCCGTCAGGCTGGTGGCCTGCAGGCCCATGTATCTGAAGAGGAAAAGTGGCAGGCAGCAAGGCCCACAGTGAGGAGACCTCAGGCGGTAATGGCAGAGAGCACACAGTGAAACAGACTTCCTGGGAGGCGGGCTATTTAAAACTTTGGGGGGTGCTAGGAATGCTTTATTTGCATGAAGAGGAATTCCAGGAGCTTGCTGGATGGCACCTTATGAGCAGAGAGGAAGTTTGACTTGTGACACCTCAAGGGTGGTGGAGGTGAGAGGTGTAAGGCAGTGTGTTCCAGGACATGCAGGCCCAGAACGGGGAGGTAGCAGTCTTTTTATTATTCTTATTTTATTTTTATTAATTACAGTTTATTCACTTTGTATACCCCCTGTAGCTCCCTCCCTCCTCTGCTCAACCCCACCTTTCCTCCTTCTTCCCCACCCATACCCCTTCCCCAGTCCACTGATAGGGGAGGTCCTCCTCCCCTTTCCTCTGATCCTAGTCTGTCAGGTCTCATCAAGGACTGGCTTTATTGTCTTCCTCTGTGGCCTGATTAAGGCTGCTCCCCCACTCAGGGGGAGGTGATCAAAGAGCAGGCCAATCAGTTCCTGTCAGGGGCAGTCCCTGTTCCCATTACTATGGAACCCACTTGGACACTGAACTGCCCTGGACTACATCTGTGCAGAGGTTCCACGTTGTCTCCATGCATGGTCCTTGGCTGGAGTATCAGTCTCAGAAAAGACTCCTGTGCCCAGACTTTTTGGATCTGTTGCTCTCCTTGTGGAGCTCCTGTCCTCTCCACTTCTTTAATAAGATTCCCTGCACTCTGCCCAAAGTTTGACTATGAGTCTCAGCATCTGCCTTGATACCCTGCAGGGTAGAGCCTTTTAGATGCCCTCTGCAGGAGCCATCTGTAGGCTCCTGTCCTGTTCCCTGTTTTCTCCCTCCTCTGATGTCCATCCTTTTTGCCTTTCTGAATGTGGATTGAGCATCTTAGCCAGAGTCCTCCTTCTTGATTAGCTTCCTTAGGTATACAGAGTTTAGTATGTTTATACTATATTATATGTCTAATATCTACTTATGAGTGAGTATATACCCTCTGTGTCTTTCTGATTCTGGTATACCTCCTACCAGTCTCAAGAGGAGATTTTTTTTTAGGGTTTGGATATGCCTTGATCTCACTCTTGCTTCAGGCTGGCTCCCCTAGTAACACAGCGTTCCAGCCACATACACACAATTTTATTTATATATCAAATAATGATCGTATTTTCCCAATGTCTTTTGATATACAGCATTATCATATAAAATAATATCCAAACTTTTTAATTTCACACTTACAGCCCCCTTCAAATAATACCTGCCTTTATCTCCTCCCACACCCAGCATTTCATCTGAAAGGTATCAGCGTGGACCATGATAGCTTATCTTCCTTTGACAAACAGCTTCTCGTCCAAATACCAACTTTTTGAGAGAATGTGCAGTAAATAAATGTCTTTCTCCCTTGAAAAATACAGGGAGTATGAGAGATGCACACAGATAGAAACAGCTGTTTGTGTTCTTTTCTTTCATTTCTTCTTTTCCCGTAGCTGTAACACATTCAGGGATAGCAACTTCTCTGATGGGATCCATGTGTCCAAAAGTCAAGGTCAGGGGCAGGGCAAGGGCAACATTTAGATTCAGAGGTAGCCCTAGTAGAGACACAGCCTCATGCCTTGTAAAGAGGGGGCTGCGTCCTCTCGAGGTGGTTCTGAAATGACTACTCATGGGACCCAGGCTGTGTGTTTGGGATAAAGAGCATGTTTGACCTGGCTGAGGACACAGGGAGGAAGGATGAGCTTTGCTCGCCACAGAACCATGTCTGGAGCTACTGAGCCCTGATTGCTCTAGCCTCTAGCCTCTGTTCATGAGACCCTCTTTCAGAGAAAACTTTAATTGGCATCCTGCTTTTGAAAATGCTGATCATTGTGTTGCAGCTTCTGTGGACAAAGCCACCCCCAGAAGTTTTGTACCAACTGCAGAGAAAACAGGTGCCATATCATAGGGTTAGGTCAAAAGCGACTGTGAGTTCTCTGCTGATTTCAGAAGTAGCTTTTCCACTGGGAGGCACACGGACTTTCAATGTGTAGCCAGTGATTTGCAGAACATGTTCTAATTCACTTGGTTTCTGGTAGCCTGGAGTTCCCTGAGACCATGGAGTCACTTGAATATTCAAATAATGGATGCTGATTCTGAGTGATCAACAAAGCAAGAAATAGACATATTCAAATCTTAACCCTAGATGAGTACTCCCTAACCCAAGGATTGGACCTGTCTCAAAAATCAGCTGAGCGTGGGAAGGCTAACTAAAATGGAGTGAGAATAGAAAAACCAAACCAAACCAACCAAACAAAAAACCCCCAGAACTATATCTAATCATGGTGAGAGCTATTCATTTGGAAATCAGGAGCAAGAAGATCCAGCTAGAGTAAGTTTAGCCAGGATGTGAATTCATGTCTTCTTAACTTCAAATCAATGTGTATGTGTACTGAACCACAGCTCTCTTCTTTATTCCACATCACAGTATTTACTACCTGAGGCCATATTAAAAGGAATTCTTCATTGCCCTAAGCCTGGCTCTTTGAACCCAATCATGAATCTGGGGGTTGTGTCTGAGCCTTTGGTTGATTTTAATATGACATGAGGGCCTGGAAGTCCCTCTTATTCATTTTATTTATTTATTTTAATGGCCCAAATTTAACTCCGCTAAGCAAATCAATTCAACACTGAGGCTGAAATTTACAATAAGCTCACCAATACTATGGCTCAATAGGGTGCATTAAGAGGCTAGTTAAACACCAAATGCAGTATAAATCTCAGCCTTATAGGTGTGCTGAAAACGTAAATAGCTTCCAAAGAGCTTCGATCAATATCAAGATATATGTGAAGGCCCAGAGTGTGCAAATAATTTAAATTTTAAATTAGCCCCTGCTTAGTAGTCCCCCACCCTTTTAGCATCTAGTGCTCTGCAGTTCCTGTTAATGGCACTAAGTTTCCAGTATCAATGTTTGAATTTCTGTTCAGATATCAAAAGTAGAACAGAGGTAGCACCAGGGTCCATGTGTTGACTGAGATCAAGAGACGGAAATGAGAATGAAAACCCTAAAGAAAAGATGACAGGAAAGGTGATAAGGCATAGGGATATGGGGCATTTGAGAAATAGATGAGGTGGGAGATGGGGGAGCGAGCTGGCATTGAGAAAATATGGGAGAATGTTAAAGGTCATTGGGGAAATGTGGCATCATGAGCCGTGCTTTCCCCTCTTGGACCCAGTGTTGCTGCATCATTGGAGGGTTAGTCCATGGAGACTGTCTGCTGGTGCTTATACTTGGAGCTGTGTATTCCATGAAGCAGACTTCCTGGAAGCCATAGACCCAAATGCAAAGCTCTCTGTTCTGTGGCACAGCACTGTGTCCATTTTCCTTGTTGTTTTTAGATCTGCTCATAGCAAAGCAGGTCTATAAAAAGCTAAGAATTCCAACAAGAGTTCAAGGGGGAGAAATGGTAATTTCTAATGAGCAACATTTTTTTTTGTAACTATTGGCCCCTGAAGTGTCATGGGTGATGTTAATGACAAATCAAATTAATGGTTAGAGGGTGAGTTAGAAAACAGGATATTCTAAGTATTCTCTGGGAAGATGCCTCGACACTCTGTGGATCACTTCTCCCTACTATTGGCACACTTCAGCTCAAGCTGGTTGTATTTGTACTGGGATGAAGGACATAAGGCCCAAGCCACTGTAGAATAGGCTAATGCACAAGCCCGCAAATACTCTTCCTGCCAACATGTAATCCTATCCCAATATAAGCCTGGGAAAGTGCCCTTCCCCACCACTTCCTCTGCTCTGACTTCTTTGATGTTCTGGGAGTCTCAGAAGAAAATACAACCAAGCCTACGTGACTTATCTTTAATGTCATCATTCAATCCCTAGTCCAGCTGACTCCTCTGTACCATGGACATTGTCCCAAGCACATGCCTAGATCTTTGAATGTGTCCATTCTCTGTCATTTCCAGAACCAGCTTTTAGTTTAAAGGACACCATTGCTCTAAAGCTTTTTGTGTGATTAGCCAGAAAGGAAGAACATTTGCCCTTCTGAGTACCTCAGATAGTTCCTTGGTTCTCCCTCAGATTTTTCAAACTGTGCCCTAGTGATCTGTGTATATAGCACTTTTCATGCAACTGTATCTAGTTTCAGGACATTGACTATATTATGGAAAGCACTGGACATTTGGTACTGTTAATGGTTGTGTGTTCTGAATAGGATCAGGCAAGTGAGCACGAATCAAAACACAGTGAGTTATTCCTGCAGTCCCAAATGCTCAAACACATAAACAAATTCATTCTTAATCTTTCCTGTGAACAAAGTGTGTAACAGATATTAATTCCCTTATACAAATCCCACAATGGAAAGATTTTATTCCTGTTTTGAAGAAGCAAAAAAATGAGACTTTCCTAAAATGGTTAAGCAAATTGTTGAATGTCTTGAAAATTATTTATGAGTTGTGAACAGGAATTGAAAGGCTACTCCATCCAGCTTCCACAGATGCACAAACAGCCATCATAGAAATGTGCCCTGCATGTCACAGTGTGAGCTGTTACCCTGCTGAGCTTATAAATGACCAGGTCTGAGGCTGAGGACTCGTGAAGAAGTGATTGTAACCGAACCTGCAATGGACTTTTTTCATTCACAGACTGAAGCATGGGATGAGGAGGGCTTCTGTCATTCACAGAGCCCTTTGATTGTTTTTCTAGATCCTTCTTCTCAACCTCACTACCTAAGACAGCTTTCTTCCTCATCCATGTGCCAGGCAGCTTGCTGCCACTGTGACAAAATACCAGAGAACATGGCTTAAGGGGGAGGGGTTTATTTGGTTGACAGTTCCAGAGGTTCCAGAGGTTTCAGCTCACAGCTTAATGCCTCCAATGGGCCTGGGGTGGGGATAAACATCGCAGTGAGGCTGTCTACCTCAAGGCAGCTGAGAACCAGCTTGGAAGAAAGGAGCTGGGGAAAAAGTATATCATTTAAAGTCAGATACTTAGTGATATTCTTCCCCTAACTGGACCTGCCTCCTAAGAGAGAGAAGCCAGCATAACTGTGGTAGGAGAGAGCATACCCAGCGCAGGAGTCTAAGGATGCAGCTGGCTGCTTCAGGAGTGAGAAGCTGTGTATAACCTTCAAGGCCTCTTCCCTTGGCCCTAAATTGTGCAATTCTGGCCCCTCCTTCCAGGCTTCACATACCCTCCTGAAAATCCCCACCAGCAAGAAAACAATTGTTGAACACCAACCTGGTAACAAGTGAGGCCAGGTGAGGCAGGGTGAACAGGGGAAACCTACAGGTGATTTTGCAAGTGCATTTGAACTAGTGTCTGCACATGTGGAGATTTGCCAGACTGGAGGTGGGCCTGCCTTAGAGAGAAGCCATGTTTAGAGGTCAACAAAATGGGTGTTTGAGCTCTTCCCTTAGTCACTTTTATTCTGTCTCCTCCCTTCTTTGGGGGTTGATTGAAACTGTTTTCCCCACTCTCCCTGTGGCTTTTCTCTCTCAGCAGCTTAGGGAGGTAGATATAATTATCCACATTTACTACCCGAGGAGACGACCAAGACTCAGTGATGAAGACTCAGAAACCATGGAAGCAGAATTTGCCCTCCTGTCATGTGTCTCCACTCTTCTCACCCAGCTCCATCCTTCCCATATTCTCCTCACTGGAACCTGTCTAGGCCTACAGTCATCTTTGCTTCTGTCTCTCGGACTCCAAACACAGGTAGGTATCATACTCATCAGTGTTACAGGTGAACAAACTGAGACTCCTCTATCCTTACATGGCTAGAGTAGTCGATGCATTACTCAAACCTAGGGCACCACAGCAGCAGCACTCTGTGGGCTCCAAAGTCCAGTATACCTGCTTGTTGCTTTGGGTGAGCCCAGAAGCACAGAAATAAATAGATACGCCAAACCCCTGAACTTCACACTCAGCCATGGCTACCTTGCTCGTCTGTGAGCTGTGCACCACAAACCCTCTGAAGCCTTTGAGCTGTCAGCACAGATTGCACAAGGGAATGAGCAACATCTCAGGCTTCTTCGGGCCTCTCTGAAACCCAGCCAAGGAGAAGGCATGGAGCAACCCTCAGACAGCTCCTGGAGCCTCTGTCCCTGGGCATGGTGCCATTGCTTGTGGAGATAGAAACATGAGGACTGTCTAACTGGAAGATGCCTCATTGTTCCTGACACCTTGGACATAAAACGCACCATTACTGTCACTAGACAGTTCCCCACTAGGTGGAATGATGCAGGGAGAGAGAAGAGAAAAGGGAGGAGACCTCAGAGTCAGCATGGGAGGCTGGGAGAGAGGTTACTGAAAAAGCTGCCTTACAATAAAGGTGAACCCTAAATGGAAATGTCACTCTTGCCAATTGTTGCCCAAGTCACGAGATACTATCACATCAAAAAAATTTTCCTCCTGCTTTTAATTGTTTCAACCCTTCATATTACATCAAGTTAAGTAGTTTCAGTTAGTTCAGTGTTCTAGCATATCTAACACAGATGATGTTGCTACATTCCCAAGCAAGAGCTAAGTCTGACAGGCCAGGGTGCCCAGGTCAAGCCCATTAAAGATGGCCAGGTTCTGCTGTGCTTCCCCTTTTTATGTTATGTTTCCAGTGGGAAGTGTCCTTGTATTTTCAAGGATAGGTGGACAGTTTTTATTTAAATCTGATTCACAGAGTTTCTATAAACATTAAAGAAAACACCAGATATTCTCTTGCAGACACCCCAAAAAACCTGCAGGAGAGACAGAGTTCTGTAAGCAAGGAACAAGAGCCTTGGAAAATAAGAGTCTTGCTCTGAGGACCTCAAGGAAATTCTGGAAAGTTCTAGAGGCCAGTCCTGAGGTAGCCTTGCAGAGAGTTGGCTCCTGCAGCCAGCAGGGGCCTCCCTGAGCCCCTACATTCTCAGAGCAAACATCAGTCTCTCTGCTCTTTGTCCTTAATGACCACAGCCATGGGGGAGCAGCTTTTACTCCCAAGGAGGCTGTTTGTATCCAGTCCTTGAGGAGAGACCTAAATTGGCATTCCACATAGTAATAAAAAAATTCCCAGCAATTATTAAAAGATTCTTATCTCTTGCTCCCTACGTGGATAATGAGTTCCTTCTCTGCTGGACTGAGACAGGCTGTCTCTGCTCACACTTAATGAAACCGGACCAAGTTTGCAAATGAGCCTGCCCTGCCTCTCCCCTTAACCTCTGCTTGTCGAGCTGTACATCAAAACTCTGGCTTCTGTCTTTTCTTATTAACAGCCCGTAATCTTAGCAAGGCCCTTGCCTTGGCACTTCCTCTTTACATGTGCAGATCTGGCTTTTGCTGAACATAACTACTTGGGGTTTTAGCTTCTGGATCTATAGTTAGGACATCAGATTGACCCTGATTAGGGAACAGTGTGGGGCAACAGGCATGTTTTACCATGTATTTTCTGATAAGTCATTAATTCACCATCAGTTTTTTCATAGGACCCAATGATCCTGGAAACTGTTTAGCAATGGCTTCGATGGGTGTCCTCTCTACCTGGGCTGAGTCATTGTGAATTTACTCTTTTTGGCCTTTTGGGGACTTTCCCCTATTTTGATTTTATTTCAATAAAAACCTTTGAAATAGGAATAACTCTTTTCAAGTAGGCTGTTTGACAGCTTTCTCTGAAGGGCTCACCCGTGCTCCCTGCTCTGGGAGACAAAGAAAAAGATGTAAGTGTGTGCCGAGGATGGCAACGCAAAGGCATAGGTCGGCGTGTCGGGCATTCTGAGTGTGTAGGTTCTTATTTTCACACTGAACGGCTGCTGCTCTCAGAGAAGTCTGCATCTGGGAAGTATGACTGCCTTTGTCAGCTTCAGGAAGATTTTCGTTGGAAAATAATCATCCACTTCAGAGGTTCTTCATTCAGAACGCTTCCAGCTATGTATTATAATTATTATAATGCTGTATAGCAAAGATCTCCCAAAGCATGCTGGCCCTGTGTGTGTGTGTGTGTGTGTGTGCATGTGTGGTGTGTATGTGTTATTATATATAAGCTAACACATATACTATATCTTATATATATTAGTTCTCTGATTGTTAGGACTGGGAAATCAAGCAGGATTTCTTTGTCCCATTCTTCTGCACCATATGACACAGCTGGCAAGCTGGCGTCTCAGGGAAGGGTATTTACCTGGTGAGGAGCTTGATCTGCACGTCCTGAATGGCTTTGCTCACATGCCTGATGCTTTGGAGAGAATGGGATCTCTTAGATAGTTCTCCTCGCATAGGTTTCTTTACCTTTCAGTGTATTCTCAAGGGCTCTCTTGGGGTCTCCAGCAGGGCTGGGCTTTTTGTATGACTGTTAGGTTCCATGGGGATGTTTCTAGAAACAGGGAGCAGAGCTGCCAGCCTCTTTCAGATTCCATATCTGATGTGCACTGAGTCTTGTTCAATGTCTTCCCTACCCAGCGAATCTGCAGTCCCACCTGGTTGACACACAGACAGAAGAAGGCTCTTCAGTCCTTCCTATACCTCACTCTCCATAAAGCTTGGAATAAAAGACAGCATCCTGCAGTCTAAACTGGATCCTGATTTAAAAGCACAAGATTGGGACACAAGAATATGTGTGTCATGGCTTGTTTGTTGTTCTTGTGATTTTTTTTATGTGAGCCAGGTCTGATAATCACTGTCCCGTGTCCTCCTACAGTTGTTTTATTAACTTCCTGAAGTGCTAGGTCCTCATTTCAAAAGGACTAGGCAATTAGCCCTCTCAGCTGGTAAAACCAGCTTGGTATTGAGGAAGGGAGAGCCCCAGGGTGTATTTTCTATAGTTAGGGCCCAACCAATGACCTTACCTAGCTGCCCTACAGATGCCACTGGTCACCAGGGCAACCCATCCAGGGAAGGTTAATGGCTCAGAGAAAACATGCCTTCACTGTTTGGCGTGGGTTTGAAACAACTCTACAAGTAGGTCATACAGAATATGTCACCACTGAATGGTATCATCTTTTCCTATTTTAAAAATATATGGCTCTTTGATGTCTTATTGGACCTTCAAATAAAGTTTGAGATTATTTGCTTTCACAAAAGTGTGCCACATCTCCATTGCCTACCCCCCTTTTTGTCTTCAAAGGCATCTATATTACAATTAAAATGAAAGTATGTGTTGATATAACATAGTGGTTAAGAGAGAGATTCTGGGTTTAAAGACATAAAATAGTATCTTGGCTCTAGTATTTGTTCATGAGTATACAGTGCTATAAATGACCCGACACTTCAGTTTCTTCACTATGCAAAATGCTGGTATAGTCAGTGCACATCTTATTTGCAGAATAAGATATAAGGGAGTACCTACAGAGTCACTGCAGACAACTTACCACAGTATCGTAGCATGGAGAGTGCTCAGGACATAGTTATGACTATTATTAATTTTTTATTCCGTTTATTCTGGTAACTTTTAACATGCAGTCTACCCTGAAACTTATTGTAAGTGTGTCATACAATACTGTTATCTATAGATAATGTGTAGCAGTGCCTAGAACTTATTTCCCTGCCACAATTGAAACTCCATACTGTCCACTTTCTCAGGCCTTTGCTGATGGCTATTCTATGCTCTGCTTCCTGGAGTAAAGTTATTTTAGATATCTCACACTCAGTAGAAGCGTGAGATATCTGTTGTTCTGTTCTGTTCTGGCTTATTCCACTTCACATAGCATCCTCAAAGCATAATGTTCTGATGTCTCACAGAGCAGGGTTTTGCTTTTGAAAATGTTGGGCCAGATCCCAAGGTGTGAACGCTTGTGTGTCCTCACTAAGAAATGCATGCTAAACTGATGTTTTCCTTGCAAGAACACCACAGTGCCGAGCGCTATGCTAGTTGCATGTGTTGTTCTGATGGGGACAAAGCGGGTTTATTTATACCAAAGTCTCTACAAACGAGTGAACAGTGTGCTAGGCCATCAAAGCCACCATGGGTCAGCAATGCCATGTGTTCTTGTCTGTGTTCCCTTAGTTTCTATATTGGGCCTCGATGGGGTGTTTAAGGTCAGAGCTCTTGTATTTTGCATCATAATCTCTAAAAGTGTGACACACAACTTCAGATTTTTAAATCCTCAGACTAAAAATTCCTCCCCTAAAATTCTACAAAAATCACAACCTTTATAGATTAAAACTCCAAATATTGAAATTTTAAGAACAAAGAGCAGGCCAATCAGATTATGTCAAAGGCAGTCCCTCTTCCCATTACTATGGAACCCACTTGGACACTAAACTGCCATGGGCTACGTCTGTGGAGGAGTTCTAGGTTATCTCCATGCCTGGTACTTGGTTGGAGTATGAATCTCTGGGAAGTTCCCTGTGTTCAAATTTTCTGGTTCTGTTGCTCTCCTTGTGGAGTTCCTGTCCTCTCCAGATCTTACCAGGCCACAGAAGATGACAATGCAGCTATTCCTGATGTGATCTGATAGACTAAGATCAGAAGGAAGGAGAGGAGGACCTCCCTCTATCAGTGGACTTGGGGAGGGGCATGTGTAAAGAAGGGAGAAGGAGGGTGGGACCGGGAGGGGAGGAGGGAGGGGCTTATGGGGAGATACAAAGTGAATAAAGTCTAATTAATAAACTTAAATTAAATTTAAAAAAAGCTAAAAGCCAGAGAAAGTAGAAAGTAGAAAAAAAAAACGAAATTTTAAGAACCCCAAATCACCCAAATGACAGTCAGTCCTCATTTTACAAAGGCTGTATAGCAGTTGGGTGGAAGCTAAATTCTGGGGAGCAGATCGGGCATGTGATGTGAGAATAACAAAAAAGCTCCATTAAAAACTTGCCATGTGACTGCATTGGCATTCTTTCCAGATGACGAAATCCCCAGAACTTTAAATGAAGGAAAGATGTATTTGCCAGAAGAAGCCACAAAAGATAACTAGTTTGAGAATATTTATGTCCATGGCAGGGGGAGAGGATACTCTGTAGCACTGTTGCTTTGGAATCACTAGCGAGGTTTCTAACAAGTCTGTGCTCTGTTCATGAATGCATATGGAATGCATCTCTGCACATCCAAAACAACACAGGAACATGACACATGTGTCAGGAAAAGTTCACAGGGAATGATCATTCCGTGTATATCGAATCATAGCAGAATTTCAAAGAGAACAATGTCACATAGGAAATATATATGAGTGTATCTTCCTAGGAGAGCCAATGCTCTGAAAGAGGGAAAAAATAAAATAAAGTAGAAACGCAACTCTCCATTAAAATAAAGACCTTCAAATATAGCTTATGTCTGTGTGAGAGTTCGCCAGCTCCTCTGGACTGCCTCTGTGTTTTTCCATCATCTTTCCCTGTAATACACTTTTTCTATAACAAATGTTCTTTCAGTTGTTTCTATTTGTTTTTTCTGTATTAGTTTTAGCCTCTATTATTGTAAATCAATGAGTTCTTTTTGGCTATTCATTATGCCACATATTGCATCTTTCATAAATTTCCAAAGAGGTGAACGTTGTGAAAAGACTTTCAGGGAGTTCTAACTCATTTTGGGCATTCTTTTTTCAAAGCTGATTTGATGGATGTACATTATCACATAGGTAAGTATGTGTAAACATTATGCTTATGTGTAACATTGTGGAAACCTTCCCTAATCAATAAAGAGGTGTCTCCTGGCGTATTTGCATCATGGCAGATAACAGGATTTGCTATCTCAGCTCTTTGGATGCTTACAGATGTAGTGATAAACCATCACAGTTTTTGACTGATTTCATCCAAAGATTTAGGCTCTCTGTTCTCCTCATTCAGATGATTGCAATTATAAAGTGGGGTTTGTACATTCCCCAATGATAGTGATATAAATTTATGTATTTTACCTTTTCACTTATGCACTGACCAGGTTTGTTGGTTGATCCTTTTTATACTCACACAATTATCATAAGTGTATTTGAGTGCTAATGCTTATAAAATATGTATTTTATTATTGCTTATTTTACTATAAAAGGTAAATCTATTGGCCACCTTTCCATTGTCGTAGCAAAACACACAAGACTAGATCATTTGTAAGACAAAGATGTTTATTTAGCTTCTGATTCTTGAACTCTAAATACAGTGGTTGGCCTCTGCTCTGCTCTGGTGAGTTCTGAGGGAGGATGGGACCACAGAGGCCAGAGTGCACACAGGAGAGTTGACACAGTGAAGGTGAGAGCCAGAGCAAGAGGAGAAACTGCCTCTTGTGGAATTTTGTTTTTGCTTCTTCTTATGCCCCTCTTTTTCTTCCTCATATGTGGATAAGAGGAAGACAATACCTGAACTCTTCCATGTCTGTCTCCTACTTAAGCCTATGGTGACAGGATAGAACAATATCCAAGAGCTACTGTGAAGATTAAGTTAATAAGCATAATGACACATGTTTTTATGTGTCTCAGGAGAGTTAATGTGCTCCATGAGATCAGCTTTAATCTCTTCCAAGGGCAGCATTTCCCCATTTCCCAGTGACCTGATTCCCTCCTATGAAGTATGAAAGGTTCTACCACCTTTCATTACTGGACCAAGCTTCCAACATATGAATCTGTGAGGAATAGATGACAGCCTACCACAGATGTCCTCTGAGAGACTCCACCTACCAGGGGATTGAAGCAGATGCTGAGACCAACAGCCAAACTTTGGGCAGAGTGCAGGTAGTCTTATGGAAGAGTTGAGGAATAGAAGGACCAAGAGGGGACAGGAGCTCCACAAGGAGACCAACAAAGCCAACAAATCTGGGCCTAGAGGGGGCCTGCAGAGACTGATGCATCAACCAGGGGCCATGCATGGTGAGGATCTAGAACCAATGCTCAGATATAGCTGATATGCAGCTCAGTCTTCATGTGGGTTTCCTAGTAAGGGGAGCACAAGTTATCCCTACATGGAGTTGGTTGCCTGCTCTTTGCTCATTTCTTCCTGGCATGGCAGCCTAGCCAGGCCACAGAGAAAGAGGATCCAGATAGTCCTGATGAGACTTGATAGGCTAAGATCAGATGGTAGGGGAGTAGGGCTCCCCTATTCTGTGGTCTAGGTGAGGGGGATAGGAAGAAAGCAGAGGGATGGTGGGACTGGGAGGAGATGCTGGAGAGGGCTACAATAAGGATATAAAGTGAATAAAATATAAAAATAAATTAAAAATGTAACAAAGAATGACAATAGTGATTTATGAAATGTTTTGCCATTATATATATATATAATATATATCTTAAGTAAAGTATTCTTTAAAAGTTGAAGTGAATGAATTGTAAAGAACTTTAGGGCTAGTGAGATGGCTCAGTGAGTGACCTGAGTTTGATCCCTGAACATACATAGTGAAGCCAGTTCCTCTAAATTTTCCTCTCACATCCACATGGGCACCATGTTACACACGCATGTGCACACACGCCAACAGAGAGAGAGAGACAGAGAGAGCAATAAAAAGAAAACTTTTAAAATTAAAATTCTTTCTTTCCCTAGAATTAAATCTCTTTGGATTTTTATCCTTCTGTATTAAAATGTTCATTGGGTAAGAGGCTGGCTGGAATGTCTCTTCCCTGCCAACTGTACACTTTACTCAGGTATACCGCTTGCAATTCGTCTGAGTACAAAACATACTGCTTTATGATAACTTGGGTAGATTTTTTAGTGCTCTATATAGAACCCAGAATTCCCTGTGAACACCCTGAAGGGACATGTACAGATCACGTGAGGTCTTCTAGAGATATATAGTACCAATACAGAGCCCATAGTGCCCAGGACAGAGATCATAGGGGCCAATGTAGTACTCATAAGAGTGCTTATATGCTTCATGGTACCTGATGAACATACAGCTCACAGTGCATTTTCAGACAACTTAAGGACCTCACAGAGCTCATTCTTCACTTTTACCCACACCATAGTACACTTGATAGAGCTAAGTGTCCCATATATGACATATTGTCTTGAATAGAGGATACAATGTGCAGCATTGATTTAATACTGCCATATGTAAATCTGTGTTGCCCTGTGACTACAGTCCATGCATAAGAACACATGCATGTTGTAGAGGCCATGCTATCTTAAATAGACCTAACTGTGCTTTTCAAATATTGGCCAGTATTAATCTCATATTCTGCTCTATTAATCTCATATTGCCCTGAGAGAGCCCGTAGTATAGTTTTAGAGGCCATAGAATTTTCATTAGAAAGCACAGAACCCTGTATTGAGATAATAATGTATTGGTCCTCCTCCCAAGGGTCCAGCCAGTGGGTGAGGACAGGGGGTTCAGCCTGGGAGGGTGAGAGGTGCAGAGTCATCACACAAACAGATGCCTGGAGTCAGGCGATTGCAAACCAGGGGCAAGCGGCTGCAGACTAGGTTATTCCGGAAGAGAAAGTGCGTTATATAGCTTTGGGCAACCAATCAGGGTCCTCCACACCATCTCTGAGCCTGCCATTGGTTGTTCATTTCCAGGCGGACTCTTCAATGTCAGGTCATGTACTCTTGGCCGACTACTTCCGTAGTCATGTCAGTGGAAGCTGCCCCAGACTGTGAGTCCTAATGGCCCTTCGCTGGGGATGCCTGCAATAATGCTGTGCATGCAACTCATTGAACTCACATAGCCCACTGCAGAGCTCCTTATGTGTGATATAGAACTATACGGAAGTCATAGCCCCTAACATAGATCTCATAATTTACCATTGTAGAGCTAATAATACCTTCCTTCCGTAGACCTTCTCACGCAGAGCTGAGAAGCCACAGTCCCCTGTCTGTAACTCCTAATATAATGGCACTGAGCTCACAATACGCCTGCCCATGAGCCTAGTGCACCTTTCCAACACTCGTAGTACCCTGTACTCAGCTCATATTCCCCAGGAAGCCCTGATAGCTAACTCAATGCACAGCAGAGACTTAGTAAAGCCTGCTATATAGATCTTAGTGTAGTTTTGTATGGCTTCATAATGCCTTTAGGCAGATGGGTGATGGTGAGCTAGACAAGTTCAGCCATGCCCACACTCAGCTCATTCTGCCTTTTCAGAGTGCATAGCATCATTCATTAAAGCTCATAGAGAACCCGTATTGGTCCTGTAGTACCTACTATCATCCTCACGATGTAACATAAGAATCCTTACTGTCCCTTTATTGAGGTTGTGTTCAATGGTTTAGACTCATGGTGGAATTTCTAGAAGCTATAGTACCCAGTGTAGAACTCCACAGAATTCAAGCAGCCTGTGTAGATGTCACAGTGAATCTATACTGATCTCATAAGCTTGTGAAGAAAGCCATACTATCTTGGATAGAGCTCGTCCTGAACTGTACAGGATACAGTGCATACTCTACCTCTGTTGAAGTCACTTTGCTGTTTATTGAGTTCCTAGCTCATCTGTATAGAGGTCATCATATATAGATATAAAGGTCATGATGTCCTGTATAGGTTTTGTGCAGCCATGTATAAACCTCAGAATTTGTGCTTCATTAGGGTTTTTGTTGCTGTAATGAAACACCATGATCAAAGCACCTTGGAGGAGAAAGGATTTATTTGGCTTACACTTCCACATTACTGTTCGTCATTGTAGGAAGTCAGGAGAGGCACACAGACAGGGCAGGGACTTGGAGCAGCAGCTGTTGAAGAACCCTGGAGGGGTGCTGATTACTGGCTTGCTCCCATGACCTTCTCAGCTACTTACTTTTAGAACCAAAGACCACCAGATCAGGAATGCCAACACCCACAACGGGGTGAGTTCCCCCCCATCACTGATTCAGAAAATTCCCCACAGGCCTATCTACAGCCTGATCTTATGGAAGCATTTTCTTCATTGGGGTTCCCTCTTTTCAAGATGACTTTTGCTTGTATCAAGTTAATGAAACTGTTCAGTATATAAGAGAGTCATTGTGCCATTAAAATAAGTCATATTGCATTGATATGTAGCCCATGGTACACCTGTGCAGAACTGATAATGCCATATAGGAGTTCATGGTGCCTTATAGAGGTTGTAATGTCAAGTACAGACTTTGTAAAAATCTCTTAAAATTATTAAAGTTTTAAAACAATATTTTTGTTAATTATTGAGAATTTGATGCAATGTAAATTGAACATTCACCCTTCCTCCTCTAATTCTTCCTATAACCACCTTCTGTAGTGCATTGCTACCCACTCAACTTATGTTCCTCGCCCCCCACATTGAGTCTCATTTGTAGTGCTCAGCTTGTCTTTTGTAGCTCTTAGTATATCTGTTAGAGCTCAAGGTGCCATGTTTTAAAGGCCTCCTGATTTTCACAGCGTTCCTAGGGCCCTGTATGGAGTTGAAAGTGTGCAATGGAAAGTTCACAGCATGAAGTCAGTAGCCATTTTCTAGAGCTCTACCGCAGCTGTAGAGATCTCTGAGAACCCCATGTGTCACTCACTGTGTTCCTGTATAGACCTCACAGTGCCCATTGCAGAAGTCCTAATGACAATATACAACATGTATATCCTTTATAGAGCTTATAATTCACTTTAACACAAGCGTGAAAGACATAAAGGGTTAAGGGTTAATGAATAAACACATTTTCTTTTGTTGACCATGTGTTAAATTTTTTTGCAACTGTTCTGGCTCACTGCTGCACTTCAACAGCAGCTCTTTGGCAAAGCTGAAAAGAAGGTAATTAGCTATCTTCCAATAAAACTTTATTTATAAACAGCAGTCAGTGGGTTAGATTTTAGTCTTAGCTTGTAGCTTCCTTGTCCTTGTATGTATGTATGATGCTTTCCTAGTGTGACGTGTTTGAAGTCATACTTACTGTCAAAAGTGGACTCTTCCTAATTCCATTTCCTACCTCACGGTTTCCTTTCCTCCTCTTATGCTTCTTCCCTCATTTTTTTTTCAGACTAGGTCTATCATCATCTGTTTCTCAGGAAGACCACGTGACAGTCATGTACTACATTTAAGAGTTACTGTGAATAGTAGATTAAACCAGACTTTTGAGAAGTGTGGCACTTCAGCGTGTTTGTTCACCTGGTGCGGAAAGGCATGAAAGACAGGTACAGAAGCAAACCCTCCTTCGAGCCCAAAAGTCAGTTCAGTATGAGTTGTGATACATATAAGAAGGGATATGACACACAGGACTTCTCAAAGGGATGATGGCTTTCGTAATGAAGTTGACTCTAAGAACACTTTGTAACTTAATAGCATGGGTAATATAAAAATGAAGATGCACCAAATCACATTCCAATTTTCATGTGATAGAGGACTATGTCCTATTATTTAAAAAGCCTGTCTGACCATGAGGTTGGGAATATTCCTGCCTGGCTGTAACTGGATGCCTGTTTCAAGGTTGGAAATAGTAAATGGTCAGTTTAAGTCTTCATTGTTTTGATTGGTAAGAACTGTAGTGACATTAGTTTACTAAACAGCCTTGGATCTAAAAAAAAAAAAAAAAAACCTTCTAGTAAATGACTTTTTAGGTATGCACATGTGTATGTATGCACACATGTGAAATCTCAAGATGAAGGAACAAAAGCAAGGGATCATAATTCTGAGATCAACCGGACACTGAAATACCGCACGCCAAGCGTGGAGCGTGAGGAGGACAGTCTCCTAAGCTAGTAACGCCCAGTGTTAATTTTGGAAAGGAGCAAGTTGGGAACATGCACATAGAAAGGAAGGCAGGAGTCTACAAGCTGCAAACACCAAGTATCGCCAGCAAATATCAATTAGCAGAAAGGCACAAGCCAGGTTCTTCTTTATAGTTTACCACAGAATCTAATTGTGCTGAAACCTTAGCCTGGCCTTCCACCTCGGGTACTCCTGTTTGTCCGTTTTCTAAACCACCAAATTTGTGCCACCTTGTTATGAGAATTCTCATGAAGAAAGAGTTGCAATTATCCTCTTAATTACAGCAGTATTAACAATTTCAGCCTGCACTCTAGACTGAACCCTAAGGGTAGCAATCGTGTTAGGACTTTCTCTGTGCATTATTTTTTGTTGTTGTTTTGTTTTGTGCCCCTGAGTCTCCTGTGGGCTAGTGGGAATTCCTATTCCCACTTCATAGGTAGAAAAACTGAGGCTTAAAGCCTTAGAGAATTTAAAGACCACTTTCAGTGTCTCCCATACGGGAAGCGGTTCAGCAAAGTCCAGGACTCAGCCACCTTAATTCCAGAGGCACTGTGACTGTGGAGGTCCTCCGGCAGAGAAAGTTCATGGGCGTCACTCCAAGGATCAGTTTCTTTCCATTAGTCTCTGGAAATGAGAAGTGGTGAGAGATTTGAAAAGTGTGATGTTGACAGCGCAGGGGTTAAGTGGGGGGAGAAAGGTCCCTGGGGCTGAGTCATCTGCTGGTCCTCCAATGTTCCGTCTCAGTGCCCCCTGAGTCCAGAATGTTTCTCTGTCATCACTGGCCTTTTTTTTTTTTTTTTGCAAGCCATCTTAGTCATAAACTCAGTACGTCCTTTCTCCATCAGAAAACCCAGGCAAACTACTGGGAAACACCCCAGACCAGCCCAAACCAGTTTTGCAGCCAGGGTCCATCATATTATAAGCCAGAAGATTGAGGCAGTCCTGAGCTCAGAGGTTAATTGAAGTCAGGAGTTTAGAAAATTTTTAATTGTTCATTTAATTATGTTGCATTCCTCCCTCATCCTCCCTTTTTTATCTTCACACCTGAGCAATGGCTGGGAGAAAACAGTTTCTTTACACAGATGTTTGCCCTTAAACACTGCCTCCCACCAAAGGGGGAAAAAATCAGCAGTGTGTGTCTGGCACTGTGGTCATCCAAGAGACACAAATTCACATTGTCAGGGATCCAGGAGCTTGTTGCTGTGAGAAGAGGGCCTGTGACACAAGCTCAGAGCCCCTCTGTGTGCTGCTGTGGAATTATCAGAGAGGTATTTGGAGGCAGAGATGAACATTGCATTTCCAGTGTATGTATGAGGAGAGGGTTGCTGGGCTGGCTGATGAGATTCCCTCCTGGGTCTCAATGTGACTTTGAGAAAGTTTTAAGTCTTCCTTTGACTCACACACAAAGCGACAAAGGCGGGAAAGACAGATAGGCTTATGGCTATTGTACAAATTAAATGAAGCTCCGCCTCCAAAGCACCTACGACAATAATCAGGGGCATAGTCATTCTGGAAGAAAGGTTAGACTGTTGCGTATGGTAGTCTATTGACAACCCAAGGCTGTTATGTTCTTCTCCTTGCCCCCTGTTGAGACAAAGGCAGACAATGGCAATGGGTCCTGACTGCTCCCTTATGTTAATGCCTCTGTCTACTAGTGCAGACTTCCAGATGCTGCCAGGCTTCGATGTGAATTATTGACTTGGAACTCACTCTTCATAGGAAGATGAGTCCCATGTGAGACAGCTCCCAGCTTCCAGAATTCACTGTGAGGCCCCTTCTTTCTCATTTACTAGGTGGGTTCCCATTGGCCTGAGGGAACTAGTATGTTTCACAGTGAGTTTTGTAGATTGCATCTGGCCAGATGTTCCTCTGTGTGGGCTCCTTAAAGCAATGTGGGAGGGAAGGAACACCCTGGAGAACATGGGTTTTCAGCCAAGAGTACTGGTGTTACACCGCCCTGGTCTACACCAACCTCCGTCACTGTCACTGTTGTTCGGGATCAAGACTGAATTCCAGACCGAAAGCTTAGAGACAGTGGTCTACATGCCACTTTAGATATTTCTTCTTTTTATTAGGCATGCTCAGAAGATTATTCCCATTGATAACACAGGCTTCCTGCCAAAGACATCTTTCAAGAAAGGATCCCAATTATAGGCTATTACTAAATGCTGTAATAGCTACTCTGCCAAGTGACTATGGAAGGAGTAATGAGCAATGGTAGGTTACCATTGTATTCTGTTTGTTAAGTCTGTTCTTCCAGCATTCCATTCATCAACACTCAGTGGCCAATGAGCATTCTCCCCTTCTACCTTGCTTAAATCTGAAGGCATTCAAGCATCTTTGTTGTAACTCAAAGTCCAAAGCAGTGCCTCTAAAAGTTCAGTGGAGACAAAAGGTTTTCACAGGAGGCATTGTCATTCAAAAAAATCAGGAACTGGAGATGGGGAGGGGCAGCTATATCTACCATTAGGGTCAGCACCAACTGAGCACCACCCCCACCCCCCGCCAAAAAAAAAAAAAAAAGAAAGAAAAGAAAAGAAACTAAACAAGAGTTCATGTTCTTGATCAGCTTTTCTTGGAAAATATCAGGGCTAATATGCCCTGCTCTTCTTTGATTGAAGAATGTGAGTTTTAAAACCCAGCTCACATTTTTGGATACTGACTAGAGACCAGCCATACTGATTAGATTCCAGGAACTTGGGTCTCATCAAAGAGGGAGGTTTGGGTATCATGGTTTCTCAGACCAGGCATCAATCTAGAGACAGTTAACTGTAGCTGACCTCAAGGATAAAGAGAGGATGGAAACAGCGTAGTGGTGCTACAACAGTGACATATAGAATAGGAACAGCTAGTAGGCCTCCACCAAGAGGGTGCTTGTTACATCATGTTGGCTTCTCCACAGCATCTCTGTGTTAATCACCCCATAACTATTGGAATGAGATCCTAGTATGAGAGCTGAACCTATGGGAGCTTAGAGAGAAGGAATGGGGTAATGAGAGTCACATCACCAAGGAATGATGAAGCCAGTCAGTGAATCCAGACTTTGCGAAAACTCTTAACCTCCCTGCCACCAGGCCTCTGCGTGGTTTTCCCATTATCCTGTCTGCATTTCCAAGGTAGGTCCTACCCAGGTCAGCTGAGCTGAATTTCTGCTTCATACTTCTATGGTACCAGTCAAATTTATATCAGTTTTCCTGTGGCTGTGTTTTACTTTTGAGAACTTTGCCATCACAGGTTTTGTGTCCACATGCCATTTTGCTAAAATACTACATAAGGTATGGGAAAATTATCCCTGCATAAAAGTCACAATAGCCTTGTGTAATCATAAGCGAGGATCCATATATTACAGATATTCACAGTGGTGATAGTAGATAGTTATAAAAAGGCTGGCCTTGTTATGAACAGTGGCCAATATTTATTCAATACTTATTGTGTACAATTTTCAATTATGAGCTTGTGATATGTCACACATCATGAATTCCTCATCAGAATTATCAATGCCAGGACTCAGGTGAGGTGTATGAGTATCTTTAGATTATAACACAAAAGTCAATTTCAGGATCATGAAGAGTGAACAACTCATTAAATTTGGCACCATATATTCCACGTGCTTCAGCCTAGTCCCAGCCTTGCCTTAGGATATGGGGATATATTATTCATGGTCACCTGATTATTCTACAAAAAGCAAATTAGAACTCTCAACATGTTTGTCAAGTTTCTAGGGACTAAAGAGAACAAGGGGCAGAATGAATTCTAAGCCAAGCCTGTTTCTATTATACATATGAAGTTAAATATTCTTTAGTTTCTTCCAACTTACAAACTCAGTTAGAAAATACTTCCTAGGACCATCCCCTTTTGGGAATCCTAGACATGAAGAAGAACCTTGAAGAAGAGGAGGAGGCAAAGAGGAAATGAGTTGGTAGGTGAACATCAAGGCTAGATCAGAAGCCAGTGAGAATGGTCATGTACCACACTGACCTTCTTTGTATATTAACTGGAAAGTTTTGTTATTGTTGCTGTTTACATGGCAGAAACCCAAGTTCCAGTACAAGCAAAAAGTGGTATTTAGAAATATGAAATGTATCAAAATAGTAGTGAAAGCATAGATATGAGTGGCTATAAGAATAATTTAAAACAGGAGACTGCACAGAAGAGATTGCAAAGTGGTTAAGAGTGCTTTGTGTCCTTCAGAAAGACTTGAATTTGGTTCTAGCATCTATGCCATGTAGCTCACAGCCTTCTATAGTTAGCTTCATGGAGATTTGGCAGCACTGGCTTCCACAGGCACAACTGTGCACTTATTATCCCCACATAGACACACATGTATACCCATAATTTAAAACGAAAAAATCTTTTAAAGTAATAGAAAGTAAAAATAAATACCAGAAAGTAGTCTCTATCATCTTCATCTTCCCCTTCATCATCATCCTTTCCATAGCATTCATGGGGTTTCTGATTAAACTGAATCTCCGACAAAGTCGGTAGAGATTTTCCACTGCAGTTCCCATGGTGAGTCTCCTGGGGAGGGGCCTGTGTAGAGACAACCATATTAAAGAAAGGGTGTGGTAAGGACACACCTTATATACTGCAAGAGTTTCAACTCCAGACAATTAACATATAGTAATGAATCTGAAAAAGATAGAAGCTACATGGCAGAATGGGGTGGATGGAATTTTGACTCACAGAATTATACAATGATGTCTTTGAAGGGACACAACAGCAATTCCTGGACCCAGATTTTAGGATATGCCTGTGAGTGCCAGCTACTGCACCTGTTGGGTGATAACTTATAAATCACGGTATCAAGAAACATGAGGTGGAGAAAAGGAAGTAAAAACATTGTGACTGGGGGTGTTGGTTGTAAGGATGAGAAGTTACATGTATTTAATGTTCTTGACTCCATTCTCTTTCTCACTTACCTATCAAACTTTTATTGGACACCTAACCGCCTGCTGACTAAGTCTCTGGGTGGAAAAAATGTCAGAGAACACAAATAGGTCCCCGTTTACTGCATTGCTCACAGGCTGTAACTTAGGACCTCCTCCTGGCCTGATGGTAGTCCTTGTGTGATGTTTTATAGGCTATTGCTATGCTGACACAGGAGAGGCTCCTACCGTGCTTCCAGCGTCCAGTGCTGTGTAAGTCAGTTTTTCATTGCTATACTAAGTACCTATGAAAAGAAAATAGCTCAAAGAAGGGAAAATTTATTTTGGCTTCCATTTTCAGAAGTTTTGGTCCACGGTTTTCAGGCTCCAACGCTTTTGGCTTACGATGAGACAGACTGTCACGACAGCATTTGAGTGTGGAGGGGGCAAGTTTCTGCTGATGACTTCCAAGAAGCAGAAAGAGACGGGACAGGCTGAAAACTTCAAAGTCATGTCCTCGGTGATCTACTTTCTCAAACCTCATGAACAATTCATCATCCAAATAATGCCATAAAATTATGATGCATCGATGGATTGATCCAATGAATGGGTCCAAGACCCTATAACACAGTCAACTCACAGTAGCTCAGCCAGGAAAACCAAGCCTTCAACACAAGATCCCTTTTGTGGGATCCATGATAGCCAAACTATAAACAGTAAAGGTTTCTGTGTGAACAAATCGAGGTAACTTGGAAGCTTGTGCATGAGGGAATAATATGATTGAAACATATGTAGCAAATGTGTACTGGTGGCTCTAGCAAGGCAAGAATGGAAAGTTGGCACTTCTGGAGCAGAAAAACAAACCGTGTGTGTGTGCGTGTGTGTGTGCGTGTGTGTGTCTTATAGCAGGTGTTTGGGGTCAAAGAAATATATGCATAGGTACAAGACATTGATTTGAGGATGAAAGCAGAAGATGATGTATTTACACCATTTGACAGTCTCTTGGGTATGTTAACCACCAAGAAGACTAGGGATTCCAGTTTCTGCATCGACCATGATGTTACTAAAGCTTTATGTCTAAAATGTAGAGGAATATAAGGTCTCATATCAGAGTGAAAGCCAATGTAGAAGAATACAGGATCCCCAAAGGACTACACAGACATTGTGTACTAGATAGGACCTAGGAAAGTGCTACTGTATAGAACCATGGGAATGTTGGATCAGGTGGTCTAACCTAACTAGTGGATATGATGCAAAATGAAAGGGGAGATTTTTCTCCTCGGGATAGGAATGACTTTGCTTTTATTTAGAAGCTGGGGGTATAGTGTCATGGAAGATAAATTGAAAGAGCAAATGAGAGAGTAGATAATCGTTAGAGCAAGTCCCTGCAGTGCCGAAGGAAGTGACCCAGAACAGAACCTCATGCTCTCCTGTGCTTTCCTGTCAAGGAACAGAAGAATACCACTTCTTTTTGTTTTAGTGATTTTACTACTAATTATTAACTGGAGCAAAGTGATGGTGAAGGAGGGGAAAGCAATAGAAAAAGAAACAGGAATGAAAATTCAGGCTTTGCCATACCTTTCTGGTAAAAGTGAAAGCAACATTTTTGGCTCATTTGGAAGAAGAAAATACTAGTAAATGCTTTATGTGGTTTAATTTCTTATGGGTACAAATGAGATACCATGTAAACTATGCAGCAAATACCTGTAATACACGGCAAATCGCAACAGTGGCTAACTTTTATTGAACAACTTACTCTGTGTCAGGCATTGTTTCAAGCCAAATATAAGAGTTAAATCATCATACATTATGGGACTCAACCCAATGAAGACATTTCTTTAGAGACTGTTCTTTCTATGTAGCCCAGGCTGACCTCAAACTTTATAGCCTCCTGTCTTAGTCCCTCAAGAATTGGAGGACTCTTACCCTCACATTTGATCTAAGACTATTATTCCATGATCTCCATTTATAAATAAGAAAATCTATATAAAATAGTTTATAGTGCTTTCTTTCAAGAGAGAGACTGTGTACTTGATATCATCATTAAACTTGATATTGCACAAGGTAGGCATTTTAAATTACTTTATTTATTCTTTGAAATTTTCATAGGTTTATTCAATGTACCCTAATCATATCTACCCATCACCCCTCCTCCAACTCCTCCAGGTTCCCTCAGCAAAAACAAAATAAATGTCATTTAAGGCAATGAAATTATTAGTATTTTTTTCTTCATTTTGTTTGAGTATGACATTTGTCAAATCCCAACCTTACAGAGCCTCCTGCAAAGACTCGGGGCTCTTCTCCAGAATGTTTGTATGGCTCATAGACCTATAGGGAGAACCCACAAAGCCATAGCAGTAATTGCCCTTTGCTTCTGAATGTCCCGGGTGGTGGTCCCTGGGTCAGTCTGACTCCGTCCCTGCTGGGCTTCTCACAATACAAGCAGTCTCATGGGTAGTTTTTGTTTTTCCTCCAATTGATGGCTTAATGGTTTGCTTCATGCTGTTTAAGTCCCCTCTAGTTTCACTTTACTGTAACCTGATTGCATTAGCTTAGTGTTGCCCCAAAAGCAAACTCTGAAGTTAGTGTTTTTACTACAGTTTTTTAATCAGGGATGTTAGTTCAGGAAAGACAGGAGGAGCATAGAGAAATGAGATACTGAGAAGAAAGATGACAAATCAGACACGGTTGCTGTCTCTTTGGGGAAATGGGCCTTAACCAGAGTAGAGATTCCAAGACCTTATGCAGAGTACACCACAACTGCCCTGCTTTGAGGCAAAAAGTTGGGATATATTTTTGTCAGTTTCCTTCCCCAATTGTTAAGAGCTTGGTATTGGTGATGTTGATCCCTTGGGCTTTTTGGCCCTGCAGCAGTGCTGGCTAATATTCACTTATGGCCAGAAGAAAATCCTGTGATCAAGAAATAGTTCACCTTGGAAACTACGGAGATTGTTGTCAGGTAAACTGTGGGGTATGCCAAGAGAGAAGGTTAGACACAAATAGTGTCTAATACAGTTTTTAAAAGACCCTGAGACTGGAAAGATAGCTCAGCAGTCAAAATGTTTAACGTGAGAGGGAAGTTCAGATCCCCAGAACCCACATAATTGCTGGGTCAGTATGGTGCCTCAGCTGTAATTCCAGATTCAGAAGGCAGAAACAATATCCCTGCAGCAAACTGCCTAGTGAGATTAGCCAAAGCTAGATTGAGGAACCCTGCCTTCAAGAATAAAGTAAAATGCCCATGGAGGGAGATTTCCAACATCAACCTAAGCTCTCCACACAAGTGTACACACTTGCACATTCATTCACACGCACATATGTGCTCATACACAGGCAAACATGCAGACCCTCATATTCTGACTACACATGTGTACACATGAAGAGAAGAAAAAGAAACACAAGATAAATAAGATGATCCACTTAAGTAAAAATTTCCACCATTGGTTGCTCAACAGGTACGAGCTGCTATAATGAAAACTACAGCACCCTCATTATCACAACTAGTATGGAACTCAGTCCAAGATCTAAATTCTGTAGATCCTAGTCAAACAGTACTCCAACCAACAAGCCAATCCTCAAATTTCTTGCCGTATCCTTCTCTGTTTTAGTCTTTATGACTGTCTGGGCTAGCCATTAATATTTTGGGGTTTGGGTAGAATAATAAAATGGGAATCATTTAGCAGTTACATGTCTCATCTCTGAATTTCTGTGATCTGCTTTAGAACACTCCCCCCAACCCTCTGCCAAATGAGCATTAACCTCTATTGTCTTTTTTTTTTTCCATGCCACTTATAGCTCCGGGGTCAGGAGATAGACATCTTGTTTTTATGAAGGCTCCCAAGGGGTGAGCTATAGTCAAACCATGTTATTCTGGAAGACTTTAAGCCATTTTAGCTGCTCAGTGGAGAACACATCCCGGGACCCAGGCAGGTTTCCAAGACAACTGGGGGTTTGATGGTTCATTGAAGGATGGCCAAGGCAGCTGTGTACTGGTGCTCTGGAAGTCTTGAGCTATTCTGCAAGAGCTTTTGGTTCAGGAAATACAAAACATATTTGCTACAAATATTTCTCTCCTTAATTTTTAATCACATATATATTGCAAAGAAATGCACCCCATCTGTTTTTTTTTACTCATTTATACTTATCCAAATGAAAATTGATATTTATTTGATGTGCCACATTATATTTTTCTGTGAAAAAATGATATTTGGTAAAAGGCGAGCATTTATGATCCTTATTCTGTTAGTGACTGGATCACTGAAGTGGCCCCCAATTCGAGGAGGCCAAGTGGCCATGTGGGGGATTCCTCTGTGGCAGACACAATGGGCAACAGAGGCCTCGGTTAAGTCTATTAATCACAGAAACTTGGCAAACAGAAGTGCAGGGTGAAAAGAGGTTAAAGGGCCTCAGATATGCACAAGTCCATCTCTACTTCATTTTACATCAGGAAACTGAGCCCCAGAGGGGAGAAATTCTTTGCCTAATGACACATGGTTAATTAAAGGCAGACCCAGGGCCAGACGCTTGTGTCTCCGGAGCTTAGGAGCAGTGTAGCAGGGTTATTTCTTTTCTTCCTTCTGTAGAGCATCAAAGCACAGATGGAAAGCCAGAATGCAGACCCAAACTCACAGAGGTACTGGAGTGACATGGGCCTTAGGAGTCATGAGGAAAAGGGGTTCAGAGATATTTTAAAAGCAGACTCCTTTCCCTAAAGAATGCTAGACATGCTGGGCTTACACTCTAGCTTAACTAGCTCGCTGTTACTCATGACCTTAGGGCCTGATTTAGCTGCTCTGAGTTAGCTATTTGATGAAGACATTTGGCATAGTGTTTACCACAGAATAGAAACAATTTTTAAATTATTATTTATTATTATTATTTAGCATTACTAGTTTACTAGTTTACTATTGCTTCATGACCTTACTTTCTAAAATAGAATGTCTTAATTTTCCCTAATGTTTTATGGAAACAATTTTATGAGATATGATTCACTCTTATGGAACAAAAAAAGTTAAGAAAACCATCTGCTATATCTTGTGAGACTATTAGAGTCTACCATTTTTGTGGAGATTGGTTGAGTCTCTGAGAAGGTATGTAAGCTATGGGACAACTGAAATTTGCTGAATACAATACTACCTAATATCATTGACATTTCTTTTTTAAGAACATACATTATTGTATGGTCACATGCATTATTGTATGTTCTATGTCATATGAGACTTTTGCTTGGGAAAGGAAATAACAGTTCAGGATTGAGTTATTTTTCTTGTTACTAATGAGAAACCATTTAAGTGAGGAAGTGCATATGTTAGTCTAGAGTTTGAAGAAATCCATCCCATCATGATGAGAACAGAATGGTGATGGGGTAGCTGGTCACAGTGTGTTTGTAGTCTGGAAGCAGAGAGTAAACAGGAAGAACTAGGCTTTCAGGCTCAAGGTTTAGAGAAAGTGACTCATTTCCTCTAACAACCTTCCAAAACAGTGGCACCGGCTGAGGCCAGCTATTCTAACACATGAGCCTTCAGGAGGTATTTCACATTCAAGCCACAACAGAGACATAATGGGGTATATTGAAGCTTTTGTGCACAAAAATTAGGTTATGTGACCAAAAAAAAAGTGTGTTCAAAAGCAATAGCTAAGGAGCATTCTTCTTCAAAAGTCTGATTTGTTATTTATTTGTGATGGAAGAAATGCTAAAGCAAAAGGAAGAGGAAGAGAGAACCTTGGTGAGCACAAAGGCAGAAAAAAGTGAAGGTTTTGAAGAACAACTCAAACTCAACTTTATGCCTTCTGCAGTGGGCAGGGTGGGGGTGGCAGGGACATGGTCACTAGAGATTTGGGAACCAGCTTGTCCTCTTTTCTTCTTCTTCTTCAGGAGCGAGATGCATCTTGGGCTTGGACTTACAGGTTTAGCACCCAGGGCAAGTCCTAGCGCTAAGTAGGTACTCAATAAATGTGCACTGAGTTGAGACCAGATCTAAGTGGAAGTGAAAAGCCATGATAAGGAATCTGGATGCTATTTGGCAGGCGACGGGGAGCTGCTGAAGCTTGTTTCTCAGAGGAGTGACATGTTCGGAGATGTACTTTGGAGACATCGGTTGGGAAGGATAACCGAAGCCAGAAAGGAGGTGAAAATCAACTCTGAGTCTCAGCACTGTTTCAGACAAGAAACAACTGAACTTGCAGGTAGGCAGAAGGCTGAAAGATCTCCATGACAGAGCGAGTGCCTTCGTAGAAAGCTATCTGATTTCTGAAATGAATTTTTTAAAAGTCAAAAGAGGCAGGCTAGGAAGATAACTCAGCTGCTAAAGTGCTTGCTGTGAATGCACAGAGGACCTTAGTTTGGTCCTTAGAACACATGTGAAAATGCCTCACGAAGTAGCACACATTTATCATCCTATAATCCACACACTGAGGAGATGGAGATGGGTGGATCACTGAGTCTATTGGCCATCTAGTTTAGTTTGCTTGAAAAGTTCTGGGCCAGTGAGAGTCCCTGTTGTAAAAACAAAGTAAAGGATGCCTTTGTGCTACAACATGCGAGGTTATCCTGGGGCCTCCAGGTGCACCTTTATATGTGTTTACACACTCCTCTCACACACATCTACTCACACATACAAGAGAAAAGGTCAAAAGAGGAAAGTTAATAAAAATTCATAAATGATTTCTTGTTATACAAATAGAAGGAGGTAGATATTGGGACTTCAAGGCTTGGACCCCTAGATACAGACGGTGATAATGTCACAGGCATGCAAAGCAGAGTGGGATATGTGGACAGGTTGAGTAGCAGAGGATGACAAGTTCATTTTTGGCTTTGAGTCACATGAGAGCTACTCATAGGACATTAAAAGGTACTTAACCATAGGGCACAAAGGGAAACTAAGAAAGTGAGTTTGGAGAAGCAATATGAATTTTGGGTCTACCAAAACTGGAGCTGAGATCCCAACTCTGTAAATACATAAGAATGGGAATTTGAAGACTAGATGAAAGGAAAGGTTTGTACACTGGTTTAGTTGTGTAGCTACTTCCTCTGAACTGAAACATGGAGGGAAGAGGATGGTTTGTGAGACTCAGAAGGCTCTGGAAGCTCCTGAAACATAAACTCAAGGTTTCTCAAAAAAATCATAAAGCAGTAACAAATGCTGGAGAGAGAGAGTCCAGCAACTGTTCTTTCTGCTGCAAGTCACACTGAGCTTCAAGGGTGTAGCTTTCATGGGCCCTTACTTATCTTAGACTAGTCCCTCTGGTGATGCAAGTGCCTTCGAGTGAACCATGTTTCTGCATGTAATATTTCACCTACACCCCAGCAAGTGACCACAGTGAGCTCATAGCTTCCTCAAGACAGACTTGAGTACAGTTGTGGTTTTCATATCTTGTCAATTGGTCTCCTGGAGTGAATAGATTTTTGCTCATGTTTCCCCAAAAAAACATCCCACAGTGCTCCACATCTGCAGATGAACACAAGCTGTCCTGACTTCTCAGAGAGAAGGGGGCCACCTGAAGTCTCATCTTTGTGTGACTGACATTGCTCCCTGTATGGATTGGGGCTCGACATGTTCATGCCTGAGAGGAGCCTCAAATACTCCCAAGTTCAGTCAAGGAAATGTTTTCCCTGACCCTCTAAGCTCAAACCCAAAATCTGAGGAATTCAATTTGGGGAAGGGGCAGTTTGGGAGCCAAAGGCACCAGTAGGAGAGTGAAAACAGACATAAGGCTTCTGTGTGGGTAACTGAAATGAAAGATGCTTCTGTATCAACAGAGTGCTCCCTGCTTCTGCTTCTGGTGTGTTTTCTTTGGATATATTTTCAAATTTTGTGTATGCATCCAAACCCCAGGGAACAATGATGTGTACAAAAGGGCTGGAATTTTTCCTGCATCAAACTTACAACCCCAGGTCACTATATATGTTTCCATCTTTTGGCACTTAGGGCTATGACTAGTGTATAGTAAATGTTCAGAAGACTGGTTGAATGAACAAAAGGCCCAACAGAAATGCTTAGCAGGTTGAAGGGACTGTCTTGATTTCACCTGTTTTCTGTCATTGGAACCTCTATAAGATGAAAGGCAAGAAGACATGTCAAGACTTTTCTACCCATCTTCCTCCTTATACATGAGCTTGGGTTTTGAATGTAGATGCCCACCAAGTCCTACCCAGTAGAGTTGATGTACACTGGGTCAACCATAGCCAAGTTGGAACATCCACATATATTTTATTCCAGTTTTCCAGTATTGGAAAACCTAGCATCCATTTCCCAGAGACCATTTGCATATATGTGGAAAAATCACTAATCTGTTAATATCAGTAGCAAATCATTTTTGCTCAATTATTTGTATGGAAGGCTCTAAAAAAAATCTTCCAGCTGGACAAGATGGCACACTCCTGTAATCCTAGCCTTCAGTAGGCAGAAGCAGGTGAATCTCTGTGAGTTTGAGGCCAGACTGGTCTACAAAGTGAGTAGGCAAGGATAGGCAAGGTTACACAGAGAAACCCTGTCTCGAAAAGCAAAACAAAATCTCCCACACCCATTATCTCAGTACTTTTCTTAATCATTTAGGGAAGTAATCCTCCCTCATCGTGAAGCACATATATAATAAAATATGGTCCAGGGAAGTGAATTCTATTTACTGATGTCATATAGCAAGTCAGTCCTTCAGGCTTTTGAAATGCATTTAAAACATTACAATAAATATTATACAGACATTTATATGTAACCAGCTTCACATGACTTTTTTATTTTAGGACGTTGTCTTAGTTAATGTTGCTATCAATATGACGAAACACCATGACCAAAGCAACCTGAGAAGGAAATGATGTATTTGGCTTACACCACCATATCACTGTTCATTATCAGAGGAAGTCAGGACAGGAACTCAAACAGGGAAGGAACAAGGAGGCAGAGGCCATGGAGGGGGGCTGCTTACTTGCTCTCAGGGCTTGCTCAACCTGCTTTCTTACAGAACCCAAGATGACCAGCCCAGGGGTAGCCCTACCCACAATGGGCTAAACCCTCCCATGTGAATCACTAACTAAGAAACGGCTCCATAGGCTTGCTTACATCCTATGAAGGCATTTTCTCAACTGAGGACCCCTCCTCTATGATGACTCCAGCTTGTGTCAGGTCAGCATAAAACTAGCCAGGATATGTATTATATATACTAGACTCAAGTTTTATTTTTATTTTAAAAATGTGTTAAGATGTGTGGCTGGAGATCTGGCTCAGTCGTTAGGAGTGTTTTTTGTTACTGCAAAGGTCCTGGCTTCAGTTCCCAGCACCTACACAATAACTCACAACCGCCCATAAATCCTGGGGATTTGATGTACTGTTGTATACTCTGCAGGAACCAGGGACATGTGTAATAGTCATATACACATAGGCAAAACATTCATATGCATAAAAATAAAATAAATCTAAAATCTTATAAGAATGTACTAGCTGCCCATATCAATAGGATTTAGTGTGACGCTTCCATATATGCATAGAACACGCACTGATCAAATCCAGGTTTTTATTAATAAATTTACAAAACACACAACCCATGAGTGTTGAAACAAAGAGACCTACCTGACCAACATCCGGCAAACAAAGGTGTGTGCGTGTGTGTGTGTGTACGCGTGTGTGTGTGTGTGTGTGTACGCGTGTGTGCGCGCAATTCCCCTGTCCCCCGACCCATCATCCTTGTCCTCGGGATAAAGATTAAAGATGTCCCTGTTCCAGGGTCTTCCCAGTCAATTCCCCTTTCCCTGGACCTGTTGATCTACCCAGTGGCTCCCCTTTTCCTGGCAAGAAGGGAGGTGGCAGTTGGGGAGCTTTCACCTCTTGAGATGAGGAGCATCTTCAGTCTTCAAGGTGTGCCAAGTCCATGCTCATTCTTTAAAAACAAACAAACAAAAATATTTATAGAGCTCCGGGAAGAGCTCTGTTGGTGGCAGCCACAGCATTAGAGACTTGAGGGTAGGTTCATTAGAAGCTGAAGCCCTGGTCCAGGCCAGCGGGAGGTGGGGCTGGAGGTAGGGGGGCGGTGCAAAGGCCAGCTGGCTCTCTGGCAACAAAGTCAACACTACCCCAGATGTCTGCCCTGGGGTTGAGGCCATTAGCTACAGTTTACCTGCTCACTTCATTTTTCAAAATTAGCCAGAAAAGCCTCCCACGGAAACACAATGGGCAGAATTTCTCAGCAGGGGTAGAATGAAAACAAAGAGTATCTTTCCTTGCACTTGTTTGGGGTTTTTAAATTTCCCCTAGAGGTTTGGAGGCTTGGCAGACAAGATTCTGATTGCTCCCACATGGACGTCTGGTGTGAACCCCACCTTTCTTTTCTCTCCCAGATGCACCCAAGTGAAGGCCAGTCTGATGTCTCACCCCTGTCCCCAGTCTTGAAGAGAATTCCAGAACTGAATCCAGTGAAACACTAACTTCTCTTCTGTCTATCTCTCCCTCTAACATTCTTTGTGTCTTTCTCTGTTTCCTTCTATCTCTGTCTCTGTATCTCTCTCCATCTCTCTATCTCTGTCTCTGTATCTCTCTCTGTCCTGTCTCTCTTTCTCTCCCTCCTCCCCACCCCACCCCCAACAGGGAATATTAGAGTTTAAATTCCTGGCTTGACTGTGAGAGTTGCTGGGAGACTGGAAGATGGTATTAGCTTTCAACCACCTGATTTAATCTCTTCTCTCACTCCAGCCTTCCTGTGCTGATGCTCAGACAAGGCAGAGAGCAAAGGGGAAAGGTGAGAAGGTTAAACACTTGTCTGCAGAGACATCTTTTCATCTGCTCTGCTGAGAGCCCAGCCAGACAGGAGTAGCCACAGTGTTGGTGGAATGGTGAAAGATAGTCTTCTGTCTGTCTGTCTCTTGGTTACCTGCATAGCCCAGTTTGAGCCTAAGTGGGAGAAATGAGGACAGAAAGAGAAAGGAGGGAATGCCATGATGAAAAGAAAATAAGACCCAAATTATATGGAACTGAGGATAAGACTGGAAATTGAAGCTGTCTGGCAAAATGTGTATATTTTACCCTTATAAAGCTCTTACTAGATTATAAACCAGTCAGAAACTTAAGCTCCCTTGTAGGAGTGGAGCCCCTACTTCAAGCACAGCCTCTTGGTGCAAACCAGGCAGAATCCATCGGGTTGTGGATTTCATCTTTGTGGAGTCCAGGAAATATGACAGAGAGGTGCCAGGCGTCTGGAAACTGGTCACTGGCAATGTTTTAGTCACATGATTTGGCTGTTAGTCACATGGACACCCAGCGACCTTTGCCTGCACCCTCTCCTGTGAAGCTGTTCCTCACAGAAAATTCCTCCTCCTTCCTAGCAGGTTCTGACTAATTCTTGTTGCTGGAGGATCTCAAAAGGAACAGAGGCAAGCCCACAGCTGCCCTGGAGAAAGGGTTTCCAAGGTTATGATTTGTGGCCTGGCCATCCCCAGGGCCTCCACTCCAATCTCTGAGTGTCTCTTCCCACTGTGTGTGTGTCAACATTAGTAAAATACACCACTCTCATCCTCACTGAAAACCCCAGGAAAAGCTTTTATTATCTTTCAACTCGCCAGCAACATCTTCCATGTTTGCAGAGCTTCCTTCCTGAGTCATTGTTGGCTCTGGAGATCTCTTTAGATGGTTTTGGACAGTGTCTTAGGCTGTATAACAGACTTGTAAAGATACTAGTTCTGAAGACTAATTTGAGACCTGAAAATGCTCCTTTATCAGGTGTGTCTTTGCACATGTGACTAAGCTGAGGATCTGGATTTGCTGAGACTACCTTAGTATTTAAATGGATCCTAAATTTAATCATAAGTAACTTTATAAGGGACCTACAAAATATATTTGCTAAACACAGAATGCCATGTAAAGATGGAGGCAGGAGTTTTAGTGATGCAGCCTCAAGCCAAGGGAGGCCAGAAGTCAGAGAGGCAAGGACCAACTCAGTCTTAGTGCTCCCTGAAGCCTTTTATATAAGCCGACACCTTGACTGGACCAGGTGAGAGTATGGAGAACTTGGAAATTGATTTCTGCTGTTCTAAAACACCCACTTTGTACACTATGTTGTAATAACCACACTCAAGGTATATAGGTAGTAATGCTTAGCACCTAATGAAGAGCCTGGGGCTTGGTCAGGCCAGAAGAGAGGCTGAGGTTGGTGGTGAGTGCAAGAAGATAAGCTGTGGCTGTGCTGGCAGGATGGCTCAGCAGGTAAAGCGCTTGCTGCCGAGCCTGACAACCTGAGCGCAGTTCCTAGGATCTGCATGGCAGAAAGAGAGAACTGATGCCTGAAGTTGTCCTCTGATTTCCACATGTTGAACCGTGTGTGTGCACCCTCCCAAATAAATAAATTCAGTATAAAGCAGATGAACTATGGAAGCGTATTGTAGCACCGGAGAAATTTACATGGTTCTGTCGTGAAGAGTGACGGGCAGCGAGGACAGGATCTCTGAGATGTAAAAAGGGCTCTAATAGTGGGGATCAGTCTTCACCAACAGCAGATTGCCAAAGTTGCCTTGGGCAGCCATATCCACCTGTTGGGTGCATACGGGTGAGAAAACAGAAATAGAAATAGGGTACTTAGCAAACCCAACCTATAAATGGCATGCATTAGGTCTCCAATGTGCTATTGGTATAGTTTAAGCATATTAATCCGAGTTGGGGTAAGGAGTCTGGGAGTCAAGTTTCTGACTGTGTGGGTACATTCCATCAATTTATACGTATGTGTAGGGCATTTTAAAAATGAATCAATCTTTAAATTGATACATATGAAGATGGCATTTGTACATATTAATTGCATATATTATATTCGGACTGGTGTGCACCCTGTGTAATGTAACAGTTGCCTATCATAGAGAAGGAGTATGAACTTTTAGCGTAGACAGTTGTCCAGAGGCTCCACAAAGGGAAGAACATAGCTACAAAGGCAAACAAGTGATTTAAGTCAGCACAAATAGTATGATTCAGTCTAAAACCAAACCATTTTCATTTAAAAAGCAGGTGCAAGATATTGGGAAGCAAAACACCAAAGACACACTAAGCTTAAGACTGAAAACGTGAAGTGTGGCTTCCTCACTCAGTGAGAGGAAGGCCAGGTGCGGCCAACTATTGCATTACTCCCCAGCTTGAACTGCTGAGGAAAATAAACATAAAATAAAGCACGGGGTACAAATTCTAGCTTCTTTCCTTACTTGGGGACCTAGAACATATTTTACGGCATCTAAGGCTTTTGTTGTTGTTTATTTTCTAACAGAAGAGTTTGTATAGGTTGTCCAAGCCCTGGTATACAATACGATGCAGAGAGAACACACATACACAGTACAACATACGACCATACATATACACCAAACAATCACATGCATACAAGATACAGCAGCACAGCACAAAACCACAGCACACAAACACACACATAACCACAAACACACACAGACACACACACCAAGAATAATCCCCATATAACACACACACACACACAGAAAGTAACTAATAGACTCACAGATATAATGTAATATAAAAAAAACCTGAAAATGTTGGTAAATAAAGTTACATTTGATATTATATAAAATATGATAGAGGAAAATGTGCTATTCAATAGGTATATTTTTAAGAGGAACAAATGGTACTTACAGAGAAAAACAAATAAATCCAGCCATTTGAAGAATCGCCCCAACGAAGACATGCAACCCAAGAACTGACATAGCTGAAGAGAGCCTCTATGACATGGAAAATATGTGAAAATAAGATGACTGTGGCCTGATGTCAGTCTCAAATCCCAGCAGAGGGCCAAAGCTGGTGAAAAGCAACCCAGCTAAGGAGCCAGAGAGGAGCGCTGAGTGAAATGGAGAGGCAGGTCTAGGACCAGGTGCTTAGAAGCTGCAACCTCGTAGGAGTGCTCCTCCTCCTAGTGGATCCCTTAGTCTCAGGTCCTTATGGCAGGCGGCGTCTTTCTTCTGCACCATGTGCTTTCCCACACAATGGCTTGGATTGCTGGTTGCTACCGAAAGTCAACCAAAAACTGTGCATGAGCAATATACTATTTATTTAAATTTTTGCTAAATGGAAATATGTAACTCGTTTTTATCACAAATTAATACTAGTAAATACACTTATATTTACATCCCCCATCCCTACTGGTGACTTGTAATGATAGGATTAGAGTAACTATTGAAGGCTGTGTAGTAAGCAAGTGAAAAACAGCGAATACACTGGAAGCTCGTAAATCCTTCCCTTTCTCACTCCTGCTGCTGGGAAAACCCACAGGTTCCAAGTGGGTGGGGAAATTACTCAGATCAGTCAAGGAAGTGTGTCTCTAGGAACAAGCCCAGAGATGAGAAGGCAAAGATACTGTCTCACTCACCTCAGGGTGGGCTTTTCCCCTCCACATAAAAAGGTCAACGTGTGAAAAGAAATGTCTTGGCTTTCAATATTGCAACCATACTCTTGGTCAGAAACCTTAGAAGTGCCCCCTTCCCACTGCATCCTGTTGGGACTGGTATCTCCAGCCGTCACTCTGCCCTACTTGCCTTCATGCCTCAGAAAGCAGAGAAATCATACCAAAGCTAAAGCTGACAAATGATCATAAAACCAAAGAACTCCCTGGCAGGATTTGAGCTTGACCTCAGAGCTGTTGGTCAAATCAGTGATATATTTTTAATGTAAATATTCCTGGTAACATGAGCTTGGGTTTTATGCTGGCAAAACTTCGGAGGGGCCTTCCCTCAGCCTGTGTTCTCTGCATACGTTTCTCCTTCTTGGAGACCTTTTTTTTTTTCCGGTTTAGGTACAAACTTTGTTTTATGATCGCTAAAACAGTTAGCAACCTAATGGCTTTTGCAAACCAGAAGCTAAAAGACCATGGAGCAAGTTTGAGTTAAAGTCCCCAGGACTGCTCTATAGAATGGACATATTTTTAAGTTTGGTTTTAAACTGTATGAAGCAAGCATTAGAAAATGTCTGTTTGTTCATGCACAGTTCACTCTATAGTGAACTTTTCATATAGCATATGTGAGGGAATGTGCATATTAGGAATGTGCATATTAGATTAACATATATTCATAATTTTGAAGGATTGTGAATATCAAGTTTAAGAGCATCCTAGATGATATAATGAGTAATGTATTTAAGCTTCCTGGTGTCTACCTTTAAAAGAAAGACATTTATTAAAATGGAGGAAATAGGATTGGTGCTATAGAAAAATAATTGTTTTCATTTAATTTTATATATTTTCCACGGCTACAGTTGAAAACGTAGATGTTTCATGAGGCCATCTAAGAAGCCATTGATAGGTGCTTTGGGAAGGGCAGTCCAGACAAGACTGAATGTCAATGGCTGTTTGATAAGACAGTTTTAATACTTAGTGAGGAACTTGGGTATGTAGCAGTTACTACATATATGTTAAATGAACTAATGGAGTGAGGGAGGAAACAGTTGAAATATGTTTTATGTACAGTCATGTTGGCCCCTTTCAGGAGTGCCAAGAGCTGAGCTGGAAAGATGATGGGGGAAGCCAAATTTGGCATGTTTAGAAATGAATAGATTTGTGCTGATAGTTTTTTTGGAAAATGTTAATGTAAAGATAGGAAGTAGAGAAAAGGAACTGGGAGCCTAAATGCCTTTTGGAAAGGACAGATTTACACAGATGACATTCTGGAAGCATCTACTGATGATAAAATAGAGATGACGGTACCGAGAATGAATAAAAGGGAATGTGTCATGAGCGGAAATGTGTAGGTTCTTGACAGCACCTGTCATCTGAGTTTGTAGCACTCCTACGAGTGTGTGGACTGGTGTGCAAACAAATACATGATCATCTGTATGAATGTCAATAAGCTCTACTTTGAGATGCTATGGGGACAACAGCTAAAAATGAATTCTGCTACTTCTAAGTTTTCCTCTGTTCCTGTGTTAAGAGTCAGGTGATAGCACATTTCACTCTTTCACCAAGAAAAAAGGCACCCAAAAAAGTAGGTTCCTTGGGCTTTGGTTTGTATGTTCTCCTTTGTCAGCAATTTCAGAGTCTAAGAATAGCATCTTAATTTCTGTTCAAAGATGCTACTATGCACATTGGATAATGCCAATATGACTATTTTTACGTCATGGGATATGTTTAAGGATAATTAAAGGTGTGACCCAATGCAAAGAGGACAAACCTTTTGTTTCTCTGAGTGTGAAGGATGGATAAGAAATCCCTCCATTCTCCAGGCTTGTGATAAAACTGGCTGCTGTTATTACTGCTGCTAACCCTGTAAATCAGTTTTAAAATTACAACATTCTAACAGGCATGATTGTGTACATGCTGAGAATTCTGTGAGTTCAAGTCAGCTTAGTTCCCATCCTGCCAAGGCTACACAGTAGGACCCTGACTCACAAATAAAATCAAATTCCTTACATGTGACTATTGGTGGGGTGTGATTCCAGATAGGTGACACTTTGACAGAAGGAAGCGTTTCTATCTCACATTTCGTCTGTGTATGGGAGACACACAACTTCTTGAGTCAGTTTTATGGGAATACAATTCCTTGGAATGTCTTAAACACCAGTGTTTTATCAGAGCATGGCACTTAGTAGGTGCTCAGCAGGGGGCAGTGTGACACAATGGTTAAAAGCATAGACAACAGGCTGTCCCTGGGCCTCCTCTTCCTCTGCAACATGAGAGTGATTAATCACTTACATAAATCCTGTATGAATTGAATTGCATAATGTATACCTTATCTTATGCACAAAAGTATCTGATGAATAATAACTTTTAAAATTACTACTGTTGAATATCTCTCTCCAACCTAGATCTCTCATCCCAACTCCATACCTGGCTATCTTTGTCTAGGAGGCAGGAAAGGATTCTAACTCTTAAACCTAACTCATGGTTGTGCTGAGCTTTCTATCTGGTATCTTCCCGCATGTCTTCTGGTAATCTAGAATCCAGTTCCATGGAGCTGATGAGTTCTTCGAAATTTTCCTTTCTCCATCTCTGTCCACTAAGCTTATCAGATTCTCCCCCTAAAGCCGCCTAAATGTCTCCCGAAGCTTCCCATCTTTCCGTGATGCCCATTGCCTCGACTTGTGGTCTCCATTGACTATCACTGTTGACACCCGTGTCTTTTCCCACATTGCTAAGACCACTCCTGCAGGACGCAAATTCTGGTTTTGCTGCCCTTTGTTTGAAACCCATCACTATGTCCCAGAACTCTTGGGGAGAAAGTAAAATTATTCTTCACTGGTAGTCCTGCTCCTCCCACCCCACCCCCTTTTCTGGACTCTACTTATTGTAGACCTGTTTCAGTTCCTTAATTAATATTTTTTTTTAAAAAAGATACTGACTCTCTGGGTCACAGGGCTTTAGCACCAGCTGTGTCCCCTTCCTTGTCACACCCAGCTTGGCCTGGCTAACTCCACCCATCCTGCAAATGCTTCCTCAGGAGACCTTTTCTGAGTGGAATCGCTTCTCTTCTCGTAGCAATTGTACCAATCTTTTGTGTTCATCACTATATGACGTTAGATATAGATGTAAATATATATATAGATGATAAAGATAAAGTTATAGATTTAGATATAGATACAGATACATCCACGGGACAAGATAGGGGAAGAATCACCTTGGTTCATCTTTGAATTAACTCTGTCAAGTGCAAAGACATTTATACATTCATCCTCTCTCTGTCTGTCTCTGTATCTCTCTCTCTGACTGTGCGTATGTGTGTGTTTGGAAAGCAGACATCTTTTACATTTCAATACTCACCCCATGTTTTTTACTTATTACTTCACTCCTTTCTTTCTCCAGACATTTGATTCCCAAGGAAATGCAAGGATTTTTCATTATGCCTATTGTGGTGATGTAAAGCCTATTGATAATTTCGGCACACTTTCATTGCCACTGTTGCTATTCAGCAAAAGGCAGGTCAAGTTTCTTGTTTGATATTCCTTAACCTCTGAACTCCAAGACTCTGAACCTCTAGACTCCTAGAATGGAAAGTGAGAGACTGAAGTTGCCTAGATTTGGAGAGAGAGAGAGAGAGAGGAGAACATTAACTACTAAGAGAAGCAATATTAGGCAGCAGTTTATTATTATGTGACTCAAGGTGGGCGCCTGTCCAAGGGGCAGGAACCAGGTAGAAACACTAAAATAGAAAGTGTCTCAAAAGGAGCGTGCATTCTCTAAAGACTGTACGATAGGGTAGGAAGGAGACAGATGGTGGTCCACTGATATTTTGGACACCTTGATTCAATGGGATGCTGCAGAGAGCCATCTTAGCATCACCCCAACTGGTGGAACGTCAGGCTGAATGCCATTTCTAGACATGTTCATTAACTTTGGTGTGACTTCTCCTCACTATTGATAATGACCAAAGTTTTCCACATTCAGTGTGCAAATAGATTCCCCCAAGTCATGGAACAAGTAGGTGTTCCAGGGACTTTTCAGGGCCAGATAATACCACTGCTGATTTAAAACACAGCCCAAGTTGACAAGTTTGTTTTCATTTTTCCTAAATGCTCTGCCACTGGGCACGTGTGTCTCTCCCTTCATGTTCTGTAAATTAAAATCAACCTTACTTAGCAAGAAAGCCAACTGAGCTACCATCCACTTTAAATGTACTTGGGATAAATAAGGGCTCCTTGGAAATTTTGGTGTACAGAACCTAGAACTAGACCTGTATGTGAGGGTGTGGACAGCACCCTTCAGTACTCACTAACAAGTTGAAGCAAAGTTGAGGCAGGAAGAGTATAAACACAGAAGGCATCAGTTAGAGCAAAAAATCCAGAAGACCTAATGGCTGCTCCCTCATTCAAAGATGCAGAGTCATTCAAGCACCGGTCAGCTTAACAGAGAATACATTTTCCATTTTGATCTCCTTTCACATTCCTAAAAAACAAGCCTTGAAGCGATGAAGAAACTGAGCCAAAATTGAGCAGCTGGTGAGGATGATTGGAGGACCCCAATTTGGAGGAACCTCTAATTTAAAACCACATAGAGCCTTTTAAATCTGCAGTACTTAACCTGACAACCACCAATAATGAAGACTTCACTTTTACTTTATTTTATTTTATTTTTTTCTTCACAGTTTATTCATTATATATCCTGATTGAAGACCCCTCTGTCAACTCCCCCCAATCCCATTCTTTCTTTCTCTTTCCCCCACTCCCTTCTCCTAGTCAACTGAATAGGGAGTTCTTATGCCTTCTGCCCATAAATTGTTAAGTCTTATCAGGACTGCCTAGATCTTCTTCCTTGGTGGCCTGGCAAGGCTGCATCATCAGGAATGAGTGAACAAAAAGCAGTCAACTGAGTTCATGATAGAGGCAGCCCCTGATCCCCTCACTCAGAGATCCACATGGAGATTGAGCTGCCAATTGGTCACATTTTAGCAGGGGGTCTAGGGCCTCTCCATGCAAGGACCTCTGTTGGTGCATCAGTCTCTGCAGGACCCCAGGGCTCATTTTAGTTTTGTTTTTAATGAAAGAAAACTGCCCGGTGCATTGAAGACACACACAGAACAGAGTGCTATTTTCTAGTTTCTGACTCTCAGCTAGTAGAATTTATATCCACCTCTAGAAGATAAGTCAAATATTTAAACTAAGACCCAGCAATGCTCTGAGGGTAAGGCTGCATTTGATAGAAACACAGCACATGGGACCAACAGTATCCATGTTCTTTGCTCTGGGATTCTATGTAACAAGAACTATGTAGTGTTTGCCATGGGCCAGGAAACACCATTCTAACACTTTAAAAACACCACATCCTGTAACCTTTTTAAGAATGTGCCTGAAGTAGACAGCAATGACATTCACTGTTGTATAGGTGAGAAAACTAAGACTCTGGGTTGTTGGATGCCTTTTCTTGGACGCCGGGCTATCTTGAAACTCAGGAACTCATGGGCTAAGCACTTTGCTTCCTTGGGTATCCCTCTACAGGTCAGGCTTGTTTCTCACCAGTTCAGACCTATGCAGGTCTTTCCTACATTTTAAGGGTTGGAAATAGCAAAGGCAGAATGATTTTCATCATCCATATTAGACAGAGGTGCTCAGTGAATGGGAGTTTTGGAAACATACCCAATGAAAGTCACAAATGAATTTTTATATAACAAAAAATGTCCAGCAAAATTAAAGACACTATGGGCAACGAAGAGTCCCTCCATTGCTGGTACTCCAGGTGCATCCTGGGTATCTGCATGTCAGAGAGGTTGAAGGTCTGGAGCATGGAGCTGGGGTAGAGGCCGCCATTTAAGTATGAGTCTCACTGATCCTGTGATCAGACTTCAGTCTTCAAATACTGAACCAGAAAGTGAGGGATTGATCATTTACAGTTACACAGTGAAGAATTTCCAGGAATGATTTCCCTGTAGCATTTTAATAAGTAATCTATAAATAATAATTTATCGAAGTTGCCCACCGTGTTAGAAAAAAGAATATATTAAAGAAGCCTGGCTAATTGAAGCTGGCAGTTAAGTTCCCTGAATCGAAACCAATCAGTTTATCTACATGACTTTAAAGAGTTGGGATGAAAATTGCTCATTATGTTCCAACATCCTGATACCCAAAGATCCAGATGTTTCACAAAATATTGACATGGCCTTCCAGGAAACCTACGTGCAACACTGAGTTTAAAACGTTCTGATCCAATTAAAAATAAATTGGATCAGGAGGAGTCTTACTTCTCTTTCCCTGGGAGCTGAAGAATCTTGAAAAACTGACAAGTTGTGTGGCCCACGTCAGCTAGATTGCTGGTTCTAAGTTGGATGGACACACAGCTTGAACTGTCAGTGGCTGCACCCATTCCCTCTCTAACTGCCTTCCTTTGGACAATCAATCATGTAGGCACCATAGTGATCGGAGCCAAGAGGCTCCACACATTAGGAGCAGAATAGACAGCAGAGAAGAAGGCTGAGTTTCTGGTGGTGAGAGAGAACAGGGTCCAGTGGCTTGAGGAGACACTTCACCAACATTCCCTGAGTAACCCTTTCCCTCTTGTGGTTTAGTAATTTCCCATAGCTTGTTAACCTCAGTTTAACTTGTGTGTTTGTGTGTGTGTGTGTGTGTGTGTGTGTGGATTAAAACCTTCTGATCACCCTTTTTCTACTTAAGTCTCCCTCAACTTGCCAAACTGCACTACTCTCGGGTAATTGAGGACAAAACCTCCAGAGTGAAACATCTGATGTATAAAATCCTCTCAAGGCACTGGCCTCAGCCGGCTTCACGGTTCAGAATAGCCTCAAACCCTCCCTCAGGATTTTGTTACAACTCACATTTTAGGGCCTTCGGATGAGTAAATCAAAAGAATTGTTTTTAACACTCATGGGAGTCCTGTGAGGTCACTATTACAATGACTCCTGCTTCACAATTGAACAAAATAACAGGACTAAGCAATTTGCTCATGATGCCACATACAGCACATGCCGGGTCAAGATTTTGCACCTAGCATATCTGGCATAGGCTCCTTCTGACCAGTATTGTAATCAAGGCAGACTACTGGGCACCCAAAATTTCTGCTGAGTTGAGTGGGAAGAGAGAAAGAGAAGAGGTAGAAGATAGCCCCTCTATCAGGTGGGTCATTTCTATACATGGTATGTACCAAGCCCAAGCAGTATGGATCAAAAGTATATGGAAATATTATGAGAGGTTATAAAGGTGATGTAACAACAGAAGATCAAAGGCTTTTTAATATATATGGCTTCAATGGGCTTCTAAAGAAAGGGTCTGGGTTTTGAGGTATGATTCTTAGAAAGACAGGAGTTAGGAAAGAGTTACCTGGCAGAGTTGGGAACTTAAAGAATGTCTCTGACCTGGAGAGTAAGCGGTGAGTTTTGGTTCCCAGGTGAAGCAACTAGCCATAAAAGAAGAGAACAATGAATTGACAAATGCTAGTGCTCAGCTCACGTTCTCCAGGTCCTGCCTACAATTAAAATAGCCTTTCCTTCGTCAGTCAGTGCAATCAATTCAATTTCCCATCTCCCAAGTGAGTCCAGACTTTTCTAGGTTGACACTTAGCACTAGCTATCACATAACGAAATATCTTTGATGCTTTCTTCATGTGTTCCAACTGTTTTCCTCAAATATTGCTTCTTCATAGGAGTCTTCTCTTCTACCCTGGCAGGGTTATTTCTGTCCACCATCGAGTTTAACAGTGAACACATAGATCCCCTGTTCCACCCAATTGTTAGCACAGGTGTGTCTCCACAAAATAAACCAGCAGGAAAGAGAGCTGCCTAGGTTAGAGAGAAGCAGCTCTGTAGCCATAGGCAGGGTCAAGGACTGTCTGCGTTGCTCCTAGTCAACTTTACAGTGTGTCAGTGAGGAGAGCATGGAGGATTCCAGGAGGAAGGACCGCTGAGCTACAGTCACCATCCTGCTATGTTAATCAAAGCATCCCTTCAACAACGCAGAAAGACTTGGAAGTTCAGACTTTAAACAACAGAGAAGGCTTGGAGGGTTTTTGTTGTTTGATTTTGTTGTTGTTGCTGTTACACTTTCCTTGCAAGGATTTAACATTTATCTTTCTTCATAGAGATATTATTTTCTTTCTTTCTTTCTTTCTTTCTTCTTATTTATTTATTTCTTCATAAAGGGTTTCTCTGTGTAGCCTTGACTGCCCTGGACTCCCTTTGTAGTCCAGGATGGCCTTGAACTCACAGAGATTCAGCTGCCTCTGCCTCCCCAGGTGCTGGTGTCACAGGTGTGCATCGCCACACCTGGCTAAGTTTGTTGTTTTGTTTGTTTTTTTTCTAATACCTAGAAATCAATGGAATGAATTCCATTTATCCTGCACCAGGACGTTCATCCCTTGAATGATGAGTATGGATGACATGGTCAAATAAGACTTCCTGACTCCCCAAAAGGCTGCGAGGCTGGGAGAAACAAATGTTTTCTTTCATGTGGAAGTGTCTACTACGTCTCCCCACCGGCTTGTCTATGCAGTCTTCTGATATGAGGTAATTATTTTGTATTTGTTGAATTAGCTGAGGCCACTGATAGTCTCAGGAAGATCTATTAAATGTCGACTTGTTCTTTTCCCAATGCGCTTAAGTAGCAGATGCTGTTCTCAGAAGTGCACATGACTGTGATGGCTATGGAAGGAGTTTGCAATAAACAGATGCAAGGAGAATTTTGTTAAGAACATAGAGAACCGCTCATGTTTCTCAATTATAAGTTAAAAGGCACAGCCTTGGGAGCTGGCTTTTCTTCACTTTGGGGAAAGTGTGACGTAATAATCCCTCATTCTTAAGAAATGAAGAGAAATGAGTGGTTTGCTCAGTTCTTGATATATGAAAAACACCAACTTTAAAAGCAACATTTTTATTAGAACCATAAGTTTTGTTTAAGAATTTTAAAATCCGGAGTTTATTTTCCTTTGGTGTTGCTGCAGAGAGTCAATAGAAATCAAGATTTTTTTTTTCCTCCGGTATCTTTGCCTCTTATTAAACACACTTGTGAGCCAGATTCCTCACATAGGTGCAAAACGGACTGGGATGGGGGAAGGTGCAGTGTGGTCCATTGACCTGTTTCTCTCCCCTCAGGTTGCTCTCAAACAGCTGTGAGAAAAAGAAGGAGGGGGAAAGAGGTAATTCTGCAGCTCATAGCCAGATGTTCATTTCAAACACACCCTGAACAACTTTTGCATGGTTTATTACATTTTCTGAAACCATTTTTCACAAGCCTGTTTTCTCAGCTGGAAAACTTCTGGTGTAGTCTTTTCAAAAAAATATTGCATTTGGCATTACAAGAAAAAAAACCGTTTGAGGCATTCAAAGGACAATCTGTTTGCCTTGGTCTTCAGAAGCTGGCTATAGGAATGTACGAATCCCGAGCTACCAGAGTTTAGGTTCCATTTTGCACTCCCTTTGCAGAGGACCTGCAGAACTCCACCCACTTACTTATTTTAGGGTTCTTCCCTCTTAGATTGGCGTAAAGTGCCTGAGACAGGAAACCTGACTGGAAATAAACAGGACCAGTGGAAGAATCCACCAGAACTCAAGCCAAACCAGAACTCTCCACCTTGCCCTATAAATACAGTAATCCATTTCTGCAGACCTCAGAACTTTCTAGTGGCATCCACTTTCTGAGAGGAAAGCGAGAAAAGGTGTTTGGAGTGCCAAGGAGTCCTGTAGAATTCCATCTGCCCTGGTGGTACCATCTACCTTCAAACCCAGTCCCTGACAGCAAAGGGAGCTGAGAGGACAAGGCAGCCCCCATCTCTTCCTTAAGGTGGACCAGGTCTCCCAGCCACTAGTAAGAGCTGAAATCATTGTTCTTACATAGATCCTCCATGAAGAACCATGCCTGGAAATGATCTCAGGAAAGAATGGACAACCTGGGAGGGGGAGTCTGAGTCTGAATGGAAATTAAGTTTCGTCTCTGGAATGAATCAAGCCATACAGCTAAAATAAATAAGAAGAAGTTATAAAGCAGTTTCAATTTGGATGAAATAGAAAGCTAAAGATCAAGTCTTAGGTATGAGTCTTCACCTCCCCAAAGCTAATTTCCTCACTTTACTAATATAATTTTCAGTTAGCATACGAAACAATGGGTTTCATTTTGATGTATCCCCACCTCACTTACTTTTAGAATTGAGCAGCTGATCCTTTCTGAATGTAGCTCACTGTTTACAAATATATGCATTGGCTGAAATAGCACATCGTGCCTCCCAATTCACGCAGTCCTTATGTGCCAATCTGAAAGCATGATAGCATTCCCACTAAGGTTCTAGAAACATTGTAGAAGAGGGGGTGGAAAGAATGTAAGACCAGAAGATGGGGAGGAGGGCTGAGAAACGTTATCTGTTGGGAAAGACACAGCCATCGCAATCAAGAACTCACAGCAGCTGTGGGTTTCTGCTCTGGGTCTGCTCAAGCCCTGGCTCATTAACAGTCACTGATGGATGGAATTGAGGCCCATAGACTTAGAAAGAGGGAAACCTGTTACCTTTTACCACTGGTGACCCACCAGGCTCCAAAAGATAACTCCACTGCCATGGTCACACAGATTGGCTATGGTTACAAAACAAAACTGGATCATGAAACAAAACTGAGAGTCATGAATCTCAGAAACATACAGGTACTAATGAGAGGTAGTTGATAGTTGGGTAAGAGATGTTGGGCAAAGAGTGATATGAACACCTTTACACACGTGTGTGAAATGTTCAAACACCAAAATTAGCAAAAAAAAAAAAACCTCAAACAAACAAAAACAAACAACAGTAACAACAACAAAAAAAACCTGAAACAACCATAAAAAATCAGGTTGAGAGGTGTGATGTGTGAAGATGCCTCTAGAATTGCCCAGCATGTGGTGCTGCTCATTTTTGGTCACGTCTCTACACCATGCTTCTGTAAGATCCTGAGACAATGAAATAATGGCCCAGCTCTGAAGATGCATCTCAGAGACGCTGAGGATGATATCCCACAAGCAGCTTGCTGAGTCAGTCTTGCTGTTAGGAGAGGAATGTGGGCTGAAGACAGATTCAGGGGTCATTAGTTCAGTGGTAATGAGCACACATAAGAGCCTCCCCAAAATGATAAGGAGTCAGAGGTAGAGACACAGAGCAGAGTCCCCAGGTAACTACAATGTAAGAGATGATATCCACAGCTGGGGAAACCCACAAATTAAACAGAACAAAACTATGTGAAAGATAAGAACAACAAGGGCAAGAAATAAATAAGGCGGTGTGAAAAATAACTCTGATAAACATAACACAAATACAAACTTTAGTGGAAAGCAAACAGTTCACAAACTGAACATTATCCTTTGAAATGCTAGGAAATACAAGTGAAAAAAAATAAAATGTGCTGAATCTTTTAAGAAAAATAAGACAGAGTCACGATCCATTGTGTCTCTGTGACCTTAGTCATTAGAGGAATAGAATATCAGATCAAGTATGTTATTTTGTGAATTTCAGTAAAAATAAGAAACAGGGTAATTCCTCTCAAATTACTGCAAGAGATTAAAGAAACCAAAGCAGAGTTCATTTAGCAAAAAGGCAGGAAACAGAGAAAACAATGGGAAAACATGCACTGCAGAAAACACAAAGTACAACCCTAGCAGGAAATGCTCACTGGATACCCTTGACTGTTCAGAGAATGTCAGTCCAGGTGCAATACAGAAATACATCTCTTGGAAGATACAATTTTAAAAAGTGTCTTAGAGAGTTTAAATGGAATTATCTAGATAATGTGTACCAGAAACATTCAAATCAGATCAAGGGATCTGTCAGTCTGAATATTAGAATGGAACCCTGAGTTGACAAAAGATAGAAGCAGGACAGGAATTAATTTATTAGGAGTTACATTCTATTACAGATCCGTAATTGTGGTATCTTCTACAATTGTTGGTAATAGGGATTTAAATAAATATGTAAATTCTTCTGTTGGTAATTCAAAGGGAAAGTCTGTTTATGATGCTTCTATACACATTAGCCTCAACTAGACATGCCCAGTAGACAAAAATAAATGAAGCTAGGTAAGGGTTATTATTCTGACAGGAGCACATCAAATATGTATCTACATGCAATAAATGTCCATTTGGCTGGCTATGCTTCAGACTTTTCAGAGCTTCCTTTGCCTGTGGATACTGTTTCCACACAGCATGAATGTAATTCTCCATCCTACACTGTGCATGGTCACCCTGATTGGGCCACATTCTGGGACACTACAAAAGCGCCTTCACCTCTCCATAGTTAGCTTCCTCTCAGAAGACTGAGAGACTGTGGGGTCTCACCTTCCAGGCAAATTCTTTAAAAACATTAGTTTCTTCCATATTTAGAGAGAGCTAGGAAATCTGCCTCCAGTTCCTCAACTGCTGAACAGCTTTCCAATTCTTAACCCTTATGCCAATGATCTAGCTCACCTCTCCCACCAGACGTGAGGAGTGGGGCTCATGTCTCCCACTACTTTCTTCTCAGAGCTTTTACGTTGGTGACAGATGAATTGGGTGTAGCATTGGAACTGTTTACAAGTAAATCTGGGTCAGTCCTCAAAATATCACACACACAATTATATGTAATATACATATATACACCTTTGCATTAATAGATCACTATAAATCTACCATCTAACATATTGAGATAACAATATTCAAGACATTCCCACCATGATTAGAGATTTTTCTGGCAAGCATTATACCATTTTTACCTCCTCCTGACATCATCTTCATCACCATCATGCCTACTGTAATTGCTACCCATCAGCAGCCATGTAGAACATGTTACATATTTCAAACTTTGTCTTAAAAAAACTGAACTCGATTAAATTTCCATTTTCCTGATGAATAATAAAAGGGAGCTCACGCCCCACAGCACAGGATGAACACATAGTTTTTGAAACATCTCACCATAAGGATCTTTGTCCCCTTTTTCCTTTAGGGAGCCTGTCTGGAACCGACTTCGTCTCTAGTGAGTGAAATTCTGTGTCTAAGATGTTTCCCTCTAGCTTTCAGGGTGTTTGAGTTTTTCCTTGCTTGCTCATCATGGTCCTTACGTTGTCACACAGAAAGTGAGAGAACTCACTCCAAGCTCTGTTGGCACATTGACTGGGGAAGTAGACTTAAGGACAAAATTAGGGTTGTCCTTCTTGTGTTTCAGGGAAGCACACCCAGGATGTCATACATGCTGGACAGTAGCCACAACCCCAATCCTAATGCTGGCCTTGATTGCAGAGATCTACAAGGACTTATTTATATGTGGATTGTGTGTGTGTGTCCTTTAACAGATGGGTTGGCCAAACTGCTATTTGAATAACTCAACATTCTTGCTTAATTTAAAACGGTCTCTTCTTTGCACATTAATCCCGTCTCCCTCTGCATTGCAGTGAACTTTTCCCTGGGACAGACTCATTTGCACAAGGATATGGTTTCCATAAGGATACGATCTTATTTCTCTTTGTTATCATATGGCTGTACTTCCCTGATGACATTCTGGACTCAGTACCCAGTCTTCTGTAGAAAGATCTAAGAGCCCTTATGCATGTCAGCTTTCATCCCTTTGCCACCCATTCATTTTCTCAGCCATTCATTCCCTTTGTTCGAATTCTATGTATCAGGACCCTTGCTGAGTGGTGAATGGACACCACTTCGCTGTTCTAATTAGTGTCTGTACTAATGAAATATGCATTCTTGAAGGCCTTGGGGAATCAAGAATCTAGTACAGAAGCCAACAGGCAAGTTAAAACCTGCATTAAAATGGTTTAGTTCCACTAAGGGGGCCAGAGGACAAGAAAATCACTAGATGCACAGGCACCCCGCCCAGGAGGCTTCTTGGCCTCTACCTGCTGGGCTGGCTGACCCTCCCAGCATTCTAGGATACTTCTGGACATTCAGGATGTACGCACTCTTAACTCTCACTCTAGGACCCTTGTAGACCTGGAGCATTTCCAGGTTGGTACTGTGACCTAAAGGAGGATGGCAAGTGGGGAAATCTCATGATGGGGCCATTGAGGTGGCATTCATTAACCCCTCTCCCCTGCTTCATGTCTTGAGTGCTTGGTTAAGTAAAAGGTGCCGAAAAAATATATTTAAAAAAATGGTTGTAGCCCTGTTAGGATGAGAATGCAAGAAAATATCTGTAGGTCAAGGCGCAGTTTGTTAGCCTTGCAAGATGTGTCTGTGTGAGGTTTCTAAGCAAAATCCGTCTTCCTTCATTGCCTCCTTTTCATTGCAGTATTGTGAAATCTTTGTCTGGACTCCTCTCTTCTCAGTTTGACATGATCCCAAGAGTTAAAGTCGTGGTGACATTGCTGATTTTTTAAAAAATTTGATGATGGTTGAATACTTATTATATTCCAGACCATATGTAGCATGTGTCCTGAAACGAACGCTGTAAGGAAAGTGCCCTCAGCATCCTTATGTTATTGACTTAAAGACATTACAAACACAAAGCGCTTATTGCATGAGGCAAAATGAGACTCTGATTCCAAGCAGTTGGCATTCAGAGGTTCATATGGTATTCTTGAGTGAACAGTACTCTGTATTTTTGTCTAATTTTATTTTTAAACTTCTGATAATAAATACTGCTGTGCTTATGTGTATGCTGACATGTTCGTTAATTTGATACGTAGGCAAAGGACAGGAGAATCGAGGTCTTCAACCACTGGAAATATTATGGAAGGTTTTGCTTGACAAAACATGTTTGTGATTAAGACTAGAAAAGTTAGACCACAAACTGGTATATCTGTGAAAGTGATGAGATTTAAAATGTGTATTTAGCATAAGGGACACCCAGTGATCTTATTTATTTCTTGGTCTGGCTTTTCTATAAATCAAAGCAAAGGCGACAGTACATCCTGTGATATGAAAGGTGGGAGGCAGCAAAGGTTATGAGGGTATCAAGGAGAGCCGAGCTGGGTGGATCTGACCTTGATACTACCATCCTCTCACCGAAGGAAGTCAGGAAATCCAGTGGATGCCTCACCTGTCGGCAGTTTTGTAGTGAAGGAGACTAAACATTTTCCATTAATTATTTGCCATACTGTATTTGTTAGGTCCCGCTACGATCCAGAACACGAACCCAAGAAAAGAGTATGCTTAGCTGTAAGGAGACATTCTCTGGCTGTCCAAAGTCTGTCCAGCTTTAAGGAGAATACCCTGCAGGGTGTGCAGGTACAAAACTAATGCCTCAGATGTGCAGGTGTGTGTCTCTGAGAATCAAGCTGAATGGCATTGCTGACGATTGTTGACAAGGGGAACTGTGATGAGACAGAAAAGGAGGGGGCTTTTTACAAGTTCTTTACCAAGCAGAGGAGTCACATAGAAAAAAAAAGGTGATGCTGGGCAAAGCGCAGAACAAAGGAGGCCATTGCTGGAGGTAACCTGGTGAGAAAGATGGAACTGTGAAGAAAATCTTCAGGACACACGAAGGATGAAGGATTTCAGACTTGATGCTATGGGTGATGGGCATCCATGAAAAAGGTTTCAAGCACAGTAAATCACATTTTGTTAGTCTCAGCTTCTTTTTCATTTGGCTGTTTCTTGACCTTTGTTGTTTTTAATGAAGAAAGATTTTTAAATTCCTCCAACTGAGTAACATATTGTGTAATATTGTAAACATATCAATCTACAGAAAAATCATAAATATACCTGAAATTATATAAACCTCTACAAAGGAGAGAAGACACTGAAATTCTGCTGAACATCTCCCTGAGAATGCATGCATGCAGTTTCAGTGAACTGATTAATAATATTTTGTAAAATATTTTTGGATCAATAGTATGTTAAGGCAGCCTTTCCATATCAATAAAGGCATATGTTAGCATTTTAATGAGTGCAGATTTCTCTATTTTATGGGGGTAATGCAACTTACTTATCCCCTCTTTATTGATAAAAAAAATCTTTCTCTAATTTCTGTACAATGTAAACAGTGCTTCAACAAACAAATCAGACCCCAATGCAATTAAACCATAAAATAATGGACAGAACACAAAACATGACAAATACAGACCTGACAACTAAAGCAAACCAAACAGTACTTTAACCTGTTTTAGAAAGAGGAGAGCAGGAAGATTATGTCTCCTGCCACGGGTCTCTTCCTAATCATACCCCTAATAAGGGATATGTGATGCTCAATAAGCCAGGCAAAACGAAGCTCCCACAACTTAACACCATTTTGAATTGTTGTTACTTATTATTTGAGTTGTACACAGTACGTGGCCCAGTATAGTCATGTAATGCCAGTGTGCAATTTGTGCCTATCAAAACATGGACGCTCATGTTCTAACAGAGCAGAAATGGGAAGTATCAGATAGTCATGAATAAGCACTCTGCAAAGAATTAGCATGAATTACTGGGCAGAGTGGTAGATCACTTTGGTGAGATCATCTGGAAAGGCTTTTCTAAGGCTTCCTCTTTAAGACTGAGAATAAATGACCAAAGGTTTCCACTGAGGGAGGAGCAAGAATAGTGGATTCAAATGAGCAATGGTAGCAAGTGCAAAGTCAAAGTCGGGGCTGAGTTCTGTGGGGCTGAGGGATAGAATAAGCAGGGGTCAAGATGCAGAGCTGCTGGTACTGCTTGCAGATAGAGACAGGGGGATGGGGAGGGTTCAGGGGACAGGAAATGTGAGATGGGAAGCACGGACAAAGAGAAGGAGGAAGTCCCTTGCTATTCTCACTTGCAAAGGCAGGCTGTTCGATGGGTTCCACAAGAACAGAAGGTGATTTAGGTTTCGAAAGAACACTTGGCTTCCCTAAACTCTAAGCTTGCTAAGAGTTTGCACATTATCATCCTCAGCTCTATACTCACAAGTCCTAGAGAAATACCTGCTCACTCTCTCTGTGCCACATCCACTTTAAGATGACTCAGCCCTTACGAGGTAGACAACCACCCATCATGAGGAATGGAGAGTGGAAAAAGAGAGTCACCTCCATTCTTCTACAGGCATATGCATACATATGTGTGCATACACCTGCACATGCACATAAAGAAGTAGACCTACTTACACAACATATACACTTAAAGCACAACAAAACAAATGCAGATAAAAATCACTCCAGGCTGTGATATGTTGGCCTCTTGATGCAGTTAGCCCTTTGAAAATACACAAAGGATACTGGCTTTGGAAACATGAGGTTTATACAAGAAAGCAGGAGGTAGGGTCCTGGACATGGAGGAACAGATAATAAAGAAATGCTGTAGAGTGCAAACTAGGTCATCATTTTCCCTCTCTGTCTCAGACAGACTTACTGTTTTTTTACAATCCTTCGGAGAAGTAGCATTAAATTGTACCTCCAGTCTGAACATGAGAGAACATCACTGGCTTCTAGGATCCCAGAGAGCAAGCTACGTACCCCTTTAGATGTCAATGTTCTCCACAGTCAGATGTGGTTGACACCAGCATTGATATCATAGAGTTGATCACAGTCGCTCATATATGTCATAGTTAGGACCCAGAAGATCTCAGTAGATATCTCACGTCCCTGTTGCATTTGACTGAAAACTTTCACACATAATAGAGCTCTAAAGCCTATCACACCATTATACATTGTGATCAGTGACTTTTGCACAACCAATAGGTGGCTCATCCTTGGGAGAGCCTAATTCTCCTTCTTCTTGCAACCACTAGTTGCCTATAATTTTTCATCTAGGAGTGAGACCCTATGAAATCTCCCCTCTTCCACACTGTCTGTTGACACTGCCATTGTTTGTGCCTGGTTTATGCAGCACGTCTAGGCGAGACTGTTTCACAGCAGACTTCCTCATATTCTGGCACTTACAATCTTTTCACCCCTCTTCCACAATGTTTCCCCAACTATAGATGCAGGAGCTGTGACATAGATGTATTTATTTGATGGGGGTCCCCCACTATCTGTGATCTCTGCGTTGTATTCACTTGTGGTTTTCTGCAGTGGTCTCCATTTGCTGTGAGGAGTGGTTTCTGTGAGGAGGAGCAGTAGCTACACTTATCCAGAAAAGGTGGCTTGTGGGCAAAGGGGGAGATTTTGTAGCTCCTTCCCCAATATAATGCTGTTATTAATTATTTGAGAATTTCATACAATGTACTCTGATCACACTCACTTCCTATTCCCCCCAGGCCCACCCTCAAACCCTTCGTACTTTAAAAACAGCTTTATTGAGGTATTGAAGTTGACTTGGAAAAACTCCATGTGTATTTAATATACACAACTTGATGCAGTTACAGGTCAGCATACACCTGTGATACCATGACCACAATCCATGGCATATATTGATCCACCACAGGCAAAGGCCTCCTACAGTGCATGCTTAACTGAAGCCCTGAAAACCCTTTCATTGTTGAGTATGTTTTCTATGAGAAAGGCCCCAGAGGCATAGGCTGGATCTCCTATCTTGTTTCATCCAGGTCAAGGTCTGATATGTCCTTTCAATGAAAACATTGATGTTGCAGGTCACTGAATTTGTATGAATGAGAGGTCAGCTGTGAATTGAGGTGGACAGGCTCCCCTATAAATGGTTTTAGACAGAGGCTTATATATCACCTACGTCATGACTTTTGGGGCCATGTGTTTCCAGGATGTTTCCAGCTCCCCTGTCCTGATTTGCACCACATTATTGGGAGTGTGGGAGAATTCAGCCTGCCTGGGCTACCTCCCCTATAAGTCTCTTGGAATGGACCACAGAATTCTAAAAGCAAAGGAAGTCGAGGAGAGAGAGAAAAAAATCCATTCTTGCTGATGGAAATTATTTCTGGGGGTCATGACATAAGCTGACCGTGGGATCCTGGAATTGGTGTTTGTCTTTGTGGGGCAAAGTGCTTTATTTTAGAGAAGACTCAGGAAGTCAGAGCCTGACAATGTTTGTCTGCAGCCCTCTGAGTTGGCAAGCAATCTCTTTTCCTAGGCCAAACTTCTTGGGGTCTTCAGAGCCCACTCTGTCATGATGAGGTGGCTTGTGTGGGGGTCCGGTGTCCTGCTGACCCGAGAATATGCACCTTTTGATTTGGAGGGGATGTGGAAATAACCATTTTCTGTCTTTTTCTCATTTCCTAATTGAGTTTCTGCCAAGGCAAGCCGGTGTGAACTGGTGCCTTCAGGAAAGCTAGAAACAAAACCTGACTCTCCCGAACACTTCAAACTCAAGTGTATTCTTGCTCTAAGTTTGTATTCAACATTTAGTCAGGCTCGTGCTTCTGTAAAAGGCTTGTAAAAAGAAAGCCTGGACTGAGGTACCTTAAGTGTGTTGCCACGTGGCTTTTGAGAGCTATGTGTAAGAAGCAGGCACGGCCACCAGCTGTTGGTCAGAACTTGCCCTGAAGCCTGTCATGCTGTGCCATGAGACCATTCCACCAAGACCACTCTAATCCCGAATTCTCCCATGAGAAGGGAAAGAGGGGGCCCACCAGAGGATTTTTGTTCTTGCCAGCACTTTGTGTCATCCCGGAGTCCCCAAGCAAGCATTTCCATAGGAAGGTCTTTCATCTGGAGCTGGGCAGAAAGAGGGAATCTCCTTTGATGCCCTGCCACACTTTCCCCTCAGCCTAGGGTCAGGGGCAGCCCCAGAGGCCTGGCCCGATTTGAAGGCTGGTGCTGGTGAACTTCATATAGTCAAAAGGTGTAAATAGGATGTTCTTTTCTTCTGCAAGTCTGAAAGGCACTGAGAAAAAGAATGTTGTTTGCTCGGCGACTACTTCCCATCTCAGTGTGCAACAGGTCACAAGATGTGACAAGTTCACGCACTAATTCCTTCCTTTTCAGTTAATAGAATAACACAGATGGGCACAGCCTGGGATCCAACATAAATTGGAGCAGGAGAAGGAAAGTAGGAGTGGCTCACTCTATTCTCAGCACTTAACTAAACAGAAATTATTTTCTTCAGCCTTGTTACCTTCCACTGAGTAGCTATCCTCTGGCAACAGAGTGCAGGCCCCTCTACAGGCCATGATCCCAACCCTGGGAAATGCTCACAACCCAGATGCTCAGTTCCTCCAGACAGTATCTTCACTGCTTCCCAGCAGCCCATGGACAACAGTGCTCTGACAGAGGTGTCGACCTACTCCAAATGTGGCCTGTATATTGAAAAACAATTACTAGAAAAGCAGGTTAGACCCTTGCTCAAACACTGCCTGGGCAAGCATCATCCTGTTTGGCCACTGTGAACTTTGAGAACTCTTGGAAAACTGGTTTCAAATGTCTTCCAGCTTGCCAGACTATGAACTTCTTGTTCAAAGGTGACACTGCCTAAGATTGGAGTCAGGAGGGGACCGTGATGCCCTTTCTAAAGACCTATTGACAGTTAATGGATGCTGGTATCGGGAGAAAGGCCTGTCCTTCAGCAAAGTAGCCACTGGAAAATTTCTCATGTTCCTGTAAACACCTTCCCAACAATTATCCTGTAAAACTAGAATGAAATTTACAGGTGTTAAAAAACAAAACAAAACACGAAATCCTATGAAAGCAGAAAAGGACTTGGTGAGAAAGAGCAGGTGGATCAGCATACATGGGGGGGACACAGAAGGTAAGCGGCGTGGAGGTGAATAGGACAGAGTACATATATACAGACACCATAATGAGACCTGCCATTGTGTATCTTTAACATATGCTAACACAAACAAATAAAAAGAAAACCCAAGCGACAGTGAATTTGCGGTAATGAAATGGTTGAAGTCTAAAGAGATCTTCACATCTTCGGCTACCGGATGAGCTGTGAGTCCTTGATTAAATGCTCAACTCGGCCTTAGACTCTAAGTTTTTGTTTTGTAAAGAAAATGAGACATGTTCCATTCAGTTAGTTCAACATCAAGTTAAATTTAGACAGCAATGGGTCGGACTTAAAAAGCAAAGGCTATAATATATTGAGACATCTAGTCACACCAAGCACTCCCAACACTTGACTTAGTCTAAAGAGGCTCCTGACTGTGCCATTAGCTCCTTACCACTGTGGCGAAGAAAGAGAAGGAGGAAGTTGGATGCTAGACCCAATAACTACTGAGTGTTAACTATTGTTCTGAAACCTCAGAGGACAAGTCCATAACCTCGTGACAGGTGATCATTCCCCATCTGGTATCTGTTATTATTTTCCTCATGCACATCACCAACACCAGCCCAACATGGTAGGCCTCCACTGCTTGCTGAACAGCTTGTGTGCTGTCACTGTAGCATTGGCTGTACAAAGACAATGTTAGAATTGGAGATTCCAGAGGGTTTGTGTCTTGGAATTGTTTTGGAAATCAAAGAGGAGAATGACACAGATGCCTTACAATTAGAGTGAGAATGGGTTAGCATCTGTCTTTATGACTGCCTACCAGTTATTTTCTATTTTGAGCCTTCCTCTTTCCTTTCACGGTAGTGAATGTCCACCTTCAAAAGTGACCCTTCTCTTCTTCCATGTGACTCTGATGAATATAATAAGTCTCCTTGTGCCTGGCCACCAGAATGGGCAGCTATCCATGGACCTTGTCCATAGAGATGAGGCTACAAGTCAAACAGCCCATTGACTTTTCTGAAAGCTACCATGTATTGATATTGGAAGAATGAAGGGGACCACCTCTGTCACTCTCATGATGGTGTGGCATCAGCAGCCCAATATGACATGAGTGGTGTGACATATGGCTTTTGGTTGCTATTTCTACTTCTTTCTTTCTAATTGAAAGGAGTACTCTGATATAGAAGATGCAAATAATAGTGGGAGAAACAAAGGTGTGTGGAAAGGTGAGGGAGGAAGAAGAGAAGGTAGTGGGAAAGAAAGGAGAGGTAAATAGGAGTGTATCATTTTCACCTCAGCCTCCTATCATATTTAAGGTAAGTTCTGCTCCTAAATTTGCATATTGATTTCCCATCATCTTACAAATAGACTGCATGTGTGATGGATGACTAGTGTTAACTGTTGACTTGACAGCTTTATAGACCCCAGAATGACCTGGGATATGGGCCTCTAGGAAAGATATTTTGATTAGGTGAATTTATGGGAGGGGATCTATCTTGATTATGGGCAGGACCATTCCTGAGGTGGGGTTCTGGGCTGTGTAAAAAGGGCAGAAGCAAACTGAAAAGCAAGCAACCCTGGCCTTCTGCTGCATGCCTGTGGATGCTTCAAGCTTCTGTCACCTTCATTCCCCATCTGGACCAACCTGAAAGAAACCTTTTCTCCTATAAGTTGTTTTTGTCATGGTATTTTATTACAGCAACAGGAAAAGAGCTAAGTCAGCATGCCTGGTGTTCTTCAACAGTGATGTCATGATCTGTCTGTGTTGGGTAGTTCCAGTGGCCCAGGGAACAATTTGAACTCGTAAATATCCTCAGTGCCCATCCCACATTTGTCTCTTTCTCTCGCAGAGAACCTAAAAGCATATTCCAATTAATTTCTAGTCAGTAGACTAAAAAACCCAATCCCAAATACCAGAATTGCTGGGATGGAAGTCTAGAATCGAGAACAAATTAAGATATTTGGGTCTTGGTTTTTGCCCTTCAAAGCTAAACATGGTGTTTGGGGGTTAGAACAGAGTATTTTGTCATGAAACCTATGATAAAATGAAAACAAACAAAGAAAACACCACTGTTTCAGTTGCTGGGCCCACAACTCCTCTCCTCCCTGACAGAGAGTAATACAGGAATTGAAGACTAGTTCCCAAAGCCTGTTGGGAACCTTAGAACCATTCTATAATTCAGAATAATGGTGCTTCTTTGTATGACAGAAATTGTACTTGATATTGACATACAAACATCCACAAAAATCTCAGTTTCACATCTTAGCATGAATTGCAAAAAGATAATAATGAAGTATGAAGAATGTCTTATATGTCCCATAAATGAATGATTGTTTTCCATGGACCATGATCACTCTTACCTATGGCTGTCTGTCTTGCAGTTATGAGATTCACAGCTGTCAGTGTTTTTACCCTTGGGGATAGAGTGCTGATGATCCCATAGCCCTCCCTGATCTTAGGGTATATCTAGTAATAAAAACAATGGGGTAGATTCCAAGGTTTGCCTACTCTGCCTCTCCTAATTTCTGCTGGTTTGTGTGCATAAGGAAATGAGCACCTTGGCTCACCCAAGTCTCAGGAATTTTACAGGCGAATCTGTTTTTGCATCGTTTTAACTTCTTTGTCCTCAATAGCAGAATGTTCTACAGGGTCTCTGTCTCTGCTCCTTGGCTCTCCAACTCTTCCCTAGCATGTCTGTATTCTCTAGTTCTAGGCAATGGAAACAAGAATGTGTAAGATACAGCTTCTGGCCTCAAAGAGCTCAGAGTCTCTTTGAGGGCACAGGCTGAGAACCGTTTATGATCTTATTTCTTTAGCTGTCAGCCAAGGAGGTGGAGTTGCGATGCCTGCCAGAGCTCGGTGCTGACTTCTCAGCCTGGGAGAGAGGTGACATTAAAGAGCATTTGTGCTTCACATGGTACCCAGATGCCTCCCTTTGTCCCTTGTGAGCCAGTGAAGAGAGAACTATCTTCCTATAAAAACAGACAGCCTTAATGGCTGGCAGGCCCTGGATGTAAATTTCAAACGATGTGATTTAAGTAAAACTTATTTAAAGTGAAAGTTGTGGTCACACTGAAGATACAGCCTGTCTTTGTTTCTCGCCTTACATAAATGTATGTGAAATTCCTTTCTTTCTTGTTCATGTTGCCCATTGGGTATAGGTATCCCTACTGGCTGATTCAGAACATTCATGGAGAAAATCAGAACCAGGGCTTCATCACTTTCTGAAAATGTTTTTTTCCCTTTCAAATAAACCTGCTGGTAAAATGTTTACAAGGATGATATTTTACAGGAGAAAGAGATGACCCTGTTAAATACAAGGAAGGAAGGATCTGCCACCTCATTCAAACCCCTTCCCCCTTCTACTTCTGTGTTGGAGAATAACAAGTCCACGGGTCCAGAGGAAGGAGGGATTGAGTAGATGTAGGGAGCCAAGGAAAATTTTAGAGAGTAATTTGTTAGATAAACTTTCTAACCCAATCTTTTGTGGTAATATTGTTTATTCATATATATGAATATATATAAATTTAGCATATAGTTGATTCAAAGGTATTGTTCCCCTTCCTATATATCTAAGAAAAAAAGTGATGTTCACTTAATATCTCTTATATTCTACAAAAAAGAAAAAAGAAAGAAAGAAGGAGAAGCACAGATTTGTTTATTTATAGTATCCATGTGAAACTCTCTTGTCCCCTCGGTAAATTTGTCTTTGAGGCTACATCCCTGTGAAGGGGTTTTCCTTACTAAGCGTTTCCCAGGTCTTTTTCATTCTCTGTTTTCTTAATTTCCTAATTTTACAAATTGTCCACAAGGGATGGGACTGAGAAGACAAAACCAGCAGAGTGAGGCCATACGGAATTTGGCTGCCAAGACTCAGGAGGGCCCTGCCATTGCTGGAGCCTCAAGTTCAGCAACAGCCTTAGTAACAAACACAAACAGTTCCCTGGACACTCATTTGGAGGGATTGGGGGAGGGGGGCAGAGCAACCAGCTTGTGCTCTAATAGTACTGAAATCAAAGTCCAAGTGAAGACAATTAAATCCATGGGGAAGGTAATTCTCCCAGCACCTGCCCAGAAAAGAACAGCAGCCATGCTGAAGACCAATTAGAGGACACCAGAGGCACCTTCAACCAGACTTACCAGTCTTCAGAGGTGGAGGGAAGAGAGGGGGGTGGTCCTGGGTTGAGTGGCTACTAATTCCTATTAAGCACAATGTTTAGTCCTTGTGAGTGCGAAGACTATGGAAATACCTGTCCTTGAGTGCAGGTGCGCTTGTCCAGAAATCTCAAAAGAGGCAGCATGGCCAAAGTTGTACTGCATTTGGGGCCAAGAGAAGATAAATCAGGAGCAAGGGGCAAATAGATGCCACAGAATCTCCACTTTAGTCGTTAGAGTAGGAGAAAAGAATAAATATGTAGTTCAGCCAGTTACTAAGGGAGTGGTGGGGGCTATCTAATCTTGACCATTGACCAAAAGCCAAGATAGGCTGAAAAGAGAAAGTTTAATTTGCAATCATAGGGAAATTGAGAGAAGTCGACAGTCACGTCAGCAACTACCAGGTCAGACATTCTCTGGACTGAGGCATGGAGAGCAGAAAGGTTGGCAGACGTATCCAGAGAAAAGCCACAGTATCTGATGTTGGACAGACCACTCTGGCTGAGCCACAGACATTTATTGATCACTTACTAGGTGTTTGGCCTTGTGCCAGGAACATAATACTGAAAAAGGGGGGGGGGGGTAGGGTGGAGAGTCAATAATGGAATGACAAGATATTCTAAGCCACAACTCAAAATACAGTAATGAGTAAACAGAAAGAGAATGGTAGAAGATGCTAAGAGCATATATAACTCGTCTATCAGTTGCCTGATTCCACTCTGACTCAGGGTAACAGCAAGTACCATAACAGCTCTGCACTTATCTCTACAAATCTATGCAATCATCTGTCGTCACACCTGGCCATATCACATGTATACCTAAAATCCTTCAGAATTAGCTTGCTACAGTATGGATGGGATTCACATTTTTTACTATTGCTATACTTGACTTGTTCATTTATCTAAATTCTTTTCCTCTACTTTGCCAAAATAAGGACACAGTCAAGTTAAGACACATGGAGCATGTCTGGGCAAGGAGATGCAGGAAAACACTAATCACATACAAAAGAAACAAGGTGCGACTTTGGACCCAGAGAAGAGCATGTCTGATTGCATGCCGGTTGATGCCCCAGGTCCCGCCTCTGAGAAAAAGGTATCGGACGGTCTGATGCTCTTTGGGTGGATGACACCTAAATGAACATCTGTACAAAGTCCCAATTTATTTCTAATATCAGAGATCAGACCTCTACTCTTGCCTGATGCGTCTAAAACAAAAAGGGGGAACTGTAGAGAGCTGCGGAATGCTATGCCTTAAAGATGGAGCTGGTTTCCGCCTTCCACCTTCCCGATGGTAAGTGCTCTCTGTCATGAATAACTCCACATTTGGCTAAGGCCGAGGATCTGGCTTGCTTCCATGTATGTGGACCTATCTGCATTGCCCCCGTGGCACGCCTGGGTTGGCTACCCAGAGGCTATTTAAGCTGTGGGATGGCTTTCCCCGGGGTCCGAGGATTGTTCAATGTTCCTGAATAAACTGCATTGAAAAAAAAAAAAAAAAAGAAAGGGTACCACTTTCTTTCGGACTTGAAGAAAATGTGCTAATATAAACTACAGTACAGTGGTGCTTGTGTGCCTCTCATCACACTAAAAGTCACTGACATTCACACTTCCAGGGCACAATAAAGAGACTACAGAATTAAAAAAAAAAAAAAAAAAAAAAAAAAAAAAACAAAAAAACAATGTGGAAAAAAAAATGTATCATCCCCTGAGATCTCTAGTCATTGGTTTATGTAGATCTGAGGTTTAAGACCTCGGGGTATTAAATCAAACATTAATTAGGGGGTGGTTTACAAATATAATCAAAGTCATAAAACAAATGACAAGGAAATCATCTGAGTGAAGATGAGCTTATTGTAAGTCCATTTCAGGCAGGGAATTTTCTACAGTTTCACAGACAATAGGTACAAGGAACAAGAAGAATTTGGAGGTACTGGGGTTGGCCTGGAGTTGGAGGGTTATGCAGCAAGCTGTATGGCCACCATGTGCGACACAAAGTGGAGCTGACTGACAGCGAGTAAACAGAGACTTCAGGCCAACAACCACAAGGAAGTTAATTCTTCCAACAGCTAGAATGCTTGGAAGAGGACCATGGGCCTCAAATGAGATCCAGAACAGAAGAATCTACTCATGCTGTGCTTATACTTTTAACCCAGTAGAAAGGTGAGGTGACATTGTGTATTATTTGGTTTTTGTGTCGATGTGCAGTGTACATGCATGTGGCACAGGCATATGAGTGCATGACGTACATGTCCATGTATGAGCAAGAGAGAGGAGAATGTGTCTTCCTTTGTCACTGTCCACCGTGAGACAGAATGTGTCACTGACCTGTAGGCTTACCTTATCCACTAGGATGATTAGACAAGGACCTACTGGGATCTGTTTGTTTCTGTCCCTTCCTCCTCTGTGTTGGCATTACAGACACGCAAAACTTGTAGCTGCTAGGGATTTGAACTCTGCTTTTCATGCTTGCATCTCAAGTTCCCTTACCACCGAACCAGCTCTCCGGCTTCTATCACATTCTTTTAGAATATGTTAAATTGTGGTTACATGGGAAGAAAACACTTATACTTGAAAAGAAAATCCAGCCTTTCCTACATCTCAGGTTAGTGAGTAGGAAGTAAGCATCTCCTTCTTCATTCACCAGTGTACCATCATGAGGCTTTTGATCTGCTCAGATGGCTGTAGTATGAAGGGGAAACCTTTGTGCCATTAGATATAGAGCAAGGGTGTCTTCATTTCTCAACTCTAGCACAGAGTTGCAAGTCTGATTTCATAAAATATTGATACATGAATTCTTTCTCAAATAGAAAGAACTAAAATATTGAGATCATCTTTTGATCAGTTGGGCCTGGGTAAAAGGATTGGTGTCGCTGACATGGAGAATAAGTGAATAACTTCCTTAACTAATAAATAAATATCATTTATGTTTGTTCCAAAATCAACAGATGTACAACTCCATGAACAGAGCTTGAAAGCTTTAAACTTCACCAAGGTTCAAAGTACACACAGAAGATGGGTGAGTGCCCAGGGACTTTCACGGAAATCTCTCAACCAATAACACAAATGGAAGACCCGCATTCTTTATTAGAAGAGAATTGTGCAAATGGTGACATTTGACCTGTGGCATTGTCCTCTAAATACACATAGCCAGAGTCAAGAAAACCCTTTGCCAAGTTAGGCTTTCTGGCCCCTTGCCCAGTTACTGGGCCTTGCTTGTTATAGAAAATTTATTACCATAAAAATGAACAAATTGTAAAACTTGGACTTTTAGTGTTGAAAAATTAATTTGGCCTTTGGCCCTCCCTGCATAGCATCTATAGAGAACTTCCTTACATACTTCACCAGTTCAGTGCTTGGGGTTAAATATGTGTACTCAGGAGGTTACTAGTTGTGTTAGAGCCTTTTCAAGAGGGAGGCTGTTAGAATCACAAACCTATCTAGACTTCCTAAGGGACACATCAATAGAAGACTGTACATCAGCCACCCCATTGTCAGGGATGACTTCCTATGGGAGGCCACATTGGGGATTGGAGAAGAACTGTCCAATCCCAGGCAGGAGAATGTACAGCAGCCAAATCAGGGGAGGGAAATGAGAGTTAGTTTGAATGGTCCCCAGTACTGAAAGAAAGCTAGCAATGAATTTAGTGAGTTGTAGGAAGATAATGCTAGAGATGGCATAGGAAAGGCAGTCTAAGTCAAAGACTGGGTTTGACCTCTAAAGGGGCTGGGCTTAACTCTGAAGAGCTTTACCGTGGACATGGCATAGCCATTTGCATTGCTGAATGATATCTGTGAGAGAGGTGCTTGGAAGAATAAATAGGAAAGACCAAGATAAAACCCCAGTTTTGGCTTTCTGGGCCAGAAACTTACATAAAGACAAAAAAAAAAAATAAAGTTGGTAGGTGGGACTATCTCTTAGCTTTTGGACATGTTCTATTGTGGTTATCTGCCATATGTACTTAGACATAGCCTGCCTCTATTACTTAGGAGCTAGAAGATAGCTGGAGGTTCCGATTGTAGACATGTTGTGTTTGGAGTGCTATATCCACAGGTTTACCGGGAAAGAGGACCATGAGTTTACTGGGGAAGAGGACAGCAGCATTATTTCCTTTATAAATCTGGATGCCAACTAATCTTTTGTTTTAAATGAAGCCATTCATTCGTTCGTTTGCCCAGCATCCAAAGTTTAATGAGGTTCTGCTATGACGGGCATTTTTTAGGCAGCAAGGGTGATAGGATGCAAGGTGAACAAACTTCCAATCTTGTGACTTTAATGAACAAAGAGTTAATGACAACTAACAAAGCACCGAGCAAGGAAACATTAGAAAAACTGAATATTAGAGAGTGATGAATGCTGTACAGGAAAAAACAAAAAACAAAAACAAAACAAACAAACAAACAAACAAAAAACAGAGTAGTTAAACATATCAGTCATTGTCAAGGTGATAGCAGCTCCCTGTCTGATAGTCTGCTCTACGTTTAGTTATTTTCTATCATTGTGATGAAATATCTGACAGAATGTCCTAAGGGGTAAAAGGCTTATTTTATCTCACAGTTTCAGACACTTTTCTCCAACATGACAGATAAGCTACAGCAACAGTCAGGGACACATAGTCGTGGGCCAGGAAATAGAAATCGAGTGAGATAGAAGCAACAGCATCTTGTCCTGACCCAGCGACCAACTTGCTCCAGGGCCTGCCACCCAAAGACTCCAAATCAATCGACAGAGAACACAGTTGCAGAGTAAACCATAAAAATGTGAGCCTGCAAGGGCGATTTCAGATCCAAACTGTAAACTCAGAGGAAGATTTCTGAGCTGATGATATTTGAGTGAAAATCCACGGAGGCAAGGACTGAGAGGTCAGTTGAGGTCACATGGAAGAGGGAACAACTTGGAGACTCTGCCTACAAGGGGACAGTCAAGGAATTATAGGTCAATGGCAGTGAGGGATAGATGAACAAGGGGAGGTGAGAATCAAATGGGTCAGTCACCATGGAAGGGCTTGAGGAGAGGGCTGGTAGATCTGTATGCAGTGGCAGATAACCAGGGTATTCCAAAGTGGTGATGGAGCCAATATTCATTTCAGTCTTACAGGTATCCATGGTTAGTGATGATGACTCTAAAAGATGATATTTGTATTTATTACTATTATCATTAATTAGTACTAGTATTAATTCATCTAGTCAGGTGTCCACCTATATGTTATAGAGTGTGTGATCTGTGCCAATCATTGTGATAAAATCCTGGGACCATAGACATTGCCAGAACAAAGCCTCTTCCTTCAGTAGCTTGCAGGATTCAAAGTATCTCTCTGAGGCCAGTGACAGGATTCATTGGTTAAAATCACTTGCCAAACAGACCTGATGACCTGATCCCAGGCTGAGGGGTGGAGGTGGGGTAGCTGATGCAACAGTTCACATCTGAAATCTCTGCACTCCTACAGTGAGATGGGGATATAGACAAAAACATGACCCCGAAGATTGGGAGATAGGTATTCCAGAATGCACACAATAACATCAGGAACTAGAGATCCTGCCTCGACAGCAGGACGATGAGGACTGACCCCCATAGGGTACCGTCTGACCTTCATGCTCTCCTGCACACATTACACACAGAACAAATAAAAATCTATTTACTTCCTAGCTCATATGCAAGTGCTATAATTAGTTAACTATCATGAATATTGACATATTATTTTCATCTCAACCAGTATAATTTGACCAGTATATGTTACTGTTTGGTCTTATTTCCATATCCCATTCTCTTCTTCCTTTCCCCAATATTTTTATGTATGTATTTTTGTTTTTATAGATTTTTTTCAAAGTGCTTTCTCCAATTTCATGGTAGTTTTCCCTTTCTTCCAAAATATACATCCCAAGCCCACAGGAGATAGTTTAATTCATTAAATTTTGTATGGAGGCCAAGAATTTGTAGTTGAGGTAGTTACCTCAAGTACATCCTCATGGCTACTGCTACCTCATTTGGGAACTTTTCATAGTGGGAAATCTTAGTGTTCACCACAGCTTGGAGACTGACTTATGTGACAGGGAATTCCTGGTCTGTAACAGTTACCGGTTTCCCTGGTGTGAGTATGATCACATGATCAATTTCAAGTTAACAATGTCTCAGCAACCAGGTTGCAAAAAAACCACAAATATTTAATGATTTGTTGGAACTAGGTCAAGCACTATACAGTTTAGATATTAACTCCTACTTGATTAAGTGCCAGGAAAGAAGAAATAAGTTAGGACATCCAAGTTTCATGTGTAATTCTTCTCCGGTAACAAGAACTTTGAAGGTCCTCCCATGAAGACTACAATAGAGAAGTGTTCTAGAAACCTTGATATGTTACTCTTGGGGTGAGTTATTTTATCGTTTGTTGTTGTCATCATGAGTTTGTTTTAGTTTTTAAAAACATTTTATGATTTTTGTTATGTGGTTAGTTAGGAAACATTATTGGAATACATTGTGTGCACACATTTTAAGATAAGGGTTGTAATCTTAATTGCTAATTTGGAGCCAAAATAGAGGATGACATATAGGCATTTTAAATACTGTCTCAGAAATGTTTACAGGCATTGGGCCACAGTGCTGACTGGAGCAGATGTCTCGTGTTGATGAGCAAAGAGCAGAACTTGGAGGACAATGGGTCCTGGATACAGAGATGCCTGGACTTAGTGAGGCCCTAAAGAGAGAAGCAGAACCAAGAGGAAAGACAATCCAACAGTATCTTCTTTCAAGCCACAAAGTTTCCAGATGGCTTCTGACATCTTAAAGATGGAGAATGCTCAGTGGGCATAAATGCTGACCATTCAAATTCCCAAACTTACATAAGAGCTGGACACATGACTTGAGCTTCCACAACCCCAGCTCTCCCTTCTAAAGTGAGATGGGAGGTGAAGACAGGAGTATCCCAAGTAGCTTCTAAGTCAGCTAGGATAGTGCACAGGAGAGAGGGAGGAGAGAGGGAGGAAAAGAGAGGGACAGGGGGACAGAGGGTGGGGGAGAAGAAGAGCCTGATTTGAAAAAGATAGAGAGCAGCAAGAAAGAGAGCAATGACACAATCTGTAAGTGGAAATTAGAGAACAATTTCATGCGTCAATATTCACCTTCTACCTTGTTCAAATCAGGCTCTCACACATACACACAGAGCACAAAAATCTATAAACATCCTTCTATTTAATTTTATTTTTAAATGTTTACTTGTGTGGCATACACATGTGCCTGTGTTTGCCTGCATGTGTGCACAGGCCTTTTTGTGTTTGTTTGCTTGTATGCATGTGCCTGTGTATGTGTTAGTTTGCTTGTATGCATGTGCCTGTGTGTTTGTTTGCATATATGTATGTATGCATGTGTCTGTGTGTGTTTGTTTGCATGCATGTATGCATGCACCTGTGTGTGCTCTCTGCACCTTAAATTTTGAGACAAGGTCTCTGAACACCTATAGCTCATTGGATGTGCTTGCCTTTACCTCAGGAATCCTGCCTCTACCTACTCAGTGCTAGAACTACAAGCACACATCACTATGCCTGGATGTTTATGTGTACTCTGGGAATCTGAAATCAGTATCTCATGCTGGTAATTACTCTCCAGACCCCGTCTTCTCCTCAATGGCTCCTGTAATCTCACTTAAACATTTTACATGCACACTTTTCTTCAATTCCTCAAATAATTTGAGCTGCTGTGAGAAAAATCAGACGTAGAGAAGGTCAGTACCATATCCAAGCCCCTGTGAAGTGGCACAGAGTGCCAGAGCTTCAGCCCAAACATCTTGTACCCAGAGAGCTCCGTCTCTCAGGATCATTGCACCCTGCTTCCCATGGCTCACCACAGTTGCATCGATGTTAAATAAAAGGAGTGAATTTTCACACTTCCAGGAGGAGAAGTTGATTGGGGAGCAGACAGGTTTTTAAAGCTTTTAATGTGGTGTGTGTGTGTGTGTGTGTGTGTGTGTGTGTGTGTGTGTGTGAAGCAGGGGGAAACTGAACATGAAGCCACATCCCAATTTTTTAAAATCTTAAAGGTAAATGGTGGGATCTGGAAAAGATCATCCTGAGTGAGCTATCCTAGAAGGAGAAAGACACACACGGTATATACTCACTCATATAGACATATAATATAGGATAAACCTACTAAAATCTGTTCATCTAAAGAAACTAATCAAGAGGGAGGACTCTTGCTAAAATGCTCAATTCCCATCTAGAAAGGCAAAGAGGATGGACATCAGAAGAAGGAGAAAAGAGGGAACAAGTCAGGAGCCTGACACAGAGGAACTTTGAAAGGCTCTGCCCTGCAGAATATCAATGCAGATGCTGAGACTTATGGGCAACCTTTGGGCAGTGTGCAGGGAATCTTATTAAAGAAGTAGGAAACAGTAAGATCTGGAGAGGACATGAACTCCACAAAAAGAGCAACAAAACCAAAAAAAAAAAAAAAACAAAAAAAAAAAACAAAAAAACAAACAAACTGAGCAGAGGGGTCTTTCCTGAGACTGATACTTCAACCAAGGACTATGCATGGAGATAACCTAAGACCCCTGCACAGGTGTAGCCCATGGCAGTTCAGTATCCAAGTGGGTTCCATTGTAATAGGAACAGGGACTGTATCTGACATGAACTGATTGGCCTGCTCTTTGATCACCTCCCCCTGAGGGGGAAGCAGCATTACCAGACCACAGAAGAAGACAATGTAGCCACTCCTGATGAGACCTAATTGACTAGGATCAGAAGGAAGGAAAAGAAGTCCTCCCCTATCAGTGGACTTGGGGAGGGGCATGCATGCAGAGGGTGGAGAAAGGGAGGGATTGGAACAGGAGGAGGGAGGGAACCACAGGGGGGGATACAAAGTGAATGAAGTGTAATTAATAAAGAATTTTTTTTTTAAAAAAAGTTTAATTCTTTCTTGGAAAACTGCACAGAGGAAGAAGAGAGTGTATGAGCTGAAGGTAATTGTCCTTTTATACTGTTACACTTGTCATTTTGCCAACATCCACAATTTTACCCTCGGGATGAATTAAAATGCCAGATCTTCATGATTATGCGATGATTACAGACTAAAGACAGAATCATAACGCAGGAAGGAGCCTGCACCATACCTTCCCACCTAATGAAGACAGCCAGGATTCTGCCCATTTGTCCCCCTTCCCAAGACTTACTAAGTAAGTATCTTTTTCATTCTCACTCTGTCGACTTTTTATCTCCTGGTAATTGGACACCCCTGTTTGGTTGTTATATGAATTCTGTTGGGAAGGGATTCTTGTGAATGCATTAGCATCATTCAAGAGGCAGTTTATCCCAGCTGGACAAAAAGAACAGAAAAACTAGGAGAGTGTCCTGTGAAAGATCAGCCGCTTTGGCTGTGCTGCGCTTTGGATATTCTCACTGCTGCTCAGAAAGCCTTACTGATTAAAATACCCAACAGGAAAACGTTAGTGTATGGAAAGATAAAACCTCTGTAGGACACACCAGCACCGTTTCCCTGCAACTCGGCTTACTTATTTGTTCACGGGATGTAAAACAGAAAGTAATAATGGCACTAAAGCAGGTTCTGATTTCATCAGTTTAATCTAGAGACATTGTTTACAGTTGCAAAGAAAAGCCGGAGATAAAAGGATCACAGATGTAGAATCCATCCCTCGGCTGCCCGCCTTTCCAGTGAGATGCAGACAGATTTGTGAAGAATATTCCAAAAAGCCAGTCTGAGACCCAGGGCACCCACCTGGGGCTGGCTGTGATTAGACCCTGGCTGACCACAGTTCAAGCAGATGAAAAGGATGAGCGTGGTTTGATAGAGTCCTACTCTGCTTTTCCCTCTGGGGCTGGTGGGAGGGGACAAGCCCATTTGTCCTGTCTTACAAGCGCAACATCTCTCCCTTTTAAAAGGAAGAGCTTGCCACATGCCATATGCCCTACTATTCGTCAAGCAGTGGAAAGCACTCAATACAGACTAAGACGTACCATGCCCAAAGGGACTCCATCAATCCTGTGTTACCACAACGTCCTCGCTCCCCAGTTGTTTATATTGATTTATCTTTTGCTCAGGTAGACTGACTTAGAGTAATTTTCTCAGCAAGAGACTGTGGATTGCTTGTGTTCTGAGCCCCTGTCTGCCTGACACTCTGTTCCCCTGCCTCATGCAGGATCACCTGAAATAGAATTGGGGAGCCGTCATCATTATCCCTCACGCTCTAGAGTTTCTGATTTTTTTAAATGCTTGAGCTGATGTCAGTATATGAATATCCCATGGTTTGGAATCTTTTTCAGTCAATCAATCTCCTTTCTTTCTGACTTCTATTGATGGCTTATCCTTTAGATGTGGATGGCCAACATACTGCCTAGAGACACTTTGGTCTTTGAGTTTTTTTATTCATCTCTTTCAGGATGGATGAGCTCTTTCAGTTAGCAGCTTAAGTTTTTTGCTTTGTCCAGATATTTTTACTTCTGTTACTTTGTTGCTTTACGTATTATTTCAGATCTGTCTCTTTTTTTCTCTCAGATTCTCAAATGTCTCACACACATGTGTGTGTATATGTAGGGATACACATAGACCACATACATGTATGTGTTCTGTGCTTCTTGAGGCTTCTCACTATTTGCTTCTGTTTTAATGTTATTTTCACTTCTCTGTCAAATTTCTGTAAACTTCTGTCTTCCGATATAGATAGTTTAAGTGTTTTATCATGGATCTGTAATTTAAAAATCAAGACAAAGTATTTTTCTAATTTTGGTCATTTCAGTTCATTCTTACCTACTGGCTTGCATATACGTGGTAGAGAATATTACTCTTAAATATCCTGAGCTTTTTTGGAGGTTTTCCTCTGATTTCTTAGGATTGGCAAAGCCTTGAGGCACCTTAGAAAACCCATCAGAAATGCTGTTTCCGTTCCCTGCATGGGCTGCAGCTTGTCTTGGGAATCTGGGAAAGAACAGTGATTCTTCCTGTTATCCTCATCTCTGCAGTACTGCTCCGTGCAGTCTTTCTTGATGCTTGTACAATCTATGGGTTTTTGTATAACCAATAAAATGGTTTTGGTTTGGAGATAGCCAAAGCTCAAACCATTTCTTCACCACCACCACCACCACCAAGGATTTTGAAGACATAATGATTTTATTAATTTTTTTATAATTTACTACATGCACACACAGTGTATTCCAATCATACTCAACCCCCAGTATTCCTCTAACTCCCCTTAGATTTAGTTCCACTTCCAGCCTTCCTGTTTTGTGTGTGTATGTGTGTGTGTGTGTGTGTGTGTCCTTTGACTTTCTTCATATTCACTGTTGTCTCCCTCTAGTTAGCTTTGGAAATGTAGCCTTGGACTCACTTCAAAGGATCTTAGTTCACAAAATCCCTGCTCCAGGATATGAACTCCAGAAACAATCTCCCAGGAGTGTCTTTCATGATTGGTTGTGGGTGCCACGGCCACAGGGTGGAGCCCAGTGAACCATGAGGGACACTTCCACACCTCTCTATACTACAAGTGCCCATGTCTGCCGCCATACTGCATGACACAAAACAGAGGATCCTAGCAAACTAATAGAACTTCCAGAATGGACCTGGAATAGGGCAGTGGCTGCTTCCTTCTTCTTCACAGAAATCCCTCAGATGCTGTCAGGCCTGGGGCGTCCCCATAATGACAGTGAGATGGCTGGCTACCCCAGTGCTCATGTTGACCCCCTATTGGTTAGAAGGCTGTATAAAAAAGCTTGCTTCTGTGCAATAAAAATACATATGCTCCCTGAGGCTGGTCTCCAGAGTCTGTTTCCCAGTTCATGACTTTATCTCCCTCACCCTCTCCTAGATCCCGGTTCCCACAATCATATACTACAGTAGCAGGACACTGAAGATGTCAAGTATGTCTCCCTGCACATATGGACACCATCTCTGCCTTGACACATTAGAAAGTCCCTTTTTTAGAGACACATGGACCCCAGTCCATTCAGCATGGATGTTGCTGAGTAATACACAAACGCAGTGGTCAGTATTTGTGGATATGTCTGATGTTGATCTGCATGCTATGTAATCATGTCCATTCGAGATAGAAGTAGCCAGCGAGAACTTAGCTTTGTGAACTGTGTGAATCACAGTGGTTTTGCTTTCTTTTTTATGTAACTAATTACACACAGGTATAACATCTCCTTGTCCTTAAACATTTTGGTAATTTATTCTCAGCACCTTTCACCTCTGAATTGGATTGCCAACTTGTGTCATTTTTCTTCTTCTTTCTATCTCAAAGCTAATAAATATTAACCTCATATTAAAAACTCCCATTTTACTTTAAATCAATTTCCACAATCCTCAACATATAATTTTTATTTTTTTCTTGAGGATCCACTTTGAGAAAACTTGGAGAATTGAGTTCTTTTGACATCCAACCAAGAAACTTTTCAATACATAGTGCTTATCAATGACTTAAAGATGTTTTGTTTTTCAAGAAGAAGAAGAAAAGAAAGAGAAGGAGGATGAGAAAGAGAAGAAGTAGGAGGAGGAGGAGAAGGAGGAGGAGGAGGAGGAGGAAGAGGAGGAGGAGGAGGAGGAGAAGAAGAAGAAGAAAAAGAAGAAGAAGAAGAAGAAGAAGAAATGACATAATACTTTCTTTTCCTGGGAAAACAAGACACCATTTGGCCACATATTTAAAGTTGATATAAACTTCTTTATATAAATGTTATGCCTACCATACTATGGGATTCTTGGTGTCCTAGAGAAAAGTCTGCTTTCTTCTGTGTGTATCTCCATGAGGATAAATTCACAGCCAACATAGATCTGGATGCTTTCCAAAGCCACTCCTCTGACTTCCAAATAGAGGATACACTCAACTTCCAATGGCCTACCCAACAATGATGGGACCATGGCTGACGGGAATTATTTCAGATTTGTCAGGAATTAACACACATTTGCTAATGATCCATTTCCTTCCCCTTCATGTGTCCCTGCAGCGGAAGAAGGCAGAACAGAGAGAGACCCTTGGCTCAGCTTAGCCCTTTCCTCCTCCTTCCTTTCCCAAATACCCTATTTTCTTGTACAGATTTCACTCTTGATTCTTGAATTCCAATCAAGTTTTAGGGGAAGGGGAAATACAATTTCTTGCAGATTTTGTTGGCAAAAAACTGATGCTATCTCCCATTGTTCTCCCCATCATCCGGTTTGGACTTGATTGAGGGTAGGGATAAAAGTATGCATCCAGTTGTATTTTGTATCCTATGAACCACTCTAGATACTGACTTAATTTATACCAATATAGGTTGTAAAAATCTTGCCTGAGTGCAGAAATTTAGAGCTACTAAAAAGCAAAAACATGAGTGAAAACAAAACAAAAAGTCCAACAAGGGTGTGAGTTAGGTCCTTAATACATTGATTATACTTATAGAAACCTATAAAAGTGGAAGAAAGGAAATCAATGAAAAGAGAAAAAGTCTATAGGACACCCCCCACACACACAGTGACAATCAATGGTTGTGGTCCACTATATGAATGACAGCAGAACAGAAGTCAGCCATGCACATCGGTTATACAGTTCATGCTCAATAAATTCTTTTGAGAAAGTTAGTCTCCTATTCCCAATGTGCCTGATTTTCTAAATAACTACAGAGGGATGTGACCAAAGTATATCTGCTGAGGCAAGGTGGGCTCCTCTCTGGATTATAAGAAGACTTTTTTATATTAACTTAGAATTCTAGAATTTTCATATATTTACCAAATAATTGGCAAACAGAAGACAGGCAGCTGCCACGTGGTTCTGACTTGGCTCACTCCCCTCCAATGTCATCAAAGAATAGCACTATTTGTCCAAAGCAAGAACCAATGTCAAAATTTTTTTAGAACAAACTTTTATTTTGGATTTGCTGAATTTTTCATTGACAGTATTTTGTTTTTGAAATTACAGCCTGCTTCCGTCACTCTGTCGCTATAGTCTCCAGTCAATGAGACTTTCTTAGTTTTTTATTTTTGTTTTTATGATTCTGGCCCCTTTGAGGCATATTCGTCAAATATCTCCACAATATCTAAGTGGTAGAACATTTCCTAGTCTGGCTTTTCCTAATTTTTACTCTTGGTTTGGCTAGAGTTACTGAATGACAGTCTATCTGTGCCCTTTGGAGGCACAGAGAAACTATCTGTGCATATCTATCTGCATGGAATCTGAATGGCATTACTGGTAATACTGTTATAATAGTGCCTGTCAGCATTCCCTAGTAACTAGCATAGATGATGCACTTATTTTATTTATTTTGTTCTAATTTCATTTTATAATATTTTGTACATCATGCTAGGAAATAGTACTTTATTGTGGAAGGAGAGATTAGTGGCAAATAAGTTCTTATGGTTATCAACTAACCCAAGCCTTGAGGAATCTGAGGACTTTACAATGGCTGTGTGGAGTTTGATCCATTCGACTTCTCCCTGAGCTCTTTCCATGGGAACACTGTCTGAGAGCCACTTCCGAAGGGCACTGTCTTCAACAGTCAGCAAACCACCCTTTTCTGCACCTCTTGCATTCCCTTTTCTTTATGCTTCAAGACAGACCTTCCCTCCACCCACAAAGCTCTCCCTTATCTGTTTTAGCCTCTAGTTATATTTTATGTAAGTCTATGTCCTAAATGAACCAAACAAAGGATAGAAGGAGGGGTGCTCACAGAGTGGGTGATAGCAGAACAGAAAGCAGCTCTCCTGAGAGCCTGATTTCTGAATGAAGTACTCCCTACATCGCTAGATGCTTCCGGTGTGGAAAGGAAAGCTCCGTTAGTGTATCTCTTCCATGTAATGATGCTAAAAGAGGACTTGCCACAGCGCCCATCTCAGTTGCTCTCTGGCATGTTCATGTTTATTACCGCAGTGCTGTTAAGTCGAACTTGCAAGAGTTGAATGCAGAGACTTAGGTGTTAAAATTTAAATTTTGTTATATATTTAAAAATATGCCTCGGTTTAATAACATCACCATAAGAGAACATTGGATTTTTTAAAAAGAAAAAACAGGAGTCCAAGTGTCTGCCTGAGTATTGCTGGTGTCTGCATTTCACACATGTCTGGGTCTGTCTCCTGTGGAAGAACTTCATTGGGACTTTCCTTGTGTGGGAGACAATTTTCATCCTAGGTTTGGGGAAGGTAGATCTTACATTAAAGGTATCTTACATTCTTGATCATTTAGGCAAAAGATCATTTGGAAGCTAATAATTTTACAGTTATTTAAAAAACAATATATAACTTATAAACTAGGATAAACTTGCCAAGGTTTGAGTTGATGGTTTGAACAATGAAGTTGCTGAAAGGTATCATAAAGCAAAACAGAAACACAAAGATTGGTTCAGAAGGAAAGAACCAATCCTGAGGAGTGAACAAGGAGGCTTAATTGGAATTATGGGATTAACAGGAAGGAGTAAGGAAAGGTATAAGAAAAATAATGATTTAAGAGGAACATAACATAATTTCGTTGAACTACAGGAAGATAAATTTAGATTTTGTTTTCTTGCTGAGTCTAAGTAAAACTACTAGAAAAATACTAAACTTTTTAAATTCCTGAATCCTAAGCCACATAAAACCCCTCAAAGTTTCTGCTTAGATAATTGATTATTTATGATCAGCAGTTAGGGACACTTGTTGCTTTTGCAAAGAACCAGAGTTCAATTCCCATCATCTCTGTCCTGCAGCTCATAACCTACTTGTAGTTTCAGCTCTTGAAGAATTGATGTCCTATTCTGGCCTCTGTGGGCAACCTCACATGCTTGATCATGATAAGAGGAACATGTGTGTGTGTGCGCGCGCGCGCGCACACACACACACACACACACACACACACATACACCTCTCAAAATAAAATTAACAATTGATTATTTACATAGATTGATAAAACTGTGAAATAACAGGTTTCTCTGCAATATGAGGATGTTCTTTAGCCAAACCTACAAAGTCTCGAGGGAAAAGCACTTCAGGCTCTGTAGCCTACATATGCACCAAAACAGTCTGTATTACTGGTGAAGCAGTGAGTCCGGAAAGCTGTGAAAGAAAAATTATGAGCACGGTCATCTAAATATCTTATCTCTGTGTTCTAAATCTCAATGCAATAAAATATTTTAATATATAAAAAATAAAATAAGTGAAAATAATGATTAAATAGTAAATACAGGTTCATGAAAAGATAAGCTGATTCTATTTGTGCCTATACACACACGCCATGTATATGTATATATAATTAGATGCTGCTGCTGTGAGCTTGTAACTGGGTGTTAGTAAGTCTTCTTGGATGACAATGCACATATAACAATGGACAACCTTTGAGCAAACTGCGTCCCAAAACAAAGCATTAAAAAACAAATTCCCCAAAAACCCACTCAACAAAATTTCGGGTTGGGCATATGGGATAAAGCGACTGGTCAACAAAATATGGCAATGGTCTACCGTAAGAGTAGATATGTGATTTGTACAAAAAAAAAATTGTGCTGTAAAATAGAGATTTGTGCTATGATTAAGTTAATGGAACAAGATACGTTTCACATCTGTACTCAAACTATGCAAAAACACAGTGAAAAGTGATCTGTTCACAACTGAAATTCCCTGACCAAAGAAAGTCTTAGGAGGGTACAGGCTAAACCAGAATGATGGCTTCCTGTGAATGAAAACCTTCAAAGGGAGGACAAGAGCAACTTGCAAATCACACTCTCTCCAAATCTCTGGAAAAGTTTGCAGCTTGCAATTCCAAAAACTTCCTTCAGAGGAAAACCAAAACCACTAGGAGACATTGCCCCCCCCTCTGTGTGTGTGTGTGTGTGTGTGTGTGTGTATGTGTGTGTCAATGGAGAAATACAGTTTGAGTTTTACAAAAGGAGGAATAATGATTAGACTTCAAATTTATTCAGTCTGAGATATGACCAGAAAAGAGCATAACCAGAAGAGATTGAAGTAAATTTGCATTATTTCATATTATGTGTTAAATACAAATCTAACAGATGATTAGAAAGTACATGAAGACAAAGAAATCTTAAGACAACATGCATATGAGAAGATAAAAAAAGGCTATGAAAGATGACCATCCATAAAAGAGACATGCAAATCATATATCTGTGTCCATGTTATATGTATGTATGCATTCTTATGCAAAAATTATTGCACCAAAATGTGAAACGCAATAGCTTTTCAATTATTTAGAAAGTAAAAATTCATGTGTATGAAGTTTGGAATATTTTAATAACATGATCGTATACATAATGTAATAGATTTACGTAGAATTGGTACTTTGAAATTAAATGTATATCATCTTTCTGTGGGCTACTACAAAGATAAGTGATGTGCATAACCTCGAAATTCTAACACACTTTCAAAGGAGACCTTTTATAGGGCTCATCTTTTTATTGTATCATACATGCACCAACCCAGGATAGTCTGTGCGCTGTTTTGTCATCCTCCTGTATTTTTCAATTTAGGGTATTTTTTTTTCTTGTTTTTATCTCTCTTAACCAACAACTAACACAAAAATCCTATTTTCCTTCCATGGCTAATGTGAAGATCACCAGGTGTGGCAGCTCCGGCTTCAAGTGTTCACACAGATTTATGCATTAAATTCTGAATTTTTGTCATCATTTCGTTTCTTAAGAGACTACTGCAATAATGCTTCTTCCTTTTCCCTCCACCATCACGTGCCACTCTCCTTCCAAGTCGATGTCTGAACTGAAGACATTTTCTGAGTGGTAACGTGTTTGTTTTCATGCCTACAATCTCTTTATACGTCTGGACAGATGTTACTTACCTGCCCATCTTTTCCTTCGGTCGAAAATGCTGCCATGCATTTAACTATGGATGTTTCTTCATACTTTAGAATTTTAATTTATATAAACTGAATTTTTAAAATGAAGTTAAACAGATCAACCAGATCACCGGAGTATGTCTAGTTGTGCTTCTTTCATTTATGGCTGTTTCTTGACCCTATGGACTATGCATATAGAAAACAAAACATGAATTACTATTGTCTGTTTATGCTAGAAGTTTCCATTTGTTGTTGTTGTTGGTTTTTTTTTTTTTCTATTCCCACATTTCTCAAATGGCACTGGTGTTCAAGCATGCTGTCCACTGCAGTGGTCTGATTTTCTTCATTTGTGATAGTCAGAACACATGGAAATCACAATCACGGCTCCTGATATTCTCCAGCCTGATATAATTGTTATTTATTTTCCTCTTATTTTTATAGCCTACTGAGTCCAATTTGTGCTGCCTATATGCTCACTGCTGTAGAGTCATCTACTGGGGCAAGGAAAACCTGACAATGAGCAGCACCCCCTAAAAGAAAAGCGACCCTCCTTCCTTCAGCAACTCTCAATTGCCAATAGCTCCTTGGTTACTGGTGGGGCCTTGGGAATCCCTATCTGTGCCATGCTAATTTTAAGCTGGTTTTGCTTTGTGTGGGCCTCACGTAGGTGACCACAGCAGCTGTGAGTTCCTGTAAGCAGCAGCTACATCATGTCCAGGGGACAGCTACTCACAGCACTACTGCCCCGTTCTCTGACTTCCACTCTTCTCGCCCCCTTTTCAATTACATTCCGTAACATCAGGAGGAGGTTGATAAAGAGGTCTCATTTAGGGCTAAGCACTCAATCAGTTCTTTAAACTGTGACTAGTATTGAATCGCTGCATTAACCTGTACCCAGTCCCATAAGAAATTTCTCTGACCAGCACAACTCAATGACTAAGAATGTAAATACTTAGAAGGTAATTTGACCACTTGGATAATTAGCAAAACAATAGCAATAGGTTCTCTCCTTGAGCCTCTGACTCTGTCAGCCTTAGCTTTTGATCATGTTTTCAGTACCAGGTATGAATTCCCTACGACAGGGCAAGCCTCAAATCCAATCAAGAGAGCAGTTGGCTATACTAAAAAATAGTCATGCTGCCACTATTGAAACAGTAGAAACATCTTGCCTGATGGATTGGCATTGCAATATTCAGGATCTAGTGTTGGGTAAGACCACTGGTGTCTTCTTTTTCTCCTAGCAGCCTGTATAGCAGACTTTCAATACACTGATAGCCAAGAGGATTTCATGATTAGTTCAAGATCATTTCCTTTATATTCTGCACCCAAAGCATGTGTTGTTGTTGTTTTAGCCATAGGGTTATACCATGCAGTCAATGTGGGTAATCAAGAGCAATGACAATATTCTGTATTGCTTAGGGTACCTCTGGAGTCTTGATTAATAGCTCATAGGAATGTAACCTCTGCTGGACACTGAGATTTTCAGATAGTAACCCAACTATTCTAGGAGCAGCATTGTTCAATCATGCAGGGTACAGATGTTCAAGCTCCAAATGAAGTGTCCAGGTAGGAGCTACATTGGAAAGCAGAGTCTTTCAGCCCAAGTAAAAAGTATAGGAAGTGGATGGTAGAATGCACTTGAGATAAAAGCACACTGAGAAGGTACTATGAGGTAAAGGTTTAGTGAGGATGGAGGCAGTGAGTAAGAAAAAGGAGGGAGAAATGGGGAGCGAGTAACCAAAACTAAAGATGCAAGAACAAATCATATATATATATATATATATATATATATATATATATATATATATATATATATTTTATGGTTCCTTAGAGTTAGCTCTTCTCCTGTGGTAGGTGAGACACCCTACAAAGGTCAGACGGCAGTCCTCCTTAGTTTCCTAGATTTTCATGTGAATTTTGTCACTTTCCAGCTGTGACCAGGAGTGTTATTTAGATCTGTTTGAGGCTTAGCATCCACATCCTTAAGAGAGAGAAATAATTTTATGCATACAGTTCATATATAGGTCAAATGGAATATTTAATGAAAATAAAACACTTAACAAAATAACCTGACCCAAAGCTTGAACCTGATAAACATCAGCCAGTAATAACGATGTCTTTTATATGGGGCCCATGCACCAGAGAATGAAAAGCTTCACAGTTTTGAGCAAGCTACAAAAATCACATTATACTTTTCTTCTGGACTTCCATGTTTTCTCCCTTGTTAGCATGGGCCCTCATTCCTGGAAACAACTAGAATGATGGAGGCCTTGGTAGATACTTGTTCCTTTTCACACACAAACTCACAGCTCAAGCTGCTCATGGCTGCAACCTCTGAGCCTGGCTCAGCTGCCTGACTCCTCTTTCTGAGGAAGAGAAATCCCTATCTTCTGGCCTCCTGCTGCTTCCTAGTCTTGAGCTGATGCACCATTATTTTCTCTTTGCAATAGTTGCACCAGTCATACGTTCAATGCATATCCCATTTGTCTTTCTAAATGAGGGTTGATCCTCATACCCCGTGTCCGGTTTCTTGATTATCTTCTTTAGGTGTATAGATTTCATTATGTTTTTCATATCTTGTAGGTCTATATAAGAAAGTATATTCCATGTTTGTCTTTCTCCTTCTGGGATACTTCACTCAGAATGATCTTTTCTAGATCCCACCGTTTGCCTGCAAATTTCATGATTTCCTTTTTTTTTTTTTTTTGATTGCTGAGTAGTATTCCATTGTGTAAAATATACCACAATTTTTGTATCCATTCCTCCGTTGTTGGACATCTGGGTTGTTTCCAGGTTCTAGCTATTACAAATAAAGCTGCTACAAACATGGTTGAGCAAATGTCCTTATTGTGTACTTGAGCAAATTTTGGGTATATGCCTAGCAGTGGTATAGATGGGTCTTGAGGAAGCACTATTCCTAATTGTCTGAGAAAGCGCCAGATTGACTTCCAAAGTTGTTGTACCAGTTTACATTCCCACCAGCAATGGAGGAGGGTTCCCCTTTCTCCACAACCTCTCCAGCATGTGTTGTCACTTGAGTTTTTCATCTTGGCCATTCTGATGGGTGTAAGGTGAAATCTTAGGGTCGTTTTTATTTGCATTTCCCTAAGACAAATGGGATATGCATTGAATGTATGACAGGAGTCTACCGCAGAAGGCATCTGAAAGACTCTACCTAGCAGTGTTCCAAAGTACATACTAAGACTCATAACCAAACCTTCGGCAGAGTTCAGGGAATCATATGAAAGAAGGGGAGTTTGATGTGGAAAGGATAGAAGCTCCACAAGGACTAAACATATCTGGGCACAGGGTCTTTTCTGAGATGGACACTCAACCAAAGACCATGAGTCGATAAAACCTAGAACCTCTGCTCAGATGTGACCCGTGATAGCTCAGTAACCAATTGGTTTCCCATAGTAAGGGGAACAAGGACTATTTCTAACAGGAACTCAGTGACTGGCTCTTTGACCTCCCCACCCCACAAGGGAGGAGCAGTCCTGGTAGGCCACAGAGGAGGACTTTGTAGCCAGTCCTGAAGATACCTGACAAAACGGAGTCATATGAAAGGGGAGGAGGTCCTCCCCTATCAGTGGACTTGGAAAGGGGCAGGGAGGAGATGAGGGAGGGAGGGTGGGATTGGGGAGGGAATGAGGGAACGGGATACAAGTGGGATACAGAATTAACAAGATGTAACTAATAAGAAAAATAAAATTAAAAAATAAATAAATAAAACTAAAAAAAAATAATTGCACCAGAAATTTTGTGACTTGCAGGTCACCTTTAACCAATAGATTGCAATAAGTCAGAGCCCTCTGGAGCAGCTCCCTATCCTGAGATTGCCCACGCACTATGATGGCAGTGATTTCTCCACTGAAGAAAGTATCATTAAGCTCATCATGACCTTAGGCTTCTGAGCTGACAGTCAGCCACAGACATATACAGTGAGGTGATACACAGTTGTGGGGGAAGTATGTGAATTCTCCAGTGGCTACCAGTCACTGGAAAGTGCTGGGAGCCACACAGCTAAAGAGGACTAGAGAAGGTCCTAGCTTTACCAGACAATCCTCTATTTCTCATGGGGCGCTGTGGCTCACCAGCATGCCTTGGTCTGTAGAGCACGCACTGTGATGAACAGGGAAAGAAAATGTCATCAGGATAGGCACTATGAGTCTCTCTTTACCTCTCATCTGCCTCATTCAAGCCGAACTCTGTTCTTTGCCTCACACATTCTTGAGAAAACAGTTTCAGGCATATATCCAATAAAGTCCATTCTGTGTTCTTGCTTTTCCTTTCTTTCTGAAAAGTAAGCAATTTACATATAAAGTTATATGTATTTATTTTACACAACACGCAGTTTGGAAGTATAATCACTCTGTGGATGAAGGGAACACTCCAGCAGCCATTATGAAAAAGAAACAATTGAGCTGCCATATGAGGCCAGCTGTCTCACTACTGGGTATGTATCCAAAGGAAATAAAATCAAAATGTTTAAGGGACAGCTGTACCCTCATGTTTACTGCAGTGGTTTCACAGTAGCTAGTGTATGCAGTCAGTATGTGTCCACCAATATGTGAAGAGGTTGTGATACGTGGCATATGCGTGGGCAATGGACTGCTATGCACCCATCAAAAATATTAAAATCTAGTTTTTCACCACATGCCTGTTCTCAAAGACATCAAATTAGGGGAAGTAAGCCAAGCATAAGAAGACAGGTGTTATTCCTCTATCTCTGAAATATTTTTTTTCACCATCTTTTCTTCCCCACCTCATGTCATAATGCAGTCTCTGTGATTAATCTCTTTGCTCATGCTTCCAGCAGTTTGCTTTCTCTTTTATTTTTCACATATCCTTTCCATTCACCATTTGCAGTGTCTACCATTGACTTCTTCATACATGAACATGTATATGAATGTATTATGTTTTATTTTAATAAAGTATAATTATATAATTTCCCCCTTCTTTGCTCTATCTAATTGCTCCCATCACCCACTCTTTCTCAAATTAATGACCTCTTATCCGTTCATTATATATATTTATATTCACATATAAATATATATATATATATATATATATATATATATATATACAATATAAACACAACCTACTGAGTCCATTTTGTAGAGTTCGCGTGTTTATGGCTCACCAATGGAAGAGGCTAATTCTGTTCTGTGTTTTTTTTCCCGGGGGTAGGGTTCCTGAGATTTCCCCATTCCACATCAGTACATGTATTGGTGTCACCTTTGTCCAGGTTTTTAGGAAGTCATACTGTTGAGGTATCATGGGAGTAGCTTCCCTGGCATTTCTAGGAGACACAGTCTCGCAATAGACTTCCTGTCCTCTGACTCTGCCTTTCTGTTCTTTCTTCTGGGGTATTCCCTGAGTCTTAGGTGTAGGAGTTGTGTTGTAGGTAAATCTTTTGTCAAAATGTGTATGTGTAGTCAAAATGGTCAACTGATTGAGGTGTATACAGCCTCACCAGAATTCTATTTTTTAATATTGCTGAACATATCTATATTCCTTATGCCTATCTGAAAACTTAAATTTAAATTCTGAAGCCCCCTTGAAGTCTAAGTACGTTGTGAAGATTTTTCTCGATTGTTATAAAAGATATAATTTTACCTTATTGGGAACCCCATGAACATACTCATAGCCTCCACAAATTTTTGATGGCATTAAAAACGTGTCTATGGGTAGACACGGAACTGTGATTATTTTTACATCTTGAGCACTATAAAGGATATATCAAATATGTACTGGCATATATGTTTTTTTTTATATTTCTGCATTCGTAGGACTAGCACATAAAAAACACAGATCATTCATTTATTATAAAAAAAAAAACAAAGCCAATGACAATGAGATACCTACCAGAACAGCAATACCAGGAAGCCGACACTAGCATTTGCAGAAGAGCTTGAGCTTTTCCTAATGGAAATGTAAAATAGCACAGCCTGAAAAACAGCCTGTCAAGTTTTTATGAAGAAAACACACTTATCATAAGACATAGAAATTCTCTTCAAAGTATTTGCCAAAAATAGATGAAAACATGTGTTTACTGAAACTACAAAACAGTCCTTTCACTGTGCCACGCACCTGTTATCCCAGTACAGGGGAGGAAGACAGAATAGTAAAGGTCAAGACAGCCTAAGCTGCCTAGAGAGCACCTCACAAACAAGCAAACCAATGACAACAGCAAAATCCATGAAAAAAATAATGTTACAGTAGGTTTATTAGTGATTTTGCTAAAATCTGGAATAAAAAAGGAATGCAGATGTCTTTCAACAGCAAAGTTGCACACTCTGGTACATCTACTCAAAGGAATTCTCTTTAGCAGAGAAGTCAAACTATCTAATACCAATAGAAACTGGATGAGTCTTAGGACACATGCTGGATGTCTTAGGTAGTGTTCCCATTGCTGTGAGGAGACACCATGACCGTGGTGATTCTTATAAAAGAAAACATCAAATTGAGGCTGGCTTCCAGTTTTAGAAGTTGAGTCCATTACCTTGGTGACAAGAAGTATGGTGTGAAGGCAGACATGGTACTAGAGGATCTGCAAGCATTAGAATGAGACTGTGAGCCACACTGGGCATAGCTTGAGCATAGGAGACCTCAAAGACCCAACAGTGACACACTTCCTCCAATAAGACCACACCTGCCCCAGCAAGGCCATGGCTTCCAAGAGCACACTCCCTATGGGTCAAGCATTCATACACACGGGTCTATTCTAACCATCACACAGAGTGAAAGACTTACACTCAAATGACTTCATACTTTGTCATTCACTGCCATGGCATTCTGAGAATGACAACAACTGCAGAGAGAGAACACAGACCAGAATTTGCCAAGAGGTGAGTGTGCAGTTAGAGTTTGAGGCATTGTTACCATTACACGGCAGTTTGTGAAATGGTAGGATGCCTCTGCATTTGCTAAAAGTCACAGAGATGCACCATCTATAGCTTTTCTGTATGTAATACTCTACTTCATTTAATAAGAAGGTCATGCAGGAAGAAGGGGCATTTTGGACACAGTACGAGCTCTTCCTCATCACCAGTGTTCCAAGGAGAATCACCATGTTAGTTCCACACACCCAGCTCCTCCTATAGCACTTGGGATGGCAAAGCCAATCGCTTACTCCCAGCCTCTTCAGAAGTTCAGTGTCAGAAGCTAAAGGCCCAAATTGTTTTGCAGTCATGGGGTTAACTGAAGGGAGTAGCCCAGAGTCACTGATCAATTCAGTCTAGAACATGAATCCGACTATTTGACTGACATAAATTTTATTGGGCTTTTTTAATATTAACTGACCCAGTAGACCAATGACTAGGTTTCAATAAAAGTTATGCCTGTCAAAAGGATGACATTATTTAATTTTAAAACAGAATTAATCAGCCTTCCCTTGGACTCTTTCTTCCCCCATGTACATTACTTCATTACTATATTTAATAAAATGTGTTTTAATTATTTGTTTCTATCTAAGTCTTCTCCACAAGGACTTAGGGTTCTTGGGGTCAGGGACTTCAGCTTACTTGTATTTTCACTGCAAGTGTGCAGAATGATGAGTGCCTGATGACTTCGTTGAATGATGATTGGATGAACACAGCAGTGATGTGCATGGCTCATCACTTTCGTCCTTCTTCTATGCATTGTCCTCCATGTAACTTTTTACCTATTGAAAAAGGCCCACTCTCCCTCAGCACTGCAGCTCCATGTTGTGTGCCAGACACAATTTCCTTTATGAAACATCCACTCAGCCACACCTTGTCAGATGGATGTACACCCATGGTTTCCAGTCAGACTCCTTGCTCCATCTTTTTGAATGTAACCATTCCTTGCTCTTCCTACATCACTGATCTCATGTCTCACCACTCAGTGCTGATCCAATTCATTGCTGACTCCTGGTTTTCTTTCAGTGTACTATACATGTTTAGCTGCGTCTAGCTTAGAGTGCTCATCACTGTGATCTCCCCATTATTCTCAGGGGATCTTTGCAAACATGGTCTTTCCTGGGAGAGGTCTTTCTTCACTTACAATTTCACTTTACTCTTTATCACCTCTGATTGTCACCTCTGAAGGGCATTCATCTTAATGAGATGTTGGCATGGTCCAGGGTATGCTATATAACAATCCTGTCCCCTCTCTTGGGGCATGTACTGTGAAGGAAGAGGGATGCCACCTGTCCCTAGTTTTCCTGTAATCACAATCTATCAATGGAAAATTATTTGCTGATGGAGAAGTTTATAAATCAATCCCTGGATGACAGATGTTTTTTCCTGAAGCATGAGGACAGTCATTAGTTTTCTAACCGAAAACGCAATCAGCCTTATCCACGGGGATCCTGTCCAGTCTTTATTATGCCAAGATGTGTGATGGACACATGTCTTTAAATGCTGTGTTTCCAACTTCATTGGAAATGGAACAGAGAATCCAATACATTATCCAGCAGTGGCATACTTTATAACCCTGATAGCTATGCCTGATGGATACAGCCTCCAGTTCCCAGTAGAAAGTAAATAGAAGTAACTTCTTTTTTGTTCATTTGTTTTACTTTGTTTTGTTTGTTTGTTGGTTGGTTGGAGGTTTTCTGAGACAGGGTTTCACTGTTTAGCCTTGGCTGTCCTGGATTTGCTTTGTAGAAGGCTGGACTGGAACTCAAAAGGATCCTCCTGCCTCTGCCTCCCCACGTGCTGGGATTAAGGGAATGTGCCATCACACTGGCTGTTTTGTTTTATTTTTACTTCCAGGGCACAGTATCTTTGTTGCCTTTAGAAATGGCTGTGTAGACTCTTGCTTCATTGTGCCTGTCTTGAAGGCTTAGTGACAATTAGACTCAGGAGCAAACTGAGCAAACTGTCTTCTAGTTATAACTGGTAATCTGCCTTTAGGAGGACTCTCTCCTACATATAGGTAGCAATAGTATCATTAAACATTAAGAATCAAAACAGACCTTAAAAAGTTATACTCAGTATTTAAACAAGAGCCACAGGCACATTTAACCTAAACTATATCTATACCTAGGTAAATTAGGGAGTATAGGCTCTCTCTAGAGCCAAAGCCACACTGAGTAGGTGACCAGGTATTGGATGTTTTCCAAGAGTTTGTGGACACTGGCAGGATACTTAATCTCTAGTATTTGTTTCTATCACCAGGGCTGCTCTCCAAGGCTGGTGGGGTGGATACAAAGAACTTTACATGGTGACCTCACATACTAGGTACTTAGCTCCTGGTGTAGCCTCCTAAAGGTAATTGTAAGTAGAGGAGTGAAAAGATTCATATTCTCTCTCTCTCTCTCTCTCTTTCTCTCTCTGTCTAACTATTTTTTTCCCAGATAGCAACACCAGCCCTGCCCAATCCTTTGAGGAATTAATTACTGAGAATTACAAAATACGGTTTTGGCTCCACATCACACCTACCCTAGTCTTTCCCCAGATGTTTAGGATGGCAGGGTATATGTAGGACTGGACCTTTTTTTTTTTTTTTAACCACATCTGCCAACAACTGGCATTCCAGCCAGCACTGCAGCTTTGCAGTTGGGAGGCATCCTTTGCACAGCTCTTCGGGAAGTAAACAAATTCCATCCACTCTGACTTCCCTCTGGTCTCCATCTGGGGACTCACACCCACACCCCAGAATATCCTGTTTTAACCCTGTGTCAATTGACAGAGTGAAACAGCTAAGAAGGAGACTGTTGATGGCAGTGACAGAGGCCAAGCTTGAAACTTGAAACTGTGGCTCAAGAAATCCAACTCTGGAAAGCTCGTGGTAGCGGTTAGTCTTTCTCAAGGGAAGGATATATGTACCATTTCCACTCACAGCCAACATGATGCTTCTTAACCTGTTGGAAAATGGTTCCAGGTTACAAACACTGCCTGCAGGAGTCTATAGTGTTGAAAAAGAAGGCAATTTATTCAATTTGACCCTAGCCCTTCCATACAGATTAATGATAAAGATGTTCACAGAAGTCTGCGTGTTAAAGAGCTCACCAAAAAGGCTCCGGTTGAGCCTTGTCAATGATGGAGAGCATCTCCTGTTTTCCTCACCACCACTCACACACATAATTGTAACGAAAGAGAATTCAATTGTGTGAACAAGCCTGTAGAACCTGCATCTTGGGGATTACAGTTCTTACTTCACCTCGGTTCACTCTTCCTCTCAAACTTCTTCTTCAGCTGATGCTCCTCAGTTCAAAGACTGGCTTCCCCTGGTCCTGGATTAAGCCAAGAGAAATCTTTGGCCCATCTGCACCTACTGAACCCTTATGTGCCTATGTCGCAGAGACAGTGCACACTCACCACGTCTTATCTAAAGGAGCTGTCATGTCCTCAGGGACTCTTTGTTGAAGACACCTATGCTCACCCTCATGCCTTCACATGCTTTATGATCTCTCTGGTGGACCTGGGAGCTTGCCTAATGATGGAAGCAGAATGAAAGGCCTTGGAATTAAAAAGGATCATAGGACCACATTATGTACACACACACACACACACACACACACACACACACACCAGGTTTAGAAGTGGCAGCAGATACCTGAGTTTATAGCTTAGTACAGTAGGCCTCCAGTCTTTTAATCACATGTGACAGCTGAGATAACTTTAGCAGCTCCAACTCATAAAGACTTCCACTTTTTGGATTCTTTTAGCCTTTTCTTCATGGTTGCAAGATGACTGGTGAAGTTTCAGTTATTGTACCTTGTTTAATGGTAAGACAAAAATGAAATATGTGAATATTATCAAGATACATCTTATATATGCATGAAAATCTCGGAGTATAAATAAAATTTCACATTTTACAAAATGAGATGCTTTCAGTTATGTTTGTTCTCATATCAGAAAGGCAAGCATTTTGGCAACTTTGATAATTCTATGATCACATGACTTCAATTTATATAGTGTTGTTCAAAGCTGGTTATCATGGGTACTTCTGCTTGGACTAGAAGTTGCCAAAGATTGAAAAGGAATTTTGTTACAGTCATTGGCTGCTGTTTCCCAACCTCAGCACCATTATCATTTAAGACTGGAAAATTCTTTGGTACTGAAAGATTTCCTGTAGATTATATGGTTTTTAGAAACATCCCTCGGCTTCAGTCAAGTGTCCATAATATTCACCTCCCGATTTGACAACCCAAGTTGTCACCCAATATTGTTCAGTGAGCCTTGGTGCAATGGAATTGCTCTTGAATGAGAACACGACATTAAAACAATATTACCCGTTATAAGTACCCAAGCATTAGATACTTGACTGCCATACAGAAAAGACAGATGCCAAAGACAGTAGAACAAGGGACTCCAAGGACCTCTATGTGTGCCATACCTATACAGTTAGCACCCAAGTCCGTGTCCGTATGTGACTGACTCTGAGGTAAATGATTTGAGAAAATGGGAATGTATGAGCAGCACTTGCCTCCAAGACTGATTCTCTCCGTACGAGTACAATATGAGCTGTTTAGCTCAATTCAGTTCCCATCAGTAAAACTAAGTACAGATCCATGCAAAGTGCAACAGACTAAACTGTTAAAACTTCATAGCAAAGAGACAAACTTGAGCTATAAGGCAAGTCATCAAAATGCAAGGTGCCCACGCCAGAGTGAAGGTGTATGAAGAATCAAAAGAGATCCAGAAACCCCAGAAGTATAAGAACCAGAGGGGATAAAAGACTGTCAGTGACGTATTAGGACTGCCACATAGAAACTTAGTAAGGCTGATGACAGCACAAACACAGACTCCTCCAGGCTGGAGTGACATTCAGTCGATAATCAGGATAATCAATGATAACAAGCATTGTAATGATCTTAACGGATGAGGTGGGAAGAGCTGACGGTTAGTCTCACTTTGAAATCTATATTTGAACACGAAGTGGCACCTTGCCCGAGGAATTAAGGGTCACAAGACAAAGCTATTCCTTGTATCCACCCTCACAGGCTGCTAGTGGCTTAGAAGAGAATGAGCCTCCCCAGGGTTTACCATTAGTTAGGCCTGAACATTGGTAAATAGGAAAACATTTTACAAGCCTGATTCTGGGATCTGAGCCGTTTCATGACTCAGGATTGTCTGAGGGGAGATTATGAAATCCGATATCAGAATGTTATTATCCAGTGGGTGTTTCCAAGGGAATTAAAGGATAATTCAGAACAAGACAATAAAAAGTGAACTGGATAGATTAGAGAAATCATGCTTATCCACATTGTTCTTGGCGAAGGATTTCTTCAATCCTTTGTGATATATGTTTGAAGTAAACACTGGAGTATAATGATAATACATAATTACAATTATGGGCAATACAATTTCATAGTATAATTATGGTAGGTATACTAAGATATTATATTTATTATAATTATAAGTTTCAAATAAATTTTCTGGTTTAAGTAGCATAGGAATATGTGCAGTAAAATACCAAAACATACATCACACTGTTTATAGTTTCAGATTACACACTTGTGTCTCTCATTAGACTGTACTTTCTACAAAAAAAATGATTATATGTGCTAATTAATTGACTAATTTATTTATGCATGTAGGTGCCAAATATCATGCTGGGTTCTGAGGATATAAAACCAAAAATTCATAGTGCAAAACTGACCATTATTATTGCCTTAGATTTATTTTTTATTTTTTATTTTTATTAGTTACAGTTTATTCACTTTGTATCCCCCCAGTAGCTCCTTCCCTCCTCCCCTCCCAATCCCACCCTCCCTTTTCCCATCTCCACCCATGTCCCTCCCCAAGTCCACTGATGAGGGAAGTCCTCTTCCCCTTCCCTCTGATCCTAGTCTATCAGATCTCATCAAGAGTGGCTACATTGTCTTCCTCTGTGGCCTGGTAAAGCTGCTTCCCCCTCAGGGAGGGGAGGCGGTGATCAAAGAGCAGGCCAATCAGTTCCTGTCAGAGACAGTCCCTGTTCCCATTACTATGAAACCCACTTGGACACTGAACTACCATGGGCTATATCTGTGCAGGGGTTCTAGGTTATCTCCATGAATGGTCCTTGGTTGGATTATCAGTCTCAGAAAAGACCCCTGTGCCCAGATTTTTTGGTTCTGTTGCTCTCCTTGTGGAGCTCCTGTCCTCTCCAGGTCTTACTATCTCCCACTTCTTTCATAAGATTCCTTGAACTCTGCCCAAAGTTTGGCTCTAAGTCTCAGCATCTTTTTTGGTAGTCTGCAGGGCAGAGCCTTTCAGAGGTCTTCTGTGGTAGGCTCCTGTCCTGTTCCCTGTTTTCTCCCTCTTCTGATGTCCATGCTCTTTGCCTTTCTGAATGGGGATTGAGCGTCTTAGCCAGAGTCCTCCTTCTTGATTAGTTTCTTTAGGTGTAGAGTTTTAGTATGTTTATCCTATATTATATGTCTAATATCCACTTATAAGTGAGTATATACCCTGTGTGTCTTTCTGCTTCTGGGATAGCTCACTCAGGATGATCTTTCCAGTTCCCACCATTTACCTGCAAATTTCATGATTTCCTTCTTTTTTATTGCTGAGTAATATTCCATTGTGTAGATGTACCACAATTTCTGTATCCATGCCTCAACTGAGGGGCATCTGGGTTGTTTCCAGCTTCTGGCTATTACAAATAAACCTGCTACAAACATGGTTGAGCAAATGTCCTTGTTGTATACTTCCTAACTGTCTGAGAAAGCACCAGATTGATTTCCAAAGTGGTTGTACAAGTCAGAGACGCGTAATATTTCAGCCTACAGATGAATGAAAGAGATAATTGGTTGCATGTCTGTGACTGAGTGATTTCATTTAAAGGAGAAAAAACTTGAGGCAATGAAGAAAATGAGCATCCTGCCTGTCATATGTGTGTGGGGTGAAGATGGTCAGTCCTTCAGGGGAAAGCCATGGAGCAGGACAGAGATGGAAGGTGGGATAACACGGAAGAAGGAACAATCCTGCCCATGGCTTTCAACACAGATCTTTCAATGACCCTCCAGCTCTGTCTCATCCTAACACATGGAGCAGAAAGCAAGTTGTGACTCCACTACACTCTCTGCTGTGAGAAATAGTACCCATCTGTGTAGGATGAAAATTTACGAAGACATCAAGTATGTCTGTGCATATTTACATCCTACCAACACAAAATGTAAACAATAGATGTAACCAGATCTCCTGGGTACTTGTTGAGGTTAAGGCTTCTGCCCTTATCAAGAGCTGAGCAGACAAAATCAAAACACAAGTATGACCATTCTCATTGAAACACTACAGTGAAGATACTGTCATTTTTCCATTACATGGTTTTGGCTCCTTTGTCAAAAATCAAGTGACCATAGGTATGTGGGTTTATTTCTGGATCTTTGATTAGAGTTCACTGATCAACCAGTCTATTTCCTCACCAGTACCATGTAAGTTCTATTACTGTTGCTCTGTAATATAGCTTGAAGTCAAGGATGGAGATATCTCTAGTAGTTCTTTTATCATATAGGATTGTTTTAGCGATTCTGGATTTTTATTTTTCCATATAAAGTTAAGAATTGTTCTTTCAAGATCTGTAAAGAATTGTGTTGATGTTTTGATGGGAATTGCTTTGGTAAGATGGCCATTTTTACTGCGTTAATACTACTAATGCATGAGCATGGGACATTTTTCCTCTGAGAGGCTCTACCCAGCAGTGCCTCAAAACAGATGCTAAGACTCACAGCCAAACATTGGGCGATACTTAGGCAGTCTTGTGAAAAAGTGGGAGGAAAGATAAAAGGACCTAGAGGTGACAGGAGCTCTACAAGAAGACCAACAGAGCCAACTAACAAGGACCCAGAGGGCCTTTCTGAGACTGAAGCATCAACCAAAGACCATTCACAAACTGGACCTAGGTCCCCTACAAAGGTGTAGCAGACTGGCAGCTTAGGCTTTATATGAGTCCTCTAGTAAGGAAAGTGGAGACTACACAGGACATGGTCTCACTTGACAGCTTTTTTATTATTTCTGGCTGGCAGAACTGTCTTGCCAGGCCACAGGGGAAGAGAACAGGCTTAGTCCTCATGCAACTTGATGAGATGGGGTAGATGGGAACAGGAGCTCACCTTTTCTGAGGAAAATGAAATAAAGTGGGAGAAAGAGTGGTGCTGGGAGGGGAGGAGGGAGGGGCTATAACAAGTATGTAAAGTGAACAAAAGATCATGATGGAAATAGAAAAAATAAATAAAAATAAAACTACAGTGAGACACAGCATTTAAAAGCACAGACTCAAAAGCTAGATGACCTGCATTCGAGCCAGAGCTCACCTGTGTACCAGTCAACAAGGTCATAGGTCTCAGTTTCCCCATCTGTAAAATGGATTAACTGAAATTCCACCTTCATTACTGATGATTAAATGAGTAAATATAAATAAAATGCTTAAAAATTTTTCTGGCATGAAGAAACGGTATAGAGTGTCTATAAAAGGAGCTACCATTGGCTTCCTGTCCATATGTGTCTGAGCAAATGTGTGAACATGCATCCACTTCTTGATCCTAAGAGATTTTAGCATATTCTGCCCTTGAGTCTGTTTCCTGCCCTATATCTGAAATCTATCCCGAGAACAAATTCTACAATGGAGAAACCAGAGACACAAGCTCCCAGTTTCCTCTGTATACACAGAGCAGACATCAACTTTAATGCTCCTTCACTGGAGGGCCTTTAAGTTTCTGAACTTTAACAGTGAGAGACAATCACTTTGAGAAATGATCAAGTGAAATAATAAAGAGAACAGTGGTCCATGTGGGTCCTCCCAAATTGGGCCAAACTTAGGACTTCTAATCTTAGATGCTGTCTGAGACCAGGCATCCAATACCCTTTCTTCAGGCATCTCTGACCCCACCCTCCCATGTGGACCACTATCATCATGCAGGGGTCTTGATAGACATAGTTTGGATTTTCTCATTCTGCTCTAGAAAGTAAGGCTAAGGGTGTTAGAAGCTTCTAGAACCCCACTTCTCCTCCTCTCCAGTAGACTAACAAGAAGGTCTCATTCACTCTACTACAATCCTGGTGTCCTTCCCATATTATTCCTGGCACATCTTGTGCTTTGTAACAACATGAAACATCCCCAAAAGACCTCGGGTTATGTTTATTTGACTTTCTTTTAAAAAATAAAAAGAAGAAAGCCAGAAAAGGAGCAAGTCTGAAAACAGGATTATTTTCCAGACTGAGTTGAAGGAGGCAGTCTGTGGTGAAGCCAGAGATGGACAGGGCTGGCTTCCAGCTGGAACACACAGGCGATGGCTTCTCTCTGTGACTATAGGAACATTGACTGATTGGTCTGGTGTTGGGCTTGGAGCTTCTCCTCTTCCTTTCACAGAAAATGCAGGGGTTTTCTGGGACTTTGAGAACTCCCAGAGCTGTGTGGGTTTGGTGATTTTCCTGGCCTGTTTGAATGTACATTCTCCAGGGACTTTCTGAAGCCAGAGAGAATGATTGAAGTAAAAGTTGCTTTAATTTTAAAAGAAAACATTAGACTGTAATGAGTTTTTAAAGAGTCTTTCTATGTAGTTCAGGCTGACCTCAAGTTTGTAATCCCGTCTCACCTTCTGAGTACCACAACTCCAGGATAAGCCGTCCCATCTCCCACCTGACTCAGATAGTGATGGCTTCTAGGCTTCGAGAAGTAAAGGGAGAATGAGGAAATGGCTCTTATTTTACCAGCTGTTGATGCCAGTCTGTAGGGAAAACTTGCTTATAAGAACAAGTGAGAAATCAGGTTTCCTGGGGACCACAGAGTAGGCAATTATGTCCTTGGAACAGGTCTAAGATGCTCACACACACACAAAAAAAAAATTAAATTATTTTAACTAGCAAGCATTAGATTTTTAGCTCCTTCAACATAATTCAACACGTGGGATTTCACGTGGAGGTAGATAAAGGAACTATTGAGGAGGATAGTGATGTGATCAATATTCAGAAGAAAAATTTAAGACACATAGGCCTGTCTAGTAAACAGGGTAAATTCTTTCAGCCAAGTATCCCCAGTGATGAGTTACTGGTTCTGAAAACCAAACATATTTGGGTCACATGATAAAACAGAATCAGAGTCCATCAGTTCTGAGAGAGGAAGACATTGTGAGCCAGCAATGGAGACTTTAAATATGAGGTTAAAGCCACATGTGGATTGCATGAAGCCAAACCATGTAAATAGAGGCTCAACTTACTGAAACTACTAAGTACTAAATCCAAGCCTGCAGGCCTCTGATGAACCAGAGTGTTCTGGTCTCTCATTGGAAGCTCCCCCTGTCCTCATCTACAATGTGGTGTTGGAATCTGGAGATATGGAACACAGGATTTGGTTGACTTTTGTGCACAACAGTCCATTCTCAAACTGCTATAGCTATAAACATGACTCTCTGGCTGGGAGGTTCTTCTGGCTAAGTGGTCTAGAGTGGCCTTCTCACACATCTAATCGGTCAACTCAGAGTAAGCTGAAGAAGCTGAAGTGCCTAAGTTAGCTGTGTGCCTTTCATTGTCTAATGGGCTAACCACCAACACGTAATGTTGGTCTTTAAGTTCTTGAGAATGTCTCCAGAGGGCCATCTCAGTGTGTACTCACTTTCTGAGCATCAGCTTGGATATCATTGGTCAAAGAGAATCATAAGGACAATTTAGAGATAATGCAGGAAGGTGAAGAACTGCCAAGGCCATGGCCAAAGAGAAGAAAATAGCATGAGTCTATCTGTCCAATAAAACACCAAGGCATCCCCATTTCCTCCTGGTTGTTTGTTCCTTATAGAAACCCCTGCATCCATCCACAATGACTGGCTGGAAAGAACTCACTGGAAGGGCTTCTACTCTATATGTATGACAGACATTCAGACATTTTGTGTCTAGAATCAATGGGGTTGTCTCAGATGTCTGAGGTTGAAGCACATTAGGTAGGTTGGCATGTTCTACACACTTGCCATTAAAAAAGCAGTAATGCACCAAGTCTACAGAAAAATCAGAGGCACGACACTGCATTTACTTTCCACAGTTAACTGCTGAAGCCACTACTTTTCCAAAAAGACTTTTTTTTTTTCTGGAGTCTTTTGTTCTTTTGATTGAAACTTAATCAGCTTCTTGTTTGACAAAAATGACAAGCTGCATGAAGGGGGAAACAAGAGTTTGGGTTCTGCTAATCCTAATTCCTATCAAACATCAGAAGAAAATAAGCACTTTCTACATAATGTCCTTCACTTTGTGTTTTAGACACAAATTTATCACTTAAAGAAAGAGCAGGCAAAAACACCCTGTTTAGACTTTTAGAAAAGAAAAAGGAACAGGGAGGCAGTTAACTCCTTCTCTCTGGGGATTTTTGCATTAAGTATCTTAAAAAAAAAAAAAAAAGACTATCTTGAGTTTGCTAGGATAGAAACACAAGGAAGTAAAAGTTGGGCAATTGCTTCCAGGTGATGAGTTCTGACATTCGTCTGCCCAGGGCAGAGAGCCTCCACTTTGGAGCTGCAGTTCACTGGGTCCAGTGTCTCACTCAGACTTTGAATCCTGAGTGTACACATTCATGCCGAATTTCATGAAGATAGCCAGTATTTCCAATTCTTTTCCCAGGAGAGTATTCAGTCTGGATGTGGTCACAAACAGGGAGACCTTGGGCAGATTAAATCTGTTCTCTTTCCTCTGTCTCTGCATCTATGTACCTTCTCTCTTTGAAGAGAAATGGGAAGATTTAGAATGGAGCATTAGTATTGATACTCATAGCAGGAAACCAGTACTTAACAAGTACTTAGAAACTTATGTTTTTATGTCATGTTTTTATCTTTTTTTCTGTCTGTCTGAAGGAAAGAAAGAAAAAAAGAAGAAAGAAAGAAGAAAGAAAGAAAGAGGAAGGAAGAAAGAAAGACATTGATTTCCAACAGACTAGTTTACCACCTATGAAGAAAAAAGGATATGCTTTGTGTCTGTATAATTAACATATGACAGATACTCAAGGGAAAGACCACTTTCATAGAGATTTATGGCTTTGTCATGGAGTAGGCATCCAGCTCCATCGAAGTGAGTGATACAGCTGGGAAACCTTATCTTTCCCCCATGCTACAGCTAGTAGGTACAGAACTTGACTTTGAGCCCTAGAAACATGGATTTCAGAACCCATGCGATTTCCCATTAAACAATTAAACTTTGCTAATATAAACTCATTTATTCACTGACTCATTAGCATTTCAAAACTATTTCTTGATGGTCTATGGATGTAAAGTGCAATGACAAAAGTAAGCATTAGGGTAAAACTGGTAAGATTCACAGATTCAAAATTAATACTAAAGTATTTTTCAAACAATATATTATGATCATGTGTTCCTCTTCCCCAACTCCTCCTTGGTCCTTTTCACCTCCCTTTCCATCCAGCCTCATGTTCTTTCTCTCAAAACCAAAAAAACCAAAAAAACAAAAAACAAAAAACAAAAGACCCTGACAATGCAGCCACTTCTGATGAGAACTGATAGACTAAGATCAGAAAGAAGGAGAGGAGGACCTCCCCTATCACTGGACTTGGGGAGGGGCATGCATGCAGAAAGGGGGGGAGGGGGGACTGGGAAGAGAGGAGGGAGGGGCTTATGGGGGGATACAAAAGGAATAAAATGTAATTAATAAAAGTTAAATAAAAAATTTAAAAAAAGACCCAACAAACCAACAAACCCTCAAATAAAAATCAAAACACAGCAACAACCACAAAAAACATATAAGAAATAAAAGTGACAAAGCAAAACAATGCACAAAAATTAAAACAAAACAAAACATGGAGTGTTGGCCAGCTATGCCTGGACCTGGAACCTGCTCTGGGGTGTGGTTGATAAACTCCGTGATATACCACTGGATAAAACTGCTTTTTCCCCTTATCAATAGATATCAATTGCAAACAGCTCCTTGGTTAGAGGTAGGATGCCATGTCCACTTCCTGCTCTCAGACCCAGTCTGGTTTGAACCTGGACAGCCCTTGGGCATTCTGCTTCAGTTCCTATGAGTTCATAGTTCAAATGTGCATCAGTCTTGTGTCTGGAAGGCAGTGCTTCCTTGGAACCATCCATCACCTCTGGCTCTTACAATTTTTTCAACTCCTCTTCCAGATATCATGCAACTAGGGGAAAAACCTACTACTATTACTCTGCTAAAGGAATATAGCAATCAATGTCTCCGAAAGACATACTGCTATACCCATAGACCAATGTGTCAATCAGCCCTCATCATGAAACCTTCTTCTTGGAGTAGATGTGGATTAACATAGAGACCCACAAAAGGACACTATGCAGAGAGTGCAAGACTTTGGAATACCCAGTTCTAAATGGATGCTTTCATCAAAGCCCCTTCCTCAAGACTCAATATCACAGATTAAAAAAAATGTAATGGATTTTGTTTGGGAAAATAATGGAGAGCTGGATTCAAGTCTTAGACTCACTGTTCCTAAGGGGAACCATTTTGTATGTTACTTGTACTCTGTGTGGGTTGTGGTTTTCACTTTGCTTAACAGGATGGTGAGGGTATATCTACAAATCTACCTCATAACAGTGTGACAGCCCAATAAAACACACACAGCAAAGGACCGAAACCACAGGCCAGTACTAATACATGAGAAGCTGAGTCTCAGTGAATGTTCCTGAAGTTATCTGAGAGAAAAGGGAGATCCCTATGCACAGACATATTTCCAGGGGGTCTGAAAGGAAACAGATATAAATCTGAGAACAAAAGGCAAAGAAGAAGTGGGTAACCCAAGGCTGTCAGCAAGCACTTAAGACAATGACTAGCAACTGAGGTAGGTCATCTGGGTTTGAGGCAATTCACAATTAAATCTTAACCCTGAAACACATAGTTAGGAGGCCATGACCAAAAGGCTGCTCGACTTCCTTGTCTGACTCAGAGAAGTGAAAATGTCTCTTTCTAAAGCAATATGAAAGTCAAACTAAATCATGTGTGTGAATACCATGTTGTTGCTGATACACCTATATGATGTAATATCAATAAATTGTGGTTAATATATTAAGTGACAGAAAATTCAGAAGAAAATTGGTCATCCTTTATACAGATCTGAAGTTTCCATCATGGCCCACCAATCTTCTGGTTGCTGCCACCAAGGCTGGTTTGCCCCACATTAGTATAGGCCTTGGGGCTGTCTCTATTTTAAGGGATCTGTTCACTGCCCTTAAAAATAGCCAGTTTTTCTCATGCACAGGAGACTATTCCAGTACAAAATAAGGTCTCATCTCACTAAGCTCCAGCATGGATTGAATATATAGAACCATCAAGGCTAAGATAGTTTGATGCTTTGAATACTTCAGTTTGTCTCATCTTTAAAGTTCTACTTACAGAGCTTGACTTGAAGGCAGATCATTTCTTGAACCAGAGCTGGCTTGACACGTCCGGGTACAGTCCAATATAATTGTCTCCACAGCATGAATGAGTATTATGGATTTCCCAGACTGTTATACAAGAGGCTTTGTCACGGGACTTAGATATGAGGCTTTGTCCTAGCCAATGAAACAAAAGGAGACAAATACCTGAGGAACCAAAGATAGAAACATTTTACAGTATATGGGATAGACTTAGATCTTCAAAGACAGTTCATTTTACTACGCATGTGAATTCTAAGATTTGACAGTCAACCTTCTGTAAATAATGGTTGAATACTGTAGCGAATGAGAGCAAACAGCCCTACAGAGGTGCTTTTGAGAGAATCTGGACACTTGCAGGAACAGCCCTAGGAGATGAGTCCCTGGAAAGAAGAAGACAACACCTAATAGCACTCAAAAGAAATATAAGAAAGTCATACTGCTTCACGCTAATACCAAGAGCAAGGAATATAGATCTTTCCAGAGAGCAGTGATTCACACAGTGATCAGTGTCCACATTCTCAGACTCCACTGTCTTCCCCACCGGTCAAAGAGAGGCCAACAGGAGACAAAAGTTCTGGACTTCACGGAGCGAAAACATAAAACAGGTGGCAGGTGACACCAGAAAACCCAGGGAATCTTTTCCGGTGACTAGTCCGAACCTCATAAGAAATGAAGCTAGGATAGGGGAGGATATAGGAGCAGGAGAGTTAGAGATTATATGACATAAGTTAACAGCAGAATCTTGGGCAAATGGTGACAAGTTCTTAGTGGAAGCTTTGTCATGTACCAACTGGATTTGGTTCCACCCCTCAAATGCATAGGTATGTTAGTAAAAATGTGAAGCTCTCATATTTCTTCTTCCTTAAAGAATAAAAACACATTATAAGAAAGGAAAGAAAAGAAAGGAGGGATAAAGTGAGAGAGGGACACCTAGAGAGGTAGAGAATGAATTTCCACAAATAAAGCAAAAAGAATCCCCCCCCATAAGAAACCTGGCAGCTAAATCACTTTCTTTCCTCTTTAATCTCGCTTTAGATGTTCTGGTAAAATCATTACAAAGGCCGTTTATTTTTAAAATTGAAAGATTGGGAAGAGTCATAATGAGATATTATGTGTAAAAGTTGCACATAAATTTCCTCTTGTCATATTTTGGGCTTCGCTAACGCATCCCCTTGGCAGGACGGAGAGAAGTTGATCGCTTTAGTATAGATTGTGCGCGCCTCAGAAATATTGCCCTAGGAGAGAGCTCCTGGGTGGCTGACTTGGCTCCATGCTGATTGAGAAATTAGCTGGGCTTTTATTGGCCACACTAAATTGTTCTCAGGAAAAAAAAATACATTTTTATTACAGAACAAGGGGCAGATGATTGAAACAAGTCTGCCTTCTCCTCTGTCTGGAGCTGCGTTTCAGAACCGTTAAGTATCCTCTCCTTGCTGGGTTCCTTGCTGCTGTTTAATGGGGGCATGCAATATCCACCAGTAAAGAAATTACCTCATTTCTCTTGGCGTCCCCAGGGATTCCCTGATCCTTTAATAATGTTCTGTTTGAGCTCTCCTTCGTAGACGAGTGGGCAGTGCAAGGAAAGTGGATACTTTGCATAATATTTTTATCCCAAGGGTCCCGAAAATGGGGGTGGGGCTGAGAGTGGTAGAAGGGGTTGGGGACGGCGCGAATCTAGTTACTAACATTTGGATACAGACCTGAAGTTCACGTTCACGGCAAAGAGGTATGCTACTATGACGTCCACCCAAAGACATCCCATGAGAAGGACATTCGATATCTGTGAATGGGAAGCTGAACAGGTCATATGTGACTATTAGACCAAAGGAATCGTTTGTTCCTGGACAATGTGCAAGCCAGCATCTGTTTGGCTTCTTTCTCTTGATGACAGCTTGATTTCTTTCTCTGACTTCCACCTGCGGTTTGTAATGGAGACTTCAGGTGCTTCTTCAGTTCTGAAAATTCCCTTGCTCCTGGAGATGTGTCTGTTGAAGCCCTCCCTGTCTATCCACTCTCCTTGAGCCAGGCAAGCTATTACTCAGGATGTGCTCTACCCACACGCCTTGTTCCATGCCTCTGCCACAGAAATACTATGTCCATATGGATAGGAACAACTGGCTCATTTCTGAAGCTTATCTAAAGATTACTTGCATCTATTAAATGTTAAAAGCCAGACATACAGTCTTCTCCAAGGTAAATTAATTGGCCAACACAGAATAATTGGGGAGTTAGAGAAATGGATTGTACAGCCAACTGAACCATTTCATTAACCTCTTCAATCTGATCCTTGAATTTTCTTAAGGACTTCTAATATAAATAATTATACCTCCTTACATGCATGTGCAATATGATAGAGCAGTTAGTATATCAAATTCGAGATTAAGTCAGACCAACCTATGCTTTATATCTGCCACATTCCAGATCTGAGCACTTAAAAAAAATAACATGTGAGTTTTTGATCCCGTTCCCTCTGCCATAAAACTGAAGACAACCCCACACTAATGATGAGGATTTTACATATGGTATATTTGATTATTATATTTGAATTAAGTAAAATATGTTTAAACATTAAGTTTATAACTACTGATATGGCAAAATATACACAGTATCTATTAAAGTATACTTAATGTAAACAAATCATTACCAAGCCCGATGTATAATAGAAACTCATTATATGGTAGAAATTGTTGGTATCCACTATCGGCACTGCCCGGCTGTAAGGTAGACTTACTTCTCCCACAAGCTAAATTCTGCGACAGAGCCAAGTCTCACAAGAAGTCAGCGGTTAAGCTAAGATAGAAAACACAACCTTTGATTACTTATCCTCCTCCAATAAACGTCAGACCGCAGTGCCTCCTATTAGAACTAATTTCTGTTCTCTCTGCGTGGAGATTTAAATTCGTCATGGCTCCCTAAGCCACTGGACCCCAAGCCCCATCACTGATTGTTCCTTTGGGGAGCCACTACTACTTGAGGTAATTAATCCACTGCAGGCTCCCCTACCAAGACTGGGAAGGAAACGCCAAATTCTACTTGGTTTCTTTCTAATTAGGAACAGAGAGTGGGAGAGAAGGAGAGAAAGGGAGAGGGACAGGCGAGGGATGGGAAGGGGCTGAGCTAAGTGGGGTGTGGTTCACATGTGTTCCCAATCATGACCACACAATGAAAATGTTTTCTTTCTGGAGCAATCAGGCAAAATCTTGGAAAGATGAACTTTTTCCCCCTTGTATGTACAATAATAACAGTATCCTAAGGTTGAGGCTTTTTTTTTTTTCAATCTTGACACACTCTGGCTTTGAATAGACTGGAAAAGATCCATATGCTGATGGCCTGTTCATGACCCCTTTCTTCAAGGTCTCAGATGAGGTTTGTTCTATAACAATAAGTGAACACATATCTGATGTAAACTTGTACCATGGTCTGTCTTGAAGGTTTCACATACGTTGTGTCATGCACAGCGTCTTTCAGCAGTGCTGCTATTTGGCACTGCTATCTCCCCTGAGTATATGAAGAAGAGAGGCCCCCAAGCCCAAGCCACTTGTACACAATCAATGAGCTAGTATGAGAGTGATAGGATCCACACTCAGGACAGATGTACCCTGACTTTAACCTCATGGGTACCCACACTTCTAACCACACCTTCACAGTAGAACCAAAAGCAGAAGCAGAAACAGAGAGGTGGATCTGATGAAAGCCCCACAAAAGAATAAGAGACCTGCGTCTAAGATGAAGACTTTCAGGAAAAGAGGTAGTGTCAGCAAACTGGATGCCGGTCAGTCTTTTGTGCCTGGACTCTACCTTTCTACTCTGGTACTTTCCTAGCTCATGAACCAAACAACTGTCATTCCTGCCCCTGTTCACACTGCTGTCACTCCTCACACCTATGCTCTTCACTTTGATTGACATCCAGACTTTCATTCTCTTACACTCTTGACCTTGAATTACATTTCTAGCTTGTACTTCCCCCAGGCTCTGACCTTCACATTTCTGGTTCTGGCCAAGTACCCTCATTCTGGCTCCTAATTGCTCCCATTGCTTAGCTATCTACTCTGGCAGTTCAGATCCTGAGCTGGCCCTTGGCTCTGATTAACTGCAGCTTGGAGTTCAGAAACACAGATCTGAGTCCTTTCCCAGTTACTAGAGCAGCCAGGATAGACCTCCATGGGCTAAAGTGGAAGATAGCACACTCACCTGTTGCGTACGAAGCTTGATGTAAAACTCACCTCGTGAGCTGGCTCATATGTCATAGACATGGCACTGCCAGGGGAAAATCCTGAGGGGCCGGGCCATCTGCTGAAAAAGCAAGCATGGATGGTGGGTAGATAGATGGATGAATGTCATCTGACCTCTGATTCTTCCAGGGTTAAATTATTGAATAGTGGTATGCAGAGGCTTGGGGAAACCATCATTCCAGGACAGCTGGCAGAGCTGGCCCTCCCAGAACAATTGATGGCCTTCAGGGGCAGAGATTAAGTTCAGGCCAGTAAGACAGGCAGAGGGATGGATACAGAGCAGTGTTTCAAAGAGACTGTGTCTGAGCTGAGTACGCAGGGAAGAGCTGTGTAGTCTGTGAAGGGCAGTGACAGTGAAGACACTCCTGCATGCACTTCCCGATCAGTGTGCAGAGTTCATCTCAGAGGCAGCCTTTCCCGTAAGAGTGGAGGACACTGAGAGGCACACTGATATCTCAGAGAATTAGCAGGAAGGGTCCTTCTTCTCTGAACTCTGGGCACACACTTGGATATACATATTAGATTTGATGAGAAGAAAGCTTAGAGGAAGAGCATTTTATACCTGCTAGCAGCCTACTGTTTGTGTTTGGATGCTTTGGATGGATTGGTTGGCTTCTTTCATGGAGTTTCTAGAAATCATAAGCATCTATACTTTTGGCTACATTCTAATTCATCTACAAAAATCAACTCAGTTGCATTTCACAGTTCCCCTGCAGAGGTGGGATTTTATGATGTTCGTGGTTGAGTTTTGCAAAGGAAGGAATGGAAGCACAAATGGTTAAGTGATATGTCTGAAGCTACACAGCTAGTCTGCGATGTTGAACAGTGTGCTATGCTACCATCATGGCTCCTCCAACAGTTCCCTTCCACAGGAATTGCTACCTATCTTTCAGTAGCTCAGTGGAAGAAGGCTGTGAAACACACAGTCCTGTCCAAAGGGGATAGTAGTGGGCTAGTGGTATAATACGTTCAACAGCATGCACTTCCTAGAAGTTCAGGATTGATCCACTCAAAGAGTGAACAATGGAGAATGTGAGGTAGAGTCACAAAGAGAATGGCAATAATTGATAGCTAGGTCAGACACAGCCGGCCCTGGTCACAACTGTGGAACAAAGGAAGCAATGAGCCTTCTAGAAGGGAGAAGAGTCAGGCACACATTCAGGGTCAAGCAGAGGCCAAGAACAAGGCAGCTTCACTTTCTTATTTACAGTCTCAAAGCTCTGTGAACAGGTTAAACCTCTTTCTGTTCTTTATATTCATGTGTCTTCTTGATCATGGCAATGATCAATATAATTTAGCTTTCTTTTTTCTATAATCAATTGTTTACTAATTATTTATTACTTAATCATAAATTAGTTTGATCAACAAGACACATGAGAATAAAGAATAGAAAGATGTTTAACCTGGTATTTGTGTGTGTGCCAAGGATACAAACGCCAGTCCCCATGCTTGTGAAGAATGCTGCTCGCTTAGTGGGCCAACTCCCGGGTCATGTAGATTACAAGTCAAAACTGAGAGCTTAATATACAAACCGCTGAGAAATTAAGGAAAGATCCATGAGGATATCTTGGAGAGATATCCAAGCAGAGGGAACGGCATGTGCCAAGAGTCCAAAGCAGATTCATAGCAGACAGGAAGAGCAGTACCTAAGGAGGTTTGAGGAGTGAGTAGATCAGAGGAAAAGAAGCTGAGGAACATCATTCTGACATTTTATTCTCAGAGAAATGGGAACAACACTATCAGATAACCCTCATAACATATACTTCTTACTTAACATCTTAGAAGATTTCCTTGACTCCTGGTACAAGAAGATAAGTCAAGACTCCAATCTGCAAGATCATACAAGACAGATGGGATGTGCATTGAACGTATGACAGGAGTCTACTGAGCGCATCTGAAAGACTCTAACTAGCAGTGTTTTCAAAGCAAAGACTCATGACCAAACCTTTGGCAGAGTACAGGGAATCATAAGAAAGAAGGGGAGTTAGTCTGATGGGGAAAGGATAGGAGCTCCACAAGGACCAAATATATCTGGGCACAGGGTCTTTTCTGAGACTGACATTCAACCAAGGACCATGTATGGATATAACCTAGAACCTCCACTCAGATGTAGCCTGTGGTAGCTTAGTAACCAATTGGTTTCCCAAAGTGAGGGGAACAGGGACTATTTCTAACAGGAACTCAATGACTGGCTCTTTGGTCTCCCCACCCCCGAAGGGAGGAGCAGTCCTGTTAGGCCACAGAGGAGGGCTTTGCAGCCAGTCCTGAAGATACCTGATAAAACAGGATCAGATGAATGGGGAGGAGGTCCCCCCTATCAGTGGACTTGGAAAGGGGCACGGTGGAGATGAGGGAGGGAGGGACTGGGAGGGAATGAGGGATCGGGACATGGCTGGGATACAGAGTTAATAAAATGTAACTGATAAAAAAAAATAAATAAAAAAGAAAAAAAAAGAAAAGAAAAAAAAAAAAAAAAAAAAAAACAAGTAGGTGGCAAAGCCAGCATTTGACCCTGTTTTTCTTCTCGGTATTATCCTCTATTTCCCATGCATGTGCATGAGACCTAAAGCCATGAAAGGCTATTACAGGTTGCTTCACTCTCAGTATCGTCTAATAGTCTTCTGGTTTTGCTCTGATATGAGAAACCTCCATAGAGTTCTTATACTATTCAACTATTACCAGCACATGGAAGACAATGGTGAATATTAGTTAATATCTATGAACTACAAAGCTTGCCCTTTGCCCAACACTACTCTAAGATCATAACACACCTTCTCATTTGATCCCAGTGACAATGGTGTGACTTTGGAGCTGTTGAGAAGATGGAGGTCTGACACTTAGGGTTTCCTCACTCACCTTGGCTCTCAGGGACCTGGACTCTTTCACATTTGTTCTGGGATAGTGATGACTTTTCAAGCAAGGCCTCACTGTGAAATTTCACATTTCTTCAAAGGCCAAATCATGTTTCTATATATCAAGCTCCTGGGATACATGGAAAATTGCTCATATGCTTTTATTATGGATGATTGATCTCTATCAACAACTTTTAGCCTAGTTAAGTAAATTTGAAAAAAAAAAGTGTAGTGTGGACTTCTTGGATGCCATGAGTTAATGAGATCTGAATGAGTAAGGACTATTGACACATACTTGGTGACTTTAAATCACTATAGTGTAACATGTTCTAAACTGAATTCTCAAACTTTAATTGGACCTCATTTTGTTCACTTGCAAATGGAAACACTATGGAGTTTTGTAATCAAGAAATGACCAAATGCATGGCCAATGTTTCGTTCATCATTGGTTTCCAAGTAGCATTAGTATACTATGATGTAAGTTTGGAATTCCTTCGTACAGATTAGCTCAGGCAGATTTGAACCCTGACAGAGGTGAAATCTCCTAGGAGACAGATAACCCTTGGCCTCCTGGGCCTTCAGAAATATATAACCTGGTTACAGTGGTATGGTGGTGAAAACTCAGAAATCATGATTTAGGTAACAACAACTGATTTTTAAAAGGGCCATGGATTTGAAAGAGAGCAAGATGTGGTATATTTGAGGGTTTGAGGACAGAAAAAGTAAAGGGCAAATGACATAATCATATTGTGAGCTCAAATAATTTTTAGAAAGTGTGATAGCATCTGCCTATTGACAATTTTTCTGGTGTGAAACCTTCCATCATGCCAGTCCAAGTAAGTAAAGTAATATCTCTAATGCATGGAACTTCCTGGACATACACACACTGCTTCTCAAACCCAGTTCTAGCTAGCTCTGCTATCAAAGGCAGTCATTCATTCCCTGCTGGCTTTTCTTTGACCAGTTCAGAGTATCCCTTCAATGTAAGAACTATGGGCTCAGCTTCCTCTTTGCTGAGCAGTGGGAAGTAGATTCACTGTGTAGGTGGGATAGATTTGTGCCTGTTAACAAACACTTATGCAGATAGGGTGTCTTATACATATTTGCTCATGAAATCAATAATCACCTTTCCAGAAAGGCATGATTTTTACTCTCATTTCATGGATGAGGAAATTGAGAGGCAAATGGGTCAAGTAATTTCTAGGGTCACCCAGCAAGAAAACTGCAGAAATAAAACTAAAATGCTGTGCCTGGCTCTGAGTCCATTTTCTTCTCTTCTTATTTTGGCCAGACACAGTAGAGCAGAGCCAAGTCACTACCCACAAAGGAAGGCCAAGAGTCCGATCAGCCACTCTCAAACCCCTGGGCTAGGTTAACTTCAGCCTAGGAGCTTTTGTGCTAAACATTTTCTGCTTCTGTAATCTCTTTGACTTTATGTACACACCATCAACATTTAAAAGAGTCTAGAATGTTCCTCTTTTCTCCTTTTCGTGTCTCTGGACCAGCACAGAAACGTTGTGCTATGACCAAAAGCTCTGGTTGTCCTGGGCAAAGGTGCTTTCACCAGTATTGCCTTTGCATCTTTCCCAGAAGGTACAATTCCCAGATCTTCCTTAGCTTGCCTTTTACAGACTAATAGAAAGCCCTGCTCTGGGGGTGGGGGTGAGGGTGGGGGTGGGTTTTCCAAGGTTGTTCTGGCAGCCAGAGCACAACAGCTGCTCAGCAATGTGATGCTCCAGCAGCCCCAAAGGGGCAGGGGTGCAGCAAAGCTTGATGCCCTGTGCCAAGCCCAGCACCCACCAGCTGCTCCTCTCCCTCCCAGTGAGCAAGAGTACTACTGTTAACCCCATCAATGCCAGAGGAAAAAGATGCATAGAAAAGGCCTTTCCCAGTAGCCTCATTACCCATCATCCCAGAACTGGTAACACAGACTCATCGCCATCCTTCTCACTCTGTTTTACTCTGCCAGTCTTTAATACCAAAGCCATTTGGCTGCAAGTTCTTGTCTCATTTTATTTCTACATTGTTCCTATTTGCTTTTTAGCCAGCACCCTGCAGGTGACAGTCACTTATATTATAGGCTAAGCAGGGGACTATAAAGAGAGTATTGCAGTGCAGCAAATCAGACAATTTTCAGTGATTAGAAATCCCCTTATGACATCACTCCTTTATCTTTGCACAGTCATTAGTCTCCTCGGCCCCTCAAGCATGAACACTATGTCCTCTCCCCACTCCTTGACAGGCAGAAAGGAGACTATTCCCTCTGAGATTCTGACTCATATCCAAAGAAAGAAGAGGAGACTTTTATGGACCTTTTCCAAGGACCCAGTGCAGCTTAAGCCATGTCTGTAGGGTGGACTCTGCAGCCTCAAGAATAAAAAGCATTAACCCAAGTGGAAAACAAACACAACAAAACAACACAGTACAGACACAGATGCAGACTTGAATAAATAAGGCAGGCAAGCCCACATATGGGAAGGCTCCCCTTCCTGTTCCCAGGAGGCAGGCTCCCCAAGGCCCTACAGATGTCACCGCAGAATTGGCTTGTGTCTTCCAAGCTGTGCAAACTTGTGCCCATGGTTCCCTTTGGAAATGGAGTAGAGGGTAGGCAATGACTTTGATTTTGTATTTTTTGTTTGTTTGTTTCTTGTTTTTTTAAACTTATTTATTTATTTTTCTTTTTTAAATTTTATTTTATTTTTAATGACACTTTATTTACTTTGTATCCCCCCTCTAGTTCCCTCTCTCCTCCCCTCCCAATCCTTCTCTTCCTCCCCCTTCTCCACACACGCCCCTCCCCAAGTCCACTGGTAGGGGAGAGTTTCTTTTTCTTCCTTCTGATCCTAGTCTGTTAGGTCTCATCAGGAGTGGCTGCACTCCTCTGTGGCCTGGTAAGGCTGCTCCCCCACCAGGGGGAGGTGATCAAAGAGCCAGCCACTGAGTTCATGTCAGAGACTGTCTCTTCCCCTTACTAGGGAGCCACTTGGAGACCGAGGCGCCATGGGCTACATCTGTGCAGGGGTTCTAGGTTATGTCCATGCATGGTCCTTGGTTGGAGTATCAGTCTCAGAAAAGACCCCTGTGCCCAGATATTTTTGGTTCTGTTGCTCTCCTTGTGGAGCTCCTATTCCCTCCAGGTCTTTCTCTCTCCCCTTTCTTTAATAAGATTTCCTGCACTCTGCCCAAAGGTTGGCTATGAGCCTCAGCATCTGCTTTGGTACACTGGTGGGTAGAGTCTTTCAGAGGCCCTCTGTGGTTGGCTCCTGTCCTGTTCCCTGTTTTCTCCCTCTTATGATGTCTGTCCTGTTTGCCTATCTGAGTGTGGATTGATCATCTTTCCCAAGGTCCTCCTTCTTGCCCAGCTTCCTTAGGTGTACAGATTTTAGTATGTTTGCCCTATATTATCCACTTATAATATCCTATAATATCCACTTATAAGGGAGTATATACCATGTGTGTCTTTCTGCTTCTGGGATAACTCACTCAGGATGATCTTTTCTAGTTCCCAGCATTTGCCTGCAAATTTCATGATTTCCTTGCTTTTAATTGCTGAGTAGTATTCCATTGTGTAAAGGTACCACAATTTCTGTATCTATTCTTTGGCTGAGGGACTTCTGGATTGTTTCCAGATTCTGGCTATGTGAATAAAACTGATATGAACATGGTTGAGCAAATGTCCTTGAGCATATTTTGGATATATGCCTAGGAGTAGTATAGCTGGATCTTGCAGAAGCACTATTCCTGATTGAATGACTTTGATTTGAGAGAGAGGACATTCTTCTCCCAATGTGCACAGCAGCATGGCTGTGCTTCCCTTAACATTTCATTGAGATTTGCTACATTTGGGCCTTTTTATTTTTCCTCCAGCTAGTATCTGGGATGGGTATTTGCACAATTTCAATAAAGGTTAGCACAGGGCTGACCTTTTTTGGTCCCTGAACCAAAAAAGATGGGATATAGGACAAAATTTTCTGGTGGGTATATGGGTAGTCGAAGGAAAGAATGGACAAGCCCACAGGACTTTTTTCTATTCTGAACATTATTGATTTCTTTCTAAATTTAGATGCATTTAAAAAATACTATCATCTTTTCTTTTAATATGGGAATTTAATGTAAGTCACATAAAAGGACAAAGTTCCCTGACTTAAAACTATGTAACAAAGCTAAAGTACCCAAAATATGTCACTAGTAATAAAACAGAAAGGCTAATGGGGTGAGAAAGAAAACCCCTAAATAAAATAATTCCATTTATAGCTTGCTGACTGATTATCAACAAAGGTGCCAAGAAAAAGACAATGGCAAAAGGAAAGTTTCTTGATAAACACTGTTGAAAAAAGAACATATCTACATTCAGAAAAGAATAAATAAATAAGGTGAGAACCTAAACCCTCAACTGCAAAAAAAAAAAAAAAAAAGTCCATAGAATGGATTAAGTATTTAAATGTAAAACTCCGAACTATGAAACTATTAGAAGAAGACAGAGAAAAAAAAATCTGTGTGATGATAATCCAAGCAATGGCTTTTTGTCATGTCTCTGAAAACCACGGGCTAAAAACTGAGAATAGAGAAAATGAGTTACATTTACTTAGGGAAATACGCTTCTGAATGGCAGAGGAAATTATCTGTAGAGCGAGGGAAAACTATTTTCAAAATATGCCCTTGATGTGGAGTTAATATCTAGGATACATGAGGTACTCAGATAATTCAACATCAATAAAATAATCCAATTTAAAATAGAAGCAAAACAAAGGAATGACCATTTCTCAAAAAGAACATATAAAAGTATGCAGTAATTATAACAAATTATCATTAGCAATCATAGTGGATTAATTATGATGGCCCCAACACCTCATCTCAGAATAAATGCTATCAAAATCATAACCAGTGCTAAGGAGGCTGAAAAAGAAATGAAAGTCCTTGCAAAATGCTGGGGATGGATGTCATGTACAGCTATAGGGAAAGAATATGGCAGTTCCTTAAAATAATTAAAGCAAGCCACCAAATGAGTCATAAGTCCCTCAGGTACATATGCCCAAAAGAAATGAAATGAATTTACCCAGGAAATGTCTTCGTGCCCTCATTTATGTAGTTGCCTAAGCATCCATCAGTGGAGTAGTAGAAAAAGAACATGTAGCTTATCTATAGCACATGCTGGACACTCTCACCAAAGAGTGCCAAGGAGAAAATTCCAATGCAGGCTCTACCCTCTGCAGCCACAGAAGCAGACATTCTCATCGTAGATTAGCTTTGGAGCACCTACCTACCTAATGTTCGTTGAGCCACCTGGCCAAAGAACATGGTCTCAGGAATATTTGAAAACGTCTACCACGTTAAAGAAGGTCCTGAAAAAAAAAGGAGTCCCTAACTTGTATTAGTTGAACAAACACAACAACTGTGTAAAATTCAACATGTCCTTAGTTTTGTTCATCTTTCGTGGTACCTGATAAGCTAGAGTCAGACAGTAGTGGAGAAGGACTTCCCCTTTCAGTGGACTAGGGGAGAGGAATAAGGATGGAAGGGATGGGAGAACATGAGGGAGGGGGCTACAACTGGGATACAAAGTGAATAAATTGTAAAAATAAATAAATAAATAAATAAAAATGAATTAAAAATACTTTAAAATGTTCAGTAAAAAAGGGGAAATAACCTGGAAAGGAGCGTTGAAACCACAGATTTTAAATCACCCTTAGTTATTCATCTGGCCACGCATTACTGCTGCCAGATAAGCTGCATAGGGCAAAGAGGCTGAAACAGTTGAAGGATAGATGATAGGAGTTTCCCTCCTGAGCACTGCATATGTTTCTGTCCCAAGCTGGGCTTTCCTGTCTCCCTTACACTCTCCATAAAAGCCATCTGTGAGGAGAGTGCCTGAACTGCTGACTGAATAAGACCCTTACAGGCATTCACCTGTCTGAAGCTCCCTCTAAATAAACATTTTTTTTTTTAATTTTAATGAATGATCTTAAACACCCCTGCTGGTGTTCCCCTCTCAGGAATAAAATTACATTAACCACTGAGTTCCTGGGAGAAACACCACCAATAGAGACATAGAAATTTGGAGAAAGTTTAGAGAAAGTCTCTGGAGGCATGCTCCCTCATAGAGGAGCAGCGTTAGGCTTGAAATGAAAATTTGATGTGTTATCTTTGATCCCAAACATCCTACACAGTGAAACTTTACTCTCCATAACATATAGGTCTATTGGTTCATGAGTACCAAATTCATTTGGAAAGTATCCCCAAGTAACTATAAGATAATCTTGACCTACTCTATCTTTTGCTTAGAATACACACAATGCGTCAGTTCTAGAACTAGCAGTGGTGGTGTCCAAGGTCTGAGTAGGTTCAGGAGACCATTGCCCCCAGGGGCGAGACATGCTCCATGCCAATTGACTAACTCCATGTTTTCCTCCACTTTTGAAAGTCATTTAAGGTTCTTAAATTATTTTTTCCCTTTTTTTTTAAAATTTTTCATCAATTACACTTTATTCATTCTGCATCCCCCCATAAGCCCCTCCCTCCTCCCCTCCCAATCCCACCCTCCCTCCTCCCTCTGCTTGCATGCCACTCCCCAAGTCCACTAACAGGGGAGGTTCTCCTCTCCTTTCTGATCTTAGTCTGCCAGTTCACATCAAAAGTGGCTGCATTGTCCTCTACTATGGCCTGGTAAGGCTGCTCCCCCCCAGAGGGAGGTGATCAAAGAGCAGGCCAATCAGATTATGTCAGAGGCAGTCCCTCTTCACATTACTATGTAACCCAATTGGACTCTGAACTGCCCTGGGCTACATCTGTGCAGGGGTTCTGGGTTATCTCCATGAATAGTCCTTGGTTGGAGTATGAGTCTCTGGGAAGTTCCCTGTGTTCAGACCTCGGACACCACCACTGCTAGTTCTAGAACTGACGCAGGATGTTCCAACGAGGGGGTTAAGGCTTCTCATAATATTTGCTATAAGCCCACACCTGTTTGTCTATATCCCCCATTTTTATTCATTATTAGCCAGATAGAGCCAAGTAATTGTGGTAATGATACTTGCTTTTTTGCCCAATGCTGGAATGCTAGTAAATTTAGGTATGCCCTGGTTACTCGCATGCCTCACTGCGTGCCTGTGCCCATTGATGCCCCTCACGCTATGACTCTCTTCAGACAGAAAAGGGATCTTGGAACTACAGCCACCATTGTTACTACCATCTCATTGGCGGCTGTTGGAGCTACCACCGGGGCATTAGCCATGAGTCATACTGGGCAGACTGCTCAGACCCTGAACAATCATTTAGCCAATGTAGCTCATGCCTTAGTTGTACATAAAGGAATTAATGCTCAACTAAAAGGAAGCTTGATGGTGTTCAATCAGAGGATTGACCTCGTGCAGGAGCAAATTGATACCCTATGGCAAATCGCTCAACTTGGCTGTCAATGAAAATATGCTGGACTTTGAGTCACTAGCATATAACATGAGAATTTTTCCTGTGCTGCAAATCTGTCTAAACAATTGTCTAGCTATATTTTAGGTAATTGGACTGGAGAATTTGATACTACGATGGAGCAGCTGAGAGTGGCCATTGTCACAGTAAATTCTACCAGAGTGGACGCAGGACTAGTCACAGGATTATCATCATGGATTGCTGCAGCCATGAATCATCTGAAGGAATGGGCGGGCATGGGAGCGTTAGCAGGCCTTCTGGTGTTGGTCACCTTGGTTTGCCTGTGGTATATATGCAAGATTAGAGTCTCACAACAGCGCAATGCAGCCATGACCATTCAGGCCTTTACAGCCATTGAAGCAGGACATTCTCCCCAAGCATGGTTGGATACCATAAAAAGCTAAAATGTTACGCTCAGGATGCGAGGCTAAGCACTGCACTCAGGGTCGGCCGCTCTGGACCCAGAGAAGAGCATGTCTGGTTGCATGCGGGTTGATGCCCCAGGTCCCGCCTCTGAGAAAAAGGTATCGGACGGGTCTGATGCTCTTTGGGTGGATGACACCTAAATGAACATCTGTACAAAGTCCCAATTTATTTCTAATATCAGAGATCAGACCTCTACTCTTGCCTGATGCGTCTAAAACAAAAAGGGGGAACTGTAGAGAGCTGCGGAATGCTATGCCTTAAAGATGGAGCTGGTTTCCGCCTTCCACCTTCCTGATGGTGAGTGCTCTCTGTCACGAACAATTCCCATTTGGCTAAGGCTGAGGATCTGGCTTGCTTCCATGTATGTGGACCTATCTGCATTGCCCACGTGGCATGCCTGGGTTGGCTACCCAGAGGCTATTTAAGCTGTGGGCTGGCTTTCCCCAGGGTCTGAGGATTGTTCAAGGTTCCTGAATAAACTGCATAAAAAAAAAAAAAAAAAAAGAATACACACAATGCAGGACAATTTCTTCAACTCTGATTCCTGAACAAGGGAAATACTGCTAACCTTCTAAGCACCTGGTTCCCAATCCATCAGAAAGAGAAAGATCCCAAACAACCAAGTTCATCAGCTCCTGTCATTTGCCTTTTTCATCTGGATTCATTTGCCAAAATATGATTGAGTCTCTGGCATTGGAAGAATGGATGCTATATCTGTTGTTGAGAAAAAAAGAATGTTGATCTAACAATCATAGTTTTTGCTTTAGTGGCTGAGTTTATAAGTAAACAAGCCATTTGTGTGTCAAATGTGCGCTATGGCAGGACAATATGGTGTCTGGAGGGGGCCTGTGTATGAGAACACAGAGGCAGAGGAGCTTCTCGGGGGCATTTGGCAAATGCCCAGGTGAGTTTGGTACCAGTGAGCGTGAAGACTCATTGATCTTCTTTGATACTTTCTGCTCATTTTTCTTTCTAAGTATTGGAGGGTGGGGGCATAGTCTAATCACTCACTCCTGTTAATGGCTTCTAAGCCATTTATCAGTGCACATAAGGCCAAATGTGAACCAAAATATATTTTGCTATAGTAAAGCTGAGTCTCCCTTCTCTGAAGCTTGAACTGACACACTGATCTGTGAGGCAGGCTGTGGAAAATAGAAGGGTTATTCTAAAATGGAGTCTCATGCAAACTCACAGGGCAAGGCGGCATTGCAACCCCACATTTTCATAAATCATGTTGCTCTTCATCCGAATTCTTCCCATGCTGACCCTATGTTGAGGAGATCCTGGGCCATGTTGCTGGATAATGGTCATGAGGAGAAGAATCCACATGTTCCAGCCATAGTCGTACTGGATTTACTTCAACCCGTGAAACAGACCAGCCATGAAGACCCACAGATTGTCACTGACACATCAGTGAGGTATTTCACCCACAGACTAGTAAACAAGACATGCAATTAATTCTGTTGCACCACACGCCGGTTACTACAGAGAAGCACACAACTGTGGACTCTGGAGGGTCTGAGATATCAAGGAAAGTGACACCAGGAAAGAAAACCTCAGACACTGTCACCTTCATGGCCACAACTTGGTGGCTCATTTTGATGACTTGGTACAGGTCAGCTGGTCTCTAGTGTAATCAAACATCAAATGTGAAAACATTTGAAGAATGGAAAGAGGCCACACACTCCTGATTCTTATTGGATCCCAATCAGAGACAAACCTTACTTAGAGGAAGAAATTCTCTCCTCTGGGTGGCAACTCACCCACCAAACCTGCGTTCTCTGAGTAAAACTTAGCAAAAAATGAAAAAAATTATAATGGCAAATTATAATGGCGTTGAATACAATAATTAAGAAGGCCGCAGAGCAAAGGTCACTAGTGGACTTTTCATGTTATTTCTTTATGTTTCCCTGAAATAGTATTCATGTTGGAGTGTAACAAAATATATAGAAAAACAAGCTGTCAGGTTTCGGACACAGTTGATGTCTAGGGGCAAATATTTCTGCTAACTTCGTGATGGAGCCCTGGGGAGAGCAGGAGAGGTCCCTAGCTGAGAGGTATTGGCAGCTGGGCTAAGAAAGCAACCTGATGCTCTCTGCCCCTTTCACAAAGAAGGTTTTGTGTAGATTGTGGGGCATGGTGAGTGACTCCTCAGAGCCATAGGGATATGCTGTGTTCTGGGTGAACATCTGGGCTGCCAGTTCAGCCAGCATGAAACCCTACCCTGGTCAGAGCTGTGCCAGTGACCCAGGTGTAGGTGTATTTTTCTAGGATGTTCACAACCACAACTTACACGGTGAAAAGGTTTGGCCCATAGAAGCTTCATTCCAGAGGGCGAGAGTCCTCCTAGGTTCCCACGAAGGTGTGTTTACTGAGGCCTCATGCCCAAAGAACCAAATCCAAAGGCCGAAAGCATGACCCACACATCCTTCTTCAGAGTGCATTAAGAGCTCACACCAGCCAAATCTCCACTTTCTTCGGCACTCACTCTATGCCATCCTCACCTTGTGTTTATAACAGCATTTCAAGACATTGATCCAATATGCTGAGCTAATGAAGTGAATTTTAATAAAACCATTCTTTTTTTTCTTGCAAGAAAACTTCCCACAATGCTCCGATGTTCTTTATATCTTGATATTGTGACTATTAACAGCGACACTTGAATTATTAGTGTTTTACCTTATGTGCCATCAGATCTAGAGACAGATAGTTCTTATATGACAAATGCCAATGTTTGCACATAAAAAGACCCAATATTTAAAATCCTTTTGCACGGATTACTTCACTCGATGCTATTGACACTGGAGGAAGGAATGAAAACATTTCTGCAGCTTAAGTTGCTCAAATTAGCTTTTGTCCTTCTTTGTTTTTATACTACATGATCACACCTGAGCATTAAAGCAACTCACTCAAATTAGCATGTGATGTGTTGGACATGACAGAGCATACCCATACCTAGTGGAGGCCCAAACTCTTGTTCCTGCCATGTCTCATCTTTATTCAGGTTTTGAAGCCAGCAGAAACTGTCTAAACTACCATCCTGACTTGGCTGATGACTAATTTGGGAAAGTTCTTTAAAATCTTAAGCTTCTATTTCCTTCATCTCTTGTGTTGGTTTGATTGAGAAATATTTCCCATCATCTTGGGCATCTGAGCACTTGGTCCCCAGTTGGTAGCACTGTTTGGGGAAGTGTAGGGGGTGCAGCCTTGAAGGAGGAAGTATGGTATTTGTTCTGTCCGTTCTGTGCTCTGAGGTGAAGGATGCTGAGCTCTCCAATCCCTGTCCTGCCAGGCCTGCCACCTGCTGGCATTCTCTGCCACCATCATGGAGTCTTATCTTACTGGAACCATGATATAAGCCCAATAAATGTGTCCTTCTATAAGCTGCTTTTAGTCACAGTGACAGAAAAGTCACTAATCCATCTCTATGGAGAAATACTGGCTACATTTTTGGTTGTTAGACTAAGGTATTTCCTTAAAATACATAGTGGGACCTCAGTGGTAGTTAAATGACTGAATAAGCAAATAAGTGAATTAATATTAGAAAGGAGACAAGACAGAAAGGCGATGAGCTAAGCTGATTTATTTGCTACAATTCTGAAGCAATTTACCCTCTGGAAAAATGTTCAGTACATTAGAGGCTATATTATAGGCAAGCAAGCCTGGCTAGATGTCTCTAAATTCATGTTACACACTTAATTACAGGTGAAAGTAATTAAGACTGTCTTAGAAAAATTGTACTTTACAGTTATCACAAAATGTGATTTAAATTGTGTGTCATAGAATGCTTTTTCATAATAATGAATTTATTCTTTAGAGTCTAATGTGTGCATATCTAATTTACATATTTAGATATACTTCCTAAACAATCAGAATCTGAGTTACTGCACTGGTTTTTAGCTAGTTTATAGCCAAATTATTTCCTCTAAGTTTTCTATTGTTTTAACTATGAAGGGACCAATTTCCTTACAACCTCTTTATGTTTTAAGCCACTACAAATAAACATTTACAATATATATACACATATATATGTATATATCTAATATAGTATGATTAGTTTATGTTAAGTAATAATAACATTTTGTTATTATGTTAATATAATGTGTTTGTTTAGTCTCTCTACATAGTCCTTCTGTCCTAGACTTGGCAGTGTAGACAAGGCTGGCCTTGAACTCACAGAGATCCATCTGTCTCTTCCTCTGCCTCCCAAGTATCTGTGTCATCATACCTGGCTATAACAACATGTTTTATACTTTCTATCAAGTATATTTTATTATGACTTGTAAAACCGATAAGTGTACTTTAAGAGAAATTTCTTTCATAAAATACTATATATACATATGTATATATAAAATTAGTAAAAAATTTTCAGCAAGTGACCTTGATATTCCCAATTAACACTGTAATTTCTGTGAATCTTGTTAACATGTTTTTATGAATATGAGCTATTTCATTTACTCTGGATAACTTTACATAGTACAATTACATCACCCTACAAATCTGTAAGTCAATTTTTGTGTTTCTTTAGAACATGTGCAAAGCTCTTTGCTTCATGGCCTAAGGAATCCTTGATTCCAGGGGTCTTTTATGAGACTGATAATCCAACCAAGGACCATGCATGGATATAACCTAGAACCCCTGCACAGATGTAGCTTGTGGCAGTTCAGAGTCTAACTGGGTTCCATAGTAATGGGAAGAGGGACTGTCTCTGACATGAACTGATTGGCCTGTTCATTGATCACCTCCCCCCTGAGAGGGGAGCAGCCTTACTAGGACACAGAGGAAGACAATGCAGCCACTCCTGGTAAGACCTGATAGACTAGGATCAGAAGGAAGGGGAGGAAGACCTCCCCTATCAGTGGCCTGGGGGAGGGGCATGCATGGAGAGGGGGAGGGAAGGTGGGATTGGGAGGGGAGGGGGAAGGGAGCTACAGGGGGGGATACAAAGTGAATAAATTATAATTAATAATAATAATAAAGAATCCTTGATTCTCAAAGTCTGTTTTTGTTTCTGCTCTTTGGTTCTTTGTGAAGCAGCATTCCTCTCATAGCCCAGTGTAGTCAGAAACTCAGTGGATAGTCCAGACTTTCCTCAAGCTGATAATTCATTCTCCTGCCTCAGGCTCCCATATACCTATATGACAGGCATACACCACCAAGTCTGGCTGATAGTCTTCTCAGACTTTCCGCAGTCTGTCTCTCTCGGGCCTGAAAAGGACTGTGTCTCAGGTCTCTGTTCCCCTTTGTCTAGAAACAGGACAGAAGAAACCTAGCAAAGAAACCTTTCCGTTGCAATTGTCCTTTGCAGAGGATGTTGAGTCATTTTTCTCTAAAGTGATGGAAAATAATATTTTGTGTATAATAAGAGTTAGAACCTTGAGTTCTCCCATGGAGGAAGTTGTCCTTGTGAAATGACCATCAAGAGCCAGCTTAGGGTGGATAAGGGCAGAGCAGATTACATGCAAAAATAGCATGTAATACCCCCCACCCCTGCATCTGCTTCCCTTGTCAGGATGCAGAGTGCTCCTCTATATCCTTATGTCAAAGAAATTTAGTGGTTTTCTTTAGTAATAGAATGTGATACAAGTGATATTTTACCCTCCAGGGGCTTTGCACACCTGTCTTTTCTCTCTTGAAAGTCTAGTTTGACATGCCATGCAGTCCAGGGCAACCTGCAAGATGATGCGGAACTCATGGTCCAAGCCCTCATACATCCAGAGTCACTACCCAGCCAACCATGCTGTGGAGGCCACTCTAGATCAGCCGACCCCTGGATGACCCAGCAGGTGTCTGAAGATGCATTGAACAAGACAACAGAGATCAGCAGAGTCCAACCTCAATCCACCAAGCCATCTACCTGACACCTGGCCAGTTCTCACATGTTGGGGTGTGCCTTCACTCAGCAATAGCTAACAGATATACCCATAAGCAGAAACCGATCAACGGACACAAGACTGTTAAAGGCTAGAGGAAGCTGTTTTGTCAGGTGCAAGAATTGAACACGGTTTAAACTTCTCAGAGTTCCATGAGTGAGTGGTGTTAGAGGCAGTGGGGGGAGGGGGAGGAGAAAGGGGAGGAGTTTATGAATTGCAAGAAGTTTGCATCCAATCTAACCTCCTATGAAAATGAACACAATTTCTGTACCCATTCCACCGTTGATGGACATCTGGGTTGTTTCCAGGTTCTGGCTATTACAAATAGAGCTGCTATAAACATGGTTGAGCAACTGGTATTTTTATACAATGGAATACTACTCAGCAATCAAAAAGGAGGAAATCATGAAATTTGCAGGCAAATGGTGGGATCTAGAAAAGATCATTCTGAGTGAAATATCCCAGAAGGAGAAAGACAAACATGGGATATACTCACTTATATAGACCTATAAGATATGATAAACATAATGAAATCTATACACCTAAAAAAGATAATCAATTGAGCGGACATGGGGTAAGATGATCAATCCTCATTTAGAAAGACAGATGGGATGTGCATTGAACGTATGACAGGAGTCTACTGAGCGCATCTGAAAGACTCTAACTAGCAGTGTTTTCAAAGCAAAGATTCATGACCAAACCTTTGGCAGAGTACAGGGAATCATAAGAAAGAAGGGGAGTTAGTCTGATGGGGAAAGGATAGGAGCTCCACAAGGACCAAATATATCTGGGCACAGGGTCTTTTCTGAGACTGACATTCAACCAAGAACCATGTATGGATATAACCTAGAACCTCCACTCAGATGTAGCCTGTGGTAGCTCAGTAACCAATTGGTTTCCCAAAGTGAGGGGAACAGGGACTATTTCTAACAGGAACTCGATGACTGGCTCTTTGGTCTCCCCACCCCTGAAGGGAGGAGCAGTCCTGTTAGGCCACAGAGGAGGGCTTTGCAGCCAGTCCTGAAGATACCTGATAAAACAGGATCAGATGAATGGGGAGGAGGTCCCCCCCATCAGTGGACTTGGAAAGGGGCACGGTGGAGATGAGGGAGGGAGGGAGGGAGGGAGGGAGGGACTGGGAGGGAATGAGGGATCGGGACACGGCTGGGATACAGAGTTAATAAAATGTAACTGATAAAAAAAAATAAAAAAAAAAGAGAAAAAAAAAAGAAAATGAACACAAAAATATGTATGTGTGAGTGCACATATCTCTATATAGGCAATTCCTTACTGCAAAATACGGGTAGACAGAGTCTTTGAAGAAGCTAAAGGTGGAACTGATCACTTCTTTGGGGGGCCAGTGATGTGCAGACACAATGCTTGCAAGTTAGAGCCCCCGACAATGAGCCAGCTATGGAACACCAACTCTTCATTTCTATTCCTTCTGTCAGTTTACACAAAAATTATGAAAGGGTGTCAAGGCTTCTGTATACTACTGAATTCGTTGAGCTGGAAGGAAGGAGGGAGAGGGAAGTCTAGCTTCATTTCTGACTGAACAGAATTCTTCAGCTGCTGTGTTAGAGCTCAGTCCTCTCGTGTATAAGTTGACAAAGGGGGAATCAGCTCTCCGGAACACCTAAGCCTCATCTCTTGCATGTCCCACAACCGTACAGCAGTCATCTGTTATGTTATCTGCGTTCTATTTAAAAGCAGACCAAGTTCCAGAGACACTAAGGCACATACAGAATTTCACACAGCTGCTGAGTGATAAACGGTATTTTAAGTCCAGGATTGCTTGACCGCATCCCGACAGTCATTCAACCCTGGCAGAACTGTCAGAAACGCTCCTTCCGCACACAGGTGTGCCCAGCAGCTGTTTGTTTGCTGTTGCTGAAAGTTAAGTGTGACACCTCCCTTAGCAACTGCAAAGGCCCTTGGTTACCTGGGATGTTTAACAGCCCCCCTCCACGTGAACAGCCACGGAAAGCTTCATCCTGAACTATCCAGGTTCATGGTCAGCGTTGTCTGTGGTGATGCCAACAGGAAGAATGCCTGGACATGACCTGGCAGCTCACTCACATGGGATTGGTCAGACACAGGCCATGCAAGGCACATGAAGTCTGCAGGTGGTTGACAAATGTCTGTCACAGCACTCATACGCCAGGAATATTTCACAGTTAGTTTACACCTGTAGACTGTGCCCTCCTTCAGTCACTGTAGTGTCCTTTTCCTCAAGCAATTTTTTCATTGCATGAATTTTTACATATGTGCACAAACACACACACACATGCATACACATCTTCATGGAACTAACATACTAGACTTTCCGAATGCAAAGCAGTTTAATTTCCTCCCACATTCCCCTGTATCTGGACATCTACCCAAGACCTTTCTCAAACATTTGTCTGTGCTCTTTGAGAAAAACAAAGTAACTCTAACTGCTTTGGCTGCCCTGTAACGGTCTCCGGTTGGTGACAACTATGTCCTAGGAGGTCAACGATCATAACCTTGAACCTCTCTCATCATCTGACCCTGCAGCAGGTTGGAGACCACCGCAGGGGGAGAAAAATCTTGTCTTCTTTCCCAGCTCCACCCACCCCCTGACACGTCCTGTATTGACTCCTCAGTCTCTTGCTTGCACAGGAAAAAGATGACAGCTCAAAGGCTTGAAAATGCCTTATCTGACCGCCACCCATGTACATCAGACAGATTTTCTAAATCATTATGCCTCTGCTGGGTTATTTTCTTATGGGGGTTTTTAGCTGAACCCCCTTGACATAGAGGATTACTTCCTAAATAGTCTTTTCAGGGAAAAACCTTACCTTTGGCTTCTTCCAAGTTTGTCTGTTTATTCGTTGACCTTGCTTTCCCCATCCTCTTAACCCAATGTTTGCATGTCTATCAATTTTAGATGCGCCAGTTTTAATGGGAAGTTAACACTGGTTTTCATTGCAAACACAGGTTTATTAATGATTGGGTCTCTGACACCAGCACAATCATTTGTGCCTTTATAGGTTGGTGCAACTGTGACGGGATTTTCTTATGCTTGCTAGTGCCCCTGAATTATGAAAATTGCACTTATTAGCATTGTCCCTAGATCTGATTATTTAAAACGTTAGGGATTTTGAAATATTTTGATAACCATGCTTAATGGGGATTATTTGTTTTGTGAGCCTGAATTTATGTTTGAAAGGCAGCCATCTGAGAAGTGGTGATTGCTCCATTTAGTTGAGTTCGAGTTCTGCCTTAAACCATCTCTGCTTTGGTCCTATGTCCCTCCCAGCACCTTCTTGAGCAAAGTCCCCTTAAGGAATGAAGGTCAGTTCTCTTTCTCCTGCTGACATTTCCATAGGAAGCGTGTACCACGACCAGGGCTTGGAAACAAACACGGATTCCCCTGGCCACAATCCCTGCTGGGTTTGCTCTTCAGGTCTGCTAGCCTGCTGGTATGCAAGAGCAGAGCAAACTCTCTGGGCCTGTGTTAAGGTGCTCTCAAAAGAATTGGTAAATAGCAGGTTCTGAGTTCTCCCTGAGCTTCCTGGCCCTGACTTGGCCTTCCCAGCCTCCTGCCAGGGCTGCAGACCTCCCACTATTCAGAATCCTAAGAGTAAATAACTTGGCAAAGCAGAACACTGCAGGGACTGACTCCAGTTGCATAGCTGAGCTCGGTTCTCATCTGTCAGTGCTCCAGCTTCCCTGGCTATTGGAACCCTTCGGAACCTCCACCCTGTTCACAGAATCCAGAGGAGGCAATGCAGCTCCCCAAAGGGTCTTTTCAACGCCTGTCACTAGACAACGAAGCAAAGGGACACATGACCTACTCCTTCTTCTTGAAGAGCAGGAATCTGGTATATTTCCCCAAGTAAATCACACTTTGATCAACTGCTTCAATCTTATGCTTTTCAGGTAGCCTTTGGTAAACCTATATACGGCTCATACTAAATATATATTCCCTGCAATTATTTCAGGCAACTGATTCTAACATGTGTGTGTGTGTGCGTGCACACACACACACACACACACACACACACACACACCTGTGATGGGTTCCAGGAAAGAATATTTAACTATAGAGATTTTAGATTTAATGTTTTCCTTTAGGGGTAGAGGGGAACCATGACACTGGAAGGCAGAGAAAACCAACACCCCAAAGGCCTCCAATCTAAAGATAGATTCCACTTATCTCGGACTGCGGTACTTCTTGGCATAGGAGGTCCGCCCTCCTGATTCTCAGAATGGGGCTCTTTGCTACCTACCTGGCCCAAAATAACCACGGGTCCTCATCTAATCTGTAACCAAAGAGACAAAAATAAGAAGGATTGAGTGCTGCATGCTAATTTCCTGAATGTCCAGTCTTTGTCTTTCATGTTTCAGCGTCCTTTTGAGGGAAAAAGAACAAACAAACAGGCTAAACAGGAGGAAAACCCTGCTTCATTTGTTGCTAATGTGCCAACTTTCTGCTTTGTGGGTTTGCCTCTTTGAGGGCCGTCCGCTGTCTCCCAGCCATAATCCTCGTTACTCTGGCATTTAACAGAGTCGGCCTTCAGTGACTTAGCCAGGGTTTCCTTAGACAGTAAACAGCCTCTTACTGCCTTTTACACCACCAAGAAAATGAGATTACTCTGAGAGGAGACAGCAGCTCCGGGCTGCTGTGGAAAGGGCACTTTGACTGTTTGTTTGGCTGAAAGGCACCACACAGCCCAGGCTTGTTTAAAATTAGCCTCCCCCATAAATCACTTGCACAATGAGGTGAAGTGCCTGCCTCTGCCCTCTGACATATTTGTGTCTCTGTTTATTTTTAATGATGACATGGCTCTTTCTGTCTCCAGTTGGCCCTTTATCTTCCACATGCCCAAACACTAAACTCAGTGCCAAATGAGCACAATCTAAGAAATGGAAGGGAAAGAGGATTTCCTTTGCTTGCAGCACAGAAGATGATGGGGGACCTGAGCCTTGACCAGATTAAAATGTCCTAAGAAATGTCTCTTTGTGGAAGGGCAGAGGCATGCTGACAATGGCCACAGCCAGAGAGTACTCTGAGTTACACAGATGGATGTGTTTGTGAAACTCAGTGAGTGTATACTTGCCTAAGATTCATGTTTTGTTGCATGCGCATTTTCACGTAAAAGCAAAAATGATGTGGCTAAAGAGATGGCTCTGCGGTTAACAGCACTGACTGTGTTGATAGGAACTAGGTTCGATTCCTGTCACCCACATGGTGGCTCATTTCTATATTTCCATTCCTAGGTAATTTCTCACCCATTTCTGGAGTCCATGGCTAGCAGGCATGGACACGGTTCACAGTCACACAAGTACAATCAAGATAATTTTTATAAAGAAAAATAAATGCAAAAAAATACAAAATGAATAATGTATATCCAGGAGCATTGGGTAGGAGGCACGCTGGTGTCCAAAATTTACTTTGCAATACCTGCATTTGATTGATGGATAGAGGGAAACATGTGTGATCCTGAGTAGCTTAAGAGGCTAATGCAGAAACACGGGTAGCAAATAGGCCATTCCCTAGCAAAACCCTTCAACTTTGATACACATATGGATTTTTTTTTTTCCATTTACAATTGGCGTGCTTGGAGTTTCTGTCTAAAAACTTAGGAGAACTAGGGATCTGCCTTTCTAAATGAGTACATAGTCTCGTGGCTGTATCCAATCCAAATTTTATTTTTAAAATCTATTTATATAGATTTAACTTCAATAATTTATAATAATGGGAAAAACACAACATTTGACCCAGTGAGAAGTCTAAAATATAGAATATTCTTAAAGACAGGGCAATTTTATTAGACATGTTGGCACCTTCTTCAACTTAAAATTCGATCTGCTAGGAAAAGCTCCCAGCCTAACTTCCCCTCCCATCAGACAGAGCATGAATCAAAAGCAGCAAAGTGGGTGCCATGACTAAAATTCGTGCAGAAGGAGGCCAGTCCCGAGAGTTGGGTATGTCAAGAAGATGAATGTCCAACCTTGATGGACCCATAGTTTATTATCAGAAAAAAAATAATTTACTCAAAAACTCTGTATGGAGGCAAAAATTGTCTGTTTGGAGAGGGAGGTTCTCTCTTATGAGTGCTGCTTTGTGAGGCAAGAATGACTTTTATTTTCTTATTACAATTTTTGGTAGGAGAATCTTCTGGAAACCCGCTATGGAACTAAGAAGGAAAGGTCCTAGTCCATTAGGCCACAGTAGACTGTGAGAGCTTGCAGCATGTGGCAAGGGTGCAGACAGAAACTCACAGCAGAAGCACACTGTAGAGAGGGTTCTCTGATTCTGTCAGGGGAGCATGGGCTGCAGAAAGTCAGCTCCCGCTTCATGCCAGCACTATGTTTCAGGAAAGCAGATTAAAGCTTGGACACTGATCTAGAGGCTGCACAATCTAGAGGCTGTCTTCCTTCGAATGAAAGTAAAACTCCTCCCATGGAGAAGGGTGGGAGGATTAGACAGTAAGCAAACCAACTATAATAGCCAAATGAAAAGTTATTTTCACAAATAAAGGTGATGTACTCATTTGTTGACGAATAGAAGCCTTAGGTAAACTTTCTTTATCACAGATAGATAATAGAAAAGCATTTTTCAGAACTGAACATAAGGATATATTATATGAAGTAATCTATAAAGAAAATAGTTAAAACTAGGTCATAAAAGGTGAAGGGGGTAGATACGAAAATATTTCAAAGTAGCGAGAGACTTTGTCTCAAGGAGGAGAGCAATAGGTGAAGGCAGGAAACGTTTTCCTCTGGCCGCTATTTGTGTGCAGAGGTGTGTGCTGTCATACACTCAAGGACAGGCAACACACACATACTCTTTCTCCCCTCTCTCTCTCTGTCACACACACACAAATAAAGAAAATAAAAAGAATATGACCACAAAGTCTATGTTTCAGTCATCAAGAAGCCAAATCCATATTATACGAACTCAAAATGTGGACAAAAGCATCGTTTGAGATGGACTATAAAAATACAGGTGTGAAGAGAAAGGAAGAGAAAGGAACAGGACACAAGTGAGTATAATTTTGAAGCAATACCAGAATTTCTGGAAAAGAAACAACAAAAATAATAAATAAACCAAATCAGAGAAAAGATCTTACTGCACGTTGCCAAGGAGTTCATGACATTTCAGGGAAGTCAGTGGGAAGGAGCCAAGTGTGGTGGTGTGGAGAACCGTGTACAATAGGCCCAAAGGTTAAGAAAACGAAAATTGGAAAGTTTTGATAATTTGACCAAAGCCAAGAATTAGAAAGGACAGGCAGAAACTTCACTCTATGAATCATATATTAGACTCAGTAAACTCCGGGTGTTACCTAGGGATGCTAAATTAGGCTGTGTAAGAGCAACGAGCCTCAGCTAATTTAAAGTCCTTTTATCCTTCATAGGTGAAGGCTACGTGTCTTCTTTGCTCCATCTTTCTTTATGACAAACATCAATAGTGTGATATCCCGCTGGACACTTTAATGTACCTCCTCGACCCAACAGTGCACACAAAGAATGCCCACACCACACTGAGAGAGACCATCAGAAACTGTTTGTGTTTCCTTATATTTTCCCTGCATATTTAGCAATTTTTTTTGTTCCTATTTTTCCTGGCATTTTGTACTAACCATCTGGGATCGTTTTGTAATTTCTATTGGTAGCATCTGCTTGTGCTAAACTGTCTCCATTGTTCTTGGCGTTAAAATTTCTTCATTTTACCTTCTTTCTTAAGAAGTTTTTCTTTTTTTCTAGATGTACAGTTATAAGATAGGAGTTTTGTTGCATTTTTTTAATCGTTTTCAGGAAATGGTAAACTTGACCTTTTCTCTGATTTCTTTTTTTTTAATTTTAACTTTTTTATTCTTTTTTGTTGTTTTTAATTAAATTTTTATTTTTTGTATTAATTACAGTTTATACATTTTGTATCCCAGCTGTAGCCCCCTCCCTCATTCCCTCCAAATTCCAACCTCCCTCTCTTATCTCCTCCAATGCCCCTCTCCAAGTCCACTGATATTGGAGGACTGTCCTCCCCTTCCATCTGACCCTAGCTTATCAGGTCTCATCAGGACTGGCTGCATATTGTCCTCCTCTGTGGCCTGGCAAGGCTTCTCCTCACTTAGGTAGAAGAGGTCAAAGAGCCAGCCACTGAGTTCATGTCAGAGACAGATCCTGTTCCCCTTACTAGGAAACCCACTTGGATACTGAGCTGCTATGAGCTACATCTGAGCAGGGGTTCTAATTTATATCCATAAATGGTCCTTGGTTGGAGTATCAGTCTCAGAAAAGACACCTGGGCCCACGTTTTTGTTTTTTTTTTTTTTTTTCAATAAGAACTTTAAACATCTTTAATGAGCTTGCATTTCACACCAAACCTACTGAGCAAGGGCAGTTATAGAATTTTGTGGCATTATTTCAATACTCAGAAAGCTTCATACATTCAGAGTAGGGTTGTTCAACTATGTCAGCACACACTTTGTCTACTCTATTATCTTTCTGTTTCCCTCTGTTCTCACATTGTATTTAGAATATTTGTAATTTTTAATTGTTTTTATTTCCAAGGCCATCTCAGGAGCCTATTCTGTCATTTAACTCAAAAAAGAAAGAAGCCCCAATCTATTCTGCTTTAAAATTTACTTATGCAATAATGCTAACAGGGTAAAAAAAATGTTCCAGTAATATTATGTTGAAGTAATATATATATTACTGTGTTACAGAAAACAAAATTTTCAGATAAGAAAGTGGACAAAGAGGGCACCAGTGTAGTATTGTTGCAAGAAACGTGAAGATCAAGTGAATATGACTTGAGTCAAATTCTGTGCCTGTCATTCTTGGATGTATGAATTTTACTCTACAGTTCAAAATCTCTGAACACTATTTCCTTAAAAGGAAATTAGAAAAGGTATCTCTCATTTATAAATTGTCTTACGGTCTAAATTGAATGTGAAAATGTAAGTAACACATCTAGCATTGTGCCTGATTGTTAAATATTAATTTATGATTAAATATTAATTCATTTCCATCTTTTCTCTGATTTCTATTGTAGAAAAGTCAGCAATGAGATTCATTGGAAGGGAACCTGTCTATTTCTCCACATCCTCAAGTTTTTAGTTCTCCTTCACAGTCATTGCAGCGTGCATAGAAGATTCTTTAAAAAGATTTCTTTATTTTTATTTTACGTGGTGGGTGTTTTATCTGCATTTATGTTTGTGCCCTGCGTGCATGTAGCACTCACCAAAGTCAGGGAAAAAAGTGTTAAATGCTCTAAAACTAGGGTTGCATGCTGTAGTGATGCTCCTTGTTGGTGCTGGGAACTGAACCTGGTTTGAGGCAAGCCAAGCCAGCACTCTCAACCAATGAGCCACCACCGCTCTGTTCTCATCCCTAGATGATTTTTAATTCCCACTTGGGAATTATTTTGGTTTAAGGAATGTGAAGATCAGTATCTTTCATTATTTTTAAAGATATTTGAGCCCTTATCGCATCTGACATTATATATTTTTATTCTCCTTTATTTCTAGTATTACTATTAACTATATGTTGATAGTTGAAATAAAATCAAGATGGAAGCTTTGCAATCTCAATAGTCACACCATTTCTATTGTATGTGTATTATAATTTTTTTCTTCCATTTTCCTTCACTTCATCATTTTTTCCATGCACTTCTGATCTATCTCCTTAATGAATCGCTATCAATTTTTTAAGGTTCTGTTAGACTTTTTGTTCTTGTGTTTTATTATTGTATTTTATTTTTGTATTTCTTTTCTTCTCATTTCTGACTATTTGATTGTGTGATGAGCATTGCTTTTGAAAACTAAGTTTTAGTAATAATTTGAGACTTGGTTAAAGTTGATTTCCTCTCATTAAATATTTTTACCCACTCTGCCCATAATCTTGAGTACAGTATTTCTGAACATTTTGAATTAGTTAAATGCTCTCGGGTTTTTTGTTTGTTTGGTTGGTTGGTTTGGTTCAGTTTGGATTGGTTTGAACAGTAAAATGATTCAGCACTGTAATCTTTGCTACCAAGTGACTACCCTTAACCTTTCAGCCCAAATGATTAGAATCTGAACAGATTGAAACCATTAAAGAAAATATTTTAAAAAATTAAGCTTCATTCAGACTTTTATCTACTTAACAAACCAACTGAACTCTTAGCTCCTACTCTTAGTCTCCACATGACAAGGTAGAATATACCATTGGGTACTAGCCACCATCCCTGGATATTTAAAGTCTTACAGGATACTACCAAGTAATCCGTGGGAGTGGTTGGCATGAAGAAAGGGAAAGGGGAGATGATATAATATTCTAAGTAAATAAAGATAATTTAAAAAATAAAAACGAATCTTTAATTAAAAAAAATAAAACCTTTTTATGGTATCCAACCATGCTTGGGGAGAATGTCCTGCTTCAATGGCTGTAAAGGCCTGAATGATCATGGCTGCATCACACTGTTGTGAGACTCTAATCTTGCATATATACCACAGGCAAACCAAGGTGACCAACACCAGAAGGCCTGCTAACGCTCCCATGCCCGCCCATTCCTTCAGATGATTCATGGCTGCAGCAATCCATGTTGATAATCCTGTGGCTAGTCCTGCGTCCACTCTGGTAGAATTTACTGTGACAATGGCCACTCTCAGCTGCTCCATCGTAGTATCGAATTCTCCAGTCCAATTACCTAAAATATAGCTCAACATATGCTCAGGATGCGAGGCTAAGCACTGCACTCAGGGTCAGCAGCTTTCGACCCAGAGAAGAGCATGTCTGATTGCATGCGGGTTGATGCCCCAGGTCCCGCCTCTGAGAAAAAGGTATTGGACGGGTCTGATGCTCTTTGGGTGGATGACACCTAAATGAACATCAGTACAAAGTCCCAATTTATTTCTAATATCAGAGATCAGACCTCTACTCTTGCCTGATGCGTCTAAAACAAAAAGGGGGAACTGTAGAGAGCTGCGGAATGCTATGCCTTAAAGATGGAGCTGGTTTCCGCCTTCCACCTTCCCGATGGTGAGTGCTCTCTGTCACGAACAATTCCACATTTGGCTAAGGCTAAGGATCTGGCTTGCTTTCATGTATGTGGACCTATCTGCATTGCACACGTGGCACGCCTGGGTTGGCTACCCAGAGGCTATTTAAGCTGTGGGCTGGCTTTCCCCAGGGTCTGAGGATTGTTCAAGGTTCCTGAATAAACTGCATTGAAAATAAATAAATAAATAAATAAAACCTTAGTTTTGACATTTCACTATTTTCTTTTATTTCTTTTTTTAAAATGTATTCACTTTACATCTGAATTATAACCCCCTCCCTCACCTCATCCTGGTCTCACCCTCTTTCTATATTCCCCTTATCCCCCTCCCCTAGTCCTCAGAAAGATAGAGCCCGTCTCCCTTACCAACTGGCCACAGAAAATCAAGTCTCTTCAGGACTGCCTGCATCCTCTACCTCTGACCTGGCAAAGCCACACCGGCAGGAGAAAGTGATAGACGAGTTTGCACCAGAGTCCATGCCAGAAGGAACAATCTCTAGTCCTCTTACTAGGAAACCCACATAGAGACTGGGCTGCCTATGGGCTACATCTGAGCAGGGGGCCTAGGGCCTCTCCATACATGGTCTTTGGTTGTTGCATCAGTCTCCTCAGCTCCCCTCCCCCCGGGCCCAGATTTGTTGACTATGTTGGCCTTCTGGTGGAGCTCCTGTCCCCTGATGGTCCTTCTATCCCCCAACTCTTTCATAAGACTCTCTGCCCAAAGTTTGACTGTGAGTCTCATCATCTGTTTAGATCTCCTGCTGGGTGGAGTCCTTCAGAGATCTATGGCAGTGTTCCATCCTGTTCCCTCTCTTCAACCATTTCTGGTGACTCTTCTATTTGTCCTTCTGAATGAGAATTAAGCATCCTCCTTAGGGTCTTCTTTGTTACTTAGCTTCTTTAGGTCTGTGGATTGTAGTATGATTATTCTGTATTGTGCGGCTAATATCTGCTCATGAGTGTGAGTGAGTCTATACTATGCTTGTCTTTCTGGGTCTGAGTGACTTCACTCAGGATAATCTTTTCCAGATACATTCATTTGCCTGCAAATTTCACAATGTCCTTGTTTTTAATAGCTGAATAGTATTCCATTGTTGACAAACCAAATAATCAAATTATAAAATGGGGTACAGAGCTAAACAGAGAATTCTCAACAGAGGAATATCAAATGTCCAAGACGCACTTAAAAGAAATGCTTAACATTTTTAGTCATCAGGAAAATGCAAATCAAAACGACTCTGTCTACCTCCATCTTCTACCTGTCAGAAAGGCTAAGACCAAAACCTTAAGTGACAGCACATGCTGGTCTGGTTGTAGAGAAAGGGAAACACTCTTCCATTGCTTGTGGGAGTGCAAACTTGTACAATCACTTTGGAAATCAATGTGTTGCTTTCTCAGAAAATTGGGAACAGCTCTACCTCAAGGCCCAGATATAACGCTCCTGGAATATACCTAAAAGGTGTTCCACCATATAAGGACATTTACTCAGCTATATTCATAGTTGCTTTATTCACAATAGCCAGAAACTGAAAACAACCCAGGTGTCCCTCAACCGAAGAATGGCTAAAGAAATTGTGTTACAGCTACACTTCTATTTTCTAAAAACCCTTTTCCTGCTGATTAGCATGCTTACTGGAATTTCTGTATACATTTTCATGTTTCTACTTGTTACTTAGAGGCATTTTATAAGTATACATGCTATTTGTAATTATACATGGTATTTAAAACTATAGATGGTATGACTTTTTATTATAAAGCACCAGGTTTCTTAAAACTTTCATTCTTTTCAGCATCATGAGAAATTTCTGCAAAATTCAAAATGTATGTATTAGCCAATGTATGTGTGTATGTATCAATGAATGTCTCTGTCAATATCAGGTAGAAAAATGGATGTAAATGTGCATAAACCCTGATACAATTTTTTCAAATTCATAAAAGTCACATAGATTTTTGGTTCCTCCACATGCCAAAGAAGTAATGAGAGAAGTGAAAATAATCACCTGCTATTATGAACACAAGTAGTACACCCATTTTAGTAAGTGAATCAACAATAACAATGCCTAGTAAAATAGAAAATGCAGCTTTATCATAAATCTATGAATTTGTCTCAATATTTGCCAAAAAATCTATATAAACATTTATTCGTGGAAATATTAACATTATAGAAAAAGCTGTAAGTAAAATAAATATCCTGTGATAGGATGGATTGTTAAGTTGTATGTATTATACCACAGCAACACATACCTATTGTGATAAGTGCATTATTTCATACGGCTCATATGGTTCAACAGACACACATTTTTTTAAATTTTTGTCTTTATTTAATAACATGGTTATATTAACTTGTATATAAATACATTATCTCTGTAATTTTTTTTAAAGCAAATAAAAAGTACTTTATTCTAGAGCCAAATTTCAGTGATCATGTCCCAGGAACATATTTATGTTTTTTTTTTCTTTTCTTTTTTTTATTTTAATTTTTTTTATCAGTTACATTTTATTAACTCTGTATCCCAGCCGTGTCCCGATCCCTCATTCCCTCCCAGTCCCTCCCTCCCTCCCTCATCTCCACCGTGCCCCTTTCCAAGTCCACTGATAGGGGGGACCTCCTCCCCATTCATCTGATCCTGTTTTATCAGGTATCTTCAGGACTGGCTGCAAAGCCCTCCTCTGTGGCCTAACAGGACTGCTCCTCCCTTTGGGGGTGGGGAGACCAAAGAGCCAGTCATTGAGTTCCTGTTAGAAATAGTCCTTGTGACACATATTTTTAAAATGCAAAATCAGAGGGACTAGCCAAGATGCAAAAAAATGGAAGTATTATAAAATTTGTAAAAAATATTAAGAAACATAGAATAGCATAATATTCATATGACAAATAGATACACAGAACATGGCCTGTCCACTGGTAGATATGAGTTTACACAGGTCATGCTATGTGCTAGACAGGACACTGGACACTCTCAATGAGAAACCTATGCATCAACTACTAAAGGGTATCATCTTCTCAATAAAAGACATCAAGAAGGAACGCACGAAGGACATGAGGTCTGCTGGAAAAAAAAAAAAGGTTTAGCCTAAAAAGTTATTTAAGGAACCAAGCCCCAAAGTAAACATTTTAATATCCTTGTGGAGGATGTCTACCAAATCCAGCAGTACACCTTACTTTGTGAAGTTGTAAGGATGGAGTTAGTTCATGGAAAGCAAAAAGTGAATGCTCATATTCACTTGGCTTCTCACAAGTGTTCCGAAGATTCAGAATTATTAGGCTGCGAAGATGGCATAATATTTTCACCATGTCCTGAATGCAGCCCACAGTGAGCTGGCACAGTAATCTGATTGGGCACAGGTATCTTCATTGCTCTCTTCATAGTCTTTAAGTACTTTCATGGGTGTAGGTGAGTAGAAAGGACTGATAGCTTGACATGAACCACAGGTCGAAATTTCAGACCTTAGAATTTGACGCTAACAATCAGAGCCATGTGTGACCTGGTTTATGGTTTTAGGGAAAGCGTTTACTTCTTAGAAACCAACCAGCACATTTCTATGTGTTTAGAAATTCTTGGAAGAAGGTTGATTACACAGATGCCGATTACATTAGTATCGACTTCTTCGAGAACACGAAGAAGAGAAACGAAGAGAAATTGACTATTTATTGTTCCTTCTATTCTTTGCTGTTGAATGAATTTCTGAGGAAGGTAAAATTTCAAAACTGTTTCAAAATCATAGTGTATAAAGCACTCTTTGGCCTTAAGGAAAAGAAGTGGGCTTTTGGCTTCACCCACACTTTGAACTCTATAAATATTACATAGTTAACCCACAATCCAGCTCCTTTAACTTCACGGAGTTCAGGAAAGAACAGCATTTGTTTATGGTGAGTTTTCTTATGTGTTGAATAAAAACTACCCATTAACGTGTAATCGGAATAGTTGTTTGAATCCTTTGGCAGCATAACTCCTTTCCGAAGGAGTTACGGAAAGCAGGGCCCTTCCAATGACAGATAGGAGTTTTGCAGTAGTCACGTTACAGCCTGAATGGAGCCCAACTGGATTGGTTTCAAATCAGAGATGTAAAAGTAAATCCTCTTCCAGGCCTCCCCCTGCACAGCCTCAGACATGGTTTCTCTGAGGTAAGTCTCCTTTTCAGGATACTTTACCTGGAACCCAATACCTACAGGTGAGGAAAGTCCACTAAGGTTTAGGGGGCCTCCAATGCTTGGCTGTTTTATTTTGTCCTCTACACTTTGAAATGGAGATTTTAAAACTTGTTTTTTTGTATATGAGTGTGTAGATGTGTGCATGCCATGGCACATATGTGGAGACAAGGTGAAAGCTTTGCATTTTATTTGAGACAAAGTCTCTTGATTACCGCTGTGCTTGCTAGGCTAGCCGACCTTTGAGCTCCCAAGATCATCCTTGTTTCTAACTCTCATCTCACCAGTGAGGTTCAAGGATTATAAACTAGCACAACTGGGCAAGCTCTTTACTCACTGAGCCCTCTATAAAGATTTATATTTTATTTGGAAATGGACTGAATCTATGGAAACCTCTTTCTCTTGGTTTTTCATTCAATTTCTTTGAAATTTTCTTACAGCAGTTATGCACTTCTTTTGGGAGGATGCCTATTGAGGTCAAAGGACAACTTGCAGGATCCAGTCTTTCACTATGCGGGCCTGGGGACTGAACTCAGGTCATCAGACTTCATGGCAAGAACTATGAAGTCATCTCACTGGCCCTCAATTTCTGTTACAAGAAGTTTTCATAAACATTCTACGCCTCAAAATGCTCATGTTCATTTGTAATTATGTACTTAAGGAACACCTACTGGGTTCAGAACTGACAAAGAAAAGGAACTCAGAGCAGCATGCAATTCAAAGACTACAAATGGCGAACACATCAAAAGCGAAAAACAACAGCAACAACAACAAAAAATCCAGTTACACAAACAGGCCTGAGTGACATACCCAGGGCAAGAAGTACAGCAGTTACTTTTTTGGGTAGAATTGTTGAATTCAGCTAAGAGTCACTTTGATGCCTCGATCTCAAACAAAAGAGCGAAACCTGACTCAGGCTAAAAGTGTATTTAGCCTGACAACTAGCTCAAGTTATTACGGCTTTCAAAGACTAAAAACATGTACTTGACCTTGTAACTAGTATTGCATATGGCACCCAGCCAGAGCCCACCAGCCCTCTCCAGGGCAAGAGTGACAGCTTTGCTGCCCTGCAGCTGAAACAGGTTAGAGCACGTATTAACTTGTGCCAAGGAGGCTCTGCCACTAAGCTGAACACCTGTAATTCACCCATCTGTATCCCTCAAGCCCTCGCCCCAGAGTAAATTGACTCTGAGCTCTAACAGCTGTCTGGGAGACTCTGATGGGCCCTTCACCACAGGAAAGGCTCTGGGACAGGACAGAAGCCATGGGTGTGTTTCCAAGGTCAGAACCCAAAGAGGGAAGCTTAATTGATCCTTTCAGCTATGGAGGTGACAAAAGTAGCAGGGAAACGAATCTGTAATCTCATACCATTTGCGTAACTACCAGAATCTAGTTATCCCTTCTTCTGATTTAAAAATAAAAACAACAATAGTCGATAAATGAAGGGTATAGGCAACAAAGGCCCTTTTTACCTAGAAGTTAAAAGAAGGAGGAGGGGACAGGCAAACTTGTGAAGTGAAACAAAAGGCACTTGCTGTGTCTTTATGAAGGTAAGAGGGTATTAGAAATAGTCACTGCAGCCTGCCATATTCATAGCAACTATTGGAAAATAGATAATGGATATGTGTGGAGAGATGAATTAAAGAATGTATCAAAGACAGGGAAGAAAAATACATGGACTTTTCACCTGTTATGAGTATGTGCAGTAATAAATGCGCAGTACGTACAACAGCAGACTCTTGCTAACATCAGCATCCACCAACAGAAATAGATTATTATAGTGTTACATTTGTATTCTATGAAGGTGATATCTTAAAGAAAACAAAATCTTAAAGAATGACAGGCTGAAACTCCCTTGTGACTTCAGTCACAATTAGATTCTCTTTTTTCTTGCAGGATTATAGATTTTTTTTTTTAAATTTCTTTCTTGCTTTTTGTTTTTCTTAGATACTTTGAGCAAGAGCCTTTATTTTTTAGGTGTTTTTGTTTGTTTGGTTGGTTGGTTGGTTTGGTTTTTGGCTTTGTTTTTTTACTTACAGTTACTATGCAAAAAGATGGTAATTTCCCACTTTTCAGTCATGTATTTAACCTGGTTAAAATAGTTATTGACCAGATTCTGAGAATATTATACTAATAAATAAGAGAAATACTCTCTTTAAGGCTGGCACCTAACAAATGGAGATTTGTTGTGTCCCCTGTACCTTTAGATTCACACAAACATGGGAAGTACTGAGAAGGACATTGTCAAAGCCAGAGGAAGTAGCTTTCAACTGAAAGTGCATCTGTGAGGAGGCTTTTCACCGAGTTCAGCTCATTATCATCATCATGGGTATTTATTAATTTAACTAGCTGTGCCTGGCCTTTGATGAGCAGTAAAGATATTTAGATTCATTTATAGGGACTCATTCCAAATGAGATCAACCTGGTGGCAAGAGCTCGGCAGCCCTGTCCACCTGAGCTATCAATTCTCCACTCAACTGTTGTCAACTGAATTAAAGGGCTTGTAGTTTCCAGCTCTGAGAATATATTAGAGACTGGTTGGCACTGGGAATTATGGGCGCTTGTCTTACCTCTCCATTCATTCTTCCAAGTCAAAATGTTTAGCGAATGCTAGCTATAGATAAGAGAATTTTCTGGATTGTGAAGACAAAGTTAAATAATATAGACAAGATTGGAATTAACTTTACATTTCAAAAGCAGACAAAGGTGAAACACAAGAAAAAGATCTAGGTATACAAGAACAGACAAATTATTCTATGTATGAAGATTTATGTTTCTACAATTATGAAGACAAGGAATTTTCAGAGACCCTCCTGATATATAATGAGAATCCTTTCATGGTACACATCTTACAAATGGTGTGAGTGACACAAAAATTAGGGAAGCCTCTCGAAAAGTCAAGATTCAGTGGGCAAAGGTTCTTTCTTCCAAACCTAATGGCCTGAGATGGATCCCAAAGGTCTACACGGTGGGAAGAGACAACTGACTTTTGCAAGTTTTCCTCTGTCTGTCACATGTCATGCAAACAAATATAGACACACAAAGGCATGCACATGCACACATACACACAATAAATAAATAAATGCAGCAAAAATACTTCAGAGTTCTTCTCCATGGCAAACCCTCTGCCCTATTAGGATATGAAACAACTTAAATTAATGAAGTGCAAAGTCAGTAAAAATAAACAAATAAGAGCTAGATTTCAAATAACATGGGAAAGGAGTAGAAAGAACTTGAGGGTGGGAGGGTAGGATAATAATATGGGGGTTACTGGAATTACAATACTGGGAATACTGGTCTACCAGAGTCACATAGAGAGTAGGAGACAGTGAATCTTCAGTAAGAACAGTAAGGAGTCATAATTGGAAAACAGCAGCAGTGCGCAGAAGTGACCTTTGATTGACCCAGATTTTGGAAGTATATTAAGGAAAGAAGAAATTGTATGGGGAGAGAGAAAGAGAGAAAGTAACAAGGATATAGAAGCAGATATGGTCAAAGGACAGTAATTTATAATTAATGTAATATATCTATAGATACTTATATTTCACATACAATAAAAAGAGCAAAACAATAAAAAAAGAAAATATATTTTAAGGAATAAAATCAAATACTCGTGATGCAAACCATGCGTGTTGCCAAATTTCTATAGCACTTGTGTTATAATCATGTTAAAAGACAACCATACCTACTGTCCATCTGTGGTCAGTATGATAAACACTTAAGTATATCTACAATATTGTGTAAAACCTAGACACACTAGTCAATATCCACAGGGTGATCATCAATTTTATCCTAAAGGAGACCCTTGGAATTTCTTTTTTATTATTATACATTCCTACTGCAGTTTCCCCCCCCTACCAGTACCTCCCCCATCGCTCCCTTCTTTCCCTCTCTCATCCATTCCCCTGCTTCTCTTTAGAAGAGATGTCCGGCCATAGATATCAACCAAACATGACATATCAAGTCAATGAAATGATTTCTAATGATGTTCTGCTGTACTCATATGCTGGTGCCTAGCTCAATTGTCATCAAAGAGTCTTCACTGAGCAAGCAACTGATGGAAACAGCTGCAGAGACCCACAGCCAAACATTAGGACACTTTGCTTTTTCTAGCATAAAGAATAATTTGCAGACCTGTCTGGCTTCTGAAAGACAACTTCTATCTTTAAAACAGTCATGAAGTTACATGATCAAAAACAATGAAGCCATCCACATGTTTTCTAGTAGGATTCAGCACCCCATTAAATGGATATCTAGTATTCTCTGTCTGCTGCAGGATCTTCCAGGGCCTAGCAAAAAGTAGATTTCTTTTCTATTCCTTTCTTTTCTTCTTTTTCTTTTATTTTTGAGGGGGTGAGGGAGCTTGTTTGTTTGTTTACTTGTTTCCTTTTTTGTTTTTTGAGACAGGGTTTCTCTGTGTAGCCTTGGCTGTCCTGGGCTTGCTTTGTAGACCAGACTGGCCTTGAACTCACAGAGATCTGCCTGCCTCTGCCTACTGGGATTACCGGCGTGTGTCACTGTGCCTGCCTGAAAGTAGTTTTCTTAACTATATATAGATTCACCTGGACCATAGAAAGGCAACTTCTTAAGAACTAAGGCTTGAGATGGATCAATTTTTTACAGAGACCAGTCTTTGAGACTTGAAACAGTTGATCCCTTCTTGGATTAAGGTGTCTATTCAAGATAACAGCTTACCAGGTACACATTGAAACCTCTTATAACATGAACAAGAGCTTTAATTATTACAATTTTCAAACTAAATATTTATCATTTAATAAAATATTATTCCTTTACTTGTGGGGACAGAGTGAAAATTAATGAATACCAAAATAGACAATAGACAGATTGACAGACAAACAGATAAAGAAGTGCAACAAACACATCCATAGAAGATCTACATTTAGAAACCAGGAGAGAATGAGACTATAATAGCTGTGATTAATACATATAAGCAATTAATTGATCATACCAATAAGATAAAATGTAGAAAATTTTAAATGAATGCAAAGCATAATAAAAATGTGAATCATTATTTAGGAAATTTAGTTTTTAGAAGAGCTGACAAGAAAAATGAGAAAAGCAACAAGACAACAACACCAGTCTCAAGTAAAATGCCAGACTCAATCACACAGTAAGATAGAAACAGAGTAAATTATATATATAATATAATTTGTATATATACAAATTATGGAAAGCCCAACTATCTTGCAATTAGAGTAGGCTTCATGAGCAGAAACTTTACTAGACTTCTAAAGAACAAAACAATCAATTCATAGAGAAGATATCACTAGCTAAATGTGTCTCCATCCCATTGAGAATAAATAAAGAAAAAATGAACAGGAAAAGCAAGAAAGAAATCCAAAATATGGGCTATTGCAGTCTAAAATTATACCAATGATCAACAAGATAGAATAGTTAACAGAATATACATAAAAATATAAAATTCATAAACAACGTAATCAGCCAATCTAATTCAGATATACAGAACATCACTTGCAATGATATCAGAAAATTCTTAATTGTACATGGATAAATGATTTTAAAATTTAAAGATTCTTATATTTCAACAAATTAAAATTTTATAATGTATCATAGAACTACAAAAATAAATTAAAGAGCTGTAACAATGTTTTCAAGGGAATTTGAAGTTTATATAATATACTTCTAAATAGTCTATAGTGTGACTAGCAAATTGTAGGGGAAAGATAAATGTTTTTGCAAAGTGAAGGATTATGAGGATACACTATTTAATAATAGTACGTTCTCACAAATACAAACTTCTTTCTTTTTTAAAATTAATTTTAATTTATATATTTACTTTATATCCCAATCGTAGCCTCCTCTTTCCTTTCCTCCTGATCCTGGTCCCTCCCTCCAACACTCTTCACCCATTTCCCTTTCCCGTTGTCTTCAGAAAAGAGGCTTCCTCCCCCACAATGCACCCAGCACATCAAGTCTCATCAGGACTGAGCTCCTTCTCATCCACTATGGCCAGGCAAGGCAGCCTGGCTAGCACAAAGTGATCAAATTCCATCTCTGTAAGCCCCCATGGGTCTAGGTTAGTTGACTCTATTAGACTTCTTGCAGTGGTTTTGTCCTCTCCAGGTCCTTCTATTCTTTCTCCCCATGATTCCACAGGACTTCCTGAGCTACGGCTGATGCTTGGCTGTAAGTCTCAGCATCTGATTTAATCAGCTGGTGGGGGTTGGGGTTCTCAGAGAATGATTAGGATAGGCTCCTGTCAGTAAACATAGCAGAGGACTGTTAGTGGTGTCAAGGTTGGCTGTCTCCAGTCGGATGCCTGTCAGGTTGGGGTAGGCATTGGTTGGTCATTCCATTACTATCTACTCTATCTCTTCCCGTCTTGTATGTAGGATAAACTTTGCTTCAAAGGTTTTGTAGGTGGATTGGTGTTCCTCTCCCACCACTTATAGGTCCTGTCTGGCTAGAAGATGGCCTCCTCAACTTTCATGTTCCCTTCCCCTCCCCCACCTCTACTACGAGGAGGCTCAGCTAGAGACAACTCCATCTGTAGCCTACCCTGTTGCAGGTCTCCAGCTTGTCTCAGTAATGCCCCCACCTTTGTTTTCCCTTTTCTCTCCAGGCCCTCAAACTTTCCCTCCCCCTCCTCATATCCGACCCATCCTCGTTTCTCTCCCCACAACCTCTCCTATCCAGTTCTCTTTCTACTTCCTCTTCCACTGTCTATTCCATTTCTCCATCTGAATGAGATTCAAGGAGGGCCTCTCTTAGAATTCCCTTGTTAATTAGCTTCTTTGGGTCTGTGATTAGTAGTATATTTATCCTGTATTTCATGAATAATATTGGCTTACAAATATCATATCATGTTTGTCTTTATGGGTCTGGAATAACTCATAAAGGATGATCATTTTTGTTCCATCCATTTGCATGCAAATGTCATGATTTTCTTGTTTTTAATAGCTGTATAGTATTTCATTGTGTAAAGGTACATATTTTCCTTATTCATTCTTCTGTCGAGGGACATCTAGGTTGTTTCCAGTTCCTGGCTATTATGAATAAAGCTGCTATGAACATAGTTGAACAAATGCCCTTGAGGTATGGTGGAACATCTTTTGGGTATATGCTCAGAAGTGGTGTAGCTGGGTCTTGAGGTAGTAGTATTTCCAATTTTCTGAGAAAGCCCCAGATTGATTTCCAGCATGGTTGTACAAGTTTGTACTCCCACCATCAAGGGAGAGATGTGTTCCTCTTTCTCCACATCCTCACCAGCATGTGCTGTCACTGGAGTTTTTGATCTTAGCATTCTGACAGGTGTAAGATGGAATCTCAGAGTTATTTTGATTTACAGTTCTCTGATGACTAAGTTGAGTATTTCTTTAAGTGCTTCTCCACCATTTTAGATTCCTCTGTTGAAAATTCTCTGTTCAGCTCTGTTCTCCGTTTTAAAAAATGGGTTATTTAGTTTGTTTGTGTTTAATGTCTTTATATATTTAGGAGATTAGTCCTTTGTCAGATGTAGGGTTAGTAAAGATCTTTTTCCAGTCTGTAGGTTATCATTTTATTGACAGTGTCCATTGCCTCACAGAAGCTTTTCAGTCTCATGAGATCCCGTACATTAATTGTAGATCTTAGAGCCTGAGCTGTTGGTGTTCTTTTCAGGATGTTATCTCTTGTGCCAATGTGTTCAAGACTGGTTCACATTTTCCTTCTAATAGATTTAGTGTATCTGGTTTTATGTTGAGGTCTTTGATCGGCTTGGACTTGATTTTTGTGCAGGGTGATAAATATGGGTTGGAACAGCACCATTTGTTAAAGATGGTTTCTTTTTTCCACTGTATGTTTTTCACTTCTTTGTAAAAAATCAAGTGTCCAAAGGTGTGTGGGTGTATTTCTGGGTCTTCAATTCGATTCCATTGATCAATCAGTCTCTTTCTATGCCAATACCATGCATTTTTTATTACTGTTGCTCTTTAGTACAGCTTGAAATCCTAGATGGAGATACCTCAAAGAAGTTCTTTCATTGTATAGGATTGCTTTAGCTAATCTTGTTTTTGTTTGTTTGTTTGTGTTTGTTTTTCCATATAAAGCTGAGAATTGTTCTTTCAAGGTCTGTGAAGAATTTTGTTGATATTTTGATGGGGATTGCATTGAATCTATAGATTGCTTTTAGTAACATGGCCATTTTTACTATGTTAATCCTACTGATCCATGAGCATGAGAGATCTTTCCATCTTCTGATATCTTCTTCAATTTCTTTTTTAAGGGACTTGAAGTTCTTGTCATACAGTTCTTTCACTTGCTTGGTTAGAGGTCCACCAAGCTAATATATATTATTTGTGGCTGCTGTGAAGTGTATGTTTTCCTAATTTCTTTTCAGCCAATTAGTTCTTTGTATACAAGAAGGCTCTGATTTTTTTTTTGAGATAATTTTGTAACCAGCCATTTTGTTGAAGGTGTTTATCAGGTGTAGGAGTTCTCTGGTAGAATTTTGAAGGTCACTTATACAAATATATATATAATATCATCTGCAAACGGTGATACTTTGACTTCCTCCTTTCCAATTTATATCAACTTTATCTCCTTTAGTTGTCTTATTGCTCTAGCTAGAATCTCAAGTCATATATTGAAGAGATATGGAGAGAGTAAGCAGCCTTGTCTTGTCTCTGATTTTAGTGGAATTCCTTTGAGTTTCTCTCCATTTAGTTTAATGTTGGCCATCGGCTTGCTGTATATATCCCTTATTATGTCTAGGTTTGTGCATTGTATCTCTGATCTCTCTAAGACTTTCATCATGAAGGGGTGTTGAATTTTATCAAAGGCTTTTTCTGCATCTAATGAGATGATCATGTGATTTTTTTTCTTTCAGTTTACTTATATGGTGGGTTATATTGATGGACCATATGTTGAACCATCCCTGTATCCCTGGAATGAAGCCTAATATATCATAGTGGATAACGTATTTGATGTGTTCTTGGATTTGTTTTGTTAGTATCTTATTGACTGTTTGTGCATCAATGTTCATGAGGGAGATTGCTAATCCATAACAAGTAAATGAGTTATAAAAATTGGAAAACTTACAGCATATGTGTGCATGCATGACAAAGCCAGGGTCAGAGGTTCACTGGTTATTGGGGGGGGGGGGATGTGTGCTTTTTTCTGTTAACCGCCTTCTCATTTTCTCATTGCTGTGGAGGATTACCTAACAGACGTGACCAAAGGACAAGTGGCTTGTTTTACCTCAGTTCAAGTTTGAGAAGATATGCTTCATGCTGAAGAGGCTGTATTCATGGCAATGGAAGCTTTAAACAACAACAACAAGAAAACCCACAAGATTTGTTTCATCTTAGTGGACAGGATTCAGAGAGCTTGTATCAGAAGTAAGGTGGGAGACTAACCCTCTAGGACCTTTCTCCAGTGACCATTTTCTGCCAGCCACACCTACTACTGAAGACGCTCAAAACTCCCAACATATCATCACCTGGCTTGCGCTTAGTGTTGAAACTTATGAGAGTACAGGAGATAGTTAACACTTGTTCATAAGTCCTGGAGGACTAGGGCTCACCAGACATGTTTTACACAGCTAAGAAATCTAATTGTTGCTTGGAAAAGTGGCATAATTTCCCCAAAGTGAAGCATTTCATGAGTTCAACTTTCCCTTCTTATCTTTGACAGATATACCACTCTGCCGTACTTAAAGTAGAAGAACAAGTTGGCCCTTCCGTGTTTCTAGGTAAGACCAGGAAGGTGAGCTGGTGAGATGACTTTGCTATTAAGAGCACTTGCTGCTTCTGCAAAGAACATGGCAGCTTATAACCACTGGTGTAACCACTGGTGGGTCAGTTCCGGGGGATCCAGTGTTCTCTTCTGTCCTTGGCAGGCATCAGGTATGCATGCAGTGCCCATATATACACGCAGGCAAAACATAAAATAATAGTGAAAAATATTAAAAGAAGGCTTCAAAGGGCAGGGATGGGGTCTGAGGAGGTCTTCTTTACCAGAGAATGAAGACCACTTTTTTTTTTTTTAACCTGTGTCCCTGAAGACAAAGCTCTTTCCTTCTGGTATCTTCTAGTACCAGTCTTAAGCTGCTAAGTTGGAGTAATAGCCAAGATAGGTCTATTCAACCTATAAAGTCAAACTCACAAGAGCCAATACTCCAGTAATGGAGTTGGCTGCTACATTTAAATTCTATCGTTATTTTCTGCTTTCCCAATCAGATCTGAGGTGTGACCAGTAGTAATGGGATTCCAATATTACCTTTTTCTTTTTTTCATTCTTCTCTTATACAATACATCCTGACCACAGCTCCCCTTCTTGCACTCCTCCCAGCCGCACCTTCACCTTTCTTCTCCCCCTGGTCCACTGCTCTTCTGTTTCTCTTCAGAAAAGAGCAGGCCTCCCAGGGATATCAACCAAACACAGCATAACAAGACGCAATAAGACTAAGCCCAAGCCCTCATATCATGGTTGGATGAGGCAACCCAATAGGAGGAAAAGGTCCCTAGAGCAGGTGAAAAAGTCAGACATACCCCCACTCCCATTATTTATGATTACCACAAGAACAAAACAATCACAACATATATGTAGAGAATCTAGCACCGACCCGTGAAAGCACTGTGATTGCTACTTCAGATTTGGTGAGCTTTAATCTCTCTAAGCTCTGCTTAGTTGATTCGTGGGCCATGTTCTCCTGGTGTCTTCCACTACTCTGGCTCCTACAATCTTTCCTCTCTCTAATGTTTGGCTGTGGGTTTCTGCATCTGTTCTCGTGAGCTGCTAGAGAAAGCCTTACTATATTGTTGAGCTAGGCACTGATCGATGAGTATAGCAGAATAACATTAGGAATCATTTCATTTATTATTTTTTTTCATTGCCAGTCATGTTTGGTTCTACCCTAGGTTCCTGGGACATTCAGCTTCCAGTTCCTGGCCATGCAGGCAGTGTCAGGCATGGGCTTTCTCTTGGGCCTCAATCTTGCTGCTAAAACTGTGAAGCTTGTACCACTGAAGTGAAACTCACTGGGCAGCTATTAAAAATGAAAGCCTCAAGGTCCATTTAAAAATTACTATTATCTTCTCCCACTTCCAGTGTCTATCTCATTTGCCCTTCTGAATGAGGATGGAGCATCTTCCTGAGGGTCTCCCTTCTTGTTTAGCTTCTTTAGGAGTATAGATTTTAGTATGTTTATCCTATATTATATGTCTAATGACCACTTATAGGTGAGTACATACCATGTGTGTCTTTATGCTTCTGGATTACCTCACTCAGGATGATCTTTTCTAGTTCCATCCATTTGCCTGCAAATTTCATGGTTTCCTTGTTTTTAATAGATGAATACTATTCCATTGTGTAAATATAACACAGTTTCTGTCAGAGGGCCTCTGGAGGACTCTACTGATCAGGGTATCAAAGCATAGCCAAACTTTGGGCAGAGTGCAGGGAATATTATGAAAGAAGTGGAAAATAGAAAGACCTGGAGGGGACAGGAGCTCCATAAAGAGACCATCAAAGCAAAAAAAAAAAAAAAAAAAAAAAAAAAAAAAACAAGGCCCAAGGGGCCCTGCAGAGACTGATACCCCAACCAAGGACTATGCATAGAGAGGACCTAAAACCCCTGCTCAGCTGTAACCCATAGACTCAGTCTCCAAGTGGAGCATCCAGTCCTGATGAGACCTGATAGGCTAGGGTCAGAGGGAAGGGGAGGAGGACCTCCCCTATCAGTGGACTAGGGGAAGGGCATAAGGGGAGAAAAGGGAAGATGGGGGTGATGAGTGGGCTACAGCTGGGATACAAAGTGAATAAACTGTGATTAATAATAATAATAATGTGAAAAATTACTATTATATCACAATCTTTGTGTTAATAAAGTCTCAGCTCACTCACAGATGCATTAGAGTTCATTGGGTTTCTGCTGCAGCTAACTATGATGATATGAAAGCATGTTTTAGGGATATCTGGACAGTGCTGATCCATGATATTGGACTGGAAAAGTATAGATGAAGCTTCTGGCATCTCTCCATCTCAGTTTCTGTTCTATCAGTGGAGGGGTGTCTGTGCCCTCTTGATGAGTTTGCTATGTGGTAATGTTCATAAAATACCCAAGACAATTGGGGCTGTGTCTCAGTTCTCCTTGGACTTGGCCTTTTTGGTCTTTTCAAGCGGTAAATAAATAATGACTTTGTTTTGCATTAAATAAATAAGAAAAAGTCTGTGCTTCAAAGCCAATACCCACCTCTAACACTTCCTCACACCAGGGAGCAGGGTCCTTTGCATTGCATCTCTTTCTGACTACATTTGTGAGTTTTGGTTTTTGTTTATTTAGTTCTTGGATTGGTGGCATCAGTGAATGAGAGAGAGGGGCAGGCAGGACCAGGAAGAGCCACTGCCTTTAGATGGTAGCCTCCCGCCCATCCATGTCCCCAACAGCCTACTTAATAACATGAGTAATAACGGGACTCATTACACATGCAGCTCCATGATCATTGCTGAGGATAAAATTAGTTTAATGCCCTGAGCGACAGTTGAACTCTAGCAAGCACCTAAATAAAATAAAAGGCAAGGAAAATATATACATCCACATCCACATAATAAAGAGTGTGATGAGAAAAGTCATAAAGAGGCAGGTTACAAAAGTCTTTGTCTAGAAGCTTCCTGATACTTTAGGCTGGTACCCTAAGGTGGGACCGAGAAGTCACTTAACCAAGAGTGGCATTATAACCAGCATTCCTTTGGATGGTAGGAGAAAATCTTAGAGGCTCAAACATATAATCACTTTTCTACAATGTCACAGTTACAGAATAATGGCAAACACAATACCCTGTTCTACTATAACCTTTACTTAGTTCTGAACATGTTAACATCTTTCATCACATGGTGCACATATCAAAGCTAAGAAATTAGCACCCACATGTGCTATGAACTGAGCTACAGTCTCTCTTTGGACTTTTCCCTTTCATCTCACTGTTTCTGGATCCATTCCAGCACAGCATATTGCACGGACTCAGAATGTCTCCATGGCCTCCACCAGCCTATGAGAGCCTCTTGCCTTTCCTGACCTTGATATTTTTTTTTTTTTTACAGATTCCATGTTAGATTCAGCTCCCATGTTTTTTTATTAGGGTTCCTATATGAAGACCTGAACTGCCCATCAGCTACATCTGTTGAGGGAGCTTACTTCCAGTCCATGCATGGTCCTTCGTTTAGTCTCCATAGCCCCCCTGGGTTCTGGCCAGTTGACTCTGTTGGTCTTCTCGTAGGGCTCAGATCCTCTCTGAGTCCTTCTATCCACCCCTTCCACAGGGCTCCCCGAGCTCCACCCAATGATGGGTTGTGGTTCTCTACATCTGTTTCCTTCTTCAGCTGCTGGGTGCTGCAACTCAGAGTGCAGCTATGCTAGGCTTCCATCTGTAAGCATAACAGAGTGTCATTAATCCTGTCAGGGAACTAGAAAAGGTTATCTGAGTGATGTAACCCTGACCCAGAAAAACACACATGGTAGGTACTCTTTTTTAAGTGGATTTTAGCCATATAGTTCAGGACAATCATATAACAACTCACAGACCCAAAGAAGATAAGTAACAAGGATGACACAAGGGCGGATGCTTAACTCAAACTCAGATGAAAAATAGAATAGACAGTGGAAGTGGGTGAAGAGAGATAAAAGTAAGAGAGAAATGAGGGTTGATATTAGTTTTTTTTTCAATTAATATTTTACAGCCATTTTGAAGTGAAGTTTGTCTCCTATTGAAATACTATTTTGATAGGATTATAAAATAAAATTTAAAATAAAAATAAATTAATAAATGCTTAAACATTATAAGTTTTCATCTAACGAAAAAAATGTTCAAGACTTAGACTTTCAATCATTCATTATAGTGCCTTGTTTATTCTCCACCATCCTTGTACTTATAGCCTAAACTATAATAGTTTGTCATAAACTTGCTGGTATTTATTGCACCATCTTTGGTTATATGGCATCTGTTTTTGTGCATTTGTAATAAATTATAACAACACAACTATCTTCATATGTGCATTATATTAATATCTTAATATGAAGAGTAGCATAAGAGCTTCAGTGGAGTTTAGAACAAAGAATTCACACATTTTATGCATAATTTTAAAGCACTCATTTGTAGGCATGAAAAGTTTGATTTCCATATCTGTGTTTGAAAGCTACAAGTTGAAATTGATCATTCAAGTTTTTCGTAAAGATTTGTGGAAACTAAAGGGTAAAGCTGATTTCAGTCCTACCTATGTAACTGTACCACTTTTAAATTAGAACCTGGTTTGTCAACAAAGCTTTTACTTGTATGAGATGAAGATCCTTGTAATAGTTATGTTTCTCATTGCTGTGACAAAATAGCTAAACAAAAGCAATTGGGAAATAAAAAGTTTATTCTGCCTTACAGCTTGAAAGGATATATTCCACCATGGCAGTAAAGGCATGGGAACAGGAGCAAATGGGCAGCTAGTCATTACATCAGCAATCAGGAAGAAGTTAATAGAATGGAAGGCCAGTCTACCAGCCTCAAGGCTTTATCTCCTAATGTTTTTTTAAATTTATTATTATTAATCACAATTTATTCACTTTATATCCCAGCTGTAGCTCCCTCACTCATCTCCTCCCAATCTCACTCTTCCTTCTTCTTCCCCTGCCCCATGTCCCTTCCCTAGTCTACTGATAGGGAGGTCCTCCTCCCTACTGTTACATCGAACAACAGCCACTTCTGATGAGAACTGATAGACTAAGATCAGAAAGAAGGAGAGGAGGACCTCCCCTATCAGTGGACTTGTGGAGGGGCATGCATGCAGAAAGGGAGGGTGGGACTGGGAGGGGAGGAGGGAAGGGCTTATGGGGGAATACAAAATGAATAAAGTGTAATTAATAAAAGTTAAATAAAAAATAAATTAAAAAAATAAAAAAAAGAAAAAATACATTACCTTAAGGTGAACAAATCTATCTAAGGTAGGGCCTTTAGTCAGGACCTTGTCTGGTTCTGCTGGATTAACTCTTGACCTTGATATTTTTAAAGTGTGCTAGTCTAGAATTTTGTATAATTTCCCAGAATTTGGGTTCATCAGGTCTGTGTTTCAGGAGCAGGGTGAGGTTAGTAATTTGGAGAAAGTATTGTAAAAATGAAGAGCCTTGTTTATAAGGCTACACACCAGGAGCACGTACACACTTCCTGGTATGGGTGATGCTGATGTTGATATTTCTTTTTTATTATTAGTAGGTTTCCCCACATCTTTCTAGAGTATTCCCTTTTCTACCCATGATCCTTAAACAGAAGTCACTGAGTCCGTTTCACATTCAAGGTTTCTTGGGTAGGGAATAGACAAGAAGAGTCAACCTCTGTACCTGTACAGTCCAAAGCATTATACGAATGTATGAAATTCTCAATTGATGAAAACATAGACATGGAGGAAAAACATTGTTTCAATCTACAGTTGGGAAAATCTTCGGAAAATCTGCAGATTCACAAGGACTCTCACTCTTTTCTAACATGCATCTTACTTTAATAACACTTTACAACATCTTAGATCCTATTGAAGGGTAAACCCTTCTTATCCCATTTGTTGCTTTAGGAAAAGTGGTTGTCTACAGGGATCCTCTTGACACAAAATATTCACTCACTTAATTTTTATGATCAGACATGGGCTTTTAGAGCTTGAATATTGAAATTTTAAAACAGATCTGTGCTCTCCCAACATTAATTTTAAGGTCAGCTTTTGTCTTCCACAAGAGGGAAGCAGTATTGACTGTTTTAGTCATGTTGTATATATGTAAAATCTCTTTATGACATTACCCTGTTGTGAGTTTTTTTTAATTTTCATTTTCACCTGGATTTTGCACACATTTTTCAGATTTATTTATTTTTCATATGCTCATATTCTGTTTCCTGCTCAAGAGACAACAATGAGTCATGAAATTTTGTGTGTTTTTGTCTTTTGTGAATAATGATTTTTTCCCCCTTTAGGTGGAAAATAACTTAGTAACCTTTGGAAATTTTATTGGAACTAAAAAAAAAAAAATCTACTAATCCTTAGCTATCAGTTTACTTTTAAAACACATATGCAATATATATTCCACATGTGTTTTTATAAATTTTCTTGTCTTCTTACTTATTTTTGTCCATACACTTAGGAGCCAAAACTCTTTGTGTTTGGATATGATGGTTTCCTGAAATTGTCTTCTGTATACTGTGACTGACACCCTTCAGCAGTTGCCTCTCCTGGAACATTGAACATATTCTCCTCCAGCAGTCCCCAACCTTCCTCTTTCCTGCCCTGTCTTCCTCTCATCAGTCTCCCGTGTTTCCCCAGACAATGTCTTCTTTCATTTAATGTAAATATGTATAGTTTTATATCTGTGTTTTACATTTACATGACTCCCTCAGTTATCTACCTTTCAAGAAATAAAATGGTTCAGTTTTGCTTTTTGTTTGTTTTTATTGTTGGTTTGTTTTTGTTTGTTTGAGATTTTTTTGTTTTTTTTTTTTGGTGAAGGGAAATTTTATTTTGTATCTTTGAAAATATTCTAAGTGAAAACTAATAATTCAGCTTAAATAGGAATTCTTGTAATCATTAGAGATATTAGTTACTGGAATTTTTTCTTTACCAATGTTCTTATTTTTCTACTGGGGTCTAGACAATTTTGTAGTTGACTGCAGGTGTTTTGTTTTGTTTTTGTTTTTGTTTTTGCTTTTTTTTTTTTTTTAGCAAGAATGCCTTTCCTTTTTCCACTGATATTTGTTTATCTTGAGGTTTTATAAGTTCAAATTCATCAATCTCTTCATCTCTTCATTTTTTCCTTAGGAAATCAGTAAAGTGCTGTTAGTAGGAAGGATGCTGAAGTACTGGACCGAGAGGGCAGCAGTGGACCTGGGTGAAGGCCAACAGCACATCGGAGGCTATTACAGCTTTGACTCAATCCCATACAGTGTCTGTTCAGTCCTGGAGCGTTCACAATAAAGAGGTTAGTTTCCTGCTGCTTTCTGCCCTGACTCTACAGACAGAATGTGGTCACTAATCTACAAAACAACCTAAATAATTTTAGAAACATAGAAAGATGTATCTCTTGCAATGGAATCCTAAAGCAAAGATGATAGATATAGAAATCTGGGGACATTTGCATTCAGACAAAACTAAAACAATGATAAGAAAGCTCTAACGAGTCAAAACAACAGTAATAGAGGATAATGAAGGGAAGAAAGTCAGAATGTGATATTGAATGCTCACGGGTGTTTGAGTAGAGAAGTAAAACAGAGGTCCAGGTATTGCAGGACTCAGAACAAAGATGTGGTCTAGAGATTGAATAGAGGTAGAAAATGTATGAACATTATTTCCGGATCTGACTTCATGGTGACAAGCTACATTCATGTCAACATTTTACCAACTAATAACACCACCACCAGTAAAGTTGTTAATCATCTTCATTTTGCAACCTGGTTTGGAGAAGCTGAGTGTGCCTCCCAAAGTCCGTACTGTAGCATCTACTTACACAATCTCTTTGAAACTAACATTGATGCTCTTATCACTACTGCTAAAAATATCCACATGTCCATGTCAGGTAAATTTGAACACATGAAGCCTCAATGTGTGCTGCCCTTTCTCTCTGCAGGAGAAGTTGGAGCCAGGGTATTGACAAGAAGCTTGTTATCATTACCTTATACAGAGGAATCTGGTCATTGCCCTGAGGACAATTTTGTTATCTTACTTTGCATATGTGATCATTACCCCAAGGCCAGAGATGCAATCTCTGTCCTATATGAATACCTATCATTATGGCTTGGAAGTGGAAAAGCAATAATTAACCTGCACAAATAGATGGGATCATTGTATTGCAGGTAGAGCTGTTATTGCATTTGCCAGAGAAACACAATCTTTAGCATGCAAAAGACAATGTGTTAATTACATTTATGGTGGCGATATGCTCGTTATATGGCCTATAATGATGATATCAATTGCAGTTCAGGTAGAAATTGGGATCATTGCACTGCTGATAAACCTCTTATAATTACATCGCTGGAAGAGGTCTACAATCATTCAGTTGCATATGGTGTGTGTGGAGATGGGGTCATTATAGGACAGGAGGAGATGCAATCACTATTCTTCCTGAACATGGATTTTTAATGGCAAGGCTAGCACCTGAAGATAGGACCCTTTCTTTGCCAGAAGACCTATGATCAATTCAGTTGCAAAAGATGTGCTCGTTTCCCTACATAAGAAGTTAGGGTCTTCCACATAACGTAAGCGTGTTGTAAACAAAGAATGGGAATGTTACTCTGAGAATGTAGTCAAAGTGAGGTGCCTCATGAGGAAATCTGGTCCAGATTCCTTACGTGTGAGAAGGTCACATGCAGGCAAAAATAGCAGCAAAGATGAAAGAAACTCGGACAGCCCGTTGCTGTTCCAGCCACCTCAGCTGAGTTGCCACACTTGTGAATGAGGGCACCTCTGATCACGGAGGCCCAGCAGAGCTGCCAGTGGACTGGAAATGCATGGACCCATCTGGCTTGCACCACATGGGGCAAGGCAAGCAGTTCAGCCCGAACCCAGTCCAGATGATAGAGTCGGGAGCCAATAGAGTTGCTTTTATTTCAAGTCACTACGTTTTGGCATGATTTGTCTCATTGTAATAAATAACAGAAATAATTATGCACAGTTTAATGATATATAATCAACATATAGTGTTATGATAGCCTTTTCAACAGAATGGAAATGCTAACTTCTCCATTTAAAACGCAAAGCAATTTAGTGATAATAGCTACAACTGTCTTGAAATGATCTAGGACCTCATGAAGCTGATTTAATACGCAGCTATTCGGAGTGTCTAATCATATGTCCATTTGATGAATAGTGATTGCATATCCATGAACAATAGAAAAGTAAACATTCTTATCCTCTCTCTGTGTCTTTCTCTCTGTCTCTCTCTCTCTGTCTCTGTCTGTCTGTCTCTCTCACGGCCCCTCTCCTTCTTACTCTCTGAAGTACAATATTCAGATTGATACAGTGAAAAGTTGAATTTGCTTTGCTTGGGGTCAAATCAAATTATGACTGAAGTCTCTGTTTTATTTAAAGGCACCCAAGTGACCTTTGTTAGGTCACTTAAGCTCTAAGGCTCTTGTGCAGATTAAAGAAAACAGTTCCAAGCTATGGCTTTATTGGGATGATTAAATAAAATAACAACATGCTATATAATTAACCATCATTTTCTTCACATAAAATAGCATTTAAACTATCACTCTTATCAGGTTTTGGATGAACTGAACTGAGCTCTTGGATTTCGCTTAGATAAAAGCATTAGGATTATACCCTAAGAAAACTCTAATGATGAACTTAACAATTTGGCTCAGTCATCATGAGCACTGACTGCTCTTCCAGAGGACTAGTGTTTAATCCCTAGCACCCACAAGACAACTCACCATTAACTTCTTTAAATCCAGTTCCAGGGGAATCGGTCACCCCCTTCTGGCTATTAAGGCATTGCACAGACATGGTATGCAGACATAGATATAGGCATGGCATACACAAAAAAATTGAGAAAAAAAAATGATCCTTTAGTGTTACTCAGTTTTAAGTTTACAGAGTATAATTTTTGTTTTGTTTTCATGTCCAAAGCCATTCAATTAGTCGTGCTATTTCTTAGCTGCACATAAACAACATATCTCTTCTAATTTGTGAGTCTGCACTTGAAGAGATGAACAAAATATATTTGAATTAAAAATGAAATTGTCTCCACAGAAGGAAAAGAGAACCAGAGGAAAACAAGATATTTGTCAAGAAGAAAATATAATATCTGTTCTAGCTTTGAAAAATGCCTTATGTTAAGGTGAATTTAATTCATCTAGGACTGGGTGTTGTTGAGTTTAAGAGGCAATTTTAATGCCCCTACATTGCTGCCCTGGTGGCCCAGGATGACCTTGAACTCCTGATCCTACTGTCTTCTGAGTCCTGGTATTGTAGGAACATACCATCATATCCTACCAATGAAATCTATTTCTGATGATCATTAAAAGAACATATTTTTAACACTTTTTTTATAAGAGGGTTTACACTGGCTTAGATGCTTTGGGACACAGTCAGTAACAGATGATCCTACTCCTACGTAATATGTCCCAGATATTATAGAGCTAGACATGCTCAGACAAAAAAGATTAAATGTCCTTTAAATATATGCATACTTAATATATAAATTAATAAGTTATGTATGTTAAATATATATATTATATATGTATATAATTGTTCATACTAAAATATGAAATGAGCCAAACCTCCACTATCTACAGGATATAAACATAGATGTGGGATATAAACAAATTGCTATTTAACAGTAAGAATGAATAGGCCACCAATCCAAGCTATGCTATTTGCGAATCTCATAGACCCGACGCCGTATTAAATAGGAATTACGTATTACAGGATATCAGTTATTGCTGATCAAGAACTGCCACCAGGGCCTGTGGACATGTCTCACTGGACAAATTGTGTGGTGCCCAGGCATAAAGGTCTGAGTTCAGATCCTCAGCACCCACATTAAAAACCCTGGGCCTGGTGGTATGCGGCTGTCACTCCAGCTCTGGGAGGACAAAGGCGCATAAATTCCAGGAGCTCTCTGGTACGACACTGGGGCAGAAATAATGAGTCAAGGGTTCCGTGCGATGCCCGGTCTCAAACATGATGAGTTTAAGTGGTTGAAGGAAGCTGTCTCAGCGTCAACCTCTTCTCACTGGCACTCAAACTGTGGCACCCACGTGCGCTTAAGGAATCTAAAATGTACCTCGGGAGCTCATGTCTTGAACACAGAGTCTGAAGCCGATACTGCCATGGAAGGCTAAAGCCATCTCACACCACGAGACAGGATAAATGCTTTTCTCTCTCGAGTCATCAGTGTCAGATATTTTGTCCCTTGCTATAAATAAAAATAACCAATACAGGCAGGGTGTTGACTACGCGCATGGGCAATAGGCTGATGTGGGCCCTTCAGGTCTTCATCAGGGTGGTCGCTAAGGGACATGGATACCTTCAGATTCATCAACCACACGCTTAAGATTGTGTCTTTCACTGTGTGGGTTTTACTTACCCCTATTTAAAAAATAAAATAAGTTGGCAGATAAGACGTCTTATTGTGAGGAGTTGAAACGGGCAGGCAGTTTTGGAGAGACTGGGGATGTGGTGACCGTAATATCCCTAAGAGATAGCAACCCGGTGCTGGGAGAGTGGAGCCGCTTATGTTTACCTTTCTGCTAGCCATAGGGACAGAGCCCTGCTGTGGTGGTTAGTGTCAGCTGTCTGGCTAACAGAGCCTAGAACCCCCTGGAGCATGCCGGTGGGGAATTACCTTGCTGCCAGCGCTGCGGTGGGAAGACCGTTCACTGCGGGTGACAGCATGCTGGATCCTGGACTATGCACCAGTAGAAAGGGAGCCTAGCCACAAGCGTTGGCTCAGCCAGAGTGTGTGACCAGCGGCAACAGGCACCCGTGTCTTACCTTGACTTTCTCCGCTGTCATCTGACGGACTGTGCGTGAGGAACTGAGCTGAAGCAAAGCTTTCCCACTCAAATTGCTTTTGTCCGAGTATTTTACACCAGCAGCAGGAAGAGGAACTACGGCACTTTCCTGAATAACCCTCTGAGAAGCTACATATCCCAATATCTTCAGCAAAAGCAGAGCTCACTCTGACCTTCCAGGCCTGGCCAGGCTGCTTTGTTTTGTACTCGGGCCTCAAAGGCTTTTAGGGTAGAATAACTTAAGCCAAATGACGGGAAGCAAAGCCTGCTATTAACCGCGTGCTGCTTTCTGGGAGGGGCTGTGCTACTGAACTGCTGCTGTGCTTTCCCACCGGGGTCCTCTGACACAGTCTGGGGCCAAGTCATGGCGGTTTGTGTTTGCAATCTGACTTTTACTGGAGCTCAGGGCTGTCTGGACAAGACGTAAGAGGATCCTGAGCCAGAGGCCTCTGGTCTGCAGGCCAGCGGAGTCACCACGCTGATGGTTTTATGAGCGTTACACCGGAGCACTGACATACCTGTGGCCATCTTTCTGACCCTTCTTGTCCATATGACTATATTATTGGCTGGATCCTCCCTTCCTTAGATGGCTGTTGCCTTCTGGTAAATTAGCAATTAAAACAAGCACATTCATGGGCCCAGTGTTTACTCATCCTGAACTGCTCATGGCTACAAGCCTACTTACTCTTCCCCACAAGAACTTAGTAGCCCTGATGTACAAAGGGCTTTCTGTTTGAAAGGGATAAAATCTCTTCCCCCAGAGGGCTTACTGCTGGTACTGACATGCTGAAAAGTGAGGAAGTTTTGTTTTCAATGAGGGTGGTTCTGTTTGAAAGAAGCATGTAGTTTCCCATAATCCAAACAGTTCATTTCAGTTCTGTTATCTACCACTGGCTGGTTCTCTAAATTCAGTCACTTGACATTCTAAGTCTCAACGTCATAATGAAATGAGACAAGAAAAGTAAAGTCTGTTCTGTTTCATGCAAAGTTCTAGTAAGTAGAAGGAAGTGTTGCTAAAGTACTATCCTCTCACTGAGGATTTTTTTTTTTTTTTTTTTTTTTTTTTTTTTTTGTCTTTTTGGGAGGTGATTCAGCTGGTGAGCTGCTTGCTGCGCAACTATAAGGACCTGAATTTAGTTTTCCAGAATCCATACCAAAAGCCAGACAGGGTGGCATGCACCTGTAATTCCAGGGCTGGGCAGGTAGAGACAAGACTAGCCCTGAGCTCCGTGCTCAGCCAGTCTAACCAATCATTGATCTCTAGGACCAATGAGAGGTCCTGTCTCAAACACTACTTTGGCAAACAATCAAAAAAGACACTAGAGGTTTCTACACACACCTGTACTTATACCTACCCACATAAATGTGCACACATGCACACACACAAAGGTGAGTCATTTATATAACCAACCTTTCACCCTCTAAATCACGTTTTTATTTTTTTTACTTCTTCCATGTAATTGCTAAATCCATACAGCCATCTTCTCCAGAATCATTAGTTTGCATGTCTTGGGTCTTTCTTTTAATTCTCATTCGTAGTCAAGTCCTATTGGCTCATCTCCAGCCCTGGTAACCATATCCTCATCTTCACCATTCCCAAAGGGATTTTGGTACACATCATGGCATTTCCTCTTTCTATGCTGATTATCACACAGCCCTCTACCTTCAGATGTCCTCAACTCAGCTTTCAGGACATCATATTTTTAATTTTCAATAACATTTCACTTCTTTCCAGCCCTTCCTGACAACTTCTTAATTTTTTTCTCTTGGAAAGGACTCTGTGTTGTTTAGTTTTTGTTTTTGTTGGTTTGTTTAGGTTCTCCTCCTCCTCCCTCTCCTCCTCCTCCTCCTCCTCCTCCTCCTCCTCCTCCTCCTCCTCCTCCTCCTCCTTCTCCTCCTACTCCTCCTCCTTCTCTTCCTCTTCCTCCTCCTCTTTCTCCTCTTCCTCCTCCTCCTCCTCCTCCTCCTCCTCCTCCTCCTCCTCCTCCTCCTCTTCTTCTTCTTCTTCTTCTTCTTCTTCTTCTTTTTCTTCTTCTATCTACTTGACACATATCAGGAACTTCTGAGAAAAGGCAACTAACTGAGAAAATACTTCTGTTAGACTGGCCTATAGGCAAATCCATGGTGCGTTTTTTAAGTTAATGATTGATGTGGGGGAGGACTCTGGCTCCTGTGGACAGGTGATAATTTGAACTGTATAAGAAAGCAGAAACGAGGAACACTTATTAAAGGGCACACCTCCACGGCCTTTTCTTAGGTTCCTGCATCCTAAGGTTCCTGCCATGATTTTCTTTCATGGCAGACTACAACAGTAAGCTGAACTAAACATTTTTCCCCGTGTTACTTTTGGTTATGGTGTTTTAACATAGCAACAGAAACTAAACTGAGACACCTCTTATTTCTTTTCTCTTCTAAGCCCACTAGCCATCATCCACTGACAAGACTGCTATGAACATTTTCATAGTTTATTGATTTGTGACTTGGTACCTGATTCAGGGAAAGCTGATCAGAATCTGTCCTTGGGAATGCACAAATATTGTAAACGAGGAGCAATACATGTAATAATGCTGTTTTGAATTTAGAAAAGATAGGCCTGTGAGAAACAGCCATTATTCTACACTGTGGACTTGAGATGAAAAGTTTGTGGACAATGAAAGAAGAGTGGTATAGCTAAAATCCTACTGGAAGAACTACAAATAGTGAGCTCTCAGGAAGAACAAATGACTCATCTCATTACTCCACATTTTTTAAGCCCAAATGTTTTAAATGTTCTTAGCCTCTGTAAGATAAACTCCCAACCAACCTTTGTCTTGATAATTTGGTCATTTTTAAAATGTATTTTTAGCAATGGTATCTTCTTTAGTCTGGCTTTTAATTATTGTTATTGAACAAAATTATATTTAACTACACAACTTTTTGAAATAGTTGTAAAATAAAGTGATAAATTTAAAGAAGTTGGCTAATATTTGAAGGTTCTTGGGGCATTCATGGTAACACAATTGAATCTTTCTGGATTTTTGACCTTGAGCTTTCTATGTCCCTGACCACCAATTCAGTACCATTTCCTTTCCTGTCTCTGGTCCTCCTTTCCACATGTGAGTGACTTCTGAAGGAGTTCCCTGGGTCTCATGTGTATCTGCCCTATGTAGTCTCATAATTTCTGCCTTCAGAGACAATTTCCTGTGACTCTCTGCTGACCGTTACATTCCAGGTACTGTAGCTGCTCCATTCTCAAACTGATGACTTTGCCAAGCACCTTCATATAGATTCCTTTCCTATGCTACAATCTTAAAATTCCAAAAACCAATGGGTTTTTAGCCAGGGATGATTTTATTTCTAAAGGATATTTGACAACATTTGGTAATACCTTTAATTTTCATAGACAGGGTAGGTGGGGTTGTTGCTAGCATTAAGAGTAGAAGCTAAGAGTTTTAACAAACCGGGCGGCCCCTTGCAACAGTGCATTTTCTGGCCAGTAGTGTTGAGTTTGAGAAACCCTGCCTTGAAATAAATGAGGCCATGCCCTCCTTGTCTGTTCAACACGTCCTAATTCTGATAATTGTGACATGTCTACATACCTGTTAGGAACTCCTCCAACCTCTAAATCACCCAGGCCATAAATTTCATTTGATGTAGGTCAACTAAATGCTGTGGATGATTCATAATTTATGCCTATAATTGATTGGAAATAAATAAAGCATTGTTTCTAGAGTAGTTCACATATAAATATGAGCTTTTTATTTATTTAATTTTCAATTATCTCCTATTTTTGAGACTATAGTATAAGCACATCACTTTTCCTTTCCTTTTCCTCCCTCCACAAAAGATTATTTTGGACTCTTAAAAGTATATTTTGTAAAATTAGATGTTGATAACATTGAAATACATGGATTCACACAAAATTAAATTTCAAATAGGTTACCTTTTAAATACATCCTGTTTAGATCAGTTTCTGAAACAAGCATACACTTCCAGAAGGTCTTGAGGTCTGTTGATTGCTCTAGTTGCCATGCACAACCAATTGAAAGACCCATCATCAGCCAACTTTGGTTGAAGATGGTGAGTCTGCCCACTATCTCCAAGACAGGAACCAAATCAGATTGTAGAAATGAAATCAATCTCCAATTTCTTTGTCAGATCAAGTAGCTCTTCAGAGCTGCTTCTCTGCATAGCATTTATGGTCTGCTGATATTTGTTTGTTTTCATTTGGACGGTCCACTAGAGCACAATGCCTGCGATGTGAAGAGTCTTGCCTGGTTTTGTCAGCTGATGAATCTGGAGGCTTGGTGTCATGCTTTGCCTTAGTTAGGCCTTCTCTTCACCGACTCAATGAACATAGGAATGCATTTGAAGATGGGTAGATACGTGACTTACAGGGCATCCTGGGAAGGGTCACACCACAAGGGCTTCTGCTCCTATTTCATATCTCTTGCTAGTGAGAAAGACACTAGGTTTACCTTAAAAATTCATCCTAAGGTGCTACATGTTTTTTTTTTTTTAATTAGACATTTCAGAATTCTAACTTCAGGTTTTTCTCATTAGCTTGTAACTTGGAGAGAATTATTTACTTCTGTTCATTTATATAATAGTCATTGGTTGTGATCCTAATTTATGTGGAAGCTGAGGAGAAATTTTCAAAATTAGCAAATCCAGTCAACAAGTCTCTTCTCCTAAGTAATGTCTGATTAATTAAGAGACAGTCACTAGATACCTTTAGAAAAGAGTGCAGTTCTTTGGGTGTGTGGGGGGATGCTTAGCAAAGTAATAAGTGATTAAATATAGGGAGAGCTATTATAGCTGCTGAGTTTTCTGTTTCTCTGCTTCCTAATCTATGACATGAAGGGTTTCACTACCAGTGCTTTGGTAAGGATAAAGGATAAACTGGCAAGCCATCAGGATCTTGTGTTGGCTACCAGGAAACCAGGCCATCAGCACTGGCTTTGCCTTTAACTCTTCTTATCCCCTTTGAGCATAAGAACAGCTTCAAATGCACAGAAACTCTTCCAGCACCTTCCACCCAACCAGAACAGCCAGGGTGAGGGAGAGAGGGGATTTATCCAGTTGCTAGCTCCATCAGTCCAAAGGGCTGTAGGCTTACCCGACATGGGTAAAGTGAATGCTTCTCAACTCTCCAGCATCACTTGGCTTCTCTTCATAAAACTGCTTAAATAATCTTCCTGTCCTCCCTGGTATGTTCATGTTTGATGGTGATTGGTTCTTCTAGTGGCTGTGCCAGCCTTCCTGGTGTTCCACTGTCACATCTTCATTTCATAATGCCATCATCAGTTAGCCCTCCTGCAGAAGAGGACTCTCTCTAGGTTCATTCACTAAAATCGAGATAAACACTCTTCTGGTAACTTCATCCCTCCAGCACTGAATATCCTGATTCTTTCCCCTGTCAGAGGTCATATAACCACCATTGCATCATATGAGGGCAGAGGAGAAGCAACCACTATTGCAACTCACCCTTTGTAGAATGCCCAAGAAAGCGAAGAAACTGAAAAAACATAAAAACGGCAAACCAATCAAACAGTTCTTTGTTTTGATTTTATTGATGGCCTGTACTGGGTGAAATGAGCAAGGGAAAGGTTTGTCAAACTATATAAATATGATCAGCATCACATGAGGCCAGAATGAGCAGACTTTGATGTCTTGGTCTAGAAAGACAGAGGGAGATGCAGCAAAACCATTTTTTTAGGACACAGATATAGGGTGGTCAAGCTGTTCTGGTTCTTAGACCACAGTTCATCTTCCCTTCTTGTGAAATAAAGGTGATGATGATAAATATGGAGGAGGAAATGTCATGTCCCAATGCTACACCAAAGATCTTTACTTGTGTCATCTGGATTCATACTCCTACTTGCCTTGTGAGATAGGCAATTTCAGCACCTGCATTTTGAACAAACATGAGGAAATTGGGTGTTCGTAGTTAAGTGACTCTTCCAAAGTGACACATCCAGAAATACAGGAAGCACAAATGTCAGTTCATCTAATCTTGCGCCAATCCCATTTTATATGCTAATGAGTTAGCCCAACCAAAGAGAAGTGATGTGAAAATTAAACGGAGTTCTCAGAGCCTGCAACAAGGAGGAAAGCTACAAGTTCTCCCTGTCCGCCATGGCTGCTGTCTCCATCACCACCACCATTAGGCCACTGTGGGGTTATACTTACTTATATCCAGGCATAAAAGAAACTAAAATTAAAGACGATCATTATTAAATGAATGAGTGGAGTTCCTGCTTGTCAGCAAGTATAGAGAAAGCTTAACACACCGGCTGAACAAGTCCCCACTTCTCCAGTGGGCCTGGGCCTACAATTTTTTTAATCTTGTGTGATTAAGCTCAGCCAAAGGACCTCAACATAGAAGAGCAAACTGTAATAATTTCTTTGTAGAAAATACCTAGAAATGGTGGATCTATATGTAGAGAAAACAAATCAGAGTTAGCTTGAGGTTGGGAAATGATTGACAGCAAGCAAGCATGCTGGCGATTTTAGATGATGGGATTGTTGAAAACCTAATTGGTGCTGGTTGCACAGATATAAAAGTGGAATAAACTCTTAGAGTTGTTGCTTTTGTGCTATGTAAATTATACGTCAACAACTCAGTTTAAACAAAAGTGGAGCCTGAATAAGAACCAGATCTTCTGTCAGGATTTGGTTAACATGGAGAGAGATGCAGTTGTTTGCTTTCACAGGCAATTTGAAGGCAATGCTGCTCCCTGCCATTAAGCTGTGCATGTTAGGTGCTGTTCAGCCTGCTGGCTGCCTTGTTATTTTCTCTCCCTCTGCTCACTCCACTTGCACCTTTGACTTAATATCTTCATTTTACCCTCTTAATTAAGTTCTTGCTGTTTCCTTGAGACTATGTATTTGATGAGTAATGCCCAGTTTAAATTCTATACTTTAAATCTGAGAGAGACAGAGACAAAGGGAGACACACACACAGAGAGAGAAATGCATACGTATGAGTGAGCAGGATGCAGAGGATAAACGGCGGCGCCCTGTTCTATCACTTTCTACCTTATTCTCTTGAGACAGGGTCTTCCAAATGAGCCTGGATCTAGGCTGGCAACCAGCAATTCCCAGCAATGCTCCTGTTTTCTCACCTCATTGCTCTGAGATTACAGGCAGGCACAGGTTCACTTGGCTTTTCACACGGGTTCAAATGTGGGTCTTCATGCTGTTCTGCAAGTACTCCGTGTCACTGAGAGTGACCCCTAAGCTGAGAATCTTATGAACCTACCATATTTGAATTATTTTATAGTCTTTGTCTATAAAATAAGGGACAAAATGCTTATTTTGTTAATAAAATAAGCATTCCTGGCTTCCTTGTACACATCCAATTCTGGGCACAACTAGTGGGACCCACAGCTGGTTCTAAGGGAAATCAACTGATCCAGTCCACACTCTTATAATATGCCCCTACCCAAGGGATCAGCCAGTGCTAAATCTTGTAATGACAGGGTGTGCAGTACTGTTATCGCTAAGCCAATACCATTAAAGACCGAGGATTATTGACACTTCAGGTGACTGGACGAGGCCTCTCCAAGCTGAGCTAATGAGGAGATCCTCTCCATTACCTCTTATCGAGATTCGCAGCACCCCCAGCCACCCGACAGAGGTGGAAATCACTGGGCGAGCGCTGACATGGGCCAGATGCTGCCTCTTAGCCATAATGCGTGCACCTCAGGACACGATCACGGGCTCAAAAGTACAGCTTCTAAATGCATTGCTTTCCTCTGCTCTGAAATGATACTCTTTCAGATACTGTGCTGTAGTTCACGAACTGGTGCACAACCAGTTCATGGTTCTGTTTCTATTGCTTGTCATAGACACACACCTACACACACAAACATTCTCTCACACACATACATACATGCTCCCTCTCACATACATGCACTCACACATGCACACACGTACATACAGACTCTCACACACATACTCACATATGCAGCCACATTCATTAACATGTACAGATGTTTCCTCTCTTACATTACATACACACATGCTCTCATACACACTCTCACACCCCCAAATGTGCACACATCCTCGCTCGCGTCAAGACATGCTTACATCGTCTTTCCTGTTGTGTCTTCTGGAACCCCACTGCAGTTGTGTGCTCGTGACTTCTAGGGGTCGCCTCTGCAAGTTTGCTCCTTCTGTGTACAGCCAGTCCAGGTACCAGTCTCTCTGAGAACCAATTCACATTTCAAATGTGTTTGTTCCTAGGAGGAGTATACTCTTTCATCCATTAAAGATAAGATTTAAAGGAACATTAAAATAATCGTGTAACTCTCATCTGTCTACACTGTATGCTTTTTAACCATCCTTAATATGAGCTGAAGCATTTTCCCCCTTCTATCAGAAACACAGGCAGAAAAGTATAGGCCCCAATGTCTCTGTACTCAGTTTTGTCATGGATATGTCCCTGGTTAACAATGGTTTAAAGCTGAACCAAAGGGATTTAGAATAAATTATTTAAAGGTGTACTAGGGAACATTCGTGCTCTCCTCTATCCTCTTTTATTTTGCCCTGAAAATTAGCAGAATATGACAGATGACAAAACACAATATGATTGGTCTAAGCAGTGGCTTGGAGGGGGCTGAGGGTCACACTTACCCTCAAGTTGGGGAGGCGGGCTAACTTCAAGAACTCGTTTGTATTACATACAGGCTATTACTGAAAATGGAGCACTTAGTAGCCCAAGCTGCTGTGGTGGTCCAGGACAACCTTGAACTCCTGATTCTGCTGTCTTCTGAGCCCTGGTATTGTACGCATATGCCATCATATTCTACCAGTGAAATCTATTTCTGATGATCATTAAAAGAGCACATTTTTAACATGTTTTTTAAATTTCAAAGCATCTCACATGAAGAAATACATGTGTTAATTTGTTCCATTTAGGCATTCTACAATGTATCCACATTTTTAAACAACAGCTCTATACGGTAAGCATATATGATTTTTATTTGACAATTAACATAATTAAACATTTAAAAATGTGGTTAAGCAGAAATCTAAACAGAGAGTGTCTCTAGCTATTGTACAATAACACTTTAAACTGAGAACTTGCCTAAGGTTTTTTTTTTTTCTCTTTTGAGACAGGGTATCTCTGTGCATCCTTGGCTATCCTGTAACTCACTTGCTCTGTCAACCAGGCTTGCCTTGGAATCACCGAGATCTGCCTCCCTACTGAGGACAGAACTGAACTGTTATCATTGGTCAGTTTGCCCAAAAGTCAGAACTAAGTTGAGGAATGTCTCAAGTGGCACAGTTTTCTCTAAATATGAATTTTTGGTGGGCGACCACTGCATTCTCTCATTAATAAATATGACTTTAAATGGTTATGTGCGAATTCAAATTTATTCACATATACATACAATGTGAGGGGAATGAGCCATGGCCAATCTTGTAACATATCTTTTTGCATGAAAGTGGGCACAGACCTATCCCTGGAGCTTGTTCTAAGTTATAGCTAAAAATTCAGCCTTGCTCCCAGCTTTAGGATAAACAAGACTGATTATCCTGATTATCCTGCAATATCAGTGACTACACCCAGAGAACCGCCACCTGTAAGACCAGAGTTTCTGAACTCACGATTTACCTGTTGTTTTAAGATTTCACACAATGAACACATGGCTATGGTCTGGTTTGCCTCATTGATTTGTAATGTGAATTCTTTAAAGATGCTAAAAGTAACAATATTGGCACCATAGCTGCAACTATTTATTAAAATTGTCCCATGCTCTAAGCATACACTCTTTTATTTAATCTCCAGGCAACCTCATCAGGTTATCACTTTTTGGCTATCATTATTGGGACCTTACATCTGAGGAAATCATGTCTTGGATATATCAGATCTGTTGCCTGAAATAACTCAAGGGAGTCATAGGAATGAGAAATAAAACTTCTCTATGTGAGCTGAAAACCATGCTTTTAAATAATGCTATCATTGATGGATTGAAGTGTGTGGATATTCTGACAACTATGCATATTGGTTAACTTCTATTAATTACTGGTAATTAAATAATTATAAGTATAGATGCATATTCATATTTTATGTTAATTCAATAGCCTCTTAATAGCATGAGCCAACCAGTTGACTGACCCTGGGTAGGTTATTTATTTTGCTTATTTATACTTAATTAACACATATGGTCTTAACTCTGTGTCAGACAGTCTCGAAGATTACAGGAGCATTAATCATTCACTCCTATTATAGATCAACAAACTAAGCATGCTGTTAATGAAAGAAGAAACCGAGGAACAGGTTGTGGAAATGCCTTGCCAAAAAGCCGTGTAGCAGTTAGGAAAGTCAATGCCCAGGCCTTATTCTGCAAAGAGTAGGAAGCCACCAAGTTCTTGTCACCCATAGCATTCTATGACCTGAGACTTTTGAATTTCTGATTTTATTAATAACTGGTTAGTTAGTTGATTATATGATCACAGAGCACATTTGGTTTTAGTAGTTGTTTCTCTATAGTGAGTATTTCTTCCAAGTTCATCCATGGATCGTGGGGGGCAGGGTAAAATATGTGTACGTGTGTTTATGTAAAACCTCTGCATTTTTAAGCAGATGAGTTTGTGATCCACATGGGTTTTCCTGGTAAAGAAGTTAAGACACACAGAACCAATATAAAATGTTTTACAGCGCCAGAGAATACTCTTTCTGATAAAATTTGAGAGTTTTTTGTGATAGTTGTACAATCACTTTAAAAGTTATACAGAAGAGGCAAGACACAGAAATCATAGAGCCTGATATCACTTTGATCATGACATGATCTGGAACCTATTTGTTGATGAGCTGTGGGAAATCAACTGTCTGCAGTTCATACACTCATCCTTAGGACTGAGTTATATCCATTTGAGTTGTTGGCCAAAGTGGTCCCATAGAAGTCCCTAAACAATCCAGGCTGTTGCCAAGAGAACATGTTGTTCTTCACAAACTGATGCCTACAAATAACCTTCACCTCTACATTCTAGTGTCTTTGGTGGGGGAGGGTACTCTGCAGGCTACCAAAAAAAAATAAAATGAAAACAAAAACAAAAACAAAACAAATAAACAGAAACACCAACCTCATCACAAAACCTTTGATCTACAATCTTCCCTGCCTGCAAAATACGCTAGGACAATGGTAGCACAAAACTTGTGAGAGTAAGCAACCAATGTCCACCCTGTGAGATGGAACCCATACTTGACACTGCTTTGGTGACCAAGAACCAGAGACTAGATATCCCAGAAACCTATGGTAAAACAATACTGCTGGTCTTTTTTTTTTAAGTAACAAAATGACTCCTAATATACTCTGCTATGCTCATAAATTAGTGCCTTATTCAGTTGTCATCAGAGAAGCTTCGTTCTGCAGCAAATAAAAACAAATGCAGAGAGCCACATCTGGACATTATGCAAAGAAAGAAAACTTGGAGCACACATCTTCAAATGGGATGTCTCTCTCAAGTCCCACACCAGAGAACTCAAGGAACCCAGTGGAAAAAGAGGTGGAAAGAATGTAAGAGAGGTGGAGGAAGGACACCAGGAGAACAAAGCACTCTAAATAAACAAGCAAGGTTATATGAACTCACAGAGTTTGAGACAGCAACCACAGTGCCTGCACAGGTCTGCTTTAGGTTCTCTGCATATACATTGTAGCCCTCAGTATTTTTGTGGGAATCCTGAGTGTGTGAATGAGTGGGTCCCTGATTCCTATGCATTCTTTTGGAGCTTTCTCTCCCTTTTGTTGGTTTGCCTTGTCCAACTATGATGTGATTTTGTTGTTGTTGTTGTTGTTTTAGATTATTATGGTTTACTTTGTTATGTTTTGCTGTTACCTTTTAGAAGACTGTCCGTAAGACTGTTTGTTTCTAGTGAGAAATAAAAAAGGAGTGGATCCAGAAGGGAGGGAAAGGAGGAGGAGCTGGGAGGAGTAGAGAGAGGGGAAACTGTAAGCAGGATATATTGTATGAGAAAGGAATCAATTTTGAATAAAATGGAGAAAAGAAAGGAAGGAAGAAGAGAAGGAAGGAAATATGAATATATTTTATTCTGAAATATTCTAGAAGTAAATTTGAATTCATTTAATTGTATTAGTGACTTATTTCCTAGCACACTGATACAAACATATCTTTCTGAAAAAGCAATAGTATATAAGAAAAGTACGTGGTTCAGTGCTAAGTTTAATTCTGACATTACTTCCCACTGATGAGTTTAGCCTGTTGCATATACAGCCCTTAACATAGAAGCTGATTAAATTTACTGACAATAAAATATACATAAGCAGAATTCATAGAGTAAAGATGCATGCCTTCATGCACTGACTCTAATGTTGTCCATACATATTTTAATAACTTACTTTTATAATTAACAATTGAGTAGTCCTTTGCCTTCTGTCACACTTGCTTTCATGATTCACTTTCTCGTATTCCTTTCAAACAACAGAAACTCCTAACAATTGACCATGACTGCAGCTCCCACGGGGATGGAAGAAAGAATGCTGGAAGACAAAATATTCTATATTCCCTGTAAAACCAGTGACCAGTGGACAGAGTGTTTAATTTTACCAGGGTCATGTGTCAGAAAATAATCCACAATATTTCACAGTAAAGACCAACTCCCAAACAAGGAAATTAAATGGATTTTAGTTGGAAGCTATGTGTTACACTTGAAGAAGAAGGTCAGATTGAAAGACAATTGATCTCTGTGATTGATAGTACACACTTTCCTAGATATCCGAGAGCACAATAATCATAATTCTTGGACAACCCAGAAACACATGGCACAAAGGAAAAGGCTGTGAGGGAAATCATCTCAGAACTGAAAGTGGCTTTCTGCCTCCAACTATTGTGACTATCTGAAGTCTGGAAGACTTAAATAAAATTTTAATGCAAATATTTTGCTACCATTTGAACACTGAGTTTGTTTTGTTTCTGTTATCTGTCAGCTTCACTATGTATTTTATTTCTCAGATAAAGCATAGGGATCATTAGAGGTTTGTCTGTTGTAAGTGAAAACATAGAATAGAAAGAGGCTCCTGGGAAATATTTTCATGCATGTCAACATGAAAGTATGTTTCAGTCTGGAAAAAAAAATTGAAGGATTTAAAAAGCTGATATTTCAAAACTATCTTTTAATATAATGAAATATGATGTAGCCACATGTGATTTTAAAATCCACATGACAGAAACTTTATATGCAATGCTATCTGCTCTAGAATGTAGTGGGATAAAAAGCAAATCTTACTGAAAATAAATACAATTATAACCTATTTCGACAAATATTTCTCAAAGGTCCATCTATCCAGAATGAAAAATGGTATTTTAAAAATGGCAATTGATACAAAGAACAGCGTGATAGTGCAGAGCACACAGTCTTTTCTGTTAGGAAATATTAAAGTACCATATTGGGGAGCAATAAGGCACACCAGCCATTTCAGAACAGGTAAGACTTGAATTTATTGAACATTTGTCCTTTACGGAGGACCATGCATGGACTGCATCTACTCTCCCTACACAAATATGCCCGATGGCATATTTGGACATGTGGTCAATTTTGGAGGGAAAAAAAAAAAAAAACAATAGATGTCAAGAAGAAAGTATGTTCTTTTGTGTTGGGGTGAAGTGTTCTGTTGGATCCATTTGGTCCGTAACAGTTAGCTCCAGCTTTTCTCCATTTAGTATTTGTCTCAATGGTCTGTGTACAGGTGAGGATGGGGTATTGAAGTCTCCCACTATCAGTGTGTGAGGGTCAACCTGTGGCTTAAGATGCAGCAGTGTTTCTTATGAACTTGGGTGACCATCTTGCTGGATATTTCCTTTGATGAATATGTAGCGTCCTTCTTTATTTCTTCTGATTAGTTTTTGTTTAAAGTCCATTTTGTTAGATATTAACATGGCTATACCAGCTTGCTCCTTAGGTCCATTCACTTGGAATATCTTTTTCCAAGCTTTTACCCTGATCTGTCTATCTATTCTAGATATTAAGGGGTGTTTCTTGGGTGCGGCAGGAGGACAGATCCTGTTTTCACATTCATTCTGTTAGTCTGTGTCATTTTATTCAGAATTAAGATCATTGATGACGAGATATTATCGATGAGCAGTGCTTATTTATTTCTGTTATTTTGTTGGTATTGTGGTTGTGTCTGTGTATGTCTGTGTGTGTGTGTGTGTGTGTGTGTGTGTCTTTTCCCTTTGGATATGTTGCTCTGCGATTATTTATTTCCTGTATTTTCCTGGGTGTAGTTAAATTCTTTAGAATGATTTTTTTTTCCCTTTTAGTACTTCCTATAGAGCTGGCTTTGTTAATAGATATTGCTTAAATTTAATTTTCTTGTGGAATGTCTTATTTTCTCCAAATGCTGTGATTGAAAGTTTTCTTGGGTATAATATTCTGGGCTGGGATATGTTGTCTCTTCAAGCTTATAAAATATCTGCTCAGGACCTTCTGGCTTTTAGAGTCTTCATTGAGAAATTAGGTGTGATTTTAATAGTCTACCCTTATAAGTTAATTGGTCTCTTTTCCTTGCAGATTTTAATATTTTGTTTTGTTTGTTAACCTCTTTGTTCTGTATATTTAAAATTTGGATTATTAAGTGGAGAGGGAAATATCTTTTCTGGCCCAGTCTATTTAGTGTTTTGTATGTTTCTTGTACCTTGATAGGTATTTTCCTTCTTTAATCTAGATAAATTTTCTTTTATGATTTTGTTGAAAATATCTTCTGTGCCATTGACCTGGGCCTTTTCCTTCCTATATATCTTTAGATTTGATTTTTATTTCATAGTGTCCCAGATTTCTTGGCTGTTTTGTGCCAGGATATTTTTAGACCTAACATTTTCTTTGACCAAGGTATCTATTTTCTTCTGTTGTGTCTTCAATGCCCAAAGTTTTCTTTTCTATCTCTAGTATTACATTGGTAAGGCTTGCCTCTGAGGTTCCTGTTCAAGTTCCTAAATTTTTCCTTTACAAATTTCCTTAGTTTTTCTGAAAGCTCCATCCCATGTTTGGATGTTTGTTTGTTTGTTTGCTGTTGTTTGGATTTTGATTTTTGCTTTGTCTTTGTTTCTTTCTTTCTTTCTCTCATGCCTTACATACCCTCCCTTTACTCTTTCCAGTCTCCTCCCCATCTTCTTACTGCCTCTGTCCACCCAGATCCATTCTTCATCCATTTCCTTTCAGAAACGAGCAGTCCTCACAAAGATATAAATCAAACAGGGCACAAGAAGTTATAGTAAGACTAAGTACAAACACTCCTACCAATGAGTGTTTTTACATTCATGTTTTGAACTATTTTATTCATTTTCTTCCAGTTTGTTTGTATTTTCATGGATTTCTTTAAGAGACTTTTTATTTCCTCTTTAAGACTTCTGTCATCTTCATTTAGGCTATTTGAAGGTCCTTATCTGTGTTTCAGCTGTGTTGGAATACTCAGGGCCTGCTGTGGTAAGATTACTGAGCTCTAGGAGAGATGTATTCTCCTGGATCTTATTGATTTTTTTTTTTTTATGCTGGTGTCTAGGCATCTGGGTTTGGGATGATTGTAATTATAGGTGCTGATATCTGGTCTTTGTTGGGAGCTTTGTTCTTTGGTTTATGTTACTTTTTCTGGGTCTTAGGATGGTGTGTTGGTTGTGTGTTGTTTGGTTAAAACATTCTTGTGGGATTTTGGTAGGTGTGGCCACTGGGTCTGGAGTGGGGGTGGGGATGTGTTTCTAGGCATTAGGAGCTGACACTTTAGAACACAGATGGGGATAGGTGAAGTTTATGGTGGTAAAGGGAAGGAGTAAAGCAGGGTGTTCCACCAGGATCTGCCTAGTCTCCTGGGGATGAAGGCAGAAAATGAGGAAAGTCATAAAATGTCTGCTACACTTCTAGGATTGGAAAGGAGCAAGAACGAAGATCTGAAGCTAGCCTTCCAGATTCCATGGCTTACTTACTTATCTGGCAGGCTTGGCTGGTGGAGTTCCCTCCAGGGAGTGCCTGCTGAAGTTGAAAGCTGGAACAACAGGATGGGCAGCAGGATGGTTTGAGGAGAGATGGGGACAGAGAGAAGGGGCAGGCCACAGCATGTGGTCTGCTGCAGATGTAAGGGTTAAACTGGGGAATTACATTTAGAAGAGAGGAGGGAGAGGCGAAGATCCACATTTAGGTTACCTCTTCCTTGGCCTGAATGCCTGGAGGGTTCCCAAGGAATGCCTGCTACAGTTAGGGGCTGGGATAAAGTGATGAGCAGTGGAAGGAAGGTTGAATGGGTAGTTGTGTGTGATTCACTGAAAATGAAAACAGGGAGAGAGAGGAGGACTCAGCAGGTAGTACAGAGATGAGGCTGGGGCTGGGGATTGGATTTGAAGGAGATGTGAAAAGTCTCCATAGTCTATTACAGTCTCAGTCCTATTTAAAACTGCAAAGTCCAAAATCTCTTTGGAGACTCATGGTAATCCCTTAACTATAACCCTCTACAAAATAAAAATAATAATAATATGAGTCTCAGGAAAGACCCCTGTGCTCAAATTTTTTGGTTCTGTTTTTCTCCTTGTGGACCTCCAGTCCTCCCCAGATCTTACTATTTCCCACTTCTCCAACCAAGTACCATGCATGGAGATAACCTAGAACCCCTACACAGTTGTAACCCATGGCAGTTCAGTGTCCAAGTGGGTTCCAAAGTAATGGGAACAGGGACTGCTTCTGACATGAACTGATTGACCTGCTCTTTGATCACCTCCCCCTGAGGGGGGAGCAGCCTTACCAGGCCACAGAGGAAGACAATGCAGCCACTCCTGATGAGACCTAACAGACTAGGATCAGAAGGAAGAAAAAGAAACCCACCCCCACTAGTGGACTTGGGGAGGGGAGTGTGTGGAGAAGGGGGAGGAAGAGAAGGATTGGGAGGAGAGGATGGAGGGAACTAGAGGGGGGATACAAAGTAAATAAAAATAAAATTAAAATTACAAAAGAAGAAAATTAAAAAAATAATAATAAACAATCACATACTTTCAGCATGTAATGACACAGGATATACTTATAATTTCAAACAAGAGAAAAGGGAGCACAGTGAGGAAATACTGGACCAAAGCAAGACTGAAATCCAGCTGGGCAAACTTCAAATTCTGCATTTCCATGTCTGATGTCAAAACACATCATATCTCCAACTCCTTTCATCTCTGCTGACCACAACCGTTCTTTCTCCTGGGTGAGTCCCACTCCCTGTTAGCAGCTTTTCTGAGTAGGAATCCCACCTCCTGGCGTTTCTAATACTTTGGAATCTCCAAGGCAATACAGCCCTCACCTTCACTACTTCACGCAACAGCTTCTCTAGGCCTCCTTGTAGGGAAACCCCAGACATATGCCTAGTCTCAGTGGCTTCCTGTAGTCACAGAGGAAGATTCCATAACCCCTTTCTTGAACCCTTGCCTCTAAATCCAGAGCTATGTGGTGGAAACTGCCAAGTTTTGCTGTGGTAAGATGCCCCCTTGTTCAAATAAGTTTTGCCTAAGCTTGGCTGTCCTAGAACTCATTCTATAGACGGAGCTGCCCTCAAACTCAGAGATCCCCTGGTGCTCTGTGTGCTGGCTGTTTTTTTATACTAGAGATATTTGGGAAGAGATAACATCAGTTGAGATAATGTCCCCACCATCCTGTGTTACATTTTCATGATGAGTGATTGATGTGGGAGAGCCCAGTTCGCTGTGGGTGATACCATCCTTGGGATGACATCTCTGGGTGCTATATGAAAGCAGGCTAAGCAAGCCACAGGGATGAAGCAAGTAAGCAGCACCCCTTCATGGCTTTTGCTTCACTTCCTGCTTCCAGGTTCCTTCTTTGAGTTCTTTCTCTGTCTTCCCTAGTTGATGGACTTCTATGTAGTACAAGATATAAGGATGAACTCTTTCCTTTCCAAGTTGCTTTTAGATATGGTTCTTTATCCCAGTCCCTGACTAAGATGATCTACATGTTACTTTTCACTAAATATCTTACAAACTTGAAGTCAATTCCCTCTAGCACATCTCATTGTTTTAAGTGAAAACCCACAAGAATGTGCTACTGTGTTGTAGGACTTTCTTCCTGATGAAACAGAAATGAAATGTGCTTTTCCAAGACAGAGAACCCTGGCAAAGGAGTCCTAGTCTACTTGATCAAGTCTGCTATTAACATAGTGGAATGAGTTTGGTTCCTGCAGAGCTGCCAAGTCGAGGCCAGTGCAGGAAGTCAAGGCAAGGTCTCTTCTTCCAGTCTGCCTTCCTGGTTTCTGTTCTTCTGCTCAGTCCTTATCTTTCTTCCCCCCTCCACTTTCATGTTACTGAACTATACCACCAAGCCAATGTCAGTGCAAGGTGGTTGACTTTCTCAGCCTCTCCACAGCTTCAGTCCAAAGCTGCAAGGCATTGGCACAGCTGAGAATTACGTAACAGTTTCCTTTTGTTCAAGCATCAGCTCCATGAAGTAGAATCTGTAATACAAGCTGACTTTCCATGTTGCTTCCTGTCTTTGGCTCAAACATTTGCTACTGTCTCAAAGTAGAATTATCTACTCTCATTCTTAGCCTTTAGAACTTCACTCCCAGAGAAATCCTAGTTAGATCTACACAAACATGAAGGGGAATTTCAATAGTCATAAATTTAGCTCTTGCTTCTTTAGATAAAATGTGTATGCTTGCTTCACGTGGTTCCTACACACCTTTTTATGATGATGTCTTTCTGGGCTCTTGAAAAGAAAACTTAAAACTTTTTCAAGTTCTTAAAACCACTATCTATAACATAGGTATAATGTATATGTTTACATGTCTACACACATGTATACATAAACACATATATACATTACCTAGTTGTACATTAGATGAGGTGACATCATCATCATTAAAATCATCACACGCACATTCAATCGTATTTATAACTAAAGAAAAATTTTTGCCAAGATATTTTTATTGTTTCTCATAGTTATCTTATTTTACTGTTGATATTTAATAACATTTACTTTATGGAAACCTTGCTCTGTCTTCCTCAATCTCTGTAGAAAATTTTGTATTTTATCACCTTCCTGGGGGGTCTTGATACCATTCTTATTCATGTCATAGGCATTATCATTCCAAAACAAAGGTCACTTTGGAAAATAAACCTAGGACTCTTTGGGACAAGATTCTAAACTCTTGAAAAAAATCACATACAGCATTAAATAAAAGTGTGTGTGTGTGTGTGTGTGTGTGTGTGTACTCAGGACTAGGCAGCTAACTTAATGGCTGTGAGTGTTTGTTGCTCTTTCAGAGGACCCAGGTTCATTTCCCATCATTGGCTCATAACCACCTGTGGCTTCAGTTTTGGGTGATCTAACACCCTCTTCTGGACCTTGCTGGATTTTGCATGCATGTGGTATACACAGACTTACACACATACACACAAATAATTAAAAATAAATCTTTTTTAAATATAATTTTTTATTTATTACAATTGTAAATATATTTAAATGACTACCTTTGAATAAACGAAATCCAACCAGGTTTGCATTTATTTCTAAACTAAATGTAGATGAATTCAAAGTCTTCACAAACTGACAGTTCAGAATTGTTCTAAGTCTTTGATAAACGGAATCTGAGGCCCTAAAACAAAGAACTTAGAAATCCCCTTTTATACAAAGACAGAAGTGGTTCTGGTAGGTTCTTCTTTTATTTGATTATTCGTCTTAGCAAACAGAACTCTTTGATTGCAACATGTAATGGACTGGGTTTCACTGCTCTCTCCAGAAAGGGAAAATGAGGAATAGGGTACTCATTTCATGATAGAAGAGGAAATTTTCAGCCGTTGTTTCAGTGAGGAAGCTACTTGGACAAAGATGTAAATATTGCACCAGAGAGTCATATTTCTGCTATGAAAGATTGACTTTGCATTGAAGTTGTTGATGCAGATAATTTTTGCAAGCGTTCTTGTTGACCCATTTATCCATAAATGTTATTTTGAAGATGAATCACACATCCTGCTAGCACCAAGCAGCTGACAGGGGAGCACTAACAGGCTGAAGAGTTTCTCAGTCCTTGCTGAAACTATGCACCGCAAAACCCTGGTCAAAGACCACAGCGGGAAGAGCAAAGGGACAAAAGTCTGTACCACGGTCTTTGAAAGGCTGGATTGTAAAACCGACCCAAAACAAACAAACAAGCAAAAAAAAATCTCCAGAATTTTTCAACAGCAGATTTGAAAAAAGTGGAAGAAGAAACATGTCAATAGAAATTATACAACATGGACAGAGGCTTCGTGAACTACACACACACAAATGAAATAAATCCTCAGAAATCTAAGAGATAATTTCAAGCATGGCAACACACATTATACTGTAAGGCCCAACACAGAAAAAAAAAAAGAGACTAACATCTGATCCAAAATTCTAAATTTTGGTAAAAAAGAAAATTAAGTTGTACATAAATAAGTTTCAATGATCCCCAAATAATATAAAAACAAATAAAATGCACTAAAGTCAAATTGCTGAAATCTAGTCTGTGTGTGTGTGTGTGTGTGTGTGTGTGTGTGTGTGCAAGTGTGTAAAGAGAGAGAAAGAGAGCACAATAAAAGGAAAAATTTGATATTCAAATTGTTCTTTTTCTTTGGAAATAAGGAAAATAAGACAACACTACAAGAAGAATATCAGCAGGCTAAAAGAAACGTGCTTTCAAGAATCTTGTACCATGTGGAACTATCCTTGCAAAGTAAAGATAAATTGAACATAGCTTTGGGTGGGTCAACATGAATTTTCATAATGAACAAATAATCAAGTAAGAACGTGAGATGTCCCAGTGAATAAGTGCTTATGAAATATAAGTGTGAGGACCTGAGTTTGAGTGCCCAGGCACCCATGTAAAGCTAAGCACAGCAGCATGTGTCTATGATCCCAGTATCCTAAGGTAAGAAGGAGATAAGGAGAGGAGAGTGCCCAAAGGCTCCTGGACCATAAAGCTTGGAGGATGCAGCTTCAGCCATCAAGATACTTTGTTTAAAACTGGAACGTGGGTCTGTTGCTCTCCTTGTGGAGTTCCTGTCCACTCCAGATCTTACTATTTCCCACTTCTTACATAAGATTCCATGCACATTGCCCAACAGTTGGCCATAAGTCTCAGCAACTGCTTTGATAGACTGCAGGGAGAAATTTGAACACAGGGGTCTTCCCAGAGACTCATGCTCCAACCTAATACCAGGCATGGAGATAACCTAGAACCCCTGAACAGATGTAGCCCATGGCAGTTTAGTGTCCAAGTGAGTTACATAGTAATGGGAAGAGGGACTGCCTCTGGCATAATCTGATTGTCCTGCTCTTTGATCACCTCCCCCTGAGGGAGGAGCAGCCTTACCAGGCCACAGAAGATGACAATGCAGCCACTCCTGATGAGATCTGATAGACTAAGATCAGAAGGAGGAGAGGAGGACCTCCCCTATCAGTGGACTTGGGGAGGGGCATGCATGAATAAGGGAGTGAGAGGGTGGGATCAGGAGGGGAGGAGGGAGGGGTTTATGGGGGGATACAAAGTGAATAAAGTGTAATTAATAAAAATTTTAAAAAAATGAAAAAGAAAACTGGAACGTGGGGCCAACACACAGGTTGTCTTCTGACTCCAACATGCTACTGTTGTACACCTGTCTACACTCACACATACAAATATTCACATGTACATACACATGCTGACACATATCTCTTTCTCTCTCTCACATACATTCACACACACACACACACACAAATCAAATACAGTAATATGTGAATCCACTATCCAGCAGCTAGGTTTTATTCAAAGATTGTAATATTTGGAATTTTAAAAATGAACCATAAAAGCCAAAATATGATAATTATTATCTCAATGAATGAAGAAAGCCTAGCAACAATTCATGGATAGTAAAAATTTTTGAAAGTGTAGAGATATCTAGCACAGTTTGAAAATTTTAGAAACAACGATTAAAAACTAATCATTATGCATCTAAAAATTGTGCTGTAATGAAATTAAAAAAAGCTTAAATTCATACAGAGACAAGAAATCAAGGTAATTCTAAGCAAAGATATGGGCATTAGTTATATGCTAATGACCTTGAGTAACACTCAACAGAAGTTGAGAGTCTAAATAAATGATGAGCTACAGCAAGCTCAGTAATACGAACAGAATATCATGAAGATGATATCCCACCCCAAATACTCCATAAACTCCACGAGATTCCAAATATGATTCTGAAAGGTTTTCTTGTAGATAATGCCAAGCTGTTCTGAAATTCTACAGAAATGGTAAATGATCTGAAATAACCACATAGAATATTCAGGGAGACAAATAAAGAAAGCTTAACCTCTTTAATTTCTAGATATAATGACATTATTCATAGAGGTCAATCATATAGAAATATGCCTATATGTCTTTATTTAATAGATTTTTTTGGCCATGGTGATAATGTAATTTAATTCAAAAAGTTACTCATTCCATTAGATGGTGTGGGGTAACTGAGTATTCGTTTTGCAAGATTAATTAACCTCACTCTTTACCTTGTGCACAGAAAACAACAATGAATCAGTGATCTAAATGTTAGCACCAACAGTACAAAAGTAAAAAAAAAAAAATATCAGGAAAACATTGGAGATTAGTGTGGTGTAGCCACAGGCAAAGAAAGCACAAATGAAGCCTTAGGGAAGTGCATGGGCTGGACATAAGCTAGCTAAGGTGTTAGTACAATTATCTGTCACAAAATGGCAACCAGAGTACTTAAAGAACTCTCCAAACTCATTAAACAGATGAATGAAAATCAACGTTTTAAAACTGGGACAACACTTGGACAGATACTTCAACAACAAAAAGTACAAACTGCCAAGAGCACGTGAAAATTATTCAAGGTTCTCAGGTATCAGGAAACAAAAATTAAAGCCATTGTAAGAGTCCACTATGTGCCTACTGGGGCAACTATAATTTAGAAATGGTTAAGATTTTTTAAATACCCCATGTTGGTGAGAATGGGCGGCAACTGGATCCATCCTGCATTGCCTGGGGGATTTTAAATAGACTGACCACTTGGGAAGATAGTTTGCAGCCTCTTCTGAAGTTAAATGTACGTTTATCAGGTGATCTTGTAATTCCATTCTAGATGTTTTTCTGAAGGAAATCAGTATGTATACATAAATAGACATGCCCAGTCCTTTTATTGTACTTTTATTTTATTGTTATTGGGCATAATCAAGGCCCAGCTGAAAATTTCTAATAGGAGGATAAATAAATTCTGTTATGTTTTATTGTACAGGATTATTTTAGCTATTCTGGGTTTTCGGTTTTTCCATATAAATTTAAGTATTGTTCTATCAAGATATGTAAAGAATTGTGATGGTATTTTGATGGGAATTACACTGAATCTGTAGATTGCTTTTGGTACAGTGGCCATTTTAACTATGTTAATCCTACGGATTCATGAACATGGGAGATCTTTTCATCTTCCGATATCTTCATTGATTTCTTTTTTTCAGAGATTTAAAGTTTTTTTTTTTCATACAAGTCTTTCACTTGTTTGGTTAGAGTTACACCAAGCTACTTTTTGTTTTGTTTTGTTTTGTTTTGTGGCTATTGTGAAGGGTGTTGTTTCCCTAATTTCTTTTGCAGCTTGTTTGTCTTTTGTATATAGGAGGACTACTGATTTTTTTTTTTTTTTAGTTAATTTTGTATCTAGCCACTTTGCTGAAGGTGTTTGCCAGCTATCAGAGTTCATTGGTAGAATTTTTGAGGTCACTTATGTATACTATTATATCATCTAGAATTAGTGGTACTTTGACTTCTTCCTTTCCAATTTATATCCCCTTGATCTCTTTAGTTGTCTTATTGCTCTAGTTAGGACTTCAAATACTATAGTGAAGAGATAGGGAGAGAGTGGAAGCCTGCCTTGTTCCTGATTTCAGTAGAAATGATTTAAGTTTTCCTATTTAGTTTAATGATGGCTATAAGCTTGCTGCATATTGCTTTTACTATGTTTAGGCATGTGCTTTATATCCCTAATCTCTCCAAGACTTTAAACATGAATGGGTGTTGGATTTTATCAAATGCTTTTTCAGTATCTAAGGAGAAGATCATGTGTTGTTTTTTTTTTTCATTCAGTTTGTTTATATGGTTTGTTACACTGATGAATTTTCATGTATTGAACCACACCTGCATGCCTGGGATGAAGCCTACTTGGTCATAGTGGATGATATGTTTGATGTGTTCTTGGATTCAGTTTGAGAGTATTTTATTGAGTATTTCTGCATCAATATTCATAAGAGAAATTGGTCTGTAATTCTTTCTTTTTGGGGTGTTTGTGTGGCTTGGGTATCAAAGTGACTGTGCCCTCATAGAATGAGTTTGGTAATGTTCCTTCTGTTTCTATTTTATGGAATAGTTTGAAGAGTAATAGTATTAGCTCTTTGAATGTCTGGTAGAATTCTGCACTGAAAACATCTGGTCCTGGGGTTTTTGTTGTTGTTTTTGTTTTTGTTTTTTGTTTTGGATGGGAGACTTTTAATGACTACTTCTATTTCTTTATGGAATATAGGACTACTTGATTTCTTTACCTGATCTTGATTCGACTTTGCTAACTGGAATCTAACAAGAATATTGTCTGTTTCATCTGGATTTTCAAATTTTGTGGCCTATAAGCTTTTGAAGTAAGACCTAATGAATCTTTGGATTTCCTCAGTGTCTGTTGTTATGTCCCTCCCCCCCCCTTTCATTTCTGATGTTGTTGATTTGGACAGTGTCTCTCTGCCTTTTGTTTAGTTTAGCTAATGGTTTGTCTATCTTGCTGATTTTTTCAAAGAGACAGTTCTTGGTTTCCTTGATTCTTTGAATTGTTCTCTTTGCTTCTAATTTATTGATTTCAGCCCTCAGGTTATTTCCAGCCATCTACTGAAGGTAGCTCTACCCCTGACCTCAAGCTGTACTGTAGAGAAACAGTAATAAAAACTACATGGCACTCACATAGAAACAGACTGGTGGGTCAATGTAATCAATTCAAAGACCCAGAAATAAATCCACACACCTATGGGCACTTGATTTTTGACAAAGAAGCCAAGATCATACAATGTAAAAAGATAGAATCATCAACAAATGGTGCTGCTCTGACTGAATATCCACATGTAGATTAATGTAAATAGAACCATATTTATCACCCTGCATTAAATAAAATCCAAGTGGATCAAAGGCCTCAACATAAAGCCAAACACACTAAATATTTTAGAATAAAAAGTGGGAAAGAGCCTTGAACTCATTGCCATAGCAGTCAACTTCTTGAATAGAACATCAACAGCTCAGGCTCTAAAATCAACAATTAATAAAAAGGACCTCCTGAAACTTCTGTAAAGCAAAGTACACTGTCAACAAACAAAAACAAAAACAAAACAACAGCATACAGACTAAGAAACATAGTTACCAACCTACATCCTACAGAGGGATGATATCTAAAATATATAAAGAACTTAAGAAATTAAACACCAACAAACCAAATAACTCAATTAAAAAAATGGGGAACAGAGGAAAAATTCTCAACAGAGGAATAGCTGAGTGGTGGTTATTCCTTAAAGAAATGCTCAACGTCCTTAGTTATCAGGGGAATGCAAATCAAAACAACTCTGAGATTCCATCTTACATTCATCAGGATGTCTAAGATCAAAAACTCAGTGACAGCACAAGCTAGAGAGAATGTGGAGAAAGGGGAACCCTCCTTCATTGCTGGTGTGAGTGCAAACTTGTACAACCACTTTGGAAATCAATCTGGGGCAATTTCAGAAAATTGTGAATAGCACTACCTCAAGATCCAGCTATATCACTCCTGGGGATATACCCAAAAGATATTCCACCATACAACAAGGACATAAGCGCAGCTATATTCATAGCACCTTTATTCATAATAGCCAGAATCTGGAAACAACTTAAATGTCCCTCAACTGAAGTATGGATAAAGAAATTGTGGTACATTTACACAATGGAATACTATTCAGCTATAGAAAGCAAGGGAATCATGAAGTTTGCAGGCAAATGGATGGAACTAGAGAATATCATCGTGACTGAGGTAACACAGATGCAGAAAGACAGGGATGGCATATATTCATTTATAAGCAAATATTACCCGTATATTACAGTATAACCATACTAAAATTCACAAACCTAAACAAGCTAAATAACAAAGAGGACCCTAAGAAAGATACTTAATTCTCGTTCAGAAGGGCAAATATAATAGACACCGGAAGTGGTTGGAGAGAGGAAACAAGACGGGAGCCCATAATACATGTCCTCTGAAAGACTCCAGCAAGCAGGGAATCAAAGCACATGCTGAGTCTAATAACCAACTTTGAGTAGATGACAGGGAGTCTTCTGGAAGAGTGGGGACTAGAAGTACCCAGAGGGGATAGGAGCTCCACATGAAGACTAACAAAGCCAACAAATCTGGTTGATGCAACAACCAAGTACCATGCAGGGAGAGGGTCTAGACATCTGCTCAGATGTAACCAAAGCCTGTGGGCAGCTGAGTCTTCATGTGCGTTCTCTAGTAAAGGGAGAGCAGGGTCTGGTGGAACGGCCTTACCAAGCTCCAGAGGAAGAGGATCCAGGCAGTTCTGATGAGACTTGACAGGCTAGGGTCAGATGTTAGGGGAAGAGGGCTCCTCTTTGCCACGGTCTAGGGGAGGGGGATATGGGGAAGAGGGTGGGAGGGTGGGACCAGAAGAAGATAAGGAAGGGGATACAACCAGTATATGAAGTGAATAAATTATAAAAAATGAAAAAATATATGATGTAAATATAATAGAATGGTGCTCATAAACACGTACATTGCTGATATATGTAGCAACATAAAAACACTATGCTGAGAGAACAAAACATCTGGTTCAATTCATATCTAAGTCTAAAATCAGTGAAGCTGTTTAAAGTGAAAAAAGGCAGATTCAATTTTTGTCTGATTCTGGGACAAGATAGGGTGACTGGCCTAAAAGAGGGCGATAAGGAATTTGATTGTCTGGAGACACAGATCAGTTCCTAGTGTTTGCTGTGAGGGTATGGGCTCTACAATGATCTTCAAAACCATGCAAACATTGCGTGGGAGCTCATACCTGTAATCTCAGCATTTGGGAAGGGGAGGCAGGAGGATTTGAAGTTGAAGATCATCACCTTCTATGGCTACATAGTGAGTTGAAAGCCATCCCAGAATACATGAAACCTTGTTTTGAAAGAGAGAGAGAGAGACAGGTGGGATTGGGAGGGGACAAGGGAGGGGGCTACAGCTGGGATACAAAGTATATAAACTGTAATAAATAAATAAATAAATAAATAAATAAATAAATAAATTTTAGAGAAGAAAGAAAAAGAGAGAGACAGAGAGAGGTAAGGAAGAAAAGAAAATGAGGCAGAGGGAAGAGAAGTAAGTAACAAATAGAAAGAGGGAAAGATGGGGAAACGTGGTATCCTTATAAGGAAAGGCATAATCTTGTGTTGTAGATGGAGTTGCTGCCTCACAAGTATTACCCTAAAGAAGGGGATATTTAATTTTGTGTAAAACAAGATCTAGAGTTTCTAAAGGAGGACTCTCACAGACAATATTTACGTTCCTTAAATTAGGGGCAAAGCAAGATTCCCTGCCACCATCACTATTTGCTGCAGTGCTGGGGAGCTTTACAGATGGTAGATAGGAAAAAAAGAAAAAGAAAAAAACTTAGGCCCAGATTTGGGCTTTAAAAGTAGAAACAAATAAGGCTATTCATCAGACTGGATGATTTAATTAGAGACATCTAAAAGAGTCTGTAGAGGAACTATGACAAAGCATAAAAGACTTGAGATCCAAGGTCAAATAAAAAAGGTTAATAGCATTCCTAAGTAAAGTGGGTTATAAAAAAAAATCCATGAAGTTGAAAAAATTTTAAAGCTAATTATTATTACCATTTTCTATGAAAAAGCACACATTTGATCCAGTGACAAAAAAATGTTATCAATTAAACATTAGCAATAGTTTAAAAGATATCAGTCTCACAGAGAAACTTCAGGAACTGCCATAATTCACTGAGAAATGATATTAAGAAAGGTGACTTTTAAAAACTGGTAGGAAAAAAAAAGGTTTTTAAAGAGACATTTGCTCAACTATGCTCATAGCAGCTTTATTTGTAATAGCCAGAATCTGGAAACAACCTAGATGTCCCTCAACTGAAGAATGCATGTAGAAACACAATGGAATACTACTCAGCTATTAAAAACAAGGAAATAATGAAAATTTCAGGCAAATGGATGTAAATAGAAAAGATCATCCTGAGTCAGGTAACCCAGAGGCAGAAAGACACACATGGTATGTACTCACTTATAAGTGGATCTTAGCCATATAATATGATATAAACATACTAAAATCTATATTCCTAAAGAAGCTAAACAACAAGGAAGACCATAGGGAAGAGGCTAATCCTCATTCAGAAGGGCAAACAGGACAGACATCTGAATAGGGAGAAGACAGGGAACAGAACAGAAGCCTTCCACAGAGGGCCTCTGAAAGACTCTATCCCATCAGGATATCAAAGCAGATGCTGAGACTCATAGCCAAACTTTAGGCAGAGTGCAGGGAATCTTATGGAAGAAGGGGGAGACAGAAAGACATGGAGGGGACAGGAGCTCCACAAGAAGACCAACACATTATTCCAACCAAGTACTAGGCATGGAGATAGCCTAGAACCCCTGCACAGATGTAGCCCATGGCAATTTAGTGTCTTACCAGGCCTTATCAGGCCACAGAAGATGACAATACAGCCACTCCTGATGAGATCTGATAGACTAAGATAAGAGGGAAGGAGAGGAGGACCTCCCCTATCAGTGGACTTGGGAAGGGGCATGTGTGAAAAAGGGGGTGGGAGGGTGATATCAGGAGAGGGAGGAGGGGCTTATGGGGGGATACAAAGTGAATAAAGTGTAATTAATAAAAATAAAAAAACAAGAAAAAAATATCTGGGCTCAGGAGGTCCAGCAGAGACTGATGAATCAACCAAGGATGATGCAAGGAAAGGACCTAGATGCCCTGCTTGTAGCCCACGTAGCTCAGTCTCCATGTGGGTTCTCTAGTAAGGGGAGCAGGGGCTGTCTCTGAGATGGACTCCGTGGGTGGCTCTTTGATCAACTACTGCTGGTGAGATGACCTAACTAAGCCACAGAGAAAGAAGATCCAGCTAGTCCAGATGAGACCTGATAGGATAGGGTCAAATAGTAGGGGAGGAAGGTCTTCCCTATCAGTGGGCTAGGGGAGGAACATAGTGGGGGACAAGGGATGGAGGGTGGGGCCAGGAGGAGATGAGGGAGGGGGTTACAGCAGGGATAAAAAGTGCATAAGTTGTAATAAATAATAATCAAGAAAATATTTAAAGGTAATTTTACTATTTTTTTGTGATACCAAACAACAAAACAAACCAGTTTTATTAAGTCCTAAACTTGAAAATGAGTAATTCATTTTTTAATTTTTTATTTATTTATTACAATTTATTAATTTTGTGTACAGCTGTAGCCCCCTCCCCCATCCCCTCCCAATCCCATCCTCCCTCCCTCTTCTCCTCCCATGCCCCTTCCCCAGTCTTCTGATAGGGGAGGTCCTTCTCTCCTTCCAAAAATGAGTAATTTCAAAAGTGTAGGGAAAAAAAATCTCAGTAGAATATTGTTGCTAGTCTTTGAACATCCCGAGAATTTTTGTGCCACGGGACTTTTGCACTTGTTCCTTCAGCCTGAGATGTAGTCTGGGAGAGCACTAGGACTCTGAAATCAGCCTGTGTGAAATTTTCCTCAGGGTTAGCATTCTCTACCAGGCTTAGACAAGGGGGAGGGATAGAGAGAGAGGGAAAGGAAGAGAGAAGGAGAGAGAGGAGGGTGGGTAGGGAAGGGGAGGGGAGGGGGAGAGAGAGAGAGAGAGATTGCACATGTATCTGTGGAGATCAGAGGACAGCATACAGGAGTAGGTTTACTCATTCTATCATGTGGGATCCAGGGATCTGAACCAGGTTGTCAGTCTTGACTGCAAGCACCTTTACCTGCCGAAACATCTCTGGCTCCAACAGCAGATTTCTTAATGGTTTTACCCATCCCTTCACATTCTGTCAACATTCATAGCTTTTATAGTGCAGAATACTTGCTTGGCTCACTGTTCCCTCCCATAAATATAAAGTAGACATTTTGCTGAAATACAAAGAAAAAAATCATAATCATCAATTCTTGTTAACTCGAAGTTATAAACTTTAGTGTTTCCTGGCTAGTTTGATGGGTTTATCGCTGCTTTTGCTTTCTGTTTTCAACATTTATAATATTAATTTAAACAAAAGATAGCATGGAAGCTGAGAAAGACTGAGAAAATCTTAATGTTCTCTGATGTTATCCAGCATATTAAAACATGATACTAAGAAACTGCATGGATATTTTGACATCTGGCAAACAAAAACAGCAAACAAAAAAAAAAAAATGAAAAAAAGGTTACTAGGTGAAGTTCATTATCTTTCTTTAGGGAATACAACTTCCATTTAAAAAGCAGTATCAAAAGGCTTGAAACTTACTGCAAAGTTGAACAAAGAAGCCACTTAAGAGTCCACAGTTGTCACCCTGATTTGCCCTCCAAAATTCTGTAAAACTAAGCTCTGGAAGGACTGTTATTGCCAGAACCTAAATAATGCAATTTTTTTAATAAAGGAAATCAAACAAGAGAATAAATATTGTCATGCAGGCATAACGCCATTTCTCTTAGAAGGTAAAACACATTTTAAAGACAGACCCAAGGAAATCCTCCCAGAAAAAAAATGTCAGGAAGCTATTTGATATGAGGCTAGACAGAAACCAGCCACTGTTTCAAATGGCAGAGGTGATTCCGCTTGCCAAGAACCAACAACATATATGTACACACACACAGAAAATCCATCAAAACGTTGTACACAACAGAAAATACCAGTGCTTAAGATGAGCATATTTCGAAAGCCTGCTAGGTACTCCACAAATAACATCATGAATGGGCAGACCTCTGGGTACACATAGCTAATTGCTTCCTCAACAGAAGATCTGATCATAAATGGTTTACATTTTTCACCAAAGTTGTACAGCAATCAGTGCACTGAACTCGCCTTTTAATCTGTGGTCTACCCAAAGCTAAATATATTGCAGAATGGTACTTAAAAGTTTTTGACAGCTCTTACTATTTCCCAGTTCTTACCTAAAATTCCATTCACTCTGCCCAACAGTTGCCCATCAGGCTCAGCATCTGCTTTGATAGTCTGAAGGGCAGAGGCTTTCAGAGGCCCTCTGTGGTAGGTTCCTAGGTTGTTTCCTGTTTTCTTCTTCTTCTGATGTCCATCCTCTTTGCCTTTCCGGATGGGGATTGGACATTTTAGTTAGGGCCCTCTCTCTAACTGGGAAATAGTAAGAGCTGGAGAGGACAGGGTCTCCACAAGGAGAGCAACAGAACAAGAAAATTTGAACACAGGGAACTTCCCAGAGACTCATACTCCAACCAAGGACTATTCATGAAGATAACCCAGAACCCCTGCACAAATGTAGCCCAGGGCAGTTCAGAGTCCAATTGGGTTACATAGTAATGTGAAGAGGGACTGCCTCTGACATAATCTGATTGGCCTGCTCTTTGATCACCTCCCTCTGGGGGGGGAGCAGCCTTACCAGGCCATAGTAGAGGACAATACAGCCACTTTTGATGTGAACTGACAGACTAAGATCAGAAAGGAGAGGAGAACCTCCCCTATTAGTGGACTTGGGGAGTGGCATGCAAGCAGAGGGAGGAGGGAGGGTGGGATTGGGAGGGGAGGAGGGAGGGGCTTATGGGGGGATGCAGAATGAATAAAGTGTAATTGATGAAAAATTAAAAAAAAAGTTTTTGACAATGTCTGAAGATTTCAGTTAATCATTTGGAAAAGTTATCATTTAATTAAACAGCATCAATTAGAAGTGATGCTTTCAGACCTCTGTTTTTATTTCAATTATTAGAACTAAAAACACAACTTAAATTATAAAAATCTAATAATTAAAAAATAACTAGGATGCCTCATGTTGTTATCTTAAAAGGAAACTATACTGCAAATGTCAGCCTTGAGTGTGATGGTGATTAATGTAACAAAAGCGTGTTCAGTGCCATCAATCTTTTCTCTACTTCAGTGGAACTAGTGTTCCTTTTGTTGTTGTTTATTAGCAAAAATTAGACTTCTTTCCCTCACATATGTCATTCGATATCCCTAATGGGATACTTCTATTTTAGTAGCCAAAGTTTCATTGATTTATGTTAACTGTTGGTGTTTAAATAATAGTTAATTCTGTATTGTTGATGTAATTGATATAATCTAGAAATTATTTTCACTGCAAGGCTAAGATTCTTGGTAAGAGATTATGGAGCAAGTCTGATGCTAAATTCAGGTGCAATTAAGTTGAAAGCAATAGAGTCGTTATATAGAGAAAAATATTCTTGGCTTTTATAGAAATAAATACAATTCACAATGTTGATATAATAGTTATGAAATTTTATGTGCCAAGTAACATAATTTCAAACTATACAAAGCAAAAAACCTATATGCAATAAAGTGATATAATGGGAAATAAAATTATGCTAACAACTTTAAATACAATATTCTGTACATAAGAATTATCCCATGGATGAAAATAATTTTCTTTTCCATGAGCATTCTAACATCACTATTTATAGCAGTGGTAAATTTAAAAGGCATAACAATTGAAGAGCTATTAAATCATTATAAAAATCAATAATATAGAATATTATGCAGTCTTTAAAAACCGTATTCTGGATGACATTTAGAGATGTGAAATTCTATAGCAGTATCATTTTAATTACAGTCTTTGAAAAAAATTAAAAGCTATAGTAAACTATGAATAAACTGAACAGTATCAAAACACCCAGAAATGACAGCATGAAATAACCATTGCACACTTCCATAGGAACATAACCCATTTGTCTCCTGTGTCTCTCCCTCCTTCCCTTTATCTCCCTGTCTCTCCCACCCACCACTCTCTGGATCTGTCTCTTTGTCTCTCACACAAATTCACTATACTTGCTCCATTTTCTTTTCTTTCTCCTTCTGACAAAAAAAAATCACCAAAAGATGTAATATATTATGTATATGTATAATCCATTGCATATTTTCATGGGAAACTTAACTATGACTAGTATATGACTAGTTGCTGTTTGGTGGGTTTTCTTCACCACTATGTTATCATGAGTGGTGGCTATTTTGGTGATTTTCTTTATTTAAAATTATTGTTCTATATTCATGGGACACAGCACTGGGTCACATAAGAACATTCGCATACAAGTATAAAACTGTACTTTGGTTATATTCATCTCATGCCTTTCCCTTTCTCTCCCCATCCTGTTCACCCTCTCTGTTTTCTGAACAGTTTTGTTTCTATTATCATATCATGTGACATAAGTGATTTACTGTAGCCACATAAAAATCTATGAGCCCCACATGAGAAAAAATGTGATATTTGTCTCTCTGAAATTAACTTAGTTTGTTAACTATGATTATGACCCGTTCCGTTCATTTTCCTGCAAACTTCAGCTGAAAACAATTTCATTTTCCTTAGCTCCCTAAGTCAAATATGTGAGAAAATCTGTGAGATGTGACTTGGAGTCCTTCTTGAGTTCTTTATAGACTCTGAGGTTTTTTTTAATTTTTTTATTTTTATTAATTACAGTTTATTTACTTTGTATCCTAGTGTAGCCCCCTCCCCCAGCCCCTTCTAATCCCATCATCCCTCTTCTCCTGTGCCCCTCCCCCAGTCCAATGATAGGGGAGGTCCTCCTCTCCTTCCATCTGACCCTATTCTGTCAGGTCCTGAGGACTGGCTTCTTTGTCTTCCACTGTGGACTGGTAAGGCTGATCCCCCATCAGATGGAGGTGATCTGAGAGCCAGCCCATGAGTTCATGCCAGAGACCATCCCTGTTCCTATTATTGGGGAACCCTCTTGGACACTGAGCTGCCATGGGCTACTTCTGTGTAGGGGTTCTAGGTTATCTCCATGCATGGTCTTTGGTTGGAGTATCAGTCTCAGAAAAGCCCCCTGTGCCCAGATTTTTTTGTTTCTGTTGCTCTTCTGTGGAGCTTCTGTTCCTCCAGGTCTTTATATCTCCCCCTTCTTTGAGTTTTTAATTTGAGAACTTCATACATATATACAATGTGTTTTGATAAAATTTACTCCTGACAGATATAGGGTTGGTGATGATCCTTTCCCAGTCTGTAGGCTGTTGTTTTGTTCTGACGATGGTGTTCTTTGCTTTACAGAAGCTTTTCAGTTTCATGAGGTCCCATTGATTGTTGCTCTTAGAGCCTGTGCTGTTGGTGTTCTGTTCAGGAAGTTGTCTCCTGTGCCAATGAGTTCTAGACTCTTCCCCAATTTTTCTTCTAACCAATTTAATGTATCTGGTTTTATGTAGAGGTCTTTGATCCACTTGTACTTTAGTTTTGTGCAGGGTGATAAATATGCATCTATTTGCATTTTTCTGCATGTAGACATCCAGTTAGACCAGCACCATTTGCTGAAGATGCTGTCTTTCTTCCATTGTATGGTTTTGGCTTCTTTGTCAAATATCAAGTATCTGTAGGTGTGTGGATTTATTTCTGGGTCTTCTATTTAGTTCCATTGATCCACCATTATGTTTCTATGCCAATACCATGCAGTTTTTGTTACTATTGCTCTGTGGTACAGCTTGAGATCAGGGACGGAGATATCTCCAGATGATCTGTTTTTGTGCAGGATCGTTTTGGCATATGAAGTTGAGAATCATTCTTTCAAGTTCTGTTTCATTTAGAAGGGGCCAATTTTTTTTTCTCTGCTGTCATTATAACCATCTAGGTCTTCAAACTTCTGCCATCTGGACACAATCTTAGATTATATGGGACGAAAGTACAATATAACTGAGACGGGTAGGCAGGGCTGTGGTATTTTGTTAAGGATACCAAATGATGATAAAGCATTTTCAGGTGTGTAACAACTGTTTAAACAATGGCTTGCTTCCTCTTTGATTCTTCCAGTGGGGTTCTGTTGACTCTTTTTCAAGTGGTTTCTGGTAGATTCAAATAGCACAGAGACTGAAAGGCAGACACATGTAATATACCATTGTTGGTAAAGGTTTCAATTTACTTTAAAACAAGAGAAGACTTTGATTCATGTTGGAGATAGGAAGCAGCCAGTCCCAGGCTATCCACCTGTCACAGCAACATGTCAGAACCTGGAAACTGTGCCCATTACTGTGGGTATCATGGAGGCTTTAGGGATCTCAAAGACCTAAGTTAGGTCTTCAGAGCTTCCCTGCACACATACGGTCCTGCTCGTGGAGGCAAACAATGGGAATGAATACAAGAATAGCTAACTTCATGTTTCCACTGGTTTTATTACTTGGCTTAACTGAAAACTTTGAAGCCTTGGCTATCAATGATGCTCTTGTTTATGGACAAGTGGTGAGAGAGGGGGCAGGGCTGATCTGTTCATGTACTTTGGTCCTCAAGTTAATAAATGAGCTCTGTGAAATATGACTCAAAATAAAGACATCATTTTTTTGGTGCTTGGATTATTCCAAACAATAAACCCTGCCATCCTTCTGCATAACTTTTAAAGAAAAATTTGTAAAATATTATTTTGGGGAGTCAAATAAGAGCAATTATACACAGCAGGAATGATGTCCAAATGAGTTGTTCTAGTTATGACAAAAACCTTCAGTTGAGTTCTGTGATTTCATTAAAAGGAAAATGGCATTTCTCTATAAATGTGGCATTTAAGGAAACTGGGCCATGTACCTGGCATAAATAATTTTGTATCATTGTTTCATGTATTTAAAGAAATCTCCCTATTGTAGGAGTTTATTTAGTTGGGAAACTGTCATCCACCATTTTTCAGCCTCATCCAAAAAAAAAAAAAAAAAAAAACAAACAAAAAACTACTGCCTTAGCAATTAAAGAATTACACACTTTAAAGGAGTAAAGTTGACTTAACGAAAGCCACCTTCTGAAAAACCATGCTTGTTTTCTATGGACTGTTTTACAAACAGCATGATATCTAAGCAATTTAAAGAAATTTAAGGAGACCAACAAAGCCAATAAATCTGGGCCCAGTGGGGCCTGCAGAGACTGATGTATCAACCAAAGACCATGCATTGAGAGGACCTAGATCTCCTGTTCAGATGTAGTCAATAGGTAGTTTACTCTCCATGTGGGTTTCTGAGTAAGAGGAACCTACCACAGATGTGCTCTGAAAGACTCCACCAAGCAGGGGATCAAAGCAGACGCTGAGCTTTGGGCAGAGCACAGGGAGCCTTAGGGAAGAGTGGGAGGATAGAAGGATCCAGAGGGGATAGGAGCTCAACCAGGAGACCAACAAAGCCAACAAATCTGACTTGCCAACAGAGGACCAGGCATGGAGAGGACCTGTAGCCCCTGCTCAAATGCAGTAGATAGGCAGTTCAGTCTTAGGAGTAAACTCAGTGAGTTCCCTAGTAAGGGGACCACAGCTTAACCCTGCATGGGCTCAGTTGCCCACTCTTCGATCACTTCCCCCTGGCAGGGTGGCCCAGAGGAAGAGGATCTAGACAGTCCTGATGAGACTTGATAGGCTAAGGTCAGATGGCAGGGGAGGAGGGCTCCTCCTTTCTGTGGTCTAGTGGTGGGGGATTGAGGGAAAGGAAGGGAGAGTAGGACTGGGAGAAGATGAGGGAGGGGGCTACAATATTGATATAAAGTAAATAAATTATAAAAAAATAAAAGAATGAAAACATTCTCAGAAAGAAAGAAAGAAATTTGCAAATTCAATCACATTTGAACTAGGTTTGTTGTCATTATGTCTGCAGAATTTTTAAGGCTTTGGTCTTAGAGCAATAGGTTTATTCCATAGCTTATTCCATGCTTGTTTTGCTAAAACAGAACCTTGTTGATTGGGCAACTGAGAATGAACAGACAGACCATGTATTGGTCCATAATGCTAGAGCACTGGTTCTCAATACCCCATAGGGGTCAAATGACCTTTGCACCAGAATCGCATATCAGATACTCTGTAAATAAGATAGTTATATCACAATTCATAACAATTTCAAAATTATAGTTAAGAAGTAGCAATGTGACAATGGCCACTCTCAGCTGCTCCATCGTAGTATCGAATTCTCCAGTCCAATTACCTAAAATATAGCTCGACAATTGATTAGACAGATTTGCAGCACAGGAAAAATTCTCATGTTGTATGCTAGTGACACAAAGTCCAGCATACTTTCATTGACAGCCAGGTTGAGCAATTTGCCATAGGGTATCAATTTGCTCCTGTACGAGGTCACTCCTCTGATTGAACACCATCAAACCTCCTTTTAGTTGAGCATTAATTCCTTTATGTACAACTAAGGCATGAGCGACATTGGCTAAATGATTATTCAGGGTCTGAGCAGTCTGCCCGGTAGGACTCATGGCTAATGCCGTGGTGGTAGCTCCAACAGCCGTCAATGAGATGGTAGTAACAATGGTGGCTGTAGTTCCAACCGGAGTGGACGCAGGACTAGCCACAGGATTATCAACATGGATTGCTGCAGCCATGAATCATCTGAAGGAATGGGCGGGCATGGGAGTGTTAGCAGGCCTTCTGGTGTTGGTCTCCTTGGTTTGCCTGTGGTATATATGCAAGATTAGAATCTCACAACAGTGTGATGCAGCCATGATCATTCAGGCCTTTACAGCCATTGAAGCAGGACATTCTCCCCAAGCATGGTTGGATACCATAAAAAGCTAAAATGATACGCTCAGGATGCGAGGCTAAGCACTGCACTCAGGGTCAGCCGCTTTCGACCCATAGAAGAGCATGTCTGATTGCATGCGGGTTGATGCCCCAGGTCCCGCCTCTGAGAAAAAGGTATCGGACGGGTCTGATGCTCTTTGGGTGGATGACACCTAAATGAACATCTGTACAAAGTCCCAATTTATTTCTAATATCAGAGATCAGACCTCTACTCTTGCCTGATGCGTCTAAAACAAAAAGGGGGAACTGTAGAGAGCTGCGGAATGCTATGCCTTAAAGATGGAGCTGGTTTCCGCCTTCCACCTTCCCGATGGTGAGTGCTCTCTGTCAGGAACAACTCCACATTTGGCTAAGGCCGAGGATCTGGCTTGCTTCCATGTATGTGGACCTATCTGCATTGCCCCCGTGGCACGCCAGGGTTGGCTACCCAGAGGCTATTTAAGCTGTGGGCTGGCTTTCCCCGGGGTCCGAGGATTATTCAATGTTCCTGAATAAACTGCATTGAAAAAAAAAAAAAAAAGAAGTAGCAATGAAAATAATTTTATGATTTGGGGGTCACACAACATGAGGGACTGTATTAAAGGATCACAGCATTAGGAAGGTTGAGAACCACTGCTCCAGAGGCTGTGAAGTACAAGTCTGTCAGCATTTCCCAAGACTTGTATACTGGACTGTGCGTTATACAGCAGAAGGCACCATGGCAGAGGGCAAAGTGAGGCACAGGAGAGAGAATGAGTGAGAGAGGAGAAGAGACAGGGCTTGCCCCTCATTCAAATGCCCACTCTAGAGAAAACAAACCCTAACTATGGAAAACAGCTTCAGTGGGGTCTTGAGGGCCACAGCCATCCTGTAAAGACCTCACATTTTCATATTGGCACCGTGCTGATTAAATGTCAGTAGGTGTCTTAGAGAAAAAGTCAAACAATACCACAAGGCCAACAAGAAATAGGCTAGAAAGTAGAAACCGGTTACTGAAGACTTCTTTTGCCCCTCTCCCCAAGGACAGCTTACGTATGATCAGTACAAATACAATACAATATGATACAATACAACTACTGTAATGCAGGTTTCTCAAATTTTGTAGTTAGGGATTTATCATTTTTATCTATTGTCAATACAAGAGTGATTATTAACTTATTACTATCTTAATATTTTTAACAAGTGTATTACTTTAACACTTTTTAATTTAATTTAATTTTGTATTTTTTATGATTGATTCATTATATAGCCTGATTGAAGCCCCCCCTCAACTCCTCCCAGTCCTACCCTGCCCCCCTCTTCCCCGCTATCCATTTCCCCTAGTCCTCTGAAAAAGGGAGTTCTCCTCCTCTACCATCTGCCCATAGCTTATCAAGTCTCATCATCACTGCCAGGATGCTCTTCCTCTGTGACCTGGTAAGACCACATTGCCAGGGGCAAGTGATCAAAGAGTAGGCAATAGAGTTCATGACAGAGGCAGCTCCTGCTCACCTTCCTCGAGAAACTTCATGCAGACTGAGCTGCCTATCGGCTACATCTGAGCAGGGTATCTAGGTTCTCGCTTTGCATAATCTTTGGTTGGTGCCTCAGTTTCTGCAGGACCCCTGGGGTCAGGATTTTTAGCTTTGTTGGTGTCCTTGTGGGGCTCCTGACCCCTTGGTGTCCTTCTATCCCCCCTTCTTCCATTAGACTCCCTGTGCTCTGCCCAAAGTTTGGCTGTGAGTCTCATCATTTGCTCTGATGCCCTGTTGGGTGGAGCCTTTTAGAGGACCCTCTATATTAGGTTCCCATCCTGTTCCCTCTCTTCCACAATTTCTGTTGTCTATGCTGTTTGCCATTCTGAATGAGATTTAAGCATCCTCCCTAGGGTCATCCCCTTCGTTTAGCTTCTTTAGATCTGTAGCCTTTACTATGGCTATCCTATATTATACAGCTAATATCTGCCTATAAGTGAGTGTATATAAAGCATGTCTTTCTTTTCTGGGTTACGTCACCATCTTAGTCATCAGGGAAATGCAAATCAAAATGACTTTGAGATTCCCTTTTACACTGATCAGCATGGCTAAAATTAAAAACTCAAGTGACAACAAACACATGCTGGAGAGGATGTGGAGAAAGGGGAACCCTTCTCCATCGCTGGTGGGAGTGTAAACTTATACAACCACTTTGGAAATCAATTTGGTATTTTCTCAGAAAACTGGGAACAGTGGTACCTCAAGATTCAGCTATACCACTTTTGGGCATATATCCAAAAGATGCCCCACCATTCAACAAGGATATGTGCTCAACTGTGTTCATAGCAGCTTTATTTGTAATAGCCAGAATCTGGAAACAACCTAGATGTCCCTCCACTGAGGAATGGATACAGAAATTGTGGCACAGTTACACAATGGAGTACCACTCAGCTATTAAAAACAAGGAAATCATGAAATTTGCAGGCAAATAGATGGAACTAGAAAAGATCATCCTGAGTGAGGTAATACTTTAGTACTTTTTAATGGAGTGATGTTTGGGATTTTGCAATAGCAGAAGGGCTCTGGGCAGCTTAGAGACTAGTACTGAGAACTGGTACATATCTGGCTGAAGGCTCCCATTCTGGTCTTAAAAGTCACCGGAACTCATCATTGGTCATTTAGTTCCCAATATGCCAAAGAGAACTTAGCCCTTCCTTGTGTGAGGTAGGCATCCATAAGCAATGTCTGTCTTATCCAAACTGTAAGGTGACACATCTCTATGCTCAATGAAGTTTGAACAATTCCCTACATTACTTTAAAAAGCTGTGTCTTGAACTTTGAATTGTAAAAGCACGAGAAAAACACATTAAATCTGACAGAAATATTCATTCCCAGAAGATACTGCAGAAGATTTATGATCCCTATCTTTACTGGTTATGGAAATTCATATTTGTTTTGTCCTTTGGGCATAGAGTTATCTGAACTAAAAATAACTTAATAATTTAGAGGATTCCAATTACCAGCTTTTAGAATAGATCTGTTCTATAATTTACTAACTTCGATGATTGATACATCTTCCCCAAACCTGTTAGTAATGACTATTTAAGCCTAGAGTTTGGCACAGGTAAATGAAATATTAAACCAAGTTTTAAGTAATTAGGATTTATTTAGAGAGACCATTATCTACCAATTTCTTTTCCTGTTAGTGTAGTGGATAAAAACTAGAGGAAAGATGTTCAATTCAACATGGTCAAAGCCATTGTGATTGTGTGTGGTGGTGGTGGTGGTGGATTGAGTGTACATATATATATATATATATATATATATATATATATATATGTATATATATATATGTGTGTGTGTGTATACTCTTGGTAACTATATATATATATATATGTACACTCTTGGTAAATATATATATATACACTCTTGATAACTATGAAAACAATCAAAAAAGGTCTGAATTGAAATCTTTGTTTACACAGTGGAGAAGGGAGGAACTCACCCTAAAAAAAGGAAGTTGCACATAAAAATGAAGATATTGTAAAGAAAAGCAAAAAGTGAGCCAGAAATGTAACTGATTAAAATTATTATAAATTATATGCATACATTCACACAGGTAATGCATGGGATTATAAAAGTGTGCCTTTGATTTATAGGATTTAAAGAAACATTTACCTCTCTGTTTTATTCTCAGTAAAGCCTAGAGCCAAATTTCCAGCGCTATTACCTTTCATAATTGTCTTTTTTAGATACACAGCTCTGAACATGATTTCAGACTTGGACTTTCAGTGGTTAACATCTAGCTTCTATTTGCCAAAACTTACGAAGCTAATCATTGTGTTTAATTTTATCTTCTAAAATCACAAACACAAACTAATTAAGGAGAAATAATATGCCTTTGTGTGCATTTATCTAAATATGCTATAGGGGACTGCTAATCACCAATAAATTTCATGCTTGCCTTTTCTGTGTGCACAGTGTGTATTCTTATAATATTGAATCCTTGTTTCTTACTACTCTGATAAATAGCTCGCAGATCCAGAGGCTATTTGGGGCTTAGGAGGATACATCACCTCCATGTCTAACAATATCCTCTGAGTCTTCTTTGAGGCCACCAACAAGCCAAGAGAGATAAAAATCTCAGACTGAGTCTCACAGAATAGACACTGTGTGAAGGCTGCGAATGTCAAAGTTTTGTTGGGACATGCTACCCAGAACAGCGAGGGAACATGGAAGGAAGAGAAGTGAGACTATACAGTCATGGTGGAACACATCGTCATGGTGTCCCATTAGCGTGACTACCTTTCCAATAATTTCCACCTGTCATTTATTGAAGACTGTTTCAATGAACGCTGTGTTTTCAATGCTTGCAGTCCACCCTTTGGGGGTGGGAACAAGTCTGACCTCACTGTCACATCTGAGGCTAAGATTTGGTAGGAAAAGCCAGTGTCTAAAGAATATGCTGGGAACATCAGCCGTCGGTGCTGCTGAGAAAGAGAGCGGGAACAGGAATTGGAAGAGCGATTTTCTATCTCATGTTAATCCTTCCCATGCTTTGGTAGCCAGCATTCATTGACTTTCTTTGGATAAGAGGCAAGAATAAAGGTTTAAAGGGGACAATGATATTCTGCTGTGGCTTTCTTGATTATAAATTATAATCTTAGGCTAGTTAATGTATTTAGATTTTCATGCAAGAATATATTTTAAAGTCAAATATAAATGTCTTTTATTTTTTTATTTTTATTATTAGTTACATTTTATTAACTCTGTATCCCAGCTATATCCCACTCCCTCATTCCCTCCCAACCCCACCCTTCATCCCTTATCTCCTCCCTGCCCCTTTCCAAGTCCACTACTTGGGGAGGACTTCCTCCCCCTTCATCTGACCCTGTTTTATCAGGTATCTTTGGGACTGGCTGCAAAGTCCTCTTCTGTGGCCTAGCAGGACTGCTCCTCCCTTGTGGGGTGGGGAGGTCGAAGAGCTCGCCATTGAGTTCCTGTCAGAAATAGTCCCTGTTCCCCTTACTATGGGAAACCAACTGGTTACTGAGCTACCACTGGCTATATCCAAGCAGAGGTTCTAGGATATATCCATACCTGGTCCTGAGTGAAGTGTCAGTCTCAGAAAAGACCTCTGTACCCAGATATATTTGGTCCTTGTGGAGCTCCTATACTTTCCATGTCATACTAACTCCCCCTTCTTTCATATGATTCCCTGAATTCTGCTGAAGGTTTGGTTATGAGTCTTAGTATCTGCTTTGATACACTGCTAGATAGAGTCTTTCAGAGGCCCTCTGCAGTAGGCTCCTGTCCTGTTACTTATTTTCTCCTACGTCCAATGCACATACCATTTGTCTTTCTAAGTGAGGGTTGATCATCTCACCCCATGTCCTCTTTCTTGTTTATCTTCTTTAGGTGTATAGATTTCATTATCTCTGATCTCAAGCTGTACTACAGAGCAATAGTTATAAAAACTGCATGGTATTGGCATAGAAACAGAAAGGAGGATCAATGAAACCGAATAGAAGACCCAGAAATAAACCAACACACCTATGAATACTTGATTTTTGACAAAGAAGCAAACGCCATTCAATAGAAAAAAGACATCATCTTCAACAAATGGTGCTGGTCCAACTGGATGTCAACATGCAGAAAAATAAAAATAGATCCATATTCATCACCCTGCACAAAACTAAAGTACAAGTGGATCAAAGGCCTCCACATAAAACCAGATACTCTAAATCGGATAGAAGAAAAAGTGGGGAAGAGCCTAGAGCTCATTGGCACAGGAGACAACTTCATAAGCAGAACACCAATGGCACAGGCTCTAAGAGCAACAATCAATCAATGGGACCTCATGAAACTGAAAAGCTTTTGTAAAGCAAAAGACACTGTCGTCAGAACAAAACGACAGCCTACAAACTGGGAAAGGATCTTCACCAACCCTATATCTGACAGAGGGCTGATATCCAGAATATATAAAGAACTAAAGAAGTTAAACAGCAATAAATCAAGTAATACAATTAAAAATGGGGTATGGAGCTAAACAGAGAATTTTCTGTAGAGGAATATACTATGGCAGAGAAACACTTAAAGAAATGCTCAACTTCATTAGCCATCAGGGAGATGCAAATCAAAACTACCCTGAGATTTCACCTTACACCCATCAAAATGGCTAAAATAAAAAACTCAAATGACAACACATGCTGGAGAGGTTGTGGAGAAAGGGGAACCCTCCTCCATTGCTGGTGGGAATGTAAACTGGTACAACCACTTTGGAAGTAAATCTGGCGCTTTCTCAGACAATTAGGAATAGTGCTTTCTCAAGATGTAGCTACACCACTGCTAAATATGCTCAAGTACACAGCAAGAACATTTGCTCAACCATGTTTGTAGCAGCTTTATTTGTAATAAATGTCATTTAAACCGCTGCTGTGGCATACTCCTATAGCCTCCTTTCAATGGTCACATGTAGACAAGGGTGGCCTCAAACTCACTATGTAGCCAAGGATGATTGTGAACTTGTGATCATCATGCCTCTACCTCTCAAGTTGTAGGATTGCAGGCATGCACAATCACATCTGTTTTTTAAAAAATGCAGTCCTGAGGATCAAATACCCGATTTCACATATGCTAGGCAAGCACTCCACAACTGAGCTACAACCCTAGCCCTTCACATCACCTCCTTTTATTATTACATCCAGTGAGGCAGATATTGTTAATTATCTTGTAAGCCATGAAGAAAAAGAGAGCATGAGAGATGAGCCTGTTAGCTCCTACTCTGTGATTCCTTTGTTCTGTCCTTTCCACAAGATACAATCACCCAAATTCCATCTGGTTCCTGTGCCTTGTAACACTTTAAATATTTGCCCCTTGTTTCTGATATAAACTCCAGGCTAACTTTCCTTCAGGCCTTCCGCCCTGATCCCTTTGTATCTCCAATACTTGGCTGCTGTCAAACTTGTGGGAAGAAAAAGATTTTTTACAGATGCCAAACAAAGATCACAGACACAAACCTAGTTTAAAATTACAAAATCGATGTTTTTTTAAAAAGGGATGAAAAACCCCAGGAAATCTCCAGGTTGTCTAAAAAGTCCTCAGTTCAAAGGTAGTAATTCAGGGATGAGTCTAAGGATCTGAGTGTCAATAGAATCTTGGTTTGATAGGAAATGAACGATCTTTTTCATGGTGGTTTGGGACTCTCTGACTTTATGACCATCGTACAAGGTGAAATTGTGAGTGGGGGTGTTGGTGCTAGTGAAGGAATGTGCAGAGGAAAACCATTCATCTTAGCTTCCTCTAATGCATGCTCTTTATGTCTTCTAGAGGAAAACAAATAAGCAAATAAACTTGATTATAGAAACCGCAGCAGTTTGGTCAAAGTTTCTGTTTTAATACAGAGCTAAACTGGTAAGTATTAACGTGACTAGTTGAATATAGAAACTACTTGGTTATATTCCTTGAGGGTATTTCATGTGGTCCTCGAGATTCTGCAGAAAGGGAGGGTTGGGGTGTAGTTAGTATGGAATCTTTTGGAACCAATGCACCGGAAGGCTAACTATTCTAAGAAAATGCATTAATATCTCTTCTGATAAAGTTGGCTCAACTTTGTCTTGAGCCAGATGGAGTAGTATGACTAATACAGACTACTTGTGTCAGAATTATATCTTCCTCTGTTGAGCTAGTGCTATGAGCCAACAATCTACCATGTTAGTCCCACCTGAAGAATTACCTCAGCCTCTGCTCTCCAGACGAATTCTATTGTTCTTGTAAAATTTGTAGCCCTGCTCTGAGAAATTGGTATTTTTCCTTTGACCTTCCAGAAACCAAGTTTTTCTCCAAACTTTCAACCCATTCCTCAATGGGAATCTTGCCAGGATATGAGCACCAATGTCTGGAGTTTTGCCACTGTTGGCACATTCCTTGACTATGTTCTCAGGGCCCCAGCATCTCTGCCTTCATAGTTTCCCAAGGAACAGTCCCAGCAAATCAGTGGTTCAGAATCCTTTACTGCTTGTCTGTTTTGTCCAGGGTCTCAGCTTAACACATTTATGCCAAAAGGTCCTAAAATGGGGATAGAATTGTGTCATTGGCCCAGAATGAAAATGCTAAATGTGAAGCACCCACGACAAGTCCCTCTGTTTTTAAGCAGAGCTATAGGCAGTCTTCTAATCTAGTGTATATTTTTAACCTAGGTCAAACATAGCTACATTTGTTCTTTATTATTTTCACCAGGAATACCAAAGAGATCATACTTTAGTGAAATCCACATTGTATATCTAGTAGATAGGTTGTTGCTGAGTAAAGTACAGGGAAATCTCCATGAGGCGACTCAGCACAAGTTATGGGAAGGGACAGCATCAATAGAGAAAGACAGGGAGAAAGAATAGGTGAGCCACCCTAAAGGATTACTGGGAATGGATCCTCTGCTGTGGCAGTGGCCTAATGTCACTCAGATTATTGGATTTTTAGCTAAGCCCTATTCTTCAGCAATCCTGGTTCAGGAGCACAGGGCCAGGGAGATTAAAAAAAAAAGAATTCATCTAAAATCTTAGAAGTACCAGGAAAATGAAGGAATGCATCTTTCCTCGAACTCCTGATTATGGGTACTCATGAAGAATGTTGCCTGCTGGCCATCTTGATCATGATGGTGTGGACAGGTTATCTGGAGCTGTGATTTCATTCAAGGCTTTTTACCAATGACAGAATCGGCTCTCCTCGATTACGGAAAAGAGAAACCGAAACATAACAAAGCTTCAGGTGAGTTGCTTTAATGCTACCTTAAGAGCAATGAAATGCCTTGATAGTCTGAAGGGCAGAGGCTTTCAGAGGCCCTCTGTGGTAGGTTCCTAGGTTGTTTCCTGTTTTCTTCTTCTTCTGATGTCCATCCTCTTTGCCTTTCCGGATGGGGATTGGACATTTTAGTTAGGGTCCTCTCTCTTGCTTAGTTTCTTTAGATGCATAGGTTTTAGTGGGTTTGTCCTATGTTGTATGTCTATATGAGTGAGTATATACCATGTGTGTCTTTTTGCTTCTGGGACAACTCACTCAGGATGATCCTTTCCAGATCCCACCATTTACCTGCAAATTTCATGATTTCCTTATTTTTCATTGCTGAGTAATATTCCATTGTGTAGATGTACCACAATTTCTGCATCCATTCTTCAGTTGAGGGGCATCTGGGTTGTTTCCAGCTTCTGGCTATTACAAACAAAGCTGCTACAAACATGGTTGAGCAAATGTCCTTTTTGTGTACTTGAGCCTCTTTTGGATATATGCTCAGTAGTGGTATGGCTGGATCTTGAGGAAGCGCTATTCCTAGTGGGCTGGCTTTCCCCAGGGTCCGAGGATTGTTCAAGGTTCCTGAATAAACTGTATTGAAAAAAAAAAAAAAGAAAGTTTGTGTGACAGAGGAAGGCAATGCAGCTAGTCCTGATGAGACCTGATAGGCTAGGGTCAGAGGGAAGGGGAAGAGGTCCTCCCCTATCAGTGGACTAGGAAAGTGGCATAGGGGAGAAAGAGGGAGGGAGTGTGGGATAGGGAAGGGACAAAGGAGGGGTTACAGCCAGAACACAAATTGAATAAATTGTAATAAATAATAATAATAATCTTTCAAAAATAAAAAGAATTCAAATGACAAAAAAAGAAAAAAAAGAGCAATGAAATGGATCTCTTTGTAAACTCCAGATTCACTACATTTTCAATACTTTCTACATTCACTCTATTGATTGTCGTAGAATCTTCTGCACCCAACTTTTTAGAACTGAAGTCACTGGCATCTCAACCACTGAACAACTCTAGGTCTTAATCCAATATCCTTCAGCCAGAACACTCTTCAGTGACTACAGTGCTAATATTTCCCTGAACCTAGAATCATCACTGTCTTTCTCAGAGGAGAGAAAGGCTCACACTCATACCTGATCTTGGAGATAAGGATATGCTCAACAATTCTGTTCTTCAAGGGTCTCAGCTAAACACACTTACACCAGAAGGCCTTTACTAGCATTTTTCCCTTCCCCTAGGAAGAATGGACATTAGCCTGCTGCTAAGACAGAAGAGTCTTGAAGCCATGTTTTCCAGTATATCATGAAACTGTATTAAGTCTCAAAAATAAAGGCTAAAGAAATCTTTTTCACCGTTAACTCAAAAAGTTGACCTCAAAGGTCCCATCATATTGTGCCTTTCACAGGCCATTTCGCACCATCTTCTTCAGAGGCCCAGTCACACCATGGCCCACACAGGCCCTCTTGCCACGGCAAATCCATCACAGGTCCTACCATAGCCTGAGCTCTGGCTTTACCTGTTACTGAGTAAAATTGAAGGCAATGTAGGATTTAGCAGAGAGAAGAAAATAGGAGGTCATTTATGTGGCATGGAATAAAGAATATTTCCACAAAGAGAGTGTGCAGTTTAAGTGAGGAGGACTTTTTAAGCATTGCCTAGCTTTTGCTAAACATGAGCTTGGTTCTTGTTTTGTTTTAAGTCCTTATGGAGGAGAGGCTCAGAAGAGCATAGGCAAATGGAGCAGTTCCGGTTCCCCAAATCCATGCCCTCAGGCTTGTTTAAAAACTAGTCTTCAGTTGCAGGAACTAGAGGGGCAGCCTTTAACCCAGTTTGCAGGAGACAGAGGCAGATCAATCTCTGGGTGTTTGAGGCCAACCTGTTCTTCAGAGTGATTTCTAGGCCAGCCAGGACTATGAAATGGGACCTCTCCCATGCCCTCCAAAAAATTGTCTTCAGACCCCATGAGCTAACATAGGTTTACCTGTTGAGATCCTTGCTTCAACCATGATTGTTGACTTAGCTCTGATCTCAGTGTTGACCCATGGTCAAAGTTATTGAGTTGTTTCAGAGTTTCTGGCTCACCCAAAGAGAAATTCTTTGTCATGCTCTACCTTTGTTACTTTATTTATTATTAAAAAAATTTAAAACAAAGGTGATAATGTAGATAATAGCATCATTTTGGAACAATACATTCATTATAATACATTATTTCCAAAAAGAATTGCTAGAAGAATTAATTGTGCCAGGAAAGAAGCTGGTACCACATAAAGATCAAGGTAACAAAGTGATACCCTTGGTGAAAGGTGTATAATATGAAATCAGGATTGAGAAATACTGTAAGTGTCAAATGTTTGATATTTATGCCTAGAACAGAGTCAGGGTGGATTCTTCATGAATGCAGCAGGAAGGCCAATGCACAGATGCAGCAGAAAGGATATGTTTTTCTTTTGTTACTCAGAAAAAGAGAGATCTCACGACAAATCAAGACAAATGAGTTTACTTTGAGAATATTCTATTCTCCTACCCCCCCCTCTGTGTGTGTGTGTGTGTGTGTGTGTGTGTGTCTGTCTGTCTGTCTGTCTTATGTCTCTGTCTCTATCTCATGTCTTACTCTGGGCTGAACAGGATATGGTCACCCATTAAATTAGTTCAGCTCGGTTCTAAGCCTAATCCTTAAAGTCTTAGAGTGAAGATAATATTCTTTGAGACCCACGATAACCAGGCTTATTTTCTAATATATCAAGTAAATTAACCAAACATTGTCAAAAGTTCTTGATCATGGACATAAGAAAGATGGCTCAGAAGTTAAAAGAATTTATTGCTTTTTCAGAGGACCAAGTTCCCAACACATACATGACAACTGGCTGGAATTCTAGCAGCAGCTCAGAAGCCCTCTTCAGGCCTCTGAATGAATTAGGTGGGTATGTGGTACACACACATACATGCAGACAGACACACATACATACAAGCAGGCAGACAAACATGATTTAATAATATAAATTGTATAACATAAAAATACACTTAAAAATTCTTGAAAAAGGAAATAAAATGTACTGATGCTAAGCTTAATATATACATGCACAGAATAACACTTTTCAATGTTTTAATTGTATAGCTAGGAATTTAGCTGTACTGCAAGGTTATAGAAGGCAGGGGAGTTTGGTTTGGGCACGTGATCTAGCACTAGAATTCAAATAACTGCATCTACAGATGTGCCTGTGAGAACATGGCACTAAATGTAAACATAGCTTCTATATAAAAGTGTCAAAATATCTGCAGAAACGAATGCAAACAACACTCAGCTCAGAGTGTACATATACACATGTATAAATACATATTCCTTCAACTGAACATATTAGGTTTAACATTTATACGCGAAGAAATAAGACTGATGCATACAGGATCTATTTATGAAACCACTTCAGCAATGTCTCTTTCCAACTCCATTTTGAGATCCCAGAATAAATGCCCTTTCTTGTTACAGCTGAAGCCCCAGCCAATTTTGCAAATGGTCTTGGAAAATTGCCCTAAAAATTGACTGTCTCTGGGGAAGGCTTACTGGTAGAGAAAGCAGAGACACGGGGGAGTTTCTAAAACCCAGAAAAAGGCAAAGGAGAAGGCAGAAGGGTAACTTGGAACAGGTGGCATCAATTTCTCTTTGACCAGTAATTCTATTCATTATTAGCAACCGTTTCCACTTGTGCGAAGAACAATTTTGTATTAATCCAATTTAGCTCACAAAAATTGACAAAAGTTCAGGCCCTATATTCCAGACAGTCCACTGTAGGGAATTTATTCACACTTAAGAACAAAGATTTTCTATTTTAGAAACTGGATGTAAGTGAGTCTAGCTCACCGAATATCTGAAGGTCTGTAATAGACCATCTTCCATACTTTCCACTTTATTGTGCTATGCAGAGGATGAAAAGTTACCAAGTCAAAAACTATACAATAGGACAACCAGAAAAGAACTGAGTGATTAGTAATTTTTTTTCATAGATGATGAAGACCTTGTTCAACTGAGATAACAAGGAAAGACTTCAAGAGGGAAAAATAATTATGATAAACTGATCCCAAGAGATGGACACATTTTCAATGCAAAAGGGGGACTTGAAATAAATCATCTAGAAGAGAGAGATACACAGAGATAAGGACAAGTCTGAGGGACTTGTTCAGGGGAAGCAAGATTTAATCACTAGATTAAGACTATCTGGGAATATGTAAGGAAAATATCAGCAGACTGTTCTGTTCAACAAACTTTATTTCCATTTATTTTCAAAGTAGTATACCCAGTGGTCAAGTAAGGTATTCTCCCATGGTCCTATGCTGTAAAGAGATGTTGAGTCTCATTAGCAAATATGTTTGCATAAGAAGGATCGGAATTATTCTTTTAAGAAAGAGAAGAAATGGTGAATAACAAAAGTGAGCAAGCTGTAAATTTAATGTTATCACCTGGAGCTGTTCTACCATCAAAGTCACACCAATGTGTCTTACTAGAACTAAAGAAATTTGACCCTGAGTATGTAAGTAAGTAGTGTAAAACAACAAGAATAAGACAAAAATAGAGAGAATGAGAATAAGCAGATAGAAGCAAAAGAGTTAAAATAAAACTAACCTCTTTTCTAAGCTGAAAAGAGAGATCCTTTTTGAGCTCTAATCTTCTTTCAGGTTCTTTTGATAGTATGTGATAGAAAGAAGACTGCAATGAATGAATAAATGAATGAATGAAGAGTTGTGTATGAAAGAATCCTAAGTTACATAGCATCAGATATTAGATAAAAAATATTTTACTCAGTTTTGAACCCTCCTACCTACAAGAATGACTGGCCTGGCAAGGTATGCCTGCCAGTTCAGTAACAGCATGAATGTTATTGGAGCAAGCAACTATTTTCAGATTGACTCTAAGTCTGGCTCCACACAGTGGAACCCATGCATGGCACTTTTATGGTAACAAACCTGCGGCTACATACGTCATGACTTTGGGGGAAAACCACTATTACGATTCTGCTAAATGGACACAGTATTTAAATGACTACTAATGACTTATTGTATACTCAGATTGGTACACCTCTCAACCCTCATCAGAGAAGCTTCTTCTTGCAGTAGATGGCAATTGACACAGGGCCCTCAGCTGATCAAGATGTTGAGAAAAAGAGACTCTGCGAGTACTCCAACCCAAGGTGAGATGTTCATATCAAACCCATTCCTTTAAGGCTCCATGGCCGTTGCGCATATGAACTCGCAGTGATTGTGCCAGCAAACGCAAGACATGTGCGAGTACATACCAAACATGATCCCAGCATGGAAGGGGGATCGGAGAACAGAGTCCCACCCCTGGCTAAGGAGCTATTAGCATCCCTCGTTCCTGGGAGAGACAGCTTCAGATTCCTTTAAGTTAGCTTTCTTCAAGGATGTGACTGCTGCTGGTAGACCAGGCGAGCTTCAGGGCAAGCACCACATTCAATATTATTTCGACGGCGGAGGTTGAACTTTATGAGTGTTAAAAACAACAATAATAACAGCAACAAAAGACAAAAATAAAAACGGAAAGTTGGGTGAGGTGTATCTAGGAGAATTTGGGGATTGTATGAACATGATCAAAATACATTCTACAAAATTTTTAAAGAATTAACAAATTGTTGTTTTAAAATTGCATTTAAATTTTAATTAAATATCCACACAGAGATAATTGGAACCAATGACTCAGTAACACATGTGTATGTTTTATTCATACACATTAATAATAATAAAAAAAACCTAATTCTGAGCTAGGTCAGCATTGGAGACCAACAAATATCAAAGGATGATATTATTTAAATTCTGTTATCAGTTCTTTTGTCACTGTGCTAAAAATCAATACATATATTAAAAAATGATAATGTCTGGAAATATAAAGCTATGTCACTTTTAGGTCAAAGAAGAAACCATAATAAGAATAAGAAAGCACTATAAAAGGGTTAACAGATAGTAAAGCAAATGGAACTCAAAGTCACATTTATAGGAAAACCTTGGCCTTTTATACATGCCATATTGTTTTCTAAATGAGCCAGTATGTAAATTAGATATATGTGTGCATATTTTCATGTTGGTTTTCAAGATGAGAATTCCACGTGATAAATAAACTTAATGAAAGGAAGAGGAAAGTGCTGGTAATAAAAAAATGTAATAAAAAAATTTTAAATAGGAAGAATCAACAAGAATAAAATGTGGCTTTCAGAAAAGATGAAATTTAGACATAGCCCAGGGAAGAATTGTAAACAGAAAAGTAAGAGATGGGAATGGAATAAACAAAGTATATGATAAGGAGCAAAATCGGAGTTTGGAGAGAAAGTAAAAATGAAAGATGGGGAAATTTTAGTAATTTTAAAAATAATTTGAGCTATTTATTTATTATTTTTTGAAAATTTCATACATATGTACAGCATATCTTGGTCATGTCTACCCCTGCCTTCTCCTTAAAACTTTCCTTAATCCCCTCATCTCCCTTTTAACTTCATGTCACACACACACACACACACACACACACACACACACACATATATATATATATCCATTGAGTACAATTAGTGCTTTATACTACATAGCTGCCCAGACTGGCCTCAAATGTAATCTGCCTGCCTCAGCTTCACAAGTGTTTATTAAAGAGATTGTCAAGCCTGGACAGCCTATTACCATTAGAGAATGAAGGAATAATTTATTTTAAAAACATCCATTATTTGACCAATGCTAAAAATATGCAGAAATAAATGGTTATAAGATGATAGAATTGGCTACACAGGTGTATATCAAATGGTCAACAAATACATAATGCTCTTATATCATTCAGAAAATTGAAATATAATAAAAGCAATAATAAGCAAACCATTAAGACAGAACACTTGCAGAAAGTTCTTTAAAAAGGCGGCTACATACGTCATGACTTTGGGGGAAAACCACTATTACGATTCTGCTAAATGGACACAGTATTTAAATGACTACTAATGACTTATTGTATACTCAGATTGGTACACCTCTCAACCCTCATCAGAGAAGCTTCTTCTTGCAGTAGGTGGCAATTGACACAGGGCCCTCAGCTGATCAAGATGTTGAGAAAAAGAGACTCTGCGAGTGCTCCAACCCACGGTGAGATGTTCATATCAAACCCATTCCCTTTTAAAATGTGTTCACATTTTACTGACAATGTGAACACATTTTAAAGCCATTGGGAAAGATCAAGATGAATGGGGAAGCACAGGTAATTATAACACCTCTGCAATAGAAACCTCATTCTCATAGTTGACCATAGATTGAAAAGAAAAAATAATGCTTTTTTTGGGGGGGGAGGAAATATTTTATTTGGTTTGTATGTTCCAATCACAGACCCTCATGAAAGGAAGTTAGGGCAGGAACCTGGAGACAAGAACTAAAGCAGAGGCCATGGAGGAATGCTGCTTACTGGTTTGCAACTTATTGCTTATTTGCCCTCTTTCTTTTGTTTTTATTAATTACACTTTATTCACTTTGTATCCCCCCATAAGCCCCTCCCTCCAGCACTCCCTGGCCTAACCTTCCTCCCCCTTCTTCACACATGCCTTTCCCCAAGTCCACTGATAGAGGAGGTCCTCCACTCCTTCCTTCTGATCTTAGCCTATCAGATCACATCAGGAGTGGCTGCATTGTCATCTTCTGTGGCCTGGTAAGGCTGCTCCTCCCTCAGGGGGAGGTGATCAAAGAGCAGGCCAATCAGATTATGTCAGAGGCACTCCCTCTTCCCATTACTATGTAACCCACTTGGACACTAAACTGCCATGGGCTACATCTGTGCAGAGGTTCTAGGTTATCTCCATGCCTGATATTGGTTGGAGTATGAGTCTCTGGGAAAACCCCTGTGTTCAAATTTTCTGGTTCCCTTGCTCTCCTTGTGGAGTTCCTGTCCTCTCCAGATCTTACTATTTCCCACTTCTTACATAAGATTCCATACACTCTGCCTAATAGTTGGCCATAAGTCTCAGTGTCTGCTTTGATTGTCTGCAGGGCAGAGCCTTTCAGAGGCCCTCTGTGGCAGGTTCCTAGGTTGTTTCCTGTTGCACTGATGTAGCCCATGGCAGTTTAGTGTCCAAGTGGGTTACATAGTAATGGGAAGAGGGACTGCCTCTGACATAATCTGATTGTCCTGCTCTTTGATCACCTACCCTGAGGGGAGAGCAGCCTTACCAGGCGACAGAAGATGACAATGCAGCCACTCCTGATGTGATCTGATAGACTAAGATCAGAAGGAAGGAGAGGAGGACCTCTCCTATCAGTGGACTTGGGGAGGGGCATGCATGAAGAAGGGGGAGGGAGGGTGGGACTGAGAGGGGTGGAGGGAGGGGCTTATGGAGAGATACAAAGTGAATAAACTGTAATTAATAAAAAAATAAAATTAAATAAAAAATACTTATGACGACTTATTCCTCCTGAATTCTTATAGCCAAAGACTCCCTCCCGACAGAGACCCGGCCTCTTTGTATACCTGTATGCTAGCAGCTCACTTCCTTGGTTCAGATGTGTAAAATAGCATGTGTAAAATAGAGTTTCTGGGCTGCTGGTAGTACATCTTCATCAGAGTACAATTCACCTGACCCCAGATTTTCTTTGTCATTCCTGCATTCCCCATTGCCACAGTTAGGTCAACCCCTAAGCTATATACCTGTTGCAGCATCTTCTACTCTCTAAAAGAAAAATAAAATTCTCTATATGTTTACAAATACATATGTGTATACATGTGTGTATATATGTATATGCATATACAAATGTATATCTATATGTGTGTATACATGTATATGTGTATATATATGTATGTGTGTGTTTCAGAAGAAAGTATTGAGGGAGAGAGGTAAATTGAATGAATAATCAAAACGTCAATAGAACTAATGGAGAAGGTAGTAGGAGTGGAATCAGAGCTGATAAATGCTATCACAGTACTGAAAACAGTACTGAAAACTGTGGTTTTAATATTGGCTCTAAATATGCCACCTGATATTTTCCTACTTTTATCCTTAAGTCTGTCCTTGAAGATGAATGAGATATGATAACCTCTTATGCCAGCTTTAGAGCTCAAAGAATGCACACGGTTTCTGGGTTCTCTTTTTGGCCAACTGAACAGATTGAATTGTTTGTCAGTATACAAAATATCTGAATTTATATTTGAAATAGAACAAAGTTATCTTTCCTGTCTGTTGCTTCCTTCCCTTCAGTTCTGAGAAGACTTGTTAAGGGATGTGCCAACATATTCTAATTATGCAGCTTCTCTCAAGTGTGCTCTCCAGTTCAGATGTCAGCACAGGTGGTGAAACTTGAGTCAGGTGATAGACTGTCATTTGTACCTTCATTCTTAAGAATAGTAACACATACACACACATGCGAGAGATAGAGAGAAAGAGGAGTACTTGAGAATGCAAGATTTTAGTATAAGTACTATTTCATCATCTTGGACATATCACTGTCTTTCTATATCAACACAGGTGGTAAAGTGATGGAAAAAAAAATTAACAGGATTTCCCCATCTGAGTGAGATTCAAGGAGGACCTCCCTTTGGTCCTCCTTGTTATCTTCTTTGGGTCTGTGGATTTTAGAATGGTTAGCCTGTAATGAATGGTTAATGTCCCTTATAAGTGAGTACATACCATGTGTGTCTTTCCAGGTTTGGGTTACTTCACTCAGGATGATCCTTCCTAGTTCTACCCACTTGCCTGCAAATTCAGTGATGTCCTTGTTTTTAATAGCTGAGTAGTATTCCATTATGTAAATGTACTACATTTTTTTTAATCCACTCTTCAGTTGAGGGACTTTTAGGTTGTTTCCAGTTTCTGGCTATTTTGAAGAAAGCTGCTATAAAGATAATTGAGCAAGTGTCCTTGTGGTGTGGTAGAGCATCTACTGAGAATGAGAGATTGTGGGGAGGGAAATGATGTGTGGAGAATGAGAAGGGGAGGGAGCTTGAAGCAAAAGGGAAACTAAGGGCAGAGGCATTCTTGAAACAAGCTGGAGACCTATCAAAGGGTAGAGTACAGGGAGGATATAGATGACTCTAGCTGAGCCTCCTAGCAGCGGGGATATGGAGACTGAGGAGGCCATCTTCTAGCCAGACAGGACTTATAGTGGTAGGAGGAAAATACCAATCCATCTACAAAACCCTTGACACAAAATGCACCCTTCCTACAAGATGTGCAGAGATAGAGAACAAGGGAATGTCCAGCCAATTCCTGGCCCAACCTGAGACCCACCCCATGAGAGAGAGCCAACCCCTGACACCATTAAGGATGATCTGTTATGTTTACAGACAGGAATCTATCATAACCATCCTCTGAGAGGCCCCACCCAGAAGCTGATTGAATCAGATGCTTCGACTCAGCTAAGCATTAGGCTGAGCTCTGGGTGTCCTCTGAACAAGTGAGCACTAAGGATAGAAGGACCCAGAGGGGACAAGAATGCCAAAAGAAGGCCAACAGAGTCAACTAACTTAGACCCATGTGGGCTTAGAGAGATGGAAGCACCAACCAAAGAGCATGCATGGAATGGACTAGGACCCCTACACATATGTAACTGACAGGCAGTTTGGTTTTTGTGTGAGTTCCCTAGGAAGTTGAGCAGGTGATGCCTATGATGTGGACTCTGTTGCCTGCTTTTGATCACTTCTAACTAGGCTGCCTGGCCTGGCCTCAGTGGATGAGGATGAGCTCAGTCCTGGTAAGACTTGATGTTCTGGGGTGGGCTGGTGGGGGGCTCCCCTTTTCTGAGGAGAGGGGAAGGAGGTATGGGGGAAAGAGAATGGTAGGAAGGGGCCAGGAAGAGAAAAGAGAAGGGCCTACCTACCATTGGAGTGTAAAGTGAATATATACATTAAAAATATTTTTTAAAAAAAAACTTCAACAATTAACAGGAAAGCGTTAAAAGAGAAAAGGGAATGTGTTCAGTACTGAATTGACCATTATTATATTAATGGATCATGTATGACTACACACATATGACTCAAATAACACCACTGGATTCCAGTCTCTATGTTCTCTCTGCTTTTGTCACTGTGAACATTGTGTTATGGTAAGATGGATGCCATTTTTGACTAATCACACTTGTTCTCTTAGCTTCCCCAAGGGGAAAAAAAATAAGCTTTCATTATTTACATTTTCTGTTGGGAGTTCTGGAAATCTGTCTTAGTTATACTGACAAAAAGTAGATGGTCATCTACATACAACAGGAGAGAACTGTCATGCTATGGGTGAACGTGACTGGAATTGACTACATTGAAATACTGGGTAGTAACTGATTGGGACTTCTGGTCTTTCAATCTAACACCTACGGTCATATTAAGTGATTAAAAACTTGGCTCATGTAGATATGACTGACTCTCTGAGAAGCATTTGTTTCTGGTGTTTTTGTTTGACTCACATACACTCCCACACTCAAGACCCTAATAGCTGAGGTCAATGGAGAGAGCTTGTCTCAAGTCTCATTGTAGACCCAAAGGAAAAGCCAAAATTGCTCTTAAAAAAATTAGTTGGATAAACTCTTAACCTTTAGCAGTGGGGTGTTGGTTTTCCTGGCCAGGCTGCTGAACTCTGGTAACAGTAGACTCCTGGTCCCCAGGGAAGTGCTCTGTGTAGCATGTCTAAAATGTGGCTTGGAGCTACAGTAACCCAAGTGGGGCCTTCTGTTTTCAGTAACGACCAGAAAATCTCTGATGGTCTTCTGCATTCCTTTGCTCTGTACTGGTCCCTCCTCCCCATTAAAGACCATGCAAGTGGTGCATGTAAATCACCTGGTCGGCCTGCCAACATTCCAAATGCTTCAGAGGAAATGTGGTCACTATGGGTGCCTAACTTTGCTTGGAAAGGTCATGGGCAAATATGGGCTATAAATATCCTGGTGTTACAGCTGGTCTGTTACCCCTTCCCAAAATACCCAGTACTCAGCCAGCTGTACTAAACCTCCATAGAGATAGGTTCCTGGATTTACAATTCAAGCCAGATGCTTGGGGTATAAGAAGGGATGGGGAGGGGTGATGGGGGTCACGTGTAGAGAAAACATAGAACAGTTAATAACAGAACCCCCTTGTATTCTCAGAAATGATTGCTTCAGAAGCTAAAACACTTGCTTGCCCTAAATATAAAGGGCCTATCCACCTTGACACAGATGATCAACTTCAGACTGAGAATTCAGAGCACATAATTTCTCTACAATATTCTCTTTTCTTAACTACCATTCCCTCTTGTGAAAAGCACTACAGAAGGACCCAGCCCTCTCCCTACAAATACTGGAGGCACATTCTCATCCTTTCCTGCTGCTGGCACAGAGGGTGAAAGGCTCTCTTGGGTTGTTACACTAGCACTTGACATCCGTTAGTTCCACTGAGAAGGAAATACCCAAACATTAGCACAAGCTAACAGTCCCTCTCCTGCCCTCGAACTTGAGCTTCCTCTGTGATCACTGCTTGGCCATGGAAGGAAACTCCAGAATTTTATGGGAAGCAAGGGGAAGCATCCAGATCTTGGTGCTAACATGCAACTGGCAACATGTAAATGACATCGTGCATGTGCGCATGAGTATACAAGTTTATCTCTCTAATCTGTTTGACTCCAGCAGCTTTGGATATAGTGGTTGCCAGAGATGAGTAACTCCTAAATCTTTACGAAAAGGATCCAGGGCTGTCAAGATCACTCAGTGGGTAAGGGAACTTGCTGCCAAACCTGTGACCTGAGTTTGAACCCAGGGACTCAAATAACAGAAGGAAAGAACTGACTTATACAAGTTGTCCTCTGACAGCCACATGTACACAATAAACAAGCAAGCATGTAAAAGAGACAAATGAAGTATTTTTAAGAAAGTTACCTAGTAAATTCAAACTAATTAGTTAGATCTGGGATGAGTCAAGAAAGCTGTTTGCTGGAGCAAGAGAAAGATTTGTAGAGGCAGAGACAACCAGGTAATAAGAAATCCAAGACATCTTAAGCTCACTAATGTCACTGCACAGATTCTTCACACATGCCATCGGTCTGTAGGAGCAGTCCAGACAGACCAGCTTTACCTCCATGATATTTTTTTATAGTACAGTGCTATAATTTTTTTTCTTGTTTTGCCTATTTCTTTGGGAAAGGATGGAGAGCTGGGGTTTGGCGTGGGGGCTCACAATCCCTCTGGTTGGGAAGGAAGAAGTAAAAGTAAGCTTTACTCTAAAGAAGGATCGCAAACATCATCCATTCATTCTTGCTAGAAACCGAGTCTAAAAAGGTAACAACTCAAGTTGTTCAGGGAGCTAACACGAGAAGGTACCATTCCATTCTGTATCCCATTCTTCCTGACAGCCTCCTTCATAAAGTTTATGAGTAGCAGTGGGTGCTATGGTATGATAAGGGATTAGACCATGCTGGCCAGTGACTGTGGGGCCAGCTCTGATGTTTGTTTTGGATGTATAGCCCACATTCTCTAAGTGTATCTACATCTATTTAATAAAAATTATTCTTCCCTCATTAGGTTAAACTCTAATATGTAAAAATATAATGATAACAAAGGTTTCCAGTGCTTTCTATGTCCTGGATTGGGTTCTTCCTGCTTTAGGTATTAAAATGCATATAGTTTGTAGAGTATATCCATAAACAGCTAGAACTGCCATCATCAGTAAACAAAGGGAGCAACGGGCAGAGAGGGCTAAACAGTTGAGAGGAAGACTTGAACCTGGTGATCTGCTTTGGAGTCCATTTTAAATATTCTCTTGCCTTTTCTAGTTAGCACACTGGCATTCGGAAGGATATTAAGGGATATTCCTTCAACTCCAGTAAGTGTATTCAGTATGCAGAAATTCAACAAAAAAATGCACAGGCTCAGATGTTTAATGCATGTCTTTAATGTGAATCCCATCATTAGGTCTCCTCTTACCGACACCTGTATTCCCAGAGTAGGCTATCTGCTTCGTTCTGGAGATCTGGCCCAGAATTTAGCAAAGCTTCTGTGAACCAAAGAAAATGCAATGTCCATAAGAATCCAGAAGCCTTTTTTGTATGCCCTAAGTAGTGAGAGATAAGAATTGTTGATAAATCCAGGTGTGGCAGATATACCCATAATCTCAGCAATCAAGAAGTTACGGCAGGAGGATTGAGGATAGTCAGGAGTACTTAATGAGCACAAAGCCAGCCTCAGTTACACAGAAGACCTTGTTCAAAACAACCAACAAGCCAGCAAGGACAACAAATAAATGTGCGACAAGGTATAGATTAGGCTTGCAGATAATAGTAGCTAAAATCACATTCGTCATGTAAAAAATTAGTTTGGCTAGTCCCAAGCTGATCTTGTTAGGTTTGAGATTATTTCTTTTTAATCTCTACTCAGAAAAATTTCAAATTTCTTTAATTTAAAGAAATCCTCCCAGAAAAGGGGATGTGGTCCCACAGAAGTCTGCTCCCTCGGACCCTATCGTAAAATACCACCCCAAATGTTTTAAAAGTTAGCACAGCACATTTGGGAAAGCAACCTCCATGGAGACACATCATCACCATTCCTGTGGCTTCTAGCATGTTCTGTGAGAGGATACTTACTCTCTCCTGATAGACATGTCATTTTGTAAACTCAGTTAATCTTCAAAGCAGTTTTCATCTGAAGCTTCATGCCTGCATTGAAGCTTCATACCTGATTTTCAGCCTGGTCCACAAAAACTCCTACGGAGATGTGTCTTGTGAAAGCTCATGGTGACCTTGTAAAGCCAGGCTGTAGCGAGTTGTCCAGGTTATACAGGGAAATACTGACACCCTGAACAACAGAATGCCTTATACCAGGTGACACTCAGGATAAATGATGCAGCTGGACTGCGTATTTAGGACAATCCAAAATTATACCTCTTTCTTTAAACAAGGCACTCTGTAAGCCAAGTCTTGTCATGTCTTGATATTTTCATGTACATGTCTTCTTACAAGATGAATTGGCAGTGATTAATTTGCCGTATTTTCATCCTATAGAACACGTTGGATTCTGAGGAAACTTATGCTTGATATTATTACATGAAAACGGAGATGAGAGTGGGAAAATGGATAAAGAATAAAAGAGAAAGCCAATTCTTACTGAATGTCTGATACTGTGCTGCTGAGGCCAGCCCTTGTTATTAAGAAACAGGCCAAGCAAGGAGGATCTGCCTGTTGAGGCTGGAATGCCAAGGTTACAGTCTGTGTTTACCAATTACAATGGACACTGGCCATCAGTTCTCTTGTTCTTGGTCTGCTTCTAAGAAATGTGGAATACACATTTATTTGAAACACAAATGAAACATTCACCAAACAGACCAGCTGGTGGACCATAAAGTTTCAATCAATTGCAAAGTTTTGGGATCCCATGGGGTATGTTCTCCGAAGAGAGGCATTAAGCTAGAAATAAGTTGGTTTCTTTTAAAACTTTTTTAAAAATCCCAGAATGCTTGGAAACAAAATATTTAAATTTTAGATGCACTTTACACACATACACACACAATGAAAACTGCTTATTTCGGTTCGTCAGTACTAACAAATATGCCCCAGCACCTCAGGACAAACACCTTTTCCCTAAAAATTTAGCCAGGGCAAGTACTGACCTGGTTTCTGGCCTTTTGAGTCTGAATTTGCAATGTTGCATCTATTACCCTGCTGTAATGTGCTTGAGGGTCATTGGAGTATCAAGAAAGTCAGTAGTCTATGCTCTTGTTTTGTTCAGTAGTATTCTTTTGCATGGGTGTGTCAACTCATTCATCTCTTCACCAGATGAGTGAGATTTGGTTTACTTCCAGTGTTTGGTAATTATGAATAAAGTCAAGAGCACATTCATAACCAAAATTGTGCACCTATGTGCGGCTTTAACGTAATGAGAATCTGTGGTTTACTTCCCCAATATAGCCCTGTTTTTTGTTCTTATCAAAATGTCTGAAAATTAGTTCCCTTCCCCATTTTCTGCACTTAACAGAGTTATCATCTTTTTTTCCCTTCTCTCCTTCCTTTTATATTCTAGTTTTCATTTTCATGTGATTTCAGTGTTTGGATAGAGAAGTTTGTCATATGTCCATGTTTCATTCCACGTGAAATGCATCAGTGCCTCATTGCTTATCCTGCCAGAAGTTCTCTCAGAATCCTGAATTTCTGGATAGTGTCTTCTGTAACTTCATTAGATCAATTATACATATGTCAATAAAACGCTGTCTCAATCTTTGGATAACCTATTCTTTTATTTTATAATCTTATTTTTTCCCATTGAATTTTCATTTTTATAAGCTTCAGAAACTATTATGTTCAGTTTTATTACATTGAATTTTATTTTTATAATTTATTGCCTTTTTACATGCAGCATTGTAAATTGAACCCAGAGCCTTGTGCAAACTAGGCAAGCACTCATTTTTAAAATTTCTTCTAATTTATTGTCATTTTCATTGACTCATTCATAGCTGTCAAGTGTGCTCTTAAACTTGTTAAGTTGCTTTTAATTTATAATCCCACAAATTTTAATTTTCAGCATTTTTTTTCTGCATAATACTCATCTTTGTCCTGAAATACTGTTTCCAACTGTTGAGGTGAGTTCTCCATTTTTTGCAAAAGACCCTTTGCTACATCAATAGTATTTGTAATAGTATTTGTTTTATATTTTGGAGTTGTTGCAATATTCATGTTGATCTTTAGTAGCTTCTCTTGATTATGTATTGAACAATAAACACTAATTAGGTAGGATAAGAATTTTACAAATGAAGAAACTGAGGCTAAATGGGAGTAGATAACCTCAAAGCCAGACAGCTGAAGAATGATACAATAAAGTGAAGTAAATTTCAGATGCCAATTTCTGTCCATTCTACTGTGCTGCCATTTAGCCTGAACACAGTAAAATGCTGATGGACAGATGGCCAAAGACCTGGACTTCTAAAGTACTCAGCTGCTTCTAAAATACTCAGTTTTCCAGGAGAGATATCTCAGGGGATCCAAATATTAAGATGCAGCTTAGTTAAAATCCACTGGGAACTCATTGCTATGTTTCGATGATACTGAACTATTGCAAAACCAGATAAGGTGATGAAGACTTAGCAGGTAACTGTCACTGTGTTCAGACTTGCTCATCTGGCCTAAGCAGCACAGAGCCAGGAGCAGGATTTGGCTTTCATGGTAACCTTTGGTGTAATTCACGAAGACCCTTACTTCACCCTAACTCTTCACTGGAAAAACATTTGCCTTTTCACTGAATAACCCTTTGCAGCTTACAAAATAAGCTCTGTGATTTGTTTCTTTCCTTCTTCGAGTGAATGAAATTCACAACCACGTCCTAATGCACAAGCCAAGGATGTTCTGGATGGCAGCCAGTGTTGCAGCTCTGAAGGCTGGGGCAGGGGAATGAACTGGGATGGAGCCTGAGCTTTTTGGAGCTCCAGAGGCTCAGCTGTCTGCAGATCCCTCAAGGATCATGGAATTTGAGGAGAGGTTCCACACAGCCAATGGTCAGGCAGATTACCTGCACAACAGCTCAAGTAGAGAAGAGAAGGGGGGATGGATTCACGGTGTCTCCAAAAAAACACAATCTGCCCTCACCAGAGTAAGACTGCCTTTCCAAGAGATAGCATCTTTGTGCTTCGAAGCAGATACAGGACCCAGACTTCCTTCTTCAGTTGAAAGGTGGTCTGCAAAGAAGATTCCCTCCCTGGGGGGTGTTAAAGGTCTCAAGCATGACAGTGTCCTGCATCTGAATCCATAATATTGTTCCTTAGAAAATAACTCAAAATGAGAATCCACGTGAAAAGACGTTGCTGATGACAATCTGAGTTTATCAAATTAGAGTCCTGGAGCATCTCCTGAATGAAGTGTCACATGGCAATTAATAAAATTCAGCCCCTTATTGAAACTATAGGAAAAAAGAAAAGAAAGGAGTGAAATTACCAAGGTTGTAACAGATGACTATTTCCCAGGAAATAAAGGTCATGAGCATTCATATTGAAAAGGTAGATTAAGCATCTAATGTGAGAAGAAATAAATGACCAAATGCAAGTAATTCTACAACATTTCAGGAATTAAGAGTAAAGAGGAAGCACAGAGCTTTCCAAGGTGCAGAGCAGGCAGGTAGAAAAGAACAAGACATAAACAGCCCTCAACCCTCAAATCTAGTAGCTCCGTGTGTGCTTGGGTTGTCATGCTACACAGAGGCATAGCTTCAATGAGTTTCGTAAGTTACAGGAAAGTGTTTGATAGAAATAGAACTTAGATGGGCTTGTGTCACATGCCACCGCAGGAGTCAGAGGCAGACTGTTCTCTGTGTGTTCAAGGCCAGCCTGGTCTATATGGAGAGTTGCAAGCCAATCAGGGATGCATAGCGGGACTCTGTCTCAAAAACAGAAAATAAAAATAAAAATAAAAACAAAAAATAAAAAGGTGATAGTTATTTGTAATATAGATTAATGAATTTAAGGTTACATAATATAATAGGTGATGAAATTCATAAACATATCTAACACATTCTGTGGTATAATAAATAAATATAGGTAGGGGCTGAGGAGATGGCTCCCTTGCTCTAATTCTTCCCTCACAAGCAGAAGGAGTTAAAAAACGCCAGAGGTGGTGAGACTGGCTTGTCATCTTGATATTGGTAGCTGGGCATAGGCAAATCCTGGGTCTCACTGGCAAACCAGTTTAGCCAAATTGTTGAGCCCTGGACCAAAGGATGGGCCATTTTCAAAGGAGGCTGATGATATTCTGAAAGGAGACACCAGGGACTCGCCCCTGGCCTCTAGGTCCATGTGCGCACTCACAGCCACCATGCACACATGCACACACAGATGTAAACAGATAAAATATACAAATATAGGTTAGAAGCCACGTGCAATCTCCTGATCTCCAGAAGTGACAAGAACATTTTTTTTTTCTTCTATGTGTTGTTGCCTCTAGTTTCTGCTGCATGACTCGCCAAACCTTTGGACTGTGAAGTGGAAACATTTCTTTTGCATGGTAATGACATAGTTAGTGGCTGGGGAGCTCCTTGAATGCTTTTGGATAGAGGCTGTATGCCAGATGGTTAGAACGGTAGCTCTGAAAGTCCCCTCTCTCAACCTCTGGGGAGGGTATTAGAAATAGAGGTGACTACAAATGGGCAAGAATTTGCTTAACTATTCCTGTCTTGTAAATCCCCCACAACTCCCTGTAGGTGACAATGTCCACAATCTTCCAGGATGTGCCTGTATCTGCTCTGAGATGGTGGCATGTCCTTTGCACCGAGGACCTCTGTCTCTGGCTAGTCATATGTAAGTCCCTCATGATAAACATGTAAACACAAATGGGATGCTTTGTGATATATTCTAGCCAATTACCAATTTAAAGGAAAAAGTTTCAGGGCCATCTGAATGAACGGACAAGCAGCAGCCTGGGATTTGCAAGTGCCGTCTGAGAGCATTCTGATGGGACTGCGTGCGCATCGAATTTTGTGGTCTACGATAGTTGTAGGCACTTAGTTGTCAACCACATAGATGGTGTTGAATAATTAATTGTTGGTATAGAAAACAACATACACACTTAGCATTGTAAGTATGGGCTCAGGGTGATATAACCTATAAATACGCCAAATTCATTCCTAATTATAATTTCAGTGTACTCCCACAACCACACACACACACACACACACACACACAGAGAGAGAGAGAGAGAGAGAGAGAGACAGAGACAGAGAGAGAGAAAGTCAGAATTTAAAATGTTAAACTGCATAATAGAATTTGAGATATTATTATTAAATGAAGATATACAGTGAAATATGGTGTGCCTATGTGGTGGTGGTGCCCCAGAGGATGGTAGCAGGGACTCTAACAGTAAGTGTAGCCAGAATCTATATGTATGTATATTCTCAACCTCTAGGCCCAATAACCTCATGAGTACAAGAGAATCATCCCACTCCCCAGAACAAACCACCAGGTTAGGGATGTAGTAAAGATATTTTTAGATGTGACAGGACTCAGGAATGTTTGGTATTTAAGTTGCTATTGAGAGTTGGACGGTATGAATTAATTAAACTTTCCACCCAATTAAGACATAGATCAAAGAAGCTAGACAAATAAAAATGTCTGTATTGCTGACAGCACTGAACTGAGTCCCTTACTGAACTCCAGATGGGTTCTAAATACAGAGCTGGGAACAAGCACTTTAGTCTTGGAGACATACTACTAGAATCACCATGTCACCTGTCGCTAGGTCTAAAGGACTCCAGCTGTCTTTTAAAGGTGGGTTTGGTCATGAACATGTGTGCTTCATGCTTGAAATGATCCAGGATGCCAACGGCTATTGTCAGACAATTTAAACCCCAAATCCCCAAAGGGCCTGACTGAAAGGTGCTGATAAGTTATTTTTTTTCTGTGTTACTATAAAGGTGGAACCTCTTCACTGGGAACCAGGGAGGAATAAATAGGGAAGAGCAGAAGCATTTCCCCCATTCTTCCTTCCAGAGTGTACTTCATGAACCTGCAGCATCACCAGGAACTTAACAGAAGTACAAACTATAGGGACCCCCCAACACAGAAGCCTGTCAATAAGAAAAGGGAGGGTAACCCAAATGTCTGAGTTTCCATCAGTCCTCCTGGGTTCTCAAGTAGCACCCATAAGAACCACTGTGTTAGGACATCTAACGAAAATTTACTTCCTTTTCTTGAATTTTGAGACTAAAGAATGCTCACTCTACCTACCAGCTACCACCCATACTGAGGGTGATATGAGATCAACTGAACATAGTTGTGGCTGAGGAGAGTGAGGAGTAAGGGCTGAAGTTCCATAATGGCTGACGCACAGTGAGTCCAAGGAGCAGCCTGGGGACACAGGAACCTAGAAGGAAGGGTTTGGTGGTATGCTAAACACAACTGAGAATAGTTTGTGATCTTGCAGTAAAACGCAAAGGGAGGAAAGAAGGAGGAAAAGGAAGAAATGGTAAGAGAAGGGATGGTCTAGAAGGGAAGGCAGAGTTGACAATATTGTTCAGTAGGGAAAGGTATTGCCCTCCAAGCTAGGCAGCTTGAGTTTCCTCCCTGAGACTCACATTGTGTAAAGGCCAATTAAATTCTTTGCAGATAGGATTTGATGTTTGGAGATTATTGATACTGGTTTGTGGATTGTCACACAATCTTTCAGGTCTTGGGGCATGAAAGTTTAGTGTACTGAGCACCTACAATCTTTATTCGAGATGGTCTGTGCTTGGGGTACATGTGATAGTCCACTCACTCTACAGTCTCTTTATTGATCCATGATATCTTTTGGTTGTTGAAGAGAAAAGGAACACAACAATTCTAGACTTCAAAACCATCCCCAGACTATTTACAACTACTCTTCATGTAAGACTTTAACTTCCTCAGTATTTCGGGCAATTCAAAGCAAAGACCAGAAAAGCAACCCCACCATTGTCACTAATCTTTGCTAGAAGATAGAATGAAGAGAGCTATCAGATATTTGCATATGTAATGCTGGTTGGCTCTTATTTCCATTGTTTTTATTTGCTTGTACAGTGCTGAAGGATAGAACCCAGGCCTCTTGCATGCTAGGCAAGCAGGCATACCCTTAACCCTTACCTCTGGTGAATTCTTCCCTGAGAATAGTGGCCTCTGAACTCAAGTCCATGAAAACCTACTTTATTTATGTGCTCAGAGCATATTTAGTAAATTCATCCCTAAGTTCTATCTGGATTTTTTCATATTTCCATAGTGGGTATTCAAATACTTGGATTTTGACTTTCTTTTCACATTTCTTTTCAACATTCACAGTCTGAGTAATAGTGTGTCAAGATCTTATCTGACCTGAAGAAGGCACTCCTTACATTCGTTTATGTTTTTTACTCCCTCAGTGATAAAGGTTTGTGGTGTTTGAAAGCAGTTTTAAGATATGGATTCAGGTCTGCTTCTTCATTCTTGCACTAAGGAATCTCAGGCGAATTACCCTTTCTTCTGTTATCTTCTAAATTGGAATAATTTCAAGCTTAGCCAGACTTACCTTCTTGGTTTGTATTGCTTTTTAAAAATTAGAAACCCGTTTGTGGGTTGAGCTTGTAATTGAGACATAGAGTGACCCTCTGTCTTCCTACCACAAAAGCTTAAGTGCCGGAATGTAAGTTTAGGGTTACTAATGGCTTGAGGAGAGTCGTCCAGGTGAGGGGGGCACAAAGAGCCAGTAGTGGTTACGTGTGCAAGAACAGAATGAGTAGGTGATTGGCACACAGAGAAGAGTGGACCTTGGTTAGTAAATAGAAAAGAGAGTGCACAAAGCTATTGAGTTACACTCTTAACAAACAAGCAAATGTTATGGCATAGAAATTATACCTCAATATGGCTGCTTAAAATGGAGCAGATTGTCTGGGTCAAGAGTAACATGTTTGTATAAAAAGATTAAGGAATCACAAACCTGGAACAAGTGTCAGTTGTAATCAAAATAGTTTTGATGTTAGTAATTTTGGTAGTACTCAGAGTGCATGCATTGAGTTTAACAATTTGAAATTATTAAATTTTGAAATGGAGGAATTATGTTTCTTTTTCTCATGAAGCTCATACCTGGCACCCCGTAAGTGAGGACTTTATCCAGGGAAATATAATCATTGAATGCTTTTGGAAAACTCGGTAAACACTGACCTTTAAATTATTTCCACAAATGAGATCACTAAAGGTGGGTTTTTCCTTTAGTGAAGAGCAAAGATGCCCCACCATTGTTGAGCCAACCTCAATCTTTACTTCCTAACTAAATTAGAGTACTTTCCTGATGTCTTCTCAGGGACTCCCGGAAAGTATTTCCAGGGTAGGTAGTTACCTTCCACAGAGGAAAGATTATGGAATAGTATAAATTAGGGCCTCTCAGTATCATGAGATGTACAGAGAGTGGCGGGTTGCCAACTGGCTTAGTGAATCCAAAACATGTTACAGTTAAGAGGTACAGGCTGAAGGGTAGAAAATTGTTGCCTCTCTGTCTGAAAGCAGGTTAGTAGGAGGTGAGGATTCAGAGCCTTGTTTTGGGGAAAATGTCTTTTGAAAACAGCATTCCAGAAAGAGGTGTAGCATGGAACATAGGAAGAACCTGCTTCACAAGGCTTTCTATCTGCTACAGCACAAAGTGGACTTTCACTTCCTAAGAATTTATATGGCTCATTGCTAGGGACTTAAGATCTGGCTGTTAATGCTGTTGAAATGTGCGGGATCATAAGGACACTAGTCTAATCTATGTATTATTCTCCTGATGAGTTCATACTGAATGGGCAGTAGGAGGTAAGGCTTCATTGGAAGAAGTGGGTTATTAGAGGCATGTCTTTGAAAGAGCTCTCTTTGTGTCTCTCTGTCTCTCTCTCCTTCCTTCTCTCTCTTTCTCTTGTTCACCACAAAGCAAGCAGCTTTCTCCCACCACATATTCTGCCACCAGATGCATTGCGTTAAGCAAGCCCTCAAAGGACAGAGCTTCCACCGTCCTCTGTAACCATGAGGAGGACTGACCTTCCCTCCTTGATTTTCCTCAGAGATTGCCACCCCAGAATTGAAGAGTCATGAGCACAGTGGGAGAAGAACATGTCCTTGGGTGCAGCTCCAAACAGCTCAAGGAAGCCCTAGCTAAGGATTGTACTAGTGTTCCCATCCAGGGAAATATTAACAGCTCTAAGGTTAGGTGATTTACCCAGGAATACTGAGGGTGCTACCATCAAACCATTGCCCTAGGTCAATCATGATAGCCAGTCTTACATACACAAATACCAAACACACAGAGACACATATCACATATGTGCACAGACATGTTAGCTCACACACACACACACACACATACACACACACACTGAAAGAGATACAGAGGGAGATAAAGAGACAAAGAGAGGTGTTCAGCTGACACAGTTATATCATTTTCTAAAAATTACAAAGAAATGAAAATTCTTGGACAAAGCCTTGGGCGTATGATTTTTCTAGGGAATAAACTATACAGTAAAGATGCTGGGTTACAGGATAAGCACACTGTTGATTTTAATAAATGCTGTTTAAATGCTATCTTTAAAAACCGCATCAAATTGGATACTCCCACAGTCTTAACCTATTCTGGGAAAAGCATTTTGGGTGGTAAGAAATTTTAAACCTCTGGATCAGAGTTCTTGGTTTCTGAGGCTTTGTGCCGTGGGAGCTCACATGTCCACAGAAACCTTTCTCCCAGGAGGCAGGGAGTCCAGACCCAACCACATTCAGTGCAGGTCAGCAAAGACCATGCTGGGGGCTGGGAGCTCTCACAGGACCCAAGTGAAGGAATCTGATTGCCAAGTCCTTCTTTCTTTTCTCCCTGGGAACATTATAACCAAAAGCTAAAACTCAAACTTCCATACTAATGGATGCTGGGAGCCGAACCTGGGTCCTCTGTTGCAAAAGCAGCCAGTCCTCTCCAGCCCTATTATGGGAGAAATGATACTTAGCTCTTAGCTGGTGAGAAACACTTCAACCAGATTTCTAGATGGGATCTTCTCTCTTCCCATATTTCATTAATTTTCTCTAGCTTTTTTTTGTGACTTGCCTCATTTTCCCTTCCAAGATTTTGGTATCTTAATCTTACATGTTGGTAATGGCTAATTATCCATTTTGTGAAACCTCTTCACTGCCTATCAAGAGATAAAACACCTCAATCTGCCTTGTCTAGGGAGGACATGATGTGGTGGTTGCTTGTAGAGCAGATCATTGCTTGCTGGGACTCTTTAAGACAGACTGCTACTTGAGACATAAAACCATACAAACATGAGCATGCACAGCAGACTGTTATGCTCAGTCTTCTACCGACACCCCAAACATAATTAAATTCTTTAAACTTGAGGAGCTTAAGGATCATGATCCCAGTTAAAATTTTAATGTAAAAACATTAAAGCATAAGGCACAATCTGACCTGGATCAAATCTGGCTGTGCCAAGCTAAAGACTGGAAAGACATTAATAGGGCTGTCAGGTGTATATACACAACATTCTGATAATGGCCTAAGCCATGCCTTGTGCTGCTCTCACAGTGTCAAGGGCCATCTGGTTTTAGAGCATGGCTGCTTTCATTAGTTTGACTTCAGAGTTTAGGATTATGGCTCTTTGAGCTATAAAAACCATATTGATGTTTATAAAAGAATGTGGCAATACAGATATTGCCTGAGCAACCACATTCTAAAGGCTTCCCTTTCAGCCAAACGTACTTTCACTTTCTGTTAGAGCCACAAAACAAACAAGCAAATGACAAGAATGAAGAAAACAACAACAACAACAACAACAAAACCATTTAAGTCACATAAACTCTAGAGCCATCTGGGAATTACGATAGATCTCAGTTCTCATGTCCCAACCCTGGAAGAACTGATTCAGTTAGTTTAGGGTGTGAAACAAGCAGATATTTTTATATAAATCTTTCTAGATGTTTCTATAGTGCATAGCCCAGGTAGAGAACCATCGTTTTTCTGGTCTCTGTGACATTACCAGTGAACATGCTAGAAGAGCGGAGTGACACGCTCTTTCCAAGTGTTAACCAGTGAAATGTTCTGGGCAGGTCCAGCAGTCTGTCCAGCCGTGTTCACCTGTAGAGTTAATGAATGTTCTGGTATAAGGTTCCGAGATCTAGACACAGAATTTGATAACTTTTACCACTGAATGCTGTTCTAGCATTCTGGGACATTGGCTACCATGGAAGAGGAAATGATTGGACTTCCCTCTAGGGAAGTCTAGAGGGGCTGATGGTGAATTTCCTACTGCCTGGTGAGATGAGGGAAGGAGGCTAAAGTCTACCTATATTACAGGGGAAAGAAAGAAAGAAAGAAAGAAAGAAAGAAAGAAAGAAAGAAAGAAAGAAAGAAAGAAAGAAAGAAAGAAAAAGAAAAAGAAAAAATAACAACCATTCCAACAAAGATTGTGTTTAGAAAGCAGATGAGTCTGGCAGCAATGAAGAGTTTGGAAGAGACACCCCTTCTCAAATACAAGATACGGGGGGCTCTGTGGCTATATTAGAGGGTGTTTGTTGTTTTATCTGTTAGAAAGAGAAAATCCTGCAGAATTTCTCCCTGCTCACAGGAAGAAAAAGGGGACAGTGTGGATTAGAACCAGTAGAGGTGAAATGAGATGTTGTGTTGGTGTCATAGCGATGTGACTCAGCATGCTGTTCCTTGTTGTTTTCATACTCTGGGAATCATGTCAGGTGTAAATAATAGCATCCTAAAGGTAGCTGTCACAGTAGATAAAGGTTAAGCATTAATGTCAAGTTCAGCTGGGTTTACATACTAGCCCTACTACACACTACCTATAAATAAAACAAATTTACAGAGCTTGCTCACTGCAGATACAATTCTTCCATCTATAAATTTCAAGGTAACACAACCTGCCTTGTTGATTTGCCTGAGGAACACAAATAGGGCTTGGCACATGGGCAGCCAAGTGCTGGGTCTTTTATAAATGGTGGCATCTATATTGTACACACTGACATTATTTAGCTACTTAACAAGTAGTTATTGGGTGATTACTCTGGCCCGGATACTGGTGGATGATGCCAAAACTAAACTAGTGGAAAACAGTTATTTGCTTAGGAGCTAAGAGTTCTATCCAGAAGACAGATATTATAGTCATCACATAAATAAATACAGTCTCTCTGTAGTAAATGATAAATAAAAGGAACAGAAAGACAGATGACAGAAAGTGGGGTGTAATTCAGGAGGGGACATGTCATGGACTTCCAGGGAGGGTGCCATTTGAACAGGTTGTCTGATGGGTAAATAAAAGCTGGGGAGCACAAGGAAAGCAAACAAGAAATGTTTCAAATAGCTTGTGTTAAAGTCCTATGGCAAGCCCAAAAAAAAAAAAAAAAAAAAAAAAAAAAGATGGAAGTGGCCAATGAGCACTCAGCTCAGAGAACAAACAGCGGTGTGTGATGCAAGGTTTATTTGGAAAGAAAGAAGAGACAAATATACCAGAGACATCATCTCCTTGGCTGTGAACAACGGTGCTAATGCCAGTGGACTGCTGGTGTGTATCTGTATTTACTAATGCATTCCATTCAGAGTTTCGTCAAGATGAGTGGCAGCCACGCGTCCCATGACAACACACTGGGCACACGGCCATGGTTTTCCTACTGGCGGCGGCGGGGGAGACCCAGTCGGGTCTGTGATATCCATGAAGCCATTCACATCGTTTCTTGTACTTTCCTGGCCCTTGTTGTGCTCTGGGAAGTTCTGAGCCTGGTAGAAAGATCAAGTGAACCGTCCTTGCTTTCCATACACGTTTCTCCATGTTTTTACTTACTCAGCCATTAGTTCTTCTGGCACCAGCAGCCATTGGCACAGGCTGACATGTTTTATCTTTATTGCCAGGGTCCACTGTTGTTAGAAGACTTTCCAGCACCTGGGATGCATATGGCTTTGGATGGAAAAATGTCTCCCTTGGTACACCCTTGTAGGAACCATATATATCACAACTCAGCTCTGAGGCCACCGTTCCTGTCATACAGGCATAAATGTCCAGGAGAGAAAAAAAAATCATACAGAAGGACTATATCTCTTAGTAAAATCTTGAAAGAGTTTCCCTTTTATTTCTAATAAATCCTCTGTGAGTGATTCTGGGGAGGCTGTTCTTGAGACCACAGTTGCCTCCAACCCTTTCCTTGATTATGACTACAAAGTCACTGTGTTCAGCATATCGTAATTCATCTTTGTCTTGATAGCACAAGCTATCATGCTTTATTTCATTCATTCTATTATTCAAGCTCACGTTTGATAAACGGACTTTCACTGAAAGGCTTCTTCATGTAAAAATCTGATAAACGTTAGGATAGAACTTGATTTAAGGTGTATTTGTTTGAAGAACCTGTGTTCTACATTTTGGGACTTTAGCTAGATGGAAAAATTGTTGTGTGTTTGGGGGGTGGGAAGTGGCTTGATATAATACTGTGAGTAAAATGTAAACTCTAAAATTAAATAGCTGTCCCTGTTTCAAGTCCACCCCTTACTGTGTTACTTGGAGAAAGTAACCTTCCCTCTCTGAGCATGCTTCTCTTTGTTTCTCTGTCATGTGTGGGTAATTACAGAAAATTGTAAGCTTAAAAAAGAATCAGACCCACAAGCTTAATACAGGCTTGTGCATTATATGACATGGCAGGCTATATACCCCTGCTGCATTTTACTTATTGTTTCCTCCAGCTTTCTCATCTACTAGCCTCAGGTCCTTCTATCCAATGACAGCAATATGCTATTTTGAGCTATTTATGTGCTATTAACTGCTGAGTTCTTCATATGAAATATCCCACTAAAGGTTTTCAATAAATAAAATGGTTGTTATTGGTGTTCCCATATTATAGATGAGGAAATCAAGAAGCACACTTATTAATTCCCTGGTGCAAGGTCCTGTGGCTTGTGAGCTATGGACTTTCTGTGGGAATACTGTCATCTTATGACTTCTTACCTTGGGTAAATGACTCAGAGACACAAACAGGAACCTAAATGAACCTCTTTTGGATGTTCTGTGGTCTTCCACCATGGCAAGCTACTCATCTAAGACATGGCCACTAGAAGCATGGCCACTAGACCATGGGTCCCCCTTGAGGGTCTTGTTTATAATCCAGTGAAATGTTAGAAGCTGCCTAGAATTTGGGCTCTATTACCTCTCATTCTAGTAGGCTGAAGTAGTGAATGACTTTCCTTGATTGTTGTTGTTTTTTTTATTAAAATTTTGTTTATAATATTAATTACAGTTTTTTCACTTTGTATCCCAGCTGTAGCCACCTCCCTTATCCCCTCCCAAACCCACCCTCCTTCTCTCATCTCCTCCTATGCCACTCTCCAAATCCTCAGATAGGGGAGGTCCTTTTCCCCTTCTATCTGACCCTAGCTTATCGGGTTTCATCAGAACTGGCTGCATTGTCCTCCTCTGTTGTCTGGCAAGGCTGCCCCACAATCAGGAGGAGGCGGTCAAAGAGCTAGCCACTGTGTTCATGTCAGAGACAGTCCCTCTTCCCCTTACTAGGGAAACCACTTGGATACTGAACTACCATGAGCTACATCTGAGCAGGGGTTCTAGGTTTTATCCATGAATGGTCCTTGGTTGGAGTACCAGTCTCAGAAAAGACCCCTGTATCCAGATATTTTGATTCTGTAGCTCTTCTTGTGGAGCTCCTGTCCTCTCCAGGTCTTACTATCTCCCCTTTCTTTCCTAAGATTCCCTACATTCTGCCGAAAGTTTGGTTATGAGTCTCAGTATCTGCTTTGATACTCTGCTGGCTTTTAGAGTCTTTTAGAGGCCCTCTGTGGTAGGCTCCTGTCATGTTTCCTGTTTTGACACCCAGTTTATTAGTACTAACTAGCTCCCAGGGATCTCTGGAGGCTCCTTTCTGGCAGTTGATAAGCCTGCTTTGAAATCCGTCTTCATGAGCCTTTAGTGATGTGATAGTGGGGAAACCACTTGGCCTTCCAGTTCAGTTATTTTAGCATACTCTCACTCTCACCAGTAACATACATCAGCTAAAGACACACACCTGGAATGAAACATGTTTGAATGAGTTTTCCTTGTGCAAAGAGTCCTTCACCATAACCAACTTACACATTAGCACTTTGAGAGAAGCTTATTTAGAGTGGCCAAAGTATACTATTAGTTTCAGGAGTCCTAAAGGAGAATAGTGATGCCATCTAAGACTGTTGGCATCACAGCCAGAAGCTCCTGTCACAGAATGGGAGTAACAGAGAGCGAGAGAGCAGCAGAACAAGACTTCAGATTCATGAACATACACAGCCTCTCAAGTGAAATAGTTTAGAACTTGGACCCTGGCATTAGGGAAACAAGAGACTTAACTGCACCCTCAGTCAGGAGTCTTCTCCATTCTTACACACAAAAGAAACAGCTGGATATGGTCTGGGGGCTGTAGATTGCCTATTGTACCAGGATCAGATGAGTAAGTCAAGGATGCTGGAGCCAGATCATGTGGGCTTACATTCTAGATTTGTCACATAGCAACCCCATGATCTTGGGCAAATTTCTCAACCTCTGTTTGCGTTGGCTTTCCAATCTATGTGAAGGAGGTAAAGATGTCATTGAATTCACTTGCCAACCCACTAGAACATGGTTCCCAGGCAGGAAGAGCTAGTTGTCATTACCATCATCATCATCCTACATTTTATTCTTTCTCCTGATTTAGAACTACAGAGCTCACTATTCTTCACAGCCTAGTGGTTCTGTCTACAAAGAAGGCTTTCTATGGACTTCCTGAGTCTTACCAACTTGTTGATTGTCCGAGTTGCTTGTCAAAATGCAGATTCCTGGGACCTTCTCCCAATTTGCTGACTTATGCCTTGAAAGCATTCAATATGCTTAGCTGATAGTGTCTGGGCCCATGAACTTTAGGGTTCACTGCCTCAGAGTTCCCCACATCCTCCTGTGGAATCAAGATTTCCAGGCTGGAAGATGGATGGTAAGGACAGATACCAACCACTGGATCAACAAAGTCTAGTCCACCCTCAACCCTGTGGAAGGCTCTAACTTCAGTGGTTAAACACACATCCCCAGTTCCTCTAAGACCTGGGGTAGAAGATTGACTGATGATTGGGCAAAGATGGTACTGTAGTGATCCAGTACGTGTGGTTGGAGACAGAGGGGATAATTAATTCTCTACAGAGAATGAACTTGGTTGAACTTTGTGGATTTGGAAGTGAGTGTGGAAAGGCTGACCTGACAGTGGGCCAGGCTTCCCTCCAGAACAGTTTGGTTTGGGAGATGTACAAGCTCCCAAATCTCCACAGTGAAGAGTGAACACCCCAGGCGTAGCCGCTTGGGAAATCCTTTAAGGTTTTACTTTCCTTAAGCACACCAACCTCCACTCATTTTCTGATATATGCAGCAAGAGTAAATATGTGAGGAAGAAATAAGATGAACACTTCCAAATAGTACCGATTTATGAGGTAAAATTTAAAAGCACTTTCTCTACTGAATCCCTTTCACCAAAGATAAACATAATTGTTATTTTCTTTAATGTCTTTTGAGAAATGTCTTAAAACTATATATTAAAAATGTCTGGATCTGGTAGCTAGAAATACATTTTGTTCACATGGATAGAGTCTACAGTATTTACTCTAGGCAACCACCTCACTTGAGATAAATTATACCCTTAAAACCAAATGTTCTTCTTTAATTCCAGATGCACACTCCTATCATTTTATTATTTCTAAGATGTCAAGCCCTTTCTCTCTCCATTTTGTAATGTCATCCTCCATGGATAGAAATTAGTAATGAATGCTGTATCACTCTCATTAGAATAAGGACGGATACTTATAGAAATAAATATCTCTCTTGTGGGCCAGTGAGGTGGCTCAGTGAGCAAAGATACCTGCCTCTAAGGCTGATGATCTGAGTTTGATACCTTCACCCACATGGTGGAAAGAAAGAGCTGATTTCTAAAAGTTATCCTCTGACCTCTGTATGCACTATGTGGTATATGTATACCCCCCACATAAATAGACATATTCATACTAGATAACTAGGTAATGTTTAATGAAAGGAATATAGTTCCGAACAGACAGTCAACATACAGCAGAGCTATTCACCTCCTCCCTAATCCAATCTCATGTGACCTTGGGCTCCATCAACGCATATCACTACATCAATTTCCCCCTTAATCTATAGAAAGTTTCCGGCATATGTGATGCAGACACCAAACTAAAAGAGGGCAACACGATTGCTAACACATATATCTAGCTCCCTGCCATCTGGGGTTATCCCAACTCACAACTGGAATCTCATAATAAGGTTTGAAAACTTGTTTAGCTGGCATAGCCAAGCCTCACTTTTGCTCTCAAAATCTACTCCATCCTAGATGTCACTGTTCATTTTGGGAGTGGCAAATAGGAGGACATCCAGAAGCCCAAGGGTAGGCAATGATGTCTGAGTTTATAGGAAAATGGTCACATAGACTTCTCCAACCATAGACCAGGAGACTTGATATCAAGTGTCAGAAGAATTTGACAGTGGGTGAGTGAAATGAAGCCTCATGAGTACTTAGTAACAAGGAGCCAATATGAGGTCACCAAGGCGACGCCATCCCTCGATAACCACATTTCCTCTCTCTGTGACATTACCAGACTAGCAGACCAGGAAAATACCATAAACACAGGGGATCAGGAATCCAGAAGAAGATTTTTTCAAAATCCCTTATGAACATAGGGTGGTATTTTATTTGGTTGAGCTCATGCTTAAAGGGTGCCAACAAACACATGTATGTCTGGCCATAAGTGGGCCACCTCAAGTGGCATCAGGATACTTTCATGAAGTCCCACAGAAAACTGACTCTCAGAGAGAGAATGTCAGAGAATTTTAGTCCTGAGGAATACAGCTGTGTCAAGAAGTCTGAGCAGTAACTACTTGACCTGGACACTGATATTAAAACAAATGAGAAATAGATAAATGGAATATATGGACAATAATAGACATGAGAAGTAGTAGGGGGAAAAAGGAGAAAAGGAGAATTCTCTCCTGGTCATGTGGCAGAACAAACCATTTCTCTCTGGGCTACAGCACCATCCCAGTGACATCTGCAGTGAGCTTCCTGGGGTGGAAGGGAAAATTATAGTCAATATGCAATAACATCATTATTTTTAGGCATAAAGCGTGCTCTAGTACAAGAAATACATTATGACGATCTTCAAGAATCTTCAAAGATCCTTCAATCATAGTGTTCCAGACAACTGTCCCTAAAAATGCAGGGAAACCTTGGTACATTCTGGATACTTGACACTTTGCCTTTTTATAAACAATGACTAGACGAGAAACAGAGTGACAGTGCTGTTCATTTAATCTACTCTCACCAAATGTCAGTTTACCCTGGGTATAGCCACATGACTTGACCTGGGACAAATGGAAATATATTAAGGACTACCATGAAGACAATATTTCCCAAGAGGTGGTACACAGATTCAGTAGTCAGAATAAATGATACTCAAGTGAAAAAAATGCAGATTTTGGGCATTCACCGTTAATTCAATAACAGTTTCATGATCCCCACAGCCGTAGATCTGACATGAAAATTAAACTCTGAGTATACGAGCCCTAACCCCAACCCTGAGGAAGAAAGTAATTGCATGTATGTTTGTATGCAGTGTTGGATGAGCATCTGTGTCCGTAATAATTGTCAAAGCCAAGTGCACATGATGTGTTCCTATGTGAACACCTTTGCTGGGGGAAGAGTACACACCAATTCACATAAAGTACTAAGTTAGGTTCAGTTATGCAATTTGCAGAATGAAAGGTGTGAACCAGAGTTTCTCCAAAACCAAAAAATGTTTACAACCCAACTATAGCAAGCTCAAGGATCAGACTGAGGTAAGAAACACCTGCCATGATGATTGCCTAGTCTGAGATACAGTGGATATAAAATAAACATTAGCTTCTTCAGCATGTGTCAATTTTACATAATGATAGCTTTTAATATGCCACTTATATATATTAATAAATTTTTCCATTTTATTATTATAATTTATTACGATTTATTCAATTTGTATACTGGCTGTGGTCCCTTCCCTCATCTCCTTCCAATTCCATCCTCCCTCCTTCTTCTTCCCCTATGCCTCTCCCCTAGTCCACTGATAGGGGAGGTCCTCCTCCCCCCCATTTGACCCTAGCCTATTAGGTCTCATCAGGACTAGTTGCATTGTCTTCCTCTGTGGCCTGGCAAGACTACACCCTCTAGGGGAAGGTAATCAGAGAGCATGACACTGAGTTCATGCCAGAGAACGTTCCTGGTCCCCTTAATAGGGACCCCACTTGGAGATTGAGTTTATGAGCTACATCTGAATAAGGGTTTTAGGTCCTCTCCATGTACTGTCCTTGGTTGGGGCATCATTCTCTTCAGGGCCCCTAGGGCTCAGTTAGTCTCCTTTAAGAGATCCTGTCCCCTCCAGGTCCCTCTAACTCCACTTCTTTAATAAGACTCCCTGCACTCTGCCCAAAGTTTGGTTAAGATTCTCAGCCTCTGCTTCAATATCTAGATCAGGAGAGTCTTTCAGAGGCCCTCTGTGGTAGTCTCCTCTCCTGATCCCTGTCTTCTCCTGCTTCCGATGTCTATCGTGTTTGTCCTTCTGAATGAGGATTGAGCATCTTCCCTGGGGTCTTCCTTGTTGCTCAGCTTGTTTAGGAGTATAGATTTTAATATTAATTAAATTTTAATATTAATTATAATTAATTCTATATTATGAGGCTAATATCCACTTATGAGTGAGTATTCACCATGTGTGTCTTTCTGCTTCTGGGTTACATCACTCAGGATGATCTTTTCTAGTTGCCACCATTTGTCTGTAAATTTCTTTGTTTTTAATTGTGCAGTAGTATTCCATTGTGTAATTGTACAATTTCTATATCCATTCCTCCATTGAAGGACATCAAGGTTGTTTCCAGCTTCTGGCTATTATGAATAGGGCTGCTACGAACATGGTTGAGCAAATGTCCTTATTGAATGGTAGGGCATCTTTTGGGTCTATGCCTAGGAGTGATATATAGTGGATCTTGAGGTAGCACTATTCCTAATTGTCTGAGAAAGTGCTGGATTGATTTCCAAAGTAGTTGTACAAGTTTACACTCCCACCAGCAATGGAGGAGAGTTGCCCTTTCTCCATATCCTCTCCAGCATGTGTTGTCACTTGAGTTTTTTTTTTATTTATTTTATTTTATTTTTATTTTTTTATCAGTTACATTTTATTAACTCTGTATCCCAGCCGTGTCCCGATCCCTCATTCCCTCCCAGTCCCTCCCTCACTCCCTCATCTCCACCGTGCCCCTTTCCAAGTCCACTGATAGGGGGGACCTCCTCCCCATTCATCTGATCCTGTTTTATCAGGTATCTTCAGGACTGGCTGCAAAGCCCTCCTCTGTGGCCTAACAGGACTGCTCCTCCCTTCGGGGGTGGGGAGACCAAAGAGCCAGTCATTGAGTTCCTGTTAGATATAGTCCTTGTTCCCCTCACTTTGGGAAACCAATTGGTTACTGAGCTACCACAGGCTACATCTGAGTGGAGGTTCTAGGTTATATCCATACATGGTCCTTGGTTGAATGTCAGTCTCAGAAAAGACCCTGTGCCCAGATATATTTGGTCCTTGTGGAGCTCCTATCCTTTCCCCATCAGACTAACTCCCCTTCTTTCTTATGATTCCCTGTACTCTGCCAAAGGTTTGGTCATTAAAACACTACTAGTTAGAGTCTTTCAGATGCGCTCAGTAGACTCCTGTCATACGTTCAATGCACATCCCATCTGTCTTTCTAAACGAGGATTGATTATCTTACCCCATGTCCACTCAATTGATTATCTTTTTTAGGTGTATAGATTTCATTATGTTTATCATATCTTATAGGTCTATATAAGTGAGTATATCCCGTGTTTGTCTTTCTCCTTCTGGGATATTTCACTCAGAATGATCTTTTCTAGATCCCACCATTTGCCTGCAAATTTCATGATTTCCTCCTTTTTGATTGTTGAGTAGTATTCCATTGTATAAAAATACCACAATTTCTGTACCCATTCCACCGTTGATGGACATCTGGGTTGTTTCCAGGTTCTGGCTATTACAAATAGAGCTGCTATAAACATGGTTGAGCAAGTGTCCTTTTTGTGTACTTGAACAAACTTTGGGTATATACCTAGCAGTGGTATAGCTGGGTCTGGAGGAAGCACTATTCCTATTTGTCTTAGAAAGCGCCAGATAGCTTTCCAGAGTGGTTGTACCAGTTTACATTCCCACCAGCAGTGGAGGAGGGTTCCCCTTTCTCCACAACCTCTCCAGCATGTGTTATCGCTTGAGGTTTTCATCTTGGCCATTCTGATGGGTGTAAGGTGCTATCTCAGGGTCGTTTTGATTTGCATTTCCCTGATGGCTAATGAGGATGAGCATTTCAAGTGTTTTTCTGCCATTCGATATTCCTCTGTTGAGAATTCGCTGTGTAGCTCTGTTCCCCATTTTTTAATTGGATTACTTGGATTGCTGCTTTTCAGCTTCTTTAGTTCTTTGTATATACTGGATATTAGTCCTCCATATGAAATTGAGAATTGTTCTTTCAAGTTCTGTAAAGAATTGTGTTGGTATTTTGATGGAAATTGCATTGAATCTGTGGATTGCTTTTGGTAGGATGGCCATTTTCACCATTTTCATATTAATCCAACTGATCCATGAGTAAGGGAGATCTTTCCATCTTCTGATATCTTCTTCATTTTTTTTCTTCAAAGGTTTGAAGTTTTTTTTCAAAGAGGTCTTCCATATGCTTCGTTAGAGTCATACCAATGTACTTTATGTTATTTGTGGCTATGGTGAAGGGTGTAGTTTCTCTAATTTCTGTCTCAGACCTTTTATCTTTTGTATGCAGGAGGGCTACTGATTTTGTTTTTTTAGTTAATTTTGTATCCAGCCACTTTGCTGAAGGCGTTTGTGAGCTGAAGGAGTTCTCTATTAGAATTTTTTGAGTCACTCATGCATGTTATCATATCATCTGCAAATAGTGATAATTTGACTTCTTCCTATCTGATTTGTATCCCCTTGATCTCCTTTAGTTGTCTTATTGCTCTAGCTAGGACTTCAAGTACTATGTTGAAGAGATACAGAGAGAGTGGGCAGCCCTGCCTTGTCCCTGATTTCAGTGGGATTGATTTAAGTTTCTCTCCATTGGGTCTGATGTTGGCTATAGCTTGCTGTATATTGCTTTCACAATGTACAGGTTGTGCCTTGTATCCCTGATCTCTTCAAAACGTTAAACATGAATGGGTGTTGGATTCTGTCAAATGATTTTTCAGCATGTAAGTGGATGATCATATGGTTGTTTATTTCCTTCTATTTCTTTTTTTTATGTGGTGGATTACATTGATGCATTTCCATATATTGAACCACCCCTGCATGCCTGGGATGAAGCCTATTTGGTCATGGTGAATGACATCTTTTATGTGTTCTTGGATTCAGTTTGCTAGTACTTTATTGAGTATTTTTGCATCAATGTTCATAAAAGAGGTCTGAAGTTCTCCTTTTTGGTTGGGTCTTTGTGTGGCTTAGGTATCAAGTTACTATGAGTTTGGTAATGTTCCTTCTGTTTCTATTTTGTGGAATAGTTTGAAGAGTATTGGCATCAGCTCTTCTTTGAAGGTCTGGTAGAATTCTGCACTGTAACCATCAGGCCCTGGGCTTTTGTTTTTTGATGACTGCTTCTATTTCCTTAGGGGATATAGGACTATTTAATTGATTTTCCTGGTCTTGATTCAGCCTTGGTAAGTGGAATCCATCAAGAAAATTGTCCATTTCATTTAGATTTTCAAATTGTGTGATGTAATGATTCTTTGAATTTCTGCAGGGTCTATCATTATGTCCTCCTTTGTGTTTCTGACTTTGCTGATTTAGATAGTTTCTCCCTGCCTTTTAGTTAGTTTGGCTGAGGGTTTTCTCTGTTTGTGTTTTCTTTATTGATTCTAATTCTGTTTTCATGTCTTGTAGCATATCCTTCATCTGTTTGAATGTGGATTCTTGTCTTTCCATGCTGGCATCTATTTTTTTTATTGGTTTCCTCTTTAAGTGCCTCTAATAACTCGATAAGCATAGCTTTAAAATGATTTCTCCTGTTTCCAATGAGTTAAAATATCCGTTGATTTTGGGGTTGCTGGTGAAGCCATGAAGTCCCGATTTTTGTTAGATGTGTTCTTATGCCTGCCTCTAGCCATCTGACAGTCGGTAGCATTTGCTGTTTGTTCCTGGAGACTGTATTGCAGACTAGGTCCATCTGTCTTTGGACTCTGGAGTATTCTTCAGGAAGATGAGAGACGTCCCCCGGCTTAAGAGTGGGTGTTGGTGTTTCAGATGCAGCTAAAGGAGGAAGGTTGCAGGTGCAAGTGTGCAAATGCAGGAGTGTGCCTGCCTGGAAGGGTGGAGTGGAAGGGATAAGTGCAAGCAAGCACAGGTTGGGGTGCAGACATAGTTTGTGCTGGCACAGTAAGCTGTGCAGGTACCCTGAACAGTCCACAGGCCTGTCTAGATATCGTGCTCCAAGAACTCAACACTGCCTGAGCTGCACCATCTTGGTTCCAGGAATTGTTTGGCTGGACTCCACTGGGAGACCCACAGAACAGGGGCTTCGATGTTGGGAACACTATCCCAAGGATTCCTATGTTGCTCACAGCAGGGAGTGTGGGTGAGAGGGGTCTAATGTCTGGCTGCTAGTGGAGAGGAACCCTGTAAGCATTCTCTCACAGAAGCAATCACTCGCAGGCCTATGTGGAAAGTGCAGAGGGCCCACATGTACTCACTTGCAGGCATGTGTGAAAAGTACAGAGGGCCCACACTCACACACTCACAGACAGACCTGTGTAGGAAGTGCAGAGGGCCCACGAACTCACTCGTAGGCCAGGCATAAATGGTAAGCTCAGAGAGCCCACAGTTTTCTATTCTCAGATTTGGTCCCCCGTTTGGTGATTAGAGTAAGGAGATGCCCCAGACCTGGGGTTATGTGCCCCAGCATGGAGGTGTACCTAATAATTTGCCACTCTCAAATGCCAGAGAAGTCCATGGAGGGCCTGGATTCAATCTGTCCTAGCCCATGGGTTGTCCCCTCTAGCCCAAGAAGCCTCAAAGTCCATGCTCTGGCTTCAGCCTCCTATCCACTCACCAGTTTTGGAGTTTCAGAACTTCTGCCATTCAGAAACAGTGTTCACTGGTTGCTGCCATCTTGGAGTCCTCTATGGTAATTATTTTTTATCTCATCTAACCATCTCCTAATCCCCTTCCCTTCCCTGCTGACTCTCCTCTTCCTATCTACTCCCTCTTATTTATTTATTTATTTACTTACTTACTTACTTATTTATTTAGATGACCTAGCAAATTTTATAAGAGGTGTTTACAGGGTCTTGGGTGATTACAGGAGCACAGGCTTCCTATGAAAGTGACTATACACTGGAGAAACTATCTCTTCCTTTGCTAGTGACCATTAATTGTCAATAGACCCTCAGGGAGAGGTGGAAATTGCTGGCTCACTATTAAATGCCTTTATGTTCTCAAGGAGATAGGCTTCATGAGTAACATTTCTGAGATTCAACAAGTTGATCAGTGACAACAGTATTTGAGTCACACAACTCTGAATTGTACTTTTATCTGGGTTATAATTCTTCAACCTGTGTGACTATGGTCAACAAGCATGCTTACTGAGCTCAGGTGTCATTATCTGAAAGATGGTGATCTCAATAGCTGTCAGTTGGGATACTGGAACGTTGTCACTGCTACAACTTACACATTCCCAGTAAGTGGATACAGAATACTTGAGACAGATGCTGGTACATGAAAGTAAGTGTGAGATCCAGAAGTAGGAGGCTTGCCTGCTTTCTGATTGCTGCTTCATGATCTTAGGCACACCCTCATGGATTCTCAAAAGTCAGCTTACCTGTGCTTCCTCCTCTGATGTTGGCTTTAGCTTGTTCCTTACAAGACTGCTTTCTCACATTGTGACTACCACGGAGCTGTCACCCTTTCGCTTGGCAGATGTGGTCAAGAAGAAGACTGCCCAGAGATGCAGGATCCAAGGGCTAAGAAGACTTTGACTTTGAATGTGTGTCAACTCTCATCAATGGTATCCTTAGTTCTGAGGGCCGAACTTCTTGAAATTCTCTGGTCTCTCAGCATTTTATTTGTCAGTGGAGTCGTGATGACAGGCCTGCCTTCCCCAGCGGGGCCTTAATCTCACCTACTTGCCTCATTAAGAATAGTGCTGTGGAGTCATTCAGAGGTTGCCAGGAGAAGGTCAGCCACAAAAGGTGGGTTTTGAACCAGCTCCTTTCTCCTGTGAGTGTGCCACATCCGTTTGAAAAAGACATGGTCTCACCACAGGCCCTTCCCCAAAATGCACCCCAGAACACGATGGGGGCAGCATTCATCTCAACTTCACGTGTTCCAATGGCTCCCGACCTACCAGGTCGCCATATGTTCAGGGTACTTCCACTGCCAGATGTATGTCAAAGTTTTCCTTTTTAAAATGTAATTTTCCCCAGAATTTATTGGCACCCCACAATGCTGCCTCTTGGCTGCAGAAGAGGCTTTTCTGCCATTCGGGCCTAAAATAGAAACCACACACAACCTTGACAATAATCAAGACCAAGGAGAGGGAACATGTAGCTATTTATAAGGCCCCTCAAGGTGAGCTCTTCCTTTGTGCTCCTGCTTTGAGAACACAGTCCACAGAGTTGGTGAGAGCAATGTTTATCATGTGTAACTTCCTTTAAAGTTGGTAAAAACAGAAAATATGTGGAATGGTTGATCTTATAGATAAATTTTACCATATACAATATCAAAGTCCCTGAAATAATCACAAATTTAGTCCACAGAGTTGGTGAGAGCAGTGTTTAGCACGCGTAACTTCCTTAAAAGTTGGTAAAAATGGAAAATATGTGAAATGGTTGATCTTATAGGTAAAGTTTATCACATACAATATCAAAGTCCTTGAGATAATCACAAATTGTATTTGAAAGTCATGTGGTGTGCTTGTCACAGTTTACGTTCTTGCTGCTGACACAGGAGGACTTTCTTTGATTGGATATATGCTTACACAACGGAGGCAGGAGTCCATGGGAATGCTGATACTATGTAGAACGGAGAAGGATTCTCAAGCATTGTACTCAACAGAAGCATAATGATTCCATAATATGGTTTTGGCAGCCTAAAAGCACTTTTGGGGATTGGAATAACATTCATATCCTAAAATTGTAAACATCCTCATCTGGAGAGTTGGGAACAATCAATCAACATCTGTGTTTCCTTTTTACATCCCAGAAGGTAGGATGACAGCTGTGGTAGGCCTGATATGTCAGTCAGCCCCATTCTGAGGAGGAGAGTGTCCACAGACTCTAGAAATCTGATGTCTGCTTCCATCCGACTGCTTCTCAAATCTGGTCTCTTCCTTCCCTCCAACAGGCCACACCCCTCTACTCTAAGGCTGCTTCTCTGTTATCTGCCACATTTGTTATTCATTTAAGTGATGCTGGCTAGAAAAACCCTCTTGCCTGTTCAAATCTGCCAATGGAAACTCAACACTTTGAGACAATCAATGCTAAAGGCAAGTTGACTGAAGAAAGCACTTGCATGCAGCCATGATTTGGACCTTAAGATAATACCAGTCTGTGTGCACACTGTCTCTGCTGAGAATTGTGCTGGAGATGAATTTAGGGGAATCTAGGCTGCCAGATCTGGCTGCCAGCTGGTGTTAGGATGGAGTTTTCCCTCCAGAGTAATCAATTATAGTTTCCCAAGACGAGCTCATGGAATGCTGCCAGCACAGTGGGTTGAAGAATCTGGAAGCTGAAACCCTTCCCCAGATGCAGGGGTCACCCTATGCACTTGTGGAGATGGCAAGCCAGACAGAAGAAGCCAGACAGACAGAAGAGGCTCTGACTTTATTTTATAAAAACTCATGAAAAAGATAACAATGATAGTGTGCATACATGTCTGTTTGCTGGCTAATGTGAAAAGATTAGGAACCAACTGAGCATGTGAATCCCAGATATAATCCATTTTAACCAGTAATTAACAACCAGCGGTTTTAATGGAGAAGGGTTTGTGTACCAAACATGATGCTGCTAGAGAAGGGTTCATCGGTTCCAGCCCAGACTCGTGCTTCGAGGAGACTACAGCTTTAAGGCCATAATAGTCAATCAAGCAGACATGGAAAAGGTAATAGTTTTTTTTTTTCTTTTCTATGTATTTCTTGAACATATACAGTGAGTCATTTACTTTGTTTCATATAATTTTCCTCATTTTTACATCTATAATTTTCTTCACTGTTGTACATACAATTTTATTCATTTTTAGACTGCAAAGTGGATAATATTAAGATTCCCCACTTATGAAGAAACAGCAGTACTGGATGCAAATTGTAGGAACTCCAACAATGTTTTGAATGAAGATTAAAAATCAAAACACGATATGAACATAGTACTCTAAAAAAAGTTAAGAGAATTTTCAATGAAGACAGAATCATTATTACTGAGGTTCTTCTTCCTCCTCCTCCTCCTCCTCCTCCTCCTCCTCCTCCTCCTCCTCCTCCTCCTCCTCCTCCTCCTCCTCCTTCTTCTCCTCTTCTCCTTCTCCTCCTTCTTCATTTCTTCAGCTCCTGTCTGGCTTGGTGTGGTTCTAGTTCCGGTTGCTGAAAAGGTTGTCCAAAACTCGGACGTCAGTCCATGGTGTATTTGACCTGAGAGATCTTATTTTTGTGGTTAAGGTCAGAGATTGACCCTTGCTGATGTGGGTCTCAGGCAGAAGCTGTCAGGAGAAGCATCTCTTGCCCAGATCTGTAAGTGGGTTAAGGCAGAGCAGATGTGTGCAGCCAGAAGAACAGTGGCAGAGGGCCAAGTCTCAGCTGCTGGACAGGAAAACCCAACTGTCCTTGGGGAGCCAGTTGTGAAACCCTGAGGTTGAAAGGCTGTTGCAGAGGGAGAGAATAGCAGCTGGGTAGTGAGCTGGAGTCGGGATTGGATGCCTCTCTGCCTTTCCTAAGCACTCTTATGAACTCGACGAATAATGATGTTCAGATGAGCAAGCTGCTCCATGACAAGAACCAAGAGTGGAAAGAGAAGCATCCTGGACCACAGACCTTTGGCTCACAAGCACTCCAGTTTGGCAACCAACATAACCAGGACTTGGAACTCGGAACCACACCACACTTTCCAATTCCCAGAGAAAGGACAGTTGCCTTGCTTACTTACATAATTCTGCCCACAGTCATGCCCAGGCAAATATCTGGCAGGGTATGTCAACAGCTCCCTAAGGATAGGATGGACCTTGGCTTCTAGACATAGAAAGTTTTCCTTCTCTTGAATATTCAATTGCCTGTCAAGAGTACTTCACTAATTAAACCTTCTTATGCTCCCTTTGTATTAAGACCCAGTTACTGTATTAAGTGCCTGTCTGAAGGAGAGTAATGACAGAGCATAAGAGCTTGTGTGGGGGGGTGAAAGTAGGAGATAACTTTGCAAAGGGGGATATATGGGATTTCACTTACAACTGAGGAAATGCGAAAGCTGTTGGAATGCCACACCGGAAAGCATCCCAGTGAGTCCATCCCAACTGTTCCCACTTTACAGCCTATTGCAGTAATAGCCAGATAATGTAAGAGATGTTTCCCTGGATACCTAGGTAATATAGGAAACATTATTTCAGCGTCATAATCTCAATGGGAAGCCTGAAGATGTGGTGCTTGAAATGTCTGCTAGTCCACTGACCTTTACACAACAGATGACCTCAGTGGGAAACACTCTGTTTCATTTGGTATCACCAGATTCATGGGCCCCACCTCTACACCAAGTGCTGGTGGCCTCTCTCATTGCAGCTCCACTTCCCACACGTAAAGGCTTAGGCATGGAGCCAGCTCACTTGCTTGACTATTGGCACCTTGAAATGGAAGTAAATCCCCTTCTTCCTGATTTATTATTTCCTGTTCTTCAAAGTAAAGGGAAAGCAGCAATGCTTGAAATATTTAAGCAGTTAGTCACTCTACAAATCCATCTCTTGTCTCACCCCCAATTCAGGGGAATAATATTTTTCCCTGAGTTACATAAGGCATGATAGAAAGCTTTTCAGAACCTTGTCTACCTTAGAACCAATTTCTTGTGGTAAATTTCGAGAAAATCCTTCACAGCTTCTAAAGCATGTGCCTGGGCTTTGGAAATAGGACTTTCAATGTGAACAAATGATCCTTCACTCCCATGTGAATCTTACCATCCCGTCCTCTCTGTGTCTGTCCATCATTTCTCAGTCTTCAGTTACAATTCCATCCTATCCAAAGCACCAGCACACCTCTGTGCTCTGGTAGAAGCTGAGCCATGTTTCAAACCTTGGAGGGTTTAACTACAAAATCTCAGTGTTAAATCAGAAAAATCAAAATGCCATGAGAACAATATTGTATTTAATAGGAACTAAGCAATTGCATGATTAGACAAACTACTGAAATCTGGGATTTGGACATTGTCCTAGCTGAATGAAGCAGCTGGTGATGATGTTGCTATTTTGTTCATGTTTCTCTTTGGGTGTGAGTGTTTGATGCCATTAGCAGATGCTGGAACCAGCATCAACTTGTATATGTGTAACTCAGTTCTTCTTCTCAGGTGGTGAAGGGGGAAGCTTCATAAGACCACGGCAGTCTTTCTTCATATGGTAAATGTCTGGAAGCTCTTGGTCTCCATTGGATATCCTGGAACAGGCAGCTGTAGACTATTACCCTCAAACAAGATTGCTGACATTAAGCCTTTATCCTCATTTCTACCCTGTGTGCTTCTTTAATTTGTCCCTTAGCCAATTTGGTCCTCATATGACTTTACATTAGTCTATTTCCTAGCAGTTCATCCTTGACTTAGGAACAGTCTCTGATCTCAGCCCCCAAACCATGATTCACACGGCTAGTGAGTCGCAGCGTACTTTCTACCACATAACCTTCATATGACCAGCTGTCAGCTGCAATCTTAGTTAGCTGCCTGTAGCTCCTCAGAACTATACTCTCCTCCTGAAGACGCCAACTTCAGTCCTAAGAGATAGTCACTGCTGATTATGTCCCCTGATTTCATTAACTACTCCCTTCTTGCCCTCTTTCTTTTCTTTTCTTTCTTTGTTTCTTTGTTTCTTTCTTCCTTTCTTTCTTTCTTTCTTTCTTTCTCTTTCTTTCTTTTCTTTCCTCCCTGCTTTCCTTCATCCCATACTCTTTTTCTTTTATTTAATAAAAACAATATATTAGTTATGCATCTTGTAGAAGTTTGGTATTGTGATCAGAAGAAACACACATATCCACTCTCTTCTAAGCACAAATCATTAATTAAATATAACATTAAGAACCAAAATTAATGATACAAATACTTTTAGGTTGGTAGTTTTAATGAAAGAAATGAAAAATGTATTTTTTCCAATCTTAGAATAAAAAATTAATAACAAAAATGATATCTACTAATTATCAGGTGCTTTTATATCCTCACAAGATTGTAAAATAAAATGAGTTTTTACATACCTGCTTAGGGAATGTCATTCATTAAAACATGGTGTATCATGTTACATGTATGTTTGGGACTCCCAGTGACAGTCCTCCAGGGGCCTGGTGGGACTTCATTTAAGACTTTCATACCACTGACCTCACTGTATGCTACCGATACAGACATTCTAAATTCGTCAGGATAAAAAGCTGGGAGCTTGTGGAGGTGAAGTAACTTATTATGTAGCTAGTCAGAGGTAAGGCTAAGTAAGCTCATTTTCCCTGAGCCTAATAGCTGTTGACAAAATTAAGATTTCTGGCCTTAAATATGCCCATGCAAGATGTCAAGAACTGAAGCTGGAGAAAGACCAGGAAAGCAGAAAGCCATGATTGAAAAGTGACATTAATACAAAGCATGAGAGTAAGGAAGACCAATAAGCATGTGGAGGAGAAAGCAGGTGGAGAGCCCTGTGCACAGTGGCACTTACAATGAAAGCCAAGAGCCATATGTAGAAGTTCATGGATGCCAAAGGAAGACCCCGAGATGAATCCAAAGGCAATAAGGACACATAAATGGTGTTCAGTGGGCAATTAATCCTATCATCTCAGTTTTGAAGATGAGCCATTCACCTAGTAGAGTAAGATGTGTTGTGATGGAGAAATCCTAAATAAATTTAGCAACTGACAAACAGCATCCATTTTGCTATGATCCAGTCTCTATCATTTCCAACATTTAGAAACAGAGAACATGACTATAACTTGCCCTGCTTAGTCCTTCTGTGCAATCATGTCCAAAAAAAAAAAAAATCTATTTTCCTCTAATGCTGAGTGCTCTGTGACTTCCACAGACAAAGGAGAGAGAGGGAAAGTGGGAGGAGAGAGACATACATAGACAGAAAGAAATATTGAAATAAAATAACAATTTTCTTCTATTCTCACATTATGGGTCAGCAATAGGAGTACCGCAGTACAGGTTAAGGAATCGGACACTAACCCAGTAAAATATGATCAAAATGGTGAATATCAACCTCTGAAGGTGGATATGAACAGGAGTTGCTAAATCTTGGCCAAAGTGCCTTAGCCTTTATGTTTTACGAAGAGAGTTCCAGAAAGATTTCAACTGAGCTTTCTGAAATCCTTCCTTCTGCCCAGACTTTGTATGAGGTCCCATGATAGTATGTCCAACAAAAAAGGATGAGTGGGCTTCAAGGAAAGACAGAGAGGGAGTCAGGGATGGATGAACTTGCTGATGAATCTATAAAATCAGTGCCCCAGAGGGGCAGAAGTTAGAATCATTTATTTATAATTAGAGAGTCAATGGACTGTGTGACTTGGAAATTTCACGATTCAATGTTCTCAGTGAAAATGCTCCATAATAATTAAGAAAACAACCAAAAGCTTGGGAGAGAAATATTTGAATAAATGACAAATACCTTCTTCTTCAGAAAGAGCAACAGTGCTGTGCTCATACACATGCTTTCAGAACTGAAGGTAAATGTAGCTTTCTAAACCTTCCTCCAGGGATTCCACCAGCCACAGAGTGGGGATCATGTAGCACACAGGTCTCATGAGCCAAGACAGGGCATGGGAGGGAAGGTCATGCTTCTGGGGACCTTCTCTTAGAATTGAGATTTATGAAATACACACCTCACAGGACTTTTAGAGTCTGAAAGTTACTTTATCTACAAGAACAATTAATGACTCACAAAGAGTTTGCCATGATAAAACATCCTTACACTGCTGCTCTGAATGTTTTATTGTAAGTAAGAAATTATGCTTTTGCTGGGATATTAAAAATGAAGGGAAAATCAGAAATGTGGACCTCTCAGTTTTAAAAATGAATTTGATATATAGGCAAGAACTGGATGGATTTTGCCAAAATCAAAGCTATTTACTTATTCAAGTTCCAGAAATTACAAAGAAACAGTTTTTCTTTAGAATAGTGTCCTTTATTATTGCTGTTTAATTGCTTTCATACATTTATGTGAATCTAAATACCTACCATTTGTACAGAATTGATTTTATCATTATCAGATTGGGTTAGAGAGACTGGGGTGTGACTCTTTTGGCTATTTCTCATAGCAAAACTAAAGTGCTGTGTAGCAAAAGCAGATATACAGCAATTATGGTATTGGTCATTAGCACGCCATCTTGTTTCCATTCTATTGTCAGTATCAAATATCCTTATCTTGTAAATCTCAACTTCACCAACTATTCTGCATTAGTTGCTTTTCTATTTTCTCAGACAAATGAGACTTAAGGAAGGGAAAGTTTATTTTGGTTCATAGTCCTAGAATACAGTCCACCCTGACAGGGAAGTCATGGTGATGGCTATCGGAAAAAGTGTCCAGTCACATTGCATCTCAGGTCAGGAAGCAGAGGTTGACTACTGCCACTGCTCTGCAGGATTACTCTTTTCTGTGCATTTTTTGATATATTAAAAAAAATTAAACCACCCTTGCTTGGGGTAGTGAGTATTCCCTAAAGAGTTACTCACAGAGTTCTTGTAGAATCATTTACCAGTGCAAAACTATCTATGTGTCAATGCTGCTTTGTCTCCTACCTGTGGATCAGAGCTAGAGTTTGTGCTGTCTTTGAGAATATTTGGCAAAAGCAGTTTGTCATAGACAAACTTAAAAGAGTCTGATTAACACAAGTATATCACTTCTATAGGCTTCAAAAATGAAGCTCTTTTTTTTCCTGCTTTTTCCTCATATTTCCCTCTTTCTTCCTTTTCTGTTTTGTATTTCTGGTTTTGCTATCATGAAGGTGGAGAGACAGAGAAAACTACATTTTTTTTGGATGAGTTATCATTAATACCATTGAAAGCTCGATTATTTTTATTGGGTAAATCATTATTTCTGTCTCCCTCCTATATATATATATATATATATATATATGAACATCCTAGATGGTTTTTGTCACATTCGAAGGAACACTGTTGAGGATAGGTGCTAGCAGTCCAACCCAACCCACAGAGCTGGCAATTTGAACGAGACATGTCATGTTATTGCCAATGGTTTCCAAGTTGAATATATCATGAATTCTAGCTGGCAAAACTGGATGTCCCAGAGATGGTGTAGATGAATACACATTGTGTGTGTGGGGGGGTGGAGTCCAATAGTGAACAATAATGGAAGCAACATCATCAGAGCCAAACAACATCCCCTCATTTTCATAAGTCAAATCCTCAGCTCATAGAGTGGTGTCTCCACTGCTTAGGATGGATCTTTCTATCTCATCACCTAATCTAGACAACCTATCATGACTCTAGACCCTGTTAGGTTGACAATATTAACCCTCACATCTCTACCTGGTTAGGTTTCTTCAGGGGAAGTCAGCTTCAATCATGAGGCCCTCTCATACTGTCTCATCAATGCCTAGCCGATTGAATTTTGGTGACCCTAATCGCTCCTGAAGCTATATGTATGATAGGGTCTAATAAGAATTAAATGACGTGTCTTATTAAGTGATACTGTGAGTTTACTAGAAACAAGATAAATATCCAGAGAACAGAAGGACTCACACAGTGCCCACCTTTGCTATCACTGTGTGTTAGAAATATCTGAAGGAGTTTGTATGTGTTTTGTTCTTCTGAGGTCAGCTGTCAATTAGAGTCTTCTAACCAACAAGGCAAAAGTCATTTGCAGTCTCCATTTGATGTCTCCTGAAGGTGATTTTGCTATGTCAGAAAAGTCCTCAGGAGAATGTTCAAGCTCACTGGTAAATACCTTCTCTGAACTCCAAAACCTTTCTCTCTAAAGATCAGGTAGACTAGGGGAAGGGGATAGGGTGAAAAGGAAGGGAGGGTGGAACTCGGGAGGGTTGAGTGAGAGGGCTTCAATCCAGATAGATAAGGAACAAATTGTAAAGGAAAAAATTTTTAAATAAAAAAAAATGGATATTTTATTCTCCCCTGTCTTCCCCAGAGGCCAAGTGTCTCTGATGTCAGCTGGCAACCAGGAGTTGCTATTAGTCTTGCTGGGCCTTGTACCACAGGAGGTTGGAGTCCACTGAAGATGTTCATAGAAGAAAAGACGATTTTGGATGTGGTCTTTTTTTGGACTGCATTCAATCAGTTTTCTGATTCTGACTCCTTATGTAAGAATCTTAGATATGAATTCCAAATAGAAGCATCAATCTTCATTAACTTAACATGCATTTGTTAATCACCACTGCTATTTCATGACCCTAAGATACAATCTACTTGATTGCTTTACATTGAAATGTCCCCTGATTCAGATGTGCAGTAAAGCTATATATCCACTATAGGAGTGGGTGCATTATTGCATTATTGCCTGTGCATGGACATCAGAATTTTCAAAGTAAGTGTCAGTGGTTGAGGAAAATTTTAGAGACAAGTGCTAAGCCTCCTTTAGAAACACTTTTTTTCCAGAATGTTTGAAAACCTGGTAGACAATAATGTGATGAGTGGGTAAACCCTGAGCAAAAGAGATTTTGAGTACAGTGATTTAATGAAACTGAGAATCTGTACAACGTGTTTTAAGAGTACTTTGACCAACTAATTATGCTATTATTTTCTTCTATGCAAAAGCTTGAGATGTAGCAAAGACTATTTGTTAAATGAATCTAACAGTACTATTAACACATATTTTACTGATGTAATAAAATGCAAATAACTATTTTTAAATATGAACAAAAGTTTTAAGACAAGAAAAATGGATCTATCCCATTATTCCCCAAAGAAATACACCCCTTTCTCAGGATTAAGGACGTCCAAACCCAGGGGTATATAAAGAAAAACAATGAGAATGCTTGGTTAGTTATCTGAAGGCAACAGCTTAGGCAGTAACGGGGTCTTCAAATAACAGACCATTCAGAATCACTCACTGAAAATGTACGTACTCAAGAAAATCAAAAGGGGATCAGGAAAGGATACCATTTGTGCACTGTACAAAGAATTGCTCTTAGTATTTTAATGCATTCATTTATTTCATCTTAATAAGAAATCTGTGAGGCAGATACAAATATCCTTAAATTACAGATTCAAATCTTGGCCAGAAGATGCTTCTCCTTGATCCAAGTCATACAAAAGCAAAGCACAAATATGGGGTTTGAACTCAAAACATTGTGCACTTTATATTTTTAATACAAAGTATTGAATTATCCCTTAATCAATCTTTGCCAAGAACCATCCCACACACAAACACACAAACTAAATTGCCAACCCCGCAAACTAAGAGCCAGTAATGAAATGTTTATATAAGTCAAAAGAAATATTGAGCCAAGTAATCACTTATTTCATCAGAGAATGCATTTAAAACATAAAATGATTGATGATGATGTAAAAGAAAGTGATCAGTGGACCCCAGGATCTTGACATTGCGTGACACATGAGCCAAACTTGTTATGGAAAGTCCTGAAATTGTTTAACCTGGTGTGAGTGAGGGCTGGGAGGTCATGCTTTTCAGGTTGGTGACAAATTTTTTCCATTTAATAGAAGAAAAAGGAACACTTCCATATATGTTATACCCCCATGCCCAATGTAAGCACAAGATTCATGGGGAGAGGAGCACATTCATGGTGTTGCCTTCAGTTTAGCTGGCATTCATTTTGATTGCGAAGTTTCCAAACTTAAATAGGTGCAGTGTAGAAGCTCTTTAAACACCAGGCACAATTATTGTTTCATGAGAAGCTCAGATCTATACTGTAGTGAGAAACCTAAGAGCCAAGATAAAAATCATTCCATTTTAAAATGTTATTTTAAAAGAAATATTAAACAATGTTTGACCTCAGATGAGTGGGCAACCACTCTTAAGGAAACTGAATTAGAGAAATATAAAGTTATTAATACATGGCACATATAAGAATGTCATGAGGCTTATGAGCACATATTTTGAGTCAGAGCAGACAAATCATACTTTGTTTCAAAAATATATTTGTGTCTGGGTTGAAACATAGGCTTTTTAGTCTCAGGCCCTCATCACCACGACATATTGTCTCTGTGGCACACCGAAGGACCTTCTTTTGCAGACAGACCATAGACAACAGTTCACTATGTATTTAGTTTTTTTTTTTTAAGTTAATATATTCAGGCTTCTGAGTGGCAAGAATGAAAGAAGACCAAACAGAATAAGTGAAGCTAAAAGGATAGAGCTTGATGTATATGACTGACATTAGCTAGTGAAAGTATCAGCAAGCCCAGGAGATAAATCCATGACAGCAGGGCATCTTTCTGTGCTAAATGCATAAGCAAACATGTGATAGTCCCTGGAAAGTTGTCAAGAACCAGGCAAAGAAATAGGTAGCTAAATAGGACGAGGCTCCATATTGTGGGATGGTGACAGGATGCTGGCCAGGAAACATATTCAAAAGTCCAACCAAAATGTTCACCCTGAATGAGGCAGTGTTTCAAAAAGGGTCACATGAGCCCATGTGGCAGCTCACCCAGCACATATGCCCTTCCTAAAAAGACTGCCAACGCCAGGCATTTGGTGATACATGCTGCAATTCCAGCATTTGGTATGCTGAGGGGGAAGGATTGTAGTTCAAGGTCAGCCTGAACCATACAGAAAGATTCTGTCTCAAACATATATTCAAAGATGAGTACCTGGGTTATCTCCATGCCTGGTACTTGGTTGGAGTATAAGTCTCTGGGAAGACCCCTGTGTTCAAATTTTCTGGTTCTGTTACTCTCCTTGTGGGGTTCCTGTCCTCTTCAGATTTTACTATTTCCCACTTCTTACATAAGATTCCATGCACTCTGCCCAACAGTTGACCATAAGTCTCAGCAACTGCTTTGATAGTCTGTAGGGCAGAGCCTTTCAGAGGCCCTCTGTGGCAGGCTCCTAGGTTGTTTCCTATTGCACTGATGTAGCCCATGGCAGTTTAATGTCCAAGTGGGTTACATAGTAATGGGAAGAGGGACTGCCTCTGACATAATCTGACTGGCCTGCTTTTTGATCACCTCCCCCTGAGGGGGGAGCAGCCTTACCAGGCCACAGAAGATGACAATGCAGCCACTCCTGATGTGATCTGATAGACTAAGATCAGAAGGAAGGGGAGGAGGACCTCCCCTATCAGTAGACTTGGGGAGGGGCATGCATGAGGAAGGGGGAGGGAGGGTGGGACCAGGAGGGGAGGAGGAAGGGGCTTATGGGGGGATACAAAGTGAATAAAGTGTAATTAATAAAATAAAATTAAAAAAAATAAAAAAAGATGAGTACCTGTCAATCTGATGCTGAGGTAGGGTGCTCAGCTACCCAAGTGAGAGACCTATGTGTTTGCTTATCATAGATCTGGTCTCTTTGCTTTCAGCACCTTCTTGAATTGCCCCTTTTCTTCACATGTCCTCAGTTTATCTCTGATGCACTGAGGGACCACATGAAAACCCTCAAGAAATCTTCTGTGTCGTGTATTAATGAAGGGAAGACTTTCCCATGAAGTCTCCAAAAGGATATAGAGGACTTTTAGGTAGCAATTAAGAGAACAGACCTGGCCTCCTCAGAAATCACCTTCATGGGTGACCACCCATGAAATGAGAGGGATTGACATCTTTTTTTTTTTTTTTTTTTGCCTTCTGATTTACACCCCTTGACATGCTACTATCAGGTATTTCTTATTTCTTTGGATATTGTGACTTTCTGATCAAGTTTTACATATTTTTTTCATTGCTATGAATACTTTTCTTTCCATCAAATCTGTCTTGCAATAGTGTCTAAAAAGGTGAACATTTTAACAAATACGTGCAGTTATGAACTTCCACAGAGCTCCTATCAGAAGAAGAAATGGGACACATGAAAGCTAGGGATTGTTTGTTTGTTGTTTGTTTTAACAGAAGATTAGAAAGTATGAGCATTTACTATGAAGTGGGGAGGAAGGTGAGGAGCACTGTTGTGTGATGTGAACTGCTTGGAAAAGTCTCAGAAATAGTGGAAAATCAGTGCAGCCCCCTGCCCTCTGGCTTGGCTGCCATTTATCAAGTGGTTATTATACTAGGTTCTGGGCATTGTGCCATTTTCTTTATATGTAGCATTTCACAGACAACTCTCACAGTAATCATAATTTTTTCTCCATTTTGAAGATGAGAAAATCAAGAATTCGAAAGCCTAGCTAGTTAACTGGGTTAGCTGGAAACAAAGGTTCTGGAGCAGAGCTCCTCATTCTGCTCCAGCATTCTCTCTCTGTCCTCTATCTTAGTGTCTCCTGAAAATGTCTCTGAAGACTCCTGGATTCACAAATGTCAGTGGGAAAGGGATGTATAATTCCCACTGCCAATATCTCCATCTCATTGGTGTGCCTGGGGAGGTGATGTTTAAAGTGGAGAAAGCCAAGTCTATGTTCTTCATTGGCACTTCAGAGCCTTATATGTCTTTACTGGGCCTCCACGGGAGAATCAATAGTCTAACTGAGAGACACCTCTAACACCCCCCTGCCTTTTGCACAGCCTTCTTCTCTTAGGCTCTGCAGAGACTGAGCTGTCAGTTTGGCGACACTGCCTTCAAATATTTTCTAAGAAGTTATTTCTTTTGTATCTCCCTACAATTGCACTCATTGGCGGAAAATTGCCATTTTCTAATTCTCTTTTATTTTTCACTTTATACAGTGCTCGATAGATGTTGAATGTACATAAAACAAATAATCAACCACGACGAGCAACAGCGTCCAGAAACGGTGGTTGGCATGCTTCTTCTGCTGCAGCCCCTTCTTTTACATTCATGTTCTTGCTGCTCAGTATTCCTAAAGTCAAAAAGTTAGTCATCTTCAACTTTAAAATTTTGTTCATAAGTGCCCTGAATATGTTTACTGAGGAAAATTTAAATGAAAATCATTGTTCAAATGTCACTCATATCAATCATCTTCTGAAATAGCAGTAGAGGAGAAATAATTGCAGTCACGTGGCCTGTCCCCGAAGGGACAGGGGAAGGGAAAAACAAAATCGAATCACAGAAATCTAAAAATGTCCAGTATTTCCAAAAAACATCTATTTCCCAACCAAGAAACACCAATGACTCTTCTTCCAGCAGGGCTTCCCGGTAAGGACCACCCACTGCACAGGTGAGCCTGCCTTCCTACCATCAATATAAACACGCCTGCACAGTCGCGCTTACAGCTCATTACACCATCTCTGTTCTTAGGACAGACACTCATGTTGGTGGAAGGAACAGCTGAATCCAGAAGAGAAGGCTGGTGTCAAAAACAACCCAGCTTTCAGCAACCAACAAGGACATGGAACACGTGGGGCTGACTTTGTATGACCCTGTCACAATGACGTGAGTTACCCCCGACTCCCCCTTGCAAAGACTTTGCCAAAGCATGCAAATAGGTCTATGAGAAGAAAGTGAAAATGGCTAAGTGGCAAATGGGCTGAGTGAGAGTACAGCCATGGAGGCTGACTTCCAGCCATCTGGGACTCTACAGTATCGCAGTAACCAGAAATAAAACCCTGTATTACTCAGGAGTGGGAATGCTGACTGCCTTGTCACGGTGCTAGCCCTTTCTGCTGTGGTACTAACTGGAGGCAGCTCAGGCCTCCAGGCACACCTGTGAAGGATTGTCTAGATTAAATTTAGCAGATGCAAATATGTAAGGGATTATCCTGATGATTAACTAATGTGAGACAACTTATTTTTAGCTGGTGGCAGGACTATTCCCTAGGTGGGAGAATTTGGACTATATATAATAAGAAGTACAATGGACAATGCATGCATTGGTTGCTCTTTCTATCGTATTACGGAGGTAATATGATAAGGTGTTCCTGCTCTGGCTGGCTTGGCTTCCCTGCCATGGAGGACTGTGAGATCAAATAAATCCCTTCTCCCTTAAGTTGCTTTTGGCAGGGCATTTTATCAAAGTAACCAGAAATAAAACCAAAACAGATGTGATAACAAGATGCTAGAGAATGGCTGATAGAAGATTTATCGAGGTGATAGTTTTCGAGCTTGGAAGTCTAGGTTTCCATGGACCCATTGGTTTGGTCTCTAAGAAGGGCTTTTTTTTTGGCTGTATCACAAGGAGGCAGATGGCATCGTGGTGGAAGCAAATGGGAGAGTGAAGAAGCAAAAGACTGAGGAAGATCCTTTAAAAAAAATAACATCTTCTCAGAATAACTAACCAGAGTCCTACAAGAGCCACATTAATCCCTGCCGACAGTGTACTCCCGCTGTCCTAGTCACATTGAGATAGACACTACTAAATTTTCTCTCAGTATTGTTATTCTGGAAACCATGCTTCTGGAACACAGACCTGGAAGACATGCTCAAACGAGGTGGCATGTTCCTGAAACATTTCGCTCACCTCTCTTACCACCTCCTCCACCTAACAGCACTTTGAAACTCAAATCTTTGGCCTTGTTAGCCGTGCCTCTGAAAGTAGAGGCATGGTCCACGGTATCAAAGTAGGGACTTGGGAAAATTGATGTTTGGTTTTCTATTTGAATTCACTTTTACATTTTATGATGTTCACTGCTGCAAGATGATGCTGATTTTCCCAATCCATTGCTTCCAGAACTAGAATAAGTATCGTGCAGAGAATTTTCATTAATATGGTTCTCACAAAATCCCATTTTATGAATGAAGATGTTGTTCAGAGAGCTTCTCAAGTCTCACATAAAGCTTTTTTATCACCCATTTCGTTGGTGCCGATTATAAACATAAAAGGATTCCATCCAGATCCCACTTTAAGAAAACCCTCTCTTCAACTGCAGAGAATCCAGACAGTGGATAGTGTCTACTGTCCGGGGTCAGGCTCAGTAGCAGGCAGCATCCTAGAGTGAGGTCACTCCTTCCCAGAACAGCTGCATTCAAGGACTATTCAGGATTAAGCAATAAGGTTTAACCATTTGAGTCCAATACATTTGGCATTTCATTGCTCCCTCTTCCCACCCTGCTTCTCCCACGAATGTTGGTTTCTAATAAGCCTTGATTTGGATGATATCTGATTCTGAATGCAAATATCTGATACCAGCTCACTGCTCTACTCTTTATTCAGACCTACCCTGGACTCTAGGACACAACCTTCCCTGTCACAGGGGCAAACATTACAGAGATAAACCTTTATCATATCCAGCTGCTGCAGGCTGCAACTCACATTCCCAGGCCTCAGCTGGGAGCACAGCTTCCATTCCAGAGAGCAGATGTCTACCTCCTTTCAGATTTCCGGTGACTCTGCCTTACCAAATAAATGTTCAACTTCTAAACTCAAGTTTTCTCCTAAATTAGTTCTTAACATCTACACAAAATCTCATTGAAATCTTCAGCATACTTTATGAGAAGTTTCAAACTCACATGCCCACTAGAGTTTGCAAAGTGAAATGTATTATAGTAGCTGGTGAGTTTTGGTTCAAGACAAAAGTTACTAATTTGCTTCCTTCTAAGCTAAGTTTATCATTCCCCTCCCCAGGTTCTGTGCTCTGGTCCTCCAGTATTTGCCCATGTCTCCTTCATTTCTCCATTTCCTCACTCAATCCTCTGAAGGGACAATGGCCTTCTTCCTGCTTCTCAAACAAGCCCATCACTTTCTGCCTTTGAAGCCTTTGTGTTTGTTTCAGCCTCTATTTGCTGAATTCTTTCCCTGGTTATTGTTACTCAGTCTTCAGATAAAAACACCCCTTTAGGAACTACCAGTAGCCATTCTGCCAATAATAGGCCACTCACCTCTTCATCTTGATATCCTTTACCGCATGTGTACTGGGTATTTTAATTTTGTAACAATAAATGTAATGGTTACCTAATTTATGTCTCATGTACAAGGTGCTGAGTCCCAGGAGGGCTGGCAGCCTTTTCCTTAGTCACCACATGAACCTAACATCTAACACAGTGACTTGCCTGCACCTTTTCAAATGAATGCACTTCCTCATCAAACCCCCTGCTTTCAGCCTGCTTTCTGTCACATTGCAAGGTGTCAGGGCTGTGTTTGTTTCCTTCTTCCAGTCAATGCAGTTCTTCCTCCTCTTCTTCCTTTTCCTTTTTTACCTTCCCCTTTCTTCTCTTCCTCTTCTTTTTCCTCCTTTTCTTTCTTCGTAAGACAGTGTCCTGCTCTGTAGTCTAGGCTAGTCTAAAATTTCTGGCCCCCTGCTGCCGCCTCACAGGTGCTGGGATTACAGATGTGCTACCACTTCCATCATCACAGCATAGCTGCCCTGAGCTCATCTTCCCAACTTCTCCTCTGCCGTATCAACAATGGCACTCATCACTCTGCACTTAGATACACTGCACTCTTCCAGCAGACCTCTCTGACTCTTCTTTCATCTTTTCCATCCTCCCTACTCTGTCAGAGTGACCTTTCCAATATGCAAAAATCACTGCCTGTTTAATGGCTCCCTGTGGCCTCCAGGATAAAATTCAGCCTCCTCAACATGACATGCAAGATGTTCTGTGATTTCATCCCATCTTCTCTGTGAGTTTATCTCTGTCTTCTCCAGTAAATTCCATTTCTGTGACTATGTAACATTCTCCACCCCTCACCACACTGACCATTGTACCACCCAAACTCCTTCCAATTTTTCCACAGTCTCCAGTCCATCCACTTCTCCTTGTCCAGGCAGCCATAGCATCTGTCTCAATAGTCAAAAATTGTTCAGTTTGTTCAGCAACAAGTGAGTTTTCACACTCCCAAATTAAACCGTGAAAACACACACCTCCTCTTCTTGCTTAAAATACCTCTGTAGATAGAGGTCAAGCTATCTGCATGATCTTTACCCCTTTGGACACAATTAACAATTGCCAGGCACCTTCTCTTCCAAGGTAGTTTGCTTGATTTTCTCCATCATCTAAAATACCCAAGAACATCTCTCCCTATGAATTTCTAACCAATCATCTCACAGCAAGATTTTTTTCCAAAGTCAGATCAAGAGTTCCCGGCTGTCTTTGCATGGCTCAAAGCACATGTCTTTGAATCTCTGCACCTCATTTGGAGATGCAAATGCAGGACAATAGAGCATCTTTTCCAGAATGTTAGATTGATATTTGGACCACAAGTTCTGGAAAGCAAGGTAGGGGTTGTTTTGTGCAGCAATATAGAATTTGATCTTTGTCTGTTCTCTGTTCCTCGATTTTTGATACTGAATTGTTCATCATTATTTTTCTGATAATTTCAAGGAATTAATATAGCAGAGAAAGGATAAAGCTTGTGCTCAATTCAAATTATGACAATAATTTGAGTCATCAAGTTTGGGGTTCAAATTTTGTTTTACTTTTAAAACTTTCCTGGTAATATTCCCCCTCTCTTTCTCTTTCTCTAATTTCTAAGTATGTACACACATGTATGTGTGTGTTCATATATGTGTATGTGTGTACTTACATGTGTATTTGTACATGTGTATGTATATGTGGGTATGTGGTGTGTCTGATTCATTTCCTAGCAGACACTCATCTGATGCCACTTCATTTCTTGGGGACCAGAAAACATTCAAAGTTCATAGGTAAATTATGTTCCTAAATAGTACTGGATGAGGGGAAACCTGCATCCACACTCTTCAGAATGATGCAACTCAGCAATGTAATACTGTGTAAACACACACCAAAGAGACATATCTGACAGGGAAGGTAGGGATAGCTATTTAGTAGGCTAGGCCAGGGGCACCATAGCAGAGCCCTGGGAAAGAGCATCATGTACTTATTGCCACTACATTTTAGATTAGAAAATATTTTTTTCTGGGGACTTTGCAGAGTCATGTGAATACAGGCAGGAGAGCAGGGCTCACTATCAAAGGCAGTGGCATCTGATTCCAGGTAAATGCTTCTTTTCCAGTTGAACCAAAGGGAATAGCCAAGAATATTAGGACTGGGATCAAGTCGAAAGGAAATGTGGGCAAGGGCTACAGAAAGAGTTAGCATTCCTGAACATTCCCATATTTTAGCTATATAAAATGTTTTCCTGTGTTTTAGCTATGCAAAAACACTAAAGCAGCTGACAGAAACATTGAGGCAGTTTCTCAACCCTTTGAACTTAAACAGCCAGAATTCTATCTACAATTACTTTCCATCACACACCCCCAACTCTATTACTACCTTTTCACCTAAATTCTCAGCAAGCAAGCTGGTATTATGGATCAGAGAGTTGGCACCACCTGGACCAAGGCTAGGCTGTGGGGGGAAAAAAGTGGGAGAATTAGCACTGACACATTCCAGCATCTCTCCTCACCCCCATATCTCTCCTTCCCCAGGAACTCACAGGGGAGGAAAATCATCTGTGTGAATCGGGGTCTCCTGCCTCAATTTGTTAAGAGCTTCCCTCTGTCCTTTTTAAATATCACCGTTAATATCCTCTTGTGGCACTGTCTCAGTTCTTTACCCTTTCATGCAGATATTATTAAAAACTAGTGTCAAAAATGGAATTCTCCAAAGACCTTGTAAAAGTCAGCTGTGAGGCCATGTTACAGAGGAACACAGCCTTATTGCTAGGATTCATGTCCTGGGCTGCGATTTCTCCATCTTTGCTTTGGCTTTTCAACCCCATGATAGAAAACCCAGAGCTTGCTTCCCTCCTCCTTCATGCTTCATCCGTTCTGGGCTGGAAACCATTCTTGGAAGAACATTCTGTGAGCTTCAAAATCGCTCTATATTTTTATGTAACAAATCGCCCTGCCTCAATCCTGAACAATACTTTCTTCACCTACATCTGGAACCCCAAGGATTCTGCCCTGAGATGCTGACAAATGGCCCCTTTAAGTCTCACTGAAGCATTCTGGTACATAAACACAAGCCAACAGTATTTTGAAGGAGCAGTTGTAATTCAGCAGATTCAATGTGGAGAAAAAATAAATAAAATGGTGTTATATTGCTAGGTACTGTGTTATAGAGCCATGAATTTAATCCACAGAAACCAGAAACACACACACACACACACATTTTTTTTCATGTTAAATTAAATTTACCTCCATATGGTTAAGAGAAAAAACAACCTTGGTTATATTTAGTAACCCCCTTCATCTATCTGAAGTCATGAAGCAAAAAAAATTATCATCAATGCCATAATAGTTGCTTTGTTTCAAATAATGTTCATGCTTATAAACTTACTTATCACAATAATCTCATGGATTAAGACTTGCTATTTTTACCCATTTTACCAAAGAAAACATTGAGCTGCAGAAATCTTTACCCTAGGCTCACATAGTAAATAGAAGACAGTCTTGCTTTGTATTCTCTGTTCATAACTATGACAAAGAGAAACCACTGCACTTAAAGGCAATCTAGAAAAACAAAGTGTGGCCCTTCTATTTTTTTGTAATTAAAATGTAATTGCATACTTTTCACCCTTCCATTTCAATCCTCAGTCCCTTCCCATGCTTGGGCATGTGCATGCATTTACACACACACACACACACACACACACACACACACACACACACACACACACACCCTTGTTTTCTCTCTATTCTTTTGTATTAATTAATTTAGTTATTCACTTTACATTCCAATTGTAGGCCGTCCCTCCTCTCTTGTTCCTGTCCTCCCTCCCATTTCCCTGCATCCCCTCTTCCCTTTCCCCCTACCAACTCAGACCAGCACATCAAGTCACATCAGGACTCAAAGCATCCTCTTCTCCTGTGGCCTGGTGAGGCAGCCTAACCAGGGAACAGTGATTGAAAAGCAGGCAATATCATTCAAGTCAAAGACAGGCCCTTCTCTCCTCTCTAGGGAACCCACATGTTGACCAATCTGCTCATTGTGTACATATGTGTAAGGCACCTAGATTGAGTCCATGCATGGTCCTTAATTGGTGCTTCATAAGGCCTCCTGGGCCCAGGTAAATTGGCTCTGTTGTTCTTCTTTTGGAGCTCCTGTCCCCTCTGTGTCATCCTATTCATCCACCATTCTTTTTGTTAATTAATTTTTTTATAAATTAAGCTTTATTCACTTTGTATTCCAGCTGTAGCCCCCTCCCTCCTCCCCTTCCAATCCCACTCTTCCTGCCTCATCTCTTCCTATGCCCCTCCCCAAATCCACTGATAGGGGAGGTCCTCCTCCCCTTCCATCTGACCCTAGCCTATCAGGTCCCATTAGGACTGACTGCACTGTCTTCCTCTGTGGCCTGATAAGGCTGCTCTCCTCCCCTGATCAGGGGAGGTGATCAAAGAGCCAATCACTGAGTTCATGTCAGAGACAGTCCATGTTCTCATTACTAGGGAACCCACTTGGACACTGAGTTGCCATGGGCTACTTCTGGGCAGGGGTTCTAGGTTATTTACATGTATGGTCCTTTGTTGGAATATCAGTCTCAGAAAAGACCCCTGTGTCCTGATTTTTTGGTTCTGTTGCTCTTCTTGTGGAAATCCTGTCCCCTCCAGGTCTTTCTAACTCCCCCTTCTTTTATGAGATTCCCTGCACTCTGTCTAAAGTTTGGCTATGAGTCTCAGCATCTGCTCTGACACCTTTCAAAGGCCTTCTGTGGTAAGCTCCTGTCCTGTTGCCTATTTTCTCCCTCTGGGAATGTAAACTTGTACAACGACTTTGGAAATCAATCTGTCACTTTCTCAGACAATTAAGAATAGTGCTTCCTCAAGATCCAGATATAGCAGTCCTAGGCTACATATTCAAAACATGGTCAAGTATACAAGGATATTTGCTCAGCCATGTTCATAGCAGCTTTATTTATAATAGCCAGAATCTGAAAACAACCCAGATGTCCCTCAACTGAGGAATGAATACAGAAATTGTGGTAAATTTACACAATGGAATACTACTCAGCAACTAAAAACAAGGAAATCATCAAATTTGAAGGCAAATGGTGGGAACTAGAAAAGATCATCCTGAGTGAGGTATCCCATAAACAGAAAGACACACATGATATGCACTCACTTATAAGTGGATATTAGATATATAATATAGGATAAATATACTAAAATCTGTACACCTAAAGAAGGTGGGCACCCCTCACACCCACCTTCATCCTCATTTTCTCTCTAGCCCTCACATTCACATTTCTTGTATGATATGAAAAGTTACAGAAAATTGCACCCACACTTGAGAAACTGGTCAGTAAATGGAAGGGGCCAAAGCTTAGTGACTTAATGAGCCCCGATGATCATGGATGGCTGTCAGAATTGTATCATTCTCTGCTTCCTGATGAGAAAAGGGAAAAGAAAACCCAGACAGCTATAGCCTGATGAAGAAAATCTGATAAAGAATGTATTCTGTCCTGTTCCACGCACCCACATTGGGCACTTGAAGCATGGCTCAGCCTGTCTAGATGTATAAATGCATCTACAAAATGCACAGTGTTTAAAATATCAATGAATTTTTGATCACATATTGGAAGGGTAGCATTCTTGTTCTATTAAGGAATATAAAGCATATTATTTTATTCTATGCCTGTCTCCATTTGATTCTAGACTCAAATTCTGCTTCAGGATCATGAGTAGAGCACAAAGTCAGTTAAAAACTTATTGGAGGTAAAAGTTTACAGTGAGATGATGTTCAATATTGAGGTCAGGTCTGAATTTTTTTCATTGTTAATAATGAAACAAGTTCTAGAAATCTTTATACTTCAAATGGGAAAATTCAAATACCCTATGCTCATAGAACTTGTGATAAATAGGACATGGAAGTTGAAAGAAGAATCTTTAAGAAAGGCTCTAGGCAATAAGTCTAGGGAGGCCACGTGGTGGGTAAAGCACATACTGCGCAAGCCTGAGGACCTGAGTTTGAGTCCCAGAACCCAAGGAAAAAGGTAGACATGGTAGCATGTGCCTGTAATCTCAGTGCCAGAAGGCAGAATTGAGAGCATCCCTGGAGCTTGCTGGCCGTCCATGCTAGCCATGGCTTAGGACTGATCACCAACCTCAGTGACAGACTAAGGAAGACTGTCAGTGTCAAAGTCTGACCTCCATGAAGTGCAATGTGCATACATATGAACATGTACACATACACAGGGAGAGAAAAAGAGGGGGTGAGGGAGAGAGAGAATGAGAGAGAGAGAGAAAGTGTGTGTGTGTGTGTGTGTGTGTGTGTGTGTGTGTGTGTGTTCAGGCTGCACTGACATCTCATCTGGTAAGTTCCTGGTGGCTCTTTGGCATTGAATGTGGCATTGAAATCTTGCCTTCCCACTTCCCCAGCTAAACTCCATGCTTCCTCCCCATCTTCACTACCGTGACACAGAATAATACTTGGAGATTGGTTCCAGGAGAATTGTACAATTCAGAAAGCTCCAAGGAAAATTCTTGCTTGGCTGGGGCCTAGCATATGTAACTCGCAGAGCTCAGGCCAGGCTGAAGTCTTCCACTCAGTGTCTCTCGGGGGTATGGTGACTGCATTGCGGGCCTGTCCATCTTGGCTCCAGGTTTCTCCTCTGTCTGTGTCAGGGTTTTCTAAATCAAGCCTTGCCCCAGCATTCCCCAGCTGGTGTAGAGGATGTGTCAAGATGATGCCTGTTGTGTTATTTTTCCAGAGCTCCTGGCTCACAGGTGCTTTTATGTGATACTCAAAGACCGAAGATCACATGGGCCCCTTCCTGGCCCCAAGGTAGAGATTTTACCAAATTCTATTGATGATCTTATACTTTCTTTACTAAAGAGTTTAAGTAATTTGTCTAAAACACACACACACACACACACACACACATTTTACTTCTTAATGTGTCTCTCTATACTCATCTCCTTCAAAGGCCCTCTTTATCTTCCCATATTACCCTTTCTTCACCCCGGTGGAGCCAAACTATGCCTATGAATGGACCCATAAAGATGTCCACACCCTAGTCCTGGTAACTGAATGTGTTACTTTACAAGGTAAAAGAGTGTTGTGCATATGGTTAAGAATCTTGAGATGGGGGGTAGGGAAGTGGTTGAGGAGGGACCCAAGCATGAAGACCAGAGTTTAGATCTGGAGAAAAAGGAGGAGGAGGAGGAGGAAGAAAAGGAGGAGGAGAAGGAGGATCATCTCGAGATGGGAAATTATCGAGATGTGCCCAATCCAATTGTGTGAATTCCTAAAATGAGGGAGCATTTATTTCCTGGCTGCCACCAGACAGAGATGCATTGCTGTGGGCTGCAAAATTGGAGGGAATGGCCAGGATCCAGAAAACATGGGCAGTTTCTACAAATTGAAAAAGCCCAGCAAAAAGCCCAGCCTAAATTCCTCCAGAAGGCTTGCCCTCTACTGACAACAGGATTTCAGCCCAGTGGCTACTACTAGACTTTCAAGCTCCAGAAATGCAAGCTAATTAACCCATGTTGCTTTAAGCCTGCCTGCCCATCATGGCTAATGGTCACCACGACTATTAAAGATAGCTACACTGTAAATGCCGGCCCTTCTCTTCTCCCTTTATACACTTTCTGCTTGCAGGTTCTTCTTTTACTCTCTCACCTCTTTGTACTTCTCCATGTCCGGCATGTGGGATAAACTTTCCTCTGTCACATGGCCCACTTTACGTAATTTGAAAGTGTCTTCCACAGACACAATTTGCTCAAACTACAATTTCATTTGATGCAGAACCTTTTTGTATGTTAAACCTTCATTGACCAAAAGCAGTTTTTATTCAGGAGAATGTGTCCTATGTCACTAATAAGTTTAATGATGCAGCCTTAAAATGTCCATATTTTTCTGTGTGTAACTAATGGTAACTTGAATTAACTCTCTGAGCTGTTTCTATCTGCCCCAGAACACAAAACACACAGGGAATACATTTTTTATTCCCTAATGATAAATTTTATAATGATAAATTTTATAATCATATCCATCAACTCAGTAAAACTGAACACCTTGCCATAGTCTGAATTTAAACCTATTCTGTGATCTCCTCATTTCCCACATCTTGCTTGATAACTGTCTTAAGTGTGCCTGTGAGTTCCCTGTAAAAGCTAATAGAGAGCAACTGGGGTCTCTGACTACTTAGTAAGGCACTGCTTCCTAGAAGCTCTGAGTTAGATCTAATTAAAGTTTGACACCTCGCAGTGGCGGTGACCTGAAAGTTAGAGAATGGTATGTGTGTCACCTAGTTGTTGCAAAAAATAAATGAGAAAACTCATGGGAATGACAAGGTCTGTACTATATCCTCCTAGTGACAGAATTAGAAGCCCAGGGATAACTAGATCATTTTTTTTTCTTTTTCAGAAACTTGAGCATATTTAAATATTTACAAAGTCACCCCCTTGCTTTCACATTGCCAAACTGAATTATCTGAGCCTTCTGAGCGGATACTCTAAATGAGAGTCTGTATGTAAAAGCACTCTGGGAAGGTAAGAAATGCTTGATGTTACCGTAAATTCAATTTTTAAATTATGCATTCATTTTTGTAAATCTTTCATTCCCAGAAGAGAGGCGCCTTATTAGTAGAATGTGACATGAAATGATGTGATGTGTTAGGAAGATATATGTTTATTTTTGTTGGTCAGCCACTCCCCATACCAGCTGAAGTCCACACATGGGGTGCTTGGGAAGCTTCAGAAAACAGCTTGAACTAAAGTTAGTTCCCATCTTTTATTTTTCTAAATGAGGAGGATGCAGGTGTGTGTGTGTATGTGTGTGTGTGTGTGTGTGTGTGTGTGTGTGTGTGTTGTTATTCACTGAAGCATCACTTACTCTTAAGGAGGTTTTAGAGGACAGTTGTAGCTCTTGACATCAAATCAACTTTAAATACCTTTATTTTAAATACCTTTACACACCTCTTGAAAGACATGAGAACGCAAACACATGGTGTTAGCACTAAACTTTAATAAAAATGGCAGTGACATACATAAATCTCAAATAATATTGTGAAGATAACAATAATTTTTAAGAGTTACTTTTATTTTAAATTGTCCATGTGTGTGCACACATACATGTGTATGATTTTATGACACATGAGAGCAATGTCCCAGAGGGCAAAAGAAGCCGATGTATCCCTAGAGGTATAGTTACTGAACTCTGGTACTCTGGAAGAATTGCTGAACCGTCCCCTAGTTCCAACAGGAAAAGGATAGTGTGGGGAAATTCTTTACCAAAGAATTTCATGGATATAATTTTCTATTTTGTCTTTTAAAATTATCTCCCTGTAAATGTGGTGTGTGTGTGTGTGTGTGTGTGTGTGTGTGTGTATGTGTGCATGTGGGCATACTGTTATATGTGTCCATGTGTGTACATGTATGTAGAGGCCAGAAGTGGACATCTGGTGTCTTTTTGTTTTAATGTTTTGTATCTTTACTTTTGAGACAGGGTCTGTCGAGGAACCTGAAGCTCATGGTTCAGCTAGGCTGCCTAGCCAATGAGTGTCAGGGACTCCCCAAGACCAGGATTATAGATAAGAGCCATCATGTCTGCCTTCTGCATGTGCATTCGTGTGGATGTGATTTTGAGTCCTTGTGCATATGTGGAAGGCTCTTTTCTTAGCAAGCAATAACCTAGCTCCAATTTTCGGCTTTAGGCATCTCTTGTCAGACTATTATAAACAAGAAGTTATCTTGTCCATGTGGAGGTGGACTGTCAGCCTCTGATGATGTCAGCATTCTAGGATTCTGATTCCCCCACAATGAAGTGGGGGTTCATCAGACACCCCATCTTTGCACTGAGTCCCCCTGCTTAAGCACGATGATCTTCTCTGTAACTCCAAAACTACTCAGAGCAAAGAGAGAAAAAGTTATCCTCAAAATTAACATGGTCCCAGCCTCACAGCTTCTCAGATCCTATTGTGCACGTGCTTTCTTGAGGAGTGTTACTACAAACATACTTCCTTGGACCTCAAGGCTGAGGATCTCATTCAGTAGTTTATGATGCTGTTCTTGCACCTGTGCACTTAACCTCCTTTCTAGATGGTGCTGATGGGCAAGACACCTTCAGAATCCCTACCCCAAATGTGGCATTGCTAACGTGTAAAGCTCTTTCTTAGTCTTTACACAGACAGTGAGGAAGCATCTGTCTCCTTCTCTGTCGGGTCGTTTGTGGAAAATCAATTTTGTAAACCAGGACAGGATTTACCTTTTCCCAGTAATAACAGTAGTTTTTTTTTTTTCTTTTTTGTTTTGTTGTTGTTGTTTTTATTTTTTGAGGGGGTATTTTATTTTATTTTTTAACTGTTATCCTTAAAATCTCCCCAGCTGAGCTAAAAGTCTAACAGGTCTCTAGGTCTATAAATGTTTCTGCAACTGCATTGTAGTGTCTGCATGCACTTTAGATTTTTTTTAATTACTAATATTTTTGAGTCAGGGTTTCACTATCTAGCCCGGGCTGTCCTGGAACTCACTCTGTAGGACAGGGTAGCCTCACAGTCAGAGATCCACCTGCCTCTGCTTTGGGAGTGCTGAGATTAAAGGTGTGTACACCATCACCCTGCTCTCTGCATGTACATTTGATACAGGGCAGCACGGTGCATTTTTCTTAGTCTGAAGCAGAGTCGTGCAGATAGGAACATCTTTTACTAGCTCTGGAGAAAGATACCACCATCTGAAATAGCTCCCCAGCTCATCTCTTCTCACCTGGAATGTTTCTCATTCAGATCCATGAACGCACAAGAAAGTTTGCCTTTAATCATTCCTCCTGCTGTCTGCACCCACAATGCAGCCCCACCCCCTTTTTTACAATTATCTTTACTAGAAATCCTCTCAATAATGTTAAAGCACACATAGCAATTTGCCCACCTTCCATTCTAGGATTGCTTTTACTAGATTAGTTTGTTCCAAAGCAGAAAGGGAAACCCCGAAATGGTGCACATATTGGAATCATTCTGAAAATACTTGAGTTTGCATCAAACCATAGCAAGCAAGGCTGCATGAAAGTCCTGGAAACCTGGGAAAGCTCTGGTCAATTATGTATGGAGAAACAACCTGTTCTTCCTCTCTCTGAACTGGGAAGGGCAGCTGTATTTGACATGAGCAGCTAGCCATGGGTTGGAAAAGCTTTCTGGAAGTGAAGATCAACAGACCACTATCTGGTTGGTGATTGGGAGTCATGGGTTGGAAAAGCTTTCTGGAAGTGAAGATCAACAGACCACTATCTGGTTGGTGATTGGAAGCCCATCAGTCATCACAGCCACAAGTCAGGCTGCTTTCAGACTCAGTTGCCCCATAAGAACTGTCTTCTAACAGGTACAGAGAAGGATCTTGAAATAGGAAAAATAATGACAACTAAAAGCAAAATTCTGAAGCCACAACAGAAAGCAAATCCTCAACAGATGGGGACTTGCCTGACTAGGGATGCCATCCCCATGCTCTGCTCAGTCAGCAAGGTAGACAGAAAGCTTAACTCTGTCCAGAGTCAGAGACAATGCAGGGACAGGAGGGCAGAAGAGGAAGTTGATCGCCACCCTCCTGAGTGCCCTGAAAACAGCAGAGCCGGAGGATAAAGAGTTTCTGCCCAGCGGGGAGAATCCATGGTTGTTATTGGGTTTTGTACACTGACTTCTGCTTTCATCCCAGGATTTCAAAGCGCCTTCCAGAGGTTAATTAGTGTAAGCAATTCCTGCCTGTCAACTGTTCACACCTAATCAACGGCTAATGTATACCACCCAAAGGGGTCTGATCAATAATTCCTCTGCATGCTCTCCTTCCCTTTCCCTTCTCCCAGTTCTGCTTTTTATTTCAAGATCTCTGCACCCTGTCTCTCACAATATCTGCCATTCTTCTTACCATTTTTCTTCTCTTCCCTTATTCAAGGTCTCTTTTCTTTCTCATTCACCTGAAATGAGCTGGTTGAATTTACAGACCAAGGGTCTTGAAACTGATGGATCCAGAAGCCCCAGGCTTTGACAAGGAAAGACCCACAGGAAGATGAGTTCATGGTCATGAATTCCATTTCTACTGTTAAATGGTTGCTTGCTAGTAATTTGTGACTCCTATACACTGGGCAGATAAACCATTGCCACTGTGCTACTCAGGTCTTTCCTTAAAATGCTAAAAAAAAAAAAAAGTCATCTTTCTCTGAGTCATGAATGTTTTCAAGCCCCTCTCATGCCCTTCATAAAGGCAAAGCATTACTCTGTCACGATAAATCACTTAGTATAGGCCTCATCTATCTGCCATACTCTCTGAGGCTCTCATGTCTGTGCCAATGCAGACATTGTTAATAGAGCAGAGTGAGCATAGCATTTAAACCCCTTTCAACCACTCAGATTAAAACTTTCGCCCAAAAGATACATGAACCACCTTTATCATGCTATGGGTGATATGATCCTTTCCTATATCATGGCTCCCCATGCTCACAGCCCATCCTTTTTGTTTCTAAGATCTATCTTTTTAATTCTGCTAGAGTTGATTATAGTATATAGTATACCTTAACAAAGTGTTTACAAAATAATAAGAACGGGTGCTGATTTGCTTACTAATCTAAACTAAGAACTAAAATATTACTATTGACATGGATTTATGGGAAAATGTCTCCTCATTCTAGATCAACTATTATCCTCAACCATCAATTCTTAACTATTTTGAGTTTTGTATTTAATGATCTCCTGATGTCACATATACACATAAACATACATGTATTTTTGATATATATGTATTTGTGCGATATATATGTATATTTGTGCCTATGTGTGTGTACTATCCCATCAGTATACACAGATAAGCTCAGACAATGCATCATGTATGTGCATATGTGTGTGCATAGAAAGGTAGATAATTATATATAGCTGTTGTATAAGTTTATTACACAAGTACACACATACATATATAATTGTAATAGTTTTACTCTGTATTTGAACTTGTGGAAACGAGTCATACTCTCTCATATACATCAATGGTTTATAGACTTGTACTGGAGTACATAAAGTATTACATTACTGTACATTTTATTCTAGAGTTTGTATTCTTAGGCTTTTCTCAGACAGTGCCATTGGCCTGTTCTTCACAAGTGGGCTGGGCTGGCTTGCCAGTGTGCTCAGGACCCACCCATCACCACCTCCAGCATTGGGATTACATGTACCACCGTACCCATTTTTTTATGCGGGTCCTAGATATCAAACTTGGGTCCCAATGCTCATAAGGCAAGCACTTCACCAACTGTAGCATTCTCCTACTGTTTGTAAATCTTTTCTCATATAAAATTAACCTAAGGCAAAGTTGTGCTGTTACTACTTTTATTTATTTTTTTATTTCAGTTTATTTATCTAGGGTGCCCCTCCCTCCTCTCCTCCCAGCCTTCCTTTCCTTCCCTTTTCCCTCTCCCTTTCACCCCAGAAAAGGGGAGTCCCCTTCTCCACACCCCCATCAAGAATATAACTGTCAGATTTGTTAGTAGCACTTTCACTAGCAGGCACCATTCACACTGCTCGGTGGCGAAGACTCTCTCATTGGTCTGGGCTTTGTAAATTAAGCTATTCTGGTTGGCTAGAGAGGTCCTTGGATCCATCTGTTTCTACCTCCCCAGTGCTGGCATGAGGGGGATGGGCCACCACAACCAGGATGGAGCTCATATCCTCCTGTTTATTCAGCAGGTACTTTTCTCTTAATCGCCCCCCCCCCAATTTGGATATTTTTCTCCAGTCTCATAAATTGAAAAAGACTGGAAAACAGGAAAAATATATTTATGAATTTCATATGTTTCTCCTTTCTCCCCCAAATGACCAAGCTGGCTTCAAATTTACTATGTAGCCAAAGATGACCTTGTATTTCTAATACTTCAGATTCCCACTCCCAAGGGCTGAGATTACAGCCCAGATTCTGCAACCCAGGGTTCTAAGAAAGCACTCCACTAACTGAATTTAAGTAAAATTAGATGCATTTGTACTTTTAATTTTATTCATAGTAAAGATAGCATGTATATTAAGCCTTGCAGCTAATAAAATGATACTGGGACTCACACAATATATCTATTGCCCATCAGTTTAGAAGCTCCTCCTGGCCACTATTTAAACGTTAGGTCTTGCTTTATGAGTACTATCTAGGGACAATTAATGTTTATATTTATATACACATTTACCATTTTATCCAATTCTTATTATGTCTTTGCAAACAGTCTTGAGAATTATTATTTTTTTCTTTAAAATGCAATGTTTTCCACTTTCTTTTTGGTAGTGTTAATTCATGTCTCTGTTTTTGAAATTGACTTTATTTTATATTCAGTAGTGACTGGAGCAAATGCAAACATACACTCAAATTCTAAAGGCAAGAAGCAGGGCCCAGCTTGATATTTAAACAAGAGAATATGGTATGATAAAAATAACACAAGTTTAAATAAGAAGACAAGGGTAAGGTGCAATTTCTTCTTTTGGTCTTGGATGAATTATTCAGTAATATTCATTAATTTATGTGTGAAATAAACATATGGTGTATATCTGCTAATTGCTTGGCTCTGTCCTAGGTGTTCATGATTAAAAACATAAGGCATGGTTTCTGGCTTCAGTGAGCTCAGTCTATAAGGGGATTCAGAAACATTAATCAGACATTAAAGAGATATCAAGTAGGAAGAACATCTACACAGAGTTGTAGGAAGATATCCCGGGTTTAAGATGGAAAACATGAACAGCTGACTCCTTAGAGACTGTGTGAGGGGGATGGAAAAATGTATTCCTAGACGGGGGGGGGGGGTGGAGGGAGGGAGGAAGGAAAAGAAAAACAAGTATGGAAGAAAAGTATCAATGATCAAAACTGGAGTAGCATATTCAATCAACTAGCAACACGAGGTGAGCCATACTTGGAGGTGAGACCCTAGCTGTCAGAGACAAGCTGGAGGTTTGAGGGTGGACTGCACCAGGAAGGGCCATAGCTGCTGTGCTCAAGTATTTGGACTTTATCGTGCAGGTCATGAAAGCTCATTAAGAAGGGGAGATGCTAATGACAAGGTCATGTTTATGTTTCAGATGGTTGAGGTCAGTGAGTGTGAAGAGGCCAGATGGGGGCTGGGAAGAAAATGCTTTGTATCCCAACTGGCTCTGAGACCATTCTATAGTCCAAGCAAGAGCTAGAATATACTTTAAAGGATACTATACCAAATAAGAAATGCTGTAAGGGGAATGGGTCAGAAACCTTAGTGAAGTGTTTGGCATGCAAGTATAAGGACTTTAGTTCAGCCTGTAGAACCCACACTGAAAAGCATGCCTGTGATTCCAGTGTGGGGAGGTAAAGACAGGGAAACCCTAATCAGCAAGTTATAAACCAGGGAGAGACCTTGTCTCAAAGTGGCCCCTGAGAAAAGACCCCAGAGGTTGTGAATGACCTCTGGCCACACATGCCCACATAAAATAAAGAAAGGAAAATAAATGTGTTATGAGAAAAAAAAATCTTTGAAGACACAAGTGCCAAATCTCTCTCTCTCTCTCTCTCTCTCTCTCTCTCTCTATATATATATATATATATATATATATATATATCAACCCTTTAAATATCAGACTAACCTAAAAGCTTTACTCTCCATCTAAAATTACTTTCTGTAGTACTATCAAGGAATAAAACTTGGGGTTCTTTCACACTAAAAAGAAGTGTTCCCTATGTTGCTTGGGTGTTCTCTGCTGAGTAAGCATTGTTTCTGGAAAAAAATATTTATCCAAGTTCACCCATGGGAATGTTTTTGGTTTTGATTTTGTCAGAGCTAGCCATGCTCACCCCCACCCCCCTCCACCTTCATAAAACCAGGAAGGTATAACAAAAATAAATATTTTGATACTGGTTTTATCAAGCCATTCTCCAAGCAAGTATTTATCCATTTAAATACTCTGATAAAAGTTATTCTAATAATTTGTGAATATTGGAACCTTACAGGGTATCTCATAAGACATTACACAAAACACTAATTATCCAATATTCCCGCCAGCAGGTTCATTTATATTAATTAAGTTAACACTGAAAACTTCATACATCATTGATCGAGAGTCACAGCATGTGACACTAACAGGCAGGACAACTTCACTTTGTAGCAAATATCAAGTCTGCATGACCCTCATCCCTGGAGATCAGTTATCACTTTTTCCTAATAATCAACTCCTTTAACCAACAGCTTGGGAATCTACGCTCTTCAGCTTTGCCTCTGTTTGACACCTTTACATAGAACCTGACTTGGAGATGGCACTTCCCCAGTTCACTGAATGCTGAATAGCCGCAATCCTGGCTTCACAGTGAAAACTCACTCACCCTCAGCCCTGCAGCTTTGCCCAGGATCATGTAACTGCTGACCAAAGCTTGCTGTTTGACTAGGCTTCACTTCTGAAGCCATCACGACCTCAAAGAGCTCTGGTCATTGTTAAACGTGGAGCCAGCTCTGAGCGCAGCAGGTGGAAGGGGCTAAGACAATAGTTCTCTAAGTGGGCTGTGACCCCCTTTGGGAGTCAAATGACCCTTTCACAGGGGTCGCATGCCAGGTAGCCTCCATATCAGATGTTTATCTTACGATTCATGTAACAGTAGCAAAATCAAAGTTATGAAGTAGCAACAAAAATAAATTTATGGTTGGGGGTCAACACGGGGAACTGTTTTAAAGGCTCACAGCATTAGGAAGGTTGAGAACCACTGGGCTAAGAAACGGTTATAGCCAAACCCCCAGCCCTCCCCCCCCCAAGGAACTGCAGTTCTCACTCTTTGGTGTAAGTGATTTAAGAGTTGTCTAATGTCTCTTTCTGAAGCTTTCACATTGGAAAGCGGCATTGAGAGGATTGCCTAAACTAATCTTTAACTTTACTGAAAGGGAAAATTGCTGACATTAATAAGATCCAAAGGGGGCTCCAGGGATGGATCATTACGCCTGGCTCCTTCTTTTTCCGTAAAATTCTTGTAAAGCGAGAATACCAAGTACCCAGGATGAATTCAAAGTCAAAGATGCCAAGACCCGTGGCCAGGAAAGGGAAAGCATGAAGGTCACATCCAGCCCAGTCACTGTGGAGGCAGCACCTGGATTTGCTTCAGACACATGTTTCCGAGAATTATTCGCACAGTAACACTGTTTTGAAATAACTAATTTTAATCTAGCACTGTCTTTGTATCGGGCATGTGGCTGAAATACCTGAATTTCATATACTGTCTTCACAGGGGGAAAAAAAAGTGAGATAGATCCCCTACCTATAGACAGGCTGACCAATACTCACAGGGGACAAATGATTCCTCTGTGGTTATCTAGTCCATGATTACAATGAGATTTTATTTCGTATTTCCATCGTTATAGAACCCATGCATTTCACTACCACGTGTGCCATCCCAGAATGCAATAGGTCCTCTTCCTTGCACTGAGCATCCCGAGAACACTCACACACACGCACCAGCCCTTGGGCACCGTTTCCTGGGTCTCCAGCTTCTGAGGACTCCAGCTGATGTTCACTTATTCCTGTTCCACTTTTTTCTCCAAACAGAATTTTCGGCAGCCGCATCGTAAAACACTGCAAACGAGCTGTCTGATTCAGAGTCCCACTTCATCCCCATCGCTCTCGGGGAATTTGCCTCTGAACCCAGCCAGCCACTATGAAGCCTGACTCTTCCCGTTTCCAGACTCCATCTAAAGCACCCTCGCTGATTCCCTTCATATCAAAGGCTCCAAGCGTTTTCTCCCAACCAGCCTTTACCAATTTGACCCACTCTCTGAGAGTCCCAGGGCCTCCCCTTCCCTTCATTTCTAGGCCAGCCCTTCTTGCAGCACCCGGCTGCCTTCTCTTCTCTAAGGTCCCCACATTCCACATTCCCATTCCAGCTCAGCCTCTCTCCAGGCCTCCCCACCTAACCCTCCCTCACACCCAGGCTAGAGCTAAGCACTCCACCTAATGGACCTTCTTACTCAGCCTCAATATTTGCTTTCCGATACATTGGATTTATAGAGTGTTTGCCTGAATTAAAATGAGAAATTTTAGAGCAAACTGAGGCTTCTCGGCTGCTAAGCTCCATCATGTACTTTAAATAAGAAGAAGGGGGGAGTGTGTGTGGAGAGCTGCCTGATGCACCCATCCAGCCCTGAATTACCGTTTTGTTCCAAGCTGCTCACCTTCCAACCCAGCTGGTGCCTCCCCTGCCCTGCTCACTTCCCCCCAGCTAAGTTAACAAAGCAGTTACTGCTCATCTGCAGGGTGCTTCTAATCGACTCCCATGAAATAATATTTGCTTTCCATGCCTACTTTGAATCCCACTCACTTTGTTAAATGATTGCCTCTGGCTGCCTCCGCTGGCTAATCTAATAGTTTCTAGTTTGTACAAGCAAAGCGTTTTCAACCATCTATATAAATAACTTAAGCAGGAGAGGGCACTTGAGCAGCCCCAACACAGGGCTATAGGACATGACAGGTCCCCAAATGACACCTTGACCGAGCTCCTGGAGGGTCACCTCCCACTGAGTGGACCATTAGTCATATTGAGCCAAGCTGAAGTGACACCCTGTCTTCTAATGGTGTGTGTTTGTGTGTGTTCATATTTGTGGGCTGTGTGTGTGCTGGGTGTGAGTGTGTGCTTGCAGTGTGTGTGTGAGTGTGTGTGTCTGGGTTCTGCCATATGGAGGAAAATGGTTTCAGTGCCTGTGTGTTCTGTGAGTCTCCACGTTCTCTGGGTCCATAGTAGCAAAGGAGACTCCTGTAAAGCAGAGATAAGGAGGCTAAATCAAGGTATGACCATTTTTCTATGAAAAAGTTAAATCGATAAGCTTTAATTTTTTAATTAAATACATATATCATTAACACTTACAATATAAGCTACTTTCAGGTCACAGCTAATATGCTAAGTGTGTGTTCAGTGTTGCTAAACTAATATATGCAACATAGTTTTTTTTTTTTTCCTTTCTGAAAAATGGAAGTTTTAACAATTAAACAACAGCTACTTACTCCTCCTGACCCTGCCCTTTGGTCAGAACCATTCTACTCTCTCTCTATAATTTTATTTTGATAACTTTGGGCACCTCATATAAAAGGAAGCATGGAGTCAGTGTTTGCAGAGCTACCATGCTTTAGGGCAGTGTCCTCCAGGTTCATCAGTTTGTTGTTACACTGGTAGGCTTCTCTCTCTCTATTTTAATATTTGTATTTTCTCTTCTTCTTCTTTTTCTATTTCTTCTTCTTCTTCTTCTTCTTCTTCTTCTTCTTCTTCTTCTTTCTCCTTCTTCTCCTCTTCCTCCTCCTTTTTCTTCTGGACAATTAATATCCCATTGTACCTTTTCATCCATCCGTTAACTAAGTATCCTTACTGCTGTTATCCACAAGGCTATGGACATGTTTCTTTGAGCCCCCCTTCTGTGGTCTGACTATGAAATTCTGTGCCCCTTGGTGGGCTGGTGGTGCTTTTTTGAGAACTGTGGAAACCGGAACATCATGCTTTGGTGGAGAATGTAAGCAAAGTCAGTGGAGGCCCCAGGGGTGGGGACAATTATCCATTCTGTTTCTGGAACCTGATCCCTGATTCCTGATTCATCAAAATGTGGGAAACCGCCATCTTCTCCTCCCACTCCTATGAACATTGCTATGCCATCTCTGCCACGGTGGGCTGAAACTGTGAGCCCACATAAACTTTTCTTCTCTTTAAGTTGTTGTCAGGCATTCTGTCACAGTGATGAGAGAAGCAATGAACATACTCTGCTTCCAGTTGTTTCAGAGATGTACTTCAAAGCAGTATTTCTGGATCATGTGATTTTTTTTTTTTTCCAGGAACCACTATATGGCTTCCATAGCAGCTGGATCATTTCACTAACAATACACAAAGATTCCAATTACTCCATAATCTCAGAAAGTTTTGCTTTTACTCTTTTTTTTTATAGTACTCACAGTAACAAATATGTCTTTTTTTTTCTTTTTTTCTTGTAAGTTTATTTGAGAGGAAATACAATACAAAAACATCAAAATCAGGTTAGGATGAGGATACAGTTCTGATGAAGAGAGAGGTCATTTCCACCCTTGAGTCGAGTCATTTTTCTAAACTAAATTGGCCAACTTTGGACTTGAGCAGACCATGGGTAGACGATCACCTGTCTGTTGGGCCCTGGAGCTGAAAGGAATAGCGGACACACCAGAAGCTCTCTCCTGTTGACAGCCACTTGCAAATGAGAAACCATTTTCACCAAGGGAACCTCACTGGCGAGACAAACCACTCTTAAGGGCAGCCTCTCCCCTCCCTTACCCCTAGCAGTAGGTAGCCAACCCAAAACAAATTTAACAGCATCTTTGGAAGTTCTTTGTCTCATAATGTTAACTTGGGATGTTTTTCTTTTGTTTTGTTGTTTTTGTTTTGTATCTTGCAGGTCCTTTGTGTATGTGTATATAGGTGTGGGGGTGTATTTTATGTATGTACATATATTATGAATATATACATTATACACATGCATACAAACATACACACACACACACACACACACACATATAAACTTCTGGTTTGGGGTTTTTAAGGGATTCTCTGGCATGTGATCCTGTGTGTCTCTGCATTTATATGCATTTCTTGTGCTTCTTCTTTGGATCATTTTCTTATTTGGTTATTCTTTTATATTGCAGCTTGTTTTTTTTATTTATCTTATTTCATTATCATTCCTTAGATGCCTGTTGGTTTTCTAATGAGACACAGAAAGGGTGTGGATTTGGATGGGAGGGGAGGTGAAGAGGAACTGAGAAAAATAAGGAAAAAGGAAACCATAATCATAATATATTATATAGGGGAAAATATATAGTCAAAAAACACCCATAGACCACTTGTTTTGACTTTTATACTCTCTGTGGAAATCTTTACAACATCAGAACAAATACTGCTACAAAGACCCCCTCCCCAAGCCTAAATAACAAATGGTCCTTTACAGGAGAAATTTACCATTTTGTTCTAAAATAGGATCATGTCAAAGATGCCTTTGTAAGCATACCAGTTGCCTGCTACCAGACAACTAGGATCCAAAGTAAGGAAGACAGAGCTCTCTAACTTGCTCGTGTGCGGCAGTGTGGGGTAAGTGTGGGGCCTCCGTCTGCCCTGTTGAGGATGGGAGGAGGCACACTCTGAGTTCTTGGAAAGCTTAAGGGAGAGAATCAGCCTTGTGTTTGGAGGCTTGGGCTGGGCTGGACAGAGTATCCAAAGAGTTCTTTCCAGCAGTAGTGGTGCTGGAAAGGTTAGGCACACAGGGGCACTGGGTCCCAGTACAGGACTAATGTGCACAGCTTAGTAAGAGTGACTGTGCAAGGTGGAGCAGAGAAGCCCAGAGTCAGATTGCTGGGCAGCAAACGCTTCAGCATGGGAGAGCTGGCACCAGCCTTTCAGGTGAGCATCTTGGAAGCTCTTGTGCCCAGTGAGATATATATATATATACATGTATACATATATACATATATATATGTATATATATATATACATATATATATATGTTCCTATCTCAATCCCCACCATCCTACTTTGTGAGAATCAAGGGAAAAGTGCTTTGAACTATTATAAATGAAACGATGAGCGACATAAGGCCCCTTCCCCTGCCTGGGGGTTAAGAAGGTCTTCACTTTTCCAAGCAGTTTAGACTGTCAGTTCTTGCTTCTACTGAATTAGTTTGCACTGTCATTCTCATCACCAAGACGCTTAATCCACTTTTTCACAAGGCGACATTTCTGGTGGTGTTCCCTACCACCCCCTTAATTTGGTCACTCTCCAATATGTTATGAGTCCAAAACAAGGACAGATGCGAATGCTAATAACATCACTATTAATATCATTAACAGTAACAGTAGCTGCCAGGATCTAAGAATTTTTGTGCTCTCAAAAAAACCTGGTGCTTCTTGTACTTCTTTAAGGAATAACTGAAAAACCACTGCAAATTGGAAGTCACCCAAGCAGGTTGTGTTTTCAAGGGGAGCATCGGCATGCCACACCTGGCAGGCTGCCTAGATCTCTTCCCTCCTCTTATGTTTCCCCAACCTGCTTCTTTGCCTCAGAAACTCCCAAGTTCAGCTAGCTTCACCTCTGAGAAGTACTGACTCATTTTTCTATCAAGGCCTCTTACAGCAGCTTGCCTGAGATTTCACCTTCCACTTCTAACCCTGGACCAGCCGAGTTATCTATGTTTAACCTTCCTCCAAAGGGAGTCTCAGGGTCGTCTGGGTGGTGGTAAGCATTTCTCTCAGCTTTTTAAAAACAATAATGAAAGGGGAGCTTTAGGAATGAACATTTTCTAGGGTGTGTAACACGCATTCGAGGCTTTAAATTTTTTTTTCATGATCTGCACGGCTCTCGATAGAAAGCAAGCGCTCCGCATCTAACAAATGGAGGGCAGACTAGGAGCATGAGCAGAAGCCAATAGATATTGACTGAGCCTTCCACTGAGTCCCAAGTGAAGCGGGGTTTGCCTGATCTATCTTAAACCCAGTGATGTTGATACAGCTGTCCACATAGCATAGCTGGACAATATTGAGGGTCTCGGGATTAAGCAGGTTCCCCCAAGTTACACATTTAGTTAGTAACAGAATAAAGATTTAACCCTTCCCCTTCCCCTGTATCAAGCTGTTCGGGCTAGATATACAAGAAAGAAAAGGTTGCTTAAAGGCTTAAAAAGTGAGTCTTAATTTGCTGTGGCTGTCATTTGTGACCTTTCCGTTGCAAATACCAAGATGCCCTGTACTCTGTGTGACTCATGGTTCCGGGCACACTCACCCTACAGGAGTGTGTACATCAACTCTCCAATGAGACTTAATAACAATAATTTGCAATATAATTTTTTCTCCAATTTCCTCTCTAAAAATCAATATGTGGTTAGTGATGCTATTAATAGAGGGAAAGCAGATATTTCTCTCTATTATAAGAATTGATATTTGTAGCACTTATAAGAGAGGGGGTAGAGTGACTGTAATAAGCACCAAAAGCTTATTAAATGTGAACTTGGGATTTCAAAGGAGGAAAGGAGAACGAGGTAAAAAGCTGCCATTCGGGGATACAAAGCCCTGAATTCAAGTTCCTGAATCCAGTATCTTTTTTCACGTCCAAGGGTTGTTGTGACAAGTGTACAGGCTGAGACGTTAACAGCACATGGCCCAATGTCTGCTGGTGACAGGGAGATGTTATATTAGAGCAAGTCAAGGGGCAGAGGTATCTCCTCTATGGCAATTCCCTGCTGAAGTTTTCAGCCTGCCTCCTTTCTGCACTCTCCCCCTGTGCCTGCCTGCTTAAGTTTCACCCTGCATGACCAGGAACCAATTTCTGGCCTTGATCCTTCCTGGTTTGTTTTGCTTACTCTTAGCTCACTATAAGGTCTTAGGACAAGCAGTCAGTCTCTCCACCTTAATCGTCTTCCCTTTTCATACTTATTATGTCATTTCCAAATACATCCCAGAAATGATCTCATGTAAGTCCAGGCAAGGACAAACAGGGTCCTCCCAGAAAAACTAATTTAATGAAGAAGGTTCTGGTTCTAATAATCAGCCAAAGAGAAGCTTTCACAGCCTGGTCTTCATGGGATACACGACTCTCAGTGTGCCTTCAGCTATATTGCATCTACACCAATAACAGAAAATTGTGACAGACGGTATCCTCTTGATTTTGAGACATCGCTTGACCACACTTAGAGAAGGCTGCAAAGGTGTCAGAATGAGGTCAACCAACAACACCATTAATGGACGATTAGATCTTCAGGGATCACAGGCATGAAGAACAAGGTAAGAGCAGCAGCCACAAGTTTTGAGGGCTACTCTCCAGCCTAGGGTAGAGAAATTAATAAATAAAACAATAATATTGGCTTTAGAGGAGAAAAATATAGAGTTGAGACCACTGTTCTTTTTTTTCCTTTTGACAGTGAGAGAAAGCTGATTATCTACCTTCTTCTTAGCAATTTCTAATTTCATACCCTGAAAATCAGGAAAGAGTCACAGCAGCAGATTCAATGACACTAGAGCAGCCCAAATGGACCACCTGTCCTGGCCCATCCTCAAACAGATGGGTCTTCTAACTTAACATTATGCTCCCTGTTGGAATGAAGTATTGAGGTAAGTGCCTTTTTCTCCACTAGATCTTCTGTTTTGTATAAATGGGGGGAAGGAAAACAGAGAACATCACCAAGGTCATGCCTGTAGGAAGGCTGCATTTGCTGAACTCCTGGGTTAAGTGTGAAATAAGTTGGACTCTAGAAAACTACAAACTACTGTGAGGTTGATATTCCTCACAGCCCACACGGAATCTGCCCCAAATTCCTAGACCTCAGGAGGACCTCCTTACCCTATATTTTGATGTCCTAGGGCAAAGCAAGAGCATCAGATGTGGTGTCCTCAGTGGCAGGGAGGACCTGGGGATGAACATGGGTAAGGCAGATTATGAAGGAATACCTACAAGTGGTGTTCAAGGTGGATCAACACCCAAGAAGGGAGACACCACTGAGGAATCTGCATGCTGGCAAAAGTGATACCTAGACATAAAGTATCCTCTCCTCCACCCCCTAAATAAGTAACTTCAACAACATTGTACCCAACATTGTGTCCTCTTGTTTACTCCTAGGTGTTTGAGTAGAAGGTCTCAATAACAGACTGCTACTGGAAACAGACTAGAGAATGAAGCATTTTATTTTATTTTCATTAGCATATATTAATTATATATGATAATGAGTTTCATTTTTGACATTTTCATACATGAAAATGTTATTTGTACTAGTTTGACTGTTATCCTCTTTTGACTCCTCCTACTATTGATGACCTTTCCACTTCTTTACCAGTTACCAGCCTACTTTTATGTCATTTTGGTGTATGAGATCCAGTGAGTTTAAGTAGTATTATTTACAGGAATTGGTTAGTGTGTTACTTATAGAAGCATGGATATCTTTCCAGTGAGCCCTCCATATTTTGTTTTTCTTTGGAGGAACTGTCTTGGTGACTTAATCAGATAGTTATTGTTAAGAGACTCTTTTGATCTGCAGTTAACAGGGCAGAGAAGTAATATCATGAGTGGTGTCCTAGCTCTGTTTCTTGATGTAGTAATTGGAGTTTCATTGAAACTCCTTAGCTGCTGTAATATCTTCTCTGGCCTCTGTAAAAGGGCTTGCTGGAAAGACTAGGAACTCTACTCCACACAGAGTCAGCAGGACTCACGGCTTAGTGAGGGCTAAACTTAGGTTATGTGGAGGGAGGTTTGGGAAGGTTTGGTTGAGATAAGAACATAAAGCTGTAATCATTCTATGCACTGGAAGCTATGGTGGCAGGTGACTGGACAGTCCAGTAGATGCAAAGTCCCACAGCTCATAAAACATTCTTTCAAAATGAGTGTTAGCTAAGCAGAGTGTGCAGAGGAGCATTTGAGAAGAAACAGTCATCAAAGGATGACAGAACAGGCTCGTGCAATGACAAGAGCTTGCAGAAAGTGACGTTGTGGGGTACCAGGGACCTTGGAGGCACCAGAGAGATGAAGTTAGAGGTGGGAGCGTGAGCTGGGTGACTGAGGGCCTTGTATTCTAAAGAAAGGGTCCTAGGTGTTATTTGGAAGACAATAGTGCAACTGAGACCTTTAGCAGAAGACAGTGGAGAGTGCTCCATCTGTAAACGAATGGATTGCATCTGGAGGCCAGGGGACTATTTAGAAGAGTTTGCGTGGGCTGTAAGGTGGAAGGTGGAACCTGCAGAAACCAAGGGAGAAGCTCCGGTGTTGGGCAGAAGGGCTAGACAAGTGGGATTTGAAGAAGATACAGAAAAGATAAGGACAGAGGGTAGAGAGCCAAACATGAGCGGGAGTCAGTGGTGGTTGCCCAGAGCTCCAACTTCAGGAACAAAAGATAAAGCAGGGAAGATGGCTGCAGATCAAGATGGGACAACATGGAGCCACCATTGAAGTTCTAAGTTTTCCAACTTCAGTTTCTACCCTTTTTGGCCTCTAATGACCTCACACTCTGTTTAGAGTTACATCCTGGGTGAGGGACGTGAACATTTGTCACTTACATAATTGATACTGGTAAGGTGGAGAGAGGCATCAGCTTGGGACCATTCCAATTGTGATAAAAATATGAGAAGAGTCGCAGGAAGGGAGGAATCTTAGTGATAAAATCCTGTGCAGGGTTTCTGGATCTTCCAAAAATATTTGACCCAGAAGTCCCTCTACAGGGACCTTAGCCTGGGAATGATAAATAAGGAGCATGGAGGTCCCTAGATTTCCAAAATCACAGGAATGTCTGATGTGCAGCTTTCTGGAAGCTTGTGGGCTGTTAGGCATCTCTTCTCTGAAAATGGGGTGTGGCTCAAATCTCAGAAATTGGCTAATGGAAACAAGAACAGGGTGAAGAAAAATCCCTTACCACCAAATGAACATCATGGTCATGAGAATGTAAGTACAGCAGAAAAAGTTATACTATCCTCTAGGGTCCCCTAAAAGCTCCCAAAGCCATAGAACCCTGGTGAGAAAGAAGGAAAGTTGTGTGGTCCCTAAAAGTAAATGAGATTGAATGCTTTCACCTTCTTCCACACTAACACATGCAGATAAGCATGTCAATAGGGTAAAAGGCACCAAAGAATGGCAGAACAGGTTCAGGTTTTTTAGAAAGTGGACTGGTTGGATGATCTATGGCCTTAAATTGGCCCTGAATTTCATTTCTTGTCTGCAAACTAGGGGTGATAGTAATTACTCTTCCACAGGACAAAGTACCTATAAAATGATAATCAGTTCCTGACCTCCTCACCCTTCAAAATAGGTTGTCAGTGATTACTAACAACTCACAGTGGTGGAGAGATGGCGCCAGCATTAGGAGTATTTGCTGCTCTTGCAGAGGATCTGGGTTTGGTTCTTAGCACCCACGTGGTGGCTCACAACCATCGATAACTCTACTGTCAGGGTATCTGATGTCCTCTTCTGGTATCCAGGGGCACTGCATATACATGGCGCATTTACATACTTCCGCAAGTGGCACACTCATACACATAGGAATAAATAAAAACAGAGCAAAACAAGTGAAAGAGTCACCCTGCTTCATTTCTCCTTGGCATATTACCTTCACCAGAGGCTTCAGTCAGGCACGATCCTCTATACTCTCAGGCTTGCAGTTCTGCTGAAATGCCTAGACTCTCCACAGGCTCAGACTTGCCAAAAATATATATTAAAAAAAAATCCTCTTACACAGCATGCATGAGACACTGGGGATAATGAAATTAGCCATCCATTCATACATGCATACTTAGATGTGTATATCCATCCATTCATCATCCATCCATCCATCCACCCATCCATCCGTAATAATTTTAAATGACTATAACTTGAAACATGGTTAGATGCTGAAAATGCTAAAAAAAAAAAAGGGGGGGGTGGAGCTGAGGTCTTTAGGTTGGAGAGATAGAGTGGAGTTCCTGTTTCTGCTAATGCCCTCTGGCTATGTGATCTTGAGCAAGTCACTCTTTTAACAAAGGTTTTGCTCCCTCTGCAGATCAGATTCAGCAACAGCTACCACATAGGGCTACTGTGAAGAATAGGTGACTGTGAGTGGGCTGATCCCTTATGGATGCCCATGGCTAATAACCAGTGTCTTCATCAGCATCATCATCGGAAGCCTGCTCTTTGTTTTTTTTTCTGACAGTGGCTTCCATCCTACCACTGTGAGCATATTATCAGAAGAAGCTACACTAATACTCATTTCCCTGTTTCCCCAGTTTGATCCAGGCCGTTGTTTGTAAAACCTTCTCAGAAGGGTTTGGCTGGCCACCTATCAACCTGCTTTCCCTTTCAATCTTCACTGTACATATCATTTTATGGGATTATGTCCTATGCAGCTTGTTCTTACATACATGCCTATCATTTTGCCTCCTGCAGTTAAGGTACATGCCAAAAGAGAACAGTGACCATATCATTTATCCTTTGCTCCGGAACCCTGTGAAAATGCTCTTCTCATGTCTATGAGTATGGCTGGCATCAGAATTCATGCATGTTTGGTGAAAGAATGTGGTTCATGACATCACAGAGCCCTGAAAAAGCACAACCAACTCTGCTGAAACTAAACCTTAATGATAAAGAATTCATAAAGCAGGCAGCAGTCGATCAGGAAGGCTGACAGGGCTTTCCAACTAAAAGCATGAAAGAGCCTAGATAGAAAGCATCCTTGTGATTCTATCTTCTAAAACAAAGCAGGGTCAGGGATCGTGCTTGCAGCATCCCTAGCGGATGTGGGTGGACCCATAATGCTTGCTTTAGGAATGTGCAGAAAAGAAGCACCCCAATTTATGACCAAGTAGTCCTACTTAGCCACCAGGAGCTCAAAGCCTGCCCTCATTTGCATATAAATGCTCATAATGTTTAAATTATAGATTAATACCATTCTATACCCCTGTGCTTTCCTTGATAGAGGAACAATAGTGACTTACAAACATGAACCCCAACAACAAAAGCAGACAAACACATATTCTTTATTTCTTGCTTTTCTTAAATTCTCCTTCTTCCTCCACTAAGAGACAGAAAAAAAAAAAAAACAGTTTAAAATTTCAAGGAAGGACTCTAATTCCTACAGTTTATTTTAAAATATTATTGGGTCCTTTTCTTACTCTCTGGGGAACTTTGAATCTCTTTACCTTTTCATCACTAGCCTCATCATGTCTAACAAGGGTCACATAGAAGGTCACAGAGGTGTGTTCCAAGGAGGGAAGAGACTTCACCTAATGTGCTAACATGTCCCAAGCCTTCAAAATGGAAGCCGTTGTCATCATTGTATTGTTATCACTCTACTGGGTCATAGTCTGGGCCACACGTAACTTGAATGATGAAAGAAGAGAAATCTCAGGCATCACTGTGTTCAGAGAGGAAATGAGGGAAGCAGAGTTGGCTGCACCTACATACTGGACCTTGATGGTACTCATATTGACAGTCCATGCTTGTCATTATTGACTGTGGAAATAACCTGTCTTTCTCTGAAGAGCACACCTGTCCCCTGGATGTAGCTAATACATGACAAGAAAGACTTACCAGTGATAGAAAAAGCAGGAATCAATGGACAGGGATCTATTTGACTCTATTAAAGAAACTATGACAAGTTCTGTTTTGGATTCCAACTCATATGAAGTGTTTTGTAGAGAAGAGGGGGGAGTAGAGGTGGGTTTTTTTGTTTTGTTTTGTTTTGTTTTGTTTTGTTTTTTTTAAATAATGCCACTTACTGTTTCTCTTCCTGCAAATGTTTTCTGGATTTGTCTAGTTCTTTTTTTTTTCCCCATTTCCCTATGGAGCAAAACTTATTATTCCAATTTGAAGATGAGGAGCTGATGCTGTCCAGGCCTAGGGGACTTACTCACAGCCAATGAACAAGAGCCAAAGTTTCAAGCCAGCTTGCTTAGATTCTTTCATTTGGTAACATGGATCTTGTTTTGCATGGAGACCAAAGATGTGGGACTATGTGTGAGTTCTACACTGTGGTCACCTTTTGGCAGAAGCTATTTCATAAGATTCTAGAATTGTTTTTTGTTTTGTTTTGTTTTTTCTCATTAGATACATAACTTTTTGTGAATCTGAGGCCTGACAGCTCCATGGAATCAACATATTCAATATCTTACTTCTTTATTACCACAACCCTCTTAGGAAAGATCTGTTTCCTCTTTAGAAATCATTGCTTATCACCATAAGTCATCAGTGAGTCCAACCTTCACTCACCTCCCAGCATTCCACAAGCCACTGGGTCTTGTCTTCTCTGCATATCTAGATGTTTGATCTACCCCTGCTTCAACTCATCAAACACCCTAGGGCATATCTACAAAAAGCCCAACATTAGGGACTGGAAGAATGGCTTAGTAGGTAAAGTTTTTGTCACATAAGGATGGGGACCTAAGTTTGATTTTTGGTATATACATAAAAGCTGGGTAGAGCTCACACATCTTTAATCTCAGCACTTGAAAGTTAGAGATCAATGGATCCCCAGAGCCAGCCTAGCTGAATCAATAAGCTCCAGATTCAATGAGAGAAGCTTTCCCAACCTATAAGGTGGAGTGTAATGCAGGAGACATCTAATACCAACTGGTTCTAATCTCTGGCCTCCATGAACAGGTGCGCCCACATGCACATACACCTCTACACCATGAATACACACCCTTGACATTGTACACACAATACATAGACACAAATCACAGCATGATGCTCTAATCCTACCTCTTTCTCATAATAGTTTCAAGAAATTTCTAATGATTTCCAAGGTACATAATGCCTTTTCTTTCTCCTGTGTTCCTTTTTTTTTTCCCCCTCCCATTTAGGACAGATTCTTCTCTAAAATCTTCTCTGTTAACTAATCTTTCATTTCCAAAATCACGGCGACTCTTGTGTCTATGTCACCATCTTCTGCAGACATGTGCTTTGACTTGTGCTTCTTCATTGACCTCATGATTTGTCATCCAGCAACCTCATCGAGTAACATAAGCTTCTGATTTTTTTTGTTTCTTTCATTCTTTATTTGCTTTTTAATCATTCTTCTTAATCTCTTTAGCATTTACCCTGGAGATTTTATAGAGTAAGAATTATAATGCAGGTACTATTTTATGATATGTTAACATAAACATATCATAAACAAACTCCATGGAGCTGTGCAGTTTTCTAATTATTCTTTTAATTGCTGCATAATATTTCCTCCTGTTGATGCTCTATAATTACTTACACATTCAATTCGAGTCATTAAATTCAAAAAGCATTTGCCAAGCATATTCTAACATATATCAGGTACTATGCTAGAAGGCAGGTGCTCAAGCAGGGGGAAGACAAGGTGTCTACCTCCTAAGAGCTTGCATTCTAGTTTATGTGATCTCATGCAAGAGGTGCTATAATTAGACAAGTGTCATCAATAGAAAACAGTCCATGAGAAAGAATTTTATTTTCCCTGAAGAGGTTAGCAAAAGTAGAAGCGCATGGCACAATCTGTTCATGGTAAAAATAAAAATAAAAAAAATTAAAAAGAAAGAACCTAAGACAAAAGGGAAATAAAAATGACGAGGTCCTCATAGTTTGTAAGGCACAGAGCGGGCATATTTTAACCCAATGATCTGACTGTAAGTCCTATTGCCAATTCTTTTTATTTTTTTTAATTTTCTTCGAAAGTATTTTCTTTTTAAAATTTTTATATATTCATTTATTACAATTTATTCACTTTGTAACCCTGCTGCAGCCTTCTCCCTCTCCTCCCAAACAGATCCATACTCCCTCTTCTTCCCCTGTGTCCTTTCCCTAGTCCTCTGATAGATGAGGTCCTCCACCCATTCTATCTGCCTCTAGCTTATCAGGTCTTATCAACACTGGCTACATGATCTTCCTCTGTGGTCTGGCAAGGCTGCTCCCTGCCAGGGGAAGATGAACAAAGAGCTAGCCGGTGAGTTCATGTCAGAGACAGCCCCTGTATCGCTTACTAGGGAACTCACTTGGAAACTGAGCAGTCTATGGGCTTCATCTGAACAGGGAGTCTAGGTCCTCTCCATGCATTGTCCTTGGTTGGAGAATTGGTCTCTGCAGACACCCCTAGGACCAGGTTTTTTGGCTATGTTGTGCTCCTGGTGGAGAACCTGTCCTCTCCAGGTTTTTCTATCTCCCTCTTCTTCCATAAGGTTTCCTACACTCTGCCCAAAGTTTGCCTATGAGTCTCAGTATCTCCTTCAATACCAGACACACCAAATCTATTCAAAGAAAAAGTGGGGAAGAGGCTTTACCTCATTGCCACAGGAGACAACTTCCAGAACACAACACCAATAGCACAGGCTCTAAGATCAACAATTAAAAAATGGGACCTCATGAAACCAAAAAGCTTCTGTAAATAAAGGGCACTGTCCAGAACAAAATGACAGCCCACAGACTGGGAAAAGATCTTCAACAACTTTACATCTGAAAAAGGGCTAATATCCAGAATATATAAAGAACTGAAGAAGTTAAATGCCAACAAACCAAGTAATCCAATTTTAAAATGGTGTACAGAAACAGAATGCAGGGAATCTTATGAAAGAAGGGGGAGATAGTAAGACCTGGAGAGGACAGGAGCTGCACAAGGAGAGCAACAGAACCAAAATATCTGGGCACAGGAGTCTTTTCTGAGAATGATACTCCAACCAAGGACCATTTATGGATATGACCTAGAACCCCTGCTCACATGTAGCCCATGGCAGCTCAGTCTCCAAGTGGGTTTCCTAGTAAGGTAAACAGGGACTGTCTCTGACATGAACTTAGTGTCTAGCCCTTTGATCACCTCCCCCTGAGGGGGCGGGGCAGCCTTGCCAGGCCACAGAGAAAGACAATACAGCAAGTCCTGATGAAATATGATAAGCTAGGATCAGATGGAAGGCCAGGAGGACTTCCTTTATCAGTGGACTCGGAGAGGGCCATGGGAGGAGATGAGGGAGGGTAGGATTGGGAGGGAATGAGGGAGGGAGCTACAGCTGGGATACAAAGTGAATAAACTGGAATTAATATAAAAAATAAAAATTTAATAAAAAAAGAAAAAAAAAGAAATTCTCAACATCCTTAGCTATCAGGGAAATGCAAATCAAAACAACCCTGAGATTTTACCTTACACCCATCAGAATGGCGAAGATCAGAAACTCAAGTGGCAACACATGCTGGAGAGGGTGTGGAGAAAGAGGAACCCTCCTCCATTGCTGGTGGGAATGTAAACTTGTACAACCACTTTGGAAATCAATCTGGCTCTTCTCAGAAAATTAGGAATAGTGCTACCTAAAGATTCAGCTATACCACTCTTAGACATAAATCCAAAAGATGCTCAAGTATACAACAAGGACATTTGCTCAACCATGTTCATAGCAGCTTTATTCATAATAGCCAGAAGTTGGAAAGCACCCAGGTGTCCCTCAGTTGAGGAATGGATACAGAAATTGTGGTACATTTACACAATGGAATACTACTCAACAATTAAAAACAAGGAAATCATGAAATTTACAGGCAAATGGTGGGGACTAGAAAAGATCATCCTGAGTGAGGTATCCCAGAAACAGAAAGACACACATGGTATATACTCACTCATAAGAGGATATTAGACCAATATGATAGGATAAGCATACAAAAATCTGTACACCTAAAAAAGCTAAGCAAGAAGGAAGACCCTGGATAAGATGCTCAATCCTCATTCAGATAGGCAAATGGAACAGACATTGGAAGAGGGAGAAAACAGGAAACAGGATAGGAGCTTACCCCAGAGGGACTCTGAAAGACTCTACCCTGAAGTATATCAAAGCAGAGGCTGAGATTCATAGCCAAACTTTTTGCAGAGTGCAGGGAATCTTATGAAAGAAGGGAGAGACAGAAAGATCTGGAGAGGACAGGACCTCCAAAAGGAGAGAAAAAAAAATCTGGGAACGGGATCCTATCAGTGGACTTGAGGAGGGGGATGGGAGGAGATAAGGGAAGGAGGATGGGATTGGGAGGGGTCTAGGGAGAAGGCTACACCTGGGATACAAAGTGAATAAACTGTAATTAATAAAACAATAATAATTTTTTAAATGGGGTACAGAGCTAAACAGAGAATTCTCAACAGAGGAATATCAAATGGCAGAGAAATACTTAAAGAAATGTTCAACATCTTTAGTCATTTGGGAAATGCAAATCAAAATGACCCTGAGATTTCACTTCACACCCATCGGAATGGCTAAGATCAAAAACTCAAGAGATAAGGCATGCTGCAGAGGATGTGGAGAAAGGAAACCCTCCTCCATTGCTGGTGGGAATTTAACCTTGTGCAAGCACTTCGCAAATCAATTTGGTGCTTTCTCAGAAAATTAAGGAATAGTACTACATTTAGATCCAGCTATACCACTCCTAGGCATATACCCCAAAGATGCCCCACCATTCAATAAGAACGTTTGTTCAACTATGTTCATACATTTGTAATAGCCAGAATCTGGAAGCAACCTAGGTGTTCCACAGTGGAGGAATGGATACAGAAATTATGGTAAATTTACACAGGAACACGGAAATCATGAAATTTGCGGGCAAGTGGTGGAACTAGAAAAGATTATCCTGAGTGAGGTAACCCAGAAGCAGAAAGACACACATGGTATATACTCACTTATAAGTGGATACTAGACATATAATATAGAATAAACATGCTAACATCTATAGTCCTAAGGAAGCTAAACAACAAGGAGGACCTTAGGGAAGATGCAAACAGGATAGACACCGGGAGTAGGAAAAGACAAGGAACAGGGCAGGAGCCGTCCACAGAGGACCTATTATTGCCAATTCTTTCTGCTACAGAACTCCTATTCATCCACTGGTGCCTGCTGGACATTGCTCATCTCAGCCCTTCTTACTGCAGCCCTCACACATTCATGAAGCTAAGAAATGCTGGTAAATTTTCTCCAACCCATGAGTTGTGCAAAGTTATGGGTTGTTCAGTTTTTTAGTTTCACAAAATAAGTTCACTAATGTGGTACGTTTCATCCTCTGTTCCCATTTTCTGTAAGAATTGCAATGTTACCAAGGAAACGGGATTGCAGAGCAAATCCCTGGTAAATATGAGTCTCTCAAAAGTTATTAAGTGAATAAATGATCAACCCAGGGCTAAATGCATGAGTTTATCTATGTGGAGAGTGAGAAAGAATTATAACAATGAAAGAGAGTGGTGAGTAATATTGTATTTGCAAGAAAAACAATTTTAAATTCATATTAGCGTCTTGGTGCCTCATCTGGGGTACTGCTGCCTGTGTAACCAGCAAAACCAAGTATATTGAGAGCTGTGAAATCAATCCCACTCCATGACTCACTATTTAATGTACAAAACTCATCCAAATGAAGGGAAACAACAGATATTGTATGCATCATTTTCCATATTAGTGAAAGTCTGGAAACAATCTAAAATGTCCACCAATAGGGAGTGGTTAAATAAATTACAGTATGTGAACTGGATGGAGTATTATGAAGTCATTAAAATGGTAATTAGAAAGATTATGTAGCCACATGGAAAAACATTTACTATATAATATTAAGTGGGAAAAAAGCTGAATACAAAATTGAGTCTAGGCCATCTCTGCAATTATGTAAAAATGTGTGCCCATGAATCAAGACACTAGGGAAAGAGCAAGCATGTGACCAGCTGCTCTAAACTAGGATGTTTTGCTTAAAAAAAAAAAAAGTCATTTAGCAATGTAAAGATTGTAAGAGCCAGAGGCCCATGATGGTAGCTGTGAGACTGTGTCTTCTAGACTTGTTAAGAATGCAACACCTATGAAACCTCAGCAACACTGTTACCTAAACAAGACCTGTATAATGATGGCACCTGTCAACATGCCAACATGGATGGAGGAAATTGCATAAGCCTATCCCCTATATGAAGAGCCATCAGCTGCTGAGGGGGGGGATTCGTTTTCTTTAGGGACAGCCCCCTGATAGGTCATTCAATTCCAAGTCGTCAGACCTGAACACATATAACTTGGAGCAACACTAAATGTATTCAGTGTAGACCCTGTGTGTGTGCACATACTGTGTGTGTGTGTGTGTGTGTGTGTGTGTGTGTTTGTGTGTGTGTGTAACAACAATAATTAAAGAGACCAGAAATCTGAGATGAAGTCAGGGGGATATGAAAGTAGTTGGAGGAGGGAGAGTGGAAATAATATGAATGTAAATTCAGTACTTGGTATTAAATTCTGAATTAAAAATAATAAGTTTTAAAAATAATTTTTGATTGTTATTTAAAAGCCCTAGGGGAAACACAAGACCTTCATGACCCCAGTTTCTCTGTCTAGCCATTGGGAGAAGGAGGCAGGGTCTCTAGCAGGAGTCAGAGGCACAATAAGGTGCTTAGGGCTGGGCTTTTGGTAGACCACACAAAGGGGTTAGGAGCAGAACAGAAACTCAGCAAACCATCACCAACCTTTCCTCTTGGTGTTTGTGGACAAAACTCTTAATGCCTGTTTTGGAATCGTTTGCTTTCTTGTATTTTCTGCTTCTTCACATAATAAGTATCATCTTTTATCTTTCAATAACTATTAAAAAAAAGGACATTTACTCAACTATGTTCATAGCACCTTTATTCATAATAGCCAGAATCTGGAAACAACTTAGATGTACCTCAGTTGAGGAATGGATACAGAAATTATGGTACACTTACACAATGGAAGACTACTCAACAATTAAAAACAAGGAAATCATGAAATTTACAGGCAAATGGAGGGAACTAGGAAAGATCATCCTGAGTGAGGTTATTCAGAAGGAGAAAGACACATATGGTGTATACTCATTTTACTCACTTATAAGCAGGTATTAGCCATATATTATAGGATAAACATACTAAAATCTACAGACCTAAAGAAGCTAAACAACAAGTTAGACTCTAGGGAGGACGCTTTATTCTCATTCAGAAGGGCAAACAGGATAAACACCAGAAGAGGTAGAAGAGAGAGAACAGGATGTGAGCCTAACACAGATGTCCTCTGAAAGACTGCACCCGACAGTGGATCTAAACAGATGGAGCAACTCACAGCCAAACTTTGAGCAGAGTGCAGGAAGTCTTATGAAAGAAGTGGGTTTAGGAACGGGGTGATAGAAGGCCCTGGAGGGGACAGGAGCTACACAAGGAGAACAACAAAGCCAAAATATCTGGCCCCAGGAAAGGAGAGGAGTTGCAAGCAGAGACTGATGTGTCAGCCAAGGACTATTCATAGAAAGGACTTAGAATCCCTGTTCAGATGTAGCCCACAGGCAGCTCAGTCTCCAAGTGAGATTCTAATAAAGGGAAGGGGCAGTCTTTGACACGAACTTGGTTGCCTGCTCTTTGATCAGTCACCTAGGCGGGGAGGCCTTACAAGGCCACAGAGGAAAAGGATCCAGGCAGCTCTGATGAGACTTGATAGGCTAGGGTCAGATAGTAAGGCAGGATGACTCTAAGGAAGGGGGTTGAGGGGAAAGAGAGAGAGAGGAAGAGTTGGACCAGGAAGAGATGAGGGAAAGGGCTACAATTAGGACACAAATAGAATAAATTGTAAAAAAATAATAATAAAATAAAAATTAGAGATTAAAAAAAGAAGATTCTGGGCAACTTGTCACCTGAGAATTTCATAATTAAAAATTAGAAGTTAACTAATATACATATATATATATATTTACAAAAGCAAACCTATACATATTATAATTTTTTTTAAAAACTAAGTTTACTAATATAATGCTAGCTAAATTAATAGCATATGCACACACACACACACACACACATAACATATGAGCTAAAAAGGAAATTTCTAATATCTAGAGTTGAGTAATGGGTGGACATAGATGCAGAATAACCTCTATTATGCAGTGTGTGTATATGCAAATGATCTAATGGCTCATAAGGGATCCATTTGTTGAGGTCACTAGGTACTTGATAGAGTAGAACATATGTAAAAATGATAATAATATTTGCTTACAAGAACAAGAAATTGGCCAAAGTGTAGCCCCTTCATCTTTTATTCTATATGTTTTTGCAGTGCTTGGGATTGAACCTTGGTCCTTATGAATGCTAGGCAAGTGATCTACTGTGGAGCTATATCCCCAGACCTTACTCCATTTTCTTTCTTTCTTTCTTTCTTTCTTTCTTTCTTTCTTTCTTTCTTTCTTTCTTTCTTTCTTTCTTTATTTGTAATGAGCACATAGTAGCTTTTAATGCTTTCAAGAAGTGTTGGAGTAGGACCTTAGAGTAAGGCTTCTGAGATATATTATGTAATATTCTATACTAAGATACTCACATCTCCAAAATACGTTTCAACCTATCTTACTATGAGAAGAAACCAAACCAGGACTTGACTATAAATCTGGAGCACATTTCAACCAGCACTATTGCCATTAATGGTAATAATAATAACAATAAATTTGACTACAATAAATATATTTAATTATAATAGCAAGTCAGTGAAATTAAAGGAAAAATATGTAAGTAAGTATTTGAGGAAATGAATAAAATAGATTTAATTTTGGAAGAGGAAATTTGTCAATCATTTTTATTTTAGCCAAGTCAGAATTTTTATTAACAACAACAAAACAAAACAAAACAAAACAAAAAACAAACAAAACAAAACAAAAACAGAGAGCTCATTTCCAAGAGGACGGGGCTCGTTCCTACTTGTAGTTTCTGGTTGGTTTCCTGCTCAATTGTGTTCCATTATAAGTGGCATTCAGTGGTCTTTGTGCTTTGAAATTTGTTCTTCTCAAGTCATGTTATCCTTCAATTTCTTTTAGTTCCTTGTACTTTGTGTTTCTTTGTTTTTAAGTCTATTGGTTTGGTTGCTTTGAATACAGCCTCTGGATATGGAAGGTGCAGACGAAGCACTGTGTACGGGAGCCAGAAGCAAAGGGATGAATGCAAAGACATGACAGTCAAGACCAGGGTTGTAGAACTGACCTTTCTGTTAGGCTGTATCAAGGCTTAAGCTTTCTCAGAGAATAGATGCTTCAGAAACCCAAATCCCTTTCCCCCCCAGTGAAGCTCAAGTTTTAGCAGAGAATGATGTAAAGAACACTTTGTAAGCCAATCAAAGGTGAAAATCATTTTCTTTCCTACATTGTGGTCAACTAGTTATTCTTCAGAGTCATATATGGGAAAGATCATATCACAAAACTAGACCTATCTATTTGCCTACTACATAAAAATAGACTATTACTGAAAATACCACACACTTTTGTCATAAGACATTGACAAATCAAGCTGGTATTGACCAGGGATATTTTCTCCCTGTTGGCTAGCTTTCATTACACAGGAAGACACTATATCTTGGAGGAAAGGGGTTTAGTCAACAACAGTCTTACCTAGCTATGAACCTTGTGATATATAGTAGTGACTGGAATAGCAAGACATGTCCAGGGATGTGTTGATGGCACAAGTGTTAGGGGTGTAACCAATCACCTTCTGATTTAAGACTTGATCTAAGGCAAAAACATATACCTGATACTATAAATCTAGTCATGAACCCATTTCTGGGGAGCTCTCAGGCCCCAGAGTTGAAATCTATTGTTATTATTATTTTGATAAATGAACATAGTATCAGACAGCTCTATAAATTTGTGTCTCTGTTATCGTAAATTAGTGTAGTTCTCAGCTCACATCAGAATTTTTTTCATGTAGTGGACAATGGCTAATGCTGAAACATGCTTGGTCAAATCTCAAGGAATAACTGTGGAGTGGTTCTCTACTGAAAGAATGTGGATTCAATCTCCCTTCACCTGAGAAGCAGGGATCCTTCCAAACGAAAAGATGGAAAGATCAGAAGAGCCAGAGGTCAGGGAGGACAGTGACAGTATCTTCTAGGCAGGGCAGTAGCACTGTACCCATGAATTCACAGCTGCTGCGGCTGCCTGCACAAGATCAAGACAGTTAATATTCTAGCTTGGCACGAGGAAGAGATCAAGAGCTCTCACCCCATAACTGATGAGCCATTGATAGCTAGAGGCTTCTATGTGTGGGTGGAGGAGTCAGTTTTCTTTAAGGGCTTGGCCCCTTGAATGTTGACCATGGTGCAGTGTATAACCCCATACCCAAGAGTTTGTGGGCAGGACAATTTGAACTGTAGATTATAAGAGAGAAAGAAAGAAAGAAAGAAAGAAAGAAAGAAAGAAAGAAAGAAAGAAAGAAAGGAAGGAAGGAAGGAAGGAAGGAAGGAAGGAAGGAAGGAAGGAAGGAAGGAAAGAAGAGAGGAAGAAAGAAAAGAAGTTAGAAGGCAGGTGGGGAGAGGAGGGTGAATCTAGGAGGAGTTAGAAGGAGTGGGGGTAAATATGATCAAAATACATTTTATGCATGTATAAAATCCTCAAAGAATTAATAAGTACATTATTTTTTTAACTAGAGCAAATTTAAGTTATTTGTTCTTCACTTCCTACTGATAATGACATGCCTCCTCAGCGCTGGGCCAGGGTATAGAATTAGAACACAGCTATGAATATAATGGTTCTTAATAAGGAGTGTTCACTATAATCAAAATAAGTCACTTTTAATATTCGCTGTGCTTTCTCCATAGATTTATTGACAAATGGTTCAGTTTATGGTGGTCGATGCCCTTTGGTACAGAGGTGGTACTTGGATCTACTTGGTAACAAATTCTCCATATTTCTGCATCTCTAATTTGAATTCAGACTTTATATGCCCATAAAAACACTAGCAGCTATGGAGTGAGTAGAACCTGCATAGGCATTTTGAGATACTACACTATCAAACACATAGCAACATGAAAAGTATAGCCTGTGATCAAAGAGCCAGCCTCAATTGTCTTAACAGTCATGGTGATGTGGTGCTATGTCATTTTCTGAAAACATAAAGTTAGTACACACCATCTACAATCACTGAGATTAAATCAGTACATGGAAGTGAAGATTCCAGGCCCAGAACTAAGTTTATGTAGGCTTTGTACAGTTTCCACTGATACCACATCCTCCAAGAATTCCCAGTGCATTGCAACTTCAGTTACAGTCTTAACACTAAGTGCTTGAAAGGTCCTAAAATCATCAACACAAAATCAAAACTGAGAAATAACTTTTTGCATTGAACCAAGATTTTATTTGAATTTTTGCTTTTTAAGCATTTATTTATTTATTTTACAATTTATTCATTATATATCCTGATTAAAGCCTCCTCATTCAATTCCTCCAAGATCCACCCTCCCTCCATCCCCTTCCTCTAGTCCACTGAAAGGGGGAGTTCTCCTCTGCCATCTGCCTATAGCTCATCAGGACTGGCTGGATACTCTTCCTCTGTGGCCTGTCAAGGCTGCATTGCCAGGGGAAAATGATCAAAGAGTAGGCAATTGAGTTCATGACAGAGGCAACCCCTGCTCCCCTTACTGAGGAACCCACATGGAGACTTAGCTGCCTATATGCTACATCTGAGCAGGAGGTCTAGGTCCTCTCGATGCATAGTTCTTGGCTGGTGTATCAGTCTCTGCAGGACCTTCTGGGCTCAGGATTTTTGGCTTTGTTGGTCTCTTTGTGGGGTTCCTGTATCATCTGTGTCCTTCTGTCTCCCCCTTTTACCATAAGACTCCCTATGCTCTGCCCAAATTTTGGCTGTGGGTCTCATCATCTGCTTTGACCCTCTGTTGGGTAGAGACTTTCTAGAGTAGGTTTTCATTCCATTCCCTCTCTTCCACTGCTTCTGGTGTCTATCCTGTTTGCCATTCTAAATGAGATTTAAGCATTCTCCCTAGGGTCCTCTTTTTTTAGCTTCTTTAAGCCTGTATATTTTGGTTCGTCTGTCCTATATTAATACAGCTAGTATCTGCTAATATAAGTGAGTGTATACCATGTGTGTCTTTCTGTTTCTGGGTTGTCTTACTCAGGATGATCTTTTCTAGTTTCATCAATTTGCCTGCAAATTTCATGATTTCCTGATTTTTAAGAGCTGAGTAGTATTCCATTGCATAAATGTGCCACAGTTTCTGTATCCATTCTTTAGTTGAGGGACATCTAGGTTGCTTCCATATTCTGGCTATTACAAATAAAGCTGAGAAAATGTTCTTGTTGAATGGTGGGACATCTTTTGGGTATATGCCCAAAAGTGGTGAAGCTGGATCTTGAAGTAGTGCTATTCCCAATTTTCTGAGAAAGCACCAGATTGATGTCCAAAGTAGTTGTACAGTTGGCATTCCTACCAGCAATGGAGGATGGTTTCCCTTTCTCCACATCCTCTCCAGCATGTGTTGTCACTTGGGTTCTTTTTATCTCAGTCATTCTGGTCAGCATAACTTTAGAAGTAATGTGCTGCAGTTAATCAGTGTAAACTGACTTGTGACTGAGATTACCCAGATGTGAGTTTGCCAATCTCCACTTATAAAATTAACAGTATGCTGCTAGCTTATTTGAGGGGAAAATTCCATTTGCCTTCAAATAAATATATTGTGAGCAGTTGCAGCATTCTAATTTCTATCATCCTTAAACTCTAACCAAAAGACATCAGGTTTAGATACCTACTTACACATGTTATACAGAACTGGATAGAATTCCTGCACCAGGTGTTACTGACGCTGTGATCTTGGGGAATTTATAGCATATGTCTGGCGTTTTAAAACTGAAAATAAAGGTAACTAATTTTATTGAAAGATTAGATAATGCAGCACATGTATAGGTCTGGCCCATGTGGTAATAAGTGCTACGATAATAATATCCTGGTAAGCATTACCAGCATCACGGAGGATGTGACCATAAACTCTATTTGATCATTCTCCTTTGACACCCACGCTAAAGTTGGCAGAATAACAAAACAACATACATTTGAGGTAGATTTGTGGAATACACACAGATATCCAATGTAGATCAATGCATGTAGTGGACTAAATGGAATAGACTCAGTAAACATGTTTGAAGAGTTGAATAAATAATAAAGCCCAAGCACCTGATCGATATTCTGAATTGTCTCTGGAATATCATTGATAAGCAGTTTGCATTCCCAATATATGGGAACTTGAAAATGTCTCAATTGCATGTATAACAAACTCAGAGAAAATATGTAAGCTCTGTCTCCATGGTAATTATACAGACTGCATGCATATGTAGGGTAACCAGAATCGTTAACTCCAGCGAAGTTACCAACAAGCCAGAGCATCATTCAAATTCTGAATATGAGAGATATAATCCTCATACCAAATCATTGCTTCTTTATACTTCTTTTCTGTGGTTCTTTAGAGACAGAGAGAAAAAGTCTACTTATTTGCTCCATGAGATTGCTTTGGAGATCTGTAGACAGAAGTTGATATTTTAAATCTACCCTCACTGGAAATAGTCATTTGCAACTGCCACACACAAATACTGGAGACGAGAGCAAGAAATAAGGGAGCTCTTTGCAGTTTCTCCATAAAGAGGGAAGAGAGGGGCCTTGTGGTCTCTGAGCTATTATTAAAGTAAATACCATTGGCTAAGAAACCAGAAAAGTTTAGGGACCACCCAGACAAATGACAGTTTCCCGGCTCCACTGTATCATTACTAATTGGATGCTCTAACACTTTCTGGTACATTTCATAAAAATGTTTCAGGACCAAGTGATGGAGTGTCCAAACAAGCTTGTCTCCAGATGTTCCCTCTGGCTGCTTCTGGGGAAATGCCTCCAACCAAATCCAAATTGCAAATAAAAATGATCTCTCTCTCTCTATCCTCTCTCTCTCTCTTTCTCTCTCCTGTCTCTCCTCTAATGAGAATACAGTGAGATTTTGCTAGACCAACATTTAGCATCTTGAAATAACCATTTGTATTAAACAGCACCACCAAAGGAGCTAAATTTTCCAAAGATTTGTTTTGAAATAAATCAGTATGTTGTAGAAAGTGACACAAAATCTTGAGTTTGAAGTTGTCAGAAATATGGGACTTAGATTCCTAATGCGGGCTTAGATTTCTAATGTGGGCTTAGATTTCTTTCTTTTTTTTTTTTTTTAAAGGTTTCCAAATTTAATCAAAATCAAGAGGTTTGCAAACTCACTGAACCAAGGGATTTCATACAGTCTAATTACAAATAAAGAAAGACAATGATATCTAAGCACAATAGAATAAAATTGTTTCAAATCAGTGAGAAAACGGGGTATCACATATGGGCTTAGATTTCTAATGGGGCTTAGATTTCTAAAGGATGAAGCCCCCCATATCTGTAGAATCATAGTTGCAGAAATAATTCATATTTACATGATTCTTCTAAGTGATAAAAGGGCTTTTTTATGAAATCACTAAATAAAAAGTAAAAGGCACCCAATTCAGTGGTGTATACCAAGCCATTCATTCTGCCCTGATCTCTATGTGTTCTTGCCTTAGACAGAGACATGGTCCAGCGCTTTTGTGGTTACATCAGCCTCTTGTGACTCATTCAAGGCGTTAGCCAGCCAGGAGTTACAACCACTCCCCACAGTTTCCTAAAGCCTCTGTCCCTGAAAACATGACCTGTTCATTTCCTGTTGGTGATGTGACAAATTAGCACAAAACATGTCCATATCTATTATCCTACAGGCCTGGAGGTCCTGAATCTAAAGTGGAGCTGGCAGGATTATATTCTTTCTGGAGGCTTCGGGAGCAGATTCCATTTTCTTGCCATTTCCAACTTTAAGAAGCCTCATACATGACCTGACTTGTGGGCTCTTGCTTCATCATTAAGGTCAACAGTATAACACACACAAATGCCATTTCACAACCTCCTGCTTTCATTTATTTTTTAATGGGTATAAAGCATTTGTAGTGTCTACCTTGTTAGTCTATTTTATTTTATTTTTTAATTAATTTTTATTTTTTATATTAATTACAGTTTATTTACTCTGTTTCTCAGCTGTAGCCGCCTCCCTCATTCCCTTCCAATCCCACCCTCGCTCCCTCATTTCCTCCCTGCCCCTCTCTAAGTCCACTGATAGGGGAGGTCCTCCTCCCCTTCCATCTGACCCTAGCTTATCAGGTCTCATCAGGACTGGCTACGATATCAATATCCTTCTCTGTGGCCTAACAAGGCTGCTCCTCCCTCGGGGGAAAGGAAGGAGAAGTCAAAGAGCCAGCCACTGAGTTCATGTCAGAGACAGTCCCTGTTCCCCTTACTAGGAAACCCACTTGGATACTGAGCTGCCAAGGGCTACGTCTGAGCAGGGGTTCTAGGTTATATCCATGTATGATCCTTGGTTGGAGAATCAGTCTCAGAAAAGTGTGTGTCTATTTTAAAATGTATTTGTTATAGTGTGTGTGTGTGTGTGTGTGTGTGTGTGTGTGTGTGTATGTGTGTGTGGCTATGTGGGGGTGTGGATGAGTAGGTGTGGATGGGTATAAGATATATGTATATACATACATATACACATATACATGTATATATACATATATCATATCATGTATATATGGGGTTGAATGTGCGCCACAGTATTAGAGTGTAAGGCAGAAGACAACCTAATGTCTTTACCTTATAATTTGCTGGCGACAGAGTCTCCTTTTTGCCACTGCATACAACAGGATAACTGGCCTGTGTGCTCCCAGGGATTCCATCTCATTGTCAGAGCAGTGGGGTTATAGATGTGTGCTACTGCATCCATGGAGTCTGGGAATCATGGAGTCTTACTCACAGCAAGTAAGTACTCTTCTCTCTGAGAACCATCCATAGCCCCTGCCTGGTTTTACTTGGCATGGGTTGTTTGTATAAAACAATTGGTTTCATGGTGACCTTTTCACACAAGTGTATCAAGTATTTCAGTTTCCCTCTTCCATTTACAATGAGCCACCGGAATACACAGGATCCACTATGGTAACTCAGAGTAATCTTTCATTTCATGGTTCTTGATTTCATCACCACTGCTACATTTTTTTTGCCATATAAGATAATAAAACTTCCTGGTTTTGAAGATTAGAAAATGCACATCCCAGAGATGAGCCAGATCCAAATCAAGAAAGTTAGGACAGCAGAAGCAAACACATGGTGTTGGTAGGTAACATTGAGTTTGGCTAGCCCCACAACTTTGCCATCATGGACTTCAAGCAAAAGGGTCAGATGAGTGCCAGTTTTGAGGTATGGGGACTGAGACTCAATCAAGTTTGCCTGGTATTTCTCACATGTTACACAGCTAGTTCAATGAGCTCAAAACCTAGGCTTTGTACATCAGGCTTCACAGCAAGTGTCAAGTGGCAGATATATCAACAAGGCTTTATGAGCCAGACTGGGCTACGAACAAACATGAACTTACAACTGGTGGATTCTCAAAAGTCAAGGTAGGAATCTCTTATGTTTCCCCCAAAGGTGAAACTCGCTTCCAAAAAGAGCTTTTCTCAAGAGTGGGAATTGAAGCAGCACTCCTGTGCTTTTGGCTGACCCAAGAGGATGTCGTTTTCAGAGAGAAAGTAGTTTTAACCTATGCACACAGTATTACATGTCAGCGCAATAGATGGGTTTTTGAGGAAGAACTCCCCCAAATTAAAAAGTACAACATTTTCTATATGGAAAACTCTTCATTGAGAGGTTAGTCTAGGCATGAGGGGTGCAGAATTTAATAAGTGATATCCTATTCCCTGTGTCTTGAATTTCTGAGCCAAAATTAGTTTTAAAAGAAAATGACTTGGCATTTCCACAAAATCTGGAAGAGAAGGAAAACATCTCATAGAAATGCCGCAAGAATAAATCAAGCTTTAAGACTCCTGGGCAGTGAGAGCAGCCCTCTCCATCCACCCCAAATTAGGCTAAAAGGTTTTCTTTGAAATAAAATAGACCTTTGAAATTCTGAGTTATTAGAGTAACTCACATCATGTATTCGGAATCCTGAGCAAGGCCAAGAAGAGTTTCATGCCCCTTCCAGCTTCAATTTTCTACCATATAAGAGGGTCTCCTGCACAGTTCTGGGGAGAGAGAGCTGTGATGGGCAACATTTTTATCAAGACTCACTTTGCTCTCAAAGGTTTGCATTGTGTTTCAATGCCAGATTCTGAGGTGAAGGTCTGAGAGCAAGAGCTCACTTCTGAAAGTGACGGCCGATTTTACAAAAAAATAAGTCAATCAAGAAGAAAAGACATTTGAAATCAACTAGTTTAATTCAGGATAAAATATAGAAGACATGGAAAGATGAAAATTATGGAGATTATTCATGAGGGAATGAATAGTTATTCATGATGGAATGTACAGGAATTTTAATTCAGAATATGGTTGCTCTGGCAAGAGATCACATCCAAAGCCTTTCTAGGTCTGTGTGATCCAGCTGGAATACAAACACACTTTTAATACAGGAGACAGAGGCAAGCAGATCTGAGTTCAAGGCCATCCTGGTATAGAGCAAGTTACAGGTAAAGAAAAGATCCAGCCATACCACTACTGGGCATATATCCAAAAGAGGCTCAAGTACACAAAAAGGACATTTGCTCAACCATGTTTGTAGCAGCTTTATTTGTAATAGCCAGAAGCTGGAAACAACCCAGATGCCCCTCAACTGAAGAATGGATGCAGAAATTGTGGTACATCTACACAATGGAATATTACTCAGCAATGAAAAATAAGGAAATCATGAAATTTGCAGGTAAATGGTGGGATCTGGAAAGGATCGTCCTGAGTGAGTTGTCTCAGAAGCAAAAAGACACACATGGTATATACTCACTCATATAGACATACAACATAGGACAAACCCACTAAAACCTGTGCATCTAAAGAAACTAAGCAAGAGAGAGGACCCTAACTAAAACGTCCAAACCCCATCCAGAAAGGCAAAGAGGATGGACATCAGAAGAAGAAGAAAACAGGAAACAACCTAGGAACCTACCACAGAGGGCCTCTGAAAGCCTCTGCCCTTCAGACTATCAAAGCAGATGCTGAGCCTGATGGGCAACTGTTGGGCAGAGTGAACGGAATTTTAGGTAAGAACTGGGAAATAGTAAGAGCTGGAGAGGACAGGGTCTCCACAAGGAGAGCAACAGAACAAGAAAATTTGAACATAGGGAACTTCCCAGAGACTCATACTCCAACCAAGGACTATTCATGGAGATAACCTAGAACCCCTGCACAGATGTAGCCCAGGGCAGTTCAGAGTCCAATTGGGTTACATAGTAATGTGAAGAGGGACTGCCTCTGACATAATCTGATTGGCCTGCTCTTTGATCACCTCCCTCTGGGGGGGGGGGGGAGCAGCCTTACCAGGCCACAGTAGAGGACAATACAGCCACTTTTGATGTGAACTGACAGACTAAGATCAGAAAGGAGAGGAGAACCTCCCCTATTAGTGGACTTGGGGAGTGGCATGCAAGCAGAGGGAGGAGGGAGGGTGGGATTGGGATGGGAGGAGGGAGGGGCTTATGGGGGGATGCAGAATGAATAAAGTGTAATTGATAAAAAAAAAAAACAATTATATTAAAGAGATGGTGTAATAAAAAAAAATACCATCTAATCTCCCCCTTTGTCTGTAGGAAACGAGAGTCAGTTTCAGTGGTGAATTGAATTAAATGCTTGACACAGCGTTATGAGAAAAAAAAAAAGAAAAGCTTACGTCCACATGTGCTGGTCCATGCCTTTAATCCCAAACAGTGAAGGTAAACTTAGTTTGTAGAAGGAAGCATGGAAATGATTTGAAAATGATGTCTAATTGAGTGGCAGAAATAATGATGAAGCAGAGAAGGAGTTGACAGATTGGGATACGCCCAACTCTCATGAGAAGAGAGGGGAGAGGGAAATTACTTTTTAATTTTTTTTAACTTATTCGTTTTACATCCTGATTGTAGCCCCCTCCCTTGTCTCCTCCCGGTACCACCCTTACTCCCTCTTCCCACTATCTCCCTTCCCTATTTCTCAGAAAGGGGGAGCCCTCTCCCTGTACCAATAGACTCCAGCCTATCAAGTCTCATTAGGTCGACCTGCATCTTCTTCCTCTGTGGGGGTTAGCAATGTCCCTCACCTGCCAGGGGCAAGCTATCAAAGAGCAGGCAACAGAGTCCATGTCAGAGACATCCACAGCTTCCCTTACTAGGGGACCCACATGGAGACTGAGCTGCCTATCAGCTACATCTGAGCAGGGGTCTATAAAGCCAAACTTTGGGCAGAGCACAGAGAGTCATAGGAAAGACGGGGGGATAGAAGGGATAGAAGGACCCAGAACAGACAGGAGCTCCATAAGAAGACCAACAGAGCCAATAAATCTGGGCCCATGGGGTCCTGCAGAGACTGATGCACCAACCAAGGACCATGCATGAAAGGAAGCTACTTTAAGGGGCAATGCAGAGAGAGAGAGAGAGAGAGAGAGAGAGAGAGAGAGAGAGAGAGAGAGAGAGGAAGCCGTTTTACCAGGAGAGTTTTTCAAAGAGAGGTTGAAGGCAGAACAATCCAGAGAATGAGAAGGATCCAGAAGATTAGAGCAGATTGCTGGAGTTAGTTTGAGGACAAGCAGAGCAATTCAGAGGACAAAAGAAAAGCCAGACTGAGTAAGTCAGCTGGGAGTGGAGTTTGAGCCAGAACAGCTGAGTTGAACCAGTCTGCCCAGAGCTCAGCAAGAACAAGAACGGGTGAGCTTATTAAGCAGTAAGTCTCAGAGGCTAAAAACATTTTAGGCCTAGGTTAGAATGTATGAGGTCTAGAAGCTTCCAGGACTAAGCCTGGAATAGCAAACAGTGGCAACAAGCCTGCGAGGCAACAATTACCTCAAGGGAATAAGTTTCTTTTGCAGAAAAAAAGGGGAAGAGGCAAAAACCATAGAAGAATATCTACCTCACCATTTATATGATCCTACATTCATTTTCTCATATAACTAAGGAAACTTCTGACAAATGAAGAAAGCAGGGGTTAGGGAGTCTTTTCTTAGGATACATTGTAAGAAAATGGTTGGCCTGAGCAACCCTATTTCTTTCATATAAACCAGACTTGTTCATTGCCTGTAATAGAAATATTTGAGATGTGAGGGTACGATTTATGAGTACCCATTGAGCTTTTGCCAGCATTTCACCTGTCCCAAAGTAATACCAAAACAAAAACATCTCCAGGCTGAATATAGACATCAGCCGCCTAAAACAGTGTGGTCACCTTTACATGGACTTGGCACACAGCTCAATTATGTTCTGAGAACTCCAGAATCCCACGTGGCCTTTGGGCCTACACCCATGGTGTCTCCAACTTTCTCTGAGACTCCAACTCCGACACTTAACTGATAGATTCAAGTTACCTAAACACAGCGAAATGTAGCTCACCTAGCAGGTAGGACATAAGCTAAGCCATCACTGCCGTTCTGAGCTGAGGTCTGCCTTCATACTTGTCGGTAACACAGACACCTTTCTTCAGAGAGAGAAGGCCTTTCTCACATCTTCCATGAAGAGCTCAGTGCTATTCCTTATCATATAGCTAGTAAACTGTAATACAATATTAGGTTATGATTCATAGACCAATAAGAGTTTCCTCAATTCCACTTTATATAAATCCAGAAAGCAAGAAACAGACAGAGAAGGATACACAGAGATAGGTAGACAGTGAGAGAGGGTTAGTCTACAAGGTTCTTCAACAGAACACTAGATTTAGTGGGTTAAAGATAGAAATTTGTGTGTCTTTTGTTGGCACTCAGTTATGCGCCACAAACATGGGGATCTGAGTGAGGATCTCCAGCACCCAGGTAGACAGAAAAGGCCAGCAAAGGGGCATGTGTCTGTAATTCCAACACAGAGGAAGAAGGGACAGGAGGATGCTGGGGACTTGAGGGTCACCCAGTTGGCTGAGTTAGTGAGCTCAAGATTTTGTCACTGAAGTGGTAGGAAAGCCATTGAGGAAGATGCATGGTTCCAGTCTCTGACCTTCATGCCAATATGCACTTATGTACATTTATACCTGTATACATATGCACACACATGAACACACACACAAACAAAATAAAAATACATATTTATCTTTTTAGAGATCTGGAGACAAAAAGTCCAAGATCAAGATGCCATCTAAGTTGACATGTTGGGAGGATCCCTTCCTGCCACATAGGTGACTGTCTTCTCTCTATACCCATAGGTCCCACTCTCCATTTGACTATGAAGAGAATGATGTTAGGCATCTTCTCATTTTGTTCCAAAGCCACCAAGATTATCAGAAGGGTCCACCTCCCCTGACTTTAATTAAACCATAATTATCTTCTAGAACACCCTATTGGAAATATAGTCACATTGGGGCTAGGTGGTCACCTTGAATTTATGTGTTTAGGGGGAAGGACAAATTTAGTTCATAGAAGACAGGTCACAAACAGAAATGTTGAGAGATGGTAGATAGATAGTTGGATAGATAGATAGATAGATAGATAGATAGATAGATAGATGATTGATAGATGATAGGCAGTTTTATATAAGCTAATATAAATGTCCTCTTATAAAATTTGTTTGTGATATTATGTGTCACTTGAGTATTTATCACCAATAGTTCTGTGTGGTATGACTATTAATATCCATTTCTTACAATCTTTTTTGTAGATTGAATAATAAAACACATTTAAATTATTTTGCTTTCTGATAGGAGTGGCTCTTACGATTCAGGTCAAGTGTCACCTCTTCTAGTAAGTTTCTCTTGGCTTCTGCCCCTCCCTTTGCCCCAGCCTAGGTGGACAAGGCAGTGTGCTGATCTCGTCCTTGCACACACACTTCAGAGCTTTCATGAAAGCATTAGAGGTGAGCTTTGGAAACAGGCGTCTTCAGATGATCAGTAATCTCTATAGCCCCTGACATACAGGCAAGGTTGAATGAATCAATGCAAAGTACCTACTTAACAAGTACCTAGACTGTGATATTCATGCTCATATAATAAGATATTTTATGCCCAGAAAGCATTAAAAATCCAGTGAGCACTAGCCACTGAAAAGCTGTTTGGGTTTTTTTTTTCCAGTTCTAGGAGGTTTTTAAATGATTAAAACAGTGGGTGTTAAGCATCTTATGTTTCATTTTCATAATGGCTTGTTATTTTTGAAATTCGCAGCTTGGATAATAAAATAAATGAAAGTTTCAGTTCCGGAACCTTTCTCTCTGTAACTTTGCCTAACATGAAAGTCATTTCAGGCAGTTCTCCTTTTCAAGAGGTTTTTGTTCTACAAAGGAAAATAAAGAAAAATAAAAGTCACTTTCCCCCTTGTCACTGCTTACTAGCCTTGAAGAAAAATTTGAACATTCATTTTTAAAATTGCAGATGAAATATTTGGATCACAAGACAACCCCCACTGCCCAGCAGGACTGGTTCCATGTGAGATCCTGGACTGGATTCAAACCAGCAATCTAAACTCTGGAATAGTCTCACTGAAGGGCTAGCTCTCGGCATGCCTTATGGCAAGCAGCTTTCCCCTAAAACGATGTTATCCCTACTCACCGGTGCCTCTGTTGATTTTCTGTTTCCCCATAAAGGGATTCTGAGTACACCAACTGATTCCCCCAAGGAATGACTTCCAACAACTTTCTGAAAACTTCATGGAGCAATTCTTTTTCGTTTGTTTGTCTGATTGGTTGTTTGTGTTTAGTTTGGTTTGGGTTTTTGAGACAAGGGATTCTCTGTAGCCATGGCTGCCCTGGAGCCGGCGATGTTGATGAGGGTGGCCTCAAACTTACAGAGATCCACCTGCCTCTACCTCCCAAGGGCTGGGATTAAAAGCTTGTGCCACCAGGCCTGGCCACAGAGCAACTCTTAATGAACATGCCCTGGAAAGATTAAGTAAGCGACTGCTGTAGGATGTAGTTAGTCCAACACTGTTTTCCCTTTGCAAAGCTAGGACCCAGTGTAGCTGGGACAGAATAGCTAAAGCAACTTGGCATTGAGGACACACACACTGTCTGGGGTCACAGGAAAAAATTCTAGGGTCACAGTGGAATTCTACAGCTTCAAAGTTCAGAAGGCAGAGGCTCCTGGTCTTGGTTGTATGTTATTGTCAGAGAAGCCCTGAAGGTTCCTATTTAATGGACCTAGCAGCCTGGACATCAGGATTTTAAAAGCTCCTTGGATGTTCAGCATCTGAAGCATTTCCTAAGAACAGCTGTTTGGATGTCTATGGGTGTGGTGCTCACCCCCAGATGGAGAACCATAAAAACCTCCCAAGTTTTTAAACTTCAGGCTTCATGGGATCGTGTAGAAAAGGTTCCTGGCTCTGCCCACAAAGTTACTGATTCTTTGAGCCTGGGTAGGTCTTAGAAGTTTAAATTTCTTACAAGGTCTCCAGTGCTGTTATGACCATCCTGGTACTCACTTTGAGGATGGCTTCCATCAGTACTATGATTTATTTGATCCAGAAAATTATCTGGTTACACCTAAATGACCTTTCCTATGTATTATCAGTCACTTTCCCTGGCATCGTAATGGAAACTCACCAGGACTCTGGTTCATGTAGTATTATCCCTCTCACATGGCTATTGTGCTTAATAAACTAGAGAGGACAGAACACAACCCAAACTTGTTTTGGACATTTGAGTATGTCACTTAGCAGAGAACTGGGGGTACATTATTAGCCCAGTTTCCCCAGGGCTTTTCTGGTATCAGCCCTGAAAGTCCCATGTTCTTGAAAACTCCTCAGTCTAGAGAAAATCGGGAAGGTTAGCTTATATTCTATAAATATGTAAAATATAAATATACATAAAATATACTATAATGCATATTATTTATATTATTATATTATACTATATTTATATTACATAAATATTACAATATTTCTATAACATTTACATATTTATATGATGGAAAAATAAATAAATTATATTATATAATAACTTCTATATTAATAATTTATGTAATACATAATTTATATATTTATATTATATGATAAATAATATAAATATAAAATGTAAATTATTAAATATATTTTATATATTTATAAAAAGAGTTTATATTCTACAAAACAATGGCAAGAATTAAGCTAGCCTTGAAGTGTCCCTTCCAGTATTCAAGGCAATATTACATGGGAGAATTGCCACATGGGAAATAGTGACCATGCTTCACTTCACACTTAGAGTTAAGGCAATGCAAGGATGTCGTATCTGACAATCCTTTTATTTATCTTTTAAATTATTTTTTATTTTTATTTGTTGCATTTACTGGTTCATTGTAGATTATTTTGCTTCTGTTCAACTTCATCAGTCAGTGTCCTCTCCTTGATACATATAGCTAAAGATGCACAGGGGATTGGGTCAGAGAGAATATAGTCAAAGGAAGCCTACTCCATTGCTGGTGGGAATGTAAACTTGTACAACCACTTTGGAAATCAATCTGGTGCTTTCTCAGACAATTAGGAATAGTGCTTCCTCAAGACCAGCTATACCACTCCTAGACATATTTCCAAAAGATGCTCAAGTATACAACAAGGACATTTGCTCAACCATGTTCATAGAAGCTTTATTTATAATAGCCAAAAACTGGAAATAACCCAGGTGTCTCTCAGTAGAGGAATGGATACAGAAACTGTGGTAAACTTACACAATGGAATACTACTCAGCAATTAAAAACAAAGAAATCATGAAATTTGGAGGCAATTGGTGTGATCTAGAAATGATCATCCTGAGTGAGGTATCCCAGAAGCAGAGAGACAGACATGGTATATACTCACTTATAGGTGGATATTAGACATATAATATAGGATAATCATACTAAAACCTGCACACCTAAGGAAGCTAATCAAGAAGGAGGACCGTGGTAAGAAGCCAAATCTTCATTCAGAAAGGCAAATGAGATGGACATCAAAAGAGGAAGAAAACAGGGAAGAGGACAGGAGCATATCACAGAGAGCCTGTGAAAGACTCTACCAAGCAGGGTATCAAAACATATGCTGAGATTCATAGCCAAACTTTTTGCAGAGTGCAGGGAATCTTATGAAAGAAGGTGGAGATAGAAAGACCTGGAGGGAACAGGAGCTCCACAAGGAGAGCAACAGAACCAAAAAATCTGGGCACAGGGGTCTTTTCTGAGACTGATACTCCAAAAAAGGACTATGCATGGAGATAACTTAGAACCCCTGCACAGAAGTAGCCCATGAAGCTCAGTGTACAAGAGGGTTCCCCAATAATAGGAACAGGGACTGTCTCTGACATGAACTTATGGGCTGGCTCTTTGATCACCTCCACCTGAGTGGGGAGCAGCCTTACCAGTCCACAGAGGAAGACAAAGAAGCCAGTCCTGATGAGACCTGATAGGCTAGGGTCAGATGGAAGGAGAGGAGGACCTCCCCTATCATTGGCCTAGGGGAGGGGCATAGGAGAAGAAGAGAGAGGGAGGTTGGGGTCGGGAGGAGATGGGGGAGGCTCTACAGCTGGGATACAAAGAAATAAACTGTAATTAATAAAAATAAAAATATAAATTAAAAACTTCTCAAATATAGCTGCAAACTGAGTCACCAAGGGAGATTTTGTAAAACGCTTTCTTCATTCCCAAACCATAGTTCAAAAGATGAAATCAGACTATGTGATGTTAGAACACAGATATCAGTGTTTCTATGAGTTTCCTGAGTGATTTCAAGCGAAGGCCAAAATCATATACTAAAAAAGTCCCATGTAATGATTGTCGAGAGAGTGTTCCCTTGATGGGCAGCCTCTCTGTGAGCTGGGAATCTCCTAGAAATAAAGTTTTCACCTTCCCCATCTCTCCTTGGGTAATTAAATCCTTGTATTTGGAAGCCAGGACTTGGTGCTTATCAGCTCAGCGCTGCATACCACGTACCTGGGGTTGATAGACCATTCACTAGCCCTCACAGTGACTGCTTATGATGTTACTGACAAATACTGCATCTTTCTAACAGCCAATAGTAAGATTTGTGTGTGTGTATGTGTTATGTGTGTATGTTTGAGATAGCATTGTTTAATACAATATTAAATTCTACTTAAAATATTTTACTTACGACTCTTACATACATATTTTTAAAGGAGTTTGGCATTGCTGCTGTAGCACAGTGCTAGAGTATTTGCCTAGCACACACAGGCCTTGGGTTTGCTTGCCAGCAATGCAAAAGTTAAATAGATAGAGAGAGAGAGAGAGAGAGAGAGAGAGAGAGAGAGAGAGAGAGAGATAAAAATCTGATGTCTAGTTTTGAGTTTTGTGTAATTTTTTCCAGATTTTAATGTCAATGCTACCCTAATTCGGTAAGATGACTTTGGCAAGATTTTCTTCTTATTTTATATTTTGAAGCCATTTGTCTTAACATTGAAATTATGTGGGTCTCAAAACTTTTGAAACTTGCTAGTAAAAATCCTATAACTACCACTATCTTTGGAAGTAAATTTTCAGTAGTCCTTAACTATTATTTGCAAAGTTGTTTCATGCTATTCCTATTATTTAGAAAGTCATCCTTTTGAAATATTTTTCCAAAGTGTTAGCTTAGAAAAAAATTTCTGTTAAGGCTTTGAGCCTTTTGACACGTGACCTCTATGTCTTAGTTAGGGTTTCTCTTGCTGTGAAGAAACACCATGACTGGGACAGTTCTGAGGTTTAGTGTTTTATTGTCATGGCAGGAAGCTTGGTGGCACTCGGGCAGCCATGGTGCTGGAGAGGTAGCTGAGCATTCTCCATATGGATCTGTAGGAAGCAGGAAGTCACTGTCACACTAGACCTGGGTTGAGCATTTCAGACCTCAAAGCCCACCCTCAGCTACACAATTCCTCCAACAATGCCACACAAACTCCAGCAAGGCCACACCTCCTAATAGTACCACTCTCTGTGAGCCTATGAGGGCTATTTTCTTTCAAACCACCACAGTCTAGAACTGAACATTTGCACACTAATTTAAGCTCTTTTTAGGCACCATTTAAATACTTAGCTATAGGGATTTTTCTTAAAGAATATCTATGGCTGATGTTCCTAAGTTTTACAAAATTCTATTATTATGTATTTCTGTTGTTTTCAAAATACTTTGATAGGTAAAAATTTTAAAACAATTTGAACAGCAAAAAAAATAATAATGTCTGTTCTATTAAGACACTACACAGGGGCTGGAGAGATAGCTCAGTGGTTAAGAGCACTGTCTGCTCTTCCAAAGGACCTGGGTTCAATTCCCAGCACCCACATGGCAGCTTACAATTGTCTGTAACACATATTCCAAGGGATCTGACACCTTCACACTGATGCATGTAAAATAAAATTAAAAATTAAAAAAAAACCACTACATAGAATAAGAGCAAAGCTTTAAAAATATGTATCAGTCATTAGACTGTGTATTACTTATATGTCATGCATTTTACTAGTACAAAGGAGATTAAGAAACCAAAACAGACATGAAATAATCCTCTGAATAAAAAAATTAGCTGGTTACTTATATTGAAGAAGCATTCACTTAAACTTTTACCTACTATCTTACTGGCATGCTGAAGTCAAACACCGTGTTGTTATTTCTAAGAATATTTTTATAAAAATTGCATGAGTTTCAATCATGAAAAATCTTTAGAAATATGGGTGAAAAACAAGATATCATAAGATGCTAAAGTGCCCACTCATTGCTACTGTTATTATTTGGGACAAAGTAAGCACATGCTTTGTAAACAGACTCTTTCAGTTAAGAGGTTCAAGAAAAATATAGAACACTCAATATGTTTCTAATTGCATTCTTACAATTATTAAACATAAATTTCATGTTGTAGGTATGTGCATTTTCACTCTACAGAGCATAGGTATTGATTTTCATTTTTTTTTATTTTCAGTGTTTTAATGCTGCAGTGAATGCTATTCTCCATTCGTGTTCACATTGGTATGTGACTATTCTCTTAGAAGCAATGTTTAAAGTGGAAATTCACTGAAAGCATAAAAATGAGAGTTACAGATTGAGCTGTCTACTGAAATATTTTTGTTTGATCTCTGTTTCAACAGCAGAGTTGTAGTTTTACATTGGGCCTAACTAAAACACTTAAATAAAACCCAGACATTTACTTTGTATATATTTTTCTAAATGTTTTTTTTTTCCCTTCTGTTACTTATTTCTGGCTTTGATTTCATTTTTAGTGTTTGTTCATTCTGCATTTTCCTTCTTTGTGTTTATTATTTGTTAATTAGATCCTCTACCCTTGTGACTCCTAACAACGCCAAAGATATTTCAACTCAAATATTTATTCACTTCGATGACATCATGGCTCCAGTCCTGAATTCATAGAAAGAGCACAACTACTCCTCACCTTCTTTTCAAAGTGGAGTCAGGAAGCCCCTTCTTCCAAATAATTTTGAGCTCATTATCAGGCATACAGTTTCTTGAGACCTACCACCAACTGCCAGGAATCTCAATCACTCAGGACTGTGGACCATAAATCTGAAGTTTTGTAAGTTCCCTCAGATAAATTTTGAACATGAAGGAATTTTTTTCATCATTGATTTCATTTTCTTTTTCCTAGCAGGGTATACAGAAATTACAGGGAGAAATTACAAATAAACCTCACTCTAAGAGCAAGTGGTGTTTGCCTCGGCTTTATTGTGTTCTGATTACTTATCTAAATTAAAAGGAGGCAGATATTTGGAGGGTGGCTAAATGGAAACTCTGCGCACTGTTTCTTTAGTGGCTTTTAAAGATACCCTGCATCTTCTTAATGAATCCCTATGAATGACCTCAGCCCAGAGAAGAATTAGGCAGTTTCAAACCAACCACTTTCCTTACTTTCCCTGAAGACTAAGTAACTATTAGAGCAGACATTAAATCCTAACCACTACTCACTATCCAGATGACTCAACTCCAGTTATAATTAAGGGGAAGAAGCAGCCAGAGGGAGAATGCTGGGAGGGGAATGGGAAGGCAGGGGGTGCTAAGGCAGCTACAGGAAGAAGGGATACTCCTGGTTGTCCTTGCCTGGGGCATCACTGGTGGTTGCCACTGTCTAAGGCACTCCTGATGTCCTTCTTGATCCAACCAGACCTTTAGATGTTCAGAATTAAAAATAAAGAGTGTTAGAATAGACAACAGACATACATGATACATGTTCCGTCCGGCAGCAAGCCTACTACTGACCTGTTTCTTCAGCCTCAACTGTTTCATTTTGGTGACCAGTGATTCCATTGTTTAGGACAGAAGCTCCGTCAAGGATAATGTGCATGCTCCGACTATTCTACTTCATTTTGTAAATGCCAGGTCACTAGTAGCAAGAAAATGGGACACAATAACTCATCACTTTTGCTAAAGCATAAGTTCTTTCCTTTACGGCAGCATGGATAGAACTGAAGGACATTACGTTAAACGAAATAAGCCTGGCACAGAAAACCAAAACCTGCATTCTCACTTATAAGTGGAAACTAAATAACTGAACCCGTTAGAGTCAAGTGTGCAACAGCTATGACCAGAATTTAGGAAAAGTGTGAGTAGCTTGGTTGACGTGCAAAATAAAATATCCCTAGATGGGATGAATTCTAAGGTCCTACAACACAAGGCAGTGACTATAGCTTATAGAATATGTTGTTGGTTTTAAAAATAATTAGAAAAAAAAGATTTTAAAATTTCCCAACACAAAGAACTAATGATGAATGAGATGAAAATATCAATAATTATTTCTATGTCTTTGTGTATATATTGTGTATGTTTATCACATGACCATACTGTATACTATTGACCGTTTATAACTTTAAAATCTCAACCGAAATACACCACACCACACACACACACACACACACACACACACACATTCTTCTTTATACTAATGTGTGAGGCCAAACAAAGATTTGATTTGTGTCAAGGCAAAAAAATCTGATTCTTACTTTAGCCAAAGAAGTTTCCTGATTCTCAAACACACCATTTGGGCTTTTAATAAATTTCCTGTGACTTTGTGTGTGTGATATTTTGAGAATCATATGTTCCCTAAATGAGTTTTCCTAGACTCTGACATTGGTCACAAGGCTAGTGCCTTCCAAGGACACTGTCTTTAGGGAAGAGCCCTGGTGTGACAGGCAAGTGTGAAAACACAGGCTATCTGCCTGTGTTAGAGGTCAAGGTGCAGGGCCTGTCTTTGTAAATGTGTTTTTCTATTTTTGTATAAACTGATCCCTGACCTAGAGACATCCAGGTAAACAAAGGGGAGATTACAACAAACACCCAGAAATCCAAAGCTTCTGGGTCCTTTATAATCCTTGTCACAGTCTCTACCTCTTCACATTCATTGGACTCTGACATTTCTTGGGATGCAGAAATTAGCTCAGTTTTTCCTTTCTAAAAAGACACTTTAAACCCCATATGAGCAAAGTTTCCTTTGCAGCAGCCCATTGAATTGCAAACAAAACCAACCAATGGTCCATGTCATTCATAAGCTATTCTAACCTCAAATACTTACCCTAGAAATCATGGCTGGACAAATTTGAAATACCCAAACCTGGATTAAGCTTGTAAGCTTCAATTGACTTCAATTCGAGCCCAGCTCCCTTCTTTTACCGTGTAGAACATTACATCACTGCCTTGCAATGAAACGTATAATCAGAAAGCCAGACTCTACTTTCCTCTGGGGTTTTGGAAGAGCAGTTCCTTTTTCGGGGTAAAACTGTGAGCTGTGACCTTCAACTTTTTATTACAAGTCAAGTATTAAACCAAACATCTATCCTTTTAAAGAGAGGTTGTCATGCAATCAACCTAAGGCTTGGCTTCTCCACCCCACCCCACCCCACCACCAAATAACTAGTTGGGCGAGGTCACCTTTTGGACAGCATCTTGCAGAATCTATCTGACTCTCCTCTGACTTAACCCTGTTGGAAAGTTCAGGCAGAAAGAGACAGACAGCCAAAGAGCAATCTTCAGGAATTACCAAACTCAGGGTGGGCAATTCAAGTACCAAATTTGCCCATAAGCTTTGCATAGGGGTATCAGAAATGACCTTAGCAATTCAGCTTCAGAACACACTTGACTTGGAAACAGAAGTTAGACAGAGGGCACCGTGAGATCACAGTGAAGTTAGAGGGCACAGAGTGAGAGTACAATCGGGGCAGGACAGATCAGTTCAGAAGAGAGGTGAACCACAATAGACAGCATTGCCGTCAGCTCCAGGCCTGAGCAGGGTGTGTGTTTGCCTGGGCAGGTCTGTGGCCACAGGTCAGAGCATGTAGATCAGTGTGCAGCGAGCCTTAAGACAGGGAGCTAGACTCCCAAGCTGAGACAATTGCTCCTTGCCTTCAAATAAGCATCGTGGAACCAGGCAAAAGTCCGTCATCTCAGTAATCCTTCAAGACTCACAAGGAAAACCGAGCCAGTGCTTTGAAGATTTCATTGGAAAGGGATGCTTTTAAAATATGCAAATCATCTCACTCACGAACAGTTAATAATTTATAATAATCATTATTTGCTGATAATTTGAATAGTGTGAACTGCCATGTGTCTAAAAGACTACAGATTCACCTGTGTAGATGTGCTCGTTTGAAGTTTTATCATGTTTTACATCTTAGGAAAGGAACACCTTCACTCAGAGAAAAAACCCAGGCTGCTCCTATTTCCACCCTGACAAGGAGGCTGCAGAGAAGTTACCATATGTTGGTGCACTGTCCCTCAACAACTAGAGGTGTCTTTGTTTTTGGTTTTTGGATTGTGGAGCTGCCAAAATATGAAGAGGAAGGTGACCCAGTTTTCCAGGCGAGCTAGAAAACTCCAAACACATTGCAAACAAATCATTGATAAACACCTGTGGCTTCCCTTGCCTTTGAGAAAAGTCGGCATGCTTTCTCATGTTAAGAGAGAGTACTAATATGGACAACCTCTGGGCAGAGTGCAGGGAATCTTAGGAAAGAAGTGGGAAACAGTAAGATCTGGAGAAGACAGGAACTCCATAAGGAGAGCAACAGAACCAAAAAATCTGAGCACAGGGGTCTTTCCTGAGACTGATATTCCAACCAAGGACTATGCATGGAGATAACCTAAGACCCTTGCACAGATGTTGCCCATGGCAGTTCAGTATCCAAGTGGGTTCCATTGTGATAGGAACGGGGACTGTCTCTGACATGAACTGATTGGCCTGCTCTTTAATTACCTCCCCCTGAGGGGGAAGCAGCATTGCCAGGCCACAGAAGAGGACAAGGTAGCTACTCCTGATGAGACCTAATTGACTAGGATCAGAAGGAAGGAAAAGAAGTCCTCCCCTATCAGTGGACTTGGGGAGGGACATGCATGCAGAGGGTGGAGGAAGGGAGGGATTGGGATGGGAGGAGGGAGGGAACCATGGGGGGGGATACAAAGTGAGTAAAGTGTAATTAATAAAGAAAAATAAAATAAAAAAATAAAAAAGAGAGTACTAATATACTTATAAGTTACATGCCAGGCTCATGCTAAGTGCTTTACACACATTAACTTGCTATTACCCTCTGGAAATTATTTCCATTATTCCGTCTAATACACTAGAAAACCTAGGCCCAGGAAAGCTAGCTATCTTTCCCACCACTCTAGTGAGAAGGTGTATCAGTTTCCTGTTGCTGCAGCCATACTGCAACACCAATAGCTTACAACAGCATGTAAGTACTGCCATATAACTGGGTATGTTAGACGTACGAGAAGTCTCCATGCACTAAAACTCAAAGCATCACCTCCACTCCTACCTGGAGACACTTGGGGAGGATTTGTGTGACTGTCTCTTCCAGCTTTGTGGTGATGCCCAAACTTCCAGCCTCTTCATCTTCACCCTTCTTCCTTCTTCTGAGACTCCTTATAATGATTTTGAACTCTCCTGGCTCAACCAAGTATAATATTTATATCAAAAGCAGCGAACTGTCAACATCAACTCCATTTACAAGTTTGATTCCTTTATTATATAATGAAGATGTTCACGGTTTCTAGGAACCAGGTTGCGAGCTGGTCATCTACTGGTCATCATTCTACCTCATGGAGTAGAGACGGCAGGTAGAAGCTGGATTAACCATCTGGTTCCAGAACTCATGAAGGCAAGAGCAGCGACTCAGAGAATGTTTTACCAAGCACTAACATCCACCCATGTACTTTACACATGCTACTCAAAGGAAAGCTAGCCTCTGAACACAAATATTTATTCTTCCAGACTACTTTCAATCAAGCTCTCTCTCACCCACCCCATCTCCCTTCATTCTTTGTCAATCAGTGACAAGGATGGGCACATGAATAGTTTAGCCTTGATCTCCCACATTTGAGATATTCCACCCACTCAGTTCTCAGTACACACAACCTAGCAGCCATCCTTGACTTTTCCCTCTCTTGTGCTCACATGAGCACCCAATCCTTTAACAACTGGTCTCTCTGCTAAAATGCATCCCTGTCCATTCCTCTCCTTGCACCCTGCCACAGCCCTGATCCCAGCACCATCTCTCACTATTATGGATGCCTCAGTCTCCTATCACTTGCGCTCTACCCCAGCAGGCTTCTTTATGAAATCTGTTCCCTACACAGCTCTCTTCATAGTTTTTTCTTCCATTCATTCATCTCACGGTCATGTTCTTTGGGCTTCTGTCAGTCTTGATGACACTACAACCTTTCTCACCTCTAAAACTTTCTGCCCACAACCTTCTCTACTTGGGATAGTCATATATAAGCCTTATAAACTCTTCACTTTGATGAACTAATTCGAATTACTATATACTCCATTTTTATTTAAATACCAGTTTTCTTTGTTAACTCTTTCCTTTCTTGCCTCCTCACATATACATGATAGCATCTTTTTCTTAATCATGATTGCCAATAATGTATTGTTTTGTTACATTAAAAATGTTACCTATGTGAGCATTTTTTAAACAACATTCTCCCTCCATTTTACTGTAGAGTTTTGGGGGGCAAGGGTCATGCCTATCCATCCCTAAAGGAAGTGTGTCTACAATGCAGCATCTGCTACATAAATGAATGATTTACAGTTAACAATCCATTCCATCTGCTCTGACACTTTCCTCATCCTCTGCCTTACCATCCTCCATTATCCTCACTGCTGCCAACGGGCTCTTTGCATGTCATGGTTTTAGTGCCATTGTGTAGATTGCAAAAGCAAATTCGTTGTAGCACTCTGAGGTAGACAGAATAACGAGCAGTCTATGGCGATGCCAACAAGGAATACAGCAAGAAAGAGTGTAACCCAGTGCATATCCACTTATGACACTAGATGTTCCATTAGGAGGTTGACACTCTAAGGTTGTACGCAGGAGACAGAAGCAAGGGATCCCAAGAGAGCGCCTTTGGTTCTGAAGCTCAAGATTGCATAAGGAGGCACTAAACACTGGATTGCTCAGAGATTTTGTTTTCCCATTACCCTGAAAGATGAGAGAACAAGCAGAAAATGCTGTAGGTATATCACAGCTCATTTCCTCTCTGGCTTTCTATGATGTCATAAGGAATGATGATGGGCATTGTTCTTCTCAAACTTCTAAGAAGACCACATATATGATCAGCATGCAAAGGTTTCACCAGCATGTAGATGTAAGCCAGAAGGGCAGGCATGGATAGACTAAAGGCTACCCATGTCACTGAGAGCACACAAGCTTGATTTTGCTCACAAGCTCCTACATACTCCATGCTTTTCTAAGGTCTTCATTCTCATGAGTCATTCACCATATCTTTTTCTTCTCTTGCTTCCCCAATCCAGATACCTCCTTGTCTCAATCTGCGGCCTCCTTGGTTTTGCACTTACCTGCAGCCAGTTCCTTTCATGTCTTACTGTGTTAACTTTGTTCTCCCTTTTCTAGCTTCCTAAACCAGGGAGTGACAAACTATAACTCAAAGACCAAGGCCAAACACTGTGTTTTAGAAATAAATGTTTATTGAAAAACAATTAGGTGTATTGTCTGTGGCTATTTAATAGTGGGACTGCAGAGTTAAGTGACTGTGATGAATGCTACATGGTCTGCAAAGAATCTGTTATTTGCAGTGTAGCAACTACATCTAATAGGTTGCCAGGGGATTAAGAGATGGATCAGTAGATTAGGGCATTGCTGATCTTCCCGAGGACCCAGGCTCAGTTCCCAGAACCCACATGGTGGCACACAGCTGTCTGTAACTCCAATTCTAGGGGATCAGATGCTCTCTTTCTGGTCTCCATGGGCATATGGGCATTAGGAAAACATGTAGTGCATAGACATACATGTAGGCAAAACAATATACACATAAAACAAACAATTAATTTTTAAAGGTTGTCAACTCTTGTACTGGAATCTAATTAAAAGAACAGTGCCTGTATAGCCTTCCATTCACCGCTGGTGTTTCAGAGGTTTAACAGAAAACCTCAGCTATGAAAGAATCTACAAGTATTTTTTGAATAATGAATGAAAAATAAAATCTTAGCTTTCCAGGCTATTAATATGTAAAATTTCATTTTGATATCTTGCTGCCTGCAGAGTTTAAAGGTCACGTCCTCTATATAGAAATTCAATCGTGGAAAGGAAGACTATCTCAGTAAACATCATATACCTTTAGGCAGCAGGGACAGAAGCCCAAGTCTGGTTTCTCAGACATCAGGTAGAGCATGCAGCATATTGTGAAGTAAGACCTGGATGTAGAAAACTTCAGGCTCCTTTTGGTATGATAAAACACCAGAGGAAAGCAACTTAAAAGATGTAAGGTTTATTCTGGCTGATTATTTCAACAGTCTTAGTTGATGGCCAGCAGCTAGCTTCATCAATGAGAAGATGCAATGAGCAGAATATCGTGGCAGTGGAGGTATATGACGGAAGAGGCTGCTTACCTCCTGGCAATCAGGAAACAGAAACAGAAGAGACCTTGGATAGGATACAGCTTCCAGCGTACATCCCTCCATGTGACCAGCTTCCTCCAACAAGACTGCATCTTCTACTCACTACTTCTGAACAATGTCACAGCAGAGTGATCCTGAATCTATCCATTAATAGATTACTCTTTTTAATTTTTCATTAATTACACTTTATTCACTTTGTATCCCCCCCTGTAGCTCCCTCTCTCCTCCCCTCCCAATCCCTTCCTTCCTCTCTCTGCTCCATGCAAGCCCCTCTCCAAGTCCACTGATAGGGGAGGTCTTCTTTTCCTTCCTTCTGATCCTTGTCTATAAGGTCTCATCAGGACTAGCTGCATTGTCTTCCTCTGTGGCCTGGGAAGGCTGCTCTCCCACCAGGGGGAGGTGATCAAAGAGCAGGCCAATCAGTTCCTGTCAGAGACAGTCCTTGTTCCCATTACTATGGAACCCACTTGGACACTGAACTGCCATGGGCTACATATGTGCAGGGGTTCTAGGTTATCTCTATGCATGGTCCTTGGTTGGAGTATCAGTCTCAGAAAAGACCCCTGTGCCCAGATTTTTTTTGTTCTGTTGCTCTCCTTGTGGAGCTCCTGTCCTCTTCAGATCTTACTATTTCCCACTTCTTTCATAAGATTCCCTCCACTCTGCCCAAAGGTTGGCCATAAGTCTCAGCATCTGCTTTGATAATCTGCAGGGCAGAGTCTTTCAGAGGTCCTCTGTGGAAGGCTCCTAACTTGTTTCCTGTTTGCTCCTTCTTCTGATGTCCATCCTCTCTGCCTTTCTGGATGGGGATTGAGCATTTTAGCCAGAGTCCTCCCTCTTGATTAGTTTCTTTAAGTGTACAGATTTTAATAGGTTTATCCTATTCATCTTTATAAGTGAGTATATACTGTGTGTTTCTTTGTGCTAATAGATTACTCTTGACTAGCATTGCCGAGATCTAGTCACCTCCCAGCAACATCACCATCTGGGGACCAGGCCTTCAATACATGAAATGTCAGAAGAGCAGTTTATAACCAGAACATAACTACTGAATGGGTATTTGTGTTCCCTCTCCATACAAATCCAGGATTGCTTACTAACTGTTACTTAGCTGGCACTGCTCTGGGAACATACACATTTTCAGGAGAAACTAGAAGGATTTGGAAGTTTTCTTTTGTTTTGTGTTTATTTTTTTTTTTCTGTTCCTTGTATATCAGGAACAAGACAGGCTCCTCTTCTCCCTTTGCATGAATCTAAATACCCTTCACTTACTTTTAAATCCAAGTTTATTTATTTTTGGAATTTAATCATTTTAAATTGCATGTGTGCCAATGGGAGGCGTGTGTGCATGGGCATGGGTACCAACAGAAGCCAGAGGTGTCAGATCCCCCTCGAACTGGCGTTATAGGCGGCTGTAAGGCTTCTAACATGTGTGCTCTTAGCTGAGCTTGAGTCCTCTACAAGAGCAGTAGAGAAATCAGTGAGACATCACCCTGACCCCTGACCCCAGGCCCCCAGCCCTCCAGCCCCAGCCTCACAACTTCAAAAATATTCTTTCTAAAACACTAAGATGAATCAAGAAGTGCCCAGTGCTAAGCTCCCACAGTTTGTTGGCTGATGATACATGCCTACAGCAGTGGATCCTAGGGAAATATAATTAGTGTATGTGGGATGCAGAAAATAGCAGTGTGCAGTTTGCAGAGCAGTCAGTGAAATGAAGAGTGTCTGAACTCACCAGCAGCCGGTGGTTAGGAATACAGAGTTTGGGGACAAGCTTTGATGAGGTGAGAAGAAAAGGACACAGGATACGCATGCAGCTGCATTTTATGGGATATGATAATTATATTTTATCCCAGATCTCAAAGTATCTATAAATCAACCAGAGGGTTTTCTTGAAAAAAAAAATTAGAGTCCATAACCTTTGTTTGTTCCAACCTTCCAGGCAGGAGGTGGCAAAAACCAAGCTGAAATAAAAAGAGCTGCCTAGTCTAGGTTTGCGAGGAACAAATATAGAGGATATACAATTTTATATGATTTTGATAACTATCCAAAGATTCTCTGACTTAAATAGTTGAACAAAATGTCTTAATTCCTTCAGAAATTCATGTTAACAGTCTTTATTTGTGGATGAAAAGGTGATTCATCAATGTGTTCTGACGAATTAATTCACATTACAATGCATCTGGCTTGCATTTTCACAACTGTTGTATGTTGAAAACAATTTTGGACTTCTTACATGCTTCGAGGCAAGCTAGTATTTTTAGATTCCTGTATGTTCAGTTTGAAATATTTGTGAGTTTCCTTATACAGATGACTTCGTTCATTTAGAAGTTACTAAGAATCTACTATGAGCTGGATACTCTATTCTAGACCAAGAATCACAGGAGAAAGAGGTATGCGTGTACCATGAGATCACACAGCCTGGGATGCAGGAACACAAACAGAACTGTGGTAACATATGGTGGGGTTATCTAACTGTTAATGATATTATCAAGTGGCAATCATAATAATTGCTGTAATTTGCTCTACATACTAAGATTATCCTTTTATGTTAAATGCTGTTAACAACTCTACCCGGTACATATTTGTAAGCTCAGTTTATAGTTGGAGAAATAAAAGCTAAAGTGATACGGCTAAAGAAACCTAGTAGCAGTGTTTGGATCCACGTGTCATGAGAGTTTGTTCCCCTGTTTCCATCATCTGTTGCTTTACTTTTCCCACTCACTTTGGGTGTTCAGAGAAAGAGTATGCAGTAGAAAGAGCATGGGAGATCTAGGGACGGATGAGTAAGGAGGAAAAGTTAATAGAAGGATAAGACTTGAGTCAAGAGTCAGAAATGTAAGCTGGCATTTGCTAAGCAGTGGATAACAGGCATCGGGTGGACATAAAAGAGTAAGATAATGATTCAAAAAGTTTCTTCCTTTAAAAAAAAAAACAAGAAACTTTTTATTGATTCTTTTCAGGTTTCACATCATGTAGCCCAGGCCTTCTCATCTCCTTATTCCCTCATATCTGCCTTTTTCCCTGGCAACTTCCCCTCACATACAATAAAAGCACACAAACCAACAAGCATAAGAAAGAACTCATCGTGGAAGCCGTAGTGTGTCACAGTGTGTCCCACGGTATCCCCTCTTGTCCACACATCTTCACTTGCAAATGTTCATTGCAACAAGTCATTGGTCTGGTTGGGGGTCTCTGGTTTCCCTGACACCATCAATATTGGATTCTCATTAGGACTCCTCTCAGTTATCCTGTTGCTGCTCTGTGTCATTGAACTCTTGCAAGTTTGGATCAGCAGGACTGGCTGGCCCTTTCAAGTGTTTCAACTGTTTGCAGATGACATAGATTTTGGGGTGAGCCAAATCAGAACCCTGGATCTGGGCCAGAGGGGTAGCTGAGCTGGTCAGTGTGACAGCTTTCCCTTATCTGCACAGTCAGGGCAAGCTCTCCAGCACTGCTCTGGCTAGACCTCTCAGTGCCACCAGAGGTAGGAGGCAGGGTTAGTTCTCTTTCTCCCATTCCCTTGGAGTGGCTCACACACACACCCATGCCTTCAGATCCAGCTCTACTGTGCTGCCTAGTCAAGGTGCAGGGCCCACTTTTCCAAGTGCTGCAGTAGGTGAGGGGAGGGGCTGGCTCATTTGTGCCTTCATCATCAGGGCCAGCTCCACTGTGTTGCCCAGGCAAGTTGCAGGGACCCCCTGGACCCACATCACCTCAAGGCAGATGGCAGATAAGTGGCAGGGACAGCTCTCACTCTTACCCTTGGGACTAGCTCAACCATTCCTCGTCCCCTTCCACAAGGACCAGCACTACTATGCTGCCCAGATGCAGGGCCTGCTTTTTGGAATGCTGCAGCCAGAAAGGAGAACACCAGCTCACCTGCTCCCTGAAGCCAGCTCTCCAAACTGCTGCAGGTGGTGGGGAGCAACACCCCTGGACTCAGCCACATCAGGTCAGATGATTGATGGAGCCAGCTCTCCCACACTCTTACCCTCGGGGGTGAGTTTCTGGCTTTTAGTGAACAGAAATTGGAGCAAGTAGAAGATGATGGATGTTGAGAGAAGACTTTATTAGAATCAGATCATCAGTTTTCCTGAAGATCAGCCATCTGAAAGAGCTCTAATTCTATCCCTTAAAGGAGATGAGGTACCAGCCTTGTAGAACACTAGAATAACAGCGGTCCATAGACCTTAGATGATGGCAGCCATACTCACCACATCTGTTTCCTTGAGTCCTACTTCAAGATCTCCAGTAACTGATGGATAAACCAATACATTGTTTTAAAGTAATACATGGACAGGAGTGTGACTACCTACTGGAGAAAGACTGTTACCAAAATTCAAGTCAGGAGATTGCTGGAAGATTCAAGAAGGAAATCCCGAGATAGTAAAGCAGTTGATACGAGAGAAACATAAGGAGAACTGACAGGTCCTAATCACCAAATGACCATACAGTCTCAAGAAGACATAATCCCAAGATCTCTATTTGTATGTGAGTCTTGATGTGGGATACCAAAGAAATAGATCTCGGTGGGAGGTGCCTTTCAGTGAAAGAGAAGACCAATTGGAAGTAGCAGCTAATGGATCATCTTTCCTGAAGGTCTCGGGAAGTACAGGTATCACCAGGGCTGCCCAGATCAAAGGCAGTCTCCTCTATCTATGGTCTCATGGTGGGGTAGTGTGTCTAGAAAACAGACAACCTGAAGAAGACACAAGTTAAAGAAAACACAGCCACCTGAGCCAATTGGAAGCTTGGGCTTCTGTTCAGTGGGTGCTTCAAGCAAAGCCAGGGTGGATTTCTTAGCCTTCTCCTCTGGAAAATTTATGACACCCCGGCTGGAGAAAATGTCCTGGTAGTTTTAATGCTGGCATTTTAAGTCAGAATGCCTTCTCCAAGTAGCACATAACGACACAATTCAATAACTCTGACCATTGTGGAAAAATGTCATGTGCCAACAGCGATTTTCCATAATTTTGTTCAGAAAATCTGAAAGAAATGCAGAAAATGGATTTGCAGCCCTGGAAGCAGGCAGAGAAACAGTAGCAGAGGGCTGTAGGCCAGTAATTGATGTTTCAAATATCACTGAGTGCTTTGCCTGTAATTTTATGGGAGAATGATAATAATTAAAAGCACAAACTTACAAGTCATATCTGAGGAGGGAAATGCCGACTGCACTTTTAGTGAAGGGAGCCTGTTGGTCTGTTTAACTTTTCCAGCAAGCTTCAGATACATACAATGATTAGTTCACAGGATGACTTTCCCCCAAAAAAAATGTTCCAAAGGGCCCAAATGGAGGTGATGATTAACCCATTGGTATTCCCTAGAATCCTCTGATAAACCAAGGTTCCCTAGGAAGTCCCACAATCCCAGGTTTTTCCTGATTGAGCTTGCTTTTCACACAAATATACTCTGGGAAAGAATGACACTAAACCTAGCTCCCTGCCCGCAATTATGAGATCAGCTATTATAGTGGTTTGTGGCTAAGGAGATTTATGATTTTTGCTGTGAGGTGTATTTGTGATTGAGTCTGCATGTGCTTTTATTGGCTCATGGCCTCAGTTAGATTGTCCAACTTCTCTGAACCTGTTTCTTGACATGGAAAATGGGCATCACAAGAATAATTGTCTGATACTGGAGGAGAGAGTAAAGCAATAAACACTGTGGGTTTTGTTGTTATTTTTAATAAATGTTACCTATTACTAAGATTGTTGTTGTAGCTAAACATTATTTTAGGCAATTTATTTTTGTTGACAGATTATAATTTCCTCAACTACACATTGGAAAAGTCATTCTGACATTGCAAAATAACAGTAATGATAGATAGACAGACAGACAGACAGATAGATAGGCTTGTATCATGCTAAGCTGGGTTTGTCTTCTTTTTCTGAAAGGGACCTCCTTTGTTTATGAAGTTCAGGGACTGGGTTTTCTGGATCTCTAACTGTGTTTCCATTGCTGCAGCAGGCAGCAGGCAGTAGTGCTCTGTAAATGTGTACAGTACTCTTGTATGTCTGGATAGGGCATAACTTTGATTTTATCTCTGCTGAGGGCTAAAGAACAAGGGTCTTGAGGTGTTTTCTGAGCTTCTGGTGACAAACACTGTGCTTCAGCCTCTGTCATTAGTTGTGAATCCAGATTTTTTTTTTCAAATAGGAATACTCTCTCTTCCGTCCAAGCCCTGACTGAGAATTATTTTCCACAACTTGGGTTCGTGGAGGGGTATAGGGCAGACATTGTTTAAAATAACAAAAGCTACGGGCTGAGGTGTGCACTGGGGTTGATAGGACACATTAAAGCCTCATAGTGGTGACCATCAGCACTGCATCAGATACAGTCATTGTAGGTTTTTCCTTAGCCCCATTATCTTCTTCCTGGCTTAGCAGAGGTTCCTCCCTTCATCTGGACTTCAGAGGTGGGATCCCACCCAGGGACTCACAGCTCTGAATGAGGATGAGCACACCTCCATCCTCCTGACCACAGGTGGGCCTTTTACACCCCCAGAGAATAGCTTGCATGGATTCAATATGCTACATAAGGAGAGAAAAGAGCTCATTAGGCTGGTAGTCTGCTTTACGGGAAGTTGACACCATTCTGCCCAGCATGGCTTAAAGGCAGAACAAGGAGTCATGATGAAATCATAACACCATTTCTCAGATCCTCCCTAAGTAATAATTTGACTCTATAATCCCCACTGGATTTTTATGCAAGACCCAGCTTTATCCAGATGCAAGACTCAAGTTTCTCACATACCTATGGCATTTCACTCACCGGAAAGCTCTAGGCATGGAGTTTGGACAGAAAGGGGTGTATTTTCTCCCTGGAAATTGTGTATCATGAGGCCTATTGGGATAAATGGCAAAGTCAAGGAATTTAAAGATTAGCCAAGAAGCAGTGAGGCAAGGCGAGAGCGAGGTACCAGATAATCCCATTGATTTCAGTTGGCAACTTTAAGCAAATAGTTGAGTTTTCTAAGCCAAGTTCTTTTAAGTTGTAATCATAATTCATTGCCAAGGATGAAGGAGACTGAGAGCCTGCAAGTTAAGGATGAGTGTGTACTTAGCAGGAAAGGGGGACTGGGGCAGAGCTCCAAGGGAGCTCTCGGTGGGGTGCGATGCCCTTGCCTGTCCCTGGTGATCAGGAATGTCCTAGGAATAGCCAAATTGAATCTTTGCTAGTCTATTCTATAACTATCGAGAAGAATTCATCTGAATTTCCACTCACTGAAGCTGGAAGTTAAGACAGTTCTGTATTATTAAAAAAAATAAGCAAATGAAAAGAATAAAGGCTCACTTACATAGATGTCCCCAAGTCTAACCAGCTATCAGTCACCTGCAGATATTGTATATCCTCTGAGGCTTCTTTTCAGACAAAATGAGTGCATAGCTCTGAAACCTGAGCTAGGCTTGTGTCTATTTGCTTACAAAGGTGATTGTAACACGCAGCCTGCTGGGAGTTACCGATTCAGTATTTGCCAACCATGCGTTCTGTCCATCTTCCGCTCCGTGCTCACCATCCATTCATGCCATTATACATTCACCTTCAGTTCCTTGAACGAAATCTTATACCCAGCCCTTGACTGCTCACTCATGCAAGCATTGTACTTTGCACATGTACATTTCAACATGCGCCCTCCGTTTAGTTATGGTAAGTAGTGTTCCATTGCAGAAGGAGCACTGTTTCTTCATCCACTCAGCTGCTTACTAACACATGAAGGGCCGCCCCCCTATTTTGACTGTTATAGATAAAGCTTTTATGAATATCTGTGTGTATGTCTTTATATGAACCTATGCTTTCATGGTCCCTGTACACCTAGGAATGGGGTGGCTGAAAGATAAGCAAGAATACACTGAACTTGTAAAGAAACCGCTGTACTGTTTTTGCAAACTCACGACACACATTTTAGTCTTCCCAGTGGAGGGATAGCATCCTAGGCCTCGCACGCTGCCACCAGCACAATTTTGCTGAGCCTTTCCATTTGAGCCAATCCAAGACTGTATGTGTCTGGCTATTGTTTGTCTCAGTTTCCGTTGTTAATGGACTTTACCTTTTTTTTTTTTTTTTTTTTTCAATGCAGTTTATTCAGGAACATTGAACAATCCTCGGACCCCGGGGAAAGCCAGCCCACAGCGGACTTTACCTTTTACTAACTTTCTCTATTATGTATCCATTGCCTTAAGATCATAAGTGTGTTGTGACTGATGAACACAGATATTATCATGCAAAGTCCATGGTCTACACAAGGGTCCACTTGCACCTTCTATGGACTTCGATCACTGCATAAGGCCATTTATCTACAACTGCATTATAATACCAGGTACTTTCCTTGCACTAACATTCCCATGAAGTCTGCTATTCAACCCTATCTTCTCCTTAACTCTCAGAAGTCACTCATCACTGTAACTGTTCATAGTTGCTATTTTCCTGTATTTTTAATAGGACATATGGTCACAGCCTCTTCATGTTGGCTTATTATGCTTCACAATATGCATTTAAACTTCCTCTAGGCCTTTTCCTGCCTCAATAGCTCCTATATCTTTAGCTCTAAGTCACATTCCATTGTCAGCATATACCATATATTTTTCCGTTAATCTAGTAATAGACACCCTAGCTACTTTCACGTCTCAACAATTTAGGTTTTTTTTCTTTTCTTTTTTTAAATTATTTTTATTTTTATTAATTACAGTTTATTCACTTTGAATCCCCCTGAATCTCCGTCCTTCCTCCCCTCCCAATCCTACCCTCCCTCTTCCCCACCCATGTCCCTCTCCCAGTCCACTGAAAATGGAGGTCCTCCTCCCTTTCCCTCCAATCCTAGTCTATCAGATCTAATCAGGACTGACTGCATTGTCTTCTTCTGTGGCCGGGTAAGGCTGCTCCCCACTCAGGTAGGTGATCAAAGAGCAGGCCAATCGCATGTCAGAGACAGTCCCTGTTCCCATTACTATGGAGACCACTTGAATACTGAACTGCCATAGGCTACCTCTGCGCAGAGGTTCCAGGCCATCTCCATAAGTAGTCCTTGGCTGGAGTATCAGTTTCAGAAAAGACCCCTGTGCGCAGACTTTTAGGATCTGTTGCTCTCCTTGTGGAGCTCCTGTTCTCTCCAGGTCTTACTATCTCCCACTTCTTTCATAAGATTCCCTGTACTCTGCCCAAAGTTTGGCTATGAGTCTCAACATCTGCCTCAATTGGAGCTCCAGTGGCACAATCGGTTAGCGCGTGATTCTTATACAGCAATTTTGAATAAGGCTGTTGTAAGCACTCATAAGGCAGACTTGTGCTTACACTTAAGTTTTCACCTACGTGGGTAAATGTGGAGGAATATAACTTCTCCCTCATATGGTGTGAGAACATTTCGTTTTCTAGGAAGCTGTCAAATTGTCTTCCACAGTGTCTGTACATTTTTGCAGTCCCACTGGCAATGAATGAGAATTCCTGTTTCCCACATACATGTCAACATTTGGTGCTATTAGTGTTTTGAATTTTGGTGATTTTAGCAGGTGGTGCTCGATGTGGTTTTAACTGTGTTTTTGGATGACATCAAATAATGATCAGCTTTTCATGTGTTTCTTTCACAAATGCTTTGGTAAATGTCTGTGTAAGCCTGATTATTTTGCCAGATCATACATTTTCTTATGTTTGTTTCTGAAGGGTTCTGTGTATATTTTGGATGAAAGTCCATATATTTCTCTTGCAAACATTTAAAAATATTTTCTAAGTTCACATCCAAGAAAGAGTTTCCACTGACATATTTAAGAACATACATGCCATTATAATTGACTCTTGCCCATTTCTTCCCTCAAGCACCTTCTCCATCCCCCCTTTACCCTCACTCCCAAGTAGTACTTTCTTCTGCTTCCATGAGACATACATTCCAACACCCTCTGCCCATTCCAAAGATCTCCCTCTTCCCCTCTTGCGTTCCTTTTTGTAGTTTTGTGGCTCTCCCATACACACATTTAAGCCTAGACTCTGCAGATGAGAGAAAGCATATGGCCCTTGTCTCTCTGAGTTGGCTTCTTTTGCTAAACATAATGACTGCAGCCCAACCCTTTTCCTGCAAATGTCATGACCGTATTTTCCAGTCTAGCGGAATGAAATCCCACATCTTCCTTGCACAGTCTTCTGTTGATGGGCATCTGGGCTGGCTCCATTCCCTTGCTGTTATGAATAGCAAGTGTCCTGTATGCAGTCACCTCTCTGGTAGGACTTAGTATTTTTTTGGTATGTGCTAAGGAAAGAGATGCCTTGATCATTTGGTTCTATCTTTAGGTTTTTTTGTTTTGTTTTGTTTTTGAGAAATGAGAATTCTTATCCCATTGGGGCTACACAAGTTTGCTTTCTCACCAATAGTGAATAAGGCTTCCTCATTACACACCTCCTGATTGTTTTCTTGATGGGAGACAGTCTGAGATGAGATAAAATCTCAAAGAAGTTTATAATTTTTGTTTTTCTAGTGGCTAAAAAAATGATAAACACTCATATATTTATTGGCCATTCTTCCTTCTGAAAACTGCCCATCTGTTTAATTGGTCCATTTATTGATTGGACAACTTGTGGGAATGATGTTTATTTTTTACATATAGTCTTCATATATTAAGCCTCTGTCTGACATATAGTTGACAATGTTTTTCCCTTTTATGTATTTCCTCTCTGGCTGAGGAAGTCTTGTCAGGCCATAGAGAAAGAGGATGCAGGCAGTCCTTAAGAGACTTGATAGTCTGGAGTCAGTTGGTAAGACAGGAGGGATCCCCCTTTCTGGAGACTAGGGGACAGGAATGGAGGGAAGGGGAAGGGAGGGTGGACTAGGAGATGACAAGGGAGGAGGCTATGTTCGGGATGTAAAATGAATAAATTAAGAATAAAAAAATAAAAATGAAAATAATGAGGTAGTTGTAGCTGAGTGGGTTTAATTCTGGACACTCTGTTCTATTTCACCAGCCTATATGACTGGTTCTGTGCCAGTCATACAGATTTTGTCACTGTGGCTCTGTAGTACAATTTGAGATGAGGCACTGTGATAGTTTTAGAATTTCTCTTTCTACCTAGATCTACTTTGGGGCCTTGTGTGATGCTTATAGATTGTTGGGATATTTTCTCCAGTTTTTTTGAAGAATTTGATTTTATATATGCTGTATTGTATTTGACTTTACTTCCAGTAATATACCAGTTTTTACTATATAATATTTTCCAGTCCATGAGAATGATTGGATTTCCATCTTCTGGTATTTTTTCAACCTCTCTTTCTCTTCAGTGTTTTAAAGGTTTCATTGTAGAGACCTTTTACATCCTTGCTGAACTTTATTCCTCCATGTTTCTTTTTTTTTTTTAAGATTTATCAGTGGACTTGCGGAGGGGCATAGAAGAAGATGGGGAAGGAATGGAATGATTGAGAGGGGATGAGGAGGGGCCTACAGCTGAGATACAAAATGAATAAACTGTAATTAATAAAAAATTAATCAATTAATAAAAAATATTTTTGAATGGTATTTTTTCCTAGTCATTTTTTCAAAAAGTTTACTAGTATGCTAATTTTATATCCTGCTACTTCACTAAAAGTGTTTACAATATAGAGGAGTTCTCTAGCAGAGATTTTATGTACAGAAATAAGATGTCTGCAAATAGGGAAACCTTGAAGTCTTTCTTTTCTATTCATATAACTTTATTTCTTATTCTTCTACCAAATGTCTTGAGTACTACAATGAATAAGAGTGTGAAAGTGGGTACTCTTGTCTTGTTCTGGATTTTAGAAGAAATTCTTCACATTCTCCATTTAGTTCAATGTTGGTTATAAGTTTTAATATATATATATATATATATATATATATATATATATACTATGTTAAGATATGTGAATTTCTTCTCTGGGAATAGGGTATTAATGGAAAATAAAAAATAAGTAATGTAATATAGTACATCAATAGACCTAAGAACGGAAATCACAGGATCATCTATAGATGTAAAGAGGCTTTTGCAAAAAAACTGAATATCTTTTATGAATAAAAGTTCCAAAAAACTAAAAATTAAAAGAATGAGTGTATAATATATATATATAAATTTTTGTTTCTCAAATATGTATTACATAGACGTTGTTTTATTACATTGGTTTGTCTCCTTTATCTGAAATCAGTAGAATATACTCACATGGGCCTATTTCTGGACTCCTTATTCTGTTATAATATTTTTTGCCTATTCTTTGGCCAATAGGACATTCCTTTAATAGTTGTAGATTTGAAGGTATGAAATCTAGGTAGTGACAGTCCTCTAATTTTGTTCTGCTGTTTAGATATTGTGTTATTTGTTATCTGACTTTCACATTACCATATCAGTTTAAGAATTAACTTACTGATATCACAAAATAAATTGCTTAAAATTTTAATATATTTCCAATTGTTAAGTCAACTTGTAAAGAGCTAAGAGTGCCATATTGTCATCCTTTTCATGACATCTAATATCTGCCTATTTATATTATTTTATTTAGTTCATTAGAATTTTATAGGGTTTTCATATATATTTTATACAAGTTGTGATGCACATTATAAATAGTATTAAATTTTAATTCTAAAATACACTAATTTGTTACTATTCTATAGAAAGAATATCCTTTGTACATTAATCATGCTTGTTAGTTGCAGAAGTTATTTAGGTCATTTTCCCAGCTATTCTATATAAGTAAACATATGTGAACAAAGCAATTTTATTTCTTCCTTCCCCATCTTCAGGTACTGTCTATAGTCTCTTTCCCCTTCCTCTGTTGTTTTCTCTTTTTGTTGCCTTAACTGGGTCTTTAGTAGGACAAGAAAAAAGCAGTAGCAAAAAAGGGCATTCCTCACCTTGTTCATGATTACAAGGAAGCCATGAATTTCTCAGGACTAAGCAGATGTTTACCACGGGGCTTTTGTAATTTTTTCCGTTTGAGAAAATTCTCATAATTCAAAATTTTCTGTTAGATTTTATTTATCAATACATGCTAGATTTGTCAAGTTATTCTTCTACATCTATTGATATCACATAGGTTTCTTTCTTTGGCCTATAGATTACTTTGACTGATTTTCTAACCTCAGTTCAATCTTGTACATCTGAATACGCTTCACCAGGTTATTGTATAAAATTCTCTATATAGATGTTTAGATTTGGTGTACTTATATTTTTGAGGATTTTCAAATATCTATTTATAAGATATAAGCTTTTTTTTCCTTTTTCTTGAAATGTTTTTCTCTAGCTTTTTTACTAGGCACATTGATCTACATGTCTGATCTATTGGTCTGTACTCTACTGTCCTGGTTTTTGTAGTTTTACAATATGTTTTGAAGTCATAATGTGTTAGTACTCCACTTTCATTTATTTTTCATGTTATTTTGGAAAAAAAAAGAGAATATAGTCATGTCTGAATGAATTTAAGATCAGCTTATCAATTTCTAAAAAAAATTCCTACTGGAATTTTTATTAGAATTCTATAAGCTCTTGCTTATTTTTAGCAGATTAAAATTTAATAGTATTTGGTCTTCTGAGCTATAAAATAGTATATTGTTCGATTGTTTTGTTCTACTTTTAAGCTGAAAAGCCTTTCACATCATTTATTATATTTATCTCCAAGCATTTCGTATAGTAAACATATTGTGAATGGTATTTTATTTTACTTACATTTACAATTTTCTTCCTAGGATTAAAATTACAATGTATTCCAACACATTGTTATTTTCCCCTTAAACCTTGATAAACATGTCTGAGATCTAGTAGCTTATATATAGATTCATTGTATTTTTTTCTTTTGCTGCTGTTTTTGTTTCGTTGTATTTTTTCTACAAACAGTCTCATTGGCTGTAGCCAAAATCAATTTTATTTCTTTTAATAATAAATATTAAATAACAAATATTAAAAGAAATAATATAAATATTAAAATTTTAATAATAAATATTAAAAGAAATAATAGTTATCTATTATTTCTGGGCTAAAGAGATTGCTCAGTGGGTAAAGGTGTTTGCTGTGCAAGACTAAACCACTTGAGACCTGATCTCTGGAAGTCAGGTTTAAAAGCCAGCTGTTGCAGCCTGACCATCTGTGACCACAAGAAAGCCCTTCAGGGCGACAGAGGCCAGCTAGCCTGGAATACACATGCCAGAAACAAGAGACCTTACTTCACAAAGGGAAGGTATGTTTTCCTCCCACCTCCAGAGTGTGCTGCACACACAAGCACGCATGCTCATGCGCACAAATACATAAAATAACTTTCTGTTTGTAGCTTCTGTATTTATCTTGATAAAGCATTGTTGTTGTTTTCAGTTTTGAATATAATTTTCTGATAGTGAGGTAATGTCAGTTCATATGGTAGGGTGGGACGTATTCCATTGACTTTTAGACTTAATGAAATAGTTCGTTTACAGCCAATGTTAGTGCTTTCTCAAGTAATTAACATAGCGTTCACATTTAAAAAATGTGGGGCTGAAGAGGTGGCTCAGTGTTTAAGACAGTGATTCTTAGCCTGTGGGTAATGACCTTTCGGGGGATCACATATCAGAGGTCCTACATATCAGATATTTACATTATGATTCATAACAGTAACAAAGTTATAGTTATGAAGTAGGGACAGAGCAGTTTCATGGTTGGGGTCCTCACAACATGGGGACCTGTAGCAAAGAGTCACAGCATCAGGAAGGGTGAGAACCACCGGGTTAACAGCGCTTGTTGGGCTTGCATAGAACCCAGTTTTGGTTCCCAGCATCTGCAGGGTGACCCACAACCTCCTGCTAACCTTAACCCCAGGGGACCCGATGCCCTCTGATGGCCTCTGCAGGCACTGCATGTACCTGGAGCACAGTCATGTATGTTAGCAAACTGCCCATACACATACAATACAACTAAATCTTAAGAAAAACATGTGCCAAGCATAATGATGCATGCCTTTAATCTCAGCATTTGGGAGGCAGAGGAGGATATCTCTGTGAGTTCAAGACAGCCTTCTCTACATGCATTTCAGGAGAGCCATAGCTACACAGTGAGAGAGAGAGAGACCCTATCTCTCACAAAAGCAAAAACAAAAAAACAGAAGAAACAAACAAAGCAAACAAAAAAAATTACCATGAGCAACAATTTTCTCTATGAGACCTTAACTTCAAATAAGATACTTTTATTATATACTCTAGAGATATATAGATTATATAGTCCAAATAATTTATATATTTTATCTAAATTGTAAAACCTATTAACATAAAACTATGAAAATAATTTCTTATAATCCTCTTGCTATCTACAGGCTTTTCAGCTACATCAACTCTTGTGTTTTGTATTGATAACAATAGTCTGCAATTGTCTCTTCTGGTTACTCTGGTAATAGACTTACTACTTCTTAGTTTCATTCAGAAACCAAGATTTTATTTTTCGCCATTTCTTATATTCAAGTTTATTTAGTGTGAATAGATGTTCATTCATCTATCTAGACTAAAGTCAAATATTTTGCCATTTTCTTAAGTTGGAATCCAAGGACTGACTGAAGAACTCTCTTACTGTATAGTACAGGCATTTAAAAGGTCAAGTCACCGCCTGCACAGGTACTGGCACAGTGGCATTCTAAAACAATTTATATGCTGTGTTTACCTTTTTATTAAGTTTTAAATGCTTTCTACTTTTATCTATTTATTTCCTCTGTCATTTATGGAGTGCTTCAGAAGTGGAAAATATGTTCCACAAAATATGTGGGAACTGTGTAGAAATCGTTGTGTCAATTACAAGTTTCTCAGAAATAATAATAAGAATAATAAAAACTCTGTTCTTATCTCAGAGTTCCCTCCATTTTGGTGCGAGAGCATGCTTTGTATGATTTAAACCTTTTGTACTATTTAACCTCACTTTTTGACATGTTGCAGCATAGTGAATATTCTGACTTTTAAAAAGAATGCATATTCTAGATCTGTTGAGTGGAGTGTGCCATAAATGCCAATTAGGTCAAGTTGCTCAATAATGTTATGAAAATCTTCTACAGACTTCTGATTGTCTGAGCATTTTTTTTCTCTTAGTATCTGAGAGAAGAGATTAAAATTCCCAAATATATCTGCCTATTTGACTGTTTTCCCATGATGTCCTTGATTGGTTTCATTTCATATATTTTGAAATTAATGTAAGGGCTTTTGGAATTGTTGATTCTCTTAACAAATTCACTCAGAAGCCATTATAAATGAAAAATGCATATTCCTGATAACATTCTTAACCTTTGAAATTGACTTTGTCTGACGCTGAAATCGTCAATCCAGATTTCATTTGATTACTGTTAACATACCCTTATGAAACTTTTTATATTAACTTATTTTGTTCTTTTGTTAGAAGTGGGTGCCAGGCTAGCTTTATTTGTCAACTTGATATGCCAAGGGAGAGGGAGTCTCTACTGAAAACCTGTCTTGATCAGATTAGTGTCTGGGCAGGTCAGAGATTTTCTTTGTTGCTAATTGATGTAGGATGTCCAGCTACTGTAGGAGGTACCATCTTTGAGCTGATGAACCTGCTCTGTTTGAGAAATGTAGCTGAGCAAAACAGAGGGAACAAGCCAGGAAGCAGCTTTTCCGCGGACTTTGCTTCAGTGTCTGTCTTCAGGTTCCTGTCTTGGCTTCCCTCAGTGATGGACTGTCCTTGGTAAATCAAATAAATCCTTTCCTCCAAAGTTGTTTTTGATCATTGTCATGGTTAAATTCAATTCAACTTGATACAAGCTAAAGTTAGTTTGGAAGCAGGAACCTCAATCGAGAAAATGCCCCCACAATATTAGCCTGTGAGCAAGCCTGTGGTGGGTTTTCTTGATTGGTGATTGATGTGGGAAGGCTCATATCATGGGTGGTGTCACTCCTGAACTGATGGTCCTCAGCGCTATGAGAATGGAGGTTAAGCAAGCCATAAGGAGTAAGCCAGGAAGCCGCCCCCTTTCATGATGTCCTCGTCAATTCCTGCCTCAAGTTCCTTTTCTGACTCCCATCAGTGATGAGCTGTTACCTAGAAGTGCAAGAAGAAATGAATGCTTTCCTTCTCAGGTTGTTTCTGGTCCTCCTGATTATCACAATGACAGAAACCAAAACGGGATAATGTATTTCTTTATCATCAGCTTATATCAGACTCTTTGTTTACTTTCTCTTTGACAATGGCTGCCTTCCAATTTAAACAATTTTCTTTTCATTAATTTCTAGTGTGACCAGGTTCAGAACTATTTTCTAATTGCAAGGGCATTCCATATATTTCCTTCCTTTTTTTTTTTCTCTTTTTTTTTTTTATCTTCTTTATGTCTGGGTCAAATATATTGAATTTTTGTTACCACGTCTCCTCTTGTTACTGTTAGCTATCTAGCTATCATTCTCTGTGCTGCTATTTGGTAATTGCTTTTGTTTTAGGGCATGCATCTTTACTATGATACTATATGGTGCCACACTCTACCCTTGAATAACACAGTACACTCTCTATCATACATTACATGCATACATTTTTCTTCTGGTGTCTACAATATCATATCTTTTATTTTCACACATGATGTGGCCACTTGAATGAGAAGACCCATGTGTTTAAATATTTGGTCCTCTATTGGGTGGAACAGTTCGGGGATGATTAAGAGGGGTTGCCTTGTCGGAAGAGGTGTGTTCCTGGGGTGTAGCTTGGCTCTGAGGTTTCAAAAGCTCAGCCAATTCCGTGTTAGCTGCCACGTGCTTGTGCGTCAGACATAAGTTCCCAGCTTCAGTACCAAGCCTGCCTGCCTGCTGCCATATTCCCAACCTCTGCCATGATGGCCATGGACTAACCATCTAACACCTGATAAGCCCTAAATAAATGAGAATGAGCTAGCCTAAAAATTTCTGTTCCTATTACCTGAACATTATTATACAGTCTATTTTCTTTTTTATTTATTTATTTATTTATTTTTAATTTTTAAATTTCTTTTATTAATTACAGTTTATTCACTTTGTATCCCAGCTGTAGCTCCCTCCCTCACTCCCTCCCAGGCCCACCCTGCCTTCCTTATCCCCTCCCATTCCTGTCTCCAAATCCACTGATAGGGGAGGTCTTCCTCCCTTTCATCTTTCAGGAGCACTTTCAAAGGACAAGCACTGTGATTTCCACAAAATACCTCTTTTTTTTTTTTTAAGTTTTCATTTATGATGGATACCAGATTCAGTTACAATAAAAGGTTAATCCAAAACCACAAGGCTCACAGATAGAAGTGGAGCAATTATCCATTCTTATATCATTTGATGTTAGGGTCAGGTCTCCATGTACTGTTTCTGGAAATATGGTCATTGAATAAAAGTTTCATTTTCCTTTAAATTTTATGATATATCCAGATTTAGTCTCCTGAAACTGAAACTTTTTTTTTAATTTTTCATCAATTACACTTTATTCATTCTGCATCCCCCCATAAGCCCCTCCCTCCTCCCCTCCCAATTCCACCCTCCCTCCTCCCTCTGCTTGCATGCCACTCCCCAAGTCCACTAATAGGGGAGGTTCTCCTCTCCTTTCTGATCTTAGTCTGTCAGTTCACATCAAAAGTGGCTGTATTGTCCTCTACTATGGCCTGGTAAGGCTGCTCCCCCGCCAGAGGGAGGTGATCAAAGAGCAGGCCAATCAGATTATGTCAGAGGCAGTCCCTCTTCCCATTACTATGTAACCCAATTGGACTCTGAACTGCCCTGGGCTACATCTGTGCAGGGGTTCTGGGTTATCTCCATGAATAGTCCTTGTTTGGAGTATGAGTCTCTTGGAAGATCCATGTGTTCAAATTTGAATATCACAATACATTGTTATTGTTTCTATTAAAGCGTTCCATGGTTGATTTAAAAGGTCTAAGTCGTAAGAGTAAACTTGTCCATTTGCTCACGTGATACTCCTTGCAATGCCCATCATTCTTCTGTGTACTTCTCTGTCTATCTCCTGTCATGTTCCTCACCCCTCCCCCAGAAATATCCTTAACCTTTGTCACAGTTAAGACTTGCTGGTGCTAAATTATTTTACTTTTTCTTTGTCTTGGAAAGTTTTCATTTGTTACCGCTTGTAAAGATATATGTTCAGTACTTATGAAAATTTCATTGATCTTACCCCAACCCTAACATACATACACACATCAGAGATGCTGTTCCACTGCCATCTTGGTATTGGCTTCCCATTTGATGGGTCTGTTTCCCACATTCATTTTGGTTTCAGAAATAGTATAAATAGTCTGTTCCCCAGACCCATCTTCTTTGCAGCTTTTGTTCTAATCCAAGGCACTGAGGATGCTGATCAGGATTTGTCTTGGGGTAATTTTCGTCATGCTTATTGTGTTTGGGGGGGTTAATATTTTAAATTAGTTTATAATTTCATTAAGTTTAGAAAATAAATATTCACTATCCCTTTATGTTTTTGTTCTGCCCCATTTGCCTGGTGTTATCAATTACATACACATTGGGCCTCTCTCCTCTGTCCTTCAACTCACTGTTTTTCTTTATTTATTTCTCTGTTATTTTCTTTGTTGGTGGCTTGTTTCTCTTTATGTTTTGTCTGGGAATTTTTTTTGACATGCCTTCCATGTCACTAGAATTTCTTCCTTCTAATTAATTAATGTCATTTGATTTATTTTTATCTCACATGCAGTTGTTTTCATCTGTAAACATTCTGTTCTTACCTCGTTTGCGATGTAGATATCTCCTCTTTAGTTTTGGAACCTCAGATACAGAATACCTGTTGCTGCTATGCCTGAGTACAGGCTTGTCCATTCTGGGTTGCTTCAAATGATGAATCTCTTTTCTCACCATTTTCCTTGCTTCTCGGATGCTTTGTAAATTTCAATTCAGGCACTGTGTATTTTGTGCGTTTGAGAGCTGGGTGTTTCATGTGTGTGAGTTCTCATACATCTTCTCAAACTTTTTTTTTTTGTGATGCTGTGAGTTACTTAGAGACAGTTTGCTGCTTGGAAGTGTGGGTTTGAATTTGTATTTTGAATATTCACTGTGGAAAGAATTGCTCTCTGTGTGTGAAGAAAGGCATTTCTGTGAAGCATTGCTTAGATGGGGCACTGAGAGTGTCTAAAATTCTTTCCAAAGCCTCTTTCTCTATCCTTGGGTAATTTACACACACACACACACACACACACACACACACACACACACACACAAAGGTAGAAAGGAGAAGGAGAAAGGAGGGAAAGACTCATTCGTCCTCCATTCGGTGGGAGAGGAAAGCCTGTACAGGAGAGTTCTTACTCTCCTAGCAACCTCAGCAACTTTCTCTTCCCTGTGGCTTTTCTGAACCCTCAGCTTTTCTGAACCTCCTTGCATTCATCAAGCTCTTCCTGGTTCTTGCCTTGCCTCATGTTAGAGCTTAGATCTTTCTCGTGGCAGGAATCTAGAATAATTTGAAACAACTCTTCCTTGTCTGATTCTAGTCTCCCGAAAATTCCCGCTTGATATATCATCCTCAGCTTTAAAAAAAAATGCATTCATTATTTGGTTGATGACTCTAGTTGATATCACTCTATCCTGATGTGAAAAAATATGACTAAAGGCCACAGTGGATTGATAGCTCCACAAGGCCCAAAGCCTTATACTACCAATATATGCCAAAGCGGATAGCATACTTCCCTAATGAGGGAAAGAAGTGATTTGGTACATACTATGAGCCATTAAGCAAAGCACAGGGACATACTATAATGTACATTCTAGCCTTCTACATCTACAACACAGATAGCTACCTCATACATTTCTACTCCCAAGGCATACAAATTGATAGAACACAGATTTGGCTTCTGGCTAATCAACCCACTAGATCTCTAACCCTGCAGACACACAATTTTTAAAATATTTTTATCTCTGTGTATTACATGTGTGTGTGCACATGTGCCCATTTTTATGAGCATTTGTGCAGGAGAGAGCCTGATGTCTTTTCTCAATCACTTCTCTGCCTTGTGTTTTTTACACAGGGTCTTTGGGGTAATGGAATTTGTTTCAGCCTCCTGGGATCATCCTATGCCTGCCTGGAGGTACAGTTGTGTATTCTTATATTAAGCTTTTATGTGGATTCTGGGACCTGAATTCAAATCTCTGTGCTTGATCAGCAAGTACATCACCCACCAAGCTGTCTCCCCAGACAGAGCATGTCAGCCTCTATAGGCTTCAGTTTCTCTCTCTGGGGTTTGGAACTAGTAACAGCGTGTGCAGATTGGATGACGTGAGACTTAAATGCCGTATTACACAAAGCACTTGGCATAACAGTAAATATTATTTTTCCATGTATGTGTTAACCAAAATGGTAAGTTAGGCACATATGCAATAAACTTCAGCTGTTTTCCTAAATTACATTAAATTCCTTCTTCCTCTTTGTTGCTGTCAACATTTTAAAGTTGGCTTTCTCCTCTCTAGACTCCTGAGATGTCTCTCTCTCACACACACACACACAAATGTGCATTAGACACCTCTTTTAAAAACCAACTGGTCCATCTGCTCTCCATTTACATAGTCAATGTGAAATGCTTTTTTCTGTTTGCTGGTGAATGTGTAGAGTTACTCATCTTTATATTTGCCTTTACTGGTAGCACCAGCTACCCAATTTTTCTCTATTTTTTTTCTAAATGTTTGTGTTTTGTGTCTTTCTGTCCTCATTCAATCACTTTATCATTGTTCAAACCCATGTTTTTGCTTGATCCCGGTGCTGCACAAATGGAATTCTACTGGCATCATTCGATGTGCGTCACCTAGCTGCTCACTACCAATGTAAACTCATGAAACCAGGCTTGTATCATCATTTCCCAGCACTTGCCACATGGTGTCACAGGCAAATTTGCATGTGTTTTTGCTTTCTGTTTCCATTGCATCTATCCCTTCCCTGGATCTTGGAAGAAAGAATAACTATTGTTGGTGTTTTTGTTTATTTAATACATACTGCAACTTTTCAAAACACTTAGAAGAAAAGATTAAGAAGAGTAGAGGTGAAAAATTAAAGAACATCTCTTAGTTTGCAAGATGGTCCCTCAGGTTAAGATACTCACAGCCAAGTCTGAAAACTCAACTTCAATTCTTGAAACCCATGGTAGAAGAAGAGAGAGAACTTACAAACACACACACACACACACACACACACACACTCAGAGAGAGAGAGAGACAGACAGACACACGCATACATGCATACACCCATTTATACACGCAGCCCTAATAATTACAGAAATAATTGTTTCAGGATTTCAAAAAGAAATTGAGGCATCTTCTTTAGATGAAAGCAGTTACTGTTGAGAGAACCAAGACACCAAGTTTAGAGATCTCCACGGTGCACAAATATACCTTTGGTAAATGATCTCATTTAACAACTGTCCCTGAGGAATCACACCCTGGTTTCACACATCTTTCTTACTATGCACTAAGACACTGGGCAATGCATTTATCATGTCTCTAGAGAGCAAAGACTTACATATAAAACTGCAAAAAAAAATCCTTGAAGTTGCTAAAAAATAATTATATTTCTACAGATGATTCAAAGCAAGAGAAGAGAAATTTGTATTTAGCAAAACTAGAAATATTGAATAGAGAGTGGAATGGGGCCGAGTAGAATCTGCTATGAGAATAGCATTTGGGTCCCATCTGAATTTAGTGATCAGGAGTGCAACAATAGGACACAGATGTACCTTGTGCAACATTCATCATCTCACTCTAGCACTCAGGTACTGTGTCACATTAGAAAATGCAGTTATAGCCAGACCAAACAGCAGAGAGACAAGAGAATTAAAAGAAGTTAAATCACGTAGGCACAGTAGTATGTCAAATAAGATTTACAATGGGAATGAAATCCTGAAGAGGCCCAGGTGACTCAAAAAGGTTTTCCAAAAAAAAGGGGGGGGGGGTGTTTCAGAATACTAGGACTATGTCCAAAGAGCATCTGATAAGGCCAGAAGAAAGACCCATAGGAGGGATGCTCTCTCTAACTCCACAGCCTACTGTGTTTTCTCTTCACAGCTCTCTCAGTCATAGGCATCAACAGCTTCATCTTGGAGAAAAACCAGAGCTCAGAGAGTGAAATGGAATGTCCCAAGGTCAGAAACCAATGCCAGAGGAAGGATTCAAAAATAATCTTCTAATCCATGGTTCTTAAATTCTAGTGCTGCTGTGGTCATACACACACACACACACACACAGAGAGAGAGAGAGAGAGAGAGAGAGAGAGAGAGAGAGAGATGGGAGATTAGGGGAGAGGGGGGGAGAGAGAGAGGAAGAGACAGAGAGAGAGAGAGAGAGAGAGAGAGAGAGAGACCACCCAAGGAGACTCATTAAACCCCAGTACTTCCTGGTTGCCTACCCTATTTACATTTTCACTCAGTTGCTCTGAGGGAGAACTGTGTGGGTGATTGAGATAATTTGGAAGTTAATCAAGGAAAAATATACCTTGTCAGTAACACATGACAAGCTTTACTAGACAGAGTCACAAAAGATTTGAAAGCCCTCACAGCACTGGAAGACCCTAGGAGACGGATCTGAGAGTTGCTCTTATCTGGGTGACATCACTTACTGAGCAGCCCAGTGGGGATCTGGTAGGTGAAAAAATTTCTAAGGACCTTATAACTCCCAGGGCCTAGTTTATCAATAGATGACAGTTGCTAGGTGATGTTTACTGGGGTATGTGAATTAGGTGAGCTCTAATTGGCTAAAAATCTGCTTGCTTGGACAATTTTTAAAGTAATTATATGTGTAAAACTTTGGGTTTGGTCCTGGTAGGTGCTTGAGCTAATGGGCCTTGTCCTGCAGGGGGAAAAATTACACAACCTAGGGCCAGAACACAGAGGCCACCTTTGCATCATTTAGATGACAGAGGCGTATCCCCTTGGGAGATGACTTCGCTGTGGTGTGTTCATGAAGCACGTTTTGAGGAAGCAAAGTGAGCTTCTGGCTCCAGGTGTCCCACTGTCTTTACTCTCCCACAGCCAACTTGGGCAGTGGATAAACAGGCCCATCGATGGTTTCCTAGGTGAAGGTGGCTGCTGGGGAAAACAAGCGGAAGGCAATCAGCGCAGAAAGTTAGCATCGGGGTGCACACCTGCTGGATGCGCACAGGTTAGGATTGCAGACGTGTTCTTTTTGTGGTAATGAGGACACTTTTTTTTTTTTTCTTCTGCGATTTTCTTTATGACCGAAAGCCTACCCTGGGTAGGGTTTTTGGCAGCTCTACTCAGGCAAGCTCCTCAGCCATTGCAAGCAGGGACACCTGCTTCACATGTAGCCCTTATCTTAGCATTCATGGCAACACTGACAGGAACAAACTGCAAGCCTCCTGTTGGCAGGAACGGTGGCCTGCATCTCGAGCGAGCTCTTCTATGGAAGGGCTCATTAACTGAGTTTGACTGCCAAAGGCACGTTCGGGGTATTCAGGTTGGTACACTGAGAAATCCCCCTGGAGCCACCAACTCTCAGCAGCAGTTCTGTGCCATGCCATAGGGTTGAATCACAAATCCAGGCTACTGAGGCTAAGCGGCATTTAAGCTAGTTATTACCAAACTTATGACTTGAGAGTGGTAGGGATAAAAGAAAGGAAAACCTTGGTTGGGGAGGAGGGGGACTGAGGGGAGACTGTACTCCTCATCCCAATCCACAAGGAAGTCAGAAGAAGCCATCCAGACCTGCTAACAATTCCTTCCACTTTTCCACAATTCTTTGTGGCTTAGTCAGAAGTAGTCGGATGTCAAAGGAATTCCGTATTATATATCCAAGAATGGTTAAGCCCAGTGGTATCCAAACGACTCCATGCAGCCTCCAATACCAGAGACTGGCTTATAAGGATAGGCAGTGGGACCCCAGCTGCCTGGCACCCACTACCACTATTGCTTTAGCCCGTGCATCATCACTCCCCATCTTCTGCCAGAATGGAGGTGCCATGGAGGGCTGGGTTGGACACATTGTTCTGTGAGTCATTGGGATGAAATCTTCCAGTGTCAGATTAGAAGCCTTGATATTCATCAAGGTTGACTTGATCAAAAGCTGATGAGGCAAAGCATGGAGTTATGAATCACGCCTGAGCTCCCAACTCTTTTGTTGGCCAGTGACAAACAGTAAGTCTCAAATGTCTTGATTTGTATACCCCACCTCCCCTCATAGGCCCAAGTACTGGACCCTGGCCCAAAACTGCTCCTCTATTTGAAGGTGACATAACTATTTTTTTTTTATCTGTCTGTGTGAATGACACGTGTTTCACTGGGATACTTTCTCACCATGGATAATTAACATGGACTGCTCTCTGGAAGCATCGCTATTCATGAGGCTCCTCCAGCGTGTCTGCAGCGCTCGGACCCCTTCTCTGTTACAAGCGTGCATGCCGGTGTTTTGTCTGCTTGCTCTCCAAGGGGGTCTGTCAAGCTCTGAAAATCGTGCTGCACTCCACTTAACTACCCCGTCTCTCCCCTTGATTCCGGCACCAACGTGACTTTTATCATCTCTTTCCTCGGCCAGTGGCAGAGAGGATTTTTTCCTTCTTTGAATTCAAAGTCACCAAGATGCCAGCTCTCCTTTTCTAATGAGCTTTTCTTTGGCCCAACCACACATCTCATAAACAAAGTGTCCACGCGGGTCGGTATGCCAGCCTTTGGAGGTCTCATCTGGTCTGGAGAAGCAACCGTGGGAAACCCTACTAACTTTCACTACACTGTTCCTCACCCTACCCATGCCAGGACCTACTTCCACTGGCCAGCATGCCATTCATGCATCCCAACACAAAATGAGACAACCTGCCCCACAGAGCATCTGATTCTTCGCTTTTCATTTACTTTTTTTTTCATCTAAGCATTTAAAGTACATACGAACAGATGGAACTGTTTTTAAACACAGTTGCAAATATTTTCCTCGTAGACACATGTCCACACATTCTGGTAAGCTAGTTGAGTAACCCAACTAAGCCGTGAAAGGTTGTCTGACAGCCACTTTCCAATCCATCCTGAGCTCAGATGATCATAGTATGGTCTGTCTCCTGTGCACATCACTTCCTTTCTCAGAGGAAGCCTTTGAGTTGCTGTCATGCCTCCAACTAACTACACAAACGCCAGCTCACAGAATACTTCCTTCTGACCACTATCTATTAATCCTGAGCAATCCCCCTCCTCAGGATGGCAGCTGACCATTTCATAACCATGCAGGCCAAATCTCTCTTTAATTTTTATCTTCTAATATTATCCTTCATACTCCAGGTTCCTCACACATTCCCTGGAGTGACTTTGGCATCCAATGACTTTAGAATTCATTTTCATAGCACCCAAGTGCTTTGGCTGCAGCTAAAGGGTATTTATGTGAGGTAGCATGTGAGGAAAATTTCATCCACTAACATACTCCAGGGAAAAAGGAAACGGGTTTCTTTCCTGGAATCAAAGAAAAAAAATAAAAGACCAAGAGTGAGTATAGACCACAAAAAGACAATCTAAGGGGATCCCAGAAACATAGATTCCTCTGGAAAAGAATGGTGTCTTCCATGCTTTCTGTTCCACAGATATCCTAGAGCCAGAAAAGCCAAACTGCAGATGCTAGAATCAACATTTGTTTTGTGATTGGAAACCCTTTTCTGCATAGGACTGACCTGAGCTTCATAACTGCTTCAGGCTCTGCTTTTCTAAGTGCACCGGGCTCTGCATTCCCGAGTGCAGCAAACTTCTCAGAATGAGTGTGAAGAGAAGAGGAAGAAATGAAACTTCCAGCCCTCAGTTTCAAGTTTTCCAAAGCCTATTTGCGTTGGCCGGCCTCTGCCATTCCTCTCTCTCTTTTTTCAGAAGTGTGAAATGGGTCGGTTGCTGGTATTTGTTCTGTGGTCTCTGCTAACTCTTCCATCTGCATAAACTTAACTCTGCCAATCCAGCCCTTCACAGCACTTTCTCTTCAGCTGGCTCAGAGGGACATGAAGGCCCTATTAAGTGGTACTTTCAAGGCTTGCAAATGTGTGATCCAGGCTCTGGACTGAGGGTGTGAGGCTTAACTGTGCTGCCCTACCAGATGGCTGGCTCTTACTTTAGGACTAGGAGCTAAACAGATTAAGGCACACTGGATCCAGGTCTGGATCTGAAAGCCTTCCCAGGAGCAGAGGCATAGCAGCAGTGGCTACCATGTGCTTGCAAATGTGCCTTCCTGGGACACGAAAAGATGGAGGATTACACTTTCTGGAATTTTCCATTCTCTTATGGTGATATGTATTCAGGGAATGAAGAGATAACAAGAAGAATTTATCTTCCCATGTTTTCTCATTTCCTTCCTTGTTTGTCTGTATCTAGGTTAATCATCTTCAGCAATATACTGCCCTTTAAGAAGCAGCACGCCAGCATTCATTTATCTAGTGTCAGTACGTCAGCTTGGATGGTTTCCCACTAGATACTGTCAAGTGTGCTCATGTGCCTTGGGTTTGAGACTAAAATAAGTAGAGCTGATGGCCTTTTGCCAGCTCAACAAGTGTGTCTGCGGAGTGTAAATATCTTTGAATGAAAAAGTAGCCACAGTTGAGTAAACCATGAATTGGAAGACACACAGGCCAAGGGAAGAACTATCGGTTGATGTTTGTACTATCTGAGGAAGAACCCAACTCAATGGTGTCTTCAGTAGGGGCATAACAAACTAAAGCAGACAATTATTAACAAGAAACTATTTGAACTAGTGCCCTGTTGCCCAGGATAACATTTAGAAGGACCCCAATTACACCAAGAGTTAAGGTCCTGAGGTCTTCTTTAGCTTGGCCAATCTAGAAATGGTGACTCATTTGACCCAAGGCTTGTTGGAGGAAAAGTTGCTTTCAGTTACCAGGTGTCAGTAAACCCAGATTCATAAGCTTATGTAAACACTAAATCTTCAAGACCTTTCTCCACTTTATATCCGCGATATAGATCATTTTCTAATCCTCCCATAATGGAACAGTGAAACCCTCCCCAGAATGTATTCTCAGACTTTAGGTATTATGTTGTAGCCAATAATTCCAAGACATAAACCTCAAGTGTAAGGAAGAACATTCCTTTTGTTGAAATCCTTCCACACTCCAAATGTCTTGTACACACACAGGGTGTTTGGAGTTAGATGATTTTGTAGTAGAAATTGACTATGATGGAAGCAATGGAAGTCACTGAGCAATATTCCTGTAGGGCCAAGATGCAAATGAGTCAAAGCAGAGTTAACAGACAGAGTTAACACGGGCAAGACAGAACCATCAGCATGCAATAAGATATACCAAAAGTAATTTAGCCTATGTGCTTCTGACTTTCTTTGTCTACGTTAGTTCTGAGCTGCTTGTGGGAGGAGGTTACACCTCTTCCACAGCTAAAACAATAAAGCAGACTGAACACTGTGTACACTAAGAGACCAAGTAGGGTTCAAATCTTGCCTCTGCCACCTCCTACCTATGGTGCTTCTGCTTCTTCTGAGCCTGAACTTCTTCTTACACTAAAGAAGGAGAGCTGCTTTGTAGGGCGTGGGGTGAATGAAGTGACTCTGAATATTGAGACCTCAGAGCAGTGCCAAGCAAGAGGTTCATTGTGGGTAAACAATACCTCATACCGTGATCAGCACACCGTAGTCTATTGGCTGCTTACCATCATCTGCCACTCACTCTCCAAGAATCACTTGTGAAAACCACAGGAAGAGATTCTATTTCCATTCTTCTGAAAACGGTTGATCTGGTCAGGAATATGTAAGGGGTTTTGTTTTGAGAAACCATTTTCAGGGGATTGATCTCCCTCAAAGAAGAATATGTGTGAGTGCACATAGACTCACACTAATCTAATGGTCAACCATATGAAAACCGCGGCCTGCAGGAAAGACCTGAAAAACATGAGACTTGATATGATGTCATATCATATCATATACTTGATATGGCCACACCAATGTTTAAACTGCTTGTCTCCAACCTTCTAACTATGTATGCACCAGCTCACAGTGTAATATAAACTGATATGGGCATTGAATGTCCTCTAGCATATGTTCACATAAATCTGCATGTCAAAGGTGTACTTTTAGTTTTTCACTTTTATATTTAATTTTTAAATAATTCAAGTGCATGAAAATGCCAGGACACTATACAATAGTTTCCTTTGTTCCTATGAGGAATATTAAGCAGATACTAATATTTTGTTGCATTTGTTTTACAAATCTTTCCAACCACCGTTTATGAAATGAACTGAAACACTAAAATTTAATCTAATGTACCTCAACATTCTCCCATTAATGAAACCTAGTTTAAAATTAGCCTAAATGTTTATAGTTTTGTATCTTTACATATACAGAAAACATGCTTTTGTGTATTTTTCAATTTTCAATAATAGGTACCGTACTCTACATATTAAGGATTGAGTCTGATCTTTTAATCCATGTTAATATAAGTAATGTTCTTTTTATTGAAAGTGCTGCATAATATTCCCCTTACATTTATCAAAAATCTCACATAGTTTATCTACATAGATTTCAGAAGCACACTTATCATCTGTGCTGTTTTCCACTCTAGTATCTTCTTTTTGATTGACCTCCTGAAACACATTATAGATTCTAATTTCTGCTCTGCAGACAGTGGTGTGGTTTGAAAGCAGCTACCCCTAGTCTTTGGCATGACTCCTGCCTGTGATGGTGCTTCTTTTACTGGCTTTTGCTTGTTCTTTAATTATATTTATTAGACCTTCTCCTGTTGGTTAGAAATTATTGGCTTAAGAATGTCTTCCCTAGCCTAATTTGGAAAGAATTTTTTCAATGTTTTCTTCTAAAACTGTGAAGATTTCCGTTCAACTTAAATTCTTAAATAGAATGTATTTTTGTATAAGATAAACATTCGGGACCTAACGCCTGCATTTTTCCATAGGAGCAGGCTGAGGCCTCAGAAGCATGCAGTGCCTGCTCTCTACCACTCACTTGTGCTGCACTTACTCTGCACGCCAAACTTCTCCACACCCAGGGGTCTGTGTGGTAGTCATTAGTGTTGTTTACCACATTGTCTTACCGCAAGGCCTCTGAGTACCTAGTAAAATTCCATCCCCTGACCTCCTTGTGTTCAGCTGGGGCCATGTACTGCTTCTTCACAATGTGTTAGGAGCAAAAGTGACAAGCACATGCAATGGCCAGTGTAAATCCCTAGAGAAAACTCTTTATCAGTCAAGTGGCAAGAGACGTGACTCAGGGACAACCCTGGACACCCTAGTGACGAGCGAGAAGGGTACCGAACAACTTCCAGTGGATTTGCGGCAGGAGACAAAAATACCCTTACTTCACACTTCAAAATTTGGGGCCTGTTTGTTACTGCAGCATTACCTGGCTCACTTCAACAGTTCCTATGAGGAGGAAGGACAACAGCTGCCACCAAGCACAGCATAGACAGAAGGCCTGGGCACCAGACGGTAAGAAGTAAGAAGTAAAGAAGTCAGTACCTAAATTGGAAGGATATGGAGCTGTGTTGTTCAGATGTAAAACATTTGGGGAAAGCAATCCCTCAAAAAAAATTGAAACTCAGACTCACAATTAATGAACTTCTAGCTCTACTGGGGGAAAAAATGAAAATTAGAACGTAAGTAGATAATGTTGGCTAGCTTTGGCTTTATTTGGCAAAGTGCTACAAGAAAGCAATGGGTTCAGAAAAGACTTGATTAGATCACAAACAAAAGTGAGAGACAACAAAAGCCTGCTAACATAGGGGTTTGCCATACTGGAGGAGTCAACAGATTCCTGTTAGTAACTAATGTGGCATAGTTCTGAGGATACTCATGAGTGTGAAGGGCTAGTTTTAGCTTGATAAGGTACAGGATCAAATCAAGAATGTGACATGAATTTCCAGGAAAGGTTTTCTGTTACCCATAAAAAAGAGGGAAAAAAATAAACAGAGGAGGAGATGAAGGATAAGTGATGAAGAGGGAGAAAACAGAAGTTATTATCCAAGTCCAAGTTAAATGTCTGGGTAGTCTGTTTCTATTTTAGGTTGTTTCTCTTGTTTTGTTTTTTCTTGTTTTTTTTTCCCCCAATGGTATCTCTTTTTTAAATTTAGAATTGTAACATTATATATATGACATCTTGTCCAAAGAAAAACTTTTTTGGCTCCTAATAGACAACTAGGGGAACAACCAATCACAAGAAGTCAGAAACTACTCCAGGGAGTTAGACTAACCTAAGCAATGTTGAGATCTTTCTCAGGAATTTTCTTATTCCTGGGGGTTAGTCCTTTCAAAGTCCAAGCCACGTCCTATTTGGGTGTTCTTAGAATTCCCTATGTTCCACAGCAGCTGAACATCGATGATGTTACCTTGGTTACCTTAAGCTGTAAAAAGCTCTGGTCAGTTTTTACCTTCCAACTATTTATCCTCGTGCTCAAAGAGCCCTATCTCTCTGACATTCTCTCCCTCTCTGGATTACCCATCTTTGGATGCTTTGATTTTAAATACTGTTCTGTTCAGTTTTTCTAGCTGTTTGTACTGAAAGGCAGACCTGAATTTTATCGTCCACCAATAGCAGATGAAATCTTTTAATACTCATGAGGACCAGGGGAGAAACCCATAAGGGTTTCCTTAAGCCTACCTCAGATTTCCTGGAGATGTTTTGTTTATTTTTTTGTTTTGTTTTGTTTTGTTTTTGCCTTCAGTGGTAGAGGAGAAATTTGGCCATTAGTCCATAACTCCTTATCACTTTCAAGACACAAGGTTACCATGGGCTAAGGTGACCTACTTTCTGAAATTCCATTCCACTCTAAGCTTCTCCCTTGTTCTTGGCCAGAACCCAAGCTACACAGACATGACAGCTGAGGAGGAGCCCTGCCAGTGCAAAAGCAGTCTATACCTCAACATGCCTCATGCTGGAAGAGCCAGCACATTTGAACCCAGAAGAGAGCATCTAAGATCTTAAAAGTGTATACACTGTCTTTTAAACTTCTCGGGGAAAGCCTAGCGGTAATCAGAATGGACGATGCCTGGTGGACAGACCCCACTGAAATAGTTATCTACTGGCCTACTGTCTCACTTAGCCTATTTCCAGCAGAACCCAGTCTGATTGGGGGTATTTTGATAGGTAGGTTATACAGTCATATATGGTTGGTCAGCAGCTACAACCTTTATACTGGTTTAGTTAGTCACAAGATGCTTCCATTTATTTTTAAGAAGAATGACCATAAAACCAGGTATAATAAAATGATATCTCAGTCTAGTAATTCTCATGTCAAAGTGACTTCCTTATATCCAATTCTATCTTTGATGTGTCCTTTAAAATGAAGTATGACAGGGTAGAGAGATGGCTCAGTGGCCAGGTGGCTACTATTTAAAAGCACCGGGGTTATTCACAGCACCCACAACAGGCAGCCCACAACCACCTACAACTCCAGCCTCAAGGTATCAGATGGCACCTCTGGCCTCTGTAAGCACCCACAGACACATGCACACAGAAACATCAAATAAAAATAATATCCTAAATTTCTACAGTGAAGCATGAGTCCATCCCTAGGTGCAAACAAGATGATCTGCATGAGAAGAACAGTTTCAGAAGAGGAATCTGAGTCTTTGGGAGAGTTCATTACTGAAATAAGAACAAGAGTCTGGGTAGAAAAGATCTGAAAAGGCACTGGAGTAGGCCAAGCATGACTCCAGAAATTGAGGGTGGCTTCCTCCACCTCTGAGCCAAGAATCACATCTTTATAACATTTGTCTGTTAGTGGCAGTTGCTCCCTGTGGGATAACGTCAAACAAGTTTCTTTTTCCATAACAACCACGTGCTTAATTGGATACAGAGCCCATGCCCTCACCTCCCTTCCTTGTGTTTTCTGTTCCTCAGGTGGAACACTTTCCATCCTTTCAACTATTTCTGATAGGACTTTTTGGCAGCAGGAAACGCAGGGAGTGGGAGGAGTGTGAGTAAGTACTCCGTGTACGCTCCGGTACACGCCAAATCTCTCTCTCTGCCCTGTAAGCACACATTCAGAGAGGCATGTCGGCAGGCAGCACTCCAAGCCTCCTGCCTGTCAAGGGAAGCGAGTAAAACTGGCCAAAGTGTTTCTGCCATATTAATTAAGAAGTGCTTTCCCTTCACAGAGTCTCATAGGGAACTGCCTGCATTTTTTTTTTTTTGCCTTTTCTTAGAAGTATTAACGTCTTATTTTTTAACATCTTAATGAATCTTTCCTTAGGATACATTTGGGATTGTTTCAGCATTAAAAGCGAACATCTACACATGTACATTTCAGTCTCATGATGTTTTAACTTATCATAGGAAATAAAAATAAGTGAATGTCTCTGCTTTCTTAAATTGCGGAGCCAAGACAGAATCGAATAAAGCACAAATTAGTATTTCTTTTGGAATTACTGGAATCATCTCCTACTAGCTGGAATTCTAGAGCCCACATTCTCCTGGTCGTGTTTGCCTTGTTTATGGAAGCAAACCACAGAAGTCAAGAAATAGACTCACCAGCTGTGCCGGTATTAGGCAGATTCTGAGACCATTCTTGTGATCTTAGACCTATAGGCCTGTGATCACGAAAGGTAAGATTTATATATCTGCTCATATCACCACTAATTATGACAGTATCAGGGCTAGCCATAATGCTACTTATCACATGAGAATGATTAGAGTGGTTCTACATTAATGATGATATCTCTTACTCAAGAAAAGATTTTAAAAATCATGGTAAAAATAAGATGTTGGGACTGGAGATGTTTAGCTCAGTGGTTAAGAGCACTTGTTCTTCTTCCAGAGAACCAAGGGTCAATTCCTAGAACCCATGTGGCAAATCACAACCACATATAAGTCCAGTTCTATGGGATCCGATGCCTTCTTCTGCTTCTAAGGGCAACTAGGTACACACACGGTCCACATACATGCAGGCAGGCAAAAAAACCTTATGTATAAAAAAATAAAACTAAGAAAATTACCAAGATGTATAGGAAACTTGACAGGCTTAACATTTTAAAATATTTTCCCATTTTATATATTTTATTAAATATTTTATTTAACCAGTTGTTGGATGTATTCATGATATGTTAGTTAATAAAGTAACCTAGCATATTGTCAGCCTTTGTTGGGGATACTTTTATTATTTACCTGAACCCCACATAACAACTGACAGTGAAGGTCTACAACAACAACAACAACAACAACAACAACAATCTCAGAGAAACCACAATCAAATTAGGTCACCAGATAACTTCTGAAAACACTCACTTAAAAACTGTACTGGTAAAAACACAAAGAACCACAGAACTTGTGTGGTATCCACATCAATGCAGAAGGGGCAGACAAAAGAGAGAAGACATATAAAACCAGAGAAAAGGAGAAACCAAAACTTCCCATAGGTACTCACAGCTAGGCTAAGAAAAAACAGTTTCATTCATTTTTCTCAGAGCTACATTGGTTAACTGGTTCCATATGAAATCTAGAATGTTTTTTTTTTCTTTTTCTGTGAAAAATGTTCTGGGTATTTTAATGAGATTGCACTTAATCTGTAAATTGCTTTTGCTAGGATAGTCATCTTCACAATATTAATTCTATTGATCTGTGAACATGGGATGTTGTTGGTATAATGTTCTTGTGGAATGTATACAATTTACCCTGTTCATTCAAATGCTGATTTCTCTTCCCTGCTATCTGGTTTCAATCCAGACATTGCACTGTGATGCTTATTCTAAACATCACCTGTCTCATGTTTGTGTAAACATGCCACCATTTGTTCTCTGTATTGCCAATAAAAACAACCAGCCAATGCTGAGCAATGGAGAAAATATGGTGGGACACTGGTCCAGAGGGGAAGAGAAAGAAATAAGAATGGTTAGGAGGGAGGGAAGGGTTGAGAGAAGATGAGGGAGAGGGCCACAGACAGAATATAAAGTGAATAAATTGTAATAAATAATTAATTTTTAAAAGGAAGTAAGAGTGGGAGGAAGATCCAAGAGGAAAGAAACTGGAAACATCAGGAGAAATGAACCAGACCCAAGATATGACTAAAAAGCAAGTATAGTGTGGAAAATCTGAATGGGAGAAAGCTATGAAGACTTGAAAGTTTAGGATGAAGTAATTATTGCCCAGCATTGTGCTCTAGATTAATTAAATAAATCCTAGTATCAGTGTGGTGATTTGGTAATACAGCTAGTTTAGGAATAACCACTTTTTAACTAGAAGATGAATCAATATTAAATACTAATAATCATCAATGGGATGTCTTTCTATTTTCTTGTTTATTTCTTGACCTTTCTTAAGAGATTTGAAGTTTCACTGTAGAGGTTTTTAACCCCTTAGTTATTTTTATATTTATTCCAAGATATTTTATTGTCTTTGATACTATTGCAAATAGGAGTGTGTCCATGAATTCTTTCTCAGTGTATTTGTTGGTGGGGTAGAGAAAAGCTACTGATATTTGAAAATTGTTTTTGTACCCAGAGACTTTGCTGAGCTTGTTGGGTGTTTTTAAAGGTCTTCTGTTGCATTTTTTTTTTTTTTTGCATCTTTCATGTATAATGTCATAGCATTTGCAAAGAGTGACAATTTGACTTCTTATTTTCCTACTGTATCCCTTTAATTTCCTTCTCTTGCCTGATTGCTCCAGCTAATTCTCCAAGCACTATACTGAAAAGGAGTGGGAATAGTGGACAGTCCTGTCTTGTTTCTGATTTTAATTTTGCTTCATGTTTTTCTTCGTTTAGGATAACATTGGCTGTGGATTTATCACATAGAGACTTTATTATCCTGAGTGTTCTCGTCTGTCCTATGATATATCTAATATCATAAAGGCATACTGTATTTTGTCAAAGGCATTTTCTGCATCTATTGAGATGATCGTGTGATTTTCTTTAAGTTAAGTTAAATGACTTATTGATTTACATACGTTTAACAAAGCCTCCATTTCTGGGATAAAGCCAAATTGATTGTGGCGGGTGCTCTTCTTGCTTATGTGCCTGAGTTTGGTTTTCTTGTATTTCACTGAGGAATTCTACATTGATGTTCATCAGAGATATTGTTCTGGAGTTTTGTTTTCTTTAACTGGTTTAGATACTAAAACAAATAGAAATAGAAAAGTCACTCTCAAACTCATTCTCTGAAGATAGTGACCTTTTTATTACTATTTTTTAAATAATTTAAGATGTATTGATTAGAGTTTTCTGGGAGAATCCTTCTATGGTTCCACCTGGGTCTGGACCTTTTCTAGCTACGAGGTGTTTGGGTTTTTTGTTGTTGTTTCATTTTGTTTTTGTTTTCGTTTTTTGTCTCAATTTCATGTTATGGGTCTTCAAATTTTAAATCTAGAGTAAAAAGCAAGGAACTGCAAATAAAAACAACAAATAAGCAGTTAAGAGGAACAGAAAATAAAAAGGGCAAAACATTAAAAAACAAGAGATGAGTGGGCTTGGGGCGCATGATGTGAAACTCACAAAGAATCAATAAAAAGTAAAAAAAAAAAAAAAAACAAGAGAAAAAATTATTTAATAAGAGATGACAATACCCTGATTATAATCAAAGCAGCCTCAACAAATGTATAATGGTCTCTGATGAAAGGGGGAAACAAGGAACAGCAAAATGTGACAAGAACAGTTGAAGGCAACTGAAAGCAAATTTCTGAAAATTAAAATATGGATTACAGCTTATAACAAATTATAGATAATATAAATTCTAAGCACACATTGAAAAGGTACCGAATCAAGGGAAGCAATGTTGGAGCATCCCAATAAAAGTACAAGAGGTGAAAGAAAAGTGAAACTTTTGGCATTTAAATGGAGATACAATAGCTTTATCATAAAAAGAACATTGTGGATCTATCTCACTGACAATGTTCAAGGAAAACTGAAAGTGAAGGGCTTGGTGTCCGTCCTAGCGACTGTGCTACTTAAAGGCTATAGATTTACATAGCATTTAGGGAACTCAGGTAATGGTACTTCTGAAGAACCTACTGAAAACAAACCTCAGAGAAATCAAACTATCCTAAAGACATTGGGACAATAATTGATGGCATGGGTCAACCTCACAGCTACTTCAGCTGCTGTTGTGTTTAAGAGTTTAAAGGATGGAGGCATAGTACACAATGGTTGTAACACTGACATAAAATAGCATTGTTTTTCCAAGAATTGAGAAGGAATGAGGTAAACATTAATAATACTTAGAAGTTGTTGCAAAGTAATATTATGTGTGTCGTGTGGGATAAAGTTTACAAGTAATGAAGGAATATTCTACAATCCCTATCTTCTTAAGAACTCTAATTACTACAGAAGGATGAACCAACACAGTGAATTAAAGCTACACTGAGCATGGACTAAAAAACCAATAGGAACTCCTAAAATGTTTTAACTTGCGGATTCATGACCTAAATGGCAATGTGGTTAGTGTCTGCCTTGAGATGCTCTCCCTTGGAAATGGGTCACCACATTAAGAAGAAACTCAATATGTGTGGAGAGGATATTTTTTCTGGATTTTGAGTCAGTTTAGAGGCCAGTGATGTCCAGTATCTAACAGCATACATGGAAAGTGAGTGAATCCTCAGATGATTCCAGTCCCAAACCCAGGAGCAAAGACCAGAAACAAGCCAATCCCCCTACTGGACCCTGTCTGGATCTGTGAACAGACTCACTGAACATAGTAAGTGGTTGCCTCTTTTACATAAAATGCTGTTGCTCTAAATTGTTTGATTAAGCAACATGTTCATTTTCATTGCTGTGAAAAAAAAAAAATACCTGTCAAGAGAAACTTACAACTAGGTCAAATTCTTGATCATATTTTATTTGCTTGAGAACAGTATCGACAATATTATTTAGATTTTCTTCATTTATTTCTCCTATGGAGACCTCTGCAGCCAACATTTTGCAACATAAAAACAAAAAAAAAAAATACTGATGAACTGTCTGATTTCATAGTCTGATTTCATAGAATGTAGGTAACCTGGAAGAAGTGACAAATGTTTTAAAAATTCCTATTACAACAAAGGAAATATTTGTACTAAAGAATGGGAAAGTAAAAAGAACGATAATTGTTGCTAGAACAATCTAAAGGTAATTTAACCATGGAACTCAGTTCTAGAAGAGGTACAAAGCCCAGGATTTCAAGTGCAGTACAATAAACATGACTGAAATACAAATGTCATGTGGTAATGGTGGATTAGAAAAATTCTGTCCACCAAGTCCAATGATGGTGGTACATGCCTTTAATCCCAGCACTTGGGAAGCAGGAACAGGCAGATCTAAGTGAGTTTGAGGCCAGCCTGGTCTACAGAGTGAGTTTCTATACAGCCATGGCTAAACAGAGAAAACTTGTCTTAAAAACAAAAAGAAAGGAAGGAAGGAGGAGGAGGAGAAGGATGAAGAGAGAGAGAGAGAAGAGAAGAGAAGAGAAGAGAAGAGAAGAGAAGAGAAGAGAAGAGAAGAGAAGAGAAGAGAAGAGAAGAGAAGAGAAGAGAAGTTCTTCCTACCATCTCAGAAGTAAATCTTATGTACTTGGCCTTGAATCAATGGAAAGAAAAGTCACTGGCAAAATGATACTTTCCAGTCTCAGCCATGTATAGAAGTATGTTCCAGACTCAAATTAGATGGATAATGGGAAGCCCAGAAATTAGCCTAAAAATCAATTGAGATCACTTAAACCATTGAGATTTCTATGGAAGACTCACATCACAAACCAGCTTGGGATTACATAGCAGCAGGGACTTTGCAAGGAAGACATGTAGGACTTCCACACATTAATTAATCACTCCAGAACGGACACAGTTGTTAAAAGGAGCAAGCCAATAAGGATGAGGTCTATGAGATCCAGAGCCAAAGGTCCAGATGACCCAACAAAAGAAAGATTAATAACTGAAGAAATGGAAGTAATACAATTATAGAGAAATACTTAAGTGCCAAAATCTGATTTTAAATATTTGCTATAACTAAAATAACAAAATTCCATGGAAGAGAACAATTGAGTTTGAAAGAGAACCAACCAGAATTTCTGGAAATGAAGAATCAATAGCTCGTTAGATGTTTTAAGAGGAGAATAGATGGAATGTTAAAAGTTGGCTGCATCTGAAGATTAGGTCTTAGTGACATTAATGGTGGAATATAGTAACTCAAAAAAATCATTTCAAAATCATGTGAGATTTTTGCAAACACATTTTTAATACAAATATAAAAATAATCACTACCACGGACTCCCGTTCTTTGGTAACAATAAAATGATAAATAAATGTTCAAATAACAATCCACATTTACATATATATATAAATGTAAATAGAAGAATGAAAAGGAAAATTATGAAGTACTCAAGACCTGAATGTCAATGAAAATGCCATAATTGAAGTTTATGAAAATACAGAAGTATCTGAAACAGAAGGACATAGGAAATTTTGATCATGAATATACAGAAATTGGAAAGGTGATGAGTTAAATATTTAGTGCAATAAATTTCAGAATAGTATATTGAAAATAAAAAGTGAAAATAAAAAATAAAGATCATGGAAGTTAATTAAATAGAAAAACAATAAAAAATCAATAGAGCTAAGAGCTAATTCTCTAGGTGATCAATAAAATGTACAAAGATTTGTGAAGATTAATAAGTTACAACAAAATCAAAATCCAAATGAATACACTAAGTATCAAAAAAGAGACAGAAATATATCTGATCTTTAAAAAAAATCATTATAAACAACTTTATTCCAATAATGTTAGTTACGTGAAACAATTTATTTTTATAGTATAACTATAAGAAATAATAATCTCTGATGATTTCAGTCATACCTGAAATTTGCTTGAGATCGTTATTTCATACCCATTCACCTGAAATTGTGTTTCTTTTTTATAATTTATTTAATTTTTTATGTGCATCAGTATGAAGATGTCAGATCCCTTGGAAATGGAGACAGTCGTGAGCTGCCATGTGGATGCTGGGAATTGAACCCAGGTCCTTTGGAAGAACAAACAGTGCTCTTAACCACTGGGCCATATCTCAGTGGTTATATCTAAGTGGTTATATCTAAGTGGTTATATCTAAGTGTTTCTTAAAGAATAATCAATTCATATACAGTACCTTCTGTCCCAGCCTAGAAAAAAAAAAAAAAAAAAAAAAAAACTTGTTTTCTGAAAAAAAAAGAGAAGTATTGTCTTTGTCTATCTTTTTTAATAAAGAACTTTAAAAGCAAATGGACATGACATTATATGAAATAAGACTATTTTAAGGTTAACTTACAGTGCAAATAGTCAAAATGAGCTACATCCATCTATGCTCCTTTTAAAGGAGTTTAAAATTAGATAGTGTGGTTATTTCATGTTACCAATGGAGAAAATGGCAATGAGTCTGTTCAAGATCAGTAAGTGGTGTGTACACCCACAAAGAACTTGGACAGACTGGCTTAAGCCTTTTTGTTATTAATCATGGAATGTGCTTGTTAATAAAATATTTATAAATCAAACACAGCCATGTATTTTTAGTCCTTAATGGTGGTGTAAATTTGGTGAGACAGGTCTCCAGATAATGTGTTCTGAGTTGAACTCACATCTACGTGTTGTGACATCTCCAGTCACCTGTCTAAGAATCTGTAAGACTTTATAAATCTGAAAATATAATTTTCCATCTCCAGCAAGCATTTGAACTAAGATTTGTTGTTTTTTTTTTTTTGTCCCTTTCCAATCTAGCTTTATAACTAAATGGTTGGTGAACATATTGCTTCTTCACCACCCACTCCACCCCCATGCTCAAGAGCATTTGATTATTTATAATTAATGTTTACCATAAGAAGCAAATTTCGAAGCCAGGCACAGGGGCACACGCCTGTAATCCCAGCACTCAGGGAAGCAGAGACAGGCAGATCTCTGTGAGCTTGAGGCCAACCTGGTCTACAACCTGGTCTACAGCCAAGGCTACATGGAGAAACCCTGTCTCAAAAAAACAAGAAAACAAAAACAAATAAACAAAAAAAGGCAAAATTCTCAGGGTGGCCTGCAAGGTCAATCTATCCACAGCTGTCTTCTCCAGTCTTTTCTTGGCCCACCCTCTCCCTTGCTTTCTACTCTTCCACTACTCTGGCTTTCCTCCCTGCCTAGCACTAGCCCCTATGTTTGACTATGATGTCCCTGTGCCTATCCACCAGCCCTGATTTTGCCCATTTCCATCCTTCAGATCTCACCTCGGGGATCACAGCTTCAGAAAGCTCTCCCCTAAGCCCTTTGCCCACCACGGCTAGGTCAGTATCCCTTACTGAACCTTTCATGTATGCTTCACCTGTCCTTAGAACTACTCATACTTTGTACATAGACACCTATTTCTGAGATAATTTTATTCAACTTCTTATCTCTATGAGAACGTAGCTGTGGGAGAACAAGACACATGTGCATTTTCCCCTGGTATTGATTCAGTTAGTCTCCAACTCAGGGTACTTATTTTGCTAAAGTAGCCATGTCCTATTAAGAAAGGGACAGAAAATGTGGTGGAATGCTGCTTGGAAAATAACTGCTATTATTCTCCTCCCTGTACCCATGTCCTTGCTTTGTGACTTTCGTTCCTCCTCTGGTCAAGCGATAGTCTGTCTCTCGAGTTGGCTTTATGAGTTCATTTCTTCGAAGGATCCCTCAGAAGTGGTGTGTGTCAGCCCTGCTGTATGACAAAGTCTAGACTAACAGAGGATGTCCATCTAAGAAGAATGGCTCAAGTCAGGGGCATCTCAGACTACCCATCTCCTCTCCCACCCACTGATGCCAACCTTATGGGTGACCTCACGTATGAGCAATGTCACCCAGCTCATGTCACTGAAGCATAGTCCGGCTAATCCAAGGAAGGCAAGAGTAACCTTTAGAGGTAGGTTAAGTCAGTAAGTTCAAGTGTAGAGGGAATAGAAGTAAAAGGAGAGAAATCTGAGGAGGGAAAAATGATATGAAAGTCTGTCATGTGTGTACATAGACAAAGATCCACTGTTTTTTCATCTAAGAAAAAAAAAGGAAGAAAACTAATTTTAGTAAGAGATTTTAGTAAGGAAGTTATATAAGGAGAGGCCTGGGTTAATAAGATGGTTAGACTACCTAAAAACACAGAGCTGAAACCTTAGCTCTGACAATCACACTCTCTCTAACCTTGAGGATCTAGCACATATCATAAGGGTTAGGTCAGCGAGGTCAGTAATTTTAATTGGCAACTTAAGCCAAGCTAGAATCACCTGGTAAGTGAGTCTTGGCAAGAAACTGTCGAGATTACATCAGTGCATGTCTGTAGGGGATTATCTTGAGTACATAAAATACATTTAGAAGACAATAACCTGGAACTGGGAGTAGACAGACTCACTTTCCCTTAAGTTGCCTTTGTCAGTGTATTTTGTCAAATGAAAAGAGATTATTAGGATTGTCTTAGGGAAACAAGCCTTACGAAGTAATGAGTACTCTGCATGGACTCAAGTGTTCTCTCCATAATTCTCTACCTGCCAGAGATACTTTCCTATAGCTGAAACTTGAGGAGACTGCTCAATGAAACTCCCAGATCCGATGATCCAAAATCCTTGAAGATATGCCCCATTCCTTTTGAAAAGTTAAACAAAATGTATGCAAATTTGGTAGAATACTGTATGAATCTTATTATTTTATTTAAACCTTGTTCTTCATTCTGAGCTGATACTCTAGGTCATCCAAAGGAAAAGATGAAGAACCTAAAATTTATCCAGGTCTGAAGATCTGGACACACCAAATTAAAAATGAGCAACAGATAATATTAGCAGCCACTAAACATTGGACTTCCTCTGGGCCAGCCTGACCTTCGAGGACACCATTTATTTATTATTAGGAAGTGCATATGAAATGAGTACTAGGATTATCTATCTTCATTTTGCAGAGGAGGAAAATAAACAGGAAGGCAGGAAGCAATGCCCCCAAATCTAGTCTAGTGTCTATTTCCTGAGCCCCTACACATCTTCAAGCTCTTGCGCCCACCCCTTCCTCCCCAGAGTTCCCACTCGATGCGATGGGCTGGAATTGCAGCTGGTTTCTAGACAGACTTTGCCTGCAAGTTAAGAACTCCAGTCACTAGTGCACATGAACCTGGATTTTCCAATTGAGCTTGGCTCCCGCTCCCAGGAGAGTTTAGAGCAAATTGGGAAAGCTAGAACTGTCTTCTGCCCACTCCCGCTAATTAAACTCCTCCAACTGACACTTTCTGGCTGGTTCCAAGAGGATATTATTTTTAGCTTGTGAGGGTTAAAGGGGAAGGGAAGTGTGCCAGAATCAGGTTGTTAGAGGGGGGGAGAGAGAGAACAGAGCTCGGAGAGATGCATTGTGATGGTGACTACATTTAATAATAAGATGAGAAAATTGGGAGTCTGGACCTGTCTCAGGCCATAAGGAAGGTTCTAAACTCTGTTGACCTCCTAATGGCTCTGCCACATTAAACTGTGGAGGATGTCTATGCTCACACAGTCCCAGGGGAGCTGCAGCTGCAGATATTAGGATGATCCTGAAGGGTTATTATGGTTATGATTATTGCTACTTACTGGAATAAAGGAAGCGTGAGGCTTCCTGAGCCCTGGAACTTGCAGAGCTCCTTTCCAGTACTTACCTGGCCTGTCATCAGAGATAATCAATGACTTACTAACAGGACCCTGATTAGGAGACTGGGAGACATGGAGTTGATCAGTAGGACTTTTGCTGATGAAGACTGGGCTAGACCCTGCATGGTCCCCTGATTGATAAACCTGGGCACATGTGGCCATGGAAGCTTCTCCGAGGTGGGCAAACTATGGCCCTGCCTTCCAGGACGCCATCTATTTGAGTTAGTTTCACTCTTCTGCCCACTAGCTCTTTCTGCTTTCAGCCCCTCCCTCTTACTTCTGTTCTGCAGATTAAAGATGCCAGATCTCCAGCTATTTACCAAAAGCTCTGTAAGCTATCAAAGCCCGAGCAGCTCAGGCCCTGTTAAGATGAGGCATAAAACCTTGTGGCCCCATTATACAAACCATAAGACTCAATTCACAGGAAAAATAACCTTTTTTGTTTCCCTATGCTCTTCCTGTGATTAATAGACACCATTGTTTAGTCTGACAGCAAAGGCAGCATTGAACAACAAGCTAACATTTTCACTCCTGGACAGAGAAAATACTCCCGACACTCAGTAGATCATTTTTCTCAGAACTCACTACATGGCCTTTTTTTTTTTTTTTTAAAGAACATGTGGGTAGAATTTTTAGCATATACAATAAGGATATATGATACAGCTGAATTAATTTAAGTTTTGCTTTGGGAGACTCTTGTATCTCATGCTGGCCTCGAACTTATGTAGCTGAGGCTGACCCTGGAAAGCTGATCTACTTGCCCCCACCTCTCATGTGCTGGGATTACAAGTACACACCCACCGCATGCCTAGGAATTCTAATGATGCATGTTAGGATAACACTCTATCAAATGAACTACATGCCCAGTCGAAAGGTTGTTTTGTTTTGTTTTGTTTTGTTTTGTTTTGTCAGGGTCTCATAGTCTAAGTCTTGAAAGGCATCTATTGTAAGGGTGATGGTTGGATAAGTGTACTAATTGAAAATGGGCAAGGGCCAGATCTGGATTGGAGTCTCAGCCCACACCCTTACTACCTAAGGTGCTTCAGGCAAGTCATGTCACTGAGAACACAGCTCCCTCACTATAAAATGTTTTAATAGCAGTTACCTCACAGGGTTATATGCAAGATACCATAAGATGATGCCACTAAAGCAGAACAAGTACCTGGCCACAGTCCCCCTTGTAGTAGCTGTATTATTAAATTATCTGAGACCAGAAGGAGCAGGGAATGACCCAGGGGTAAGACCAAATGGACAGCATCATTTTTTGGCATGAGGTAGGCTTTACTTTTTAACTTTTATAAACTGTCTGGCCTGTAACAGTCAACGAGAAACAAACACACAATTGCCGTCTGTCTAGAGTGATTGCTCATTGTTAATCCCTACCTCCTCCTCCTTCCATGAGCGAGTGCTGTAAATGATGCCCCGCCCCACAAAAGTAAACACAGTGCTCATTTAGCAGACAGTTTCCAAAAACTGCTATGAATCTGATTTTTATAGTGGGTGGTCAGTGGGCATGTAATGTGCTTTATAGTAAACGAAATAGCTCTGCTAATCCACATCTTTTAAGGATAAAAGTCCATGACAAGTATTGAATCATATGAAATTTTTTGCTCCCTGTTTCTCAATATAGAGTAGTTTTGGTCACCCACCCTCCCCACAAAAACACTGGCAGTATCTGGAGACATTTTAGTTATTACAACTATGGGGGAGACCATTTCTGGCAGTACCTACTGGGCAGATGCCAGGAACTCTGCTAAACAAGGCTACAGGGTGCTTCCCCAGCTTTGTCTTATACTCTCAAGGTCATCAATGTTGAAGTTGGAAAACCCTGTCCTAACAAAGCCTTCAGGGCTTTGGAATATCCTGCATATTATAACTGAATATTAAAGTACTTGCATAGTCTGAAGAAATTTAGCTAAAATGTAAATTGCTGGCACCAAGATGAAGTGAATTCATCACACCTGACAGCAATTTATTGCTCTTATAGTTCATGATTCATTTTTCATATTTAAAAAATATTTTCCAGGGCCAGGCATTATGATAAATGCCTATAATCTCAGCACCAGAGAGGCAGAGGCAGGTAGATCTCTTTCAGTTCAAGTTCAGCCCAGTCTGTACAGCAACTTCCAAGCCAGCCAAACTACATAATAAGACCAAATATGAAATGCAATAGGCATGTATACTAGCACTGTTTCAAATGTACTGGGGAAAGCTTTTATGTTTTCTTTTTCTACAGAGAAAGTTTCATAATCTAAGGCTGAGCAAATCGTGGCTACCCCATTTGTAATGATATTTGCTCCCCAAGAAACCTTCCTCCTACATTTCCTGCAAAAAGACAAAGTAGAAAAAGAGAGAGAGAGAGAGAGAGAGAGAGAGAGAGAGAGAGAAGCAAGCCACTAAGATGATCCAAATCACCTCAAATCCAGTGTGAGGCTTTTTCTCATCTCAAGTCAACCTGAACATGGTTCCCAGCACAGGCATAGGATTTCTCTAATGGCTGCCAAGGTGGAAATCAAAACATTGAAAGTACAAGGATCAGGGTATAGATCCCATTCGCTGTTTACTTTGCCTTTCCTGCCCACAGAATATGGCTTTGCCCATCTGAGAAAGTCATTAGTGAGAGAAGAGACGTTATAAGCACTTCCCCTCAAAATGGGACGTGTTTGCTTTTTTTGGAAACTGTCAGCCTGGAAGAGATCAGATTCAGTGGAGGGCAAAACTGCCAGAATAAAATCACATGGTCCTTTGATTTTAGAGGCTCCTGATTAGAATTTGGCACTGAAGCTCCCCTATACCCACCTGTATTTCTGTGGGGCAACTGATGCTAAATTGTGGCCTCAGGAAGTTCACAATATTGGTTGGCCCATGAAATACAGGCCCAAGGAGGATCTAACTGGGTGTGTGAACTGTGGATTATTAGCCAGAAACTATGCATCATGCTAGGAAGGCATTGGCTGCTCCAGGGGAATTTCAGAAGGGGCAATTAGGTTAGTGTTATAAAAGAAATAAGAGAAGGTGGCTTGGGTAGATTCTTATTTAAACTTGCAGTAGCCCAATTTGGATTAAAAACATATTTTTAAAAACATGTCAATGAGCTCATGGAGTTACTGCCTTCTTTAAACATTATTTCTCAGCCTATTCCTTTCTTCACAGAGCTGTGGGTTCCTTGGAAGCAGGCTTCTTAGGTGAACAGCTCATCTGCATCTTTTTTTTTCTTAATGATGGCTACTCATAGATTCTTGACGAGTTATTCTATTTTAATCCCAACACAGATATATATTTCACATGATCCCTGTAACACAGAGGGATTATAACACAGAATGTTTCAATATGACTTATCCATAAAACACCAGGACTAACAACAAATTTACCAGGGGCTGTATAGCCAAATGGGAAGAGTCTGATCTCAGACATTGCTGTTGCAATGTATTTAGTGATGAGTGAGGGCTCATTTATGTGGTGTTAGCAGCGGGAATGGCTTTGTAAAATGAAGTAGCTATAGATTTGCGCAGGAATCCAGGTGAGATTTGCTGCCTGTGTCTGTGCCTTTAGAAGTCCTTTAGACTAGAATATTATGTCTGTGGAGCCCTGAACTCCCCTGAGCTACATTAGCTCATTAGGTCAGAACTTTAGGAAGGAGGATGCCTCTAAAATGTAAGCAACTGAACCTTCTTAAGCAGCAGGCACAAGGTAAACAGCCTACAACCAATGGGGATGGATCCCCAGCTGCTGGAATATCATTTACAAAAGAAACTTCATTTTTAAAATGGGTAGAGGAGTGACTGCATGGCTTTCCAAACTTATGTGAGTTAACTCAGTGGCATATAAATGTTATTTCCATTGAATCCACTATTGGAGTCTTGAACACAATCCCTGGAGGTGTGACACAGTTGGCTTTTGCTTCCTATGGCCTATTAGGCTTTTCATTTTAGTTTAACATTGATCATATCACTCTGTTATTTACTGAGATAAGATATACCCACTATGTGTGCCCACACCCACACATTCATCTTAGAGGAGCCATCGTTGATATGGTATAATAATGACCACAATAATAATAACATCATCAATGACAGTAATAAGATTTATTGTATTCCTATCAAATATAAGGTATGGGGCTAGGAACTACTCTTCATGTAGAATCAAAGTCTGTCCACTACTTAATCAACTATTTTTTGTTTTGTTTTGTTTTGTTTTGTTTTTCTGAGACCTCACTTCTTCACTCTGTGCCTGAAGGGAACTGGACATTTGTTCATTCAAATAAGGAGTGTTGCTAGTAGCATTACATGGGTAAAGGCCGGGGGCTCTAAAGTGAGATTTAATATAAATAAGTTAGCAAATATTTCATTAAGTGCCTTTCTCCTCTGTAATCTATTTCAAATAAATTACCTGAATAATAAAGATTTGAGAACATTTCACAAAGGTGCTGGCAACAGAGAGATGGTGGTCAGGGTTTAAGATTCATGGCTGTTGAATACACAGACAAGGAATTAAACCCTGTACAGACTAACAGGGGCTAACAGTTTGGTGGCTCCCAGAAGTTACCTATATAATCCAATAGAACAGGAATGAAGAAGAGCGTACTGTGTCATTTGCAAAGACCAAGTGAAGCTATCTTAGTGGAACGGGGGTGAAAACAATCCAGACTAGGCAAGATCAGAGATTCAGGGCAGCCAGAGAGAAGCTAGAACCAGGCTACCCACATCCAGACGCTGCTCTGGGCCATCCATGTGCTTGTAAATACTTGAGCGTCACCTACAGTGCCAAGAGAATACAGTTTGCGGGACAAGATTCAGGCACATTGACATTAAATGGTTTCTGTGATTGTACAGTCACATTAGCACTCCATGTGCCCTTCCCCCAACCACAGCCTCTGCCCACATTCACTTTCTTCCAGGGGCTCTGTCCCCATTCCAACCTCTTCAGAGCCTTCATGTAGTTATCTCTTGGGGATTTGATTGAAGTCTGTTATGTCAAGTGCTCAGATGGGGAACGAGCTGGCTGTTGCTGGTCCCACAGCTGCAGGGAGGACCCTCTTCAATAGGCTCCCCAACAGAGCATCACCCAGAACTTTCAGATAAGTGTAATAGGAAATCGGACAGGTGTACCGAAAGTGAGCTCAACATCCAAAGTAGGATTTCAGACGATTGAAAAATGAACATTGGAAAAAGAGCGAGACTATGAGCTCTTTGCAAATCTACATAGCTCCCCACTGTGAACACAAACAGGAGAGAGTCTAGCAAGACCAGCTTCAGTGTTATTTGGCCCAATTTTGGCTCTGCCATCTCCCAGCTCTCTCACACTAGGCAAGTTGCTTAACCTCTCTCTCCCTCTCAGTTCCCTCATCTATAAATTGGAGCCAAAAATAGAATCTCGTATGAGTTTTTTATGAGGATTCAGGAAGTTAATAAATATAAAGCCCTCAGGCCAGTGTAGGACTTGGGATGTGCTCCTTAAGTTCTGTCTAAAGGCATGAGCATAAAGGGGTTTTGTGTAAATATGAGCTTGGGGATAATTCCTATTAGAGAGAGGAACTTCAGTGCTCAAAGATTCAAGACTGCAGGGTAAAGAGTGCTGCTTCCCTTGTAACAAGTGTCCATCAGGGTCCCCCAGCTCCACCCTGTTTCCGTTTTCCCATACCTTCTGGCTGCTCTCTAAACTTCTTCTGTGGACTTAGGTTAGGTGAGTAAATGGAGACACGGATTCTAACACTGTGGGACAGAGCTTGCAAAGAGCCCAGACCACTTCCAGTTGTGTGTCTTGAGGCTTCCCACTCAGCTCCTCTGCTTTCTTCTTCATCTGCGCTATGGAGGACAGGTCACATCTATGTAACTTGTCTTAAATGATGGTTCAGAAGATGATCAGTGCGCATAAGATTCACAGCATCCCAGTGGCCACTGTGGTATTTCCCTTTCTTCGCTGACTTCTTTCCTGATCGATGTCCAGGAAAGAGCAAGTTAATAAGCATGGTGCCAGCCATGCCAGCTTCCTCATCGAATCAGAGCATTTCCCTTGCATGTGACATTACCTGACCCTGCTCAGTGAAGCCAACAGTGTGCACCTGCCCCACAGAGAGCGAAGCCTTGAAACTAAGTGTAAGAAATCTCAAATGAAAAGAAATGGACCTATACAATGTGCAGGTGTGTAGGCACGTAAATGAGGATGCACATGTGTATGGAGACCATAGAACAACCATTCTTGCCATTGCTAAGGCCACCACCCCTCTTGGTTTTAGGACAGGGTCTCTCACTGGCCTGGAACTAGTTCAGTTAGCTAGCCAGTGAGCAACGGGGATCTTCTATCTTTACCTCCCAGGTCTGAGATTACAAGCATGTAACGCCTGTTTATTTATGTGAGTTACTTATGTGAGGAACAAACTAGGGTGCTTGAGGGGTTGTCTTGTCCTTCCAGCCTCTACATTTCTTTCAGTTTGGAAGATGAACTGTACAGAGGAGCATGAAGAGAAGCAAAGGTGAAGGCATGCAAGAGTCAATGAGGGAGTAGAAATGGCCAGTGAGCAGGGAGAACATCAGGAAGTAGGAAGTACCCAGCAGATGCTGTGTCAGGAAATTTCCAGAAAACCCCCTACTGTAAGGACCAGAAGCCTCCTAAATGTCAAGATCTGAATTCCAAAAAGCACATGTGAGAGAGAAATCACAAAGGCTATTTCTAGTCTGGTCCTACCCTCTGGAAGCCAGGCTATCCATTCTCCCCAGGATCTGTGAGGTCCAGCCACATCTTAAGATGCCTGCCTCACACTCTTCACTTGCAGCCTTTGTGCAGAGGTTCTCAATCACATGTCCCCATAAGGCACTGAGTACCGTCTGTATCCAGTTCATGCTATTGTAGCTGGAGTAAGGAAGGTGCTCCAGCATCCATTGGGTAGAGGCTGAGGCTGCTGCTAACCAGATAAGCATGAACAAAATGACAGTGATGTGTCCAGCCTGGAAAACATATCAACAGTGACAAAGCTGAGGAACTCTTCCTGAGAGACAACTCTGCTTTGCTGGAAGCAACCACAGCTGCTCTCTGCCTGTTGTAACCTAAAGAAAGCAAGAAACATGATACTCTTTCGATAATGGCCATGATTATTTCTCAAGAGTGCTTTTGAGAATGATAGGTTTTCGTCCTCCACCAAGATCATCTCTTAGGCACAGAGCCATCATTTACTATAGTGGATTTGCCTTGTAATTTAAGTTGGGGTTTAACCTACAGATTAAACCATACAGACATCCCCACCCTTGAAAGCACACTAATCACACATCACACTATGTGCATACAACATGCGTAGGTTGTATGGGGGAAAGGGGTTTGGTCTCTACCAATTTCTACATTTTAAAACCCAAAGTTAAAAATGCTGGATGCCCATCAGTATATTAAGCTGCTAATTTTACCTTAGCAGCTGTCCTTGAGGACTAGGGAATGAAACATCTTCTACAAGAACCACTGAAAGAAAGGACTAGAGAAATTTGCACACATGTGAGAAGTAAACAGTAAGTATCCAGAGTGCAGCAGGTTCTGTGTACTGTACATGACTCAGAAAGCAAGAGGATGGATACCTGTCTGCTGATAGTGAGTGCTGGCTGCATAGACACTGTCTGTTGATAATACTGCTGGAATCCTAACCTGAGTCTTTCAGATGTGGCAAGATCTCAAGGAGAGAATTTAACAGACTCATCGCACTGGCTCTCTGTACTAAAGAAACCAGAGTTCATCACAAAGTCTTGGGGGCTAGCCTCGATTAATATTCTCACAAACAGAAGGAGAAGATTGCAGGAATAAGAGACCTTTGTGAAATTTGAGTATCTGTGGGATGTAGGCTCTGAAAGTAAAAGTAACAAGTGAAAACTGAAGACACAAAGGAGGAAGATTGGTAGGAATCATTCCAAAGGGTTTTCCTAAGGCAGGACTCTTGAATTGACACATGAAGATCAAGAAACTCAAAGCTGGGGAGATGCCTCATGGCAAGGCATTTGCTATGCAAGTGTGAGGAATCAAGATCCTCAGGTGCCATGTAAAGCTGGACAGGTTAGTGCCCATCTGTAACCTTGAAATTACAATGGAAAGATAAGAGGTAGAGAGATAGGGGACTCCCTGACATTCCTGGGGCAGCTGAGAACAAGAGCTGCATCTGTAAGAAGGCAGAAGGTGAGGACCAATACCCGAGGTTGTTCTCCGGCCTCCATTAGTGCATGTACGCACACACACACACACACACACACACACACACACATATTTTTTAAAGGGACAGAGAGGAGTTAAACTTCTAACCAAAACAACACAATGAGTGCTACAGAGGTTATGTCCAGCGACTCCTTTGGTGCCACAACGTTTTAGATTTCAGGCTTTGCACATGTTATCTCCTTTAACACAAAGAATGTTATCAGCTCCATCTTCTTATTGAAGAGATTCACAGAGCCAAGTACTCCGAGTTCATACTATTTTACTTGGGGGATAAAGACAGGCTGTTTACTTTCACTCAGCCCAAGCCTTCCCCTGTCTATAAGCCGGCAAGCTGAATCTACATCATCTTGGTGTGCCATCCAGGCTAGGATGGGGGAAGTGATTAGGAAAAACTGCTCTACATTCTCTCATGCTTCTAGCCCTCTTACGTGCAGCTCTCTGGCTGGAGTTTCTGCATTTGAGCAGTGAGTCAGCTGCTAGTGGCTATGTCTATATTATCAGAGTCATCAAGAACACACAGAGCTAGATTAGAGACAGCTAGACATGGAAGAGAAAATGGAGAATACACAATCAGAAACATATTCATTTCCCAGTGTAAAGTTCTGCTGAAGCTTATCCTGAAAAACTTTCTATTTCTAGAGATTCATAGCTTTTATGAGAAAGAGCCCCGGGATTTTCTCAGCCAGGAAGGGAAATAGCATGAAGGATTAACTTTCCTTCATTTGTAATCAAGGCTCCTACTTACTGTCTTTTCAGTCACAGCCTCCAGCTTGGAAATGCCAGGCCAGCTGCTCCTAGCTTTCTTCCAGTGGCTGGCAAGAGCATGTACCAAAACTTACACTAGACTCCATAACACGATGCAAATCTACAGAAAGCTGCCATTCTACACAGAAAGCCACCATTCTACACAAGGAGGGACTAACGCGTAAGCTCGTGTGTGGCTGCTACTTCCAACCAGATATAAGCCAAAAGGATCTTTTCTATATGCTCGAAACATATATTTTTATATATTTACATGTGATTTTCTATATTGTTCAACTTTATTATTAAAATATAGCATATGATATATAGTAGGATGCATTAAACTACATCGAATTATTAAAATTAAAATGATGGCAAACCATATGCTAAGTATTGTGAGGCATTACAATGGCTGACAAATTATGGAACATAGTCCATCTTACCATGTTTATTTTTAAATAAAGTTTCACTGGAAAAGAGTTATTCTTTTACGGTTCATTTGAATTTGAATGTGGTCTATGGCTGCTTTCATCCTACTAAAGCAGAGTTGGGCAGTTATCACACAGACCTGATGGCCGACTAAATCTAAAATGCTCATGATCTGATCCTTTAATAAAAAAGGCTCTCCAGTCTCTGCCTCAGAATAAGATGGGAACTGTGTTTCCCCTCATTAGATGAGAGGTTTTAACTTGGTGGCAAATACAACTAAGATCTCCCTCCTGACCTGTGATAATTCAATTAAACACAAATTCGGGGTCATCGGTGTGTATCTAGTATTACACGAAAACAATAGAGCTATGCCCCCAATATCTGTGATGATGCTTTCTGTGGCCTGGAGCACCTTGACAGCCTTTGAGGAAGGGATGAGTCCTCTTTGAATCTGGCGGTTCTACACCATTTGTGTGCACACCATGTGTGCAATAAATCTTAAGTGTAGAGCACTTCTTTGATTCCAACATGAAATGAGCAACACGTTGTGCCCATTGTGTCTGCACTGTTTCCCTTGTAGTCCTGTCTGACTTAACATCCTTATGGGACTAAAATAGTTACCTCAAGAAAAAGTCTCTATAAAGCATATACTCACCACGTTTTCTCTTTCACACATGCCTGCCCTTCCCCTCCCCACCGTGCATGGGTCTAGAACCATTAGTCAAAATAAATCTCATCCCTTAATAAACTACCCATCCTCGGGCATAGCTATTCTGTGACAGCAACAGAAAATACACTAAGACAGGAGGAAGTTGTGCAGAAAAGGAACAAACCAAGTATCTACAGAAAGAATGGGTGGGATCTCTCTCTGCCTAAAAGTTACCAGGAGTCTCCTCTACAGGCTGCTCTGCAAGCCCTCTCTTCTCCCACATCTGATGAGCTGAGGCTGCATGATGAATGTGTTTGATCTTAAGACCATCTCTTGTGACCTGTGACTCAACTTTGATCATCTCAAAACTTAGACTGGTCGCATGGAAGACCTAGAGTGTGGCCTCATCTAACCAGAGCTGTCTTCACTTCAGCTCTGGTTCCAGTTAGTCTGTAGTAAGCAGTCGCAGGCCCCGGGAGACCACTGGTGTCAAGGACTTATCAGAAATAAGTTCACAAACTTAGCTGTGAAGGCCACAAGTATTTGGACTGTATTGAATATATTCTGCTGGATCCTGGCTTCAAAAAGGACATATCTGTGCATGTTTAAAGGATGTGTTTGTAAATGACTTAAGCATTTAGGGAAGGTTCTTATAAAATGTCTTGGTGGATAAGAGTGACCAAACAGATTAAGGTAAAATTGTTAGAAACTTAACATGCCAGATCAAGGCATTCCTGAGATATCTGGCTAACTTACACTATGAGGATTCGACCTAAAACTTCTAGATTGCCAAAAAGCCCATTCCCCTACTTTAATGTTTTACTCCAGAAGTGACATGTCTTACTATTAGAAAAATGAATGATGGAGACAAATAATTGGCTTGTTTCAAATTCCATCAACATCTCTTCCCTGGAAGGAAACTTAGACAAGTTTATTTGACTTGCCTGTAGCTTATTTTCCTCTTTTGCAAAGAAGTGATATCAGAAATCACAGCCTCATATAACCAGGCACAGCACTGACTGGCTTTTATCTGCCTTGTGCAAGAATCTACACCAGACCATTCATGTCTCTGATTTGAAAGCAAATTGTAATAGAGTAGCAACAAATACTACTAATGCTAAGTATATGTGGAAACAGAGGCACAGAAAATATAAGTAAATACTCGAAGATTAGGAACCTGAAGAAATGGTGCATGCCTGTGTTCATTCGCACCCATGCTTGCATGGTTACATACATGCTAAGTGAGCCTAGAAACTATTTTCCATGGCTTAAGACACAGACCCAGCTGGTGGAGGTAAAGGCTGGTTTGCATTTAGCTCTGGTCCTGAAAGAATCAGCCACATGCAACAAACAAACTGAGAAATCCTGGTGCTTTCTTTTTCTTTCTTTTTTTTGTTTAGGTTTCTAATGAGGCACTTATCATCACGTATGTTTTGCTGATCTCTAGTATTTACCCTTTCATTTCCTCCTTTATCTCCTTATTCCTGTAGCCCCATCCACACACAGAGAAGTAATGTGCATTTTCAGAACACTTTGATGCATGTTTCATGAAGGAGAAAATCTAAATAATTCTTATTAGGCAGGAATTCTAAACACTCTCTTTCTCACACTCATAATGCAATTATTACAGCTGCATAATTGATTAGAGGAATAATTGATCTTCAGGAAAATTAAAATTGCATGCCGTATAAACATATATGTGTCCATAGTGAGAGTAATATATAATTATATTTAAATTATTTAATATTATGTGCATAAACATATACACACAAAAATATATTCAATGTGTGTATGTGCATATATACATGTATGTGATTGAAAGACTGTTGTATCGTGGATACATTTACTGAAAGTGTCCATTGGGAGCAGGTCCATATTGGAAAGATTCTGCTGTTGGATGTGTTGAGAGGAGGCAATGAAACTGTCAGTTTATAAATATATAAATCCCATGTTGACACCACTGAGAAGAGCATAGGCATGAGTTATAACCTCTGAAATCCATCTAAAGACATTAAAGAGGGCAGGCTGAGAAGGGAGCAAGGACCAAGAGGCAGGAGGCAAGAAGAAAACCTTCTGCTTGAGTTCCTCTGGGAAAATGGAATCGATTGAGTTCTCTTTCTGTGATTGGCTCTCATGTTCTATATTGATGAATATGCTGTCAATCCCTTAATGGAGTCACTGTTATTTTCATTTTTCAGATAGGCAAACTGAGACTGAGAGAGCCTCACTACCTACTCAAAGACATGCTGCTCATTCTTGGTGGCACTTAGCTGCCTAATTACAAGCCCACCTACTTCACAAGACCTTTCTAGAGTGGAGGTCCTCCAAATGTTTGTTGGAGGGTTGGCTTAATAAGAATCAGGTATGGACTGAATCAAGGGCAGAGGCTACAAGGCCACACGGGAACATTATTAGTCAGGCTGGCTAGCAACACCATGGTTGTAACTGTAGAGCTACATCTGGATCCCAAAGGACAAGAAAGAAGGAGACTAAAGGGATCAGGAAGGAAGCAGGAGACTGAAAGGAGAGAGAACAGTCACAGGCCAGGTTGTATTTGATGTGAGTAGCAAATAAAGTGAACTAATTTTAAAGACACCTTCTGCTGCAGGAATGAAAAGCCAAAGGAAAATTGTAAGTAATGCAGATACGGGAAGAGTCTAAATTTAGTTCGTCAAAGACCCAAGTTCTTTCCATTCTTCTCTTCTTCCATCTTCACCTCATAGACCAGTATCTATGCTTATATCCAGAAATGAAGAAGGAAAGCTGTCTCTTCTGATGTGTCTTTCTCATGGTGGGGAAGGTTTGCAGCCTCTTATGAAATCTACCAACTGTTCTCTGTGTGGAGCAAACCAACTACAGACACTCGTCTAAACTAGCCCCTGGTAAGAAGAGACTTCTATTCCTTACATTGACTTTCTGAGACAGAATGGATCTGGGAGAGTTGGTAGGTAGGAATCTGTAGGACATGGCCAAGAATGATTTGTGCCCATACCAAAAAGGACACTTCAGCAACATTTATGGTTTTCCTGATGACACTGAACACTGAGAAATAGACTGTCCAACCACACAAGAGCACAGACCACGTGGGAAAGAACATAGGGCTGAAGAAAGCATGGGACTATATGTCATGTGTATTGTCCTCTCAGTCTCCAGGGGCTATACGTTTCCCTTAGAGTTGGATAAAAGGTCAATGCCGAGGACAGGAAACAAAACTACAATATAAGCATATAGTTTATAAGAATAAAGTATAAGGACAGATTTATAATAAATTCATTATAAGCATATAAACATAAGCATTAAGTGTAAGTATATAGGTATAATTGGTAATATTACCCATGATGCTATGCAGAATATCAAAACAGAGGAGGAGACAGAGCACAGCAGGGAGCCACATCCTTCCTTCTAACTGGAAAGTCCTCCTCGTGACTCATGCTATTATCCGGCTAATGTGACTCAGTTCCTCTTCCAAGTGCATGGTTATGCATGAGTCCCCCAGAATCCTCTGCAGTCTGAACTCTTCCTTCTCCTCCACAGACTATTTCTTCTTCTTGCCCACCAGTCATCCAGACAAGGCGTGGGGCAATCTGCTATGAGTACTGTAAAATGATGCTCCTCTGAAGATACTGCCAACCACCCATCTTCTGCAATGTAGCCAGGAGAAGGGAGAGACATCAGTGTCTTCAGGAATGAAGATGGGCTTATGCTCATACCACATTCACAGTGCTTATAGGGTTGTATTTACTTATTTATTTATTCATGTGTGAACTTATAAAATGTTTTTTGAGACAGATCTCATTATAGCCCAGGTTGGCCTAGAATTCACAAGGTAGCCCAAGTTTTCCTTAAATTTACAGCAATCTAAATTCTAAATTCCAGGATAAAAATAAATTTTGAATTCATATTTTTTACTGTTAAAATATATGCATCAGTGTCTCATCAGGATGCAAAGATATGCATAGAGAATTAAAGAGGACTCTAGAATTTTTATTTGCTTTTCAGTGAGTGAATGATATCAAAATTAATTTCCAAGTACAGTTAGCCCACTCTATCCTGTCTGTGTTGACTAAACATGGACCCAAAACATTCAGGAGAAAACTGAAGATACACAGAATTTTCATTTCATTATTTTCTAAACAATACAGTATGGCAATGATTTATGTAACATTTACACTACATACAGTATAATGAGAGGCGGCTTGTGGTAGACATTTAAAATTAGTGTATATGTTATATTCAAATAGTATGTCATTTTATGTAAATGATTTGAACATCTATAGATTTTAGAAACCACAGAGGTGAGTGGAACCCATCCTCTCAGATTCTAAGATCTCTCTCTCTCTCTCTCTCTCTCTATATATATATATATATATATATATATATATCCCTGTCTCTCTCTCTTTCTCTCTCTATGTGTGTGTGTGTGTGTGTGTGCGTGCGTGTGTGTGTGTGCGTGCGTGTGTGCGTGTTCACCGAGAGGAGAGAGTGTCATCCTACACATGTTGCTGATGGGTCTTCATTTCTTTATCACCTAAAGCGTCTTCAATAAAGATACAGAATGGGTGAAGCAACCCATGGACATTTCTGGCACTATCTTCTCACTACAAACAAGAACAGAAAAGACTTGAGGCAAATCTCTGTGCTTGAATCATCCAGGAAGCAATTCGGAGCAATAATAAGAGAGCATAGCAGAGGAGGAGGAAAGGAGGAAATTACTGGCTTGGTCAAAGCTTGCAAAATGGCACCAGTGATTAAAACATCTTATGCTGTCCTCCGGCTGCAGAAGCTATCACTGACAAAAGATCTCATACACACATACACACACACGCGCGCACACACACATGCACGCACAAAAGGAAAGAAATTAGCCATTAAGAAATATTTCAGCATAATGCAATTATTACAGCTGTATAATTGAATGGGGAAACCATTGATCTGTAGTAGAAAGGAAATTGCTCTTCTCATTGTGTTCCTATGAATATGTGAACATTAATCTCCATCTATAATCAACGTTCATTTCAAATCTGATTGCGTGCTACTAAACACCCGTAGCTATGCTAACATTATGTTAATATGGTTCAACATCATAGCTCCCAGCTTCACAGCACAAATATTTTTCTTTGGCAATCAATAGTAATTTCAGCTGAGTGGATGGAAGTCACGTTTTAATGGTAATCTTTCCTCCAAGCCTCCGAGTGGAAACTCAGTTGGTGTCTTAGCATGGCTGCAATGCATTGCATATAATCAAATAAATTAACCTGAATATAAATGGAGAAATAGGATGGAAGGGAGAACAAGGAAAAGAAATGATAAGCCACCTTGGCCAAACACTGAAAGTAGCTAATAGTTGAAAGTTTATGCTGTGTAGAAAAAATTGTAAGGCATGATGGAGTAGACGTATCAGGTAGGTCTATGTTGGTGAAGGTATGCCGGGGGGGGGTGTCTTGTTCTGAACTGGAGCTGTTACAGAGACGCCAAGATCCTGAGCAAGCTAGATTTTGGCAAAACTGCCATGCCAAATAAAGATGAGGTGAAAAGCTTGACAAGTTAGGATGGATGGTACAGAGAAGTATCTTTGCTTTGAAAAAGCCATCCTCGCGTGCATTCATTCATTTATTGAAAGCAGTAGGAAATAGATAGCTTACAAAAATAAATGTCCACGTTTATTAAAAACAAGTGCAGACAATGTAGGAAATGAAGAAATGTGAGAGAGGAAACCTTAATTGGCAAGCCAACTGTTGGGAGACAACCAACCACAGACAACTGATGGTCCAGAGAGAGCCAGGCAGATGCCTCACTATAGCAGCTTGGGAGTCTCTTGATCCATCCTCCATGTGTTTTGACAGAAGTGAGAAAGAGGCACAAACAGGATTAAAATGAGGAGTCTGGTTTATATTCAGATAGTCCAGTATCTTTTTCAATCCCCATGGTCTTAACTGGTGCAGTAGAGAGATCATTGCCCAGATCCTACACAAAAGGGCTGATGCCTTCCATTGACTCTTTCCAAACACATACAGGTTTTCTTGAAAGAATTAAAGTTTGTTCTCTGTGCTGTTGCTTTTGTAATATGATGATGAAGATGATGGTGATGACAATGGTGCTACTTTGTTGTTTATCATAAGTAAAAGAAAGAAGATCTCCAGTTCCCTGTCAGCACAAAGAATTTACAGTGTTGTCATTTTCTCCAGTTGGTCTCATCCCTATCTTTCCTGGGCTCTAGTTTGAAGAGCAAAGGAAGAGAGCATTCTCCTCTAGCTTAAGAATGGCCAGCAGATGCCGATTTTATAAATGAGACCCAGAAATGATAACAAGCCAGTGAGAAAAGAGAAGGATGCCACTGGAGAGTGAAGGCCATCAGTGCTGAGTACTGGTTCTTCAAAGAATTCACAAGAAGGAGACTTGTGAAGAAGAGATTTTTCAAGGCTGTGGCTAATACTCTATATTAGAAATCAGAGGAACAGAGTCTTGACAGGTTTTCCTACTCACAGCTCCGCCTTGCTTGTTTTTCTCTAAAGAAACCCCAGCAATTAAATCAGTACACTTAGTCCATTTGTTTTCTTTTTTATAAAGTGAATAATTTTTTCATTTTTTGTTTAAGATGAAAATAAATACTGCCATTAGGTACAATTCATGTAGCAACACTAGGAATCATTGAGGTCTTCTCTCAAAACTCTACTCACTCTCTTTCTCTAATATACTTGCCCAACTTTAACCTCGGTGCCCTGCTGTATTGCCATGCCTTCCATCCTGCCCTTCTGTCTTCCCTAAACTGTACATTGTTAGCTGTCATCAACAAGCTTGTCAACAAAATCCACATAAGAGGGCTGGAGAGATGGTTCAGCAGTTAAGAGTACTAGCTGCTCTTGCAGAGGACCCAGGTTCAGTTCCCAGGACCCACATTGCTGGCTCACAACTATCTGTAACACACACACACACATACACACACACACACACACACACAGAGAGAGAGAGAGAGAGAGAGAGAGAGAGAGAGAGATCTTTTAAAAAATCTTCCACATAATCAAGAACTATTTTCAAGACATTTGAAAATGAAGTTTACAGTATGGCCATTTTTTTTTAAGTTAGACAATGCTCAATGAAGTGCTTGACAACTTTACTAAACTTATGGTTGTGTTTAGAGAGCTACTTTGAGTTCTTATGCTTACTAACAAAGCTGAAAAAAATGTCACGGGGGAAATATTCAATCTTCCTATCGCAAGAGAAACATCTGAAAACTGTGCAGAAACAATATGAAAGGAAACAACAGTGTATTTCTTTATCAGCAGATTGTGTTGTGAGACGTGAAGAAAGTCGGGTGTTAGGAGGCATTGGTTGGTGTGTGAGGGTTTCCACACAGCCCAGATGTTCCCAGCATCTCTTTCCTTCTGGAATTTACCACATGAAATACAGACAAAACTATTTTTATATACTAACGGCAGTATGTGAGAGAGATGAAATACTTTGAGGAATAAATAAGTTCATTGTGGAACCAATACCTGATGAATAATTTTAAGACAATATACTGAAAAATCGGAATTTTATTCAAAATTACAAAGTCGGCCCCAATCATAAAACTTACATACATCTCCAATCAAGACTACAACAAAAAGGCACAAGAGAGATGAAACCACAGGAAACAAAAAGTTTTCAAGTTGTCATCAGTGTGTTTAATTTTATAAAAGAACATTATAATACAAAAGAATTGTTGCTTTTACAATGAGATAATGATAATAAAAATGTTTTATTATGTAGCAAAGTTTGAAGTTATTGATTTTCTCTTATAAAGTCATAAATGTTCAGGATTCCTGAACACACGCCCCACACACCACACAAACCCGACACACTCTACACACTGTACACACACATACATGCTACATGGTTGACTTTCGTAAAAATGTCACCTGGCGGGTAATTAAATCTCAATAATAATTATGTTCCCCATAATGAATAATAATAATAAATACAATCTATTGCTTCAAGGTTAAGATGGCATTTTAAAACTGAGGAGCGAAGTATCTGCCAAATAAATGAAACAGGCTATTGGGAGAACAAAAAAAAAAAAAAAAAAAAAACAGTTTTAAATAAATGTATAAGGTCTGTGAAGATGGCACAATTGGTAAAGTGATCATTGCATCCCTAGAAATCAGATAGAAAGCCAGACATAGTGGGGTGAGCTTGTAATCTCAGCACTGGGGCATAGTGGTGGGAGGATCCTTAGCGCTGGCCAGCCATTGTAGACTCACCAGCCAACTCCAGTTTCAGCGAGGGATTATTTCATAATAACCTGACATTGACCTCTGCCTTGCATGTGTGTGCATGCACACAGACACACATGCAAACTTGTGAACACACAAATAGATGTTTGAGGTCTGGAAGTGTAGCGCGTTGGCAGAGCACTTACCTCATGTGGGTGAAGCCCTGGGATCAATTTCTAGCACTACCCCACCACCAACCTTAATTATTTTTAAATATTTCCTTTGTTATAAAATCTTTTTACCAAAAACAATATGAATGTTTTAACTATAATAATCTATATACTTCACATACTTTAGAATACATTGATAACATTATTTAAATTGCATAAGATGACTCGAAACAAAATGTTGTAAAGACTGAAGTACTGACATTTACCCAAGGGCCAAGATACTACAGTTATTTTGTAAAACCATTAATTGACATTAATGAAGATATTTTTAGAGTGCTAAAAATAAGAGCAAAAACCTTTTGCATAATTGATGACTGATATAGGATGCAAAACCAAGAACGAGATGGAGTAACATCCTGGGTACCCTTCTTTTTCATTCTGACCTATTCCCCCATACCATAGGGCTTTTGCCTTATAGAAATCCTTCCCTAGACTTTGTTTAATCCCTTATGGCTCTGCTGTTTGTTTGGCCTTCTGCCTATGACCTCTAGGGCAGTTACAAGAACTTGTGGCTAAGGATACAATTATCTGAAAGCTTCTTGGATCAGCTCTGACGCCTGGGACAAATGAAATAGCTGAAACAGGTTGAATATTTCTTTTTCAGAATCCATTCTTCATGATTCCTTGCCCACTCAGAGCAAGACAGGTTCTGCGACCATCAAAATTCTCTCCTGGTTTCTGAGTTCCTCCAAAAGGAGGGCTGCAAACTACCAAGATAGAATGTGTAAGCCCTCTTGTAACACGGATATGGACACCTAGTTTTTATTTTATTTTATTTTATTTTATTTTATTTTATTTTATTTTATTTTATTTTATTTTATTTTATTTTGTGGAGGAGGGTGCAAGGGCAGAGAGCAGATACGAAGGGATGAGGAGATGAGTGAGATTGAGGTGCATGATGTGAAATTCACAAATTTAAATAAAAAGGTTTAAAAAACAATGTAAAGGCAAAAAATAACTCGTTCCCAGTTTATTCTGTTAATCAAGAATGTTGCCAAGGAGAGTACACCATCATTTGGGTAAAGTAGCAGTCTATAGAATGGAGAAAGGGTTTTACTGATTACACATCCAAGAGAGGCCTAATATGTAAAATATATAAAGAACTCAAAAACCTGGATGTCAAGAAAACGAATAACCCATTTTAAAAATGGGGGCAGATGTAAGCAGAGAATTCTCAAAGGACGAAATACAAAGAGCTGAGATGAAGCTAAGGAAATGTTCACCACCCTTAGCTATCAGGGCAATGCAAATCAAAACTGGTTTGGGGCTTCATTTTACACCCATCTGGATGGCCAAGATCAATAAAACAAGTGGCAACTTATGCTGCCCAGGATATGGAGTGAGGGGAACATCCATCCATCCCTGGTGACTGCAAACATGTTCACGCACTATGGAAATCAGTGCAGCTGATTCTTGGGAGTTTGGAACTAGATCTACGTCAAGACCCAGCTATATCTTTCTTGGACACACACCCACAGGAGTTTACATCTCACAGCAGAGACTCTTGCTCAACCATGTTCATTGCTGGTTTTTCACAATAGCCAGAAATTGAAATTGATAGCCAACATGCCTATCAGTGGAAGAATAGATAAAGAAAGTGGTACATTTACAAGATCGAACATTATTCTTCAGTTTAAAAAATAAATAAAATTTGAAGGCAAATGGACAGATCTAGAAAAAAAAATAATCCTGATTGAGGTAGCCAAAACTGAAAGAGACAATATGGTATGATTCACTTATGTGTATGTTAATTGTTAAGTCTTGTATTAGCAGACTACAATTCATATAACAGAGGTTAGGTGTAAGGTAAGGGACTAGGGTGGTGGGACAGATCTCCCTATGAAGAGGAAATAAAATAGATAGTTATGGATGGACATAAGGTTGGGGGGCAGAATGGGAAGATTGAACAGAGAAGGGAGAGAAGAGGGAGTAAGGGAGGGAATAGGGGAAAGGAGAAGCTAAAACTAAGGGCTATTTGAGATGAGCAAATGGAAACCCAATATAGGAGAAGCCTCTTAAAATATATACATATATGGAAGAAATCGAAATGGAATCACCAAGTAATGAGGGAGATGACACCCCAACTAAAGACAATTTTTGTCACCAAATGGAGCCTCCAGTTCCAGAAATAGGTTATATCTGGTTGGATTGTTGGCCAAGGAGACCCTATGGACACCCCCAAAACAACCCAGGCTATTGGTTGCTTTTTTAAAAACTGATGGTAAGGTCCTGTTGCTGAATACAGCACCTATGCAACTCATTGAACACAGAGAACTCGAGCTAATGTCTATCCACAGCCTGTATGGGTCTAAGCCAGATGGAGTCCCAGCACTGAGAGGGGAAGCAGACACAATCCTCTGTCCGTAGCCAAAAGCTTTCTCCAACGGATAACTACTTTTCTCTAACTGGAAATACAAACCATTCATAATGGCAGGCCCCATGCCCAGCACAATTCACAACGGTAGCAAAATGACAGTTAAAATGTAGCAACAAAACAATTTTATGGTTGAGGGGCTCACCACCACATGGGGAACTGTATTAAAGGGTCAAAGCATTAGGAAGGTTGAGAACCACTGTACTCAAGGGAGAAAATTAGACTTTGGCTGTCAAAGCAAGGAACAGTTTCCATGGAGAAAGAACAGACAACAGACGGCAGCCTCAGTGACAACACCCATGTCACTGCACCAAGACTGTGTTTCCAAAGCACCTGCTGCTATCCCTATGTCCAAACTTAGACAGAAAGCATGTGTGGCAGGGTGCTTCATAAAGCTGAAGTATTTTTATGCAGTGATGAAACAGATCCCGTTCCTGTTTTCTTTGGGCATGGGACCTGAGACAGGAATGCGTCTGTTGTTTTGTTGGTAGTGGTTGGTTGCTTTTGTGTTTTGAAGATTGAATACTGGTAGATAGTATTCCTTGAGTATTTCTACCAGGCTGAGTTCCCTTCACAAATGGACTCATTGGAGTCTCTCTACAAACCCTTAGCTAGGTGAGCAATGTGGTTGACCTCCACAGAGAAGAGCTCAGAATTGAGGGACTTTTTAGAGGTCGCACAGCTTTTGGATACTCAGAGACTTAGTGACTGGATATTATTACAACCACACAAGGGTCTCCAAGCAAGAACCACTTTGAGGCAACCAAACAACAGAATCCCATGAGACCATAAAAATCTAGGTAGGGGTGACCTTTGACAAAGCAAAAGTTCTCTGGGATTAGGCTCATAGATCAAAATGCAAAAGACAGGGCCCCCAGCTCTGTAGCCCATCTTCATCCTCTTTTTCCACAGGTTATTTCACACACTTCTAAGCAGCTAACTGTGCAAATATCTGTAAAGACACGCTCATCAAATTAAATGTTATTGTAGTTTCCATAAATTACAGGCTTTAATTATTTGTAATTTTTAATGAGTTGACCTAGTTTATTAAAATAGACCACAAAATAAATTAGGGTATATTCTTTCTAAGGATATATACAAGACTATTACAGATAATGAGAGGAGTAAAATTTCTATTCACATATACACACAGATCATAAGCACACTCACTGCACACGAACACCCACCCACATGCACCTTCCAGCTCTAACGCAAGCAGTTTAGATTCCACCACAATATTCTGTTTAGAATAATCGTACTCAGGCTAAATAACTGTGTATTTAGAGGACGTTGATATGAGAATTCCTATAATGAAACATTTATATTGTTTTTAGCCACATAACGATGTGCTCATAGAAAACGAGAGAAAACAAAGAGAGGAAAGAATGCATTTCTCCAAAAATGCATATGATACTGACTCGTGTAATTCTCATTGGGGAGTGAGGTTCGGGTTTAGTTTCTTTAACAGCAAGAAACTATATTCATTCTTTTTAGTTAATTTGTTATTTAATGCCCCTCCCCCTTCCCTCTCTCTCCTCCCCTCCTCCCAGGAGCCTTCTCCCTTTCCTCCCTCTTCCCCTCTCCCTCTTTACCCCTATCTCTTTCTACCCTTCTCACTCCCCCTCACCCCTTACCCTTCTTTTCTGCCTTGGAGTAGATCACTTGTTCCTGGAAGCAAACCTCCATACCTAGGCTGTGGCAACTCAGCCCTCTGAAGCTCAGCAGCCCCATCAGGGGAGATTCTTCCCAGCCTCTGTGCTTCCAGTGACATCGCTTGGACCATCTACTCGTCCTTTCCTGCTTACATCCTTCTTTTCTGTCTCACACTTCACTGCTTCACTGCATGTTTTGGAATCACTTCCTGAACACTCTGCTGTGCCTAAATTCTTCCTTCTGTGTCTCTGTTGTGCAGAACACAAACTAAGACACTATTTGATATTTCTGTGTGTCCCCATACTTCCTATTTGAGCAAGTAGACAGGGATAAGGATAGCTCAGCACTTAAAGGAAAAGGGACAGAGTGTGGATCCCCACAGCCCGCTTAAATGTTGGGTGGGTCTGACAGCACTCAGAAGGCAAAGACAGGAGATCCGCAGCAAGCAAGAGTATATAGACTAACCTTATCAGTGAATTGGGGGTGTGATTGAGAGACCTGCATCATGGAATACAGTGAAAAGGAGGCCAAAAAAGACACACACACACACACACACACACACACACACACACACACCGTACATGTGAATAGAAAAACAATAATTAAAATAAGCCTATGTTTAAGTTAACAGAAAATGCAGTCCTTTAAGGCAGCCTGAGTTAGCGTTGCTAATGCTCATGCTGAGCTCTGAGTCATCCCCAGCCTCTGCCAGTGGAGATGAGAATATGCTGGGGACAAAAGGGGCCTGTAAAAGAAGCAGGCCTCTGAGAGAGACCTCCCCAGATGGGCTTCTATACCCACTGCCCTGAAAACAAGTGCCCTGTCTTGCTTTATTTGTTTTTTTACCTGCTCTCTGGTCATTTTTAATTTAAATGCTGTGTCCTCTTCATCATGAGGCTCCTAAGGGATGCTTGCTTCCATGCAGCACAGGGACTGGGCAGAGAGACTTCAGGGATTCATGATCTGAGCCTGACACAGTGCCCTGGGCCCTGGCCCTGGGGAGCTGAACAAAGTCATCTTAAGATTACAAGCCATTTCCACACAATCAGGGGTTACGGCCCCTACTTTTTAACATCCTGCTTTTATTTGCAGGCTATGAAGTGTAATAGTTCACCATTTTGGTTTAAGTATCACCATAAAAGTCAGTGAGATGGAACAGGCAATAAGTAGTTCTTTTACATAGTATGGCTGCGGCTGGAAGCTTACGTCTTCATTAACCCACAGAAACGGCTCTGAAATAAAATGGAAATAAAGTGCCGGGTGGGCACTCCTCAATGCCAGCAACCAGCCCATCCCCTGCCGACTCCATGAGCCTCACTTTGTCCCTTCTGGTCCTGATGCTGAGTAATGTTGAAAACTGGGAGCGAACAGAGATTAAGTTCATAATAGTAATTCTGTATGTGTAAGACATGTGTCAGGCTGAGGACACAAAGTGTAAGACTCCCAATCTGAATGCATTTCCCCGAGCAAGACACCTCTGGGTAACCCCCCCACTCAGGCCCCCCACATTCAAATTCAAAGTAACATGGCATGTTATTGTTACATGGAGAATCTTGAAAAACATATGCTTTTGGATATGAGCATCTCTTGCTGGTTATTGGTACTCCCAGCTTTGCCATCTTGGAATGCTTCCTCCAGAGTTGTTAGCCATGCCCCGAGGCAGATATGTGTGGAGTTTGGAGAGTATACTTTTTTCTCTTGAGATTTAAGGTCGTATTTGCCTGTGCACATCTTCTGATGACTAATGGGGGCTGGCATATCTCCTCTCCATGCAAAGCCTTCTGAGACACAGTGAGTTCTTCAAAGATACCAACAAGACTCACCTTATCCCCAGTCCTTTGCTATCACAGCACAACCCCTTAGAACTGCTGAGTTTATGGCCAAGGTCTGTTACTTGGACCCAGAGCACAGAACAGAACAAATGAAGACAAACAAAACAAGCAGCAAGGGCCCAGTAGTTCAAATTCCCATAGTCTTCCTCAAGTCAACCTCTTGATGAGGCCCCAGAGGGGTGAATTTGGGTCCTATAAAACAGGTATCTCTCCCTGACTTATGTCTAATCGACCTTTATATCTTCTGTGTATTTCTTTTCTCTGCGTAGGTATGCCAGCTCACTAGAACTATCCCATTACTGATTCATGGACTCTCCTCTCTATGTCCATCTAAGTCTAAGGAAGTGGTTCACCTGTGAGCCTGATCATATGTTTTGGATTGCTGGAGGTCTGAATTCTGATTTCTGGCTGGTGGGGGGGAGATTTTTTGTTTAATTCAACATAACATGTCACATAATCTGTCTATATTTAGAAATAACTATTCTCCTCGAATCAGGCAGAACCAGACACAGCCAAAGGCCTTATGTTTCCTGTTTAACTCAGCAACCTGCACAAATGTCTCTTTTACATATTATCAATGTGTCTTTAATAGTCTTGCAATTCTTGAAGTGATCTCAGGCTGAATAAGCAAAACATAGCAGGCTGTGCTCACCCAACCAAGCAGCATTTCAACACACACTCACTGGCCAAGAACAGCATCTTTTATGCTTCTAGAAGAACACACATCTTTGATTGTTGCATTTGACCAGTGTTGAGGAATTGTGGTCCAGGAAGGAGTCTTTCCATTTTGTTTTTCTGGTTTTGTTTGGATGTAAGCTGGGGTTGAGCTGTGATTTACAGCTCGGTGAAATATCGAAACAATGCTATTCTTTTCTGCAGTCCCCATCAGGAAAATATTTGCTACAAAGACTTCCCATTTGCACAGAGATGTCCTTATGCAGAATGTTAGCTGGAGAGAATAATAACTGTGCTGAAGACACTCTCTAAATATCAGGAGGGGAAGAGGTATGCTTTTGGGGTGGAATTATCAAACTGTGAGGTGTCCATGAGGATACCTTGCTGAGCCCTTAATGCTAGGGATTCAGATTCCCAATGGGTAGCCTAGTAGATGATCATCAATGATAGATAAAGAGGAGTGGTGCTTAGATAAACTAGAGCCAAGGCACAACAAGAGGCTCAGCATTGTCCCTGTAATAAATGGAATTACCTGTGAAGATTGCTTGTCTCCATTTACTGAATAACTTCCTAAGGTCTCACTTGGCTGCACATTGACATCAGAAAAAAAAATAATGCAGGAAAAGGTTCCTGTTGTACCCTGAAGATTTTTCACAACAAAGGTGGAGGAAATTCTAGAAACTGACTCACTGCTGCCTAGTCTATCTGTGGTTTATGAGCTTGTTTACTGCAAGCATGCTCCAGGAGTTTTATCATCAGAATAGCTAATCAAGTCTATGTCAGAAAGTTAAAAAAAAAAAAAGTGGCATGTCAATCAGGGATCCTCCTTTACTCTAACAAGTTGGATTCCCGTGTAAGAGGAACTTGAAGCGTGGGTCAAGTATACAAGAACATAAACCATTGGATATGAGTTCTGGAGTCAACCTTTGAGACTTTCCATGTGTTCCAACCACCAAGACCTGTCCAATTGCCATGCATCCTGATCTCAAAGCTCAATGGTTCAACTTTTCTTCTGCTTCTGTAAGTTTTACACTGTATACTTTTTTAAAATTTAATCTATTTATTCTTTTATTTATCACAATTTATTCATTTTGTATCCCAGCTGTAGTCCCCTCCCTCATCCCCTTCCAATCCCACTCGCCTTCCCTTTTCTCCCCCATACTCCTTCTCTAGTCCACTGATAAGGGAGGTCCTCCTCCCCTTCCATCTGACCCTAGCCTATCAGGTCTCATCAGGACTGGCTGCATTGTCTTCCTCTGTGTCCTGCTAAGGCTGCTCCCCACTCAGGGGGAGGTGATCAAAGAGCCAGCCACTGAGTTCATGTCAGAGACAGCCTCTGTTCCCCTTACTAGGAAACCTACTTGGAGACTGAGCTACCATGGGCTACATCTGTGCAGGGGTTCTAGCTTATCTCCATGGGTGGTCCTTGGTTGGAGTATCAGTCTCAGAAAAGACCCTTGTGCCCGGATTTTTTTGTTATGTTGCTCTCCTTGTGGAACTCCTGTCCCCTCCAGGTCTTTCATCTTCCCCTTCTTTTATAAGATTCCCTGTAGGGAATCTTACACTGTATACTTTAAAAATTAAAAAAAGAAAAAAAAAAGTTTCCATTAGCCAGGTATGGATTCTATTTCTGGCAGTCTGGGAACCCTTAGTCATTCTGGTACCAATCATCGGATAAGAGAGCCACAATGTCTTTCACCGGATTTCAGAACCCAGGGGCAGGATAATTAACCTTTTATTAGGGGAGGTGCAAAAGCCTGCCTGCCTGTGCTCCCCAGGCAGACAGAAATGCACACAGTCTTACTGAGCCTATGATTGTCTGCACCACATGCTCAGTACAGGCAGGAGCCGCTGGAGCTTGCCCAGGCAGCCCTGGCCAGCATAGAGAGCTGAGGGCCCAGCCCTGGAGGAGGCTCCCGCTGCACCCTGGGCGGTCCGATGGAAATAACTGTGTCTACAGCCTGGTTCTGGCAGCAAAAGCCACCCGGCACAGGGGAAGTTCAGACTCCAGACACTCCTCGATCCCCCGGAAAACCGGGAAAATTCCAAACTGCAACTAAAACTGTGGTTGGCTTCCTGAGCTGAGGAACCAGCTGGCTTGTTCCGCAGCCTCAGCTCGTAGGCTAAATGATATACGTACAGAACAGCCAAGGCTGCAGCAATTCATAAGTCCCTGAACCCTGGGGCAAGAGCCTTCACTAACGGTTTGCTTTGCTACTTGGAGCTGGCTGTGAGTTTTAACCAGGGCATCAGATACAGGAAACTAGTGTTTGTTACAGTGGACCAGAAACTGAAGATTATCTGTCCTCTTACTCTTTCCAAAAATTCTTGTGTCAAAGTGATATTACCTGCGTTGTGCAGAAGCTGGCGAGGATGATATGAGATACCCACGCAGCCCAGTTTTCTCTCATCTCCAACACTGAGATGACTGTTGAATCTTTTCTTTTTTTATTTTGTATTTCTTATTTTAATATTATTTATTTAATCACTTTACAGCCTGATCCCAGTCACCTCCATCATTTCCTCCCAGTCCCACCCTCACACCTCCTCCCCTCCATCCCCCCCTTCTTCTCAGAGAAAGGGAGGAGCCCCCTAAGGGGTACCAACCCACCCTGGCACTTCAAGTCATAGCAGGACTGAGTGCATCTTCTCTGAGTCCAAACAAAACAGCCCGGCTAGGGGAAAGGGATCCAAAATCAGGCAAAAGAGTCAGAGGCAGCCCCTACTCGCATTGTTGGGGGACGCAGATGATGGCCATGCTGCACATCTGCTACCTATGTGTAGACGGCCTAGGTCAGGCCCATGCAAGCTCTTTGGTTGGTGGTTCAACCTCTGTGAACCCCATAGGCCCAGGTTAGTTGACTCTGTAGGTCTTCTAGTGGTGTCCTTGATCCCACCAGCTCCCTCAATCCATCTTCCCACTCTTCTCCAAAACTCTCTTGTTTGGTTGTGAGTCTCGCATCTGCTTCCATCAGCTGCTGTATGAGGCCTCTCAGAAAGCAGTTACACTAGGCTCCTGTTTGTAATCATAGAGGAGTATCATTAATAGTGTTAGGGGTTGGATTTCTACCACGGAGTGGATCTTAAATTGGTCTCAATCTCTGCTCCATCTTTATTCCTACACTTTTTGTAGGTGAGACAAATTTTGGGTTGAAGGTTCTATGGGTGGGTTGGTATCCCCCTTCCTCCACTGGAAGTCCCACCTGGCTACAGGAGGTGGCAAGTTCAGGCTCCATGTCCCCTGCTATCTGGGATCTCAGGTAGGGTCACCTTCTAACAAATGGACCAAGAAGAGTTGGGATGGTAGCTCTTCCCAAAGGCGATGTTCAAATGATGGCTACAGATCAGACTACCAGACTATCCTGTTGATAGGACCAAAATATGCTCTCCTCAAGGGCAAGGGTTTTCTTCCTGTCTGGTGAGACTCACTGTCATTAGAAGGCATAACCAGCCCCAGGGAATTCAACTTGGAGAGACCTTATATTGAGTTAGGAATACAGCAACTTGGAGGTGGCTTTGTTTGTAAAATGTTTGCCACATAAGCATGACAAGCAGAGCTTGGATCACTGGAATCCATGTAAAAAATATGGGTATAATAGCATGTACCTAGAGGAGGGTTCCCGGAACTTCCTGGCCAGCTAGTCCTGCCCAATCTGGGAACTCCAGATTCAGGGAGAGCCTTTTTCTCTGGAAAATAATGTAGAAAAATATAAAGAAAGGCATTAATATCTGCCTCTGACCTCCACCAGCACAGGAACGTGTGTGCCTATACAAATCCATATAGAGTCATGCCCTTCATACACAATTAAAAAAAAAAAACAGTAATTAAAAATCCAGCAATCATGATAGATCATGCCTGGAGTCTCAGAACCAGAGAGGATATGGCAGGGGAAGATCCATAAACAGAAAGCAAGTGTGGTTTCACAATGAGTTTGAGAGCAATGGGACCCTGCCTCACAAAACAGAGAGATTAGGAAGTCAAGGCCAACCTTTAACTATATTGGCACTATATGGGTTCCAACACACATCTTCACATCTCTAATCTGTCTCCTTACAAGATATAACACACCAATGTCTGCTAGCAAGAACAGGCCTCATTCTGAACAAGAGGTTTGCTAGAGAGCAGGGAAGCTACCTGCCCCAGTCTCAGTGAGGGTATGTTTATATCGCCAATAGCATTTAGATTTGAAAAACAAGGAGAGCCTTTACTTAACTGTATTGTCATCTTTCATTTCTCTGTATAGCATGCAAATCCTTATGACCTACAGAAGGGAGCCCCCAACTATCCCTCTTTTATATACCTTTATATTAGGAATTTGCTAGAAAAGTACAAGGCAGTTTCTACAAAAGGATTTACAGAGCACACTGCATCTTTCACTCACAAATTCAGAAATTGAGACTTCTTAAGAAATGACTAGCCTAAGATCCCATAGTGAGGGAGAGAATGAGTCAATGTTAAGGGTAGCCAGTGCTACCATAAGAAAAATTAGAGCATAAATGTAAGGAGGTATCACGTCTGCATCTAGTGGCCATGAGGTGACTCCAAATACTCTAAACAGTCCATTTTACTTTGGTCCCTGGCCCTTGAGTGCCATTTGCTAAAATGGAAGGAACACCAAAGGTTGGTTACAGAGACCCTTGCTTAAGTACTGGAATTGAGCTGCCTTGCAGGGGAGGGAAGAGAAAAAATAATTGGTAGTTAATTATTACTGTAAGGAAGAAATGGATGCCCAAAGCATCAGACCAAAACATGATGAGCTAACAAAGTGGTGCAAGAGGAGAGTAATGTTACAAGACAGGGAGAAGAGAGCTGCCATCTTGCTTTTTCTCTGAACTCTTCTCACCTTGAGTGGTTTCCCATGGACTCCCTGAGCTCCCAACTCAGTCCTCTAAACAGGTGATTTACTTGATAACTATGTGCTTATGGAAATGATGTTTGGGATAAGAATAAGAGATTTGGTACCATACACATAATTAAAATAATAAAGATAAATATTTAAAAAGAGTTCTGTGTTAGAGAGTACAACACAAGAGTATCTAGATACTGGTACATTAATATTTTTTATACATGGGCAAATGTTCCAAAATACTAGTCACATTTTCTCTATTTTCACTACAGTAAGAAAATAAAATGATTCTTACTTCCATTTGTTAGAGTGATACACACATAGATGGATATAGATGAACATAATAAATGGGGAAAAATACCAATTTACTTTCTTTTTATGATAGAATCATAGAAAATGTGGCAAAATTGCTTTTGGATCACTTTTCCCAAGCTGGACAGACTTGTCTGGCCTCAATAGAAGAAGTTGTACTAAGTCTTGATGTAATTCAATGGGCTTGGGGTGAGTTTTTAAGAAGAGGGGTCCCCTTTTCTGAGGAGAAAGGACAGGGGGAAGAAGAGGGAGTGGGAGGGTGAGCTCGAAAGAAGAGGAGGGAGGGCACTGTGACCAGGATGTAAAATGAATGAACGAATTTATTTTTTTTTTAATGTGGCAAAATACAGCATAATGTAGATCAGATCCAAACAGGAGTTAAAAATCATGTGTCAACATAAACATGAAAAGTTTGATGTAATAAATTGCTACACTGGATTACATATAATAAGGGATTGCTTACTGAGAAGTAGAAATGATGCCCCAAATCACCAGTTAATAGAGTACAAAGTTGCCCCTACCTGCAATACACCCTCCCAATCCCACAGCCAAGACCCACTTCTGACCATGTGTGGTAGTTTGGCTCCTGAACAATACAGAAAATTCCTGAGATGTGCACTCAAGGGATGCTATGGGTACCCGATCATGGGCAATGTCATGTTCCTGGTGATAGAGTGCCACTGGATAGCAATGGAGTCACCTCTTGCCAAAGGAGAATCCACACCAATCCACACCGGAACCAGGATAGAGTCCACTGTAGTCTGGTATCGTCAGTGCCCTCTACTGGCAATGGCTTTTTTTGTTGCATAAACAGGCTCAAAGGTGTTGCAGTGTGATGTTTGATGGAGAGAGGATGAGGATACTGCTGAGAGGGATGCATTCCTACACAGCATACTATCAGAAAAGAAAATGAACAAGTGAAAAGACTAACAGTAAGCCCAACAACCAGAAAAAGACCTTCTTCTGAGATTCCAATATATATTCTCTTGAATATTTAATTTTAAGAAGGGGTATCTTTGCATCATAAAAACACCTTGTACAAGTTTACATGCCCACCAGCAGTGGAGGAGGGTTCCCCTTTCTCCACAACCTCTCCAGCATGTGTTGTCACTTAAGTTTTTCATCTTGGCCATTCTGATGGATGAAATCTCAGGATCATTTTGATTTGCATTTCTCTGATGGCTAATGACTTTGAACATTTCTTTAAGTGTTTCTCTGCCATTCGATATTCCTCTACAGAGAATTCTCTGTTTAGCTCTGTTCCCCATTTTTTAATTGGATTACTTGGTTTGCTGCTTTTCAGCTTCTTTAGTTCTTTATATATACTGGATATTAGCCCTCTGTCAGATAAAGGGTTGATGAAGGTTCTTTCCCAATCTGTAAGCAGTTGTTTTGTTTTGATGACGGTGTCCTTTGCTTTACAGAAGCCACAGAAGATGACAATGTAGCTGCTCCTGATGTGATCTGATACACTAAGATCAGAAGGAAGGAGAGGAGGACCTCCCCTATCAGTGGACTTGGGGAGGGGCATGCGTGAATAAGGGGAAGGGAGAGTGGGGCGGGGAGGGGAAGAGGGAGGACCTTATGGGGGGATACAAAGTGAATAAAGTGTAATTAATAAAATAAAAAAATAAAAAAGAAATTAAAAAAAGAAAATGAGGTAGCAATAAGACCTTACTGTTTTAAATATTCTTACAGAGCCAAGATAGAGTCCATCAGTGGAGTTTCTAATAAACTCTTTAAAATAAAAAAACACCTTGACATAACATAATAGGACTGTGTTGGTTTGTTATCTTGAAATCAGCAAATACGTCATTAGAAATTTCCTTCAACATCATGTTGATGAGTATGTAATATTCCACAATGAAATATTTATGGACCCTTTTAGCATTTAATTTATTTTAGTTTTGTTTCTTATAAATCACACATGTCTAGTGAGACCCATGATACTTTATATATTCAATCCATGATAATTTATGTATTTCAAAATACTCCTGCTATATATTTTAAGTTATTCCTTATAATTTTAAACTAATAGACAGTTCCACAAAAACAGACATATAAACGCCCGTCTCACCATATCCTCAAGAACAGAGAGAACAGGGCAGTATCATGTTTAAATATATAGCTTTGTATTGCAAAATAATTTGATTTTTACAAATTTGATCACTTAAGAAGTTAGTGATTTCTTACAGTTTTAAGTTCCAAATTTGATTTTTTTTTTTTTGCCATTGATTTCAATCCTTGGGAGTTTTATTTTTAAAAGGTAAAACAAGTCATTTTGCCCTGATAAACAAAATATTAAAGAGAGAAAATAATCTGTAGCATTAATGCTGGTGAAGGATGCTTTTATCATATGAAACAATTAGATATTTAGGACAATACAGAAATTAAAATTTTGTTCCATGGGGTTTTTATTTTCTAAATTTTCCACATATAAACATGATTTTTGTAGTCAGAAAAAATCCTTAAAATAAAAGTGTATGCATGTTTAAGCTATAAGTATAATAATATTTCCTCAATACAATCCTTGCTAAGAGAAAAAATCAGTAACAAAATAACCAATTCCATTATCATTGCTGTTAGAGTTGTACAATGGGTAAAATGCTTAAACCAGAAGAGAAAAAAGTGCACACTTTTATACTGAAGGAAGAAATTACTATTGTAAGCTGCTTGTGGTGTTATTAATAATAACATAGGAGAGATTTTATCCTGAAATTTCTGATTTTTGCATGTAAGGATACCATGGCATGAAAGAAATGCACGAAGGAAGACTAATAAGGCAAATATAAGCTGTGACAAAAAGGAGGAGGAGGAGGAAGAGAAAAAAAAAAGGAAACTGGTCCCCACACACTAAGAGTTGGCGGTGGTAACTAAAGAACTCAGCTCTGGGAGGTCTGAGTGTTTCTAAAGTGACTGTGCACTTAAACCATCTTTCTTTTCTCATGCCACATGCCAAAATATACCTGAAATGGATTAAACTGTCAATATTGAAACAAATAAGTAAAGTGTTAGTTTAACATAGAGTAGCTGGTTCGTTGTTATCTTGAGGTGACCAGAAATTAGAAAACCATAAAGATACCTGAACTAATTAAATATTTCAAATGTATGCATTTCAGGATATAGAGTCTCTTGCTGGACGAAAATAACATATGGACCATTATGGTAAATGGGATGGTTTCATATTTACTTTCTTAAGAACTTAAATCAGTAAACAAAACAGCAATTTGATGGGATTCATTTACTGGACAGGACGTACACGCCAACTACAAAGTTGAAGCCTGAATCAAAGGTGAGAAGGGAGTGTCTGAGCCCATCGTCAAGCGAAAGAAACCACCCTTGCGGTGGGCAGTGCAGTGAGGCTGGGCACGGGCCAGTGGCGGTGCTGGATTTCGGCTGTTGTGAAAGACATCGGGTTGCTCCTTAAATCAGTTTCAGACAATGACAAATTCCTCAAGCCCAAAACATGTTTTTCTTCAAATGAGAATAGTTTGTACACCATCATTTCTCCTGTGTGTGTCTCGGAGCGCGAGTGTGACACGAAGGCCCTAAACAGGCGCCCAGACAGATGGGAACCACAGCGTGACCTTCATCTCTCTCGGGGAGCTTCCAACAAAACCGTTTAGAGTTGTTTTGAAATGGCTTCCCTGGAGAAGTATCCCCGAGAGGCCTCTTGCAGACTAAACCTTTGCTGTGCTTGGCAGGAGGCCTGAAGTGGTCAGGTCCTGGGAAATGCTGCCGATCCCTGTGGGGGAGGTGAGAGCTGAGAGGGGACCAGCCTGCAACCAGACCTCTGTTCTCTCTTCTGCTCAGCGCTGAGCCTGGCTTGCGGCTGCTGCAGTCCGCAGAGATGTGGGGTTTATTTGCGTGTTGGCCTCTGGGTTCCCCTCAACACCCACCTACATTTCAGAATGGGAAGAATGTTGGCACTGCAGAGCCCTGGTCTCCTCATTAAACAACATTATGGTCATGGATAAGGTACAAAAACCCATGAATGCTGACCTTCTCACCTAGGAAATGGGGTCAATATTTGCTCGGCTTATGTCACTACATTACTAAAGGACACATCTCCATCAGAGATGCCGAGACTCAGGAACAGGCCAGGCTTTTACGATTCATTTTTTTTAAATATATATATTTATTTTTATAATTTTAATTATGTGTGTGTGTGCATGTGTACAAGGGCAGGTACCCAAAATGAGCCGAGTCATTTGATGCCTCCGGAGCTAAAGTGACAGGCAACTGTGAGTCACCTGACACAAGTGCTAGGTACAGAGATTGGAACAACGCAAGATCAGTAAGTGCTCTAACTGCTGAGCCGTCTGTCCAACCCAGGGTTTCAAACCTTTCTGCAGCGCTGCGTCCCTGAACAAATGTCCCTAACCTCTCTCTGCTCAAGTTCGCCATCTGGAAGATGGGAAGTATTTCTTGTGGAATTGTTGTGATGCGCAGATTATGCAATATGTGTGGACAGTATCAGAAGCCCTGAAACACAGTGCTGTCCCTGACACTCGCAGCTCTCTCGGGTTAGACAGTATTACTTCCTGCATTCTCATATTAATTCAGTCTCACCCAACATACTGTCAGTCATGGCTCCACCAGGCAACATTTTCCACTTTGCTTTGCCTCCCGCGTGCAACGAAGAGCATTTGCCAGGATGATTTTCATGTACATAAGGCCCAAGACCACATTTATCCTCTCATTTAATAAGGACAGGTTTAAGTGTCTACTTTACCCTAGACATGTGATAGGTCCTTGAATAGGACCTATAGGTCCTTGATAGGTCCTAATCTAAATGTAAACTCAGTGTTGAGTATTTAAATACTAACGCTCAGGTCCTAACATTGATGTCGAACAAGTGATGAACAGAAAATAAGATCAAAGTCAAAGCTCTGAGGGAAATACTGTGGGATGAAATCACGAAGCCTCGACTGAGCCGCGTGATGCAAGTCCGTGATCCCAGCTTCTCGGGATGCTGAGGGGGGAGAGTGGACATTAGGCTGGCCTGGGCAAATTGGTGAGAACCTGTTCCAAAATGCAAAGAAAACAATCTTTTCTCTGTACAGTCATACAGTACTATGCATGAGGTCCGGGGTTCAATCCCTAGCCCTGTGGGAGACAGGAAGAAGATGCTCCCCCGCTTATCTCAGTGAGCTCAGAACATAGAATCAGGCGGAGGAGAGAGGGGACCCAAGAGTTCAGAGAAAGACGTGCCAAGTTGTAGAGATGTGAGCAGAAAGGACCTCTTCCTGGAATTTGAGGTTACTCTGACCAAAGTATAGAGTTACGTTTGGAGGGAGGGTGACAACAAGATGGATGGACAAAGTGGCAGCAACCAGAAGATACTTTATAGATAAGGAAACTTGAATATCTCCCTAAAAAGTCACAGCTTTCGAATGTGTGGGCATTGATCGATCGAGAGTCGTGTTTTTAGTTTGCACTGACTACCTAGGCATGTTACCCTACCCTGGGTGTCTTCCCTTGTAACCCTTATGGATTTGTTTGCAGCCTTGTTTATTCTTATTTTTAAAGAATTGAAACCAGATATTGACCTCATACACCCACTCCGAAGGCTGGGAGGAGAAGATAGGAGTAACATGGATGTGAGATTCCAGTTGCAGAGAGCCGCTAAGAAGCCACCCCAGTGAAATGAGAAAGATAGAAAATGAGCATTTGCAAGAATGGAAAGAAACCAAAACCCTCTACTACACTATAATTTCTGGAATTCTCAATTGGTACAACAACTTTGCAAACATTTTTGTCAGTATTCATTAAGCTGAAGATCTGCAGACCCTATGACCCTGAAGCTTCCATTCCCAGATATGTGCTCCACGGCTATGTCTGCATGCCTGCACCCAGAGTCAGGCTCGGGACTGTTGATAGCAGTGTGCTTCCTAATAGCTCCCAACTGGAAACTGACCAAAGGGACATTAACAGAGAAATAAAGTTGTCGCTGCAAGCTCAACCTCAATACCACACACACACACACACACACACACACACACACACACACCAAAGTCTCATGAAAATATTAAGTGGAAAAAGAAATGAATAAATTTATGGGTAAATATAAAAGTGGGTGAGGATGAAATGGGGGAGGGTGCGTTTCCTTGCTCATTATTGGAGCAGGGATGCCCGTGTGGCAGGGTGCTCATGTGGAGATCAGAGAAGAGCTTTTGAGAGACGAGGCCCACCTTCTGCTTTGCTGAAGCTGGGTCTCTTTTGTTTCTTGCCACTGCACTGTAATAATCCCTGTTATCTGGCCTGTGAACTTTCAGATACTTCTCCTGTTCCCATCCCCCCACACAGCACAAAACTACCAGCATCACAGCGGGCACCACTGCATCCGACTTGTTACCTTGGTTCTGGGGCTTGAACTCAGGTCATCAGGCTTGCGCAGCAAGTGCTCTTACTTGCAGAGACATCTCACCAGGCCCTGGAATCTGTTGTTTAGTAATGGTTCTCCTCGGGCGAAACATCAGCCTCTGCCTGGAAGGGGCCAAGAGGTCCTCTGGCTTCTGAGAATGCTCCTATTCTGTTCTATGATCTGGGAACTGTTTCTCTGTTATGACTAAATTTTTACACTTTGGATTTTTAGAGAAAGAGTCTTACCCTATTTCTTTCTGAGGAAGACCTGGGACTCACAGTATATCCCGGGCTGGTCTTAAGCTTGCTTCATTTCTCCTGCTTCTGCTTCCTGGGTGTTGGGATTACAGATGTATATTACCACATCCAGTTGCAGAATATTGTTCCATTTTAGGTTATTGCCAATTGAAAAAAAAAAAAAAAGCTACACAGATGTAGCTGATGGAGAACTCAGGATTCATTCGGGTACCCTAGTAAGGGGAACAGGGGCTGTCTCTAACATGGACTCCATTGCCTAATTTTTGATCACTTCCCCTTGGTGGAGCTGCCTTGCCAGGCCACAGAGGAAGGATACACTCAGTCCTGATGCTACTTGATGTGCTGGGGTGAGTTGGTAAGGGGGCACCCATTTTCTGAGGAGTAGGGAAGGGGGCTAGAGGGAAGAGGAAAGGAGAGTGTGACCAGGAAGAGAGGAGGGAGGAGCTATGATAGGAATGTAAAGTTAATTGCTCAATTCATTCATTCATTCATTCATTCATTCATTCTTAAAAATTAGGTTAGAGACCAGATGGTGGTGGCGCACACCTTTAATCCCAGCATCTGGGCAGCAGAGACAGGTAGATCTCTGAGTTCAAGGCCACCCTGGTCTACAGAGTTCCAGGATAGCCAGGGCGACACAGAGAAACCCTGTCTTGAAAGCAAACAAACAAACAAACAAACAAACAACAAATTAGGTTACAGATTGTCACTAACAGTGGTGTGCCAGAATACCAGGTGAATGTCAGGAATCAGGAATATAGAATTAACCTCAGCAGTTACTCAATTTTTATTGTTCAGATTTTGAGGATTTACATACATCAGACAATCTCCTAGATTTAATAATACCAAAGCTAGAAACAGGTGGAAAGCAAGCAACTAAACTTGTGCCATTCCCTGTCTGTGTCTCTACTTGCTGGCCCACCCTGTCGAGATCCTCTCTGTCCCACCATGCTTTCTCTGCCATGACTGAACATTCTACAACCATGAGCCAAGATAACTGTTTTCTTCTCACAGTAGTTTGGTAACAGCGACATACGAGTCATACAAGTGACATATAATAGAAATGTCATCTGCCCTTGCTTGGCATATGCCTTAGAAAATGGTCACGACTATAGTCCAAGAATATTCTGATGGTGTATTTACCATGCTCTAATTTCAACCCTGCCTCCATCCTCACCCAACAGTTTTTCTAACTTCTTCTAACCTGTAAGTATAATTGCTACCTGGGCTTTTTCAACAAAATTTACTTCCAAAAATTTCTTAAAGCCTATTCTTTTATATCTTTTAATATCTGAATAATTCTGGATTTCACAGTCACACTCACTCTGAGATGAGTTAGAAAGCTCATTGGAAAGAAAGGTATACATGTTTTCTAAGGAGGGCCAACATTAATATTGAAGGCTTGAGCTTTTAATATTATCATTAGAGCCTCTAAAAATAAATGTGCAAAAAATGTAAAATTCAAATCACCATTTTTCATGGCAGAACACGCAGAAAAGACAACTTGAAAATATCTAAACTTCTCGAAAGGAGTTATTATAGTTAAGTTTAACTTTATTCCATCAACACTGGCCTTCCAGATGGTTCCTCCAACTCAAAGCTTACAGATTTGGAGGTCAGGTTTATGTATTTATGTTTCTTGAAACCCGCATGGTGACACCACACAAGAGTGTCTTTGGCCAACTGAATTGCTGCACCTGTTATTTATACCTTTCTCAGAAAAGACGCTGTGAGAGCATGTCTCTCCCAACCACTCTGAGAGTGTCTTCTAAAAACAGACCGAGTTATTTCTGTATCCTCACCACCACCATTTTCCTCAACACCTTCAACCATAATACACTCTACATTCCTACCTGAGTTACAGGATGGAACTCAGTTAATTAAATGAGCCTTTTCCTTTAATTCTCTCAGCAAGCTCATAATGAATGCATTATAAAGACTCAGCTCTTTGCCAGTGTAGGCATCAGCCCTTGGAAGGGTCAAGTAGCCTTCTTCTCTCTCTTGGTGTTAAAACTTAATTCCTAGAGTCTGTGGCTCCGGCCTGAGCTCATACCTGCATTGCCACTGAGTTTCCTGTTTAGCACAGAACTAGGTACCATGAAAATTAATAAATAGCTGTTAATAAAATGACTCCCTCAGTGAGACAGTGGTCATGAATTGGTTTCAATAGAAAAAGAAACAGGAAATAAATTCAGCCTCAAGGTTTTATCATCAGTATAATAGAGATTTGAGGGGTCTCCATTTTCAAGGACTGCTTTCTGAACTGTCATATATGTGCTATGTGCACGAGTGTGACACACATGATCAGACTGTCTCTGTCCCATATAATGCCTCTGCACCTGCTGGGAGGATTCCCCCAGAGGCACATTGTGAGGAAAGTGGGATTCTCTTAGGTTGGAATGGATACACACTCAAGCAGTTGGCAGTGCTGTGTTCTTTCCATTCTCTTTATTAACTCCATTGACTTCCATTATAAAAATGAGGATGCATTCCCACGGGATAAAACATTTGGCCTTACAACTAGACAAAAATGACCTGTACAAAGGAAGCAAATCCTTTTCAATCAGCTGTTTAAGGGAAGAATGATAATGGATGAGAAAACCTGAAGGAAACATCCTTGGAAAGCAATGCTCAGCTACGTGGAAAAAAAACTCTTTGGGCAGGAAGAAGGTTTAGGGAAATCTATCAAAGGAATTAAAGGGGGCTTGCACATATATTTATTTAATTGTTTCACTTATTAATTCTCTTCTTTGTTTATCTAACTACCTGACACCAGGCAAAGAAGAATAAACCAGAAAATACTGAAGAAGTAAGATGAACAGGGCTGTGAGGATGTGGATGAGGAGCAATGGTGCAGATGCTAAGTGAGTAGGTGCCTCGTTCTAGAGCCTGACAGCTGTGACCTTAGCCCCTCACTCCACATCTGTTCCCATGTGGACAGCAGGGAATATACTAATGCATGACATCTAAAGGCTAGTTTAAGGAGCACATGAAGTCTTACTTGTAAATCACTTGAAAATCATGTCTAAATGCTCTTCTACTTTTTGCTGTCTGTGTGAATTCATGAACAATGAAAATTACATATACCTGTATATGTAAATACATAACTGTATAACATATACATATAAGTAAACCTGCAGGCCAACTTCTCAGCTCTTAGATGCCAGGAGGCTACAGATACAGAGAAAGAGAAATACACGGGAGGAATAGGCTAAGAATGAAGAGGGTTGTTAGTTTTTCTGGAAATGTGTTGTTTCCTGAGAATTAGATGTCCTCTTTTCTCTCCTTAGATGATTCTTCCCACTCTTAGCCAGAATGATTGTCAACTGTGGGTACCTCAGGGTGTGCCATTTAACATGTAAATGAGATTATAATGAAGCTACAGGTTCACTTGGTAACCTCAGATCTAACCTGTGTCAGCCAGCCCACCTGAAGAGGGACTTCCAGCTTTAGACATCCATCCTCAGACATAAGCAAGATCCAGGCATAATGGAGATTCAACTAGGTGGAGATGAAATACTACACATTACAAATGGAAAATGGAGAGAGCACTGGGGGTAGTGAAAGTAACCAAAACTCAGTATATACATCTATGAAATTGTCAATGAATGCAAATTTTATTTTTTTTAAATGAGTAATGATGGGGAGGAAACAAAATTATCACAGATGCACAAATTTGATTTAGTTGTACACACGTATCTTCATACAGACTGACATGTAAAATATGAAAGTATGATGAGCTCATTTGAGGTGAGAAAGGGACCCACATGAGTGAGAAAGAAGGATTCAGGAGGGCAATGTGGGGTGATATGATACCATATGTGTGAAAATGTCATAATGAAATCCACTGTTTTGAATGTCAACTAAAAATTAATTTAAAATGTTTTTTTCTGAGCCTGTATAATGCTCATGGCAATGAGGATTCCATAATGAAAACAAAAATATATGGTCACATGGTTGTTAACCTCAAGGCTAGTTCATTTCAGCTAGTCACTCTGCTTAGGCTGAGGAGGCACAGAAATGCTCAAACGTGCTGTGGCCTGGCCCACGGTAGCTCAGTATCCAAGTGGGTTTCCCTAAGAAGGGGAACAGGAACTATTTCTGACATGAACTCAATGACTGGCTCCTTTACCTCCCCCTGCCCCCCGAGGGAGGAACAGCCTTGCTAGGCCACAGAGGAAGACATTGCAGCCAGTCCTGAAGATACCTGATAAGCTAGGGTCAGATGGAAGGGGAGGAGGACCTCCCCTAGCAGTGGACTTGGAAAGGGACAGGGAGGAGATGAGGAGGGAGGGTGGGATTGGGAGGGAATGAGAGAGGGGGCTACTGCAGGGATACAAAGTAAATAACCTGTGATTAATACTAAAAAAATATAAATTAATATAAAAAAAGAAATGCTCAAAGGCAGAACAATGGGGACATTTGGTGGGGAAGTTTGTAAGGTCAGTAAGGGGCCTGTGAGGGTTACAAGAGGACCTGGCTGGAAAATATGCAGATTTGGTACAAGGGGAAGATAGGGCTTTATTACAGACTTAGGGGTTATAAAGAGTTGAACAGGGAAGCATGTGGATGCTCTAGAATCAAACCATAGCTAAGGGTGGAACAGTAAATTCTTAAGATACAAATAGAGAAAAGTTTACCATGCTGGAAAGAAGAGGGAGATGACAAGAAAAGTAATAAAGCCAGAATCATATAAAGAATATGGAGAAAAGAGAGAGAGGGACAGAATAAACATGGACGAACCTGTGGGTACAGTCAAAGAAATGGTGACAGTTACTTTCACAGTAAATGTGAAATCACCTCAGAGACACACCTCTGAGCGTCTTTGAGGAAACTCTCAGAGAGGCTTAACCAAGGTGGAGAAAAAGTAACTCTAATATGGCTGGCACTATTTCATGTGCTGGGTCCTTAGCTGATGAAAAGTGGGGGAAGGAGAATGCCCAAGAACTTCTAGCATTGCCCCTTCCTTTTTCTGGTCCCCAAGATGTAAGGAATCCCAGTTGTGTGTTCCCACCACCACGAATGTCACACTTTCACGGCTGTGGAGGACCTCACCCTCTGAAATACCTCCTCCCTCCCAGTAAGTTGCCACATGTCAGGTCACAGAGATGAGAGAAGCAACTACCACAGAAATTAAAGACTTAAGCCTAGCAACCAGTAGAGGTGCACAGGTTTTGTTAAGTACGACATTTTGATAGCAATTTAAAAGGCCAGGCTTTGAGACACTTCCTATGTCACAGGGATCTTGCTGCCCAGCAGAATCTCATTTCCTGAATTTGCTCGCATTCTGCTCATAACTCTTTACTCTACAGTTTACCAAGAGCTCTCTTACATCTTGCTTGAGCCTCTCCAGCAAGTAGCAGGCAGAGCCATGATCATTATCTCTACTTACAGATGAGGAGGAAATGGGTTCAGAGAGGCTAAATAATGTGTCTGAGGTCTTGCAGATTTATTGACATCCTGCAACACACTTGCTATTCTCTGCCAGGCTCTGGGATGGGAGGATTGTGCCTTTCCAAGATATGTTTTCAGAAATAATGCTCCATGAAAGATTTTAGAGAGGCATTTTGGACCCATGCAATCCACGTTATTTTGGAGAGCCAAGTTTTTTAAATGGGTAGTTATTATGCAAACCATATATTAGAAAATTTTTATAGTGATAGAGAGACAAAAGCAGATTATACCCTTATGTATTTTTTTTTACATCCTACCCTATCCCCAAAAGACAGCAGCTGGGTTTCCAGCATTGCCTAGCAGTAGTCTGGGTGATGCCCCTTCCCCATATGTTTGGGTGTTGTACTTGCTCTGTCCAGTGGCCTAAGACACGTGCTGTCTCTTGCATGTTCCCATATTGCTGCTGCTGACTTAGGATCTTTGGTCTGATCTGGTACCCTCCCTCCTGTCTTTCAGTCAGATCTTCCCATTTCTAAAGTTGACAGCTTCCCTAAAGCATTGGGACACAGGATGTCAAAACTCAGTTGCCAAACAACAGGAGCTAACTGGAAGGGAGAAAAATGTGGCCTCTTTAGAGGCCAAGACGAAGAAGACATGAATGAAAGCCCTGCAGAGGATTGAAACAAAGACCTACCATGGTGTGTCAGGCAAAAAGGTGATTCCATTAGTGGTCCAGTTAATACCTTCTCTTTAAAGCCAGTAAGTGTGTTAATTTTTTTTTAAGAACATGAGCAATCAGAGAAGGAGGCTAGAAGGATCTATATATCCTGACAGAGATAGTCAAGAGATGGGTAGGGGTACATTCCACAGGACATCGGAGTGCTGTTTCATATACCAAGGCTAAAGCAGTTGAGAACTAATGCAGGTCATACAAAGCAGGGCTTGAAGGATGCACACCTATACCCAGTTAAGAGACACCAAGACTCTGACAGCAGACTAATTATCTATTCCACATCCAGTGGGCATGCAAGGTGCTGATCCCAGGACAAGTGAACCCGACCTAGCCATTAACCGCTGCAAGGGCTCAGCCTGGAGGAATCTTGGGCTAGGGGGCAGGGTCCGAGAGAGTTGTGGAGGATAGAATGAACCTTACACACCAAAAGAGGCCACAGAGCCAATGATCAGATGTGCCAGAGGGGTGCAAAGGAGCAGAGGAGGCTTATGGAAGCCAATGGAATCATGTGCTGAGGTGTCCTAGCACTGATCCACACAGACCTTTAAACCAGCATCAGAGATATTTGCTGATGGTGACTGTGGATTGTAAATTATGATAGTAACTAATTTCTTGTTTTACATTGCTTGTTTCATTCTAAGGATTATTTTAATGTGTATATGGATATCATATGTAAATATCACATATACACATATAGAAGTATAATATGCACACATAATATGTAGCTAGCTCTCAACTCCAAAACAAGCATATAACATAACCTTAGAAAGCCCTCCTATACTTAACCTTGGATTCTTTGTTTTTATTTTGTTGCTGTTTTATTGTCTTTGAGACAGGTTCTCCCTATATAGATCAAGCTAGCCTCACACTTGGAGCTATCTTCCTATCTCTACCTCCTAAATGTTAAGAATACAAGCGTATGACACTACACACGATTTATTTTGATATTTAAAAGGGATGTATTATGTGGCTGCTCAGGCAAACCCAAATAGTACCTTTCTAAAGACATATACATATAATGTGCTGTATGGGGCTTTCACTCTCTGGGACACTCTTTATGAAGCTCTGCTCTGCCAAGAGGATTACACCTTGTCTCCAGCTGGCCTACAAAAGTCCATACCATTTGCCCATGTGACTGCACAAACTGGAGGCAGAGCTGTTGACAGCAGCCACCGAGCATCAGACTTCAGTCTATGTCAGACCAAATACACCAGCCCTGGTCACTGTCAGCTATCTTCCTTCTGGGCCCTGGGACAGAAGCCAACATGGAAGACACAACTTCCACAACCAGCACCCAGAGCTTTCCATAGAGCCCCCAGTGGGCTCAGCCTCAGTTTCTTCATAGAAGATAGAGACCTTAGAGTTCCTGGGAGTCTGCTCTAGGATATTTGGAGCCCAGAATCCAGAGGATGGGGAAGAGTGGGTGTACAAATTCTCCCTTGAAACTGAATGCTAGTCTCTTCTGCAGAGATTCTTAAGGTCATACAATATACCCACACCTTGCCCTTTTCCTTAAGTTTCAAACCTTCCCCCCTTGATGGTGAGTTATTTGAGAGGAGAGGCAGTTATCCAAGCTGACCCCTTGCTGCTATTAATGACAAGGTCAAGTTCACTAGTCCTGAGCTCAGCAGCCTTGCAAGCCCACTGGTTGTGGAATGGGAAAATAGTCTGCTATCTGATCCTTGGTATTATTTGCACCTGGCTGTTGGTGTTCATCCTACAAACTTTGTATGAGATCTGTTCATTCAATACCCACACTGAGATGTTTTCCAGCACTCCCAGATATTAGCCTGTGAAAATCAGCAAAATTTGGATTTTGGAAGATTTGGATCAGGACCATTGCCCACCTATAAGTGACTCTGCCTGCCTCATAAGGAATTGCTGCAAAGTCCAGTTAAAGCCCTCTATCTCTTGGATCTCTCTGGAGAAAGCTGAGATGGGGAGGCAGGTTGGACTGGGAATGATCTGTATTTTTCAGATGGGCACATCATAAGTCAAGGCTGGCTCCAAGATGTTATTGCCACCCAGAGTAGCCCCAGGGAGAAGCAAGGGCAGGGTGCCCTTGTGGGTCTCATCAAATTAACAAATCATCTCATCAACTCCAGGCAAGCTCAGCCAGGAAATAGCCCTCTTTCCCTGGGGACAGCCTAAAACTCTCCAATGGCATGCACGTGTACATGCCTGCACACACACACACACACACATACACACACATACACACACACGTATCATATGACCCTTGTCACTTCTAGTTTTCATTGTACCAAGTTCTTAATTTCTAGCTTACGCGTGGCAGTCTATTGAGAGGGTGAGGTTTGTCTGCATGGGCCACTGTACCTGGCACAGCCCCATCCCTACCCGGTATCCAACAAGTGCCAAATGACCTGAAAGGTTCCCCTAGTGAAATCTATGGCTAACTTTAACCTAAAAGTATGAGTAAATGCTTACATTATCCCTTCTGTCCCTTCCAAGGAGAGGTGACCAGTAACTATCACAAGACCGTCAAATGGTAAAATGTGTTACTTCTGTAATTATTGGTGGACCTATCCTTCAGTCCTCTCTGTATGCTCTTGTGTACACTAAAGCCTCCTCAGACAGTGCTTCAGGGTATTCTGAGACCCCCAGGATCAATGCCTATTGACTTACAGGTGTTAAATGAATGATAAGTCCAATAAGATTTTCTAATCACACTTACTAATCTCCTAACCCAACTACAATCTCAGCGTGAGAGAGGCAACTCTTGTCTTGAAGGTCTTCCACCAGAAGGGGAAGAAAGCTTGTTTAAAGGTCTCAGAGTCTCATTTAGATGGTCAAAGATGTAACTATCAACTCTGAGAAGTAGAGAGAATGGAAAATATTAACCTATCTTAAATGTAATGGCAATGGTCATAATATTAATAATTTGTATCACAAAGAATGCTTTTATGGGGCTGGGTGTGGAATAGATGGTGAGTTGTGTATAATGTTATAGCTTTCAAGAAGGCAGTTAAAATTGTTTTAACTGTTTTCCAAATGAAGAAGCTTGGTAGGAAGCCTGTGAAGTGGAGACAGAGCCCAGGTCAAACCTACACTGCTTGATCCCACAGTGAACGCTAGGACCTGGCATAACAAGCCTGACAGTCAGGAGTCTGGCTTATGCTGCCTGGGGTGGACTCAATTTCTATCCTTTGAGACGGTCGCTAGTGTCCTTTTGTACAATGTAGTTTATTCAATTCATGCTCTAAGTCAAATTACTATTGCTGGGCATCTCCAAAGCCTGGCAAAGTCTCCATTGCCCATGAGATGGCATAAAAAGATAAACCCAAACCCTGCAGGCCTAGATGTCCTGCAGGCACCATTCCATATAACTTTGCTGGTGTTTCCTAGTAGGATTTGCTAACTATTTTAGCCAATGCAGAAAGAAAGAAAGAAAAGAGAAAAAAAAAAAAAAGGACCTAGATAGACTTATCAATTGACTCACGTGTTGGTTTCTAGATTACACACTTCTCATCTGATGCAGCAAACCACTATCTCAGGAACCCACTGGGAACTCCCTGGCAGGTGCTGTAGGCACAGACAGAGCAAAGCAAACTGAACGAGCTTATCTTCATTCTGGGAGCTCTGGCCATACTTCTTTCTGTGAGTTTACATCTCACCCAAACTGACACACATTAGACACTGAAGAATCAATGAGAGATATTCCACGGTGCCTTGAATGACAGCCTCTTTACACCCAGACAACAGTGTGGTTGTCTTTAATGGTCGAGATTCTGAGGTGGAAAGGCAACATTATCAGGAAGACATTTGGACTGTGAGAAGCCCCGATAAGTTCCTCACATCCTTCGTAAAGAGGCAGCAGCAGCAGCAGCAGCCTCATTTTTAAAGACATTTGTTCTGTGCTATTCATTTATGCGCCATTAAAATACATCAAGAAATATAAGTTACAATGTAAAACAGTAGCCGTTCTGAGTATACAATTCTACCCAGGTGAGCATCATAGTTACTACATTTGGCCAGAGGGCACCGTACCCGGCTACCTGTTCAGGCACTGGGGTCAGATCCCAGGCCCATTCATTTGTTAGTGGTATACTCTTAAATAAATCACAGCATTGTGTGAGCTGTACCTTTGCACCTATAAATTCAGGTAAAGATAATGCAAGCTTTTAAGCTGTGAAGACAGAACATGTATAGTACTTAGGAAAATACATACAACAGATCATCAGAACTATACTGTTATTAATATTATATGTCCAGTTTTTCCTATCTCTGTATTATAAGCTCTGATGCACTAGAGATGAATCTCTTTTCTTTATAAATAGCCTGTCTCGGTTATTTTGTTACAGTTATGTAACACGTTAACTGTAACTAATTATTAACACACAGATTCAGATGAAGTCTAGTCTCAGTCTAAATAATGTGGGCCTCAGGAGCTTTGAAGGACCTCAGAGTTTCTACCTTGAAGCAAGGAGGCTGATTTCTCTTTTTCCATATTACTTGGCCATTAGCTACTGATCCCCTTCTAGGGAGAATGTAGTTTCCTAGGCATCTCTGGATGAGCTAGCACCCCACCCCAAAGACACTCTATGGAAGAGTGAGGTGAATCTTTAACCTTCAGTAAGCTAAGGCACAGTTCTACGAACGGGATCTGAGGAAAGCAGCAATAACACAACACGCAGAGACATTCTAGACATTGGACCCGAGGAAGATTTGAGGAGTCACTTCTACACTGTGTATAATCCAATACAGAAGGCTATTTACCCCATCAACAAATATTTATTGAATGTGAACCCTATTCCTGGTAAGAGGACAGACACTGGAGATCTGAAGAGTCAGTGTAATCAGACATGGGATCTCTACACTAAAGGAGTTTACATTCCAGAGATGGAGACAGACATTGACCCAATGCACCCACAAATAAACACAAATTTACAACAGTGTGGTTATTGTGAAAGGGGAGAAAAACATAATACTCTTGACTGGAAAGAGGTTTTGACGGAAAGCCCAACCCCCACTCCCAACCCGCCCCTCCCCCCCAAAAAAAAGTAACTATGAAGCAGAAAATGTGAAGCATGAGCTAGAGAGAACACAGGTCCATCAGCAGGCTCCCTTAACCCAGCTTCTAGGATTCAGGAGGCTGTATGTGAAGTTAATCACTGAGGCCCCAGAAGCAGGGGTGACTCTTGAAGAGAAAGAGGTGAGAAACACAGGAAGCAAGAAGTCACCTTTGCTCTGTGGAGAACACTGCTTAGAAAGCAGACCAGCTTACCACTATTTCAACCGAGACACCAGGATTCTCTATTTTGAAAACAAGACTATTTTTATGCTTTTTATATCTTTGGTTGGCTACTTTCTGCTTTGCTTTGATGTCTTTTTTTTTTTAAAGCCTTTGAAAATCCCTGCTTGATTTAGTTGTGCCAAGCAAGGAAAGGCGGGGGGGGGGGGGAGGGGGGGTGTGTCCTGACTAAGTCTTGTAGCTAAACACAGGGAGGGTGACAGGTAAAGATAATGCATATGTGCATGATCCTAGGAGCCCGTGTGTGTGTGTGTGTGTGTGTGTGTGTGTGTGTGTGTGTGTGTGTGTGTGTGTGTGTTTGTATGTCTGTGGGTGCAAGGAAGTGTGTTCGCGCTTCTTCCTTGGTGATCAAGGCAGGAGGTGGGGGAGAAGAATGCACAGGGCAAGGGAGGGAGGAGGAGGGGGCAGCTCATTGCTGCTGCTCAGCCCATTATTAAAGAGAAACAACATTCCCAGCAGGAGGCAGAAGGGTAATAAAACCAGTGGCTCCACAATTTATGATGCTAACTGAGATTCCATAGTTTGAAGCAAGACTATCCCCTGAGCATCAAGGTCAACAAGCCAGCAATGCCCTGGCTTTCAAAGAGCTCCCCGGTGCCCACCTATTAATCAGCCCATTGCTGAAAATGCACCAATGAGCTCTGTTCTGGAAACATCATTAATAAGTAGGGACAGGCCAAATTGCTAAGAATTCCAGGATAAGGGCAGGAAGGCAAGGAAAAAAAATATTTATATACACATATGTGTGTGTTTGTGTATAGAGTGTAGCTTATTATGTACACTTGGGCCATCTATTACAGAGGTCATATATAAGTGTGTCTATTCATTTTCCATATATTTTATTTTCTATGAGAAATTTTCAGGCTTTAGAACCTTGCCAGATGGAATTACAGCAATTGTTCTTCTGCGGAGAGTTTGGGAAATTAATGAGGTTCGCACAGAAAGCCATGAGAAAATAGATTTTTTTTTAAAGTGCTCAGTTTCCAAAAATACAACAGCCACAATCCCGGGGAGAGCGATCAGTTTAGTGGCTAATCTTAAGGCCCATCAATGGCCCCTGCATAGCTTTTGGGTTATTGCGATTCTGAATGGAGCTTTAATCAGCTTAGCTCAGCCTGGGCGCCAAGGGCCTGCAGGCAAAGGGCATTTCCCTGCAGATCTTCTGGAAAGTGTCTCTTCTGCTCTAATAAATGGATCATTCTCTCCGGGCTTCATCCTGGAGTTCTGAGCTAAACTTCCTTTTTTTGTCTAAGAAAACAAGAGGCAACAGCAAGGAAACTTCTACCATCTCAGCCCAATGGGAAGGATGAAGGCTTTTTTTTTTTTTTTTTTTTTTTTTTTTTTTTTTTTTTTGTACAGAGCCTTCTTTTTGCTTGGACTCTGAATTGGAAATCTCAACCTCCAAAATGTGGTTCTGTTTTAATGTGCTTTCATCAAAACTTTTCCTAGATTCTCCCATTCCCGTCAGAGACCACCCTGGAAAGGAACTCTGCTCCACTTCCGTCATCCTGAAAGTCCCAGGAGGCAAGTCCTTGGCCAGTATGGCGACCTCCCATCCTGATGGCTTCCCTCACAGAACGCATTGGGAGAGGAAAGCCCAGTCCTGGGTCCCCACCTCAGTCAGCTGGGCCACGTCATCCCGAACAGAGCACACTGTTGGCTCACCGCTTCCCTCTTCTCCAATGTCTGTCTGCCTCTGGTTTGGAACAGGAAGTACTCTCTTGTCAGCAATCACTCTTAAAGGGTGTTTTCCTATTGCTTAACAGACCTTAGGACCAGAAAGGCTTTCTGCTTCCTAGCTCCCAATCCCTACAAGCCTGTCTTCTGTTGGAGATGCCTTGGAGAGGACTCCATGGAATGTTCAGTATGTCAGATTTGACCAGAAACAAACAGAAAATGAATCCCAGGAAGAGCTTCATGGGGTGGTTCTCTTGTTAGGAAGACAGAATGGGACACTCATCATGCCTTCTATCTGAGAAAATTAAAATGGTGTGTGAGGGATTTCCTATCTGGTATTTATTGAGTGTGTACTATATACCAACAAGTACTGCATGTGCAGTGTTTAGATCAACTGTACAATATCATCTGCTGAAACGTAGACTCAGAATGTGCTTTTCCTGGGTTCAAAGAACTGAAAAAAAAAAATGGGGATTTAATGCAGTTATGTCTGATACACAGTTGGTTCTGTGTCCCCAAGAACCTCACGTCATCAAGTTTCAGGGCTTCTGATAGACAGAAAGAAAGAAAAAAAAAGTCACTAAAGTCGTCCCTTCTGCATAGGGACAACAAGTTCTGTTCTTTCAATTGCTACTATAAGAAAGGTGACCAGACACTGAGCAACAGAGGGAAGTTCACTCTGTGTCTAAGTAGACAGAAAGATGTCATTGGGGAGGGTTCTTCCTTCTGCCCCAGGCTTTGCAGAGAGCTTCATTGTCTAAACCCAAAAGGTACCTACGTTCTCAGCCACCAGGACTTTACGACCAAATTCAATTATTCTGCTACCTCAGATGCATGCTGGACAAATGTCATTGTTTGAACTAGAAGGACAGAAATGAGAGCTGAAGGCAGCCTCCATCCAGTACCAAGCCCAGTCCCTGCTTCATCCTGGAAGCCCCTTAGAGGACCTGTTGCCCTGAAATACAGGCCAGCTGAATGAAGCTCAGAATCCCCCAAGAACTAACTCATAGACTTGCCAAAGAGAAAGATACAAGAGCTGAATCAAAGGGAGGCAGAGTGGGTATCAACTGCTATTATTCCTTTCTTGAACTATTAGGCCTAAGAACCTGTTATATCCCCATAACTGCTCAGATATGAGGTGTGTTCACAAACAGGAGCTTTGGGTTTTCATTAAACATGAACTTTCTGACTTTAGCTAGATGAGCTGAAAGAGGAGTTCAGAGATTACCTTTAAAACAGCTTTGGAGAGTCTGAATTCGAGCTGCATGGTACACTCCTACTGGCTTAAACGACTGTGTTCTTGGTTCTTGGCTGTGCTCTGGTATTACCGCTTTGAGGTACTAAATCATCCTTATTGATCTGTTATCAATATGGTATCTTCCAAACTAACTCCAGCACAGGCTTTGGTATCTTCATCATTCTCATCTTTCCTTAAAAACAAGAGAAAGAAAATGAATGGTCAGCATACCATTTTTCCTGTGGTCCCAGGCTCCCTGGCAAATACTTGACAGTTAATAGTCTAGTTTCATTCCCATCTTATGTATCACTAACTCACACATGGGTAAGTTCCAGTGATGTTTCAAATATTCTCTTTTGCCTTGAAGAATTGTATGCTGACCCCAGTCTATCCAACTGTTGTCTGAGCTCATGCATATACGCTTGCAATCTCACCCAAAATGAGCTGGTACCTGTGACACAACTTGGTCTTTCCCACTCTCTATGTATCACTATATATCACTGTTCTGTGCAAAGAGATCTTGTTCACATAACTGAGCCACTTATTAATAAACCATCTCCATATCTAGAAACTCACTCAGCCAAGTCAAAAGGACTGCAAGGCACTTCAGCAGTCTCCTCCCTTAATATGAAATGTCCTAGGTACAACTTGGCTTTGACATTATAACTAATACTTGGGGCAGGGTGGGTACCAAAGAATGGTAGCTTGGAGAACAAATAAATATCCCTCAGCCCATGCTTCTGATCTACTTCCCCTTCTGACTTCCCATTTTCAGTTCAGTGGGGGTGATTTTCCGACTGTCTGTAGGGGTTCTGGTCAGTGGTACACAAGGCCTCTCCTACTCAGGACCTAGACTCGGGGGCTGTCCTAAGGGCCCTTGGGTTCTCAATGAATGTAGCTTAGCAGGTGCGACAACTCAGAGGTACAGCAATTTCAGAAAGGGAAAATTAACTAAGTGGTTGTACATCAGAAGGCAAGTGGCCATTCATCAATAAAAAGGCATTAGTTACTTGGCCTTTCAAGATAAATGAGCCACCAGTACCTTAGAAGACGAAGGAAAAATAACCTCTAAGTCCAAACGGGCCACTCCATCACTCAGCTTTGCCCTTCTACCTGTAGATTTTTCATTGGCCTCTGTTGCTTTTATTGCCTCAACTCAAACTTATTTTCGTGTGATGGGGAGTCAAGGCTTCAGGGCTTCAGGGCCGTGTGTCTATTTCTTTCCTCCCTCCCGAGATACACCATAGCTCAAGGAACACTGGAGCTTTGGAATTTGAGTTCTCTTTTGCTTTCAGAGTAGGGCCTGTTCTGCTTAGCTCAATCCAGTTCTTTCTGGCCATGCTCAGTGTTAAGAGGCTGGTATTGGCTCAGAACGCCCAAGTCCAAGTTCTCAGCACAAAGGAGATTTATTTGCTACAGAGGGACAGAGGGTAGGGAATGAGTGACAATGACAGGAGATAGTGGACAAGGGAGAAGAGGAAAGGAAGACAGAAAAGGGGAGAAAGGGGGCAAAGGAGAAGGGTAAGGGTTACTTTTGAAGAGTGGGACAAAGCACTGCCTCTGGATAGAAAGGAGACAGATGTGGCACGTCGGCAAATATCACTTTATAAAGGTCAAGTGGGGAAACCCCTTGTTGGGATGAGGTGCTTAATTTTAATTGGGCATGTTAATTAGGGGGCTTTTGATTCTTGGACTTTAATACTTTGATAGCCTGACCGTGGCGTCAGCCTCCGGAGGAGGAAGTGGACAAATAAAGGAATAAACCTTGGTGGCTAGCTTTAGGAGTGTAATCTAAGGGGTTTCAGCAAGACAGAGGGCAGGGGAAGAAGGACAAGGCCTGTGAGAGCAATGCCCACCACACTTGCTCGACATGACCACGGTCTCTTCACTTCGTGCTCAGTCCTCAGTCCTCTGCAGAAACTTCCCCTTTCCAGAGTCAGGGCCGGGTCCTGCTCCTTCCCAGGCTGTTCTGTGGAGTCCCATGATGTCTGCTCCAGCTGTTTATAATTACCTCCCACAGGCTGCTTGGGGTGAGTGACTCAGCACTCTGTCCTGTTTTCATTATTGGGTGTTTTGTTTTGTTTTGTTTTGTTTCCAGCTAAAAGAACCAGATATTTCTCTAGCATAGTCTGTGTCCTCTCCCAGCCAAACATGATGCTCCTTTGTTTCTTGTATGCCTGGTGCACCTGTTCCCTGGTCACACATTATATGTCAGACTGTTATTGTTTTTGTTTGTTGAGGTGTTCTGTTTGTTTTGTTTTTGAGACAAGTTCGCACTGTGTAGCCTAGGCTGGCCTTGAGCTAGTTATGTAGACCAGGTTGGCCTCATAGAGGCCCACAAGTCTCTGCCTCTGAGTGCTGGGATTAAAAGGCAGGTGGCACCATGCCTGGCTGTAGGTTAGGTTTTGAAGTCAGAAGTAAATGAACGTGCAGCCTGATCTATATCTCTATGGTAGCCAGTTGGCCTCACTGAGCCTCAGTTTTCTCTTCTGTAGATGGGGACTATGCCATGTGCTTTATAGTTGTTACAGAGATAAAACTGGAAGATGAATTAAAAGACCCAATGTCAGGCTTGCCCACTGAATTTTATCTATTTTATTTTATTCTTCTACACTGGAATATTTTTATTTCATTCTATTATACTACATCTGTCCTCTTGTGCTATCCTATCAGCAACAAAACCATGCAAACTCTTACTTCCAAACACCTCTGAGATGCTCCCATCTATACTTCAAATCCTCTAGAGTCAAGGTCATTGCTTATTCCTTAGCCTTTACAGTCATGTCTAACCCATTTTTCAGGATCTGATCTTCATCTTTTAGGTATTAGGTTAATTTTCTTTGCTCCAGTGTTAGCTCTCTGCCTATCCCTCTTAACTCTCAACTTCAGATCTGAATTTCATCCCTGAGGATTCTGATAGCCAACCCATTCTCCTGAATTAGCTAGGATAATAGCCAAGAGTCTACAGTTGACTTTTGGCTAGGCACACTCAAGTCACCAACAATGCTTCTCCTGGTCTCTGGCCTTCTCACAAGCCCACATTTCTCTACTTACATCTTTTTTCTTCCTAGTCTACCAAGTTTTCTTGCTACTGCCTGCAATGTATCCATCTCAAAACAGTGAAATGTCAAAAATAAAGCCCGTGTGTGTGTGTGTGTGTGTGTGTGTGTGTGTGTGTGTGTGTGTGAAAGAGAGAAAGAGGGAGAGGCATTGATATTCTTTCAATGTAGTACTTATAAGAAAAAAAAAGAGCTGGGAACTGCAGAGATGACTTAGCAGTGAAGACCAGTTGCTGCTCTTGCAAAAAAGAGTCCCAAACACTGACATTTGGTGGCTCAGAATTCCAGGGGATCCAATGCACACTTCTGGTCTCTGTGCATAGGCAATCACAAGCACATGCACACACACATATCTTACAAAGGACAGAAAAAAAAAGTGGAGCCCAAGTACCTATCACAAAGGACTCACTAGCACTCATGTTCACCCTTTTTTACTACCATGCTATACTGCCAGTCATAACTGGCCTAGAGTCTGACTGTTCCTTGGGTTGTGGATGATACCTGAATTTGTCATGTTCCTTGTTTTCCTAGTGACTGTAGATTGGCCCAGTCCACTCTGCAGTGACAATGGGCACAAACAAAATGCAGGGCAAGTGCTCATATGTCTTTAGACACCAAAGAGCACAGCATCACACCGAATAATGGAAGCAACTACAGAAATAATGGGGCTTCAACTGAAAGGAGGCAATGTGAACTCACCTCCTTCAGTTCAATCTGTCCTTCAAGGAAATACACATAGATCCGACACAGAAAGTGTTGCTTTCTTAAGACAGCCATGTTACACTGACAAATATCATACAAATACCACCCCACACAGAAAACCCCAGTAGCTTCCAAATTCAAGATGCTAATTAATTGTCCATGTTCTTCAGGATCTGCCTCATTCAAAGAGCCTTGTCATAGAACTTGTATGAAATGGACATTAATAGTTCTCTAAAATCCAGTTGTATTCCCCCTCATTCAGAGGGCCTCTGTGGTTCCTAAATGTACTCCTCCCTACTGCTCTGTCTTTAAATAAAATTGGAAAATTTTGTTTCAGCCATTCATTGACTTTTCTGTCCATTTAGTCATTCCCTTATCCATTCATCCATCGATGTAACTACACAGTTAAGATAAATGACCAGCCGAAGGCATTGCAGATCACTAGTCCTTAAATCAGGAATCATCTTATATCCTTCCAAGGATGCAATTTGTAGTTTAGGAACTCTTTGTAAGAAATCCATATACCAACAACCTATTTGTTGCATAGGAATTTAAAGGGTTATGAAAAGCAAATTATGACACATGCTTCATGAAGTAAGTTAGGAATGAATTTATGCCTTATTTGCCACCTATGCTGTTATGTGAAGACTGAAATCACTCTCAGCTCATTTTCTGTAGCAACAGAGACCAGTACCCCTATATAGTCTCCCATAGCTTGATAAACAATTGCAACCAGCCCAGGGAACTCAGGCTCTTACTTGGTCTGTTTACTATTCCATTTCATTTCTCCTCCTGCCTGCCTCCTCTCCTTTGAGTACCCTTACCAACAACAGTGTCTAGAAAGATCCAAAGATCTAGGACCCTGGAACATTCAGTTGTGTCTTATCTTCTCATCTCTTCCTAGTTATAGCCTGAAAGTTACTGTCCTGGTTAGTTTCTTGTCAACTTAAAACCAGTTGTAGTTATTTTGGAGATGGGAACCTTATATAAGAAAATCCCTCCGCAACATAGACTGATCTATGAGGGCATTTCCTTCATTGATGATTGGTATGGAAGGGCCCAGCTCAACGTGTAAGTGCCACGCTGGCCTGGTAGACCTGTGTGATATAAGAAAGCAGATTGAGCAAGCCATGAGGAGCAAGCCAGGAAGCACTGTTCCTCTATGGCTTCTGCTTCACTTCCTGCCTCAAGGTCCCCCTTGAGTTCCTTCCCTGACTTCCCTCATTGGACTTGGACGATGAAATAAGCCTTCCCTCCCCAACTTGATTTTAACCATGGTATTTCGTCACAGCAAGAGAAACCAGCTAAAAGTTACCGTCTGCAATTAAAGCCTTGCCTTCCATTTGTTGGTCCTAAACAATATAAGGTCAATCCCACCAGTCTGCTAGGTTTTGCTTTGGTTACTGTGATATAGGCTTATATATTAGGCAGGTAACCATCACCTGCTGAGTGTTGGCATACATTAAGAAACTTGACTTTAGAGATGACCAACAAATGGCATATTCTCCACTAGGAATTATTAGATTAGTGGAAAAATAAACTTTTCAAATTATTGTAATAAGTGCAACTGAACCTGATGAGGATTAGGTTAATGAGGGAGAAGCACATTTTTCTTCTTGCTCTGCTTTTGGATGGTACTCACTTCTAATTCCTCCTCGTTTTTTTCATCTGTTGGTTGAACACCAAATACAAGCTAGGTGTGGAGGAACAACAAAAACATAGATGTACTCTTCACTCACACAGAGCTCAGTCTGTGGTAGAAAAGGACAACAGATGATCAAAAGTATAATTACAACTCATGGTAAGTTAATTCATTAATCCAACAGATATTTATTGAGTGTGAACAATGTTCTAAATACTGTGTGTATATGAACAAAGCTATATTACACCTCCTGACTTCCCAGAGAGCAGTCAAGAAACAAGATAACAAGGTAACCCATTTTGTAGGTTAATGGTGCATGCTAAGCACAGAGAGAAAAAAAACTGTAAAGCAAGCAAAGGAACTAATAAAATATTTGAAGAGAGAGAAAGCTTGGAAATTCAAATGGGATAGGCAAGAAATATCTCCTTGAACAGGACTTTCTATATTAAAAAAAAAAAATTGGAGGGAAAGGTATCAGGATAACTGGGAAATGAATATTCCAGGATGTGAAGTGAGGTTCCTGAAGTCTGGATAAATACATTTTAACCCTACAATTTAGAGGATCAGTAGCACCTAGTAGAGTGTCCAGCAACAGCCTCCTTAATAATATCTGGGCACAGGGGTCTTTTATGAGACTGTTTCTCCAAACAAGGACCATGTATGGATGCAACCTAGAGCCCCCTCTCAGATGTAGCCCTTGGTAGCTCAGGATCCAAGTGGGTACTCTAATAAGGGGAACAGGGACTGTTTTTGACATGAACTCAATGGCGGGCTCTTTGACCTCCCCCACCCCAGGGAGGAGCAGCCTTGCTAGGCCACAGTGGAGGACTTTGCAGCCAGTCCTGAAGACACCTGACAAACCAGTATCAGATGTAAGTGGAGGAGCTTCTCCCTTATCAGTGGACTTGGAAAGGGGTAGGGAGGAGATGAGGGTGGGATTGGGAGGGAAAGGGGGAGTGGGATACAGCAGAGATACAAAGTTAATAAACTGTAACTAATATTAAAAAAATAAAAAACATGTCCTTGATACTGAAGAGCCAAGGCTGTTTCTAACTGGGCCTGTGGGACTGGGCATCCTACTTAGAACTTCTGTTTCTCACTCTGCTTTCTTCATCTCAAACAGCAGCTGAATCTTTCCACCTCCCTTCTCCTAAGAACCTCTGATGGGTATCTTATACCAAAGTAGGATGCTCCCTCGCCCAATTTGGACTGGGGAATGTAGTGAGAATTTGGGTTTCTTTAAAAAAAAAAAAAAAAAAAGTCATGTTATGTGAATATGTTTTTGTTTTAATCCCAGGTGTGGGATAGGGGGCTGCCTCAGATTGTCCACAGCAGCTGACTATGATTTGTCTCATGCTCTGGCTGGGGGGCCTGGTTTGTGCCAGCTGCAGATGGTTTAATTCTGGAAATTCTTGAGAGGGTAACAAATGGGAGAGCCTGAGAGGACAAGTGGACCTGCGGTGGCAGCGGCAGAAGTGGAGGCAGCGACGGCTGCAGCTTCGGCTACTGCGGCTCTGGCTGCAGCTGCAGCTCTGGCTGCTGGTTCATCCCACTGCTCCAATTGCTGTTGCATTTGATACTGCTGGGGTGCTGTTTTGCTGTTTTGCTGGGCTGCTGGAGAGTGGCTATGAAGATTAGACTTGCCCCAAGGAAACACAATGTCCCTAATCAGCTGGAAGTAGCCTGTGGATCCCCACCCCCTTTCCCCTCTAATCTTTTTTGCCTACCTAGTGCTCAGGGGTTGGAAGGGATTGGGGTGGAGAAGGGTGGTAGATATAAGAACCCAAATAAAATAGATTTTTTAAAAAAAAAATATGCCAACAGGAGAATTTTTGACTCTCAAGCCCAAAACTAACCCGAAACCTCAACATTTGCATCACTGAAGGTCCCTCTCCCTCTACCAACAGCCAGTCAGTCTTCCAGCTAGGCTAGTTTCACTCAGTGTTATTCCTGGTGCCTTCTCCTCTTTCAGATGCCTCCTGAGCCAGAGGTCCCAGCATGCCTTGCAGCTAGTCCCGGCCAAGTTATGACACATTCACACTTCCCTGAAAAAGAAAAAGGGCAGCAATATAGCTTCTGGAGACATGAGTATTTACGGGGCTTCGGTCTACTTGGAAAGCCTACAGAGAAAAATGACAGAGAAACTTGAGTGATGTCGCATTGTGTTCGATTCTCTTTTGCCATTTACTAGTTGGACGTCTGCAGGAACGTGAACTTCACTAAGCCCATGTTTTCTCATTTATAAACTGGGAATTCCTTTTCTACTTCACAGCTTTTGAAGGGTTCAATAAAATAAATTAATTGAAGCACCTGACACATCATAAGTGTTCCAGTGAATGTTTGTTGAATCTGACTCTTCAATCTCCTCCTTGGTTTATGCCAAGTGTCAGCAAACTCCTGTGAAGGGGTCAAACTCATCAGATGGCTTTTATTTATACGTAAAACTTTGTGGCGCTTCAGCCACAGCATTAATTTCCATATTCTCACTGAATGGTTAGGTGCTGAGACTCCAGAGTTGAATACTGGCCACAGAGACTAAATGGCCACAACGTTTTTATATTTACTATACGGGCCTTTGCCCAAATAATATGCAGGGACTAGAATATACCATCAGGAGACAGAGACAGGGAGTTCAGGGTTCAAATACTTGTTTTATGACTTACTAAGTCTGGAACTCTGAACAGGTTGGTCCACCCATCTGTACCCTGATTTCCTCCTATGTAACAAAAGAATACAATTTATTCTTTCCAGTTAATGAAAATAATTACATGAGCCAATCCAGTTAACTGCATAACTGCGAGGCAAAATGGTATTAATCAACAATATTATTATTGTGAATGTTACATACACTGTACAAATAGTCAATCCATTAAGCAGGTACTCCAGAGAAATTGGAAAATCACCTTGAAACCCCCAGTAACTTTTATATGGCTCAGTGCTTCATGAGCGTGTGCCAACCTGTATACCTCCTTCTTTGGTAGCTTTCCAGCTCTGCCCCCTCCACAGACTTGCTGATAATCTGCCCTGAGAATTAAAGCTTATAGATGAAGATTTCTTCACCATGCCCTTAACAGGTGCAGCTACAAGATGAGTCATTGATAAGCCCAGAACCTTTGTTTCTAAGGAAATACTTCTTCTGCCAGTCCATCATGGTACTTACACATTCATTGTCATGGTACTGAACACCATCACTGGCCTTGAGATAGACAGCGTATGCTCACACGGTCCTTGTGTGATGCTGGAGACACCCTGGGCAGAATTTACACCTGAAGATGAAAGGGTTGCCTGAAAACTCGGTCAAGAATATTTCGGAGAGTCAGTCTAGAGTGCAAGATATTTTTGAGGCCCTGGATAAGGCTACTTGCTTGAAATTAAACACGTGTGGCAAAGGCTAAAATATGGGAGTCTTCATTAAACAGCAGACAAGGCAGGAGTGAGTCTATAGTGCCAAAATGATTAGGAGTCTGATATACACACACACAAATGCAACCATTTTGGAAAAAAAAAAAAAAACAACAATAGAGAGCTATCCAAAGAGAGCAAAAAATGTGTTTGCATGTGAGTTGTGTGTTCACATGCGTGCATAAAGATCTGTACTCTGGCCACTAAGAAATAGAACAGAGCAGCAAACATGCAGGAAACAGGCATTAGATTTTCCTACAGTGTAAAATTTCTAACACTTCTAAAATCAATTTTGTTCAACTTCCACAATAACACTATCTCCTAAGTTGGTGTAATCTAACACAATGTCTTCAAGTTTGGAGTGGTGTTTATACAAGAAGCTTTATAAAGTTACTATGTCAATCATACAGATCTTCAGATCCCTTTGGCTGGCAAGATCACAGCGTCATGGCACCTCCTGATTCACATGATAGCCATGGGGGCTGGACAGGCACTTTAGACCAACTGTCAGTAACTCCAGAAGAAGAGTTTCCAAAGGGAGTTTGATCAAGAGCCAAGCCACCTGTGGGAAGTGTGACAGAAGCTGCCACCACCTCACCCTGAGTAGCTAAAGCTATATATGCTCCACATCAGAGCCCCTTCCCAAGCACATCCAGGCGTGGCAATGATCCAAGTGACCATCCTGTCAAGGGACACAGGTGACTGCTGAGTTGGCTTTCCTGAGCCAAGAACTTGTCTTTACCAAGTGAGAACATCTCCTTGACAAAATAAGGATCTTGGCTCCAAATGCCAAAAAGACTCTTGATCCCAGGTTCAGCTAACTTTTCATCTTAAATAGCAAGACTACCCGAGTGAGCTCTTCAAGCAGGTAACTGAGACACTCACTGAGAGGGAGAAATATGTTTCTCATGCTGGCAGGCTTCTTTCTCGGTTTTATCATCATTCCAGACGCACCAAGTCCCAGTTATAGATCTGTAGTTCTGGAGAAGGCTCAAATGTGCAATGGGTTTGCAATTAGTTTACACAGGCTTTCTGATTGATTGTTTCCATGTAGAGTGACTAAATTCAGACATTTATTATCACCTAATACCCCTCTACCACCGAAATCATGCTCTCTAACATATTCCATATTCCATAACATTCTCTTTGGTAATAGGAATTGAGAACATGAAATAGAGGATTCCCGATATCTTTCTTTTGGTCGTGCCATACAAATAAGCTACCCCTTAGATTTGCGCCTTCATTCTAGCCTATCTGTGTGTGCCGAATAAACTGATAGCATATTTCTTTCATACCAGCCAGTTTGCCACCCTCATCATGACCAGAGATAGGCTGTGTGTAGTATGCTCAGAAACATGAACTGAGAAGCTTGAGATAAGCGTGATAGAAAGGGAGAAACAAGAGCAAGAAAGCACCTTTCAGAAGATGTCAGTCATGAGATTCATTGGCCCAGAGATGAAGTGCTCAGCAAGTCTTTGCACACACACTACAGACAGGTATGCGATTACTTTGCTGCTAGCAACAGAAATGGGAGGCCCCAAAGAAGGGAGACGCTCCAAACAGCGTCTCGCTAGTGACTGTCACTCAACTCCTTTCGTTCCATTGTGCTCTGAAAGCAGAGGCTGGAAGAAAAAGGAGAACGCACAGCCTAAGGCCAGCTCGTTTCTCCTTGAAGCCATTTGATCACTTGTCACCCCAGAGATTTTCCACTTTAGACCTGAGCTGAGGGTGAAGGTGAGTCAGGATGCTTAGAAAGCGATTGAAGGGCTCTTTATCAAGACAGAAAGATGGCCAGCTCTTCTACCTGGGATGCTCAGGAGGGGTGTGGGGAGATGCCGTCCTGGTGAGAGAAGAGTTGTATGGTGCCTGATCTGCATCCTATTGTGGATGTGTCCGGTGTAATCTTTCAATGGCTGCTAAGTGAAGCAGTTTTCATGTATGACTGATCCTGTGGGTCTGAGAGATTCCTGGAAATGAGGTCATTCACCACCCCATGACTGTCTTGAACATAAACATTTCCTAAGAACTCACTGTGAGTTCATAGCAGGTATGGACTGTTTCCTAGGGAACCACCTGTTATTTCAAGTTCTTTGCCGTGGTCCTCTGGAAAATATCTCAAACACAAACTTCAGGGAAACCCCCATTAGTTTCAGAGGCAGGGGCCAAGGATAGGGTGAAAGCAAGATGGATAGCACAGACTAGAGTGCACGAATGTTCACCAGAGACTAGGGTCAACTAATGTGCTCTTCCAAACTTAGGTAAATGCTTACATGAGGAAGGTACCAAGAAAGTTCTAGAGACAGAGAACCGTGGTTGGGGCTTAAGGTATTGGAGTCATCAAATATTCTGAGCTTAGCTCTGCTATGAGATCTTGGCCCAGTCTTCTGGTCTCTCTGTGCTTCGTCTGTGAAACAAGGATAGAAACAGCACCTGCCTAAAGGTGTCACCATAGAATTAAGTGAAGATGAGTTTGTGAAATGCCCAGGATAGTGTCCCATGCAATGGAGGAATTTGCAGCAAGGAGATGGATTGAAGGGAGGTAGACCACTCTCACCATTTGGCTGAACAGGAAGCTGGGGGCCAGGAAGATGACTGTCTATTCACACGCTCTGTACTTAGACAGTTATGTCTGCCTCTCCCTGCCCCCTCAAATCTGGAACCGTCTGCTTCTACCATGCTGCCTTTTGACTTGGCAGAGGGACCTGCCAGGGAACTCCAGCCTTACACAGGGCTGGGCTATTACTGCCACAGAGGCAGCCTTGCTATCATAACACATCTCTGTTTAGAGAAACATAAACCACCCTTTGGCAGCTTCTCAAGTACATGTCAGAGTCACTAAAGGGCTCCCTTCCCTCACCCTACTTTTCTGCCTGACTGTAAGAATAGCCTTACAGGGAAACACACAGGAGCCTACTCAACAGGTTTCCCCAACAGCCAGGCTGGAATGGGCAGGCCCCAAGGAGCCCAGGCTTGGGAGGGGCTGCTCTCCTGTCTGCCAACGTCTCCTCAAACCTGGGAGAGGGTGGCCTCCTGATGCTCCTGTTTGAACCTGCTGCCTGGGAGGGGCTGACAGAAGTAATCCTACCTTTCTAGCTGCAGGCCATCCCAGGCTCCTGGCAGGCATCACCTCCTTAAGCTCTGTACATCTCTGCCTCCTTCTCAGGAGTATCTCTCCAGTGGTAGCCAAGGGCCCAGTTCAGTGAAGGGATGGCCTGGCCCAGTGTTAAGTGTCCCAGCTGAGCAATTTGACCCAGGTCTGATGAGGAGCATCTGTACTTGTCTAGCTTGGCAGAAAGAGGCAGGTCAAAGAGGCAAGCTCCCAAGCTGGACCTTCAGAGGATAGAAGGGATCTTAGACACAATGATGAGGTCAGAACAAATCATAGGTTTCCAAGAGATTATTCTAAGAAGAAATCACACCCAGTTCCATTGCCTGTGAATATAAATGGCTACCCAGAAAACCATTAGCTGCACTCAGCCTTCCATTTCCAATTAGCAGCTACCTTGCACCCCTGGACTAAAATCAGGAGCATATCATGTTTGCATATGTCTACTCAGGGAGCAAGGTTCAAGAATTGTCCCAGGGCTCCTGAGGACAGCAGAGATAGTAAGAGAGCAGGTGGCTAGCCTAGAGTTGACAGGGTGTGCTGGGGACTCCAGAGGACAATCATATTCAGCACAAGAAAAAAAAATTATAGAAGAAGTTTTGTAAGCTCTCATTCTGTCATAGGAGCTGTGAATTGCATCTGTTGCATAAAAGATCATGAAAACCCCACAACTATAGGGAGACAGATTACCGATATTTCTTACTTCATGGATAAGTATGTGAGTTGACCAAAGCTTCAAACAAATGACATACTTGAGATTCAAATTCTGGTATATTTAACTCCAGGGAAGATGTTCCACTGAATAGTACTAGCCTGAGTCTTACTGCTTCTGCCTTTGGACCATAACATGAAAGCTTTACAACAGCAGGAGCTGGGCTAAGAAGATAGTTCAGTCATTAAAATGTTTGTTGTACAAACAGGAAGAGCTGAGTTTGATCCCTGGAACCTACATTAAAAGCCAGGCATGGTGGCATGTGTCTATAATCCTAGCATAGGGGAGATGAAGACAGTCCAAGTGGGATTCACTGGATACAGCCTAGAAAATTAGTTAGCCTTAAGATTCACTCTATTTGCTTTTGTTAGTTTTGGCTGGATTACTGATGCTTTCAGCCTAATATCCTATAGGTAAAATTGACCCACTTGGCTTGGATGGGTTGGAGCTGCTAAGTACTAGTCATTGAAAGGATAGCAAGCAGTGTGGGAGGGTTTGAAGGTCAAACATAACTGCTCTCCAGCTATGTAAACAAGAGTCTGGATGGTCTTGTTCATGTTCATGTACTTCCTTGTGCCTCTACCTTCTTATCTATAAGTCATTACTAATGGTTAGGACAGGGAAGTAGGCAAAAGAGCATATATATAAAATGCAATAGTGAGCTAAATTATGAACTTTACAGGGCAGAAAGCAAATATTCCTCATTCCTATTGTGATCACATCTAGGCCCTTGACCAATAGATACTTTGCTCAAAATAAAATTATGTTGAGAAGTTTATTTTTCAAAATTAATTGTAATGCTGAATATGCGTTGCTAGGGTACGAGTAAGTCTAGCAAGGAACAGAGCACATGCTAAGACAGCAGGTGGAACTAAACACAACAAAGGGTTGTAGAATGATAGACAGACATTTATAAGAATGATACATGAACATCATGGCATTAACCAACCACACTGTGATTGGACTTAAATCCTGCTTCACAAAACAAAAACCATATCCAGCATCACCACTGGGCCAAGAAACTGTGATTAGAAAGGTCACAGGCCCAAGGAAGAACCAAGTACTATTATTCTAGCAAATAGACATTGTAGTAAATTGATTCTCAATGCCTTATTGTTTTACCAATAGATTAATACATCTCTCAACTCTCATCAGAGAAGCTTCTATTTTCAGTGGATGATGAACACCCACAATTGGCCTATGTGTAGAGAAGACTGCAGAAGGCCCATCCCTAAATGGAACATCTAAATCATACTCCCTCCTCTGAAGGTTCACGGATCACTGTGGCAGAGAGTGGGGAAATAGTGGAAGAGTCAGAGAAAGCAAGGAAACAATGTCTTCTTGTGGACGTTTTGGTTTATGATATGTGAACATGTTTTTGTTATAATTCCAAGCTGTGGATTTTAGTTTGTCCATGCCTGTTAAGTGTCTCATGCAGAGTGTGGTCTTTACCAGATGGAATTGGTTGAATTCTAGGACTTTGAGGGGTATAAATATGATAACCCAGAGGAAGAAGGCCCGGATGCTTGGAGGACTGCTTGCTGCTGGTTTGTCCTGCTGCTGCATTTGCTGTTTGCTGATTTGCTGGTTACTTGAACTTCTGGATTTCTTGGTGACTGATATTGGTATTGCCCCAAAGGAATCCTAGGACCCTACCCAGCAGGAAGTAGCGAAGAGAACTCCTCCCACTGTCCCCACTAACCTTCTTTCCCTCCTATCCGGTGTTGGGGGGTGGGGGCTCAGGGAAGGCAGAAGCTTTTAAGAATCCTGAATAAAGTGGGTTTGATTAAAAATAAATCTAGGTCAACAATATCTTCTGGAATCAACAGGGAAACTACACATATGAACTCACATGGCTGATGAGAGCACATGCAAAAGACCCGTGCAAGCTCATGCTAGACAAAAATCTCAGCATGCAGAGAGGAGGAGGGCATCAAGCCGTGCCCCTATCCTGGGAGCTATTGGCAATTGTAGCTGTTAGGAGAGCGTGAGAGTCAGTATTCTTTAAGAGTAGAGATTCTGGTACATTGACCTAATTCCGGTGGAAGGGCACATATGCAGGACTACATGAGCGACACAAATTGAATGGATAGGAAAGAGAGATGGGAAGAGAGATGGGGAAGAGAAGGATGGGAGAAACTGGAGAGAAATACGATCAAAAGACATTACATGTAATGCTCAAAGTAATAATAAAATGGTAAATTTTATGTATACACACACAAATGTACATGGAAGGGTTTGGATGGAGAAAGGGTAAGGTGGAAATGATGCAATTACACTGTAGTCTCAAAATTTTCAAAATTATTTCAAACATATATGTATTACATAATGAAGATTGGTAGAGGAAGATGTGCAATATTGATTTCTGGCTCCAGAGGCCACACACACACACGGGTGTGAAATTGCATCCACACACATATACTACACACACCCCAAAAATGAAGCAAATATTCATTACACTGTTGTTTCTCTTAGTTCCAAACAAGGCATTCACAGATAAGCAATATTACTAGAGTTGGCTGTGCCTATCAGTCTATGTGGCTGTGCAGGATCACGCCCAGCCTTGCCAGGGATTTCTGGATATGACTTGAAGGTTATATGGGCCAAAAGCAAGTCACTGGCTTTCCCCCAAAGTAGCAACAAAAATTTATATTATTTGAGCGAATGTGAAATAAAAGGGTTGGGGTGGGTCCCTGGGGACATGTGGCTCAGGAAAAATTCTCATCCATCATTCCTGCCATCTCTTCATGCCAAGGAATGTTCATTATCATGGACCTAATGTCTCACCAGAGTCCTTATTCCTGTTTACAAACCCTTCAGACCAGAGACAAAAGCAAAGAAGAGTGAGAGGCAAGGCAAGGGATCACTTTCAGTCAGTTGACTCACTCAGCACAGGAGGGTTCTCTTAGAAGCTAAATGGCCTGGGCTGCCTGTATTTGTGTCCATCCAGACAACTGAACAACTCCCATTTGAGCCTCTACTGCCTAGATCCAGCCATCCCCAAATACACCTTGAACCTGATAAAAGAGGACAATAGAGAGAATGGAAGTCAGGAACACACATGAAGGAAGCAGCTACCTTGATTCTGGAACTACTGCAAGTGTTTAGCCTACAGGGTCCTAGAACTTCAGAAGATGGCTTCTCCTGTCCTCATCTCAGAGACGGTCCGAAAAGCTAAGTCCCGATTCCACAAGGACATCATGAAATAGGGGGAGAAATGGAGGGAGTATGTGTGTCTATGTATGTGTGTATGTGTGTTTGTGTCTGCATGTCTATGTCTTTGTATGTGATGTCTGAGTGCCTGTGTAAGGTATCTGAGAGATATCTGTCTGTGTTATATGTCATCTCTCCGTGTATGCTTGTATATGTCTGTCTACGTGTGCATGCTATCTGTGTGTGTCTGTATGTTTGTGTGTTTCAACTCTAAAGCACTTTCTCACTAACAACACATTCAACACAAACACACATGCCCTCATTCTTACTACTTATTGAGCTTGACTCAATAATAGAGAGAGATGTCCCAATCCCCACCCCTGCCAGTGTTCCATACAATTTGGGACCACTAATGACATATTACGGGGGGAATGTTACACCACCTCCAAACACCATGCTAGCATTAAGTTACTAGACAATATCTTGTTTATACTTGGATGCCCATAGATGCTCATATCCATAATATTATGTTGGCACTAAGAACTCTCAGTGTGGAGCACTGGGCAGACATTGGCAGGAGGTGAATCCTCAGCTATCTGTTCCTGTCTCCCAAAAGTCACCAGTCCAACGAGCAGCTGTGCTGAGTGACAACATGATCTGTTTTTTTGTTAGGTGTTTGTGGAGTGTGGTGGTACTAAGAAAGTGTCACCCCAGAGAATTCAGCTTCCAGGGAGAGAAAGTGTACACTGTGAAGTCTTCCACGGATGTGATATAGGAAGCTGGTGGAAAACTTTGGAGTATCTTACCCTTTAGGATAAGCAATAAGAAGATACACGGGTTGACGGGATGGTTCAGTGGTTAAGAGCATTTGATGCTCTTACAGAGAATGCAGCCCATGTTGGGGGGCTCACAACCATGCACAGCCCCAGTTCCAGAGAATCAATGCCACCAGCCTCTGTAAGCAACTTCATTGTGTGTGTGTCTGTGCATCATACATACATATTAAACATTATATATACAACATGTGTATATATATATATATATATATCTTCACACAGAGCACACACATACATACACATAATTAAAATTAAATTAATTTTTGTTAAAAGAAGGTAAATCATTGCAAATAGGAAGATTCACGGGTATTTTACAGAAGGACATGCCTTTTACAGTATAATTATTAGGTCCTCAGTGGTTAGGGCTTCTTTAGCATATTTTTCTGAAAAGGCAACGGAACCACCACTGTCATGTCTCTTTTTATGCCAGCTCCTTACCAGGATCAGCGGTAGCAACAATTATGGGGCACAGGACTGGCAAACCCATCCACAGAGGCAGCCCCAAGATGCTGGAGAGTTTGCATTCCTGATGATGGTATCAGCAGCCACACAGGCTTGTTTTTATTTTAGGTTTGTTTTTTTTTAGGTACAAGTAGAAAGATTTATAATGCTCTCCTCCAAGGGATAATGTATAGGGTGAACTATCCTCCATTCAGTGTGCTTGGTGCCATCCTATATTGATGGAAATGAGAAAAAAAGATGAGAATCTGAGTGAAGCTGAAGCAGAAAAACTGTGGTGTGTGGAAATGTGTCTCAAGCAAATAAGCTGGTTTTACATTAAGGTAATGAGAAAAAGATAGTGTTACTGTCAAAGGAAACAGGGAGAAAAGGGAGAAGAAACCCAAAGTTATCTATGACAAAGAGGAAGGAGAGGAAGCAGAAATTGGCAAGTAAGAGACTAAATAAAACCATAAGCCCTAAACTGGTTCACCAACCTAGCCTGCACCTATAGCTTAACTTTTTAATTTAAAAAAATAATAATTACATCATTTATAAATCAGAAAATGTTGTTTACACATTTTTTGGGTTTCCTGTTTGTTTTAACAAAAGAAAAGAAGAAAATAGATTCCTTTTAGGTTGTTTGTTGGTTTGTAAAAAGAAAGTCAAAAAGAAACAACTGCTGCTCCCTGTGAATGGGGTGTGAACGCTGAGTTCACCCCAGTCCTTACTGGACCTTACTGGACTACAGTTGGAGTCACTTCATAGTTTAAGTTATACTCTATGCCTAAAATCACCATGATCATTTAACAGCAATGCCTTAAACATTGAACCTGGGACTACTGCACTGTCTCTCTCCACTGCACGGACACACAAAGCTGGAAGGGACTTAGGTGACTTACCCAAGATTACCATCAATAAAATACAAAGTCCTCCTTATCTCAAAATATTTGCCAATTCTCTCAAGTTTGTTGTGTTGTCTTGACAAGCAAAGAGAAGGCTTGATTAAACACAAAGCAAGGAACAAAGTGATGGAAACAAAACCTGAACGCAGGGACAGATGGAAGCTTTCAAAAGAACAGTTTCCTAATCAACTGGAAATTAAGATATAGCATGGACTCTTACATTGATGAGCCAAGCACGGCCCTGGTCAGGCATCCATGCTCTTTGCCCATGTCCAAGAAACAAGCCCAGGCCTCTCCGAAGCAAACCAGCCTTGACTCATCAAGACAGCCCTGGAAAGCATTTGAGAGCTGGCTTACAAAGCAAATAACCTGTTAATATTCACACACCTTCCTTCTTAGAGGAACAGACTCTCCCCTCTCACTCTTGGATCTCAGTGAATCAGCAAGACCTTCAGGTTAGTTTCAGAGTGTCAGAAAATTCAGATATGACGGACTAAACCATCTTCAACTCAGTCTCCGGAGCACACTTAGCTGCCATTTTCCTATCTCGGCTTATGGGGCAACAGAAGACCCAGTTGTCTGCTTTGTTGACTGTTCCTAGGAAACCTGAAGTTTCTAAAAGTCACCACGTGTGCAGACACACTGAAGGGAGCAGAGAAGAAAACCAACATTTCTTTTAGCAACTCCATGATCTATTTCTGGGGTTGAACAGAAGCCATTAAAACATTCCCATGACTCTGTGCCAAGCCCCCAAATTACTAATGACAGACATGCTGGCTCAAAGGGAGGCACTGCTGGCAAATATCCCTCTAGTATCTTGTTAACAATAATAACCCGGAGCCTTTTATTGAAAGATCTCAAAGCACAGCACAAGCCTTAATTGACTCCCCACCCCCAACTCTGTCCCTGGAAAAGGTAATTATCATTATATTCCTCAGACAGTTTACACAGGGGTTAAGCGGATGGCAAAGGTTGAATGATTTATCCTTGTTTCATATTCTAAGTTGAAAGGAAAAGTCTAAATGATGTCATAACTTAGTGGGTGAACTCAGCCATCGACTTTTTGTAACCGATGCAACAGAAGAAGCAGAAAGAACTAGAGTCTCATGGAGCCTATACCCACAAGGGGTGTCTGTAACAAGAAGCCACAAGCCAAGCACCACGGCAGACGTACTGACCTGAGCTTGCTTTGGCCTGAGGAGTATATTCATAGGTACCCAGTGTGGGTCTGGAGGACCAAAGATGCAGAACCAGAGTCCAAGAGTAGGAGACCCTCAACATCATGTAAATGGAATCTAAACTGAAAATCCAACCTCAGTAGTTTGCAGAAAATATAATGTCCCCTTTGATGGGTGGGGCAGCATGGAAGAGCTGATTATCCAAAAGAAAGTGGTAAATCCCAGTAGGGAACTTGAACTCCAGGCCGAGCACCTGAGCTAGGAGTGTCTAAGTCTAGGGCCTCAGCCATCATGGAAATGGCCACCACTGGCTTCACAAATGGCTATCTATGTAAATTTCCCCCTTAATTAACAGAGCCTAACCTCATTCACAAGCCATAACCAAAATGCAGGAAGTCCACGTCTGCCTTTACATCCCACCCCAAGTTCTGATGGGAAATTCATTGCCCCAGCCACTTGTCATCAGCCACACCTCCCTGCTGACTCATTTGAAAACTCATAATATCTTCTCTGGGTAGCTGCTGCTGCTGCTGCTGCTGCTGCTGCTGCTGCTGCTGCTGCTGCTGCTGCTGGTGATGGCGGCACAGTGGCGATGAGGATGGTGGTAGTGCTGGTGATGATTGATTCTTTGAAATGGGGTCTCACTCTAAAGGCCAGGCTTGCATTGATATTACGATCTCCTGCCTCAGTTTCCTGAATACTAGGATTACAGGCACCGTGACACCGTGTCTGGTTCTTTGAATCAATCTGCTTCCTAGTTGTTTCGGTCACTTTTGAACTTTTCATAAGCCGAATAATCCTTCTTAAGACTCTCTAAAGGACAGAACTGAAGCAAATATAGTCACAGCTAATAAACTCCTTTAAGTAAGCTTTTCAAGTCCCCCCCCATAGGGAAAATGCAAAATAAAGTTGCCACCTTAGAATTTCCTATCAATAGAATTAAATTTCTAAAATCAGAGTTAAATGTTGTCTCAGATAAAAACATGTGAAAATTATTCACTAGTAGCAGACCTGCCTGGGATGAATTAACTGATGCTCTTCAACCAGAGGAATGAAGATGGTGGTTGAGAATGTCTATCTGTACAAGAGGAATGAGAAACATCGGAAGTATCTGTGGATATATGTGATTATATATGTGCATGAATATTCACATGTTTGTCTTATTTAAAAGATGCAAAATGATGCTACCTATACGATGCATAAAAAAGTTCCAAGGACAAAAAAATATATGCCAGGAGTTAAATCAGAGTTCACAGGCACAGGATGCTTATATTGTGAAGTGATCTGATACAATTTAAAGACAGAATGAGATCGGTTTTAAAATGCCTATGTTATTCCCTAGAGAAATTTAAGAAATAAGACAAGAAGTTTCTAATAATCCTATGATAGATGAGGGAAAATAAATAAATAATTAATACAAAAAAGCAAAGTAAAGAATAGCAAATTACAGATTTATTCTGTTAATGAGTGGACTAAATTTTACTCACTTTAACATCCAATTCAAAGAAGTCATTGAAGTAGATAAAGGGGCAATATGCAAATTTATGTCGAATATACAACTACAAGGTTCACCCTAAATGTAAAGTCATAGAGGGGTTGAAAAGAGTAACAGGACAGAAAGTTATATGGCCTGTGACTGGCTACACTGGAAGGTCTATATTGCCATTTTATGATGGGGATATCAGGATGAGAAATATCATCGGAGACGTAGTGAGGAATTCTGTACCGAAAACTGCTTCATGAAGTCAAAGGGTATAAAATTAGTAACACATAAGTCTACCCAATAACAGCTTCAGCAACAAAAAAAGAAAAAAAAGAACTGTTTACATGAGAAGGCAAAGGAGATATGTTCACAATTACAGTCTAATATCTCAACAATATACATCCCATTATTATCACAATAAGCAACTAGCATCCAGTGAAATCTCCTAAATGTCCCACTCAGGATAATATCCATTCTTTTCAGGCACATCTAGACGACCACAGGGTGCCTCATTTTGTGGAGCTGTACACAGCTTCTGGCAGAGGGAGGGCCCTTTGACCTTCTGTAACGTAGACAGGAGCTTGCTGTTTGGAATGTGAGCATATTCCATTTTCTGTGTGAATTCCCCATAAGCTTGCAGTGCTGAGAATTGAGCCTATATATCAAAATTTGATTTTTCCTGCATTGGATTACTCCTCTCATAGAGGCCCTAGAAGTTCATAGAGTTCCTCAGTCGTGCTTTTAAACACAAGTCAGTGCAAGTACACGTGTGTCATGATGGATTGAGACATCACGTGTTTTCACGACTGCATATAAAGCATGTGTGTACACAAACACCACACAACTGCACCACCAAGTGTTTGTTGTGTGGTGGGACAGCTTTTGGGTTAAGAAATATGGTGATTTATGAGAATGGTTCCAGCCAGTGGTTAGTGTGGATATTAACACAGATAATCCTAAGAAACACTAATGCTGACATAAAAATATCTTTTCTGGATGGAAACAAAGGAGTGACTAGGGGGAAACAGAGGGTTAAGAGGGTTTCTGGGAAGAGTGGAGGGAGAGAAAACTGCAGTAGAGAGATCTGTATGAGAGAATAATACATTTTTAAAAATCCAGAGCAGGGATCCAAGAGATGAGTGTGATCTGTACTAGTGATGAGGTATGAAGTTAAAACTTGGAGGTACAGTTGGGCTCTGAGAAGGCCTTTGATATGAATCCACTACCCAGGACGAGTTATTTCACAGGTAGAAATAGAGAAGCCTGTTTCTGACAGATGGGAGAGATGAAGCTGAGGAGATTGAGAGCATGTTCATATTTGCTGGGCCTGGAATTATAGAAAGTGTGAGTGAAAGCTGAGACAGGGAAGTTTGTTAAGGCACAGCTTAGGCAATTGGGGCATGAGGTTTAAATTCTAATTATTAGTCTACAGGTGATGGTAGCCACTGAGAACAATGACTCTGAGCCAAAATAAACCTTTTGCTCCACTAAGTTGTTTCTGTCTGATACTTTGTCACAGTGATGAGGAAAGTAACTAATACACGGAGTGCAGGGCAGACTGAAGAATAGGGAGCAGAGGGATAAATTAGCCTTCTTAATTATTGAGAATACAAAGTCAGCAAGCCTCAATATAGGTGAGAACCAAGCTGTGTCTGTAAATCTGGTTCTCAACAGGGAAGGAAGTAGCATTCACCCTTCCTACATTTTCAGCCATGTGTTGAATGCATTTAAAACAGTTTGAAAATTCCTGGTAGCTCTTTAACATCTCCTGACAGCTTCTCCTGTCACCTCAAGTCAAAGTCTAGAGGAACTTAAGGGCCATTTCTAGAAGTTAAAAAATGTTACTGTTTTAGTTACTGTTCTATTGCTGTAAAGAGATACCACAACAAAGACACTTATAGTAGGAGCTTGCTTACTGTTTCGGAAGGTTAGCAGCAAACAGGCAGGCATACAGCTGGAGCAGTAGCTATGAATTTATATCCCCATCCTCAAGCAGGAAAGAGAGAGAAAGAATGAGACTGGGCTTGGCATGGGCTTTGAAAATCTCAAAGCCATTCCTACTGGCATATCTCCTCCAACAAGGCCACACCTCCTTGTCCTTACTGAACAGTTCCACCAACTGGAGACTAAGCATTTACATATATGCTTAGTATATATTTAAGGACTAATTTAAATTTAGCGTATGAGGGCTAATTTCATTCAAACCATCAAAGCCACCCAATCATTTTCAGTTTAGAGATGTGGAATCCTTCCCGGAAAGGTGCAATGATGACTGGAAAGTCAAGCCAGTAGCTTCAATCCCCTGAGCTTGACCAAAAAAAAAGAAAAAAAAAAAAAAAAAGAGGGCTAACATGAAATCCACACATACTAAGTCAGGCAAAGAGTTCCTACTGTTTTCATGGTTTCTACTCTCCCTTTCCTACCCCTGGTATCTTGGACTAGAGTTTTCTATGGTGGTGGTGATAATTGAAAGTCTAAATATTGTCATGTTTTTATCTCGACCAAAAATAACTTAGTTGGTTAATTAAAAAATTGCCTGCTAGCAGACTGGTTTATAAATGAGAGACCTAAAACTGGGCTGCTAAGTTCACACAGATGATAGCACTTAGAGTGAGTAGCAACACAACAAACACTGTGCAGGCTGTTGGATTTTATCTGTATTAAGATGGAAACTCTAATTTCCATTCTAAACATCCCATTCCAGCTTCTCCACCCTTCCAGGTTGGACTCCATGCTGTCCTTTCCCTGAAAAAATAGGTAATCCTGGATATATTCTTTCTGCCCTAGATATAGCAACCCCTGCACCCAGAGTTGGGTCATCGGTGTCCGCACCAGCGATGCTGGAGCTGCTGGATGGTTGGGCTCTGCCTCAGGGTTGCTATGCCCTCAGGTACTGTTTTTAGAACTGAAGCCCCAAGCTGATCTCCAATCCACTTGGCTGGGGCTCAAACACCTGTTCAGCCTGAAGATACGAGTCCTACACGTTGACGACATCCTGTTACTGAGGCAGCCTGCCTGGACCCTGACCCTGCGTGACTGACTCCCCCGAAGGACACTCCGCTGTCATCTTTGGGACCCAGGTCACATCCCTGCAGATTTATTTCCAGGCTGGCAAGAGTTGTGGTCACTTGCCCCAGTTTCTTAGCACCTAAATACAAGCCCTGCCCAATCGTGACCGCCTCACTTTCTTTTACTAAGAGTCTCTGAATTCACAGCCTGGGCTGTCCAAGGCATGGGGGCGGGGGGCATCTCAGAAATCTAAACTCTGCAGTCTGGAAATGAGGAACTGTGGCTCTGGGAGGGAAGCACATTCCTCTTTGTCACACCCAGAGCAAGTAACAGATGTGAGACAAAATCTCAGGGACCGAGCGACAAGTGGCTTGGAATATCGTTAGAATGCCAGAGCTGGGGCCTTCCTTCCTTTGGCTGTCCTTTCACGATCTCCAGAGAAATTTCTTTCTGGGACCACACATTTAGCACATTTATAAAAGTAGTCAAGTTCTTCTATTTAAAAAAAAAATCCATCTCCTCTTCCTGCATCCAGGAATGGCCAGGGTATTACGGTCTTTTGGTAGCTTCTGATGGCTGCAACACAGAATGTGAAAATAAAAATCACTGGAAAACTTGTACAAGAAAACAGTGAGCATTTCTCTTTCTCTCTGTTTTCTGTGACCCGGAAAAGAGAAGGTTTAGGACCAGAGTCCATATAGTTATCAGTTTACCACATCTTTTGGCTCTTTGACAGAACCTACTCATTGACTCAATGAGCTATTTGGATTATTCATCAGAGTCCTTACAACCGTACCCACAATGATGCGAAGTCAGCTGGGCGAACACATGCAGAAACTGACCAGGCATGTGTGCACTCAGTGGAATTTAGCACCTTTTAAATATTATTGTTGTGTGGGGGCAGGGCATCATTCCTTATTCTGGAGTCTCTACCTGGCCATTTCCATGCATGACCAAATTCTGAATTGAGGAATTACTTAGTACAGAGTTGAGGTCATGTTGAATTCCATCCCCTTCATCCTCAATTTATTGACATGTAGTTTCTGATAGAGCAGATAAAGCCTATAGACCACTTCTAAAAATTAGCAAACAAACAATTCTGTCTTGCTTTATACACACACACAAATGTAACCACTAACCTAGGCCAGTAATATACAAGTGCTCTGCACACTGTAAAAGCACTTAAATCATCTTTTGAATACACACTGCATATCTTTTACCCCTAATGGAGCCTGGGCATTTGCATGCCCCATCTCAGAAGTTCAGTCTCCATCACATGGAGGCAAAGGTAGTGCCAGAGGGCTTAAAATCTAGAAAATAATGAACCTTTATCAGAAAAGACTTTCTGTAAACAATAAAACACAATGATGGATACATGAAAACTATTAAAAAAATGCTAGTCATGCTTTCAGATATGACTTCTAGAGCAGTCATTTCTTGCTGCGCTGGCTGATTTGGGGAAGTATTTTGAGTTCTTTCACTGTGTTCAGAATGAGGTAAAGTATTTCCCTGCGTTTTTCTGCATACTACCAAGACCAGTTTCTAAGGTTCTGAGGAGACTGAGAGGGATGGTTGATTAGAATGAACAGCAAGTAGCCATGCTCACTTGTGAGAGGAGAGAGGCTCTCATGGACCCTCCCCCAAATTCTTCATCGTCTCCCGAAAATCCAATCTCAAAGTATAAAACTGAAGTGAGGAGGAGGAGAGGCCCCTTGCCAAACCATGTATAAGATGGAATTTTCTTATTAAGCATAGCTTCCATGCCTAGGCAATTAATACAGGCTGTGACGCTCTCCTGCACTAGGTAGGAAGCCCAAGCCCATGGATGAGAACATAGATTTACAGAACAACACGGATATTTACCAATGACAACATCGAACAGAGATCTACACAATGAAGAAGGGGAAGGAGAGTAGCTCCCCAAAGAAGCACTCTGCTGGGGTGGGGGACCAGGCCAGAACTACTAGCCCTGTGGTGTCTTATTCATTTCCCTGCAAGAAATAAAGAGGAGCAGAAAATGCAACCAATGGGAGAATCCGCAAACCTCAACCAGATAGACAAGTGTGGGAAGGAAGGAGGTTAGAGTGACAGCACTGGGAAAGAAAGTCCAATCTTCAATTTGGAATTAGGCAAAATTCCTGCCTCTTCAAAGTGGAAGGTTGTCTTCAAGAAAGATGAGACCCTGGAAAGTCAGGAGCCACAAAAAGATTGCTCCAGAATGTGTAAGAAATCTGCCAGCCCAGCTTCCCCCGCCCTCCCCCCGCCCCAGTTCAGCCAGGTCTATGATCCAGGCTATGCATACGTTTTTTGTTTTTTATGTTTTCCTCTATATATGTTTGTCTTTACGGCTAAGCTAAGATAAAGGGAGGAAAGTCTTTCTGCCACAGGACTTCATGGGCATCCCAGCAGAGCATTCATGGTAATGACCTCGTTCACTCATCAAAGATGCTCTGCAGGCCAGGCCTTTCTGGGCCTCAGCAGCTCTCTGATCCCACAGCCAGCTCGGCCTCTAATTGCAAACACCCTGCCCCCAGGAAATGTCAGGTTCTGTGAAGACACTTAGTCTTTGCTGGTGTCTGTAAAATGCAACTTCAAGGGGACTTTTTAACATCAGAAGCAAAAATGTGAGAGTCAAAGAGACAGGTCCCCTGTGCCCTATAGAGGATCACAGTCAAGATAAGAAGTGGAAGGCGATTGTTCTGGGGTGGCAAACATTATTTGAAGGCAGCAGAACAGACACAAGGTAATTACTGCTCAGATTTCAGTGTGAGTACGGAGGACCTAGTTGTTAGAAACAGGAAGGGGGCAAACAGAGTTAGGAGGAGGCTGGCACAGTCAGGAAGAGAGGCTGGCTGTTCTGAGGACAGAGAGCAATCACTGTCCACTAGAAAGAATATCAGGAGGGTGAAAAGAGATGTGAAATGGCTGTAAAACACCCCTGCCAAGTTAGAGACTTTGCAAACTAAGTAGATATAGGCTTCCATCTGCCCCTCCCTTGGATCTGAAGAGACACATATATGTACATGTATGTAAGCACATGTATGTACTTTAGCAGTGTGTCTGGGTGACACTGTGTATGTGCAGTAAGATAAAAGAGACAAGAAAACATGGGGAAACTAAGCACCAGAAAAAGACATAAAATGCTAATGACTGTCTGATATTCATTGTGTAACACTGGGAGAGGTAGGAAAAACATGAGAAGTTGTCAGGGGCTTGGGACAGGAAGAAGGCCTTTACCCTAAAATGGGGCTGGAGAGATGGCTCAGCAGTTAGGGGAGTTTCCTGCTCTCCTACCCAGGGCCTGAGTTAGGCTCCCCGGTGACTTACCACCACCTGTAACTCCAGTTCCAGGAGATCCCAGACCCTCTTCTGGCCTCTGTGGGCACTGTGCAAATGTTCACATCCAGGTGCGTGCACACGAGCGCGCGCACAAACACACACACACAAATAAATAAATCGTGAAATAAATCTTTAAAAAGCACACAGAGTGTGCAACATACTGGGCGAGGGCTGCGGAATCTATGTGTTTTAGTTAACGGAACTCACCAACATGGGATCATCAGACGTACACGCTGGTAACCAGTGCGCCCAAGTACCAAAAGAACTTTAAGGCAGAGAGAAGTGTGCATGGCTGGCGGAAGGAGAAATGGAGAAGTGTCTGTACTTCCCATTCAACTTTCCTACCAACCTAGAACTTCTGCAAAGTGCGTCTATATTTTTAGGAAAACAAGAAGGAAAGATGTCCATAGTAACGTGGGATTAAGGGCTTAAAACGTCCTCTTTTCCCGGAAAAATAAAACTGGTGAGTTTTATCATCTGAGAGCAATTAGGTAATGTGGCCCGGGGCGCAAAACTTTGGAAGTATCTGAAACTCAACTTCAGTACAACCTCTTTTTACTCACATTGCAAGGAACAGCACAAGACCTCCTTTACCCCCAGGGAAAGTGGTGAGGCGCGCTTCCTCTGTGGAACTTCAGCGGGGTTTCCCGCCCTGTCTGAGGAGGGGCTGCTTTCACGTCGTGGTGATTGTTCTACGCAGTCCACTGGTTTCCTACCGATGTATTGCAGAAATAACACTTAAATGTGCCACTAGAAAAAGAAAATGATAATGCACTTGGATATCAGATTCTTGTGTAATTGTGTGAACATCTGTTCTCACGAGTAGCACGGTTCTTGAAGAGAACAAATGCTTGCAAGAGTCTGTACTGAGCAAAGAAAAGCAGCTAAGTATTTGCCAGGATGCTTCTCGAAAAACAAGGGCACCATCTCTTGTCCAAACAGTCAGCTCTACAACAACCTCACCGTCTTCCAGCGCTTTTTCCTCTCAGCCATGAGAGAGCAGGCCAAAACACATACGTAACAGCCATTTTCTTACCTGAAACGCGGTAGCTCCCTAGCCTGGCAGGGTGGCTTGGGCATAACTTGTCATGTCATTTGTAGCGAACTGGCCCCTGTTTGCTTCAGTTCTGGAGACTCTAGTGGAAATCCTGACTGAGTTGTTTATGGTAAGCGGAAGGCCGGTACTAACCCCAAGAAACTGCACCCTGGCCCACCACACTGGCGTGAGCAGCCAACCTCGGCTAACATCGCTGAACCAAGAGCACAGAACTAATTAAAGTGGGAGCAGGGTAGTGAGGAAGATCTTGGGCATGGTAGAGAAAGTTAAGGCTTTCCAGATGGAAGAAAAGACACTGGACAGCGTTTGAAAACCTGGGCTGGCATAGAATGTTCAGGAACTCTCAAGGCACCTCTTTCATAGTCAGAGAAAAGCCCAAGTCCTCTCTCAGGAAAAGGGATGATGATGATTACTGAAGAAAGCTTCTTGAGAGATGACTCGGAGGTTGAGAACACTGGCTGCCTTTCTACAGGTCCTGGGTTTGAGTCCCCTGGTGGCTCACAACGACCTCTAACTCCAGTTCCAGGGCTCGAACCCCCTCATCAAGTCTCCTCAGGCAACAGGCAAATGAGTAGTGCACAGACTTATGTGCAAGTAAAGCACTGAACATATTTTTTTTAAAGCTTCCATAGTGTCTTTCCCTAAGGGCCCAGCATGAGATGGGCTCTTCTTGCCACAAACTGGACTATTCCGAATATACTTTGCTTCTAAGCACTCAGCAGAGGCAGAGACAAGGGGGTATCTATGAGGAAAGAGAAGTCCAATAGCCTGGGTTTTAACCTTCACTTCCCAGTGGTGTAGGATTCTTTCTCATTGTACAGACAGGGAGACTGAGGTTCAGAGAGGACTAATGACCTCAGGTGGCAAAACAGATAGTATAACTGAGTCTCGACCTGAAATCCCTTGACAGTAAGAGCTACCCTTTTTGCCTTCGTAAACCACTGTTTTCACACACGGGTGTATAGGCAATGTGGTTACGGAGAGGAGAGAGGGAGGTAGAAGAGAAGTGGCAGGTTTCAATCGTGTGTTTTTTGCATCGACGTAAAAATTAAAATGGAGCTGCTTAATAAGAAGCAGCCTTTACAGGTGTTTGTTGGTGCCACCTTCTACGTTCCGAAGTGACTCTGCAGTGACTACTGTTCTCAACTCACATCTTCCCTTATCACACGCCCACTAACTTCCATGCAGTTGACAGTGCTCCTCTGGAATTGTGACACAAGCAGAGTCACATGATCTTCTGGAGCTACCGACATGACAACAGAAGTGCTACCTGCCCTGTCTGTGACTCTGAGAGGCTAAAGGCTTTTGCTTCTCTCTGGATCTCTTCTTGGCCCCAAGAGCAGAAGGACACATGGCATGGCCACATGCTGGCTTGTAGGCTAAGAAAAGCCTGTGGAGCTGAGCCATAGCAGGTAACGTGGCGCTTAAGAAATGAAAGTCAGTGGTAAGTCAGTGTGGTCTAGGGGGGTGTTGGTGACTGAAGCCACGCTGACTGATACAACTGATACCTTCAAAATGAGGCACTGAAGCTAGAGCACCTAGAAAGCTTTCCCCAGTGCATGTAGCTTGTCAGTGGTTAAGATCCAAACGAGATGGTCCCCTTCTATTTGTCTTTTATGCCTGTGCCCTTTTATTAAATGACAGCTCCAAACCCTCCTTAGATTGTTGAACACAGATGATGAGAGGTCACTTTCCAAGCACGAAGTCCATCCTCCAGCTTAAGGCATGAGTGCACTGCCTTAGTGAGTTACAAATGATAACTCTCTGGCTCTACAACCTGCTCTGAGCCACCATCATTAGTTGCGTCTTTAGCATCTTGCACCGGTCTCCTTGTTACCAATACACACTCATGCAAATGCAAATGCGCATTTCACCCTTCTGTTTGGGGGTGCATCCACACACGATTAGGACACTGCATGGCCTATAGCTTTTTGGTGGCCTCTTACGATGCTCAAATACAAAGTCTAACTGACCTGACTCTCGCCAGCCTCTCCTAACTCCTCACAGGGTGTCCTTCTCCTCCTGGCTCATCAGGTACCTGATATAATGATATCCTTTTCATCAGTAAATGAGTCAAGTCCCCCCCCACACACACACACAAGTCACAGCTATTCCAAGTGGGATTCTTTTTTTTTTTTTTTTAAATACTCCCGTCTGGTTTCAACTCAAAAGACTGGAGGTTTGCAGTCTATCATGCTTCCTGGATATATTAGTGTATTTCAGAAACACTAAGTATCCATGATATGAAGTCCTTTCAGTGGGAAGCATGTGTTTCCTGAGGAGATACAGCAAGAAAAGCATGCTAGGCAAAGGCAACAGCACGAGCAAGGCTCAAGGAGACGAGACTACAAAAATCTCGGCGTGGGCAGTTCTAGTGATGAAATATATGGTCTTGCATGCTAGGGGGTCTGGCTTCAGTTCCTACATTTAAATAACACAGAAATGGGGGAAGAGTGCATGCAGAAGAGAAAGAAATCTGTTAGTTTAAAAAAAATAGTCATTTTGGGGTATATTTATTTTGATGTTATATTTCTTTATTCAAGCTGAAAAGAGAGATCATTTCTGAGCTCCCATTTTCTTTCAGATTCTTTTGATAGTACGGTACTCAAACATAGTTATACAAACCATTCAGAAAGTTCAAATTATGAGGGAAAAGAACCCTCATAATCCCACCAACCAAATAGTCATGTTTTCACATCCCTATGTTCTTTCAAGGCTCTATCTTGACTAGCCCATCCATTCCTCAGAATACCGAACAAGTGACAACGAGACCTGACAACATTTTAACCAGGGCAGAGCACTACAGAGGACCCTGAAGGAAATGGCATGGGATGTTTGTCCCTGGAGAACTTGAGCTTGACATTGATTAGGTATGTAAAAGAAGACTGCCCACTGCCCACTCCAGATGCAGTATGTTTCTAGAATGTGGGAGAATGTGCTTTCAGTTTGCAAAACGTTACAACTTAGGCCCTCACCACTAAGGACAGGGTCCTCCTAGCCTGCTGGGAATGGGCCTGAGTTTACATGCAAGGAGGATCTTCAGGCAGCTCACAGCTATCTGAATGGTGTATAGCTTGTATGGGTATGCACATGCATTTTTCTGGAAAGCGTGAGGGTCCATTCCTCATCACAGAGTTGGATGTGATTGAGGTGTTGGGTTTTGGCAAGTGCTTACTGTTTATTTGTAAGATTATGTTGGAGCAAAATGTTTCCGGGGCTTGGCTGATAAAGACTGTGCTTTGCAGGGGCAAAGCAGGGTCACTTGCCACCATGCCCATCACCAAAGCCACTGAACAGACCATCTTCACTCTCTAAGAACAGATTACAGCCTTCAAGTAGGTCTCTTTCATCCACACTTTCTCTACTTAAATGTATTTTTTCAAGTGTGTGTGTATGTATGTGTTCTTACATTTGTGTGTGAATGTGTACATTCATACACTATGACACATTCAGAGAATAATCAGAAGGTCAATCCTTGCCTTCTACCTTTTCCAAGACAAGATCTCTTAGTGCTTTGCTATTGTGTATGGCTAGCTGACTCATAAGCTTCCAGGGTTTGCCAGTCTCTACTGCCCATCTGCCCTTGGGAGCACTGGGATTGAAGATGCCTTCTCTGTGTATCTGGATTTTTAAATGGATTGTGTAGATTTGAATTCAGGTCCTCATGTTTGTGCAGTAAGCACAGTTACCCTGTAAGCCACACCCCATGGCTCAGTCTCAGTTTCACAGAACATCTTAAGCGAGTCTCTTTAAGTTATGAATTACATTTCACCACTACACTGAAAGTTCTCCAGTGGTTTCTTTTTTGATTTGATTTTTGTTTTTGAGATAGGGACTTGCTACATAGCCCAGGCTAGCCTTGATTTTACAATCTTCCAGCCCCCTCCTCCAGAATGCTGTGACTACAGGTATACATCATCCAGCTGAGTTCTCATACCGCCTTCAGCATCTCTATGCTGTCCTGTGAGACCCAAGAAGCCCTTTATAACCTATTTTCTTTGCACTTTGCACATTCCTCCTCCTTGTTCATTTGTGTATCAGCTGCACTGGCTCCTGCCCCATTCATTCACTTCTTTCCCAGCTCCTTCCGACCCCCAGGTGTTCCAGCTCACAGAATGCTCTTCCTAACTCTAAACATCATTAGCTTTTTACTGTCACTCAGTTAGGTCTCAGCTTCTGTGTAGCAGCCCTGGTGTCTGGAAAATAACATTATGCAGCAGTTCTCTGCAGCTTCTGACTCTTACAGTTTTTCTGCCTCATCTTCCATTATGATCCCTGAGCCTTGGGAAGACAGGGTGTGATACAGATGCCATTGTGGTGGCTCACAGTGGTACAGCCGGGTAGAGCTTCTGATAACTTTGCTCCCTCTGCAGCCTAGATAGCATCTTCTGACAATATGAGAGGTAGCCCCTCAGGAAGGAGGCTTCCAGGTCTGTGCCAGTTTGACTTCTCCAAGTCCTAGGAAAGAAATTCTTAAGCTCCTGTCTCTAGATGCATAGCCATGGGCAGTCAATGAGAAAAGGAGAATCCTTTTCTTTGGGGATGAGCCCCCTAATAGGTTGCCTATTCTTAACTGGCTACCCTGAAACACAAGTGCATAAAAACAACACTAGCTGGACTCAATGTAACCACAAAAAAAAAAAAAAAAAAAAAAAAAGAGGTCATGAATCCCAGGGGTGTGGGGAAAGTTGAAGGAGGAGATGGAGGGGTAGAAGTGAACTATGTATGAATTGTAAAAAAAGAAAATGAAAATGTAAAAAGAACATACGGTGGGGCTAGGGAGATGGTTTAGTGGTTAGAGCACCTGCTGCTCTTTCAGAGGACCCAAGTTGTATTCCCAGCACCCACATGGTAGCTCACAATCACCTGTCACTCCAGTTTCAGGCTATCCAACACCCTCTCTGGCCTCTACAGGTACAACACATATATGGCACACAAATGTGCACACATGTCGAACACTCAGATACATAAAATTAAAAAATGAAAATTATTTAAAAAAATATGTGAAGTTTAGAGGAGAAAGCAGTTAGAGTGTGGAGAGGAGGAATCTCAGGGTGGATTTAATCAAAACACATTTTACACCTGTATGAAATTCTCAGACAACAGAAAAGAATTCCTTCCGGGCTAGAATTTTGGGGTGCAGGCACTGAATTTCTTATTCACCTTCCAACCTCTGTCACAATATCTGTCACATGGTAAGTGTAATCATCTGATGGATAGAATAATAGATGAACAATGTGCCAAAAAAGGAAAAGAAATAAAAATAAAAAGTGAAGGGAGAAATGAAGAAGTAAAAAGGGAACAAAGGGCTTTATAAGCAATCTTTATGCCGTGACTCCATGCAAAGAACTAAGGTCCCCAAGGTCCCCACACACAGGTGTATCAGTCCATGTGCTGTGCTGGGAGGGCACCGGGGCCATGGAGACGTGAGTCTGAAGAACTGAGGAGCATTACTAAGAGCAATTGTAGGCTAATCATTAGGACATGTGTCTGTAGTCCTCAAGGGCTTCCTGATTGGACTCTTAGTCCAAGGCAAGCTCTGTGAGGGAGGCAGGGGGAGGGAAGGATTCCAGGCAGGGAATAGCACAGTATTGATATATTGATAAGGCCTTCAGAGGCATTTTCTTGATCACCCTGAATTGGTTTAAAATACCAAGACTCTCAGAGTTGGTAAGAGATAGTAATGTTTGGTATTCAACTAGTGGTCACCACAAATGGCATGGGGTTGGGAAGGACAGGAAGCCACATTTTCTTCTTTGTTAGACTCTCTGATAAACCCTCCTTCCACCCTACAGAGACCTGGAGGATCTTCTCTTCCTTGCCTCCAGTCCTTTTGGTGCCTGAGTCAAATCTCGACATCCCTTGCCTATCACTTCTGTTTTTACCAGCAAAATGGAAGGGCTTGCTTATACCTAGCTCCTGACTACTTATCTGCCTTTAGTTTGGCACACTGGCGCATTTGGCTCTCCTTTTTTTTATTAATTTTTATTTTTTAATATTAATCACAGGTTATTTATTTTGTATCCCAGCTATAGCCCCCTCCCTCATTTCCTCCCAATCCCATCCTCCCTCCCTCATCTCCTCCTTGTCCCTTTCCAAGACCTCTGCTAGGGGAGGTCCTCCTCCCCTTCCATCTGACCCTAGCTTATCAGGTATCTTCAGGACCGTTGGCTCTCCTTCTTAAGACACACGTTTGGAAGGCCCCCTTCACCCAGACTCTGCTCTGAGAGATCACAGTGTCTCACGCCACCAGCCTGAACTTCTGCTGAACCCAGATGGGAAGAACTTGACGACCCTTACGTACCTGTTAACAGTACTTTCTTAGTGCTTTGCTGGGTAAAGCCATGAACTCTCAACTCATCTTCGTACTTACAAGCGCCAGTACTTCCACTGAGGAATATCTATGACCAAAATGACCTCTCTCTGAAGCTCAATTTCCACAGCTATTAACTGGTGTCAAATAATCCTTTGCTCAGGCAACTGTGATGAAGAGAAACTGAGATGATGATGTTGATCCATGTTCCACTCAACCTCGTGAAGTCTCCAGGAAGCTCATCCTCAGTACCAGCTTATGTAATCCTCCTCATTGTTCTAGGAGATTCTTTGCTCTCTTAATCAAACAAACTTACAGCTCACTTACAGAAAGCAGACTCTTCTCCATCTGTAAAACCCATGCATGTACTGAAACAGCTGCATCTACTCTATTAAGTGGTGTGATAATTTGTTACACAGCCATAGCTGACTAGAGCATTTCCTAAGCCTCAGTTTGTTTGTCTGTAAAATAGTATTATTAATAGTGCATGTCCCATATAGTGTTATGAGGAATAAATTGTCACTCTGCACTTGGCACACGGCACACTCTCAATGCTGTTGATTCTTATTATAATCCATGTGTGCTAGCAGTAATAATAAGTAGAAGGATGGAAAGCCCCTTGGTTAATTGTTTTTGCAAACTGTCTTTTCTAATTAAATGAATAACATATATTTGTGAAGAATCTGATTCCAGCTTTTCACTGAAAGTAAATTGTCTACCAAGGCTCCGGACAGATTTTTATTTTGTGATAGGAGGAGGAGGAAGTAGCATCAGTCTGTGAGTGTGTGTGTGTGTGTGTGTGTGTGTGTGTGTGACTTCCTGTTTGTTTTACATGCTCACCGCACATAAGCAGTTGATAGAGAATAAAAGCTTACAAGGAGCCAAGGGACCATGTGTGTATACACATGTACACACTCTCAATGTGTGCGCTGTGCGGAGAACCCAAAGGGTAACTCTCACTCCCATTAGTTGCTTTTGTTCTTTCTTTTCCAAGCCTAAATGCTTTCATTTTTTCATCCACAGATCAATATGGCTGGCAGGTAAATGCCCACCACTTCAGAGCAGTGAGATCCCCACTGGTCAGAGGACCCCTGCCCCCTCCTGGGCTTCCTCAAGTCCAGCCATGCTGAGCAGGTGTCTGAGAAGTGGGCCAGGCCACACTTGAGCATCCAGCCATCGGCGTACAAAATCAGATCTGATCGGGCCTGCAGAAGATAAATGAGCTGGAGTCCCCCCAGCCCCAGATTCGGTCATCTCTTTATGAGCTCTGAAGGGCCTATTAGCAGCCCTGATGAGTGCTAGGGGAGATGAAGTCTGCCTCGAACAACGTTAGCCGGCAGAATCAAATCACTTCCAATCCCCCTAGGGGGAAAGAGACGGGCTGGCTTTCAGACACAGCATCTTCACATCCCCATTGCCCATACGGTTTATATGAACTCTCAGTTGGAGGGGGAAAAAAGTGGCAAGCACTTTTTTTTTTTTTCCTGGTAGAATCGACTAAGAATTTCCTCATATATCTAATAGCTTCTCCTCGGGCAATTTGGTGTCCCTGCTTAGACAGGTGTGTCTCATTTTCCCTACTTAGGCTCAGCTTAGAAGGAGACTGTCAGCACCCGGGGAGGATAGCTGAAGCCAGAAACGTCGTCACCCTCTCCAGGTCCGGGGCCCTCTCAGCTACAAGCTGCACACCCTTGAGGGCACTGAACAAAAAGCTTGTTCAAAGAGTCACAGGGCCAGGGATTTGAAGTTCAGCTCTTGGGAGTGGGGGAGTTAGGGATCTTTGCTCAATGGCAGAGAGCTTACCCTGAATGTACAGACTCCCTGAGCCCAACTCCCGGCACCAAAACCAAAACCAAAGCTCAGCTCTTCGCAGCTGGGTGACTGTGAGCAGTTAAGCCTGTGGAGTCTTGGTTGAGTCCTACCCCCGGGACACCGGGTTCCTTCCTGATGCACAGAGGATTTTAATGGAATCACATGCATCAGTCTCATGAGCTGTTCATATACCAGGCTCCCGAGGTGTTCACTGCAGCTCCCATCCCTGCCTGTCTCTCAGTACCTTCCTCAAGCAGGTAGCTGCTCTGTGCCTAAGATAAAGGTCTCAGGAAGATGCAGACACCGACCCCAATCTTAAAAGGGGGCAAAAGGAAAATGAGCTTAGGGAAGGGCTTGGAGAGAAGGAACCCCTTACTCAATTCAACATCACTCGTCATAGGAATGAGATGAAGAAGACAAGTATGTATCTCAACTCAGCAGCTGTGTGACCTTTGCCTGATCCTGTGTGACCTTTGCTGCTTTAAGGAGGATATGCTGTGTCTGAAAGAGTGCCTGGCATCTTGTCCACAGACTCAAGCTGTCTGTTACCTTTTCCTTATGTCCTGTCCCACAATACAAAAGTGTTTCTTATCGCCTCATTTTCTGTCTTCCTCTTCACACTCTAGCTATTTATTCCTTCGAGCTCTGGCTTTGCTCTTCCCCCATGATGGAGATTCCTTGGACCTGGCAGTCTCTCTGCTCAGTAATCCCTTCAGCCTCAAGATTTTTAGACGGCAACTGGCTAGCACCCTCCTCTTGCAGTGTGTCACAGTGGCTTATCTATTGATGCCTCTCTGTGATGGAGAGAACCCTGAAGCCAGGGCCATTTGCCCTTTAGATACATTGAAAGATCGCTGAATGAACCAATCAAGGGAGTTGCCTTCTTTGGGTTTCCTTTCAAGTGCACCAACAAGAAATAAAAACCAAAATCAACATGCAAGTAAGCAATAAGATAATACCCACAATGTGACCTTCTAAGAATACACACCAATTGGCTGGGATTAGAGAAGATGATTGGAGTTGCTTTAAGTGAGACAAGCTTTATGTAAGTCAAATGTTTAGGTTAAGGGTCAGCTTTCAAATCAGGCTCTATTCAAAGGGGCCAACTCCCAATGCACACACTCAAAAAAAGGATATGAGGTCTGAAGAAGAATCACCTTTGATAAAAGCCAAGGACAGAGAGTTTCTTCAGGCAGAGGGATAAAGCACACAAAGGTCCTGAGGCAGGTGACAACATAGAGGGTCTTGGAGCTGAAATGTGTTTAATGTCCCTGGAGTGAATAGTAGGGAGAATTATGTATAGTGAATATGAAAAGGGAGACAAGGACACAGTAATATCTCAGGGCTCAGAAATGCAAGTGTTTATATTGAAGGATGGTCCGCAAGCCAGGTCCAACTTATTTTGAGAGCTACCAGAATATTTTCTTAGAACACAGGTACAGCCATTGATATGCATAAAATATATATTTGTTCTATATTTGCTGTCAAGTAAATTGCAAGAATGGTTAATTGTTTCTCATAGCTTCTAGACTAAAAGTGAAAATAGATATAGACAAGGCTATAGGTATCGAGATAGATTAATAATTTCGCCCTTTGCCCAAAAGGGTGCTGGCCCCTGGTTTAGAGCATGCAATCAGAAGTCAGTTGGAAGAGTTTTTAAGCAAGGAAAAAACATCATTTGATTAGACACACGGAAACTTGCCTGACACACATCAGATCCTCACGAGTGTTTGTCGAATGAATCAGTAGATATTTAGAAGAATACCACTTCATTATCCACCACCATATCCTATTATCCCCTCTGTTAGCACAAATAATCAGGAGGTGATGGTGGTTATGAAACTGAGGGGAGCCTCCCATCCATCCAGGCAGACTGCATTTTTCACAGCACTAACAGCTGACAGATACTTAGAAAATTGAATGTTTTATGCAGCTTCGGATTGGAAATAGCAGTGTGGTTTTCACCACAGGGAACCCTCTTAATGTAAATCCAACCCAATTACACACACGCAGGCAGCCACTGAATTTACAGCAAGACTGAGTTTTGCCCAGCAGCCAATGAAGCACAGCTCTGGAAAGAGTTAAGGGTGATCTTCTGGGGAGGGTGTAGGAGCTACAGGAGGCACCCCTGCCCTGGTGGGGGGCACCCTGTGACTCATGAGTGGAGGGTGCTCAGTGACCTACAGAGCTTGAAAGAAAGGGGATGAAGTGGCTATGCAAATACACAGCAGGCTGCCTTCTGCTATTGCAAAATCATGAATAGGGGAAATTGCTGGAAAACCAAAAGTAACTTTTTCCTCTGGCTAGTTGCAGAGAACCAAAGCCTTGAAGAGTGGAGCTCCTTCCAAAATCAATTGCAAGGAGCCTTGTGAGGTCCAGGCATGGTTGGCTGTGCAGATTGGTAGGCAGAGAGAATGGACCCAAGGAGTGGTGTGGTCAGAGTCACACATCACAATTGCTCCACAGTTGCTTGTACCAGTGTCTGTCCATTGGACTGACTGCAGGTTCCTCAACAAATGCCGTCCTCCTGAAGGTATACCCTTGCTTGTTACCGGAAGACCCCTTGCTCAGATGTGAAATAGCAAAGATGTGGTTTTTATTTTCTCAATTTTTATTTATTCTTCACTCATACAATACATCCCAACCACAGTTTCTCCTCCCTTCACTCCTTTCTAAGTTCCCTCCACCTCTCTTCTCCCCCAGATCCACAGCACCCATCTCCTGAAGATAAGAGCAGGCTTCCCAGGGACATCAGCTGAACAACACACAACAACATACAAGACCAGGCACAAAGCCTCACATCAAGGCTGGGTGAGCCAACGCAGTAGGAAGAAAAGGGTCTCAAGAGTAAGAGGACCAGCATTACGCTTTCCTTGTCTTCTCTTCACTTCTGATGGGCCCCACTAGTCCTTGGTAGTTCTTCAGTCATTGCTGCAGCACTCCGGTCCCTATTTTCAGTCACAAGACCCTCCCTCATAGGGATAACACTGGGTTAGAGAATTCACCCTTACTTAGCTTGACTTTCTCCAGACTTGATTACACCAGTGAAAATCCTGCTTCCCAAGAAGGATTTCTAGGTGCTGGATATTTGAACTTGAAAATACCTTTTGGGGATAAAGAACCTCTCTACAGATCTGTAGATTGAAGTCTCCTGGCTGGGTTCTATGGAAGACAGAATCCATGGCAGGGACTTGGCATAGTTTCCACAGACTAGAGAAGGCGTATGAAGAAAGCAGTCATATTCCTTCTGTGGGAGAGTGCTGGGCATGGGTAATTGCACGTGTTTGCTCATAATTAGAGCAGATCACAGAAGCCGACCTAACGCTGGTTTTAGGCACTTCACTCTCTTTAATCCCAGAGGGAGGACCTTCTATGCCCCCTTGCCAAGCACCTCCCTAAGATAAATATTTCCTTCTCCACCTCTTTACTACTTTACTTTGGGTCTCTGGCATTCAGACTCTGCCCTTTAATCTCCCTTCCTTCTTAGACTATCCAAATCTCACCATGTCAAAAGCCATTTCTCTTTTCTCTCAGTCTCCCTTCATAACCTATGAAAGAGCATAGCTGATGCTCAAAATCTTAAGTCCAAAATAGTTCTTCATGAAGCAAGAGTGCTCTGTCAGCAATGTTAATAAGATCTGGCTAAATCATGTTCCTAGAGGGAAGATACTTCTTCCCTTTTATAAAAGTCCTCCTTTTGCTCAAGAAACATCTGATCAACAATTTCTAATGTAGCAAATAGAGGATCACAGCCATAGGAGCAGGAGTTCCTCTCCCTCTGCGAACCTTTGACAAGCAGTGAGATCAGCACCTAAGTTCTGAAATGTACGGGCTGGTAGTTCCCTGAAAGTTCTGTAACTTAATTTTAAATGGAAACTTTCGCTCAAACCTAAGAGATGGGGAAGAGGAAAAGACACCTGCATCAGCATGTCTCATATTACAATGTGCATACAGATCACCTGGGCACCTTATTAAAATGCAGATTCCTATTCCAAATGTCCTGGCTGGTGTCTGAGAGTCTGCATCGCTAGCAAGGTCTTTGCAGATAACCATGATGTTGGTTTTCTTGGGTATCACAAATTTACAGGAGCCACCCATCGATTTTTACAGTGGCCTACCTAGGATTCTGCATGTTTGTCCCAGCCAGGAGGAAGCCATCTCTCATGTGCACCCTCTCACTACAGAAAACTACACCGTAAGTGAAAATACACCCTGGGATCCCCATGACATTCAATAAGGTGACCTTCATTTTGAAGCACAAGTAGGCATTTGTTAAGTCTGTCGATGTCTTCCTAAACTGGCATTCATTCCCATCAAGACCTTGCCCTGCATACATCTTTCTTAAAATCTAAGGTTTAGAAGAGGTATGTCTCTTCAGCTTCATAATGTGTCTTCTTTTGGCTCTCTAGAGGCCTCTGAGAACCCAGTCAACTTAGTGCTTGCTACAAGCCAACAAGAAAGCTGAATAAACAGAGGCACCTGGAAGATTTGTACTAAGCTCGAAAATTATTTCAGTGGAACTTATTGGCCTTCATGTTCCCAGCTGTGGTCCCTGTGGAGACTTAACATGGAGTCCAAGAAACATGCTTCCTCGATCTCCCCAACCAGGCTTGCTCATATTAAAACTGGGTGTTCCTCACCAAAGCTGAGACAGCCTCTGGGGCTCCTCACAGCGGGGGATGCCCAACGCCCGTTCTTTTTCCTGTTACCACATCGTGAAGGCAGAAAAGAAGAAAGGGAAAGATGGAATCCCTCAATTACTGGTCCTGGGGTCCCCTAAGAGCCACTGCCCACTCACTTCCTGTGTGAAGAAACTTCCTCTCATGGAGTCCACTCATGACAGTAAAAAGGGCGTGGCCATGGCTGAAGAGAAATGGTGAGTAACTTCCGAGCAAACCCTAGTGGTGCCAGAGTCAGAACCTTTATCTCAGCCTGTAAGTCTCCAACCTTTCAGGAACAGCAGTAGAAAGAAAATGAGCCCAGCTGCAAGTTGGGTGTGGCTGTGGTATCTGACATGGCCTGACCCTTCAGACGCTGCAGAGGTGTGGTTCAGAGATGAAAACTTGGTTCTGGAATGAGCACCCAGGGTCTAGTTCCTCACCCCTACCTTAGGATCTCAATTCTCATTTTTAATCAGCTCCAACTATCTAAGTTTCTGAGACAAGGTTCTTAGCCTTGCCCTCTTCGCCTGTAAACCGAGTAAAACTGTTGTAAAGGGAAAAGGAAGGAATGTGTTACACCATCCTAAGCCTTTGGCTCACTGTGAGTACTCAATAACTACTCTCTCCAATACAGCTTCCCTACTTCCCCCACCATATCTACTTTGTCCGCAATGTGGGTTTAGAGAAAAACTATTTAACACTACGGTTGTCCTTTCTTTCTATTTGTTTATTTATTTATTTTATTTTCCTTGGTGGCATAGCCAGGATTTCAAGATTTTTCTAATGGAATAGCCAGTGGAAATATATCTCTTGAGTTCTAGAATGAGTTAATTTTGGATAGGCAGATAAGGAAGTCTGATCTTAAGAATGAAATTAAACAGAAAGATTAGTGTGTTCCAGAATCTTGCTATGAAGAAAGATCAAGGTCCTAAAGTTCTCAATGATACAAAATACATGTGACTGACTGGGGGTATCTGACATGGCTACAAGGTGAACTCTCTCATTCTCTCTCAGAGAGACAGACAGAGAGAGAAAGAGAGAGGGGGGCCCTTCATTGTATTATACATCGTGTCAGAGGCACAGTACAGTTGGGTTAAACTCTCAGTTGTTGCTTATATGGGTAATGTGGCCTTTGACAGGTTACCTAGGATCCAGTTCTAAACCCTCTCACTTTTTTGAGTAGTGTTAATCTGATTGTTCTGTGAGAATAAATCATGCACCGTGGTCATTAATGGAGTAAAGACTGATGATATAAATCTGCCCTTCCACTCCTTCTACTGATTTTCCTCTCCATCCCCCTTCTTTTCTCTCCTCCCCCCCATTCTTTCTTCTTTTTTTTTTTTTTAAAAAAAAAAGCATCCTTCCCCTTGGTTTGCCTTCCCGTTCTTCCTGCTCTTATCTACTCGTTGGCCTATCTCCCTCCAATTGCAACTTGGATCAGAGTATTTTAGCCCTTTCTTCAAACAAAATGTATGTGTTGACCCCCCAGTTCTGAATCCACCAATTCAGGGTGTAACATCAGACTGAGAGCAAGCAGCACTTAAGTAATCCTGTGGACAATGTGAGCCCGGTGGAGGCAAACTCCTCAGTCTGTTAGCTATTCTAGAGAAAATTGAGCCTTTCAGTCACCCTCCCTGGGGCTCCTTCTGTGCCCCAGCCCTTGGTCACTGAACTAATGAATGAAATCATCATTGTGGGAATTGTAGAGTAACTAGTCCCATGAGGGGTAGACAGTGGGATTCTCAAAGGAGGCTGCAGATGAACTGGACATTAAAGCTTCTTATAGCACAGGAAGGAACTGGCCCGTGAACAGTATGCTTACCCCCTAGTATGAAAGCATGGAATCTCAGAGGCATATAATATCCTTCTCTCTGATGCTATCAGCTCCCCACAGAACACCTTCTGCTCCTGAGACAACTCTGTTCTTCATTATAACTACCACCTCATGGTCCACTTACACCTCTCACCTCTGATCATCTTCTCTAGCCTGAATCAACTTAGCCCAGGGTCCAGAATCTCTGCAACACATAATCTACTCACATAATCTACCCACATAATCTACCCAGCTTTTAAAAGTTAACCCAAATGAAGCGCCCGTATCAGGATCACTTAAAAAGGTATTAAAATTTTAGTAACTCTAGGCCCACCTGTGATTTACTGAATCAGAATGGGAAGAGAGGACTCAGGAAGAGCCTGCATTTCACAAGGTGTTCATGGACTCCGCTAAACACCAAGGAGCCCTCTTCTCATTTCATTGACATTGATACATAACAGCTTACCTCTCTTGGGAGTTTGCTGAGTACCCTTTATATACCAGGCACACTGCGAAAGATTTTCACATACATCATCTTTTCAAACGGTCATTAATCTGTACAGTGGTCTGAGCCAGGTCCAGACATTTTTAAGCTGAACTCTCTCAACAACTGCATCAGACAACTACAGTGCGTGTCAGAGAACGAATCCCTGCCTGGATGAGACATGGGACCAGTCAGTGTTGAGGATACACAGAACAGCAAGAAGCCTGTAGCACTGTCCCTGGGGTCAGAGTATCAACAGAAGATTGTCTTCTGTTCATATTGCTGGAGCAGAAGGAGACAGAGCCTGGAAGCATCAAAACATAGGGTCATCTATTTCCCCCAGTGGAGTCTTTAATCCACTAAGAGGACTGTAATCCTGCTGGCACACTTCCTTGTTAGTGCCTAACTACCCCATGAGCCATATGCCCCCTGTGCTCCTACTTTAGAAGCATCCTGCGGAAATCCTGATACATGGATGTTAAAGTGGCCTAGGACAGCAGAAGTGCTGAGCTGAGGCCTCTGGGGCACAACCAACAAGCAGAATTTCCTCTTCCCTACCCCACTAGGGGGCACAGCCTCCCTGCTGGGACTTCCTCCCAAATACACCTTCATCACCACGAAGGAAACACTGTTGGCCCTTTATATGGGAAGGGTCTGCTTGCTTCTATCTCAAGCCTGATTGAGCTACATTTTTAAGTATCCAGTGCTGGGTATGAAAAGCTGCCAGACTAAGGCAGGTTTGGCACACCTCCAGCCCTTTGTTAGAGAGAAGTACATAAGGCCCATCGGCTGAGCTAATACCTGGACATTATCAGATTCATGACAACACCTACATAGTGTTTCCTGAGCACTTACTATAGCCCAGGCCTTAGCCAAGCCCTTAGCACAGATTATCTCATTTCATCCATTTCTCATGCAGCTGCCTTTACGCAGAACTGATCATTTAACATCCTTATTTACTCTCTTCAGAGAGCTGCCACTGTACCTAGAAAAAGACCCAGATCCTACTGCACTCCAGCAAGTTGGACACTGATGATCACTTCCAGCTAATGGGGTACTTGTCAGGGCTAAGTGTGGTCTTGTGCTTGTTTTGAGTCTGTGGAACAAGTTTGTGTGCTGCCTCTGATATTGAGTGGCTGTCCCCACCTCTCCTTGGTTGTCATCCAGGCTGGAAAGCATGAAGGAGCCAATTATTATTCGCTGTGACTTCACACAAACCGCACAACAGCACAGACATCCATGCAGAACACTGCTCTTTTTTTGCTTTTTAAGCTTCTTTGTTGCTTTACTATCCCTTGGCAGAAACCCCTAGTGGATTCTCCTAATTAGCATAGTGCCCCATAAGAGCAATGTGACTAACTCCAAACAACCAAAGAGCCTCCTCCTCCTCTAAATTAAAGGGGCCCTGGCTTCTCTGGGACCCAAGGATACCTCTCCTAAAGGAAATGCAATCATGTTCACTCTCACTAACCCGGGAAATGCTCTCACTAGAGTGGCCATGTGAGGCAGCTAGACAAACCATAGTCCATCATAGCATTTAACAGCCGGGAAGACTGAGGCTCAGTGCATTAGACAGGTTTCTCAAGGTTAGCATGAGAGCAAGTTGTTCACTAGTGCAAACTGTTCTTGAATAAGAGGCTGCATCTGTGATGGAGAGGCTGCTGGAGGACCTGAGCCCTCCTTTTCAAAGAAGCAGCCATGTTGTCATTTTCATAAGCTCATTTCTGTCTCCGAGCTTTGGCTAACTCTGAGAGTAGGCCCAACTTTACCTCTGATACCTCCACTGCCTGATATGTTTTCTCGCTTTTTATTCAGTATCTTTAATTGTGAGTTAGTTGTCTGTAGTCTCTCAACCATGACCATGCCAAAGAGAAAGGTGATTCTAAGCATGGGACCAGGCAACCCCACAAGACAGGTACCATCCTGCACAGCCTGGTGGTGTCTCTCACCCCTTTGCCCAGTGCTCCAATTTTCCGCATCTTTCATGAGGGCTAGAGTTGAAGCCCCTTCCTGGCTTTTCTTCCTCCGGCCTCTACACTTTCAGTCCATTCTGGATAGGAGCACCCAAATATTCTGAAGCTCAGGACTCACACCCCCTACCCAGGGAGGACATAGTCTAAGCCCTTATTTTATGTTCATTCTGTCTCCTGCGATCCAGTGTCTCCATTCTTTTTCGGATCACCTGCATCTTATACTGTCCTCAAAAGTTTCTGGAAACCGAGATGACTGGGCCCTGTCCCAAGATAAGTGCTTTCACATACGTTTAGGATCTGCAACACGGTATTTGTTTATGCATCAACAGGGAAACAGTTATCTATTTATGCAAATGAACATCTCTGTCGTTTCACAGGGTTTCCTAAAATCTGCTCTTTGAAGAATTCCTCCCCAAATCTACAATATTACTAACCACACTGACTTTGTATTTTGTCAGCTCTCTGGACTAGTGAGTCCTGCGTTAGTGGATGTCCCCAGTGATATCCGTCTCCTACACCCAAGTTACTTGATCACATGATTCTTCTCTTTTCCTATGTGTCTGTTTATTGTTTTGAGATAGCCTGCAGACTGGGAAAGGATCTTCACCAACCCTGCATCTGACAGAGGGCTAATATCCGGAATATATAAAGAACTCAAAAAATTAAACACCAACAAATCAAGTAATCCAGTTTAAAAATGGGGTACAGAGATAAACAGAAGTCTCAATAGAGGACTATCCAATGGCAGAGAAATACAAGAAGAAGAGGGAGGAAGGGCAGGATTGGGAAGGGATGAAGGAGGGGGCTACAGCTGGGATACAAGGTGAATAAATTGTAATAAATTTAAAAATTAAAAAAAAAGAAATATTCAACGATCTTAGTTATCAGAAAAATGCAAATCAAAATGACCCTGAGATTTCACCTTATACCCAACAAAATGGCTAAGATCAAAAACTCAAATGACAAAACATGCTGGAGAGGTTGTGGAGAAAGGGGAACCCTCCTCCATTGCCGGTGGGAATGTACACTTGTACAACCACTTTGGAAATCAATCTGGCGCTTTCTCAGAAAATTAGGAATAGGGCTACCTCAAGACCCAGCTATACCACTCTTAAGCATATATCCAAAATATGCACAAGTATACAACAAGGACATTTGTTCAACCATGTTCATGGCAGCTTTATATGTAATAGCCAGAAGCTGGAAACAACCCAGATGTCCCTCAACAGAGAAATGGATACAGAAATTGTAGTACATTTACACAATGGAATACTACTCAGCAATTAAAAACATGGAAATCATGAAATTTGCAGGCAAATGGTGGGAACTAGAAAAGATCATCTTGAACAAGGTAACCCAATAGCAGAAAGACACACATGGCATATACTCACTTATAAGTGGATACTAGTCATATAGTAGAGGATAAATATACTAAAATCTATACTCCAAAAGAAGCAAAACAATAAGGAAGACCATATGGAAGTTGCTCAGTCCTCACTCAGAAAGCAAATGGGATAGACATCAGAAGAGAGAGAGAGAGAGAGAGAGAGAACAGGTAACAGGACAGAAGTCCACCACAAAAGGCCTGTGAAAGAATCTACCCAACAAGGTATCAAAGTAGATGCTGAGACTCATAGCCAAACTTTGGACAGAGTGCAGGGAATCTTCAGAAAGAAGGGGGAGATAGAAAGACCTGGAGGGAACAGGAGCTCTACAAGGAGACCAACAGAACCAAAACTTTTGGGCCCAGGGGCCGATGCAAAGAACCAAGGACCATGCGTGGAGATAACTAGACCTTTTACCCAGATGTAGCCCATGGCAGCCCAGCCTCCAAGTGGCTTCCCTAGTAAGAGAAGCAGGGGCTGTCTCTGACATGAACTCAGTGACTGGCTCTTTGATCACCTCCCCCTGGGGGGGGGGATGCAGCTGTACCAGGCCACAGAGGAAGACAATGCAGCCAGTCCCGATGAGACCTGATAGACTAGGGTCAGATGGAAGGGGAGGAGGACCTCCCCTATCAGTGGACTGCGGAAAGGACATGGGAGAAAAGAGGAAGGGTGGGTAAGATGGGAAGGGGCTGAAAGAGGGAGGCTACAGCTGAGATACAAAAAAGTAAATAAGTTGTAATAATTTAAAAAATTAATTAATAAAAAATATTTCACATATAAGTGAGTCCCTGCTATATGTGTCTTTCTATATCTGGCTTATGTTATTTAGTATGTCCTCTGGCTTCTTCCATGATGTAAATGATAAAGTTTCTTTCTTTTGTAAAGATAAATAACAAATCATTGTCCACAGAGAGCTACACTACAATCTCTTAACCCATTCATCTGTGGATGCATATTTATGCTCTTTGAATATCTTGGTTATTGTGAATAATGCTACAATGAACACATGGGCACAGATTTTTTTATGTGATGCTGACTTTGTTTGCTTTGGGACAACACCAAGCAGAGGTTTTGTTGGCTATATAGTACTTCTACTTGTTATATCTTCAGAAACTTTCATATTTTTTCCATCGTGTTGTAACAATCTGCATGGACACCAACAGTGGACAAATGTTTCCTTTTCTCCCTATTTTTGCCAGCCTCAGGTACCCCTTACCCTTTTGATGATAGAGACTACACTAAGAGGTATGAGGGGTATTTTGTTGAGGTTTCTGTTTGTATTTTTCTTATGGATCAAGATGCTACTTCCTGATGGAGAATCCAGGCAATCCAAAGTCTGTGGGAGTCTGAGAACCACTTATTGTATAATACAGACATCTACCTAGGAACTGAAGCCAACCTCCTTCTCCAGCATCTCTTTCCTCAGATGCCCTTGAAATGCTACTTCTGTCCTTTGCCCATAAGCCCTCTTTCCTTTATCATTGAGGAATGCCTGCCCTCATTTCTTGGCAAGTTTCTTGGCATACCTCTAGAAAGCCTTCCTTGGCTTTGAGTGGCTATACTGTTCATGTCTGCTCTGTGTCCTTAATAGCATTTGCTCATCGTTATACAAGAAAGCCTCATTTCTTCACCAAAGCCAGAGAACGTGGAGCCACCAAGACAGTCTTCTACTTTAGATCAGATGGGAGGATAGATAAGAAAATGAGAAAATAATGAGCTGTGAGGCTAATGTTTCCATCCAGATTTTGCAGGTGAGGATAATAAAGCTTGCATAATAATAATAATAATAATAATAATAATAATAATGCATACATTGTGCTTCTAATAAATGGCAGAGTTTGGCTTCAACCTCCAGCCCTTCTGACTGCAGAGGCATTGTTAAGGTGTCACACTGAAAGCTGCAGACGATGGTCATAAAGAAGCTGATGATGAAGCCAAAGACTCGGTTCTACAGCCGGGCATCTTCAGTCCCTATACCACCACCCCCCTCTTTCCTGCAGCACGTGCATTCCTCTGAGCCACTCGTTCTATCCAGGGTGACCCTAGTCTGAACTCTAGCATTATCATGTGTTTGGGATCCATTCTCCACTTAAATCTGCAGCCTTGCTTTTCACTCCCCCAGAAACATAGTCAGAAATGACCCTGCCACAAACACCCATCAGAAACTCGTGAGCAATCTGTCTTTATTACTACGAAGAAAGGTTGGCCTGAGAGGCACAGAGCAGGAGGTGGGGGAAGGAGAAATTAATTGGATGTCAGGTTTCAATTGTTGAGTTACTAATCTAATCAGTGACAACTTTAGCCTTTCAGACGTACAGCTGAGCTTTCCAAAAATTAGAAATATCTTCTTTTCCAAAAAGCTATTGGAGAGGAGATAATTACCCCGATACAATCTGTGCTTATTCTCAGAGTTGTGGGTTTTTTTTTTTTCTTTTAAACACGACAACATTTCCTACATGTGTTCAGTGAAGCTGAAAATGCTATTTTGATAATGGGCCCACAGAACGTTTAACAGGCCGGGATGACAATGTGGGACTTTCTTAGGGAAACAGGAAGCGATGGAAAGCTATTATAGGAGTCATTAATGGGGACTTGGGAGTCTGCTGGAGACACTGGCGCAATTCTCTGTTTTACTGTTTTCTTAATAAGGCTCTTTGGAGATCGGATTCAAAGTGCCATGTCACCAAAACCTGAGCCCTGAGCCCTGTCCCCTCACTCAATCAGAGCCTCCCAGTTGCCTCCTTCTCAACCCCTCCCCTCAGTCGACCAAATTTCCCTGAATACCTACTACTGTGGGGAAGTTTCCCTCTGATATACTGATAGTGAGCTAAAAATAACCTTTGTCCCTATACTCCCCAGCCCAGAAGAGGGCAGGCAAAAAAGAGAGTTTTCCGGAGGCAGGTTCTGTGAGCCGGTAGCACACGCTCTGTGGGAGTACAGAATAGGGAGCACTGAAGTTCATGGTCTTGAAAGATGAGTAGGGTTTTCCCAGTGTGAGAAACTGAGCCTCCTTAATCTGGCTTCGTTCCCACACTCATCTCTGAACTGAGGCCAGAAATATGGAATATAGTCTGACCACGTAAGCAAATGGTCAACCTTGGAAAGGAGAGTGAAGTCAAAGTCTTGGAAATTCACTGGCTGAAAATAGTTCACTGAGGAGGTAGCAGAGCAGTTCTATTAGCCAGAGTGGGCAGAGCAGGTGCTGGGCGGAAGAAAATGGGATCTGTACACCCAGTAGCTAGCCTCTTAGAGCTGCCAGCAGAAGCCACGCCATCTCCCAGCTCTGAAACTGCGTCTCCACGTCCTGGAATTGGATGCCAGGAAGAATGACTCCCAGCAAAGCCAGTCTCCATTAGTCTTGGTTTTCTAAATAAAAACCAGTTCTCTTCTAGACAGAGGAAAATATGCACCTCTTTCAAGGCACTGGTTCTGCTAGAGGGAAGGGAGGTGCAAATTACTTTGCCCTTTCTTTCTGGGTTCCTGCAACAAGAAAAAAGAAAACAAGCTCACGTTGAGCATCTGTGAAAACTTCTAAAGTGTGTGAATAATAACATTCCAGGGGGAGATGAAGTATGTAAAATTCCATAAGCCCTTGAGGAAGGAGTGACTGCCTTCCCTGCGCTGGGAGTGCAGAGTCAGAGGGAGTTGTACCGGGCTAAGACGCAATCTTCATAGAAGGAAATCATGCTAAGTTGCCCCGGTTCAAAGAACTGATAAGCAATTATTTGCTTGTGTGGTGACTCAACATACTTAAGTACTCTGTCACACAGATAACTTAATATTCCAAAGACAAAGACCTAAATAAGGTTGATGTTTGGGAAAGTCCGTGGTCCCAAGAAACAAACTTCAAGTTGGCTTTAAGGTTGAGAAAAAAGAAATCCTAACTATGGCATCTATGAGTGTCCATTGCACCGATAAGTTTATACTGAGGTGAGAAAACTTCAGAAGAAAGAGGGAGGTGAAGTACACTGAAGGAGGAAAGAAGAGGAAGAGCAAGTAGTCCCCAGCTAGCAAAGCTCTATGACATGTGCAGTCACGTGGACAGTGGGCTGCTCCTGTCCCTTTAATTGATTTTTCCAGTGATGGAACCCTCCTCTACTCTGAGGTCAGCAAGAGCACACAGTTGAGTTTTCCTTGCGGTTGTTTTGGTTTTGTATGTCATTTAATTTTGTTTGGTTAAAAAAAAAATGTAGTGGCTGGTTCTGACGTCGAAGTCAATGTGGTTCAGAAAGATGACGGTGTGTTACAGAGCAGGAGGCCCTGAGTCAGAGAGATTATGGAAATGCAGCAAGATGTTGTGGAGAAATGTGAAACCGGGGAGGCTCCAGGGCACCTCTCCCAACCTCAGCAGTCTGGGATCCTCAACATTTGAGTTACACAAAGCAAGCATGAAAATGGATAAATAAATTACTGTGGCTCTTCTCTGGAATATTCAGTATCATTTGAAAAAAAAAAAAAAACCGCTTAGGTTTACCTTTTGATTTTCAGATAACAGGCCTGTTGACTTTGTGCATGTAACTGGCACCCCTCCCCAAATACCTTCTGTATTCATAAAAAGTTCCTTCTCCATTATGTTGTCCTAATTCATAGTGAGGGGATTTCTACAGCATTTAGTAGGAGCACTTCTGACCACTTAGTATCTGTCCTTAAGCCCCATGAAACTGGAAAACAAATAATGACGGAGAGACCAGGGGTGAAGATGGAGCGAATAAACATTCCAAAACATTTGGGAAGACAGTGGCGTTTTAACATCGCAGTGTGTGCTTGCGGCATCACACCTCCCAAGCTCTGTGGACATGGGAATTCTACTCATCCCATTTTTTTTTATCTAGATTCTGGGGAGATAGAGAACGTGGTTGGCAAAGCACACAGGCGTGTCTAGAGCTCTGTGAGTGAAGTCATACAATTCATAGCGATGGAGATTCTGTCAAAAGGCAAAGTAGATTGTCCAAAGTCACTGAATCCCAGGACCTGACTGACTTCAACTGAGTTTGACTGCATGGCTCCCTGCTTTTCGTGAGACAATGAGCTTTTTCCCTTCTTAGAGTCAGGCTCCCTGTTTCCTTGTTCCCCATTTGTTGTCTGCAATGATAGACTCCTCAGCCCATTGCGACACTTGAAACAGTGGTTTCCCACAGCAAGAGATGTGATTGTGTGTGACGATAGGCAGATGTGCAGGACCTGGGAATCTCCTAACTTGTGCCTCGTGAAAGACCAATCCCTCTGTGGAAGTACCGTCGTGGTGGCCAACTCAGATCTCCGCACTCCGTTTTACTAATGTGTCTGTGCTTTGGCATCCATGATGCTTCTTTCAAGGAACCGTTCTTGGGTTACCTGAACCCACTCTGTCCACATCCACAGAAAAGCTAGAATTCCCTGAGGAACTGTGTTACTCCAGAAACCTTTAACTGCTGACTATCAGGTGAAGTCCTATGAAACTCAGACTCCCTTGCTGTAAGCTCAGGAGCAGTTGGACAACACAAAATAAACTCAACGGGTTTCTTTTACTGTTGCTGTTGTTGGAAGCAGGTTGTTTGTTCATGTGTGTGTGTGATTCTTTTGTTTGCTTTGGTTTGGTTTTTTGTTTGTTCAGTGTTTTGGGAGAGGTGTGTGTGTGTGTGTGTGTGTGTTATTGAAAATAGACTGTGCTCTCATACAATGCATCCCAAACACAGTTTCTCTACCCTCTACTCCTCCAGCTCTCCAAACCCACCTCCCCTGGACAGTAGATCCATTCCCCCCTCCATTTCCCTTCAGAAAAGAGCAGACAACAACCAAATGAAACAATTGTTTGTTAATTTTAAAAGAGAGAAAGAACATGATCTTGGGTGAGTAGGAAAGGGAGGGTCTCTGAAAGGAATTGGGGGAGGGGAAAGAATATAATTAAAATATGTAAAATATTTTTTTAATTAAAAGTAAATTTCAAAAAAGAGATCAATATGAGCTTACTCTCTGTCAGACTTTGCCTGTACTCTTACTTTGCTTGGCTTCACCCCATTTCCTTACCCTTTTCAATTTTCCCTCATTGGTTTTCTGCAAATGATTTCACACTTCAAGGTCTGGTTCTGGGCAGTCTAACTTAAATGACATTCCTTTGTTGTCTATGCCCTACCCTACTCATATCTGGTCATACAGAGAGCTAAGTATGAGCACCCCAAGTACAAACGGATAATCAACACAACCTGGGGTTTAAAAGTAGGCTTTTGCTAAGCCAAAGACAGCACAGATTTTGAATTTACTGTCCTTGAAATAACTTGAGACCAGAGGGCAAAGTCTGTCCTTCTCTTCCAGGAAGGTGTGAGTTCCTTTGGGATGATGGAGGGTTGAGGCCATCTCTATTCATGAGAAGCTCCCCCTCGGCCTGGCCAATATGAAACCAGAAAACTAGACCCACATGCTCGGTTCTCACAGACGTTAGCCCCTCAATTTCCTCCTGTCTTTTGCAGAAGAAATACATACAGACAGAGAAGTTTATCTGAATTTTTTTCTTTTCTTTATTTCTTGTTTTTTATTTTTTCATTTTCAAAAAAAATAATTGAGACAAGAGAAGAAAACTTGTTTCTTCATAGGGAACTGCATGACTGTGTGACACATCCCTGTTGTGAAATCCAAGTAACTGACATAAAACATGTAGGAAAAAAAGGGAAGAAAGGGACAAGGTGCCCTGAAGAGGAAGCACTGGCTGTGTATTTGCATTTCTATGGAAACAGGCATAGGCAGCCCGGGCCTTGGTTTACTGTGGTCAGAAGAAAATGAAGTCAGGTGCCTGGCAGCTGGTACGAGCTGCTGGAGCAGCAGTTTGCAAGGGATCACACAGAGCCTCCAAAACCCTCCATCTTCTTATCAACAGGAGACAGAAATCATGACATTCATTCCTTCCATGGCACTCTCCATCCCTATGTGCTTGCAAATAGCAGATCCTTCACGTGTTCTCCTAATTCCCAAGGTACTGCTCCAGAGAGGATGAGATAAAGACATTGAGGAGAACAAGCAATATTGGTCCAGGACCAGTGACTGGAAAAGGAATAGCATTTCATGTGTACTAGAGGAACAGGGTTTGGTTGACTTCCTTGTACCAAAAGGAAGGTTGGCATTAGAACATCAGTCATGACAGTTAGTAGCAAAAAGAGATGGAGGAAGGAGGAGAGAAGGAGGAAGAGGAGGAGAAGGCAAGTGGATAAAAAGAGAGAGAAGGAAGAATAGAAGTGAGAGATGAAAAGGAGGAGGAAACAGCAAAAAAGAGGAGGAGGAGCAGCTGTTAGAGCTGGTGAGCAGGCAGTAAGCATCCTATTCCTGATTAGGAAGCAAACATACTTTATTAAAGTAAAAATGGAAGAAAACATTACATATAAGAATGTCACTGGAGTTTTGTAAGAAAGTCATACCTAATGATTTAGTAAATATCAGAATCATTCACCTGAGAGGAAGTAATCTCACATCTTTGTGGTTAATGTTATTGATCTGCAAGTCCTAATATCTGTAATAAGATAAGGAAAAAGGTAGTTTAAATGTTGAAAGTGACCAAAAGCCATCCATGTTTTCAGAGTTGTTTATTTTTTATTTTATTTTTCTTTATTAATTACACTTTACTCACTTTGTATCCCCCCTCCCGTGGTTCCCTCTCTCCTCACGTCCCAATCCCTCCCTTCCTCCACCCTCTGCATGCCTGCCCCTCCCCAAGTCCACTGATAGGGGAGGACTTCTTTTCCTTCCTTCTGATCCTAATCAATTAGGTCTCATCAGGAGTGGCTGCCTTGTCCTCTTCTGTGGCCTGGTAATGCTGCTTCCCCCTCAGGGGGAGGTAATTAAAGAGCAGGCCAATCAGTTCATGTCAGAGACAGTCCCTGTTCCTATCACAATGGAACCCACTTGGATACTGAACTGCCATGGGCTACATCTGTGCAGGGGTCTTAGGTTATCTCCATGCCAAATCAAAACAACCCCAAGATTTCACCTTACACCCATCAGAATGGCTAAGATCAAAAACTCAAGAGACAACACATGCTGGAGAGGTTGTGGAGAAAGGGCAACCCTCCTCCACTGCTGGTGGGAATGTAAACTTGTACAACCACTCTGGAAAGCAATCTGGCGCTTTCTCAGACAACTAGGAATAGCGCTTCCTCAAGATCCAGCTATACCACTCCTAGGCATATATCCAAAAGATTCTCAAGTACACAATAAGGACATTTGCTCAACCATGTTTGTAGCAGCCTTATTTGTAATAGCCAGAAGCTGGAAACAGCCCAGATGCCCCTCAGTGGAGGAATGGATGCACAAATTGGGTATATCTACACAATGGAATATTACTCAGCAATAAAAAACAAGGAAATCATGAAATTTGCAGGTAAATGGTGGGATCTGGAAAAGATCATCCTGAGTGAGCTATCCCAGCAGCAGAGGGATGCACACAGTATATACTCACTCATATAGACATATAATATAGGATAAACCTACTAAAATCTGTACACCTAAAGAAACTAATCAAGAGGGAGGACTCTTGCTAAAATGTTCAACTCCTACCCAGAAAGGCAAAGAGGCTGGACATCAGAAGAAGGAGAAAAGAGGGAACAAGTCAGGAGACTGACACAGAAGACCTCTGAAAAGCTCTGCCCTGCAGACTATCAATGTAGATACTGAGACTTATGGGCAACCTTTGGGCAGAGTGCATGGAATCTTAGGAAAGAAGTGGGAAACAGTAAGATCTGGAGAGGACAGGAACTCCATAAGGAGAGCAACAGAACCAAAAAATCTGAGCACAGGGGTCTTTCCTGAGACTGCTATTCCAACCAAGGACTATACAGAGTTGTTTTTTTAATATTGTAAAACAAAATGACTTATTGAAATAATTTGTAAGATATTTAAGAAAAGCAAAGAGCTGGTGCTTAATGTACATGTATATTGAATGCCAACTGTTTACTTCCGTGTCATGGTATATCATCTTAATGCAGTGCACTGTAGGTATGAAGTTCTGCTTATAGAGATGATTTAACCCAAGCACAGATAGATTTGGTGCCTCAGGTAAAGTCACCCAGCTCCTAACTGCTGGAATGGAAAACCTGGGGATGGCTCCCCTAGAAGCACATTATTTGTGTATGAAATCAATGAGATTTTTTCTGCGAATGCTTAACAATATTCTCGATATCAGTCTATAAATGGTACCTTTTAGTGAGCATTTCTGATGTGTCACTCATCGCACAATAAGTGAATGATCTGGATCTCTCCAAAGGTCAATAAATACTCTTTTGTAGTTCCAGGCATATGCACATTCCTTCAATAAATAAATAATTTGAGCACTATCAAATCTCCCACTTCCCATAAATACTATTAATCACACATGATCCATGAGCAGAGAGGAGTTTGAAACCAGGGCTGTTTATTTTTCAAGTGAAGAAACTAAAATTTATATGGAGAAAGACTTCAGCAAGGTGACAGAAAAAAAAGAAAGGGTTCTCATCACGGACCTCCTCGGGTTTGAACAGTTATCTGTGTGTGAAAATAGCTTCACAAGAGGCAAGGGAAACAGTTGAAAGGCTACACCTGGGGGATCTTAAAAGGTCAGGAAGGACAGTTCACTTTATTCTCCATAAAGCCTGGGAAGAATAGAGAAAGCAAGTGAGGGGCACCCCTCATGTTGCTTCATACCTAATCCAGGCCTTTCCATTGAAGAAGAGCAGCAACAAACTCCCTCAGAGACCTTGCTGACAACAAGCCCAGAATCCTTGGGCTGGCTGGCTGGTGATGTGGTTCTTTTTCAAAATCTACTCTACAAGAACATAAGAAAATCTTACTTGTTCATGGAATGGCAAAAGCACATGACCATAATATCAAAAAAGCAATTATGGAAATATAATGCTATCCAAAAAGGGGGGCAAAGAACGAGTAACTCAATTGACTCAATTGTAAAGCTATGGATATTTCTGATCACTTGACAAGGAATTCAAAATAACTGTCTAACAATGAGAATATGGGGAGATTCAGAAAAATATAAAACTAAAATTGTGGTGAACAAATCACTTTTTAACTTTGATATAATAGTTAAAAGATAAAGTATTAAAATTAACCATAGCAGTAATGATTTGGCAATGGGAATTCAAAACCTAAATTATGATGTGTATTCTCACATCATAACATAAAGTAGGGAAAGTTAAAGTGCAAAGATTTTTATATACAGTCCAAGTTAAGTTATAAAGTACATTGTTAAAATCATAACATGTTTTATGAAAGACTCATATCAACCACAAAGAAAAAAACTTACAATAGGGACATAAATGCAAAAAAGGACTTAAAATGTTCAGCAAGTGGCAAAAGGAGGCAGCAAGAGAGACGGAATTTAACAAAGGAACTACAAAACAAAAAAAAATCAACAAAATAGAAATAGTAATTTGTTAACCGTCATTAACTACCTCAATTATGAAATTACTAAAATCTCAAAGCAAAAGATATATATTTAAAAATAGACAAGAGCCAACTTTGTGCTGTCTGCAGAAGACTCCTTTTTTAAGCTTTAAAGAAGACACATGTGAGGTGGAAGATAGAAGCAACAGCCAGTATGTAAGCAACATTCCCTGAAATGAGAAACAAAGGGAAGCAGGATTGACCTAAGTCAGACACAAGAGCTGACACCAGACAGGTGAGGAAACTCTTCATGGTGATTAAGTGGTTTTCATTCTTTGGAGGATAACTGTATACCTGTGCAAGTACCCAGCAGCTGAGCAGCTACACATAAAGAGAACTATACAGCCAAAAGGGAAAACAGATAGCTATGTTGAGATCTTTAACAGTGACTAGGTCATCCAAACAAAAATGTCTTTGGAAAGACAGAAATTTTGAATGACACTATCGCCAAAACAGACCTCATGCAACATCCAACTCAAGAGCAGGAGAATACTCATTTTTTCGTTATTTCCAAGTGTGTAGGAATATTCTCTAGAATAGATCATGCAAGCCCACAAAGCAAGTTTAGCAAAGTAAAGAAGGTTAGAGGCATATAAATTATCTTTCCTGACTGCAAGATCTGAGACTAGAAATCAACAACAGGAAAAATCTTGGAAAACTTATTAAAATGTAAAAACTAAACAACATACTCCTGAATAATCATAAGTCAAACAGGAAACAAAGGAGAAATCAAACATGACTTGAGACAAGCAAAAGAATCAGTACAACTCACAGTCTGAGATGCAGGAAAAAAAACAATTTCAGGGAAGATTTTAGTGATAATCTCCCACTTTAAGATAGAATAGTTACATCATGTAAGGCTGGGGAGATGCTTAGGGGGAAAGAGTGATTTGTGAGCCAGCACAAGGACCCAAATCCAAATTCCTAGGGCCCCTGTAAAAAGCCAGGCATGGCCACAGACAGACCTGTAACCCCAACACTATATAGGTTAGGACAGGAGGACCCCTGGGGTTTTCGGGCTTTCTACCCTAGCTCCAGGTCCAGTGAAAGGCATAAGGTACAGAGTGACAGAGCAGAGAATAAGGTGACCTCCTCTGGACTCCATGTGTGGCAAGCATACATGCATACACCACAAACACACTCCGTTCATACTTCAAACACACATACACTTTTTCCTTACTTCATAGAGGTTACTGGATAAACAATCTATATCATGTAACCAAAAGAAGAATGAAATAAACCAAAATATTTTAAAAAGGGAGAAAAATAGTAAAGGCTGGAGCAGTAATAAATGAAACACAGTTTAGAAAAGCAATGGGGGCAGGGAGACCAATAAAATCAAGAGCTAAACTTTTGAAATCATAAGTAGTACTAAAAAGCCTTTAGCTAGACTAAAAAAAGAAAAACAAATCAGATAAAAAAAAGAGAGTAAGGCTGGAGGATGGCTCAGCAACTAAAAGCACTGATTGTGCAAGCCTGACAGCCTGTGTTCAATGCTTAGAACTCACATAAAAAGCAGAACTGTGGCTCACATCTATAATCTCAGAGCCCCTGTGGTGAAATGTGAGGGAAAACAAGAGGGAAGCATCTTCTGGGAGCTGGTACACATGGCACAATAGCAGAGAGAAGAGAGACCCTGCTTCAAAAATGAGGTGTAAGGACAGAGGTGACTCCTGAAAAGCTGTCCTCTGGCTTCTGTATAAGCCATGGCACATGGTCATATGCACACACTAAATAAATAACTACTTTAAAGTAAATATATAGTATAATATAATTTTATTATATTTTATACTATAATATTCTTACATATAATATAAATATTATATATTTACTTTAAAGTACTTATTTATTTAGTATATTTATTTATATTGTTATATATAAGATAGCACTGTTTTATAAAATACACAATAATGTATTAATATAATATTAATAGCATAATATATTATATGTGTTATATATATATATATGAGGGCAGATCTTACAGCTAATGCCACAGATATTAAGGATCATAAGAAACTTAGGAAGAAGGGTCAAATGGCTTCCTGCCCTAAAATGTTGGCTATCCTTCCTGACCCGCGGTGACCGGTAGTTCTATGCATCAGTTACTTTGTCTAGATAGCACTAATGTACGCTCACAGCAGCCCAGAGGAGTAGGTTCTGTTACTACTGTCACTAGGAAAGGAGGTGAGAGTTTCTCAGGGTCTTGCACACAATAGCAGAGACAAGATTCGTACCAAAATCTCTCTCAAGCTAAGCCACCCCCAGATGGATCCCATTTGGGATCATCCCCCGCTACAAAAATAATTGTGATGGAAAATGTGCTCAAAGTGGCTCTCCGTCTCTTCCTATAACTTTTATGGCATGCAAATTCCTGAGACTTCCTTCCAGAGGCTCTGATTCACAAGGGCTGGGCAAACCCCAGGAATGTAAGGATCCAAGTAATGATTCCTGTGTTCGCTAGCATGAGACGTCAAGGCGTGAAGAGCTGTACTCAAGGGCCCAGGACTTAGCCGTGAAAACCTCGCTGCCAGGCAAAGAGTGAAGCCCACTTTGATTTTCCCTGGAAGTCATAGCCTTTTAGCTTCCTCATCAGTGTCTGCCCAGATCATATGATTGGGAGATGACTCAAGGAACTGTCTGCTGTGAGATGGCTGAGATTCTGGAGATCATGTCTCAAGAATAAGGCACCTGAGCCCGTGTCCACCTAAGAAAGGGACAGGCGACTTTTCCTCCTCAGCTGTGATGGTCAGAGAGATCCATCCACAGACTGCCAACCTAGAGAAACGAGGAGAGAAAGAGGGAGGAAATAGTTGTCTCTAGTCCATAGTGAGCTGCTGGCCTGAATCAAATGTGCCTTGTTTATTTGGCACATTCTTCTGATAAACAACCTTGTCTGCTCTCTCCCCTGGAAGAATTCCTGATATGAACTGTCTGCTGGCCATCCACATCCTCCCTGTAATCCATCTCCTGTGCAAGGCAGAGATTTCTTCTGGTGGCAGAGCCCATCTCACCACCTCGATGCCAGGTTGGCATTAGAATAGTGGAATCTTGTAAACTGTAGCCTGAACCCAAGAGATGCCACCATGCCCTGCTTTTCCCTGGGCCTGCCTGTTCCAGTAAAACTGGCTTGTGTGTGGTGAATGCCTTCCCTGGCATGTCCGGGAGCAGGAAGAAGAAGTTCCCCTGCCAGAGTTCCCAGCTTTACCCTCTTCCTTTCTCTAAAAGAATTTCAACTCACTGGACTGACACCTTGATTTCAGTGAGATCAGGAATATTCCACTGAAAGAGAGGTAGAGGAAAACAGAATGTGCTGGCGCCAAGAACTGTCTCTGACGGACTGACCAGTAAACCTATACTAGTGAGTGATTCTTATTGAACTATTAACTCCAGCTGTTGTTATTTCCAGTTCTGCATAATTAATAAGAGAGGAGTGTTAATCCCCAACTCTGAAGCACAGTTGGGAAACACACACACACACACACACACACACACACACACATACTATGCATATCAGACATCTATATGCCTACTTTTATGATGAGAAGGGATACCTACTGTAACCCTTATGAGTTACAGGTTCACTCCATAAGTCAAGGCAGAGAACAACTATTGGGTACAGTGGATCCCAGAGAGACGGTGTGTTTCTACAGTGAAGATAGGGCTCATTCATTCATTCATGCCACCCATTAAGGCAACAAATGTTTAGTAAATGTCCACAGTGACTAAGGTCAACATCCAGTCAACATAATGGTAGTTGTGATGGGGATTTGGACATCTCATCCAGCCTAGCTGCAGAAAATCTGGATGGCTTCCTCAGGGGAAATGGCATCTAAGCTGAGAGCCAAAAAATGAAAGGGAACACATGCAAAGGCCCGGGGGCTGGAACTAGAGGAAGTGAGCAGTGATGTCAGGGTGGCAGCTGCTGTTTTATGAAAGGTCTCATTAACACTGTAGGGTGAGTTTCTGCACCAGACTGAACACAGTTGTGGAGTCAACAAGATATGTATAAAAGGGAATGCTGTGGGTGTGGGTAATATGGTCAGAAAGGCTCTCCTGGCTGCGGTGAGGAGAATCAATGCTTAAAGAAATGATTCAGTGCCAGAGAAGGCTTTGTGGTGACCCGAGTCAGAGGCAAATGACACAGGGAAGAACTGTGGAGCCGGCAAACAGGGAGAACTAGAAAATTGCTATGTATTTAGCAGAGAGATACAGTTTTATAAACCTTGCCCATAATTATTTCCAAGATGGTGTAATGGAACGAAGGATTCTCCTCAAAGATGTCTGCGTCCTCATTCCTAGAACTTGTGAGTATATCCTTTCATATAGCAAGAAGACTGGAGATCTGGTCAAGCAAGAAACTGAGGTGAGACTAATATCCTGGATGACCCAGGTTGGACCAATGTAATCACAAGTGTCCTTCGAAGGGACAGAGGGAAAGAGGCAGGGAAGAGATGAATGGGCAGATTTGCTGCTGGCTTAAAGATGAAATAAGGGACTGGGATTCCAAGAAAGGCATCTTTTGGACGTTAGAAAAGGCAATGGACCATTCTCCCCTAGAGAAATTCTTCTAACATACCTATGAAGGTAAGAAATGACAGGGGGCTACTACAAATAGAAGCTATTCTTAAAGCTGATGAGGAAGCAGCAGGTGGATGTTGGCTTGAGCAAAAAGGTATACATGTGTTTGTTCTAAAAGAATCACATTCAATGTTATATGTAAAATGTTTGCTGAGGTCTCTGATAAGCAATAAATTCTTGTTCAGTTTCCCTCTGTATCTTCCCATGGCTTCTCTCTCAAGGTAACCTCAACAAATAATATGAAGGGCGACCAAAGAAGATGCCTGATGTCATTCTTTGGCTTTGACATACATACATACATACATACATACATACATACATACATACATACCAAACACAGAGACATGTGCAAAAAGGTAAAAAAAGAAAGAAAGCAACATAGATCATGGTCTTCATTGCTTGTAAGTGTGGATTTTGAAAAAGAGGAGTTGAGAAAGAATTTATTTTCCAATGCAGGCCAGTTGATTATATTATATTATATTATATTATATTATATTATATTATATTTATTATATTATTATTAGTTAAATCATTGTTTCCAATGGATATTCTTCAAGAAGCATTGTCCAACCATTCTCTTACTGTGGCTCATGATAACAATATACTTCATCACCTCTTGACATTGAGTCAAGGTCTCCCAGCTGCCACACTTTACTAATAATAACTAGTCTAGGGAGCCAGCTTGCTCTGGGGATTCCTTTGTCTTCTCCTTCTGAGTACTGGTACTGAGCCACATGCACCCAGCATTTATTTATGTGAGTTCTGGGGAACCCAAACTCTTGCTCTCACACTTGCTTAACAAGTGCTTTCTGCACTGATCCATCTTCCCAGCTCTCCTTGATCTACCTTTTTAGTTGGTTCTAGCTCAATAACATGGAGTCAAATTTATGTGCATCACCAACCCTCTGAAGTCGTTAGTAAGCACCATAGACACTTGGCTATCATACACTTACTGGTGAGAGAGTTCAAAACTTTTACCAGATTCTCAGGAATAATTTAATAATAAGCTTTATAAGTAACCATGAAGTCACAAACCAAGAGCAATCCTCCATCACTGTGTAAAGACTAGACTCGAGGCTTAGGATGGAAGACAGGATCTCCAATGGGTCTGAAACAGCTTGTGCCACAGTCTGCCTTCCCAAGAGCTTCAGTGAGAATACGTCAATTCAGTGTTGCTTCTCAAAGCCAGCCTTCTCTCATCATCTGAACTGATTCGACCCTGCCCGCCTCCTCATTTCCCAGCCCATCACTCATTATGTATATTTGTTATTGGTTTTCTTTCCCATTCCCCTGGAATGTAAGCTTCTATTCTTTTCTGTCCTTTTCTCAGTCTTTCTGACATATAACGGAAGCCTAATTAATAAATGTGTTTAACTTACTAAACTAATAGATAAACAATCCTCACTGCAACGCACTGGAGACTGTAGCTCAGAACCTATTCTGTAATTTGCAGATCTCTGAAAATGAAGAGTAACTGTGGGTAGTTTTGTAAAAGCTTATGTTAGAATGCGCACACCGAGTGAATAGGAGGGAATTAAAGCAGTTTAACCATCTGCATTTTGTTCCTCATTTGACTGATGAGTGATTGGCACCTGATGAAGAAAGGTATTTCTCCACCCGATGATGAACACAGCCACAGGCAGCTTGCAGCCACGGTGAGAAGCAATCTACGTATCACTCACCCACAGTGTGGGGGCCCCTGCATCGGGTGGGCACCCAGCCAAGGCCATGTATGTTGTGACCTGTCAACACCATGAACAGGTCTGGGCAACGGGAGGATCTGCCATGGGCACTCGGGGCCCACAGCAGAGGCTGTGTTGTGTTTTCCATGCTGGGGTGGAAAGAAGGCACTGGAGCCCGGGAACCATGCAGGTCTCTGCTCTTCACGTCAGACAGACTTCTGTGAAACCATACACCCTGAGACTGCCCCAGTGTTTGAGATGCCCAGGGTGTCTAGAGGGCTGCTGCTTCGAGTTGCTTAACTTCCTTAAGCCTGGATTGTAAAAGGAGGATGATAATGTTTTCATCAGGATGGGGATTAAATAGGATAACATGTGTAAAACACAAGTATGGTGTCTGGCTCTGTAAAAGCCTCCAGCAAATGCTTATTCCTTCTGTTGCCACCTCTTATTATACTCTCTCTTTAATTAAGAATTACTTCTCCATGGTAGCTCAGTTTCCAAGTGGGGGCCCTAGTAAGGGGCTGTCTCTGACATGAGGTAAGTGGCCTGCTCTTTGATCATCTCTTCCTGGGGAGTGGGGGCAGCCTTACCAGGCCACAGAAGACTACAATGCAGCCAGTTCTGATGAGTCCTGATAGGCTAGGATCCGATGGAAGAGGAGGAGGACCTCCCTTACCAGTGGACTGGGGAAGGGGCATGGGAGGAAAAGAGGGAGGGAGGGTGGGATTGGGAGGGGATAAGGAGAGGGCTACAGCTGGGATACAAAGTGAATAAGTTGTGATAAATTAAAAAAAATTAAAGAATTGCTTCTGTACATCTTGACCTATTCACATGTCCTTCTCCATCCACATAAAAAAAAAAAAAAAAAAAACAATGCTGTTCAGATGGAATTTGCTCTCAGTTATCAAAGGCTGATGGCAGAGTGCTGAACTTCCATTCAGGTAAGTCGCCTATTAAAGTCCTAAAAAAGCACCTTTTCCACAACAGATTCTACCATGCTGACTTCTAGACTGCACTAGGATCATGTCATCTGACCAAATTATCTCTCAACTTTTCACCCAATCACTCTAAGCCAGGTGCTCTTGGATGCCTTAGTATATGGAAAAAGAAACAGCTCCTTAGCCAGTGAAGAAATAGTTCTGAAATACCTTACCAGGAAATACCGCAAAGAGAAGACACGCGCTTATGAAACGTACGTCACTCTCCTAGGGTTTACTTTTGAATAACAAAAATTATCTGGGGTAATCTCAAGGCTCACTTGTCCCGGGATTGACACAGTATGTAATGCTTAGCCACCACTCTTTTTTCTTGTTCTGCATGTACATACATGTACATGCATGCCTGTGCACACATGTACACACCCACTTCCCAGGGCTTCTTACTTGTAAGTTCACAGGCTATGGTTATTTTCTCCACTAGGGGTAATGTCATTACCCAAGAGACACTGACGAAGTTTGGGGACATTTCGGGTTGTCACAACTTGAAGTGGAGTTGGTCCTGGCATGTGGTGTGTAGAGGCCAGGAAGACCACTAATTGCCTTATATCCCACTCTAGCAGACAGAGCATCAACGGTTAACTGTGATAAGACTGATAAGACCTGCTCTTAGCCCAATGTGACTTTCATGGTGTACATACACACACACACACTTCCCTGGGATGGCCAGACCCAAGAACAATGTCACTCTGCCAACCTGAGGGGTCCTGCTCACAAGTGCCCTGGTTCTAGCCACTATTCTTCTACTAGACAGCATGTTCAACAGTTCTGATAAAGATTTTCGAGCAAAAGTTTAAGAAGCCGGTGGTTCGCTGTACATGCTCTTGTTCGGGGACTGTTGCAAAATCTCATCCCACTAATGAGGAAGCGGAGATTCGGAGAAGCTGTTTGCTGAAGTTACACAGCTAGATGGGCAGTCAGTATTCTGGCCTAGATTCCACTGAAATGTGCTCAGGTACCTTTCTTATGGCTGCCAACACTTCACCTTCTTTGGGATAGTAATTTTCTTTACATAAATACACAGGCCTGCACACCACATATGTGGAAAAAAGAAAAAGAAAGGAAAAGGAATAGTGAACTAAGTAGTCAATTAAAAGGCCATTTTGGATTGGGGGGGAGGGGATCCTGTTTAAATGCCCTCAGTATTTTATAAAATAGGATATAAAATATATTCATAGAGTGTGGATAAGTAGTGAGTGACAAAATAATATATTATAGAATAAGTCTGAGATGCCCTGGGCTGTGGACACAGGAGAGGGGATATAATTCACTTTGTTTGCTACAAACCTCCTTAGAATCTTTACTATGTCATGAGAACCTTCTTAGAAATTTCCATGATATTATATATAAAGCTTCCCACACACCTTCAGCACCTGAATCCAGAGCAAACTCTGGCTAACGCTCTGCAGAACATTGTCCAGAAACCCCTGGGGCTGAGGAATGGTGTCACTGGCTTCACCTCTCAGTGTCCTGGGACTGTCCAGCCCCCACCTGCACCTGTTAGCTGGTCTTCTTTTTTTTCAAGGACAGCTGGCTATATTCTTTGACCTTCAAGTCAGCCTCTCTGGCTACCTCCAATGCAAAAGAATTCAGTCCAAGTGACAGCTGTTCTGATTGACAACCTCTGTGTATTAAAAGCCCATTTATAATGTGAAAAGCCCATGAATATCTCTGTGGGAAAACAAAATTGACCTGAATTGATTTGAGTCTTGATTCTTGTGAATCAAATCTTATTCAACTTTGAACTTGACACTGGCCAGGCTAAGCTATTAGTAAATAGTTGTTTAAGAATAAATAGGAACCAACATCTAGTTGGCACTCCATAAACTGTACCTTTTTTCACTTTTCTAGAGTATAAAATATAACGTTACCCAAATATGTACAGTGCAGTTCAGGGGCTCATCAGCTAGAACTTATTGCAAATATCCACAGATGTTCCTGGCCCCTGGGTGCCAGTAAGCCAGTCTGTTTTATCAACTTCATAGTCTTGTGCAAAGCCTCCTAGCACTTCCATCACCCTGGTTTCTTAGAAGTTCTGCCAATCATATTTGTCTTTATACCAAGTCACATTCCTTGGTAAATGATTCAGGATAATTCTTACTTTTTTTTTTTTTTCACAAGATCATGGCCAATTAGGAGGGTTGAAGTGAGGAAGTGACTGCCATTTGAACATCTGAAGAAAACCACTCTAGTTTCTAAATGCTTTGACTTTCCTCAAGTCACGGGTGGGGGTGGGGTAGGGAGATGTTTGAAAACTGCCACATGTGCACATTTATATATTGAAGATCTGACTCCGAGAAAGCCATGTAACACCCTTCCCAGAAAAGACAGCATCATAAAATGGACCCTTCCGCCACTTGCCCTCATCCACCTCTGTAACTAGACACTTGACTTTCTTTGCCTTCACTGCTCTGGGCCGGGTTATGGGGCAGAAATAAGAATCAGCTCTATTTCTTCACATCAGCGTCCAGGAAGGAGAGCACCCATCTCGCCTGACTCTTGATGTCTTCTTCAGGAGGTGCAGCCATGGGAAGTGACACATTGAGCGATATTTGGCCCATTGTGGAGGCGTTGCTAGCGGAAAGTGGAAGAGAAAGAAAACACATCTTGTCCAGGATTTTGAACCTTCGGGTGCTTCTGATACTTCAGGTCCTCTGGAATTGCACTTCCTGTTCCTCTAGTTCTGTCAGAAGCAATGCACAGAGACAAACTCTTTAGGGAAACAGATTTTGTTTAGGGTATACATCTCATCACTTCCCGGAAAATCTAGAAGGCTTCAGCTATAATCAGGAACACATTCCAAAAGATGAGTATGGCCAGCACTGTTCTTTACTGCTTCTGGTCTAGTGGCAGAAGAGGAAAAGGTCTGAAAATACAGTACGATATGAACCTTCAATGGCACACATAATAGACAGAGATAGAAATTTAAGTGAATTTTTTAGTCTGAATGGGTGTAGATGCTAGAGGTTCTACTATTCTGCAGAAACAAAATTATCTAATTCTAACTAGAAAAGCGCAACAAAAGCTTATTTCCTATTTAAGCAGAGCTCAGTTCTGATGTTCCTTGCCAGAAAGCTCTGCTAGGTGGCTTCTCCTGGCATAATGGCTGTAGCTTGGACCACATCAGTTTAGTCTTTACACTATTCCCTCGGAACTCAGAATTCTTCTGGGTCTTCAGTGCCTCTCCTTCCCAATGACTGATCACACAGTGTAGAGATCTCCCAAGAGATTTTAGAGGTTGGCCAAGAACAGCTTTACATCACTCCTTCCACACTGCACCAGCCAAAGGCAAGTCACATGGCTTCACTGAACTACCAAGGAGGTTGTTTCTTTGTATTCTCATGGAAATTAAAAAAAAAAAAAGGTGGGCTTTATACACTCCTAGTGTTTATGGCTATAATAGGGTCTATCAAGGAGCCAGAGAACAGAGAAAAGCATTTCACAAGAAAGGCCTGGGACCTTGCTTTGTAAATACAAAATGAGAGGCTTCCTGATGGGAATCCCAGGCAGAACAGAGCCTTTCAAGAAGAACCTACCTAGAAGCAAGTGAGGAAAAATAAAAGCAGAGCTTAGATCTTGTGAGAAATAGTTGAGCTCACCAAAAGCACGTGCTGAGATGTCCCACTGGGGCCAGCTCTTCCCTAAAGAGTAAATACACGTGGCCTCTAGTCACATAGAAGGATTATGTGATCTATTATCAATACAAGCTACTCTTTCCCTTTTGCTTGTTTGTGTCCACAAACACGGGGGGTGATTATTTAAAGATGTCCAGGGGCTCCCAGGACTTCTTCCTCAGTGCAGGTGTAACCATTGATATCGGTGCCATGCTGTCTACTGTCTAGCATTCAAAAATCTAAAGTACCGGGTCATGCGCCAAAAGTACAAGTGGACTCCAGGTAGACCCTAGTTGCTGGGTACTTTGTGACCTAACATCTGGGATATAGATTAGGGGCCCTTCAGAACTCGTACTTTGAAGGAAAAGTCTAATCATAGAAAAACTGTCTCCTCACTCAGTTTGTAAGGTTTGAGCTCAGATCTACACAAGGACTCTAAGTCACAGTTTTTTTTTTTCAAAAAGCATGCAACATTTTAACTTGAATAATTACTGACTAAAATCTTTTGATAACACACGTTTATAATAATAGTAAAGTCTTATGTAACATAGAAAAGTACCAAAAGTTTCTACAAAATCTCACCCATCAAAAATGAGCATTAAACAAAGTTTCCTAGCTGCATCTTCATGCATATATAATGAAAGGAAGAAAGGAGGAGGGAGAGAGAGTGACGGAGGGAGGTGAAAAAGGGAAGAGAGGGGGTAATATATTACCTTGTAGCTATAATTTACATTTGGCATAGCGTTTTTATATACTTTGATACTTTTATTAAGAACGATAATATTTATTAACAATTTAAAAGGCTTCGAGGAAATTCCCACATGTTAATAAGAATTGCTTTCACCTATGCTTCCCCCTGGAGTCATTGGGCCATTTGCTACTTTTCAGTCTGTTAAAATTTCTTCATTGATCAAACATTTGCTGAGGGGCCTACCACATGCCAGACACTCAGCTAAAAGGGAATAAGAATGAGAAAGCCTGACGTGGCCTCCATCTTCACAGAACTTATTCACATGAGGAGGAGTCTCTGGGGGTGTTGTCTACTGTAGCAGGAGAACTCCTTTCTGGTTAAGGTTGGAGAAGCTGAGAAACTGCATTCCTAACAGTTTTTCAGGTGATTCAAATTCACAATAAAGTTTGAGAAGCACCATACAGCTTTGGTGTCAAAAAAAAAAAAAAAAAAAAAAAAAAAAAGGAAAAAATGTAGCAAGTATAGATAACTCACTGAAGTCAAAAATTCAAGTACAGATCAGGTAATGGCCTAGACCCAGAAAAAAGTTTCTTTAACCCACAAGCTCCTGCCAGAAGGTGCTGCCTGGCCCTGCCCCACCCTGCCCAGCCCAGCGCAGCCTTGCTGCATCCTGCCCTGCCCCCACAAACCCACAGCAACAAGTCCAACCCAATCATGGACTGGAGCCTCTGAAAACTCTGAGCCAAGATGAATGTTTCCTCTTCCTGTGCGATTATTCCAGGTATTTCTACAGTGACAGAGAGATAACTGACATAAACTTTACGGGCAGTCTTATGGCATCCTTATTTCTGTACAGATGGAAGTTATCATGATCGCTTTCCCCCTGCAGGACTGCCTTACCAGGCCACAGGGGGAGAGGACATGCTCAGTCCTGATACAACTTGATGAGCTGGGGTGGATGTCAATGGCAGCTCCTCTTTTCTGAGAAAGAGGGTGGAATAGGAAGGAAGGAAGGAAGGCTGAGACTGGAAGGGGAGGAAGGATGGGGCCACAACCAGGATATAAAGTGAATAAAAAATTAATTATTTTTTTAAGTAAGGACTTTTCCTTCACAGACAAAATCATCAATGTCACAGGAGATGTTTTGCATCCTGTAAGTAATCTCTTGGATATGTTTTCATGAATTTTGATGCAAGAATGTTAAGCCTAACTTCCATGATTATTCTCCAGCAGTAACTTCTTTGTTCCCTGGCAAATGTCATTAGGGCTTAGATTCTTCAGCACAAACATCCCCAGAGACATGGTGATCCCCTGAGGAATAAAGTTGACTTTCTTTAGAAGCTGAGTCCTCAGTTTGAAATACATAGCCCTTTTCTTTGTGTGTTTATGTGTTTAAATTTTATTTATATATTTATTTGTTATAATTTATTCACTTTGGATCCCTGCTACAGCCCCCCTCCCTTGTCTCCTCCCAGTCCCACTTATCCTCCCTTTTCTCCCCCTAAGTCCCTTCCTTAGTCCCCTGATAGGGGAGGACCTCCTAACTGACCTATCTGACCTATCTGACCTATCTGACCTATCTGATCCTAGCTTATCAGGTCTCATCAAGGCTGGCTGTATAATCTTCCTCTTCAGCCTGGTAAGGCTGCACCCCCCCTCCCAGGGGGAGGTGATCAGAGAGCCAGCCACTGAGTTCATGTCAGAGACAGCCCCTGTACCCCTTATTAGGGAACCCACTTGGGAACTGAGCAGCCGATGGGCTTCCTTTGAACAGGGGGTCTAGGTCCTATCTATGCAAGGTCCTTGGTTGGAGTATTGGTATCTGCAGGCCCCTCTGTGCTCAGGTATTTTGGCTCTGTTATTCTCCTTGTGGAGTTCCTATCCCCTCCGGGTTTTTCTATCTCCCTCTTCTTCTATAAGGATTCCAGCACTGTAACTCTAACCAAACAAATGAAAGACCCATATGAAAAAACAAAACAAAACTTCAAGTCTCAGAAGAAAGAATTTGAAGAAGATATCAGAAGATGGAAAGATATCCCATGCTCATGGATTGGAAAGATTAACATAGTGAAAATGGCTATCCTACCAAAAGCAATCTACAGATTCAATGTAATTCCCATCAAAATACCAGCACAATTTTTTACAGACATTGAAAGAACAATTCTCAATTTCATATGGAAAAACAACAACTCAGAATAGCTAAAACAATCCTATACAATAAAAGATTTTCTAGAGGTATCTCCATCCCTAATCTCAAGCTCTACTATAGAGCAACAGTAATGAAAACTGCATGGTACTTGCATAGTTACAGAATGGTGGATCAATGGAATCGAATAGAAGACCCAGATATAAACCCACACACCTACAGATACTACACTTACTCAATGGAATACTACTCAGCAATTAAAATCAAGGAAATCATGATGGGAAAGAGCAAAATAATTGTTAAGAAAATCAGATTTAAAGGACTGGGGAAATGGCTCCGTGTGTAAATTAGTTGCCGTGCAAATATGAGGAGCTAACTTTGGATCCCCATCATCCACACAAGAACCAGTGCGGCATGATGGGCTCTCCTGTAAAGGCAGCTCTGGGACAACAGAGGCGGATGGTCTTGGGGCCTCACCATTCTGACTAAACTGCTGATATCCAGATTGACTGAAGAACTCAGTCTCAATAAAATGATGAACAGATATCCATGTTGACCTATCTATCTATCTATCTATCTATCTATCTATCTATCTATCATCATGTATGTATTTATGTATGTATATATGTATGTATGTATCTATCTATCTATCTATCTATATTGCTCCAAAGCACACAAACAAACAAATGAAATAAAAGGAATGAGATTTAAAATTCTAAAACAATGGGTGGCTAATGACACAGAGATAGACATCTAAGAATATACAAAGTAGTATTGGATTCAACACACAGCAGTACTTGATGTTTATAGCTTCAAATTATCAAGACAGTTTTTTTGTTGGACCCATATATTCTGGTTTTTAAAGGTAAGAGGTATATAATTTAATTCATATTTCTTCCATTTTAAAAATTTTAATATTTATGAGATTGGCTTTCATTATGGGTGAAAGTCATGTGGCCAGATAGTTTCTCTCTCCCATGACTAGTTTCCTGGTTCAGGAAGTACAAGGACAGAGTGTATAACTGAATGATTTCAGATAATTAACCAAACTTTTTGTTTATTTGTTTAAATAGATTACTTTTAGAATTTAGGGTGTACTTATACTCTAGGAAATATTTGGGACATACAGTTAAAGAAAGATTATTATTTTTTTAACATTTAAATGCATCGGGCATCCTGTATTTTATCTGGCAACCTTACCAATGACCCTAAAGAAACCTAATGTTGTAACTCAGAGTTGGTACATTCTGGAATCACTGCACTTAAGAAAGCCTGGCCAGCTGTCTGCGTCAGCTCTGTGGAGCTCTCAGCAAACGTTTATGACCCTGAAGATGAAACAGCTCAACTTCCTACTGTTGCACAGCACCCTCCCTCTCATGGTATGAAGTCAATGAGGTAAGAGCTAGAGATGCAGCTGAAGGAGTTAGGCAAAGGGTGGAGATTTGAAGTAGTAGATTAATTCACTTAAGGACCCTTCAAAACTGTCTCCACAGAACTGAATTTCATGGTAAGGTTTTTGACACATTAAAGGAAGCCACCAGGCAGAAGCTCACAGTACTGATTACTAAAACTGCCACTGTGGGTTGATAACCTCTCTCTCTCTCTCTCTTTCTGTGTGTGTATGTGTGTGTGTGTGTGTGTGTGTGTGTGTGTGTAAGTCCGTGTGTCTGTGTTTGTCTGTCTGTCTCTCTGTGTGTCTCTGCCTGCCTGCCTGCCTATCTATCTATCTATCTATCTATGTATCTTTCTTTCTTTCCTTCTTTTTTTTCTTTCTCTCCCTGTCTTGATCCTGTCACTCCTGGAAGTTTTGTCTCCCTGTCTCAGGTTTGGACAGCTTCTATTTGCTCTGTAAGCACCCACCTTTGCCCTTATTCCATAATTCTGTAATACCCTTTTAGCATAGGCCTTTTGCTAGATTCTATAAAAGATAATATGTAATCCACTAGCTTTGCATTTCCAAGGATTGACCATTGCCTAGCATGCAGCAAATTTGTACTGTGTCTGAATGAATAGAAGAAATGATGGATGATGGGTAGCTGGATGGATGATGATGTTGAAAGTACTACATTGTACTTAAGGAGAGACAAAAGAGTAGCTCTTATGCTTATCAAAATATATCAATAGTTAATTTATCCATTTTTGACAAATCTGTCACAAAGCCAACTTATCCACAAAAGGAAAATAAATTAACTGTGATGTATTAATTCAGTAAAATTCTGCTTAAAAATAAAAAGCTATTGATACAACAATAATAAATTTCAAAATACTGTGTGAAGAAATATAAGACATAAACCACTACAAAAAATGATTCCATTTTTATAAACGAAAGACTTAAGTTCCTGTATAGACTGGGAGGAAGAGTACAGGCAATTGACTTGGAAGAGGCAGAAGGAACATTCTAGATTATATTGTCCTATTTTGAAATTGGTTTGGATTAAACAGATTGATGCTGTTGTCAAAGTTCAATAAATGCACACTTTTAAGATTATTTTTATTATTATCATTTATTAAAATTTAGTCACTTTGTATCCTGGCTGTGGTCCCCTCCCAATCCCACTTTCCCTCCCTCTTCTCCCCCTGTGCCCCTCCCCTAGTCGACTGATAGGGGAGGTCCTCCTCCCTTTCTTTCTGACCCTAGCCTATCAGGTCTAATCAGGATTGGTTACATTGTCTTCTTCTGTGGCCTGGCAAGGCTTTACCTCCCAGGGGGAGGTGATCAGAGAGCCTGCCACTGACTTCATGACAGAGAAAGCCCCTGCTCCCCTTATTAGGGACCCCACTTGGAGAATGCATGGGATTTTATGAAAGAAGGGAGAGACAGAAAGACCTGGAGGGTACAGGAGCTCCAAAAGGAGGCCAACAGAGCCAAAAATACTGAGCCCTGGGGGCTTTGAAGAGAATGATACTCCAACCAAGCACATGTAGAGGACCTACAACCCCAGCTCAGATGTAGCCTATAGACACTTGAGGGTTTTTTTTTAATTCTTTATTAATTACACTTTATTCACTTTGTATCCCACCTGTGGTTCCCTCCCTTCTCCGGTCCCAATCCCTCCTTCATCCACCCTCTGCATACATGGCCCTCCCCAAGTCCATTGATAGGGGAGGTCTTCTTTCCCTTCCTTCTGATCCTAGTCAATTAGGTCTCATCAGGAGTGGCTGCATTGTCTTCTTCTGTGGCCTGGTAATGCTGCTTCCCCCTCAGGGAGAGGTAATTAAAGAGCAGGCCAATCAGTTCCTGTCAGAGATAGTCCCTGTTCCTATTAAAATGGAACCCACTTGGATACTGAACTGCTATGGGCTACATCTGTGCAGGGGTCTTAGGTTATCTCCATGCATAGTCCTTGGTTGGTATATCAGCCTCAGGAAAGACCCCTGTGCTCAGACTTTTTGGTTCTGTTGCTATCCTTGTGGAGTTCCTGTCCTCTCCAGATCTTACCGTTTCCCACTTCTTTCCTAAGATTGCCTGCATTCTGCCCAAAGGTTGCCCATAAGTCTCAGCATCTGCATTGATAGTCCGCAGGGCAGAGCCTTTCAGAGTTCCTCTGACACTTGAGCTTTTTAATGTAAGAATTTTCACTTCATTAGGAAAACAAATATGTAAATGAGTATTAAATTCTAGTTGCCCCCCTAAGTATGTAGGAATAGTGTAATAGTGTTTGGAATTTTCTTTGAAAAGCATTTAAAAAAATAGATTGATGTCCAGATAGAAAGAGACATAAATATAAGACAATAAAAGCATAGTAAAAGGTTTCTTACTGAATTTGTTACTGAATTGCTGGGCAATACTGGTGAGGTTTTTCATTTCCAATTTTGCTGTTTGAAATTTTGTAATAAAACATTACCTAATAAAGACCTTTGGGTTCATATAGAGAGCTTCACCCTGGAGAAATCTCTGAGGTTCCCTAAGGACACTTAAAAAGCTGTCTCAAGATAAGCTAATCCCCTCTGAGGCTGTCTGAGACTCTGTCTACCTCTAACTAGACGTTCAAAACTCAGTGTCCAAACTGCCAACAGCTGGAGAAAATTCTGTTCAGCTCTGCCAACACATTCCCTCTTAACTCACGCACAGCCCTGCCCCCTTACTCGAGAGTAAGAATATTCCCATGGTGAGGGCATGCTCCTTCTCCCTCACCCATTGGTCTCACTCTCTCTTGGTTAGTGTCTGGTAGAGAAAAGGCCTGCCAGCATGGACAGCAGGGTCGATCAGAGCTGACTGGCTCAGTGGCTTCATGCAGGGCTCAGCTGCTCTCTCCTGCAGAAGTGTGGCGTAAAGATCACTCTCCCTGACACCGTCCCTCAGCTGCTAAAGGAGAGGATTTACGCAGGTGAAATTTAGGCCCAAGGGGAACTCAAGCACGATGTCCATGATTAGAAGTGACACTTGACCCCGGCTTAAAGAGCTGCCTGCTGCAGGAAGGACAGAGCTGACTCCTCTGAGCTGCTCTGATTGAAGAAAATGGCCTTTGTAATTATACTTGTGAATGTTTTCTGGTGTCAGTCAATTGTTTTCTAAATGATAATGAAGAGTAGTTCTTCTAAAAAGAAATGTCGCAGGCTTCCCAGAAAAGGGTGAGAGGAAACCAGAGTGCTTTCTGATAGAAATTTCTGGGGCCTCTGACCTTCTATTTAAGGACAAAATCAGATTAGATTTAAGCTCTCTGTTCACATGGGAAGGTAGTTTGTTCTGTGTCACCTGGATTATTCTATCAGACCGGAAAAGAAGAGGAAAGGCCACTAGAGACAAAAGACAGAGAGATATCCTGAGCTGACTTATGTCCACCTACCCAAATCCATACACTAACGGCTCATCTCTGTACCACAGAATGAAGCAGAGACTGTTAGGGTGGGCTCCTACTCCACTATAACCGGAGATGAAGAAGCATATTAACTGCCGTATTGAATTCCTATACATACACAAACCACAGCTTCTCCATTCCATCATTAAGAAAAGAGTTAATTTTTCTCAGATATTTTAAAGCAAGTGCTATTTGAAGTATCTGAAGAGAGGTCGGGTATAGACCATTGGTTAAGGGTAGTGTCAGTTGCACTGGAGACCTCATCAATATTAGAGATGCCAGGACCATGGGACAGAAGCTGGTGTGGGGTGGAACCTGCCTGAGCAGAGGAGACAATGGGTGCGCTGCAGAGGGCAGAGCCAGAGGAGCAGAGCTTCCTAAGCCCTTGGAAGTCCAGAAGATCAGGAAGGAGGTCCAGATATCAGATACTGAGCTAAGGGATTTGCAGCTATGCTGCTGGTCTTTGGATTTGTTTAAGCATGATTGTTTCCATGTTCTGGTTCTTCCCTTCTGGAGCAAGAAAGTAACTTGTGTTTGTCTGTCTGTCTGTCTGTTTACTTTACAAAATGTATCTTTTAAAGAGACTTTGGTCTTCAAACGTGTTTGAATTGCTTAAAGACTATGGAACTTTTTAAATGTTTTATACTGTGAAACCACTATGAGGTATTAAGGATAAACAAGAAAAGAAAGGTTACAGTTTAGCAGTGATTGTATTTGTGTGTCAAGTTAGAAAGGATCAATTTGCTGATTAGTTTTGGTCAACTTGACACAAACTCCATTTCCTCCTCTATGTAAAGGTGGTAATGTGGTTTTTCTTTTACTACTTTTCTATTAATGAGCCTTCCATCTACTGATGGAATACTCCTTTTTATGTTATGATCTTCTTCCTTATTGGTTATGAGTTAACAGATAATTCTCCCCATCTGTAAACGAGCTTTCAATTTGGTTTAAGATTTTTTTATACACCTATAGTTATAATTTTGAAATCACATATATCTATTTTTAGTTTATAACTTAAATTCTATGTTCTTTTCAGCAAATTTTCCGTTTCTAAGTCCTAAAGATACTCTCCCACTTTGTGTTTTGAGACGATTAATTCTGACTGCTAACCTGGTTGGATGCCATAAGTAGAGTACACTTCTGGGTGTGTCTGTGAGAGTGTTGTTCCTGGTAGTGACTAACATTAGGGTCAGGGAAGAACCACCTTGAATATAGGCCATAACTTCCTACAGGCTTAATGCCTGGAGAAAGCATAGCATAGGAGGATGCTTCTTGGGTGAGTATACCTTTTGCCACTGCCCTCAGTCACCTTTGCCACTTTTCTCAGCCTTTGAAAATGGATTCACACCAACAACTGCCCAGGAGATGAGCTCCAACCCTTCAGCTTCAACCAGAGGTGCTACATCTTTGTTTCCTCTTGCTCTGAGGAATCCAAGTTCTTGGACTGAGCAGCCATTGCTTTTTCCTGGCTCTCTAGCATAGAGATGGCTATAGAGTGGCCACCAAGCCTCTGATCCTTGAAGATAATGTACCAAACCCCCTTCTGACACTGCGTGTGCACGTGTTCTGCATGGTCCCAATGAACTTCTAATCTTTCCGGGCTTGATTTCACAGATCATTCAGCACTTACAATTTAAAGTTTTGTGATTAGCTGCAAAATGATTTTCACTTTTCTTTCTGGATATCTGATTGGTTGTAACTCTATAAGCTGAGAATTTGTTTTTGTTCATTTTAGGGGAAGAATATGTGTACACACCACTGTGCAGTGTGGAGGTCAGAAGATAACTTGTGGGAATCCCTGTCTTAATTACTAAAATTTTAATAAGTCCTGTAAGATTTTATGATTATTATGATTATTGCCATTCATTCATTCATACTCTCTCTCTATTCTGTGACCCAAAGGCAGAAACTCCTAACTGTTCAGGGTCTATAAGTAGTGACATTTTGCCCTCTGTCTTGGTGCTGTACTGAATTTTCTCTTTTCATACAAAGAATTGGGGGATATGAATGCTAGGTTTTTCCCCTAAGATGCCAAGGAGAACACTGGGGGTGTTCCCAGCACCAGCCCAAAGATCAAGCAGGCATAGTCATGAACTGGACATGGGCCAGGCAAGAGTCAAGAGGATATCCTCTAGTAAAAACAAGCTTCCTGTACGAGTGACATCATAGGTCAAACAAGTCAGTAGGTCAACCACCAGGTAACAGAAGTAGCTCAGGAAAGAAGTACTGTAAGCACAACATTCAGCATCCCTCATTTCCTGTTAGAATGGAACTGCTAGGCACTATGGGACCGAAACCCAATTTAGCTGAGTGGGGGTGGGTGGGGGGGATGTCTGAAAACCCTCCAGTAGCCCTGCCTAGAATTCATTCAAAAGTAAACTGTTTGTCCCCAAATCCTCATCTCAGAGTCAGCTTATACAGCACTTGTCGCTATTACTGTTTTGTATTTGTGTATTTCGTGCCGCACTTTGAATTAGTTATGTGTACACATGTGTTTATCATTTACATGTGGATGCACATGTGTGCTTATGTGTGTGGAGGTCAGAGTTCAGCCTTAGATGTTGTTCCTCAGTTACTAACATGTTTTGAAACAGTCTCTGTGACCCAAAGCTTATTGGGACCCAAAGCCAGGCTGACAAGTTAGCACCAGAGAGCCACCCATCTCTGCCTCCCCAGTACTTGGACTCTGTCTGGCTCTTCCATGTGAGTTTTGGAAGTTGAAATCACGTCCTCATATTTGCTTAGAAGAACTTTACTGTCTGATTATCTCCCTAAGCCCCCTTTCTTTGATTTTAATCTGTATTTTCATTAATAGCGGTTAGTTTGATAATGCAACAGCATAATCAACCTAAAACATTTTGAACTGAAAAAAATCAAGAAAGAAAAAGAAAAACCATCTAACAATGACCAGGACCTATTTTAGCATTGATGATAGGCTGTTGTCTGGCATTCTTGCTTCCTCTACCTTTGCTAGAGATGAATGGAGAGAGACTACACCAGGACAGTTACTTGTGCTATCTTTGCCAGCTGCTGTCCTCTGATATTTGCAATAAGGGTGCTATGTGTGTGTGGGGGGGGAGGATTGTTATTAAACAGTGGCATAACTTCCTGAGTCAGGAGAAACCATGGAACACCATGCTCAGTGAGTTGTTTTACATGACAACATCACTGACTTTCCTCACCTTAGTTCTCAAAAGGAGACTTGCACTTTTGCCTCCATCTCAGAGGTAGAAACAGATGAAGCACGGCTGCTCTGAGTAGAAGGTGTTTCAAAGGCCATCTCCTTTATTCTTGACCCTCCAAAGTTCTTTTCTGATGTTTTTCTTCCTTTTCAGAAACCTATCACCTTCGTGACCACCCAGAACTCTTGGATGACAGGTTAATGCTGCCTTGCTGGCAACTTGAAATGCAGTAATTGTAAAAAGCCTCATTGTAATAATGGAAGTCACTCCCTTTTGAGCTTATAACTAATTCAAAAGCAATTGCAATCTCCCAAAGAGAGCATACTGCAGTGGGAAGCAATCCGCTGAGCCCCGGAGTAAGGCTGGGAGACAGGCTGAGTCTATCAGGCAGGGCTGCAGACAAGCAAATCAAACCCTGAAGATGGGAAGCCCAAAATAGAATGGAAACAGAGCTGATCACCCCAGGATCAGGCCACTTCATCAACTCCCCTAAAAGTTTGCCTTACTGTCACATGAGCTCACCCTGATGCACTGCACCCATTGCAGCATGGCTCCTGTATTTGTGCAAATGTTTGTCAATCAACTAACATCAACAAGACTCCAGGTAAGCATGGAACATTCTGTTATGCACAGGAGAACACAAACCACAACAAGCTGCTCCCTGTTATTTTGAGCAGCCTTATGGTGGTTTCTTTAGATATTTAAGTCAGTGGCTTCAACTGATTTAATACAGTTCCAGGCATGCTTTTCTCTATAATCTTGAGATTTTTTTTTTGTAAAAAATATACACTTATTAAACAGTTACAGCTAAAAGTGTGTGAAGAACAACACTTTGGTTGCGATACTATAGAGAAACATAGGCCTTAGCGTGAATATGTGGTGAGTTCAGAAAAAGATGTTATTTGAAGAAAATGGTTCCCAAAAACAACAAAATGTGGTGAAAACATAATTAGGTATAATTAACTAACAATGCATTTATCTATATGGGTAGTTTGATATAGCAAAAAAAGTGCAGACTGTTTTCACAGCTCAGCACTGAGTTTTCAGTGAGAATTTTAAGCTGTATAAAACAGTCTTAAGAGACCAGGCTTTTAAGGAATAGAAAGGAATTTCTTTTAGGCCTCCATAAAATATTTGTAGGTGAAAAGTAAATGCAATTCCTGCACCTAAAGTTCAGGGATCATTGTGAAAGGGGAAATGGGAAGGCTATAAGGGCCAGGGGAACAAGAAGTGTGCTGTGAAATCACATCTAGAAATGCCAAAGGCTACACCCATGAATTATCATCAGTATGGCTGCCTGAACAATGAACTGAATAATGGACATGCTAGCAAGGAAGGGGGAAGCTCAGGAGACCACAGTTCTAGACAAGGAACTATGAGGAATTGGGGAGTGCTGAAAGTGAGAGAAATGGTCTTCCCAGGGGAGAACCTACCAGCTGGTTATCTAATACCAGTAGTTGGGCCTAAGGTTATATGCAGCTAACAGTATATGGACTGTTATATTTAGATGTGTGTGTGTGCGTGCACACACACACACACACACATACACACACACAAGTAACAACAATTAGAGAAAAAGAGACTGTGCACTTGGAAGATAGAAATGGGTGGATTGCATGGGTGAGGTTGGAGGGAAGAAAAGGGGAACAGTGTGATTTTATTATAACTTTTAAAAATTCATTTTTAATTAAGTTTGGAAGGAATAATCAAGTAGTAACTTGGAGACAAGGACAGCCATGGACATGGTGGAAGAAAAATGCATCCACAGAAAAATGATGGTGGTATTTTAGGCAAACAGCAACCAACCATGGAATACATGTCTGTAATTCTATCCTATGAGAGGCTAAGGAAGATTACACGTTGGAGACTAGTCTGGCCTACATGTTGAGTTCAAAGCCACCAGCCTGGGAAGAGCTGGAAGGGAAAGGGAAGAGAGGGAAAGGATGGAAGTGAAGGGGAAGAGAAGGGGAAGGGAAGGGAGGGGAAGGAAGGGAAGGAAAGGAAGGAAAGGGAGAGGAGGGGAGGAGGAGGAGAAAAAGGAAGGGAGGGGAGGTAAGGGGAAGGAAGGGAAGAAAAGAGGAGGAAAGGGGAGGAAAAGGAAGAGAAGAGGCAGGAGAGGGATAAAGAAAAGAAAGGATCTGGGCAAAGGAAATGGAAAGAAGAGAGAGGGACAAAGAGAAGAAAAGAAAAGGGAAGAAGTAAAGAGGAAAAGAAGAAAGGAGTGAGAAAGAAGGGGAGGAGGAAGAAAAAAGATGGAGAAAGAAAAGAAAAGCAGGAAAGAGACAAAACACAGCAAAGCATTGAAGACCAGTGCTTTCTTTTTCATTCTTAGGAAGCATAAACTCCAATGGAAAAGGATTGGGAACACCCAGAGACAGATACAATTCCCCTTTCCCCATGCCATGAAGAGGCATGAATATTGAACTTCATCTAAGTGTCAGGGAAGACCAAACTCAAAGTCAGGATAATCAGACAAAGAGCCAACTCTCACATGAAGATGGATCCAAAGCATGACTGCAGATATACTGTGAGGAGGCCACAAGCTGGGTCTCTAAGTCATCCAACATACAATGACATCATGCCCCATTGTCTGCAAGATCTACCTAACAATTTGCCCTACACTGGACATGTGACCTTCCCCCCATGAAGCAGTGGAGTCCACCTCTCCTAGCCTTGGGTCCGGCTGGCCGTGGGATGACTGTGATCAGTAGAAAAATGGTAGAGATGATATTATGTGAGATGTAATCCCAAGTCTCAATAGATCTTGACCTTTCAGGCTTTCCTCTCTTGGAGCAAAATGGAGAACATCAGTCTAGCCTCTTAGAAGTGAAAAACCTCATGGAGATAAACCATGGAAGAGCACACACAGAGTAGAATATACTCCACGTGCTAGACTTAAAGATGCAGCCATCTTGAATCCTCAAGTCCAGCAGAGGACCTGACTAGCCAACCCATGGAATCTGAAGAAAATAAACTTAACACTAGTTTTAAGGTGTTTGGTTATACAACAGCCACAAAACAACTATCAAACATCCCCTGTGCCTAGTCTCTGACCCATGCAATAAAAATCCTGAACTCTAGAGAGTAACGATGCCAGAGACCCATTGAAGGAGATGACAAAGCAGAGCAGCACCCCTCTTCCCAAGGTCCAGCAGGCACAGGTTCAAGACCAAGTTTGTTGATATTTTGCTTGCTGGGAAGTGTGAAGAAGTAGCTGTATCCTGAGAATCAGGATCTGTGTGTTCTAACTTCTCTCTGAACCTTGAGCTGTATCACCTATGCCACCTGTCACATGTCACCACCAGCAGAATGTCCTCACATGCCCTGACTCTCTCACACAAGAAGACAGCAGAGGAGAAAACACTTAGAGAACTCATATGTGTGATGCCAACATGAGCCATGGCTATAAATGAGGTCCCGTACTACTAATTAGATCCATTTTCATTTATTGAATCCACAGTCCCCTCAGATTATTTGATGGGATAAAAGGAGACATTTTTACAGCTGAAAGTCACAGGCACCATGATCTGCAAGGGCAGGCCTTCACAGAAAGGGTGTGTCTAGCATTAGAACCCAGGGCCAAGTCTGAACTATCCCTGAAGAATCCACAGAAAAGAGGAAAACACATAAAAATAATAATATAGAGCAATTCCCAGACCTACAAATCAGGACAAGTGTGAGCTGTTAACAGTTCCTCATATACTCTGGAGTGGAAACCGAGTGGAACCAGCCGTCATCCATCACCTGCAAGTACCACAGACTCCACAAGCAGATACTCCATGTACCACTCAACAGCCTTTTGCAACCATCCTCGAAGTTGGTAGACAAGAAAGCTGATTGTAAGGCTATCGACCATAGTGTGAGACTCCAAAGTGGAAGATGGTGGGATTAGAAAAGTTGCTAAATATCACGAGGAATCGAAAGGTGTTCCAAAGGTAACTGTCTAAGCTGTAGACCTCATACTGCAACTGGAACAGAGCAGGGTGGTGGCAGGGGAAGACAAGATTCAAGGGGCGGAGGCGGGGCTGAGGCAACCAGAGTACTGGAAGCAGTGAGATGGGGAGAGAGTTCAATGCCATGGCTTACATGGTGTTGAAGCTGGTTAATCAGTGACCGTACAAGGCTGCTGTTTTTCCTTCTGTTGGGTTTCCCCCAAAATGATGGCAGGCATTCAGAAAGAGACAAACGACAGCAGTGGAGAAATCTTACATTAAGAAGTAAAAGGGGGGAAAACTATTTGAAATGCAAGAATGATCTGAGTAGACAAAACATAAGCGACCATGGAGCAGAGAAAAGGTCCCCAGAATCAGTAGCCATTGTGGACAACAAACCAGAAACCACCATGGAAAAGGAACAGGTTTGGGCAGGTGAATCACGGGGGCAACTGGAGCCTGCAGGTGATGGGCAGCCCATCTGGATGTCGGGGTTTCAGATACAGTTTGTGATTCAGTTTCCATCAGAGTCCTGGGATAACAGGGCAAATCACCAAGATGGAAAAGATACAGAGAGAGGTGGGGAGGACAACTGGAAGACAAATATGAGCACTGGGAGAAACAGCATGAAAACACAAGTATCAGACATTGCAGAACTACACAGCAATGATGTGAGTAGAGATGGGCAGTTACTACCAAAGCTGAGAGGAGAGCCAGGTTAAGACATGGTCAAATCTCATGTGACATGAAAAGCAAGAAACCTATAGAGTGGCAAGTTGGATTCTTGATCAAGTTTTCCGCCTAAGAGCAGATCTTTCCACTCCCTAAATACAGAGTGGGTAAACAAGATGAGTAAGCAGGGGTGTGCATCGCTCCACAAGCAGAGAGAGACATGTCCCAAAGTGATGCTGACGGTACTCAGAAATCACGCTTGCCCGGTGGAAGATTTCTGAAGGCTTCATTATGAAGGACCAAAAGCCAGTGTTAAAGACAAAGATAGTAGCAGTTTTGAAGGTATTTGACAGGACATGTAAGCGCCAAGCAGAACATTCACAGGAGCAGCTTAAGGAGCTATTGAGAGGTTTCCCAGGATGGAAGGAGGCTGGGCATATTGGTAATGATCAGGATGGATGACAATCAAAACAAAGCTAGGAGGATGTGATCTCATTCTGCAGAAACACTGTGGGTACAGTAAAGAAGGCAATGGGTCAAGGATGAAATACAAATGACCAATAAACATGAAAGGAAAAATGTTCAACCTCTCTAGTCATTGCAGGAATCTGAATTAATGGCTATGATGGAAAAAAAAACAATGGATACTGATAAGGATGTGAACAAATGGGAATCATTATGCACTTCTGCTAGGAATGCAAACTAACACAGCATCTATGGAAATCAGTATGAGGTTCCTCACAAAAAAAAAAAAATTAAAATAGATCTATCACATAATCAAGCTATCCCCTTCCTGGATATTTACCCCCCACAAAGACTTCTTGTCACCATCTCACAGAGATACCTGCACATCAGTGCTCATTGCGGTACTGTTCACAACAGCCAAGTCACGGAACCCACCTCATTGTCCATACAGGGAGCAACAGAGAAGGAGAATGTGGCATATATACACAGTGGCGTTTCCTTCAACCACAAAGAAGAACGAGGTTACATCATCTGTAGGAAAATGGATGCAACTAGACAGCATCATGTTAAGTAAATAAAGGCAGCCCCAGAAAGACAAAAGTATGTTTTCCCCCCTCGTTTCTTATTCTAATTCTTGGGTTTTAGATAGGTACATAAAATCACATATGTATAGCTGACATGAAAGTAAAAGTGAAATTATCTAAAGGTGACTAACAGCCAGGGAGAGAATGGGAAGGTAGGGGTCAGATCAGGGGGGAAATAGGTTTAACGTGCATATGAACTTGAAAATGTCCTTGTATAACACGCTACCATGTAGAATGAATGCACACAATAAAATTAGAAATAAAAAAAAAACAAAATAATTTGCTAAGATTGCACAGGTGAGGAACCTTGGGGAAATGCCTGGTTCTCGGGGCCCCTCACCCACTCAGGTTTTGCTGGCCAGAAGCACTGGAATTCTTCCCTTGGGCAAAAGGAGGCCCCACTTCTATGGAGCCATTTCTCTCTAGAAACTTCCAATTCTGATCACATCCCAATTGATTTTTAATCATTTTCATTTCTCAAACTTAATTACCTTCTAATGGTGGCTTTGTGGTTCTCTCTTGTTCTCTCTCTCTCTCTCTCTTTCTTTCTCTCTCTTTCTGTGTGCGTGTGTATGTATGTACACTGTATCTGTCATTTTTTGTCAAAAGTAACATCATCATAGTCTTGATATTACATACATTTACTGCTGAAAATAAGTTAGTATAGAAAAGTAAAATGTATTTGAGAAATGTCAGGTGATACTAGGCCAAAAGAGAAATCTGTTGCCTTTGTGAAGTACTTAGTATTTAGTGTTAGTAATACCAAGCTAGTTAGTATTTATGTCCTGAAAACTTAACAACTCTTTGAAAAACCTAATACACAGAAATTCAAAATAATCCCCCAATCACCTACATCCCTGCCTCCTTGATGAGCACCACCTCTGTTCTTCCTCATCTCTCTAGGTGAAGCTCTCTCCTGGTTCTCTCCTATGCACAGCTCTGTCCCCTGCACACATGACACCTCTCACCTTCCGGGCCTGTCAAGCCCTCCCTCCACTCTCTCCAGAAAGACACTCATGTCTTCCTCTGCACTCCCAGAGGACGCTGCTCATGTCCTTAACACACAGCGTCACAGTTATTCTCGGGTGATAGACTGTGTACCTTAAAGTGGAGGAGCATGTTTAATTCATGGCCCTTTCCTTGGCTCCTAATGGGGTCTGCCACCGCCTAGGTGCTTACTGCATGTTTATGCATCGAATGAACGAGCCATGCCGCCAAACTCAACAAACAACTTTGAAGTGACAGCATAAGAAAACTGTAGGTGCCAGGCTACAAATAGATGTGATGCCACGTGAGCCTACACAAGTCCACATGCACAAGCGCATTTATATGCATGTTAACATAAGCATCTGCATGCATCATAGCTGCCTGCAAAAAGATTCCTGGGCCCCTTCTTGGGAAACGCACAGAACTTAAGTACCTACCTAAGGCCACACAGTTAGTGGATAGCAGAAGTGTATTTCCAACCGTAAAAAATTAACTTGACTCCATTTTCCTGTCTAACACGTCTCTCCTTCCTGCTGCTTAAAAGTCTTGGGAATGTACACACCTTGAAATATCTCTCTAAAGAAGTAAGTGATATGCCTGTGTTTCACCCCTGTCGTCATCCCTCATGTTCAGTGCTGCTAGGACAACTTGTGATTATAAAATCCATGAATTCAACAAATACGACAAATGGATATGGAGTCTCCCACATGCCACAGGCTCTGGAAAGAGCATGTCCACTCCCGAGGCAGAGGGGGAGAGGCAGAGGCATCGAAGGCTATAAGGTTATATAGAACTCTAGACACCAAGAAGTATGGAGTAGGACAGAGAACCCATGCTGCAAAAATCGTGCAGATTTTCATGGGGCAAGCCCCTGGGAGCTTGGAAAATAGGGCTTCCATTCTAATCAGACAGATGAAACCAATCCCCAAAGAAAGCCACACCCTTGCTGATGTCTATACACCCAAGATATCACTGCCTGCTTTCAGGATCAGGAGTCATCCCAGCTCTGCCACAGCCTAGGGCACACCTCTGCCCGGCCCGTGCCTCAGTCTCCTCTGCCCGTGCTTGTGCAGCATGCTAGACTCCAAAACCACGGCCCATCCTATTTAGATTCCAAGTCTATCATAAAATCTTTTTAACAGTTCTCCTAAAATAAGGAGACAGTGGACCTTAAGGTAAAAGTGGTTATTCCAACTTTTGGCAGAAGATCTCAGGAACCTGAAGAAAGAGGCCAGTGGTCACAGAACCCATAAATACAGTCTTTTAGATCAGAGCCACCAGCATTCCCTGGAATAGCAGGGCTGGAGATTCTGTGTGCGCCCAGCTTCTCCAAGTGTTGCCCATTATTCCATCTATCAAAATTACCATCTCCTGAGCAATGACAAATGCCACAGGCCCCTCCCCTGAGCATGCCTTTGTGCTAGACCATCACATCTAAATCATCATATTTCATCTCCTTAGCAACACTGTCAAAATGGGATTCTCAGAGCTGGGGAGATGGCTCAGTAGTTAGGGTGGTTGCCATATAAGCATAACCTGGGTTCAGATCCCCAGCCTCTCGTGTGAAAGCTGTGCTTAATTAACAGCATGGGTGCGTAAAACCTTAGTGTCGTGGAGTTGGAGGCAGAGATAGGCCAGATTGCTGGAGACTGCTGGCCAGGAAGCCTAGCTGATTCTGTGAGCTCCAGGTTAAAAGGAAGATCCAGGTTAAACAGAAGATCTCATCTCAGAGGACAGAAAAAAAAAAGTGCAACACAACTAAAAAAGATGCCTGAAGATACACTCTGGCCTCTGTATGGATGAGAGCGCGTGTGTGCGTGCGCACACACACACACACACACACACACACACACACACACACACGCTCACAGGCCACACATGCACATGAACACACACATGCACAGAAGGTTATCTGCACCTTTCCGAGATGAGAACAGACTGGGAGCAATGAAGTCATTTGCTTAAGGCCACACAACAAAACCCAGCTGAAAAATCCAGATAGATCTTATCTATAGGTAGTCCTCCTTCCACTGTGGCACAGAGTGATAGCAGGCAGCAGAGTAGTGGAGGCAGAGTGAGATAGGAGTCAGTAAAAAGGATGTACCCTGAGACAAAGCCCAGAGAATCTGGAGATTTTATCAGCTCAGTGATTTTTCTAGCAACCCATTCCTTTTTTTTTATTTTTTATTTAACTTTTATTAATTACACTTTATTCCTTTTGTATCCCCCCATAATCCCCTCCCTCCTCCCCTCCCAGTCCCACCCTCCCCCCCCCTTTCTGCATGCATGCCTCTCCCCAAGTCCACTGATAAGGGAGGTCCTCCTCTCCTTCTTTCTGATCTTTTTTTTTTTTTCTTCTCAATGCAGTTTATTCAGGAACCGTGAACAATCTTCTGACCCTGGGGAAAGCCAGCCCACAGCTTAAAATAGCCTCTGGGTAGCCAACCCCAGCGTGCCTCGTGGGCAATGCAGATAGGTCCACATACACGGAAGCAAGCCAGATCCTCAGCCTTAGCCAAATATGGAGTTGTTTGTGACAGAGAGCACTCACCATCGGGAAGGTGGAAGGCAGAAACCAGCTCCATCTTTAAGGCATGGCATTACGCAGCTCTCTACAGTTCCCCCTTTTTGTTTTAAGAGTAGAGGCAAGAGTAGAGGTCTGATCTCTGATATTAGAAATAAATTGGGACTTTGTACCAATGTTCATTTAGGTGTCATCCACCCAAAGAGATTGATGAAAAATTAAAAAAAGAAGAAAAAAGAAAGAAAAGATAATTTAAGAACCTTAAATGACTTTCAAAAGTGGAGGAAAACATGGAGTTAGTCAATTTACATGGAGCACGTCTCGCCCCTGGGGGCAATGGTCTCCTGAACCTACTCAGACCTCGGACACCACCACTGCTAGTTCTAGAACTGATGCAGGATGTTCCAATGAGGGGGTTAAGGCTTCTCATAATATTTCCTATAAGTCCACATCTGTTTGTTTATAACCCCCATTTTTATTCATTGTTAGCCAGATAGAGCCAAGTAATTGTGGTAATGATACTTGCTTTTTTGCCCAATGCTGGAATGCTAGTGAATTTAGGTATGCCCTGGTTACTCGCATGCCTCACTGGGTGCCCGTTGATGCCCCTCACGCTATGACTCTCTTCAGACAGAAAAGGGATCTTGGAATTACAGCCGCCATTGTTACTGCCATCTCATTGGCGGCTGTTGGAGCTACCACTGCAGCATTAGCCATGAGTCATACTATGCAGACTGCTCAGACCCTAAATAATCTTTTAGCCAATGTAGATCATGCTTTAGATGTACAAAAAGGAATTAATGTTCAACTAAAAGGAGACTTGACGGTGTTCAATCAGAGGATTGACCTCGTGCAGGAGCAAATTGATAGCCTATGGCAAATCGCTCAACTTGGCTGTCAATGGAAGTATGCTGGACTTCGTGTCACTAGCATACAACATGAGAATTTAAGCCATTCCTTTCTAAAAATCACAGCTTAAAGTTTTGAATGCTTAACTTGCTCACAAAGAAAGAAGCCTGTGCTGCTGTCCTTTCACCATGAGCTCTGTCACTGTGCCTTCTATACTATTTGCCATCAGATGGTAGAGACTTTGAGAGCAACAGCTGTTGGTTCCTTTAAGCCTGCAAGAAAGGATACAAAAACAAACAAAATTTTTAATTAAAAAATTTTTAAAAAGGATACAAACCATCCCCCTTCCATGGCACAGTTTGCCAGGCCAGCCATTCAAGAGCCCATGATTTGTGCCTCAGTTTAGGTCCTCAGAAGAAAGCTAGACCAGTGCATAATTTAGAAGCATGGAGGACCCATTGCAATAGCATTCTAGTACAAGATCGGAGGAAAAGACAGCATAGACTTGGAGAGAACCTTCACACTGTGAGGTAGATAAGACTCCTAGGAAGAAAGAGGGAGAAGAAAGGGGTGGGTTTCTGGTTTGCAACATCTGGGGTCTGTCCACCACTTTTCACAGACTTTCCTGAGAGGAACTGTAAGAGCACACACTCCCCTGGCTACCGCACAGTGTGGCCATCTCAAAGCTTTTGCAGTCCTAGCCGGCCCTAAGTTTGAGGTACCGGGAAGGCTATCTGGAAGAAAAGGCTACATTCTGCAATGTCTGTCCCACGAGACACTCAATGCTATTCTGACACTGAGTACATTTTGAATGGCATGTGTCTCTTTCTGACATGGCATGTCTCTCATTTTAATACCAAATAGTATCTAGAGACTATTAAGGAGGAGATTATATGAACCTTTGTAATGGTGATCTTACAAAAATAATAATAATAGAACAAAAACAAGGGGGAAAACACACACCTGCAAGACATGGAGTGAGAGTAATAGCCTATTTGTTTTCACCCAAAAATTGATCAGAGTAGGTTGAAAGAGTGAACCTTCACTACATCCTACCTGTTAACCTCTGTTGTAACGTTCAGTTCTCAATAACACATGTATACCTACTATGTACCAGATATTATTCTGGCTGACAGGAATGCTCAGATAGTCATACCTACTGCCTTCAAAGAATGAACTCTTTAGTGGTGAATCTATCTGGTAAGCTGAAACATATTACTAAGTACCCAAACAGCAGGAAACACATAAGCACATCCCTTGATGCCCAATGTGGTTCACATGCAATCTGTTACATAAAATTCAACTCAACACAGCTTAAACAGGGTGCCTTATACAAGACATCTTGAAGCAAAGTTGCATTTTTTCCCTCATTTTCTGTTCAAAAACATCATCTAAGCCTCAAATTCTTGCTACCAGGATCTTCATATCCATTTAACAATGCTGCACTTTTTCCACAAGGTCTAATGTTACCATCTTGATGACCTTTCTCACAGGGTTTGTACAGCAGATTAGCCAACTAGAGTCCACCACAGAAGCTTTTAACTTCTAACTTCTAACTTTAAGGTTTGTGATCAACAGTGTCCCACTTTCTGGTATCAGGGCCTCCATCATTTGAAATGACTTAAGATATAATAGTCGTAAGTTAACTCAATTGGTTCTTGCTTCAAGATGACATATGGATAAATAATGATATGGAGCTGTTTTGGGTTGGTTCAGCAGGTCACCAATGTGTCATTCCCATACTTTTTCTATCCTCCTGACGTTGGTTTCTGTCAAGGCAGGATGTACTTGCATCTATGAGATGCTTGTCAGCATCTACCAAAGGCTCCTTCGGTCTCCAACAAGAGACAAGGTAAAAGAATAACAATGAAAAGCTCTCTGAGAAAAACAAAGAACAATGCCAGAAACTCTAAGAAAATGTATCTTCTCCTTTCATTGGTCTAAGTAGAACCAAGTGTCAGTTTTAATAGTTAGAATAGTTCTGGATGGCGCATAAAGTGTAGTGGTTAATATCAATGATCAGATCTGAGTAGGAGAGGTGTCTATCCATAATTAAAATTAGAAGCTTTGTAACAAATTGTTGCTTGAAAGGGAAGCCAAACTGCTACTATCACAAGGATGAAACTAAACACTCACTGAATCCATCTGTGCAGAAAACCTGAGTAAGGGCTTTGAGAGCTAATGATGGACGCATCTCTGCACATAGCCTGCCCCCAAGAAACATAGGAGACGGGCATGGGAGTTGATGAGGGAGGGAGGTTGAGATTGGAGGGAATGAGGGAGGGGACTACAGCTGGGATACAAAGTGAATAAACTGTAATTAACATAGAAAGTAAAAATAAAAAATTAGTTCACAAAAAAATTAATAAAACATCCCATTGCATATAAAAAAGAAGAAGAAAAGAAAGAAACACAGCCAGAGCAACAAGAGCCTAGCTCTCCTGCAAGACTCCACCCCAATCAGAAACCTTGCCAGATTCAGTTGAATCGGCTTGCACCTCTCCCTCCAACTCTGGGTACCCTCTTTTCACTGCTTTGTAGGCTTAAACCATGGGGCAGATATAATTACTGAATTTAGGAAAGCTCTTGAAAGGACCCCAAAGGTCTTTTTTACTCAAATAGGAAAGCATTTGTTCTAATGAGTCCCACTCTTCACCTCCTGACCTTGGAGTTCAATTAATTTTACACAAGAAAAGAGCTGGGTGTCTTTGACCCTGCCCTTGGTGATGTTTGCATTTAAAAGGTTATTGCTGCTCTCAGCAGGGGCCTAACTAGAAATTGGCTACAGGGGACTCTATAAGCCTGGCACCTATGGCAGAAAAGCTGAGGTATCTGTCGCAACTGGAGAAGCAATGGGGATCTGATTTCATCTGAGACAGAGTGCTATACATGCGTCTGGACTTGTCACAGTGTCATAACGTTTTCCAGGAAATCAAAAGTATAAAGCCCGACTCTGAACACCTGGCTGTCATTGCTGCCTCTTGTACTTGGCTGAGATCATTTCTCATCCTCTAGCATTGAACCTTCTTCCTTTGGGAAATCTTTTGGGATCTTCTGACCCTTAGAGATTATGTGGGTTCCTAGCCTGGCTTTTGCCTTACACTTAGACCCTTTTCTTTCCACGATGCAGTCAATTTGTGCTTTAAATTAGCTTAATTGCTTATCTATGTCTGCAGAAGACCATAGACGTGTAAGAGTGAAAATTGGCTGTTTTCAACTGTATCCTTAAATTCCTAGATGTGCAATAGTGATCATGGAAAGACAAGAAATAAGATGAATAGTTAGACACCCAAGAAAATGCATCAAGGACCTCCTCCTCTTCTCTAGACTCTTCTTGCCCTGAACTCTTAGCTGTCTGCTTTCCAATTCTGAAAACCTTGATGGTGACCAGGTTTTCGTCTCTACCTCCCTCCATTAGTTCTGGAATCTGGGGGCTCAAAGTCGTGGCTAACAGAAGAAGCCTGAAGGGGAAGGTGTAATTTCACAACCTTCTAGGTAAACCAGATGTTCTGCTCGTCAGAATGTGGAATGCAGACTGCAGAACACGCACACTGCCTGCCACACCACTATCCGTGTGCTCTTCCTCTCCACCGCTCATGGTGCATGAAGCATTTGGGGAGAAAGATTCAAGTCAAACTCAATGAGAGAGAGATGGTGGCTTAAGCAAAAGTAAAGGCACTATTGTCTTTTTTAATGTGGTTTTTTTTTTAAGAATTTCATACAACATATTTTAAACATATTCCTTCCCTTTGCCAGCCCCTCCCAGATTCTCACCCCCAAACTTGATTTTCTTTCTCTTTTTTAAAGAAAACCAAAACCAAAACAAACAAACAAAACATGGAGTCTATTTTGTGTTGGTCAGCTACTCCTGCTTGCAATTGTGTTGATAGATCCAGAGTCACTCCACTGAATAAAATTGAAGTATCACCTGAAAACAGCTACTTTCTTAACTAGGGGTGGCATTTGTGCCCACTTCCCCATCTCTGTGCTGGGTTTTTTGTCAGGCTTGAGCTTGGGTATGCCAGCACAGTCTCTGTGAGTCTGTATGTGCATCAGCCCTGTTGTGCCTGGAAAATGCTATTTCTTTGAAGTTGTCCACCACCTCCAGCTCCTACAGTCTTTCCTCCTCCTCTTCCATATAGATCCCGGAACCTTGAAGGGAGAAGTATAATAGAGAGAAAGGAGTTACTTTCATGGAGAATATTTCAGAATTCTAGTGCTCTGGGTGACACAAACCTGTAAGATACAAATAGGGTTCAAGAATTCACTTTTTCCTCAAAGAAGCAACCAATTGGATTTTTTTTTCTTTCAATATTTTGGCAGATGGGGAGAGGTTTACATTGAATCATTATTCTAAAGAATAGTGTTTTGCAAGTTTATTTGTATCAGAACAAATTTGTTTCCTTGTTGTGTAATTTATTAATTATCATAGGCCAATGCACAGCTCCACTCTGCCAAACTGTTCCACAGCTCAGTCTGCGTGCCTCATAGCAACACCCCATCATCCTCAGATATACTGTGCAGAGAGTGAGCTGCATAATGTCACCACCTTCTGTGCAGTGCTTACACTGGGGCTGTCTCTTTGTCATGCAGCCCAAAGGCTGAGCTTCTGGAAGAGGCCCATCAGTTGGGAAATGAACATCAGCATTTGGAGGAGACTTGCGAAACAGCACTGGTGGCCTGGTTGATTCAAAATGAGAACCTCGTCTTTTACAGACTCTTTCTGGAAAACTTGCTTCAGACAAAAAAGCATGTGCATGTGGGGCTTCTCTTTGGAGGAAAGATCTCTTGACATCCTCTTCAGGTACAGCAACAATGTACCTAATCCAACTTAGCTAACACACCACCTCTCAACATGTTGGCTTCAGGACCAACTGAGGACCCTTTATCCTCTCCCTTCCTAGTAACTGCCTGGAAAGAGGGAAACAAAGCAACAGAATAAAAATATGTCAAACAGAAAGAGATCCAGCTCTGCCTTCGTTAGCCTACCTGCCTCTCTGAGCCTTCTAGTAAGCAAAGATATGTTCTTAGTGAGCTGAGACTCTAGCTTCATCTGAAGGCTCTGGCTTTATGAGAAGCCTCCACAGACAATAATCCGCTTGCTCCCAAGAAAAGAATCTTCTATGCCATGGCCAGACTTAGGACTCACTCAGAAAGGCCAAGCTTTGCACCTGATATTGAGTCAGTTTAAGACCTAAATTCAGGAAGCGAGTTTCTTTCCAGGCATGTTGTATCAAGTCTTTTGTCTTCATTTATATGATGTAAGGCTTCTTCTACCCACCTTGGCACCAAGTAAACAATGGAAATCTGAACAATAATAATGACAATAAATAATATAATAATAATAGTAATTAGTGAGTTGGGTATTTCACCAGCACACTTACATATACAATCTTATATAATCCTGTGACAACCTCAGAGGAGGAAAATGTTTATCCTTATCTTGAAGATGAGTCCTAAAAAATGCATTGGTAAATATCCAAAGTCATTGTGACAAAACGATAAGTGATTGAGACTTAAACTAAAGACTTTTTGACCTTGAATTTAACACATTTTATCACTGTGTTCTATTTCCAGCCATGACTGTAAAGAGGTCCAGGGATGGAAGATCCAGATAAAATACTAGAACTAACACTCTATCCTTTACTTCCTGTTCACACTTCTTTCTCAGATGAGTGTCAAGGCCAAAGCCAGTTCCAAAGGGGCAGACAGTGCTAAAGCACAACCAGTCTGAAAAGGTGTGTATGAGACACAGTAAACAGACTATGCTGTGACCTTAACTGATGAGCAGTGACCTCATTTCTGAGCCCCAGACAGGCTTATAACCAGAAGGGAAAGAATTCGGTCATCCACTAAGGGGTCCTGTTCCTCTTCCATATGGATCAGGGGCTGCTGAGCAGTGGTTGCTCCATGTTCTAGGTTCCTGTCTGTTGCTGTGACAAATACTCTGACCACAAGCAACTTTGGGGAAGAAAGGATAAATATGGCCTGTGATTCCATGTCACCATCCGTCACTGAGGGCAGTTGAGGTAGGAACTGGAGGTTGAAAGTTGAAGGAATGGGTGTTGCTCTTCCACACAGCATTACCTCCAACCAAAGAGCTCACTTCACAGCCAAAGAAATATGCCAGGAACTGGTGGGGGTCGGGGGGAGCAGTGGTGGGTGCTAGAGCTCACTCAGCTAGTTTTCTTACACAGTTTATGACCACCTGCCTAGAAATTTTACTACCCACAGTGGGCTAAGCCCCTTACATGAATTAACAATCAAAACAATATTCCATAACATGCGCACAGGACAATGTGATTTAGGCATTTACTCAATTTAGGTCAGATGACTCTAAGCTGTATTAAGTCAACAGTGAAGGCTGCCCAGAGAGCCCAGCAAGAGACAGCCTTTCTCAAATTCCTTTATGCTTAAGAATGTCGCCACATTATAGAATGTGAACAAGAATGATAAAATCGACTCCCTGTCCCACGGGAACCAAATCTACTATCTGAAGCATTCTAAGTTCTCCTCCAGAATGAAGATTAGGCTTTATTTCCATTGGCCCGTAGAAGGATCACTTTACCTATCACAACCCAATCACCTCTTAAAAAATCCCACCTGACCACACCTCTTCATCCCTCACAGCAGTAGTTACAGTTTGATGCCAGTCTGAGTGATGTTCAAGCGGTCAATCACAGCCAGAGCAGGCAGACAGAAAACCTCACAGCTCTCTTATGTAGACTTCCACTCTGGATCTGAAGTGCCTGCACCAGACCCAGGCTTATCGGTCATCAATTTGGAAGAGTCTCTGCAACATGTAGCCACACCGGAGCCTTAGCTCAGTGTTTTACAAACTGCGAGAGGCTGTATGTTTCTGTGATACTGATCCGCATTAGGGATTTGTTTTTCTTTTGATGAAATACAGAATAAAAATATCATAAGATGCACCAAGGTATTTGTGTATCTCTCATCTACCTATCTGCCTTTCTATCATTTATCTGTCTATCCATCCTTACACAGATATACATACACAGTGCTGGAAAATGTATATTTTACTAACAGCTTCAGTCATCAAAATAATTTAGAAGTTGACATGTTATCAATACTCTTCACGTTGATGAGCCCAGTGTTTTTTTTATGGGGGATTTGCCTCCTTCATCTAAGATTTCAGCCAAGTCTTTGCCATGAATGCTTGAAGATACTTTTCTCTATTCAATCAGCTCCAAACATTAGTACTTTGAATTCTTTTTTTCCCTAATGACTTCAATGCTTTTAATAATTTTAAAGTCTATTTCTGTTTATAATTCGTAAAACTCAGTTTCTTTTTTGTCTTTCTTTTCTGTAAAGTGCGTTTAATATTCATTGCTCTAGGTAAAAAATGGTCCTGGTTATATTTCAGGATATTGGCTTTAAGCCTATAGTTTCTATCTGTGTACATAGTGAATATAACCAAGTTCAACAGTGCACACTCCAGGAAGGTCAAGGCAGAAATTCAGAACTTGACTCACATATTATGTAAGACTATGTTGGCAAAGATAAATCACATATGAACTAGGTTTAGACACTAAAAAGCTAATTAACAATATGCCTGTGTATATAAGACTATAGACAGAAAAGAGAGAAAGTGTAGAGACAGAAAACAGACATGGGTAGGGGAGGGGAGAGTGGAAGGAAAGCATTGTTTCAGGCTGGCAAAAGGATGACTGATTTTTTAATTTTATCTTTTCTTATTAATTTTTAAGGTTCATTTAGTGCAACAAATATTTATTGAACCACTACTGCACAGCAAGCTGAAAGTTGAATAGTGTATGAAGAGGCCCCTTTTTTCAAAACCTTATGGTTTAATTACTAGAAAGTTGTTTATTGGCAATAAATGCAAGGGAGAATAAAATCTAAAACGATCCAAGTTTTTAATAGGGATTAACTCATCGTCAAGCTTGACCTTTAATGAGGCTAAATCTCAGCACTGCAATCCCTTGGCAGGGTGGGAGTTCTGGCTCTGCGCATGGCGATTCTCCTGCCCTCCAGGCAGAGGGAACTGGGAACTGCTGAAAGCTCCTCAGATCCATAAGCCAAGATAAGGAAGGTGATGAAATCATGGTGTGCTGAGGTTGCCACCACAGGATGGTGGAAACTGGAGGCCTGGCTCCTAGGGAGCCCCAAACTCATGCCTGCTTCCAGCTCCCCTACCTCCTCCCAGACAGCTGAAGGGTTGGCCTTGGAAGTAAAGATGTAAAGATAGCAAAAGACCCAGTAACATCTTTCTGCAAGTGCAAATTTGATGGTGCTCTCTTCCAACCGGTTACATCATGGTAGTGGCTTCCCACCACTCTTGGCAGAATGCAGAAACCCTCAAGGGTTCCTGCAAAGCCTTACATTGATGCTGTCTGTTCGTCTCAGGACTTTCCCTATCATCTGAGAGACAATAGGCATGCTCCACAAATCCTTTTCTCTTATGTCTTCCCAAGAGCATTTTCCTTTAACTGGGGAAATCTTCTAAACCTGTCTTCATTTCTTTAGAAAAGCATTCAATTTTCTTTTTTTTTAATTCTTTATTAATTACACTTTATTCACTTTGTATCTCCCCTGTGGTTCCCTCCCTCCTCCGGTCCCAATCCCTCCCTTCTTCCCCTCCCCGAATGCATGCCCCTCCCCAAGTCTACTGATAGGGGAGGTCTTCTTTTCCTTCCTTTTGATCCTAGTCAATTAGGTCTCATCAGGAGTGGCTGCACTGTCTTCTTCTGTGGCCTGGTAATGCTGCCCCCCCCGGGGGGGGGGAGGTGCAGACTATCAAAGCAGATGTTGAGACTTATGGCCAACCTTTGGGCATTCAATTTTCAAAACAAAGCACAAACATCATCGCCTTGGACATGTGTTCCTTTATATCCTGGACCAGAATATATAACTCTTTATTACTTACTTTAATTGTACCTATGTTATTTATTTGTATCCATAATACTTTAACACAGCTATAGTATAATTCATTTGATTAACATCTGTGTCTCCCATGAGGGCATGGATGGTGTCTTTTATATTCCCTTTCATTATTTCCCCATCTTCACTGATTCCCCTAGAGCCTGAGAGTTGTGTGAGGCATCAAGTAAATTCTTTAATACTTTTTGTAGATGAACCATGACAAGAAGTCTGAGGCCCATGTTTAAAATAGCATAGCTCTAGCGAACAGGTTTCCTAGAATCCCACTTGGGGAGGAAAACTGAATAGGAGTCCAGGCTGAGTGTGTAAGGTCATATGAGTAGACTTTTTAAAATTTCCAGATCCTGTACACTAATCATAGAGATACCAAGTATCACTTGCCAAGCAAAGGTTACACAGTTTGAAAACTTTTTTTAATCTCCCAAACTGCTCTAGAAGTTTTGTTTTCTTATCTCTGTCTTACAAACAGGAATATAGGAGCCTGGAGAGATTGAGTGTCTTGCCCAGGTCTCCACAGTTACTAAATGATAAAGACTCACTGGCCTGTGGTCAGGGCCATGCTCCCTCTTAACAGAAAGAACTGCATCTGAGATAAACACAGGCAGACAGACTAATTTTTCCATAGTGTTCTTAGGTAGACAAAAAGAAAAAAAAAACTACATGGACTTTGCAACCTGCTTCCCACCAGGTAGCAAAGGCCTGGGGTACACTCCCTAGTATGCCTCCTTCCTCCTCAATTCCCTTTGAAGTTAGGGAAGACAGCTCCTAGAGGCTGCAGAGAATGACAATGTGCTTATGAGTTCATCTGACTCCATGGCAATCTACATTTTCCATTTAAGAATCCAGAATCACTTTTATCTCTACTTACCCCCTATTTAATAAGCTAGCATGATATAATTTTCTAATTCAATGGTGGAAATTAACACTCCATATGTAAAGTAGGTCAAAAGTAACTGTTTAATTATTTAAGTAATATTTGAAGAGGCAAACATCAAAAGAAACTCAAATTGCAACACAAAGAAAGAAGAAAAAAATCCTTTAGAATCAGCAAGTTTTGTAAGGTACACAAGATGGCCCCAGATACATGTATAAGCTACATTCTGCTCTCTTTGTTAGAGACAAAAATTGCAAATTTATTTATGTCAGAAGCATTCCCTTATCAAATCAGCATCCCCACCCTACTGATATACAACCTAGCTATTACTATGGGGTTTCTATATAGAAAAAAATTAATTAATTAGAAGCCTGGAAATGGCAGGAAGGGCAGTGGCTGATGACATCTCCTCTGCTCTAAGCACGGTTGACTGTAATGACGGTTAGTTCCATGGACTTCCTCCCACCAAATGCTGCCTCCATGTAGTCTGTGTTATTTTGTCAAGGCAAAATACCCTGCTCTGTGGTCTCCCTTTTTCAACCTTTGGGCATTTCTCTAGCCCCTAGAAAACCCTGTTTGGACTCTGAAATCTTCCAATCTAACATCTAATTTCTTCCTTTCCACCTCAGTTGAATCACTATGAACCAAGACGCCATGCTGGTAATCACAACGATTGTGACAGTGCAAGACCTACACAAGCTCCAGCAGAAAAAAAATCCCTGTTTGGAAGGGGGAGTGGGCATGAAGTTCCATCCCTTCCTGATGAACTAATGGCCATTGATGAGTACTAGAAAGAGAACCAGTTTTCTTCAAGGGTGTGGCCCCTGGTAGGTCAACCACAAATCAGTAGATGGTTGCACGCCCTAGAGTATACAGGTAGCACAATTAGACTCGACTAGTTCAAAGAAAAAAGACAGAACATTGGGTAGGTAGAAAAGATTGGGTGGATCTTGGAAGAGATGGAGGAGGGAGATGAATATGACCAAAATACCTTCTATAAAGTTCTTCAAGAATTACTAAGCTTTTTTTTTTAAAGAATACAAAGAGAAAAGCTCTCAAGGGTCTGTTGGACCCAGACAACTGCAGCATATTCATTAAATCAAAGTAGCATGCAAGCATTATAAGAATGCAAGGAAACTAAAGACAACTTCCCAGAGGGCATCGCCTCTAAGATTGGGTCACAGGGTTGGAGGTTAGAATTCATAGTAGGAGAATAAGTATCGGTGACAATGCAGATGCTGTGGAAGGCACTGAAATGACCGTGATAGGCACAAGTGAGAAAATTAAGGATTAGAATGGTGAGAGTTCCTTAGGCTGGCCGGCTGTGTACCAGGAGGCCCCATTCTGGGCCTTATTTTTGTCTGATGGATTTGTGTTATGAAACACTGTTATTCATTGGTCTTCATCCTATCAAGTCTAAGAGCACTCGTTTAATGAACAGGGGAACTGATTAGGCATGTCTGCCATGGGCACAATAATAGAAGAATGAAGGTGGTTTGAATATGAATGTTTGGTTCCCAATGAGTAGAACTGTTTATAAGGAGTCAGGGGTGTGGCCTTGTTGAAGTTGGTGTGTCACTGGGGGTGGGCTTTGATGTTTCAAAAGTTCCCAACCAGGCACAGAATCAGTCTGTCTCTCTTTCTCTCTGTCTCCCCCCACCTCTCTCTTACTCTCTCTTCTCCCTCCTCCTCCTCCTCTCTTTCTCCCTGAAATTTTTGGATCAAATGTGGGCTCTCAGCTACTGATCCAGCACTATACCTGCCTGCTGTCATGCACCCTGCCATAATGGTCATGGGCTAATCTCCTGAAATAGCAAACACGATTCCAGTAAATATTTCCTCTTGTAAATTGTCTTGGTCATGGTGTTTCCTTAAAACGATGGTAACCCTAATGAAGACAGTCTGTGTTATAGCCTTTCTGCATTGTAGACTTTGCCTTTAGGAACTATTAAACAAGCTGGAATTTTGGATCAGTGAAGGTTAAGATCACACCTACACATTGGGATGTAGAGGGACAGCAGCCCTGACAGTAATGAGTCATGTGTAGTTGCCTTGGCATCCACTCAGACAGGTATCCGGCGTCTCTGTGCCATGAATTGCTTGTACGTCAGAACCAGATGCAAGCTCTGAAGAGTACTTACTGCCCACATGTGTACATTCACACACACACACACACACACATGCTCATACATATATACACACACACTTTCACACACATAGACAGACAGACAGACACACAAACACACACACACACACACGCTATTGAGCAAAAGAGTAGAAACAGAAGAATGTCAATTCCCATTCTCAGCAGAGAGAAGAAATCCTATGTGTTCCTCTACTTCCAGAATGAGTACAGACATCTGGCAGTGAAGCTACTTGAAGCAAGTAGAGCAAAGTCCATTAACAGCAATGGCAAGAGACCCCTCCTCCCATCATGCAGACAGTCTCTGATGGTAGTCAGGTTTAAACACAGAGAAATTTTGCAGAAGAAAGAGCTTTTCTGGGTCCCCAAATATCACAGTGATCTCTGGACATCACAGTGATCTCTGGACTTAGACAATTTTAGTTCCTTTGTCTATCTTACTATATATTTCAAAACTGAATTCCTCCCCACTCCTCTTTCTCCCAGGTATCTTGATAAGCACTTTGAGTTCACTGTCTCACCTAAACGTCACAGTGTTTCCATGAGGTAGACATAAAATTAAATAATATTCTAAAGATAAAAACCAGTTCCCCAAGATCAAGGTACAGGACTCTTCTGGCCTGATCTCCCAGCTACCTCACAGTAGCCACTTCCACTGATCAGTAAGCAGAAAACTCTAAAGAAATGAGTAATTGCATGGAATGGAACAATAGACCAGAAACGCCATCTTTGAAGTTTGATTTAATTCAACTTACCATCCAATTACATCAAGCGGTTTATCCATGGGCAGGAAGTGGTGACAGTTACCTGGAATCCTGGCACTTGGGAACATGGATAGGAAAACTGCTCCATATTCATCAAGCTCAAGGCCAGCCTTGTCTACATAGTGAGTTCAAGACCATGAAAAAGAGAGAAATTTTAATTTTATGGCTAAAAACGTGTTGCTAAAGAGATACATATGGTGATAAAGATTTTTTTTTTAATGAAAGAAATGAAGATCCTTGTGGTGGTTTGAATATGAATGCTTGGTTCCCAGTGAGTAGAATTACTAAGCATTTTTTTTTTAAGAATACAAATAGAACAGCTCTCAAAGTGTATCGGTATACTTTAAACAGAAAGTTATATACCATTTATCTTAACAATATTTAGCTTCTGCTTATTTGTTACAGCACCAGGTGATACTGGCTACATTTACCACTAAAACAACAACAACAAAAAGGTGGCTGGAATGTCCAGGGCTGTTGACTAAAACGTCAGAGAAGAAGGCAGTAAGCAGTGCAGGGAAACCCACACCTCTGCTGTAAACCAGCTGAGACTGAGGTTCAAAGGGAGGAGGGTTCTGTGACATCTGGATTCTGCCCTGTATGTATCCTGATTCACTGTAAAACTGAGCATATCTCTTCTGCTCCCCAAGAACATCTGCTCTGAGCTTTCAACATCTCGGAGTCCCTGATAGCTTCTGACTCCCAGACTGTGTGATGGGTTAGCCAAGCCATGTACTTTGGAAATACTGAGCTCTGGGCCTTGGTTTCCCATGCATGGTAGGTCAAGCAGACACACACACACACACACACACACACACACACACAGAGGAGGGGTGAAGGAGAGAGAGGAACGGAGATAAGTGGGGGAGAGGGAGTGAGAAAGAAGTGTTAACTGGTAAGGAAAGGAGAAAGAAAGTTACCATTATGGCTTGAATGTGAAATGTCCTCAGCAGGCTCATGTACTTAAAACAATGTCACTCAGTTGGTAGTGTTACTGGACAGCTGTGCCCAACTTTGCTTGTTTGTTTGTTTGTTGTTTGTTTATTTTTCTGAGACAGGATTTCTCTGTGTAGCCTTGGCTGTCCTGGACTCATTTAGTAGGACAGGCTGGCCTCGAACTCACAAAGATCCACCTGCTTCTGCCTGGGCCCGGCTGCATCTTTAAAACATGGGAACAAAAAAGACGGAGGTGGCTCACTAGAGAGCACTCTTCTCCTCTCTATGTCCAGACTGGCTCTCTGTTTCCTGATTCACCAAGCTATGAAGAGCAGTGACCCTTTACTCTCACCACATCAGGTGAAGCTGTCCAAGCTGCCCTGCCTTCTCTGCTACAGTGGATGGCATCAGTGGGAACCATGGGCCAAAAGGAACCTCTCCCCCTCTTATGTTGCTTTTGTCAGGGGTTGTGTCAGTTATTTGTCTCATAGCTATGAGAACTCACAGTTCTGAGGGGCACACTCCATGGTGGCTGGGAAGGTATGGCAGCAGGAGCAGGGGGAAGCTGTCACATCATTTCCACAATCTGAAAGAGAGTTATGAATAGCAGTGTTTTCAGCTTGCTTTTCCTTCCTTCCTTCCTTCCTTCCTTCCTTCCTTCCTTCCTTCCTTCCTTCCTTTCTTCCTTTCTTTCTTTCGGTCTAGGGTCCTATCCAATGGAATAGTACAACCCATACTCAAGGTGCCATTTAGCTTAATCAAATCTTGATAAACCTTGATAGATATGCTTACAGGCTTATCTCTTCAGGGACTCTAGATCCTGTCAGGTTGACTATCAACATTAGCCACCACAAAGCATTTTATCTCAGTGATGAGAAAGTCCCCAATATATAAGCCACACGGGTAAAACGCCCCTTCTTCCTGACTCCTGGGCATCACTACCTCTACACCATGGTCAGTGGGCAGAAGCCTTTTCTGTGGGGAAGATGGAACCCCATCTGCTGGTTATTCGCTCTTCATCATTTCACATGGATCCTGTCTTTCTCTCTTCTCTCATTCTTCTTGCCCTGTTCTACAGACCTTTGGCCAAGGGTGTCCACAAAGCAAACAATTCGAGAGTCTTCAGCAGATGATGAGGTTGAAATGGGAACACTGGGAAATTCACATGAGGTCTTAGCATTCCCTTACTTTACATATGAGAAAACAAGATCAGAAGGCTGAGCTAGCTCACTTGCCTGGTCCTAAACCTAGAATGTCCAAGATTCAGGCTTATTCTGATCCTGAGCCTACACTCTTTATCACTGCCCTGTACTGTACCTTTTCAATACTTTAGGATCCTAACTTTCTAAACTGATTACATGGAAAGAGCCACACTAAATAACATACAGGAAAGAGCTGAGTCCTCATATTATCTGACCAATAGGCCATCCCATACTGTAGCTTTCCCTCTCTCCCTTCCCCCCCTCTTTCCGAGACAGGGTTGTTTGTTTGTTCAGCCTCTATTGTCCTAGAACCAGCTTTGTAAACCAGGCTGGCTTCAAACTCACAGAGCTCCTTCTGCCTTTGACTCTCAGGGCTGGGATTAAAGGCATGCACCATCACCATCCAGTTGGCATTATTTCTCTTAATTTTTATGCATCTTGGGGAAAAAAATCTTTTTTTAAGCTCTTATTCGTGTGTGTGTGTGTGTGTGTGTGTGTGTGTGTGTGTGTGTGTGTATGTATGGTGCAGAAGTGTGGGTGCCTTTGGAGGCCAGAATAGGGATCAGATACCCTGGTTGGAGCTACAGGAAGTTATGAACCACCTGCCATGATTCTTCATTTTCAGGCTCCAGGGTCTTTTCAAAAGCTGAGTGTTCCTAAGGCCCTAATAACTTCTACCCTTCTGCACCCTTCTAGAATAAAAGGTTTAGGTCTTTGTCTTTTGGTTTCCAAAGACACTGAGCCTGAACTGTATCTTACTGAAGCTTCATCACTCCTGGGAGCAGATACTGATATCACCCTCAGGAGTTAGCACAGGTTGAAGCTATAACAAGAGCAGCCAGCTTACAGCAAGAAAGGCTGCCAAGTCCAAAGGGTCAAAGAAAGGCAAAACATGCTGTTCCCACAGGCCTCCCTACCCTTGAGTGTGTTCCCAGCCTCCCCAATTCCTTCTGGCTCTGGGCTCAGAATTGTCACAAAGGGCCCCAGATGCTATTTCTGTAAATGGTTTTGAGCTACCATTCAGATTCTCTCAGTCATTTGATTCTAACAGGATTCAGTCTTCCTCACAAAGATGAGTCTCCCACGCACATTTCCACACAAGCGTATGAATGATCTCATGGCAAAGGCTGAGCTGAAGTTTCCAAATGTGGCGGTGTCCAAAGTAGAAACAAGAATCAGATACTGTGACTCTCAAAGACCCGGGAGCCTGGTGGGAGTCATCTAAGGGCATGCACAAGGGCTCTCCAGGGTCAGAGGTCAGAATCCACCTGGGTCAAGACTGGCCCGACTTCAGGTGACATGGAGGTAGAAGAGACACTACGAGGGGAGAGGAAGGGAGCTAGAAGAGAGGGTAAGAGAGGGCAGTGTGGGAATGGACACTATTATCTATCACAGGTAGATTCGGTAGTCTGGGCATGCTAATGAGAAAACAGCCAGCTGCGTGTTATCTGTAGCTCCAGAGTTTTGAGCACCTTAGGATCAATGATGTGAGAGATGCTTGCTGAATGGTTTCCTCATCTGCTTTAAATGAAAAGTACATCTGCCCTGGGCACAGCATAATGATACAACTTTTCAGATAAAGTGGCTGCTAGTTTTTGAACCCTAGTTTTTGTAATTTACTAGTAAGCAACTTACATCTCTCCTTTCCTCCCCACCTGAATAGAAAGGACTATGACCTTCGCTTCAAAGAATACTGTGAGCCTGGCTTATAGCTCAGTGGTGGAGCCCTTGCCTTGAGTACTTCCAACACCACAAGCAAATTAACACTATGGTCTTGGGAAGGTTCATCCTGACACACAGCACAGTGAACAAACCTCAGGGACATAGGCGCCTTCCCCCCTGCCTTTTGCTCTGATATCTCAATGCACTTCTGACTAGCACCACAGAGTCAGGCTCAGTATCTTGGGGTCTTGAGCTCATCCTGACCAGAAGGCTGTGCTGCAAAGCCTTCAAGATCTCAGTTTCTGTTCCCACTGTCATGACAGTTCCGCTTCTCACTTGCTGCATGACACAGAATAAGTGGTAATCTCTAGCTCTTTCTTTCTATCACCCTCCTTCTCTCCCTCTCTCTATTCCTCCCTCTCTGTTACCCTCCATCTCCCATCTCTCCCTCCCTTTCTCTCTCCTTATCCCTCCCTCTCCCCCTCCTCTCTCTCTCTCTCTCACTGTGCCTCTACCCCTCCCACCTCTCTCTCTTTCCACATTCATTTCCACAGCTGAAATCTAGCCATCTCAGCACTTAAGAGGCAGAGAGGGAAGGACTGCTATGGTTTTCTCTCCCTTGGAGACCGACTGAACAAGCCTGAGAACAGGAAAACTATGACAGTCTAGGGAAGCCCCTAAAGACCCTCTGAGGAATCCTGGGCTTAGGCTGAGGAACACAGGGATGCCTTTCTACAGTATGATCTCTAGCCTTTCAAAGACCTCCTGATTAGAGGTCGCCTTTCACGTTCACGTGGGTTCACGAGACTCACCTGATGGCAACACTGAGTCCTGCTCTATTTTGCTAACCTCACTCCTCTTTTCTGTGTGTGTGCTTCTAGTTTGTTCTCTCTCTCTCTCTCTCTCTCTCTCTCTCTCTCTCTCTCTCTCTCTCTCTCGATGAGAGGATAGAGAGCATCAGGTTTGTTAAGAGGTGATGTGCTTGCAAACTTTTTATTATACCTCTAGGCCTATAAGCAGTTCCCCTCAGCCCTTCTTCCCAAGACAATAAAACCTTAAAGAGGTAAACCCTGAGACCATGCAGTAAGGTGGATCTGCCCCAGTCTGAGGCCATGGCAGTCTCTCCCCCTACCCCCCCCATCATTTTCCAAAGGCCTGAGGTGAAAAGACCCATGGGGCTGCAACTGCTAGGAGCCCAGAAGTCTAAGATTCTCAGCTTGTCTGTAGAATCCAGAGAGGGGGTGATCTTGGCAGGGGTGGGGGATGGCGAGGGCTGGAGGCAGCATTGTCTCTGGAATGTTCTGTAGCCAGAGTCCATTATCCCCATTAGCATCAGGAGAAGCTACAGAGAACTTGCTGTGCTTGACCTGGGTTCTGCTGCTCCTCAGACCACTGGCTCTCAGCAAGTGCCCTGACGTCTCTCAGCTTCTTTCCCAACTTTATGTGAGGATAATAACATAGGGAGACAAATGTCCGTAGCCATCAGTGGGAAACCACTAACCTGATACGGAGAATACCCGGGGAGCACCACGGGTTGACTACCCAAGCCCTGGGGATTATTAGCACGAAGACATATGGGATCAAAGTAAGTGGTCACACCTTGAGTGTGTGTGCTAGTGATAGATTTTTCCTGTCAGAGACAGTGCAGAGCAGGCACAACCAGGCAAAACCAGACCAAATCATAGGGAAGCTCAGGTACAAAGTCAAAGTTATCTTTGTGTGATAGCTAAAGTAAATTACATCAAAACAATAAAAATTATAACAAGAATTGTCTAGTAGTACTTTGTATAAATATTCCAGCACCAGTTAGAATTTCAAAGCAGAAGAATGGAAGCATGGATGAGAAGAAAACAAATGTGGTGAAGTCCATTATTCAAACAGAAATATCTAAAGTTATGTATCAGGGCATGTAAATCAGAAACGGGGGGGAGGGGTGGACAAAGGTTCTGAAATTTAATCAGAATTAGAAGTTAAGATCATCCAAATCCTTACAAGTGGGTCATCAGTCAGGATCTAACTTAAAAGTGGCAGGAGAGGAGAACTCCTCCTTTCAGTGACCTAGGGGAAGGGAGGGATGTGGGGAAGAGGGAGAGAGGGTATGGTATGACTGGGAGGAGTTGAGGGAAGAGGGCTACAATTGGGATACAAAATGAATAAATTGTAAAAGATAAAATAATTTTGAAAAAGTAAACACTATTTACAGTGTTATGATAGATTGATAGGGAAAGAGAAGTGGAGTCTTCTAAAGCAAAAAAAAATTGTTAAATAGTGTATACAAATTAAAAAATAGTATGTTTCATCACATTTTCACACATGTACATAAAGCACTTTGGTTGTGCTCACCACCCTCATTGTCCACATCCACATACTCACCCCCTTCCTGTTTTATGAAAAACCCCTCTGCCTTCATGTCCTTTGTTTTGGATGCCACATATGGAAGGAATCAGGTGAGACGTGTCTTTCGGCTCTTCACTTATTTCACTTAACATGACCATCTCTGGTTCCGTTCATTTTCCACAAACAGTATAACTCTGTTAATCAGCCCATATTAACAGAGTGGCTGAATTCGTTAACAGCTGAATAATACTCCACCCTATAAACACACCGAGATTGGTTTAGCCATTCATCCATCTGGGGAGAGCCCCCGACTTAGCGATCATGACTACTTTTACAGTAAACGTAAGAATCCCCCTTTAGAATGACAAAAGTTCAAACAGAGAAAAGTGAAAAGATATGAGGGATAACTGTGAAAGTTACATGCTAAGTGTTTAATACAGTTTCTAATTTCTCTTTCTTCTTTTGGTTTGTGTATATCATCTTCAATGTTTACAAGGATTAAAAAGAAAAAAGATGATTTCCTCCCTACCCAACTCTCCATGTTCCCAAATAAAATACAATAGCTCAGGTCCCCCTACATTTTCTGAAAGATTCTCCTGACATTACACATCCTCCCTCAATAGATCCAATTATGTGCCCTTTGTCAGCTTTTAGAACTTGAGAAGGGAGAGTATGTGCATCTCTTCCCGACTCTGAACAGCAATGTCAGGTTGGGAACCTGAAATCTGCAGGAATGAGCCACGTTATTGTCCCAGGGCAGGCTAGCTGTGCAACATCCAGCATGCCCTGTTTATGTTCCCAAAAGTCTGTGCATGCCCTTCTGCAATTCCTGTCATCTCAGACCGTAACGCTGAGCTTGTTTTTCCTCCGCTTAGTCATGAGCATTTAGAAGTTAAGACATTTCCTCAGCCATCGCTTATGTACGCTTCAGCATCTAACCCAGCATGGAAGGGAAGGGAGAACAAAGATGCAGGAAGAAGGGACTGGAGAAGATAAGGAGGAGAGAATGGGCTTTATCGTCACCTGGGGTCAGTTACTACTCACACATAGCAGGAGTGTGAAGTCCTCTATGTGTCTCCAGAAGGTTAGGCTTCCTCACACCTGCTTCCCTAGAGGGCTTGAAGCAGTAGCCCCTGACCTGGCAAGCGTTAGCCAGACTAAGCAAAGAGGGTAGAACAAGGCCGCCATTGAAAGGACACCCTCGAGTCCAAAGTAAGACTGCTAACCCAGCTTCTGCCTGAAACACGTCCTGTAGATTAGCAGTTTTGAATTTGTTTCCTCACTGAGTACATAAGAGCCATGCGAACTCACCCTCTCTAGCACCCAACTAAGTACTGTGTGAGCATGGAACTTGAAAGATTCATTCATTCAGTTCTCAACCCTTCCAAAGGGACTGGAATCCCTCTGTGGTGGTTTGAATGAGAATGGCCCCAACAGGCTCATATATTTGAATGTTTGGTCCCCAGTTGGTAGGGCGGTTTTGGAAGGGTGTGGCCTTGCTGGAGAAAATGTGTCAGTGGGGTAGGGCTTTAAGATTCCAAAAGCCCACTCCTTTCCCAGTTAGCATGCTCTCTCTCTCTCTCTCTCTCTCTCTCTCTCTCTCTCTCTCTCTCTCTCCACTTACTGCTCCTCGGAGATGTAAGCCCTTAGCTGTTGCTCCAGCACCATGCCTGTGTGCTTGTTCCCAGGCTCCACACTGTGATGGTCACAGACTCTAATCCTCTGGGACTTAAAAGCTTTCTTTTATAAGTTTCCTTTGTCATGGTACCTTATCACAGCAACTGGAAAGTAACTAAGACACTCTTCAAGAGTTCTGATGCTGTAATCTATTAATTACTTTTGAGCGGTGATTTAGCCAAACATTATGCTCATTAAGTTTATAGTCCATAATAGAATACTCCTTTTTTCCATGAATATATAGACCCTGGTCAGAGTGTCAGAAGCCTGATGAAATTAAAATAAAACAGAAAACAGTAGCTCACTCAACTGGTCCAGCCAGTTATTCTGAGACACAACAGACGCGCCACTGAGCTATAATTTCCATTGTCTTCTTCATGTTCCTTCAGGTTGCATGTGCCATTGTGTGTGTGCGTGCGTACACATGAGCACAAGTGTGTGTTTGTGTGTGTGCATATGTCTATGTCTCTATATGTGGGTCAATAAGTCCATGTATGTCTGTGGGTTTATGTGTCTATGTGTGTGTGTTTGTCTATGTGTGTGTATTTGTGTGTGTGTCTGTGTAAGTATGTATGTGTGTTTGTATGTATGTGTATGTATATGTATTTGTGTGTGTGCATATATGTGATTGTGTGCATATGTGTGTACATGTGTGTATGTGTGTGCGTAGATCCTGTTTAAAGGACAGAAGGAAATGGAAACCATTAACCCACTAATTACTGAGTGGCCACTGGATTCACTGGATTCAACAAATATTGACTGAATGAGCGTCAGGCCTTCACCCAGCCCCTGGGGTACAAACGAATGGGATAAGCTTTTAGAGTATGCAGTTCCTTGAAGGGATGGGACACAGAGAAGTAATAAACAAAGACTGTAATCCCCCGACTGGGATAAGCTCTGGGAAGGAAACAGGGAGTAGCAGGACAGGGAGTAGTAGTAGTGTTACAGAGGAAGATGGCACCAGTCTTCACAGGAGGAACCAGGAAGGAAGGCTTCCTCAAGGTGAAATCTTAAGCTGACCCATTAACTGGAAGATACGAAGAAGAAAAGACCCACAGGAGAGGCTAACACAGAATTTGTCAGACCACAGGCCCTCCAGCTGAGGGCTCTCTCTCTCCCTCCCTCTCTCTCTCTCCCCCTCTCTTTCTCTCTCCACCTGCTCAGAGATAAGCAGGCTTACTGTAACCTTGCCTCTATCAGAGCATTCTCCCTCCAGCTGCAGCCCCAAGACGACCTTGGATCATCACCTTCCTTTTAGCCACGCCTTGACTGCTAGCCTGTGGTACGGTCACGTGCCCATGCTCCTCTCCTGAAAACCTATGTGTCAGAAAGCTCCCACTGTGTGAAGGGGCTGTGCCATTCAGGGCCCCATCATGGCTGGCTATGGCCATGAGCAGATAACTCTCCTAGTAAACTTGTTCTGGGGGATAATTTTCCCCTCAGTTTCCTTTCTACAGACCTCTGCTCATCTTTCTTTTACAAAATTATTTCTGAGGGGTAGATCCTGCAGAGGCAAAGACCTTAAGAACTCACCACATTCGAGGAATACAAAGGAGGTCTGTGTGTCTAGAGGAGCTGAGCAAGAATGAGTGTGGGAGATGAAGTTAGAGAAGCGGGCAGGTGGCAAGCACGCAGGGCATGATGAAGGGCTTCAGAGAAAGCGCGAAGGAGAACAATTAGAGCCTGGGAAGCCACTAAGAGGCAGGTCTGACTTCCACAAAAGGTTTTCTTCTGAGTTATAATATGAAGAGAGACTGAGGGACTGGGGCTATGAACAAAAAGAAGAGCTGAAAGGCTGTGTGCGCTTTCTAGCATCCTTTTATGGGAAGGCAAATGAAAGAGAAGGTTGAAGCTCACGTTCACCGAGTCTACTGCGAAGTTTACAAATGTTGAACAGCTTGTATAAAGGGAAGGCTTGGGCCTCTGCATGTCTCTCGTGTTCTGATTGTGATGTCTTGGGTAAAGTGTATCACCTTTCAGAAGCTCCATGTATTTATGTATAAAGTAATTTAGTTCCATCTTCAAAAGAATCCAGTGTATGTTATACTCCTGGGTTTCCTGCAAAGGAAAATGTCTCGGTTCTGCTGTAAATGCATCAGGTAGCTGCAGACAGTTCCCAAGGCTGGAGCAGGCCACAGTCAAGCTTGGAGGGAGCTTCCAGGGGACCAGAGGGTAGACGCAGAGAAGTTTGGGTATCTACTTATGTAGCACAAAGTTCCACGACCCAAGTAACAAACCGTCATCTCAGGAATGTGACTTGGGTGGGACCTGCTAATGATGGAAACAGGGAAGTGGAAACAAAAACAGAATAATATTAAAACACGTGTAGGGTAGGAAACATTGCTAGAGTGGAAAGCAAGTCAGAAATCGTAAATGAAAAGATAGAAGTTATGTCATCAAATATGCATGATAATCCCCAAAATCAAATAAAATCATGGCTCAGAATAATGGAACAGGTCCATAATTCCAAAACCTAGAGTTCTGTCTATATATCAAGATGCTGAAAAAAAACTCAAATACTAGCAATAAATTCATAAATAACATAATTAAAAAGGGGCAGAGATACAGAAAGGCATTTCACAGAAGGATGAGTGCCAGTAAATCACTGGGAAGATAAACAGGATTTATGATGAGGAAAATACAAAGTATGACAAGGATGATGGGCAGTTTTTCACTGATTCAACTGAAATAAAAATCCCTGAATTTTTGTAGAGTTGGTTTTTTGTTTGGTTGTTTTTGTTTGTTTTGTTTTGTTAGTTCCATAACATTTTTCAGTGGCACAACATTGCATTATCATAGAAAATAATTAATAGTGTTTTTTAATATTGACTGCATGTTATCCTCTGAAATCCAGTGATTCACAGGTGTAATCACACACGTGTATCAGTGCACATGGCTCAACATATTCAAAGCTGTGCTATTCACCAACTTCCAAAACATGAAAACTACTCAAACATCCCCCACGGAGAAAACCGGTCAGTAAAATGGTACATTTATGCAAACACGCATACGGGGACTATTCCATGTCTGATGGTTCAATTCGTGATTTTTTTAAATGTTGAGTATGGAGGTGTGTGGTCTATGTGCGTATGGATATGCCGATGGATGAGTGAGTGCTCGAATAGGTAGAGGCCAGAGGAGTGTGGTGGGCTTCTTCCTGTAGTGTTGTTCACCTCAGTTCTTCAGACAGTGGCTCTCACTGCGACTAAAGATCACCACTTTGCCTAGCTTTTTGGCTGGGAAGATCTGAAGAGAAAGAGAAAGCAGAGAAGATACATTTCTTTAGTTGAAATGGAAACAGAATGAAAGCCCAAAATCAAATGGCAAACTTAGAGGGAGCACCAAACTATTTGCATACGTAACAGAAAGGTACTCGGTACTTCAAACATGTAATGAGAAATTCCACAGCAAACCAGGGCAGGGAGAAGCACTTTATTTGAAAGAGCAGTACATACATACCTAGTGGTCCTAGGAGTGACACCCCATAGCACAAAGGTCTTGGCCTCCTAATACCATTCTCAGCCAAAGGAATGAGCACACTAGTAGTAGAACAAGAAAAATAGAAGACAAACTTAGAGTATTACATCACACCAAAAGATATTCAAAGAATGCTGGGAACATGTATTGTACACCTAGAGCTCTTTTAAAGTGACTTCCGCTTGCCATATTGGGAATGATTTGAATGTCAAAACTCTATTATATTCCAGTAAAGATGAAACTATATGTCAGTGCTACTGTGACTAAGAATGAGTGAATGCATGCATGGATGGATGGATGGATGGATGGATGGATGAGTTGGAGAGAAGAGAAAGGTCTTCCTTACTGAACATTCTTAACTTGATAAAACATGTCCAACACTTGACCAAGATTTAAAATAAATAAAAGTAAAACATTAAAGGCAAATATGAAATGGTATACCTTACATGAGACAGCATGCCTTTTTCACATATATCAGAATATTCAGAACGAGTTTACCATCATGCTATGTAATAAAGTTATATTGGATCTGAACGTGCAGCCCTGCCTGTCATCTGAGTGACCCACCTCGCACACCCACTTTGCCTAAAGTGTAGGTAAGAGATCAAAGAGAGCTTCAAGGTTTTGGGTACAGTTCCCGTTTATAGATGGGAGCCAATCCCTCACCGTCTGAATCTGTTGCCATCCTTAGAAATTTGCTGAGCCAACAGTGTGCTACAGAAATCAAGTCCTGGGCATGTGGATGCCCCAAGAATACTACCGAAGTTCCAGCATGAACGTCTACCTGCAAGTCCTTCATTCTACTCTGAGGAAGTTTAGTAAGCCAAAAAGCCAGTTTGAAGATAACTGAGTCCCAGATAATGGTTCCTGGTGAACTCCCAGCACCAGCACACAAGTCCTATGAGGGAATCCAGCTTGGAGTTAAATTCACTGGGCCAGAACAGCCACCTCAGCTAACAGCATGGAGCAGAGACAAGCTGGCCTTCTTTCCAAGCTTTGACTTGACTGCTGATTCAGAAGTAGAATGAAGGTTGCTCTTCCCCTAAGTCCTTAAGTCTGTAATAGTTTGCTGTGTGGAAATAGACTGGAACAGCAGTATTACTTCTTTTCTTGCTACTAAATATTGAATCTAGTGTCTCACACATGCTGGACACACATTCTGCCACTGAGGGACATCTTCATCCCATCTCCTTACTTTTATTTTGAGGCAGGGTCTCGCTAAGTTCCCCAGGTTAACTTTGAATTCTTTCAAAAGTAAACAGACCAGGACTTGAGCTTTCTTCCTGCAGTGGCCTCCTGAGTAGCTGGGATTACAGGCCTGAGCTACCAAGTCTGGCTGCCTGTCTTTTACTTTTTAAAATGATGAAGGAAGAGAAGGAAATGAGATATGCAGAGAAAAAGAGAGAGAGAGACAGAGATGGAGACAGAGAAATAGAGAGACAGAGACAGAGACCAAAGGAGAGAGGGAGACCAAAGGAGGGAGGAAGGAAGAGCAGGGTGTGCCCTTTCATTTCATGGAAGTAACAACATAAATAAGCAAAATTCTCTTAGTGAGCTAGTGTACCCTGATCCAGAGGCCTCTGGGGCCTCCTGGGCAGAAAAAAAAATCACAGGAGTGGCCGCTGCGTGGTGTCCCCTGAGCTGCTGCTCTCCTTGTCATCAGCAAGGTGAGAATGGTGAAAAAGGCTGCTGTCCCTGGTGGAAACCCTCACTTGTTCAGATATCTGCAAGAGCAATGTCTAGAGCAGGGGAAAGGGCCTCTATTTATGCATCTTCTCATGTATTTATTTATTCTGTCAAAGGCATTTTCAAACTTGTCACTTTAACCCTAAGGAATTTTTCATCTATTTTGGAATTTCAATCACCATGTCATCGAATGGAGAAGATGATATAAGGGCAGCCCAGCTGCTTTGAGCAGCATAAATTCCATGGCCTTGGCCTCCAGGTAAGCTAGTTCCCTGGTGACCTGCTGCCAAAACCATTCAACCAAAGGATGCTGGACTCTGGCCCTGAGATGGCATTCTTGTGAAAGATGCTTATCTGAATGATGGCTTGCTTCCTGTCCTTGAGTCACTATTAAAACCTAATAAAACAGGCTCTTTTTCAGGGTCTCTAACTTCCAGTGTGGCAAATGGACCCTAAGAATCCACCTGGCCCTGACTCTGGGCTGAGAAACCAATAAATGCTGCAGAACAGCAGCTGTGCTTCTCCTTTGCCTGTTTGTTCTTAGGCACCGCTGCTTGGCTCTGTACGCATGAGGCTGCATATGGCAAATTATGTCACCCCAAACCTCTAGAACTGGCTTCTAATTGGGAAAGGAGAAAAGGGAAAACACCAGAGACTGTCACCATCTCCCGTCCTTTCCGACCACTGACTGACCCTCATGCCCAGGTTCCCAGGCCCTGTAGCTTTGCCTCATCCCTTTTGCATGTCACATCTAAGTGAGTGATGTCGTGTGCCTGGTGTTCTGGCACCAAAATGCATGTCGTTGCCACGGTTTTCTTCTCCTGGTTCATCTTTCACGTTCATGCACTTCAATGCTGTTATGATATCTTGCAGGGCAAAGATCTTTCTCGATCTAGTCTTCTTCAGCCAGTAGCAACTGGGTGTTTCTCTCGTTCACCTCTCCAGCCATGAAGCCAATGCATCTTGGATCTGAGTTACCTAAGCTAATGCTTATTTAGCTCCCTAAACTGTCCTATTTTAGAGTATAAGTCTCCTGTGCCTAAGCAACCCCAGGTCCATTCACGCAGGTCCCTGGAGGTTCTGGCCAATGTATTTTACTTTGCCAGCATTAGGCATAGGAAGAAAGTCCTATGGATGCATTCCTTTCCCATTCATTCATCCATCTTTCCACTATTCTCCATCTAATCCCTCGTTATCCCAAGGATCTTATACATTAAATGCTCCCCAATGTTTAGTTCTTATTGAAAGCAGAGGGAGGGGAATTAAAATTGACTTTACCACTTGTTTTAGTTGCTTTACTTGTCGCTAAGATCAAACACCTGACGAAAACCTAGAGAAGAACTATTTATTCTGGATTGTAGTTTCAAAAAGTAACAGTCTATCATTGCAGAGAACGCCCAGCAGCGGGACCAGCCTTTGTCCATGTTGAAAAGATCCTGTGACTGCTGGTCACAGCATGGAGGCAGAGAGAAAGCAGGGAGCTAAGGCAAGAAGCAGGGCCATGATGCCCCCAAAAGTCTCCCACAATGATCCACCTTCATCAGCCATGTTTCCAACCCCAAACGCTCCAAGCCTTCCCCCAAAACACCATCAGCTAGCAACCAAGCTTCCAACCACAGGAAACTATGGGAGAGAGTTCACACTCAAGGTGTAATACTGCTTTTCACTGAACTGTCAAGTTGGCAAATTATTTAGCTTTCTGGATCCCAGTTCACTTTCTGTAAATAGAAGTACAAGTATCTATTTCATAGGATTATACACATTTTAATTTTTTTCTACACAAAAGTTCTGCATTTCATAGATGATTAGTTAATCTGTTACTTTAATAAGCATCTTTCCCCTGGTGTCTCATACACATTCACCAGTGTGGAAGCCTCGGTCTTTCAAGATGACCCTAGACAGTTGTCTTAGATTGTCCATAAGTGGGAGGGAATGAATCACTTATCTGCTATGGGTCTTAAATTTCTACTCGGTCAGACAGGGTTTGTTTGCAATAACTCCTCACTGGTAGATACTGTGTCAGACAGCACCTGTAGTGTGCTTCATGTAAGACGGGGAATGCAGCTGATATGAAATAGATATTTTTGGAATTGCTGCTGCTACAGCTACTGGCGCCCATGGTGGTGGTGATGGTGGTGATGGTGGTGGTAGCCGCAGTGGCAGCGATTGCTGTGGTAGTGGTGGTAGATGTCGTGATGGTGGCGGTGGTTCTAACGGTAGCGTTGGTTGTAGGCGTGGCGGTGGTCTCAGTGGTAGCTGTGTGGTGGTGGTGGTTGTGGCAGCGGTGGCGGTAGTGGTAGTGATGACCACCGTTGTAGTCGTGATGGTTGTTGTGGCAGTGGTGATACAGTGGTAGGGATAGTGGCAGCAGTAACGAAGGATGAGGATCTGCAAATGAGTAGAAGGGGCAATGGGCTAGAAGGCAACAGTAAGGAGGATGATACAACTGATTGTCAGGAAAAATCAGTATCAAGTCCAAATAAATCTTGAACATTACCCCCAATGCAAACTGTTTCACCCCTGTGGTCTGAGCAATGCCAGAGGCCCCTAGAAAGTTGAATGTGTGAGGACGGATTACCACAAGGAACAAATTCTCAATAAGCTGGTATCACCCATGGGGGAATCCACCCTTCTCATGATGGCTATCAAGATCTATTACCCTTTGTGAAATACAGAGAAACCACAAACCCAGACCCAATGTTCATTTCTAAGACTGCATTAGACAATGTTTATCTACAGTGCACTTTGGCCTCTTTGGAGGACAGCCATCTATAAATAGTAGGTGGTGATATTGTTATTAATCTAGACATCATTTCACTGAAGCTAATTGCTACTGAGGATGGTGCAACATTCTTCTGGGCGTAGTCTAGGAATCAGACAGCAGAGGAGTGATCCATTATTTATTCATCTCAAGGCATCTCATAAAAAGCATTGGTAATATTTTTTTATTTCAGGGAGCACAAGGTGGACCAAAAGTATTATATGCTTGTCTGATGATATAGACAAGTTCCAATGCCACCTCTAGTTCTGATCAAGCACATGACAATGGAGAAAGTTACCTAAGCTCTTTTAAGTCTCATCTCTATGAGAACAAAAAAACAGAAACAAAAAAAAAAAAAAAACCACCACGATGTTCCATATTTCAGTGCTTGTAATGATGACATCAGATTATAAATGTTTCTTCCCATATCCATTTTGAGGCAAGAGATAATTGACCACTAAATACTTAGGGCTTGTCATGTGTCACCATAAACCAAACTCTCTTGTGTATACCTCTCTTTGCCTTATCAAGCCTGGGCTTTTGTAACCAAGGAAATGGGTGCAGTTTATTCCATGGAAGGGGTAGGGAGGTGTTTCAGCAGACATCTAGAAGAAGGTGTGCATTCAGCCAGTACGTCTTACTCATCCTCAAATCCCCACTCTTTAATTCCCCATTTAGTTATAACTCCAGTCAAAAAGGGATGACTGTGGACTTTTCTGCTCCATTCTGAAGTATAGCCAGTAGCCAACATCCCCACCCATTCTATACTGGCTTGGTGATTGGACAGGAAAACAATGAGCTCACATGTTTGTGTCAAACATTCAGTGAGAGAAGGCAGCCACAATAAGAGAACGCCCATATACCTGTATAAACCATAAAGCTACCCCAAATAAATACCGTTGGCCCATCCCCTATAAGGAACTGTGGCTCATCACCTGGGCAGACAGACACACACTTTGGGGCTCAGCAGAGCATAGCCAACAAAACTAAAGGAATCAGAAAGAGGATGAGGAGGATGAGGATGAGGAAGAGAAGGAGAAAGAGAACAAAAAAAAAATCAGGCCAGAAAATCCCAGGGTTAGTAGTGTTCCTCTGAAGCCAGAATAAGTTCAAATACACTAATTAATAATGTGGTCTTTTAGTTTAAACCTACTGTGGGTCACACTGGACAGAAATGGAGGTACAAACAGAGCTGTTTTCCTTTCTGAAAGCTTCCTAATAATAAAATAAAAAGAATCCATTCTCTTCTCTTTTCCTGGTTCTTGTCACCTACATGTCTTGGTTCATAGTTTCATGCTTCCTCCAGCTCCATAGCCAACCATACTGCACCTGCCTATCTTCATTTCTTTCTCTAGCCACAGCCAAGAAACTGTCTTTATTTCTCATTGCTTTATCACACTAGGTTCAATGGGCTAACTTGGGTGATCTTCTCATCTCAGTAAGCCAATTAGCAAATCTTAGCTTCTTTTCTTCTCTCTTCCCAACATGTTCATAGGTTCTGAGATTAGCATGTGGACAGCTTCGGGAGTCATTCTTCTGATTATTGCAACCGCTAAGCCAACATCTCCTCAACAGTGGTCCCTGGGCTGTTTTATCTGAATTACCAGGGTAGATTGATTAGCAAGGAATTTCAATACATCTAATACAGTCACAACCTAACTTTTCCAGGGTGGTTTCTTTGGGTGGTAGACAATGATTAATCTCACCCAGTACTTTGTTTAAAAATGTCTGCTCTACATGTGTCCAACAAAGCTATTGTCTTCCACAGATTGAGAAGTTTGGGCAGTATTTTGGGGGGGCTTCATTTTTAATTTGTTTCTCTAATCAATTGATGAGTATGCTTGTGTTTAGAAAAAAAGATTCCAATTTTAGACTGAGTATACAATCATGTATCAAGTAGCTAAAGTATGTTCCCTTGAGAAGTTGACACTAGTTAGACACCAACACATCTAAGCATCTGTGTCCCTAAAGAATTTCTGCTTATTTCTTCATACTCTGATCCCTCATCTATCAAGACATCTGTGTGGGTAAAGCTTGTTATTTGCTACTGATTGAGTGTGTAGACTAATAATAATGAGCTCAGACTCTACCAATAGACCCCATGGAACTCATCCATCTTGGAGACCTGATTTACAAAGAGTTCCACTGCTTTTTTTCTTGATGCAGTATCAATCCATCTAGAACTCACAGTGTAACCCATGGCATTGCCCACTTCTAGAAATAAAAGGCCCCACCCCCTTAACTGACAGCAATTAAAACATCAGGACACATAGGTAAAGGTCAAGGTCAGCACATGAGGCTAAGTCTTCAGCCTGTGTTTCCCCCATATACTAAATAAAGGCTGAAGCTGCTTTCTTTCTGGTCCATAACTGACGTGGATGGAAAAGGGATCCAAGGCAATAAAGAACATGAACAGCAGACTTATTGGGATCTTGACTTGCATGACTTCATGTACTTTTCAAGATTTTCCCATGGAGAAAACAGGAAACAGAGAGACAATGTCCTGTCCATTAAAAGCAGTCCACCATAGAGTCAAAGACTTCTCTCTATCTTTTGGTAGTTGGTGTGCTAGGGGATGACTGAACCTGATGGGCATCCATTTTCCTCTCTTTCCAGGTTCATGAAAACTAAAATTTAAGCTTAGATAAAGCCACTTAGAATACACAATGTTCTTGGGGAGGTGCTGCTTTTTTTAATATCTAGAATTTTTATCAGAAAGTAAGCTATGGAGTTCTACATATTTATGCAACACTCAGTGTTGGTGCATATATAACTAAGGAATTGGATGATAAAAATATAAGTAGAGGACAGTCCATCAGTAAACCAATCCATTTAATTTTCAAAAGAAAATCTATATCACCCCACTGGAATACAGTATGTGCCACTGAAAAGAATATCCTCTCTCTGTTTCATCTTTCTCAATCATTTTCTGTTTTTCTGTGCTATATAAACAAGGCTAACACATATCCTCAAATGCACTCAAAGTCAGAATTGGGGTGATAGCACATCCCCTAGAAAGTCTAGACTTAGAGCACAGGCATGAGTAACCATAACAATTATTTGTTAGAGTCATATAAAATGCCGCTGTTTACCTTACCTACAGAAAAGACATTCCATATTGTGCTTATTATTACATGATGGGCCATGTTAAATTGTGATTAGATCTATTAGTTATTCCAAAACAGAGGGGTGTTATATTAAGAAAAAAAAAAAAAAAACAGCCTGATGACTAGAGTGCAGAAGTGATAGAATTGGCTCATGATACACCCATTGCAGAGGCCAAGGATTTCAGACTAGGATGGTGGACCAGGCAATGACTTTAACTCTGACATAATGGGAGCTGTGAGACAAACTTTTTCCAGGAGTCTGAAATAAAATTTTCCAAAAAGGAAGGGGGGGGCGGGAGTTGCATAATAATTCTCCATGTATTCACTCCCTAGACTCTGCAATTGGCATTGTTAGATTTGCTCCATAACATGGGCCATTCCATTTACCATTTAATTTTTGACATTGGCATGGAACTCATCCGTCTTTGAAACCTGATCTACAAAGAATTCCACACCACACAGATAAGCAGTCACTTAACCCTGATAGTGACAATAGTCGCTATGACACCTGCCTATCATGGAGTTCCATATTTGTATAGTATTTAAAGAAATGTTTGAATAGTATGAAGTCACACACTTTAAGAGCATCGTTCAAGAAACATTATAGGATTTTTAATCAGAGAATTAACTTGACAAGCTTTTTTTTTTCTTCTTATCTTCTGGGCTAACTAATGGCTGGGGAATGAGATGAAATTGGTGAAAGAAACTGGTGGAGTCAGAACAATGAAATAATTTAGAGGGAAAGATGGTGATGGCCTCAAGGGGTGGTCCTGGGGACAGAGAGAAGAGAATAGATTCAGGGAATTTTTAGAACATCCCTGAAGTAATGATAGAAGCAAATGATAGACTTGACTTGAGGCAGTGAAGGGCAGAAAAAGTCAAATCGACTTCCAGTTTCAGAAGGGAGAGGAAAGCCATTTTCTGAGATGAGCCAGGATTTGGTAACTCGGTTGAGACATGAATATGGCCATGGACACTCAATGTCAGACTTCAGTTAAAAAATCACTGATAGAGCCAGGCGTGCTGGCACACGTCTTTAATCCCAGCACCCAGGGAGGCAGAAGCAGATGGATCTCTGTGAATTCGAGGCCACTCTCGTCTACAAAGCACATCCAGGACAGCCAAGACTACACAGAAAAACTCTGTCTCGAAAACAACCCCCCCAAAAAAAAAAGAAAGAAAAGAAAACCACTGATGGCTAATGTAGAATGACCCTTGCCTTTCCCAGCCTTCTCTAATCCCTTTGTAGCCAACAATCAACTTCTCCACATGTCCACTGAGGTCCAGAACTATTAGTACTGACTTGATCTGAGGTCTCTCTCAGATGCTTTTGAGATCACCTGAAGCTTAGTTGTTGCATCTTTCCAAGAAGCATTTTTTGCCCATTCCTGTAAGTGCTGATCAGACAAGTCCTAGAAATCCACACCTCTTCCTCTCCATCACCCAGAGTCCTCAGCTCTCATAATGATGCCCCTCAGGTTGTTCCTGATGCCTATTAGGTCGAGGATGATTTGACTCTTCAGGATTCCCAGGACTTAAGAGTTGTAAATAGAAGCCCAGAGACAACTGGGTAACTTTCTAGAGAGTGTGTCATCACCCCATCTCTTGCTTTGGATGCTTTGAGGACATGGATCACTCCTCTCTATATCCCTCACATAGACAAGAAATGATTGGGGAAGAAGGAATAAGGAATGGACATCTTTCTTGGCAGACACACGTTATATTAAAGTCACCAAGCTGAGCACAGGGAGAAAACTGATACATTAGACAAAGGCCTTCCCTCTAGGCGAGGCTGCTATGGTGCAGTTAACACACACCATAAATGGGTGCAGAGAGCTGAAAGATGAAAGGCAACACCTATGGGGAGGGTCAGGGATGATACCACCAGAGTGGGTGTCCTGGGAGGCACCAGGGTACCAGATGGCCAGAAGGGAGTCAGGTAAAGGAAAGCACAGCATCTACAAAGGCAGAGGGGCTTTCTGTGTCTGCACTATCTTGCCACCATAGCCAAGTCCTTCCTGGAATTTTCTTCTAGTGCAACTGCCACATGACAGCTCACTGCTTCCTCTTACACCTCAGAAGACAACAGAAAATACTTTTCATATGCAGTCGTGAAGGGATTTTAGCAGGGCCAACACCTTGCTTTTCCCAGTCCCTTCTTCCCTTCTGACACACCCCATGTCCCACGGCTGCCGGGAGCAAAACGTGAGTTCATCTGTGCTCAGGGCAGGTGGTAACAATAACAGCTAATCTCCGCTGGGCTCTCACTGCTGTGTGCCAAGAACTTTTTCGTTTATTCTTCTCAGCACGGTGCCAGGCAATTGTGATATGTGGGATGATGCAATCACTTAATTGCTTTTATACAGGAGGAAACTGAGGTAAGGATGTGAAATAGTATAGCCATCAGTTTGATGCCAGAAACAAAATATTTAATGTATACTGCAAAAAGTATGCTATAGCCCCACCACTACCTCATCCTCTGGGGTCTGTCCTTCTCAGGATTGCTCTCTGCCTGAAAAATATTCATACATTCTGTGTGCAGAGCCCAATAATTCCCAGAGCACCCCCAAAAGTCAAACCATGACCCTCAAGTTTATAAACCTTGAGAAACACAACTACTAAGCCACAATGAGTATATAGCACTCACCCACAATCTCCACATGAGTGAGGAGGAATAAGAGAAAAAGACCAGGCAAGTGGCCCAGGGAGGATACCTCCAACTTGCCCAGACTAGTGGCAGTTGGAGTCTGCACGGGAGAGAAGCTGACACCTTGCCCCAGGGAGGAGGAGGAGGAGGAAGATGCAGCATAGATGACAATCAAAGCCAGGGTAGGGAGAGCTGGCCCTAAGCCAGAGCAGTACCTCCTAGGAGCTCAGTGCATCTCTCTGACTCAAGGTAGGGTTAGTGAGGCCATGTGCCTACCAGGAAAGCACAGGCAAGAAGCCTGACAGGAGCCAAAGCTGTGTGCATATGGCAGCAACAGGTTCAGCCTGGGCCGCAGGGCCAGGTGTGCTGGCCCAGCCCAGCAGTGTGTCTGCAGACCAACCCTGGCCTGGGGAGGCTTGGGGCGGGCCTGGAAGAACTCCCTTCTTCAGGGAGGAGGCTACCTGTGATAGCATCCCAGGGAACCCGAAATGAAGATAGGTTCCTTCCCAACATCCCAGGGAATGGGGTTGGGGGTTGGGAGGGGATCGGCTAGTCATTCTGGGGTGATGACTCAGCAAACATCTGTCTGAGAGTTTCTTTTACCCACTGATCTAAAAAGATCTAGGGGAATTTTGTTTTCTTTTGTTTTGTTTGCTTGTTCTCTTATATGAATTTCAAGTCTTCATGGACCAGGGGGTACTATTTTTTTTTATGTGAAACAATTATAGACTCATTGGAATTTGCAATAATAGCACAAAGACTTGCTTCCCTCTGTCTACTTCCTCTCATGGTGACTTCTTATAAAGTCAAGTCAAAACCAGAAGACAACATTGGTAAAACACTGGGAACTAAGCTGCAATCCTTATTCAGTCTGCAAAATGTACATGAAACTTTAAATAAAAAGGTTTGCACTTACAGAGCCTTATCTCTAGACGGAACAAACTCCCAGGACTGTGAAACAAGATTGGTGATAGTTGGACTGGAAGGCAGATAAAGAGGGCTCAGGAGAGAAAAACAAATGTGGGCAGCAATCTCCCCGTGTTGCTCAGAAGTGGAGGACCATGACCTGGAACCCCTCATGAACTCCCATAGCATAGGCACGTATCGGGATTTTTGTGATTGCTACCTTGGCTTGGACTATGTATTATGGCTGAATGGTACCCACAGAAAGATAGGTTCACACCGTCCTCCAGCCCCCAGAAGTGTGTGATCCTATTTGGGGAAGGGCTCTGTTTTCACAGTTGGAATGAAGTCCAGAATACTGAGATGAAACCATCATAAATTACCCACTTGAGTCCTAACGTCACAAGAGCCCTCCAGAGGAAAGACTCAGAAAAAAAAAAAAAAGAAAAGTAAAGAAAAGAAAAGAAAAGAAAAGAAAGGCCCTGTGCAAACAGGCAGATGTAGACAGCCCCTTGAGGCTACAAGGAATCATTATCAAATAGATCCTCTTCTGGAGCCATCAGTGTATATTGCTCTGCTCAAAATTTGATTCTTCTGTGCTCCAGAACCATGAGAGAGCAAATTGCTACTGTTGTAAGCCAAGTCTGTGCTCAGTTGCTATGGCAGCTCTGGGAAATACATACACCGCCATGACAGGACACAGATGACCTTGTCCACAAGGTGGCCAACTGCTATAACTTGTCCCGCAGGATCTCAGGAGTCGGGGAGCTATACCGATGCTACCTTACCCACACGGAAACTGAGACGCAATATCTTGCCTTGCCCAAAAATGTAAAGCTGAGAGATGGTGAAAGGATGACTCAAGCCTGTCTTTGGCTCATCCCCAAGCCTGTGATCCTCACTAAGATCACTGAAGCCTGAGGAAAGGGACAGCTGATTGCTTGTTGGAGCAGGTTTTTATTCTATAGCATGGACCTCTCTATTAAAAAGGAAAAAGAAGAAGCCATCAGATGACAGGAGCTAAGAAGGGACTTTTTCTGGGTGAGCTTTCCTTTTCCCTCATTTGCTTGTGTCTCTCTCTGTGTGACACAAAGGGCGAGGTGGGTTGGAAGGAGCATATCATCCCACACAACAAGCCCTAGGGTTGTAGTGTTGCGCCTGTCTTTTCCTGAACCAACAACAGCATACGTGTTGGCTTCTGCTGCAGGAGTGCAATGGTGCTCTCTCCAAGAAGTTTCATAAAAAGCCCTGAAAACGAACTCCTAGGCCAGCCAGTTTCTTCCATGCCTTTGAAGCCCAGGGTAGGCCAAGCTACCTACATAGCCCTGGCCTGACCTGTCAGAGCCTGCTCCTTTTGCGCATCCTCCCTCTAGAGCCTAAAGAGTCTACTATATTTAATTATTTATTTTGACAACATGTGAAATATATTCACATGAAAAAAAAAAAAAAACACAAAGCCTCCCCCGCTTGACTCCTAACGTTCAGTTTTCTCCTAAGGAGTCCGTCTATAGGGGTGCAGCACTAAATAAATGTGTGCTTCTTTTATACAAACAAGCATGATGCCCCTCATACATCATTCTGTATCTTTCTCCATTTGGTGCAGCTTAGGAATTTCGCACGTGTATGACAGCTCCTAAAGTGTCTCTCCTCATATGCAAACTGCACGTCTCTAGCTAGCCCTCCACAGAGTAACCACTGGGATGCTTCTAATAAAACTGGCTTGCTAAATGGTACCATTCAGCCATAATACATAGTCCAAGCCAAGGTAGCAATCACAAAAATCCCGATACGTGCCTATGCTATGGGAGCTCATGAGAGGTTCCAGGTCATGGTCCTCCACTTCTGAGCAACACGGGGAGATTGCTGCCCACATTTGTTGGTATGTTGAACACTTACCTTCACACACAATGTAAAGTTTGCCCATAAGAGCAAGTTCTAGAGCGGGATTTCATGCTTCATTGAGTACCTGCATTTTAAACGTTTTTAAGCTATGAACTTGCCTATACAGAGCTTGTAGGAATGTATCCCCCAGCCAGCAGGCAGGCCCTGTTTGTGTGTGTGTGTGTGTGTGTGTGTGTGTGTGTGTGTGTGTGTAAAACACTGATCTGTATATTTAAAGTTATCATCTTAAAATCCTTTCCTGCATGCATGCTCTCCCTCAGTAAACCTGAAAACAAAACAATATGAAGGAAAACATAAAGCTAAGATTGAGAGGTGCTAGGATCCCCTTCTGATGGTGGTCCTGGAAGGCTTTGTTGAAATCTAAAGGCAGAATGGAACTCCCATGCAGAAGCCAAACACGTGGAAGAGGGCTTCAGACACAAGGAAGAATGGTCTAAGGACAGGGAAGGAACCTGGCTTATTTGGGGAAGTGAAAACAGCAAGCTATGGGGACTGGCCTCAGAGGAGTTGGGAAGGTTATCAGGGGCCAGATCAAACAGAGCCTCTTGAGCAAGAGGTTTGAGTTATTTTTCTCATTGAAATGGGAAGCCATTGAGGGACAGAGCATGAGAGGCATGCTACATTATACTTTTTTTTCTTTAAACATACAGCTGCTGTTTGGAAGTGAATTTTAGGGGCCAAGAATGGAAGATTGATGTCAAGATAGTAGACTGCTCCATTCTTTAAGTACAGACATGGGTCAGGGTGATAATAATAATAATAATAATAATAATAATAATAATAATAATGTCAATTATTGGCTTTCTGCTTGAGTCAAATGGGCTAAGTTGGTAATGCTGGGCACCAGAGTGGGTAAACCTTGGTAGGTTTAAGCTGAGGTCATGGTCTTGTCTTAATCATAGTAAGTTGAAGATGTCTAAGAAGTGGGAAACATCAAACTGAAACCAGCCTGGAGAGCATAGCTACTGAGCTGTGAAATGTCTGTCTCCAAGCCCATGAGCCCAAACCACATCACTCATGCCCAGGCATTTATGGGTATTGTCTTTTTGCAGCTATGGAGACTGAAGCTCTATTTCATGGGCAAAGTCCTCTCCCCAGTTTACCTCTTTAAAGGGGGAGATTAACTAGTAACCCTCCAAAACCAGTGTTCCCCAAAGGGGTAAAGCAACTGAGCTGATGCTCAGGAAAGACTTTGCTCCAAAGATTTCAGAACATCAGTCATATGATCCCAGACTGGACTCCAGTGGGAACAACCTGGGTCCAGCCTTTGACAGGGGGAGAGGAGAAAGTCCAACAGCCCACTTTGTTGGGGGTCACAGGATCAGAGTCACCACTTCCAACATCTAGATGACCAGATCCAGAAGAGGCCATTGTTTATAGTAATGGATGTCATGCCACCTTCACCAAATGATTGTTCTTATACAGCTTCTTCTGTGCCAAACCTCCATTGGCACCACATATACCACGCCTTTATCATCCCTTGACTCTTTGCCTGGAAGAGCTAGTTCCTATTTAAAAGGAAAACACATGGGAATGCTGAGACATACCAATGTTCAGGGGAATAAAATGGGATGTTCTCTTCCACTGTTTTATATATATAGTGACACACTACAGCTTCCACGACGAGACGGGTTTTTGTTTGTTTCTTTGGGGGAAAGGGTAGACAGTGTATAGGAAGGGACATGGAAATGAGTTCTAATGGAGTCTATGATGTGAAATTTACATTTGATAAGGTGTTGGCTTATAATAACAATTACCCATGTGAAGTTTAGATGGTTTAAAATGTGTAAAGAGGTGTTTAACACTAATGTTGACAGTGTGGTCATAAAACACCCTAAGTTTGCCTGCAAACATATATATATATATATAAACATAGATATATATTTATATTTATATTTATACAGCTGAGTGCCACAATGCCCAGTTTGGGAACTGACTGGGCATTGTGGCACTCACCTGTAATCTTAGCATCAGGAAGAAAGAGAGTTAGAAGTTCAAGGTCATCCTCAGGCTCCATAGAGAACTCCAGAACAACCAAGAAACATGAGACTTTGTCTCCAAAACGAAAAGAAAAACATATTTACAGCAGATTCATTTGTTACAGCCAAACTAGGAGATAATTTAAATGTCATGCACCCCTTCCACACACACACCCCAAACCATCCCAGCTAAGTCATTTTCAGCACATTTCAGCACAGTTCTTTTGAAACTGCTACAGTGATGCGGCATTTCAGGGACTGATTTGTTAAGATGTGTGTGCTATGTTGTTAAAGCCAAAACAAAGTTGTAAAATGGGATAATATTATCGCGGTTTTGGCAAAAGTCCAGGGAGTAATAACGAAAGAAATCTGATACTCTCATCTTTTCTGCTCAGGGTGGTTTACCCCCTTGCAGTGGGAGGTAGAGCCTTAGCCGATAAGAATGGCTTCCACTTTTTACATAGTATGTGACTGTATGATTCACATATTTTCCATAAAAATCTGTTCTTTTTTGAAATCAAAAGAAGCCACACATAATACAGAATAATACATAAAAATCTTTTGAAAGGGCAAAGGATTAGCAGAGGTGATTGCTGCTAATAGTAAAAAAGAACGTGGATAAGTTCTCCCCTAAGATCTGAGAGAAGATGAATGAGGTCAGAGTACAGGGAGGGAGGCAGAGAAGCAGGCAAGAAAGAAGGGAGGAAGGGAGTTAAGCCCTGACACCAGAGCTCAAGTTCAGTGGACTCTGTATAGTACTGCCTTCCAGGAACATGTTTGCACAAGGAATTGGTGAAGGAACCCGGTCCTGAGAACTGAGATCAAAATGTGAACAGACCGTAGGGCTCTATCAGGATTGCTCAGGACAGCTAGTCTCCTGGCACCCATTGTCTGGCTGTCACTAAGGGCACAAGCCTGGTAACTGGGATCCTGCCAGAACAAAGCCTTGCTTTTTGGAAGCATCCACCAAAAGCAAGCGAAGGGAAAAGGTCTTAGGAAAGAAATGAGGCCCGAATACAGGATTTCAAACTTACCCTTAGTTCCATCCTTTGTTCTCATGACTGAGCACTGGAAAGAGAAGGTGAGAGGTGAGAAAGTGTGGGGTGCTGTTCATGTTATTGTCTTGATTCAGGTGCTGGTCCCAAAAGTGTGTTCAGTTTGAGATCCACCGGCAGCTTATACACTCAAAATGTTTGCCTATGTGTCTACATTACTCAGTAAAAGTTATTGGTAAAGTAAAATGTGAAGATCTGTATTAGTTTTAAAAATATTAGTCATAGGAGGGAGGATCCCTTGAAGCCAAGGAGATCAAAATGGGCATCATTTAGGAAACCTGGGGTACCACAGGTTTTGTCCCAGCATCACAGGAGGCCACAGCAATGGTGTTACCCGTGAGCTGTGTTGTAAATGCCAGGGAGTTGTGGTGTAGGCACAGAACAATTCGAACAATGCATATGCTGGGAATTTGGGATATATGTTTGATGTTCACAGAAAACTAAATGTCCAAAATGTCGAAGTTACCCTGGGTGCATAGTCATTTTCACTTTTTTACTTCTTTGACATCTGTTCATTTCCACAAACAAAAATTTTAAATTATAACTTTTAAAGGCCTTTTAATTCTCTTGTTTGCTGACAAATCCTTAAAAAACTCTTTAAAGTAATGACTTTTCCCTTGTGAGATTTCCTCTGGCCTCTTTCTGTAGATGGTCTTCAGGTGGCTCGGTCCCAGAATCACTTGGGGAGATGCTTAAGTATCTCCATTCTTGGACCCCTCCTCAGACTTGCTGAAGCCTAATTATAGTATCTATAAGTTTGTATTATAAGACAGTTCTCTTGCTCTTTGCAGCCAAATCAGTTTCAGGTACAATGGTAAATGTGTCTCTTTTCTCAGCACTCTGGCTTCCTTTACCTGTTTGTCCTGTAGGAGATTATTTGATTTTTATGTGTATCCCACCCACTAAATTATAAGCCCCTGGAGGTCCCTGGCTGTTTCCAGTTCAACATAGGACCCAGGACACACGGTGTCCTTAACATGTTAAATGAATGCACGCATGAATGACTCTCAATCATCACAGGGCTTTTGAGGTCCAAAGAGTGAGATTTCTACAGTGGGCCCAGCTGCAGAACTACATATTTGGGTCTGGTTTGAGTATGTTTGTACCACTCCGAGGAGCCCAAGCTTAGGATCCCAGGCAGCTTTGAGTGGAGATGAGCCAGGGTTGGCCAGACAATAGGGAAAAACCCAAAAGCTAGTGGAACCAGCTGGAGAAGGAATGACCCAGTAACCCAGATTATAGAGTTTGTTTTCCATGAGCCGAGAGCTCTTTCCATTAACCTTAAAGGAACCGTGGCATAAATCATAAGCTCCATGGTTCCCAGGATCAAGGACTCCTAAGGCCCAGAAGTTCAAAACCTCCCAGCAGTAGAGAGGTTTTACAACTCTGTAGTGCAGGGCCCGCAGAGACCTGGATTCAACTTGTTTGGGTGTTTGTTGTGGTTGGGAGTTGTCACTCCTTTGAGCCTCAGTGGCCACATCTGTAAACGAAGAAAAACAATAGCATGAAGCTCCAGGAGTCTGTGTGTCAGGTTAAGCAGTCCATGAGGTAAATACACAGGGAGTTCATTTGTGGGGGGCAGGGGGGGGAGAAAGCCTGGAGGCCTATCCTCGGGGGGTTAATTCAAGAAGGTAGGGTTCAGAGCACAGAGCCATTGTTCCAGTTGTTTAAAGGAGCCTCCACAGAGAGACCTGGATTTTGGTGGTAAGACTCTTTAAAAACAGGCAGCAAGAACACATGACTAGTAAATGTCCCACACATGAGGCCCCATCAGTTGCAGCTGCGTTCTGCTCAGGTCACTGTGGAAGGGCACACTGGCAGTTCCTCTCAGGGTCTTGAAGCCCAGAGAAACAGGAGCTAGCTATGCAAACAAAGATCCGTGGGAGGACAGGACTGGAGGCCAAAATGTGTGTCCCCAACCGCACTGTGGGCTCAGCACAATCCACTGGCTCTGTTTCTTGGAAATAAGTAGCTCTCCTTGGCCAGAAGAAAACAAACTTTAGCAGGAAAGTGCTTCATGATTCAGTGGGCAAGCCAGGGAGGGCCCTTGAGTGGGGTCAGAATTTGTCAGCAGTGGCTGTCCTTTTCACAGATCCTGAACGTGGGGGAAAAGCCAGGCTTCCTGAAAATGAGCATGGTCTGTGTGAGTCTGTATGTGTGTGTGTGTGTGTGTGTGTGTTTCTGTATGTGCCTGTGTGTATATCTGAGTGTGTGTGTGTGTGTGTGTGTGTGTGTGTGTGTGTGTGCGTGTGTGTGTGGTCTTTATAGCCAGATCTCTAATATCTGGTGATTACGTTTCTCTGTATTTTTGTACATGCAAATGTACATGTGTCCATATATGTATGTATGCTCCTTGTGTGAGTTTGAAACCATATACGTATGTGTTTATGGCTGATGATATGTTTCTAAGTACATTTCTCAGAAGAAAGTAGGCTTATGTTCCTTTATTGGTGTGTGTCAGTGTAAGGTACTTGGGTAACTTGGCACCCCTGCTTAGTGAGCAGGGTAGGAGATGGGAAGAAGCAGCAAGGAGAAGCCCTGAGCCAGAAGGAGGAAAGAATCTTCTGGTACAGAAAGAAGGGGAGGCATGTTCTAAGCAGAGATATTGCAAGTTCCTGTCAGGGATGTGGCAAGGAAATGTCCCAAGAGTGGCCAGCTGTAGCCTTCAAAAAATGACCTCTCCAGGTCATTCTGACCTCAGGGAATCAGGCAGGCCCTGTGGACATACTCAGACCCACTAAGACCTTGGGGAGGGGGAGGGAAGAGGTTCCGCTGAAGCCTTACTTAGTAAGTTGGCTCACCAACTCCTGCACATGGGGTTGAACAGTAGAGAGGACATATACAACACCCGACAGCTCCTGACCGGGGAGTTCAGACCTCCAAGGGCTGCCCCTGGAGAAAGGTGAGAGCCTGTGAGACAGTTCCTCCTCAGCAAGGAAAGCCTTGTGGATGACACTTTGCATCTGTCTCTTGGTACACTCCCACTCACTTTGGGGAGCCAGGCCCAGACTTGACCAAAGAGAATGAGGTACTCTCACACAGGGAATGAAACACTGGCTGGAGCGGCCAGCCACGGTTAAGGAAAGAAGGCTGCTTGAGAACAATGGCATCCAATTATCTGAGAAGGGTGACAAGGCAGCCAATGGCCAGTGCTAAGAGGATAAGGGGTGAGAAAAAGAAAACATTACCTAAGCCAGTATGCAGACTCCACAGGATGCTCCCCTCCAGGGAAATGGCTTCCGAGGTTCACAAAAAAACTAGATCAAAGAATACTCCATTTCCACTTTGATAGTAGCAGTTGTTCTGGGCCTGTCTCCTAAGCTGGAATGGCCTGGCAAAGCAGTTTATGAGGACAGTACCCTGGACACCAGTTGTTCCTATCTTAAGGACAGAGTCGTCCTGTGCTGTGACCTCTATTTCTGTACCACTTTCTTCTGAGACCTTTCTGAGCCTGAGGGGGACACTATCATTTCTACCACAGCACATATACAGAGCTCCTGAAGGCAGAGGCTTCCCAGTCTTTAGCCCACATTCAAGCATCTACAGAGAATACCACATCCCAACACAAGGGCTGCCAGATCCCATCTGGGAGTTTCTTATGGGATTCTCTGTTGGTGGGAAGGGCAAGAGCAGAGGCCCCACCTTCAAGGTGGTCAGCGAAATGTTACATACCCAGGTGGCGAAAGAGAACAGAGACTCCACAAGCCCACTTGGGCCACACTGGTGGGAAGCCCACTGATACAGGCTGAGATGGTCCCTCCTCCCCTGCTATTTTATCCCTTCTAGGGGTCCTTTGTCCCGCCCCAAACAGAGAGACCATTTTTCTTCCTGTCTGGCAAATAGTTTCAGGACCCTGGAAAGCCCTGTGTGTGTCTGCCTGGGATCTAGGGCTGAAATCAAACTGGAACTCAAGCCTCGGCAGTAAATGGCCTGGAGTTCCTATTACCCCTTATTGTGAGCCTTTCCAGGGACCGGCTTTAGAGAGAGGCAGAAGCTAGGGACATGGTCACTTTACTCTCACTGAATACCAATTACTGTCATCAAGAAGAAAGAGGGGGGAGGAGACTGCTGTGCCCTGGCACTGAGACCAGCAAAGGGTAGTAAGCATGAATTATGCATCATGCAAGCAACAGAGATAAGAGCGGAATGGGGAAAATCATAACCCTATTAATAATGGAAGTGCAGTTTGTAAACTCTCCACCAGGAATAATTTGCATTGCAATATAAACAGGGAGTATAATACAGAGCAGCCGGCAACGGTGCTTCAGTGAAATGTAAAAGGCACCATTTCAAACATTAAAAGTCATGATTAAATTATAAGAATTTGCTCAGCAGGATGTGTACAAGGAGAGGGCGTGTACTCCGACTCTATCTAAACCCAGGGTCAGTCCTCTACATGGCTGTCACGAGCATGGACCAAAAACATGGTTTCTTGAACCCTTAATAGTTATGCCCATTCATCTTTGGTTCTGAGTGTTCATTGTGTGCATCACTCCAAGCATTTATAGGCAACCACTCAATTGACTCATGAAGCAACTATAAGAGGGTATCTGAACACCCCATTAAATAAATGAGAAAAAGAAGGGAGAAAGAAGCTAAAAAGCCTGCCTTAGGTTCGAAATAGATAAGGTGACAGTGTTGAAGGGAAACCCAGATAATCTAATCACTGCGCTCTGGGCTCTGCCATTTCTTTAGTACCTACTCTGTTACCCACTTCCCCCTCCCCACCTCACCTATCCCTTAAACAGGACAGCGGATGGAAAGCTGGAGCCAATGTTTTCAAATAATTTGATAACACATTAGAACCATGATCAAGTGTCCATCAAATTATCCCGTGTTTATAGGAATCTGTTCTGGGAAAGAAAAACAAACAAACAAAAAAAAACTCAATGCCATTATATACCTGGTAGCTACTAAAGCATGCCCTTGGCATAGATGTTGATAAGTAAAATGTTGGCATACAGGGGTGGTTTTGTTATCACATTACCATGTGTGGGAGGGGGAGCAAAACAATTCCAATGTAGTTATACTCATCAAACAGTTAAACAGGCAGCGGTGAAATTGTCTCAGCTGCCAACAGGGGGCAGTGAGGAAGGAGTTTGTCATAACATGAAAACTTCACTTGTTCCTCAGATATGGAAAAATAGACTCGTGGTGAACCTCTTAGGTGAAGCAGTGTGACAGATACCCTGGGATGCACCTTTTGGGATACAAATGTCAATTTCTGTGTGTTCAATGGGTGGGTGTTCCCTCTCCCATCTTCTTCATTTTACCAGTACAAGTTACTTTAGAATAAAAAATTCTATGGTGTGTGTGTGTATGTGTTGATTGATGGGCCAAGGTATTGACTGTGGTACTTAATGACTATATATTTGAAGGAACCATCACTGTTTTAGTTGTAGTCAATAATAGACACAAAATAGGATGGGAGAGCCCGCTTCATTCCCAACTTGGCCTCCCATCTGTGGCTCCCACCATTCCAGGAGGATCCTTCATTTTCATGAGCAAATCTCTTGCTAGATTGCCCACCCTGAGGTGCCTGGAGCACAGCATTAGAACATTCTTCCAAACAGTGAGGCTCATCCTGTGTTCAGTGTATTTTTTTTCTGTCTCAGTGTTAGCCAATGGGGAATCACCTATAGTCATTTGTCCGTTGAGGCAGAACTTAGCTTACTTATTTCAATAAAAATAAATCAGAGTTTTCCAAGAGCTGGAGCTAATGATGAAGTTGAGGAGGCACAGGCTAGCTGATATCCCAGTTCTATGCTGGCCCCCTACCTGTCATCTGTCTCGGGGACTCAACAGACTCTATGCTCCACTCTCACCTCTCCCATGGAATAAGACTGTCTCACCAGAGCACAGCCCCAGGACTCTTTTTTTCTGTCCTTAGACTGTATGAACACAAGCTCTGCAGGAGTCAGAATAAGTATGAACATGAAATATTTCAATACAGATAAAGAACATTCAAGTGCTTCGTGAACCCAGGCCCATCTGTCTCAGCAGAAGTAGAAATAGTGAGGTGGGTTGGGCTGGCACAAGATGTCCAGTGGTGTGAGACTGGTGAGCTGTGAGTGGGTGTCTGTGCTCCTGGCCTCCCAGATTGGCCCAGCTGGACTTTGTTGCAGACGGCTGCTGCTCCATCCAGTGGCATGTGAGATGTTCCCTGGGGAGGGAAATTCTAACAAGCACATCAAGACTCAGCATGGCAGATGGTGGGGAGCAAGAAAACTGAACAGGTTCTCTGAAAGGAACAGGCATCCAAGAAGCAAGATGTCACAGGACTGGGCACCTAGAAGACCCTTGAGCTACCAGGAACCTCAGAGGCTCTGAACCAAGATGAGGAGGGAGCGAGCAGCCAGCTGCACTGCGCTATCCTCAGCACATTACTGACATTCCAGAAAGGGGAGGCAGAAATTTAATTTCGCCACCATCACCTCCCCCCAACACATACATACACAACACACACACACACTTAGGTGTCTCCCTTGCCTTCCTGCACAATCTCCAGCCTGTCCAAATGAGGGACACATGACCATGTGGTCCAGAGGCTGACACATTCCATCCCTCCCTCACAGGGCTAGACCCAAACGCCAGGCACAGTAGCAGACAGCGTGTACTAAGAAAATGCCTGTTACCTTAGCCTCCAAACACAGACATCCTCTCAGGTCTGCTTGTCTGAGACCCACTTACTTGAAAGAACTTTATTTTCCTGCCATCCCTAACTCTTACCTGCTGTGACTTCATCCTACCCTGTATTATTCAGTTTGTCAAATCCTAGATAGGTACAGGAAAAGGTAAGAGACATATTAAAGGTTTGCCTCATTGTTTAATTTCATTCAAATTCCAGCTTTACTGGCTACCTTAGAATTAAGAGACTTAATATCTGAATTAGGGAAGAGAAAATCTGATGAGTCATACAGAGAAGGTATGGAATGGGGAAAACCATCGATCATCCGTTATGCTCAAAGCACTGTGCTTTGTGTAGACTGTTTTATTTATCCAGGACAACTTCATGAGTATTATTCTCCTCTTGCATGACACATGAAGAAGCTAAGAATCATGGAGCTTACATCATTCACCAGGCATGGGCTTCCTTCTTTCTGCATATTCAGTGGTGAATACGCTGGGGTAATCTAGTGTCTTGGCTACTCAGTGTGGTTGATGGATCAGCATTGGCAATCTATGAAGGTTTGTAAGAAATGCTGGATCTCAGGTCCCACTAAGGACCCACTGATTTTGAATTTTCATTTTTAAGACATCCTTAATGTATTAGTGGTCTGAGAGGTTCTGCTCTGGCACAAGACAGAAGGCTCTCTGCCATCAGTGTACATTGGGCTGGCATGGAAGTGAGCATTTTTTACTCTTTAGATAGATATTGGGAGCCCAAGATTTTTCACTTCAAGTATCTCTAGTCTAGGGACTATCTCTGAAACCTTGCAATATTTACATACTCTCATGTTTAATGTGCATTGGTTGAGGACTGCCTCAGTTTCTCCGTGTGACTGATGAACCCTTGTGGATACAAACCTAAGAAGGAATCCCAGCTCATGCTACAGTGGGGCTGGGCACATTTGATGGCAATGGTGTCTAAACCATATCTGCGAATTGATTCTACTGCCACTGAAGCACCTCGAAGAGGGGGCAGATGGGGTGAGCTAGCGAGCTGAGCAGCGTCATTACAGAGAAGTCAGCTACAGACCCCTTTCCTTGATAGCTCAGGAGGAGGCACAGCAGACCCCCGTGCTTAAGGCTTGTTTAAGACCCTCCAAAAATATTATGTCTTTTAATTATATGGACCCAGTAGATTTTTGGAAAACAGATGTACAGTAGAAATCAATGTGGCCATTAAATGTCTGCAAAAAGTGCATATGGTGGCTATTGAGTGTGTCTCTACATGACACATATGTAGTATGAGGTGTGGCCATATTGTAAAACGCTTTTGATGTTGTAGGACTGGACCTTCAAAAGTTAGAGATATTATACTGCCTACCAATCTCTAAGTATCCTGAAAGGTCTTGGCCCTGGGAGGGCAGGACAGTGGTTAGCATTTTCTCGGCTCTTACCCCGTCAGGACAACCCCACTCTTCACTGCCTCTGCCTATGAGAGTTTCCCCTCTGACAGGGTCCCTGGGGCCCACGGTGGCAGGACACCCTGGAGGCCTTTCTTACAGCTGCCTTTAACATTTCCTTCTGGTCTGAGTCCCGCTGTTCTGATGACTGATGCTATTTGTCAGCCACCAGCCAGGGGTCACTGGGAACGTTTGTGCAGGTGCTTGTCACAAACCAGGTATGGCCATAGGTGCTGACACCTTGTCACATCATCACCACAAACTGATCTTATTGCCCTTTACATGTCGCTGCCCAAAGACACATCAGGAGACATCGGAGGCTGAGAAGGGACTGGTCCTGGAGCTCAGACTCACTTCCATATAAGTCACGGGAAAGGCTAACCCAGAAGAGCAGGCAGTGGAGGGTTGGGCGTCTGTAAATAGTGGGTATTGTGACAATGAGGATGGCTGCAGTATTAGAGAATGCTAGGGAAAAGCATTTGCCCAGGAAGGGTCCAGAGTCACATACAGTCACATGAACAGACCCCTTTCAGAAATCCACTGTGAGGAAAACAGTGAGGCACACAGCCCAAAATGAATGGGCATCCTGAAAAATTAGAAATGTCATCATTTAACTGGAAGATTGGAAAGAAGAGTAACTTTTGTAACCTTGCACAAATATTAAATGAGATAAAGCATAAAAATGTTTTGCACAGAGTTGTTCCTAAGTAAAGATTTAATCAACAGTCCCAGTTAAAGTCATTTTTATTTAATTTTGATTCTTCATATGTCTTTACTTCATGTATTTAATAATGTACACTTATGAGCCACAGGATACCCATGAAGGTGAGAAGACAGCATGCTGGAGGTGATTCTCTCCTTCCACCACATAGGTTCTGGGGGTTGAACTCAGATCATCAGACTTGGCAGCAAGCACCCTTAACCCACTGAGCCTCACTGCTCAGTATATCCAAAAATACTGCACTGTTACACAACTAGATATGTGCCAAATGAGTATGAATTTGAACAGTCCTCTGAACCTGGTTTCTTTTCGAAGAGGTTTGTCTGAAAAGAAGGTAGAACTTATAGTTTAACTCATACATATGTCTGTTTCTATATAAAACGTGTATTTTCTTAATCACACTTCAGGTTTGTAAAGAGCCAATCTATAATCAATCTCACCATTGGAAAAAAAAATCTTCAAGGTTTTGTTTCATTTTTGTTTTGTTCATTTTGCCATACTGCCTAGATTGGCCTTGAACTCACAATCTTCCTGACTTGGCCTCCTAAATTCTGGAATCAGAAGCATATGCCTCACTTGGGAGGAAAATCTTAACTGAATGCAGGAGAGGCTCAGCAGCCAAGTAGAACTAGGGAACCTGTTTCTACCTGAGTAGCTGTCTACTAGGGTCTGTCTGTCTATCTGTGTGTGTGTGTACGTGTGTGTGTGCGCGCACATGTCTATGTCTGTGTGTCTGTGTATGTGTCCGTGTCTGTCTGTGTACCTGTGTATGCGGGGGTCTGTGTGTGTGTGTGTGTGTGTGTCTTGTGTGTATGTATATCTGTGTGTGTTCTCTGCTGTACATTTTCCAGACTTTTCTCCAGCCTTGTATGGCTTGTATAAAATGTATATTCAAAATTGATAAAATGTGTATACAAAATTGATATTCAAAAGAGGTTCCAATCTGAACCTCTGGGAAGGTCAGAAGACAGAGATCCTCAACTCTGAAAGCAACAAGCCCAACAAGAGAGTCATGAGCAGCGTATGAGGAATTTGGTCATTTCAAGAATTGGGAATTTATCTTGCTCTGCTTCAAATGCCTGACTTGGGACCTTGCATATAAAAGGTCCAACAAATAGTTGTTGAATGAAGAAACGAATCAGTCAATCAAGCACTGTATATATTCTACCAGGTTCCCCAGAATGAGCCTCCAAAGAACCGAGGACACCCTGTACTAGTAGAACAAACTGAGATAAACACAGATGTTTACTGACATCAATGACAAAGAAAGCTCCCCCTTTCTCTCTAAGACTGCCTTTCCTAACCAAGTTCATGGACACCCAGAAGCAAAGAAGCCACTCGACAGAGCCATGGCCTGCCCACATTCCAGGATACTGCCATTCCATGGCCACACCATGGGAGTACAGCAGCATGAGAGCATGGCTGTGTCACAGCTGGTCTGAGAAACAATGGATGAGATGAAAGAACTCAGAATGTAGCTGTAACTACCCAGCCTGACTGATTCTGCAGCTGAGCCAGACAATAGCATAAATTCTATCTTCTGGTCTCAGGGGATTAAGTGGGCCATTTCAGGATCTTCAGGTACTCAGTGGTGTCAATGACCATGAATCTTGGTTGTCTGCCTCCACTTTGGGGGCCAGAAAAGACAAGAAGTTTCCTTTATCTTTATCCCCTCAGCCCAAACATTAGCAGATCGCAACTGAAGAGAGAACCCAGCTAACTACAGTGTGTGTGCATTACCCCACACACGCAAGGGTTAAAGCCACAGAAGATTTTTTCTCCCTAGGCTGTGGGCACCTCTGATTCATCCACTTTGAATAGCTGGACCAGTTTAACTTGTTCACACACAAATGCAAAAGCCATTAGGAAACCCTGGCTCTAACTGTTTTGATTTGGTCCTCAGTAGCCATGTTCCAGAATGTTCTCCATTTCTTATTCAGAATTTCAAAATTGTGCAACAAAATATAAGTTACAGAGAAGATAGGGAAAAAATAATGGCAATGCCAAAAAGAGAAACAGGGAGAAAGACAATATTTTTCAAATATTTTCCCAACTGTCATTTTAATAATAGCCTAACAACAAAGTATGCTAATTTTTCTCCACAGATACCTGTGAATGCAAATGTAAAACAAATAGTAATTAATGTCTCAGTGTGAAAATCAAGCAATAGGTATTAATTCTGTGTCAGCCCTGAGATTATGCACATTCAAAATCATGGCCTGAGCTCAGGAGAAACAGTGGCTGCCAGAAAAAAAAAAAAAAAAGATAACAAGAGGAGGATTCTGAGGTTAGCAGAGCTTGCACAGCCAATCTGGAAAAGATCTGGCCCAGCTTACAAATTACATGTACAAGCCACACGTGCTCTAAGAACCACAATCAACTCTTTTTATGTGGATGTACACATGTATGTGCTGTGTGTGAGAGAGGATGCATATGGAGTCCAGAGATGTCTTCCCCTCTCTCTCTCCACCTTGTTTTTTGAGGCAAGGTCTGTCACTGAACCTGGAGCACACAGATTCAGCTAGTCTGGCTGGTCAGTTAGCGCCCAGGATTTTCCTGTCTCCACAGTGCTGGAATTACAAATACTAAGGTCCTCAAGCATGCATGGCAGGTTCTTCACCAATGAAGCCATCTCCCTGGCTCAAAACTAAAGTCACTCCTAATGATACATCTGCATTTTGAAGGTAGGTATCAAGGCTAACAGGTATGACAGAACCCCAGATCCCAAACAGAGGCTCCAGATCTCTGATGGTTAAGACAGCAGATACCTTCTAGAACATTCCATTAACTTTCTGAAGTCATCCTTCCTGAACCCACCAGGAATATTCTTCTACTCTGACTTAAAAGATGTCGTCTGGTTACAAATTCATAGTGTAAGGAAGTAGAAGAGATCCATATACCTAGACAGTCAGAAAAGGAAGCCTGGAAGCTGTGCTCTTAGAGGCCATAAGGTTTCAGAGATTATTTCCACAAAAAGGAGCCAGAGGGACTATTTTTGATATTCAGAATTGATTGTGTGTGTGTCATACTCACATAGCAATAATGAGCATCCAGCAAAATGCATTGCTGTCAGTATATGAAGGAAAATGGGAATTCACACACAGCCATGCTTCCAATATGGCAGACACTGCCTGTATGTGGGGACTTAACATTAAATTAAAATGGAATAAAATTAAAGATTCAATTCCTAGGCCCATACCCACATTTCCAGGACTCAGCAGCCAACCCTGGCATAGTAGACAGTAGGCAGGAAACATTTTCATTATTGTAGTTCTATGAGACGAGTCTGAACAAGAACCTGCCAATACAAACTCCAACCATTGGATCCACTTACAGCTTGTGGTAGGGGTGGTAAAGGAGACAGGTTTGTGCAGGGTGCAGCGAAGAATCCTTGCCCTCTGGTTCCGGTAAAATTCAGCAGGTGGTGGACAAAGCAGGATATTTCAGGGCACAGAGGTGGGGCATGTGTTACCCTAACTTTCTCCCTCCCAGACACTGTGATTCAGTGCAACCCTGCTACTAAAAGCCAGAGCTCTTGTAATGCAACTCCCCATGAAGTGATCTCATCTGGAGTCTAATAACATGGTCCCTCCAATAGATCCTTCAGGCTAAAGACAGGAAGAAGTACTTTATGGGACACTTGGGGTACTGCACAACCCCTTTTTGCAGTTCCTCAGAACAATTTCTTAATAAACCTGTTCTTGATCACCCAGCATGAGCATGGTAGGTGTTTATCACAAGTACCCAAGCGCATCAGTTCCTGTTCTGACGTAAGGATGAGGGACGTGTAAACTGAGCAATACCTACAGAAACAGTGGAGTCTTATAGCCCCGTGGTGTCAAACAATGGAGTTAGAAATACTTTTTAATACTTTCCTTCATTCTTTGAGAATTGCATCCACTGTACTTTAACTACATTGATTGATGAATTCTCCCAACAAACCCGTGAACTAAACATTCTGCCCACAGCGCAGTTAAGGACCCTGGGATCAGAGTGATCAAAAACTCATGCAGTCGGTCAATGACATAGACAAGATCCTTACTGAAATCTAAAGCAAGCCTTTTTTGTCCCCACTACATAACATGAGAACAGAGACAACCCTTGTGAAGCCTGACAATAAGAAGATGGCTCCACCAGTAAAGCGCTTGCCAATGCAAGTAGGAAGATCTGAGTTCAGTCCCCAGGAAGCATCACATCTCATTGTCATCTCAGTGCTGGGGAGGCAGAAGCAAAAGAACCCCTGGGTTTGCTGGCTAACCATGCCAGCCTACTCAGCAAGTTCCAGGCCAGTAAGAGACCCTGACTCAAAACATAAGGTGCATGGCTCCTGAAAGAAACTACCAGGATTGACTTCTGTCTTCTACGTGTGTGTATACACACACACACACACACACACACACACACACACACACACACACACACCATGGGAACCTAAATCCTGGGGGAAGATAAGCCTTTAGAATCCTTGAGTTCTCATTAGTAAGGCTAGAGAGATAGACTGGTTAGGACTGTTTTCTTTCAGTTAATACAGCATGAGACGTGTCTTCACAATGACAGCAAGCAACCCTCTGGTCCTGATCTCACAGCCATGATCTAGAAGAATACACGGGCCTCTTCAGGATTCCCAGGCTCACAAACTTGGAGGATAACTGGTTTACCTATTTGTTGAGTTCTGAATTTCCTGTTGTGACCTCCCACCTGAGATCACTGGATTAACTCTCTGTCTCCGTACACAATAAAGAAAGGTCTAGGAGAAATGCTACCACCCCTCCCCAACTCTTGTAAGGAGCCCACTGGGAGCTAAGCTACAAAGATCAGAGGCAGTGACTTCTAAAGAGACACTTTTTGCTGTCCAATTCCTACCCTGGGATTGATGATGGACTTGCAGACTCTAGGGTACTTTGTAGACAGATTGATAAAGTAGTCAGAAAGAACCATGTAAAAGGGAACATTACTTCCCAAAAGGGAGACAGCAGCCCCCAAAAGTACTATGACTCTCCATGACAAAAAGGACTTTGTCCATTGATGCATTCATTTCTTAAACATCTTTCTAAAAATCGGTCACTGTCAGACTTACCGGATGCAGAAAAGCCTCCAAACATTGCTCCTACTTCCAGGAAACAGCAGTTTGGAGAAGGAGGGGGAAAATGAGTCACATAAGCTGTCTGTGTGGCTTAGATGCTAATTCTGTGAAGCAAGCAAGTGGCAGAACCTCCTTGGATTGTAAGAACGTTTGCTTGGGTAAAAAAGAAACACGTTCAAAGCAAAGCTGTTCACATATGCAAGCCTGCCATGACATGAACCGGGTGTGCTTTCACACTGAGAATGGGTGGCTTCCTGTAACAGGGAAAAGGATTTAAAAAAAAAACAACTTAGAACAGAGGGCGTACTGCATTTACCTTTTTTTTTTTTTTTGTCTTTCTTAAGAGAAAATTCAAAATCCATAGAGCATACCTTGAATACATTTGCATGGAAGTCAAAACTAAACAAGGCTGAGCTGTTGTTTGCAGCATCTGAACACCTTTGTGGATAGAGGGAAACTGGAAGGGGCAAACAGAGATTGGTTCTGTTTCTTTTTGTAATGTCAGCCTGTGGCTGTGTTCGCTTTGTGGAAATCTAATACCTGTACAGTTATGTGTGCTTTTTTTTCCCTCTACTTTGTTATCAAAGAACAGATGGGGGAGAGTGAAGGAGGGTGGGACTGGGAGGAGTTGAAGAAGGGGACTTCAGTCAGGATAAATAATGGCTAAATAGTGAAAAAAAAATAAAATTTAAATTAAAAAAATAGATATCCAGAAAAAGACAGAAAGGTTAGCATTCATCGACTTGAGATGACAAAAACATGAGTATATGCTGTAATAGCTTTCTACTTTTCTGTATTGTTTAGCATTTTTCATTACATTAATAAAAAAAAAAAAAACAGAAAACGCAACTCTTGCCACCCTATGTGGGGGTTAGAGACTGCAGACAGGTGGGCCAGCTAGGAAGTTACTGAAAGAGTCCAAGCTAGAGAAGATGAGGTTTAAATTAGAAGAATAAATGTTGGGAAGGAGAGACAGGGACAGAGTTGGTATGTGAGTCAGCTTTCTGTTACTTTAAGAAATACCTGTGAAAAATCAACTTTAAAACAAGGTGGCGGGTTCTATTTTGGCTTACAGTTTGGAGATTTCAGTATATGAGAGTGGCTCCCTTGTTTCAGGTTTGTGATACAATAGTGTGTCATAGTGGGAGGATGTGGTGGTCCAGAGCTTCTTCCTCCATGGTCAAGGAACACAAAAGAGGGAGAAGAAAGGTCCCACGATCTCTTTCAAGGACTCACTGCCAACAAGCTGAAGATTCCCACTAGGGACCATCCCTTAAACATTGTACCAGCTCCCAGTAGTGCCACACTAGAGACTAAGTCTTCCAGATTCATGTTGTAGTGGATGGTAAAGAACCCACAGAGCCTAATCACCATGGTTTATTCCTCAGGCTCCTCTGTAAATGTCAAATCATTCATCTGTGTAATTGATACCATGGACATGAGCTACCTTTGAAAAGAAAAAGAGCTCTTCCTCATCACTAGGGTAAGATAGGCTTGGCTCTGAAACTCTTTGCCTCAAACGCTTCTCTTTAACCTGCCTTTCTCTGATCCTCAACCCCAACCTAAGCCATTTCCCCAGAGCCTTATAATTGGTTTAAATGTTAAACAGGAGATTCCTGGGGAGGGGTGATCCATTACTGAACCTGACATAATCAGCATGATTAGTGTGTCTGATTAACAAGCTCTCGACACACAGGCACCTACCTGAGAGGAAGCCTTGCAGGGTTCTCACAACAGGTAGGCAAAGGATAAAGGCCTGATGCTGTGGGCAGAGGAGGGGCACACTGCAGGAGGAGAGTGAATGAAGGTGCCCACCAAGCCCACAGCATCACCAACTAAAGGAAAGGGCAAAACCTTTCCAGTTAGCACTTAACGCTTAAGATATCCACTGGGTGGAGCCCCACAGACCCACGCAGGGCACACAGAAAGTCTTCCAAGTTGGAAACACTTTAGCTCTTGACCCCACAGGAAAAGATAGGATAGGAACAGCATGGGCCTGAAAGCTCCAGTTCCTCTGCCCATTCCCTCACTTCCCCAACCAGTGGGGCAGTACATAATCCATCTAACTATTGAGAGAGTTCCCCATCTGTGCACCTGGGTAGGGTTACTACCCAGAATCCGTCCATACCTTCCCCTTCTATTCTTTCTCCTTGGGACATTCAGTCACCATCAGGTTAAGTTCACTTCTCCTTGCTCACTAAGTGGTGAGACAGTAAGAACAGCAACCTGCCTCCTTCAGACAGAGACCCTTTAGAGTCGCTTTGCTTCAACACCCTGGCTGCAATGGTTGAGTATGTTCAGCCCTACCCTAGAGTGCTGGAGTGAGGAAGAGCAAGCCCCTTTGGCCTAAAGTTCCCTGCCATCATTCACATTTTTGTTCCCAAGCCTTGATTCTTCATTTGTGAATATGCCCTCTGTGTGTGTGCCTCGGGCTTAGGTCCCTCTCTAAACAAAGTGCAAATTAGGCTTACCCAAAGGATCTGTCCTTACCAAGAGAATATGGGTAGAAAGAAGGCAGGGCAGACCCAAGCCTTGATGGCAGGAAGCAACCCTGTTTCCACTCACGTGTGTGTGCTCATGCTGATAAGAAGAGCACCTCTCTTTTACTCCCTGGTCCATGAAGAAAGATATGACTCATGACACAGAGTTATGCCTAAACTGGAGTTTGGATTTAAACCCCACCTATATTACCTGTATTACAGAGAGAAAACCTGCTGAGTTTGGGGATGGTTGTTACATACGATTATTGTATCAAGAACTACCTGATGTACCTCATCATCCTGTGTTTTCCAGCAAAGTAGAGGAAACTACTACTTTGACTATCATGTTTATACTTTACTCAATTTAACTGGTTTTTCTGGTTTTACTCTGATGCATGTTGGGAAGTTTTGTTACATGGGACTTAGAGCACCAAGTCCAAGTGGAGGCCATCCTGAGTTACATCTGTTATCACAAACAACTGATAGCAACACTCTTTTCCCCAGATGCAATGTAAGCAGATGATTGCATTTTAGTCATCCTACCTAAGCCAAGCTCTATAGCATGGACCCTGTCTTTGTTGTAGCAACAACAGGCAACCCTTTGTGGTCAGGAGATGATATCAAAAACGTTTTTAATCCATGTTTTAGAAGACAGTAGGTCTAGAACACAGCGAGCCCATGGCAGCAGGTGCAATAGAAATAATCTCTTTTCCAAATGTAGTTCAAGTAAGGCTTTATAAAAGCACTATTGGGGTATTTTCTGAGAAATAAACTCCTTAATATGACTTCATGGTAGGAGTTCTATTTCCTTTATTCTCAAGAGTCCTAGGGAAGAAAAATATGCCCCCTGGCAGTGTTCCATAAAACTAATGATGTAGGGGAATACGTGAATAATTGCCTGAATCGCCGGGTTACATATCTGTTAGGAAATCTCTTGGCAATATAAGGAAGAGGCTAGGACAGTTAAATTGGAGTCAAGTGACATAAACTCCTGCCGCATCAGCTAGGCAATCTCATGGGTCAGGGGAACTGTGGCAGCTATGCCCACATCCTGGTAAGGTTGAGCCTCCAAGTGTTCGGAGTTCACAGTCACAGAGACAGGAGGAGTGGGGTTAGCAAGGACATAGCATGAACAAGGCATTGCATAAGCAGAAGGACCAGAGGAAATGGGGCAGAGAGACAGGTCTTCTAGCCACTGGCCAGAATCTGACAGCAGGGTCCCAAATTTTAGTAATAAGTGATAGCAGATGAGGCATATGAAGGGTTTCACGGGGTCTTAGCACAATTACCTACATCTTCCTCAATTACGGAGCATTGTGCTTTCTTTCTGTGTGGTCAAGAATCTGCCTCCACTCGGGAGTATTCCAGAGGCCTCAGGTGGCAACAGATAGAATAAAGTTCTTGAAGAGAATGCACTTGGAAAGACCAAATAAAACATACCCTAGCCTCATTCCAGCATATGGTGATAATTAATATCCTGAAACATGCTACCCAATTGTTATTTGCAGAAAGCACACATCAGCGTTCACTGACCATTGAGGGAAACCTGACAATGCTTACTAAATGTTTGATGTGTGTATAATGGAAAGTCTGTCAACATTTGCTGAACATTGTTGCACGACCAGACCCTATCCAAGACACTGGAAATGTGACACAAATAAAAGACACATTTTCCCTTCCCTTGTGGGATCTTGAGTCTCATTTCTCCGTGTGCATTAGAACCACTCTCAAACTTTAAAAGCACAAACATCTAGGCACAGGCAAGGTAAAGCTCACCAGAAATTTCTGTCACAGCTGCAGTGCACTTAAGGGTGTGAGGGTGTGTAGACAGATGGGTAAGTTCTAAGGGTAAAGTTATTCCTCGAATGATACTGGTGTTATTATTCGTAGTATATTTTAAAATGCTGTGGTGAGATCTAAAAGTCTGGTAAGCAAGAGGAAGTTCAATGCATCAAAAATCTGATGAGTCCAACTCCTTCCTCATCTATCATCAAAGCCAGACAATGGCAGATATCCAAAGCAAGAAAGACCACTCAAGATAATGCTGTAGGTTTTTTCTCTAGCATTATAATCACCATGAGACAAAAGTCCTCAAACTCTAACAAAATATGGTTTGTGCACCCAACATCCCACCCCATGCAGGCATCTCCAGTGTTGGTATGCGTTAAAGTCAAGACAACTTTGTAATCACATGCCCACCTCTCCTGTCATCAGTGTGCCTAGGATGAGGAGTTATTTTAGGAGAGGACTTCTAAACCTCTCCAGATCCCAACACTTCATACAAATCCTGCTGTGTTAGAGTGACAGTCTTGGCAATCCACCACACCCCCTTCAGTGCTCAGTATTTTTTCTGTAACACTGTTCTCCATCTATTACAAAAAGTAGCACACACAGTCAGTATGCTCCATGGAGGTGGGTGAAGAATGCAGAAAAATGAATCGACTGTGGAGATATCATTTACCCACTTGCCAACAAGCAAGGACAGACATGGCCTTCCATAGGGCCTCTGGTAATGCAGGAAAGGAGAAAGGAACTGGTTATTTTGTTGTTGTTGTTGTTTTCCTAACAACCCTTCAGAAAAAAAGAAGGAATGTTTACAAAAGCAGAGAGCTGTGAAGAGGGGCCAGTCCTTAAGATCCAGCCAAGAAACCCAAGCAAACAGCTCTGGTTTGGGTTTTAATGTGAGGTTATGTACATAGCTGCCTGGTTATTCCATCTCCACAGTGGTAGGGAAGGTAAGTGTGTTCCTACTGTTACTTGCTTGAAAGATCAGGGGGTAATAAACTATTAGTTTTATTCTTAATTGGCCCATGATTCTTCCTAGTTCTTTTCTTTCAAAAAATCAATATGTGGTTTGTGATGTCTTTAGTAGAGAGTAAAGAACTGTGGCTGGACACTTTTCTTATTGTCAAGATCATCTGTCAGCATTTATCCATTAAAGGGACCTCTGGTAAAGCAGACCCTACGGTCAGGATTTTTCTTGCAGTAGTAACTGTCAAATGACAAAATGACATGAAAAACAGAATAGATTCAGGACATGCTGAATTAGAGGCAATGCCTTTTCTGTGAAAATGTGGGTTGTGGGTCTGGACTACTACTGAGGCGGGGCACCATCATCTTGGGAATGTTATGCCCAGCTGCTGCCCACTGACCTGGCCCTGCTCCTGGCCCAGCCCGCGTCAAGCTTCGGGAAGTGATTGCTGCTGTTCCCAGTGGGTCTGACCAGAAGCAGAGGCCACTGGTAAGTTTAACCCCACGTGGGCAGGAGGCTCATTAGAGCCTCCCCTCAACCCTTAAATTAGCTGGCAAGGTTTGGGAAACAGACAGAAAAGTATGGGGTCACATTTGCCATTTGGAGCCCAAAGGAAATTCGAGTCTCAGAACTAAGACCCTGGGACTGAAAAACTAATTGTTGAATCATCCAGGCTGTGTGAAAAGGAGCTTGCAGACCCCCAGCTGTAGGGCAAGCACCCCAGTGTCTGAAAGCATGTGTGCAGAGGCTTCCCCTCTTTGGGAGATGTATCATTACTGGCTGTTACTCAGGAAAAGAGAGAGAGAGAGAGAGAGAGAGAGGGAACTCAGGGTGGGGAAGTCTGAAACAAACTAAAAACAAAGCCAAGCTGAGGCTTAGCTTCAGAAAAGCTGGCATACAAATTTAACTCACATGCCCCATGCAATTCATGGTGTCCCTGAAGGCCACAGCACACCTCAATTGAATTTCTGTGGAACAGTGTGACATCCCATATTATAGAGAGAGACATCAGGGCCCAGAGGAATTGATGGACCTGGGTCCAGATCTTGGCCTTGACACTTGCTATTTGAATGACCTGGGGCAAGTTACTTCCACTCCCTGCAGTTTTTTTTCACCTATAAACTGGACACAGTAGTTACACCTCCTTCACTGTGAGTAGAACTCAGGGGACTATGCGGCATGTAACGAAGAGTATGCATGGTTCCTGTTTGTTAAATTATTAAGTGAAAGCATGGATCTTTTCAATCACCGATCAACTGACAGTTCCTGGGCTCAAAATGTTCTTTGCACATCTCCAACATCCCGGTGTCTTTAAAGGGCATTAGTGGGTTAGTCTTACTACTGCAGAAGCATCCACAGGAGAATGGAAGATTAGCCCCATGGAGCAGATGAATGACTCAAACAAGGTCATTCTCAAGCTCACTTAGATGTTGAACCCAGTCTTTATGATCTTGAACTTGTGCCACACAGATGCTCCAAAGAAAAACATCAGTGGAAAAAAATTTTCCTAGCACATACAATGCCCTGGCTTCCATTCATGCACACACACACACACACACACACAGAGAGAGAGAGAGAGAGAGAGAGAGAGAGAGAGAGAGAGAGAGAGAGAGAGAGAGAGAGATTTATCCAAAAGTCACATGAGTTTGTAAGGAAATTGCACTGACACTTGGCTTCCAGTTAATTTTATAAATCTTCTATGTTATTGCCCAATATGAGTGTTGAGCCCCATGGTTCCCTGTTTTTTGTGCAATCATTGACCTAAATTCTAAAGAAGTTGGGGGTGGGGCAAGAAGGAGGTAGGGGGAGAGTAAAAGGAAACTAAATGCATTTGTCAAAGACTCAAGGAAGCGGGAAGCAGGTAGGAGTTTCTGGGCGGAAGCCTGGAGAAGAAGGAGAAATACAATATTCCAGGACCCATCCCCAGCCTGACATCACAGACCAATGGCTCCGAGAACCCCTCCCAGTAATGATCTCTGAGCTCCCTGGCCTCCTGAGTCGGGTCAGGATGGGCAATGAGTGCGACCCAAGCTTGTTCCTCAAAGGGCTGACAATAAAACCACCCACATCTTAAATGTGTGCATGTTATAATTTTCTGATTATAAAATCAATAGCGGCTTATTTGAGGGGAACTTAGATCTGCTGGTATATGCATGCAGCCTTGCAATGAATCAAAGGGCTCACTGCTGTTTCGTGGGAGGATGATGCACAGGAAGAGACTCTTGGTTTGGGTTTCATGCACCCTCTGTACTGCTTTAGGTTGAGAACTGTTTAAAAAAAAAAGATATTTGGATGTGGTATTAGGGGATACTGTCTTGTTATTGATTTTTGTCTACTTAGGGGTAGAGATTATTAATGATCAGCTCGACAATTTGAAAACAAAACAAAACAAAAAGAATAGATGCTGCACTATCTAGAGAGGAACACCTCCTTTATTTTAGCAAGTGGCTTTCATTTTTAAGTCATGGGATTATCATATATGCAAGTTCTCTTTGTCTTTCTTTTGTTTGGGGGACAAGGTCACACTCTGTAGCCTTAGCTGGCCTGAACTTCACTAGGTAGGGCAAGGTGGCCTTGAACTCACAGAGACCTTCCTGCTCCTATCTTTTGAGTGCTGGGATTAAATGTCACCCAAAGTTCTTCAAGAGGAATCATGTCAGCTGTGATTGGGAGTCTTTTAAGGAAGTAATCCATGTGTAGAAGTTCCTGTGCAACTGTGCATCTACACAGATGGGGAGAGCCGATCCATAGACACATGCAGGTCTGAGCATGTGCTGGGGTGGGTCTTGCAAGCAGACGGGTTGATGGCAGAGAAGCTGTGCTAACCCACTTCACTTAGAGTCTGGCAGGATCTTCCTGAGCAGCTACCTTTGCTCTCACTTTGTCACTTTTGTCTAATCCTACAGTGAGTATCTTTATCAATAAATATTTATGCCTCTAAATATTTGTTTAGAACATTATTTATGGAAGAATGGTTTGGCTCCTAAGGGGAAAAATTTTTTTTTCTCAGGCTCTTTATAATGTTCCTTGGGACTTTATACCTCCAAACTTTTTGTTTCATTTTATGTTTGTTTGGGATGATATTGGAGATTGAATTTAGGACCTCAGATTGGCTAGGCAAGCATCTCCCCACTGAGCTATCACCCCACCCCTCTTTTCATTTTTGATACTGAGCCAGGGTCTCACTGAATTGTACACTCACTGTGTCACCAAAACCGGTCTTAAAATGACAGACCCTTACCTCAGCCTCCTAAATAGCTGGATTACAGTTCTGCATGGCCAGGCCATGCTAACAATCTTATATTATTCATTTGGAATAGTTTCTGTTTCCTTAGCCAGTTTAATCACCTACTCATACACTTGCTCCTCTTCTGCAACTCAACACTGACATGGATAAGCTTGATTCTCCTTCAGGACAGGCGGCTAGAGAAATGAACACTCATTTCCTCAAGGCAGATGGGAGATATGGTTGTATTAGTGAAGGATCTAGAAGGCTGGGTGGTAGGTTTTCTCAATGAGACTCCTAGAAGGAAACAGATGGTCCAAGCAATGGAGCCATGGGGGTGGGGACAGTTTACTAGGGATGGTGCATTTACAAGAGCTTCAGCAGCCTGGAAGGGCCCCAGGGTGATGACCAAAGAGTCTTTATCTCTTTTGCTTCAGGGGGAGGGAGCAAAGCAACTAGCTGGAGAGAGTAGCCATACTGTAAGAGGAATACAGCCATCTCTTAGAGGGCAGCACCATGATTCTGTCGCCTTGAAATACAAGGTGAAATTTCAATATCGTCTTTCTCGGGTTTCCTGACAAAGCAAAAGCATCTATGGGTGAGCTGCCAGTGTATGTAGCAAGAATGCCACTGAAATTTTTTTATTTTATTTTAAAGAAAAGCATCCTCTGTAAGTCCAAACGGGCTCGTATAGAGACCTGCACTGCAACTCTGGGACAAAGCCCCAGCTCTGTGTGTGCTGTGTGCTTCTTCTGGTGCTTGACGGCTGGTGTTGATGGGTAAAGTGTGGGGGTTGGGTTTTCACCAGCATCATTTTCAGAAAGAGCAAAGACTTATTTTGTGGTTCCTCAGACCACCGCTAACTGTGACCTGATCACTCTCGGGTAGCAGAGATCTCTGAAAGATAAAGCTGTTTTTCCCAATAGGCCATGGCACCCTTTGCTGCTGCGGAGTATGTCTCCTTGAGCCATGGAAAATAGAAGCCCTGGAGGAACTTGAGCTCTTAACCACCAACTGCCCAGGAGTCCTGGATCTTACCTCCTGAAGGATGAGAGGAAATGGTAGGTAACAATAACAGCTCAGAATTACTCTAATGAAAAAAATAAAAATAAATAAATAGAAGAATTACTCTAATGTGCACCAGACACCTCTTACCTCTTTATAATCCAGGGAGATCAGGAATGGTTTACCCCCATTCTACAAGTGAGCCACCAATGAACAGAGAGGTAGTGGTGTATGCCAGTTCACCCTGGGAACGTGAGCTGTCAGAGAAAGGGCCAGAATGCAAAGCCAGGCACGTCCGAACTCTTCACGCGTAGTCACCATGGCACCTCTGTCAAAGGACATCACCCAGGCCTGGGACTGAACTCCAAACTCCTCCTCTATTAAAAATAAAAATACTTGATTTTGACAAAGCCCCTGATGCTGAGAATTCTGCTCCACATGCTGCTGCTGTCAAGGTCCCGGCACCAGCCTACATTTCCTCCCAGACTGCACCCTTTGCTTGTGACTTAGCTCACACCAACTCATCCAACAGGGTGGCTCCGATATCATGAGTTTAAATAGGAACTAAGCCCCATGGGCTCAGGTGTTGAATGTTTGGTCCCCAGCTGGTGGCACTATTCAGGGAGGTTGTAGAAGCAGCAGAAGGTGAAGCCTATCTAGAGGGATCAGATCCGTAGAGGCAGGGCACGGAAGATGATGCCGTCCTCTGTGGCTTGCTGGTTCCCGGCTTCCTGTCTGCTATGAGGTGAACAGCCTCTTCCTTCTATACACATTTCTTCCACCATGATCTGTCCATGTGCACAAAGCCAAGAGACTTTGGACCCAACCCTCTGAAATCACGAGCCAACACAAATCTTTCTTCCTTGAAGTCATCCGTGACCTTGTTCCAGCAACTGGAAAGTCACTAACACCTGGTAGCCCCACTTTCCAGGCCCCACCAAAACACACTCTCCCTCCTTATCCCACTTGAATGTTTAGCAGAGCAAGATCTGGTCCCACTATATGAGTGTATGGTAATGGGCAGCTCATTTGAAAGCTGTGAGAGGCTAGCATGTGTGATGCATGTACCTCTCCAAACACTGATAACTGTTTAATGCCTGACTCCCACCTCAGTACTTACATCACTAAGGTGTGATTTGGAAGTGCTCAACAAACTTCAGAGATAAATAGTGTTGAGGAGTAATGAGGAGCTTAAAGCATTATGGTGCTTGACACATACCAGTCACAAGTAATTGCTCATAAAATTCTTGTTATCTGCATTCTAACCCAGGTGTTCTGTGATAAGCATTAGATAAAATTGTAGGCTAATTCTAACAGTCATGATTGGTGTGTGGAGGATGAACTGAGTAGAAATACCTTTGGGAAGGGTTAAAATCAGCATTTGTTTAATTTTGAATAGCTTGGTAGCCAAGGCAAAAGGTAAACTAAATGAGCTTCCCAAATTCTCTTTCCTGCAGAAAGCAGCAGGCTGCCACCCACCACTGTCTTGTTGATCATCTTGAGAGAGCAGGAAGGAACAATGAGTCCTGCTTAACTTCAGCACAGATATTTGAAAGAAATGACACCATATTTACCTTTTTCCTGCTGGTCCATTTAGACCACCATCTTTTCTTCTCCTTTCTTTCCTTACTGTAACCCTATTAGCTCCTCTTTCTTCCTAGGGAAATGACTGAATCCCATAGTTTTCCCTTCTAAGGCAGACCTACTGAATAGTATGGAATACAAGTTCATCCCTGGTATGGACTAGAACCATTTAAGAATGTGTGAGATGAGACAGGTGTGGTGGTGCGAGCCTTTAATCCCAGTACTTGGGAGGCAAAGGCAGGCAGATCTCTGTGAGTTTGAGGCCAGTCTGTTCTACAAAGTGAGTCCAGAACAACCACTGCTATACAGGAAATCTTGTCTAAAAAAGAGGGAAAGAAAGAAGGAAAGAAAGAAAGAAAGAAAGAAAGAAAGAAAGAAAGAAAGAAAAGAAGGAAGGAAGGAAGGAAGGAAGGAAGGAAGGAAGGAAGGAAGGAAGGAAGGAAGGAGGAAGGAAGGAAGGAAGGAAGGAAGGAAGGAAGGAAGGAAGGAAAGAAAGAAAGAAAGAAAGAAAGAAAGAAAGAAAGAAAGAAAGAAAGATGTGTTAGATTTCTTTCTATTTTTGGTTGTGAGCCTAGCCTTTAACAGCTGAGCCATCTCTTCAACCCAAGCCATCATTCTTTTAAGGTGCCTATTTACCAGCATGCCCATTCCAGAGCTCACCAACTCTGAGGCAGAGACAGTGGGCACCCTCAGGAACCGAAAGGCAGACAATCACATACCCAGGGACCCCCGCCCCCATGCATGGCTGCCCTCCTAGAACATGGTTATCAGGATGAGGAAGAAATGTATTAGTGTAGCACCTGCTGAGTGTGGGTGGGAGTTATAAGAAAAGGTTCAGAACTGCAAGATGCACCACAGAGTGCCTCTGGGCTAGGGGTAGGGGGGACCCCAGGGCAGTAAGAAAACTGAGGAGATATCTTTCTGCTGCTGTGAAGAGACACCATAACCATAGTAACTCTTATAAAGGACATTTACTTGATGCTGGCTTACAATTTACACGTTGGCTTGTAGGTAGACCTGTTGCTGAAGAGGTAGCTGAGAGTTCTACATTTGGATAAGCGGACAGCAGGAAGAGAGAGGGACACTGGGCCTGGCTTGAGCATTTGAAACCTCAAAGCCCTCCCCCAGTGACACAGTTCCTCCAACAAAGCCACACCTGTTCCAACAATGTCACACCTCCCAATAGTACCACTCCCTAAGAGCCTATAGGGATCATTTTCATTCAAACCACCACAAGAGACCTTGATAGATATTCACAATCACCTGTCTACCTCATTAGCCCTTGACCTTGAACCTTCCAAACTCACATCCCTATATCATGGGACATGGAAATGGACTGATACCATCTTCCCAGTGTGGACTAAGGGTTGGGAATGCCTAGGTTTGATTTGTGGCTTATTGTCAGATTATCTTTTTGTTATTGTTTTGCTGTTTTCATTTCTAGAATGCATAAAGAGATAAGTCCTATATCCTTTGATTATAGGAAGGGTGATATGGGATTAACATGGGAAAGCTGAAACACCCCACTGTATACAGAAATTGCAGACAGACAGCATTCTTGTTTTACCAATCTTTGAGGCTTTGCAGTGAACCCAAAGAATATGTGAATACTCCCTTTCCTGGAGACAGTCAGAACCGCATCTGGGTCCAGCTTGGATTTAGAAAGAAGGTCCCTTATGAAACTCACTCCCAAAAACTGGATCCCTGGAAACACTGGGTCACTAGATGAGGAATATCTAGGCCAGGCTTTTCCTGAAAAAGGGGTGGAGAGATACAAGTAGGCTGGGAAGAGGCTGGCCTGCGTCTGTGTCCAGGGAGTCACAGGCACAGAAATAGGAAGCCCTGGCTGGCTGGTATTTACAGTAACTCCCCAGGCCCTAACCACATTGTCTTGTCTGTGGTGTGTTTATTTTAGGGACAAGCACTGAAGACATGGCTGCCTGAAAGTGTTCCAGGAAGTGCTGCCTCACCTCTGCTTTCCCTTGGGAAGCCTGGCATGAGGAAAACAAACCTACAGGCAGGCCTTAAGGTATCCTAGGTCTGGCAGACCCACCAAGGACTGGCTGAGACCCTGGTTAAGAACAGGTCAGGGTCCCCATGAACTCCTAAGAGGCACCCCAGCAGAACACTCCAGGAGGAGGTGAGGACAGTTCCTGTGCCTTCTTTTGCTTGCTTTCTTTTTTCTCAAGGACTGTTTCAGTCCCTGCCTTCCTGGCCCCTCTCTCTCCATTTCCTATAACTCAGCAGTAAAAAGGGGAAATGGACACTTCAAAGCCTCTGCTTAGAGACCAAACCACGACCCCAGGCCTGGGCTCCAGCCTGAGCTAGCCTCCACTGGTGGCTCTCAAGGAAAATGCCAGGTACTCCCAAATACAGGCTTCACCTGTAACAGAAGCCTTATTTTGTCCTTTTAGAAACAGAACCCCTTTCTGCTGGGCAGAACTCCTTTCTCCCACCCTGTCCTATTTCTGAAATAGGTACTTTCTGCCTTCTCACCCAGCTAGAAGGATCTTGGGGCACAATGGCAACTCTGCCATAGTCTTACAATGCAACCAGGGATACTTCTTGTAAAAGGAGGTGGTCAGCGTCCTTGCTTTCTCAGTGTTTAAAGAGAAATTTAAACACTAAATTTAAAAATTTAAATTTTAAATTAAAAAAATAATAATAACCCTCAGCTTTATATCCCAGGCCTTTTTTCTAACCACATTTGCTTACCAGCACCCGATTTTTTAACCAACCCCATGGGACTCTACAGGAATCCCACTAGACAGCTGTACAGGTCACATGCTGCACAGCCCTAACAGACCATGTTCACACTGTACAGTTTGAAGGTGACACCCTCCACTCAGTTGTCCAAGGCCTGGCCAACCATGGTGGCCCACGCTTCACAAAGCAGACCTTAAAGCCCATTGGAGTATGCGTGCATTCCAAGAGCAGACACTCCTCCTGTTCGTGGTATCATTAGCTAATATTTCACTTACTAAGGTATGAGCTCCTGAGACCTTTGTCTGCCACCACTTACTACGGTGGCTGTGCATCTTTAAACAACTGCCTGGGAATCCTTAGGTCTCCCACTAGACAGTTACATAGGGCATATACTGCTCAGCCTTAGGAGACCCAGGTCCCACTTTCTACTGTGAAGATGACAGTACTGAACACAAAAGGTTTCAAAGCCCAGGTGTAAGGGATAGTTTAGGAGATATCCAGGTACTGTCTAAGGTGTGTGTGGGGGGGGATACAATCTAAGGTCTTTCTTGTGATGGATGGTTCATCCCAGGACAGCACAGGGCCTCCCTTGCTGTGGCAACTGCTTTTGGGGACCTGGAACTTTTGACTTCCTAAACCAAGGAAAGCAAGAAAGCACAGCTTTAGCCCCAACCCTCATCTTGCCAGAAATGACAAATAACACTTATTCTCAGAACTGCCCTTTTGAGGAAAAAAAAAAAAAAAGTAGTGTGACGCTAAGGACAGTGAAGATTTCCTGAAGTGGCAGAGCAACAAAGAGATGAATGCGTGATTCAAAACCACATCTGCCCACACCCAAAGCCTGCCATTGCCTGCTGATGGGCACAGGTACACAGTCCCACCTGTGTGCACGACACTAGAGTCCTCTGGGGGGAACTGAAATGTGCATTCCACAAGAAATCTGCATTCCCGGGGAAGAGTAGGATATGCAGCCCTTTCTGTCCACCTCCCTCCAACCACACTAGGGAATCTGATTGCCCAGTCGTAGTTTCAATGGCAAACACTTCAGGCGGTTCAATCATTTCACGTATCTAGCTTCCCCTGCCTTTGTCCTGTCCACATGGGAGGCCACCTTCCATCTTCTGGCCTTCTAGGTTCTAAGTTCTAATTCCACTTTCAATACGAAGCCTTCCTGGGCTGCCAGGCTGCTATGGTCTCTCCTCCATTTCCAACAGTCTCTTCCCGTGCCTCCCCGTCACACCACCGCCCTGTGTCTCAGACAAGTATCCACAGGCCTTTACCTCTCCTAGACTCGAAACTTCACCTGGACAAAGCCCAAGCCTCGCACATTGGCCTTCATTCACTCCCATCCTCTCGGACGATACCAGGTTCCTGGACAGAGCTCTGAATGTGACTCAAAAGGCATTTACTGAATTAAATTAGATTAGATAGAATGATTCAGACACACCATTAGAAACCTATTTCTGTGAGATGAGTCTTCAGGGCTCTCAGAACCGTCTGCAATTTCAAGCCTCTTTGCCTTTTGTCACCCAAATCTTTAACCAGAAATAATATCTTCCTCCCCCTCTTTTCCTCTCTATCATGTTCACCTGGTACCTTTCTCTTGATATTTCAACCATCATTACCTGTGCAAAATCAGGACCACCAAAAGACAGCATTTACTCCAGGTGCCTCTGTGGGCCTCAGATGATTTTTTTTTTCTTCCCTCCTCACTAGACTACAAAGTTTCCAGGAGTATGATTAGGTCTTGCTCTGTTTCCTAGGCCCCCAGTGCTTGGAGAAGCATGCAGAAGCTCATGTGAAGAAAGGCCAGAGCAGGGCTGGGAGATGTAGCTCAGTTGGTAGAGTGCTTGCCTGCCATGCAGGAAACTCTGGATCTGTCCTCACCACCACATAAAACTGGGTTTGGTTTTACGTGCCTAGAATCCCAGCACTCAGGAGATGGAAGCAGGAGAAACAGAAGTTCAACAACATAGTTGTCTACTTAGTTTCAAGGCCAGTCTAGACTACATAAAAACCTGTCTCAAAAAAAAAAATGAATGAATGAATGAGTGGATGGATGGATGGATAGATGGATGGGTGGATGGATGGATGGATGGAAAAAGACTTGGAGGAGGGTTAGATGACATCTTAATAAACAGGTCCATTTTGAATTATATTTCTGCTAGGGCATAAACAGAGAAGAGTCACCATCAACCAGAACTCAGACATGCTGGCCTTCCTGAGAGTCATTGAGTGGTACGGGGTGTGAGAAAGTATCTTTAGAAGTGAGTTCCTCTCAGAAGGGTAGGCTTACCTTCATCTGCTGTCCAATAAGAAGGGCAAGGCCCAGGATGTGGTAGACACCCAGCCTTCCTTCTCACAAGCCACCTCTCACATTGTCTGTTTTTTCCTGAAGAAGATCTTGGATCCCCTCAGGACCCCTCACAAAGTCCCTTATGCAGCAATGCAGTGGTCTGTGTGTAATCCTCCCTCCCTTCTCGGGCTGCATGGGCATCAGAAAGTGACATGTGCCAAGGCCTCCCAGCTTAATCAGCACATTGGCTCCAAGTCACAGGGTCAATATCTTTCCCCATAATTAGTAACAAATGCAGCAATGACTCTGAAGTTGCTTTTCTAGTACTTTTCTAGAGACCTTTAACCACAGCATTTTTATTAGATCTTTGTGTGTGTGTCATTTAACAAATGAGAAAATCCCTGCAAATTGAAGCCAGGCGTGTTTGTGTGGGCTATCAAACACCACAGTATTTTTTTTTAATCAGGCTTGTTATTTGTGCACTCCTCTTAGCCCCCAAGACATGGGGTTCCAGTGTTCCCTAGCTATTTTGAAAACAGGGAGACAATTGTCTGCCAGGATCATAAGCAGCCTCAAGTTCTAGACACTTCTGTGTGCAGGGAAAACAAAATATGTTGGAGAAAGCAGGTGAAGCACCCAGGATGAAAACCTCCGTTCCAACTTTCATGTTCTCAGTTGAACATGCCACCGTACATATAATTAATCTGATATGCATCATAATTGTGAAACAGACACAATTTTGTATCTCATTAAATGTAAGTAGCTGATGAGGCTGCTGCATATCTCCCTCCTCCCATGGATAAACTGAGCCAGGTTTTTATGGCATCTCCAGGCTTTGACATCATCAGCCCATCCCAAGGGGACAGCAGCTGCTCCCTGAGATTCCCCATCTTGCAAAGTCACCCATCCAGCCCAGTGGCACCACACCCTCCTGCCAGCCTCAGAGAAATTCATTCATTCCAAGCCACTCCAAGAGGAGAGAAATCAATATTCCTAAGTGGAAAAAGACCCAATAAGTTGCTAGAAAAAAAAAAAAAAAAAAAAACAACAACTTATTTCCATTTATATCCTCAATGCTAAGTAGGTGTTCATTTGGGCAGAGCGATCAGTTCCCCCCAGGAGCTGCAGCAAAACCACCTCCTCCATCACAGGCTCTTCAGGTCCACAAACAATTCTTGTTTATTCCAGATTGTTTCTAGATTCTTTAACATCTACCTATTTAATTTCCTGAAGCTTAAGCTTTGTGGGTTTGGTTTTTCCAAAAAAAAAAAAAAAAAAAAAAAAAAATCACATTGACATAGGCACAAATGAGAAAAGGTTCTTTAAAAGCCATGAACCAGAGCTGTCCTCCTAACTTGCCAGAACTCCAGGCGGAGGCCAAGAATGCAGCAGGGAAGAAGCCACACAGCCAGGAGGAGCTTCAGCTCTGAGACTTGGGAAGGCTTAGCAGCAGAGTCCAGCCTGCCTAAGCACGCTCTATAAACGAAACGCCTTTCAAAAGCATCGAAAGTTCTTCTTAGCATTAGAGCTACCGAGAATCTGGAAAGAGACCCAACTGAGACTCCGCACACCCAAGTGATGGACTTACAGGGCTCTGTCTAAATGAGACAGCCTGCTTAGAGCTGCACGGAGCCCCTGCTGGGGTTAGACACACACTCCACACAAGACAGCTCTTCCTGCCAGTGAGAACTTCCCAGCCTGGCAATGGCCAGGCAGCTGCATCCCTGGAGGAGCTCAAGCAGAGTTGGATCCCTGCTGTTGAGAGACCACCCACAAAAAGATCCCAGGATGCCAAGACACCCAGGACAGGGGTGACATGCCACAGGGGTGAGACACAGCCTGACTAATAGCCACCATGCCTTCTCCTTCTACATGAAGACATTGTTCTAAGACAGTGGACAAAGCCTGCTGTACAGACATCGCAGCCCTCTGACTGTCCTCTGGACCGTCCTCTGGCTATTGTTCCAAATTGGTCTGTGAACAGTGTCTGTTTTCTTCTCAATGGCTTCAGTTGGAGTCAACTGGAAATGTATCTATCTGTGAAAGTTTACCCACCTCCTAATTATGAACTCCAGGATTGTTTCCAGTGATGTCTTAGCACAAACACTAGTTCTACAAACAACCCCTGTGTGCATGTCACATAAGTATCTCTTTAGGTAACGTATCTGGGAACATGGCTGGAACAGGGAGAATGTGCTTACCAGATACTGCAACAGAAGGGTTGCCTTTCCAGACATGGGACCTTTGCTGGTCACTCTCCACTAATGAAGAACTTGGCACATAGTGTCATGTATAGCTGTGGCTTTTGGGGTGTGTCTGTGCCCTTCTACAAGCACCTCTTCAGCCTTCCAATCCTATAACTGCGTCTGGGCCTCACAAGTGAGACACCAGGGGACTCTCAGCTCCTGCAGGCCTTCAAGGCACATCTTGAATATATGAGCCTACACGAATATGGTGGCGGGGAGGTCTGTCTAGCCTAAGGTTTATGTTCCACTTTTCTGTTTTCACATTGGAATGATGGTCTCATCTAGACTTGATTCTTTTATTATATTTTTTTCCTCTGCTGCTATGGATGTAACCCAGGGCCTTGCGTATGATAAGCAAGCATACCACCACAGAGCCACACCCCAGGCTTGGGTGATTTTTGTCTGATACCCATTCCCCAACCCTCTTACCTCAGTATGCCATTGTAGGTTCAGCTACTAGGCCAGCTCAGCCTCCTTACACGAAATAAACAAACGGTGCTTCGCTAACAAAGCTTTCCTTTCTAATCCTTGTTGTCTTCAAAAGAAAATGTACCCCTTACTAAGGAGTCATGTTCTATTGAGCATATACATACATTTGGATATGCCACACTAGACAACATGGAGTTGGACCTGGAAGAGCCTGCATTCCTACATAAGAAATTCAGTGGGATTTTGAGATTTCATGACAGAGAGCGAGAGGGAGATAAATGAAAGGACTATTCAATAGGAGTTGTGTGGGCTGTTGAAGATGCCCCAAAGCTTCTTGCAAATGTCCTGGATCCAAGATCGTTCTACATAAAGTGTTATCTTACACAGAAGGTAATATTTGATGTCAGAACCATCTTGGCACCCCAGCCACCATGCCATTGTTGAAATATATCAACTGACCAAGGACAGGACAAGACCCTAGCATGTTACTTGAACCAATTGATTTTTATCATCAACTTGGTACAACCTAGAGTCAGTTAGGAGTAGGAAACTTCGGTTGAAGAATTGCCCAGGTCAGACTGGTTTGTTTCCATGTCTGTGGTGAATTGCCTTGATTGACAATTGGTATGGACAAATGCCACTGTGGGTAGCACCTATCTGGGCAGATAGGTCTGGGCTATATTAAAACCCCAGCAGAGAGAGAGCCAGTAAGCAGCATGTTCCTCCATGGTTTTTGCTTCAAGCTCCTGCCTGAGTTTCTGTCTTGACTTTCCTCAGTGATGGACTGTGACCTGGGAGTTTAAGCCAAATAAACTCTCTCCTCTGGTAAGTTGTTAATAGCCTTGGTGTTAATCACAGCAAAGGAAAGGTACACTAGAACACCATCCTTCCCGCAGGAACTTACACCACCTTACTTTATTCAGGTCTGGGACCCAATATCTTCTGATTTAAAAGTCCATCCCCTATCTTCTAACTACAACCACACTCCGTTCTCATTTTTCTCCACCAGCTAATAGACATGTCTTATTTCTCATTAGCAGTACATCTCATCACTGACACCGTATGCCATTTCTTTGCCAGATGTCCTGTGGACGCTAAGTCCTGTATCAGTAGGAAGTTTCTTCATGTCTTTGTTCATTTCTATTGCCTGGCATGTGGTAGGCGCTAAATAAATATTCTTCAAAATCACTAAGGAAGCAAAGAATAACCAGAGTGCATGGAAAATAACAATTAGGCAATGTTTAAAACTCAGCAGATTTCAGTTTTAAATGTCATGATGTAGCTGAGAAAAACAAACGTTTTATAAGGAACACTGTGAATTGGTCTGAGGGCTTCCATTTTTAATAGCTCTACCATCCTCATGTTTCATGAAATAATTAATAGTGATCAGAGACTTGATACATAGAAGGGTTTATATGACCCACTGCATATGACTTCTTGTCACGCAGGCAAAGGGTGTAAGTCTTGGTCCAGGTAATTATGAGTATCCATGAGTAATTCTGACCCAAATCCTATTACCAGACCAAGCCCTACACCAGGAATCAGGCATGTATTCCTGAGACATCAAGACAATGGAGCTAGCCAGACATAAAAAGAAATCACAAACCAAAACAACATCCTCTTTAGGTTGCTTACCTCAGGCATTTTGTCATGGCAACAGAAAGCAAACAGGGACCATAAATATTTTACCTACTTAGGCTTTCTATCTGGGAAACCTCAATTGACTTGAGATCCATTCTCTTAACACTACACTGAAATCACGGGATAAAATAATGCAGGTGGGGAAATTCCACAGAAACCCATCCAATCTATAAAGCCCTGAGAAGTACCAAGTAATGAAATCAACTTTGCCTTGTCAGTAGCCCTTCAAGGTAGCATCCTGCCATAGTAGCTTTGCCACCATATCTATTTAAATAAATGAACACCCATTTTGGCTTTGGTTGGAAAAACTAAACAAGTTGTCATGCCAACTTATGGGTTCACCTACAAGACCCCTTCTGAAAATAATACAGTAAATGCCATACAGAAGCAGTTTGCTGTACCCTGATACGAAAGAGTAGTAGGCCTCTCTTGTTCTTTCTATTCACCCAAAATCCACTAATCAATCATGCTCTGTGAGATACAAGCATACCAGGATGGCATTCATTTTGAAAAAAGAAAAGGATAAAGAAATGGGAAGAGAGCTTATAGGAGATGTCTTTATGGTTTACCGAAGGAAGAGAATGGCACTTCATTTTTATATTAAGAACTGGAGATGCATGAATCAAGATAAAGATACATCTATCTGTTTATTGTTTCTAAAAATCCAGTATCCACCATCATAGCCCAACACCTACCTATGTGTGCTAATGTACTTCATGGGGTTGAAATGAACAAATGAAACAATTGACAAAGTGTTGGAAGCTTTGACAATTGGCTGCTTCTCTTCTTTCTGTTAAACGTTTCCCTGTTATTTGCTTTAGTCTATTAACAGTAGACTCTTGATGCATAACTTAATGAATTCTTAATTAGGTATAAATGATTGCCACATTTCATTGCCCATCTACTGCCCAAGAAATAAACTTTAATAACTGATTTTACCTTCTATGTATTTTCCTCTAGTTTTTAAATATATATCACTGGAGTTGTACATTGTAATCTTTTGGTATTTGTCTTTTTTTACTAACTACAATATTTTAAGACTTCATTTAGGCCATGGCATGTCTGATTAACTTACTTATTTCATTGCTGTGTAGTATTCTATTTTATGCACATACCATAATTTGTTCATTTTCTTCCCTGTAGGTTTTACTTTTCTGTTTTTGTTTTTTTGTTTTGTTTTGTTTTTACTATTCTACAACAGCTACTGTGAACATTGCTGTTACAGTCTTTTGTGATATCAATGTGCCATGAAGCAAGTATTCAACTTCATTAAGAAACTTTCAAATCCTTCTCCACAAGGATTACATGTTTCTATCTGACTTGATGTGAATGTGTTTTTAGCCAAACACAGCTGATATCTCCTTTTTACACTCCCTTCTCTCCTGTGCATAGTTCATTTGTAGATGGACAGACACTGAGGGATATCCAAGTGGCATGAGAGAGCACAGAGTTCAAAACACACTTCAAATAAACCACAGAGTCCAAACTCTCCACTTAGTAATTGACCAGCTTGTAGAAAGATATGGTCATGGACCACATCTCATCTCTGGATTTGTAAATAACTATGTGATGTCCACACTCTTTACAAACTCGCTACAAGGGTAGATAGGGAAGACAGGTGAAAATATCCACCGCATTACCAGTGCTCTCTCCCTCTGTTTGCCTTCTACAGCTTTTTTTTAAATAAAGACCTTATTAAACTATCAGATTCTCTCTCCTCTCTTCTCCTCCCCTCCCCGCCCATCTCTTCCCCTCTCTTCTCTTCTCCTCCCCTCTCCTCTCCTCCCTCTTCTCTCCTTCCTTCTCTCTAGTCACCTCACCTTTCCTTGCCTCCCTTCCTTCTCCTCTTTTCTCCCTCCACCAATCCCCTGTGGGGTTGGAGTCTGAAGAAAAAGAAAGAGATGCAGAAGAGAAAGACCCTTCAGGACAGAAAGTCATGATTTTGCATGAGAATGATATACCCCACCTCCCATATACCAACACAGCAGAAGGGAAAACTGTATTTACGGTAAAACCCAGATGGAACTGATTTGTTCAGAGCCATCTTATTCCTGAGTGTGATATTTGTCCACATCATAAAACCACAGGCTACAATGTGTCTGACATTATACCAAGTGATATAGCTCCTCCTAATGACATTATAATACATCCCAAATGAGGCTGCCATCACTGGGCAGTCATTTCAAAGTGTTCCTGAAATAGGTTTTACAGAGCAAGGGATCTGCAAGCCAAACACAAGCACTCACATGGACATGGAACTGGAGGAGTCGGCTCAGACAGTCACATCCACATAACAGTGGCTCCGTTCTTGGCAGGGAACTTTTTCTTTTCATATTAATCTATTGACTTTTTATGAAAATCAAAATGTTCCCGTTTTTCTCCTTTTTTATATGAAGGATGAAATTGGACATTCTCTTAGTGCAATAAAATGTCCCCCGGGGTGCTTTTTTTATTATTATTCTTTAAATCAGCAGTTTTTGTGCCTCTTCATTAGTGAAAGCCAATGACCCCTCATCCTGCTTTCACCTCTCCTGCTGCTCAGAGGAAACTGACCACACTTCCTGCCGCCTTGGAGGGGGTGGGGGGGTGGACACTTGTTTTGCTCTGATTTTTTTTTCCTAACATGCATAGGTATGTTTCCAAGCTGCCATGTGATCCGTCACCACAGGCGTGGGGAGCTTGCTGACTCAGGCACCAGCAGATGGACATCTTCTGAGACAAATTTGTAGCCTGCTCTACCCTGAAAGCACAGGAAACCATGGGTCTCTCCCAAGAGAGCTGGACTGCGGTCTTGGAATTGGCACAAACCGAAACAAAACATAGAATGTGCCCCTGTCTCTCACAGTCACCAGCCTCCACCGCTTTTACTGCTGGCATCGACACTTCTGCAGTTCCACTGGCATAACTCTAGCCCGCGTCAATTCTTTGCTCCTCTCCTGGCCTCACATAAGCATCCTGGCTATCTACACTGCCATGCCATAGACCGCTTGATGCTTTGAACTTCCCTAGAGACACCTTTACCTCCCCTCCCCATCCTATAATGTTCCTTTACTGATCCAAAATTTAAAACTAAGACTCGAGTCCTGAGAAAGATGACCTTTTGGGAGCAAAGGAAGGGGTTTTTGTTTTATTTTTTATCTTTTATCTCACTGGGGCCACAATGCTGGACCGAGCAAGCCTAGAGCTCCTAGGCATCATTCATTGCCACTAAGCAAAAGGAGCTTAAACTGATAGTCACTCACACTGATTGTAATGGATAGGCAGAGTGCCCTGATCAAATAATTGGACTACCTAGATCCAAACAGACCTGAAAGTTCTGTTATCTAACCAAGATGTTGCCCGCCTTGCCTTGACCGATTGAGTTGAAGTTCTTCCATTTTGAGGGAGAATTCTGAGTGAAGTAACCGCTCTTGCCCTCCACTTCACATTACCGACCACTTCCCAAATACACTCAAGTTTGATGTTTCATATTCCCCTGTCAGTGGTAAGCCACAGTCTGGGGCTGAATTTACACATGACTGCGGTCTCCTATGCAGGTGACCTAAAATAAATAAGATGAAACCAGGCTCCTTAGAAGAAAGAAAGCATTTGTTGACAAGGAGACTAACTTCAGGACTGAAAGAATTAGTACAAAATGCAGTTGACAACAAATGAGGAAGGTCAATTGCTTGAAGTAAGTGAAGTAAGTTATGGGCCAGCATTTTGGGAGTAGGAATGAGGCTGACTTTAAAATGAAAATCAAGGCTAGAGAGGTGGCTCAGTTGTACAAAAAAAAAAAAAAAAAAAATCACTTGCTTTACAAGCATGAGGACCTGAGTTTGAATCCCTAATACTAAAGTAAAAAGTGGGGCATGATGACATGTGCCTGTAACCCCAGAACTGGGGTACAGACAGGGAGACCCCAGAGGCTCACTGGCCATCCAACCTGTTTGAAATAGGAAGCTTCCAGTTCAAGGAGACCCTTTATCTCAAGGCAATAAGGCATGGAATGATTGAGGAAGACAGTCAGTGTCCCTCTGGCTTCTGCATGCATGTTCACAGGCGTGCAGGTCTGCACAGGCATGTATACTGCCATGCTTGCTCCATACCCACATAACATACATCACACACATGGCAAATGAAAAAATATAAAACATTTAGTGCGGATTAAGATGGAAGGCCCCTCCCTTCCAGCATCATGATCCACTGAGCATGGGAAGTCTAGGGATGCTCATAAAGCATCTGTCCTCTCCTGGTACAGACCCAGAAGATACACAGAAGACCTCTGCCTTTGGGCATGCAATTCTAGTAACTTGCAAATACAGAAACATATGCAACAAATTAGCTTCCATTGGCAACAAAAGGCCATTTGTTCTAAAATGCATGGCTAAGATAGAGGTACGTACACTTCTGACCGTTCCAGAAACACAAGGGAAAGTGTGTGTTATTGGGTGTCCTGACGCACTGAGGAGGTGTAAATTACAGTAATCATCTTCAAGCATTTCCTAAAATCACTTCTGCCTCCATTCTCATCATTTCTAGAAATAGAATGAGATAGCTCTAGAACAAGAGTGAGGGAAAATGGTAAGTCCTTTCCAACACTGACAACACTTTGCAAATGATGTGTGCTCACTTCCTTAAATGAAATGCAGACAACCGAGGCCAGCCTCAGACTAAAAGTGCCTGTGTGAGGTGAGCATGGCATTCCCTCAGGTTCAGAACAGCCAAGACCCAGGATATGTGCAGACGTGTTCCATGTCTGCTTCTCAGAATCTGTCTCTCTGTCTTTCTTGCACTACCCTTGGCCTTTCTTCTAGAGGCTCCCAGATAATCAGGAGACTAGGCTTTAAAAAAAATAGTGAAAGTCAGCCTCACCATGAAAGATGTATCCACCAGCAAAGCAAACAATTGTTCAGAAACAGGCACCGTCCAAAGGTGGGTGTGTGCTCAGTCCCTAGTGTATGGTGTAGTTTTGAAAACGATGGAGCCTTTAGGAGGTAAGGCCTGGCTATCAGAAGCCAATTACTAGGAACAGTGCTTTGAAGACTAGAATCACTCCTGATTCCTGCCCATCCTCTCGGTTTCTCGTCTACCACTACATGAACAGCTGTTCATCAAAGCTCTGGATACCACAGACCATGCTGTGTTTATGCCCACACCTTTCCTGTTCTGATCAACTAAAAGCTCTCTAAAATCATCAGCTAAAATGAACCCTTCCTCCATTAGATTGTTTCTGTTGGATAGTTTGGTTACAGTGATAAACAAATACCTTGATTAATGCTATAAAAAGACCAACCTCTTGGTTTCATTTCTTCTGGGTACTTCCACAGTGCAAATTGATTAAGAACCTGAGATCTAGAGCCTTCTGTCTGTGTGACTTGAAGAACCAAAATACCCTTCTCAGAACCATGCCTGGCATGTGAAAAATGCTCAGGGGATATTGGACGAATATCCCCTGAAGAATAGATGAACAGTCCTTTGGAATGGAACCACAGTGTTGGGAGAGTGCTAAAGAAAAGAAAAGAGCTAACTTTAAAATTAGGAGCAAGAGGTTGCAAGACCATTCAAATTAACAGGGTTTCTCAGAAGAAATGGAGAGGTGGGAATGGCAAAGGATGAAAGTGTAATGGTAACACAGCAGGGGTTCAATGTGGCAAGGCATCGTGCATGAGTAATACCTAGAGGCAAGAAGCCCAGAAAGATGCACCTAGAAGGAAAGGAATGCCAAGGGTTCTTGGTCCAAGCCCACTGATTTTAGTGACTCACAGTTGGAACTCAGGAGGTCCTTGACTGTGATATGAAAAACAGGCACACACTTGTCTTCATCAACCTCAAAGAAAATCTGAGCGTTTTCTCCAACCAGGAATGTAAGAATCCATGAAAGGTTTTGAAACATTGTAATCATTCACAGATACTTTCAGACCATATTACAATAGCTACATAGATCTCAAAACATTTGTACTTATGGCTGTTTAGATATCACATTTACTTTCTGAGGAGTCACTCTGTCATGTTGTTCAAGGCATTATTGATAACGTAGCATATGTCATTAAATATTTTATTGTTCTTAACTTTTTTAGCATTTTTAGCATAATTAATTTAACTTTTTTTATTTTTTATTAATTACACTTTATTCATTTTGTATCCCCCCATAAGCCCCTCCCTTCTCCCCTCCCGATCCCACTCTCCCTCCCCTTTCTGCATGCATGCCACTCCCCAAGTCCACTGATAGGGGAGGTTCTCCTTTCCTTTCTGATCTTAGTCTATCAGTTCTCATCAAAAGTGGCTGCATTGTCCTCTTCTGTGGCCTGATAAGGCTGCTCCCCCCTCAGGGGGAGGTGATCAAAGAGCAGGCCAATCAGATTATGTCAGAGACAGACCCTCTTCCCACTACTAGGTAACCCACTTGGACACTGAACTGCCATGGGCTACATCTGTGAAGGGGTTCTAGGTTATCTCCATGAATAGTCCTTGGTTGGAGTATGAGTCTCTGGGAAGTTCCCTGTGTTCAAATTTAATTAATTTTTTTTATAATCCCATGCATCATCTCTGAAAATGGTCTGTAGTCTTCACAAGATGACCGTTGGGAACCATGACTGAAACAGCAAAGTCTTTACATCTCTGTTCTAATGTAGGATATCTTTATTGTCTGTGGTCTATAGCAATGTCCCATCTCCATGTTCTACAGACACTTAGTATAAATCTGTTACATACAACAGGTTCAGATTCCAGATTAATAGGGGGAAGATAAGTGGTGGAAACAGAGGAGAAGGGACTGTGTTCACACATCAGTCAAGATAAAGGACGAGGATGTAAGAACAGGAAAGAGACAGCATAGGCCATAGAATTCTAAAGGCAAGACATCACTATCTGATGCTGTGATGTGAATGAAAGCCCTCAGGAAACCAAACACAGAACTCATGGAAAAGGTATGGGCTGTCACGGGGCAGGAGTGATGCTCTCTCCTGTCTTGTGCACAAAAGTTCAGGCACTACCATATGCTGTTCACTGCTTTAGTGACCACAATAACAGAAAACTGACCAGTAACCCACTCACAGCTCAGAAACAATTGAAAGTACTATGCTCATATATCTTTCCAATTCTTAATATTTAAGGGCTACATCTACCTGTATTGTATAGACATGCATAATAATTCATATATCAATGTCTTTCATGTACAAATAATTGTGTTCATAAAAATCCTCCTACAGGTAGTTCCAAGATGGCAGTGACCTCTGTGTACCATATCTCAGAGGCACAGACCCCAAGAAGATAAGCCCAATGGGCATCTTAGGCTTCATGTGGGCTCACTAGTTAGGAGATTGGGGGTTATCTCTGATACAGATTATGTTGCCTGCTTTTTGATCACTTCCCCTTCATGGGACTTCCCTGCCAGGCCAGAGGGGAAAAAGACAAACTCAGTCCTCATGTGAATAGAGGAGCTGGGGTGTCTGGGAAGGAGGGGCTCCCCTATTCTGAGGAATAGGGAAGAGAGGATGAGGAAGGCAGGGTGAGACTGGGAGGAGAGGAGAGAGGGTCCTATGACCAAGATGTAAATTGAATTAGTTGATAAAAAAAAAATCCTGCCGCATACTTCATTTGTGTGGCACCCTATTTCCTTAGCATAAATACAATTTACAGAAAACTAGGTCAAAGTTTATTCATGTTTCACCACTCGCCAAATACAATACTATATAATTTTTATTATGCTTGTAATTGGTCTCTCAACAATATATAAAACCATATATTGCCATATCCTAAAAGCAGATATTATTATTATCTATTTTTAAAACTTATTTGTGACTTATGTGTATGTCTGTTTGTCTGAGTGTATGCATATTCACCATGTGTGTGCAGGTGTCTGTGAAAGCCAGAAGAGAGTATCAGATAGCCCTGAACTGGAGTTACGAGAGACTATGAGCTGCTTGAGGGGCGTGCTGGGAACTCATGGCCTCTGAACGAGCAGCAAGTGTTCCTAACCACTGAACCATTGATGTCTGCAGCCCACACCTCACTCTTTTTTCTTTTTATATTGCATTTTCTACTTTTTTTAACAAATACTTGTAAGTGATTGTAAAGCCTGCAACGGTTTCCCCCAGCACTGTGTGTATGATTTGCGATAGGATTTTACTGCATCTTTCATCAAAACAACAACAACAACAAAAAAACAAAACAACCATCTCGTCTGAGGTCCCCCAGATCAACCAGCCCCTGCCCCGTGCACCCACAACTGACCATGTCAGAATGAGTGCCTTTTGGCAAGACAACAGAAGAAAGGCTAAGGCTAACCTAAATATTTGCCCCTCAGAATCATGGGTGACGAGAACACTTATTTTAGCCATGATGTTTTTGTGCCAAGGTTTCAGACAGAGCAATATATAACTGATGCAATGTTCACGCTTGTCACTTAAAAATGCATATTAAATTTTAGGAGAGAGCAGTGAAGGGGAGCCATTATTAGACCATCCAACACCCACAAGTTCACTACGAGCACTCTGGTCTGTTTCTTTTCCTTTGTGTCGGTATGCATGCACAATATTAATCCCAGGACTATAAACCAGTCCTGCTTCCTCAGATTGCTGCAGAAACTCTAAAGACACGTGGGAAACTTTGATTCAACAAAATACCCAAACCATAGTTATTTACAACCATTAATAAAGAAATTAATACTATGAAGTATATTACATATATATATATATCAGTTCAATTAAAATTCAACCATCTTGGTAAATATGAAGTATTAATTGCTAAATTTGACATCCATTCCTTTAAAAATGATAGGATGCAAGGAACGGGAAGTTTCTGATCTAATCCAGCATGATTAAACTGTCTCAAAACTGAGAGGCAGTTTTATGCTTAACGGTGACATAGAAGCAGAGCGATACTGGAGGAAGGTAGGAATGTCCTGTGCACTTACAAGTCATGGTTTGCTTTGGGGGCTGCAATCCAAGCGATAAAATAAGACCATGTAGCAATGAAACTGCTGGGAAAGAGAACACAAAGCTGCAGCTATTTATTTACAGTGAGTCATTTACTTTAAACACTCCCAGAATCATCAACTAAAATATATCAACTATTGAGCAGGCTCAATATAAAAATAGATATAGTTATCAAGAACAGCTTATCTATGGTCTGAATTTTTGCAGGGCTTGTCGTTAGATTACCATTTATTTAAAAAAAAAAAAAGAATGGCATATCCGAAACACTGGGTGGAAAGCTGTAAGTTTTGCCATTGCAAAATACACATAATAATCTTTCCTATATCTGTTTTTAATATACTTCTACTATTTTTAATTGCAGGTGTTAGTTCTGTGTATGTGGATGCAAGTGGCAGCAGAGACCTAAGACCCAGGATTTCCCTGGCTGTAAGCCACTCCACATGAGTGCTGGAAACCAAATTCAGGTCCTCTGGAAGAACAGTGTGCACTTTAAACTCCTGAACCATCTCTCCAGTTCTTCCTACATATATTTTTTAGACATAAAAATCTGTTAGGGGCTGGAGAGATGGCTCAGAGGTTAAGAGCACTGGCTGTTCTTCCAAAGGTCCTGAGTTCAATTCCCAGCAACCACACAGCGACTATTAACTATCTATAATGAGATCTGTTCCCCTCTTCTGGTGTGTAGGCACACATGCAAATAGAATACTGTATAAATAATAAATAAATAAATCTTTAAAAAAATAAAATATCTGTTAGCAATCTATCAATAATGTAAAGGATACACACTAATAAACCATAACCTTTTCCTACTAGATAAAGAAAAAAATGATAAAATGAAAAGGCAACCTCTTCACTATGTAGTGTTATTAATTGCCTTGCTTGGAATTTTTCCATCCAAAGACATATCTGAATGTCATTAGAAACATAACATACATGAATATGAGCATATTTTAATTATGTGCATTTCAGCTTCAAAAATATACACAAAGTTATAGTGTATACAAATATATAGAATTCTAAAACATATTATATATTTAAAACAATAAACACATCCATCAAAATCCAGAAGAAAAAAATGGTTATATATTTTGTTTAAGGGGCTGAAGGATGGCTCAGGAGGTCAGAGAACTCACTGCTTTTGCAGAGGACCCAAGTTTGATTCTCAGTATCCATGCAGAATGGTTCACAACTCTGTAACAGCAGTTCCACGGGCACTTGCACACATGTGGCAGACATGCATACAACCTTATATACCCAAATACATATATACAAAATAAAATAAATCTTTAAAATACCATTAGTATTAATAAAACAGAGTAAGCCTGCACAACTGATGATAACAAGATTAACTTCTGCTATGTCCATAAGTTACAGTATTTAGCCAATTAGGTATTTACCCATTAAATATTCAGCCAATAAAGATCACATTTTTTTGAAAAAAAAATCCTTAAAGGTTTATAGGATAGCTAGAAGAAATTTTTAAGCCCATGGTATAATATGTTATACAACGTCATCTCAGATGCCCTAACATAGCAAGATCTATGTCTGCTCCCGAGAAATCAAAGGAGAGGAGCACTGAGAAAACCTGAGAGTCTCTGCCTCCTTCATCTTAGCCTACACTTCTGAACACAGTCTGGTACCAGTGGTGTATGTCTCCTCCTCTTGAGCAGAGAAACAGTCCAAACGATGGACAAAACGCCTACCCCAGCTAGAATCCTCCTAAAGCACAAGGAAAACTTTCACAACCAAGTTTTCAAGGTGTCAACTCAGCAAACAGGGTCCTTCACCACCAGTGGGTCCACATAGAGGAGGACATGTGTCCTGCCCTGCAGCCTTCCTCCTGATTGAGCCCTATCGTTGCTGTCACTCCATCATTGCCATCACCCTATGGCCAGCAACATGCTCTAGACTCCCAACATAATCCTTACTGCTATGTACCCAGGCAGAAGGGCTGTCAAATTGACTTTTCCTGGGAAAACGAAACAAACATCAACTCACCCCAGGTAGGTCACTGACAGACTGAAGAAATAATTCCACCCAAGTACAAGTATGGGTGAGGGATTACTTACAGGAACACAGGTCATCCCCCCAAACACCCACATCAGCACTAATTCTCACCCAGTATGGATGGCAACCTCCCCATGGCCACAGAGATGGAGATTCCTCTTTAGTCAACTTCCACATGCAGCTGGAGAAGAATTGCATAAAGCTCACACAGGAGTCAGCAAGCGGCTAGAATGTTGGGAGAGGATCTAGTGACCCTCCCTACAACTTCCTCTTATGAAGGACTATCAACAGACCTCTGAGAGATCTCTTATGATTAAATGTGGCTGCTCTGATTAAGATAGTAACGGCTGCCAATCTCAGAGAGCATTAGGTCACAACAGGGCCTGTTCCTATAGATGACGTTAAAGGATTCTGTAAAGGTCTCCTTCCCCTTGCTGAAGAACTGATTGACCCATAATGTGAAGAAAGCAAAAGAAGCCTACTGAAAACCAGTTTGATTGATTTTAAATCACAGCTCTACTTCCCAGCTCTGAGACTTTGGGTAAATTACTAAGCACCTAACGACTTCACTTTCTGCACTGGTAAAATGAGGATAAGAAGCTAGACCTCACAGGATGTTGTGAAAGCCAAAGAAAGAAATCATATCACACCCTTATTTCAAAGAAGACGATTTGGCTTTGTTTCTGAGAGGAGGGGCTAGGGAGCATGAGCTCCTAAGAAGAGGGTCATAGTTGGAGAATTTGTAAAACCATGAGTCACTCCAAAGGTAAAGAGTTCTTGGGAACTAGGAGATCCCAAGAGCAATGTGATGATCAAGGGCTGGTCTCCAAACCAGTCATTTGGCTGCTGGGATTGCCAGGTACAGAAAGTGAATCTACAGGGTAGTTGACATTGGTATCAATAATCAAATATTATTTTAGGAAATAAATCCAAAATAAACATGCATTTTTCTCCTATCCACAGATACATCCTAGAAACCTAGAAGATATTCAGCATGTCATTAAGAAATCATTTCCTTTTTCACAAACTCATTTCTGAATGTATTACCAGTCAATTAAGCAGAACCCTGTAACACTATGAAATGAGAGATTTATTCCAGTGATTGTGGGACTGGCCTGGCAGAAATTGAGATATTCTAAAGAAAACCTTGTATCTCTTAATCTACTGAGATACTGAAACAATGGACCCCCACAGAAATAGGAAGATCTATTCCTCCAGAAATCTCATGTTAGGAAAAGGAAAAGGCACCAGCCAGCACGGGGAATTATCTCCTGTAGAGAGATTTCACACAGTTCTAACAAGTTGTTAGAACTCCTTCCAGGGTAAGACTGAAGCCATGACAAGGATCTATCAGCAGTGGATGGGACCACACTCTGACCAGGACTGCTGAGCTGTACACATCCTAGGTTCTCTGATGAAACTTTACTCTCACTTCTGGATCCAGAGAAGCAACCTGGAGGATTCCCTGTTCTCTCTCCCCCACCTCAGTGTGTCCCCATTAAATAAGTCTTTTATTCTGTTCTCCACTATTAATTTTGTATCTTTTAATTGGCATATTGAGGCCAGGTGGCCTAACATGGCTTGGGGCACAGGTGACCTCCAAGTTCAGTAAAAAATGGACCTTATATGAATGTGGGGGTTGGAGAAAAATGTATAGAAGGGTTTGTAGTTTATATCTGGGTCTGGATCTGAAGACAGTAAGGTTAGCAGTGGAAATGTCAAAGTGGATGTCAAGGGGGGAACATGAAGGGATTTAATTACTTCCATCTTCCACCCTCAAGCAACATAGGAAGCGAATACTCTTTCATAGACCTTCACATCCACCCTATAAAGACTCATAAAAAAAGTGGACAGGATTCCAGAGGAAGCATCTGGTCATCAGGACTTACAAGAGCCACAACAGGACCTGGGAACTTCCTGGATCCCTGATGAGCCACTGACCATCAGAGTGGCATGGCCACTACCTCACTTCCACTCCATACATCTTAGGGAAAGTCTTCTCACAGGGAACCTAACCTAGAACCATCGAATAAGACAATTTGGTAACAGAGTTCTAGTTTAGGTAAATTGCCATGGTTCCAAACCACAGCCCACGACTTGTTCCGTTTATTATTCATACACAATCTTGTTTTCAGTTTCCTTGTGTGTTATTAATTTTTTTTTTAATTTTCATCAATTACACTTTATTCATTCTGCATCCCCCCATAAGCCCCTCCCTCCTCCCCTCCCAATCCCACCCTCCCTCCTCCCTCTGCTTGCATGCCAATTTTTAAAGTAATAATACAAGATAGCATGTTTCATTACATGATCTTCTCATATGCACATCATTGTACTTTCTGATACACTCCTTCATCCTTCTTTTTTTTTTTTTTCCATTCTCCATCCTGTTCCCATGCCTGTCATCCTCCAACTTACTGGTCCCCCGTTTCTACTTTAATGTCAGTTTGGGGTATTTTTATGTCTAGATTCCACAGATAAGGAAGAACTTGAGGGGCCTGGAGAGATGGCTCAGAGGTTAAGAACACTGGCTGTTCTTCCTAAACGTCCTGAGTTCAATTCCCAGCAACTACATGGTGGCTCATAACCATCAATAGTGATATCTGGTGCCCTCTTCTGGCTCACATGCAGGCAGAATGCTACATAAATAAATAAATGAAAAAAAATTAAAAAAAATATTTAAAAAAAGAAAGAACTTGAATTACTTTTTTGTTTAGGGTTTATTTAATTTCATGTGTGTATGTGTTCTGTGTGCATTTAGGGTCCTGTGGAGTACAGAAGAGGCAATACAATCATCTGGACCTGGAATGTGGGCAGTCTGAGCCACCATGTCAGTGACCTCTGCAAAAGCAACAACGCCCTTAACCTCTTAGCCATCTCTCCAGCTCCAATGCCCTTTATCCTCTTCCTATTCATCTTCTTCCCATTAAGTCCCTTCATCCCCCACAATCCTCTGTCTCCTTTCATATCATATATAGTCCACATCTAAATCTAAATTCTGTGTGTGAGAGAAACTGTGATGTGTCTGAGTCTGGCTTGTTTTACTTACCATGATGGTCTCCAGTTTTACTCATTTTCCTGAAAGAGGCATAACTTCATTCTTCTCTGTGGCTGAACAAAACTTAAGGAGCATATGCACCACATTGTCTCCACACATCTGTGTATAGATGTCAAGGCTGTTTCCACACTCTGGCCATGGGAGTAGTAGCACTGTAGAAACAACTTTTCAAACCACGCTCTATTACTGGCAATAATGAAGTCACAGTTAATGTTACTTTGCCTTATGTAGTTAAAACCAGGCTGATCATCTATCACCTCAAAAGAACATGCCAAGTCTTATACAGCGTTCTTGTAGTTTCTGGGTGACATTTAGTCTTCTCGCTAAGTCACACTGTTAGCTAGCCCATAACTTAGTTCAGGTCTACAATAGGAGTAGGGAGAAAGTCTTCATTGATACAAATATATGAAAGTAAAGAAGAAATATTCATGGTATTCATAATACTCATTTCTGCCACTGGTCGTGTGGCTGTGGCTGTGGGTTATAATCATGCCCACTATCCTTGCAATGCTCCTTTTGCCATGAAATTTTGAGCAGCCTGCTTCATCATTGTCTCTCACCTAATGACAAAGCTTCATGCCTATTGGGCCTGGCTCATTAACTGTCATGCCTGTGTTGAGCTGCTGAAATTCTCTTTTCAGCATCTTTTATACTATTTATCTTTTCTCTCAGGACTTTGGAACACTGAGATCAGCCCTCAAGAAAGATCATATTCCATGCATAATTCATTTTATAGCCAGCTGTAGTAGCAACTCCATTTCTCCTTGGTATTTAGGCTCACTCATCTCAGCCAGCACAGCAAACTTCCTAATTTGTTGTGTTATGTGCACACAGAGGCCAGAGAAGCCAAGGCAGTCCCAGACTGATTGACCCAATGCTGTGTCCTTTGTAGGTTACACTTTCATTAAGCTCTGTATTTGTTACTTTTATTGTTACTGTGACAAAACGCATAACAGAAACAACTTAAGAGAGGTTTCAGGGATGTTAATGTTAAATGTTAGTTGCCATCTTGATTGAATCTGGGACTGAGAGACATGTCCCCAGTGGATCTGTAAGGAAGGATTAACTAGAAGGGTCTCCCTAGGAGTAGGTAGCACCTTCATGCAGCAGCACGGGTACAAACGTAAAGCCCTGTTGCTTTTGCCTACCTACCTTCACTCCTTGCTTGTAAGCGCATCTACTCTTCTCTTACTGCTGATGCTTCAGCCTTCTAAGGTGGACTGAAGACCAATGGCTCTCCAGGACTTTGGTAACTAATTGAAATGGCTGGGGCATAGACTCAGACGATACCAAATTCTCAGTCTCTCCAATGTGTGGACAACCATTGTTGGATCCAGCCCATATCATGTAAGCCAATCTAACAAATATCCTATGTAATGTATATTGATTCTATCAGTCCTATCGTCCAAGAGAGGCCTAATGCAAGGGATTCCAACCCATCATGATGGAGAAGACATTATTGTTGGAGTATGCTGGTGGCAAGAGCTTATGGCATCAGCTTTTCACATGCATCAACCTGGAAGCAAGGAGGGAGGGGGATTAGAAAGAAGGCCTGGATAGAACCTTGAAGTTCCACACTATAATGGCCTATATCTACCAATTAGGCTCTATGCCCAAAGGTTCTACCAGCAAGGGACCATGTGTTCAAAAGCATGAGCTTGTGGGGAACATTACATATTCAAACAATAAGAAGGTATAAATGTTTCAGATCAGAGAACATAAGTTATAAATAGAGGAGGGAACATTTTTTAAATCTCAGATAATTGAATCAATAGTAAAAGGGATGTGGGCAACCTGGCTGTGGGGAAGAGCATTGCTTATCTTGTTAATGCATTTTCTACATCACGAGGGACACCTGCAGCTCCATAAAGGGCTGCAACTCAGCTGGACAATATTCTTATTGTCTTCAAAGGTCTTGTCCTAAGATGTCTCTAGGCCGTCTGCTTTAGGGCAGTAGAAAATACCAAGAGTTGATGAGCCTAGTGGCCATGAGCCCGCTGCTGATTTTCATTTGCCACCAAAAGACTTCCCTACTCTGAGGGAAGAGATGCTATGCAGAATGCTGACAGTGAACAAGGGCTTTGGGGAACCCAGGTGGATCTGGTAGATGTAGTAAAGGCAGAGAACACAACGTAAGGAGCACCATAAGAATCTATATACAGAATAAGCATCTTCTCCAGTGTTCAAAAAGAACCATCCCTCCTATGAAACCCAAAGGTGGCACCACCTGTCCTGTGGAACAATGCCATGGTAAGGCTCCATGCTGACCGTGCCTATTGGCAGATAGGGCAATGAACAGTCACTGTAGCCAGATCATGCTTGGGAAGTAAGAGTGCACCTGCCTCAGCCCGTGAAAAGCCTCCTTTGCTCCAACCCATGGCCACTTGGTTGATGTGATACGGACCTGCTGGTGATAGACTGGACTCTAAGAGACTTCAGGGTTCCATTGCCTTTCACGGAAAGTACAAAGTCAAAATCCGAAGTAGGGAGCAAGGTTAACAGGGAACAGAAAGACACAGGAGGAAAGAGCTGAAGGCTGTGTCTGGGAGGATCGGCAGAATCCAGATAGTATCAGTACCTGTCCCTATACACTGATAGCATCGCAGATAAATGCAGAGTTTGTGTGTGATTAGCTGTGCACACCTGCAAGGTCATGTAACTCTGTGGCCATTTTCCACTCACTGCTGGCATGAATTTGAAGAGAGCCAGAGAGGAAAGTGTATGGAACATGTGAAGCTGACTTACAGCCAACTCTCCTCACTTCTCTGCAACCTTCATAAATACATCGATACAGCTCATTCATATGGAGCATCCCAGAAAATCATACCAAAGCAAAGATAAGTACTATCTACTCCTTTTATTCTATTTTATTTGAGTTTTTAACTTTAAAAATCCTCAGGGGAGCGCCTTAGTCAGAATTACTATTTCTGTGACGAAACACCATGACCAAAAGAAAGTTGAGGAGAAAAGGGTTTGTTTGGCTTATACTTCCACGTCACTGTTCATCACTGATAAAAACTGGGCAGGAATTCAAGCAGAGCAGGAGCTGATGCAGAGGCCATGTAAGGGTCCTGGTTACTGGTTTGCTCCATTGGCATGCTCAGTCTGCTTTCTCATAGGACCCAGGACCACCAGCCCAGGGATGGCACTTCCCACAATGAGCTGGGCCCTCCCATATCAATCACTAACTAAGAACTACAGGCTCACCTACAGCCTGATCTTACAAATTTCTCAATTGATACTCTCTTCTCTGCTTGACTCTAGCCTGTGTCAAGCTGACAAAAAAACTATACAGCACAGTGGGGGCAGGGAACTAGTCTTCCATTTTACCCTTGCACTTCTGACAGGTTATGCAATTAGCATTCATTAATAGCACAGAATGCTGAAGGACAGACATTTCCATCCTTGCATTCAACCCTCACTCCCCTCCCTTTTTTTCCCCCTCTCCATTCCGTGGCCTCTCATACAAGGAGATACTTGCTACATTCCTGTGGTTCTTAGCATGTATGGCACTGGGGCCCTAGAGGCTGACAGCACAGCATCTCCTTGCCGGCAGGCAAACGGTAGTGTTTGGACAATACTGTGCGTAGAAAGCAAGTTCCACTCGACACTGCAAAGCTGGGTTTATAGCCTGGACTCTGCCACTTGGTAGCAGCCATGCTTCACCTTAATGCCACTGCTGCGCAGACTGAAATGTGATGAGAACATCCTACCACCTGGATTGTTGAGGAGCTTGGTGAGGCTTTGAAATAATTTACAAGGAAGGCATGAAGCTGCGTGTGCATGCAAAGTATGGTCATTTACAAAAGAGGAACAGGTGGACTTGCACCAAAATCATAGCAGGAACAGAGGAGACTGTACTGGCTGTGAGTCAGGCAGATGACCCAAACTCAGACAGCCTTTCTGGAGGCTCCACTCCAAATCTGATGGCTTTACATTCCACCAACCCTGTATGTACCAAATGTTCACCCTCCAGATTGCTCCTCAGTTCTTTCGAGTCATGACTCCCAAGGGGTTTTTAAGCAAGGAGAAAATATGATTTGTGCCCTGTGATCCAAGCCATAACCACAGATGACGTTCATTCTCAAAGTGTGGCCTTAACCACCTGCATCAAGATGACACAAGGCATTTTTAAATGCAGAGGCCCAGACCTTCCCTTGAACATCATTTTTCTGAGCTTTACTTTTCAAATCTAAAAGGGAAGGGCTTTGCCTGACTTTGCCTGCAAAGTCAGTGAAAAGAATGCAAATGCAACAATTGAATGAACAAAAGACTAAGTGGCTCACCAAGGGGGTGGCATACTTTGTCCCTGAACAAGATGAGCTCAAGTCAAGTCAAGATTTTTATTATCGAAGGTCCCCGAAGATGTCTTAGGTTCTCAATCAACAAACAGGGAAGCCCCCATTTCCGTCTGTGCCACTATGTGTCCTGCCAAATGCATAGTAAGTGGACCCCTTGGCTGGGCAATCAGCCAGTGCTAGGGCTGTTAGGAAATAAGAATGTGTGTATTTATTGGGGGAAATAAAATTGTGCATGCAACATTGCAGAGACAATTTATGAGATTTTATGGACATGTCACCAAAAGGCCCACTCCGTCATTGCCAGTGTCAGGTCTGCAAACACCTGGGAGCTCAGGCAATAAAATGCCCTAATGGAGTCACTGGGCAGCGCATGCTTATGGAGAGAAGCATGAACCATACTGTGATGTGTTGTCCTCTGGAATGTGTGGAGGCAAGAACACCTGGAGCCTGTAAGTGTGGGTGTGAGTGAAAATACATATGCACACGTTGCTGGACATGCAGGAGAATGTGCGCATATACAGGGCCTATGGGAAATGTGGTGTGTGACATTCTGGGTGGGACTGAGAGGCAAGGCAGGGCCACAATGCGGAAGTGCACCCATTACTCATGCTCCTTTCAAAGCACAGCAGAGTCCTTGCTGCCAACGGGAAAGAGTTAGTCATCACTACTGCTAAGACCAAAGGCCTCTGGGATATCAAGAAACTTAGATTCTCAGGGGAAATGCCTCTGAGCTAAGCAGGCAAAAATAGAGGGTGTCTGGCCAAGGGAATGGGGAGTGGGTTTCTGGCATGCTCAGCTTTTTTTCCTGCTCCTAAGCCTCCCACAACAGCCATAGCCTATCTCTTCCTGCTCTCTAGAGGTGCAGGGGGCTATATCACCCAGCCTGACCCTGTGTAGCTCTCTTGGGAGCATTGCCTGTGCCCTCAGCTGCCTTGAACAAACTTGTCCATCTCCCAAGCCTACTGGCATTTAAATACACCCTGTCCTCCGATGGTAGCCTTCTGTGAGTGAAAGCTCAAGAAAGGATACACAGAAGTTCATTATTCGAAGAAATGCAGGGAGAAAGAAGAAAGGAGTGGATGAGAAGGAGGACCACTAAAGAAAAAGAAGGAAGGTGTTTGGGGGTGAAGTCCTAGAATCATCCAGGGCCGATCTTCATCTAAAAGGCCACAGGTCACAAAAGCAGCATAGTTTTACAGACAGGAGCTGCCTGCTTCTTCTCTGCCTTCCATCCCTCTGCAGCAATGTGGGGATCAAATGTTTTGCAAGATCTGTCTGGTTGCCTGAGGCACGCCATCATCACATGCATCTTCTCCTGCACGTGATGGTTGTCACTTCCCTACATGATGGGGAGGAGTCTGGGCAAGGGTAACTTGTGAACTGAAACCAGTCCCTCCAGTCGATTGCCTCCAATGAAGCAGGGCAGCTGATCTAGCTTGAAGTCTGAGTTAGGGGTCAGGGCTCTGTGGGAAGCTGCCGTGAGCTTATACCCAGCTGCTTCTCTAGACCTCACCCAGTCCTCACCCAAGCCTGAAAAAGAAAACAGCACAACACTGCCAGAGGCAAAATTTGAGAATCGAAGAGGGTCCCAGCTGTATTTGGTCAAGGAAAAAGCTGGCATACGTGTGCTGCTTTGTCTGTCTCTTGTATCCCCAGTCCAAAATGATTCACTCTATTCTAATTCTTAAGCACTCATAGCTCCTTTCTCACCCCTACACAGCATGCTCCTATAGGCCAGAGAGCAGACCTGCTCACCTCCTTCCAGAGGCAAGCACAGACTGGCATGAAAGATAAGATAGCTGTGCAGTGTCTTCCAGAGGGGGGAAAAAAGAAAGACAGAGAGTAAGTGTCCAGGCACTTGTGACTCTCTCTGGTGTTACTTCTGACTTCTGAAATTCATTGAGGACTCTGAGTGCAGGAGTAGATTATGAAATCCAGCATCTCTGCTGTTGGAACCTTCTGCATCCTCTACTATCTGTCCCATCCCCTCTCAGAGCATCTCCAGGGAGACAGGGAATATGGTTTCCCAAATCATTACTTCAGCCAGAGAAAGACCCTAAGAATGTTACCCTCCCACTTGGGCACAGAGACTCCGTGAGCTAGATAAGATAATGATTTGTGAAAAGAGTTGAGAGAGAACCAGGGTTGTATCTAATTCCATAGTACAGGGTTAAGGCTACAGTTACTGAAACAAATTGGTAAAGGGAATCTAAAAGATGAGATTCGGTTGTTGATCTTAGTGACCTCTGACCGTCCTCACATTCTCTGTAAGATAGCTCAGGTTTGGAAACCTGGGTGAGGCCTTCAATGTAAACAAATAGAGTATTATACCCTGTGAACTGCAGTACACCAAGAGAGAACTTTCCAAGCTTACATCTGCAGAGGAACTTCTAGAGCAGTTGTTAAGAAGTGGGTTCTGATTCTACAGGTCTGAAGTAGAGCCTGATGCTGCATTTCTAGACAACTTCTGGGCTGAAGCAATGGCCCCTGGGTCTCTCTCAGAATAGAAGCAGTCCGAGCTCAGAGTGGCTGGTGTTAGAATCTCATCCTTGCTTTAGCGCTCAAATGCCCCCATGCCCAAACTCCATGCTCTCTACGATTCACTTTCAGTCATGACTTCACTACACCCCAAGGAGCCAGCGGATGCCAGGCTTACCCAGCCCCAACCCATCTACTTGCCCTTTCTCCTACCATTTTTAGACTTTGAGACTTAGAAGCTTCTACTCAGCCTTTCCTACCTAGCCCATGACACCTCCTCTGCCCCTGAGGCATGAGTCACTTCATCTCTCTAAGCCCATATTTCCACATCTGTAGAATAGGCACAACTTCCAGGCTTACCGAGAAGGAGACTTTTTAGCCATTGAAAGAGGTAATACCAAGAAAATAACACTAATAAATAATAAAATAACAATAATAATAAAATAACACATATAAGGAAATAAAAGAATGAACCAATGCCACCTCCCCTTGAGAAATTATCTCTGATTTCCTCCACTGTCTTACTTTTGGGCATCCTGCACTGCCCACCTTCTACTTCTGCCACTGTGGTATTTATCACTCAGCTGAATAACGACCAGTGGGCTGAACCAACTCGCATAGTCAGTCACGAGCACCAAGAGGTCTAGACCATGAATCTAGACCAGCACCAGGCACGGAGCAAAGCTTCAGCAAGGATGGAACCAGAGTGAGCCAGCAACCTACAGAGGTGCTCTGTGTTGGAGGAACAAGGCTCACGGGTATTGTATGGCCAACTAGAAGACTGGTGAGAGCAAAGGTTTTATTTAAATTAGTTTCCAGGAAAAAATAAAAATTTCACAACCAAGAAAGAGGTATTATTTTTCAAGAGTTATCCAAGTATTTCTCACATTTCAATAGAACATCATTATCTTAACAGACCTTTCAGGTTGACTTAGTATATATCAGAGGGAGACTAATCATTGCCCCAGAGCCAAAGTAGTTATACAGTTGGTTTGGATGGGATTGTCATTTGCATTCATTGTCTGGTATCTATCATCATTTCCATTCTTCTAGTGGCTGATAGTTTGAACAGTAAATTATCAGAGATTATATATGAGAATGTTGGCTCAAGGGACCCCTGAGATGATGGTGGATAGTGACTGAGGACTTCTAAGCTCATTGCCCTAAATTCTTTAACATTTTTCCATTGAAAGATGTAATTGTGCTCCCCTTCTTTGAATCTCAACAGCTTTATGACTTCTTTTGCACACAGTGAAAGTAGCCTTTACAAGGCCCCTGTCTTAAATTCAAGCTCTATATCCTGTCTCTTAATATGCTTACCCTTAAAACTCGGCCACCATGTGTGAGGAAGGACAAATACAGAGTAGAGAGAGAGTCCTATGGTGGGGAACCAAGTGCCACTGGACATGCATATGGTAGACTTTCTTAGTAGAGTGGTCGCAGCCCTGTGTGGACTTAACCGGCTGAGAGTCATGGCACCTTGCATGTCCCTGCTCCAAGACTTGGTAGCAGAGCAAATGATGATGGTTGTCTGTGGCACACACAACCCCCCCCATGAACATCTTCATGCAATGACAATGAAGAACAGTTGCCTCAGAAGGAGATCCTGGCAGAGCCTTTTGCTGCCACTGTGTTGGATCTAGTATGGAGGTCAGACCGACAGTGATGCATTCAGGGGTTCATATGCAAGATCGACAGTCTTGTAAACCTACTCTTGTTTTAGTTCATCCATGACACCACCCCTGTTTCATTATTTGTAATAGGGAGATATTTTTCTCCAGCTATTGTGGGCCTATCATGAACATAAAGTGGACACTAGGAAGCCTTACCTCTCAAAAGTTAGAGAATAATTATCTCAGACTTTGAAGACCATAGCAGTTCAATCACTGCTCTCAACTCTACCATCTATAATAGCAAGATCACACATAATCAAAGTGTCACATCTTTGTTTCAGTAATGTTTTATTTACACAGCAGGTTTTGGACTGGCTGGATTAAGAAAAGTTCCTAGAGTAAATGCCAGTTGACCAGTAATGTTGACTTGAAAGTTCATGGCATAAATATAGTTTTCAGAAAACATTGTTGGGATTACACCAACCCATTGACCTCAGGGTTCACTAAAAAGATTTCCCCCTGAGAGAATCAGAAGTGAGCCTATTAATAAGATGAGTCACTCTGAGAAGGTGGCATGGAGGACTCTCGCAGATCACTTCATCATCTCCCTAAGGCTCAACCATGACTGAGTCTCTTCACCTCTTGAATCACAGCAGCACATCTGTATAACAAACATGAACACTGCAACCCTTCCTAAGAAATCTGTCCATTGGATCCTGAACTCAGAGCTATCCTCATCTGTCCACCAATTCTTTCAGATGAGAGGCCCCCAAAGCAAGGAGTCTGGAAGAGTTCAGTTCTAGGGCAAAACAAAAGGGGAAGTGAGTTTGAGGGTAAGAGGAAGGCCTGCATGGGGGCATTATGAAAAGGAATCTGGAGGAAAGCTGCCTCCCCACATGTCATCTCACTCAGAACCTGCTCATTGGATCTTTCATTCGGCTCTACATCTCATTTGACAACTACATGCCATGTCTTGGGCCAGGAAAGGAGCTTTTGTCCTCATGGGGGTCACTCACTGCCAGCAAGGGGAAGAGACATGAAGTAAGCAAGGCAGGAATAGAGCTGTGTGTTGCGAAAAAAGGAAGTGGAGGGTGGGGAGCCACTGCTGGGGTAGTTAGTCCAAGTGGGGGTCAGAGAAGGGTTCCCCAAGGAAATGACATAGAAGCTAAGGACAGGGATGAGTGAGAGTTAGTCATCCTCCTGTCTTCCTCTCTGGGCTTAGGTGAAAGGCTCTCGTGACAGACAGGCCCTCATGAACCCCATCACCGCCCCCTCCTCTTTGCCTGAGTGGTATTGTACATTTGCCTTTGGATTGTACACTGTACAGTCCTTTGCCCATCTGAACTCTCTTCAGCACCTACATTATGTGTGTAGCATCTATAGGATACATCCTATATCCTAGGATAAAGGTAAGGCTAAGGCCTGGTTCATTGCCTTTCACAGGTAACTTCACTCCAGCCACTCTGCATTTGTTCCTCACCTTCTCACCACTGGCCTATTGCATGAGCTGTACCAGCCATCTGGCACACATTTTCTACCTTTACCTAGATAACCCCTGCTTATCCTTCAGCTGTTCAGTCTCTTGGTTCCCCAGGACGGCCTTTGGTGACCATCCCAAATCATTAAAAGGCCCTGTTTTTAAGCTTTCAAGTTCCCTGGACCCCTTTTTTAATATAATATTTTAATTAATTCTTTGAGAATTTCATAGATGCATTCAATGTAGTTTGGTCATATTCCTCCCCCAAATCCTTCCAGATCTATCCCCACACCCCTCCCAAGTTCATGTCTTCCTTTTTTTTTTTTTTAATTATTCACCAGGTCCAATTCTGTGCATATACTGATGGTTGTGGGGCCATCTGTTGGAGCACTGACCCATTATTCTTAGCAATTATCTCTAATCTATCTGATGATAGGACCAATGCATCTCTCCCGAAAGAGACCAAAATGAACAGTGGAGGAGCAAGGGTGTGTCTACCTTGTTTGCCACTATGTAGCAGGGTGTGGCTTGAACAACCGAATGAACTAAATGCTAGGTGTGAGGTTCTGATACCATGACTTAGTGGTTCCACTTTCAACCTCTTAAGAATAAAAAATTCCCCAGCTGTTGAACCAGTTTGCAGGTGTAATAGCAGTTGTGGCATAGAAGAAAAAAACAAACCAGAAAACCTTACTGTGGAGCTAGGAGAGCTGAGCCAAAATTATCTATATCTGTTCTTGGGGTCTATATTTGTTTGTCTGTAAAAAGGGTGAAATCAGAGCATCCTCAAAAAGGCCTCTTGAACTGGCTGTGTGAATGAAAACCACTCCAACAATGTGTGCTGAGAAGTGTCCAGGGGCCCCTGGAGAATCAAGAGAGATGTTCCCATCCTTCTGTGTGTAGACCCAGCTCAGGCAGCTGAGACTTCAAAGAAGGAGGCAGGACCAGAGACCTCAGACCCTGCCTGGGCCACAGGGAGCCCCAGAGTATTGATCAGGAGCCTTACAGAGGGAGCATTTGCCTTTCTTCCCCTTCCAAATAATTAAAGTATATATTTTATGACCTGATAAAATTTACTGGGACCCTTGGCACGTAATTATGGTGCTTCTTTAAAGGAGACCCCATAAAAGATGCATGATTAGAAAGTTAAGGATCTGGGTAGAATTGCAGGCTGTGACAAATAATTTACAAGTGATAAACTGTCCGAGGGGAAAAAATTCCAATAACCTCTGATGAAGGCTAACAATTAAAATAATAAATTCCCCAGGAACAAGGGTAAGGATAAACCTTTTTTTAAGGGGGTGGGAGTAGTCAAAAGCTTAGACTTGAGCCTATTTTCCCAAGATGTCTGCCTTTCCCTTTTTTTGCATACTTATTTGGGGTCTTGGGAGCCCCTATTTAACTATTTTAGTGGCCTGTTCATTTACTGATGTATCATTTTATTTCCAGTCATTTTCTTTCATTTCATCATCTTGTTTCTCTTTCCAGTAATCCATCTAGATACCTCCCTACCTACCCACCCATTTTTCAGCTTATTTATCTAGCCCATTCACTTCTATTTCCTTCATCTATTCATTTATTTCTGCATCTCATTCACATATAGTGCTCATTCATGTTAAGCACATTTTTTACCACATTCTAGAGTTTAGTTATTCAATACAAACGGTGCAGGGCAAGTGTAAGTTCAAGCTTTCTGGTACATATATTTAAAAATTAGAAAGTAACGAGTAAAATCAGTTTAAAGAATAAGTTATTGTTATTATAATATAAATATTTAATATATTTACATTAATTTTAGCATAAAATATAAACACTCTTTAAGAAGCATTTGCCAATTTTTATTCATTTCAATGCATTTACGCAACTATCATTTAAACATGTAACAATTGTTTTAAAAATCAAGTTCTTTTGTGTTCTTCAGGCATTCGGTATTTGAAATCCAATCCGTCTTTTATGCTGGAGTCTAGCTCAGTCCTGACTAACCACATGCTAGGGTCAATAGCCACACACATGGCTCACCACACAGGAAAGCATGGTCCTGTACATGGCCTTTTCCTTGAAGAGCTTATGAGGGTAATGACACAGCGTGCATTATTTCATTACATCTTTTTGCTTTAACTCTTTGTCCACTTTCTATTCTATAATTGAATGACACTGACTGAGTAACTTACGAAGAACAAGGATTTACTCAGCCTGTGCTCTCAACAGTGGGAAGTTAAAGATTAAGATCAGATGGCTGCATCTGAGGAAGCCCTTCTTGCTGGCGGGGACTCTGCAGTCCCAAGGTAGTGCAAAGGTATCACGCTCCAGGCAGACCACCCCAGCTCCCGTCTCTCTTCCTCTTCTTAAAAGCCGTGGTCTTGTTGGATTAGGTCCCACCCTTGAGGACTCATTTAACTGTAATTACCTCCCAAAGGTTTCATCTCCAAATAGCAAGATTAAGTTCCCACCCTCTTAATACCTCACAAAGGGGATTAAATTTCAACATGGGGTTTGGTGGGGACATTCAAGCTGTAGCAAGAATTGAGTACATGATAAGAACCCCCAGTTTGCGCTGAGGAAGCTAACATTCAAAAGAGGGGCAAAAATATCCCAGAATCAAAACAACTGGACGTCCTAAAACACTGTGGCAAGTGCTGTGGCTGAGCCAGCACTATGGCGATGTGACAGCTTGCAGAGGAGCTACCTGCTCTTCCCAGAGGTCTTTGGGGCTGGCGTGTCAGGCGTGACAGCACTAGGTGACAGAACCTACTAAGCCGGCCTGGAGGCTGGAAGCAGCTACACACTGGAAGGGCACTTGAGGCAAAGCAGAAAGAGAAGAGTAGAGACAATCTTTCCTTGATCATCATGACAGCCAAGCCATCCCTGATTTCTTCAAACGTCTCTAGACAAAAGCTGAGGCCAGGAAAGAAGACTGAGTTGTTGTTTTGTTTTGTTTTTTTAAGTTTATACAGATTACAGATAACCTTTGTGCCGAATACTGTCATCCCCAATCCCTACATAATTCAGAAAGCTGCTGTACCAGTGGGGCTTTGTCGACTTAACAGAAGCCTAGCGTTAACCTGGGAGGAAGAACCTCAATTAAGAAAATGCCTTCATTGGATTGGCTGAAGGCAAGTCTATAGGGCTTTTTTTTTTTGGGGGGGGGTGTTGATGATTAATGTGAGAAGGCCCAGCTCAGCCCATGGTGGTTGGTGCCAGCCCTAGGCAAGTGGGCCTGACTTGTAAAACAAAATAGTCTGAGCAAGCCATGAGGAGCAATCCAGTAAGCAGTGTTCCTGTGTTCTCTGCTTTAGTTCCTGCCTCCTGGTTCCTGCCCTGCTTGAGTTCCTGCCTTGATTCCATGTGACATGGAAGTGTAAGGTGAAATATTTTCTCCCCAAATTGCTTTTGGTCCTGGTGTTTTATCACAGCTACAAAAACCCTAACTAAAACAGCTAAGATTCCATGACCAATTAACTAGAGGGCTCCCAAGCCTAAAAATTCCCAGATGGTGATGGTGATGGCAATGATGATAACAGCAACAGGCATTAATAACAATTATTATAGATTGGAGCAATAGTAGTGCATTGCTGAATACTCACCATAATGTTCTAAGAACCTTATGTACATCAATTCATACACCTTTATTTTATTCCATTTTACTATTATTAAATTATTGTGTTGTGTTTTAATTAGCATACAAAATAATAAATTTCATTATGGAATTGTCAAATATAAGTTGTTTTGTTGGTGTTCTCCCACAGCTGACCTCTTTTACTGGTCTCCTTCCTCTTGCCACTATTACCCCCTTTTTGCTTTCACATCACACATACTCTATTACCCTATCTCCTTTTGCTATTTCTCCTTTCCTAGAACTCACTTTTCACATCTTAGTCTCCTTTTTAGTTTCATATCACACAAACACACACACACACACACACACATACACACACACAGTCTAGGACCTATGAGGGAAAATATGACATTTCAGAGTCTTAATATAATAATTTCCAGCTTTTCCAGGTGTAGTGGTGCATGCCTGTGATCAGAGGAGGCAAAGGGGGTGGGTCTAAGTGAGTTCAAGACCATCTTGGTCTACAGAGAGTCCCAGGCCATCCAGGGCTACATATCAAGACACTGTCTCAAAAGCAAGGGGGAAAAAATCCAGTCCCGTATTTTTCTGGAAATGTCATGATTTTCTTTATGGCTGAAAAAAATACTATCTTGTATATGTACTACACTTTCCTTCTCCAGGTATCAGTTGATAGACTGATAGGCTGTCTCTGTTTCCTAGCTAGCATCAATACAGCAAGAAGCTTGGATGTGCAAGTGTCTCTGTCGTGGGACTTAAAGTTTTGTGTGTAAATACCCAGGAGAGGTATAGCTGAATCACATGACATTTCTACTCTTAGCTCTTTTGAGACGCCTCTTCACTGATGTCCATGGTGTCTCCATTAAGTTTACATACCAACCGGTAGGAAATAAGGTTCTCTTTCCCCAGATCCTCATTAGTGTTTGTAGACACCTTGATTTTAGAAAAGAGGACCCACCAAAGCCCCTTCACTACTGAGTAAGTGGGTGTTACTTACATGATCCCCAGTTATGAGCCTCTAACTGGAAACTGGCTTGGCTAGACAGGATCGAGGTTTGAAAGGTTTGATCAGAGTATCATTGAAAATGCCTGGATGGTTGTGTCTAAACACATGTAAAAAAAGAGCTGAAGAGTCCCAGGTTCTAGGCCAGATACCCATTCACAGCGAGATGAAGACAAGGGGTAACCTGTCCTGTCTCTTTGGGAACAGAATGGAGGTCAGGAAGACTTCATGAAGGTGGCAGCTGGTATCATGAAGCTTGCTCTGATTAACCTAAGAGGAAATGTTCTGTGTTCTCTCTGCCTCCTGCAGATAATCCACTGCATTCAGGTCCTTGGAGCACAGGCTCTGGCCAGGCCCCTCCTGAGCCAACTCCACTCCCTCCTCTCTCCGCACCCAGCTTAGCCAGCTCACTCTGATTCCCCCAGAAGGCTTTGGACAGCTTTGCACATGCTCATCATCAGGATGGATCAATGGAGAAGTACAATCACTTGGGTTCCCCGAGAAAGCATGTTTGTTTAAGAATCCCTGTCTTTCCTGAGTTCAGACAAAACACCCTGAGCTCGCCACTCCCAGAGATATGCTGTGGGAATGATTAAAGGCTTTGGCTGTCAAGGGTTACATCAATCAAAGGAGCACCCAAGTGTCCTCTGCTTGGGAATAGAAGACCCATCAGGCAAAGGGGGTAAAGAAGGAGCTGGGGCCAGAATTAGGGGTGGAGACAGCAGAAAGAGAGAAAGAGAGAGAGGAGAGAGGGAGGGTAATGGGGGAGAGAGAAAGGGAAGCCTGAAGAGTCACTGGGAAACAAAGACTAAGAAAAAAGTGATTCAGAATGAGATAGAATTGAGGAGCTAAGGCAATGAAAAAGAGGAGGGAAAGGGAGAGAGATGGAGCCAAACACAAATCAAGGAAGTCAGAAACAAAAATAGAATGGTGAACACTGGCCAGATAAAGTGGGTAGGAGGAATAGAGGGGTAAAACAGGGGTGGGCAGATAGTCAGTACTTGAAGTGCTTGCTGTGTAAGAAGGAAATCCTGAATTTGAATCCCCTACACTCACATGAAAATCTAGATACAACAGCACACACCCATAAGCTTAGCACTGAGGGGCAGGAACAGGTACAGCTTAAGGGGACAATGACCAATGACTCTAGCCAAAGTGAGGTCCAGGGTTAGTAAGAGACCCCGTCTGAAAAAATAAGGTGAAGAGTGACAGGAGAGAGCAAACGTGTGTGCACATGCATACATGCACACATATAACAATAACAGAAAGAGAGAGAGGGGATCCTGGGAATAGAAGAGGAGAATAAAAGAGGAGACAGGGTGTGTCCAAGGCCAGATCCTGCTGCTCAGGCCTCTCCACTCAGCAAGTCACTCTGCTTAGATGGCTCTCCTCCAGCCATCTGCATCACTGCATTTTTCTCCTCATCCCCAAATTTGTGAACAGAGACTTCTCAGGAGGTCACTGCTAACGGCCACCCCAACGGAACAAAGATCTGCCCCACTCCCTCCTACCCATTGTTCTGGGCCTAAAAAGAACACCCAGTTGATTGCTGTTACAGAGCTGATGAAAATGATATTTTCTCAACGTTTTATGATTCACTTAAGGCCTACTGCCAGCACCTAAAACAATGTCTGGCAGAGAAGAGGGTGGCGCGAAAAACTGAGAACCAGATGAACAAATGAATGAATAAATGGCAATGAAGCCAGAATCGTAACAGCCAAGTCCTCAGTGAGTCACATTATCCAAGCCGTAACCCTGTGATTCTGAGGCTGGGTTGAGTGTTGAAAGTGCCTACGCCTCTTCACAACAGCCAGGCAGCTGCAGGGATACCTGTGCTTGGGGCCAGAGTCGAGGGCAGAGAGCAGGGCCCTACACTGAAGGTCGGGCTTCAGCCACACTCGCAGGAGTTCTGACTAGAGAGCCCAGCCTTTTCTGCCCTGCTTTTCTTCCCTTTATCGTCTTCCAAGTTGAAAAAGATCATGTGGGCCAAAGTGCTTGATTCCCCCGTGCAGTCAAATTCCCTAACTTAATGGGGCACCCACCAGCCCCATTAGGCCTAATGCAGCTTCCCTCGGGTGCAGGGCTCTTTGGCTTTGTTGAAGGTACTCTCCGGAGTAGCTGAGAGGACCAGCCCCTGCTGACCAGCGCTTCAGAGCACTCATGGGGAACCTTCCAGTCAAGACCAGAGTACTCTGGCCTCCAGAAAATCCCTGGTGTGGGTCTTTCAGCTTCCTGGAGCCAGAAAAGAAACAATACATGCATTTGTATCTTGAGGCCAGCATGGGAGCTGTGTTTGGGGAATTGCTTGTTGATCCCTGGCTTCAGAAGTCACAAAATCTGAACAGCACACTAGCTGTTCACACTTTGGCATGAAATCCAAAGTCAGAGGCCATTCCAGGTCACCTATAGAATGACCTGGTGATTCAGCCCAAATAGCATCATAAGCAACCCTCAGCTCCCACCTTCTACAACAACCCTTCCATTTTGCCTTTGAACTTGCACAAATTTGACAGTCTTACGCTCACAGAGTAAACTCCAGTTCTGAGTTTCCAAGGCAACCTATAAAAGCAGACACCTCATGGTTACACCGATGCCCCAAGGTTTGATTGGCAATGCCCCTGTAAGTGGGCCTCCAAGGTTATCCTGGTTCTTGTCGTTCTAGGTTCCGATGAGGCTAATGCCTCTGCTTGTTCTGCTCTCAGCTGCTCCCTTCTCCAGGATTACTTTCCCAGCGTAAACATCAGGATGGCAAGGTGGATTATCATATCATCTCAAAGTCTGTAAGAAATTGGATGGGTCTTGTTGCTAGAATCCTTGCCCTGGGGCAGACAAGTGATGTCAACCCTGTCCCTCATAAGGTCCCAGCAACAAAACAAAGCACAGTTCTACCAAAGTTCACCCTGGGATGCAGTGAGCTTATTTACAGAGCATGGGTGAAGGGTTTTAGGTAAGAATGTGGGTGACCCCAACAGGGCAACACTGGGAGGCAGTCACCCAGCATGGATAATGGTTTCCCTACAGCCATTTTGCCAGAGCCTCTCTCAAGTAACCTTCCCCAGTCCATGTACTATAGCACCAGCTAAGGCCCCAGACTCAGGAGGCTACTTAGGACAGAACCACATACAAGTAGCTGAAAGGGATGCTAGATTCCTATGGTCTCTCCATACCTTCAATAAAGTAAGGAAACATCAGTAGTCTTCAGGCCCATTGTAAATGGACAATCGCAATCAGGCACAGGTGATCTGATGAAGTCAGCAACTGGCTTGTTCAGAGGACCACATTCAACATCAATCCTAAGTACTGTTTCTATTCATGACTTTCAGTCTAACCTCATCAACACTGAGCACTGATAATGCATTTGTTATTTTTCCAAGACAGGGTTCCTCTGTGTAGTCTTGGATGTCCCGGACTTGCTTTGTAGACCAAGCTGGCCTGGAACTCACAGCAATCCACCTGCCTCTGCCTCCCTGAATGCTGAGATTACAGGAGTATGGCCACTGTGCCCAGCTTCATTTCTTTTCGGATAGTTGGTGTAATTCATTTTAATCCCTTTCATCAAAATTAAAATTAAAACTTTTTATAAAAAGGTTTGTCTACTCATAGCACTGCCATGTTCATTTCAGTTTCAGCCCACCCTGTCTTTTTGCGTGTGTGAATGTCGGGGTGGTCACCTCCACTGATACATGAGGGGTGTCCATCCTCAGATCCACATTGATGGAGTGGGACATCCATCCTATATCCAGCCAGTCACCTACAAATCCATGTCTAGGCTAAAGAAGAGGGTTGATAATATTAATATGTCCTATGCCTTGGGCCCTGTGCTGAGACCTTACACTAATGGACAAGAGCTAAGAAACAGGCATCAGAATTTCCACTTTATGGATGGAGTTTCAAGAGGTAAAGTGATTGTCCCAACATCACCCAACACTTTTTGGAATAAAATCTGGATCTATGGGTCTATAAAGCTGTTCTATGACTACTGCATTAGCTTTCCATAACTGAGGATGTACACAATACCCAAAGTCCTCTGAGAAGACAAGTAGGAAGTATTGCAATGGCATTCCATGTGGTCATGAAGCTCCGAAGATACTGGTAACACATTTTCACCACAGAGCTAAAGAAGAATTTATTGAGGTAATGCTTCATGGAGTTTTGAAGCTTGAATACGAGCTTGCCTGGTGAGCAAGGGTCAGCCTTGGGAAGAAAAGGAGAGGCTGGTGACATGTCTCAGGGGTACAGTGCTTGCCTAGCACAAAAGGAACCATGGATTTGATCCTCAGCATCTCAAAAAAGAGGGGGCAAGATCAAGAACCAGGTATTCCACATATGGTGGAGGAGACTATGAATGGGAAGAATTTAGAAGCAGATTGTTTCTTCTTCTTCTTCTTCTTCTTCTTCTTCTTCTTCTTCTTCTTCTTCTTCTTCTTCCTCTTCCTCTTCCTCTTCCTCTTCTTCTTCCTAGCTGTGATTAGTCTCTAAGCCCTGGGTTTGCCCATCTGTAAAGTGGATAACTGAGTCATCAGTTGCTGTGAGGGCTAAAGAGCGTTAGACCATAAAGTTCCTAGTCTGGTACCTCCCAGAAAGATCTTATCTGTTGTTCTGGGTACCAGCCTAGTGGACCTGTTTGTCTGCGTCGCCATACCTTTTCTCCTACCTGCAAACTGGAGAATGTTCATGAGAAGTGGCCTCCAAGAAGCACAGACTGGAAGCAACCAGCTAATGATGAAAATCACCTGGCTTTAGCTCCAGCCACACCTGGCTTGAAACGCCTCCTCTGCCACTCACTAGTCTGGGCCTGAGAACTTGGACAAGTCACTTACTTGGTTGAGGCTCGGTTTCAAGCTTCTGTGAAATGGGCTCAGCAAACCATGCCTCATGGGCATGTGAACTAGTTCCTATGCAACACTGGCACCCCAGGTTTGACAGGACACCCCTAAACCTTGCCTCTTGTTCATCTCCACACACCACACAGGCACTGACTTCTTTGGTCTGGTTGCATTATCTCCACACACAGCAGTAACCTCCATCCGGGAACTTCTCTGAAGACCTCTGATGCCCTGCAGCCTCCAGGGCAAACAGCCCAGCAGGGGCCCTAGGCAGGAGCTATACCTCTGCCTGGGAGACCAACTTCTCCACATCCTCCCCCAGTGATTGCGGGAAAGAGCGTGAGTCATTCAAGGAAAGGGGGTTGGCACTGGCTGCCCCCATCCTGTGGGGCGGGCCAGCAGGCTGTGGTTAAAGGACCTGCCTGGGTTGCAAAATAAACCAGTGTGCTGTGTTCTGATAGCACGTGATGGAGCCATGGCTCTTCTTCCCTGGGTCACTGACTCACCTCAAGCTCTGTTTAGTCACATGGGTTCCTGGAGGGTTCTGAGCCACTCTGCTCCTCTGGAGAAAAGCTAAATTGGAAGAACTCTCAACCCCCTCCCCCCCCACACACACACACTCACACTTACACAAACCACCTTTTAAATCTCACCATGAATATATCACCATAGTCTCATTATTTAAAACGTAGCCAGGTGTGTTGCCTCTGATCGAAGCACTTGGGAGGCAGATGCAGGTGCAACTCAATGAGCTCCAGGGTGGTCAGGCTACAGAGTGAGACCTTGCCTCCGTTACAAAGGAGACATGAAAGAAAGCAAAGACTCTTGAGCATAGAAACTTGTAATAGAAAGTGACACTAAGCCCCTTCCATGGGCCTTATACAGTAGTGAATCTTGCAGTGTTTTCCTGAGTATTGTCAAGGGGCCTGGCTTACTTTTTCATTTACCTTAACTTATTATGAAGTATCTAAACACATACTTTCTCTGAAAATATTAGGCTATGACCAAGGAGGCAAGCGCCCCCCTCAACAATTGTCCCCCCATCTGGAAGGCACCACAGTGACTTTGCCAAGTCTTGGGTGGTCACGTGGTGTGGGCCAATTATACAAATGCTCGTTAGAAAGACAAGGTGAACTTACCCACATTAGTTTTCATTCTGTGTGGACTGTTTCGTGGCTTGTTTTTACACCTATCAGAATACCTTAGTGTGGCGTTTCCCTTTTTGTTTCTTCAAGGCTCCATTCATTCCCTGGGCAGTCTGCTTAATTTACAACACTGAATTGCTGTAACTGTAGATGCCAAGGAGTGAACTTCAAGGTTGTCGCTCCTGTTTCCCATTGTTTGTAAGCAATACCAAGGCTGAAGCCAAGAAGAGTGCGCAGCACATGGGTTCGGTGTGACACACACTCTGTACAACCACCCCAAAGGAACGAGTTGTCCACACATCCCTTTAGACCCCTGCAGGTAGGGGTCCGTGAGCTGTCAGGAATAACTCTCTAGTTGTTGAGTCACATGCCCATTCAGAAGGTTGAAACACACAGAGTTCCTTCTCTCTGGGCCGAATTGTCCATCTGACAGACAGCCCAGAGGCTAAAGTGGAGCTAAAAGAACATCCAAGGTTGAAAGAAAACATTCATCTGTCAACCAGAAATTATTCATATGGGGAAACTGAGGCCTGAAAAAGGGAGTTGACTTTCTAAGAGTGGATCACCATATCCTTCTTGATAGAAATGCCGTTTGTTAAAAAGAAAATCCTCTTGCCTAGGAGCTGGGGGCCATGTTGTCCAAATTCAAATATGGCCATGTATCTTCCTTACCATTAGTGGCTTTATGTGTCACAACTTTCTGAGCATCAGGACCTCTTTGGCCCTGCAGCCTTTGCATATTCTTCTGCATCTCTCTAGATCATTCCTTGCTATTGCCTCTGTACATTCATCTTCATCTTGCCTAACTGCCTTTTTTTTTATACCCCAGCTAGATTGTGGGAAGAAGTTCAATCAAAAAGTCTAATTAATTCACTTATTAGCAGCTAACAACCTGTTTTGTTTCACTAGTCCCTAGAGCCTATCAGAATGTCTACTTGGAAAGAATTTCTTTTTTAAAAAGTAAAGAACAATGGGAAAGAAGGAAGAAAAGAGAGGTGGAAAGAATGGATGAAGGAAGAGGAAGAAGGAAAAGTATTTGCTTTCCATTGCTGTAACAAACACCTGGAAAAAAAAAAAAAAAACAGCCTTCAAAGAGAAAAAGTTAATTCTGTTCCCAGCTGACAGTTTAGGATGTGAGCTCTCAGACCTCAGCTGTGAGCCTCCAGTGCCAGTCACCATATCTACTACCTGCCATATCCACATGAAGGAGTCTAGCCTTCAGGAACTGTAAGCCCAAAACAAACTCTTCTATACGTTGCCTTGGTTGGTCATGGTGTTTTCTCACATCAGTAGAAAAGTAACCAAGACCCCCTTCAGTAACCTCACACTTGACCCCAACTCTTAAAAGCTCAATGTTCTGAAAGTATCACCAAGCTGGGGACCAAGCCTTTAAACCCCTGCTCTGTGAGAGGACATTGAAGATCCAAGGGACAGGAAGGAAGGGAGACCTTGTGTGTATGTCCAGTATCCATGTTTTACTTGTGGCTTTACTCTCTATGCACTGGTTCCTTCTTAGGAGCTGAACTCTAGGCAGTAAGTCTCAGTCATCTTGGAATTTGAATTCTGTCCTCTACAGGGATACTCCAAACAGGCTTCTTTTCATCCACCCTGTAGAGAAGAACAAAGCCTCAACAAAACACACCAGCAGCCCCGTTTGCCTAAATGGTTTGGCAGTTCCATATCTAAGAAATAAAGATTAGAGAAGCTTGCACACACACACACACACAAATCTTGTTTTCTAGGTTCATTGCAACCTTTTCAGTCTGAAACCTGCTTTTTCTCTCCCAGACCAGCCTCTTTGAAAGCTTAAAGAAAGGAGGCTGACCACCTCCCTGTTGGCCCTCTCTAGTCAAGTCTTCTTCCCAACAGCATGCCCAAGGATGGACCCTGCCATCACTGCTCCTGAAGCTTGGCTTTTGGCACCCAGGGAGCTGCTGCTCTGATGGTGCTAGAGAAACCATGCCCTGGGCCATCTTGCTTCCATTTGTGGCTGTCATAGAGACACTTTACACTAATTCTTCTGTCTTTTCTGCAAAAGAGGGCAAAAAGAATCAGCGGGAGAAGCCATGCTGGGGTGGGACTCTGATTTGGACAGAAGGAGAGTGGGAGGCCTGGCCTGACCTGAAGGCTAGCACTACTGTGCCAGAGCCCCAGGTTTTGGCAGAGCCAGAGTCCTACTTGCCAAAGGAACTTGGAAACAGCCAAACCCCAGTGTGAATGAAGACAAACACCAGCCTCGTGTTTGTGATTCACTTCTGCTCAGCTCATCATGCTGCTCTCCCATGAAAGCGGCTTCCATTTCAGTGAGCCTGAAAACCAGATCTCTCGGCCATGACAGAAAGGTTGCAGCCGTGCTTCTGTGACTTCAAGAAAAATTACAGACACTAGATAGATGCCTTTTATCTACCTGAGGCTCAGCTTCCTCTTTTATAAGCCAGGGGGGGGGTGTCGGTGGTCACTGAACCGGGGGTGACATCAAATCAGTCCAACTACTCTTAAGAATAATTTACTGATATTGGTTAAGTTTCCAACCATTTGCATTTGCATTCTGTGTTCATGTCATTGCCAGCATTTTCATCACTACTATGTTATGAGTCGACGGGCCTGAAGTCTCACATCTTTGCATGTTACATTAACTGTGGAGGTGGATTGCTACAATATAACATTGTGTGGTCCCCTCAAACAAAACACTGGGCTTTGGCTAAGTGACCGGTGCAGGCCAATGGCACGCCTGTATTAGAGCCTCTTGGCAAGGAGGACGTTCAGAATGACCCAGGCCTTTAAGAGAGACTAGGCATCTGGCTGTCTCCACCAAACCCTGTTCATAAGCGAATGGAACTGAATAGCAGGGCCCAGTGGAGACCAGTGGGAAGTCTACCCAGTCAAAGAACATCACCTGAGGCACCAAGACTTGGGCCACTGTTGCTCATGGCAACAGATAGCTAATCTGACCATGTTTTAGCCAGGCAACATTCTTGCCCTACAGCAGGCTCTTTTTCTGTTATCAGACTTTCCTTTTTTTTTTTTATTTTTTATTTTTAGTTCAGCTAGGCTACCTGGATAGGAAAGTATAGACATCAACACCTTCTTAGAAGAAAGCGTAAGTCCATCACTTTAATCACGTCCTGGGCTACCCGGACCAGTTGAGTACATCCTTCAACGTGAGCTTCACCTTAGGACCACCTGCCATTGAAAGCACAGATCCCTTCTACTTGCTGTGAAAATAGCATACAAGGGTGGTGGTTCCCACCAGCGCTAGGGAGGCTGAAGTAGGAGAGTTTGAAGCCAGCCTGAACTGTGTGGCAAATTCTGGGCTATCAAAGGTTACAAACTGAGATGGGGGAGAGGGGAGAAAGACAGAGAGACATAAACAGATACACACACACACACACACACAGAGAGAGAGAGAGAGAGAGAGAGAGAGAGAGAGAGAGAGAGAGAGAGAGAGACTATATGGGTGAGTTCAAAGCGATTCTAGACACTTCCTTAACACAGGCTAAGGGAAGGGAAGACCCACCCACCACCCACCAGGGTAGGAGAAAACGAAGCACATTAACAAGTGTCCTACAGCTCATTGCTCAGAATACATACCATAACTCAAAGCAAACACTGACGTGCTACCGACAGCAACAACCCAGGGTGGCTCTGATGAGTGAAGGGGCTCTGTCCGGCCATAATCATCTGGGATGAGCAAGCCCCTCCAATACATCTGAGCTTCAAAGGAGGAGGTGAGTCTCTGAGAGGCCCCTGCATTCACCTTACTCATATCTGCCCTGTGAATGGGAAGAACAACCAGGAAAGTAGATCCACATCTAGTCTCCCCCTCAGCCATGAGTTCCTCTCAGCCTCTAAAGCAGCCATTGCAATGGATTGAACCTCCAGCCACAAGGCTGCCTGTGCTTACTGCTTCCAGGCAGCCCATGAAGTAGGCACTACACACCCCCTTCACAGAGGCAAAAATGAAACACCAGGGGCAATAAGGTCTGACTTGAAGTCTTGAGGCTGTGGTTCCACATTCAATGGGTTTTGACCTAGCCCCAGGCCTCACCTCCTTTGTTTTGTCCTTTGGGGACCATCCTTAGGTTCATCCTAAATGCAAACAGTTCAAAAAGACTTCCTGGGAGTGGCTTTCTGCACTGGTTCTGCTACCACTCCTGTCTGGGGGCCTTAAGGCCTCTTCCTCAAGTGATAGTCAAAGTTAGTCATCTCTTCCATCTTCGTTCCTCCCTCGCCACAATTAAACCTCAGAGACATCTGACTCTCTGACAGTGATGTCTTTGTGGTACAGCAACACAGATTCTGGACCCTTCAGGCTTGAGGGCATCCTAGCCAGAGTCTTCAGCATGTACTCTTCTTACTAACACCCCAAGTCTGTATATATGTCTTACTGTTCCACAAATACCCCAGACCCCTCTCACCACAGGGCCTTTGCACACGCAGATTTCAGAACCCAGAGTTCTCTTTTTTTTTCTCTTGAGCCTTTCCTTTAGCTAATTCCTGGATCAACTCCTCCTAAGAAACTTCACCCCATGAGGTACCCTCCCAAAAAGCAACCTTTGTTGGGCTGAGTAATGTAGCTCCATAGTGGAGCTCTTGTTTAATATGTACGAGGCCCTGAGTTCAACACCCAGCACTGAAAAGTAAAAGAAATAACTCCTTGCTGTTTTCTTTCCTCCTGTTACTCTTTCTTCTAAGTAGAGTAATATAACTACTAAAGAATGAATGAATGAATGAATGAATGAATGAACTTGTTCAACCCCAATTGGACTTGCTCAATCAATCTGTTAGCTTGGGTCAAAGAGGTGCCATGGGTCCCGGGGTATACCACATCAGAGATAGACAGATCTCTGTCTGGGGAAAAGATTTGACCTCAAGGTTGAGTAACAATTCATGTCCGGAAAGAGGCTTTTGGCTCCTTGAGTTCAGCTGTGGTGCACGCTGGGAATGCAGTGGTGAAGAGAGATATGCAAAAGGCATGGGCAGAGAAGCAGAAGCTGGGAAACTAGAGATAGGAGGGGAGCTGCCTCCATGTTCAACAAGGCTCCAGTTGGCCTCTGGTACAAGCATTGTGTCCTGCTAGGTCACAAGGAAGTGAACAGCTGGGGGAAGCAACAGCCTTCTTCCCATTTGATGAGCACATCCAGCTCTTGTCCCCTTAGGCCCTTTGTGCTTGGGGCCCTCTACTTCTGCCTTGCCCTCCCCTGTTTATGCATGGCTTCCTCCCGGCATTCAACCCTCACTGCAAAGGCTACCTCCTCAGAGACACACTTCCTAGCCCACACTTTCTAACGTCTCCACCCACTCCGTCACTCCCTTTCGGTTTTACACTCCTACCTTACTTTCTTTAAGGTGCTTGCCAGTGCATCCAGTCTTCTCCAGAAAGGCAGAGCCATGTATGTGGTCCCATGGGCCTTCAATCCACCCCATGACCAGCCCTTGTAAGAGGACAGCCGGAAGCAGGAGGGCGGAAGTACACATCTGTATCTGACATGCTGCTCCTTTCCCCACCCCTTGCCCCTCAGGCATTGCACTGGGAGCCTCCAGAAGCACCGAGTCTCACCATGACCACCAGTCTCACTCAGCTGGTGCCAAGCTCTTAGGTGTTGGCAGCCTTGCTCACGGATAACTGAACACAGTATGAGGGAGCCCAGCTTTAGCCCTACAGACCTCATTCTGTGAAGGGCAAACCCTGGCTTTCTGAGTGTCCTCCAGAGTGTCCAAGGAACTTGGACCCAGAGCAGAACCAATTAAGAAGGAAGCATCTACACCTTACAGCCAAGTAGGTGTGTGTGTGTGTGTGTGTGTGTGTGTGTGTGTGTGTGTGTGTTGTGTGTATGTGCATGCATGTATACATGTGTGTGCCTGAGTTTGTGTGGTATATGTATGTGTTTGTGTGAATGTATGTACATGTGTCATGAAGGCACGTGAGTACACATGTGAAGCCAGAGGTTTGCCTTGGGTATCTCCCTTCATTACAACCTACCTAAGATTTTAGAAGGGTCTCACTGAATCCAAGAGCTTATCAGCTTAGTTAGGCTAGCTGAATAATGAGCTCCGAGGTTCTGTCTGACCCTCCTTCTCTGCTGCCCAGCTCCAAACATTGGAGTTAGGGATGCTCACTGCCATTGGCCAGTTAGGTTAGTCGGATTCCCAGGCTTGCACAATACACATTTCACCAACTGAGCCATCTCCCCGACCCGTTCACCTGACATTTTTCTCTCTCTCCTGCCTTCATTTTTTTTTCTTCTCCTTCCATATTTAAGTCTGACTCTTTGTGACTCCAGCTGTCTGTGGCTCTGTGCATCTCTGTCCCTTGGATGGGGTGGGGGAGGGTCCCTGCTCTCCCGTCCTATGGCTTGGCTGGCTGATGGCCCGAGGAAGTCATTTCAGTGGGAAGCTATTTCTAACCCAGAGTGCGTCAGGGGAAGCCTCTGCTCTCATGGTGGCAGCTCCATTTGGAAGGAAGCTGAGTTCTCATGGTCCCTAAGACAAGGCAGACCAGAATGGCAGTCTGTACCTGGAAGGGTTCTGACGAACCCAGGCACACCCTTTGTTCCAGCTCTCAGGACCAACCAGTTGATGCCAGGATATCAGCCAGTCAGATGTCGCATTCTGGGCCAAGGATTCAGCGAGGTGTGGCAGCAGAGAAAGCGGGAGGTGGATACTCAGGCCAAATGGTGTCATTACTGCCAATTAGAGAAATGGCCCATTATCACCACCTAGTCATCAGCCTCACAGGTGTGCCCCCATGGACACCCACCAGGACGCCACCATTAAATACTCATGCTTTTTCTCACCTCCTACGTAGCCTGTGGGTGAGGGCTATTCCCTGTCTGCTCCTTTGCTTGAGTGGAATTTTCTGATACATAGCACTATAACACCCAGATCCTCAGCAGGTGCTGAGCACCCCATCTAAGTCTAGAGTAAAGAAAATCATCACTACAGAACCTTCTAAACTAAGACTAAAGAGTCCTCAAGAGTGACACTAATGTCTTAATATTCTCTATGCATGCCTGCAATTTCTCCCTTAGTAAAGCGAGTGTCACGATTCAGATAAATTAAAAGGCTTGGGGTTCTAAAAGTCATTTTTCTGTGACTCTGAATGTGATGGTCTTTGTTTTTCCAAATTTCATTCGAAAGACACCGGCAGTTATAGGTTGAGGTTTAAGAACCAAGGATGAGGAGCCAGACACAGCAGGGTCTAGCCTGCCCTTCATAGCAGCGCACCCTTAAACAAGCCATGTGTCTCGTGTCAGCCACAGACACCAAATGAAGCTAAGGACCTGTCTCAGCAAGGAAGAGTTCATGATCCACATTCCTGTCGCTCATAAAGGACACGATAAATAGATAACTATATTTGTATATTATAATATAACGGGGACGGGGAGCCAGGGTCTTGTTCCAAAAGGACCCTGTGGAGGCTGTATGACCCTGGTGATCTAAGTCTTGACTTCAGTCTGAGCAGGCACTGCCGGAGCCTTCGCCTCATCCCTGTCTTCCTATGTATGACACAATACAGCTGTGGTCTGAATCCCTAGTCTCTCCACCCTGCCTGACTCTGACACCACCTCAGGAGCCTCCCCATCGTCTCTGGACTTGACGTGAATCTTTTAACCATTAAACACTTAGCATCGTGTTTTCCGCCTTCAGAGGTTTCTAAACAGTAATTAGGCCATGGAACACCCTGCCGGGTGGTGAGGATAAATATCATTAGTGTAGGAGGGAGTGTGGGGCAAGTGGAGGTGCTCTGAAGCTTGGCACCTGGCTGGCCCTGGCTGGCATGAGATGTAGTCACCCCATTCTGAACTCTCAGCTACCAACTGTCTCAGGGAAGCAGGGACCTACCGCTTGAGATGGACAGGTGACACAATGAATAGAGACCACGCTGGCTTGGCGATCCAAAAGATCTGCTGCCTGCATGTGTGTGTGTGCATCTGTTTGTGTGCTACTGTACGTGCAGCATGAGCATATGTGTGCTGTGTCTTGTATGTGTGTGTATGTGTGCATGGAAGTCAGTGGTCAGCCCTAAAGGATCTTCCTTGTTATTACTCCCCACCTTATTCTTTTAATATTTTATTTCGATTTTGTGTATGAGTATTTGGATGGATGGATGCGCAGCACCACATATATACCTGATGCCCGTGGGACCCAGAAGGCAGCATCAGATCCCCTGAAGCTGGAGTTACAAACAGCTGTGGGCCATTACATGGGTGCTGGAAACTGAGCTGCGGTCCTCTGCAAGAACAGCAACTGTTCTTTGCCACTGATAAGTCTTTTGATCCCCCACCTTATTTTTTGAGATAGGGTTTTGCGTGAGCTCAGAGCCCACTGAGGACAGAGACTGCTGACGCTTCAAGATTCAAACCTTCTGGGGCAACCCTTAGAATCCAAATTGCTAGATGCTTAGTGGACAAAAGAGCTGCACGTCAGGAACTAAACTGCCATGTATTTCAGAGCCTAAAGTCAAACATGTTTGAAGGTGTGTCAGACATCAGGATCTGCCTGGAAGTAGAACAAGTTTCTAGCTCTGAGACCATTCAGATCATGCCCACAACTGGTGAGGTGGACATGTGCACGTGTCCGTGATCATCAGTGTCCTAAACTAGAAAACAACGGTGCTGACCATTCCCGACACGTCCAACTGCGATGGAGGCAAGTGAGCGCACAAGCAGCATACGCCATGCACTGAGCATATGAATGGGAATTCTTTATGGACCACCCTGTAATCCAATGCCCAGAGCCTTTTAATGGAAGCACTCTTCCACTTCCAAGCTCCATGAGGGAGAGAAACCCATAAAGCCTGGTGGGATTTACCCTTGAGCCCAGGTCTCCTCCTCAGACTGCCACCCTGTTCATCTCCTCTCTGTTGGATGTCTCCCACTGCCTCCACCTAGATTTCAAACCAGGCAGGGAGGAGGTGCCGGTTGAGAAAGAGGGCAGCACCACAAGCTTGGTCCTAGGAGATGAGATCTGTGTAAGCTGCAAATGGGAAGCCTCGCCCAGATGCTGGTTCTGAGCCCATGGATCCATGTCTATGAAGTTAATTACAGGTGCAACCATACTCTACACACACAGAGCAGAAGCCGAGGTACAAGGTGTCTGGAAATATGGACCTGGTGCCCTTTTTCACACCACTGTGACAAAGAGGACACTGGCAAGCATGATCAGCAAGCATGTGAAGCTGTTTTCCCTTGAAATGTCTCCATTTCCATATCCACTTGCAATAGTTCTGACATTTGTCTCCTCCTTCGCATGTCCATCATTGCACCCAATGCAGCTCTAAGGCCCAAGCTTCTGCAACAGTTTCCTATCTGGTTTTCTGGATACCCATCTTTCACTTCATCTAGCTCACCCTCCCTACAAGCCATCAGAGCCATCTTCTTAAAATAAAGACGTGATCCTGTCTGAGTTTCATGAGCCAGCAAAAACCTGCTATCTAGAGGGATGGCTCAGTGGTTGATATTTCTTGCTACTCTCCCAGAGGACCTAAATTTGGTTTCCAGCACCCAAGTTTGGAAGCTCAAAACCACCAGTTACTCCAGTTCCAGATATCAACACCTTCCTCTGGTCTTCATGAGTAGCCACACACAGATGGCACGTTTATGCACACACATACATTAATAAAATTAAAAATAAATCCTATCGCTTTTAATACTCTTAAACAACGAACTTTCAATAAGCTCCCTTATTCTCAAGATCACATCCAGAGTACTGGCCTTATTTTACTGCAGTAGAAATGAAAATCATTACAATAATGACATTTTAGGATTTTCTCCTGTGTTCTTGTGTGTGTGTGTGTGTGTGTGTGTGTGTGTGTGTGTGTGGTGACAAAATACTTGAGCAAAAAAACTTAGTGGAAGAAAGATACATTTTGGCTCATGGTTTCAGAACTCTCCGTCTATCACAATGGAAAGGGTGCAATAAATCAGCTCGGTTCACAGCAAACAGCAAGCAGAGAGGGAGAATGCTTGTGAGGTTGAGCTTTCTGCTTTTAGTCCCTTTTATTCTATTGCAGCTCCATCCACCATGTCTCCCCACCTATGGGGATTCCCACCTACAGGGCAGGTCTTTCTGCCTTCGTAGATCCTCTGGAATTGCCCTCACAAACACTCCCAGCACTGTGCTTTCCTAATCTCCCAGGCATTTCTCAATACAATCAAGACTGAGCAACACACCTTTCCTCACTTCTGTGGAAGGCAGAATTCAGAAAATGTTCCTAGTAAGGGTACTCATGAGATGCAAAGATCAACTTATCTGCTTAAAAAAGACTGAGAACACCTAACAGCCTAGGATCAGAAGGAAGGAAAAGAAGACCTCCCCTACCAGTGGACTTGGGGAGGGGCATACATGGAAAAGTAGGAGAAAAGGAAGGGTTGGGAGGGGAGGAGGGAGGGAACTACATGGGGGATACAAAGTAAATAAAGTGTAATTAATAAAAAAAATTAAAATAAAACAAGACTGAGAACTGGAAAAGATTATCTTGAGTGAGGTGTCCCAGAAGCAGAAAGACACACAGGGTATATACTCACTTATAAGTGGATATTAAACATATAATATAGGATAAGCATACTAAAATCTGTAGAGCTAAAGAAACTAATCAAGAAGGAGGACTCTGGCTAAGATGCTCAATCCCCATTCAGAAAGTCAAAGAGGATGGACATCAGAAGAGGGAGAAAACAGGAACAGGATAGGAGCCTACCACAGAGGGCCTCTGAAAGGCTCTACCCTGCAGGGTATCAAAGCAGATGCTGAGACTTATGGCCAACCTTTGGGCAGAGTACAGGGAATTTTATGAAAGGAGGAGGAGATAGAAAGGCCTGGAGGGGACAGGAGCTCCACAAGGAGAGCAACAGAACCAAAATATCTGGACACAGTGGTCTTTTCTGAGACTGATACTTCAACTAAGGACAATTCATGGAGATAACCTAAAACCCCTGCACAGATGTAGTCCAGGGCAGTTCAGTGTCCAAGTGGGTTCCATAGTAATGGAAACAGAGACTGTCTCTGACATGAACTGATTGGCTCTTTGATCACCTCTCCCTGAGGGGAAGCAGCCTTACCAGGCCACCAAGGAAGACAATACAGCCAGGCTTGATGAGACCTGATAGACTAGGATCAGAAGGAAGGGGAGGAAGACCTCCCCTATCAGTGAACTGGGGGAGGGGCCTGGGTGGAGAAGGGGGAGAGAGAGTAGGATTGGGAGGGGAAGGAAGGAGGCAGCCTCAGGGGGGATACAAAGTGAATACACTGTAATTAACAAAAATAAAAATTAAAAAAAAATAAAAAAGACTGAGATGCGGGAGATATTTAGGAGGGATATATAGAGATAGATAGATAGATAGATAGATAGATAGATAGATAGATAGATAGATAGATATAGACAGATGACCTGAGAGAAAGGAGGGTGTATGGCATTGATAGTTATAATGGAAATGGAGAAATGGAAGGAACTTCAGGGAGCCTCTAATGGCAGACTATTGAATGTGGGAGCTTCTAGAGTAACCCTTTTCACGGAAAACTTCCTTCAGAAACCAAACTTATGCTGCATTACCCAAGCCCCGCTGAATCATAGAGGACCTCCAAATTTGCTCAGGTTACACGGTCAGTGGCATTCACACCAAGTTCATAAAGTTGGCTTAACCACCTTCCCAGTTGGAATGGTTCTTCATCTCAGTGTAAAGGTGACAATCCATTATCCCTTGTTTTAAGCCTTCACGTTGGGATATTTTGACTGCATGTTCTTGCCATCATCAGTCTTTGTGGTCCTGAGAGAACAGGGATAGCTGATACTCACCATGTCTGGCATATAGAAGAAGAAGTAGCGATCCACTGTTGTTGAATAGACGACTGAATACTAGTCTCACCCCGCTTACTTTAAAGTTTCCATTGAGAACATGTCAGCCTCGCTCCTCAGTGCCACTACTTTCAGTTTTGGTCCTCACCACTTCCAGATGAAGATGGAAAACAGAAGTTTAAAGGGTAAAGGAAGAAGTGTCTGAACATTCAAAACAACAAAGAGGGGAAGTTGTCCAGTTTGGTTCTAAAAATATGCCTTTGCCCTTCTCCTCATTGCCCAGTGAAAATTTGCTTAACCTTCACCGTGCCAGGAAGAGGCACTACAAGAAGGGCTTCTCTGCCAGAGTCATCCATTGAGGCTTCTTCCAAGACCTGAATAAGAAAATAAGCTACAACACCAAGCACCCATTTAATTGCCAGGCCTTTTGCATCTCTAAGCTTAAGTGGTACTGTATATTAGCATATTATTCCTTCTCCCTCCTGGGCCTGTGACTTTGTTTCATTACTGGAACAGTCTTAAGATTATGGTTCCTTTTCACTGATTTCCTGAACTAGGGATCTGGTCCGTAGAATATTCCATGGCACCTAAGAAGCAGCTCAGAGAGCAGAAAATCAGGCAAACTCTTTCATCCCTCAGTTTTCAGAAGAATAGACCCCAGACATCTCCTGAGCCTTGACTGATGCTGTGTGAAAAGAGAAAGTTAAAAACACACTTATAGGAGACCTAATACCATAGATGGTATGAGCCTTTTGGGGAAATGCCCAAGAAGTCTGAATGAATGCCAGCTTTGTAAAAACACTAAAAGAAAGAAACAATAAAGTCACCCCCAAAGGGAGAAGATAGAAATAGTCTTCTTTCACTTCCTTCTTACATGCCTGTCTATCCTTTAAGGGTAGCTTCCTCGGGTCTCACCTCATGCCTTAGGAGAAGTGAGGTGTGCCCTTGAGGAGTAAAATGCTGGGGGATACTGGGAGCTGCTTCTTGGCCAATCTCTAAACAATGTGCATTAAAACCCAGAGTTCCCTGTGTCTATGAACCACATAGCTACCACGTCTTGTGCCCAACTCAGACTTCACCAATTCGTTACCAGGCATTACCTCACTTCCGAGAGCCACAACTTCTTCAAAATATCTCTTTCAGTGTCTTGCTCTGGGACCTGATGAGCTCACACACACATTCTGCTTGGTCATAGGGGGTTCTTCATAACTGTTGTGAGAGATGGTACCAGGCTATGCCAGCTTTCCTTGCCATCACTCTGTAGCTCCTGAACTTCCCCCTTTGAAGCTCTGTGTATGTCTGTCCTTCCCAGTCTCCTTGTCTGTCTCCCTTCACAGTCTGTGAGTCTCACAAATGGGTCACAGACCACATCTGTCCCAGAAGCTAAGAATCATTGCAAATTCTCAAAAGATAAATTGAACTTTATTTGTACTTTACCACCTCAAGTAGAGTACAAATATATCTAGCCTCTGCTAGATATATTAATCCCCTCTGCTGTTCTTACCATCTTCACAGGATCCTTCCCTTGTCTAACCCTTCTTCCTGGGCTCACACCCCCATTTCATGTCCCTGGGGTATAAGAAGGAAAAAAAACCAGACTACACTATGTTTTGAAATCTTCAGGAAGTTAAACACTGGCTGCTTTGCCCCTTGCTATTGTTTGTAGTGAATGTTAAGCCTTCTGGAATTTGGGTTTTTTTTTTCTTTTGATTTGGATGTTACCAATCAATTATGGGGTGAACAATACATTGGCATCAACATAGTAAACATATAAAGTTGACAACCTTGAGCACATCACTCACCATGCTCTCTTATTCACTCCTGATGGTGGTTTTATTGTTAAAGTTGGCATTACTACCAACTGAGGCTAAAGCTCAGAGAGAGTAAATCACTTGTCCAGAAACCCAGTTCATAATGGCAGCGCTGGGAATGAAACACAAAGGTTGGCTGACTCCAAACTCACACTCTTAATTCCATGATGAACCTCTCCTAAGAGTAAAAAGCAAATGAATGTGGACCCAAAACCTAGCCCTAACCATACTCCATCTTTGACCATTTGATCAGAGCAAGTGGAGAAGGAGTACCTCTATGTCTCTTTCCAATACTAAACAGGAAAAAGTCTAACCTCGTTAGGAGTGTGTGTGTATGTGTGTATTTACATAGCTACACAGAGGTGAGCAATGAATGAAGGATTTAGAGCCCAGAGACTTCTGAGCCTTAAAAGCTATTCAGGACGCACACAAGCACTGGGTGATGGAGCAAAGTGGACCTTTTCAGGAACTTAGATACTCCTGAAATTTGTTCTCTGATTTCCATACATGTGCTGTTTCAAGTCCCCCAATAAATAGTAATAATGATGAGGAGGAGGATAACAATAGTGATAATAAATAGTAAATGAATACAATTAAGAAAAAAAACTACTTGAGTCAGCTTTCCAAGTATAGTCCACCTTCTCCTCCTAAGGCTTGTAAGAATGTCCTGCTGGGGTGAATGCCTGACCCATTGTGAGACTGAGCCTGTCTGAATCCCTCCACTGGGACTTGGACAAGGACTTGGGAACCCAAGAAGTTATTGCTTCAGTGAACAAGGGCTACAGTGGCTATGTGATTCGGGGGAAACCTGTGTGGACAGGACCAAATGATACTCTCATGAGTGGGTCAGTGTTTCTAATTCTTGCCTGGTGTTTGGGACAGAGTGGGAGCCCTCTTCACTAAAGAAGATGCAGCATGGTCATAGGAATTTTCTAGGTCTCACAGTAATGAGCATGAAGTCACATGAGGGATGGGAAGAAAAAGAAGAGAGCTGGCTTCACTCTCCTGTCCCTCCAGCTGGTGAACTGGATCCTGCTGCGCTCAGATGTGTTTCCTGCATCTCCTGTGCCTCTTTCCAAAGACAGCCTGCCTCCTGTTCACCTGCCAGAGCCCACAAAGAACTAATCTTTCTCCTAGCTGGGCTGCTCACACTGCCCCCATATGATGGAGAAGGAGAGTTTGGTAGCACAGTGACCCAGTTTGATCGCAGCCCCTATGCTTAGTGGGAAGATAAACATTTATCTACACTCTGTCCCTAATACCTAATGCCATAGCTTGGTGATTTATACAGAAAAGAAGTTGGACTGGACTTACAGTTCTGGAGGGATAAGGCCTTCTTGCCGGCACTGAAGCAATGCATAACATCACCTGGCGGGAGATGGAAGGCACGCCCATCTACATATGTCTATCCGGGCTCCGTCCCCTTTCTTACAAAGCTACCAGGATTCTGTCTTCAGGGATCCAGCCATGAGGGATCCTGTGGAACTGCTTTGCTTAATTTTAACCACACCCTAAGGCCCACCTCTAAATGCCCTAGTTAGATTAAGTACCCATACTCTTAATGCCTCACAGTTTGACAGATGGGGTTGTATAAGCAGCCATTCACAAAGCTTTGGGAGACCCTCACACCATAAGCAAACCATTAGAAGGCACGTCCTCCTTCTCCGCCCTAATCATTTTCCTTTAAGTTCGGCATCTTCTGAGCTGGGAACTAGTGCTAAGTTGTTAATGTCCTCATCCTGAAAAAGAAGCTTCTGGCTTGGATCCTCAGAACCCATGTGAGAAAGATGAACCCAGCATGTGCCTCATTCTAAGGGGGAGGCAGAAACAAGGTCCATAGGGCTTGCCAGCCAGCCAGTCTAGCTGAATTAGACAGCTCTGGGTTCAGTGAGAAGAAAAAAAAAAAAAAAAAAGATGGAGCGTGATTAAGGAAGAAAACCAACATCACTCACATCACTCTCTGGCCTACTTTCTCCGTGTCTCTCTCTCTCTCTCTCTCTCTCTCTCTCTCTCTCTCTCTCTCTCTCTCTCTTCGCTCTCTATCTTTCATCTTTCTTTCTCTCTCACACACACATACATATACACACACAGAAAAATAATAAACAGCATCTTCTAAGCTTGCCACTGTGAAACATCCTGATAATCCTAGTTTTCAGGAAACAGGCAGAAGGGTCATGATTTCCAGGGTAGTCTGAACTCATTTAACCACAGCAAGTCAAGAGTAGGCCTAAGATCCAAATCATGCCTCAAACCAAGACTTCGTTTGTTCCATCTGAATCTGAATTCAATTATTTATTCAAAACCAAAATCCTTCCTTGAATACCTACTATGTGCACAACCCAGTACTAGATGCTGAGAATAACTATGGAAAATAAGCCAAGTCTTAGATGCCACCAAAGCTAAGGCAATCAACAACGTCTCCGCCTTCATGGTGTTGCTATTTCTGCTCCTTCACACCATTCTTCCGATACTGGTGGCCCAGTGCTCAAAGGGTGTAAGAACCCCAATAGCACAATAACTTCCAACATGCACACCAGCTTTACAGAGCGCAGCAGCATGAAGCCCTGCCCGTGGGTGGAGACAGAGGCCTGGGATAAGCCACTTCCTGCTTGCCTGGACATAACAGGTTGAAGTTCTCTGGCACCTGTGGCAAGGCTGGGCTAGGACAGAGAGCAGAGACACAACCTGGAAATTGCAGGTCACAAATCTCCCCTCCCTCCCCTCCACCTGGTGCCCCCTCACTGGTCCAGTCCTCAGCCAAGCACGGGAGCAATCACTCAAGTTTATGAGGCACTGTGTGCAGGTTGCAGACCTACCATCATCAGTAATGGGTTGTTGTTTTTATTTTCCATTTATGGGGAGTCTGAGTTACTACCTACGGTCACCACAGCCATCAAACTGCTCCTGGGGCTGAGATTTACATACAAGCCATGTGACCTGCAACAAGCTTAGAGAGGAGAGGGATAAAAGGACATTTACAGTCTAATTAGAGCTGATGATTGATACCCAGGGACTGCAAAGATCAGCCTCATCTGCCCTGAGAAGCCTGGGAAACCTTCACCCACAATGCACTGTTACAGATGCCGGCACACAGGACATAAAACAAGGGCTCGGAACAGGTGAGCACACATTTCCACCCTGCTGTGAGGCTGAGGAGGCCTAAGAAGCGGGGTGAGGAGGAAGCACGGGGAGGAAGATCCTCTACTCCTCTCACCATTGTATCAAATTAATGTAGTAATTACCCCTATTAGCTGAACAAAGGTCCCTGACAACCAGTTAATAAGCTGTGGTGGACTGCACGGCTTTCATCCCACGATCTCAAAACATTCTATAAATAATTAAAGGCTATCATTTGGTGATCTGTGTAACCGAAGAACCTCATGACCTCTACTTACTGTTTTTGTTTTTTGCTGTGTTTTGTTTCGTTTTCTCCCACTTTACAGGGAATGCAGCTAAGCCTCCTATAACAAGTAGACCCAGGCGCAGAGAGACCAGGTAGCCAGGTTTAGAGAGTGTGGTGCCTCAGGCAGGTCTAAGTCTCCACTCTCCACTGTTTCTCTGCGGGATGAAGGGCTGCCCCACCTACAACCCTGCCCACCCTCGGCCACAGTTACCTATTGGATTGGTCCCTGCTGGAGAGATCCTGGCTGCCACTAGCACAGGTGCACAAATCCCTTGCTAGCCCTTACCTTGGTCCCTGGGACTCTGTGTATCCACATTTCAAACACGGTCAGAAAGCGTACTCCTTTCTCACGTGGTTTGGTGGACCCACAAGTTTGGATTCTTACAAGAAAGGGACATGTTTCCATCAAGTGTCCAAAGCCTGTGCCCTCTGCTTCGACCCCTGAGCTGCTGCCTCCCCAAGAGCTATCATTTTCTATTTCCTGTGACTAAGGTGCACTGGTAGCTTAATGTACATGTGGCAAGATGCTACATCCAAAGAGCCATTTCGTCATCAGCTGCCAACAGGGCTCCAGGGCTTGTACCAGGATCTACACAGACCAGGGGCTGTAGGAGCCAAGAGCACACTGAGCTTCCCATGGGCAGGGTGGGCGTTCTGTCTTTATAAGGCAGCCCTGGAGCTGTGGCCTACCCAGCGACAGGTTCTGTGAAGCAAAGTGATTGCTGAATTATCCATCTCTCTCATCAGCCTGAGCTTCCTGTCTCTGAATCTTCTCTGTAATTCCTTAACTGTGAGTGATGTGATACAGGAGGTAGTTATTCCCATTTCACAGGTGTGAACCCTGAGACTAGAGAGTTATGCAAAACTACACAAACAGCAGATGCCTGGATGATAAAAGAACTCAGTTTCATGTTCCTCTTACAATCCCCCAGCTAATCCACTATCCAAATAAAGAAGAGCTTTGCCTCCTGACTGGTTTGAACTCCCAAGCCCTCTTTGAACTGGCATGCTAACGGATCAACACTTTGTCCAAAGTAACACGGGAAACTGGCAGATATCCAGCTATTCTGGCAACCCAATTCAGAATATTTGGGGGTGAGGAATTTTGCTATCATCATTATTATAATTGCCACCACAAATAAAATTAACTAGATCATGCTAAATGCCCTCATTGCCTGGGTGACATTTAGCTGTATCTGCACTTCAGTGAAATTATAGCAGGCCCCAGCCCATCACCTTGTCTGTATGGGTGAAGCAACCATGTCTTGTCTGCAATCACTGCCTCATTTTCAGTCATCAGATATTCATTGGGTACCAATGGTATGTCACACCCAGTGCTGGAGGTCAGGATGACATGGATGCCTGAGACAGTCCCCACCCTTGGGATACACCCAGGCTAAAGAAGCCATTGAGTGCAGATCCCAGAAGGAGGGTGCCAAGGCAGATGGAAGAAGGCTAAGAAACCAGAGAGGCTGGGATCACAACTACAATGGGAAAACAGCTCAGAAGCCACTAATAGAACGAATGGGATTTACAAAGCTTTGGAGATCTCTTTGCCTCCTTGTGAACACCTCTCAACTCCTCCTAGGATGGCTGGCTCTCTTAGTTTACACTGCTGTAACAAAGCACCCTAGACTGGTGGCTTAAGCAAACATACTTGACTCCTGACTCTGGCAGCCGAGCAATCTAAGATCAAGGCACCAGCAGATCCAGTGTCTGATGAGGTACACTTCTTGGTTAGTGGAAGTCATCTTCTGGTTGTGCTTGCATGTGACCAAGGACAGAGATAAACAGTGCTCTCCTGGGTCTTCTTAGAAGGACATTAATCCCACAATAAAAGGCTCTACCCGAATGGGATGAGGGTTAATTACAATGCTGACCTTAAAGTGCCCCTCATTGTAATCACCCCACATTTGCTGTCTGCCTTAGTAGGTGCTATTGGGCTCTTTTATTTAGCTCTGGTATTTTTCCATGGGTTAAGAAAAATTATCTCCTCAGCAAAAACACACAACTCTTGGGTGTCCCTTCAAACAAGTTTTTCCTCACTCAAGGGTGAGCCTAATAGCACCTACTTGGATCACATTTCTTTCCTTCCTTCTTTCCTTTCTTCCTTCCTTCCTTCCTTGACAGAATCTCACCCTATCTACTAAGACTAGAACTCAACTCAGTACCCAACCTGGTCTAGCTGGGTCTAAGGACCCAGGCATAGGCCATTAGGAGGTTAAACAGTAGGCTCACCATCAAAGGACAACAAACACTATCCCCTCCCACAGATGTTCAGCCCAAGCATCTGAAAGACAGTATAAGGGGTGCAGGAAGAATGGACGTGAAGAGTTATTTTCTAACCAAAGAGGCTGGTAACAGTATCTGGAGGCTAACATTGAAGAATCTAGTAGGTGGGACCGCTGAGTGACTGTCAGCCCTTCAAAGTCAAATACAAATCAGGATCTTTGTATCCAGTCCAAAGAGCCAACATCTATACAGTGGAGCCTCGCTCTATTTTTAAAAGGGGAAAGAGGCCCACTGTTTGAGGTAACATTGGTATGATTGGGACTCTACGCTGAGTGAAACAAGAGAGTCACAGAAGAGATACGTGTGCCTGTTTCCACTTCCATGATATATTTAAAATAGTCAGCCTTGAATATACAGAGAGCAGAATGGTGGCTGCCAGAAGCTGGGGTGGGGAGGGAGGGGCGGTGAGAGAATAAGGTTAAAGGTTTCAGTTATGCAAAATAACAGACCTGGCTCTTGCAGACTGGGGCCCAGTGCAGCCTTTGTGGCTAATGGTAAGTACTCTGCAGGTAAACATTTTAGAGGTGAAAATCGCATCTTAATTGCTCCTATCACACAAAGAAATGGGGAGGGGATGACAACACAGGAGGAATTTTTGAAGATGGTCGGTGCGTGCATTTCCTTGATTGGGTTATAGGATCCCAGGCTCAGACCTCTGTGCAAACTCATCAAATTCTATACATTAAATCGGTGCACTTTTAATATCAATTATAACTCCATAAACTGCTTTATTTTTCTAAAGTAGAGGTGAAAGAAACCACATCAGTTCCTAGAAAGCCTTGGACGTAAGAATCCTGCCTCATCCTTATGCCAAACTCCATAAAAATCTCCCTTTTATGCGGCTGGCTGTGTGGACAGAGCAGGATTCCTGCCTGAGTTGGCAACTCTATAGAGCAGATCGCAGGCACTTGGACTTATTGGCTCTGACATATGGGTCATGCTCCCGGGCTGGGGGTTTTTGTTTTGTTTTGTTCCTAATATATATAGTTTTATAAGATTTCTTTTATGTTAGGCTGACTCTTTGATCTCCCCAGGAAACTCTCCCCCGCCCCCGGGTTTTCTTTTAATCTACAAAAATCACTGACCACAGCTGCAGACCGGGAAGGATTCCGTAAAAAGACAAGCAGAGCCAGAGAGTGAGAGCTCAGCGCATGGACTGGGAGAGAGATAACCCAGAGACTGCAGTGTGCTCCTCTGAGGCCCTGCAGGGCATGCTAGCAATCTGGGGCAGCCTGGACCCTGTGTTCCAGAATGCAGGACTGCGAGCCTACTCTGTACCAAGCCTTGTTCAGATGGTTGCCGCTTTAATCCTTGCAGTAGCCTGGCGGAGTAAAACCATGGTCTGTTTTTAGCAACTGAGGAAACTCAGGTTCTGGGGCATCGTAGCCTGGGTTCCTCCAAGCAGGCACAAAGACTGAAGTTCCTTTCATTCTTAGATAATTCTGAAAGAGGAATGGCAGCCACCGTACCAGAAGCTTCTTCCTATGTTTATCTGGGCTCCCCAATTGCAACATTTTGCCCAACTTGTTTGACTTTATCATATCCTTGCTCTCTTCACTTCTGACTGATGATTGCAAAGAAATGAGAAAGTAACTTAGAGACAGCACACATCTTTACCCCTAAACATTTTCGATATTCATGACCCAGGAACAGGGAGGGCCTGTTCTTTAACACAGTCACAGTATAATTATAAAAATCAGTACATTTGAAGCTGTTACAATTCCACTCCACCTACAAAGCACATATTTGTTTTGTCAATTGCATTAATTGAAGTTTTTTATAAGCTGTTTGTTCTCCCTGGTTCAATCATCCCAGGCCATGCAGTGTATTTAATAATCTTGTCTCTTTAAACTCCTTTGGGCTAACACTTATTTTTAGCCTTCCTTGACTTTGGTATGCTTTAAGACTATTGGCCAGGAATTTTGCATCTTGTTCATCAAGACTGGTTTGTCAGATACACACACACACACACACACACACACACACCTCACACATACACACAAAGCAGCAACAACAACACAGCCATGCGTACTCTTGAAAGCATTCCAGGAAGAAGTGATGGGTTTGTGAAGAGTGGTGGCCAGCCAGCAAGAGCACCCAGCCGAGGGAAGATGCACAATCAGATGATCTGGCTGTGTTCCGCAGTGTCAGTCACATCTCAGAGTTATCCCAGCTGGAGAGCAATAGAGCCAAGGAATGTAAACCCTGTTCCCAGTCCTCACTTTCAACTTAGGATTCCATACACAGGTGCTGTAGAAACTGGGACTCCTGCACCCAAAAACAGTAAAGGCTCTGGGGAATAAAGTAGAGGCACTGATACTTTTAACTACAAAGAGTCTGCCATAACCCAGTATCGCACGGCTTCTAACTGTGAGACCTGGGTTCTAGCAAGCTCCCATCCCATTACCCACAGCCCATCACTTCCCTGGAGACGAAAAGGCCATTGGAAGCCCAGATAATCTGACTTTGCAGTTACGTGTTTGTTGACGGTCCAAGAGAAGACCTGCTGTACGGCCTCAGGACTGACTTCAGATCCACTAAGACAGGGTGTTCAGTCTGACTGGAGCCCCACAGAGAGGAGAAGAGCCCCATGAGGTTTCAGAGATAAGTTGGGAGTAACAAAATCAAGACTAGGGATAGCTGGGTTTAGATTTCCTGGAAAGTCTGGGCCAGAGGCCAAGACAGAATCCAGGGGGCAAAGTTGAGCAGCCAAGTCAGGGGCCAATGAGCCCCTGGTGAGTTGCCCAGGGATCAGAGTCCATGAGTCAGACTAGGACAGATCAGGAGCTCTAGGGAAGGAGGAGCCTCGGATCTCTGAGGGCTCGTATAAACCCACTGAGCAGCCCCACTGCTGCTACCAAGCACCTACTTACTCTCTGTCAGATGCTATTTAGGGCCAGAGATAGATCAGTAAAAGCATCAGGAAAAAAGCCTTTGCCCTTTTTGTTTATTGTCACTAAAAGGAGAGAGAAAGAGAAGCAGGTCAAATGAAGACAGAGGCTACAAACAGGGTATAGCAGTGTACACCAGTGCTACACCAGGAGTTTGGACAGAAGGATTACAAGTTTGAGGCAAGCCTAAATTACGGAGCAAGACTCCTCGTGTCAACAAAAGGTGTGGGGGGAGAGAAGGGGAGAGGAGCCTTGTCAGTGTTGTACAGAAATAAGGTGAGAAAGGAAGAGAAGAGAACACAAAGGTATGAGGTGAGGGATGAGCATTTTAAGTTGTTTTTGGAGGGGGGTTGGTTTTTTTGGTTTGTTTTGAGACAGGGTTTCTCTGTGTAGTCTTAGCTGTGCTGGACTTGCCTTGCAGACCCAGCTGGCCTCGAACTCACAGAGATCCTCCTGCCTCTGTCTCCCTGAGTGCTGGAATCACAGGCATGTGCCACCACACCCGGAGGGATGAGCATTTTTGATGGAAGGATTGCCTCACGTGGAAAGTGGCTCAGTGTGTAGCGGTCATGCAATGATTGTAAAACGTATGGCTCTCGCTGTGAAAAGGTGACAAAATCCTACATGCTCCTAAGGCCAATTCATCAAACTTTAAAGGGGCGGGGGGCGGGGGTCCTATCTTTCCTGTTAGGATTCAGTGATTCTAGCTTCTGGGTATTAATCTGGGTTGATTCCAGTAGAAGGCAGATTTCCAAGCAGCCTGAAGGACTGTGCTAAAGGTGGAGAGTCATAAAACACTCAGCTCTTCTCTGTGAGAATGCAAAGGCCAGAAGGCAGGTGGACATAAACTTTGGAGTTCCACCTGGACATGCGCCAGCAGCAAGGACTGTGACCCCAGACTCTAATAATTCAGGCAACATGTGGGTCATGGGGACAGAAGCAGACTCTGGGATTTAAAGATAGGGCAGAGGCAAGGAATGTCAAGGGCTTCTTGTGGCCCCACTGGGTGCCAAGTCTACCAGTGACACAAGTAACTCCGGCTTCCATTCAGGGTCAGCTGCCACCCTGGTCAGGACACACACCAGGGAGACAGAACCGGGTCTGTCACTAGAGTCCTTAGCCTGAATTCCCCTGACTATATCCTGTGCCTTGCGTTGTCACGTCATCCAAGCAGTCTCAGCCTGAAACTTTGCACCACGGCTAATTGTAGATTCTAACCTCTTCCCCAGCCTGAATCTATTCTTCCTAACCAACTCCAATGAGCTCCCAGGGTAATAACTCCATGGGTGCATACAGGAGCCTTGTCTGCAATCCTCATGCTGGCTTTTTCTTCTCCCTGCCCTCCTTACACCTCAGTATCCTGGATGACCTCTAAGTGAGCACCTCCTAAGGTCCATAAGCCTACAGAACACCTCTGAGAAGGATCCACATCCTCCACTAACAGCTATTGCCTCGTCTAGAGCTCCAGGGCGGTAAGTACTATGAAGAAGGAACCATGTACCCAGGAGTCAAACCCAAGCCCAGCAGCACCTGTTCCCTTCCAGAACTCTGTGAAGCCTCTAGTGAGGTTTCTCAACTGTAAAATGGGTTCACTAATCCATGCCTCAAACAGTTGCTGTGAGAGTTTAGAGAGACTCTGTAAAAGCCATTCTTGAAGGACCTGGCACATTCAGGAAGTGCTGCGTTCATACCAAAAACATCATTGACCTTCAGCGTGCCCCCCACTCCCTCCTGGAAATCCTATGTTGGAAAGTCCTCTCCAACTTAGGAAAAAAACGTCAGCTCCCTCTCCCAAGTGAAAGCCACTCCAGTTCCCAAGCCCTTATAACTCCAAATAGGCCCCTTCAGTGAGAATCGTGGGCACACACGAGCAGGCAGCATTTGTTCACCTATTATACGCCAGCCTGTATGGCCCTGCTATTAAACTCCCTGTGGGTGAGCCAGGTTAACGCGGGGCCTTATGTGATAAGTCATTAATCTCTACGTGTAATGCAAGAGCCGTACAACTTACTTCAACCTTAATCTCCCGTGAGTTACGGCCTCTTCTGTGATTCATAAAACAAATCAATCACACCTCCCAGGCTCTCATCTATTTATTACTGCTTTTTAAATGCTTGAAGAGGGAGAACACGCTGTGTGTTTTTTATCCCTCCTCTGGCTGGAGGGCCCTGGACTCAGGGCTCTAGTTCAGGTCACAAACCGAGATTCGATGGATTCTAGGGCTTGTAAGGAGCTGGCATGGCTTGCGTCCACGGCATCCAGAAGATTCCTTGCTGTTGCTCAGTGTGGGGACTGGTGACAGGCTTCGTCATTGCAAACTGAGGTCAGATAGATTCATCCTCCAGAGCTCTGTGTGGTGCCATCAAAAGTAGCCCTTTGCTGTCTGCCCCCCACTCAGGGAATTCTCACCCCACCCTGGTGCCTGTAGTCATTGCTGCTGTCCCTATCTGTTTGCTTTCTAGCACCTTTCAGTGCTGGTGGCTTCCCTAGCTCTGTGCATTTGTTAGGCGGGATCTTGGTGTGTTTTACAAAAGTGTCTCCACTTGAGTTTGGGGCTCTCCTAACCAAACTCTGTGGGTATCTGTTGGGGGTGAGGGGGTAAGCATGTGGGTGGTGCCTGTGCTTGTGGAGGCCGGAAGTCAATATCCACTGTTTTCCTCAACTGAGCCCACTTTCTTTTATCAGGACCTCTCATTAAAGACGGAGCTCTCTACGTTGGCTAGACTAGCTAGCCAGCAGCGCCAGGGGTCCCCCTGCCTCCCCTTCTCAACTCCGGGATTATAAACTCAGGCTGCCACTGCCAGCTGTCTGTGTGGATGCTGAAGCACAAGCTCAGATCCTTATGCTTAGTCAGCAGGCACTTTGCCAACTGGTCTATCCCCCAGCCCCTAGACTCGGTCTTAATCATTACTGGCCCCCAGCATCCAGCTCAGTGCCCATCAGGCCACTAGGACTCAGAAAATATATGTGGGCAAGGGCCATGCCTTACTTTGTTCTCCTTTCAACTTTTGGAGGAAGAATTAGAAAGCCCATTTTAGAGATGAGAAAACGGAAGTTTGAAGAGGTAAGTCACAGGTTCAAGGCCAAAAACCCAAGTACTGAACCACGGACTGTAGACTCCAAATTCTGTTGGTAGGGGAATAGAGACACAGAGCTGCTGCTGAGGTTGCACTGGGGACAGTGGATACAAGAGTCTGGAAGAAATGAGGTAAAAACAAGGAGGCAAGCTAGAAGGTCAGCTGACATAGAGACTCTGGCAATCCTAGCATCTCAAGGAGACAGGAAACCAAATGCTCCCCTGTGGAGTTTGAGAAGCTGCTGCTTGGAGCTCTGGATTGCTGCAATGCTGCCCTGAGGTGTAAAGGCTTTTCCACCCCTTCCCCTCCCTCACACAGACTCCTTCTGCTCCCCTATTGGTCCAGGCAGTAGGTGGAGCAGAGCGTAGAAGGGGCAGGGTACAGGGCAAAAGTTGAAAGAGGACATGAACCGGTAGGACAGAGGAGCAGCAGAGACAGGCTGGGAACAGAGACAGCAGAGCAAACCACCACTGGCTAATTCTGACTCCAAAAGCCCAGATTCTAAGGTCAAAGGTCCTCAGCTCCACCTCACAGATTTCACAGCTTATGTAATGAGCCACCTGAGGTTACTCCAGAAAGCCGTGGGCCACAGACAAGACCCCTCCTTTAGGACTGAGCCTCGTGCTCATGCCCTTGTGCTGACGGTGCAGCAGCACTCAAGCCTGGACAGAGGGAACCTCCAATCTGAAATTCATCCGTGTAGGATACAATAGAAGAAACAAGACAGAGAGGGGAAAAAAAAGGGCTTGGCCCAAGCCCAGGGGAGGAAGAGGAGCAGGAATGGAGCTCCAGACTGTGAGCTTCCAGGCTGAGAAAGTGTCCTTCCAGGTAGTGGTCAGTGGCACAGTCTGGGTGCACTACAGGAACTCTGAGAAGCGGGCATTGCACCTTTGTTCAGAGGCAGCATGGCGCCCCCCCCCCCCCGCAATAGATCGTTGCAGAAGCTGGCTTATAAAGGACCTAGAGGAAGTAGCTTAAAGAAAAAATTGATATTGAAGATGTCACTCATTCTCTGGGTGCCTGTGCCTTCGCAGACATGGGTGCACATGCCTAGGTGTTACCTATATGCTGGTGCACAGATCCTGAATAAGAGAAGCAAGTAGAAAGTGAGGGTGAAAGGAAACAGAAATCACATTGGAACACGTGTGTAACCCAACAGGGTTGGTATGAACCAAAGCCCAGTTGTCCCATTTATCAGTCCGTGGATGTCCATGTGTCAAGCATCGTTTGGGGCACTCAGAAAACTTGAGGAAGAGGCTCAGGCAAGAGGCCCTGACCTCAGTGGGACTCTCATTGCTGATGGCGAGTGCAATGAGACATACAAAAGAAAGGAACCAGGCTGTGCCACTCACGTTTTTTTTCCTCACTGTGACAGAATCCCTAACAGAAAAATTTATTTGGGAGACATTTATCTGGGCGTGTAGAGGGTACGGTTCATCGTGGTGGGAAAGACACTGCTGGTGAGGGTAGGTCAGCCCATGGCAGTAGGAGTTGGAAGTGGCTAGTCATTTCCAGGAAACAAACAAGAAGTGGCGAGATTGTCTGGAAGCCGAGCAGGGCAGACAGCAGAGATGGATATCGGTTTTCAGACCCACTCCCAGAAATACATTACTTCCCAGCAAGATTCTGACTGTGAAAGATTCAGCAACCTCCCCTAAACAGTGCCTCCTGATGGGAGCCAAGTGTTCCAACACAAGAGCCTTTGAGGGACGCTTCATGTTCAAGCCTCAGCATGTGGGAGTGGACACCAGGGGCTTTATTCAGACTGGCCAATCCCACGGAGCCTCTCTGGGTGATTACTAAGAGGACAACAGAGCGATACCTAGAAAGACCAAGGACATGGGACCAAAGAGTGGAAGTCTTTCTAATGGAGAGCAAGAGAGCTTGAGAGAGCCTGTAGCGGAGCCAAGACAAATTAGAAAGAGTCTCAAAGAAATAAAAGTAGTAATTATTACTTGAAAGCACACACTGGAAGTAGCTTAACGAAATGTTGCTTTAATTATATCTACCTTAATGAACAGATAAAAACAGTTCCCAATTAGTTCTGTAATTGGTTATGTGAGAAGAGATGCAGCTTTAAGCTCTAACGCCTGTGTCCTTTAGACAATTTATGAGGGGAAGAAAGATGTCTGGAGTCCTAAAGCATGCCGCCCTAAAGAGCTGTCACAGGCCAGGCTCTCACAGACATCTCTTGCGTTCAAGCTCCACAGAGGTAGACTTTTTCCCTGGTCACCTCTGATCTGCGACAGGAAACAAAGAATTTTGACTCTAGGGCTGGGGAGACAGCTTAGTGCATGAAGTGCTTCTCAGACAAGCATGAAGAACTAACTGAGTCCAGGCCCCCAGAACTCACATAAAGCCAGAGGTCACTGCTTGTGCCTGTAACCCCAGTACTTCTACAGCTAAATAAGAGAAGGGGGCTGGAGAAGCCTACAGGCTCACAGACACTAGCCTGGCATTGGCACTTGCATCAGAGGATCAACAAAGATATTCTGTCAGAAGGTGCAGACCAATACCCAAAATTGTCCTCTGACATCTGCATACACCCTGCCACACATGAACACACACATATACACAGAGAGAGAGAGACGGAGCCAGAGGGAGAAACAACTTTGACTCTACATATGAGTATCTCTCCGTATATCATAACAGACAGGTAAAATGAATTTAGACCTGTCATCTGTCTCTCATCAGCTCTGTGGTCTCGGGCAATTTCCTTAAGCTCTCTCAGCTTCATATTGTAAAACAGGGGTGGTGGTAGCACCCACTTTGTGAAGTCATGAATATTAAGCAAGTCAGGGGCTAGGGAGATGGCTCGGGAGGTAAAGTGCTTGTTCTGTGAGCATGACGCCCTGAATTCAGATCCCCAACAAGCACATGAATAGCCAGGCATGCTGGCATTCGCTTACCATCACAGCACTGACGAGGCAGAGGCAGAAGGACCCCTGGAGCTCACTGATCAGCTGGTCTTGCTGTATCAGAGAGTTCCAGGGTCAGTGAGAGACACTGTCTCAAAACAATAAGGAAGGAAAGCCACAGAGGAGGACACCCAACAGCCTCTGACCTCTGACCTTCACATGCATGTACGTGCATGTTACTTTCCCACACACATGCACCCATACAAACGCATACATGTGAATGCACCACATACACTCTAGCAAATAAACAAAAAAGTAAATCAACAAATAAGCAAGTCATGCAAGCCAAGGACACTGCTGAGGGTATAGCACAGCAGAGATAGCTTTTCAAAACCTCTGGCTACCGTGTGGATCCACCCAGGGTGTGCTAGTCTGCTGCTGCTGGAACACAAAGAACTGTTTAGATTGGGGATAAAGTAACACAGATTTCTCATAGCTCCAAGTTAGGATCTGGAGAGATCGCTCAAGAGTTAAGAGTATATACTACTCTTCCAGGGGCCCCGAGTTTGGTTACCGGCACCCACACAGCAGCTCACAACCATCTGCACCTCCAGTCGCAGGTGGTCCTTGGGTACTGCACACACAAGGCACACATGCAAGAAAAACCCATGCACGCTAAATAAAAATAAATACGTCTTTTCAAATAAAAGAGTTACCACATCCTTTGGCTAGTGGTCTCTTCCTCCCTCGTCCAAGCATCCCTCTCACCACTCTCATCAAAGATCTTCTGAATGCTGCTGTTCTCCATCCAACAGCAGGGATTATTGTAAGAATAAGGTCACTGTCCATAACCTTAATCGTGCCTGAGAAGGATTTTTCAGTATGTCAGGTTCACAAAATTAGTGCATAAGTATGTTTAAAGCACCATTTTTCTGCCTATCATGGTATATACAGTTACCTACATACAGTCACAGCTACTGGTTATGAGGAAATACTTGACCTCATAACCATATACTATTCTCTTCCTGTGCTTCCTCACACTTTCTTAAGAATCCTTTGCCCCTTTCACTTTGGGAGGCTCCTCTCTGCATACCATCTTTCAACCACATTTAAATATGCCCACAACTCACTCTGCATCCGACTCCTGTGCAATGATGGTTGAATTGAACTTGACAAGAGGTAATGTTCTACATACATTCTGATTAAAATTCTTTCTTACCCTTTGCAGTTTTCTTTACTTTTCCAGACCTGATCTTGGTTATAGATTTCTGAAAAACTCATAAGTCCATAGATAGTGTGTCCTAAAGACCCAGTAATCAGAAGGCACCACCTGGACAGTTATTATTGTAAGGTGGGGAAAGAGAGAGAGAGAAATGGGGGGAAGAAGGAAAGGAAGTCAGGCAAATGAAGGAAAGAAAATAGGAAGGAAGGGAGGGAAGTAGGAAGGAGGGAAGGGGAAGAGGGAAAATAAGGAGGAAAATAGGAAGAAACAAATAAAAAAGAAATAAGGAAAGAAAGTGAGAGAACGGGGGTAGGAGCCTCTTATTATTCCTACTGTAAAAACGCAGTAAGAGGCTTTCCCTTTCCAGCTCTGTGACCATGGTTCAAGACCACCCATGGGTTAGTCAGGCAAGAGTCATCATTTGTTTATAGAATGAATAATTCCCTAGCACCTGCTTAGGACCCGTCCCCACCCAGGCCTTCAGGAGCACCATGATGAATAAGACCCTGTCCCCACCCTCAGGAGTCTCCCAGCCTACCTCATCTCCTACCTGAGTGTATGGGAATCACCTTAGCCTGAGAAAATGAGGCCCCGCCACCACCAAAAGTGAGTGAATCTTCCCGGGGCCTTTAAGTGTCTTGAGAATAATTTCTTCTTTTGGCTGGCTTCTCTCCATTTGAAATTTACATACAATGAAATGCACAGGTTTTAAGGAGACAAATCTTTGGCAGGAAGATAGAACTTTCCTGTCACCCAGAATGTTCCCTTACACCCTTGCCTAGCACACACACCACACACACACACACACACACACCAGGAAGCAGCCCAGCTCCTCACTTTTACCTGTGCCGGGACATGGTGTGGCTGGAAACAAACCAATGAAAACTTCTGCATCTGGTTTCTTTGGCTCAGCATGATTTACTTTTAGTTTTGCTCACATTGTGTGAATCCCCAACCTGTTTATTTTTATTTCAGTGATGTGTCCCACTGTATAAATAGACCATAGAATTTTATCCATTCTCTTGTTAATGAATGTTTTAGCTGTTTCTAGTTTTAGGCTATTGTGATTAAAACGGGTATGAATATTTTTGTAAAAGATTTTCTTGCAGATATGTGTTTTCATTTCACTTGGATAAATACCAAGAAATAGAAACCCTAGATCACAGGCTAGCTACATGTTTAACTCTTTAAGGAATGTTCCCAGTATTTTCCAAAGTCACTATAATACCTCTCATACCCCACCACTTTCTTGGGACTCAGATTTGTGATTCCCACCCCTCACGATCCTGGATGGCAAACCCCAAACTTGAGAGTATTAGCATGCTAGGCTAGTGCACCACCACTGAGCTATCTGGCCAGTCAATTTTGTTCTATTCTGTTCTGTGCCAAGGTTTCAAGATATACCCAAGGCTGGACGGTAACTGTGATCACCCTGTCTCAACCTCCTCTGAGCTCTGGGCTTGTAGCTTAGATGGTTGAGTGTCTACCTAGCACATAGGCCCTGAGTTCTATCCCCAGAACTGCTGAAGACAGGCTTGGTACCATCTCGGGACTTCAGGGGTGGAGGCAAGGAGATCAGAGTTCAAGGTCATCTTTAGCTATGTAGGAGTTTGAGGCCAGCCTGGGCTACAGGAGACCCTGTCTCAACCAAACAAAACATAAAAACCTTATGTACATTTGTAAGCATCCCAAAACAACTTTGTGTTGTTTCTTGAGACAAAGCCTCACTACTTAGTCTAAGCTGTCTTCAAACTCATGACCCTCCTGGTGTGACACACGGCCACACCCACAACAAAGAGAACCCTTAAGAAGCACTGAGCATGTGATATAAAAGCAGGGAAGGTGGAGGGATTTCCTGAGGGAGGAAAGGAGAAAAACATCAGAGCAGGTAGAGGGCACCAGGGACGGTAGAGGGAAGGGGAATGAATGAGAACACGATGACATGTATGAATTAAAATTTCATAATGAAACCCATTACTACCCTAAAAAATTAATTTAAAAAAAAATAAGGGCTCACCAGATTCTATGATTAGATCAGGCCCAGAATGTAGTCCACAAACTGCCCCTCCAGGGTGGAGAGAGGGGTGTCAAGCTCCAAGAGAGCTTGAGGATTGCTCCACTGGGATTCCAGCCAGAAGAGAATACAGCTAGAACCTTTTTCTCAGTGAAAGAGAGAGCCCACACATGTTTGTGGCCTTTCTTCTTAGGGATCAGGCTGCAGAGCAGACTGTGACACAACTGCCCTTTCCCCAAATGACACCATTTTCAGATAGCTTTGGATCACACCATGCCTGCACCTGATCTTGGAATCCACAGATGCATCTTCACCTGCTAGAACTCCAAACATCCCTTTGGAACAGACTTGCTGAGATCCTAGAAGCCTGTCTAGGTACAGACCTGTCTCCCTCTCTGTCCAATGCAGCTCCACAAGCCATTGAACCTGGAACGCAACACTTCAGCTCATGGATTAGCTGTCCAGAGAGCTCCTGTCTCCACCTCCCCAACACTGAGATCATAGGGATGCACAACTGTACCTGGCGCTCTCTCTGTCTCTCTCTGTGTGTCTGTGTCTGTGTGTCTGTGTGTGTGTGCCTGTGTGTGTATGTCCCTGAGTGTATGTGCTTGTGTTTGAGTGTGTTTGTGCCTGTGTGTCTCAGTGTAAACATGTCCCAGACATTAAAAGACAACTTCTGGTGTCACCTCTCTCCTTCTGCCTTGTTTGGGACAGGAACTCTTTGTTGGTCTCTGCTGCGTGCACTTGCTAGCTGGCCTGGGGGCCTGCCATTTCATGGAGGGGCTCTGAGTGCTTACGCTGCTGCTTTTACGTGGTTCTGCGGGGTCTAAACTCAGGTCCTCAGGCTTGATGTGGATGTGGCTGAGCCCATCCCTACAACCTGTGCCTGGCTTTCTATGTGGGTCTAGGGATCTAAACCCAGGTTCCCACGCTTACATGGCAAGCATTCTACCAACCTGTTAACCTAACTGTGAGGGAATCTTAAATTACAAGCATGCCTTACATTCTGTCTCCACTATACCCCCTGGCCTGGCACGGATGTATATGACACTGTATGTGGACACACCTCCAGGTCCAGGCTAACTCAACACAGCATCCCCACGGTAAAAGGAGATCAGATCATCAGGTTCCCACCTCATGGATCTTCACAGAATCTCCAGCAGCTTTCACACTGGGCATGAAAAGGGTTAACTGCCACTCCCCTGTGGTCAGGCCAAACTCACCAGCCTGAGATGGCTGCTGCCTATCACCACCCCACACCACCAAAAGAAGCTGCAGAGGCAGGAGAAATGTTGCAGTGGATAGAGCAAGTATTTGCTGTGAGAGCCTGCAGCTCAGGGCCTGGATCTCTGGCATCCACACAGAAGCCAGACAGGCGTGATGCTGGTCTACCTGCAATCCCAGCCCTCAGAAGGCAGAGCTATGGAATCCTCCAGGGCAAGCTGGCCATCTAGACCAGCCAAATCAGTGATCTCCTCCTTCAGCAAGCGATTCTGCCTACGTAGATAAAACAGAGAGCAATCAAAGAAGACAGGTGATATCAATCTCCAGCGCACATGTGTGCACGAACGTATGCGTTTGTCATACACACACATGCACACGCAAGAAAGAAGAAAGTGGGAGAGGCAGCAGCCCCATGCCGAAATGCTGATGAGGTGGCCAGCAGCCAAAAGACGCTACATTTACTGCTGAATCTAATCACTCAGGTGCAAGCCAGGTAAAGGGACCAGCCATCCCAGCTTGCCTGGGACTGTTTAAGGGAGTTTCTGGGAAGTGGGACTTTCAGTTTTTAAAACCTGACAGGCCCAGGCAATGCAGAGGGAGTTGCTCACTGTGTACCCAGGCATGCCCTTGGGGCAGATTCCCAGGGGTCCTCCAACAGGTGGACCCACCCACCCACCAACACCCAAGCCCTAAGATGTGTAGAGGACGGCAGGACAGATATAAAGCATCTAATCGCTGCAGGCCTTACCTGCCACTGCCTTCCTTGAAGCAGATAGAAACTGAAATTCTCAAGCTACACCCATGGAGGTAGTAGGGGAAAGAGCCTGGGGGAGCCCTTGGGCTCTGATTAGCAATCAGACTCCAAAGAGCTGTCCTGCCTATGACTGATTGGCTCATTTCCCTCCCTCCCTGGGGTGGGGTCAGGGTGGGGAGTCTGTGCCACTCCCTGTCCAGACCACAAGCCTGTCTGCTTGTACTCAGACAGAGGACCTGTCTCTCAGCTGTCAGCAGCAGCTACAGGCTCCATAAGACAGATGCGGAAGAAGGAGCGTGTAGCGTGTGTGTGTGTGTGTGTGTGTGTGTGTGTGTGTGTGTGTGTGTGCATCTGTGGAGATAAGAGAATGATGTCAGGTGACCTGCTCTATCACTCTAGCACCTTGTTTTCCTCAGGCAGGGTCTCTTCACTAAATCTGGAGCTACACTGGCAGCCAGCATATTTCAAACAATCCTTCTGATTCTGCACACCACACACACTCAGCAGTTTTTGTTTTTTGTTGTTTTTTTTTACATGAGTGTCAGGGATTTGAACTCAGGTCTTCATGCTTATGAAGCAAGTGCTCTTACTTTCTGAGCCATCTTTGCAGCCCCAGGAAAGTGCTTTCTGTCATCCCATGATCCTCACCTGGGTCAAACCATAATACCCTCTGACCATCAACCTCTCTTGGCCTTATGTTCTTGTTTGTTTTTAAGACAGATTCTCACTGTGTCTTCCTGGCTAGCCTGGAACTCACACAGAGATCTGCCTGCCTATGCGTTCCAAGTGATAGGCTTAAAGGTGTGCCCAGCAAAATTGATCTTTGTGTGTGTGTGTGTGTGTGTGTGTGTGTGTGTGTGTGTGTGTGTGTATGTGTGTGTGCACGCACGCATATATGTGGGGAGGAGGGGTGTTGTGCACATGGCTACAGGTGCTCAGAAAGGCCCGAAGCGTTAGACTGCCCCAGAGCTGGAGTTCCAGGTGCTTTGAGCTGCCCTGCATGAGAACAGAAATATGACTCCGCCCTATGCAAGAACAGGGGATTCTCTTGGCCCCACTTGTTTAACACACACCACTGTCATCCATAGTAAGTCACACAGGGAGAGGAAGGTTGAAGGACAAAAGCCCACATGGCTTTCTTCTTCCTTGTTATCCTCCAGATAAAGAGACCAAGTGAAGTTTTACTCAGATGTTTAGTCACCAAGGATCTGAGAAAAGCTTGGAAAATACACTAAACAAAGTTTCTACTCTTGTGAGGTTAATGGTTCAGCAAGGGAAACAAACCATACAGGACTCGTTTTTCTTTACTGTGTTGTAATGGAAGGTGAAGACCTTCCTTCTATAGAGCCGGAAATCCACCCCAGCCTGGGTAATCAGGGAGAACTTTCCTGAAGAAAAACCATTTATGATGAGACCTAAATATAAGCAGAGTTCACTTATGCCAGTAGCTCTCAACTTTCCTAACACTACGACCCTTTAATATATTTTCTTACTCTGTAGTGTCCCCCAACCATCCAAGTATTTTCATGGCTACTTCATAACTGTAATTTTGCTATTGTCAAGAGTCGGAATGTAAGTATCTGATGAGCAGGATATCTGATATGCAACCCCTGTGAAAGGGTCATTCGACCCCCAGAAAGGTCAGGACCCACGGATTGAGAAACGCTGACTTTTACGGAACTCAGTGGCCTGGACCTTCAGAGAGGAGGGCTTGATGAGCAGCTACTGACAGGCCTCTGGAGTGGTCTTGACTCACCTTGCTGTGGATACACTGAGGCCTCAATAAGTCTAGGCAAGAAAATTCTAGGACCAAGAATAGACCCAGAAGACCCAGACGTTAAAGGATAGGATGTGTCACCTTAAGAAGAACTCCATGAAGACTTTATACTACAGCATCTCATTGCCTTGAATGTGAAGTTCTGAACCATTTACAATTTCCATAGCACACCTCTGAGTCTCAGCTTCCCCATCTATAAAATGGGTGTGACGCTGCTGTGAAAATGTTAAAAAGACAACACACCAGAAAGCTTGGGATGATGTCCATAGTGATGATTATGGCAACCAAGGCTACATAGTGAGATTCTGTCTAAAAAAGAGAGAGAGAGAGAGAGAGAGAGATTTTCCCCCCTTGGAGGTGGGAGTCAGCTTTAAACCCTTAGCACTATAGTGAAGAAAGAGGCAATGCATTGTGGGGACTTGACTACTTCCTATCACTTATCTTACAGGAACAGTTATTTCAAAGAAACTCTTAAACTGGCAGAGCTCCATGGTGTGTCTTAAGGAAAGAGCCTTTGGAGCAAAGCCTAAAAGTTGGACATTTGACTTGCAGAAAACATGCCATGCAGGGAGAGGTGTGATGAACAGAGCTGGCGGCACCATGAAGGTGGGCCCCACTGTGCTGGCAGGGAAAGCTCAGGGCAGGGAACTGCCTAAGAGCTATGCAGGCTTTGTGAGGTGGAGCCAGAAAAAAAAGGAGGCTGTGCTTGCCTGTGTCTTCCTCCAAGCAACAGCAGCCAGGCTATTGAAGCTACCAGTGGTGGCCAACACTTTGTACCATTCATAGAGGCAGAATGGAAGAGGCCTGGAGAAGACCCTAAGGAGGCCAGGCATCAAGAAAGAAGATGACGTAAGTGTCTAGGGCCATTGCAGAGCAATGACTGCTGTTCCTTTGACCACATGATTTGACATACATTGGTCCCTCTGCCTAGGTCTCCAACTAACTTCTAAACCATTATCAAGTCATTCATTAAGATTAAGAATATTAAGCATGCATTCTAGGGGAAGGCCATTTTATCCTAGAGTTCAGTGTAACTGATGGTCTGGCAGAAGGTCAGCAAAAGCTGCCTGCAAAGAACAAGGAAATGCGAATTTTAGACAGTGAGGATTTTTGAGTTTCCAGCACAACACTGCCACTGCAGAGCAGGATCACCCATGCACAACATACAATTGAGTGAGTTTAGGTTTCAGGAAAACTTTACTTGCAAAAGCAAGTGGGAGCCGAGGGTGTATCTCCATGGTAGATGGATGCCTGGCATTTAGTTTCAATCCTTTACACCAGCAATAAGAAAAAAGAAAAAAGAGGATGATAGGAAGGAAAGAAGAGGGAGAGATGAAAGTGGAGATGAAGAAAAAGAGATAGGAGAGGAAGACAGCAAAGAAGAGAAAGAAGGGAAGATGGAAAAGGAGGGGCTGGAGAAAAGAAAGAAGAGGAAGCTGAGAGGAGAGGCAGGAGGGAAAACAGGCCTGTCCTCTGACACAAACAGCCACCATATTCATGAATGCTGTTGTGCCTGTTTGCAAAAAACCATCTCAGAGTGGCTTGTTGGTTGGGATGGAGTGACGAGGGTCCTTGACCCTAAACCTGGCTATCCAGCCACACCTCAGAGTCCTAGTGAGGGCCTTAACTATATGGGCTAGAGAACACCAGGAGAAGGGGTTTCTATGAATGTACCTGTGGTCAATGTATCTCTGGGAAAGCCAGCATCTGTGTAGAGATGCTTTGAATCACCCATGCTCTGTAAGTAAGCTCAATAAACTCACTGATTGCCTTGAAGGCACTTTGATGGAATCACACTTTGGTTTGTCTCTGGGTCTTTAGAAGGAGGGAGTAGGCATAGCTTACTCTCTGCCAGAGAAAAATTCTCAAAACTCAGGGTCTCTCACATGATTTAAATTTTTCTAGTAGCCATACTATGAGAAATAATAAAAAGAAATGGGCAGATTTAGTTTTTAAATATATTTTCTTCAATGCAATATATCTAAAATATAAATGCATTTGATAAATCAGTTAAATATATAGTGACTGTTTGATGCTGTGATTAAAAAAAAATCCCTGATCAAAAGCGATGTGGGGAGGAAAGGGTTAGTTTGGCTCACACTTCCATGTCACAGTCCATCACTGAGGGCAGTCAGCACTGGCACTCAAGGAAGAACAGAGGCAGGAACCCTGGCTACTTACTGGTCTGTTTTCTTGTAAACCTCAGGACCACATGCTCAGAACTGGCACCATCCACAGTGGGCTGGGATTTCCTACGTTAATCATTAATTAAAAAAAAAATGTCTCCACAGACATACTCACAAGCCAATCTGATGGGTGTCACCCCCTCCCTTGAGTTTCCTCTTCCTAGGTAATTCTGGTTTGTGCCATATTGACAAAAAAAAAAAAAAAAAGCAACCAAACTAACTAACTAACAACTGACCAGCACATATAATAAATTTTAAGTAGTTGTTAACAATTTACTTTACAGCTGAATGGTAGTGGCGCACACCTTTAATCCCAGCACTCAGGAAAGCAGAGAGAGCCAGATCTCTGAGTCTAAGGCCAACGAGGTCTACAGGGTGAGTTCCAGGACAGCCAGGCGGATGCAGAGAAACCCTGTCTCTAAAAACAAAACAAACAAACAAAAAAATACTTTACATTGAATTGAACTAAATCTTTGAAATACAGTGTGTTTCATGCTCAGAGCACATCCCAGCAACCACAGTTCCAGGACTCAGTAGCCTCAGGGGGCTGGTGGGCACCATGCTTGATGGTGCAGGCTCTGTGGGTCCTGCTGGAGACAGGGCAAAGAGAGAGGAGCTAGAGAAGACTGGTAGCATTTTGGCTGGGAACATGAAACAATCATCTAAATCCAATATGGCTGCTTCCTTGCTGGATGATTTTGAGTCTGGTTATTAAGAAATTTGAATCTCTCTCCAACCCAAGGTATGAAATGGAGAGTTTGGCCCTGGTCCCTTGGTTTCTTCCGGCTTTACAGTGTGGGGATTCCAGAGTGCAGGTTTGCAGAATAAGATCTGTCAGGTTGGACTTTTTTTCCCCAAAAGATTACCTTGGATTAAACAGTCATCTTGGGGTGATCAGAGTAGAGTTTCCCCACAGCCTAGCTCACCAATGACCTTGGGGGACACACGTCTGCTCCTGAAGGTCTGGGGGTATCATACAGGATGGAAATGGGGAGGGAGAATTGCCCTTACTGGATGCCTGGGGGAAGAATGCTTACACATACATACACATATATATGCATGGGTATATGCACGCATGCCCAGGCATACACAGCACACATTCACACACACACACACACACACACACACACACACACACACACACACACCACTCTCTTACGCCTGAACAGAGGTGACAGCCGTGATCCGCAGCCCACCTGGGAGCGGTACGTGAGAACAGAAATAGACTCCACCTGAGTCAGAGGATGAGTCAGAATGTTCTGAGGAGCTTCAGAAGGGAAGAGCAGGAGGGGCTGATGATGAGGAAGGGAGCCAAGCCCCCAGGGGAGAGGGAGGAAGAGCAGGCAGTTCCTCAGGCAGGGAGCAAGGAATGACTGTCTTGAAAGGGAAAGGGCCCCCTGCTCCACCAACTGTTTCCCAAAAAGCAGCCCACACTGGGGAGTGAAACAGGAGGCTGAAACTTTTCACTAGTTCTATGGCTTCATGGTTGAAGGCTTCTCTAGGAATTAATCTCCTGCTTCCCATCTCCCATGCAGTTTTAGAGAAAGCTACAGGCACAGTGAGAGCAGGTGTGGAGCGCACGGCTGTGAGAGTCACGTAGTGTGATCCTCCACAGATGGACACTACTGCTTGCTGCCGCAGGAACCAATGGCAAGTCCTTAAGGGACCAACCACATCGTCTGTGGCTTCCAACTGTAACTTAATTCTGAGCAAATCCCTTCATATGGCCCAAATGTCACTGCATGATCTGCCTTCTACCTGCTTTCCCAGCTTCAGCCCATCCCTTCATTCATGCCATCAGCCCAGGTACCCACAAGCAGCCATGTTGTTCCCTTTCCATTCAGACAGAGGTTTGGCTCCTGTTCATCTTTTCGCCTGGGAACTCCACAGTCATGGCTCTATGACTTTCTCTATTGCTCTATTGCTTTCTCATCATGGCCTTGGCAAACGCATCCCCAGCACACACTTAGAGAGTTCTCTGTGACTACTCTACCTGAAGGCAAACTTTCTGTATCCTCCCTCATATCCCATCCGGGAGCTGGTAAATGTAACAGCTGCTTCTCAGAGGAAAATAAAAGCCCTGGTTTATTGTGTTTGTCAGTTCTCACAGAATAACATTCCCATCAGGGTCAAAACGAAGCTCACAATCTGAAGCCACAATGTATAGAGTTAGAGAAAGAAGCAAGGCCACCTACTGTTAGGTTATTTCCATGGTACAGATAACCTCCAACACAAACGTAGTTGCAAAATGAACAATGATACATTTCATTTAATTTTTTATTTGAATAGAATGCATTTAATGGTAAATACATACAACTTAAATTTTTCATAATGCCTGTATTGATTGGATAAGAGCCTCACAAAATCCTTCAAATCATGAGGCAATGTGAGTCAGCCCTGATTGCCTATCACTATTTACCCCTTTTTAAACGTACAATTGTTTTCCCTCCTTGCTTTCTTTATGCTGGCCTCTCTCGTGTGGCCACACTAGGGGTGGAAGATGTGACTGATTTATTTATAGCCATATCCTAACAGCCCAGCACAACACCTAGCCCACAATAGGAATTCATTGAATATTTGCTAGATGAATGCACCTACCCACAAAAGAAAAGCGTACATGAATAGGTGAGTGAGTTCAATGGGTGTCATGGGGTTGGGCATCCCTGCTGAGAACTGAAAAGGAAACACTCACCTTGATCAACCCACCTTAAATCCCAAGAGGCTTGTTTGGGTGCAACCCAAAGGGTGTGGGGAGGAGTTGCCAGGAGCAACCCCGGCTGGGAGGTTTCAAGTCAGTGGAGATGGGCAGTGGCAGGGCAGCTGAAATCGTTGGAGAAGGTTCTTGGGGAGGCAGAGACAGCATCTGTAGTCTCTCTGCAGCTGAAGTGACCCACTGGTTCCTGGGCTCTCAGACACAGCCAAATGCCACATTGTTCTCTGTCATGACCGTCTTTATGGGGGACTTGGTGGGAGACCCAAACAGGCCACCTGGATGCCAGAATTTTCTGTATTTTCTTGTGTGTCTAGGATCTCAGCCACTTATGATCCCCAGGCAAGCTACACCCATCCAGGTAGGGATGTCCAGCACCCAGGAGAAAAGGAGCTCATCAGCCAAGGACCTCATTGCCCTAACACCAAGCGAACACCTCGCTTTGCCTGCCTGTCTGCAGCATCCAGCACAAAGCCTGAGGGGAGGAAATGAAGAGAAGGCTTCCAGCGTGAAGGAGCCGTGAGTAAGGCACCTTCCCAGCAGAGTCAATATGAATCAACCTCCCTTTCCCACTCAACCCAGGCCTGGAGCTAGCACTCACAGCAAGAGCCCAGTGATGCCAGGCCATCTCTGCCCCTGACTGCCACCAAGGACAGGAGCCAAGAACCCAGCCCAAGACAGTCAGACTGGAGCCACATTCCAGCTTTCCCAATCTCTAGCTAGGGCCTTCATTTCATCATCTCTAAAATGGGGACAAATCATCACTCCCTCACCAAGAGGCTGGGAAGAGTAAATGAAAGGATCAGGGACTTGTAAATTTCCTGAAATGGTGAAAGAGTGTTGGAATATTCTTCCTTACTGTGTGTTTATATAGCCCTATCTTCATGTCCTGAGTACTTTATATATATTAAAGCATTAATATACTTAATACCATACTTATATTTAGCTCTGATTCTTGCTGTATCATTTTTTTTTCATTTTACATCATTAGTTCAAATTGGTTTTGGTTTTTGATACAGAACGAGTCTCTCCTTCTTTCTCACTCATTTGCTTTACCATAAAGTGGAGCACTGAGACACATGGCTGCTAATCAATGCACTGCTTCCACTCCTATGGAGCTCTTCTCTTTTTTGCTGCTCTCTGGAGTCACACCATCTTCTAGTCCTCTTTACCTTTCCAGCTGCAGAATGGATCCTAATGCAAGGACCTGACCCTGCAGTCTGGGCCCATATATGCTCCGTTGCTAAGAAACCATGAGAATGGTGCCCAGCTTGCTCACCTGCAGGGCTCTGGGTTCCTGATATGTGGGACCAGTCATGCTAGAGGCACTAGAGAAGGTCTTGAGAGATAAAGTTCCTAGCACTGACAAGTCCACTCATCCTTATGTCAACAAGTATTTACTGAGCACCTACTGCATGCCAAGGGTTGTACAATGCTCTGGGAACAAGGCAAGCAAGAAGACTGTCTGCTTCTTCCATTCTGGCCTTTTGGCAGATGAAAACTAAGCAAGCTAACATATAAGCAAGCACACTTCTGTCAGAAAACACTGTAAAGAGCATAAAATAGGCTGGAAGTCACAGTGGCAGGACAGCAGTCACTGGGAGCTTAGGTAGGAATGCAGATAGAGCCAGCCATGAGCTAGAGAGGGAGTAGAAGGCCCTCTGTTAAAGGTACAGGCTTGGATGGCTGAAGGTCTAGAAGACAGAGCAGCACAGCCATCAAGATCAGCAGGCTGGGCTGGCTCTGATGGCACCAGTGAGTCACATAAAGGAGCCTGGGCTTTCTTCTGAGGGTGCTGGGGAAACACTGAAGAATTTCAAGAAGGAAATGCGGCTCTCCTAACTTTCAGCCGTCATTTATTTGCTTGTACACAAGACCCTTTTTACATAATTTGTAGGGCATGGTGCAAAATGGAAATGACACCATTAAAAGTTTCAAGATGGCCTGGGGCTTTTCCAAGCATGGGGTCCTACCCACAGAGCCAGGCCTGCTCATACAAATCTACGTTGGCTTTAACATAGCTTTCCCGAATTTGACAAGCATGTATTGGAGGCCTAAAATAAGCTTGGCACTGAGCCAGCGAAAAATTGAGGGACCCAGCTACAAAGACCAGACTGACCTTAATTTTCCTTTTGATTCTCTAAACACATAGAAGGCCAGAGGACTGACCACTCTCTCATATTTTCTGGTGCTCAGACCCACAAGGGCTCAGACCTTCTTCTACTGAATAGCTTAGCTCCATACTGAGGAATAATGAGACCGGTTATTGCAGGTCTACCGTGCTGCTGACACGTACCTGCCTACGTTATTTCACCAAACCTCCTGTTAGGACTGGAATCTGAAATGTTCCCTGCAGGCTAGTGGCTTGAATGCTTGTTTCCAGAGCTGGTGGCACCATCTAGGCAGATGAGGAGCCTTTATGTGACATGGCTGAGCTGGCAGAAGTAGCATACAAAGGGTCAGTTTTTGCCGGTTAGAGCCTGGTCCCTGGTCCTAGCATCCTGCTGACTTCAGCCACACTGTAAACCACTACCACTCTCTCTGTCACCAGGCTCTGCCCGTGCCTTCTGTAAGCTGTACTACCCGATGAGCTGAGGCTAGCCTGCAGCCTGGGTAACTTAGCAAGACCCTTGTCTCAGAATAAAAAAGGGAAAGAGAGCAGAGCTCAATGGTAGAGCACTTGCCTAGCACTCCCTACCACTGAAAAACCAAAAAGATTAGGCTACAACCTTTAATAACCTCAAGAAGGAGTAATGCCTGTGGGGTTTTTGCCATGCTCTGTGCCTTATCCTCAACACTCCACATAGGTTTTCTTAGCCTTTTCTATCCCTAATCCCTACTTCCCTGGTGAAAATCAAGACTCAAGGGTTAAGTACCTTATCTGGTGCTTCCCACCCTCAAAGAAGTGCGGCTGATGGTCAAACCCACGCAGATAACTCCAAAGTCTCAGCCCTTGACGCTAACCTCTCAGTTGCTCCCCCTCCACTAAGGCTATGACTATGTCCTCCTGCCACTGGTCCATTGGTCAGGCTCCTGTGAGAAAGGTCAGCTCTCAGAAGTCCAAGGAGCCTTGCCCAGAGAGACCATCTGAGGCTTTGACCTGGTGTCAACATCAGAGCTGAAAATTGCTTCATGCCTGGCCCAAGAGGAACAGGAAAGTCTGACTTCTCCCCTAACCATGGGAAAGCAATCTCTTCTATTAAAAAAAAAAAGCAAGAACAGAACATGAGCATGGTATGTCAAGCCCCTTTTGTCACAGTCTTTCCCATTGCCTGAGTCTCTGGACTAACAGAGATGGTTATCTCGAAAGAGGAACACTCCTTCACTCTTGGTTTCTAACCAAGGATCTGAGAAACTTCCTTAAAAAAAGCACCAAGTGGAAGAGTCTGGGGCCAGGCTTGACCCAGGAAGGCTAGGCCCCTGCTCTCTAGTACAGCCTTGCAGGAACCATCAAGAGAGATCGGCACTGCCAAGAAAGAGGCACGCTGGAGACACCACAGAAAAACCCAGCAGGGAAGGAACACACAGCTCACGTCTACTGGACTCTTCTAGTCTGTCTTGTCTGACTGTGGCCTAGGGCAATGCTTGTATCTGTGAGAACCCAGCAAGAACCCACAGCAGCACTCAGGAAATGTGGAGTCTGTGCTATCACTTTGTCTCAGCTGATCCTGCTCTCCTAAATTAAGTGAAATGGCCTCTATTTAGGAGCATGTGCAAGGTATTTCTAGGTCCCATGGAGTTGCAAACGGTTCGCTATGGAAAGCAGAGGGCACGGTGCTCGAAGGTGTGGTTTTGCAGATCATAACGTCTCCAGCTGATTTCTGAGGCTCAGGTCCAAGTTTCCTTGGTAAAGACCTATACTCTCTCTGCTGCAGGACTCCCTATTCTCATATTCTTTCTTATTATCATTATCATTATTATTATTTTTTTATTCACTTTGTATTCCTACTGTAGTCCCCTCCCTCATCTCCTCACAGTCCCACTCTTCTTCCCTCTTCCTCCCTATTTCCCTCCCCTAGCCCACTGATAGGGGAGGTCCTCCTTCCTACTATCTGATCCTAGCCTATCAGATCTCATCAGGACTGTCTGGATCCTCTTTCTCCGAGGCCTGCACGCCAGGGGTCAGTGATCAAAGATCAGGCAACTGAGATTAGGCCAATGACTATCCCTATTCCCCTTAATAGGGAACCCACATTCTCATATTCTTAATGTCATTTCTTCCTCTTCCCTAGTTTGCCTCTTTTGATTCCTGAGGTCTCTGAGAATGCCTTACCAAGAAGTTGTCAGTATTCGTAAATCCCAACTTTCAGAACCCTGCAGAGGGCTCTTCCACTTAGAAAGACAAGGAAAATGTCTATAGGCAGCTCATTTAATTCCATACAAAGATAATCTCTTTAAAGAGGGTCTCTTGTTGTCCCTCCTTAGCCATCCTTGGTGGCTTAGCAAGAACCTGTCTCAAAATAAAGTGAAATAGTAAAATAGGAGCTATGGAGGTAGCTCAGGGACACAACACTTACCTAAGAAGAATGAGCCCCAAAGTTCAAACCTTGGCACTACACATAAAAAAAGTAGATAATAATCCCTAATTGAATTAAAATGTTGCTAGAGTATACTTTAAATGAAAGTCCTTTTAATGTTTCCCTTTTACTAGGAACATTGTATGTTTTTTATCTTGCATGCTCATTGACATTTTCTTCAAATATATATTAAAAGCAAAACCATTCTTAATTAAGCATTCACCCTTCTGCCGTGCATCTCTCAAGCTTACCTCATGAGCCTTACAAAACTCCTTATCAGAAAATGATGAATGTGTGTCACAGCCAGGCTGGATGTAGGTAAGCCTGCTGACATTCAGTCCAGACTGGGAGTCTTTCCAAGCAGGTGGCCTTGGGCATGTTACCCAAGTCCTCTGAGGCTCACTTTCCTCATCTTTGAGAAGGGCAATGGTGCCTCCTTCACTGGGTGGCAGTGAAGATGAGATGAGATAGCACAAGTAAAACATTTAAATTGCCTAATAAACAAATTCAACAAAGTTGCTGCACATAAAATCAACATGCAAAAGCAGCCACATTTCCATAGACTTATAATGAATGATCTTAAAAGTAATTATGAAAATGATTCCACTTAAAAAGAACAAAATGCTCAGGAATAAGCCAAGGAAGCAAGAAGCTTGTATTAATACCAAAGACCACAAAACACTGAAGAAACAAATTAAAGGAGACACAAATGAATAGAAGAACTAACAGGGTTGAATGTCAGTGGCTCCCAAGGCCACCTCCAGATCCAATCACTCCTACTGAAAATCCCAATGCCATTTTTGCACGTTCAGACAAAAAAAAGCCATCGAAGAGTGAGATGGCTCATCAGGCACAGGTGCTTACCCAACAACCTGAGCTCGATCCCTGAATAACACAATGAAAGGAGACAACGGACCCCTGAAAGTTGTCCTCCACACACTCACTGTCATGTGCTGCCTCCTCCCCGTGTCATACACACAGCAATAATGATAACATTCATATGGAAACTTAAGTGACACTGAATAGTCAAAAACCATCATTAAAAAACAAAGTTTGGGTGCCTAACACTTCTTGATTTCTGATACTGCATGGAGGCAAGTAAAAAGACCAAAATTAACTCTTCTGTGTGTAATCAAATTATCTTTGACAAAAATGGCTACAAGATGTAAGACAGGAGAAGCCCTTCCACTCTGGCACTGGGAAAACTAGATACACAGTTGGGAAAAAAATAAAGTTGGGCCCATGGCATACCTAAACCATATGTAAAAATCAGCACAAAAAAATGCATACATGGGAGCTTCTAGAAAGAAAGACATGGAAGAAGCTTCATAATATGAGGCTTGGCAATAAGTTCCTGGATATGACATGAAAAGTATATTAAAAAATAAGGGAAAAATGAATAGGATTACATCAAAATTTAAAACTATGCATCAAAGGGCACAAAACTTAAGAAGACGGGTGATCATTACATGCATTCATCAGTTGAAGCAACACACTAAAACCAATAAGTGTAAAGAATTGTATGTAAATATGTACTGCCAGTCAAAAATCTAAAAACTCGAAGGAGGACCCAAGGGAGGGTGCTTCATTCTCATTCAGAAGGGCAAATAGAATAGACGCCAGAAATGGTTGAAGAAAGAGAACAGGATGGGAGCCTACCATAGATGTCCTCTGAAAAACTCCACCCAGCAGAGGACCAAAGCAGATGCTGAGACTCACAGCCAACCTTTGGGGAGAGCCAGGGAGTCTTATGGAAGAGTGGAGGGACAGAAGGACCCAGAAAGGACAGGAGCTCCACATAAAGACCAACAGAGCCAACAAACCTGGCCCCGGGAGGGCAGGGAGGGCTGCAGAGACTGATGCACCAACCAAGGACCACACATGGAGAAGACCCAGGGCCCCTGCTCAGATGTAGCAGATAGGCAGCACAGTCTCCATGTGGGAAACAGAGGCTGTCTCTGACATGAATTCTGTTGTCTTCAGTCACTTCCCTCGGCCCTGCCAGGCCACGAAGATGCAGGCAGTCCTGCAGTCAGTTGGCAAGGGAGGAGGGCTCCCCTTTCTGAGGACTAGGGGACTGGGATAGGGAGGAAGAGGGAGGGAAAGTGAGGCCAGGGGGAGACAAGGGAGGGGGCTATGATCAGGATGTAAAGTGAATAGATTAATAAAAAAAAAAAAAATTTAACAACTTCTTTAAATTAAAATAACTTTTAACACCAGGCATGGCGGTGCTCCCTTTAAGCCCAGCACTTGGAAGGCAGAGGCAGGCGGGTCTCTGTGAGTTTGAGTCCAGCTTGACCTACAAAGCAAGTCCAGGACAGCCAAGGCTACCCAGAGAAACCCTGTCTCAGAAGAAAAAATAACTTTTCAACGCAGTTTATGTTACTAAAACACCATATATAGTGAGCAAAAAAAGATGTTTAGCAAAAGTGAAAGGCAACCAACAGGGTGGGACAAAATAGTTAAAAATCACCTGTGTGATAAGGCATAAATAGCCAGAATGTATGAAGAAGGTCTACAACTGAGAAGAACACGCATTTCAAACAGAAAAACTGTAGACATTTCTACAATGATTATAAACAAATGGCTGACAAGATGGAACCATGCTCAACATGAGTAATCAGGAGAAACGCACATCAAAACTACAATGAACTCCACTCCTAACTGGGTGACTACAGCCCAACCAAATAAAAGCACAAAAAAAAAAAAAAAAAAAAAAAAAAAAAAAAAATTAACAAGTGTCAATGAACAGATGAAACTTTAGGTACCCTTGTTCAAAAGTGGTAGAAATGTAAAATTAAGTTTAACTCTTAAGAAAAACAGTATGGTTGTTCCTCAAAAGAATTAAAATATAATAAGCCACTGCTGGTTTATATAGGGTATGTTTAAAAACAAAACTCTTTCTAATGTATAAGAAAATAAATTAAAATAAAATAATAATTTCCTTATTTTTAATAAAAAATTATTTTAATTTTAAAATAAAAATGAATTCAAGAACTCAAGGAAATATTTGCACACTGATCTTCAAAGCAACATCACATATGCCAAAAAGCAAATGCAACCTAAGTGCCAATCAACAGACAAACAGAGGGTCATAAAATGTACATAAAAGTTCCTTCCTTTTGAAAGGAAGAAACTTCTGATACAGGCCACTCTATGGATGAGCCTTGAGGACATCACGCTAAGTGTCATAAGCCGGTCACAGTGGAATAAGAGTGGTTATTAACTATGTGGTTACTACCATAGACAAATTCTTAGGCCATTCATATGAGTACAAAAGTTGGTTATCAGGCACTGGGGGAGGAGAGAATGGGAAGTTGTTTGATGGATACAGAGTCTCATTTTTGCAAAAAAAAAAATCTCTAAACATCTCTTATACAGCAGTGCAAACCTGCTTAACCTGGTAGATATACCACGTCACGAGTTTTTATCAGAATCAAAAAATAAAATAAATTCTAAACCTGGCATGCACTAGAGAGACTATAAAGGGTAGTTTTGACAATCCCCTCCTATAAGCAACAGGAAAGGGAGCTTGAAAAAGCTGAATAATTCATTCCAAAACATTCAACCAGTATGTGAAGGGTAGTGATACTAGCCCTCTCTCCACCTACAATCCACACTCTCAGCACACCGTGCGTCAGGCCCATGTCTGTTCTTGAACAAAGCAGGCTATGAAAAAAGAAAATTTTCTTCTCTGTCATCTTCACAGTACAAAGGACAGAACCCTGGGTGACAGACAGACAGCACTAGCCCCTTTTCTTCTCAAGCAAGGAGGTCAATAATAACCCATCTGAACTGGCCAGGTAGAACAGTCTAGAAATCACACCAGCCAGCATACTGACTTTGCTCATCTTCCCTCCTTCCTTCCCTACAACCGACTATGTGTTTTTCAGGTTTCTACTGCAGAGGATGCTGCAATGATAGACACACCTCTGAGCAAAGGTGATGACAAGCTACCCCAGGATCCAGCTCAGCATCCTTTCCAGCAGCATCAAGAGGTAAAATGGAAGCATGACATTAAATCTACCCTGCATCCCCAGAAGACATGGACAACAAGAAAGATACATAAAGCCACTGAAGTGCTGGTTCTTTCTTGAGCAAGTCCAGGATGCTATGGAAGCATGGAGGAAAAGAAAATGAAACAAATGGACTGGGGGTGTCAGAAAAGGCTTCATGGAAGAGTTAAGGCAGGCACCGCCTCTGGAAGGATGGAGGAGCTGGTCCTATTTTGAAAAGAATTTTTTAAGAGTCATGAGCCAACAAAGACAGGCAGAGGTGGTTTAGATATAAACATGTTTTTTGTTTTGGTCCCAGGTGAGGGATATGGGGCTGATTCAGATGGTCCACAGCAGCAAACTATTTGCCTCATGCAGGCTCTGAGAGAGGCTCTTTCCCAGCTGAAGATGGTTCAATTCCGAGGCCTCTCAGAAGGAATAAAGGCCAGAGCCTAGAAAGTGTTGAGAGTGGTCCAAGAAAGAAGAGCGCGGCTGGCGCTTCCCCGCTGCTGCTCCTGGTTGCTGTTGATGCAGTTTAAAGAGAAGAAATCAGAAATATCCTGAAACGAAGATTGGACTTGCCCCAAGGAACCTGACTACCCTAAATAGCAGGAAGTAACTAAAGAGAATTCTGCCCCCTCTCCCCACTAACCTTTCTCTCCTACCCGGTGTTGGAAGGAATTGGAGTGGAGAAGGGAGAAAGAGGCAAAATAAAATAGTATAAAAAGTATTGCTTACACAGAGGGGTTTGAAGGGTAGGAGGGCTGTGGTTCAAGGAATCCATCGTTTCAGTTAAAAAAGCCAATGGTTTCAAACGTAAGAGCCTGTTGAGAAAGTAAAACTATAGCTGATCACAGGTGGGTCCCAGTGTAGTTAGGGTTCAGAGCTATGAGAAGATCGCCGTGAGACAGTGTAGCCGGCGAGACAATGTGTAAGGATGTTTTCAGTGGATGGAGGTGAAGAGAAAGGACAGAGGGACAGTGAAGACATTCCAGTGCTGCACACGTATAAGGACTTGAGTTCAAATCCCCAGGTCGTATATAAAGCCTAACATGGTAGCACACATCTGTAAGCCCAGCGTTCCTGTGGAAAGGTGGGAGGGGGGGCCGGGAGAACTCCTGGAGGGTCACAGGCCGGGGACACAGCAGCAAGGAGACTCTGAAAGGAGGTAGAAGATGAGAATCAACATCTGGCCTCCACAGTCACATAGTAGCACACACGTGCGCATGCAGGCATGTGCAAAGAAAACGGATAGAATCTACCTGCAGGTAGAAAAAAGGAACGCACCTGGAGTTGAATTTTTAAGGAAAGTGCTTGGAGTTGGATATTTGGAAACTAATGTGTAGGGTTGTGCTACTGACCACATCGCAAGGGTGAGGAAAGGAGAATCTGAGCCAGCAAAGGGAGACTAAGAGGATGTGAAAAGCAAAATGTCTAGAAACTTAAAAATCAGCTCAACTTTCAATCAACTCTCTCAACATGTGGAGCCAAGACAACCAATTTCATGGGACAGAAAACATCCTACATCCCCACCTAGAGGACCTAATACCACACTTGGTACCCACGGGCACTAAAGAAGGCTCCGTGAGTGTCCCACTCACGCGATATTTCAGCCCAGTGTTGCTTGGAAACTTGTTGGGTGCAGCCCAGTGGGAAGGCACAAGCTTGGTCTGCATGAACCCTGTTGGAAAGAACATCCCAGCCTTACTCAGAAAATGCCCTATAGAATATCCAAAGTTTGGAGGGCAGCGTGAGCCCACCCACACTCATTCACACCCTTCCTGAGCCGTGGATCTACACTGCTGGTACCAGAAGCTTCCCAGCCATCCAGAAATGACAGAGAACGGTTTCTCTTTTCAAAAACCGAAATGCTCACAAGACTGAATATGCAGAATGCTGGTGCAGCTATAATCTTGGCAAACATCTGCCACCTTTGTGTGGCAAGCGCAGTCTCTTCAGAATGCTGCCTTTGATTTCGGGGAAAGACAAATCAGGGCTCAAGTTTTGTTGTGAATGCTTCTCATCACAGGAGGGAATTTTCAGCAGCTTGGAATTTTGAATGTATGAAAAATGGATTTTTTTTTTTTCTTTAACAAAGAGTTCTCGACAAAGAATCAACAAGGTTCCTGAAAGAGATCAAGTCAGTTCTCTATTCCTGTCTCCTTCCCCTCCCATGGTTAGTTTCTTTCTGAATCCTTTGAGGTTGGCCTCTGGAGAGGAGTCCTGCCCTGATGGACACTAGCAAGTTCAGGGTCTACTCTATGTAGAGGGATGCAGCGAGTGACTCCAGACCCTCTTCTGCCCTCATGCGTAAACTTGCCCTTGTAAGTTGTCAGGATAGAGAGGCGTGCTCTGCTTTACCAGGGTGGGGTCTCCAGGCAGCCCTCCCCTCACAGCACAGCAGTGTGCACATTGCATCTACCCCGGCAGCTTCAGGAGAAAAGGAACAGCCTCAGTATGAGTGGCATACCCACCTGAGGTCAGTGTCTCCCCTCTGTGCCTTCTAGCTGGGGATCCGTGGTAGGGCATCAAGCCTGTCGTGAGCACACGTGAGCTGAATCAAGTGGGACTCTGTAGAGGATTGGAAGACTTTGTTCTAAGTAGATAGAAGCCAACAGAGTGAACGACCTGCCCTGATGTGGTCTGTAGGAAGATTGCTTTCATTGTTGGGTAGAAAGCAAATTGTTAGAAGTTGAAGAGAAACAAGAAGTGCGGTGAGGAGGCTGTTGCTGGTGCTCATGGGAGGAGGTCTGAGGGCCACGGCGAAGGCAATCACAATTGGCTTTCAGGTCTTTCTCCTGTGGGTTTCAGTGGGTAGCAAATACCCTATACTCAGAGGGACTCTAATTCTGCCATTTTCATCCTAGCTGCTACCTCAACTGTTTTGCAATGCTAAGAAAAGTGTCTAGATGATCTCTTCATATTAAACAATCTATACATTTGATTTCCCTTATCTTTTACTATCATTGTTTTTAGTTTGTTTGATTTTTACCAATTAAGTCATTGATGGGTGAACGATTTGTGATATCCCTTAAGAAATCCACATGCAATGTCCTCTGGACACGTAATTGAGTTTAACTGATGTTTAGCAGACCACCACATTTAAGGTCACAGTCCCAAAAGTTTCTCCAAATTTTCAAAATCGTGAAATGGTGTCATGCTTTTTAAAGGAGACACACAGCACTTATAACTGTACTTAGAACACATTTAAAGCACCAAATAGTGATGTGGCAGGCGGATACTGAGAGGTGACCGTGGAAAGACTCTGATAGGTAGGAAGTGGCAGTAATAGGTGCTAAATAAGGCTACAGTGCAAGGAAGGGCATGATCCAATATGTGCTCCCTAGCAACAGGTAGGAGGTAGATTAGGAGGTTTACATAATAATTCCAGGAGCAATGATCAGTCTCCAGATTTAGGCCCAGAAGTGGGCTTATAGAAAAGGGCAACAACATGATAGTTATTCAGACTAGAGGTTTCTGAAGGTTCTGGTGATTGGTGGGAAGAATAAGCCAAGAGGCCAAGGGAGACTGGGAACATTCCAGGGTTTTTAAGTGACAAGAGATCAGCAATGTAGATTGTTGCAGCTACTAAACACCTTATGTGCATGTTTTATAAAGCAAAATAAAAATTTTTAAGTTTCAAAAATTTAATTGGTTTTCCTTATGTATTTTTAGTCCTTTGAAACATGTCTTTGAAGTTTCTTATATCAAAATATGGAATCTGGGGCTCCATACTCCTTGAATATGGGGTGGCATGTGGCAAACGTTCTGGCTGTCTCCGCCACCTCGTTGATTCCAAACCATCAGTATCATTCCCCCAACATCCACATGTCTTATCACTGGTCTTCCCCGCATCTGCCCAGTCATACTTGTTTTTCTCCATAGCAACTAAAATGATGCTTTCAGAATAAACCATTTATGTATCAGAGCTTACACTGATTCTGGCCCTTTCTTAGAACAGAAACCAAATCCAGAGCCTACCCCAGGTCCCATACAGTCTACCGCTACCTGTCTATCCATCCCCCACAGCATCCAGTAGGCCTCCAATATCTGTGCTCTTCCTTGATAGCTTTCCTTGAGTCCTAATTGTCTACTGGTCCCTGTCTGGAATATTCTCTCTCTAAGAGCCACTACCCACCTCCTGTTCAGAGACCTACATCAGTTTCACTTGTGCAGGAACATGATTTCTGATCATCCAATCAAGATAAAGCCCTCCAAAAGCTTTTTTCTTTCCAAACATTTACACCAACTGCCAATTGTGAATTTGCTGGTATGAATACTTTTTTCCAGATTATAGCCCCCAGAGAGAAGAGACAAGTCTCCTTTTGTGCAATCATGCAAGACCAGGACCTTGTTGAGAGCAGCTCAAAGCATTGAATGGAGAGATGAGTCAACGAATCAATGAATCAATGGATGAGGCTCAGCTCATATATGGGTGTTGGCTAAGGTCCCTTATTTAGCAACTCTCAAGAGAGTTGGGAGAACTGGATGAGCTAGGAATGAAAAGTAGAAGGAACAGTTGTTGAAAGATTAAGAACCCTATACGGAGGCCTGCCATTGTTTCTCTGTAACTTGCAAGGTCCTACTGTCATTTACTTATTTCTGCACCATGGAAGCATATAAATTACTCCTACTCCCTTCTAGACACATTCACCTTTTCTCTTTGGGAATCTTAGATAGTGCTCTGGATTCCTCAGAAATGGGAAAGGAGGACATCAAGGAGCAGTAAGAGAGGCCACTTCTCCAAGAAAGGAAACAGAAAACAGGAGCATGTATACATGTGTGTGCGCATACACTCTCGTGGGTGGGCGTGCACTCACACAGAGAGAGAGCGCACACTCACAGAGAGATAGAGACAGGCAGACAGACTGGATGACAAACAGACAAATGAGTGTAACACACACACACACACTTAATAAAAGAAATAACCCCATTCAGACACCTGGATCAAATAGTCCTGAATGATACCCTTGCAGTGACACAGTTAACATTCTTTTATGCGCTGATATGCTGGGGAGTCTGCTTGGTGCTAAGAAGACCACATTTAGTTCTCAGGGTCCAGAGCCTGGTATAACATGGTGTATGCTGAGACTCTGAGCGGGCACTCACACTATGTTACAGTGAGAGGGAAGTACAGGGGCCACAGCAACACAGAGAGGAGGGCACCTGACCTGGCCTGGAAGTCAGCAGAGGCTTGCCAGAGGAACTGAGAGCAAAGTTGCTTCCCAATGACCCTTCCACACCTCAACTTCCTCACATGTAGCTGGAGTAACAGTCCATGAGCAATGGTGCCACCTCGCAGACACTTAGTGAGCACTTACTTTGTGCCAGCTGCTAACTGAAGCATTTGAACAGTTTCTCATTAAATTATATCACTAATCTAGAAAGTATACATAAATTTCCTTATGCTACAAATGAATAAACTGATGTTTAAGGAAGTCTGGACACATGTCGAGTCACTGGTGACCTGTCTTTCTGACACCATGCTGGGAGGCATGCTGTCTTTCTGTCACCTCCATATTTTGACCAAGTCTCTCAGCTCAAAATAGACCATCAATGGATTTCACTTCCCTTTCCTTTCTGCTTTTACCCCATCCTCCTTTTTCCTCCATAAAAGGAGTAAAAACAGTAAAGATCCCAGAGTCTTGCTACTTCGTTCATTTTCTGAATTCCGTGTGGCCAATTTTTCTGAATAAATCTAGTCTATGAAAGGACCTGGAATAGGAAACTAAGTTGTGGAGAACTTTTCCCACGTCAAAAACAATAAACTGGATTCCTGAGTCCACCCACAGCCTTGATCGCCCACCCAGGAAAAGTCCCAAGGAAGGGGATTCCAGCTCTGCTGGCCCTGGGTCTGGAGGCCACTGAGCTTAGAGGCCAGCTGCCAACGCATTCCCAGCCTGACCCTCCCTGCAGCCTCTGAGGCTAATGTTGGGAGATGCAGAGCTCCAGCTGCCGCCCCACCAGCCCCTCCTGGGTCTTGTCCATCTCATCTCTTCAGTTGCATCACCTATCAGCCCAGCCCTGCCTTCCCATCTGGCCCATACCCAACTCTTGTACTATATTCCAAGCTTTGGTCTCATGAAAGATGCATTTACTCTGCCACTTGATTTTCATTCACTCGTTATTGAGACACGGCTTGCTCCTCACTTTGAAGGGTGAAGTTGGGGGTCATGATGCTAAAGTCACTGGGACGGGGCCCTGCTTGCTCACCTTAGCTCAGGTGAGAATAACAGTCATGACCAGCCCCCAAGTCAATACAGTGACCTCTGGAGGCCCTGTCCTCAGTAAGTGGGACCTATGCTTTCCTGTTCACTTGCTATGGTAGCAAGATTTAGCAGTTACTAGGGTATTGGGAACTCTGGGGCCCTCAGATTTCTCTGAGATGCAATTCCTTGGCTATGCTCTTCATCCTGGCCCATGAGCTCAGCTCACATTTCAGCCTCCAACAAGATGAGCAAGTATGCAGGCTTTTAGAGTTGACAAAATTTTGACTCAAATTTGAATTCTGTCATCTCATAGCCTGGTAATCTTGACCAAACTGCATTGTGTATGTCTAATCTTCAGTCTCCTGCCTATGAAATGGGTTTGGTTGTAGTAATGCATGCTTAATAGGATTGGCTTGATGAGTAAATGGGGGAATACACAGTTTAACCCAGTTTCTCAGTCTCAATACTATTGGTAGTTCAATCCAGAAAAAAAAAAGTTGTTCTGTGGGCCATCCTGCGAATTGTAGAATATTTAGTAGGAAGTCTGACCTCTACTTTCTATGGGCAGGACTCCCCTGGTTATGACAAATAAGGATTTAAAAGCATTTTCACAAGTCTCCTGCTTGCTGTTGAGTGGTTTGGCACAATGCAATGAAAATAATGTATGTTTAATTGATGTTAGCATTGGCCACTAAAAGCCATCCTGCTTAGAGGTATCTGGTCCTAACCAAATCTTTTCAGTTTAGTGTCCAAAGTTTTGTCTCTAAGTTTTAACTCTAACCCCAGCTATCTCCGCACCATCAGAACTATTCCCAAAGCTATCTGAAGTTACAGTTCAACTGGTAGCTTGGTTAACAACATCTAGACAGGTATCTCCTGTGCCATACTAAAAAGGTGCTCTCTGTCCCCTGGGAATGTCATAAGAAACAGAATTGGAAGTTGGCAGTAAATTGGAAGAGTTCCTAAAGTTAATTCAATTTGGAGCTTAGAAAGAATAGAAATCAGTGTTGAAAAGATTCAAGGGCACTAGAAAAATAGTGTCCATCCAATGTAATAAGACATGAAAATAAGAGATAATAATTTACTATTGGTATCATTGGTGAGTGTCCCATCTACTTATTTTATATGTAAAGAAGGGAAAAGAAAGCAGGCCATACAAAATCGCACCATACTAAAACAAAAACAACTGGAAATAGAATTCGTTTCACCAGACTCTACAAGTGACTGCCATGCGCATAAATGTACACATAAGAAATTACTCTACCCTGAGCCCAGCATTCTTCCATTACCATATGGTGAGAACTCAGAGCCTGACTAAAAACATGAACATAAGTATCTAAGTGACGTGGGCTCGGGCTACCTTGCATTCTCTGGCATTGTCAGATCCCAAACTATCATCCTATCCCCTATTGACTCTCATTTCCTGCACTTCTACACTCATTCTATTTTTTTACTCTTCTCTCTTTTTCCTTCCTTCTTCCCCACAAAGTCTGGCCAGTACCTTCTGGTCTCACCAAAGTCTCTGACTCACCATTGTTTGGCTTAGTATTGACTCCTTTGACAAGAACTGCTATTGAGCGCTTAATTTGAACAAAGGACTTCATATGCATTACCTGTCTGTACACTAATGATCATTTCTATTTACCTCATTATCCAGATAATAAAACTGAGGCTCAGACAAGTTCCTTTATATACTACGGTATTAGTGAGATAGACCAAAAAAGACAAGATAGGGCAGGAGGTGGGAGACAGTGACTGGAAAGAGAAATGATCTCCCAGAATTGGTCATTTTGGCTGGTATCTGGTGGATATGGAATCGTCAAGGAGCTAGAATTAGATGGTAGCTGTGTTGGATTGCCTGGTAGAATTCATAAATAAGTTTGATTTTTTTCCTTCTCCTTCCTCTTTCTCTCCTTTTCTTTCTCCTTCCTCTCTTCTTCCCTCCTTCCCTCCATGTCTTCCTCCTTTGCCCTTTCCCTTCCTCTTTCCTATCCCTAGAACACAATACTCATGCCATGACCAGGCTTACACCTGTCCTCATCTGGTCTCTAAGTCACAGGTGGGGAGGGATTACAGGGCTCCGCCTGTCTTGATGTCTGACCTCCAGCCCTGACCCACTTCTGACTAAGCCACCTGTGGAGTCATCCAAGCCTATGACCCACTTCCCACAGCGCAACTCCCCAGACGAGCTTCCCTACGGACCTTCTTGTGCACTGCTGTTCCTGCAGCCTGCAGGCACCAGCACCTCCCCTTGCGGACTGCTCCACCCTCTCAGCCCTCAGTTGGGTGTTGTCCTGGATTCCACCCTCTTCTCCCAGGCAAGTTTTCTGCCTCCGTCTGCTGCTCCAGCCTATCAATATCCCTCGCACTTGTCTCCTTGAACCACTGCCAGCCCTGCCAGGTCCAACGTAGTCGCCTCTGAAATACTCAAAATCTGTTCTTACAAGATTGTTGCTTAAAAAGTTGCGGTGGATCCCATTTCTCTGAGCCTTAAAACTAAATCCTTCCCATAAGGAAACAAAATCTATCAATCAAGGACTTCCTCTGCCAAGTGATTCCAGGAAAGTTGGGGTTGGTTGCTCAAAGTTAACCGCTAATGCTTGGAAGCAGTTGGCATTGTGTTCAATAAGCCTTACATCTTAGACTTGTAGATCTAGGACTGGGAGATGGATCAGCTGGCAAACTGTTTGCCTCACAAGTATGAGGACCTGAAATTAATCCCTAGAATCCAAACATATATATATATATATATATATATATATATATATATATATATATATATATATATGGTGGTGTGTGCTTAGAATCCCAGCACTGGGGAGCTGATAACAAAAGAATTCCTGGCTTTGGTGGCTAGCTTTGGGCCAAGGAGCTACCCTGAGCCAAAGGAGGTGTGGCAGTATTCCTTAGAATGACCCTGGACATTTTCCTATGGATTCTACACATGTGCACACATTTAAAGGTGCACACACGTGCATGTGAATGCTTTAAAAAGAAGAAGCTTACATCTTCAAGGAGTCTTAAGTCAAGTTCCCTGCACCAAAACAAGGTCTCTTCTTGACTGTTCCAGTTACAGAGCGTTCCAATGTCATGGAGCAATATTCTGTCAAATGAAGAACTTTCTTGTCCCAGGGCACTTAGAAACTTAGCCTTACAACACATCCAGGACATGGTAATCTTCCATTCAGTGGAAATGCCTCTCTTCGACAAGCCAGCTAGTAACCTGATCAATTCCCTGGGAATACCTATATTTTTATACACTTGTGGGTTTGAACCTAAATGCAGGGTTTTGCCTCTTCTACAAATGTCTTTAAATGCTCACAAATATGTTTGCTTTATGAATCCTATCTCTTTTCCTTTCAATCAAAACTTTGATTCCCTTGTCCAAGGGTACACACTCTAGGACCAGACAGCCTAAGTCAAAATACCTTCTCTGGTGGTGTGGGGGGGGGCCTTGGGTCACTTAAAGTCTCTTAGCCTCAGTTTTCCCTACTTGGTGCTACTGGGAGGACTAAATAAACAGCTGGGCACAGTCTCCAGCATACACAGAAACTCAATATGTATTATTTCCTATTATAACGAATAATATCTTTTTGTTTTTGAAAATGTTTTTCACACATTTTTCTTCAGATCTTGCACCATAAGACGGATGAAAGTCTTATTGTTCTAGTTGTGACATGAGAGATTCCTTCTTTCTCTTTTTGATGAGTACTGAGATACCCCCCAAGCCTCTCAGGTCTCTCTCTAGTATGGTTTGAAAACTATTAATCCATGTAATGACTGAAACGTCCCACTAAGTACATGGACCATGTATCCATTTCCTGATGTTACTTTAACAGGCTTAGTGGCTTCAGAGATATGGATGCATTATTTTACAGTTCTGTAGATCAAGCATTCAATACATATTTTATTGAAAAATTCATATAATATATTTTGATATTTTCCTCTACTTCCAGTTCTTCCCAGACTCTTCTCACCTTCTTCCTTCTTCCCCACTGAACTTTATGTTCCCTTTTTCTCCCTCAAAAAGAAAGAAAGAAAGAAAGAAAGAAAGAAAGAAAGAAAGAAAGAAAGAAAAACAAAATACAAGAAACACAAAAGAACTAAAATCAAACCAACAAGCAAAAAAAAAAAAAAAAAAAAAGATGCCAAAACAAAGGCAAATAAAACAGAAAGTCCACGAAAATACTGTTGAGTTCATTTTGTTCAGAGTGGTTCTCCTCCTGCCTAGGGGTCTGTCTCCCACCAGCCGAGAAGTGTGTCTATAATGGCCGGTGAGCACTGTACAGGGATCACACACCCTGGGAACTACTTTAGGGAGCTAGTTCAACTTCAGTTCCAGAGAACAAAGGCTATATACCCCATGGGGAGTGGGTGGGGGTCTCCAAGGATAGCTGTACAGAAGTGGTTGGAAGTAGGCACTATAGGGATGCTTGATTTGTTTTACACAGCATGCTCCCATCGTATGAACGGGAACCCAGTACCTAATTATCATACAGGCGAGGGGAGGGGAGAGCTAGCAGGGAGCTGTATAAGAGGCCATATATCAAATGTGGTTAGAGGAGTCTGTATCTAAAGACACTCTCCAGATAGCAGAAAGCAGGAGGCCCTGATGAGGAGAGGGAGTCCTGTACCTTAAAGCCAGAGCTCAGAATGGCTATCCATATTGGGAGAAATGAAACCTCAAACACTAGAGTCATTTCAACTGTTTAGTACCTGGGGTTTTGTTGTTGTTGTTGTTGTTGTTGTTTGTTTTTTGTTTTGTTTTGTTTTGTTTTTCAATCCAAACCAATGCTGAGGGTGAATCCAGGCTCTGGCAATTGTTAGACACTGGTCTACTCTGGTTATAGCTGTAGCTCTCCACACAGATTTCATGAAGCTGAAACCAAGGTGTCAGCAGTACTGGCTCCTAGAGAATCTTGTGGAGAATGTATCTCCTGGCTTCATCCAACTCCTAGACGCCATGCAGATTCCTCAGCTCATGGCACCTTTTTCACCTTCAAAATTAGTAACATAACTTCTCTTGGACCCTGATTCCACCATCATATTCCCTCCTCTTACTCCTGCCTTCTGCCTCCCCTGTCTGCCTATCTGCTCCAGCTTCCCCCAGCATAAAAATGGCTAGTTAGCAACCTAACTCCTTCTGCCACCATTGTTCTTCTCTGCTGTGTGTCCTAATGTGACATGTTCACACTTTCTAGGCTGTGAGTATCTTTGAAGGACAATCATTCTGTTTATTCCAGCTTGACAGCCATCAATAGAAGACTCTGGTATATCAGAGTCACCACCATCCCTGGAAACTCATTAGAGGTGGTTTTTTCACCTATGATCTGTACCTATTTGCAATATGTAAACTCACCTCAAGCCATGAGTGGCTTGGCTGCCTTTGATTGGCCATGCTTGGAATGCCTGCCAATGTCCTGTTTGCAAGGGAGGCTGGAAAACTGTACTATTTTCAATTTTACAGTGAAATAAAGAGGCATAGTTTTCTAAGAGATGCAAAGATATAAATTCCCCCAAATCAGCCAAAATGGTAGGGAGCTACTGAATACTGGCAAATACCATATACTAGTCTAAGGGGTTACTTTTTAAAGAGGGGTGAGCAAACTTTGTACTTACTCATCCTTAGTAGAGCTATCATGCCTCTACACTAATCCCCTTCATTCTAAATTCACATAACCCTACATTATTTAAACAACTATTTCTAGTTCACTGCCAGAGACTGGCCTTGAGCCCATAATTTCTAGAACCCATGGCTTGAAAATCAAGATAAGACGTGCCTATCCCCAGTTCTTTGGCGTCCATCTCCCTCCCAGTCTAGCATCAAATAAAGCTGACAGATTCTGCAAAGACTTGTGCAAGTCCCTTCAGGACCCTGGGCTATAACTCATGTGGGATAAGGACTTGAATTAATTACGATCATTGAGGCGTGTCTTCTGCCTTTCTACTGTACCCTATCTTCAGTTTCGATCTTTCCAGATTAAAGGCCTTCCCCTTGATGAATTGGGCAACTTGGTGTTCTCTACAATAACTGTCAACATTATACCATCCAGCCATCTACTGAGGACTCTCCAGCCTTCCCCACTGTTTATCTCCAAACGGCACAATAAAACTATCATTTTGGGGCACTAGAGAGATGACTCAGTCAGCGAAGTGATTGCTATCCAAGCGTGAGCACCTGAACTTGATCCTCAGAGCTCAAGGGAGTCGAGGAAGCTGACCACAGTAGTGGACACACTTCTAATCCCAGAACTGGGGACACAGAGGCAAATAGACTCCTGGGGCTCACTGCCCAGCAAGCCTTGCATGCTTAGAGAGTCCCAGGCCAATGAGAGATCCTGTCTCCAAAAAAAAAAAAAAGTAGACAGTTCCTGATGAACAAAACCTCTGGCCTCCGCATTCATATGCGCCAGCACATATTGTACACACACATATACAAACAAACACACACATGCACACATACACGCACACATGCACACATTTTTATTTTCACTGGGTTTTCAGAAGCAGCCTCCCCTCGTGAGTTTGGTCTCTCTCACACAGTTCTTCCTTAACATGGATCAAACCCTCACGTATTTAAGTGAATACGCTTCCTTTGTTTTAACATGTGCTCATCATAGATACTGTCATGTTTCACTGACATCAAGATTAAACACGGTAAGGAACCCAGATGTGGGGGCCAAAGTCACAGGACCTTGAGTCTTACCTACATCTCTCGCCAGCAGCATGAGTTTCATCTTTAGAATTGGGATAACCCTGCTCTCACAGAGCTGTAAAACTGGATTGTTTTGTAGCAGTACCTTTGTGGGAATGTTTTTATTAAATTTCTTTTATGCATTTTTTTTCCTTTGTAGAACATAGAGCTTTGTCTGTTTGAACTCTGGCTTTCTCATTCTTTAAAAACAGACAGATAGACACCAAATTTGGAAGGTGTTCTTTTTTTTTTTTTTCTAATGTAGTCCAACAAACATACAATACAATATAGGCTCTGCAGCCTGAGTAATACTGTCTTTGGAGGTCTAAGATGAATTGCGAAACAGCTATAACTGTCTCCTCTTGAGTGCAGTTGTTCCCGTCAGGATGTGGTGGACCTGAGAAGATGGTGTGGATGGAATCCTGTCAGGTGATCTATTTAATTTTAAAACGTAGTACGAGGTCCATGAGACCATGTGAGGCAGGGTGATCTATCAGTGGGTCAGCAAGCAACCAGACCACGGCTGTCAATGTCTTTCTGGTACACTGGCATAGTCTCTTCGTATCATGTCCAGGAACCATCCTGTGGGATTCCTAGACGGTCCTCCCACTGGAAGTGCTCATCACCCAATTCTTTTAAGAGAATGAATAGAGAAAAGGGGTGAAGGAAAGAAAAATTCACCTGCCTACTTGATTCCCATGGGCTCCTCTTGTGCTTAGACTGGGGTTCACACCAGGGGCTCCCTGATCCTCAGGCCTTAGGTCTCCGGCTGGCTTTGCACCAGCCCCCCCCCCCCCCAGGCCTCTAGCTTGCAGACAGCCCTCCAAGCCTCTACAATCACATGGGTCGATTCTCATACTCGGAGGCATTTTGGAACCTGCTCACTTGGAAACTGTGTGGATCTCTTTTTAATGCCAGCGCATCATTCTTGTGGGGCTGGATTACCTGTCATCCATAAATGCCAGCTCCCAGTCACTCAACAGTTCTCTCTGAGCATCGTGGATGAAGATCACAAATAAAAGCCTTACAAAAATGAGTACTATATGGGAATGATGATTCTTTTTTCTAGTTATGTCAAATTATCATTTGGGACAGTATAAACAACATGCAGAAAAGCTGATCTTCCAGTCATGTCTAGAACCATTTCTGCCATAACCATTACAATTCTAGAACCATTTCTGCCATAACCATTACAATTCTAGAATGTGATTTCTTTCACTGTTAACCATATTATCATCTTTTGATTGAGAGGCACAGGTGAGGGGATCATGATAACCACAAAGAGGGGCTCCATTCATACAAGAATGTCAACCTCTTGTGCCCATGGATCAACCAAGGACAGTGTATAATGTGTCTATCAAAGATAAGAATACCCATGGAAAGGGCCCACTGGCCAATTCAACAGCCCTAGGAATAGCCCTAGCCATCACTGAAAGATACTGAGGATATCTGATGCTTAAGTGAGGAACCAGTAGTGAAGTGGCTACTCAGTGCCAGTAACAAGGCCTGCACAAAGGAAGGGCCAGAAAAGTAAAGTCAATGGGGCTCTTGGGTCATCAGAGTCAAGCAGAAAAGTGTTATGTGTTTGGACAGACCAAGCCACAGGAAGAATGAGTGAGAGACACATCACTGTCTCCAGAAGGCACGTCTAAGAAACATCAAGTAGTGTCCTATCGCTTAAAAAAAATTGCCCATATTTATGGAAAGCCAGAATAAGAGGCTGATTTCATTGGTTGCACATGCAAGCTAGAGAATTTGACCTTTATAAGATATCTGATCTAGTGAGATAACTTCATGTCTGGATTTGGGGTTTGATTTAGTCACTTGTAGGGACTGGAGAGATCATTCAGCAGGTAAGAGTGTGTGTTAGGGTATAATTCTGTAGAAGATCTGGGTTCAATTCCCACAACCCACACTGGGGGGTCAATAACTCCCTATAGTCCCAGCTTAGGGGTACCCAACATATCTGGCCTCTGCAGGCACCTGTACACACACACACATAGAGAGATAGAGAGAGAGAGAGAGAGAGAGAGAGAGAGAGAGAGAGAGAGAGAGGGAGAGAGAGAGAGAATGTTTTAAAGTAATTATAGCAACAGAGAGAAATTCAAAGTGGAAGAGGAAATCAGTAGATGAGAAACACGTAAGTGGAGGCTATTGTTAATTATCCAGTAGAAGATAAGGAAAACTGGACATGGAGTTACTGGTAAGAACATGATAGGCACTAGGCATGTTTTAGGGGTCAAACAGGCTATTGTGGTTGAAATAGGTAGGGGTGAGAGTCAGGGAGGAGCCTAACATAATTCCCAGCTTACCCATGGTGACAGGGTAGATAATACTGTCATTCCTGAATCCAGGAACAGAGACGGAGCAGCAAGTTTGGCAGGAAAGAGGATCAGTTCAGGCTGGGACTTGCTAAGCTGAAGGAGCTGCCGAACTTAGGAGTTCCCGGAAGATAGGGAGTACTTTAAAAGTCAAGAGTAAACCTGGCCATAGACAGGGCTAGGTAGCCCACTGAGCAGATTCTGGAAGGAGAAGGAAACTCAAAGGAAAATTTGGGAAACTGAAACTTAGTGATAAGTTACAGAATAAAAACCAAGAGATACACAGGGATGAAGTCTATGTTCTACATAGTGAAAACCACACCCACCCAGTTCCTTGGCCAAGTTTTCGTAGTCAACTATTCACACACACCCAGACTCCCTCTTTTCTTCTCCAACGATGACTAAAAGGCCAGCATTCATTCTCACTGAATTTGAAAACTATCAAATTTCCCTCGAACCCCAACAAGGGAACCCTCTTGAGTGAACAAAATGAACACAGCCTTTGGGTCTACAGAAAGCTGACTTCAAGAACAGGCCATTCACATTCAGTAGAACATCGCCCAGGCACTTGTTAATTAATAGGGAAAAATCTAGGGGCTCAGATTTATTTTTTGAGCCCCTAAGACCCAAAGTAGAAGGGTCTTAGATTTATTTTTTCAGAGCAACTGAGACCAACCCACTGGGAAAATTTTGTACAAGGTCAAGGGGTAAACCAGTTGGCCACATTGGAGTGACTTATATTTTTGGATTTAATTATAATATGTTAAGTTGCAGAACATTTTTATAATTTTCTTACCATTGCAACTGGACACCTCAAGCCGAGTTTATTAAAATAATGAGGCTGCCACTGGTCTGGCTCATTCAGAAGTTCCTGGGATGAGACAGATCCTGGAAAAGTGTGAGATGTTAGAGAAAAGACTGATGCCATCACTGTTCGTTGGATTCGCAGGCTAGTTCTGCCATGTTCACCTTCCTCCCTGGGGCTACTAGGATCTGTGTTTGTTCTGATAAAATTCTTTAAGGTTGTTCAATGATTTTGATGATGGGATCCAGAAAGATTTTACACTTTTTACATGTATTTTCTTTTGTAGAAATTAGGTTGTTAGAATTCTCTTCTCTGAAAACAATTGGCCATGGGGAAGCATCATTGTTCTTTCCCTGACGTCCCTGCCACTGACATCCCTCCATGACATTCCTGCCCAACATCCATGCCAATGTTACCCCTGCCCCTGACATCCATGCCCCCTGATGTCCCTGCCCCTGATGTCCCTGCCTCTGAAGTCCCTGTTTCTGCCTCTGATCTTGCCTTGCTTGCAGGCCTTTCCCCTTCATAATGCCAGAGAAATATCTGTGTGATGCTCATGTCTAACAACTTTACTCTCTGCTCGAGAGTGCTCAAGGCTCTGTTGCCTAACAGGAAAGTTGAGAAGAGCATGGCAGAGAGAGGGGTATAGTTTGTGGTAAAGTCTTTCCCTGGCATGCATAAAGCCCAGGGTCCAGTCCCAAGCACCAGAACTGGAAGGAGAAGGAGGAGGTCCACATGCAAACCTAGCCAGCTTCAGCCCTTCCACCTCTGTTGCCAAAGAAAAGATCAGAAAATTAGAGGTTGAATCTGGGACTGGCCTCCACCTGGCACTCTGTTCTCACAATTATAAGCTTAGACATGCAGCTTCATCAGAGCTGCCAGGTCAAAGTGTCCTGTGAAACCACAAGCCCAGACACTCAGGGCTGCCCCAGCTTTCATTACACAAGGAAGTAATAGAAAGGTCCCAGCTGACAGCAGACAGCCTTCTCCTCCCTCTTCTTTACCCTGCGCGGCTTCTAGCACAATGATGATTACCTCTCAGACAGGCCAGATGACAGGGAATGGGTGAGAAGAAACTTAACAACCACGTCAGTCAGAGAAGCTCCCTGCCACTTAGTGGTCCCGAGCGTCCCTTAGCTATCTTTCCTAACATACTGTAGGGACATGAAGATGTGGTATAGGTTTTATTTTTCAGGTGTGCAAGGGAGACTCCTAGGAGGAAGTGCTGCCCTTGAGAGCCTAGGGGCATAGCCTAAGGCAGTGATTCCCAATCTGTAGGTTGCAACCCCTTTGGGGGTCTCATGTCAGATATGTTATGATTCATAACAGTAGCAAAATTACAGTTATAAAGTAGTAACGAAATAATTTTATGGTTGGCGGTGGGGAGTCACACAATGTCAAGAACTGGATTAAAGGGTCACAGCATTAGGAAGAGCGAGAACCACTGTGATAAGAGATGTGTGTCTTGTAGACAAGGTACTGGAGAAAGGCAAACCGCTCCAATAAACAACAGGATGCTCTCAGGCTCGCACTGTTCCTGGAATTCAATAAATCTGGCCTCAAAGAACAACTCTAAAGGGTGGGAAATACACGCTTCCTTTCCAGATCCTGAACCAGGGTCGGGGCGAGTGTATCCACACGGTAAGTGTCAGAGGATTTACACATCCGTCTCCACTTCCACTCATCCTTTCTCCTATTGCCTCAGGCAGCCATCCCTAGAACCCTAGGAAGGTTGGTGAGAATATCACTGTTAGATGAAGACAGCAAGGCTCAGAGGTGTGACCAAAGTAACTGGAGACATGTGTTTGGGGCAGTTAAGGCTGAAGTGGTCAGCATTTGTGTGTGTGTGTGTGTGTGTGTGTGTGTGTGTGTGTGTGAGAGAGAGAGAGAGAGAGAGCCTACTCCCCCAGCCTCCCCAGCTTTACCTCCTACAAGCTCATCGGGCTCTTTTAATGAAAAATAAACGTCCCCATGTCCATGCCCTGCTCACCAGGCCAGATCAGGTAATTATACGATGTTTATGTGGGGCACGCTCCACTCTGAGCAAGGAGAATGGCAATGAGAAATGATGGCAGAGAGGAGACACAGCTGGCCCAGCTCGGTCTTCTCATGCCCTCTCTGGCCCTTCTCTGAGCTCCTTCCTCTCACAGACAAACTTATTCATTCCAGACCAGCCTCATCCTACCTGGGGAAGGTGAAATGCCTCAGTATGCACCAGATATGCAAACCTGAGAATTTCACAGGCTTCCCAGTCAAACACCAGACTGTGTAAAGTTGATTAAGGGCACAAGAATTAGAGTGACAGTGGCCATCACAGCTCACTTACTCTGTGAACTCAGACAGTGGCTCCATCTATCTCCTAGAGTATCTGCATCATCTTCTAGAAAATGGAGAACCTAGAAGCGGCTAGTTCACAGGGTTAAACAAAATGGCTCACATAAAGAGCGTACCAGGGCCAGTGAGGTGACAGCCTCAAAGGATGATGATTTAATTCGTCTGTGGCTTGCTGTTTATTGGAGTGTCACAAACATTAAAACAAGAAAAAGAAGAAGCAGATATCACAAGTGCACAGCTCCCTGTTTCTCACAAGAAGGACACACCTGCACAACCCTCACTCAAGACACAAAGCAGCCCCCCATGCCCATCTTACTCGTCCCTCCTATGCCTCTCTGGTTACTCTCTGTGGAGACTAATGCCGCCCACTCTTCCAACAGGATCAAGGCCTTTTGTCTGTGGTAAGGACGGCACTACTCATTTACTGAGCTCGCTCAACACATGCCAGGAAGCAGGATAAATCTTTTAGATGTCCTTTATTTTGTCATCACAGCACCCTCTGATTTAAGTGCCCTCGCACTGTTCCCATGTCATAGGTGAAGAAATGGAAGGTTCTACAGAGTCTGCCAAACTGCAGACAGACCCAACACAAGGTTAAAATGCAGATATCACTACACTTCTGCACACCATACACTAGCAACGTACTACTAGAAATGGAAATTGAAAATCTCATTGCAACTCCCTCTTTCTCTCTCTCTTTCTCTCTCTCTTTCTCTCTCTCTCTCCTTAAAAAAAAAAAACCTTTATTACACTTACTTACTTATTTGAGTGAAGGGATATATGCTGGCTGCAGCACACTGGTGGAGGTCAGAAGGCAGCTTGTAGGAGTTCATTTTCTCCTTCAACTATGTGGGTCCCAGAGGCCATTTGGTTTGGTAGGAGACACCTTTACCAGGGAGCCATCTTGCCAGTGCCACTATCCTTCTCACCTATGCCTGTTTTTTGTTGTTTTCAGAGTCGGGAATATAGACTCAGAGCCTCTCCCCTTGATATTCAAGCACTCCATCCATGGTAAGCTACCTCTCCTGCTACAAATCTCATTTCTTATGAATAAGATATTTTTAACAATGAAATGCTTAGATGAAATTTTAATAAAAATGTGATCAAAGGATGACAGAAAAAAATAATTTACCCTTAACTGACTTGTAGTTTCAATATAATCCCAATTTAAAAAAAAAATCCGGAAGTGTATTTAAAAGACAATCTAATTCTAAAATGTTTGTAAATATGTATAAACATACAGAAGACCTAGGATATCTATAGCAGATTGCCTTGGGAACTTACCTGAATTTTTGACTTAAGATAAAGTTATGGAGGCTGAGATGACATCACAATAATATGGGGTAGCTATATAAATCAATGGTACAGAGAAATAAGTCAAGAAAAAGGCTCACTCATATTTATGACCATCTGATTTTAGACAAATAGACCAAAGTAGCCAGATAAGCATGATGGCCTTTTCCATAAATGACAGTAGGATATTTGGATGACATAGGCAAAAAATAAATTAATAGGAAGGAGAATTTCAACTGTTGTCATAGTTCTAAAGAACTGTGAAAGATATCCTTCCAAAGACACATATGAATGCGCAGAACAAGTCCATAGAAACCCCAAACTGAAAACAATGCAAGTCCTCACCAACTACTGAAACACAAGCTTATGCAACAGATCAGTCGCACAGCAGCACCATCTTCCACAATAAAAAGAGAAATATATTTATATGTGTCACACTTATATTAATACAAAAAAAATGATCACAGGTCTAAGTTTAAAAGGTGACTCCATGGATCTGGAAGAACCAGATCTTTGCAATACTGAAGTGCATAAACATTCTTGCACAGTGCTCAAACATGATCCATTATATCTTAAAATTATATCTTAGATGTCCCTGGAACTAGAGATGTTTTCTCTTTGAAAAGGACCATTATCATTCAAAAACAAACAAACAAACAAACCCATAGGGCCTTAGACATGATTCAACAAGAAAAATCACTTGCCACATAAGCTTGCTGACCCAAGTTTAACCACAGTGGAAGGAGAGAACTGACTCCTCAGAAGTTATCCGCTGGTCGCCACACACACACACACAAATAAAACACTGTATTTTAAACAAGATACACTCTTGAAAAAACATCCACAACCCCGATGTCTGAAATAATATTTGTACCCATGATATTAAAGCGCTCTTACAACTCAATGGTAAGGAAACAGTTTGACATTTTTTAAAAGAGCAAAACATTTCTCAAGAGAAGATACAGAAATAGTCCGCAGGCACATGATAGATTATTCTTCACCAGGAATTCAAGCTAGAAACAAAGTAAAATAACATGGCATGCCAGCTAGGATGGCTAAAATTAAAAGGCATGTGTTGAAAGAGAGACAAGAGAACAATTTAAGCATTCATATCTCGCTGGTAGAGTATAAAATACTATAACCACTCTGGGAAATAGGCTGGTGGTTTCCTGTAAACGTAAGTATAATCTGTGGAACTCACATATAAAAATATAAATATGTATAGTAGATACATATATTACATATATATATATATATATAGAGAGAGAGAGAGAGAGAGAGAGAGAGAGAGAGAAATTTAATACAGGAAATCTCAATTCTAGATACTTATCAGGGAAAAAAATGAAAGATGCCCTTCCAGAGGGTTATGTGAATGTTCACAGCAACCTTATAGGGCACTAAAACTAAAAACAACTGAAATCTTTACCAACTGGTCAACAGAGACAGCTCTGGCACAATCCATTGCCCACAAGAAAAAAAAAAGAAAAGCAAAGAGGAGAGATTTCATCTAGAGTGAAAGCAGAGCAGTAACTCCTTGAGACCAGAAATAAGAACTATAAATGGCCTGTGTTATAAAGACAGGCCAGCAGCTTGCAGAGGTGAAATGTTTCAATGACGATAGTGGTAGCTAATTGGTTGATGGGTATAGCTATCAGATTGGTCTGCTAACATGAGTACAGTTAGGTATAACACTTCAACTTTAATTGTTAATGAAGTGACACAAGAAAACAATAAAAGCTATTGGTTTTACTGCTATCACTTAAGATCCAGTAACTGTGCTGAGCCCTGTGTCTGTATCACCTCATCTAATCCTCTCAGCAGCCCACTGATAGATGTCCACTAACATCTGGATTTCAAAGAGGAGAAAGCAGGCTCCTGGGAGGATGCGGGATAATGTGGCCAAAGCTTCACTGCTGATAAGCAATCCTGGATTCAAACTCGGGTAACCTCCACCTGATGAGCATCTGTCCCCAGGGCACAGAGCAAGCCCTCTGCACACTCTGGCAATTCTCACTTAATAAATAGCTAGTGTTGATAAGCTTCTCGCGCTGCTATTTGCAGAGGTGGTACTTAAATCTCACTTGGAAGTGTCAAGGTATCCGGCGTGCGAGGTGCCTCTAACTTGAAAGATGGCAAAGCCTGGGCTTCAGGAAGTGCCGAGATCCCTACTGGATAAGGAAGATTTCAACACAGTCCCAGACCATCAAAGAGCTAGACAGGGACACTGAGGCAGAAGTTTGGTTGAGGAAAGCAGCCACACATTGGAGGGAAGTGCGCACACAGACTGTCACACAAACTGTATGAACACTGCAGAGCACACACCTAGCTTGGACCCCCGAGGTGCTGTAGAAAGCCCCCTCCATCCAGAATGGAGCGAAGGTTTCCATATACTTTCCACACCATTCATCATGGATCTACGATTGGGTAGAGCCGGTTGGAGAAGTGAAGTCTAGAGAGCCTGGCTAGATTACAGCTGTCCCTATCCCTGTCGATCATCCACCCTGTTAGGATGGAAAGTTTGTACACGGATGCCTCAAACCTCCAATTCTCTGCTTCTGATCCATAGGAGTGGTTTTCTTGGGAAATATCCCTCCTCTGACTCGGCAGTTCCACAGCGTGAGCTCACACCCTGTAATCATGACTTTGGTCCTGAGACAATTATTTACCATGTTCTGCAGAAGATGGGTGGCCCACGCTCACTGGGTGAGGAGCTCTGCCTTAATCCTTGTCCTCACCTGTTGGTTCTCCCTGTCTGGCTGTCCTCCTGGCTCTGTCAAGTGCAACTACACCAGCCGGAGAGAGTAAGGCAGAGTGGAGGGTGGGGCCAAGGACTGGGTCTGGAAATTAAATAGAAAAGAGGGGCTGGAGAGATGCCTCAGCCACTATGAATTCCTGCTATTTTTTGCAGAGGACACAAGTTGGTCCCCAGCACCCATAAGGAGTACTGCAAACTCCAAAAATCTGGCACTCTCTTTTAGTCTAGTCTTTGTCACTCAGTGCACATAACCATTCATAGACACATACATACGAAAACATAATTTTAAATTAAAATAAATCATAAAAAAACAAGAACTGGAAGAAAGGCAGAGAGTGATGGAATCAAAGAGGCAAACCCCAAGTCTCAGACATGGGAGGCACTTCTCAACAGATACCATTTAAAGGAACCACAGACAAAGCACTTCAACCCAGAGACACAAGTCCTACTGGCGAGCTTTTTAGTCCAGTGAAAGGAATATTTAAAAATCCATCACTTCAGTTGTCCCCAAGCTAAGCTCTACCTTGTGTATGCCTGCAGTCAACAAACAATACCTTGTCTCTGCTCAGACTCCATGTTAGGTCCACGAAAAAGTGATATCACGTCCTTCTCAAAAGGTCATTAGGAAATTACCATCCAATGGCTGGGTTTTGTTTTTTTTGTTTTGTTTTGTTTTGTTTTTTATTTTGAGAATTGGGATGGGGATAAAGTATGGTAGCTGGACAAGAAACTAAAAAACAAACAAACAAACAAAAAAAAAAACCTACAGAGGCTGGCTAAGGGCACATTAGGTGGCTGAAGTACTGAAGCCAGTGAGTGCCACAGACAGACTCTGAACAGCTAATGTCAGAGGCATGCTTTAGATGAGGCATCCAGCAGCCAGGATGAGGATCGGCCTAGACACAGAGCAGGGTGAGATGAGGAGGTAATGATGAAGGCTGCATGTTAGAATCCTTTACTAGAAAGCAATCAGTTTTGTGTGTGTGTGTGTGTAGCTCCCTATCACCTTTTTAGTGGTCTTTATGGTATAATGAGATCTAGTCTCTGTTGCGGACATGAAAGGTCAAATGCTCCCTAGGCCCCCACACCAATGTGCTGAAAGTGCCTGTCGTGAAGAACTACCTGTCTTGCCTCTCAGTTGGTGTTGGTGGGCAGGAGGTTACCAAGACCTCCAGCTACCAGAGAGCATGGCTTCTGGGTCAAATTGCCAACGCAGTGCTGCCGTGATGGAACTGGTCTCGGCGGTGCTCTGCAGTAGCTGGTTTCTGGCATCGGTATTTGGGGACAGCTTCGCAGCAGCTGCTGCAGCTTCACCAAGAAATCAGATACACAGGTGGTTCAGAGTGTTCTTAGAAGCCTGGCCTCAGGCCAGTTTCTCCATCTCATCCATTAACTCTGGGGCATATGCAGTATATTTTGCTAAGTGTCTTTTTTTTTCCCTAGGTAAATACTGGATCATTTGGAACTGAGGAACTGGGTAGTGCAATTCTTAGACATTTAGGGGTTATGATGAGAAAATTTGACAACCCAGTGGTCTGAAAACCAGTACAATGGCCAACGTGCCGCAGACACTCAGCAAATGCTGAAGATACTTGACAAAAGGGGAAAGAAGGAGGGAGCGAGAGAGGGAGAAAGGGAGGGCAGGAAAGAAGGTGGGAATGTAATATGAGATGAAGGACTACAGGATGATACACCTTGGTGGATGGTGAAGCTAGGGCTGAGTCATGGAAGACAGAAAATGATGAGTCAGGGTGGAGAACATAGAAATGGAATTTCCTCTGGCACATCCAAAAAAGGAGCCTCAGTAGTTAGATACTTAGAGCCAAAGACTGTGAGAAAAAGCAAGGTTCCAGATGATGGCCTAACAGTGAGAATGCTTTGCCGTCAGCTGGACCAGGATGACACCAAGGTGCCAGACTGGACGGAGAGAAGCCCACAGGGCCTCGTTTCCACACAGAGGACTCTGGGAAACTGAAAAAAAGGCTGGGAATGAGAGAGGTGGCCTTTCCCAAAGAGCATATCAACTGGCTTTCCAGTGACAATCGATCAGCCCTGACAACATGCAGACAGGAAGTAGTGTACAGAATGAGCAGGTTACATTTAGGAATAGAGATCCATAGAGTGTGAGTGTGAATGTGCGTGTGTGGTGTGTGTGTGCGTGTGTGTGTATGTAACAACAATTAGTTTTTTTTTTAAAAAAAAAAAAAAGAGGACATGAATTTAATGGAAAGTGGGAAGAGATATATGGGAGGGTTTGGAGGAGAAGAGGAGAAATGTTGTAATTGAATTATAATCTCAAAATTTTTAGAAAGGGGAAAAAATCATTCTTTGGAAGCAGAAGACGCTCCATAGGAAAAATAATAGGTAACAAAGCTGGAATTTTGGAAAACGCCAGCTCAGTGCATAAATTGCTATCCTCCAAGCCTGATGACCTGAGTTCCAGTCCACAATCCATATGGTAGGAGACATGTTGTCACAGACCTCCATCCACATACCACAAGTGCCACCACACACACACCAAAAGATGGCCAGACTATGACTAGATAGATAGACACATAGATACATGGATGTAAAAAAAAAAAAATTAAGGTGTCTTGAGAGAGCCAGGCATGATAGCAAACACCTAAAATCCCCTCACTCTGGAGATGGTGGAAGGAGAACCCAGAAACAAAGGCCAGCTTTGGCTGTGTAGGAAAAGCCTATTCAAAAATTAAAAATAAACACATAAAATGACTTGGTGAAGAATAGCTGATAAAAAAAAAAAAAGATACTGAGGTGAAAACTCAGAACTTCAAAGACAAAGATCTACTCTGAAGACTGAGCTTTGTGAACGAAAACACAAGAGGACCAAGAGTTCATTTTGTTCCCACAATGTTTGGCCCAACTTCGTCACTCTGCACATCACAGAATCCTGGGCTGTGGTGATGTGGACATGGCACCAAGCATGGCAACTTTTTAAAAAGTTGCTCAGTTCATTTGATGAAGACACTGAGGCTCACTTGTCTACTTCCCACACTGAAGGCAGCCCTGACAGTTGTTCAGCACATGTTTAGGAAGCTTTTCAGAGACTTTTAGGTTGGAGGGAGGAGACCTCAGAAAGAGTAACCAGTAGTGGTCAGAACAGGAAACTGAGGCATAGAGATGTTACTTGCTTGATGTCACACAGCTAGTGACTTATTCTAATCCCAGCCCGCCTTGGGGAGCCAATAATGATGATTAATGATGATGACGATGACAGTAATAACAATGACAATAATTACTGCTACATTTATGGGGCACCAATCATGTGCCAAAATGGGGCTGTTTCATGCATTCTCTCACTTAATCTATATAATGACACAATGAGGTGAGGTTATCAGAAATCTCTCTTAGATCAGGCATGTAAAAGGGGCTTGAATCTAGAGTAGAAAGAGTAAGACACAGGGTGGACTCAGGGGAACAAGATATTCAACATGGCAAATTCTGGGTCCTCCTCCAGAGGCGGACCCAGAGAACAGACAGCCCAGCCCAGTCAGGAAAGGTGTTTGGCCAGACAAACCACAGAAGCAACTGGGGTGCTACTGTCTCCTGTCTTGGGTGAGCTTGTAGCAGCTTGTGCTGTTCTCTGGGATGAGAGGATCAAGAACTAGCCTTTCTGTTCCTGGCAGGATGCCCTACAGTGTGCCAAGAGGCTTGGCCTGCCCAGATACTCATCAAAGAGAGCGAGCCGGGCACAGATGTATGGGTTGGAGCGGCGAGGAAGAAAATGTCACCAAAGAGCCGAGTCTGGAGGACACTATAAAGCCAGAGTGGCCTCTGTCTTGGGCTTAGTCGTTCTTCCAGAACTTGAACAGATTTTTGCTTTTCCTCCTAAATCACATTGAAGCAGCATCTCTGCAACCTCCCAGCTGGGAGCATCTTTGGGTGCTTCCAGAGATGCGTAAGGCGTTCTTTAGAAAAAGAACAAGTACATATTGAGCATCTGTGTGGCAATAATGCACACTGAGCCCCAATTGTTTTTAGCTCACTACAGACCTATGAAATAAGGCTCTATCTTCTCCATGGGACACATGAGGAAACCACGGACCAATGAAGTGAAGTGGTCACTCCACATTGCATAATTAAAATGGGACAGAAATAGGTTTTTACTGGCATCTCAAGCATAATGAAATTGGAATCTCACTATGGTACTTATTTACACTAATTAGTAAAAGAAAGAGTTGTGTGTTTGTGTATGTGTGTTCATGTGTATGTACATGTGTGTGCATGTGTATATGGGTATGTGTGTGCACGTGTGTGTAGAAAGGCAGCCTAATTTGGTAGAGACATGTCAGTCTTGGACTTGAGGCTTAAGTTTGCCACATGAGAGCTGTGTGGCTCTGAGGAGGGAATTTCACATCCCTGAGCCTCTGATTCTTGGTTGTTTTCTTCTAACCATTCAACTACAGAAAGAGGAACATACAATATGGACGCAGCAGCAATATTAAATAAAAGTATGTCTCTGTGTGTAGGAATGTGAGAACCCCAGGGCATTTGCACATGAACATGTTTAGTAGAACTCATTGTTGTTTCCTCCTTGAGAGGCCCAGATTGGCACTGTGGTCCAGGTAAGGCATCCAGGACTCACCCATCTGCCACCATCCTAAGAAACCCTACTTGTTGCAATATGAAGCCATCTCCCAGCTATGGAGCCATCCATCATGACATGCATGAAGTCACATGGCTACATCCAAGCTTGAGTGCATTCTCAACCCCTCATCCTGACCAATGGCCTACAATAGGTCTAAAATGACCCCCTTGGACAGTCCTCTGAGGAATGTAAATGTGTGAAGGAGCCAGATGCAGCTCCCAAGAAAAGAAAAGCTCCAACAGTGTGGGGAATCAAGGGAAAGGCTTACACGGAAGGAGAGCTACAATAGTACATGCCAAAAACATAGACAGTTTTTGAAAGTCCCTTTCATGGCTCCACTTTATGGACTATGGAACTGAGATTTATAAAGGTTAAATATGCAAGCTCAGACAGCACATGTGCAGTGAAAAGAAGCTACAGTCTACAGAAAAACCTACTTATTTCATTGTGTCCAAGAAGGCTGGCAAGGTCACAGATGGGACCTGTGACCAAACCTGCCTTGCCCTGCCTTAGCCAGGGCAGCTCTGCCTGAGGGAAGTGCCCCAGCCTGAAATAGTGCCAAGGAGAATACTTCCTGGGGGACGAGCTTAGCCCAGCTCAAGGAGCCATGGCTGCCCTGTATGTTCAGTTTCTTTGTCTGGAAACTAGCTGGCTGCATTTCTAGACTGGAAGAGAGTGGAAGCATGCCAGGCACTGGATGGGAGATGAAGGTCCACTGAACAGTGAGCAGCAGAACCGGAGAGAAAGCCGTGGCCAGCCCTGAAGATCTAGTGATGTTGTCTGTGTTAGTTTCTCAAAGTGCAGACACTTAAGATCTCGAATCCAGAAACAAAAATCTCATGGCCAGCTTCACTAGGCCAACAACGTGGTGTTGGCTGAACCATACCCCTCCACGGATCCTACAAGAAGCCCAATTCTCTACCTCCTTGCACTTAGAGGCAGGTGGTGCTATCCCCTGCCCTTTGGGGCATCACTGATTTCTGCCTGCATGCCACATGGCTTCTCCCCTTCTGCCTGTTCTCTTCCTGTGTGGTAACATCTCCCTCCACAATGACATGTGATGATATTTAGTGCTGACCAGATAATCCAGAATAGTCTCCCATCTCAAAATTTTTAGCCATAACTACAAAGACTTTTTTTTTTTTTTTTCAAAAGAGAAACCCAAGTAATAGTTGCAGGTTTGGGGAATTAGGACCAGATATCTCTGGAGGTTTTATTTCAGCCAATCACATTATCTAAATTAGCATATACTTTACCTGAGAAGTAATGGGAAGCTGGTGGAAGGTTCCAAGCTGCTGAATGCCATAGCAAGATTTATTTTCCTAAACAAATATGGGCTATCTCTCCTGTCCTATGGTGAGCCTCCTCTGGGCTCCAGATGTCTAAAAGGTCCCAGAGACATAAAATCTGGGGCCACATTTGGGTCCCTTGCTCCTAATACTCAGTTTTTCATTTCTGTGTGATATCCTACCTGCCTACTCAAACATGGAATTAAACCCTGCCTGGATCAGCAGCCCACATACAAGAAAAACTGATCAGGGAACATGGGTATATGTTAACAACTGACAGTGTGCCACACCAGGGGTGTGGAGGTTGTTGAGCTCAAACAAAGCAAACAGTTTTCAACCATACATTAAATACGCTGTTTTAACACTTCCTCTAGCCGCCTTGGCCAGCTCGTCACATCACGTGTTGATGGCACCTTTGTCTCAGGTTTGACTCTCCCATTCTGCTCTCCTCTTCTTTCACCTCCACTTCCTTTACCGTGCTCCACCCCAACCCCACACTCTGCTAAGGATGACCAGTCAACATGTATGGTGCTTTTATCCAAATGAACTATTATTTTCCTAAGTATGGGTAACACCCTCCCCAAGAGGAACCCTAAAACCAGCAGTTAAAATAAGAATTGTTTTCTGCCATTGCATTTGTGCGTGAAAGCTTGTCACAGTTAAATACATTGAGAGGGACATCACCATTTGTAAATACACCCATGCCCCACGGGTCATAGCTCAGTTCTAACTTGAAAGGAGCATGTTCGAATGTCATCACCACCAACCAACCAACCTGTCTGGTTTGAGCTGTGAGGTAATTAGCATTCGCCAGGACAGCCATGCCCAGTGTTCTACCATGGATCCCAACAGACCGCGCCACAGCAAGAAGCCCTGTTTTAGAGTAATTACCAATCCCTGCACACCAGTTGCTCTAATGTGATGTCAGCCCCTCCGCACTGTTTATTTTAATTAAAACAGAAATTGCAGGTCTTAGGTGCTTGTAATTACAGCCCATGAACTAAATTGACTGAGGCCCCTAATTAACCTGAAACACGTCTACCTGACTGGAGGTGTAAGTTTGGACTTGACTGATGTAGAGAACTGTGTGGGCACTGAAAAGGGAACCAGGGAAGAGCAGTTAGAGACCAAGATGGGGGTTCTTCCTCGGAAAGAGCCACACCGCAGCCTGTATACTCAGACTCCATGGTGAGTTCAAGATCATCTCCAAATGTATCTTAACACATACAAAATTATGCTAATCATACCTGGATGTGAATTAACGTAAAAATCTATAGCCTAAAAACAAATGTAATAAAATACAAGATATAAAACCACAATGGTCACCTCAAAAGATATAGGAAAAAAAAAAACTTCACAGAATTCAACTACCTTCATGTTTAAAAAAAAAGAAAAAGAAAGAAGAATGTGCCTCAATATAACATCTCAAAGCTAATGTAACACTCAACAGGGAGAACTAGTACCCACTCCAAGACCAACACCACAAGGATGGCTCCCATTTCCTCTCAACGCACTGGAGGTCCTAGGCAAGGAAGTAAAAAACGAAGGTTTTCATCTGAGAAAGAAGCAAAACTATCTCTGTTGTTACATGGCATGAAACACAGAAAGCAGCCGGGAATCCACTACAAATAAAGTATGACTTAGAACAAATCAGTTAACAAGGCAGTGGGATACAAGATCAATACACAAAAGCCCACTTCTGCACACTTCTACGGAAGAATCCAAAACATGAAGGCAATTGTAACTCTTTAGGAATAAATCAAACAGAAGAAGTACAACAAGACTTACACTCTGGAAAACTATGTTAAAAGAAGTGAAAGAAGACATTGAAGGAAATGTTTGCACATGGGGAAACAATATTGTTGAGACGGCAATACAATTTACAAATTCAACACAATCTCTATCAGAACTGCTTTTAAAACTCACGCGTAACCGCAAAGGTCCAAGAATAAATCAAAGCGGACCTTAGGAGGAGTTAGATTCGTACTTCTGGATGGAGATACCAGCTACAAAATAAGAGTGATCGAGACGGTGTGTATTAGAAGAATAGACATTGTACCAGCCAGATGGAGCTGAGCGTGGAAAATTAAACCCATGTACCTGTGGCCAACCAATGTGTGGCAAGAGAGGCAAGGCTGTTCATTGTGATCAAAATCGTCTTCTGAACAAAATGCTAGAATCACTGTATAGCCACATGGGAAAGAATATAGGGAGACCCTTAATTAAAACAAGGTCTAATGCTTGCATAGAAGGATTAAAACTACAAAAATGAAAAACTATAGATAAGTCTTCATTGCCTGATACCTGCTAATGGCATCTTATAATTTCAGAATTCACATTTTAAAACCCAATGACAAAAGAAAAGTATAGATAAATTTACCTCATCAAAATTAGAAACTTGTATGCTTAAAAAGACACTATCAAGAAAGTGTAAAACCAGGCAATGGTGGTGCATGCCTATAATCCCAGCCCTCAGAGAAAGCAGAGGCAAGCGGATGTCTGTGAGTTCGAGGCCACCTGGTCTACAAAGTGAGTCAGGACAGCCAAGACTACAGAGAGAAAACCTGTCTCTTAAAAAAGGGAGGGAGGGGGAGGCCAAAAACAATCAGAAAACAGGAAAAAGTATCTTCGGATGATGTCTCTGATAAGGGACTTATACTAGAACTTGTAAATGTGTCTTATAGCCTGACAACAAATAGACTATAACATGATTAAAATCAGCAGAGGGTCAGAATAAGCCTTTCTCCAAGAGAGATAGACAAGTGGCCAATAAACACATGAAGAGATCCGTAACAGCATTAGTCATCAGAAAAAATGCAAACCCAAACCACAGAGATGCCTCTTCCCATCACAAGGATAGTCTAGCTATCAACAAGTCAGGAGGCAGCAAAGGGTCTGTGCTGGAGCGTCAGGGAAAGTGGAACACTGCACCGTGCAGGTGGGGATGTGAAGTGATACAGTCATCATGGGACATGGCCTGAAAGCTCCTCAAAACATTTAATGCAGAGATACTGTGAGACACAGCCGATCCTAGGCATATCAGCAGCAGACATCAATACACTCATTCCACTGGTGTGTGCATGTGTGTGTGTTGATTCCTTGTATATGGAAGCTAGAGGTCAACATCAGCTGTCTTCCTCTGTTGCTCAATTAAAAATCATCAGAGGTTCAAAAATAAGCCTTTCACCAAAAGAGATATATCCTCTATTGCTTTCCAAATCTTTTGAGAAGGGTCTCCCACAGAACCTAGACATCACTGTTTCATCTAGATGGACTGGCCAGCGAGGCCCATGTCTGCCTGTCTCCATCTCCCCAGCACTAGCATGTCAGGCATGCACCACCACATCTGGTTTCTAAGCCAATGTTGGAGATCTGAACTCAGGTCCTACTCTCGGGCAGCAAGCACTTTACTCACTGAGCCATCCCCCAATCCCCCCAAAAACTGGAATTTAACAAAACTATCACAGCAAAGATTTGGTTGGCAGGGTTTTTTTTTTTAATCTTTTTTAAACATAAAACAAAGTAATACCTTTTGTTTATGGTATAAATATTTCAATAATGACGAATGACATTTATGAACTTACTGCCCTCGTATTTCAACAGGCTGTATATATGAGTCCCTAAGCCATTTCTCTTTGCTTTATTTTTATCACTGATTTAAAAAATCATTGTGTCTATTAGGATAGCAACCCTTCTGTCGTATTTATTATAATTCTTCCAGCTCTGACATTTTTCAGTGCCGGGTATATTATTCTTATCCTTTAGGCTTTTTTTTTTTTTCTACTGTTCTTAGAATGTCTCCCATCATCTGAAATCAGTTAAATATTTATCATACATTATTCTGGGTTTTTAATACAGGCAATCTTAACTTTTCATCATGTTGTGTTAAGTAAAATTTCTATGTATCATAACTCCATAAGGCAAGAAGTGCTTGTATGTTTAAAAATTAACTCTTTAATGCATTTATAATTTAATCTGGGAGATGATGTGAGATAGAATTCTAAATTTATTTCATTCCAACATCCACTGGAAAAAAATCCATCTACTTCCAAATAGTTAAGGTTTTTTTTTTTTTCCTGTTCTGTTACTCTCATGGGTGTTTTACCATAAAATTCAAGAATCTTCCATTCCATTAATCACTGCATAATGTCCTCTTGTCTTCACTATTACACATGTAAATACATTATAACAATATTCTTCAATTATAGCAATATTCTACCGCTTGCCCCGAGTAATAAAATTCAGAACCACCTTGAACACAGAAATTCCGGACTGTTGAATATATAGATTGATAAACTGATATATTTTCAAAATACAATCTTTAAAAAAAAATAAAATATATATGTATATATGTGGGTGTATATAATCAGAATTGATTTTAATCTCTTTCCGATCCTTTATAATAAAACAATCCCAGGTCTCTAAAAAGTTGAAAGGCTTTCAGAACAAGAACAAGTACTTCACAGATCCCACCGCTAACACTTGTTTTATGGTTTACCAGCCCATCTGCCCATCTTGAGGAGTTTTGTTTTCCCTTTTTTTTTTTTTTTTTTGGCCCCATGGAAATGGCCAGCACACAGTAAGCATTCAGCTTGTATTAGTTATTTTTTTCTCATTGCTGAAGCAAAGTATCTCATAAAGGCGACTTAAGAAAAGGAGGGTTCGTGTGGGCTCATGGTTTAAAAGGAGGCAATCCTGTGGCAGGACATATGGAGGGGGATCCTAGGGGGACTGCTGGCACTCTGTCGCCACTCAGGAAGCAGACAGAGGTGAGGAAGGCTGGTACTTGACTAGCTCCATCTTCATTCCAGTTTTATTCCTTCTGTGACACCCCCCCAGCCCATGGGATGATGACATCTGCTTCCTGGGTGTGTCATCCCTCCTCATAGAAAGGCCTGTGGCGTCTCACCTTGATGATTCTAAATCCCTTCAGCTGAACATCAGAATTCATGATCACTAGCATTGACCAGGTCAAAGTTTCCTTTCTTCCCTAGGTAGACTCCTCTGACACAGTTATTTTTTTCTTATTATTAATGTTTTGCATTCATGTACAGAATAGTGGGTTCTTATCACAGCATTTTCATATCACAATCTATTTTAGATTCACTCCTCTCCAATTGCCCTGCCCCGTGCTCCACCTCAGCTGTTTCTTTACCCTCATTCTACTGACTTTTCTTTTCCCCTTCATTTAAGATTTGCCCCCACCCAAGATCTACACACACGTACAAATAGAGGCATATGTAAATTTTAAGAATCATTTTTATATCTGAGAGAGAACATTCAGCGTTTGACTTTCTGTATCTGCCCTTTTCCCTTTACAATCATTTCCAGCTCCATCCACCATCCTGTAGAGGCCATGCTTCCATTTTTCTTCACGGCTATATAGATCCTATTGTATGTACACGCCACATACTCATTATTCATCCGTGAGTGGCTATGACTTGCTCCGTGTCTACTTTGAATGGTGCAGTAAGGACGAGCAAGCATCTGTTTTGCTGGCTTAAGAGTCTTTCGGGTACACACGCAGGAATGGAGCAGCTGGGCCATAGAACGGTTCTGGTTTTGTTTTTGGAAGAAGCTCCACAGTAACTTGCACAGTGCCTGTACCAGTTACATCCTCATCATCAAAGCTTAAAAGTCCCTCATTCCCCACATCCTTACTCGTGTTGCTTGTCATTCGTTTTCTCGATGACTACCATCATGAAGTATGATATTGAGTCTCAAAGCAGTTTTTATTAGAATTTTTGTGATGGCTAAAGATGTTGAGCATTTTTCTCTATTTATTGGTCATTTGTGTTTCTTCCTCTGAGAGCTATCTATTCAATTCCCTAGCCCACTTACTGATTGGATCCCCTTAAAGTTTTGATGTTCAGTTTCTGAAGTGCTTTCTACTCCTAGATATTAATCACCTTGTCTAGTAATGTATAGTTGGCAAGCATATTTTTCCGTTCTACAGACTATCTCTTTACTCTGTGATTGTTTCTAAAATAAATTGTCAATGTGTCTTCAATGCAAACTCTATTCATACATGAGGGATTCCCTTCATGGATGAGAAATATTCAGCAGTAGTGATGTCTGAACCCCAAAGTCTTCCTTAAATCCTGATTATCATGTCACTGGTTATCACAGTCATCCGACTCTACTCACTCACTTCTGGCTCGCTAGTCCTAAACAGAAACAAATTAAATACTGAATGTGGGCTTCCTATGAAAGAAGGAAACTCACCCTTAAAAGCTACACATATTATGTGTGTATCTGTGAACTTACTGATGAGACCATTTGAGCAGGTGGAGGCTTCTCTTACTGTGGCAAACACCACGACGAGACGCAACTTGGGGAAGAAGGAGTTTACTCGGCTTATGTTTCTCAGGTCACAACTGTCATGAAGGGAAATCAGGGCAAGAACTTGAGGCAGAAAGCTGGAATCAGGAACTAAAGCAGAGGCCATGGAGGAACACTGTTTACTGGCTTGCTCGCCAGGCTCATGGTCAGCTGCCTTTATTATACCACCCAGAACCACCTGCCCAGTGGTGGCACTGCCCCCTGTGGGCTGGCACCTCCCACATCAACCATTCGTTTAGAGACTACCCCACTGAGTTGCCTATAAACCAATGTGACAGGAGCATTTTCTCAATTAGGTTCCTATTCCCATTCCCCCATGACACGAGTTTGTGTCAAGTGCAAAAAAAAAAAAAAACCAGCACAAATACGCTGAGATCCAACCTTGACAAGTCTTAGCAGCTAAAAATGCTTCAGTGATCTCAGTTCGTCAAAGGTTCATTCATTTATTCAGTAAATACCACACATTCCTATAACACGTAAGCTTTGCCACTCTTGATCACTGGTGTCCCTGGTGCTCAGAGTAAAGCTAGGTGATTAGAAGACACCCAATGAGGGCCAGCATGATGGCTCAGCAGCTCAAGGGACTTGCTACCAAGTCTGATGACCTGACTTTGACCCCTAGGGCATAGATGGTAGACGGAGAGAAGCAACTCTACGGACATTCACACGTATGCTCTGGCATGTGCAAGGGCCGTGTCTCTTTATTTATGAAGGGGTATATAAAAGTTCATTGCTTTCCTAGTTCTAATTCTGTCCTGGATTTTTTTTTTTACTTGGGTGGTGGGTAAATACATAAACTATATTGAAAGTAAAATTTTTTGTTGTTGTTTGTTTTTTTTTGTTTTTTTTTTTGTTTTTTTTTGGTTTCTGATTTGGTTTTTACTACATTTGATTGTTTTTTTGTTTTTTTTTCCCCCAAGCAATTGTAACAATTTAATATAAGAAAAGTTACATGAACATGGTGACCCTCTTATTTTTTGAGAGGATGACACAAACTCCATTTTGTCTCCATGTTAGGACCAGAACTGACTTTAAAAGAAAAGTCATCAGTCCCAGGAATTAGGCTGTAGCTCACCAATTCTTTTTTTTTTCAATGCAGTTTATTCAGGAACCTTGAACAATCCTCGGACCCTGGGGAAAGCCACCCCACAGCTTAAATAGCCTCTGGGTAGCCAACCCAGGCGTGCCATGTGGGCAATGCAGATAGGTCCACATACCTGGAAGCAAGCCAGATCCTCAGCCTTAGCCAAATGTGGAATTGTTCGTGACAGAGAGCACTCACCATCGGGAAGGTGGAAGGCGGAAACCAGCTCCATCTTTAAGGCATAGCATTCCGCAGCTCTCTACAGTTCCCCCTTTTTGTTTTAGACGCATCAGGCAAGAGTAGAGGTCTGATCTCTGATATTAGAAATAAATTGGGACTTTGTACCGATGTTCATTTAGGTGTCATCCACCCAAAGAGCATCAGACCCGTCCGATACCTTTTTCTCAGAGGCGGGACCTGGGGCATCAACCCGCATGCAATCAGACATGCTCTTCTCTGGGTCGAAAGCTGCTGACCCTGAGTGCAGTGCTTAGCCTCGCATCCTGAGCGTAACATTTTAGCTTTTCATGGTATCCAACCATGCTTGGGGAGACTGTCCTGCTTCAATGGCTGTAAAGGCCTGAATGATCATGGCTGCATCACACTGCTCGTGAAGCTTTAAAACTTCAATTCTAAGTGCACATTCTAACTATATGGGAGTTTGCTGAGTATTATAGACTTTTGGCCTGGTCAATTTTTTTGGTAGTGTTTTTTGGTTTTGTTTTTTGGTTTTTTTTGTTTTTTGTTTTTTTTTTTTTTGCAAGCTCTTTGCAATGAAGTGTATATATTTTTAAGGCTTAAATAGTTAAATAAACATGATTTTAAAAAATTATCTGGCTGGAGAGATGATTAAGAGCACATGCTCTTCTTACAGAGGAAGTTTCAGGTCCCAGCACCCCCGAGATGGTTCATGGCCATCTGTAACGGCGGTTCCAGGGGATCTGACATATTCATCTGGCCTCCACGGATACAAGGGACAAGCGTGCACATACACATGGAAGCAAACATTTAGGCACATAAACTAAAAATAAATAAATATTTATAGCATTTTAGGTGAAAATAGTCAATGAGAAAGAGTGGGAATTGTGGATAAGCAAATTGACTGCTTGTATTGAACTCCCCAAAAGAGATGGTTGGCAGCCACTAATTGAGAATTATGTCTGCTCTGGTAATGCTAATATACCAACCACAGAAACAAATACCACTATTTCTGGAAGATGCACATTTGCAGTCATAACTATCAAAATCTGGGGATTCTGCAACTATTGGAATATACATTGTGTACCATCAAAAGAAAAAAAAACTGGAAGCACCCACTTGGTTTAGTCTGTTCTCAACCCCAGAGTACTGACTGAATTGATTGGGCAAAGCAAGTAGAGGGGTTCAAATACTGCTGCCCCTTTCAACTCCTTTCCTGCTTCTTCTAGGGAAGGGCAATTGCCTGGCAGACACCCACAATACCGGGGAGGGGAATCAAGGCAAGTATGACCCAAAGTTGATTGGAGCCCATTCATGTCTGCTCTCCAAAAATCACCACGAAAATGACTTTACCTTCTTCAGATCCTTGTTCTTCCCTTACAGTGATCCTTCCTTGTAGGAAAATTGAGGCTAAGTGGTACTCTAAGAACATTCATTTTTCTCTTGCAAAATCACACCAAAAGGAAAAACTAATGCAGGTCTGTAGAAGCAAGTTTACTACCGCAGCCCTGGCCCAATCAAAGAGAGATGCCAACTGGCTGAACCAACGAATGAAGGAATGCCAGGGCTGAGCAGTATCCATGGTTCGTGTTGGATGGCTCACTGAATAACCCAGAACTTAAAACACCTTCTATAGGGTCTTAGCTCTCAAACTCTGAGGCTCGTGTTTCCATGCCCCCTTCTGCTTTTCTCCTGTGTACAGCCCGAACACTTTCTTGCTCTTTGCCAACTCTACTGGCCTCTCGGTTTACCTTATCAAACGCAATGTGGTCATCTCACTCACTGAGCTGAGTTTCTCTACTTCTCCTACCTCACTACCTCTGTGTCTTCCAAATAAATGCAGCTTGTTTAAAAAAAAAAAATCCACCCTTTTATGGTTCTCTTCTTTAAAAAAAAAAAAAAAAAAAAAAAAAAAAAGTTTGTTTCTCATTCCTGAAGCTGATTCTCGTATTTTCTCTCTGATGGCACATAATAAAATCTTCTCCTTATTAGTGTCATCTGTTATATGACATGATAGAAGGAAAAGTTCTTAGGTCTATAACCATTTGTCAACAATGGCTAACACCACTCACTTCCTGGTGGCCCAAATCCCAAGGGTCAGCCATAATTTTGCTCTCTGACTCTATCCATTCAGTCTCAGCTGGCTGGCTCAGAAGTCAACTCCTACCTCGAACCAAGCCAATCACATCTCTCCCAGGAAGGAGGAATATCCCAGTTCCCTTCAATGTGGCCCTTAGAACTGTAGCAAGCTTGAGGAACGTGAGGTCCCCCGGATGCTGACCTGCAAGAGGAAGGGTAGAGATGCATACGCTGAAGTAGAGATGAGGGAGAGAAAGCAGAGAGTGCTCCTGGGGTCCCAGAACTCCCACACTGCTTTCTGTCCTTTCCCTGAAGTCCTGCTGCAGCCTGTGAAACAGCCCTAAGCACTTGTAATCAGTCTTCCAGACTGTGACAGCTTAAGCCCGTACAAGCAGGTTTCTGTCATTTACAACTTAAGAACTTAAACAGCGATGGAACGGTCTCGTGGGATCCAGCCTGGACTGGCATGCTTGATTCATTTCCCGTCATTGGCTGAGAACTCTCCGAGTGCCAGGCAGTATGCTAATCACTGTGCAATATAGAAGCACCGTGCGGCTGTGAACTAAATCAGAGCTATACTGTAAAATCTGATTAAGTGACATTGTTGCTGCCATAGCACACACAGAGGCTCGGGGGCTGAGGGCGGCATCCACAGTGATACAAGTGGCACCTGGTGGTACAGGATAAAAACCAAGTCTGTTTGATTTGTGGAAGCTCCTCCCAACCTCTAAACCATAGCATATTTATGGTTTCATCCTAGGAAGGTGCTGGAGCAACTTCTTTGCTTGTGGATGACTTCTTGCTAGTGCGTCTGTTTCTCCCAGGTGCCGAACGGACTCTCAAAGGTGAGCTCTCTGCTCCCAGAACAATGGTGGGGCTCAGCAAGTCAGTACAAGAAACCCAGGGAGGGGAGGATGTGGGTGTCATGAAAAAGCCACTCACTGCTCAGGGCAGCCCCGCAGGACCACAGGAAACCACACCACCCATTTTCCAGGAATGGGGAAAAGGACAGGGGTGACCATCTTAGCCCTGGGCAACAGATGCATTTGGCAGTCTGTCACCCAAGAGACATCAGGCACAAGCTTTTGTGAAGGCAAGGTGGATGAAGGCGTGTAGCTTCTTGTCTTTGCTTCTGGACTCGCAAGGCAGTCGAGAGAGGTGTGCGGCCAGGCTGAGGACCAGACGTGGGAATGAACATTCTGAATCCAGTGCTCACAGGTGTAGAGTGAAGTCCAAGAGCCAGATGGAAGACCTACACATTCGAGACGCTTGGTCTCCTCTCTCAGCCTGAAATTTCATTGCTTTAATGGAGGGATTGTTCGGTCTTCCCACAAATATTCTTTGAGTTCCTCTGAGGCGGGGTAGATGGTGCTGGGCATGTGAATTCAACACGCCAGCTCTAGGAAGTTAACACACAAGGTGCAATGTGATTAAAAGGGGGGAAAATAGTCTATGGACTGCAGGGTTGGTGAAGGATCAGAACCCAGAAATATTTGGGGACCCTTCAAACTATCCAGATAGCAGGCTGAACCTGAAAAGTAATTTATATTACTTTTATAAATGTATATAATATCTTGATCATATGCACCATCCTTTTCCAGGAGGCCTCCCAGATCCATCCCTCACCCTCTAGCTCCCTCAACTTTGTGTCTTCTTAATTTTTTATAGTCCACCAATTCCAAATTGTGCTGCCATGTACTCGCAAGCATAGGCCTATCCACCGGGGTATGGTCCACCTACCAGTGGACCTTAAAAAGCCGATTCTCTCCCCCATGGCAGTTACTGCGGCAGTCCCGACAGTTGTGGCAATGGCTCCTCGGGTAGGAGTGAGGGCTAATGGGCCCCTCCCTCTTCTGTGACTGACTTGGTCTTACACATGGCCTCAAACTCCTGACCCTTTTGAATCAGCCTCCCAAGTGCTGGAATTACAGGGGTGCCCCGCCACATGCAACTTCGCTGTCACCAAGCAGACTGACAACCACAATATGTAGTTCTTGAAAGGATGAAAAAGAAAAAGCTTAGTCACTCGTGCTGGGCATCTCGAGGTCCTGAATTTATTTTGTATTGTATTCTTATTTTATTACATTTCTTTATTGTATGTGTGTGCTCATGCATGTGGGCATGTATGAGTGTGTGCATGCATGTCTCTATGTGTATGTGTGCATGTCTGTGTATCTGTGTGTGTGTGTGTGTGTGTGTGCTTTTGTGTGCCACAGCATGTATGTGGAAGCCAGAAGACAACCTATAGGAGTGAGATTTTTCACCACATGGGTCCTGGGATTGAACTCAGGGCAGGAGATTTAGCAGCAAACACTCTTACCCACTGAGCCATCCTACCAGCCCCCCCGAATTTCATAGCAAGTATGCAAAACTCTTCAAAAGTATGCATTTATCCTCCAATCAATTAATTCCACATCCCATAATTTATGCTAGGAAGAGACATAAATAAATATGTAGACAAAGGTATGTGTTCACTGTAACAGTGTCTGTAACAGTGAAGGTTCTAGAAACAGCTCAGTGTGCTGTTAAGAGCGGACTGGTTAAAGACACATGGTGCACTGGTAGAAACAGGAAACTGTCTCCCTCGGGAGTACTGCTATCCTGAGATACCTCAAAGCTTAAGAAAAGAAATGCTGGTCATGAAATGTTAAGTAGAAATGAAACAACATAGGTAGCTATGCAGCATGACCTTGAGTTACTTAAATACATGTACAGTGGGGAAAAAAGTGACACTTAAATGACACCAGTGCTTATTTCTAAATACTAAAAATGTATACTTGTTTTGTGGGCTTCTCCCGGTTTCTATCCAAAACACGGGCAGTCTTTCTGTAATCAGGAATAAACAGAGATTGAAATGAAAGTAAACGGATTGGTTGTTTTTGTTTTTTAACTTATTGTGGTCTAGCAGGGTCTACGCTTTATCACTCTTTGGACAAAGATATCTGCATTCAGGGTTGAAAATGCAAAAGAAAGAGGGAGGGAGAGGAAGAGAGGGAGAGAGGAAGGGAGGAAGAGAGGGAGGGAGGGAGGGGAAGGGGGGACTTGTCTTTGTCCATTTCAAACCTTGGTTTCTTCGCCATGATGTGGGCACCACAGGGCACGTTCATGTCGTGACACGGCCTCTGGCCTGGAGCCTTTGTGTCACAACATCCCTTGTCACACGAGTCGGCACAGTAGGTGCTACCTATGTTCTTGGAAGCGATTTCCACAGGGAGATGACTAGCAATTATCAGACTACCCACAGAGGCTGCTGCAGACCACATGACGATAAACCTTAACTGGGTGTCTTCTGGGTTACGTTATATTTTATCCAGATCTCTAAAGTCTCTGGGGCTGCCATTTCAGAACAGAAGAGTGGGGATGCAGATGAGGATTCAGGAAAGAATAAGAGCGTGTGAGCTTCGATGTCTTGAAGCCTGTGGTGACTCCAGACTAACAGACACATCAGACGCCATACAGTAAAGCTGCCCAGAGGAGGAGGTACAGGGGGTCCTCAAGAAAGTACTTGACACCCTAAAAATAGACATCTAGCTTTGCACTTTCAAAATGAGGCGAGCTATGACATAAAGCTCTCCCTCTTGCAGAGAGCAGCTCTGCTCTGTCATAGGGGCAGAATTCTTACATAAATGGTTGTTGAGGATTTCTTTTTTTCAGTTTCTTCTATTAATTCACAGTGTTCCGCATCAAAACACAAACTTAATTTTTTTTAATGTTAGTCTTTTTATGTTGAAGAAACCATATAAAGAATACTGAAGGTAACTTGGGAAAGAGACCAAAATTCACCAAGCAATACTTCGACATTACTGAAGTCACTGATTGATTCAAGTCAGTAAGCTGGTTCATATCAGGGACAGCAAAGTAAAATTCTTAGTCCATAACTTGGTTTCATCACTTACTAACTCTGTGACCCTAGGCAATTTATTTAAGCTCCATGACCTCAGTCTTCCCATCTGTAAAATGGGAGCCACAATAGACGCTGTGGTGAGAACAGGATGACCTCATGTGCTTCAAGCACCAAGAATGGTTCCTGACTCAAAGTTGGCTGTGGTTATTAGTGTGGCCCTGTCTCTTCTCCAAGCACATAGGTTTTATTGAATCCTCACCTCGGTGGGGTCTCTTTCATGGTTCTTCTCCATTATGCCAGTCATTAAAATACCCAGAGACAAGCTAAACGTTGTGAAGCGGCAAGCAGGATGTGTTGAAGAGGAGGACTTGGAGGGCTATAAGGTGTTGGGGAGATGAGTCACTCCCAAGGGACAAGGAGAGAGGGAAGCCAACACGAATGGTGGAGGTGGCAGTGGAGTTAGTCAGGACTCAGGAGACAAAAGCCCAACTCAAAGCACAGCTAAGAACAAAGGGATGAAATAGGCGTGCTCTCCCTGAGGGGAAAAGGGGAGGGTGCCTGGCGCAGCTGGACTCCGAAGCTCAAGTAGGATTGCCAGCTGTCTTCCCTGCCTCCCTGTGCCCTCCCTCCCCCGCCCCTTTCCTTAGCTGTCATGATGCCGAGGGAGATGAGCAAGCCTCCCAAAACCCCAGGCTTACTTGGGTCCTATTTGGCCAACCCAAAAGAAAGGAAGGTTCGATGTATCACAAATGAAGCAAGGGCTCTCATTGGCTTGTGTCCCCTAGCCATTGGTGTCCTCTAGCCATGTACAATAGGATTCTGTCTTTGGCGACCCCATTATGATCCCAAAAGGGGAGAAAAGAGGGGTAACAGTCCCAAAAGAAAGGTCATAGAGATGCAAACACAACACCGGTGATAGATGTCCCTTCATGAGGTTGTTTGGGTTAAGATTAGTCACTGAGTTGCCAGTTGTGATTTTTAGTCATCTTTCTGTTGCTATAACACCTAGCATAGTAAGTTTATAAAGCGGAAAGGTCCATTTTGATTTATAGCTTAGGAAGTTCTGGTCCATGGTTGCTTGACCCTGTTTTAGGCCTCTGACAAAGTTATCTCCTAAAGGCTATACCTCGGAGTGACCAAGCCATTTAACACACAGGCTTTGAGAGAAAAACTTATCCAAGCCAAGGAACCAACCCCATCCTTCCCATCACAATTCATGTCCCAAGCCTCATCTCATCTCTGTGAAATGTGTGCTTCTTGGAGTCTCAGAGGCCTGGGCTGCATGCACAGACAGAGGCATCCACTGGGTAGTCCTGTGTTGGGAGTCTGCTGAGTCAAAGGGCCCCCGGCAGAGGCTGCTCACCTGGCTTCTCTCCGCTGGGCGGTATTGGAAGATCTCCCGGCAGCTCCAGGCTGCCCGCGTGTGCGGTAATTGGAGATGGTGATGGTGAAATGTTCAGGGGAAATTCAGGTGCCAAATGCCTCTCCTAAAGGTGCATTGAACGTGCTGCTAATTGAGCAACCCAATAGCAGCCGTCTCTGGGGAATTTCCTAGCAGAGCCCTCAACAGCTCCCGCCCCACATGGGAGGAGGAATCCTCACTCAGGCACACTGGCTTGGCCTCCACCCCTCCCCAGCCGCACAACGCAAGCAGCTTGGTTTGTCTCGGGGCCTCCGGCTCCTTATCCATAATTGTAAATTTGATCTGAAGTGTCAAGATAATACTTATAAATGTAGGGGGTGGGGTTCTCATGTCAGTTTTGCTAAATTATGTTTTTCATAAAAGTACACTTTTATAAAACGGCTCCAAAGAGGTCAGACTAAAATGATTCAACTACCATTCCACAGCCTGTGTGTGTCGGCCCCTAGACACGCCCCCTTTTCTCACCTGGCGCTTTCGGAGCCTGTGCTCTCAGGTGACTGATTGTCCTTAACACACTCACACTTGTTGCTACATTTCACTTATCTGATGATTCCTTTCCTGAGCTACTGAACTGTTCTGAGTCTTTAGTTTTCTTTTCCTATCATCTTCATTTCACTGTATATGTCTAAGGCTACCCATACCACTTTAGGCACATACAGGAATCTTTATATTAAAGTTTTCGCTACCATTATGTGATAGATCTTTTCTATAGATATACTTCATGGCTTTTCGTTTGAGCCATCAGTTATTCACGAGTGTGCCTCTTAAGGTTCAGAACTGTGTGTGCTTATTAAAACTATTTTATTTCACTCAGGGAGGTAGAGGTGGTCAGAACCCTGAGTTCAAAGACAGCCTGGTCTGCAAAGTGAGTCCAGCATAGCCAAGGCTACCCAGAAAAACCCTGTCTCAAAAACAAACAAACAAAAAATCTATTTTATTCACCATTAAATTCCTACTTTTCACATAACAGAATACAAAAAAAAAAAAAAACATAGTAAATGATTGAAATGTATTGGAAGATATGTATGGAAAAAGAAAGAAGGGAAGACGGAAAAGAGAATGGTAAAGGGAAAGCTACCACCATGAGAAACAAACAGGCACTGAGCATGGTGACACACACCTGTATTCCCAACAGTTCAGAGGTAGGAGGATTGCCATGAGTTCAAGGTCAGACTAGTCTATTCTAACCCAGCATAGGCTGCTGTGTTTGTTATTTCCTACTGCTGTGGTAAAGCATCATGACCAAAAGCAACTTATGGAAGAGTTTATTTTAGCCTACGGTTCGAGTGAGAGAGGGACCATAGTGGGAGGGGTGGTATAGCAGCCAACACCTGAAGCAGGAAGCTGCAAGATCACATGATCAACTTCAAACACTAAGAAGAGCTGGAGAATAAGAAGTCAGGTAAAACTATGAAATCCCAAAGCCTTCTTCCAGTGGCTACTTCCTCCAACAAAACTGAACCTTCTGAAGTTTCCATAACCTCCCCAAACAGCACACCCAACTAAGAACCAAGTGTTCAAATATGTGAGCTAATGGGGCATATTTCTCATTTAAACCCAAGTGATACACTGTTGAAAGGAAGGGAGGGGGAGAAGAAGAGAGGAAGGGATGGAGGGAAGGAGTGAAAGAGAGAGGAGGGAGGGAGGAAGGGGGAGGAATGAAGAATGGGAGGGAAGGAGGGAAAAGAGAGAGAAGAGAGAAGAGTAGTGTTAATCAATGAGAAACATTACAGGGAGAAAACCCAGCTTCCTCCTCCTTTTGGTCCCCTATGGCATCTCTAGCAGTGATTCTGTCTCTTGCATGGTGTTTTCCCACAGTATAAATCATCATGGTTTAGATTTCTGGGAGCAGCTTAGACTCCAGGGATGGGAGAAGTAATGGATGAAAGATGGCAGTGGCTGCCTCCTCTTGCTAAAATCCAACTTAACTCATTTTCCGTATTAAATTCCCTCCCTTTAAAATATCCTATTCCTTGGCTGGAAATTGACTAATATAAAATCTGTTGATAGGTAGACTATGAATTGATTTTGAAGCCATTATAAAGGAAGGTATGAAAATGCCAGCAAAGAAAATACCAGCACAGAGATTGGACAATACTTACTAACCATAGAATAATCTGAGCCTCGGTTTCCCCACTAGCAACACAGATGCTAGCAATATCTATTTCATAGAATGGTTATAAAGAGAAAATGATTCAATATTTCAACTAAACAGGAAGCCTTCCTATGGTCATACTTAATAGAAATAAGATCAGAATTTTCAATTCAGTGCTCTCAATCGCCTGTTCTGGATGTTAAATCAAATTGTTCTTGAATTAGTTTCCTATGAAGGGGCTTCCTATCCCAGCATCGTGGATTTCTTTCCTTGGGAAATTCCATCCCCACAGGTGTCAGGTATGGTTGTTAAATGTAACTCAGGGTTCCTGACTCCCGGCACTATGTTGCCTTAGCAAAGACCCCAACACATAGCCCAAGGCCCTGGCACCTAGCAGCTACTTGAGACAGCCCAAAAGTACAATTAAGTGGAGTCTAAAGTCCATCTTGCCTGTTTGAAGTTGACTGCCCATACCTCCAACCCGAAGGCACCATGTCTCCAGCATCCATGCTAGAACCATTGTTGCCACCTGCTACCTGTGAGAGTGACGTTTGAGTCCTGGCCTGGTTTCTTTGGGTCTTACCTCTGCCCCTGAGAGAGACACTTTCTTACCCATCAGGATTGACATCGCCGACCATCCAGTTTTAGGAATGAACCACTGGGCCCTACCTATCCTGGACCCACAAAGGCAAGCTTGAATATACTACCCCAGCCAGGAGCATCATGGGATAGCATGGAGTGGCAGGACTCTCCATGCATCACCAGTTGGAACCTCCTACACGTTTTGCTTATCTGGCCTGTCCCAGATCCCAAGAAACAAGAGATATAGTTATATACATGGTCATCCATCCATCCATTCATTCATTCATGAAAACTACCAAACTCCAACATTGTTTCGCCTGTACATAGAAAAAAACCTGTGTTCCACTTCCTGTAGAAGAGAAACAACGCAGGCTCCAAACTGTCCCTTTAAGGACTGCTGGAGTAGTTTCCGTTGCTTTTTGCGTTTTAAAATTGCTCTCATTTTCTTCAGCCACGCAGGGGTGCCCCTAGCGAGCTTTTCTCCCTTAACTTCCAACGATGCCTTTATTCCACTCAACTGATACAGAATTCGGGGTCTGAGGAAATGTGGTTTCGATTTTGGGTTTGTTTTAACAAAAATGGGATCGTGCTGTATAAATTGTTTGACAGATTACCTTTCTCTATGGACACTCGGAATCAATCCATTCACGTCTGATTCTTCCCAATCATTGTTATCATACAGCGTGTTCAGGCATTCCACTCTTAATGAGCGAGAATACTTTCACAGACTTAGGTTGCAGACAGACAGGGGCTTATCTGGTACAGTATTGATAATACCGAAATCCAGTGTTTTCTGGAGTGGGTAGGGCAGCCATATCAGAAGCAGGCAGGTAACTGTCACAAGGACAGATGTTTGGCCCAGTTACACAGGCTAAATCGGAAACTCTAGGGGTGGCTCACAGAAACCTGTGTTCTAACAAGTCTTATCAGGGATTCTAACACACGCTCGAGTCTGAGATCCACGGCCCTAACTCACACCACGTCACTCACAGCCCACAAGCGCCATAGCCATTTGTCGACCCGCAGCAAACAATTGCAGGAATTGCAGCGGGGTGCCAGCTCCTTTGCAGCAAGTTTCCTGCCTCGGAAGACATCCAAGCCATTTCTAGACACGCAACGTCACAAGGAAGTGTTTCAGTGAGCCACACGGTGCTGTTAGTTCATTCACTCGCTCTCTACAGGACGTCTGGACTCCATACGCACAGACACAAATCAAACATTTGTCTGTCTACGTTCAGTATATTTAAGAAAATGACAAGCAAAATTTCTCTGGATGGCCTGGAAGCCTGGTGTGGTTCTATCAAGGGAAAACAAGGCTTCAATCAACTTAGTGTTCCGTCTACAAAAGACCAAGCGCCTGGAGACATGGAGTTGGAGGTGAGAAGAGTACAGGCACAATGTAGACAATGACAGGAGAAGGAAACGGGCCTGAATCCTAGACTTCCTCCCCATCCATTCTGCCCTTTGAGTCTCTACTTACGCATTTAAAATCAGTGACGGCAAAAAACCCCACACATAGGGCTGTTGGTCCAAACCACATTTTATAGCTTCTTGGGGATCTTACCAGTCAGCCTACTGTCAACACTTCTCTGCAGCTGTCAAGAGAAAGAAAAAGTGAAGGCAAAGTCAGTGAACCATCTCATGCTACCTTTGTGTCAAGAATTAGAATGGTTGGGACTGGAGAGATAGCTCGGTGGTTAAGAGCACCACCTGTTCTTCCAGAGGACGCAGGTTCGATTCCCGGCGCTCACATGATGACTCACCAACCACCTGGAGCTCCAGTTCCAGGGAATCTGATACCCTCTTCTGGCCTCCGTGGGTACCAGGCATACAAGTGGTGCACAGACATGCATGTAAGCAAACCATTCATACACATAAATCAAACCAAATTAAATTCTATTTGTTTGCTTGTTTGTATATGGGTGCTTGATGTCTGTGCAACATAGGTGTGTGCTTGGTTCCCAAAGGAAGCCAAAAGAGGGGGTTGGGTATTCTGGAATGGAGCTACAGACAGCTGTGAGCTGCCGTGGGGGTAGTGAGAATGGAGCCCAGGTCCTCTGAAAGAGCAGCCTGTGCTCCTAAGTACTCAGCCAGCTCTCCAGCCCCTAAATTAATTTTTTAATTAAAAAAAAAAAAAGTTAAAGTGAGTATTACCGCTGTCCTCTGCAGAAGGTGCCTAGGAGGCAAAGGTGGTGCTGAAGGTGAGAGTGGTCTTGGGGGAGGGTAAGAAGCCAGACGAGAGGCCCTGAGACTGGGTGTCCATTCAAGAGCTAGGAATGAGATGGTGGGTAGGCTGGCATAGGGGTTTCTAACTGGAGCTACAACTTGGGATCCCCTGGGAGTCTGTCAGAGCCCAACGGCTGGGGCTTGGTCAGAGTTTTCAGACTCAGTCTTGTAGAATGGTCCCTGAGAATCTGCACTTCCAGCAGGTCACAAGGGGAGACTTACTGCTGGCCTTGTTGCAAGCACCACTGCTTGAGTTCTTTGGGGCTAGAGTATTGCCAGACACAACTCTGATGGCTTCCTGTACTAACCCGAAGCCTGCTGGCTAATGACGGTGGATGAGTCTACCACACTCCACCCCTAAGCCCAAGGTAGTGCTGGCCCTGCCGCAGATGGCATGAGGCTTCAAGGTCACACCGACTGTTGACTCCCCTCAGCAGAGGAGCTGGCGAGTCAGGAAGTTTACTTCAGTGGTTCTCAACCTTCCTAGTGCTGTGACCCTTTAATGCAGTTCCTCCTGTTGTGGTGACCCCCAGCCACAAAATTATTTCATTGCCACTTCGTAACTGTAATATTGCTATGAATCGTCATGTAAATATCTGATATGCACAAGATCTGACCTGTGATTCTCCCCAACAGGGTCTCAACCCACGGGTTGAGAACCGCTGCTCTATTTCCCACTTAAACTCCTTGGCCAGAAGATGATAAATCACGTCCACTCGTGAACATGGACACATCTCACACAGAAAAAAAGTTCAGTCCTTAAATTAAAAGTTCCGGCCCCGTGGGAAGCTCTTGCTAGACACACAAATCAAACATGGAGGTTTTTTTTAGTGTTGAACCAACTGCTACACAAGATGTGTCCTCCCCCGCTCTCCATCCACAACACAAGCTTGCCACTGGGAAGTGGGTTAGCCCAGCCCCAGCCCTAGTCACTCCTAGAGGTAAAATGTGCTGTCTCCAGAGCATGCTATAGACAGGCTAGAAGAAGGGGCACAGAGTCTATGAAGAAGGTGCTTAACCCCACTCTTCCTTAGACCCCCTTCTTCTCATGACGCAGGTAAAATTTTATCACTCAGTCAGTTAAGTATTTGCTCTGCAAACATGACGCTCTGAATTTAATCCCAGGACCAATATAAATAAATAGATAGATAGATAGATAGATAGATAGATAGATAGATAGATAGATAGATAAAAGAACTAAAAGAACGGGTACAAATTTATAATTTCAGCACTAGAGAGAAGTGAAATCAGTCACATCCTTGGGTCATGCTAGCTAGCCAGCCTCACCTAATGTTCCTGTCTCACAAAAACAAGATCAAAGGCTCCTGAAGAATGATAACCAAGACTGTCTCTTAGCATGTATATCTCTCTCTCTCTCTATCTATCTATCTATCTATCTATCTATCTCTTTCTCTCTCTCTCTCTCTCACACACACACACACACAATAGAGCAGAACTACAGTACTTGGGCCAGATGGAGAAGCCACCCCTTACTAGTCATATAACCTTGATCCTCTGTGCCCCTGGGATTTAAGTACCCATTTCATTCAAGTCCTGTGTAACCCTCATTGTGCCTAGTCATGGTCAACATGGACAAGCAGCTCCTGTGATCACCCTTGCATTAGAGTCACTTGGTGAAGTTCAAAGACACACTAGAGTATTTACTTAGCAACAGGACATTTACCCTAAAGCTTTAAAGCACATAAGAAAAAAAGCAGGCTAATTTCGGTCCAGAATTTACATTGGGCCATTTAAAGGAGAAAAGTTAAGTTCAAAAAAGCTCACATATGACTATAATTAATAGCAACATATTCACTCTTGAAAATTGGTAGGAGGTTAGATTTTAAGGGTTCTCGCCACAAAAGAAAGTAATGAAGTATATGAAGTAACGCGTATGTTAATTACCCCAATTTAGCCATGCCAGGATGTGTACATCCATCAAAACAGCACGCTCATTGAAATAAATACATATGTTTGTTAACTAAAGCAAATGAAGTGCTTTAAAAATTTTTTTAGAAACAATATACATATATTTGTAATGTCCTTCAAAAAATACAAAGAGCATACAGGAGAAAATATAGCAAAGGCCCAAATAGCCTGCCCATTGAGGGTTTTGTAATGGTTTTTGTAGTCAGACAACTTAGTTCAGCAAAGACTGTTCTGAGTCAGCTTAGATTCCAAGAGACACGCCTGTCAAAGCACAGCTGGACTTCCTTTACACTCAGGGATGGGGAAGCATGCACTCATGTACACATGTCCACGTGACATGGAGATACACACACACAGGGACATAGACACACACATGGATTAGTGTGCTATGGCCCCTGGCTTTACTATGGCAGCCCCAGTCCCGCAAGCTCCTCCACTTTCCCCCCAGCTTCCAACTTCCTCAACCCCGGGTCAGTCCCATAGAATGACTTAGAAACGGGCATCGTTCCCCAGCAGGTTACTGGCATCTCCAAGGATGGAGGCTAAGCAGATAAGAGGCCAACGCAGACCTCTTCACCTTGCATGTACCACCCCAGATTCCCACCGTCCTCACTCTCTAGATGCTGGCTCTCTTTCCTTCCCAAATCCTTGCTTCCTTCCCAAAAAGTTCCCAAATACTTCCTTCCCAAAAACTCTGACTTCAGCCCCAAACATGAAAGCGACAGTCACCTATAGATTATAAGAACAGCCCCCACATTGCATAGAACCAAACCCTCCCAATAAGTTTGACATTATTTTGAGTGGTTTGCATCTGCTCTGAGTCAGTTCTTGATGGCCACAAGGACTTTGATCCAGTCTTCTTAATTTCCCCAGCTACCCCTCAGGAAGCCCTTCTGTAAGGGCCTCCTCTACAGATGAGCAGAGTAGGGATTAGAAGGGCTAAGCCATGTGTACCCCAACTAGTAGGCAGACAGTGCTGGGGCTGGAATGCGATGTGGGGACTTCTCAGACTCCAAAATTCTCTTACCTATTGTGATGTTTTAAAAAGAAAACTGGGCTCCATGAGACGATTTACACAAAAACAGGTTAATGCCTGTGTCCATGTCAGGCCCCTGCTCCTAATATCCACCTCTCCACCCCAGTTCCCTCACTGCTTCAGAAAAAAAAGGCATTCTCTACCAGTGCCTGTAATCTACAGAGAGAGGGTGGTGATACTTTTACTTTTGTCCCTCCAGACTGTGCTAGAGCGGCAGTTCTCAACCTGTGGGTCACGACCCTTTTAAGGATCACATATCAGGTATCCTGCATGTCAGATATTTACACTACAATTCATAAAAGTAGAAAAATTACAAGTATGAAGTAGCAACAAAGTAATTTATTTGGGGCCGTCATCACAACATGAAGAACTGTATTAAAGGGTCGCAGCAATAGGAAGGCTGGGAACCACCGTGCTAAAAGGTCTCAATGGGTTTCCATTTGTTAATCTATAAGAGAAGGGGAAAGTTTCCTTGGAAGTTTCTGGCCTTAACTCAAAGCCCCAAAGGAAATTCCCACCATAACCAGGCTGTTTCTGCATGAAGGCACACAGTGGCAGAGTTTGTCTTCTATTGCAGGAGGATGGGGGACAGACTCCTGCTGCAAGGGGCAGAGAGAGGCAAAGAGCAGAGGGAAAGAGGCAGAAAAGAAAACTGACTAGACTGAAGAAAACAGTAGAGAAAAGGAATTGAGGAAATGGGGACAGCAAAAGAAAAGTAACCCAGAGACGAGAGCAAGAGAAAAATGAGCAAGGCAAAAAGAAAGAAAGAAAGAAAGAAAGAAAGAAAGAAAGAAAGAAAGGAAGGAAGGAAGGAAGGAAGGAAGGAAGGAAGGAAGGAAGGAAGGAAGGAAGGAAGGAAGGAGAAAGAAAGGAAGGAAGGAAGGAAAGAAAGGTAGGGAGGAAGAGGGTGGAGGGAGGAAGGAAGGAAGAGAAAGAAAGAAAGAAAGAAAGAAAGAAAGAAAGAAAGAAAGAAAGAGAAAGGAAGGAAGGAAGGAAGGAAGGAAGGAAGGAAGGAAGGAAGGAAAGAAAGAAAGGTAGGGAGGAAGAGGATGGAGGGAGGAAGGAAGAGAAAGAAAGAAAGAAAGAGAAAGAAAGAAAGAAAGAAAGAAAGAAAGAAAGAAAGAAAGAAAGAAAGAAAGAGAAAGAAAGAAAAGGAAGGAAGAAAGAAGGAAGGAAAGAAAGGTAGGGAGGAAGAGGAAGAAAGAAAGAAAGAAAGAAAGAAAGAAAGAAAGAAAGAAAGAAAGAAAGAAAGAAAGAAAGAGTGAGAGAAAGAGAAGAGAAATGAAAAGAAAAGAAAAGAAATGAAAAGAAAAGAAAAGAAAAGAAAAGAAAAGTTAGACAAAAAGAGAAACAGAAGAGAAGGGACAGAAGAGCTTCATGCTCTTTGAGGGCCTCCAAAATGGGGATCAAGACAGCCTTGAAAGGAAAGGAGGAGCCTTGGGTCCTGGCCCTGGCTTGCTGGCCACTGGCCACATTTGACACACCACTTAAGGATAGACGTCTGCCTCTGAGTCAGCTTCTTTCTTCAGGGCCTGCCTGCCCCACCTCTTGAGCTACTGTTCTAGGATAATTATAGAAAGCCTGCCGGACTGGGGATTTATGAGCCTGGGGAAAGCCTGACTCTGGAGGGGGAGGGAAGATGTGAGGAGAGGCTGGTCACAGCAACCCATGGGGCATGTTCTATTACCTGTCCAAGCTGATGGCCAGGCCACAAGTGCCAACTTCTCCATCATTCAGGCAAGCTTGCTACCCTCCCACTAGCCGCCTTCCACCTACCTCTCTGCATCTCTTCAACTCTTGCCAACTGCTCTCTGCACCTGCCAATACTTTATCCTTTCTGATGCCTCCTCCATTGACCTGCCTGTCAACATCTGCTCACTACCTCCACTCATCCATCAAAGCATCTATCCATCAAACGTCCATGACTTAGCCCATGTCTCCTCTGTCTACCAGCTCCTATCCCCAGCTGCCAACTCCATTTCAACCTCTCTCATAGGCCAGATTTTTCCCACCCTCATAATCAAGTAATTCAGCTTTCTCAGAATCTTCAGCCACCATTCCCTCCACTTTTCCATCAACCCCCTTTATCCATCAACCAGTGCCTGTATCACACAACCTCCTCTCCGCCTGACATCCTTACTCTCCATGGACCATGTTTCAATTATCTCCCAAAAGTCTCCATCCATCCACCAACTTCCTCATTTTTCTAATCTCTTCCTTTCCTCCAACGCCTCACCTGCCAGCCCCTCTATCCTTCCCCAGATTTGCCACCCATTTGCCAAAATTTCCAACTTCTCTGTGAACATTCTACCATTTCGATTAACCATTAAAAGCCATATACCAACACTTCTCCTTGGTGGTCTATGCCCTCCCTCCAATCTGTGCATGCATACAGTCATGCATCCATGTCTAATCTATGAACATCTACCCACCTCCACTGCCTCATCTATCCATCCATTAGAGAACCTCTCCTTACACTGTTAACAACCCTTACCCTTTATCCACTCAGTCCTTAACATCCCAGCCGCCTCTTAATGCACTCATTGACTTTAACACTGTCCTCAACCAGCCCCAAGGAAGGTTCTACACACAGAAAAGGGGTTGTGTGTAGATTGATATATAAGCTCAATTCAGAACACACTGGAAATGGAACTCAATCTGGTGCTCCCTGGCTTGGTCACAGCTTTGGGAGGGTCCATGCAGCCACAAAGGAAGCTGGACAGAGTAGAAAGGGAAGTGGGGGAAAGGTCCTCTCACCTCTTTTAAGGACGCTGGTGGAGTTAATTACAGCCAGCTCTGCACCCTCCCAGCTAACTGGACAGCACAGAGGAAGCCTCGCCCCGCTGGTTCTGCCCTGGCCTGTCCTACCTACCTTAATAGTCACGTCCAGGACAGAGCTTCCTCCTCTACTTACTTCCTAAGATTCTAAGACACTTCCAAAGAGCCTCCAGAGGCAAAGCTATACTGGACCAAAGACTGACCATAATTCAGCAGCCCCATGCACAGCATGAGCCAGTTAGCTCTGTGGTACCATCTCACCTCTGAAACAATGAATCTCTGGACTGCTTGAGGCCCAGATTCAGACAAGGAGTGTTCTCAGATCTGGACGTGTGTCTGTATTCTCTGCTTGTCCTTCCTAGCTGTCATCTCACGTCTCTGGGTTACGGTGTCCTCTTTTATAAATACGTTCCTGTCTACTGCATGGGGTTGTAGGAACAACGCAGGCCTCTGAGTGTAGGCCTGACCCACGGTAGACCCTATCGCATGTGCACAGGGCCTAAAGCCTGGTCTTCTCTGAATATAAGGAACACAGGACAGATTTCTACCCTAGCCCAAGTTGCTCGTTCTACAAGGCTAACACTCTACAACTTCCACCACCCCCACATCACACACACACACACATGCAGACACACACACACACACACACTGAAAAAAAAATCCACTTTAAAAAAAAATCTGTTTTCAAAAGACTTTAAATGTCTGCAAATATTTGACATAGAGTGGATGTTTACTAGGGCCAAAATCATTTTTCTCCTACAAATCTCAGCCCCTTCTTGTGGCCTGTGCCAGCCCACAGCCAGAAAACAAGCTGACAAACAATTGCACGAGTTTCTATGACTCGGGTTTCTAGAGTGGCATTCAGCAAGTGAGCTGTCTAATTGCTTCGGATATCTAGAAAAGCTAATTAAGGTAATAATTCTTGGCACTTGTATAATAATAATAAAAATAATGACCCTTTATATGTAAGAAACACCTTTCATCCAAGGATCACAAAGCCTTTACAAACATTAATTAACCCTCACAACTCAGCTGTGAGGTGGGTGTAATTAGCCCCGCTTTGTGGCTGGGTGAACTGAGGCACAGAAGGAAGGAGCCAGGCGTATGGTGAGGGACACTGCATTCCCTGCTGGGAGCTGGCTGCTTCGGAAAGTTCCAGAACCTGCTCAGGAGCTCCGGAGACTCCCTAGGGCCTGCTGTCCCAGGACCACCCTATCCCTCCCTGAACTCCAGAACTCCCTGTCAGGATGGCCACGGCAAAAAGCACAATTCCAGGACTGTGCCCGGCTAGTTGCCCAGAGCTAGACCCTTCCATTCTCTGGGCTTTCATTTCTTTTCCTATCAACCAAAAGGGTTGGGTCCCATGGTCCTCACACTGCCGCTATGCAGCCATATCCATCTTGTCGTTCTTGCTTCACAGGCATACATTTGGGGTCTTGAAGTCAGCAACCAAAAGCCAGATGCAGCCAGCATTCCTCAACAAATGGATTGCTAGATTTATCCAATGAAAACACTAGGTAGGCAGTAAGACATAGGTTTCAGAAAAATAAAAGATCATCTTTTAAGTATCCACCTTGCTAGTTTGGACTTTATTTAATGTTGAACATGATTTGTTTTTCTTTTTTATCCAAAGTTCAGATTTAACTGCCTGCCCTGTATTTCTTCCATATAGCTGGCTCATCAGGCTCCGCATCTTGGAGTTTGCTCTCAGGTCACCTTAGCCTAGCCCTGGGAGGTAGAACTACGTTCAGCAGCCTGCCCAGAATGCTGCATTCCGAGTATTCTTGGATCTCCCTGGATCTTCCATTGACACCCCTTGCAACTCCCTAGCACTCCCAGGATGAAGGCCTAACTCCTTGATAACATCCCTGCCAGGCCCCACAGAAGCTGATCAAGCATTTCACCTTCTTGTCCGCCCACTGGCCCCATCAAGTATATAGCAAGGCTCAGAGTGGTTGGCTGTGCCCAGTACCCAGACCTCCTTCTCTCAGGCCTTCCAATATCTACCTATGCTGATCCCTCAACCTGGAGCGCAATTCTCCATCTTTTCTTTTTCCATACCTAGTGAATCTTAAGGCTCAATTTCATCTCTACTGAGAAGCCTTTTGTCCATAAACAAGGCCTCTGCTGTGCCATCAATCTCCTGTGTGTGTTTGTGTGTGTGTGTGTGTGTGTGTGTGTGTGTGTGTGTATGTGTGTGTTTTATACTCCGTCTTCCATTTGCATCTGGTACCGATTCCTGGCCCCATACTTAGCATATACTAGTCCCTCTGCCTGGAATTCCAACCGAATCATCTTCTACAATTAACTAAGTCATTCATTCATCCATTCATTCATTCATTCACTAATTGTTAAACATTTACTGTTTTAATCACACTTATCATCCTCACACTAGCGAAATGACCTTATAGTTCCAGGTCAGCAAAGTTTTGCTGCAAAGCACCAGGGGGAAATATTTGGGGACCTAAGAGCCTTAGAGTCTGTGTCACAACCACTCAGCTCCACCACTGTAGCATGAAAGAAGCCACAGAAAATGCATAAACACATGGGTGTGTTTAAGGCAGTGTACCAATAAAACTTTATACAAGCACTCGATAGGCCGCGCTCCTGGTCTATTGTTAGAAACATATTGAACAAATAGCATTCTAATGCCCGCCCTCAAAAGAAGATAAATAACAAACTCTTTTTCTCAGCCCTAGGATGAAGTCAGGGCTTTGCTTGTGCGGGGCCACCTCTTCAGCCCAGGCTCTTTCTTAAACTATATGAAGGTGGAAGAGTCTGCTCCAAGTCCTCCTAGCTGAGAGATCCATGTCTGTGGCTCATGCCAGCTCTGAAAGTGTGGATTTCCAGCTCCCATTCAAGGCTGGGCCAGTCTTCCCCACCAGAAATGACGCTGGCTGGATCCTGGGTAAGCAGCCACCCATACACACACACACACACACACACACACACACACACACTCTGCCAGGGCTCAATGGTCTGGGCTGCAGTGGGCCTCAGCCTGCTGTCAGGCCTGGGTCCCTTCCAAGCAAAGGGGAAGCTCTGCCCATCTCTCTCACCTGGAGATGCCCCCCACCCCACCCCGCTGCCACCCTTCAAGGTGCCTACTTCTGATTAACAGCCCTGCCTGAGCTGGGAATCACAGCTACCAGCATGTACGGCAGTTGTGTATCTGTTAGCTACATTTGTTAGCTAGGAAAAAAAAAAAAAAAAAAAAAAAAAAAAAACCCTCTCTGAAGACTCCAAGGGTCAGGTGTTTCCATTGTCGTGGCTTTTTATCCTTTCCCTCAGTGGCTTCATCCTGCTCCATTCTAAAATAGATTTTTTTGGGGGGGGGCATAACAAATACACACACTGAAATTGTATCCCCTATGAATTCATACACATGTTCCAAACTCCTTCCTATACATTAATACAAGTAATCAGCACACAGGCTCACATAAACCCCACCCAAATGAGTGTTTACATACATGAGCACAGCACACATGGCCGTACACACACACACATCCCTGTTCCGTATATGTGCCAAGAACATTTCACCCAGGCAGGTAAGCTTGATCACGTATACATCCATCTAGCAAGTCACAGACCCCTAAATTCTTGCTTCCTCACACTTTAACATAGCCCTGCGAACAGATGTGTACAGGCACGGGCATGAACGCACGCACATTTTACACACGTGTGCTGCAAAACCAGTCTCAGCACATGCCTCTTAGGAGGAAGTGGTCATGCAAATCATCTTTCTGTCAGATCTTGACCACTAGCTCTGTCTGGTTCCTGCTGCCAGTCTCAGCTCTGGGAGGGTCACAGGAAGTTCCCATGTCCCTGACTGCCAAATTCCAGTCACCTCTGACCCCAGAGGGACAGAAGCTCTTCCAGCTTCCTGCAGGCCGGCCAAGTCTTGTGTGCCCAGAATGCCTTGCCTGCGTGTGGCATGAACAGATAACGAGAGGCTCTGTGTCCAGCCCTGGCTGAGCAGGGCTGCTGCAGTCAAGGAGACTTCCTTGCCCTCCCCTGGGGCTGTGCTGGCACGCTGGGGGCCTCCAGAGGAGGACCTTGGTCACAGCCAAGGTCGAATGTCCTCTTATCTGAAGGCCACTGACGACTTCCCTGCTCTGCTTCCCTCTGCTCCCAAAGCTTCTAGGAGGCCTGACCTGCTCACTGGGGCCAGCCACCCACTGCCCCTTTAACTCTTGCTTAGCCATCTGCCTTCCCGGTAGAGACATGAACATGACAATGATAGGAATTTAGAAGCTCATTGACCGGACATGAGTAGGTTTTCTACTGATGTCGTACAAATAAGAGAATGGAGGAGGGGCTTCTCTCGAGGTGTCTCCATGGGGAAATGACACAGGTTATTGCTTATTAATGCTGCTTCCCACTGTTTGGGGAGAGGGATGGTACCCCGCCTCAGCAAAGGGCTGCTTTGACCAGAATACATCAACCTCTCCCCAAAGCCTCAATAGATTCCCTGTGCCTGCCCTGGCTCCATCACACACCTGCATACGTACACAAGCACACCGCATGAACAACTGCTGGCCACATAGGCAAGTCCACACACGTGCAGCCGCGTGCAGAGCCTGCTCACGTGGGACAACAGTAGCGAAGAAGTTTGTCGCACTCTCCCACAGAGCAGTTCTCTTATTTGCTAACTCGAGTATTCTGTTCCCCAAAGCAGGAGCCAGGGGGACCTTGTTACATGAGAGAAAACGAAGGGAGTCACGTGTCTAAGGTCATACGGTGGTTGGTGTTTGCTGGAGTTGGAACCTGGACTATCAGATCCGGGGGCAATGCTCTGAACCACAATACTGTGGTCCCAGCATCCAGCCCACTGCCACCCTTCCACACCTCACCACTGAATTCATTCCAGCCACACTGGGTCCCCAGAAACTCCCAAACACGCCGTTCCTGCCCCAGCCATCTCACAAATTCCCTCCTCTCTCCAAGGCCTGCCTCCCTGCATGAAGTCGGTTTCATCCCCTCTTCTCCAAGCTTGTGTTGTTCAGCACAGGTGAACCTGAGCCTTGTGTTCCTTCCTGTGCATTCTCTCATCCCACTCTTAGGAAGATTCTGGTGTTATTAACCTTTTGGCAAGAGTGAGTAAACTTAGGTACAGTTAATGAGCGGTTAAGCTCCATTCACTCGGGGCCAAGCTTTCTCAATTCATAAACCCCAGCTTGTCCTTCACTTTAGACTGAACCCGGCTCAGGTTTGGCTTCTGTGGCTGGGAGGATGCTTAGGGGAAGGAAGATCTGAAGACCGACCCAACCGAGGTAGAGATAGTGGAAGAGGTGGGGGAAGGAAGCAGAGGGGGAAGAAAGGAAGGGCCGGGAGGGCTCGGAGAACTTAAAACCCACAAGGTAGGGGAGGCTGTACACGAGAGGGTGGGGTGAATGTGTTGAGTGATGGTACCAAGTTTGTAGCCCTTGTGATAAAAGAGCATTTTGGAACCGTGGAAAAGCGAAAGGCGCTGTGCTGTGAACACACTCAGCCTGTCACTTTATCAATTAGCAGCTCAAGATCCTTGCTTTGTCTCCCAACTGGTCATTCAGCTAACCTGACGCTGCTCTGTAGTGTGGCCATAGCTGAGGGTGGGCCAAACTCCCTCAGAAGCAAAGGGGCTGTGGGGTCGGTGAAGTCTTGGGACTTGGAAGAGAGCCAGGGGCTACTGATGGTCAGCCAGCCAGTCCCTTTCTTACCCATCATCCTTGCTGGAGAAGCCAGGCTTCCCCAGCCGTTCAGCTCCCATGGAGGCCACCAGGAGCCCTTGGGGCTCAGGGCCAAGCTGGGGGTGGGGTGTTTCCCTAATTGGCCGGCTTGTCATTTAACCAGCAGAGGAAACAGCGGCTGGCCTCAGCCTCCAAACGACAGGAAACGCCATGGAGGGCTACTTGGGCAGTAATTACTACTCTGAGAAAGGAGAAAAAAAAAAAAAAGCTGAGGGAGAAACATTTCCACCTCAGATAATCTGCTTGTTGGGGGGATGGGAGGGTGTTCCATGGAAGACATTTTGAAAAGCTTTCAATCAACCTGACAAGCAATTATCTGCTTAGCTGCTGGTACAAATCCCCCAAAAGGAGAGGTGCCCCTCCCAGGAAAACAGAAACCCTAGACCAGCACTCAGTCACCGCACCCCATCTCCCTAACAGCCGGAAGAGTTAACCGTAGAGGTTATGACCATCCTGGGAGCCTCAGCTCCAGGGCAGTCATAGCTAGAGGGGAGAGGCTATCTGTCTCTGGCTTTGTACACTTCACACTCATGACTGTGCCCACTCTCCTCAGTGTGGCCGCACGTCAAATGCTCTTTCCTTCCTCCAAGCAACCATGGACATTCTCGCCTGTCATTAATTCATTCAATAAATGTGTTTTCTCTTGACAAAGAAAATTCATCAAGACGCTGGTGATAAAGACAAAGACATCCATGGATTTAAGAATATGACTGAGAAGAAAGACCACTGTCATCTGCTTAATGTCTCCAAACCTCACCTGGGAAGAAGCAGAGAGAAGTGGAGAGAGCTGGCTCAGAACAGTGGAGTTCCTATCCAGAGCAACTGAGCAGCCTGGGGTTGGGTGGTTCCCTTCCCTGCCTGCTCCAGCCCAGCCCTCGCCCTCTGGCCACCATTCCCAGGCCCTGAGCATAACTCTTGCTCAGACATAATGGAAAGTATCTGCTACCCACCGTGTGGGACAGAGAATGGGCAGGCACCTGGTCAAGGCACTACAAAAGGAGATCTACCCCTGCCATGGACAGGTTCTAAACAGCCAAGTGAGGCCCCAGCAGCACAAAATGATGCTGCTTGACCACCACAGTCCATCATGGCTTACTCACAGACTGACACAGACATGGGCCGATGCCACCAATCAACCAGGATGCTCCTGCATCCTGTGTCACTACCATGGGTACTGGGGAGTAGCACTTGCACACTCAGCACCATAGACACTAAGGTCCTCTTTGTACACTCACAGAGTACCTGCACACATTTGTACACAACTTCTTGACGCTGGCCTTCCTACGAATGTGCTCCTACAAGTTCTCCATACCCTACACCACACAGTCTCACGACAGAGGCAACACAGGCATCCCCTCACACACCGCACAAACATTCAAACGCAGCATTATCAGAGACAAAACATTTCACATGCCGTGACCTCCACTCCGCTACGCTCACACAGCACACAGCTCACTCAGACACATGCTCAGATGTCAGCCGCAGACACCTGGCCCTCTCACTGCGTATAGCAGACGTGTCACACTTACTCATACTTTCCTTCACAGAGTCGGTACATACACACCACAAATATACATATTAAACGCACATGCCACATATGCTGCACATACCAGACACATGCTATACACCACACACACTACATACAGCACACATGCCAAACACCCATACCACATATTACACACACCATGTACAAGACACATACTAGTTACATACTATAAACCATACACATGCAACACATATACCACATATATTATACATGCCACGTGTACCATACGTGATTTACGTGATGCTACACGTACCACATGCATCAGATGAATACCTCCTACTCACCATATAGCATAAACCCACCACTATAAGCACATGCCACATATACCACATACAACACAAACACCACCCATGCTATATACATATAATATGCATACTATACATACCACTTTACAACATATATACAACATAAACACCACATACACTGCATAGTCCGGAAATGCCAGACTCAGTGTGTACACAAACACACCACCATTACAGCCACACATATTACACACACACACACACACACGCACACACATCATATATACCATCACACACATACATATCATATATACCATGCACAGATCACATATACCACCATTCTATACCCATATAACACACATACCCCATACGCGCCACACACTATACCACATACATGATCACATATACACCACGCTGCCACTGCAAAAATACATGCTGCATGCACCCTTTCAGGGAAGAAACGATAGAGGAAAAAAGAAACTATAGGCCTGGTGAAGGCTCAGAAAGGAAGCAGCTGTCCATAGGGGTGCTGTGCCCCAGGTAGGTGCCAAATTGAGCAGTGAGCGTGCAACAAATGAGTTCCTGAGCATCTAACGAGGAAAAAAGAGAGAGAGAGACCTTGTAGTGTGGAAAGGGTTCCTGGACCAGAGGCTGGGGAGGCCAATGGTGGAGGGTCAAAAGGATGCAGGATAGCTAGGATATCAAAGCATCAGAGGACAGAACAGATGGCAGATCTAGTGGTATCTCCACCCTCCCCTGAGGGAGTCCAGCAGTGTGCTAGCCCTGAGCAACGCCACGGGCCTCCCCCGACCTGGGAGGCACCAGAACACTCTGTAGGAGAAGAGGCAGACATTCAGCCAGGTGAAGTGACCTGCCCCAGGCACAGTGATTACAAGTCAAGAGTATCAAGCCAAATGTTGCTGCCACTAACCCCATGCCACAGACCATTCGGGATATCGACAGCTTGAATGAACCGCTCCACAGAGCAAAGGCCAACCCAAGCAGACACTGCCCCTGAATGTGACTGAATCTCTGAACCCATTGGAGGTGGCATTGGAAGCAAAGCCAAACGTCATGCTGGAAAGCTGGGTGGCAAATGTGTGAAAATGAGTGCCTCTACACTTTGCCTTTGGACCTTGGGTACAGGTCAATAGCTCCACTCCATCAGTCCGATGGTCTTGCACCCTGAGCTTGGAGCACAAGGACCAATGCCAGATCACAGACCTTGATGTTAGGTGGGGTCCAAACACTGCATGCAGCCCTGAGCTGGGGGATCTCACTCCTCCTAAGATCCTGTTCCCCTGGACAGAGAATGAGCCAATAGAGCTACACGCTAGGGACCCTACAACACCTACACCCACTCACAGGGACACACGCAAGACACGTTATCTCTCAAGGCCATCAGCAGCGACACTAGAGGAACTTGTGTGCAGATGGAGCGTGGTGATCCTGCTCTCTGGCCCAGGAGGGAGGAGGCTGTTTGCCTTCCCAGGACATTTCATTTTGCCGGTGTTTGGCAAGACATATCTGATGCACTGGCAGGCGGGCACATTGCTCACTGTGTCCCCATGAGGACACACCTTGTATTTTATGACCAGAACAACTTGGGTACAAGATCAGCCCCGAGTTAAACCCCACCCTCCCCCATCTCCCAGTGTGCTGCAGGATGGCAGAAACTCCCCACTTGCAACAGAGCTGGGGCAGACACCGGCACTCTGTCCATCCGGCCGTCTCTTTCATCAGCGTTTATTGACGCCTACCTGGGCCCAGCCCTGTGCTTGGCCCTGGAGATGCCAGGACACATAAGACACTGTTCCTTCTCCTTAGAGCTCAAGGTCCAGAGGGCAAAACAGGAGATGTGATACCCTGAGCAGGGGCAGTGTGGCCAGGCAGGAACTTTGGCAGTACACAGAACTGGGGTCAGATTCCAGCTCTGTTCCTGCCTCATAATTTAACCTTGGCAAGTCACTTGTCCTCAACAAACCTCAAACTTGTCCTGGGGAGATGGGGGTGATGGCGGGCACCAATCTCCTTGTGTGGCTGGGAAGATAGCATGCAGCCACTGCTTCTAAAGCACTGACCACCAGGGTTGGTACCCCAAGGCTTACGGTCAGCCAGTGTCATTACTCAAATGTGTATGATGACATTCTGCCTCTCTGGCCTTGACAGGAAGGTTGTGCCAAACAAGAGAACCTTCTGTGGATGTTGGAGGCGACGTTTCATCACTCCCTCACTCACTCAGCAAATGTTCCTTGAGAGTCCTCGAAGTATCGAGGCGGGTGGGAGGAATAAGGTTATCACACGAGAGGGTGAGAGGGTGCGGTGAGGGAGATGTGGATGTAGCCATAGAGGTGGGTACCTAGGAAGGGAGTTACCCTGAAAACAGACCAAGCACCAAGCAAGTGCTGTCAGAACAGTAATAAAAGTAACACAGAGAAAAGCAAAGGAGGGATTCCTTTGGCAACTAGAAAGGTCAAGGAAGGCTTCCAGGAGGAAGCGGGAGGGAGGTAGCACAGTGCTACAAGCATGAGGAAACACTGTGGCTTCCCCTTTTAAGTCTGAGCAAGGGGCTTTATTCTCTAGTGAGAGATGCCTTCAGTGTCACAAGGAGAGAGGGCACCAGCAGAGCCTCCTTGTTACTCACCCAGGACACAGACCCAAGGGTTCCAGGAGCTGTGGGGTCAGAAAACAGAGCAACCTAGAAGCAGCTGGCCTCAAGGTCAGCCTGAGAGGTAAGAGGTAAAAAATCCATCTAAGAGGCCTTGTGAGCATAAGCAGGGAGGAGTGGAGGGCAAACTAAAGGCACAAGGATCCCAGCCTGGAGAGGCCAGTGAGGTCAAAGCAAAGGGGACAGAACATGCCCGGGCTCCTGGCTAACCTTTAGCCCACAAGGACAGCTTCCACAAACCACAGCAGCTTAAGCCAAGCTGGGAACCTGGGTCTGGCTGTTTCCAACACTTGGACACTGTGTCAGATCCGCCAGAGGTACCGTGGGTCTCTTTCTGTGGGGGGTGAAAAGCTACTCACCACCCATCCCCACCTCTGTGTTCTTGCCTGAACCCATGCCAAGCCCTTTCCCTGAGGCCTTCGGGATCAGTGCTAGAGCTGGCACTCCCCACCTGCACCCCAGTACACCCTGCCCCAGCCCCTGCCTCATCCCTTGGCCCCATATTTCCAGCTGTCACCCGGACCTACTGTTAAGTCACCGGGGAAGCCCTTGGCCGACATCCACCCCAGGAAGCCGCATTAGCAGCTTCATTCATCAGGGTCAGTCTGGGCTTCCATTGTGTGCTGTAATCATTTGTTTATTTCGACTTCGGAGGCAGCTGTGCTTTATGACAATTATTGCTGTCTGGCGGGGCAGACAGTGCGCTTGCCTTTTACAAACACGCAGCAACTGGTATTTTTTGCATCTTTGTAACAAAAGACCTGCCTTATTCACTGCCACCAAAAATATCAACTACTATTGAAAGGGGAGTGTGAGCTCACAGGAAGGCACAAGCTATAGATACGTGGTGTGTAAAGGAAAGGGAGTTAAGATGGAGCATAAAAGGGAATAGCAAACACGCTAAGCAACAAGCATCGATGCTCAGTGCGGGGAAGGCTGCGTGGGGAGTTCTAGACCGATGAGCGCTGCTGGCGGCAACGTGAAGAAGGGGCCTTTATAGAAAGTAAACTGGAAAATAGGTATTACGGACCACAAAATTGTTCCTGCCCTGAGACCCCTCCCCCCAACTCTGTCTGCTCCTGTGAGTATCTGAAGGAAGTAAGACAAGAGAGAGAGAGAGAGAGAGACATGTTCTGTGGGCACAAAGAGGTGTCCCGTATGAATCTTACTAAATCTGGGGGAAAACTAAAGTAAAACTCAGCATCAGTTTGATGAAGTCACGGGAAACTATTAGAGTGATAATGGCTCACCTGGGCTGGGGAAGAGGGAGTTGTGCAGTTTATGGTCAAGGCTAGCATGTAGGGACCGGGCCCTCACTGCACTGCTAGGCTGTCAGCCATAGAGGAAGGGTTGATCCCCAACCCCCTGTTTTCCAAACATTCAGTTGGGTTCTATATTGGTTTTATAGTTTCTTTTAATTAGAGTTAACAAATGAGTGTGCTTCGCCAAAGAACTACAAACAGAGCTTAATTAGCCAGAGCTGCTTTCACAAGACCCTCCGTCTGTCTGGACCTTGTTTCCGTCTTCTTTAAGATCATCTATCCCATAAATGGAGTGTGGGAAGTAGCCCTGGGAAGGCTTTGTGTGTCTTTGTATGTCTTTAAATCCAACGTAAGGAAGAATGGCTTAGACAAAATACCCTGGCTTCACATTTGTCAAGTGTTAATACCTATCCATTAAGTCTGGTGCTTCCAACTAACCTGCAAAGTGGGTATGGGCGGCCCATTGCAGAGATGGGAAAACTGAGGCTCCTGAGCAAAAGGAACTTGTCCAGGAGAGATACAGATAGTAGGAAGAGAAGTCAAATCCACACCTCTCCAGCTCCAGTCTCTTGTTTGTGTGTGTGTGTGTGTGTGTGTGTGTGTGTGTGTGTGTGTGAGGTTTTCAAGCTATGTGAGTTGATTTTCTCAAGTGGGGTGTATGTGAAAAGTCCATTCACTGATGATAATGGATGTGGCTGGAAGGACCCCAGGCAGCCTTTTGGAAATGCCCGGGAGGTACTGCTGTCAGTTCACTGTGCAAAAACTGCCGAACCCACGGAGTCCAAGAACTCCAAAAGAAGGCATCCACTTCGCCAAGAATCCACCTCAGCAACCACAGAAACAAGCTCTGAAGAAGAATAAAGGACTGGGGCGTCGCTGATGGGTTTGTGGCGATGTCATGGTCCATCCTTGGATGCCTGTAAAAGGACCTGCCCTGAGACACTTTATGGGGGCCTTGGGTGTCTACTGTTCCCATCCCCCTCACTTGCAGCCAGGCAGCATGATGGCTCCTGTTCACATACCCCCCCACCATCACCGCCCCCCCCCATCCTCAGTCTGCCCGCCTTGGGCCTCTTTCAGCCTATAATTACCCACAGTGCCCAACTTTATGGGTTCCCAAGGGGGGAGTCTAGCAGCAAGAAGAAGTTCCTTGAAGGGGAATCGGCCCAGCACATTCTCTTTCTTCCTCCCCAGGAGAAGCATGCCCAGCTGAACCCTGCAGACACCGACTTGGCTTTTAAATCCTTCTCAAACTTTCCTACCCTCGATTCTTCCATTTCTGCCCAAGAAGCCAGGCTGGAGCACGAACCATTCTCTGTAGCTCCTACAGTGAGCCTCAGCTTTACAATCCCACCGCACCCCACCATACGCACAAGCACTGGGCACTCATGTACCTCTGGACTAACCCACCCCCTGAACATCCGTCTCTTCTCCTCTCTCTACCCTTGTCCCCCCTTTCACTGGCTGACTCCCACCCACCCTGAGGACCCACTCTGGGGACTTACTTTAGACTCTTTTGAGGTCCCCATATCTGACTCCCAGACCCTGTATGGCTAGTTTTATGTCAACTTGACACAAGGTAGGGTCATCTGGGAAGAAGGAAACTGCATTGAGAAAATGTTTCCATAGGACGTACTGTAGGCAAGTATGTAGGGCATTTTCTTGATTGATGATTGAGGTGGGAAGGCCAGCCCATTGTGAGCAGGTGGTCCTGGGGTATATATAAAGCCTGAGTGAGCCAGGAGAAGCAAGCTAGTAGGCAGCACTCCCCCATGGCCTCTGCATCAGCTCCAGGTCCCTGCCCTGTTTGAGGTCCTGCCCTGACTGCCCTCTGTAATGGACTGTGATGTGGAACTATAAGCTCAGATAAGCCCTTTCCTCCAGGTGTTGCTTTTGATCGTGGTATTTTATCACGAAAACCTTATCTAAGACAGACCCCCAGTCTGCCCTTCCATCTCCCTCCCCCGAGGCAGATTTCACAGAGAAAGCCCAAATTCAGTGTATCAGCAAAGTCCCCACTACGGGCAGCCAGAGGTCTCCTGCTCTCCTGTGATTTGAGGCAGAGCATGTACCTCAGTCCCCTCGGTATAAATCCACCAGGCTGTCATTCACTAGCTGGGGGCCATTCCTGGGGAACATCAATCTTTAGCCTGTCATCAGCATTGACAGTGTAGACTTAGGCAGTTGGAAGTGAGAGAATATATGAGATCCAGGGAAGACAAAGAGGTCGCCCACATTCCGTCTGTCTATCACAGCCCAGCACGCAGTACTGCCATGGCCTCTCCCTGCATCTGTCCTGCCTTGTTTAGCTGTATTCCCAGGGCCTCGCCTGATGCTTGGCGCGAAGGAGCATGTGGTTAATCAAAGTGATGTCCTGCTCCAGGCAGCAACCCAAGCCCAGCAGCAGTCCAGGAATCCTGTCCTCTTACTTCCAGCTGGGAAAAGATAGAAGAAGTAAAACTGTGGGGAGAGAAGTGCAAACACCTTTTATGTCCAAAGTGTTAGCCAGACATCCCAAGGTCCCTCTTTCCCTGGGAAAGCCTTAGGTGAATCACAGCAGAATCACAACCAGATTCAATCCAGAGGTCTGGGTTTGAATCTCAGCTCCCTCCACTACCGTATAGCCTTGGGCCAGTTGCTCAACTTCTCTGTGCTACAGTTTATTCAGCTGTGATAATCCTATAAGATATGCATGTTGATTGGCATTCTTACAGATTTCAAATGAAAACAGGAGTAAAAGCAGCGTGGTCATTAATACAATAACCCTTACCTCCTTAGCATGCAAAGAGCAACCGAACCAAGAAAATAATTTTGACTGAGAGCCCTACCACTGAAGCTTGAATGTTAGCTGGTATGAGCCCTTTGATGGATGCCAGGTTTTGTGCTAAAGGGCCTAGTTTCTGCAAGCCTTCCTGCAAGTGCACTCATGGCCCACTGTGGTCTCAGCCCCACCAGTAAGAGAATGTGCCCACGTTTAAAGGGACCTGATGGCTCTTGAACAGCTCTAACTGACTAATACGATTATGGGTTGATACTCAGCAAGCATGAAGAATGCTCTTGGTCCTATCATCAGCTTTCTCTCTACCATGCCAGGGCAGTGTCCTCCCCGAAGATATGGCTTTGAGATCCTGTGTCTTCAAGTTCTGTTCCTTCCCTCTCCTGGAAGGAGGCTGATGTCTGAAGGAAATAAGTACTCCCATTATTATGTTCCAGCCACACAGAACATGGCATGCCTCCTTACCCCCTTGGGAACGCTTTGCTTTAGTGCAAACAGTTGGTGGCTACATCAGTAACACACCGTGAGGCCCTGGTCAGCTCACTTTGCTTCTCTGAGTTTGGGTGCCAGTCAGTGAAGTGGAGTCAAATGCAAAGACATGCATTGTAAAAACATTGGTGTGATTAAGTGAGCTTATACTTGAAAATTATAAGTACTTAACACAGTATTGAATAAGCATTAGGTCATATTAGGAGACAGCTACACGCTTGCTTCTGCCTGGTTCACATGATGACTCTTCTTATCTTAGTCCTTCTGAAGTTGGGACTATATCAGATTTTAACTGCATCTGTATGCAAAACTAAGAACACCAAAGGCACACTAGACACTGACATTGGGAGCTCTGTGCCCCCCCCAAGCTCTGCTCCAGAAGCATATTCTACACCCAGCTGCCTCCCCCCACCTCCCTCACCCACTGGATGCAGAAGCCCCAAGGACTGACTGTAGAGCTCTCTCTGTGACTCCACGTCCTCACTTCACAATTGAATCCTTTCTGGTCATGGCTGGCCTAAATCCAGGAAGACAATTTGAGAGGCATGGATTATTGTGACTCTCTCGACATGCCAGAGCATGAATGAGTGCCAAGGGGGAGCCCACAATCACCAGCCCACAGGCCTTCCTCCAGGACCTCCCTAAACCTCACTACAGTAGCAGGATGCCAACGTGGAAGATTCAAGTGACTTGCGCGACTTGCCCAAGATCCTGTGGACACAGTCAGAAAACTAGGATTTGAACCCATGCCTATGAAGTGCCAAGCCTCTTCCCTCTTCTGTACAGCTGATTAGAATGTTCTTTCCCAATATGAAAAGCTGAATGGGAAATGGGTTTTATATATATATATATATACATTCATTGCATGGTCGTGGGTCAGCCCCGATCCCAGAAATCTACCAGGTATAAATCACCCATGGCAGTGCTGGTGCGATAAATCACCTGACAGAGCTTCCATGAGCTTTAGAGTTTGTGGGCCTGCCCCTAAAGCTGGGCCACCTCTGATCCCCAGAATACAGAACTGACCTGCATGTCATACAACCTGTACTTTACAAAATAGAGCATAAGCTGCCACTGAGAAACTCCACTTCCCTGCCACCCTGAAACCAGGAGACTTGAGACTTGATTGCCACTTCAGATGGCAATCCAGGAAGATCAGCCTTGAGCCAACCCAGCCCGGACCCCAGACACAAGAACAAATAAGCATCTTAAAGAGGGTCTCCATTCCCAGCATTGCTGCCCCACCAGCTGGGTCCCCAAACATTACAGAGCAGAAAGGAGCTGTCCCCGCATCCTTCACTGCCCCCTGCCCTCAGAGCCTGTGAGCAGACTGAGAGGGACTGACAACAGCAAGCTGTGGGAGGCTTGTTGCACCGCAGTGCCCACGTCACCGGGACACCCTCTTACGAAACACACCCTCATTTCCCAACGCTCTGGACTTGGCCATGGAAACGCACATTGATCCCAAAGTCAGAAGCTCATGTGGACCACTGCGAAGTTCTCATCTGGTCCGGGATTTTTCAGCTGAGTAAAATGCCAGGCTTGGTAAAGGCCTCAACCGCTGGCAGCCTTTCCTTCGTTCCTCGGTAGAACTATGTTGCTATACCTGTGCCTGCCCTAGTGCTAGGGACAGACAGACAGACGTCAGAGCAAACATTTTAAGTTGAAAGTGCAAACATGAACCTCAGGGGCAACACGTTGTATCCAGTACAGGAGCAGGCTGGACCTAAGACTCTGGGAGTCAGTGTGCTTCTAACACAGACGATGGCAGGGGCAAAGAACTGCCAGCAAAAGAGAAGAGCCAGGGAGAGACCCAATCAGGAGACCTGAGGGCTTTTCTAGGGCCCAACAGGTGGCCTGTGCAACTAGAGAAAAGCCCCAGGGCAGCGGAGCAGGAGGACAGGCTGGGGTAAAAGACAGCAGTGGACCATTCCCGCATGCAGCTTCCTCCTGCGCTCAGTCCCAGTCTGAGACCTGTGGACTTTTCTTCCCTCCTCCCCAGAGCTGTGACCTGTGGGTCCCCTCTCCTTCCTGGAGCTCCCCATGCCTTCTCTTCTCTGACATTGTTCCCTTCCTCACTTCTGGGCCAACATCCTTTGCCCAGATTCATTACCATGAATTATTTGGATTACCCCCAAATACCCCCATACCCCGTCTCTTAGTGAATCTTAGACCTGGGCCTCACTATGTCATTTTTGTCCTGGAGTCCTGCCCCCATCTCATGTCTTCAGACTGCCACACCAAACTGGGTAAAGTGTGGCATGTCTGGGCCTCAGCCACCTTGGGTCAGATACTGAGCATTCTACCCTAGGGCTACTCTGTATTCTTCTAGACCTGGGGAGGGGGGGAGTTGTTCTGACAGCTGTCCTATTGCTGGCCTACACAGAAGGAAAGGGAGACCTGGGTATTGGAACAGCCTGTGCAATCAAGCTAGGCCACATCTGACCACGCTATATCTATGTGCATGCGTGCATGCATGTGTACATGTGGTGTGTGTGTGTGTGTGTGTTTGCATGTGGCTCAGAAAGAGCCAAAAGAAAACAGGCACAAAAATACCCTCTGCCACCCTCAGTACCAGCTGACACTGACTGCCGTCTCCCTTATGTCCAAGGGAAGGGAACAAAAACAGAAAACCCATCCCAGTCCCAGACAAAGGTCATGGTTCACAGAAGAAGCTGGGGCCTGGGCAAAGTCCACTGAGCACCCAGCAAGCACCAGGTACCTCCCAGTACCTTCCGACTTAATCAGAACCCGAGGGAATCACAGCTAAGGAATCCAAAACACAAGGCAGTGGGCACGCCTGTGAGAAATTCCACGTGAAGCAGGTGCCACTTGGCCTTTACGCTCATTTTAATTCCTAGGGATTGCCACATAAGAGCCACGTACCCAGTAACTCTCTGTTAAATATGTGAATTAATGAATATATGAATTTATGAATGAATGAGTGAATGAATGATCGATCGATCAAAAAAATATTGCATCCCAGATCTGATGACTCCAAAGTCTAAATGCCCCTTGTTTTGCAGATATGTAAGAAGTGGACCAAAGAGGAGCGAAGAAATGGCCAAGAGCACTGGTTGTTTCTCCAGAGGACCCAGGTTCGATTCCCAGCACTCACATTGCAGCTCACAGTTGTCTATAAATCCACTTCTAGGGGATCCAGCACCCTCTTCTGGCCTCCAAGGGCACCTGTACTCACATGCACAACACACATAAGCACATTCAAACACACGTACATACATACACACATACACACACACAATAACTTTTGTAAGGCAGATCAAGTCAACACACAGAAGCAAGGAGGCAGAGACTGTAGTATCAGGCCTGACTGAGCACAAAGATGGGGAGGGGGGTGTGAGGGGGGAAGCAACGAATATTTGGTGGAGGGAAACTTAAGTAGGAGCTTCCCAAGCTGATCACTCACACTTTCCAGATGTTTAATAAGCACCCGCTGAACGTGAGACATCAGGGACCCACCAGTAAAGGAGTTCTACCCTCCTAGAGCAAGCATTCAAGATGACCCAGAGGAACGCTACTCCAGGAAGAGGGAAGAATTAGGAGTTGTATTTTGGAGGTGAAGAATGTGGAGCTCATTGGATAAGACAGTGAGGAAAAGTGAGCAAGATCTGGTGTCATATCACAGGCTACGATCACTGTAGCCCCTCATGGAGTATCTTTGAGTGTCTCATGGTTATGCTTTTATCCTTCTATCCTTATCCAGTCTTAAACCATAGCTACAACCCTGAAGGATCTGGAGCTACAGAAGTGTGCACTGATGCCAGTTAAGAGAAAAGAAATGGGTTTTGCTCCTTATTCATTTTTTTTTCATATCTAGTACTGATTTGAGTATTGAAAAATATTTATTTCCACATTTAAAGCCAGCATTTTTATGTCAAGTATTCGGGCTCCTGCACGGGTGGTTAAGTTGCTTATAAAATATGTGACGTGTTTTAATTTCTCTAAATCAACCAATCAATCAATCATCCCTGATGCCTTTGGCAGGAAAAAAGATAGAAAACAAGCTCTTTATTTTATTAGGAGCACTTGTCAACATTTCAGAGTGGGAAGTAGCTGGCTCAAGTTTCTACAGATTGCTGGGGAATGTAAAAGTAGCCAGCTCCAGGCTGAGTTTGGACATGGCTCTGCAGGTGAGGAGGGACCGTGGGTCTTAGGTTCAAGTGGAACCCACTGAGGCATCGGGCTGCAGGCAAATTGAAGATTATCTTCAGGAAGCCAGTGGTGAGACCATGACAGCTGGGCTCTTCTGGGTCTAGGTTCAGCTGGCTGGACAGCTGGAAAGCAGAGTCTGAAGATCCAGTGGTAGTTAAGGATGCAGCGGCAAAGGAAGGGAGCCTTGGTCTCTGTAAGCTAGGAGTAGGGCGTAGAGTGATGAGGATTCAGGCACGGGGGTTGAGGACCAAGATTTGTGAGTAAGACCTGGGAATAGGCAGAGGCCAAGTGATGAGATACCTAACAGAAAGCCTGGCCCAAAGCAAGTGCTCAGAGGAGTCTAGGGAATGAGTTGTTTTAAACACCACACCGACATCTTTCTTTTGTTGAACTCCTTAATGACTTTGATACATCAGATTCTTTTCATGTGTTCAGAGGTCCCTTGTGAAGGCTTTTCGTTCATCCATTTTACTGACTGGTGCTCAAGGAGTTGATGCCTCTTAGCCAGGATCACAAAACTAGTGAGTAATAGAACCGGGGCTCAAACCCAAGTCCATGTGAACCCAGCATCTAAGTCCTCTGGCTACCAAGATCTCAACTCTTGAGGGAGGGAAGTATAAAGACTGGGCTATGCATGGTTTTCATGGGCCTGAGGAACTTTGGTATCTGTGAGGCCCTTTCCATAAAATGGTTAAACTTCTACCCAGTGCCTATTGACACAACAGCTTCTTGTTTCTTCCAGTTTCTTACTTCTGGTTTCAAAGGCATTAAGGCGTCTTCACAGGCCTCTACCAGTATCCAGGACTCCATTTCCCATGGCCTGGGCCTGCTAGGGATGTCAGCCATAGTGTGTCTCTGTGTCTAAGGCAATCAGTTCCTAACTAACCAAAGTCACACTTTGCCCAGTGAGTGGGAAGGACACCACAGCATCTGCCAGTACCTCACCAGGTCACCTCTGAGGCCATGGCACTACTTCTGAGGCCCTTGGATCTTTTCAACTGGGCAGCTTCATGGGCAGAAGGAGGGAAAGCCCAGCTGCCTTGAGAGTCAACCCAGACCAACCTCATGTCTACCAAAGAACATGAGAAACATGCAGCTTACCCAGGACCAGTTTGCTGGGCCCTGGTGGTATACACAGAAGCTGCAGTAGCTCTCTGTCCTTGCCCTGGAGCTGTTAGCCCAGCAGCCTCCCTTGCTTCCTGGGAGAGTCAGGCCCCATTGATGACCTTTGGAACCTCTCTTTTCCTCCCCACCCCTCCTCCCATCACTCCAAAGCTTAGGGCAAGGACAATGGGCACTGGGGGAGGGGGAAGACTGCCCAGCCCAAACTCCCAGAACTGCTAAGCCCTGGCCTGAGAGTTCTCTTTCCTGGGGCTTCCTAAAAAACTCCGTACTATCCCTGAATTCAGTCTACGAAAGAAAACCCAGACTTTGCCAACCCTTACCACGTGCCCAGCTCTGGACAAAAGTACTGCACTTACTCAGTGCTTATAGCTTCTCCGTGAACGTATCTATTTTTTTTTATGGTTCACAAAGTAGCCATATGTGGTCAAGAGACTTGCCCCCAGGCAAACAGAATCAAGTCACTACATCAGGATTTGAACCCAGCCTTACACAAAGACCCATGCTTCATGCAGCAGGCCGCTCTGTATTTTTGCAGAGGGAATCTTTCAGCTTCTCTTTTGCCCATTGGCTGAGCTCCTACGGTGTCTTTATCAGACCTTTAGGAAGCACTATCGGGAGCATGCATTCATCCAAATGCACACTTGGGTCGCCACAGCATGCCAGGCCGCAGCTGTGGAGACCCACACCTTCTCACCCTCCTTAGTTTTCCCTGACCTGGAATACCTTCCAGAGGAGAAGTGTTCCAGCAGATGGCTATGGAGTTTTGAATCAGACTGACCCGGGTCTCAGTTCCACCACTGCCCCTAGGTCTGACATATGAACATGTGACCTTTGGACAAGTCACCTGCTCACACTGAGCCTTGACTTTTTCAACCAAGCAGCCTGGGGCCACCAGGTCTGCTCTACAGACAGTTGGCTGAGATGAGGCGTGTCAGGCTTGGGGTACTGGATAGCTTCTCTGCTGGTCCCACCTGCCCAGCCTTCAACTACCACTCAGAGATGGTCTAAGAGAACCAGGGATACAAGCTCAAAGGTCTCCTCGAGTCCCCATCCACAGCACAGGACTAGCCTCCATGTAGCTATGGGAATTAAAAAGGAGTGGGGGGGGAGAATATTATGTGGGTCAGAAGGCATTTGGGGGTTGGGGAGTGGGTCAGATAGTAGAGCCTAACAACAGAAAGTGACCTGTGTCTTAGCTATTTTGACCACTAATCTCAAAGAGCATATGCAGAGGAAAAAAGATGTCCATGATCTGCCAAACGGTCTAGCTGTGTGGACATACACTCAGGATGCCCATGAAGCATACTACTGGCACACCTCCCATCTATTATAACCTCCCCCTCCCCACTTCTTCCTCCCCTGCCCCCCCAAACAAGCTTTCTCTGTATAACAGCCCTGGGCTGTCCTGGAACGTACTCTGTAGACCAGGCTGGCCTCAAACCCACAGAGAGCCACCTGCCTCTGCCTCCGCCTCCCCAGTGCTGGGATTAAAAGTATGTGGCACCACACCTGGCTTATCACCTCTTTTTCAAGGCACTTTGATAGGAACTCCAACCCCCCTCACAAAAGCCAGGAAAGAGTCTCTCAAAGCTAAGAGAGCTCCTCAAAGATTGTCTCTTTCTCTTTCAAACCCTCTAGTCAGATTAAGTTCTGGCCCTAGGAAATGGGGCGGGGGGAGGAAGTGAGGGGGGGCCAAGGAAGAGTGGAATGAGATAGATGAGTCTGGGGTGAGCACGGACCCCTGCTATTCCAGGTCCTCCTCCGATGCTATCCCCCTGTTTCACCCCCTTCATCCCCATCCCTACTGAGCCTTCCTCCATCTCTTTCATCCCCCTCCCCACAACTCTCCTCCCCCTTCCCTAGGTCTCCATCCTGCCCTGAGAGCCTGGTAATAAGCTTCCAAACCAGCCCAACGGGTTCCTGAGGCCTGGCCCAACCTTCCCCCTTAGGCAAGTAGGGACATGGGTATGAAACACCAGCAACTGGCTCCCAGAAAACAGGGAATGTTCTGCAGTCACCGGCCTGCCCAATCAAGCGGGACACCCTAGGAGCAGGACCCCCTGCAAGGCCCCGATGCAGCCCGTGTGCATGTCAAGCCGGGTTGTCCCCTCTTCTGTGAGCTGACGAGCCTGACACCTTATACCAAACCTAACACGTTGACTCACCATACACAATTAATAACACATCACGTCCAACCAGTCACCTGGCTGGAATAGGGGAAGTTTCATAAAAGGAGATGTCAAATTCAATGAAAAAAAAAAAAAATCAGCAAGTTGTTTGTTTGTTTGTTTTTTCATGATGCGTTCATTATCAAAAGTTTTGACAAAACCCAACAATGAAAATCCCTAGGGAGCTCCATGCATGGGTCTTTTTTTTATATATATATATATCCCTTAGGCAGTAATAATAGGGGGGAGGGAAGAGGAAGGGGAATCTGAAGGAGGAGGATTTAGCGAGTGAGGTGTGTGTGTATCCGAAATGATTAACGCCATCCAGACAGCCTGGGTCCACTCCTAGCTCTGCTTCTTAGCTGTGAGACCCTGGGCAAGTCATTCAACCTCTGTAAGTCTTAGTTTCCTCACCTATAAAATGGGTATTGGAACATGGGTACAGGGAGACTAACCTGTCTCCTAGCATCGTTATGATGACGGAACAGACCTCTGACTGTGATGCACTTAGCAGAGTGTCCAACAGCACCCAAGAGTGCCCAAGGGTGTTGCTATCACTAAGTATCAGTAAACTAGCATTAATAGAACTAACATGATCATTTTTATTCTTATTCTTATTCCTCCTCAGGATTGTGCCTCACCTTGTCAGTATTTACCTGAGTCAAGCAGCAGCAAAATTGTATGTGCATGTACATGTGTGTACAATGATTGGGGAAGGACCTGTGGGTGGATGATCGGAGCCTTCTGGAGAAACCACAGTCTACGTTATACTTTCAGGCACAGTTGTGTGTTAGACGTCCACAGGAATCTCTACAGCTCATCTCAAGGCATCACCCATGCTGAGCTCTTATTCTGCAGTCTCCTTGACTCTCCCAGCTTGGGAGGGATATCTCCTTGGCTTTGAACACCTCTTTCTACCTGCAAAGTTAGCAGTCTTGAGCTTCCAAACGTGGCTTTTCTAATCACACTTGGCCTGACCACAGCTGGAAAAGCTTTTCAGTTATAAGATCTGTTGGGGGAGGGAGGGGGAGGAGGGGACTGGGAGGAGGAGGAGCTGATCCCCTTGGGATCTAAGGAAAATAAACTGAAATAAACAAATAAATATAAGAAAGGAAAAAAAAAAGAATGATCCATTGTGATGACACATGCCCCACCTCAAGGCCATTAACTTTGATGGTAACTGCAAAGTTGTTCTTTTTTTAGCCACAATAAGAAAACATATTTCTAGGTTCTAAAGATTAAGACATGGACATCTTTCAGAGGCCATTATTCTTCCCTAGGGATGATGAATAAAGGCCCTCTTGGTTTTATGGTTGGTGCTGTTACACTGCACCAGCAAGTGTTTTGCAGGGACTGTGGATGCTGGTAAAGCTGGTGATGGCCGAGCCAACAATCTTCATAACCCAGAGAATCCTAGCAAAGGGTTCTAGATCCCACAACTGGCTGTATTTGGAGAGCCACCCAAACAGACCTATAAGGGCAGTGGAGATAGAGCTCAGACTCCCGCTTCTAGTTCTCTGTGTGACTGCAGGGATGATGCTCTTGTCTGAGCCTCAAATTTTCCTTTTCCATGAAGGGATCAGAGAGCCAGAGGTACCAACATGTAAGGCTCCTGTGGCAGCACTGGGCATGCTGAGGAATGCCTCAGCATGCCCGAGCTACAACCCGGAGGTCAGGTTTACATTCACAACAATAGGTGGGATGTGTGGCAAGGAAGACTCTCCTGCTATTGGGGACTCTAGAGTTCTGGGGGGTGTGTGTGTCTGTGTGTTAGAAAGAGTATATGAGCGGCAGAGGGAAAGCCGGTGGGTGTTAAGAGTGCTTTAAGGTTGGAAAAATGTAGCCCTGGGCTCTTTGTACAGCTCAGAGTCTCCTCCAAGTTATCCTGAAGGCCACAACCAGCGCCTACAGACTCCACAGTTCTAGGAGCCTGGACATCACAAGCTACAATGAGACTTCAAAGAAGGAGAAATAAAGCTTTTCTTTGAAGTGTCCGAATGGCACATCTGCTGTTGGACTATCACAGAGGCCCAGAACACCTAGCAGCCGTTAAGAAGTGGAGGTCCGAGGATGCGCAGACAAGGTGTTCAAAACCATGGTAAAGCAAAAGCATAAAATAAATTTCACAACACCAGATAAAAAGTTTTAACCATCTTAATTGTGTGTGTGTGTGTGTATGCACACGCACGCGCGAGCGTGCATGTCCTTCTGACCACAAGTTTCAAAACACAGATGCTTTCAAAGCAAAAAATGAGAAGTTTACTGGCTGTATGATTCCACAGTGACTTTAGGCCTTATCAAACTCTACAGTCTAAACTCCCTGCAAAAGCCAAATCCCAGGACTCAAAGTAGGCAGTTGGCCTTTGACCTCTATTCTTCAAAAGGAAAGTGAAAGAATGTGGAGGAAAGCTCATGAGACACACTGTGTTTGCAGTCTGCTCGTGTTGTCTGTGTTGGGGCACATGGTGTGCGAATTAGGGTGATCCATAAAGGTTTTGTGGGAGAAGAGTGTCAAGGGTCCCGATTTCTTCCGTTTTTCTGTTTATGATGCACAATTCCTGAATTTTAAAAAGCAAGCTCATGAAGGCTTTAGTGTATTTAAAGTTTTTTAAAAAGCCATTATTTTTTTTTGTCACAAAAGTCAAAGGCAAATCAAATATTTGTATAAGAATGTTTCTCAGGAAAATGGGCAGCGTTGGTCTCCCAGTTTCAGTGCCCTGAGCTTGCCATACCAGCACTGGACAGCTACAGCCTCACGGATGTAGGCCTGCTGGACAGAGGTCATTCTGGCCTGAGATAGTCTGTGGCATCTAAAGCCGGAGTGTGCGGTGTCCTCTGCCACCACACATGGGAGTCTGTGAACACCCTCCCCTCACAGTCTGTCATTCTCAGCTGGCAGCAGACAGATGCAGGCCATGGCTGAGCCAGGATCCACGCTGACTCCACCCTGTCCAACTGACCAACCTCCAACCTAGCGTTTTCACTCTCTGACCCTGGCTTTGGCACTCCTGCTACAAAATGAAGATGGACGTGATAAAGCATGTGGACTTTCTACCATAATGCCAGAGAGAGCCATGTTGGTGCTTGACATGGCTTGAAAAAAAGAGGTACAGACTCTCCCAAGTCCCTGGCTCTAGCCAGGAAGACATATGTCACCAGAGGCATTCTGGCTGCCTGCAGAGAGCAGAATCCACCTACCTTATCAGGCCAGCCTCACTGTGCCCTACACAAAGCTGGCCTCTGGCCTCTGGCCATGTGGACCTGACTAGTTCCAGGCCATGTCCCCATAGTTTATCTAGTGGCCCCAGGCTTGGAGGGTCCTCACTGCCTGGCAAGCAAGCAAGATATTCCCACTTTGAAGATAAGAAAACTAGATAACTCAGGAAAGCTATACAACTTCTACTGGCATATCTACTTTCATTCATTCATTCGATATTTAAATGACATGCTAATGAGAACCAGATAGTAAGTAAACCGAGAGGCAAAAGGAAGCCCCAGTCCTCCAGGTCTACGTGTGCCTCTGCTGCCTCACAATGCCGTGTGGTTTAAAATGCAGTGCCAGATTTAATGTGTGCTGCTGCCATCTTGAAAGTCTTGATTTAATTCAGAAAGGGTTTGTTTGTGTGTGTGTGTGTGTGTGTGTGTGTGAATTTAATACACCTTATTTTTTTTTTATAACTGTGTCTTATTATCTAGATCAGTTTGGCCTCAAAGTCACTATTTAGCCCAAGGTGGCCTTGAACTCTCTATGTTCCTCCTCAGCCTCACAGCTACCAGGATTACAAATTCAAATTGCCACACCCAGATCTCATTAATTTTGTAGTAAAAAGTTATTCGTGTTTGCATTTTACACTGTTCTCTACAAATTATATAACAAGTGGCATTTATACTTAGGAAGATCATGGAAGAAAATGAACACGTCCCCATGGATGAGTATGGGGAGAATGAATATGGGCCCAATGATGATGGTGAGAGCTGGGGTGCCTGACGCCTTCTAGAACCTTAGGTGCCAACTTGCTAAGGAAGTTATTTTATGGCTAAAGACTGACTTAGAAAAAAAGGTTTAAAGAAAAAAAAAGATAAAATAAAAATTTAAGAAAAAGAGGCCATGAATTTGATACAGAGTGGGAGGACCAGTGCAGGAGGAGTTTTGAAGGAGGAGAAAAGGGAGAGATGATTGTAGGTACACATATATGATTTTTTTTATTTGAATTAAGTTCCAGGTGGGGGATTTAGGGCAGATGGTAGGGCCTGCCTAGCATGGAGGAAGCTCTGGGTTTGATCCCAAGCACCACATAACACCAGGCAGAGCCATGCATGCCTGTAATCCACATGAGAGGGAATTAGAAGAAGAAGAAGAGTCCGGAGCTCAAGGTTCATGGCTACCTGGCCAACTCCTGGCCAGCAGGGACTACCAGAGACCGTCTCAAAAACAACAGCATAACCCTTGGCTTTCCTTAACTACAAGACGGAGATGAATTCTGACTTCACACAAATCTGGGTGTGTCCTCAAGGATGTGCAATCAGGTGTGTGGTGGCAAAGGGTAAAATCCACCACGTGAATACGTGTGCGGAAGGCAGAGACTGGTACTGAAATGTCCTCTTCAATTATGCTCCACTCCTCTCCTCCCCCCTGCCACACAGGGTCTCTCACTGAACCTGGTGCTGGCCATTTCAGCTAGACGGGTTGGTCAGCAAGCTCCACAGGATTCACCTGCCTCCATTCTCCAGCACTAGGGTTACAGGCACCTGCTGCCAGTCCTGGCCCTTTACATGGATGCTTGAGATCAGAACTTGGGACCCTCATGCTTGGATAGAAAGCATCTACCCGATGAACTGTCTCCCCAGCCCCAAACAAACCTTCATTCAGTTCATTCACTCATCCCATTCATTCATCCCTGAATGCCTGTCCCTGATTCACTTGGGCCTCTAGGTCAGCATCACAGGAGCAGGCACAGTACTCTGTGCTTTGGTGACACATGTTCTAACCACGAGATAGAACTTAAAACAACAGATTGCACAGACAATTATTTCTCTGTTTCTAGGATTTGCGGGGTGGAAAGGCACAGGGTGTGCTAAGGGAGCATGTGCTGAGGCTAGACTGGGCCAGGGAACACAGTTCTCAGCCATTGAGGCCTAGGAGCTGAGAAGGCCACACTGTCAGAAGCTGGGGGGCAGAGCAGGTCACCTGCAGACATAGGCGCAGCAGGGAGCGATGGCCCTGCTGAGTTCACTAGGCATCTTGCCAGCAGCCCAGTTGTGCCCTGGTCTCAGGGGCAGTAGGAGAGGCTGGCCCAAGGCAGAAGAAGGCAAATGAAAACATAATAATAATTACAGGCAGGCAGCTTTGGGAGGACAAGAGCGGAGCAGGCTCACCAGCCTTACAGGTCAGCCACCATGTACCCAGCCCATCCACAGACTCCGTCAGGTCACCAGCCAGGCCCTAGAGGGCAAGTGCACCCTCCTCACAGTAGAGTAAATTAAAACTCAGACAGGTTAAACCTCCCAAGGTCACATGTGAAGTTGGATCCAGTCTCCTGACTCCCCTCACTCCTCTGACTTAAAATTGATCCTCCCAAATTTTTTTTTTTAAAAATCTGTCCCCAAACCTCCTGACAACAGTAGGCTTACCTTTCTTAACTTAAAAGTTGATCTTGTTGCCCCTCTTCCCATTGGCTGTTAGGGGGCTCACAGTCAATTCCTGGCTCATCTTAATACAGACTTCATGTCATCGTATTACTTACTTTCAGATCAGCCTTCCTTCCAGACCTTGCTTTTCCTTTTATTTCCTTCTTCCTGCTTTACACTTGGGGGATTTTGTTGTTGTTGTCTCTTGTTCTTATTCATGGGATGATCTGACTCATCCTATTCTGTCTGGCTTTATCCAGCCAACCTAAACCTCTACGGCATCTTCCACACGCCACGCCTCGTGGCTCCTCACTTGGCCACATCTAAGTGAAGTTCCCCCAGCTCTCCATCCCACCACACTCTTGCCTTCTCTGTAGAATCCAAACCCAAATCTCTCAGGAAGTCAATGGCTGATCAACTCGGTCCAAGCAGCCTCGTGATGTGCTGGGTCACACAGCAGGAGTGTGACAGCAGATTCCATTAGCACAGGGTTATGCTAAACTCTACACTGAATTCAAGGCCCCTGACAACCATGCGGGGTTCCTCTCTCTAGCCTAGTGGTCCCCCTGTACCCCTGGACACTTGGCTGGCCTGCTCACTGTGCTGGAAACACTGTGAAGGCTCACTCAGGCTCATTACTCCCCTGTGCACCTCTCCTCCCGTTCTCTGTGTCTTAGATCATGTCTAAGAAAAGCTGCTGCCTTCCCTGAACCTTCACACATTCTCATTAATTCACACGTATACTGCACACTGGGCTGCTGGTGAATAGACCATATGCTTGCTGTCCTAGATAGGATTTCTATTGCTGTCGAGGAGACACCACAACCAAAGCAACATGGGAAGGAAAGAGTTTATTTGGCTCACAGATCCGGAGTCACAGTTCACTGAGAAAAGCCAAGGCAGGAACTCAAACTGGGCAGGAACCCAGAGGCAAGAACTGATGCAGAGGCCACGGAGGAGTACGGCTTACAGGCTTGAGCAGCCTGCGTTCTTATAGAACCCAGGACCACCTGCACAGGGGAGGCCCCACCTACCCACAATGGGTGTGGGTGGCCCTGGGTTCTACCCTCTTATATCAATCACCAATTCAGAAATTGCACTACAGGCTGGCCTACAGCCTGATATTATAAAGGCATTTTCTCAAGTGAGGCACTCTTTTCTCCAGTAACTCTTGTGTCAAGTGGGTATAATTAGTCAGCACAACTGACCCCTTGTCAACCTGACACACAAAACATCATTATTAAGCCACAACCTTTTTTTTTTTTTTTTTTTTTTTTTTTTTTTAGTTTTTTGAGACAGGATTTCTCTGGGTAACCCTGGCTGTCCTGGACTCACTTTGTAGACCAGGCTGGCCTCAAACTCTCCCTCCCTGAGTGCTGGGATTACAGGCATGTACCACCTCACTAGACTCTTTCCTATTTATCCCCAAGATCTCACATTAAAACATAAATAATTTTAAAAGTCCCACAGTCTTTACAAATTTAAACACATTTTAAAAAATACAGCTCTTTAAAATATCCAGTCTCTTTAAAGACCTAAAATCTCTTCTAAAAGTTCAAAATCTTTCAACTGTGAGCTCCTGTAAGAATCAAAATGAAGTTGAATACTTTCTTACTTCAAGAGGGAAACAGTCAGGTCAGGACACAGTGACAATCTGAATAAAGCAAAGCCAAACTGCAACAGTGTAAATAACTCAGTGTCCAGCATGTGGGACTCACTCACCACCTTCTGGGCTCCTCCGAAGCTTGGGTCATTTATCTGGCTCTGCCCTCTGCAGCACACACAACTTGTCTCCTAGGCTCAGGCCACCTCCACTCCACATCTGCTGTTGTCCTTAGCAGATATCCCATGGTACTAGCATCTCCAAAAGGCTGGGGCCTCTTGCTGCAATTGGGCGGCACTTTCACCAATAGCCTCTTCTAGCCCCTCTTCAACCCTGCCACATAGTGCCAAGCCTTGGCTGCTCTCCATGCCTTCAAAAACAGCACCACCAGGGTGACTCTTACGGCACCATGTTCCACCGCCAGCCCGAGGTACCACCCCAGTGGCCTCTGGAACACAACTTGCACGGGATGGCTCTGAGGAAGCAGCTCCCAGAAGACTGCACCTCAGGGCTGTTGCTCTTTTTTTTAACCACCGATACTTTCTCAGCTGACCAGCATCAACTGACCCAATAAAACAAATATCTCACAGCTGATTCTTCATCCCCAGCTAACCAGAACCACAGAATCTCAACTCAAAATGTCAGCTGGCCCTGATGGAGTAATTAAGGGACTCTCAGTCTTCCCTCAGAAACTTTACAAGCCAGGCCTCTGTTGTCTGCACCGCTCTCAACATTCTTATCTCCCACAGAACAGCTCAACAAGCTTTGGATACTCAATGGATATTCTCACCCAAAATTCCAAAGTTTTTCCATAGTCCTCCCCAAAACATATGGTCTGGTCTGTAACAGCAACACCCCACTATCCTGCCACCTGACCCAGTTAGGATTTCCATTGCTGTGAGGAAACACGGCAACCAAAAGCAACATGGGGTGGAAAGAGTTTATTTGGCTTTCATACCCAGATTCACAGTCCATTGTGGGAAGCCAGGGCAGGAGCTCAAAATGGGCAGAAACCTGGAGGCAGGAACTGAGGCAGACGCTTGGAAGAGTATGGCTTACTGGCTTGTTTCCCATAGCTTGATCAGCCTGCTTCATTATAGAACCCAGGACCACCTGCCCAGGATTGGCCCTGCCCACAATGGGTTAGACACCCCCCCCCCCCGCACATCAAATGCCAGTTAAGAAAATGCCCTATAGGCTAGCCTACTGCCTGACCTTATGGAAGCATTTTCTCCATTGAAGTTGCCTCTTCTTTAGTGACTCTGGCTTGTGTTAAATGGACATAAAACTAGCCTGCCCACATCCCTCTTGTTTTCTGAGAACAGAGAAGGTTACCAGGAACCCTAATCCCTCACAACCCACCTCCCAGCCTGCTACCTTCACCACTGAAGAGCACTGTTTTGTGTGGCTCTGCACAAATGTGCACAATCTCCATGAGTTCGTGTGCACAGTCTCTGTGAGTCGATACACATGCACACATGTGCACCAAGATACCCATAGACACGGCAACCCACATAAACACAAACACCGAAAACAAACTACGTTGTCATCAAGTTAGGGACATCCGCCCAAGATCTAAGGACTGATATTCTCTCTAAAACAGGATTCCCAAGGCAAAAGGCAAGTTTGCATCAAGGCCGAGAGGGTGTCCCTCTTGAGAAAATTATGGCACGCTCTTAGCCATGGTTCCTGGTCTGAACATCTGGACAGCAGCTATCCATGTGGGTGAGCATATTTACACTCGGGGCTGGAACTCTTGGTTCTGTCTGCGCTCAGTTCTCTAGCCCTCCTGCTGGGGTATGCGGGTTTTGCCTTCCAGGCCTTCCCTCACCATCAAATTTAGAACTATTTGAACCCAAGATCCTGGCCAGAGGAAAACCAGTTAGACCTGCTTGACAGTCTCTGCGGCTGCTTCTCACAGCATTTCCTGTACTCCCGCTCCTCTAGCGGGGCTGGCTCTGCACATTGTGAGAGAGCAGAAAAGGGATCAGATGATGCAAGAGTTTACATGGCTGTGCCAGCCATGACCACAGCAGCCACTACCGATGGACTCTACACTAGCAATCCCTCCCACCTCTGCACTTACATGTACCCATGCCAGATAGTTCTAACAAGCAGTGGCTCAAAAGATCCCTCCAGAAACCAGATATGGGCAAGATGTTCCCCATTTGCCTAAGAGTCAATTGAAGTTCAAAGAGGTGGCATGACCCTTGCAGGTCCCCACAGCCAGCAAGAAGAGGGGCCGGATTAAAGCTGGCGGTGCGCCTTACCTGTTTCCACCAGATGTGTAATGCCAAGGTCCTGTGATGCCCCAGGACTAGAAGAAAGGGAAGATGTCCTCCTCCTCCTCCTAGACTGCTTGCTTGGAACGGTACCTTAAAAACCAAGAAATGTGAATGTTAGGGACGATAATGTTGGGGGGGGTAATCAGGAGAAAGTATAGAAGCCAAAAGAACTCAGACAGGGGTTGGGGTCATTCCAACCAGAGGATCAGCTGAGGAGTGAAGAGTGGAGGGTCTTGAAGGCCAGAACATACAAAATTCTAAAAGCAATGGGAGCTGTAGATGGTTTCAGAGCATGGCTAATTACTAATGTCAATAAATATTTATAAAGTGTTCCCAAAGTACATGCAATTTAAGAAGAGGATGCACAGTGGCCTGAAGGGGGCGCTCTTCTCAAAGTCAGGCCTCATTGATTATAAGTTTGAAACATTTTCTGGCTGGTTACAAAGTCACCCATCACCCAACCCTTGGCCTTCAAAGGAATTGTAGTTGAAGACACAGGCTCCAGACTCAGTCTGTCGAGGTTTGAACACCATCACTACCACTGACTAGCTGTTCATCTTTGGGGAAATTGCTTAATATCTCTGTGATTCTATTTCCTCATCCAGAGCAAGGGGATAGAATCTTCCCAGCTCTTAGGGTTACTGGGAGGGTATGTGAGTGACTGGAGAGTTATAAACCATTTCACAGAACCAGGCATGTAGAAGGCACTTGTTAGATCCAGATCTTTGAGCTCACAGTCTGCATCTTCCAAAGACTAAAACTGGATGAGTCTTATGGAATGGGTTGGTTCCCCACAATCCTTTTCTAGGTCCCATTAACAGTTATCAATGTCTTTGCTACCTACACCATCCTTTGATACATGTACCCATAACCCACGGAATAAACTATTTATCAATAATTGTATCAGCCTTGACCCAGAGTTACTACTTTTTGGCTAAGGTAATTCTGCAGAAACCAGATGAAGGGAGAAGGTCTCCTACCTGAGTCCCAGCAGAGTGTGGCAGCTCTGGATCCTTGGCAGAGAGTTTCTGTCAGTCAACATAGTCACAAAGGACTGGAGATGGGATAGAAGGCAAGGCTGAAGGAGGCCACCAGGGAGAACTACCTTACTTTTTGAAAGCTGGAACTCTAGTGACCTCTCCATCCTTATGCTGCAGAGAGGAGAGAGTGACCCCTGAGACACAGCAGGCCCGCCTTCTTAGAGACCTGAAGCCAAAGGAAAACATTGACATGTGTGGTACCTGCAATCCAAATGGCATGTGACTTTTTACTATAGGAAACTATAGACCTTGAAGGAGACAGAGGTTTTGGACAGGCCAAAAGGAAGGCAGAAATGGGTGCCCTTCATGAGCTACCTGACAGTTCAAGTAGTGGGGTGCTAGAAGTATCTCTGTCCCTTGACTATCTCCAAATGTCATTAGAATCTGCACACAGCATCTCAGAGTGACAAAAGCACAGTATGCAGTAAGGGAGTAAAATTTGGAGCGCTGGTCCCTTCTGGAGCAAGATCAGACCAATCACTTGCTGAGGTTGTGAGCAAGCAAGTGATGGACACAGGGGATAAGTTTTTGAGAGGACATGGGTCAGGCCTTCAAGATGAGTTATAAAACTATTGAGGACTGACCAACAGAACAAGGGCCTTCCAGGATGGAGAGGAGATTTGTCCCAGAGAAACTGGATTGTTCTGAAGATCTGCGGAACAAGGATCTGTATACCTTTACCTGGTTGGATGGCATTAGCAGGTCCTAGAGAGACAATCTCAGATAAGATTCCCTAACTCTATTCATCCAGCTGTGAAGTAGACATGCAGCATTACAACTGATCCCTTCCCGGGAAAGAGAAAGGACCAATTCTTACAGAACTCTGAGCTGCATGGCCGCAGTGCTCAGGCTTCCATAGGCACCCACATCCACCTGTCCTCACTGATTTCCACAGGAAATGTCCTTCTGCACATATGCCCCAAGCCCTGCACCTGGGTTCTGCTTTCTGAGAGTATCTCCTTGACTGTTGGGACTGAGGAAGGCTTCTTTCCTCCCAAGGACACTGTGGACTCTTCTCTGGTGTTTACAGAGAGTGTGGACCCCAGAGCTGCTCCTTCAGCCCAGCAACTGCTTATAACAGCAGGTTTGCTGCTTCGGCTTCCGCCCTCTTTTAGGAGAAATACCAGTGCAAATCTGGAATCTAGGCATGCTATTCTTTTTTGTGAAGAATTGTCAGAGGAATTAGAGTAGAGGAGGCTTTCTTCTCAGCTCAGAAAGAAATGAGGAAGAGTTTGTTTGAGGATTTTTTTTTCCCCAAGAGGCTAGAGCTAAATTAGAGAAAAGATAAATTGGAGGGGGAAGGTGAGAAGATACCCAAGATGTGGTTCAAAGCTCCTTCAATAGCCAGGTGGTGTTGGTGAATGCCTTTAATCACTCCGGAGGCACAGGCCAGAGGGGAGGATCTCTGGGTTTGAAGACAGCCAAGGCTACACAGTGAAACCCTGTCTAAAACAAAACAAAGCAAAAAAAAAAAAAATCTCCTATGATCACCCTTGTGGCCACAAATATCAGGTGTCATCCCCTCCTTTCTCCACACAGAAGAAAGAATGTCCCAAAATGCAATCTCTGATGGTGCAGAAGATTTTGAAGAATGATACACAAATACATTATTTAAGAAATTTTAATGCCTTGTATTTTTTTTCAGAATTCCAGAAAACACAGAAAAAGAACATGGATGGATAAGAGAAAAATTACTATAATGAAAATAGATAGACAGACAGACATATAGACAGGGAAGTTGGGGAAGACTCACGTGATAAAGCGGTTGTTAGAAAAGTATCAGGAGCTGCACGTGGCACAGGCCTTTGATCCCAGCACTCAGTGAGGCAGAGGCAGGCAGATCTCTGTGAGTTCAAGGCCAGCCTTGTCTAACAAAGCAAGTACAGGACAACTAAGGCTACATAGAGAAACCCTATCTCAAACAACAACAAAAAAGTGTCAGGACCTGGGTTTGGTCCTCCGTGGCAGAATAGAAATCCAGACAGTGAGGCACACCTCTGTGATCCCTGGGCTGGGAAGTGGAAGACAGACAGATGGCGTCCCAGGGCAGCCAGTCTAGGCTAACTAAAGAGCTCCATGTTCACCGAGAGACTCTGCATTAAATGACAAGACGGAGAACAATTGTGGAAGAGAGCTGACATAGACCTCTGGACCATGGCACATATGCACATTCACATAATTGCACAGCACACATAAACACATGCTTATACACATACGCTACACACACACACACACACACACACACACACACACAAGGTTCAGCTCCTCGGTTGCCTCAGCCACATTCAAGTCTCAGTCACCTCCTCTGTAACTACCTTATTAGATGGCACAAACATAGAAAACTTCTGTTCCCGTAGAAACACCCACGGGATGGTGTTCATCCAAAGTGTTGTCCTATCCGCTTGACTTGAATAGCTTCTGTTCCGACTTCAGCTCTGCATTCATGCACCAGGAAGCCCTCCTTGACTGTCCTTCCTCTGCTCCTTCGTTGTGGTGTGAATGTCTTCAGGGGCTGGGCTGCTTTCCTGCATGGCACTTGTCTTCTGCTGGCCCTTGGGCATTCCGTGTGTTACCTGAAGGGCACCTCTATCTCCTATCAGATTGAAAACTGATAGGCAGGGACACTTGATCCTTTCCAATCAGTGCTTTATCTAATCTTAGCATAGTGTCCAGCAGGCAAATGATCAGTTTCAGGAAACAAAAACACAAAATTTGCATTGTGTCACGGTCACAGCAGCTTGGGACCCTGAGATCCAGTAGGGTCTTTTGGGACGCAAAGCTGGTGGAAGAGAACAGCTCTTGAATCTGAAGCAACATCCTCTAACCCTCCCCACTCCCCCATCCTCCCACCCCTACTGCATCAAACCCGGCTTCTTACTCACCCAGCCTGAGATGCTCTCCCTCCACTAGGCAGCAAGAGTCTCACATAGTCACAGAATACCTCCCTGTTCTTCAGCCTTGCACTCAGGGACAGCAGCAGCAGCAGCAGCAGCACTGAGCTGCTTCACTTGACCCCTGAAGAAGTGTCCCAGAAGGGAGGAGTGACCCCGGCATGTTTGCTGGATGCCTGGTAAGGCACTGTGATGACCACTTTGTGCAAAGAGACTTAGACAGGAAAATGACTCCCAAAAGAGGGGTGTTTCTGACCCTCTAACCTGCACGGGGTTGGATGCCTTTGAAAAATTTATAGAAGAATTTGTAAGGTTTGGTGACAAAAATTAAACTTCGGCACTAAGTAAGCATGGATTTCTGTCCTAGACTCTCTTCCCTTCCGGTGACTCTGAGCAAGGCCAGAGATGACCACATGGCCTTATCCCCTTCACCCCTGACCCTTGAATAACAGCAGCTCCGGCAAGGATGTGGCGCCTTCGCAGAACACAGCCCCGATCTGACAGGTAACACGCAGCAGCCCGTGTGATTTACAGGGGCTCCGGAGGAGAGGTTTCGTCTCCCACTTTGAGAGCTTGAGTGCTTCCTATAAATATTTATGGGAGTCTGGGGCCTCCGTTAACCCTACTGGTGCTGTGTTTCCCTCGTTACACGACGCCTGTGTGTGGGTGAACATGAAGGCACATGGGCGGGAGCACAGGAGAATGTACAAGAGCCCTATCCATTTTGCAAGCGCCTGTGTGCATGTGTAATCAATCATGCTTTGATGTGAGTATGGAGGCCTACAGCTGTGGGCATAATTATAAGCACCGCAAACACTATAGATGCATGCACAAGAGCATTCAAACATGGATGCATGTAGCATGGATACATGCATTTGGGTACATGTGCAATGAGCTGTATATGTAAGTGAACGTGACAACATAGATAGCAGATGCATACATGCAAATTCTGTCTCTGCATATGAAAATATGAGTGTGTACATGTGCATTCATTAGTGGACCTGCCCTTACAGCAGAAACATATCTGTGTTAGATCCAGAACGTCAGCATCACACCCAAAACAGCCTTTGTTAAAAGTGTGGATGATTGCATCCAAATTGCCTCACCTAGAGGCTGCTTCTGCTAGGAACACTTGCTCCGTCCTTAGGATCCATTTATTGCAAACTTCAGTCAGAGGCAGACGAAGAGTGAGTGAAGTGCTTGTTAATCATAAATAGCACCGGTGTTCCAAGACAAGGATGCCCACTTCTTCACTCCCAGCCCGCGCACCATCGTTCTCCTCCACCAGAGAGCAGAACGAGTGACAGCTGCAGTTTCCGCTGACTTCACATCGCCGTGCTGTGTCAATGGTTCACATCTTCACCTGGGCAGAAAACCTTGCGACTGGAGAAAATGAAGTGTCCAGCAGCAGAAATCAATGACCACCTTGTGTAAAGAGATTTAGAGAGGAAACTGACACCCCCCAAAAGAGGGGATTTCTGACCCCCTCACCTACACGAGGTTGAATGTCTTTGATGAGGAATTTATAGAAGAATTTCTAAGGTTTCGTGACCAAAATTAAATTCGAGCACTAGGCAGATAGGGATTTCTGTTCTAGACTCACATCTGATGACCCTGAGCAAGAGATAAGTACAGGGCCGTGTCCCCTGCACCCCTAACCCTTAAATAACAGCAGCTTATACTGCCAAGTCAAGTGAAATGCCTGGAGACTAACCCAATGGCTGGGCCACATCTCTGTGACCTGCCTGGCCTGGCCTGCATCCATTGAAAGAAATCCATGTACCAGGTTCTTCCAATTCCCAGAAAACAAAGGAAGGCAGGGGCCCCAGAAGAGGCTGCTCCATGTTGAAAAATAGGGCCCTGCTCTGCTCACTCTAAGCAGGCAGAGCTCACTCCAGGGCAGCATGTTCCCAGGTCCCTTCTGGGTAGAGCTGGGTGGCAGAACCATAACTTGCAGAGTCAGGGCAGGGAGGGTAACTGATCAGAAGAAACAAGGGGTCTTGAGAGTGTGGCCTCATTTTCGGTGTCTGATGGAACCCTAAAGCAAAACACAATGCCCGCCCCTCAGGCAGTCTGTACATCAGTCCCTCCCCATCATGTACCCATCCCTGTCCCTTCAGAGAGGGAAAAGCCTCAGCCCTGGTAAAACGCACAGCGCTCCAAAATGAAAGCACAATACAGATGTACAGACTTTATCAGCTTTCTCATGCCAAATATAGTTTGCTTCTCCCAGAAAGTTCCAGGCCTCCCACACACACACACACACACACACACACACACACTGCCTCTACAGCTGCCCCCTCCAGCCCAAAGACAGCATCCCCCCCCTTTTTTGATAAAGAAAAATAAAATAAAACAGAATATGTAATGAATCACTGCCGTTTTACTTAAAAGTAACTTCACTCACAAAGAATGCCAAGAGGGCTGCTACAACGGAATGCTGCTTCGGAACAAATCCTTATTATTAATTTAGGTGGTTTTTCGTGTTGGAGCTGCAACTTTTCTCACATATTTAATTTCTTCCAAGTGAGAACAGTTAGCTCGGATAGTATCTAAAATGTACCAGTTAAGACAGCTTGCGTAGGACAATGGGAGAAAAGAAATTCAAAGCTGGGAAGCATGGATATTTGTAAGGACAGATGAAGGTATTCAGATGGATGGGAGAATGTATATAGGATACTGAGAAACTTGGGGGGGAGTCTGGGTGAATGTATAGCCCCCAAAAAGAAGTGTTTCCTAGCCAGGAACTGTGGGAAAGAGGAAATTCCATCAGTAGCTTTCTCACAAAAGGAAGGCCCCCATCTTCTGAACCAGGAGAGCCCCAACTTTCACGGGCAAGCCCCATGGTGGCAGCTGCTCCTGGCACTCAGGTATACCCCAAGCCACAGGACCTTCCCTTCACTCTAGGGAATTGTCTTCCGAGGGTGCTGGGCTGGATAACAGCCCAGAGCAGCTATGCCAATGGAACCCGAGCCTCTCTGAGGGAGAAATGCTGCCTACGGGGATATGCGATGGAAGTACTCTATTTTGGTCAGGGGAGAAAAGTCCCTTACATTATAAATCTAACCGGAGCCACTGCCTTTGTGCTGGGAAGCCAGGCCTTCAAACTGCAGGGGTTGTGGGGTGAATATAGCCATTATTCAAGAAGCCCCAGTTCATTGCTTTCCTTTGGGGAAGTCAAGGGGCCCAGAAAACAATGGAAGTTTGCATCTGAAAGCATACAAGGGGACCTCCAAACTCTAACCTAGAGGTTCCAGGCTCCTTCTACACTGAGGGTGAACTGTGGACTGGGTGTGGGAGAGCGACAGAAGCTTTGGCTTCTAGGCAGAAACAGGGGCCTCAGGTCACAGAGAAAGCCGAGCAGTCAGCCTAGTGTTGTACATGGGGGGGGGAGGGTTGGGGGGTTGGATCTTGACAGCTTCCACTTTGAGTTTTGGTACAGAAGGTCCCCAAACAGCATAAAAGGAAAATGGGAACCTCTGAATGGCAAGGGCAGGGGGCTGACCTGCCACAGAAATGCCCAAAGACAAGTGAGGAAGACATACTGTGACTGCAAGAGGAACCTGCATCTGTGACCAGCTTCGGCCTCCCCAGAGCTCACTTTCACGAAGACTTGAACAGCCCCTGGCCAGCCCGTGTGACAGCCTGCAGTCTCCAGCCAGCCCCTGTGAGGGACACTGGACTGGAATGAAACTGGACGGTGGGCAGAGCGAAGTCCAGACCCTAAGCAGGTGAAGAACTACTACGGTGATATCCAGGCTACAGACCTGCCTTTTTACCCACCCCCACCCCACCCCCCACTCTCAAGGCCTGACACCTCTGGGTAGGCTTCCCGCTGTCCTGGAATAAAGGGCAAGAGAGTAAACAAGAGAGAAGATTAGGAAGGGAAAGCTAAAGAAATGGAAAGTGGGGACAGAGGAGGGAGAGAAAGAAGGAGGGGAGAGGAAAAAGAGGAAGAAGTGACACACACACACACACACACACACACAGAGAGAGAGAGAGAGAGAGAGAGAGAGAGAGAGAGAGAGAGAGAGAGAGAGAGAGAAAGTCGCTTGAACTTCCGGCACCTGACCACCTTCCCTGCCGAACTGACAGCAGCGGCCGGTGAGATCCAGCGCCAAAGCAGTCCAAGCCCAGTTAGCTCTAGGGCCTCGGTTGCTCCCAGAGAAGAAGGTGACCTGGGATGGAGCCCAATTCTCAGAGCCCACAAGCGCCCACTGAGTGCTTCCCAGTGTTGGTGTCTGTGCGTTTCTGTCTGTGTGCAGGCACCAACTTGTCTCCGTGGGATCAGTGGAAGCCTGTTAGATTTAGGAGCAGGGAGTGTTTTTCTTCCCAGGGGGAGTGGAGGATTCGGAGCTCGAGCAGTAGGGAGAAATGGAAACCTAAAAGAAGGATGAAGGTTGCCGGGAAGCCCCGGCAGAGGTCCTTCAGCGTATCCAGCTCCCCTTTCCCGGGCTGGTGGCATCCTGCTGGGTCTGAAGAGTCGGCTGCAGGTAGAGGGTTTTCCTGCTAGAAGAACTGTAGCCTGACTGCACAAGCCCCGGCCTTCACCAAAGAGCTAGCTAGCTGCTTTCTCTCCCCAGCTTTTCTCTGTATGTGGCCCGGGGCGAGTCAGTGTTCAACGGGGGGTGTGTGAGTGTGAGTGTGGGGTGCGGGGACCCCTGTCTTGGTGTGTCCGAGAGTCACCAGGGCTGTTTCTTGAGACTGTCCTCTCCAGAACTCAAATGGTCACTCTAAACTGGCGACATTCCTTGTCCTTTCTGGATGCACAGTAATAGTGACCTGGGGGGGGGGGGAGGGATGTCTAAGTGTCTCTGTACCCCCAAGCAAAGACAATTCTTCAGAATTTGCAAACTTTCCTAAACCAGCAATACCAGAAGTGGACCACACTAATCCGTTTGGCATGGTTCTAGACAGAATGAGACCAGCAGATTGAAGATCTCTGTCACCAAAAGTCCCTGATCACCTTTTATTACTGCAGGGGCCTGCACAGTGTCCAGTCTCTTCAGATACACCCTCTAACTCTGACAGAGGCCTCAGTCCCTAAAGGAGACACATCTGTACCTGTGGTGGCACTTGCCAATGAAATTACAATTGGATTACACCCACCTGCCTCTTCCCAAATGGAAGCCAAAGCCTCCCCGGCCACCAGTGTTTCCAGTAGGGAAATGGACTGGGTTCGGGAACTCACTTGCAGCTGAAATCACACCACCAATGCACCGTTGAAATGTATTGTGGTTACTGTTATTTTGCTTTGTTGTTTTTGTTTGTTTTGTTTTGGGGTTCCCAAACTTCTTCCTCAGATGCCAATCACAAGCTGTGTCTCCGGGAATTCAGGGCAAAATCTGTTCCCTCTAAGTTTCACTTTCCCCTTCCTTTTCTGACTACTCAGCTTCCCCACTGGGCTCTGCTGTTTGGATCTGTAACTCCTCCCCACCTGGATCCTGAAATTCCACCTTAGCAACTCCAGCACCAAGAACCTGAAGACAAAATAGACTGTGCAGCATGGAAGCTGGAAGGCTTCACAGAGTCTCCACTGAAAGCTAGTCATTGCCAAAAACGCAAGTCGAAGGTCTGGGGGTTCTATTCCACTGCCAGAGAGAGGGTAGTCTAGAGACAATCTAAATCACAAGCAGGATTCCAAGGAGGGTGCCAGGAGTGTGGGGTCACGAGGTACTGACCTTCAAAGGACCAGGGAAAGGGTCTAGGCTAGGGCCACTTCCACGTCAGAATCTGCAGGCCACTGTTAGGGCTGCTAGGCTAAGTCACCCAGCCTCCAATCTGAGGAGATGCTGAAATCCAAGCTCCCCTAGGCAGTGTCCTTCTTCAGGGCTGATGACCTTTTGCACCCTCAACATACTAACCTGGAAAGAAGTATCTAGGGAGGGGCTTCCTACCAAGAGGGTCCTGCATCTTAAGATCTAGCGTCAGGTGTCACCTGCTTCCATCCACCTTGGGGACAGCAAGGCAACCCTCAGTTCAGAGCCAGCAGCCTAGCTCTAAGCCAAACACCCAGGCAAGAAGGCAAAAGCTGGAGTTTAGCTGGCCCCGAGGTACAAAAAACACCTGGCTTCCTCTATCCAGGTTGCAACTCTTGGCTTCCTGGCCTCTGCCATTTTCTACACCAGCAGCAGGCAGACTAGCAGCCCAGTACTGATCACCAAGCCCGAAAGCACCAGTGTGGGTCCCTTTATGCACCCTCTCAGTACGCAGATGGACTCCTGACTGGGCTTTGAACCTAGGGCGAGAAGCAGAGAATACATTTGAGGCTCACTCACAGCACACTCAGTCAGACGCTGGAGGGTGATCTGCCCACCCTGGGTTTGGGGTCCATTGCCAGACACTGTCCCAAACTTGATGTACAACTCTGGAAGAAACGAGAGAGTTGAAGTCATGCAAACACGGAGCCCTCTAAATAAACACCATTTCCCTGGTTTTAATAAGCAAAATAGGAAACCACTTTAATAACCAAAAAACAGAAACCAGTCTGAATGAAAACTACAATAAGACTAGATTTTAATATTTTCATATCATAAGCAGGGGTTGAAATTGATCCCTTATTTTACATGAAATTAAAAACAATTTCTGTTGCGTTGCGGCAAGTTTGATTTCAACACAGTTGAATCAGTAAAAACCAAAGCTCATTTTCCAATGCAGGACGAATATCCACAATATTTAAAACTGCAAGCACCATGCGGTTCATACAATCTTGTTATTACTGTAAATTTATCAACTAATACAAACTCAAAAAAACAAACAAACAAACAAAAAGAGCATCCAGCCAGCAGCGCCAGCAAATTCAGATGGGAACTTTTAAATGTACGCTTTCATTTTGGTATTTTTTTTTTGTCAGTGCAACTTGAATCCTTTTACTGACCCGCAGAAATGAAAGTCACAATGAAGAAAAACACCCAGACCTCCCAATAACTACTGTACAGCCGAAGGGAGTGGGACACCACGGCTAACTCTCCCTGCTCTCCCGACAGCAGAGAAACGCATAATGCATCGGTCTAAAGAACGCGCTTGAAAGTTGCAGCATTGCTTGCCAATGTGTGGGTTTCTGGTACGTTCCGAGAATGGCGTTTGATTCAGTGGGAGCTCAGGTCATCCTGGACCAGTAGCGAGAGGCGGGGAAAATCTTTTCACCCTAAGCTCCTGGGGAGGAGGCTTGTAATTAGCGCCTTCCTGGGGGATTCCAAACCAGCCCCGGGTTGACTCTTTGGGATGCAAAGCCCGGGAGCCGATCTGCTTTCTTTTCTCCTTGGGGAGAGGAGGTCGTGGGGAGGGGGTGTCATTTTGGCCAGAAGACCAGGCTGTGATAGAGAACTCGCTCCTGCATGGTGTGGGTCTCCGCAGCTGTCTCTCCCTTACAATCTTTCCCTCAACGCCAACAAAACTGAAAACTAAAGCGGGAAGGAAAAGAGGGACCGAATATACAATTTCCCAAGGATTCCCCAGGACAGAGTTGGGTTCTCTCTATCTTTCTTTTTATGTTTACTTACAAACAGAAATGCCGTAATAATAAAAACCCAAACAAAGACTCAGCTTGCTGCTACGTTCTCAACGCGGCTTGGCCAGGCGGGTAATTTACAAGCCGGCCGGCGACTGAAACTCGCTCGCTCGCTCGCAGCCGCAGGAGTTTTGGAACCGCATCCCTTCTCACCCAAAGAAACAAGGGGGTTATGATCCATGGTCAACAACATGCTAAAGTTAAACAAGAAAATGGTACAAAATAGAAATTATTACCATACATGTCCAGCATGCAGGATTAATATTTTTAATGCAGATTTTCGTATTTTTCTATATAATCGAGCAGGCAATAAAACTGATGAGACTTTTTTTTTTTTCCTTCGCGCGCCCAATGTCCTAACTGAGGCCCGCGTCTCCGGGCTGAGAGCCAGTGTTCTCCGGACTCTGGACAGACAGATCTGTCTGTTTTTCCTTCCTCAGCTCAGCCTTGCCTCGCGCCCCACGGGGACTCCAGAGTCCCTCTCCTCTGCTCTGCTCTTCCTGGGGCGAACTGAGCTGTGGGCTGCAAAGCGACGGCCCTGGCACTCCAAGTTCTCGGAGCCAGAAGTGTCCAGAGGGCCTCGGCGACTCCTTGGAATATGCCTCGCGGCCTTCCAACCTGAAGAGAAATCGCTCCGGGACCTCCCGCCCGCCCGGGTCTCTCTGACTCTGCCCAAGTCTAGGGGGGCTGCGCCGGCCCGCGCTGCCCTCTTCTGAGCCGAGCTTCCCTCCCGACCCGCGCTCCCCGCCCGTCGCCCGCGCGTCCTTCCTCCCTCTCGCTCGAGTCAAAGAGGTCAAGGCCAGGGCCGTGACAGGGACAGGGAGTCCAGGGCTAGGGACACGGGACAAGGGAGTCTAGGCCAGGGCAAGGGCGGGGGCCCGGACCCGCCACGACTCACAGAAAGAACTCGGGAGAGGAGGGGCTGTCGCTGGTGGAGCCCGCCTCCCTGAAGCCGGAGTTGGCGAGTTTCTCGCACTTGACCTTGTAGGCGTCTCTCTCGCGGGCCAGCCGGGACACCTCCTGCTTAAGCTGCTCCACCTGCTGAATGAGCTGCGTCTTCTCGTTCTCCAGGTGATGTTTCTGCTGGACGCGTTTATACCTGCACGACTGGGCGTAGCCCCGGTTCTTCAGGGTCCGCCGCTTCTGCTTCAGGCGGATCACCTCGTCCTTGGTGAAGCCCCGCAGGTGGCGGTTCAGCTCGCGCACCGACATGGACACCAGCTGGTCGTCGGAGAAGCGGTCCTCCACACTCCCGCTGCCCCCCGCGGCCGTCGCCGCGGCCGCCGCGTGCGGTCCGGGCCCCGGGTGGCTGGTGGGCAGCTGTTGCGCCGGGCTGGCAGCGCTGGAGGGCGGCGGCGACGCCTGGTGATGGTGGTGATGGTGCGGGTGAGCGTGCGGGCCCAGCTCGTCGTGAGCCACCCCGGCCCCCGGGTAGCCGTGGTGCGGGTGAGGGTGGTGGTGGTGGTGGTGGTGGTGCGCGCCGCGGAAGCCGTCGAAGCTCTGCAGCGGCTGGGGCACCGGGTGCGAACCGATGAGCGCCTCCACCGCGTCCTCGGGGGTCAGGTTGAGGGCCTCGGGGTTCATCTGCTGGTAGTTGCTCGCCATCCAGTACAGGTCCTCGAGGTGGGTCTTCTGCTCGGTCGGGCTGAAGCTGGGCGACGAAGGCACCGAGCTGCACGGCGTGCTGAGCGGGGTGGACGACACCGAGCCGGCCGGCTGCAGGCGAGTGCAGGGCCGGCCGGGACGCTCCGCGCGCCCCAGCGGCTCCTTCTTCACGTCGAACTTGAGAAGGTCGAAGTCGTTGACGTACTCCATGGCCAGCGGGCTGGTGGGCAGCTCTGGCCCCATGCTCAGCTCCGCGGCCATCGCTAGGAAGCGAGGCTCGGCCGCCGCTGCCGCCGGAGGGGGGGAGGGAGGAGGAAACTTTGCGGCCGGCCGGGACGCGCCGAGCCAAGCGCGGGGGCGAAGAGCGGCAAGCCGGGGAGGGAGGCGGGGAGCCGAGGGCGCAGCGGGCCGGGGCCGCCGGCCAAGCCTTTGTCTGGGGACGCGGCGGCGGCGCGCCGGAGAGTCCTCCCGAGGCTGCCTGAGCTGCCCCGGAGCTCCGGGCTGCGGCCGCTCCGGGACCGAGTCAGGGTCGAGCCGGGGCGGGGCGGAGAGGCCGACGGGGTGCGCGCCGGGGCCGAGGGGAGGCGCGGGCCAGAGCGCCCGCCGCTCGCTCTCCTCCTCCGGCTCTCCGGCCCTAGGGCTTTCCCGCTCGCAGCCGCTCGCAGCCCGGCGGTGCAGCTGTGCAGGAGCTGGCGCCGCCGCCGCCTTTTTATCGCTTCCTGATGTCACCGGAGCGCGGGGGCCCCGGCGGCCCGGCGCGTCGGCCAATGGCTGCCCGGCCCCCGCGGCCCGGCGACGCTGGGCGGGGCGTGCCTGACAGCTCCCCCGCCCCCCGCGTCAGCTGACTGGAGACCGGAGGAGCCCCGAAGCCGCTGAGGCCTGGAGGAGGGCCGGAGCCCAGCGGGACGGCCGGCCTGGGCCCAACCCTCCCCCACCCCCTCCGGGTCGAGGTCCCTCCCCCACTCCCCTTCCTCCCGCAAGCTCGGCTTCGGGGGCGCTCCCCATTTCTGGGCCAAGCCGCCCTTCCCATCCCTCCGCCCGCGCTCGCCCCCCCCCCCCAGATACTCTTTACACTCCCACCCTCGGCCCCTGTCGCCCGCAAGTAGGGCTTAGCGCGAGCGAGCGAGCGGCGGCGGGAGGACGCCTCCCCGGCCCTTTGTTCCCAAGCGGCCCCCGCCCAGCGGGCGACGCTCCGTGTGTCCTCGGCTGCGCGGGCCGAGCTAAGGTGCGCGGCGCGAGCCTGTGTTTCTGGAGGTCTGCGCTGGTGTCTGCGGTGGGGGGCGGGGGGAGGACCGGCTTGGAGCTCTAAGAGTTCTGTCCAGACCCAACTCTTAACCTCTGGGAAGGTTCCTCGGGGCAAGAGACACCGTTCCTCTCCTGGCCGGCTCGGTGCCCGAGCTCGGAGGCAGAGCCCCGCTGCATTCACCCTCTGACCCCCGAAATACTTCCAAAGAACGTAAACAACAGCAAAAGAGTCGGCCCAAAGGCTCTGACTGCCTTTTCACTGGCCAGCCGTAGGAAAACCTGACAACTCCGAGGCTCGGAGCCGAGACCAGCACGGGTCCGTGCACGGAGTGGCTCTGGGCTGCTGGGGAACCGGGCCCTGTTTTTGTCTGAGCGTTTTGTAAGGATTAAGCTGATCCAAGCTTCTGACGGCCGCACGGAGATTCAAACAGGCCTAAAGTGCGACCCCAAGCGGCCGCGGTGCGCAAAGGCGCCCCGGACTGCTTGGTTCGGTGCGGGAAGGCTTGGACGGCGCCTCGGACCCCTGCAAGTCCTACTAGCAGACCTGACCAAGTCAGTCCTGAAGGCGGGCTGTGTGCGCCCTGGAACCCAGGACAGACCCCTCTGGAATTAGGCACCAGGTCCTCCGATCCCATCTTCGGACTCAACCGCGAGCCCTCCCCTGGTTGCCCTCCCTGAAATCTCACATGCGAGCCTTGGAGGGGTGCTTGTGGCCTACTCCCCTCCAGGGAAGGTCCTGAGCTGGGGAGATCGGTGTCCTAAAATGAAAAGGCAGAGTGGAGAGGGTCCAGGGCTGGCGGGTGAGAACACTCTCCGGGGCGCAGACGGGGTGGCGGAACGCGGCGCACCGGGCTTTCAGAGAGGGCCGTAGAGCGCAGACAGACCCTCCCTGCCTCGGGCCAGAGGGGCAGGAAACGTGGGGCTTTCCTCAGACCCCGACCCCGAAACTACGAGCGAATAGACGTGGAATTCGTTGGATCCGGAGATCCGACCCGCCTCCCGCGTCGCTTTGAGCCTCCCGGCTCAGGATGCGGAGAGCTAAGGCGCCGAAAGCTCGCTGGGTGAGTTTGTCCCGGCTGCCGGCCGGCCAGGACGTCGCGCACGGGTGTCCAGGGGCCGGCAGCCGGGACAACAAGACCGGAGTTTTGTTTTTCTCTCTCCCTAACAGTTAGAAGAAAAAGATTTGCCTCCGATAAATAAGAAAACCCCCCTTTTCCTCCCGAGTCCTTAAGGAAGATGGGGCACAGCGTGGTCTCGGGAGCCCATTTTTAACAAAATGGGTGTGTTTTAACTAAAACTTCACCCAGGAGGCTGAGCTTCGGGAACTGCTGAGGAAAATCTCCCCAAACGCCTGGAGAAGCGCGCTCTGGGCAGAAATGGTTCGGCAGCCCGAGGCAGGGAGTCTGGGCAGTTGGGCTGAACCTCCCGCAGATGGGGACGGGCGCAGGGGACACCCACTCGCCTTGCAAGCGTCCCAGCTGCGGTGGCCCGAGGAGAGCGCACGCTCGGACTTGGGCTGAGCGATGTGCTTTTTTGGGGCCGTTTCGGGTTGAGAGTCCCGGGTTTCTGCAAACCAGGGTTCCAGCCTCACCGCAGCAGGACTCACTGAGCACCCACGGGGGGTCGGAGGGGGGAGTCCAGCGTTCGCTCCCCCTCCTGCCCCACTCCGAGTCACCTGAGACCTAGCGCTTCCCCGAGTACGCGCCCTCCCCTCCCGGGAGCATCAGGGAGGACAGCAGAGCTGCGCTCGCTCCCCCGCGTCTCGCTCGCCACAGAGGGCTGGAACCCACTTCTTAAGAAGGTGGCCCCAGACCAGTGAGTTGTGAAACCCCAGAAGTTGCGCTGCCCTCTCAGGGTCGGAAGGACTCAGCCTTTGTCCTGGCAGTTTTGCTTCTCTTTGTCCCCGTGACTATCTCTGTTAGAGCCACTCTCTTTCCTAGCTATGTCAGCGTGTCCTGCGCTCGGTCCTGTGCTCAGTTCCCCTCCCCCAACCCGTTTCCTGGGGTAGCCCCTCCTTTCAGAGAGAGAGAGAGAGAGAGAGAGAGAGAGAGAGAGAGAGAGAGAGAGAGAACTACTCCTGGAGGCCCCGAGAATGAGGGAAGGTTGCCCCAACTAAAGGCCTTTGCCCACAGCCTATCCCATTTGGCGGCCCAGCCTCCCCCACTCTAATTCCCGTGCGCGCTGCTGCAGAGTCTTGGAACTCCTGGGCTGATGACCTTTTCCCTCTCCAGACTGCCACTGCAGTCTCGGTTTTCATGTGCGGGTTTCTCCCGGTCCTGGGTGTTACAGCAGGACGGGACAAAGGACTGCTCCCCGACCCTGAAAGACGAGGGAGATCGCGACGCTGCCGCGACGCCTCTTGACTGGGAGCCCCAACGCTCCCTCTGAGTTTGGTGGGATGCTGAAAGAAGAGGAGAGCCGAGAAGCCAGGCGAAGGAGGCAGGAGGCCAGGCACCAAGGAAAGTCGGGATCGCCAGCAGCCAGAGCCCCTGTACCGAATAGTTCCTGTCTGCCGCCTAAACTCATATTTGAGATTTTTTTCCAATTCCGAAGCAAGCGAGCCCGGCTGCATCATCTTGGGACTCTTTAACAGGGATGGGTGGACCCTGAAGGGTCCTAGACACCCGGCCTCGAGGCCCTCCCGCTCTAGGATCATAAGTTACTCTCCAGGACCTTAAAGAACAAGAGGCGGAGCTTGAAGTTTTCTCGGCGCTGCCCTAGTGGCACCTCTGCCATGCCCGTCAGGGTAACCTTAGAGATACCCAGTGGCGCGCCTTTCTGCCTGCGCTTTCAGACTAGGGCGGCGCCTGGCACCTGCGCTGAGGTGCCGGGTTCATCCAGGCTTCCCGGAGGGCTGCAGGTGCTTAGTTGCGGGAGGAGGCGGATCTGCAAGAGTAGGAGTTAGATTTATGGCACACGGGAGGAGTGTGCGTGCGTGCGTTTGTGTGTGTGTGTGTGTGTGTGTGTGTGTGTGTGTGTGTGTGTGTGTGTGTGTGTGTGTGTGTGTGTTTGTGCTGGGTGGGGAACCGCAGCTCTCTGCTTGTAGAGGTTAGGGACTCGCAGCTTCGCAGCCTCCTAGATAGCAGGGTCCTGCTATCCGAGGTCGTCAAGTAGAAGCCCTTGGACCCCAGGGTCCCAGGGCCTGAGTTCTACTGGGGAGGGCCTAGCGTTTGGAAACAAAAACTACAAAAGCCTGCCTTTAGACAGCGTGTCACCTACATTTCTCTTACAAATAGCGCTGAGGTCCGTGCTACCTTCCCAACACCCCAAGGGAAGATGCCCTATTGCCAGCGTTCCCTGAAAATCTCCGGAAGTCTGTGGCTTCTAAAGGGGTGTTGAGGGCAGTCTGCCCTTCCTCTTCCGACATTTGCCATCACTTCCACTCAGCCCCGCCTCGCATAACCGCCATCAGAACCCAAAACAGCACTTCCCAAAAGGTTTTGTGCTATTGTAGAGCCTTGTACCTCTGGCCCTGGTAGCAACGATAGTTCTACCATCTGCCCATTGAGGATGGAGGACCTCTCCAGCACAGCAGAGGAGCAGGGATATGTACTACCGCAGAAATGTCCGCTTCTTTTTGCTTTGTTTTAGTCGGAGAGAAGATTTTAGGATGCGCCCCAGGTGCACACATTCCGTAACCACTGGGCAGTGCGGCTTGGAAGAGATGGGCTGTTTCTCTATAACATGCACTTCCAACCACACAGGAATTTGAAAGGCCTTTTATTCTTCACTCTGCCATTGGATTCTGGTAGCAGCAGCTATATTATTCCTACTTTGCATAGATTGGTAGGCAATTGTCTAAGAGTTTCACATTCCTGGCTCATCCCACACATAAAGGAGCCCAGGATCATCATCAGCTCACCCAAAGATAGAGGGAGCCTCTCAGAGGTTAAGTGATTCATTTCAATTTGCACAGAGGTAATAAACCAGGACTTCTGACTTCAGAATCCTGTGCACTGGAGGAAGGGTTCCTCTACCTTGAGTGGGCAGTGACCCGGGGACCCAGGTGTCTGTCTGTACAGGTCTTCTCCAGCTGCTGTTTGGATTGGGATTTCCAACTCCCTTCCAGACTATTGACTGTTCTTGTCGCTGCTGAGCCTCTTCTTGATTCTAAGAGAAGTGTTTGTCTTTTTGTGGATGTCACAAGCATCCCTGGGTTTCTGCCCTTCCCTGTTTGTGTGGGACTGGCAAGAAACCAAAGCAAAGATGAAAGGTTTGCAGTCTTTCCATCCTGACCCTTACCCTTGGCCTTCGACCGACCACTGATGTTGGCTCTGAGTCTCAGCCCTGACTATGATGGTCTTGCCTGTGCTCAGAGTTAGAATCTGTCTTAAATAACTGGCGGTGGGGGAGATGAAAAATAAGAAGGGAGAGGTTCGGAAGATAGGAGGAAAGAGGGAAGAGAGGAAGAGGAAGAGAGGGGACAGAGAAAGAGGGGGGAGAAAAGAGGTGGGATGTGGCTTGTGGTCTTGTGAGGAGCTGAAACTGCTGAAAGCCACAGCTGAGAGAAGGATAACCAGCGCCACTCCCTCCTCACCACACCTGATTATGGCATGACCCAAAGCCACCATTAGAGTCTGAAACCACATCCTGGCTTTCACCTCTCATAGCCTGACCAGAGGAGCTGTTTCCCTCCACCCCAAGAACTCTCTAGCTCTCCATCTGGTACCTCCCCTCATCCAAGTCACTCTGATCCATGGCTTAAAAGACAACACGGGCTTTGGCTATGGACTGTTGAGTTTTGCTTTTCCATGGAGCAATAGAGGCAGTTAGTCTGTGGGACTGAGCGCTCTGGCTCTACCTCTCTACCCCTGAAGGAACTGAATGTGTTTTCTCCTAGCCTGACTCCAGTTGTACTCCCCCCCCCATAATGCTTCAGGCATGCCAGTTCCTTTAAGTTCCTCCACAGACTAAGCTGTTTTCTACCACAGGGGCTTTGTGCATGACACTACCCTCTACCCAGAATGACTTGGTTGCTTGCCTCTGAAGGAGTCTGAAAAGGTAGGATGTGAATCTTCCCACGTCCTTAGGAGGACTTAGGTTGCATCTGTGTGTGGGGGGCCAGAAGAGGCCATTAGCATTCTCTGACACATACAATAGCGTCAGAGAGCAAATGATTATTCACTTGAGAAAATGCACTATAAACACAGATTGTTGAACCACACAGATTATTGAAACACACTTGGAGAAACAACATAGAAGGACCTTGATCTTCTGTGTTCCCAGCAACCAGCATAATGCCTAAAGCAGGAGAGATCCAATCGCAGTTATAGAATAAATGAATGAGCAGGTGAATGAATGAGTGAATGAATGATGTAACAAAGTAGGCAAACTCAGAGAGATGTCTCTGAGCCCTCAGACCTCTCCTGCATGCCCCAGTACCTTCCTTTCCCTTCTTAGCATTCACTCCTGAATCAAGCCTCAATCCTTCCTCCGAACATCCAAGGACTAACCCAAGGAATGGGGATGATTTGGTTCCCCTAATCCACCGGCCTTCCTACTTGCCCTCCTTTGCCTGGGTTCTCTTCCTGCTGGAGAGCTGGTTTCTAGCTGCTGAGGAAGTGAACAGCATCCTTCAGTTGCAAAAGGCTGATAGAGTGGTGCCGAGGCTGTGCTGTGGCGAAGCTAACCTGGGGTCAGGAAGGAACTGCAGTGGCCACTCTAGCTCTTTTTTCCATTTCTTCACTTTAAGATGAAATGTACAAGGTAAACGCACAGACCCGTTTCCTGAAGTAAAATCTGCAGCCACAGAGTTCGTAGCATTCGTGTCTCCAGTTTCAGCCAGCTTACTTGAGCCAGTGACCTCCATGTCAATACACTCACATCTGCATCTTTCTTTTTAATGTACGTGCAGCATTCTGCCCATTGGGTGTCCTGCCATTTTTCTTTCTTTCTTTTTTTAAAAAAGCAAGTCCCATATTGATGGGCATTTAAGGCATTTCTAAGCTTTTCTGCTGCAAACGATGCTGCAACTCACAGCTTTTGTACATGTTCCTTTTAACACACGTGCAAAGCATTTCTCTTCAAAGCAAGAAAAGGGTAGCCAGATTGAAAGATAGGCGTATTATCAATGTTAATATTGTCAAATTAGCCTCCAACAAGATTGCACCTATTTAATTTCCCATCTGAAGCTAGGATGGTAATCCATCAGCAATGGATTTTTATCAAGGTTTTTCATTTTTATGTCACTTCTGTAAGCATTGCTGGGAGATGAGGGCTCCTCCATCCAGGAAATTGCAGACCTTGCCGGTGCAGCTGGGAAGGTGTCCTGGTGATGGTGACGGTGCATTCACTGGTGCTATCAGGGCTCCAGCAAATGATGGTTGGAGGAAAGAAGCATGGTAGTGGCAGGCAGAGAGGGCTCCAGAGACGGGGAGATGCTTGCCTGAGGCTTTGGAGGCTGAGTAGAAATTTATAAAACACAAAAGCAAGAATACTTGACAGGAATAGTTGTCGGAGCAAGGGCCCTGTCTTCTGGGCACTTGGGGAAAGCTGTTCCAAGGAAGCTGGAGACAGAGCCACAGACCTCTGCAAGAGCCAGCTCTCCATGTGTCAAAGAACTGCAGTTCTGTCCCAGAAGCCAGCAAATCATCTCCACACAGGCAGGCATCTTTATGATGTGAAGCACACAGTAGGTGCTTAATAGTTAATTATGGAAAGACAAAAGAGGGCCTAAACAGTATTTAAACAGCATACTTCATTCTCTTCGATCTCTCAGTGCCAGAACTGGGAAGTTGCTTCCCTTCTAAATGCTGGAGAGACAGTACCTACAAACCCAGCCTAGGAATCCCCTCCTGGGTCTCAGCCCCCATCCAGGCCTTGTGCCAGATCCTTTCACCCCTGCCTGTTAGAGATTGCTTTTGGTTTCTGTGTTGACAACCCTTGTTTCTGCGTTTGGAGCGGCTGTTCAGTGCCATTTCCTGATTTAATATCGGTCCCGGCACAGAGCGAGGATGCACAGTTAGCAGATTTTGCTCCAAGTATTTTTCAAGCTCCCTTTTGATGTAAGGGTTGGGCTTTCAGCTTCCCTGATCTCAACAAGCAGGGGGGTGGGGAAGGGGGGGAAGGGAAAAGAAGGAGCTGAGGACAGGAGATGGAGTGGAGGAGGCCAGAACCCAAGGACCCCCGCAGAGCAGACTCCCCCTAGACTCAGCCTCTCAACCCTACATAGAGAGCTCCACAAAGACATGGGCCAAGCTGAGGAGTCTGGGAAGATGGACAGAGACATCTCAGTGGCATAAACAGAAAGACCCAGAGCTCAACAAACCAGCTCGGTGCAACTCAAAACACTAGGAGGCAAAAACAAAATCAATGTGGGTTCTAACAGTCCTCGGTTTTGTGTGACTTTGATGGAACTTCTCCTGGACCCAAGGACTTCTGTGAGATTAAGTGTAAGGCTGAAGGAAGGACTTCTTGTTCTTGCATTAGGAACTAGCACTCTGCTAGTGCAAGGAGAAGGAAACTTAAGAAGCAGCGATTGATGCATGCTCAGAGGGTCTGTGATGCATGCACATACTGGAACACACACAGACCCACACTTGAGGACAGGACACGAGTAAAGACCAGCATTTCCTGTAACCCCCCATCAGTATCCACGGCTACTACTGGGTTTCATTTCTCCTCTTTGACCATCCATTTGCAGGGGTCTCCCTCACAGACCTTTTGTGTCAGCCTAGATCTTCTCAAAGAAGCAAGCAAAAGATTTACTGGGGGCTCACTGGGAGGAAAGGAGGATGAGGGTAGAGGGATCAGGAGGACCAGAAGGGAGGCTATAGTCACTGGTGAAAGGAGCAAGAAGGAGAGAGGTTGGCAAAGAAGGAGCTGAAGCTGCAGCCTGGCCTGGAAGAGTTCTAACAAGCTCATTGGGGCTGCTGAGAGTCCCTATCTTATGGAAGTGAGCCAGCTCAGGTGCTGAACTATGGCCTGCAAGCAACCAGAAGTACAGCCAAGGGCCAAACACACACACACACACACACACACACACACACACACACGCCAGGGTGTCACATAACTTGACACCATTACAGCCATTACTCGGGAAGGAAACCTCAGCCAGACCCTTCCTGGCCATCCCATCTTCCATCTTCAGATTGTCCTTCAGTGAGCATCTGGCTGGAGGAGGGGACTCTCTAAGAACAAGGGCTAAGATGCAGTTGGAATCTCTTATCTCATTCGATTCTCCTCAGTAACCATCTAGATAGGCATTCTTAACACGGCTGCCACCATTTCATAGACATGGAGCTAAAGTTACCATCAACTGACTGACTTGCTAGAGGCCGAAACTACCAAGTGGCAGAGTAGGTTTGAAGGCCCTTGGACTCTAACCATTGCTCAACATGGCTTTGGGTAGGAAAAGGTCCATAAAGGGAATATGGGAGGCTCTTTTCCCTCTGTACGCCTACCTCACCTGTTACTTAGTCTCCAGTGAAAGCTTCTCTGGTCTCCTTAGGGTCTGTGTCCACCTATTTGCAGGCTGGCCTGCTGGTCTGCTCCAAGCAAGAGGCCCAAAATGTTCACCAGAATTAACCACTTTCTAACATCCGCATGTCTGTCTTTTTCTTAAGCGCTCCCTCCTCCAGGAAGCCCTCCCATAGCCCCTGATGCACAGTTTACCTATTACATCTCTGTCAAATGTTGGACTTGGCCTTTCTAGAGCCAAAAAAAAAAGTTTAGATCCAGAGTGTGGGTGCTCACAGAGGGAAGGCTGATCCAGGACAAAAGAAAAGGACGCCCTTGGAGGGTGAGGGACCCTTGCTGAGAAAACCACAGTCTTGGCCTGTGGAAGCACAGCCTGCAGTCCAGGGCCTGACCACCAGGGGCCTCATCACCCCTAGGCAATGCTAAGGTTGACCCTTCCCTTCCCAGTGCCAAGTTGAGCAAGTTAAAGTCTCTGGACTCCAACTTTTCTTCAGGAAGCTACCCCAGGCCTCAGCATCTGCTCAGCCGCCAGTGGCCCGGTGGGTAGCCCCAGCTAAGGAGGAGAGTTATTTTTATTTATTTCTTCTTAATCATGGACTTAATTTAGCTGCTAATCAGGTTACCATGGTGATTTGCACGGGATTTACAGCAGTTTCCTAACGCGCCTTTTTTTTCCTCACTCTTTTAGTAAACGAGTAAAATTTGGGCACTGCAAGGAACATTTGGGTCCCTTGCACAAAGCGACTGCCTCCTGAATGTCCTAGAACAAGGTCACCCATGTCAGCTTTGCGGTTCTCTTTCACCTTGCCTTGAGTGTTTAAGAGTGGGTCGTGACTCTGGGTGGACCCCAGGGACCCAAGTACTTCTTTTCTACCCTCCTCCAAAACCTTCAACAGGCCCCTGTTGCCGACCAGGTGAGGGCTGGGACTCTTGCATTGCTCTCAAGGTCTGCCCGCCTGCCTCACTTTCCAGCCTCTCCCCGCATGTGTATTCGTTCCTCCGCATCTCTGTTTGGGATGTTCTGCCAGGCCCAGAATATCTTTCTCAGACATATGAAAGCCTTTAGTTCTTGGAGTCCTCTAGTTGAGTTCATTCTTCCCCTCTGTAGGTGGTTCTAGCTTGTCTTTGGAGTCACCATATCCCAAGGTATGACTACCAGCAGGCATGGGAGGGGATATTGTGCCAGTGAATGCAGGGGAGCAGGGCAGGGAGGCAGGAGGAGGAGGAGGACTAAGAGCTGGCATCTTGACAGCTTGCTGTATTTTGCTGTCTGGAAGTTCGGTTTGCATTCCATTCAGGCACTTGGGGGACAGGGAGATTCAATTCATATCCCCTCTTGTCTCACCCAGGGGCTCAGAAACACTCCCTTCTAGGACCAAATTGAGTACCCCGCCCCATCCCCCACAGGGGCCTCCGAGAAGGGACAGTGTCTCCAGATTGGAGACCACAGTTTCCAGGATCTCCCTGAGGACCTCAGGGCCGGCTGCCAATCAGACCTGGGATCAGCCACAGTCCATTAGTGAATGCCCCGGGTGCAAGGCGCCAACACAGCCCCCCAGGCATTGGCGCCAGAGGCTGCCCAGGGAACCCAAAGCCACCTTCAATCACTATCTTGGCTTTTGCCATCAGACAAACTGGACCATGGACTGTAGGCTGTTTCCTAGGTGAGTACCCCCGCCCCCCAGCTCCCAGTCCAGATAGTCCGAGCTTACAAACTAACCCCTCGCGTTGGATTGTGGGTGTAGCCCCCCATGGGAGGCCTGGAACCTTTGCAGAATGCCACCCTGCTACTGGAGCAGTGTGGGTTTCTCTCTTGCTATCCCTCCTGGGATGCCTCACATGTGAGGCCCTGGGAGGTGAGGTTAGCAAACAGGAAACGAACAGTCTATGACAGGCCCCGACTGGCTGAAACCCCTCTGGCAGGCATGGCTCTCCAACCCACTCCAGCCCCCGACCCCTCCAACCTGTAAGGACTCCTGGTCAGAACAAACCCAACCCAGTAGGTGTAGGGATGGGAGCACAGAAGGACAAAGAGGTCCCCACACAGGTGCCCAAAGCTAGGGAAGAGTCTGGGGTTCTACTCCTAACTCAGCGGGACATTTACTACGTGGTCTTCAGCAAGTCACTTAACCTCTCTGGAATTCTGTTTCTTTTCGGGGGTAGGTAAAACCCCACCTAAATGAAGACTGGGCTTTGTTCTCCAGCCCCACCTCTGCTTGCAAGCTTATCCTCCCTGGCGGGTCTACCAACAGTGACGGGAGAAGGAATGACTAGACAAGGTGGGAGAAGCATGCAGTACCTGCTCCAGCCACTGGGGGCAGACTTACTCCGCCCTGTGTATAGTTTTACCCACCAGGTGCTGGTTCCCAGTAATGGCTTAACAAGCATCCAGTGTGGAAAGGGGCAGGAACTTCCTCCTTTGATAGGTCATGAGTTGCACAGCCCTGTGCCTAAGAACACAGGCTCTGAGCCTAATGCCAGAGTTCAAATCCCAGGTCTGCCTTTACGAGCTGAGTAGCTTTTGAGCAAATTGCCTACTCTGCCTGTGCCTCCTGTCCTTCCGTGGCTAATGGGACAAACAGCAGTACCCTTACCAGGCTAGTGATTAACTGCAGGCTGTACACTGACTGTGACCCAAGCACTTCCCTGTCTGCTACTTCTCAGTGCCATCATAGCAACACTCCAGGATGCTGAAAGGCAGCAAGATGAAACCTCTCACCTGAGCCTGCTGCTCAAAGCCAGTGCACTTGCCACCAGCCCCTGCCCATCCCCACTTCTGTTCAATATGATCGATGTTCTCAACTGACTTGTTTTGCAAAACAAGTTCATATAGCAATGGAAACAGAGACAGTAGGAGTTAATTAAGGGCAGGGTGAACCACACATCGATTCTAACATCGTTAGAAGAGAGACAACCAGACTTTAGGACACGATTCAACAAGGAGAACGCAACACCATCTGCTAAGGCTTCCAGCCAAAGATCGAACGCGACGGCACCCTAACTCCCCGCTTCTGGGAAGCACTGGGGATAGAGGAGATCAGTGCACAGCCCAGCACGGGGTCGTCGGCCACATCCACGGGGGAACCTATAACCACCCAGAGATAAGCAGGAGTTCCAACAGAAACTCATGACATCTTAAAAAGGAGAAGAGTGTCATGTTTCTCTTATCCTCAACATGGACTATCAGAAAGAAGTTGAAGAAGCATGTCAATGAAATGCAACTGCTGATAGCATGGCCCAAATACACAAAAGATAAAAATGTATTTTTGAGAACGTTTGGAAATACATGAATATCAAGCAACTGTTGGAAAAGAAAAGAACTTTACTTTTGCTTTGTTAAATGTGATGTTAGTATTACGTGTGATCGAAGTTAAAAGAAATTCTAAGTCATGATCTGTTAGCTATAGCTTCTAAAATATTTAGGTATAAAACAAGCTGGTACCTAGGATTTTTTTTTCAAATACTCCAACAATGAGCAGGGAAACAGAAAGGCAGAGGACCAAGGCAGAGCACCAAGTAGGAGGAGCCACAGACTCAGAGTTCAGAGACATCAGGAGTGAGCAGAGCTTGGCCCCTCAAGCTAGGAAGGACTGGAAGGCCTCTCAAGCCCTGGACTATCCAAGGAGCAGCACATCCTTACCTATTCTCAGGCCCTGGGGCAAGCGAATGTTTGCACACCACCCAGAAGACACAGTTATTCACTCCTTTCTTCCATGCCTCCCCTCCCCCTTCTCAAGTCATCTATCCATCTATCACTTATTTGTTCAGTCAACACATCTGCCTTTTGAACATATACTGTGTGTGAGATGCAGAAGGGTCATCCCAGCACCATGGCACTGATAGGGCAGAAGTGAGAGCCACATGCTTGCTGAATCTGCCAGCATGAAAACACGTCTCTACAAAGCATGGGAAGTCTAAGTAAGGATAGTGGTGGGCCATGTCGGCATTTTATATGGAGGGAAACACTTGGTCTGGCCTGAGGGTTACTCATGGACATTCTGTCTGTAACATTTAAATGGAGGCTTGAAGGATAAGAGGATCATGGCTATGTGAGGAGACCAGGAAGTACACTGAGGCAAAAAGAACAAGAGCAAATGTCCTGGGGTAGCAAGAAGCAAGGATCTGGGGACACTATAAAGGAGTAGCTGGGGCAGAGTGACAGAAAGGACAAGCCAATTAAGAAGCGTTGGGTGGGGCTGAGAATCACTAGAGAAAGTCCTTTTCCATAAACCATGGCACACGGAGACAGAGGCAGGGGCAGAGGCATTGGCGCTGCTAACAGATGCTCCTGTGGTGGATAAAGTCAAGAACTGGAAAGGTGTGTGCTCATGTTGTCTAGAGAAATACTCACTTTCTTCAGGAATCTTTTTGTTGGGGAGCAGGGTAGAGAGTAAGCCTGCACACGAGGAAGGCAATGGCAGAGGACCATTGGAACTACCAAATAGTTAAGTTTTAAAATTGGAGGAAAGGAGGTCCAGGCTCCCCTCATGTTCTGTTTTGCAGCTAGCTCCGGTCAAAGACAAGATATCCTAGCCAACATCAGGGCCACTGGACCAGTGATTTATGGCCCTGAGACAAAGGCTCCTAAGGAAAAGACCCAGCACAAGTCAGATGTGTTGCTGCAACTATTATAACCCATCCATCTATCTGAATCATCCTAGCATCTGGAAAGTGGACCAGGCTGGCATGGGCTGAATATGCCTTCACATACATCTTCATTCATGGCAAATGGGCACATGGTAAATGGGCTGGGAATAGAAGCCCCATTTTTTCAGAAGAGGGCAATGAAGGTGCTGAAAAGAAGACTCCAAGGTCAACAGCCGAGAGTGCCAACCTCAGCTCTGTTTGAGTCCCAGGTTGCATACTTTGGTGCTGTATGTGAATGGCTGCCTGGGAGTTTCTGCCTGGTATGGTTGGTTTCTTAGGGCTCTTTCTCCAGTGTTCCAAGATTGGAAGCTCTGATGTCCCTGTAGAGAAACAAGTGGCTTTCAATCCCCAATCCACTCTTAGAAGAAGAAGGAAACGGAGGAGGAGAAGGAAGAGGTGGAGGAGGAGGAGGAGTGAGAGCAAGCAAGCAAGCTGGCATATCCAGCAGACTTTTTCCACTCAGATCCAAACTTTTGCTTCCTTGTCTGAAATATGCTTTTACAGCGACCTACAAGAGGTCAGGAATGACAAACCCCCCCCCCAGCCTCCAAACCATGCAAAACGTTCTGGACCCCTGTGAGAGATGCGTGTGAAGCAGCACGTCACAGCTCATGTGTGTCCCCAAGAGGATCCTAGGCCCTTGGCTTCAGGAGCACCATGCCTGACTCAGCTCTGTGGTCCCAGCAGTCTGGCTGAGAGGCAGATGATGATGACTGTCTGCTGAACAACAGGACAGACCTTTGGCACTGTAGATTTCACAACAAACCCAACTTGAGAAGGAGAAATGAAAAGACGGGGGGAAGCTGAAGGGATAATATTCATTGTCAAAAGCAGGCTACAAAATCATATTTCAAAAACGCACATAAATGTAGCATTCGTTTAATCGTATATGAGATCATGCAAACACATGAGCACAGCAAACGTTCTAGATAAAAATGCAAGCCAAATGTTAGTGGTCATATTTCTGTGTGGTTGGCTTCTGTGTGATCTTATTTATTTATTTTTTACTTTACCCTCCAAAGTTGTATTAAAAAGAACATACGGAATTCCAACTAATAGGACAAATCCACCACTATTTCATTTGATAACTGTCTTGAAAAAATATCCAAGTTTGGGGTATTGCCTGCTTTCCTAAACCAAGATAGCTGCTGAGTGCCAGCCAGGGCCCTGACAGTCTGTGAGCGTGGTGGAGCAGCCATGATGCTGCAGACTCTAGAGCTCACCAGATTCACACCAGAAGCCTCCAGCCAGGTCCCTGCCCAGGATGCAGAGAGCAGATGCCAGGTCTAACGGCTATCCGCCAAGTCCCCCGGCATCACCAAGTACATTTCCACGACTCTTCTCTCCATCTCGCGTCAGTAAATCAAAGCCCATCTCATACACAAGGTGGGCCTTTTCTGGTAAAACACAAAAAAACTTAATCTTTGGTCCAGAAGCAGTAGATTGCGGCAGCAAGCCGGCAGCCAAAACCATTAATCTTTGCCGCGTTCCCCAACTGGCCCGAGCAGTAAAGAAGATAATACCCCAGCAGAATCAGTGACCCACTACAAATTGGTCCTGAAAGGTCCACCAGCATAAATAGACTTTTGCTGATCCAACACTTGTTAGGAACCCCAACAAAGAGACTATTGGCTCATCTGATGAGCCGCCTGCAATGGGCCCTTGCAATGGCTTGTGATGGATGACCACCCTCCCTTGAAGGGGAAGATGCAGCTCCTGGTATGGGGCCCTTTCTCATCTTAAATTTGTCCTCAATAAATCACAGGTGCAGAGAAGCCAGCATCAGTTTCATTACACCTACGTGCTCCGGTATCAATCACGCCACTATGGCGGCCTGTCTAGGCGCCGTTCATTTCAAGTGGCTTTTTCTGTCCTGATTCTGTTTCCAGCATGATGCACGCCTTAAACGGGCTGCAACCCAGTGGGAAAGAGGAAGGTGCTTCCTTCCAAAGGCCTTTGCTCCCTTGGCTTCCGCATCTTTTCCCCCCTCTTTCTCCATTCGACAGTCCCCAGACGGGTGTCCTTCTGAACTCAGCACCCAGTTCCTGTGCAGACAGTTGAAGCTTTGGAATCAGAAAGGCTTATCTTTAGAGAATGGCTCCCAACATTTACCAAATTCAAAAATCATTATTTTGTTTCTGAATCTGCAAGATGGGATTATAACACTTCCCTGTGTAGATCAAATGCAGTATCGTGGGGGAAGAACCCACCACAGTACAGAGGGCAGAGTTGGTCCTGGGCCCTGAGTGTTTTTGCACATGGATTCAGACTGAAGAGAAAGGATTGCAAAGGTTGTTGATCTCCCTGCTCAGACCCTGTGATAAGAGAGACTCCACTCTTCCTCTGCCCCAAACCCAGGACCACGCCTAGTGCCAGCACGGGTGTGTCAGTTACAGCCCATAATTTATGAGAATTGCTGCTGCAGTTCGTTTTTTTTTTGTCCTGTTCCTTTCATTGTAGGTAGTTAAAATACACTTAAAACTAAAGGCACTAGCAAGCTCTCAGACTTCTTCTTAATGTACATAATCAAACACTTTAGTGTTATTAAATGCATGCATAAGACTCATCATAAAAACTGTGAAGCAAAAAAAAAAAAATCAAAATTGGAACAAATGGTGTCTTTTCAGAGAGACAAGTCCTGAGCCAGTCTTTCTTCCTACAGCCACCAGAGGCAGGACCAGCACACAGTCCGGCCACAGGCCTTCTGGGGAGGGCACAGCCCCCATTACCTCTGCTGTGGGATGGATCACTCAGGGCGCTCCTGCTAATCATTAACCCAATGAGCACGTCTCTAAACAGAGTGGGGAGTGCAAAGGAGCCTGACTCTCTGAGGTGCTCAGGAGCCTCAGACAGAACAAGCGTTCAAAAAGACACTTGCATTCACTCTAAACCTACAAGAGAGCTGGAGTGACAGGACCATTTGTTTGCAGAAAGGTCGGGGAGGGGGTATGAAGGAGAGGCAGGGAAACAGGAAGAGAAAGGTGATAGGTAGAGCAGGGGGAGGGGAGCAACACGGGGAGAGGGGGATGCAGAGAAGAAGGGCAGGATCAGACCTTACTCCAGGGCACAGCGGCTCATCAGTGATGCATATTGGCTCAGAATCTGAAGACAGATCCCACAGAGGCGCAGATGGATGCTACATATCATGAAGAATGGGCCTGAATAGCAATGATGGTGAGACCTACACACCCAACCTGACCATCTTCAGCTTTTCTAATCATGACTACTTAATCTTCTAAGCACTCTATAAGGCAGTTACTAAGTTTTATCTGGCCAAGGATACACACTTTCAATTGCCCATTTTAACACCTTTGAGATGTCTTTTCCCATCACTGATTGAGTGGTGAGTAGTTTCGGTGTCATCATCATATCTAGGAATAAACACTTGAAGTTGAATGACAACTTTCAGAGTGAGGATTTTTGGCTTAAAATCCTCAGAATGGTAGAGGAGTGTTGAAGAACCTGGACATCAACAACACTGAGTCAGCCTCTGACTGGGTAGTTTTAGGACTACCTTAAATGAATTGTTTGGCCTGCATTCCCCTTTTTAGATGTAGGCACAAAGTCCCTGTGGTAAAAGCTAAATAAAGCCAAGGGTTATTTTCCTAAGGATTCAATTAACATTGCAAGTGGGAGGAGAGCATTATATGACAATTTCATTGACAAGGGTTCTGTATTCCTGAGCATCCTGCAAAATCATGGCGAAACACAACAAGAACTGTGGGTCCCATCCTCTGTCACAGTGGTCCTCAACCTCCCTGATGCTGTGACCTTTAATACATTTCCTCATGCTGTGCTGACCCCCAACCATAACGCTGTTTCCATGGCTACTTCGTAACTGTACTTTTGCTACTGTTATGAATTGTAAATGTCTGTGTTTTCTGACCATGGGGGTCATGACCCACAGGTTGGAACTGTTGCTCTAGATGAGCAAAACAGGTGTCTTCATTGCTCTCCCAAAGCCACATAGAAATCCAAAGCCCCCAGGTCTTTCTGATCCCGGAACTCACACTCTTGGCCATTAGTGCTAATCCTCTTTGGCACCTCTGGAGTCAGAACAATAGAGGTTCCAATGCCAGTTTTATCACTGAGTGCTTTGCAACCCAGGACAGTGATTTCCAGTCTCATACTCACAACACAGAGATGCTACGAAAACATGTTTCTCAAACTTATGGGTAAGAAAGTCGATTATATGAAGAGGCTCAGCAAGGAACTTGGGCCCAAGAGGCCTACAGCACATCAGTGGCACACCCCCTTCGCCTCTGGACTAGCTAATGAGAGATGTGAATGGCATCAGGAGCCCTGGGCTGGCATTGGTATATAGCAGAATAAGATGCCTTCCGCCCTGACTCAGAACAAACCAGTTCTGTATTCACCCTGGCCTCGGTCCTGAGCCTGATGAATACTCCTGCCTTCCCACCCACTAACAAAAGGAAAGCCAAAGGAACTGTAACCATAAGGGGCCAGTTGTTGTTACTATTGTACTGTTTATATCTAAAGAAGACCAGGAGAGCTGAGTGACATATGAGATTGTGTTGGGGTGACCTGGGCCCACCCAATAGGCTCAGCACTTTAAGTTAATTTGTTATTATTTATTGGAGGAGGTGCTGACTGATCAATCCCTATTCAGTCTCAGATGCAAAAAGTTCATTTTTAAGTCCTCACCTTAGTAATAACTAGAACATATTTACTATAGAAAATTGGAAGAGTATTAAGAAGACTTAGCTACATACAACCCCACTGATACAGGTTAGATATGATTTAAATACATGTTCCCCAAAGTTTGATGCTGGATGCTCACACTGGCGATGATGACTGGGAACCTTAAAGAGATGGGCATTACTGAGGGTTCCTTATGACAATTGGGGACGTGGCTTTTAGAATGGAATACGGGGCTCCAGCCTATCGGAAGATTCCCGCTGCATGTATGTCCTGCCATGGATGCTCACCGGATCCATCACAGGGCCCTCCCAAATTAGGAGCTGATAAACCTCTTTTCTTCACCTTTGGCATTTTGTTATATCACCAAAAGCAGACTAATACACCTCCTTGAACATGTTTTTTTCTTTCCATTCTTTTTCCTACCCACATTTTATATAGTTGACTTATGCAATTCTATATCTTGATGTGTGTTTTTTTGCTTTTTTTTTTGGTTTTGTTTATTTGTTTGTTTTGGCTTAGCATAAGCATTTCTTTCTCCATATTAGGAACTCTCTGAAAGCTTCATTTTATTGCTACTCATTTCATTATTAAGTGAGTGGATCATAATGCGCCAAATGTTCTTCTAAGTGTGGAATTAGCTATTTCCAATGCCCTGGTGGAGACCCGGTGCCTAAAACTTCTCTTACATTTGTATTTCCTTGAGATAAATTATTTACAGGAGCATTACCGAGTCAAATGACTTGTACATTTCCAAGACTCTCTGTTGTTATTAAATAGCAATTTATATTAAGAATGTTTGTGTCTATCCTTCCCCATATTAAGCGTTAACATTTTTAAATTCTCTATAAATTGGTTAAGTGAAATGTTTATGATTATTAACAAAGTTTTGTTTATTAGTCAGCCTCGGCTCTTTTCTTTCAACCTTATCCATAATTATATCTATAACTTTTAAGACAATAGCTGAGTGGTGGTCGCACACACCTTTAATCCTAGCACTCAGGAGGCAGAGGGAAGCGGATGAGTTTGAGGCCAACCCAGTCTACAGAGCAAGTTCCAGGACATCCAGGCTACACAGAGAAACCCTGTCTCAAAAAAACCAAAAACCAAAACCAAAACAAACAAACAAAAACGAGAATAGCAATATGATTAAGAGTTACGGCTAGTCAGTGAGACCTGGGATAAACAGGATGTCTTTATCACACGCCTCGCTTCAAGGCTCAGAGCCCTATGCAGGAAAAGAAGGTGGAAGGTAAGAGGCAGGAGTGATGGACCACTTCAAGGCGATGGCCTCTTACAGACAGGAGAAGGCTGGTGCACAGATGGACTCACAGAGACTGTAACAGCATGAACAAGACCTGTGCAAGTTCAAGTGAGACAAAATACCAGCCCCGAGAAAGGGAAGTTTGCACAGTCCTAACCAAGTGGTTCAGTTTGTAATTGGTAGCTATTAGGAAAGGGAAAATCGGTTTTCTTCAATGGGGTGTCACTGGGTATGTCAACCATACGGGCCAAGCTACAAGCTCAGGAGAAGCCACCAACACAAAGCAGATTCCATGGAATGTGTATGCGTGTGTGTATGTGTGTGTGCTTTTTTGTTTTGTTTTCTTAAGAGAAAGAAAGAAATTGGGTGGGTTAGGGAGGTGGGGGAGAATCTGGGAGGAGTCAGGAGAGGAGAAAGAATATGATCAGAACATATTATATGAAGTTCTCAAAGAATAACAAAAAAATCATAAAGAAAGAGTCTCTGCTAAGCCAAACTACCTTACTTTGAATCCTGGATCTCCTGGATCTCCATGTATATGTATATATGTGTATATGAATATGTGTAAAATGTATATATATATATATATATAAACTATAATCATCCTAAGACAGAGGAAATCATCCTCCCCGATTCTCAAAGCCTTACCTTTCCTTATCTTTTATAGAGATGTGACTGTTAACACAAAGTGTCTTGGTAAAGAATATGACAGATCAGAAATAATATTGTGTATAGCAAAGCTCAATGAATATTAGCTACTTGATTTTATTCTTTTGTAAATTCTCTTCCATATGTTCCTCACTTTTTTATTGAGATCCTGGAAGGTTTTCATTTGTTTGTTTCTTTTTGTTTTGTTTTGTTTTGTTTTGTTTTTAATCAGTATTGGGGATTGAACCCAGGGCCTCACACATGCTAGGCAGACGCTCTACCACCCAACTACATCTCCAGCCCTTCCTGTTCAGATTTTAATTGCTTCGTTATTCATATATGAATATGTCATATATATATATGTGTGTGTATATATATATATATATATATATATATATATATGTCTTTCTTATATGAAAGACAATAGTCACCTGTCAGTTGTGACTGGTTTTTAATTGGCTTTTAAAACTACAGTTCTCTCTACACTGATAGTTCTGTGAGATTATTTTGGGAGCTATCCATGGCTGGTAAGGCTGCAGGGAAGGAGCATATCTATAGGCAGAAAAGCAAAGCTTTGAGATCCGCAGCAATGGACTCAGAATGCACGCCTTCCATCTAGGAGGAGCCTGTCTCACAAGTGAGGTGGAAACATAAGAGAAAGCCCTCATGAGGACACACAGGCAGTGTGGCTATGGCTGAGGCACATCTGTGGCACTTTGAGTTGGGGAAGAAAACCATGGAAGCCCCTGAAGCTATTCTTCCCTGGTTTATAAATATATTGTGGTAAAACAACAACAACAAAAAACAAACAAACAAACAAACAAAAACATGGCTGCAAGGATCTCCATTTTACATCTCCACTTCTATATACCCGATGCTTTTCTGTCAACAAGGGTTCCAAGGAGTAAGAAAGCCCCTGTTTTTGTTTTCATTTTTTATGTCTATTAAAAATAAACATGCTGAGAAGCTGCCTTTTAGCTCTTTATCAAGCCTCAAATGACATGTAGCCCTTGTCAAATCAGTGTTGACGAAAGCCGCCAGCACAATTTGCAAGACGTGGCGAATAAACCTGGTACAGGGCGGGTTTCCCCTCCATTGATCAAAACGGGTTTTGCTGAAGCGATGGGCAGTCACAAGCCTCCATGCAGGGAGGCGGAAAACTGCCCCCAAAACTGTCCGCCTGGGTTCAACTCATGGGGCCCCAGGCAGGGTATTAGGAAAACCTCGGAAGCCCACCTCTTCGAGGTCAGCACAGGTGGGCACATCTCATGCCGAGTCAATGTAATCAATACTTTCCTTGCTTTGGAAACTCAGAACGTTTATAGAGAGCAGGGCCATGTTACACAGTCAAGGAGCTTTAAATTCTAATGAGCTTCTCTGTGCTAATTAGTGACTTCGCTAACTGGAAGCTTTCTTTGTTAGAAAACACACCCAGGCCTTGGAGTGACGCAAAGTGCCAGCTTTCTCTTTTCTGGTCGTCTCCTTTTATCTTTTCTCATCCAGCCTGCAAGGAAAAGATTTCTTTCCTCTTGCCCTGCTAGAATGGATAGATTTTTGCTCAGTTTTATTTTTTTTCCCTTTCTGTTTTTTTTTTTTTTTTTTTTTTTTTTTTTTTTGTCTTTAATTGATTAGCATTGCATTTTATTTGTAAGAACCAGAAAGTACAAGAGATGAATTTCTCCTAAATCCTACCTGTCACCGGCCTGACAGGAAGCAGAGCTGTGGACGGTAAACACAGCCTCTCAGGAAGAGACCAGACACCATTGTCTCCCAACGCCCCTCCTGTCACAAGGCAAATTTTGGTAATTATAAATCAAACAAATCTGAGGTGCAAGCAGGGTCCCCACCCATGGCTCAGAGAACGAGGCCCAATCATTTGTCTCTGCAAAACGAACAAACTCTAAAGCCCTTGGTAAGTCTCTGCCATAAAGCTGATTACTAACAGGAACGGTTGTAGAGGAAAATCTTTTTCATCTGAAGAGAGGAGGGGGACACGATGAAGGGAAAGATGGAAGAGCAGGACAGAGATGGCTACAGCTGGGAGGTTTTTGCCCATCGGAATTAGAAGTTGGATACGGAAGTGGAATTTCTCTCCCTCTCTTCTGCCTTGTTGTCATCGTTCTCATCTGGGACTCTCTGTCACTAACTCCATCTCTACTCTCCTGTCCCCTCTGAGTACTTCATGAAGACACCCTGCCTGGAAGTAATTGCATTCAGACCCCTAAGTTGCACTTAAAAGTCTTCGGGACCGATCGAGATAAATCCCAGCAGGCTTTTGTTTCCACTCGAAGTGCCCCCTGTCATTTATTAGACGAATTAAAGTATCAATTTCTGTTTAAACATTAACAGGGTGATGCCAAATATTAGTCAGTTCCTAATAATTTTGAGGGATTAAAAAGATAATAAAAGTAATAGTCCATTACATTACCTACTTCAGCAAGATTGTAATGAACGTAATAAATTCTGGATCAGGGTTATAACAACTTCCATCTATTTAAAATGAATTTGTAGGGTTACTTTCATTAACTATGTATATGGGGAAAATGATCTGACATATTACTTTAAAAGAGCTGTTAAACCGATTAGGAGAAAATATGCTTTCCAGACAGGGACGCTGGCCACAGGGGACAACCACATTTTTTGTGTGAACAGGGACGGAAGCAGCAGCACAGGTCAGATGGTGTGCTTCCTTAGCTACCTGCCCTCTGCTCTGTGCAAACCCTATCAGCAACAGCTCCCGGCGAAACGGGGGTGGAAGGAGAGCCTCGCTTTTTCCCTTTCTCCGTTTTTCTCCCTGCTCTGGGAACTTGTAGAAGGAATCAGCCCTGTGCCTGTGGCCCAGCCTGTCCTTTGAGCCCCCCAGGGAAAGCCGCCATATTAAAGGGGCCCATGCCCTCATTGCTAGAGGAGACAAGGGAGCGAGCACTTGACTGCGCCACAGAAATTACTGCTGTACCTCGAATGCCCGCTTCATTTATCAATTTCATCGCAGAAAAACCCATATGACTGCCTTGTTCAGCCGCACGCTAAATCGAGTCACAGAGAGCTCCCCACCACCAGTCAAGTGTGTTATGCACGGGCCCGGATAAAGTAACTCAAAACACCAGTAATGATTTATACTTAATTGAACTCCTAAGTGATTAAAGTGGCAGTAATGAATGAAGAACACCCTCACTCTGGCCCGCTCTGTACAGCCTCTCCAGGCATCACAGCCCTGGCCGTGCCTTGGGAAGTCAGCAAGGATGGCTGGCTGAAGCCTGCTCATTCCCTGGACTCCCCCAAGCTGCCCATCTGGGTCCTGGCTAAATTGCTCTCGCTTGCAGTAAATGACTCCATAAGCACCGAATCAGACCATTGATCCTTTTTATTAGATTACCCAATTGGAAGGTTAATGCATTTGCATTTGGCAAACGGAGCCGGTCAGCCCGAATCCCACACAGGGATGGGTGTTTAAACGGACACACGCAGGGAACGACTCTGTCAACATATTGATTCCTTGGCAGCAGAAACCAGATCTGATGTTCTTCCGACTCTCAAGAAGCCACTCTGAAAATGCAAGGGAGAAGGAGGGGTCTTCCTCAGCAGGAGGCCAAGTCCTCCCCACCTCCAACCTCTCATCCTGCAAGAGCTGCCCCCACCCCCGACCCTCAGGAAAGGACAAAGGTGGATAATGTGTGTACCTTGGACCAGGAAACTTCTCTAAGTGAAGAAGGAAAAAACAAAAACAAAAACAAAACAAAACAGGATTTAAATCAGTAACAGTGACACAGACCAGACCTTAGAACTCTGCCCCCCCGCCCCCCCCCCCCAAAATCTGGGCAGTCACAAAATCAGACTAGGGCAGCCATTCCTACCCAGGCTTCTCTATCCCAGGCTTCTCTATCCTTACGTATTCTCAGCAGTCACCAAATGCTGCCTCTGGAGTCAGCTTTGTGAGGATTTTCCGCTAAGGGAATTCATTATTGATCTCACAAGTTTTGGACCAGACAATTTGGCCACAGTGGGAGTTAGAAGTTACACTGTTATCCTAGCCCACCCAGCCCTCATCACAGTAGAAGACACCCTCTTATAGATGGGGACCCTGGGGCTCTGAGGGAGAGTAGGACTTACCAGAGAACCCCACCCCCACCCGGGGAGCCATGGAAAATTCTCCAGTCTTCTGTCTTCTAGATCAGCCTCATGTTTCATCCTGGGGATGAAGGCAGGCCTCCAACAGAGGTGGCTGCAGGGCTGTGACGGTAAAGAAATAGTCTTTTTATACAAATGTTCTGGGACACAAGTCATATTTCTTATTCAGCCTGAAAACCTAGGGCTTTGACTAAAGTGTTCTGGGAAGTAAGAGACGCTGTAAACATTGCTTGCAGGATGGATTTGTTCAGCATCTTGCCTCTGAGGACCAGGGGCTGGCTTCATCATTCCAAATCATTTCCCTTTTTTTCTACTTCACTCTCCAGGTAGCCAGAAAGCTGGGACACGGAAGGTTTGCAAGTCCCTGCCTAGATTCTCAGAGCGGGGTTATCTTTCTGTGCCTCAGCATCTTCTATTTACTGTCTTGATACGACGTGAGATAATATGTGTGACAATAACCAGCACGGATGTGCCCCTTATCCACATCCATGACTCCTCTCTCCCCTCTAGGTTCACATGAAAGGTATATCCCCAGATACTTACAGGTAATAATGGACTACTCTCAGGTAAACTAGGATAGCCCACAAAAGACTTCCTGTGATGCTTCTTACCCAGCTCTCCCTGTTTTGCAGGAGGAGCCCCAGGCTCCTATCCAGTCTCTTCCTTCTCTCCCTGGCTGAGCCACCTTCCAGTCTCCACTCAGACCCTGCCTGAGTGTCAGAGTCCTAGCAGGAAGGGCCTAAGAGACCACAGGTGTTAAAGACCTATGATTCTAGGATGCTGACCCTATCCACGAATGTTCCTTTTAAATTTTATACATCTGTTTAACCCCTTCTAATCCTCCAACAACACTATAAAGTCCAAACGCCTATTTCCAATCACAGAAGCAAGAACTGAAGCCAGCAGCGGCCAGTGAAGGACCAAACTGACATGGCTGGAAAAGAGTTGTTAATTCAGAGCCTCTTAAACCCCAAGGTGCATGTCTATCAGCATGGCCCTTCCTAAGACTCATGAGATTTCTGTGACAGGAATCCTGGGCCCTCCTTTCCCTTTTAGTTTGCTAATCCACAGGACTATCAGCTCCCGGGCAGACAAGGACAAGGATGTATCTGTCAGGGAGAAGCAGAGCATCATGGGTAAAAGAGGAAAAGTGCTGAGTGAGCAACAGTTGACCCTAAGAAGTCATTGAGAAAGTGCCGAGGTGGCATGGTGTGGTGTGACAGGGGCCCCGGGACCCACAGGAGGAGTTCCTATCTGATGGAGAGTGCGAAGTGGGCAGATTCTTCCTCGTGATAGTCACAGCTGGGCGGTGAGAAGATGAAAAAGAGGTGAAGGCTCCAGGTGGAGCAGCTCTTACCTAAAGAAGCGTTGGTGCCAGCACACTCTGAGCCTAAGCAGCCCATATCCTCAGAGGTTTAGAGAGGACACACTCAGGGTCTGAGGTGGGTGAGGCACTCATCCCAAAAGACATTATGTGGGTGAAGCTGTGTTGTGAATAGTGCCCAGCACGGATCTCTATGGGGTCTGTGTCTCTCTGATGATAAGAGTGGATCTGCAAGCGTAAGGGATAGTACGTGGACATGCGACTGTCCACGAATCTACACACAGGTGTAGGTACTCTCCCTTCCGAAGGGTTTTGTACTCACAACTCTGCTGAGGTAAAAGATACCGGAGCAATGGGTGTGTTCAGTCAGTAAAGATGTGGTTCGTGGGCCAAGAAAATAGAACCTGCTTTGCCTTGTAAAGGTGCGGAAGCCCACTCCCAAGGAGTGAACATTTGCAAAATAAGACCATCTTCAGTCAGTAACAGGATAGACCTGAACCAGAATCTGGGTGACAATCCATCCTATCTGGTTTGTCAACCCCAGATCCATCTTAAGTGGGCCAAAGTGCAGGCTAAGCTAAGATAGTTAACCAGTACTCTCCTCTGGAATATAAACGTGAGTTTCCTGCCAATGCGACTGAATACAGCCAGGACACTCCTGGGCCACCTCTTACTTCCAGACTTTGGGGCCCTCCAGCACCTTTTTATTTTCCTGCCCAGACTAATCTGACTCTTCATGCATGACCCAAGATGGGCTCCTGTCCATCGCTGGGCACTGTCCCAGCAGAGCTGCCATGGGTCAACAAGTTCAGGTGTACATCTCTGCCCTGGACACAACAAAAGCTGAATCCCATTTCATGGCCGTATGCTTTGGAAGAAACCCTTGCAGTGGCTGGAGCCCAGTTTCCTCATCTGTCAGATAAAGGGGATCATCTCTCTGTGTCTTTAGTTAAATGTGGAGACTTGAGCTCTGACCCTTGGCAGCCATGCTCCCTCAAGCAAATCACCGCATCCTCTGCAGTCTGGTTCACCCATCTGTTCACCAGTAACGATAATGGCAAATGAGCTAATACAGAAGTTAGCACTTTAAAGTTTTCAAAATTGAGAATATTTCAGAGCAGTCACCTGTGAAATTGAAGGCCTCAGCTACATCCTCGGTTCTTGGCCCATCTGCATCTTCAGGCTGGACATTTCTCAGAGGCCTGAGTCTTGACTTTGGGGTAGGGGAAGAATGACGGGGTGCGGGTGCAAAAAAAAAAAGTCAGACAAGGAGTCCCAGGACTCAAAGGAAAGAAAGGCCCAGGGACAGCATCTGCTGGTCAGTAAGCACTGGCCGGTGCCTTTCTGGAGCTGTGCAGCAATGATTCAGGAAAAGGCTGACAAGGATATTAGCAATGTGGTTTTTTTTTTTTTTTTTTAAATCCTGAGTCCAGAGAAAATGCACGGTCAGGAATAAAGGCACCCAAGAGAGCGCAGAGAAAGAGAAATAATCAGAATTAGCCAGCGGGCTGGCAGCAGGAGCTGGGGCAACACAGCCTAGAGAGGGCTGAAAGCCCCTCCAGGACCCCAGGCTAGGGAGGTGGCTAGGAAGTGGCAGGGCCGGGCCAGGAGGACAAGGAAAGCTGTGCCCCCTGGAGCCTGGTAAGCGTGCAGAATGGAAAATGGAAAAGAAGCCATCTCCAGGTGAGTCCAGCAGCCCCCGAGGCTGCTGGACATTCCCTGAGCCCCTCCAGTCAGGAAGGAGTGGAAAAGGCGCTAGGCTATCAGTTCTCTGCTCTACATTGCCCACAGGGCTCTGGATGCGGGCACCAGGGCTGGGGGGAGGCCAAGAGGCTGTTCAGCTACTGCAGAAAGGCTGCTCTGCAGGCAAGAGGCCTCACATCCCCCTTCAAGGCTGAAGCGAGGCAAGGATGACAGAAACTATGGCCGGGGGATTTGCCTGGGCTCTTTCCGAGGAAATTGCACAGGGCATATCAGGGTGTTCCCAGAGGTTATCCCAGGACCTGCCGGACGAGCGTATTTTGATGGACTAGGAGAGGGATATCCATTCACGGAGGCAATGGGATTGATAAACTTCTTGCCCGATGTCTGCGTTTTACAGATCGTTTACTCTATCGTAAGAAGCAACCCTGCTTCCGAGTGTGTGTGTATGTGTGTGTGTGTGCGTGCGCACTCGAACATTTGCACATGCTTGAGGGCGTGTGTATGTGTTGGGGGAGGACAGAATTAATACATCAGCTCCTGATTCCACTGCACAGTCCAAATTAATGGAGTATAAATTAATGACAAGCAAAATGTGTGCGGTGCCTTGGAAGCCCAGTACATCTCCCGAGTCCCTGACTCCGGGTCCTTGGGCAAAGTGCTCCCCTGAACTGCTGTGCTATGACTTGAATATAAAAGAAGTCTAGGATCACCAGCTCCCGCTTACCGTGCAGCTTTGCCTCCTGAAAGGCCTTATATGGAAGCTTTGGCAGTGTCAGTGTAAATGGTACAATCGTACAGAATTCCACTTTGCATGTATTAAAGCTTTCACTTGCAATATTTATTTCAACATAATCTTGGTAATCCTGTTTTAGTCTTTTTTTTTTAGTCTTCCATGTTTTGGAAGCTCCTTAATAAATAAAGTCGCTGGAGCCTCTCTTGCTCTCTGACCTCTGGATTTTAATTCCAGTCTTCATCACATAGGTTCTTCTCAATGGAGGTAAATTGATATTTATGATTAAGATGAGGTAAGCAAGAGGAAGAGGTCTCCCCCCGCACACACACACACACTGTTGCTTATCCTAACTCCTCTGTGAAAGGCTCTATGCTATAGCTACTGATACAGAGAACCCGGCAGAGGAGTCTCAAGAACCACCATGCTCCTTTCCAGTTCCTCTTTCCCATCAGAACTGCACAGAGTCAGGGTCAGTGTCTGTGCTCCACCCTGAGGTACGAATTTAAGGCGAGAATCACCTGGACTTCTCAGCTCCCCAGCCCACACTCTCTGTGGGTCACCTATGTAAACATCAAACCCAAATCACAGCCCCCCAAATTTAATTTATTTCTACCTAAACAAGTTCTTTTATCATAAAGCAATAAATTTGTCTTCGTGCTAGCAATTTGTTGCGGGTGACATAACATTGCAAATTGATTAATCGCTACTGTATGCAGCAAAATGAGAAAAGCAAGGAATTATTATGAATTGCGTCCGTCTTTTACGGGCGAGAGTCATTATTCAAAAGTGTTCGCTGGTGCTTACATGTGCCCTCGGTGCAGATTACATCCATTTACAGACTTCCCACATCATGCTTACACAAATCAACAAATGTGCATTTATTAAGACATAGAATGAAAGCTATTTAAAAGTGAAAAATGGCCTTTTGCATTACTTTTCTCCGAAGAAGGCAAATCCGGGTGGGGTGTTCCTGGGAAGCAGCTCCACACTGTCATGTGGGCGCCTCTGGGTTTGGTACGTGCTGGTGCACACAGGCTCTACCAGGTCTGCCTGCCTTAGCTTTGACAGCCCCAAGAGCACAAATCCCCTTCCCAGTGGTTCTGGAACCTTTACTGCATCTGGCTCTGAAGACTTAAGCCATCAGCGGCCACTGCTGGCCAGAGAGAGAGAGAGAGACAGATGAGCGTCTCGATAGTTCTCTGATGGTGGGCCTCCTGGGAAGCAGGAAGGAGCCAACATTAACTAACAGCTGCCTTGAGCCGCTCATGATCCTGATCGCCTTCCTCCCATTGGTAGGCAAGTCCATGTGTCTCCCGGAACCTCCTAAGCCAGACGTAAATATTAGAAGACACACTAATGCATGCAGAGAACACAGTAAATGCTCAATGCATGCGAGCCATTGTCATTGCTATAATTATTCTCAAGCTCAGGACACTGTTGACACCCATTTGACAAATGAAAACACTGAAGTTTGGTAAAGCAGCAAGGGCTCTCAAATCGTCCAAGTAAGTGAGCGCTTGAGTAAGCTCAGCCCCACTTAGAATCTGGCTTTAAACTTTTCATCCTTCTTTTCACTAAATCGGCCTCAGAGCAACTTGATCATCGAAAGAGAGTACAGCTGCTTCTTCTAATCTGACGCAGGGCACCACGTACCACAAGTTGCCCTCAGGTATGCTCAATGGGGCATTTGCAAGAACTTAGAGACGTTGTAGCCTGCCCTTGCCTGTTGTCACAATTAAAGCCCAGTGCCCCTAACCTGGTCCCCTCCATCTGCTTGTTCCAAGAGCTCTTCCCCAAAGAAGCCAGTCATGCCCAGCCCCGGGGAAAGCTGATAGACAGCTGGCACTCCAGTATTGATTACTCCCAATGAACTCATGCTTTGTGTAAAAATAGACAGGGATCTCAACTTTCATATTCTAATTAGGTTTCAAAGCAACTTCCATGGAACAAGAAGGCCTTCATTATGTCACGGCTGCACTCAGGGCCATTAACAGCCAGACTCCAATCCCTTCCAGTGCTCACAGCCCACCACAAGGCAGAGAGAGCAATTCATGGTCTTCCGAGAAAACCGAGCCACAGGCTTTTCTTCAGGTGCCCAGAAGCCAGGGATGGTCAGGTGACAAGCCTGAGCCGGGACCCTTCAAGCACACCTTGCAAGACAGCATTTGTTAATGGGTGTTCACCAGAGCTGCCAGCAGTGACATCATCCTGGGATTGGTGTGCTATGCAAATCCTGGGCCTTCCCCAGACCTGCCAAAGAATCATTTGCAGGTGCAGCCTGGCCTATGGTTATCTGATTATCTCCCTTTGAGCACTGAAATTTGTGAACTATTGTCCCAAATCTTTCTCACACTCCCTACCCAGTTGGAAGCCACAAGATTGGAAACCTCACCTAATCAAAAGGTGACTTTTGCTTCCTTGAGACCTAGTTAACTCCCTTCCCATAAGCCGCCCCAACTCTCAAGGCCCCCCAGAGCATCTCTGGGCTTTCAGAAATACCAAGGTACCTCAACAGAGCTAGGCTGTGGGGTTACTCACCAAGTGCTCTATAGTGCTTCTTAGTGTGAAGACAAGAAGATAGCAGACTCCCAGAGCAGAAGGAGCAAGGACATCACCATGCAGTCTTGGACTGTTTATCATTGTTATAGGCATTGTTGTCAAGCATCTTTGTCCCTGACCATTGTCACAACCCGTTGTTATTTTATGTGTCCTCGAGCGTAGTCATTCTGAAACTTCAGCATGCATCAGAACAGCCAGGAAAGCTCGCTGATGCCCACACTGCTGGACTTCTCCTCCCAGATCTTCTGATTTGTGAAGCCTGGGTGGAGACTTTTTGCTATTAGTCTGGAGAATTTTGAAGAATTTTGAAGGTATACACTCTAAGCTCTGTGCTATAGCCCCAATGTCTAATACATACTAGGAGCTCAACTTGTACTTACAGAAGAGTGAATGAATGAGCAAATGACTGTAAGTCATGCAGACTGGCTTCTTAACCTCTCTCACTGAGAGTCCTCACTCCTCTCTGTGCGGTTTACACAGCACCAGCAAGACATCAGCAAGAAGACCCAGGAGGAGTGTGCCTCTGGGGACAGGACAGTGCTATAGCTGTCTATACCCTCAGACACAGGACTTCCCCACTTCAGACATCTGCACAGGGAACCAGGCACCCCATCTGGCCCTTTGCAGGAAAAGAATGATACCTCCCACCTCTAACCACTGGCCCACCACGTCCCGGCTGGGTGATTTCAGCACTAAAGCTCCAAAGAGTCTCAGTTTCCTCGTTTGTGATGCTAAGCATTGACAATTATCTCTAAAGCCACTGACAGCATTAGACGGAGGCTGTACATGGAAAGTCTCACAGGTATCTGGCACATGGTGGGGGGAGGGTGTTCAACATCTGCTCCCCACATTCGTTCCCCACAACTCGCAGCCTCTGTGCAGTAAGTCCTAAGGATGTTTCAAGAGTAATGAATCCCCTCATTTCAGCTAAACCACCCGTGGTCCTGGTTTTGTGGAGATGTACAATGAAACATGATAAATTACTGTCTTAAGCAGAAGCTTCATTCAAATATCCATTTCCCTGTCAAGTTAATTTTGTTCCAATGTATTTTCTAGAGGGTTTTGACTGGGAGCATAGTTAGTACATAAACAGCAGAACGTATGTGTCTCGCCTGTTCTATTGGGAAGCTGATGCAGGGGGAGGGAGTTTGAATGTTATTGTGGATAAGAACCCCCACCTCTAGGTGTGCCAGGCTGGTGATGTCCACTAGGAGGGTCAGTTCTCTTCTGGCCAGTCTCTTCTCAGGACAGGAAAACACCTCATCTTGTCTCAGAGGGCTGATTTTCCCCATCCAAGAACATAAAATTCTTTTGTTGAAATGTCTGGGAAAACATCCTTGTGCCCAGTCTCCAGGCATGTCAGGAGCTAAGACCTCCTTTGTATCATCTCATTTTGCCCTTGGCCCTTAAAGACTTCAGCTTAACCACCTAAAGAGAACAACACATTTTTATATACTTTGGTTCAATGGTTAAGATCAGAAATCAACATGAATATGAGAGAATCTGTTCATTATCCATGTTCAAATTTTGCAACTTCTCCCAGTGACGCTCTTGATAACAATTCGTTTTCTCAGCTCAGGATGCAATTTAGAGACACACTTTGCACTGGCATGCCACCTGGAACTCTTCCCTATCCTGTCTTTTGCCCTGTGAGAAAGATAACACTAAATAGACAAGGATAGGATAGACCATCAAAGGCACAGCACCAGTGATCTACTACCTCAACGAGGTCCCTTCTCCAGATATCAATTCAGCTTGAACTTCATACAAATGAGGTCAGCATTCTCACGATCCCATCACCTCTGAGTAGTACCACCAGTGGATAACAAGCTTTCGAACACACAGCTTTGGGGCCATTCTAGATCCAAACCATAGCAACAACCTTGTTGTATTTGAAGAATTCAAGCCAGTTGTTCTGTAGATGATAATGTCACTTGTGTTTGTCCAGTGACCTCATGATTAGGCTATGGTTGTGCATTTCCAGATGCCCCAAGTTCCCGTGTGTTTTTCTCAGTCTCTCTGTACCATATAGGTGATGTTGACTTCACTCATTTGGTTGATGGTCATCCAGGTTTCTCTACCATAAAGATGCTATTCTCCCTTAGTAATCTATAAGTAACTGTGGGGAGAGAACTTACAGGTCATAACATCTTTGCACTCCTCGCTTAAGCCTCTTTCAATGACTCTTTGCCTGTATCAATTACTGTGAGGGAAGCAAAATGGTGATTTCCCCACCCCTGCAACACCAGGCTCTGTCCTGGAAATGCTGCTTTCCCCATAGCACTGTGAGGCCACAATGTCCTTGCTGGGAGAACAGGAGCTCCCATGTAAGAGCAGAAAGCCCCAGGAGGATGGGCCTAAAGGCTAGACGGAAGCCTAGCTTTCCAAAAATCCTCTTGCTCTTTCTGGGGCATCTCAGTCTGTAAGCTGGAGGCCAGTTACATAGTCAAAAAAGTGGGTCATCTCGTTGTGGTATCTGAAAGTGTGTATTGGACAGTCTGATAATCAGTGGGACTGACTGAGTGAGCTTGGCTAATCTTGAGTTCATTCTTCAACAAATATTAGCTGACCTTGTATTGTATATCAGGCTTTGGGCTAGCCTAGAGAAAAGGCAGTGAGCAAGTCCATCAGGGACCTTGCTCTTGGAGTTCAGGATCAAGCGGACGAGATTAGAAGCAAATCTTCCCTTAAATAAGGACCCGACCCCACCGCAAGATCATGTGGATGAGGCGTATAGGAGGGAGCGTTATGGTGAGTGTCTCAGGTCGGGAGAATTGCGCTTGTCTAGAAAGTCAGAAAAATGATTTTAAAGCAAGTGGTTTGTAGCACGTTTTCCTTGATGCCACTGAAAGCCGGAAAGAGAAAGCAGAGACTCCGAGTGATGAGACGTCTTTCCCAGGATGCATAGTGGCGATTCCATAGTAAAATGCAGGTTCGCTGACTCTCCATCCTGGCCACAGGGCAGCTCCTCTGTTAGCAGCTCCCTAAGGCTGGTTCTGGGCTTCTGGCCTATGTCCATCTGTTCAGTTTGGTGCATTTTGTTCCTACTGTGCCACTGCAGGGCACTGCTAAGTTCAGCCAAGGAGAAATGACTCTCTGATAGGCCCAAACATTCTCTAAATCAGTTGTTACCTCTTTAAGAGGTAGAGCTAAGAAAACAGAACAAGCCTGGGTATGGAGGCTAAGGAAACGGCTCCGTCACTGGGTAAAGTGCTCATGTCAGCAGCATGAAGACCCAATTTCAGGTCCCCAGCACCCGTGCAAACAACCAGGCATGGCACATAACCTGTGCTCCCATTACTGGAGAGTGGAGATGGGAATATCTCTGGAATTCACTAGCTAGCCAGAAAGTTCCAGACCCAGTGAGGACCTGTCTCAAAAAATAAGGTGAATATGAGATTGAAGAAGACATCCAACATCAACCTCTGTTTTCACACACACACACACACACACACACACACACACACACACATATTCACCACAGGGAGTGAATATAAGTCACATAAGAGTTCTGTAGATATTTACAAAGCTGTAAGCCGACCATAGGGGTTAGACCAACCAGGAAATTCAAAGGCACAAACTATGTCCTTAATCATAACACTGGCTTACCTCTGGGGTTGCCTATCTGAGGGGCTTCAGGCAAGCCCTCAGCCCTGGGAGCAGCCAGGCAAATTCCAAGGCAGAAAGACAATTGCCCAAGCCTGCCCCCATTACTCAAGACAGTCAAAACTCATACCCGCACCCAACTGCCAGCCCACACCAACACCCCCAGCCTCCAGGTCTCCTCTAGCTGGCCTTGGCTACCCCTGGCTTGATACCTGATCTCCGTGGAAACTGATACCTCAGCATGAGAGGGATCAGGGCAGACACCGCAGCCTAACTTCAGGGAGAGACTCTGAGATCATTGTCCTGAGGGCTGTCTCCCAGCCTCCTCCTCTGACACCGCATCCAGGGAGATGTGTGTACAGGTTCTCACAGATAACAATCACAGCAAGAAAAGAAAAACCTCTCAAGGCAAGGGACTGGCTGCCTTGACATAGCTGGGAAATGGGTTCAAGACCCACAGCGCATGTCTCTGGAGATTACACAATTAACCTCTTCAATAAACCACCCTTCTCCATGTGTTCAGAGTGTACAAGCCTCCAGCGTTTTGTTTCCATAAAAATCTCACTAAATGCAAATACGTGTATATCCACGCCTGTGTGCAGCAATGTTTGTGCGCATATGTGAGTGACATGGGAGGCAGAGGTCATGACTCAGTAAGGTCAACAGTGACATGGCATAATACTCCCTTTCCCTTCTCCTTGCCTTCTGGGGTCAGAAGAGGGCATAAACATTGTTCAGTTCATTTTCAAGCACGATGATTTGAGGAAACTGAGATATCACAGACTTTGCAGGCCTGCTGCATCTCCAGACCCTCCACAGGCATCGGTCTAAGTGACCCTAGGGCAGTCCCTTTGCTCCTCTGAGTAGCTGACTCCTAACCTAGAAAGGAAAGGCTGAGACTTCTTCCAGGCCCTCCCCTCTCCTCCCAGACAGCACCATACCAGTTATCTAAGCCTGTGCCACGCTAACAAACACCCAAGACCCGACCACCCATAAAGAATATGGTTATTTTCCCACAGTCCTGAAAATCAAAGCCAGGAAAATCAAAGCTCACGGCTCCAGTGAGTTCACCTGTGTGGTGAGGACAGCTCTCTGGTTCCAAGATGGCACCTGGTTTGCTGTCGCTCATCCTCAACAGCTATCAGAGAAATGCAAGTTGAAACCGTAAGGGGTCCAGCAGGGCAAAGGCACCTGCTGCCAAACCTGATGACCTGTTTAATCCCCAGAACCCTCACAGTGGAAGGAGATTACAGGCTCATGCATATCCTCTGACCTACATGCATGAACTATAGCGTAGACATACATACATGATAGACGAAAGAAAGAGAGAAAAAGAGAGAGAGATTCCATCTTACCCCAGTCACAACCATTATAAAAATAAATAATAGCAAACTCTGGTGAGAATAAAAAAGAAACCCTTATAGACTACTAGTAGGAATGAAAACCAGTTTAGCTGCTATAGAGATCATGATGGGGATTACCAAAAAAATCTTAAAATTAGAGCTACCATGTGACCAGATAGACCACTTCTGCTTATTTACCTGATAGACTGAATCAACATATCACAGAGATATTTTCACATCAGCGCTTATAGCAGCATTAATAGCTAAGTTATAAAGTATTTTTGTTGCTGTATTGCATTTGTTTGCTTGTTTGTTTATTGAGACAGAATCTCACCCCTGACTGGCTTGGAACTTGCCATGTAGACCATGCTAGCCTTGAACTCACAGAGATCTGCCTACTTTAACCTCCCAAGCACTGAAATTAAAGAAATATGACACCATGCCCAGCCCAGCCACAGAGAATTTTATTCAGCCATAAACAAGAAAACAGTTATGTCGCTTGCAGGAAATGGATGCAATGGGAATACTTACATTGGGCGAGTTAAGTCAGTCTTATCTCATGTTTTCTTCTCATTTGTAATTCTTAGATAGATATAAAAATTATGTATATGTGACACGAAAGTAGAAGCTGAGATGTCTAGGAGAACAAAGGAGACAAATGGGAGAGAGAAGGGTAGAGAGAGGAAGAGGAGGAGAGGCAGGCATGGGGCAGGTATGGCTTGGGAGGATACACCCAAAGTGTATTATATGCTTGGATGAAATTGACCTTTTGTGTCAGGTGTGATGGTACATACATTGACTCCCAGCACTTGGGAGATAGAGGTAGTTGGACCTCTGTGAGCTTGAGGCCATCTGGTCTACGTGGTGAGCTCCAGGACAGCAAGAGCTCCATAGAGAATCTCTGTTTCAAAAAACAAACACAAAAGAGAAGAGGAGAGGAGAGGAGAGGAGGGGAGGGGAGAGGAGAGGGGAAGAGAGGAGAGGAGAGGAGAGGAGGGGAGGGGAGGGGAGGGGAGGGAAGGGGAGGGGACAGGAAAGTAGAGGAAAGGAGAGGGGAGGGGAGGGGAGGGGAGGGGAGGGGAGGGGAGGGGACAGGAAAGTAGAGGAAAGGAGAGGGGAGGGGAGGGGAGGGGAGGGGAGGGGAGGGGAGGGGAGGGGAGGGGAGGGGAGGGGAGGGGACAGGAAAGTAGAGGAAAGGAGAGGGGAGGGGAGGGGAGGGGAGGGGAGAAAATGTGTCTCCTCACCCCCACCCTTGCCCCACCAACTTATACAATCCAGGTGCATACCAGTATATAATATACTGTGAATACACACCAAGGGAAAACATCTAAAGCCTCAAAGAACGAACAAGGGAGGTCTGCTGTAGGATATTGTCCCAATAAGTTAACAACTCTTGAAAATTTGTTAAAGATGTTGAGTCCAGACTGTGTTCTTATCACAAGAGAGGAAAAAGATTAACCTTCAGGACACTTGGCATAACTTTTTAGAAATTCTGTGTATATTGATGTACATGGTGTTTTAGGAGAGAAGGATGTTTTAGGTATACATTTAGCCAAATGACTTTGCTAAAAATAAGTCACCTCAGACAAACTAGTGTGTATTACCCACGGTGTGCAGACAGACACATTTCCTGACTCATTCTCAATCATCATCCTTGCAGCACTCTCTGAGTGGGCTAGGACCTCTAACGACAGTGATGGGGAATGTGGGAAGATTCTCACTTTTCAGACTTAAACTCCTAGTCTCTCATACCTAGGCCTTTCTTGGATTTCTGAGATGTTTTGGAATTTGCATGTGAAATGAAAGCTTCCTACATAATTGAAATTATGGCCAATTGACCGTGAAATAGAACTGTCCGTGACCAATGAGGTGTTGGGTAGTGGGGAGGCTGCTGTGCTCAGAAATGGGGTCTCTAGAGCCTCAGGGCTAGTTCTCTGGCTTTGAAAGAGAAACCCACCTAGAATCCTTCTCGCTGGCTCCAGCCATCCTAGCAACCTTTTCCCCAGTGCCTCTCCCTGGCAAGAAGCACTTGCTGTGCATGTAGAGGAATGCATTCTGCTGTGCTCTTTCTCTTGGCTGCAAACCCTTGCAGCTGAACATTAAGCTGAAATATCCTTTCTCCGGCCATGGCTTTGCAAGCCAAGGTGTTGCTGAGACAGACTGAGGCATGGGACGCCCAGAGGGAGGGAGTAGGTGAAAGCAGGAAAGAGACACTGTGGTCCAACTGCAGAAAGAAGGTTTAAATTGGGGGATACAGTGGAGAATCATCAATGTATTGAAAGGGGAGCCATTCACAGAAAGTGTTTTCTATCACCTTGCAAGGAAGAAAGCAGCGGGGGCAGAAAATTCAACCAATGGGGCCTCAGCAATAGTCTAGGCAATGTACTGTGTTGGCAGACAGGGCTGAGCAAGGGAAAAGATGGTAGGGGACACATGCTCTACAGAAGCTGAAAACACAGCCCTATGAGAAAGCACTCATATTCCCATCCTGTTGAAGGGAAAATCGAGGCTCAAAGAGATTTTATTCATAATAATAAATGGTACAGGGTGCTGTCACCTGGCCTGGCCTTCCCCCTCCACCTGCTTTTGTAATTTCTTACTAAATCTCTCTTCGCTTGCTAAAGTGAACCATCATCACTTGATCACATTTAAAAATTAAATTAAAAGTCCACCTGCATTTCTATGCTAATAAATAGATAAGTAAGATACTAAGGGAAAGGAGATAGCAAAAACTTTCCTCCTGACAGACCTCCTGCAGGGCACCACATCCAATTCTGTACCCAATAACCAAAGAGAGCCTTAGGCAGTCTGATGAAATGTGAGCAGAGGAGAGTTATGTTGTAGAGATGGTGCTGAAACCACACTATGTAAGATGAGCATTCTGGGGAGTGCACTCCAGATTGAGATGGCATGCGATGGCATATCCAAGAATCCTGGGTTCAGCAGAACCCAGAAAGTGAGCAAGATACAAACAAACAAAGAACAGCGTGGGTCAACAAGAGCCAAAGACAGAAGGTTGTAGATTTACTCAAAGACGACAGGAAACAGTTAGGACAACTTTTTAACAGGTCCCTCTGGATTTGGGTCTAAAAGTGTTGCTTTCTTATAGTTGTATGTTTTTTCCTATGTGTTTCAGTATGTGTCTTGGTAATTTTATTGCTCAAGACTTTCTGTTCTGTTGTTATTGCAATAAAAATGTCTCTTCTGTTATATTTTGCAACTAGTTGTTGACATTTTGCATAGGATTTTTTGCACCAATGTCTGGAAACATTTCTGATTGTCACAATAATAGGAATGTTACTGACATCATCCATTAGATACAGGGGTATTCTTACTACTTTTTAATTTTTTTTATTGATTCTTTGTGAGTTTCACCTCATGCACCCCAGTCTCGCTCATCTCCCTGGCCCCTCATATGTGCCCCTTGCTCTTACAACCTCCCCCCTAAATAAAACACACATACACACATACACACACACCAAATAGCAAAGCATAGAACAGCATCTGGGCTTGGGTTATAGCTGGGCTGGTCAGTGCACTGGTTTTTCTTTATCTACCCCATCAGGGAGAACTCCACAGAATTGCTTTTGATAGGCCACCATGAGCAGGAAGCAGGGTCATGCCCTGGGGCTGGCTCACCATCACCCATGCCGCCAGAACCAGCTCCACTGTGTTGCCTGGTCAAGGCACAGGGCAGCCTGTGAGGGGCTGGGACAGCTCTCCTGCTCTTGCACCTTTAGGGCTGGCTCGCCTGTGCCTTTGCCTTCAGAGCCAGCTCCACTGTGCTGCCCAGGCAAGGTGCAGGGACTGCTCTCCCAAGAGCTACAGCCAATGAGGGGACAGGGCTAGTTCTCCTGTTCTAATGCCATCGAGGCCAGCTCTCCCAAGGGCATCTTTCCTACACCCATGCCACCTCACAGAAGAGAAGTGGTGGGCCAGCTCTCCCTTGTTCGCACCGTTGGGGTTAGCTCACCTGGGCCCTCGCCACCAGGGTCAGCTTTGCTGTACAGTCCAGGTGATGTTCAGAACCTGCTCTCCTGAGTGCTGCAGCTAGTGAGGCACAGGGATAGCTCTCCTGTGCTCGTGACCTTGTGGGCAGCTTGGCCAGCTGCCAGAATCAGCTCTGCCACTGTGTAGCCACAAGCCCAGATAAGGCCCTCACCACGGCCCAAGGTGGTAGGACTGGCCACTAATCCTCTCCATCTTTGAGTCTCCAGTTCCATCTCTCTTCATAATGTTCACACTGTCCCACTTCTCTTTCTTTCCCATCTGTCCACAACACACTTACACATTGTGGTGGCTCCCACTGCGGGCTGGCCATGAGGCTGGCAGATCCCCCGAGTGTCATCCTTCCTCTGTGCTGCTTGGCATAGCTGCAAGCAGGTGTCTGCGCCTGCCTGTACTGAACACTGTACCGTGTGCTGTGCCAGAGGGCAGGTCTGTGGTTGACATGGCGGTCTACAGGTCTGTCTGCTTCGAACTCCCTCATTGCCGTGTGTGGTGATAGGCAGGGCTCTGTGTGTCTATGGCCCACCTGTTCTGTGGGGGTGGAGGGCAGGTCTACTGATGTTTTTTTCCCCACCCACACCATATGGCATGGCAGAGGGCAGGTCTCTGTCTTCCTCCTCCAGTACTGTGCCACCTGGATTTGAGTTGAATTGAGTTGATTGAGTTGAGTTGATTATTTATGTGACCTAGGCATAAAAGAGCTTGGCTACCAAGTCAGGCATCAAGCTAGGATGGACAAAGGACTGCCGTTCACTTTGCCCCTGAGTGATATATGAACAACAAGAAGTCTCTTCGCCCATTGTCCAGGGAGTTTATCTTACTATTGATGTCAATAGAAATGCCTTTTGTGGTTCACTATTATGTATGAACTAGTTTTAGTTTAAGGTAGACTTTTTGAAGAATGGAAAATATTTAATTGCATCTTAACTACAATTATTGTTTGTTTTGTTTTGTTTTCAAGATAGGGTTTCTCTGTCATGGACTCACTTTGTAGACCAGGTTGGCCTCAGACTCACAGAGATCTGCCTGCCTCTGCCTCCTGAGCACTGGAATTAAAGAAATACACCACCATGCCTGTCTTAACTAAGATTTTTAAAAACGATTTATTTATTTACTATTTATACAGTATTCTGCCTGCATGTGCACCTGCAGGCAAGAAGAGGGCACCAGATCTCATTACAGAGGGTTATAAGTCACCATGCGGTTACTGGGAATTGAACTCAGGACCCTTGGAAGAGCAGCCAGTGCTCTTAACCTCTGAGCCACCTCTCCAGCCCCCTTAACTAAGATTTTTTTTTAAGGCTCAGAAATAGATATGGAGTCTTGTCAAATTCTTCCACAGTCTTCATCCCGATGACAATATTGCTTTTGATAGTTTTCCTACTTGTCTTATCCTAACGTCATAACAGTTGTGTTTATCCTGTTCTTACATCACGGCAATTGACTTCTTGATTCTGCTGACTTTACCTTAGAAAGCTATTGACCATTGTTAAGTAAGCATATCCCCACTGCTTCCTCTGCTATAGCTCACTATAAGGAATTGCCCATGTGAGAAGCATCTTGATTACAAATCAATGCCAGCAATTTGGAGAGTCTGCCCTTGTGGCTTTCAACAGGGACTCATATACGAAGCCACCATTTGTCTCCTCTGAGTTATCCAAGCTAAACATGGAGAGCCTGTGCCCCCACTGCCCTCCACTGCTCTGAAGAATGGCTTCTAAGCTCCTGGAGACCATGCAGGACTCTGAGGAACACAGAGAGATGGACAGTATTGGTGCAGATGGTCTCAAATGCACAATTCAAGTCACATGACACATTAATAGGCAAAAACTTTCTTTCTCTACTGAGAGCACTTACTATGAAGCTGTTGTCCCTACCATCTTAACATGATCGTGGGCTCACAGTACATTTTTCTCTTAAGATTAGACATATTAGGTTTTTTTTTTAATCATTACTACATTCAAAAGTAAGTCTGACCTCAAGTTTTCTGTCTTTATATAATTTTGTTTTCCATTTCAGCTCTTAACCAGTTTTATGAGATGAAAATGTAGATTATAAATCAGAAAAGATACACGCATGAGCCACTTCGGCATGGTCACTCACTTGTCATCCTTAAACACTAGCTCTGTAAGGCTGTCACTCCTTTCCACACCTAAAGGTTTTAGCCATCTTTTGACCATCTTATTAATTATGCAAAGGACTTTATTGACACGTCCTCTTGGGCCTAGTTGTCAACTTTGCTGCTTTCCTAATCAGTTACTCCTTTCTGCTTTGAAGGAGTAGCATCTATCATCTATTTCCAAGACTAAGTACTTACCCATCACTTCTAGAGTAAGATACCCCTTTGGTTTTTGAGTAGTTATTTTAACAGTTGATTTACTTAAGGAAATGTGTTTTCCTTTAATTACTGTTCGGGCCACGTTCCATAACTTGATAAATGTCCTCATTTTGTTTTATCTAACTGTCTTGATTGCTAATTTAGGTTCTCCCTAACCCAAAAGTATTGGATTCCTTTCCACCAATTAAATACTTTCCCTTCAGTTTCCATACAGTTTCCTACTTTTATTATCTACTATATCCATAGAATTTGACATATACTTTCATTTGGGTTTCTTTATGGTTAATAAAAGAACAACTATTTTTAAGAACAAGTCTTACTATGTAGATCAGGCTGACTTGGCACTCACTGTATAGACCAGGCTAAATGCCTGCCTCTGCCTCCTGAATGCTGGGATTAAAGATGTGTGCCATTATGCCCAACTATATTAGAATAATTTGCTTTAATAGTTCCTCTGTGTACAAGATTTTCTATTTGATACAGGAAAAATTAGAATCTATGTTTAATATCAAGTTTTTTTTCTAACATTTTTGCATGTTCCATGTGTCTTGTATAGTACCATAAATGATTGTTACTATTAATTATATTCACATATTTGGAAAATTACTTGAAGGGATTTTAAACTTTAAGGACATAGCTAAAAGAATACAAGAGATCCATCTGAGAAGAGCAGAGCTTCAGTATCTGAGTACAGTGATGTGTACCAAAGCTGGCATACAGAAACTATATACTCAGAATGTCCTACAAACATTTTTCACTTTTTTAAGTTTGTGGATAGTATCACTCTGGATTATAATCAATTTCCACAGAGGTGGAACGTTATGTAATTCAAAGGAAAGCAGTAGGAAAAGAAATTGGGATTAATAGGGGCTGTGAGTCTGAAAAAAAAAATCCTTGTCCAAGGCAGTGAATCTGGCCCCACTTTCCAAGGTCATCTGGTCTGTTGGGAGCATGGGCCCAGGTAAGAGGAGTGGACACATCAAGTGGGGAGATGGGCAGAGCAGTGAATAATGAATGGGAGGGCTTTTCCATAGGACACACACCCGCATCTTTCATTTAGTTTCTAAATCCACAAATATTTGGCTTGGGTGAAAAACAAACTGTATTTTAAAAAACACACCACACAGATCCAGGAAAAGGAAGTCAGAGGAAGTAGAAGGACATGAGGTTGCAGGCCTCAATGAATGTTTCATGACCCTGGCACTAAAAGTGGAAATGTTCCTAAAATCTTGGGGACCAAGGAAGCCCTCAAAATGATACAAAAGGAAAAATTTTGTATTGCTTAACTCATGATAATCTCCATGATTTAATTTGTAATAATCTCATCTATTTCTCACTTCCCTTACCTTGCTTGCTAACAGTGTTTTATAAGTTTGAATAATTATGTTATTTAACACGTCAAGGTTCGCAACTATGGTTCTTGTCATTATAGATTTCTTATTTATCAAACTAAATTACCTTCTTGAAATATCTTCTGTATTGAGTCTATCTTGTCTTTCTGGTTTTTTTTTAATTTTGGTTTAAATCTTACATAGGTAGTTTCTGTCTGATTACTTGCTTGAATCTAGTCTGGAAGTCCTAAAGTTTATTCCACTTAAAGACCCAAAATTGTGCATTTGACTACATTTCCATTTTATACTATTCTTTGGGGGTTTTATTTTCTATAAACACTAAACTTCTTTTTTTTTAATTCTTACGAAAATATTTGAAGCCAGGCACAATTGTGCATGCCTATAATCCCAGCAACCTGTGAAAGCTGAGGTAGGCAGATCTCTGTGAGTTTGTGGCCAGTTTGGCCTACAAATCAAGTCCAGACAGCCAAGGCTACACAGAGAAACCCTGTCTCAAACAAAAACAAAAAAACAAAGAAATATTTGCACAAGAAATAGTATCTGAAATTATCTGCACAGATTGCCCTCTTTGCTTCATTTCTCCTCAAGCTGAGTGAAGGGCACTCTTTCTAATGTCCTCTAGGAGGCTGTTTTTCTTTGTGGAAACTACTTGAACCTATTTGCTCATTGGTATATTTCAGTTAGCACCTCTAATAGGGACACACAAAAAAATATGCCTTCTTACATAATCCTTAATCCCTCCCTAAACCACTTTCAAGATTTTATTAATCTAGATTTTATAGGCCCAGATTAGTGTTCAACTTTATATTTGCTTATCTTATGCTTGTCTTGCCTCAGAACCTCTGATAGGTCATTGCAATTGATATGTAACCACATTTATGATTGCTAACGTAAAATAACCAGCCCCACCTTCGCCTGGTTTTTGTTTCCTCTTGCTTCGTTCTTTCTTTCTTCCCACGCAGCTCAAGCTAACTTCTAATTTGCAATCCTCTTGCCTCAGCCTCCCTCATGCTGGGATTACAAGTATGTGCCCGCACGTCTGACCTCCTAGCAAAATGATGTTAATGTTCACAACTCTCGATTTATATCTTGATGTTAATGTTCACAACTCTCGATTTATATCTTGATCTACCAATTCCTGCCTTCTAAACTTTGTTTCTGTCATTCATGTGGACTCTGCCTTCAAGAATATGACTTGAAGGGGCTAGAGACAAGACTCAGAGTTCAAGAGCGCTTCCTGCTCTTGCAGCACACCCAGGTGTCATTCTCAGCACTCACACAGCCGCTCACAACCATCCACAACTCCAGTTTGAGGGGCTCTGCTGCCCCCTTCTGGCCTCCATGGGTACTAGGCAAACACATGGTGCACAGACATACATGCAGGCAAAGCACTCACAAACCTAAAATAAATAAATCTTAAAAAAGACTTTAAAAAGACTCTTGTTTGCATCTTTTTACACTCTAGGATGCTACACTCTGTGTGTACAGTGGGCTTTGTTCTTCACAGTTGAACAACTTGATATAAAGTATTTGGCTTCTTGTAAACCATGTTCTTTCCCCCTCGACATTCCATTGACAGTACCAGAAGCTCCAGAGTTATTAACAGTTGCCACTGTGTATGGAAAAGTAGATGTTATTTCCCCCCTTTTTTTTTTATTACATTCATTTATTTGTCTGTATACCATGGCACATGTGAGGAGGTCGGAGTTAGTACTCTCCTACTATCCGGTCCTGGGAATGAACTCAGGTCATTGGATTTGACAACAAGCCCCTTTATCTGTTGAGCCATCTTCCCAGCCCTTTTATTTTCTCTAACCACAGTATCAGACTCGGAGTCAACATTTTCCATCTCTCCTCTCCCCTCCCCTTCCAAGCTTCTAGGAAGCACTAATCTATGTCCACAGGAGAGGATTTGACTTTCTGTGTCTGGCTTACTTCGCTTGATATCTTCCAGCCTCATCCACATTTCTATAAATGACAGGATTAAAAAAAAAAAAAGACAGTGTCAGTTGTGCCTGGTTACACATCTTTAATCCCAGCACTTGGAATCCCTGTGCTTTCGAAGCCAGCCATCTCTACCTGGTGGATTCATGGACAGCCAAAGCTGCATAGTGAGACCATGTCTCAAATTAAAAAAAAAAAAAAAAAGAGGGAGGGGTGGGGGAAGGAAGGACAGGGTGTCCCAAAGCCAGCTGGCCTCCAGCTTACCTGCCGTGTGGCTGAAGATAGCCTTGAACTTGACCCCCTGCCTCCACCTCCTACGTGCTGAGATTACAGGTGTGCATAACTACATCCAGTTTTATGCACCGTTGAGAACACGGATGTCATGTATTCGAGACAAGCACTCTACCAGTGAAACCACGTCCTCAGCCCACGATTTCACTGTTTGATGAAACTGAAAAATACGTCTCCCGACACTGTCTTTTTAAGGAGCAGCTGTGGCTTCGTTTCAGCCCATGCTATGTTCTCTGTGCACTTACTCCTGTACTTTTTTTTTTCTCTTCCTGCATTTTGTTAGAGTTTTTCAAGTCTATCCAAGATTTCTGATCCTAAGTTCAGTGTCTGCCTCGTCAGTCATTAGTTCAAATTAGCAAATGCATCAGTTAAAATATTTTTAAGCTATTTCTTTTCAACTGGCTTACTACTTTGTTTCTTCTCCTGCTGATTTGGGTGCTGGAAATTGAAGTCAGAGCCATGTATATAATAAGTACACACTTTCACACAGCCCTATACCCTCCCACCAGCTCAAATATATAAACATATTATATACTCATATATTAAATGTTAGGATATATATTAGGTTTGGTGATTTTGTTTTGTTTGATTGGTAGTGTGTGTGTGTGTGTGTGTGTGTGTGTGTGTGTGCGCGCGCACGCGCGTATACTTGCCAACAAGGTATCTATGAGCACCATGTGCATGCAGTGCCTGTGGAGGCCAGAAGGGGGCATCAGATCCCCCAGAACTAAAGCTACAGGCAGTTGTGAGCCACCAGGTGCAGATGATGGGAACTAAACCCAGGTCTTCTAGAAGAGCAGCCAGCGCCCTTAATCATGGAGGTCTTAACCACTCTAACCACCCCAGCCCTTTTGTTGTGTTTTTGATTACAAAAAATAATAATAATAATAATAGCTGACATCTGTTAGAAGTAAGCTTCAACCCAGGTCATCTGCCAGGAGCTTCACGGGTTTCATTTCACTTGTGGTGTGACCTCTGTTGAACCTAAACAAGCATGGAGGTGTAAGAGATCTTTCACTCTCTTTCCTGCTGTTCTGCACCACTTCTAACGTCGGTTTGTTTGACACAGGGCCTCACTGGGCAGCTATGGCTGGCCTCCCACTCAGAGATCCAACTTCCTCTCACATACCAGAACTGAAGGCTCATCCCACCCCGCCTGGCTTCTAGTGTTGGTTTTCATGTTGCCTTCCATGGTTTGTGTTTAAATTCCTCTTCTCTTTTTAAAATTTCCAACCCTTCCTAACTGTTCCCCTCGTGCCCTGTGTTGGTATACTACTTCCTGTTTCATGAAACTGCAGATTTCCCTGAGTTTTGCTTAAGGGGTAAGTCTGAGGTTCCTAAATGTTCCTCGGGTTACTATAATCTGTTTCAAACTCAGTTCTCCTGCACTGTGAGAGCTGTGCTCTGTGTTTTATGATGTAGAGTTTCCCAGAGGCACAGGCACTCCTCCTTTTTCATGTTTATCTATGCTTCTCCAAGGAAGAGGGGAGAGGGGGAGAAAGGAAGGGAGGGAGAGCTGACAGAAATAGTACTTTCCAGGCAAACAAAATGGGATTTTTCTTTGGCTGCTCTTTGCCACCCATAGCTCCTGTTTGAACCCCTAGCTTCTGCCACAAAGCTGGTCAGTGGGACACATCTAATCCTCTTTCCAACTCCCCAGCACTTTTTCTATCAACTGTCTGATGGCTCGTGAGAAACGAGGCCACCCAACTACAGCCCTGAGACAACAGCGCTTTCCCAAGAATCCACGGGAACGGTCAGCTCGTGCTCCGATCCCTGAGTTCCCACCTGTGTCCAGGATCCACCACAGAGCAAAGCCAGCGCCTCCTCCCAGATGTGCACCCCCTGCTCAGTGTGTGCCCCCAGGCAGTGGCACTGCCAAGCTGCGGCCATGCTGGCCAAAGAGCATTTCTTGGGTGGTCAGAGTCTAGAACACAGGCCTTCTCAGGGTGGTGTACTTCCCTGAACAGGAAGTACAGCTGGGAAGGCTCCACCTACTCTGTTGGAGGCTTCATTTGGAGGGGTAGATAACACGGGTGTGAGGAGGTGGAGGCTGCCGTCTTGTCATTGCCCCTCCCCACTCCTGGCCCCACTATCTGCCTCAAGATTTCACCTGAATTCACACCTATGATCGACATTCACGCTTCCAGCTTCTTGTGTAGTTGAACGTGGCCATATTTGTGTGTTTCCACTTTAAGTGGAAAGGTGGAGAAGATGAAGAGGGAGAGACTAACTTAAACGGAAACAGAGAAGCAAGGTCACGAAGGGGTTGGGTAGTTCTCCGCCTCAGTTTCTCCAGACCCGTGGCTCTCCCTTTTGGCTAAGTCCAACCTGACAAGCTGGAAGTCTCTTTTTCCCACCAAAGACATGTGCTGCAGTTAGCAACCGAATGCAATGACTGTGAATGTAGATGAGGGAAGCTGGATGCCTGGGTTCAAGTCCCAGCTGCACCACTTCCTAAATGGGTGACAGTGAGCAAGTTACTGAGCTCCTCTGTGTTTCGGTTTGTCCGTAGAATGGATGTGATGAAAGAACATTGCTCATAGGGTTATTTTAATGAGTAAATGCTATAATATTTGGGAAGTGCTTACCATCACCTTTACAAAATATGCTGATGACTGATCAATGGAATGATTGGTAGCAGTTAATGTCTCCAGTACTCATAACCCATGAGCTTCTCTGAGCATGCACAGTCCATCATTGGCTGTACCACTGATTGCTTTTGTTAGCTTTTATGCTCTACTTAAGTGCTATTTTTTGCTTATCTGGACCCCTGGCCAGGCTCTAGCCTTCAGGTTTGAGTGGAGTCCCTATCACTGGGACTCCAGGATCCTTCTTGGGTCTATCCACTAAATAACAACACAAAGGCCTCCTGTGTGCCAGGCTGCAGTCATTTCCCTGTGCTGACTAACACTAGCCCTCACAACGATACAACAAGCTCACTACTGTCAGCACCCACCCTGCACAGGCAAACCTACGAAGACCTAGGTGGTCTCAACCTTTAAGCCACGGGGCTAAGATTCCAACCACAAATCCTGAGAGGCGAGAGACACTGGGAATTCAGAGAGGCCCTCACTCTATGAAGTAGGTTCTAGAATACCCTAGCTGGCCTAAAACAAGCACAGACGTTGCAAAACTGTGCTGAAAATCTACAGAGTGAAAACCTTTGCCTGGGTCAGTCCATCCTCAGCTGCTGTGATGCTCTAGTTCAGCCCCAGCCAAAAAGACACTGGGTAGTGTCTGGATGTGCGCTAGGTCATCACAAATGATGGGGGTCCGTCACTGACATCTGCTACACAGAGGGCAGGGATTCTGCTTCATGCCCTATAAGACGGATCTTCCACAGTAAAGAAGTACCCAGCCCTGTGCGCCAGGGGGTTAAGTTGAAAGACGCAAGGCTTCGAAGTCAAGCAGGGCTATTTGTCTTCTTCTTGGGTCCTTGACAGACAACAGGAACCAGACACTCAACAAAGCCTCAGGACTCTGCCTCACCACTGACTTTTGCAAATAGGGCTCTTTGTGCCTTTCACCTTAAGCCAGTCATGCCATTGTTCCGTATTCTGTGGGCAACCCCAGACCTACTCCCAAGCCCAGACCTACTCCCAAAGGCAAAAACTGTGGATTTTGGAAACATCTCTTGGATGAAGCATCAGAGGCTATCAGAGAGAGGCTACTCTCTCAGTTCCTTCCACTCAGCCTGTGTTCTGCATTTAATGACAGGGGGCTTGCTGGGGAGAAACCACGGCTGGTCCTCTGTGAGGGGGAAAGTTGTCGCCTCTCTGAAGTGGTTGCGTTAATGTCATGTCATTACACCGTATTGCTGCACAGGTTAATATAATTGGGTGTCTATGTGTGAGCAATGATCCGTGCCGTGTTACCGCTCTGAAACAAATGACATTTAACCAGCCAGCCTGTAAGGCTCCTTGTTATCTACATGGTGAGCAATTGGAACGGAGAAGGAGTCCTCTCGGTGAGCAACTGATGAATTAGTTGTTGGGTTTCCTCGACAGCCTGGATTTATAAGAGTGCAATTCTAACATAATTTATTAGATCTATAAACAGACAGATCCCATGTTTTCACCGAGATTACATCTTGTCACCTTCAGATATTGTGGCACTGACAGCCCTGTTATAATTTAATTTTATTATTCTGATAAGGTGTTGTTTCCAAGGGCTTGGCATTTATTTATTTATTTATTTATTTATTTATTTATTTATTTATTATCTCCCTTCCCCCTCCAAGACATTTGCACATTTAACCAGAAAGGAAGCAGAGACTCTTGTGCCAGCTGAAATCTGGTAGCTGCCCAGACAGCTTTTCTGAGCTGTCACTCTTGACCTTATTAAAGGCAGGAACAAAACTGGAAGAGGAATTAGTGTGTGACTCCTGGCCTGGGTGTGGCAAGAAAGAACTCAAGCAAGTGAATGGAATGGAATGGAATGGAATGGAATGGAATGGAATGGAATGGAATGGAATGGAATGGAATGGAATGGAATGGAATGGAATGGGGGCTTGTCGGGGATCTTCTTCACAGGAAGCTCAGACAAGGACCAGCCTCTTTACCCCATGGCTCACCTTACAGGTTCTGTCCCACTACAGACTCCCTACCAGCCCAAGCCATGGGAGAGTTCACCCCAGGTCCACGCTTTTTTATTCTCATGGGGTCCAAAAATTAATAAAAAATTATGGCTGTGTTCCATCTGGCAAAGGCACAGAAGGGAGGGCAGAATGAAATGCTTAGAGTCACAGTCACACAGAAGCACTTCATCTCCAATCTACTGCCTGTAAGTGGGAGTTTTCCACTGTCTTCAGTCCTCTTGGCTAGGCACAGAGCTCTAGCACCATGTCTGTTGAGCAGCTCTTGGGATAGCTAGTGATACTTCACTGACACATGTCAGTCAGCTGGGACCTGTGATGTTTTTGGAGGAGTTTGAGAGTCAGTGTACACCCGTTTCTTTTTACATAACCAGGACATTTAGTTGAGACTAATTCCAAAAGAGTCTCCCTAGCCAGGCTCCTAGAGGCCCCAAGGAGCTCTGTGCTCTGCAAAGAAAGCCTAAGACAGTGAGAAACTCCCAGTTAAAAGGCAGTAGATCGGGACAAAGTCCCTCTGGGTGACGGTGACTCTGGGCATTCTATTCCCCATTTCTGTGCCATGGGCAGATGGGGTACAGCCATAACTGTATTTTCCCCTTAGGTCCCCATGAGAATAAAATGAGGCCATGAAAACACAAAGATGCCTTGTAAGCTAAGGGAGTCAGCAAAGAAAGGGTGTGTGCATTAGTATTAGCACAAGAGATAAATTTTTATAGAGAATGGATATATATTTTTTATTTTATAATAATGTAGACAATAGCTTTAAATTTTAAGTACTTACATATAATGTAACATTCCCTTTCTTAATAATCTAGTGTGGATGAATTTAATTTCCCTATTTCTGGGCTAAGGAGATGGCTCAGTGGGCAAAATGCTTGCTGTGAAAGAATGAGGACCTGAGGTCAGATCCCCAGCACCCATGTAGAACCCATGCCATGCACAGGGGCAAACACCTGTATGCCCAGTGCTTGGGGGTAGAAACAGGTGGATCCCAGAGATTTGCTGGCCAGTCAGACTGACCCAAATGATGTGCTATAGGTTGAATCAAAGACTCGGGTCTCAAAAAATAATGATAACCAAGTTGAGCATGACAGAGAAAGACACCCACAATGACCACACACACACACACACACACACTTCTCCATTTTATGGATGAAGAAACTGAGATTTCTTGTGGTTACTCAGTTTCTCAACCCGCTGTAGAATTCTAACAACTGAGCATCCCTGGATCTATGATTTGCACTGATTTGAAAATACAAACTCACTCTGTCAGTCCACTGTTCTAGAGTGATCAGCCACAGCATGCTGAGGAGAGCCACGCTTGGGATAGAGTCATTCAAAGTCTGTGGCACAGAGCTCTAAATATTCAGCTCTGTTTGCGTCCGGGGTCTACTTTTATCCGCAAAGCCAAAGGCAGTTGTTGGAGTCATTCATAAAGCCCTCTGTGCCTTGTCGGGAGAGAAGAAATGAACACCATCAAAAGCACCGCTGACTGGCAGTTCCATAACAGGCTTGAACCTCAACCTCTGAGCTGCAGCTGGGAACAGCTCAGCCAAGCACATCATTGACTCCTGGAGTCCAGGACCCCGAGGTGTGCACATGGACTTGGGGGTCACACAGTCCAGCCCCTTATTTTACAGATGAGGAGGTTAATCCCAAAGAGGGATGGGAATTTCTCTGAGGTCACACAATGGGCCAGGGTGGGGGAGAATCAGGGCTGGAACTGGCCCTCTTGGTTCAGAAGTTTTTCTGCCACTGGCACTCCCTCAGGCATCCCTCTTATTGGATGCTTTTTTTTTTTTGAGATCCAATAAAACATGAGAACCATCAAAATAGCAAGTGTGCAATCCATGTCTCTGAAATGGTCTGTGAAGTTTCTATGCCACATCAAGAGTGTCCCCCAAGAGCCAGACACATACCCTCTCACCCCTCATCATCTCAGCCCTGAAACTCTCACCTCAACCCACTGTAAATTTCATTCCAGTACCCTCTCCAGCTGCAGCCTAGTCTTGCTACAGAGGCTTAATGCCAGAGATGTGCTGCTTTTCTGAATCCCTTTTCTCATTACGATTTTTCTCCAGACCGTTCTGCCAAAGGCTATGCTCATAAATGTTTCCTAGTCTCACCTGACCCTCAAGACCTTCTCCTAAGGATGTTGACCCCATTCTTTAAAGGGCATGGGACGGGAAGACAAGCAAATCTTGTGGAACTAGGACACTATCCATATTAACTTCCATTCTTAAGAGAAGCCTACTATTCTGAATCGATTCCAAAATGTCCCCTGCAACACATTTTGAACATTAGGCCTCCGGATGGTGATGTTCTAGAAGGCTGGGGACTTTTCTGCTTCTGGGGCCTGGCTGGTTGAAGCAGGGGGGGCTAGGAGTAAGTCTTTTAAAATTATGCCTGGGTTTAGAAAGATGGCTCAGTGGTTAAGAGCACCAGCTGCTCTTCCAGGGGACCCAGATTTAATTCCTGGCACCCACATCACATCTCACAACTGTCTGTAGCTCCAGTTCCAGAGGATCTGACACCCTCACGCAAACATGAATTCAGACAAAACACCAATGTACATAAAACTTAATTAAAGTTTTTAAAAAGTTACGTCTGTCCCTACCTAGTTCTGCTTCGTGGTTCTGCTTTGTGGTGTGATTTGCTGCAGCTTCATGCTTTCGGCACCATGCCTTCCCCAACCACGACAGACAGGAATGAAAACCATCAACCAAAATCAACCCTTCCCCACCTAAGCTGTATCTATTGGGTATTGGATCACAGCAACGTAAAAACAACCCACACCCCTTCCCTGACCCTTGATCCCCCTCCACCAGAGTTGTGATCAGTTGCTGACACCCTTGACCAAGCAGCTCCTAAGCTTCATAATGAGACGTTAATTGGCACGTCCATCTTGCTGGAAGGAGCTCTGACTTGGCCTCTGTGACGGTGCTTCCGGGGCTCAGCAGGATGCCAGCCACACGGCCATAGGCACAAGACCTATCAAGTGAATGCAGGGAAGAGCATGTCCTTAGCACACGTTCATCTGCACACTCTGCCCTGAGGTTGAGGTCCATGGAAGACAGAAAATTCTGGGAGCCCTTGGGGGTCCAAAGGGGATGTAACTGTAAGTAAGAGGATAGCTTCATCTCACAGGGTTTATTTGGACAAAGATGCTGAGAAAAGATAGCCTCACACAACAGGTTATATTTAGGAATGTGTGTGTATGTGTATACACACACACACACACACACATATATATATATTCATTCAGAAATAATTGATTAAAAAAACAGGCCATAATTTAAAGGAGAGCAGGTAGGCATTTATGAAAGAGCTTAGAGAAAATGGAAGGTAGAAACGCTGTGATTAAAATACAGTCTCAAAAATAAACAACAAAAAGACAGCTTTCTATTCACACCGCCTCACTAGCTCCAGAGAGATCTCCTGCTGACCACAGCTGGAACTGTGGTAGGGGCCTGGAGATAACTTGGGTTTAGCTGGCTGCAGCCAAACTCTCCACTCCCTAGCCTGCTTCCCAAGGCTTCTTCCCAGCTTGTGGGGCTTGAGCTTAGAATCTGGAAGCTGGTCAAGACGGAGATGGGAAGTGGCTGTTTTTCTCAACTCTGTGGCAAAAATGAAACAAAACAAACAAACAAAAACCTGGAAGAACAATTTATAGGAGGAAAGAATTAGTTGGGCTTGTGGTTTTGGAAGATTTCAGCCCACCGTGGCCTGGCAATGGGAAAGACACTGAGAAAGCAGACTGTAAGCTGAGGCTGATGTAGCTTTAAACACCCATCCCCTATGTGCTGAAGGGGTGACTCAGAGGATAAGAGTGCATTCTACTCTTCCAAGGGACCACTGTCTATTCTGACATCAGGTGCTCCACAGCTGCCTGTAACTCCAGCTCTGAGACATCTGACACTCCTGGCCTTTTTGAGCAGCTATGCTCTTGTGCACATTCCCAAACATTAAAAAGAAAAAATAAATAAATTTTTAGAAAACCAGCCAGATCCTACCTCATAAAAGCTCCACAGTGTCCCCATACAGTCTTCAACTGAAGATCAAATGCACGAGGCTGTAGGGGACATTTCAGAGTCAAACCAAAACAGGAAGGTACAGAGCAGCCAATGGAGGGGTACACCTGTGATCTCAGCGATCCAGAATTCAAAACCAACCTTGGCTACATTAGACCCCATCTACAAACAAAACAAACCAACAAAGCAAAGCAAGAAGTCATGTATGTCAGACAGGAGCAAAGCCAGCCACCATGGGGAGCAGAAAGAGAAGCCACTGGATGGCTCAGAGTCTTTAGGTCTAGAGGGAACCACTATGAGCCTCCAGACATAGCGCAGGAGCTGGGCTGGGCTCTGAGACAGGCGGCTCAGGAGAAAGCGCTTCCGTGCAACCAAAGCAGCATCTGCAGCCAGCCATGCTCTTTAGAAACAGCTGGATGGGTCCCTGAGGACCCACACTCTAAGAACCCACATTCACTCACATTCTGGTCTGGAGAAGAAGAGATGGACCATGGCTCCAAGACCTGGTGTTTCTCTACAGTAAAGGCGTCTGGGAAATTTTCACTGAGGACACAGACATAATTTTACTTGAAGATGCTGCCTCAAGCTCTGCCCTCTAGAACACCGCTGATGAAAAGAAATGGGATAGGCTAGAGAGATGGCTCAGCAGTTAAGAGCGCTGGCTGCTCTTACAGAGGACTGGAGTTTGGTTCCCAGGAACTACAGGGGGGCTCTCAACCACCTGTAACTTCTGTTCCAGGGGATCCAGTTCCTTGCTCTGACCCCTGTAGACACCATGCACATGTATGAATACAGGCAAACACTCATGCAGATATAATAGAAATAAGTAAAATTTTTTAAAAAATATATAAATAAATGTGTGGAATTAAAAAGAAAGAAACAGGATGTAAGCCAAGGAGCTGGGTCCATGTACAGCACCGGCTCTACAAACATGGTACTGAGTTCAGATTCCCAGAATCCAGGTAAAAGTTTAGTATGGTTGCACATGCTTTTAACCCCAACATTGATGAAAGTTGGGAGTAGAGGCAGGCAGATTCCAAGATCTGAACAGCTACCAAACAGTGAGCTTGCAGTTCAATAAGAGATCTTGTCTCAAGATAATAAAGTAGAGAATAGGGAAATATGGCTGAAGGCCTCCTCTGGCCTCTGAATGCACATACACAGGGACACACACCTACACACTCATGTGCATACACACACATACACACACACAAGCACCAGAATGCAAGTCCTGTACATCAATTTAAGTTTTCTAGTGACCACATTAAAAAAAAAAAAGGCAAAAAGAAACAAGTAAAATTTCCTTGATAAATGTATTTATAGTTGGAGCCAACCTCATCGTAAAGCCCTCACACTTGCTCTGTACCTCTGGCTGGTGCCTACTCTATGGGAAGACGTCGTTCTAGAATGCCAAGTCAGACTTCAGCTTGACAATCCCGCCCGACAAGCGGTGCATCTGAAGGCATCAAGGGGGAAGTGAAGATGTACAAGGTCAGGTGCAGGGCAGATGAATTTCATAAGCCAGAGGGTGTTCACTCGGCTCCACAACTCCCCACCAAGAAAACAAGGCTTGGTGCAAGGTTCCGGTAAAACATTCTCCAGCTGGAAGGACCCTGGAGCGGCTGGTTTCATGGCTGCCCTCCGGAAATGCTGTGCTTAGAGCCTGGAAAACGAAACAGTTTGAAATGAATCCAGATTTTCAGATGCCTGGTACCCCGCACCCCATCTGCCAAGCACCAGGAGCGACGCAGATGCTGGAAGCACATCTGTCAACCTGTTCCGACGCTTTCTGGCACTCCCCCGCCCAGCCTCTTGGAGCCTCGGCTCCCACCCTGGAAGAGACGTGTTCTCTCTGGGCTTACAATTCCTGGTGCCCACTGGAGGGCATCCCGGTACGTCCCTAGAGGTAGCTGCAGCAGCAGAAGATGGACTCCCGTCCTCCGGGAGCGATTACTCTGTCCACTGACGATTCGCTGCGTTCCCCTACCCCCGCCCTCTCCCAGAGCCTTCTTCTGGAGTAGGAAGCGAGGTACTGATCTCAGCAGTGACCTGCTCTTTCTCCAAGGGAACTCAGGCTGCCGTCAAGCAAATTTCTAGGTCGGATGGCAAACTTGATTGTGCCTCCTTTTGCTCTTGTGCAGCACATGTCTTGGAGAATGTGTGCTGTTCCTGACAAGCAGCGCTTAACAAGCTTTCCAGGTGGAGTCAGATAGAGAGCTGATGGGGCCAAGAGAGGAGCCATTAGGAGAGGGTGAGGCCAGCCTCCACATGGAAGTCCACTGCCATTTCTCTTGGTTTCTATGGGTATCCATCACTGGGGTTTCAACAAGATGTTCAATGTATACAACATACATGAATTAAGGAGGTTGGGCGTGTACAGGGGCTTTTTATATGCCTGAAAAACTACATGGAGTCACAAAGCTCATGGTATCTTATTCTCCTGCTTCTTAGACCGTTGCCTCTGTCAAACCATGCACCACCACTATAGGGGCTGCTGAGTAGATGGAGTCAGCCAAACAGGCAGGGAAAGGAAGAATCATAAGGTAATGAGGGATGAGGGTAAGCTATGAGGAGTCAGAGCAGATGAGGAAGAAGTTGTGGCCCTGGGTCTGTCCATCTGGCTAGCTCCTCCCTTCAGCGTCTCTGACACCACTGGACAAGGTGTCAGGGGACTTGGGCTGGAAAAGCCTTTTGCCAATTCTCCATTTTCTCTCTTAAGCTATCAAAGAGTTTAGACATCAGCGAAACATGGACACCATATGTGGAAATATTCGCTCTGATATTGATGTTTTCCTTGTAAAAGCACATTGTTTTATGTGTGGGTGGAGAAACTCTCTGTAAACTGTTAAATATGATGCAAATGCTAATTTCTCTGCAATGCCCTGGAAAGGAACTCTCCGGGAAGTGCATCTCAAGGAAGGCCATAAAAGAAAATGGTAAAAAATAAATTAGGGAGAAATGCGGATGGCAGCATACGGCGTGTATTTTGCCAACACACAGCCATGTGTGCTGTCTCCAAACCCTAGCCTCAACAGGAGCGGATCTGCATAACTGCGTGACAGCTGCCGCCGCTTCCCAGCGGCCACCCAGCTTTGACAATCTGCAGGAATCAGTATGCCAGAGTTCGCTTAAACACACGCATACACACACACACACACTTTTTGTAATTACCAAGCATTTTTTTTAACACTTTGAAATTAATCTTAAAGAGATGTGAAAAAAATGGTAGGGGTATGCCTTAAAACCCTATCCTTAGGCTGGAGAGAGAGCTCGGTCAGTGAATTACTTGCCTTGCAAGTTTAAGGATCTGAGTTCAACGCCCCCAGAATCCACACAAAAAAAGCCAACAGGATTGTAGGCACTAGTAAGCCTAGTACTGGGGAGGTGGAGACAAGCTGGTACCTCCCAACCAAAGCCTCTTTCTTTGTCAGTAGCTTTATCTACCCTGGCACTTCATTAACCAATCTCAGCTTCAGATTTTAACCACAACTCGGATTCCATCACACACAAAAGAATTCAAATCCCAGGGTCACGGGGCTATTTGTGGAATGAATATTCCTACATTCTTTGCAAATGCATGATGTATGAACTGTATATATTTCTTTGATAAATTGTTTTTAAATATTTCCTCCTTTTTATTAATTGAAGAGGAGCCTCATGTATCAATGCCATTTCCCCCTGTTTTTCACATAAATTATTTTCTTGCAATGTTCGTTTGTATTATTATTGCCGATATTAAGGCAGAGACTATTTTTGCCTTGTAAACAAGATTTTGCTTACAGCTAAATGAAAAGACGTGAAGTTAATCACACTGAAATAATAGGTTTAAAAAGGTAATTCAGTGGTATCGGAATGAAGTTTAATCTTCAGCAATAGAAGCCGTGCTGAGAGAAATGGCAGAAAAGCTTGTTCCGTAATTAAATGGTATTTATCATTGGCAGGTCAGCCCTGCTGGGTGAGAGGCTCAGGACTCCCAGAGGAGAAGGAACTCTGGCAGGCAAAAGTGGTCCAGAGCAGAGCAGGCCTGGGCTGGAAAGAAGAGGTGAGTGCAGTGACCCCCTCTTAGGACCAGGCTGCGGAACCCCACACCTGTGCACGGGGTAGGTAGAAGCAGAGGAATCAGAAGTTCAAGGTTTTCCTTGGTTCCATAGTAAGTGTGAGGCCGGCTTGGGTTACATGAGATGCTGAAGAAGAGAAAGAAAGAGGAAAGAAAAAAAAAGAAATACAAGGAGGGGGGAGGGAGAGAGAGAGAGTATCTTTTGAGTCAGCAAGATGGTTTAGTGAGGCGGGAGGGGGGGGGGGCAAGGGGGCGGTGCTTGTGCATAGGACTAAGGACCTGAATCTAGCCCTGGGTCACACAAGGTGGCAGGAGAAAAGCAACTCCCAATTGTCATCCTCTGACCTTCACACATGTATCACGGCTTTACACAGACACAGATACACACACACACACTAAAGCGTATACACTTAAATGCGGGGAGACTTGGGTCACACACTGCAGCAGTAGCTTCTCTCTTCTCCCTTGAGAAGTAGGAATGGTGCACCCTCTCTTGGCATTGGTATTATAACCAGTGACACAGGATGGAACGTGCCACATGCCAGGCCAAGCATCATGGCAGCCCTCAGTTCTGATTATAATCGCTCTGGTGAACTTTCTGACCTCGGGTAGGGTTAGCGCAGGGTGAAAATCTCTAACAGTGACGAGCACACTGACCTCCTGTCACTGACGGCCTTCAGCCAGGCTTATGCAGACGCAGCTTGCTCATCCTCTCACCATCAGGTCTTTGGGAGGCTGAGCGCACTGGCCTCTTAGCAGACAGACCAAGTGGTGATTTAAAGAAGAATCACAATAGCTTTCTGCAAATGTGGTCAAGTCCAGGATCAAAGCAAGTCACTCAACCAAGTCCTATCCCGGACTTCTATCTTCAGATTTCTAGTGTCCACCTAGAACTGGGACCATCAATGGCATGCCACTCAGCTAGGCTAAGACCAGACAGTCTGGTCTGATGCGTCTGATTCAGATCTCGGGTTTACAGCTTAGATGAAAAGAGTACAGTTTTTTATAAGGGAGGACAGGAATGCAGAGGGAGTGCTAGTGCCTGCTGGAGATAAGATGAAATTAGATAGCTCAAGGGATCTCCAAGTTGACAGAGGCCAAGCCTTCTCCCTCATCCTATACCTTCTTGCCACCTAGAGACGGTTGGCCCTTCAAAGCACCTGATAGCTCTTTAAAGGGATCCACAATGACCCTGCCATGATGAACAACAAAAATATCCAGCAAAAGATGGGCTGCACTGGAAAAGGACCTTTTATATCTGACTCTGGCAACCTCAGGCCATTTGCTAGCAGGACTTCAAGCATCCCCGAGGTCCCTTCCTTGATTTCTATTTCAGTAGTGCCTGCTTAACATTTACAGGCTCAGGTACTCACATGATACTGGAGGATTCACCAGAATCAACATAGTCCTCCATTGGCCCAGGTACCAAAACATACCAGGGCATTCAGCAGCATGGGGACAGCTAAGCCTGGCGTTATGCCAGCTTTCAGCTCTAGGAGGCTCAAACTGGGGCCTTTTATTAGCTTTCTCCTTTTATTGGTGTTCCGGAGCAAAGTGTCTGCAGCCAAAGTTATTGAATTTTCACTAAAATCTAAATACATGCATGACCCTTTTGTACTTTCATGTTCAAAAAGATAAAGGCTTCCAACTGGCATCCCCTGCATCTTTCCGTATCTCTGCTCATTATAGGCTGTGGTCCAAAACCAATATGAATTAAATAAATACCCCACTGAGAGCTCCACTTTAGAGAACTGTCTCCTTGCCATGCAGATGTGGGCTATCTCCCAATAGCACCAATGTCTTGCATTTTATTTTATTTTTTTTGTTGGGGGAGGGAAGAAGAAATTAAAATCCAAATAGTACCCAGGAAGGAAGTGTTTGCATGGGTGAATGTTTGATTTCATTTTTCTCCCAGCATGCCCTCTTCTTTCATCCTATAATGGCTCTCCTCAGCTAATCTGTCCTCAAACGCTGCAGGTAGAGATGTGTGTTGATACAGGCTGGCATGCTACTCGGTTTCCACACACCATCGAAAGCACATAAATAGTAAATTTCACTTGATGGCTACTTATGAATGCAGTTCCACTCTGAGCATTTCTACATAGAGAGGTTTTGCCAGATGGGAGATAAGTCTTAACGTTATGGATATATATGGAAGAAAACATTTGGTTTCTATTCTAAATGACTGATACAGGCTGTCTCAATGATTGCATTTTTTAGGGCAAATCACCAAATTGAGCATCAATTACTTTGCTTTTTAGCAGTTTAAAAAAGTTTGCTTTTCTTTAAAAAAAAAAAAAAAAATCCCCCGAGATCTCGCAGAAACATTTCATCCCTCCTTTTCAGCAAAAACAAATCACTTTTGTAATTTTCCAAGGGTTTGACCACAGTTCTCACAGACTCACAGACTCACCCTATGCCCTGAAACCACAAGCCCAACTTCCCAGCAGCTGGCAAAAGTTGGGGTCCCGCAGACATGTGTTCCCTCCAGTCCACCCAGGAACTGAAATTATTGCTGGACAGGAAAGGGAGGGTGGGGAGCTTACACTCCCATTATGCAGATGATGGCGCGGCATAGGACGAGGAGATGCGCGCTTTACGACGTTTTATGGTCCATCCATGAAGCTGGAATAGGAAATCAATGCCTAAGTCCAGACTGGGGCACTGAATCCTTCCACGTAATCGGTTTTTTTCCCTTCCTCCAGCCCCCACCCCTCCTCAATGGGAGCCTTTACATTGCCTTGCTCATTTAGAGCATAATTGAGACTCCACTTGTATTTTATCATCCTTCCCCTTTCATTGATCATTGCTAATTTTCTGGATCAGTGCCATCTGGGGAACTGGGCTCCCCAATCCTAACAGAGGGGCAACTGGGATTGAGAAGGATTTGTGTTTTGGCTCATGAACCAAGGCTACTGTGAGGAGCTGGAATGGAATCCCTTCTATCTCCGTGTCAGCCCTCCAGATTTAAGAAACCATCTCCCCCATTTCTAGAGCCCTGCCTGCCACCTCTGAGAGCATGATCTCAATGTCTTCCCCACTGCAGACAAAAATGTTGGCACCATAAAAAAGTGGCCCCCTTCCCCCACAGGTGCAAAAAGAGTGGGTGGCCAATTGCAGCTGTGTCTCCAAGTAGCCAGATGTGACAGCAGGACGGCTGCCTGCAGTTTCTCTGTTCAGACTGAATCACTGACTCCTCGCTCACGCCTGAGAGCATGTGCCAAGGAGAAATTCAGAACCACAGAATCCCGTCTCCCTTGCTCCAGATACACAAACTTAGGAAAGGGGTAAATGTATAACGTGAAGAAGTCAAAGCCTTGAACTTAGGGGCGTATAACACCCTGGGGGGAAAAAGTAGCCTAACAGAAAAAGGTCAGGGGAAAACATCCCCTATCAAGTATCCCCTATCAAGGTGGGGGGGGGGGGAGCAGTAACTATGCAGGAAAGTGATAGAGCTGTCAAAACCAAGTGAAATCAGCTTCCTACATTGTGAGCTGCAGATAACATCTCTGTTCAGTAGTAACAAAGTAAAATGTGACATTTTCGGCAAGATGGAGAACAGAGACAATGGGACAATGGCAACACTTGAGGAAAAAAAAAAACCCACTTAGTTTTATAGCCAAGTGAGACCCATGTTTCTACCCTACCTTTCACGGTATACCCATGGCAGTGCAATGTCAACACCACAGTTTAAGAGTTCAGATCAAGCAGAGCATAAAGATTTGGAAGAAGCAGTGAGCGGTCGTCTTAATGCCAGCTCACGGTGACCCAATTGTTGCATTTGAGTTTTCAAAAGACCTACAAGCTGATTAGCCTCATGTCGGTACGTTTAAAATGGCCACCATGGAAACATTTACATCCTGGAAATGGGCAAACGCTATGTATTCAGGGCTTGGAAGTGTTTCTCTGCAGAGACTGTATTGTTAACTGTTCACTGACGTCCTTGGAGTTGGAAAATTCATCTGAGAGCTGTCAACATGATGACTGGATTCAGTTCGATAGAAGTTTACTTCCACTGTCTCCAAACTTCTGAAGTCCCTGACTTCCTAACAGGTTTCCCAAAGCTACCTAAAGACCATCAAAGAAGAAAGGCAAGAAAAGAATGAGCAGATACACACTCCCTTTCTATAGTCTGTCTTGGCTTTGAGCTGTTGAGAGTGGAATTTCCCTTTAGGGTCCAGTTGATCAAAGAGTCCCGCTGTTCCAAAAGCTTAGCGCAATGCTGGCACTACTTCTGGAAATATCTATTTATTTTATTCTCAGAGATGAATGACTTTTGTAAGGTCACACAGTGAGTCCCTAAAGCTGTAAAGATTCTGGATCCTGGATCCAGTTTGCTATGTGAATTTTGGCAAGTCTATTTCTCTTTTCCAGTGAAGGGTTTGGAAGTCTGTCTCAAAATGTACCACTGGTTTTGAAATTCTGAAGTTCTGTTTTTCCAACTCCAAGAAGGCCAGTAAACAGAAATTCTGAGTCCTTGGTCTAACTGTACTGAGGGAACCACGAAGGATTTAGGAATTAAGCTGGTGCCCTGCTACCATCCGTAGTGATGTTTTATCTAACGAACTTAAGACAAGAGGCTGGCGAGATGGCTCAGAGGGTAAAAGCTTTGCTGCATAAGAGGAAGGACCTGAGTTCAAACCCCCAGCACTAAAGTTAAAAGGTAGGTATATCATGGGAAGTGAAGACAGGAGGATTTCTGGGACTTTCTGGATGCCACCCTAGCTCCAGGTTGAGTGAGAGGTTCTGTCTCAAAGAAATAAAGCAGAGAGTAATAAGAAAAACACCTGATGTCTTCCTCTGACTTCTGTATACTTAACACACAGGTACACAAACGTTGTGATAAAGCTTTAGCATTACGTATCTGTTATTCCTAGTAACCCTAATTACAGAAAATGTGGGAGCCAGTGGCCTCCAAGAAACCTCCCAGCAAAGATCATCAGCCTATTAGACTTTAATTCTTCTGGTCAGTGTTCAGTTGTGGCTTTGATGTGACACTCAGGTTTCTAGGTCTGTATGTTAGGGAACCAGAGATACCTAAAATTATGACTAGTGGTATCTGGACCACCAGATCTCAGCACTCTGCTATTAAACTAAGCTCCCCATTACTGGTATCCTCAACAGCAAAGCAAATGAGCACTTACAGAGCCCTTTCTATAAAGCACTTATCACATATATCTTAATTTGTAGAAGTATATACACGAACAAATCAAATCCAAAGAAAACAAACAACTCACCTGAAGCCACTCAAACATATAGCATGCACGAAGACCAACCTTCAAGACTGTTAGGTCTTAAATCAAATGCTCTGACTGTAGGTCTGGTCTCCTGACTCCCCAGCCCAGTGGAATCTGACTTTCCTAAATCAAGGATTCTCCAAAGGAGTTATGTTGCATTGCCAATGGTTTACAGGACATTTAAAAACACTTCCATCCTTAAATGTTTGTGCTGCCACTAAGGCTAAGGCTGGCCCAATGACTGGCCCTCCCAAGAGCCAAGCTCCCACCAAGGAACCCCCACTTCCTGCGGCCTTCTCTCAGGAAGGAAATCCCAGTCATCATAAAAGGAAAATAAGGAAATAAAATCTTAATAGGATTTCATAGATGATATAAAATCTCTACAACTCTGGGTGACAGACACTAAAAAAGATCATTTAGAGAGAAAAAGCTTTCTAAGACTTCCTGTGGAATCGTTTGGCTGAAGATGCTCAGATGGGGGTCATATATAATGTCATCAACGGGAAGCAATGACAGCAGGCCTGGGCTCCTACAAGCGGCTGTGAGGTCCAGGGAGAGGAGCATGGCTCTCTGAGGGAACTCATGAAGTCATGAGAGAGCGCCAAGACATACAGTCCTGTCTGCCTAGCATGCCCCTCCACACCTCTCAAGCATTGCCTCAGCCACAGCCCCTCTTGGCGCATTCACCAACCTACTCTCATATTTCTCTTACATAGCAGTTCTTGGAATATGTCCATGGGACACTGGCTTTGTCAACAACTGTGAAAAGAGCCTCCTGAGGGCCAAGCCCAAACCTGCCATTTCAGAATTTCCAGGGGTGGAGCCCAAGCACCTGCGTCTGTAAATCTAAATGAATATAGGTGACATTTCATCTGAAACGACAAGTCAAATAGTGTGATGCACTGAGAACAGAAATAACACGTGAGATGGTCCTGGGGTGGAAAAGGAATTTGGAAGATGTCTTAGTTAGGGTTTCTACTGCTATGATAAAAACACCATAACCAAAATCAACTTGGGGAGGAAGGGGTTTATTTCTTCTTAGAACTCTCAAGCTCCACTCCATCACCAAGGGAAGTCAGGGCAGGCACTGAAGCAGAGGCCATGCAGGAGCACTGCTTACTGACTTGCTCAGCCTACTTTCTTATACAACTCAGGAAAGCATCCAGGGTTGGCACCACCCACAGTGGACAGGGCCCTTCCCACATCAACCACTAATGGAGAAAATGCTTGATCACAGGCCGACCTGGTGGAGGTATTTTCTCTCCTGAAGTTTCCTCTTCTCAAATGGCTCTAGCTTGTGTCATGTTGACAACAAGCTAACCATGATAGAAAGTCTAAGGAACAACCTAGAACACAGCATAGCTAAGGAGGGGTGTGTCAAGGAGCAACCACACAAGAAATGAGACAGGCACCATCTCTCAGGAACTGGGTCCTAAAGATGGTTCAAAGTTCAATGCCGTTAGATGATAACCCTTAAAGATTTTTCTTGAGGATTGAATTATTAGCCCCAATTCTCTATCCCACCATCATACATTCTATACCCACAACTTTGCTATAGCCTCACGACAACATACTGTACTTCCTTCCTCCTTGACTTTGAACTTGGCCATATCATTTCCTGTAAGCCATAGAATATGAGTCAATGTGTTAGGAGCTGAGACTTGAGAATAGTTTTATACAGATGGACTTGACCCATAGGGCTCTTGTTTTTTCATGATAAAAAGAAAATCATGCCTCAGTAACCATTAGTTCAAAGAGGATGAGAAATGTTCAAGAAAGACTTGGACTCAAGCTACAGGTTGGAGCCAAGTCCTAAATCCCATCTAGATCATCCAGGCTTCAGCCAGCTATTGAAAACAGAAACATTTATTGCTAGATAATAAGAGTTTTCTTGTTATATCAAAATATTGTGAAATTAACTGGTAAAGGATTTAGGCAGGGGTCTATTTAGATTTGACTTTTTTATAAAGACCATTCCTGCAGTGCTCAGGAGACTAGTCTAGTCTCAGAGGAGACTAGCTGTGAAAGACCGACCTGGAAAAAGAAAAATGAGTCCCAAGCTCACTGTAGTTGTCTGGTAGAAAACTCCAATATGTGGCCAGTCACAGTGGCTCAGGTCTGTAATCTCAGAACTCAGAAGACAGAGAAGCAGAAGGATTGCCACAAGTTTGAAGCCAGTATGGCCTCAAACTAAGTTCTCTGGAAAGCCTCGGCCACAGAGTGAGATACTGGCTCCAACAAACAAGAGCAACAAGATCCATGTAGTGACATGCCCCTTAATGCCCAGCACTTGGGAGGTCGAGGCAGGAGGGGTAGGTGTTCAAGGTCATCCTCAGCTACAGGGCAAATTTGAGGCCAGCCTGACCTACATGAAGGCTTATCTTAAAAATCTGAAACAACAACACAACATGGTTTAGACTATAGGGTAGTGGTAGAAACGGACACAGAAGCAAATGGGTTTTGGATATGGATGGGACAGAAGTGGGTGAATGTGCTGCTAAGCTCAGTTTGAGAATGCGAAGCAACAACGATCCTAACGCGGCAGAATCCCAGAGGGATGTCCACAAAGCTGCAACTTGGCACACATGACGGGGTGGGGGAGAGAAAAGAATAAATCAAAGATGGAGGGATTTCTTCTATAATTGGGGTTTCTGGTGGTTTGGGGTGGTGCTGTTTGTCAGGACAGGAAAGACCTGGAATAAGAAGGTTGATGCTGATGAGTGAGGGTGGAGAGAGATGAGGAAATCAGCAAGTCTGTTTAACCATGATGCATCTGCTGTGGCCATCAACATCCAGATGCAGATAAGGAGAGGCGGTTGGGTCCACTGGTTCATAGCTCAGTGGCACATGAGAACTATGAGTGAATGAACTAATACTTGACGGCACGGCTTTTCCCAGGCTGCTCCCCTCACTCCCTCTTCACTGGTCCCTTAGTTCACACTTCTTCTCAAAGCCCAGTTCAACTGTCACCTCCAGGCAGTGTTAGTCATCCCTGCCTCTGTGTTTGCAGAGTTCACGCATAGAAATCTCATGTGTTATAAAACAGACTGCCTTCATCATCATACTGTAAGCTCCAGGCCTCTTTGCAACCCCAGCACATCAATGAATGCTCAACACAGCAGCATCAGCTTCCTTCCTTCAAGGCATTAGGTTGGGTGCATACAAAGCTATGCTCCATTTAAGCTTCTCAGCAGCTCAGTGGACATAGTCATTTCATTTTAAAGTTGCTGGAATTGAGGCCCTTAGGGCTGGGGAGATGGCTCCGTTGGGGAAGTATTTGCTACACAAGAATGAGGACCTGGGTTCAGGTCTCCAGCATCCGTGTAAAAAGCTGGGCATATTGTATAAACCCAGTGCTTGGGTAGTAAGAGACAAGCAGGTTTCTGGCATTGGCTGGCTAACCAGTCTAGCCAATCAATAAGTTCCAAGTTCAGCAAGAGACCCTGTCTTGAAACATAAAGTGAACAGAAACTGAGGAAGAGACCAGTTGATGTCTGCCCTCCACACGCATGTGCATACACAGACACGGACAGATAGACTGACATGCACACACACACACACACACACACACACACACACACACACAAACTGAGGCCATGAGGGGTTAAGGTCCTGTCTAAAATGGCCCTGTCTGTCCATGGAAATATCTGAATCTGCCTGACTTCACAGCTAGGGTTCTTTCCACGTTGCCTCTGCCCCAGTCTCCCTCCTCATTCCTCCCTCCTCCCATCCCCTGGCAGCCCTCCTCCTCTCTGGCAGGGCTCCCACACTGCCTGCGCCTCCACACAGGATGTGCTTCCTGAAGCTCCTGGTCCAGATGGCCCACTGAAGCTGCTTCCCATAAATCACCAGGCCTCACAGCGCTGTGCTCAGCCACTTTCTCCTCTCAATCTCCCCAGGTCCCAGTGCGTGGGCCCTAACCACCCAGTCAGCAGATCTGGCTCCTCTAGTCCGGGGAACATATCTATAGTCCCCTTCTCCACCAGGGCCAGGAAGCACTGGGCATATTTCCTGGGAGCCTAAGAGTGTGCCAGTGAAGCACTTTGTTTGGGACCTGGAGGTGATAGGCAGGAAACAGGAAGTGCAGAGCCCAAATAGAGGCACAAAGTCCTGTGTAATCCACCTGCCAGCTATCTAGGCCCACACACATACCCTTTTGCTCCCTAAGTTTTTAGTACCTCTGGTGACAACCCACCTGAGGCTCAGAATACTTTTGTCAAGGCAATTCACTTCTCTACATTTGACTCTTAAAAAAAAAAAATCTGTACATGACAGAGAAGAAGCAAACAGTGTTTAAAGGAGGTAGGTGGGGAATCTTTGGTACATGAGACTATAAACACAGGACCCCTCGGAGTGCAGCATCCTTCAAAAACAGGACAGAAGTGAAGGCAGCAGGAACCTGGTCCCTTTCTTTCCTTCCTCCCCTTCATACTTCTAGAGCATAGAATGATCCCTTCACTGCCTGAAAACCCTTCAGGGTTCCATGACTTCTGCAATGGGTTTCCACATGTTCTGGTCCATAACTTTAAATATAATTTGGGGCAGCGTACTTGGAAGGCATGACAATGTTGGTGAGTGATACCCACGATCAACACCCTCCTGCCTCATAGATCTTGGTGCTGGACCCTGGCTACACAGGCAGGGTGACGTTTTGTCCAGCCCCTCTTGAGCTACATGGAACTACATACTACTCCTAGAAACTGGAAGGCAAGTGAGGATAATGCTCATCTCCCTTCCTGCCTGATATATTTAGGAGGTCATTTCTCTTCTCAACTTCACTTTCCCTGTCTGCTGGCTGAAAGAAAGGGTTCTAAGAGCCGTAGAGATGGTGAAGCCGTAAGAAAGATGCTTCCATCCATGAGGAACTGTGGGACCGGCATCCCAGCATTGTCAATCAAAAACTCACATTTGAGATTTTACCTGAGAAATTTTTTAAGCCAATATTATTTTAAGAGTTTATCAGTTGAAGCAAGACTCATCACCCTAACTACATTTGAGGAGACTCAAATTAGCTCAAAATGTTTCCACCATAATAACAATGCAACCAGGACTACAGTATAGAGCATTTCATAGTCTACAGAGCCACACACCATTGTCAAAAAGACAAGTGTCAATATACCCAGCAGCTTGACTAGGTTTCAGGCCCTGACCTTCCTTTCTTGGGTACTCATCAGGACACAGTCTTGACAATTCTACTACATGTGCTCCTCTATGTCTTGTATGACCTATGCACCCACTGGTAGCATCAGCCTTATCTCTACCTGTGCAGTCTCTGGGTTCCAACAGTGCAGAGGGTCAGGCTCAGAGGCTCAGGAGCCAAAAGAGGGCACATGAGCCACACAATTAGACTCATCCATTGTGATAAACATCAAGGCCTCGTCAGAGTTTGGTAGGGAAAACACAACTCTTGGAATTTTTTGTTGTTTTTATTTTTGTTTGGTTGCTGTTTTCTTTTAAAATTAGAACTCTTCCTCCAGACCCAGGGCATTCCCCAATACCTTCTTCTGGCTTCTTTTTCTTCACAGAACTTATTTCTACCCCTAGAGAGATGCTGACGAATATCTTAGAACCACAAGAAAAAAGAGCCCATGAGAGGAAATTGTCACAGAGCAGAAGACAAGACCTAGACCCAGAGAAAGAGAGCAAGCTGAGAGTGTTGAACCTTCCACACATGGGAATCAGGAAATTCCCTTTCCCTCCTAACTCTGACTCTAACTCAGGAGGGACTGACTGTGTGATCCTTACAACCAAACACTGCAACCAGCAGCGCTGCCATTTGCCAGGGTTCCCTCCAAGGAACAGGAGACTTCCCAAGGAGAGAACTTTAACCAAGATGTAACTTAAATCACCACACACACACTAACTCTCTCTAGAGCCTTCTTTCTTTCCTCCATCGTTATCACCTGTACCCTCCTCTAGGCTTCACACCAGCTACATTGACTTTCCAGAAAGCAATGAGTCTCTACAGACCTTTCATTGCTCTCTTCTGTTTCCTGACCCAACGTCTCTGCCTGGCAATCCTCAGCTTCCTTTAAGCCTTACTCCTTTGATTTGTTTGGTTTTTTTAACAATTCTTTTAAATTAACTCTCTCTTTCTCTCTCTGTCTCCATCTCTCTGTCTCTCTGTCTCTGTCTTGCTTCCCCCCCCCACCACCAGAAAAAAAGCTATATTACTTCTCTACTGAAATAGGTTTTTTCTATTTTGTTTTGTTTTGTTTTAATGCCCAAAAAGCCTGGCCCAGCTTCCATGTGAGGTCTCATTGAAACCACTTCAGGAAGGGCAACACCACCACAGACTTCCTGGAAAGAGTACACTGAACCCACCTCAGAAAACCAGCGAAGTAAAGAAAATGAGCCACTAAGGCCTTGTTCCCAAGGTCTGAGCCTGAGAAAACTCAGGAGAGCCAATTGCTGAAAAATAAAATAATATTTACAGAGAAGAGCCTTTTTCTTCAGCAGGAAACTCACTCAGACCCTCTGCTTCCCGTTCTTGGCCTCATAGCCACCACTCCAACCACTCCACCATCCATGGGCAATGCAGCATAACTCCACCTGAAAGTCTGTGTTGTTTATTGCCGTGTAACAAATAACCCCAACTCTCAGCCGCTTAAAACAAGAAAACTCAGACAGGAGACCCAGCATTGTCAAGAATCCATAAACAGCTTACCTAGGTGACTCAGCTGTGAGGTCTAGCGTAAGATTTCAGTCAAGCTGACAGCGTGACTCAAGCCATCCAAACACGGAGGGCCTACCTCTGGGGTGACTCACTTATATATCTCAAGTTAGCCCTGCCTTTATCAAGAGGCCTTACATCCCCACAGGCAGACCTCTTCAGAAAGCTGCTTGAGTATCCTCACAACATGGTGCTGGCTTCCACAACAAGATGGCTGGCTTCCCCATGATTAAGGGACAGATATGAAGCCTCTTTTATGTGCTTACACAAAGAACTCACATTTCCACAATATCCTACTGGCTGCACAAGTTGCCCCGCTCAATACAGGAAAGCACCCACCTGCTATGACTATGGGGACTGCTGGAAGCCTTCTTAGAAGCTAAGTGCATGTGTCACTTCGCTGTGTCATTTTCTCTAGTATTCCTTCTGCCAGCATCCCATGGCTTCCTCTTCTGCATCCTTCAAATCCTTACTCAAAGGTCAATTTTTCAAAAGCTCAGTCTTCTTTTTTTGTTTGTTTTTTTCTTTCTTTGTTTTTTGTTTGTTTGTTTGTTTTGTTTTGTTTTGTTTTTCCAAGAGAGGGCCTCACTATGTAGCTCTGACTGTCCTGGAACTCACTCTGTAGACCAGGCTGGTCCCAAACTCAGAGGTCTGCCTGCCTCTGCATCCCAGGTGCTGAGATTAAAGGTGTGCACCACCACTGCCTGGCCAGCCCAGAGTTCTTAATACTGCCATTCTCCCTCCTGACCCAGAACAGCCCTGAATCCCCTTTTCCTGTTTTACTTTCTTGCCTATCATTTGCCATAGAATATGCCTATCTGTTTTCCCAACCTTAATTTTAGATTTCCAGAAAAACAGCAAAGATAACACAGAAAGTTCCCATAAGCATTTCGCCCAGCTTCCCCAGGTGTTGATTCCAGTGGCTTCATCGTTTCTTTCTGTTATTTTCCATTAGAATATAATCTCTAAGGCAACAGAGACTTTTGGCTGTTTTGCCCGTGGATGTGTCTACAGTACTGATGACATCACTTCACTCACAACAAATGGTTCCATGAATATTTGCTGAATGAATGAAAGGGCCATTCTAACAACCGCCCAAAAAGCCATTCCTGGCCTACTCACCCTAAAGCTCCTAACTGAACTAGAAAGGGCATTTAGCAGCAGCTGTCTCGTGGGGCTTAGATGACTTAAAAGTGAGGTAGGGAAGTTCCTGGGTATGAAAATGAAAGTCCAACTTGTTGTAAAACAATAAGCCACATTTGTTATTGTTCTTTATGGCAGGGTTTGCTCCACAATCAAGAAAGTAAATTCTTTTTATGTTTCTGTCCATATGTCTATCCACCCCCTCACACTTAGTGGTGGCCTAATACAGCTTCTCCATGCCCACGCAGTGGTGGCACTAGTACAGTATCACCCGCAGCAGTTTTAAATGAACTAAGTAGAACATAGCAGGCTGGGAGTAACACCACAAGAGCCCTACACCTGAAACCCCCGACCTGAATGAGGTCTCAGTTCCCTCTGAACCCTTCCCTGTCAGGCTGCCCATCTCAAAAGTTCCCTCTTCATCTCTTTATTCACTTGGAGAATGATCCCAACATCCCTTGCTCCACCTGTGCTCAGGGAGCCTTGGTGAATTTTCACCGAGGAAGTGAGGCCTACCCAGTGGCTCTGAGACCCTCCAATCCTGTAAGACATGTCCTCAGCTCCCAGGCAGCTTCCTAACCCACCCAGTGCTGGGCAGAGTGAGAACTGACCAAGAGTCTGCTCTGTGCCTAACGCTGAGCTAAATGTTCTATAGACAGTTCCATAACTGTGGCTAAGAGCCACAGTTACACAAAGGAGAGGGTGGTCTTTCCATAACCCTGAAATAGCCTCATGCTGATGTTGCTCAAACAATGAATCGTATGTGAATCCCTGTTCCAGAATTGTTGGGGAGGCAGGTCTGGGAAATGGGATGTCAGGGCCCTTCACAGACCCACAGAATCATAAGTCCAAGCATCTGCATCTGCCTCCAGCAGCTCTGCAAATCCAACATGCCTGAAGCCAGGGTGTCTATCTCTCCTGGACCTCTCAGAAGCCAAGTCTGTGCTTTCTGTTCTTCTATCAATTCAAGTACAAACCACGAAGCATCCTCTGCAGCTTTCTGAGACTAAATAAGGCAGGCATCACTCCAGACCACCCACCCACACCCACCTACCCACATACACACCACAGGTCAGCCACGCTGAGGACACTTCATGAGGACACGAAATTACATCAGGTCTCAAGGAAAGTAGCTTCAGGCTGAGGAAAGGCCGAGGAATCAGGGAAAAGAAATCCATAGGGGCCTCCCTGGCTGTCCAGGAATATCCCATCATGCACCAATAAAATAAATCTAATAAAAACAGGAGGCCAGAGAAAAGGGTTTCTTAAGATGCCTTAGAATTTTCTGGAGATTCCTGTGACATGTCTATCAACAGGATAACAGACAGAGCCAAGTGTGGGACAGCAACCAGATGAGCCTGGGGACGTGCCTGGTATAATATCTGGGGAACTCGTTCAAGGACCCTAGGTGGCCAGCCAGCTGAAGGCTAGAACATTTCTTCTGCACCAATGATCCATGAGGCACCACCAGAAGCTCAGCATCCCTCAGAACCAGGAATGATGCAGGCATTTCACCCACAAGGCCTCACCTGACCAACATGCATGCTGAGATACGGCTGTAGCCTCCTGGGAAGGAGAAACTCAAAGGCTCAGGGAGATGAGGCTGCAGGTTCAAAGCAACAGAGCTGGGGCGGTAGAGATGGGATGCAAAGCTAGCCTTGAATGGCATCATTCCTACACAGGGAGCTCCAAGCCTGGAAATAAAGAGATGATCTTCTGCCCACTCCAGAACAGTGTGCCTGTTCTACAGGTCAGGAAGCTGTCTGTCACGTAGCTGGCATTTTAGTTCCTGAGCTCCAGGTTTAAGGATCACGGAGACCCACTCTGCTTTTGGAGTTGGTTGGAATTGGGTCGTCACATCACACCAAGGCCCTGTGGAAATGAAATTTATGCCCCTGTTTTTAAATTGAAGTTTTAAAGAGAGGTTTCCTAGGGTGTGGTAGAAGATCCCCATAGATCAGGTGGTTTAAAAGGAACATGGATTTATTATCTTACAGTTCTGGGAGTCCGAGGCCCAAAAATGGGTTCCGCTAGGCTCAAATCAAGATTATCAGCAAAGCTATGACCCTTAAGTCACTAAGTAAGAATCCATGCCCTGGCCTTCTATAGCCCTGAGGTCTAACAGTATTCCTTGGCTCACAGTCTCTCATGTTAAATATTTCATCACTGTAACCATTACCTGAGAGAAACAATTGAAATAATAAAGATTTATCTTGCCTCATAGCTTCAGAGGTTTCTGTCTGTGCTCAGCTGGCCCTGTGGCTTTGGGCACAAGGTAAATTTGGCTGTCGAGGCCTCAGGAATATGTAGCTGGAAAGGGAGGCTGCTCACCTCATAGTAGCCAAGAAGCAGAGAAGAGTGACAGGAAGGAAGAGGCAGGGGATAAGATACATCCTTTGAAAGCATGCCCACGCCCAGCAACTGTTCCCTTCCAGCCAGTTCCTCTTACTAACATTCCCATCACTTCTGTCATTCTCCCAATGATGCCCTCACAATTTGAATCCCATCAACGGAGTGACCCATTCATGAAGTCTGTGACTCTGTGATCTAGTCACTGTCCTGATGTTCCAGATGTGAGCACAGCTTCCACAGGGGAACCAAACTGTCAACACACAAGCCTTTGAGGAGACACTTCACATACACCAAAACCGCCCCCCCCCCCATGTCCAGCCTATACTTCATGCTAAGGCTCTGTAATACCATCTTTCCCCTGCCTCCTCCCTAGATCATTTAGAGGCTCGCTCTCTCTGTAACAGGGGATTCCTCAGATAATTCCTTAATTTGGGTCCATGGTTTAAATAGTCTGAATGCACCCCCCCCCTTATGTGCATCTAACATAGGAGCAGGGCTTAGGTTAGAGACGGACAGCTATCCCAGTGTTATTCTGCCGGCCACACTCACAACCCCGTGTTCACTACCACCCCCCTGTGCTTGTGCAGGGGGTCCCCCAGCTGCAGAGAGAAGAAACGCTTACCACCCCAAGCTTGATCCTGCCTGTAGTTCTGTTCCCAGGTTCTCCGTCCAGGCTCAGCTCTCAGTTCCCAGTCTCCCAGGTTCCTTGACTTCTCCAGCTCAGCACTTGACTGGGTAAAGTTTCGCACCACTTTGGAGAGACTAAGCATGGTACCTAGGGTTTTCCTGTGGGCTCCACCCTTTCCCCCGCCACTGAAGTCCAGTCGCAGAGTGAAAAATCCTGCTAGTGCTGATAAGCCCACATTGATACACGGGTAGGTTTTTATACTAGGTGTTTCTCTTGTATGGCCTATGGATTTCTGACAAGTGTTAAATGACCTATTTTTACAATTGAAGTACCCCTAGAGTAGTTTCACGGCCCTAAAATCCCTCTGTGTTCCACCTATTTGTCTCTCTTTACACTCATCTTGACCCCCACCCCGCCCCATCTCTTAACTGTATATATGGTTTTGCCCTTTTTAGAATATTGAAGAATTGGAATCATGAACCACATAACTTTTTTCTTTGTCTTCTTTTACTGTTTAATGTTCATTTACAATACTTCCATGTGTTTTCCTGACTCGAGCTCATTTTTAGTGCAGCATAGTCTCCCACATCCATTGCCCAGATGTGCTGTGGCTTATTGATCCATTTATCTGAGAAAGAGCATGTGACTTACACCCAGGGTTTTAGCAACTACAAAAAAAAAAAAAACAAACAAACAAACAAAAAACCCCTGCTTTTCATATATTTTTAGTTTTTCTATCGTTGTCATTGTCCTTGCTGTTCTTCGTTTATGCAAGTTAACAATATTAACTAAATAAGGGTTCTTAACCACTGCTATTCCTAGAATTACATCACTTTTTCTAAAACTGAGATCCTCACACAGCCTCCACTGGGCTCCCATAGGCCAGCCGAGTCCCCTGCCTCCCTGAATCACTGCTCATTCAAGCACCCGTGGTCCCAGTGCCTCACACCCCCTGGGTCTCCCTAGGAAAGCCTACACATAGTATCTGCCATTCCCTTGTCATAGACAAGCAACTGAGGCACACACACACACACACACACACACACACACACACGAGACAGAGAGAGAGAGAAAGAGAGAAAGAGAGAGAGAGAGAGAGAATTTTAGAGCTGATGTACCATGTAGCCCAAGTTCAAACCCAAACCTTTGGGCCTAGGGCCAAGAGTTAGGTCAGTGGCCCACTGAGTCTCTCACTCACCAGAGTTCTCAGGGACACTAGTAGCCTCTGAGTTGTGTATTTGGTTGACTTGAAGATTTTGGGGTTTGATGTTTTGATTCTCTCTCTCTCTCTGTCTATCTCCTTCTATCTCTGTCTCTCTCTATCTCTCTGTCTGTCTCTGTCTGTCTATCTGTCTGTCTGTCTCTCTGTGAGGGACACATACACAATGCATCTGTGAAGGGCAAAGAACACCCTCAGGCGTCCTCACCTTCCTATTTGTCAACACAGCATCTTCTCGATGTTTTCGGCTGTGTGCAGCAGGCTAGCTGGCGTGCAAGCTTCTAGGGATCTTCCTGTCTCTAACTCTTACCACAGGATCACTGAGGTCACAGACACATGCTACTGTAACCAGCTTCACATGGATCCTGAGGATCTGAACTGGGGGCTTCGTGCCTGTATGGCTTTAACCACTGGGGCCTCTCCCTGGCCCTGTGCTGCTTTGGTTTGGTTTACTTTGGCTTGGCTTAGCTTGGTTTCGTTTTGAGACAGGATATTCACTGCATACCCTGACTGGTCTAAGATACACTAGGTAGAACAGGCGGGCCTTAAATTCACTGAGATCCACCTGCCTCTGCCTCCTATGTACCCTGTAACATTTTTAAATTTAAAAAATAATACCAGCTTATGATTTTAAAATCCATTGAAACAGGGGTTGGGGGGAAAAAAACCAACAGACTACCCACTACTGACATATGCAGTTTCCGGGGTTGTCAAATATGCTTGTTTTTTATCCTGTGTCTGTCAGCCTGTCTGCCCACACTCATGTACATACCAACACATAGCCCCCTCCTCTGTGTACTAGATACTCTCAGACACTTGTTGCATTCTGTGTTCACAATGATCCTAAGATTTAGACCAAGTACAACCCTCTCTACTTAACAGACAAGGAAACTGAGGCTTGGAGAGGCCAAGCCACCATCCCAGCATCACACAGCTGGAAGGGAGCAAGACTGGAACTGAAGGGCACGCTTTTCTCAGCACTCTGCTTGCAAAACATAGCTGAGAAAACATTTCTGTAAAAACAAATGCCCAGGATGCCCAGGGCGAAAGGCACAAAGCCATCTTTAACAAACAAATGGAGCACCCACTGTATGCCTGGCAGCATGCCCCCTGGGCATCTAGAGGCCATCTCTGAGCAAGTCATGCTGGGGCCTCCCTTCATCCCTGGAAGGGACAAGAGACAGTGGTGGGGGCGGGGAACTGGAGCCCATTCCAGGACACAGCAGGCTGCAAGCTCTGGCTCCCTTTCCGTTATTTTTCTCCTTTCAAGCGCTAGAGACAGTGCCTGGTGCAGAGCTATCTGGGCCACAGGATGGAAATAAACATGATTTGAATAATCCCAGGCTGGCAGCCCGGGAGGACAGACAGGAAAATTATCCCCTTGGAAAAGGCACATCTGAGCATGTCACCAGAGGCATCAGGGTACATCAGCACCTCGGTGTGCCCTGGGAGGCCTCACCCTCACCAAGGCCCTGGGTTCAGAGCTGGAAAGAGGCCGACAGCAAGGTAAAAATGACAGAAGTCAGGGGCACAGGCCAAACTTGAGAGTGGCTTCGCCCAGTTTCCCCACTCTGTTCCACCACCCTATTTCTCCCTAGGAAAGCCAACTAGATAGAGTTGGGTGGCCCACTCCAGAGTGGATATGCTAGTTTACTTGGCATTTCTATGGCAACCAGAGACTCCCATCTCCAGTAACAGGATGGCTCACTGAAGCCAGGCACACTCTGACCAACAAATTTTGCTAAGCTGGCATCAAACTGCAGGACATTTTCTGACTCCTAAAGGTACCCAGCAAGGTGCCCCGAAGAGGGCAGCCTCCAGGTCAGATGTCTAGAATAGAGACCTTTGCAGCTTTTCAGCTGAAACCTTATCTGAGTGTGTGCCCTCTGCCAGGCTCCAGGCTTGGTGCACTAGCATTTCCTGGGGATACCACAAATGAATAGGCACCATAATTTCCTCACTTTTAAAGGTGAGAAAACTGAGCCTCAAAGAAAGGAAAGGGGGGAAAACTGAGGATACAGCCAGTAAAAAGGAAAACCTAAACATAAGCTTTACGCCTCTGTTTCCAGTACTCATGCCAGGAGCTTGTCACCATTAGCCCATCTTGCTGCCAGACAAAGCATGCTGCAGGAAGTCCAGTACCAAGCTCCAGCCTCAGTCCTTCCCATATCCGCCCCAGAAAAATGACCATCATCTCAGAGCCTCTGTTTCCTCCTCTGAAAACTGTATGAGGGTGATCCCTGCTTCTTGGGCTGCCATGAGGGCAAATGGAACCTAAACGGGGCAATCACAGTAGCCACAAACTCCACACAAACACCTGCCAGTCCAGCCAACAAGCCTCCATCCCTCTACTGGGTCTTCATCCCCAGCATGGTGGGCTCAGGGCTGTGCGGGCTGAGTGGCCCAGGCGCAGGCTCCACCCCTCTTGCTGAGCAATGCAGTTTGTGCCAAGTCTCCCCTCTCCTCTGTGCAGGTTTTCCGTGACCCTCTGCCAGCAGCTCTTTGCTGGGCGGCTGCCACCATTTACCCAGCACGAGAAAACTGCCTTTCTTCCCCCATTTAGGGTCTGGTTTTAATTTCTACAGTATTCTCTTTAATAACAATGCCTAATTAAAACATCTGTTAAAAAGTCTGTAACATTAACTTTACAGGGAGAATTTAATAGAATTATATTGGAATTGCAGGCATTTAACGGGCTTCCTAATTAGGCTTTTCTTAAAAAAAAAAAAAAGTGGAAAGAAGAAAGAAAGAAAGATTCCGCAAATTAAAATGCAGCCTCTTTTTTATGATAGTATAGGCTGATGGTCCAGTGGGTGGCAATGACAGATAGAAATTGAGAGGCAGCTACAGGGTGCAGAGGGCAGCTAAACAGCTAAGAAAAACTCTCCAAGACAGAGAAAAACACAGGGCGGGAACTTGCGTGGAATGGCAGGTGTCATGCTGGGAGCCTGTCATTTGTATTCACAATTGTAATCCAACAACCTTATTACCAGCCCTGTTTGGCTAATGAGGAAACCGAGGCAAAAAGGGATATCATTTGGTCAACATCATGAATGCACAAATCCAGACTAAGTGGCAGAGCAGGAAGGTGTATGCTCTTTTTTACTACTCCTCACAGCCTGGATCCAAGCTGTGCTTCAGAAGCGTGTGCTAGAACCCTCTGCAGAGCTCCAGTTATGGATTTCATCTGTCCTGAGGAGACCATCAGGGCCACCTCCTATTTTCCAAGCTCTGGTCCAGGTTCCTCATTGGAAAGTCCTCGTCAGAAACTTGCCCTGCCCTCAGCCTGGCTGTTACTCGCCAGGTCATCAGCATCAATCTGGGACTTTGTAAGGTAGGAGTAACCTCCAGGGCCAATGAGGTACACAGGTCAAGAGAGAAATGTTCAGAGATATCCTCAAAGGCTGGTCCTTGTGTCTGCCATGACGCCAGCTACCTGGTACTCATGGGAAGTTCCAGTGCTCAGGTTCCAGCCAGCCCTCAGAAGAAGACTCTCCGAGGGTAGGGTCTGTGTGCTCTGTTTTAGTAAGACTGCCATGTGGCTCTGATGCCTTTAAACTCTTAGAACCCCATCCAAGGACATAGGGGAGCCCCTTTATCCTCTGATGGATACTTCTCCCTCCCAAGGGAGATACTATAGCTTCAGCATTAAAGGGGAAGCCCTGCCTTTGGCCCAGCTCCTGAGAAAGCGTGACAAGGTGAACACCAAGGAGAGTTCCAAACCAGGGGTGGCCTTGCTGTCTTCAAGAAATAGAAAAAAAAAAAAAACAAGACTTTTCTGACCCACCCCCTCTCAGCTGAATTTGAACCTAGAGGTGATCCTTAGATGTGGAGGTAGGAACTAAAGACCATAATGGGCGACCCAGGACAAGGCTGAGATCCTCCAGGAAGGGGCTAAGTAGAAACTTCCAAATTCAAGAGAGGGATTGCTTGTCCTCAGTTTTGATGAGCAAGCCTATCTATTCCAACCATTCTCCACCACCCACCAGCAGGCATCTACTCAATGCCGCCAAGCAGAGGAAAATCTGAAGATGGTTCAAACCCAACCCAGACCCTCACCGAGCTCTGAGTTTGGGTAAGAGGTAGATACAGACATTCCCCACAGTGGCCTACAAGACCGTCATACACAGCTGGGGGCCGTTCTGATGATGGCATGAATGGCATGTGTTTGTGAGGATGAAAGAGATGGTGGGGTGCACAGGATAGAACAGGAGTGTGGCAAAAGACAGAGATAGGTTTGAGACAGTGTTGGGCAAATGACATGCCCTTTTGTGCCTCAGTTTCCCCATTGGTAAATGGCTGGAGCCTAGGTTTATCTGGCTGTAACTTACAAAGGAATATGAGAGGAAGTAGACAGTGGTGGCTTACTGTCGCCTCTGCTATAGGACTCAGAGCTTCTAATGAGGTCATAGAGCAAACAGGTACCACACAAGGGCAAGAGCCTGACCTCAGAGCGGACACCATAGAAAGACAGGAGCTTCATCCTCTCCTAAAACAATCCTGAATGTAGATCTGGAACCTGACAGCCTCGAGTGAGGAGAGACTCCCCAGACCATCAGTCTGGCCCTGTCTGGGCTCTTGACTCTCCACCTCCTTAGGGATTCTGTTTAAGTTCTTGCTCCCATCACCTAGCTGGCCTCTAGACTCTCTGTCCTCCTCTCATTCCCTTTCCTAAACACCAAGGAAAGAAACATAAAACAAGAAAAAGTGCCCTGAAGCTTGGTCACTTTGCCACTTCCTAGCTGGCATTCCTTAAATGCCAAACCCCCTTAAACAGTTAATTAATGTCTCTGAACCTCGGTTTCCTAGACCATCAAGTGGGAACAGTATGGAGATGACTAACCTTGAGGTTGTAAAGGGCAGAAGAAGTTAATATTTGCAATCCTCTTAGAAGCAGGGCCAGCGTACAAGAAACATTATGAAAGTATTTGTTCCATAAATAATCTATAAAGATACCAATCCAGCTCCCAGGGCTGAAGCAGCTGTGCCTACAGGTTCACAGGCTTGAAGATGACACCTGGATTCTGTCTCCATCCCAGACCCAAGGAGCTGGTCCTACAGGAGAAGCTGGTACTGTGTGTTATCTCTGGCTAGAGGCACCTTTCACCCCCAACCCCTCTCCAACACACACACACACACACACACACACCTCAACATCCGCATGGGCCTGAGCCCAGGGGTGGGCGATGGGATGCCCCCACCAGAGTCTGTCATGACAGTTCAGGGAGGGCTGAAATTCACAGTTCATTGCGTGGGCAGATTCAGTGGGACCGACTCCTGCGTGTCGCTTCCTCTGTGCAATTACTACTAAAATTCATCAAACGGAACTGAGAGGTTTTAACGCCAGTAATTGTGGTGCAAAATGCTCTGTAATTGGTCTCACAAATGAAAGCTGGGGAACGCCACTGAAAATGCAGTCCTGCCCTACCCAGGAACAATTGAGGAGTGATGTCCTGATGTGTCTCAGTGGATGGGCCCCTCCACTGAGACCCCTGTCTCTGCTGGGGACTGTGTGCCTGAATTTCTGCCTGCAACTTACTCACCAGGACACCAGCCTATGGAGACTGGAAGTCTGTGGGCCAGCTTGGGGGGACCTTTTCATATCCTGCTGCTGGGGTGCAAACCATTTCTCACCTCCAGGCCTTCACTTTTCCCATTCCCTCCACTTCCAACCCTCACTCATATGGCATTTTATAATCTGCCTTCCCTACCTGCTCCCCTCAGGCAGAGACCAGTAGGCAGTGATTCCTGCCTTCTGTCGTGGTCTCCTCTATCACAGGAGATTTCTCTGGCAGCTTCTCCTCCTGTTAGTGAAATGGCAATCCTAACAAGAGGAAAATTTTAGTTTAAAAGCCAATGGCGGAGGGCTTGGGGAGTGTAGCTCAGTTAAAAAGTACTTGTCTAGTATTCACAGAGATCTGAGTTCTACGCAATATGGAATTTATGGGGGGCTAGAGAGACAGTTCAGCAGTCAAGATTTTGCTTTCTGCCAGGTGGTGGTGGAACATGAAGGCAGAGGCAGGCGGATCTTTGAGTTTGAGACCAGTCTGTTTTATAGAGTTCCAGGACAGCCAGGGCTACACAAAAAAAAAAAAACCTTCTCAAAACAACAACTTTTTTGTTTTGGTTTGGTTTGGTTTTTTGCTTTTCTTCCAGAGGACTCAAAAATTGGTTTCCATCATCCACATAAGCACAGCTTCCAGCCAACTGCCAGCAACTCCAGCTCCGGGAATCTAATGCTCTCTTGTTGAATCCTAGAGCACCTGCATTCATCTACTTATGCTCCCACACAGATACACACTCATGACTGGAAACTAAAGTGCATACCTGTAACCCCAGCACACAGGAGGTGGAGGCGGGAGGATCAGAACTTCAAGGTCATTCTCAGCTTTCATGAAGTTCAAAGCCTTCCTGGGATACATGATACCCTGTCTCAAAAAACAGCCAGCAGCAGAAATCTTGTGGGCTGTTTATCTGCCACAGTTTTCCCATTCTTACACACAACCTGCTTCTCTTCCTGCAGACTTCCCTGCCTTATGGAGCCTATTCTCTTGAGCTGAGGCATGGCTTAGACTTGTTTTGATCAACAGAATTTGGTGGAAATGACACCAATCTGGATTCCAGATTCACCTTTAGGAACTCCAGCTTCCTTTACCTTCTGTTCTCAAGAAGTCTGCTACAAAGCTGTTTGGGCTGGATGCCTGGGTGGGTGAGGGGAAAAGCCGTGTTTCATCTCCAACTAAGCCACCTGCAAGGTCTAACATATGTCACACAGAGAAGGGAAGCCACTCAGCCAAGCCCCACAACCCACACGATACCCTGCTCCCCCCCCACCCCCTGTAATAGCTCTTGGGGCTGCTATCCCAATTAATTCTTACAACAACCCTTAGTTTCATTTCACAAACCAGGAAATCAAGACCCAGGGAAGTTACCCGGTTTGCTTCAAACCACACAACCAAGTAGTGAAGACACATGAAAGCAAAGATTTGAACCAGTTACCGGGACCAGCCCTTCTAGTGTGCACTGAACTCAACAGGGGACCTTACCTAAAAGCAGATCCAGATCAGCAGGTCTGCAATGAAGCCAGAAGGTCCACATTTCTGACAAGCTCCCAGGCTTGTCAAAAACAGTTCTTCCTGTTATGTCCCTGTGAGAACACCTCAAAGACGTGTCTCACGCTGTACCACTTTGCCTGTGTTACATTTGCCAAAGAGAGGTTCTGGATTCTGAAAGTACTAAGTAATGGTTGTTCAGTTGCTCACTCGCTCACTTGCCAGCCTGCTTGTTTGTTTTGTGAAAGTAACGGTTGAACCCAGGGTCTCCCACACACTAGGCAAGTGTGCTACCATTGAGCTACATCCCTCACCTCTGGCAGCAATTTCATGGGTGGGAAACAAGAAATGGGAGTTGGTCCTTCTAGCACACACCCCTGGTGGCTCAGGTGCTTCCTCACAGCACTCAAGAGGCATACATTTCCCAGCTGTCACCACTACTGACATAGCTGGAGACAGGAAATCTCAAAGAGGTTGGGTACCTGGCCAGAGGATGCATGACATCTGCCTGGTCCCCAGTCCCTCTCCTCTGCCATGCGGAAGCTGAGAACCTGGTTCTCACCCTTTCCTTGGTCCTGAGCCGCACTAGGATCGCTGTGAGGGACTGTCCGGGAAACACGTAGTTTTCAGTCCCAGCCTCATGCGTGCCCTGCCTGTGAACCATGGCCCTCCCTTCTCTTGGCTCTGAGGTCTTGACATCTCTCCACACACAGGACAACGCAGGTGGTCTGTGGTTACGAGGCTGAGCTGGCAGAGGAGCTTATGCCAGGTGAGGGCCCCATGACTACAGGAAGAGAACACATATACTTTCCCATGGGAACCCAGCTCAGCCATTGCCTGCTTCCATCCGGAACCCCCATTGCCAACTTTCTCAGGGAATCTAGACAGACCAAAGACTTGGAAATTTGTGTGAGAGCAGTGTGTGGGGGTGGGGGTGGGGGAGTGGCCTCTGACGTGGGAGAGAGGAAGAGCATGAGGCTTTTGCTGACCCCAGCAAACTAAGTGCCTCTTGTCCCTTCATAGAACTCAAGCAGGGAACAGGCAGGAACTGAGGGCTGGGGACAAAACAGAAGCCAGAAAACCAGAACTATCAGCAGACATCGATGCTAAGCCATGGAGAAGAATCGGAGGGACCAGCAGGAAGGAGTAAAGGAGCAGGGGGACGTAAAAGTCCTGCCTCCCTCCAGTAGCCAAACACCTGCCACTGCCTGAGGGTGATAGGGGATGATCAATCCCTTTGGATGATTCCAGTCAAATGGGAAAGAAACCCACCAAGGAACAAGGTGTCAATTAAGTGACTATTGATAGAGCCAGGGACATGGTGCCTACCCCACTGAGCCTTTAATGCCTGTGAGCTGTTGTTCTCACTGCTGCTTATCATCTCACTGCTGTGTTTTAGGAGTGACAGGTGGTGACATCCGAAGGAGAATGAACTGCCAAGACACCCTGCAGGCCTGTGGCCAGCTAGCTCTGAAGAAGTACAGTCTAGAAATCCCTGGACCTCCACCTCTAACAGCATCCTTCGCTCCTGCCCCGAGAACCCTAACCAAGCCCCTTCCTTTTGGGTGCCTGTCTTGTTCAGGCCACCTACACTTAGGAATCTGGTGGCTACTCTCTGGCCGGAGATGGGGGGTGGGGGCTGGAAGTGCTTCCTCAGGAACCGTGGAAAGCAGTGTACAGCAGAGTGCTTGCTCTGCAGGCCCCAGGGGCTTGTTCTCTGCCACTGAAAACACTTCATCATCAAAAGCGCTCGCCACACTTCCCCAGATGTCAGCCTGAATCGGCTCTTACTGCCAACTAGATACAGGCTTCCTCCACTGAGCCTGTTTCTCCCTGCTCAGCTCTCAGTGCCCCCGTCATTCCAGCCTGAGGACTTCTCTGGGGATTCTGTGAGCTCGGAAAGGGGGAGCGACCCACAGGAGAGCCCCGGCATGGGGGACAGACTCCACATCAGCACTGAGGAAGGAGAGTTTGGGGAAACTCCTTAGAGAGACATGGCCTTGCCTATGCCCCTCTGACCTGATGGCATCCTTCCCTTACCCTAAGGGCTGACTTAGCAACCGCTTCACCGTGATCTGCTCGCCACTTACAGTCAGGTGAAACACAAAGCCCCAGGAAGATCTGGAATGGCCTAATGCCATGCCAAAGATCAGCGTCTCTTCCCCTCCACCTACCCTCATTGGCCTCACCACCACCTCCACCATTGCTTATAATTACTATACGCCAGGCACTATGTCAAGTACTTTGCATGGATTAACCCCTGCCTTCTCATCCCCACCAGTACAGTATGAGTAAGGAAAGGCCATTGTCCCTATTGGGATGAGAAACTGAAGCACAGAGGGCCTAAGAAATATGCCTACAGGCACACAGAAAACTAGTAGTAGAACCAGGATTTTAACCCAGTCAGTCCAAGAGCAGAGCTCGCCAATTCTAACACATCTCCATAATTGCACCAATTCATAATTCTTTACAGTTGATTCTCTAAATCTCAGGCCCATGAGCCTGTGGTGTAGAAGTGGAGAAACTTACAGAAATGCAGACCAACCAGTAGGGTGCTTGCCTCGATCTTCAGAGCCCCAGTTAAAACTAGCCAGTTGTGGGGCCGCAGGGAAGATGGCTCAGTGGCTAGAGCAATCTTGCTTTGAAAGCTTGAGGAGCTGAGTTCAGCAACTTAGCACTTACAGAAATGCCTGTAAATTCCAGAAGAAGGAAATATGGAGTCCCTGAAGCAATCTGGCTAGGCAGACAACCATTTTAGTGAGTGCTGGGTTCATTTGAACCCATCTGAATAAATGCAGTAGAGGAAAATGCCCTACATCAAGCTCAGCGCTACATACATACACACACACACACACACACACACACACACACAGAAAGGGAAAAAAAGACAAGTATATGAGATACTAGGCTCAGCACTGAGCGGGTAGAGACAGACAAATGTCACAGGACAGTCAGCCTGGCCTATTTAGTAAAGTCCAGACAACTGACAGACCCTGTCTCAAAAAACGAAGTGGGTAGCCCCTGAGCAGTAACAACTGGGGGTTGTCCCCTGGACACCTCATGTACTTATACACAGGTATAACACACACTAACACACACACACACATATACTCACACACAGGCACAACACACACACAGGAGCAATACACACACATCCACCCTCATCCACACATTCATGCACACAGGCACAACATGCACACATGTATATTCACATACACACACACATTCACAAGAAATGCTAACTGAGACACAGAGAGCAGTGAGAGACAGAGCTGGGATTGGATGCCAACCTAGCCCTCTACCACGATGTCCCTGGGTCTCTGGAGGTTCCTGCTTGGCTCAACCCTCAGCAGACTCGAGACAGAGTGGGTGGACATTGGTCCAAAGTGGCCTCTTCCTGCTCAAGTATCCAGGAGCTTGGAGGGCTCATAGGATGGGATATATATAGATATATCTATCTATATCTATATCGATAGATAGATAGATAGATAGATAGATAGATAGATAGATAGATAGATGGAAGAACTCTTCCTAACCACCCTGTTGAAGAAAGGAAACCCCAAATGCACTGTATGTGCACTGGGGCTTCGGTGACTTCAGTGTGGCCTAGACCAAGGATGGGCACAACAAACATAGGAAGTTAGTGTACAAGGGACCAGGGCTCAAAGGACGGTGGGTACCACTGACAGCAGAGTGATGATACAAAGGGAACCAGAACCTGAGACACAGCGTTAGACCAAATCCCCTCTCACACCCACGATAACGATGGGCAAAGCCTGTGCCCCTTCCTCACTCCTTCCTAAGAAGCAAAGATGGGGGTGGGGCTGGGGGGTTAAGGAGATGGGGTGGGCCCAGGAACCTCCTTAGTAATGGCAGACACATTACAGCCCCCCACCAAGATACCCACATTTCAAAAGAGTTTGTTGTTGCTGCCTGAGATCTTTTTGGTAACCATTCATCTGTGCACAGTTTTCACTTGTCATAATGATCCAGAATTTTCTGGCCACCAGAACGACCCAACCAAACTTCTGTAATATTCACCCAGGGAGAAGCTCGGTGTTTTAGGTAACTTGGGTGGCCTGAGGGAAGCTTGTTGAAATAGTAAATACAGTGTGAGCCTGCTTCCTGCCCAGTCTGTGACCGGATCTGCCTTGTTCGGGGCATTTCCCTAGAGAACTTGCCAAAATGTAAGTATTGGGGGAGCCAGTGAATTACTAGGTGGTGTGGGAAGATCCTCACAGTCAGTTCAGGTCCAGGGACTCCAGGTTCTTTGCTCCCACTGAGATTTCTTCCTTAGACCCAAAAGAATCCCTGCCCCAAGCTGGGGGTAGGGGTGGGGTAGCTCAGATGCTTAAGCATTTGTCAGGTTTGCATAAAGCCCTGTTTGATCCCAGCATCACATAGACCAAATGTGGTGGTCCATGCTTTTAATCCCAGCACCAGGGATGTGGAGGCAGGAGGATCAGTGTCATCCTAGGCTTCATGGGAACTTTGAGGCCAAATTGGGCTATGTGAGATGGGGGAAGGGCAGGTAAAAAGAATTCCCTATGCCTCATCCAGAGGCTTCAGTGAAGTCTGTTTGCAGTGCCATTTACTCTGCTCTGGCCACAGAGAGATAGACAACAGAGACACACATGTGAAAGGAGCTTATACAAGACATACACACACACACAGAGGCTGTTGCTCCTGATTAAAACTGGAGTGCAAAAAGAATTTATCTCCAAAAACCACAAGGCCACAGAAAGGTTACGGAAGAAGCATCTATACTTGATTACAAAAATATACCATTATGTATTAACTGTCCTACCCTAATTGCACTTAGCAGTTGTTTTTCATCTTCTCACTGTGAACTGTTTAAAGTAGAAAGGACACTGGGCCGGGAGGAGAGGACAAGGTCGCCGGAGAAATGCTTGCCCCTCGGTAAGCTGCTGGTAGTGTGGTAGCACCTCTCCCGCCTCTCCGATGACACCTGGAGTCTGACCACAGTCACCTGACCAGGGTAAACAGCAAGCGAAAGACTGACAAGACTGTGAACAGTGGGCCCTTAGGGACACCTGGTTAAGGGACAGATTTGTAAGGACCAAAAACAATTCCCTGTATGCTAGACCCCAAATGCCCTCAGTGGCCCCAGATTAAGATGTCCCCAAAAGGTGTGGGGAGAGTCTAAAGTGTTGAGAGAAGCCTTCCTGCCCCCTCCAAAACAGCAAATCTAGTTAACCCTGGGCCAGACGGTTCTTTAAAAAGAAAAATCAATTGCTTCCTCCATAAACTGAAAATGTTATATTTCCTCTAACTCTCATTTCCTGGATCCTCACTTGGTTCCGTCTCTTTGGGGTGGGAGTAGAAGGTCCTCAGGAACTACCAAGTCACAGATTACAAAGAAGAAAGAACAAAAATGTGTCTCCAGCTTCTTAGGTTTTCTGGGCATTATGATCTATTAGATCTATGACAAAAGCATCCAAGCCTCAAGCTCCTCTTCTTTAAGATGCTAATGTAAAGGAACTTTATTCTTAGAGTCCTGGGAGTTAAATGAGAATCACACATGCACAGCTTACCAGAAGCTCAAGACACGAGACTCACAGGACAAGTGTGCTGTGGTTATTAATTGTGGACCTCACAACAAAAGAAGCATGTAAGTTGGAGTTCAGTGTCGTTAAGCAACCTGCCACGCTCACACATCTGGCAAGTGGCAGATCTGGGGTAGAAACACAGGCAGCCAAATGGTAACCACCTTTTGTTACTTCCCTCGACCTCAGGAGTTACCCAGACTACCCGCTTCCCGTTTCAGAACACACCGAATGCCCCGAGCCGAGGTCAGCCAGCTGTGGTTGGGATTTTTCCGTGAGGGATGTCTGAAAGCTTGCAAACACCCATGCGAGGTTCATGTGATCTCATTAACGCGGACCCTGTTTCCCTGAGCAGAAATCTCCCAGGGGTCCACTTGCCCCCAAATCCCTTCAGTGAGCTCATGGCTGCTCCACAGAACTGGGGAGAGTTGGGCCAGCAGCCACCACGTGACAGCTGAACGCTCTCACAGGCCTTACTTGGCCTCTGCCTCTTTTCTCCTTTCCCCATCTTGCCGCCCCGCCCCCTTTCAGCAGCAAAGACCTTTTCTCTCCAGGCCCACGGCACAAACCCTGCACTTCCGATGGAAACAAGCGCTGAATAGATTTAGCAGGTTCTGATAAATGTCACGTTTATTTTGGTGCCAATAGAGTCACTGCATCTTAATTAAGACACCCCACCCCCACCCTGCCCCAGATGTTGGTACTGATGGGAACGCCGCACGCCACAGACTCCACCAACACCCGGAAAATGAGGTTCCTGCAGGCCAGCGCTGGGAAGTGGTGCTGTGCTTGGCCCTGTCCACACAGGGGCACTTCCTAGGGGGGCGGTTCTTCCAGCCAAGTCTTTTTGTTGCCTCTTTTTCAGCTTCAGTTTCCTCATCATAAAGGGAGAGGGGAGTACCAGCCCTTTCTACCCTAGAGCACCACACCGCTGTGGGGCTGAGAGCCACGGGCCATTCTAAGCCTGTTTGCTGATCCTAATTGATTCCAAGTTGCAGGCCCCAAGGAATAGGTCAGAGAGAGAGAGGTTGGCTGGGAGAGTAGAGCTGCTACACGGGCGGAGCTGAATTGGGTGGCTGAGCCAGCAACTTCTAGCCTGCCAGAGAGGAAACACACAAAGATTCCAGCCCCAGGACCAGAAAGCTCCACCTAGGATAGGAACCCAGGCCCTGGAGGGAGGAGGAGGTTAGAAGGGGCGGGGCCAGAGCACAGGCCACCTTTTCATTTGGCTCCCAGGAACTGGAGTGAAAGACAAAAGACACAGACAGACCCGACTCTAAGCACGCTCCCTGCTATGCGCCGTGCAACCAGCCTCAAATGCCTCTGGGCAGGAGAATACGAGGTGATGAATGGGAGTGAGGTGCCAGCCCCTGGCGCATCCCTCCCACTCACGGAAGACTAAAATTCACTCTCTCTGCATTTTGCTGAGCCTAGGTGTTCTCCCATGGTTCCTCCTATAGATTTTATGTTCTCGGGGCTTTTCTTTTGGTCACAGTTATGAGCCAAAGCCTGCAACTGTATGGCTGGAGGAAGGAGAAGGTGGTAGGAAGAAAGAAACATCAAAGGGAGACTAGGGGAGAGGTCATCACACAACCTGAGATAAGGACAGGAGGGCGTGGCTAGTGTGCTCAGAGGGTAGTCTGGAGAACAAGAAAGGTGAAGTCGGGGACAAGGAAGCAGCTTAGGGATGTGTGGTCAAGAGAGTTGCCGTTTTTCAGCAGTAGAACCCCTTCGTGCTGAGCACCTCTGAGGTACTCTCATTCCCATTGACCCACCCGCCCTCAATTGGAGAATCACGTGTCCGGAAATCACATGTCAGGAGGTGTCAAGGGAGAGACTTCAACAACATCTCTTACATAGGTGATCTAGAAATTGGCCAGGAGATGCATCTGGGACATAAGTTGAAATACCCATTTCAGAAGTTTGCTGAGACGAAAAGAAGCAAGAAGCCTGGTCCACGAGCATATGGCTAGGTTTGACTTAAGCAATGTTTTGTCTGAGCTTTTCAGTGGTCACCTCATCCCAGAAGAAATGACTGTTCCTGCAACACAGTATCTTCAATTTAGGATGCTTGTCATGCTGCATTGTGACAAACGGAGAGCCATCCACATGTGCTCTTAACCCCTGAGCCATCTCTAAGGCTCCGAGATTACTGTATTTGTTTAAATAAAAGGTTACATCAACTTTATATTCTTAATAATTAAGTAGTATGTATCTATTGAAAAACATTTAGAATATAAAAAAAGACATCAAAGGAAATAAAATCCACATGCCCTTCTACCAGCTTATACAGTATAAACTTTCCCTGATGTCAAAATTACAGCACAAACACAGAGGTATTAGCTCCTTCTACTTTTAACAATGAATCATAAACATTTTATCCATGGCAGTAATTATTAACCCACACTAATTCAGCTCTGTGTGATAGCTCAATCTCTATGACTTAGATACTTAAGATTATTTCCATTTTTTTACAATTATCCATAATAGCATTCTTCCTCAAACAACTTTTCTGTAGGGTAAATCGTTAGTCAGAACTGGGGCTATAGCTTAGTAGTAGACTATTTTTGTAGCGTGTGTGAGGCCCCGAGATCAGCCCTCAACACCACACAGACACAAATATTACAGGGCTAAAGCTGGATGACTTTATAAACTCCATGAAGGAAATACATCTGAGGGCTGAGGGTAGAGAAACATCTTAGCTGTTAAGAGTGCTGGCTGTTCTTGCAGAAAATCTAGGTTCAATTCCCAGAACCCACATGGTAGCTCACAACCATCTGCCATCCCAGTGCCAGGGCACCTAATGCCTTTCAGGCACCAGGCACATACATGGTACACAGACATACAAGCAGTCAAAACTTCAACACATAAAATAAAATAACTTTAAAGCACATTACAAGGACTTTCACTTCACCTCTGAGAGTTAAAGAATGGATGTCTGGTTTTGACTAGAAACCTATTACATGATTGGCGTTTTAATTTTTGTTATTGTTGCTTTTTTTTTTTTTTTTTTTTTTAAGCAGGGTCTCACTCTGTAGCCAGCAGCAGTCTGGAACTTACAGAGTCCCTCTTGCCTCCGTTCCCCAATGATGGACATTTTAAAGGAATACCTCATCTTTATATGTAGAAGCCATAAAAGTTGACCGTATAGAGAAAGATTACAGACTACCAGACTCTGGCAAGAGCAGACAAGTAATGGAGTTTGGATAATGGGGACAAGAATGTTGTGGAGAGTTAGAAAATAAGAGTAAGTTCTCATGCTAGAGCACAGTAGGGTGAATGTGGTATATATACTTAATTATAAATTTCTCAGTAGCTACAAGAGAGGATTTGAATGTTCCTAACAGGAAGAAGGGATGAATCCTTGATGTGATGCAAAGGCTAATTATCCTGATCATTATGAAAGGCATGAACCAAACATTCCACAGTGCCCAACTAATATGCCCAATCAGAATTTTTCTTAGTGTATGTGTGTGCACATTCACACATGTGCGCACACAAGTGCACACCATGCCATGTGTGTGGAGGTCAAAGGACAACTCTCAGGAGTTGATTCTGTCCTTCCACCTTGCTGAGACCAGGTCTGTCATGTTTGTGCCGCTGTGTATTTCAGGTGTGCTGGCCCAGAAACTTCCCAACAATTCTCTTCTCTCCACCTCTCATCTCAAGGCAAGAGTGCTAAGATTGCATGTATGAGCTACCGTGCCAGACTTTTTGTGGGGTCCAGGGATCAAATTCAAGTTGTCAAGCTTGTGTTCCAAATACCTGTACCTGCTGAGCCATCCTGCTGGTCTTCAATTCCATTTTTTTTAAATCCCAAATAGATTATTATGGAACTGAAAAAAAAAATTTGTCTACCATATTGAGTTTAGATGGTTGAGGGATGAGGGAGCAAAAGCTGAAAGATGAGTGAGGAAAGAGGTTCAATAATCCAAGGGCAAATGTTAGCGGCAGTGAGAAGTGATGGGGTTCTGGCTCTAGTTACAGGGTGGAGCCCTGGGAGATAGATGGCAGATGAAGAGGGGAACCATTCTAAGCACCACGAAGTACAGACTCTGGGAGAGCATGCCACTGTATCATCAAGAGAATCAACTAAGCAAGCTGCCTTGGAGCCAAAAACTAGGGTCTAAGTAGGAGATCATTTGGTCAAAATGGATAAGTTCTTTTCCGGTCACCTACAGCTTCCTGATGATGAGAGGAGGGAGAGGAGGTGGAGGAGGCTGTTTTCTCCAGAGACAGAGGGGAAACTTCACTACAAAGGGCTGGAAAGAGCCCAAAGAGTCATATTTTGTTACACACTATCTGCAACTCAAACAGCTTTGTCGTGATGGGTCTGTTTGTCATAGATCAGTTAGTGGGTAGATTGCTTTGGTAGCAAATGGAGATTCAGACAATGCCAGAGCCGATAATGGTGCCTGAATGCTGGCAGGCGCTAATCAGGACTCAGCAATGACTCTGTCATGCAGATTGAAGTGCGAGCATTTGGAGTTATTACTCAAGGCTTGTCTCTGCAATTAGATGATTGCATAACCTTAATATGATCAATCCCGCCGGATGTGAATTGTGCAGCTGTAACCACAAAAGAAGGTGGCGTTTCTGTTTTCTTGTTGAACACAAACATTATATATGCGCAAGTCATAATTTTATAATGGCTGCTTTTGGCAAGAAAGAGCTTTGTCAGTCAGAAGATGCAGTTGAGAAAAAAAAGAATAAAAGCAATAGGAGTGCCTACAGAGACGGTCATAATGTCAGCCTTTGCCTTGGGAGACATCGCTTTGTGGCTCTCTCTCTCTCCCCTCCCCTCTTTTTTTTTTCTTCTTCTTTTTTGTACACATCAATTTTGAGGCCAGGAAGTTGGGAAACTTAGAAGCCATCTTGAGCCCTCCCGGGACAACACGATTTTGTGCTCACACATGCACCGTGGAGATTGTCGGAGGGAATCAGCTTGACATTCATCAGCAATTGCACATCACACCCCGTTCATCAAGCCTCATTGTTCTGAGGGGACGTGAGCTGCGACTCTGGCTCTTGAGATCCCAAATCCTTGCAGAAATCTTCACCCCCCTCTCCCCCAAGGCCCTGCTTGAGGGACTCCAAGGACACAGCCCTCAGATGCCTTCTGCCTTTGAGGCCCTGAGTGTCTTGGGGGATGAAACAATAAGGAGACCACGCTAAGGGTGCCAAGATTTCTTCTCTGTCTTCACCTCACTTCCAAGAAAGGCAGACGCTGAGAATGGGAAACACCTGGAGGTGAGGGATTACTTTCATGGTCACCAGAGATTACACTCATGAAAGAAAAGATAGGGTGAAGGAGAAGGGGGTGATGGGAAGGGAATGAAGAAACGTAGTGGAGAATAGCACATTCTGAAGGTTGCCCAAAGATGAGGCTTGGTATGAATGAATGACTAAGATGAATGAGTGACTGAGACTGTGTGCATGTGCCCATGTGCACACATGCCAATAACATCTGATCAGAGCTGAAGTCCCAAACCACTGTCAAAGCCAGGCAGCATGGGCTGTTTCCCAGGAGGCAGGCATCTGACTCGGGATGCTGATTGGAACAGGGTGTTGTGGCCCACACTCACAGGAGGGAGAAAGACAGCAAGGCTGGGCAGAGGGAGACACAGACTGTGAGGCAGCCATGACAGTGCAGCCCTCACTCACTCCAAGTGGAGCTCTGGAGCTGAGTGACCCTTCAGGATTGCTCCAATTTGAGGCAAGGAGGTCTGGCCTTTGCTCTTCATTGACCAGTTACTGGGTGTGGGATGGCCCAGCATAGGGGTATGGCACTGAATAATGGGATTCTCCTCTAGGGAAGTTTCTAGAGAGGGTTGACAGTTGAGAGCTATCTGCTGCCCACCTCCTCAGCAGCCGAGAGAATCCACCTTGTGTCTTGAGTGAAGACACTGGAAAGAGCAGAAGAGTAAGGAACTTGAGGGCAGGAATGAAGTGCAGCTCAGTGGTGGTGTTTGGCTAGCTTGCGCAACTCCCTGGTTTTTATCCCCAATACTGAAAAAAAAAAAATAGAATTTGAGGACAAATTAACATTGAATGGGAGCTTTAAGTGTGAGGTTGGGGTAGGTGTTCATGAGAGGTGAGTTCTTGAGTTTAAAGTCTGAGACAGAGGCAAGTTCAGCCTAGCCCCTCCTCCTTCTCTCCAGGGACAGAGGGACCTAACCTGTCTAAGAACTTTGCCAAATGCCCATGCTGGCTGACCAAAAGCAAGAACCTGGGACATAGATCAGAACTGGAGAGACCCTACTTGAACAGACTCCACTTAACCTCCGTCTGGGCTTCAGAGCTGCTCAGAGTGTGGGCAGAGCTCTGTGCTCACACCAGAAGGATGCTTTCCATGCCAATCATCAAGATGAGAGGCTGAAACTCCGGAAAGGTCTGGCAGAGTAAGAGGCAGGCTTGGGCTCCCCTAGAACATCCACTCCAGACCATGCTCTCCTCTTAACTCCATTTGAGCTCATTTGTCTGCTTGGAGGTGCATCCACAGGACTCCTAAACATGATGCTCTGTCTTCGTCTCCTACTCTCAACCCCAGGCATCCGCTTCTGTTCACTAAGTGGCCCAGCATCCCCACACATTATATCAAGCAGAACACACCACCCTTAACTCTCATTGTCCTCGCAACACTAAAGGCAAATTTACCTTGTGCGTTCTACATTCTTACAAGTCTGGAATCAACCCACTCCTCACCTCTTCTAAGTCTAGAATCAACCCATGCCTTCTCTCCATGCCTGTTAGGTCCTGACCTCCAGAAAGCAATCCTCTAAACATACTTGCTCCTCCGGATACCTTCTCATTTACATAACCAGAGGATGCTCCTAAAAGGTTACAACCCTCCTGTCCTAAAATTCTTCCAGGCCTGCCCCACTGTCTTCAGTGTGAAGCTTCACCTCTAGTCTTCTCCTCCTCTTACTCTTCCTCCTCTCTCCCCCCTCTACCCCTACCTTCATCTCTCTGTGTGCTGCCAGTCCATCAGCCATGTATAACTTCTGCGCAATTCAGAATGTTTCCACTCTGGATTGAACTAGTAATACAGAAAATACGCTGTAGTGCTCGTTTTTAAAACTCTACTTTATTTCGGGTGTTTACCTCCTTTCCACCAACCCCCTAACCCTACGTAGGAGAAAGAGAAGGTTAGTGGAGAGATGGGGCACAGACCCCTTTACTTCTCCCAGCTGTTTAGTGGGTTCTTTTAAGGGTACCAATCTCCATCAAGAGCAAATGCTGCAGTTTCTCTCTGTCTGTCTGATCCAAATGGTCACACCATCCATCTCTCCGGTCTCTCCAAACTGCTACATACCACACGCCAACACCGCATGCCACACCTTCTCTTTCTCAGCTCTCAATTTGTACCCCCAGAGTCCTAGACCACGCCTTTCTCCATGCTGCACGTGACAGTCAGTTACCAGCTAGCAAAAGCCACGCCCCACAGGAGACAATTAACAGCTGTGGACAAACTCCTGCCCAACTAAAATCCCACGCTTGGAATTAACACAAAAGCCTATTTACATGACATAACTTAGTTTACAGAAAAACAAAACTTACACTGCGTTTTGAACACTGGATCTGAAGCCTTCCCATTCTAAGTGTGGACTGCATGCCCTGCTCATTGCTGAAGAGCACCATCCCAGCCCCCTGCACCCAGGCTCCTGCTGGGCTCAAGCATCCAGGACTGTATCAGTTACCTTACCCAGCACTGTCACTGCCTGACAGGAACAACTTCCAAGAGGAGAGAGGTTTAGTTTGGCTCCTGATGCCAACAGGACAGCCCACTGTGGAAGCAAGAGTGTGTGTGTCAGCTCCTTCTCATGTGTTGGCTTGATTAGGAAGCAATACATTGTTCAGGCAGAGTCCAAGAGCCCTGAAAGGCCAACCCTAGTGTCCCTCCCTTCACGACCTACGCCCCATGTCTCAAAAGTCCCACAACCTCCCGGCCTTGGTTTCCTTTCCCACTGCTGTGATAAAATACTCTGACAACAGCCACCTAAGGAAGAAAGGGTTAACCTCAGGTCAAGGTTATAGTCCAGCATATTGGAGGAAGTCACAGGGGCAGGTGTTTGAAGCAGGTAGTGACATTGCCCCCAAAGTAAAGAGGAGGCAAGGAACTCATGAATGCATGCTTGTTAGCTCTCCACAACCTTTCTCCATTTGTACAGTCCGGGATCCCACTCAGGGAATGCCATCTTACACATCATTTAACATAAGCAAGACAATCCCTCAAAGGCTCAGAGGCACATCTCCCAGGTGACTCTAGAGTTTGTCACGCCAACAACTCTAATCATCAGTCCCCCAAAATCACTGCTAGCAGTATGCCAAGAGTTCAAGCTTGTGATAATAAGACAAGTCAGTCACAAACCATGTAACAGGGAGCGTGCCCCAGCCAAGAATGTCAGCAGACCTAAAGGACAATATCTCGAGCCCCTGTTTTTGTTCTGTTAAGGAGTAGTAGGCAGTGGGGTTTCTCTAAGTTCTGTCCATGGACAGACTGCATGTGAGAGGATTGCAAAGGTGCTGTAGAGTTCTGCAGAAGGGTAGCAAGGACAGCCCACTGTGAGCCACAATGGGACAAAGTGTCCCATCATTATTTGTTCAGGGGGACAGTGTTGTGTAAGTGTGGGCATGGGTTTTAAAGGGAGGGGGTGGAACCATGGAGTAACGTGATTGCCAGCATATGAGCAGTACCTGAGACTGGAATGCAGAGAGATGTAAAGAGAATGACTTTTGTCTTAGGACAAGAGGAGGCTCTGCCCTCCTTCAGAGCACCTTTTTCATTGTTGATACTCTTTCTGGAACTCTGGACTGTCCTGAAAAGCACCAAATTGTTTCGTTTTGTTTTGTTTTCTGATACTGAAGTTCCTTTTAGGTACCATTAATACAACGATGCCTACCACACTCTGAGGGCCTTGTGGGATGGAGAGAGTGAAGGTGTAGAAGCAGGAAAAGGAAGGACTCTCTCTGCCAGGGTGGCACCAAGCCATAGTCTCACCCAGACAGAGACCTCCCAGACTCCAGGCAGCAGCCAGAGGAGCATAGACAGGAACCTGCAAGCTGATGGCAAGCTCGGGAGCTGCTGTCAGACCAAGCACTGCTTGCGGAGGCCACCCCACGGGGACACGGTCTGAGAGGGAACCCAGTCCTCCCATCCCATCGCCTACTCTGCTCAAGCTGCACTTCCCTCTCACTCATCCTCAGGGCTGAGGTCAGGCATCACCTCCTCTAAGGAGCCACTGTCACACAGACCCCCATCCCTGACTCCACTGTCAATCACTGCCCCACAGTGGACACTTAAACAGTAGGATGTGCTGTTGTTCCTTACCTATGTTTTAGTTACTTTTCTATCGCCGTGAAGAGAAATCATGACAAAGGCAACTTATTATGACTATTTTTTAAGCATTGCTTACAGTTTCAGAAGGTGGATGCATGGCCCTCATGGTGGGAAACATGGTAGCAGGTGGGCAGGCATAGCACTGGAGCAGTAGCTGAGAACTTATCCACAAATAGCAGGCAGAGACACCCCCCACACACACACCAGTGACACGCATCCTCTAACAAGGCTACACCTCCCAGTCCTTCCTAAATAATCCACCAACTGGCAACCTAACACTCAAATACGTGAGCCTCCGGGGGCCATTCTCATTCAAACCACCACACTATGTGAAGCCCAGCATCCAACACAGCAGTAAGAAACAGCACACGTACAGTGAATGAATGCTGGGTAAATGAAAGCTAAATCTTAACTATATGGAGGCACCCTCCATTCTTCAAGCCCCTTCTGAGGTTCAGCCCACTTCTGACTCCAAGAGATTTCTAGTTTCCAACCCACCTGTGTTCAGTATCCAGCAATACTCCTGATCTGTCCAAGTTTCAGGACAGATGGAGATGATGGGCAGGTGTCTACCGTCTCTCTCACAAGTGAGGTTTTCCTAATTCTCCCATCATTTAAACAAACTGGGATGCTGATTGATAGAGGGGCCACTTCTACAAAGACTGGGAAAAATGGCTTTTAATATCAGTTTTTAAGAAAGAAAGTATGGCCCCTATAAACTGTTAAACTTCACTTTATTGACCATAAATCTGTATTTTGCTCAATGCAAAAGTTTTTCATCTTGTACAGAAAACTGCTGAAGCAGCGGCCACGGCTGAAAACAAGAAGTTTTCTCTTACGGACAATTTATATGAAAAAGTTATTGAATTTCTGGTTAGGGAGGCCAGGCCAGGCATCTCGTGGCTCCCCCCAAGGGCCAGGCCAGTGGTGCTGGACGCGACCCGTTGCTGATCAATGTCAAGAGAAAATTAACCAATTGTAAGTCTATTAAGTTGTGGGCACCGGGGACTCAGAGCCCAGAGCAAAGACATGCTTCTCCCCAGGGACCTTCTACTGAGGCATTCTCTGCTGAACGTGCAGCCAGCCTCACAGCCATGGAAAGGACAGAAAGAGCAGGCTTTGACAAGCGCACCTAAGTTACTAGATGCTGTCATAATCGCCTTGATCCTCGTGACAGCCCCAGGAGGAAGCTTTCCGCAGCCATGCTGAGCAGCTGCAAAATGAGAGGGAGGGTAAGAACTTAGCCACAGCCTCAGAGCCTGAAAGTGTCTAGAATGTCCCTGAGCCTCAGTTTCCACATGCATGAAATGCAGGTGGACATGGTGCTGAGTCCATTCATGGCACAGTGTAGATGCTCAGCAAGTGCTTGCTCCTTCCATGAAGTCAGACCCATGAACATCCAAATTCTGAAAACAAGCCTGGCGATCCAAAGACTTTTCAAAAAGAACGTCACCATGCCATCGAGAACGTAAATTTTGACAGGGACAAGGCATGTTCCTTCAAAGTCCCTTCCTCCTACCACTGCACACACCAGAAATTTCACCACAAGAGCGACATATTTATTGAGTTAAAGCATCTTCCTACATCAAAATAAAACTATTACTGGTTAACACAAGGCATGTGTATATATGTATGTGTGTATATGTGTGTTCTTGTGTATCCACATGTGTGTAGGTGCATGTGTGTTGACATGTTGAGGCCAGAGGTCAATGTCAACTGTCTTTCTCAATTCTCTTCACCTTCATTTTAGAGATGGAGTCTCCCACTCAACCTAGAGCTTATCAGTTCAGCTGGACTGTCTGGGCAGCAGCTCTAGCAATCCTCCTGTTGCTGCCTCCCCTTGAGACCACAGGTGTATACTGCCACCCCTGGAGCAGCTTACCTCAGGTGAAGAGAAAGCCAAACATCCCAGTGCACATTCCTGGATCTTTTGGTAACAGGAAGTTTAGACTCCAACTGATCTACTTGAATCACTGTGTGGATAAAGGAAATAGAACTGGGAACACATCCAGCCAGTAGACCAGAAAATACCACCCCTATTCTCACCCAAACAAATGGCATGCAATACTATTCAGCTGTGGCTTCCATATCACTAAACCCAGAGGCTGCCTTAGCTTGTCTCTGTATGGCATTATAGGCAGTCTCTACTGACTGAACATAGAAAGGAAAACACACTTTCCTTACCAGTTCTAAATTCCTATAATGCCATTTTTGTGTCAGTCTTGATGGCTTGGTGGTAGGAAAAGAAATGTAATTATAAATCTCTAGGTAATCAAGCATAAATATGTATATTCTTCAATACTTAATCATACACATAGCATTTGCATAATTTTGCATAAATATTTACTTACACATACATAATATTTTTATAATTAAAAAACCTGTTTAGGATCAGATTAGGTAAGAGGTGAGATAATGCCCTGGAAGGTACAGGGTTCTGTACTCGGGAAGACAACAGCTGGCTATCTGCTAGATCCAGAAAATTTGTGCTCTCCTGAAGACATTTGGTGTCTTTTCCACTGCTAATCCCACATCCAACTATATGCAACATGACCAACGATTCTGTGTGGTCCACAGTGAAGAGTTGTGGGACCTGTGACTTCAAGTACATAATTGGGACAGTCCAAGGTCAACTCAACAAGCTGACCCTTCTCAGGTCTCTGGGATACAGGCCAGAAGAGAACTGGGATCTGCATGGATATTAACCAGTCTGTCCACACCGCACCCCAGCTCATGGCCACCAAATCCCTGGAAGTGCATTCTTCCCAGACTCACACCAGCATTTCATCAACTGGGCTGTCTACCTGGGCCCATTGAGTAGGGAGTTCCCTCGGTAGACAAAAGGAGGCGTCAGAGGACGTTGGCTTATGAATGAGCTCCCAGTATTCATTGTATGAGTGATTTTCTAACATGATGATCTTAGGTAAAGGTAACTGTTGGGATGACTTCGCTTTAGTACCAGGTGGGAAGGGGACAGAAGTCAGACAGTGAGTATTATATTGACACAGCCCTTCCAAGTGACCCTAGAAGCCCTGCAGCCTTGTAGTCAGGACAATCTACATCTCTGGGTCTGTGGTTTGGGTTTGGACTTTTAGAAAACTCACAATGAATGTAATAGATCCCAGAGTAGCAGCTGGTGACCTAAAGGCCCAAACAATTATTCACCATCCAGGGGAAGCAGAAAAAAAGCCAAGGCCCAGTGAAACAAATGAGAGTTTGTAGATTCAGAGATTTTGTAAGCCAGTTGGGTCAAGCCTGGTCTTTTCAAGATTGGACTTAGAGAACAAGAGACAGAAGAGATAGAAAGGTAGACTGCAGAGAGAAAGACAATTCCTACCTCAGGAAAATAAACAGAGGGCGGTGCCATTTGCTATGAGATTAACAGAAGAAGAAAAGGAAGCCTGGAGAGAAAGATGGCTGTGGCTTGAGGTCTCTGTAATGCATACTCCTGGCAGCAGAGAGGAGCCTGGGAGAGAAGGGAGATCTGAAACTTTTCCGTAGGTTAAAGGGGACAGGGGAACATTTAAGTAGCATGCCTGCATGTCTTCCTGAAAACGTCCTTCATAGAGTAGCACACACCCCGCCAGGAGCTGTTTCCATCTCCACATATTTCTTATCCTCCCAGACACCCAAAGGGTGCCCCTAAAGTTTTATAATCTTAAAAATTTTAAAGAAAGCCAGATATTGTAGAGGCGATATCTGTGGTGCCTTCACTTTCTTGTATATTCACATATATTTACGGCAACTTTAAGAACAAAAACCTACTTCATTTCCATGGATTCTGCAATCATCACATGTGTAAGGCCATTCTAGGCATTTCATAAGAGCAAACCTGTCTTGTTCTTACAGGAGTCACACTGTTTCACCTTCTCCCAAGAGATGGCTTGGCTTCCAAAAATCACAAAGCAGATGAACGGTCAAGGATGCTTTGAAGCAAAACCTTTCTAGCCCCCACACCTTAGCCATGACATCATGAATTCTAAACAGGCTATAAATAGGTGATGACATTTTGTTGTTCCACAGTGAAATGAAGCAAATGCTTTACCCATTGCATGTGTGTTAAGGACCCTTTCTGGAGACAGACTCTTCTTTGAAATCATGCCCTCTGTACCAGAAGTATTAAGATGATTCTGCAGCAGATTCAGGTTTCCCCATTTGGGGCCCTGGCTTGGCAAAATAAAACATTGTCATCCCTGAGTTGGTCCTCAAAATAGTCTTAAAGCCAAATATTGGAAATGCAAAACTTTAGCATTTTAAAAGAAAAGGACAGTAGCACTACCACCCTCCCCATCCTCCACATTCTCTTCCCACCCCCACCATCACAATGACTGCCCAGAGACTCATCAAAGACACATGGAGATCTTTGATCTGACAAGAGCCACCTTGCACCTGCCCTTCCAGGGATCTACCAGATTGGATAAGCATGAGCCTTCCATAGGCGGCAGCAGCTCCTCTGTCTCCCCGAAAGCCAGAAAAACTTGTCTACCAAAGATCACTTGGTCAACTCCATCCCTGGTAGTTAAAACAGGAAGCAGGGAATTGGGAGAGGAACATTAACAAAAGAACCTGACAATGGACCTTTTACATCCTTACTTCCTCAGGCAAGTGCTCTGCCCTGAGCCCAGGGGAGGAGAGGTTTTTTTCTTAAAATCTTTGAGGTCAACAAACAGGCCTATTTTGGGATTCCAGGAATGAAGGCTTCTTTTCTCCTTCCCTAGCCCGTCAGGCAGGAGCCCATGGAGCTCTGATTTCTTCTTCTTTGTCTGCCTGCGGCTTTCTGAGCATATATAGAGAGAGAGAGGAGTGGGGGAGACAGCGACCCATCATGTGTCAAATGCTATGCTAGGCAATTTCAAGGACTCCATTTTCACTTTATCTTTTAAATTTATTTTGATTCTTTTTCTGATTTCAAAAGTAGTAGGCATCCATTGTAATAAATAATAAGCCCTTAGAAATTCCTTGTTATTGATGTTTGTTATTATCAAGATTTTGTACACATTATATAATTGCTTTGTGGCTTGCTCTTCTGAAGACTCTTCAAATGTAAATGTATGTATACATTGAGCTAGTGTGGTGGCTCCACTTGCAGTCCCAAAATTTGGGAAGTAGAGGCAAGAGGATCAGAAATTCAAGGCCAGCTTGAGATACATAACAAGTCTGAGGTCAGCCTAGGCTATAAAAACACTGTCCCCAAAAAGAAAAATGGTGACCAGTGAGATGACTCAGTGAGCAAATGTACTTGCCACCAAGTTTGATGGCCTGAGTTCAATTCTCAGGACTCACATGATAGAAAGAGATTGACTCTAATCTCCACATATACTCTCTCTTTCTCATACACAGTCTGCCCACATATGTGTGTATGTATATATATATATATATATATATATATATATATATAATCATCTATCTATGTGATTAAAATGTTTAAAGTTAAAGGTACATGTATGTAAGACTAAGCATAAAGTTTTATAAACCAATTGATAAATGAGGAGAATGAAGATCACTAAGATTAAACAATGCCCTCTAAGTCCAGAGAGTATAAGATAATAGAGGCAAAATTCAGCCATTTGGTTAGGACTTCAGTTTCCTAGAAAACAAATCAGAAAAGGAAAAAGGTTTGTAACTAGGAGAGACCCAGGAAGCAAATCATTATTGTCTAGAATGTTTCACATGAGAGCAGCAAGCTCTAGGATAATGTCCATAGTGGAGTCAGAAAACCTGGTGTCCTTACTGACTCACAATAGTTCATGACACCAGACTGAGCAACCTCCCTGCTCTATGGGACTCTGGCACATCGGAAATCTTTACTCTGGAATAGTCAGAATTTCTAGAAATGGCCCCCAGGATTCCCAGCCCCATGACCATAGGCAGACATAACACATTGCATTATGTTT